>NW_026535791.1:50255000-59657500 GCF_028551555.1 Melozone crissalis | reverse complement strand
GCGGTGGCGGGCAGGGGGAGGGAGGAGCGGAGAGAGAAAGGGAGGCGAGGCGGACGTCGCGCCCCCTTCTAGGGCTCGCACCGCAGCCTGTGGCCGCCGGGCGCCCCGGTCCCGGGTTCCCCTCCTCGGCAACAACATTGCGCTGGAGGCGGCACCGGGTCTGGCCGGGGCTGCCCCATGCTCCAGCGCCGCTCCCCTCCATTGCGGGCTGAACTAAGAGTGCGGCGGGTCCTGCCGACCCCGCCCGCGGGGACCCGCGGGTGGCCGAGCCCGAGCGCAGCTGCGAGGGTGAGAGGAGCGGGGCGGCTCTGTCTGCCTGCGCTAACAGCGTGCCTCTCTCTAACAGCGTGCCTCTCTCTGTCTGAGGGTGGCCGCGACTCCCGGGCAGCAGGAGCTCCGGCGGGCAAGGGCGGCACGGGAGGTCCCCGAGCCGCCGGTGCCTCCGGGACGAGCGGCGGGGCCGGCGGCGTTTGACAGGAGCCCGAGCAGGACACGCCTCCCCTGGCCGGGGCGGCCCCGCTGCCTCCCCCGCGGTGGCGGTGGCTCCCCGTCATCCCGGCGGGGGCTGCGCCCGATCGTCCCTGCCCGCCGACCGCCGAGGCTGCGAGGTACTGGGGAACAGAACAGCCGGGTGCCTGTTAAAAATCATTGAATTCCGAGCGCTCGCTTGTGTTGGGTAAGGGGGCTGGGGGTGCCGCTTGAGGACAGCGCGGTGCCAGACGTGGCCTGTTGTGGGGCACTTGTCGGCTTGCGATGCACTGCGGACCTGTTCCCGTTTTCTTTACAGTTAAACTGCGTGTGTGGCATATATTGATTGTCGTCTTAGAGGGGGGTATCTTGTACGGAGACTCATAATTTTTGATGGTTCAAAGACAGTAGTTCAAGTATGGAAAGCTCTATTGCCGTGTTGTGTGTCTTTGTTCTCGTTAGCTAGGCTCACCTATAAACACGTTACAGTGCTGTAGTGTGTATCAATATTCAAGTTGAATTTTATGCTGAATTATTCTTTAGGAGTGAAAGCATGCTTTAAGTGTTAATAAAATTTAAAGTTGAAGTCTTTTCCTGCAGTAATTTGCTGTTTCTCACTGATGAGTTAGACTATAAGAGATGGCAAAAAATAATTCTAAGACCGAAAAAGTTTAATGAAAATGGGAAATACTGATATTTTATTGGGTTCTGGTAATGTAAACTTTTCTTGTGACTCATGCATATCCTAACTAACGTAGACAAGGTGATTAAAATTTAAAAAACATAGACTCTGTAGATATGACAGTAGGTTTTCAGAGCATGCTGTGTCTGACTTGTAAACAGCTCTTCAAGTTTGACTGGTTATGAATTTTTTATAATACAGAGTAACAATCTTAAACCTTTGGATTTTAAGATCATTCCTGCTTCACCTTACACTTTGGAAGTGGCAGAGCAAAGCAGTTGGTGAGGCAGCCCTGGTGCAGATGGGAGCAGTGCTGCAGGGAGGTGTTTGCTGTGTTACCCTTGGGGTTTGGGCTGTCCCGTTAACGTTACAGAGCAAATAGGGGAGGGGATGCATTGTGCTCTACCAGCTCTCCACGGGCCACCATCGAGTGCTGCTCAGGCCACAGCAGCCCACAGCCCATGTGAGCCTTGCACTTACAGTGTGTCCACAGAAGCTCTTTGTACAGCCAGGCTGTGCTTTGGGGGCAGGGGCAGCTGATTTTCTCCCTTAGGGTACCATAAAATGTAAGTACTATTTAAGGATGATATTGTTTGATCTGATGTGAAGAAGTGCATTGGAGACCCTTCTGTTAGTGTTTTATTTATGGGAAGTTGCACAGTAATGCAGGTGGGAAGCTGCAGGAAACAGTGTATGGTGAAACAGAGGTTGAGACTGGGAAGTGTTTATGTGGCTTTTAACTTTAACATGGTCTGGTATTGAATGTGAAAATAGAGTTTACTAATTTTGTTTGAAACTCAGTTGATGGAGTCGATGCTGTGTTTTTCTATTTGATGTAAATAAGTAGCAGTATTTGTGTGATATCTTTCAAGTTGCTTGGTATTTTATGTTCTTGTGGTAATGTTCAGATTCAGCGAAAACAAATGTTGGCTTTTCATGATGTGCTGTAGTAAAAGCATAAATGCTTTCACAACAGTTAGAGGCCATGTAGATATGAGATCATGACATAACTAGATTGTTCTTAACATTCAGACATATGTAAGTCTTGATGTAGGAATTTTAGCAAACAAGTAATGGCAATACTTTAAAATATTTTTCTCTTGACTTTGTGTGTTCCTACATTAAATGTACAGATGCTTTTTCCCCCTTTGCTGTGAGTGCTGTTGCTGTGACCAGACAGTGTGCTCCTAAGGCAGGGGCATTGTTTTCTGGAGTAGCTGCCCGAGTTCAAAAGAGGCATTTTGCTAGTGTGAAATTTGTACTACTGAGAAAGTATTGATTCCATTACCTGTCTAAAATTTGTGCTAAAGTGCAGCTTTACTTGAGAGAATGTGAAGAAACTCTTAGGCAAACAAAGCTGCTTGTGCCTGTTGTACATAGGTGTCTATTTCTGTTTTCTTGATATTCCAGTGGGATCGTGAGTTGTGAGTGAGTCCTGTTTACTCCCTTTGCTGAGTGAATGTGCAGGGACAAATGAAGTCTTCAGCAATTATCCACTGCCACTAAACAGTGTCACTAACAGGAAATGACATTTGTCATTAACTGTTCAGGACACTGCAGCTGGCTTTCTTATTTGTCTGGACACATCTACCTCAAACAAGAGTGAGTGAAATACATAGTTATTCTTTTCATCTTTTAAGGAAATCTTTAGAAATACCATTTGACAGTCTATTGTGATATTTTTAAGTGTAAATATAGAAGAAATTACAGGTGGGGACCGGGACACTGCTTTAAGCAGTCTAGACAAGAGAGGTTGTTAAATAATTTTGTGAGCTCCACATCTGCCGGGCATTTAAAGTTCTGTTCATTCCCATTTGAAAGAAATAGCCTTAGGCACCCAGCCTTAGTGCTGATTGCTTTTTTCAGAGATTAAAATCTTAAATGTAAAGGACTATACCGTTTGTATTCTTGAGAGTGTAAGACATGCAACATAAATTGCTCAGAATGAGATTTTTCTGGTGTGTGGGAAGGGCCAGAAAAGCCTATATAAAATTGTCAAAATGTAATAGAGCAGTGGGTAAATAAGAAGCAATGGAAATGTTAAATTTAAAGTTCCAGAACATTTGTAAATAAATATAATTTGATAAATAATCCTTTTTTACTGTGATTTGTGCTTTTGGTATATGAGGGTGCTTTTCCTTGAAAATTTGTACATCTTCTTTGGAGATTTCTTGTAAGGTCCAACTGCTTTATAATTAAGTGTTAGGAAGCTTTAATATTAGTTATATGCAGTTAAGTTTATTTTGCATTGTAATGATGACTGATAATGTGTGTGTAAGCAGCTTTCCTTACAGTGTCCATGTGGAGGGGCAATTCATTTGTTTGAGGTAAAGTCACTGAGAAGTGAGGCAGTTGAGTACTTAAGTGAACTGTAGGGCTTTTTAAGAGTACGCTTCTTTGTAAGTACTATTTTTGTACCCTCATGCACCTGCTGGCTGGCTTGCTGTGTGTGGGCAGTGAGGGCTGAGGGTGTACCCCCAGCTCCTGCTGCAGTGCTGGCCGTGGAGCAGCAATGCTGCCTTGCTCCTGGGAGCAGCAAAGATCATTTGGTGAGTCCTCTGCTCAGTCCAGGTGTGTTTCTGTAAACTGAGCACGTTGCCAAAAACTTGTGTTCTGTATCTGTGATCTCTTCGAGTAGATTGCTGTCATTTGGGATGGGAAGGGTGGCTTCAGGTCCCTGAGCCAACAGTGAGCAGGCTCCCCTTTTATCTGTGGCAGATCTATACACAAAGAGTAACCGGTGCATAAATGGTGCTGATGACCATCAGAGGTACTTTTATCTCGTCCTTGTTAGTCCCTCTGCTTGGTCAGTAGTGCTGTAGGTCTGGAGGAAGGTCAGGAGCTGCCTCATAACCATTCAGGAAGCAGCAGCTGTCTCTGTTACCCAAGTTATCACATTTATTTATTTGGGCTTGCTCTGATAGTTTCTGTTGTATACAATGGACATTTGGTGTAAGTGCACACAACGAAACCATTTGTAAAAGGTCTGTAATGTGTTACACCCTTAGCACTGTGTGTCTGCAAGGATGTGCTGTGGATGTGCCCTTAGCAGCTCTCTGCCCGAGATCCCTGTCAGAAAAAGTAACAGCTTTAGTTTCTATGTCTTTTGGATAGGACCAAAAATTCATTATTTTCTTATCTTGGATCTAAATGAAGTACAGATTTCTTTGTGATGTTAAGTTCCATGTCTCTTTTGTTTCAGCAGTCTTCTTCCAAGACTGGCTCATACTAAGGCAACTTCAACCACAGCACGTGCTTTCTGGGCAGTGCTTGATCAGTTTGGATCCAAGCTGGTGCAGTACTGATGGTGTGCTTGTTGTGGTTCTTATGTGTGCTCTCTTCCTGCTCTTCTGAATTACTTGCAGAGCCTAATATCAAAGTGGTTCTGAAATACTACACCTTTAGCAGAATTTTAGTGCTCTTTTATATGTTATAGCAGGGTGATAGCCTTTCTGCTTCTCAGGTAGAATACTGTTTAGATATCTCATGTCCAAAGTAATCCTGAAGTACATTTTCTTTTGTGGCTTTTTAAGAATAATGCTGTATCCAGTTTAAGCATGAGCAGTGTTTTGGACTGATTACTGTTTGTTGGTTTTTTTTAACCCATAAGTGGTTTATATTCTTAATATTTGTATGTTGTCATCTAAACCCAAGTAAAACATTGTATTAAAGGTAGATGTGCTGTTTAGATAATTTTATTCTTGGCCTTCCACTTCACAAATCAGGTCAAATTCTATTTAAGATACCAAGGAAATTCCATCATTTTCCTTTCCATCAGTTTTCATAAAAGGGATGAACTTTGATGGAAGTCTAAGTCAGTTGTCTTCTCAAGGTAACACGAGACTCCTTTTAGTGTAGGGCGAAGAGGAGGTTGAGCCTTTCATCCTCTACCATACATTAGTGCAGGGAGCAGCTGAAGTTTATAAAACCTGTAAGAGAGTAGCACCATTTTAATGAGGTGCATACCCAAAATGGAGCATGTACCATTATTTATGTACTGTGTGGAATCTAGCAGAGATTAATGCAGGCAGGTTCAGTGGAAGGAGTGCAGTTTGTGGGGCACTTTTAAAAGCCCACTTAAAAAGAGCAGTTTGTAAAAGTGAGTCCTGTGCATGGAGGAATGTGAAAGGGTATCAGAGCTGCTAAATTTGGTGGAACTCTTTATTGTCACTAATGTCTGTCAGGAGCTCAGAGATTAAAAGGGCTGCTGCATGTTTGATGGCACTTCCCCTACCAAATCTCTTGTGTGTGTACCCTGCACTGGAGTGCTGTAAAGAGGCAGACAGTGGTTTTTTGGGAAGGTCAGATGATATGAACTGGTTTTAATCCCAAAATAAGCAGTGTTATGGTTAGATGGAAAACTCTGAATATGATTTGTAATTATTTTTCAGCTTGTTGTAGGAAAATACTACGGAGTCTGGATATTTCTAGTTCTCAATGGTGTAAGCACTGAGTGGAGGAAAGAGGGGGGCTTGCCTTCAGAAAGGGGGTCTCCAGAAACAGCAGAAGGGGAGATATTCTGCCACTGTCCTGGGCCTGTGGACAGATGTGCTGCCACGCTGAGGAAGAGGTGGAGGAGATTGCCCTGTTATGGCTTGCTTCACCTCTGTGTTGTTTTTTTTAATACAATTGGAAAGTTGTCATAGAAAGTGGGAAGAAAGATACAGATTTACTGCAAATTTTCCTGATGCTTTTAGTCTTTAGTTGTCTTCTGTTTTTGAAGAGTGAAGTAAATAGTACAGCTGAGTATTTGCAGCTGTCTAGTCCTTTGAGCATTTAGGAGCTGTTATGTCTTTTATGACCTGTTAGTGCTTTGTTAGCTGCAGAAATGTCTAGCAGCACTGAATGGTCCTTTGGAATGGCATTTGGTGTGATTCTTGGGGTCGTCCTGTCCAGGGACAGGAGTTGGACCTTGATGGTCCTTGTGGGTCCATTTCAACTCACAATATTCTGTGATTCAGTAATAATGTTTGTTCAATAGATGGACAAATATTTTTGGTGACATTTGCACGAAGATCCCGTGTGTAAGGGGACTTTTTGAGTTGGGGAGATAGCACAGCTATGAGCACCAGCAACAGGTGAGTCCAGTGCATGTGCCTGGAAACTGCAAGCAGCTCTCTGGGGTTTTTTTTGTGCAGAAACATTGTCTCAACAGAGGAGCTATCGGGAAATTGCTGGAGGGTTGTTTAGTTCTGGTTGGTTTGGTTTTGTTCCCTGACTGGACACCAGTATGTGGGATCAGTGTAGTTATTCCATTCCAGGAGCCCGGCTACACCATGGAGTGTTGCAGCAGCAGAAAAATGAGTTGAGGCAAATTGTGTCTTTGTTAATATATAGTGGCAGGGAATCCCAGTCAGCATTATGTTGTTTGGATTCTCCAGAGGGAGAGAGAAAAGGTATTTTATGCACTGGAAGAGGATGGTAGCAGAGGTGTGTTGCTGCAGGTGTTGAGGAGAAGCGAGAGGAGACAAACACATTGTTCTGAAGCTTTACCTGGGGTGCTGACAGCAGTCAGATCCTGTGCAGAAATGTCCCAAGGCTCTTCTCCATGCCTTCCATGAAAAAAAAAAAATTGTGCATTCTATTTGACTGCTGTATATTTCTTCATCAGACTAAAAGTAGATGTGTTTATCTGGATACTTTTTTGTATATAAAAAATCTGGACTTTGGGGATGGATTTACTGGCTGTGCGCTGTGTGGACAGAGCTCTGTTGGATCGTAGCTGAACCAAGCTTTTACAGTCCTTTTCCAGTGTGAAGGCAGTGTAGAAGGGAGGAAGCCAAAGTTGCCTAAAAGGGTGCAAAATTCCCTTTCTGCCATTGGGCCTCTGTTTGTCTTTTTCTCCCTAGTTCCCTTGTGCATTGCACACTCTGCTGCTGCTGGTGCTGTTGCTTCTTGTCTGCTGAAGACAAGTGCAGAAAAGCTGTATAGAGTTCTTTAGCACTTGCTAGATTTGCAACAGCAATTTCTTTTCTCCTTTGCCTGCTGTATTTACAGTGTGCTAAAAGTAAGCTCAGTGCCTTGCAGAAGGAATAGTTTGAGACCTCTCTTCTGTAAGGGAGGCTGAGATGAAGACAGGAGATGTATCTGAGTGTAGAGACAATTTCATGCAGGTATGTAGCTCTTAGTGCTAATCACGCAGGTTTGGTTGGGTTTTTTTTCCACAATTTAATTAGTTTACTTTATGAAAAAAAAAATTGAGTTAGGTATTTGGACAAAGCCAGGTTGAATAATGATGATGAATGTTTTCAGGAAGAGTACCCAGGCTTGAAGGGGGAAGTAGAAAATAGCACAGAGGTTTCAGTGTGCTGAATTCACCAAAATGCTTAAACAAATTGTCAAAATCTTGTGCTACTGTAAATATGTACTAGTAAACTACTAAAACTGGCAGGTTTGTTTAAGATAGAAACGTAAGTTATGTTTTAAAATTTATTTTAATAAATAAAATTTCTATTTATTTTAATATAACATTAAAATACCCTTGCATGTGGGAAGATTGGCATTTTAGGAATATTTAAAGCTGTTAATGGCCAGCCGCTTTGCTGAACTGCTGACTTCACACATACCATTTCCTTTTTCAGGTTTTTACAACCCCACATCTTCTGACTTTTAAAGCAGGATGGGGAGGGAGGGAGGGAAGGAGGAGAAAAGCTTTTTCATTTTTTGTTGGTAGCCATAGAGCAGCTCTAAACTGCAATTTTAAAAATTACTGTCAATTTAGTAAATGTTGTATCTGCATGACATTAATTGTTTCTGTTGTGCATTAATACAAGCTGTGCTGTTTAATTTGGAGACCTTACTTCTCTGATGTTCTCATGTATAAGCAGTATTTCTTGTTTCAGGATTTTTTGGGACAAATCTTTGGTCTAAACCATGTTAATGTTTCTTTTTAAAATATGCAATTCTTTACTCTACTGAATAACACACTTAATAGTGTTTGAGAGCTCAGAGAGAGTTTTGCATTCTTGAAATGTATGACTTACTGTAATTACAGTTGCTCATATTCTAAAGCAGGTCGTAAACTTACCTGGAGAGAGAGCAGAACATTTACAGGCAATATTTTACTGCTGACAGCTTAAAAGTTTGTTTATGCTAATCACTTCATAAATAGTGAGCAGTACACCACTGGTGACTTACCCAGCAGTTTTGCAAGTGAAGAAAATTTCTGCTTGATGTTAAAGAAAATGACATTACAAAAATATATTTGTAAAGCACTAAGTACCCGCTGGTTTCTTTAACAACTTAAGAAATACTCAAGCTTAGTTGTTGTAATGATATATATGGCTAGTTAATATTTGCTGGTTTGAAAGCCTGTGAATGTCATTAAAGTCTATCTGTCTAGCTTTGCTTTTAGTGACTAGAGGAGGTATTCAGATGTATCACTTTATTGAAAGTTGAGCTGTATGAAAATGTAGAAGTTTAATTTCCTTTCCTTGAAAAAATTTAACTTTTTTGGTTGTTTTTTTTTTTTTAATACAAAGAATGTGTACTAAAAGGGATTCCAACTCGGATCAAATTTCTTGTCAGAACACCAACTGATTATGTATTTGTGTGCATAAATGAAAGAATACCTGATTTTTAATGTTTGGTTCAAAGTCATAAATGTGTAATGTTAAATAATACTGAGTTTATAAATAGGAGGCTTTTGTTACATTTTCTAAAGTTCTGATACATTTGTGCAATTTTTTCTTCCTTTAGCCTTTGAGATCTTACTTTTCCATAATGATGCCACAGTGTGCACTGAGAGGTAAACTGACTATCTCTATTACAGAAATAAGGAAGTGTGCTGTTGTGTCTTCAAGTATACTGGATGAGTCTATATGCTGGGCAGTTTGCTGGAAATTATTTTTAAGTATTGCAAATTTTATTTAATACTGTATATTATTTTAAAAATCCTTTTAAGTTTTACTCTCCTTGTTTGCCTCTTTTCCGCCCCTTAAAGACTTTTAGAAATGGTATGAAGCAGGGTTTTATTTAAGAGACAACAGATGAGTAGACAGATGATTAGGTTTAAGGAAAAGATGTTCCAGGTTCATGAAGGATGGCTTTGAAGTAATGCAGTTGGGTCCCCCTGGTTTGGGAGGTGACTGGAGCCTGTAGGTGCTCATTCCCCATGTGTGGAGCTGCTGGGCTGTGTCCATGGGGAGGCTGCACATGGGGAGGTCCTTCCTTTCCTTGGGGGGCTCTGCAGCGCTGGCAGTGGCAGACAGCAGGGAGGAGAGGAGCAGGGAGCGTGGCCAGCAGTTGGAGCTGATGTCTCTTGTGTTTCTAAATGTAATAGTGCATGAATGCTAATGGGGAAAGCAAATGTAGGACTTGTACAAATGACAGCATTGGCAGGGGAAGTATTTCTTAGCTTACACTGTACCTATTTTCTGTCTGTAACTGGTTTTGCTGTTCGAACTATGTGTAATTCTTTTTCACCCTTGCATATGGAATTTTAATCTTGAAGCGTTTGTAGAATAAAAAAGGGGCAAATACAACCCCTCGTTCACATTAAGCCTGAAAAATGGCTGCCTTTATTTCAAGCTAAAACTGAGAAGTTCATTGGTGCTTCCAAGTGGCTGTTTTGTTAGATTCCTCCTCAGTGCAGTGTATCTATGTAAAAGAATAGTCTCAGTCCTTATCTAGCAGAGATTGCCCATTGATGACTGTCCCACCCATGAAGATGCCAATGGTGAGGTCTAAGTTACTGCATCTGTACCACTGGTAGGGTCAAAAAAGCTAATGGGCTCTAAAATTGCTGGCTCTTGTCCTGCCTTAGATGCAGAGTCATTGAGAGAAAAACCTGAATCTTCTTTGTGCAGACTGAACCCACAGTCTCCTCTTTGCTTAGGCTTCTTTTAAATGTTACATTTATCTCCATAGTTCTGTTGTGTGTTTTTATGAGCAGGCATGCTGTCAAGATAAACTTGCACTGGGAGTCCCTAGATATGCAAACATTTTTTTTTCAGGACATTTGGCTTACTTGGATGCCTGGCAAACAGAAGGATAATGGAGATGCATGGCAGGCAAAAGAAGGAACAATTTTGACATTTTCTGTAGAATGCTACCTTCTTGGAAATGCAGCAATGCATGCCCTTTGAATAATTCTTCCAAAATAGAAAGAGAAAAGTTAGGCAGGAAAAATGTTTTCCACCCTGTTTTCTGACACCTGGCATTATGTACTAGCAATGCAGAGAAGGTAAAGACTTAGGCTTGTCTACTAATATAATGCTTTCTGACAAAGGGCTTGCACAGTGGGAGGTGCCTAGTACAAGTGATTTGAGGATTAACAATAAAAACTTCAGTAAGGAATTAAAGGCAGATAAATGCTTTCTGTCAGATTTTTTAAAAAGGAATTCATGTAAGGGATGGAAATCAGATAAGACTAAAACTCAGTTTACAGGATGAATTGAGACAGACAGGATGTAAACAATACACTTCAGGAGTGTGGATATCCTTTGAGTGCTCTTTGGATTGAAGATATTTTGATTATTAATCCTAGGTTTGTGGATTTTTTTTCCCCTATTGCTTTTTCCTTAATTTGCAGCAAATGGTTTCTCACTGGATTCTGTACTGACAGTCCGTTAAATACTTTGTTCATTTTCTGTCTGTGATTGACAACCTCTGTGCTCATCTCAGTCTTGATAACTTTGGTTTTCCTTCTGTTGTTTTGTGCACTCTAATGCCTTTGCACTTCAGCCTTGCCATTGCATTTCTTTGTTTGCTCATATATTCCTGACCTTGTTTTGTTTCATTTTTCCCTTTATTTCTAGAAGCTGCTCTATTAATTTCTTAGCCCCATCTTTCTTATTCGGCTTGCTTGCCAAGGCACGTGTACAAGAATCTTGAGATCTGTCCTTGCTCTGTAATTTTACCAGAATGTGCCTGGAGGTGTTTTCCCTGTGTTTGCTGGTGCTTTTCTTCTTTTCTGTGTTGGGTGTGCTGTGGGTTGAGCCAGGCTGGGGATGGTGAGTGTGACACGAGGGGCTCTGCCTTGGTTAGCAAAGGACACAACTGCCTTGCTTAGGGTTTGCCACTTAAGTATGTGAGCTGATGCAAAATAGTTCCTACATCTGCCCCTGCAGAAGAAGTTGCACTTTGTTTCTGGTTGTCCCTGCCCTGTGTTTGAGGGAACTGGTTTAAAGTTTGCTGTGGTTCAGCAACATGTAGTGGTTGTTAGATAGAGGCTCAGAAATGCCGTTCTTGAATGTTTTCTGTGACAAACAGTACAATCAATGGGCTAATTTAATAGCAGCTTTAAATTGAATCCTTAGGTGTAACTGAGTTCTAAGCAGCACCTCTTCGAAACAGTAATATATTGTGTTCCTGCAGTGGGATTTGCCTCATTTCAAACAGCTCTTTCAGAACTTTCAGTTGTCTTATATTTTTAACAGGCTGGTGGGCATGCTGTAAAACAGCCTATCTGGTACAACACAAGCTAATGAAAAGCTGGAATCCTTTTTATGTTCTCACAGACGCTCCGGTTGTGCTAAACTTGATGACTATCACTGCAGGGTTGGAATCTTTATTACTGCACCAAGTGCAATCTGGTACTTGGAACAAAAAGATAAAAACCATTCGCTGTTCTAAAGTAATCTGTAAAAACAGTTACTTTGACTCTGCATCACCTTCCCTGATTTATTACTTGCAGTGGAAAAGCTTTGAATTTTTGGGGGAGTCTGTGAAAGTATAAAGTATTTCAAATTTATTTGATGGCTTAAAAGGATTTCTATTCTTAATCTTGATGATCACTTATGCTATGAATGCTATTGTGTAGCAAAACCTGCTTATTTTATGGTAGTACTCAGTTTTATTTATAACTCCTTTCAAGTCTCAGTCTTGAGTTTTTGTAATAACTGTCCAACATGTTCACAGAAACACACACGTGAAATAAATTCATCAGTCACTGGCATTTAAAAAAACTTTTAATTAGCTTTAGCCATGTTCTTGCACTGTATAAAGTTTTCATCATCCAGTCCATCATCATAGTGCTTTGAAGTTTCTTGAAGTTTCAGAAAAGGATCACAGTTTCAGGAAAATACTCAGCTGTATGATACTTCTCTTTTTATATGTGATATATGAATATTTTAATTTTCTTTTTTGCATGTGAGTAGAAGAGTCAAGAAATTCCAACTGTTTTCAACTGTTACTTCTTTTATGTCACAATGGAAAGATGTAGCTTCTAAAAATGTTACCTTTGACAAAATTATTCATGGCAAGAGTATGCACATATTTAAATTCAAAAAACTCTTCAAGTCTTCAGCGATGTTACTTTGAACCTCATGGAAGTTGCTTGAAAGGAAATTATCCAAGAACATAATTCAGAAATTCGAATGTATTTACCCATTTTTACTTGAAAAGTTAATGGAGAAGGATAATAAACTTGCTGGCTTTGTTGCTTCAAGGCTAGATGCTTGAAATGAGTTTGACTTGAACACAGTCTAAGTTCAAAATACTAGATGCTGGAATAGAAAATCACAGTAAGACACACAAAAAAGAAAGCTTGTTTTTGCTGTTTTACACTAGTTTAACCAATCTGTCCCTTCCATTTTCTAAACCCTACAAGAATGTGGCTCAGTGCTTTTATCTGCAGTTAGCATTTCCCTAACACTTCTCTGTGTGCTGTTACAAGTCTGTTACAAATCATAGGGCTGGGCTATCACTGAGCGCTGGGGCCTTATACAGATTTTTCACATTAGTGTTTTGTTCCCTCTTCAGCTGTAGTTGTGCAAGATAATGTGTTTTACCCAGAGGTATTGAAGTTGGTGATTGTTTAACTCTGTGCAAGTGAGGCAGGGTGAGTAGGTTATGTATGAAGAGTCTTCCATTTTTCAGTAATATTTCTTGGGGGTGAAAAGGAATAAAGCACATTTTATATCTTTCTTTGTTTTAGAAATCCACAGAAAATGCAAATCATTAGAGAATGAACTCTAAACAAGGAAATGAAAGTTTGCATTTGGTATTTTTACTACTTTTATTTAACTGTTGTTTCCACGCTACTCTCCTACAGATAGTTAAACACTTGCAATTTAAAACCAGCAAGATAATGATATACCATGCAAAAAAATCATCCTTTCCAAAAAAAGAAAACCCAAATGCCAACAACAACCTCCCCCCCTAACTTGTTGTATTATTGCTCCACAGGAAACTGTTGTGCTGAAAGGAAGAATTAACTGGTCTTTCAACTTCAGCCTTTTTATTGTGAGAGGGGAGATCACAGAAGTGTTACCATGGGGAGAACAGCAGCGAAAGGTAAGGCCTGGTAGCTTTAATCCAAGAGGAAAGAAAGTGGGGAACCTGTTAAATTCTCTTTTTGGATCTGGTGGAATACAACATGACAATTTGCCATACTGTTAGATTAAGGAAGACAGTTTGTGATATCTTCTGAACACAGGTAAGTTCAAACTTCACATTGTTTTAGAATACATATGCTGAATTTGGCTGTCTTGAGTTCCACAAGTTTAATGAAAAGAATTCTGTCCTGTGACAGCCTTGAAATCATTACTGCACTCTGAAATTGAGGAATGTGTCTAGATGTGCTGTTAAATAAAATGTAGGGCTTTATTCTGGAGTTGCCTATAATTTAGCAGGATAATAACTAAATAGTACAAAGAATCAAATTTTATCACAATGAATGGCATTAGCAACTGTCTTTGAAGATAAAATGAACATTTTAAAAGAAATTCGTCCACAAGTACACGGTGTACCACAAAGGTGTGATTTCTGCTGTGTCATGTTTGCAGATGTTAATTGTGAGCTCAGAGCTAAAATAGAGAGTGAGGCTTAAGAAGAAACAAGAGTATTTGGGCTGATAAAACAAAAAAAAAATATGAAGAGCAAAAGATTCACTCTCTGAAACCATGTTGTGGCTGCATTGGAAGCTTCCAGATTGGTAGTCGTCCTCCATAAAAGGCTGCTAGCACTTTTGTACTTTCCTTGAGCTTGCCACCTTCACCCCAAGCTGCTTTATGTGCTTGTGTGTTCCCTTGGTAAATAATTGTCTTTTGCTAGAATAGATTTTCAGTAATGGCAGGAGTCATCCATTTAATTGTTGCACCAGGAGTTTATGGAGGAAGTCTGACCCCTTCTCTTGGAGGTTTTCTGCATGGCTGTTGTCTAAATATAGTCAAAGAGAGTGGCTGTTCCAAGTAGATGAGGTAAGAATCCCACTAGGGAAGCACAAAAAGAAAGGAAAGGAGAAATTTTCATATTCACTCTGTCTGGATATCCTCAACTGTGTGCACTGAGGCTTGGGGAAAGGTGCTCACAACCCTGTGTAGTGGGGAGTGAGAAGAAGGCCCCTTCCTGAGCAATGGTGAGTCTTGGGCTTGTTTTAGTAAACTTCATTTCAGGGTGAGTAACTGTGTGGCATGGGAAGAGCAAAAGTTTTTGTCATCCAAAGATATTTCACATACATCAGGAAAAGACAAGGGGTTTGTTTGAGAAGAGTGGTATCCTGCCATGTTCTGAGGACCCAGAAGAGCTGAAGACATCAAGATGGCTGAGGGATAGCTGCAGGAGTCTTGAAAGCATGACTGTGAACTTATTTTCCCCACACTGCACAACGGGCAAATAACAAGTCTTAGAAGACAGGACATGCATGTAGCCCACTATTCTGGGATGAAAGTTATTGCTGTTAAAAGACATGATGTTTGCCATCCCTTAGATAAAACAATCATCTAGTTTGCTTAAAAGTTAAGTCTTCTAGAAAGAAGTTGCAAGGTTTTAAAGCTTCTCAGGCAAGAAACAGGAGTTCAGTATGGGAGCTTATAGGAGCAAGTACACATTGGTCACCAGGATTATCTTTGCCCAGAGCTTTCTCTTCCCTTCTCTGATTATTTTTTTTATTTGGTATCAAGTCAGTCAGGATAGCTTTGTCCTTTTTTTTCCCTTTGTCTCTAATTTCTTAAGTGATAGATGTGGTTGCTCTTGCCTGTCTTCTGTTGAGTAATCTTATCAGGAAAATTCTGTGGTTACAGATAGGGTGGGAGTAATGTAAACACATGGAGTTTTGAATCAGTAAGCAGAAAGCACTATGTTAAATAATCTTACTCTAATCTTGGCTTGTATCTAAACCTTTAGCTTATGAAGTGCACTCTAGAAAATAAATTGTTGGTGAACAATAGAGTATGTTGCTTTTAAAATTTTAGTGTATGCTGTACTCTTATCTTGCTGCCCTAAAAGAAAGAAATTTTTCATAGGGTATTTACCCTTTACATGGTATAGGCTAAATATGTATAGATACATAGCAAATATATAAATGCTATGTACTTTTATGTAATACTTTATTTTCAAAACTTTTTTTGAAATAGTTATCCTGTTCTTCACTGTTCTTTTAGAGAACTTAGTAGCATTTGATTAAGTACATTTGATAAAGCAAAATTTCATTCTAGCTCTTGTTTTGGCCAATGATCTAACACATACTGTGTTTTACATTGAGAAATAAACTGAAACTTTTCCCTTTAGAAATGGACAGGGGAAGATAGATGATGAATTAAGCTGACCTATTTTTTTTGTTACCATGAGTTTCAAGACTGTAGGACTAATAAGTCTCTTCTGGCTCCAGCATATAAATAGAGTTCCTATTTTCAAGTCAATTTTTCAGGTTTCAAGGAATTAGCCATTGAATGTGGCTAGGAGCTGAATGTGCAACGGAATGAAAAGAAAATACTCTTTGTACATTTACATTTATTTACTGGTACATATTATGTCATTCATTGCCTCATTTTTTGAGGTTTGACTTCAAAGTTTGACCAAGCTGAGGATCATGTTCAGAGAGAATCATCTTGTTCAGCCCAGTGATTTGAATAATAGCCTTCTGTCTAAATTTTTTTTCTGTGATATTTTTAAACTAAATTTATTAAAATAGAGAATATTAAAATTTCAAATATAGATTGGCATGCATTAAAAAGCTCCATGTGTTTATAAAAGATTTAATATTTAGAAAACTGGTTTTTAATAAAATACTACTTTCTTTATAGTTTTTTTGAAAATAAACCATAATTTTTTATCCAGCCTAACTGCCAGCATTGGAAAAAGCACGCCTGAACAAGGCTGGGAAGTAAAGGCTGTGAATAGTGACTGTGAAATACAGACTGGAGAAAGTTTTCTGGGGTGGCAATAGATAGATACAGGGTTTCTGATGTGGAAACAGGTTGGGAATTCTTCCTGCTAGTAGCTGTGCATCTGTTTAGACAAAACACTCCAGCTTTGTAATGGTATTCCCAGCTTCCCACTGATGAAGGTTGGAATGCATAAAAGCAAGGGGATCCTTTGAAAACAATCTTGCTTTTATTTAGCCTTATTCTTGGGTGCTTCTGCATACGCTGGGTGACATTTATTTGTGTGTTTTAAAGAGGAGATTTCCTACCAT
The DNA here is from genome assembly GCF_028551555.1 of Melozone crissalis. Lineage (NCBI taxonomy): Eukaryota > Metazoa > Chordata > Aves > Passeriformes > Passerellidae > Melozone > Melozone crissalis. The sequence goes on along the minus strand of NW_026535791.1, from coordinate 59,640,992 downwards.
CAAAAACAAGTGATGGTGACAGTGCTTTGTGTTTCCTGTGAATGAAAATGCCTCCACCTCAAATGAAATAGTTGTTTAAAATGCTATTGAGAAATCCACTTATTAATATAATAATCTCTTCTTGTAGTTTTCTAATGGCTGATAAGAAAAATACATTGCTGAGAGTGTTTTGTTTCAACTTTCATATTTGTTGTGATATTTTTGAAAGAGGCACTAAAGCTAGCTGGTATAGGGAATAAATAATTCATGTAGTGATTGTCAGCAAGATCACATGTGGTGTCCAGGCTGCACATTTTCACATTCTTTCACCTGTTCTTGATGTCTCTCATCATGAAAAGCTGTCATCTTGTTTTTAATCTGACACTGTTTGGTAGATACTCTTTCATGACACACTTTCCTTTCAAGCTCTGGGTGTTTGCAGGAAGCAGTTATTAGTTCTCTTCTTTCAGTGGAGCTCCACATAAGAGACTTATTGATTTCCTTTTTGGACATAGTCAGATTGGGAAGTTACTTGTTCTGCAAGCTGACAGCCTGATGTCTGCCTTAGTACCATGGCTGTTTGTGGGAAATACTGACCAAGGTTATAGAATGTGGCTAAAGGTCCTGCCAGTAGAAAATTATCTGGATTCAGCTCAAGCCCAAAGAGGCTGGATGAAATATATTTTCATAGGATGTAGGATGGAGAGGGTGAACATTAGCCTTGCATCTTTTCAGTGTTACTGAACTAGTTTTAGCATTATCCCTTCTGAGATTCCCTCAGGTAGTTGTAGGGTTTGTATTTGTATGGGTTAAAGCCCTGCTGCTGAGGAAGTACTGGGGTTAGAGTTCTGTAGGCCCTGTCCCAAATAATTTCAGCAGTTCCATCTGAAGTTGACCTTTGTTAGCATTTTTTTTTTCAGGAATCTATATAATAGAAAATTTTCCAAAGTAAACTTCTTCCAAAAGAAAGAGCACGTAAGTCAAGAAAGAAGATTAAGTCAAGACGTAAACATAGCATTTTTTTCTTTTTCAAAGGACTTGGAGTTCTGCCTGTGTCTGCTTTAGGAGAAAAGGGTGGTATTTTTGCAGTGTATTTTGAGCAGTTATGTAAGCTGTGCATTGATTTTGTAGGACTGTGAAGTCTGGATTATTCTTGGAAGGTGTTATGGTCCTTTGTACACTCATAGGCCTTAATGACCCTGACTCCCCTGGGGCCTCCACCTGCCCTGCCCAGGACCCCATGTCAGCCCCTGCCCCAGTGGTGCTGCAGCAGGGCCAGTCTCCAGATCACCACAGCCCTGGCCCCATGCCCCCTGCCAGCCCCAGCCTGTCTCCTGGGATGGCCCCCAGTGCTGGGGCTGCCCCCAGGGCCACCCCCCAGGAGCTCCTGGACAGGGTGATGGGGTGGCTCTGGATGCTGAGACCCTGCCTGTCCACCCCCAAGGGTGCCCTGGCCATTGCTGTGCTCTGACCAAAGCAGCATCGCAGCCTGCCAAGCACAGAGCCATGTGGATGGCTTAGCCTCTCCTCTCTGAATAGTAGGGCAGGATTTTGGGTCTGGTGGCAGAGGCTTGTCATGACTCAGCTCTTGCATTATGTGGCAATTTCCTGATAATGAAAGATGTGAGATGGAAGTGCTGAACACCACACGTTGCTTGTCAGTATGTTTCATGAAATGCTTCACTTACAGAAAAGAAACACTGTTAGGGCTTAGTCTTTTCTGCAGAACAACTCGTTGTATTTCAAGTGTTTCTGTCACCAAATGCTTCACATTCTAGGTCAGGAGTGCTTTGCTTTCAAGAGCAGGCCAATCAGTAGCTGTAGACTTAAAAGCAAGTGAATACAGCTACTAATAATTGACTACTAATGCAATCTTCAGTAAAAGTAGCCTTCCATTCACCTGTACCAGTTCAGGCTCAGTGGGGTAACCCAAGGTGTGAGCTAGGCACAAGCCTAACTAGAGGAGCAGCCCCATTCCCAGTAGTGAGGCATTTGCAGACCAAGAGTGTTATTCTCCAATGCAGATCTTGGTAAAAACAAAAAAGATTTTTAGATCTGAGAATGTGCTTGCATTTTTGTTGTGAGGTCAATATTGTGTTTGAATTGCACTCAAGTCCAGGAGTGTCAAAAGCCGGTCACCAAACAATGTATTTTAAAAGGAATGAGTGGAACTGTCTCTCTCAGTCTTCTGCATTATAGCTGCCCAGCTCTCCTGCATCTCTCATGCATGCTGAAATCCATCAAAAATGAAATATGGCAGACCCCTGAGTGTGTGCCAAGATTAATGACAGAGAAGGTAGATTCTTCTGAGTGATTCTTTAAAATAACTGATGAGTGCTGAGATAGCTGCTTTGAGTATTTGAGAATTTTATATTGAGAATATTGAGTATTAAAGAATCTCAATATAGAATGAAATCTTTAACTCAGAAATATGGTTTTAGGATGGGTTTGGTTTTTTTCCTTGTTTCTCAGTTCACAGTGATCTGTCTATAACCAGATGTATAAAGATATCCAGGATCTCAAATTTTGTGTAGGTTGAAGTAAAACTGTTTAAAAATAGGACAGCATTGCTGTCTGTGGAGTTGATATTCTATATTCTGCAACTAGATTTATTTTAACAATTGATATAAAGTAGTCAAAAGCTCTTCTTTTTCATGCTGTACTTTTCAATATACTTTGAAGGGAAAATAGTGTGGTGATTAAATTTACATACCTTTTTGATTATGTACTGAACTGAATAAAATAAAGTCAACAAGATATTCTGTATTGTTTGAAAGCATTCTGTGCTATGCTGGACATAGTTATGATGTGAATATTACATTTATTATGTAATGGAATCTTGTCTTTTAGATTCAAAGAATATTAGAAAAGAGAAAGATGGAAAGAATCAGCAGGCAAACAACCCATCTTTAAAAAGTGGTAGGTATTGCAGCTGTCAGGTTCTTAGTTAAGGAACTCTAAAAGAAAAAGTGTGTGTTTGGATTGCACTATTTTCTGACTTCTTTTCCTTTTTGGAATCTCTTGGGTTATTATGGTGGGTAGTTAAAAACATACCTTTGCTTTTGTCTATTAGGAAAGTATGTTTTGATATAGAAAGTGATGGTTGCAGCTGCTTGAGTTGAACCTGCTAGTTTTACTAGCCAAATAAGTACTCTTTGTATGTATAAACAAAGATGCTGTGTAAACTTTATTATTTTTGAACTGATACTGATTTGTTTGTTCTTCTCCTCATGTATTTCTCAGTCTCATGTGTTTTCTGCTGCAGTTACCTTCTGTTTCCTTACTGCGTTTCCTGGTGCCAAAAGAAGGATTTTCAGTTTAATAGTCTTGAGTTTTTAGGATTGCGAACTGGATTAAATTGCCTGGGATTCTACTTTTACTTTAAGTAATTGATGTGCCAGCAGAATTTGTGGGTTTTTTTTAGAAAACAGAGGAAAAGTACACACTTACCAGAAATGATGCAGATTTTTAGCTAACTTAGCCTCTCCTGTGCACAGCAGGTGCCATAAGGCAGTGTATACATGAGGTTGCTGTCAGGGTAGCTTCTGTGGTGGGCTGCAGTGAGACAACAGCAACATCCTTAGATATGCTTTGCATGTTCACGTTGTTTGTTTGAATTTGGACAGTAAGAAATGTCATGAGTAGTATTGACTACAGCACAAAATCTTTTCAGGAGTTCTTGAAAAAATGACACTGAATTATTTAAACTCCCACTCTGCTCACCTTTCTGTGCTTTCTGACTCCTGATAGATGATCTGGTTCTTCTTGGCTGCCAGTGGAGACAAGTAGCATAGTCAGTGATCAAACATGCCAGGATACATTGGCTGGGTAATTGAGGTAGTGACTTTGCATAAAAGATACAATACCACTCATAGTGCAGCCTTCAGCTGTTACATTTGCCAGAGCTAATTTTTTCATTTATTGGGATTTTGGCCATCACAGAATGGGTGAGGTTGGAAGCAACCACTGGAGGTCATCTTGGTCCAACCTGCTGCTCAAGCAGGATCCCCTAGAGCACATTCCTTGGGATTGTGTCCAGAAAACTCTTGAGTATCTCCAGAGGAGGAGAATCCACAACCAGTGCAGGCAACCTGTCATCTTTATTTGTCCCTGTTACTTTGAGCCAGAAAAGGACGCATATTTGTCTTTTTCCTTCTTCTGCAGTGTAAAAGGAGTTCCAGCCAAACTGGACTCAGTGTGTCTGTTTTAAATAATGTTGTCTGACATGACAGAGTGCTGTAGACACCCCTCACCAGCAAAGTGCTCTTCATATGTGGATAAGATAACAATATTTCATGAGTCACTGAAAAATGTCCCTGCCTCCTCCTGCAAAGTCTTGAAAAAGCTTTGTGAGAGAAGCAGTGCTAAGCAGACAAGTCTAGTTCTGTGTTCTGGACTTGGTCTGTGCTGTTAGCCTAGTGTCTGGGAACTGAACTGCCTCATGAAATCTAGGCTCAGCTTTGTCAGACAGAGAGGAGTAAGATCTCTGATTTTCTACAGATGAAATAATTTTTATTCTGTGTTGTTGCTTGTTGGTGGCAAAGGAGCAGAAGGAGCCTCTTGAGCTAGATGAAGATGCCATACTATGCTTTGGGTTAGCAGCTAGGAAGTCTCCAGAGTTTCCAGGGCAATGTGTGATAGGAAAAGTCAAAGAGGAGATACAGAGGTGTGAGAAGAACGGGTTAAAAAAAAATAGACTGAAGTGAGTAGAGAAAGATATGAGGAGGAGAAAAATTTTAATTGAAGGATCACAACATACAGAAAGAGGTACAAGGTATAAAGCGGAATATGAAATACCTTACACCTAAACTGCTACATTTTCAAGAGTATGTGAACAAAAATTATAAGGAAATCTCATCTTTGAAGAGGAAAGATGATGGCATGAAGACTAGAAAAGAGGCATCTCCATGTCCAGTCTCAGATGGGTGCCAAGGGAACCTAGGGGTGATCTGAGAAGACCCGTGTTCCATCTGCCCAAACAGTGTTTAGGCTATGGTGATACTGTATTATATTAACCTGAAAAAAACCAGGACCTTAAATTCTACCAATCTGCAAGTGACAATTCGTAGTTTAAATCGTCAATTAAAATTTTGTAAAAATTTGACTTTCACTAAACTGAAGAATTACATATGGTGAAAAAAGATGGGGAGCACTTCAATAAACCAGGCATTCGCTTATTCATGGCAGCAGATGTGACACCTTCAGGGGTGCTGAGGCCGGGGACTGATGTCACAAGGAGACTTCTCACTGCTCTTGGAGAACTTGTAGTGATTGAGGAAGTTTCACCATGGCTGGAAAAGGTCAAATAGTGCACACTGTCAAGAAGGACAAGATGGGAGCACCTGGGGAATTACAGGCTGGCCTGTCCAATCTAAGTCTTCAGGAAGACTATAAAGAAAATATTTCTGGAAACCATTTCCAAACAAATAAAGGACAACAGTGAGGTTAGGAACAGAGGAGGTAGATTTGTCAAGTGTGTGAACTGTGCATGACTGATTGCCTTTTGTGCTTAGTTACTCTGGAAACAAGGAAAAGCAATGGATGTTGTTCATGTCTACTTTAGCAAAGCTTTCTGTACAGTTTCTGTGGCGTCCTTTCAGCCAAACTGGTGAGATGTGGTTTGGATATATGGATGAAAAATTGACTGGACTGTCAAGCTGTGCAAGGACCACTTGTCAGAGGGTAGCTAGTGGCATTTCTTAGAGGTCACTAAGAGGTCAGTATTTGGGCTGATGCTGTTTAAGGCCTTACTGTCAGATGGGGACAATTGTACAGAACACACTGCCAGAGCAGTTTGTGGGCAACATCCGATGGGGAGGAGTAGGCAGTAGGCTGGAAGGCAGGACTGCCTTCAGATGGACTTGCCGGTGCTGGGGAAATGGAATGGCAGGACCGGTGAGTGCAGAGTCCTTCTCGGCCGCGGGCAGAGCGGAGCCCTGAGGCAGCCCGGGCAGGCAGGAATCAGCGGGAGAGGCCCCGAGCCCTGAGACAGCCCGGGCGGGCAGGAATTCTGCGGGAGAGGCCCCGAGCCCGCGGGCAGAGCGGAGCCCTGAGGCAGCCCGGGCGGGCAGGAATTCAGCGGGAGAGGCCCTGAGCCCGCGGGCACAGCGAAGCGTGGGCCAGCAGCGAGCTCGTGTGGCCGAAGAGCTCCACTGCAAAGGGATCCTGCCGGAGGAGGCGTTCGCTGCTGCGGGGAATTTGGGAGGCTCTCTCTGGAGAGCTGTACTCAGTTTTGAGCTGCGCAGTACAAGGAAGGCACTGCTGTACTGAAGTAGGCTGGCTTGAGTTCCTGCAAAAAAAATGAAGGAGCCAGAACACAAAAAACTCGTACTGAAACCAGAAGAAATGGTTTCTTTTCAGCTAAAAGAAAAGAAAGCTTATGGGAGAAGATCATGGAAAAGGGCCAGAGCCAGGCTCCTGTCAGAGCCAGTGTGGAAGGAGAAGTGACAAATACTGGCTGGAACATAAGAAATTCCTCCTTGATGAGGAAATCTTCACACTGAGTCTGATGGAACTCTGAAGGAGCAGGAAGCTGAGCTGGAGACCTCCTGAGGTCCCTTCTAGCTTGAGTAAATTTGGGATTGGCAGGTTTGACAAGAAGTGATAGGGTATTGATACAGCATTGAAGAGAGCATCAGGGGTCACTGACCCATGGGTCAGTGCCAGTAATGCAGGCAACTGTGAGATGGACTCAGTCCCTCCATTTTTAAATTAGTCAGGCTTTTTGCCATTGCTGCTTGTTTGGAATCACTATTTAAGAGCCTCCCTCCTATGCAGGTTTTAAACTAATAGTTTTTTTCATTTACAAAAGGCTCTAGTTACCTTCTGGTTTGGGTTTTGTTTCGTTCCATTTCCAGTATATGCTGGTTTGCTCTTCAGCATAAAATTTTCTTTTTCTCTCTAGTTTTCACTTTCCTGGTGGGTTTTTAAACTTGTGGTTGTTGCATAACAGTCTTTTCTTAAGCTGTTTTATTCAGCCTGCAGATTTGAGTGTGAAGAGAAATGCACATTAAATTATTTAGTATGAGCTAATTTTCTTAAGGATTTCTAGTTGTCAGAAGCTGCATATTTTCAGGGCCTTCAGAATCAGAAATATGTATAACACAATTGCTTCTTTACCTGTGTACACTGAGAATACAGAGAAGCTTTCATGTAGATATTTTTTCAATGTGCTTATCTTTCTAGAGCTGCATCTTACATGTTGCAAACATACATGTGTCTCCTGATTCTATAGCTGCAGTAATTAAATGATAATTAGCACCATCTCTGAGAGTTTGGCTCTGATTTAATACAGTGTATCTTCACAGGTGGAGAGCTTCTAATTTTAACTCCAGGACATTTCTGCTTGCTGCAAGAGCTCTTGATAGCCAGGATTTAAAGCAAAGAGCTAGGCAATGTTGTTTTCATCTTGGCTTTATCTGTAGTTGTCTGTTTACCTTCTCTGTCTTTCTAGTAAATGTTCTGTTACCTTTTCTGTCTTTCTAGTAAATATTCTGTTACCTTCTGTGTCTTTCTAGTAAATGTCCCCTTGAAAAAAACAAAACTGTTTCTTTCTCTGTCACCCTGTTTTTGGTCACCCCATGAAATCTACCATCCTGTTATTAAAATTCAGATCACTTGGGAAATGTTACTGTATAATTTTTTGGAGGAGGTGAATGACCATTTGTCCCGGTAAATGCAGTGTCATTGAAGTATCTGTAATTGTACAGTCCTTAACACAATGAGGCTATGCATGACTACAGCTTTTACATCATGTTGGATCTGAGGCAGCTGGGACACAACTGGTGTTTTCTTTTGACTAGATTTAATTATGTAAAATTAGGTACTTTACTAAGGTAAACTCTGGGGATTTTTTGATTTTTTTTTTTTAATCAGAAGGCAACCTGAAGTGGCAGCTTTATTATTGGAGTCCAAGAAGAATTTTTGTAAGATAAAACCTTGCTATCAATTCATAATATTTAATTTTTGCACCCTCCTTGGCTTGTTAATGAAAAGAGCAACAAGTCTGGAGGCTACTTTCTGGGGAAAGCTCTGAAGAGCTATTTCTGCCTTCCTGAAATACAAATATATGCTTAAGTTAATGTATCCTGTGTTTTGTAAGGAATACAAAATCAATTTTACTGTATAAATGTGTGAATAAAATTTTCATTCCAAAATAGGTTGAATTCCAAGATGTTGTGTAAAAATGTCTTTGTTACCAGCCTGCATATATTCCAGACCACCAAATTACAGCTTTTGATATGTTACTGACCTCTCACATTGCTGACAAGCACATGGCATTTGCAGTGGCAAGGACAAAGGACTCATACACTTCTGAGTCTGTTTCACCAAAACCCAGCACCTCAGCAGGCCGAAGGGATGGTTCCCTTTTGCTTGAGGCACTTGATAATGTCAGCTGAGTGCTGTCCTACTGCAGGAAGATTCTGGGTTTGAGCCACCACACATCCTTCAGAGAAGGTATCTGCAAGTGCTGGAAAATGCTGCCATTTTCAGATTGTTTCTTTGCTTCTCCTCTCTCCTGAAAACTGCAGACCTGTATTTAAGTGTCTGTGCCCAGTGGTGTTTTTGGAAGAATTACTGGCACACCTGGAGCAAGCTCTCCATCATCCCCAAGGATTTTGCATTAGGCCTTGTGAGTGGCTGTTGCTGAGCCACTGGGTGGCATCACTGTATCATTTTGGGTTCATCAGTGCTTTATTCTTCAGGAACATCAGAAAGATGCCAGCTGCCCAAACAAGAAAAATAAGTAAACAGCTCACTCAGATAATTTAGTAACAAAAATATTAGCTGTGCCATTGTAGCTGTTCTCTTCCACTTTATATTAAAATAATTAAGATGCTTGCTTGTATCTTTGATGTTAGTACTTCATGTTTTTCCATTCATGCAAAACTGGTAACACTAATTAAATCAAATGCAGAATCCACTTGCCCATACACATAAACAATGACACTACTAACACTGGAAAAAATATCATGATTTTGTTACTTAACATTGCCATAATGTTTACCTATCTATGCCATATTACATGATATTCTACAAAAAGAAACCTTTATGTGACTTCAGGTAAAAAGAGACAAAGATGCAGTTGGAAGGCTGTGCTATCTTCTTGCTTTCTAGTGGATAATGTTCATAACATATATTTCAACAGTATCCCTGTGTCTGTGTTTTTCAATGTATATCATCTCGGTACTCATATGAGGTTATCATATCAACCCTGCTGTTAGGGAGACTATAATATAGCAAGGCTAATGTGATTCATATAAGAATACTTGGGAGATCCTTCTGCAGAGAATTCAGTCTAGATATTCCTAGATAATTTTGCATGTGGAGCACAAGACAAAAGAAGGAAGTTTTATATTGATTTTGCCTATTGTGTGTTCACCCCTGTAAATTAACGTTACTTTTGAAGCTCCTTCAAGGTCTGTATGTATTTCAAAGGTGGAGTTTTCATTTGAGAACGATTCTGCTCTTGAAAAAAATGTATTCTACAAGATAGTTGGGTTTTCTGTCCCTTTCTTTCCTCAAATTTTCACTTAATGTAAATTCTTTTTTTTTTTTTGTAAGTGTGTATATGTATTTTTTTATCTTGTGTCTTCCAGAACAGTTTAATTGGGATGATTATCTGAAAGAGACTGAATCAGTAGCTGCCCCTCTGCATTGTTTCAGACAGGTATGCCAGATACTATTTTGCAAGTGTGTGTCTATTGTATGCCTGCTACAGGGTGATCCTAGAAAAACTTTCACATTTAGACTGCTTGCAGACTTCCCATTTGACTGCTTTTGATCTGTAGTTATCAGTAGCTCACAGTTTTGGCAGTTACTAGCTACGGAAGTTTTTTCATTCTTGGTTTCTGCCTCAAGCCAAATTTTGAGGGTTTCATTAAAATTGTTTCTTTGAACTCTGTTTTCCCTTAAAAAAAAAAAGACTAGCTAATGAAAACAGATAGCCTTGTCAGTGTTTAAAAATGTTTTCTACTTTTTTCAATAATCTTAGCGCTACCATGGTTTTATTGAGAATTAAAAAGTTGGCTGATTGTCAGAGGAGTCTTTGCCCCATTTTTGAAATTTCTTTCAATTCTGTCTAGCTATGAGATTTGTGTGTAGTAGAGTTCAGTCACCACTTTTTTCCTGGGTCTCTAATATGTTTAATTTTGTCTCTTTCTGAACAGAGTGCTTTCTACTTAGGGGTAACAGTACAAAAATATAAAAAAACAATCAAGTGGAATATATGGGAATACAAAGAAAATTCTGGATTTATGATGAAGGGGGTTTAATGTACTATTTTGTATTACTCTATATCCTACAAGTTTGATTCCCCCTCCTGATGGTTTAGTATGTATGTGTAGATGCAATTTAAATCTATCATCTTGTGCAAGCTAGTGACCTCCAGTTGTTCAGCCCTCTGGAGACTGAGTTGATCTCTTTAGGCATCCTTCTGTCTGTTTTCTCAAGCTGAGGTGTATCTTGTCTGTGTAAAGTTAAATAGCATTCATTTTGGTCTGTGTGCCCTCACTGTGTTAGGAAGATAGTTGCTAAGGAATTGGATTGTTCAGGTTCATAGAAGTGCAATAGGTGTGACAGGCAGTGCATGTCTAGTTGAGTGGCTCGGGCATGTTCTGAAATTGTTTTGTAGGGTCTGTTGGTGGTCTGATTGTACTGTAAGTGATACTGGCCTCCAGTGGGGGCCCACATAAAAAGCAGCACGAATTGAATGTCTGAGAAGGAGAAGAACCATCACTCAGTGAGTCTGAAGCAGTTGCAGGAATGGAGAATTAGGAGAGAGAAACACAGGTGGTAGCATTTCCTCATGCTAGATCTTGAATCTCAGCTTGCTCTTTGCAGATGAGGATGAAGGCCAAAGAGCCCCTCTCATGCTGCTTTCAGAGAGAGGTGGCTAAAAACACTGCCATCCATAGCTCTGAGTGGAGCTGCAGAAATTCATTTCACAGGATGTGTTTTTCACAAGGCAGATACCTCAGACTCCTCCTGGGTAGAGGCAGAGGGTGGTGTGTTGTCCCTGGATCTTTCTGAGGTTAATGTCATACTCACAGACCATAAACCACCATGACCAGAGTCTGTGCTCCCAAGAAGTGGAACTACTGCAGAAAGCTGCTCAAAAGCCTTTCCATGTGCCTTTCTTGCATCTTCCTCTCCCCTAGTAATACTCAAGAAGTCGGACCTGAGCAACCAATGCCTTGAATAGAGGTGCTTAGGTGACATGCATTGACAGAGATAAATCCAAGTGACCTGGATTGCTTAAGTAGTGTGTGAGTTGAAAAGAAGAGCTTTAATTTATGTGCACAGCAAATTTCAAAACAATTTGCATATGCAGATTTTCATTTTTTCTAAGAGTCGATCTTTAGGTAGAAAGTGACATGCAATGGTGATAGGTCAGAGCTAGATCCTCTCACTACATAATGTTTGCAGATTTTAGAACCTAAAGTACTTGTGCTTTGCCTAGGACTAATTTGACTTTTATTGGGTTACACATGAATTGTGCATGTCATTCTTACTCTGTGTAATGCAAAGAAATACACTGCTGTGGCTAGCCAGAAAATAAAGTGCAGTGAGAAAATTAATTTGACAATTACATCCAGAATTTGTGACCTGTGGGAATTTTAAAAGTTTAACTTTTGTAGTAATTAAAAATTACCTGGGGAACAATAAATTAAAGTCTCTACCATAAATTAAGACACAGACAGATAATGGAAATTGACTAAAGTATTTATCTTAATTTAGGAGGTATTTTATCTGTTGCTTTAAGTTGTTTTTAATAACTACTTAAAATTTCAATGCACTTCATATTCCTTTTTCTTGCCCTAAAACTTTTTCCCGAGCATTTGAAAATTTTAATTGTAAAAGCTCAATCCCTTGTGGTTTGAGCAGAACTTTAAGGAAAGCTCTTACTGAGTGAGGTTTTGTAATTTTATTTAAAGACAAGCTAGCATGGAGGACTTACCTTTTTAGTAGAATGAGTTGTTGTCTTGAGTTGTTGGTATTTCAACAAGCTCACCTTTTCCACAAACAAAGAAACAAACTCCCCACTTTCTCAATATCTGTTGCTTTTCCTGCTTGTGCAAAATAACAGCTTGCCAGGCAATATCCTGAAATTGAATTGCCCTTTAAATTTAATATGCTCGGGCTCCCCTTGCAGCCAGCCTGCTGTCTGAGTTCAGCACTGGCAGATGCTCACTGAATTCTGCTCGCCTCTTTGGCTTTTGGGCTCAGGCTCCTCCAGGGCTCCTGCTGTTGATCTAGGGTGTGTTAGAAATAGTGCACCTGCACAATATAGCAAGTACAGCAAGATGTATTTTAGACATTTAAATGTGGTGGAGAAAAAGTATCACTAACACTTGTTGCAGGAGCAGATTTCTCCTGTCTTTTCCTGTGCCCACAGACAGGTAAGTGCACTTTGTCTGCCTGCTGTGGGATCCCCACCTGGCCTGGTCAGGCAGGCACAAGGGGACAGAGGAGTCCTGTGAGTGTGAGTGCCCATGGTTTTGGGTATTCTAACGTGACTCCTGTATTAGAAGTCAGACTGTGTTAGTCTGGATAGGGTAGCTACTGGGTTTAAATGTCATGGGGAAGGCTGCTTACAGTTCTGGGTGTCTATTCAAAAACCACTTTGTACTGAAGAGTTACTGTAAAGAGTTTCCAGGGTGAGAGAGAATAGTCATCATCTCCTAAGAGAAATTTCAGTGCTTTACTTATTTACATTGTTGAAAAGGTACTGAAAAAGGATCAGTTGTAGCTTTTGGTTTTATTTACTAAAGTGCAAAAATAAATTAAATTATAATGTTGGCCAAAAATTCCATCAATAAAATTTAGGCTGGAAATGAGGAGACAAGTAAAGAGAATAGTGAGAGTCATTCCATCCCAGTTAGTGTTCATACAAAGTTTTAAACATCATTACATGTCATTTGCCTGCAATATGACAGAAGGCAAGTAATCAGACTGTAGTCCAGTCAATCTCTGCCTGTAGTGTGTTGATGCATGAGTAAAAAATACCCTCTTTTGTTCATCTTTAGCATGTGACAAAAAGTTCTTCCTAACAACCAAATTGCATTTGTCACATTTCTTTTCCCTGTGCTAATTAAATTGACATTGCATTGTATGTTTGTGATTATATTCAGTTCTCTGCAAATAAGCACAAGCTACAGTTTTTGTCTTAGCACGGAAGTTTTATGCATCTTTAGGACTGTTTTCTTTCTTAAAAATGTGAACACTAACTCCTTTTTCTGTCTGATTTCTTTGTAATGTAAGCTTTTTTTTATACAGAAGGGTCCAAATTGTGTTTAGGTTTTCAAAGTATTAAAATGAGGGTAATTATTTCTTTTGAATTGGAAGCTAATAAACCTTGTGGTTGGGATTTTCTTTTGCATGTGTCTGTTGGTTTGTGTTTTGGTTTTTTGGGCTTTTTTGAGTTGAATGTCATGTTTCCTAATGTCCTTGTATTCCATTCATTTCGCTCTTGTGTTCATATCTTTTATGAAGATTCCCTTGTTACCCTACTTAGCATCCTTATATTTTTAGAAATCAATCATGCTTATGCAGTTGGTAGGTTATCCAGCTGCCTTTTCTGACTTGCTGCTAGACACTCAAAAGTTTAAAAGCTTCTTCCTATTTATCATTTTTATGCAAAGTGTGGGGGAAATAAAGCTGTCTGTTGAACTGGCTGGTAAATTTAACAATATTAACAACTACAAGAAAAAGTCCTTTACCTTTTATTGTAGTCTAGAATTCCACCTACGAACGATTTCAAAGTCGGCATGAAGCTGGAAGCGCGCGATCCTCGCAACGTCACCTCGGTTTGTATCGCTACGGTCATTGGAATCACCGGTGCCCGGCTAAGGCTGCGCCTCGATGGCAGTGACAACAAAAATGATTTCTGGAGGCTCGTGGATTCCTCAGACATACAGCCCATTGGGACCTGTGAAAAGAAAGGGGGCATGCTGCAGCCTCCACTTGGTAAGTAACAAAGGTGCTGAACAAATGTGTGTGGAGTATTGCTTTCAGAAAGTCAAATTTACCCTTTCATCTTGGCAAATTCAATGGTATGAACAGCTCACCAAAGCATTATTTAATTGAAAAAGAGGTAAGTAAACTAATTCTGGCGAAGTGAATTGTAGCTTTTTCGTATTTTTTCATTCTTCTGACATAAAAATGAGCAATTTTGTTTGTTGTTGGTTTTTCTTAATAGGCCCTTAATATTAAATGTGCCCATTCTGTAAATGTTCCCTCACACACTGCCTGCCTTGTGTGTGTGTACAGTGTTTTGTTGCATGATACCATGCATGCTCCTTTGGGGAGCCCTTGGAAAGAACTGGAGAATGCCAAATTGTCCCTTTACTCTTCATCAGTGCATCCAAGCAGCTCACAAGAGGGCACTGGCTGCTGCAGGCCTGGGAGGCTTCGGCAGGGCTGTTAAAAGCACACCCCTGCAGGGCAGTCAGGATGTTTCTTTGAGCACCAAGCAAATTGATTTGTGTTCTAGGACAGGCAGCATAAGGTGGGTTAGTGCAGAATTGCGGCATTCTGCTCTGAATTTTTACTCTGAAGTAGTAAAAGCAGCACTCCAGAGCTCTAGCAAACTGCAGGCTTGGACTGCCTGATATTCTTATTGCCTCAGATCAATATATGTTCAGGAATGTCAGATCAGTGTGTCGTGGCTGGTTTGTGAGCACAGCAAATGCTTGTGAACAATGTATAGCTTTCTTAGGCTTAGAAATATCATGCAGAACTCCTTTTGCCTTTCATGAGCAATATGAGTGACAACATTGTGTCTCTCCAAACTGAGAAATAGTGCTTGGGTTTAGACTTACTGAGGAAGTTTATTAAATTGGGAATTCTACAAAACAATTCCTTTTTACCTGGTGAATGGTCAGAGGTAACCTTGACTAAACTGCTAGAGGTAGTAAAAATGTGACATTGCCTTTCTTTGCTGTGATTAACTTGTATATTTAGATCTACATTCTTATACCATATTTGTCAATAGCTTAAATTTCTATGTATGGAAATATTTAAATATTTCACTATGATCTGCAAATAGTTTTGCTTTTGAAAAAGAGGAAGAATAATGACCAAAATTTAACACTCTCTCCCCTTTTATCTTATTATATTCTGTGACTTTTAGAAGGTGCAAGCAATAATAAAAGTAATAAAGTGTAAAATAAAAAACTACCTGGATACAGAAATTGGTTGCTGCTACTTTTCCATCTTGTGCTTATGAACCTGTTTCTGGTTTGGTGCCATCAGTAATTCTTAGAGAATTCTTATTGCAGGTTTAGTGAGGATGGGTATGCTTTCTCTCAGTAGCCTCTCAAAAAGCTTGTCATCCTGTTTTGGAAGCAACTTCCAGTTTTTCTGTTTGAAAAGTGAAAAGTGTAATTTCACTCCAGTATGAATCTTGATTTGCTTGTAGAGAGACAGACACAGGAACAGTTGACATAGCCATTAAGACACTTCACATAGATTATAAGGGCAGATTTTTGTGCCATTGTGGTCCTTCAGGAGCACAAGAAAATTAATGCAACCAGAGTGCCAGTCTAGAAAAATATTGTCTATAATGGATACCATTTGTGCCAGAAGGGCTTTTTTTTCCCCTTTCTTTCAATGAATATTTAGAGGTTTTGATTGAAGACACTAGAAATTCCTGACATCAGAAAAAAAATGGGTTTTTTCTTTTTTTTCTAAGAATTTTCTCAGTTTAACCTCTCTGAAGTTCTTGATATAGCCTTCTAGAAAGAATGAAGTGATACCAGTGTAAAAATGGAAGACTATGGTGGTTCCTTCAGCTCACACATGTACAGGGTTAAAAAACACAGCTTCAGGAACACAGCAGTTTCTAAAATGTGTTTCTAAGCCAGAGTGATGAATGGAACAATGCTGATTATGTGTGAGGGGGGCAGTGGATTCGTTAAGAGGAGAACCTTTCCATGACCACCAGTAGCAAGGTTGATGCCTTCTCCTCAGATACAGCTTCTTACTCTGATGTGGTCAGGCTGCCTGCAGTGCAGTACCTAACAAGCAGCTGTTTCCCTGTGTTCAGGCATGACAGTTTACCTGCCCTCTGAACAACTGCTGATTATTCAGAAAAGAATGTGAGTGCCACTATTTCGGCCCTCCTGCCTTAGATTTTTCTAGAGATAGGCTGAATTCCAGCAATCAAACATTCAGGCATACCTAGATAAATTTTTGAAAAAGCCTTTTTGGCAGTTTTACAGCATCCTGTTCCTGGGTAAAGCTGGGAGCTAATTGGGTGTATAATTACCTCCTGTTAGACATTTCACCAACGCATTTTTTTTCCTTAGTAGTAGGGAACCTTCTGGATACTAATGTTCAACTCCTGTCATAATAACTAACTAAAATAGTCCCTCCTACCTGATTTTTACATGGCTTTAATTATGCATGTTACATAAGGGTTTGGAGAAAGTGATTATTGCAGCAAAGTGTTCCTGTTCCAGCCTCTGTTTTCCATAGCTTTTCCATAGCTTTTTGTTGTTGAGAGTTTAATTTTCTGAGCAAATTATGTTGCAGATAGTATTTTCTCTGGTTTTACCAGGACAACTTAAAGGCCAAATGAAGTTAATTGAAACTGTTGTTTAGTTGTCACTCCTCTGTCTTGCTTGTATATATTTTCTGAGCTACTGAGTTGGGAATGTTGTGTTTCAGTAACCACACGTGTTCAGCTTTTATCAAGACTCTGGTATGAAACCAGGCCTGACAATCAGCTCAGTGGTCCCAGAATTATGACACCATTTGTCATATAGGAGCTCTGCATTAATTTAGGTGCTTGAAAACTGTTTATTCTACTGAAGATTGCTTAAAGCTATGAGCTCAAGAACCACTACAGCATATAATCAAATTTTAAATGAGTGAATTATTTAACTTATCAAGAATTTCAGATATCGTCCACCTTTCTAGTTACAGATTTTTAGGACAATTCTTGAAGATCAGTTATGAGGGAACTCATGAGCTCTTGGCAGATTATGGTACTATCTGCTTTGTGGAAAAAATTCCGATTTGCTATATTATGTCTGTTTTTCTGCAGAACTGTTCCAGACATCAAACTGCTAAAGAAGCAGAAAAAAATGTCCAGTATGTCTGTTATCTTATTCATTACTTTAAAACATTCATTTGGAAAGCAAAGAAAGCAAAAGGATTTTTTTTTTTTGCTTTGTTTTATCTTTTAACTGTGAAGTGGTTGATTGTGAGGGAAGATTATCTGGAATAAAAAGGTTTTCAGCCAAATCTTTGTTCTGTTTGAGTAAGGTAGTTAATCTAAAAAAATTTGATTGTTGTTTATGATTTTTATTCACTTGTTAATGAAGAATAATGAAATAGAAAGGCCATCTGGTTTATGTTTTTCAATATGATACATTATTTATTACAATTTTTTTTGTTCACTCTTAGATATGCTTTGTTTTTATGGCTACTTATGTATTACTTTTAATGAGAGAGGGAGTAAAACCAATTGCATTGGTTTTTGTCTGGGGTTTGGTGAAACAAGATTCTCAAAAATAAAAAGTATCTTCTCAATAAATGAGCTAGGACCTGAAGAGAAAGCTAGGTGCTTGTGCCAGGGAAGTTCCACTGGATCAGTGACTCTGGGACAACCTAATGGTCTCCTGTACTAGGACTTGCATATCATTGAATCCTAGAAATTAATCTGTAGTGCCTGACGTTATGATGAGTGGTTTTGCAGGCAAGTCACTCAGAATGGAAATGAATTGCACAGCTTTCTGCAGTGACAGTGACCATGTTCATTTCTTCTTAGCTGCTTCTGTTTTGGCCAAGTCTGAAACAGAGGGAATGAGGCATTAGTGAAACAGACTTTTTCTCCTATTGTGCTTTACAAACTGAAAGTAGGGCTGTTTGTTTGGTTTTTTGTTTGTCCTCAGGGTTCCAGATGAACGCATCGTCTTGGCCAATGTTTCTCTTAAGAACTCTCAATGGAGCTGAAATGGCACCTGCAGCATTCTTTAAAAAGGTAAGAAGAAAGGCTTTTCTAGTAAACAACTTCATGTCAATTGGTCCATGGTTACATTTTTTAATGAGGATGCTAAGATATTACCCTGTTGTCTGCGGCAAAGACAGGGAAGGCAAGACTATTATTTAAAATTACTTTGAACTGGATTGACATGCTATGGAACTAGACAGAAAGGAATCTGCTTCTAGTCCTTAGAGAGGGCCATTTCCTTTCCTGAGCTGAGACTTCAAAGTATGGTGTGTTATTTAGAAAAATCGTGTTTGCTCATTTTTTGTCTCATGGATTTTAGATAAAATGCATATCACATCTCTTAACAGCACTGTAGTCATGTGAATGTGCACAGGAGTAAAAAAAATGAATGGAGAATGAGACCCATTGGAATACAGTAGTGCTTGGAAAGGTTTTGTTAAACATTTTCATTGGGCACACACTCATCATTTAAAATGCAGTGAGAAAGTAGTTGAAAATAGCAGAAAAAGCCATTCAGTTTTTTAAACATGACTCTTGAGAAGGTTATTTTAAAATATGGAAAATTAAATAAAAATAACAGTAATATTAAAATGACTTGGTTCAGTTTTTTATTGAGGAGATAAAACCCTGTTGTCATACTGAGTGTGTTCTTTTTGGATACTGAGAGTGATACTGAGAAGTATGTCAGCAAATCAAATAGTTGGGTTTAGGCCTGCAATCACATCACTTGCTGTTAACTTCATATAATTAAAATTTTTTTAGATAAGATAATATAAATTTTCTGAGGCATGATGAGCCATGCTTCTCTGTGCTAGCCTGCAGCACATCTGAGATGGGCTTGCATAATAAGGTTCTTGAGGCTGAGGTGGTAATTTGTGTTCTGTCAGATCACAACTCCTGCTGTGGAGGTACACCTACACCAGTCACATTCACTTGATTTTTGTTTTTCTTTTGTCCACTTGGAATTGGTCTAAGGCCAAGTGAGTTAACAGAGGCCAATAAATAATGTCCAATGCTAATGAATTTTTCATGGATTAATTGAGAGGTAAAGCTTTTACCAGACAGTTATCAGTCCCCAGAAATATCCATGCTCTGCAAACCTCTTCTTTATTAGCATGTAATAATTTCATTTTAGTGTCTTGGCTGTCTTGCTGTCCAGACATAATGTATTGTTTGCAACCTATTGCTTATGTAAATACTTTTATCAGAGTCTTTCTGTCATGGATAATTTTGCTAATTTTCCCAGCTGTGTTTTGGGGGAATAGAATGAAGATTTTTGTCGTGCAGAAGAGCAAAGCCAAATTTAAAATTTGACTAAGTTTCCTTGAATGTGTTTCTATAGCTTCCTGAGAGTAGTGACTATAAATAGTAAGAATGTTGGGGAAAAAAAAAGGGCTGTTACTTAGTTTTGGTTTTTTTTCAAGAGGTCACAGAAATACAAATATTCTACCTTGTTTATTTTTGTAGGAGCCACCAAAACCTGTGCCAAACTGCTTTAAAGTTGGAATGAAACTAGAAGCTATAGATAGGAAGAACCCATACCTGATTTGCCCAGCAACCATTGGAGATGTTAAAGGAGATGAAGTTTTTGTTACATTTGATGGTTGGAGAGGAGCGTTTGACTATTGGTGCAGGTGTGATTCTCGAGATATTTTCCCAGTCGGATGGTGTAGCTTGACAGGAGATGCATTACAACCACCAGGGAACAATGGTAAGATGACTAATAATATTGCTTAATTGTTTTTCTCCTCAATTACAGCAGAATTTTAAAAACCAGCTGGCTATATGCAGATAAGACTGAAGATTTGATTTGTGAGTAGCAGATGAGGATGAAATGTTGTTTTCGTTATGCAGCTTAAAGCTAATAGAAATTGCTAGGAAAGAGTTTTTGCCTGTTTGTAGCATCTCTGGGAACATGTTTTATTTAATACTTTAGGAGGGCTTCTGATGACCTCTAATTTTTGTGTGCTTGTAGAGAATCTTGAACTAGGTTTGCTGTTTGTATTATTGATAGATACATGCTCCTGTTTAGTGATACTAATATATTGCCTGCTGCAGCACTTTATGTTATGCTAAATAAAGTAAAGTAGTGTTTGCTTCTGTGATGATTGCAAGTGTAAACTATATATTTAATATTTCTTCCTTCATACTCACAAAACTCTGTCTTGCAGCTGCCTATTCTGAATGCTTTGTCATCTTCTTGCCTTTAGGGATGTTTGTTGATCAGGTGATAGTGTCTCTTTAATTGATGGCTGCTTTATAATGAATAACTCTCTACCTTAGAAAGAAGGGAAATAGCATGAAGAGGGATATCACTCAGTGTAATCCCTTTGCTACTATGGAACTGCTTGTCAGGTTTCTGTAGTGTAAGGCTTTTCTGTAAAATTGTTTGAGCTTTTCTATCCTCATCCCATAAAAAATGTCAGGAAGAGAGGTTTGAAGGAGGGGAATAATATTTTAATTAATTTCTTTATTAACCAGAATGATTTGTTCTCAGTGAGATTTTTCATAGCTGGTGTTAGATGAGTAAGGAACAAATAGATTGGTGTCACAGAACTCTCATGTGGAAGTAGGAAAGGAACAGAAGCAAGAAGGCAAGAATTAGTAATGTTTCCTGGCCTTTTCCATTATTTTTCTCAGTCTTTTGCTAGCAGATCAAGAACTGTGTGGAAAATCTAGCTGGAATTAGCTAAGGGCATCTCTGCATCCTTGCTCTCACCTGTCTGAAGTTGCTGCCAGGGGTCATAGTACCTGGAATCATGTTTAGTCCATTCTGGCAGATTTCAGCAAAGGAGTAACTCTGTGTAGCTGTACTGCCCAAAATGATTTGCAGTGAGAGGGAAGGGGAAAGGCAGGTGAGGGTGATGGACATTGGATCAGAAGTCATCTAATAGGTACCACACTGACCTTAGTCTTAATGTTTCTGTGCTCCCAATCTCTAAAGTGTCTTTCTCAGCTTCTTCAGAAGGTTGACCTTGCCTTGGGAGATCATGAATGAGGTGTGTTACTACACTTAAGCTAGTTATTTCTTTACTGTGGGGTGACTGAGCACTGGAACAGATTGCCCAGAGAAGTTGTGGAGTCTCCCTCCCTGGAGATATTCCAGAGCTGTCTGGGCACAACCCTGTGCCCTGTGCTCTGGGATGACCTTGCTTGAGCAGGGAGGTTGGACCAGGTGACCCCTGTGGTCCCTTCAAACCTGACCCACTCTGTGATACACAAGAGGGGCTGTGTAAATAACTTTAAAGAAGTTTAAAACATTTTTTGTGACAGTTTAGATTACTGAGTCCAGTTTCATCTTCTGGAAAGAATATTGTTAAATTGTTTAGTCTACTCCAATTTCACACTGGAAAGCCAGTGATATTTTCAGGTAAGACATCCAGAATTTTTTCTTGCCTGACTAGTGCTTGATGGAGCTCAAGGTTGTTTGACAATGAGTAAAGCTGGTTATGTAATCCAGTTCGTCAGGTAATAAGCCAAACAAAATTCAGACTTGAAATACCTATCCAGTTAGGATACGATTGCTTTGTAATGAGAAACAAAAACACTCCAGGCATTAATAAAATCTGAAGCAGGGTTCTTACAGTCTTGTAGTTAAAATTGACAATTTTGGACATGTAATAGAAACTGAGTGCAGAGAGGTGCAGGCTGGAGTGGTTTTTATTTTTGTTTCCAAAAGTGAGGCCAAAGTTAACTGCAGTTTTATTGAAATTGTGTATTCATTTTCCAGCATTCTGAGCATAAATAGTTATTTCTATTTTGCTTTGTGTTGTTATTTTTATTTATTTTATGTTTGTGTGTGTTATATACACTTGTTGAATTTACATATCTGGATGAAATATTTTTTGCCCTTAGTTTTTTCACTGTTATTTGATTGCTATGGAGCCACTAAAGAACTGCAATGACAGTCCTTTATTAAGATTTAAATAATAGCTTCAAGGAGAGTACAATCAAGTTGTTTAAATTCAGAAATATGATGATGTTGTCAGGATCCTTCGTTACATACTAACATTAACTACTCCTGTTAAGGGAGAAAATATTACAGGTACTACATTGTAGCAATTTCCTTGGAGTATTCAAGTGTTATTTTGGTCTGGACCTTTTTCCTGCTGGTTACCTCAGTATTTCTGGCTTGAATTTCTGCAATAAAAAGTGAAAATAATTGATTTAAGAGTGGCTTGAATTCCAGAGTGAATATGAAAAGTATTCTTGATTTTTGTAAAGCTGAAAGCATTTAAATGTGTTAAATCACTACTTGGAGGGCTGAAAAAACGCCTCAGATCTTAGTGAACATGCAAAGCCAATATCCTGCAATCTAAGTATGAAAGAGAAAAACGATGCTTTAAATTTCATTCATACCTTGGACAACAATTTCTTGCCATGAGATGGATTTTGGGGTCTAATTTAACCTTTTGAAAGAG
Organism: Melozone crissalis; assembly: GCF_028551555.1. Lineage (NCBI taxonomy): Eukaryota > Metazoa > Chordata > Aves > Passeriformes > Passerellidae > Melozone > Melozone crissalis. Next base: position 59,618,633 of record NW_026535791.1, on the reverse strand, counting down.
AGATTAAATGCAGTAAGGAAGACAGTATGCAAATTAGGGACGATTGTGTTTCAGCTGTCTGCTGCCTTAGCCTTTTAGGATGCCCAGAGAGAATGTTGGACCTCTGCCATGGGAGGTGTTTAAAAACAGACTTCTAGGATTTGGGTTATTCAGACCAGATTATGTGTTATTTTTACTCTTTGCAACTGTATCTTCTGTACCTCTCATTGGTATTAGCTCATGAACTAAGATAAAAGATAATACAGAGATGTTAGGTGAAAAGTTGTTTTGGACCAACTTCAGGCCCTAATATTTATGTTTTGTCTTTGGTCCTTATCAGAAGATGTGACTTCACTGGACCTGGCTGCATGTCAGGATATGTGCACAATGGTATGCAATGTACCATTCAATATTTATGCTATCCGAAGCTGTGCTTAGCTAACATTGTAGTTTGTGTCATTAGAAATATCTCCAATAATACAAATTGGTCATGTATGGTTTGACTTCAGTGCTGGGTGTTGGTTTGGCCTGCTGCCTCAAGGTTAGTATTTTAAGGATGTAGTAGACTGTTTTCTCTGTGTCTCTTGGTCATTTGAATGCATTTAGAGAAGACTAAAAACCACAACCAGTGTTGTGAAAGAGATTGACATGGTAATGTCTGTGCTGGACCAGTCTGGAGGACCATCTGCTCTTGAAGGTTTCCTCCAGCACTGGCTGAAAGCAGATGTCTGAAGAAAAGCATAAGCACATAGGAGACAGGTTTGCCCAAGTGTTCCTAGTATCTGTCCATCTGCAGCCAAGGTCCTTCCAAGCCCAGAATAATGCTTTTATGCTGGTTGCTTTCTCAGGTACTCAGCATCAAAGGGGAGGAACTTGATCTAACCTGTTCTGTTATATACTGGAGCCATCTGAACTTTTAGCACCTACAACATCCTTTTTAGCACCTAAAGCATAAGACATTCTCTACTTGAGTATATTTTTTGTGGAAAAGGAAAAATTCCTTTTCCTTGCTGGTAGTTTCATTTGTTGTCCTTGGTTTCTTGTACTGAAACAGGTTCTTGTACTTCCAGTACTTGTACAGGAAGATTCTGGTGTTGTTGTTCAGGGGTCAGTTTCATTCCTCTGGTCACCCTTGTTCTTCTGTAGTGTTTCCTTTTCACTTACAGCATTTTTGAGCCACTGGATCCAGAAGTGCACAATATATACTTAATGACATAGTGGTGCCTTCTGTTATGTTTTCTGTTCCTTCCATGATTATTCATTAATTGATATTTGGGATTTTTGGACTTATACTGATATTGTGTGCTTCCTTGGAGTGAGTATGAATGCAAAATAAATTCAGTCTTGTTGTTTTAGTGTTACCTTCTGCATTTGTTCGTTATAAAATTTTGGTCATCTTTTGGGTCCATGTAACTTATGCTTTTGATATACTTTAAGAAGGATTTTAAAGTTTTATATCTTCTGCATGGTTTTTTATTCACTCTTTTTCTAGGCCAAATGTATTGTACTTTTCTATTTAACCACAATAGATTGTAATTTTTACTTTACTCTGTTAAATAATAGAAATCTGTTACTATACCCAAGAATATTCTTGATATTCATGTATTGCTTTGTAGCTTGTTGAGGCTTATGATTGAAGTAAGCAGCAGGTGACTGGAGATTGTCAGAACAATTTCTATTTGCTGTTTCTGTATAAATTCATTTTACTGTTTAGTTATTACATGTAAATGGCAGTTACTTAGGCAACCCACCTTTTTATTTATAATAGAAGTAAAACCTTTTTCATAAAAGAGAGAAAACAAAAGAACAACTGGGGACAAGCCATGTGGGAAACAATAAGTGGTTTCCCCTGCAAAGATTGATTTCAGTATTAAGAATTATCTATCATTTAGATGTGAACAGAAAGAAGGGGGTCAGTTACTACATATTCATGATCCCCCCAGCCTTATGAAGCTGGATTTTTGAAGGATAAAGGTGATGCAAAGAACTCAAAAAGAGGAACTACTCTCTGTGCTCTAAAAATTTGGGAGGCCAAAGGAAGATGATAAAATAATTTATAAAACCAACCAAAACCATGATACAGTGTAGTTTTTACCATAGGTCGTGTTCTTTCTTTCACTCTCTTCTGTCTCCCCCTCTTCCACACCCTATGTCCCATCATTGCTTTTTCCTAATTTAGTGCATTTATTGGCAGTGAGAGCAATCTTCTTTCATTATGCTAATCAGCATGTTGATGTTAAAGGTCTCCTTCTAAAACTGTCTGCAGCAAAAGAGCAGTACAGGCTCAAGCAGAGATTTAAAAATATCTTATTTGTCTGTTTTATGATTTCTTAGTTTTATTTAATTTTCAGTCATTTTCTCAATGTTTACTTTGTGAAGATTTTACTGAGCAGATACTAGAGATGGTCTCTGTTGTTGATGAAATCATGTGAAAATAAGCTCTGTTATGTTTTCAGTTGAGTTGTGCACAAATGTGCAACATCAGTACAAACCTAAGGATTTGCCCTGTTTGCAGATGAAACAAAAGAAGTGTTGAAACTTTATACAGAGCTATAGTAAGGTCTGTGAAGACTCTTGATGTTTAGAGTAGCCAAAAAAAATCAGATAAGCATGGTAATTAAGTTTCATTTAAGAAAAAAAAAGTGAAGTGGTAAAATTTCATACTGCTGGAGGTTTTATTTTTCTGTCAGTGCAGCCAGCTTCTCTTCATGAGCAGATCACAGTAGTTAAGTCAGGCACACACAGTAAGCAGATTTATGCTGTCTTCAGAATTGTACATGAAAAACTCCTCAGTGCTTCAGGCTAAAACCTGATTTGCCACATTCTCTCAAATGTTAAGCTTTTTTTATTTGGTATTAATGTTTCTTGACATCTTGCAGCAAGGCTTGGATAGTGCTGCCACAGGGTACTAATCACTTAAGAAAGAATAAAGGTTTTGCCTTTCCCAGAGATGTGACCTTATTGTAAGTCTGGATTCCCTGTCATCTTACCATGTTTATTTATAAGGTAATTGTAATTTTCTTGTAAATTGGAAGTACTCCAACACATGTATTTTTGACTGCTACATGGACTTTTTTTTTTAATGTGATCTTGTTTGGGTCTTAGGGACACTGCAGGTATTTCAGTATAGTCTAAACAGAAAGTTGTACTACTATACAGACCTCCCACCTGCAGCTTGAGTAATAAAACACCCTATTCCTGTGGGGACTAAGCAGTAAAGGGTTACTAACCCAGGTGTGCCAAGGTGTGCCAAGCCACAGCCATGGTTGTGGTGCCCTACTAGTGGATGTGATTGAGTTTTTTCCAGATCTGTGTTAGTAGCTATAAGCTGTGTCCAGAGTATCAGTGCTGTCATTCACATGCTGAGACAAAACAGATTGTTGCATTGTACTATCCCTCCTCTGTGTCTCTTTTTTCTTCCCTGGAAGCTTGTTGCATTGTATTCTGTCATTTTGGGCCCTCCTTTCATCCTGTTTATGCTGTTTGGGGAAAAATAATGGCAAAACCAGGGCAGAATCAGTAATGATGGGATCAAAAGTCAGGTTGTTCAATTTGTACTCAGTTTGTAGAGCTGGGCCTTGCTGGGTTTATTGACAGATTCATCACCAGCACATCTAAGTTCACTTCAGGTAACTCAAGTTGATGCTGTTTTGATAGTTTGAGTTACCTTGTTGCTCTCTTCCTTGTCGTCCTTCCTTCCAGATAATCAGCAAAGTATCGGATTTTTTTGGGGGGGGGGAAGTTTGTCTGGTTTAGGTTTTTTTGCTAATGTGGTTGCAATGGCAATTCTTGTTGAAGGATGAGACTAGAAGCTGGCTTTTCACAGTTCTTGGTTTCTGGGGACTAACTGGAAAGATCTTCCAGGAGTCTTCCTTCTGTTTTGCCTGTAATCCTCCAAGTCCCACATGTTCTCTGCCCCATCTTTGCTCATGGAAGTTGGTTTTTTTGTAAGTGATGAGTGTGAATTTGGTTAGCAGCAGGTTTTGATGGATCTTAAATGGTATTTTCAGTGGTGGCATCTGTAGGGGCTGGCTTGCCTGCCTCTTGAAAATGTGGCAGACCGGGCATGGGAGTGAAGGACTGAGGGACTGCAGGTGCTACAGGGCTGCCTGGGCAGGTCACTGGGAGAGGACTGTTTTTTTTTCTTTCATCCATTTCTGTCTTACATTGCTTGGCAGTCTCCATTTTGACTTTCAGTCTTGTGTAAGGTAGGCTAAAAATTTTCACAAAGACAGAGACTTCTTATTTCTTTTATTATATTGGTAACAGAAACTAAAATCTAGAAAGAAGAAAGTTTCAAGCTGTAGTGTCCATGTCTTGCCAAGGTGGATGTTGTAAGTTTTCAAGTGTGATGTTGCTTTTTAGATAGCAGAATATTGACTTATACCTGATTTTGTATCATAGCTACATATCAATTAGTATCTCACAACTACCTCATGACCAGAAGTCATCCAAACTCAGATAGGAAGAGGTGGAATGTATTAGATAGTTATGCTTTTGTATGGCTCTGTTGTTCAATTGAGACATAAGGACATAAATTTTTATAATCCTTGGCAGTAAGCTGTTTTGAAAAAATTGCTAATCTTTTCCACTTCCTTTGCCAGTTATCAAAACTATCATGATAATAACTGACTGTATTAAAGAAGGTTCGTTTTATAGTTAAAACTCCAGGCTAGAACTCAGCAGATATGTTTCCATTACTTCTCCTGTGGAATGTTCTCATGGATTTAGGGTAAGTTGCTAAACCTCTTTGCCTCTTTTTTTTTTTGTCTGTATGTGACAGAAGGACCAAGCTTTTATATTCTCAGAAAAACATTGGGTTTATATATTAGCCGGGCATAGGAACAATACTACAGTACAAATAGAATAATTTATATCTTGAAAGAAAATCTGATTTAAAAAGTGAGCTACTTTTTTTACTGGCCTAATTGGCACCTGCACCTCAGGTAGCAATTCTGTGTTCACAGAATGCATGGCAGTGAGCCCCTACCTTCCTTTGTGTAATTTCCCATCAGTTGTTTGAAGTCTTGTCTTGTAATTGCTGTTCTGTGGCACTAACCGAATGGGAGATTTATAATGTTTAAATATTACAAATCTGAACCTTTTTTTTCCTCTGCTTTCCATAAAAACATGGAGTGAAACTGTCACTGCTGATTATTTGAGGGAATTTTACTAATTAGAATTGCATGAGAATTCAGGCTTTTGAGCTGTCATCTGTTCCATCCCCTTCCCAAGTACTGGAGGTTTCAGTAGCTTCAGATTTCACAGTTGTCTTAAATATGTTACTTATTCTGGCAAGAGATCTTGATGATAACATTCTGGGGTCAATCTTGCAGTTCTACCTGTGTCTGGGAAGTTTTTCTGCTTCTGCAAGCAGAATTTGGCCCTCATGTGAGGTGTAACCTTTTGGGTCCTTTTCGTGCAAATGTGCTCAGTCGATTGCAGTGGATCTGCTTGTTTCAGCAAGGGACTGAGTTGTGGCCGTGCATCTCCAGGTTGTGAGTTCCAAAATACAGGATTTGAGGTTTCTGTTATATTAAATGCAAAGTTCCCAGGTGTTGGGATTCTCACAGAACCGTCTGAGGGAGGGAAGAAAGAATGTTTTGAAAGAGAGGTATTTGAAAGCATGAAAGCTGTGAGTTGCATGAAGGGCTAGGTACCTATAGCCCACACAAATGTGGCAGTATCACTGGAGCTCTGTGAACTCTGAAAGCGCTGCTTAGTTGCTAACATTTCTATGGTAAAGTGTATCTGTGTAGTGTGACCTCTGTTCTTCAGTTATTCAGGGTGTCTGTAGAGGTTTTGGCTCTAAACAAGATATTTGGGAAGGAAAGACATGCAATGCATCCCATTCCTGAAACTGGAGTGGTGGATATTTCTGTAGAGGAGCAACATGACACAAATGCTTGATTTTGCTTGTGCAAATGAGAGAGCCTTTGTGATGCAAAGCAGCATCCTCAAAAGGCAAATGTGCTTTTTTGGTTGTAAATATCCCAGCTAAATACTGCAGTAATTGCAAGCAGAGCTTGGCATTTTTCCTCTCTATTCTCTTCATCGTTATATTTTAACAAGTTCTCATGAGACTATTAAAGTGTCTTAGTTTTTGGAACATGTGGCCTAGTGGGGATAACTCTGTCTACAGATGCAGTGGGTTGGCAGCTTGATTTTGCATGTCTTTTCATTTCCCCCAGATCCTGTGACCCAGTGTAACCTTTGGTCTGCCTCTGAAGGCCGGGGTGAGGGAAGTATGAGCAGGTGACTGATGATCACTGTCAGTACAGCCTGCAGACAATATGGGAATTACTTTAGCAGTCTCCCACTCCCTTGTGCTCCCCCCATCCTCTCTTAAATCAACAAATGCAAATAGCAGCTCCCTCATTTGCTGCTATCTCTGGGATGCTGCCCAGGCAGCATGGGCTTTGTTGCAGTCCTGCCTATTAAAAAAAGCAGCTTCAGCCCTAGGCAGAAGGAAAAATACCTAGTGAGACCTGATCCCTCCCACCCCCTTAATGGTTAATGCTGCTCATATTTGGTGCTCTGGCATATGCAGGTAGGAAGATGCTGAGATAAGGTAGTGCTTGATGTGTGTGGTTCAAGAGGGCAGCAGGAAGTGGCTGGAGCTGTTTGCATTGTTAGTCTTTGTCTGGTAAATGTCCTTCTGGAAGGGAGTAGGGATTGCCCAGTGTCCAAAACTCATACCTGTGCTCCTAGAACCTGTTGACTTGAAAGTAGTGTGTATTTAACAACAGCTATGTCTTCACTGTGGGAGACTAGAAATGCATTTGCTGGATTTCAGCATAGGCAGAAGCACAAAGAATTTGTTAAACAACATTTCTTTCCAAGGTCATGATTGTTTTGTTCTATGCATAGTTGTGTGGCCCAAATAAATAAAATAGCTGCATTAATGTTGTTGTAAGTATAATATGTAGTATTGCATTGTACAGCATACAGTTGATATTGTTTTGCTTTCCAGACATACAGCTTAATGTGAGTTGTTGTTCAGCAGTTCAGGAACATAAGAGTAATGCTGTGCCAGCTTTTGGTTAAAATTCTGTTCATCTTATTTTGTCATCGCATATGAAAAGATGTTTTGGCATACATAAATAAAAGGAAAGTGGTCACTTTGTACATCCAGAAGGTGGTCCTTCTCAGATACCTCAGGGTATCAGGTCTGCATTTGATGTATTAGGACTGCAGCCAGCCATAATGAAGAAATTTCTTCTGAACTGCCATTAGGGAATATTAGATTAGTAACTGAATCAGGCAAATAGCAATGTATGTAAATGCTCCTACTGCTTTAGAAATGTGTGTCAGTAGTACTTGTATTTTCTAAGAAGTCTGCGTGCAGTGTATATTTAATCTTAGTGAATTTGAAAATAGTGACATTTTCTATTGCAAATACTTAATAACAGTTAACTCCTGAATAAAGATAGAGGGTTAAAGGAACAGTTGTAAAGCAAGGAAATGTTAAGTTGAATATGATTCATAGAGCTTGACATTAAAATCGTTACTCAATCTTTAAATATTTTATTTTCTCAATCTCTTATTTCAAAAGTACCTTTATGTTTTATTTTTTGTTTTACTTGCTTACCAGAAAGCTTCAACATATTAATATTTTCAGGGAAGAAAGATTCCAATTTCACAAAATCCAGAATTAACAGCCCCCTATGCTCCGTTTCCAGTATGAATTAGTGCTTTGAGTCAGGTACTGATAGTCTACACAGTCAAAGCCTGCTTTAACTCTAACTTGCAATACTTCTCTAACTTATGTCACATTAAGTTTATGGGTGTTAAGCCTGGGGTGAATCACGTGAATTTCATGATCAGCAAGATGCAAAAGGCTGTGATAGGGGCAGTCTGACACTAGAAAGCTGTCTGATTTTAGTGTAAAGGTTTCAAATTATTTCAAATATGTTGTGTGTTTCTTTCCCAAACCTCTCAGCAAAGGTGGTTTGATGTCAAAAAATTCCCATTTCATCTTCTACTTACCTGTCCTGCAATTTCTGCATCTGTCTGCCTGCCAGCAGTTGGGCCAACAGAATGGAATATTTGTGGGCCACAGGGACTTAATATTTGCTTTTTGTTGGCCACAGGTGCTGCTGTAGCAGGTTCATTGAGGGTATATCCTCATGTTCTGTTTGGCATCCTTTTGGTGCTCTAATCTGTCCATTGGGAAGGGAATTGTTGAAATAAAACCATCATTATTTGAGAGGAGAGCGAGTTGGGTGGAAAAGACCTGTTCACTAGGAAGTTTTAATTTAATGGAATCTGGTTACATCTTAGAGCCTCACACAAGATTATAATGCTATCACAGCATCTGCGTATTGGAACATGTCCAAGTGGATATCTGTTGGGATTCCATATTGAATTGGAGAGATTAACCCATCTCATGGGAGAAAATCACTTCAGTGTTAATAATGAAGAAAAATTATATTTTATGTTTGAGTTTTGGACTTCTGTCTTCAAAATGGCACCAGGCAGAAAAATCTGGGTATGGTTATGTGTGCTTAACTTTCTAAACCAGTATCTCAGACAAATACTCATTAAAGACATTTTGCCTGTCATCAGTTTCTTCTTGTCACTGGGATGATTTTCTTTGCTGCTCAAAGTTGTTTTGTAGCTCCCTAGAAGTAGTTTGCATGTTTTGTAGTTGTGGAAGCTGCTCTTAGTGGAAAAGGGATGTATTATAACCTGTATAATTTGTGAAGTATTTTTGAAGGCCTTCTTGATGAATGGCACTTTATAAATACTGTAATTAAATTATGGGAAGCATTTATAAGGTGAGTGGATTAATTCTTGGGGTTTTTTCCCAATTTTTATTTGAATGTTTTTCTCTTAGGAAAGTCCCTGGAAAAGAATGGGTACAAAGAGTTCTCTCTTTGGCGTCAATGAAGTTCTGTAGTTTCATGCCAACTACTTAAGTTCAAAGTAAAAAGTATATTCATTTTACAATGTAAATTGTGCAGTACACTTTTATTTTTTTAAGCCTTTGTTAGAAAAGTTGCTTTCCATTGTTCATTTTGAGGTTTTCCCCCCCTTCCCTTTTGTTTTTGTTTTTCCTCAGTTTCCATTACAAAGAGCAGTGCAAAAATCCAATCTTCCCCTTCCAAAGTGACCCGGCGTTCAATGCAGTCTCCACAGAAATCTGCTCCAGTTCCAGCGCAGCGGGGCAGGAAGCCAGGTCGGGGCAAACCCCCTGGACAGTCTGCAGTTCCCAAGAAGGGCAGGTCTCCTAAAAATATCCCCCTGACAAAAAGCACCTCTCATACTGAAAATCTTAAAACAAGGAAAAAAAGTTTAAAACCTGGAAAAAAGGTTAGTCCTTATCTACTACTTTATTTTATATTGCAGAATTTTGCAGTGAGATTTTTTTATTATTATCACTTAATTTTCTATCTTCTCTTCAGCCTTCAGGGCTTTACTCTTTTCAGCAACTGATTACAAGAAAACGTTTAGAATAGCTCTTCTGGAATATTTTAGTATAAGATCCTGTGGATTATTTTATTCCCAAACAAGATTACTGTTTTATTTATGGGTGAGTAATCGGTGTTGAAAAATGCTATTCTTAAATAGAGAGACAGGGAAGCATTTAAGCTTTTTAGTTTGGGTTAGTTTGTTACTGAACCATATATATAGCTTGCATTTTTTGGGTTTTTTTTCAGGTTTAGAAACACAGAATTGAAAACAGTGGGGACTTTATTGCGTAATTGAAGCTTTTGAAGCATATAGCTGGATTTGCCAAATGAATCTCGTGGATACTCCCTAATCCTGGAGCTTCTACTAGCATGAAGCAGGAAGCTTCTTTTTCTCCACATGTGGGCCTAATTCTGCCCTGGTCTGAAAGGCATGATGCCTTTCTCCCTGCCCAGCTGAGTCAGACCTGCAGGGTTGGCAGCTGCCTCCAGCTTCAGCTCTGGTGGAGCTCTCTGCTCAGGCACACACTGGAGCTGTTTGGTCAGGTACAGACTGGAGCTCTTTGGTCAGGCACACACTGCAGCTCTCTGCTCAGGCACACACTGCAGCTCTCTGCTCAGGCACACACTGGAGCTCTCTGCTCAGGTGCACACTGGAGCTCTGCTCAGGCACACACTGGAGCTCTCTGCTCAGGCACACACTGGAGCTCTCTGCTCAGGCACACACAGGAGCTCTGCTCAGGCACACACTAGAGCTCTCTGCTCAGGCACACACAGGAGCTGTTTGGTCAAGGACACACTGGAGCTCTGCTCAGACACACACTAGAGCTCTCTGCTCAGGTGCACACTGGAGCTCTTTGCTCAGGCACACAGAGGAGCTCTAGTCAGGCACACACAGGAGCTCTGCTCAGGCACACACTGGAGCTCTCTGGTCAGGTGCACACTGGAGCTCTGCTCAGGCACACACTGGGGCTCTCTGCTCAGGCACACACTGGGGCTCTCTGCTCAGGCACACACTGGAGCTTTCTGGTCAGGTGCACTCTGGAGCTCTTTGGTCTGGTGCTCACTGTCCCCTCACCCCACTGCCACTGACAGCAGCACTGGCAGATGAACAATCTCCAAGTGAGCCAGTTCAGGGAGCTCAGCTGGTAGACAGCTAGCACAGCATCCATCCCTCCTACTTCCTTCTTTGTCTGCTCCACTCCAAAAAAAGCACAAATGCTACAGCTGCTGCAAGGAAGAATAGGATCACAGCAGGGCAGACTTAGGGCAATTTGAATTGCCATGGAAGTGCAGTCTGTTTTCTGAGGCTTGCTCAGGCACGGCAGTCTGTCCAAGAAGAGTAGCAATCCTGCAGTGTCTTTCCTCAGGCAGTTTGAGTCTCTCCTTGTGCTCCTTCCTGGTTTGCATTAGCACTAGTGAGGAGGTGGGGGGCAGTGTTTTTTCCTGGTGGTTTTTTTTGGTTTTTTTGTGTTCATTCCCCTTTCCTCCAAACAAGAATCTAAGGGTAGAAGTCTTGAGACTTTTCTCCTCCAGTCTGTATCTGTGTGAGCTGTGGGATCTATTCCTAATGATGCTTGGGAAGAGGTGGAGTAATGGCAGGGTGGGGATTCTCCTTTCCAGTGACTGTGCTGATCAGTGTGCTAGTGAAGTAACATTACTAGAGCATAGCTGGAAGCTCCAGTATGAAACTAGCACTAACAGAACTTCATTGAAATGATGATCACAAGATAAGAAATTATTTTGGGGACCATAAATTGAAAGCTGAGCACTCTTCTCTGCTGCCTGCCCCTTCCAGTCAGACATCCAAACTGATGGAATTGGTCTCCAGTTTTGTTTCTCTTGTACTTGGTGTATAAAAATGCACAGTGACAGGGATTGAAGAGGAGAAAGGGGCTCCTATCCAGGCTTAGCTGGTGAGTGGGGTGCTCTTTGTAAGTCTGGACAGGGCTCTAAAGGACACTATTGAACACAGGACTGTCATATCTTAAGGTCTTACTGAGGTGTGGCAGGATGTGCACTTGCATGTAAGAATTTTGTCCTTTAGTTCTCATTAAAAAGAAATGGAGAGGCTTTGTCTATGTTTTGAAGCAGTAGTTGGAGGCACCTTGCCTTTAGAAGAGGCCCTGAAAGTGTCTGCTTGGAGCATTTGACACCTGGTTTGTGTGAAGAGCTTGCAGATACTGTTTGGGGAATGGGTGGTAGTGCTGACATACCCTGTCCTGAGGCAGCAAATCTGAGGTACCTCTATGCACTCCTGATTTCATCTGTGGGACCAGGCAACAGAGAGGCTTTGCAAAATCTAGGTTTGATACATCTAATTTGAGATTTTTACTTTGTTAACTTTAGCATTAAAAACTTGAAAAATTAGCTCCTTTTGAGAACTCACAGAAGGCTGTTATTGCTTTGGTAAGTGGTTAAATTGCCAAGATGTTAGACATATGTGCAAACTTTTCTTTGGACTGTTACACCTGTTAGCATTAGGGTAAAGAGAGGAAATGGGGCTTTGTGGGAGTTCTGCAGACAGGGTGTGTCTGACATGAAGTGCAGCCATACAGCCTGTACACCTCACAGAATGTATGCAAATATGCAAGTGGTATGTACCTAGAGGCTTGAAAGTGCTTTTTTTCTTCCATCCAACCCCCCCAGACTGATGCAAAAAGAAACCCCTCTCCAGATGTTGCACTAAATGGTTGTGCTTCAAGTGTGAGCTGGCTACTTGGTGTATTTAGGGACATTGGTATCTGCCTGTCTCTCTTGTAGAGTTGTTTGAATTCCTTTGCCCTTTTAGGTTTGTTATGTTGCAGTATTTATCATTTTGCAGATATTAAGTTTTATTATACAGCTAGAAATGTTGAGCTGTTGCATCATTTTTCTCCTTTATTTAAATTTTTTCTAAGCTCTGTAGGTATGAGATGCATGTTGGATTTTTTCATTTGTTTCTCACAGATTGCACTGTATGTTTTTACTCTTCCATAATAAAGAAGGAACCTCTGTACATCTCTTTTTTATTATATTTTAAAAGTACACTTTGCATAACAGTGCAAAGAATTCCTTTCAGAATTTCTTGAGGAAACCTCTTGGTCTGACTGTGGCTACCAGCCCTAAATTCAACCCCACAAAAAAACGTTTTTGAGCGTGAGGGTGAAGCTGATGTTGTTCTGGTGGTACAAGCTGTGAGCCCTGCTCTCTGCAGGCAGACAGAGCTGGTGCCTTCCCAGCTGGCAGGGGCCAGCCACACAAAGCCACTGTGCCCAGCCCTGCTGGAATTGTGGCCTGTCTCATGAGACAACACTGCCCATCATGGGGGGCTGCAAAATGAGAGCCTCAGCTGAGCAAGCATAATGTGCTATATTCCCTTCAGAGGGAGAAGGTAGGAAACAGCCAGCTAGTCTCACCATGGGTGCATTGGTGTGGAGAGTGGATGGTTCCTCTTAGTTTAGTGTTTGTATTTTGTTTTCATTCCTACATTTTTCCCCATTTCCCTCATCTTTTCCCTCAATTTGACCAATATCAATACAAAAAATGGGTATTTTTTTAGCATGGTAAAAGAAAACTGCCCCACTGCAAGAATCCCTGCTAGAGGGGACCTTGAGGAATGTTGCACTTCAGATCAAAACCTCAGTCTTCCCAAGTGCATTTTCTTTCTCAGTATTAAGGATGGAGACCTTTCTTTCACCCAGTTAAGATAAATGGTCAGTCCCTGACAAGTACATCACTGCTTGGTTCTGTGCTGCCTCATTCACAAGGCAGTGCCAAGCCTTGGCAATCTACTCCTTATGTTCATGATGATTCCACCCAGTGCCACATTGTCAAGTACTTTCCCCAGGCAAACCTATCTTCTCTGGAATGTAAATGGCACAGAATTTTTTTGTAAGTGACCTGGATTTCAGAAGAAAGTTAATTTCTTCTTTCTAGGTGTTGTGAAGAAGTTAAACACTGCTTCTTTTAGGAAGGTGTATATTCTGATTGCTTTCTACATGGTTTTCAATACATTACTTGGAAAATAGGCTGCTTCTAAAAGTGTAGAGGATGAATACTGCTAAATGGAAGAGGGCTTAGCCTTCCTTAGCTGAAGTTTTACTTCAATATGTATCAGTTTTAATGGTAAATCCTTACTGCATTGCCAAAGTCTCTGCTGCATTCAGCAGTATCAAGACCTTGGGTGATGTCTTACATTCCTAATTTTTGCTAGGTAAGAGAGTCAAAAAGTAATCTGTTCTCATGCAGAAATAAGTGGTGAAGGGAAAAATTATGAACTCCAATGTATTATTTCTTTTATTTCGATGTATTTTTATAGCATGTCAAAACACATCACCGATCTCCTCTCTGGTGACAGTGATAGGACACAAGGGAATGGCCTGAAGTTGTGTCAGGAGAGGGTTAGGTTGGGTATCAGGAAAAGATTCTTCACCCAGAAGGTGGTTGGGCACTGGAACAGGCTCCCCAGGGAAGTGATCACAGCACCAAGCCTGACAGAGCTTGAGAAGTGTTTGGATGCTCTTAGACACAAGGTGTGACTCTTAGGGTGTCCTGAGCAGGGCCAGGAGTTGACTCAATGATCCTTGTGGGTCCCTTCCAACTCAGGGTATTCTGTGATTCTGCAAAATGTCTTCCATGTGCACATTTCTTTTCTAAACCCATTCCAAACCAAATTACAACAAAATCCTCTTTTCCTCAGGTGGAGAAGAACTAATGCACATGGACTAATCTGTAAATTGCTGTGCTCTGAACTCTGGTTATCTGTTGTATGATAAGCTGCAAAGAAGTTTGGTTTGGGAAAGGAAAGGGTGTTGGCAGCCAGCATGACTGTAACTGCAGGATTGTTTGATATCTTGCATGAAGCACCTGAAAATTCCTGGAAGTGGTTACTTGAGAATTTCAACCACTTTGAAACAAGCTGAGGAAAAATACAGGTGCATTGTAATGCTGATGCCTAGATGTGAGTTAGGTTTTTAATGGCAGTACATACTCAGCCCAGCTAACTTACCTGAGCTGTGATAAGCCCAGCTGGAAGGGCATGGACAGGAAAATACCCCGAAATGCCTCTTCCTAAGATTTCTAGAAGAGTCATGAAGTAGTATATAAATTCTTTCTTTTCCCACTTTTTAGGCAAAGGTGGGTTCTTTTCTAAGTCATTTGTCTTCCACTGCATTACTAAAGTAGCTGTAACTGCAAACTGACAGTTTCTGGTCTTCCTTTCCTGAACTTTCCCTTCTCTGCTGTGTGTGGTACTTTTCTAATAAGGAACCACACACGTTCATTAAGATGGTAACTGATAGCAGGAAGGTTGTGCAGACTCCTTAAAAAGCATTAAATATTTTGACTCTGGTTTTTTTTTTTCTCTTAACAGAAAAAAACCTTGCCTGAACAACTGACTCCTACATCTCTTTCTCCTCAGTCATCTCCTGAGGGGGAAAATGGCACTGCACAGATACTTAAAGATGGAATCAGTTTGTCTGGTGCAACTGCAGCAGTTATATCCACAGGTAAAAAACAAAGAAGTGTGTGAAATGGCTTCCATGTCAAGCAGTTTCATTTTTATGAAGAATGTGCTGCAAATTAACTTATTACATTAAATCATTATCCAGCTGCCTTATTTTTGAAAGATATGTGTAGGAGCCAGAGTTACTTTTCAGAACTGGTGTTTTGATGTCCACATTATAGTAGTAAGTGCTGGGGCACAGGGACTTTGATAAATCTGCTAGACCTGGCAGTTTGTTCCTGTGTGAAGAAGGAAACTGTACAGTTCTTTCATGTCTGTCCTACTCCTTAATGTATGAAATGGGAATAGATGGAGCTAAAAGCCCATATGATATTCTGATCCCATGCAAGCTGTACTGTAATGTTACAAAATGGAGATTTTATCTCTATATAACCTTATATGAAGGTAACCAACTCTGTTAAAACCCAGTAATGGCAATCAGAAGAAATACATTCCTCTTTGCTCATGTTTGATATATTTTTGCCTCTAAATATAATGAAATGTGTCTTGAAAAGGATTGGCAGAAAAGAAATAAGCCAGTAGATGAACTAACCCATTGAGGAACTGGTAACCCTATAGTGAAACAATTCATATATTGTCAGCCAAAATCTCAGAATTTTCTAAAAACTCCATAAATTGCCATCATTTTGCTTGTGGTGCTTTTTTACATTCAAAATCTGTTTTTACAATAGAAGTTGTCAGGCTCTTCTCATGCCCAGTTTCAGTCATGGATGAGGGGAAAACAAGTACCTTTTTCCTAGGAAAATAAACCTTTGGCAAGGCAGTTGTTGCTGAGCCCAGACAGAAAATGCCATACTATTACTCTTGGTTTGTAGCTTTGATTATTTGTACAAATAGATTTCCTTCAATTTGTAGACATCAGAGAGTAAACAAATATGCACGAAGACATTACATCATTAAAACACTTGTAGAAATACTTTATTTTTAAATGCTTAGAGTTTTTATCTAAAATCAAACTACAGTTCAGAAAATATGTCACTTCTTTGTGTAATAGAATGTTTAGATTGCTCAATCACCACAGAGGCACATATTTTCATTAAGCTGTAATAATGTCTTGGGTGCATTCATGGTCATGTGGCAGCTAGGATGAACAAGAAAAAAAAATCATCATTTACATGTTTCCCATGTTCTTCTGCCTGGGCAATTGTTTTGGAAGTCAGTTTCACATTGTCTCTTTAAAAAGTAGTTACAAAAGTACTACATTATTGTTTTGTGCTACACTTTAAATGACCTGTGTTTGTAAAGTGTGTTTATTTATATGAGTGTTTGTAAAGAAGTGTTTATTTAGCAGACAAGCCACATTGCAGTGTGGAAATCCTGTGAGTGGTTTGGGTCTTCTGAAGCTACAGGCCTTCAGTAGCCACTCTGTGTGATGTGTATATTAATGCCAGTGGGTGCTGCAGAGTCAGCATCAGTGACAGGTATATAACACAGGGTTCTCTTTGGTGCAGCTTCTCAAATAGGAAACAAATTAGGCAGTAACTTGGTAAGGCCTGCTTTGTAGAATTGTGACTTGGTAGTTTGGAGTACCTGCCAGTAATTTGTATTTTACTGGAACTAGTGTATGAGCAGAGATTAGTCAAAACACAGGCACACATCATGCCAGCTTTGTTACATTAGTGAGGTAGAAGAGGGCTTCAGAAAGCAGGAAAAAAGTGAGTTTAGGATTCAGTCAGGAGAACTGTGGTAGAAGAGCACTTTCTCCGTGCTCTGAAAATATGTGTGCATGCTCAGCTTCTTGAGTTGGCCAGTATAACTTTTCTGCAGGATTAAAACTAAAATGACAATTTGCAGCTCTAACTTGAAAACGTGTCTTGGTTCCTTGGCAGTAAATATGGCTTGTATCTTTTCAGTGTGTGTGTATGTGAACAAACATGGAAATTCTGGGCCTCACCTGGATAAGAAGAAGGTTCAGCAGCTTCCAGACCATTTTGGACCAGGTCCTGTAAATGTGGTGCTTCAGCAGGCTGTACAGGCTTGTGTGGATTGTGCCTATCAAGCCAAAACAGTCTTTGGATTTCTGAAATCTGGCCATCATGGAGGGGAAATGATAACTGGTATGTGAAGATGCTCTGTTTCTTTTTTTTCTTTACTTGCTGAACTTGAGGTGGGGCAGAAGAACTGAAGTAGCTGCAATGAATTTATATCACTTTTTTAGCTGTGCAAACACAGGTGTGAACATTGATGATGTATGATTTATCTTACTCTGAGTTCAGAGTGATTTGAACAATTCTTTAAATTAAAATATAGCAACAGTAGTGTTTAAATTACAAATGCACAATACATTTAGTTTCTTACACTAAGTAGAGCTTGTGTACCTCATTTAGCAGCTGTAGCCAAACATTTGTCAAGTAAACTCACTACAAGTGTGATAAGCAGCTTTATTAGTTCAAGTCATTCGCATAATCTTATCCATGCACGACATTGGTGATCTTAAAGCATTAACCAAGTGGGTGACAAGTCTCAAACTAATCTGTTTAGCTTCCAGGCAAGTGATTCCACATGTTAAAGTTGCTGCTGCTTCCCTTGCCCCATTCCCCAAAATTGCAGCAGTATCTCAGGTCACTCTTCATCCACCTATGTCACCTGTTATGGAATAGGTTTATTTCTATTACATATTGATGGTAGGTTTGTAGGTAAATTATGTCTCAATCTGAATAGCTGCTGCTTGACATTTTTGCCTTCTAGACTAGGAAATATTCTGTGTATAACTGTTAGCACATCAATTCATAAATCCATCAGTGATGGTAAAAGATCTGGCATTACTTTAATCTCTTTACATTAAACCAGATGTGAAAGATGATTAGTGGAATAGAGGATCAGTTAAGTACTCATAAAGATGTTGCTGTGTAACTGGATTTAAAGAGCAGCACCCCAACCTGTGTGTGGCAGAGCTACAGTGAGCCTTGTTCAGGATCCCCCTGAGTTTGTGCACAAAATGGATGCTGCTTCTCTGCTGTGTAGCAGAGGTTTAATGGTGTCATATATATGTGGTTTTGAAACTGGTAATGCTTTATTTTCTCAATATATATGAACATTTTTTATATTATTAATACCTTGTTGTACCTGTTTCAGACAAGTCAGTTTTCTGGAGCAAAATGCCCTGAGATGTTCATTGCCAGTATTCTCTTGGTGATTGTTTATCAACAAGGGCTAAATCCCAGGCCAGTGGCATCTCTGGGCTGTGACTGAGTAATTGAAAATAATAATTTCAAACAGGAGAGAGAAATTTCAGATTCCTTATGTAGCTGTGGCTTGTTTGCATTCAAAAATTCTGTACAGAAAGGATTTACTGCTGTGCACCTGGCTTCACCCCAAGACCTATATTCTGGATTTGAGGAACCTGGTGATGTGGACTGCTCTGGAGTCCTGCTCTGGCTGATAGTAAGCCACAAGTCCCCTGTGGGTTTCTAATGTTCTTGAGCTCTTGCTTCTCCTTGGCTTGTCAGACAGGTAGCTGAGAAGTGGCTGAGCAAACACTCTTTGTCATTTTATCAAAAATTTGTGTGTGATAAGTTTTGTGAAGCATAAAATATGACTTGGATTAATGTAGCACATTACATCTAGCTGTGCACATGAATAGTAAGGAAGAAGAGGGAAGCAGCAGTAGAATAAACTAAGGAAATACAGTTGTAGCCTTTTTGTTTTAAAGTGGGTTTGGAGAGTGGCTTGTTCAGGATTTGATTGGGGTTTTTTTAAACTGTCAAGAAAAAAAATGTTGTGGCAGAGAATAAGCAAAGAAATCTAAGTCTTTTGTGAATTGATGCTTTTATAGAAAGTATTATACCTTCCATAGGAGGAAACGATGTGCTGATGAGGCCATGGATAAAATAATCTTGCTAGAATACATGGAATAATTAGTGAGTTCTTTTGGTTCAGCTACCAAGGAAAATAATTGTTTTGAATAACATTAAATTTAGGATTTTTCCATCTTTTTTTTCTCAAACAAAGGCACAAACTATTTTATTTTTGCTTAATGCATAAGCTTTCAATTCAGGCAAATAAAACAGAAAGGAAATTAAAGGCTTGATTAGCATGCCCACTAATGGTGTTGGTGTCAGCCCCTTTTTTCTCTCTGTAGCACAGAGACTATGGTGTTTGGTGGGATGAAAAAGATTGAGGGTCAGATAAATTTTCTGAAGCAGCAAATTAAAATCAGACTCTAGGATGAATGTCATCACTATCAGAAAAACACATTTCTCTGATTATTTCATTCTCAGTCTTTTTCCCAGCTTGAACCTGGTATGTAAAACATACTTAAAGAAAGGAAGGTGAAGAAATGAGTATGACTTCATCCTGAGGGCTGGGGTTGCACATGCAGGCTCCAGTCCCTGTTTATAAATCGTTAAAATTGAGTTTATTGCACCTCAGAGATGCTCCTTTTTATTTTTTCCCCCTAGCGTTTATCTGGGAAGTAAGATGCTTATGTTTTTCCCAAGCAGAGTAGACATTTGATCCTGTGGATCTGGATCCCACACCCTTGGCTGGAGTTTGTATGGGTGCCCTCAGGTGTTGAGAGTCCTGGGGAGCTGTGTTTGCACTGAATCTTTATTTGTGGATTTTTCTCATTAAATATTTTGCTGGGGCAGTCACAACACCTCAGCTATTTCTTGCTTTATCCTCTTGACAACTCCTGAGTAACATTGTTCTTTTCAATGGTTTTTTTTTTTCAAAATGAGAAATTAAGGGGTATAGAATAAGTCATTTCCCCAAAGACTGTATAGGCAGATCCATGAGGCTATTATAGAGCATTTTAAATTTCTGCTGTAGCTGACTACTACCTTGCAGTTAATTTGTCAGGAGGTCAAGCTATGGTAGGACTCACAGCCCATTTGCTCTCCAGACCTGGTTAAATTCCAAACAAAAATTTGCCTTTGGAGACTCCTTCCCCAAACAGGATGTAGAGGACCTTGTGTCTGAGCTACATGAGGGACTGTTAATCATTAGCATTTCATTTGGACATTGGAGCCTGGAAAAAACCTAATAGGCCATGGAAACACTTCAGTCTTGTAGTACTGACTCCTAAACTTCAAGCACTTGCACTGGTCAGTCTGTCATGAAAGCAGGTGGGAGAGGCAGCACATTGTCGTTGGTGCTGACTGGTTAACTCACATTAACTCTAATCAGAAG
Source organism: Melozone crissalis (assembly GCF_028551555.1). Taxonomy (NCBI): domain Eukaryota; kingdom Metazoa; phylum Chordata; class Aves; order Passeriformes; family Passerellidae; genus Melozone; species Melozone crissalis. The sequence goes on along the minus strand of NW_026535791.1, from coordinate 59,598,605 downwards.
CTTCCTTACATCAACAGTGTAAGTAATTGACACTTCAGATTTCCTAAAGAAGCCTAAAATATGCTAGACTTAGGCATTTTCCTTGATTTTGTGTATATTATCTGTCTCTTTTGTAACACAATATGGAAATATTCCTGAATTCAGATCTGCAAGTTAAGGAGTAAAGGCTTTCTTGTCATTTCAGGCTTTTTTTTTTTATTTTGGTTTTTTTTTTTTGGTTTATTTTTTTTTTTTAAAGCATCTGCCACCAACAAAATGTGATCCTTTAAAGTTCTGCTTATCATTTGGAAACTTATGTTAACAACAGAAAGCTGCATGACAGGCTGAAAACCAAAAAGACAAATTGATGCATAAAGCTGGTGTTTATTGCCACTTCTTTTCAGCCCTAAGCTTAAGTTGCAAGTTTGTTCCTGCTTTGTTCTAAAGTCTTCCTAATCACAAGTAACTAAAGTTTCAGCTGATGTAATGGCAATTATTTATCCATGTATCTGGAATATTGATTCTTTTCCAAACCTTACTGATTTTCACAAAAAAGAAAAATATCCTCAGCTGCCCCACTGTTTGAGGGCAAGGAAAGAGATCAACAAGGAAAAGACATAGGCACATGTCCAGGCTCTTTGTAATCACTCAGTTTAAAAGACAACAGATCCATTTGTGGCTGCTGTGGTATCTCTGCCACCTAACTCCTGTTGAATAAATGGGTGCTTGACCACTGTAGTGTTGACAGCAGGATAGATTTCTGTAGGGATAAAATAGCAAATGGCAAAACAACTTCTGAGTCAGAATGTCAATGGTAATGGATGCCAGCACCTTACCACAAGTATTCTCCATTCAGTTAAAAACTGAGAAAAAAAATACTAAAATTGTTTGTTTCATTTCTTTAGGGTTTTTTTTTTTTTGGCTTTTTTAAAAATTTTTTTATTAACTGAGCTTTTTGTTGATTTTTTTAGGAGGATTGTGGGGTATTTTTTAACAAGCATTGTAAAGGGTCTTCCTTGTGCTATCTCCTGTAAATAGGTGGTGGAGAGCTTGCTGATTTATAAGTGATGGAAATTCCACATAGAGTTTCAGTGGTGAGGTAGTTGTAAGTTTTGTTATACTGGTGTGAATCCAAAATGATTTTATTAAATTAAGTTCCCATAGAGCAAATTTAAACTGACATGGATCCCATGGAAGGTGAGATCAGTCCTTTGGATAGAAATTTTTTAAACTATCAGAATGATTGTTTACTCCTCTCATGCCTTGCACGGTTTAAATCAAGTCTGGATGTCTTTTCCTTTAAGTTAATGATGGTGTTTTACTATACTTCATGATGCTTGGGGGGTGTTTGACATAATCTTCTTATTCACAGCTTCCTTTGATGGGGAAAAGCATGCCATCAATCTTCCTTCTGTAAACAGTGCATCGTTTGTCCTGCGCTTCTTGGAGAAGCTGTGCCACAGTCTGCAGTGTGATAATCTCTTCAGTAGCCAGCCCTTCAGCCCTTACATGGGATGTGCCCACAGTCCTATGGAGTACGATAGGAATAAGCCAGGTACTGTTAATCACTTGTCATTTTCAAGTGCTGATATTTCTGAGAAATGTGGGGACTTAAGGAAATGCAACTTTTTAGTCTTTCTGTGACATGAATTGCTTAAAATTTATACACTTCAGTTCTTAGTGAATTGGTTCCAGTGTGGAAGTGCTTTGACAGTAATGGATAGGTCATACCACATGTGCAGAAATAATTTTGTTCAGCAAACTTCTCCTTGTAGGCAAGCCAGAAAACATATGTACTTTACTAGTGTGATACTGCTAAAAAGGCAAGGTCAAAATTTCACATTTCATTTGTTAAATTTATGTTCAGCTCATAAACTGAATTTACCAAAAGATGCTTGCTGTCTGGGAGAAGGCACTTCCCCTGAAAGGGAGTTCAACACAAGTACAAAGTCTTTCCTCTCTCTTTTTACCTTACTTAGGGGTGGCTCAAAAATTTTTGCATTGTACTATGTACAGTCCTGTGATCTAGTAGAAAAACTTGTGAAATTGGCTGCTTGTGAAATTTTTTGTGAATCCAATACCTTTGCTGCACCAGGAATGCAGAGTAAATGGGAGATGCAATTACTTGCCCAAGATCTCCCAACAGGTTGTTTGTAGGACCTGGTATTACAAGTCCCAGGTGAAGCCAGGAGTCTCAGCTGAGATAGCTTTGTTGTCAAGACAATTTCACAAGATTTATATTGGGAACAAAGTTTCCTCAGAGCTCTTTGATAGCTGAGTCTGTGTTCTGGGTACTGCTGTAGAATTTTTTTTCCTCTTTCCAATGCAGAAATTATGTTGATAATTCTATCTATTCTATGAAAGTTCTTAGTTTTAACTGTTCAGGAAGGTAGACAGGGTCAAGGTTATTCAGCTTTGAAATTTTGTATTGGTGACTGAGTCTATGTGACACAAGAAGTGGAGCTCTAACCTGGTGAATGGCTGATGTCTGTCAGCTTCTGTCTCTGGACTCAGCCCATGAGCAGCTTTATGCTAGAGTAACAAGTAGTGACCTTTCCTCTCACAGCCAAAGAAGAAATACCTGAGAACAGGAGTGCTAAACGCTACTCCCAGGACTCTCCACCATACACTGCTCCTCTTTCCCCTAAGCTTCCCAGAAATGATGCTCATCCATCTGAAGGTAATTACATTATGTCAGAATTATATATGAGGATTATTTATGGTTTCAGTATTTCCAGTCAAAAAGGACTGAGTACAACATATGTATCTGGTTTGTCTCTAGCCTTTGACAGGTCTGGGTGGAAGTATGTTAATTATTGATCACTGGCACTTTGCACTTAAAGAAGTTCTACTGCAAGTTCCAACAGTGCTTCTCCTAAACCCACAGCCTTTTCTGTGAAGGGGCTCAGGCAAACAGGTGACAGATGAAGCCTCCTGCTCCATGTAGGGCTACTGAGCAGAAAACCAATTGCCTTGAAATGGGTTAGGAGATAAATTGGAAGCAGCTCTTAACTCCAGGCTGGGTTGATTAAGTGAGTAAGGGTGCAGCTAGATGATACAATTCAGCTGAGTTTATGGCTAGCTAGCTGCCAGTGGAAGTTGTGCTGTTCCTGCTTTCCTTGCCTCCTTGTCCCTGCACTGAGTCCTAGCCCATCCCCTGCTCTTTTTCCCTGGCTGGGTAGTGAGCTGAAGCAGTGACCAAAAGGACAGAAAACATTCTGGTGAAATCTTGTTTTACTTCCCTGGAGTGACTCTCTGTGGACTTGGATGAGCACAGGAAGGATGGAGTGGAAGGCAGCCATGTCCAGGGGGGCAGTGTAGCCCCCCTGTGACAGCTCACTCTTGGGCTGGTGTAGTTCACAGATGAAATAACACTTCTTCCTGTGCTGCAGCTCAGCTGCAGTAAGTGAGCACATGTCTAGTCTTAGTCTGCCTCAGATGTGAAGTAAAGCATCTAGGTTTAAATGCAAGTGAGAGAGACACAGTGAAATGGTTGAGTATTTGCTATTTAACTGGTTAAGACATGATAAGTTGATGATACTGACTTATCCCATCTGATACATACTTTCTCTTGCAGTAAGATACTTGCACATCATTTCCAAGGGCTTTTTTGAAGTATAATGGGGATTAGTAATTTTTTCCTCCTTTTTTTCTTTCTTTTTGTTTGTGATCTTGAAATGATTTTGTATCTATTGGCATGAGCAGAGGCAGCATATCTCTTTTATGCATATTAAAAAGCCATAAGACTACAGTTAAAGCAGAAAAGGATGTAAAATTAAAATGTTCAAAATGATAACTTATTTAAAATTATATGTCTTACTATTTTTATATATATAACATATTCACATCTTGATATTTCCTGTAGCTGTTATTATACACAGTTCTGCATTGATTATTGACTTCCGTGTCTTCACAAAAGAAGTTCTGGTTTAATTCCAGAGATACATTATATATCTAAGTTATATTTTTGGTATTAACATAAGTGTGGAGCACTTAATAATGCTCAAATGAAGTTGTTTCATTTGGAGCAAAACAAATGTTTAAGTAGAGCTACAGTATCTTGTAAGAAATCTTACTCAAGTAAACATGAGTACACATTCTGCTTTTTATTCCTTGTTTGCTAGCAGATCTTCTACAGATGGAGTCAGGGTACCCTTTAAAATATTTTTTAAGATCACTAGTTCATTTTAAGATGCAGTTACTTGAATAAAAAGTAATTAAAGCAAGTGTTTTTCCATAGTTTCAGAGGTTTGAATTTGTACTCTGTGTATTTTAACAGGCAAAGTGTTCTCTAGCATTGTGTGTTTCCCATTAGGACAATGTCCTCTGCTGAAAATCTGGAGGCAATTTTGTAGCGGTCAGTCATGGGTTGGTTAACAAGAAAGATCTGCCCCCAAAAAGTTCTGGTTCCATTGAGACACAGTTGTCTTAAAATAGTTGTTTTGAAATATCATTTGAAGGCAAAATGGAGTAATTGTGGGAAAGTCTTTCAAACAGCTTGTTTTCCTTCTGATCCGCTCAGGGATGTGCTTTGCAGGTTTTGCTGCCTTTCTTGCTCACTAACAGTTTCTTTTTAAAGTTATGAAAGACAAAGAAGGAGGGAGTGGGGAATAACTCAGACTCCCTTCCCCTGAAAACAGAGTGTTCCTACTACTGTGTCCAATTACATCATTTTGTTACGTGTGAGACAGAACAACTGGCTTCTAATTCCCAGAAGAGCCTCAAGAAAACAAAACATCCAGTTCCTGCTAAGGCTTCAGTGCCTAAACAGTCTGCTTTCTTCCCACATTTGAAACTGAAGGTCTCTTACTGGCCTTTCATTAATCTGCCCAGAGGTCAGGCATGCTGCAGTGGAACCTCCCATCTCCTTCCATAGCCCTGCTATTCACAGCTGCTCAAAACGCCGAGGTAGGCGAACTGAGTCACTCCATGGATTGAGCTGCTCCATTTCCTAGATGCCACTTTGGCTGCATTTTGTTTGTAGAGAAGCTGGATAGATTGGAAAGTGGATTGGATACTATAGCTACTGAACAGAAAGCTTTACCTAAAAAATGAGGGAAATATGCCACCTTTTCCACCTTGTATATATGAGTTTAGAATTCACAGTAAGGTAAATTCAAATGCTGATATCTTGGAGGAAAAAAGCAGAATTGATCTTTCCCCAGCCTGGTATTTCCTTCAGGATATATGACATCAGAGACAAATCTGGGATATACCTGGAATGAATACAACTAAGTTCTTTTGCAATACAGTAATTTTAAAATATTTTTTTTCTACAGAAATCTTGACAAAGATAATCTAAACCAATTATTAAAAAACCCAAAAAACTAACCTATATTTGGATTCCTGCTAGTTTACCATAAAAACTTTAAAAATGGGGTTTTTTATTATGTTACATGGAATTGGCTGGTACATGCTTTAATACTCCAGTTGAAACTCTCTGCTGGGGAATGTTGCTTCCATTGTTCCATCTTACCTTTCCAGATTTCTGAAATCTGAATGCACAGATTCAGTCAATTAAACCTCATGCTCCTTCATACAGCTTTGCTGTAACAATTTAAGGTATCACCTCTGCCTTTTGGCCGTGAACTGAGATGTGGTTTCATTCTCTACAGCTCTAATTTTCCCTTGGTTGGCTACTTTTTAATTTTATAGTGTTCATCATTGACTTCATCTCTTAAAGTCTCTCTGAAATTCTGTGGAATGATACCTTTTGTTTTTAATCTTGGTAAGTTACTGTAAGTACTTCTGAGAAATAAAAAGGCTTTTGTTTTCTTGTTTGTTTTCTTTAAATACCTCAGTAGCTTCTTCTTTGCTTTTGTGATTCGGTTCTGACAAACTAGAAAGTTTTGCAGCGGTTATTTTGAAAGTTACTTGTATGAAAGAGAAGGACTTGTATCCATAAAAGCTTCTTTATTCCATGACTATCAAATTTAGTAAAAGATGTTACATCACCTTGCAGATGAGGAGTCCAGGAAGGCTGGACATAAAGATGCAGGAGCAGGCTGTCCTCACATGCTGAAGGACAAGCTTGACAGAAGAAGACTGTCCTGGCTGAACAGAAAAGTTTGGCTGGAACTCAGGGAAAAAAAGGACTTTGGAAGAAGCGGCATGAAAACCATGAAAACCTTCTGAAACCAGAAGGACTACAAAGATGATATTAGGTTATTTGGGGCAAAAATTAGAAAGGTTAAAGCCCAAACGGAACTTAATCTGGCTACTGCCAAAAAAGACAAAAAAATTTTTGTCTCATTTTTCTCAGCAGTCGGGGAGGGCTAAGGAGAATCTCAAGCCTTTATTGGATGTGGGGGGTGGGGAAAAAAGTGATGAAATTTTAGGAAGGCTGTTTGAAGTACTTTATGCCTCATTTTCCTCTGGCTTCAGTACTAAGATCTGTTGTTCTCCATGCATCCTGAGCTGGAAGGTAGGGATGGGAAGCAGACTGAAGCCCCCACAATCCAAGGGAAAATGGTCACCACTTGTGCACAATGTGCACAAGTCTCTAGGACCATATAGAATCTGCCCAGGAGTACTGAGGGAGCTGGTGGAAGTGCTCACCTCCATTCACTCACCTTACTGCGCTCTACAGTTGTGTGAAAGGAGGTTATTGGGAGGTGGGAATTCAAATCTTCTCCCAATTAACACTTCTCCCAAGCGATAGGACAAGAGGAAATGGCCTCAAGTTGCACACAAAGAAGTTCAAATTGGGTGTTAGGAAAAGTTTCTTCACTAAAGTCTTGTCAGTCATTGGAACAGGCTGTCCAGGGTTGAGTCACCATCCCTGGGAGTATTTAAAAGACAAGTGGCTTAGTGGTGAACACAGTGGTACTGAGTTAATAACGGTCATCGTGGCTTTTTCCAGCCAAAAGCATTCTGTGGTCTTGCCTTACTGAATTCACTAAGGAGGATGCTGGCCCTCTGAGAGCCTTTAACTCCCTTTCAGGGTTATGGTGTATGAAAGTCAAAATACACATAATAGTTCTTCCCTGTACTACACTTGAAACAGGATTCAGAAAGAGAACCTGAGAGAAGAACCTCAAGCAAGAGGTGCAGAAGAGAACCTCAAGCAAGTTGAAAGCACGCTTGAGAAGGTCACTGGGTTCTTTAGGAAAATACTCTTCCTTTGGCTTTAATATTTGCCCAATAAATTCTTGAAAGTTTTCATATAAGAAAAGTAGTAAAAAGGCTTATTTCAGGAGCTTCTTTTGCAGAGCATACCAGTTCTTATTCCAAAGAATATGCTGCCTCACTAGCATATGTTTTATAACTTCAGTAGAGTTATTTTCGAGATGGTAGTGTGGGGCTTACACTTCTGTGAACCTGTTAGCTATATTTTTCCAGCTCTTAACTCTCCTGCCAAAGCAGCATTTGTTTCATACAGATTTGTACATCGTGCTTCCAAGTTCTTTCTTGTGCTAGATACTGGTCTGATGCAAACAGAGGGTAGTATCTATGATTGCTAGAGAATGGAGTGGTGTTCCTGTTGATTTGGGGTTTTTTTCCTCACACAGCATGCTTCTCTCAAACAGACCTGAATTGGGCTGAATGGGAGTGGAATTTTCAGTAACCAAGCAAACCTGGCTCCTGTCTCATGGCCCAGGGAAAGGGACATGCTGAACTCCATTCAAGTGGCTGAGAATCAGTATTGACAGACTTTAAAACGTTCACAAGTCTTCTGAGTGGGTGTTGTTTTTCTTTTGTAGAGTATAAATTTGCTGAAAAGACATAAGAACTCGAATATTGTTATAGTCTCCTCCTGAGATTTCACTTTTTTTTATACTTGCTCTGTGGGTTCAGTAATTTACCTGAATCTTTAGCTTTCCAGAGTCTGCAGTTAGAGACCTTGAAACCCTGCCCTATGCAAAGAACTATGTGAAGATAAAGCAGATAAAGATGTTTTGTGGTCAAAACATATTGCATTAGTGTGCCACCTCTGTCTGAACCTGTGGGGTCCATAGATATTAATTGTCTGTTTGTTTTCTTTATGAAGTTGGTAACTCCCTCTGCTGTTTAGAACTTACTAAACAATTGTTAGTTAACATGAGAGAGTTTTTTGCATTAATAATGTCTTGCAAAATAAATGCTACATAATATTAATGGTTGGCTTGACTAAAATGATTTGATGTATCAATATTTACAGCAGACAATTTTATTTAAAAAAAAAATTCCTCTGTCATTTCCCTGGTCATAGCTTTCAGTAAGTACAACTGAAATGATTAATGGAAGAATGTCTCAAACCTGACATATTAAATCTTTCGCTACAAAAAAGGGGCAAACATTCAGTCTCAGTGATTGACTCACAAGAGATTTGTTAACAGGATTACAATCGGTCAGTAGCTTCAAAAGAACATAGCTAGGCCTTAAGTAACAAAGGTGTAATGTCCATCACTTTGAACATGTTGGTGCTTGCTTCTTGTGTAGCAGAAACATTGCCTATAGAGGAAAACAGCACTTCCAAAGAGCACCGATTTTCTGAGGATTCTATGGATTCTGCACTTAATTCTGTAAATGCATCAAAGCCAGCCTGTCGGAATTCCACGGAGTACCGGCCTTCAGGAAATGCTGCATTTTACAGAAACTCCCATCAGCCAGCAACTGCTACCTCCAATTCAGCCCCGCTCCTGCGCAGGCTGTCCCTGAGCTCGGCCGGGAGCAGTGGTTACTATGAAGTCAGCAGGAATCGGATACAGAGGCGGATTGAAGGTATGCTGCTACACAAAACCTTCCAGAGTATGTCACTGCTTCAACTAACAAGCAAAGTTATGAATAAAGAAGGTCTTTGCCATTGGAGAGCTTGCATATGGATTGAAATGTGCTGTTGCCAAGCTTGTCAGGCTTGCTAATGTAACTGCAAATACAGAACTTAAGCCTTTTAGTATTAATAGTGCAGTGCTGCAAGCCAGGCAAGGTCTTTGCTGCTGCAGCTTCTTCTTGCTGCTGTGATGGACCCTGCAGCAAGCCAGAGCAGACAGGGATAGCTATATGCAGCTCACTTCCTGAGCATCTTATCAAATACTGCCATGTTGCTGAAATACAGGGATAGAGTTTCCTACTGTCTCTCCCTCTGTCTGCACAGCTTCACTTGCCTTTGCCTCATTCCCAGTTAATAGTATCTTGGGACCCAGGAGCCAAGTACAAGTAAAACTAAGCCCTCTAGGTATGTCACAGTGCTCATTTGTGCTGCTGTAAATATTTGCAGTTATAGAAGTCATTTAAAGACAAAAGGAACAGTTCAATATTATTATAAGGAAAATAAAGCATCTTTTCATTTTAATATATTGCAAACAGTGCATAATAAATGCCATAAGGTAATATTAAAGTGTCTTATGTGAAATGAAATGTGTTATCCCTGTACAAACTAGTGATACTTCTTCCTTTCACAATATTTTTGTATTAAAAGCTGCAAGTTCCACAACTGGACCGGATTTAAATTCACTAAAAAGGGAACCTTCAAGAATATTGAATAAGGATCCTTCCACTTGGTCAATAGAGGAAGTAGTGCGTTTTGTGAAAGAAGCTGATCCACGGGCACTGGCTCCACATGCAGAACTCTTCAGGAGACATGTATGATGCTTGTCCATTCTGTTCTAATAGATTGTATCATGTTAATCTCTTAAAACACAACTTTCATGTCTATCAGTCTGTTTGCAGGTGGAGTAGACTCTCCTGATGTTTTAGAGAGAGGTGGAAAATTACTTTTCTACCTGAAACGAAACCCTCCTGCAGTATATTTTTTCTGTCTTTCAGTCTTGCTAGACTAACATAAATAGCCACCTCTTTCCAGTGTATGTGGAATAATGCCAACCTGGAAGTGCTCAAGTTCTAAAAGCCAACATCCCTGGTGCTTCTAGAGACGATGGCATTCTCATGTACAGTGCAGGGCATTCAGTCCCCCTGTTTTGGAGACTTAATCTTCTAGAGTAGAGGTGATGTTACCCATTGTCAGCTAGGCACTTAATCATTGATGCTAACATTCAGAGAACTGAAATAATTAATCTGTTTGAGAAAACAATATGGAGGGTTTCATAGGTCTGACTAGATGTTATCTTTAGAGACAGAAACTGTTATCAGTTTGTGATAGGTTTGATCTCCCCTATTTCTTCTTGCTGTGCCTTTCTGTGGTAGGCTGCTCAGTAAAGAGCTGCTTTCTTATTTGATTGCATATATGGCCCTCCAAAAAGAGATTGGCTTTGTCTTTAGTAGTATTTCATCTATGTTCTGCTCCAGCTCCTCCTAACAGTTTAATCTCTGAGTAAGATGGATTGAAATGAAAAATCAAAATAACTTCTGATGTAGATTCCTGTCTTATATTTTATTCTTAGTTGTATAACAATGGTAAATGTCATTTGTTTTATCAGGTTTATGTTTAAAAAAGTAAGACAGAGTGTTTCTCTTTATGGTGCTTTATGGAACTAATTGCCTGTCTGTGGTATGTAATGATACTAACAGCTTAGGACTGTCATATTTCAGCAACTTCTCAGTCAGACAGTTGAAATCTGACTAGCTTGTCCTTGGTCTTGATCCTGACAATCTCTTTGGTTCAACATGGAAATAGATCTGTCTAATTTCCCATATTTAGATGGTCTCTGGCCCTTTCCTCCATGTGACTATTTGTACACGCATGCCAGAATCCTCCCACAGCTGTTTTCAAGGTTCAGTGCAAGGCCTCAGTGCTTGGATCATTTAATCTCTAACTGCACAGACCTTCCTTTGCAGCTTCTTTTTATTTTTTCCCTTGACCCATTCACTTTTTTTCCTGGTGAGAAACCCTAATTCTGAGGGCTGTTTGATCAGTTTCTTTTATTTACTATTTTTTTTTTCTTTAACATCTCAAATACTTAATCACACATTAAAAAATACTAAAACTAATTAAATTTCAGTGGTCATCTGTAAATTCAAACTTGCTGTTTTATATATAGTAGATATATTTGTACTACAGTATAAACAACTATAATGTACTTTCCTGTTTTACTGTGCAGCTTGTTGAAGTAGTTGTCTGTTGTGTTTATTCTCTTCCTTCTGCAGGAAATTGATGGGAAAGCACTACTCTTACTGAGGAGTGATATGATAATGAAATACATGGGACTGAAGCTGGGGCCTGCCCTGAAGTTGTGCTACCACATTGAACGACTTAAACAAGGGAAGTTCTAGCCAGGGGGTACCACAGACGTGAGTTGGGGTCACACCAAGCTCTCAGGTTCACAGCCATCGCCTTCATTTGAAACGCTTTTGTTGATACAAACCTTTATTTTTTGAAAGTGGCCTCGAATTGTAAAAGAGACATTCAGGATAAAGTGGGGGGAGGGATTTGTATTACATTGTAGTATTTTTGCAAACTCTTTCACAGAAAGTTGGCAGGGAAGGACAGTTGATCATACTGGGTGTGGGCAGGTCTGGTAACAATGCTCTCCGAATCCTGAAAAGTGTGTTCTGAGTTACAGGCTTCAGCCAATGTGTTCATATCCAGAACCAAAACAGCTGAATCCCAAAGGGAAATAATAAATTAAACCAGCATCAGGTGTTAATATTTTTTACAGGGGTGGCTGTAAACTTTTATATTGCAAGAAAATCTTAAAATAGATTTCATCTCTGTAGTGAATATTCTGGTCTTTCAGAAGAGAGGAAGGGTAAAGGAAGAGAGGGCTTAATACAAGTATAAGCTTTTATAAAGTGTGATTATCAGTCCTTTGGGAAGTTGTGAGGACAAATGTATCATATATTGTCAGTTTAAGCAGGCAGTAAATATTTCTGTTTCATGGAAGGTCATATTGGCTGTATAAACAGCCATTTCTGAGACAGACTGATTTCACTGGAACAATGCATCCACATACTAAACATTCCATCTTTTTGCTAAGTTTGGCATGGATGTGTTCATGCTTTTTATGTGTACATGTGTATGTGTCAGGGAAATAAGTACTATATAAAAATATACATACACACTGTACGTATTTTTTCAGTTTTTTAATGTGTACTTTGCACTGTGCCAGAGAGAACTGTACAATTTCTTGGGGTTTTTTTACCAGTAAATTTAGTTGTGTATTACTTCCATTAGCACCTGTTTAATTTGTTCTTGGAGTCAGAAGGTGACAAACAATCAAAAGGTGTTTTTATTCATACAGGCAAGATCCCTGTACTATGCAATACTCCTGGTTATTCATCCCTTAGCTCTGAGCCATATATTCTGATATATATTTGGAAAGACACATTTGGTTCCAATGTTTTGGGTTTATATTTCCTGTGAGGAAGTGCTACTATGTAACTGATAAACCTTTTTTTGGGTAAAATTGGTGCTCTTTGTATAAGCTGCAAGAATGAGTGGTGATAATAAAACAGTTTGTTGTCACTGCCAGTTGTAAAATACATCAGGGACAAGAAAATATACTTTCTGTTTAGGAAATTGAATGTACTGTATGTAATAGTCAAGTGATAAAACTGTTTGTTAGGGAAGGTGTAGTCCTAAAAATGGTAGGATTTATTATATTTCTTGATGCCTTTTTATATGAAAGCATATAGTATAAATGTATTTTTTACAAATTCCTTTTTTGAAAATGACTTTCTTTACCCATAGACTGATACTCATCAGTTTTCAGCAAGGTACTGCTAGAAAACAGTGAATTTTGTGACTTACAATTCCAAGTATTTTGTTATTTTAAGTGACTGCAATACAATTTCAATTCAGAAAGTCATTTGGGCCCTGAGAATTGTTTTTGTTATTACATCATTAGGCATTTGACACTAAAGTTTATCTGTATCGATTTGTTTTGCATATCTTTTGTGGTGCATGTATGCTTAGATGATACAATACAGGCATGCTCTTTATACTAAAAAAAAGTCAGAGCACTGATTAAAGAAACAGAGTATTTTCTCCTGGTGTTAGAAAAATTCTGGCTTCACTTTCATATGGTTACACCAAGAATTATACATTAATGAAAACATCATTCCCCACGTGTTCAGTATATTGTTTATACATATATATAATTGTATACTACTTCTTCTATGCCTTATTATGCTGAATTTGGGTTCTTCAGCATAAAAAGATCCCATTCAATTTAAGTGGACGTAATTGGCTGAAAACAATATTCATTTTTTACATTGCCCTTGGCATACGAGAAACGAAGATGTTTGAATTTTCTGTTTGGTCTTTTGTACATGGCACTATTGTGGGTATAAATATTTGTTCAAGGCTTTCTGGGTACCCATGTGCACAAAGATAACTGTGATGTTGCTGTACCAGAATTTCTCCGTGTGCTGTTGCGTGAGTTTCGAGCATTCAGAGTCTTACAACAGAATATATTTTTTATTCTTTATTTTCAGTGGGATGTTCTTATCTAGCAAGAAAAATAAAATAGTTTGTTCCTTGTTGTAACTGTCTGTTCTGGTTGATGCTGTGTGGATGGGTGAGTGCTCTCTGCATAGGCAAGGGTGGCTGTCTGATCTGGCATTTGGCTGTTCTTGACAGTTCATGGAAACATCTGATATGAGGAGGTTTTAATGAAAAGGGTAAGATCATTCCAGCCTTGTTCATCTGAAGCAATTAATGTTTGAATTTGGGTTGTTCTGTGCTTTCAAAGTAAGAACGTATCTAGTTATTCAACTATTTTGTTTTGTATATCTCATTATCCAACTTAAAGCTTATAGAATTCTCATATAACCACTGAGGGAAAGAGGCTGATAAAAAATGTTTGTGCTGTGTTCAGATAAAGATATGAAGTATTTTAAGTCAAAGCAATTAATGGCAGTAAGTTTGAACTTTGTAGACTTCAAGCTTTCTTATTTCTGTGATACAGAAGTCTCTTGTTCCAGTGACTGTTATCAGCAATCAGCCAGTGCCTGAGAAGGAACTGGCACTTGATGAAAATTGCAAGTTGGCAATACCAGTAGTCCAGAGGCATTTTGCATCTGATCTCTCTCAGAGCACACTTAGTATCTTTTTGGTGTTTATTTGATATACAAGACAATGTGATTTAGTCTCTTTGTTTCTCCAATTGCTTTTCTATCAACATGGGTTCATCTCTTTATCTGCTTCTGTAACTTTTGGTCATCTTGGAAGACAGTGCCATAACTCCTCAGTGCATCGTGGGACTACTGGAAATCAAAATACTGCTGCCTGGGAGGACTAGCAGCTCTAAAAATTATTTTTGCAGAACACCTATGGAACAATGGAATTGAAGAAGGCTGAAGGGTAGGGTGTGGCAGCATACATATTGTAGGACTTTTTCACACATGTAGGAATGACAGTGAAAGACAGCAATATCATGTTACCAATGTTGGCTTGAAGGATGGAGCATCTTCCCCTTTTTTGTTGCTTTGGATAAAGACACACCATTTTTTATTTCAGGTGGTAGACACAGGCACAAAGATGTTCATCTCATTACTCATTATATTGGTAGAAGCTCTTCCTCTGCAGTCAGGGATATGATTTGCAAAAAGTGGTGTTAACCATCTCTGTAGCTCTGACAGTTTTATGTGAGTCTGTGGATGTGATTATGTAAGCCTGGAACATGATACAAAAATTTGAAATTTGAGTATCTCCAGTATTTTTGTAGAGGAAAAATGAGCCCTGGGGTGGGGATGACTAAAATCTCGAACTTTTAACCTGATCAGATACAAGTTTCTTTGTGCTTGTCTGTCCTTTAATTTAAGCTGAAATTCAGAGAATTGAAATATGGGTACACTGAGGCAAAGCTGGTATTCAGTAATTCAGCCATGTTCTAGGTAATGAGGTCCCCCTCCTCATTCAGCAGTGAGTCCAAGTTTTCCACAGTCTTCTTTTGTTAGTTATAGAATGTTGTCTATTTTTATGCAGGATCATGGAGAGAAACACATTTTAAAAGGGAATGATAGCAGCGTTTTTTTTCTTTGATTGGCCAGCTAGTTACATAATAGAGTAAAATGAATGAAGAGGTGTGAACCTCTTCCAAGTAATGAGTGTCCTCATCTTTTTGTTGCTCTTTCTGCCAAGTTGAGACTGTGTAGAGTTACACAGGCTTGGCTTAAAGAGGAAAAAAGAAAAAAGAGAGAGACCTCCTTAAGATCAATTTCAAAGGTCATCTATTCCTCCTCTCTATCGTTATTGCATGTAAAACCGTGGGAGTGAGTAAAAAGTGCTCATTTGGAACTGCCTAAGAGTGATGCAGGGAGGCAGAAGCTGATTTCATGTCCATTTTAGTGGTGAAATGATTGCTGCTTTTTTTCAGGCCTTGATTATAATCTTTCGCTCTGTAAAGCTTCCTAACTAGCCCATAATCCTGGGATTGTGTTCCCCAACTGTCAGTGTTCCTGTTGTTTCAAAGGTCATGCAGAGCCATTTTGAGACTTGTTAAAATCTGAAGAGTCTGTTGTAAACTCAGTGTTGTAAGTCTGCAACTGTATACATAACATTTTATATATATTTTTAGTGTGAAAACTGCAGAGATAGGGTTGGGGGGTTATTTAATGGTGAAGTATTTTTCTGCTTTGTTCTCTGATGGTTTGTTCTAAATAAATCCTCATTATTGTGGCTGTGGTAGATGACAGGAGTCCTGTGAGTACTTAAAATATGCTATTACAGTGATCCAGCGGGCTTTTAAATTCCTCACTTACATAATCATCCATCCCTGTCGTAGCAGATAATTTTGATAAGCTGTAATTTGTCCCATTTTAATCAGAATTAGCTTCTATCAGCTCCAGAATCTCCCAGTCCTGCTGTACATGCTGAGGAGTCCTGCACAAGCTGTTTCTCCTCATAGCTTTATGGAGCACTGCTAGTTTTATTTCAGCTTTCATTAACTGCAGGGGAACTGTTTAGTGCTGATAGCGAAGGTTGCACATCTCTACTTCTCTTTTTAAAATACACGAAGGCATTTTCATCCACAGAGATTCAATTTCCAGCTTCCGAAATCCAAGGCCTTTGAGGACAAACAGCACAAGCAAACAGATGCCAGCACAAGGGGAAGGGGAGATTGCATCCCATGTTGTCTGAACAGACAAGCGTGAACAGATGTACAGCTGGAAGCTGGCAGAAACCCTCTCTGCCAATGGTTCCTTTCTAGTTGTGACAGCTGGAAGAAAATGAATATGCCACAAAAGTACCATGACAATTGCCATTACCCTGTGTTGGCTGTCCCAGCTCTGAGGTCCAGATCTGGACAGACAGACTCATCTACCCTTCCAGGCGGATGCTGAGGCAATTGGGAAGGCAGTGGGAAAAAACCCATAATGAATGGGGGTACACCTTAGAAAGTCTGGTGTTCAAATGCAAGAGGTCATGATTTTGCTGAATTTTTCCCTTTCTTATATTTAGTTCTTTTTAGTAGTTATGGAGGCACTCTGTTTCCCCAAGCAATTGGGCTAATGCTGTCTAGATTTCCAAGAGTGAGGTTTTCAAACAGGCCTGAACTCTTCCACAACTTCCATCTCTCCATACTAGTGCTGCAGAACATGTTTCCTCTTATTGAAGACCGTTTTGAGGGAAGGATCTTCCCATGTGCTTTTTAATCCTGCATGTTATGAAAAGTAAGGGAAGGAGTCTGCAGCTTTTGCTTGCTTTATCTCTGATGTACCAGTGATTGCTACTGATTGCCTGGGGATGTGCATGGTGCTTACTCTGTTATGAACAGATGCCTCCCACCTGCACAGTGTTACTCAAGGTGTGATCTACAAAGTGCTTTTCTTTTTTAAGTCCCTGTGCTTATATGAGCAAAATTGTGAGGAGGGAGAAATTAATAAATAAATGCTCAGATTTAGTCCAACCTTGGTTTATGCTTGTACTTTAGGGGTGAGATGGAACATAATTGCCAATAGTTGTTATATTAGAACATAATTATTTATTAGATTCAGTGGGTAATGGGACAGTGGGCAGGTTTTGTTGGTTGGTTGGTTGGTTTTAGTTTGGTGTGGGGTTTTTTTTGTTTGTAGTGGGGTTTTTATTGTTTGTCTTGTGGTTTTTTAGTTTGTTTTTTTTTTTTTTTTTACCTGACTGCTATCAGCTGTTCATTTGTTTTCAAGAGGGCAGCTCAGCAAAAGGGAGCATATTACTTTCATACATCTTTGCATTCACTGTAATATATTAATTGTAATTGCCTGGGTGGTGTTTGGCTACAGGAAATGAACAGGTTGGGGAAAGTTGAAATGTTTTGAAAGAAAACAGAAATGCAAGGCTGGGATGAGTGATAGGGTTTGCTTGCAATAAACATAGGAAGGAAAATACATGAAGAATGAAGTAATGGAAAATTAGGAAGGAGAAAACCAGGTGGATATATCAAGATAAACTGTTTCAGATTCACAGATGACTTGTGTCTTTGACTTTTCATGTTATGGTGGGATTTTTAAGGGGAAAGTTAGGAATAAACATTTTGAACCATGTCAGGGATGTGAAGTCTTATCTTGACATGCTTTTATCTGAAAACAAGGGATGAATCCTTGTCATTCCCAACCCAGTTTTTGGGACATGCATTTTCTGTCCTTAAATTGTTTCTTAGATGCTGCTAACAATTCACTATTGGTATGACTTCCTTTAAAGCCAGAACAGTTGAGGGGCCAAAACCTGGGAACACACTTAATTTCTTGACATCACAGTTGTCCAGACTCTTTCTGAATGTAGTCCATGGGAGTTGAGGGTATGAGTGATCTGACCAAATACCAACATCTGCTTTAAGAGACTTCTTGACTCTACTGGTTTTATTAGCTGGTTTCTATCATGGGAAACTCAATACCCATTTCAGCTTTAGCACATGACCTAATCTCCCACCTAAAGTTCTCTTCACTGCAAGTAAGCTGGAACAACCCTCTTACTCAAGTCCTTCATTGGAAGACATTGGCATTGAGAAGCAAATGTTCAGGTGCACATTACAGTAACCAAGCATGTTGGCCAGGTGCCATGTTCTACCACACAAGAGCTTTAAAATCCAGTCGTTCAGAATACCTAGCCAAAATTCTATCCACAGAGAATATTTGTGCTTTCCTAGATCTTTGTTGTTGCACAGAATGCTGTGGTAAAAAGCAGACAGCAAGCACTTAAATATTCTGTAGGTGTCTTTAAACCCCACTCTGATCCCCATGTACACAAATACAGGTGGTTCTAGGTGAGTGTGGCATATGCATCACTGGGCTGTAAGATTGAGTGTGGTGGCTTTGTGCCATCATGGCTGAGCTGTGGAGGGTCTCTGAAGGGCAGGTACATGCTCTCTTATGCTGTATTGTGCTCTGTGGGCTAAGCTTTCAAAATACTTATTTTGAAACATTTGTTTAAAAAAAAAATCTACTTGTTACCTTTATAACTTTGAATGCAGGTAAGGTTGGGTTTGGGGTTTTTTTCCTCCATAAGCAAGAAATTACTTGTGTATCAGAAACCTCAAAAATCAATAGCTTTCCCATGCTTATTGGTGGCACTTCTAGGGGTTTTCTTTGGGTACAAAGGCTCCACAAAGAAGCACCTCCTTGTTTCGTGTCCAGTGGCCTGTCCTTGGTCTGTGAGATGCCAGTCTGGGACAAATAATTGCCTAACTTTGTTGCTAAGCAAAGAAAGATGGGAACTCCGTTGATGAGGATGTGGTGGGAAGGATGACATTGAAGCAATGCAAAAAATGTGACAGTTTTGGAACAGCTGTGGCCTAAGGAACATTAGTAATCCCAGGAGCAAGGTGGGGGCACAGGGTGATGCAGGGATGCAATGTCTGTTACCAGCGTTTCACTGGAAACACACTTCCAAACAGTGAAAAAATGATGTTCCACTTGGAACAAAGTAGAAATAGTCCTTCCTTCCAGATACTTGATTAGATTGTACCTCGCTGTTTGCTCTTTTAATTTTCATATCTTAGCTTGGAACAATCCTAATAATTTCAGTACTGAGATGTTATGGTATTATTCTAAGAGAGCTTGGGGTATGTGGGCACAAAGCAGTACTAAATATTTTAGTGATTAGTAATATTTTTACTCAAACATGAAAAAATGTTTCAGATGGTTCAACAACAAAACAGATTTTCCTATCAGGATTGCAATACCATGATTTTAACAACTGTGGAAAATAGGCTTTCCACACTAAAATTAGGGATTTGCTTGTGTGTGTCAGACTGCCCCAGAGTCCTCTGAATTGAAAACTTCAGCATTAGGGATATGTAGTATAGTCTAAGAGAAATACAACTTTAAATAGGAGGAGGAGGAAGCATTGGGGGAAAAAAGTGAAAGGTGAGTGAAAAAAGCAAATTGTACAAATTAACATTATTAATGTCACTGTGTCAGGCTGTCTGCCTTTGGGAAGGCAGGAACAGACCCCAGAGGAAAACAAGGTCCTTGACTGAGCCCTTCAACATGTTTTTATAAACTTGAGCACAAAAACAAACTAAAACATCTGGCACCAGGATATTATGCAATGTTGTTTTATGCTGTTTTCATTGTCTAATATTCTTCATGAGAACTGTTAACAAGTCACTTACTGTTGTCGGGTCACAGTCCCAAGTTGCCTCTGTGCAAGTGAAGGGGCACAGACTTCTCTGATTCATTCCCTTCCATGCTCAGTTTCCCCTGAAACCTTTCATGTGCATGTGTGTGAAGCTGATTCTTGAGCCCCTATGGGTCAAACCTCTGCAGAGATGTGCAAGGTCATGTAATCATCCCAGTGCTCTGGGAGGGCTGAGCAGAAAATGGGGAGAAGTGGTTTAAAAAGTGAGCAGTGATCGTGAGACATCGTGGCATATCAGTTTTAGAGCAGATAGGAAGGTGGGTGGTAGGAAAATTTAGGTCACACACGTTCCCTCAGGCATGGGAAAGGCAAAATCAGCTACCTTTGCTCTTCTGCTTCCCTTCACATTTCTGCTGGGATGGTTTTGCTGCCCCTTGTCCCCTGCTGTCAGGGCAGGAGGAGCAGGAGCTTGCACTGCCTTGTGTGTTCAGCATGTGTGGTTTGATACATGGTCTCCCCCAGCCCTCCCTTTTTGGCTGCCTTCAGCCCAAGACAGCATTGCCCTCTCTGGGCTCAGTGCCTGCCTTTCTCCCTGCTCTCACCGAGTGGCCTGAACTGTGTCTTTGAAGCTGACACCCTCTTTTCTCTCTCTGTCAGCAGCTCACAGCCAAAGGCCATAGTTTTGCTTCTCCCTTCCATTCTCTGTCTGGCAGCTTGCTAACTTCAATAAAGGTGCAGCACTAACAGGCTTGGATCTTCTCTCAGCTTCCATTGCCTGCTTTCCTCTTCCTATTTCCACCTTTTCCTTGCACTTACAGTTGTCTATGCCTTACCTGTTTGGTGTCCTCCCAGCCTAGAAACTGCCCAGTCCAGGTAAGCTCCCTGTCTGAGAAGCTGCTCATTCTTCTTTTGGATTAATTTATTTTGCTAACAGCTAACTCCATGTGTGGAAGCCTTAGGTGTGCACCCCTGGTCCTGAAGCTGTGTTTCAGGCAGCACTGGGGAAAGGCTGTCCCTGTGTAGGAAAGCTGGTGGATCTAAGCACTCCTGCCCCCAAGGCTGCCCTGTCCCATGGCCTTCATCTGAGATGTGCAGCCCTTCTGCCGGCCTTGGATTTAGTTTCTGGATTCCTACAAAGCCCCTGCCTGACAGGGGGAAGAGAGCAGAGGGAAAGGTAACACGACCCTGCAACCTTCTACCCTCTCACTCCCTCCCTAATAACATCTCACACCCCAAGTCCAAGTCACATGGAGACTGAAGCCAGCAAGGGGTGCCCCTAAGGGCACAGCTCCTCTCTCCCTCTTTTACCTCTTGCATATACTCATCACTGTAAAATGTCTTCTTCCTACCATTACAGCTTAATGACTTTCCCTTCAACTTCACTAGAGGTATTAATGTCTCCATTAACAGCCACCAGAAATGGAAGCTCCATATATCATAAGTGCAGCTCTATGTCCTTCTCCTCATACAGAAGTTTCAGCAGCAGTTAAAATGTAGCCCTGTAGAAAATTAATGGCCCAATATACAAAATCTGTAATTGCTGCTAGAGGCGAGGAGGAGGAGGTGAAAGTGCTCAATCTTGGTGTAATTAAGTACTTTGTTCTATGGCCACTTCTCCCCCGTGCTGATGGGATGTAGGACTTGAGCTTCCCACACGAGGGTGGTGGGAGGCAAGTGGTCCCTACTTAACATCATTTGCCCAACAGAGTTCAGCAGCAGGAGAGGTGCCAGTGTGGGGCTCCTCTTCCCATGGCACAGCCTTGAAGCCTGGGGTTGCATGAAATGGCAGCAGGGTAAGGGGTGCCAGCTCTCCTAAGCCTTCCTGGGAAGATGCCATTGAGAATATTCCCCCTGCAGTTTGAGCAATGGAAAAGCCAGGCAGTGGAGTGGGTGAGCCCCTTCTGCTCTGCTTATCCATTTCTAGAGGGGTGGCTCCAGCCTGTGTCACAGGCTCTGGGGATGTTGGTGGCAACCAACAGTGCCAGGGAGCCTGTTCATCCTGGCCCTGTAAAGTCAGGGAGGCTCTCCTGGGGTGGCAGAGAGGGATGCTGGGATAATTGGAGTCTGCTCCGGTTTTACTCAGCCCTGCTTCAGAAGGAAAAGGTTGCAGTTACTCCTCCAAGGGACAAGATGCAGCCACATGGCTGCTGGTCTGGTCTACTGTTACAACCAGCACCAGTTGGCTTTAAACTCAATTTGTTGTCCCCAGGCACTGGGTGTTTCGACAGTGCTTGTATGGGTTTATAATGTCATAAAGCTGATTTAGCCTAATTTGTTGTCAGGGTTTCTGGAGCCTGTGGTCAAATTCAGTTAAACCAGACCTCTCTGTGTGCAGAGTGGGCTGGGAGGTACCCTCAGCACTGATGCTCCCAGTAAATGCCTCTGAAGGAGAGGAGGGAAAAGCTGAGCACCTGCAGCCAGTGCCACCACCGAGCTCTGCCTGTCCCAGCTATCCTGTGGCCAGCAGGAGGGCAGCAGTGGGTGGATGCCCTCTCTGCCTGCTGAGGATGCTGTGGGGAATGACACACACAAGGACAGCAAGGAGTTGGTGCAGCAGATGCCACCACCAGTGTGAAACACTTCTTGTAAGAAAATAAATGAAATTTCTTTTGAACTTGCTTCTGTCAACTGCAAAATAAAAATGACAGCAGCCAATTCAGTGACCGCCTTATTTTACTGTGGTATAGCCCTTGGGAAAATTCACATTATTAGAAGGTTTTCTGACACTCAGGAATGGGCAGGCTGAAATAGAAGCGGACAGTGACAACTGGGATGGCCATCCCAAGGGACACTGAAATCCTCAGCCTCTGCACTGCAATAAACAGATGACATATTTCATTAGCAGTTTCTTGGAAGGAGAAAAACGAAGTAGCTGAGTATTTTCAATTAGAAAAAAAAAATATTTAAAAAAAATACAGTCAGATGACTAACCATTAATGAATCCATCAACACTTTACGCTTTTCTGAACATTGTCAGTTCTGCCACCTCAGGGAAAAATAAAAGGCTTTAAAATACTTAAAAAGCAAGAGTTTGACAGAACTGATGCTATGCCTATGTGAAAGTCTTCCATTTCTGTATTAAGCAAGTGATCCTTCAGCCAAGGAAACATAAGAAAGAAACATAATGCCCTTCCTAACCTCATAGTGCACATTCCATTTTCCAGAACTGGTGTCTGCTGCTATCAAAACTTGCAGCAGATTTTGGCATGACACTGGTGCCTATGGGTGTGGGTAGACTTGAGACACTGAAGCTTCTCCTTTGAGCAACTTCTCATTGTGTGAACAACTGCAAAAACCTTCCCAGAGCTGTCCAAGAGGAGTCTTAGAAACAGGCTGGTGGCAGCTAGGCAAAGGCAGGCACAGTTAGTGTGAGACAGCATTCAGCTGATGGCTTTACAATGGCTTTTTTTACTTAGATAGTCCGAGTCCCCTGCCAGGAACATGTAATTTGAAATTGTAACAAAAGTTTTCTACAGGTATAGCCACAAAAAATGCAGCGCCCCCCAAAAACTGTCCTCCTGCTCTCGCATTTGTCCTTCTGTCAGGATCTGGTTTTGCCAGTGAGCTGTGTGAACTCTGAAGCTGACAGAAAATAATTCACCTCCAGCTCATTTCCACAGACAAGTGCAGAGCTGTAACCTAGCAGAACTTTATTTTAATTGTACATTCACATTTCTGCATTGATGTGGGTGGCTTTGTACACTGCTGAGAGATAAAAGTTACACAGCTCTGCTCTTTTATGTGCATTGATTTCAGCCATCGAAGAAACATTTAAAACTAACAATAAACAATTTTTCCATATAGCTGTAGTCAGGCTGGGAAAAACTATGTGATTCTTTTTTCCCCTCCTGCCCCCTGGCAACCGAATTCCCTTGACTTTTAGGCTTTTCTATTTAAATGACTGATAACATTATTTAAGATGGTTTGCTATGGGTGTCTCACAGTGAACCTGTCTTAGGTGTGCACCAGGCTGTAGCACTCACTCCTCTGGTAGCTCATTGGGTGCACTGTTAGCAGCTGTTGTGACATGCTCTTCCACACTGCTGCAGGACAAGGTAATTTTTCTTAGCCTGCTATTTTTTTAACATTTTAGGCTCATCACAAGTCAGTTGCATCGCTTTACAGCTTATAGACATTTTGCACGACCTTCTTTGTAGCCTGAAAGCGATTCGGAAATGAGAAAAGAATGCTGCAACCAATTAGCACGTACAAACATTTATTTTGAAATTTCCATTCCGACTGTTATGAAGAGTTACATCATCAAAGCACTTTATGGCAGTGAAAA
This sequence comes from Melozone crissalis, assembly GCF_028551555.1. NCBI lineage: Eukaryota > Metazoa > Chordata > Aves > Passeriformes > Passerellidae > Melozone > Melozone crissalis. The sequence continues at coordinate 59,574,963 of NW_026535791.1, read as the reverse complement.
TAGCTCTTACCCCTCTGACTCATCCATTACTCCATTAAAGCTGCAAAATGTGCAATCTGCTTGAAAAATAGGTTGCTTTTTATTCAGTTTCCCATGAAAAGTCAAAATTTGGTAACAAAAAAAACCCAAACAAAAACAAAAAAAACCAAACCAACCCAGCTTATAGGGCCTCTACATCCAATCCTCTCCCTCTTCCCCCAAAAATAACTTACAAAGATAGTTTAAAGTTTTAAATGAGTTTAAAACCGAGTGCATCTTTTTTTATTACTTTTTCTTCTTCTTCTCATAATAATCTTAAAATTCTAAAAACCCATAATTTACTTTCTTGGAAAAAAGGCAGCCAGCCGTTGCTTCTTGATTGGAAGAATATGTATCTCCGGCGAGTTCATTTTCTTTAGCTTTACGCTCCTGTTTTTGACGGGTTTCCTGAGGGCCTCGGCGCTGTCCCGGGGCTCGGGCGGGCTCTTCACATCGTAGCACTGCAGCACCGAGTCCTGGGGCAGGTCCCTTTTGAAGGAAAAGTTTTTGGTGGAGACGCCCGACAGGCCCTTGATCTTGCCGCAGAAGATGGTGGGCACGGCATCCTTGACGGAGACGATGACTTTGGCTGTCTGCGAGGTGCTTACGATCTCGATGTTGTTGCCGGCCTTGGGCTCGCAGCCCGCCCTGCCCGCCTGCTCCACCAGCCACTTCTGCGGCTGCCGCAGCAGCTCGGCCGCGCCGCCGCCCGCGGCCCTGCCCTCCGCCTTGCCCGCCGCCTCCGCGGGCTTGCAGGGGCCGAAGGGGGCGGCCGGCCCGGGGAGCTTGTCCGGGGCGGGGTGGGCACCGACCTCGGCGGTGGTGGCGGGGCTGGAGCCGGCCGCCTCCCCGTGCGGCCCCCCCGGCTTGCGACAGGAGGCGAGGGACAGGTCCAGAGCCCCGTCCTCGGGCGGCGGCGGAGGCGGCGGCACCGCCTCGCTAGCCCGAAGCGCGGGCGGCCCTTTCATGGAGAGGTCCAAGGCCTCGTTCTCACCGCCCATTTTGATGACAGTGTGACGGCTCAGCTGGGGAAACTCCCGTGGGTGGAGGAGCTCGAATGGCTTCGTCTCCTCCTTCTCCAGGGGTGTCTGGGTGCCCTTGCAGGAGTGCGGGGTGAAGAGTGGAGGCTTGGGTGGGTCAGGGGCCGCCTTGGCCTCGGCGCCGTGGGGCACAGGGATGGGGACAGGGATGGGGATAGGGATGGGGACGGGCAGGGGCACGATGACGGGGTAGGGCACCAGCAGCGTAGCAGGGGGCACCAGCGGGGACAGGGGCGAGCTGAAGGCCTGCGGTGGGAGGGTGGAGTAGTCGGGGGGCGGCTGACAGGGGGCTGAGCCCAGGGCGCCCTGTGAGGGAAACAGGTCCTGAAGGACGGCGGCGAATCCCGGGGTCTGAAAGACCGGGGGCAGGACGGGCTCCTGCGCCTGGCCAGAGGGCTTGGGGTCCAGGAGCTGGGGCTGCCCAACGGGGGTGGCGGTGCCGGGGAAGAGGCCGGCGTGCAGGGGGCTGGCGGGGCAGGCAGCGCCCGGGGGCAGCACCAGGGGCGAGTTCAGGTGCTGGAAGACGTGCTGCTCCAGGAGGACGGGCAGCGGGACCGGGCCCTGCGTTGTCATCACGTAGGGGGTGGCAGCGTTGGTGGCTGGCATCTGTGGGGCTGCGCTGCCGGCGACCTGCAGGTGGATGGGCAGGACCACGGGGCTGTCCCCCAGGCAGATGGGCTGCAGCACGGTGGCCGCCACCTTCAGGGCCACCCCGCTCTGCGACTCGGCCGGCGGCGTCAGGATGGAGGGCGCAGGGACTGTCACCAGCGGGGAAAGGGCTTTCTTCATCAGGTCGGCCGAGTTGATGTTCCAAGCCTCTGCTGTGATCAGCTGAGCCACCCCATTTTCCAGCTTGTTGTTGGCCATCGCCGAGGGTGAGTTGGTGACATCCATAGGCAGGTTGGGGGCATCCTTGTACAGCTCCTCCATGTCGCAGGACTTCCTGGGCTCTGCCAGCACCACCTCTACATCGCTGTCACTGGGACCCGCGGCGGCTCCGCGCTGCCAGGAGCATCAGCACCGACATAATTTGGCCTGCAAGCCAGAAGCATATTTTAGGCACCACATAAATCTCTTCCCTAAAATAATATTTGCAATTGCCTTTAAAAACCCCGTCACCAAAGAAAAGCCATTAAACGTTTCCACACTTCGAGCCAACGGCTCCATAATACAGTGCACTATACATACAGAGATGGGGGATATACATACAGCCCTGAGTGTTGTGCGAAACATTTTGAGGAACTTATATTTAGCCATAAACATGGCCTTAAGGACTGCCTGCAGCCAAAAAACCCTCTCAGTACAGCCTGAAACAAGAACTCAGGATGCCCATTCCACATTTTTAAACACAGCTTCACATAATGACAATGCACATCAGAGTTGAGTGACAGCATGTTGTTTTAACTCAAGCCTCAAAACAAACATTTCTAAAAATATTGCAGCCAAGAAATATTCAACTATTCGTGAAGGGTACTTCATTCCCCTTTAATACTTGTCCCTTTTTCCTCCTGAAAATGCTGAGTGCAGGATCAGAAAGGAGCCATGAAATGGCAAAGCAAAACCAACCAAAATTCAGTGTTTACCCTGCCACAGAGCTAGACAGAGACAGCAATGTGAACCAGGCACCTGATTCATTAAAGACTTGGGGGGGTAAAAAAAAAATGAAAACAACTTAAAATCCAGTTTGACAGCCCAACTCTTTATATCACCCAAGCAAATGGCAATTAAAAAAGGGCAAGGATGGTTTCTGTTCATGATCATGGTGTAATATGCAGCCTGTTTCCCCTAAAGATCAAAACTTCCCTGCCTTGGGGAAAAAAAATCCCAAAAAATCAGCAAATTAATGGCACTATGCATCCATTTATTGAGAAGGATAAAGAATTTGTCCCCTGTGAGCTGCTGCCAGCAGACTTTGGCTGATGCCTGGCTGCTTTACCTGGTGCTGCCCGTGCCTCTCCTGAAGTGTGAAGAGAATCCTGCCGTAGTAATAATCACCATGGAAACTTGTCCAGTTTCAACTCTGTTACCATGGGGAAGCACCACCACACCCCAAATGTACATTTTTCACCAGCACACAGCTGAATCCTGCTCCCTATGAGGAAATGATGTGCCATCACCACTGCCTGGTACCCAGGACATGGGAGGAAGGCACTTGCCCATGTCCTGCAGGCACACCGGTACTGGGATACCAGGAGATGCCAGGGAGGGCAGCCCCATCTGAAACTGAAATTGCCTGGGTGAAGGGTCCCAGCCTGGGGATGTGCCTAAGAGCACATAAAGAACTCCCTGGTTCTGGTGCTTACAGAAATTGTTTGCTGGCACAGATGTTTTGTAAGACCAACAAACCTGCAAAGAAGTCAAGGAAAAGGGGGAAAAAACCCAAAAGCCTACAAAGAGAGGCTAAAAAATGTCCAAGACAAGGAAGTGGGAAATCTACTAAATCTCTCCTGAGGTCTTTGAGTCCTTGAATTTGGCAGTGAGATACTAGAACAAGCACAGGACTACCTACAGAAATGCCAAGAATTGATAGCACAGGCTGGTTGGGTGAAATGTTAATAATTTATCAGGCACATCTGAGTTCTTAAAAAATTTTTTAAAAAGTAAACACATGAGTCATTTATTTTCTCCCCCTGCTGCTTGCTTAAGGAGAATAATTCTGGATTTTTCCCATCTCATGAAATGTTCTGCAGAAAGTATTCACAAATATAGGGCTGGGGTTTTTTTTGTTTGTTTGTTTCCTTTTTTCCAGCTTTGGCTGAGACAGATTACAGGAAGGTAGAGATACCCAAGCACTGAAAAGAGGAGGAAAAATCAAATTTCTTATTCAGAAAGTGACAAGTATCAACAAGAAAACCATTGGCCAGTGTTGTTTTGGAAAAAAAAAAAAAAAGAAAAGTTATTGTTTATAAAAATAAAGACTGAGGAGACAGCTCAGCAGATTAAGCTGAAAAAAACAGACATCGTCACTTCTGTTACGGAATTAAAAAGCCATTTTCTCTGCTCTTACATAATCTCCCTCCCTGTTTTTCAAATGACCATTTTGGTGTCTGCAGTGCACACCAGCATCTTTGCTCCTCCAGCTGCTGCAGCACAGCTGAGCGTTCTGCACATGACATTGCCTCTTCCCAAGGTTTCTGTTTGCTTGAGGAGTGTGAGATTGTGGTGTTTTCATAGAGAATTAATGATCTGGTGGGGACAGGAAATGACCCCCTGTTCCCCTGGCAAAACCATTAAACACCGAGAAACAGAAAAATTAAGATGAAAATTATGCTGTGTAAGAGACTTGAGGGATTAGCATGCTGTAGGGACCCATGGAGAAAGAGACAGATCATCACTGAAGATGAAAGTATAAAACATAATAAAACTCCCCCACTGCTGCTTTAAAAGGCGGCAGGGCTGGAGGCAGAGGAAATACTGAGATGAGGGGAAGAAGAGCTCATCTATCACCCTCAGAAACCATGGAGAAAAGCCTGTAAGCTTGGCTGGTTTTTTCAAAGCACAGTCAAATATTCTTTTCCACACTGAATCCTGTATGTACTTGGGATCTGTAAATATACATTTTTGGGAGCCAGGTCACTGCCTCTGAGAGAGCCTCTCTCTGTGAGGGGAAGGACACAAGAAATGTGAGGTGCAGCCCTTGACCCAGGTTTATGGGTTTGGGGTGGGTTTTCCCCCCTCACTTTTCCTAAGTAGAAGTGTACCTTTTTTTCTGTACTTCCAGTACACCTGCTTCTAGAACATGTCATCACTACAGAAAAAAAAATTAACATATATAAAAATATATATACATACTTAAAAATATTTCCTGATCCTGCCTACAGCCTGCAATTCGGCAGTAGCTGGCTGCCAGGTACAGTGGAGTCCAGCCCAACTTGATCCTGCTCCCTGTAAAGCTATTTTTAGTTTCATTTGGGAGGGAATCCCAGGGCTGCTAAACATGTGTTAGACTAAAAATCTTTTATCAAGGTCAGTAAACAGGCAGAGAGAAAAGGATCCAAGTCCCCAAGCCTCAAATGAGGAAACTTTGAAGATCTGAGATCAAGAGACAGTCTGAAGTTGTCCAAAGGTGTTTTATAGTTGCTGGACTCCTTTTTTATATACTATGTACACAGCGTACACCATACAAAACCCCAAATCCTCAAGGTAAGTGACTGAAACAAAAGCAAATTTTCAGTATTGGCAGTAACAGTGATAGCTGTACTATATTTCTGTAATAAAAAATTGACCTGAAGCTGGGGTTTGGGAACTTTTTGGGTCTTTTAAAATTGCTGCTTCACTACACGTAAATTATTCAGTTATCCAGTTTTTTAAAAAAGTTTCATGTATCTAATATACATAAAAGAAGGTAATGTAATCTAGAGGAAATGCCTTAATGCCTTTCCTCTGCCTATCATACCTCAGTCCTGGACAATCAATTTCACTTTCCCTACTTATCTATTTTATATTTAATTTGCTGTTTGTTTTAACTGAGAAGAAGCCTGGAACACTGGAACAAGCCCTACTGTAAATAACCCGAGCTTTCCCATCAGGGTGCTGATAAGAGCCAAGTTCATGGCACTAGGCAATGATGTGTGTGACTGTACAGGAAATGGTATCTTAGCTATACACAAATGCTTTGGAAGGGTAGTGATAACTCTAGATTATTTTTTTTATCTCCTGCTGATGGTTGTGCAAGACTTTTCTCAGGGCTGCTGTGTGCCGTCCTATGGGGCTGCAGCACAGCTCTCCCTGTGCTCTGCCTGCTCATCTGTACCATGGCTTGTGCCTTGTGTCTACACAGAACTCAAATTATACTGTGCACACCATGGGAAAGGATTAGATGCTCCCTTTGTGGGATGCTTAGCTCAGTATCTCCTGGAAAAATAGGGCTTCCCTTGAGTACAAACACAGTAACAAGCAGAAAATTTTAAATCTTGACTTAATAGAGCTGCTTGGGGACAAAATTGTGGTTGGATATGGACTTCAGTGTTTTCCCAAAAATCGCTGCTTGATGTCACCGATTCAGCCAACTACAAATCACCTTCCATGCTACAAATTTTGGTCTCTGTAGTTTCAGCCATATACAAAGGCTTTACCATAGTATTACTGGTGTTTTGTTGCTAGAATAGAAAAAACATATTTGAATAAAGTGAGCTTTCATATACCAAATACAAGGAACTATTACTACACAAATAACACACAGGTGGGGTCTCCCACATGTGGAACTCATACATGATTCAGCAATGTTTGCCCCTCACATTTCCCTCTGATTCACCTATTCATTCAGGCACCTGGGACTGAGAATCCTGGCTACCCTGTATATGCTTTTAGTAGTGTAATCCTCAAGCATCAAAGGGCAAAGGAGTAATCAGCTCACAGCTAGTAGCGAGCTTGCCTTCCCCCCTGTGCTGCACCATGTGTGGTGCTGTTTTTGTTACACCACACAGGTCAGTTGGGTACACAGGCACCATAAGGCCGGTGGGGCCTGTCCCCCTTCTGCCAGCAGATGGGCTGATGGTGAACACCTCCAAGGTATGGGCCAGGCAGAGCAGAGGAGACCCACAGGGTAATTCTAGAGGAGAGCTGGCCTTCATCCTCTTGCCAGCTCACAGCTGGACCCCAAACACAGTCCCACTGACTCTTTAAAAGGGGCTCAATGACCACTGCTTGGTCATCACAAAAAGGGAATCACCGGGCATGCACTTCTCTGTCTCCTCTAAGGGGTACCAAGGGAACATCCCAGTTTAGCTCTGTTCCCTTCTGCCTCAGTCCCTTGGCTCAAACACCCAACAACTAACTCCCTGTTGGGATTTAGGAGGTACCATTCAAAATCAATTGAGGGCAAGGAGAGAAAGGCATTGGAAAGATGGGCAGGATTCACTCTGGCACCAGCCAGAGAGAGAAGGGAGGACTACACCAGGGTATCACTGCCAGTAGGGAAGTTCCACCCACAGCCTTTGCTGCCCATCCCATTGCACATCTCCTGCCCACCATGCACGTATGCACTGCCTCATGGTACTTCTTACTCTGTGGAAGCTACACCATGGAGGATAAGCTGAATGCTGCCAAGGAGCAGTTAAAATAAGCACCTCATCAGATCACTTCAAAAGATGCTAGAGAAATAATGCTCCAAAGCAAATAATGCAACAAGTTTACTGTCCACTGCTGCATTTGTGGATCCTTTCAAGAAGCAAAGCTATGTGTGTCAAGGCTCCCATCCAAGCTGCTAAGCCCTGGGGAAACAAGAGAGAAATTAAATCATTACAGCAGTGCAAAATGGCATGTTATAGATGGGACATGGACAATATGTATACACTGCTTCAGCACACAGCATGATCACTCTCAAATGCAGCAGCCTGACTAGCTGATGGTACTTTGGTCTTTTAAATAGTTCAGTTGAATAAATACCATGGCTGTCTGCCTATTGCACAGGCTAATTGCCTGCAAAGAGCACGTTAGAGTCATAGATTTGCTAACTATATTGCTGCTGTCAACAATTTGTAGTTAGCAATACATTCCAGGGAGAAGTGAACTTACTTTTTTCTCGTTTAAAAACAAATCAGAGCAATTGAAAAAAAAATCCTATCATGGGCCTGAAACCAGTGCCTTCACTCCCAAGGGCAATATATACAAGACAGACAGTAAGTGCTGTGGGAAGAATAGAACACTTTCCTCACACATTTCAACCTGTACTGAATTTTTATACCCAATTTGAAAGCCTCACAAAACCCCCTACATTTGCACTGGAAACTGTGACATACCCTAAGCATAAGGGAGATGGCACTTGCTGCTGTACTCCTGGTTGCCTTTTCCCTTTTTCTTTTACTCCATTCACAAACTATTTCACTAACTGGTTGTAACACTTAACTGATGGGCTCTGCTTCCAAAAGGACCACTGCTTACACCATATACTCTATTACATGTAAGTCAGGACTATAAAAACAAGGCTACTTTGAAATTATTACAGATTGATCTTGCTATTCCCAAATCTTCAATATTTCTCATATCTGCAGCATAGGCCTGTTCCTGGGGTCTCTGAACCATCATGCTTGGAGGAACCTTTCACCAAGTTTCTGAAAATAAAACCTTTACAGTCATAGTTTATTTTTTATCCTTGGTATTTTACACAAACACCTGCACAGCATCAACTTGCTTAGCTTCCAGTGAGCTGAACACACACTCTGAGGTGGAGACAGTGCATGGAAATCAGCTGTATTAAATCTGACATGTGGAGGACAAATATCAATTTGCCAGCCATAATTACTGCTGAGTCACATGTTAAGTGATGTCCCTTCAACCCAGCTGGGGCTTCTCACTCCGTGCAGCTTTTGTGCTCCCAATTTCTGTTCAAACTGGGAAGACAAGTTGCAGTTTTTGTGACTGTAGAAGTACCTGTTTAAATCAGCTTTCCCCCTCTACAGCAGGCTGTGTGCAGATGTCTCCTTCAAAGCATGAGGCAGTCCCTTGGGATGGGGACATGAGCAGCTGCAGCACTGTGCTGGGACAGATGTGTCAGTACCCAGCCCTGAGCACCTCCCATGGGAAGGTGCTGCCTACACAGCCCTGGGGGACTGTCTTCTCACCAGCACCTTCCCAAAAAACAAACTTCCTCCAGCAGAGATGCTCCAGCCCATCATTTTTGTGGCTCGTGGTCAACTTGGTGTCCACCAGGACACCCAGGTCCTTTCTTGCTAAGCTGCTTTTTGGGTGGCTGGCCCCTGGCATGTACTGATGCTTTTCCCCAGGTGCAGAGCTTTGCACTTCTCTCTGGCAAACTTCACGAGGCTCCTGTGAGCCCAACTCTCCCACCTGTTGATGTCCCTCTGGATGGCAGCACAACCCTCTGATGTATCAGCCACTCCTGCCAGTTTTGTGTAATCTGCAAACTTCTGCAGGCACACTGTGCCTATCATCCAGACCATGAATGAGGAGGCTGAGCAGGGTGGGACCCAGCACTGACCTCTGGAGTGCAGCCATAATCACCCAGCCCAACTGGACTTTGTGCTGCTGGGCCTGTTCTGCCAGTTTCCAGTCCACTGCCTGCTCATCCAGCCCCTGCATCAGCTGTGTGTCTGTGAGGATCTTGTGGGACACAGTGACAAAGGCCTTCCTCAGTATCACTGCTCTACTCTCATCTAACAGGCTTTCTTCTCATACAGGAGGTCAGCTTCCCACAGGGAAGGGAAACTGACAGTGGATTGCACATCTAAGAATGTCTAAATTAGAACTATATGAGGGAAAAAGTGAACTTACTCTGGGGATCTGTCTTGCATCAGAGTTCCTGAGATTTACTATACCTTAACCTCCATGGCTTTCATGCATGCTGTGCACCCATGTATTTACTTTTGTAGTAGGATCATAGGAAGAATTGCATTTTTAGGCTGAAAAAGTGAAGTGCATGATTTTCCTATGGGAAAAATATTTTGAAGAATTTTTCTTGTCATTAAATATCTCATTTATCTGATTATTTAGTATCATTTTCAATCAAAACATTATATTCGCCAGCAAAGCAAAGAAAAATGAGCTGGTTTGAGTACACAGAGCTAAACAAAACAAACAAGAGAGCCCTTACTTTACAGTAAATTTTTAAACCCACGCATTTTGTTTTCCCAGCAATCAATACACCAATGATAACAAGAGGAAAAGGATACCAATTAAACATAATTGCCATCCCTGCTTCCCCCTAAACCTGAAACAAAAAGCACTCAGTGTCAGCCTAATAAAATATTTGTTCCTTTCCCAGTCAAGTGCTTTATTAAACAGCCCATAAAGCATCTCAGTTCTTACAAAGGATTTCCAAGTTTGATATCAGTGAAATGACTTCAAAGCCTCACTGGTTCCCCAGTGGAGGTTTGTTCACTGCTCTGAGACACTTGGCTCCCTGTTTTGTCCTGACTCTCTCCACTGGTCCCAGGCACAGATATTTTTACCACATCCACTTGATCTTCTCCAGCATCAGATGAACATCAGTGTGGCAAAGGCTGCCATCCACTGCTCATCTCTTCTTGCTGATGTGACATTTTTAGTCCTGGTAAGAGGGACAGGGACCCTGCCATGGATGTGTTAACAGGTCTCAGCCAACAGCTTAGTTGAGGTTAAGTTGAAAATCAGTTCTTAAATTGCTATGCCACTTTTGCAGGCAGAGCATCTGACTTTTCCCTTTTATTCAAACCTGGTTTTGACCCCTTTTTCTGTCTCCCAACTAGCCATAAAAGTGAAGCTCACCAGACTACCCCCTTGAGGAGTAAACAAGCCTCACCAGCTCAAACCCTGTAAATGATGTGAGGTGCACTAGTACCACACCTGCCCTAACACACCCAGCCCTTTAGACTCACTGCAAACCCTTTCCCATCCACTCCTTACAGCACGCCAGCTCCAGTTAAAAACCACTTTCTCTTGGTGCAGACAAGGCCGGAATAGGGTTAACCTCAGTTTTATTATAAAGCCATGGGGTTAGAATAGCAAATTCCAACACTTCTGTAACTCATCTTAAATCAACTGAAAGCCACATTTTCACACAGCCTCTCATCGTCCTTATATAGCCTGGCTTAAAAAAATAAATAATGAGAAGAAAAGCAAAACCAAGTGAAAAACAGAGCCTTCCAGCTCACAGATCCTTTCTGGTGACATATGAATGCTCTTGCCTGAGAACACAGTAAGGACATGCATGTGATTCCCCACACACGTGTGTGCCACCCAGCCTGCCCCCGTGGGCTGACAGGGATAAACACTTTCTGCTGCCCATAGCTCTGGTGGCTCTTATGACACAGATACAGTCCCAAATGAGAAGATGTAGAGATGAAGAGCTGGCAATAAACAGCAGACTCATCAGCTGATCTTCTCTTGTGGGACAGGGTCTCACTTGGTAGCACAGGTAGATACAAAGGTGCAAGAGTATTGGACTGCTGCCTAGGGAGCCAAAGGATAGAGGAATCTTCCCTCCCTCTGTGCAAAATATGGTTATTAAATGCTTTGTCCTTCCCCACTAGCATGAGTAACCAAATGCTTCATCAGCTTGCCACTTCAAAATCAAGTTTCTGCTCATAGTTTGATTTATTAGACTGACTCTCCTTCTCTCCCTGCCCATCACTTTTATAAGCCAAGCTCAACATTTCATCAGCCACACAATGGCACTAATCCTCAGCAGAAAGTATGTACACAGCAGATTTCAAGCACTCATGTACCACCCTATCTTGTAATGTATGGATGGAAAAAACTTTCAAGAAAAAAAGGCCCTCATTTTCATCCGTGCAAAACTTTTAACCACTGCAAGAATTTTGTTTAAAAGAGACAGAAAAATATAAGACTCCTGTAATGTGATTAAAAATGCAGCATTTTTTCTTTGGATCTCACATAATTTTACACATGCTTTCCTCACAGCATTTGTACCAGGTGTTTCCTGGTTTGACTTTGAGGGGAAGAGGATTGACCTCTTCTCTCCACCATGCCAAGATGTCAGATGAATTCTGACTGAATTCAAAATGACACCAGATGAGATGCAGCATGGTGGCACTGATAGATGTAACAAGAAAACCTCCAAACCTCTCAACAATGACCAGTTCTGTCCTCCTAGAAACCTCTAGACTGAACTGGGAAATATGCCTCTGACAGATGGATCTGAACACAAGTAGTATGCAAATAACAGAAAATACTGAAAATATGTCATGTTGCATCTCAGTGCCACTGAGGCTACCACTGCTCAGTCAACCAGTCCAGGTTATCACAGAATCATAAATATACTGAGCTCAAGAGGACTCTTTAGGATCACTGAGTCCAGCTCCTGGCCCTGCACAGAATACCCTAAAAGCCACACGATGTGCCTGACAGCGTGGTCCAGATGCTTCCTGAACCTCCCTTGCCCAGCTGGCCATGCTGTGCCTGATGCCCCCCAAGGCACAGCTGACCCTCCTGGCTGCCAGGGCACTGCTGGCTCATGTTCAACTTGGCATCAACCAGGACCCCCAGGGCCCTTTCCATGGCACTGCTCTCCAGCCTCTCATTCCCCAGTCTGTGCACAGAGCCAGGGTTGCCCTGTTCCAAGTGCAGAATCTGGCACCTGCTCCTGTTAAACTTCATGTGGTTGGTGATTGCCCATCTCTCTAATTTGTTGAGGTCTCTCTGCAATTACAGACTGCAATAAATACCATTACCTGTAGTGCCTAGAAATGTTCCACATGCACGGGCATACAAGCAAGCACTTCTGTCGTGCCTTTTTCCTTCATCCACTTGGCTGTGAGGTCCCATGGGCAGCAGTCATGTTGGCACATGATGGGCACAAAACACAGACCTCAGCTTGGATTCCAGTTGCCATTGCAACCACTCAAGAGGATGAGTGGGCACACATCCACACACACCCTCACTAAGGTGGCACAGGCTGCCTTCCCTTTCAGAACACCTGCTGGCCACTCCTTGTGGCACATTCCTCCAATGTGCCTTCTCCTATCTCTTCATCATGTTTCTCTGCTGCCAGAGCACTTCTAGTCAGCCTGATGTTGTCTGAATTGTACTAATTTGATGCTCTATTAATGAAGATGTTGTAGCCAATTAACGAAGTCTTCTCCAGCTGCTTTGGTATCTGAGCTCTGACTGACACACTGCTCTCGATGCATGGAGGTGAGACTATTCCAAAGTATTCCAAGATTACCAAAAAAAGTAATAATGCTCTTTGTCATCAGGGGTTCAGACTCAGACTACTCAGAGGAAATGGGCTGTATTTACATATATACATATATACATATATACATATATACATATATACATATATACATATTTACATTTATACATATATACATACATATATGTATAAATGCACGCAGGGCAACTAGTGCTGTAAAAACAGCACTGCTATTGCAGTAAATAGCATTTTCCTGATTCTGTGAACAAGTCAACATGAACATATTTTGCAGATGCTTATTGCAAAAGGAAACAAGGTCAGTCTTGCCCATACTTTTCCATCAAACCTTTGGAGAGAACATACATCATGATGAGTGCACTATACCAAATTTTGTTATTATCATTTCCCCTACCCCTCCCCTAATGATGGCTGCATGGTTCCAGAAGAGAAGCACACTGCTGTAGGATATAGAGCCTCTGACATATTTACTGCAGCATTTTTCACCAGCAATTTCCACTGCAATGTGTGCTATTATGTGTTCAGAAAAACTTAGGGAAACTGCAGGATGCATAACGACAATTACATCTCTCCCAGATGAGACTACTGCGTTAATGGATCGGCGTCATCCATCACCATAGATCCCGCGTCCTCTGGGGAACGTCACCAGCTCACTCCAATAAATCTGACTGGGAGATTTCATATTTGCCTGCTCAGCTCAGCCTCAGGAAGCAGTCTAGCAATGCAGTCCACAGCACGACTGTGGCTCAGCTCTCCTGGTGAGGTGATGTTACTCTATGGCAATGAAGCTCTGGATGTAAGAGGTCCTGCATTCCAGCATGTAAGGGCACACAGGGCTGCAGCCTGGCATTAATTCCTCACACAGTCAATCTTCAAAGAACTGAATTTTGGTATACATGAACTGTAGACAATGGAGGAAGAAAGTTTACAGTGTAGCTTCATTTCCTTACCACCAACAACAAAGAGAATGAAATAAAGAAGAATAAAACTAATAGTGAAAAAACTCCAAACAGACCTGCCAGCAGGCTGCTGCAGCTCTGAAGTAATTTTTTTTTGCTGTCAATCTTCTTGATTCTTCAGGCCACCTCAGCAGACAGAGCAGACTGACTGCCATGAAAATGTAAGGTGATGCTCTATTAGGGAAGAACATACTAGTCACAGGTTCTCCCTTTAGGAAAGTCAAACAAATAACACACAAATAAAACCCTCCATGGCTGTACCATGTTCTACCTTATCCTTGTAATAACAGGAGGACAGGGCCTGAGGCTGCTTCCCCTTTCTCCTGCACTAATGCAAATACAGCTGCAGTGTAAGAGCAGGCTGGGGGGAAGGTCAGCCCCACAGAAGCCCTTTTGAGAAGTAGCTCTGGGCAAGGGGTTCTGAGGACACTTTTGTCTCTCGTGTTTTGTGTATATTGTTTCAGGCAGTGATGCATTTTCCTGATACATTTTTCATGCAGCTGGAGGTAAGAGTTTTCTTGCACTGTATGGAGTGGGGAATGCCACAGCACTGCTATTGCCAATGGCTTGACCATTTTGAGTCCTCTCTTCCCTGAGGCACCAGATCTTCCCACTAACCCACCCCACACTGGATCAGTGTCACATGTGATGCACATGGTCCTTCTTCCTCAGCCTGGGTATACAATGAGGTGGCGCCAATGCCAATGCCTATTCCCACTAGGATAGGGCCAGCACCAAACATACTCCTGGAAATGGGGACAGCCTTAGGGTGCCACCTGTGCCTGTCCAACCCTCCCTGTCCCCAAATGCCAGATCTTAAGCAACCCCCAGGGTCTTAACTCACCTCCAGGGTGAGTGTCCCCCTCCCCTGTCTCTGTGGGTGCACTGGGTATGGCCAAGGGAACAGAGATGGGCACTGAGGGCTTGAGCAACTGCAGCTCCTGCAGCTCCAAGTGCCTGACAGAAGCACAACAGAGCCTGGGAGATCAGCAAACAAGGAGGAAGTAGTTTAAATTATATAGTAACTTTAAGGAATAAAAACTGCCTATAGCCTGTGTAAATTGTGAGAAATGGCACATTCTCCTCTTGCCTCAGGCAAATGCTTCTGTTGGTAGCAAGCTTGGCTATGAATATGACACCCTTGGAGATAGAAACAACAAGAGCACCCAAGACGTACAAAATATTCTGTATTCTCTTGGTGGGGTGTTAAGGAAACAACTATGTTCACTGAAGAGCCTGCTTTTGGCAAAGGGGGTGGGCAGATACCACCTGCAAAAGCTCTCCCTGATCCCTTTCAGTGACACAGTCAGCATCTGGCACTGCACTTGCCCCATGCTCAAGGGGTGAAGCTGGTGCTGACCAGAAGAGCTGCTGCACCTTTCAGGTCCTCTGCATGGAAAATGTGGCTCTGTCCCACACTAGCCCAAGACACTCCATGGCTCCAGCTGGGCTGTTCTATCTGGGCACCCCACATGCAGGATGGGAGGTCTGTGAGGTACCAAAGCAGTGTGTGCCAGGCCATTGGGCTCCCAGGGGTGCTGCTGGCCTGCCTTTGCCCAGGATGGTGGCTGAGGGAAACAAGAGGCGTCTGCAATACAAGGTGCACAGCAGGAACAAGCTGCACCACTACAAGGGTTGAAGAAGAAGCCCCGAGAGCCAAGGCAGCAACCAAGGAAAAGCTCTGTTTGCACTGCCTGGCAGAGGACACGCTCCCGCGCCAAACTGTCGGATGAGCTGGGTAAACATCTGGGCAGCACAAACCAGAGGAGACAGCTGTGCCCCAGTGAGCACAAACCCTGTATGACCTCAGCTGAATCCTCCTGAAAAGGTGTCACGGTTCAAGAAGCCAAGCACACAGCTGCTGGCCACGGCTGCACTGGAGGGTGGCCACCAGGGCACGGATAGTGACATGAACTCTGTCAAGATGTGCTCCACAAGAAGGCACCAGAACTGCCTTGAACTCAGCATCCACAGCTCTCCCCACGGGGAGGCCAGGCTGCAACAACCAACTTGCATCTCCATGGCTGGCTGATGCAACTGGAAGGGCTGAATCTTTCCCAGAACACACTGTGTGCAGGTTAACTCCAGTTACCTCCAGGGATGGCAGCCCTTGCATGGACCTCACTGGTGAGGTCAGAGCCAGCCCCCATCACTTCACATGGAATGCTGCCATGGTGAATGTATCCCAGTGCACACTCATCTCGCCACCCCCAGGCATCCTCCATGTCCAGTGGAAAGGCCCTCCCAGAATGCTGCAAAAGCATGAAGAATCAATAAAATACATTGACTTTTTATCTGACAATAGCAATTTCACAGCTCAGTGCTAATGAGAGTAAACAGGAGAGCATAATGCTACCAAAAATAAATTAAAGAAGAGCTGTGGGTCTTTGAAGATCCCAAAACACCCAGTACAATTAACAACCCCTAAACTCTGCCCAGTCCTTACAGTGATGAAGGACAATTCAGCCTCTGCTCTGGGTGAAGATTTCTCCAGGACCCAGCCTCCAGCACATGTTTGGGTTTAGCTGTCTAAACAGACACTGAGGGATTAGGTCTCTGCATGTCTTCAATGCTAATTAAAGGTTATTTATTATCCATTTTTTCCCGATAGTGCATATTTCTTCTTTGTGTAAACACAACCGAGGCCAATGTCTAAAAAAACCCACAAAACCAAGAGTGGTGGAAAGGCTCTGCATTTCACCAAGTTATGGGGTGTGAGGACACCCCACAGGCTGCCCCGCCGGCGCCTGGCTCTCCCTGTCCAGCAGCCACAGCCACAGGGTGCTTGCCACCACACAGAGCTGAGTCTGAACTCTCCTGAGCTCCATCAGCTCCCTCCATGCTGTCCATGGCTTGGGCAGTAGTTCCCAGGAGAAGCTCTGGTCACATTTGCTCCTGGAGCAGCAGTGCTTAGTCAGTCAGATCTGGACAAGGTAGCTGGAGCACACTCCAACTGCAGCATGAAGTTGGAACCAGAGCATCCTGGACAGCATCTGTCACACACTGACACACAAAATGTGCATCTGGAACAAGGGGCAGCATCCCCTTATTTCATCAACCAGTTTTTAGGACTCTAGAAAGGGCTTACTCATATAACATTGAACAAAGCCCTTTGGCAACACCCTTGATACAGCCAGTGAAGTGCAGCTGTCTTCCCCAGACCTTGGTTTGTGTGCTGGTGGGCACTGGTGGGTTTGGCTGGAGCTAGAGCCCAGACCTTACATCAAAAAACCACTGAAGCTGCAGACCCAGGCACTGTGGAAAACAGAAATGCAATCTTATCCTGGCTGCCTGTATGGTCCTGGCAGTGTGGCTGCATTATGATACATTCTTAAACACAGTTATCTCCTCTTTTTTTAAAAGGCCTTATTATGATGCAAAAGGTCATCCACAAATGGAAAAAAATTTTTTTTTCATAGGCCTCTTTGTGACTTTTAAGTTTCTGACTCCAAACTAAGCAACACTTATTTCATACAGATTTGTACAAGTAACATGAAAAATTTAAACTGGTCTACGAATCTGCTATTAAAGATATAATGCTACTTGTTACCCTTGTAAATATAGAACTATTTTAGCCTTTCTCTTGCTGCGTCTTACAAAGGCAACATACTGTAGTTTCAGTAGTTGCATTTTTAAATGTGTTTATCTGGGTCACTGCTACTTGCAGCATAAGAAGATTTAGTGAAGCCCATTTAGAATCAGTCTAGTACAAAGGAAAAAGTTCTTTAATTAAAACTGAAAGAATTATTTTGTTTGGAGGGTAAAGATCTCAACATTATCAAATTAAAGTCTTTGGACTGATTCAAGAAGACAACAGACCTACAGGCAATTTCATTCATAAGGCATTTAGACTTTTGGGGACTTCTGGACTCACCACAAATTATTTCATGTAACTGGCAATTTCAGGTAGAGAAATGAAAACCCAGAGCATTACAACATGAGGATTTTCTTTAATTGTATGATGTAAAATCAAGAATAATGAAGTGATTCCTGATTTTTGGCGGTCTGTCTGGCTCACTTGGAGCCCTGCTGGTGTGCCAGCTCGCCCTGAGAGGCCACACTTCTACCTGCACAGTGGATGTCACACAATATGGGAGAGAAGAAAACCTGTTTTGATGGCATTGCTCCCAGATCCTTCTACTAGGACATCTGCAAAGAGAGAAAGCAGGGAGGGACGTTCAGAGGCCAGAAGTGGCACCAGGTTCTGTGCATTTCCAATGGTCCTAGCTTTCCACTGTCATGGAAAATACCCTAGGGAAGATGTTGGTCAGGAAAGGCAGAGCTGCCACTCACGTAGGAAATGAAGTGGGAGGCTGAGTGGCCTGAATGGCTGAGCACATCTGTGTGATGCAAGGCAACATCCCTCAGCGTCACACTGCCCGTCAGTGACAGGGAAGTGACTCAGAAGACAAGAGCACTTCAAAGGTTCATGGAATACTGGTTTATTTTAGCTGAAGCCCATCTGCCACAGAACAGGGAGGACTGCAAGCAGAAAGCATCCGCTCTGCATCCCGTGGCTGCTGCTGGAGTGGTTCATCCTGCAGGAACAAAAACCTTCCCCCTCTTCTCCATTTCGTCTGGTCAAGGGAGGAGGGCAGGCTGGGAGAGAACCATCACTGCTGCTGCTGAACTGCAGCCAGAGGATCCTGACACTGCACCAGAGGGGGATGAGAAGCTCAGCACCAGCCCCAGCCTGCCTCATGGTCTCCATGAGAGAAAGCCAAACAACCACCCATCCATCAGCAGGGTGCTGGTGTGACAGAAACACCAGGTTACAGCAGCTGCATCACTCTGATCCTCAGCTAATTATTGCCCATATCCACAGCACCAACACAGCGAGGAAAGGAATGAGCAGGTAGTCAGCAGCTTGATCCTGTTATGGATAGGATGCTAAGAGGCAAATAACTAAGTATAAAATATTTCCTGTGTCAGAAGCAGGTAGGAAGGGTGATGGATTTTCTTCAGATTATTGAAGGTAAAAAAGGGAAAGACATAAAGTCTCAAAACCCCAAAGTTTTTATTTACTTTGTTTCAAACAGGGCAATTTTTACTAGGTTTTTGGGGATTGCTTTTTATTTGTTTTTTTTTCAGTTCCTTCAATCTATTCCTTGTTGACAGACAACACACCAGATATTCACTGGATATGGTGATCTACAGCTTCAGTTTTTGGGGTTCCCATGTGACTGCCAGAGGGTAGTTTCTGGCACTTCAAGTCCTGCTGCAGCAGAAGTCATCTTACAGTCAGCAAGGGCCAGCTACAGATCAAGACTCTAAAGGACTAAAAAGCTCAATATCTAGCCCCCCAGTAAGAGAGGATTTATTTTATCATATTGTTTTTTAGAGATTTATCACTTCCTTTACCTTCCTCCATACGCACAGTGAAGAAAATCTGTTTTAAACATGTGACAGGCATGATTTCCATTAGAGGGTAAAATTGGGGGATAAATGAAGAAAAAAGGGAACTATTATTAACCCAGAGACAATCACTGTGCTGATGAGTGAGCACTAGCAGCTGAATGTAAGTGTTTTTCAGCCTATTTAACAGATCAGGTTGCCACACCATTCTCCAGCTAATCTCAGATCACTGGAACCCCTTTCCTTAAAAACAGGGCCGTAAGAAGTAATTAAATGTTGTCTGGGTTTGTGCAAGTCGGCATAACCACTTTCTCCACAAGTGCCTTGGAAGCCAGCTGCTGGTCCTTATGGAACAGCACATCTGGCTCTAACACCAGGTCCTGCAGGTTGTGGAGCCCTACATTCAGCTGGGTGGAATTCTGGTGCAACAGCTTCAGAGAGCTGTACTGGATCAACCCCAGAGATGCAGACTACTGCCCAAGCAGGTCAGACACCAGTCCTGTCCACCATGCCCCAAAAACCTGAAGCAAGGAGCAAAAAGAGAAGGAAGGATGCAGAGCTCTGACATCTGTACCACAGAACTGTGGGGACCTCTCAGTTGTTTCCAGATCAAAGGAGCACTTGATAGCAGTCACCAAACGCCCTCCAGCAGAACACCACCACT
This sequence comes from Melozone crissalis, assembly GCF_028551555.1. NCBI lineage: Eukaryota > Metazoa > Chordata > Aves > Passeriformes > Passerellidae > Melozone > Melozone crissalis. The sequence goes on along the minus strand of NW_026535791.1, from coordinate 59,555,316 downwards.
CATCTCAAACCTCACTCATTCTCCCAGGAAAGGCCACTCTGCTGACATAGTGGCCTTGATAATTTATTCCTAGGACTAGCTGCAATGGAAGGAAGTGGTAGCACATGGAAATGTGGCATCAGCAGAGAGTTTGGGGAATGCAATTCTGGGCAGGCACATGAAAAGTGGAGATGATGCAGGGTACAAGACAGAATTCTGGGCATTAAAAAAAAATCAACCAAACAGAAAACCCAAATGAACACCTTCCCTCCTGCCCCCCCCAAGACAAAAATATGTAGGGAAGATGAAAAGGCAAATGGAAGGAGAAAACCTAGAGCTGCTGACCCAAGGGAAAAGATGAATGGAGCTGCAGAGAACACTAGAAGTAGAGATGGTGGAAAACTGAATTTGTTAGGGAAGATACAGAAGCAGGGACAAATACAGAGCTGCTGGGCAGTGCCCTTATCTTGCAGAAATTAGACGCCTTGAGGGATGTCTACTGTGTTTCTGAAACAGTTGACAAAGATGGATGAAAAATCCTTCTGAACACAATGGAGGAAGTGATCTATTTTCGTAATTCTGAAAGCTGGAGAATAGGCTTGTCTTGATCATAGTACAGAAAGCCAGACCATGTAAACCGGAGTACTTGGACAGACCACGCTCTTTTACAGGCCTCCATGGGCTCTCCACAATCCAGTTGTGAAGGTCTGATTTGGATTGAATGCTCAAAAAAAGTGACTGGCAAGGAGTGGAGTCCCAGGGCATCTCCACAGTGTGAGCTGCAAAACTGTTCCCAGCTAAAATTGCAGGAGCTACATTTGTGTGGAACAAAAATGTATTGAGAACAATGTTCAAGGCTCTTAAAAAAATACTTTACTTTCTGCCTGCAGTCAATCCCATACACAAATCTCCCCACAGTTTGCCTTCTAGAAGGAAAGAATACTCCACTGAAGCCATTCCTAAGCAACAGCATTTCTTGTGATGACCAGAAATCAACTTTAAATTTATGTTGTCTCTTACTAAGCCATCAAGAAATTTCTGATCATTGCCTTGAAGCCACAGATTCCTGTGGTCTGCTTGGACCCACTTTGTGCTTCAAATTCTCAAATAGCCACAATAATAAAGACTGTTATACAATGTGTGTTATGCTGCAGCCAGTAAACACCACAAGCAGCACCCTGAGATTTACGATACAACACTGTAAGATTTTACAGACAGCCTTCAACCTGAGAAATAAAGTAACTAGGGGAATAGAGTCTGAAAAACAAACTAAATATATTCCCAAGTCAAAGCACAAAAGAACATGAAAGACCCAAAGAAGAGTCAATAAAGATTTTCAATTTCATCATTTTGATTTAATAAAATTCTTTGGATAGTGTTGCTGGCTCAATACAAGCATAGAAATTGTAATGGCAAATACTGTACTGTGATTCATGGACTGAAAACTTGTCTGATTTCATTATGCTGGTAAATGTAACACTGCAGACACCTTCTCTTGGAAAGCTATTTCTAAATTGCTACATCAATATAAAGATAATCAGAATTGATATTTACCTTTTACAGGAACAGCATGTGTCTGTATGTCCACATGGGCACATACACACAAACTTCTATTTTCAACATTTCTCCATTTTTTGGATCACATGCTACAGGAACTGCTGATTTAGCCCAAACCAACGCATGCAGTTGCAAGGTGCCCAATCCAGGACATTTTTACTGGTTGTACCCTTTTCACTCACTGAAAGTAATTCAAACAGAAATACTCAGCAGAAGTTCAGCTGAATCATTTGTTATCCCAGACTTTGGAAGGTGCAACTTCACCTTCAGTTTACAATGACATGATTGATGGATAAATCACTGAAGCCCTAAGATATGCAGCATCTATTAACACTTATGTTAACTCTATTTATATTTTTCAGCTGGAATAGAGCACGGCAAATATTTTTAACTAAACTTTGCCTTTCACTCATGGTTTTGTAACAGAAGTACAAGGCAGTGTGTTAAGGCAGATTTCAGGTGCCAGAGCCCACATGCCACTGTTGACAATGTCTGTGGGACAGGAGGCTGACAAGGAAGCAAAGATGTGAGACAGCACCAGTGAAGGAGAGAGAAGCAGAAGTGAGGAAGCAACATGGCCAGAGAGGGACAAGGATGTCCCTGCACAAAGTGGAGCCTCGTGTCCCTGTTGATCCCTGCCTTGAATGCCTTGGGCCACACGTTTCTCCTGGCTGTCCCCAGAGGGGTCCTCTGCAGCACATTCTCCACAGCCCACAGTGACACAGCCCAGGGCTCACACAGCCCACAGGCCAAGGCTCACACAGCCCATGGCTCACACAGCTCACACAGCCCATGGCTCACACAGCCCAGGGCCCACACAGCTCACAGGCCAAGGCTCACACAGCCCACAGGCCAAGGCTCACACAGCCCACGGCTCACACAGCTCACACAGCCCATGGCTCACACAGCCCATGGCTCACACAGCCTATGGCTCCCATTGCCCACAGCTCACACAGCTCACACAGCCCATGGCTCACACAGCCCAAGGCTCACACAGCCCACACCCCCAGCCCTGAGGGCAGCAGCCCTTCAGAGGGGCATCTGAAAAGGGACTCCAGAGGGAGAGGATAACAGGGACAGCCTCTGAAGCTCCAAGGACACGGATCTGTCCTCTGCAGCCACTGAAAGAGCGAGGGCACGTCCAGCCCTCATAAATAACCCATGCCACATCCCCATTTCTGCTCACCATTGCAGGAGCCCACAGGGTGATCCTTTGCCTTGTCCCGCTCGATCACTGTCACAAGGAACAACTACTGGCACTTATCAGCAGAGACATCTCTGAGAAGGAGTGACTTCAGGACACAGTGTCCTTCCCCGGTCCCTTGAACCCTTGAGACAATTTACAATGCTGTCACTTGTACATATTCCCCCCTCATCTACACAGTTCTTGTCTCTATATTTAACATTCTCCTTTCTAAACAAAAGTCCTTAAGAGTTCTCACAAGACCTTGATGATAAGCCCTTTTATTGATATTCCAGTTCACTTTTCAAAATATTTGCAGATTATGGGATAAATGATGTTTGCTTTTATCCCCATTTCAGGAGATAATGGTTGGGTAACTTACGATATCCAGATGAAAATTTATTGGTTAGCACTGGGGAAAGCAAATCCTTCCCAAAATTAGCCTTTGACCCAGTTAGTCTTCCATAAACAAGCAATGATTTAAAAAATCCTCATCAGATAAGATGTTTGCAGCCCCATCATCTACTTCCATAAATGTTAGAAGGTGTAAACATAACAAAGATACATCAGCCATAATTTACAGCCCCAAGACTGAGGATGAAAAACTGTGGAAAACTTCCCTAATGAAATGTCAAAGCCAACTAGCTTCACTAGAGCTAATCTGCAAATCTTGATGACAGAGCAGATTACCCAGCCTGCTAAACTGACAAGTGCCCAAGGAAGCTCATCTCCCAGGGATTACACCTCCATTTCTGTTTGCCTTCCTCTGAGTTATGTGGAAGAGCCCCAGAGGAAACAAGTTGCAGCTCATCTATTTCCTTCTGAGGGCTTTCAGTCCACAACGCAGTCTTAAAGCATCAAGCAACAATAGCACATATACACACACAGAGACAAGAGTCCCAAATATTGACATTACTGCGCAATAGGCCAGTCACCCACAGATGGCAGGCAGAAAGCTGCTGACAGATGCTGCAGCATAAACCTCCCAAGAATCTTCAGGTTTGGCAACGAAATCCTCTGTTTCCCATTCACGCTGCCCTGATGCTTGGATCTAAATAACGCCCAATATGAGAGATTTATTTTTTTCTCACACTGGCTATCTATAGAAAATCCTTTTTTGTAAGTCTCTGTTGTGCAGCTTCTGAATGTCAGGCCCAGCAAATCAAAACATTTTATTGTAATTTCATATTGTTTACTTTTGTGAGGCAGGATCTTGGCAAAGACGAGTGTTTCCTCCAGGGACAAGGAGGATGGGGCTGGGAGGAGGGGAGGACAGACGGATGGAAGGAAGCATTTTAATGCAGACTTCCTCACTGTCTGCTTTAATGGGGACCTGGCTGAAATACAAAGGAAGAGGTAAGTAAGAAGACCTTGGCTACAAATGTAGAGATGCCAGAGAATGGGTGTGAGGATGCCCCGGGACCAGGATACACAGGCAGTGACACCAGGGAAACACTGCCAGCCCCAGCCACCCACCACTGCCCCTCAGCAGGGCTGGGAGGATCCTGGGGTCCCCATGGCAGGCACAGTCCAAAGGGCTGTGCCCAAGCAGGAGCAGGGAAGGACAACATTGCCCAGGCTGCTCCCACTGTGCTCCCACACATCCCGGCAAAGCCAGTGAGACCCCCGGATCCACAGACACTCCTGGCTCCTTGCTCAGACCCTCCTCCTCCCTACACAGCCCCAAACTGTGGGCAGCTTTCCCTCCAGGAAAGATGGCACCACCCAAGTACATATTTCTCCATGAGGATCCTCCCACTATTCCAGGATGAAGAAGAGGAGGAGGCTCCTTACACCCTTCTGCCCAGGGACACTGGAAAGCACCAGCGATTCCACCACAGACATCTATGTTTCACTGTGTGTTTCCAGGGAGATTTGACACACAACATTCAAAGGTTTGGGTAAGCAATATTTAAGTTGATGAAGGGTCATTTAAGCGTTTTATGTTCAGGGAACAAGGCATTTGAAACACACCACATGATGTGAGTCTCCTGCTGAAGTGATGGTCCTCCAAGAAACCTGCAGGAGATGTGGATGGTGCCAGCACTACAGCTGAAAGCAGTTTTATTGACTTTGTGCTGTCCCCAGCTGTCCAACTGAGAGACCCAGACCACCTCATCTTCTTTAATCCTGGATTCTTTGGGCTGCTCCACATGAGACAAAGTGCCAGGACACATGGAAGGAGCATGGTGCCTTGAAGCCATGGCTCACTCTGTCCCCAGGACCACCCGTGGCTGCAGGCAGACTGGCAGGCTCTGCTGGGTGCCTGGCAAACCTCAGCAGAGCTGAACTGCTAGCTCTGTTCTTGGCATAACAAATCTCCCTGTCCTTCAGCATCGCCTCTCCCTCTCCTTCTGAAGCTTTGTTTTGGTAGAAAGAGGTTCACAAAGACCTTTACACAAACTCACCCAACGACAACTGCTTTACTACATAAAATGATTCACTGGTGTTTAAAAATCCCACAAACAGGAGCCCTCACTGACTTTATGACTGACTTCCCACGAAGGCACTGAGGCCAGCAATGGCTAATGCTCCATCTGGCATCGACTCCCTGTGAATATCTCTCAGCAATAACAACTGATAGCAGAGCTCAGAGCCTACACATCATCCTCCTGTTTGTACATAAAGTCCCTTTAAAAGGATTTCAGCATCCTCACACTGCTTCTTCCCAAGCGCTCAGGCTCTTAAAGCCAAGTCAGCCAGACAGAATGGTGCCACGCAACTACAAACAATGCAGGACAATTTTTTATTACAATACACGGCACGATTCTTTCTAAAAGCACTGCCAGTAATATGCAGTGTGTAAAAATACACATTCATCATAAAGAGGTTAGATACTAATTCCTGCAGCTTAATTTCTTCTTGAGAGCACCAGCCCATTTTTCAATTAAGGCAGGATAATATTATTAATCATAAAAAATTGCTGATGTGTAAAATTGTTTCCTTTCTGGCTAGCACTGGCTGAGAGACATGGGACATGATGCCTCTGAATTAGTCTAACTTTGTGGCAGCATGGAAGCTGCATCATCCTTTTTGGTGAGGATTCATGCTGTCATCAGAGTCATCAGTGCTTTCTGTTTAATGTTTTATCTGCTTTCCTCTGCTGCTGAATGGGTTTGCCTAATTCTGACCAAAATAACTGCACACAGTGCCTTCAGATGGGGCCACCAAAAGCAGAATGGAGGGAAGAGAATTTAAGAAACAACCCAAACTCTATAAAATACTAAGCTATGAATAACAAAACCTCTCTTTGCCATGCAGTCAGCAAGGGTGACCGCTGGACTGTGACTTGGCAGGATCCAAGGAGATGCTGCAGAGGTGTGGGCATGCCAGCATCCTGCAGAAGGACAGCAGCTCCCTGCAAAGGCACACCCTGGTACCTGGCACTCACCCTGCTGAACTGGGGCCTCTCAGCTCAGCCCTGCTGTGACTGCTCCACTCCACCAAGGCCAGATTATTTCAGGTGGACAGGAGGGGACGGGCACATGCCCTGGTCTTGCTCCTGCAGCAGCCAGCATGACCTCTAGGAGCCCTCCACGGGACACAGAAGCACCCAAGTGAGGAGCAGGGCTGTCCCAGGCCCCTCCATGCTGGGGCCAGGAAATGAACCTGCTCAGGATGCTCAGGCTTGCTCAGGATGATGGAGCTGGAAGGAGCCAGCCTGGTTCCCGGCTCCACAAGTGCTTGTCGGTACTCCAATGGCACAGATCCAGACAAAACGCCTTCTTTCCAGTCAGGTATCCAACCCTTCTTCCATCTATGGGCAGTTTCCCTTCCACACATCACAAAGTCATATATCCCCTGACTTCTGTTGAGACTTTGCCTCCCCCTGCTCACAGGACCTCCCAGGAGCAGCTCATGGCAGTAATCTCCTTGGCAGCTCAGCCCTTTGCCCATTGCCTGCAGAACTTCTGGCAACACTCCCAACCTGCGTGCCCCTGCCATTCATCTCTTCCCTCCCTATCTTGTTTCTTCCCTGTTCTGGAAACTGCAGCCTCTGTGGTTTTTTCCCTATAGTGACCTATCTTCTCCCAGCAGCAGAATTCTCCTCCTGTTTTTCCCACACACGATCAACTCCATAATACTATGCCAGTTATCTGCAGCCTTATGTCTTCAGTTGTCTGACATCACCAAACAGTTTCTTATCTGCATCTGGTATTATTTATACACACATATATATAAAAGGCCATCTTCCACCATCTTATCTACTGCTGACTGAGAATAAATCATGCAAGGAGAACAGGCCAGACTTTGGGACCACCTTGGGGAATACCCCACCCCACAGTTGTTGCCTTTTGGCAAACACAAGCAAGAGGCACACGTTCACTCTGAAGTCTGAGGAGGCAAATCACATATACAGAAATGGTGGGTTTCAGCCAAAAAACCTCCTTTCTGACAAGAGTCACTGCTTCTCATGTGACCAGGCTCATTAAGAGTGAGAACTGGAAAAAACTGCAGGATGGAGTCTGCATGTGCCTCCTGGCTGAGATGTTCAGCTGTATTTTTCCTTGGGAAGGAAAGCTATCCCTGCACCATGAAAGCAATAAACAAAGTGGGATTACTGGTCAGCAGCTCAATGGATACTATTTTCAACAGCCCTATAGTAAGTAAGTACTAACTAGTAAGTAAGTACTTATAGCACTTACAGTCAGTACTTACAGTTAGTAAGTACTCAGTGGCAGTAATTGTTACAAGCAACAGAACCACCAGAGAGAGATTTTCGTGGTATCTCTACCCATACATACATAAAATACCAGTTTGTACAAATCCAAAGTATGTGAGGTTAAAGCTAATGGGCAAGCTTTGTTGAGCATCTCAAAAATCAAATTAACTGCAATCAAATTCATGGCACAACTCAGGGTTCATTTCATTACTATCAGAAAATTCAATCTCTGAAATCTTACAATATTAAGCTAAAGCAATGATCTTTCTGTTAAAGTTCTCTCTTTTTTCATTTCAAGGTGAAAAAAAGCTGGCACGCCTGGGGAAGGTGAGGGTGATGATTCCCAGTAGATGCTACTGAAAGCTTGGCAAACATTTAATCAATTACTGTTACATAAAGGAAAGAAGAAAAACCCCAAACATCCTTTCAAACACACACTCAAAGACATGTAGCATTACAAATTCTACCTCTTGCATCTATTTCTACATCATGCCTTTTCCTGCACAAATGCATATATAAGCATAAACACACATGCATATGTAGGCATATACATATTCAAATTCACAATACAAATCCATTAGGGAGCTAGTTAAATCTGCTCATTGCTGCAATAACTAATCATATCTCTGTGCTGTACTGCAGGTAGGAAAAGTCAGAAGTTCATTGCATTAAATTCAGGCATTTCCCTTTTTTAATGAAGCTGCATTTTTGGTTTATTTCACAATATGCACTCTTTAACCTTACTGCAAGACCTAGCTGTAGAATACTCACTGCAATTTCAGACTCCTTTTTTATCCCTCCTCTTCAAGGTTTCCAACTAGGTTTCTCTGCAGGAGTCAAGTGCAGTTTTAATAAGGCAGATGAGGCAGGGCTTCTCAACTGCTTTTGATAGAGGTGAGGTGGTCAGCTCTTTATTGACTTTCTGCAGTACTGCAGCTCCAGACTGTACAGACAATCTTGCTTTATGAGCATGCACCAGGCAGGAGGAAATGGGCCTGGAAATTTCCAGCCAGCAGTGTTTGATGCACTGCTGTATCTGCTTGAAAAGCTGCACAGTGTGCATATAAAGGAAACTAGGGACAGCCTTTTTCCTTGTTGTTGTTGTTGTTGCTAAACCATCAGCTGCAGTTGCTACATGTACCTAGGAAAGGCTGCTCAGGAGCCATTTTAAGAACTAATATGTCTCAGGAAAAGGAAAAAAACCAACTCTGCTTATTTTGTGCACATTAGAGAGTGCTGCATATCAAAGATCCTTTTATAAACACTTCGAAAAATCACATGGGAGGTAATAACCCACTGAATTATTTTACTGTCCTCTTCTTGCGCAGGCAGCCACAGCACATCCACACTGTATGCAGGGCACAGCTGCACTGATATACACACATCCTCACAAGGGGATGTGGAAAAAAGGAAGCAATCACAGGCTGGTATCATGTACTATTAAGGTTTTATTGGTACCAGCATGGAGCAACTGCATCACTAATTAATGGATGCACACAGGCTACACACATCCTTCCAATCAAGTGGCAATAAACCCAGGTAGCCTTTTCCACCGTGATGCATAGATTATTTAGGCTATTTACCCCACTCCTTGTTTTTCTGGACTGCGCATTCCCCTCCTCCCTCACCATCCCACATCTACACCAGCAAGGCACATCCTTGAATTCTGCTCTGACACAGGGGAGATGAACATCCACGGAGATGAACACGATGAGCTTCCCACATGGGAGTGGCAACTCTGGACCAAGTCTGTAACAGCAGATGGGGGTCAAACTATGCAGACAGGAGGTTTGGAACCCTCCCCCAGAGATGTGTCCATATATGCCAACACAAAAATAAGCATTAAAATCAGGTTTGACATCTCTCTGTGCCTCTTTTACTCCCTGCCCAAGGGGGACAACATCCTCCTGCCCCAGGGGAGCACAGCAATGGTGAGCAGATCAAAGGCAGCAAGAAGGTACAGACACTTTGGTGATGGCAGCCCTAAAAATGCCAGAACAGACTCCAGTCCCTACAAAATGTACCCACACAGGGCACAGCCCAGCTCGCAGCCAGCTGCTGCTGCAGCATCCTCTGCCCAGGACTGGCTGAGGGAGCCAGGTCCCAGCTCCTGCTGAAGCACCACACCTGAGCAGGCAGCAGTGCTGCAAGGTGCACAGCACATTGAAACTCCTTTCAGCTAATTGCAAAGCTCTTGGGGATTCTGAAAATAAAGCTGTACACACACATGGGTTCAAAAACCTTACAGCTACAGTGCTCCTATCAGAGGATATACTCTTACTGCAAGCAAGCCTTAACTATGTGCTTAAATTCTACTGACTTCAGGGGACATAAGGGTTTGCTTAACTTTCATTATACCAGCCATTTGTTTTACAGTTACCTGGATAATATGTCTTGCCTTTTCATGTACAGCACTGAGCTCCTTCCACAGTAGGGTATAACTTCTTACAAGTAAATGGAAGAGCAGATAGAAATTGAGGCATTTTTAGCTAGCTAACTGAAAAACATGGACAATGACAGGGAGATGATTTTGCTGCACACTGCAATGCTATCTGAGGGCTCCTGAATTTTCACCTGTGAGATAAGCATCAGTGAACAGCTACAACATAGTCCTTAAAGAAGGGCAACAAAAGGACAGTAATCCATAGCAAAGAACATTTCCATACTGAGTTCTGCATTTTATTTTTAAAAATGCAGCTACAGGGAACAGACATCCCGTGAAATAACAGATGTTAGAATCTCACCACACATACACCGCTGTAATTCAGATGACCTTGCTGAGTTAGAAAGCCAAGCTTAAGATAAATGTCCACTTTCTCTCATCAGTGCCCGTCTTGAGCAGGGAAGGGTTGTGCTGGTGTTTAGTTATCTGTTTCCCCCCAGTTCTCCATCTGCAGTTCTCCAAAGTGTGTTCTTACAGCACTTCAGCTAGTTTGTCCAAATCAGATGCTGCTGACATCATGAATCTTATGAATTTTCTTTGCTGACAGGGATTAGATACTGCTTCACTTTAAGCCCCCAAACTGGCAGAAGTGGAGACTGGCCTGGACCTGCTGCCAGTTTGTGCTCAGGCTCTACCCCCAGGAGGCAAGAGATGCTCAGGGCTTCTGGACAGTCATATGCAATACATTGATTTAATCAAAATTACATGCCAGTCTCACTCTTTAAAGCAAAACTCAAACAGTCAATTAATTATTGCTTTAATTCTTAAGATCTTTTATTTTTAAGATCTTAAGATCTGCATGTGTTTAACATACTCTAAGAGAAGAAAGAGACTGGCATTGTCTTTCAGTCCTTTGCTGGTGGCAAAGCAGATTATTCCTATCATGTTCTGCAGGGGTGCTGTCAAATGCTGTTTCAGGCTATGGGCCAAAACCTACCCCCAGCCCATGTGCTCAGCTCCCACTGGCATCAGTGCTATCTCCACCATGGACTGACAGTAGTAAATGGGCAGAGATGGGCTGGCTGCTCAAATAGCACGATCTATGCGCTGAATAATTCATTTTAAACTGTTGCACAGATGTCAAAATGTTATTGCTGATTTCTAGCCAGCAGAATGGGCGTTTCTTCTCCTGATACGAGTGTGTCATGCCTGTAATGCCAGAGAAGATTTGGGGGATGTCTCAGCCAGACAGCAAAGCCCATACATGGCATGCCTATGAAGATACAATTAAAATGATCCCTTAAGGCCACCTTTCACTCTCCTTATTAGGATTCTCCTGCAGATGAACTCACCCATTGCCTCCAAGAAGTTTCAAAAAAGCAGCTCAAAACATGGCATGGTTACATATGTTTGAGGGTACTCTCCAACAATCACTCCAGCCCTTTGGATTTTTGCTTATGTCCCATGGAAAAACTCTAAGTACAAACAACCTAAGAGTCATGGATGAGTTTGGATAACAAAGTAAATCTAGACAAACAAAAAATAAACCCCTGCCTCTGTAAAGGGGAACAAATAAATGTATCCTACGGAGTTTGCCAGCCTAGCCATGGAGAGAATTCCATGGTACAAGCCAAAGATCCTCCTCCTCTCCAAAATCAAGGAAGAGAAAAGGAGTTTTTCTGTGTTTCTCCTTTCACTAAACCTGGAGCAGTCAATAAGGTGCACTCTGACATTTTCCAGGCACTGGCTTCCCCAGCCAGGTGGGCTCAGCTGCTGGGCCAGCAGCCACCGCCAGAGTGGGCTGGGAGTCCTGTGTGCAGGTGGGCTGGGGGTGACAGGAGGAGTGCAAGGGAAATGGGAGAGAGCCAAGAGAGTCACGGGTTTTGAGCTGAGGTCAGAAACCAGGGATCTCTCACACAAACCAAACAAGCACATGCACCCCATGCCAGCCCAGGAGCATCACTACTAGCGATGCATCAGCTAAAAAGTGGGATTTTTCATGCTCCTAGATGGGCTTCTTCATGTCTGCTGGTCTGTGTGGAAACAGACCTCGGCTTAATGAGGTCTAATTTGTTTCAAATCCATAGGTTTCTTTTTAATAATTAACAACCACCATCACTCAGCACAGTCATTCCTTAGCCCTGACTACTTGCTATTAGGAATGAAATTTACTGTGAAATACTGTTAAAAGGTGGAAAGCAAGTGACATAATTCACGTTTTAATTAAAAAAAAAAATATATCACATGAAGCCAGAGCCATAGAAGGAATAATAACTGAATAAGCCTAAAAAACCCCCACCCCAACCCAACACCTACTCTTCCCTATTACCCACTTCATTCTTGTCATGCTATTTGAATTCTTCTAATTGACTTCTCTTACTGGATGCTCTGTGCCCAAGCTATATTTCAGATTTTTGCTCTGTGATTCCAGGAACTAGAGAACGTGTCGGCATCATTACCATGAGCATTACACACCCTCACACACAAGGGTCCAGGAACTACAATTAACACATTAAGAAATAATAACTGCCAAGGGAGCAACAGAAGATAAACAGCATGGAGCTGATGTAGCAAGAATTCTGCTTGGGAAAGGGCTGTCTCTTGGGTAACGGGCAAGGCAGAGGAATTGAAGCGCTGTGCAGCACTGCCCATCTACCAGAGAAAACCCCAAAACCAGTTGAGCTGTTCACACATTAATTTCTTTACTTAATTTCACTAAAGATATTGATGGGCTTTAAACTAGATTTCGAAGGAATCCGAAGGCTCCTGTTCTCAAAGAAATAATAATCATGTCCTGTTCCAAAGTTTAAAATTGGTACATGTTTTCTGGCATTTGAAAACCTGCCCTGAAGTGCTGTGGGTTTGTCATTTTCTTGTTCTTTTTCAGTAGAAGTGAGAAATACTTATTTCTTTTACCTATACATTAAGATATATTTTTAAAAAACCAAAAAAAACAAACACCTTTTTCTTACTTGCCAATATCAATTTTTATGATTGCCTGGGTTTTTGTTCTTTTTTTTTTTTTTTTTTGGCTAGTTTGTTTGGGGTTTTTTTAAAATAAGTTGAAATAATTGAGCTATTTTCCTAATTTTCCCAAGGGTTTTTAATGAAAAAAATTCAGATTCCAGAGTCTTTTATTTAAAGCTTCCACTCTGAGAATGTTTTGTGTGAGTAGCCCTGCAGAAGCTGCACAACAAAAGCCTGCAAGAGCATGCCAACCATTTGGATACCTATTTATCTTCACCACTGCAACCAACAGAAATCATGGAGCATGCTGCTCCCTTTGGGCATCAGTGCTGGCTTTAGCTGCTGCTTTCAGGTGGACCAGCCAAATGTGGGGTTATCACTTTTCAGTGAGATGAGGAGCTGAAGGAACACGATGGCACGGGCGAGGTTTATGAAATGCTTTGTCTCGCGTCTCTCCCACCTTGGGGCTGCACAGTCACAGAAAACCCAACAAAAATATTGCCATTAAAATGACAGCCTTTCCTACATTCACCCAAACCCCCGTGCAGGAGAAGGGAGGCAGAAGAGGCACAGACACACAGGGTGGGATTAGCAGCTCTGCTCAAGCCCACCTTTTGGGAGAGCCTGTGACCCACGTGGGGCTGGGGGTCTGTGACAGGCGCGGTCCCCCCGCTGCCCCCAGCACGGCTCATCAGTCAGCTCAGACATCTCAGCAAATGACAATGCACTTTGTAAAAACATAATTGTTTTTATTTTCCAATTTTCCGTGTTTTGTGTAGAGTGCTGCTGTGTTCAAGCGAAGTGAATAAAAGCATAAACAGCAAGCACCATCTGGAGAACATTCTTCCAGCACACTGAGAAATAGCAGCCGCCTGTGCGCTACCTGCTATAAATAAATGTCATTAAAAAATGTCCAAAAAATTGTTTGTTCCTATTTGATGGAACTGTAGTCACATAAAATCTTCCTTAATCCTGCCTTCAGGTACCCAACACCTTCACAGAAAAAAACTCCACACAGATGTAGATATTTGTCTCTCTTTATGTTAATATGGGTATTACTAATAGAATAGCAACCCTACACGTTATTCTAGTAACACAACAGAGGTTGCAACTTAAATGTAACACGTGAACAAAGCACTGAAAATCCAAATGCTTTTAAAACTGTACCAGGTTCACAATAGGGAGATCTCTCACAGCCCACTAGCAAGAGAACAGGCAAAATTATTCATTCTCCAAACTGATAGTGTATCAGTTTGGAGGGAAAAAAAAAATAGCAGAAAGTCCATAATTTATTTTCAGTCTACACAAAGCCACATCTCCCTCTCTGCTGACAAAATACAGACCAAGCTGGCTGTGGGGCTGTGACGAGGCTCTGCAAGGGTCGGAGTTTGCTGTGTTTGTTTAATCACTGCAATTAGAGCTACGCAAATAATGGAATTGTTTGCAATAGTGGCAAGGCTGGGGTAAAAAAATTAAAAAGAAATATCTGGGCTGAATGATTTAAAAACAATTTTGGTAAAATGAAAAAATGAAACTGTCTAGTCTGTTCTACTCAGATTCAACTCAGAATCCATTCAGTTTGAAATGAAAAATACATTTTCACACTGGAACAAAGCATATGAGCAATTGTCATTTTTCCTTCTTTTTCTTTTTTTGTCAGACAAACATTTTCAGCATCCAGGAAGGGATGCTTAGGAGAGCTTGCTGCTTCTTGGGGAGGGAGGAGAAGATTTGCCTATCCCTTATCCCAGCCTTAGACACACCTCATGCTGCTGTGCAGGGGCAGGGCTGAGTGCTGCATCTTCCTCCCTGAGGCAGCTGCTGCCAGCCCTTCTCCTCTCCATGCTGTGCTCGGGGCAGCTGCCCTGCCCAGGGAGCCCAGGGTGGGCAGGCAGAGGTGGAATGGGAACAGCACCACTGCCTTTTCCTGGCTCCACACGGCTCTTGGTGGCACAGCTGGCACTGGGTGGGTGACTCTTCCCAGAGCCACACAGCCCTGGTGGCCCGCACAAGGCTGGGGTGTGCTCTGGGACATGGCATGGGGCTGAGTGTCCAGAGGCTGACACAGGACGCAGTCTGAAGCCTCCCTGATGAGCCAGCAGCCACCAGTAGGAAGAAGGATTTGGAGAAATGTTAGTGGTTTTCTCCCTTGTTTTAAACCCTCCTTACACTGGCAGATGTCATGAAATGAGAGGAGGGAATCTGTCTTGTTCAACAGCACCCACAAAAACAGGCTGGGTCCCTTTCAGCAGAGAGTGGTTGAGATTCCTGAGGCACAGGGCATATCACCAGCACAGCCACCCCCATCATGGAAGGGCAGGAGTGGAAGTGATGGATCTAAACCGGATCCAGCCTTCCAGCTGTGGCACTCTGTCCAAACCCAGAGCTGCTGAACACTGCTGTGGTCACAGAGCAGCCCTCCTAAAGCCTTGCTCTTGGCTGGGACTGGCCACCATTCCCACTGGAATAAAGGCATCATTCCCACCATACTTTATCCTCTGCTTCATTGGGACTCAACGTGCAAGGAACTGCATGAATAGGGATGAGGGTCCAGTCCCTTCCCTGATGAAATCATCATCTCAAACATAGCAAGGGCAGGAAATGATAATGTGGTTAGAGTTCTCATTAGCCATGTTTTCCTAATATTTATATTTTAGCTACTTTTATTTACAGAGCCCACTCACACTAGTTAAATTATATACTTTGCAAAAGAATACAGAGGCTGTCTGGAAGTGAATACACTGGACTGCTGATTTTGTTAGGATTATAATGATGATTATCATGATTAACAAGCCCTGATGAATAAGATTTTGCCGGACCAGGTGTGGAGGGAAGGCAGGTGCTGGGAACATGGCTGTCTGTCCATGCAAGCACGTGTGCATGCGTGCGTGTGTACGGGGGGGAGGGTTGTTCTTTGTTTTGTTTTTGCCTTTGGTCAAATTCAAACAATGTGCAGTAACAAGAAGTAAATGTCATTTTCCTCCCATCCATCTTAATTTGGCATCCATTTTAAAGCTTACCTTTGACCTTTTAAAATGTTAATACACTTAAGCAGATATAAAAAACACAAAGCTCCTGGAAAAATTAATCACACCCATATCACGATGCTGGTCTAAAAATGTAACATCAGTTATTTTCCTATTTAAAGAAACATTTGTCCAGTGCAGATGCAGTAACTATGCTACAATTACCTATTATTTCCTTTTCAAACAAATAACCACATTAATGCAATAGCAAAACCCTTTCAGCATAACCAGCACTACCTACAATGAATCTGTTTTGTTGAGTAACTGCCTAAAATCACGGAAAGGGTCCTGAAATGGACCTTGAGAAGTGTCCTAACCCATCCCTCAGCCCCAGGCAGGGCCAGCTAAATGTAAACCATTCTTGACAGGAAACCTTATTTAGATCTACTTTAAGTAGCAGCCTTAACTAGAACTGGGGAAAATCGTAAAATTCAAATTATATAATATATATACATACAGGAAAATAATTTACATATGAGTATTATGTATAAGAAAATACAAAGAGACAACCCTGATCTAAATGACAACTCTCCCTCCTCTGACCACTTCATACCCTCTAACCAAAGAGTCCAAAACAGGAAACTCCAACAAAAACACCTCCTTCCTTTTTAAAAATAAAAGGCTACTCAACTGAGAACCTCAGCTCCTTGGAAATGCAGGGGCATCTCTTCTCAAGAAAATCAGAATTATCAGATCCCAAAATATTTGGGTCTTTATGCTGCAGAGCAAAGAGCTCTTTAGTTCTACCAAAAAGCAAATACAAGTAAGAGTGTTGACCAGCCGTTCCAGTAACCAAAGTGAGTCTAAGATGTCTGTAGCCTGTTTGTGATCCAGGGCACCCACCTTGTCTCCTGACCCAGTCATTTCTGGGGGGAGGCTGCACTGGGTCCCTCCAGGGCAGTCACTGGAGTTACATGAACATGGGGATCCATGGCACACAGCCTTATGCTGCTTCCACTTTCCTGTCTGCAGCACTCATGGCATCCAAACTGATGGCTACCCCCATCAATTTAATACCCCCCTTTACAGGACAGAAAGCTGTGGTGACAGCCAAAATGCATCCTAAAAGAAGTGATGATTTCATAGCTAAACACACCTGTTACACAAGCATCTAAAAAAATCAGTTAGAGACCTAAACATCAAACCCAAACCAAAGGCAGATGCATTTCCTTGGTGAGCAGGGAAGTAAATTCCTTGCATCTGTTTTCTTCCACCTACCAGCAACAACTGGAGCGTGGTCAAGCAGTTTTCTGCAAAATGAACACAAGCGTAGGCACAAGGCTGTGGGCAGATGTGAGGTGCTGAGCTTGGCACCACCAGTCCTGGGAGAGAACACAGCCCTTGATGTATCCTGCACACACAATGCAGCAGAGCTCTAACCCAGAGCCCAGTTTGCTCTGTCACAGCAGCTTTGTGAATCCACCCTAAGCAAACATGGCTTCTCCAGCACGGAAAGGCAAGAGGAAACTCCATCCATCCCCCAGGGACCAGAGATCAATTACAAGAATGTCACACGAGAACAGAAAGGCTCTTCTGTGTGCTCCTTCTTCTAGGATCTGCTTGTATGTTCCTACTTCCTTCTGGCCTCCCCTCAGCATCCCACAGCCTGCAGAGCAAGCTCTGGCCATGTCAGAAGTCCTCTTCCCCCCTTTCTGCAGGCCAGACCTCCTGGCAGAGAGCTGCCTCAGACCTCCAGCCCCACCACCAAGGCTGGAGATGAAGGCATCTATTATTCAGACAGTGGTGCCTGACTTCTTGGTTAAGAAAATCCTGATTAAAAAACAATGTGTTGCCCTTCCTGTTTGCTTTGCAGTGGCCTTGTATAGATCCAGCTCTACAGCAAGTGATCCATCACCAACAACCAGAAAGATGTGTATCACACAAACACAAAAATACTTCACATTTCACTTTATTTTCTGTGTCTTCCATTCTCACTGCCCATCTATTCCAATGTTCCTCATTATCTTTTCTTTAACCTAATTATTATAGATATATGTGGAACACCTAATAGTTTTCTTTTAACCAAGAACCATTTTGTGCAATACTGCCACATAAGCTTCAAAGACCATCAAATTTTAAAGAAAATAAATACAATGAATTCACATTTCTTACTTTGTCACTCCCAACCTTTTATTTCTTGATTTTTTTGCTTACACACCACAGAATGTACATGTGCCTTTGTCACACTGCTTGTGAACAGTGTATTCACCATATTCTGATAATCACAGATTAGAACTTCAGTACTACTCCTCTAGTTCATTAGTTTATTCAGCAGGCACAGATTAATAACTGATGAGCTACAAAAAGTTGCTATTGTCTGAGTCAGTCACCAAGTGACTAACTTGGCCATTCAGGCAGGGAGAAGTTTTCTTTTCTGAAAGGTGACAAGTAGCTATGTAATGACTTCTATTATTTTCTCAATAAACTCAGAGAAAATAGGACACTGCAGCTAGAAAAACACAGAAAGAGAAATTAGCTGCTACTGTCATTAAGGATTCAGAGACTGATAAAGAACAGTTGGTGCAATGCAGCTGGAGAGGCTTTTCAGAGTAAAGTGATTATTCTCTGGCCATTAACAAATTATTTTTTCCTGGACTGAAAGACCTGCACTCCTCCAAATAACCTGGCTTTGCTATGAGGAGCACTCTGACTGCCAGGGCAGGCAAGAGCCATTGCCCTCTTGGCCCTCCTGGTGGCCACTACATTTCCACCTCTTTGTTTCCATGCCACAGGAAAAGCACAGAATAATTAAAAGGCTGAAGCACATGCAGACATTGGAAGGGAGACTGGTTTTCAAAATTAGCCTGACCACATGAATTTGGAGCTGCACCAGAATGCTCAGGGACCTGCCCTTTGCAGCCCCACTGAAGCTTAGTGAGGAGTCACAGCAAACTTCCCTCGCCTCTCTTGTCATTCAGAGCTCGCCCCCAGTCATCAGCTCAGAGATAACACTAAGATAAGAGATTTGGGGACACAGTCAGTCAGTCCTGAGGCTTGTTCTGACATCTCTGCGCCTGCCATGGGAGAGGTGGGGGTAACCCAACAGCAGCTGCCTTCCTTCTGCTATAGTGGCTGCTCTCCAGCCACTCTAAAGGGAGTGGGAGCAGTAGACCCGGGAGCTGCTAAGCTGAAGGACACCTTTTTTCTCAAAGTGTGGAGGAAACAGGAGACCTACCCCCAGACTCTTTGTTTAATTCTTGTGAACATTTAGCCCTCTGATATCTTTAAGAAGCATTTCCAACAACTACATGCACAAATTGAGATCAGTGATGAGTGGCATCCCTCTCAGGTCCACACTGGGACTGACATCCTTTCATAACTGTATCAATGGCACAAGCAGAGGCATCAAGGGCACCCTCCACTCTTGTGAGATCCCACCTGGAACACTGCATCCAGCTCTGGGGTCTCAGCACAGGAAGGACATGGACTCGTTGGAGCAGGTCCAGAGGAGGCCACAGAGATGGTCCAAGGGTTGGAGCACCTCTCCTATGAGGACAGGCTGAAACAGCTGGGGCTGTTCATCCTGGAGACGAGAAGGCTCCAGGAAAACCTTACAGCATCTTCCAATACCTAATGAGGACCAACAGGACAGACTGCAGGGACAGATGTTTTAGCAGGGCCTGCTGCAATAGGACAAGGGTTTTAAACTAGGGTCAATTTAAACTGGACATAAGGAAGAATTTTTTTACTGGGAGAGTGGGGAGACACTGCAACTTGCCCAGAGAGGTGGCAAACGACTATGCCAGGAAACATTCCAAGTCAGGCTGGACAGAGCTCTGAGCAACCTAATCTAGTTGAAGATGTCCCTGCTTACTGCAGGGGGGTTGGATTAGATGACCTGTAGGTCCCTTCTAATTCAACTATTCTGTGATTCTATTAACTGGGAACAACAAAAGGATGCTGAAAACAGGTCCTGCTCAGAGGGATGCAGTCACTAACACCCAAAGCCAGCAATTGACTGTGGAGCTGCAGCTTACGTAAGGGTCCCCAGGACACCCAGCCACCCACAGGACAGGCAAAATCCTGCACCTGTGACCCTGTAAACTCACCTCATCCATGTTACAGCACTGCTCTGTGCACCAAAGGACAGCACGGATGGAACTGGGTGGGGGTGGGAAAAAAGGAAAGCCAGAACTAACAAGCTACATTAAATCACCCAGCAGAGCAGCTCCTCCACAGAGTGGCCTATTTACAGAGCAGCTCAGTGCCCTGGGAGGGACAGGCAATACTGCAAACCCAGGGAAGGAAATTCCCTAGGAGAACTGAGACAGGCTAACAAAGATCCACACAACCTAGGACCTCTCATACAGCCACCTCTTATTTGAAAGCTAGAGTCTGGTGGGAGGATTTAGGCCTGCAGCTTTGAACATAAGATAAGGAAAACTTTTTCATCCTGAAAACAGACTGTGAAACTCAAGCAATGCTGGGAAGAGTTTCACTGTATTGTTATTCTGTAGATGCTGTTTCTGGAGGCAGGACCCAGCACAGCCTGATCTCAAAACAAAGCCATCCGTGGCTAGCGCCTCACATCACCAACCATCTCCTTCCCCTTGAAATAAAATAAAATAAAAGCAAGTACCCCCATAAATCATTCATCCATCCCAGTTTCATAACAAGAATATTTGTCAGCTCCCATTTTACGTCCCTTTCTGTGGCTGCCTGTTCCACAAAGCCACCATTTCAGCTGCCTGTGCATACAGACCAGCAAGCACACAGCACCACAACAGCTCCCACACTCCCATCCTCCTGCCTCAGAGGATGGCCACCTCTCTTCCACACACCCTCACCTGCACTGCCATACGTTTTTCAGGGGATTTTTAAAAAAAATTTTTTTTTTTTTTATTGGTAGCTCTGGGGCACCCATCAGAGGTACTTCAGCTACCGTAACAATCACATGATTTATGTAAAAGTAATTGAGGTTAAACTATCTGCCACATCAAACTCTTCACATTTGGCCCCATCTTTAGGACCTAGAAACATCTGAAATAAATAAAGCCATGTGTCATTTAACAGGGTCTGGGCTTAATTAGGATCATTCTAGATTTTATGGGAAAAGCTTTGTCCTGGCAGCTTTACATAGCTAGTCTATCACTTGTAAGGTTATCTGCTTTTTTTTTTTTTTTCTTTACCTACATCAAAATACTTTTCCACACAGCTTTTCCTTTTTTTTTTTTCCATCCTCCAACCAGCCGGATGACAACCCCTCCTTATCTCTGGCTGTCTTCCATGCTAAAATAAGAATGCCGTTGTTAGGCCAGGGAGCTGCACCCTTGCACCTCCGCTCCCTCCCGCGGCACAGCACGCCGCTGGCTGCGCAGGAACGCCCCAGCTCCCATTTGCTGGGCAGTTTCCTCTGACATTGTTGCAATTTACCCTTCAGCTATAATTTCCATTTCTAAATCACAGCAGGCCTCTCGTGCCAGGCGTTTTGTAGCTCGGAGTGCCAGCCTGTGTCCCGAAGGGCTGGTGCTCCCCAGCCCATCTCCAGGGCGCTGCCTCCCCGGCACGAGGGCGAGCACGCAGCCAAACGCAGCTCGAGGGATTCCATCAGCAGCAGGGAACGACTGGATTGGAACAGGGCTAGGATTAGAGATTGATGTGAGGCTGCTACCTCTGTATGACTGGCTCCAGCAGCAGTGTTTGAATGTCAAACTGTATCCCCTCGGAGCAGAGAGGTGCCACCTACCTTCAGACTGCTGTGTGCAAGGCAGCTGGTGGAAAGCAAGGGGCTTGAGCTGGGGTCTGAACGCACAGCCCTGTACAGATGAGACCTTGGCAGGTCAGGCAGAGATGAGGAGAGAGGGAAACATGGAATGATTTGCCCACAGCTACACTGGCAGCTTGAGTCAGAGGCAGAAACGGGAGCCAGATTTAAAAAAAAAAAATTAGTTCCTCATGCAGGAGATGAGCCAGCAGCCTTTGTTACATCTAAATGCATTTTTCCCCTGTAATTCATACTGCTGCAGGCTCTGCACAGTGAAGTCAAACACCCTGAAGTTGTAGGGTGCTCAGTGTGACCTGCTGATTGTAAACGCCAAGCCTGCTACATGACCAGTTCCATTCTCCAGTCCATGCCTACAATGCAATCCGTGCATGTTGCAAAAGCTTAACACTCGCTTTCTTTTGGTAGGAAGTGACCAGGACCCTGCAAAACCCATCACTGAGGTGATTTCCAGCCTGACCCAGATAGCTCTGGCTGCTGGATCGCCTCCAGAATTTAGTGTACACACAGGAACTCAGCAGCGCTCTCCAGTCAACTCAAAGAGTTATTCCCTCTTCAGATTTGGCTTCAGCCATCTCTGAAGGTGAAAGAGACTTCAGCTTCCCCCACTGGAGCTCCTCACAGAAATACTATAAAATTCATCAAAGATGCCAAGGACAAACCAGTGAGGATGCATTAATTGATCAGGTTGCTCTGGCAGAGCAGGGCAGGGACCACCCTGGCTATCAGCAGCCTCCTCTGCCAGTTACTGTAGTTACATCTGATTAACGGGGCCACTCACGGCCTCGTGAAATGGAAGGGCTTTTCAAATTTACATATTAAAAAAAACAAACGGAGGTGTGCTGATTTCTGTCCTATGGAGTGTTTCAGACATAACGTTAGTAATCAGCAGCGTATTTGCGAGAAAATATTTACTTTGAATGCCAAGCCGATTTGCTAATGATAAATGACATGAAAGATTACTTAGAAAAAGGAAAAACATTTCCTCATCAAGTTTAAACGGAAAATACCTGAAGAATTAATGGGCAACGAGATACTCTCTCCTCTTTAACAATACACCCCCATTAGACAATATATATACTTTGAATCCCGCATCTGAATAATTTTTCTCTCTAGAAAAATAATTCTGATGGAGAATGTGCAAGAAAACTACCATCAACAGCGGTAAATGAACCAAAGCCGAACCAATCTCTCAAAAAAGAGGTGTGTTGGGGTGAAATGAGAGAAGGAGAATAACTGCCCAGCAACTCCTGCCCAGGGCGCTTGCACCCCGCAGCATCCCCCGGAGAGATGCAGAACTTCTGGAGCACGACACTTCACCCTGGCATCCACCGCCACGTACGCCCGGACCGCGGCGACGCCGGCGCAATGACCCACGCCCCGCGACAGCCTCGGCCCGAAAAAGCCATTCAGGGAGCCGCAGGTGACAGTCCCTCCGCCTGGCACACTCAGGGCGACAGCGGCAGGGATTTCTGCCCCAACTTCGGAAGGGTAAATTCTCCTCCTGCTGCTCGCCTGTGACCGGCTACGCGAGGGAGCCCAAATGATCCCATTACCGCCCATCTTGAAATGCATCCTGCACGTTTCTAATCCCCTTTGGCGGAGCGCGGGCCGGGCGCCGATCGCTGCCGCGGCCGTGCCGAGCGCGCTGCGCCGCCCGTGGGGCAGCAGGAGCCGCGGGGGGCGATGCGGGCTCCTCCCCGCGCACCCACGGCCGCGATTTCGGAGAAGTTGCGCAGGCAGGAGGAGGAGAAGGAGGAGGAAGGGCGGGGGTGGCGTGGGCGGCTCTGCTCGTGCGGTCACGGTCTCGCCCCGTCCCTGTCCCTTTCCCCGCCGCGGTCCCTCCGCGCCCCCCCAGCGCCGCAGCCCCACCGCCGGGACAACCCGCACAAAGCCGCCGCCGCCACCGGGATCGCGCTGCGCCCGCTCGGCGCCACCAGAAACAATAGTCACGGGCCGAAGCGGGGAGCGCGGGGCCGCCGCCCTCCCCGCGGCACCGCAGCGCCCGGCCGCCGGTGGCAAGAAGGCTCGGGGGGGTGCGATTCCCGCAAAACGCCGCCGCCCGGCCAACCTGTCACCGCTGCACCCGCCCCGGGCTGTCGGTGCGCATCCGCTCCGCGGCACCTACCTCCGGTGGAGGGTGCGGCAGCCCCTAGCTGGGCTCCATGGGGCCGCAGCCGCCGCCCGCTCTGTCAAGCGCGGCCGCCGCCGCCGCCGGGGACGCGCCGCCCTGCCCTGCCCGGTACCGCGGTCCGCTCCCCCCGCGCCGGGCGGGCCGGGGCGGGGCGAGCGCCGGGGGCGGGCCCGCCCAACCTGCGCCACGCCCGCCGGCGCCGCCCCCGCCCTCCCGCTGCCCGCCCGCCCGGAGCGCCCGGAGCGCCGGAGGATGCTGCGGCAGGCAGCGCCGGCCTCCCTCATACCGCGCTTGGGATTTGCTCCCTGCGCGCTTGAAGTTTTGACCTTGTCTCCTCCGCGTTTATCTCGGATTGACCACGATTCTGACTTCCTGTTTTTCTGTATTCCCCCTCCACCTCTTTGCCCTTTTTAATTCCTCCTCTCGCCCCCCCCCCCCCCCCCCACCCCGTCTTTTCCATCCTCGCTTTCCCTCGTCCCCGTTTTCCCATCAGACTGAATATCCCAAGCCGCCTCTTGACCTCAGTCTCTGGGCTTTAGAACGGTTTTGTCAAGGGCAAAAGAGTTTTTTGCAGGTTTCAAATCGCTATTAAGTGGCGCCAGCAGCTTATTGGAAGGTGCGGTGCATTAAACTAAATCCATGGCTAGTATTACATAATATGCCCTCAAATGTACATAAAAGATAATTGTAATTCCATCTGGATTTCTGTTGATATTAACAAACCGCTCAAGATTTCCTCTTGCGGTTTAATGGGCTTTTCAAAACCTTGACTGGTGCTGAATCAATCAGATTATGATTTAAGAAAGGGTAAAGCACACACACTCATGACATCCTAGGAATTAGCGAAAGAAGAAAAAAAAAACTTAGTAGGTCATCTGCCTAATCCATCTTCCAAAAGAGAGTAGGAATGTCCCCCATACAATAATTTATGGGCATTTGTCTAGTTTTTTTTCAAATGCTCCAAATATGTGGCTTCCTCATTGCCCATAGGAATTTAGGTCAAGCTGCCTGAGAGGGAATTTCGTAGCATCTTGGGATTTAAAATCCACTACTGTTATTGCAAGGTGGTTAGTTTGGGTTTTTTCCCCCCAGACAGCACAACTGTACAGTTGCAGTTGGTCATTTATTTCTTGCCCATCATCATGGAAGAATGTTGGCCATCACTTTCCCTAGGTTGAGAGCCCAGGGACATGCACAGCTGAGAAAATGTCAGCTCCATGCTCAGTGTGGCCAAAAGAGTGACTCAAATGTCAGCACTTGTTAGGAGAGCAACGAAGAGGAAAAGATTTTACACTGGAAAATGTGTGCTGGACCTGTGCTCTCAATACTGCTGGAATTCCAGTCTCACCTTCTCAAAAAGGACATGGCAGAGCTGTAAAAGATTCTGAGGAGGCCAGCAGTGATAATCCATGGCTAGAAAGGGTTTTGTAGTTAGGTGCATGCACGCTGGCAGGAGGCACCAGAGGGGAGATGTGAAGAGGTTCCTCAAATCTCGAGCAGCGTGGAGAGGGTGGGCAGGGACAGGTGGCCCTGGCTTCCAGCACAAAGGGAGAGGATTAACAGAGCTCCTGACTGCACAGAGGTGATTCTTCATATGCAAACACAGCTGTGGAGCCCTTTGCCATCTGACAGCAGGCAGCTGATGTCATTTTGAGGGGAAAAATGAATGAATTAACAGGAGAGAAATCCACAGAGAACAACCAAATCACAGCTTGCTCAGAAAGGTCCCTCCATGTCAAATGGCTCGTGGCTGGGCTTGCTCTGGTTTTGCCCTTTCCCGTTGGTGTATGTTGATAGTCACTGCTCACCTGCCAGCAGTGAATGAACCTCTCAGATTAAACGTCACACCTGGGTTGGTTTTGTGCTGCCCACAGCTTTCCTAATGCCCTCACTGCATAGCTTTGAGCAGTAGAAGGGATGAGTGGCTTGCAGTGGGAGAATGTCAGTGCTGAACCAACTTGTGGCATATCATGGAAGTTGGAATCATCAAAACCCACTGAAAAAAACATCATTATGCATTGAGTCACTGAAGAGAGAGAGTGCTGGTTGCAAAGAAGTTTCTGTTACTCTTCTAAAATGTGACAGAAATAATCAAATCTAGCTGTGGCCTGGGGACAGTGACCTTAATTTAAAATCAATCAAAAATCCCTCTCTCAATGGCAGCTGATTGTCCGGTGTGCTTTCAGACTGATGCCCCCTCCCAGGCCTGCCATTGTCAGTGCTGTTATACAAGTGGGTAAGCATTGTGATGTTTCCTTCTCTTCCCTCCTATCCATGTCTTTGAGGCTGAGATAGCATGGTCTCAAACTTCTCCAGGTTTCTGGCAGAGGAATTTTTTCTGTGCATTAATTTGTAAATCTGTACATGTATGCCTCAGTATGGCTGCTTTATCCATACAGCTTCTTCAGAAATCTGCTAGCTCAATATTGTATCTTGGTACAAAAATCTAGCTCTGGTAAGGTGGGTTGCTACACAGGAGGCAAACTACAGCAAGAATGAAAATGAAGGAGCCCAAATTACGTATATGAATGACCTTGGTCAAGTGACTCATGTCGTAGTCTTTCATGGGACTGATCCTATAGGCTGTTTTCACACTGTTTGTGCAGGATTATGTACTCAGGTGGATCAGGACACTCACCATTTGCCTGTGATGCTGCTCCACCTCCACCTAAATCTCAGCACGAATTCACATATGTGGTGCTCCTCAGCTCCCATATAAACAGTATTCTAAAGCTGGGTGTCTCAGGTAACTTTGGAGAGAGGATCTGCATGAACCTGGCGTATTGTCTGTGCTGACAAACGTGACATCTTCCCTTTTGCCAAGCATGTAAAGCAATCAGCAGTGCCATTCATCCCAGCCTATCCTTGATCACTCTTTGATCCCAGGATAGTACTATACAGTAGCAAAATTAATACTGCCAGGTGTGATTACTAACACAGCAATCCAGGATGCATTGGAAGCTTTAAATTCTGCATAAGCAGCCACACTGCAAATGCTGGGTGGGGAGAACTGACAGACGAGTGCACACACGCTGTCTGTTGGGAGCATTCAGAGCACAGCAAGAGCACTCATTGCACCTAAAATGGGGGTTCTGAGCAGATGCAAGATTCATAGTGACAGAAGTAATTTTCAGGTTTTCCTCTAGTAATATATAGGCAGTAGTAAGCCTGTGGCAAGTCCAAATTGAGTACTGAGCAGCTTTTAAATTGTTTAAGGCATTATCTATTATAAGGAAGTTTATAAAGCTCCATCTCCATTATTTGAGTTTTCACAAGGTCATAATCCACTTGACCCTCGTGGTTTATTTCATCACTATTGTCCCTCAGAGGAATTATAACCTTTACCATTACCACTTGCTAAATATATCACGAGGTTTTAGTGATCTTGTCATAAATCACCAAGCTCAGCTTCGTTGCTTGTAATGTGACCATGGTGCATACTGGTTTTGATGCAGTGATTGTCAGCCTGATCTAGTTGTTGTTCTTTAATTATTTTACAATGGGAGGGCCACATGCTAGCAGATGTGAATGCGTATTTGATTTCCTTTAACATTTAAAAATTGCCATTTTCTAAGGTGGTCTGAACTTCAAGTGTGGGCTTTTTAGGCAAAGTTTCTTCAATCAAACATGGAAAATACAAACTCATGGATATTGAAATCAAGCACAGTGACTTCAAGAACAGCATTCTCACAATTGTTTCTCTTTTCAATTAAATGTGTGAGCATTCATTGGAATCATATGTAATTTGATCATCCTGAAAGCATTTAGCGAGAAGAACAAAGGTATCACACATAGGCAAAGTTCATTACTATATGGTTTTTAAAAGGATAAGCTATAGGGAAGCTAAAGATAACTGAAGATTTTGGATAACAGTAATGCATATAACTATGCTGCTTTTTACATTTCAATCTGTTTTCCAGCAGAAAGTTGGTCCCATTTCAGCCCCCCAAAAGCCTTAAAGAGAATTTGCCATAGCAAAGATGTGCTACTGAAGCCAATCTTCAGCTGCACTTAAAGATCAGCTTCCATCTGAAGAAGCTGGCCTCAAAATTGTTTTGACAAGACCTACCTTGTTAAACAGCAATTGGGATCCAGTCAAGCTGCTTCTGACTCCAAGAAGGATTAACCATTACTATAAATCAGGATCCAAAACTTCTTTGCAGCAGCACCTACAGGAGTTTATCTGTCTGACAGGATATTGTGGGGCAGGTCTGGGCATACAATGCTTCCTGTGATGTATGGCAAAACTCCTTGAACCAAAAATCTCTCATCTGATGAAACTGTGGAAATCTATGGGGAGGAGGAAGAGGTGTAGTTATCTGTCTTTATTCTTAGACCCTTCCACTGTGGCAAATGGAAGAATAGGGGTGCACTTCAGCATATCCCCCCCACCACCAACCCACAGGCTGGTGTGGTTGTCCACAGCGTATTAATTTACATCTGAGTTAGTCACTCTTCAACCTTTATGGTCAGCCAGGAGAAATAAGCACTTTTAGGATGCAATTCATTTGACCTTTCTTAGACATGTACTTTAGGAAGAGATAAATCACTCTCCCAAGTGTCAGTGTTTCTCTGTTGACCACAAAAGGACCAGAGAGTGATTAGTTCAGAGGCAGGTGTCTATATGCAGGCTGTCTACAGGCAATTAGGCAAACCCCAGACAGATTTTTCTACAATACTGCTCTTAAATTCTTTCACAAGGATTTTTATTTGTATATCACAAGTATATAAAATGACATATTTTTCTCCTTATTTTACACAATTTAATTTTTGAGAAGCATTATGTTAGCAGAGCCTGCATGCTGTATCGGAGTTGATTATGTTGGTGCTCTGTTCAGAATTGTTTTCAGCTACCTACTGAGAAATTGGCAATTTTTGCACTATTTCACCCTGTGAGTTTCACCAAATATTTGTCTGATTTAATGTAAAGGTGGAAAAATGGCACATTTTACACCAAGGGAATGAATACAGCATTAGAAATACCTCCCATCACTGTATGTGACAAGAAAGCAAAGATGAATACGTGCCCTTTTTAAAAAATTTGATCACAGGGCAAGATTTTAAATGCTATTAGTAATGAAAACTCCACGGCAGTAAGAGTCACAGCACTGCCAATAAGCTCCCTGAACCCCTGTACAGAACATTGCAGAAAAGGCCCAAGGCTCAGATGTCTATCTCCATGTTCTTGTATTCCCAACAAGCAGTGAATAATGCATTAGTTTTGCTTCAAGCATCCTATTTTGAATATGCTTTAGCCAGAATTATTAGCTTTCATGTAGTGTATATTGTTAACAGAGGTCATGCTCTGCGCCCATCTAGTGCTGTCTCCAGAAGTGCCCTGGCACAGCACACAGAAACGTTTGACTAGGAATTCTCCTTGTTGGTTGTCACCGTGAGGTCCCCTGAGGTGTCCAAATTAAAAGTACTCCAGATCCAGCTGAAGTCACTGAGAATGTCCCTGAAAACACCACCTGTCTTTGGCTCAGGCTCAAAATATTTACAAAGCAGGAGGTGGGAAATTTATATTGCAGTGACCTGGGAGGACTCCTAATTTCTGTGCTCATATTGCTCTGTGGAGGGCAGCCCTCAGACCATCTGCCTCTGCTCAGGCACTCCAATGTGTTGGGCTGTGTTGAGAGCATCTGAAGCTGTGCAAAAACAAGTAAATCCCTGGGGCTGCCCGTCCCCCTGCCTCTCCTCACCTGGCCAAAGTGAGGAGAGCCTGAAGAGAGCCTTCCTTAAACCCTTAGGTCTTGATGGTGCCACCAGTGACCCAGTAGTGATGGTGACCCTGCTCATCTGCTGAAACTCGTGTGAGAAAGGGGCTGCACAGCCCAGTCCTGGGGTGAGGCCATGCTCCTGGTTGCTGTGAAGCTGTACCATTCTCCCCTTCAGCAGCTGTGGGGGTCTAAAAAGAGAATTAGAATTTTAGAGTTATAAAGAGAGCATTGTTTAAGATAAATGGTATCATTTGCAAAGGAGTAGGCGTTTACTCACACAGATGTGTACACACACACACACACACACACACATGCACACATCCCTCAGTTAAGTTTCCACAGCTACCCTTAGTGCAACACAGCCAGCTGTTAAATCCAAAATAGCAACGAGTGCACATCATACGCCCTCTCTATTACCATTTGAAAGGGACAGTTCCTTGGGAGGATGGGAATTTGACAGGATATGAATATGTCTGAGACTCTATTAGGCACTAATTCAGCAGGACTGGCTGAATGAGATGAAGAAGCAATGAGGAGGAGAGAATCTCTTCAAATTTGAGCTGATTGGTAATTTTGATGAAAGCCCTTTAGTCTCATTCAGTGACTGTTAATTACCTCTGGAAATTAACAGTTATTTTTCTCTTCAGGAAATGTTGTTCGCCTGCCAATATAGAAAGATTAATTAAATTCTTCCATGGATGAAGGTGAAAGTGGGGTCCTCGTGGTCAGTGCACATTTTGGCTGTAGATGCAGGGATATCATGGCAAACTCCCTTTTGAAAAGACCAGTCCAACTCTTTCCTCTTGTGTTTTCACAGGAAAGTTGGGTGTCCTTGTCCTTCTGGGGTAAGGCTGGCTTTCATGTGCTTTCACCAGGAAAGTCTGGATGTGGGAGAGCTGTGAAAAAAGGGAGGGAAATGACTAGGGTTAAACAGCCTGCAAGTAAATTAGGGGCAGCCTCTTGCAGCACTCAAGAAGAAATAATTAATATTGTGGACAAAGGTATTTCTGCTTCAATTGAAGGGAAACCCTCAGCTTAGACCCATCTATACAAAATATCACAAAAGTTAATTGCTTCCAAAAAGTGGTAACTTGAACCTCACATCCATAAGCTATGCCAGCTTCTCCTACCAGTTCTCATTATTTGATCTTGGCACAGCCTCAAAAGCTGCTTTTGTCAGCACTAATGATGGTCCTTCCACTGCTCAAGAGTTTATTTCCAATATCCACTATTATGCCATTCACTTCTGCTACACAGAATTAAAAAAAAAAGGAAAGAAAGAGTGAGGGAACCACAGGGAAGCTCCTGTGCAGGGCTGGTGCAGGCTTTTGACTGAGCTCTTGATTTATAGCTATCAAACAAATATCTGGGCATAGTTGTTTCAAATCAAAAAACATCATGAAAGGAAAGGAATGCTTTATTCCTCTATCTATTTTTTTTTCTGATGGGAAGACCTTGCATTAAGTTTTAATGATAGATTCAAGAGATGAAAAGTCACTTGAAAGCCCAGTGAGCAGAGAGATTTCAGGCAGCCTCTGTCAGGATCTCAGGGAGGAAATGAGGCAGCTGAGGAGCAGCTCAGCGTCAGGAAGAGGCAGGAAGGTCAGACAGACAGGCTTTCCAAGCAGCAACTGCAGTCACTCGGAGGCAGCAGGGCACCGGCTCCAGGGCTGCTCCTGCTCTGCAGGGCGAGCCAGGCCGGCCCAGGAGCTGCTCCCACCCTCGGTGAGCCCGGAGTGTGGCACCCCCCTGGGGCAGGAGGTCAGTCTGCATGCCAGCCTTCCCGCCTGCAAAGCTGCCCACCCCTCCATCCTTGTGCGGGTTTCTCTGGGTGCTGAACTGCAGACCTTGGGATGTCCAGGAAAATCCAGAATTTTCGGTCTTATCCTGGTCTCAGGGGGGAATACTTTTCACCCATTTTCCAGGATCAGCAACAGGCCAATGCAGCCATGGAAATGCAACCTTTGCCTACCTGACTTGCTTTGATCAGAG
Organism: Melozone crissalis; assembly: GCF_028551555.1. Lineage (NCBI taxonomy): Eukaryota > Metazoa > Chordata > Aves > Passeriformes > Passerellidae > Melozone > Melozone crissalis. The sequence goes on along the minus strand of NW_026535791.1, from coordinate 59,523,990 downwards.
GGGATCCTTCTTGACAGAGGCAAGGGATACCATCCTGTGGGTTTGTCCAGCAGCAGCATTGGATTGAAGGGTGACACTTTGAAGATTCTGTAATGGATGAAAGGCAAGTCTATTTTGGCACTTGACTGTCCCATATATAAAGTGAAAAAGAAATAATACTTGGCCCATTGGTAAGTGTCACACTAGTTACAGATTTTACCCCTAGTCCACTTTAAAATGTGTTTTAATATCAATATACGAAAGCACAGCAATAACCAGCATTTGTTACATTTTTCATGGGCTCTGTTAGAGATTGCTGCCAACCAATGGTAGTATCTTTTGGATGTGATAAATTTGGAGATTAGTAACTTAGAATCTGTTCAGCTGAATCCATTGCTGGGGAAAAGCATTGCAAATTATGAAGACAGGCATCAAGAAGTAAGTAAAAGTGATTTAAACAGAGAAGATGGGATGGAAAAGAGTAAAACACTCACATAGGAAACGTCTGTTCAGGGGCCAGTCTGGAAAAAACAAAGAGAAAGAAGAAATTCTTCTATACAGTCTAGCCAACCTAGATACCTCTTTATAGCTTTTAAACAGTGTCACACATGGAACAAATATATAATTTCCAAAGAAAAACATGGAAAGTCTCAGTTATGTTCTTATGAATGCTTTCCATTTCTTTCCCAGCTAAATAAATCTGTTTACCAAGTTGGACTCAATTCTGCAAGTCGCTTCTTCAAAAAACTACATTTTTTGACAAATTTGTTGTTCGCCAAAACATTCTCCCAGCTTTAATAAAGAAACTCAAAACCAAACAACTAAAATTCAATGGATTGGAAAGAATCCAGTAGGCTTTGCTTCAGTCCTTGTAAAGCAGCAAGTAAACATTTTCTGCATGTTTTGGTAGAGTATATGACTTCTCAGTCCTCCACTGTCTTTGTGTAGAAGAGGGAGCTAAGCACACGGATTAATAACTAGTGAGATTTGTTTCATCTTCAGTTAAGAATGCAAGCTAGATCTTCAGCCTCTGGTACTGACATTAAACTGCCATGATTATAGTCACAAAACCTTTTTCCTATTCTATGGCATACAAATCCAAGTGTCCCAAAGGACATTAAAAGGTAAGTAAATAACTTCATGAATAAAAGAAATTAATGCTCATAAATGACATAGAGAAAATTGAGGCTACCTGGAATAATTCTGTCCTAATTAAGCTTGCATTTAGCTTTTCTGCCTTCAATTAATCATGTCATAGCAAATAGAAACACAGAGGTACTATGATAGCAGCTCTGATGGTGAATGTGGTTTTCAGGGTGCTGAAGTAAGAAGTGGTGTTTGACATCTAATGGCAAGTGAGAGAGAAAACATCTGTTAGACATGTTAGATGAGCAGTGTCTTCAGTTCCTAAAATATATTGGCTTGAATGCCATCTTCTGAGACAGAGAGGAAGATACAGTGATACACACATATACATGAGATGGAAAGAAAGATATAGTGAGCCAATATTGGCACTGAACAAATGGTTCAGAACTGAGGCAGAGATGCACATGTGCTTCTTGCTGCACCTTTCTCCCTCCTGTCCAAAAGTGTTCACAATATTATTTCCTTGCTACTTTTGCAATATTACTTGTTTGTCTTAAAGCAGCCACCACACTCTCTTCCTACAAAACCCAGGGACTGTTGGCCCTCTCTGGCTGTTGGGATTTTGTGATAGCTCCTACAAGAGCAGTGAGTGCATGAGCAGCACTGGGAGCCTGGCAGCCCATGTCACCATGATTCCACAAGACATTATTTTACCATGCAAACACATCCTGACCTCCAGACCACTCGATATATCAAATGTGTAATGTATGCAGAAACAATCCCAATGAGGAAGAAGGTAAATAAATTTGTTATGATTTTAATGATATGCATTTTAAATGTCACTTTTGCTGAGCAATTAGGGTCTGAAGACAGTGACCTTTGCACAGTGCTTAAATTGTCCTGAGGCACAGTACTCCTCCATGCATTTATTACTGCCTTGTGTGATGAAGTGTAGGTGGTACGATGCAAGTCCATCATTTGTGGGGGGGATCTTTCTGTCTGAGACACAATAAAAGCAAGGTGGTGCAAACTTTTTGACATAGAAATGCTGTGTGAGAAGCAAGGGGTGTTATTTATTGAAATGCACTGCACATGGGTGCCCTTCAATACCCACATGCCCAAATGTGGGCTGCGGGTGTCTCTGAAGAGCAGAGAACAAAGGGAACAAATCACCTCCCCAAAGTGTGGAATTCTGCCCTTCCCATTGCTTCCCAGTGAGCAGTGTGGAGATGGGCCATGCTGTCAATCCGGGTATGGGAGCAACAAATTCTCCTTACTCATTCCTGCTGCTGGATTCTGCTACAAGCCCAACAGCTTCCAGGGAGTGTAACACACCATCTATTCTCAGGTGTATCCACCCTCTGAGTCATGTTTAAGATATTTTTTCTACTTACTTACACCAATAATAGATGTTTTAGACACTAGCATGTAGGCCCACTGGTTTTTCATTAGCAGTTTTAAAGGCAGTGTTTTAGGCAGAGGAGTGATCCCTAGGTAAGGCAGTCCCTGTGGAGTTGCTGCCCCTGCAAAGGGAAAACAAAGCCATAAACAAAGCCAAAATAAAGCTGCTTCAACTTCCTGTGCACCTGCTGGTGGTGAGGACAGCTCATGTGTGAGAGCTACCTACACCCTAGGTCTAAGGCTACAAAGTATTAGCTTTGCAGCTGAGGCATTTTAGTATGTGACAAAATGCAAGTTCAAGTAGGAGATATTAAAATAGAGGACTCTGTTTTGGCAAGCAAGAACATTACAATAGTGTAGCAATGGGCAAGGTCTACCTTCCAACTGTGCCTTTGTGAGCTCTGGACACTGTGTGGCATCTGTTAGTTCAAGAACAGTGTGATGCATCACCAGAATAAGCAGCAGCTTATACAGAGCCATTTTTCTCTCTCTTCAGTATCTTTCCTTTAGTATTGGTAACAGGTTGGATTTCTCTGGATTTCACTGCCAGGGTTGCAGGTCCAATAGAGGTGGGGAAGGGTGTCAAGAGAACCGATGGTTCTGCTTCACCAAGGACGGCCCTCTGCAAACTGGAAGGCCAACCCTAGCAAGGGATAGTCAGAAAACCTCCATATCTAATCAATCCTTGGTTTTATTGCTAGCAAGGCTGTCAAGCACTGGGCAGATGGCTAATATTTTCTTTCACTATCAGGCTCTCTGTTGGATTCAGACCAATGATGTAAATATAAACAGCCCTGGCTCTTGGTCACTAAAGCCTCCTGCCATCAGCCCTCCCAGAGAGATATTATTTAAATGAAACAGGAAAGTGGGTATCACTGAGTAAAACAAACCAATTAGCCACACAAACTGGAGAACTGATTTCTTCAACCCAGTACTCAATTTTGCCGTCACTAACTCACATCCAAGGGGATTCAGTTCCATGTTTACTGCATGCCTGGTGCTCTGTGGCTTTGCAGGGCAAGAGAGATGTTGGAGTATTTAGGATAGTGTGTGTTTTAGGCCATCTGGCATGTTTGAGCCACATATGGAGCTTCTGCCACATTGAAATATTGAACAATTGGAGCCCAAACCTGGTGGTCTTTCCAAGGCTAGCTCTATTGCCATGATGTGAGTCCATCTCTGGGGCCAATACCAGTGAGTCCAGGGAAAATTCAAATGATTCATTAACAGCTGAATAATGCTTTGTGCCACTTCTTTCCAGTGTGCCCATATGTTTGATTTGCTGCCATCAGTTCTGCAGTGTCCTTCCATTCCCCAGCTCCGATGCATTCAGACCACAGAGCACGAAAGCCTGGTACAGCCCGTGTGGGGACACATGTATGGAGGTGTCTGTCACTGCTTCCCCACCAGGGAGAGTCACTTGAGGTCATTCATGTCCTCCTTACCTGTCCTGCGCATGTGGTGTTAGAAAAGAGGGACTGAAGTACCATGCAGTGTGACCATGCAATGCTCCTCCAAACCCACCATGGGGGAGCACTCATGGCCACAAACCAGCTGAGCACCTGGTTCCTGAGGGACTCCAGCCCCTGCCATCATCCCACTCTGCACACAGGGTGATTCCAATGCAGCATGCACCTGCCTGCCTCCTTGTGTTCCTCCACATCCTTGAGACTGATCTTTCTTTAGCAGCATCAGCACGAGCATCAAGCTTGGTCCATTTGGGTTTGACCTTCTTACGGCAGTGGAAATGCCATTGGAGTCTACAACACATGGGGAGACCCTGTCAGGAACCCTCAGGAACCCTGCTGTGTATTTATTTCCAGTCACAGAGTAGAAAAGGGGAATATAAAAGAGTAGTTGATGAATGTTTCAAGCCTCAAAATTGGTGAATTCTAGGCTTAATTGTTTAAAAAACAAGTTTCTTGAAAATCTGTGCCAGAGTGGAGAGACCTTATGACCTCTTTCCATGCTGGAAGGGAGACCTCAAGTCAGAGAAACATGTAGTATTAGTTGTCAAAATAGTTCCTCTAATCTGCAGCAGCATGATTCATCTCTAGAACATTTGTAGGTAAGCACCAGCCCTGTAAATTGCTGGGAAAGTATTTAGGTTTCATGTCTTTCAAAAGCATTTTTGCTTGCTTATTTGCAAATTCACATGTCTCAGATCTTTCCTTTTGTATTTTTTGGTTGGTTTGCTATATCAAATGGAAGTGCATAGGGATGGAACAGTGTTGGCATTGTTCTGGCTCTTACTGCATCTTGGAGCCAGTGTGCACCTATTGTGGAGCAGAGGCTTCAGACAGCAGGGAGGGAAAAAGCTTTTACAGATTTCTGGATGGTGCATTAAAATTTATTCTGGATTATTATCATGGATTAGTTTAATGCTGCTGTAGAGAAACTGTATTTCAATGACCTCTGAAAAGAGAAAAGAATAGTTCATAGGGCATAAATGAGCAGGAAGACTGCTAAAAAAGAAAGTATGCAAATTATATAGAAAGATATTCAATACTCCAATTTAAAATATTGAGCATGGAAAGACAGTCTAGTCAGGGGGGGATGTAGGGGAAGTTCTCATGCAATTATGCAAGGATATCCATGTTTTACATTTATAGTGTTCCATGGAATATCTGGAATTCAGCCTATGCTGCCTTTCAGAGGTAAAATAAATAGAGGCAAAATAAATCGAGTGAATACATTTAAACAACGTTAACTTGCATTTAGACTTGTGAGAGCCTGGTATTTGCTTCATTTTTAGTCAGAAATTTCTAAAAGCATAGGCTTTTTTAATTAAAAAAAAAAAAAAGCCAGACAGAGAATCTTTCTTCCCCCCTCTGGTGATTTTTCTCCAGCACTTGTGCTTTCTCTGTGCTGCTGGAGTAGCTGGGAGACAATTGGAGGTTATTTTTAGACTGACTCACTCTGTAAAGCTGACATTTGTAGGTTAGGCGTACCAGTCGCCGACTGCTTCTTCTCCTGCATCTTCCTTAAATATTCCCCTTCTAAACAGTTGGACATCCTCCTCCTCCTTCCCCAGTCTTTCCCCATAAGTATCAGAGTACTAAACCCACGTTCTGTCTGTCAACATTTTCTGTGGAGCCGAGTTAAATGCAGCATTTGGGAGGCACAGTCAGCTCATGTCCTCTCACATGAGCAGCTGGAAAAACACAACAGGAAGCAGAGCTTCTTCACCTCAGGTCTGCTGCTAATGGAGCACAGCGTGCTGAGCATCCCTTAAAGCTCAGAGGAGGACCAGGACATGGGCCCTGCCTCAAGGCTGGATTCACACCCTGGGGGTCCCCATAAAACCCACTTCAACACATCCTCTCTGCCTCCCATCCTCCCAAGAGGAATTTGGCTGTGCACAACCTGCCTCCCCAGAGAAGGGGGTGCCCAGGAGCACCATGCAATGTGACCTTCATTTCTAGGCGTTGCCTTTTGACATCCTTGTCCACTGAAGCTGGAGAAAATGAGCTGTATTTAAAAGTAAAACTGCTGGTGTGTTTTGCCTCTGAGGAATTATCCAAATGTGGGCGTGCAGGCAGCAGCCCATGGGAGCTGGGGTGCAAATCCCTGGGATGGATTGTCACCAATTCAAGGAGCTGGAGATTCCCTGGTGTGTAAGAGATTCCATATTGCAGTTATTCATTGCTCCTAAGCCACAGCTTTTAGCAGCATGGCAAATCTAAATCACTGAGCTTTTAACTCTGAACTCTTTCAATCTGCTGGAGTTTATGGAAACACAAAGACTTTCTAAGCCCAAGGAGAAAAGATGGTTGGTGAAATCGGAATTCAACAGCAGATTAGATTATGAAACTGCCATTAACCTACTCTATATTATAATCTCAAATCCTTCTAATATGTTTGCCATGCAGCAGTACAAACATAATTTTCCACTTAAATTAAGGCTGAACAGAAATCCTTTTTCTGGTGAACCTCTTTCTTTTCCTGATGCTTTCTTTTTTAATGAATATCTTCTTGTAAATGGCAGTTTAAATAAATCCAGGCATGTAATCTTTTAGGACAAAATCCATTTTTTTCAGTAGAGACCACTTGTGGGCCTCATGCCAGGTGCAATCTAGTGTGCAGTCTAGTGAAATCCAGCCTTGGGCGTGTTGAGAAGGCAGAGCTCTGCTGCTGTGCTCAGGGCAAGGCTCCTGCTGGGGTTTATGAGCACAGTGCTGACCACAGACCATGCTCATGCCAAGTCACCAGGACCACATCACCCTTTTCTGCTGTGATAATGCATATTCCCACCATGGTCCATTCAGGAAAACCTGAAATCTGCTTCTAAAGAGCTGGCTGGGGGCAGACAAAACACATTGCTGCTGGATCCACACCTCCTTCCATGTAACCCAGCTGCATGAGAGCTTTATCAGAGACAAGTGCTATTGCCATGTCAGTAGGGAGGGAAGTGGGAGCATGACCCAAACTGGGGTGTCTGGAGGAAGGGCTGCTGGGAGACCAGAGCAGTTCATCGAGGCAAGGACACCACTGAGGTTTAAGTGGTCTTTGGAGGAAGACATGGCTGAGTGGGGACAACTTAAATTAAAAAAAAAACCAAAAAAAAAACCACCTCACTAGGTCCTTATTTTCTTAGCTCTGTACCTTCTTCATAAATGAGGCCAAATAAAAATGCTATTACACTCTCTGTGTTTTAATGAGATTTCAAAAGCCCCTGCAATATAGTTCTCTTGGTTGACACAGGAGAGCACTCTGAGGGAAGCAGTTCATCACCCAGGTTGGTCAGAGCGCCTTGGTTCATGCTTGTAGAAGCCCAGGGCTGCTGTAGCTCTGCCAGTTTGGAAATATTCTGTCTCAGGAAGCAGCTCTGTGCTGAAGCCTGGGAGCTTCTCCTGCTCTGGAGAACACTGGCAGGGAAACCTGAGCCCAGTGGTGGGAGCAGTGCTGTCTCTGTTCATTTCTCCAGCAGTAAGCAGGATTCTGCCTGTGTTTAATAAATGTACACCTGTTCTTTTATTTCCCAGAAGTGTTCCCCATGGTGCTAGAGATCCCACAAGAGCACAAACCTCTCCCTACAGTAGCAAAATAATATCATGAAGGTCATGTTGGTAAGGTCCTCTCTCACATCACTACCACCGGTTGCCCAGAGACAAACCTCCTGAAAATTCAGATGCTAAAAGCAGCTAAATGAAAATCAAAAGCAGGAATTAAGAAGGAAGGAAATGTGTTAACTAGTTAATTAACTGATTGATGTTACTTTGTTGGTTCTTACTCTGCAGTCAGCACTGGTTCATTGAAATGTGCTTTCAAGAGAAATGATGCTAATTAAAGGATGTGACAGAATGGCCCAGGTAATAATTAGAAGGGGATGAAGTGACCATTCATTAGAAATTTTTTGTCAGGCCTGTAGATATTTCGTATTTTTGTTTGTCTGCCCAAACCTTGGGCTACCTGGAAAGATCTTCACTAAATGTAATGTCCAGATCCCCCCTGGCTTAAAAAGCAGCAGAAATCTGAGATACAACCAGCATTCATTTTCTATTATGCAAATACAGCTTCACAGTATGACACATCTGTAAAGCTTCATTTGGTTCCCCCCTGGCACAGTAAGCATCTGCAGCTTTAATGTCTTTGATATACTGTTTTTGATTAGATTAAAGATGATATTTATAGTAATTTCAGTAATGTCATTAGCTGTCACTGGAGTATCCTCCAACATTTCGTTTCCTCCATATGTTTTGCAGAAGGGATAATGAAATTTGACTGTCCTGCAGCTTGTGTATAATAGCCTTGTTGGGAGCAGGGTTCCATGGGATCAGGCACTACTCTCCAAGTGGGAACGCTGGTGATCCGTGAGCTGTGCATGGCAGTCCTGCCCTCTGCCTCCCCTGTGTCCTTCCTTCCCCATCCCTCCAGAGATAAGGTCCCCTTTCCCGTGGCTTGGCTGAAAATGCTCTTCTGGTCTGTGGAGTCAGGTCAGGAGGGACAGATGGAAGGATGGATGGGTGGGAGGGTAAGACATGAGGAGTGACTACAGATCACTCTTATATTTAGCAGAGAGGAAAATCCTGGGGAATATGACGATGAGCAATAAATACCTTCAGTTTAAGAGTTTAAACAAAGGTGGGGAATTATTTATAGAAGGACAGTGAGTGTTGGCCAAAGGTCAGGGAAAGGAAAACAGTTGAGACTTTTTTTTGGCGTGGGGAAAGTAACTGGTATGTAGCAGAATTGCCAAGACCAGAGGGGCTGAGGCATGTGTTTGTGGCCATGCAGGATGAGAAAACCATGGGCTGGGGTTATGTGGTGACAGTCTTGAGGGTGGGAGAGGGAAGATGGACATGCAACTAAGTGATTTTCTCTTCTATTTCTGATCCCCAGCTTCCTTCTGCAGAGCACAGATGCAGCTCTCCAAAGGCCCTCCCACATGGCTCTGTGTAGTTATTTGCGGGAATAAACAATCCAGTTTTGGGATTCTTGTAGATTCACTTTCCTAAAGTCCAAAATATACTGTGTTACTTGAAAGAGTAATGCACTGGCATTTATGGTGGGCAGTGGGCACAATGGAGGTAAACTCATTCCACATATAAACATTGGCTCCCCAAGAAGTGGTTAGTGAAAGTATATGTGTGAGTGACTTTGTTTAAGTAAAAGATGGCTTGACTGTGCATTAATCTTTAAGATTAATGATGATGAAAAAAAAATAAAATTAAGAAACTCCAGAAGTATATCCCAAAAGCATTTAGAGAGACAGAAAGAAATGGATAATTTGGACTATTGCACTTAAAGGTGCATTTCCAGGTTGTGCATGCTGAAGATCTGACCCAGTGTAACATCACCATAGGCAGAGGGGTCCAGCCCCTGTGGGGAGGGCTGTGGAGAATGTGAGGGAGAGAGGTCTCACTGGTCTCTGGAGCATCCATGTGCCAGGTCCTGGGAGCAGCAGGGGTACACAGAGCCCAGCAGCCTTCCCTGGTGGGCTGGAGGTGATGGAGATGTCACCTGCTGGCAGCTGCAGCTGATCTGGGCACGGTGCCCCGAACCATCCTGATCAGGGTGGTGCCACCTTGGTCAGCTTAGCACCAAAAGAAAAGACATTTTAATTCAGAACTTGCTGTGCCCCACAGTCTAAGGCAAGTTTTGGCCCTAAGGTGAACAGATGAAGTCACTGCTGGTTTAAAGGGGCACGGCAGGAGCACATCATGAGGGGATACCAACCCAGCAGTGAGTCTGACCCCCATATTCAGCCAGCTGCTCTGAGCTGAGAGCAATGCTCTGGTCATAATAACCTTGCTTTGGTCCCTTTTAGCAAAGGAAGAGAAGCTTGCCAGGTAACTATAACACAGGTTCTTCAAGCCAATTGTCTTTCTCTGGTTTCATACTAGCTTAAGTTGAGAGCAAATGATTGTCTCATTGGTCTAATCAGAGCTAGCAAGTCCTTTCAAGCAGCAGTTCCCTTGGGAACAGCATATATGTTGCAATCAAACTGTTTTTCACCACTAGATCTTTTTACAAAGGTGATAGGGCAAACAGCACTTCTTTTTTTCCTGCAAATGCATTTTGCATTTATGACAATAAAAATGTAATTTGAAAATGCAAAATCAAAATCTCACTTGGAAACTGTCAAATACAGCTGTTTAGGTTTCTGAAAAACAATCCTCCCTTACAGATTCTGGTTCAAAAGATATGTGAATCATGCTTATATATTTTCATATGTAGTCATAGGCATGTGAAATATATTCATATCAGTATATTTGAAGATATATTTTTATTTTGCATATAGCCATTCCATTAACATAGTGAATATTTTCATTTATCACAAAAGTCAGTTTGTAGGAACTGTAGTAATCCATATATTTATCTAAGATGTGTGGGTACATGTGTAGTTCTGTCTCCTGTGCTGCTGGCTTACCCCTTGTCCTTTTAAATCTCTCAGGCACCTTCTACTCTTTCTTTTATTAATTTTTACCATTGAATCACCATTGCAGTTTCATCCAGCTCTGGTTTACCAGAGCTGGTTCAGAGGTTCATTTCACTGGCCCGCACACCTCTACCCTGAGCAAGCCCCTTCCTTCAGTGGGTCAGCCTGGGCCAGGTGGGGCTTTCAGCCCAACACACTCAGAGAATGTGCCCAGCTCTGATTAGCATTCCCACCACACAGGGAGAGCATGAGCTCCTCACACTGAAGATCAGGGGTTTGAAAGAAGAAATGTTGATTGTTTTCAGATCCTTCAGTTCTCCATCCTGATTAACGTCTCATATGGAAGGAGTTTATGTAAAGCTGATGTTCACAGGCTCTGCATTATGCAATATCATTCCCTGCTAAGCAGTTCTTGTCAACACCTATAGTCTGTTTCTTTGTTGGGCTCTTGGTGAAAATTGTTGAAACTTGTGTTTTAATGTTCCTTTTCCTATTATTTATAATATAGTGACTTACATGTGACAACTAACCAAAACAGTTCTTGGTAGATATTTAATTTTCTGTATATTTTGAGCATGAAGTTTTCTCTTTTTAAAGAAGAGGATGCTTAGCTTAACAATCTCAAAATGTAATTAAAACATAAAAAAAGAAAATTTTATAGCTGCCCTCCAGATGTTCTAAAGATTTCCTGTAGGATAAAAAAGATGTGATCTGTACGTGAAGTCCTCACAGCTTTCAGCAATATTCACCATCTCAAGCTGGCAGAATTTACTGTCTGCTGAAGATAGACATTTTTGAGAAGAATAAGATGATCCCTTTAACCTCATTTATTACAGCCCATAGAGGTTATGAGCCAGTGTCCCAGCCATGCAAGGTGTTCTCAGTTGCATGAGATTTGTCTGCTATCAGTGACCCTCATCTTCTCACCCCTCAGGCTCCTCAGTAGCACCTCAGCACCTCACAGCACAGGCTGATTTATGACTGTCCCTTCAGCAAAGCCACCCCACATGTCCCCATGCTGTTGGTTAGCCTGTGGTGCATGAGGAAATCCCAGGCTGAACTCCCTGGAAGAGGCTGCTGTCACCGTCATATTTTCTGGAAAAATCCCTTCACCAGGATTTTCCTCCTGGGAAGCTGAGAGGCTTCAGAGAAAAAGGAAAACAATATTATCTCATTTGCTTCTCCTGTGTTTTGCTGCTTTGGAATGTGATTGGAGATTGTTTATCCAACATGTGAATTGTTTTTGACTTAATGACCAGTAATGGTCAGGCTGTGTTGGGACTCTGGAAGGAGTCAAAAACAATTCACATGTTTTTATTATCTTTTAGCCTTCTGTCTGTATCCTTTCTCTATTCTTTAGTATAGTTTTAGTATAGCGTTCTTTAATATAATATAGTAACATAAAATAATAAATTAGCCTTCTAAGAACATGGAGTCAGATGCATCATTTCCTTTCTTCGATTGAGGTCTCAGAAAATACAGCAGGCTGCCACCCACCATCAACTCCTGTCTCAGTTTGAGGTCGGTCTGTCCTTCCTTCACAGCCCTTTGAGCAGCAAGGCAGCTCTGGCTGCCTGCCCCCAGTCTTCTCAGCAGAGCACCACAGTTTCAGGGTTGCCTTTATTTCCCCCTCAAACAGGGTAAACCCAAGCTTTTTAGGCAGAATCAGTTGCTTTTGCAAGGTCTGATGTTTCCACACCAGCCTGCTCCCTGCAGGATCATGGAATCAATGCTTGGGGTTGGACCTTACAGATCACCTGTTTTCAAACTCCCTGCCATGGGCAGGGACATCTTCTACTAGACCAGGATTCTCAGAGCCCCATCCAACCTGGCCTTGAACACTTCCAGGGATGGGGCATGCAGATTCTCCTAGCACCCCATGGCAGTGCCCTACTGCTCCCAAAGAGCAGCCAAGGGCTTTTGCAGCCTGTGAATCACTACAAGAAAACCTGCCAGGGACAGTCTCAATCCCAGCTTGTGCCCACCCCATTGTCTCTACCAGAGCTGCTCAGGGACCAGGATTTTGCCATTCTGCAGTTTGCAGTGCAGGGGGAGGGAGCAGTCCTGAGCTCCATCAGGGAGAGTTGCATCCTGCAGTGTCCCACAAAATCCAGCATCCCTCCAAAATAAATTGCAGAGCTACCAAGACATCATGTTTTAGTGTGTCAATTTCCTTTTTGTTTTCACTCACACACCAAAGGATTTTTGTGTATGAAAACAGCAAAATATATCAAAATCACCTGAGATGAAATTGAGCAGAGAATGCAGATTACAATATTTTCTCATCTCACCAATATTGATAACAACCCTACCCCACAAAATATTTAGCTGAAACTACATTTTGCCAGAGAAACTATTTGATCTAAAGAGCATTTTGCACATTTTTCCCCAGCTATTAGTTTAGATTTGTGTTTTTGATCTCAGTCCTGATGAGCATGTATGTGTTTGGGATTATAATAATTTAGGGATGAGCTCCTCAGCTCACATATAGGCATGTATGTGTTTGGGATGATAATAATTTAGGGATGAGCTGCTCAGCTCACATATGAGCATGTATGTGTTTGGGAGAATAATAATTTTGGGATGAGCTCCTCAGCTGCATGACACAGCCGGCAAATGAGGAGCTGGGTTTGCCCCTGGTGGTGTGCACATGATGCCGCTGTCAGGATGCTCTCAGCCCCTTTTCCCTTCCCAGAGCCATTTTGGGAGCATCCCCCCAAACCCCCACCCTGCAGAGGCTCCGCAGCTTCCCCGCTCATCGGGATCATCCAAAATCACACTGGGGGCAGGACAAAGGGGCTGTGCCCGTGCAGGCTTTGGCTTGTTCTGGAGTTACCCTCTCTGCTTGGGCATCCTCCCCCACAAATCTGGGAATAACAGCACACCTCAGAGGGGTGGCAGGGTGAGGATTAACCGCGACGCCACGCTGGAGTGCCATATACATGCCAAATATTATAATCACCCTAAATGCCAGGCTGGGATAATCCACGTATTTTGGAATCCTCTTTTGCTTCATCTGTTTTAATTAATAAATTTAATTTCGCATTATTAAGGAAAACAAGGATAAAAAATAGAGCCTGCATATGCTTTATTACAAATTATTGTTATCAGCTGCCCCGCAGGACTCCAGTCAGCACCAAATATGAACAATGGTTAAATTACAGGGGTCAAGGAATGAGCACAATCAAAATGCAAACACTTTTCTTCTACGTGAGATGGGCAGGGGGAAAAAAAAGGGAGAATCCTTGGAACCTCCTTGGAGCCACTAGGACTGCGGAGAAGCATACCAAGGAAACTGTAAAACTGATTACTGGGCTCAAAAAGGCTAACATGCAATTTGTGTTCTTTTTATGTAGATTAAATGCATTCACTGCAGTTCATAGAGCTTAGATACTCAGCAGGGATTCAGAGGGCTGGGTATCAGTCAACCACAGCCAGCCACTAAACCACAGGGCAAATTCTGCTATTGTACATTAGAATAGTCACTTAATCTATCTTAATGGGTGAAAAACCCCATGGGACAAATGTATATTAAAATCAGAAAGTTAGTTGTAATGTTTGAGGAAAGTAGCTTTTTTTTTTGAGATAACACTGTAAAACATCATTAATGAGTCTGAAATCTTCTTGAACATCTTTATGTTTAGCTGTTGAAAGTACAGCTGCCCATCAGCCCAGCTCTGTGGACTGGGAGGAAACCCAAAGGCATGAGGCATTCACCAAAGGGCTGTGCCTGGAATAACCCAGGGAGGCATCAAACAGGATTTCCTTTGGGTAGCTGCTGTCTGATGGGCTTCTCTTGAGAATATAAAACATGCCAAATATGAAAGTCTGGGGACACAGCTACCAGAATATTGGTGCAATAAACAATAGTAGAGACACCTTTCAGAAAATAACTCCAATGAAGGTATTTTTTTTTGGCAGGGGCTACTGAAAGGCCATTCTGCATCTGCAGCAGAGCAGAGAAAGCCCAGCCTTCTGTCTGCCTTCTTTCAAGAACTCTGGGTTACAGAAAACTGAGAACAAATAACACAACCTTATCCTCTGCTTGAAAAGGTTCCTATTTATTTTGCTTGTGTCTGGGCTGTCCTTGACCCCTTCTATCTTAGATTCCCCCTACAGAAGGTTTTCTCCCCCCTGCTATTTATATCCCATTTAGAGGTAATTGGGACTGCCTGCCATCATGGCTCAGAAATAATTACTTTGCCATAATTAGTCTTAAATGAGGGTTTTTACACCTGTGCTGAAGATGGCTGATCAGAACACTGGCATTCCTACATGTGGACCCTGAAATGGTGCTACGGGCAAGGACCTCAGCCCCCATGTAAAACCCCAGGGGTACAGACTGGGGGGAGATGCTTTAGCAGCATCCATCGTCATTATTTTGGAAAATACTTGGTGAAAAACCCTTCTAAAGCCTACAATGTCCATTTCACCTAAGCTGGACATAGGATGAGGTCTTCACCAGCTGTCTCAGCTGCCTGGTTACCAGCTGCACATAGATGCTGCAGCAGGAGAGCCATTTTTGGGTAGAAACTGCCTTATGGTAAACCTGTGCTCCAGAAGTACAATGTGAGTTGAGTGGTCTGTGAACAAGAAGTGATGCTGTGAGACCTGAGAGACACACTGGGAACTAGCGTCATATCCTGACTCATTCTGTTAATCAGACATTTGCAGTAGCCTCCTAAAAATGCATTCCTGTTGGCTGGAATGAGGACCCCAGTCAGCGTGCAGCACTTGATCCTGCAGGAAAACTGGATGACTCCGAAAGCCAGAGCAAAGAAAGCCAAGGACATTCAGTAGTGCTGAAGGTCAGCTCTTGCTCTCAGGGCTGGACAAGCACTGCTGATGTAAGCTGGAGGCTCCTGTGTCAGAAACTACAGGTATGGCAGACAAGCCTGGGAGGGTCCATCAGGCACAGAATGGCTGAGAGTCACTGCTAGGAAATGTTAATTCTCTTCCAAGAGCAGGGAGCAAAGGTGTTTCCAGCAGAGCTGGGGAGATAGCAGTGCTGCTGTCTCGTGTGTAGGTGAGGCACAGGTCAGGAGAATATGCATAGTTCTGGTTACACCTTTCTGTGGGGAATATGTTTTTATCTCTGGGCTAACCTCTGCATGATTTCTCCTATGTAATCTGCATATCTCAGACAGGAGCACACAGAACAAAAATCTATTCTATTCACTCAGCTGCCCTGCACTGTACAGACAGACACACACACACTCTTCAAGGCATCTCTAGGTGTGACAGAGGGAATAGGGACTGAAGCACCACTTACACTGCCTGGGTAAGGGGCATCTTCACATTTCTCCTGTGCAGTTCAGGCACCTGGCCCCGAAAAGCTGGTGCACAGATCAGTCTGCTGGGGCACACAGGCTGCCAGCCAGGCTAGATCAAGAACAAGGGCAGATGCCAGCTCAGGAAAAGCCAGGCGTAGTCCTACTGCAAGGAGGAGTGTGGATTCTGGTAGCAAAGGCAGATGCTGCCTGCAGCCCTGGCACCTAACAGGTGGGATGGTGGGAGGAGATGGGATCTGGCCCCCTGTGCTGGAGGCCTGGGGGACAGAGTCCCCTTCATGCTCTGCAGCCAAGCAAACACTGCACTCCTGCCACTTCACTGTGATTTGCATGGCAGATCAGAAGGACCAATTTCTCTCTGGATGATTTATCACTCACACTTCAGCAAGTTTTTCATAAGGTAAAGAATTTTTCAGTGCCTCAGCAACCTCCCTTGTAAGTCCTACCAAAAGCAGGACGCCTAGGGTGCCTCCTGGGTCCTGCTGGTTGGCCTTACCTTCACTCA
This sequence comes from Melozone crissalis, assembly GCF_028551555.1. Lineage (NCBI taxonomy): Eukaryota > Metazoa > Chordata > Aves > Passeriformes > Passerellidae > Melozone > Melozone crissalis. The sequence continues at coordinate 59,507,846 of NW_026535791.1, read as the reverse complement.
CTGTGCCTCTGCACATTTGGTTGTCCTCCAGGACATACAAATGGGTGACATTGACAGTCACTGAAATTATTTTCCTGGCCTCTAAGAGAGGGTTAATTTGACATCCTCTTTTCTCCTGGCTTAATTCTGTGTTTTCTTTAAGTGAAATACAAATGCAGAGCTGCCATAGTCCTTGTTTTCTGTCACAGTCTGTTGCCTACCTGCCATGCGAAAAGCAGGTTTCTGTTTTGATAATTACAGGTTGCCTATAGACTGCATGGCAGGAGCTATATGTTTCTTTCATTCAAACTACCCTGTTTTCAATATAACCTCCCAATCTTTTTCACCTGTTGGCCTTAACCTTCCACAAGCAATGAGAAGACCACTAAGAGTTGTGAAGTCTGATTTCCTCCTTGCTTCCATAAGGTCATCAAATTGCATTCATCACATATTGACTGCGTCTGTTTTGCCATTTAATTTTGTTCAATAGCTATATCACACATGGAGGTAAAGTATGAACATCTGCTCCGGTACAAGAGCTTCAGGACCAGTCAAAGTCATTGTTATAATTTCACCTTAGAAACTTGTAAAGTCTGCATCCACCATTCTACTGGGAAACAGGCATTACTGTCTATGTTTAACAACCCACTGCTTAACCCATTGCTGCACACCAATGTGTCATGAAAAATACCCTGGGATTTTCAGACTACAATAACTTTTCTACCCATGATGTTGAATAAGGGAAAGATCTGGAACTTGTAAAAGATTAGGTGGTTTTCAAAAACTTGACCATTTTTCAGGAAGCAGTGAGTTTTAAATCCATTTTTGGAAAAAATATTAAAACTGGCCTTTCTATTACACCATTCAAGCATTAAATATGTTTTAAGTGAGGGATTTTCTTCTGCCTATTAAATTTATCTTCCAGACATCACTCCTTTTGGTACTGTAACTAGAAGATGAAATGGTAAAACACACTAAATTACACAGACTGAGATATTCTGGCTAATGTCTCTATTTTAAAAGCCAATATACACAGTGGTATTTACAACTCTTGCCTGGAGAATGGCTTATCATAATTTTCTTTTATTAAAGATGTTTGAAGTACATCTCACCCTTCTCCAAGGACAAAGACGTCCCCAGCAGTAAGGAAATCACATGGCTCCATTTCACTTTGATCCATAACAGGGAAGAAAGCTCCAAATGCCCATTGTGGAGCTAGCCAATTGTCATGACTTCAGGTCACAGTCACCACCAAGCTGTTACAGAATTATAGAACTGTGGAATCATTTAGCTTGGAAAATACCTTTAGGATGATCAAGTCCAACCTCTAACCCAGCACTGTCAAGTCCACCTCTGCAGCATGTCTCTAAGCACAACATCTACACTTCCTTTAAATATCTCCAGGAAGATGGTGACTCAACCATTTGCATGGGCAGCCTGTGCCAATGCTTGGCAACCCTTTAACTAAAGACATTTTTCCTGCTTTCCAATATAAACTTCTCCTGGTGCACCTTGAGGCCATTACCTCTCATTTGTTACCTGAGAGAAGAGGTTGCTCCCCACAGCTGGTTACAACCTGCTTTCAGGCATCTGCAGAGAGTTATAAGGTCCACCCTGAGCCTCCTTTTCTCCAGGCCAAACAACCCCAGCTTCCTCAGCTGCTCCTCATCAGATTTTTGCTGCAGACCCTTCACCAGCTCCTTTGCCCTTCTCTGGACAACTTCCTTCCTGAAATCAGGGGCCCAAACCGAACACAAGATTTGGGATGTGGCCTCAGAGGTGCCCAGTACAGGAGACAATCCCTGCCCTGGTCATGCTGGCCACACTATTGCTGACACAGGCCAGGTGCCACTGGCCTGCTTGGCCATCTGGGCACAGCTGGCTCATGTTCAGCTGGCTCCAGCTCCTTTTCCACTGGGTAGCTTTCCAGCCACTCTGCCCTCAGCCTGCATGGAGTTGTTGTGGCTCAAGTGCAGCACCCAGGACTTGGCTTTGTTGAACCTCATACAATTGGTCTCAGCCCACTGGTCCAGCTTGTCCTGGTCCTATCCAGTATTCCCATCCAGGCTGTGATCAGCCAGTTTCTCCAGAATTCTGTGGAAAACAGTGCCAAAGGCTCACCAGCCTCTCTGCTGAATTATGCTCCCTGCCTTGACTGTGATAGTCAAACACCCTTTTGGAGTGTTTTTAGGTGCAACATAGATAGAAATAATTGACAACCCCTTTTGTGCATCATCACTTGTAAGGGATGATGTCAGCTCCAATAGGTTCATGCAACACATGACTTGCTTTATAGCTCATTGCTGGTTCTTGGGATTAATAGTGGTATGCATCTAAATATTTGATATTTACCTACATTGCTACAAATTCACTGCTAACTGCTTTTTCATGGTCTCCTGCCCTCTGAGACTTTCTGATCCTGATAGCAATGAGGTCTATTGCAGGAGTGTGCTGGTTTTGGCTGGGGTAGAGTTAATTTCCTTCACAGTGGCTGGTATGGGGCTGTGTTTTGGATTTGTGCTGAAAACAGGATTGATAATATGGTGTTTTTGTTACTGCTGAGAGGGCTTACACAGAGCCAAGGTTTTTTCTCCTTTTCCTACTGCCATGCTGGTGAGGAATTTGGGGGTGCATGGGAGGCTGGGGGGAGAGACACAGCCAGGACAGGTGACCCCAGCTGACCAAAGGGATATTCCAGACCATCTGACATCATTCACTGCAGGAAATGGGGGAAGAAGGACGATGGGGTGGACGTTTGGAGGGATGGAGTTTGTCATCCCAAGTCACTGTTACACGTGGTGGGGCCCTGCTCTCCTGGAGATGGCTGAACACCTGCCTGCCCATGGGAAGCAGTGAATTAATTCCTTGTTTTTCTTTGCTTGTATGCCTAGCTTTTGCTTTCCCTATGAAACTGTCTTTACCTCAACCCATGAGTTTTCCAGCTCTTACCCTTCCATTCTCTTCCTGATCCCGCTGGTGGGGCTGTGAGTGAGTGGCTGTGTGGAGCTTGGCTGCTGGCTGGAGTTAAACCACAACAAGGAGGTAAAAGAGTTCTTTGTGAGACAACAAAAAAAATTCAAACAATTTCACTTCACACAAGTAAATTACATGGGTTATGCTATATTAATGTAAATAAAATTATGCATACACCAGATAATGGTGATCGTACATCAATCAAACATATTAGGGAAAAATGAGCAATGTGGGCTTGGAAACTTAAAAGTACTGTGACAGCTTCTGTATCCTTTTGCTGATAAAGGATACAAAAGGACTTGTCACGAATCCAGTTATCCATGCCCACAGAAAACCATAAAACCTCTCTGAAATGAGCCAAAATTGTGTTTTCAAAAACAAAGGTCTCTCATACTTAAAGTCCTTTCTGGGAGCTATTCCAGATCTAAATGGAGTGTCACTAGGAAACAGGAAAGCTTTCTTTCCCAGTGCCACGGCCCTTTCATTTCTCTCCCTGAAAGATTAAATTTGAACATTGCACAGTTGGATTCTCTGCTTTCCCATCTTGTGCCATGCTTGTGGTGAAAGGCTGCCACGTCCAAACAGCAGTTCTTTGCTCCCTGTTTGCATTTCTCTGTATGGCTGCAGGAGAAAAGCCTTAGGGTCATGTGATGTTATGTTTGAAGAAACTGGTATCTGGTCCAGCACTACATCTTTCTCATCTTGCCACATGGCCATGCAGTGTCCTGTGGAAATTTTTGTGTGCGTGAAGGAAAAAAAAACCACGTCAGTGGGTGAGTAGGTTGGATTTTTTAGGTGATGGTGACCTTTCTGGTTTAGTTTTCTGCTTTTAAATGGTGGCTGTTCAAAGGAATGTTAGAGTAAATCCTGAGAGAGGGCAGGGGAAGCTGTTGGGGGTGCAATACAAATTCATTTAGCACACTGCTCTGCAATTTATCACTGAGGTCTCACCTCCATATATGTGGTGTGTGCTGCATATTTAGGGACAGGGATGAAGTGCAGTGGGGAAAATGGCTTCCCTCTTCCTCGTACACACAGTTTTATAAACTAGGATTTATTTACTGGCACACAGTATTGCTGTCAAGACATCTAAAAGTATTTTTACCCCTAGATTTTCATTGACATAGGGGTAGGCAGCTGGAGTTGTGCCTTCCTCAGAATGGCATCTGAAAGGGGTGGCCTGGTGGCAGCATGCTTGGACTCGCTTCACTGCCCAAATCTTGGCTTTTCCGTGAAAAGCACCTCATGTTTTGCAAATAACAACCAAAGTACAAAGTGGCATTTGTGAGCAATGATAACAGCAACAGAACTTTGCTAAAAGATGGATATTTAACTGCTTGATTGCTGAGAGCTTGCCTGCAGAATGTGGAGCACACAGTACGCTGCCAGGTCACTTGCTCTGGCTCCACAATGGGAGTCACAGAGGAATTCCCTGTGCAAATTCCCAGTGGGCTCAGTGCCTTGTAGTGGGTTGTGAAAGGGAGGGTCCCTTTACCATGAGATCTGCACATTTGCAGGGTGCGGGGGGTAGGCAAAATCTGCTTATAGCTGGATTGGGAAAGTGTGGGAGCAATAAAAGGAAGAGGGTTTACAGTAAGACATAAGTCACAAGTCACAGCTTGTATTTGCCTAACCAGCCCCAGATGGGAGAGATTTGTAGGTGTGGTAGCTATAAGGAAAGTTTTCAAGAGAAATTTAAAATTATAGGAACAATGGGCTTTGTAAAACCTGAAGGATTTTCCTAAGTGTGAAAGTGACTGACAGGGAAATGCATTTCAGGAGAAAAATGCAGACCAAGGACAGAAGGAAGGAGCTTGAAAAGCTAAAGAACATTGAAGACAAATGTCTGTGCTTTGATATGATGAATGGCTGCACAGTCTGCTCTGAGCTGCACATGGCTGTAGCATGAGGAGTGATGGCTGGCTTGCATCACTCCACTTGGCAGTCACTGGGGCAGTACCACCACCACCTTCCCTCCTTCTTTCTTAAACCCCTGCTCTTAGTAGAATACAAACAAACAAACAAAAGTTTCCTATTATCTCATCTTTAAATATTTGTTAAGATGCTGGCTCAGAATCAGAGGTTTTTACAGAACAAAACTTTGTCCCTTTAAACTCCATTTAAATTCCATTTCAATGGGTAATGCTATCAATTCTTTCACTAAAAATTCAGAAGGAGCTGCCTTTAGAATAAGTTCCATTTTCTGGATTACAGAATGTGCTTAAATCTGTCTGTGGTTATATTTATTACAGTTCCTTTTTTTCAACTTGCTTGAACTCTAAAAGGGGAAGGTCACCTGATACAACCTCATAAAATCCCAGTGCAAATGTAGGGACTGTCAGGAAATTTCATAAGTTTAGGATTTCTGGCATTTCAAAAAGGGAAATTGATTGTCCTTTTCCCATTTGCCTGGAACAGGTGAATGAAGATACTTCTGAAGCATTAATTTATTGTCTTCAGGGATTTAGTGAAGCATTTATGAATATAGTCCAAAGTCTCTTGACATTGGCTGTTTGATATGTTATCACATATTTTACACAGGAACCCGAAGAGCAAACTTGTCTTTCTGTATGAAGTCATAAACACTGGAAAGCCCTGTGCACAGTGAAATGGGCACCAGGTGGTGCATCCAGGGGGGCTTTAAGCTCTTCTTTAAGCCCTCCCTGACCCCCTACTACTCTGATCTGTTCCGTCTGTGGGACACGCACCAACACCTGACCTTTCTGTGGGATGCTCCACTCTGCTCCACAGCAATGGACTCGTGTAAGTGTGAGAGGAGATGGGGACACACCTGTAGAACCTGAGAAGGATGGGGCAGCAGCACTCACAGGAGGCTGGAGGCATGTCCCCAGCTCCATTCTGAAGACGTGTTAAATCATTGGTCAAATGGAGCTGCAAATTGATATCTGCAGCTGACAAGGCTCAGGAGGAAATTCCTTTAATTATGCAAGGAAGAGCACGATTAAAGGAGGTGAGAGGGGTAGGTGTGCAGGGTGAGGGACAGCAGGGAACTCACTTCTGCCACGTCTGGGAGGAATCCCACCGTGACACAGTAGTCTGTCTATCAGCCTTGCTTCTGTGAGGCTTTAATTCAATGAGACAGTTAAGTTACTATAGTATAGAAGTCTCCAGATTTTGGGGAAGGTGATTCTGGCACCTTGAGGCAATAATGTGCTGGATATCTCCTGCAATGCAAGTCAGTGGGACACACAGTGCAGAATCAAGCCCATTGTGTGCTAAGGTCAAACCTTAGCACACATATGTTGAACAAGACTTTGCTGTCTTCCTCCTTGCTTTGATGTTCACTCTTGACCATGATGTGGACATGGAAATGAAAATATACATAAGCATTTCTAATTAATGGAACAGTTTAAGTTATTCATACTTCAGAGGAGCCTAGGATATTTGGCTCTTAGATGCTCCAGGGTACTTCAGAACTTGCATCCTAAAATTCTCCTGCTGATGATTCAATTTAAAACCAAAATTACTTAAATCAGAGTATGGTCAGGTTCCAGAAGACAGCGCTGAAAGCACAGTAATAAATGTCAGGCTGGTTCAGCAATGTGTGTGTGCTCCCATTGAACTGGCGCAAACAACCAGGAAAAGTAAGAAGCAAAGGCTGAGCTGGCCCCTGGAAGTGTTGGAAGGGTCCAGTATGAAATCTGTATCAATGTCTGAACTTCATCAGAGAGATCTTGCCTTATCTCTATGTAGCATATACAGGTCTGAAATCCTAGACTGTGGTTATTCATAATCTGGAACTATTTAAAATCTGTAGTCCTAAGTAGCTTGCACCCAAGAGTAACATAAAAAAAAAAAAAACCAGACAAGTCCTCTGAACTAAATCTTTAAGCCCTAGGAAAATCCTGCAAAAATGAGAGTAGGAGAAGAGAATAAAAAGCAAATAAGAAGATGACCAAGAGGGCCTTAAAAGAAAGCATTGGGCCAATAGTTTAGAAAGCCAAGGGAATGATGCTGGAGACACTGAACTGGTTATCTTGGCATTGATCCCAGGCATAGTTCAGGGAAAGGCTGACTGGGGATGCAATCCATAAAAAGAAATGAAAAGATGAGAGCATTAGTAATGCCAATCAACATCACTTTATGGAAAACAGGTTTTGTCAAATATACTTGATAGCATGTTTTTAGTAGAATCACAAGTCTAGACGTCACAAAATATAGTATTGTCGTAAAGTACCTATATTTTTGTGTTTGGGGAAAAAGAGCACTAAGCAAAACCAGTGCAGCTCCTTTTCAAAGAATGAGTAATGTGAACACAGAAATTAAAAAAAACTTGGAAGTGGGGAAGGGTAATCCCATATAGTGTGGTTTTAGTAGAGTCCAATGGGTACCTATTTTTGATCTAATCTATATAATATAGGTTTTATAACCTGACCAAAAGACCTACTTTTCTGTTGATGAAGGCTGATGTAAACCATATGCACTTTCTTGTAGACATAGGTACAGTTATGAATTTCGAAATAAATAGAGCAGATCAGGAGTGTAAGATGGGTGGTTTTATTCTGGAAATTTGCGGCCTTAAAGCAGAGCTGGAAGTAATTTGAGATAAATTACAGAATATGTTTCTACCAGTATAATGATTTAGCAACAAACAGGTTTCAAGAGCACTCTAACGAGTAGAAATAGAGAAATGGTATCATCCCTGTATACAATGAAATTATCTTTCTGTGGCAGCATTACCATTACACTGCATCCACTAACTGGTGTCCAGACCTCAGCTGGGATCAGGAGGACTCAAAAAGTTCCAAGGAAGACCTGTGTGCTCTCCCAGCACAAGCTGCAGCAGCATGAGCTGGTTAGTGTATACAGAAGTTTAACATAAAAGCCTTTACACTCTCTTTAAGAAGATATTTCTGTTGGCAGAGAGTGTCTTAAGATGACAGAAAAGCACAAGATGCTCTGTTGCTTCATCTGTATTAGAGAACTGGATGGGCCTGAAAATAGCAGGAAGAAAGCAAGGTGGATAAATGGTTTCCTCTCTGGAGTCAGCTCAGGAGGAATCTGCAAGCGCTTGTGCAAATTTCAACTAACTGAGATAGGCATTTCCTGTGATGTAGCCAGAAGGTTCAGAAACAAATATAAGAGGTGTGTTCTGCCCCTCCACCCTCCCACCCACACATACACATTCAAAGTAAAAATCACTCTGTAAAATAGTGCTTGAGAGCAATGGCCACTTTTCCATGACTCTGGGGATGTTAACTCTACTGCCTTGAAATAAATTAACCACAAAGTGTGGTGCTTTTGCAATGCAAAATATTTTTACTCAGTTTGCAATATGCTGATGAAATACTGATATACCTAGGGACATACAACATGAAGAAATGTGCTCCAAAATTTCTCATGACACAGCCCAGCAAAAACACTGCTAGAGTGGCCTTAATGGGATCCATACCAGAAGGGCCCATTCATACCATCAGTGGTTTGCAGAGCTGCTTCTCAAATGACTTGTTAGTTGCCTTTTACAAAATAAAAAAATCTCAGTTCTACAACTTATTGTTTTATACAAAGAATGGGCAAGAAACACACTGCAGAAAATAACAGCAAACAGACGTCGTGCTACGTGAGACACACAGCTCGTTTTAAACACTTTGTTGTTGTTGGTCCTAAAGTGCATCGGTTGCTTTTAACGATTATTTTGGTGCACAAAGGATGAAGCCACAGAACATTGCTTTCTCTGGAAACAAAAAATCCCCTAAAAACTCTCGCTGAGAGGCTCCTTTCATGGCAGCCATGGCCATGGGGAGGGACACACCAGAGCCACTACAGTGAAACAACCAAGGTACCAACCCCAGCAAAGGCAGCAGCAGGCTCTGAGCCCTGCAAAGGGCTGGTGTTCCCAGCACACAACAATGGGTTACACTAGGCACCCAGGATTTCCCTCCACTGTTAATAAAATAGGGAAATGGCAATTGCTCTGGGCTAATTTCTGTGCGATTCATAAGATACAGAAACACATTACTCTGGAGCAGAGAGAGAGGAGAACAGACATGGTTGCAACCAAAAAGCATCCCCACACAAACAATCTTCATCAAACTGGAGCTAACACCTTCTGTATTTTAAAAACAAAATACTTTTTTTCTGCATATGTATTGCGTCAGATGACTATATAGGTGTAAACAAGCCTGCACTGTCTTGTTGTCCATAAATAAATACTTAGTAAGTTCAAAGCAGAGCTGGATTCATAAAGCAACACTCTCCTAATCTGTATTCGGGTCTCAAGCGTATTATCTGTAATTTACAACCAATTTAAATGGCATTAACAGCCTTCCCCTTATGGGAATTTAAATTTGCATCCTACCATTGAATTAAACACTGATTGCATATTTTCTATAGGGGACGTAATGCTCTTTGAAGCTTGTTTTGAATAATAAAGCATCTATTCATGCACATGGTGCAATGTGTTTCTTTGTCCTGAATGTAATTGAAGTAAAATGTGAGTTAAAGAGATTTTTCCTCTAGCCACAGGTTTGTTGATTACCATCTATTTTCATCTATTCAAGATTTTAAAAAGGAAAAGAAAAATACAGTAATCTCTTCCTGCATTTGTGACCTCATTTACCACTCAGAGCTTTCCTTAGAGCATCTGAGATGAACAATCAGAAGGTCAAGTTCCAGTCCATCTTTGAAGGAGGAAAAGGGGAGAAAGGAACAAAACTGTGTCTTACCCTTCTGAAAAGAAAAATATGAAAGAAAAAAAATCACAAACAAAAAGCAGAGGGAATCAGACAACACCACATCTAACCTCCAGGAGACAGATCTTGCCTACCTGCCAGGTAGCTGTCCTCTATGCTGTCAATCACTGAGAGGCAGGAAAACCACAGAGACAATGACTTCAACATTAAGGAAGCAAATAGGGTGAAATAAAAGTGTTCACCTTTTTTGTTTGATTTGTAAGGGAGGAATAACTGAAACAAATAATAAACATGACTTACTGCTTCCTGGATGGGAAAAACAAGCAGAAAGGATTGAAGAAAAGGAAGTTTAGCTGGTGAATGTGTGGTTTTTCTCAGCATGGCTTGGTCCTCCAGCCACAGCCACCTTGGCAGGGAGAGGCAGCATGAAATGAATTTGAGAGGAGTGGGTGACCTGATGTCAGGAGTGGTGGAAATGTCCCCCAGCATGGCCATCCTTGTGCCCTTCTCTTGTCCTATGCAGCTCACCAGGCTGGAAAGCTCTGCTTGATGATGATGCTCAGTACACTCAGCAAACCATCTGGAGAAAATGAGTTCTCTGCTAGTTCTCCTGTGCCAGGGTACAGCTACAATTGAATTAGAGGAAAAGCCTCTTGAAATATGGTGGATTTGAAGAGATTTTTCCTCCTCTTTTCTCCTAAAGGTGACCTTCATTTAAAGATGCAGGGAGGCCTGAGTCTAATAAAGCTGTTGTGGTGTTGATAGCTCTGATATTCATGATCCTGGCATTCATTCAGAAATGACAGAGGAGACAAAACACAGTTGATATATTTGGCATTTATGCAGTGATATAAGTAGTTGCTTAGAGTGATTTTTAAAAATTATTTTTTGCCATTGTCTCGTTTCTACATTCTTGAAAAAGCAGGGGCCACTTCTGCTGAAACCCTTGTTTCCCTTCAGTTCTCCTCAGGAAAGCTTTAGAAATACCAGAAACTACTGGAAACCAGAACTTCATGATGATTTGTGCCTTTCCCCATCTTAAAAGGTGGCTTTATGAGTCCTTGAGGAGCAAACACTGCTTAAGAGCTGCCGACTATGCTTTAGGAAGAGGACGGGAGGATTGCAGACCGTGGCCTTGATCCCATTAGGACGAAATGTCAAACCAGCAGCAGTAACTGTATCTCTGGACTTAGCCAGTTGCTCAAGATTTCTTTACAGGCTATCTTAAATTGCTGCAGTCAATATTGTATTGGTGCTATAAAAGCAGGCACCGCCAACGCCTCTGTTGTGCGTGTAACAAACATCAAACACCACACCGCCTGCAGATAGCGAGAGGGCCGCGAGATAGTGAGGGACATAAAGACTCTCTTTTTTCTTTTGCTTTCTAAAACAGTTTCATCATATCATTTGCACACAAGAGACCACAAATGGTCCCTGGGCACCTTGGGGGTAATTGCCATGTTGTTCAATTTGCCTCAAATGAACGATTCAGGAATGATAAACACTCTTTACAATAAGCTCACCACCACTGGTACGTGGTACGGGTGGGATATCCTGGGCCCTGACCCTCTGCCAGAAAGTCATCCTCCCCCTTGATATTTGCAAGGACAAGGAATCTTAGGGGCAAAGGAGGTTTATTAGCAGGCACATGCCCATCTGTGGGCTGCAGCCCCACAGGCACATTGTGTTAATGCTGTGCCCTCAATGCTGCCTGCTGCCATAGCACGACACAGAGAGCCGGAGCAAGAAACTATGCCAACGGGAAGCTCTCGTAGCTGGGAAGCCTGCGTGGGTCAGAAGAAAACACTGCCAATTCCTAGCACAGAATAAAGCCTAAAGTGGATTAGATTCATGATTTCTAGCCCTGGCTCAGGGAGAGTATGGGCAATGCTGGCTGCTCCTGTAAAGCATGCTCCTAACTCTAGAGGCTAACTGCAGCCTGCTGTCATCCCAGAGCTGTGTGCAGGCTGGCACAGCCACCCAGCCCCAAGCCCCCTGCTGAAACTGCCTCTTCTCCTTCCCACAAAGGGAACAGGAGTCCTCTTTTCCTCAGAACAGGATGAATTAATATTTTTTTATGGGGTGGATTCACTGTATTCCTTCATTCAAAGGCCAAGCTCTGGTTTGCTTTCCTCTCCAAATGTGCTGCCCCAGTCCTGTGGAAAGGAGATGTGGGTGCCAGGCACTTGGGGTACTTGAGCAAGCCAGACCTTCACCATTTCTCCTTGTTTTTTCTAGGAATAAACAAGGGCTCAGGCCCAATTTGCTTCACATGGATGGTGAGTACAAGTCCAAGTTCGGGATGCTGGAGTACATATTGCCCATCCACCAGCATTCAAGGACAGTGTGCAGTAACTCCACTGGAGATCCACATTTTAAAACAGCTTAACCTCAGCAATCCTACCAGAGCTGGTTGAGGAGCTTGTGCCTTGCTTCATGTTTGGCACACTGGGGAAATGCCAGTGCAGAGTGACATGTTGAGCAAAGAAAACAGACAAATCCTCAGGTGCAGAAGTTGCTGTTGGGGCTTTTCAGAGTGCCACACACAGCTACTCCCCAGCTTCTTCGTTAGTGATGTGGAAATAAATGTGAAATCACTGCTGATAAAACACCCAGAGCAAGGCAGGAGGGTAAATAAAGCAGAAAGGCTGGCTGAATCACACAGCCTGCTGCACCCAGACAAGCAAAATGCATTTTACTGTGGGCTAATTGGAAGTAAAAGCATGGTCCTGAGAGTGATACCTGGGAATGAGGGAGAATGGCAGGAAATTAGTCAGCCTTGAAAAAATGATGGCAGTCATGGTGGAGCTGATAAAAATTTGGTAGACTTTTTCTAAATCACAGAGAATTTTCAAAAGTTTGGATGAAACTGCACAGGATGATGATGGACTGATAGTTATGGGCATTTTCTAATTAAGATGAGATGCCTTGCAGTACTCCCAACCAGGACGTGTGGTCTGCCATAGAGGGATAATTCAGTGACATTTATATAGGGGGATGGCTTCAGCAGATCTGATGAGTTCTGCTGGTGTTAGGCTTTATTCATCTCTAAATTGCCACACTGCTTTAAAATCTGTTATAAATAAATAAAAAAGAGAAGGGGCTGAGCTTCCATAGCAAACCCTCTGCCTGTTTTCCAGGCCTCCACAACATGAATTTGTTTGTAAAGAAAAAATAGCAGGACAAAGGTGACAAAGCAGACTCAAACATCACCATTACCATAGCAACAGTGGCATTAGCCTGACACAGCAGCAGAAGCCAAAATACACCCTTGCACAGAATACTGTGGAAGTTAGGAAATTGCTAGCTCTGTATGGCACACAAGATAAACAACCAAAATATAAATGACTATAGATTGCTCAGTAAAATTATTAATTGCTATTTTAAAAATACACTTTCTTCAAGTAAATAATATCTTTATTATCTCTAAAATTGATTTCCCTTGACACAAAAGGCAGAAGAAAACACAACTGCAAGTTGTGTATGTACCACAATATGGAGCAGCATCTTTGCCTGGAAGCTGAAACCACTGAGGCAGCAATGTTGTAGGGGTTCCCTGGCTGCCTTTTTGGCTTGGCTCCTGCCAGCAGTGTGCTTGGCAGTGTGACTAACATCTGTCACATGTGGTTTGCTCTCTCTCTCACCTGCTCTTTGGGGAAGGGCTGCGTGTGCAGGGGAGTATTTCGCATGGATTTTCTTTTTTTCCTTTTTCTTTTAATGCACTCACCAGGCTGCATTTAAATGGAGAAAGTTCAAGCCAAAGAATTACACCATATGCATGAAGAAAAGAGGATTTCTTAGCCTGCTATGGGATTTTGTTCTGCAGCCTCAGACATAAAAGGACTGAGGAAAGTCTCTCTCTTGCCCAGATGAGTTTAGAAAGAGACAGCTTGCTCAGTGCAGAGCATGAACTTGCAGAAATCATCATATTGGGCAACTGTGGTGGTGCTTTGTGGTGGGTTGAGATGATGGGTGACAGCAGTGGCTCCCATGGCCAGCCTGGCAAAGGGCACTCAGGGGTGGATGGCTGAGCCCCAGTGTCTCAGTAACTGCAGCAGCAGCTCTGCCTGGGGAGATCAGGGGAGCAGCACCACTGCTGCTGTTCCCACACAGCCACGGTGCTGTTTTAGGCACACTGGACCAAGGCTCCAGAGATAATTCTGTACATCTTGAGACTCTGTTTAGTCTTTGGGGTGCCAGGTGAGAGGGCAGAGGAGGATGTCTGACGTGTTTGCAGCAGGCTGTTTTCTGAAGAAATGCTAAGCTGCAGCCCTCCATCTAGGGAACATCCTGCACCCCACTGGCACATCCAGCTGGAAGCTGCATCACAGGGTGGGCACTTAAGTAGAAAAAAGCCCCAACCCAACATAGACCAGTGTGAAATAAAATTGCTTCCCCCCACCTCTTCTGGAGGCAGACACTGAGGGTTGCTGACAGAGCACTGGGGATGCAGAGCCCTTGTCCCTGTAGGCAAGTCAAGGGCGCTGCTGTCACTCAGACCTGGCAGGGCAAGCACGAGCAGCTCCTGTCAGCCCACAGGGCCACTTGGCCTCCTGCCTGCATTTTGCCTGCCTGCGTTCTCTCCCTGCCTGACTGCCCCTGAGCCCAGGAGCTCCCACACTGCTGCAATCCAACATTTCCTTGTAGCAGCAGCTGAGCACACACAGGCTGGGTGCTGCAGGCAGTGTTGCAGAGCACTCCCAGGGGAATGCAGGATGTGCTGCGGAGAGAGATGGGTCCCATTTCCCTGGAACATCAAATGAGCCCAGAGCTGGAGCAGGTAGCCAGTCAAAAAGCATCAGTCCCACCAATAAAACAAAGAAAATGTGGCAGTAAAGGTAGATTTTTTCCCATTTCTGTAAAATTGTCAGCCATCTCTAGGTGCTATTGATCACACACTGCACTCCTGAAATGTGTTCAGACACAGTGGAATAACAGTGACTTGCTCTGCAGGACAGCCAGCCACCACGATTCCTGGGGACAGAGGCTCTCCTAATTACTTTACAGGGATAATAACACTTGTGGTAGTCCCGAGAGAGAAAGCCAGACCCCCAAAGTTGGGCAAATCCATCACTTCCACTATGATAATGCCAACAGTACTGGGCAAATCCAGACAGGGAAAGGAGGTGCTATCAGGTTTATGTGGCTGTGTTACATCCTCTTTAATGGAGCCTTTTTCCTACATTGTGCACCTGTGCATTTAAACTGTTTACAAAGCAACAAATGCTCTTTCTTTTTATTTACGTTTGGCTCCATAACTAGAGACCATTCCACTTCATATATGTGATGGAGATGGGTTAAATGGGATTCAGCCCTCACAGACAGGAATTTATGTTGTCAGAAAGAGATGCTGAGAACAAGCTTGGCAGTGTTTGATGGAGGCAACACACACAACTTCTGCAAAAGAAAATAAATTTACAACATCTAAGTCCAAAGATGTTTTTCCAAGATAGTTATAACTACCATACACATATAGGACTTTTTTTTTTTGTAGAATTGTTAGCTTGACATGTATTTTTATTGTAATGAGATTGCAACATATCACTTTCATTTGCAGTTAGATTCTAACATCTCAGATGTTCTTAGAAGCCAGCAGAAAAATGAAGAAAGGAGGGTAATGAAAGTTGACTTGTACTATTGGCAGCAAGCTCCTGTTGGTCACCAAACCTAATATCTTCTATACTTCAAAAAATTTCCATAACCAATTCATTCTGTGAAATTACTTTTTTTCTCCCCCTTTTTAAAAATAGTAGATAAACCGGAGGCATTTTTCCCCAGGGGATATATTTTTTTTTAAAGACTCAGCCTTCTCAGGGGCTTATTGCAGAGTGCTGCCTGCCTAGGGAGAAAAATACCATGTCCTCTTCAAAGTTGCATGAAGATATTTTCAGCTTTCAATCAGGGAATTAGGAATCAGCCCATCATAGATGTTTAAGCTGCTTCCATCTTTTTCAAAAAACATCTGTTTCTCAAGCAGATTACCACAGCTGATAGAAATGCTCTTTTCTTTTAATAATCTAGAATAAAAAGGGAACATGAGCTGCTGGGGAAGGGATGATGGTCGCTTTTCCCCTCATCAGCATGAAGCACAGAAATGCCTGGAAGGGCTGGACGTGAAAAGCCAACCAGCCTTTCCCAGAGGAGCAAGATCTGCTCTGCAGGATGCAACTGCAGCACAAGCTAACCTGTCAGCCAACAGTGGCCAAAGCCACATGGAAGTGGAAAGACTTTCAAATGGAGAGTTATTTAAATCCCTTGAAATTACTAATTTTCTCCTTTTCTGTGTCTGTCAAACATTTCCCACTTTTGAATTGCCCTTTAATAGCTGCAGAGAGCATCAGGTTGGTGCTGCAGGTAATGGAGGGG
This sequence comes from Melozone crissalis, assembly GCF_028551555.1. Lineage (NCBI taxonomy): Eukaryota > Metazoa > Chordata > Aves > Passeriformes > Passerellidae > Melozone > Melozone crissalis. The sequence goes on along the minus strand of NW_026535791.1, from coordinate 59,491,875 downwards.
GAATGAGCCAGGAGCCAGCCTCCTGGAGAAGCAGATGATTCCCACCAGCAGCTGGGTAGCACTGAGCAGCCCCTCCTTGGGTCCCACAGTCTGGGGTGTCTGATGTTCCAGTTGGCAATACAACCATGAAAGTGGGACCTTTCCAATTGTCAGGCCAGGAAAGTGACCAGGAAGCCAAGGCTGGTTTGTTTTCTGTTTTGTGGCTGGGAGGGGTGGCCAGTCTAACTAAGCCAACGCCATCGTGGCCGTTTGCTTTGCGCCCTCCAGGCTGTGGGTGGGGAGCTGTGCAAGAAGGGGCTGGATGAGAAATGACACATTTTGGTATTTCTGCAGCTGTTTCCAAGCAAGCCCATGAAAACCAGAGCCCACATCTGGGTGACAATGGGGAGAAGTGGCAGGAGCACCTCCCAGCCCTGGGCTCTGGATAACTTCAAGGTCTTCAGAGCCTCCCTGGATGGAGGAAAGGTGCTACTTTCCTGTTGAAGATTTGTGAAACCCCTTCCCCAGATGTCTCAAATCCAAACCAAACCAGGATATTTCTTGAAAACTGAGAGCACAAAGAAACCCATGTCCACTGCTCTCTACCTTCTGATATGGGATTTCAAAATCACCTCTGATATGAGAGTTTAGATTAGGATGCAGAAGTCCACATAAATGGCTTTTCACTGGTGTTGCATTGTATTCCCTGCCTTAGGAATAGTTTAATTAGTAACAAAATCAGGTTTTTTACTTATGAAGAGAATAAAGGGTATTTCTTGAGCTCTGGACAGCAAAATGCAGGGGTTTCACACACTGGATATACAGCAATGGCTTAGTACCCAGCCTGCCCTGAAAAGAGAGAGGTGGAGGATTGTATAAATATTCCTGGTTCCTCATTCCTCTGCCAGAAATGATAAAATGGAAGAAGATATATAATTTATCTTTTATATACCTTTCCTATAAACCTTTAATCATGGTTTCCCTTACTTTAATATTTTTGAACATTTTCACATTAAAGTGCTCAGAATGTGGGGGGAATTTGACACAGGGTTTATTTTCCAATTATTTTTCCCTCTTTGTGGTTTTTCACAGCTTTTAAAATATATGATATATTGAAAAGCTACATGGTCTTGTAGAAAGGTGGCTGAGAAAGGAAGAGGCAAAAGGACATTCCCTCTTACACACAAGCTAACACTATATACAATGAAACAACTTTCCAGTCCTTGCAGAAAAGAGAGATAGGAAAGCATTATTTCCTGTTTTTCCTCCACAGCCCACCTTGGGGAAGATCTTTCCCATGGCCTGTCACAAAGAAACCATTGGAGTTCAGCCACTCAGCCAAGCAGGTGCGCTCAGGTGGCTCCAGGCATCTTTCAGTGTATGGTAACACACTGCTCCCTCCTCATCCCCTGCTTGGGTACGTGGAGCCAGGGACGGAATTGATGCTGAGAGATGAGAGCCACCTGCCTACTCACTGTCCTTACTGTCTTGGAACTGCAGCAAGTGACCTGCCTGGTGTCTGGATCCCACTTAAACCAAGTGTTTAATATCTCATGAGGCCATGGAATAGTAACTCAGTCTGGCACAGACCTCCAGAAGTGCCTACCCCAGATTAGCTCTGGGATCATCACCAGACTGCTCAGGACTTGGTTTTTAAAACCTTCATGGCTGGAGCCAGCACAAGCTTGTGAGGCAGCTTGCTCCACTGCCTGACATCCCCTCACACCAGCCTGACTCTTGTTTCAACCTCTGCTCTCCCACCACACCCAGCACAGACACCCTGGCTCCACACTGATGACCTTCCTGCTGGCACTGGGCAGCTGTTGGGACCTCCCAAAGCTGTCTCTTCTCCAGACTGTGCAAGTCCAACTCTATCAGTTTTCACTTAAAACAACTCAGAGATACCACCATACCACCAAAATACCACCGTAAATAAAATCCAACCTCTACAAAAAACCCAGTGGTTAATCTCTGACACCTCCATCAGTGTTTTTTTAAACTATCACAGTTACAGGTATAGTTTAGTTATAGTTAAACAAGTAATTTAAACCTTCCTTGACCTGAAAATCTATGCTTCATCTTTGGATCTGTAGCCCCAACTAATCCAGTGAGCTAAGAACCACTGGCCTTTGAGGCTGTGTAGTGAAAGGAGCACAGTCCTGACTATTTCCTGCCAGACCCCATGGAGAGGGAGAACAGCAGAGGAGATTATACAATGCAACACCAGAAAAACTTTACATTTTTCATTGAGCAGAACTGTCACAAAACTCAATTTTAGCCTGAGAATTGCCAAGGCAGCCTTAAAGGGTTGGCTTTTTGAGCACATGAAAGGACAATCAATCAGTTCTCAATCCAGCCATTGTGATCTGACAGAGGTGAGGAGGATAACACATGTAAGGAGGATGGTGTAAAGAAAGTGTACTGGAAATAATCTTTAATTAAAAAATTAACCAACAACAGCAGACATCATGTCAAGTGAACCTTTGGAAATGTGTGCAAACAGATGAAAAAAAGAAAATGAGACATAGCTCTGGTAAGTGAATTAAGGGAAGTCTTTAAATGGCTTAATAATAGGAACACGTTGAGAAGCAGTGAGGTTAATATGGAAATTACGTAAAGCAGTGGGGGGTCTTGGACTAGATTTATTGTGCATACTAATTGGAGGACACTGAACACCAGATAATAGCTGAAGGATGGGGCTTCCGCTCTGTCAACATCCTCTTCTTCACAAAGGATGATCCAGCACAATTTAATAGCTTCACAATATCACTGAGCATGACACTCTGATAGGTAACAAAACGCTGTATTTCAGCATTGTGCAAGGGGAAACCACAAGGAAGTGAGAGTGGAAGGGGGTGACACCGGAGGTCTCACTGGCAGCTGCCAGATCTGAGAGCAGCACAATTCCCCCAGCCTCTCCCAGCCTGAGAAAGAGCCCAAGTGATATCTGAGGTGATATTAAAGCTTTAAAATAACAGCACCAACAGTCGAGACCACAAATGTCTTGTAATTCTTTTAATCCTTATAACCTTGCAATGACTGAGCGAGCTCAAGAACTAGCTCATTAAAACCTGAAAGTTAATTGGAGCAGGAAAAGCAAGCAGCTCTTACTAGTCCCTACTGCCCAAGCTGAGGTAAGGGCAGAAATTACACAGACAGCTAATAGATTTGCTTTTTCTGTGGTAGGGCTTTATTAACAATTCACACCAAAAATCACCTAGCATTCAGTGATGTAGGAGAAGTCATGGTGTGCAAATGTAAGCCTCAGCTTTGCAGTACTCAGACTCTGAGTTACAAGGCAGATTTCTGAATAAGGAAACCATCTGTCAGGAAAGGTCTTTCATGAATATTTTTCTCCTGCAGCGTTTAACATGCCAACACAAGAATACTGTGTAGAGGTCAAGTGGCAGTCTCTGAGCTAAAGCTCAATAGTCTTAGGAAATCTCGTTCCTTAGAAACAAGCTGTGGTGGCTGAGGCAATGCGTGCACACTTGAGGCCAGGCCCTCAATGAGACTCAGGATGTGTGCAGTGGCTGCTCTTTTGGTGCCACTGGGGATTTTCAGTGGGCTCTGCTGGGCTGGGTGCTCTGCCAGAGGGTCAGAGGAAAGCAGGGTCCGTGGATACTTGCTGGGATGTCCTGCTGCATCCTCAATGGCTCCAGGTGCCTGCAGAACACAACAGAGCACTACTGACCTTAGAAGCCTGTGCAGAAACAGCCACATTTTAGCAGCTGAATACACCACTGGGCTCCACAGAGGTACTCACTAGGTGTACACTGACTGCCATGAGACCTTAACCACCAGGATCTCTCATAGTCATCCATACAGTGAACAGCTTCTGGATTTCTCTGTCAGAAACCCAATCTCATCTTCCCCTGTGCTCCTTGGCACCTGTCACCCTGGCACTGAATTAATGAAATAGATATTTTTCCTGCCACAGCTACCCATTCAGCATCAAAGAACAAGGTATACATTTTCTGTGAGGTGTTTATTTTTTTTGTATGCAATGCAGGGAGGCATGAGGGCATGTGTGCCTTTTGGCCTGACCTCAGCAGAGCTCAGGGGTGTGCAGGGTGAGGTGTCATATATGTCACCATAAAAAAAGAGAAGGCAGCAGTCAGCACCTGTCTTAAAGAGGCCACTTGCATCTCTGCCCATCTGCCTATGAAGGAAAATAATTTATAAGTGATTTTTCCAGACTATGGCACATGGTGAGTCGGGGGGGGGAAGGCAAATTGTGTGGCTCAGCATCAGGAGCCCCTGGTCGCTTTTTCATCCTACCTCCTCCTCTGTGCAGCATTGTGCTCAAATCCGTTACCCACTGATTTTCAGGGGTGTGAGAGACACCTGGGTGCACAGGGGTTTACTCCTGAGGGAATCAGCAAACAGGACATGCTCAAGGCAGCAAAGAGGAACTTTAATACAAAGTACATGTACTGGCAAAGGACGTGTCAGCATCATGTAAAACACACTTGGCAAGGTAGTTTGCTGTGCAACTAGAAGCTGTCCAGCTAAAGATGATCAGATACTTATCTGCCAAGGCACATTACCAGGGTAAGCTGAGCATGTAATCCAAGCAGATGACCCCACAGGGTACTTGTTTAACTGGCTCCATTTCTGTGAAAGCACTGGAGTCAGACAGTAAAAGAAACCTTTCCTCTTAGCCAGGATATAATTCCCTTGAAATTCAGAGCGCATCACCAAAATGAGTTTTCCTCTCAGGTTTCTTACTGAACACTGACTTTGCTTTGGTAAGCACAGCTGTGCCCTGGCCTGTAAGCACAAGTGGGGAGAACATGATGAGCTGGGAACAAATTTCTTTTAGGACAGGAGAAAACAAAAACAAATGCTAGAATAACAGACCAAATTAAAGCCAAGCCCTCAGCTGTACCCTGAAGACTGAGGCTGGTTCAGCTGGGAGCATCCCTGGGGTGTGGAGTACCAGGGCACTTGAAGCAGGGGACTCTGTCCATGACACAGGCTTTGTTCTTCAGGTCTGAGCCCTCTGACCTCACCAGGATTTCCAGTTTGATGTACATTTTCAGGGTGCAGTAGCTGACAACTTCCAGGAAGCTGGACTGGATGATTCAATAATAACTTACAGTCTTATATTCCACATGACTGGAAAATATCCCACAAAGTCCTTATCACAGTCTTGTCGTGAGCTAGTACATTTATTACTTATTATGGAAATGGCAGTGCTGATAAAACTCACTATCTTTGGTCCCTGAAGCTCTCTTCTATCTGTGGCAAGATCTTATTTGCATTTTCTGTAGCTGGGATCCCTCCCAAGGGCTAAGTCCTGGGAGCCAAGAGCAATACACAGAAGAAACTGGGCCCAGAGCTTGGTTTTTCTTCCCCAGTCTGAGATGCTGACACACACACAGTACTTTTGCAAAGTGCCCGATCTTCTCGTGTCTTGGTCAGCCCAGCTGCCAAACTGTGTAATAGCAGGATCTCACTGAGAGCCATATGTTGCTGCTGGCTTGTTTTGGGGAAAATTAAATTAAAACAATCCACAACAGTTGTTTTAATGGCATTTCTTGTTTGCTTGAAGCCTTGGTCCCAAATTACCTTTATGCAATGGGAAGGTAAAGCCTACAGTTTCCAGTAACTTGGGGGACATGCTGGACACTCAGGAATGGCTGCTGATGGGCAGCACAGAGACCCCCAGCTCTGGGAGAGCTCTTGGGAGGGAAACTGAAAAAAAGGTGAAAAAAATTCAGGAAGAATGGCAGCTTTACTTGCTTTAAATTCACCTAAAAGCAAAACTTACATTGCATTACATGTCTTTCTCCAGGAAAACATCTTCAAGCCGGTGCTTAACTTCTTTCCACAGATTTTTTTGCTTCCTCAGTCCCACTCACAGTATTTCTCTGCATGTGTGGTTATCAAAATAGGGGTGCATTCAATCCACAGGACTTATCCTCATGCTCAGAAACCCAAATGTGCAGGTTATCACTGCTGTAGGACATAGAGAGCTGTCAGATTAGCGATTGAATTGAAAACACAGAGCAGAATTCCTATGGAGGAACTGATTTCTCTTGATAATGAGAAAGTGGGTAGAGCTCTGGGGTGTTTGTCAGACTGAGCAATGGCATGGATGAGACACTCAAAGTGCTCTGCACTGCAGACTCCTGCAGCCTTGACCTCCTGCTCCTGTGCTTGGCACAGGCAGAGAGGACTGGCATGTTCAGTCCTTTGCTGAAAGTTAGGGCTTGACAGCAACTAGTGTAACAAAATGTGTTTAAGGCAAATGGAAAAAAACCATGTTTATTTGTTTTATGGAGACAGTGAGAATACAGACTTTTTTATTCTGATAACATCAGGGAGATCTGAGAGTACAAAGCTCTTTCCAGGCTGGGTAAGAGACTTCCCTTTTAAAACAAACCCCAATATGATAACAGTTCCTTACACACATATTTCCCTCCCATGATTTTACACTGAATAAGTAAGAGAGAGAATGGAAAGAACCCTACAGCACAGGCAGAAGTAGCTGGGATATCCAGAGCCATGCTTTCTCTCTAATGCTGTTCATGAACATCACTTGTTTATTTGCAGCCATTAGTGTAAGGTCCCATTTGTATGGCAGTGTTTTATGTCGTCCCTTTTATTAGCACTGGAGCTGGATTCTGAGATGAGAGTGCTGTCCTCTCTCGTTATTTGTGCAAGGCCCAGTGATAATAATGATGTGGTGGTGGATGCTCAGGGCTCCAGTGGTGGTGGTGTGGGTTCCCTGGGGATTAGAGCAGAGCAGAGCAGAGCTGATGGTGCCCTGAACAATACAGCTTCCACCCCAGAGGGCATCTAAATCTGCTGGGCTGGTGTGCCTGTTCTCTGACCCTGCCCTGGGATGTCAGCATGGGAAGGGCACTTGGCAGCCTCAGACTCCCTGGTTCAATGAGGGACCATGGGCAGTCTCAGGGATGCTGTGGGGGGCTTGCCCGGCTCCCCGATTTCCTTCCTGCCAGCCTGCAGGCTGGGAGTGTTGGGGCTCCCAAGGGGACTCCTACACTTCCCTCTTGGAGAGTTCTCCCCAGGTGAAGAGATCTGCTTAGGCTAGGGTCATGTTTGGGTAGCATCTGGGAAGTTAGAAAGGTCATTCTTTAACTTTTTATTTCCTCCCCCCAAGATTTCATCTCCACCAGAGGCTCAAGGCCAGGGAGGAGACACCTCTGCATGTCTGGTTCATAAGGCCTTCACCTCAGAGCTGTTTTCTCAACAATGCTCCATCAAGGGCAGCCTTTGTCTGGGCTGGGATAAAGGCACTTCCCTAATTAAGTTAGCTTAACCACCACTTGGGAAATACAACGTTCACTAAACTCATCCACAGCCAGGCACTGCCGAGGATCACAGCTATTCTGTGGGAATGGAGCACACGTCAATTATCCCCAGAATTTCAAAGCTGCAAAACCCAATAGTTTCCTTGGCAAAATCTGCCAGGCATGACATGACTGCTACTCACACTCCACACATTTCCTAATGCAAAGGATTGGACAACCTCAAATACCGATTCCAAGAATAGCAAGGGCAAATGAACTGCAAATTACTAAATTCCTTTTATTGCTGGGAGCTACAAAGTAATTTAAATTAGTTTCAGTCTGAAGTGAACTGTGGGGCAAGCTGGGAAAATTATATAAGTGGTGACATTTTAGAAACACCTTTTATGATCATTTAAAGAAAATATTTCATCTCACACCAGGGTATTTAGTAGTCTTAGGAAAGATACGTTTGTAAAAAATTATGGCTTTCTCTACATGCATACTTGCAACACATTTAAATGCACATGTACACACACATGTATGCTTTAACCTATAATGGAAACTGAATATTTTTCATTCACTTAGCAACTAGCCTTTGCAGAGAAAGGGATAGCAACTGACCCCAAGAGAACTTATGATTTTATGGAAAACTGCCATTAACATTAGACTTGATTACATAACACTCTTTTCCTCTTTCCCACATCCTCTGATATAGGTGGGTTTACTAAATGCATAGGTAAAATAATGATAATCTTAATTCTTCAAACAGTTTCCTGCTCCAGGAACTACTTTTGGCTCCCTATGGTTTTGATTAACATCCTACCTGTGACTTCTGCAGATCAGCGCTGGTTTGCTTCTGCAGGCAAAGCAGAGAGGGGAATAAGCTCCAGCACCTGGCACTGAATCATTGCAGCTGGAGTGGAGAAGTCATAAAATGCACTGCCTTTTAATGAAATAGGATAGAGGGAATAGATGCTTCCCCTCTCTTGCAGCATCACTGCAAAAATAACTCGTCCGTGCTGAGTGGTGTTGGCTTCACAAGCTCTACATGTCCCAGCTAGAGCAGATGCAAAAAGACAACAATAAGGATAGTGATAATAATAACAACAATAAAAAATAAAACCAGAAAATTGTTGGAAATCTTTCACGCTGTCATGCTTTCTTTCAATGAAGGGAGGTTAAATCTTCAGCCAGCCGAAAAGCAAAGGGTAGGATTTGTGCCTCTTACAAATAATGGATCAGTGACTGCAAACACTGGATGCAATATGTAGTTGCAGAAAGCTTTCAGTCAAGTGGAGATAACTTCTTCATGGTACAAAGCACTTTCTGCAACCTCAATGTCCTAAATGTAAAGCAATACAATGTTAGTGTCATAGAAATCAGAGTGCTGCGGGGTGAAGGGCTGAAGGGAGAGAGGGTGTAATTTCAAAGGGGAATGTCTGGGGTGATGGAAGTGGCATGGAATAGCCCATGCTTTATTGGCAGGTTTTGTGTGCATGTGTTCATTAATTTTGTCTTTCCTGGAATCTGAAACTGCGCAATTTCTGCTCTGCTTCTCCCTGTGTAACTAACTTGCTTTCCCTGTCTGGTATCTGGGCTGCAGGCAGGTAAAGATGGGTGGGAGGTGGATCAGTGCCTCCAGGGACTCCTCCTAGGAGGGGAACTGGCACAGCATCCCAGTCTGGAAGCAAATTTGAAATAAGCAGAGGTGATATCAGGAAAAAAATATTAGCACATGGGTAAGCACAGGATGACCTCCATGGCTGTCTGGAAGGAGATGGTGAACTGTGAGGCAGCTTTTCCCAGGCTGTGTGTTCTGAGAGGTTAGACAGAGCTCTGGACCATGACATCTGGGGACATCCTAGGGGAGAGGGTCACAGCTTCAGCCCCTCACAGGCCTAGAGCTGCTGAGACCAAGAGGAACTATGACCAGGGAGCTTCCTTCCATCTGGTCCTTAGCTAGCCCAAAGAAAGCCCAGAAGCTTTCTGAATTAAGAGCAAACAAACAAAGACAGCAGAGGACAATATGCTCTGGAGGCAAAGGGGGCCTTGGCTCATCATATTACTGCAAGGTATTATTACATTGTATTTCTACTAAGTATTAATAATATTAATAACACACAGAGGGTCAAAGCGTCAACTTTTTCCAGGCAAATGTCCTAAGTCAGAAGTTCATAAGGAAGCACAGATAACGAGATGAAAGAGCTATGGGACAGATGAATGAGTAGACTGGGAGAAAGGCATGAGGAACCTGGAAGCCCAGATGAAGTATTACTGGGATTAATTTTAAGAAGAAAAGATAAAGTTACTTTATCTTAGATGGAAAAGAAAGTAGGGGTATTTGGATAAGAGTACAGTTTTTCAAGCATATGTGTCTTTAGCAGCAACTACTATAGAGCTGGCATGAGAGGGATAAAAAAAACAGTATAAAAGACCAATTTTCCTTCTCTCTGAGTGGGCCTGGTCCATATGATGAACACAGAATCACAGAATTAATTAGGCTGACAAAGTCCTCTAAGATCATCAAGTCCAACCATTAACCCAAGTCTTCCAAATCCAACACTAAAACCTCACCTGAGCTACCTGCATCACAGAGGGTGATGTTCATCCATTGGAATTACTGTCACTCTTCATGCCCAAGATGCAGCAGGCAGATGCTACAATAAGAAATATGCAATAAAAAATGAACAGAAACATATTGGGATGTCCTAAGGGCGCAGCCTGCCCTAACCCCAGAGCTATCATGCCCAATGCTTGCAAGCAATACTCTGCCTGTGGGTTTGCAAAGCAGCAGCTTTATTCTGGTCATTCAAGACTAGCAAGGAGATAGGAAGGAGAGAAAAAAATTGTGAATATTTAATCTCAAAAAATATTACTGATAGATAATGTAGACCAAAGTTCTTTTGATTTCTTACCAGAGGTGTAGAAAACCCAAATTTTTTATGTTTTTCTGCCAGCTCTCCCCATAAATACAGAGACTTTGAATTCACCTAGAACTGACTGCACAGACAATCCCACTTTTAGAGGAATCAAATTGCATCTGAGCCAGGGCTGAGCTCAATAACCTATATGAAACAGGGCTGATAGGAGACAGCAATTTCACAGAGTAGTCAGTTTTCACTTACTGCAAGATGAATTTGTGGTAATAATGGCAGAACAGGAAAATGTCATATTACAATTTCAATGTCCAGATCCACCTCTCTGCTGCATGTTATAATACTTGAATTCATGCTGTTTCTCTTTTTAAAAAACCTGGGGATATGAGTTTGTTTTAATAATATCTGTGCATGATTAACAAACCCTTGGTTTAAATTCCGGTACCAAAAGTCAGTCAAGAGATATAGTGCAATGATAGTGTGTCTAGTGCTGAAGAGTATTGTTTTATGAAGGGAAAATCCAGACACACATGAGAAGAGGATGCAGTCAGAGAGAGTTACTTCCAGATGGAACAGACCCTTAGGAGTTGAGAAGAGTGGGTGGCTGGCAATGACTAATTTCATGGACTGAGTCTTCTGTTGCTACGTGTGGATAGTGAAAGAGTGGGCTGCAGGTCCTCCAGATATACTTGATCATCTGAATGACATTGCAAACCTTAAATTCAGAGGCTCAATTGATTCCTAACGCTGTTCTACAGGTGTTCAATATTTGAAAGCTGCAAGGTGGTCATCATTACCCAGAAACTGTAGGACACCATTTCTGATATCCTGATTCCTGCCACACTGATATTTCAGCAGGAATTACCATTCCTGTAAGATTAATTTTTCCCTAGTCCTTAGGCACATTTTTGAATGCAATTTCCATAAATGCCCATGCCAAAAAAAAAAAAAAAGTGCTGTGTAAGTACAGAGCAGGGCAAACACAAGAAAAACCATGACTTATGCAGCTCTGTTTGAAGCAGTACAGGTGTTGTTCCTAGAAATTCTTTACACAGTATGTGCAACATTTCACATTAAAACATTTTGATTATGGTTTTTAATACCATTACCTGTTTTACTGCTGTGCAGTTATACTTAGGCACTGAGGACAGATAGTTTTGAAAGGCAGGACAGCAAGGGGAAATCAAACAGCTTGGAAAGAGTTAATGCTCACAGATAATGTTCATTTCTTGCTATTGTGCTTGATAGAAATGCTTCCTGCTTGCTTTCTGAAACTATTACAGCACACTTATACCTTTTTGGGTTATTGCACCTGCAGGCCAGGTAGAGGCAGGTATTTCTGTGCAGCTCAGGGACATGATTTGTGGTTCAAGCTGATTTGGGAGGCTGAACCTTCTGCCAACCAACCTTTTTGATGAAATATTATTCTTCCTATTCATGATTTTATTTTCATGCCTACTTTGTCCCATGGAGAACTCAGATCAGTGAGGGGGGACCTGCATGCCAGTTCCCAGGGCAAGGACAGGTGGAGGAGGAAATGCTCAACCAGGTGGGCTGGGCTGGGGTGCCCAGCACGGGGACAAAGCTGTGGACAAAGCTGTCCCAGCTCAGGGACAAAGCTGTGGTCTGGTTGGGCTGCTGCAGGTGCCTCAGTGGGGTTAGTTTGTATTAAACAAAACCAAGAGGTAGCAGCAAAAGGGCAGGCTCAAAAGGTCGAAGATAGAGCGCTGCCCTGCTGAGCTCCTGTGCTCTGCTCCTGAATTTGAATGTCATGATAAGATAAAAGCAAAAGCCGGTTTGTATTAGGCTGAGCAAACAAAAAGAGAGCAGGACTTTTCCATTTAAAATCCCAGCCAATGCAAAGTGTCTAATTTCCCCTACCCTTTTCAGGCTGCAGCACAAACCAAGCTATCTCAGCACGGTTGTTGACACCTACTGAAATAAAAATGCATGAAGTAATCTTTGTGAAGGTCACAGTGACCTTAGTGCTTAGCACAAAATTCTCACTTAAGCTGGGGTTTCTGGCACATCCTTGTCTGTAGCTAGGGAACCAGGCATTTTGCTCGATAGAGACATGATCTTCTCTTGGCTTTGCTCATTCCCAGCCCAACTTGGCTATGCCAGAAGTACAGTTGGGCTGAAAAATGGCTGATGATCAGACAAAGCAAATTCAAGGACATGGCTCAGTGCAGACACTGAGAAAATGCTGCATCACTTTTGAACAAGTTGAACCAACTTGTGCTTTCCTCTTTGCCAAATTAAATAAGGATCAGTTGCAAAGAAATGAATGAAGTGCATTTTTGCTTGAGTGAAGACAGTGGGGTAGCAAATAAAGGGTGATTTCTAAAAGAGTCTGGAGATTCTGAATCGCAGCAAGACTCCAGGAACCTGAACTCTGCAGGTCATTTCAAAAACTTCATTGTAATGTGTTTCTCTAACTGTGGTGGAAGTGGAAACAGCTACAAAATTTGACATCTCAAAACTTGGCTTCAGCATGGATTTTCCTTTCGAAATAAATATTCATTTTGAATGAAGTGTATTAATTCTAATATTAGCATTACCAGTGCTCTTAGGACTACTCTGAAATATGAAGTGGTAGTGATGAGGATTGAAGTGCATCTCTCCACTGACATTTTTCCACTCTTCTGAATGTTGTGCTGACATTACTACCCAATACTACCAAAAAAGCCTCCAATTTACCTTGCAGCACTGTAAAAAGTCAGTGTTTTAGAGCAAAAGGGAAGGAGGCCTGTGCTCACAGGGCCTGTGCATGTTATGAAACTGCCCTTTGCAGCCTCCCAGCCACATCCTTGCCCTCTGCTGCCCAAGCACAGAGTTCAGGGAAGAAGGCTGAAGGATGGTGAAAGATATGAACCGCTTTCCCTGCAACTCAAACAACAGGACCTGAGTGCTAAGGGAAGCCTTATCTATTGGGTTTTAACCCTTTTAATGTAGACAAGGTGTTATGAAAAAATGTGTGCAACACCTTCTTCAAATTAGTGTTGGATATTTTTAGCTTATTTTTAAAAAATTCTGTGTGGACGAAAATCTCCATCTCTCTTCATACATGCTTAAATAATGAGCCCTGAGTCATGTCTGCAGCTCTTCACCTTAGAAAGGAAGTGTTTAACACAGTCACATAAAAATCTAGGATATTGGGAGGTGTTACTGATTGTGATAAAATCCCATTAGAGTGACAATACACAATAGAGCCAATACAATACAACAAGAGAGTTGTACAGTTAAACACAGCCAAATAACCCTGAAGCAAAAGAAAAACAGGCTTGTGGAATGGAGCATGGCACAAATGAACACAAACAGCAAGTGCAGTAATGAAAGCCACACATGAAAGATCAAGAAAAGTCTCTTTCCCAGGTGCAGCATAGAAAGGAGGGGGCAGAAATGCTGTGCTGCAGCACCAAGCCAAGAGCCACCTTCGGGAGGGCACAGCACCTACAGGGCCCTGGGTCAAGGCAAGAGGGTCCCACCTGGCCAAAATATTATTTTGATAATCAAAATGTTATTTTCCAAGTCACCAGAGTGTCAGAATACTGAGAATACCACCTGACAGCACCTTGGGATCATCTTCATCAGGTCACAACAAATACCTTCCCAGGCCAGGCAAAGTTTCCCTGTTGAGTTTGATGAGATCTAGTTAAGACATGAACATCCAGGAAAAATAATGCTATACTGACTGGTAAGGAGAAACAAAACCCCAGGTACTTTCAGAATGCATAACTTGGTGGTGAAGTGCTCAAAAAAACTGACTTTCTTTTATTTGTGTGAATTACCTTATCAAACTGATGGTTAACACAATTAATTGATCAAAGCCATTGCTTCTGGTGAATACAGAGCCATGCCACTGAGTAAGATGACATTGTTTTCACAGAAAAAGGAGACTCTCCATAATAATAGCCAAAATCTATATTGGAAGGGCACTGAGGCATCTTGTCAGCAAAATACTCCTTTTCTTGGTAAAAAACCAGGAAGTCTTACCAGCCACAGTAATTAACATGCAAGGAAACTTGAATGGGTGCCAGAGGATCTCCAGTAGCACAGTGAACAGTCAGAAAACTCAACAAGAACTTAGTGTTCCTGCCTCGTCATGCTTCTTTCCTCCACGTAGGTGGACAGGCTGAAATGGGCTGTGTGACCTCCTTCTGTCAGAAACTATTATTCATGTTATGCCACTAATGCCCCTGGCTAGCTCGGCTGCCAGATCTTACATTCGGGAGAAAAAATAGTCATCGGGTCCTTTTCATCTCTCAGGGCTGGCCACTGCCATGGGCCTTGAGATAAAAGCCACGCTCAGTGATGGACCAGCAGGGCCAGCCCTGGGGTCCTGCTGGGGAATGCAAAAGGAATCACAGAGAGAAGTGCACTGGGAAATGCAAGGGGAATCCCAGTGGCAATCAGAGTGGAAGTTACACTGGGAATTGCAATGGGAATCACAGTGAGAAGTGCACTGAGAGTTGCAAAGGGAATTGCAATCACAGTGGAAATTGAACTGGGAAATGTTCTGGGAATCACACTGGAAATCACACAGAATTGCAAAGGGAATTGCAATGGGAATTCCAGTGGGAGTTGCCCAGCTGCAGCAGGGGAGCCCATAACATCTCAGCATGGCTCTGAGCCTTTCCCTCCTAGGGAAGGGGGCAGCATGTGACTTATTGCAGCACCTCTGGCCCTCAGTTGGTGAAACTGGAAGGCAGCTGGCACCACAATGAACCCCCATTGTTGCCAGGGCTGGCAAGGCAGTGGGGTGGCTTTGGCCAGCCCAGGGAAGCTCTCTGAGCAGGGACCCTCCAGGTGCTGGAGGGCTGTCCTGTGACCAAGCCACCCTGGGGATGTGGGGGACCCCTCTGCATGGGGGCTGGCAGCTCTCCTCAGAACCATGCTCATGGCCAGCCCTGCATGCCTGGCCCCACATCAGCCACTGCCTGATCATCTGCATAAGCAATCAACAATAATTTAAAATTCAGGCTGGATACAGTTAAGAGTCCCATTAAGCACTGGATGTGTGGGAAGTGGGGCCAAAGCAGCCTTTAAAAAGGTGGTTGGGGTGGTTGTGCTACCTCTTGGTGAAGGTACGTGGTCTGAGCAGGAGTTAAAAGCAGACTTTTCTTATGAGTGAGGATGTTTATGGTCTGCTCTGGCATCTTGTGAAATGAAACAGAGGCCTACATGCAGGGAAGAGATAATTTTTGGTGCTGCAGCCATCTAGGACAGCAGAGGACTCCCACCTTTGAAAGGCTAACTCACTCCCAGTGTTCCCAGTAAGGACATGTTTATCTTGTTTTCATTTGGGCTCTGAGTGAGGGAGGTAATAAAAAATAACTCTTCTGAGTGTTCTTGCACTCTGTGTGTGTTTTTGCAGGAATTTACAGACACCTGAAAAGGATATTTGCAAAATGACCTATGATCCTTAACCTGCAGTACACACAATAAATCTGCCACCCTAAGCATTGCCAGCCTTTTTGAATGAAAGGCTGCATTATAACAACACATGTGTATGGCTACAGGGCTGTATATCTTATCGGACCTCATACTCCAGTCCACATTTAAAAATAAAAGGAAAGCAATATCAAACTATCTACACATAAATTCTCTTGCAATGATTTGGCTCTCCCTTCTCCCTAGCCTCTTTCCATCCTGACTGATGGCTTTATTATACAGAGGACAGTAATAAACATCCCAGCTAAGCCAATGAACTTCTCTTACATGTAAATACCTCCTTGGAGGATACCAGGTATGACCAAGAGAAGAGTAATGACTTCTTTTCTCCATTTATTCCACGTTAATGAAATACCTGGTCATCAAACTGTAGACTTGGATGTGATAGATTCCCAGTTTGTATCTGGACACCAAAACAGACTTAAATGGGAGAAGAAACCAGTTAGCATCTTTAAAAGGAAATATGTTGAAAAGCACTGTAGGCTTTTCATTTTTCAAAGATAATTTTCAGTTTCAGTAAAACAACCTAAAATAGAACGTGCTGATTTTTGTTCATTTCACAAAAGCTGAGGGAGTAAAAGCTGGATTCACAAAACTTCAAACTCAACCTCACATCCAGTGTCTGCCTGAGAGGATTCAGCCCATCCCCTAGAACTGCAATCCCACCATTGGGATCCTGTACTCCAGGATGAGCTCAGCCTTTTCTACTAAAGCCTTCTTTCATTAGTGACATGAATATTCATTAATCCAGAAAACAAAGCACTTCCTAACTCATTAGGCCCCTCTAAGAAGAAGATGACATTAGTAGGTTGTTCGTGCAGCAGGTTCTATAATAATAATAATAATAATAATAATAATAATAATAATAATCATCTAGTTGCTGATGGGACTTTCACTATCTTACTCAAAGCATTAATTTCTTCCAATCTTTCAACAAAATGAGCAATACAGTGTGCCTATCTTCCCCTTGGCTGGGTTGAGGTCCCTTTCTTATCTCTTATTTCCTAAATCTGGCTATATATCTGATAACATAATAACATATACACACACAGAGCTATGATACTTCTCTCACTTGTATGCAGAGATGCACTGGATGCTCTGAAATCAAGTGCTCTAAAACCGTAGTGAAGAACAAAGAGAAGCCCCCAACATCTGATTTTGTTTGATATCCCTCGGTTGTTATGCTAATATTTTTTATTTGGGCACAATTTTGACATAATGTAAAAATTTATAAACTGATGAATATTGTGAATTGCCTATAAAATTTTCTGAAACATTGAAACCATTTTCCTTGGAGACCACTGATGATTTTGTTTTGACTATCCCAAGTATTTTGCATGTTCTGGTATTTAAAATAATCGCCTTGTAGGGGGAGGCTTCAGCAAGGCCAGAGGACTGACAATTGACCACAAATAGTTGTACTTTTCCAAATGTCTCAACATTTCCCTCCCAAAAAACTTAGTGGCAATAGTCAATGTTTTCTATGAAACAGTCTGCTTCAGAAAAATTATGCACATTGTGCCAAGAAACCGTGCAACCAAATTTTTTAGCCAGCTGTCAAGGTCAGGCAGACTATTTCCCCCAAAAGAATGTGAAGGAAGAACTAAAAAACCAATCATACAAGCAAATGCTGCCCATATTGAGCTGTACCTTCAGAAGGTTTGGCCACAGGACTGGAGAGACATCCCCATGTCCTGTCTGGGATTCTGGTGCAGCAAAGGGCTCACAGGCTCACCAGTTGAAGGGGTTACTGCAATTTGTGCTTTCACACGGTGGGGAAAGCTGACAGGTGCCTGGCAGGGCTTCAGGGCGTTGTCTCAGGTCCCTGTGCAGAGGGGATCCCAGGGGAGCACCCACCCCACCTCCAGACTTTGCCCCTTGGTGCACTACTCTTACCCTGGCACCTGTCATTGAGGACAATTGCAAACCCACCCCCTTTCTCCCTGCTGCCCCCCACCCCCCCAATTCCCCTCTTCCACTTCCCCTCCTCCCCCATCTTGATTTTGAGACACACATCTCCAGATGGGACAGGGTTCATGCCAGCCCTCTTTCCACACAGGGCTGATTAAACTGTTCTTTAGACAGTCTCTCCGAACTTTAGGGGATGAGGGAGGAGAAAGCAGGGGGTGGGATGGGTGGTCCTTTAGTGCTGCCCGGGGGGATGCAGTGTGGGGGCTGGGCAGAGCACCCAGGGATGCTCCCAGACTTTGCCAGCATCTCTCTCATTTTCCTGCTTTGCTGAGAGAAGAGAAACGGCTGAAGAAACGTTTGCTGGAAAATAAAACAGATGAAGAGATTTCCAGCCTCGTCTCAGCTTCCCTGCAGGGTGAGACTGTGAATGCTGGGCCAGGAAGGCCAGCAGCGTGGGGAGGGCTGCCTGTGTGCAGCCCCTGGGGAGGGAGCACTTCTGGGCTGGCCTTCCCAGCATGCGCTTCCCAGATGTGCTGCACGGCCCGTCAGGATGGGGCTGATTTAGTGCATCTGTCCAGGCCATCTGCAGGCTGGGAGAGAGAGCCTGTGATAAACATCCCAGCCACGCCGGCCTCATGGCACGTGCACGCAGAGATGATTTATTTGCAAGGCCAGCGGCCCTCTGTCCAGCATTTCTGGATGTGCAGCAGAGACATAATGCCAGCTGGGCTGTTGGAAAAATACCCAAACTCCTCAATCCTATCTATGCAACATTTCCAGGTAGAAAAATAGCCATATGCACAGGAAGGCACTGCAGCACTGCTGTGGCTGTCAGGCTGGAGGTGTATTGCTGACACCTGCTCCTGCAGCTCCTGCTTGCATAAATGGCTTGCTGAAAGCACTGGGGAGCCTCACTGGGGTCCTCGACTGCCAGATTTACATCCCATGTGTTTTTTCTTTCCCGGCTCAAGGCATGCATAACTCACTAGCAAATGTGGCTTGACAATGGCAGACAGAGGAAACTGCTATGAGCCAGCTGTTATTTGGTGTGGCCTCTGCTTCCCACCCTAATTAGGATGAGGCAACACCCCAAAAAGTAAGGAAGCCCACAAAGCAATCCAGGGGAGGTATAGCAGATGGGGCTGTCTGTAGGATCCCTCATCCCACCCACAGCACTGAAAGGTTTTTTAAAGCAAGTGTTTTAAAATGCTGAAGGGTCCCAGCTCTGAGTGGCCGAGGATGTATTGCTGTAATTGTCAGGTGGATGATTCACAGCTTTGCACTTACACCATTAAAGGTAGCATTAGCACCAGGACCCTTTATGCAGCAACATTAGTGAATGCTGAAAAACATTCCTCTGAAAGGGCTTTGTCACCTTCCCTTGGTGGTGAAACAGACTCTTAACACCAACCCCGTACATTTCAATTACTCTATGCTGGCATTTCTACCTCTTTCCCCAACTCATAAAAATCACAGCCAATAAACACAAATCACCACCTGAAGGAGTCGGTGCTTTCCTCCCACTTTAATATACTTGCCCATACTTCAAAGAAACCCGGAGAGATTCTCATATCAGCAGTGCCTAGGCTGCCTAGTCCTAGGCAAGGATTAGCCATGTGTGCACTTGGAACAATCTGCTCTTGGTTTGCTTTAACACGGTTTTTATCCCTCTAAATCACACTCAGCCATTTGACCTGACAGCAGACTAATACATGACCTGTTCCAGGGAAAAAGGGTGCAGAAGGGCAGGAGATTTTGCTCTTTTCTTGTTCAAATTGGAAGAACCCTGCATCTTACCAGGTGAGCTCTTTTATCAAGAACAAACACAATTCTCCCTTTGTTTTCCAGTGGTAGCTACATTGCTGTGTTTTAAGATGGCAAGAAAATGGCAATGACTTCAAGGCTCCATAATAAGAAGCTTTACTGGGAACCACCAGGGGAGAGACAGGCACCACTGAAAATACATGTAACCCTGCAAAAAGGAGGGCAGCTAAGAGACAGGCACTAGTAACAGGAGAGGTAATGTAAATATCTCAGTGCCAGACCCATCACCAGCCTGTCTCTGTTTTCAGGGGGCTCTGGCAGGGTTTCCTAGGCATTGATGCAGCATTGATTTCACCTGCCTGCTGTGCTGGCAGCTGGGGAGAGATGGCAGGCAGGAGTCAGGGAAGCCTGGCAGAAGTGCTGCCTCCCCAGCTGGATTTCTCTCACTCTGTCCCAGCACTGTACTACTGGAGGGCTGGGATTTGGACAATGCCAGTGCTGTGGAGCAGGAAAATAAAAGTAGCTTTTCATTCAGGGCTCTTGCGCAAAGCAGTGGCACTTTGAAACTTTCCAAGTGTCGCATGGGAGTTTAGCATGTGACTCCCATTAAAGTCGGTATGAGTCATGTGGCAAACAACCCCAAACACTTTGAAGATATACTGCAATTTATGTTTTTCTGATGTCCTCAAAAAAAAAAAAAAAAAAAAGAAAAGAAAAGAAAGAAAGAAAAAAACAAACAAACAAAAAAAACTATTGTGGACTGGGACTTCAAGGACAGCTTTTCCAAAGCACTTCTAAGCACTTCTCTTTCCATGTTTGCTCCTAGACATAAATCAGTAGGAGGGAGCACAATCAGGCTGTTAGTTGGTAATGGAACAACAATGGCTGGGCAAGGGGGAAAAATAGGTGTGATAAAGAAATGCTGGTGAAAATTATATATTGATTCCTTAAGCCTTGTAGTAAAGTACTGACCGGACCCAGGTGGATTTCAATTCAATGCAATACAAAAGCTTTCCATGGAAAAGCTGAAGTGCTTAACAGAAACTGGAGGGAAGGTGTGCTCCTGGGTTTGCATCAGTGCCAAACATTCCTGGAAAGATGGCTAATCAGGGGAGCTGCAGGCATGTGGGTCTCACTGCCTCCTTCCCAGATGATCAGATCTAGCAGGGCCACTCAGCTCTGGTGCTACGTTTGGGACTGGTGCTCCCACTGCATTCCCATCCCTTTAATAAGGATGAAACCCAGCCCATGCTCTGTGGCTAAATGAGAGCTCACCTTTTCACTAGTCCAGGCTTGAGGTTCAATTTGAAATTGTCAGGAATATGTTCCTTCTGGGTCCTTGCTGTCACTGGTGGGCGAAGGGACAATTCCTCAGTCAGAGAGTGCTGGGATATCTCCTGCCCTTGTCACATGCTGCAAAACCCTCTGCAGAGCCATAAATCCTGTCCTCCAGCTCTGCTGCTAGAGAGGGCCAGGGGAGGCAGGCAGGCAGTGGCGCTGTCCCCTCTGTGACACTGTGACACATGCCACTGACCAGCACTCCCAGGTGGACATCACCTATGTGACCTCAGCCTCCATGTCTGGGAACCCCTCAAGAAATTGACCTCATAGTGCTTCTGAAAAAAAGAAAAAATGTTTTTTTGCATCTTGCTGGCCCCCATGGAGCCACTATAAAAGGAGATGAAGGATTTATCACTGCAGAGGCAGAATGGCAGCTCAGTGTGTATTAAATAACTACAATAGAAGGAGACAGGATTTGTTTTGATGAATAGTAAGCAGAACAAATGAAAGATTCACTTTCCAGTGAGAACTATGCACTGACTGGTGTTAGATTTTATGGAAAAATGGGGAAAAATGTAGGACTGAGACATTTGTGATACTTCCTTGATATTTTGCTTTGAGAGTTTCAGAATAAATTGTTTCAATGCATTATTTTGAGAGGATGTTTTTATTCTAAAATTCACCTGAATTGAGAAATAATGAAAAAACAATCATATGTTATCCTGAACCAAAGTGGGGATATTTTTTCTATTTTTAATTTAGTTACTGTACTATTGAAAAAATAATCCATTCAGGTAAGGCTAAGCAAAATCAAAGTTGATAAGAGGCCTGATAATGTGACTGCCATTCTCTCATGTCCCTGCCTGGCATATAAAATGTTTTCAGGAAATTAAAACCTCCATAATAGTGTAAATGGAATATTGCCTCTCTGTACTGTCTTCCTCTAACATTTATTTTTCATTTTATCTTTGCTTGTCCTTGTCTCACTTTTCATCTTGTGTGGGACTCTTTTATAAAAGACATTTTGTTCCCAGGCAGAAAGCACAAGGCAGGTGAGAAGCAGCATCCAAGAGAAAATGCAGTGCTGCACTATAGCAAATTCACCAGGATTAAGTTGGCTGTAGTTGTCTTGGCTAGTGAAGTGCATCTGTCCAGGAAGTGAATGCAACTCCCTGAGGCATTGATGTAACCTCTACCTTTACTTCCAGAGCAGAGGAATTCAAGAGGCAAAAATCAAGACAGGCCCACTTGTATTTTCCCATCCCAGTTATACATCTCCATACATCAACTTCCCAACTATTTCCATGACAAGAGATTACTGACTGACACTTTTTTCCTCCACTGGCAGTGAATTTATAAAGCAGGGATTTATGAAGTATCATTGTTAAGAGATGCATCAGGATGGGAGAGACAGGCCATGCATTTCTGGGATAGCTCATGTTTGGCTGTCAGGAGTGCTGGGGTGCTCTGTGCAACACCATAGTCAACACTCACACATTGGTATCTCCTGCTCATGCTGGAGCCCCAGTAAGGAGTGAGCATATCCAGTGTGCTGTCTTGCTTTTCTGCTCTTGTAGTTTTATTGCTTTCCTTTTTCTGCTAGCTGTTGTCACCAAACCAGTTAAAAGTTTACTTATCACTCCTGCGTAGGGAACATGTGGGTACTCCCCTCCCTTCCCAGTGCTGGATGTGGGGTAGGCAGTGGGGATCATCTCCAGCCCCATCCCAGCAGCAGAGTTTACAGCCTCTTCCCCTGTGGCTCTCCCACAGATGCACTCTGGGTGCTGGGCTCACATGTGGGTGTCTTGGGGCTGCTCCGGAATCCAAATTATTCCCAGAGCTCCTTTCTAGCTCTTGCCACCATGAGCATAGAATTATAGAATATCCTGAGTTGGAAGGGACTCAAAAGGACCACCAAAGTCCTGGCCCTGCATAGCTTGTCCCCAAGGGTCACATCATGTTCCTGAGAGCATTGTCCAAAAGCTTCTTGAACTCTGTCGGGCTTGGTGCTGGGACAACCTGCCTGGAGACCCTGCTCGAATGCCCTCTGGGTGAAAAACCTTCTCCTGACATCTGACCTAAACCTCCCCTGACACAGCTTCATGCTGTTCCCTTGGGTCCTATCACTGGTCACCAGAGAGGAGATCAGTACCTGAAGCAAGCAGGAAGCAAAGAGTAGCAAGCAAATAAGGATCAGCAGCTGGAAATCAGCCCCAAAGACCCCCAGTGAGCAGAGCTGTGGCCCTGACAGCAAAGTGCCATCATGGCCCAGGAGAGCCCCAGGACATGGGGAGCCCAGAGATGAAAGGTTCAAGGTGCCATTAGCCTGGCACACTTCCACAAGGGCCCTTGGTTCCAGCTCACCTATGCAGAAAAACAGTTCAGAGTATGAAGAGAGGGTTCAACAGACCTTGGGAGAAAACGAGCCTCCTTTAAAAGCCCTGGGTTGATTTGTAGTTCAGCAAGTTCATAAGAATGATTGTTCAAAGCAGAAGGAAAGGTTAACGTGCCAATGCTTCACCCCTGAAAACCAGGGTACAGCTCCTGATTATGTCACAAGTAAAAAATTAGATTTTTTCCAATATGGAGAAATATTAATAAGACCTTTAACGAGTCCATAAAAACATTAGGATAGCTTTAGTCACCTTCGTTTAGTAACTATTAGGCTTGTACATTTTCTTAATGGAAGCACAGAGCAAGAAAAGTGCTTCCTTATGAAGAAAAACGAGGAAATGGCTGCTAAAAGTGGAATATTCAAGGATGTGAAAATGTGGCTGGCTCCTCCATCCATGTGAAGAAATGTGAAGGAGAGTCGGGGGGGAGTGGACTGCCAGGCGAAGGAGACTTGAAGAGGGAGGGCACAGCTGAGACATGTCCATGACACTTTGGGGGAATTACTGGATGCTTCTGCATTACAATTTTTTCTTTGGGAAGTGACAAACTTAAGTAATGCAAAGAAACCCCATTTTTGAAGGATTTTCTCTTGCCAATGAATGCATATTACCTTTTCTAGGTCTACTTCTATCAGATTACATTAATGTTAGTAATGCAGATTCTGTCTTCAGAATCAATTGAGAGACAAAGGTAACAATCTTACTGCTAAAATCAAAGGATTTTTTTAAAATATGGTCACAACCTTTTTTGAAAAGAGTACCTTAGGTCCAGAAATATCACACTAAGGGAGATCCTTTGAACCGATTTTGCAGTTTTCCTCCTCCTTAAAATTCTTTTAAAAGTACATTCAACAATGCTGACCAATAAGTGAGGATGCAGTCCCTGTGTTGACACAGCACTCATCTACATGGCTGTTGATTATTATTTGCCTGACACCCTCTCCTCCTGCTGTCCCTGCTAGCTGCAAACCTGTTCAGCAGAAAGGCTGCATGAAGCATTCCTGAGCCTTATCCATTCTCCTGAAGCAGCCCTTACAACTCGCTCCCCATGCAAAGAGGGGCTTAGGCAGACAAAGGCTGTCTGCCTCAGGAGCCAGGAGCAAAGCTCTGCACTCCTGGGACAATTTGGGCGCCAGCAGGGAGTACCCAGGCTGTCCAGGTCCCCTGGATGTCCTTCTGGGAGGGCAACAGAAGAAGCAACATGACCTAGGGGCAAACCACCAGTCCCACTGGCAGTTCAACAGCACAGGAGGAGGAAATATCATCATTTCTCTTCCTTGCACCTTAGGAAAGATACTGACAGCGTTTCACAGCACTCTGGAGACACATTGACATTTCCAGATCTGCTATTCAATTGTTACCTGAGCCCTTTCCACAGGACACCAGGTGCTTTTGCTAAGCATTGCTGTTGGGTTTGAGCTATATATCCATAGCAGAGGTGCCTGCCACTTTTGGGGCATTTTCCCAGCCCAAAGCCTCCCTCAGTGGCCCAGTCAAACATGGGGAGCTGCACAGGGAACACAGAAAATCCCATGACAGCCATGACAGAGCCATGAGCTCCATGAGCTCCATGGTGAGGGTTGGAGGGCTGTTCATGGCAGACAAGGAGGGATCAGTGCCTCTTATGAAAGTAAGAAAAAAAGCAAGAGCAGAAGCAGTCAAGACCACAGAGGGGGTCCCCCCTGCTGCTCCCCAGCACAGCCATCCCTGTTCTCTGAGCACCTCAGCTCAGCTGCCCCCAGCCACAGGTCCCAGTGCCCTCTGGCTCAGCCTGCCAGAGGAACAGGAGTGGGGCTTGCTCCAGGGATCCACTGCATGACAGAGGTGACCATGCTCAAGGCAAAAAAGGGCAGACACGGTGACAGAGCTGCCCTGAGCACAGAGGCACTTTCTGGGGTCAGTCACACCAAGCAAGTGTACATGTGCTGGTGTGTCCTGTGGTGTCAGACACTATCCATGGCAGTGCCAGCCCCAGCATGAAGGAGCCAGCAGCATCCAGCAGCAGCAAGAGCACCTCACATACCCACAGAGCTCTCAGCTCATGGGCACATCTCCTAGAGAAAGCTGCAGCTTCACTGGCAAGGCTGACCAGCCTCTCCCTCCCAAATGTTCCCTGTTTCCAGCCATTATAGGAGTTATTTAAATAACAGGAGTGATAGCACAGACCTTCAGCCCTGCACAATACTACAGCTGAGACTGTAGTGCTATGTGTGGCCCAGGATAGTGTGGAAGACACATTTCTATATCAAATCACATTTTCTACATATATCTAGGAAAGAAGGATATGGCATCTCTGAATGTGTTTATAGTGCTCTCCCTTCCTTACACTCAATTCCCTGGGAATTAGCAGTGTGGGCTGCCTAAAGAGCAGGGTACAGCAGTTCATTGCTGCTTTTGCCTGTGGCTCATGCTCTCAGAGCTGATCATGCCCCATTCAGTCCTACAGAAATGGGTGAGAGGGTGTCCAGCAAGATTTGTGAGCAAGCACCCAGCTCTGTCAGCACTTTCCATGGGTGCTGGCTTCACAGAGGGGGCAGAGCTCAACATTGGGCACTGCTAGAGGTGCTCAGGTCAGATGTGCTACTTGCTATACAAAAAAGCCACCCTTGCTGCCTCACATTTGCTGTGCAGAGGTAATGTTATTGTGTAAGACCCTGCCCTGTTCAAGACTCCAACCATCTCAGCCTGCCTCCCCAGAAGCCTGTGCCAAGGATGGCAGGCAATGAGGCACTCCGGCCTTGCAAAGTGCAGCACCTGCAGATCTATTAAACTTTGGCCCTGGTTCCATGCAGAGAGGTGCGATAAGCTCAGCATGCTGCAAACAATTACAGGGAGGTGGAGGAGAGACAAGCACTGCTCGGCTCTGTAGCAGTCAGCAAGCAGATGGCTCTCTCAGCTTGCTTCGAAACAGAGCTCCAAGGCACAAAGGAAGGCCAAAACCCATCCACTTTTCTGAGAGGTGGGCTCTGAAAACCTGTGCTCTATGCACTACTGTAGTATAAATCTTAGAACTTGCTTACTTTCCCACTTCCAGACCCCTAAGCAGAGCTGAGGCAGGTCCCTGCAGCCCCCTGGTACAGAGGGGGGTACAGAGCCCAGCTAACACATCCTATCTGCAGCAGTGAATCAGCAAAATCCATCAGTATTTCCCAGCAGGATTTTGGCACCTGCTCACAGAGCAAGTCGACAGCCGAACCTGTTATTCCCCACTGCAGTAATAATAAGCTTGCGTTTTCACAATGCTTTTCTGTGGAAACTTTCCCAAAGCATTTCACAAACAGCATGAAGCACAGAAAAAGGGATTGTTCCTGCCAAAACCTGAAGCACAGCCATTCTGTTCTGGAAAACAGCAACTGCTAAATAATGGAGAGAAACAACACAGAGCTTTTTAGGAAGCAAAAACAAATGGCTGGAGGAGAGTAGAAAGACACCCTGGAAACTTAGCTACTATTAATTTAAAAAATAAAACCAATAAACTGGGTATATGTAACTGTCTTAGCTTTAATTTTCATTTCAAAAGGCTTCCTTTTGTTATTTGTGTGCCAGTCATAACCAGGCTCCTGTTTCTTTGGAAGACAATCAGTGATCCAATTTCTGCCTTTATTGAAAATAATCCCAATGTTGAAGAAAACTTAGATGTCCTCCAGTCAGCAGAATAGGCAGGGTCTGACAGAGGTACAGAAGAGGGTTGCTGGGGTAATTTCAGAAGCCATAGCAATTATCTTTGAGTGCTCACACAGTAAGAGGGAAATCTCAAAGGCACAGCAGGAATTGGGTCCAGGTTGAGGTCTCTGATGGTAGGTCTCCACATCAGAGCTGGATGCCTAAATTTCCATTAGTGAAGATGCAGTCAGGGGATATGGGGAGCAATGTGCCTCATTGTAAAGCAGACAGCATGGGCAGCTCAGATGAATTCCTCTCCAGATTATGCACTAGTTTAAACTTGGATAGCTTGTGCCAGTTTGGACTCCCTGGGATGTCCAGAGTGTTCAGATGAGGCTGACATAGGTGACACGGCCAAGGGTGCCCTTTTGGGGTGGCAGCAGGAGGGGAGGCATCTCAGGGGACATGGGACAGCCCTGTTTACCACACTCCCTCCCACCTGCCATGGGAGTGCAGAAGCCCCATGCCCACACAGATACCAAGGAGTCACACCTACATTGCCCACACAGATACCAAGGAGTGCACACCTACAGCTCTCTGCCTTACGCTCAGACTGTCTTCTGGCCCTCAGAGCTGCTACAGCCAGAGACAGAAGGACCTCAAAGCACTGTACATGAAAGGCCCAGTCAGCAGGAAAGGGCAAGGAATATCCATAGTTCAAAAGCTCGTGTGCGCTTGACAGCTGAGGCCCCAAGCAGATCATCACAATGGTCTGACATACACTTGGTGCCTACAGAACAGGGACACCGATGAGACACGGTGGAACAGAAACTGCTGAAAATAGTGCTGAGTTTGCAAGCAGTGCCTTCAAATAGAAAGTAGAAAGCATTCAATCAGCCTATCATTATATATTTTCCAGTGAATTTAATTTCAATAGTATCTCACTGCACCTTGTAGGGATTGTTGATTTTTTTTCCCTCTTTTTAGGAAGAAATGCTGCACCTGGATCCCTAACACTCCAGGAAGAGCCATGTGAGAACACATAGTGAATGCATTTTTGCATTTCCTAGAGATTATCAGATTATGGTTATCAAATCATGGGTTATGATTTAATTACTTCTCATTATCTGACCTGCAGAGTTCTTGAACCTGAGAAAACAACTCCTCCAAAGACTCAACAAAAAAAAATTGTTAAAAAACAGTACTTTCTGTAAGCATTTCTATAAGCCCTTCTGAAAGAAATCCCTTAGACATCGCCTGTGCTACAAAAAGAACAAATTCTACTGTTCAAGAAAAAAACAGCATTATTTTTCTGAAATAAAATTCCAAGTTCCATTCAGAGGCAGGAGCTCTATCCTGAAATGCAGAAGGGGGTTCCCATACTTTTGTGTACATTTTTCTTATTTCAACAAGACCTCACCTTTAACACTGCACTAGATAAAGTACCTGGGAAAAGCTGTTTAATTACTGACAAAATGTCAAAGTACATTTCTGCAAAACAAAGAGATTTACAACGAAATGTGTTCTAGCTTTTATTTAAAATTCTTTATTAACATGTTCAAATATTTAAACTAATCCCAGGGAAGAAGGGGAACAGAGATTAGATACCAAATTAATTGATTGGCTTAAAACAAAGACCGCACTGAAAAAAATCCCCATCACATGCTGCTTTGTATGTCTGCTCAACTTGTGTAAATAATTGCAGATGCAAGGAATTGGCCTAAACCACTACCAACCAATAGCAACAGTGGAAGAGCAGGATCCCTCAGAGATACTGGTTTGAGATGACATCTCTTTTGTAAACTGCCTGTTTTTCATTTTGCAGAATCATACAAAGGTAGGCTTAGCTTAAATCTCAGGAGGTCAGCCAACTTTAATCCATCCTCCTGTCCTCAGGCTGGAGTGAATATCCATTACTGAGAGATAGGTGTCTTGTGTAGCCCTAAACCACTTCACAGCCAGTCTCAGTAGTCCCTGCCAATTCTTAACAATCATTACATTTAACCTAAATCTCTCATGTTGCAACTTAAGCTGATAATTTCTTGTCTTGCCTTTGGTCATGTCGAAGAAATGAGCAAGATCCTGCTTACAGCAAGTTTATACACATTTTAAGAAATTCCAGATTCCTGTCTTTTCTTCAGTATTCATTTTCAGGAAACAAATTACTCAGTCCTTCCCTCCTTCCCTTTCATCCATCCCTCCCTCCCTTTCAGCCATCCATCTATCCACTCACCCACTCACCCATGCTGAATTTCCCAGATGTCTCACAACTTCATTTTTTGCTCTCTGTTTGCTCTGTAATGTATCTATCTTTCTTTACCTGAATCTCCCAGGCCTGGAAACAGCTGATGTCTTGCCACAGTCAGGTAGAAAGCTATAATGGTCTCTTCTGTCATGTGCTAACAAGACCCAGGACAAGGATTGTTGCAGAGAAGGAGCATCACTTGCTAATGCTTAGATCACTTATCAATAATTCCATTTGTTTTTATTTGCTATAGAATCTGCAGGTTTCTCCTTCAGGTGTGATATTTTTCATTGTCTTTGTTCAGTGCTATCTATTGATTTAACTGGGTTAACCAGATATGTATCTCCTTTTCAAGGGCACCATTTAGCTCATGTCTCCCTAGTATCATTGTAAGTGTAGCATGCAGAAATTCAGGAAAAACTGTAAATTTGACATCTACTGCAGCTATTGTGCATTTGCTTTGCCAGTCACCCTGCCAAAGAAAGCTATCAGGTGGCTTTCATGTGGCTCATTTTGAAGAGAGGTAGGATGGCTTGCCATTAATCCCCTACTTTTCCTCTATTCTAGCATCATTAAGTGCTCCAAAGGAAAACTATGTGTGTTGGCTTTAAGGACACTCATGAACAATGATGAAGAGCTGGGTTTGTTAAGCCCTTGTTCTCCATCAGCAAGGTCAAGGATCTTAATGCTGTTTTCCTGCACCCAGGATAGACACTGCCACGTTGAGGCTCTTGGCTGCTTTGGGGGAGAGGCTGACTGTTGTTTTCCTTCAGAGACTGTCCATCATGCACTCCTAACTCCATGGTAACAGAGACGTCAGGACTGGGCAAGGCACAGCCAGGTCAGATATCTTCCCCGTGTCCAAGGTGGAAGAAACATGTACACCCATCTTTTTTCTCTCCATTCAGTCTATGTCTGGCTGCCCACTCTGCATCTCTGGTGTTTCCCTTATAAATCCTTTGCTCACCTTGCAGGAACAGCCTGGTTCCTGCTTTGTGGCTGAAGGTGCCCACAGCTTAGCATCTAGATAGCTGAGGTACTTCACAGTACTACAGAACTCTGCATAACACAAACACTTATTGGACAATCTTGTGAGGCCCACTTCAAGTGCCTTGAAAAAATTAATTCTGGAAATAAAAAAGTGTAAAAAATCTTAATCCAGAAGCATAGGAATACAATGATGCTTTGGCAAAGAATCACACAAGCACATCTAGGAAAAGCAAAGTCCTAGGCAAGATTAATATTTGCATGTTGTGTACCTACTGTTATTTCAAATGGTTTACAGTGTTTTGATTCAGGAGGATTTTTGCAAATGATAGGGCTTTAAAAAGTGATTCCTGAGGAGAGTTATCCATGTCTCTTTCTGCTGAGTTTTGAAGTCTTTGACCTTGTAAGAATATCAAAATTTGGGTGTATGTGTATCTGAGTTGGCAGGTACAATGAATATCAGGAAGCAGTTTTACATCTTTTGAGAGGGGTGGAAATGATCAAATGAGTCTTTAACTCAAGTGTCTAAGGAAAAGTGTAATGCCTTTATCACCTTCTCAAGGTCAGTGTAATCCCCAGAGTTTTCAGCTTAACCCATTAAATTACAAATTTATTTTTCTTTGGTTTTGATTTTAAATTCCACTCTCTGAGGAAAAAAACATTCACCAAGTACTTAAAACCAGAGGCAAGCACTGAAGTATAGCTTTCTATTGCATTCTTTTAGGACTCAAATCTGCTTTCTATTAAATTCAAGCAAGAATTGAATGGTGATCATACAAAATAAAGGACTGTGAATTGTGAGTTTTTCAGTGTTGTCAAGCAGCTCTGCTTTAGCAGGCTCGAGGGCAGTGTTTGCTTGCACTGTGGTGGTGAGGCATTAGATGGAAGAGCTGTGGTCTTGCTGCTCTAGCAGGGCAGGGGATTAGCCCATTAGACAGGAGATGGATATTTCAAATGAACTTGCCCATCACCTGCCTTCTTCCCGTCCCCTGTAGTAGATAGCCATTTAAGCATAAAAAATAAAGTAAGGGAGAGAGAAACATTATGATTTAACCCCTGGAGGCACATACCTTCCCATGTGGTATAAAGTGCCTTGGCAGTCAGATTAAATACTCACTAAAAACAAGCCATGTGAATCCTACTCTTTGTGCTTTCTTTTGCATTTCCAATTAAAAACCTGATGGGATTCCACAGCCTGATAAATTTTAATGGATCCTTTCCACTGACTCCATAGGCTCAAGACAGACCAACCCATCCAATTCAGATGGCATACACCTTGAGCTGGAGCCACCAGACAGTTGTTCTTTGTAGAGGGCAAGTGGAGTTTAGGATTGCACCTCCTGAGTGCTAGAGATGATTTGCCTCTCCAGAGAGCCTGCAGAAGCAAAGATGTGATAGTGGGAGTGGTGCCTGGGGTATGGGAGCTCAAAGTTCAGGGCCTTGCTTCACTTGATTCAAACAAGAGCCTTGGAACAAAGGATGCATCTATGCTGTGCTCTGGAGAGCCCCTGCCCAACAGGATCTGCCTCAGTGCCAGAAAGGGCGGGTTTCACACCTGTGTCAATAGAAAGCTGCACCCAAACTGCTGGCCCTGCTGGGCAGCAGGGCTTGCCAAGGTAGGCACATCAAACAAGCCTGTGTTTGAGAGAAAGGTGTGCCCACAGCGGCATTTCAGACTGACATGGTCTAACTGATCCTCCTCAAAGGGTCTAAAAGGCAGCAAGCATCTCCATTGTTATCTAAACATTAGTGTTTGTTATCAGCTGAGATGCCATAGGGACAGTAGGACCCCAGCTGGTGGCCCAGAAGAGCACAGGGCACCCACAGATGTGTTGCCACATCTGCCAGTTTCATGTGGATGAAACTTCTTTAGACACCCATGGTCAGGCAACTGTGCCAAGCCCTGACTGACTGCAAATGGTGCTTTAACTATCCAGCTCACTTAAACTGTGTGACAGTTTCAAACTAATCACACCCACTGGCTCCATAGGTACTTTGGGCCAGCCCCTTTAGGCTGGTTTTGGTACACTCTATAGCTCACTCCATCATATCAGCTAGAAATTATCTCAGTCTCCCAGACCATTGCCCTCAACTGGCCTTTGGCTATTCTGGAGCCTGTTCACAGTTTGGTCAGAAATTCCACCTCAGAAGTGGCAGATTGCACCTCTAGAACTTTTGTTTCAATGAAGCAACATGTTGGGAAACTACCATCTGAATTTTCCTGAAGATCTTTGAAATGGCACTGATTTTTCAGATACTACTGCCCATGCTGAGATTGCTGTCAGGACCAGACCTCCATCCCTCAATTGCTCCCTTCACCACGTTGTTTTAGAAGGACACAGGAGCTGCTAAAGGCCCAGAGTTTTGTCTTTTCAGCAGCCCCTTGGCATCTCCTGTGGAGTAGGCGTAGGGTGGCCAGAGATGATGGCTGCTTCAGTGGACAGGGGCCTCCTGGAGAACTGGGAAGGGGGATTGAGCAGAGCACACAGCCAAGGGATGTGTTTGAATGAGAGTTGCTCAGAAGGAATGATGCTTATACTGGTGTCTTTACTAAAACTCCCAAGGAGTTTGCATTGTCCTTTTCACTGTAACCTGAGTGTTAACCTTGTTGTCTGCTAAGGAACTGTATCTTTTTTAATCTTGCCAGATATGTAAAGCTGATCCTTGAACTGCTTCTGGATGAATAGGTTGATAAGTGGTTACTTCCTTAGCACTTTACATTCCTTGGAAACCAATTACTTTTATTTCAGAAGCTGTGAATCCTAGAAAGCCTGTCCCTAGCTCAGAAATGTAGCTAAAAGCATAAATACTCTAAATTAGGAGTATGATCTAATTGATTAATTTTACAAAAATATGAGTTTCAATATGAAGCAGAGTTTCATTGCCTTGACTGCTTTAAAGCATGAGTGTTTCCTTTTTAACATTGCTTCTCAATAAATATTCTTTATAATGAATTCCACTGATGTCTTGTGCATTGCTAAAATTTTATCTGACTATGCTGAGACATTTTTGCTTTTCTCCTTGAGAGATTTACATGGGTGTTCAAGATACTTGATCATCAAGAAGGGTGATCTAATGGACAGGGTACAAGCCTGGGACAATAAAGATCCAGATGCTAATATCCATTCTGTGACCTTGGGCAAATAATTTCATCTTCCTGCATTTCTCTCCTACCTTTTATCTTTCTTTAACACTCTTAATTAAGCCAGAGTGCTACAGATAATACTGATAATAACCAATTCTTCCCTTTCATGAAATAGACATGCTCCTCTTAAAATGCCATAGAGGTTGGACTGTGGTGAATGTGTGCAATTACTTTTAGTGAAGACAGTGGCTATTGCACACAACCTCCCTGGATTCACATGAGCATCTGGATTAATTATATCCTGTCTTCAATAATCCTCTGGAGAATGAAAATAATGAAGGGTAAATACCTTTTATTAATACAATTATGGAGTGTAATATGAAAAAAGCTGAATGCATCATACATTTCACTAACTACTTAATGGAGGACACGAGCAGAACAAACACCCCATCCTCGGACATGCTCCATGCTGGGTTTCAGCTGATGAGCCTTCTGTCAGGGATCAGAGCTGCCAGGCTTCCCACACCACCAGCAGGAGACACGACCCGGGAGTAGGAGATGGGCCTGTGATACTGAGAATGTGCTCTGGGAGCTCCAGCTGTGTGCCAGGAGAGGTTGTCCCTCTCTTGCCCCGATGCTGCAGGTGACAGGAGGATTGGGGTCTGTGAAGTCTCCACAAGCAGCCACAGCAGGCTGAATATTTTGGGGGAAAGGAGGCAACTGCCAAGCTGCTGAGCCACTATTCAGTGGCCAAGGATGTCTGTGAAAGTCACTCAGCCATGATTAGGAAAGTAAAACTTTCAACAGAAAATAATATCCTAGTTAAGCACTCTTAGAGCCTAAAGTAAACAGTGACATCTTTGTATTGAAAAAAAAAAGAAAAATCAGGAGGAGAAATCTAACCTGTAAAAGCCATCTGGATGCACACAGTGGAAAATGGATCACAACAGCCTGAGTGCGAGAGGATGTGATGAAAGGTGTATGTGCCTTCAAACAGATAAAGCAGGTGAAATGTAAAAAACCCAGAGCCCTCCTAAAGTAGCAGCAGTGTGTTCAGCTGAGGATCACAGCAGAGGGGCACCCTCGGAGCCCCCCAGAATGTCAATGCAGCCTCCCTGCAGAACCACAGCAGGAATGGTCCGGGTGCTCTCTCCCCATGCCAGCTCTCAGACAGACACACAAAGTGCACGGCTGCTCCTTGGAAACAGATGCAGGAGCACTTTAAGGAGCCGCTGACGTAGAGCATTATCACGCAGGAAAGAATCGGAAAAGCCGAGGCCGTGTCTGTATAAAGGGCTGCGGAGCACAGGGACAGTACTGCCCCCTGTCCGGAGCCCGCCTGGCTTTCATTCATGGAATACAATTCCCTGCACACACTTCACTAGGATGTATGCCTGACTGTATTTTAAGGAATGGCTAGAATTTCACCCTCAAATGAATCCTTAGGACATAATAAATTTTTCAGATTACAAAATCAGCTCTGTCTGCTTCTCATCCTCCTGGTAGAAAGAGAAAAATTAATGTATTTTTGCAAATTGGTGGGGAGTGTCTTTCTTTTCTCCCTCTCAGCTCATTTACTGCTAGGGCTTAAAGCCCTGCAAAGTGAGAAATACACACTTACTATCTAAAGGGGCAACTGAACAAGAGGGTTAGGCTAGACAAACTCAGAGTTAGTGTGAAACCTTGCCTGTCCCATGTTCCTGTGAAGAAATGCACAGTCCTGGTGTCAAATAAGTCAAACAGCTTTGCTATTCCTGCATCAACAAAGCACATCAGAAACCTAGTCCAGTCATCTCTGGGGAAAATGTGGTGTATCTCTACCCAGGAACCTGTTGTGCTGCCTTTATTTTTTGGCTTCCTATTAGCTGAGCAGGAATTAAGGGAAAAGGAATTAGCTTCAAACCAAATTGGTCTTAAATTCTTTATAAGGAAATCACACAGACCTTCAAAGTTATGCAGACAAGTCAAGCTCCAGCCATTGCAATGCATGCAAATATTTTATACCCTGAGTACTGCATGTAGCAATGGGACTTCTGGCTTTTATTTTTTAAGAAGCACATGTTCCCTCATCGCTGCATTGTTATAAACCCTCCACGTCCATGTAATTTTTATTTTCCGCTCAATTAAGTAAAACGTATTCGCCAGCAAAATATTCAGAGTGTTTGGGCTGATAACTCCTCACAGGCAATCACAGCCTTCTGAGCTGGGGGAGGAGGGCTGTGCGTGCACGGCTTCATCTCCCTCTGCAGCAGACAGGGCTGCCTGCTGTCCCTCCTCGACTGTCTGCTTCCCAGCCCACGTCTGGGCATCCAGCCCCTCCCAGTCATCCCTCCTGCTCTCTGGAGCTGTTCAACATGAAATTTCCAGGTATCTCACTCTCTAAATGCCTGAGGTCAACATGACCCTCAAGGGCAAGAACCTTCCCTGCTGGGAAGGTAATGCATGTTCACACACTATCATTTTCTTCCTTTGCCTGTGCTGCTATCCTCATCAAACACACAAGCACACACACACACATATGTGAAGCTTTTAAAAGCAAAGTCAAGAATGAGCTGTGCATTTCTGTCAAATAACATAAAATACCCCTGGTTTAAAAAACTATCAAAATTATTCTTAAACGGGACTGAATATGCATCAAGGAACAACTAAGGTAGCCAAATAATCCTAATTCTTAACCTGCTGAGAGCCAACCACCTCTGATTTTGTGTACAGACTGCTGAAAATGTACACCACAAAACCCTAGGTCTGTTTTTATTTACATATATACATGAATATATACATCCAGTACTAAATGTAGTGCTTCGTAGCCATGCCAACCTTTGTATTTTTCATGTAAGTACTATAATTTTATTATCTGGACCCATGAGATCTGCACATAGGAGAGCAGAGCTGGTGATAGGTCTAATGGCACAGAGTAATTCCCAGGAACAGACCAGGTGCTTGGCAGACTGGAGCAGCAGATGAGGAGGAGGAGAAAGTCGTACCTGCCTCCAGGGGGATGGGTGTGAGGCTTTCAGCCACTGTCTGGCCTCATGAACAAATGCCACAAGTCCATGCTGCCTCATAATGTTTCTGTATTCTCCAACAACCTCCACCTTTTTGATCAGAACAACCAGAGCACAGCAAACTGCACATACAGCTTCAATGAGGCTGTGTCTGAGACGTTTTTCAGATCAAGACAGCAGTGACAGAGAGAACAGACCCAAAATGACAGAGGAGATAAAGAAAAAGAATCTGAAGGGTAAGGGTGAGGTAACAGCATATCCGAGACTCAGGTTCAAATCTTTGTCTTCCATATGAATGAGGTGTCAGGTCTGCAGTCATCTGCCTGGGTGCCTGAGGCCAAATGCACCTCCTGCCTTCATTGCTGACCCCCACAAACACATTTTGGCCCTGTCCTGTGGGGACAAAGCCCTCCTGCACCAGTGCTATAGAGTGTAAGAGAGCTATGCGCAGGGGTCCAGGTTCTTGGACCCCCATGTTGTAAATAGGGGTCCAAGAACCCATTCTACCACTGTGCAGCAGGTCTCACACACCTCACTGCCTGTGCAGCCTCACATAGCTGCAGTGAAAGCACACAGAAAGACTTTACACCAAAGACACAAGAGGAGCAGGCTCACCCTGTGTCAAGGGAAGGCTGGTCTGTGCATTGCAGCAGTACCTGGGGGCTTCCACTGCTTGTGAGAAAGCCCTTGCAGGTACACAGCTGGTGATGCAGGAGCAGGCTCTGGACTCTGATGACCATTTCTTACCCAGGTTTGCCTTACTGAAGAAAGACCAAAAGCTCCCTCTTCTCTTTCCTAGCTCAGCATTTACTGAGCTGTGTCCACTGCACCTCCAAACCTTGGCCTCATACACCATTTAGGACTTCATGTGCTCACATTCTCTGTTTCCAGGCTTCCTTCTATGACTCCAGGCTCACAAATGTTTTATCTGACAAGAGATATAAAAAGGCATTTCTGACATCACCGTGTGATGCATTTCTGACATCACCCAGGGGCATCAGAGAGGGTCTGATGTGAGGCTTGTCCATAACTTTGTTTTCCTTGGAGGCTCAGTCATCCTCTCAGGTGCAGGGAATCAGTGCACTTGTCGTGGTCCCTGAGTGGCACATGCCATCTCATCTCAGAGAATTCCCCCCTCATTCTCTGGGGGGAGAGAGAACAAATGGAGTCAGCCTTGTTCATGCTGCCACTCGCTCACATCTGTGCCTCTCTGCAGGACTCTCCCACAGCTGCTCCAACATCTGAACACCACAGACTGATCATCACAAGGCACAACACCCTTCACTACTCATGCAGAAGCATCACCTTGCAACAGACCCCTATCTCAGCAGAGAAGCTGAGAGATATTCACAAATTGCTCTGGATGTTGTGTCACAGCCCTTGCTGAATGTACTGAGGACTTCCAAGCACCTTTACCATGGGTAATTTCTGTGACATCCTGGACAGGGTTCAAAGAGTTGCAAGTTCAAAAGGTGCAAGCCCTGCTATAAACTGACAGGAGCAAAATTTCTGAGTCCCAATCCACTTGTCCCTCTGTATTAGGTACTTCAGTGAAATAGGGTTACACAAGACACGATTAAGAGGAGTCACAGGGTCTTGGTGGATTTCATTGCAGTGCTCAGCCTCTGCTGTAATCACCTTCCACACAGCCTATGACAGGTTCCCTCTGACAGATAAGGCCCTTACTTGGGTTCATGGTGAAAGGAGTCTACTGTGACTGTCAGAAATACCATTACCATTGAAAAATTTGGAAAGTGCCACCTTCAGGCAAGTGCAACAGAATGTCAGCGAGTGTTTTCCACACTCAGATCTGCTTCTCAAAAGTGACATATAATGCTCAAATAACAGGGCTTAAAAGGGCTGCTCAAAAAACAGGGCTTATTCTGCCACATAACCAGAACATGTATGTTGAACTCTGATATTTTGGAGTCATTGGGAAGTAGTAAGTAACACCAGAGTAGCAATGTTGATGTTTAAACTAACATTCACATCAAAATGACTGTGGATTCTAGATTTGGGGATTTTCCATACCCAAACTAGTAAGGCAAAATCCATGCCAGCTTTAAAGACACTTCAAAGGCACCCTTGTGACTTACATTCAATCAGCTTGTCAACAAGTTGTCCCCTGGCAAGCCACTCGTAGACATGGCAGTGCTTTCAGGATATGTCTGGTGAGAAAGGAATAGCCTCTGTCAGTAGGAACAAAGAAATATGTTGAACCTCTTGTTTATTCCTCTGACTTCACAGAATCACAGAATATTCTGAGTTGAAAAAGACCCACAAGGATCATCAAGTCCAACTCTTGAGTGGATGGGGATCAAACACATGACCTTGGTGTTATTTCCACCATGCTCTGACCAACTGAGATAATTTCAGTCTACCCTGCTTCCTGCTGTTTTTGCTGAGCAAAAGGCCTGGACCAGCTAAGGGTAATACTGGCAGGCCCCATGGAGGAAAAGAGACAGAAAGATACCCCTAAATATGTGCTCAAATGCAGACACTGATACCTATCATCAGTAAGTAATTTCTATCCAGACCCCAGAGACCTGAAGATACACAACACAGCAAATGTGAAAGCTGCTGTCTTGCTCAGTGAAATTCATGCCTGCTGGAAAAGGAGGCCTCAAGCAGCCAGCATAAATTGCAGCAGCCCTTGTGACCTGCATCAGCTCACACCAGGGAATAAAACCAAAGCATCTCGGCATGAATCTTCCCCAAGATACGCTCCATTGCTTTTCACTCACCAACAAGAACTAGGACATAACTGTTTTGTTATCTGCCATTATCTGTTTTCATGTTCTCACAAGCAAATGGGTAATATTCCCTCAGCAGGTAGCACTCTGCAAGGCTGGCCCAGGGAACAGATGAGTGTATTCATTGCAGGGATCTTTGCATTGAAACTGAACCCAGTGGATCTCTGTGGCACTGGGCTGCAAAGGCGGGCAAACAAACAGAAAAAGGGGCAGTGAGGTTATGCCAAACCTACACTATGCAGTTGATTTCCAGATCAGGCTCACTATCTCTACTAGCAAAGAACAAAGGAGGAGAAAGACTTAAAATATGATGCATGATAAAAATATTTCTCAGTGGGACGATTTTAAAAGTTTTCTGTTAGACATCATCTGCTCTTTAAGCTTTGAATAATGTTTCATTTTCAGAATTTATATCACAAATAATAACCACATTTTCTTTCTTTTAGATGTATCTGTGCAGGTCTTCAAATAGTTGGCTATCAGTTTGGCCCAAGAATACTGTAGTATATTCCCAAAGAATACTGTTGGGAGATTGCTCTCCCAGCCAAGGCCTCAAGAAATGGGAGGATAATAACACTACACATTGGCCCTCAGTGCTCCCCCTCAACAACGCAGCAACTTGTGCAGCATTTCCTGCTGTCCCTTTGCCACTTTCTCAAGAAAACTGGGATGGAACAAAATAGCTTTTGAGGCCAGAGTGGATTACCATCCCCAGATACTTTACATTCAACATGCCATCTGTGTTTTGTTTTCTTGTTAAGAGGGTTTTGTAACATTTTTTATTATCTACTGTAACTAGAAACAACAGCAGGAAATCATGTAGTGCAAAGCAAGTATAGTGAGTGATTTGGCTTCACAATCACTGGCCATCAATCCTCTACTTGAAACCTCTCCCCTGCAAGCCTTTTCCATCTCTCTTGCACATGTACCTATGAGAAAGAGAGGGTGAAAGTGTGAGGGAAAAGCATGCATATGGGAGAAGGGCCGGAGATGGTTAAAAACACTCCCCAAAAATAAGGCATAGTAGGGTTTGATGTTGCAGATACCATTTGCAAAGAGCATGCAAACTAGTTAGCTCATTTCTAATTTTTCTGAGAGGGACACAAACTTTTTTTGCATCTTTATTCTACCCAGAGATTATCTGACTGTCCAATTTACTCGGTCCTGTGCACCCAGCAATTTGATTAACAGCTTCATTGATTAATAGTGATTAGTTTAACCAATGGACTTAACCTCAGAATTAATGTGTGGTCAGTAATTTAAGTGACTTGTAAAAAAAAGTAATCCTGATTGCTGTCTTGCAGCCCATTTTCCATTAAATCTTTCTTTTAATTTGTAACCTTCTGCTTTGTGTAAAAACTCACTGTCTCATATAACTCCAAACAGTGTTTGGACTCTGTATACACTAAGTGGAGGAAAAAAGGAGGAAGGAACATGGATTATGATGTCCTAGTGTAGGGTTATTGTAAAATTGCACTTGCTGCATGCCAGGGAATAGGAAATTTCATTTTCAAGGGCTCCCTGGGGGGCGGAGATAAACTACAAAAGTCACAACTTGTCATAATTAAACACTCATGCCCATTACACACAAAGGAAATTATGCACATTTATCTAGGTCATTGAAACATTCATATGGCAATACTATACAGGAATGTCCATTAATATCTTGTAAGAATTTAGTGAAAGTGTTCTCCCAGAAGCGATGCAAGGCTCTCTGATGAAGG
Organism: Melozone crissalis; assembly: GCF_028551555.1. Taxonomy (NCBI): domain Eukaryota; kingdom Metazoa; phylum Chordata; class Aves; order Passeriformes; family Passerellidae; genus Melozone; species Melozone crissalis. Next base: position 59,451,553 of record NW_026535791.1, on the reverse strand, counting down.
TGCTGTAACAGCATGGAGGAGGCGGGGGAAGGGATGGGAATGGTTAATGTATTTCCAGAAGGAATGCGAAAATACTTAAATGGGTACACCCAGCATTCCTTCTCTGCCAAGTAAAGCATAAATATGTTAATTGGATAAGTTTTTCATATCATTATTCTATATGGTTACCAAGCAATAGCAATGGAAGTGGTTTTAAAAGTGATAAACAGTGTTGTGGTGCTTGGAAGTCGGCTTGGTTCATCTAGTGAAATTTGGTTTACTAGAAGTTGGCAACTCTGAAAATATCTCCCACCTCTTCTCTCAGATTTGTATTTATTTTGAGTATCTACTTTCTGTGGGAATATGTGTGTGGGTTAACAAATAAGGAAATATTTTTCTACAGATATTGCTGTAGTCATGCATATTCCCTTTATTCTTGTAATCTTCTCTATGGTAAACGGTAGTAATTTTGCCTGCCCTCTGGTACTTCCCAAAAGTCAAAAATATGTTTTTCCCCATTAAAAACCCAGCAAGGATTTTTAGAAACAGCCCTGATGAGTTTGGCTCCAGCATCTCCTGGGAAATTAATGGCCAGGTGTCACTAATGGCTCTCAGCTTTGTGTCAACACTCCAAGTTACTCTTAATCCCCAGGACAGGCTCTGCTCTTTATTGCTTAATTAGAACACAAACAGTTCTATGAAAATAACACTGATGGTCTGACTCAAACTCACAAAAGAAGATAAAATGCAGGAGTTAAGGGTTAAAAAAAATTCCCAGAACTAACAAGCAGCCATCTGTGTAAGTAGGTTTTGTTTTATGGCAAACACTGTTAATAGAAATGACTGAAATTTTTTTTTCAAAATCTGATCTTTTGCAGCTAAAAGACCTGCATTCATTTGCTTTTATTCCTAGATTATGGTTTATGCTCTTTGGACCACTGCCAAGTATGTGACAACCCTTGTGTGGGAAAGTGGCATGAATTTTAAGAATGAATGAGTAGTCTTCCAAGTGTTTGTGCCAGAAGCACCTCATTCACTAGTGGTGTTTGTTTTTTACTTATATAAGATGTTTTATTCATCCAATCAAAGAAAAAAGTCTTACCATATAACCCCTGAAATTTGTGCATCTCAAAGAGTCACCAGGTAGAAGAACACACAATTTTGATATTCCATCAAAATATTGGGTAAAACTCTCACTCAATAGACATGTTCAAACTAAATTCATAATAAGTCATGAACCATTTTTTTAATTCAGAAGGACAGGAGTTTGTGATAACATCTGAGGTTATTTCACTTGCATTTGCTTTCAAAATGCTTTTTGAGCTCTGACATGTACAATAGTTTGATGCTTGAAGAAGTGTTCCATCCCCAGCTCTAGAGGTTGAAAGGTCTGTCTAAAAAAGGGGGTTCCTAAAAGGCCAAATCAATTTAACAATGAAAGTTTATTCTTCTAGATTCAAACTTTATTGTTGGAATCATCTAAGGATAATTTCTATGAATATGTTGAATATGTAGGCTTTTTTTTTTTTTGGTGGATAAAGAAATCGAAATTAAGCCCCGTGCTCTGTTTAAAATATGTGGGTTGCAATGTTTGTCTGACTGTAGAAGAAATTTCCAGACCTGAACTAGTAAGACCCATGTCTGGATGTAGATTCAAACACATGATTTTGCTTAAGACACTTTGTTCCAGCTGCCAAAGAAAGAATTTTTATTCTTTAGCTATTTGTGAATCTGGATATACACCAGATACAGTCCTACAGTAAAGCAGGAACACGACCTTTAGACTTTTACAGAAAACCAATGCTAAAACTCAATTCAAATGATTGTTTTACAATGCATTAAAAAACCCCTTTCTCTTCCAAATTAGCAGATAATTCTAGTCTAAGTCCCATTTCCTTCAAGAGGATGTTAGTGAAAATAAACCATTATTTTATTGTTTTTCATTGGTGTCTGTCCCTTGGAAAAATAAGGAAAGCAGTGATGCAGCCACCAGTGTTTTGAATGCATATGGAATATGTGCCATACCTATTAGCAGTGCTATTATCCCTGTCAGCAGCGCTGCTGTGCTGCTGCTGAGCTCCCTCGGAAGGCTCACATCCATACAATGCATCCTGTTTCCTCTAAGAAAAAAATCACTTAAGCTGACTTCTGCTAATCCCCCTGGCCACACAGAGTGGGCTCAGTCAGGCTGAGAAGCCAATTTATAATCAGATCTATAGTACCTCTTGCAAGATAGACATTTAGCTTCACATTTGGAAAAGGTGAGAGGGGGGAGAAAATGTTGGAAGGTTTTCACAACTATCCCAGTAACAAAATCGGTATGAGCTCCATATTGGAAATTACTGTAATAGCACAGAACATCTACTGAGCAATATTAGTTACTCTGTTTTTTCTGTCTGTGTATTTAACACACAAGCACAAGTTTTAACAGTGCATTTGCACTACAGACTTATGACTTAGTACATTCAAATTAAGAACTTTTGAGAGATGTGTTGCTTCATTTCTTTCAGCCAGTACAAATTTTAGCCTTTTTAACCATGAGATATAAATTTTACATATTGTGAAATACACCGCACACTTGCACTATAAATTATTTCTCTAGAGTTTCCCTGGGGTAGAAAGGTTGATTTTAAGCAGATTATCTGTCCAAATGTGGCTGTGTGCATTTGTCACTTGAGTGTTCAATTAACTGGAAACTCTTAATAGCCATGTAGGACCTGAAACTTTTGTTCAGCTTAGCCTGTTTGGCTATACTTCATGTGCTGGCAAACAATTACTTTTTTGCACACATGGTACTGTGTGAGGGAAATTTCCCCAAGTGAAGGGAAAAAAGTTAGGGCCCTCATTCTATGCACTGTATTGCCAACATTTGCTAAGCATGATGTGTTAGGTCTTGATCTTGCATTACATCTCCAAGGCAAAGTGAAGTTATGGATGTTGTGTGTCTTGATCTACGTATGCCTCACTGACTCTGCTTAGCTGGGATAACAGGAGAAGTGAAAGGATGGTGTACAGGAATCAGGACAGCTCAGCAACCCAAGTGCCCTTCCAAGACGCACTAGTGAGGCCTGGAGCCTCTGCACAAGTTCTCTGCTATTTTGTACATTTTTGTAAGCACACCTTCATCTTGTTATGGAGACAAGCTCCTAGAAATTGAGAGTCTCTAGGAAATTTTTTTCTCTTCTAAAAGATTGGAAAAGGCCACTGCGTTCTTTTTGCCTTTCTTTTAAATAAATGGATGGATGGATGGATGGATGGATGGATGGATGGATGGATGGATGGATGGTATTTCCTGGAGGAAATGTGACAGAAGTATGTCTTCAGGAAGGAAAGCATCAGAACAGGTATGTAGTAAGAGCATAGTAGTCACCTGCAGGAAAGTTGCACCATATTCCAAGGGCCAAGGACAGAAATGCTGTGGGGTGACACCAAGGCAACTGCACTGGGATGCACCTGCAGGGCAGAGGCCATGAATGGGTAACATAACTCAGAAATACAACACAGGGAAAAGTGCAGAACTGTGCTCAAGACTGAGTGTAAGGCAGCTCCAGCTGAGATGAGTCATGAGACAGTGGCAAGGGCTGAGGAAGCAAAGAGGACAAACTTTGCCACAGCATTCTTCTCAGACTGGAAGATGCAGTGCTCAAGGCAGCTGGGTCTGGAACGGCCCTGGGATGAGGCAGCAGCACTTCAGCACAGATCTGTGGGTTGCTGGAGAAGTTACTCCTGTGTGTGTGCTTTTCAATAGTGTTCCACAAGAGTTAATGTGCAGTTACAACACATGCACTTACACATTTTCATACAGCATTGGTTGTTTAAGTTATATCTGCATAAAATGAGTGTTCAAAATACTGAGCGGCTGTGTAACCAAGAGTTGAACAGACCTAAACACTTCATGAAATACTAACAAAATAGCTATAAATCTCAAGCTTAAAATGCCCTGCTCAATACACTCAGAATATTTAATCTTACTTTTTCCTCAGGATACACATCATTAACTGCTAATCAACTCAAGCTTCAGAAATCCCTGAGCACTCTTCTCAGTTTTCAAAAATGCAGGCACAAAACAAAGTACTTTTTATCCCACCCTCAGCAAGGGTAACGGGTCCCAGAGGTGTCCAGGTGCAGGCGACCTCACTGCGTTGCACACCGTACTGTGCTGTGCCAGATGCACTGCGCCAGTGTTTTATGGAACTGACACAAAACCCTGCAGGGTGACAAACAAAACTGCCCCATGGCACATGGGCTGCCCTGCAGCTAGGCAGTGCCTGGGAAGCTGAAGCCAGCAGAACTTGCCTGCTCCCAGTACATCTGGGCAGTCTCCTCCAGTCTGGCCGGGAGGGAGGTTGGTGCAGGGCTGGCTTTGCTGAGTGAGCTGAGTGGTGGCATCGGGCACAGAGCATATACCTGTGCTGGAAGTCTTTATTTCCCTGTTGGAATCCAACCTGGGAATAGTCACCCTTTGTGTGCAGGGGCTGAGCTCAAGCACACCCTCTGCAGTGCCCTTATTTGTAAGGGAGGGGCTGCAATTTAATTAGCCTGGCGGGATATCCTGTGCATTTCGACAGAATGAGAGAATGCTGCTTTGTTAAAATGCCTGCTTGCAGGTGCTAACAGGAGTAATTGGTGATTCCCTACAGCATAACGTTTCTGCTGGGGAATTTCTGCCTGACATCCTAGAGCCTCTCACATCCCTTAATAAGTGCACTGCAACCTTGATTCTGCAGCTTTTGCTCCAGAGCCTTCTCCCCATCTCTGTAAATTGTTTGGAACATTTATACAGAATAAACACAGAAACCAGGTTGCCTTCATTTGAGTTCATATTGTGTGCCAGTGAGCTTGGCCACTTCCTTCTGCTTCATCCTCTTTCTCCTGCCTTTTCTTCTCTGCCTTTTCATTCCACAGCTATTATTGCAGGGGGCTGCTGAATAAGGTGAAGGCTCAGAAATCAAAATACAGCAGAGTCTACTCCACCAGGTGCAAGGAGCCCTGTGTTATAGATAGATAGACACAGGATTAGATATGCAGGACAAGCACAAGCAGGGACACTTGTGCTGGACTCCTGCCAGGCCCCGAATCAAGCCTGAAGGAATTCCTTTTCACTGACCCCATATTAAAAAATTCTGCCCACTGGGCTCAGCTGCCTGGGCACTATGTGGGTCTAAGGTAGCACTGATGAGTTTGCCTCTCAAATACTGTGTTTGGTTTTGGTTCCATTGGTTCAAGAAAGACACTGAGGTGCTGGAGCATGTCCAGAGAAGCTGGTGAAGCGTCTGGAGCACAAGTTTTATGTGGAGCAGCTGAGGGAGCTCAGGTTGCTTGGCCTGAGAAAAAGAGGCTCATGGTTGACATTATTTTCTACAACTACATGAAAGGAGCACTTCTTCGATGTAAGTGACAGGGGGAGAGAAAATGGCCTCGAGGTGCACATGGGGAAGTTTAAGTTCGATATTAGGGAAAATTTCTTCACTGAAAGAGTGAACAGGCATTGCAATAGGCCTAGAAGTGTTGAAAAGATATGTGGATTTGGCCTCTGGGGACATGGTTTAAAGGTGGACTTGACAGTGCTGGGTTTATGGTTGGATGTGATGATCCTAGAGGTTTTTTCCAACCTGATTCTATGATGAATAATAAACCTGTGCTTCATCACATGGATGGACAAGCTCAGACCTCCATGATTTCAGATATCTCTCTGCCAGACTAACAGTCAGAGTAGATGTCCCTCCCCACCCTCTGCCCATCATTCTGCTGGAGGGGTCTCCAATTCCTGGTGTCCCACCTGGTATAGCCGTTTTCCAAATCCATAAGGAGGGTGATCTGCTCTGCCAGCAGCCCCTGGCCTCCAGGCCAAGCACGATGCAACATCTTCTGCCCCCACTGCTCCAGGCTGGGTCTGTCTGCAGCAAAATTACTGAATCCACACTGTGTGATATACTGAGCTGTTCATCACAATGTCCCCTGGCTATGGGTTCAAATGAAAGAACTAGGCTATATACCCAGCCATATCTGCACAAAATACTGCCCTAGTAATGGCTGCCATGCTGCCTGGTGTGGAGAGTGAGCAGGTTTTGACGTAAGTTGGCCCAAAAAAAATTAATGACCTGGATGATTAGTACCAGGTACTTGAACTGAACCTTCATCTGAAGAAGGAAGGCGTGGAGGACTCTGGAGGGCTGTGCTAGTTCTGCTGAAGAGAGCTGCCTGGTGTGTAACTCATTTCTGTGCTGGTCTGAGCCTCCTCGCTGCAGGCTAGAGGACGTTACCATAGCTGGCTTTCATTTTTCCATTCTAGAGGGACCTTTTAATGAGAAGGCTTTGCCTCACAGATGTCCCCCTCCTCTGAGTCAGTCTGGTGCAAGAGAAATAAGGATATGGCCCAGAGGGACTAATCATATAAATAAGATTTTAGGATTCGACTCAAGTAATAAATGAAAGACTAGCAATTTGGTATTATGAAACCCCAGCTGCATGAACTCTCAACTTCAGCCTAGTGCCTGTGCCAGCTTCCAGCTGGCTATCAGAAATCATTTCCACTTCAGTGAGACCAATGTTGAAATGTCCCCTTTATCCTTTTCCAAACTATGCCCACATTCTAGCTGTATTTATTTTTACTACAATTTGAGCAGAAAAGGTGGCCTGACATCACTCTAGGAGTAGTGCAGCATTTGTTTGAATGCTTCAAGACTGACTCCCGCCCTCCTTTGCACCCCACCAGGCTCAGAGCTCTGCCACGGCCTGTCCCCTCAGCCCTGACCCGCTCAGGCATGCTGCATGGGGGCACGGAGCCCAAAACATGAATAAAAAGTGAAAACAGAAGGGAAGAAAAAAAAAAAAAAGGCTACTTCACAGGTTTTTACCACAGCTTTGCCAAGGCTTGTGAGATAGGGGTCTGGCTGGGCCTTCTCACCTTTGAGCGTGTTGCAGCTCATTCATCAGGAGGCAATGGCGGGAGGCCAGGCCTGGCTTTTGCTGAGTGGCGTTGGCTCACGTTCAGCCTGGCCTGGGCTTTCCGGAGAGGGGCAATGAAATTCTCCACCACCCCGTCCTGCGAGCTCTGATCACGACATTGCAGCTTTCCTGCTGAGTGTGGCTTGAAGCAAGGAAGGTGTTGCAGGCACCACCCTGCCGTGGCTCCATACCCCAGGCAAGTGCTGCTGGAAAGAGTTTTTTGTGGAAGTTTCTGGGTGACAGCAGCTGCAGGACAGCTGCTCTGAGGATGGCTGTATTTTGTGTGGGAACCATATCTCTGTAGGGGTGTGTGGTGTGAAGCCTTGGGGAAGCCCTTCAGGGTGGGCAGCCAGGCAAATCCTATGGCCACTGAGGTTGGCTGTCCCAACACTGGGGCCCACTGTCACCACTGTTGGTTCTGTTGTAATTAATAATCATTTAATGTGGCTCTTGGTGACCTGGGGGAGGCACTGCCATTAGCAGGACGTGGGGAGATGGTGGTGGCTGGGGGATAGGGGGAAGCTGGCCCTGCAGACCCTCCTGCATGGCAACTGGCAAGACAGGGCATCTGAGGGGTGGAGGGCCATGGGAACCTGCTGCTGGCTTTATTTTTAAATAAAACCCCAAATCCCTAATTTCTGATGGGGGAGGTTCAGTGCTGAAGGGGGAGGCTGAGAGGGGTCTTGGGGGAAATCACCAGGCTGGGTGGGTGTGAGCTGTCCCCCTCAGAGGACAGAGGTCCAGACCAAAGTCAGGTCAGTGTGCAGAGGGGCAGGAAGGACATGACAGAAGTCATCAACCCAGCCTGTTGTGGACTGAGGCTGTCCAGGGAGGAGTGTGGCTGAGTGTGCAGCACCTATGGTGTGCCAAGGTGTTCTGGGCATGCAGCTCTCTGCAAGCCTGGTTCATTTCTGTCACTGGGAAATGAGGCACAAGAAATCTTTAGTCACTTTTAAGGATTTTGACCATCATACATAGTCATAGATCAACATCAGCTTATCCTCAAGCGCCAGTTCTTTTCTTAAGAGCTAGATCACCAACAGCTGGGTTTTTCAGGTTGTAGTTGGTCCAATCTTTCCTTCTTTCTAATGCCTTCCTTCCTTCCTTCCTTCCTTCCTTCCTTCCTTCCTTCCTTCCTTCCTTCCTTCCTTCCTTCCTTCCTTCCTTCCTTCCTCCCTTCCTCCCTTCCTCCCTCCCTTCCTTCCTCCCTCCCTTCTTCCCTCCCTTCCTCTCTCCCTCCCTCCCTCCATCCCTCCATCCCTCCATCCCTCCATCCCTCCCCTCCCTCCATCCCTCCATCCCTCCCCTCCCTCTCCTCCCTCCCTCCCTTATTTTTCCCTTCTTTTCCTTTTTTCCTCTTTCCTTTCTGTCTCTTTCTCCCTTGATTTCTCTCCTACTCCCTCATTTTGCTTCTCTTCTCTTCTCTTCTCTTCTCTTCTCTTCTCTTCTCTTCTCTTCTCTTCTCTTCTCTTCTCTTCTCTTCTCTCCTCTCCTCTCCTCTCCTCTCCTCTTCTCGTTTTTTTGGTGGTTTTTTATTTTTTTTTTTGGTCAAAATAAGGAGGATTTCCTTTAGAGACTGTACAGAACTGCAAATCTATTTGCAAGCCAGAACTGTGATACACTCACAAAGTTGCCTGTGACCACTTGTATCATTGCTGGTCTTCTTCCAATGGTTATAAAAAATCCTTCAGATAGATAGTGCTTTTTAATGAGTCAACAACCCTCTGCCAAACCAACCTGACAATAATTCAGCTCTTATTTCTGCCGTGCTATCACTGCTGTGCACAGAAACACAAACGTGCTGCTTATGGATGCATGGGGACAGCAGCACAGTGGCAATGGCTGCATGGCCGTGCCACCTGCAGGGTTTTCTGTTCTGCTGCTCAGGTTGGCCTAGCTCTGCAGTAAAGCTGCCAGCAGCCCTCCTGCCAGCTGCAGCACAGCCCACTCCCAGAGCTGTACTGCAGCTCATACTTGAGCCCTGTGACAGCTTCCCCAAAATCTACCAAAGGATCAGTGGTGTTTTAGGCTTGGTGGTGTTTCTGCTGAGGAGAGCAATCAGCTGTTTCCCAGAACTCAGAACAGATTCTCACTATCCACAACACCATTAGCCACAAAGCAGTGTCTTGCTAATAACTGGCTTTTGCTTATTTCTATGAAATTGTTTCTCTGTGCCATATGCCATCTATATTCCTCTTCAAAAAATGTGCTAGGACCTCCCTTAGTGGCATCCACTGCTTACTGAGATCACAGCAAGCAGACAGTGCTTGAAATGTTGCTCTTCACATGGGCATAATGTGTTAGAATTCAGAACTTCAAAACACATAAAGAAACAACAGAGGAGAAAGAATACTCCCTTTGTGCTTTAACATTCACTTCTTTATTGACAAATGCAAAATCTTCCACAGTGAGATGCCCTGAAAAGGCACAGCAACCAAACCTAGGGTGCTAACACTAAATAAGAATTTTCCCTACACTTGTTTGCCTCTGACTAAGCCTGGCTAAAATCTGTAAAGAATGATAACCAAAAGCAAAGCCATAACCACTGTGGTGCTGTCAGAGTCAATCTCCACTGGGCTATAAGGAGCAGAAAGAGATTACATGAGTCCATGTCAGGAAATTTAAAGGGTCAGTAGTTGAAAGTTGTGACTTGAAGAGAGACTCAACAAGCAGCCAGGGAATAGTGAAAACTGGGAAGGTTCTTCCTCTTGTGGAGGAGAGCAGAACCAGGCTGCTGCTTATAAACAAAAAACAGATTAATTCCACCACAACAGTGTATGGACAGGCTCTTATCTGCCCTTTTTTTTGCTGGCAGATCTCCAGGAGGAAATTATTGTGGGGATCTTTGATGCTATCTGGCACCTATACAAGCTCACGTATATGGAAAAATCTAAAGCAGTGCAACCAATAAAGTGGGAACCAAAGCAGGACCTTTGTGGGATTTCCGGGCTGTTCAGATGGTCTGGGGAAAAGCCTAAAGATGGCCTTGGGCCCCCGGGTTCGAAAGGACGAGAGGAAGCTTCAGATTTGTTCTTGGTCTTGGTGTTTATTAATTGCTTATCTAAAAGATTTTCTCTTGGCCTGACAGAGTTCTGCTCAGCAGTCAGCCATGGGCACACACTGAAAGCCCCTGGGGCGGTCACCTATCTTTATACCCGGAGTTACGTATACAATATTTATCATTTTTCTCCAATACCCTCTACCCTTATTAACCAGTGTTCCCCTAGTAAGGTCCAATCCCGGAGTGCCAACATCACCACAGAAGATGGAGGCTTAGAGGAAGAAGAAGAAGGAGAAGGGCACGCCCCAATCCCTCCATCTTGCCTCTCTAGACCCCCCTGTACAGGGATCTTAAACCCTGTATCTCACACTCCAATTAACTTGTCCCTTCACCATTCACCCCAGTGAAATCCTCCCGTCCTCATACTGATGTCATCTCCCATGTGGGATCAAAGTCCAGCCACCAGACATCTCTGGCAGCATTCCAAGACTCCCGAGCCCCCCAGGGGGGGTCTTGCTCACCCTGCACCCCAGTTCTGAGAGACTGAGATCCCACATCTCCCCCTTCTGTTTGCACCAAAAGACCTTTTTTTGCTTTTATGTGAAAACCCCCCAAAGTCCTTAGTTTCTTTTCATTTCTCTTCTGGGTCGTTTTTCGCAGTCTGAGTCTCGACTTCTGTCTGAGTACTCGTCTCTTTGTTTCTTGGATCAGCATTCTCGTGTTCTCGCGTTCGGAATGGCTTCACGTGCCGCGCTGACACCCACTTCAGACCTCGATCTGTGGAGATACAAGCGAAACCCTTTCCCCAAGTGATTAGTCTGAAAGGACCCTCTATTTGTCCGGTCTCTGGGTTCCTGATCAAAACTAAAGGATTTTCCCTTTAGCTTTGCCTGCGTGTTGTTTAGAAAATGTCTCACGATCGGTGGATCAGATGGATAATCCCTTTGTTGTTTTAACATTGTTTTCTTCGAGGTGCTTTTCTTTTTATATATTGTTGGAAAAAATTGCTGCATTGTTGCAGTCTCGCCACAAGATGGCGCTGTGGCTCCGCCGAGCCGACTCGGCATGTCGTGCACTTCTGCCCTCCTGCCACTAGGTGGCGCTGTCACCGGCCCCCCTGGCTCGGATGACGGTGCAATCTCGACTGTCCCACTTCCTCTTCCGGCTCGGCGTCTCCCATGAAGGGAAGGAACTGAAACTCCGAGGCTCGGGACCAAAGGCGCCAGATCTGGAGACGGAGTGGAGCCCTGGGACGTAGAATCCCTAGCACGGCCCCTCCTCACCCGCGACGTCACAGGGGACCGGGCTCGGGCCCGCCCGCGTCTTACTCTCTGCGCGTGCGTACTCTCTGAGCTACTTCCGGTGTCCCCCAAGGTGACGTCATCATCGTCTCCCCCCTGTTTCACCTCCGAGGTTCCCGCCCCTCGGTCTGTCCCGGAATCCGACCCCTCCTCCTCTGACGTTGTGTTCGCCTCTCCCGCCGGCCCCCCGGCTCTACCCGCGATTCGAGCTGACCGTCGCACCGGCTCTGACGTCACACCCGCGCGCCTCCTGCGTCCCACCGCGGCGGCCCTCTGAGGCTGCAAATTTTCCCTCAGCCCGCCTTCCGCGTTCGCGTGTGAGTCTACACCCCGGTTTTTGCGAGTTTCGCCCTCCGCGCGCGTCTCCTCATCCTCACCCGCGCTGCTCGCGTTTGCCGCCGCCGCCGCGTTGCCGCTTTCACCGCGAACAGGCCCCCCCCCCGATCCTTTATCTTCCTGCTCCCCCCCTTCTGCTCCTGACTCCTCCACACTCTCTGGAGTTTCAGGACGCCCTTGGGGTTTGTTGCATTTTTTGATCGGGGGTTTTAATATTTTTTCCTGCTCTCTTTTTTCGAGAGCCCTTTCCCCCTGGCCTTTCAAAGCCAGAGCAATTTTTTTCCCGGAGCTCTGCCGCTCCGCCCCCTTCTCTGAGGGTACCGCAGCTTCTCGCTGCTTTTCCAGTTTTTTAGACTGGACTGAAATACCTTGTAACATGATTCTTGCCGGCGAGAGTAGCTTTAACGCTGTCTCATCTTTTTTTGTTGCTAAAATATATAAATGCCTATTAATTTCTTGCCAAAACCCGACTTCGAACAAAAGATATGTTTCTGCAAGTGGGTAATTGAGCCTTGCCCATAATAACAGCTGTTTTAATTCTTTCTTTGGGATCCCTTCTGTATATAATTCTGCTACACTTTGTAAGGTGGATAAGATTTCCCGTTGTTCTTGGGAGAGTGAGGCCCCCATAGTATTATTTTGGCCTTCTTACCGAATCTGTCGTCAGGGTGGTCTGGAAGCCCTCAGTCTCCGTCCAGCAGATTACGAGGGATGGATCAGAGGCGCCTTTCTGGTCCCAGTCCAGGCCGCTCTGCTACGAGCTGTCTTCAGCAGAAGCTGAGAGATGGGATTTCTCAGTGACTGCTGATTTTTGCAGCTTCTCCCGGCCGGTTTTTTCTTTTTCTTCTTTCTTTCTTCAGGCTTCCCTCCTCTGGAGTTATCAGTGCTGTTCTCTTGGCTCTTCAGCTCTTCAGGGCTTTCCCCCCCCCGAAAGGTTTGGTGGGAGATAGCCCGCACAGCGGACGCCAATTGTGGGATTTCCGGGCTGTTCAGATGGTCTGGGGAAAAGCCTAAAGATGGCCTTGGGCCCCCGGGTTCGAAAGGACGAGAGGAAGCTTCAGATTTGTTCTTGGTCTTGGTGTTTATTAATTGCTTATCTAAAAGATTTTCTCTTGGCCTGACAGAGTTCTGCTCAGCAGTCAGCCATGGGCACACACTGAAAGCCCCTGGGGCGGTCACCTATCTTTATACCCGGAGTTACGTATACAATATTTATCATTTTTCTCCAATACCCTCTACCCTTATTAACCAGTGTTCCCCTAGTAAGGTCCAATCCCGGAGTGCCAACATCACCACAGAAGATGGAGGCTTAGAGGAAGAAGAAGAAGGAGAAGGGCACGCCCCAATCCCTCCATCTTGCCTCTCTAGACCCCCCTGTACAGGGATCTTAAACCCTGTATCTCACACTCCAATTAACTTGTCCCTTCACCATTCACCCCAGTGAAATCCTCCCGTCCTCATACTGATGTCATCTCCCATGTGGGATCAAAGTCCAGCCACCAGACATCTCTGGCAGCATTCCAAGACTCCCGAGCCCCCCAGGGGGGGTCTTGCTCACCCTGCACCCCAGTTCTGAGAGACTGAGATCCCACAGACCTTGAATAAACCAGGTGGGAGACTAGGAGAAGAATTTGGGTGGCAGACTGAAGTAGCATATGCACTTGTTTTGAAGCATATGCTCAAAAGCAGAAAGACATACAAACACATTTATGGAAAAGGCACAGTGCAAAAAACTTTATGCATAGGCTAGGCTAGTTAGGCTAGGAGGATGTGCCACTCTCACACACACCCCCCCTCCCTCCAGGGGAGACTTTCCTGTACTCTAAGCCCTGCTGAGGTGGACACACACTTCCTGTATGTGTCTCATGCTCAGCACATACTTCCCCATGCTTGGCACACACATTTAGACACCGTGATTCCTTTGCAAACTTCTGTCCACCCAGGGACAAATATCATCTTCTAGTGGACAAATGAAGGAGCTCCTGGTCTTTGGGCTTCTCTCAGCCTTTTCTGCACAGCTCACACAGCTCATGAGGAAGGTTTCCCTTGCTCCCTGGTAGAGCTCCACTGCCCAGCCTGCAGTTGGCTGGCCACTGTCAGCTTTGGCTAGAGCAGAGCAACTTGACAGATGCTTAACTGCTAACAGAGCCACAGCGGACATTTTGGGAGCTAAGCAGGCATGGAGAAATTTGGAATATGTCTTATTTCTCCCAAATGACTTGTCTACCATCTCCCTATTCCCTTATTCCCAGAGACTACAGGGCTGCTGATAAATGGTCAGAACCCTTCCAAGAACTCCACCATGCTGAAAGAAAATCATGTTGCTAAGAAGTGTGAATGTAGCCAGAGTGAGGGTCAGGAGAGGGGCTCTGTTTTTTACTCATTATCAAGAATATGGCAGGGGATTTGCAAGTGCATTTTGTGCCTGGGGTGGCAAGCTCTGTGCCAGCCTCCAGTACACATTGCAATGGCAGATTGCTTGCTGTGAGGGAGTTCTGCAGGCTCATCACTGTGTTACTTCTCATGCCTTCTATCATCCCACACACACACACACTGAGGAGCACCAGTATCTAGCTTAATCAAATAACTAGTAAGAGCCTTGGTTCCCTCCCAAAACAGTGAACAAAAGGTGAGTCAGATCCCCTCAAAGGGGTATTCACCAAGCAGTTGCTTTCTCTCTTTTTGGTAATAATAGAGGCTATTAAATATAAATAACCAGCTCAAGTGCCCAGCTTTCATATGACTGAAATGGTCAAGCAGGGTGAATTCCACACACAATAGATAATATTTGTGTATTCATTTTCTTGCTTTGCATAAAAATGTGTATCTATTATAGTGGGGGCATGTGAAAGCACACACACACACACACAGAGAGAAGAGGAATGGGTTTATTGTGCAAGGCTAAAGCATCTCAAGCCCTCTTCCTCTGCACAGTGCTGGCCAAGGCACTCATCAGGCATCAAGTGACTGTGACCACTTTGTACTGAGGTGCAGACTTGGCCATGGAGGCTGGGCTGCTTTACTGATCTGCCTGAAACTAGCTCAGGGCCTATTACAGAGACTGTAGCATTCTTATTTGAAGTATTTTCTTTCTTCTTATGTCTTGGTTTTGTGATAAATCAAATTATTTGGCTGTTATCTCAATCCTTCAACATTAAACAATTCATTTTAGCATTAGGCTTTTATGATCAATAGAAAGCTCTTAATCAGAGCTGCCAGCAATGCTCCTTTTATTTAGGCTCATGAAGATTAATGAAAATGTATATGATCTCAGTTGTGGTAATTTTTGCTAGCTATGGCAGGTACTTCCAACAGCCCACGAGGGTGGGCGGCTCTGATCCCCTGCACGCATCATCATGGACATGCTGACCCATCCCCACAGGCAGGGATGTATTCCCTGCTCCACACCCACTTACCACATGAATGCCATCACCCACTGAGGACCATGGCTGTAGGACTCTAAGTGAATCCAGGATCTGGCCCTGAGGGAACACACATTACTGAGGATAACTCAATAAACAAAAAAGGAAGCTCGGGCTGGCAACCAAAGCCCGAGATGAGTTGGCACATCTGGTGAACAGAGTGGGAGTAAAAAAGGAATTAAAAAAATGTTTTAATTGGATTTATTCATATATTCCCATGGAAGCCTGGAAGTGTGGGATGCCATGAGAAAAAAAGGCACATTGTGTGAGCCCATTTCTTCCAGCTTGAGGCAAGCAGCACTACCAGTATTAACAAATAGAGGGTTCACTCACTGTCACCCAAAATAGCAATAACCAAGCAGCTCAGAATAGCTTAATACCTCTTCACTGGATTCTTTTAAGTGAAAGTTCCAATTCAAATTTCAGCTGTTTCTTACTGTTTTGGGGAGAAATTTGGTAAGGTCATAACCAAGGACAGAGCAGAGATGACATTACCACTGAGTGGAGCTGATAAGCAGGGCTGGTCGTGCAAAGGAGAAACCCAGGGTGGGTCAGACCACAAGTTCACATACATGTGCTGCAGCTGAACTCAGCTCCTGATGGTGTGTGAAGTATGTTGTTAAAATCCATTCTGGAGAGATTAAAAAAATAACCCCAAGAAGCCAGTGAAGTTTTGGGGAGAAAAAGCATATTTGCAGCTAATGTGTATGTGGGTACACTCAAGACTCTTGAGGCATTACCAGGTTTTCAAGTTAAATCTGTGCACTTTGGTGTGCCAGCTCATGGTGTTATATACTGCTGCTGCTGCTGTATTTCCAAGGATGCAGACACTGCCATCCATTGGTATGAGTCCATCACCTCTGTGGAATTTCAGCCTCGTCAAAAAATTTTGAATTTAAAAGATAAAGACACAAGACCAGTAAATAGAAAAACATTCTGGTTTCCATTTAGAAATCATCATCATCATCATCTAAAAATCATACAAAAAATAGAGAAAAATCATGAGGCAAAAAGTTTTAGGAGTAAATGGCAGGGTAGTTACAGGGCATGAGCAGATGCTATGAGGTCATTAGGCTGATCTGAAAAACTGTCAGGTCTTGTAGAAAAAAAGCTTCTGAAGGCAGCAACACCATGTCTGGTAACTGAGAGGAAAGACAGGACTGTGTAATAGACAATGCCAACAACAATTTGTGTCTTTTTGTTTGTGCCAAGGAAAATTCACTTATTTACTTTATTCTCTCAACTGACTTAATACAACAAAGAGAAAACATTTCACTAGTAATTCCTAGGGAAGATGTTTTTCCATCAGGAAAGGTGATGATCAAATATGCAAGTGGAAGCATTAATGGTATCCATGAATTCCCACCCTTTCTGGAAAAGATAAATAGTCTAATATGTATAAAGAGTGCCTTGCAATAAAGTTGTTAAAGCAAAGACAAAGAAAATTTATTCTCTTTTTGAAAACAACTGGGCCACTGACTCATTGTGTGGGCAAGTCTTAGGACTTCTTTGCATCTCATTCACTCCAGCAATTCAACTGGATGAAAGCAGAATGGATGGCAGCATGCTCCAATATTCAATATGCTGCAGATGCTGCTGCTAAAAGAAGCATTCCTGGCTAAATAAGCTCACAATGCAAACCCAAGGAAACCAGAGATAGCTGCAGGCAGCAGTGCAAACACCAGTGTTTGTGTCTTCTCTTGAAGCCTTTGTGCTGCTGTAGATCTTAATGGTCACTCAAGCTTATAGCTCAAAGTACAGTGGCTGGATTAGATGAAATTTAAAATGGCTTCTATCCTGTTTTTCAGGTAATCTTTATAATAAATTCAATAAAATGTAGGTAAAACAATATGAAACTCTTATTTCTTCACTTCACATATAGTCCCAGCATGTTTTGATTTATACATAGCCAAACCTGCGAACACACTGCAGCCTAAAATGGTCATGAAGTGGTTAAGCAAGAGATAAACCTATTTTTAAAATATTTATATACTAAACCTTATTAATTATTCCCATTGCAAAATAATTCTGCAAGCTGGAATCATTAAAAAAGTGCATTTGACATATTTTAAAGTAAATCCCTCTTCATGGAAAAATATCCTTTCAAATAATAAATATTCAGTGCACAAAGCTGAGGTACACAGTAGACAGAAATATAGGTTAAAATCTGGCTTTGGGACCTGGTTCAGCACAACGTTTAATTGTATGTAAGTGCTTAGATCCTAATGCAGCAGAGCACTAATGCACACATTTAATTGCCATGATGAATGAAGACCTAAATAGGAATGGGATTACACGTTTTTAGCATTTGTAGTAGTTCTTCCCGTTCAGCAGATGTTTAATGCTTAATGTTTTACTGAGCTGGATCTAGGCTAAATTTATTAAGAGAAAGATTTAAAATTTCTCCAGGAAATTTAAAGCACCTTCCTGAGGAAAGTGAGAGCTTTTTATGTTTTGAAAACACTGTAAATCCTGGAGATACTCTGGGCTGTGGCTGAAAACCAAACTGTTTTTACTGGGTTTTGATAATGCTTGTGAGGCCAGCCTGCATTGGAGCACATGGAATCACCTCCTCAGTGTCTCACCAGAAGGAATGAAGCAACCAGGGAGTGTGTACCAACATCACAAACTTGCTTATTCTTCTTTCAGTCCCAGCTTTCATGAACAACCTCAGTGAGTGAAAGGGAGGACAGGCTATGCACTTATCTTATTAGTTTTCAGCAGGCAGGGCAGAATAATTAGCATTGCTCTTCTGCTGTACATGCAGGAGGAAAAATGTAGGCAATGCTTGTGCAGAAAACAATGGAGCACAGACACAAGGGTTACTGTATGCTGTTCTGCTCAGCCTCTACCAAAAGGGATATAGAGGAGGTAGAGAGAAGGATGAAGGGGTTGATGAGAAGCACAGAACCTCTTACATTTGAAGATGGAATAAAGAAACTAAGACCCTGTTCCCTTAAATCAGTAGCAGAGATGATAGAGGCAATTTGTGACTGAGGGCAATATAATCACAGCTGGCGTGGGGAAGGTAGCCAGGGAGCAAATTTTATTCTCTTACCACAAGAGTTCAGAGGCACTCCATGAAACAAAGAGGCAGCAGATTTGAAAACTAACGCAAGAAGGAGCTGGTTTCATACTGTGCATAATCACAGCTGTGCAACTCATTGCCATGAATGGCTCAAAGCAACTAGAAAGGGGACTAGAAAAGTTCCAGAGGGAGGGCCTATCATGATATATGAAATTGAATCACAAACACAGCCTGCAGTAGGTGGGGACAGAAAACATGGGTGAGGACAAGGGTGATGCTGCACCAGCCTTTTTTTCTGTACTATTTCTAGGTGTCTGCTTCTGACAGTTCCTGAACTTAATAACCCTTTGGTCTGATAGATTATTTCAGGGACTTATGTTCTTATGCACCTCTTAAGTGAAAATGGATCCCACCTGCACTCCCCCATTTTGGAACCCTGGGAAACTGTCCCAGAAATGGCAAGAGGTGGGGTTAATCCCCACAATCTCATCTCCTTTAATAAAGGTAGTCTTAAACAAAGAGCTGATTCCTCAGGCAACAATGTCTCCCAACAGGATAAAAACCACTACTGTGGGCTCTGTGGCTTCCTTGAATTGACTTAAGATGGAGGAAAAAGGCAACTCATTGCTGGTTTGATGGAAACTCATTGCTGGTTTGATGGAAAAGCTGAATTTGCACAGACCAAGGGCTACTCAGTTGGCATGCTGCAGTCACTAACTGTGGTGAACAGGAAAGATGGTGTTGCTGACAGAAGGTCCAAGTGTCAGTCCACAGGGGACACAAAAGGTCTTCTGCCTACCTTTCCACACACAGTTGGGTCCTAGAAGGACATTACCATTGTAGATGCTTTCCACTCTTTTCACTCAGAAAAGCCATTATCTGCCTCACTCTCTGGAGGTTTTTTCCTTGCCTCCAAAGCACAATATTTTGGTGTGCACTGAAGGGCATTTTTTAAAGTTGCAGCAGCAAGAGCAAGCCAGCTATTTGGGCCAGTGCAACCAAGAAACACAGATTTGAAATAGGAAAGCATTATTGTGATATCAGTTGTTAAACTCTTGCCCAGGTAACAGTGCACTAATTTTGGAGGGGAGAGATATGGCTTCAAGTTTTAAGTCTAGGAAGAATTGGGATGGGTGAAGCATGATGGTGTGAATTACTTACTGGTGCTTTGATTTATTTGCAAAGTGCACTAACATCTGATCTGACATCCCCATTCCAGCTTGGCTTCCTCGTTCTGCAGCTGCTTCATTACTCCCTCCCCTCATTGAAGAGATGGGTATTTTGTGCTCTCATAACCTGCTAAAGGACAGGACAAGAGTCATCACAACTGAGCAGATTTTGCCTCTTGGCTTTGCTCATCTCTGCCCCAAAGGAACGTTGCACCAGGAGCTGTTGATATTAAATCTGAACACATTTTGCTGACTGTTGCAGAGTGCATGGGTGGCTGAAGCAAGCTCATAATTGCAATTTTCAAGAACAAGCTTGCAGGAACCCTTCTTTTCATCAAGAAAGGTGACTGCACATTGGGTTCAAGCACATCACAGGTGATTTACTATGGCAGCACCCAGGGACCACATTTTCAAGAGCATGGACAATAAGATTTTTCACTTTCACAGGAACTGAGCATTAGGGGAGGCAGGTCCCTGGGCATTTTGCCCCCTGAGAGCCCAAGCCAGGGCTTTGTCCTTGCCTAAACCACGTTCTCAGGCAGTGCAGTGACAGAGGTGTCTCCAGCACATCAATTTCTGGCCCTGATATTGTCACGTGTCCCACCTCCCCTACTGGGAACACCCTCTTTTCCCCAAGACCAGTGCATGTGTAGTCCTGCCTGTGCTGCCATGAGAAAATCCATTGAAATCCCCTGAATTAATTGTACAGGAGCTCACTGCAAAGACAGCAGTTGTTCATTACATTAACAGGGCTTGGTAACAGAAAAGAAAGATGATGAAATATATTTTGATGGATTTCTGTGTCTCTGTCTGTGAAGGCAGCAACAAAACTTTTCCATGCTGTGGGGCTTGTACTCCTTGGGCTGTGACATTCCCAGATGATGCCACTTGTAATAAGGAAGAAGGGCCCTAACTTTGCTGGTGGGCCTGAAGGGAAAGCCGTGTTTCAGGCAGTGTTATGGCAGGCAACCCAGCTTGAGGAACACATGGTAAGGCTCTCAAGCTCATGACACTGTGTTTAACACCCTGCATTCTTTCCCAGCTTTTCCCTTCACTTTAACAGGAGATATTTTCTGTCCAAATTTCTTTACCGAAGAGAGACATAACAGATGAGAAAATGCTGTAGTGGTCTTGAGCTGAAATAAAGCACAATTGGCTTAGAAACCAATTAAAAAATGGCAAAGAGGGACCTCCCCCTTCTGTTTCAAATCAGCACACACCAGCAGTGCTGTGAAAAAACAGCAATCCGAGGGTCAGCAGGAGAGAAAGAGGAAACCCCTCCTACCCACAGATCTGGGGGTGCTAAGGAATCAGCTTATTAGTATTCCTCCATGGACACACATTAGTGAGCAGATAGGCACTGCAGGGCTGGTGTGATCACGACCTTTGGGAGAGCCTGGCACGAGCGTGCAAGTGGGAGCAGAGATGGAGCATGCATCAGCTCCTGGCTCAAAAGCTGCTTTCAGGGGATGGAGGATCTGCCTGAGTCAGGCACAAGCTGCACAGCTACCAGGACAAGCAAACAGAGAGCAAAACTTGCCGGAAGGCAGAATTTTGAAGATTTTAGGCTTCAATTTTAGCAGTGCCTCCTGGTCAACAGGGCAAGCCCACCTCCACTTCAGGCCTGGATGGCAACATTTATAAGCATGGCATGGGAAGGGGAAGGTCACTGAAAAGTCTGTGCTGCACAGTGGTATTGGTACTGGAGGTACCATGGTGGCAGGGGGCTTCTCCCTGTGAGACATCCACATGTCCCTGTTGGCACTTGGACATTTCTCCCTGTGTGTCTGTGGTCACATCCCTCCCCTGCTGACTTGCCATGATGCCATGGGCAGGCTCCATGACTTCCCTGGACCCTGAAGAGCTTCCCAGCTGAGTTTAGCATGTCCAATGCCATCCACTAGCATATATTGTGCCTTAGTTATAGGTTGGGTGTTGGGTGATCACAACAAAGGTCTTCAGGCTGAGAGCCTTATGTGCTGCCACTGGCCTTTGGCTCTCAAAGGAATGGGATCTAAATCCCAGAAGAGAAGATAGCTGACTTCTGCAGGACTGCTTTTATGGTTGGTGAGCAGTAAATGGGCCTGTAAGGTCTCCAGCCCAGTAGTTGCAGTATTTTTTACCCCAGAAGGTCAGGGAGGCATTAAAATTGACAAATGTTTGTCCTCTTCAAAGCATTCACTTAACACCAACACAACACACACACCCAGACACTTTAGAACACACCAGACACTTTGGAGGGAATACACAAAAGGAATATGCACATGAATGCATCCCAGACTGACTTTGAACTACAAGTGGTGTAGTTTTCACTTGTTTGGGTTTCATAAGATTCAATAAAAGCATAAAAAGCAAATCTCTGTGTAAAATACTCCATTAAAACCTACATTGTTTGCCTCAAAGGGAGGTGGGAGGCAGGCAGTGGGTCCTGCAAATGTCTTTCCTCCCGTGCTTATAGATGCCTTGATGCTAAGAGCTCTTCAGTGGCTCACGCAACACCTGCTCTGACTCCATCTGGTTTCTCTTCACCATCTGTATCATTCTCTCTCAGATGATGGCCAGAAGCACTGAACGTGCCTTTGCCAGCAGTGTTCTGCTGTTCTGCTCTTGGGCAAAGCAGTTCTGGAAGGATCATTTTTAACCAGCTGTTACTCTGTCCTTAAGACTGGGCACAGGACATTCTTGTCAGTCCATTACTGGCACATCTTTCCCTGGCCCAGCTGTCTGCCCCCAGGTCCTTGTTCTTGTCCTTGTTTGATTGCTTCAAACCCCCTTCCCATGAGGGCAATGAATGCTTCTCTTTGCACTTACATTAATGTTAGCATGACATTGTCAAAATTGTGCATTCCACATCCAAGATGCCTTTCAGGAAGGATGGACAAATGGCCTATTGAAGCCTGACCAGCCATGCTCACTACTTGTCCTGATGACATGAGAAGCTTTCATTCTGGCTGGTGTGACCTGGCACCCGTGGCCCCATCACTCCTCCTTGCTGGGCAGTACCCATAGAGGCTGCTCTGGTACCATCAGAGTGTGCTACCCAGACTCCAAAAGCCATCTGGAGATGGATCTCCATCACTCCCATTTTTTCTAGCCACTAAAATCACTAGCTGGATTTCATGAAGAACACGAGTCTGATGTTTTTCATGCCTGCCTGTCACCCAGCAGTGCTGTTCCAAGGTGGGAGGACGACTGAGCTGGAAGAAAGGGGGCAGTCATACAGGTGGGCAGGCCCACAGGGATGCCCAGGCAGGCAGAGGCTGTTCCACACTGCTATGCCTCATCATATTTTGTGTGTCACTCCTTTGAGTGACCTCCACATTCCAGTCAAGCTGGGTTGCTGTTGGCCCATACACTTTGCTGTGTTTAATTTTTTCCTCTTGCCAGCACACACGGCTTGGGCAAAACTCTTGAACATTTTGTTTTTAAGTATTTACTTCCTCATAAGCAGCCAGCCTGGCACCCAGTCAGATTCCCAAAATAGTCCAGTTAAGATTTAACTAAACTGCCTTCAGGTGTTTCCCAGCTGTTTGATTGTGAAGAAGTCTTGAAGTTTACACTGGGCCCTCCAAACCAAGGAGAGACAGTGCAAGACTGACCTTTTTGCCAGCCTCATACTCTGCCCCTGCTCTGGATGTGGGACAGGGCTGCCTAATTCTCCTCTTCCAACTGCCTTCTTCTGCTGCCTTTTTTCCACTTGTACTCTGAGATCATCCCTAGCTATACTGTCTCTAAGATATTTTTCCATCTTCCCTCACCGCAGACAATGGAAGAGGAAAATGAAGCAATTCACAGTGATTCCCTCCAGAAGTCACCCTAAGCAAAGGAAAGGGGCACAGGCACAGGGGCCTGCAGGAGAAACCTGGGAAGTCCTGTCCCCATCCAAACAAAGGGGCCTGAGAAGAATGGGGGTTTCATTCCCTGAGCAAAGGTCAGACAAGCAGACTTGGCCCTAGGTCTGTGCTGGCTGTAACACACTCTGGGGGTACAGCTGTAATGGTGCAGTGGACTGGCACAGTCTTTAACCCCTCTGGCCTCTGGCAGAGCAGTGTCCTGAGACTGGTTCAGGCTCCTGCAGCCCTTCTTGGGCTTCAGCTCACTTAGCCAAGCCCCATTCCACCAGGACAGGCAGTGCCAATCAAACACAGGTTAAAGGAGAGCTGTAAGAGACTGCAAACCTGCATTCAGCTACAGCTGAGCTGTAAACCCACTCCTGCTGATGCTCATGGTGGGAAGCTAGGCCATGGGAATAGTTCTGAGAGGTCAATCTCCAAAGGCAGTGTTTGAAAAGAACTTTGCTACGTGAAGGTTTACACACGCCTGCATGTTATTGAAATGATGTTAACCAGCTCTGTTTCTACATGCAAATAATGGATGTACATTTTCTGTGCCTGTGCACATACACACCTGCAATCACAGGCACAAGATTGGGTGAGGGGCATCAGATTAAGCTGACTGCAATAAATGTAAGAAGCAGATTTGATAATGACCCCAAATATGGATCCAAATGTTCCTTCTTCTGCCACTAATTGATCTAATGGATTTCATATTTGTAACCAGGCAGTGGTTTGTATTGTTTCTTTTTGTTTGCTGCTTTAGAAAAAATAAGAGCTACTAGAACATAACCCATACCATATTTGCAGATGTAATTGCTGTGACATGCCCCCTGCCCCCAAAGCAATTGCCAGCAGTGGATTACTAATAGTTTGCTCTGTAATTTATGATGGCAAACACTGGGGCAGAAATCCTCAGTCACTATACACACAAATACAATTATATATATGCATATTAATCTATTTTAAGAGCAACATATTCTAGATCCTCAGTCAAGTGCACAGTGCTGTCAGAAGGGAAGCATAATTTGCTTTTATTCAGGTGGGGGAAAACTGAGACAACAGATTGGCATCTGAGGTGGGAATAGATCTGCCGTGCCATTGTTGCATGAAGCTACTGTGGGGTCTGCTCCCTCTTTGGAGGCACATCCTTGCCTTCCCTGGCAGTGCTGTGCTTCATCTCTGTCCACCCACACTCTCTCCCCCAGCACTTTGCTGTCTCTGATATTTGTATTCCTTGTTTTCTTCTCCCCTTGGTCCCAGCCCAGTTTCAGTGACTCTGCAACACTTCCCACTTGAGGGAGAGATTTGATTGAATCTCTTTTTTGAGTCTGCAAGGCACAGCAGGAAAGCTAATGACACAGCTGCCTGTGCCACAGTAGCTCTGGCCACTTCAATAAAAAATAAAAAGAGAAAAAAAGGGAAGAATTGCATGTTCTTCATCTCTCAAGCTGGCACCTTTCAGGACTGTTAAATGATCTTAATAAGTAAATAAAATGCAGGGTACTTACCAGAGAAATCAGAACAACACCTTTGCAGCTGTTCCTGTCTCTTGAAAAAAAAGATATAATTAGGAAGGGTTTGAGGGTTTTTTTCATTAAAAAACCCTCTTAATTTGGAACTACTCTGGTCTGCTGAGTAAGTGTGTCTGTCTAGATGAACTTCAAAATACATTTTCTCTACTGGATAGAAGAAAATTTCAGAAAGAGCCTCCCTGGTTTATTGGATGGGTATGTATTGGGTCAGGTTTAAAAACATTTTAGTGTAGCTGATGGACCATGACCTTTTAGTATCAGTTAAATCCAGATTTATTTTTTCAAGAGGTATGCTATGGAAAGGTGCTGGCAGCCAAGTTAGAGAAGTCTGCCACAGTATTTTCACAGGATCATTCCAAGGTATTCTGTTGTTCCTGCCAAGCAATAAAACCTTTGGTTTTGTGTGCATTTCTGGACACTGCTGTGTTCTCAGCACAGGCAAATTATCTCAAAAAGGTGCTACTTTACAGAGAAAACTAGGTTTTAAAAACTTTTCAGCATTAGGATATTGAACAAGTAAAAAGGATGGATTTACATGTGTTGTACATATAAGACAAGAGAACAGGCATGCACTCAAATATTGTTTTAATTATTTTTCACTTGTAGTCCTCCATATGTTTGCACTGCAGTCGGTGAGCAATAGAAGAGCTCTCCTGTGGTTAATTTTACACCTGCAAAGTCCCCTGGATACAAACCAAGATTGCCTGGCCAAGTGCATAAAGTATCCTGCTTATCTGGCCCATGAATTCATATGCTCCAGGGGGTTGGAGAAGATGGGGAGAATATGACGAATTTATTATTTTCAGTCTTTAGCAGATTTTCATTACTTTTACTCTTTCTATCTCCAACACCTGAGGAAATAAATCCCCACAGCTTCAGGTTTTCAATGCAAACATGGGAAGAAATCCCCACAATGTCTGTGCTCCTTGCAGGCACAGGGGAGGAACCCAGGGCTCGCTCCAAGGGTGCCTGTAAGGGATGCCCCAGCAGAGCCTGCTCCCAGCACAGCCTGGCTGAGGGACCACAGGGACACATCTGATTTTTGTTCAGCCCTGCCCCATCCCTCCCATGCTGCTCCTAATGATCTGCCAATTACCATCATGGCTACAAAAGCCGTGGAGGTGCTTACATTTTTTCCCTACCATTGCACTGGCTGCATGGAGACTCCTGAGTTGCAAAAAGCTTCAGAGTGACCTTGTGCCAGGCACAGAGCCTGTGCTTTGCTGCCCCTCTGCAGCAAAGGCTGCTCCTGCTTGTCACCCATGAGATCTGGATGTTCCGTGTGGCCCTCACCCTCTACCACAGGCCCACACCTCTGCTGCAGCCACCACACATTACCGAAATTAATAGAAATAATTAGTGCTTCACAACCACGCAGAATTAATGAGGCTGGGAGTGTGACACTAAGGTATCAATGGCAGAGTTTACAGATATCGTTGGTGTTCTTTGGGAGCCCTGACCTATATTCGGATATAAAGGATCCTAAATGTTTCTTTGCAAATAAATGTTAATTTAAACAGTTTTCTTCAAAAGGCCTATTTTAAAATGACATACAATTCAAATATTTGTCTTATGACACACACAGATAGGAGGGCTCACAGTCTCACAGGAAATATATGAATGTAGGAAGGAAAAAGAAAAAAAAAACATAAAGAGAATAATTCCCTTCTATGGCACATCAGAATAAAAATTGTGGTGATGGGCTGAAGTGTGAAATGTTTTTAACTGCAGAAAATGTTGGGATCAGTTTTTCTTTTTAGTGAAAGGGATGACTAGCATACAAAAATGAAATGTAGTCTAACATTTGCATTGTTTTCAAAATCGAGGCCTGAAGGTATTTTATTTTCACTTTCATAATTTTTTTGCTCCTTAAGAAAGATCTCTTAGATGATTTATTTGAGGCTATATCTTTCTACACAGTCCTTTGCAGTATATTTTCAGTTACATTCACAATGCACTTCAGAAGAAGAAATCACATACAAAAAGCAATGCCTTTTGCAGACATAAAAAACATTTATTTTTTTTTGCTGAACAATTCTTTTTTTGTGCATTTTTTAGAAGGCCTACTAAAGCTCAACTAAAATATATGGTCTCAGTGTAATAACCCAAGACATTCCAGTCACCAACAAATGTTGCTTTTATTAAAAAAAACCCCAAAACCAAACACAAAAAGCCAAACTCAGAGTCTCCATGGAGTCAGACACTGCTATTGTTGTTCCATTTCTGATGCAAGTCAGAAGATACCAGACAATACGGATTACTGAGTCACCGCTTGCTAAGCTGTATTTTCTTAAACAACAGCTCTCCCAGCTGATCCTTCCAAGTCAGCAGAAAGAATGTAAGAATAAAAAAGTGATTGGTGTTCAAAAAATCAAGTGCTTTTGTGTAGCCAGGTATGCTGTGGACTGAGAAAGAAGGGAATCAGATGGACATTCCAGTGGGGAGCTGCTCCAGCGGGGGCTGATTTGGATGGGTTCATTCTGTGACAAAGTGGGGACAGAAGGGTCACTCAAGGCTACAGGGTGTGGCAGAAAAGGGGGAGGCAGAGTGAGGAGGGTAAAGGAAATATCTGCAGTCTAGCAGATATAGAATATTTCATCCTAACATAAGGATAAGCAGGGCTTCAGCAGTTAACAGGCACATTGGGCTGGGAAATTGATTCAGGACAAGGGGTTCAGCAGCAAGTCTGCTTCTTTCAGCACTTTTTCTTTAAATATCCTAGAATTCATCAAACAGAAGATAGATTACACTTTATAATCTAAGCCTCCTGAGGGGATGCTGCTAAAAGGCTGTCAGCAGAAAGAAAAAAAAAGTGTTCAAAGTGTGCATGTAGGGTTAGGGACTCCACATTTCAACTCATCTGCAGCTGGAGATGAGATGCATTTGCATTTGCTCCTCTGGCTGAAGACATAATATTCATTACAAAAGCTATTTCAAAATGGTTCTAGCCTAATTTCTTCTATTCACACATAACCCTTATAAAATTTAAAATTATATATTAAAAATACATTTACATTCAAAAATTTTATATAGCTACATTACAAACAATTTTGTCTATGCCCAGTAGAATCCGCAGAGAGTATACTTTCCGTTTCAATTGTTTTTGTGTCAGACCTTCAAATAAAGACCAGAATATACTTAATTAACTGTAATGCTGATGGGTTTTCTACTCAGAAACCCCTTTACACAAAGCATTGTGTATAGAAACAGAAATAAAATGACCCCTGGCCCAGAAAGCTTACTTGTCATGGTTTCAGCATCACTCTACTCTGCAAATCAGTGGCTTTTGTTAATGATCACTGTCATTTTCCTGACATTGCATTGAATAGACTTTCTTTGGAGAAATTAAGACAGACAGTAGAAAGCATGTCGGTAGGTCCCTCAGTCACAGGGATCTAAGAACATGGTCACAATAGCAACCAGTGAATCCCCACTGCTTTGTAAAATGCAGAAATATAATCTTCAGTACTTTGGATTATGGAGATGTTTCTACTGCCTGTCTTGGCACTTTGGCTCACGTTCCCTCAGCAGAGATTTGTGACAGCCTCAGGCATTGTCACTCCTCTTGGTCTTTCTTCCTGCTCCACAGAAGTCAGAAGAAGAGCATTTGTGCAGGCACCTCAGCCCCTGTTGTTCAGAGTCCAAGGTGCTTGTGCAAGCTCCCATGCCAAATTACTGACTGGAGTGTGCTACTCCATTTGGATGAGGTCAGCAACCCCAAGGATGAGGGAATATCTAAATCTGCAAAGCTTTCCTGAGTGCCCACAACATCCATTTCCTACATTCATTCCTTGTGATCATTTGATGAGTTACTACATTTTTTAAAAAATGATCTGCATGATTTTTCAACTGTGTTTCCATATGTTAATCTTTCCTACCTTGAGGAATCATAAATAGGATGGAAGTTACACATCCAGATGCTTGCAGAACTGGAACATAGACTCAAATGCAATAAACTCAAAGCCAAGCAAAAGTTTGACTAGATCTGCTTTCAACTAAGCAAAACGAGGTTTTACTCACAGTTTCTGAGAAAAGACTTTCTTAGGACAAGTGCATATTTAAAATGAACTTCAGAAAAGCCAGAAAATTAGAAAAAAATTCAATGCTTGGGGTGTGGTAGGGGTTTTTTTCCCTTTTAAAAAGAATATGCCATCTCTGCTGTCTCATTATTAGTACAAGTATCTTTTACTGTTTTTTACAGTTGCGAGAGACAAAGAAAAATTACATTCAAAACCAAGTTCTCCATGGAAAACCACTTCACTGGCTACATGGAGGAAAGTAAAATTTTTTACAAATATTTTTGTTTTATCTGTCTCTGCTACCAATGAATGCTGAAAGTGTAGCTCTGTAAAATGACATTCTTAAAAAAAGAAGGCTGGACAAAAAATGCTCAGCTAGCACCTCCATGAGACTACACAGCAGAAAAATATTCCTCATTTATAATCCAGATACATTCAAGGATGGAAAAAATGCTGCATGGAAAACCATCTTAATGGAATTTCAGTGTTCTGCAATATGTGGAAAACAAACATGTTTTAATAAATTGCTGCTTTCAGTGGCTAAATTTATTTTCAAGAAGGTCATAACCATAAAACAGAATGCTAATTCTTCATTCAGAGCAGTGGCAAAAGGGGAACAGAAAATAGGACCAAAGTGTTATCTTTGACCTCTTAGATGAACTGGCAGAAGGCTGTTGGGGTTTTTTTGTTGTTGTCTTGAGGCATCTGTTTTGTTTTGGGTTTTTTTTTAAGATTTCTTTAAAAAAACCAATCCTGTATTTTTCTCACTTTTTTAGTTTAGAGGTAATGAATTATCTGGGAAAACATTTAAACAAAACCAATAATGTCAGCAATGCATTTCCATTAATTTCTTCAGTGTTTCCATCCTTCTTTTGACAACTGTGGAAAAACAGGTGCCTACTAACTTCATTTTCATGTCCAAGCACCTGGCTGCTCTGTTCACTACTGTCCTGTAGGCATTAAAATAAGCATAGCAGTATGCAAGTCAGGAATGTAAAATATGAATCTACTCTCTGCCCCCACCCTCATCAGTGTCAACTTAAACAGCTTTCCCTTTCCTTCTAAAATGTCCTGCCTGTGGAGCTGGAAAGGGAAAGAACTATCTTGTGGATCAGAAACCTAAGCCAATCCCTTTTAGAACATTTTCTGCCAAATCTGAGTGAAGATTAATGTTCTGGGCAAAAAGAACAAAAGTAGGATGCAATACAAAAACCTCTGTCAAAATCCAGCTTACTTAGACCCTTTCCATGCAGACTCTTAAACAATAATTTGCAAATCTCCTTATTCAGGCTGGTTTGTTACTCTCCTATGGAAATTTTCCTGTCTCTAATGAGGCACCCAGTGATATTTTTAAGTATTTTCTAGCCCATAATATTGTTATACCACCTTCTGAAACCTGACAGAACAGGCAGAAAGATATCCTTCTGGACTACCTGTGGTGGCTTCACAGAGTTTGGGAATTTCCCAGGCCTCTGGCTGCCTTCTGATGGCTCTGAATTTCTCTTCCTCGATGATATGCTGGCTTTGGACAGGGGAGAGTTAATTCCCTTCACAGTAGCTGGTACGGGGCTGTGTTTCAGATTTGTGGTGCAAACAGGGCTGATAATGCAGATACATTTTCCCTGTTGCTGGGAAGTGTTTTTGCAGTCAAGACCTTTTCTGGTCCTCACCCCAACCCAGCAGAGAAAGGGCTGGGGGTGCACAAGGAGCTGGGAGAGGACACAGCCAGGAGAGCTGACCCCAATGGACCACAGGAATATCCCACACCCCATGGCATCATGTTCAGCCTAGAGAGCTGGGGGAGAAGGTGGAAGGAGAGGATGTTCAGAGACAGAGCATTTGTCTTCCCAAGGCACCCTCACAAGTGATGAAGCCCAGCTTTCCTGAGGGTGGCTGAACATCTGCCCATGGGAAGCAGTGAATGAATTCCTTGTTTTGCTTCACCTATTAAACTGTATTTAACTCAGGCCATGAGTTTTCTCCCTTTTACCATTCCCCTCCCCATCCCACTGGGATGAGTGACCTGCATGAGGCTGTTGCCAGCTG
Organism: Melozone crissalis; assembly: GCF_028551555.1. Taxonomy (NCBI): domain Eukaryota; kingdom Metazoa; phylum Chordata; class Aves; order Passeriformes; family Passerellidae; genus Melozone; species Melozone crissalis. Next base: position 59,420,936 of record NW_026535791.1, on the reverse strand, counting down.
GGGTTAAACCAAGGCAATGGGGCCTACAAAGCAGACACCACCTTTGGAAAGTTCACAGTACCAGATTAAATGACAAAGAATTTGCTACGGCTGTGTGAAAAGACGATGCTGAACCTGGTGTTCCATCACTCCCACATTTTATTACTCTTACAAAACTGTATGTCAACAGTTGCCACATGCCTTAAAGATTTACAGATGATGTTAAAAGCAACTAAAAAAAAGTAACATCTCACTGAAAAATCAATCTCTACTCAAATTAGATAATTTTTAAATAGGAAGACTTAGCTATAATGGATAAAGCAGAGGTACAAGTGAAACTTCAAATTACCAGTGAGAGCACCAATCAAATTCTCAGAATGGCATCACTGTGTCGGAATATTTAGTGCTCCTATCACTCAGGGAGGTTTTTCAGTTTCTCAGAAAAACTTTTGGGTCTCGGTAGGTGGTGCTATAGCTCTTCAATCCACCCGAGGGACAGACGGACAGACCTGCTTCCAGGGCTGAAATGAATTGCATGCAGTAATGTGACACACAATCAGTGTCACTTCACCACTTGAGGTGGAAAGCTGGGGGGAGAATACTAAAAAAAAAAAAACCAAACAAAAAACCAAAACGATGCTGAAATTGTAATTTAAACACTTACATTAGCCTGTAGTTCAGGTAACATTTAGAGCTCTTGCTAAGGCAAAGGTATCATCATACCACACACCGAAGAAAAGAAAATTGTAATTATTCGAAAGACCTACAAAATTATCACATTGCCTTATCTATACAAAAATACAAATAAAAAACTGCACAAATGTTTGGCTCTTTCTGCAGCCTATTCTAAAGTCCTATGACTGTTGGAATAAACACTAGAAGAAAATAGCAAGTATTGATATTGTTCTAAGGAATGAGTTCTGGCTACAAAAGCCGAACATGGCTCTAACTAAGATGTTTACATCCACTCTGTGAAAACGGCAGAAATTCTGATCAGAGCCTGCAGGGTGCACCAGGACCCCCCGGGTGCCCTGGGCAGCTTGTCCCTGTCCCTCTTGGCCACCCCTGTGCCTGGCCCAGGCCCTCACCTCTGCAGGGCTGTGCTGCAGGCTGGCCCTGAACCCCTTTATGGGCAGGGGCAGCAGAGTGTCCCCCAGAGCCACATCCCCAGTGCTGCTCAGCGCTGGCTCCTGTGTGACACTCACACCCGCGGTGCTGCTGGCCTCACTGCCTCACCAGCCGTGCCCTGTGGCCCTGGCAGTGGCCCCTGCTGGGCAGGGAGCAGCTCACAGCAGAGCCCTGTGCTCTGTGCTGCCTGTGCCCCAGCCCCGGCTGCTCCCTGACACCAAGTAAACAACTCTTCGCTCCTTCGGTCACCTCCAGGGATCCGCAGCACCTGGCAGTGAATCCTCAGTGCCTCCTGCCAGCCCTGTTCTATGCCTTGAATCCTTATTCAAGAATTCAATTCTAACATAGAAACTGACTCCACTGCATAAACAAGGCCTCATCTACCAATTCATCAGTTTAAAGGACAGTCTTAAAAATTTTACTCAATTCCCATCCTTTCCTGGAAAGCTGTTTAGGATAACTCACACACTGCTGTAACTGACAAGTCAAGTCCAGAACAGTTTGCAGTCTAAATTTAAAAATCATCTCACCACAATCAGAAGATCTCTTAAAGCCCTGATTCTTCAAAGGACATCAGAAGAGTCTTTTCAGATGAAACTGTACTTGAACTGTAAATTCATGATGCAAGAAATACTTAAAACACACATACGTAGTCAAAGAGCTATACGGCAGTTTTATTTGTAAAATACTTAATTCCTAACAACAAAATACTTTAATTATACTTTATAAAAGTTAGCAAAATATGATACATTTGAAACAGAAAGAAGAAAACTATTTCTACTTCAATTCAATTTTCTTTTCAAGTTGGAAGCTATAGGTATGCACCACACTTAACAGATTTCAGAACACAATTCAATAAATATATCCTTCCACCATTAAAATCTGTGAAGGGCAGTGAAAACAATTCATAAAACTACTGAAAAAATATAAGCATTTTTGTCTTCTTCTGAGGTTTGGAACTAGTAATATCTATACACAACAAAGTTTTTGGCATTTACAAGGACTGTATAGCAAGTAACAGAAGAGTTTAATAGTACACCAGAACAACCAAATTTGCAGTACAACATTTCTACCAAGAAAAGAAAATCAGAAATTCAGTCTGTTTCTTGAATCCTATGGAGGACTTCTGCAAGGAGGTGGCAGAAGGAACTTAAATTTCCAACTGATTTCATATTTATAAGGCCATTGCATATCCTAAGTTGCACTTAAAAATCTGGTCCTTTACCCTGTACAATAAAGACTGTCTATTATGAACAGAAGCTGAAGAGAGAATGAGCAAATTCACTTTTTTATCCTACTACTAACAAATGAACTATGAAACCTTTGTCTTGGAGAGGAAAGATTTAATTAAATCTAATTCTGCTATGTACAGGTGTTATTTTGGAAGCCACAGTTTCCACAACTCTCAGAGGTAAAATCCACTCACTATGCCAGTCTTCCAAGAAGTTTCCTTCTGTGAAGAAACTGGACCTCTGAGCCTGCACTCAGACCCACACAAGCAGCAAGGCAAGCCCACAGAGTCAGCCAGTGCAGACACTGCAAGGCCTGTGTGACATGCTGGAAAACAGGAACAGAAAGGGTTACACCAACTGCAAGGAGTGCAGCAAGGGCCAGGGCTGGGCTCTGCACCTGGAACAGGGCAACCCTGGCTGCATGCATCAGTTGGGGAAGGAGAAGCTGGAGAGCAGCTTTGGAAAGGGTCCTGGTTGATGGCAACTTGAGTATCAGTCAGGAATGCTCTGTCAGCCAGGAGGGTCAGCTGGGTCTTGGGGGGCATCAGGCACAGACTGCCAGCTGGGAGAGGGAGGGGATTGTCCTGCTCTGCTCTGCACTGGGGCAGCCTCAGCTCAAGTGCTGGGGGGTATTTTAGGCACCACAATATAAGAAACACATGCAGCTATTTTAGAGTGTCCAGGGGAGGGCCATGAGGATGGTGAAGGGTCTGGAGGAGAAGCTGTATGAGGAGCAGCTGAGGTCATTTGGTTTTTGCCAGACTGGAGGAAACTGAGGGGAGACCTCATTGTGGTCTTCAGCATCCTCACAAGGGCAAGAGGAGGGGCACGTACTGATCTCTTCCCTCTTATGAGCAGTGACAGGACCCCAGGGAATGGCCTGAAGGTGTAGCAGGGAGGTTTGGGTTGGATATCGGGAAAAGGTTCTTCACCCAGTGGGTAGGTGGGCACTAGCAAAAGTTCCCAGGGAAGTGGTCACATCACCAAGCCTGACACAGTTGAAGAAGCATTTGAACAATGCTCTCAGGCACATGGTGTCAATTTCTGGGGATGATCCTATGCACTGTCAGGAGTTGGACTTGATGATTCTGATATGTCACGTACAACTCAGTGCATTTTGTGATTCAATGATTACTTCTTTTTTGAAAACAAACAAAAAACCCCAAGTAACAAAGAAACTACCCAACAAAAAACCCCATTTAACTACAGTACAGTTACTGTTGTTAACTTCTGTACAGTTACTGTTGTTAAATTCTAACTTACAAATTAAACTGAGCAAGATGTGAAATTGAATATATATGGTAATTAATTCTTTGTTTTTAAAAGTTCAACATCCAAGTGATTTTGAAAATTAGTTTGCTAAAATTAGTTAGTTTCCTATTTTTAAAAAATATATAACTTAATGCACTAATAAATCTTAGTCTTCAGTAGACACAAAGGAAAGGCAAGGGCACAAACATTTATTATTGACAGGTGCTTTTCTGGGCCTCATACACCTACAACAAGGGATTTACTAAAATTGTGAAGCCTTAGCCACAGTAACCATGAGATGGTGAAGTTCAGGACCCTGAATAAGTATTTTCCTTAAATTTCATTAAGAAAAACCAGAACCAACCATTGGACTGTGGGTTTTTTTTGTGCTTTTAGTAGCGCTAAATCAGTGCAGAGCAGTATAACTGATGTCTTGAGAGGCTACCTGGAACAGAGGCTAGTCAGTGTTAAAGGAATAAAGTAGGTATTTATTAAAAGGCCTTCAAAGGACCTTGGGCAGTACAAGAGCCTGGCCGAGGCTACACCCAAGATGGATGATGGGTCAGGAGTTTTCACACTTTTATAAGTTTTGGTCAATTTACATACTGGGGTTAATTGTCCAATTACAGCTTCACGTTATGAAGTCCCATCCTCTCAGACTGTTCTCAATTCACTGCTGTTTGTACTTTTTGGGCCTGAAGCTGTGATGGTGTCCTTGGTTCTCAGGCTGGAAAAGGATTGTTTGGTCTAACTAAACTGTGAAGAGAACCTGCTAACACTTTATATGAAGTTCAGAGTTATGTACTCATGCAGTATAGAATCTGGAAAATATGAAAGCTAAAATTTAAGGCATCATTCCCCCATACATTACCAGATGTACTTACATTGCTGTTTGCCTCTTACCCTGCAAAAGACACTGATAAAGGAGGCAAAAATGTGAGAGATCATACAATCATTAAGGTTGGAAAAGAAGATCATCAAGTCCAGATATGACAAGTTACCCAAATGCAATTAAAAATATTTTCTCCTTTCTGATATTTTCACTGAAGATATCCAATTGTCAAAGCAAATTTCATTCCTCATACATAATGAGATAATTTAGCTGGCTGTGATTCACCCTCCAAGGAGGACCACTCTTTCCTCTCCTCTTTTCCATCTGCTTCTGCTGAATTGATGCACAGTGCATCTTTTCTAACCAGATTAATCTTTCAGATTCAATGAATCATGAGAAGATGCTTTTAGGAGAGATCACATTGCAAATGCTACAGGGAACACTGAAAATAATTTCTGAGGAGCACAAACACTACCTATGCAAAGAGTCAGGGCTCCCAAGCCTCTTGCTAATTTTGGTCTCACAAAGTGATGCTATTTAGTGCTGCTGACAACTCAGTTGAGTAGGACAGCTCAATATTACAGGCTTCTACAGAGAATTAATAAAAACCTGCAAAATTAAGCTTTGAAGCAGCTGCTGGAGAGCTTCAATCTGAGAGATGCTTTCCGCTGGCTTTGCGGCTGTGGGATCCTCGAGGGGACTCTGCACTCGGGGCTCTGTGGCGCGTTCCAGTCGTGGCCTTTTTGAGCTCGTGTCTGAGGCTGCGGATTGTGCTGTTTATGGCAGCCACGCACGCCTTCCAATCAAACCCACTTTCATTGAGATCAAAGGATGGAAAATTCTCTTGAAGGAAGTCTAAAAATAAGCAAGTATGTAATAGTGAGTTATCAATTATTTAGGTAAGCTATGTACTCTTTCTGGATGTAATTAAGCTAAAACAAATGCATGCTACCAAACCAGGACAGCTAGACATATTACAAGAATTGAAATGCAAAGCAGGGCAGATATTGCTTTCCCCTTTCTGTTATATTTGAAAATGAGTAAAAAATGGTCTAAGCACAAAAACAAAATATGAAAAGAAAATGCGACCATGTGTGTGGTTTTGATCCTTTGAAGTGCTGAGTAACTTCAGCTTCTAAAGTGGTCAGCTAGCAAAGACAAATCCTGGGCTCCAATTCACAATGAACAGAATTAGGCAGGACCAAGCTCTCCTTCAGAGGATCTCTGGCAACTATATTCACTAAAATCAGTCACACCAGTTCAGCATAACACAGATGTACAGGAACAACAGTGACAGAAAAATTGTGAGAGTTCATTCCTTACCATACTGCAAGTAAGATCAGTAAACAAACACTTGAGTTTGGTAGCAATGACATAAAAAGGGAAGGACTATAGTACCTTTCTTCCCTTCCATGAGTAAAATGAGTAATTAAAAAACCAAAATTAAAATTGGTTTTTAAACTTATTGAGGAGTGATTTCCTGCTGAGCTGAATTCCATGTTTTCTCTAAGCAACCTGATAAGTCTTAAATAAACACCAAAAAGGAATTCTCATCTCTAATTTCAAATCAAAGCAACATTGCTTCTTCTTCTCTGATTAACATCCAGATTTACCTTGACAGTAGAAAGAAAGGTATAGCTAGTAGATATTGTGTCAGCTTTCTCTTACCAGCAAATAAAAATCTAATATAGTACCATTGCTTACAGTTAAAATTTTAACTTGTAGTTACAAATCTGGAAACCCATTTTGCCAGAAAAACTTTGGTCTGAAGGAAGAAAGTAACTGAGATAAAAACTTGTGCTCTTGCAGTTCACTCTGCTTCAGAAGGAGAGGTGAAAGGGAGCTGTTATTAACTATGCTGACATAGTTTTAAAGCTGTTGGCTGAAGCAGCAGACAGGCTCTCCTTACTTCCATCCCCAGCAGTAAATTCAAGAATACTTGACCTCAGAGGAACAGCACAGAACTGGAATTCTTCAAGGTCTACAGAGCCTTTGTACGTGGTCCACTAAACAGCTTTTAAAGTTATGTCTTTTCTTCGACCAAAACTGACCGATTTTGGGGATTACAGTAAGGCCATGCAGGGCCCCTTCCTGCTCTGCAGGGGAAAATTCAGGGAGCTGGTGCTGCCATCCAGTCAGGCTGTGTTAAAGGAAACAGAGGCAGGGACTGTCCTCTGGCTCCAGAGCCAAGTGCCAAGGTCTGGCTGCAACCACAACACACAGGATTTGTCTCTCATCTGCTCTGTGGCCTACATGGTGTTCTGCAGTCCTAAGACACACTTACTACATCTTTTGAATGCTTCTTAAACTCAAAATGTCAAGAAATAAAGTATGTCTACATGTCTATATATGTGTATATACATATAAAAGTGGAGATGTTTAAGTGGCAAAGTTTCCCAGGCTAGTGCTTGCCATACTGGAAATGGTTTCTGGCATGCTCTGTCTGTTCCTCAAGCTATGCCCAGACATCACCCCAGAGGGTGTGAGTCACATCTCCATTTCATTGAGCATGAACACTGCTCCCTCAGACGCAGTCCTCCTTCCCCACTTCTCTCTCCCATCCCAGTGGGTGGGGCAGGGGAACAGGACAGGGAGGAAGAAGGTGAGCAAGCACCTGTGTTTAGTTACCTGATGGGTTACAACACAACAGTTGCTAAATTCCACTTCATAAGCTCTCCTTATTTCCAATCTCTAAATATGGCTTTTTTTCTGCAGGGCTCAGTTATGAATTCCTGCTTAGCCCAACCTGTCTCCCCATAACTCAGCTCTCCTAAGCATCAAGATGGACTCTCATGTGCTTGCAGAAGGCTGTTCTTAAAGATCTGTCAACTTTCCTGAGCTTCTGTCCTATTCAGAGCTATCTCTCACAAGCTCCCATGTGTGACTTTCCCAAATGTCAAAGTGTGCTCTCCCAAGCTACAGAGCCTGTACTCAGACCCTTCTTACTCTACTCAGGACCTCAGGGCTCATTTCATAATCTCTACAGGCAATGCCACCACCAATTATCACACAAGAACCCTTTTTGTGAAGGGAGCCATAACCTGCTGTACATGACATCTCTGTCCTCTGCTTCATCTACACAGTCCCTGTATCAAGAAATTATCTCTGATGTCCTCCAGAATCCTCAGGCACTGCTCCCATCTCGCACTGCATTGCCCTTTCAAGCCAATGTCAAGACAACTGATAATCATACAAACCAGGTTCATCATCTGGAGAATTTCTTGAGCTACTAAAATATAACTTTATCTACTTCCTCTCAATTTGTTCCCCTGCTTGCAGAGATGCCTGTAAGAATATTTTCACAGAATAATTTCTGAAGCTCTATGCTTTGTTCATAGGATACAAAGTTAATACTCTTACCAGTTTCCCCACATTATGATTTAACAGAGATTTTCTTACTTACCTCTGAGAGCATTAATTTTATTGGAATCCAGTGGGCTCATGCCACGATCAAGGCTGCCATACACGTTGCTCCTCACCAGCACCTCCTCAGGGAACATGTGACGAATCAGGAAGCGAGCTGACAGCTCTGGCCGCGTCTTCCCCTTGGCGACGTAAATGACCGAGAAAGGCAACTGAACATTGCGCCATGGGCTCCCAAGGGGTTCTGCAGAAGATGTCATGGAGGAAAGAGAGATATTTTACTCATCCAACACTGACCATGCCTCAAAGTGGCTGTATTAAATCAAAACTGGCACAAAAAGCTCACTCAGAAACTTCTCTATTTGCTTGGAAAGACCAAAGCAAAGCCGTAACACTACAGCTACTGCTAACATGAAACATGTTGCAGACATGTGGCCAAGCAGCCAGAACACCTGGTTCACAACCACAAACTGTACTTCTGATATGTCTTCAGCAATGCAAGCTGCATTATTAATTACTGCTTTCTAACTTGTTTCATCTCAGGTGAAAAGATGATGCTTTTCCAAGTAACTAAGTAAATAAAAGTTCAGCTATTTTCAGTGGTGCTCAGATTCTGCAAGTGGAAATAGAGTGAGTATTTTTCAACTGCTTCTACCTCACTTTACTGCAAACATTAATAAGAAAAAATGCAAAATTTTTAGTACATACAGAGGTCTGTGGGATCTGACTAACAAATCTTGAGCGCAGGAACAGACCTGAAACAACCCCAAAGTGACCCTAATTGAATAAATTACTTCCAACAGCAACTAATCTCAGCCCATTTTCCTTGAGGGTCTCTAAGCATCACATGCTGTACACAAATTTTTTCCTCTATGCATTTGTGTATTGAATGCTTACATTAAAAAAGTGAAAATATAAAGGCTGCTTTAAGATTTTATTGTCCTAAAGAGTCAATTGTGCAGAGAGGTGTGCTTTTTCTTCTGAGATTGCAACACTATTCCAATAGATATTCTGAGCTAGCTTACTTTTTTAAGGCAGAATATCTACCAAATAAAAGAAAAAAGCCAGGACAACTGAACAGAGTAACTGAAGTTGAACTTCCCAATGTCACAGCAGATATGCATTATGGGATTCTGGTAGATGCAAACATATATTCTGTTAGCTAGATATAATGCCCTTGCTCTTTCCCAAAAAGACTTACTATGTGTACACCAGACGACTGCCTTAAGAGAAAAAGAAGACATATAGCTCAGAAAATCCATTTACTATGCAATTATACCTACAGAACCATTGTTTGCCTCTCATTGACTATTTAATATGTAACAAGCAATGCCAGTACACAAAAATTTCTTTGTTTACCCATAGGTTCCAAAGACTGTTGTTTTCTGACTGAAGATGTCTGAAAAGCTTCTGGAAACTTATCCAATTCTGAATTCTGCAACATGTCAATTGTGTAGCCAGTCATTTTCTGATAATTTTGTGAATTGTCTCCACTATCTTCATTATCATTTAAATCTACACAATGAGATGTATCAGGAGCATCAGACACTTCTTCTTTCCCCTCAGTTTTCTGCTGAAACATTTAATAAGGTTAGTACACACACCGAGAGAAGCCTACCAGTTTTTTAATTGGTGTTCCAGTTTACTTCACATTTAGTATAAATTAGATTTCAGATCTTTGCAATATAGTTACTCCTGAATTTCTATCATGAAAACTACCAGTAAAACAGTTAATAATTATACAAAGATGTGCACAGAGCATTTTAGAAGTAAATGTAGTTGGAGGTGTTTTGGGATTAATGTTTCAGTCAATATAAAACTGAAATGCATAGCTGAATATATCTTAAAAAAAAGCCTGCAAAAACAAGCACTAAGAGCTATTTGTTTAAACTCTCAATCAAATTTGACGCTACTTCTGGGCAACACTTGCAGTGCTTTCCTTATAGTATCCGATGTATCCACACTTCTTAACTGAACTCCGGACATAGAAGCAGGAAGAGGCAAAGCAGAAAGCAGCATATTCCAGTGTTCCCCACACAGAACCAGTGCTGCAGTCAGCATGCCTGTGCTGAGCAACACAGAGACAGAGCCCAAGGAATTTCCAATACAGCACCTGTACCATGAGCAGGTCAAATAATTAATCTGAGAAAAAAGTGCAACCTTAGTACTTAATAACCCATCACCTTTGCTTTGGCTTCGGAGCGTAAGGAGCGGATCATAGAATTGACATTTGTGATACAGGTTTTCCAGTCTTTTCCACGCTCACTCAAATCATAGGTTGGAAAGTTAGTTGCAAGAAACTCTGCATATAAAAAAATACAGAAAATTTTTGAAGCATCATTACACAGCCCAGTATCTACAAGTATCCTAATTTACAAAGAGAGAGAAAGTTAACTAATGCTTCATATGTTTACTGTTCTCCATTTAGCTTCAGAGTTCCATCGATAAATAAAGATAATAAACTTATGTTTTGAAAATAACCAGCATTATGAACTCAAGATGTTCTGTGATACATTTTGATATGTTGTGAATAATGCTTCTATTATATTAAATATTTCCTGATAGAATTAGGGGAAATATGTGATTTATCATACTAATTTTTATAAAACCCCTAAAACCAACACCACCACCATCCCCCACAAAAGAACAGACACATGATAAAGTTGTTGCTGCAACTATTTCACATGGCTTATATAATCTCACACTCAATTTTAACCCTTTAACACATACATGCCATGGGATCTGTGTAAATGACTTGACATTTATTAAAAAAATCCCCCTCCATCTTCACCACTTCTCACTCAACATAAAGAGTGTTTCAAAACCACCGGTTAATGTTTGTCCCAAGTATACCATGGCCATAAATCAACCCAAATCAACCAAACAAAAAACCACTGACAAAATCCATGGCACACACAAACACAAAATGAACTGCAATTAAAAGTCTAGACAGAGCAAGCATGACTGGTGAACACAATGTACATAAAACAAGAAGAAATTTGAATAGTTTCATTTAAATTGAGGAAGAATGGACATTGAGAATTACAACGCAGGACATTCAAAACAAACGGATACTGCAGAGTGGAGCACATCCACTGCAGGATTTATCTGCTCACCAGCTGTCAGACAGCAATTAGCCAGAAACATACAGAAAAGGACTCCTTTTAAGTTCAAAACTTTGTTGAGCATGAAAGAAGTAAATCTGTGCATTTTGAAAGGTACCAAACCTCGTATTGCAGCAACTTTGTTTGGATCCAGTGCCCTGCGCCCCCGCGCACTCACTCCCATAACGCTGCACAGTAGAGTTTTCTTGGGGAACAAGACGCGCACCAAGTGCCGCGCTGCGTACTTGGGTTTGGTCTTTTGCCGAGCCTTCACCAAATGGTTTCCAAGAACTTTCACATTTCTTGCTGGGTCACCAACAAACTCTTTTGTAAAACAAAAACATACAGCAAAAAAAAAATTAAAATCCCAAACGAGTTGTTAAAAACAGAACATTTTTTCAAACTCTTTCTCTTGACTCTCAGCATGTTCTCTACTACAGTTAATTTTATTATGCATTACTACTTATCCTTGCTCTTACAAAAGCAGCTTTAAATTGGAATGATAACAGAAGTAACTTTTTGATTCACATTAACCACCAGCATAACTGAAATCAAAACACCCAAGAAAATACATCAGACACCCAATAGTCCACAATGTTCACAGTGGCCTATTTTACATTTGTGCAGATACCAGGTATGTTTTCAAGACACTGACTTATAAAGAGTGGCACATGCATACACAGAACTGCTAAAACATTAACTGTTTACAAATTTTTAGATATATATCTAATTTCACCTAATATTCACACAGCTCTTCAGCTGTACAAATGTATTTTTTAGACCAAAAGTAGAGAAATCACAGCTCAGCCTTGCATATAAATCAGGGCATTTACCCTTTAAAAAGGCATCAGTTTTTAATACATGGTGCTATTTGATATGTGTATTATAATGCAATGATCTATAGAATTCTTGTTTTTCTTTGGAATCATGTATTTTGGAAGAAACCAAACGCTGGAGGATTTGAGTATAGAAAAGATGTACAGAAAGAATAAAATCCCACATGAGAAGAAACAGACATTTCCTTCACACAGATCAGGCAAGCTGCTTTCTTACAACATGCATACAGGCATATGCCTCACTCAGCTTTAGTGGCAATCTATTTGCCTCCTCCAACACATGGGTGGCATGCACACATTACTTGTGAGTTATACACAGAATAAAAAAGGGTTACATTAAGAGAGAAAAAGAGAGCCTAGAGTTAAAAGAACCCAAAACACCTACTGTAAACCAGACATTTTCTTAGCCTTTGTTTCTGCATATTTATCACAAAGGCTCTCACCAAAGCTAGGATTGATGAAGACTGAAGAAGATGGTAGCTCTTCACTAATATTCACATCCTCAGATGCATTTTTGCAGTTCAACTCCACAGCATTATTCTCCTGACTGGGCTCAGACGGTGCTGGCATCGATGGTGATGCCACAGGTGAAGATGCAATGTCGACAGTACTTTCCACAATACTGGGAGCAAGATTTGATTGTGGTGAAAGGTCAGGCATCCCATTAGTTGCTGTGTATGATGAATGTAATGAATGTGTAGAAACTATAGTGGGGAGTGGTGGGCTCTGCCTTCCAACAGGCTGCTGAGATTCCAGCTGAAAACTCTGTGGGGCATGTTTTACTTTGGAATTGACTTGAACGTGGCCATTTGGTAAAGCAACCCTTACAACTGGGCTATGCCTTCCCTGGCCTGATGAAGAACGATGAAGACTTAAATCTCTTTCCATGTGCTTTGGTACTCTTATTTTTCCTGAAGGCAAATGACTGGAACTTCTGTACGTAAATCCAACTGGTTTCTGCAAATGTGATTCAGAAAACAATTAAAAGGTTAAATTAGATGTAGCTGATAATTTTGGGGTTTTTTTTTAGCAAACCAGGAAAATTAGATTTTAGTAATGATGCTATTAGCAGCATATTCTTCCTTGAAGTAGTCTCTGTCATCAACTCAGAGCTACCACGTTTTAGCCCTCCCTCTGGTATCTTCTATTTTCATTTGTATCTGCAAGACTAAGAGTTTATCTGGTCAGCTTCAATGTTTCTCAGATTTTTTTTCACCTGGAGGGGCAAAACAACTTTCTAGACCTCTATTAAAAAGTAAATAGGCAAAATAAAATTTAAAATTTTTCAGTCATTGACCCAGTCATTGACTTACGAATTTTCAAGGAATGTGTCCACTGCCCTGGTAGCTCCTTTCAAACAAGAAAAAACCCAAAGACTTTCTCTTCTTTCTTTACTTGTTAGCTGAAAACATTAAATATTCAGATCTCATCTACAATGAAGATTCCAAAGAGACTGAGATGGACAAACTGAGAGATAGGCTATATTTTCCATCACTTCAAGTACTTTTATTAAAAATCATACAGCATGCATTCTAGTTCAAAACACAAGTCACTGAGCAGGAGCCACCAAATGAAGATGACACATGTGGATTTGTTTTTCTTATTTTCTTTAAATTTGGTGGTTTTGTGTGTTTGTTTAGAGAATCTCATTATATTTCATCCTTGTAACCTTAGAAAAAAATCTGTGACCTTAAGGAAATCTTATGTATCTGAAAGTTTGTCAGTTTCTCCAGCTTTTGAAATTCATGCAATAAAAAAAATACCTTTACCCCAAACCATTCCATTAGCCCTTCAGAAGTACAGCAATGGTACAGGTATAAAAAAATCCAACAGCATTCCTGATAGTTTTAAATGGCAGCACCTAAGAAAATAGCTGGCAGATAAAAGTCTTCAGGAAAATAAAAGAAAAAAAATCCAAAAATCCAAACATTAAAGCAGCTGCCATCCCACATATCAGAGGGGAGGGTAAGAGCACAGAGGTCCTACAGGGTTCATTTGCATTTTACAAGATCAGTTTATTCCCTGAACCTCATGGTTTTGGATGAGTAGCCAGCACAAGCTTGGAGCTGACAATAAAAATGCATATTAAATAAAACTTAATTTTCTACTGATAGCTGACAGGTGTGAGAAATCCAGCCCCACCCACCCTTAAAGCAAATGGCCTTAGTGCTGTTTTGACATCTCCTGACAGCAGAATCATCTCTGTCACATTAAAAGTTTTGTAGTGTTGATGACAAAAGAAGTCATTATGGATTTTATAACCTTTTTTCAAAAAACATCTGTTATGTTTCCCTTTTAAAGATCATTGTTAGAATACTTAAATTGTGTCTTCTTACTTAACAGTAGATTGACCATTTAGGAACAAAATGAATACTGTGTACTCAGCATCAAATGTTATTAAAAATGTTTAAAAAGGAGTTTCCATTAAAAAAATAAATTCTATACTGTAATGGATATGACAACATACTGCTCACATCTAAAGTTCAGTAAGCCAATAGAACCAACCTGACTGATGCTTAAACTCTCTTCTAACTGCAGAAACCAGTGAGACAGCACACCACATGTTGCAAAGGTACAACAGCAATATACTGAAGTTTAAGATGCACCTACACAATTCACTTCTGTTCATGCCAATACAAATAGAATTTTACACCATCTATCACAGCATCCTGAATTTGATGGGAGTCACTGCCAATCTGTGGCCACCAGTGAATAACACAGGAAACTGAAGCTGGCACATCATCAGAAATCTCAAGTAATTGAATTGAAATAGATTCTAAGTCTACTATTTTGCTCCTTATTTCAATCTTAGTGAAAGGATTGGGATTTTTAAAATAAGCATCAGAGGAAATGAGAGAATTAAAGCAAAAATGAGCATCTTAGGTCTTTAATACTCACAGGTTTGAGCAAGAATGGCTTTATACGAGTATGCTGCATTTCCGAGACCTTACGATGAAGCAGGTCAAATTTCTTATCCAGCTTCTGAATGGCATCATACATGGCCTGTCAACAAATATAAAACTGAAAATAGCACTGTTTCACAAGAACCCACCTAAATCTGAAGAAACCAAGAAAGTTCAATTAAAAGCTGAACTCCCTCCTTAAAACTTAGCCAACTTCCTTCCACAGCACTGCTGAATCTTAAGGAGACTTACAAGACATTAACACTTGGCTACAAATCACTTACAAACTGACTTCCATTAAGCATGGCCTGAATGACTCCAATCACACAAGTGCTCACCTGAATAAATATGGGATGCTTAATTTTTAGTGCAGTTATTTTCAATTTTGCCAGTTACTGCTTCAGAAATCAAAAGGAAAGAACTTAGAAAACCAACACTAGCAGGATTTTTGGCAAGCAACA
Organism: Melozone crissalis; assembly: GCF_028551555.1. Lineage (NCBI taxonomy): Eukaryota > Metazoa > Chordata > Aves > Passeriformes > Passerellidae > Melozone > Melozone crissalis. The sequence goes on along the minus strand of NW_026535791.1, from coordinate 59,405,847 downwards.
TGTACATTCAATAGCTGGGTGTGTACCACTGCCATGTCTTTCCCATTACTGTGAAACTCCTCCCAATAACTAAACTTTACATTTTTGTATTAAAGCTCAATATTTGAAAATTATTCTCATGAAAAGTTCAGAGAATATGAAAGAGATTAGTTTTACTTTGAAAATATTGTCGTTATGTGGGCAATTAAGAAGCAAATAACTGGAAAGGATCACATCACTGGTTGTCAAGTTTATAATACAATTCTTCACGCAGTTTAACTAAAATTGTTTGAACACCATTTCAGATATAAAAGAAAAAATAAATACCTGGCAATAACTGAGGACCTCCATAAGAGGATTCTGTTGATATCCAGTATAAGAAGCTTCAGATAAAATGCTTTCCTTTTTCATTAAAATAATAATTAAATATAAAAAAGGAAAAAAAAAGAGAAAAAAGGAGCGTAAGGTACTGATATATACACGGACTTAGGATATCACATTAAGCAAGTAAATCTCAACTTCAAATCCCTTATGTTGCTTCAGCCTACCCCAAAACATGCATCCCCAAAGCAGCTTCCAAAGGCAGTCAAAAAAAAGAAAATTCACTTACACATTCATAGTCTGGTTCATACTCGTAAATGACACTGTCACTATCTTCATATTCTTCTTCCCTGGTTCTCATCTGGGAAATAATATAATTAACATTTAATATGTTGAAAAGTTAAAGAATTCTCCCAGGAATCCAACTTGGACACTTTTGGTTGTAGCTATAATTCCCTCCTTTGGCTATATGAGGGCCCAAGAAAACAAGACCTACCAGAGTCATCAAGGTTTCCTTACCAGCTTGACCCTGGATTTGCTATAGCAGACTCTCAGACCTCTGGTTTCTTCAAGTAATTTTACCATGGTACAGGAAGAGGACATATATGCGTGTACATATGTGTGTACATACGTGTAGATACATTTTTTTATATATATATATATATATATATATAAAAAATTAACAGCAACATGCACTTTTATTTGTTTATTTTAAGGCAGAACTTTCTCATCTAACTAAATGTACTATACAGCCGAGGTTATGCAATTACAGAATCATGGAATCACTTAGATTGAAAAAGACTGCTGAGTCCAAATTATGAGACTTCAGTGGGTATAACTGAAAGCAGAAGCTGTAGAACATTTCTAGAAGAGGCAATTTCCTCACGGCTTGCACACTGCTTTTAAGCAGGAAGGACGGTGCCACCACCTGGACAATCCTGGCATTTTCCTTTTACTGGATGCATGCCGATCCCATCCATCACTCACCACAGATTTACAGCGTCTGCTGGTGATACTTTATTTTTTTTTTAACTGATCAGGTTTTATTTTAGAAAAGGAAAGCTGGGAGGGGGGTAGATAACACTTCTGTTTTGTTTCCAACAGGCAGAATTCAGTGACTGGTAAAATTGTGGAGATTATTCTGCGAGTTACTGAAAAACACCTGAAGGACAACCGAGCCATCAGTCACAGCCAGCATGGCTTCAGAAGGGTGAAGACCTCCTTGTCAAAGTTAAATTCCTTTTATGACAAGATGACCCACCGAGCTGATCAAGGGAAGTCAGTTGATGCAATCTGTTTGAGTTTCAGTAAAGCTTTTGATACTGCCTCTCACAGGATCCTCTGGGCAAAATGTCCAGCACACAGCTGGATAAACACATCACAGCATGAGTGAGCAACTGGCTCAGGAGCCAGGCACAAAGGGTTACAGGGAATGGAGTGACTTCAGACTGGGCACCTGTCACTAGTGGGGCTCTGCAGGGCTCCATCCTGGGCCCTGTGCTCCTCAACATCTTCATAAATGATGCGGACAAAGGACACAAGAGTGTGGATACACTCAAATTATGTAGACATAAATGATGTGGACACAGAATTTTCTGATGACACTAATTTGGGAGGAGCCATGGACTCCCTTGAAGGCAGAGAGGTCCCACAGAGAGATCTGAACAAATCAGAGGGTGGGCAACCACCAGTTGTATGAAGTTTAACAAGGACAGTGCTGGATTCTGCACCTGGGATGGGGCAATTCTGGATGTATGGATAGACTGCAGAGTGGGAGGCTGAAGACTTGCTAGAAGCATCCATGCATAGATATCCTACCCATCTTCAGTGAATGTCATCAGTCACCACACAGCAGTGAAGGAAAAATTATATTCCAAGTGAAACTGGTCTCAAAAGGAAGGGCCATTGTTTGGTGAAACATACCACATTGTGCTCCACTACAGCAGGAGAAAGTCGCTTTCTTTTATTATGCAAAAACACAAAATCCATTTTCTCAGGGCTGTGACCATTTCCTCTCTGCATCATTGCAGAGTGGCCCATTTGTGAGGCTGTTTGATCAGCAAGCACTGGCAAGCCTTCACTTCCTGTTAAAGAGAAAGCAAAGCTCATCAGAAAGCTTCCCACTGCATTAAATGTTTCACTACAGTAAAAATAGGCACAGTCACCCTTTTTTTTTAAACTTTCATACTGCTTGATTGTTTGAAATTTGTTTATCAGCATAATACCAAACAGTTATTTATTGAATTATTTTAGATCAGAATTTATAAATTCAATTTAGTATTGTTTTTTTCAAACGTAATGATATTTTTTAAAGTGCCAGTAAAAGTAATACTGACTTTGTGAGCATAAATGGCTAAGAAAAAATTAAAATAAAAGGTGCTCTGCAGCAGGCAGGGAGAAATGAAGACCTAGATTTCTCTCTGCACGATGTTGAGCTTCCTCTGACAGCTTCTTATTGTAGGCAAGAAGATACAAGACAAAAGTAGAAGAAACTCATTTGGACAGACAGAATGAGATCTGAAGGAAAGGCACTGCTCTACAAGACACTGGTCTAAGATAGTGGTTGAATAAAACCAATCACACAGAATTTCAGTTCAAAGTTCAATACTTGCATTTGAGATAAACCAGTGTGCTTCACTCATATGTCTCACTACACTTGATTTTAACTAGACAATATCTAATGCTAATACACCCAAAGATAACAAAACCATATTTTACCTTTTAAGAAACAACTGCTCTCATCATGATTAATTTATTAATAATAAAATAATTACTCATGTCCTAAAACCAAGGTTAGCAACTGTGTATGACAGCTTCTTGGGCAGAAGTTTTTCATTTTGGTGGGGTTGTTTGTTTATTTTCAATAACAGAGACAAAACCCCAAGTAAACCATGCAAACTGTCCTCCACTCCCAAATTTGTTTTTAGATGTGAACATACAACTACACAATACTCTACTGTCAATTAGAAGATCAGAAAGTCTCAAGGTTCTCAGAAGCACCCAAAAACACTAGGAAACACCTGTAAATTGTGTCTGTGAAGAGAAATACTGGTGGGATTCTCTATAGAGTTAACTGGCTGAATTAGAAAAAAACATCCCCCAAAGTAGGAAGTGCTTTCACTTAGTTACAGTAATTTTCCTCACTGACTTGGTAATACTGCTACAGAACTCAATAAATGCTCATAACAGCTGTAAAGAATTTTTTTCTGGGCCAATGAAGCATTGGGTAAGATTTCTTGAGATACTTGGATCTTGCATGTTGAAATAAATACAGTGAATTAAAGACAATCACAATGGCTACTTACTGCTAATAATTAATCATCTTAAACAGCCATCTTCTATCATTACACATCAGCATCTCCATGATTAAGTTACTCTGGATAGATTATCTAAAAACCTAATTTTTTAAGCTAGGTTCTTTCATGACATTTATTTTCCAAATTGCTTCCTAATTTATTCCTAGGTATACTTACCCTTACAAGTAAGTAAAAAGTTGTCTTCTTAAAATGTAATATTTTAGCAGGCTCACCATTTATAAGGACCTTGAAAGTAATAAGTAAAAGGCACTTCTCATTAAAGGCACTGCCAAGCAATTTCTATAAAGCAGCTTTCTAATAAAACGTGTTTTAAAGACAGGGGTAATATAGAAAGCACTGACTCCAAAAGCACAGAACACATGGCATTAAAACTAGCCATTAACTATCAGATCACAATAAAAATGAACAATAATTACCATAGGCAAGTTGACTCATGTGGTGAACAGCACTGTTTGCTTCAGAGTTCTGCTGCACTGGCGTGCAGCTTTGTGCGGACAGCCCGCTGTCTCCAGGGTCCACAATCAGAGCTTCATCCTCCTCCTCAGTCTTCACACACAAATAATCTAACAGCAGGAAGAGAAACAGGTAAGACTGCAGGCCATTCTGCATACCAGGTGCCAACTGTAGTGCCTCTATCACATCCAGCATTATCTCAATTGTACCACAGGCTATTATAAATCCGGCTTCACTTCAGCATCTAAATGCAAAGTCCCTTTTAAACACAGACAATGAGGTTTTAACACACACTAGAATGGAAGAAGCTTACTATTGTTTAGTTGGTGGAATTGCTGAAACTGTCCAGTACACAGCTCTCCTTCAAGTGTCCAGCTTCAACAGGAACAGTTATAAGTCAGTAACAAGCACTTCTACAAACTCCACTGTTTACATATTCAAGCATATGAAACAAATTTATCAATCTGGCCTTGAAGTTTTACCGTCATAATTAAGACTTGCTTAATACACTTGAACAAATCAGTCTACAAATTCTAACTGTATACTTGGTATTCAGATCCATCCAAACATTGGCTCTCGATGCAATACTGTATAGAAACACTGAATGGCAAATCTCCAGTAGCAGATTTTTTCCAATTAAACACCCTACCTCAGAGAAAAATGGTTTCAGAATAACTGTATTATAGTTTGTATTGTTAGATCCAGTGTTTTTGATAGGGTCAGTGAGGGAGTAGAATTTATTTTTGCTGAAACAAATTAATGGAAGGAACCTTATCAAGTTAGGAGATAAAACTGAAATTCAGCCAGCACACATACATGACACTCTATGTGTGACACAAGCTGTATTTTCCACATTGTCTCTGCCCTGTTCAGTGCACAGGATGGACTGAGCTCCAGGAATGAATCAGAACTGTATCAGTGGAACAGCAATCTGGGTTTCTACACTTGCATAATCAATTCATTCCAAATCCCGTTCTCTCCCAATTTCTTAAAGAGACCAAAAGGTAAGAATAGAGGTGAATTCCACAGGTCATTCAGTTTCCCCTCTGGCCAACAGTCACATCTAATTCAAAAGACATAATACAGTAGGGTTTGGATTTGTCTGCCAATCAGATTAAGAAACTGATAGTCTGTTCAGGAACACCCATCAACTGCTACACAGTCAAGAGCTTTGTTTACAGGTGTAAACAAAGCCAGAAATCGACCTGGGGCAGAGCTGACCTGTACAGAGGAGTTTAGCTGAGGACACACTCAGGATATGCTGCTTAGGCTGCCAGTGGGAGAACAGTTCTTGGCCAGTTTTCATCAGCTGTGTGGAAGTAAACAACAGGCTTACTCATGAACTTAATTTAGGTGCAGCTTTTAGCAAAACACTTCAGTGATATTCACTGACTGAAGTTCATTGCAGGCTGATGTGAGTTATTAGCATGTGCTGAATTATTTAACTGCCTCACAGGCACAAATTTTTTTGTTGACAATCATTTAGTATTCTACCTGCTTTGGGAAAGAATTAACGAAGAGTCAGTAAAAGTGCATCTGCATCGAAGCAGGAGGGATGACAATCCTCTCTGCCAATTTCCCCAGCCAGGATGCCAGATTAGTGCATGGTCTGACAAATGCCCTACTTACAGCTGGGTCTCTGCTGTCCTGCAATCCTCTTTCTTTCCCTAAGTAGACAAAGCAATGCAAACTGTATATTATTTATGCAACCATAAAAAGCCCAGAATTTACCTGTATATTCATAATCTTTGCCACAGATCTCATGCCTCACTCAAATAATATTAGCAAAACAACCCTACCTGATCAGCAACTACAGCACCCAAATCTACACTGAAAGAGTGATGAGTCTAGAAGAGAGAAAATTCTGTGCAACCAGCAAAGACATGGCAAGGTCAGAGCAGCTCCATCTGTACTAGAGGAAGGCCAGTATGATCAGAAGTGGTTGATACTGAAAGCAAGGCTTAGTCTTCCAAGCCCTCTACCACCCTCCCTTAAATAAGTTTCAAAATCAGAATTTCAACAGTGCAGTGGATTCTGTGCAGAAAGTGTTTCCAAAGCCTGCAGCTACAGCAACTCACAGCTGGAGAGCAAACATAAGCCAAACAGAAAACTACAGAAAGCAAAACCATCTCAATAAAAAAAAGATAAACAAAACCAAAACCAAAACTACAACAGATTTCTACGATGACATGGAAGCAATGCAGCAACAAGCAGTAATCTCTCATTTTAACCTTTCAGGTGATGGCCAGGATCCTCCTCATCCCCTGGCCTTTTAATTTCCATCATCCATTGCTGAATGTGGTGGCTTTCACACATGGAAAGGGAATTATTTTGTCTTCAGAACAGCATTTTTACATGAACAGTCAAGAAACTTGAAGATGAGAGTACACCACCCATTTCCAGGAAGGCTTATTAGTGTGACTGGTCACACTGCAACAATAAGAAAAGCAGCCCCAAGAATGCAGACTCACCTGTTTTATACCAACCATTTCCTCCTTTCCCTAATGCATTCTAGTTGCCTGGCCTCTAAAGTCCGTGGAGAAACTTAAATGTCTCTGCTATAGATTTGACTACATTCATCAACAAGAGGAATAAATATGTGATAAAAATGTTTTGTTTATAAGACTGTTGGGAATTAAACAAAATTTACTTATAGAATATTAGAGTACAGAATATTATTCATACCTTCAAAAATTTGTGACAAGAAAAAGATCCAGCTATTTAGCCATAATCTGAAAGACACTGCAACTTAGTCCTCTAAGCAATTCTAAGTATTTCTGATGCTTCCTTAAGGTGCCCAGGAATAGAGAATATTACCATACATATATAGCACCAAACAGTATGAAATACAACTCTGACTCTCAGGTAGAAACCACAAACTGCCAAATTCTATGGATTAATTTGTGCTCCCAGGGAAAAGAAACAACAAACAAACAGCCATCAAGTGTTTTTTACTTCTGACTTGGATGAAGATGCAACTGCATTTCTTGTGCCAAGTTAGTAATACATATACATTAACTCACTCCACTGACAGAAAATTTCATTACATAGATATTTAAATGTTTCCAGTATGTCTTGAAAGGAAATTATAAATTTTAAAAGTGTGACTAAGAAAATATGTCAAGTTTACATATTTCAAACATGGCTTTTACTGTGAAGTGGACTACACATTAGTAAGGCTTACTAAACTGGCTGATTTATCTAATCATTGGATCAAGTTATCAGTTTAGGAAAACTCTAAATTTCTGTTTGAAATCTGAAGTAAAAGTCATTTAAAATTAGAAAACATAACCAAACAAATTTCTTTTCAGACTCAATGCATACTCTGAGTTATGATATAGGCTATGACTTAGAACTTTCAGTAGAGCTGTAGGATATGCTGAAAGATCGAAGTTCATAAAAAATGTATATTGTACAAAATGATGTTTATAGACAGAGCAGTCCAGTGAAATGGCCAAATTAAAAACCAAGTTTGGAGATTATCTTTTTAACTTCTAAGATGTTTAAGCTTATCATTTAGTATTCTGTCATCAGGAGATCATCTTCCCTTCTACACAAAATCAAGTTGAAGCATGTCAAAGGCACTTACACTTGAATTATTTGCACCCAAAAATGTTCAACTCTGTGCCTAACCCTACACTACATTAAATTACAGCTTTTTATGCAGCTCTGTGGAGCCAAGCATCACAAAGAATTTATTTCCAGTAACCAACAGAAAGATATACTTTAAATTATTTGAGACTTGAAAATGTGTTGGTATTCAACGTCAAGAAACACTAAAACCAACCAACCAACCAACTCGAACTCTTTCAAAAGCAGAATCAAAAGGAAAACCAATAAAACTCAAAAAGCCTCTCCAGCAACTACGAATTGCATAGCAAAACAAATCAAGCAAAGCAACCCCACCCAAATAAATAAAGAACTTACCTGGGTTGAAACTAAACCACAAAAGGAGATAGCCAGACTTAACTTGGACCATAATTAGATCCTGTGCTATTTATGGCACGACCCTTGTGCTAACACACACAAAAAAGTGGATATACACAGGGGAGAGCCCAGGGACACCAGCGCCTTTCAGGGTTAGTATCATCCCATCACAACTCTCAGTAATCATCTGCCCATAAACTCAATTTCACTGCAGACATAACTGAGAGCTTTAAGCAGATTTATGATAATGAGAGCTAGAAGCACAGAAATAGAACCAGATCTGATGCATCAGCTGAAGTCTGAAGACGACAGACTATTTTTTTCTTTTTCCAAGTATGTTACTAACAAAATACATAACATAAACCAGTGGAATAAGGAAAAACTTTACCTGAGGAATGCTCTCACTAGTTGCAGAAACACAAATGTAAGGGATCATCAAGCACTGAATGGTAAATGGAGGTTGATGAAAGAGATAGCTGAAAGCACTAATTGGTACTAAATCCTATCTCAACCTCTACTACAGAGTTCCAGGAGAGCTTGCAAAATCACTAAAAACTATTCATAGAAATCTGGTGGGTTTTCTTAATTTTCTAAGAGTTCAGTTATACACACCTCTGTATTTCTGCAAACATTATCTCAACACACCCAGGTGAAACAGCCAGCCATGGAAGCTCTGTTTAAGTCAAACCAGAATTTACAAAGATTTTTAAATACTACACTCAGAAAAAATGGTAGCACTCATCTTGAATAATATCTGAATTTAGCATACTTCTGATTATTTTGTCCTTCCTCTAGATATGTTGTCAGGGATCAGAGACACCAGAATACTCTACCAGAGATAAAATGCTTAACAACAGCCTCTGAACACTGAAACAATTAATTTAAAGTGCTGCTGTCAGAATTTGCAACAAATTAAGAAGACAGCAGAAACTAATATTCAGCTCATACAAACCAATTACTATGGAGAGAAGCAAAATAATAAAGCCAGATTTCCTGTACCTTTGCCTGTCATATTTAGATCACTGAGATGATAAAGCCACTGAAAGTAAAGGTAAAAACACTCTCACATAAAAATCTTCAGTGTTTATTAAGATTGGAGCTCATACTGCACCTTTGCATTGAACAATATTATTAATGTCATATCTTTTCTATTGCCGGGGACTAGCATAGGCATAGTATTTGCTAGGATTACTGAGTTACAAAGCCAATCAGGAAACTGAAGAATTGAGGACAAAGGAGAAGCACCAACAAACACATCACTGTGCACGCTTACTTAATAAAGATTACATCACAATAATCACAATTGCTCTGCTCCCACCCTCCTGCCATCTCAGTCCTACTCCTTTCGCTCATGTTGACACTTGCAGAACTGCACAGCCAACTGGCTATTTCCCAATCAGAAAAGTTCCCTGAACAATGAAATCATAAAAGAAAATTTGGCATCTGAGTAAGACACAACTGGAATTTCTTTAGAGAATAAATCTGTGACAGCAACAACCTAAATGGGCATAAACTGAGTCTGTATAAACATCACTTCTCTGAAAGGCAAGGTGAAGAACATAACTGGTGAAAATAGACCTGTTTTGGTCAAAACTCAAGGTGTCTCAAGTCTAAGACCTTTAAGTTGCGCTATGCATTGTGCCCTCTCATAGCCAACTCACTAGGTCAGGCATCTGCCTTTAGGAGCAGCATTCATCTCTCCCTTACTCAGGTTTTATATCCAGTAACTACAGCGCTGGGGGAACCTGTCAAAGCCGAGACCTCGCTGTTCCACGGAAAAGTCTCCACAAGATTTTGGCACTACGCTCAGCTGCCATTTGAGGACTATGGACAACAAAAGCTTCCCCCACCATCAACACCGCAACTAAGGCAACCAAGCTGTGGCTGTGCCAGATTATTCCACATTATTCGAGCAGAACTTCCCGGCGAGTCCTGTCCCTGGAGCACGCATTCCCGGGGACAGCCCAGGGGAGAGTCCCGGGCCGCGCCGGCCCGCACGCCCTGATCGCGAACAACCGCAGCCGCGCCCGCCATGAGCCGCGCCCCCGCGCCGCGAGCCCCCGCCGGCGCTGACGCGGCGGCGACGGGCAGGAGCGCCAGCCAATGGCAGCGCCGGCCGCGCGGGAACGGGCGAATAGCGACGGGCGCGGTGGGCGTGGCGCGGCCGGCTCGGCAGCGGGCGTTGGGGCTGTTGCGAACGATGAGGGAGCGTTCCCCGCGCCGCGGCGCCGCCGCGTCCTTCCCAACCCCCTCGGCGGGGCGAGCCGCCCGGCCGGGAGCCTTACCCTCCTCAGACATGGCTTGCTGGCGCGGCTGAGCGCGGCCTCCTCCTCGGGCGGGCCGGGCGGGCGGCGGAACGAGCGGGGCTCGAGAACCGGCAGGTGTGGCCGGAATGCGGCGTTGGAAACGGAAGCGGCTTCTCCGACGTGAACAAGAAACTGTTTTGGAGCAGTGCGGCTGCGCACTGGGCGCGGGGGCGCGCAAGGGAAACGGGAGCGCGGGGCGGTGCCGCTTGCTCCTTCAGCAGCCAGCCAGCCAAATGGGCAGCCGAGCAGCCGGCCCGCTCCCGCAGGAGCCACAGAGCCGACTGCCCCACTCCCTCAGTCTGCGGCCACGCCGTCCGCTCGCCTAGCAGCCAGCAAGCCCGCTAGTCAGTCGGCCCGCTCCCGCAGCAGCCCTGACGTTCCCGTAGCACCCACCCAGCCAGCCCGCCCGCTGGGAGCCGGCCCGCTCCCGCAGCAGCCCTGTCAGTGGTTTCCGCAGCACCCACCCAGCCAGCCCGCCCGCTGGGAGCCGGCCCGCTCCCGCAGCAGCCCTGTCTGTGGTTCCCGCAGCAGGCAGCCAGCCAGCCCGCCCGCTGGGAGCCGGCCCGCTCCCGCAGCAGCCTTGTCTGTGGTTCCCGCAGCAGGCAGCCAGCCCGCTGGCCCGCTGTGGGAGCAGCTGGTCCGTCGGCGGGCCCGTTCCTCCAGCAGCCCGCCGGAGGTGCCCTGTCGGGCGCGGCTTTGGAGTTAGGAAAATGCCCGGGCTCTCTCCTCTCGGCTCCTTGGCGCTGCCACACTCCGTGCTGGCCGAGGCCACGCTGAGGGCAGCCAGCTCCGGTTCGTGCAGTTTTTTTGGGTCCCTGGGGAATGCGGGGCTGCCGAGCTGCTCCCTGGGGCCCTGCGTGAGGGCAGAGCCTGTTGCCCGTGCCATTCACTGCTCCAGGTTTCAGGGTATAAACCCGTCTGGTTCTTTTAGCACACTAAAACGTTAAGTTTTGGTGGTCTGCAGAGCCCCCTATTTTTTTGATTCAGGGCTGGGGATCAGCAGGTCCAGAAGATGCCCTGCCCAGATGCCCCTTGGATGTCCTCATGCTCCCCCCTGCAGGCACAGGAATCTCTCTGGGGGATTTTATTCAGGGAGTGGTGGGAAGAATCAAATAATTAATTAGGTTGGAAAAGACAAACTTTGAGAGCATCCAGCCCAACCTATAGACCTGACATCATGTTATCAACTATGGCACTAAGTCATATTAAGTTCTGTTGTAAAACACCACCAGGGGTGGTGACTCCCGTATCTTCCTGGGCAGCCCATTCCAGTGTCCCAAATACAGTGACACAGTGTAAGAGTATTGGATGGGCGAGGTTATGGGACCTGATCTGCTCATGGCCTGGGGCAGCAAAGTGGCCTATGACAGCCTGCAGGTTCAAAGAAAGTACAGTTCAGCGGCACTATGCAAGGCAAAAGGAAGAGCAATCGTTGCAGGTTCAACCAAGAACTTTTAAAGAATGTGAAGGAAATGTATGGAAAGTTCTGTTTAGGAAATTAATAAAAATCAGGGAAAGGGGTGGATTGAGGTGAATTGGGGAGGAACAAGACTCTGGTGTAGTAAATGTTTTTCTGGCTTTTCTCTGGGATACATGCATTTATGTGGGGGGGTCAGACACGTCAGAGGGCCTGTGTGCCCATGGTGCAGTTCTGGAGTGAGTGCAGGTGTGTGAGTAAATGTGTGAGCAATAATGAAGGTAAAACTGGATGGCTCAGGAAGTGGAGAGGTGGCCCAGAGTCTGGAGTGTGTTTAAAGGTGGGACCATGGGGCACCTTGCTGCTGAGGACCAGGGGAATCCTGGCCAGGTGCTGGAGAGACCATAGAGCTGGGGGGTCGCAAGGGGTGAGGGGGGCATGTGTCTGAGGGTAAAACTGAAGTGTTGTGGGGGAGTTTGAGTGCCCTGGACAACACTGGTCCAGGAGTCTTCTGAATCACCTGCAGCTTTGTACTGTTTTTCCAGCAGAACAAGAGCCTGTGAACACACTGCCTTCTGTATCTGAAGCAAGAAGGCTTTGTCCATAGCTTCACTTGATCAGTCTGCCTGCACTAGACATCAGTCACAAGATTCCCTTTGCTGCCTTGGTCTGCAATGCTTACCCACAGACTTTCTTATTTATTTTCTGATGGTGGTGGCATCTTTGGTGCAACTGGACCTTTATTCACTTCAACTTTTGGCTGGCTTTCCATGTGCAAAACCTCTTGCCTCTTGTGCAGAGGGACCTTGGGAAATGAGGTGGGGGAAAAAGGGTGTTGCTTGCTATCCCAAGCATGGACTACCCTCCCTTGGTCCATTCTTTACAGCTGCTACCTTCTTCTTGATGGGAAATTGAGAGATCCCCTTGATCTTGAATTATTTCTGGTGGCTGCTGCTGTCTCAGGGCAGTCAGACCTGGGTTCTACAAGTCTATCCCCCTTTCTGACTCTTTAATACTCCTTAATATTTTTTTAATTTGTAACATTTTAAATTAAGAATTACAGCTGTTTCCTTTGCATGGTGCAAGAGACATTCTTTTGAAGTGTGTAATTCTTATCAAAGATCTGTCTCCAAACTATTCATCACTTCCTGTAAAACTGTCTTCTGAGGAGTCATCTGAGGAGTCACTCTGCAGAAGTGAAATGCAGTTTTGCAATACTGACTGGAAAGGTCTTTCATCTTCACACTCTAATCAGTATTTAAAATGCAAAGACATATGGGTATTTTGGTTCTGTACTATTGTGCATCATGCTCCTTTTTTTCTCTTTTATGAAAATAATAGCATTTTTAGTGTAATTTTCACGTGTAGATTTGTCTCCAGAAAAGCACATTATGCTGATGTAGAGTAGAGTCTTCTGTTTCCTTAGGTTGAGCTAAACCATCACATGGATGATTCCTAGAAGTAGTTACAGAAGAATTTTAGAGTTTTCAGTGGAATTTTATTGTATTGACATTCTCTAGACCAGCTGTATCCTGCTTTACGCTTCTGCTTGCTGAGTGCTAAACAAAACAAGCGTTTTGTTTAGCACTCCACACTATTACCTATTACTCAACCAGAGATTTTGCATTCGCACTGTGGAGAGGCAGTACTGTTTCCTGAATCGAGAACTCCAGACAATATTATTATAGATAATAAATAAAGCAAGTCTTTAATGGAAGCTTCCATGGGCCCCCATGGCTATGGGCACAGGTGGAATCAGATTTGTTATGGTTCCTTTTGTTGTACATTCCCTGCTCTTTGTTCCAGCTCTTTCCCTGCCTGTCAAGGCAACCCAGCCCCTTATCCCTGAACCTTTCCTGCCACTTTCACCGTGGGCCAGTCCCTTACTGCAGCACTCCTTCAGAATACTCCTGGAAGTCCCCGTGCTCATATCACCCACCCTCTCCTCTCCTCTCCTCTCCTCTCCTCTCCTCTCCTCTCCTCTCCTCTCCTCTCCTCTCCTCTCCTCTCCCCTGCCCTGATTGGTCCCAAACAAATGATGTATGCTCCTTACTCATCTCCTGAAATCTCTCCATCGGACAACTGTTTGTAACCACCCTGAGTTGAATCAGTTTAAAAACCTGTGCACAGAGGTGCTCGGGGCTCTTCCTTCCTATACGCTTCACCTGGAATAAACCCTTTCCTGTGGAACCTCAAGACAGAGAGCCTCCTCCTTTCTCCTCTGCCTTGTCCCTGTTGTAGCTTATATCTGGCACTGTACAGCAAGTGGCTCTAAAGGCTCTGCCTGTGGGAAATCGCCATCCCAAGGCAGTTCCCCACGCGTGGTGCAGTGCCAGAGTTTCAAGAGCCAGCCTGGGCTCTGGTGAGCTGCATCAGAAGAGGAGTAGCCCAAAGAAGCCTTCAAGTGAATGTTAGGAGACCCCAGGGAAGAAGATGGGAGATGATGAGCCCTTGGTAGACAGGTCCCAAGAAGGGCTTGTATTGTGGAAATGTGGGACATTTCAAAAGAGAATATCCAGAATTACAGAGGGCAGTTAAAACCTTTCAGATGATGGAATCAGGAAATGATGCACAGGATTAGGGGTGTCAGGGGCTCTATTTTTTGGGATCCAGCTACCTTGAAGAGGCCTTGATAAACTTAAAATTAGGACCCCAAGAATAAGAGTATGTATTCAGGAGAGAGTGTAAGTCCCTGACTACCCAGCCAGTGGGAAAGGGGACAGGATCATGTTTGGCCATGAAAGGGTATAAAAAGGTTTCTATTTAAACTAGGTGTCTGTGTTTACCTCTTGGAGGGGAGAAACAACTCAGTTGAATCAGTGATATCAATAAATAGTTTTTTTGGTTTGAATACTGTCGTCTTTCAGTTCTATGGAAAAGTGAGCTGCTTCTCACAGAGATGTCTCTCCACATCAGTTAGATTTGTTAGTGGAAATTCTTTCATTCCTATGCACAGTCTTCCCCCTCAAAAGCAATCCAGTGTGGGAAATAATTTCTTAAAACAAGGACATAAAAAAACCTCAAAGCCAATGGATCAGAAAAACCTAAGCGAAGGAAGGCAGACATGGCTGAGGCTAAGTTCCACCTGGCTGTCCCCAGGTGAGGTTCCAGTGACTCTCGCTTCTAGCAGTTTACTCGGCCGAGCATATGGACAAGGCAAATACCCATGAACATGTAACAATGTAACTACATTGACCACCACATTTAGTATCAGAATGGTGATCCGTAGTCCAGAGCAAAATCTTCTCATTTGCAGTTCCAAGCAGTATTGCAGCAAACACAGTTCAACAAATGCACAGGAGTGGTCTTGTCCAGGGGCGCCTTAAGTAAATTCCAAAGTCCCGCTCTTCACAACTCAAGAGGTACCTTGTTTTAGCTACTTCTGCTACCACAAAGGAGTGATGTCTCCAAGGGGTACCTTACTTTAATTTAATTTCTATGTTCAGTGGAGGGAGTGAGGCTTACTGTCATTTTGATTTTAGAGTCCTCCAGTCCACTTGAATATTTCTCTTGCAGTTCTTTTAGCAACAGTTTCTCTGTGTGCTTCGCTGCAGCAAGCAGAGCCCAAAGGTTGTCAGCCTTGGTCCTGAAATGATAATTTCCAATCCTAACTGTATCAACTTGGATTTTCAGGTTTTCTCCTTGCGTGTTGTTGGCGAGTTGCCTAATCCAGTCTCACTCTGTCCCCCATCTATGTGGGAAGAGGCTTCTGGTTTCCATCTTGGGCATTCTCCAGTGCATTCTTGTCTCTACCTAGGTCTGTCAAGGGGGTGGTGCACTTAGGCTTATGTCACATTCCTCTGTAGTCACTTTTTTGGGTGTCTTAATTTGGCCATTCCAGCGCTGATTTTGCTAGCCTGTGTGGGGACACCATCCATTAGCCTTTTCATTATTTCCTTCTGCTGACCCTGGGACTATAGCACGTGTCTTGTGAGGGAGTGGTCCTGTCCTCCCTGGTTTGAATGGGTGGAATCCTAGGTGCACAGTCTTGGGCTAATGTGGGTGTGTGTCACCCCACGAGTCTTGGGCTTGCTGGCTAGCAACTTAACTGCTCTGATTGATTGGTGGTACCCACCATCAGAGAGTAATGATTACTGAGAGAGCAAGAATATTTTGAAACAGACTACAGTGGGATCCACAATTATGGATTCCTTCTTCCTTTCATCCTCTCCTAAAAAGGTCAATCCATGGACTGTTCAGAACTATTTAAATCATTGCTGCGACAAGCTGATTAACCTATTATAAGATTTAAATAATTGCTGCCATAAATAAAACTTTTTGCTTGATTTTTTGGCATTGTTTCACCATAATTTAGTTCAAGGGTATCCCAAATGTACCTCTGAGTAGACAGTCCTTGACTGCCCTCTAGGATACAACATTTTGTGGCTATCCCAGACCACGTAGCCCAGGATTGCCCTCTTGGGGCCTGAGACCTTATGTATATAAAAAACCACTGGTTATATTTTGTGTCGTTTAATGTTTAGTCTTTCCTTCACTGAGCATGAAGAAATACAGGCGGAAATGGGCAGATGGAAAACCAGCTCATGTCTGCCCCTATGGGCTAAGCTTTTTGTGCAGATCTTGCTTACCTGTGTTTTTGGGATGGGAAAGGCACACAAGACCACAGGAAATTATCTACATAATCATTAACTATGTGACCATTTGGTTAAATGTTATGCCAGCTGAGTCACACTTGGAGACTGCTCTAAGGGTACCACATCATTGGAGCAGTCCTCATAGTGCTGCAAACTATCATTGCAGATAGCCATGTAGCAGTATTCCCCAAAGTTCCTCTGTTGCCATGCTTTCTGTAGCACCAGACCTGCACATCTCAGCCTTTTTTTCCATATGCATTTCTTAAGCACCATGTACAGTGTTTCAAGGCTACTTACAAGATGACAGCTGAAACCAGAGTTTCCTGATGTGCATTTTCATATCCATTTTCAAAGAGACCTGTGAGGGGCGGTTGTTTAAACACTTAGCTTCCATGTCCTGACATCTCAATCTCCTGATAATTGAACCATTTTAAAATGAACTAGTGTTTGCTCTTCAGAGTTTGTGTTCATAATCTGTGGCCTCCCTTTTTTCCCAAAGATTGCTTTATCTGATAAGATCCTGCTCCTGGATTCTTGATATCTTGAGTCTGAAGTGTTGCAATTTGTTTCCTTTCCCAGCTGAAGATAAAGTAGTGGTCTCTCCACCATTTTTCATCCCAGCTATTTTTTCTCTTTGCTTTTTCTTACCTGCAAAAGCCACGTGGCGAATTCAGCAGTTATAGATTCTGGCAAAGTTGTACTGGTGCGCACTTAAAGTCAGTGGCATTTTGGATAGACATTTTCCTTTACTCAATTTATGAAAAATCAGTGGAAGAGAAAGCAGAATTAAATAGGTTTGAAATGGTAATGTGCTGAAGGTGACCTTGGAAAATAGCATACTTGTGGTCTGTAGATTAGACTTCACACATCAGGAACGGTGTGGTCAGCAGGAGCAGGGAGGTCATTCTTCCCCTGTACTCAGCACTGGTGAGGCCTCACCTGGAGTATTGCGTCCAGTTCTGGGCCCCTCACTTTAGGAGGGACGTTGAGATGCTTGAGCGTGTCCAAAGGAGAGCAACGAGGCTGGTGAGGGGCTTGGAACACAAGCCATATGAAGAACGACTGAGGGAGCTGGGGTTGTTCAGCCTGGAGAAAAGGAGACTCAGGGGTGACCTTATCACTCTCTTCAACTTCCTGAAGGGTGGCTGTGGTGAGCTGGGGGTCGGTCTCTTTCTCCGGGCAACAACAGACAGAACAAGAGGACACAGTCTCAAGCTGCACCAAGGGAGATACAGGCTAGAATTAAGGAGGAAGTATTTTACAGAAAGAGTGATCAAATACTGGAATCATCTACCCAGGGAGGTGGCGGAGTCACCGTCCCTCGATGTGTTTAAGGGAAGACTGGATGTGGCACTTGGTACCATGATCTAGTTGAGGTATTAGAACATGGGTTGGACTCGATGATCTTAAAGGTCTCTTCCAACCTAGAATTTCTGTGATTCTGTGATTCATTTCATTACAAGAAAGTAAAGAGAACATGTGATTTAATTGCAGTCACGTTTATTTGCAGTTTCTATACACACTTTCTAGGTAATCAAACTTTTCCAACACATTTTTTGAGAGGGGTTCACAATGAAACTGTCACTGTTTTTACTAAAAATAAATACAAGACTTAAAGTGTTGCACAGCTCTAAAATATACAAAGGCTTGGATTTAATGTAAACTTTGAAAACATTTTACAAAAGAAACCATATTTGCAACAATTTAAAAAGTTCATATTTACAAATATTACAAAAATACAAAATGGATGCAAGTCCATAAACCATTGTCTTTTCTGCCAGCATGAACTGGTGCTAGTACCAAAATAGTTACACTGTAACCTTCTTAAATTTTTTAAAATTCTTTTAGTCATAACCTACAGTATTTCTCTATCTGCCACCATTGCAGCAAATGCACTCAATCTCTGACCTTTGGCAAAAGCAAACATATGCTTTATTTGCTACAACTATCCCTCGCCCTCTATGCTGCCACAACAACAAAAACAGAAAAACAGAAAGGCAAAAAAAACAAAAAAAAAAAAAAAGAAAAAACCAAAGAAGAAAAGGGGAAGATGTTATTTTTCAGAACACAGCTGTATAACTTAAGAAATAATTTTCATAATTTAAGTGCAAGCAACAGAACAGTAGGTTGAAATGATGGTTCAGCAGTTACCTGAGGCACGTACTGTACGCTGTCTCAAGAGGTGAGTGATGTTCCCTTTGCTCTGTGGCCTGTCCTCGGTGCCTTATTGGCACACTTGGAATGCTACAGGTCTCCCTGCCATTCATCTTCCTCTGACTCTCAACATTTGTTCTCAACTCTTTTGTTCATAGAGAATTTAGAATCTGTTTGGGTTTCAGTCTGCTAAATATAAATTAGAAAATTAAGCAAAAGGAGACTATACTCCAGTGGGATTGTTTTGTGTTTGTTCTGTATGTGAAATTTGCCTCATTATTCTGGTAAAAAAACCCCTAGTGTATACATATGTATTTATTTAGGATGTCTGTGAAATTATTGATTGGTAGTAAACAATGGTATCATCAAAGTCAATTCAGCTGTATTCTCTTTACTTTTTTGAATGATATTTAACTCAGGACTATTAAACATTTTGTAAAAGTGCTTCTGGTAAAATTTTTGTGGAAAATGACTGAAGATGACAAACTAAGGATTTTCTGCCCATTATCTAAATTAGCTTTTCTCATATTCTCCAGAAGGTGGTATGTTCTATGCAGAGCATTTCATCCTAAAACATTCTCAATCATCCACTTCACTTGTATTCAGACTTATTTTCCTACCTAAGCTACTAATGTGATTAGGATTTTGTTTCCAAAACCTTTCTCCCATTAAATTTTTAAAAACTATTTTAGACAATTTTGCAGCCCTTCAACTGGTGGATCACCCCTCATCCCAACACAACTATCACATGCACAGTGACTCTACCTCATCAACTGAATGCAATCTGGTGACATAGGAGGACAGTAGGAAACTGAATAATACATGTCTTGTGGCAATCTCTAGACAAAATCAGATGTGGACCTTCTGGGAAATAAAATGTTTGGTATGTTAAACTGTTCTGATTTGCTTTGACTCCTTAGAATTGTAACAGTTTTAGATAGAACCTTCCTCTTTAAAACATGATCTACTTTCTTTTAATAACTCTCAGCTTTATATGTTGCATAATTAAAAGAAAAAAAATACCAAAAATTCAAACATCCCACCTCCAGTCCTTTACTTATGCTTAAAGCCAGCTTTTAGTTGATTCCTTTATACCTTTATACCAAAGAACGCTCTTTCTGCCATCCTACTTGATCTGTCCTACTGCATACTCCATTCCTCCTTCACTATTTTCTCTGCACTAACCTTTCCTCTTTTCCTGACCATATACTACAGCAACCAATGTCAACTGCATGAGTTTTGGCTAAAGAGGGCCTTGTCCTCTAAGTGGCACAGATGGGGCTACATCAGTGGAAATTGTGGTGGCCCAAAGGAGAATCAGGCCTGTTGGTTTTATTCTGTTTAAAAATTAAAAATATAAAGCAACTCATGGGTTCTTGTGGTTTTAAGATGAGAATATTCAAGTAACTTCAAGTAATTCAGCTTTTATGTCCCTGCCTTCATTTGTATCAAAGCAGCTACTTTGATTTATCTCCTTTCCCACCCCAACCCAGTCCCTCACCCTGTTCTGTGTTTCTGGTAAACCCAGACAAGATCCCTACTGTACGTGGCTGGCACAATGAACTGGAGCTTTCCCCTCCTCAGCTCAGCAATGAATATAAATAATGCATACACATACCTATTTCCCAGCTACGTTTTCACAGTGTCATTTTTGTAAATATTTAGGTAGCATGAATCTCATCAGCACAAAGAGAAAGCTTCACTGAAAACTCATTGCAGATATTTACTGATAAATTGAAAGCGCATCTTGCATGCTTATAATTTATTTGTTTCCTTTATGAACCAGAAACTAATCGTGTTTAAAGATTATAGGTACCAGGTTATGACTGTGTTATGTATCCCAATAGCCTAATAGGAATATGAAAGTTAAGTACTGTTTCCTCTCACATCTATCCTCTCTGCAAGAATAAAGGCCCAGGGGAGGCTGTCGGGTGGGACCCTTTGGGGCTTAGCATCAGACCCAGCTTTGTTCTGTCAGAAACACACTCATCTTCCCCACGGTAACCCTCCCAGCTCTGCTTTCCAGTTAGCTTCTTTAGAACTGCCTTAGAAAGACAAATGGTTTCTTTAATCCCCTCACAGTCAGCCTTTCAATTTCCTTAACTAAGTTGGAAAATTCCTGCTTTCCACTGCTCAATGCCATCTTTCAGGCCTGTCACACTGAAAGTGGTTATTGGTGGCCATGTTTCATGTTTGATATGAAAATGGTATTCACAGAATACAGTTATTACAATTGAATTCATTTGTCTTCTATAAACAAAGCTGTTATGCAGTAAATCGTTTGCCATGTCCACTTTCTGATAATTCTATTTACAAATTTTTATCAAAAATATGATATTTACATATGTTTGTTAATTTTTTCTAAAGTTTGTTTCAGCTCATTTTACTGTAGAAAAATACCAATTCTCAAGAGCATTTTCTTTTCTTTTTTTTTTTTGTGTTTTCTCCCTAGGGAAGCACTACAGTGAGGGATTTGTTTCTAGATGGGCAGCTTCTGGGAAAAAAACCCACCCAAAGTCACCTTTAACTCCATGGAAAGTGAGTAGTCTTGAAATCTACAGTGGCAATGGAAATGAGAGTGGAATAAACCAAATGAAGCCAAAAGAAAACAGAACAGGCATAGCATTTCTTCATCCTTTTAGAAAATGTAGTGTAATAAATAGCTACAACTGTAGTCCTTTTGTTTCCCCAGCGTCTTCCAAACGCAAACACACCGAAGCATTGATATTGCCCTGTGATTGTTCTCCTTTTCTTCTTTTTGTTCCTTTTTTGCTGTGATTCCTACAGCATTGGCCTCTTACGTTGACATCCTTAAGAGCTTGAGTGGTGTTGGCAGCCCGGTCCTGGCACCCGCACAGCCTATGTAGAGCTTTGAGAAGAGCGATCGTCGTGGGGGCTGCCGTCCGAGTTCTCGGTGTCCCCCTCGGAGATGGCCTGCATGGGGGTGTTGTAGAGCCGGCAGCGCACGCTGTACCGGCTGCTGCTGGCCGCCGGCGGGGCCCGCGACCGCCCCACGCGCGACGACGCTGACATGGGGAAGTTCTTGGAGGAGAATCCTTCCGTGTTGACCCTGGGGGAGCAGGGGGAGAGCGGCGATAATGCATCAGGGCTCGTTGTGGGAGGAGACTCTTCCGTGCTTTGAAGGGCGTCTGCTGTCAGCTCTCCGGGAGACTTCGGCAAAATAGGACTTTTCAGAATCTCTGTGGCAGACATCCTGTAGCTGGAATCAGATCGGCTGCCCTTTTTAAGGAGCAGTAACTTAAACTCCTCATTGGATGTGTTGGACTTTTTGGCATTCCTGTATATGAGCCCGGGGGACCTCTGACTGCTGATGGGAGTGCCCACGTTGCCGGCTGGTGGCATGTTGCTGGTAGGCAGTGTGCTGCTGGTGGGAGGCTGGCTGCTGGTCCCAGATGAAGCTCTCAATCTGTTTCTTACGGAAAGGTCTCCAGAATCCTTTCTCCCAAGAACTTTCCTTTTTGATCTGTAAAAACACAAAGGAGAACTCTTTCATACATTATTTTTGTACTATAATGCTTAGCGCTCTCCTGGAGTTTCACAGATGCTTTTATATTTAGCCAGAGTTCTCTCAAATCCTCTGTAAAATATTGGAGGCTATCAGTGTCTCATGGCACTGAGCTGCAGACTTCCTCTCAACACTACCCAGCCTCTTCCAAGACAATGTATGCACAACCAAGTCTTTGTAAAGACAACAATACATACAGAAATTTAAGCAGTAATAATATGCAGCATAATCTATTCAGTATCAGAAAATTTCAGTTTCAGTTGTGATCCCAAATTTTGGCTGATTACAAAATACTCTAAAATTGAAGAGATACCTTTTCATACCCTTCTCCCTGCAACAATTCTTTCACCAGACTAGAGCTGGTGGACTGGTAGGCAGAAGACAGGAACCACTGCAGGTAGTTTGCTTTGAAGATGTATATGTTAGAGAGAACAGCCTGATGTTTTTATCTGTAAAGCATCCCACACATGCCATGAAGGTACTCAGACTGCACTCCAGGCCATAATAAAACATGTTTTAAAGCTGCCTTTTAGAAAATGAAACTGAGTTAACTGAAGAACATAGTTTGAGGACAAGACTTAAACATAGAATAACCATCCTGCAGCTATTGTTAGGGGACAGCTGTGCAGGGATGCATGTTACCGTTTCCCATTGCCACAAGGTTCGGTCACCTGTGAATGACTGCAAACAGATCCTCAGTGGTGCGGGGTTTGTTTGGAGACACAAAGGCATCCTCAGTGTCAGCCTGTGACTCCTCGCTCAGTGGAGACATGATGGACTCATCGCTTGGAGAAGACTCTTAAAAAGGAGAGAAGCCATGTTATGAGTCAGACTCCACTGCACTTAGCAAGAGCACTGCCAGTTGGAGGCACCAGCTCCGCTCACAACAGAGTGGGTGATACCACTATACAGCCTTTTCCCTCTAATCTAAAAGTCATGTCTGTTCCATATTGGATATTCCCATAAAAGGAGCACTGAAACAAGATCTCCCATTTACATAATAGCTGTGATAATCAAACTCTCTTGTACCCAGGGCCAATGCTCCTCACTTTTATCTTTTCAGCTGAAATGTAGCACAAGGGAGGAAATAAATACCACAAATGCAGTCTGAATACTTTGGAAAAGTTTAAATAGCAGTGAGCTGGCTAGCTGGCCAACTAACAGACAAAGCGAGGGGTGTCTATGCTTAAACCTACAGAGGGAAGCTGATGTGCCACTCTGCTTTGATTCCACTACCATCCCATCCAAAACCACCTGATTGGGTATGACACAGAAAGAATTCCCAACTGACCTTTCAGCGAAGGCTCGTCTGTGCTGCCCACCGTCTCGTCTGCCCTGCTGTCATCAGAGGCACTTTTGGTTGGGATACCTGATGTGATATCGTTTTCCTGCTTGCAACTCTCTTCATTGAGTGAATCTACTGCTGCCATCTCTGCTTCATAGTTGATATTCCCAGGCACATGGTGGCTTACGTCGGGTTCGTGCTTAAACTGATAGGTGATGGCTGGTCCCTCAGCCTGAGCTGGGCTTTCATCCACAGGCCCAACCTCCACCTTCCCCTCGCTGCCTGTGGAGAGCTCTTGCTGAGCCTGCACTTGCTGAAGATCGTGCACTGTTTCTGCTCCCTGGACAGATTTCTTTGTTTCATCATCACTTGTGGGGACAGCTGAGCCCTTCTGAAAGCCATCCGTGGGGATGGCACATGTCTGATTCGGAGAGCTTTCTGGTAAGTGTTCAGTGGCCAGGTGTGTTTGGTCATTCCCAGGTTTGATTTCAACCAGACCCATGCTTGCTGAAGTTACAGCTTCTTTCTCACAGCTATTCTGCCCACCAAAAGAGGAGCTTTTCTCTAAAGGTGGTTTTCCAGGGCCTGCTTCTGCTGGGGAAGTGTCAACGTACAGCATTATGGCCTCATCTGTAGAGTATTGGCGTGATACTGGTTTCTTAGCTAAGAGTGGCCTCATTTTGCCTGGAGAGACCTCAGTTGCCATCAAGGTGGTCTCCTGTATGCAGAGCAGGTCTGGGGTACTGCCTTTATGTTTCACTCCTTCAGGCTTGTTGACTGCCCGGAGGTGGACAGACTTGAGAACGGAGGGTGTGATGGCAAGGGCAGAGGGAGGGCCGGGCTGCAGGGCGTCCCCGACCGCGCTCTGCTTGCTGTGGCTAAAGGTATGCAGCTGGTGCCTGTGAGCCAAGGGCTTGCTCAAGACATTGTGAAGAGCACTTAGGTCAAGGTGAGTAGGAGGTATAATCGGAAGTTCGAGGTCTTTGCTCACTGAGGCTGTGCCATCTTTTGAGAGTGGCTGCTGCAGCGATGACTTCCTCTCTGGAACTTTCGGCTTCCTCTTGCTCCCCCCTGGAGACAATGGTCCTGAAAAGAAAGCTGTCGGAAAAGAAGAGGTGGGTGTCTCTGACTGGCTGGAGTACCCACTGGAGGGTGAGGCTAACCCCGCCAACTTCTCTGGGGAGGCCAGCTTAAACTCATTATCAACAGAGGGGAGGGACGGGGTTGTAGCTCGTGACCCAGACTGAGATGTCTGGGATTCAGAGCTCTCTGGTGACTTGATGCACTCTATGACTGTAGTACCCGTAGCAGTGCTTGAATTGGACAAGGACCTGTAAGGATCGCTGGATTTCAAGTCGTTCAGAAGCCAGAGGTCTGCATAGTGAGGTTGTTCAGCACCTTCATCTTTAAAGGAGGGGATACTGGTGGTGTCAAATGGAGTGTCCTTTAACCCGCCATCATCCTGGTTTGGCCAGGGGAGCTCCTGCTTGGCTGGCAGGTTGGGGCCTTCCACTCGGGAAGGTGTGTTTGAAAACTCAAGGGGCAGCTTCATCTCCCTGGCAGTGTGAGAGACATGCTGCCCACCACCGATCTTTGGTTCTATCTTGTCGGGAAGGTCGGTGCTGCCCTCTGATTTCCTCAAAGATGAGCTGCGTTTTGGTGGGGCTGGCTTTGCCTTTGGTTTCTTCAGTGAGATGCACTGCTGTGCCTGCCTCCTGTGGCTCACACACTCCTGCCAGGCATAGTCAGCTAGGCTGGAAGTCACGCTCCCAGTCTGGCCACTCTCGGAGCCTGGGGCTGCATAGTTGCAAATATAGCTTTTATTACCCTTCAGACCGCAGTCAAAGTGCATGGAGGTATAGTATCCTTCAGTATCCACAGAAAAGTGTGAGCTAGTGTCTGCCTTGTCAGAGGGGGTCTTTTCAAGGAAGCTGTCATAGGTGGCCATGCTGGTAAAGCTGGGACATCCCAGGCTGTCTGCCTTTGGGCGCTCAGGGCTGAAATCCTGGCGACAGGAGGCGTCATGGTGGTGGTGCAGGTAGTTCCACTCACTGTCGCTTGTGTTGCTGTTGTTGGGGTCATCCAGTAAATCTGCCACAGTGGATGTGAAGGAGCTTGCCCTGTGGCCCCTGACCTTGTCTGTGTGGTCACCAAACTGCTCTGTGATGAAGACATTGGAGTCCTCATTGGCATTGGGAGCAGTATTGAGTGACAGCTCGGAGTCACAGTGTGAAGAGCCTGTTAGTGGAGGAGAGGCAGCAGGAGGAATGGTTTCAGATGTCTGGGAGGGACATGTGGAGCTGCTCCCACTCCAGTTGCCACTGGAGGACTGGTGGTCATCTTTCTGGTCCATGTGGCTGCTGAGCAGGACTCCTGCTGTGGAGATGGAGTGAATTGGGCTCCCGAAGGTGTCTGAGTTGGATGAAATTTCACAGCTGCCTGAATCGACCATCCTTGACAGCCGCGATCTCCCCCTCTCGCTGATGCTGTGCTCGGGGCTATGCAGGTGCTGAGGACAAGTTAAACCAATGGGCTGGCACTCCTGTGAACCCTGCTTGCTCAAGATCTCCTTCCCCTTTTTTGGGATCCTCTCCTGACCAGCTAGGAAGTGCTCTGCTTCGTACCCTGCACTCTTGGTGGTGGCATCCTGATGGCCCTCGCTGGCCCGGGCGCCCTCGCGGGGGAGGCTCCGCGAGCGGATGCGGTTGCTCACAGCGGCAGCAAAGACTGCATCCCCATTGTCTGCCAGCACCAGGATGTTGCCAGTGGAGTGGGAGAGGGAGGCAACCACGCTCTGCCCCCGCTGGGCACGGATCCGTCGCCGGGAGGGAGCAGCTATCAGGATTTCTTCCGTCTGGCACTCCGAATCCCGGGTCCCCAACCTCCTGTTGCTGGAGCCAGGGAATTCTGGGTTTGTGTGCACAATCACATTGCGCTCTCTCGCCACTGGCGACTCGTCTGAATCTAGGACACATGGAAAGCTGGGTGAGTGGGAGAGAGCTACACATTTCCTGGCATGAGACAACCCACAGAGCAACCCAAGAAGATATTATCTTCTGTATTCTTTATTTTTTAATCTTTCTGAGCATTGGACCAAATTTAAATTCTGTATAAAGAATTTATAAGGCAGATCTCCTGCCGGTGAGGTAGGGAAATTCTAGTCCTTCAACATGACTTTGCAATGCATTCTCAATGTGAGAATGAGCTGAGCTTGCTGTGCTAAATATTACGACAAATACTAAGTTTTCAGTTCTTAAGATTATTTCAGCTACTTAAAATTTTCGGGAGTGGCTGCTGGACAAAATACTCCATAAGCTTCTAAAAATAATTCTGTTTCTCCTTCCTGTCTGTTCAGTATTTCCATTATCTGCTTCTTTACTATCAAGAATATTTGCAAGACAAAAAGATCTTTCATTCATAGGTTCTCTGATTACTTATTCCCTATCATAAACACATTTCTTCTGTTTCCAGTTGAGTTTCATGGCAACCAACTGAAACACCAGAGCCATCTTCAGGTGCAGACGAATATTAAGAAATAGCAATTCTGTTAGTTTTGTTTTGAGTTAATAAGAATTTCACACTGAATTTGCCCTTGACAGAGTGGGTCCTAATTTACCCTGACAAAAAGTGAGGTAATTTGGTAGGTTTAAGGCAAATATTCTTGATGATAAAGAATAATAGGAAGGAATTGAGGAGTGTGATAAATAAAAGGAATGTTTAGCAAAGCTCCCGTAAAGTACCAGCAGCTGTATCTCTGGTGGATATTCAACCACTCATCTAAGTTATCCAGCTGTTGTGACAACTCATCATCACTTTGTGGAGTAACATCTGTCAGTTCTTTACCTTAAACTCCCCTGATGCAAGAAAAAACTTTCACTTAATCTAGTTACTTTTTATGCACATAACTATGGGTTCATAACAGAAATAAAATGAAAAAGAAAAAAAGAACTGATTAACATTTACACAATAAGAGCCGAACACGTACATCTATATTACTCAGTAAGGCCCCCAGTCCTTCAAGGCCATATGGAGTAATATAGCTTTTCTTACTGTAGTAAATCAAAAGAACAAAACATGTCATTTCTAAATTTTACAAGTATTTACACTTTCAAGGTTTTGTTTCTTTGGAAGACTAGCTACCAGCTCATATCCCTGCAATTTAAGTTGGTTAGAAAGCTATCTATGGAAGATTTGTATTTATACTACACCTATTTCTTGTTGCACTCTTCTGGGGATGCCAGAGATGGTTTTCCTCCTCCTCAACTTTCGTCTCCGCTGTAGTACAGATTGTGAATGAACAAGAGAGCAGCGTATACTAGCCTCTCTGTCAAAACCAACTCCTGCAACCCATAAATAGGTCTCATTAGCCTTTAGAAATAGTAAACAAATTTTCATGGCTGGAACACAGTGGAGGCATGTGAGCTTGGATTAAGCCTGTGAATAAACATAAGGGAGTCCTTATGTAGCTCTTATGTAAATTATATCACAGTATATCACAGTTTTACGTCTAATTCCAGCTCCCCCTCAGCAGCCTGGTCTGCCAAAAATAACAGAAGGCATGAAAGGAAAAAGAACAGAAAAAGGAAAGAAAATCAGGAAAGCAAAGAGAGAGCTCTTGGTAGCAGGGCATCTTTCTTACAGCTATTTATCTATCTGTCATAGGGACAATGATAGTAACTTATCTGCAAAGCATTATCTGTTCACCTGTAGCCTGACTTATTTTAGGCAAATAAGCATAAGAAAACATTTTAAGGTTCTAATGCCATATTGCAGTAGTTGGGTGCTTCTTAGGAGACCAATATGCCAAGGGAGCTAACATTTCAAAAAGGAAGGAGACAGCTAAAATGGGGCCAAGTCACCATGCAAGTTTAGAGAGCATTCTCTGTGACAATGACACATGACTGAGAGTGACATTAGCAGGGAGCTGCCATTTACTTGCATACATCAGGAAGTGGCCTGATTTTCCCACATGCCCAGCACAGGGTGGGAGTCTGCTCAGGTCGTGCAATCAAGATCCTCACTTTAGACTTAGAAGCACAAGTTCTTGAGTACATTTGTTTATGACCACCTTCATACAGAATAGGTGAGAATTCATTGTTTTCTTTATGTTTCCATGGCATTAGCAAAGGGAAGTGTCTTTCAGTTTGATTTTATGCTGTGTAGTTAAAAGTTAAAAGGAGACTGACCAGAAGGCCAGTGCCCCTCTGCACTGGTTTTTTTGCAGAGCTGTATGCTCACTCATGCTCTCTAAAGTTGACATGGGACAGGTTGGAAAAAATGTGCCAGGTCCATAAAAACACTAACATAAGGATTGCTGGTACAGTGGTTTGTAATCTTAAGAAGAACGAACAAACTAAAGCAAACAAAAGGAAAAAGAAATCCTGATAAGAAGCTCTAGTTTAATAGCGTATAATTATAGAAAACATAATTATACACAGACATACACATACATATTACATTACATAACAATGTAAAACATTAAAAAGTAACTTTCTTGTAAAAGTTCTTCTTGAAATCTACTACAGTGAAATAGAGGCTTCAGACAGATGTCCTGTAACCACCAATGCCCCTGGAATAAGCAGAGGAAGAGCTTTCTTTAATATGGAACAAAAGTGCCGTAAACTCCAACAACAATCATTTTCAAAAAAGTGAACATTTCTCAGGGTTGGGAGAAGCTTAAAAAACAAAACCAGAGAACTAAAAGCAAACTCTTTGAAACAAAAAATCAATCAGCATCATTGCTGGTTTTCCAGCAACTGTGAGTTAGCTGAACATGCTCTGTGTGCCAGATGCACGGGGGTCATCTCTGAGAGGAAAGTGGAAAAGGGTATTTCTTCCCCGTGATGCATACAAATTATTCCCATTAGTGCTAATGAGAATTACACACATAAACATCCAGAAGATTACATACCATTCTTGATCTGTAAAACTGATCAGTGGAAATTTGGTTCCAATGTATGGCAGGTGGAGTCTAGGCAAAAATGACTATTACTGGAAAAGTTAACATTGGTCCCAGACCTAACTGTTCTCTGGCTGCAGTAGGTGACAATAGCCCTGTTAGAAAGCCTGCTCTGGTAAGGGTTCTGTATTGAAACTAGAAGGAGCATCATTTTATCACCAGCTTTACCTTGTGGAAATACACCACATTATGTCTGACTTTCTGTGGGGATTTCCAGAGGCAGTGCTCAGCCTATGACCTTGACCAGCTGGCCTGCAGCCCAGCAGGGTGTGTGCAGGCAGTCCTGGCAGCCAGCTGCCAGCCCTCCTGTGGCCAGAGCACTGTCCTGGAGAAAGGGACACCCACCCCTGGCTGCCACCTCCGCAGGGAGGCAGGGCTGGTGGCACTGTGCAGTGTCATCTCCTCTGCCAGGACACAGGGGAGCTGGGATGGTGTTGCTGTTGCTGGGAGGATTCATGCAACTGATGGTGGAGGAGATGGGGACTTGTGACCATGATGCTGTAAGCCCAAAAGCCTTGGTTGTGAGCTGGGGCTGGACTGTGGGCATACATCTGTCCCCAGCACCATGGTGAATCCTGCAGCCTGTCTGGCAGGAAGGTTTGTGTACCACTGATAGACATGGGGGAGAACAATGGATGTGAGGGGCTGTGACCTCATCCCAACCCCCAGTTACTGGGAAAATAGAATTAAATACAAATACTTTTTCTGGAGAGTGAAGGTTAACTGAAAGCCCCCTTCTTTTTTCCTGATTGTTTACAGTGAAGTCTATAACTGTGAAAGTTAACCCACTTTATGCTTTTAAGTTAATCAAAACTTGGTACTTGAAAATATTATTGAGGAAAATTCAGATCAACTTTACATTTACCATAGCCCTCTGGAAGGAAAGAAAGAGAAAAAGAGAAAGAGAAAAACAGCCTGATTTTTGATTCTGAAAATAAGTCATCTATCACATTTAATATGTGATATACCTGCTGCTTCTATAAACAAGTTCTCCTTCAAATAAATCTAGTCAAATATATCCAAACATTATAGAAATGAAAGAAAATGCCATTACTATACCTTCAGTATAGCTGCACGTAAAGAGATCTCAGAGCGATGGTTTGCATGCTACACATTCATGCCTTGCATGTTTAAAGCACTGCAAATAGTAGCCTACATTCTCTAGTTTCTCTTCTCCTGCTACACATGATGATCATATGATTAATTTTGGTGGCTTTCTGCATTATTTCAGTCAGCTACATTCAAAAAGTTATTTGAGGTCTTTGTTAATACAGATTGTAGGTTATATACACAACAAAAGTACATTGTTTATACAGGGAATTAGGCTTATGTTACACCATATAACATGACTGAAAATATGGGCCAAATTAATCCTAGATGCAGCTTCAGTGACTCCAGCAGTCACGCATAAGGGATGAATTTAGCCCACTGTCTTTCAGAAACTAAATCTTCAAGCTAGGATCTCTGCCCCAAGACTGCACAATCCCATGACTTCAAATAAACAAAATAAGTACTTGACCTCCCTTGAACCATGCAATAAATACAAAAAGAAATAGAAGAGATTTGTACCAGTGACATTGATGGGGATAATGCAAGAAGAAATCACTTGGGCATCTTGTTTCATTTTCTCCTCTGGAGTTGGGAGAGGTAGTGCTTTACTCCAATTGGTTTGTTTATCCAGTGTAGAAGGGATATTATGTATTGGATTTTTCGGCCTCTGCCCTAACATGACATCTGTATCTTCGTCCTCTGGTGGATGGGACTGCAAATGAATACATTCAAAATCAGTGTCTCCCACTCAGGCACACAATGCTAATTTTGAAACAAAGCAGACACACAAATCAGAAATCAATTACAGGGAAGCAGGAAGGAATCGTTCTAAGTCACACAGCACCAGCCATTCTCCAATGGAAACTTAACATCCTGCTAATAGGAGAAAAACACCTCAGCATACTGGAACTCAGCACATTTACAGTGACATTTAGAGGCCACCTCCTCTGTCAGAAGGGGCACATCCTGCATTCGTGCATAGCCATGGCATGTCCTCAGTTACCACAAGCATTAGACATGTGGGCTCTCATCTGCAACTGGCCTCATACAACCATTCATTCAAGCATCAGAAGGTCCAAAGTTTTAAAGAGGACCCATCCATATTTCAGAATAACCATTTGCATTTCATTTGTACAAACACAGACCAAGAGCAGACCATAGTACAGCCACCCAGCAGCTGTGTGGTGGAAGTGGCAGGTGTTGACAGTGCTGGGACAGGGAGATAACAACCAAAGAAAAGAGTATCCACCACCAGAAGAAATTAAAAATTGTTTAGAAACCATGCATATTTTTAT
The DNA here is from genome assembly GCF_028551555.1 of Melozone crissalis. Classification (NCBI taxonomy): domain Eukaryota; kingdom Metazoa; phylum Chordata; class Aves; order Passeriformes; family Passerellidae; genus Melozone; species Melozone crissalis. The sequence continues at coordinate 59,374,263 of NW_026535791.1, read as the reverse complement.
AGCATATTACAAGAGGTAGTAGATGACGAAGATGAAGAAATAGAAAAGTAAAGAGCATGAAAGAAACACAGACAGTTTGTTTTCTTTTAGAAGAAACAACAAATCCCCCAGTACCCTGTCTTGCAAAGAGAAATAAAGCAAGTGCGTTTTTGTTTGATGCTAGCTGCCAGCTTGGGTTGGGGGGAGATTCTCTTTGTTTGCAAAAAAAAAAAAGTTTCGGTTTTGTTTGGAAGGGATAGAGGGGAGAAACTTACCTTTACCTTCTTCTGCCTAATTTCCCTCTCTTCTTCCATTAATACATTCTTCTGTAAGCTGTGACAACTGTTTGGCCAGCTCAGGACATCTGTCTGCCTCTCATTTTTTAAAAATGAAGTGCAATCCCTTTCAGACAGGCTTTCTCTTCAGTCTTGAATTCCCAGCTGCTTAACTACCAGCCTTCCCTCCTTCATGCCTGCTGTTTACACTTTATTTGCCAGTTTTAGTTTCGGTAGCAAACGGCAAAAATAAAATGTTGCTCTGCATGGCCATGGCAGAGCCCTGAGCAGGTGGGTGTTGAACACTGCAGGATCATGCCCTTTCTGCCATTATACTTTGGCCATTCCTCCGCCCAGGCTCCTCACAAATCCTGAGGGAATTAACCATCTCAGGCTTGCCAAACAGCATTTACATCCCGTCCCCAAAGGCATTAAAGATCTTAACTCTGCAGCTGCTGTTTAAACTGTCGGAGGCACTTACTCACCTGGTCAGTGTCACCTCCTGCAGCACCCCCAGACCCAAGACAACACAGGTTTCCTCTTCTCCCGCCCGCAGAAAACCCTCTTTTCCCACGTAGGATTTCAGTCAAACATTGCAGCCTTCTTTCTGCCTGCAGCTTTTGTGCCGATTCCCGGCAGGCAGACGTGAATAGCTCATATAAACTTCAAGCACAAAAGACTTTGTTTCCTAGGTAACTCCCCCCCCCGCCCTAAGTTTGATGCATGCATGCAAAAAACCCACCCTTGCACACACACAGAGGCACATGGACACACACACACAGACACAGACACACACACACACACACACTCTGCATTTGTTGCTGAATTCATCCTTCCCTAGATGACAAAGAAGTGCTGGACAAAGCAGGCAGAGTGGCCCTGGCTGCCAGAGCTCCTGCTCTCCAAGCTGTGGCATCACCAAATGGCCAGAGAATAAATACCTGCTGTTGGTGTGGCATTGTCCAAACCATTTCCTACCATTTAGGAAAAAAAGGGGGCAGTTGCAAAACATGGCAAGAGAATTAAATGCAATTGCTAATTCTATTGAGTCTGTTTGAGTTCAGGCTTTTTAAAGGAGGTGATAGGGGGAGGCAGCTTTGTGGCCTTGAGCTCCTGAAACCTATCCAAGGTGTGAAGAATGACAGAATGGGGGAAAAAAAGTTATTATTGTGTCTTACTGACATGAGAAAAACAGAAATGGCTTCTTTTAGCACAGTAAAGTTAGCAAGTGAAAAGCAAGCAAGAGGAAGGGTTAGGATCTGGAAGGGAGAAGAGTGACACAGGGCTGTTAATTGAGGATTGCTTGTTTTTCCAGTACCTTTCTACTCCAGGGGGTCATGTGGCAACACTCAATTGGGGAGGGCGAACGGGTGCTGTTAAACTATAAATGTGAAATGTGAAAAAAAATAAAATTAAAATTAAAAACATACACAAAACAATTCTTGTAAAAGCACATAATTTTTGTCTGGATAAATTAGCATCAGAACCAAAATGAGCAGAGATTTTCACCCTGTTTCCTATGGATGGGTTTATGCCCCACCACAGATTGGTTTGGATCCCTGTGAAGTCTGTACTGGTTTTGCTTACTTGAATTAGACAAAACTGCAGTGAAATTGGTTCAGCCTCCTTGTACAGACATGGCTGAATTGTCCCAAGAATGCCTTGTATTGATTGATTGGGTAACTCAAACTGTGTTCTGCCTGGAGCTGAAGCAGTGGAAGATGCATATCAAATTACATTATAAATTTAAATTTTTTCATAATGTAAGGGATTTTTTTCCATTTTTTTCTTCATTTTTAAACAATTGGATATAAATAATGATGCTGATGGTAATTTATCATATACATTGATTGCTATGTGTTTCTGATGATATCACTATTTCTCTAAGTTTACATTCATTGTGGCAAGGTGACAACAACCAATTGGCTTTTTGTCCCTTTTTGTAACTTGAAATGACAAATAGCAATGGCCACAACATCCTGGGTCTTGGTGAATCCCTACACCTCCAAAATCATCTTCTGTCAGAAACTCTGATTTGTTTGTGGCAATGTCCAGTTTTCAAAATTAAGGAGTGAAGGACAACTGACTTCTTTTGAAATAGGAAACAAAAAAAAAGTTAAAACAGGTCTGTTGACAACTCTGGAACATGTTTCTTGGTAGGGGTTATTATTTCTCCATGCATTAGTTAGACTAATAATGCCAGATAATTCTACCAATGTTTTTCCTCCTAGTCGTTATCAATCATTATCAACACTATTGTGACAGATGAGCAAACCTAACTTTGAAAGACTTTGCATTATATGGTCTTCTCTTAAGACAAAAAGTTGTAGTGACTCTCAAAAGGCCAAGTCCTGCACCTTGTCCTACTCTCTTCCTAGATATGCAACACCTCCTGCTTTTCCCCAGTTCTGTGTGCCCATGGGAAGCCTCCAGATGAGCTGTCCATAAGGCTTACAGGAGACCAGAGTGGGGGAAATCAAAAGAGAGCTGTTCCCAGTGAACATTTCCAGCAGCTTAGTTTTTGCCCAGGCCAGTGGAAAACCAGTTCTCCCAAGCTGGAAAAAGTCCTTATCTCAGGAGCAGCCTCTCTGTTCATGCAGTGCAGGCTGTGGAGATACTGAATACATCAACAGTTTCAGTCTCCTTACTCCTCAGATACCCAAGGATGGTCCTCTGACCAAGTTTCCAGACACCTGCTGGAAGCAGACTGACTGCGGGTACCAGGATGCTTGAAATTCAACTTCCTCGTGGAATGTGCTAGAGGATCTCTGGGAGGGTCAGGACAGGGGACTAATGCAGCTGAGGTGACAAGAGTTCAGGATATGAAAATCTTTGCAATATCACATGTCCTGTGATTGTCAGTACACAGGGAACTCCTGCCCTGAGCTTCAAGCACAGGTACCTGCAAAAGCCACTCAGGGGCAAACCTGTCCATGAGAGCAACAGCAGGACCTCAGCTTTGCTCTCAGAGATAGCAGTGTGGGCTACAGTCAGACAAGCAAGGTATGGTCACCCATCTGTCTGTCCCATCTGTCTGTCCATCAGTGCAGCACTTCCCTACCTCACCCTGTGCCACTCTGCCAGCTGCCTCTGAGGAAACACCTGGTCTGGTTCCCCATACCTACAGCCATCCTGTGATGTGCCAGAGGCTCAGGTCCCTGCTTAAGCATGGCAGGACAAACTTCCTAGGTAAGTTCCTATCATTAGAGATAGGACAAAAATGAGGGTGACCAGCAAAATTTCAGTTTCTGCCGTCACAGTTGTGCTCCTGAGGAAGGTGTTCCTACCAGTGCCTTGCCAAGGGGTCCTGAGGTCACTTAGTGCCTGTTCCCATGTGGTGCCTGTCACGGGGGCAGCTGAGGCATGCTGGCACAGAGCAGCAGCCTCAGCATTTCAACACCTCCATGCTGGGGGAGGGAGTGAGCTGCTGCTTTTCAAAAGTTCTCATTCACTCAGGAAACCAGAATGTCTCTAAATGTCCTGAGTAAACACATAATTAAGCTAGAAATTATTATTATAAACCCAAGGCTGTTCTGGTCTGATGGGCAAATCTGAAGTTAGGCAGTTTTAAAAGTGAATTTCTTTTGTGTGGGTGTGCTTGGCAAACAGAAACAGTGATAATTATTCTGTTAAATACAAAACCAGAATACTTTTAAGTGTGCATTTTTCTTTAATGGGCTAAGATTGCTTTGAAACTAAACTGGTGCATAATTGCCTCAATAGGGATTCATCACTGACATATGTGAGCATTTTTATTTCCTGAGCTATCCCATCAACCTCACTTGCAGAGGTGCTATTGTGCTCGTGAAACTGCCTTGCAGTAAAAATCTTGTTGCATATGCACGTGACCTGATTCCTCAGTGCTCCATGTCACTTCAGTGTGAGAGTCTCTGGTCTGTGTGTGCTACAACAAAATAGTCAGATGTCCAAGTCTGAGTAGTCAACAGAGCTTCTCCTGTAGAGAAAGAGATAGTGGCTCTGCTGAGGAGCAGTTCAGCCCACCTTCCTTCAGCACTTCACTTGGGCTGAGAGGAAGCACCCCTGAACACTCACACCCTGATTTCAAGAAGAGCATTACTAGCACATATGTAAGTTAGGACTCATCATTAACCATTTTAATTAATTAAAACCTTAAAATATCTTCAGGACAGCGACAAAGAAGCAAATCAGCAGTTGAAAAACTTGCCAGCATGGCAAGTTATGAGTCTGCCCCATTTATTGTCCCAGAGCTGGGATCTGGAGAAAGAAATGAATGGGTCAATTGAAATGAATGGACAAAAATGCCACTTCTGCCCCTCCTCTCCTTTCCATCCTCCCAAGCTCTGAGACATACTGAGACATTGTTCAGCATTTTCAACATATAGGAAATACTAGTTCAAGAAGCATCATTTGTGTTACATCATGTGCCTAGCCTGCCTTACCTATCGTGATTACCTTACAGGAGATTCTGGGATTTCAAAGTTAGTGCACAGGGCCTATGGAACACAGTGCAGTGGTGATAGGGAAAACATAAACCCAAGAATAAATAAACAATTTTTCCTCAGTTAATTAAAGATGGAGAATGCTAAAGCCTCATCAAGAGCATTTATCCCCAACATGTTTGTTGAATTTAGACATGGCTGCGCTGATTCCTTCCCCCTCAGCTGTGTTTGATCAGACAGGCCAAGGTGTTATCTCACAGGAGATTTAGGAGGCAGAGTCACAGCCCCCAGCAGCACAGGGCTGGCACAGCCTGGTGAAGGCAGGAGGTGCCTGGTGCATGCTGCTGCACAGTGCTATTCTCCAGAGGATTATTTCTGACTCCTGCTGCCTAAAAGCTGCAGCTAACAAAAAGCATAAGGGATCAACATTATTTCTAACTTCAGACTTCTGTTGCAGTGGGTGGGGAAAATTTCCCTCCCAGGATAACCTTATGAATATAGTGGGTGGTATTCACAAACAAGCAGAGCATCAGCATGTTGCTTCAGCATTTGCAAGCATTATATATTCTGTTGTCTCCAGCAAACAGAACATACATACAATTTGCTCTCACCGTGTGGAAGCACAGAAATAAGGTGTACAGCACATCCTGACATCTCATTTAAGAACAGTCATTCATGCACTGAAAAGGCAACATGTGGAATAAGTGTGAATAGTGTTCAATCCCACATTCACATGGGTGCAGTACTGACTCCTGGGGATCTAGTTGAACTCTGTGTGTCCCTCTATCTGTGAAAGGGAGAGCCTGCTGCTTCCTTAACTCACAGGAGTTAAGGAAAATGGTATTTATTTACATGATAGAAAAATCAGAAGGTCTAGAGAAAGGAGAAGAAACACTAATGAAAGGCTACCAGCTTTCCAGTATTTTCAGAGCACAGTTGACTACTTAATTAGAAATTCATAACTATACTGCAGCTTTCTTATACAGTCAATTGATGCTGAAGAGAAAATAATGGGAGTATTTCTGGCAGTGCTATTTTTGCTGCAAATCACAACCCTGCTCACCTGCCTGCTCCCAATGCTTATATTTATGTATGTTTCACTCTCCTCAAGTTTTTATCTGCTTGTGGGTGTTTTCTTTTCTTTTGGAGCATCACAAATGTGATCAGCTAAAGCACTGACAATCCTTTAACAATTAATGAGTGGCTCTGGTGTTTTGACAAGGTAAAGACAAAACTGAGACATGTTTCATGACAGAAGTCATACCACACATGGCATTTCAGCAGACAGAGGTACAAAATAGACATCCCACAATACAGGTAGTAGTTATTAGGCTCATTGCACAAATGGAGCTATACAAGATTTGTCTGATGAATAAAGTCAGGTAGGTTTTATTTCTAACAGCTTCAGGCAGGATTTGCACACAGAAAGTGCAGAGCCCAACTCATGCCTGTCCCTTAACTCAGTGGTTTCTTACTGAGGTTTCATCTGGCTTCAGTAGAAAACTCTGTGAAAATTAGTAAATTCAGTTGTGCTTCCTTCCCTTTGCTGTAAACAAAGCATCCTAAAGCAGACCACAGAGAATATTTTTGAAATGGCAAGGAGATGGAATAAAATTACCCAATGCATTATTTGCTCTAGCTGAGGCATCAGGGACAGAGAAACCCTGTCTGGAAAAAACCTTCTGCTTCTCGTCCCTTAGATTCCTGCTCAGATTATAATTATGAATAAACTGACCCTGAAATTTGTGCAATTGTGAGTGTAGATTTCCAAATACTGAATTCCTTGCTCCATCTCCTTGGTTTTATTGTAATAGCTGTGCCACGTGGGGATTGAGACAGTGTGGTCCCATAACACTCTGAACTGGAATACAGACATTTCAGAGCCTTGCTGGCTGGACTTGGGGAAACCCAAGAAAGAAGAAATGCAGAAAAAATTAAAGAGAGGTCTGAAATGCAGTTGGAATGACACAGCATCTTCACTCTCAGTGCCTGGCCTCAGCAGTGCTACAAGCAGGGTTGTCATGGGAACATGTGTAAGAAATATTTTCCTCATTTTAGCAAGTCCATAACTTTCTCATACTCTCCTCAGATTATTTTTGGTTTAATTTGAGTTTTTCTTCTTCATTGGCAAAAATGCCTTAATGAATTATACTTTTAAATGTGTTTGGTTCTATATTTCTTTAGTGTAGAGAGAGAGACTAAGTATGCCAATTTTTCAGCTTTAAAAAAGAATGACTGGAATGGATAGGAAAGTTAAGTCATGTGTGCAAAACCATGAGGAGCATGGAGAAGGGGAATGAGAAAGCAATGCTTACTGTTTCTCAGTCTGAGAACCAGAAGGAATTTGATGAAATTATGAGATGCTGGGTTTGAAACAAACAAAAGCTGGATTTTCAAACAGATTTTTATAGTCATTGTCACAGGATGCTGTTGAGGCTGAAGGTGTAAATTTGCTAAAAAATTATATTGAACAAGTCTCACAGTCAACTCAGAGAGGTTCTTTGGTGGCTATTATTCTGCGTTTGATCTCTGGCCCAGGAACTCTGTAACCAGTTTCTGTATGAAACTGGAAGGATAAATCATGGGACAATAAACAGCATAAACCATGCCCTGTTCTTATACTCTGTCCTGAAGGATCCCCTTCTGGCCTTTGGGCTAAGTGGACATTTCATCAGCCAAATCAGGCATTTCCTGTAACAAGAGTAGACATGAAAGAGCCTATTCCATTTCTAGTTCTCTTTCTCCACAACAAAATGATCCTGTGATGGAACAGTCCAGAACGTCTTTCCAGACCCATTTATATTGGCATTACTTGCTTTGACCTTGAATTCATTTGTCCTTTCTCGAAATTTATGGGACTTTGGCATCTTTCTCCCTGTGTGAAGAGCTGTGATTAAAAGTGAATTTTCATCTGTTGTGATTGATTTTCTCTAGTTTTAGTATACAATATGCAAGATCTTTGCAAGAGCTCATAGCCACCTAATTTGTAGCAGCAGCCAAAAGGTAAACACATAGGGAACCTTGACTCAGATTTAAGTGACCTGTTTTCTCAGTAACTTTCAGTAGTGGTAGTTCCCACAAGTCTCACAGTGGTAATATGAGCATTCCTCAAAATCAAGGTTCTTATTTGAGTATCTCAATACATGCATTTAACTTAGGTAGCCAGTTGGGGAAAGCCAGACCCTGTAACTTTCAAAAATTTCCCAGCTTCTTGTTGATCTCTTTCCTAATTAAAAGAAACACAAAAAGGGGCTCTTTTGGTTGTGTAGTATTGCTCCCTTCAGCACCTTCCCAATGCATCAGAAGAGTGGAATACACACCATACTGCTGTGCATGAATAAAAATTCTTGTGGATTTAGCATCTTTAGTTCCTGGATGACTTGCTGATACCATCAACTGGAATCAGATATCAAACATTACTGGCAGTCTCTGAAGCAGATAAAGTCTTGCAGATGTCAGTCAAAAAAAAGCTTATGCCAGAAAGAGCAAGCTAGCCAATTACAGCATCCTCAACTTTTTCTTGTAATGGTATCATTATATCATGAAGGATGGAACAATACCAATTAGCTATTCACTGTTGCAGTGTCTTGTAACAATCTCTGATTAATCTCTGCCAGACAGAACATTCATGTGCAGCTTCATCTTGCTGTATTCTCTTTCAATTTTTAAGTTGCCCCATTTACAGGGGTTTTCTCAGAAATTGGTCAAGGTACTTTGAAGTACTCTGTGTGCAGTGTTTTTGCAATTTCCAGAGCAGAACATTGCCAGATGCCTTGAAATCAACAGAACAACAGCCCTCCAATAGCTCTTGTTTGCTTCTCCTTAGGGGAACACTGAAGCCGGTCAGCTTCCAAAAGGAGGTCTGATATGGGTGGGCACAAAGTTTAATGTTTTCCTTCTTGAAAAGAAAAAGGTGGACTTTCAGATATAGCCAAGATATCTGCATTCAGCATGACTTAATTTTGTCAACTAATACAGGGCTCAGAGAGTTGCTCACTAGTTGTTATTATTTTGTGTTCCACAGATGGAAGTAATGTATAAAATGCACTGGTTGTTTTCCAAACACAGCAGAGATTCAGGCCTTTGAGCACTGTGTATGCAATTTCAAAAGAGATGCCTCGTTCCCCATCTGATAGTAAGAGAGCTTTATGTTCAATAGCCTGTCCAAACTATCATCTGTAACTGGTTTTGATCCTTAACATGGCATCACCTTCCCTTTACCTTTCAATGACTCTACCACAACACTAGCTCTGATGATGACTTATCATGAAGAAACAGGTAATCCTGTTTCTTCTTTCAGTCTTCAAACTCTCTTCTGTGCTGTCTTTTACCATCATGATATCTCCTTTAAGTTGAATCATAAGGCCTGAAAACTTAACCTGTTCAAAGCAGTGATGGTGATGCTGTCCTCAAAATTAATCAGGTAAGCAGCCAAAAGGCTGAAACAGTCAAACTAATGCAAATCTTATTATGTATTTCATGCTTTTTAAATGAGAAACAGAACTTTTCCTATGGACTGATTGGCTGATGTTTTGGTTCCTGGGCAGGTGTGACTCGTTTACACTGAGTCTTTTACACTGTGAGTGCTTTAGCATTATAGTATTTAAATATGGTTAATACAGTGGATTAGGATGAATGCACTTGGATTTTTAAGTAAATGATGATTCAGTGTTGTGACTGAATCATCACTGAGCTTATAATGTACTCACAGGTGTAGCATCTCTTGAGATGCCAGTGTCCCTGACCTGGCAGATGCAGAGCAGACCTATCACAACCTGACCTAGAGCTGGCATTAAACAAACACTTCACTTAAATGCCAAGTCCAAGTCTGACCTACAGCTTTTAAATAATGCAATGGCTCTTAGTACAGGGCAAAATTAGCTACTCTGATACTTCTATGGGTAAAACACCCAGAGCCACAGAAATACCAAAGTCCAGCTGAAGCCAGTGGGAATTATGGACCTAATCAGAATTAAAGCTGTCAATCTAGCATGTTTCTTTTAACAGTGATAAATACCATATTGTCAATACTAACTTGATTTCAAATCAATGCAGCAGTGAGAAGTGAGCACAGATATACAGGACCAGATCTTCAGCTGGAGTTTCTGCTTGGCTGGTTGTAAGGACATGTGTGAGACATGAAACATCTGAAAAACTGCATGGAGACGAACACTGCCAAACAGGACTATGAAAAGTGTGGCTTTTTGTAGCTGGGGTCATGGTCCTGAACCTCCTGCACACACACAAGCCTCAAGCTGGCACTCAAAAGCCCTTGAACTCTTTGCTCCTGGCAATGCTAATGCCAGGGCTGAAATTACAGCACTTTCTGAAATTATGGGAGGGTCCTCAAAGTGCTACCTCTACAGCCTGAGTGGTGAACATGGAGGACTTGTGAAGGAATGTGTGAATGAGAGCATTTCTATGCTGGCCACGGGTAAAAAAGAAGAGGTTTCTGATTGAAAACTGCCACCCTGGGGTTTTGCCTTCCCCTTAATGTGCTGTTGTAGGACCATCCAGATGTTTGCATCTAGTAAATTCTCTTCATGGCAGGAATCCAGGAGCCTGGTTATGAGCTTGTTGCTCCTGCTTCCTCTCTGTATTGCTTTGACAGTCTTTAAGGCCAGCTCTATTGTACTGCATCAGCTTGGGGAGGGGGCACTTGTGAAGCACTGCCACACCTGGGTCCCACCATGCCAAAAATGTATTTGTATGTGGTAGCTGTAGTGAAAGACTTACTGGTAGGAAATGCCGGTCCTTTATCGCCTGCTTCTTTTGGCTGCAGATGGCAGGGAAGGGAGGAAAGGGGGGAGCCACCACAGCAATGGGGCCTTGGACTTTCTGCTCTCTGTTATCTCCTCGGCTTCGATGTTCTGTTTTGGATGAGAAAGAAGACACAAGTCTTTCCAAGTGTTAAAAACATACAAATATCTCTACTAACAGCACAACAGAGACAGGTACAGGACAATGGACTCCAAAGACAAAGGTTCTTCTCTTCCCCAGTGACTGGTACAAATCATCCCTGTTGCAGCTGAAGGGGAGGAGCACTTAGTGGACATCTGTGTGTCCAGAAGAGCAATGCCCATACAATGCACCCCAGCACATGCACTGCAGCTGAATTGCCCCCAAATGAGATTTACACCATTTATCCCAAGAGACAATGGAGCTCTCTTCTAGGCACTTGAGACCCATGGCCTGATTTCTATCAGGAGCCTGCCGCTCCTATTGCCTTGAAATGTTGAGATGCAATAACTATGCCTGCATCCTACCCATATAAAATTTCCCCACTCTTAGGGGAAAAACCAGAAGCACAGCTCCAGGTGGGATTTTATTCCCTGTCTGCATGGCAGTGTTAGGTCCTGAGCATTGGCTTGACATCATGAAGGTTGTTGCAGTGGTAATGTTCAGGTTCCAGCAAGAAGGAGATCATCCTGGGAAGGTCAAGATCTTTATCCACCCTGGGCCCACAGCAGTCTTCCTTTAGCATGGGCTCACAATATTCAGTCCTCTTCCAGCATCGGTCCCAAGTCTCTGGAACCTTCCAAGTGAATGGGAGAATGGACTCATGGAGTTCCCATCTCTAATTTTAGGTCACAGTTAGATAGTTGCTGTTTGCATGGAGTGCTGCTGAAAGGTTCCACTAGCTGTGGTCCAGTCAACAATGTTTACTGCCAGCATAGTTGTTTTCTGACCTAAAATTTCATTTTTAATTGCTCCTGATTAAACAGATAAAGAGATAATGAAATTCTGATAGAAGAGAGAGTCGAGACACAATAAACATGTTTAGAATAAATTTCAGACTAAAATTTCATCCTCATGTATGTATGAAAAATAAGATACAGCAGCACATGACAAGGTGCCTGCTGAACCTGCACAGCTGCCCCATAAATTGTGGAGGATGGGAAATTGCCAAAACGAAGATTTGTAACTTTAAAATGATAGGACATTTTCTGGAGCTGCCTTCACATGATGCTGTCAGGATTTCTCCTGCCCACAAGATGGCAGGCAAAGATCAGCCGGGCTCTGGGACAACTGCAAAGCAGAGCTGCTGAGAACAGAAAAGAACTTCTGCTCTACTCCAGCACTGCTGTGGCTGCAATTTGGCTGTTTCACTCTCTGCCATGCCATGAAGACATAGTGCAGTGTGTTCCTGATCTAAAACCTACAGAGACAGTCAAATGTGGTGATTAATTGGAACATCTTATCCAGCTAACAGATGCTCTGCAGTTCTAAGTAATCGATTATTATTATAAGCTAATGACAGTAATAAATGAGCAAGGCAATTAGAGCTGTTGGTGCAAAACACTTCAAGACAGGAGGCTGCTGCTGGATATTTTAAGTGTGACCTGCATGAGTTTTGTCCCCCCTTATGGCACAGAAGAAAGACAGGCTTGTTTGCCTGCTTTGTCTTATGTACTGGTAATAATTTTCCCTTGGTTAGGTTCCCAGTGAAAACTGGCCTTTCCCCATCTTTTGCCTTCCCCTTAATGTGCTGTTGTAGGACCATCCAGATGTTTGCATCTAGTAAATTCTCTTTATGGCAGGAATCCAGGAGCCTGGTTATGGCCCTGTTGCTCCTGCTTCCTCTCTGTATTGCTTTGAGACCACCGGTCTGCAGTTTGTTAGGTGATGTCAGAAAACGTTCCCTAGCCTGGGAAGGGGAGACGTGCCCAACCCTTCCAAGCCATCCAGGACATCTACACCTGACTTTCAGCTGCCACTCTTGAAGGGCACAGGCATCCTCCAGTATCATGCTTGGAAACCCTGAGCAGACAGCCCAGTTTTTGTGGAGACTGATACCACTGGGCTCCTGTTTCAGCCCTTGTGAGGGGGTTGGGACTAGATAATCTCAAAGGTCCCTTCAAACCCAAACCATCCAGTGATTCTACAGTTCTGTGATATCTTAGCAGGAGCACCTAAGTCCCAGTGTGGATGAGCGCCCACAGTTCTGTGTGCCTGTGCCTTAGCATCCCTTTGCTGCCTGGATGGAGCCTGGAGAGGTGTTTGTGAGGATCTGGAGCAGGGGGAGCATCCCCCTGCTGCCTGGATGGAGCCTGGAGAGGTGTTTGTGAGGGTCTGGAGCAGGGGGAGCACCCACCTCTGCGCAGGGCTCGCAGGTGCTGCTTGGCGTGGCGGTGCAGCTCCTCCACGCACGGCGGCCTGCTGGAGGGGAGGAAGATGTTTCTTTGCTGATGCCAAGGTGCTCGGTAATAGACACTCAGTTTGCTCTCTGCATCAAGGTTGGAGACAGCTGTAGGATAAAAAATAGAGTGCAACATAAGACTTCCAGTCTCTCTTCCATCAACCTAGCTAAAAAGGAAAGGTTTTTGCTTGGAACTGTATTGTCAAGAACAGGCACTGGGTCTGTTACAGCACCTTCACTCTCAATAAAATAGCAGCAAACATTATCTTCTCTGTCTTTCCACATCATGTTATACCAGTTAGCCTTTAGGCAATGCCCTTTTACCAGATTGCAAATGGCTCCATGGAGGCAAGCAGGTGAAATGATACTATATCAGTTTCTTATATAAATGGACAAAGAGATAATAATTTTATAGGTAGCAAAACAAAAATGCAAAGAAGCTATCCAATCTTTCCACAGTGACATTTTGAGCAAAGGCAGTGGGAGGAATAGGTCTCCCATTTACTCATTCTCCTGCCAATGTGCTCTTTCACTACATCATGTTACACACAACTAGTTTCTGACACAGGTTGCTAGTTCACTGCCTGCTGGGGTGTAACAACTGAGATTAACTGCTTGCCCTGCTGAGAGACTTTGACTGTCACCTATCAAAAGAGGTTTCTTTAACAGACAGGGACTTCTGAGGGACAGGAACACTTCAGTTCCTCCAAAGAGAAATCCCAGAAGTCTGCCTCTGAAAATTACATGAATCAAGTCCACTAAAAGTTCGAGATAGTTTCTCAGGAGTGCTGGGACTCATGGGAGTCCCATGGACTACTCCCAGCCTCAGGGTACATAGCAGATATTTTTCCAAGGGCTAAAGCAGGAGTGGAGGGCCATGGGAGATGCCAGCACTCTGCCCCAGCCAGCAGCAGGGAGCAGGCTCATCCTGAGCCCACATAACACAGCAGAGCAGGCAGCACATCCTCAGGGTAGCACTGGGCTTGTTCCTTCTGCCACAGGCACTGATACAGACAGGCTCCAGTCCAATGCCAAGGAGCTGCTGCAGCTGCTGCGCTCACAGGACAGCACAGTGTGCCACAGGCACCCTCAGGCACAGGAGGTGCCTCCTGGGCTTCCCTTCCCAGTCAGCAGCCAAAGAACCAGTGTGCCTCACACTGGTACCCCCACTGGCCATGCACTACCCTCCTTTCCATATCTGAGGGTCTCATCTACTTTCCTGCTTGTGCACTCTCTCAGCTTTTTTGAGGGGTAGACAGTGCACCATGGCAGAGGATGGCTCTTTGGTGGAGATGCTTTGATGTTGTTTTGTGCCTTTCTTCAATGCAAAACAACATTCACTCAGCCCGAAGGCATAGCAGTGCTCTGTGTGGAGAAAGAACTGGGAAAGTACAGTTGGAGAAGAATAAAGGAGCAGACAGAAGAGGAGAAACCTAGGAACCATGCTGCCACGTGTGGGATAATGAGAGACTATCAGTTTCTTTGATTAGAAAAAAACCCCAGCAGTTCACCAAAATTTGTAGGTGCCATGATGGAGGTGGTAGTATGGTATGATGAACAGACCTGCTGAAGTTCAGGTCCTCAGAGGTTCAGCAAAAATGAAGGGACCCCAAACTCTCTGTCTGGTAGGGAGCCTTGCTTTGCTTATCAGTGGATTTTTGCAGGTGCGGTTTCAGTCATTTTTCAGCACATTTTTAGTGCTGCTCCATACGACTGGCATGGTGTCAGTGCAAGGAATGGCACTGGGGGGAGAAAAAATGATAGAGGAGGAAGGTAGTAGGATGAATGATGGCAACCTGTCAGTGCTTGTTCATCATGAGGATTTACTAATTAAATTTTTGACATTGCAAAAACATAATGTTGCCAAATTGCAGGCAGAGCTTTTGATGGCTTGTCTGTCTGTTACCACTGCAGTAGGGAAATGCCTCATTCACAGGAGCTGATTTTATATCTCCTTTACCCCTTGAAGGTAACAAAGCACTATGTGTGTTTTACATACAAGGTACTGAGAAACAAATGTGCCCTGATCCCATTCTGAGCCACACTTCCTCCTTGGGAATCTCAGCTCAAGACAAAAATTTGTAGGCAGTAGTAATGATACCCCACCCATTCTTTGTATTGCCTAGGGCATGTGATATTCATGATCACACAATGTACCCTGGAGGCTCATGAAAAGGCAGGCACAAGCAGTTCCTTCCTACTCCCAGAAAAATCTGTCTAGACTGAAGTGCTGGTAGTTGTCTGTGATGAATATCAGTAAGTGAGTGGAAAGTTTTACCTACTTACGAAATTTTAAGACATTTCATCAGACTAAAATAGATTTTGCTGCAAAATGTAGCTTGTAGAAAGCTCTTTCGGTCTTGGCAACACTGTTTTACAAATGGGAGTAGGAATTGGGTTAATATACTTTGTGTGAGACTTAAAAATGAAACCCAAGTTCATGCAAGCTGTGCTACGCACCTGCTGCTGCAGACACACATTGCTGTTGACAGATGAAATAGCATAACCTCTTAGCCACCCAACAAGTCTCCCTTGGCCAGCAGAGCTGTGCAGAGTGCTGTCCCAGGAGAAAAACCACAAATACATTGCTTATCTTCAAATGATAGAGCATTAAGAAGCTTACAGTGCCCTGTGCTATGGCCCCAGCCAGCACCCATCCATGTCTTCTCACCTTTCCCTGCAGGATCTCTGATTCATGGAAACAGGGAATATACCCCCCTGACACCAAGAAAACAGAAATACTGCACAATACTCACTGAACTGACCAGTCCTTTAAAATACTCCAAAGCTGGAGTGGATTTTCTAGGAGGTCCAGAATGGAAACCAAAAGTGCTTGCAGAAAAAGCTGCAAGGGGATGAATGTTCCCAGCCTGCAGTGGGGAAGAAGCTCAGAGGGAGGGAGCAGCACTGGGTAGGGTGGAGGACAATGCTGGCCCAAGGATAAGTAAGTAAGTATAAACTCACAATGACTGCAGTTAGTCTGAATGTTTGTGGAACAGCATCCCAACCTCAGAGCAGCAAAACTCTGAAAAAAATCTCCTGGAAAGAAGTAAGAGGGAAAAAGCTAATCAGTGAGTAAAAGCCTGCCAAAAAAAAGGACCTGCTTCCATTTCATTGCTTGCACACTGTCCTTTGCATGTCCCTCCCTGTCCTTTGCACATTGCCTGTTCTTCTGCAATGACATTTTGCCTCGCCCTCACTGATTGCCCCTGGGAGCTGGGCACCATTGCTGGGAGCTGAAGCCAGAGGATGCAACCACAGGAGTGGACTGTGAGCTTCAAGGACTACTGAACATCTAATTTTCTTCACAGGACTGAATCTCTTACTTCCACTAAAAGAAAAAAGCCACCCCTGTGGTAATTCAGCAAACAAAGACCACTGGGCTGAGATCTAGAAGAAATGTGCAGTCAAAGCTTTACCATATGCTTGTGCTAGGAGCTGGCATTAAATAGTAAGGCTCCCTATATCTCTGTTCTGTGAAATGAGGATAAGGTATCTCTTTCAGCCAGCACTTCCTTCACTCAGTGTTTTACACTGCAGGCTGCTTTTACAACGCTGAGCCTGCGCGTGGCTGTAGCCCCTCAGCATCATCGTAATAAATAAAGCAATACAGACACTGTAAAGCCACAGTCTTTAAATGATTAACAGCTGGACATCACACTGAATGAGAAAAAAGCCAATACAGAGATAGGAAATGCTACATTTCAGGCATCAGATATAGTCTGTTAACATATTTTTAGTGTGTGCTTCGATCAATTTAGACTATACAAAGTGAATTACATAAACTATCACTACATTTCATTCCTGAGTTAAAGTAATTGTTTTGTTGGGGTTTTTTTTTTGTCTTGTGGGATGACAAAATGACAAGAGACCATTTAAATGGATTCTCTATTCCATTCTGGGGATCCATTAACACTGGCTGGTTTCCTAACAACCAGTGTCAAACAGATATACACTAATGGCTCTTCTCAAGAGAAGATTTTTTTAAGATTTCCAAATAGCTGTTTTATTGAAGTGGATCATATTTATAATGTACAGACCTTTCTCATCTTCACGTCCTCTCATTCTCTCCCTCTTTTAGCCAAGCAGAAAAAGGATCCTGCCATAGCAGAGCTGGATGTGGATGCTTGAAGGTTGTGCGGCTTTAGTGCACTCAGGCGTGGTTGTTCTAATAATAACACCACAAAGGCCAAGCAAGAAAGATTTCTGCTCTATTTATTTGATAGATCCAGGGGTTTCCCCCACAACTCCGTCTGCTTCTACAGACACTTGCCTCCCCCCTTCCCAGACCCTTCTGTTTCTCAACTTTTTATTATTTCTGTGTGTATTATAGTTGCTATTATCTGTCAGGGGAAGAAAGAAAAAAAGATAATTTCCTATATTTCCTGGTTCAGAGAGAAAACAAGATTTGTTGTAAGGTGTGAAGAAGTGTGCAGCCTGGAGCACACCTGGAACAGTGAGCAAGGAGGTTGCCTGCATGTGAAGGGCCAGCACCCAGAGCTGTCAGCCCTGAATTCTGCACAGGCAAAGCTGAACTGGCAGCTGCCGAATCCTTGTTAAAGTATCCAGGTTCCAAAAGACAAAACCCAGAATTAAAAAGGATCAAACTAGTGAATAAGCCTATTCCAGAGCCCAGTTATGCTTAAGAGAGGCTGTCATGAGCCAAGCCCTTTGCAGGAGGCAGAGGTGCTGGGTGCTGTGCACTTAGTAAAACCTCTTTGCACACCCTGCTGCAGGGGTGCAGGATGCACCCAAAGGTTGCTGTGGCCAGCAGCCCCATGCCAGGCTCTGCTTAGGAAAGTGCTTCTTCTCCAGCATTAAGGTGGTTGACCTGTCATTTTAGCATATGCCATTTTTTCTAGCTATTTCATGTAAAAATGGTGAGGTTTTCTTGTGTGATTCAATGTCATAAGGAAGCTGGATGTTCATCCAGCTTTGCATAGATAGGCCTATGCCAGCAGCAGCAGAATTCAATTGATCAGCCTCTTCCTCAGCTACTGCCCAGGTCAGCAGTGAGCTACTGCCTGCTGCGTTTGTGTGCAAAACATTGCAAGAAAATTAATTCTGAGGAAGACCAGATTATCTCAAAAACGAGGCAGCCTGGCAGCACATCCAACTTCATCGTGCAATTTAGTGCATAAATGTTTCATTGAGGCAAGTGCTGAGTGTGATGTGAATTTTATTTATAGCCAGCCCTGTATGTCCCGAATGTACACTTCCCCCAATGTACTCTTGTAACCACTGGGGCACCCAGGAGGTTTAAGCCTGCAACACTGATAAAAGTCTAGAGTTGCTTCTTTGCTGTTCGTGTCCCACATCCATCAGCAAGCTCAGCATTTGCAAAGCAGCTCCCTCTGCAGCTGCCACTTCCCAGTGATGGCAAAGAGGGTGCCAGGCTTACCCAGCAGGGACACTGGAGTCTGGAACTCCTTGAAGGTGGGACAATCATTCTGTTTTCAACAATTGTGTTCCCTCCCAGCCATGCATATATGCAGACATTTCCCTATTTGCCACTGGCAAACCCCACCAGCAGGAACTGTGAGAAGCTATTTGGATGAGCTACTTTCCTGTCCCATCTTTATTAACAATTGAAGGATGCCCATGCAAAGGGAGTGTGTTGGTGGGACTGCTGTTCATTGCAAATAACAGTACTGGCTTGTCAGCTTTTCCAGCACCCAGCTGAACAATGGCAACCTTACCGTAACTTCAGTGAGTACACCTGCAAGCATGGGTATGCACACAATTTCCCTCATGCCTCTAGGAAAAAGTACCCAATGACTGCAGCTAGAAACTGGGACATAGCCCAGTGCCCTTGGGAACCCTGGTCTCCCTGGCAGGGGCAGGATGCCATGCTCCTTCCCCACCAAGTCAGTGCCAGAGCAACACCTGACAGCGATGGGTTTCTCTTCTAAAGCTCTTTTCCTGGGGCAGGGACATCAGATGGTGGGAATGTGACAGGCACTCTGGTCCTTGGCACTGCAGAGGCTGCTGAGGACCCTGCCTGTGCTTCCCAGCCCATCTCTTCCCTGGGAAGCTGTCTGTGGGACAGTCCTTCTCTTCCCTGGGGCAGGTGAGAAATGAGGCAGGTCTTCACAGAGCTTTCTAACCACATCTCTCATGTGAGACAAGAGATGCTCAACTCAATGAAAGAAAAAACTGCATGCCAAGCCCCTTGTGTCCTCACCAACCAAGTATATCTTTGGGATTTGTTCAGGGTCTGGATAGGGTGCCCCCATCCTTGGCCACATCTTTTGTTCCTGTTTTCCTGGTGTGTTCTGTCATTTGTGAGGGTGCCTTTCAGGGCAGACATTTCCCTTTCAGTCTTCCCAGTGCCCACTGTCACAGGGCCATGGGTGACTGATGACCCACTTTAGATGGTTTGCTCCTTGGCTACTTCTCTCTGGGAGCCTGTGCTGGAAAACATGGTTTGTAATGGCCTTGTGAATCATTATTTCTTATTGCTTTTATCAGGGCAGAAATCCAGAATATTTCTGAAGAGTTTTTGTGTTGAGCAGCCTGAGTTCAGGATGGATGTGAGTGGAAAGCTCCAGTGACACAGACCCCAAGAGATGGTTTGGGCAACCTGTCTGGACCTGAAGCCTGGGTCACCACATCTGCCCTGCCACTGGCACTGGCACATGCAAATCAAAGCCAGTGCAACTGTGTCTGTGCAGGCTGCAGCTGCCCTCCAGAAAAACAGGAGGGGAGACATGACAAAACAAGTTAAGTCTTTAGCTACATGTGGGCAACAGCATGAGTACAATTATTATTCCGTTCTGCACTCATGGACAGACAATTTAGCAAATTTTTCAAACTCAAGCAAAAAGGCAGAAACCTCACTGACAGCAGAATCTGTTGAGAAAGACCACAATCTTTTATGCTCTTTGTATTGTTTTATTTCCTGCCAATACAGTGAAACCTCTCATGTTTCAATCACAGTGTCTTAGCACATCCCTGTGGCATTTTTCTGCCTTGCATTATGCTACACATGGAAAAAACAGCTATTCAGGAGAAAAAAGGGCAAGTGGGCAAAACCCCATATTTGTCATTCAGGTAGCAGGAGAGATTAAGATACTGGAAAGCATATGATTTGGATGTCATTTCCATGAGCAGATCCCTGAATTTTGCATTTACCTGATGTTTGGTTGACTGGCACAACAGACATAATTCAAGAGGGCTGGGAGGCGTGTGGTTCTTAGACACGTAAGAAGATTAGGCTGTTAAGCAATATGCACTTATGTGAAGAGTACCACATGCTAATCCCATTCTTGGCTTTGCTGCTTTCAATCACTGCTGGTGGTGTTTGAACATAATTTAAACTGCTTTTCCTAACTCTGTCAAATATGTTACAGTGGCCAGAATGGAACTTCGTATTTCAAAGTATTTCAAAGCTGTCGCTGCAGGATAGACAATAACCTCTTAGAAATACAGACTGCTTTATATGTTCAAGCCTCCATTCCTGTGAAGTTTCTCTAGCCAGCAATTTCTTCCTCTCCTTTTATTCCTGTTCTCAGGTCTATGCTTTACACAGCCTCCAAGAGTGCCCAGCAGGGTAATGGTAAAAGGCAGACAACATGGCAGTCCTGCCTGGCAAGTTGAAGGCTGCAGTCAGGTCAATTATTCTGCAGGAATATTAATTTAATATTCAATTCAGATTGCTGTCATGATCCATGAGAAAAAGACCCAACTAGCCAGTAAAATAGTGAAGGCATAGACAGTCTTAGACAAAAAACCAAACCAGAACTATTTTAAGGTTACTGGACCTATGATAAGGATGGATTGTTACAGCAGGGATGATGTGACATCCCACATACACACACATGTCTATGTATTTGTGTACACACACACACTTCAGAGCATGGAACTGAAATCAGTGTCCCAAGGGAGCCCTTTCAGCCCTACATCCCTAATTAGTTGAAAGCACTTCTTTCAATCTGACACACTTTCAGTGCTTGTCAACACAGATTTCTTCCTGTGTTGGCCGTTCACGTTATTCACGTTATTCTCACTCGGGATATGCAGCGAGATGAAGTCTCTTATCTCCAGCAGAGTAGTGTGTGGTCTTGATAACACACTTTGTATGTACGTATGCTTTTAGATATCCTTTGCAATTCTCTCCCACTGCTCTGCTATTCTTCTCCTGTACTGACTCAGCCCAAATCACTACTAAGCTTGCCTGAGTTGCTCCAGCAGGTCACCATAATGCTTTCCTTTTTATCACACAGAAGTGTGCTGTTCACTGTGATGTTGCTCTCAGATCAGTCACCTTGATTTCACATGCCAGCACTCAAGAACAAAGCTCTACAAAATTCCTTTACTATTCTACCTGCCTTAGTTAATGCTTACCATCAGAATCTTGTGGAAAAAAACCATCCTATAGACAGTTTTATGTTAGGTCAAACTGGTTTTTTATGGTAGGTCAAACTAGGTCAAGCACTTTTAGGGTATCCTGCCTATTTCTGTACTCAAAACATTCAATTTCCCTGCATATTTCTGTCTGAATATTTGCACCCAAAGTGGTTGTTTTCAAGTAACAGCCTTTTGAGTCTATGCTGAGCATCTTCTTTTCAAGAAGAGCAGAGACTTGGTCATTGCAGCACCCGTTTCCACATCAGCATGCACAGTATGAACCTCTCCACATTTGTGAACACAGAGACCATCAGTAAAACATCATGAACCTTGAAAAAGCACACTGTAAGATGACACTCAACAAAGAATATGCTGTGCTTGCCATATTGGAAGGTAAGAGTCAGATGACTTATTCCAAGTACAGCAAATGTATTACTGTTTTCCTTGATATTTTCAAAAACTACAACCTTCTAAGACTTAGTCTCCACACATTCTCTTGATTTTCAGAAGCAGCGTTTAGAATCAAAGATGCCATTTTGCACAGAAAATGAATGAGCTGGGTCCCTCTTCCCTTCCACTGGCACTGCCTGTAGGCTGAGGAATCAACCCCCAAGAGTCAGGAACAACAAGCCATGTGTGAGGAGTAGACAGGGGCTCATATTTCACACTTCTTCCTTCCCATCAGTCTTTTTCAGTGTGCTTGGCTAGATGCCTTGGATGCCAATTAACTGCAAGTTGAGGTAAGTAGCAACAGTTCCTTCCAATTCTATTCAGTAAATACTATGCAATACTATGTAGATAAATACTATTACAGCATGTCCCTTCAAATTACTTACAGCCCTTCAGGGGAAGACAGAAAGTCAAGTATCTCAGGGGTACCAAAAGCAACTATTTTTTTTTCTTCCTCCAGAGAATTATTCTTGCTGCTCCTGTAGCTCCATAAATCTGTTTTGCAGAGGGATTGAGAGACCTGGCTCTGTCTCTCTATCCCTATCTCAGAATAGGTTCCTCCCCAGAATGGTAAGGCAGCGTGTTTCTTGGGAGAGGCAACAAAAATCCCACACTCTCCTCCCCAAGGTCTCTCTGGAGCCACCCTGATGGTGGCCCAGAGCTGGCTGGCACAGGGATGCAGTTACAGATGCAGTTCAGGGTGCAGCTCTGGGTTATTTCAGTACAGCGCTTCCCCAGTCTCAGTAAATATCCAAGTCCTCCCCTACCAGCCTCCTCAGATCTGGCTCTGGCTCCCAAGCTATTTGCTTGAAGCCCAGTTTTAGACAACCATCTGAATCAGCCCACAAACCATAGAACCACAGACTGGACTGGGCTGTAAGTGAGTGACCTTAGAGATCACCCAGTTCCAGCTTCTCTCTGTGGGCAGGAACAGCTTTCATTGGAGCAGATTGCTCTGGCCAGGAGAAGGGTCCCCTTTCCACACTGTCCTTCCCCAGTTCCACTTCTGACAGGACACTTGTGTTAAACATTTCAGCAAACTGGGCTGTAAGAGTTCAGAGAAGCACACTGAGAACAAGGCCAGCTGAACTGCAGAGTTTCATTTGTTGAAACAATAGGGAACACAATCCCTTTGTTTGGTAAGGGGAAGGAGAGATGCCTGAAAATAGAGATTTATGCCCCTTTCACTTCTATACTTTCTCAAGGGAATTGTTTTTAATGAAAAAATCTGATTAGGATTTAGGGAAGCTTAGAATTCTTGTGAGTCCCTTCCACCCATCCTGTGATGCCCAGTGCATGGATGTGTTACAATATATGGAATGGCCTGTATTACTTACAGAACTTTCTATACACAGACAAAACGACTTTCTATACAAAGACACCGAGATACACTGGGTGACTTTTTAAAGAAACCCATCTAGACAACATTTGGAAACTCGGTCAGTGATGTTGTATATCTAGGCTGCAGGATGAATAACTTATGTCAAGATAAATTATTTTCCCACTGTTGTTGTTATTTGAATAACATGTTCTCAGCTTACTCACCTTAGGCACTAAATTTTTTTCTGCAGACTTGCGCTGTTTTTTCTACTGTACTTCAAGCCCTTGCTTACCTCAAATGGTCCACAAGCCTCAAATGGCAGATGCCAGCTTGCAGATTTAACCAGGAGGTGGGCATGGGTAGCTGTGTCCCCTTGCATGTCCCTGCAGAGGTGCAGACCTGTGACCATGCCAGCTGGGGAGCCCTGTGGCTCACACTGACCCACTAACTCCCACTTGGAAGTGAGACATCACAGCCAATGGCAACTAGCACATGAAATGCAGCATGAATCAAGCTAAAATGAATTTTAAAGTGTTTACTTCTTTTAAAGTGTTGTAGGGTGTTAATAAAGATCATAACATAGGCTAAGCTTCATTGTTATGGCTAATATGGCTTTATGAGCCCAAACCATATCCTATTGTCTGTGCTCACATTTATATTATTAAGCCACATATTCATGCACAAAACCTAATTGAGTTCTGACGGGGTTTCTGAAAAGCCACATCTGCTGAAGAGCTCCAGGGTTTGTCAGAGGCTGCAGGGGTGTGGAGCACTCTCTGGTGAGAGCTGTCATCCAGCACATAGCTGCAAACAGCTAATCCTTGCACATTTGTTACTCCTCTGCCTTTGTGCACGCATCTGACCCAGTACAGGGCAGCTTTCAGCTCGTCAGCTCTAACACATCAAATACACAGAATGGCAAACAACTGTTCCCTTAATGTGCATATAAAATTATTACCTTTTAAGTGTGGGCAGACATTTTATTATGTCCATCTACCAACCTCTGCACACGAAGAAGAAAACCAGAAGGCATGGCTGAAATGGCCCCATTTCATTGCATCCAGTGAAAACCAGAGCAGAAATGTCAGGTGTCAACACCTGATAGATGCAACTATCAAATGCCACCATGGAATGACTGCACTGACAGCAAGACTGGGCAGGAAGTCTTCAAACTCTCAGCTGTAAGCAGTGATGGAAATTAAATAAAACTAATCTGCAGGAAATAAGCTTCTTGGAAAAGAAAAATCCACAGGAAAAGGAATTTAACTAGGAAATACTTTCAGGAAAGGAATAAGACAAGGAACAAAGGAGAGCAGGGAGAAGGGCATTGGGAGAAGGGAGAATTGTCATTAAAGTTATCATGCAGAAAGTATAAGTTAAAAGTGGGGTCACAGAGTAGCAAACAGTGTTTGACCTTAATGTATCGTGTATCAAGTGGAATGGTGAATCAGGGCAGAGGGCACTCTGGGGACACTCAGATTTATTCATATGAGCAGAGTTGACAATATTTCCAAACGTAAAGAAGCAGACAACTGAAAGTAATCACAAAAGTTACTTTCCTCAGGGGAGATTTGTCTCCCTGGAGAATTTCTGTAGCTAACAGATACAGATAGGCTCCTCACTGATTTTGAGTACAAATGAGCCTCAGAGAGATCTGAAGAGTCCTCTAGCGGCACCTGTCCCCCTCTGTTCACTGTGCAAGGACCATGAGAAGACTGACTGTGAGTCTCAGGTTTTGTGTTGCTGAAATGGCTCCCGAGGTATTAAAGAGTTTTTTCTCAGCCCCATGACCAAAGAAGTCGTCAAGATTCTTCAGCTCTGGTTTTCAAGGTTGTTTATTTTCTCTTATCTAATACATTCTTTCTCCACCCCGCTGAGGTCTGTCCAGCAGGTTGGGTTGAGGCACACTGACCGCCCTTGGGGCAGTGTTAGGTTTTTGTACTAAGAACTACGTGTACTTTATTTACAATAATTTTCCAATACCTATCACCTATGTTAGACAATCTGTCTCTACTTTAAATCAATCCAAAAGTGCCACCATCACAGCAGAAGATGGAGGACAAGACACACCCAGATTCCTCCATCTTGCCTCTTGAACCCCCATTCTAAAACCCCAAAATTCTACTTTTTCACCCTGTGATAAATTCACTAACATTCTACTCCAACTCTTGTGGCTTGTAAATCTTCGCACAAAGTTGGTAACTTTTTCTATGGGCTAGGATCAAAGGCACAGGTGTTTTTGACTCTATGCCAAGGTCTCTGAGGCCCCTGCCAGGGTCTTGAGACCTCCAGGGCAGCCAGAAGAATGTCCTGGTTTCAACATGTGAGGAGCTGACATGTTCTGTCACCACCAGGCACCAAAAAGGGGAGACACCACCTTTATGGAGGAGCAGGGCTGCCTACTTATAAACAAATATGAGTCTGCAAAGCTATGGATGGTTTTCACATTTAGTTGTTGAATATATTTAATGACAAAGTAAAGTGTAAAATTGGGTCACAGACAGGCAAGCTACCAAGGCATAAGGTGAGTTTTAACTCAAAAGGTAAAGCATTGCCTGAGACACTGAACAAAATGTATTCATTTTTATGAAGGAAGGGATAAACACACTCATAAAAGTGACACCATAGGCTGAGCCAGGTGCAGTTGTGCTGTCCTTACTCTGTTCTTCCTGCGTCCTGGATCTGCCTGACTTCTCTGGACCCTCCAGCTATGCCAGGACATCAGGTCTGGCCCTCATTACCCCCCTCCCACTTCACTGCCTTCTCTCCCCCTCTTTTTTCTGTGTGGATTTTCCAAGTGGTGTTAAAAAAAGGAAGTGCTGGCAGAGGTGCCAGACTGCTCTAGAGGCTGAGATGCTGTACATGCTGAACAGTGAAAGGCAGACAACGCCCACGGATCCAGCAGAGCCCTGATCTGGCAGGATCTGGGAGGGGGGAGGTGGAAATTGCTCCTCACATCCTTTCAGCTCCCGGAGCATCTGCCAGCACAGGGGGAGGGGGAGCCACCCCAGCCAACTCTTTTTTTCCCTTTTTTATAATATGGATCTTGTTCATAAAGTCAGAGACATTTTATATACAAATACAGATCAGTTCCCTGCCATCTGCTTATTTCTATGTAGCATCTGAAGTATCATAAGGGTGTTACAGAGAATATGAAAACAAGGTCTTACCTCTGCTGCTGAGCTTAAAAAAAAGGAAAAAGAAAAAAGGAGAAAATATAGGTGATGGTATGCAGGGAAAAGCTAAGAACTGAGGCAGCATTTTCAGTCATGGTTGCCTGGGCTGCTGTTGTTTGTGGATGGAGTTTGGCCTGAATGGGTGGATATGCTGTCACATCCCTGCTCTGGGCCTGGTGCAAGTTACCCTCTGGCCTTCAACAGCCATCTCTTGTCCTGCCAGGGACCTCCCAGCCTTTTCTACTTGTGTGTCTTAAGAGCAGAAATCACCCTTTTACACTAAGCATTTGCACGTACAATTCCAGGTCCTGCATTTCATGTGCTAGTCCAGGAGTACCTGGTGGGTCTGTTTAGTGTTCCACCCTTACAGATAAAAGTAGTCCTTATTCACCACTAGGACATGCTCCAAACCTTTGCAGATGAGCTGTGGTTTGTACTGCCCAGGCTGCAGTTTTCCCCACAAAACCAGGGGTTCCTACAGCACAACCAACCTTCACCATGCACAAGCAGCTCCAAAGCACTGGTGGTTCACGACTCAGAATTCACCCCCCAGAGTATAGAAAATAGAGCCAGGTTGCCTGGTCCCACCAGAGCCCAGACCCACACAGCATGGGAGGACACAAGAACTCACTGATCATCTGCCAGAGTCATTACCACTCAAGGATTTTTAACTACTGCATTTAAATATAGCTAATTCTGATAAATCAAGATTGTCTCCCTCACTTGCCAGTTTGATAATTTCATCTTCATGTTTATTCACATTAGCAACTATTGATTTCCTCTGGGATGCAGAACCTTTTCTTGCAGTGAGGGTGAGGTCTGCTTGGCAAGGTTTTTGTTGCACTAAAAATTTTTGAAGTTTGGGAATTGTAATAATTTGCATACTTTCATTGCATCCAGAAAAAAAGGGATTCTATGCAAGAGCACAGAAGAAAAAATACCTCAAAAGTGCAACCACCACTAAGCTAAGAAAATGGCATTAGGCAAAGATTAATTTAAATGCTTTCCATTTGAGTTATCCTTTATCCCATCTATTAACATCCAGATTCCTTCTGTGTTTGTAACATTGCACAACAGCAACACTTCACAAATACCACATTGCTTCTTCACTCTGCAAGGGCCAGAGCAACCTCTGCACAGCTAGTAGGGCTCTTCCCTAATTTTGGCTAACTTCTGGATGGGAAAGCTACAACAAAAATTCAGCCCATCAGAATAACTCATCTAAACTTTGAAGATCTCATTTAGAGTCACACAACAACTTCTTTTGCAGATAGTTGCACAGGACAGTGGAATAATTTCCAAGGCTTTAAGAAAGTTCTATCACTACTGAAGTTACAGCCACATCCATGATAACTTACGGCTATATGACAAAGGGAAATATTTGCTAAAGAGGTGGCTCAAAGACATTCATCTTCCTTCCCCTTTGATGCTCTTCTGTGGACACCCAGTGAGTTTAAGGTGATGTTGCTCCAGAAATACTGCAGCCAGAAGAAACCAATGATAACCAAAGCACCAGACATGCCTCACAGAAACAAGCCTTGAAAAAAGACTGTGGGCAGAAACACCTTTATCACGCCATTCATGAACCACTGAGACAGATATGTGCCCAAAGCTGAGCTTGTTCATATAATCCTCAGGGCAATTTTTGTATTCAGAAGCTCTTTAATTTGAGAGGAAAATTTGTTGCCTACCACTGAAACTTTGCAACAGCACTGTCACTGTGGAGTTTGTGCTGATTCATTCATCCCCAAAGGAGAAAAATGTCGCTTCCTCCAGCCATGTCCATACTCACCCCAGACCCCCTGCCATGAGCTGAAGCCCCACTGAACTACAGCTCTTTTCCAGCCCTTCAGCTGTCATCATGGCCAGCCATGCTGATGGGGGCTCAAACAATCAGGTAATTAATCCTCCATTAACATGAGACCAGGGAAACTTGGGGCTCGCTCTCCATCAGATACATACCTCAGCAGTACCTAATATAGCCAGGTGCCTACATAAAACTGGTTTTAAGATTACAGTTGGTGATGACCAGAGTTTCGTTTTACTTCATACTAGCAATCTCCCACTTGGAGTAGATGATCATGGTAGGAGGCTCCTGCCAGTTGAAAACATGCTATTCTATTCTATTCTATTCTATTCTATTCTTTCTACCAACATGACAAACACTGCTAATTTTGTACCTGAGCTTCAAATTCATGGTATCTCCCTGTCTGACAAGTCACTGCATGCAGAACCTTTGCAGTACTGTGTTGGGAGGTCAATACAAGCCAGTGTATTGTGCATATGAAGCAGTGACTCTGGAAATAATTCAGGGTCTAGTTAAGTCCAGCTGTGTTACCTTGGGGTCATTTCCCACTCTCAAACTGTGAAAGTTCTTCAGGTTTTAATGCAACAAAATGAGCTCTGTTTTTATAGACTACATTATAGTGGCAAAGCAGCTGCAGCCATGCTGACAGAGCTGCATTTTAGCAGTCAGTCTACTCTTTGCACCTCCATATTCTTCAAAAAGTACATGATGCTGATAAATGGTAGCAATGGCTTTGGTTGGCACAGTTTTATTGGTTAAAGTTCACATTCTTTTCAGAGCTTTGTCCCATACCTTTGCACAAGCAGAAATGAATTGTGAAGAACATCAGCTTCAGTATGTTCATTCAGACTTGTTATGGGGAACACAAGCTTTTAGATTCAGACCACATGAAAGGAATTTTAACGTGTGGGGCACTACAGCTTATACTCTTAGCTTCATTGACTGCAATTTCCTCCCCTTGAGCTTCCCCACTTGACCTACAGAGTAAACGTGTCTTCCAAGGAAGTATAAATTTCCACTGAGCAAAGCTGAAACCCTTTTCATGGGGTACCAAGCTCTTCAGGGTTGCTTTGTTTGCCAAATCCTCTTCTGATAGCCCACAGACCACAATTCATAATATAAATAAAGTTTATTGCATCTCCTGGAGGTATTACCAACTGCACAGTGCCTCTGCTTAAACAACTGCCAGAAGACCAAGCCAGGGCTCTGCCTGACTCCAAAAAAGTTTCCAATAATCCCATGGAGACTTCACTGTGATGCTGGCACCAGAAACAGCTTGGGACTCACCAGCTGACTGGGTCATGTAATCACCTTCCTGCAGAGAGGATCAGAGACTGCAACAAGGCCAGCCCAGGGCAGGATGACTGGTTTGGAAAGCAAGCAAGGCTTACTGAAAGGATCAGGGCAGGGAAGATGGATTCCTGAAAAGTTGCCAGTAAGTGTAGGTGTTGTGAAGAGGCACCATAAAAAATGCAGAGGAAAAGCTGCATGAATAGTAGAAAGTAGAAACCCAGTGCAAATTCAGAGCATGTGACTAGAGTAAACCAGACTGACACATCAGCCAGCCTTTGAGTAGGCTAAACACTTTCTGCTACATTTATGCAGTTGAGTACAACTTACAGGCTTTTTTTTCTTTAATTTTGTTTCATATGAATAGAAACCTGGCACTGCCAAGGCAGAAAGGGGCAGTCATATTTTGAGACAGAACAACTAAAGGCAAAAGATTGTATCAAATTTAAGAGAACCCCTTTCCTCTCAGGTATTTGCTGGACTTCTCTAACATTGAAAGAGTGAAAAATTATGAAAGGCAGGTTTAGGATGTAAGACAGGACAATCCTGGACTGATCCAAAGAACCAGTACTGAGCCTTCCATACATGCCAGAACTGGAGATCCTGAGGCACATTTCCAGGATTAACACCTTTTCCCCACTAGACCCAGGCTGGTAATACCGATCCAGTGACTGAGCCTCTGCTCTGGCAAGTCTTGATGCTTACAGAAAATCACAAGATTTGGATTGGACTGTAACCTTGGAGTTTTGGAGTTGTCTGTGATTGACATCATATGTCCATGCACATCATGGAAGGAAAAAGAAAGCACATTACTGTTTGTGCAGGTTGAATTTGAGGAGATTATCATTTAAGCACACCTTGTGTTTAAAAGGCTATTCAAGGTATTGCAGTAATTTTTCTCATATTACAGCTGCAGCATCTCCTATGTACTCTGCCTTCCCAAAATGCTCATTAACCCTCATATCTGCTCTTCCTGACAGTCAACCTGCCTTAGTGCAAGGGCAGTCACTTTCTTACAAATCATGAAAGAACATCTTGAGAATAAAATTCAGTCACTAAAACCTGTGAGGAATTCAGTGCAGCAGGAATTCAGTTCATACCACCAAACCTTGGTTTTTCACATTGCTATATGACACACTCACTGTTCTACAGTTAATTGAAAAAAGTGTAGTGCCACTGAACTTTTCTGATCTGTAGTAAAAATGCAACCATCAGCTACAATTAAGTTCCTAATCAACGGATGGACAGGTTATAATAATTATTGCAGGCTCAACTCAGCATTTGGAGTAGGACATTGAATGTAAAAGGGCTTTGGTAGGGTGGAGCTGAGACAGGGGCTGGGACAAATGAAGTGCAAGGGAAAATGGATCCTTCCCTTAGCAGCCTCCCTTGCCCTGGCTGCATTTGAAGCAGGCAGTGTGGAGCAGGGTGGTCACACAGCCCCACACTGGCCAGTGCACAGCAGAAACCCTGGGATACAGCAGGGGACATCAGCTGCTCAGGCTGTCAGGAGCACAGCGGGTGAAGCTCTCCAAGGTCTGTGAGTGCTACCACAGCACAGGCAGTGAATAATACCTCGTCAGCAGGCCACACTATTGAATAGCAATAACTTTCCATAATAACTAATTAATGTCACATACAGAGCAGACACTTAGAGAAAGTGCTATAGCTCTTCCTTCATCAAATTGCAGCGCTGAGGTCGAGCTTTACTCATCTTCTGGATTAGTAGAAGATATCTGCATGAGAGCCAGAAGCTTCCCTTTGGCAGCTGTGGGCTCAGTCAAGCGGTTTGTCACCTCCCCCAGCTCTGTGGTGCCATTACTTCTGTGGCCATCCTGCCTGGACAGCAAACTCCAGTGTATTTGGATATCCCCCACCTATCCCTGACATGTCCTCCAGCTCTCACCCCTCCAGTGACAACCCAGCCCTGCAAAAGGAGGCTCCCAGCAGCCCCCACCTTGGGCAGGGCTCACACCTCCCAGGAAAGCACTGCCTGGACCACAAAGGTTCCTTGGCAATCCTGAGACCCTAGGGAACCTCAGGAGAAGCTTATTTTGGCAGGCTCAATAGTGTGGGCATGGTCAGCACTCTGTCCCCTCACTTTCCCTGTGTACCAACAGGGGGACACATCTGTGACACTCCATGTTGAGCATGTTGCCTTTTCATTCATTAAAGGCAGCCTTGTATCTTTAATCACTTTGCCAGATAATAGCAAAGAAACAGTTGATTGTCTGTGTTATCAGGCACTATTGGAAAAGTCTAGATAAGGATGCTGAACAACCTGGTCTTATTAGAATTCCACATGCAAACGCATCCCCATAATCCAGAGTCATCTGTATCCCGGCAACCCTTTAAATTTCATTCTCACTGAATTGCCAGATCTTTATCAAAATATAATTACAGTCTTAATTTGGATGATAAATTTTGATTGCTTGTGCTGTGCCAAAAAAAAAAAAAATTGTCAGGTACACAAAAAAATGAGGTGCAACTGTGAGATGTGAATCTGCATATTCTGACATTGGTACATCACCTTTCTTCTTATCAAAAGTTGGCTCTGATAGCTAGCAATGAGGTTATGTAGGGATAAATAGGCAGGCACATGCAAAGAAAGTTTTCTGATGCCATCAAATGAAATTTGCACTAAAAACAGAGAATAATTTGAAATCTGCAGTTGCTTCTGAAGATTATCACTATTATGGGGATTATATACTATTATCATTACGAGGTAAATTATGTGCAGCACTGCTGTGCAAAGTGGAAGAAAACACCAGCTCTTCCTGAAACAAGAAGAGATTGTGCAGAGCTCACCTTTTGTCCCACTGCCTTACCCCCCTCCTTCAATTACTGACAGAAAACAGCACACTGCTTTATAGTTACATCCAGATTATGTGGATAGCTACAAATATTTTTCCAAAACAAGTAGCCTAAAAAAAGTATTCCAGAGGAATATAACCACTGCCTACTCTACCAAGAGAGCCCAAAGGAGAGGAAATGGCCCTGCTAGGAAGCCACAGAGGTTACCTAGTTTCTGACTTACAGAGTATTGCAATCCAAACCCACTTCAGTTTCACCCTGTTGAAATGCCAGGAGGGAAAGATAATGACTCAGATGACAATGGCATAAATGCAATTAGACATTTGACCTTAGTGTTTCTTGGTCACATGCACAGAGTTGAGCTAATTGCTAAATTTGGGGCTGGGAAGTTCTTCTTTTCCTTCTTTTCCACAAACATACTGAGTTATTTGCACTTTTTCTGCATTCCTGAGAAGGATCCTTTCCTAGGACAGATGTACCCAGCCTTGGTCCTCTTTCTTATCACCACTGCATGCACCATAAAATACCTCTCTGACACACCTGTGAGCTTGAGTTCATTCTCAGGGAGGGTATGTTGTCCTCCCCTGAGAAGACCATGCAAGGTGAGAACAACTGGAACAGTAAGTAAACTCCACCACACAAGCATGCAGAAGGGTCACAGTGTAGACTGGAAGTCACACTGGGTCACAGTTACAGTATGAAAAACGTGCTGCTTCCTTGTGAGCAGTGGTCAGCCACATCACTCAGGTGAGGTCTGTTTCCCTAGTGCTCCACAGCCCCAGCACTCTCAAGAGACCACTCCAAACCAAATGTGATTTTGTCCAGAGCCTGGTGTAAGCAAACACAGTTGCCATCTAATGGTAAAATTCAAAGCTGACTGAAGTCCAGAAAGATACTGCAACCTCTGCAGTCATGTCTGTGCCCTGGGTCCCATCCATTCCCTAACAATCATGTCCATCACTGACACATCAGTAATGCTTTTGCTGACAGTAGCAGTACAAGGTTTTACAGCTGAGTGGTCTGAGGCATTGAACCATTCTCATCCCTTTGGTGGTAGGAGCTCAATGGGGCTAACACTGCAGTAGAAATGGAGGGCAGGAAGGAACCATGAGAGAATTGTCTGGTCTGTGACTTTTCCAACTCTGAAACACAGCTAAAATTAACAGCAAATGAGGTACCCACCTCCTGACACAGAAAATGTTTCCTGTAGTGAATTTTGACTGACGTGTCACCAAACCTGTCCTAAAAATGCCAAAATGCAAAGCCAAGTGTAATTCTACTACTCTAAAGTGAACTAAGTATTTTTAGTTCACCCCAATTTTATTATTCTTAAAAAGCCTAAAAGAAGGGCATCCTATAAGCTCCATAGGAGCCTGTCCCAGTGCTTTATTCCTCTTTGTGCTTGGAAAGGTCTTGCTAACCTTCCCCTGCTGCAAAGTCAGCTGGCTCCTAAGGGGGCAGGCTGCAGAAGCGGGCATGCTGGCTGCAGTCACATGCAGCTCCCCTCTTCTTTGCATATCAGACTCCGTCCCTAGTGCCATAAATTTGCAACTTCTCACCTCCAATGAACTCAGCTGAGACAAAAATGCCAGAATTAGTGCCCTGGCCCAAAATCCAGAACTAGTTTTCTTACCAGGCAGTGAGGGAAGTGGGAATGCCTAAGCCCCCAAAGGAGGATGATGAATCGCTGCTTATTCCAGATGCACAGTTCTTTGCTCTCCTTAAAAAAATGAATTTATTTCCTTCTGGTGAAGGGTGCCATGCTAAAATCACAGGAAAACCAAGTTGCCTATCCCCAGCAGCAGATTCAGCCTGGCACTAGGGAGATGGAAATGTGCCATGGTGACTAGCTCAGTTCAGCCTGTTAACCATTCCCTCCACCTGCCAGGCACACTGCCCCCACATAAACACTGTTAGTGCAGGCAACCATACATCTGGATGAAAACCAAGCTGGGAGGAACATGCCATTTTTAAAGCCTGGCTTTTGTCTCTGAGTGACATGTTCCAACAGCAAGGCTGGTGTTGAGAGGACTGGCAGGAGAGGTTACCAGACTGACTCTTCCTCTGCACCATGGCATGTTGCAGGGGGAGGAGTCCAAAATGGCCCCTGTGATGGCTGCCAGCATCTTCACAGCAGCTGCTAAAAGAGAGGCTTATTCCTTATTTCTGAAGCTACTCTTCTGTAAGACCTTTCACTAGGGCAGCAATGGGTTCCTCAAGCCTTCAGCCACAGCAGGAACTTCCTGAAGGAGCATTTAATATTCAGAAGGAATCACAATGTTCCTATTTCTTTCCTGCCTCTCTCATTCTTGAGCCCAGATCTCCCATCTTTAAGCTCACAGTTGTCATGACAGATGCAGCAGGAGGTCTGTGGCAATCACATGAACATCCCAAGTTCCTAGTAAGCAAAACTGCAGTCTGGCTTCCTCAGCTGTCTTGAGTGTTCCTCTGGATGCGAAGCCAAGCAAGTCTCACCATTGGGAAATGGAATCCCAGAGAGGAATGTGACAAGCCTTCCATAGGCAAATGGACTTTTGGCATTACACCCTCTGCCTTTGGACCCAGCATCATCACAACAACCACAAACCCAAACTGTACCGGTGATACCAGTAGCTGAATACTTGGAAATACAAACTGGGGATGCTTTTCACTGCCCGCCATTTGGGCTGAGACACTTTACCCTTAAGGGACCTGTCTTGACAAACTTATTATCTAAAAATGGCTTGACTGCTTCTGCTGATTCCAGGAACCAGAGACAAAATAACCCTCTGTCCACAGCACAGCCTGGCATCCTGCTGATTTCTATGGAAGACAGCAACAGGGCAAATGCAGTGGAGGGAGCAGCACACAAGTGGTTAATGCATGCCATGAAGAATTATACATACATATACTGTCTAACATAGCCAGAATATTTTATGTTGACATTTTCCATTCAGTGCCACTAGAATTAAAATGCTCATAATAAAAACCTGCCAATCAAAAACATAGAAATTATCACCCAAGCAAAATTCATTTCTGTCTAGATAGTTGACCAGAAGTCTTTCTGCCTCCTGCAAGCAACATTAATGCCATCCATTATAACAACAAATGCCAGTCAAGTCCCTTTCTTTCCACCTGTGATTTTAAAAGTACATTTCCTGTGCAGAATGCTATGTACTTGGCAACCTCTGCATCTCCCCTCCTGATGAGTAGCAGAAATGCTGCATGCTAAACTCTCCTGTAATGACATGGATTCCCATATCACTGAAAAATTCTCAAACTACCCAGGAAAAACTTCAAATAACCTGCAAGGTATTTAAAAAACCAGAGGCAACAGTGAAAGTCAAACCCCCAAAACATACAGAGAGAGAGAGAGAGAGAGAGAGAAAGAGAGAGAAAATAAATGCCCTCTGCTTGATCCAAAATAACAGAACAGTTCTGCATAGGAAAGAAAATTCATTACCATTGTGGGAACCCTCAGTCATTTAGAGTCTCCAGTCAAGGCTGAGAGCCATTCTGAGACTGCAGGTTTTTCCTTTAACTTCACCCCCCAGCTCTGCGAGGAACCAGTTAAAAATGACATCATTGCTCATACTACCCTCCTCCCCTCCCCATTCACTTGCTAAAAAAGCTGAGGCTGCTCCTCTCCCCCTGCATTGGCTCCAGATTTGGTCCTCACTGCTCTTCCACAAGTTCCTGGTCTGCAGTCGCCTGTGCATCGCTGTCAGTGTGGGATGGAGGATGCATCTCTGCACTTTTCCAGTGTCCCCGCTGGCACCCACTTGAGAAATAAAATAGCCTTGCCATTAAGAAATCACAAGAGGTCTAACCTTGCGATGTATAATGCATTACACAACCAGCTCCATTTACAGAAGGCAGACAGTCTTACTCTTTGAAGTGGGAGACACAGACCCTCCAAGGGGCTCTGCCTTTCACCTCATCTTCCTTAGAGGAGAGGACTCTCTCTGTGGTCTGCTGCATCCTCCTTGCTTGCATTAGGACTGCAATCTCTCTTTTTTTTCTTTTTTTATTTCCCTCCTCCTGAGTGTGACATCACCAGAGACCAATTCTACTTCTGTAATAAAAAAGGATCCCAAGCAGAGCTACTTGGGACGAGGTCATCTGGAGGACCCAGGTGATTCTGGCTCCTGAGCAAATGTCGCTTCTTACAAAAATACTTTGCTCTTGCACACTGTCATCGGGATTTAATAACCCTGCGCCTGCTGCAGACCAGGAGACCCAGCTGCAGGGCTGAGATCAGTCTCGTTTCTATCCCTGCAAGCTCCACTGGCATCACCAGCGAGCAGAGCAGGTAGCTCCGGAGCGCTCCCCGGTACGCATCATTCACCTCTCAGCTCCTTTGCTCCCTGCTGACTGCTGGGGAGGATGCTGCAGCAACATCCCCCGGCCAGCAGCACTCCCATGTGCTACCCAGCAGCCAGGCTGCGAGCCCCCAGCGCACACGCTCCCGAAGCTCCTCGGCTCTGCTCAGCCTTTTTAAAAGCAACCCTGAGGGGCCTTTGGGAAGCACGGTCGGTCAGCGCTGGCAGGCGGCTGCAGGAGCCGGCAGCTCCCGGCCAGCCGCAGAGCAGAGCGGGGCTCTCGGTTGCCAAGGGCAATTCCCCTTACCTGCATTTCCCCTCCCGGCAGAGCGCAGGGCAGCGAGCCGAGCCTGCCCAGCCCCGGCGGGTTCCGGGGTGAGCCCCTCGGCTGCCGCTGGCAGGGATGGCGGCTCCCGGGATCCGCAGCCTTCCCTCCCTGCGCGCTGCTCCCATGCTGGCAGCGGCAGCCACGGCGGTGCCAGGAGAGAGGAGCCCGCGTGCACATGCATATGTATCACACACGCCTCCGTGTACCTGCTGCACAGACACAGCACGGCTACATGGAGATATAAACACAGACTTGCCTTCTGGATCTGTCCCCCTTCCAGCAAAGCTGCAGACGGATCGGATACTGCACGAGTAAAAGGGCCGATGGGATAAGTAATTAAAAGATGTGCAGATGTGGCACTCGGGGACATGGTTTAGTGCTGGACCTGGCAGTGTTAGGTTAATGGCTGAACTCCATGATCCTAGAGGTCTTTTCCAACTGAAATGATTCTCTGATCTTACGATACGACTGCATTAGCAAATGTGCTCTGGCTGCTTTTTGTGCCACCTGCCTACACAGCCTGCACAGGAGCACAGCCCTCGCTGCAGTGCTGATTGCAGTGAGTACCTGACACAGGGCTGCACAAGCATCACAAAACTTATGCAAACCTCCTCTAAAAGGGGTAGTGGTATGTCACACACATCATGTAATGGTACTACTTTGTAAGCTAGAAATGTCTCACATGGAGGGGACTGGAAAGGTCTTTCAACAATGAAACCCCCATCAGCCCTCTGAATTAGGAACATGCTGGTGCATCAGGTCCCAGAGGAAATCTGTGCTAGAACCAGGGAGTCAGTGGGAAGTTGAAGGAAGTCAGTAAAAACCCTGCCTTCAGAGTTTATTCATTAATCTTTCCCCATTCTTTTTCAGATCTGTGCTTTGCATGTGGGCTGGTAACACATTCTTATCAAACACCAGAGCCTTTCTGAATGAGCCAGAATTAAAAACCTGATATCTCCTGTCACCTGGGACAGAACAACATTACACACTCCTGAGAGGTAGGATTTCCACTACAGTGTCCCACTCCATCTTTCAGCAAATATCTCTGCAGGTTCTCTTCTCCACATCACAGCCCTACCAGACTGCACTCATCCTCTCCAGGCATGCAGCAGGAAGAGGTCTGTGGCACAGGCAGAGTGACCAAGACTGAGGAGCAATGACTGTGGTGCACAGGTATGTGGGACCATCTCAGAAGCTCTGCCAGTGTGAACATCCAGATAAATACAAAAGACCATGTCCTCTGCCATCACCCATCACTCAGTTTTCTATCTGCTCTGGCAGGGATATCACAGTCTTTAGCAAAGGAGGATCCTACATACATGTAGCAGCATCAATAATATCTCTGGAGAAACATCGATTATACATCATATACTAGATCAAAAGACAAAGAAGAAGAAAGTGTGCCAATTCACCACATTCATATTTCATTTCTAAATGAAGTAAGTGTTTAACCCAGTTTCTTAAGGAAAAAATGTGAACCTCCTGTTGCCTGTCCCCCTGCATCCAATCCCCATAATTTTTGAGTTCCTTCTCCAAATTTGCTAGAATAATTTGATTAGGTTCTATATAATTATATACCTACAAATTTAAGATGAACAAAGTAATTTAAAAAAAAAAAATCTGTGGCACTCCCATTTAGGACAAACAGGTAAAATTTTCAGTGGGAATCTACTGGCTGACTGGCCCTGTGCCAGTGGTGGTCCCCTTGCCATGGGAAAGGGAAGAGTGTCCTCTGGATTTTCTGAAAAGGCAAAAAGAGAGTGAAGTACAAGTCTACAAATACTCATGAAGTTCTTACTTCTTCATTTTCTTTGGTTAATGTTACAATTTATTTAGTGTTTTTGTTTTCTCTTCCTAAGTCTGCTTCTTATGGGTCAGCACTTTGGACCTCAAATGCCTGTGGACCTTATTTCCTGGTGAAACCTTTGAACACAGCCTTCTCATTTTACTTTGGTTCTCCTAAAAAATGGCATTGTTTTAGTCTACAGACATTTTAATCTACAACACTGTAGACTGCTGGCTGGTTATAACAGCTCCCAGACCCGACAAGTTCCACGCTCATTCCTGGTTGTGAGATGTTTTTGCAGGAAAGCAAACAAACTCATTCCTGTAAGAAAGAACAGGCAAACAAAGTGTGGGATTGGATGGTGGAAAGATCCCAACAGAAATAAATTAGGGGTGGAACTTTATACAGAGCTCTCAGAACTCTCCAAGAGGCAGAAATCCTTTCAGTCAGAAGAAACAGAAGCTTGCCCACCTCTCCCACCATTTCCCCTCCTGTTATACTGATATTAACTAACTGTTTTACTTTGTGAATGCAGATTGCTTCAAGTTCTTGGGTGACTGAGTTGAAGATCAGTGCTCAAATAAATGATCCTCAAGTAGCACTACTGCCCTCATATATGCATTTCAGTGTACCTTGGGGTACCTCCAAAGCAAATGGGGCAGAATATGTTCCATATTATACGAATACTCCACTTGCCTTAGCAAATGCACCTTGTTTGAGAATTCCACTATCTTCTTTCCTCTAGTTATATGTCTCCCACAAGCACAGTTTAACAAATGCATTTTATCATATAAATGGGTGTTTCCCATTTTGAGAATCCTTCAGAGGGAAGCTGAGAGTCCTGGAGTACTTTCCTGCTCTGACCAGTCTTCAAATGCAATCGAGTCTGGTAACAGACACGAAGGAGTCAGCAGATGAATGTCACACATCTATTTCCTCTGCTATTTTTAACAGCACAGAGCGTACTGAAAGGAAGAACAGAAAGTCCTCCTCTTTAATGATGTCCCTGAAATTTTTGAAAAAATCCAAATTTCAATATTCTTCCGTTTCAACCCAAACTGTTACAAAGTAAATCAAGGTCACGGCTGTCTGTCACTTTCCCAAATTACTCTTGAGTAAAGACAGCCCTCAGCCAAATAATATCAGTCTAAATAGGAACTCAGCCTCTTCTGTTTCATTATCCCAGAGAGGTTTCAATTTCAAAGCTGACTTGGACCACATAAAAGGTAGCTTTTAAGCAGGAGCAGTATGAATATTTCTGCCTCCCCTCTATTTTACCTTCTCAAGGAAAGAAAGAAGAAAATAAGAGCCAGTACCAGTTCTGGTGACCTGACACAAGAGATGGAAGCAGAACACAGTGATATTCCTTTGACAGGAAATCTCAGTGCCATCATTTCATCATCTGTCTTCCTTCCTGCTCCGCTTGGCTGCGTGTACCCTAAAAACAGGCTGCTCCAGCCCCTGCTGCTCCCATTTCAGAGGAGCTGGCCATTGTTGGCAGGGGCATTGCCAAGCACCCACCATTTGGTGGTGACAGCTGAATCAACCCTGGAGATCCTTACTGGTGTCACCCTTCTTTTTTACAAGGTGCAGCTGGAGCAGGTCAATAGAAAGACCATGAAGATCAGAGGACTGAAGCACCTCTCCTGTGAGGACAGACTGAGAGGCTTGTTCAGCCTGGAGAAGAAAGAGAAGGCTCCAGGGAGATATTGTAGCTGCCTTTCAGTGCCTATAGGAAAGCTGGAGAGAGACTTTTTCCAAGGGCAATAGGGACAAGGAATGGCTTTAGGCTGAAAGAGGGTGGGTTCAAATTAGAATACTGTGAGGCTGGTGAGCCCCTGGGACAGGTTGCCCAGAGAAGCTGAGTGGTGGATGCTCCATACTTTGAATGTTCAAGGACAGGTTGAATGTGTCTTTGAGCAACCTGGTCTACAGGAAGGTGTCCCTGCCCATGGGAGGGGAGTTGGAATGACACAATCTTTAGGGTCCATTCCAGCCCAGGCCATCCTTTTATTCTGTGATGATTCTATGGAATGTGAGAAATGGAGACAAAAAGGAGAAAGAGAAAAGAAATGTAATACCTCAACTGCTATGGTATGTGTGTGCCAGCTGCAAAACAAGAATTGCAGAACGGGATCCTCTCATTGACCCTTCTTTTGCCCAACAGCATCACTCAATTTGTCTGAAGCCTTTGCTTAGCCCCAGGTGACAGCTCTTAGAAGAGCTGAGCCCTGAGTTACACAAGCTTTATATCGTAACCATATTATGTTTATTGTTTTTCACTAGTGTTTCCAGCCTTCCTGATCCCTTTTCACAAGATTTTCTTCTTGTTTATTTCAGAAGAACTACTGACTGCGTCATAAATATTGATGTTTTATTTAATGTATTTTGCTTTTAGCCTGGCAAGTCTATATTTCTGCTTGCCAGGACTCTGCATTTCAAACAGCTAAAGACAGTTGTTATAATACAGACTAATAACTGCTTGAAACGACCGCAAGGTTTTTTAACACAAATAGAATTCAAGTAACCCACTGCCTAAAATAGTAACCATGTCATTGTCCCAGCACAACTGGTATCTGAAAAGCCTGCAAACCATCCAGCAAGAACTGCCCTATTCTGACCTGTTAAAACAGAGCAGAACTGCAATAATCCCATTGTATTTAATGTGCATTTTACAGCAAGCTCTACCCACAGGACCAAATAACAAGCTAGGGAACTACCACTCTGTACTGACTGCATTGGCACAAATCATTATTACTTATCTAATAATTACTATCACTTCATGGAAAATAGTTGAGGAGTGTCATTTTCACTGCTTTACTTTCAATGCTGCCTTCTCACTTTGATATTGAGTTAAACCCTGAAGATACATCTGCTGAATTTTACTGACAAATTACATTCATCATCTATGTGCCTGTCTTGTCAAGCGTCTGGGATGTAATACATATTAAAATACTACACATGAATTTCCTGTTAGAACACTTAGCACATACTGTGCTTGATTTCCAAACCCCAAACCAACGCATTTAGTGACCCCCTGGGAGCAGCCAAGCTTCAGGATTAGTGACCTCTATAAGCAGTGGCCACAAATACAAGAATCCAATGGGTATTATCCCCAAGTGAGCTTGCCATCTGCTGCCCCAGGAGAACCACCACAATTCCTTTCAACGCACACAGAGTTTGAGACAATTGTGGAAATTCTATGTTTGTTCTTCCTTATTCATGTGCTTCATCCACCAGCTATGAAGGAACAGATTATCATTTGCCCGTGAGTGCAGTGCTGTATTCATGCTCTGACCAGAAAAACACAGCACATGGTGGCAGGGCTGAGCCATCCATCTGGAGCTTCTGGCTCTGCTGGAGAGGGTGGCCAAGAAGGTGGCAGCTGTAGCAAGGATGGACATGGCTGTGGCAAAGGCAGGGAGAAATTAACCTAGAAAGGATATGTGCAACCCTCCTGTATTTCTCAGTCTTACTGCACTTGGCTGTGTGTCTCTGAAAGTTGTCTGCTAGTGAAATTTCCCTTCAAAACTGAAAATGGGATGAAGAAAGCACATGAACATGTGCCTTTGATTGAGGGAAACGGCATCTCTTCTTAAAAGCTTTGACCATCTTCTGCTTTTAGCTAAAAAATACCTTACAAACTCAGTGTCTGCTCTTGCCTTCGTGACAGTGTAATGGGAGAACAATTGTATTTTATCTCTGTCCTCATTGCTGCTGTGGGAAAGAGAGGGATGTGCATAATCAAATGGGAGTGAGAGATGTACTGATCCCACATGCTGTCTGTCAGCCACAAACAGCTCAGAGAAGGAAGGAAAGGAAGAAAACCTTGAGCCTTCATCTCCTGGATATAAATGGCCATTTATTTTAGAGATGAGTAGCCTTCATAGGAAAGGGAGTCTGCAGTGGTCACTTCCAGCTGGAAAACAGTGAAATCCTGTCCCAGATGGAGCCCAAGATTCCCACTTGCATCCCAGTGAGGCCAAGGCTGCGAATGCCCCAAATATCTTCTATATGTCAGACATTTAAACGGATGCTAAAAATGCTTAGTCTGAAAGACAGGAGCCTATTTGGGCAGGCTGGTGGCTGAGGTAGATGTGTGCAACAGCAGTGACAGAGCTGCAGTGAGCAGTGATAGTAATCCTCTTTGTGGATCAATCTTCAAAAATCCAAAAAAAAAAAAAAAATTGCAGAGAGCTATGTGACACCATGACAACATGCAAGGGAATGCCATTGTACAACTATTTTTCCAGAGTTTCACAGACATTCATAGCCCCGAACTTTGTGAAAATATTGACAGGCCAAGGGAAAATCCCAAGCGCCATTTAATTTTGACAGATGGAAAAAATAATGCCTTGTACAAAGCATGGTAGCTTGATGGTCTGCTTTGTCCCTTTTTATCAAGGACCAGCTCCCAGAGGCAGAAGCCTGGATAAAGCACATGTCAAATACAAGGAATGAGAACAGCAGAGAAATTTTATGATTAAATATGTACAAGGGAGAATGGAAATGGGGGGAGGGAAGGATGTACATGCAGTATATGAAGTAAATGGTGCAGAAGAGACAGACACAGCAATACAGAACTGCCTGATGTGAAACTGAAACCCAGGCCGTCAGGGAGGCATGACCTACCTCATTTACTCACCACAGTCCACAATTGGAAGTCATCCCAGCAATTTATCTCAATTCCTTACTCAACCACTTAGTCATTTGATAGGAAAATACTTTTTTCTGCTAGCATGTATTAAACCTGCCTAAACTCCTATTCATGGTAAATCTGGGACTAATTTTAATAAAGCCCTTTCTTGTTTGTTGCACTCTTCTTGAAAAAATGTTGTGAAACAGCTACACAGATAGTATTATCTCACAGAGACCTAGTGCCATTTCATTTGATACTGACGACAGTGACTGAAGTTGGTTAGATGAATGTGGTTGGGCATTGCTGTTGGTAAATGAGGAGTGCTGCAGTCTGCCTACTGGCTCTTCTGTTTCTACACTTCCTCAATTGCAAACACCCTTGTGTGCAGCCCTTTGGATGACTGTTCACAGCCCAATTCATGTCCTGGGGTGGAGCCCCACAGAGCCAAAGCCATCCCTGGCATGCTGCTCCAGCTGCCTTGCTCCACCTACTGTGCAAGGTTATTGCATGAGGCAGGAACACAAGGTACCATGGAGGGGAATTAGAAA
The DNA here is from genome assembly GCF_028551555.1 of Melozone crissalis. Lineage (NCBI taxonomy): Eukaryota > Metazoa > Chordata > Aves > Passeriformes > Passerellidae > Melozone > Melozone crissalis. The sequence goes on along the minus strand of NW_026535791.1, from coordinate 59,330,639 downwards.
AGGTAAAATAATTTCTCTTTGACAGGATTTGAAATCTGCTTCACTGGCCCTTTGAAATATGCTTCTCACCAAAGCTCTCTGTTCAAACAAAACGAGTGCACTGCGCAGTGGATTGGTCACAGGCGTCTTTGTTCTGCACCCACAAAAAATTGGAAGTGACACTTTACTTCCATTGCAGACCAAACATCAAGCAGAGTCATGTCCCCACTTACAGTTTATTTAAAGCCATAGATGGCTTTTTAGGAATCAAAGAGAAAGGGGTATAGGAGGGGGATGCTGCTCAGGGGAAGACTGGGAACAAACCAGTACAGTTTCTTTGACTGCTCCATATTTGCTATTTAAATTGCTGCAATGTATTGTGGTAATGAAGTTACCTAAAGCATGAGACACTGAGTAGTGGCCTATGAAGCTTTTTCAGTTTGTTAGTACTTACAGCTCTCTGCAGTACCTGTCACAAAGGTGAGGGATTAGACTGGTGTAAATCGGTGCTGTTCCATGAAGAGCAGCCACAGTGGGAAGCCAGGCTAAAGGCTCAGAGGGCTTCACAAGCTGAGAGTACAAAGCACCATTAGGATACAAAGCACACTGTCAGCATCTGAGCTCTGGGACAGGATGTTTGGAAAGGGCACATAGAATTTTTTATCATGACTTGGACTCTTTTTCAAAGGAATCCCATTTAAGCCAGAAACAGGGCTCTGTGCACAGTCAGGCTCTCCAGAGCCAGCAGCTCACCTCTTCCCAGATCAGTACATCTGTGTTCCAAGCAGCTGGATGCCCCAGCCCTCTCTGTGCTCCCTGAAACTGGGTTTCAAGTTTACAAGTATCACAAATGAGTTCATTTCCCCTCATTAACTCTCACAAGTAGTTGCTGCTCCTCTGAACTCTGTACTTCTCTGCCCCCAAATCCCTCAGGAGTCTCTGGGGCTGAAAGAGCCCTTTTTGATAAGAGAGGTTTCGGACGGCTGCCCAAACAAGACGAACGAAGGGGGCCTAATTAGACTGGACACAGCACTCACAGAATGGATGGGGAGCAGGATTAAATCAGCAGAGAAACTTATAAAGCAGAAATCTGAGCAGCCTCATTTTTTTCAGATAATTGTTTTCAGCAGGCTTCTTACCCAATACAAGTCTCACCCAAAGCAGTATGACAAACTATTGAGCTCATGCTTCCCAATTCAGTTTATTCCTCTCTATCCAGGCCTCTAATTTTCTTACTTTTCTTAGCAGACCACTAATTTCTCAAAATGACAGCTGAGATCCCAGGCTGTCCTGACTGTCAGCTATTGCTCCAAATATGCAGCATGGAAATGTTTCAGACCCCAGAAAGCCCCACACTAAACAGCCACTTTGAAAACCTTACTGCACCCACTGCATGCCAGAGGAATTTCTGACTGTCTTATTGACACTTCCATCAAGTCTTGTGCCACACATGAGGCTGTTTTCATAAACCCCACCTCCCCATGGGGTTTTATTTCCATCTGGGGTGTCTCTTCGTCCTGTTTTGTCTCATATGATTTTCATGCTGAAGGCTTTCATGGGCTTTTTCTCAAAAAGCAGAACAACCCCAAAGCAGCCACACAACTAGGGTAAGGCTCAGCACAGGGATATTAAACCAGCATGTGCATTTCCCTCCAAAACCCAGCACTGAAGACATAATGACATTGAAAGCTGAAATAAAAATAAAGAAAGCATAATAAAGGTAGGTGAAAAGACTTTGACTCTTTCCCGGTACATGGCATACACTGTGGAGAAATGTTTGTTACGCACTGCAAAACTTCCTTTAATGACCCTTGGCTTGTCAAATTATTCAAAAATGAGGAAAGCAGAAAATAAATCTGACTGAACCCACTATGTGGATATGTTAATTCTTGAGACAGGGTACATTCCAGTCATCAAAATGCTGGATAGCCTGTGAAGAGGTCTGGGCTTGGGTCCCAGCCATTACAGAGGCTTTATATACGATCTTGAGCAAACCACTGAGGGTGGGATTCAGTTGCTTAAGCAAAGGTGTCCAGTGCCATTTGAGATGCCCGAGGGTACACAACACAGAGCTCTCTGGCTGACACAAAATAGAACCCTGGTACAGCAGCTGGACACCAGGATGGATTTAGACACCTGTAATGCATCCTGTACTGCTTTTTGAGTGTCTGCTACAGATACCTCATGCAGCTCTCCAAGCCTAGCAGCTTCTAAGCTGAAGCACCCATTACCCAACTCTCCTGAATGCTCCAGCCAGGCTCTGCACTCCCTGGCCCAAGGAACTGCCCCCAGCAGGCTGTGCTTTCACTGGAGGGCAGCTGGCAGGGCTGGGAACATCCTCCATGCTGCAGCCCAAAGTCAGGCACTGTCAGCAGCAGGACTCTCTCTGCCCAAGGGCAGGGCTGCCCACATGGTTTGCCCTGGCATAGCACTGGGACTGAAGGTGCTGCATGGCAGATTTGCACTGGTCTCCCAGTCCAGCCTGTACAGCACCCCTGGAAAGCTCCATGGGCCAGGGTATCTCACCCTCATGACAGAGAGAGCCTCCAGACTGTCCGAAACACTCAGCAAAGCTGGGATATCTGCTCCTGGGTGCATTTATGGAGTTGAGAATATCCCCTCCCAAAATAACTCATTCCTTCAGTAGTTTTCCAAACCCAGCAAGGCACACATGTGTATGTGCCACCAGCCCACCAGCCATTGCATGTTGGGCATCACTGCCTTTTCTTCTCTACATGGCCAGCACCTGCTATCATCTCCTCCAGCCATGGGCTGGCTCTTTGTGTATGCTCCAAGCCAGCTTTACAGGACAATCACATTTCAAAATTCATCACCCAAGCCCAAACTGCTGCTGAGTCTGTCAGAGATAGAAAACTTTGGCAGCTGTGGTTGCTGGTGGCCAGAGGCCATTCCCAGTGAGTAAAACACAGACAGGGCATGGGCTCTTACAGTGATTTACTGTTCACTCAAGACATAAATCACAGTTTCTTCCTCACTACTTGTGGATGTAATTATGTAAGAAGGGAAATAAAGCATTTCCACAGTCTTCCTTTCTCTCAGTTTGCAAAAAACATTTATTTCCTCCATCTTATCGATGTCTGACATTTGTACTTGTGCTACTGAAAAATTGCAGCTGGGTTTTGGAGTTCATCCCAAAGCCAGGGTGACTTCTGCACACCCCTCCATTTCTGTGTTTCTGCCTTACCATGAGGCAGAGGCACAGGGACACCATGTTCTTTTCTGAAAGCATTGCAGGGGTAAAGAACAAGCACTCAGGGCATGCACAACTACCTCCTTCCAGGTCTGATGCCAGGACTGCCCATGCTTCAGCCTCAGGTTTGTGCCATCCTGTGCATCCCACTTTAAGTAAGTGGAAGTTCTCCCAAAGTAGGGGCTGTAAGAGGCACCCAAAGGCCAGACACGAGGTTTTTTCACAGGGAAGAAAATACTCTGTTCCTCATTTACTGCTCATTTATGAAAGTGAGCACAGATCTACCAGGGGCAACGCTGAGAGCATTTCTAGCACTCACTGGCTGAGATGCCCCAAGCCACCATCACCAGGACAGGCATCTGTATTCCTGTTCTGCACCAAGCATCAAAAAGCTCCATTGTGTAGGGGATGAGGAAAGTGCCCCAAGGCCCCAAGGAGTAAGAGGACTGCAGCTGGGGCTCCTCCAGCACAGGGAGGGCTGTGAACTGGAGATCTTCCTCCATGCTGCCCTATTTCATGGACACCAGCAGAGTAAGGTGGTGTCCCATGGCATGTCCTGCCATGCCCAGCCAGGAGCTGCACACACAGCACAACTCTGCCCTGCTGCCCTGACTGCATTAATACAAACCCACCGTACACCAGCTGCTACTACCTCTCCGCTATCCAACAACAACCAGAATAATTGGCAACAGCAGGGTAAAGTATCAGATTGACTGTGTTTTTGAGGGACTTCATAAGAGGCCAACAAAAGCAAGGACGTTCAAAGCTCTCAGCTAAGCATAGCGAGAGGTCTCAGTGGAGCGTCAGATGACGAGAAACAGATTTGCTGCATTACACAGTCATGTCAAAGGGCTGTGCCAGAGCTTCAGCTGACAGCAGCCCTGAATTGCTCTGCACTCGATGGCTCGAGCCAGACACAGGCCTGCAGACTTGTGTTTCATATTGTGCCCATCTTCTTTCTGAATTTCACTGATCAAAGTCTGATAGCTCCCTCACATATTTTATCCTGCTCCACACGGACCCCAGCACTTTTGCCATGGCGATGACTTTAGCACAACTACTAGAGGAATAAGGCATCTCTTATGATTAAGGGATGGTCCACAGATCAAATTGCGTCAATTAACATAAATATACATTATGAAATGATAGGTAGTCATGGTACAAACCCTTCATGTTTAACTGGGATATAGTTCTTCCTTGGTTTGGAGCAAACTGATTTCAAAGGCCTTTTTTAATATGGGGAATTTGACAAGCACATGCTATTTCTTTCTGACCATTTTGTGCAGATTCTCTATTCCATAGATAAAGTAGATTTATTGAAGAACCACCCTGTTCTAAAATCCCTACTTGTTCTGGAAGACAGTTCACAACAGCAGGTACTCTGGAGGAGTTATTGTCAGAGAGGGCCTGTATTTGCTATGTATCAGTTCCACATCCTCAGGAGGACTGAACCGATGCCATTCCTGCTGAACCCAGAATGAGCTGCTAAAGAAAAATAGCCTGGTCTGTCTGTCCCAGGGTCTGCATCCCTTTAATTCAATGGTTTTATAATTACACATTTATTTAGCTGAGAATATATTTTTTACATACACATAGACTTAGAATTGAGCTTGGCTGAACCAAAAAAAGTCCCTCTTATACAAAACAAAAACAGCTTCACAGACTGTTTCTAGTTAAGGGCACACCCACAATGGGCTTGTAATAATTTAGCAAGTAATATCTGCAGAGATACTTCATTGTGTGCACTACCCACACAATGGGTAATGTAAACAAATACACACCCACAGGGTAAGCAGTGACATCTGTAACTCAAGGAATTAATGCACATTAAATTTTATCTGCATAGCAGGAAGAACCTTGCTGTGAGGGTGACCGTGCTCTGGAACAGATTGCCCAGAGAGGGTGTGGAGTTCCCCTCACTGGAGATACTAAAAAGCTGTTTGGACACAATCCTGTGCCATGTGCTGTGGGATAACTGCTTGACCAGATGAGCTGCTGTGGTCCCTTCCAGCCTTACCCTTCTGTGATTCTGTCACAGACAGTAAAAGAGGGAAGTTTTAAGCAGAAGTAAGTAGAGACCACTAAACACAGAGATGGGGGGAGGCAGCTTTGCTGATAGTGGGAAACCTAGCAATTTACCATAACTAGATGGTATCTCAGTCTGCCCAAATCCCTTTTTTTGCTGATCCAAGAGAGTGAGACGTATTTAAGTTGTATATACCAGGTCTGTGGAGTCCCTGGATATTGCTACAGGTGTTGCACACCATTACACAACAGAGCAGGGAGATTGCTCTCACAACACAAACCTGTTAACAACAGCAGCAACATCTGGAACAGGACATTGCTTTCTTCAGTCACAGGATGTCATTATGTCTGCAGAAATTGCACCATACTGCCAAATTTTTGAAGACATAACTAGAAAGTACTTCTTTGCTTTTAATTCTTATTAAATAGGGGACCCAAATATTTGGGAGAAGGAGGAATGGGATGATTCCTGTGAAGAAGGCACCCACAAAGCTTGATGAATTTTATAAGGTGCCATTTGCACAAACACAGCACTTGGTTTCACGAGCCTATTAAGAAGCAGTTCTATGTGGACTTCAGTGAAATGTTGCAGAGTGCCACTGGGAGGTGTCACTATAAAGCAATAGCGTCAGGCCAAAGGAAGGAGCTGTGCTGAACACAGCAGAAGGCACATGCCTGATTTTCAGGGGGTCTATAAAAAGGGACATGTATGTGCTGGGGATTAAATCCAGATGCCTGACTTTTTTGTCACTAGGTGCCATCCACAGACAGTGTTTTAAAGTGACCAACCCTGGCCAGAGAGTTCAGGGATATCTGTCACTGACCTCCCCTTTAATCTGTCAGCATTTGCTGTAACACAGCCTCACATGCCTGACACACACCAGCCCCCAAAGGCTTACACATTAGTGTAATCTTTACCGGGCATCAATAGATTTGACACTAACAAGGTTTAACAAAACCAAACCTTATCCTACCAACCCTTCAAGTCATTGAGAAAAGTGCTGAAAGAGCTAACTGCAAAGCTAAACACATCAAGCTTCACCCTGATACTTACACTCTAACCCTCTCTTCTACTATCTCCCTGCCTCTGAGCATTTAGTTAGATCTCCCTTATTAAGCTGATCATGCATCCAATGCAAAAAAAGTTTGACTGAATCTGCATTTTGCCCTGGGTCTTATTCCTTTATTTATTTAATTTGGTGTTTCATTTGGAGGAAAAAAAATCCTGCCAAGTCTGCATATTTTTTTCTGCAAGGAGTAGACAAATAGAGCTATTTCTCCCTAGTAGCAGAACCAAACAAATCAGAAAGGGTTTACAGCAGATTTTAACACCAAACCAATTAAGCAAGATCGCTACTGTCATTTAAAAAAAAAAAGATGGATACCCCTAGCAAAAATACCTAGAAGTGTTATCAGCCACCTCTGAAGGCTGGCTGAATTTCAGATGCTATTACATGAAGACCACTCTCATGTCACTCCACCAGCCCATGAAGTTTTCCTTGGGGGGTGAGTGGTGTTTGGGAAGGGCTCAGACCCATCGCTGACCAGCAGCCCTGGGGAGGAGGCTCACGGCCAGCACCGAGCCCGGAGCAGCCCAAGCTCCCTGAGCTCCCTGCTCCTGCCTGGCGGGATGCTCCGGGTGCTTCATGGAACCCCACTCAAAAAAGGCTCAAACAGAATACTCAAAAAAAAAAAAAAAATTAAATACTCGAGCAGTTTTGCGAGCTCGCAAAAGACAAACGCTGGGAAGCCTCAGCACTCTGTAAATCGGGTTTGATAAGAAATACATGTTTTACGGTAGGCCTTGGGTGAGGGAATGAAAAAAGGAAAAGGAGGAGGCATCTTTAAAACGAGGAGCGACTCTGATCAGGACGGCAGAGCTCGGCAGGGTTTGGAGCGAACATCCTTCCCCCAGGGAGCGCCGGCAGGGAGGGGCGGCCCCGGCTGCCCAGGTGTCCCCGGGCCCAGGGAGGGGCGGCCCCGCCTGCCCAGGTGTCCCCAGGCCCCTGAGGCCCCGCGGTCCGAGCAGGCCTCGCCGGCCTGGGGGAGGCCGGGCGCGGGCACAGCCGGCACGCCGCAGATGGCCCGGCCCCGGGGCTCCGGCCCAATAATCCCCGCTCGACCCCGTCCCCATCCCCGCCGTGGTGGGGAGCAGTAATCCCCCTGCCGCCCTCCGTGCCGGGTTAACGCTTTCCTGTCCTGGAGCAGCTCCGCTTTCCCGCTTGGTGCTGCTGCTCGATGGGCAAAGACGCGGGGAAACATTCCCGCCATGGCTGGGAGAGGGGGTGAAAAAAATGGAGAAAAACCACGGCTGGTAAAATGTGCTAGGAAGGAAGACGGAAGAGAACACCGAAGTTGTGATTAAAACCAGCCATTTCTAGGCTGCAGGCCCCCAGCATCTCCTGCCCTGCCCTGGGACCGTGACCTCTTGGGCCGCGCTGGGCAGATCCCAGTGACAAACAGGGACAGCCGCACTCCTGCCCGGTACCAGGCCAGGACAAGGCCCGCAGAGCCTGATCACACTTTGCACTGCTCACAAGCCTTGGGGCTGCCATGCCAGAAGGACAAACTGCAGCAAAGGGAGACAACCAGCCAGTGTCCCTCTGCAACATTTCCCTAGGCTTCCTGAGCACTGTCAGCTGTGTATTTCCAGCCTCTCCGATCCTGATTCCCACCTCTGGATGCGATGCTGTGCAGAACTGCAAGGAGGACAAAGTCATTTTCAGCTAAGGAGCAGTCCCCACCCCAAACCCACTGGCTGTTCAATAGTCTGCTCCATCATGTAATAGCACCTCCAGTGTTGTTATCATTGTGCAGCAGAGAGAGATGTTCTCCAGCAGCATTCCTATTTTCATTTTCTGTGGGTCTCCATTTCTCCTCTTAAAAGTTGTTGTTTTTTTTTTTTTAAATCCTAACTGCCTCTTTTGGTACACTGCATATGATCATTGATAATGGTAACTGGGTTATAAAACACAGAAAAGATGGGAAAACAGGCTTAGGGAGAGATTTCAAAGATTTAAAAATACCAACAGTGATGGTAAAGTGAGAAATTTTCGTCTCTGCCTGGGGAACCAGAAAGACTGTGATTAATGCTCGAGCTCCCTGGTCAGGTTACCCACCTCAGTGATTACATGAAGAGCTGAGCGATGCAGCTTGAGTTCAGAAGGTGAGCTGAAGCATAGCAGAAGCTCTTTGATGCATTAAGACAGCCCAAGTCAACAGCAGGTCTGGTTGTAAGGGAGGCAGCAGTCTTGGAGAACGTGACCTACATAGAGGCTTCAGCCTCACAAGCAGCAGTGAGGGAAATCAGCAGCTTATACAGCCACGGATATTTCCTAAAGGACTTATAATTGCAATACTTGCTGGCTGCTCTGTTCCCTCCCTTTGTGTGTAAGTCCTGGCACCAAGAGGGAGCAGACAGGAAAACATATCAAGCATTTCTACAGGGTTTTTTATTGAGGTATGACTTATGAATGAGCATTTTCATTAATAAAAAAAAGGGACAAAAGGTAAATTAATCCATACATTTATTCAAATCCTGTATTCTGATCCCAAGTCAGTCACAAAGCAGTTACCCTCCCAAAGCCAGCAATTTTTTCCATAAAAATAACCTCACAAATGGAAGGAAGAGGTGCTTTAAATTTTATTTTCTCTAGGAAGTAATAATAATTTTTAAAGGGGTGATATACCTCCAGCCCTGTTTTTCCCTTAAAATGACCCCAAGCTGCACAGGAAAAATATTTGCTCTCAGTCCTTGAACAAACCTCAGTGAATTAAGTTTTTGTTGTTAATGGCAAGGCTGCTGTTTATCTGCAGAGAATCAAACCAGATGTGGAAAATAACTGAGGGTTTAGTGGCTCAGCGGCTCGCCCTTCAACCTCAAGGAGGAAGCCCAGTGCCCAAACCTGGTCAAGACTGTAAACAGCCCTAAAGCCATGGAGATGTCCCTGTTTGCCTGCACAGCCATCAGTGCACAGCTGTTTCCAGTGGGGAACAGGTGAGAAGTGGGAGCCTGGATTGGCTCCAGAGGCAAAGCTGGGTGCTTTGGTGTCTCTGTGACCTCTGCATGGAAACTTTCACATGGTGCACTCAGCTTTCAGTTTGTGACACTACTGAGGGCTGCTTAAAATTTTTTAAATCTGTCCTTTCTTTGCCACCCCATTAGAAAATCATGTGTTCAACGCAATGAAATCAGTTGTGAAATCTTTTCTGCCATTGTAAAATTCCCCCAGACTGGGAAGACTCAGTGCTTAGAGAGCACTACCATGGAAAAATGGTGTGTGGGATGGCTCACAGCTGAGATCAGGGTGTCCCCTGCCCCTCACCTCCTCCCTCCCCTGGGGATGACCCCTTGGCCAGGCTCCTTTGGGGAATGGGCCTCTCAGTAACCAGTAGGGGAAACACCAGTACCCTCAGTAAGATGCACAGCAATACAGTTCCCAGCTGGCCCTACTGTGGCACTTCCAAATTTTGGCTGGAGATGTGTGTCAGAAAAATGTTTGCTTTGTGGCTTTTACATTTGTGTTAAAAGTTATATCTTCTGCTGTGCCTTTTCGTGGCTCTTTACCTATTAACATGTAATACAGCTCTTCATTTTCTTCGTGGGACAGCCAACAGGTTCTGATGCTTTAATTTCACTGTTCCTTTATCCTTAAATAACCAGACCTGTACTAAGAATATATCATTTCTTGAATGAAACTGTATGTTTTGAACAAGCATCCAACATGCAGAAAATGGAGGGTGGTACCTCCATACAGTATCTCTGTGGCTGCTAAGCAGTTTGCACTGAAGTCAGCCTTGCTAGGCTTTCACATGGCTGGGACAAGGAGATGTACACATCCCAGTAAGGGACTGATCCTACTGATCCTGTCCAAGGAGGCAAAGGCAGCAAAGGCACATTATGCCCATCTGATATGGGCTGTACTGATGGTCTTGCAAAACTGAACAAACACCCTGTTGATGTAGTCTTACTCATCAGAATATACAAGTTGGCATTACAAAAAAGCAGGTGGGTTAAATGTTGCTGCAACATTGCAAGAAAAGTGTGTGCAGCTGGTGTGCAGATTTGCACAGGACTGTCTCTGTGCATGTGCAAGAACTGCTGACTTATAAAATCAGGTTGCCTTTGCAGTGCTTCACACAGATCTCCTTCTCTCACCTCCCTGGAGAAATCAGGATGTGAAGAGGCAAAGCTTTCTTCCTTCTTGATGTTTCCTAACTAGGCCAGATCACTCTGGAAGATGGCCAAAAGGTAATTTAATATTCACCGCTGACCTGTTTTATTCCTCTGAGGTTTCAATAAAAAGTTGGGTGAAAGCCTTTTCCTCTGTTTGTCTGTTTGTGCGCCACCGTTGATGCCAATCCCTGAAACAGTCTGCAGTGCACACATAAATGATTTATTCAGAGCTGCTGCTACTTACTTGCTCCATCAACACACTCCTGCAGAAACTTGCTAGCTGCTGCTCAGGTAGTATTCACTGGCAATCTCAGCAGCATCAGGAGAAAAAAAAATTAAAAAATAAACTGCTTCCCTTTTATTTTAACGCCTTTCTTCACATCTTTTCAGAGTCATGAAAGAGATTTGGAAAACAGGTAAGAAATACCAAACTCCCAACTCTCCTCGAGCTGAATGCGTATCACTGTGCTTCTTAGAGGGGAGATTATGCAGCTGTGTAATCTGCAATGCAAAGCTGAATCCCTCCTGCTAACCATCAGTACCTGTCTGCAGTACAAAGGTGCTGTTCTGGCTGCTGGAAATAAGAGAGGATAAGGAGAGGAAACAGAGAGACTTTTTTCTATAATAGCACATGAAAATCCAAGCCAAAGTACAGTAACGAGTGCAAATAAATTTGAAGTGAGTGAAAATGGTGATTTTTTACTTGCAGGTGGAAGATATTGTGATTCAGTGTTGCCTCTCATACTGATCACACCCACCCCTATAGAAGTAATTGTTAGACCTAATTAGGAATTTACAAATACTATACTCACTTGCACATGTGTTCACATGCAGGATCACTGATTACCTATGCAGCAGATTCTGCTGGACAGACAGACAGGCAGACAGACATAAGCTGACGGCTGTAAGTCCACAAAAAACCGCTAACTTGGAAATTGCCCTAAATATCAAGCATATGTTATGTGTCACTAATCCTCTTGGTGTGCATTTTCTACAGTAGGAGCTGTGAGTGCTCAGCTCTTGCTCACACTTGGCTGTGGAGGAGAATATATTTCTGTGCTTGCTGCTACGTGCTCAGATACCTAATTTAAGTTACTGGTTGTGACAGGGACATTGAATTTAAACTAATGATTCTGGTCTTTCTTTAGTGAAGGGATGAACTGCTGAAGTCCCAACTGTAAATCAATGCTGATGTCCCAGCCAACACTGGTCATTAAAGATCTTGATGATATATCTCACTAAATGACTTCTGACTTTTTTCTTCAAATCAAACTGCCTTGGAACAACAGACTCTTTTCATTTTAATTGGAAAAGTGAACTGCTATAGTTCCTAAACTAAAGCATTGTGCTTCCAATGAGCTCTGATACCTGTGCTGAACACCTGCACTGCTGCTCCTGCCTTGACGCCTTTTCAGACACGGCAGTTTTAGGCAGTGGATCTTGCTGGATAAAAGCTGCTGCAGAAGGTGACGTGACATACATAATTTGATGCTTGCAGAACTGTATCAGAGGCAGATTTTCAAGTGGCTTGAAGGTACATGCTGAAGGGTCCTGATGGATGCTTTACAGGATATAAATATGTATATGGGTATATTCCTCTCAGAGGACAGATATTCAGCTCCCCATGATTTCAGGGATGCTTAGGTAACACATTATAGCACCTCTGGAAAACACCTGAGGTGTTCAGTCCCATAGATCCACGGGACCAAACCCTGTTGAAAACCTTGTGATGGGGTGCAGTTCAATTCATCTGACACCAGTTGTCTAAAAGTGAAGTGTCTACTCTACTGCAGTTATCCAGACTCCTCTGAATCAAGAGAGAGACAGGCACCTTTGCAGGGCAGCTCCCATGGTTCTCCTTGGACACTTCCTTCACAGTGGAGTGAATACTCACCTGGATGCATCCACAGCTCTGTCCTGACTCTGGACCAAGTGCAGAGAACCCTTGACCAGATAACTCTCTTTCAGGGACCTCCTATTAGATGAGATGAATACCAGCCTTGGCAATTAGGTGGTCTTCTCCTCATTCTCCCTGTTTCCTGGCAAATAACCCTGTTCAGTAGGTTCTTAAATCCCCAAGTCCTCAGTTTAGGCTCCAGGTAGGAAAGTGTCTGTCCCAAGACCATTAGCACTGTTCCTCCCACTCCCAAGTCCATTTTGCTTTTCAAAAGATGAATTCAAACAGAAACATTTAATACCCAGAAGTAGCCAGCCAGCACCTTTCTGTATATACAGAAACATTTAACATGTGTGTGTGGGGAGGTCTTTTCTCACAATAAATAAATAAATAAACATGCAAGGCAACTTCTGCAGAATAATTGACACTGAACACTGATGATTTGTCTGGGTGTTTTCCCTCTTATGATAAGACTAGATAAGACTATCCTTGGCTCTGGATGCCAAACAGCACTTCCCAAACAGCTCCCCTGACACCTGCATGAGCTCTGCTGCTTGAGCAGGGGCTCCCAGTGAACACAGCCTCAGCAGATAACACAGAGATCAGCTCTCCTTTGATTTACAACCTCCTTATGCTGCTGTGATGCAAACATCCTGCAGCCCAGCATTATTGAGTAACTCATACAATCTGTCTCCTGTGATTTCCATCAAAAACTCTTGGCCTAAAATATTTTCATAGATCATAAATCCATGGTTTTATCAGGATTTCTCAAGTGATGGTGAGCAAGATGTTTGCACCTATGGGAGTCTGTTGAGAACTTCCATCAGCAAAAGTTGGCTTTTGAAAGGAATAAAGATTTTCTTGTGATTTCAAAATCAATACCATCACTTTGGGGGCATACTAAAGGGAAGGAGTTTTATTTCAAGAGAAAAAAATTTCTTACTGGTGAAGACATATTTTTTTGTTACAAATTTTACATAGATGAGAAACAAATTAAAATCTCTTATGTCATCATTACCTCATGTTTAATTAAGCAAACAATCCTGTTTTTCCAGAAAGGCAGCAATCTATGTATTTGGGACAAAAAAAAAATACAGACATTACAATTATGAAGCAAAGTAAGAAACAGCAAACACACAATAGCTAGTGGGATTTTTCTGCCTGTGGTGGAAATATTTCCTTTCAAATATCAAACACTGAATTCACTTCTTAAGGTGAATAGTTCAAGTGGTAAAGGCAGATCAGATAAGAAAACAGGACAGAGAATCACGCATGCACACAACTGCAAATCATCTTATGTAGTGTGACTTATTTATACTGTACATCAATAAAATAACAACTTTCAACCCACTTAGTGACTTTTTGTGTAGGGAGAGAAAACAAGCACACCTAAGTAGGCAAGGAATATTCAGGTTAAATGTACAAATTATTTATGCCTTGTAGTTATTTTGGAGGAAGAAGGATTGGGGGAGGAAAGGGGAAGAAGCAGAATGTACTTCAAATAGCATTATTTATCATTTCCTGACTAAATATAGCATCCATCTCAGGAAGAGATTGATTTGGGCTTCCCAGTCAGTAGCGAGGGGAATTAACCCATGCTGGGTTTGGCATAAACTGGTGAATCCTTCAAATATGATCCACATTTTAAATTAAAGTCCAAGATGACTTGCTGGAACTGGATGTAAGGAGAAATGCTCCACTTCCAGTGGCAATTTGCCTTGAAAAAAATATTATGGTTTTCCCTTAAAACTTGCTATCCTCTGAATGTGGTGGGATTTCTGTGGGATGGGGAAACAATCCATTCCCTCTTGTCATCAGCCAGCTGCATGCAGGAAACCCACATCTCCATGTGCCAAGGAAACCAGCCCTGGATGATCACTCAGTTGGTCAATCCAAACAAAAGTGAGCTTCCAAAAGACCCAGACATGGAGCAGTATCAGGTCTTTAGCAAAGAAACCAGCAATTTCTGAAGCTCTGAAGCTCTGAAGCCCTGCATTTGTGTAAATCCTGGATTTCCCCATTTTTTTGGTGGTGTCTGACCTTTGCCTTGCCTGCCTCCACAGTCTGAGTGAACAAATTTGGCAGCACAGCTCATGGGAAGGATTAAGCAAGAGCACTATTTCAGTATTATGTTCCAGCACTTACCTCAAAAGCTGTGCAAATGTGTAAAATAATACATTCCGTTAAGTGATGAAAATTCACATGAAAATTGAAATAATGACCTCTTTGGAAAAGCAACAAATATTTCACCAAGCAAAAGTACACTTGCCTTTGCACTTCCAGCACCAGAGTTATTTTACAGCCCTCAGAATTGACTCCGTCATTTATATTTTATCAGCTATAGCACACCAGGGTACTATAAACATAATCCAAAAGAAGCTGCCAGCTCAGCTTCTAGAAAGCAAAAAATCCTGCTAAACCCCCACCAAACCAAAGCCCTGTTCCAAAGGGAGACACAGAACAGTCACTGGGCCTCCTCCTGATATCAGGAGGGGTGAGTTCCTCCCTCCTGCTGGAGACAGCACCCCTTTCCAGGGATTCAGGGATGGGCTGCTGGAAAGGTCACAGAATGGGATTGATGTCTCTTATTGAAAAGAGAGACAGGCAGACTTCTCAACTGCTTCAACCAAGGATACTTATCTCCCTTTAGTCCCAACTTTATTCCTGGTCCAGAAATCACTGCTGTTTTCCCACATGTTATTATAAGCTATATACATCCAGCATGCTGAAATGAAAGACTACAGCTCAGACAATGTTCTTGCCAATAGAGAAGTTGCTCACATGTTATCTGAAATAGTTTGTACATTTGGTTTTCTTTCTTCTTCCCATTACCTCTTCACCCATCAGCACCATTCATGTTTGCATTGTTGTAACTTGAGACACAAACAAGTATCAAAAAAGGTCCTGAGTATTTATTTATAGTCTTCCTGTTGTTATGGTGCTGCATTATGTGGTCTGCCTGCCTGCCTGGAGTAAAAGGAGGGAAGGAAGGCTGAATGCTTTGGCAAATCCTGAAGTGTTATCAAGCTTTTCCTCTAAATCACCAGTCCAAATGCAAAGTCAGCAGTGACCAACCATCCCTATGACTTGCTCCAGCTGCCTTGCAGAGCTCCTGAAATGCTGTTAACTCTCCCAAAACGTATCTACCTCAGCAGAAATCCTGTTGCACTGTGACTCGCAGCCATGGCCCAGAGTCTGGGCACTGAACTAGCATTTGTTTCTGCCTTGTTTCTAGGTAAGGCAATGGCTGTCACCTGTGTAAGGCATGTGGGCCTCAGAGAACTTCCTCTTGGACTCTGTGTTGGCAGGTGGTGCAGGACAGTGGGAGGTACTCTGCAGAACTGAGGACCTCATGGCCACAGGACTTGCAGTTTGGTGCCAAAACTCGAAAGAGGACCATGGGGAGCACACTCCTGGACCAATCTCTGGTATCTGGGACATGGTCAGGGGGGACCATGGTATCTTGTTGTCCTGATGTGCAGTCCAGCCCATCAGCTCTTCCCAGGGCAGGTCATGCAGTCTCACTGCAGCCGAGGGCAGGCAGATCCCACCACTGCCACTGCAGCCCTGCCTTGTCTGCAGGAGCCAAGGCAGCCATCTCCTACCCATCACCCAAATTTCACATGGAAACATAGTCACAGGCACATGGATGACCCTGCTCTCCTATCCAGCCACAAAGAGCATGCAGCCTATGGCAGGTGTTGTGTTCTGCCATAAATAGCAGAGAAAATGGGTCAAGCTGTGACTCACACAGGGTTTTGCCCATTGAGCCTGGAGCTGCTCTGGTATTTTCAGTAGAGTAAACCAGATATGGTGTGGGCCTAAGAGGCTTTACACTCACTGATTGCTGCCATTTGATGTGAACTGCTCCAACAGCCTTATCTTCTGTATTGCTTTTGGAAATTATTGCACAGTACAGGAAAAATCAGGATGCTTTTCCCTTTGAAGAGCTGCTGGTTACTTCTGTGAGTAATCTTCTCCTGCCTTGATCTTTACAGGCACAGACTATTGATGTTCTACAGGCACAGACTATTGCATCTCTTCCTCTGCTGTAGCACTGCCAAGCAAGCCAGGTTTAATTCTTGCAAAGCACAATTGGCAGCCTAGCACCCTTCCAGCTCCATCTTTGTTACCCTTTACTGAACTCTAACCAAATTACCTCTGTTTTTCTGGCAACCAACAGATCAGAACTAACCCCAAACTTCCAGTTACAAATCAAGTCGCATGGAGACAGGAATTACTTCTTTCCCTGGGTCCTGAAGTCTGTCCATAAGGCTTTATGTTTTAAATCTTCTTTGAAGCCAGTCAGTGAAGCGCTGCCCACCTTCCCACATGCTCCTTTAGCGCAACCGTGTTCCACACTTCAAAACATCAAAACCACGTTTCATGTTTTTCCCTAGAGCTTAAACTTGTGCTTTAACAAGTCAAATCTCACTTTGTTGTTTTCTCTGCATTTTCCCAACCTGGCAAGGCCTGCCTGTCTCCCTGTTCAGTACTGCTCATGGATCTCATTGCTTTCTCCAGTTCTTTCCAAGACAGTGTCTCCTCCAAATTCCTTGACTGCTGTTAGAGAAAGGAGGCTTTCTAATAATAAAGAGGAGAAGAGAAGAGAAGAGAAGAGAAGAGAAGAGAAGAGAAGAGAAGAGAAGAGAAGAGAAGAGAAGAGAAGAGATACCAGATCAATAAGCCAGCATAGCAAGTTGCAGAGTCTGTCCAAAGTGGCAAACTTTTCCATCTATGTGAGCACTGGCTAGATAGAGAATAATGTCAATGCAAAAAGTTTATTTTTTGCCTAGAGAAGGAAATTAGTTGAAGATCTCAAAAAATGGTAATGTCTCTGCTCTTTCCAATAGCAGGCATTATTCATGGATCTTTCAGGGAAATTAAGACACAGAGATTTAAAGGGATTTGCCCAGTCAGCATGAGAAAAAAAATCATGGAGTGATGTCCTGATTTTTATTCTGTAAAAGCAAACACACATTTAATATCTAGATGCATATAGTTTAGTTCTAGACTCTAGTATCAGTGTTCTCAAGAGCATACTGCAGTTTGATGAATTTCAGCTAAATGTTCAGGAAAAATGAACATCTCTATATCATCAGCAATAGGGAAACAACAATAAAACTCAATTTGGTTTTAGAGACAAGATTTCACTTGCAGTGTCTCATCTTATTTCAAGTTATTTCATTTCTCTTTCTAATTGCTCTCTAGTTACACAATCCCCCCCCAGTATTGAATTCTTAGCAAGTGCTTAATTAACAAAAACAAAAATTATGATTTTTCTTCCTTCTCAGATTGCTAGTGAAATCACTTCATTGACATATTTTCTAAAAATTATCTACTTCTGCTTGGCTGTGTTTGTGAGTAATGAAATGAGTGACTGCAAAGAACTTAAAGCAATCCTAAAGAAAAGGTATGAGTTTTGAATTTAATTTTTAAACCAACAAGAACAAAAAAACCCCAAAACAAACAAACAAACAAAACACCAAAAAAACCCCACCCAAACCCCAGCATTTCTTTTCATATATGCAACTAAAATCATTTAGTTCTGGTTACTGAGGTCTGCTTAAGCTTAATCTATCAAAATGACTACAGTGTATTTCAAAATAATGTAGCCAGTTTAAAAGAAAAAAAATAAACAACTACAGAGAAAGGTGGACTTCATTCTCTCTGGACAAAATAATCAAGAAGAATGACAGCAAGAGATGATTAATATTCCAGATGGTAGCATGGTCTGTAATTAAAATATGATATGCCAAAAGATTACAGCCAAGCAAGCAGCCTGCCCTCATCTGCTTCTTAGTATTACTAATTGTACTGTTATTAGGCCAAACAGTGGCTCTTCCTCATTACATTAATTCCTTTATTTGATGTGGAGCTCCTGTCTTAAAGGCACAGATGCCAGAAAACCACTTTGTGACACAAATAAGGCAGCAGAGGCAGAGAGAGGCCTGGTGAGTGGTGGGGACAGAGATCCAATGGATGGAGGAAGAGTGTAGCATCACAAGCCCCTCACCACTCTTCTGTTCAAATCTCTTTCTTACAGACACCAAGCTGTAAGAAAGATGCACATTTAGGATTCCAGCATGCATGAGATGAAGGATTTGGGGCAGTTTGTCCTTGTGGATGACATGTGTAGTATTTGAATGCACAATAAACACATTTCCCCAGTGGAACTTAACATTTCTCAACTTCAAGCACTTGCTGTACTTAAACAAAACAGAGTTAAAAGAGAATGTGAAGAATTGGATGTCTTTCAGTGTCCCAACAGCCTGGCTTTTCAAATTTCAGACCACCCTTTATGATTATCTGTGGGCCTAATGAAGTAATTGCAGAGTGGTGGCCTGATTTCCTTGAATCAAATGTCTACACTGAGGAACCTCCAGGAGTGTAGGGAGCCTGCTAACAGTGACTGTGCTGCATGGGGGCCCATACATATTTTTCCTATTAGGGAGCAGATGGAAGCTGTAATTCCCTCTAGAGAGGAGGGATGCCTTTCAGCAAACAGTAGCAGATGACATGTTCATTTCTGGAAATCATTTCCATGTCTATCCAATAGATCAATGGGTTGTGGTGGAGAAGGAGCTGAAATAATGGCCAGAATAAATGTTGCTGAAGAGATAGGGAAATACATCTCATAACCTGTGAGTTCCTGTGTATCTGGTGCTCAGCATGGGGACTCACCACTCTGTGATGCCAAGAAATCCAATTGTGGCACTCAAGCAAAGAGCTCTGCAAAGCTGCTGGGCTTTCAGGAACAGAGACTGCATTAGCACTGACAGCATCATGCTATTTTTCACAAAATACACCATTTTTCACAAAACACACCATTTTTCACTAGGTGGGCTTTACAGGAGATCCAGTCTTTCTGCAGAGAAGACAGTGCAGCCACTGTGGTCTCTTTTCATGTTTGTCTTTTGCATTGAGAAGGTCCAGAATGCTTTTCCTTGAAGTCACAGGTTTGGCAGTCCTGCCTGCAGCAGAGTCAAGAAGCCTGTCAGCTGTCTGACTAAGGAACATAAGCTGCAAAATGCAAACCCTGGTTGCTTTTTTAAAATGAAATTCCCCAGGCTTGCTGTCTTTCAGCCCTCTTTCAGGCATGCATGTTTGCTCTGCCAGCAAGGCAGGCACTTGGGAAGGCAAGAAGCACAGGGGATTGGAGCATCCTCTGAGCTTGACTAGGAGACTCTCTCATGGAGAAAATGCTCAGGACTTTTTAATTCAGCCTTTGTAACACAGTGCCTGCCAAGAGTATTTCCCCACCCCTCTTTTCCTTACTCCTAGCAAGGAGAAACCAAAGCCTGCCCTCAGGAAAATACTTGGCTAAAATTAAGAAGAGCATGAACTAGCAAAGGGAGGATAACTGGAAGACTAAGAAAATACAGAATAATGTGGGATACATCACTGAATACAGTGAGATCTACATCACTGAACTTTTTAAAAAGGTGTACAGGTTTCTTTTTCATGATGCTGATTATATATGTTCCCAAACTCCATGGGGCTGTTTAAAATCCCATCTACTGCATAGCTTGGATATTCCCACACTCCAGGTTTTCTGGAATATTAATTTCAGTGCTTGTGCACACTAACTTAGCCCATTCCTGAGCTATACAAGATCCCTCTGGCAAGCTCTATCACTGCCTCAGCTCTGACCTACATATTCTCAGGTGCCCAATTCAGAGCTTCTCCTGCCTGAAGATTGGCCATCAAGGCGTAGAGAAGTTCCCTGTGACAGACTGAGCTCCTGTTCCCAGAGGTGAAAGGCCACCAGCTGTGAGAGCTCCCTTTCCTTCCTCTCTCCTGACTGACAACCCTCAGCAGCAGCCCTCTAATTCATGCTGCACTGCAGGAACTAAATAAACAACTGCATTAGGCAATTACTGCAATAAATGCTTTCTTTATTCCCTCCTTTCTACTACCAATTTGTTGTTGGAGGGCTGGAGTGGCCTAATTTTTTTTAATTGCAAAATAACCACTTCAGTGACAGGTGGGTTATGGTATGTGTTTAAAAATCCATTGAAATGAAGATAAAGTCAGATGGACGGTAATGTAATGCAAATTTGAAAGTCTTTGCTCTTAATTCTGCTGAGCTTTTGCCAAGCTCAGGCATCCTCCACAGCAAGCACAAGATCCTCTTCCATGACACCAAAGTGTGGGGTTTTTTAATCCCACTTTTATCCTATTTTTATCCTCAGACATTTCAAATTTGAAATTCATCTTGCCCAGTGTATTTAAGTGCCCAGGAATTTGCTCCTGAAGTCAGTCCAGCCTGCCCATGTCTGAATGCAAGGAAGGGAACCTGTGATGGCAGATGTGCTATTCAACTATGCTGTCCATTTATACAGAGATTTGCCATCTATGCATAGCTAGATCTTTTCCACAAATGACATTATCTGATAATAAGGCTCAGACCTGACTTGCTTAAAGGAATTTCACTTGAAACTGGAAAATTAAATTCTCCTGGTAATCAAAGGCAAAATAACTTAGTAAGCTGACAACACATTTAAAATTAACTCTGATTTTTAGAAGAGATATCTTCTGGCAAGGTTGATTTTGCAATGACTCTGACTTTTTTTAAACATGCAGCTCAGTATTTATGGAGCAATAACAATTTCAGGGGTTTGAAAACCCACTGAATGCTCCTGAAACAATTGAAACATTCAGACAATTAAGTAAAGTGTGATTTGATACTGATTTATTTAGCATGAAAACAGATTTGTATCAAAATAGATGTCAACAGCTGAAATTCGAAAACATCTGCACCTTTACACTCATTTCTCTTCAGTCACCTTTGTGTGCATTATAGGCACACTTAAAATGGACTTGTGCTTGCATTTTACTTATATTTAACACAGGTGTAACTTCTCATTGGAGAAGTTTGGCTGTTTTCTCATGTGTGTTGAGATACATATGAGAAATGAGAAATGAGATGTGCCACCAAGGGTTGTCAGCCCCATTTCACAACCCAGTCCTTTCCACACCTGCAGCCCTGAGCTGCAGAGCATCAGCATCAGCATCACCTCCCTGCCTGGCATCACGAGGGCAGGGCAGCTCCAAAATGTGGATCCTGAGCTGTGCAGTGCAGCAGGAGCCCAGAGCACAGCCCTGGGTGCCATGGGCAGCCTCCACCCTCCTTCCCCTGTCCCAGACCGCTGCTACCACAGCAAGGACAGCCAGCAAGAACAAAGATGTTTAAAAACTCGTGTCATATGGCCAGAGATCTGGAGGGTTGTCAGTCACATCTGCAGAGTCTGCGTGGCCCCTCTGCAGCCTACTGCCCTCAGCAAGTGTGTGGGTGAAGATGCAGGGCTTGTCTTTACCTCCTCTTGCAACTTTCTCTTAGAGCTTGGAATGTAAAATGTGCCCACGTGGGAGCACAGGCAAGTCATTCAATGGAAAAAGCAACCCCTGGAGCAGCCAGAGGTTTAAAAGTCTCTGGTTTTGAAAAGCACCGCAGCAAGAGCAGGTGCTTCCACTCACACAGACAGGAGCTAATTGTAGGATCAGCCCTGGCCTACAGGCTCTCTTTTTTATGGTCGTGTCCACAAAGTCTTTGACTGTTCTCTGTAGTCAGTGACCGCTCACACAAAGAGGTCTTTCATTAGCAGGGCTCTATAGGAAGCCAGGGCACAGAGTAAATGACACCTTAATGTTCCCTTTCAAAGCTGGAGTGCTTTGACAATGAGGCTTGTTAGTGAACTGCTCTATGTTCCTCCTGCTTGCCTTCCTCCAGCTTTTGCCATTAAGCTTACAGACGTCTGATATTTAGTTTGCCTCCAAAACTTTGGCAGTGATTGCTTTTAAGTTACTCTAGGAAGATGCATGGGAAGAGCTTTGTTTTAAGAGCATGGCTCCAGCTCCACGTCACAGCAAGTGCTGATTAACACACTGCCCCAGCAGAGGTGCCTGCACCCAGTGCCTCTGGAAACCAAGCCCTGTGGCTCAGCACTGAGCAACCAGCAAAACCCCCTGCAAGAATTCTTTTTTTTTTTTTTTCATTATTAGGGCAAAGAATTACTTTTTTTTGTTTCTGGAAAGTCCAAGATGGTATGGTATTGCATGGTATATTTAATGCCCAGCCTTAGGTGTGATGCTGGTTTAAACCTGGGGCACAAGTGAGCTCTGGCTGTGGATCTCTGTTCCCACCTGCAGTATCAACATCTGTGACACGGTGGCACGATGGAGGTGGTATTATCCTCTCCTGTTTAATTGGCTACTGCAGCTTGCTACTTCTGTTTCAGAGGTTTCTGTGTCTTTGCTCATTAAATGCAAAGCAAAGAGAGAAACACGAACAGCAGCTGTCACAAAATCCTGTTTTTTCATTAACTGTGTGCTCTAGACTGAGCTATATTACTGACACTTCGTGGTGGAGAAGTTACAGGCATTACAGCTGAAAGTATCCATGAGTGTGAAACTGAGATTCGCCCGTTTTTGAAAGCAGGGGTGGTCCTTTCCTGTGTGAGCTGCTTCCCTCTGGAAAGGAATCTCTGTTTACCCACATTAGCTACAACAGAGTTGTGTTTCAGTGAGTCAGTCCTATTTTTCTAAGAAAGTCCTGTTTTTATAAGGCACTGTATTTTTCAGAGACTTCATATCAAAATCCATCTTCCTGGGGGAGTAGAAGCAATGGACTGCATGAAAAACAGAAGGCAAGAATAACAAAAAGTACACTTGCTGAGTCATATGCAAGGCATGTTTACAGCAGCAGACCAAATATATCTCAATATTTTCATCATTATTCAATTTGAGGCTTTACTGATAATTTATAAAATGCTCTTAGTTTTGACAACTTAGATTATTAAGGGGGATTTTATGTACCCAGCACAGTTTGAATGATGTGACTAAAGATGCTTGAAAGCAACACACAACACACACACACATACACACACAAATGCACACGCACATGCTCTCACAAAAAGGGGAAAAATTCACAAATTTACAAGTGAATATAATATAAACATATTTTAGTGAACACTAATTAAACATATTTAGAACCATGGAAAAAGAAGGTAATTCTTCACCACTTCTTCCACGGAATTTGAGTTGCATTCTGTATAACTGAAATACAGGCTCTTGGAAAAGTGACAGAAATATTTTTATTTTAGTTTTAGGGGAGAAACTGATGGGGGTTTTCTGAGGGGTTTTTTGTGGTTGGGTTTGGTTTTTTTTCGAATTTGCAAAATTAGCATTCACAAAGACAACCAGGTGTTTTGTCTGTAACAGATAAGTATCTCATATCTCTCCCAGCTTTGTTTGACAGATGAGCTCTATCCCATCACTTTCAAGGCATATCAGCCAAATTGAGACCTTCCAGCTGCATCCTTTGGAGCAGATCAGTAAAATTATGCGTGGGAAGTATATGTTAGTAAGGTAGTTGTCTGAAGTATTGTTAGACATTGCTGTATTTGGGAAAAGCTAGCTACAAATATATGATACAGATAATTCTAAATTGGAGCTGAACTGTAGTTACATGGCCTATTTTCTGCATCAGCAAAGTCAGATTAGGAAACTCTTGCTTTCCTTTTGTCTTCCTCCATTTTCTCAGCAATATTCATTAGGATTTTTGACACCTTAGAAAGGCAATAGTCACCCAGATGACATACCTGCACCAGGAGTCCAAGTGCCAGAGAATTAAGGCAATTATTGGAGATAAACCCACAGAGGAGGGAACAAATGATGAGGCTGAACTCTTTTTGGCCACGCTTCTGGTGGGTCCTTCCAGCTAGCCCAGTGTTGGATCTGTCTGGTGTTGAGCCTTTCAGCTCAGCTTTAGCAGTCCTAGCACAAGCCAGCTGCCACCATTCCTGACTTCCTTGCAAAAGCTTTAGTACATGCAGAGTGGGTGGGATATCTGGGAAATCTAATAAGTTTCAGCAAATAACAAACAGGAATGGTTCCACAGTATTTATTCTCCAAGACCCATCTACAAACCACAGAAGACAGTACTATCAAAGTCCAGATGACAGAACAATGAGTGATTTAAGTCCATGAGAGATGGGATTTTGATTTCACTAGGACCAAGTTTAGCTGGGCTTCTGCAATGACATAACCATACAAAATTACATTCCTTATAACTATCCAAGTAGCTGTGCAACATTTCTCCTGTTGAAGAGGTGTGGCACCTCAGCCAGAAGGCATTATGCTTTGGTTCTGTTTTCATTTGCACAGGTTCAGTACTGCTCCCTAGGATGTCCCTTTCCTGTGTCTCACCCTTCACCACTGTCAGGGTGCTCCTCAGACCCCTTTTTTCATCTTAACATTGCCCCACAGCCTTGCCTGAAATCTTCATCATAACACCTCCTGACACACTTGAGCCACCATATTACTGTCAGACCTTCTGGTCATTCAGAACCCATCAACTTGTGCCACATTCCTGTGAAGTGACATCTTTCATGTTTTGCTTTGACAACTCAGCACTGGGCAACTAGAGTTCTATTTTCAAAAGCACTAAAAATAATTGTTCTTTTTGTGAAAATCAGGATTAAGCTGTGTTTCTATGCTAGGAACGTGCGTAGGGCTTCCTAGATATTGCTGAAGACTTGCGCCTATAAGGCTATTTTTAGAAGATCTGAGACAAGTTTCATAAACATGTACTAAACAGGACTTTTTGCAAGTGGAAAGCAGTGCTTTTTAGCACATTTGATTGCTCTTTTTTCTTTCTTAGTGCTCCTTCACACTTGAAGCTTTCTCCACAAAAAATGAAGAGTTGGTTGGTGGCAAAAAGTTCTTCACTGCCTCTCCACCTTTTCCCCTCTGCTTTGATGCTAAATACACTCCTCTTGCATTTCCCAAAGATGTTCCAGGTCTGGGTATTATGAACTCAGGGCTACTTTCTCTTGGAGTATTTATTTCCACCAGGCTGCTCCCCTCCAGGAGCACAGGGCAAAAGAGAGATGCAGAGAGGCTGCAGCAGAAGTGACTGCACTGCTCTACAATGACCTGGCAAACAAGGTGAGCTGTGAAGAACTCAACAGCAGGCAGATGCATTTGACAGGATGGCAGGACTTTCTTTTCAAGTTCTCAGTGACTGTGAGAGGAATCCTCTCTCCTCCTCCTTGCCCACATCTGACTTGTACTAAATAAATGTCCTAGGAAAGAGCTGAAGCACAGACATCAGGGACCAGATGCTCCAAATCTCACTTTTTAGCAAGGTTGAATACAGAGCTGTACTATTTGCTCTTTCTTGAGGGAGACATTTTTAAATTATTCCCCCGGCAGTAGCAAAAGCAGTAGCAGGTTATGCTAGCTCTGACTGGATGATTCCTGTAAAACAGCCAAGAGGCTTGTCTACAAAATATTTTGGAGCTAGTAGCACCCAGCAGTATGTGCAGCTTAGAGGAGGATTGCTTCCTGAGAAGCTTTCCCACAGTGGTGATCTGAGCACTCAGTGCCTTCGTATGCCCAGGGATCTCCTTCAACGACTTTGGCTCCCTCAGACTGCAGTTCTCCTCCTGATGCTCCAGCAGGGCACCCTTGAATACCTCAGACCTTGAGGATACACAGGACAAAACACCCTCATGCCATTTGCTGGTAATTTACTTCATTACACAAGCTCTTTGCTGGGCTAACTGGGTGTTTTTCCCTCCAGCACCTGCGGTGCAAATTTTGCTGCTGGTTGCAAGGCACTGAATCACACATTTCTTAAGGGGTATTTCTGCTTTTGCAACTGGTCCAAACTCTTAGGAAGGATGATGGTTACATCTGCAAAGACAAGCCATGCAGTGTGGAAACTCCCTCCCAAAAACCATCAACATTTCCCTTCTAAACTGACCTGCTAACACTAGGAGTGAAAGGTGAACTGCTGCTCCTAAGCAGAGACCTCATGGGTGTGTCTGTGAAGAAGTGGTTTTGAAAGCTTGTCATCTTCATATCTACAGTTCCAGGTTAAACAGGTGATGGCTGAAGCAGTGGAAGAGAGTGGTCAGTAAATATAAACAAAAAGAGAGACAGCAGGATATAAAGGAAGAACAGAGCTTAGAAATGTTCACTAAAATTTTAATGGCACTAGGAATTGGGGGAACCTGTAGGAATCAGCAAGTCAGAGGTGGTGGAATAATTTGTTACAGCTATTTTGACTTTCTTTACTGACTTTAATATGAATACTGCATCATGAGGAAATTCTGGTCTGGTTTCACATCCCCATGGTGCCAGAGGGAAGACCAGAGCTTTGATTGTGAGCCCAGCATTTCTGGAAGGCTCCTGCTCAAGATCTGACACAAGTCAGAAAGTTTTTCATATAGCTGCAAGGTATGTTTCAGAGTCTAGGGACATCACAGCATGAGTTACTCTGCCTGGGCAGAAAAAGCAGCTGTGCAGCTCCTGCAACAAGCACTGAGCTCTCAGTCCCCTCCTGTATATTGATAAGGAACAGCAAGCTGTACAGCACTACTTTTGTGCATGTCAATAAAATGATATGTTGCATGGCTGTTCTTAATATCTCCATTGTTTGCTATTGCCTTTTTTTTTTTTTCTTTTTTTTTTCTGCTGGCTAAACACCTGATAAATAATGCAAGGCTTGGGCTGGGATTTTTTTTCATGCACACTTTCCTTTCTTTTTTCCCCCCATCCAGCTTTCTAAGCTTTTTCTTTTAACACTTCTGCCTCAACTCTTGCCAACACCTGGATCACGTACTTAACTTGCTTTTCATCTCAGCAGCTTGTAAGCTTTAAACAACTGACACATTCCATCAAAGGAAGAGAAAAACCAAAACAAGAACCCTATTAACCTCTGTTACCCATATAAACTAATTAACTCTAACCCCTCCCCAATTATCCCTGGAGAGGGGAACTGCGTTTATAAGCTTCCTGCCTTTTCCACCCCTCCTCTGCATGGCTGCCTGCCTTGTTCCTGAGGAGTGAGGCTCTGATGTGCCCCCATCTGTGGCTGCCTTTGCAGCCCTGAGGGCTCTGCAAACACTGGGCTGCTGTGAGGTGCTGAGCCCACATCCCTGCCTGGCCATGGTGCCCTTCAGGTGCCTGGGGAGAGGGGAAGGGGAAGGGGAGAGGCTGCCTTTCACTGCAGCTCTTGGTCACACCTGCTTGCTCAGCCCACGGTCAAGGGTGGTGACCCTTCGTTTCTGACCTTGGATTATATTTCAGGTTTTAGACAGGCTTCCCTGTCTGCTGATTAAAGCTTGTTTGTTCAAAGCAAAAGGATTAAAAAGAGTAATTATAATCCTGCTAATTTATGTGATTCTTCATGCTAAACCATGCCTGCGTGCATAGACATCTGTGAGCACACGTGCCTGGGATGGTTTTTGTGTGCATTTGTTTTAAACCTGTGCCAGCAGTGACGGAGACAAAGATTATTAACTGGCTGCTGTTAGTCCTCTCTGTGCCATATACATGTCAACACACACCATTGTTCTTCCTTTTTCATTAAGAACTAGCTAAAAGCAGTGAGTTATTTCAGGATGCCAAGCTCTTGCTTCTGAATTGTTATTCAACAAGTAACCTGATGCAAAAGGTAAGGGCAACTGTGGCTATCCCATCCAGCTCCACCTGCCTTTTTTGTCATCTCTCTTACCAAGCAGGGTCACAGTTACACATTTCCAATACACTGAATTCACATATGGAAGTGATAACATGGACTGATCATATGCAGGTGAAGGGGGAGGTCTCAGCAAGAGTCCAATAAAGCAGAAGGCAGCAAGTGGGGGGAAACCCGGTTCCATGCTTGCAGAAGGGATATTAATAGCAGATTATTAATAGCAGGCCTGGGGCTGTAACCATCCTAATCAGCATCACTCAAAACAAGTGGATCAGTTCAGAGCTCAATGCAAGAGGGAGTACAAGGGTCTCTCAGGTCTCTTGGTCACTCTGTCTCAGTTACTTTGTGCCAAGGAAGGTGACAGACTAGTCCTGGGAACTAGTCCAGACTAGTCCTGAGCTCCTCTCTGCAGCTGGATGGGGCAGGCAGCCTGATGCAGGCCAAACTAAAACTCAGGGCATGATTTTTAGTTCTTTAGAGGGGCTTTGACTCAGTCCTAACTCTGAAAGTTGCTTGAGGGACTTCTCAATACACTTTGTGACTTGGCCCAGGAGAGGTGTTTTGGATTAGGATTTAGCAAAACTCCAGGTGAGCCAGCAAACTGGATCAGGGTCTGTGCTCCCTCTCCAGGTGAATGCTCATGGAGCACCCAGTGCTGCAGGACACAGGCAGGGAGGGCCCAAATGGCCATGGCCTAAGGACAGGATCCAGTCAATCTCATCCTTACAGTGCTAATCAGAAATTTTTTGAAATTTTTCTAAAATATCCAGTTAGCACATTTTGAGGAGCAAACAAGTATTCAACTGTTTTTTTCTCCTGACAAATACAACGGACTGGAACAGGCTCTATGGAACTCTAGAGAGTTCACAAAGCTTTACTTTTGCTTTGTTGCCTTCTCATTACCAGCTGAACAGAAGCGCTGCAGAAACTTGCCTTACCTTCCTCTCTTTAGGGGTGAGTCAGGTTTATTTTATCCCAGGGTGCACAACACTCAAGTATTGCCACTTAAGTAACTAAAAAAATAAGAGAGTGTAACGTGCAGGCACTATAGAAGTGGCCTGCATTCCAGCGAATCTGGCTTTGATGTGCCATCATGGCTGCAGCAAGTCTCTCCCTATTCCATCTGTGTTGGTGAATTTGAGTGCTTTGCTTCTGAGGATGAAGAACTGAACCAAACCCAGGTGGATCCACCCAGCCCACATGACAGCATTCCTTCAAAAGACAGCTGCCAGCCTATCCCCCCCTGTTTCTCATTCTTTCCTGTTGGTGTTCCCCTCTCCTGCCCTGCAGCCTGTGGTGCTCAGCCAGCTGCTGGCTGAGGATGCTCAGGGAGGGTGCAGGGTGGTCCTGGGGTGGTACCACCATGCCTGGTGCTGCCTGCAGGGAGCTCAGCACACTCAGGGAGCTCAGGGGCTGCTGGGTCTGGCCAAAGGAGCTCCCTTCCCTCCCCACTGTGGTGTCTCTGCAGAGCCTTCCTGGCTGTGCCCATAGAACAGCATCCCCATCTTCTGCTCCTCTGACTCCATGTGAGAGTGCATCTTCTGCTCCTCTGACTCCATGTGAGAGTGCAGCAGCAGCAAAATTAAGGCAGCAGATTAGAAATTCTAAAAATTTTCAGCACTCCTTCCCCATCCTCCTCTTTAGGAAGCTGCTTTCAATCACTTTATGTACTGAAAACAAACATGAAAGGAAAAACTCTCCTCTGCCTTCAGTTGTCAGAGCAAAAACCAGAATTCCCTGAGCTCTTTTCAGAAGTGCTAATATTCTCCCCTAGGCCTTCATTATATCGCACACAGATCTGCAGTCCTCTGCACACAGGCAGGGAGGAACAGCCTTAAAAAGTTGGGCTGCAACATTTATTTATTTATTTATTTATTTATTTGGTAGAAATAAAAACAAACATTTGCCAGCACCAGTGAACAGCAGATCACAGTGGAATAAAAAGGAAGTTTATGGTTCCAGCACTACTCAAACAGGTGATATGGGGTCTGTGTGATGGGGGGACCCCCTGACCTGGCTCAGAGTGAACATGGCCAGTGTGTGGCTGGGTCCTCTTGCTCCAGCCTGGCACCTGCATGTCTCAAAGCAATTATGTTTCTGCAGGAATCTAGTTCTCCTTCCCTTGTTTCCAGCACAAATATAAATTTTTTTCTGCCTCCTGCAACTGAGAAAAATGGTATGCTCCCTGTTCCTTGTTCAAGGTGCCCAATGCATAAATTTCCTTGCTATTCTCCCTGCAAACCATTTTGTCAATGGCACTTACACTTCCAGCCTCAGGAATACTGGTGGTTTGAAATTTGATACTGGAATTTGTTCAAAGGGAACAGAGTCTTAAAAATTTCAATTGGGAGCCATTTATGATTGAGGAAACCCTCCTTTGCTAGTTAGGTACCCAAAACACAGGGTAATTCAACCCAAACACCAGCGAGGACCAGGCAATGGGATGAGCCTGGTGGCAATGGGATTTCAGTGGGTGAAATTTCTCACTGCTCCTCCTCTCCTATCACCCATTTATGAATGCCTGCATTATATTTTAGCACATTACAATCATGGGTATTGACTAATGACAGGGCTGCAACGGCAGGACCCTCACTACTGGAATAACTCCAGCTAGAAATGACATTTGTAACACACTGCCAGCAGCCATCGACACCAGCCCCCTCAATTTCTAGATCGCAGTTTACAGCATACAAGGATTTTTTGTCTCTCACTTTATTCACACTGTCTAAGAAGAGAAAGAAAAAGGAAAAAAACAACATCTAAAATGTTACTGTATTCAGCCCTTTCAAAAAGTCCCACCATGGAGCACCATTCCAGTTGGGTTTTTCAAGCACTCTGGGAGGACATTAACCCTATCATACCATTGCAGGCATACAGTATGTTTGGAAATGAAGATTCATTTGGATTTCATTTGGTAGCCCAGAGCACCTCTTGGCTTTCTGCAAAGTTTTGTGTATTAGATGAGTCTAAAATGTCAGTGTCAACACTTGAGCATGGGGAACAGAGACAGGAGTATGTGAATTGCTGGCCTGATTTGAGCCAACAAAGAAGAGTTTACAAACAAGACACACCATAAGACATAATCCTACACTCATAGCAAGGCACCTACATCAGGGCAACAGTAGATGTTTCCAAGCCCAGAACATCTTTCACCTGCCTCTAAGAGCCCTGTGGCTAAAAAATAGATCAACTGTTTTAATGTGCTATATAAATGCTAGGATATCAAACTATAAGCCCATGTTTAGGGGGAACCTTCCACTTCTAAAAGTTGAAAGCATTTTTAGTGTTGTGACTCTTGGTTCTGTTGGTTGTACCTGTGCTGGAAAGCACTGGCTAATTCTAACTCTGCCCAAAGGTCTGAGCCATTTGTCCACTGTCTGGGGCCCAGAATTTGAGTGGTTTAGCATGTATTGGTTCTTTTAGAACTCCTCATGTATTAGAAAGGACAGGATAAACTGTTTTAAAAACTGGTATTTTGCATATGGCTTGCTGCTGAGCATCCAGTAAGAAAGCCAAGTTTGTTCACTTGCCTCACTGGAGTAATCCTGAGAAAATTAGTAATAAAGTCAAGATACAGCCATGCCATTCATGTGGAAGCTGTAGTTCAGCTAGAAGTATAACACTGCATCCCTCAGGCTCTTTTCCAAGGCCAAAGAATTTTTAACCATCATTACAGCACTGAATGCATGCCATGCAACACATGTAATACACCCCCACACTTCCCTCCCTTTTCTTTTTGCTAGAGACAAAAATGTCATTGAAGCTTAACAAATAACAAATAATATTGTTTCCTGATCTATATTATTCCCAGAATATTAATCCTCCATTCTCAGAATATGTTCAAGAGATGGGGCATCAATAAAAGAATCTGGTTTTTTAGAAGAGTAGACTTTGGCATGACCACCTACCCAGAGAATGTGGCTCAACAGATCATAAAGTAGTGATTATCATTTTCTTGCTCTTCTGTTGGATCAATTCTGGCTGACAACTGCTCTCAGATAGTCTCTTCAGTGTTCATTAAGTTTGCTCTTGCAGCTGAGATACAATAGAGTTAAGACTCACAAGCTGAAGTAATTTCTTTTTGTATATGAAGGCTGACTATGGACCGAGGCAAAGGGGATGGTCTCTGGGGGCAGCACACCAGAATAGTTTTGCCTGCAGAAGTGAAATGGCCCCAGTCCTTCTACTGAACATGCAGAGCCCTGGCCAGGCATGGTGGCTGCCACTTCACAAAAGCAAGGGGCAAAAAGGGAGGGTATTTCCAAAGAAAGGAGTGACAATCATCTTCTCGCTCTGATGGAACTGCTGCTGTCAGCCCTCCAGGCTCCACAAGGGTAGCAGATCTGCAGATCTCCCCATCTCAACTCTCTACCCAGCTTTGGTCTCATTTTTGCCAAAAGTCTTTACTTTTGAAGCAGCAAAAATAATTTTTGCCTGTACTGCTGAGCAGCTTGAAACAGAAATGTTAATTAGTCCCACAGACCAGATTTAGCAAAAATGGACAAGCTTTCAGGCACTCAAGTGCTTAGTATTTGATTACACTATTTTCTGAAAGTGGAACACAGTCAAGTAAAAGAATACCCTTTAAAATGGGCAACAAATCCAATTAACTGAGTGGATCTTAAAGGACAGGATGAGTAAGGGGAGATAACGTAAAGTAATAGACTGTAAAACTGAAAAAAAAAAAAGCTCTGCATAAAATAAGATGGATTTGGGGGTCTCTTAGTGTGAAAGGAGTAACACAGACAAGAGAAATGGTTTCTCTGTATGTTATGGCCTGCTCAGTTAAAAAACCGTACATGGTATCTGTTTAACAGGTACCAGTGGCAAAGTCTGTCTGTCCAGTGGGTTCCCCACTCATCAGTACTCAAAATTACAGAGGTCTACATCATCAGGGGTGGAAGAAGCTGAAGCTGGACCTCAGAGTCAGTCTATGTCAAAGCTCATGCCAACCACCCAATGTGCCATCACATCCCTGCTGTGAGATGTGGGCAGCACTGCCAAGGACCTGCCAAAAGAAAGTTGTATGAACAATCCTTCAAATGCTGTTTATGCAAGGTCAGCAGCACAGGGCAATTTAGGGTGCAGCATGCACAATACCCTTGCTGGAATGAAAAAACAACTCACATTTTACTGCACATAGTGCACAGCTTGCTACCCAATGAAAAGGCCAAAAGTCAAGATTTGATGGAAACTCTTCAAGGATGCCACAAAGGAAAACAGGCCCAGCAAGACAGCTTTATTTTCCTGAAGCTGAGGGTAAGATAACAGTGATGTATCCAGCTGGCAAGGCTGTCAGAGTATTTCCCCAAGGCAGAGTCTGAGCCTGCAGACTCCACTGGGCAAGATAAACAGATGTACCAAGCACACACTGAGATCTCCATGAGTACACTAATCATGCCTTACTCCATGTCTAGGAACAATCCCACTAAGGTTTTTGCATGGATGCAATGACCTAGATACTTGCCAGCAATGCAGTAGAAGGCAAGGAATTACTCTGCTAAAGTTATCAGCAGGATGCCACAGCCCTATGAAATCACCAGATGCCAGGTATGATAAATGAGCACAGCTCTTTACCTTTAGGTAAAGGGCAAGAGAAGAGGTCTAGTCAGACAAGACATACTTAGGAGAAACACTAAAGAAATACTCTCAGCATATCTTCATATTCTCCTTATGTCAACATTCCCTTCACCCTTCAGTGTCCTCCTTTTCCTCCCCACTGCCAGCCACCAGCAAGGATGAAATAATCAGGTTTATCAGATGAACACTATTGGCAAGAACATCTGTTTGCAAGTTTACCTTTTCAGCAATGCTAGGACTTCTAGTTTCTAGGATTGAGTGCTTTTTAAAATGGAGATGCAAATCTGACACTAAAACTGAATTGAAAATAATTCACCTTTTATCGTCTTTTAGCATGACAGAAGATAGGAAAACAACAGGGTCAGCAACTGTCTGTATTCTGAAAAAATGTTTCCTGATCTGTCCGTTGCTTTTTACCTTTCATGTACCTGATAGCTCTGCTCAGGGTGTGCTGAAGACAGAAGATTATTCATCTGAAAGTTGCAATCCCTTAATTAATGCTAATAGACACCCAAGTGGATCTCATCATAATTAGTGTGGCTCTGCTAAAGTACTGGAGAAAATGGACTGCTCTACATGTAGGCTGCAGTACCAATAGATTGACAAGGAAACTGCAAAACTGCTTGAAAGCAGCATAGGGCTGAATCCTGCCCCATTTCTATTCATGTCACTCCAGTGATGCTACAATGAGATACAGTGGTGTAAGCCCCATTATTCAGTATGAGACTGTTTTGGCTAAGATACTGATTTAGTTAGATATGCTCATATTCTGCAGAGGATTCAGAGCACCAGGAAAAAGGCCATCCAGCATCCCAAGAGGGCCAGCATTTTCAGAATTCAGAAAGATTAAACACAGCAGTGATAGACAGCTCCAATGAGTGTTTTTAAATGGCAGCTTGCCACACAAATGGTGAAGTGTGGATTTTATTAACTAACTTTAAGTTAATTTACTGTCCAGTGGGATTCAACAATCAAGATACTGCTCTTTCCCTATGACTTAAAATATTACAGCAGCAAAGCCTAGGTAAGCATATTCCCCTGTCTTTTAAGAGTGTGGAAATGCTTGAGAGGAAAGAAAGGAAAAAAAGGAAAACAAAACCAAAGGAGACTCTTTCAGTTGTGTGTCAATCTTTGATGTTGTTCCTGAATCCTCCTTAAATACTGTGGCTGAAATCCTCACTCCCATGGCAGCAAGGAAGGATCTTCATGGGCTCATGGAATCAAGAAGTGGCCTGAGTTGGAAGGGATCTTAAAGATCATCTTGTTCCATCTCCCTGCCATGGACAGAGACATGTTCCCATAGACCAGGTTCCTCAGATCTCCATCCAGCCTGGCCTTAAACATTTCCAGGGATGGGGCATCCACAGTTCTCTGGGCAACTTTTTCCAGTGCCTCATCACCTTCACAGTAAAAGAATTTTTTCCAAGTATCTAATCTAAACCTGCTTTCTTTCAGTTTCTAGCTTCAGTTCTTTACCAATTCTTTATGGCAAGCCACAAGGTGCAACTGAAAACTCTTACTTGACTACAGATTATATAACAGAACACACAGAACGACCTAATCTAGAAACAGCGAAAATTTCAAAGAGCTTTGTCAAACACAGACATCAAAGAGAAGCTGAGGCAGTTTGACTCCTATTTATCACTTAAAAATGAGTCCCTCTTTTCTGTTGTAATTATCTATCTATCTATCTATCCATCTATCTATCTATCTATCCATCTATCTATCATCTCATATGCATTACAGAAAGGATATATATACATAAATATATATATATGAGGAACTGTTTACATGTTCTTTTAAGAGTCAGCAACCCTACAATAATAAGCAGATGTAAACCTCAAACTTCTAAGTTTTTATTACCAAGAGTGAGAAATATTTTTTTAAGAAATGCAAGTCACAAAGGGCGTGCCTGTCTCATTTCTCTTCCGCTCCAGTTATATACAATGCACAGCATGTGGCGGTTATCTGACAGTGAGATTCTCCAAGTTCTATAGACCACAGGGGTGAGTTTGAAGGATGCAAACAGCATGGCCTCAATTCATACTTGTTTTACTAATGCCTTGTGTCTATTTTTACAGCCTATTTGAGAATTCCTTGCTTTACAATGGTGACATAGTTTTAATTTACAGCAGCCAGATTCCAAGGAACATTGCTCCCAAGCAACCAGCATTTTGACCTCTGCACTTTCAGACAATTATAAACTCCTATAAAGTAAAAAAAATAAGCAAACAAACAAACCAAAAAACCCAAAAACAATGGTCATCCACAGAAGGGAAAACTTCAGCAATGTCTCTGTCTTCTCTTGTCTCCTAACACATCTAAAAGAGATGCTGTCCTCTCTGGTGCATCTACATTATTGTTTATTGTTTTTTAAATTAAGAATATGGTTTGGAAGCAAATCTACCTGTCATTTTCACTGGACAGATTTTGGGTCACATCAGAGAGTGGGAGATTTTGAACTGCATGTTTTCTACCTTGAAATTAATTTGGAAGACATCTCCCAAGAGTGCACTCAGTGTTCTCTGACCACAATGGGACGTGCAGCTCCTCAGTACCAAACTAGAGTTAGTTCATAGTAAACTGTCAGAGTGTATATGATGATAATATCAGTTCTCAGCACCAACTGGTCTTCCCCTTTTGCAGTGTGCTACTTGCTAATGTAGTCACAGTCTCTGAAAGTAGTTTCTAACTTTCCCTACAGCCTTCCTTGGGAAGTGTCTGCTGTGTTACAGCTGGACATCAATGCCCTTGCACCATCTGCAGCACCAGAGTGCAAAGCTGCTGGCATGTGGAAAGACTCAGTGGCCTCTTCCTTCCACCTTCCCTCACACCCCTTTCCTGGCGAATCTGCCTTTCAAATCATAGAATCACAGAATATGCTGAGTTGGAAAGGACCCATCAGGATCACTGAGTCCAGCTCCTGGATCTGCACAGGACACCCCAGGAATCACATCATGTATCTGAGAGCATTGTCCAAACACTTATTGATCTCAGACAGGTTTGGTGCTGTGACCACTTCCCTGGGGAGGCTTTTCCAGTGCCTAACCACCCTCTGGGTGGAAAACATTTCCCTGATAACTAACCTAAGCCTCCCCTGACTCGTGCCATAATATCGTAGTCCTTAAATATGACTTGGAGGAAAAGCAGGCCCTGGAGTTTCCATTCTTGGAGCTATTTGAAAGCCACTGGACAGAATCTTGGCAACTGGCTGTAGGTGTCCCAGCTTGACCAGGGAGGATTGGACAAGATGTCTTCCAGAAGTCCTGTCTAACCTCAACCATTCTGTGATCCTATGACAACCATTCTTTTCCAACTATACCCTCAAATCTGAAATGTATAGTTCACAGGATCACATGTCACCAAGCTCCCCATGGAGCAGGTTTGAGGGCTCCCAGGGCTGGCAGAGTAACTCACCATGACCATCACAAAGGGATGCTCCTAATGGTAGGAGAAACACTACAGCTGAAAACATTTGTCCTTGACTGGAACACCTCCCAAGCCAAAGTTGTGCCATTTCCATAGAGGCGTGGTGCCCAGGGATCTCCCCAGCAGAAAATCAGCTATTGCAGCTACTGGCAAGAGCAGTGACTCTCTGCCTGGAGCAGGGAACAAGGCACCACCAGCTCATGCTCCAGCTCCTGCCCTGCCCTGCCCAGGAGGGGACGCCACAGGAGATGGTTGTGCTGATCCTCCCTATGGCCAATGCTGCCGAGGGCGTGGTGGGAAACAGCCCAGGAGAAGTATAGGCACAGCACGGTACTGAGGGGAAAATGCAGATTAATTAGATCACAGACAAAAAAAGAGAATGGTGAGCTATTTATTCAGGGTCAGCATTTTTGAGGGAAGGAAAACAAAACAGTTTTGCTTATGGTTCAGAAGAACACAATATAAAACATGTTTGAGGTTTGTGGCTAAATGTCCTCTAAATTCACAATAGAATTTTTACAGAGGTCAAATAAATTTTTTAGAGATTAAAAGAAAACACAGGCTTAAACATTGCAGAAAAAAATATTGTTTCAACTAGTTACAGTAACAACTTCTGGGCTGGCAATATCCTCCAGCCAATGCTTTTTGTCAGAATTGATCAAAAAAAGCATTTCAGATGGCCCCTCTGCAGCTTTACAAAGCCTTCAACAGAAGCTGCCTTTTGTGAACTGCATAACCCATAGGGCAGCACAGCTGCCTTCTATATAAGTCACAGACTGAGATGTGGACATCACAAGAGAGTGACTCAAAACCAATATAGTGAAAATAAAGGTCCTCTAAACATATGGACAGGCAGTGGAAATGCTCAAAAGACAAATGTTAAAATAAAGAAATGCAGATATAAAGCACATCTTCCCATGCACTTTCAGACGAGGACTTTTACCATCAGCCATAAAGTTTTGGTTGGGTTTATTGGATGCAGCCAAGAACTTTCAGATGGATTTCTAAGTGTGCCGTGATATAGCCAAGGCCTTCAGAGTGTTTTATTTACTAATTAAATGGACGCTGGTAGGCTGAGTGCCAGTCTGTGCCATTACACAATTACATTAAAAGATGTAGAACTTTCATTGCCCATTTGGGGTTCTAACAGGCTGTTTCGCTTTCTTTACTACTATTGGCTTATTATAGTAGGTGCTGTCATTAGCGTTCAGCCAGCCAGAGCTGAATTTGCAGCCAGCATTGCTGTTGTGTATTAATTAGGAAGTGCTGAGTGTACCGTGTGACCCGTTTTCCTCAGCTCTGCAATTAGCAGCTTCACAAAAGCATCTTCTGAGGACCCGAACACAAGTTAATCTTCTGGGGGGAAATGGTAAAAGAAACAATCAGCAAAACATTTCAAATGGGATTTGAGATAATGCTGCCTAAATCTGAAAGGTCTCACGTCTATGCAGTTGCTTTTAGGACATTGGCAAAGTACCATGTCTTTGTTTCTGGAATAAAAATTCCAGTGGAGTACATTGCCCTTCATGTTTGCATCTTTCTTTCTACATTTTGGAAGCCGCACAGTCTGACCCAGCATGTCTGCATGCCTTATTACAGCATGACATCACTCTCCTGCCTATAATTTGGAAGAGAAAACTTGTCATTCCCAGTCAGATACCCACTGCACACAAAATTTGCTCCATAAGTTGTTCAAAGCCCTACTGAGAGCCAACTGTCTGAAGTTTCTCCAAAGGAAACTGTTTTCCTGCTGTGTTTGTGTGGTTTTCAAAATGCATTTGCCACTCTGGCTAGAGTTGGAGACAAGATGACTTCCAGGGGTGTGCTTATTTCCCACCTCACTAAAGGACACACTCAGTCTGCCATCCCTTTTCCTCCTGCACTCACTGTCTCCTGTGGCTGGTTCCGACCCAGCTCATTGGAGACTGTAGGCTTAGGCACCCCAGCTACACTTGGTCTGGTTAGAATTTAACCTACAAACAACTGCATTTGTCCAAACAAGCTGTTCTACAAAATTGGCTTTTACAAGCAATTTTCTATCAATGTTGAGGGAAAATGGTGAAGATCAGCTCAGGTAAGCATTACCATTTGGAGTCTGTCCAAATGAGATCAAACATTTTGAAGTTTTCCTCTTGTTGAAGTCTCTATTAGCTCTTGAAATTTCTGGCAGTTGCTTAATGCCTTCTGGCATGCTCTCCCTCCAGCTGCATGCACACACTATCCTTGGGGATTTCATGCGAGCTGCTTCTTTCTAGTACACTCACAGCCCTAATATCTTTTACCCAATGAGAAATACTTTGTGATGAACTCCTCCCTCAGTTTCAGCTGACATCATTGAGCAATTATTGAACATAAAACCAAAGCTTAAATCCAAAAGTTAAATACTCTAGCTCAAGATTTCTGTAACAGTTTGGTACAAATGAGGTTGGCTCCCAAATTTACAGTGTCTGGCTCAATTCCTAGATTTTACAGACACCTGTTAGCAGCCATTACCCACATCTTTGGATTTTACTTCTAATATAGTGGCATTATTCCAAAAAAATTTCTCCAGCAGGTATCACAGATGGCCAATCACCACCTACCAACCAGATCAGTGTGAACAGTGTGTGTGAAAACAGCTAGAATGAGGATTCGCTGTGTTTATCTGACATGATACTCTAGCTGACTTATCAATTCAGTTAATCTGGCTCTTGGCTAATGTTTCCTGCACAGGAGTTGTTTACAGCTCAAATAGCAGAAAACCCTGTCCAAACTCAAGTGGCAAGTAAATGTGATAGAATTATAGAAAATTTTGGGTTGGACTTTGAAAGGTCCCACAAGTCCAATCCATGCCAGGAGAGGGGGTCCCCCAGACATGGTAGAGGTAACACAATATTCTTCACATTTATGCAGAAAACTCACATTTCTCACTCTCTGTTGATCTCTGAGAGTAGCTTCAGTCAGTCCCCATGACTCCAACCATGAAAGTGGCACAGGCATGGGCACAGCTAGAACCAGCACTCTACTTCTCAGCCCCAGCAGAATTAAACAGAAGACTTAAAAAGTCAACGGTCTTGGGATTAGACAGAGAAAGGAGCAGCCTTGGTAAATAGCCACACAGTGAAATTGAGCTCCCCTGTTCCTTGAGAAGATCTTGTTGATGTCTAATGATATACAGGAACACACAAACTGGTTGTTCATCTGTATAAAACATTTCTTCAATCTCAAACTGCTTAATAGATGTTCAGTAAGACTCACTGCCCTCCTCTGGCATTGGCTGGATGCCCTTTTAGCAGATTCCTTTTGGTAACTGCCAGCAGGGGAATAGTGAGTCAGAGGTAGAATCGTGGAATCATAGAATGTTCAGGGTTTGGAATGGACCTTAAAGTTCACCTAGTCCCAGCCATACAGCCCCCTCCTGGCATGGGCAGGACACCTCCCACAAAGGAATCCTGATTTTGAATTACTCCAGTCACTGTGTGATATTCCTTTCCCTAGAAAACCTTTACACTTTTTCCATACAGAGGACAGAAACATAAATTGCATGCCTTGTAATTACTTCTAAGAATAGCTCCCAAGAAAAGTAACAGGAAAAAATCCTGATATTCCTTTCCCCCTTCCTACCCACCCTGGTAATGACCATCCACATCCTACTGAACCTAATGAAAACAATAAGCTTTTTGAATTTTGACTGTCAAAGTTGTGTTGTCAATAGTTACAGGAACTTTTAGTGACAATCAGAACTGAGCCTAAGAGGAACTTTTGCAAATGAAGACAATGATACTCTGCAGTCTCTTACATACTCCAAAGATCAAATAATGGCCAAATAATAAATTATCTAGCTCAGAAGAAGAGCTGTGGCTGGGGAAGAGGTGACCTACATGCACTGTATCATGTGTCTGGCCAGGAGACTAGGTTGGTCTTGGGGCTGCTTGATAATCTGAGCCCCTTGCTGTGAGCAGCCTGGAGCTGAGGCCACCAGGTCTTGAGCAAAGGCACAGAATGTCTGTTCTCTTGCATTGGCTTTGATTGTCTTTAGTAATAACATTCATTGCCCCCTGGTAAATGTCCACAGATCCATTCAATGAATATGTCTTCAAGGCAATTTGTTAGCAGCCTGCATTTCCATAAAGTGCAGCAAACATCCTCGCAAAGACAGCAAATAAAAAAGATAGTGGATGCTCAAAGATGTCTCTTTGAACCTGAGCAATGACTATTGCCACACATGGACTTGTTCAACATGTTTTAGCCATAATTCCCCTTCTCTAGGTTCTCTTGTTACATCTCCTTAATACATTTCCCTTTCCTTTTTGAGAAATACTCTATTAGCTTAACTTTTAGAGATTTAGGTCACCCATAGTTATTGCAGACCAAGAATTTGTGATGTTGAGCCCTACACTGTAATGATGCTTTATAAGAATAAAGCTAAAGTAAATCTACTAAACCTGTTGTCCGGTTCACCACTACCACTGCAGTGTTCCCACTAATAAATTGAATAATGGTTCTTCTAATCCATTGAAGAACTGTTCCACAGAGACTCAAAGGCATCTAAACGTAGCATTTTAAATTCATGTACAGATAGTTTATTATTAAATAATATATATACCCTGAAAATTGTAGGATTTACCAACCAGTAACCAGCCTAGGTATCAACAAATCTGAAAACTGCATTCCCTGTTTTAGGTGGTAATGGTTTTGAAAGGAGGCCTTTTCCCAGGATGAAACATCTTTCTAGTAGTTAGATTTAAAATCCTGGAAGCAATGTACCTGAATGCAAAAATAAGCTTGAATTCCCCACTGGTATCTGAACTCAAGCTACCAGAAATAAGACCATCAGTGTAGTAAAGCAAGCTGTGCCCTTCACATGTGCTGGCTGAAGGGCACATTTCTAAGGACATTAGCAGCTCATATTCAAATGGAATGGTCTTTACTCCCATGGCAACCACAATTTTTCTCTTTTGAAGCAAGGAAAGTTATCATCCTGAATGTTCTGCTTCTGAAAAGATTCTTCTGAACTCATCCAAAGGCCACCAAGCCAACAGAAAGATTCTTCCATTGAGTAATTGGTTTTCTCATGTCTAGGGTTTTTCAAGCAAGCATTGATTTGTTTATGAAAGATGGTGCTTACAGTTTTGTGTGTAATTTCCAGTCTGCAACCTATAAGAAACAACAAATTAAAAGGAAGCCTCTTCATCACCCACCATTCTCATATTTAAAAAAAAAAAAATTTCCCTGTGCATTTTTCTGGTCAAAATACTATTCATCAGAGTATGGGGATGCCCCATTTTGCAGAATAACTTGATTCAGTGACAACAGCTGACAGTGACCAAAAATTAAATGTTCCAGGATGAAGGCATTTACCTCAGTGATCTTCTGTTTAAAATGACAAAAAACATTTTGTGTCACCACTCTTGTTCTTTCTCTCTCTTCTGGCTGCTAATTTGGGCT
Source organism: Melozone crissalis (assembly GCF_028551555.1). Lineage (NCBI taxonomy): Eukaryota > Metazoa > Chordata > Aves > Passeriformes > Passerellidae > Melozone > Melozone crissalis. Next base: position 59,288,425 of record NW_026535791.1, on the reverse strand, counting down.
TCCCAGCAGGCCTTCAACAGAGAAAGCAAAAACCAGGAGGTATTTCCTCAGCCACTGGATGTTGCTAAGAGCTCTGCTAAAGTCACTGAAGCTGTGAAAATTTACACCAGCTAAAGATCTGCCTGCAGGGCTCAAAATGCAGTCAGTTGTTGTCCCTCCTTTCCCTTCCCCATGCAAACAAAATTTTATTTAACTTGTACCATAATTCACTCAATACTATTGGGAAGATGAGAGAACAGAAAGGGAGTTCCTGAGATTAAATATTTGCTGTCTGAGGCTTGGATAGAAAGCCACAAAACTGTGAGCAATCAGAATGCACCACATGGAAGTGATGATGGAAAACCCCAGTGAATAAACATGCCAGCAACAGAAAAGCCTGTCTCTAAAGAACATATTAATGTAGGTTTTCTTTTCTTCTTTTTAATAAGAATTTGATTGTTGCTTTTTCTTAATAAACATTTTCGTAGTTTCCTGGTTTTGGCTTTTTCCCTTCTCTCCATAAATTTCTCCCCTCCCTCTATAGCCCCATATGTTCAAAGCAGAGATGGAATGTTAGCAACCAGGCCAAATACAGCTGAAAAATCATGCAGGTATACAGGACAGGCTATGGGATGGATGGGATGAGTGCCTCAGTTTTTAGCTTGAGATCACCTGGTCAGCACTGAAATGGAGCTGCTATGCTATACTAAAAGTTCCTTTCCCATCAGGACAGGTTATGAGGTCTCCAACCAGGGTAGCAAACTCCAGTGCACTCAGTTATCTGTGGGCAGAGCAGCTGAGCTGCCTGTGCTGCTCCAGCGTGGATCCCATGGGAATTCTGGGGCAGAGACAGCACTGTGCAAACACAGCTCTCTCTGCAGCACAGTGCCAACCCCAGCCAGCTGCTGGCTTGTCAGCAGTGGGACTCAGAATAATTCCCAAACCCCTGGGAATGTTCTCACTGCGTCCTGGGGTGAAATCAAGGTCAAGATCCACCAAGGAAGGAAGGAAGGAAGGAAGGAAGGAAGGAAACGCAGGTGTACATGGGTGACACTTTGCAATCTAATGTTGTAGCTACTCTGGACTGTCACAGACCAGGACATTTGGGTGCACCACCAAAGGAATCCTCCCATGTGATAGCCACGAGGAGTCCTTGCCCCTATACATAGTTAAGGCACCATAAAGCTGAGTGAGCAGAAATGACAGAATTTATTTCACTTGCCCTAAAGTTTGACCTAGGTTCTTTCTGTAGTCAAAAGAAACATGCAACTCCCCAGCAGAGTCCATCTCACCTACTTCAGGATGGGCTGGCTCACTCTTCAGAAGTCCTGGTCTTTCTTCATTGTCTCTAGAGGACATCTTACATACTTTCACACAGCTAAGAAAAATGAAATTATTTCCACCCAGGTGTCAAAACCGGCTCCTTTTGTTCTTGAAATTTGACTAATACGATTAATCAGAATGAACTGACTCATGATAATATTGAAAAAAAGAGAATAATAGGAGTGGAGACAAGATAAAGGAATCCACATTCTCTCTGATGTAAAGGAATGAAATTTATGGTTACTATCTATACTGTCATTAGCAGAACATTATATTTCTATAAAGAAAGCTTTGTATTGCAGTTCACAAGGTACAGAAAATGTGTCGATTGTGCCCAAAATGCCAGCCTAGTAATTTCCAGTCTGGTAGTTCTGACAGTGTTAATGAATGGGCTCAGCAAAAACAAGGACTGGAATGCAGAGATAGCTCTATTAGGTGGACTGACAGGCTCTTTGAGAAGGGCTGCCTAGGACCTGCCCTAAATATTCTCATCCATTCTGTACTAGCACTTCTCACTTTCTTAAGCATGAAATTGACTTACATATTCTAAAGAAGAAAAAAGGGGGGACTTGGAGGGCAAAGAAGAAATTGCCATTTTTAGTGTACAAGCATATTTACATAATCAGGGCAAAAACCTGCATTTTAAAAATGCCCTAAATACATATTTACATGAGAGAATGCAATGATTCCAAAGAGGCTGATAAAATGCATTTTAAGTATAGCTAACTATGTATTTACACAACCAAGACAATAATCCCCATTAAGGATTTATTTTTTTTTCCCATTGCCACATTAGAAAACTGAACAGTTATTAATCCATACAACTCCACATTAAGTCCTAGATACTGCATGTCCTCAGGGCATTGCAGTACCAGCAAGCGTACACTGAAGCCTAGAAAACTCCTCATGAGGAAAGGAGAGGTTCTCCCTCTCTCTGGGTTTTGCTCAATTATCAGTCATCCTCCAAGAGCTCTCCCAGAACTGCAGTGTCTCTGCTGCAAGCAGAATCCTGCTAGAGTCACTGCTGAGCTGCACCAAGGACGGGAGAAAACACTTTTTAAAAGCCATGATTCAGAACAATATTTCTGAATGAATTGTGCCCACAAAGGCACACATGTGCTCAGCATGGTCATCTCTGAGTGCAAATGCACTTGAGGTAGGGAATTCCCTTTTTCCTCAGGGCAGGAAAACCCAGTCTCCTCAGAGGCTACAACAAACAGCATGCAGGGCAGACAAGGCAGGGGATACATGGAGAGAGCAAGAAAGGGTTTCTATGTCACCACCAAACATCTCTCCTGAATGATTTTATGTAGTGAAGAGGTACAAACAGGAAAATGAAGCTTGTGTTCCCTCCTCCATACCCTGTGAATTTTGCCCATCAGAAAATCCCACCTCATTAATAAGTTGAACAGCATTTTTATATATTTCCCCCCTTCCTTTCTTCTAGCTTCAATTTCAGTGACAATGAGTTTCAGGAAGTAACAAAGACATACTAGATTTTGTTTTCTGGTAATTCATCATCTATGATCAATATAACAGTGTATCTGTGTATCTGTGGGCACAACATGGGTTGGGGCTTGTTTTATTTTTGATAGACTAAAAATAATGAATTATGAAACAATTTAAAAATTAATGCATGCTCCACTTTAAGCAGCTGTCAAATTCATCTGCTCCTCCTCCCCACAGGAAAACATCTCTTCCCCCAATATCAAAACCCTAAAGACAGCTAAATACAGAGCTTTTACTGCTGCAGAAAGACCATCCTCACAAGTACTGGCTCTTTCATATCTTTTCTGCATTACCTCCCTTGCCCACCACTCCCAGCCCTGTCCCATCACCAGAAGCCTGAACAAAACACCCAGCAGTGCACCTGGTCCATGTGCTCCATGCTGCACTTTACCTGCTCTCAAAAGGGAAAGGTGGGAAATGCAGTGAGGTGCTTTAGTAGGGTTTTGTTTTGGGGATTATGGATATTTTCAGATTTTCAGTCTCTATACAAAGCAGACATCCCAGGGAAGCCCTCAGATTAGATTACACCTGGGCAGAGATGGGATGGGCAGGTATGTAGGAACCAGCCCAGACAATTAGCTGTGACACTGTTCTTGGAACAGTCAACAACTTTGTCATGTACATGATGTTTTTACAGCACTTTTGCTTGCAGGATGAACTTCCTTAAGCATTTATTTTGCCTTATTTGGCTTTTGCTGCTGTTGTTTTCAGACTGTGCTCTCTCACCTCACTGGTGAACTTCCAGAAAAAAAGAATCCATCTCTGACATGTTCGAATTAGACCTTGTTCTAATTCCCTTTATACTTCTTCCCACATTCTGCTAATGCACAAGATCCAGCTCAGCATGCCCCATCTCCACTGATATGAGCCTTAATCAGCTGAGAATCCAGTGGCAAAAAGGGTGCAGACATGGGAGGAGTGATCATTTCAGGGGCACTGCCTCTTCAGCAGCTGCAGACGCTGACAGGGTGCAGGGGGATGCCAGAGACACAAGTTCACATGCCCTACCTGAAAGCAGTACCACAAAATAATAAACAGCATCACAGCCACTGGAGCATGAAAAAAGAGAACACTTCTGAGAGATTTTAAACGATTTTACCTACCTCTCAAAAGAAGCATGGAAAAATAAGGAGTCTGACTCTCAGCATAATCTATGCTGCCTGTTAGGCATTTTCACAAACAGTTGTGATAATTTCTTACTCAAACTAAACAAACAAGAGCATTGACACACAGAAACATGTACATGCACACACACCACCTGAAGAAGGTTCCAAGCTGTGGCAATCCCTGACCTTTGTTTGCAGACACAAAAACTGGTGCACAGCCCTCTTCCACATCCTTCTCTCTGCCACAGACCCGCTGGCCTAAGCACAACCAATGCAGAGACATCAGAACAGAGCACAGAAAATAACAAGCCTCAGAAGGGTCACCAAGGGTGGAGACTGATCAAGGAGAAAGTTTGGCAGCCAACACAAGTGGGCTGAGAAAGCTGTTGTGCTTTCAATAGTATAAGTTCCTTGGGCCATAAAGCTGACAGTGGGGCTGCACACTTGCATTCCAACCCGACACATTTATTGGAGAAGTAGAAAGCTGATGTTGGCCTATTAACTATTGCTGTCTGCTGTAAATCACTGCAGGACCTCCCTTGAAGCATATTGCCTTCCATTTATCTCACTGGCATCAAGGAACCCTTTGCCCTCCTCAACTCATTCTTTGGCTATTAAATGAAAACATTGCCGTTTGGGGGGAGGACTGGTTCACAAAATCCAGAGCAGAAAATAGACCATTCCAATATGGGGTGCAAAACATCATTGGGGAATATACATGATTTGATCCAAACTTGCAGTAAGTTTGTTGCAAAGATTTGCCTTAATTTTATTTCCCTCTCTGGAAAATAATCACTGCTCCTAAACTTGGTCAGTGTTCTGGGACAGAAACTGCTCTCCAGAAGAAACCAGGATATGATACATAAACAGATTTGCTACCCTTTGAAATGAATGGAGATTAAGAGTTTAGGATCAGTTTCCTATGAGCATTTTGGATACAATTTTTCCAACAGAGTTAATATACGACTGGAATGACAGAATTTAATGCTGTAATTATAATTTTCAGGCTTATGCTGAAAAATTGCATGGCTGAGGGTTTTTTTTTAAATTTAAAAGCAACCTTTGTAATTCCTTTACTCTTCAGGAGAAGACCAACTGATAAATAATTGCAATGGGAAATAGGAAGTGTGGAGCTGAGATATTTCTGTGAACTTTCTCATCATCTAGACATCATGGACTTGGTCAGATACATTCCCTGATAAACTCACTCCTTCTGTGGTCAGTGCTCTTTCTTACAAGGAACAAACTTCACACAGTAGAAAAGAGCAATAAGCAAAAAAAAAAGCAGCAGTGAAGTTTATGTGGGAGCATCCTGTGTTCCCAGTTCACACCACAGAGGTGGCCCCATGTGAGAGCTCCCACCATGCCCGCTGTCAGGCAGGGGTGGCCCAGGTCTGTGTGTGTGACAGGAGGTGAGGTCCTGGCAGTGCCAACAGGTGGGAATCCTGTCCTGCAAACAGGTGTTAGCTGTCACACCTCATCCTTGGGAGAGAGGACAAAGCTCTACAGCTCACAGGGGAAGGAGAAGACAGGAGCTGTGGTGCACATGGATGGTCTGAGGGCCCAGAGTCAGGTGTGCACTCAGGCATCTCTGCCAAGGTGCTGGGGCAGGACAGAGAGAGGAGGAGCAGCCAGCCAGGAGCAGCCTGTGCTGGTGCCAGGGAGGGGATTGGTACCCACAGATGTCATCTGGATTTATTCAAAGACTTCAAATATAAACCAGATATTTCTATACTCTGTTATTAATGTTAACCACAAAACTATCAAGGTTCTGAGCAGCCAGTAAAGATAGCAGTGTGAAATCCACTAAAGCCACTCAAGAAATGTCAAGCTGTAGAAAAAGTTAATAAATTCTGGAGGAATGTTTCAGGCTTACTCTGTTTCCTAGGGACCCAGAGATCCCTCTGTGCATAGCTTATGGCTCTGGCCAAAGGGGACTTGGACAGACTTCAAGGGAAACCTGCAGCTATCTGTGTCTCTGCTGCCAGAAATGTAATGGTGCCGAGCAGCAAAGCGCCACTGTCGATTGACAGAGGGGTGGGAAAACAGATCAGATGCATGCCTGCCTCCCAGAAAAGGTCCTGCAGTCCAGGGCAGGCTCCCATCATTTTGATAAAGCAAACCATTTGAGAAAACAGTTTCAAATCTTTTTTATCCAAAGTGGACAGACAATGACCCGGGCTCCCCGACCATGCCATGGTGCTACAGAGTTTCCTGCAAAATTCAGATCTTCTCACAGAACCAATTTAAAAGAAAAAAAAGAAGAATGCTATTTCTACACCTTGAAATGATTTAGGAAACTGAGAACTTAAAAGGAGCAAGTTGATATAGTTGTGTTCTGCTGTGTCAGCAATCTTGCCCTTGTGAAGTACACTTTTATTTCAATGGACCAAGTAAGTCTGAAATCCAGTGTGATGGTTGCCTGTGCCATAATTGATCATGTGGGGCCCTGCTTGCCTCGTACCCTTCCTAAGACAGCAAATCCAAGTTCACTTACATTAGGAAATCATCACATGGTACTGACAGGGAGGTACTCAGGGAAAGTGAAGAATAAATGAAGAGATCTGGCCAAAGCTGGCCAGAGCCAGGGCAGAGCTGTATCCCCCTGCTCACACTCAGGCCCTGGTTAATCCTGTTATGGACACACTTTGATGCTGTGCACAGTAAGCTTTGTTTTTTTACACTAAACTGGCATGTGCCAATGGATCTCTGTCTGAAAAATGAATGAATAGATTTATGAGCACATGGACACAGCACAGAACTTCAGAAACAACATTAACAATAAAACCCCCCCAAAAAAAACCAAACGAAAAAATCAAACACTTAATCTTACTAAATGAAAACAAAAATTTAAGAAGGTGCTTTTGATATACCAAAAAGAAGAAAAGGCAATGAATAAAAAAGAGAAAGTTATAAATAATTTTCCTTTTATTCATGCAATACAGCTGGATAAAATGTACTTTTTAAAAGGTCTTTTAAATTTTTGATAATGTGCACAGCTAAAACCTTTTTTTTTACCATTCTGGTTTTAGGTAAAAGTTGTACTGTTGATCAGAACAATTATGCTTATAATGGGGAATAAAAGGAATTGGTTACCTATAGATACACAAATTGGCAATGCTGAAGGTACAGTTACAATCTGCTACTTAGATTGGTTTCATCTGTGCATTTTATTTGTCTGTAAAATGTATGTACTTTTTCTTTTATTAGCAGCTTTTGATTGCCTATGCAGTTAATACTTTCACAAGCAGAAAAGCTTTCAGCTTGGGGGAAAAAAAGAAAAAAATAAGGACTACAAAAAATTATGAGGCTTCAATTTACAGCCAAAAAAAACCCCTCAGAAAAACTATTATAAAACCTTTGGTAAACAGTGATTTTACTCTTGCTACCAATGGGAAATGCTGTTGCATGCAATGATTTGTGCTGTGCTCATCTCATGCTCTGTGCTGTATTGAAAACCCACCAATATCAGTTGTTGCCAGAAACAGGGACACAGACAATGTGCAGCACTCACTGTCACAGTTCTTATATCCCTAGAAGATTCTATTCCACTGGTATGATAATGGAATGTTCTTACACACTGTCTATCCAGAAGGACTGCATTTTAATTACCCCTTAGATGTCTGACTGCAAGTTGGCAGTCTCAGTAGTTTTGCTTTCTTTCTTAACATTGCCTTATTGCTTAAGGCTGTACAGATCCCTTTGTGATAACTGCAAGCAACCAAAGAATGGAAACATCCCTTGGAAAAGTAAAAACAAATCAAGATTTGGGTTCAGGATGGCTTAGCAGAGTGAATTCTTATTCCTAGTCTTCACATTCTTGCTGGGGCTTCGCTTTGTTGAATTCCCAACATTTTTCTGTTGCTCTTTGATTAGTAAAACTCACTCTAGGTTTCTAGGGCACTGTTGAAGCACATGTTCTTTCAGTATCCCTGCTCAGTGGTGTTACAGCATGTGGAGAAGAAATGATGAATGAGTACAGTAGAAGAAAGAGGGGGCAGTACAGAGACACCAAATCTTCCCTGGGATCTAAAGGGAAGTAACCTCTCACAATGAGATTGTCAAAGAACTGATCACACAGGTTTATTCTGATTTCTGTGTCAAACTAGAGTCTCAATTGCTCCTCAAGTAGCAAGAATGTAGCAGAAAAATTGAGAAGGTAGTGAGGTAGGACCACCTGCCCTGGAGTCACCTTTGACTTGGCTTTAACACAGCGTGAGCTACAAGAGCACTTTCTCCTTTTACATCAAACTGGTTCCGAAAAAGAAAATATGATGATGCAATAGATCTAAATAATTAATAGACTCGAGCAATTCTGGCCTTGTAGGACTGGGTGAACAGCAAGCAATGTGTGGCAAGCAGGATCAGACTTTGCCATGGTAATCATAGGGGCATGTCAAAGATCTAAACTCCTCCACTTGCTGAGATTAGAACCTTCATTTTGCAAAAAAGATATTCTTATTCACTACTGTTGTAAAGGAAACATTCACAAATGAGCCAAAGAACCAGAGGTGTCTGCCTCCATCTGTAAGAAGCCTGCAAGAAACTGTTCCACCAGGTGCAAGCAGTTCCTGTTCATCCTATCCTCAGCCACACCTAATGTGTGGGCTCAGGAAAGGAGCTGGGGCATGAGGGTTCCATGTGAGGCACAGGGAGAATGCTCAGTGCTTTAATCCATGATTTGTGATAGCAATGTAGGTGTAGCTTCTCAGGTTAGCTTTCAGCTTTCAGGCATGAATACAGGGGGCACTGTGTAATACCATAGCCATTGCTGTCACACCAAAACTCAGAAGACTTTGGTTTCAGTCCATTTGTAATTTGTATTAACACTATACTCACTTCAAAATTAACTTGAAAATGAACAGCCCAGACAATGCTAACTTTGGTACATTGCAGTTGTTAGAGAAGACAGAGGAAACTACAGAGTGCTGTGCACAAATGGAGGTCCCACGGGATCCCAAAACAGGATCCCACAGTGTCTTTTTAAGTAAATTGTTAAATTAGGACTGTACAAGTCACCACACAGCTGTCAGACTATACTGTTCCCAGTTTTCAACATTCTTTCTATCTTTTGCACACAAGTACGTACACAAATACTCCCACAGATTCAACAGAGCTCCTGAATACACCTCTGCCAATTCCCTGCCTGCATATGTATGACTTCCACTAAAACTGGCATAAGTTCAGTGAGAAAAAAGAAAGTATTTCTCTCTGTGCCATAATGCATGAGGCAGTGCTTTCTACCATTGCCATTTGTTGTTTATAACAATTTCAGTTTATGTGAAACAATTAGAAATACTGAAAAACGAGAGAGGAGAGAACATCAGGAAGAAATATATTTGTCCATGACCTTTTGGAAAAGTGCCATGTAGAATAAAAAACACCACTACTCTCCACACTTGAACCTAAATTAATCTATCAGTCATCTAAAATAACAAGCTATAATTAGTTAATAATGTGAGGAATTAAATTATCATAAGCTTGTACTAGAAAATTACTTAAACACAACCACAAAATCCAGAAGGGTGGGAAAAGACTGAGGTGCAGGCAAGCCAGGGTTCTTGGATGAAATTCCCTCCCCATTCAGCAGCAGCCCCCCACCAACTTCAAGGCCCTGACTTCTCTCCTGGTCTCTCTACCAGATTTTCCTCTCAAGGCACTTTTCAAGATCAGAAAAATTTTCAACACCGCCATTTCTGCCAAAAAGGGAATCCAATCACCAAATTCAGGCTACTGTTCAATCTGCTACGTCCTTGTTTCCGCACAAGGCACTGTGGCTGTTTTTTAAAGCAAGAGTCATCCCAGGTATTTTTTTAGCCCCTTAGAAGGATGTAAAATGCCTTTCAATATATTTGTTTGGAGGAAGGCTTTTCTTGCTGATTTGATGCTGCCTGAAAATACAGCAGCATCTGTGACCTGAGCTGAGTCACTCTGTCCCCCATCCTACAAGGATCAGTAGTAACCATGAAGGCAAATACACTTTGCTCCCAATCACTTCACTCATAATCAAGTGATTATGTCACACATCACCAAAAGACATTGTCACATGAAATTCTGCCTTGGTGTAAAGCCATAAAATAGTTTTTAAACCATTGTCATCTTTCCCCTAAAGGACAAAGTCCATATGGACAAGACAGTGCTGTATTGCTGTGGGAAGCAGAATGCCAATAGAGACATAGATGAGGAAAATTTCATCTGTACCCTGAACCATCTCTTGCCAAAACTTGGTCTTGTTTCACAATCCATCAAGGTGGGGGCAACAAGGAGTGGGACAAAACAGAGTAAAGGACTCATGCAAGGGGCAGCAGCAGCAGGCAAGAACTCAGACAATACACAGGAAAAACAAACCCAGCACACTGTGCACAATCACTGGTTTTTGTTCTTGTAACAGCTTCTTGAGGAGGTGAGATAATCTAGTATTTCTCGTCTTTAAAGAAGATTTCAGGCTGATGGGCAGTTAAGTGAAACTGTTGGAAATGGCATGGAGCCCCAACTGAGAGCATGAGGAGGCATCAGCTGAAGAGGTCAGCTCTGGATTTGTGCAGCCCAGCTGCACAAGATAAGGAAAACAGAGCTCTGACCACAGAGACCTTGTATGTTTCATTTCCCAGAATCATTCCAGAAACAATTCTTCATCCTTACTCAGGTTTTCACAAATGTCCCCTCAAGCAGAGCAGTGGGGAGAGCTGCTGAGTTGTGTCCAAAGCAAGGGGGGTGACTCGGGCAGGGTGTGTTCAGAGCCTTGTTGCTGCACATCAAACCCCATCAAAACACACTGGCCTGCTGCAGAGGGGACCCTCAGTCTCTAAAATAAATGGCAGCCACTGACATCTGCTGCCACCCTGCACATTTGAAGAAGCATTCAGCAACTGACTGAAGAGCCACTTTTGTGAGTTGGGGTTTAATATTCAAATTCGTCTGACCTAGCTGAGCTGAGAAGCAGTCACATGGGCACTCCCCTCCTGCAGAAAGCAGCTGATGGCTTAAGCCAAGGGTGACTGCCCTGCTCATTTGGGACCTCGTGTGAGGTGGGAAGAATAATGACATGTCTCTTTGTTCAGTAGTGCCTCTTGAAGCTCAGAGGACTGGAAAATCCTGGAAGGGGATATTGTAATTCTGTACCCCCCTGACATGAATGTCCAGGGTGCAAAAAAGCTGCAGTAAATCTCTGAATTTTTTGTCCCTTGATTTGATCTTCTTGGCTATGGTCTGCATTTCTTAGTAAATTCCTCCATCTCTCTGTTGGCAGATCAATTCTACACTTATCATACATGTGCTGCTTTAGCAGATGAGTGACTTAATTTTCCCCCAAAGCAGTAAAATGCTATACAATGAACATTTCTGATTTTCTTTTCTTTTATTCAACCTGTTTAATAGGTTAAGTGGTCATTTTGTATTAAAGAAATATGAAGTATGCTTTCCTTCCCAATATCTCTCCCTCTTTATTAATCTGATATTTTAACAGTTTCAAGATCAGGAAAGTGGTTATTTTTGGCGTAATATTTAGAAAGACAATCTTTCAATAGTACTCTCTACCAAGTAAGTGCTCAAATGAACAGAGCTTATAAATGATTAATGTAACAGCAGTGAGATAACCCTGACAAGTACATCTGGTGTTTGTTAACTGAAGATTATTTCTTTTAGAGTTTTAATTGGGCCATGTTAATTGGACGCTTTTGTTCAGCAGACATTTTTCCTATCACAAAGTTAATCCAGGTTTTGTTCAGTAAAACTGTAAACATGCAATTAATCACTGAAAAACATGGACCCCTCCTTATGCTTGGAACTCACAGACCCTGAAAGTAATTTCTACAGGATTTTGCTCCCTAAAATCAAGTGAACTCATATGGCTGAGTCTTGCATAATGTTCTGAACACTGACTGATGTCTCTGTAATTACCATGAGCCTGCACAGCACTGGCAAACCTGTTAAGAACTGAAGTTCACTCCTGTGTACTTCAGCAGGAGTGTTTCCATGAGAAATGGCTGACAAGAACAGGATGGTGACAGCCCCAGGCTTCCCATGCCCTCGGAGCAGAATAAACCTTTCCTGTGTAAAGGAAGGCAACAGCTCTGCTTCTGTGCCAAGGGCCACTCAGAAAAGGCTCTGCCAGTGTTTGTGAGGAGTCTCTCATAGCCCTGTGGCCAAAGCCAGTAAGGTGTTAACACAGAGAGGGCATGACAAAATGCAGTAACACATCCCCTAGATGATTTATAGTAAGATTAGAAACCACCTTTGAAAAAATCCTGCCAGAAAGGCTACACAAGCCCTCTCTGCTTGGCAGCTGGGTTAGTCAATGGCACAGGATCTGGGTGGGTGCCAGTCATATCCACCTTGGAAACAATGATGAAATGAGAGAGCTTCCCATCTACCATCTACTAGTATGCATTTTTAGGGTTTGAATTTCACTTTTTAGCTTCTTCTCCCTTCCCTTCCCTTCCCTTCCCTTCCCTTCCCTTCCCTTCCCTTCCCTTCCCTTCCCTTCCCTTCCCTTCCCTTCCCTTCCCCCAACCTTCCCTCTCTTCCTCTCTCCCCACCTCTCCCTCTGTCTTTCCTAAATTAGGTAACCTTGGTGTGTGAAAGATGCATCCACAGCCCATCAGTCTAGATCCCCTCACTGATCCTCACCTATGGAGGCATTCAGGAGCTCTGTAAAAGTTTATTTCACATTGATAACACACAGTGTTGTGAAAGAAGATGAGAAAACCACAAAATCAATCTTATTTATGGGAATACCTTCAACTTTTGGTTTAGAATAGGAAGAGATTTTAATCTATAGCTATGATGGAGAGCTACATAAAATATGCATACATGGTACTGTGGTACAGACACACACTCAGCACAGACCAGAGCACTGACATTTTCTGGTTTACTGAAATTATGGCTGTACACAAGCACCAAGTGCATAGTGTAGGCATGATCATGCTTTTCACAGGAGTCTTCACAGCTATATGAAGAATATCTATATAATGTCTGCTCTCATTACGTGGTAGCTGCAAAGTTCATTTGCACTGAATTAATTAAGTTGTTCCTGTAACAGATTCATGCCATTATGATTGATTAAAAGTAGTTCCAGACATGATCTCCTTGAGCATGTGTCAGAGGTCTGCAGCTGAGTGCCCATGTAAATTAGAATAATACAATTTGCCTTTCATTAGCCATCAGGTCTTGGTTTGAAATGCCCCCGAGGAAACCATGACCTGCTCTGTGATCTGTAGAAAACTCACTTTACTCCCACAGGCCCAGCTCAGGGCAGTGCTCAGCACAAGCTGGGCATTAAGGTAGTGGATACACTGACCTGTCTCAGCAGAACTGCTCATGAACTTAAAACTGCGCTCCTGCACATACTTGTTGAACCCAGAGCTAAAATGGATCAGCATGAGAAGCCAAATACATGCTCCATGAACACTTTCAGACAGCCCAAGGCTTTTTCAAAATTTTAACATGGCCAAAAAGACAAACGACAGACATTTTCAGGAGACTAAAATCCAGGATAACTTCATTCATGATGCACAACATCTCTCCCAGATTTCCAGCAACAGCCAGGCTGCTTGGACACTAAGGACCTTGGAGAGTCACAGCTCTGGCAGCACCACAGTGGAAACCACACCAGGACCATGGACATGGTATTCCAGATCATGTATTGGATGGGGGACTCAAACCAAGAGGGAAGCTCCAGAGCCCTTGGAGACCTGGTTGAAGGGCTAGGTCTGACAGCAAGTCTCCTTCCACAGTGACAATGAAGATGTCAGAGGAGCCAGCTGGCTTGGGAGTCTGGATATAATAAAGTCCATTTCCTTAGGGTAGACTATTCAGTAGGGATTTTCTTGAGCTGAGGTCCCTAAAAGCCCTGCAGTTTTTACTTTGATGCCATCTTTCAGGCAGTTCTCTAAGTCCCTGGGGAGGTAAGCTGGCAGTAAGCCTGTGAGGTTTCTGAGGAAACCTAGCTGGCAGGAAGGTTTTGAAACCTGCCTGACAGGCAAGGTCATGTTGGTGCTTGGGGTGATTGACAGAAAATCAGCTGAAATGAGCATGTTTCCATATGATGTTTTACATCTGAAAAAATCAGCATATTCTAAGATAAAAGAATTCTTTTGGAAATTCCCATAACCTCTACTTAAAGGCTGTCATCTGCCACAGTCTTGCTTAGAGCCTTAGAACTGGATCACTGTTTGCTTGCTGCAAAAAGTCCTCACTGGAGTAATTTCTACAGCAGATTGTTTCTCCAAGCCAGCTTCATTTGGCCACAGAAAATGATATAGTATTTGGCTCCACCACAGTGGAGTCATGCTATGTCAGATCAGAAATATGATAAAAGGAAAATATTCCCATAACACAAAATATTCTCTTGAAAACAAAATCTGTAGGATATGTGGGTTACACATGGCATCCAACAGCTATCAAATAACTGAGTGGCAGCAGACCTGAGACTCTGTTTCACTTACCTAGACTTTCCTTTTTATCCATAAAGTTTTACATGAAGAGCTCACCCTACCAGGTTGTAGTGGTTAAAAAACACCATTAGAAAGAAATCTGCCATCCAAATTTTAATAGGGTTTGAGCCACTTCAAAACTGTTCATTTCTAACAGTTTTAATCCTTTTCAGCCACTAGCTGTCTCCCCACCAAAGTCAAGTCAATTAGTTAAGAAGTCATTAGAAAAGCCCTCAGATATTAAAGCCGTGCCTTGAAGTCCAGGTCTTTTGCGACCTCTCTCAAAAGACTGGGCTGCTAATTTGGCACGGTTTCTGCCCCTTGGTCTACCTGAAAAGCAAATATAAAATCAGCCTGACTCATCTGCTTTGCCTGATTGCATCCTCAGCCACTGGAAGAGGCTTTCTCCCAGCAAGCAGATGAGCAAGTACCGGCAGAGCAGCAGCCACAGCTTTCGTGCTGGCGACTGAATAATGAGCCCATCGCTCCAGCAGACCTGCTGCAACCAAGTTGTGCCAAATTTTTAACAGCTACAGTGGTGCTGTTGTGCACCAGCCTTGTGCAAAAGCCCTGGTGATCATGGCAAGTTCAGTCCCAGTCAATCCTCCATGCCATGAGTCAGCCCTCACCCCAGGGCCAAACGATGTGTGCTGGTCCATGACTGCTCTCGATGTGGGGCCCAGAGATTTCCCTGCCAAGAGAAATATTTGGTTTGTTTCTGACTGGAGCTCTGAATGCAAACACTCATACCTACAGCGTGGGTGAAGAGCGGAGCCGTGCCCAAGGGCAAAGCAGGGAGTGAACCAACCTGACAGCACAGAAACACCCAGCGAAATTTATTTTCATTTTTGGCCCATCTTCTCCAGGGAGCTTATCTTTTGTTGCCATACAAGCTGTAACTCATGCCAAGACTCAACATTTTCTCACTTCAATGCTAGCTCTGAACAGAGTCAGGCATCCTGATGGCAGTAGTGTCTGTCCTGGGGGTGTCATCATGTGCACCACGCTCCCTGGATATTCCATGGCCATGATGTGCCAGCCCCAGCTGCACCAGGGACAGCTGGCACCCATGCCACTGCCACAGTCATGCTGCCAAACAGGAGACCCCTCCCACTGCAGGGATGAAGTGTGGCATTTGCTGCTGAGGAATCCCATCCTCCCACTGAGCCACACCTCAGCAAACAGCACAGGGAGGATGCAAAATAAACCCTGCTATAACATCCAGCCCTACATGATGGTGCCTTGGAAACTGTCTACCAGGTCCTTCTACAAAGCCCGTTTACATCCTAAGGCAGGCTGTCATCAAACTTGGCATTGCAAAACTGAAACTGGCAGGGACCAAAGGCAAGAAGCATGTGCCTACTGCAAGTATTTCCTCACACATCCCCACAGCAGCAAACAGCTTTATCAAGCAACCAAAAATCACTCAAATTACATATATTTACCCCTACAGTAAGTCAGAATGGGTGTTGATTCACTCCTAACTCCAAAGAAACTGGATGGAGTGACTAATGTGGAAATTATAACAATTTTCCCTGCCCTTAATTTTGAAACTGAATTAAAAAACATACAGTCTGATGATGGCAAAACATAGGCTGTAAATATTTTGATATGGCAGCATGAAAAAGGAGGTTGAGTGTTAAAAGGCATCGCAGCAAGAAGCAGGAAGGGATGCTCTTACAAATACTTGCATTTTCATATGGATTGTACAATGCCAGAAAGATGTTGTCAAAACCGAAGAAATTTGGTAAATAGCAAAATGAGCCAGTGATAGGCTTAACTTAAAAGACCAGGAAAGATACCATGCTTGCTGCAGAAAAGGTGTAAAGATAAATCTTCAAATTGCAAGTGCTGTAACGTGCAAGTGGGGAAAATTGGCTGCACCACAAGGTTCAGACACAAGAATTGTTCACTGCAGCCTTACTTTGAAGTTTGGACGCTGCAAGAGCCAATAGAGACAAGAAAACAATAGCTTCTGAGGGAAAAGATGGAGAAGTAGATTCAATGCAAATAAATTGTCACCATGCCAATGCAGGGTCCCCTGCTCAGAGGGGTGTGGGACAGCTCGAGCTGCGCAATGTGTGTCTGCCCCAGGAGACAGGGACAGCACAGCCAGGGGACACACCTGTCCCTGCTCTGCTGGTGAGATGCAGCGGGAGGCGGGGTCTGTCATTGCTTCTTGCCTTCTCTGTTAATCAGGATATTGGCTCCTCCAGCCTGGCAATGTGACCGTTCTGCCTGGAGGGATAAACCAGGGAGAGGAGAGCACAAACCCTTGTCCACCCACGCTGCCAATCCCCAGCCAGGCCCTCCACACCTGCAGCACTGTGGGGTCCTGCCAGGGTCCAGCCAGCTGTGTCTGAGCTCCCTTCCCTTGCCTTGTGCCACAATAGCAGCCCAGAGAGGGCGGCTTTGGAGGCAGGTGAGGCCCCTCAGGGCAGGGGTGGGCAAAAGAACCTGGGACAGCTGTCTCTGGGACTGCAACATGGCACTTTTGCACAAGAAACACTGCGCAGAGGAGCAGCCATGGGGCATGGAGAGGAGGCAGAAAGGATGGAGCTTGTGCCTGCCTTCTGCCAGGTCAATCACAAACTGCACAACAAGGATCCATCTTACAGGTTTTGGGAGTCCACTACTAGGCTTTTGGAAAAGCTAAAACATCCTGCTCCCTCCCCCTGCCTACACCATCATGTGGATATTTATATATAAATATAAATATCCACATGATGGTATAGGCAGATTTGGAAGGGGTAGGGGGAAAATGTCCTGCACGTGGAAGTTGAAGTACCCAGCATCACTCTGTGTGCAGTGGGTGTTTTCCAGGAGTTCCTGATGTCCAGAAATGCCAAGGACAGCTGCTCATGATGAGCAGTTTGCCCCAGGGCCCAGGACAGTGCTGCAACCCCAGTCCCAGACCAGGACACTATGACAGTAGCTGATACAGGACTAATGAACATTCACCAACAGTGTAACACCACCAGGATGGTGTGAAAGTCATCAGCCCATGCTCTGGCTCTGGATTATTGCACTGATGTGGAGGTGACAGGGAGATGATATAAGATTCCTGTCTATCACATGACTCTGTTACTCTAAACAATGCTGAGAAACAGCTATGGACAGCATGTGGCTGGGATGCCAGATTTGCAGAGCTCCTCAAAGTCTTCCCAATGTCATCCTGACCTGTAAAGAGCCTGATATTTCAGTGCCAACTTCCTTAAGCATACCTCTGTTTCAAATAAGCCCCCAAACAATCTATTTTGTGTGTGTTTTAATTTAAGGAGAAAACATCTGGCTGCTAATGATGCTGTTGTTATTGGCAGCATAATTAAGACTTTTGTTTTCATAAACTAAGAATAATGGTGAGCAGTATTCAGCAGCCTGAAATCTTTATGCTGTATATATATGAGTCATGATTTTTCTAAGGAGTTGGCTGATTGAAATGTGTTTATGTGTCTATAAAGAGAGATAAGTAACATGTAGTGATGTTAATTGCAGAGCTGACAAGTTGTTCTACCCTGTTATTACGTTGCCCCCTTCCACATGATCCTGATTGACAAGTGATCCAAAAAGTTGCTTTGTTTAGCTTTAAACAGACCTCCCTTGGTGGGACAAAGCTCACTGTAGCCTGACACGGAGCTCACTCAAGTGTGATGCTTGGTTGGGGTTTGTGTTTCAGCCTGGAGTGGCTCTGGCATCCTGGGAGTTGAGTGGATAAAACACAACACCGCAAACCTGTTATCCAGCCTGTGCAAAATGTCATTTGGAATGACAACCATTTCTGGGAAGAGTCAAACTCAGCTCCTTATCCAGGCCCCAGAGAAGGAAAGGAAAGGGTGGGGGAGGTCTGGGGTTTCAAGAAGTGCCATCACTACCTCTAGAAGCAATACTGCCAAGCAACACCATGACTGCAGCAACACCATGCCTACAAGGAGTAAGGTGACATCTCTAGGTCTTGGAAAAGCAGCGAAGGTAACAGCCAGGGCAATGCATGTACATTCCTGGACCCACAGACAGAGTGGCATTGGCAAGGGACAGTTTGCTTGTGACCAGCTCTTTCTGTGGCTGTGAGTCAGATGAAGAGCATGATCACACCCAAAAATCCACTCAAAGCCCACACTCATTAGAGAGTCAGTTTGCAACAGGGAGTGGGCAAATGGCCCAGCAGAGAGGAATGACAGTACTGTGAGCATCTTAATTACACTCCCAGAAAACCTGCAACTGGAAAAGCACTGTAGGTTCTGCATTTCATCTGCATTCTGGAGAGCTGCAACATGCATGGTCCATTTTTTCACAGTAAAAGCTGGAAGTCTAACTTTATCACAGAACTTCATCATAAGTGCACAAGCTAGAACACACAGACACCTGTCAAATATCACAGGATTTGCAATGTCCCAACTGCAAGTGCTGAGCTCTTGGTCCATGCAAGAAAAGGGATTTATAGTTTATTTGTAAGCGGCTACAGTAAGAACACATGAAGTAGAAGAATAATTGTCAGGTTAAAAAAAAACAGAAAAAAAGAAGCCACAAGAAAAAGAGAAGGTTCTTACTGCTGAGGAAACAGGAAACTAGGGCTTCCTGCTTCTCACTGGACCAGAAATACCACAACCTCTGTCTCTCTCAAGCCCTGGAATAACTTGGGCATTTTGTCTTGGGAGGAACATGGTGTTGACAAAAACAAGCACAGAAGAGGAAAGAGCTACCCATATGTGTTTTGTGATCACGAGGGTCTCAGCTGGAGACCTGACATCTCTGTGAGATGCTCCACCAGTGTTTCATCAGCTCCAGACCATTCAGTGATCCTGCTAATGCTGAGATGGTATTTTCTCTGGTTGGCCTGCCCATGTACACAGTAACACATGGTCAGTCATAGCCACACTCTATATTATAGCTTGTTCCATACAGTTAACAGATACAGACTGAGTGAGTTTTTCTTTTTCTTTCCCTTGGAGAGAACTTATTTCAAAATAATGTTTTCTCCTTATTCCTCCTTACAGATGCCACTGCCTGGGAATTGCAGCTCTGACACCAATAAACATATATGTCATGAATGAGCATCCTTTCCCTCCATTTCTTTTCAATCTCTGAGGACACAGAGAAACATCTTTGCTTAACACAATCAGGACAGAGGCTAACATCCATTGTGTGAGCCATCAGGGAAGCCTCTCCATTTAATCTCTTCTCCAATACAAATGCAACAAAACAATGAAGAGAGACAAGTTGAGCAGAAGAAATATATCACTGTGGTCTGGTACAGTTACAGTGGAGAAAACACTTTTATTGTGTAGCCAAATGTACACAATCCTGTGTGAAAAACTCTATAAAAACAACACACAAACCACTGAAGGGGCAAGGCATTCCTACCTGGTCTGAAGGAATTTGCTCTACTGATGAGGAAGCACAGAGGAGCCGAGAGCTTCCTCTACCATTGTGGTGACTCCCTTTCCAGCTAAGAAAACTTTAGCATGCTAGCAAGGGGCCACTCTTTTTTTCTTCTTTTCCTCTTTAGAAATGCTTAGGTTCATTTGGGGCATTTGAGGGAAAAAAACTCCACCGGTTTCCACTCGTTAAAGTAAAAGATGTATTCCTGCAAAGTGATCAGCATGTTCCATTCCTACTGAGAGAACTGGTTTTTTTAAATAATACATTATCTTTGCTGACTGATACATGTGCTGACAGGTTATATTATTAGAAAATAATAAGTGAGGAAGTTTATTTTACCATAATCCAAATGGACAGAGTTCAGGTTAAATGCTATTGTTTGGCTTTTGAGAGATTAAGTTAAGGAATTTACCATTCTCTCGGTATTTTTCTTATTTATATCAAGTGTCTAACTGTAAAGTGCATCAGTACATGCAGTCAAACAAGATACTCAGTATACACAAGAGGTTACAGCCTCTGGAGATTCTGACAGTTTCTTTTTTGTATTCAACAGACATCCATTCAGTCACACAAGATAGATCCTCCATTCAGTCTAGTTAGTTTACAGAAATATAGATGAACAGTGCTTAGCTACAACTAAACTCATGCTGCCTTCTGTGGCAGGATCCATAACAACCACTGATACACTGCCAAGGGTTTGGTTAAAACCACACACCTACACTCTGCAGCAGAGACCCACCAGTGGAAATTAATGTAATAACGCCTCCTCTCACAGTCTAGGGAGAAGCACATACAAGAACATGACAGTGGCCAAAAACATGGTTTGACTCTAAAAGTACTTGACCATGGCCATGTCCCATTGAAAGGAAGGCTTTCCACAAGCTGGGAAAGTGATACTCCTATATACACCCTCACCTTGTGTACACGTGCCCCCCTGTCAGAAGCAGGGATGTCAGAATGGGGAATTGTTTGATCAGGGCAGCACAAACGGCTCTCTGCCCTGTTTCTTCTAGGTCAGCAAGCAAGCACTGCTGTTAAATTGGGGTTTAATGTATAAACTGCCACTCAGTTGTTTCTGATTGTCCAGAATGTGTCTTTGTTTAAACACATAAACCCCATCTGGTACCCATTACTGGCTCGCTTCTCTGCCTTGTGCGTGGGTAACTCAACACAGAAGCTTGTAGGGAGCTTGGGGCTTGTCCACATGGCCCCACAGCTCCCTCAAAGAGCCAGCTGGACAGCCACAACATCCACTCACCCTGTCATGGAACCTCCTCCACTGCTAAAAGGGGACCAAAAGGCAGGCACTCCTGGTCCAGGAAGGCAGATCTCTGAGGCAGGATTAGCAGAGTGTGTTTCAGACAGGCATGCTGTGGCAGTAACAACAAGGAATGATCAAAGGCAGAATGACTGAAACAGGGTAAGCCCAACCCAAAAGGGTTCAGATCACATGCAGAAGTCCTAAATGTGGACTGCAACATGTGTTTCACAGAGATCCACCTTTTCTTTTCTCACACATACATCTATAGGTGTCTACAGCTTACATCACTGCTGTAATAGAAATCTGTATTTTGAGCTCACTTAGTGTGAATCGGATAAAAAACTCCAGCCTCCAGTTCTGCCAGGTTCAGCAACCTTCTCTCTCCTATCAGACCTCAAGTCTAATGTGCCCTCAGCAATTATTTCTGAGTTGATATAAGTGACTGTCCTAGCTATCTTCAAGAAGGCTTTGTGGAACAAAACCCACCCTCACCCTATGCTCACAAACATATTTATTTTCCAACCAACACAGACTGCACATCAGTCTGTCCAGACTGCAGCTCCCAGAAATGTCTGTCTGCTGTAGAAGTGGCAAACAGGACAGGTCATCTCTTTGTCCAAACCAAAATCCACACCTTTTTTTTTTCTTTTAAATACTTTATATATTTGTAACTTATTGTATAAACACCTAACATTTGATCTTGAGTTGAAGCTCATGCTCTCTGTCACACAAGGGGATGTTCCCAATTTGTTTCTGGCCCCCAGTGCATGAGGGGGGCTTAGAAAAGCTGGTTACTCCAGGAGCACTGTACTCTGTCCCAGGGTTTCAGGTCCTGTCAGCTGATGAGGAAACACTCCCTCTTTTGGCCATGCCCTCACCTCCATTCTCCCATACTGGGAGCTGACAGAGAACCACTTAAAAGCTTTTGCACTCTAATTCCACTCACTGTATTCAGAACTTCACAAGGAATCTTCACAGTGGGTCTGATGAGTGGCAACTGTGTTCACATTGATGAGAAAAGAAGAATCAGCAAGAATGAAACTACTCAGAATGATGTGATTTTAAAGATCAATGACAAACCCCACACTTTTGCTGTGACAGGTCCTCTTCTTCTGAGATAAAGGATGATCACCATGCTAATAAATCATGTTAGGTCTACTTTCTCTTAGGATGCATTTGGTCACTGAGACTCATCAGTTTCTCAAGTTAAGTGAATATCAGCAGTCATCACAGTACTTTTAGCTTTCTTGGTTGCAGGAAGAAGCTTACACCAAATAAAGCTAAGAAATTGCAAAGGAAATTGTTTTATAAAAAGTAGGTAATAACCATGGTAAATTTCTAGTCCTTGACTGACGGTGTTGGCAAAAAATGCTGATGCAGCCAATCTGCTGAGAACTGGTGCAAGAATTTGGATATCTATGATAACTTCATGAAACACCTATGGCCATCAAAGGCTGACATGATAAATTAGCCTGTCACTGCCCATCATGCACTTCCAATGAGATTCTGCTCTCCAATTCTCCACTGGCAAAGAAAATCCACCTGCCATGTTTAAAACACCACAGTGGGAATAGGCACAGTGCTGAAAACAGAGCAGAGAAATCTTGCAGGTCAAATGCTCAGTTTGTACAAAGCCGTGGCCATGTTTGACATCACAGTGGCCAGGGTCTGTCCTTCAAATACCCGTGTCCTCAGCTCAGTAAGGATCACATGGGATCAGGACTTCGTGTTTCTCTACCTGCCACTTACTTTAGGGCTGTCACTTGGATTCCCAGGAACTGAGGAGATTATACACACACACACACACACACACACACACACACACACATACTTTAATCATCAAGAAACAACCACTGCAGAAAGGACCTTGCTTGTTTCTAAGGAGTGCACTAATGAATGCTGTTATCCAGAAACGAGTCAAAAATAGCACTGGTTTTCAAGGCAACTCTTTGCCTTTTTGTGCAAAACTGATGTTGTTGCACATTGTTCCCTCAGAACAGAGTTTGCAGAAAACTTTTATGGACTGGCTGGTCATCAAAAGGATATGGGAAGAGGAGGGAGGTGCCACAGAAAATACTAATTTCAAATAAATTCGAGATGTTTTCACATCCCTCAGGCAGACTCATGTTGGTTTTGGCAAGCACAACATAAAAAATAACACTGAGTGTGCGGCTCATGAGAGCAGCTTCCTGCATGGGCTGTGAATTTGCTTTGTTTTCTGTCATTATTGTTATTGTTATTAGATGGAGGTAGTGGTAAAGAGCATAGGTACATGCAGGAGGTGAAATAGGAAAAAGTTAATCTGTTGTGTCATCACTCTTTTAATTCAAAGCATAGAAACTCAGTTTTTGTCGTGTGAGGTCTGATAATGATAATCCAGCACCACCTGAACAAACAGTCTGCGGGACAGTCCACACCACAGCAAAGTGGTTCTCTGTCTGCTCCCTGCTCCTGCTCTGAGAACACTGGCCATGTCAGAAGAGGAATGGGGCACACATTGCAGTACTTGTCCTGTCAGCTGGGCCAGAACATTTAACTGAAAGGCTTACTCACAGTGAAAAACCTGCTTGAAAGGCTGGCCTGAGACCTTGCTCCCTGCCAGCCACGGGTTTCAGAACAGCCTCCTCTATTGGAGACAAGCTCATGTCTAAAAAGGAGTTTTAAACCTGTTAAAAGTGTTTAATGTCTTGCTTATATTAATGTTTACCAAAAAAAAGGTCAGTAGCAATAATGTTTCTATAACAACAAGCCCCCACGAAAGGGAATGACCTCAGCTTGGGTCATGGAAAGATCAGGTTAGAAAGTACTTAAATGGACAGATCCTCTTAAATCACATGAGTCTGAGGAAATCAATCCAAAAGTACTTAGAGAGTTAACAGAAGCAGTTATTAACAGGCTCATTAGTGGTCATCCCTGAGAACTTGTAGATGGTTGAAGAGGCTGAAAAGGGTAAGCATGAATCTTTGCTTTAAAGGGGGAGCAGCAAGATCTGGTAATACCACACTGGAGGAGGCTGCCTGTGCCCCAGAGGACATGAGTACAATTCAGGTTGGAAAAACAGTCTGAAAATAACATACTATAATTCAGTCTGGAGAAGGAAAGCTTCTACATGAAGACTGGGAGAATCAGCTGCATTAGTAGTTGACAGAGAACCATCTGGCCAAAGCAGTTGTACACGAGAGGAACCTGTGGTTACAGTAGAGCACAGGGGCTCTTGCATAGCCTGACTTAGTCCCAGTCTGAGAGGTGACACAGTGAAGGAAACTTAGAATGGGCAGAGATGCTCTTCAATTCACACAGAGAAGCAAGTATGGACAGAGAACATCAGTGAGGGAAGGTGACCAAACTCACCTAGCCTAAGCCCAGATGTCACCCAAAGATGGACAAGAAACTTGGTGAAGAAATGAGACAATAAATTGAGGATGACAATCCTCTAACCAGTGTTGAGATGAAGTCTCCAGCTTGTGTTGCTTTGGGTCCAGAGCAAAGCTAGAGAGGGACTATTCACCAGGAGCTGTAGTGATAGACAAGGAGTAATGGGTACAGACTGAAAGACAGGAAATTTAGGCTAGAGTTTGGGGGAAATTCTTTACTGTGAAGGTGACGAGATACTAGAACAGGGTGCCCAGAGGGTGGATGGCCCAACCCTGACAGTGTACTAGGCCATATTGGATAAGGCTTTGAGCAACCTGGTTTAGTGGGAGGTGTCCCTGCCCATGGCAGTGGGGGTTGGGACAAGATGATCTTTAAGGTCCAGTCCAGCCCTTAACATCCTGTGATTCTGTGCTTGTATGGAAAAAAAGATGGGAAACTCAGTAAGGCCAATGCAAGCTAAACCAGATGCACATTAATTTCACCCTTCCATCAGCAGATTGTTTAGGTTCAATGTTTCTTTAATTGATACAGTCTTTAGATGTGTCAATCTACACAGAACACTCCTCAGGGCAATTGGCCAGAAAAGCATGCTTTATGCATTTATATATCTGTATTGTATCAGTGACATCATTACTGACATAATTGCCCAGACATGTCATCAAGTCAATACATTCAGGGATTTGGGGTTTATTTGTTTGGGAAAGTGAGGAGGAAAAAGAACAGCAGACCAGAAATTAGGAAAATGCTGTGCCTTGAAGGCTTCCATGGGTAGGCTCTGTCTGCAATGATGGACAAAGAATTAGCAGCTGTAAGAGGACTCTCAGAGGAGTAGCTGTGCTGTGTCATGGTGTGTAGCTGCTGCAGACATCTCTGCAGTGCTGGCTGGGAAAGGGGCACTTCAGGACTCTACAGAAGGGCTCTGCACCATTTTATCATTCACCACGATGTGGCCAATGTGTGAACATGAACAGGAGCAGCTGCTTCATAGATGGAGACTACAGTGTCCAGGCTCTCCCCAGGAACTCCCTAGCACTGTCAACTACTCCACAGTTTTACAGGGGTTTAATAGGAAATACCAAACTGATGCCATTCTCTCTCTGACTGTTAAGCTCCTTGTTGCTCATCTTAGTAAAGAGGCAATACTGAGCCAATGTGAAAGAAAAGAAACTGTTCCTATAAAATAAAGAAGAAAAAAACCAGGCCACTTCTTCTCCATTACCTCAGACATTCTACAAGTGAGGTGCTTCTTTCACAAAGAGCTAAAGGTCAAATACATAATAGACACCCTGTAGGTTAACCCACTGGTAAATCACCATACCTTGAAAAACAAAAAACATTAGTAGAAAAGGGTCTGGACCTGTAGAAAAGCTCCACAGGAACTATATAGTTTGAGTGTGAATCTCACATGGCTGAGGAGAGGGGCAAGTAGAATCACAGAAGTTGGGAAACCATATAGAAAAACCCATGATTTAGGTATGAAAACCAAAAATAATGGAAGAGATAGAAATTTTGAAAGGTTTCATCAGACACAAGGAGAACATAAAGACTCTGAAGAGTGAAAGCTCTCTAGATAAATGATAAAATTAGTTAATACAAAAAAAATTAGACACTACTCACACACACATGGGACTAAAGGTTTCCTCAGCTCAGAGTTTGAAACTCCCTCTGGTGCAAACTCAGCTCAAGTGGTTTCAGTAAATCAGTGGAGATCCTTAGGTTACTGTGTCTCATCTCCTGTGCACCACAGGATGAGGAAAACTATGCAAGTGTCCATAGGCTGGGGTTGCCAACTTACACCTCCAGTTAAACCATGCCAAACCTCAAACTGTGCACCTTTCCCTCTTCCATGTGAAACACAAGAGCCCCTAATATTGTTGAAAATGCAGGAATGCTTTGCTCCCTGTTTTTTCACTGCTCTATGACACAACATGAAGTCTGGCATTTGTAGCTCTGTTACTTTTTCTGTGATTGACATTGCACCTGGATGACACTGCCTACCACAGAATTTCTCTAACACACATGTCCATGCCAGCAGCCTTGTTACTGCCCTCAAGTTAGTCTTCTTTATCTTGTGTTTTGCATATGGGTATGGATCTTCTTTAAAGAGATAGAAAAGAAGCTTTTCCTATCTGCTCTTCAAAAACTGAGGAAAATCCTTTAATTTTTTTCCCCCAATGTATTTTCTGTGCTAAAGGTGAATCATTAGTTTTGTTTCAAGAAAGTATTCAAGAACATGCATAACTGTAAGAAAATGAGTAATGTGACCAACTCCATTGGAATGAATCATGTACACCTCTATGAACCAGGGCTACAAGGTTTAATTTGATGTGTAACAAGCACGTGCAGAGAAACACAGATGTGTATGACCTGCCTACAGCCAGAGACGTGAAACAAGCCAGCCATTTTAAGGATCTGGTATCTGTTGGTCCATTCACTCTTGAATATTTATTTTTCTTCTCATATAGGAAAACAAATCTGCAAGACCTTGCAGACTGGTTATAGTGGAAAAGAATCGAAGCATGTCCCTGTGGCACATTTTTCCATCTCATCCCAGACTTATTTAACCCAAGAATGGGTGAGCCAACAGGAAACAATGAACTCCTCTTGAATACTGCCTATGGACTCAAGATTTCTTCCCTTTAGTTTCTTGATGATTATGGAAGCTTATCTGTGCACAGTCCTGCTTTTCCCACAGAAACCATCAGCTGTGTCCTGCAGCCTATTTCAGTTGTGATAACAGCTGCTGCTTGCCTCCCTGCTTTCCCCGTCTTTTCTAAATTGCAGTAAGTTTCCTGTGGTTTACTGGTTCTTCCAGCTCATAAATTGCTTTTCAGTGTCATGGAGTATCATGCCTAAAATCTATCCACAAAGAAAGGGAATGAGAAAATGAGGATTGGAAGAAAACAATGAAGGAACAAAAAAATGCAGTTAGTGATGCCTCTTAATTTGATCCTCTCAGGAAGTGTGCTGTCCTAGAAAACAAACCAAATAAAACCAACCCAGCCCAGCGAAAGAACATATCCAGAATTCCACAGATAAGATCACAAACCATGGGGGGAACTGTGCTGTTCCTTGGGGCACAAGCTGCAGTCAGCTGGGAGGGCAGCAACAGATAGGCATCAATAGATAGGCAGCAATTCAGGCTGTGGGTTTCCCAGGAGCTGGGCCATCTGCTGCTCCCCTTTGCACCAAAAGCAGAGCTGGGGGCAGCTGGGGTGCCTGGCAGCTCCCTCTGCCCTCTGCAGACAGGCTTTGCCCATGGGCTCCCCCTGCACCTTTATCCCCTCTGCCTGAGGGGCCCCTCTATCTTCAGAGACACCAACTTTGTGGTTTATGGGTCTGTTTTAGGTTTGAGGGCAAATCTAGGGAGATGGCCTATTTTCTCCAGTTTTTCTTGTCTTTCCCCTCTGGCTTCTAGGGACTTGGAGAGGAAGCATCCCTTCTTTCAAGGGAAAGTTAGCAGAGAGAATGATACAATCTCAAGTGACAGGATTTGAAACTCAGTCTTGGCTAAGAGACAGTATGAGACAGGAGAAGAAAATGGCTGTGCCCCTGGATTTTTGATTGTGCCAATCTGTGGACATTTTTGTGGGGCTCAGCAGTGAATTATAAACATCTTTTCCACTGCATGCCTTCCAAGTCACCCTGTGGGAATAATGGGTGAGGTGAAGAGGTGAAGAAACTGCCACCAGAAATTTAACTAAAACTGCCTAAGCCAAGTATGAAAATTAAGCGTTCCTCTCTGCTGCTTCCAACGAGATCTGGAGACATTATGGTCTTGCAGTTTTAACAGAAATAGTTCCATTGTGGCCTAGAACACTCTGGGGGCAAGTTCAGTGGCTGGGTTCACATCTGCTGTTTTCTGAGAGTCAGAAGATTATCCTCTCACTGAAAGTACTTTTCTCAGAGTTTTAAGCACCCAACTCACAACCTTTTCCCTCCTTTTCCTAAAAAGACACAATAATTTGTAAAGCAGTGCAGTGTACTGGGAAGTGACACCTATATCCCATCCTGGCAGTGGGCTAAGTTTTATGGGTGAATTACCCTTGAACATGCAAGCAGCAGTGTCCTTTGTGAAATGAAAGAGGCTGCCTTGAAAATAACATTCAACATTTAAACGTGCTCAGTACTGCTGTTCTGTTTCCATTTATTCATTTCCCCGCTCTTCCTCTTATTTGTGCATGTCCATGCATGGAGAGGGCAAACCCCAGGATGGAGTCTGTTGTAATAACAGAATCAGTGCTCACCTTCCTCCCAGCTACACAGGAGATGGTACCTCTTCTGCTATTTCTTACCCTAAAGCTACCAGAACAAACACACCCACTCATTGTCTCCAAACAGGGCCAAAAAAGTAGTATATCATCATCCACACTAGAACTAAGTGCTCCAGGGGCAAATAAACAGACAATTTGGTGCATGGCAACCTGGAAAGCAATTGAAATGAAAAAGGACATTTGATGCTAACTTCTGCTTTTTTTTTTTCCCTTATCAGGGCTGGCTTGTACTTCTGCTGCACCCTGGGAGAAGTAGCTGTATGCTGTGAAGATAAGCCTTTGTGACAGAGCAACCCATGGCACGAATTCCCAGCTCCTCACAGCTCCACGTGAGTGCTGAGGATGAGCACTACATCCCTCTGCCTTTCCTCCAGCTTCTTTCTGAACAGCAGAGGAAAAGCAACTTGGAGATGGAGTTACTGACTTGGCTTCTTGCAGTAGGAACATTTTTCCTAGTTCCTATGGAATATCAGTGAGGAATTTCACTTTCATCTATATGTTCTCCTCCAAGACATCTCAATGTCTTGTTCACTAAGAGTCCCACAGGCTGTTGAGTCACTGAAACATATACACAGCAAAGGCCCCTCTACCATACACCTTCCATATCAACAGTGCCACGGCTGTCTCCTCAATTCCTACCAGCAAAGGTAACCATTGCTTGTGGCTTCATCTCCTCAGGCTTTCAAGAGCTTTGCAAAGCCAGCATTTTGGTTCTGCACTGATGCAGAGTCAGCCACGCTCAAAACCCTTCAAAAACCTCAATAAAATCCCTGCTTGGACCCACACAAACACATGTTCACATAAAAATACTCACAAGTGTGCCCCAAGCATTCAGTGTCTTAAAATTCAGTCTGATATATGGCCAACCTAAAACAGAGCAGAGCATCCCCTCCTTCCAATTCATCAACAGCTGTGTGTACATCAAGAACACACAGAGGTAAGGACAGAAATTGAAGCAGTGCATATTTCAAAGAGCCAGAGTCTGAACTTTGTGTCTGCTGCAGGCATCTAAACTCTCTAGGCTCTGAAGTGACTAGGCACCAACAGAAAACAGAACCAGCACATTTTTTGACACCCATGGGATTTGTTTTGTACCTCATTGAATTTGGAGAGGGGAGAGAATGAAAAAAGGAAGAAGTAGGGAGGTGGCAATAAAGCAAACTGTTGTTTCTCTCAGGACCATGCACAGACCCATTTGGCAGTGCTCACATTTGCTCAGCTGCTGTGCTGCAACATGCACGACCTACATTACAATGCCAGGTGAGTGCCAGTGTTCTCTCCTCTGTGGCAGGATGGAACATGCCACCCAGAGGGATCCAGGCCCTCCAATTTTGGATGAGCTGGGTGATTCAAGACAGAAGCAGAGGTTGTGCAAAATGCACGCGTGAATTTCTGTGATGTCTTGTTTGCATTTTTAGGGAAATCTCCTCTTGTGTGTATTTCTGAAAACATCATGTGTGACCAAGCGGGATTGCACCAATGTGTGAATCCATCCTTTTCACTGTAAGGGAAGAGTGTAAAGGTCAGTAACTCCACTCCACCTCCTACCTTCCCTTCCTTTCCCAGTGCCAGGAGTGCCTGCTTTGGGTCACACCACAGACAAAGGCCATGACACCAGATTGCCACCTTGGGATGGATTCACAGCATGGCACCTTTAGTAACAGAGTGCTTGCACACCATTTTTGGGCAACTGGTAGGGGATGTGAACAATGGTGAAAAGCAACATCTAAATGGGGGGAAAGCTCCTGCACACAGAAACTCCTCTGCCAGGTGCTAACCACCCTATCTGCAGACTGATGCAGGATGTGGATCTGTTCACAGGTGAAATTGTTAGCCACAAAAAAAAACAACCAATGACAAGATCTATGAAAAGGATGGAAGAAAACTGATCCTATTTTGTTACAGGCATCCACTTGAAATAAAAGCTTTATTGCATTTACAATGGAAGTGGAACTAAAGTTTAGTGGCTGAGCTGTGGCTGCCCATGTAGTTCACTACTGAGAAGAAAACTCAACATCCAGTAGTGCAAATCACAGCATGAGAATACTCACAGTGCACAACTAAATGCAGTGACATTCCTGGAAACTCCTGCTGTACAAGAGCAGAGAAGCCACCATTATCTATATAAGCATATGTGGTCAAAATCTGTGCCACAAAACTAGGCAGAATTTCCCGCATCATATCCTCTGGGGCTTTTTAATTTTTTTTTTTTCAGAAATGAAGATAGAAAATTATCAATAGAGTTTACCTACATCAAATTATCTTCTTGTCTGCAAAACTCACAGTTGCATTTTGAAGAGCTGAATAAATGCCACATACAATTGTGGTATGGATAGGAAATACATTCAATGATCAACATAAACACCTGTTATTCATCCAAAATTCTTTCTTTACAGCCCCAGTGAAAAAGCAGAAATATTTCATATATCACAAAAAAGACACAGATTATATTGCATTAAACTAAAACAAAATCCTTGCTTCTGTTATGGTGTACTTACTACAGCTTAAAACCCTCCTCTATGATTTTACAAAATTCAGATCATATATTTAAATGAACACACTGTTTTAGAATTAAAGGTTGAAAAGTTTCATTTATCAAATCTGAAAATGACATATTTTTGTATTCAGAATATTGCTGCAATGAAATGTTTTGACTTTGTTAAATCTCACTGCCTCTTCTTTTCTGTCAAAAATACTAATCAAATCTAATTCTTTTTCTTGAACAATTTCAGTACCTCTGAAATGACATTTTAGGCAGAATTAACCATGTATGTCTGATACTCCTGGAGGATGGGATACCATCCAAAGGGACCTGGACAATAAGTGGGCCCATGTGAGCCTCATGCAGTCTGAGAAAACCAAGTGCAAGTGGATCAGGGCAACCCCTGGTATCAATCCAGGCTGGGCAATGAATGGATCAAGAGCAGCCCAGTCAGGAAGGGTTTGTGGTGCTGTGGGTGGGAGGCTGGACATGGCCTGGCAATGTGCACTGGCAGCTCAGAGAGTCAAATGGCTCCTGGGCTGCATCAAAAGAGGTGGAGTGCTGCACCCAGCTCTGGGGTCCTCTGCACAAGGACATCAACCTGCTGGCACAAGTCCAGAGGAGGCCACCAAGATGG
Organism: Melozone crissalis; assembly: GCF_028551555.1. Classification (NCBI taxonomy): domain Eukaryota; kingdom Metazoa; phylum Chordata; class Aves; order Passeriformes; family Passerellidae; genus Melozone; species Melozone crissalis. The sequence continues at coordinate 59,256,667 of NW_026535791.1, read as the reverse complement.
CCAGAGGGATGGAGCACCTCTCCTATAAGAACAGGCTGGGAGTTGGGGCTGTTCAACCTGGGGAAGACACAGCTCTGAGATGACCTTATTGTGGCCTTTCAGTACCTAAATGGATCTACAGGAGAGCTGGAAAGGAACCTCTGACAAGGGCACATAGGGATGGAACAAGAGGCAATGGCTTTGAACCAGAAGAGAGTAGGTTTAAATTAGATATTAGAAGGAAATTCTTTTCTGTGAGGGTGGTGAGGCACTGGAACAGATTGCCCGGGGAAGCAGCAGATGCCCCTGCCCTGGAAGTGTTCAAGGCAAGACTGGATTGAGCAGCCTGGTCTATTGGAAGGTGTTCCAGCCTGTGGCAGGAGGGTTTTGGAACCAGGTGATCTTTAAGGCCCTGTCAAACTCAAACCATTCTGTGAATCATGAGTCTATTATGTATTGATTAACTCATCCCCTACTGTACTATCACCTGTCTTAGGATGATTCTCTTAATTATAAAAGCAATGCACTTTGTCAATTTTTGCTCTTTTTTTATTTGTAATTATTTTGGTCTTTACCTTTCATTAAATATGCCTGCATTTTTGGGGCCTAGTCACAAATGTGCTTTGAGAGTGAATTTCCTCCCTATTCTCACACATATCTATGTTAACATCATTGAGTGCTTTGGGAGCATGCAAACTGGATTACTTTCATACAAAACCAAGCTGCAGGATGTGGTTGAGGAACACATCTAACATATTCCAGCTGCTGAAGGGTGTCAGTCTGCAAGGCTGGGTCTGGCAAGCCCCTGCAACAGGCACAGTGTAGGGACAAGTTCTGAACACTGACTTTTAATTTTTGTGCCTACTCCTGCTACCCTGAACTACTGCTGTGCAGACAGAGCCAGAGTCCCCCAGGGAATGTCTGTTCTCAGTTCTTGACATGCTTTACAAACCTGGCTCAGTGACACCATTCCCATTCTGCACAGGGAGAAAGTGCAGCTGGCACTGTGCATTTATGGTTGGTATTTTCCCAGGTGCTTGCTAATTTTGTGTACATCATAGCAGGGCAGGCACTGAGAGAAACTCGTGGTAGGAATCACCCAACTGGGGGAATCTAAAAGCTACACCTCTGTGTCTGAGTTGGTCAAGAAAGAAGAACAGAGACCTTCACAAGATAATACATCCTCATCCACCTAAACCAGCCAGAACACAGAAAGGGGTGGCTCTTCCATAAACTGACACTGACCATAACAGAGGCCAGATAACCAGCTGGAATTTAAGTGCCCAGCTTCTAAACATACAGCAGAAGCCAGACTGCTTTCAGATAGTCCCCCAAAAGAAATGTTTTCTGGTACAGTGTTGATGACCCACAGGGGACAGAAACTCTCTGGATCAGGCTCAGGCAGAGGCTGGAAAGCACACCTGGAGCACATCCAGGCCCACCCTTATTCAGGGCAGGGCAGCTGCAGCCAGTTTCTCATAGCCATGTTTAGCTGGGTTCTGAGGATCTCCATGGATGGAGACTAGAAAACCTCACTGGGCAACCTGCTCCAGTGTTTGATCACATTCACCATGGAAAAGCTTTTTCTTATTTTCAGATGAAATTTCCTGTCATTTGAGTTTTTCCTGTCACAAGATACCAATGAGAAGAGTCTAGATTCATCATCTTCTAATAGTCAGTGCATCAGTAGTCAGGATAAATCAAGCAATTGCTTTTTAAACATAGGAATATGTTTAATTTGTTCTGGTAATTCCTAAATTTATACACCCCATCAGATTTTTCTTACTAGCCTATTTAATTCCATGAAAAAGTCAAATAGCCATTTTCTCAAGCCTCACTATCAATCTCCAACTGCTTGTATTTAGAAACTTCACAATTACAATGTTTATTCATGTTTCATAACCTCAAATTCTGTGTTGAAAGACACAATGACGCACCAATAAACTTCTATGTATGCAGTTAAATGTTTATTGCATAACCCATTCCAATTTTCATGAGATTTTTTGCTCATAAATTTCTGCAATTCATTTCATCATTGATATGTCTGCACAGAGGGAGAGAGAAAGATGACAGATAGACAGTCATTTTTATGTTTAGTCCTGTGTAAATGAAACCTAGCATTCAAACTGGCTTTGTAAATGCACCCTGTGATACTCACATTGGCATTGAAAATGTGTGTGCAGAGATGCATGAGATGGTACAGGTGTGGAACTGTGGTGCACCACTGGGCACACATTTTTAATTTTTGTTTTCTTGAGTGTCATCAAAGTTTATGTCTGTATCCATTCTTCCTTTGACAAATTATGATTCAATCAAATTAAATTGTGGTGTGCATCTTCAGCCCTGTTTCTCCCACATTACAACCTAAAGCCACTTTTTGAAGAGAAGGAAATCCACTGGGTGTCTGAAACCAGCTCACAACTATCAGTAATTTAAAATGCACATGAGGTCAAACTCCTGTGGCTGTAATTATGATGGATGCTGGGTGCTTGCCTCCTAATAGTGGTGATTTAAGAGAAGCAGAGGCAGAGGCAGAGCACCAAGGAAAAATCTATTCTAATGGTTTTAAAAAGATTTCCTTTGCAATGCGGCCACCTGCCACAATGCCCTCAATTGAAAAAATTCCCTTCTCATCCACCTCCAGGAAATCCATTCAATTTCAACCTGGACAAGGTAGGCAAGTCTTGTTTGCCAACTGTAAACTGAAAGCTGGACTTTATATTCATTAATATAAAGACCCTCTAATATAAACATTTTTAATGAATTAAAAGATGCAACAAATCTTCTGGCTACAGTTTCTGGGAAGGGACTGAACCTGTTCCTCTTCCAGTGACAGGGTAGGCTTCATCCAGCCTCAGTTCCTGAGACTGTGACTCTTGCCCACACCATGACTATGTCAAATAAATGGATGAATTCTTGACCATGCATTGGTGACCCAAGACAGGCTTCCCCAGGTGTTTTCCCTAAGGCTTGATGCTCATTTGGGGCTAGGCTGCTCTTTCAATGATGGAGGGTTAGTAAATGCAGCAAAGAAGTTGTGCATCTGAAGATGCTCCCCACTGCCTGTTTTCAGTCCATGTCTAGGCCAGACCAAAATATCCTGCTCCCTCCCCAAAAAAATTTTCAGGGAAACCAATGGAGTTTTGTTTTTTAAGTGCAACTATTTATGAAAATAAAAATTTGTACTATAAATGCTAATCCTAGCTCGAAGCAAAAAGGAAAGACTCTTCCACATCTTAATTCTCTCTTTCCTCCTATTGTCTAAGGAAGTCCAGCCAGCTGTCAACAGCATTTCATTGACAATTTTGTAGTGAGCTCATAACCAAAAGGAAAGCTAAAAGCAGTCATGAGCAGCTTAATGCTGGTCCTAATTTGCCAAGTCTTGGAGAGAGTGATAAGGCTGTGTTCAGCCTTCTTCCCGTGCTGAGGCTGCCAAAAAACAGCAATGGAAGTAGCATTTTTTTATAATTTCTATCTGCCTTTTTTTCTTTCTTTATCGTTCAAGCAAGAATATGCTGTTCTCTAAAAAAAGCAGCAGTAACTACTCCAGCTTATCTTGGATGACTTTGCCTTCCAACAGGATCATCTTTAATGCTATATTTAATGCTAATTCTAAGTTTCTAAACTGGATTTTCCTTGTAAACCTCCATAGCTAAAGGAAAACAGAATGTACTTCAGAAGCAAAATGAGATCTGTCCATAAAACATCTTTCAGATGCCTTCAGTTGCTCCCCTGCTTTTTCATCTGTATCTTTAGCAATGTAGTATGGCAAAGTGAGTATTATGTGATAATGTGAAGTCTTTATAAGCCAGAGACTTTAATGGAAGTTGTTGAAAACATGCCCAAGCAGTCAGAGATTTCTGTGCTCAAACTCTGAAACCTCACTTGACCATTAAACACCACAACATGTCAAGGTCACATTAACACCTTTGACTCTGGAGACCTGCCAAAATCTGTTGAAATAAGCACATCATATCAATCAGTTGGGATGCCCTCCTTCCCAGTCTAATAGCTATTGAATTTTGGCAATATGACAGCCTTGGAAGTTTCCTGGATAGTTCTAGGGAATCACATCACAGGGAAGTAGGAAGATCTCTGAAGAGAGCTCCTTGTTTGGTGCAATCATCAGGAGAATGATATTGCCATATTACAAGCCTTCACTTCTGTTTTATAGAAGCAGATGGACCTTCCCTGTGATGCAAAACTTTAGAAAGCAGCTCATGCCTTACTGCTGAGATTAGTTATCTCAAATGACTATCATTCTGTTTATAGGAAGATTTGGGACTAGAGTCACTCATAAATAGTCTGGCAGTGCAAAGCTGTCATAAACATATTTGGGGAAATATGTGCACACAGCCCAAGCTTCCTTCCACTTGGCAAAGTCCCCTCTTCTTGACATAATTACCAATTGAACTTGTGGATAGCCAGCAAATGGCAGAGTGGAACTGAGGCAAGACAAGCTAGATCTTGGTCAGCTCTAGGTCAGTACATAACAGGATCTATATATGTTTCCAGTACCTCTCTGGGAAACTGAAGCGTGCCACAGGCTGGCTTCACTACACTTGCCACCAGTGAGACCACTGCATTGTAAAAAGAGAGATAGAAAACACAGTTTTTTTACATTAATGTTAGAGACTGGCTTTGGAAGAAAATGGCCTTTTGAGTTCAGTGAGGTGTTATTCAGCCTCTAAATGGAGGCAGTATTAAGAAGCAGCATGTCTAATGCCCATGGAAGCCAAGACAAAAGGATTCCCCCACTGGGCAGCACGGCAGCAGCTCTGAGCACCATGGATCAGCTGGGAAGGGCTCCCCTCACAGGAGCATGGTGGAAAACTGGGGAATTTCCAGCAGCTGCTACCATTTGCTCATGAACATATTTCTATTCTATCTGCTCTCATTTTCCAACACTGCTTTTAAAAGCCCATTTTCAAATGCCCCACCATTCAGGCCAGGAATACTCTCTGCAATTAAAAGAGTAATATTTTTAATTCTTCTGAAACTCTGTACAGCTGAAATACCAACTTCTCTGGAAACACTTTCTTTCACTTGCTTCTCTGACAGGGGTAAAATTACTTCAGGAAGTATTTCTTTCTAAGAGATGAAAACCAGAGATTAGTGGGATTTCGAAGGCTGTATTTGGTGCCTTTTCTATATGAACTGTGATATGTAATTTTGATTTGGGACTCTCCAAAACTACAGAGTCAATTGTGTTCTTTGATATAGTAAGGAGTTAAAAATAAACCAAACTGTTTTAGAAAATATGGGTAAGTATAAAATGTGATATGTATAACAATTCCCAGACATCAAACCTGCAGTTTGCACATGTGCATGCACTCTACATATTCATAAACACAATTATGTTAGCCTAGTAGAAGTAATAAAACATTCAGAGATGTATCCCATAAAATCCCACAGTCCTTTTGGGGCTAACATTTACAAGAATGTTCTTAAGCTAAGGTCTGGAACAGAAAAACTACCATGAACTGGGGATTTTTGAACCTGTATTACAAGACAAGGCTAAAAGTCTTCAGCTTTAGTCTTCCAAAATGAAGGCTGAGAAATTATATTGGTGCCTTCTCTAAATTCACTGTGGAGGTAAAGACAAAAAATAAAGGCAGATTGTGGAAGTTGGTTCAAGATCAAATGGTCAAAATCTGGCCAATCATTGCTGTTTCCCTTAAAGTCATCTCGTAGCATGGTACTGGCCAACCCTTCTACTGTCAGAGTTAAAACTCTAGTGACACACATGCCCTACTCCACCACCAGGGCAAAAGAAGATATTTTGGTGTCTTCAAAAGGAAGGATTTTTTTCCAAGGGCAAAAAAAACCAACTCAACCAAGGCCAGGTTGGATGGGGCTTTGAACAATCTGGTCTAGCAGAAGGTGTCCCTGCCCATGGCAGGGTGGCTAGAGCTAAATGGTCTTTCAGGTCCCTTCCAACCCAAAACTCTCTATGATTCTATGAAAAAGCATTTTTATGGATGACTGGGCTGACCATACAACAAGGCACCCCTCCACAGTGTTTGGTACCTTGCTCCTCCAAGCAGACAACCATGTCAGGGTCTTGCCCTGGCACCAGGCTGACTTGGCTCTGCCCCAAACCTGTGTGACTTGCCAACAAAAGGCAGAGATTTGGTCCCTGTGTGCACTCAGTGCTTGGCTTGTGGTGGCTGTGCCCCTCACCTGGAGCAGTGGGAAACCAAAGTCTACCTGCAAAGATGCCTTACTCAACTAACCTTGTGAATTTGTGATTTACAAATACCATTTTAGCCTCTGGGAACAAATCACAAAATCCTTGTGAGCCACAGCCTGCCCACAGAGGCACAGGATTTGCTTCAATAAAGAACAGATCCTAGCAATTTCACTGGAACCCTGCTATGCAGCAAAAACCTTACAGAAGTGGATGGACAGGTATGAGGGCAATGCCAGTCCCTGCTGAGATTTAACACTTGTGAGGCTGAGAGTCAGCAGCCAGGCCTGCTTTCATTGTCCCTGTTTGAAATGAGGGCTGTGCTCTTCCTCTGAGGGAACCAACACCACTGCAAAGCGCCCCTGACTCCAGGGACCCACCCAGGCAGCTCCCAGGCCGGCCCAGGCACATTGTCCTGCCCCTCTCTTTCAGCAATGTGCTGGCAGCAGCTTTACTTTTGTTTTGCTGGCTGATCCCTCCATCTGCACAGCGGCTGGGCCCATTCAGCGGCCGTGGGCCCGTCTCCCACTGCTCCCAGCCCCGGCCCCAGCACAGCCATTGTCTCTGGAAAAGCAGTCAGTCTTTCCAAACAAAAGTCCCCAGAGCTGGTAAATCCTTCTGACACCAGCCCCACAGCAAAGGCAGCTGAACTTGGACATTCTCCCCAGCCAAGCTCTTTACGACTTGTTCAACGTCGCTGACCTCATGCCACATAAGCACTGAAACAAAGAGCACCCTCACCCCCACGTGCACTTAAACATCCTCTTGCCCTGATCCGGAGGGACCCACCAAGAACCTGGCAGAGCTTGAAAGCTGCAGTGTCACCGTGATATTTGATAAAAAATCCTTTTTCTAGGATCTTTTCTCCTGAGAAGCTGAGAGGCCTCAGAAACGAAATGTAAATAATAATTATCTGCTGCTGTGGAATGCAACAGGTGCATCTTTGATTGGTCTCATGTGGTTGTTTTTAATTAATGGCCAATCACAGTCCAGATGTCTCAGACTCTGAGCGTCACAATATTTTATTCCATTCCTTTCTATTCCTTGCTAGCCTTCTGATGAAATCCTTTCTTCTCTTCTTCCATTATAGTTTTAATATATAATTTTCTTTTAATATAATATATATAATGAATTGATGAGTTGGCCTTCTGAAACATGGAGTCAAGATTCTCTTCTCTTCCCTCATCCTGGAACCCCTGTGAACACCACCACATTTGGTCACCCCAGGTGAAGAAAAATTCCACACTGCAGAGCCCTTCTGGGCTCCCTCAGCTTGAAAATGAACAAACAACAATGCAGGAAAGGCAACATTTCTGTGCAAGTGCATCCCTGCATTCTCTGCAATGATGGATCAGAGCACAGCCGTGCAACCTCAGTATGCTCATCCTTCATCTCTTCTCATCCATATGGAAGTATGGGATGGAAACTGAAGGTCTTCTTTGCAGACTATGGTTCCTCTTTTAAGGACAAAAAGTAAACAAAATGTAGAGAAAGAAGGATTAAAACTTCTAAATGTCCAAAGCAATCTGGATTTTAATTGACATGAGAGAAGCACTAAAGGAAAGATGTAGGAAAGACTTGGTCTACATTAAAGACACCTACTTAGACTTTTTCTGTTCTTGACTGGGAATTCTTGTTGACCTCCACTGTGGTATCATGCCATTGGAGACCACCAGGCCTGCTACCACTAAATAGGAGAAATATGGAAGACCCAAGCACCCATTTATCCTGCAGACACAGCCTCAATTCTCAGTTCAAGCTGCCTGCTGCAGCTGGGAGGCTTCTCTATATATTTCTCTGCTGCAGTTGGGAGGCTTCTCTATATATTTCTCTGCTATATGCATTTTATGATTGATGTCAAAGGCATGCAAAAAATGAGGTTCTCAAGTGCCCAGGGATCCACTTTTCCACGTAATACATAAAAAAGTAAGAAAATTCGAGCATTTTTAAGTGAAAAAGTAGATGCCAGACTGGATAAGAAAGGAAGGGGAAGAAAGAGGGAGGGAGGGAGGGAGGGAATCAGACAGATTCAAAACTAGAAAGTGTCAAGACTGCCATGTTCATAGATACAGAACATGGTTTGGTTTATCTAGATACTATCCTCTTTGACCAAAATCACTGAGATTGTGATGGTACTATTCAGCTATGTTAATGAAGCTGTGATTAAGAGCTAAGTAATATTCTCCAAATTAGGAGGAAGAAAAATATTACAAAATCCCTTCACTAACCCTTCTCAGCCAAGTATGCCAGTCAGAAAAGTTGGTGACAGTAATAATTTAAGAATTCCAAGTACCTCATATTTACAAAGTGATAGCTTTCAAAAAAGAAACTTAGAGCCCTCCAGGGATAGAGAATAGTCTGAAATATTTCCTCAATTACCTAATTTAGCTTTCCTCTGACTTCCTCCTAATGTGGCCAATGTAAACTTTCCCATTTTCTGCCTTTTTTTCTCTCTCTCTTGGAGATCATGCTTTACAACAGAAACATGAAATCCCACAATTTCAGTTGCCATTGTGCCAGGGTTACTTTTAGAATCATAGAATCATTTAGGTTAAAAAAGGACTTTGAGATTATCCAGTCCAACTGTTAACCCAGAACTGTCGAGTCCACCACTAGACCACGTCCATAAGTGCCACATCTGCTCGTGTTTTAAATCCCTCCAGAGCTGGTGACTCCTCCATTTCCCTGGTCAGCCTATTCCAGTGCTTGGCAAATCTTTCAGTGTATGAAGATTCCTACAAAATGGTGGCTTTGGGTCATTAGTATGCCAAGCATATGCCAAGGTTTTTTATTTATTTTTATAGACAGTTCACTTTCAGGTTTCAATGCTGCTCAAAAGCTTCAAAGAATATTAGCACTTTCAGTATTACTTACTTGTGTGATTTGTTTTCATCCTCCATAAAGACAAGAGAAGACTTTGAGTGTTTTCCCTCTGTGTCTGACAAATGTTAACAATGGGTATTTGCATAAGAAAGACTCATGATTTATATTTTGATTTTCAATCCATAGTCAAGATAAGCCTAACCAGAGATCATTTGGGGAAGATAAATATTTATCCCATTTTTTCTTTGACAAGCTAGAGAATGCAAAAGTTCAGAATATATTACAAGGGAGGATGCAGCCTTCCCACACTAAATTTATAGACCTACATTACTGACCTGGCCTTCACAATTCCTTCCTATCTTGCTTTTTCTGTGCAAAAAATCTGGAGAGCAAAGACCTTGTGCTCTTTTTTTTTTCCTAAGGCTCTTAGCACTTCCTAGTGGTGTCTGAATAATTAATCATACTAAATTTGTATATGGTTATGCATGCAGAACTATTTGTACCAGAAAACAACAACATGAATATGCACAGAAACTATGCACATACTTTTGAGAGATTGCCTGCCCTATGTGTTCAGTATTGTTTCATAAGGCATGAATATCTTAGCATTGAAAGCCTTTATATGATGGTTGTATTATATTACTGGTTCCATAAATCCTTACATGAGTTCAGACCTCACAAGAATAAAAATGTGTGATGGGTAGGATGTTTTCTTTTCTCTCCAACCTTTCCCATGAAAAAAATATTTTGCAAATCTTTTCCACCTGTTTCACTTAAGAAATGCTCTCAGCAGATAAGGTTAGCACAGTACATATGTCCCTCTCCAAATCCTCACTCATCTTCCTCACTAACTATGCCAGAGACTCAGATGGCTGGTCATGCCCAGAATTCATCCTATGCATGGCTTACTGAGCCTTTGAGGAAAACACCGCTTCAAAGTCATTGTTCCTTACAGTGTTTTTTAGCTGCTGCAGCATTTTTCCTGTGTCCACATCCTTCACCTGCAGGGCTTTTCTCAGCAATTATGATTTACATTGCTCTATTGCACAACATTTTTAACTCTGAGACTTTGCCCTACCTCATTCCACTTGCTTAGTTCCTACCTTCATCAGTTATAACTGGTGTGCTGGCATCTCATCCAGCTCTTCATCTGACAGCCAAACAACTTGAGCAGGTGCACACCACTTCCAGATCCTGCAGTCTGTAGGATATAAACAGCCATTCATGGCAGCATCCCTTATTCCTCCTCCCACCTTCATCTCTGTACCTCAGCAGGAAGCTGACACTTGAGCACTATTCCCTTGGACAGAGTGTTACAAATCCCATCTCTGTCAGCTTCCCCACGTGCCATAGTGGTTATGTAGAGGTTATCTGGTAGGGAAGTCTCAAGGGACATGCATGAGATCTGCTAGGATGATGTGGCGATCCCATCCAGCCTGCATGCTCCAACTCCTTGGCACAGCAGGGAATGGGAAAGAAAGGTGTGTGCTCTGGTCGTGCCCAGCAAGGAGTTTGGACATGCCTGAGGCACACATCCAGGCCCAGATTCTGGGAAATTCTGCTGGGTTTATCAGTGTGGGCACTGCATGGGACAAAGGCTGTTATTGCATTTCACAGCTACTCTGCTCAAAACCACGGGACACTGATGATTATTAAATGCCTCTGAAACACGTGCCACCAAGCATGGCATTCCTTACTGCCTGCCAACAAACAAAACCAAGTCGGTACATTAACATCTATATCTGCCAAGAGTGTTAGTTGTTGGCAAAGCTGGGGATATTGGTAATGCTGGGGAAGGAGAGGAGGAGCTGGGGACACAGACAGGAGGGAGGGAAGAAGTCTTTCCTTACATACAGGAAAAAAAGTCGTCTCAATCAGAGCTCGTGATGTTGTTCCCTCTGTGATCTTCTCCAGCCTGCATTTACCAAAAGCACAGCAGAAGTCACTCCAATCATTATGCACTAGAATAGAAGGTTGTCACTGGCACATAAGCACGTCTGTGCCAGACACGCCAGAGTTACAGCTTTCCAAATAAATGTAGTTCTCAAATGTGCACATCACCACTGATAGGGGATGACCACAGAGAAGGAAAAGCACATACACTTGCAATGCAGCTCTTGAGTTTTTCAGCCTGAAAAAAATGCAGTCTGTCTGTAAGACACACTTGAGTAGCTCAAATGTTTTTTCTTCTTGCCCCCAGTTTCCACTGCCCTCTTTTGCTGTGACTTTGAACACTCTGTCTCTGTTTTTGATTGACTCTCTTGTCCCTTCACAGCCAGAACAGCACAGCTCACCAGTGCCCTGCTGTCCTAAGGTGCCCACAGCCTTTGGCTGTACCACAGACTGGAAGAACAGCTGTCACCTACTCTCACCCTCTTGCCAAGCAATGCCTTTTGGTTTTCCTTCTGTTGACCATTTGCAAGTTGGAGGACCCCCTGCAAGCTGCCTAAGTGTTGAATGAGGAGGACCCTGGGATGCATAATCCTGAAGAGCAGCAGATATCCTGCTCTGTATCTGCTCTGACTACCATGGGGGTGGGTGCATTCCTCCAGGACTCCCTAAAAGATTAGCAACTAACTTGGGAAGAGATAAGGGATTAAATTAAGTCCTTAAGTAGGTTGGGCTACAACACAGAAGAAAAGAAAGCCAAAGGCAAACAAAAAATAACCTTAACTCTACTCTTCCCTGATGCTCCAGAATGGACAAGAGATTTGGAAAATCTGTGAAAATACAATTATGTGAAAGGGAGCGAGGCCTTCTACCAGCCTCCTAGATCCACTTTAATGTCTATTTATACTTAGCAAGAAAAAAAAGTCTGTTTAGTGCTGTTTCACATTTTTACAACGGAAATTCTTATTAATGTGGAGACTTTCTTCATATAATGACTCTATCCTCAAGCAGAGGCAAGTTTGAAAGAAAAGCCCTTCATCTACAAACACAGGATGAGATTCAGTTAAAAGCTATCAGATACAGATAAACTTCTCAGAAAGCATAGCTGGCTATTTTTTTACTATTTAGGAGAAAAGGAGAATTAAAGAACTAAAAATTTATGATGTTTTTCTATAGATTTCTGTGAAAAAGTAACAACTTGCAATCTGTAAAAATTCTTTCTCTGTCTATACAAATAAATTTCTAAAACTCAGCTGCATGCACTTATTCCCTTGGAAATGGGAAGAGATTCAAACCATTCCATGTTACCAACCTATGGAAGGTATTTCACTGAATTCCAATAGAGACATGAATCCCTGTATCTGTCCCAATGATGGTGTGAAAGGGAATCCAACAACAGAGTTCAGGGTGACCTCTTTCTTCATCTGGGCTCTGCAGGATGTGTTACAAGTCAGGTCAGACCAGCACTGGGTTCAAGGCTGCCAAGACCTGTCTGAGTAATTGGTCTTGGCAAAGGTAGCAAATGCAACCGCTCCACTGAAAGCAAGCAGCTGTCCTCCAGGTGAACATCCCACACAACTGAGCGAGCATGGCGGGGTTACGCCAAACCTGAGCAGCATTATTAAACCTTATTTACCTAAATATGAGATATTACTCACATAAAACTTTGCAACAACAGGCCTCTGGTTATTTAAACTTCTAAATCCTGCAATACCTTCGAAAATATTTATTTAATACAGTACAATATGAACAGCCTAGTCCTCCCTTCAGGAGGTACTTCACATGTCAGAGCACTTCATGTACTTGTTACCAACAAGTACAGGCCCTCTAAGTAAAAGAAAAATACTTTGGCAATAAAAAAAAGCAACAGCCAGCAGCTACAGACAGCATTATTTAAATAATAGTGACTTAAGGGTGACCTTTTGAAAGGTAAAATAAATAAATCCTTACTGCAAAGGCAACATAGCAAAGCATTCTGGACCTTCCTATCTGCAACACCACCACAAGTCTTGTGTAATTTTGGGTTCTGGGAAAGGAAGGTGCTGATAGAAATGAAAGTCCACCAGGCAAAAAATGAAAGTAGTCAGTGCATGAACTAACAACAGAGGGGAAATGTGGGGATTTATTTGACAATCCTTTCTACAACACTCCAGAAATCTGATAAGTGGTTGGGACTTTTCTCTGGAAAAAGGAAGGGTTTGAATATGACTTATTTTTTAAGGATAGCATGGAACTAAATCTCTTTTCTCTGATACTGCCATTATGAAAAAAAAAAGGCAGAAAAGCAGCAGTTATCTGTGCAGGGCTGTAAAGACTCACTCAATGATTTCAAAACACTAAACTTGTTTTCTTAAGAATCCTGCAGAGATTAGTCCATATGTTGTAGGAAAGGTGGTCACATTTTTCCTTGGAAACTGACTGGTCAGCCACCCTTTTATGGCGATGGTTGCAGGGAGAGGAACAACACATCATGGCCAAATATGGAGCCCGTCTGAAGTTGCTGAAGCCATTTCTTTTGTTGGACCCAAGCCACTAATTCTGCTTTTTTATTGTGTGTTGTGTTCAGCTAGCCCAGATGTTATAGAGGCATTGAGATGCAGAAACACTGTGCCTTCCCTCCAAAATCCTTCCCCTGAAAATACTGCACAGCCTAATTAAATAATGACATTTGCAACAAGAGAGATAATGCAAAAATTAGAGCAGCATTTCACTTGCACTGCACCCCTCCTTGACAAGCAGCCCAAAGTAGCTGACAGTATGCAGAACATCATGCTGTGCTAGAAGACCTGATGTGCTCAGAAAAATAAAATCCATCCTCAGCTTGTGCTGCAGTGGGGGAAATAGGCAAGGAGGTCCTCCTCATACAAAGCAGTCCATCACCCAGACCTGCACAGCAGTGCTGTCCCACGGCAAGAGCACGTGGCAGCGCATGTATTTAAAGGCAGTAAAATAAGTACAAAGGGATTCTCAGAGACTCACAGATCACCACCAAGACATTTTGCAGCTCCTGCACAGCTTAGCAGCAGGCCCTGGCTGCAGGCTGAGCACTGGGGTTCAGCTGAGGCAGCGAGGGGGCTGGTGCCAGTGATGGATGGAATGCATGGATACAGACTGCTATAAACATGCTCAGCCAAACTTGCCAGGCAGATGGGGGAAACCATTCAATAATGAATTTTATGAAGCCCTGGAAGCAAAATGTGGTGACTAAAAGCAATTGGGCTCGTTCAGAGATAAGTTGGCCTTTAGGTATAATACCTATCACCATTTCTCCATTTCTGTAATTAGGAAATTAAAAGCAAACAAGGGGACACAACAGCAGTATCTCTTCATCAAACAAGAAGAAGCAAGCGAGAGCAAAAGGCAAAAAATTCATGGTTGCTTTTCCCCAGCCCTGCTTCTCCAAGACATCCTTTTGTACTCCTTCATCCCTACCTTTGCTCTGCCTTGTGCTGGCACAAGCATTTGCTCAGCTCTGTGGTGAGCCAGACCAGGGGAACTAATCCAGGCTGAAACTAGTCTTGCAAAAATGAATTACAGCACAGGGGCAGGAATGCACAGCCCGGGAAAGGGGAAGGGTAAAAGCAGCTCTCTCAGCAGCAGTCCCTGGGGGTGATGTCCTACCTGTGAGTGCAGATGCTATCACATAGCAGGGAAAACAGTTCCTGTGGCCACAGGCACACAGGGACTTTGAGCTCAGTGCCTCGGATGCTTGCTAGCAGTGGAGACAAGAAAGCACCCAGCTCAGCACATGCAGCAGAGCCTGCTTGACAAGGCAGCTAAATATTCAAGCAGTTAGCTCTGTGCTGATGCAGCTCCACAGTTAGCCCTGATTTAGTGCCAGCTCCAGTGCGTTTGCATCCATCACAATCGCCACAGAGAATTAAGCACTGCACGTGTAGGTCAAGAACTAGGGCTGGTCCCATTTCTTCAAATTCAAACTGACGTTCTGAATGCAAAAAGCAGCAGGAATTTTAACACTTTTTTTCTCATTTCTGCTATTTGTAAATAGCCTTTAAGAACACTGAGCACTGCCTTCCCAGAATCAGTCACAAGAAATTATTTCCCTGTATTAGCCTTTGATCTCTCTCTCCAGACACATCTGATTTAAACCAGCATTCATTTATGGTATAACCTTGTTGGCTACCAAAGAATCACAGCAAAAATAAGGCAGACCCACCCTTAATTAAGATTGCAGTGTCTCCTTCACTCCAAACCCTCTCTGCTTGCACCCAGCTCAGCTCTAAGTCACTGTGCTGCTTTCAGCAAACCCAGAGCTGAATCTGTTGCAGGCAGATACCAGAGCAGTCTGGGGGCTGTTAATGAGGGCTGACGTGCAATGGTTTCTCAGAAGGCATTATGTTGGGAAGGCAGATCCACGTGCTGTGCTCTTCAGCCACTGGAATGCAGCATCCCTCGCCTTGACATGCTTCCTGCAACGGGGAAAACCAAGGGAAACTAGCATCAAGCTGGGCTGGCTCCATACCAGCCAAAAATGCCCTGGAGCAAATATTCATTTGCCCTGATAAGGGTGCATTTAAGACCCTTATGTGCTCCTCCAGCACTTCATGGTGACCTCTGCAAGGTAGGTCACCGCAGTAAACTTCACCCTTAGCAAAGGATAGGGGAAGATGAGAGGAAAGGAGGAAAAATGGAAGGAAGAAAGGAGGGAGGAAGGGAGGGAGGAAGGATATTAGAAAAATGAATTTTCTGGTAATTAGTTTGCAACATAGCATAAGTAAATATTACTTAATCCTAAATTAAATGCCAGGAAGTAAAAAAAGAACAGAGAGGGAGGAAGGACAGACCAACACACACAGACATGCGTGACAAATTAACTCTCAGGGTCTCTCTGCAGAATCACTACAGCACTAAAGAGCACTCCTGTGATGTGAGGGGTGGATGCCGTGTTCCTGATATCTCTGAGGAGGAGATCAATTCTGCTCTCAATTACACCACCAGAAACTTAGAGTAACTCCCTTTGCATCTGTGAACATAAGATCAAAACCAGATCCAAGGTCCCTGCTCCACAAAGCTTGCTGTGTACTGTTGACAGGTAAAATGATGAGCAAAGACATCAAACCTCTGGGAGAGAGGGAAAAATAAAGGTGACCAAACAGCAGGAAAAGGGGGTGGTGGAAGAACCACTCTTAGAAAAGCAATTATAGCTTCTATTTCAAGCTTCTTTCTTGATGTTTAGCGGAGACCAAGGGTGTCTTGCTTTTAAAAGCCAGGTATGGCAGTAGGAATGGAGAGAAGCTGAGAAAAGATTAATGGGAATTTCAGAGCCAAAAAGAACTCACTGATTTTTATTCTAAAAGCTCTCAACAATATCCAGCCAAGGCCAGTCTCCTGACTTACCAGGGTTGGTACCAGTCTTTGGCTGGCAGGACAGTCTGGGTGCTGTCCTACCCTGCCACACAGATGAGACATGAGGCTCTTTTAGTAAAAGAGCACAAGAAAGATACTTTGCAAGGGGAGCTGGTGTCACCATAGCTAGTTCCTCAAAAAAATCTAAGCCTGAAAACATAAACCTAGGGGTGATTTGTATTCCTGTTTTGAATTGGGCAGTCTCCTTCCAATACCATAACACTTTAGGCTGAATGGCAAAATAGCCAAAATCATAAACTGCCAATTATTGACATTAACTTAGAAATATAAAAGATGCCTAACACTGTAACTCCTGGCTTATGGTGCTGTGACTTCACTGGCTATCAGCAGTCATGAATGAATGAGCCAGAAATCCTCTGAAATGCAGGGGGAGTGGTGCCAGAGGGGAAGGCATCCATTTCCTTTTTCCAAGAGTAGGCATACTCTCCTTCCTGTCCATTTCTGGGCAACCAGAAACCCACCCACGAGGGCTCTTTCTAATGTGGCACTGCCTAAATGCAGACATGAGTTACCTTTCTGCACTAGATGGATCAGCAGCAAGGGTAAAAGCCCAGCTTCTCACCTGCCCCCTGCTCACCTGGGGGTCCAGGGCAGGCAGGGCTGAGCCAGCCCGGGCTCCTGGGCGGGAAGGAATCCCCAGCACTGCCCCCAGGTGAGGAGCTGCCCACTCACTGGGAAGCTCCTCCAGACTGCTGGGACCTGGCAAAATGCTGCTGCCACATGGTGCTCTTGGAGGTGCAGGTGAAGCAAAATGAAGGCTCTTGGTGAATTTTTAATCGACTGAGACTGCCGCATAAGGAGGGCTGCAGAATTCAGCATTGCTTTACCAATATGCTGACTAATAGCCTTGATTAAAATCCTAGGGCACTTTTTGCAGCACACAGGAGCATTAATTCCAGTTCAGTTAATTACCTGTGCCTAACGAAATGCCATTTGCAGCTTCAGCCAGGCCTGCAAGTCTTTACCTCCCCTCTTGAAAAAATGGTGCCATATCCAAACACACAGCTGCCCCATCTCCCTAGGATCCAAGGTCCTCTGTGTCCCTTCCCACTTCACCCAGGAGGCAGGATGGCAGGCATGGTGACTCCAGATCCACAGCTGAAAGATGCGATACAAGGGCAAAAGAAATGTGCTGCTTCCATGACCTGATTTTGTCCTTTTCTATTTATCAGACGTTGGGGTTTGTAGCTTATGGCTGTTTCAGCTTCTTTTGTAAGCACTGCATTTTTAAATGGGAACTCTCAACTGCACTGCAGTGGCAGCTGCCATTTTGCATTCGTGTGCAGAGACTGAGGCAGAGAAGGAGCTCTGAAGAAGAACTCGTGTTACTTCTTTTTTTTCTCCTTGTTTTGCTGTTGCATTTAAATATAAAATAAAGGTCATCCTGACTGAAAGGATAGAATTGCTCTATGGAAGCATGTAATGAATGCACGGGATGTAAAAAGGGCAAATGTCCTTTAAGCAAAAACACAAATCAAAATTACCTTTTTTTTAAAAAAAACCCCAGCTTTTTCATTCTCAGGCAGTTTCTTTTTGTGACTAGTGTGCCTCAAAGAATTACAAGCCCACATGAGCTGCCACAATTGCAACAGAGAAAATACTTCCACTGCATAGGAGCCATCTTCCTCTCTGAACTTTCCTAGTCACTAAGTGGAGAATTTTAGGAAATGCTAGAGCTGAAAAATTTGGAGAGAAAAATTACTTTTGCATGTTGGACCTGTTTCGTGTGCTGCTCAAACCTAAAATTATTAAGCATCTACAATTTCACCATCAGGCTTACTGCTATGAGGTTTATCCCTACTTGGAGGCTATGGCAGTTCTAGCAAGGAAATTCAACAGAGCAGAAGGGAAGCCAGTGGCAGAAGGAGTTTCCAAGCGTCCCTGCCTGTTGCCCCACAGGTGCAGACAAGATATAAGCTGACCTAAGGAAATCATTGCATGTTTTCTGCCAGGTAAGCTCTGCAAGAGGAGCATGCAGAAGGGGGCACAGTGCTGCTCCTTGATGAGCAAATAACAAACACCCTGCAGGCCTCTTGTAGCAGCTCTGCTTTGCACTGCCACACACAGAAAATAAAGACCTTGTCTGGTGTAACACAATCAAAACCTACACCAAAACACAGCAACGCTGTGATGGCAAAAATGCTGGGCTGGTAACACTGAAGCTGTTTGCAATACAGTTTCTTTTCTAGCTTTCCCTATCTCATCCCTTCCAAAGATGCTCCCAGCTAAGCAGAAACTGCTTGTTATAAATCAGAAAACTTTGGTGGGTCACAAATTGAGGAAATCAGAGCTCTATTGGGTGCAAAACACAGTGATTCAGTGTTGCAGGCCAAGGGACGCTTATAAGTTGCAAAATATATTTAAAAACCTGATGTACGCATGCACTGAGTAGAAGAGCAAATGTGAAACCTCATCAGTCCAACCAAGAATTACCCTGGAGTTTGGAGAAACCTATTACAAAACCTATGAGAACAATGGTATCTTAGCATTACCATGCAAAACTGAGTTTCCACCCAACATTATGACAGCCCTTTCAAAAGGAGGTGCTGACAGGAAAAGGAAGGGAATCAAAATAAATGGGAGTTTTGGATCATAGTAAGAGCCTTGGAGGAGAAAGATCAATCCCATCTACAGAACAATAGTAACAGTTCAAGGCCCATCTCTAACTACCACTTTGGGGGCAAATGATTTAAACCTGTTTTATCAGTTGCTTTTCTCTATTGGCATATTATAAGCAATATTTTATTTTTATATTTTTCCATAAATATTGTGCAGTACATGTACACTCAGAATATAATCCAATTAATAAAGTCAGGCACACATATAGCAAATGACTGGAAATTTCAAAACACATAGACTATGCAGCACTGTCTGCCCCAGGCAATGCAAAAGCTGTGACTGACACTTCAAGCCAGAATGGAAGTAATTTTAAAATCTCAATTAAAAAAAAGTTTGGAAAATTATCTTGAGGAGATCTTAATTCATGTTCTGCCTTTTGATACTTTAGGATTCCTATTTGCCAGATTTTCACACAGCCAGGAGGATTAACAGATGCAGCCAGAATCTGAGACTGAGAACTATGTCAGGAATTTGAAATAAACCATTAATCTCCGACAACTCTGGAAAAGGCTGAACTCAAGTGACATCCTCATTTATTTCATTTTAACTACATGTCACTCCCAGCCCCTGACTGTGTTTTTGCAGACTCAATAACCCTCCATAGGTTATTTTTCTAGTGAGAATGCAGCCTGCAGTGCACACTGGGCACAGGCTGTGAGGTCCAGGCTCTTGTCAGTGGCACTGAACTGCTGGCAAGCACCAAGGCTGGGGTTCCCAACCACCCCCACATCCTCTCCTGCCCTGTCACTGCCTCACTACAATACTCATTCAAGCAATGAGACTAAAGAAAAAACCAACCACGTGAGTTCCATAAAACTGATTTTTAGAGAGGAAGCAGGTAAAAGTTCCTGCAGGTGCTGCCACAAGCTGGGATGCTCTCCTGCCAGGGCCTTACAACCCAACTGGGGTTTTTCAGTGCACAGCAGCCTCAAGCTCACAGGCCCTGGCTGCAGGGTGGGTGCTCAACAGGCTGCTCTGCCAGGGGCAGCCCTCTCCTCATGTGCCAGCACCAGCAATTTTGGCAAAGCATCGCACTGTGCACAGGGGAAATGTTAATTTTGCAGCATCCTGGAAAAAAAAAAATCACTCATGGAAGTATTCAGCTTTTGAAATTTTCATCTTTTTACCCCAAAAATCAGGACTGTGCTGCGGGCCAGGTCGCATGTTGGCAAGGGTGGGTCTGTCAGATGGGGCCCTGGCCTCGTGCTGTGGTGCCTGGAAAGCTCTGCCAGCACCCTGAGTGGTGCCACTGGCCACCTGAGGCTGTGAAAACACAGAGCAGCCAAAATCCTCCCCATCTGTGCTGCTTATGCTGCCCTTGAGGAGCATTATTTTTATCATCTTTGAATCCTTACAAGTCAATTCTGCTCCCATCCTCCACTGAGTCAGAGGTGATGTGTACAATGAAGAACCAAGCACAAACAGGTGGGAGCAGCTCTGCTCTGCACACAGCACCAGCAGGGAGAGCAGGGCTCCAGCAAGGCAGACCGTGGAGCAGGCAGGGAATAGGGAATTCCAGGCTGTGGAGAATGCACAGCCTGCACTCAGAGCTGCTCACGCCAACACAAAATATGGTGTTACTACTCCATGGAAAGCCTGGGAGACAGTGCTCCTGTACCTCCACCCCTGCTCCCAGAAACCTGTTACTCAGGGCTTCCTTCAGATGCAGTCAGTGCAAAGCACTGCAAAACACGCCCACTGACACACTGATAGGAATTTTAAATTCTTCAGCATCTTTGCAACCCCTTGACTCTGCATGTGTCTGAAAGTAGGAAGATTCAATCCTCTGCCTTTTTTTCAGACTGTGCTTTTTTTTCCTTCTTACAAATTCCTGAAGTATCTCCATTCATCAAAGCAGAGGGAAGCTGTAGGAAATTACTGCTGCCACTATGGAACATGCAGGTTTCTTCACTGCTCCTCCTGCATCTCCACATTTTGTCTCCTGGGAAGAACATCCTAATGGTTGGTTTCAGTGATCTTAGAGATCTTTTCCAACCTTAATAATTCTGTGATCTACAGAACTGTGTTCTAATTGTAATGCACTAGGCATTGACCCTTGCCATGTTAACAACAGTGTCTACTGGTCTGCCAGAAGCCTCAGGTCTTGGTATCACCTGATTGCCTGTTTTGATTTAAAACTAAATTTCTTCTAGATAATCTCACTGCAGATTAATGAAAAAGACTTGAAACACTTCAAAATGTTACAGAATAATAATAAAAATAGTGAATTGTTTTTCCTTTTCTATTTTAAGCAAATCTCAGGTGACTTGGACACGACTTCTGCACACCTGGGGCTGCCAGCAAAGCAGAACTATTGCACATATTCTCCTTATCATGGTAAGAATTCCTGCAGGCCCAGGAGGCCAGAGAACTCAGCATCCTGACAATTACAACGATTACAACTTTCTTGTGAAATCAAGAACTCAGCAGAGGTACAAAGAGATGTAAATAGCATCCAATGAATCATGTGAGAAAGGTAAAGCCAAGCTGCAAAACATCCTCTCTCTTCTTGGCTCCCAGCCTGGGGGCTCAATCTTACCATAAAAGTCCTTCACAGATTGTCTAGGAGCAGAGCATATAAATCTCCTTTTATTTCAAAGCAGTAGGTAATCAATACCCTAAATAAGACAAAAACACAACTCTCTTTAGCAGATTGTTTTCTTGATAGAAGACAGGGAATAAATATTCCTAATAGGTACCTACTTACTTTTAAATAATAATGGCATCAGCTCAGTAATCTCTGATGCCTCAATTAGAGTCCCATTGTGCTATGAGATGAACAAACAGGTCAAACTGGTTCAAGCTATTCTTGTGATAATTTCTGAAAATGAACAGAACACGGGAAACATCAAAATGCTGAATATGAAACCTCCTGTAGTTCTGTCAGAGATCTTGACTTGAGAAATCCCGAGGAAACAAATGAAGCAAACTACTGGGATAGGCAATCCTTAGCATAAATAAATAAATAAATGAAAAATGAAAGCATTGAAAACTGATTTTACATTAATTCTTGTTTTGAGGATTGCAGGGGTGAAAGGCAGCAGAGAAGTGTGCCTGGTGAAGCAACTCCCTCTTATGATAATGCACACACATGCACACACATGCACATGCACTTGCCCTCTTCCTACATACCGTAAAGAAAATCATTCTGCTTTGATTTTCATAAGTAATAAATGAGTCACATCTAGATATAAATTAACATGATTAATACTGAAGAGCAATCCACTACCTTAAATTTGCCCACTGGCAGTTGCCCACACAGATATTTTCACTGTTTTTTTAATTTCATTTTTCAAAAATGAAACCATGCCTCAGTGTCTGATCCATGAAGGAGAGGTGGTTTGTGCCAGTAGCCTCCAACACTGAGATCCCTTTTCCTAGGTCACTTATGGGAAAAGGTTAAAAAAACACTGAAATGTGTTAGAAATATGATGATGGAATGAATTTCCAAACTTCCCTTGATTTTGTTGCTAATTACACAGATAGTCTGACCACCTTTATTTTCTCCAAATAGTGCTCTCCATCCCCACTATGTACAGTAAGGGATGCAGAGTCTTCAATGCTGTTCAGCTATGTACAGCCTTCCACAACAGCTCCAAAGATCCTGGAGATGTAAAATGCAGCAGATCAAGGTTCAGTTACTGTTATTATGAGAACTGATAGAAATTTTTCTTCTGGAAAACAATTATGCAGAAAACTGGGTTTCTGTTTAAGGAACAGTTCCTACTAAACTTCGGTTTTCTACTCAAAAACATCAATACACTAAATCCTGTAGAGCAGAGGTGTTAATGGTGATGCAGTGAACCTGGGGAACTGTTTCCATGTGTTGCTCATGGTCTCACCTTGGGGTCATATCCTGCATGCCTCACAACCCCACATCAGGTGCCAGTCTGGCATGGGCTGTGTCCCTTTACCACATGGGGACATTTGGCTTGACCAGGCTAAAGGGAAGAGTGGAAACCCTAAGTATCTGTAACTACAAAAGTCATAAAGTGCCCTGGCACTATTTCAGAAGCAATCTATTTAGGTGTTTGAGAATGTACTTCATTGAAATCTCACAAACTTTATGGGAGGAGAAAAAATCCCTCCATTTTCAGGTCCAATTACCATCATGAGAAGCTGATGTGATAACAGTACCAGTGTCAAGTAAAAAGCAGATAGGAGGACCTGCTCCCTGCCTGGGGGAGTTTGTGATCTAAGTATTTCACCACTGTCTGCCAAAGTAATATGCAAAGGTATGGTAAGAAAGATGTAAGCAAATGCTTCAATTTGTATATCTGAAATATTACGAAGTGCTGACTCCTCTCATCCAATGTCTCTCAGCTGCGTAATTCTATGTAGAAAACAGAGTTAAGGAGTGTCTTCAGGGCCAGGAAATGACTTTACCTAAAGATCATCTGTAGATTTCATATCTAAAGTATGGCTGGTAAAAGAAAAATAAAAATCTGTGGGCAAGGTTAGCAGCACTGGTGGGGCAAATGAGTCAGAGGACAGTGTGGAAGCAAAGCATGCAGAGAAGAAAACCTCTGAGGGGATAAAGGTGCTTGAGCATGAAGGGAGGAGACAGAGGAGGCCATTCAAAGTGGGTGACAGCATGGCTATAGGGAGGGAGATGAAAGAAGTCAGGCTGTGGAAGAATAGGAGGTGGATTTAGGGAGATGGGTAAGTTCTGGGTGGGAGATGGGGAAGTTCTGGGTGGGAGATGGGAGTCTGGCCAAATCTTCTACTGCAGGTGGTTTGGGACATGAGAGGAAGAGGAACCAAAGGTGACCCAGTCTTTTGGCATGAGGCTCAGGGTGGAGAAGCAGGATGGTGAAGTACAGCCACATGTTTCCAAAACAGGTACCTTTGTGCACTTCTCACTGCAAAACTACCTCCAGCTTTTCGTAACAAGCTCAGGCAGCCTTGGCCTCTCTCCAGCCACCATCTGGGCTTCATTTTACAACACTGATGTTTGAGCAGTTGCAAGTGGATTGTAAGCAGACAGGAGATCATGACTGTATGCTCTCCATTGCTGCAGCCCTTCCAATGCTAGGACCAATGCCTGAGCTTTTTCCTCTCCCCCAGGGAACCTGCCAGCCTTACAATGGCTCTGCAGTCAGAAGGTGCTCTGGGTTACAGGGAGCAGACATACAGATCCTCCTCCTCTTTCTGTCCCCCTGGCAGTGACCTGCCAGGAAAAGCCATGTCCTGAGAGGGCTCCCACCCAAAGACTTTTACCCATCACAGGCACCTGCCAGGAAAAGCCATGTCCTGAGAGGGCTCCCACCCAAAGACTTTTACCCATCACAGGCACCCGTGACAGATACAAACCACACAGCCAGGCAGTGGAGAGCTGCTGGGACTCTGGAGAGTGATCACCACAGCCACCAGGCAAGAGGTACAGGAGGAAACTTCTGCATTCCAGTCTGGAGAGGTGCCAGGAGCACACTCAGCAGCCCTGACCTCAAACTGAGGAAAGAAAGAGAGAAACTTGCAACAGCTTTGTTCAAAGAGAGGCTCTTAAATCCAGAATTTAGGAGAGATTCATGTCTGTCCTTGCAATTGAAGGGTTCAACTTTTTGTCATCAGATCTGAAGAGATCACAGCAAAATAGAAGCTGCTACTTTACAGAGCTCTCCTAATTCCCATGTGTACAGTTACATAGTTCAAAGAAGGACAATAAACACAGGCACCTTTGGAGAGGAATAAAGTGCAGTTCCACCACCTTGAAAAACCGTTCCTATAAGTGACTTGGTCCTTTCCTGCTCTCAGGTCTGGTCCCCAAGAAAGAATTGTTGAGCAGCTCTGTCAGAGCAACCAGACTTTATCACAAGTTGTCCCAGCCATGGCTGAATTCAGGTCATGCCTCCATGATCATTAATCCTGGCTCTTTGCTCTCAGTACACATTTGATCTGGATCAGACCAGGGCACATAATCACATTTAAGATGAATTAGCTAGAACACATGATATGGAGTTTATGCTGGCCTCATGCCAGCTGTGGGAGGATGAACGACACCCGATCCCGCACAAAGCCTGCCAGCACAAAGTTACCCTGGTGCTGTTTTTGGAACAAACGTGAACCAGCAGAGCCACATCAGTCCCCTGGAACCAGCCCTGTGCACAGACTGGTTGCTACATTTTTGATGCAGTTTTACTTAGTCAGAGGCAGACTGACTAAATCTCACTTAATTATGAAGCCAGGGCAATCAGACTGACTCTTAGTCAAATCACATTTCAGTCCCTACATCAGAGCTGTCCCACAGTTAAAAGGATCTACATTACTCCTAGTCTGGGTATAAACAGACTCATGGTACCTTCTTAGCCTTGTCTCCTTCCTTGCTGGGCCTGCTCAGGGCACATCCCATGGCTCTCCAGTACTACAGCAAACAGAGCCACATTCTCATTCCTCCCTCTGCATTTTGGAAATTAATTGCCTTACCCTTTTGGGCACCTAAAAGAAAATTAGAAAATTCTCTTGACATACAGCTGATTTAGCCTGTGACTTTACTGTTGAGTTTCTGCTCCATCAAACAAAATTTTGGGAGGACAAGGAGGAGGAAGAATGAGAGACCTCCTGGCCAGTGCCTACTGTTTTACTGCACCAAAGCAGTCAACATCAGCTGCCATTTCTGCTTGAAAATGCATTCCCAAAACATCTGCTGTGTGTGCTACTGCTGAACATTTTAAAATACCATATATTATATGACTTCACTGAGTTCAACATAATAGTTAGAAAATACAGAAAACTGGCAAGTGTTCAAATTGCAGTGTGTATATAGACAGACAACACAATGCACTGTTTTCCTGCTAGGGTCTGGGTGACAATATCTATACATGTCATTCCAACATAAGCTTGTAACCAAATATTTTCATATTCTGATTAAAAAGAAAATAAGTTTCCTGAAACAACTATGGTACCAGTTATCTTTTACTAGATATGATTAAATGGTAATCAAACTTCTTGGATTGAATCACTAACAGATAATTTGGAGGAAAACTTTAAGTCCTAGAAAATAAAAGCCATAGGTACCGCACATGGGGATGCTCATAGAAGTGAGAGAGTTTGAGTAATTTCACCATTCTCCTCATGACAGTGAAGGAAACAAATGGAAGAGAAAGGCAAAGAAACAACCTGGCTCATCCCCTGACCTCCCACTTTGCCTTGTCCCTTGTCTTGGTCTGCTTTTCCCTAGTAGGACAAATGATTTCTATCCTACATCTTGAACCACATAATTCTTTTATTTCTAAGGTGTGATAACATTTCCTTATTCCTGCCAGTTGCAAAAGAAAGCTTTCAAGGATCTTGGTGAAACATCTTCTGTTGTAGCCTAGCTGATTCATGAGATAATCTGTTCTTAATATAAGCAGCCCTAGCCCTGTGGTTCTTAAGTTTTAGATCAGCACAATATTCATTCCTTGCTGTGACTCAGTGGAGGCTGCAAGAGACGGCGAAGGGGAAAAAAGAAAAGTATTTTTATAGCAGGTTATTTTTATTAGAAAATAGTGTGTTGTATAAAAACAGTCTTATTGAATTGAGGTGTTCAAAGCAATTCCTGCAGAGTAAGATTATAGTGAGCAAAGTGCAGGTGAGAAGGTCAGAACTGCAAACTAAATGCAGTTTATTCCACTGGAGCAGAAACCTGGGAATGTACTTCAAGGTAATCATAAACACATGTGATGCAAGAATCTCACATGCATAGATGTACATCCCACCACAGAAATCTTAATTGTACACAAAGGCAGTAATAACAACAGAAAGTAAAAATAGTAAAAAAGTACAAACTTTTAGTTTCCTTGCTAAATCATGTAATAGATTATGTTCAGCAGAAGTTATGAGAATACATGGCTAAAAAGACTACACTTTACAGTTATATGTTTAAAATAAGCATTTATGAAAAAAAAAAAAGTAAGCAGGCAGAAAGGAAAGAAGGATGTGTTTGGGTGTGTCCATTTGAATCCACAGTAAAGCCCAAGGCACAAAGGAGATCAGCTTGAAAATAAAACCCAGGTGGTACATCCAGTGTGTATAGGTGACTAAACAATACAATGCAGTGGAAGTACACAGGATTCAAGCCAGTGCAAGGGGGGAGATAGGATATCTATAAACTGCCCAGAGGACACAATGCATGAGTTCATACTCATATTGTAGCTGCTTCAATGCATGAAGACCAGGGGACTCATTTCTGCAGAATGATCTCCCGTTCATTAAAGACTGAGCTCTTACTGTCCACCTGCTCCAAGCTCATCTCAGATGCCCTGTGTCCACCACAGAAGAGGGCAAGGGAATGCACAATGAAAGAGTCTGATAAAAAGCAGAGTTCATTTGCAGTGCTATGAAAATGGAGGGGATGAGGATGGGAAGAGCAAGAGCAGTACACAGTGAAGTCACCAAACCACCAGTGCAGTTCTGTATTTAGCGTGAAGACTAAACTGCTCTGAATGCAAAACCAAACTGTTCAGCAGCAGTATTTTGACCAGTGGCTTTAATTAAACTCAGCCAGCCAGAAAAAACATATTTATACATATTGACTTCTCAGCAGTTACCCAAGATCAAAGCAAATGAGGATGGAGGTGGGGGGTGAGAGATATCACTGGGAATTGAGGTTTTTCCTCTTTATTCTGGAAAAAGATCTTTTCCTCCATTATTCTGCAGCTCACTCTGTATTTTCTGAGTGGCATGTTCTTGTCCATACCAAACTCATGGCCTGTCACCTCTAGTCATGTTTAAGCCTTCCCATTTGCCAGTCGAAATTAGATGTTCAAGCCTTGCCAGCATAGATGCCGTGTCCATCAGCAAAAGACCACACAGACCATGTTTGCTCCACTGGCATTTTATCACATTAAAATACTGTGAGCCAAAGAAAGCTGAGAGTTACGTTAACACAAATTTCTACTCACCTATATTCTACCCTGCTTCAAAAAGCATGGCAAAATGTAGGAAAAGGCCTAAGGAAACCCAACACATGGAAACCCAACAAATGGTAAATTTCTTGAAGGAATAATCCCTTTCTCTGAAGAGCATCTGCAGAATAGTATGTCAGTCAGAAACTGGAATTTCCTGCAATTAATCAATTTAATTTAAAAAAAAAAAGTGACAGCCTTCCTTCAAATACTGCACATGGTTAGGTTGCATTTCTGTTTCTGGATCTTTTGATCAATCATGGAAGAAAAGTGACTGGCTAGACCTGCTCTACTGAAAATGAAAGATGAACTGGGAAGCTCATTTATTTTATTTGGAGAAAGAAACAAAGACAGACAAACTGACCAAAAAGCCAAACCAGGCTAATAGCCAAACCAATTATTTGTGTCTTGCCAATCATTTCAGTCCACATTTGTTCCTCTAACAAACTGAACAGGCTGTTCATACAGTTATTTGCCTAACAATGAAGAGGCAATCCAAATTTTTCTGGATTGTTTCCAAACAAATGTTGAATATAAATTTACATTCTGGTAATTTTTAAAAAGAATGAGTTGGAGGCTTTCAGGCCTCTGCATTTACTAATAGCTATTAAACAACCAGAATGAAGCTGACTCACAAGAGAAAATGTCTTCTCAGCTGATGGAGCCATAAAATTTGGCATTTCTGGCTTGTGTCTGGAGAGGAAAATGATTTCCTCTATAAATTATGCTTTAGACGTGCCAGTATCCAAACCAGAACCACACATTAAACACAGGTAGGGGAAGATTGAAGAACAGGATCCTACTGGATACAACTAGAAGGTCTGCACTTGATTTATGGCCTCACAGCTTGAACATACCTCACCAGTGCTGCTGCTATAGTAACAAAATAGACTGGTATGCAGGTTTGTGGTAATAATGTTTGTTGAAAGAGTTTTCTCAGTTTTATATTCATGTTTCTGCCTTTTTTTTTTTTGGCCTATCTCTAAAGAGGATGAGTATATGAAAGCAATAAATGCAAAACTTGGGGGAGAAAAAGGGTTGTAAAGGCTTTATAAGAGAAACACATTAAACTATGCAGTTAGTTCACAGAGATAAGGGACCAAAATGTTAATGATGGTTTGGGAATCTCCTAAGCATTTCAGCCACCCTCTGGGCTTTGAAGAGCCTGACCTGGAGGCACAGTGCTCCCAAACTCTAGAAATATTGGCAGCTCTCTAACTGAAGCAGCAGTGAATGGGAACTGAAGGGAAGAGAGCAAGACTTGCTTTATTCAGGGCCAAGTTCATCCTATGGCCCCAGTGACTCAATGCCTTGCACACCTACTTTTCTTTAAATGTTACAAACAGCCCCTGCTCGTGCAGTGGCAATCAGCAGCAAAACTCCCATCCTATGGATACATAAAATTACCTGCAAGCTTTTACTCTTGTGTGGAAAAGGACTAAAGCCCATTTATCACACTGACCAACTGACTGAAAAGAGAGCTTGCTCTTTGGCCTTGACTCAACAAATCCCCTTATCCAGAGAAGATCTCCTGTATTGGATCGCAGTACATGTGCTGCTGATCTGAGATCTTAAATACATCCCTTAATTATCACAACATTAAGGGCATGGAGGTTAATTAAAAAGCAAATGAAACCTTCACTCTATGAAGGTAATTCCAGTTACTCTGACCTGCAGAGGCATACAAGGCTTTTGCTCTGGGTATTTATTAGACAGGGAAAGAGGTTTACTTAAATATTATCACGGCCTCTTGAATATAGCATTAAGCATGGAAACCCAGGAGTATACTTTCAGTTCTCATGGGCCTAAAATGGGACTAATCTAATATTTTAAAAAAGAGCCAAGAATTTGGAAATCAGTGAAGAAAGGCATTTGTCTTTACTTGCATGTTTTCTAATACAAATTTTCAGTATTTTCTATTGTGATATAATTGATCTGTCACTTTATTCTTTCATTTCTACTCTCTGTTTCTCTAATGCCACAAGAAAAAAGAAGGCCCCTCCACACCTACTCACACTAATCATCTTTCTTACTCCTGAAGTCTCACCCACAGTGATGAGCTGAGAAATGTGAACCTTTGACTCACTGAAAAGGAGGAATGGAGATCCATGCATCTGGTCTGTGGTTCAGTTCTTCCATTTAGGACACCAGCTTAAAAATAAACCAAGGTGAAAAAAATATTTTCAAGGACTGTAGTCCATTAACATGTAAGAAAAGAAGAGTTAACAAATGGCATGGCTTTCTGGAGTAGGAAATAATCTCCAGTCTGGTATACAGAAGAGGAAATGCTCATCACTTGAAGGACAGCTCACCTTATTTAAAATTAGTGTTTCTGCACTGCAAGTTGTTTATCCAAGGCCAAAGCAAGGCACCAACACCATTTTTACTATCATAACTACTGCAATTCAAGGAAATTAACCATCCACGAACACATCTCTCTGAAAAAACACAAGGCTCTGCATGCTAGTGCAGGAGGTCTGAGCCATTTATTCAAGCTTTTTCACCTTTAGTAAATAAGGGCAGCTACAACATTGTTCTTTTTGAGTACATCAGTGTCGGCTTTTGGTTTTCTGGCAAAGCACCAAGGTGTCCTCTCAATTATAAAAACCTGTGATCCCTCTGAGACACCAACTGGTTTGGAAAGTGGAATATGGATTAAGTGGCCATTAACTGTCAGTCCCCATTAATGAGACTGAGCAAGAACAGTGATAAATGAAGGGGTAAAGCAGATACTCTAATAAAGTACCCTGAGTCTGGCAGAAAGTTTTAAACTCCATGTGGCACTCTGGCTTCCTTCCCCTACCCCCAAAAGAGGTCAAGAACTGAATCAGGAAATTACAGAGAGGTAGGATTACCATCTGGCACAGGAAAACTTTCAGGGATGTGACATGAGAACACCTGGAAAGACAGTTTGATGAAGGACAGCCAGCATGCATTTAGACACAGGAGGTCATGCTTAACTAACCTGCTGGATATCTTTGAAGATAATGCGGCTGTGGCAGATAAGAAAAGTGTGACAGATGCTGCATAGCACACTGAGGTTAGATTTTTTCAAACAAAGTTTTGACAAGGTCCAGCATCAGAGATGACTAATGGAGACAAACAGAAAGTTATAAATTGCAAAGTAAAAGGACAGAACAGTGGCTGTGGAGCAAGAGTTCAAATAAGATATAAAAAATATGTTGGGAAGAGGGTACTGAATGCAGGGGTCAGATTTACAGGGGTTATCCCATCCCACTTGCCCCAGGCATTGTTTCTGTGTCACACCAAAGCATCAGCACAACCTACAGTACCTGTGATTAGGGCTCTTACATGAGGGCAGTGATAAACTGTGTCCTTTAGACCTGCTTTTGGTTCACAGTACTGAGCATGCACTTGTACACCCATGTCAGTGAAGAAACACTGAAGAGAATACCTTCACATGGGTTCAGGCTCTAATCTAAGCATCAAATCCAGGCTGAGCACAATCAGTGCTGAAGAATTTGGTTCAGTCAGCAAATCAGAGAATCATAGAATCTTTCAAGTTGGAAAAGACCTTTAAGATCATCAAATCCAACTATCAGCTTAGCACCACCACCATGTTTGTCATTAAACATCAGCCTTAGGTACCATATCCACACTTTTTGGAACACTTTTAGGGATGGTCACACCAGCACTTTCCTGGACAGGTTGTTCCAATGTTTTACAAGCCTTGCCATGAAAAAAACATTTTCTATTCTCATCTAAAGCTCTCCTGGCACAATTCAAAGCCATTTCCTCTTGTCCTGTCACTTGTTACCTGGGAAAAGAGAATGACTCCTACCTGGCTAAAACCTCTTTTCAGGTAGTTTTAGAGGTGGATAAAGTTTCCCCTGAGCCTCCTTTTCTCCTAAACAACCCCAGCTTTCTCAGCCACTCATCAGACTTGTGCTCCAGACCTTTCCCTTCCTTCTCTGGACTTGCTCCAGCACCTCAATGCTGTTCTTGTAGTGAGGGGCCCAGAACTGGACACCCTCAAGGGATTCAAGGTTTGGCCTCACCAGTGCCCAGTACAGGGGGACAGTCACTGCCCTGGTCCTGCTGGCCACACTATTATTGATCCAGGCCAGGATGCCACTGGCTGCTTGGCCACCTGGGCACAGCTGGCTCATGTTCAGCTGCTCCTGACCAGCATTCCCAGGTCCTTTGCTGCTGCTTTCCAGCCACTCCTTCCCCAGCACTGCCTAGGGCTGCTGTGGCCCAAGTGCAGGACTTGGCCTTACTGAACCTCATTGGTCTCAGCCCATCAATCCAGCCCGTCCAGATCCCTCTGCACCCTCCAGTAGACCACAGCCACCCAACTTGCTCTGCAAACTTGCTTAGGGGGCACTCGATCCCCTCACCCAGCTCATTGATGGAGACGTTAAAGAGGTTCCCGATCCCTGAGGAACACCACTTGTGTCTGATCACCAGTTAGATGTAACTCCATTCATCACCACAAATAGTAGCTCAACACAAAGAGCACAAAATAAATTGATCCCTGAAAAAGTAATCAAGCAAAGCTGAGCATGCTAAGTACCATAAAAACATGGCACTTTGTTGATGCAAGGGATTTTAAGGGTTGTAGTGGGAAAATAGGTAATTAAAGCCACCAATATATGGCAGAACATCAGAGAAAATAAAAAAAGAAAAAGGAGAGATGGGATACAACTTTTGTTGTTCTGAAGATGCAGGCTTAGCAGATGCTCTGTATTAGTCACTGTATGACAGAGAGAATATTATTGCCTCAGAGGGAGCAAGAGGAGGCCAACAAAAAGTGAAAACAGATCTTGGCTCTTACTGGGTCTTAAATTATTAGGCAGGTGAAGTGAGGGAAAGTTATGCTTATTTTCATTGGAAAAGAAAATATTTTGATGTGACCTAGTAGATGATTTTCAAAATCATGATGGGGGTGATCAAGGTAAGCTCTACCAGGCTAGGGTGGAGCAACAGGGGTAAAGGAAGGCAAGGTATGCCTAAACAGGCTGCAAACATCTTAAATTATACAGCTGGGAGAAAACAGGGAAGTTACAGGTAGAACTGCTCCAGCTTAAAGGCAATAAATGTGGAAGATGTTCTCATGAGAGGCAGCCGAAACAAAGGCTGTATATTAGCTCAAAAGATACTTGGATTTATTTCAAACTAAGAGAAGAATTTGAAAATTTTTGTGAAAATCAGAACCTTGGGATTAACATGCAATGTAAAACAGCAGACATGCCAAGCCAAGTCAGGATGCCTAAAATTGTTCATACTGTCACACACATAAAGCAGAAGTCCCTGTTTTGCTGCCACTCCTTTACCCTGGAGCCACAGTTAAAAGAAATATCTCCATGTAGAAATCTTACTTCCTGAAGTTTATTTTGGTCAAACTATTTAAGTTGAGAAGAGCTCTTCTCCCAAATACCTCATGGCTACAAATAGCTGTAACAAAGGCAGAAATGAGCTGCACCAAGTCCCACTTGCAGTGACCTCCTGAAGCACAGACTGTACCTGTTGCTGCAGCTGCTGCAGCAGCATTTGGTGTGTTCCCCAAAATACTGGCTGAGGTCTAGGAGGAAAGGAGCAACCAAAAACAAAGCTGTGCTCACTTTTCAGAGGGATCTTCCCCTGTCCTCAGCCTATCAAGCCCTGAAATGGTCATAAGGTTTAAGAATTGGGCTGCAACGCCAAAGCTGCCCCAGCTGCAGGCTACCACAGACATTGCCAAAACCTCTGGAATGCAATGGGGCAGGGGGTAGGACTCCCCACTGCTGAGGGTCCATTGCACCTGTCTGTTCACCTGTCTTCTTTATGGCGTTTTGGTCTAAAATATGAAAGGGAAGAAAATGCTGGGCACGTGCACTCCAGAAGGCGATGCACTCATCACTCCCATCCCAAGGTCAGGATCTGATCCACTCCATGCTGACATCCCTGCCACACCAACAGCCATGGGATGCAGTTTTGACCAGAATCATGAGCAGGTAAGCAGGATAATTGAAAATGGGTATGTAAGAATCTTAACTCTCTCTGTTTAAATTCCATTCTTGTTTTGGAACAGCCACCTCAGAATTAGCCCCAGTTTTGTTATGAGAAAAAAATAATGATCTCTGATTTAGAAATTTATACTCACCAGTCTACCTTCAAGCTCCTTCTTCTAGATGAGCTGTAGCATGCAGAAATTAGGGAACTGTTTTGTCTTTTTTCTAATAGAGAATTCACCACCATGCAGATTTATTTGTATGTTTGCTGTGGGTTATAGAAATATGTAACCCTGAGCTAAGACTGAAAAAGTTTTCTTTTCTGATATTTTTTCTATTACCTGATATCCTGACATCTTACTCTAGTAACATCATTAGTTCCTAGTATTTATTTCATGTTAATATGTCATAAGAAAAAGCAAACATCAGAGCTGTGCAGAAAAGCATAAATAGCAATGTAAGTATTGCAACTGTACATAAGAGGAAGAATAAAGTAGATGAAGAAACTATCCTGTCAAACACGAGCATCCTGTCCTAACTACAAAGATAATAAGAGAGACAGGATTTAAGAGAAAGCAAAAGGGATTTTTTTAAAATTGCGTTATTTTTCCTTTAGACAAAACTTAGCAAATGATGCTACCTTCAAATATTCCTTGGATGGGTGTGTTTATCTTGTTCTGCAAGCACTGAATCCAAACAAACACTAGTCAAAAGACCAGTCAGTATTCTGCTTTCCCTTGCAAAACAGAACTCTATCTCCCAGCTTGCTTTCCTCAGGGTATTTCCACAGTATTGCTCTTCAGGGGATCTGCCATGTAATTAATGTCAAGTATGAATGTTCCAGTTTTTCAGGTTTGCAAATCTCAGGCAAAGGATTCCTTATCCCTCCTGATCCCAACCTGCTCCCCAGCAAGGGCCTTTAACTGGCCCCATCATCACACCATCACTGACAGGGATAACAAATGGAGACCTCTGGTGAAAACAGTTAACACTGTTTGGGGTAATGACAGACCACGTTCCTCACAGGTATAAAGGGACTTTTGACCATTTATGGGAAGGTGGAATGTGGCTGTTGGACAGCCTGCCAGACTCCTCCATATACACTCCAGCATTCACAATGGAAACCTCAATGAAGAGCACCCTTATTCAGAACTGCAGGCAAGTTCCTTCAAATTTTTCATTTGAAAGTTCTCATCTGAGTGATTTATTGAGATTAAATACTCAGGAATCCATTTGCCTACAGAAGACAAATGGCATTGCTCAGGCAAAGAGAATTGCTAAGAAAACCAAGGGATGGGTCATGCCACACACTCTTGCTCAAATATGTTGCTTTGGAGTAAGCAATTTCTAGTAAAAATGTGTATTTTACACTTGTT
This sequence comes from Melozone crissalis, assembly GCF_028551555.1. Lineage (NCBI taxonomy): Eukaryota > Metazoa > Chordata > Aves > Passeriformes > Passerellidae > Melozone > Melozone crissalis. Next base: position 59,221,563 of record NW_026535791.1, on the reverse strand, counting down.
CCTTGGTTGTCACAAAGTTTTCTTCATGTCCAAGATTTATTTAGGATGAAGAGTCTCTTGAGTTCAAGGATTGAGAAATGACTTTTTCTGATAAAAAAAATTGCACTATTCTGTTTTAATTTTATGCTGATAAATTACATTGATAATCATGATGACTATGGTGTGTTTTGCACAACTAGCTGGAGCTTGAGAAATACTCCTTCTATCTTTCTAGAAGTCATTCTGGAGGAGGAACACAAAGCACATCTCCAGTTTAGGCCACTGAGCAAACTGAAGGACACATAAGTGGCAGAAACATTGGCAAACAAGATAAGGAAGATGAATTACATCCCAGGCTGCTCTTAACAATCTCCAAATGACCTGAAAACCAGAAACAGTTTGATAAATATTGCTGTGATACTTGGGTCCAGGCTGATAATGTCCCCACCACTATTTCCAAATATGTAACAGTTTAAATCTGTATATGCCTTTCTCTCTCCATGTGTGTGTGTGTGTATTTATTTATTTGTCCAAACTATGAATCTGTTTTGAAAAAGAGGAGGAACAAAGTTTATTCTTCCATATTGGCACAGCAAAAGACAAACACATCATCTCCTTCACACAGAAGGAGTGCATGGAGCCAACTGTTTGTGATAGAAATAGGATCAACCAAGGAGCCCTCAGAACAGCAGCATGGGGCTGGGAGCCTCCCCTTTCCCACCCATCTCTCTATCTTATAGTCCCAGCACACTGAAGAGGGTTGCATGAGGGTTTTTTGCTCTCCAAAGCTTTCTTCTCTCTACAGCTTTATCCACATTTATCCACATAGTGGAGTTTGGGTGAATTGGGATCACCTTGGTGTATGGCAGTGCTCTGAGAAGGTGGGAAGAGTTATGGTTATAATGAAGTGTCTGCATCAAATTTTTAAGTGTGTATAAAAAGCTCTGATTTCCTTTTAAAGACAATAAAAATGAAGAGTCTGGTTTTGCTTAGATGCATGTGCAGGCTGATGGCCAAAAACAGCAGTAAGAGCAAAAGCCCTATCAAAGTTTAAAAAAAATCCCAAACAAATAAACAAGCATATCCCAAGATAGACACTTAGCTGAACCCACTGAGACACAAAATCCAAGTTCTTGTCCTTTCCCACTTCCTTCAGTGCTTATTTGGGGCTGACTATGCAACAGTCTTGCCAGTCCAACCAAGGCAGTCCCAAGGGATGCACTTTCCCACTCCTCTGTGCAGAACTGGGAGAAAAAATATGGGAAAAGAAAGGCTGACCCCAGTGAGCCACCCCACCCTTGCAAATCAGCAGGCAGGCAGAGCAGGAGTGGGCAAGGCAGAGACATTCCCTCTGGCCTTCTCCAGCCCACCACCCCAAAAACTGTCTGCCCACGAGACAGCGAGCACACACTGCACTTGGTGGCACAGCATCTCTCCCTCCATCCTGCCCATGTGGCACAGGAGGAGAAGGAACGGGAGGGCTGGGGGTGCCTTCAGCTGCCAGTGCCCAGCTGAGCCTGTGTCTCCTGGAGCGAGAAGCAGTCCTGCATCCCCAGGGAACTGTCAGGGTTTCCAGGGCAGAAATCTTGTACAGCAACTAAGGCCCAGGCGGCATAAATAATCAATGTCAACAGAGGAACAGCAAGGGAAATGTTCCACTACAGCAAATCAGCACCTATGTCCCTCATGAAAAAGTATTTCTCCTCTTTCTTAATGGGAATAACAAAAAGTGCATTTAATTTTGCCAGAGTAGTAAAACAAGCATAAGTATTCCCTTCCTGTCTTCACAGTTAGCATTTTACAGAATGATCCATGCCAGCACATCCCCTTCTCCTGCACGTCCCAAGAGAGAGTTCCAGTGAGCATTTCTTCATTCATACATGGAATGCACGTTCCAGGGCTGCTGTACAAATGCTGTGATGCCAAGGAACAACTACATGATTCTCCTATTCAGGCTGCTTTTTTAAATGAAAAACAAGAGTTTTACACTGAACTGTCTGCTTTTGGCTGACATTTTTCAATTTTCATAGAAACCCACCAACAAGATTCTGGCATCCAGAAAACAAAACACTTTTGTTCTACGCTAAAAAGTGAAGCTTTCCATTTGGAAATACTCACAGATACTGATACAAAATAAACTTCATCTTTCCTGCAAAAAGATATTGTTTGGTCTTCACTTTTGCTTCAAAACAGTTTCCTCCTTTATTTCTCACAAGAGCAGCCCAAGATTGTCTGTCTAAATACTTCAGTCTCCTCCTGTAACCCATGCCCTTTGCTTAGCTGATGCAGCTCTGATCACACTGCAAGGTCCTGCCATTCCCCTCAGGCACATGCAGGGCCAACTGGAGAGCCTGGGCAGCATCTGGAAGGGAGAGGACGTAGCAGAATAGGCAGCTATGGAATAGATACCAGAAAAGGCGGCTTGATTTAATAAATGCAAGTAAATGTTTTGCTTTTCCTGATAAAAAAATGCTTTTATTCCTTTAGGGAAAAGAAAGGGAAACTTCCTTTGGCCTATTCCCTCTCTCCAAATTACATCACCTCGTCCCAGAAAACAAATACACTTGGATACCTGGTTAGTGGGAGTTGGACATGCAGGTATTTTCATGCAGCTGAGTCTATTCTCTTAAGCTCAGCTTCGGTGCTCCCCTTTATACACATCATATCATGTTGCACTGTAATGCGTTAGGGAAGGGATTTCCAGATCTCCCTGAGAAACCAATTTAGTCCTGAAGGCAAGGAAGCTGAATGAATTCATGTTATCTCAGACTACACTAATTGCATTAAAACCAAGGACATGGTTAAGAAACAGTACAACACAATTCAGGTTCTCATGAAAAAGCTGCTTCTTGATTTCTCTGGGTCTTGTACCCTTCTGTTCTTTCACCCCTCCCTGCTCCAATGGAGAACACAAGCTGCTGAATCACCAAGAACTTCAGTCCAGGAAACGAAGAGACAAATTCATCTCCACAAAGTGTCCCAAGGAAGCTGCTGCCCATACAGCTCATGCAGTGGGTCAGCTGACATCAGATTCATTCACACCTGACAAGCAGAAATGACAATGTCTAGAGAACAAGGATCCTCCTCTTCCCCCACTTGTGTCAGGCCTGTGCCTAGTGGTGGCCATTAGTTTCACCAGCTGTGACACACAGACTCATAGACACAGGCACTGCACAAGCACCATGGGAGCAGCTCTCCCAGCTCTGCAGGGTACTGAGCCTGGGATTGCTTAAATGGGTATGACAGAACCTGCTGGGGAACAGTGCAGAGAGGGAACCAGCTTGCCCAAAATCACAGAGCAAACCCATGGCTTCACCAGTCTCCATCTCCTAAAGCCTTAATGACCAAACTGGGACTGTACTGCCAGCTGCAAGAGAGCATGAGGATGGCAAGTGTTTCATGGGCGCTCCCTTCTGTCCCAAAGCACATTCTGTCTTTGTTAGGCCATCTCCTGCCCCAGCCCATAACCCAGCTGCACCCCACACTCCAGGCTGGCAGCCCAGAATCTGCCCTCCCTCAGGCAGTGATGTTGGGAGCGCAGCAGTGCCCTGAAGGAGCTGGGGCAGGTCTCCAAACCAGTAACAGACAGGGCTTGTGGCAGCCACTGCAGGGTTAACACAGAGCCACCTTCACACTCTGCTTCCTTGCTCAGGTCACCTGACACTTGCTTGAAACCCAGGCTCATTTGGAAGACATTAGGATTTTGGGTGGAGGTGCTGCTCATGTCCTGGACCAGCACTTGGAGATTTAACATTTCATTTCAAACCTCTCAAAGCAGGACAGATGGGATTTCCCCACCCCTTTGCTTCCCCCACAGAAGTGCTTTCTAATGACTTCTGCAAAGCCAGCTTTGCAACATGCAGCTCTCCTCCCTGTTTAAACACACTGAGAGCTTACAGACCTTCACCTGGTCTCCACCCTCTGCCTGTGACATGCAGCAGTGCCCCTGCCCTGCCAGACACATCTCTGGGGAGAAATGAGCCAGCTGGGAGTGGGGCAGCTGCAGGGGAAGAGGCACAGGGGCTGTGAGAAGGGGTGAGGACCTGGCTGCCACACACAGCCCATCAGTGCCACGCCAGGGATGGAGATGTACACAGCCTTCAAGGCAGTGGGTGTTGCCTCCTTAGCAGACCATGACATCAGTGCTGTGTGCTGGCTTCATTTCACAACAGCAGAGAAGGAGCAGAAGGTTGGGTCAGAAGTACTCAATCTTTTATTTGTATTGAAAATAAACATGAGAAGACTGGAGGGGAGGATCCAGCCTTCCTTCTTAACTCCAGGGGGGGACACTGATGACCTTTCTTAAAAACACCCACCTTTTTCCAGTGAATATGCAAGGAGTCCAGAGGACTGCTTCACTATCTTCCTAAAATAGATCTGGTTGGGTCAATGACACTGCCAAACACTCCTTCCAAATATAAAATGTCTTTAGTCATATTAATCCTCCTGCACCAAAGTGCAACATCTCATCATGTGAATGAAGACTGCAGTGAAACAAACACCTGAAGTAAGGCTGCATGAACAACATCAGTTCTGGTGTTTTCCACACACTTATTTTTGTAACCTTAATTGTATTCTTTCAATAAAGACTTTCATGAGTTTTGTTGTTCTGGATTTTTTCATGCACAAGATATTTAATAATAGATACCAGACAGAAACCTCTGTATAGTAAATAAATGGATATTTTTTCATCCCATTCACAGAAAACCCCATCTCCAGAGGTGATCAAACCAGAACAGGCAGAGAAAACTGAAGAGCTGTTGGTTGTACAGAAGATCCCTCCAAAATAGGAGACAGAAACTTCTCGACAGGCTTGGAATTGCTGCAAAAAGCAGAACTCATGCGAAAGCTGTAAGTTGGAGAAGAGCTGACTTTGCTTTTAGGGAGTGGTGACACAGGGCTGAAGTGGTGATACACAATGAAATAACCAGGTGCAGGAGAAGAGCGAGACTTGCCTGCAGGCCAGCACTGGATATTAGCAAGCTGGTATAACAGGAGCTGTGTTGTTCAAACAGCTGAAGAGGCACTCGGTGCATGAGCTGAGCATCCTGTTCTGTATCTCAAGACATATTTCCCTTTACAAAACAGTTGCTTGTACAGTTCTCAAGGCTTTTTGTTTATCCCATAGGTTTCCTGGGGTGACAGAAGAGGTTTACTTGTTTTGAAACACCATACTTCCTGTCTCTGAATAAAACTGGTGATGTTTATGACACTCAGTGCTCTACAGGTATATATCAGCTGTATAGAGTGCAACAGGCCAGTGAATAATTCCCATGTTGCTACAATTAAGCCACTTCAAACTCCATCACTGCTTGACCTCCTGGTGAGTCTTTTGCCTCTAAAGTAATATATTTTAAAGCAAGTAATTACTTGTCCTGAAGGTTAAAAAAAAAGCAGAAAAGAAACCTCAAATCCATCCTCTTCATTTGTCAGATATTGGTAACTCTGCTTCATTTCATAACCATTATGTTTTCAAAAAGTAAAACAAACAGAGGAGAGTGGAGTGAATGCTGTGGTTTAACATCAATATGAAAACCTGTCTAGAACAGACTGTGCATTAAGACTACACACTCTGACCTCCCTCTTGAACCCTGTGTTTTGGTAGCCACCTAACTTATCCTGTTTAGAATGACAGTAATCAGTGAGTCAGAGTCTTAAGCCTCCATAAATGCCTGCTAGTAGAAGGAAACATCAAACCAGCATTTATTTTTGACAGAAACTCTAATATTATGAAGACAATATAGCAATGGCATATTGTCATATGCCATATGTAAAATATCTTGGACACAAAAATTCTCATTCTCTTACATAGAAGACAGGTTTCCAGGTCACTCCAGGTACAGCCAGTGAGTTGTAGGACAATTCCCTCTGGTCCCTGAGTGCCTTGAACTTTTATTCACTCACTGGTCCATCTCTATCTTGCAGAACATAAACACTCCTGCAACAGGTCCTCAAAAGTGCTTCCAGACTATTGCTTCCAATAGGGTAGGGTCTAGCTCAGAAGTTAAATTTCAGCATCCATGTCTGTTTGCTCACCACTGCCTGACAGAGAAGCAACATTTATTACTGGCTAAAGCAGGCATCAGGTCTGTGTGTGCTTGCAGACACTGCAAAATGGGGTACAGGTATTAGGGTCCCAAAGCATCAACAGTGACATTTCTAAAATAAAGTTTTTCCTTCCCCCCAAATCATGCACATTAACCAAAACTGAAGAAGACAACAGAGTAACATTTGTACTGACTAGCATTTTAATCTAAAAGTGACAGCAAAGTAGAGAATATATTTGTCTTAAGATACAAAAATTACCTAGTAGAAGATGGGAAAAGGAGTGTAAGACAGCAAAAAGCACAGAAGCTTTCTTTTAATCCCCTAAGAAGACAATACCATGTGCCAATTTCTACAATTCAGACCAAAGGTTCTCCTTTGCTTCACAGATTTTAAAAGAAGGGAAGAGAGACAAAAAGAAGAAATGGAGCTTCTCCAGCAACGTGGGTGTTGTGCCAGGGTGCCTTTCAAGTGCTGCAGCAGTGGTATTCAAGCATTAATTTCTCTTTGCCACACTGCAGAGAGCCAGTGGCATCTCGGCAGATCCCAGGTTCTCCTTAGCAATGCCCAGCAGAGCAGCTGCACTGCAGAGAGCAGCTCCTTGCAGGTCCCCGAGCTGTCAGCTTGCAGCACACCACTGCAGCCATCCCGATTGGAGGCCAGCAGGGTGGGGAAGGCTCCAGTGGCCTGCCCAATAACATTTTCTGCAGGTTGGAAATCCCAGTCAAAGCTCATCCAGTCCTGCTGTAACCTCCCACAATCGAACCTGACAAGGAAAGCCAACTGCAGAATGCATTTCAGCCTCACCTGCTCTCCCAAGAGCAGCTCTACAAGCTAGAAGCATTTGGACGCCCTCCCTGAAATGTCTGTCTGGCTAAAGTGACCTACAAATACCAAGGTACAGCACACCCTTTATTCCACTTGCCTCAGTTTTGGAAACCAAGTAGTGTTGGGGGTAACCACAACACAAGTCAAATCAGAACAAAAAGTAGGCAATGGAAGGGCAGAGGAGCAAGGACTAGCTACCAAATTCTGGTAGAGGCAATTACTATCATCTGAAGGGTATGTTGACAAATATGTTATGATGGGTACTATTAATACTTCTCATCAGCTATAAAGGTGCCTCCAGAGCAGAATTGTCTTTACTCATTACCTCTATAATTATGAACCTGTGCCACAGACATCTTTTCATGAAAATCCTTTCCTTAGGATTTTTTCCTCCTGAGAAGCTGAGAGGCCTCAGGAACAAAATGTAAACAATGGTTATGTGCTGCTGGGGAATGCAACAGGTGCATCTGTGATTGGCCCATCCTGGATGTTTATAATTAATGGCCAGTCACAGTCAGCTGGCTCGGACAGAGAGTCTGAGACAGCTGCCTTTGTTATCATTCTTTTCTATTCCTTGCTAGCCTTCTGATGAAACTTTTTCTTCTATTCTTTTAGTATAGTTTTAATGTAATATATATAATAAAATAATAAATCAAGCCTTCTGAAACATGGCATCAAATCCTTGTCTCTTCCCTCAACCTGAGACCCCTGTGAACACCGTTACAAACCTGAAAGAGGGAATGGGAAATGGCCAATTTGCAGAACTGTGCTGCATGAGCAAGATGGGCACTCCCTGCTCCACCAGTGTCAAGGCCCACGCATATCTGCCAACACAAAGAGCAGAACACTGTGTACACAGGGCTGATCCTTAGCACAGTATTTTCTGCTAATAATAAAGTAAGAGTCATTTGAAGATATTAAAACAGGCCAAAAAACCAAAAACCTGGACTCAGATTCACATGCACAGGTAATCAGTGCAGCTTCAGTGATACTAGCCAAGTTATACCAATTTATTCCTACTAAAGTCTGGTCCATTAAATGTCAACACCATCCTTGAGTTTTATTTTCTCTCGCTGGATTTAGGGAAACAGGCTCTTTTTTTTTAAATAAAAACTTCCTTCTCACTGTCAAGCATCTGTATTTGAATTCAGTGAAAAGGAAGCAGCAGAAATTATTCATTTTTCAAAAACACTCCCATCACTGCATGTGGGGGGGAGAAAAAAAAGTAAGGCTGTGTATGTATGTGTATATGTATGGAGAGATATAAAAATCCCACATATGTGGCATATGACATTCTCCATACACACACCATGTGTGTTTGCATGCATACCATACACAAACAGTACAGGAATGGGCTCCATGGTTGTATGTAGACACCCATCTGAAGAGAGGGCAAAGGGAATTCTTCATTGCAGTCCAGACTCTCAGGCATGGCCTCGCCAGGCACCAGGATAGCTGTTACTTGGTGACCTTGTGGAACAGAAAGTTTTCCTTTCTGCAGGTCAGCGGTTGTGGAGCATTCAAGCAGGCATTTCACAACCTCCAGTAATGTTCTCAAACACAGAGGTTCTCTATCAAATCTTCTGCATTTTCAAAGTTCCTTCAGCAAGGCCTGACAGGTCTCACCCATCTTATACAAGGTACCTCAACTTAAGCCTGCACTGGAGTAGCCTTATCCTCCATACCTAAGATTAAAGGCTCTGCTTAATCATTATTTCAGAGAATGGTTTGGTTTTTTCCCTTTCCAGCAGGAAAGGAAAAGATCTGTTGCATCTTTCCTCCCTGCAGCCTTCTGCAAGCCATAGTGAAGGTGTTGTGGCTAGGGCAGGCACAGGTTCCCAAGGATGCCCCTCTTATCCCACATGCAGAAACAAGGCAGGGAGCAGTGCCAAAAGGAATGCCAAAGTTTGCCTTTCCCTTTTTGGAATATCAGTGCTCATTGATCATTAAATCACTTAAACAGCTTATTAAGTAGATGTCATAGAGAGTTACTGCCAGTCTTCTATTAATTTAAAAATACTAATGGAGGTTTTTTGAGTGTAATTTCTTTCTGAATGAAAAATGTTCCTTGTGTTAAATTATGAACATTTTGGTCCTCACTAACTAGTGTGCAAGGTTGTTGATAACACATAACACAGATTTAGTAGAAATTTTAACACCACAATATGTTTTTAAGGTTGCTCCATAGCTTTGTTGTCTTATTTCTTTATCATTTCAAAGGATCCCTTCCATTTGGTTTTTCCATTTGCATACGAACTGACATTCTCTTGATATATATTATTCACAGGTTCATGTCAATACCAGCATAAGCAGAAGCTATCAATCACTTCTGATGATAACAGTAAATAAATAATGCACACTTTAAACCTTCAAAGCACTGCATAAATATCAGTTTGTTTTCACAACATCCCTTTAAGCGTTGAGGAAAGCAGTTTAACCATTTCACTAGACAAAAGCTCAGATTCGAGCACAGCTTAAGACCTGTATGAATCATTTTGTATATTACCACAGAACAACATACATTCTGATACATAACACATACACACAAGATTGGGAAAAGCACATTTCCTACCTCCCCCCAACTCCAAAAAAAAAAAAAAAAAGAAAAAAATGAAATAAACTGAAGCCAACTATTTCTTATTTTTAAAAGAAAGCCAGAAAGTGTTTCCCTAACAGAATTGCCATGCAGTATTACCAGATTGTGCTGCCTTTCCCTTTGGATACTGAAAGCTTCTGCTTCCCCATAAACATGGGGAAAAGGGGAGACACCTCTGCCTGCTACCTCCCAGTGCCCTCTTTCCCACAGGGCTGAGGCTGGAGCAGCAGCTACACATCTTTTAGCACCTGTAGGCATTTCTGTGTGGCCACCTGCGCTGTGCCACTCTCCCATACAAGGGACAGCACACATCTGCCACAGGCAGATCTGTGTCCTGAGCAATAAAATGTAATATAGGGGGAAAGAAAGCTTTCTTGTGGTGAGGCTGGGCAAACTCTGGCACCGAGTGACTGGTGAGCTTGTAGAGTCTCTAAACTCTGAGAAACTGAAAACCCAGCTGGACACTGCTCTGAGCAACCTGCTGCAGCTGCCTGTGCCTCCAGCAGGGCTGGACACTCTCCAGACGTGCATCTTGCCTCAATTGGCCTGTGTCTTTTGCACAAAGAAGTTGGGAATCCCCCATGAACTGGGGGATTGAACTGCTACATGCCCATGAAAAATAAATACCAATGTTTAAGGATACCAAAGCATTTCACTGCCTTTTACTTGTCTGTGCATACAGCTAGAAATGTCATGTCCATGGCTGGAGAGGTCATTAACTACCCACACCTGCAGCAAATGATACAGGGAGCCAGACACATGAAACAAAAAAAAACAGACCAAGGACCAAAACTGGACACCTGATTCCAATATTCAGTGCAAGGAGCAGACGGGGACTCTTTGTGTTTGGAAGCCTTTCAGCACCAAAATAAAACTACTGTTCATTCTCCAACAAAAGACTGGGATCAAGTATCAAACTTTTTTTCTTTTCTCTTCTTTTTGTTCAACAGCTACCAGCCAGACGTCATAGCACCCTTCTCCCACAGTTTTCCTTCACAGATTAAAAAAAAAAAAAAAAAACACCTTCCTACCCATTACATCTTTGGTTATTTCACATCCATTGATCATTCTGTCCACCTAGCAGAACAGGAGCAAATAAGCAAGAAAAATAAGATAAGGCTAGATTTTTGTTCTGGAAAGCTGCAGCACTGTGCAGTTTTCCCTGTCTTCTCTCCTTTTCTCCCTCCTTACCATATCTGCTTTCATCCCTAGAGACATTTCCAATAGCAGGTAAATCAGCACTTTGAATTCCTCTTCTGATGTTATAACAAGCTGGCAACTGGCATGACATGTTGTAGAGAGACACATGTGAATACCTAAGTCAGAAATAATGAGATTTCTCTCTCATATTCAGCGTGAAATGAGAGGCAAATGACATCACTACTGAAAACAGAGGAGTGCAGGAAGAGGTGTGGGGAAGGGAGGTAGAAAGAGAGGATGTCTAATGCACTTTGCTTACTACAGTGGATTTCAGAAGAAGGACTGTCTCACAGCACCCTGGGAACCACAGACTTGGAAGGATGGGACAGCTGCAGAGGGCAGTGTCCCAAATCCAGGCAGCTCCACCCCATATCCCAAGGACACATCCCCCATGGCCAAGCACTGCTGTGTGATGCCGCCAAATGAACCAGCCTTTCAAACAAAAACATACGGGACAAAAGGAGGAAACAAAAGAGAAAGGGAATGAAAGGTCCCAGTAAATCAATTAATGCAAAAGTCTGCTTCAGTTAATAGGCAGCCCTGGTAATTGCTGTGTGCTGCCTGTGATGAATAGGGGCTGGTTACCGTTGCACAACTCATCCCTCTCTGCGTGGCTGGGAACCGCCAGAACGCTGCTCTCCGCTGAAAGTCTTTAGTTATTGTTAAATTAATCAGGGCAGGGTGTCAGGCCTGGCTTCATGCTTAATTGTCCCAATTTCTTGCAGCCTAAAACTCCCACCTTCCTTCCTTGTGCTCCTATCCCACTCCCCCCACACATGCAAAATTTTTGTATTGGTGTTGTTTACACAACACTGAGTCACAGAAAGGTTTTTGAGGTCCCTCACTTGCACTACTTGAGGACTCTGTGTCTTCAAAAGCCATAGTGTAACACAAAACTCTGGAAAGCAGAACTCCAGACAAACCACAAGACAGAGGGTAGAGTATTTTGCCACAAGTGCAGAATTCAGATATGGTTGCTGTTGTTCCTTCTTGACAATGGACATACAACCACGTCTCAGTCATCATCTCATTCTCTGGGCTGGTAGAGAACAAGGGGCATCACTGTTGGCATTATACTGCAAAGGTTCCATACCTTGTTGATGGTTCTTGTAGGCAGCTCCTCCAGACACCAACTCATCCTCACAGCAGCCAACTGACTCCAATTCCCCTCAAGCACCCACTCCACTCTTTTATAACACTCTTCTCATTGGCTACAGCTGTGGCCTGTTAACATCAGGCCTGCTCCTAATCCTTAATAATTGGCTCAGCTGCAACTCTTTAGGGGGTAAAATTACATTTTATACTACCTTTATTTACTTATATTCTATCCCCCTACACATCACCATCTCAAACTTTCTCCTTCCCATTAGTGATCAGTCCACTGAACAGCTTTTGTCTCAATAGAGCATCAGCGAGGTGAAAATCTGGTAAAAACTGTTTTAGAGTTCAGAGCAGATGTCAAGAGCCTGTCAATGGTTAGAGATGATTTCCACATATTCAGAAGTCTTCTTCACAAAGTCTCAAGCCCCTAGTTTCTCTCTTCTCTCGCTGCCCAGGATGCAAATGATGAGTGGGATTGGACTAGCATATTTCATGCAGCTTTCAAAGAGTTAAACCACAAGTACACAAAAGACTACAGCAAGGAGAAAGAGGCTGTGCTCCATGAATAGTCAGGATAGGACAAGAAATAATGGGAGCAATTAAGGAATAATTAAGTTGTAGCAGAAGACATCTAGGTCAGGTGTAAGAATAAAAAAGGCAAGTAAGAGCAGGAAATTACTTGAATAAATTTCCTAGGGAGACTGGGGGATCTGTCACCAGAGGGTATTAGGAAGCAGACAGACATAGCCTGAAGACATTGAGGTGGTCTGAGTGACTTCTTTCAGACCTACAATGAAAAATCAGACTGGTCTCAGGGGAGGGCCATTGGAGATGAGTAAAGCACAGCAGGGATCCTGAGGACCTGCTCAAAATAGAACTGCAGTGACAAATGCAGCACTCCAGGTTTGGCACTGTAGAATTCTAAAAATTACCCACACTTCAGTGTCAGTCCAGCCTTTACACACTACATCAACAAGATGAAATTTTCCATGATTCTTACAATGTAAACATATAATTTACAGAAAAGTTTTGGAGAAAAAAAGTAAGGTGCATTAAATTGGATAGCTTCTTCATTAATCAAAGAGCATAATCTTCACAGCAGTCTGAGTTCACCATTTTCCATCACTATGCAGAAAAAGTTAGCTACTTTTATAATGTAACCTGCAGGAGATAATCATACTTCTCCCCTTTCTCACCCAGCCAAAATAATCCATAGAGCAAGGCACCAAGGGAAAGTCCTGAAAAATCAAACCTGTGCACAGCCAGCATAAGCAATATTTTACTTTCTTTTTTACCATAGGCTAAAGCAGACTTCATGAAGATTGTTCAGAATGTTCCTTCATTACTTCTAGGTCATTGACAGGAGCAAATTTACTGTTTTGAGGAATATATTACCAAGAGATGCCCAATCTAAGTGATCTAATGCATTTAACATTGTGGGGCTGCTCCCAAAGAACTTCACCATTAATCTGACAGAAGGGGAAAGACTTGAATTCTGAAATCTCTGGTAGGATCCCTAGTCATTTATTTATTCCTTCATGTTACTATATAACTTTACTTTTGGCTTCTCACCAATAAGTAAAAAACCTTCAACCTGCTGAAGTTAGCCTGCATAAGAATGTATCTTTGCATACTTACATTTGATAAGGAAGCACTTTGAGTAAAATGTGGTTGTTGTATCACTACAGTGATTTTTTCTTACTTTCTAAAAATGGAGACAAATTAGCAGGTCTTTATTATCCTAGAAAAAGGCATCTAGCTTCTTATTGGAACTCCCATATTTGCTTGTCTCAGTTTTACATTCACCAGGGATGATATAATTTACATATCTTTATTTGCACTAGAGTAGCAATTTAGGATCATTGTGCAATCCCAGCAATATGTATCACACTGCACAGCTCTGACTTCCCCACTGTGCTGTGAGTAAGGAATTTAACACCAACATAAGTGAGGCAATAGTTTCTCTTTACCTAATTGACTGCTTTCAGCTCTGAGACCTTATTTTGGGATGGTTGAGGGAAGGGAAACAGTGGGAAAGAGAAGAACAAGAAACAAAAAGAGGGACTACAATGAGATTCACTCCCTCAGAAGAAAATGTCTTTTGCTTTTTATTCAGCTGCGTGAAGCGGCAAAGATAATTAGATAAAACTGGTGTTCAAAAGATACATTTCAGTCAGCCCATTCTTCTTCCACTGAAGGGCAGATACAGAATGATCTGCTTCAAAGATGAATCTGTTTGGATCCCACTGTGGCAGATAGATGGACTATAGTAGACACTTCCACAGCACTGGCCCATCCTTTTCTTCCCAGATCCAGTCACGAATGCCTGTCTTCTCTTCAGTCCCCAAACTGCTCTAGACTCAGCAGCTCAGACAACTCTTGGTCTTACACTGCCTCATTATCTTGGGTTATTTTTATTCTAAAGGTACTTCTTCTAAAGAAGATAGGTAATACTGTTTCAATGGAGGCCTGCGTAATAACAAATGCTCTCTCATGTGCATTGCATGCACCACCTGATTTTCTGAGGGTCACTACCTGACTTGCCAAGAATGGCATTTGTAGGAGAGTTTTCATTTTCTTTTTTACATATATTAAAAGATCAAATTCACAGGTAGCTGTAGCTGAGACATCATTTTTTTCCTTTTTATCTGTGTGATACTTGCATAATAAAATCACCATGTTTCCTACTATCAGGAGAGATTAAAAGCACAGAGTGGGTGAAACCAGTTCTAGGCACAGTGCAAACCAAATCAGGACATCGTGAATTTGCTGGCACTTATTATCCTGCTTTTCTTGTCCATTGAAAGCACCATAGCATTATTCCTGAAAAAATGTTCTTAAAATCTTTTTCTGAGTTTGTTTACCCCTGGGGCTAGTATTTTGTGCTGGAATTTTAGCTCTGCCAAAAGAAGAGTCAGTTAGACAGAGTGTTAACCGAGGCTTGTGCCCCCATGCTTTATTCCCAGATGCCTCTTTATACTATAGCAATTTTTATGTTATTGTTAAATAATTGGAGGTGGGGAAGATGTGAGAAGGAAGTTACATGTATTGGCTTCTACAGATGAGAACATAAAAAATACTTAAAATTCTCTCAAATGGATAATTTCCTAATTATCTTTATAGATTTTCTGTTTGTCTTGCTATTGCTACCCCTGCATCTCATTAGGGGTTGTTTAGCCTCAGATGGTCTCACAATTGTTGTTTCACGATGCTTTTGAAAATTACTATAATTTGTTTGTTACTTGTGTTAAAAAAGGATTGAATTATGAGCTTTCTCAACAAATGTTTACTGAGTATTACAGAAACCATAATGAAATTTCACTCTGTAACACTTGGTGGTTTTATTTTTTATTATTATGACGTTCTTTTCTTTAACATCTGAAGCATAACCAAACAGTTAAACCCTAAGCAGAGCCGTTAAGAGTTAAGTTATGGTTAGCCTAGAGTTCTGGAAGTAGGACTTCATTAATTTGAGCAGTATGTTATTACAGCTTATACATAACAAATCATAGCCATTAGTAGCTGAAAATTATTACTTGAAGGCTAAGGAGAAACAAGATGACAGTCTTGACTTGACCTTCTAGGACTGTGTGTCAATTCTCCGTGTCACAAACAAGTTACACAGGATATACTCAGAAGAGAGGTCAAATTTAAAAAAAAAAAGGTTTTTCCCTCCTATGGGACAAAACGTGCTTCGGCAATCTTGAGTTTGGAGAGTGGAAAACAAGAAACATGAAAATGCCCTCTCCTGGCACCACTTTTCTAAAGCAGAGACTCAAATGATGACCAGAGGGTCTCCACTGCCCTCTTTACAGCTGGCAGCACTTGTTAGTGTACAAGGTAACAACCGGGAGCATTTCAGATGGCCTCACCCTCCTCCCTGAGCACAAGATGGAAATGAACAGCCCTACTCTGAGGTGCCTGAAGGGCTATGACCCCAGACCTGTCAGCAGGGAGAACAGAGCCATTTGTCACATTAGAATATCACTTTTCCTTCTCAGAGTACTGCACTCAGTTTGTATATTAAAAAAAAAAAATCCTTAAAATGCTAGAAGATTTAGCAAAGGTACTGCTTTACTCCATTTTCAATCTGTTTTGCTTGTGGGCTTGACAGCAAGGATCTGTGACCAGCCCTTTTCAGTGTGTGATGGAAGGTGCGTGCTCTCTGCAGGCTCTACAACAGGACGCTTCCCAGAAACAGCAGCAAATCTGAGAGCAAAGGGCCCTTAGGAAGATGAGTAATGCAGAGAGAAAAGAGAAAGATTTCCATGGCACGAGGCCCAAACTGCAATGCTTTATGAAGATTAATGGGGCCTGGATGTCACTGAGCCTGCATGGAGAGTGCCTCTGTGAACAGAAAAAGTGCCTGCCCATCGCTCATCCCTGTCCCGCGGGAGGCAGCTCACTCCTTGGGCTGTCCCTCTCTGCGGAGAATTTGGTGTCAAACCACATCAGCCTGAAAACTGTATTTCTCCAGGTTAGCACTGACATTCATAGTTCAGAAAAAAGACTGTAGGCCTGATTCATCCTCATTTCATGCCACAGCAGTTCCTAGGAAGCTGCTGGAACTGCAGCAGCACATACCTGGGACGGGTCTGGCTCAGCAGTCCGGAAATGCTGGGTCTCTCCTAGGCAGGTTCTTGGGAAGAAAAGCTCCTGAAGAGAGTTCCCACCATGTGAGCAACAATGGTGCTTCTGAGAGTCTGTGCACAGGATTTTTGAAAGGGAAAGATTCAGTTCTGTGGGAAGTGTAAGTCCAGTATGAGCACTTCACATGGATATCTCATACAGAAAAAATTATGACTGGCAGGGCACTGATTTACTGTAGATCCTAACACTGCTTCAATGTAATTGCCACTGCATTTTGGTGACGTTGCAGTCTCTTCAAATGGCTTATTCTGGAGATTATTTTCAGTGCTGCTTTTTATGTTAACATTTTGAATTATTAAGATGAGTACTTTGAAATCAGAACTGCTGTGAACCTCTGCGAGGATGGACCAGATGACCTCCAGAGGTCCTTTCCAACTTAGAGTTTTCCCTGTATTTAGAATTCAGAGGTGATTCACTTACTTCTGGTGATGCTTATTCTGCAAAGACCCGTTTCAAACCAGACTCAAGTCATGCACTCCCTTTTATAACCCCTTTTTTTCCAGCAGTACTAACTAGAGGGCATTACTCCAAGAGCATTACCAACTTATCTATGCCAAATCTGCTTTTAACACTTACATTTATTTGTGCATGGGAGCTAGTTGTAATTTCTCCTTACTTAGACATTACTTACACCTGAGAAGCAACATTTTCCAGACTGCCACCATCCATTTTCCCAGAGCTTCCCTATGGCTTTAAACATCTCACCACTTCTGTTCTCCCACACTAAATGAAGAGAGCCTGATGGCAGCCAGGACAAGAAAGTAAATCTCATTTTGTTTTGCTTTTTAATTAAAAATAAATGACTTACACACTGCTCAGATATGTGGTGATGTCTGCCTGTGCTCCATTCTGTGTGTATGTCTATACACCACGTTTATGTAGAGTCTGTGGAAGCTATTTTCCCAGGAAAAGTCTGTCTAAGCCCCAAACTGACACACCCTGGATACACCACTCAAACTCAGACAAATTAAAAATGTGAACATGCTACATCACTCATGTTTCTCTTGGCACTTCCCAAGGTTTTCTACATGCTGTGCCAAAAGTGCCTCTGTCAGTCAGGATCCAGCTCCTCACCACAAAGGCAAATGCCAGAGTGATAGAGCACTGATTTATGGAGGGAGGATTGCAGGAGCAGGCAGATAGGATGGGCTGCCTGGCCCACACCTCTCCAATTACTCTGCTGTCCTTTCACTTCTACCACCCATATTCTTTTCAGCACTGCAGACACTCCAGTGCTTTCCAAAAGAGCTGCCTCTGCCTGGTGGCACTGCAGGAGCAAACCAGTTCATTTGAGCTGGTAAGCCTGTCAGTTATTATATAAAAGATGTTCCAGTTTTGCAGTATATAAATTAAGCTTGACACAACTGCAGCAGGACCTTTACTTTTCCTGCATATCCTGTTACACTTGATGGGAGTTAATAACTGCAGGCAGTAAGAGAAAGACACTGCTTTCAGGAAAAATAGTGAGGAATAGATTCCAGGGGACATGAAGATGTTCCTTGCAGTAAAGAATTTTTAAAATTAGCTGTCAGTCAAATACCCCAAAATACTTACTTGTGTATCCCTTTGATCTTTTGTGCTCAGCTCTGTGGCTTGTTGGATGTGGCATCTTTCCTTCTCCTGCTTGCTTTGTGCAGGAGTTATATTTCAAGGCATCAGAGTGCTGAAGGCTGTTAGTAGGAGGTATCATTTGTGTGGCCCTTATCCTGATTAGCTGTGTTTCCACATGTCCTTTAATTCACCCAACTAATCCCACTGATATAATGACCTTTATCTTTTACCTCCTTTATCACCCTCAACTAATGAACTAGTTCCCATAACCTAGGTCAACCTTTACAAATAATCAGCCAGGACTGAACTCTCCAGCTTTTGTCTGCAAAACCAAAATACCTTTGCTTTGCCAAATTCAAAGCACAGCAACAAGCTAGGAATCAGATTAAAATGTATTTGTAGCAAATATTTAATGCAAATTCTACCACTGTTTTTTTAATTAAATATTCCATCAGATATTTGTCTGTTATTTCAGACTTTGACTAACTTGACTACAAAATAATACTCTGCAGACATTTGCCACAAATCGTTGCATTATTTTTGAATGCACTCTGATATAAAAGCAAGCTGGAAGAAAGCAGCCATGTCATGGCTGATATCACTTGTGTTTGGACTCTGCAACCAAATCTGGACCATGGGAAAAAGACACACCATCGTGTCAGGAGACTCTCCCCTCTTCTACTTTGATGCACACACAGCTTAGGTGGATCAGCAAACAAACAGGCCAGTATTAAGCATGAAAAATGAGGACTTATGTGCTTAAGCCCTGAGCGTATTTCCTGTGTGGAAAGAAAGCTAAGAAGGCAGAAAACACAGCAATCTGCAAAACTGGGCATTATTTGGTGCACCTAGAAGAATGGAGCCCAGACCCCTCCTTGGAGGCAGTCAAAAGCCAACACAACAACAATGTGAGATGCCCAAGGTGTGCAACCAGACAGCAGGAATGCCCTCACTATATAGTATAGAGGCACCTGGAGCTGCCATGCACCTGAACAGTGACTTCCTGCACTCACCACCAGCAGCCTTTGGAAAACAGCCACAGACACAAGCTGTCTTCCCCCACAGGAACTAATTCACCCTGGAGAGTGGTCCCTTAGTGGGGAGCAGTCCTCAGCCAGGCTCACTTTGTATATCTGCCCCATTGGCTACATTTATTTGCTGATCTAACCAAACAGAAAGAGCAAAACCAAAAACCAAACCCACCAAAAAACTCAAAAGCATCCTACTTCTCCATATTTGCACAACAAATTCAGTGACTCACAGTGCCACTAAACGAATGGTGTCAATAGGACCAAAGCACACCAAGAGCACTGATCCAGATCAGCAGCAACTATTCTGCCTGGCACAGTCCCCAAAGAGGCATCCCCCCTCTCCCAACTGCAAACAAGGTCCATTGTGTCTTTCCAGTGATCCGTTGTTTGTTGAAAGCTGAAACAGGGCCAGGGGCTCTTCTGTTGGCATCCCAGTCCCCTTTTCAGCCCCTTTTCAGCTGCATGCCTCGTTCTCTCCTCCTTCCCCCAGCCAACCAGCTCGCTTAAACAGCCAACAACACTCATTTGGATTTATCCTGTAGTTGTGGCCCGAGTCCAGACCTGCGCTGGCAGGATCAGTGGAGGACCAGCATCGTCCTATTCAGCTACACACAACCTACTTGTCATCCTTTTGGGAAGCAGTGACTCAGATGTAACTTTATTGTGGCCTGGCAGCTGGTGGGACCGGGTGAGACGTACAGAGACAATAACCCTGGCACCCATCAGGCCCTGGAGAGCAGAGCAGAAAGCCTGGCTGCAACCCTCATTCGAGCCCTGGCATAATTAAAACAACATTACCATTCTTGGTGGCAGATTTTCACCTTCTGTAAACCCAGACTTTCTGTGAGTGTTTTGTTTTACCAGTTTACTATGTCTGAAAGTCAATGGATTATAAAACAGAAGAGCAAGCCCTCTTTCTTTCTTCTGGGCTACTGCTATTAGCAAAAACACTGTAGCCTACATTTGGGGCTGTCCATATGGTGGATGCTTGACTGCACCCTTGGCAGATACCTGGGAGACAGCAAATGAAACTAAGGGTTTACTCTTTTGCAAAGCTCCAGAAAAGATCTTTTCTCAGGTCCTATTCCTAAAGTGGGCAAGTGAGAGAAATCTCATATTTATCATAGGCAATCTTTCCCTCTTAGACTGTGGTTTCAGAGGAGAGCTGGACAGCCCCAGAGGCTCCCTGTGTTGCCACAGGTTCTTTCCTCCTTGCCCAGTGCTTGCTCACACCTGCTGCAGTGCCCTTCCAGTCCTGCTGATAGAGCTGGTTCTGCAGGCTTGCTGAACCTGGACCAAGGAACTCATCTGGGTGGATAAGGGGGAGAAAGCAAAATATTAAATCACTCTGAACTGAAAACAACTGCACCCTGTTTGCCTCCATGCAGTGTATTATTCAAGGTACCTGCTCCTTCCCAAAGGGCCACAGCCCTGCCAACAAGCACTACAGCATCCCTGCAATGCCCAGCAGAGACCATGTCCTGCAGGTAGCTTTGCATATGCCCTGGCTGGAATGCCAGCTCCTTTCTGTCTTCTCAGTCATCAAGGATCCAGCCAGTACCAAACCACAACATCTGTGTCTTTCCATAAACACAGATTTTAGCCCTGCCTCAGCACTGCTAACAGAGGACGGTAAAGGAAGAGGAAACATTTTCAGGGCAGTCACAGAGCAGAGACTAAACACACGTGTCTCCTTTCCCTTCCCAGGATGCAAGAAGATGCTGTTACTCCATCCTCAGAGCTATTTACACACGTAGGCAGCCCATGCATGCCCTGTGCACCTGAGGCAAGGCCACTCCTGCTCTGGGCACCCCAGCAGCTGATCTCCCCCCTCCTCACATCTCGGATCAGCGTCCTGTCCCCTCCCCCAGCTTCAATTTTTGTCTGCTCTCCTAGAGGGAATAACTCCTGTGGTTGCCTCAGCAGCTGCTCTTCCCTCTCCCAAGCAGCAGCAAGAGCTAAATTGACCTAATTCCTGCTTGTTTCCCTGCCACCCACAGAATCTGAAATAGCAGCAGTGGAAACTGCCAAGGCGCTCGTCAGCGCTGCCGCAGCGCGGGACCCGCTCACGTTCACTCCATTTTCTGCAGGTCCCACAAGGCTCAGAAACTTCTCAGACTGCAAGTTTCGAAACCTGCAAAAGTGGTGGACAATTACCACAGACAGGTCCTTAGGCAGCCTCAAGGACAAGTGGATTTTTTGTACCCTACAGCACATCCTGGGCAGTGCTCTTTATACTGCAAACATCAGACGTATCTATTTGTAAAAATCCATGGATAAGTCTTGCAGCTGCTCTCTCTCCTCCTTTTCAGCTGTAGCTTGGATTTGCAGCCAGGTTTAGACTATTAGGCTGAAATTTTTTTTTATATTAATGAAAGATGGGACAGTCATGATCAAAACTTCAGCCAGAACAGGAGGTGAATTTCTGTATGTAATTCAGTAGTGAAATAAGCTGTCACCTGCCAGGCAATATGAGTGACCTATTACAGCTTCATCAGAAGCTTTGCTTAAGTCCACAGCCACAGATACATTAAAAAAAAAAAAACCTACATAAAAATTATTCTTTCCCTCTGATGCCAACACACTGGCACAATCCAAGCTGCCCAACTGCCCCCAAAATTTACCAAGCTGCAAAGCAAGCAGGAGTGGGAGTGTTTACGTTAATTAGTGTGTGGAAAGGGAGCCAAAGATACGGTAAGATTTGATATGGCATATGGGATCCAATAACATGTCATTAGAGGTAGAAAGCAACCCTTCACAGTGTAGCTTTTCAGCTGCTTATTAAGGCTTTCAGTTCAAACTTCTGGCTGAAATTTTCCATGCCATAATTGCTACTATTCTGGTAATTAAAGCTTGCTATAGTGCACAAACAAAAGGGCATTTCCTAGCTTTTGAGTGTGTTCCTCTGCAACTTTACTCATGTGGTTTCTGGTAACAGCTGAGGGGAAAGAAGACTTAAGTCTCTTAACCTGAACATGAGCAATGCTGGCATTAAAGTTCTACCATACTTGATGGGCATCAGGCAAGGATATAAATTTTACCAGAACATATTTTCTGTCCTTTCATCTGCACTGCTTTTTATTGCTCTTGAGACTCAAAGCAATCTCAAATTTATGTGGAATTCCTGTGTCAGTCAGATATCACAAAAAACAACAGTGGCCAAGCACTCTCCAAATAAACCTCCTTCCCATACCTCTGGCAAGGGAAACAGTTAACAGTAGAAAAAACTCAAAACTTATCATAACATCAGATTTCGACATTTAACCGAAGTTTCTGTAGGTATCTTGGCCACTGCCCTATCCCAGCCCTCATCAGCACAGTGACCAATGAATGTCATTCACTTAAAGCTTGCCAAAGCTTCCACTAAGAATTTCTGGCACTGCTTAGACTCCTAGGAAACCTCAGAGCCAAACAGTGTAATAACTATGAAAATTGTATTATTAGCTTCTAAACAGAAGCAGCATGACACTACAAAGGAAATATGCAGGCTGTCAGAGGCACTGAGAGAAGGTGTCAGCTACAAATTAATGGCTATTAAAACATATTATTTGTTCCAAAGTGTTAAAAATGAGATTTTTAGCTCTGATGGCAGAAAAGGTGGTAGTGGTGTCAGGTCCCACATTGGCATGCCATCTCTCCCAGCTGGTGTTGCCAGCATTTCAAAGCTGTTGATTGGTACCATTTAGATACTCCCATGAAAGCCTTAGGAGAAGCAAAAAGAGGCTTCATTCCTTTCTCTTGGTTTAACTAAGGTAGAGACATTCCTCTTTTGGCTCTGCTCACAAACATGCATGATTAAAGAAATGGAGGCAGAGGAGCAGAGATCACCTCAAGTTAACATGGAGGGATGACTTGAGCACAAATCTAACTGGTGGATCCTTCTTCATTGAGAAACTGAAAGTACAATTAGTTAACTAAGGCTCAGTTAAGTACAAGTGGCTTCTACATCCCAAACTCAGGGTATCACAGGTTTCCAAAAAGTGGTGTGACAGCAGAGAGGCCCTCACACGCATTTTTACTGATCTTCCCATTTTGCTCATTTAAAATGTATCATCTCAAAGCAGCAGTCTCTTATATGAAGCAGCCTAGGAAAATTAACTGGGAAGGTTGAAAGCCAAGCCAGTGGCAGGCAGAAGTCTCTACACTGTCTGTAAGAGGCAGTGTCTTAGCCATGCCAGCTCTTTGTTGTGGAGTGGGTCTGTGGAGGGAGGTGCGTGTTAATCATTGCTATTGCAGAAGGAATTAATGCCATACGTGCTGCCACACATGGCACTTGGGGACTGGAGGCTGCTACTGCTAAGTGGAAATACTACTGAAGTATTTTCACAGCACTTGTTAGGAGAGCGAGCAGGTGAGGCACACACTGGTACTGCACAGCCCACAGGTGAAGAAAGCACCATTGATTTTAATCTATTTGAAAGTGTTTTTGTTGAACCTACTGCAAACATACTGATGGAGACTTGTAGGTCCAAGTTAAATAACTTGCCACAGTCACAGGAGCAGGTTGCAGAGTCAATGCTTGTCATGGGATGCAATACCTGTATTTCATGCCAGTACTTCTTGAAAAATCTTCCTGCAGGTCCCTGAGCCTTGGAAAGCAGGGACAGGAATGCTCAGGGACATGGGATGTGCAGAGCTTCAGAAAGGTTAGGCTGATTTCAGAGCACCAACCACCTGGGTCTCATCACAGGCACAGCTCAGGTGCTGCAAGGCCAGCCTGCCAAGGACACAGGCCTGAGGCCTCCCTGCTCCTGGCTCCCTTGTGACTGCTGCCTAGGTGGGCATGCAGCAGAGACACTGCAGAGAAAGTTTTCTCAAGAAGCTGGATGGTGCCTGTGAAAACTGCATTGTCACTAACTCAGTGTCACAGACTTGTCCAATTTCAAGGTGGCATTTTCTGATGGAAAAATTTTGTATCAGGATATTCCCAATCAACACATCTGAATAGAAAAATGATGTAGAACTTTCCCTGAGTCCGCTGTGTCTGGGGACGGGCTATCCGAAAATCCAGGGTACTTCACATATTTCTCAGTGATCTTTTGATCACTAAAATTCACTGGGGACTTCAAAACACCAGTCTTTTAAAGCTATTTCTGTCTAGAGATCTAGCACCAACATAAGGCACACCTCCTTTACCTGGTCAAAAGCATTAAAATACCACAGAATTGGTGCATCTGTAATTACATTGACACTATCGGCTTTTGAAAGCAAAAAAAAAAAAAAATTCTAAAGAACTGCCATATGAGCTCAATATACTATCCAATGCCAAAGAGCAGCAATCCTAACCTAGGTTACTCAGTAATTTCTCTTTTCAGTGAACTACATCTTTGTAGAAAGTTGCACAAATCACTGACATCAATCTCAGACTCTCACCAAACATCATTTCATGCAGAACTTGGGTGTTTGGAATAACTGAAATGATAAAAGGATGGAAAAGCCTGAAGTGTAAAACAAGGAGACCCAGAGACGCAAAGGGGAACAATTACAGGCAGCCTGCACTGGTAAACACTGCAGCAAGAATTCACACCATGGAAGTTAGAAAGGGAGCT
The DNA here is from genome assembly GCF_028551555.1 of Melozone crissalis. NCBI lineage: Eukaryota > Metazoa > Chordata > Aves > Passeriformes > Passerellidae > Melozone > Melozone crissalis. The sequence continues at coordinate 59,197,033 of NW_026535791.1, read as the reverse complement.
TAAATTAGAGGAGGTACTGTTATTCTTAAGGTTTGTAATCAAAATCCTGTGGTTCCAATTAGGAAAGAAAAGATGCCTGGACAACATGCTATTACCAGCTTTTTGGCAGGAAAAGCCATTTACGACAACCAGGCTGCCTCCCTTGCACTCAAGTATTTGTTTTTACATTCAAACCTTCCCAGACTCAACAGCTCTTGGAACAGCCACATTGTACAGGGCAAAGTCCATATCAGAGGGATCATCAAGCAGAATAAAGTGTTATTACTTTCTCAAAGCTGCTATTCAGTCACACCCCTTACATTATTCCTGTGAAAATGAGGGAGTGATTTCAATTATGGAAGTATGGAAATTTCAATTAGACGAGTATGGATAAAAAGAGACTGAAAACAGGAGATGAGCTGTTGGCTTTTTTTTTAACCTTCAAGGCTGAAGTTCATAGTAAACTCCTCAGAATAACACAAAGCACCTTCTTTTTGATTGTGCTTTTCCACCTCTCAGTCTTTGCAAGATGTCTGGGAGAACCCCAGAGCTGTGCAAGTTGCTGAGTGATGGAGGTGTTTGGCTATACAGGAGCAGAAACAAGAAAAGGAAAGGATGTTCACTAAAAGTAGCATTGCCTAGAGGGAACTGGGGCTCCTAACATCAGATTCCTGCTCTGCATCAGCCACAGGAAGACCTCTTCTCTCTGTCTCTCTTCCCTTCTTTCTGTGTCTTGATCTTCAGTGATTTGAGTCTCTTGGGAAAGCTTCCTTTCAAGTTCCACTCTTCCACAGAGTCCCAGCCCTGTGCAGAACTGCATGTGTTCAGCAGAAAATGTCCTCCACTTTTTTTTACCCATGTTATTTAAAGCTCCACTTCATTATATTTACTGGTATTCTGATTTTAATAAATAATAATTGCATGCTTTTTGGAGGCTCTAGGCATCTTAATGTGTAATTAATCATAGTACCAAACCCCATGAGCCTTCAAATCATCATTAGAAAGAAAATCTTTCAGCCAAACACCTTGGTAAAAAAATGAGATCCTTTCCCTTAATTGGTCTGGGAAGCACACACAAAGCTCTCTTAAATGGATGTCTTCTACACACTACCCACAGATCTGGGCTCAGACCAAACCAGGGAAATAAATTCCAGAGATGCACAGTCCCCACACAGGCACATCTGCCAGCACCCCTCTCTCTCTGCAGCACCGTGTGCCAGGTTGGAATGACCATGAGGAGAAGGAGGAGGGAAAGAAACGAAAGGGAGTAGCCCTCCTCCTCAAGTAATGCAAGGAGAAATATGTAAAGTGATACTTCAGGGACAAAACACTACAACATGCACATGGGCAACTTCACAAAGCTGCCATTAAATGACACACACTCCTCTTCTCTGAAAGGCGTAAGTGTAATGCTTCAGAGGTGCTTCAGCTCTTTTTCCACCCAACACCTCCTTAAATCTGGAAAGTTAAACCCAATCTAATTTCCTTTACAGTAAACATCAGCTTTGATTGCAGCTGGGGAGTCAGCACTGTATGCCTAACAACAGCAGAAGGTTACTCCTGGTCTACACAATGATCTGAATCACAATCTAACCTAAATGAGCACCATGGCCACAGGCAGAGGGTTTCCTCCCACCCAGACAGAGCTGCAGGTTAGCCCTGTCCCCGTGTTCTGTGTTTGCTCAGGATTCCTAGAGCATGGAGAGTCTGACCCTCCCGGGCAGCCTCAGTAAGCGATGAACAGGTACAGCTATCTGGGGCAGCAGCACAGTGTTCCCAATGGCCCTGGAGCCAGTGCTCAGGCCACCCTCACTGCACCCCCTGTGTGCACCAGGACCCAGCCACAGCCGCTGGAGGGTCTCCCCAGCACAGATGGGCTGCAAAGTTCCAGTTTACCCAGTTTGCAACTTCCAGCTCACTTTGTTCACCTGTGGTGCTTGCTGTTGGCACAGCCCCATTACAGGGCTAACCAACCCCTGAGCCATCCTAACAAGTAAGAGTAGACAGCTTGAAAGACAGCTTATTTCCTTCTAATTATTTAAATTCCCCTTCAGTTTTCACATCTTCTACACAATGAAGGAAGGTCTAATACGTAACGGATTACTGGCAGGGCAGAATGAGCAAATAGCTAACTTATTTGTTTTAGATGGAGTAATACAATAAAAAGCATGCAACCTACTATATTGTGCCCATGAACTTTATCCTTCTAAATAACACACAGTGTCCAAGAAAAATTTCCTGCTCTGAGAGTCTGCAACCTGGGACTGGAGCCCAAAGACTCCCAAGAAGCTCCAGCAGATGGTAAACAGCTGCATGTCCCGAGGGAATGGCTAACCTGGCAGTGGTTTCCCATATACTAAATCCTCATTGCTTTAACAAGGTTGCCTGGAAGTGGCTTGAACAGAACTAAAGGGAATGCTGCTCTGATCAAGTGACTCATAGAAAGAGAGAGGGAGGTCTTAAGATACTCTCTGGAAAGGATTTCAAAGCTGAGCATATTGTTCCAGGAAATGTTTACAGACTGGAAAAGAGGAAGTTTTGACTTTCATTGGCTTATTCTGTTGCAACACGGCATGCTTACTGAAAATACACAAAGAGAGGGGGAAAAAAAGCTTCCTTCTGAAGAAGAGCTGGGCAGGAGGCAAAAGGAGTGCAGCTCTGCCCACTTTACAGTGCCAAAATTAACTCCATCCTGGCTCCACAAGGCACACTCATAGCTCAGCCCCACAAACATCAAAAAGGAACAAATGCCAGAGTAAATCACAGAGCTCAGAGCATGAGGAGTATACTCTCGCTACAGTTTTTGGGCCATACTTGTCATATACTACTCCCTTTACAGATGCCAAAGAAGACAGTGCTCCTCCCTGGAGATGTTAGCAATGTCTGGGAGATGGAGCAGTTGCAGAGAGACTATATTTAGAGTTGTGGTGGGTGAGGGTGGTTTTTTGTTTTTACAGATTGAACAAGTTCATAACAACCAATAGAAAAAGCAGGGCTTTATGGATGGTCCCGTGGAAGGGTTTACGAAAGTCACATTACATTTTAGGTCAGTGGCTCCGAATTATTTTTACAGCTCAGACTCCTTTGATAAAATGTGCCTTCCCATTTAGTCCTTCAGTTACTGTACTGTCCTGAGCTAGTTTAATTTCATTCCTCTAATCCACTTGGGATATCTCCTCTCATCCCCTACCAAGAGGCTGCAAGATCCTTCTTTTGCTGCCACTGGGTTTTTGGCAGCAGCATAAGCCCAGAGGAAGAGCTCATGCTCCTGCAGAGGGGCCAAGTGCCAGGGCTGTGAGACAACCACGCTTCAGCTGCTCCTCACCCTGGCTGAGCTACTGACTCTCCAAAGAAATGTTGTCCTTCCAGCAGAAAGAGCTGCAGGAACACAGGTCTCTGAAGGAACTATGTGAGAACAGCCCATGGGAAAGCAAGGGCTAAAACAACAGTGCAGGCCCCTCAAACTTCACTGCAACCCCTGTTCTGAGGCCTCAAGGCATATTCGCTTTTTCTCCCCACCCTAAAAACCTGACTCCAAAAACGGTGTGAGCGCTTTCAAATAGGCCACAGAGCCTGTTGGGAGGAAGAACAGGGAAAGCAAAGGGTCATCACAGGCCATGACAGCAGTCATCAATCCAATACCCATCAGAGGTGAAATGATGTTCATTTGGACTGACAAAAAGACAAGGAGCCTGATCTAAAAGGAGTGAAAGAAAGTTTGGCAAGAAGGTAAGCATTTCACTCCTGGAGATGTGTGCTGGAAGATGACGGGACATGCAGAAGTCATCCTCTTCATCCTTAGCTCTTTTTCCAAACCATATATACCAATTTTCTTGAACTGTAGAAAGCCTAATGAGAAAAAAAAAAAAACCCAAAACCACAAACCTCTAAGGCTGCCTTGTTCTGAAGAACAAGGATTTTTTAAAGAAACAGAAGTCCTTCAGATGTCAATACTATGCTAAGCTGTGGTCCCCAAGGTGGACTAGCTTTTGCTTGGGAAATGAAGGGTCCCTGAAGTTTGGTGACTTAAATATTTTGAAATCCTAACCTATTTGACAAGATATTAGTCATAAAGCAGCCAGAAAGTGTGAATTAACAGGACCCATATGTAACTGCCTAATAGTAACCACTTGCTTAATACTGTGTAGCTAAATGGTTTAACAAAAGAATTAGCCAGTGACATCCACTTAGGAAATATGATCCAATCAATACTCTGATTTCTTTTTAAGTGCTGAACTGGTTTTGACACATATAAAAACGTGGTTTCAATCAGACCAGACTGCACCACAAAAAAGCCTTGTAAAGAAGCCCAGACCTGTGGTCTTTAAACAATGCACTGAAGTAAAGAACATTCACAATGGGATTGAGACTGGGAGCAAGGAGGGAAGAAATAAGTGGTCCCTCAGTCATTATTACCAGCCATGAGATCACACAGGCCTTTCATCTTATATTATCAATCTCCCTTTGTGCCGGATGTACAATAAAATATGTAGTGTCAGGCAGAGCTGTAATAGGAGGAACAGTCAAATTCCTCTTGCTTTTCTCCTCCTGACTGCCCTCATTTACATTAACTTCTCAGAAACAGTAATAGCTAATGGAGCAAGACTGTTGCAGTCCCAGTTCAGTGACACTGGCTAACTGGGAACACTAAAAGGATGTTCAGAAATACAGACCAAAATGACAGCAACTGATAGATGGGAAAAAAAAAAAAACCAACTAAAATTGAAACAAGAAAATACCCCCCCCAGACTAAAATATCCCCCACACCAGGGCCCACTACAGTGTAATATTTTTATGAAGAAATCCAACTGATCACAGCTGATCTGATTTTCTGTATGTCCAACAGGAGCTGAGTGAAGTTTCCCCCTGGCAATGGTCTCAGTCCAAGCCCTCAACACTCTGAGCACTGTTATTGTCTTGGCTCCAGCAAGACACAGCGCCTGAACAATGTCCCACCTGCAGTTTTAAAATTGTGTTTCATTAAACTGAATTATCTTAGTGCAAAATGTACAGATTAGCTCCCCAGCTAGCTCATATTCATAAGTACACACAAGCACCAATGAAGCCAGACATGTTTGATCCCATGCAGGGATCAATGGCAAAGCTAATTGAGCCTTCACAGACCAGCTGGGAGCAACACATCTCCTGTGCACAGAAGTCAGAGGGAAAGGGCCAGGAAGAGCACACATCCTGAGCATTATGTAGGGACTGCCTGTGTGTCCATCCCCAGCTCTGTATGCCTACCCTCTGACTGAGCTGGCAGGCCACAGAGAAAGATGGCCACGAGCTCTGCATGAACATGAAGAGCTTAAAAATCATGAGGGCGATGGCAGCCCATGGCAAACAGGGATACTTCAGTTTTAGAGATCACAAGGACCTCAAGAAACAGGCTGCCACCCTTCCTCAAACAGGTTAGTCCTTGCTTTACAGCTTCTGGCACTGCTGCTGCTCCCCCTGGAGCTGCCCCAATGGGTGCTGAGCCCCACACCTGCAGCCTCCGAGGGAAGCCAGCCCTGAGCTGTCCTCAGGGTGCAGCTGCAATGCATTCACTGCCTTGTCACATGTGTTCCTCACAAGATTTGTGCTAACTGAGCTTGCACCCTCACAGGACTCTGGTTGTAGCATCAAGGTGCTCCAGTGAAGCTGTCTGCTGCAGTATGTGCCAGGCCTTTGCAGGCTGCAAAACTGGTGGCAGGCAGACAGCTATCAATACCAGCATGGCTAAAGACTTGGCTGCATTTCAGCACTCCCAGCAGGCTTACAGAGCAAAGGTAGTGAGGTTCTTCTCCTCCATCCAAGTCACAAAATGAAGAAGTAAGCACTCAAGTCAACATTAACTTTCGCAAACCATGTCAAGAACTGAGACTGGAACTTGTTAAAAAAATAACAAGTTGCTGCTTCTTAAAAGCTTTGAGTTTCTTGGCCATTTCTTATCAAAGGTCTCACGGAGTAGGTTTTAAGAGCCAAAGAACTGTTCTCCTGCTTGGGAAATCTGGTTTCACAGCTGACTGAGAATGGATAGACATGAGTACGTTTCTTTGCTTTCTGAAACAAATATTCATTCTCACATATCTGAGTCAAACATTAACAGTAACGCCTTACTCTAGGAGCCCACAATAACATGAAAGGTGAGTGTGCAGATTTAGAGCAGTCAGCTTTTACAAAAAGACAAGTAAGGCTGATGCCAGCAGTATCTCAGGGAGGGCTTCATCCGCTTGTACAAAAGAAACTCACGTAACCCAGCTTTATCTAGGAGTAAAGAATAATTTATTTGTTGCTTTCACCTGTTTCTTTAGTTTTATTATTCTTTATTCATGATCTCACTGGCCATGTCAAGATGACAAACCATTCTGAAAAGAAGGACATCATGCCAGTTAGGATAACAAAACTTTCACTAGAGAAAGAATGACGGAAAAATCAGCAGCCTAAATCAAGTCCCCACTCTTCAGGAAAAAAAAAACCAAAAAACACCAAAGAGGCAGTAAAAACAATATTTCAGCAATTTTTACTCTCTCAATTAAGTGTTTCCTCCATGTTCATGAACTGCCTAGCAAAAATCTGAAGAACCCCCATAGCTCACATGGGAGGAAAGGAGGGAGATGAGGCACATCCCCCTTCTCTGCAGGTACAATCTTATACAAAGGGGGTGAGAGGAAAGATTCTGCAGCTGGAGGTGCCACATGAGACTGAGCACTCTGCACCATGTCAACTTCACAGAGCAAAGCCAACATATTAATAGCTACAGAGAAAAAAATACCAGTCAAACGTTTGCCAAAGCTCTTGTAAGAAGAAGGACCTGTTCCAAAAAAGGTTATTCCACAACTAGTTCATCTTAGGAGCAGACAGATAATCTGGTGAAGTGCAAGGACAGTCCCTCTGTTTCTGAGGATGGAGTTACTAAAGTTTCTGAAATGGCCCACTGGTGAGCAGACACTGATATTAACCCTGTAATAGCACCACAGAAATAAACAGAGAACCACTATGCACCAAGGAGTACAAAAGGGTGAAGAGCCGATGGATTTATTCATATTTATTTTGAAGTGAGCTAGAAGCAAATGTAAATTTCAAACACTGCCCCTCAGCTCCACCTCATCACTTTCAACCTTACTCATTTGAAAAATCCATACATAGTGTACTGATCTTAGGACTTGCATTTGCAATTTGCTGGTCACTGCGTTAAGATCCCAAGTGCTAGCAGAACCCAGGCATATTTTTATTTAATTTACACGTTTCAATCATAAACTAAGGCCTGGAAGAGAGATTTTCTCTTTTGTACAGTGGGCCACAAACAATATAGGGGGACGTCTTCCCCTCTCCTCAGGAGAGCACAATAAATTGCCATAAAATCCTGCAAGAGTTTCCTTGAGAAAAGGCAAGCTACACTACCTGGTACATATTTAAAAGCTTGTTGACATGACTCAGTCCTTGGACAGTAGTCTTGCTGTGGATACAGGAGTTCTTATGGGACAGTCCCTCTCCCACTGTCTTCAGCCACCTGTCACTCTGCTGCAGGTACCAGACACTCCTCTTCCTCACCCCTACTGCATCCTGAAAGGCAAGGATCTCCCTCAATTGCTTCAGGCAAAGAAGCCTGAAGCTTCTGGCTTAGTTTAAATAACTTGGTGGTTCAAGCTAAGCCAGTCCCTCTGGGTTTTAATTCTTTTAGGACCTGTTCTATCCAAAGTTTTCATAATAGTTTGATTACTTCAGCTGGGGCTGTGATGTTTTACCTGTAAAATTAAAGTGGTAGCTACAGATGTACTTACACTGATAACAAATATTTCACAACACAGTAGTTCCTTCCTCCTTTATGCTGTGAATACCTGCAGCTCAGGAAACACCTTTGCACTGCCACTAGAACATCCATGAACATCCCATGAGGTTCAACACGGTCAAGTTCCAGGTGCTGCATCTCCGGATTCCAGTCCTTATTTAACTGAGCAGCTTTTATAAGCATCTCCCATGTGCATCTGCAGGTATCACAATGCTGGAAAGGCAAGGGTGGGATGTGCTCAGGTGACAGGAGCCCTCACTTTGATGGTCCCCACAAAGCAGTGGGATCACATCCCTGGTGGGTTTTATTCAATGCAGCCTTTCTCCCTCTCCCCTGTGCTGAGCATTTTCCATCATTCAGCACAAACAGTGGGCAGATGTAGTGTAAATATGATGGGAATTTTTCTCCTAGCTTCTCAGTATCACTTTAATAGGTGATTTTTTTGGGGAGACGTGAGCCCATGCTGTTTGAATCAAAGAGAAGCTGGTTCCTGTGTGCATGTTCAATAAGAAGGAAGCAAACCCCTCTGTCAGAGCAGTGCCAGATACATTTCCCTACCAGCAGGCACAAGAGTGGCTCAGAAGGACATATTTTAATAGGGTGGGAAGATACTAATGTGCCATTTCAGTCCTGGCATCCCCATCACAGATGCCAGAAAGGACCTGCCAGCTGGAGCTGTGGGGAATGAGTAGAAATTTTTCTGCTGATTATCCAGACAAGACCACCCATCCATTTCATTGGAGGCTTTGCAGTCATCACTAGTGACTTGGAGAGTGAGGTTATACATCCTAAGCCATCCAGCCTGGCTTTCAGATTTTATAGTTTTTAATTTAGATTCTCTTGATTAATCCTCCCATCTTTCTTTCCTGTTGTTCTGGAAACTGCAATATATCATGGGCAGAAAACAGAACTGAGGGGGAGGGCAGGAAGGGAAAAAGAACAACAAAACTACAAAAGTGATCAGGTCAGCCAAAGCAGGCAACAATAAGAATACAAAATGTCAGCAGTAAAAGTAAAGACAGAAGGGACTAGCAGGGCAGCAAAGTGAGCACAGAGATATAAGGGTTTTCCACAGAAGATAATCTTTAAAACAACAAACCAACTCAGGGCATTGTCATAAAATCCTCCCCATACAGAGGGTAACTCAATCCTCCAAACATGGGTGGAGAATGACCCCTTCACCCAAGCTACAGCTACAGTCACCCCCTAAGCTTTCCCACAAAGGGCAGAAAGGGAGACAGAAGTGACCTGCCCAAATATTGGCAATGAGTCCTAACTCCACCCTGCCTTTAGCTGTTTGCAAGGAAGTGAACATCCAGCAGAATACTGTGGATTTTTACCAGAACTGTTTTTTTTTAATACAACTGTAATATTCCAAAAAGGAAAAAAAATTAAATTTTATACTGGCACCTCCTTATTAATCAAGCTGATACCCCTCAAAAAAACCCAGTAATCACATCTGGCAACTTTATTAATTGCATAAAGTTGTTTTCCTACAACCCAAACTCCTGATGTCAGGTGATTGACTGGAAGTTAAGATTACCATTTTTATAAGAGGAAATGAAAAAAAAATTAAACCTTATAATTGTGAAGAAGCATTGACAGATGAGAAAATTTTCAAAATAGAGAAAAGTTTAAAATAAACCAAAAGCATTATTATGTTCAAAATTTGTTGGGTGTTTTTTGTTTTAATAAACATCACTGTTGCAACTCACTTCAAATAGACTAATAAGGTCTAACACAATGACTCTGTTTCTCTGCAATTTTTAACTACCTGACATTTCAGAACAGCCTACACTAATCTTCAGTTTCAGTATTAAGAGCCTCTGAACTAAAAGGAAATAGCAAGAACTTACACTTTGTCCATCACCTCTCCTTACCAACTCTTGGATAAGGCACTACTCTGAAACAAACATTTCTGTGAGTAGTCCAAAGAATAGAAATGAGAAAGATGTGATGACTAAAAAATTATCTGAGAGTACAAAGAGAACTGGCATTATCTAGTCTGAGAAAAAGAGGAGAGGTAGGACAGCAGTCTTTAAATTCATGAAGTCTGTCATGGAGAAAAGTCAATTTTCTATATTCATGATGAACAGAGAAGTAACCAGCTTACATCACAGAGAATACAATTCCAGTTGGGTATCTGGGGACACTTTCCAATAATAAAAATAGCAAAGCCCTGGAACATGCTGACCATGAAGACTTCAATATCAGAGGCCTTTCAACAGGTTAAACAAACACCTTTTGAGAATGACATTGGTACAGCTGATCTGCCTCAGAGTAAGGAGATGGACTGCATGATCCTCCAAGATCCCCTCCAGCCGCAGCTGCCTATGACTGCATGAATTTTAACAGCTGGACTCGATGATCTTGAATGTCTTTTTCAACATAAATGATTCTATGTTTGTATTAATTGCTTGTTAAACTAAAAATATGTGCATTTTTTAAATGCTCTGCCATATAATATGAAATAACCTCTGAAAACGAGCTAGTTTGTGGGAGAAATATCCTTTGCAAATAATTTCTCTTCATTTAAAAAAAAGGAGGAATTTTATGGTTTTCTTCTTCATGGTAGCAACAGTATTTACCCTTTGGTCTCACTCCTGTAGCAAAGTAAAAAGCCTACAGAGCATTACTTTTAATGAAAACAAAAGCTTAAAATTACTATTCTGTCCTTCCCTAATATTTTGGCTGGTTTTCAGATCACTAATGGGCGTCTTACCTGATCTCCCCTCAGATTATCTCTGTCCTCACAACAGCTATACTACAAGATAACTCTTCCCCTTAGTTTCATTTTCAGCTCTCTGCTGCATTGTGAAAGAAAAATACATGTCCCAATTGCATTTGTAGCTGACTCTTCCCCCACCTGAGGATTGATGATGCCTCTCCCTAAGACACTCTCTCTTGATTTTGTGGGCATGGATGTAGAAGAATAAAATAGAGACAGATCATCCAGGCAGTGGTAAATGAGATTTCAGAATGGGAACATGCCAGAAACTCATCCTAATTTCAAGAAGACCATCAGGAAATGCTGGAATACTCAAGCCCAGGCAGTGACTGCAACCGTGACTTGGTCAAGTACATGGAAGCATTTGTCAACAGTAATATGAACTGATGGCATGTTGCAGCAAAACCCATCAAAGGTGGACAAGTCTCCCTTCACAGGATTACCCCTGTCATCCCCCAAACCTGACAAATGAATCTGAAAACTTCTCTCAGTCACAAATACAGCCCATCTTTGAAATATCACAAGGACTGTACCAAAATCTTCCTCTCTCTTCCACTGAGAAAGAAATGGGAGGGCTCAGTGAATTCCCTCCATAGCAACACATTGGTAGAGGCAAGTTTTCTCTCCAAAAGTGCCAACCTTCTTTTAAACACACTTGGGATGAGCAGTAGTGGAGAGGATGCTGCTTAACAATGTGTCACACCCAGCTCTACCCTCCCAGGAGAAGTTCTCAGGGGAGATGGCAGTCAACAAAATTTGCCATCCAAATGCAGGTGGCATAAAGGGCCAAGGGATAAAAAAGAATGGACATTTGGAGAAAAACAGTGTAAGATAAATAAGATGAGAAGATGAGGAGCAAAACAGTGAGGCTGTTGTGTTCACCACCAGAGATGTGAAATGGTAAATGCAGCAACATTGCAAGTTCATAGCAAATCTCAGTCTGGGAGCAAATAGTTTGAAAGAGAGTACTTAGAGGTTATTAAAATATGGTGTGATACACAAGGGATTATAAAAGCAGGAGACACTCCAGGCATCCACACTACCTCCCAACCAGTCAGGGTTATTTCACACCATTCATTAGTAATGTGTTGCACTTACAAAAAGAAAAAGTTTCAAATGCATTATCTTTATTATAGAGCTGCTGTGTAGCTAGGTTTGCAGGGGAAAGAGTGAAGAGATTTAAATGAATTAAGTGAGCAGAAACAATTATATTGGTTTCTAATTGTTCTTAAAGACTTCTGCATCTACTGTAACGACCACATCTGACACTCAGGAGGTAGCTGCTGCTCTTGGGAGGACAGTACATTTTGGACAGTTGCCCTCTTGAGGGAATATTGAAACAACTACTCCTGAAACAGCTCTATTGTGTCAAAGGCATCTCACTGACCAGATAAACCTTAATGTTTTCAAAGAAATCCCTGTGTTCTTAGGTTGCTGAAGCATGCACTTACAGTTTTCTGAATGGGACATGCCCTTTTTGGTTCTAATAGCTTTAGAGAGACCAGAGGAAGATCTCATGCCTTTCTTTGACATTCTTGTAGCTTTTTGACTAAAATACCTAGAATCACAGAACTGGTTAGTTTGGAAAACACCTTTAAAAACACTGAGTCCCACTGTTACCCCATATCATGGTTTAGAAATGGTACTCCCCAGTTTTGTGTTCCCACTGAGATTCTCTGAGCCATGTGCCCCTCATGGGCAGCTGGAGAGGAGAATTGGAGGCACAGAAGGTAAATATCACCAATTGAGATAATAACAATTTACTGGAAATGGCAGAGAGATAAGAAAACAAACAGTAACAGCAAGAATATTAATGACAAGAGTGTACAAAAGAGTGGCATAGAATAACCTCGAGGTCCTGGCCATGCCCTTCCTGGCTACTGCAAAAATTTGTGCTGGCCAGAACCAGGACAACCCAGCAGTGCCAAAGCCACAAATTCATCACTAGTCCATGTCTCTAAGTGCCACAACTACATGTCTTTTAAATACTTTCAGGGATGGTGACTCAACCACTTCCCTAGACAGTTTATTCCAATGTTTGACGGCTCTATCCATAAAAAAATTTTTCTTAATGCCCAATCTGAACCTCCCTTGGCACAACTGGAGGCCATTTCCTCTTGTCCTGCCTCTCGTCACCCACCCCCACCTGGCTAGAAGCTCCTTTCAGGCAGTTGCAGAGAGTGATCAGGTTTCCCCTGAGCCTTTTTTTCTCCAACATAAACAACCCCTGCTCCCTCAGCCGCTCCACGTAAGACTGTGCTCCTCATCAGCCTTGTTCTCCAGACCCTTCCCCAGACATGCTCCAGCACCTCAATTTCCTTTTTGTAGTGAGGAGCAGAAAACTGAACACAGGATTTGAGGTATGGCCTCAAACAGTGCTGAGTACAGGGGGAAAATCCCTGCCCTGGTCCTGCTGCCACACCATTACTGACACAGGCCAGGTGCCATTGGCCTTCTCAGCCACCCGGGCACAGCTGGCTCATGCTCAGCTGCTGTTGATCAACATCCCCAGGCCCTTTTCTGCCAGGCATCTTTGCAGCCATTCCTGCTCAAGACTGTAGCACTGCATGCATGGGATTGTTAAGACCCACGTGCAAGATCTTGCCTTTACTGAACCTCATACAATTTGCCTCAAACCATCAATCCAGCCTGTCCAGAGCCTTCCTACCCTCCAGCAGATCAACACAAAAAATCCCCAACTTGGTATCATCTGAAAACTGACTGAGGATGCCCTTTATGCCCTCATCCAGGTCATTATAATAAAGATATTCAAGGGGAGTGGCCCCAGCACTGAGCCCTGTGACTCAACCCCAACTCTGGCAGTCAGCCTAAGGAAGTGACTGAAAAAAAACTTTCCCAATTAATGTCACCTGGTGGATAAGCAGCCATTACAGATTATCAAGCATTAAAACCAGCATTTTAGAAATGCAGAGTTTGCCTTATTAATCCTAGAGAATGGAGGTATATGTCGGTGAAAATATTATTCCAATGGAATGACAAAAATTTGGTTTTAGCTTCAAGTGTTTTTCCATGAAGCATTTCCTCAGCATTTTTCCTCCAATGGCCAGGTAGAGCACTGGCAAAGATCCCTGCTCTACCTCCTGAACAAAGACAGAGAATGCAGATGGGTGCTGCCATTCTGCTGCTAGAAGCTAGGCTCTAACTTCATAGACAGTTGGAGCAGACACATAGCAAGGAGAAATGCAGATTCAGGGTCTGTTTTGCTGTTCTCTCATGTCCCTAGATCTAGCTTATTAGCAATCTGAGCTCTCTCTCTATAAAAACTTTAGGCAGTTTTTCATATCATCCTCATGCACAATAACATGTACTTGTTTTAACTTTGCTGTATTGTGCAACATATAATTTGTATTATTTGTTTTAATACAGCAAAGTTAAAACAAGCTCCCTTCTCTTCCTCACCCTTTCCAGCAGCTTTTCTATCTGCAGGAAGGGGTGGGGAGGTAGGGGGCTGCTCCCCCCTCCATGCTCTTGTTTTGCCCTCAACCTCCCATAAGCTACTGACAAATATCAGATTGCTGGCTCAGCTGGAGCATTCAATAAACAAGAGATAAGGATTACTTATATAGGAACTCTAAACCCATCATCAAAATGTCTATAATTGCAGGAGAAACCAGCTGTCCAAAATGCAGAGGTCTCAGCTGAGTTTTGCCCACAGCCTGGGGCTTTTGCTTTCACCTCCCCCTTGCACTTGTTCAAAGAAGAGAAAAAATCCACCTTTAGCTCAATTAGAGGGAGCCATTTCCTCTGGTAGTCTGTGTCTCCAAATAAGAGAGCAAGCACCTGCCAATTAACTACATAAAGACAAGTACAAAATCCCAGACTTTGAAAGGCTTTCAAAGGTAATGCCTCTGGTACAAGATTTGCCTCCCTACCTTCTCCTGCAGACAATGCAAAGCACTTCATCTTTCTCCCTTTGCTCTCCAGCTTGGTTTATCTAAGGTCTGCCAAACACACATGCTTACAAGGAACTTTTCACTGGAAGCAGGGCTTTTGCCAGGATACACAAATACAAGAGCAGGCACAAGCTACCTGTCCCCTAATATTGCCTCATTGCACTTCATGATCTACCTTGCTTTCCTTGCACCCAACAGTGACCTAAACTTCTCAGCTATGAGATCTGGACTAGTATTTCCAGCAACTCATAAAAGCCAAAGTCAGGCAACAGCTCCTGTGCTGTGACATGTCAGAAGTTCTCCATCTCAGCAGCACGCCAGCCTGCCTCTGAGTAACAAGGAATCATTTCTCATATACCTTCACAGAAAGGAGGATAAATGGAGCTTCACGCCTGATGAAGCAGCCATCTCAGCCTGTGATTGAGTCATGACAGCTCCTTCAACCATGATAGCATGATATTAAGGAATTCTAGTTCTATGCCACTCTATTCTTCCTGGGCAGTTTCTTTTTATGTTTTAAGCTCAGAGTTTTATTGGGTTTTAATTTTTCAGTTGTTATAAAAACTATGGATCATTTGTACCTCTTGAAATTCCCAGTGACCAGTACAGTCTGTCCTGACTGATTTTAAGTTGCTTTACAGAAACTAAGCAAATGAAAGACTATGAACAGAAAGGAGTAATTAAAGAGGACAGAGAGCCTGAAGGCTAAAAAAGTGGCCACTAATCAGGTGAAAAATAAATCTCCAGGTTAAAAAGCATGGATGAAAGCTTGTCATAAACAGCTGGTTTATGCACAATTCAGGTAAGGGGTTAACAGACCACCAGTACTATCATTGAATTAAATATACATTAATTATTTCATTAATTATTATTAATTACTGAAACTTAAATTTCATCCCAACTCGTCTGAAGAAAAGAAGATGTCATTTCTGGCCAACATTTCACTCCTTGTGCCACTCAAAGCAGTGACAGAGTGACAGAGCTGCAGTGAAGGTAAATGAAGAGCAGAAAGCCATCCAGAAACAACCAGTGTCTTCACACTGTATTGCATGCATCCATCATATGGCAAGATAAGAAATGAAAAATCAACTTCCTGTTCTTGTGAACAAAAATAGACATTTGAGTTTGGGTGTTACAGCTATAGTGTTCTCCCACTCTCAGCTCTGTGCCTTTTTTTCCATACCACCCACAACACTCAGAACAGCTTCCAATTTCCTTTTTACCTAATGACCTAAATCTCCACAGAACCTATTTTCCCCTTGAATCCTTCCTACATCTGCCAGATTTGGCCTAGTGAATTTGCACTATTTCATGGCCAAAACCATCATCCTGGCACTGGTAAACTACCTTAAGGAGCAGAATTTCCTCATATAAAGCACTATGTGCATTTTTGCAGTGCTGTATGCAGTGGGAATCTTGAGGATGACTTCCCACATTACTGCCTGCATTCCTATAGCATGCACTCTCTAAATTTCATTACAAAGAGCCCTAATCCTCATGCCTGAGTCTGTCTGCTGCTACAGCTACAACACCAGCACGGTGATGAAGCAGCTGTATGGGGGGAGTCCAAAAAAGTGCAGCAAGCTTCTTTTCTGCTCAACATGCATTTTGTCTCCCTCACACTTATGTTACTTGCAGAAAAGCAAATAATTCATGGTCTCAAATATATATATGTTAATTTTGCTGTTAATGTTATTATTAATGTTTAATTAGTCTTTGCTCTGAAGATGAAAAACAGTGAAGCACATAAGTTAGGCTCCTGCAATTACTGTGATTGCACTCACAAAACCAGCTAATTGCACTTGCAAATTACAACTTAGCTATTTGCACATGTACTTCTGCAGTCTGCCGGCACCACCACGAAAACTGTGCAGAGAGCCTGGAAAAAAATAGGATGAATTATAGTAATTCTGTGGACGGTTATTGGGGCTTTGTTTCCCTTCACACACACTAGGATTTTCTGATTCTGTTGGCATGGCAGAAGGATTTTCAGATGATCACATCCCATGGTGCATGTGAGACCTGGAGCTGCTCCAGGGGCTGTGGGCCCCAGGAGGTGCTGTTGTGGTGTCCCTCAGCCAAAATAAGCAAAGAGAGGCCTGCAGGTGAGGTTGTGGGCATGGGCATTCCCTCCCCACTGTGCCAACCCTAAGGAGAATTGCTTCTCCCCCTCCAGATGTGAAGCCCATCAGGCTCATCTCCTCTGTGGTGCATCCACACTCATGAAAAGCTGCTGGCCCTCAGCCTCTGCTTTCAGTGTTCAGCTGTTTCCTAGCACTACAGTGGTTCAAATCTGTGTGGGGTGAATGAGCTTGTTGAAGCACAAAGTAAAGCTCCCAGACATGACTTCTGCAGAGCTCATATCTTGGGTTAAATGACCGTTGTAAGATGGTCTTTCAGGATACTTGTACACACTTTTCAGTCCAACACAGCGTGCTCAGAAACTCCATCACGTCCTTAGGAAGGTGGTGACACCAAGGTAGCTTTGGCCTTTTACCTCTTTCATCTCACCATGCCCTCAGGAGGAACTGAGCTTTTGTACAGTGCATAGGTAGCACACCTAATTGCTCAGAGCTCCGTGGTGTCTCTGTCTGCCAACACCTAAACCCTTCACAGCCATGCAGAAAGGAGTGGACTCATCAGACACCTGAAGCATCAATGGAGAGAGTCTGCAGTGTCCCTGTGGCACAATTCATTCATATTTAACCACCTACTTGACAGGACATTAACAAGGTGTCAATGGTTGTTAATTTTTGCTGATGATTCCTTATGAAATGCACATTATCTGGATATCTGAAAGTAGCAGAAACAAAAGGGTTGATCAAAACCCTTTTTTCTGAGGAGAGGATTTCAATATGTCTGTTTTGCAGCAGTCATGTTCTTTAACAGCAGCAGGGCCTTCGAATCCTTTCCCCTCCCCCTTACAAAATTAAACATTTGCTTGTTTTTCTAATCTTGCTATAGACAGTCTCCACGGGTCACGCACAGAATTGAGGACACGATATTAAAATCAATCTGTCCCGCATACTCATTAAATGGAGGGGGAAAAACAAAGCCACAGAGCAGAACTGCAGGACTGGAATAAAAACCAATAAAGTGCCCCCTCTCTAATTTCGCGGAAGGTCTTCCTAGAGTTTTATTCCCAGCAGTGCTCCTTAGATGCCTTGGTTTGCCTGCAGAAACACTTGATATTTCTGTAGTGCAAATCAAAGTGAATTAAACATTAAAGCACTGTGATAGCATAGCAGGTCTGCAATAAGAGAGAAACTGGTTAATGTGGCACTGAAGTTTATGAAGCAGTGCACTGGACCTTCCCTCCCCTCCTCCTTCTTCAGATGTATTTACTTATTTATTAGTTCATTCATACATCCTTCAGTGCAATGCAGCAAAATCTTTTCCAGTGTGACTCTCTAGTTATATTGGTCTGGCACTTCGAATTTTCTGCATCTTGCATGACACAGTTACACACACAAGCTGTGGGACACGCTGCATTCTGATGTGTCCTCACAAATGGTGCTTTCCAACACTCCCTCATTAAAAGCCAGCACATTAACTGAGGGATCCCAAACACTGCTCAGAAGAGGAATCCCTCTTCCTTTAATGGAAGGTTAAGGAATGCATAAAAACCTGAACATCATTACCACCAATCTTCTTCCATTCCAGGGTATAAAGAACATCAAAGTGATGTCTTATTCTCAGGTGAAACCCTGGAGCACCTCATACTGACTCCCATTCTCTCATCTGACTCACAATGGAGCTGGCAAGATGACCAGAGATGACAAGTTTTCTGCAGTCAGTTTTCTGCCTGGCTCCTTCTCCCCCTTTCCTTGACAATAGGCACTCCCTGATTGTTTTCTCTTGGCTCCTTGGCCAACCCTGCACGATTCTAAAATATGAGAGAAGCAAGGACTTGTAAACATCAAGGGGAGCCAGCCCTCACCCAGGTACCAAAGGGTCTACAGTGGCCTCACACTCAGGTGTGGTGAAGAAGAGTTTGGCATCACATAACCACAATCTGCACACAACCACAGAAGAGCTGGAGCTTCCAGAAAGAAATTAAAGAAGTAATTCAGAGGAGCACACTGGAGAGCTAGCAAAGAGAAATAATTCTTAAGGCCCACTAAAGGAAGAGACTCTATCCAGGGCCTTGACTTCTATAGAGGAGAAATCTGCACTTCAATTAAGCCCACAGGAAGTTTATCCACTGGAGCTGAATAATGAAACCATCATTCAAAATGATTTCATGTAACTTTTGCGGTTGGTTGTGGCTTTTTCTTTTCGAGAGAGAAGCTGCAAGGCAGTTTAAGCTCAACTGCATTAAGGTTCACGGGGGCTAGGTCATCTGGAGAAGCTCTGATTCCCTCTGGGCATATTGATGATTCTGACTCCCCTCCCACACATTTCTCTCTTTCTCTCTCAGCATGTCACATCCATGGCTATCAGGCCCTGAGCAGCAAAGGCTGAGCAGGTGAACATCATTCACATTCCATCCTTACTGTATTTAGAAATATTTAGCAGGTTATCTCAAGATGCTTTTGACTAACTGTTACATTGGACAAAAAGTTCAGAGCCTCCTTCAGTACTGGCGATCCCATTCCATTTTCAAACTGCAGACCCTAATTTCACAGCTACCTTTACTTCAGAAGGATGATTTTGCACCATCAGAGAGATTGCTCTACACCTCTATTATGGTCTTCCCTGCAATGCAAGAGGAGATGGAACATGCACATGTATGTATCTGTACATGAGTATATCTATATCTGGGTCATCACCTGTTGAACATCTCAGCCAAATGACATTCAGCCACGTTCCTGAAGAGAGGGCAGAGCACTCATACATAGGTTCCCACTGTCACTAGGAACAGACCTAACACATACTATTTCTGGAAATACTATTTCCACCTTGAAAAGGAGGCACAGGAAGGACATAGGAACATCCCAGGTGAGTGTTTGTTGCTTATTTTCTTATTTCAAGAGATAAACATACAGAACTCCACTGGAAGCAAACCAAAAAGCTCGTAAACAACTTTGATCAGAAACTGGCAGATCGGGTTCCTTTTTTTCCCCATTATTATTATTTTGAGGACAAAGTCTTGTGGAGCATCTAGGAAAACAAGCATCAAATGTGTTGTTGTACTGATACTGATGTGAAGACAGGATGAAATTTTATATTTTAAGTTCATCTATTCTCTTTCAAATATTCTGTATGCATTGTCCCTCCATCTTCACTTTTTGAGAGCATGGTCACAGCAAGCACATGCTATCAATTATTTATTAAAATCCTTAGTTTCTTCTGCTGTCACTAACATCATCTTCCTCACTAACATCAGAGCCTCTTTGACCCAGGTATTAGCCAATATCTATGAAAATACTATCCCTCCCCTAAGAGTTTTATAAACACTTATGGGAAGTTGAGACATGACTGAACTAGCCTGCTTGCCAGAGCAGGTTACTATCCAGGCACGGAATATATTCCATATCTCCTGTCTCTCAGCAGGGATGGTGGCCTCTTGCCACACTGCTGCAAGCTTTGCAATAGCTTTCACCAATACTGCTCGAGATTCAGGTTGACCCAGTGAAGCTGGCTCTTCTCCACTATATTATGAGAAGCTGGAGGTCTGTTAAAAACTTACTGCTTCTTTCTCCCTTTCACTGTCATTATCCCTCAAGAGAGGTCCTGCATGTAACCAAAAAAAAAAAAAATATTACTTGCTTAAACAAAGGATACAAAAACATAGAAGCATGTATGCATAGAGATTTGAGGAGAGGCTGTTTAAGTTTACCAATCTAGGTATTTAACGTTGGTTGTGAGGTGTTCTCTCTCAATAAAATTTTTATTGATGGGAAATGTTTGGCTTTTTTCCCTTGAAAATCAATTCTGAGAAAAGTCTGTATACTCCTCTGGCAAACGGCTGATTTAGAGAGCAACAAGGGGATAATGATGATCTGACACCACCCTCTCTCAAGAAAAAACAACAAAAAAGTAAATTTACTTGATTCCTCAAGACACTGATCCATAGAGTGTGGCTAGTCCTCTTTTTTCACCCCTGTAATCACTGCACTTCTAGACAGAGCCAAGGACATGAATTTTTACTAAGAACACTTTAAAAGGCCTCCCAATGTCCTACCCTCCTGGAGGGCAGCAGCTCCCTGCACACATGAAACTTCACACATGAAGCTCAATTCCAGCTAAAGGTTACATGCCATTTATATCCTTGCACTGAACCTACCTCTTTTTGTGCTCTCAAGCAGCACCCCAGGTTTCATCCTCTTACTGTATTCTTCTTCCCTTCCATTATCCCATTGCATCCTAACCTGTCACACTAGGCCCAAAAACACCCACCTGTGCTCATTTGCAGAGTGATGCTTCATGACATGCTAGAGCACATGCAGTTGAACAGAACTAGATGGACCTATACTTCTGCTGTAATATCACGTAGGTGACTTCCTTAGACCAAAGCATCCCTTGTAACTTCTGGAAAAGCAGCAAGAATAATTTAGGTCCACCTTTATCTCAGACAGGATCTGTTTTGCAGTGTAGTTGTAGCATGAGTTTAGGATTTCTTACCCTGTTTATTTTCAGGAATCACCCAGCTATAAAAAATTTTATACTGGGAAAAACTAGCTTAACAATGGATCACGTGAAAGCATCTGATTAATACAGCAAAGGCGATATTTTTTGTCAGTAGTTCAGAACTCAGTGCAGAGGGACAGAAGTACCAGAAGTTTTATTTAAACTGCCCTCTAGATAGAACTCCCCAGACTTATCTAGCATAAGCATAACTTCAACAGAGTGACAAAGCACGCTTCAAATTACAGCATTACATGAACTAATGAAAGTTACTTTAGAATCACACCATTGTAGAATGGTTAGGACTGGATGGGACCCTTAAAGAACATCTAGTTTTAACCCCCCTGCCATGGACAGGGACACCTAATTGACCAGATTGCTCAAAGCCCCATCCATTCTGGCCTTCAACACTTCCAGGGATGGGGCATCCACAACTTCTCTGGACAACCTGTTCCAGTAAATCACCACCCACACAGTAAATATATTTTCCTAATAGTTAATCTAAATATACCCCTTGTCCTATCACTACACACCCTTGTAAAAAGTCCCTCTCCAGCTCTCTTGTAGACCTCTCCTATGTACTAGAAAGTGCTATAAGGTCTCCTCTCCTCGATCTCTCAGTTCATTTTCACAGGACAGATGCTCCAGCACTCCCATCATTTTTGTGGTCCTCCTCTAGACTCCTTTCAACAGGTTGAGACACTTTGCAGGAGTGATGATGGAACTGTTTGTGCCATTGACAGAGTCTTTTTCAGCACGAGTTTCAAATGCAAGTTAAACACATAAACAGAACCATAAAAGACACATGAAACACAGGGACTACTATGACATGGTTTTAATGGGACACAAGAAATACTTTCATTGACACAAATCTGGGAGACACTGAAGGGAGAACTTTAAAATATATGTACATACTTTTCAGGGATACAGACCTTTTTAAAGCACATTTCCAGCATTCCATTATCAAAAACCTTTTAAAATATTCAGACATGATTAGATCAAACATTTCCCTACAAAGCCCAACGAATGAGGTATGGCATTTCAGCTGTCTGAAAGACATGACTGCAGAGTGAAGCCTAGGGGAGGAGAAGAGACTTTAAGCTTCACTGACATATACTCCATATAAAAGGCATGCTAGGCAGACTTTTTGGGTCAGTGGTAATCAGCAAGAACAATAAAGACTAGATGTACTGTAACCATGGAAAAAAATCTATTTATTCTCTAATAGCAGAAGCAGTCACAATGCTTGTGGTGAGCAGCCAAGTGAGGGGCCACTTACTCTCCAGCTGAGTCCTACTGAAGCCAGTGGTGCTACAGCAGCTACACCAGGGGTGAAGTCAGCTTGTCAGAGCCCCCAGACACCACTGTGTGTGCTCCTAAGTGCATGGGCATACTCTGGTTTGGCACCACCTGGCTAGGAGACAGCTTCAGCAGAGACAGATCTAATGAAAATGTTCCTCCCCACCAAAAGCACACAGTGAATGCAAAAGGGCACTGATAACCAGAATTGAACAAATGCATCACCAGGCCCCTGACCCACACACTAAGAAAAACTGTTGCACTTTATGAGGTGCTTGGTGTTGCTAAAATCAGATGTCAAGAGACTCAAATCTCTTGCTCATAGGTTTGTATTCCTTTCTTGTTGCTCTGTTTTAAATTGAGCTGTTAAAAGCATGACAGTCTTGCTGACTGTCAAGTCATTCAAATCCCAGATTTCATTCCCCATTAGAACAGTACACAATGACAAGAAACAGATCCTTATTTTACTCCAGCAGAGCTTTCCCCTCAAATTAATCATTCACACTATGAGCAATTAAAGAAAATGAAATCTACACATAGCACTTGGATAGATACTGCACTTGAGTATATGTAAACAGGCTCCAGCTTGTTTGAAGGAGATTTTAATTACCTTATGATCAACTGGAAATCTTATGTGGATGACATAGGGCCCTTTCCCAAATGCAAAACATACAACTTTAAAAAAAAGACCACTACTTCAAAGTAGACTCCCAAACACAGCGTCTTCAGAGGTTGTTCTTAGGAGTGGCTGAGTTAAAGGTTTACATCTCTGTTAAACTCACATGAGGGAAAAATATCAGGACTTCCCCATGAGTAAGACAGGACAGAGGCTATCAAAAATTTTTCAGCAAAGAAAGATCCTTGAAATTAGTTTGAATACTCCCTCCTGCTTTGTCCTCAAATGTCTGTCTGCCTCATCTCTTGGTGCTACCACAGTCAAGGGGCCCAAAGCAAGTTTGACTTTAAGTATTATTGACAGCAACTGTCTCAGCAGAATCAGGAGAAAACTTCATGAAGAGATCACTTGAGGAAAATCCATAAAACCTTCCAGCACATGGTGAAGACTTGCTCCCAATGAGTACTTGAAGGGTCTGGCTCCAAACCCTGCAAAGACCTGCAAGACCACCTTGTACAGAGTCCCAGCTTGTGTCTCCTGCAAAGCCATCTGACAGGAGGATGCTACAAGTGCCAATGATTGATATTTGCCTGTATAGCCTAGAGTCTCCATGATGGGCACAGCTACTTTTAAGAGGAAAGCAAGGAAGCAGTCACTTGGCACTCAGCATGTGGGGAAACATCCAGCCAGACAAACAGAGCTAAGGAATGCAACAAATAATTCAATACAAAAACCAGAAGCCTGGGTTTAAGCAGGTACCTGGAGCTTCCACAATTCAAATTCTAATAGCACAGACCCAAAACACAGAAAAAGATCACGGAAAATAACAGGAGAGAAATCCCAAACTTTGCTGCAATGAAAGCATTTCCTAACTTTTAAGGAATGACAAAATTACCTACGTGCATTGCAATTACTGACCACCTTTCCTTTCTTCTGCTCCTGGAGCCAGAGCACCTGCACACCATCACAGCTTTACAGGTCTCATTTAGTGTGTGTTGTGAGAATTGTTATGTAAGACTGAGTTTACTCTTCCATCCTGGAAGTGCTCTGTGTTTTGGGAAGCTACTGGCTGGTATTTGTTACCCATCAGAACCAAGGTGTCAGGCATATGATGCTGCTATTTCAGCAAGCAAAGAGCCTCTTGCTGGCATAGAAGCAAATGAGCAGCTTTCCCAGGAGTGTTTTTACAGGATACCAGCTCAATATTAAAAAAAAATAAAAATAAGTCAAGGATTATGTATGATGAACAGCTGGAGAATGTTAAACATATTTTACTTTAGGTTTGGCAGGGTTTAGTAAATCATGATTTAATCACGCTCCCAGGCCATCACTGCAAGTGAACTCTGGAAATTCTCAATAAGACATAAAAAAAGGATAAACAGAAGAATGGAAAAGACATTTTACCAGGAAGGACAGAGTCATTTGTTATTCAGCTTTAGAGTGAAACAAATGTGAAGACATCTCAGAAATGAGAGATGAGAACAGCAGTGAAAGAACACCATGTCACCTTCCTCCCTCATCGTGGGCACATTCAGCTGCAAACCTGGCCTGGACCTTGGCTGGGGTCCCCCCTCCACACACACAGGCACACACAGAGCTGCAGGCTCCAGGAGAACTGCCTGTTCCTTATTCTAATACGACTTCAATGTCTGGAAACGCTGCCAGCTTTTTCAATCAGCTAGGCAGTGCATAAGCCCAGATAAATTAAAATTAGTTCCATGAAAGTTCTGAGGAACACTGTCATATGCTTTACTGAAAATCAAGAGACAAGTCAGTGAAAGCTGTGAAACTGACTTCAGTGGCACAGTGTTGAGCTGTCTGAGCTCTGCATTTACCTTATTTGAGCAATTTTAGTAGCTGTAATAGCTAAGCCAATGCTCTGATTGACTCATTATTAACACCACTTGTTCATTTTTTGTGGTTTCATTACCTTCCAGAAGCCAAAGGTTTATAGATTCTGGGCCAAATTCAGAAGCAAGGCTTGTAAAACTGATATAAACTATACTTGCATAAATTATATTCTACAAGACCTTCTTACATCCAGAAGAAATGGGAAAACAAACTGTTAAACTGAAGGTCAAAGCGATTATGTGTGATTTATTGCACAAGCCACACAATCTTCTGGCCTACTAACTGCTTGTGTGAACCAAGGAATACAAGACCCTTACTAGGTCAGGGCAACATTCTGTGCAGCTCAGCAGCCTTCCTTCTGTCCTTTGGTGGGCTTTCAGGTTACAGGACACTGTGTTACATGGGTGAGACAGGGCAGGAGCTGGCTCCATCCACTCTACACAAATCTGATGTGGCAGCACCTCCCAAAAAACAAATAACACCAAAAGTAACCCAAGCCGAAAGAACATGCCACGACTTTTCTCCCTCTGGAATTTCCTGGAACAGAGCAGATGCCCCTGCATTTATCAGCGCCCAGCAGATCTCCCTTCCATTAGTGGCCCAAATGTTTAGGTGAGGAGCTCCCCAGGTGGCCAAGGATTCACCTCACATAGCTTTGAACTTGTCACTTGCTAATTTGTTTTTATGTTTCCAACAGCCCTCTACAGCCACCAACTCTTCTGGTTTCCGTGGTGACAAGATACAGCAATCCAGACTTCTGGTCAACAGCCTAATAGAGCAAACTTTATGTGGCTTAAATGTCAACATTTCCAACCTTTTTTAAATTATTATTTTACAAGAAAATAGCATAAAATTAAGAGGTCATTTCCCAGATTAATTGTTTCACAGACTTGTGACTTTTTATATTATAAAAATGTTTACATGACAATGCAAACTTCTCAAAAACCTTCCTGTTTTCTGGTTTTCATGTCTCAGATTTTTATAAGAAAAAAAAAAATTGGAGTTTTTAGTAACAAAATTTCCATTCTAATTGTCCAGTCCTTTTTCCCCATTACTACATCTCTCTGAGTTCTTTGTGAAATCACTGGTATAAGTGCTGATATAAATAAGGAAAACCTTACCTAGTGTCTTTCATTTTCTCCTCTGCCCTGGAACAAAGTCCTCTCCCTTCCTTAATCATATGCAAGTTACAAAAAAGGAAAAAATTATGCAAAATTTTACAGTACAAAGACATTTGCCAAGCATTCTCTTTTACAGGATAGCATGTGACAAAGTGGCAAAAAACAGCCCTTCTTACCAACATAGCTAAAGCTCCAATCAAGTAGCTAGATTGTCTTTAATTCATTTTTTAAGAAGCATTTATCTTCTTGATTACTTCTAATGGTTTGGCCAGAAAGATTGTTCTGGAAATCCACAGAGGTTGAGGCTTGAGAGCTTTCTTATCTATGTGAGAATGGTATTTTTTCAAGCTTGCTCTTGCTGAACATCCACAGTTCCCAAGTTTCGAAGCAGGATGGCACAGTTTGCAGAGTACAGTGGAACCAGTCAAGAAGGTCTGTGTGAGCAGAGTTTATCACTAAAAGTTTACCACTAACAGCAACTGCAGATGGGCCAAGCTTTGAAAGTCACACACTTGAAACTTAAATACAAGGACCTCACAAGTCAGTTGTGATGGACTTGCACCTTAGCACTGTTACAAAAATGGCATGTTCATGAAATATTATCAGTTTTGCCCCATGGCACAGGTTTCTAAAAACGAGCAACCACATGAACAACTTTAGCCTGCTTTCAACTTGTCCTCTCTTGGGACTATGAGTGCTGAGTCAGATTCCTGCTAGGAACTGGCTGGATTTCTGGGAGGAAGGCATTAAAGACTCTGGTGCAAATTAATCCTTTTCATTTAAGCACCTTTTAAAGGCTGCTGACAGACACTAGGATGTAGGACAATCCAAACCATCTTTCCAAAAGGGAAAACTAGAAAAAAAAGGAAGGGAAGGGAAGGGAAGGGAAGGGAAGGGAAGGGAAGGGAAATGGAAGTTCCAGGAAAGGGAAGTGGAAGGGAAGGTCACGAATTACAGCCCCATTTTAAATTATTCTTCAGAGAATGACGGCAATGACAGAGAATGACAGGCTGAAACACGAACAGTCTCCATTCAGAATTACGACCGTTTTTCACTTCACAATCCACACTATAAAAATCACTGTGTGTACATACGGTCAGGACCTTAATATGATACTTCCTGCCATTGTAAGCATGGAACAAATGGCTTCAGTTCAGATACATAAGCTGAGGCAGCATGCACTGAAGCCTTTCCTCCCAGCCCTGTGCCTTGCAGTGGCTGCTGGAACCCCAGAACACAGAAGATGACTTCAATAAGCAGCTCTACCCCCACCATACCCAAAGCCAGGTAGCAGAGGCCCATGTCACCCAAAGGAACAGCAGCCCTTGTGGGACTACAGGTCAATTCTTCCCATGTGGACAATGAGGGCATCCCCACTAAAATCAGTGGCAAAACCCACGTGGCCAGGACATCATATAAGGTGCCTGGTGGCAGCAGAGACAGCAGTGCCATTGCTTCGGCCACCTCAGAGAGAATGGGAGACACACAGAAAAAAAAAAAAAAAAAAAAAAAGGGGATTTTGCTGTGAAGTCTTCAATTGAAAGAAAATAAAACTCCTTCAGAGAGTGATAAATATCATTCGCAGCTTTTATCTAAGCATCAGCTCAAAGTATTTCCTTCTTTTCTAATTAAAATAGGGATTTGAGTGCCAGAACAATGATCTCTAGTCAAAGACTCTCACAGACTGAGGGATCACACCAACTCATTTCCTACTGGAACAATAAAATCAAACCAAGGTTTGGGAGACCGGCATTTGTTGCTATTATTCAAGCTGGCACCATGCACGCTCTGCAGTACTTTGATGTGGCTGCCTTAGGCAGCTCATAACAGGAGTAATAACATTGTAAAATATAAACAATCCCAGTTAGCAGTTTGGGAGAGGATAAAAAACACAAAAATCCCCAACCCAGAGCCCCTGCTTTTGGAGCAAACACTCTGACTTTCCTGTCTCCAGGTCCTGCCAAAACTAACCCCAAATTTTAACAGTGACCATGCTCCTGAACATGATGAAAGGGGAGATGGGTGCCAGCACAGAGACTCCCCTGAGCCAAGATGAACAATGCAGTCATATCCCAGAGTTACCCCAGTGTACCCCTGATTACCAGTGAAAGGCCCTCCCAATGTCATGGGGGCTACATAAACTTTGAATTGCCAATGAAAGTGATAATCTAAAAATAAATTTAAGTGCTGAGAAAATATTGCTCAGCTTCCAGTGCACCCCTGACACATTGGAGTAGGTAATTTTTAAGACCATTACCTGCTTCTCAAGTGCACATTGCAATGAAAGTGAAAAAAGCAGGCACTGGAAAGAGCCATGGAGCATACTAATGGCAGATAAACCCAGATCCCATGCCAGGTGACCAGCCAGGAATCCCTCCTCTCAAAGGGTGGAAAACAGAACAGACATGCTGACCACTTAGGAGTAACACTGTTTTCCTGATCCCTTTTCCCTCCTCCCATCTTCTGACCTCTTCCCTTTTCACTGCCACCCTGATCCAGCGCCTCTGGAAATCAGCAGGCTGCCTGACATTGCTTTTAAAGGCCTTCAGTCAGGCTTGACAACACCTAAGGCTCTGCTGTTATGAGCAAACCCTACCACATGAAGAATTTCCATCCTGAGATGTGGTATGTGGGAAGGCATGGCCAGAAATGCTTGGAGAAAGGGCCTGCTATAGTGGAGTTGAGCTGGGAGGTTGAACAGAATTACTAAAATTACAGAAATCCTAGTTTAAAGAGGAAAGACATAGCCTAGCCTTGAGATGGGAGAACAAACTGACTTTGTTCCAATAACTGCAGTTCTGCAAGAGACAAAAAAAAAAAAAAAAAGGCAGTACATGTCACAAAATGAGAATAAAATTAATAGTATTAATGCTAAGAAGGAGAGGGCTCCAAGTGAATCCAAAACGGTTATTGTCCTTCTACTATCAATTGCTGTGCTAAAAGCCTTTGTATTTTAGAGCCTGAAGACAAGCTCACAAGCCTTAAGATTCATCAGATCAAAAGAAACAGAAACCAGACAGATTTAAGGACATAACCAAACATATCTATTTACAGGTCTTATCCCGAAGGCACTGGCTGCTCTACTCAGTCTGTACACAGACAATGGTATTGATGGTGGTGCTGCTCCAACTCCCTTATTAAAACACATTCAGATGGAGACATAAACACTGAGTTGTGTTTTCTATAAGTAAACTTATAACTATCAAAACCAGACAGTATTCCTCACTTCCTTTATCACATTATTTCCAGATAGATGGAATGCATATTATGAAATGCTGGTCATAGAATATGCAGCCTCAGAATCATAAAATGAGGAAAGGTTTTAACTAAGTCTGTTCAGTAGCTTAAGAGATTAAAAGCATTAAAAGGAGTGGTTTAGAGGAAAAAAAAAAATAAGAATATGGCTGCTCCTTAGCATTTACCTCCGATTCTTGTAATTTAGAAATGAGTTAATAAGAGGAATGCCAAAAGAAAAATATCTAAGCACTGTCACATGCACTGGGCAATTCTGAAAGAAAAGTATCTCAATTCAACCAATTTTAACAGTTGTTATTCTATAATTTTTAACTTTGTTTGCAAAAATAGAAGGTACAACTACCACTTCCAGGTTAAAAAACAAAATCTACTAAGACCTTCTCTATGAAAATTGGAGGGAAAAAACCCTATGGAAGTACCTAGTGAATGCAGCAGTAAAGTTTCTTTAAGTAGGATGGGAAATTGCCTCTAATTGCACTCACAGAAAGCAGCAATATGCTTATCAGGAAGTCCTCTAGACAGACAACCACCATTTATTTGTGTTTTGGATTTATTTTAAGATTCTTAGATCAGTTCCAATCAGAATCACTTTATAAGGCAGCTCCTATGCCAATCTCTGTCCATTATTGCCAAGTTCAAGTATTCACACATCAGTAGCCAAATGCCATTGGCTGCTAAAACAGAGTCTGCATAAGTAACATCTACTCAGAGGTACCAGGGCTCTGTGGGTTGTTTGATAAATGGTAGTTTAGTGCTCTTCATTCACCTTTACAGCTGTAAAATCCACGAAGTCAAAATACTAATGTTTACAACCAGACTAGCTAGTAACTTGGGCTTTTTTAAACACAGAGAGCTAATGCTCTAATGAGCGTATGACTCTAGTTTTTGGCAGTCCAAGATGGTCAATAAAATCCCAGTCAACACTGTCCAGAGTGTCAGTGAGCCTTGAACCAAGGGCAACTGTTCATCTACCATGTTACAAGATCCTCTTCCATCAGTGTTTTTCCAAACAGGTACTAACAGCATCTCTGGAACAGTACAGCTTATGTACAAAATGAACAAGATTAATAAAACAGCGGTTAATTGCATTCAGAAATAAAGATAAGAACAAAATGCCTTAGCTTCATTTGCACACTTAGCACAGTGTGCTCAGAACCATGCATTTCTCTCTTGCACACTTTAAGGCAATGAAGAACTTACAGAGTACTCTCAGCTTCACTGTTTGACTCATTCTCATCTTCCAGAGGTCACAACCTACTCCTAGGCCATCCACCCTTTGCTCATGTCATGCAGTGACAAAGGGTGTGAAAACAATCAAACCAATTTCCACAGGGATAAGACAAGGAGCACAATTACACACTCAAATTTTTCCTGCAAAGTAATCTGTCTTAATGCTTCAGTGACACAAAACTGTGTCTCTGCTTGCAAAAGAAAGCAAACAGTCCTAGCCTGACTTTAGGTCTGCACAAGGATGCAGCCACACTCCCCACACTTGTACCATATTCCAAAACCAGCCAGCAGCCTCCCTACCCTATGAAAATTTGCAGAAATTATCCTCCCTGCCCATCATTGCTGCATGCAGCCTAACAATCTTCCAAGCAAAGTTACCCTTTGAGATCAAACACCTCCTCCTGAGATGCCCTCCCACGTGTCCCCTGTCATCAGAATAGGAAATCCACATGCCCTGCTGACTGCTAGTTTGTGGCTGTTCTGCCATGGGCTGTGAGATCTCATGAAGCAGTTTAGGCCATTCAGGCTCCAGACAATCCATTCCCAGCTGCATACCACAGCAAGTTGCCATGATAACATCACCAACATCACTTCTGCCTCCATGCCAGGACACAGGCATTTCTCCCTGCAGTATCTCCCAAAATGTTTCAAAGGACAGGTCACACTTAAGACCCCCAGCAGGGCTAGAACACCACTTTATCCAGTTCTACATCAACATAGGGACAAGAACACAACTGTGAAAGAGTCAATCCTCCCAAGTGGTATTTTTCTTTATTTTACCTTAGCTTAAGTGAAGTAAAAGAATGTATTTTGCAGCACAGGTGTATGCTAACCCAGGTCTACAAGGACTAAAGCCTTTTTTTTTCAAATCATCCATTCTACAAAATTTGTTTTTCTACACATTTACAGTTAAGATGATTTGTTTGAGCTTAGTTTCTTTGGTTTGTTCTTGACATGAAAGATACAAAATTGTAAAATTGAATGTTTAGGAAGTCATTTATATGAAACAAAGTATCCCACATTTTTAAAATTTTCTTGCTGATACTCATATGAGTTAGTCACAGCACATTTGTCAAACATTGCCCTTTACATTAAGGCTTTGGCAAGTATGATAAAGTACAAGCTCTATAAAATCATATTCACAACATGAATTTACCTTTATAGCACTTAATTATATGGGACAGCAACAGTAGGGTGTGTATATTTGATGCTTTCTTAAGTTGCCAAATTGTAGCAGAAGAACACGACTTTGAACATCTGAGGACAAAGATATAAACATTAGCCCCTTTGATACAGATAGGAGGAGGCATGTACCTACTAACTGAGCTCTATTCAATAAGAAAACATGTAAAATAAAGCATATAGATCATTTTCTCAAGAAAAGAAAGATAACACTGTTCCCAAGCTCAGTAGCACTGATTAGCAGAATATACCCTCATTTAGTGCTACTGTATAGCCTAGACATACACAGGCTCTAAGTTCCATAATTAGTGTCCTTTGTTGCAAGGATAGAGTATTACATTCACATCAGAAAGGAGGGGAGAAGGAGAGGGCAGGGGGAAGATACTGTTCCATATAAAAGAAGCTACTGTGTTTCACTGGCTCTCTGCAGAGGGGTTCTGTAGGTGGCCATTTAAACAACAAAGGAAGTTCAAGGGTTCAAAATAGATTTCGGCTCCCTAATACACAGAAATCTGCATTTTCAAACCCAGTCTCCCTGCTGTGCAATTATGTATGAATTTAAGACCAGTCGTTTTCTTACAAGAGGCTGTGTTGTGCAAGTGGGAGACAAAATCAGGTCACCCAATCACAAGAAGCAAATTTTCCCCCACCAGCCACTGCACTCCTGAGAGAGACAAAGAGAAAAAAGGAGATTTTGTTACCTGCTCAGACTAGTCCAATTTCTAATCATATCCTTTGGAATTTTGAATACCTCTTCCATTTCCCTTCAGACCTAAGGACTAACATGGGAATCTAATTAAACTGTAAGTAGTATCTGTTTAAAACAAGGCACCTGTCCTTTCTGAGACTCCTGTGTCTATTTGAATATCATTCTCTCTCTCTTACTTGCATTTGAATGCATAAAGCAGTGAGACTAAATTTAAAGTTGCTTCTTTCCTCAGAGACATTTTATATATATACTCAGTGTGTTCATTATCGTCCATATGCACTGAAGGTCATGCCCTTCCAAAGCATTAGTCCCAATCACAGTGCTTCATCCCATTCCTCACCTCAGAACCTCTCAAAGTGTCAGCATAAATTCCTCCAATTTCACACTGGTTTTGCACAGGCAAGAGAAGCCACAGCAGCAAAGCCTGACCCATGAAGAAGCCTCCCTCACCCACCACCCTGTGACTAATGCTCACACACAAAGAATATGAATATTTTACAATTCTTCTCTTCAGAGAAAAACAAACAAACAAAAACCCCACAAATAAACAAAACCTTATCCCCTGGTGTTGATCCACAATTCGGCATTCGTGAACATCTCTGAGGCAAAATTTCTATTGCTAAAACCAGCTGATTTCTTACATGCTTTCACAGAGAAACCAGTAACTGGGGCTAAGGCTTTTTCCAGAGAGATGTGGCAAATTAAGTACATCAAGCCTAAACCACAGGACTATGTCTGTCATTTGCTCCCAAACATTACCTTCTCTACTACCATGAATGCACAGATATGTTTGGATATGTTATCTTCCCCCAGCCATGGAAGAAATTCCCTCCCTGACTACCCTGGAGGAGATTACTCTAAAATCATCCAGCAACAATTGCTTCCATAGGAAAGACGTGACCCAGGTCCATCAACTTCATTTATATATGGCAGTTCTGCTCTGCCAAAAGTTTTGTTACACAGCATAAATTCAGGATGTGCTGCACTGTGTAACATAGGTTGGCTGTTCCAGGACTCCCAAACAGTGTCTTATTTCCCTTAGGAGCAGTCATTCTTTAGTTCCCATATTAAAAAACTATTACTATCAGACATTTCTATTTATTAGGTATTAAAAAAAACATTTTGTTGACCAAATGTCAGTAGCAACTATCTCCTGTTATTCAAAGCTTATTTGAAAAAGAAATTGATGCTTTACACTAGAGATTACAAAGTTAATTCTGTTTAGTTTTAACACAGGCAATACACTGCACTAGATCAAAAAGGAAAAACAAATCAGAAAATGCTCTGATTCTTCAATATAGCCCACAGTTCTAACTCTCACCCAGTGTAGTTCAGTGCTGAAGAGCTGTGGATTAATTTGTGGTTAGTGAGTCAAGAAAGAAAATCAGTCACTGGAATCACAGCATAGTACCCTTTATCTGTAAATAAGAGCCTGGGTTTTCCCCTTTCTTTCCCTATACAATAAACTACAAATAGCCACAAAGAATGTTGTAAACAAAGTTTAAATGTGTGAACAAATCAAATAATTTAAGATATTACAGTTTAAATATGTGGATGAATAAATATTTAACCTGCATGTATGTATCTGTGGATGTTAGACTTTATAGATAAGGTTGCCATGCTCAGACTGTGTCAAAAGACCACAGTCAGACAAGCTGTATGCTTTCCCTTGCTGGGGTCACAAGACTACTTTTTGTGAGAGTGAAGAAAGTAAAGGGAAGGACAATTTTGAAAACAATCTTTTTTTCAGCCTGATTTACCACTTTTCTATCTGAAAGAGGCACCAGTGCATGGTCTACTGAAAACAACCTTTTCTGTCTTTTCTGTCTAATATTCTTCCTAATTCATGGAGCAATTTTTTTTTTCTGCATGCATAGGCAAGATGTCATAGATTATGTTCAGAGGGAAGAGATGTCAGGTAGCCCCAGATGAGCTACTGAACATCTGTGTGTGACTTGTACTGAAGTGTTCTCCTGAAATGAGAGTGAACTTCAACAGCACAAGCTTAACTGCTGCTTCTTCAGGAAATGTCCTTCCAATGCTATTTAAAGGACAATTTCTCTCTAAAACCTTTATCCTCTAAGCACTTCGAAAGCCTCATTTTTCTTTGAATGCATTTTCACAGGTCAGATGCAGGCATGGCATCAAGGAGGGAACTAAAAAATTAAGTTCTGTCAAATCTGTGCTAGCTTTGGGAGTGCAGCACAACACCCGTCACCAGACAGAACTGGCAATATCTGGCTGTGTGTATGAATGCTCTGGTGGAGCCAGCACTGCAAAAGCCAGAGGCAGAGACACCCAAAGGATAAGGAAAGCATCAGCTGTGCTAGAGGCAGCTCAAGGAAGGAAATGGTAAAGTTGGTGAGAAGCTGGACACAGCCAAGTCCAGGACGCACTCAGAGTTGTTTCATGTGACGCATGTAAGTGCAAAAAGATTAGATGGAAAAATAAAAAGCAAGCCCAGCACTAAGGGTTCAGCTGATAAATCCTTCCAGATGGGACCCGTGCACCACTGCTCTTTCTGTCGGATCTCGTGTTACAAAGGACTGAAGCCACAAAAGTGCTCTGAGATCACACACATCTACAGTGAACTAGATCCTCTTTGAATTCAATTTCAGCAGGTATTAAAAGGAAAGGATTTCTCTTTCAGCTCTTGTTAGCATTTTCATCCCATTCTGGAATTTGTCTATCATTTCTATCTTTTGATTTAGAAATGTTAATAAAGATTGATGGTCTCCCTGAGGAAAAACAGGTGAGGAGATAGCACTAGTCGGATTATATCATCCCAATAAATCTTCCTTTCAAAACAAACACAGCTTTCTCTTCTTGCAAAATACTGCTCTTTAAAGACTATACTTTGTTTTTTTAATAAAGAAAAAGTCTTTCAACTGTGTTAATGATTAGCAAATGATATGGCAGCTCACGAAGATGCTTAGGCCTGTAGCTTTAGTTATTTATCAGATTAATACACATAAATGTATTCTTCACTTTCAATGGCTGAAGTCATCGGGTTTAGTGAGGGAAGGCTACAGCACTGAGCCTGGAAAAATGGGGAGGATGGAGGGAGAAACTGAGGAGAAAGGAGCTCCCTGAACACACTCATAAGGATACTGCTGTCTGCAGCCTCCTTTGAGTTGTGAATGATACTGAGAAATAAAAGAGCTCTAGAAGCAGCTTATAAAAATAATTAGTGGCATGAAAAGATCTACAGATGGAAAGACACTGGAGAGGTCTAATGTATTTAATTTAGATATAAGGGCACAAGAAAGAGGTACACAAAGGAATGAATAGTACAGAGAGAGAATTCTGAGATTCTTTAATTATCCAGCTTTGTAATGCAAGAACAAGTGGGTATTCAGAGAAATTAAATTAATTCCAGAGAGTTCCCAGGCAATACACAGGTAACCAGCAGAGCTGCTGGCCATGTTTCATCACTAAGGCCAAGAATTTAGGAAGAAATTAAAAAAAAAAAAAAACAAACCACACACCCAGCTCAGTTAATAGTAGCATGTGGAATGACAGCAGAGTGAACAAACACTTAAGAAGCTCATGCTCCAAAGGACCTGTCAAAGACAAGCCCTCCTTCTCTATGACAAAGCTTCAGGTGTGGGCAGTTGTTACTACTTTTTACTACAGTACTTCTTACACTTTGCTTGAATCATCTGGTACCAGCCATGATTTTCTGATCAAAACTATTTTTCTGAGTATTTGAGGATTGCCATCAGACTCAAGGAAGAAAGAACATTCTTTTCCTCCCTTGAGCCCTCTCTCCACACCACCCCAGCCTGCAGCAGGCCATGCTTGGGATGGGAGGGAGCCTGTGCTGCTCTCTCCACTGTTACAGCAGAGCACTGACATTGCCATGTGCTGTTTCCATGGCCCTGGAACACCCCACAGGAGCACTTCATATCCTCTCCAGCAGCAGCAGCAAGGCTCACTACAACTACCCAAACTGGCTGTCATCCTTCATCCTCAGGTGTTTTCACTACTGAAGAGGATGTGGACGGACATCGCTCCACTTTTCTTATCAGCTGATAAAAAGTGGACATGAATATAAATCTCCTCCCACTGGCCATAGCTACAGAGTGCTCCTTAAGCTGTGGAAGCAGCTAAAAATGAGTCTGTGTGCACCCAGGAGCAGTGCTCTGGGCTCCTTTCCACAGGTGAAAAGAAAACCAGGAAAATGGGCAGAGGAGTCAATCCTGCACCAGTTCATCACCTGGGGAGCACGGGGCAGAAGGGCACCCTCACACACCTCACGCCATAATCATGGCGACAACTTTTGCCTCCAGAGGGCAAAGAAACTTAAATGGAAACGATCCAGCTTGCTGTGACTGCTCCGTGTGCCCAGTCTTTTGACTGAGTTCCAGGGGAGAGGGAGGGAGAGCAAAACAAACCCCAAAGTGATTCCTGAGGGCAGGAAGGCAAAGCAAACCCCGAAATGATTCCTGAGGGCAGGAAGGCAAAGCAAACCCCGAAGTGATTCCTGAGGGCGGGAAGGGAAGCTTTGTGTGCCCGGATAATGAACCCGCGGCCTGGCCCGGCCCAGCCGCAGCCACCCCGCTTTGTTCTCGCTCCGCCATCGGCCGGGGAGATCATCTGTCCCAGCACACAGTAATGATGGCAAGGGTTAAATACCACTTACACAGAGGTACAAAAGGCCAGCATCATTTCGTATGAGGCCAGACAGCTGGTTTGTATAATTCCAGTTTTTGCAGAGTGTTTTCTTTCCAGTGTGTCCCCTTAAAAAAGCTTTTCCTCGTGAGTTAATTCTCTCACTGGAGAATGCCAAGTGCAATGCCAATTATCTCTCAGATAATCCAAAGCTAAATTCGCTGTCAAACTCAGACCTGGGATAAGACTTCAAGAGAAAAACTGTTATGAAATTATTCACCATTAAATCATTTAAAGTCAAGGCAGAGAGTTTATTTTGTGTCTATCCTGTCGTTGTTTTCTACCCCCCCAAAAAACCTAACCACTCTATGCTTCTAGGAGTTTCCAGATAAGAACATCTGTTTTTAAATAATCTCAGTGCTACTTTGGAGTTTTTACATCTTACAATGACGCAATCAGCTGCTTTTTATTAACTTATTTGTTTGTGCAACACCATTGGTGAATGTTCATGCATTCAACGCTGAACATCAAGCAACTGGGGCAGATCCAGCAGTAGGAGTGTTCTGTGCTTGCCAATTCTGGTATATCAGCACTACTAACTAGTAGCTGAATCACACTTGCCTTGCCTGAGCAGGCATTCACTGAAGACAAACAGTTGCTTACTGAATCCTCTTTCCTCCACATTTTAACAGCTAAGAAGTGAACTAAAAGCATACGGCGACAGCAAGGCATTTTAGGTGCAGCTGAATCCTCCATCCCCTAACTCCCTGTTTCCAAGAGTCTTTCAAGCCATGAAAAAAAATGCCCTTTTCCAGGGATATCTCTGCAACCACAAGTACAAGAAGGAGCTGATCCATGAGGACTCTTGTAAACAGATTTTACACTATTGTGCACAGCTTTGCAAGGCTTTGGAATACCATCCTAGAAGTTCTTGGAATTTCTCACAGTGTGAGCTAATACTGACTGCCAAAGAGCTGAGGGCCTAGAGGGGGCAGAGCAAAGCAGTCCCCTAATTTGATAACATGATGTATGACCTTCACCTCAGCCCACCACTTGAAGCCTTTGGCACTTGATTTTCCTGTTGAGAACTGATGGAGGACACTGGGCATCACTCTTCAATTCACAGGACAAAGAGCAGGAGCAGTAATGAGACTCACAGGTGCAGGGTGTGCCACAACAGCCCTCAGGGACCAAATTTAACAGTTTCACTTCAACTATGAGCAACAAGGGAGAAAGCCCCTTTGCTGCACTCAGTCTGACTGACAAGCAATCTTCCCTGCAAGTCTTCCTAATGGCTCAGAGCAGTAACCTTGATGCCTGTCCATTCAGAGGGTAAATGAAAAAGCATGGTCCTTGAAGCTTTTAATCATGGCACCTCAAGCTCTTAAATGCTCCAAAGACCGGATTATAGAGGGACACATGGAAGAACCAGAAAATTCCATAGAGTCCAGTCCGATTTCTGCAACTATATCTACTCTGGATCTACCCCTTGGACAGCACTATTCTATCTGATCTGATTTGGACTTTTTGCAATGAGTGGAAGTGGACAAGCTGCTTGGCAGCTGTGAAGATGCTGTGCATGATGGAGTGAGGGGGTGTTTCACTGAAAGGCAGGTCTCAATTTGTCCCACAGTGCCCAATGATCTTACAAGAAGATTGCAAGCAGTTTTGAAATGTCTTGACCAAAGCACTATTGCTGTCCCTGCTGGAAAGAAAAGCACCTTGTAATCATGCCATAAACCAAGAAGTTTTATAACAAGCCCTCTCCTCTACCAAACTGCCACTGTAAATAGAAGAATGGAGATCTCCACCTCCACTAAAATGAACAAAGCTGTAGATCTGGGTTTAAAAGGTAAGGGGGATATGATTACACTTTACAAGCCACCTGCAGATCTTGAGTAAACTACTATTTAATTGAATCACTCTTCTGAAATTTCCTTTAAAGAAAAAGAAAGATACTGACTCATTATGGTTTCTTTGATCCTTTCCAACACAAGCAGCTATATGAAACAAGTAATTTTCCTTCCCTGGGTCCTCCCCTATTTGCTTCCTGAAGTGTCAGCCTGCTCCAGTAGACTGTCCCTGCTTGTGACAGAATACTGTTTATCCTACCTATCATCTCTATTAAAGATGCAACAGTTCTGATTAAACTACTAATGAGGTATGTCTCCTGCCATGGGTGGCTAAACCATGTCTACCAAGGCACAGCAAAGAACAACCAAATCAGGACATTGCTTGTGACTTTCCCAGTCTCCACCAGCATTTTGGGAAAGGGCTGATTTCTAATACATCCTGTTCTGTCTACATCCCCTCAGAAATGACAGTCAAACCTAATGTTGTCCAAAGCCTTTTATGCTGAAGCATCTCTTTCTTGAGACACTTCATACTTAAATAATAATTTAAATATTCTTCTGCATGTGCATGATATCTACACTCCCTCTATGCTTGTGAACTACAGAGGAAAAGCTAATAGTAGTTTAATAACACACTAAGGTGATGGTAACAAAAGCAAAGCTACAGCTTTCCATAACATTAGATTTACTATATTAAGCTTTTAATACTGCAAGAGATTAACAGTGACAGATTCTTTTGTAGAGTAGCAAAAGCTATTGCAATTCTTGCAACTTTCACATTAATCACATTTAAACATGCTGCTAACAGATGGGCATCATGGAGTGCTAGGTCTCTCACAAGCCAGTACTAACAAAAAGAATGTCTAAGAGATCTTGTGGCTTCTACAGTTCAGAGGGATTGTATATCCAGGCACCTTGTTATTGTTTTCATTGTACATTATCTAGGATTATTAGAAAAGCTCAAGTTAAATAGATGACAGACTTCAGCATACGTGAGCAGGAAGGGAGAGGAAGGGGGGCAGAAGAGTAAAAACAAGACCACCCACACAAAGTTCCTCTAAGTCCACATTTCACGTGCATGATCATGATTTTTCCACTACACAGGGCAAGCATTAGGTTCTGCAGTGCAACTTTTCCTCTGGCACTACTACTTGCAAAACCTTTCCCCAAAGCCAGACACAAGCCCAAGCTGTGAAAAATGAGCTGCCAGGCTCAAACCTGGCTGGACAGAGAATGACAGTGTGTCCTCTCTCCCCTTTCATTAGTGCAGATGTCAGGTTCAGGTGGCTCTTTCTGACTGAAGCTGGGAGAGCACCTGAAGAAAACCAGCGTTAGAACTTGGCACCCAGAGAGAATGTAGATGTTTAATAAACTTCCCAGGACTGTTTTTTAATTAAACCAAGTCCCAAGGTAAAACCTCATTTTTACATGACTGTAATTAACCAGGACAAACTGTCTGTAAGGGAAGAAAGCTCAATCTCCTCTGTGAGCCAGATCTCAAAAGAAAGACTGGCAATTGCAAACTCAGTCCAACCTAAGGTTAGTCCTCACAGATTAAGG
Organism: Melozone crissalis; assembly: GCF_028551555.1. Lineage (NCBI taxonomy): Eukaryota > Metazoa > Chordata > Aves > Passeriformes > Passerellidae > Melozone > Melozone crissalis. The sequence goes on along the minus strand of NW_026535791.1, from coordinate 59,156,778 downwards.
CCTGCAGATCTCCTCAGTTCCAGCCTGCAAGGACTCCTGCTTGCTGAAAAGTGAGACTGGAGAATCCCACCTGGGGGTACTGCCTTCATGTGGCACCTGAGAGCATTTGCCCATGAAGGACAGAAGCACTCCTGATGTGGAAGGGTCTCAGCCTTGCAGATGGCCTGTCATTTACAAACCAGGTCTGTGTGTCATGGATCTATCACCCCACAACCCAACTTGCTCCCACTGCTTGTGTGATAACTGCTCTGAGAGGAAGGATGTGCTGTCACTCAGCCACAGACCTGAGAAGAGAGTGACAAAAAGCCTGTGGCAGTACCCACTTCACACTGTGACATTCATAGAACTTAAGGGATTTATCTGAACTAGAAACTTCCTCTGCTCACGAGTGAAAGACAGGCTCAGCTTTGAACAGGATGGATGGCCCAAAGTTTAAAGTGCTAACACTGGGTGATCTGAACGGCACTAACAACCTCCCCCAAGCTGTCATGAAAAGTTGGTGGATGAATCCAGGTCCCCTAGGGAGCAGCATTTTAGCTGCTGGGTCCTCCTTCTTAGTTCCAGCCTGCAAAACTAAACATTCTCAGCCACTGAGGAGGAGCTCAGCACCTGCATGGGTATGAGTCTGCTCTACACACCTACCAACCACTGACTGATAGCAGCACAGTCCACCTAAAAGCTGTTTGCTGTGTTTCCTCATAAACCACATTCCAGTGTCCACAACGTGCTTGGTCAGGACCACACTGACATGGGGCTTCCAGGGAGCACAATTCACAGGATACTCACAACTGACCACCATGACTCCAAAACATAGCAGAAGAAACGCTGCACAAATATGAAAGGAAAATTCAGGTGAGCTTCCACAAGCTCTACAAATTTGTAAAATGTTCCTGCAGTGCTATCAGGGCACAAAGTAGTAGAAAGAACTCTGTACTATGTCAATGAAAATAATATTGATATATAATTCAGCACCCTCATACCCAAGGAATATGAACTGAAAGGAAAAACAGGAATTACTTTGACACTGGAGATGTAACTTCGACAAAGAAATATTATAGTATCAGCCAAAGTTTGTCTCAGTCAGCTCCAGCCTTCAGTACTAGAGCACTTAATTATGCTATCCAGCATTCAGCTCTAGGGCTCTGTCCATCTGGCTCATGCCACTAGAATCAAGAAGCTGCAGAAGAGCAGACTGCAGCAAACAAGGTCAGTATGTGCCAACTTCTGTAGAGACATATTTAACAAACCCAAGGTTGGGCTGTCTCAAAAGGAAACAAATGCACAGGAGACACCTCTTTGTGAAAACAAATACAGCACATTCCTTCAGTGCATCTGCAAATGACACTGTGTCACAGAACCAGAATGAACTAGGTGGGAAAAGACCTTTTAAGATCATCAAGTCCAACCTATTACCTAGACCTGCATCACTTTACTTTTCACCTACCCATCTGTTTTCCTGGAAGATTTTATTTCATTAACTTGGCTTTTCTACATTTTAATTTTATTTTTCAACCCTTGCTGTAATACAGCAGGGGCAGTTCATTCAAAAGCAAAGTCTTTACTCTTGCAAGTATGCAAGTACCAAACAGCAGAATTCCCATATCCCTAAGCAAGATGTATCTCACTTCTGATCACCCATTACATGCAGTAGAAGAGTTTCCATTAATAACATCACAATTTCTGAGTCCAAACTAAGCTTCCATTGAGAGAAGGAGGGAATGGGAAAGAAGTGAACTCAACAATGAGACGCTTTTCGATGAAGATACAAATTCAAAACAAGCAAAAAACAAGATACTTCAATTACCTTCTATTTTTGCCTATGTAATGAGAGAAATATTTTCTCTCATTTGACCAGTTTGCTGCTAATGTGGCTGTAAATTTCCCCTCCCATTTACCAAGATTTTCTAATCTCAGTGACCAATATGATCTTGTCCAATCTTTCCACTGGTCTTCTTCTGTTATCTAGACAGGCATTTCTCTCTGTATGTGTCTGTGTGTATATATATAGATATATACATATATATATATATATGTGTGTGTGTGTGTGTGTGTGTGTACATATAAATATATATAAATATATATAAAAAAATATATATATATTTGTGTGTGTGTGTGTGTGTGTGTATGTGAACACAAACTTATTCCTCCCCTAGTGAAACACAGAATTTTGAGGAAGAATCTCTTCTTGTTTTTCTTCCTCACTGAAGAGAACCTATTTCAATTGTTGTTCAAAAAGGTCTGCACAAAAATGGGCACACTTACTTATTTTAACCCTTTAGTCTCACAGTCCAAGATATTGCTTATCAAGACAGATCTAAAGCCAAACAAGACTCATAAAGGAAATAATCAGCCTGAGCTATGATATTTTGCAGCTCCCTCTTATTTTCTTTAACTAATTGCCATTCTACTGGGTTCTTAAGAACAAGCAGATAAATGAAACGTACTTTTAATCTACACTAATAATTTGTGTTAAGTTCCACTTGGACAATTTCATAAATGAATAGTCACATTATAGCTGCTGAATGTAGCTGTAACCCATTCACTCATTTACAGACACAGTACTTCTCAAACACAGGTGCTCATTTTCATATGTGCCTGTAGGCACATGATTTTATTGTTGTATCTGAGAGAGAATCATACTCTAAATTTTGTGTGTATTGACAGAGGTCCCTAAAAATATTTACAGCACAAACTGGGTAAATACCCTAGGTCATACTTCATTTTGGACACTGATTCACATAAGCTAACAGAGATCTATAATTAATGATAAACCTTCAGGTGAGCCTCCTAGTCTCCCTTAGGAGGGTTTTGTCCAGAGCAGAGCTTACCCAACCTCTGTCTTGGCACCAAGGCTATATCAAGCCTGTGGCAGCTGTAACAGAGGCCTAAAAATACTACTGAATAAAGAAGTAGTGATACTTATTTTAGAATATGAGCAGAGTAATGATTGCCACAAAATACACTTCAGCCACAGTGCAATTTGAAAGTACAGGAGCTTAAACCAGTGCTTTTAATGTGCCAGGCACAATGAGTGCATTTACAACATCTATTAAAAGCAGGTTATGTTTGGGGGAGGGGGATAATTACATCTTAGCAGGTAGTTTATTAACTGAACAAGACAGCACCACAATAAAGATAATCAATGGAGAATAAACCACAGTTGTAAAAATTAATACTGTTCATTCACACCATGAAGGGAGTGAGGGGGTGGTGTCTGTGCTATTAAGACAGAAGTAAAAGCATAGCCCCTGTGAAACCACCATGAGAAGAGGAGTAAAGGATAGGATGGCACAAAATGAAAGTCATTCAAGGCACAAGTTTCAAAAAAAAAAACAATACTGAAATTGAAAAGAAATAATCAGCAATTCTGGAGGGGAAAGAGGAATTCGAACAACCAGTTTTGCAAACAGTGAAACTAATGAAGCCTGGTTTTCTCCAGCTTTTATGTCATGCAAAGACTGACTTTCACATTGAAGTAAATGTGAGCTCCAACTGGAGCACTTTTTTTTATTAGATTGGAACATTTATATGGGATTTCTTCCCCAGTGGATTTTCTAGTTTCTAATAAAGCACAAGACCTTCCTCCAAATGCAGTAAGAATAATCTGTCCTCTCCTTTACCTGGCAGCCCCTTTTATGATTTCTACATTGTGGCAATGTAGTTGAAATTGTAGCTGAGTAACAAATATAACATTTCTGAATGGCTGGTGTGATACCCAGGCACACCCACCTCCTTCCCTGCTATTCACACAGAATGTGCTATTCCTTAATACTTGTTTTGGATAAGAAGCAAGACTAAAACAGTGCTGCCAGGATAATCCAACTTATGGGGGAAATTTTTTTGGCATGCTAACCATGTGCAAGGCTTCAGGTAATTTTCTGCAGAGACCAAGACCTCAGGTTCCTGCAGCAATACTTGTTGCAAAGAATAGTCAACACAGTGGGGGAGGTGAGATCTCCTCAGTGTGCTGAGATAGGAGCCTCTGTGATGATTTTAACTGCTGGGGTAGAGGAGGGCCAGAGGAGCTGAGTTTAGCACAGCCTGAAGCAGAAGAACCAGTCAGAAGCTGGTTTGGATAAGTATGAAAAAGTCATCCCCCCAAAAAAATACAAGAAAGAAAAAAAGCTTGCATTAAAAATTTGGGCTGTGCAGAGCTATGCAGTTTCCAGGGTTAAGGCTGGGCATGTGAAAGTCAGTGGTCAATCCATGACACAGGATTTCTTTTCTTAGAAATTAATTAATATACATCTCCTGACTCTCCTCCTGTATACAACACTTAACCAAAAACCACTTCACCAAAGAAAAGACCATGCCTATGACAAGAATAGGCCCTCTTTTTTCTGCAAGTAAATGAACTTTACAAGGTGAAAAAATGGAACTGGGTAGTATCCATTCTTTGGACTGACTCTGATTTGCATAGTAAGCATTAAATCATAATTAATCTCTTGCTTCACTTAAAATTGAATCACCCCTTATCATAGATCACTAGATCACTAAGTAGTGGATGCAGTGAAACATGTATAGCATCTTAAAAAAGTTTGCCTCTGAGCATCACAGTGAATAACTGCTGCCTATCTTTAATTTCATCATCCAGAAGATCTGATTTCTGCAATCATGGACAGTAATAGGCTTCTGAAGAGAACCATGCTTGGCAATGCCTTTTTGGGAAAAAAAAATCAGGCAAAATTGAGCATGGACAGAGAGCCCAGTTTTGCTTTTAAAGCAATCCAAAGCCTCTAGACACACTGGAATTTTTCAGTGCACCTTACAGATTCTGCTCCTAAGAATGACCCAATTCTGTAGCCACTGATACACACATCTACAAGAAGGATTAGCACCTTTTCCTCCCCAGCTCACTCTCTGTCCAGGTCAACTTAAAAGTCTGTTCAAACATTGTCAAGATAACAAAAAACACTTTGAAAAGGCTGCTGTGGCCTGAAGACTCTGTGCATTTTTATAGCACAAACACATGCTCATTCCCCTTAATCACATGCACACACTTGCAAGGCATCTCCACCAAACTTTCTCAGGGATTTGGTCTGAGTGGCTGTAGTTCAAAGTCCAACTGCCTTGGCAGCTGAAAAGAAAGAGAAAACCATGGTGGCTTTGTAAGAATTACAGTGATCTTATTAAAAAAAAGTATGTCACTCTCTGCTGGGACTTAACATGGCAGTGCCACGCAGCACTCATTGAATTGAGCAGCATTTCAAGCACACAGCTCCTGGTATAATAAGACTACAGGCTTAATTAGGTTCCTATCAGTATTGCTTTTTTCCTGCCTTCAGCCAAGAAGGTATAAGAAAAGATTGTCCAATACAGATACTGCAATTTAAAGTCTCAAGTTAAGAACACAGTGGGTGTATATCTACTATAAAATCTACCCTAAAAACATGCCAGTTGTTAAACTAAGCAGTGCATTAGAAGCAGTTAGATATAATGAGAATGTAAATGGAAAGAATTCTAGAGAGATATTTCAGCTAAAAACAGCATACACACTATGCTATCTTTTATTTTAATCATGCTTTAAGCCCTGCCTTTTTGAACTTTTTATAAATTCTGCTATCTCCTTTTGCAGTTACTTACATATTGGTATATAAATTCAAAGACGAGAAGCAATTAGGAATGAAGCGAAGACTCCCTCTCTTGATGCTAATACATCAAAGGAAGTGAAAAAAACCTTCCCCCCTCATACACACTGGGTAACACAGAGAGTTTCTGCTCTTCACAGCCTAATAGCTCAAGTAGCTCAAATGGAGAGTCTGATGTCAGCCTCTGATTACATGGAGATGCCAGCAATTGGAAAGAGCAGCTTCTGAGAAATCTCAGCTCTCTGACTCCAGCGACCACGCAACCCTGCAACAATGCATTTCAAACACACACATGTATTACTCACATCAGCTGGCTCTATTTTTTCCCCACTTTGGAGATCACAACATTGCTATTAAGAGTTCCCTGGGAGTATCTGCTTGATTTAGGTACATGTGTGAAGGAAATGTGTCAGATCAGGGGCTTTTTTAAACAGTTGTCGCTCCCCTGCACCTGATCTCTTTTGGTGTCCACTTTAGAGAGAGGAAGAGCAGGGGCTGCCTTTAAACAGACACACTTCAACAGTCTGCTTTTGTCTGAATGGAGAAGAAGAGGTTGGGACTGGCTCATGGCAGGGATCAGTAAGGACTGTTCTCACTCTTTTTCTGCACCTTTTCACATCTTTGCCAGATCAGCCTAATCCAATCCTCAGAACAGGTAAACCTATGTAAGGAATGCCAACAAAACCTGATTCTGCTGATTCAGAACAGCAGCTGAGTGGCACCCTGAAATTGGGTATTTATATTTCCTTCCTGCAAGTCCTTCCCACAAGTCCTTCCCTCAGTCCAAGGACATTTGAGAACTGTGCAAGAGTTTTTTGGAAACACTCCAGGCCCTTCATCTTTCAAAAAGGAAAACTAACGTCTCTTATACATCTGAATCAACAGGTGAAAGACCTCCCCATGCCCTCAGCAAGTTACCAGAGTCCATTTATTTCTTAATCACCATATCTCCCCTGTACGAGCAGGGAAGCTAACCAAAAGTAGGAATGACTCCATTAATTTCACTGGAACATTTATCTTATATTTCTGTATGAACACAAACATTATGCTATTAAGGATTTTAAATAGAAGCATGGAGTTTTATAAGGGGCTGTAGGAAGAATTTCTGTTGAACCATTAGATCCACAGTAAGTTCATGTCTCCTACAGGTCTGGTTCTATTTTCTCTGCAGTTTTGCTCCCTGTGTAAAGGAGACCTTATTGGTTTTAAAGGAGCTAAAACATTTCCAGCAGAATTTCTAATAAACCCACTGGAGACTCTTGCTTGGCTCTTAAGCATGAGCAAGAAAGAAGCTGCAGTAACTACTATGATATTACACAGATGTGTAGCTGCAGTGAGGTGGAAATCAAGCACTGAATGTTTTTTGATTTTTTTTTTTTTTTTTTTTTTTTTTTTTTTTTATTGTCAAGCTCTCCATTTAGCAACAAAATCCCCAAACATTCAAACCTGGTACATTAGCTGAAGTACTATTTGTGGAATGACAAGCAAGGAGCTATAGAACAGGCTAAGGCTTTCTCAGCTACACCAGTGGAAGGCCAAAGAAAGTACACTCAGCAAAACTCTAGAAGATTCACACCTGTATAACAGGGAATGGCTTTGGAGGAAAACCACTGCTTTCTGCTCTTCATCTGTTACCAGGCTGTGCCAGACAAAGTCCAGTGAGTCTACCTGAGCCCTGAGCTCTCAGAGCCTTTCCACCCAGCATCTCTCTGGCCTTGTCAGGACAAAGGATTTTACACTATGCTTTTATCTGCAAAGAGACCAGAGTCTGCATTCCACAAGCTAACAGGACTAAAAGTGACAACCTGAGCTTTCAAAAAGTTACATCCCTGCCAAAGCCACCTGACAAATTCCATTCCATTACCTTCTATCAGATACCAAATGCATGAAGAAAAAATACCTCAAGCAAAGCCTCTGAATGGTTGTGTTCCTGTGTTAAAGGTATTCATTCTATCACCATGCTGTAAACAAAGATAAGGCATTTTTCTGCTAAATGACAGTACTCTAGCTAATGGTGCTCTAGCAATGTTAAGGTAAATAAATTGGGGATGGGAACCTTAAGTGAGCAGGTTTTTCTTCCTCTGTCCCTTTGTTGTTCTGACAGCAGTAAAGGTAAGAAGGAAAGCCCATGCTTTGGCCTCCCTCTCCTTTCCACTCTGCTAATGTGCCATCAATCCTCTGCATTTAGAAGAAACCATGCACTGAGGAAATTCACCAATATTCCATACCCTCAGCTTGGGTTATTTACACTGATGGGCAAACTACAGGCAAATGTACCAGAGAGGTGAGTTCTGTAACACAAATGAGCACACAGTGGCCAGCACAACACCGAGAAACCAAACCTGGCAAGTAAAGCCAAAAGCCTTTCTCCTTTTCCAAAACAACAAGTGAAGAGGTTATGTCATTCCATTTGGGCAGGTAAAGGAAACAGAGCTGAAAGTGATGGATTACTACCTCCAGTGTACAGCTGCTTTTCTTTGGAGGTTTTATTCTGCACCCAACAAAGACTTGCCAATTAATATCATTTCAGTGTACAAAAGGAGCCCTGAGTACATCCTCTTGCTTCATGTCCCCCAGGTTACATTAGTGTGCACCTCTAAAATTGTAACTACCCTCACACTTAGACTCACTAACTATAGATGGACAATAATACAAAGTTAAAGGAAGCTAGGAATCTCTTCTGTTTTGTCTCCAGCAGTATCTGAGATATTTTTGTGTAAACATATCCAATCCATGGAGATCTACAGCTGCACCTCAGTGCCACAGAAAATCCATACCATGAAAATTGCACTTTCAATCTCAAGGCTCTCAAGAAGCTGAGACAAAGTGCAACACTTATCTTCCCAAGATGGATGCTTTTTTTCTTTCAAGTTGCATCTACTCTTAAGGTCTTATGTACTTCCCTGAAGATGTCTGCAAGAATGCTCACCAATCCTAAGCCTGGGATGGCCTTACAATGTAACTGAATTCTGAGATGGAAGCATGACTATTTCTTGATTACATTTCAGCAGCAATTGAGACTTCAGCGCATTAATTCAAGGAAGAGGAGGAGCATTTTCTGATGAGCTTTGGCTCCAATATATATTTTGTAAAAATGGTAGGACTGTGGCAGAAAATACACAAAAACCTTATAAGGGATTAAACATTTCCCTGCAGTGCTCAAAACCCAAACAGAAAAGTGTTACACCAGTGTGGCTAAAAGCCACACTAACAAAAACCTCAAACCAAACAAAATCAAAACAAAACCACCTAAAAGGCATAAGGAAAGAGACTAAAAGCAAGAGTGAAACTTGCCAGGCTGTTCTCAGTAACCAACTTCAATCAAACAGAATAAATTAATGCAAAATCTAAAATTACAAAGAATCAGTTCAGAGATGTCTTTTTTATCTCAGTACTGACACTTCAGGAAAAAAGAAAATCCTATTGAGGAGCTCACTGTAGAGATCCAAGGGCCTCTGAAGAGCACAGTAACACGGGAGATCCCCACACTTGGGAGCAGCTGCATCACTGACTGTTAGCAAACAGCAAAATCAGGAATGGAAAAGTGGAGCAATGAAGATACGGCAGGCAACTTCTGGAAACCATACAGCTTTTAGAAAGATTGGCTACTGGTAACACATTGATGCTTTTGAAAAAAAAAAGCCTGGAATGTGTGGAATTCTCTGGGATGCCAGGGTGCAAAAAGGATCTCATTAGCTAGGGCTTTCAAAATCTGCTGCCCGGTTGTTGCCTATTATTCAGAAAGCGAGTTGGCTTACATCATCAATTTCTGTAAAGTACAATATTCCACTTAAACTGCCAGATCTCTAGTCCCCTAGACTGAGAAATCCCTTCCAAATAACCATGGAGGCACTGAGTCCCGAGTCTACACACTAGTCCAGCATTTCTGTGTTTCTATATTACCAAGATAATCAAGTGTCTAATAATAAAACTGGGCAGTACCACACTGCCAACAAGAAAACTCTACGCAACATCCAGACTGACAACAATTATGTTATTCCTACGTGGTTCTGCTGTAGAAGCAGACCCTGGAACTGCTCATGATGAAAAGCAGTGGAGTGGCAGAAGGGCAAAGTAGTTAGTTCAGGAGCTGAGCAGGAAAGCATTTCTCACTGTTGTTTCTCTCATATTCAGAGGATGGGAAAGGATTCATATTTGCAAGATGCTGGCTGTCCAGAGGCTTAAAAGAAAGATGAAAGGACAAGCAGCATCTGGGGAGGCAGAGGTGAGGGACCTTGAGTTTTTGAAGATGACCTGCTTGTAACTACCCAGAATCCACCCTTTACTGTGCCTAACAAAGTTTTCCAATCACACTAAACAGTGATGAAAACAAAGGCAACAAATAGGTAAATACCTTTACCACTATCTTAGTAGAGAACTTTAAATAATTTTCTTAAAGCAGAGTATACACATACTTGCAAATGTTCACCACTGCAACAGCAACAGAGCTGAGAATGTTAAGGCCTTGTGAAAATGACAGCAGTAGTGATAAGCACTACTGGAAAAATGCCATTTTAAATTAATTTTAATTCTTCATTAATATTCCCTGAATCCAACATAGATGCTTTAATATAATGATACATAATTTTCAGTATAATTTACAACATTATTATGCAAAACTGTATTATATGCTATTTTCAAGATAACTCCTTTCCTGCTCCCCTTCCCCTTGGTATCATCTCTGCAATTGCCAAGGAATGGCATTCTGGGCAAGGAATGCCCCTCTAACCACTGGCTCCAATAGCTCTTGAGATGGCATTAGCCCATAATTTCCTTTTTCTAAGTGTTCACAGGGGAATCTCAGAATACATCTGGCTTATGAGGCCTGGAGAAAAAGGCCTTCCATTGTCACAGCTCAGTATCTGGGGTGTGTCCAGTAGCATTATTCTCAAATCACTGTACTGCATTTGAAGTTGGAATATGAAGAGTGTCTCACTGTGGCAAGATAGGCTAGTAGTTTAAACTGAATATTTGAAAAACTTGTGGTTGGGCTGCACTGTCCTGGTGTTAACATCCCAGTACATGGTGTTTCAGTCAATGCACCAATAAGCCCAGCCCCTCCAGACTCATAACATGCAATAAATTCAATGCAGCCATTACAGTCATGCCGTGGGTGGGGTGGCTGCATGACTGTCACCAGCTTGTTCCTTGTGGTTGTGAGTCCAAACCTCCAGCCAGTTCTGAATTATTCTTAGATGTGTCATTTGGGCTGGACAGCTAAAAGACAGCCCTGAGGCCATCCCATCATTTCCATGCTCACCACAGGAGATAGAAATCAGTATGCCTTAATGTGATGCTGATCAGGTCCTGGGCAGATCTGTGACACCTGAGATTGCTCTCTTGGTTTCAAAAAACAACTGGGTGTAGTAACTTGAGTGTAACACTTTCAGGAGTGAATTATGTAGGCACTTCATGCATAAAACAAACATTAGCATAGTCTTGCTGAAAGTAATAACGAAGGAGGAGGCGTCAGCCCAGAGAGGAGCAAGCACAGTGTCATTATACACTCCAGGGAAGATGGGCAGCTTCCAGCCAGGAACTTTTATCTGTCCTGGGGAACAGTGAGCGGCCTGCAGGACAGAGGGAGCATTGCTGTGGGTGCGTGTGGATTTTGGGGGAATGTGAGGAGATAACATGTACAGTGGTGCTGTTCAGCCCTGGATCTCAGCTGACATGTTCAGATGCAGCACTGTGTAAATGCAGCTCTGCTGATCCAACACTGGAGGGGGAATAAAAGCAGCCAGAGCAGGCAAAGAAGTTGACTGTTCAAGTATATTGGATTGTACCAAGGCTTTCACCTCCAGGGAAGATGTGGTACAGCGTGCATGGAGAGAGGTGATGAGGATAGGGAGGTGTGCTCTGAGCAGCTGCACAGCTGCAGGCAAGACACACACCTACTGGAGGAGGGTGGGGGCAAAGCCAGTGTTGTGGAGGATCCCTTGCCTGGCCAGACCTAGGGACATCTGCAGATCTATCAGTGGCACTGTGCTGTACACAAGAGGAAGGAGGAACAGCTGGCAAACACAGGGAAGATCATGGCCAAAAATTTCTCCCATTTTAAAGAGAGGAGGTTTTAAAAGAAAACCAAACACTAAAAAAATTTATCATCACAGGGATAAAGCCAGACTCTCTAATTAAACAGATGACATAACTGTGCTGTAATATCAAGATTTTGCTCTGTGATTTGCAAACAAGCTGCACTTGCACAATCCAGAAAGAAAAAAGCCATACAGATTAGAACAGCTAAGCTCTGCTCTCACTTACATTAGTATATACCCACACTTACTCAGCTCAAAAGAGCTACAGATGAGAATGTGATACGAGGAGTTTCATTTCCTCAGACAGTTCCCTCACGAGCCCAGCCAAGCCTCCCTCTCACTGCAGTTTCCAATCACAGCCCAGCACTCTGCTCTGATTACACTCACGCTGAAACCACAAAAAATCTCCCTCATTTTGGTCTCATCTATGGTTGATGCACATTAATACATCCCCAGCAAAGTCACTGTCACTGTACAGATGCTGAGTATGCAGCTTAAATACTGTTGAATTCTTCAAGCTTGATTCTGTTAATCAGGACAGCTTCATTGATCCTACAAGAGTTATATATATTCCACAATGCTCCAAAGGGGAGGAAATCCAAAGCACAAATTTTTAAATGGCATATTTATGAAAAACACCTAGAGGAGGGCATGGTCTTGCTTATACTGCTGTAAAATCACTTTGCTGTACTTAGTGGAGCTGCTCAGGATTTAGAGGGGTACAGCAAAAGGCAAAAATTAAGCCAAATTCTCCTTTCAAGCCACTGCTTTTCCCAAAACAGATACTGAAAGGTCAGAACCAATACCAATCTCTGCTACTCCAGACTTCCAACCCACAGCCCTATCTATCAAAAACCCCACGTATCCACAAGTGCTCGGGAAGCCTATGCACCAGCGAGAGTACAAAATCATTACACTGCTGTGAACACGAGCCATATTCAGCAGAAATCAGCAGCTGTACGACTACAGAGCTTTTCACTGCTTTTATAGTTTGGGTGGAGAAGAAACAGGATTCAAGCACTGCTCATAACACAAGTTGTATATTGCCTTGATCTTTATCCTCCTCCCACTCCTCCACCCTCCCCTCTTCGCTCTTCAGGGCCACTCTTTAAACAGAAAGAAGTCATTAGCCAAACTTCCCTCATTTTATGGCCCCGACAGTTAGGTAACGACGAAGCAATTTTATTATTTCTACCTAAGAGCGTTCGATCGGGAATTCAGAGACACTTGTAAGGGGAAGATATCTGCCAGGGAAGGGAGACAGGCCGGCTAAGGGAGAAAACCCAAATATGCCCGGGTGCGGCGGATCATCTCCATCAGTCCCGGCGCCCAGCTGACAGACCTCGTCCCCCTCCCTGGCCAAATCCTTGGCTGCAGAAGATGCGTCCCGAGAGCCCCGCCAGCCAGCTCCTTACGTAAGGCACAAACCACTGACATCATCCCTCCCGCCGGCATCGCCGCGGCGCCCAGCGGCGCCCGCAGACCCGACCCGACCGTTCCCCTCCCGCTCTGCTGCCCCGCCGGGGCTCCCTTCCCACCGGCTCTGCCCCAAACTTCGCACGGCAGGTGGCCAGGGGAGGCTCTCCCCGCCGGAGCCCCGCGCTGCGGTGCGCTCCATCCATCCCGCGGTGCGCCCCATCCATCCATCCCGCGGTGCTCCCCATCCATCCCGCATTCCGCGCTACTTACGCACTGCCTCCTGCTTGGGGTCGAGGCCGCGCACGGCTCCCTGGAGGCCGGCGATGCGGCCGTGCAGCGCCCGTACGCGGCGGTGGGTACCCTGGATGTCAGCCTCGACCTCCTGGAAAAGGGTGCAGGCGTGCCGGGCCACGTCGGAGAGCTGTCGGAGGATCCGCGACAGGGCTACGTTGCTGACCGAGCAGAGGTCCAGCACCATCAGCACCGCTGCCGCCTCCCTCTCCCCGCCGCCAGCCGCCTCGGCGCCCTCGCCCGCCGTTCCCGGCTCCTCCGGCGGCGGGTCCCGCGGCGGCGGCGGCGGCTCCGCGCCCCAGCTCTCCTCCAGCACGGAGGCGGCGGGCTGCCGCCGGCACAGCCGCTGGGGCTCCACGGTCCGCTTGGCGAACGGCATGGCCGAGCCCTCGACCGGAGCTCTCCCGGGCTCCCGCGGGCACTGGCGGGGATCGCTGCCCTCCTCCTCCTCCTCCTTCTCCTCGTCCTTCTCCTCCTGGCCGCCGCCGCTCCTTGCCCGCCGCCGTCACTCGCGGGCGGCCGCCGGCGGGCGGCTCATCGCCTCGCTCTCTCCCTGCGCGGGGCTCCTGCGCTGCGGGGCGGCCGCCGCGCCGCCGAGCATCCGCCGCCGCTGCCGCTGCCGCCGCGGGAGCCGGGGCACATCCGCGCCGCCTCGCTCGCTCGCTCGCTCCCTCTCACGCCGTCCCGCTCCGGCGGCGGGTGTGAAGGGGCGGCCCGAAAACGCGGAGACAGGAATCCCGCGGCCGCGAGGAGGAGCGAGCCGCCGAGCCTCCCGCCCGGAGCGCGGCGGGGCGGGGGGGCCGGGGCGGTGCCGAGCAGCTGCCGCCGCCGCGGGGGGGCGCTGCGGGGCGGCGCCGGGAGCGGGCGGGAGGCACCGGGGGCCCCTGCCGGGGCCGGGGCCGGGGCCGGGACCGGGACCGCGACCGCGGCTCCGGGCGGGCTCTGCCTCCTCAGCCCGGCCAGCCCGCTGCCCTCCGGCAGGAGCACTGCCCGGGGGCGCAGAAGGGAGAGAAGCTGCTCCGAGGGGCAGAACGGAACCCGGTTCGGGAAGGCCCCAGCTGCGGGAGGGTGGTGCCCGCCCACGGGTGTCACCTCCTGGGCCACCGCGGGGGTTGCTGCACTCCCTGGAGTCAGGTGCACGCACTTGGGCACCGGCTTCTTAGGAGGTGTCGGGGAAAGCTGCCTTCCCGTCAGACAAGGAGCGCTGCTTCTGACGCAACACAGCTCAGCTCGCCTTCACACACTTCTGAAAGGTGAACGTGCCTAACGAGCAGGCATGAAATCTGAACGCAAACTCTAAAGGATTGGTAGTAATTGGATTCAGTAATACCACTGAAAGAGGTACTGTAAAAGGAGATCCAGGCGGATGCAGATGCAGGCACTCCAAAGTTTGGAAACAGCAGCTTGTTTGCCCGCTTGACCTTAACTTGTCATCCTTGCACTTGAGTGTTGTGGTACAGGCTGTCATTACATGACCACATAGAGGCAGCTTTTAATTACCTCTGGTCAAATAGCCTGAGCTGCAGAGAGCACCACTGCCAGCCTGGTGATGCATATACCCCACGTTCTGCAGAGGCAGCAACCTGCTCCTGGGACAAGCTTAGGTCCAGAGGGGGGACACAGCTGCTTTCACAGAGATCAGAGTCTGAGCTGATGAACTTTGCTGGCCCTGCTGCTGGCTTTTAGCATGAATCGTTCGTGTGCCTTCCCACTTTGCCTCTGGAAGCGGAACACACCATGACACAAAGTCAGCTCAGGTCTTTAGCTCTGGTTTCTGACTTGGCTTGAAATGGGTCCCCGCCCTATGCTTGGGCAGGGAGGAAGGCACAGAGCCTGTCCCAATCTCAGCACCACTTCCCCACACTCCCTGGGGGCTTGAAATTCAGATGTGACCCAGTGGGAGCAAGCAGGGATGTGAGAGCTGTCAGAGGTCCAAGGGAAGTGTTCAAACAGTACTAAAACTATTTATTGGACCCAAGATGAGCCACTACTAAAATCACTGGGGTATTTGTACCTCACATTGCTGAGTTTCCTCTGCAGCTGGAAGGCTTTTAGCTCTTGTAATGAAGCATGGACTGTACTCCTCTTCCTAGCTGGGGGAGTCATGATATGTTATTTATAAGCCACTGAAAGGTATTTTAATATTTCACTTGAGATTCATAAAGCAGGGGGGAACTGCTAAGTTTTAATATTTCAGAAAGAGCAGCAGCCACCCAAACTGATGTGGGAATCACAAGAAAAGGACCAAGAAACAGCAGTATAGCATTACCAGGCAGGAGCAGGAGATACCTCTGAGGAAATCAGCTCAGGCACTTATTTGGCCTCTCTCTCAGGAACATGGTAAGCCAGTGAACTGAGCCACAGGTGACAGGTAAAATCTGCAAGGAGTAGGATTTCAGATTGCATCTTACCACAGCCTCCCAATTACACCTACTCTCTCATCAGCTCAGACAGGACAAGAGCTGTGCAGCTCTCTTCCTTCCCTGGAAAACAGCACCTTGCTTCTGGCAGTATATCCCTACTCAACCTCAGAAAAGCCACCAGAAGCTGGTGCTTCCTCTTCATTTACTTTCCCCAGTCTGTTATTACCACTTCACATTACATAGACTCCAAGGTCCCTTTTTTTGTCCCAAGCTTGGAAAGGTACAGCTTACCTTAGGGACCCTATGAGTCCCATGACAATTGTGTGTCTTGAGTACACAACACACAGCACCAAACCACACAGGAATGAACCTGTTTAAAGGAGGAAGCTTCTGCCAAGTCTGTGCATCTTCACCATAGGGAGCATATTTTAATTTTGAAAGTTTACAGCATTACTGTCCTTCCCTGCACAAGTCTAGATGTTGCATTTCTTAGGGGTTTTTTTCTGTTGTTTTTCTTAGTTTTTCATTGCAAGCAGAACAGACTCTATACACAGCTTGGGTAAGGGGCACTGGCTCATTATACCAGGCAGGTGGAGATACCATGTCACTTTCCTCTGGTCAGAACACAGTTCCTGTCTTTGCAGGTGCTGGGGAGTCAGGTTGCCCCAGTCATGAACTTACCATGTGGTTTTTTATCAGTAGTATCATGTGGTGCAAATCCAAATTCAGCAGCTTCTCAGCTGCCCCCAGGATTGCTCTTGGTATGTCTGTTCAACAGCAGATGTAGTAAGAGGGGAGCAGTCCCAAAGGTTAACCTCAGACTCACCCAATGGGTCTTTGGAGTCCATATAGCAAAAGGAGAGGAAAAAAATCTTCCATGGGGGATTTTGAATGTTGTCTCAGTTCTGAAGTGCCCCGCAGAGATGCCAATCCCTCTGCACTGACTGGAGGTTTCTCTTGGCTGGAGTTAAACCCCAAGACCCAGAGTATTTAATTTGTGGACACAACAGCCTGGACCAACCAGCCATATCGCTCGATTTCAAGAACCATTTGCTGACCTCAGAGACTGAGCCACGTCAGAAAGAATATGAGTCATGAACAGAGATAAATAGGTGAAACGATTCCTTGTTTATTTATTTATGGCAGGAAAAAAAGTCATGTTGAACTGCACTGCTTTGTTGCATGTGCATGAGCTGTACTCCCTGTGTTAGCTGCTATACATTCAGGTTGGGATGCTGCTGTGGATGGCATTGGCTTTCACCTGTGTCAGTGAAATGCAGTGCTTTGGTTTCCAACACACACACTGTGGGAGTGCAAGAGTGGCCTAACAGAGTACAAGAAAGGTCCTGCTTGATCTCCCACTGGTGCTGCTGGTGGTAGCAGGCACCTGGTCATGGCCCACAGGAGCTGTTGTGCAGCTTCCCAGCCTTCCCACCCCTTCCCACCACTGTGCTCATTCCCTGGCTCACACTGGCTGCTGGTAGCCTGGCTGAGGTGTGACTTCCAGCAACAGCAGCTAGGGAATATTCCTGCCGTTGGAGGCAGAGGGCAGAGCCATTGGCAGATAAGAAGGGATCTGGTTTCCTGCTACAGGAAGCAGGGAGGTGGGATTAGGCAATCTCACCCGGTTTGGCAGGGCTGCCTGGCCTGCTGCAGCGCCAGAAAGGGAGGAGAAGCTGATGAGTGCTGTAGGCTACTGTCATTTCCTCCTCTTTCCACAGCTATCAGGAAGGTGCCTTTAGGCATCATATTAATGAAGTTGTGGCCTTTTGGCCATAACGTGGAATCTGTCATCGCTTATGCTAGCCCACCCTAAAAATATCACTTATTTATTCTCAGCAAAGATGTGACAGACAAAGCAGTCCCAAACCTGTACCCACTTAAGCTAGCAAAATTATCCTTTTTTGGGAAACCCCTTCAATATTCAGCTGCCATTCTGCACTTAGACCCAACACTGACATTCCTTGATCACAATAAGGCCACATTAAATGTAAAAGTCCATAAGGCAGGAAAGCAGCAATCAGGGCAGTTCCCTGTGAGTTTGAACCTGAGTTTGAACTCATTTAGGACTCTCAGTCCTGCCCTTTTGTTTCAGAAGGTAAAAGTTAAAACCATTTCCAAAATGTGGGACATTAAGATTTTACTGGGAAATCCTGAAGATGATCCCTAACTTTGAGTTCGGCAAAAGACTTACATGCTAATGACTGACATGCTAATTCAATTTTGATGGTATGTCCAGGACATCCAGGAGATGGCTTTATCCTTCAGTGAAGGCCACACTGCTGATGTACTGAGACACATATCTTCTCACTCTTGGTTCCTGTTTCCCTAAGTGTGCAGCATGCTAGAGACCACAAATCTCTTCTAGGAATTGCTATATGAATATGACCAGATATTGGTGTTCTATAGGTAGGAGTATTCCTTGTTCATCCTTGTTTCTCTCACAATACTCACAAAGTCATTGTTGCTGCCAGTTTGCCATCACTACTAAAGCTGTGCAGTCTGAATTTTCTCTTGTTCTCTGGGCCAGGGCACCCTGTTTCCCCATTTTTTCCTTCTTTGAGAAGAATTCTACTGTCCTCAGTAGAGCTGTTTCCTAATCTTTCTCACACCTCCAGCTGAGGCTGCATACAGGCATTAGAATGGGGAGTGTTTCTCTGCATTAATCTCTCTCCTGTCCAACTGCATCTCCCCAGGCACTGACGTGCTGTCACCAGCTCACACTGATCCAGCCCACTACTGCTCTCTCTGGTAGCTGTTAATATTTGTGTTGCCATAAACCTTTTCACCCTTGAACTATGAGCCCACTGATTTAGTCATTGGTTTAAGTGGGGAAAATACAGGGCCTGCAGGAGTCCTTGTAACTGTGGCAAAAGGAATTAGTGGACTCTGCATGCTGCTGCAAAACAGAATTGAATACATTCAAACTAACTTCCTTTCTCCAAAGTCTCCTAATTATGGTTGTTATAGAGTTTACTTGTAATCAGAGTAGGGATGACATTTCAAACTGAAGAGTGATTATTAAATTGACACTTCCTTTAAAATGTGCCTGAAGTCAAGACTGACATGCTAATTGAATTTTATTAGCAAGAAATGTCTGTTTTAATAGGAGAACTTCCTAATCTTTCTGTCAAGTTCATGCTAAGTGCATACCTACTCAATGTTTTCCATCATTACTACCTGGTATTGCTAGTCAAAAAAAAAAAAAAAAAAAAAAAAAAAAAAAGGCCTCATTGGAACATCCCCCTGAGCAGCAAATGCTGTAATTTCCTTTGATATTAATATTAGTTTCACATTCATATATTCCATTGACTGCAAGCCCAAAAACATGTCAAGGAAGAAAAATATCAAAGCCATTTAAGCCTTTAAAAATAATAGTGGTTAAGAATGTGCAATAAATCCAAGACCAAATCAAAATGATGCTGGGTCTTGCTGGCAAATTTCAGGGTCCCCTAAAACACATTAAACATTTCCAGCAGCTCTGGTATGACAGGTATAAGTATCCCCACCATTATCCTGGAGAATACTGATGCTCATTTTGTCATCTCAGA
This sequence comes from Melozone crissalis, assembly GCF_028551555.1. Classification (NCBI taxonomy): domain Eukaryota; kingdom Metazoa; phylum Chordata; class Aves; order Passeriformes; family Passerellidae; genus Melozone; species Melozone crissalis. Next base: position 59,137,528 of record NW_026535791.1, on the reverse strand, counting down.
AGAAAGGAATTGTGTGGAGGACAGCTGGGATAGCTTTCCTAGACTCCATATCAGAACACAACACAGCAGAGTACCTGCAATGCTGGAGCAGCATTCAGCTTCAAGTCGGAATTCAGGGAAACAAGATTCTGAACGTGGGCTGTGCCACTCTGTGTTGGGAAAGGGCAGGTGGGGGCTTCTTCAGAAGACAAAACTCTCAAACTGAAGTCAGATTCTGTTCTATATAGGAAAGCTCTATTGAGACAGCATCACCAGCAACCTTAGCTGGAGTGCTGAGACACCTGACTCCAGCCTGTGCAGGGAACTGGTTAATTCAATCTCTACAGTCCCAAGTAGGAACATTCACAATGATAAAAAGTTAACACAGGGGGTTATACCTTAATAAAACACAGTAAAAGGAGAAGCAGACAATAATAAATTGTATTATTTACAAAGAAATATAATGCCTTCTAGGGAAACAGAAGGGAAAAAGATACTTTACTTCCAGTGTGAGCTCCATCCACCCTCTTCTTTGCTCTGACTTCTTTAGTTGCACTTGATTTGATAGCAGTGGGGGTTTAACCTATGTTGTGGGTATTTTCACTGTTGTCTTTAATTTTGCCTGCTGGCATCAGGCAGTTTGTGCACATCAAGCCAAGTCTGCTGTCTTGATTCAGGACTCATATGACCTCAGCTGACATTTTGCCTGTATCAGAACAGTGGGAGTACACTAGTGTAGAGAAAAGAAGATTTATTGGGAACAGAATGTGAAAACCCCATCATCCTCAGATGAGCTTTTATCCAGTATTAACAATACACGTTTTTACACATTCCAAAATAATTTGGCACGTGCAGTTTGCATGCTGAACATGTCCTAACTGTCTGTCATACAGTCTAAATGTGAAAGTAATTTCAAGTTTCTCTATTCTGGAGCCAATCTAGCTTGCAGTTCATGTCACCAAGTCAAGGGCAGTAAAATGTCACTTCCCCTTATGCTCATGATGAAGAGCTGAAGAAGGAGATACTCTGGTCGGTGCCTCCGCACTTTCTGTAGCTTCTCCCAGGGGCAGGGAGCTTGGCTTGGGTGGGCGTTTTCCTGGCCTGCACCTTTCTGTGCCGTGGGGTGACCTCAGCTCACTCAGCCCTGGGTGCAGCTTGGGCAAAGCACGCTGAGCTCCCTCTCTTGCTGGGCTGGGGGGAGGCTCAGGCTGCAGCACAGGGCTCCCAGCAGTGCCCCATGCCAGCCATTGCCCCCAGGCCTTAGCCAGGCTCTTGTCTGGGGCTCACTGAGGTGGATTCCAGCAGAGGAAGAGCAAGAGTGACCCAGGTTGGTTTCACCAAATTGATGAGTTTCCAATCTCAGGAGGGAGAGTGCATTAGGGTATCATAAGCCCTAGCCTACAATGTACAGACCATATTCCAGCTCAGTGTTTCAGAAGTTTAATTTATTGGAAAACCCGTGCTCCAGGAGTCCAAATAGCAAAAAAGAGGAGAAATTAGAGTTGAATGCTACTGGGGTAAGTAAATGCAAAAGCTCATGCTGCCCTGCACGTACTCTTTCCAGCTGTATGATTTCCATTATGAATAGATTTTCCCTGCCAGGGGTAACTCTTTGATTTTGAAAGAAATCAAAATAACAAGATATATAATTACTTTGTAGGTGGGCTAATTCCTTCTTCCATCTCTTTGTCCACGATGGAGGCAAGAGGAGTAGTTTTATGCTTGGTGGCTTGGCGGTACTTCCAGCCCTCTGCTAGCAGAAGGGAAAGGCACCCTAAACATTAATATTTTAAATCTTACCATAAACCAGCAAAGGTTGGTTCATACTCTTGAGCAGGCTGAGTAGTTCCTCCATGTAGCAGAACTGGTGCTGGAAGTACAGCCAGTAGCCCAGTTTGAAGAAGAATCTTCATCTGATATAAATAATTTTTAGTTGGAGACCACTTGTGGTCTCATCATGGCCAGTCAAATTAGCTTCCTGTTTTGTTTTACAGCAAGGAGTACTCTAAGTGCTCTGAAAATGCACCATAATAGGAAAAGTCTGACGAAGTAAGTGATTACTATTTCAAAGGAAGGCAAAGTTTATAGAAGCATAATTAGTCATCTGCTCTTAAACCAGAAAAATATGGTGGAGAAAAGATGTCTTTGGGGTTTTAAAAAGAGATACAGAAAGACATTAAATTATGGAACGTCATTAGAGTCTGCATTTATTTTAAGGATAAACAGAGCTATTACGCAGTTGCCCACCTTTATATCTACTCTTTCTGTTTTCTGCCTAATGGGCTTTCTTCCTTGTGTACAGAAAAAACCCCAGCCCTATCCTGTTTATAGTTGAGTTGCAATATGCTGAAAATTATTACTTCGGATTTTGTACATTAAGTCTGTCTGCTGGCAAGAGGAAAACCCTCTCATATTATCTAATTATGGCTTCAAGCAGCACTAATGAAGAAGTTGCACAGGCTGGGGCCTGTTCTCTCCTCTCTGGAGGCGTCAACAGAGAGTTTGTGGTTGTGGTCACACAGGAGTGGGGAGGAGGCTGGGGCTGCCAGGCACAGCAGCCTGCAGAGGGAAGGTTGGCTCTCAAGAGCACAACAGTGGAGTCAAGCCCACAGCCCCAGTGTAGGAATGCAGCCTTGATTTGTGAGGCTGAGACCTCCTACCAATGCCTTCTTCCCCTGGCACGCTGGTAGGCTCAGCTGGGATGTGTCTCGGAGGGGAAGGAGATGTGCACAGCTCTGCCAGCACAACTGCAGCACGTGTCTACAGCTCTATTCCTGGCCGTGGGCTGCAAGCCAGAGGGAGAAGCAGCTGTCCTGCTTTGGGGAGGTTGTGTCTGGCTGTTGGAGAGACTCAGGTATAAACTCCCTGGAGTCAAAGGAGCTATCCATGTAAAATAACCCAACCTCAGTGGGGACTCATGCTAGACGAGCCAGGCTGCGTACTCAGGGCAGGGACTGAGGCATGGCCCTGGAGATCAGGGAACTTGCTAGTTCACTAACAACTGCAATTTGGCTGTAAAACCCTCTGTAAAAGTCAAACATAAAAATCACATCTGCATTCTCTGCTGGCATTGCTTACCTGTTACAGATTCCAAAGTTAACTAGTCTAGTTTAGTATTAGCTGTGCTAATTCTGTAAACACAGTTGAAACCATAGCACAGGCATATATGCAGCCATTTAGAGTAGTGCAGAGAACAGCAAAGATACCAAAGAGAATCAGAAGAAACTCCACTGATAGCTGGCCTACATGAAGAAAAAAGAGACTCAAACTTAGATATGATTTAATTGGGATTTTCTTCTACATCTCATTAACCTCTTGGATGGAGATTCCAGCAAAGCTGTTATTTATTTACCATAGATGCACTCAAAGGATACTGCATAACTTAGAGTTCTGGCACTGTGAAAGTTATTTGCAGTAATGAATTTTTTAAATTCTTTGGAGGAAAGTGAGTGCATGTTCCCTTCCCCCACCAAATTAAAAAAAAAAAAAAAAAAAAAAAAAGAAGAAATTGCAGAGTAACATTCAAAGGCTCATTAAAAGCAACCAGGGAAAATAGATTACGGAGACTTCAAAGGCTCACAATACTGGTTAGGAATCAGCTCTCTTTTTCAAAGAAAATGTTATTAGCTAATCCTTGAAATTTGGGTTTTGGCAGATGACAGAGTATTTCCTGCAGGTGCAGAAACTAGACAGTATTAAAAGAGTTTTGGTAGTGCACAAGAAACTTCTCAACTGGACTTATGGTTCCCTCTGCTCAAGTCATCTTGAGTGCACTCCTTCTTCCCTCATACATGTGCTGAAATGTAGCAGCGTTTCAGAAGGCTCTAACTACATTAAGCTCTTTATTGAGAAAGCAGGTCTGTTAGGATAATGTTTTTTGGTTTTCTTAAGTAGGAAGAATAATACATTAATTATTGCTCTTATCAGTAATATTGGAGGGGATAACAGAAAAGTCAATGCAATGAATAATGGAAATAATATCTACATAACAAGTACACGAATGAAACACTATATACATGCAAACAAACACCATTCCGCTCCACATTCCTGCTTACATCAGTATGGATATACTTTGGCATATTGTCTCTTTGAAGATCATCTTTACAAGGTCCTGTGTGTGTTTTTGTCTGCTCCATCCATGGCTAATCCCAACTCCTCCATGAGTTAGAAGTCCCTGCTTATCAAAAGAGACAAGTCCAGCCAGATCTGTCTAAAGTCCTTTGTTATGCTGTGATCCTTTGGCTTTGATTTGAAACTTGCCTGTCTCACAATGACAATTCTCTCAGTGAGACTTTCACCTAAAATTTGGCCCAGAAGATGCCCAAAGCTATGTCTTGCTGTTTCCATGGCAATGAATCTCTTGAAGTCAAATAACTGAGCTTGAGATGCCCTTAGTAGGTAGCAGCCTGGAAAGGAGCACCAGAATGAATAAGCAACGATGGGGTAGTGGTGAAATTTGCAAACCTATTCCCATTTTCTAGAAACCTAAAGAGGTTTTTTGCAGGTATTAATTTTCAGATATAGGCTGAGCAACATTGCTTATAAATTCAATTAAGACTTTCAGGTGAAATTTAAACTACAACAAAAGTGAAGTTCACAACTTGTAGAAAAGAGGTGATGGGAGCTCATTAATTCTAGCATTAATGGTAAAGACCTCTGCCTATATTAGGAGATGAAAATGTCAGAGGGACTCAGTAAAGCTCACCACTTTACTGAGTGCTTTGCACGTCTTGATGAAAATATTTTGAAGTGTTTTGAGATTTTGGATATGTTATACAGGCACTTGCATTTGCTGTAGGAGACAGCTACTCCTATTACTCACAAGTCCATTCTCTGACATGTGTTTTGTCCCCATACACAGTATCAGGTGTACAGTGCTGACAACTAATATCAGAATACTTGACACAGTTACAATCATTTGAGCCATGTGTGTACGCACCACAAATCAGACACAGGATATCACATTGAAAAGTTTAGCTAGTTCAAAAATGAATATTTGACTTGTCTGATTTGCTTCAGCACGTAGAGCAAATACATTTTTTCCAATACATATTTTTAATTAGAGGTCTCTGAGCAGTCTGGGAGAGCTTAAACAGGCAGTAGAATATGACTGATGACATCAAATGGGATTAATACAGCATTATTAAACAGGCCTCACAAACATTATACATGTATGTGTCCAACCCTTCCCCCAAAAATCCAAATGCAGGCACAAAACCCACCTAGATCCATGTTTAAACTATTGCACAAGTGTTCCAATTTTCAAAAGCATCTCTTGTTGGCCCTTATTTCTCTAGTTTTATTGACATTTGCACGGATGCATCAAAATGCCTGCTGAAAAGTTTAATCCAATATAATACTGTTTAGAGAACAAGAGGGCTCAGGAGATTTAATTTTTTTTGTTAGAAAAGAGTTTTAAAACAACTTGGGTGCTATAGAATATTTATTACTCAAAGAAAAATAACCTAGAAGTTAGCAAGTGAAATAGATGGTTTTGGAACTAGAAAAGCCACGTTGTGAGTGCAGGGCATTTGATCAGAGCTGTAAAAGTTGTTAAAGTTTTCATTTCTTTTGCACAGATTTATTTTCCAGCAGATGACAGTAAATTTTGGGTGTACTGCAGGATCTCTTTCCCACCCCAACACAGACTCTTCCCTGTGGGAAGAGGCCATTGAGGGCAGGCAGGGTAAGGAGTACGAAGAGAGGTTGCAGAAAAGGCACATTTTGGGGGATACTCTGACCATAACATGAATCTCTTAACTGTAATTATAAGAAAGGTGTCTAGAACCCTTGTACATGTTCTTTACTTGATGTCATGGTGCAAGGAGTTGTTCATCTTGCTAAGACCAGAACTGTTCTCTAAAATTGTCCTTGTCTGGCCCTGCTTTATAGAGGCACTGTCTTCCTAGTCTGGACATCTCAGTGATAAACTCAGTACCAATAGTCAGGGGGAATGAATCTGGGTCCCAATGTCTCGCTTTTAGAGGGGGATATGCTCACAAAATATCTCAACATCTTCTGTATTAGATTAGTGATATCAGGGTTTCCAGTAAGTTTTCTGGAGTCTCTTGTTCTTCACATCTAGAAGGCAGAGAAACAATGACCTGTGGATGGCCTTGAGTGAGGAGGAGCTACAAGAGGGGAAACATCAAAAAAGGACAGTGGCCACAGTAAATTATAAAAGCCACAGTGGGTTTAAAGTACTTTGGTGTCTTTACCCAGTCTAAGTAGGTAGGAACCTTAGTAGTACGATAACTGGTTTACAGAAGGTAGCACTGAATCATGTTCTATGACTTCTGCTGCATGGAATGTTTTTGAAGGCAGTGTAACATCCATTCATCACTTGTTACGTTCTACCAGAGAACACTTCCCTAGAACACATCCTATTCACTAGGATGACAGTAAGACCTACATCAAGATCCTTGCTCTGGCTCATTGTAGTTGTCCTGGCCATGTATTTTATGTGGATTTCTCCATGGCTGCCATAGTGTCTGCTATCAATTTTAGTTTCCAAATGATATGTATTTATTGCTACTTTAATAAGAACATTTGTTTAGTTAAGAATATTTACTATTTTACACATACCTTGACAGCAACCATGGCTGTACAGGCAAATAAAACTGTTCTGAGTATCTAAATAAGAACTGAGAGCACTCCCTCTGGTTCCTTATAGTACAGCCCATGCTACCCACACCAGGCTTCCTTCTGTGCAAGGGCAGTGATGCTGCAGTGAGGCTGTTGACTGGAGAATGTGTCAGGATGCTGTTCAAATGAGTGATATGGCACCCAGAATAATTAGGACTGTGCTACTTTTGGAATTCATGTAATCTCCTCTTCAAATAAAGAGCTTTGATAGCAAAGAGGAAGGAGAAGCATGAGGAAAAAGGTACATTTTTTTCAACCTTGTTCCTACAACTTTACCTACATTTGTTACTATTTTAACATTTGTCACAATACTTAAAATCTTACCACAGGCAAAATGTCTCAACAATATTGTTTTCACTTCAAAACTAGACACAGAATTCCAGTCCTGTGAGTCTGCCTTGACAAGCATACAACACCAAGCATTGTAAAGTAAAATCAAATAGAAATAGCAATTCAGAAAAATCCATGTGCATAACACATTAAAAATTCACTGCAACATCACTGATCAAGTAGAAGGTCTTAGGTTACATGAAATTAGTTACTAAAGCACAAATTGTTCTTGAGAGCTACTTATCTTGCTCTCTGTAATTAATTTAATGCCTTAGATGAGGAGAATAAAGGTTAAGGCTTACTCTCCAGTGGGGGTCACTATTGAAGAATAGCCTCTAATTTTTCTTCTACAGAAGTTTAAACACATCCTAAAAACGCTAGACAAAATCTATACAGCTCATGCAAATGCATTGGAATTTGGTTGGAGTAGTTCACATCAACTGTCAAAGTGAATCCTATGTAAAGGCAAAGCACGTGGACTGTAGAAAGTAAATTATGAGGTAATTATCAGGTAATTGACACTATATGCATAACAAAAAAGTGAAATTAAAGATGGGAGGGTAGGTACATTTGTTTGACTTCAGTCAAGGCTTGGCCAGAATGCTGTGCTTTTGTACCAGCTGACTGACCAGCCCATTAACTCTGTTTTGGTAAGTTTGGTGTGGGTCTGTATCCTCACAAGCAACGTTTGAGTTCTGAATTTCATTCCTTTAAAGATATTTACTACTCTTCACTGTTGGTATTAGATTTCTTACTGAACTTGCTATAGTGCTTCCATTCTAGACCAACAACTCCCATAAAATTGGAGTTTTAGAGTTTAGAGCAGCATTTGTGTTGTCTGATGTTTTTTGACAGCATGGTATTTATACCGGGTTGTATTCAGATTAAAAAGCTGTTATTACTCTTTGTTTTCAGAGGACAGCACCAGCAGGCCCCAGAGCACAGGAGGCAGAGTTGCAGGCAGCCCTTAGGTGCTCATAGAGGAATGGTTTTAACAGAATAGAATAACCACATGATCTAAGTCAGATCTTTTGCTCCCGTAAGTCAGAGTGATGCCACCAGTTCTGCCACTTGTAGTGGCCAACACACAGCTCAGAAACTTTCAGTCTGTAAAAAGGGGAGCAGGCAGCTCATCCGGCAGTGGGAATGAAGGGAGGAGATATTTTAGTAGTAGTTCCAAACATAAAGATGTTAATCCTTGCCTGAAGGGGTTATAAACTTCAGCTTTTTACAGTTCAAGGAGCAGCCCCTACCACTGTTAATGGTCCCAAATAACTCGTCACTGAGAGTAGGTTAAAAGGTCTGTTGCAGGAAGTACATTCCCTGTGCTTCAAACAGTCCTATCAAAGTTGAACTGAGTTGGAGACATCTGAAATGCAGACATGACATTTCCTACCTACTACAAATATTTTGTGTATTTTTTAACCATTAGTGTTTGTCAGGGTCAGCAACTTCATGGTACACAAGGGAAACCAGAGAGCAGGAGAAATATATTTCACTTGTTCCTGAGCTAGGACTGAGCTCTGCCTTCCTCACCATGCTAGTTCAGACATGTCCACACATGTATCATGCATCCATCTGGTACCTGAAGATGAGACTCTTAGCCACAAGCACAAAAGAAATCAGGATTTCAAGAAAACCCTGAGACATCTTTAAGAAATTACTCTTTAAGAATCACTCTGAGAAATTAACACTATAAATAATCAGAATTAAACTGTTATTTTTAGAAACAGAATCTCTGTTTAAGAGGAAAATTGCTAGCAAAGATAATTCAAAAAGTATGTTCATGTAGCTGTAGTCTCATTCTTTGTTTAATGCTTGCAATCTCAGCATCTTTACAATTGCAAAATACCAGTTCTTTCACTTCTGTGCATACCCGTGTCCTTTCATGTCATTGAACCTTCTTTCTTCATTGCATCTGACACATTGAAGCGTGTCAGCCAACGTGGCTAACCTATGGTTAACACTTGCTACAAAAGGGAAGATTATTGTTAGCACAAAGCATATAATCTAGACAACTTGGATGTGGTGTAAGGAGATGTATATGGAAAAGACAAAAGAAAATGCTTCTTCTCAGCTGAACAGATGTAAACTTGTGACTTCATGATGTGCTTCTGTTGCACTCTATTATAAAATGAAAGTTGAACATTTAGTTCTGGTCCAATTTTAGCATCAATTCCACAGATAACACAGAGCACTTCACAGACTTTTCAGAACATTTTTTCCCCATAATGTTTATGGAGAAAGAAATTTGTCATGCTACCTTGCAAAAGGCGATTGCTTTGTTGACCAGATGCCAAAATGAAATTCAGACATGGATGGCCAGAAATAAGATTTACTTTAATCCTACTAATCCTGAGCTGTTGATTGGTACAAGGCACCATTATAGCTGGGTAAGCTTCCCAGGCTTATCATCTGATTCTCTTTGGAGTCATGAGATCACTTTGGATTCTCAGTCTTTCCCTTGTAAAGGGCAATGTTCCTGTCTCATGTTCCATTTTCTGCTATAAACAATAATGAGCAAAAGAAACCATGTACTTTTGCCAGAAAATGCAGAAAACTCAGCACAGGTGTTGTATTGAGTGGTGATGTGCTTTACCAGGGAGAGTGGAATGAGAAGGTGTGGGCTGTCCTTGAGGAGACTAGCAGCCTGTCCAGATAATTACAGGGCCTCCTTGTACTGGCTCCACTAAAGCCCCAAGAGATCTTCAAAAGCTGAAATTGTACTTACAGAATCATAGAATCATTTCAGTTGGAAAACACCTACAAATCATCAATTCCAGTTGTTATCCCAATACTGCTATGCCCACCATTAAACCATGTTTCCTAGTGCCACCTCTATATGTCTTCTAAATAGCTGAAGGTGTGGTGATTCCACCACTTCTCTGGGCAGTCCATTATAATGCTTGACAACCCTTTTATTGAGTAATTTTTCTCCAGTATCCAATCTAAACCTTCCCTAGTACAACTTGAGGCCATTTCTTCTTGACCAACACTCACAGGTCCTTTTCCAAGGGGCACTTTTCAGACATTCTTCCCCAGGCCTGTAGAGTCACATGAGGTTGTTGTGACCCAAGTGCAGAACCTGGCATTTCTCCTCATTGAACCTCATAAAACTGGTCTCATCCCTTCAATCCAGCCTGTCCAGATCCCTCTGCAGAACCTTCTGACCCTCCAGCAGATCAACACACGTGACCAACGTGGTGTCATCTGCAAACTGACTGAGGGTGCCCTGGACCCCAATCATCAGTAAGGATATTAACAGGACTGGCCCCAGTACTGAGCCAAGGGGACACCACCAGTGCCCAGCTACCAGCTGGATGTAGTTGCACTCACCATCACTCTCTGCACCCCGCCATTCAGCCACTGTTTTACCTTTCATCCAAACCAGACAGCCAGTTTCTCCATTAGAATGCTGTGGGCAATGGCCCCAGTGTTGTCAGGTAGATCATATCCAGAGCCTTTCCCTCATGCACTAAGCAGATCACTGTGCCATTTTAGGGGAGGTTGGTCAAGCAGGACCTGCCTTTCACAAACAGGTGTTGGCTGGGCCCCAGTCCCCTAGCTGTCCTGTATGTGCCACCTGATGGCTCTGAAGGTCATCTGCTCCATGACCTTGCCTGCACTGACATCAGGCTGACAGGCCTGTAGTTCCCTGGATCCTCCATCTACAAGAAGGGCCAACTTCTAACAGGAACATTTAGCTTTTTTTTTTTTTTTTTTTGCTAATGGGAAGAAGGGGAGAAACAGAACTACCAAACAATTTTCAGCTGGATTTGAGGACCACCAGAGTTCTGGTGGGATTGTATTGATGTTTCTCTTCCCATCTGGAAGAAGCCAATAGACTTTCATGAGTTTGTGACTTATGGGGTGGAAAGCCACTCCAGGCACGAAGTACTGACCCAGTCCCATTAGCAGCTGTACCCAAACCCTGAATGCTCACTCTACCTGGCTGGAGAACAAGTAAGCCCTTTAGAGTAAGGTTGTGTCTTCACAAAAATCTGCTTTGTTTACTTTTTTTAAAAGTACTGATTGCGTAATGTGTTCCAACTTGACAGAGTTGAAACTGTCTCACAGTACAGAGCACCACATTTGGTGTGCTTTATACCTGATTGAAATATTATCTGTAAATCTGCTGTCTGTATTCAAGATCCTCTGGAAAAATTCCTGCCCTTGAAGCTTATCTTGTTGTAGGGTAGTTAGAAGGACACCGATTCCAGTACATCTGATGTACCTCATGTTGCAATATTATCAAGTTAACACCATCACATCAGCAACACAATTGGAGTTGAAATAAAAAGATACATATTCAGTTTTAGGCTTAACTTTATCTAGGGACTTGTAGATAAAACTTGAAAGGACAGTAGATAAGTAACAAAAAGCTTCTGAGTCATAGTTTCACCTAGAAAGAAAAGGTGAAAGTTTTAGAGATGAAAACAGCTGAGTTATGTTGATTTTTCCTTTGAGGTCTCTTCAGGGATCTATACCTCAGAACAGTTTTTGAAACTGTGACTGTTTTTTTTAGTGTGTTCATGGTATCCCTGAAATGGAGCCTGTTCTATTTCTGAGGTTTATAGGTGCCATGCTAATACAGGCAATAGCTGGTAGTAAACAGCACAACCTCCCACACACAGTGTCTGTATAAGCCAGATGATTGAGAACACTTCTTATGATCCCTTTTAGCAGTGGATGCAATTAATTTGTTAACATTTCCCTGTAGTCTCACAAAGACACTGAGCAGCACGGAAATATAAACCAGATAATAAATGTACATCGTGGATTCATCTCAGCCCTAAGAAGTTATTCATCATTTGTACTAAACATCTTCAAGCACACTCCTCTTCTGCCGGTGCACAATGCGTTCTTGAGGCCTTGAGGTCCTTCCAAACATAATAAAACTGTCCATGCCACTGCTGTTAGGGTGGAAGTTAAGAACTGCATACCTGAGGTCAGTTGCTGTACTGGTGAGATGTGTCCCACTGATCAACATCTCTAGTTACTGGTCTGCAGCCTACCCAGCTCTTGTCACTTTCCTGAGGAATTTCTAAAGGTTACTGATTTACAGTACTGTTTGCAAATAATATCATGATTGTATGATTTCCAAAACTAGCTGCTCAAGGAGTGAAAAATGGCCGGGTGTCCTCTCCCAAATCCTGCTTTCCAGAGGTAGGATGTGGGAAAAAAATCACCTTTGAAAAGTGCTATCTAGCAGAAGTGTCAAACGGAAGGAAGAAGAGAAGCCACAGATCCAAGCTACGTCAGGGTTTGGGCTACAGCAGGAGGTAGAAATGCTTGCGTCTGTGAGAAGCTGCTTGAGGGGAACAAAAGAAAGTGGCATCCTGTCCACTATATCTTATCTCCCCCAAGTGTGGTGCATAGGCATAACTTGTAGGCCTGACTCTGTGCTGCTGAAGTCAGTGGAAATCTCTGCCCTGGCAAGAGCATAGTTGATTCCAGTGGTAGGAACTAGACAGTGTTGAAAAGAGCCTTTTAGCTGCTGTCATTGATACAGCAACAACAATTCTCACTGCTAAGGGTCTGTCTTATACTGGAGGAGAATCTCTGAACACCCCTTTTGAAAAGAGTATTGTGCTTGCAAGGAATTATTACAGTGAAGTCAGGGGATTACTCCAGTAAGTTGACTGAACTTCTCTTAAAACTTCCATCCTAGTAATTTTAGTGGTGATCTCATTCTCCAGTCAGACAATGGGCATTTCTCCATGTGTTCCCATCAAGAAATGGGCAGCTCAGAGATGCCTCTGACTGTCCTAGCTTCTTGATTTCTGATTATGTACAGCTTATGGTTCTGACAGTTCACATAAATAGCCTTATTTAATGCAGACCTGATGATCTCTTAATGCTTTTCTAGGCTAAGGTTTCAAAAGAGTTTTCTCTTTAATTTAGTTTATGGCAGCACTGTATTTCACAGCTGGTTTTAATGTATTTTTGGAGACTATATGGAATCAGTACTTGAGTTACAAGGTATGTATATCAGATGGAGACATAGCCACCATTCCTTGGCAAGCTGTTAGATCAAATGAGCTGAATCTCCTCTACTTTATTGCCTAATTAATTCTTGAATGATTGCTGAATTCCTGGAGTGGGAAACCTTCCAGCTTTGGTCACACTCTGTATTGGGTTATGTCAGAAAGGATTGGAAAGTGAGGGTTTTCTTTAATCTGGGTTCACAGAGGGAAACTTCTAGGTAGGTGGGCAGGGATTGCTTTTGCCTGCTTTTACAGCTGAATAGCAAGAGGAAGCAGCTCTTCAGCCAAGGGTCAAAATCTCCAGGGAGGAGCAGATCCTACTGGGGAACAGGACCATGAAAGTGCTCACACTACTCAGTCACCAGCTTGCTGATAAACAGGATGGGCTTGGTTTTCTGCAGAAAAGTCTTCCTTGCATGACTCCTTTGTGAGTTGTGCAGGCACTTCCAGTAGTGGGACAGCAGATTAGTTGGAGAGGTAAGTTATGGGCTGCTGAAAGTGGAGTCACAGCACAGAAAAAGTTTTCAGTGAACTGACCCTGAGGAATTAAAGAAACAATGACTTAGGAAGAACATTGTTTCTGGCATGGTGAAGTTAGACACTGGATTGTCAGTGAGAAACTCTTTCTGGAGCAGCAGTTTCCTGTTTCTGTGGCTTTATCCTGGTTTTGAGCAGAGAAAGACTCTTTGGTATCTGGTGACATGTCAGGCTTACACTCCCTCCAGGAAAATACAAAATGTTTATTCTACAGCCACGGGCTTCAGGAGCACTTGACACACTTAGTGCCTCAGGTACAGGAGGGACAAGTCCTTAGCTCCTTTGGGTATCTCTGCACAGAGCTGGCCCATGTCTGTCAGCTGCACTTGGACATCCCAGCTGGAAGGAAATGAGAGCATATGCAAAACTCAGTATCCTACCTCTCACCCATCCCAGTGTTGCCTCCAACAGTGACAGGGATTAGAAATATGAGTCAGAAAAAGCATACAAACCTACTCACTTTCACACTTCCAGTATGGACAGTTCTTGTATTTAGGATGCCAGAGGGTACTTCCCAGTCTCCTGCCTTTAACATTTGTGTATGTAACTGCTGTCAGTGAATTTGTCTAGTTTGTATAAAGCAATAGGATGGAAATGTAGTTGGCAAGGATGTTGGTTTGTAAGATATTGTGGGTGCTGTGGCTATGCTTATTCCTGGAATGAGGAATGCAGCTGAAACCTTATGAATGAATGACATTGCATCCACTTACTGTGTAAGCTCCGGCCAGATCTCACTGTGGGTCTAACTGAGGTCAGTGACACATTGCATTTGTTTTAATGAATGAAATAAAATGGCCAAAGGCTGATAGAAAATTCTAGATATGAAACTTAGTGGCTGTTTTACAATTGGACGCCAAACAGCTTTGAACTGCTGCCTTGGCTGGGCATTAGGGAGCTCTTCTTCTCCAGTAGATTGAAGCTCCTAGACAGGAGTCAGCCAGAGGTGTAAGAGCTCAGCACTGCAGTGAACATCAGCAGTGGATCCAAGGCAAAGTCCTGTAACAGTACTCAGGCAGACTTTGTTTTCAAATGTTTGTTGAGATGTATTTTTCCCCTCTATGATTTCTCTTCAAGTACCACCATCTTTTCCCTGGCTCTTGGCTTATGTTCTCATAGAGTCATAGAACCACAGAATATCCTGAGTTGGAAGGATCCCACAAGGATTACTGAGTTCAGTTCCTGACCCAGAACTTCTACTATGCAGTCCTCTGAGGATTTGATGGTGACCTCCCCAGATGTAGTGTGGATTTTCTTCACAATTAAAGAATTCCACCTGGAAGACTGGTGCTCAGATGGTGTGCAAGCAATGCCTTCCTTCCCAGTGCCTTGGCTCAAATCTGCAGTAGTTTCCTGGGAGAAATTTTCCCTGAAAAGCTCTCTCTGATGGGCCATGAGAGCAAGCAAACTTTTGCAACTAATAAAACTGCTGCAACAAGACCCACTGTCTTTTTTGGAGAAAAAGTCTTTATAAAAAAATATGGGATGTAACAGCATGCTAGCTGAGTTAGACCCTGAATAAATAAGTGACAAAGATAATGCAGAACAACACCACCTCATGCTGTCTATCACTACTGCAACAAAAAACACCTCCTTTACTTTCTCACTGCTCTTGTCACTATTTGACTTCCATGGACTGGGAAAAGCAATTGAGAAAAACAAGCCTGTTTCTAAATAACTGTCTGTTGGCCAGGCATTTATTCCAGTTCCTCTGTTGAGGAACTACTTTCATTGACATATGGGCTTATACCTTCACTGGTCACATTATCCAGGGATCATAAATCAAAAAAATGTTGAAAACACTCAATTTATGGGTAAAATATAGATAGATGGATAGATAGATAGATAGATAGATAGATAGATAGATATAGTTACATAGATAAACTGAATTAAACTCGTACAAAACCAGACCTGTTCCAAAAGTCCCTCTGTCACTCAGTGGTAGTTACAAAAGGGGAACACTGTCTCAGTGATATGCTTCTACTGTGGTCTCCAAGGACTGGAGAGAGGAGGAGACTGAGTTCCCAATGTGGCAGGGAGCACACAGGAAGGTAGGTGCTCTCTAAAGTATTTTTGCCTGTAAGAGTGTTGTCTATAGGAGCTCATGGTAAAAGCATGAACAGAAATGTGCTTGTTCTTTCAGTGGCCTCATGAGAGACCTGCACTGCACACTGGATCTAACACTGGGGACACCCATTCCCCTGCAGTGTGTAATGTGTGAAAATGAAGGGGTTGACTTGTTCTTGTTGAAACACTGGCTCATCAAAATTTGAAAAATACTAACTCTTCTTGCATTTTTAGTGCTCTTTTGAAGTCTTTGCACAGAATTAATGCAGATAAGGACAACTTTAAATTCACTCTACAAAGTCACCTGTTTCTTTTCTTACCACATATGTAGGAAAGTCTTAGGGAAGCACCAAGCCTCTTCAAAGAGAAAGTAAATGAACATAAGACTATTCATATGAATAATGTAAATCATATTACTTTATGGGACTGCTTTTCATACTGATTTAATTTGTCCATATTTCCAAAACACTCAATATTTTCTTGGTTTTTTTCACTGCAAGCTATTATTTGCACTATCAACTTAGTTGTGGATGATTTATCCTCAGAGCAAGTCAGAACCAGTGTCTAGAAGGTGAGGAAGAAGTGGCCAGAGATGGTGGCTGAGAGCTGCAAAATGAGGCAGTGCTAAAGCACCCCCTTGGGAGCAAGGAACCCTTGGAAAACCCAGAAGAGCAGGATGGAGGGAGGCAGGCACGTTGTGTTGTGGCAGATTACGGAGGCAGGGGGTGCTGACCTTGCTGAGGAGCCGTGCCTGTGCCTCCTGCAAGAAACTCCAGACACCCCTCACGCTGCACAGCCCTGGGCACTGGCACAGCTGGGCTCATGCCAGCAGCACTGGTGGAGGTGCCCAGGATTTCTTGCCTGCCCCACGAGTCCAGTCAGCTGTGGTTTGTGTTGTGATAAGCCTCCTTGGACAGAACCACATGAGAGTGCTGTAAGTGAGCTGTCCCACAAGGAACGCTTTCATTCCAGGAGCATTTATTTGTTTTGGCTGTTCTGTCCTGTGCCTGTGACACTGCAGCATTCATCAATAGATACACATCAGTGTTTGTATGCTCAGCACCTTTCTTGCATCTGAATTTTTTCCAAATCAGCAAAGTCACACAGATCTGGCTGATATGTCTGAAGCCTACAAACTTCCTTTTTTCTGCTCCAGCCTGTAATAGCTGGCTGCTGGTGATTAGTTTGCTAATTAGCAAGGGTGGACCAAGAAAAGAAGGGGAAAAAAAAAGAACTTTTAATTCAAAGACATATCCCCCAGGCACATAATTGAGGGATCACCATCTCCTAAGAGAAGTTGCTTGCCCTGCAATACATGTATTTATATTTCACATTGCATGCCATATCCTGCACTTTCTTTTGGAAGAGTTAAATACAGCAGAAAATTACACTTAATATTTTAATAACCTTTAACTGTGAACCTCTAGCCTCAGTGCCTTGTAAAGGAAGAGAAATAATACTTCTTGGAGAAACTTTAATGAGCTATGCAACTTGCTCAA
This sequence comes from Melozone crissalis, assembly GCF_028551555.1. Lineage (NCBI taxonomy): Eukaryota > Metazoa > Chordata > Aves > Passeriformes > Passerellidae > Melozone > Melozone crissalis. The sequence goes on along the minus strand of NW_026535791.1, from coordinate 59,120,487 downwards.
AATTCTTGCAGACTTTCAGCACTTTCATGGAGATGGGCTTGGTTCCTCAGGCTTGTTCATACAGAACGACCTGATGACCTGGAGCTGTAAAGCTCCACCAGATGCAAACCCAGCAGCATCTTTTCTACCAGACACAACCCCTCCATTTCACCACAGCCTCCCTTGCAGAGTCATTGTGGCTATCAGATGTGAGAGCTTTGTTTTGTTTGCAGCTACATTTCCCACATTAATGAGCAGCCTCAAGAATTAAAATCCAAGTGAGAGAACCATCACAGAACCTTCGGTGCTCTGAAGGCAGATATGCAGTGCCTGTCTCTAGCTCCAGGTGCTCTTCCTGCTCAAGACAGAAAAGATGCAAGCACAGTTCCCATTAGGGGGTGCTCCTGGAGGACCACACAAGCACATTCCTCTCCAAAAGTGGCCTCTAGCCTTTCACTGTGTCAGCACAAAGAGTAATTCACATGCATATGAATGCATTTGGCTAATCATAGTGTAGGGATAATTCTCTGTATATAATTACATGCAGTACTAAGCAGTTAACACTGCAGGGATGTTACTAAGCAGTTAACACTGCAGGGAAGTAGACCACTGCAGGGTCTACTTCCATGTAAGAAGGGGCATGGAAGGTTGTTATGCAATGGACAAACAGGCAGTTTCAGGCCTACTGGTATATTGTGCATAGACATTGAGCAAAAATCTATATGTAACTCAGTGCAGTCCTGATTAAAACCAAAAATAGCTGTTGCTGGTGATGTTCAATTTAAACTCTATCCCCTTATCTTTGTCAAAAACTTATGTCTTTGCATGAGGATCTCCATCATGCTGATAGCTGAAGCTGCCTGGCTTGCTGCATTATTGTTAAGCCTGGTCCTATGCACTGTGCTCACTGTTTCACTTTCAGAAGTTCTGAGCAGCTCTAGCTCATAGACAGCAAGGGATTAGCAACTACTTAGTATCCCTGAACATCATGACAGCTTTCTCTGGGGTTGAGACCTTTTTGAAATGAGTGAAAGAGAAATATGGAGCCATTTGAGTAGAAAGAAACTAATACAAACCTGAAAGCAGAATGTCCTTTCTTCTATTTTCTAAAATATCAAGTACATTTCAAAACTGAAGAATAATTACAGAAGAAAAGTAAAACAACATAGTTGAATTAGGTGTCAAGAAGGTGGAGAAAGCAATTCACACCACAGGGGATACTAGAGACAGGAACTCAGAAATATGAGCAGCTCAGCAGCAAGAGAGATCCAAGCAGTCACAAGCCATGAGGCTATTTTCCAAAGCTCAGGAGTCAGGGTAAAAAATGATGAGGTTTTAAAAGAATAGAAACTTCTATTCCAGTTTCTAAGCATAGAGACGATACACCAATCTGCTTTTGTCCAAAGCTATTTTTTACTCTGCTGTCACCACAACTAGAAGCCTAATTCATCCAAGCCAAGTTTGAAATCATTGAACAATTAGCTTTCTAAGAAACAGCAAATATTAATAGACTCGTGAGAAAGTCTTATGAACTGGCAAAGCTGAATTAGGAACCCCTGGTGTCAGAGCAAACCCAAACAGAGACAACAAGAACTGCTGACTGCAGCCAGGGCAAATCTCCCTATAAATCCTGTGTGAGCCAGTGATTCTCTGTGTGACCTTTGGCAAATCGTTTGGTCTTGGTTTGTTCCTCTGTCTACTCAGCTGGAAAACTGGGTTAAAAAAAAAAAAGAAAAATGCAGGGACCGACTGACAACCAGATGCTGAGCATGAGCTAACTCTTTCCAGGTAAATAAATTATTTCAAAATAATTATGATAACAAAATGTTACGTATACCTCATGTTTTATTCTATGCATTTACTACTGGACCCAAGCCCATTTCCCCCCGAGGACTTACATGGCCACAGTTGAGAGGAGGGATCTGGTGCCAAATCAATAGGGAGAGCCATCAATCCTTGCAGGGTATATTGGACTGCCAAAGACAATACTGTGATAACAGCAAATCCCACCCAGATTTCCAACCCAGCTCATGGCTGAGGCCAAGGCCAAGGGCAAATGGTTTTCTTCTGTGCAGGAAGGGACAAGGGAGCTACCCAGAGCTCCAAGAAAGCCCCCGAGTTGGTCTCTCTGGAGCTGGGAACACCCCACAGGGACAAGGTCTCCCATTGGGTTGGTTTGGATCCTGGGAAGTGTTCCTGTAGTTTCTGCCAAAAGACAAGCTACTCCCCTTAAATCCCATTCCCCCACTTCAAAGTAAGTCAGGTCCAATAAACTTTCAGGGACACACTGCAGAAGCCATTTGCTAGAGCTTGTTTTGTGGGGAGGCTGGGGACATATTACAGAAGCAAGGGGGAAAGGGCTGTTGGGTTGGGGTTTGGGGTTAGGTTTGTGGTTTGGTTTGTTTGGACTTGCTTTCCTTTTTTTTTTAAGATTTGATTTATTGCCAAAGTTCACTTACTAGCGGTTATTTACTGCTGTTGGCAGGCTGAGCATGCATGCTGCCTAACAGATTTATCTGTTAGACTGCTGGGTGGTCACCATTCTTGTGTTGCAAGATTAATTGTAAAGACTCCTAGGGCAACGGGTACTGGGAAGGGGAGGCCATTTAAGTAAAATAATACTGCATTTTTCTCCATGGCTGCATCCCTCTGCAGCAGGGAAGTCAGGAACTGTGGCAGACCAGAGGTGCAACTCCTCAAGCCAGAGGAGGGGCGGTGGCTATCTCAGCACAAATGAGGCTTGTGTACTTTATCAGCTCATTCTCCAGTTCCAGCAAGGCAATGCAGCACTGAAAACACTGAAACTTGCCTTGCTGCTCCCTTTGTCCCTATGAAAATGCCATAGCTATGGGCTGTACATTTTTTACTCTCAGGGATTTCCAGACCTGCTGGCTCAATTTAGCCACCAGTGAACATGAAATAAGTTGCTGGCTCGGAAACTCATGTCTGAGTCCTCAAAAGGATCTAATTATCTTTTGACACCTAAATGCTATTGATTTCTCTTAGTTTGATTTGGAGGTCAGCACAAAAATCCCTTTTGGGACCTGTGTGTAAAGCCAATGATCAGTGAGAAAAATATAGTTAACTGTAATTGCTGTGGTCTGAACTGAGCTTTTCTTATTGTCCTGCCACCGTGGTGAGTTCAGGAAATGTTCACAGAAAGCACTGAGCTGGCACTAATCCATCACATGTCTCCATTTGGGTATCAGAGGTCAGCAATTTGGGCTGGGAGGGAAATTGCTGGCTTCCACCCCTCAGGGCCAGGCAGCGATCACCAACAGCAGTGGTGTGGAAGCACAAAACTTCCAGTGCTGATGACTTCTCCTATTTGAGCCAAGAACAGCACCTGCTAAGCCAAGAGGAACTACTTTCATAGAGGTAACTCCACTGGCTTCACAACCTTGTGTCACCCCAACAGCCATAGTTTTACAGGGGATGCCAGTGGGGATGCCGCGTGTGCTCACACCTGTGCCAGAGGTGTTTAACCACTGAGGAGGGGTTAATGGGAGTCCCATTCCCTGGCAGCACCAGTAATTATTGTGTTTACAGTTCTTAGAGTGAGGGGGAAACTCCATTGTAGAGAATATTTTTAGACTGACACTTTTTATGGGTTTACACTGCAAAAAAGTGCACTTATTGCACTTATTTTCCTATTCAAATATCAGTTTTAATAAAGCTTAAAGGATTTTGCCAGTTTGGGAACATAGGGTGCCACTTCTCTGGGGTATAGAGATTGCTGTCTGAGATTTTTTTTCTTTTTATGCTTCAGTGACCTTCTTTTTGCATTAGCATTAGCTTCTCATTTCCTTACAACTGAGTGGGCAATAACAAGACCTTAGACACACAGGGACTGCTGCTGAACTCACACACAGCACACACAGCAAGCAGAAGCTTCACAGTAGATCGACCAGACTTCAGGCAGCAAATAACCCCCTTCTGGCTTTCTGATGTTCCAGCTACGGTATGAAAAGGTCAGGTGCCAGCTAAAAGCCGCAGCAATGTCCCCTTTCACTCTTTGTTCCAGGTCCAACCCTGTGTTACACAGTGCTTGCACAGCAGCCCATCAAGGAGGGAGAGCAGCTGGCTTGCATCCAGTGGCTCCCAAACCAGCCAGGGCTGGGACAGCACAGGCTCCCCAGGAGCTGTGAGCTCTGATGTGTGACAGGGAGCAATGAGTTTCCCACCCTTGATCAAGTTGGTGGAAGGTTATTAGCAAATGCATGGGTCTGTTTGCTCCTGTGTGGAACAAGAAGCCAAGCATTGTTTTTTCCTATTTTTTTTCCATAATTCCCCTTTCCAGGGACTTTTCCAGGTTGCTTTGCTCCTGCTCCCCTATATTAGCCATAGCTCTGCAAATTGGCCTCTCTCCTGCAGTGGTTTCATGGCACAGCCCTTTCAAAGGAGAACAGACCTTCTGCACTGGTTTCTTCTTCCATCATGAAGCCACATTTGCCACCTCTGAGCAGGTTTGGCAGCCTCACTCTTCTCCTCTGCAGCTGCCAAGCCAAGAGCAGGGTGATAACAAGAAGGTTATCATGTATGCACACACCTTTTTATTTCCAAATACCTAAAAATTTTACTAGGTTTCCAGGAAGTCATCCATCAAAGGCACAACATGGGCAGGAGGTGGGAAGGAAGCAAAGAACTGAAATGAATTTTCTTAAACCAGCTCTAGACCTCTACTTTTTTCAGGCTGAAGCAGTCCTGGATTACAGGAGCATTTAGAGGTACCTGAGAAAGAAAGTGAGGTGGCACCATCAGAGGGCAGGCAAAGCCCCTCAGCAGATACATGTACTCAGTGGCTTTTGACTTGTTGGCCCATGAAAGGATTTGCCTTCTCCATCCCAGGGTCTCTGGAAGCAAATCTTTGTTCTCACTCTGACAAACTAATCATGCAAATGTTCTGCTGTGGGACAGGATTTTAAGTGTTGCTTCTTAGACGTTGGAAAGGCTTGCCAAGCCCTATGAAAACTTAGGTATTGAACTTTAAAGGTGACCTTTAAAGGTGCCTTCCAAACAAATTGTTCTGTGAAAATCTTGAGAGCCTACCCCAGTTATGATATGTTAATTAATGGCCATAAAGCAGCTTGCACCAGACTGTCAGACAGGTATGTCCAAGAGCATCCTGGGGCAGCCTGTTCTTTACCACACTACCATGATCACCTCCTTGTACTCCTCTTTCCCATGGGTGGCTCAGTCAAGAAAATTGGCTGACAAGGGTTACTTTGCTCTCTCTCATGCAATCAAACCCATAAGTCCCCTTCTCCTTTGGCAACTTTGGCCATAAATGTTAAAGTGCCTGTACCATGTCAGGGACAGAGTGAATAATCAATGATAGAAATGGAAAAAAGCTTACAGAATGCACTAGACTTTCATTTTGCTATTTTCCTAATTACAAAATTATTTACATTATTTGATATATTCTTTCATGGTTGTATCTTGCATCCATTTTAGAAGTTTTGAATGAGTGAGAGTTGTAGTAGCTGATTCATGATAACCACTGATATATAACAACATTAGTGCCAGAAAAGATGACACTTTAATTGCAAAGTTACCAGTTCTCCACAGAAAATGAAGTCTTTTTTCTAAAGTGGATTTGTAAATTCAATGCATGGTTACATTTCATTCTCTGCCTTTGAGCACAGTAGTTAGTCATAAAAGCAGATCAGAAGGTGGGGAATAGAAAACATGGCTTTGCAACAGCTCAACTCCTTTTTCCCTTTCTTCTTGTTTTTCAGCAAAAGGGATAGATATTTTTCACAAGCAGAAAGCTGTTGTGGCTTTTTTTTTAACAGAAAGGCCTTCTTGCTTCTCTCAGCAAAACTGGAGCATTCTTGTCTGTAAAAATGTCACATCTTCACCTGCGGCAAGTTCATGGAAATTTACAAAGATTTACAACAAGAAGCAAAGTTTTAATTTTCATGAATATGCCCCAGGTGAAAATGTGACATTTTTACAGAGAGGAATGTACCATTCTCCTCAGCAAAAGAGTATTTTCCTAAAGAAATAGCAGTTCAATTTTAAAAGCTGCCTTTCATTACATTTTTTTAGACCTACAGAGGAGAGTTTAATGCACTCATAAACTCCTCTCCTTTTCCCATTTTGCTGCAAACTGGATCTTCTCAGTTAGAGAGACAGTATTATTTTTATTGTCATTATATTTGGGATTGTTAATCATGGCTCAAGATGCTGTCATGCCAGGCACTGTGCAAAGAGAGAACATAAGGCTGGTTCTTGCTCCAGAGAGCCGAGCCCCCGTGGCAAGAGGCAGCAGCGCGGGGGAGCCGATGGAAACGAGGAACGGATTATTGGGAGAAAAGCTTTAAAAGTTGGTGTTGCACAGCCACTTTGCCTCGTGCTGGGAGAACAGAGTCACCACCTATCCAATCACAAGAGCTTTGAATTGGAGCTGAGGATTAAGGACAGACTTTGAAGGATCTTGCTCGTCTTCAGCAGTCAGAAAAAGGTGAGGAGCAATGCCACCAATGGGAAACTCCCCATTTGTCCTGCTGTCACTCGGATAACAAGTTGTTTATATATGAGGACAGGACTTATATAAAACACCAGAACAGAGCACCAAAAAGCAGAGAAGGATTTAGGGGTAATTGTACCATGAGAAAGCAACAATGTTCTGCTGCTGCAGAAGCTGAAAGCATTGTACTGGGGTACACCACTTATGAACTATCTGACATACCTCGTGGCAATTTAGTGCTGCCAAGGCCCCGCCTAGGGTATTTCATTCAGTTCTAAGCACATCTTAATTTTTTCTTAAGAGCATGAAAAAGAAATACATCCCAAGTACAGTTCTTCAAAGTAGCAAAATCACTCAGAGATCTAGAAAATACAATTTATGAAGTAAGACTGAAGGAAATTATGTTGTTTAGTCTAGAAAAGACAAGACTCAAGGGAGATACTAAGCATCTTTAAATACATCCAAGTTATCAGCAAATATGGGTGAATAATTTTGATGAGAGGATGGGAAATAATGGACACTGATAATTGCAAAAAATATTCAGGATGAACATAAAAAAATTTCCAATAATAAGGATGATTAAGCACTAGATAGATTGGCTGGGGAAACTGTAACATGTCTATCATTTTTTGTTTGTTTTTGAATAAGAGCTTAGGCAAACATCTGTTGTGAACAGCTTAGGTACAAGCTGATCCTGCTGTTGGGCAGAGAAGGAATCAGATCTGTGGTAAGCCATCAAGGAGCTCTGAACCACACCAATGCCCAGCTGGAACTGCATTTGCCTGAGGGGTACAAAAACCCCCAACCAGACTGAGTGCAGACACATGTGAGAAACTCTGAAATGTGCTGGGCAGGACCATCTCTCACAACCCTTTCAAAATTAGTTAGAAAATTTATGGCATGTGGAGTGTAATATTTCCTGTGGCATGTCTTAGAGATAGGGGTCTCCGATGTGCGTGTGTGCTTGAGTACTCTGAAGTTTTATGCAGCTTTTTGAGAAGGTGATGGACACTGGCCCTCTGGAAGCCAAAGAAAAAGCTCTCAGTCTTTTCAAAAGCTTGCTCCTCAGTCATTCTGTCCTCCACTAATTCAAGGGCACCTCTGCTCCACAGTCTTTTCCAGACCAATTTGGGCAAGACTTAATCAGCATTCATAAAAAGAGATGATTGCTCTTAGAGAGTGTAGAGAAACGGGAAGCAGGAAACGTGGTTACATTGATGAGAAGTACAACGAGTGAGGCTTGAGTACAGCACTGAATCAAACCACAAAAGTGCACCAAAAAAAGCTTCTGGAGACATGCAGAAAAGCCAGCAACTTGTGCTCTCCCAAAATTCGTTCTGTGGTTTGGAGACCACACACATCAGAGGGAGTTGCAATGACAGGGGTGGGAAGCAGAGAGACTCACACTACAGCAAATGAAACCCTAGAAGGGATTCATAGGAAATGCCTCAGTCCTACCCACCTAAAATCCCTTTCAAGTGGAGCAGGAGGGAGAGACTATGGCAGCCACAGCATCCTGCTGCTCCCGCAGTGGTAGGTGCTGCTGCACAGCTTTGAAACAGCCATGTTGGGTTCTGAAGGCATGAGCATGTGAAAAAGATTACACAGCCACTCTGCAGCTCTATTCTGTGATATGTAGCTTGTCCTGAAAACAGGGAAGCTGTTCCATTGTTATTGGGGTAGAAGCAAACACGTGAACAAGTACAGGATGAAAAACATATCATATGATGTAGTCATTAAACTTTCTGACAACTCTTCTGCTCCTTACTGTATGGTGGAATATTTAGGAATACTTGGGTCTACAGTGTTTGCTTGTTTCTCTTTGAACATTATCACTTGATACATGAAGACTTTACTCCTTGTGATCCACCACAGGGAAGGGATGGTAGGACACAGGTTGTTGCACAGAAACCACTTTGGTTCTTGCCCTTCCATCCTGCTGCTATCTGCAGCTGCAGCTTTGTAGTCAGTTAAAAGGAATAGTTCATTGACATCACAATTGTGCAGGAACATGTACTCACCCATCCTGGCATCACAGATGCATGTGTGCCTTCCCACCTCTGCTGCTAATACCATGGGATTTACCCAAGACCAGCCATGGAGAGTGAAAACAATGATCTCCCATTGCCTCCATGAGGAAGTAAAACATCTGGAGATCTTGCATTCAGTACCTCAGCCCCCCATCTGCAATGCAACTCCTTACCAAGTGTTTCTGCCCAAAGAAACAAATCATAAGGGTGAGTGATACAGACAAAAACCACAGTAATAAAAACTCCTAACCCATCTCAGACCTGTCCCACATCAGGGAGATGCTGCATGTGGAAGCTTTCCCTGAAGTGTTGTCTTTCTGCCTAGCACCAGTGCAGCTCTGATGACAGACAGGGCAACCACAGAAACATTAGGAGAGTTTCAGAAAGTGCACCCACACAGGGACCAAGTTTGCAGCAAACAAGGTGGGTGGTGGGGGTGTGAAGCTGCACTGGGTATGCTGCCAAGTGTATTAGAATCAGGTGGAAGATTTATCTCTACCTACATCTGAAACTGTCGGAGTTTTCTTCAGAAATTTACAAGGAAAATGTAGCTCTCTACTGCTGAGGAAAATTAATAATTTCTACAAGATGTGTGCTTTGTGCTTGAGTTTCCTCCTTTCACATAAAGGACAATAGTTTTGTCCTTTTATAGAAAATAGTCTCTGATTTTCCTTTTTTTTTTATTTGTTTGTTTGTTTGTTTGTTTCTAGGGGGGTGGTGAAGCCATGCAAACCAGAAGTGACCAGAAAGGTGTTTGCCCAGTGGAAAGGAGAGGTCCCTATAGGAAATATTTTTCCTGCCAGGTGGTCTCCTGCTTCTCAGCTTTGTGAAATGGCTGAGAGACCTGGGTGGATCTACCAAAGGTACACATATGCACATGGGAGAGGGGGGTGAGTGGAAAGGAGACAACAGATAACAAATTACTTTGGAGATTAATTTTGACAGGAAAATGCTCTGGAAGTCAGGTCGCCTGTGGAAACGGATTCATTTCATCTTGAAGCACAAATGTGGTTGCTAGCCTAATCCCCACAAAGCCACAGAGAATTTCCACTAAAGAGTTCATTAGACTTTGACAAACTATATGCACTGAGCTGTGTGTGCTTGCTGGGCTTTCCTGAGACAGTGCAAAGTGTTTAATACACTGCCAAACATTTTAGAAGGGGAGGTATATTTTCTCATGTATTTCCATGTAAAACCTTTTTGAAATATTTACTCAATTCAACTCTGAAGCTGCCATGTAGCTCCCAGGAACAGCTCTGACCCTGGTAACAGATGGGAAATCAAGCAGCTCAGCTCTGAAGTCTTCCAAAGCTGCTCTCAAGTTTGGTGTTGATGTTTTATGCAGGAATTTCCCAGTTCAGTGCCTATGTGGAGGGGAAAAAGAGGAAAAAAAAAAAAAAAGGATGTTTCTATTCACCAGCTCAGCCCTCACAAAGTACCATTGTGTTTCCTTCCCAGGGAAGTGCCTAGGGAATTAAGACATTATTTCCTTAAGGACTACCTGCTTCAGTTGTTTCCAGTGATCAATTTTCCTGTCCTTTTAGGCAGTCTAATTCACTTTATGCAGTCAATGGTAAAAAACAGCAATCAAATTAGATCATATTATCAGCATAAGATAAAATAGTAGTGGTTTTATTTTTTAAAGCATTTTTATCTCAATAGCACAATTTGGAGCAAGTCCAAACACTCAGAAATTCTGTAGTTTTGCTTTTAAGAGCCCAGCAGGGGGTTTTCACAGAAAACCCTCCAGTATATGAAAGAATTTTTGAATAGCCAAGCCCATTTACTACAAGATTTAATGTGGGTTTTTTGCAGTGTGATTTGAAGTCTGTGTTTCTGGTTGCTACTTCCTATCTGGTTGCTACTTCCATTATGTTTTCATTTCAAAATGCAGGAAAGTTTTCCTTTTAAAAAAAGTTATTACACTAAATTGCAAAACAAGCAAGCCCTTAATAGGATTATTACTCTGGCTGTAATGTCTTGAAGTTTGTGGGAAGAGAAACATCTTTTGTTAGAGCTACTGACAGGCCTTGGAAAAACAGACAAGTCATTTTTTCATGCCTGAAGCTGCTATAGTCCAACCCGATTCTGTTTGTCCTCAGAGAGAATTATAAACTCTTATTTTGATGGAAAATTTATTGTCACAAGCACAGCCGTGAACTCCTGTGCACTTCCATTAGTGAGCTGTGCTCTTAAAAGCTAATGAATCTTCCATTTTTAGGCTCTGATACAGCCCAGCAGGCTTGTTTCAGTTGGTGAGGTATCCTCAGCCACTGACATGTCAACCTGAAGCTGAAGGAGGACCATGGTGATGAGGAGAAGGAGCTTTTGCAGTGATTGAGCACCAGGAAAAAGCCATGTTGGCCCACACCATGCAGGACCATGCTCCTCCCTTGGTTTCCCTCAACTTCTGAGCGTGCTATGAGGGTTGGATCCAGCCCAGAGACACGGACATCTCAGAAATGCAGTCCTGCTCAAGTCATAAAACCAGACATTCAGGTGATGGAGATATCGTGACAACACCCCACTGAAGACAAGGCTTTGCAATCTCTGCCCAGAACAACCACAGATGACAGATTCCCATCCATGAAGTGGTCCAGCTCCACAAGGCATGAAAGGATTCCCAGCTTGGATGTGTAGGAAAGGATCCTTCACAGGCCCTGCTGCTCTCAGGAGCACAGTGCCCTCCTAGGCCTATCCCATGGGACTCTAATTGGAAGTGAGTCCAGTACAGACTGCTATCTGCAATGTAAAACAGTTCTCAGGTCTCAGACCTGCTGCTCACACCAAGCACCAAGGCCCTTTACATTGGCCCTGCCACTGCACCCCGCAGGAGAGCACTGCTCAGGATGTGGCCCCAGCAGTCTTCAGGTGATTTTGGCTGGTTCATCCCTGTTGTTGAGATATGTAGGGATGGTGTAGTCTGCCTTAGAGACAATGGGAATTAATGCCTTTTGATAATCTTCAGGCATTGCAGAAGGATGGCAACAACCATCACAGGCTTGCCTCAGCCTCTAGAATTAACTCTCTCCAGCTGTCCCCAGGAAGGGCCTGGAAGGATATAATCATTCAAAACCTTTTTTTTACTCTGAAAAATATTGATGAGTATTTGTGTTTTCAGCTAACAAAACTAAATTAATCTACTCAATAGCTTACCTTGAACTCCTTAGCCACAGAGATAAAAAAAAAATTAGCTAATAATTTCTTTTGCCTTCATGAGGCTCTAGCTGTGTATTTTTTCCCTGTCTTTGCACACAGCTGAGAAAGAGCTGGGCTACCCACTCACTTTCATGGCTGAGAAAATTGCCAAAGAGGTAACTTACCCTGCAGTAGTTTGTAAGAAAAAGAAAATTGCCCCCAGCTTCATCCCTTGTTGCTGTACAAGGAGCATCCTTCAGAAGCCATCCAGCACTCATGACCTAGTCTGCAGCCCCCCAAACATTGTGCTGAGAGTGCATGGGTTATTTGGGTCAAGAGGGAAAGGGAGAGGTCTCACCCAACTCTCCCAGCCAGGGAGCTGTTGGGTTCCTCCCACCACTTCCTGGCATGGGCTTGTTTTGCATCTTGTGAGAGTTTAGGAGGCAGCTGAGGAGTTTTCAGCACCATTTCCTGCAGTGCCAATGGCCCAAGAGCAGCATAGCTGACAAGGGCAATAGCCAGATCTGCCATGCCAGGGGCCAGCTTGGCCATTTGTCAGGATAATAATCAAAGCAGCTAATTTGCATATAAATTACTTAGGATTTTAATCAGAGATTAATAAAGAAAGTTATGGTAATTACCTATATCCTTATATCCATATTATCACAGCAGTAGTTCTTCACACAGCACAGTGGCCAGCATCACTTGCTCTTGGGGCTTCAGAGAAATATGGCTGGAAAAGAAAAACCCACTGCTGCACTGTGGAATGAATGAATGAGCCCCACACAGGGCTCTTGCTCCAGCAGTGACTGGACCCCACTAGAGCTTGGGCTCCTCCTTTCCCAGGGGACAGGGAGCTCTGCAGCTGGCATCTCTGCCGTGTCCCTGGCAGACAGGAAGCCACTGCTGCCTGGCAGCAGGGCTCAGGCCTGAATCCTCACCTCCTCCTCCTCTTCCCCCTTATTCTCCTCACCAGCAGCCACCCTGCTTCAGCACAGCTCCAGCAGCCTTGGGCCGTCCAGACTCCCTGAATTGCCACACATGGACCCTGCAGCACAAGGTGACCTTGCCAAAAAGCCACGCATCAAGAAAAAACCCCAATGCATCAGTCTTCACTGGCAGAGGATCACCTGCCTCCAGCATGCCTGTGACAGCTGGAAAGACACTGGCACAGGGTGTGCACAGACCAGTGCCCACCAGGGAGGGTGAAAGAGGGGAAAATATCTCTCTCCCATAAACACTGCACACCAAAATAACACAAAAGCTCAGGAAGATTTTTACTCCTCCATATTAGCCCTAAATCACAGATTTGTCTGTTAGTTGGCCCTGTTGATTCCCCTCTTACACACTCTGAGCTTTTGTCTTCATGCATGCATAGGCTGCAGTTCAGTTAAAAAAAATGGAGATTGGATTTCAAGTTCTCACAATAATCTCAACCATTTAGCTTTATAAATGATTAGCTGCTATAGTTAGTCATATAAAAATAGAGGATTTTAAGTCAAAACTGCCTAGAAACTGCTGTTGCTTGCAAGAGAAAGGAAGAGTGATCTCTCTCATTAAAGAAATGCAGGACCAAAATTATTCCCTGAGCACAGGTCTGTTCAGCACAGCCACATCTGTAGCCCAGCAGAGTAAGGTCAAAGAGAACCTGTAATACAATAAAATAGTTGCTCACTTGTCCTTATTTAAGGATTCACATCCTAGACACTGCTAAATAAATAACTTCTCTTGCAGGAAGGTACTGGAACACATCATCAATGTGAAGGACTTGGGTGATTTTCCAAGAAACATGAAATGATCTGGGCTTTAAGTTTCATTTTCCTCAGCAATGCTAGGCAAGAGCAGGCACAGCAAGACTATTTTAGCTTACTTTTTGTTAGTGGTTTGCAAACGGAAACTCAACAGCTTAACAGTTTAACACAGCTGGGGATATTCAGCTTCAATGACTAAATATGCCTGAAATATGTTGTAGCTGACTTGGAGGATTTTATATTTATTCTGCCCAAAGACTTGCTGTAACACTATTTGGCACTGCAGGTAATTGGCTCTGCTCAGTCTCTGCATTCAACAAAGGAAGGCTCCAGATTTTCCTGTCCATGGGTGAAGGAGACAGTGTTTTTAGTGGTTTTTCAGTCCATCCTGGTGGCAGCTTTCAAGATTTCTTTTCTAAGGAGTTATCCAGAAAGGACTGATTGCCACTCGGAGATGGGCTGGGCACAAGCCAATGGGTGGTGAGCAGCTGGTGCATCAGGGTTTAATTTCTCTCTTTTTTCTTTATTTTTTCCCATTAGTATCTTTTATTATTATTTTCTTTCCATCCCACTGGGAATGAAAAGAAAAAGAAGTCAAATAAGTCTATAGCAACTTCTGGGAAGGCCTTCTATCCAGGTACAGATTCACAGGGATGAGCAGAGTTTTGGACAGAAAAGGAGAAAAGAGATTTGCAATTTCTGTCTCCTATTAGTAGGTCCTATGCCTCTCTGGCTACACAATTTTTCTCCCCTCCTCACTTCTCCTGATCTGCTGAAATTGGACCTGTCCTCATTAGAAAACACCTGTCACCAGCATGGCCTTTTACTTCTGAGATGTTTTTGTATAAGCATACACCTCCCCACCTCCTCCCAACCTCCTCATCCTCCTGGGGCACTGGAGGGCTGATGCCCCTTCCCCATCAGCACCCGTTGGCCCAAACTGAGCAGGTGGTGGGTCCTGGCTCCAGTGCAGGTGAGGATCATTCCTAGTTCATGTTAATCTACTGAGGGAAAATCTCATTTTTCTTTCTCATTTCAATGTGCTCAAGGTACTGTACAAGGAACTTCCCAAAACCTTCCTCCAGATTATACTTATCGTCCTAGTGGCGTGCTTGGTGAAGAGGGTGGAAATACATGGATGAGATGAGTGAAAAGGAGCAAGCAGGACCTCTGGAGGAGCTGACAGAGAAGCTGCTGCCTGGTACTGTTGTGCATAAGGACCCAAACTTGTGTCTCTTTCTCACCACTGAAGACACAATTCAGTGAAAACACCCCTACTCTCTGCTTTGTGAAGAACCTTCAAGGTTATAAAATGCCCCCAAAAACCAGTGTGGAGGGGGCTTTAGGAGGTCCCGTGCTCAGAGCAACTCCTGTTAGAAGAAGTTTCTCGGGGTTATGCCCAGCTCAGTTTTGAGTGTATCCCAGAATGGAGAAACCACAATGCCTCTGGGCAGTCTGTTCCAGGGTGGTGGTCTAGTCCAGCAGAAGCAGGTGTCACCATTTCCCAGAAGATTCAATATGTGCCCACCCTGGGCCTGACACCAGTGGAAGGCCTGAGAGAAGGAAAGACTCCAGCTCCCCTGGGACTCTTTTACATGCCCTGGAATCAAGAGTTGTTACTTTATGATTTTTTTTTAACAGGGGAATGGGGCTATTAGGATCCTTGTGTCCAGAGAGGGGAGAGAGCAGCCCCTGCTTTCTCAAGCAATGAAAACACCATGGGCACTGTGAGCTTTAACCTCTAGTCATTCCTCTCCATGACTGCCATCCAGGGATGCCATCTGGTGTGATGAGAGTGCTCTGTACACACACCATGGTCTGTCTCATCCTCAGCTCCAGGATGAGCCATGCAAGCTCCTCTTTGGTTATTGGGAGGAACATGACTCTCTTGAGAGTGGGTCCTGAGGAAGGGGCAGCAGAACAGTCTGCAGCAAGCTCCTGGGCTGTCCCTCTGAACACAGCATGGCCCCCAATGGCATCTTGTGTGGCCTACAGTTCTCTTGTCCATGTCCATCGTGGAGAGGAGGGACACACCAGAAAATTTCCTGCATCCTGACTGTAAAAATAGAGTCAAAGTAGGACATTTCCTCTGCTACTTCAGGGCTCATTCTTTGTTACTGAAGCACATCATGTAACAGTTTGCAATTAAAACCATCAACAGCATGGAGGGCCATACCACAATAGCTTTGTAGTCAATTATTTGATTTATAATTAAACATGCTGAATTTCAGCTTACTGACTAGAAAGTAGGACAAGTACTTTGTGTTTGCCTGGTTCTAAAAAAATAAAAAGCCAGGAATCCAGGCTGCAGTTTCAGTAGTATGGATAATTTCTCTCCTCCAGTGTGGGCTGTCTAGACGATTGAGTAGGTAGGGACAAAATGAGTTTTGGAATGCAAATTTTAGGTATTACCATAACAACAATTAGAAGCCCCAAGATAAACAAACAGCTAGAGGCTATGAAAGCCCATTAGCCATGTGGGAAAGCAGGCTGGGTAAGACAGAGGGCCCCTGGGCCAGGTTGGGTGCTCCCTCCTTGGGGTCTGGTCCCCCTGGGTTTGGCAGTGCTGCTGTCAGCTGCCACAGTCACCAGTTTTGAGTCAGCACTCCAAATCAACCCCAAGCACAGCAATTTGCAGCTGCTTTTTCACTCACACACCCACAACATGACATCCATCCCTTCATTCCCTCTATACGTCTCCCTCAGATGGCAGGGAAGATTTGGAGGTGGTTTTCATGTCAGGGTCCTGCAAAGGACACGGAGGAGTCTTTTGTGTTAGTCAGCTCTAAATTAAAAGACAGAATAAAGAAAAGGCCAGAAATGTGACTGTTCTCAGTCTGACTGATGCACTGAACTTTGTTAAAACATCCAAATCCTTGCACTTCTGAGGCCAATCAAACACATATTGGGCTGGACCATCTCTGCTAGGCAAATCAGAACCTGACACCTGTGGCCAAGTTTTGCAGTTCTTCATCTGGCTTCCATTTTTTATGCACACAGAGTGATTTCTGGTCTGTTCCATGGGCATCCTGTACACAATATGCAGTGTGCTTGGGCTAATACCAGGGTTTACTCAGCTGAAGGACAGAGCACTGCACTGGATTTAGCCAATTCAAACTCATTTCTCTCTGAGAAGTGGTAAGCATATCTTAAAGGCTGTTACGCTTTTCTAATCACTTCATACAATTAGTCTTGAGGACCATTTTTAGAAAATTTTCGCAAAATGTGCCCTCTCCACTAGTCTCTTGTATGCATTTGATTTTGTTTTTCTCTTCCACAGCTTTGTAAGAGGCCACTAGAAACTTGCAGGCTCTTTGCCTCCACTGGACATGCCACAAAGCTTACAACAACTGCCAGCTCCCTGCTCCTCTGGGATTTCATGCTCATGTAATGAGAATGAATGCTGAGCCACAGCTCATTGTTCAAGATCTCAAACATCTGTTTGTGGGATAGAGATTCTGTGTATCCATACAAATTATTCTAAAAATGACTTTCATATGAGCATATTGTGACTTTTGCCCAAGACTTGGATGCTTTTCCCACCCGCTGCATCATTGGAGTAGCAGAAAGACTTCAAACTGTGAGTGGTCAAATGTTCATTTATCTGATATGTTTTCATTCCTGGAGAGAAGACCTAGCTTCCTGTGCAGAAAAAACTATCATTACCTTTCCCATACTCTGACTTTTGAACATCTTTATTACCTATCCTGGAAAAATATTTACTTTTAGGATCATGACGTGGCAGTGAAGTAAGGCCTGAATAGTGGATATCTGCCTGTTCCACCTCTTGACAGTGGAAAAGGGGCTTTACTTGCTGATGTGTACATTGGGACATTTGTATGTCTACTTGCTAGACTGCTTTTCTACAGTGATGGTGAACTGTTCTCTGTAAACAAGACAATCAAGCCATCAGAAGAACTACTTGCATGTGACATTTTAGGAAAGTGGAGCAGTAATGTTTTCCTGTTTCAGGGATTCTTTCAGGAGTGATTTTTTCGGCTTGATCAGTAACAAGTATGCCTTAGTGCAGAAGTGGTTCCTCTCATAAGCCTAGCCTAAGCACAGTTTCCAAACTTGGGTTGTGCTGGTATCACAGTGATTGCACATGCAGCAGAGGCAGATTCCTGTCCTGAGAAGGTTGCAGTAACTGGCCTGGTGCCTTGCAAGAGTTCAGAGGAGCTCAGAGGTGTTCAGCTGATGGGCCAGGTTGCAAGACTGGAAAACCAGTGACATTTAATAAATGCCAAACATGTAATATTCTTTTTGTGTGTCAGGTGCAATTAGCACAACACTAAAAATACTCAGCAACATTCCAATTGTCACATAGAGAAGCAATGATGCAGAGTAGAAGTTACTGGATTTCAATGCAAAAAAAAAAAAAAAGAAATTTCCACTTATAAAAACACATATTTTGCTTGATGCATTCCTCTTGCTCAAGTGCCATTCCTGAGCAGACAGTCAGCAGTGTATTTTTTCCCCTATTTTCATCTTCAGTAGACAGGAACACATGTTTTGTAACCACGAAGATCAAATGGTAGAGTACTAAATAAGGGTTATGTCCAGTATTACTTCAACAGTGACAATTGTTAAAAATAAAATTAAGACTGTTGTACCATATTTTCCTTGCTTTGTCATCCAGCCATTTTTCCCAAATTAACTTTTCAACTGCAGAGGGCAGGGGTTTAAGTATGAAGGAACCAACTGGGATTTTTGTATGACTAAATGTTATCCCCTGGAGTCTGGGAAAGTTTGCATCAGCTGCTGCCAAGTCCTGCCTGCCTCCCAGTGAGCACAAGGCCATGGCCTCTTGCTGGGGAGGGGGAGCTGTTCCTCTGAGCCCACTAAATGGGGCATGAGGTGACTCAGAGTGACATGGAAAAATCTTCTTCCTTTCAAATCATGGCTCAGGCATAACGCTGTACCAAGTGTAGTTATTTACCTCTCCACAGTGTAGAACAGGAGCATCCTTTTTCTTTCAGCCAAATATCCAGAACACCAGCAGAGAACAGGAGCCCCTGGCTGGGTTTCAGCCTCTGGAAGGAGCCTGTTGGCACACCTGAGCTCCTGGGAAGGTTGGCATGCTCAGACTGGCATTTCAACCAGGCAGTTAAACTTCTGCCTGCCGCCACAGTGTCACACCAGGGACAGCATGGTGGGGACCATCCATCCAAGCAGCAGCCATGTGGATCTTACAGATTAACATCTAATATGACAAAAAAGTCAAAATGAGCTTGGGGTTCAGCTCCCAGCAGCACAATCCTTCCACAGTGCATCCTCCAGTGCTTCATCCAGCCAAGATTAAACTTTATGATCAGTGGTGTGGGACCCTGTTGGCGCAACAGAGCAGGGGTGCCCACAGGTGCTGACTGTGGCCAGTGGTTCTGGATGCCTCTGGCCACCACCTTTGTGCTGTTCTTTACCTTCCCCACAAAGCACTGTGCTTCTCTCTCACTGGCTTTAGGCTGTTTTCTTTGATAAAAGTATTTTCTGCTCCTCTTCCTCTTTAACGTCCCAGCCCTCCAGTGAAACACTTACTCTCATCACACTTGCCATTTCACCAGCTGTAACCTGCACCTGTGACTGCTGGCAAATACGGAATGTTCTGGATTTGCCCATTCACTTCCCTGTGGTCTGTAATTTCTCATGCAGGGACTCCAGTTGCCACCTTCATGGCCTCCCACAAATATCTCTGTAGAAGAGGTGATTATAGACAACCTCTGTCTGGGACACTCCAAGAAGGCAGCAAGTGGTAGTTGATTCCTACCCAAAGCTAGCTGTGTATTTTATTTTGTAATTGTGTCTAGCATACATGAATCCCTTCCCATAGCCAGGTGTCTGAGTCTTACTCAGCATGACCTGGCTCTCTCCCAAAAAGCCAGTGTTCTAATTTCAAATCTGAGGAGTGATTTGTTTTTGAAAGGGTGCAAAAAGCCCAAGAAGTTCTCAGCAGTAATTGGCGCTGAAAGATTACTGTCTTTTTTCCATGAGGTTTGCTTGATCTCATTACTGGAACTTCATTTCTAGTAGCAATGCTGCCAAACATTGATTAGAACACTAAGAGGTATTAGAAAAATGCAGCAAGTGTCAAAATCCAGACTGTGTCTCCAAGCCTCACACCTTGCTTTTTCATTATGTTCATTCACTTGCAAAATCCATTTGCTTATTTTTGGAGAGTGAGAGAGTCATTAGGGAGAATTAAAGAGGATCTGCTCAAACTGAGGAGGAAAAGCTCAAACATCTGCACAGGAGGGAGGGGCACTTCTGCAGGTTGGCTTAAGGCTGCATGATTAGGACTGTACATACTCCTGGGAGAACAGAAATTGTCTGGAATACAGGTCTGCAGTCCAGAACCACCTTCATCCTGGAAACGCTGGTTCCTGCCATGAGCTGGGGTAATTACACCCACAGACTCATGAGCACAGCAAAAGTGGGGAAGAATTTGTGGAAAGGAGAAAGCTGCTTATATTTCGTTATCACTCAGTGGAGGTAGTGAGGGATTTAGCCTGATTACACGAGCTGCACCTAATCTTTCATTCCCCAGCACCTGCCTCTTGCAGGGACTCTCATCAGATAATGAGGAGTGACACACGGTGTGAAGTGCCAGCCCTATCTAATCGACGCTGTCATCGCCACTGTCACAAGGAAGCACTACGGGAGATAAATTTAAGCCCGACTGCTGTTTAGAATTTGGATGTTGTTTGTTGCTATTTTAATGCAACCACTCTTCAACTCAGTTCTCTAACAGAGGCAGAAGGAGAACTGCTGAGTTACTGATCATGAGAAACAATTCCAGCTAATTAGTGTTTCTGACCCATATTGCAAAAACATGGTTGTTTTTTCCCCCCTGGGTGATTCTAAAATGCAACTACAGACTTGAGTCTGATGTACAGGACTCACTGTAATTGCTGGATTTAGAATCTCAGTATCTGCTTTAGGGGTACACTTTGGGAAAACATTTTAAGTATTTTATATGCAGTTTCCCCAAACCACTTTTGACTTCTCAAAGGTCAGATGTAAACTTCATTTTGTGGCACTGTCTTAAGCCCACATCAACAACTATACATAACAAACAAAATGCATGAGTTGGCAATTTTTTCCTGTGAGGACTGACGCTTTGGTTTGATTCTTCCAAGAGATTATCATAAATGACTGTGGGAAAATGATGAAAAAATGTAGAGTCCTTTTATAATTCTTGCACTGAGAAATACAATAAAAGAAAAATAATTCCTCTTTTGTCTCTATTTTATTGAATAATCCTTGATGTTAGAGCTGTGATTGTATCTCTAAGCCCTTTTCTTAACAATTGCTAATTATAACATGCCAGCAACATTTCTTAGATAGTAATTTCTGACCTGGTCATGCAGAAATTTTCACTCATGTTTAAAATCCTGTACTGTGAACAGCCTCTTGGCTTCTGAACTGTTTCCTGTTCAGAAAAGTAGAGCCTGTGTTTGAAGTTCTACGGGAGGACTGGAAGCTGTGCCCTCTCAAATGGTCTCATTCAGCTCACTAGCTGTGCAGAAACCTCCTCACTGCCTGACATTTGCAGAGGTCCACCCACACAAAAACAAATGCCAAAATTTTTGCCTCAGTCTTGGCAATTTAAGATAAAAAGTTCAAAAATATTTTCACATTTATTTTTCCTGAGCCAATGAAAGGAGCGTTTGACCGTCTCCAGTGCTAACATCCATTTCCATTTTGGAGCATGCAGTGTTTGCTTGGCTGGCAGTGAGAGCAATCATTGTCTGAAGGACTGAGAAATGAAATCCTGGTTAGCAGAACTCCGTGGGCTCTCTCCAGACCCCAGTATCCTCCCACACACAGGACACAGTGTCACAGTGGCTGTCCAGAAGCCTCTGGTGTGTGTGTTGCAGTGGGATTAATCTGTGAGCCATGTGGCTACCCATGGGGTGCCCACAACTGGAGGGATGTTATATACATTTCTACCCTCTTTGGAATATTCTGACTTGCAAGGAAAGGCACCTTCCTTGGTAGGTGGTGCAAGGTAAGTGAGGTTCTTACCCTGTGATAATTGTTACACCAAAGAGTAGCAAAAAAGTGCCACAGGCTTTCCCATGGGATCCTCTCAAGGTTCCTGGTAGACCCCAAATCTGAATTTTAGCTTTTCTTGTCAGCAAATGAAGCACAAGCTGACCACAGGGGCTGTGGACCAAATGGGCTGGTCTGCTCCAAGACCAACAACCACGTGGCTTCTGCAGCTGCAAGTCTGAAAATCCAAAGGCATTTGGACTTCTGGAGTATTGAACTCTGTTGGCTGACTACAGAGGGGTTAAATACATTTTTGCTATCCCCACTCTCACCAGCAGCCACTGGACTATGATTCTGCATGGTGAAACCCTGTTGCTGAGCAGCAAGTTTAACTGAGGAAATATTTCAAGAGTTATTATCATATTTTGTTTCAGAAGAGGAAAACACAGAATGATTTGTGTTTTCTGGTTGTGTGTTTTCTGTTACTGCATAATATTTTTAAAGAAATATTCGTATATAGTAATTTTGTGTATATCTATTGCTACAGAAATTTTGCATGAAAATCATCAAGCTCTGCTCCCACTCACCCCAATCAGTGGCTTCACTGACTGAAGACTAAATACTGATCACTAGGTTCACTGATCTTGATCTAGGTCAAGATCAAGATGTGGATTTTGGTGTATTTCTTCAAAGAAATCAATTAAAATCACATTTAAATGAACAGACCCTCTAAGGCCCAGAAAAAACCAAGTTGTCAGCAGACTTAAATTCCCCATGCAAGGATCCCTGCCCCCATAGGAAAATCCTAAAGGTTCCAGAATCCAAAAATACTTCTGAAAATCCAGCTTTATAAGGTAGGCTTGCTCTTCTCCCTTGTGGCTGTGGTATGCTGTTAATTACTCAGAAACAATTATAATGTCATAAAGGATCCTTCTGCATGCAGCAGAGAGGTGGATGACACCACATACACTGGCACTGCTCTTCTCCCACCATCTGGGAGTGATGGTTCACCATCATCTGGTGAACCTTATGCAAATGATCCCAGTGACAAATGAGGGAGGAGAGAAAAATAATAGATCCAGATTAATATTAAATTAAATAAACCCATTTCCAAAGTTCAGCACAATTTAGCTCTTGGTCTCTCAGTCAACTTTATTCAAGACCTTCTTAAAGTCCCAGAACCTTCTTTGGTACTTGTTTCATATATTTTTACTGCAAGAGAACCTGAACTATAGCCATAGATAGGATTACTGAACTACAACATGACTGAATATCCTGTCATATCCTGTATATCCTGACATACTCTTAAGGTTTAGAAAATCCAGGTTTCTCTGCATTCCCTGGCTTCAGACTTACCTACACTGTTTTTGTCCTTCTTAGCTGTTTTCCAGAATGACTTGACAAATCATGAATATCTGGGTTTTTTTTTATTTCAGCCAAGAAGTTCCAGTTGATCTCCATTTGTTGATTAGCAGGAAATTAATGCTAGTTTAACAAAGGTGATGATATGAAAATGTCCATGAAAAATCACTCTGTACTTTTCTGAATATATCCTCCAAATCTGACTTGGCAATTAGGTCCACACAAAGAAATGTATTTGTGATGCTGTGTGAATTGTGAGCTATGCGTTGATCCATGTTTTTGTCTCTTTGCATTTGGGAAAAAGGTGGTCTTTAGTAAATCATTTACTCCTCACAGAGGAAGAAAAGTCATTTCAGGTGGAACTCATGTTTCTTTGTAAATGCAAAGCTCACCAGCTGAGGAAGACAGCCTGGCTAGGTCTAGGACAGGGACTTATCAAGAACTCTCCTCAAATACCCACAGAGCAAAGAGATCCTCCCAGCTGGCACTGGTTAGGAACCCACAAGCTGAACTCTGTGTGCAAGATCCCTTCACAAGGCTTCTTAGCAGCAGCAGCAGCAGCAGTGCTGGTTACAGCTGGTCTTCCTCCACTCAGAGCCCATCCTCCTTTTTTTTTGTTTCCTGTTTTTCCAAACAAGAGAGTTGAGTGGGCAAAGAATATGAGCACTTGCTTTGGAAAGGAGGAGATGTCTGGGGTTGCCTTCTAGCTATGGGGTGGAAAGAGTAACTTTTTTGAAAATCACCCCAAAAATACTGGATCTGCATTCATTTAATCCTCAGACAGCATGAGGGAATCAAATTCATCCCTGCCTTGAAATGGACCATGCAAGGGAGAATAGCTTCTTCTCATCACAGAGAATTTGACATTTATTTGGTGAGAAGAAAGAGGATCCAGGCACCACTTCAAAAAAATTATCTGTAAATTTCATAAAAAATCTCCATGGTGAGGGGGTTATTTTTACCTCTCTTCCTTGCCTAATTAATATTTACTGATTACATGTGAAGTGGGACAGCTTCAAGCTCGAGAGATCTTTTCTTGGAAGTACTTTCTCACTGAGTGATTGACTGAAGCCTACGTCTCTGAGAGAGGCAGGGACAAGACCTCCATCAGTTTTCCCGGTAGCAACAGGGAATCTGAGACTGGAAACCAAAGGGATGGGTGTCAGTCAGTCTCAACTCCCTAGAGAAGATCTCTGTGTGCTGAGCCTGCTCTGCTGTGTCTCTGCAGTGCTGTGGGTCAAGGAGCTCCTGCTGGTGCACCTCACTGCTAAGTCACAGCTTTGGGCAGTGCTGTTGCCTTCTCACACAGCCTGGCAATGGGATTTGGACTTTAAAAGATGAAGGCATCCCTCTCAATGCTCAGAGGTACTCCCTGAGCTGAGCTGAGCTGCACAGCTCTGTCAGTGTCACTCATCCCATCAGCTGTCCCTTGGCCACTGGCGCAGGATGTACACCAGCTTGGCCAATGGCCTCTCCAGTGCCCAGCTTTGCTTCACTTGAATGTTCACCACAGGATCAGCAGGATGGCTCTGCAGGCCACATCCACATCACCTTGATGTCTGCAGGCTGAAGCTGCCATGGGAAGTAGGGAGGTTGCTTAAACCTCCAGCTCCTGTTTTAAAAATGCACTTGTGGAGATAGACTGCTGGCCAGGAGCCAGGCAAGCTTCTAGGAAATTGCTCTCTTCTCAGTGAAGAAGGAAAAAAGACACAGAAGCTTTGCAGTCCCAAGATGCAATGTCCCACCACGGGTCTCATTTTATTTTGAAGGCTTTGGTCTTCCTTAAATAAATGTCCCCACAGTGTAAATGGGCTCACAGCCTAAATTGTTCTAGATGTGGAAAAAGGATCCCAAGGAAAATGTAGATAAATGCACAAGGTACCAACCAGTGCAAATGCTGTTTTGCATATTTACTAATTCAATAGTAACAACTGGACCAACTACATGCTGTCAGATTATTCAGCAATACTGTAATTTTAAAACCCTTGTCTAATCTTGTTTAGCATAGTGGCTTTTGAGATGTGCATCTGAGGTGCTGGCCCTCCTTACAGATGTGGCAGAAAATGCTACAGCAAGCACTTCAAAATCCAAAAAAAGGATATTCATGTAAGTCAGTGGGATCCACTGTGACCTCCTGCAATGGTTTGGCTGCACACATTCTCCTCAGTGCTTTGGCACTTGGTTTGTGTGCAGGGATGACAGTTTGCCAGGGATGGCCTGTGCCCACTAAGTACCTGTTTCCTGCATTAACTGGAGCCAAGTGATCCTCTCACACTGCTGGCTTCAGTCTTTATTCATCTTTAAGCAGATTAATTACATCTGTGCAATCTCATTTGGATATCCAGCCACTAAGCTCTGCACATACAACAATGAAGCCACCATGAAGTCACTTTGAGTCCAGCTGGAGTAACCATGTATGCTAAACTGGACATGTGAAGAAATTCTTGCAGGGTTGAGGAGCTAAAGAAATGTGGCCTGATTTGCCAAGGAGTCAGCTGAGTGCTCAGATCTCCTGATGAATTCAAAGGCTCTGTAGGTTCTCAGCACTTCAGAAAATCAGTTTGCACCAGATTTTTATAACAGAATGATGCCATGCTGCACTTAAAAATAAACATTTCCCCCTCCTGCCCCCTCTCTGTGTCCCATTTTGACTTACTTTTTTTCATTTGACTTTCTCCATAACTTTCTCAGTATGAGTACAGGAAAAAAAAAGCTAATTTTTAATTAGAAATTTAATCTTTCAACCTATAATGTAAGCAAGGCTTTAAAACCAAGGAAAAAAAATTGTTGCATAGCCTGTTATCCTTAGTTAGAAAATAAATATGCAAACTATATCACCATATTCTTCATAAATATCTTTCAGCTGTTCTTTTTAGTAAAGAAAAAGATGACTTCTCATGTATTACTCTGAGTTTAAAGTAGCTCAAATGTTTGGTCTACCAACTTTGACAATGTCCCTTTAAGTTTTCTGATTTTTGTGGAAGATCTAGCCCTGGGGTTTTTTGGCTTAGACACAGTACTTGTCAAAACCCTTCAGACTCTCTTACTGAAGTGGCTGATGCTGTTCTGGAGGGTTTTTTCTTAATATTATTCCTTTTTTTTCCCCTCAGTATGACCTTATTTCCAGTTCCAATTTCATGAGAAAATATGATTGTGTCAGAATTTTCCTTTGGAGAGAATTTTCATTTTATGGATCTGACAGATTTTCAATTTCATGCTTTGATTTGAGGTTTCTGTGATTCTTTTCCTCTTTAATTTTAATCTGACAGTCTGTGAGGCTAGGGGGATCTATTCTCAAATGGTTAAAGCAAAAGGTTTTGCATCAAGAGATCTGGATTCTATTTCTGGTCTAATCTCCAAACTTGCTATGTAATTTCAGCAACATGAATATATGAGTTTGTACTTTTGTGTGTCTGTGTGTATTTTGCTGGGTCCTGTCCTATAAATACATAAATAGGCATTTAAATAGACATCAATGGGCATAAAAGGCAGTAATGGCTACCCACCCTCTTTCAATTAATGCCTTTGAGTATTTTAAGCTTCTTGGCTGTGAAAGGAAAAAAGGAATAATGCATGTGAGCATTATGGTATCAGTTAGGGTGCTCTTCAGCAGTTGAATTTTGACATTGATTTGACAAAACTTTTCATGTCTGTGCATTCATACAATATCTTAAACACCATTTTATTTCAGCAAACAGGTAGGGGAGGCTGCAGGCTGCAGAGCTGAGGTGGTTGCTAGAACAAGTTTAGGCTTCCTGGTCAGTGACTGAGAGGCTCCAGCCACTGACAAATAGGTGCCTTGAGAGAGACAAATATTGCCAGAGTTTCCTATTCATCTGATGGAGAGAAATTCAGGTGCTTCTGTTCCACAGAGCATACCTCCCTGGGAGACCTTCAAAGGCATCTACTTGTCAATAGGGAAATTAGGTGGTTACTTTAAAAAGACTATTTCATTAGGTGCCAAAAATGTAGATGCAAATTATGTGCTTATGTTGGCTAGATCCCTGTCACAGAGATGTGAATATTTGGCTTCAAGAGTCCTTCATCTGTTTCTCATCTGATGGTCATTAATACTTTTATATTTCTGTACTCATAGGTGAGGAATTCCTCATTTATAGAGGTTATCTCAACATTAAAAAAGAAAAAAAGAGGCCAGTCCAAAATGGACAAAAGATCAAACTGTTGAGCACTGAAAATGCTGCTCCATGAAAATTGACAGTATTCCCATCCAGGCTTAGAAACTCTGTGCCGTTCTTGCAGGCTGTGTCTTGTGTTTGTAATCAAGACCAATGCTTTCCTCTTCTAGCTGTCAAACACAACTGGGAAGGGAATGTGGAAACCCACAACTTTGCTTCCACAGTTCAACTATTTTTTCGTTCATGAATTAGATGGCAACTATGGAACTGTTTACAATTTGGTTATTACATGAAATGTGATCTGTGTAATTTGTCATAGAATTCATATCTATTCTCTCTCAGACTAAAAACTATTTCCAAGACCATAAAAGAGGTTTCAGTCTTTCAGTCTCACTGGTAAGGCCACCAGCCTTGCCAGTGAGAGTCTGCAGGTGATGACAATCAGATGAGTTTTCACATTATTTTCATTTTACAGGGTTTTTCTGGCAAAAAAACCAAACCAAACCAAACCAAACCAAACCAAACCAAACCAAAAGAAAACAAAAAAACCCCACAAAAACAAAACCAAAAGGAAACAAACAAAAAACCCCACAACAAACAAACATAAATATAAAAACATAAAAAAATTAATCTGCTTGAATATTGGTGGAAAGCACAAAAAGATCCGATACTATAAAAGAGAACTGATATTGTCTTCAAATATCAGTATTTTATCAACTACTGCTCATTCAGATGTGATCTGTGTCACACAGAGCTTATCAGAGCTGATGAATGATCTGATTCCTTTTCATTCATATTATTTTCAAGGGGAATAATAAGCATGTAAGAAGAAAGGTGTCTCTTCTATCTCTGGCTATATACCCACAAGTTTGGGCCATGGAAGAGACTGGTTCAAATGCTGTCAGGACCTGAAATCCTGAAAGGATTTCATTCTTCATCATGTGGAGGGAGTGTAAGTTCTTTTTGACACGTTTACACAGTGTCTGCTACAAGTAGCTGGAGCATAAATGCACAGGGTGCACCATGAGAGTAATATTCTTCAGTGAAAGGCACTGCATCTAGGAAGCAATATAAGCTGAGGGGGAAATACACTTCAGAGGAAATATAAATTCACAGAAAAATGCTATGTTTTAACTAAGATCACATGCATTATTTCAATAATAGTATATTTTTTAAAGCAGATATTAAAAATGGCTGTGACACTGATAACCTGTTGCTAATATTGGTGTCTCTGTCTCCTGGGGAGGGAGCAGATCCAGCAGCACCCTCAGCTCTTGGCAGACCCACAGGGTTATGGCAGAAGGAGCACAGTGGCATTAGCATGGCCCTAGGGGGGACTTTCTTAATCCTCCATTAAGGTGAGGAAGTTTACCTTCAGCTGGGAGGGGTTTGCTCTCTTGCTTTTGCTGAATTTGGTGAAGGATAAGGGTACAAATACAGGTAGTCATTGAGAGCACATGTATCTCATGTTTTTACAGTAACTTACTGCACTGTAATTTCCTGAATAGTATGCTGTGTATGGTAACCTACTTAATTATGCTACTTTATTTTTCTTGAAATATAATCTCTTTTTGGTTTTGGTTGGTTTAGCAGAAGTGCGGGGAGGTAGTGAGCAGGGATGGGTTTACAGTGGGAGAGAGTTATATATGTCCAGCATTTTTAGGAGTTTATTTCATATTGAAAGCTTTTTCTCAGCCAGCTATTCTCACTTCTCACTGAACTGTGTTCAAAAGACCAGGTAAGTTGTGTTTCAAGGAACCCCCTCAGAAACACTGATGCTGCCCAGCCTTGACATGCCCCAGGTGTTTGAAGGCCTGGCTGCTCAGTGTTGGAGCAGCACAGCTTCCTGCAAGGGACACCCTTCCCCTCCCACAGGCACAACCTATTTATTCCCATCTGGTACAGGAAACACGTAGAGAGCCTTCTTTCCTCCTGGCAATACAATTGCAATTTATTGGTCTCTAGTAAAACCATCACACAGTAAAATCCATCAGCTTTTCAATTAGAGGAATTGCAGATCAACCAGCCCTCTTTTCATGCCTCTCCAGTTCACACCCTGTGTTTACTCATCAGCATTTTAGCCTTGATGCCATTGCTTGTGGAAGGAGTTTATTTGGTTGGCTTCATAAAAAACGCACCTCTTCCAGGAAGGTCTGAAATCCCAGCCACACTGATTCCTCCTGAGCAGGAACTTCCATGGATGAGGTATGGGGTTTTTGTGGTACCAAGGACAGACACCTTCTAGGTGCTATTAATTTCAGAGACAGTTATTTAAAACACCACAGGAATGCTTCTCTAATAAAGGCATTGCAATGCTGGAATGGCTGCCCATTGACAACTCCTAACCCTTTTGGGTAGGAGTGGTTCTGTTCACCATAAGCAGGCAGGGTGTTTGCTCTGAGGGAGCCATGTGCCCTCTCTCTGTGGTCTCTGTGGAAAGATGGTCATGTGAAAGGACAAGATCCTCTTTTTGCTCCACAGAGGGATGAGCATCAGAGTCACAGCAGCTTTTTGGGATGGGGTGCTAAGGCTTCTGTGAGCCTGGAATATGTACAGGGATATGAGAGAGTATTAGGTCTGTCACAACAGTGCTGGGGGACAGCCCCTGAAGGTGTGGGGCAAACTGTCCTCCTAGCAGGGGCCAGCTTTCCTCTTGAAACTTATTTTAGATGGTGTCTGGGGTGGGTCTCAGCATTAATTACTAAGTTGGCAGTGTGGGGGACTGATTTGAAAGCACAAATGCACCTCAAGTTGTTGGGATGAATCATCCTGTGGAGGTGTTTGTGGCTCCAGGACCAATACAGAGAGCTGAGGCAGCCTGGCAGAGCTCTGCACCCTGCTTTCAAACAGCTTGGTCTGGAAGAGAGGAGCTCCACTGGTGTCTCAACCCTTTCCAGCCTCCACAGGTTTGATTTCTCCCCTGTTTTACTGTGTCTGCCGGGACACAAGCCAAAGCCACACGGAGCTGGATCTGCTCCTGATGTTCTTCATGTTCCCACTGTTCATCTCTAAGGCTTTGGGTTGGCCCTTCAGAGAAGCTGAGGCCAGCAGGGAAATTTGGAGCTTGATCAGCTTCCTGAAGGGAGGGAGTTTAGATTCAGTGGGTTGTTTCAATCATATCCACCAATATTTGCTAGAATAATAAAAACTCATTTCTTTCCATTAGCTCAACTTGGATTTGCTGTGTTGGTGGTCTCTATTCCTCTATTTTCTTTAAGTGTTTCTGTATAAACTTAATCAAAACAAGTTTCCTAGATTTGCTGAGTGATTCAATGACATTTCCTGATCACTGTCTTTCATGTCTGCTTTGCCTCTTCCTCCCTGTCCTGCAAGGGTCTTTAACACAACCCTCTGAACCCACACAGCCCCAGCCCTTCAGTCTTCCCTTCATGATGCCCTGAAACAGGCTGAAGTAGGCTTGATTATTTGACAGAGTAAAGCTAAAGGGTTTCTCTCTGCTGCTCCAAGGGAAAGATCCCTTTCCCTGACACTCAGCTCTGATTTACAGCTCATGTTCTACGTGACCATCAGCTCCCTGTCACCTTTCCCCTCTTGTTAGCTGGCTGTTTTCCAGACAGTGGCTCATGATGTCTGTCCTGAGGTACCTCACAAACTAGGAAACTCATTGTGTCATGCTGATGGGTGGTGTTGGAGGTGGGAAATGGCTTCCTCCTGCCCACAGCCTGGGTGGAGGCATGCCTGCTGTTCAGAGGTCAGGGTGCAGTTCCGTCCAGAACCCAGGACTTGCTCCCCAGAAAGGTCCATGCAACCTCTTCTCCCACCCTGGATAACTGTGACCTACCTTTCTGCTTCCTTTTACTGCACTCTGATGGAATGAATGCCCTTTCTTAACCTTGCAGGAATGTGAGTGGCTACTGTCTACAGGGGATGTATAAAACATGTCAGCCTGCACATAATACCCTGTGAAGGTGCTTACCTGGAGACACTGGGGCATGAAGACTACAGTGTGCTGCTGGGGACCAGGAATATTTTTTGGTAGCTTTAGGCCTGACAACCTTTTCTGGCTGTCAGAGTGGCAGGGAACAGAGGCAGAGACAGATTTGTGTTTCACCCCCACTTTAACTACCAGGAATTTATTGTTCAATCATTAACAACTTAGAACCTCCTTCCTCCAAAAGCTGCAGTTATTAGAAGGGAAGGAAAGCCCTTTCTGCTCTTTCCTTGTTTCCTCTAAAAAAACCTAAAAAGCCCAAGCTACATATCCTGTGGTGTGTTTGTTTTGTTTTATTTTAAAAGTCTTTGTAACAAGATGGAAAAAAGTGTCAGAAAAAAAGGCAGTGTTTGCTTTTTGGTTTTCCTTGTTTCATTGTGTTCCCGCTGACCAGCTGCAAACTTTTTTCATGCTTTCATTGTTGTTTTTACTGTCAGTGGTTTTATTGCTTGATTTCTAATCGGACATTTCTTGCAGGTGTACCTCCAGTGGTAAATCAAGGCTGCCCTTGGTTCTTTGATCTGGGTCTTCAAATAACGAAACCGAGCACTTATCTGTCCCTTTTATGCAGTGCCTGTGTACTTTGCCAGTGCTAATGAGTCCAGTCTCACAGCACCCACAGACAAGCTGCAGGTAGCTATTGTCCCCATTTAAACAGAGGTACAGAAGGCTCTCCCAGCACAGCAGTGGTGCAGCCAGAGCAGCACACCCAGCTCCTCTCTCTAAACTGACTCCCCCTGCTTTGACAGTGACACAGGGAGAGCAATAGCAAGCCCTGGCAGGTGCCATTGCTCCTTTGTAGGTAGAAAGACTGTAATAATAATAATGAGAACACATGATGAAGAAGCATGCTTCATCTTTAAAGCGCTTTACAAAAGTAGTTCTGTAACTTCCCAGGTACACACTTTGCCCTGTGATCCCTGCTCAGCTTACTGAAACTGCTTATCTGCTGTGCTCTTAATAATTACTGCCAGAGCTCAGGACATTTTCCTCCTGGGAACTAAGGGTTTGCATGAGACAATGGAGCCAGTCAAAAAAGAGAAAGAACTACAACATCTCCCTCTTAAAAATTAGCCACCTCTGTTGTTCCCAGCCTGCTGTAGAGCCTATGGACCATCCTGGTGCACACCAGGTAACAGCTTCACAGCTGGAGACACAGAGGCTCTAAAAGGGATGACCCATCCAAAGCTGCAGGGCAAACCAACAGGAGAAGCAGCTGTGTTACTGACAGGAGTGGGTAATTTTGGTGTAGCTGCCCAAGCTTGCCCACTGAAATGCCACCTTATGAGAAGTGACACAAAAGTTGGCTTTTAGTGGTCGTATAGTCTAGTAACCATTTCATATCCGCTGCTGACATGTTTTTCCATTCCATACCCTCCAGAACTTATGATTCAAATTTTAAGAAATGAAAGGTTGTATACTCCTTGTTATGGTGCAGACTGTGTCCAGATACAGCTCAATGTGCAGACGTGATTTTAGCTGGAGGGTGTGGTTTCACAAGGCACCTCAAGGTGAATGACTAACTCACAGGTCTGCTGTTTTACTGCTCCAAATTGGCTTATCTTACAATGAGTGCCAGAGCTGGTGCAAAGGGAGTCAGGGAGGTGGGGAGTGGATAGTGCAGGCTGGAGTCTGGAGAAGGGCATAGAGGGGATCCAGGATGGAGGAGAACAGGCTCTCCCCTCCTGTAGCAGCAGGTAGCTTCGGGTTCAGCTCATCCATCACCAAGCCCTTACTGATCACAGCAGAGATCTCATCACAGCAGTGTCTGGACAACTGAGTCACCTCTACAGCTGTAGGGGGAAAGCTTCTGAAGGATCTCATGGCAAGCTCATGCTCCAGGCTACCATGGTGAGGACTCAAAGAGAACTGCAAGAGAGGTGTCAGCTTGGGAGAAAACAAAGGCACCTCTGCTACCAAGATCAAGATCCTGCAACAGCAATTAGTATTATAGGTTGGTTTTGTACTCCCACAACAAAGAATGCAAGTTTTAATGAATACACTATAAAAATTAGGAAGAATAAGGGAAAGAAAATATGCATTCATGAGCCATGCTGGTTCAATAAAGTAATAAATACTTAATGGATAATGATTCCAACACAAAACCAAACCAAACAGGATTGCAGAAAGGTGGGAGAAAATGCAAGCACAACTGAAATGAACTGGGAGACTGTGAAATTCTTAATGAGGTCTGAAGAGAGGAGTTGGTCAGAAATTTCTGCAGACTCTCCCCTCTAAAATATCTCATAAAACTCCACATAGCTCAAATTATTTTACTCCAAGACACACATTGTAAAGACAAACCTATTATTAATGGGAATTTTTCCTGATATGAAAGGCAATATGAATTTGATCTTGTTCTTGCCATGTTTTCTGAAATGACAGCTAAAGATGGATGAATTGCCTCCAAGTGCTAGACAGTGGTTACTGACTAAGGAGCTTTTTTTGTTGAGAAAATTATTATATTCCTTTCTATGATAATAAAATTCTTCATAACCCTCATTAAAAATGCTAAGACTTCCCAGGTATCTGCTGTGCCCTGCCAGGAACATCATGCTATCCTGCAGCTCAGGCAAACCCAAGTAATGTATGGAGCTGTCTGTGTATTTTCAACATCTTTGCAATCCTCCTTTAAGAACTTGTGATTTGAATAAGCCCAGGAGTGTCCTGATGCTTCTGAGCTGATTCTTGTGCTGCTAATCTTTGCTCCACTATTTTTAGATAATTTTCCAATCTGCTTGCTTTTCAGTTACCGACTCGCTCAAAGTGACGGCTTATTTATGTGGTCCGGGAGCGTTTGCTGTTTGCCTCAGTATGTCACTCTGAGCTCTGCAAATGCTTCCTGACAGAAGTAAGCTCCAGTTCCCCTCATCCTTGGCTCCCTGCTGTAGGAGAGGTCTCCATGGGGCACCTGACTGTGGGGTGCTGGAGGAGGAGGGAAGAACCCCTGTCTCACTCCCACTATGTGCCCCTGCTGCCTGCTGATAAAAGATAATCAATAAATAGTATTCTTCATGGTTTCAAATCTTCAGAAAGAGTGAATGATCCAATGGGAGTGTGAATGCGTGGTCAGGATGCAGCAGTGCCCCCAGCCATGGCTGCAGGAGAGCCCTGTGGCACATGGCAGAGGCCAGGAAAGGTGCCCTGGAACATTTACAAGCTTGGTTTTGCTATGTGTCACCCAAAGATGGGCACACAAGTGAGGCAAGAGGGCCTTTGTGGGCCCAGATCCCCTCAAGCCCATATTTGCGCAGATGTGTAGTGAGCCACAGCAAGGAATGGGGTAAAAAATTATAACTTGTTTTCAAATTGATTTTACTCCTGTCTGCCTTTAAATAGCTGCAGATCAAAGGCTGATTGTTGGAACTTGGTGGGTGCAAGGAGCCAGGCTGCTGCATCCTGGCCACCTGGACCCATGGATGCTTTGGTGCCTGCATGGAACATACTTCTGCTTCCAGATGAAATAAAAACCTCTTCAAGAGAAGCGAGACGCCCTGCTGCTACAGCCTTAAGGGACAAGAAAGGGGGCTGAAGCCATGAGGGGATGTCTGCATGTCTGTTGCCCTTTTCACCATCTGAAGTGCTCCGAGATCAAGAGATGAAGCTTTATTACATTCAAAGCTTTATTACAATAAATAATTGGATAGATTCAGAGCTGCCTTCTGTGTCTGAAGAATGGGCTCCTTGGGCTGCAGCCGCTCAGTGTGAGCTGCCAGTGGTGACTGACATCTGTGTTGGCACTGCAAAGCAAGACTGCCATTTTGCTGTAAAAAAGCAACAATTCTTTATGCAGGCAGGCAAGTTTCACCTTGACTTAAACTAGGACAACTCATGCAATGTTTGCTGTAGGAAATCAGTGAAAACAAGGCAGAAGGATGGGCTGGATGGTTTTTGCCTTCATCTCTGAGTTTATAAAAGTGAGGAAATCTCACTTAGGGTCATATCTGAGCATCTCTGTGGATATTCACAAATCTGTCAGGTTTTGCTCAAAAAACAGCCCTGAGCTGTTCAGACGAGACAGTTCAAAGCCACCCTCCCTCTCTGCTGAAGGAGCTGAGAAGCAGTGGAGGGTCAGGGGAGCGTGTTTCAGCTACAGTGCAGCAGTCTGTGTTTCACACTCCCATGCAAACTATGTGGGTTTGCACTTTTAGGAAATGGGGCTGCCCTCGAGGAGGAAAGAGAGGTTTATGTGAGCTGACGCTGTGAACAGCACTTTGCTGCTATAGCTGCCACTTTTACTCAAGGCCAGCATGAGCTCACGTGCTTTACACAACTGCAGATGCTGTGGATGTTGCAAAAAATCAACAATTGCTGACAATATATCTACAGATGAACCCAAACCAAAGCAACTTCTTGAATTTTCAACACTGAACTTCACTGGAATGCCAACTGCTATTTACGGAGGGTAAAGGCAAAATCTTAAATCACAAGATTCTTACAGATAAAGTCTGGCTTAAAAATAGATCCAAAGTAGCCAGCTCAAACTCCTCAGTAATTTATTTTGGGTTCCTTTCCTTCACATTTGTGACTCAATAGCCTGGCAGCAAAAGGCCTCAGTTATTCTCATTATACAGGGCAGTGTGTTTAAAGAAATCGGACCCAATTATGTCGCTTGTGTTTATCTTGCCAAACTATTTCTTCCAGCAAGGAATTATGTAGCCAATATAGTTTCTAAGCGATAAATATCTCAAATTTCCTTTCAAACAAGTGCTTTTTGTCCAAAGAAGACTGGCCAGAGCAGCAGGTAGGGGAGGCCACCTCCATCCTCTGTGCCAGCAGCCACCCCTGTCCCTTGGCACACTGCCCTGGGCACCTGGATCCATCGAGGGTGCCCAGCCACCTCTCGCCTGGGGTCCCTGGTGCTGAGAGAGTTGTGCAGCAAGGGCTAACCACCCACTGGGACAGGACCTGCACTTGGCTGCTGCAGCCTCTGGGAGCCCCAGTGTCACAGCTGGTGAGGCAGAGGGGACAGAACTTGGCTCACCTTCAGGACTGCTGTGTACTACAGCGACAGAAGTCCCAGAGTAGATCATGTGATGAGAAGAATTTGTCTGTCTGTGGCATTATCACTTGTCTGTGCTGTATACAGGTATGCTCTGACTGAGAACAGGAGCCACCAAGGACATTGAAAACCTCAGTGTGGTCAAAGTAAAAGCCAGGGCTAAATTAACCATACCAGGTTATGGCAGTGCATCAAATCCCTTCAACCAAACACAACAGGCTGAATGGCTAAACAACTAATTCTTGGTGCATCCTCAATGTTTTCATGTGCTTATATCAGGGCTTAACCTTCACACAAAGTTGCTCACTGGAGAACACAGACTTGCAAGAAAGTTTAGTGCAGACCCTCTTTGTTCCCATATCTCCCCTGTTCAGACCTTAAAAACTCCTTGCTCTATCCCTGGTAGCCGCTGTGCCACCTCAGCGGTCTGCTCAAGACCTGCTGCTGTCTGCCCCCACCTCCATGGCACAGAGTCTGCCTTAGGGCTTCATTCCAGCAGCAATGCTTCTGGAAAAGTGTGGTTGATCTGGGAAGTGCACATGTAAATATCCTCCAGAGAGCAGAGACTTTTTATTTCAAACCAGGAACTTGGGTTTAGAGAAACTGGGTGACCCCTGGTAAGATGGAAATTTGTAGAAATGGGTATGTGTTTTTAAAGACCATAGAAGCTGTTGGCATTGTTATTTCCATACCCCTATTTTCAGGTTAATTCCTCTCTTTAGGAAGGGAGTCCTACTGAAAAAGAAAATTAGAAGGGATCAGCTTAGCTTTGCTCCCCAAGCACCCAAAATACCCAACCAGTTTCCAGGAGGTGATGGTAATGTTGGGAAGGGTAGTCTTTGATGGGAAGAAAAAGTAAGGACCATGAGAATTGATGCCATCAAACAGGGTTGTCAAAGAGTCAAAGAAAAACCCAGGAATGTAGAGAACTGCAGAGAACCACTGCTGTCAGAGGTCCTTCCTTTCCCTTCTTTCTAAGTTTTCAATTAAAATGAGTTCTATGGCAAAAAGTGAACTCTCCCTATGGATTTATTACTCTAATAAGGAAAAATTATGGAATGCCTTGAGTCAGCAAACTTTGCCCTGTGTACACACAACCCACACAGGTAACTACTGACAGTTCACCAGGATCAGCAGGAACTGGGCAGGGGAACTGGGAGGTGGCAGTGTCCCATTTAATTGTGCAAGGTGAAAAAAAGGGAAAACCGTGTCAGAGAGGACCATCAAGAATAAGAGGAAAACAAAACTTGAGCATCCTTTCAATAGGCAAAAAAGAGCTTTTAAAAATCTCTAGTGACCTTCAGAGATATCCAAATCAAAAGCACCAAGGGGCTAGGGGCAGGTAGTGGGGCAATATAGGGATGTGATGACAGACTGAAGGAAAATAAGTAGCCATGAGCTTGCTGAAGCTCATAAAGCCCTTGCTTCACCCTCCATATTTGTCATGCAGGCAAGACAAAAGCCTTCAATTTTAAAGCCTCTCACATTCAAGTCCCTTTAAGGCACCTCATACTAAACAGGCAAAAATGTAAAGAGCTAAGGTTACAGACTATCCTGGGAATGACCTAATATAGTTACTTGTAGAAAAATTTATTTTGAAATTATAACTAGTTTTATTTATTGAGGATTTTCAATGTTTTAAATTAGTCATGATTTGCATGTTTTGGAAGAAACTGCATCAATTGTCTTTTATTTAAATGTGAAAACAAAATGGAGCTTTCCTGGTCCTCCAGTCAGCACTAAATCAAGGAGGATTAACCAGCATGCAGCATATTTCTCATTCAAGCTCATTTGGCCTCTTTTTCTTTTTTTTCCCCTAGGGAGTTTTGGCCTCTTCAGCTGACATTACACAACAATCACACCATCAGTGCTGAAAGCCAGGCTAACAGCTACTTCTCAACCAAATCCCCATGTTTACCTTGAGAAATGCCCATCATTCTCCAGTCCCAGGACCCAGACCTTGCAGTATTGGTTGACGGCAGTATTTACCAACTGCAGCAAAAGCCTCATCTGAGCAACCTTTACCTGGAGAGGCAACTGGAACAGCTTTCCCATGGAGCACCTTTCCTTATGGGAGCCAGGACACCCAGAAGC
This sequence comes from Melozone crissalis, assembly GCF_028551555.1. Classification (NCBI taxonomy): domain Eukaryota; kingdom Metazoa; phylum Chordata; class Aves; order Passeriformes; family Passerellidae; genus Melozone; species Melozone crissalis. The sequence continues at coordinate 59,082,582 of NW_026535791.1, read as the reverse complement.
TCAGCATTAGGAGATGTTGTATTCATATTGCTGTTATTATATTTCTAGAGTCCCATACCTTCTGAGTGGTTTTCTCACAAGCAGCTCTTCACAGTAGTGTTGGTCCTGCTTCTTCATCAGGGCTCCTCCAAGGCTCTCCCTGACCAGCTGCCCCACCCCCTTTTATCCCAGTTATCTTCATTAGCCACAGCTGCCACCCCATTAAGGACATCACAGCTGCAGCCCATTTAGAACAACTGGGACCTACCAGGGCAAGGCCTCTATACAGATATTCAAGTACTATATTTCCCCTTTTACAATACAGATATTTTACTAGGACTCAAAGGCCACCTCTACTATAGGGAGGTGGAACTATTTTAGGTCAGAAGACACCTGACCCTTTGGAGCCTCACTCAAAAGGTGAAGTTAGTGGAGGTGATAACTATTTGAATGAAGTTCCTGCTGAAGTCTCCTGTCATCTAGAGCTCATCACTGAAATGGGATTTAGCCTAGCCCTCTACCTCAAGAAGTTTGTAAGCTCAAACTAATTTTCCAACAAATCCCCTAATTTCGGCAAAGATCAAGTGTAAGAGCTGGGGAATTTGTCAGCTAGCTCACTGAAGTGAAGAAAAAAAAAGTGGAGGAAAAAAAGAAGGGCTTTTAATAAATAAAATGCAACTAGAGTAATAAAATAAGCACGGCAGATTCAGTACTATTTGTTTTTATACTAATTTTATGCTGCCCCCACAAACTCAGTATACCACAGCTTTGTATATTAAGAAAATATGTGCAATATGGAAAGAATTAAGGACGTGTTGCAGAGGTTGCTTTAGGGGAGGGTCGTTACTTTTGGCTGTCTGAGGAGCTGTCTGGAGTCGAGGAATGTGTGTGTCAGCTGATTAAAGACCACAGAAGTGATTAGTGAGGGAACCCTTAACAATGCTGCATGTCAATGCACATCTTGAGGTTAAGGAGTTAATTGCCTCTCTCAAAACTGTGGTTTCAAGACTTCTGTGGACCTGGGAAACAAACCCAATGGCAGTTTGAACTTGATCCACAGTTTTCAAAATTAATTTCACAAATACAAAGGCTAGATATGTCTCCTTTTAATTCCTGCAGAGCATTTCAATGCTGTGTTAAACAGCTAATTCTGTGAAGAATGAGGCAGCCATGAACCACACAAGTGTTTACCCACCACCTCCCCTGTTTGCTTCAACCTTCTATTTTCAGGAAAGCTTTTCCTTGATTTATGAAGCACACTTCTCCAAGAGTTCAAGTGTGTGTACCTTCCACAAAAGCGCTGATGTACAGCACGTCCTTCAAAATGCCCTTCCTGTCCCTGGGAACAAGCACTGGCTATTCTTCCCATCAAACTGTCCTCTTCCCACCCATATAAGCCTGAAGGAATAAATATTGTCCAAAAACTAACAGATAAAGATTTCATAGACTGAAGGAACAGAAAGACCTCTTGATGAAAATGCTTTGGTGTCTTTATTGCATATACATGAGAGCTGGAGCACTTCCACATGGCAGCTCTGCCTGTACCCACCCTGGTGGGCACTGGATATCCTCCAGCCTGGCAGATGCTGCCTGGAGAGCTGTCCTGGGGGTGCTGGGTGCCCCTGCAGCCTGATCTCTCACCTGGACCCCAGACTGCTCACACTGCTCACACCCAGGCTGCTGCTTTTCAGCTGAAACACTGAAATGTCAGCATTGAGAAAATTAGGTGGTCTTCCACCAGAGGAGTCTGAGGCCATTTCCAGCTTCTAGAACTGCCCCCAGACAGACCATGGAAACCAGGGATAAGACACAGATATTTTTCACACAAGCTGTACCCAAGGCAGTGCTGCTTCTGTCCCCCACTGCCACTGCTGGGAGCACTGCACTGTGCTAGCCCAGTCTCAGGGTATGCAGGTATTGCTCTCTGTACTGCAGTCTGTGAGCAAATTAAACCCAGAAAAAGCCCCGACTGAACAGAGGAAAAATAAACATTTTTTCAGGTCAGCTGCTCTAATCTGATCATATTTTGCTCAGCTCCCCAAGCAAGTCAGAGAGATACATGATAGACATAATCTATAATCAAGTGGATCTTTTCTTACCACTAACATGCAGGCATCATCAATTCTACCTTGGCTGAGGCCAGCTGGCTACAGGTGAAGCTCTGCCCTCAGCCAGCCTTGAGTAAATGACATTTCCCTGTAGCTTGGGGCCTGCAAACTCTGATCCCCGTCCCTGCACTGGCTGGCAGGCTGGGAAGGTACAGGGCAAGCTAACAGGATCAGGCAGTGCCTGCAGAGAATCCATCCATCCATCCATCCATCCATCCATCCAAACAGTACATGTCTGGAGTGATGGCTGGGGCTGTGGACACTTTGTGTCCCTGCCAATAGCTGCTTAACACAACCATGAGTTTATGCACCAGCAGCTTTAAACAATAGGAGAGCTCCTTCATGACCTCAGCTAAATCTTTAACCTGAAAAGGGGAGAGCAGCTTTAATTTGCACAAGCACCTGCAGATTCAGATGTTTCTTCAGTTGTTTTGGTTTTTTTTTTTTTTAAAGCTGGACTTTTCTTCTCTAGATATGAGTTTTTCTTGAGACATTCTGCATTTAATTATCAGCTGGGACAGGAGGCTTGCAAGCACAGCTGTTATTGCTGTATTTCAGTGCTTTGACTTTCAGGCCCAGTTGGAGTGAGCTGTGCAAAAATGAGGAATGAAGAGTAAAGCAAACTTTCTCAAACTTTCAAAGCAACTGGATGTGAGACAGGGCCTGGGATGGATTAGGAGCACACAGGGCCCAGCTGGGCCGATGAGTCACGGCGCCACCCTGAGGGGACACTGTGCTGGGGACACTCTGAGGGGACACCGCGCTGGGGACGCCCTGAGGGGACACCATGCTGACCATGCTGGGGACACCCTGAGGGCAGCGCTGGTGCCACCCTGAGGGGACACCGCGCTGGGGATACCCTGAGGGGACACCGTACTGGGGATGCCCTGAGGGGACATGGTGCTGGTGCCACCCGGAGGGGACACGGCGCAGGCGCCACCCTGAGGGGACACCGTGCTGTGGCTCCCTGAGTGCCCAGAGGAACGGCTTCTCCTCACCCGGCTGCTCTGGATGTCCCTGCAGCTCTGGGAAAGTGTCACTGTCATATTGTCTGAAAAATCCCTTCGCCAGGATTTCTTCTCCTGGAAAGCTGAGAAGCCTCAGAGAAAAAGGAAAAGAATATTATCTCGTTTGCTTCTCCCTGTTTTGCTGCTTTGGAATGTTTGGAGATTGTTTATCCAACATGTGAATTGTTTTTACTTAATGAGCAATCACAGCCAGCTGTGTCGAGACTCTGAGGGGAGGTCATGAGTTTTTTAATTAGTATCTTGTTAAGCCTTCAGTAAGTATCCTTTCCCTATTCTTTAGTATAGTTTTAGTATAGCATTCTTTATATAATATACTATCATAAAATAATGAATTGGCCTTCTAAGAACATGGAATCAGATTTCTCAATTCCTCCTTCATCCAGGGCACCCTGAAAGCACCACAGGTAAGGACTTGGCTCTGCCCTTACTTCCTCAAATAGCCTTAATTCTTTTCCAGGAGCCCATCACAGATAATGGCCTTGTTTGCAGGGGAAGGTACGTGGCTACTGAGTGTAGACATGGGGACAGCATGGGCTCCTTGGCTTGGCTGCTGATCCTCTCCTCAGCCCCGGCTGCACCAATGGCCTTGTTGCAAGTCAAAGGAAGGAATTAGTTTGGGGTAATGCATTTTTTGCCAGGTTGGTGTTAGCTCATTTTTTTTCCCTAGCTGGGGTGGCAGCAGGGCTCACGGGGCATTGCCATGGCAGGAAGGAGCAGCTGCAGGGCTAGGAAGGCAGGAGAGCAGGGCTGCTGCAAGGTGGTTTAAGACACAAGGGTGACAGGCCATGGTGAGGTACTGGCTGCCCTCTTAGTGCACAGGGAGCCCAGACAACTGGTCACCTGAGCTTTAATTCCTAACCAGGTGGAACCAAGGAAGGTTAAGTCCATCTCTGATGGTTACCACAGGAAAGATCTGAATCCAGATTTACATGGCTTATGCCCTAATGCCTGCACTATCTTTCCTTTCTGGCATCTCAGACTCTCATCTGCAGTGTCAGTGGCAAATAATCAAACACCATGACAGCAAAGACAGCCTCAAACACTTTTTCCTCTCATAATTAAACCAATTATTTCCTTATTTTATGACTAAAACTGTAACCCACCCCATTAATACCTACATTTACTAGCAGCTTCCTGTCAGGGCCCCCTGCTGCCTGTCCCCCAGTGTGGGACATTGGCTGGCAATGCTCAGCACCTGCCCCTAGTCAGTCCCACCAGTTTAGGTTTCCCAGTTGTCTTCATGCTAATGCTGAATAAAGTCCAGGTCTCTATTTCCTTGTCAGCTGGTTACAGATAAGGGGAAATGCATTCTGACTCTCTTTGAGGGCCAAAGAATCCAGTCCACAAGCTTAAAGGAGTGGATTTCTAGGAAGGCAGGATTTCAGACAGCTTTGTGGAGCTCTCCCTATTGCCTGTGCAAGAAAATAATCTCTTTGGCTGGCTCATCCCATATTAGCTTCCCGATTCATCCCCCTACTCCTGAGCCACGGCCATCCATACTTCATTAGTTCACTGAGCCCTGTTGCACCTGCCACATATATGTTATTAGGTCACTGCTGATTAAATAATTCAGTCTCTCTGAAAAATTACAGTCCTCAAAAAAGTGGGTTATGTGCTGAGACCAATCCTGTTTGCCTCAAGGAAGATCACTGCTCTGCTGCCTCTCCAGAGCACAGAAACAAGAACTCTGTTTCATTAAATATCACTAGAAAAACACTCAGCTCAATAATTATGATCAGGTGCTGCCTAAACATGAGATACATGCAGGCTACAAATCATAAGTAAAATACAGCAAGGAATGTCTTCTAATTTATTTTATAGAGCTGGGTGTGGTGGTGAATGCAGATGGGATGTTCCCATTTCTAATGGCACAATATTATTTTATCAGAGAATCACACACTGGTTGAGCTTGGAAGGGCTCTTAGGAAATCCCCTCAAGCAGGGCCACCTAGACCTGGCTGTCCAGACCCATGTACAAATGGCTTTTGAATATTTTCAAGAAGGGAATCTCTACAAACCTTTCTGGGCAACCTGTGCTACCCTCATAGTGAAAAAGTGTGTCCGGATGTTCAGAGGGAACCTCCTGTGCTTCAGTTTGTGCCCATTGCCTCTGGTCCTGCCACTGGGCACCTAACAGCCCCAAACATTCTGGCAGTCTCCTCTGAGAAGGTAAACCTTGAAGAAAGTACAGGACACACAGGTTTAGTCCTTTGCAAAGGGTTCTTGGAAGTCACAGTTGCTGAGCCCTTCACTAGTAGAAGGACCTTTAGGCCATTACTCACACACTGAACACAATGATTTAGGATGGGAAAATGCTGTTGCATGAGTAGTGACAGCTGAACAACACTGCTGCCTATTTGTTCTCTCCCAGTATTGACTGCATTTCTTAAAGCTCCAGCTGTTGGAAGCAAGGGATTTAAAAAAGAGTAAGCTTAGCTTAATTCAGAAAAATCTGAGGTCAAGAATTAAAAAGGGGCCCTGAGTAAAAATTCAGGGGCCAAAGTCACATGAAGCAAACTTCCCATTTAATTTTTAGAAGTCACTGTTTTTAAGCTCATCTCATGGTTTTGAAATCTGCATTCATAAATATCATTCACTGAGGCTGTCACACCTTGGCCAACATGACACAGGGAAAGTGAAAATCAAACCTCTTTTAGATAATTTTTTTCCTACTAATTTCTTACACTCCTGAAGAACTTCTAGAATTTAATCTATTTTTGCCACTTCGTGATGTGTATCAACTTCACAATTTATTCCACCCAGACAAGGAAAAAGACCAGTCTCTCTGAGTAGTGTGGCTACCCTTGACCTGCACAGTTACTGCTTTAAACCTAAAGTACTTGCCTACAGCAGACTTATACATACAGCAAACAAGTTCACATCTCCCCTGTGTCACCCACTTACCATTGCAGTAAAAGATGCATAATAAAACTACTGTCAGAAAGCAACATCTCCAAACACATACATTTAGGTTGAGGATTAACATAAATAACTTGTGCCCTTCTAACAGATGAGGGGATTATATGGTATCCTGTTGTGTAGGCAGTGCATATATCAACCTCATTTCTTTTAGACAAAAGCTAAATTTGAGGCCTGAATTATTACTTCTTCCCTAATGATAAAAGACAGCTGCATAAGGCAAAATGTGCAGTGATGTCTGAGCACAAAAATGAATGCAACTCTCAAAAGGCTTTGCAAAATTCAAAGAGGAGCAATAAATACTCCTGTTTAAGGGAAGTAAAGATTGAGACATCCATTACTTTTATTAGAACTGATTTTGTTATCTCACTCTTCTCCTGCCTTTGATCTCACTTCTTCTTCGTGAGACTAAAAAAATGAGTCTGCTAATGAGACACCTCAGGATGTAAAATTACCTGCAAGATGGTCCTTCTCCTTGGGAGCTTCCCAAGTCCATGCTCAGAGTCACCATTATCAAAAATTCCAGAGCAACTCGTGAGCTTGGGATTCACCTTCTCAGGAGATGCACACAGGAATGCTGTCACCCGAGGGAACGGAAATCAAAGAGCACAAGGTCAGAGGAGAGTTTTTATCCTTCTGAAGAGACACTTTTTATTAGCACTGCTTTTCAGGAAGACACAGGCATTCAGTCAGCCTGGGCCTGCCGCTCCAGCTCTCACAGAAATTTTCAATGCAGTTACAGAATGTATGTGCTATGGGGCAGGGGGACTCACACATGCATCTGCTGGTTTACAAAAATATTATTGCTTTAAAATGATGCTTCAGGTTTGATGCAAACCCTGCAAAAAGAGTGAGAGACAGAGATTCACACTGTCTCTTCCAACCTTGTATAGTGTTATTTACAAATTCTCAATTCATTAGTATGATCCCACCATTCCAGGATGCCAGTTGATGTTTGCAGGGCTGCCAGATAATGGGGAAAAAAGAAAATAAGGACTATAAACTCCTGGGTGTCATGATGCTGTATTTTACAGAGTCATTGCTTTAGAAATGAGATGACAACAAACTGGCTTCAATTTGGCTACCTTACTACTACTACCACTACAAAAAAGGAGAGAAGCAACAAAACCAACTAGAGACGAATATCTGGAAGAAAACAGGCTGAACAGATGGGAATTCCTCTGTCTATTCTGGAGAAAAATAACACAGGAGAAGCTTTAAAAAAATATGTACCAAATAATGAACTGCAAAAGGAAGAGTAAAGCAGAAACTTCTGTAAATACGTCTGTATAGATCTTATACTGCTGAGTGTGCATTACAGGTATTTCAGCTTAAGGCAGAGAGAAATAACCGTGGTCAGAAGTGAAGCAGAAGCTGGCCTAGAGCACATGCTTCAGGTTCCAGGGATGCCAGAAGAAACACCAACGTGTCAGCCAAGGCAGTGGTCACCCAAACTCTATTTACTGAATTGGTTTTGACAACTTTAGGCCTCTTCCTTTTTCCTCTAACACTTTTTAGCACTGCATAATGTCAGAGTGACATCTTGAATGAGATTGGCCAACCTGGAGCTACAGCCCTGTGTGTCCTGTGCTAGTGTTGCTATTAATCTCAAATACCATTATTTCTGTAAGTTTTCCCAAATTGTGTCATGCACTGTAAGGTTCCTGTGCTCAGTTGGAGCTGAGTGCAGGTTTCCACTGACCATTTCAATATTCAGCTTGCAGAGCTGCAAGTCTACAATAAGACTATATCCATCCAGATGATGTGTCATACACACCCTTTGCTTCATCACCTGCAGCCAAAGCCCCTTCCAGAGTCAACTCAATCAGAGCAAAGCCATAAACCCAACCATACATTTGTACAGGAGAACAAAAGCAAGATGAGTCCCCCAGGCCATGGGCTGAAAGCAGGACCAGCCAGTAAGCAGCTGTGCTTTGCTCAGCCTTCCCAGTTTGTGCTAAACCAAGCAAGTGCCAAATCTAGAAAACAAGGCAGTGAATCAAACTAGAGAAAAGAGTAATGAAGTCCAGCTGAGGACCCAACTCATTAAAATATGAATTAGGTTAAGTTAGATTTGTAACTATGGTGGGGGAAATTAAACTGCATTTTTCTTCCTCAAATTAGACCTACTTATGGTGATAAAATTCAGAACAGGAGAAAGATGCTGCTGGCTTGCCTCCACCTCAGCCCCTGCAGTCCAGCACTCGCCCTGGAGTCTGCCACACTTGACCCAAACACCCATAACTTGTTTATTCTCACTCTGACGTTGCTCCAAGTGCACTTCATGGCCAGCTCTAACAGGAGCATGGCATACCTGCAGCAGCAGTTCCAAAGGCTGTATGAATAAATACATGCATGTTACTATTTTCTCTAATATAAGTGACTGAGTGAATGATAGGAGTAAATAGTTTGTAGTGAAATGGGAAGGTCAGTTCCAAATCAGAGCCCCTAAAAGTCTGGGATATCAAAAGTCCTGAGATGCTTGGATCAAATTTCCTGTGGATTTTTGCAGCAACAAATTCAAAAAGTGCAGCCCTGAACAGGCAGCTTCTGAGTAATACAACCAGATATTTGGAGAGCAATCAAAGCAACAATTTTTTTTTCCCTATGTGGTATGGTACTACATGCTGGAAACACACCTTTCCCAAGGAGGGTTTTTTTATTCCCAGGAGACATTTTGACTGATAGCTTCAGGTGACTGATCATTCTGGCAGCACTGGCTTCTTTAGCATCCAAACTGAGACACCCAAAAAGGAGTGCTTTTTCTGTTGGTGGAGAATGGTGCCCCCAGTATGACCCACTGGGAGGGCCAATTGCTTTTGGAAGTGCGCACCTCCTTCACCCAAGGTGATTACTCTGAAGGGAAATTGCTGTAAGAATTCATTAATGAAACAGGAAGCCATTATTTCTGCCCAAGTATACAGTGTCCTTTACAAACAGCACGAGGCTGGAAAACAAATCCAGGTGAGATCATGTGCTGGCCTTTTCCACTCAGATAAGAGTGTGAAAACTGCAGTAAACAATGCGTGCTCTGTATCGGTCTGCTCAACACCCGTATCACTGCCTTAACACAACCCAAACCTGTGACAGACAGCACAAACTACTGAATTCCTGAAGTGACCTTGGAAGGGAATAACTCATGTATCAAGTGGCAGCCCGACTCCAAGCGTCCTGGCAGTGAGTAGTCCAGCAGGGCATTTTTAAGTATGTTCTTCTTTCCTGTGGGCATGGAGTGAAGTGGCAGAGGCACACTGACTTCCCTGCCACCTTAGGAGCATGATTACTTCTCCAGAGTCACGTTTTTTCTCCATCATGGTCCTGCCAGAGCTGACATACGGGCTCCTTCTCCTTCCTCCTCATCATGGTCCTGCCAGAGCTGACATACGGCCTCCTTCTCCTTCCTCCTCACTGGGCTCTGGATGCTGTTGGCTGTCACAGAGCTACCCTGCTCTGCTCCTGCTCGTCTCTGGAGGGTAATGAGGTCCTGCTGGAGGGCCTGTGGCAGTGAGGCATTACCTGCACATCTGCCAGCTGTAAAACCCATGTTTTATTGAAAACCACAGCGCATCCATGAGCTCCCTACCTGAACCAAGGATGGCATGTAAAAAGATAACATTTCTTGTGGGACCAGCCTAGGCTAAGGAAGCAATCTCCCCCTCTCCCTCACATCCTCTCTCCCTCCCACAAAAACCAGACTAGATGTAATACATAGCCTTAGTCTTGTCTAGCTCATCACATTTCTGATACATAAAGCATCTTCCAAATGTCCTCAGATAAGATAATTTTCCTGTCTCATGCAATTTAAGCTAACACTCAATAAACATAAACCAATCCAGGATTTAACTGGAAATACTGATTTAGCATGTAGTAGGGGGACTACTGGGCTGACAAATCTGGAACACAGCTAATGCCACTCCTTCCGGATGCGTGCCCAAAACGGTGAGTACTGGGGCAATATTGAGGATAAGAGAGTCTGCTGCAAGTGGAGCTCACATCCCCAAGGCCTCCTGCTCCAAGATGCATTTGAGAGCACTGTAAAACAGGAGGAGCAATGAGACCGTGGAGTGAAGGAACTCTGATTTGGCTATGGGCTACAGATACCTAGGGATTCCATTTCTTTGTTAATTTTCCTTTATTCTGCTTTACTGCAAAATCCAAGTAAACATCCCACTGAAGCAGGCACACTTGTAAAGCAGCACTACCTTAAAAAACAGATTAAAAAGGGCTTTTGAAGCTTCTCCTTTTCTTTCCCACTTCAACTAAGAACTTTTCTCTGGAGCAGGAAGATGCATTTTTAATTTTTAAGAAAGATTATTGGAACCATGAATTTAAATACATAGAGCCAATCTAGATTTGCATGAAGGCACCCCAGAGTACCATCTAATTGTAAAAACTAAGCATGGAGGAGCCATCTAAATCCATCCCACTGCTGATGGAGAATAGCTCCCCACAGGATATTTACAAGTTTTTAACGCCTTGGCCTTGTGCCTCACATGCACCAGAGACATACTTTAAGGCCAATAAAACATCCCTTGTCATGGCTTAATGCTGGAAGAATTAATTTATCACTCATTATTTCCTCTTTTAAAGCTCTGCTCTTTGGATAGCTGTGACATAATTCTTAAAAATCACACTAGTTAAAGAGCAGAATATGCTGTACCTTCTGGCTCCCTGCCCACAAAGGCCAGCTATTCAAATGGTTTCCTTTTCCCAGTTTAAATTCAGCTCTTACAGCTGACAAGGGGCCAAACCCACTGATCACAGGGATTCTGGGTGTGGAACACCTGGAGTCCTCTTGCAGGTCTGCCTGGCCACCCTCTGAGTAAGGGTCTCTTGGAGGCTGGGAATGGTTTTTCCTTCACAGCGGTGAAAGAGTGTCCCTCTTTGGGCTAAATCAGGGAGTTATGTCTGAATTCTGACAAAGCAAGGCCTGACAAAGAAAAGATGAAGTTTTGACTTAACTGGAGCCTAAGGAAATATGATTTCACTTTGAATAAGTCTCTCTCTGTCTCCATTGTGTACATACAATTCCAGTGTAAGTGATTTCATCTTTCAAAGCTGAAGGTCAGCCATTTCAACATGGTGTTTTTTCCACTGGGTGTCACAGTTTCTGGTCTCCTGGCAGATCTGTACCATCAACATCCTAAATAAACCACAAAAGCAAGGCAATTTGAACTCACTGGACGCTTTTATTTTAACATAGCACCCAGCTTCATATCACATACATTTTCCAAAATTAGATGGGCATAGTATAGAACACTATACATTTTGCAGCTTACCATGGGGACAGTCTGCAGCTGTGAAAACAAATTACTTAAATCTGGCTATCTAATTTATAAGTTAAAATTCAAATATATAATAGCCTTGGGGCATTTTTTTAGATTAACAACCACAATGCTTGCAATACAACTCTTTTGTATCAAAAAATCTGTAACAGAGTAAAACATAATGCATATATTCATAGCACATATCAAGATAGCTGAAAAAAGCTTCAAAATACATAATCTCTTTTCAAAGATACTAAATCACTAAGATTTACTTCTTTTCCTGAAAAAAAATATTTTACTCTTTAGTCAATAAAAGATGTGGCTTCATGAACCCATGTGTTTTCTTGTCAAAGGCTGTGTATGCTGGAGACTGAAAGGCTGATGGTACTGGAAAATGGACATCCCTCATTTCCCAGCTAGCAACTTTTGCAGATCTCTGCCTCCTGATTTGGAAGCTCAGCTGAGAGGAAAGCAACCTATGCACCCCCAACAGGCAATTTTCACATTATGCCCATCCTAAATGCTTCCCATGAAGGTTTCTAAATCCCAGCCATCCCTTTGTGGTCATTTTACCATGCACAGCCTTATCACCCTATGCTGGCTAGCCTTGGCAGTGTTGTAGAAGCAGAGACTGGTTTGGATTGGAAGTGACCATGAAGATCACCTAGTTCCAACCCCCCTGCTATGGACAGGGGCTCCTTCCACTGCTCAGGTTGCTCAAAGCCCCATCCAACCTGGCCCTGAACACTTCAAGGGATGGGCAGCCATAATTTCTCTGGCAACCTCTTGCAGTGTCTCACCACCTTCACAGTAAAGAGTTTCTTCATTATATCTAATCCAAACCTGCCTTCTTTCAGTCTGAAGCCATTCCCCCTTGTCCTATCACTACATGCTCCTACGGAAAGTCCCTCTCCAGCTCTCTTGCAGCACCTTTAGGTACTGAAAGGTGCTTTAAGGTCTCCTCAGAGGCTTCTCTTTTCCAGGCTGAACAAGCTGAACTCAGCCTATCTTCACAAGAGAGATGCTCCAGCCCTCTGATCATCAGTCAGGCTGGAACTGTCTGGCTGATAGCCAAACAAATTCCTCTCCCTGATGTAGATACAGAATTTCCAACAGGAAAACTACTGCCATGCAGTCTGAAGATAATATTTTGACTTTAACAGGACATCCAACAATTTACCAGTAACAAGGCTGCCTTTACTAAACATACTTTTGTTCCATCACCAAAACTCTCTGGAAGGGGGAACTGGGAACTTTCTGGAAAGAGTTGGTAATGTTTCCACTGCATCCTAGTATAATATTATTAATAACTAGGAGAAGGACATTGATCCTTAAGGATTAATGTGTGTTCACAGGTAGTTTGTTTAATAAAGGAATGCCTCAGGAATGGAAACTGTTTGCCTTGCTTAATTACCAGGTCATTATTTATTTTGAAAGGCTCAAATAAAAATGGCTTATCTACAAAGGCAATCAGTCACTACACTTAGCTGGGCATTTTTCTTTTTTCACCACAGAATTACCATAGATTGAAACAAATATAGGTATCAGGTGATAACAGATCCATAAAGAAATGCATGAACAAATGGAGTACACCTGAATGCACACTTACAGACACACTGAGGAAGATCCTTATCTGCTCTGCCTAGCCCTGTTCTGTAGACAAAAATATTTATTTGCCCACTGAAGACTTTAGAAGGGGCACCAGGCTCATGGTCAGCACATCCACTCAAAAGCAAGGATGTGCTCCTGTTCCCACTTATCCTCTCCTGCTGGGCATGTTGTGCTCTGCCCAAGTACCTACAGAAAGCAAAAGACAGTGAGAACTCATGCATGGGAATGTGATCCCATTCCTTCAGCAGCCTGACAGCTGGGGCAGACAAACCTCAGTTGCTGCTCTGGGTCAGGGATGTCAGGGGCTTAACACTGATCACTCACCTGTAGCTCAAGAAAGCACCCTGGACATCAAGCCTGTGAGGTCTCACTTTCTGACCAAATGGTTTTGGATGTTGGAGCACCTCCCATCCAAAGTCTGAGAATGTAAAGGTTTCTGCAAGAAATTATGATTTTGCTCCACCCACATTTTTCTAAAGAAAAAGTAATTTTGAAGAAAGTCTGTAATACTGGATTTAGATGTGAATTTGGACCAGCCAGGGCCTGCTAACAGTAGCCATAAGCATGGCTGCATGGAGCAATGGACAGAAGCACTGTTACAGCTCCATAAAGCCTTCTCCTCTCCTCAAAATGCTAACAGCTTCCCAAGAAAACACACATTTTTTTCATTTTGTGTGGGCTGCCATAAATGCTTAACCATTGAGACAAACAGAAGAGCAACCTCCTGCTTCATATGTATAACACATCAACACCTCTCCTTGAATATTTCACTTTACTGATGTGTGAAGTGGAGTATCATCATCATGGCTGATATTTCACCAAAAAGAATACAAATCAACTCACATTCTAGTCATTGAAGCTGAGTGGAGGATTTGATTGCAACACTAAAAATGCAAGGATTGTTAAATACTTTTATTTATTAATTCAGTGGTAAAGTAACAGCCAAGCAAGTATTTCATTGTTGGCTAAGCAAGTATCATAATTTCCAGTGAATAAAAAAAAAAATCCTGGATTTCAGAAGGGAGACATTTGAAAAAGACAGTATAAAGGAGACTCTTCAACTCTTCCCTTGAAGAGTGTCTATTCCATGAATAACTCAGGTGAAATAAATGGGAAATAAATAAAGGTGAAATAAATGTTTTTCAAACATGAAGAAGTCCTCTACTGCCTTAAAAATGCAATGTACACACTTCTTTGCAATAATTTAAAAGCCTTCCTTAAAAATTACCCATAAAACAAAAGACAAGTGTGCCATATGATTTTTTCCTATGAAACAGTAAGGTCTTATTAACCAAATTACAATGTATGAACTAAAAAGCAAACAGGGCAAGCACTTAACCTCATTAAATCTCAGGAATGACTCAGTAGTATTATGAACAAATGAAATAAATGATGATAAATTCTCAGCAATACCACTATTAGCAAGAGGGCAGTGGCTCTTTTGCAGATTCCCAGAAAAGCCTGCATTCCTCACATTTTGTCACTGACCAAGAATGACCATCTGACCCCAGCTATGCAACAGCCACATGAGAGAAGTCCCAAATCCAGAAGAACAGTTGTTGCTTGTTGACATAGTGATCTTTAGTTGAATCAAAACTAGTGCATTACAAAAACAGACTTTCAGTAACAATTCTGCCAATGCTTATTTTCACCTGAAGACTTCTGGATTCCCGTCCCCCTTCCACATTCCTTTCAGCAAAGCAGACTGTTTCCTTACCACTTCAAACACTCCTAGTGATGCCTTTCTTATCTCTCAACAAAACTTTTGGCTGCTCCGGTGCCCTCTGCTATGCCACGGCAGCCATTCCATGACACACCCCGAGGAGAGTTACCCAGCTTCTTCAAACCTTCCTCTCAGCCCCAGGCCATCCTACAGCTACAGGGAGCAAGCAATACACCCACAAGGGTAACAAAATTGCTGCAAGGTTTCTGCAAGGCAACCACATACACTTAAATCAGGTCAGTGAGACGTGTGCAGGGTCATGTTTAAGGTGGACAAGAGGTAGGTGACATCCCCTTGCAGTAAAGCATACCATACCCATGGTGGGAGCAGGGCTGACATTATTATGTCTGAAGTCACCCAATCCAAGAGTATTGCCCCAAGAAATACTGCAACATTCACAGCCAGCTTCCATGTAAGAACTGAGCCCAAAGCCACCACTGCATCCAGGGAAGACTCCCTACAGGGTTCAGCTGGCCCTGGATCAAATGCAGGTTAAAGATTAATCTTTGCTTCTTCCTTTAGAAAACAGATGGGCATTAGCAGCTTTCTCCTATCAGCAGCATCTCCACTGATGTGCAAAGGAACCTTAACAAAAGCCTGCTGTAAAAGGCAATTACTTCCATCTCACATTTTATAGCCTCATACATAGCACTTCTGCTATCTTCCCTCTTCTGGAAATACAGTTCTTGTACACATCCTTAAAACAAATCAGCAGCTATTAAGACAACAAAGCAGACTAATACAAAAGTACATAGAATGGCTTTTATAAAAATGCCCTGAATGCATTTTTAACCTCTTGTTAGAAATACACTGTTGGTTAAAGGAAAAAAAGAAAAGAAAAAAGCTATACACCAGCCATCTCAAACATGCTAAAAGAATGCAGAGACACTGGTACTTGCAAGCAAGTGCTCAAATACTGGTGATTAGAAACAGCTGTAGCTCAAAAAGATTTTTTCCTAATTTCCAAAATAATTATATTTTAGTATTTTTTACTGTTCTCTTATACGACTTGAACTAATAAAATACAAGTTCTCTAACATTAAAATACATCTGTGATTGCATAATAAACAGTACTAAGAAAATAATTATTTGACATGTGATTGAGGATAAAGATTCTGTACATCTTGCAAGTTCTATTCCTGTGGCATGTTAAATCCTCAGGTACTCTACAATGATACAATCCTACAGGAATCAGTAACATCCAGAAGCCCATCTCAGAGGATGAGTTTTCAATTTAAGCAAGAACTCAGGAATGCTGTACCTCTTAACGATCAGGGCAGCAGGTGCTGCCAAACGCATATAAATCAGGAATTCTTTACATAAATAAAATACTCTCAGGTTATTTATTTCTGTGATAAACTGCATTTACACATTAGGCTTGGAGGGGGGAGGAAAGAAGGCAAAGCATCCCCCACTCAGAAACATCCCATAGTCAGGTATTTGTTTTCTGTACCTTCCTCACCTGCAAAGGCAAAAAGTGTGTAATGGGGCAAAGAGAGAGCCAGCAAGGCCAGTGCTCCCCCCTGCCTTGGCAGAGACCCTGCTCAGCTGCACAGAACTCCTCTCCTTGCAAGGCTGCTGGACACTGCTCTGCTCCTGCTCGTGCACGGCCATGCAGGCAGTCACAGGACGGTGACAGGACGAAGCTGCTCCAGCTGCGTTTCCAAGGCAATGCGCTCCTTGTGAACCTCCTGCAGGAGAAGAGGTGTGTTAGGACTCTGGGGATGCTCACGTGCAGCACCCTGCTCCAGGAAAGGGCAGCCAGGCAGGCTCTTGCTGGCCTCCCATGAAAGGGCTCCCTGCCAGTGTGGAGCTGGGCTGGACTGCAACTCCTCCAGGGTCTGCTTCCCCATCTGGGCAGGCTCAGAGCCCAGAGTGGGAGTGCACTTGAACCCCCCTGAGCCTCAGTGCAAAATGTGCCTGAGGAGTACCCATCAAGCCTTCTGGTCTGCATTTAAACAGCAGAGCTCTGCTCTATCAGAAAGCTTCCAGTCAGCAATACAACTTGAATTACAAGTTCAGTTTCCTTCTCTTTAGTGAATTTAGACAAATTTCCCTGTCTTTTCCTGCTGCAAAACACAGGTAACAGCACTGGCCTGCTGAAGATGGAAGCAAGTAACACCTGACCCAAGGAAGGATGGCAATGTGTTCCCATTAAAAGCTTTCATCTCTGTGCTTATTTCAACTACTGTCCTATTTTTTGCTCTGATTTCAATACTGCTGGAGGTGACACAGAACTGATTGCAGGGAGCTTTGTCCCTGTTTTTCAATGCATTCCTTACCTTCAGCTGCTGCTGGAGCTCACTGTTCAACCTGGCGAGCACAGCATTGGCTTCTTTGTTTTTTCGTATAGCGGTCTGAATAGCCCTTTTCTGCTTGGAAGACTGTCTGCCAGACAGATAAATACAAGACATTTCAATTAAGAGTCTCAGCACTGGCTGATGCCAGAAGAGCAGCCACCCATTCTGCATAGCTCCCTGCACCCTGGACTACGTGTCAAAGACAAGGTACAAACTACAGATTTAAGAGAAGAAAAATGTAGCACTGAAATAAGATGCCTGAATCGGATGGAATATTTGAAACTTGTTAACCTGAATGACAGAAATATTTTAGGCTGTCTCAATTATTTCAAGATCACTGCATTCTCATTGAGCTCAAGAATGATCCCTGCATAGCTGTGCTTATTGCAGTTTCTTTGCATTAGCTGTCTTCAGAGACTTGTAGAATTTAAAGAGTCAGGAGTGGTTAACAGAAAATACAAAAATCATTCTATACAGAAAGAAAGGACATTGGCATGAAAATTCGGTCTCAGAGTTTTTCTGATTCTGATGTTTCTTTACTTCAAAAATTAATACTTTTATTCAAAGCAGTCATTTCCACCAAAACCATCTGACATCATAAACGGGAAGATGACTGATGGACTTCCCTCAGCTCTTTTGCTGTTAAAATAAAGGATGTACCTTTTTTATTTTCAGAACTTATTTAATTAATTAAGGATTTTTATTGCTTCATAGCCTGTGGTAACTGATCTGGAAGAAATAACAGCTATGCAGACAGGTATAAAAACAGACAGCTGTAGATAAGGATCTACCTATTCAAAGCAAGAGAGATAACAACAGCAAAAAAGAAAGAAAATACACAAAATACTGACTGAATATCCAAGCACCTTTCCAAATAAATAATTTTAAAGATTTATGTGAGGAAACAAGAGCTCTTTAATGCCAGATTAGCTCTAAAACAGATGCCCTATTTAAATATGGTCCAGTGGCACACAGTCCCCATTAGCTCTTCTCTCTTAACAGAGCTGATGACACTGATTTTTGCAATAGACTCTCTCTCAGCATGGTGACAGGACTTTATGCTGTTATCTTCCAGTGAACTGTCAGTTTTCTGCTTCACTATTTTCCTGCAAACTACTCTCCATGGGCTAGAAAGTAATAAATGTTAGGAAAAAAATAAAAGCAGAGCAATATATGTCTGTGGCCATTTTAACATTTTAGGAAAGATACAGACAAGTCAGGATTGAGATGTTAACAAATGCTGTTATCTTTGAACCACTATGGAATATGTACTCCCAAAGCACAAAATAGTACTTTAAGAGCATCCTAGGAGTCATTACTTATTCTAATCTCCAATTATGCAGCACAGATTCAGTCTACTGATAAACAGTCTGCCAAGAAACGCTCAATTGATTTGGGCAGCTTGACTTTGTTTCAGACTGAATCAGATGTCTTTTGCAAGGCCTGGGTGATGGTAGGGTATAATGTTTGCACAGTGCTTCAGCTGAAGGAGATGCACAGACCTAACAGGGTCTCAAGTGCCTTTGCTTACCACTTGTACAACCCCTTCTCCATCACTATTAAATACATATAGAGTGAAATCCCTGTAAGTCAGCTGACAGCTTTGACAGCTGTATTTACAAGAGCAAACAACACATGTTGGGTTTGACCATTATCAGACCATTGGTCTCTGGCTCATCTCACACCAGTGACAAGCCCCGTTTCCAACATGCCTCACAATGAAAAAATATCACAAGGATATGACCAACACCAAGCATTTCATGACTCAGCTTCCCAGGCATTTTTTGGTCATATTTGTCCACATGAAGGAACAAAATTCCAGAAGACACATGCAAGGCAGAAACACAGACCCTCACATATAAAACAGCTTGTGTTAGAGATGGTTGAATCGCTAGGCTTGCTCCTCAGCCATGTCTAGCAGGTACAAAAGTAGGACACCTTTGAAGAGGTTATCTACCTATCAAATACCACTGACAGTCACTACAGGCTTAGTCTGCTTTGGAGAAGACTGAGGTAGATTTCAGAATCTACAGAAGATGTAGATTTCAGAATGCAGATGTAGATTTCAGAATCTATATCTCGTGAAGCATTCTCAGAAACAGAACTATTACGCGCAAAATTATACAAAGAGCAAGCCCTGCTGCGTCAGATCTCCCGCTGCACTTTGGCATGCTTGGTACAGGTTTTTACTTTTGGACTGGGAGGTGAGGCTTGACTGCTGGCAGGGAAGAAGTCACATTTATGGTGGGAGAAAGCTCAGGGGTCTCCAGCCCTTGTGCCTCTGTCCGGAGCTTCCTGCGCGTGGGTTTGGAGGGTGGCTGAGCAAGAACAACCTCCTGAAACGAAAAAGCACAGCAACATTAAGTCAGGCCATATGTGTCCCATCATTAGGCTAGAAAAATACTCGTGTCACATAAATTGCTGACAGCTGGTTAAGATTTCATAATTTAAAGACGTACAGAGCTTAATTCCAATTTGGTAATAGCCTCTCAGGTTTCTGACTTTGAAAAAGGAACAGTAACTCCTGCAATCCCTTCATGAATGAAAGGGTGTTTTACCTTCATCTGGATGACAGGCTCTTCACAACTGGGCTGTACAGCTTAGTGTGCATTGGGTGAAGGTGGAGGGAGGGGTATAAACACTTGTACTAGCCCCCAGTTAACCCAAAAGCATTAAAAACAGAGCAAGATTTATTTTTGACTATGCTCAGTTTGAAAGAATCAATAATTAATCACTTGCATCCCAACTTACTGCCTCACACGTCTGGCACAGAGCCTCTCCCTTCTCCCCTCCATTCTTACATGAAGGAACACTGAATAGTTTTGAAATACAAATACATTACATTATCCATGCAAAATTAACATGTTGAAGTATAAAGGCCAGCTATTTCTCTTGATAAGTTACATCAGAGAAAAAAAACTTGATAAGTTACATCTGTTTTCTAGGTAAAGCAGAGTCTTGCATTTTTATGACTTCAGTGGTAAGAAGTGTTTTCATTACTATAAATTAAGACATCCTTTCTTTTGCAATGAGAAGTAGTTTTATCACCTTATAGCTGATTTAAATTATAAACATAAATGTATCCTCTTCAGTGTATTTTATTATTAGATACATTTCACAAGGGATATAGCTATTACTGCCTCATTTCATGAATGAGAAAGCTAGGACTCAAAAAGTTGAATTGACTTGAGACAGGGTTTTTCAGCATCAAAGACAAAACCAATGACCAAATTTCACTATCACACATTTTACTGTGCTAGATTACCATCACTACTGTGCTTTCACCAGATGCTAATAAAATAAGAAAAAAATTAATGGGGAAACATTTAATGACAAAGCAATTACAAGGAAAAAAATAACACTGTAGTAAGCAGCCTGACTCACAAGAAGAAACTTCTATAAGTGATACAAAATGTAACCAATATAAGACCATCAATCATTCATATTAGAAGGGTTAAAATTCTTAAAATAATTTTAATTATAAGGAAAAAGGTTTAAACATTAAAAAACAGTTTTGCAATTACTGAAAAACATCTAAAAATATTATCAGATGTTCTGATCAGGATGTCAGCACATCATGACTGCACAGATCTCTGGTAATGCCATGCTCTGAAATCCTCTGCACAGGCACAGCTCCCTGCAAGGGTGGAACACACCCCACACAGCAAGGGGGGAACTTGCATATGCCTTCCACAAATGTAATGCCCAACACACAATGGCAGTCTACCTCAAACCCTACCAAATCCACAGGGTAACTCCCTCTTCCCTTTCAAACACAACAGGGCAAGCAATGGTCCAAGCAGATCCCTTGGCAGGGGCTCTTTGGCAGGTTTCTGCTGCTGCTTTGGAAGGTGGCTGAGCAGTGCAACACCCACCTGCCTCCCACACCCCACAGCCTGGGGCATCACTGCATTTTAGGGAACCAGGCGGGATGAGAGTGAGCATGGGGTGGGATGAGAAAGAGCAGGGCCAGGCTGGAAGTAGCACATGATGAGCACAAGCAGAGCAAGGACACTGCCCAGAAAGCACTGTCACATGCAAAAAATGATGACACTGGATGTTTGCCAGTGCTCCGTGTTACACTAAGAAGTTGTGATGGTGCTCCCTGGGCAAGGTACATCCAGCACCTGCCAAAAGTTCTTGGTTGGGCTGAGTAAATGTCTTGCAAGAGGTGCTCTCTGGCTACAGGAGGGGCCAGAATGGGGAGGATCTGTATTTGCCCCCTATCCAAACCTGTTCTGGCTGGGGCTGGTGGAAGGAGGTGATCAGAGCATGATCAGGAGAGAGGAAATGCTCACAGCCACTGCTAAGGCCACTCCATCCCCAAGCAAGGCCCTCTGAAGAGTTACATTTTAATTTTAGTGCTTACGTTTTACAACTGATAGGTCCATACAAAAACATATTAGAAACTGCACATCTTGAGCAAATCTCTCCCATTCTATGTACATTTAGTGGCAGATCCTGACCTCTACCAAACAGGTGTTTACATCAAAATCAAATCCTCAAAAACTGAAACCAAGAAGCACATCACAATTTGGAGGAACTACAGTGAGACAGGGCTGGAGTACAATCAAACTCTTTTTTGTTTTCCCTAAGGCTGCACAAGCCCCTATTGATTTGAAATAAATGGCAAACTGTCACTCTCAAAGCACGTGCATCAATGTGTACACACTAAGAGGTTTCTTAATGATTTATGTGAGTTGATGTCACATATGATCACAGCTCTCCTCCAGTGTCTTGACCTCCAGAGAAGGTAAACATGTGAAAACATAACCCTAGCCCTCTGTTTAATTGCTTTTAAACTTAAAACAACCACGTTTTTTGGTTAAGGAAAATCACTCCATAATGATACAATGTGTGCAGATCTCACCTTTTTTGCTGAACTGTTTTCTTCTGCCTGTGATGGGGGTCTGTTCATCTGAGGATGTAATTCAACCTCAGATGGCTGCTCTGTCTGCAACAACAAATCAGTCATTGCTACACCCAGAAAATGACTAGCAGTCACATACAATAAAGCCAATGAAAGGAAATGTTACACACAAAAGAAAAGTTACTGTAAAAATTCAACAGTAGGGAAAATGGAGATCTAGGGTGACAGCTGAATGGATGACATATGTCTTTTGCAGATTTTTAATGAAACCATATTCTTGCATTTTATTGTGCTGGGAAAATGGGAGAAAAGTTTTTTAGTGAAGCATTAGGAACCATGTCTCTGAACGAAAACAATCTAGAATTACCATTATGGCCTAAATACTGTGAGAAAAAATAAGAGAATAGAAAAAAGCTAGAAAGACCTTGGATATGCCCTGTCACCTTATTATCACCCGAAACCAATGAAGATTCACAGGAGTAAGCCTCTGTCTTTGAAACTTGTGAGGCTGAAGTGACAAAGCCAGTATCATACCAAAAATTCCAGCAAAGGTACTGAAAGCACAAGTCATAAAAAAGCAGACAAGTCTTCCCTCCTCCCTTCTCACATTTCAAACAGAAACCCAGCTGAAAACTCACCACCCAGATCTACACATCTGCAAAACAAAACACCTGACTTCCCAAAATACCTGACTGAGAAGCAAATTAAAGCAGAGGATTAATCACTTGCTTTGCCTCTCATGAAAGTTTTTTGCACCTTTTGATTTCCTCCACCACGACAGGGCCCGGCACCAGTGAGGGTGGCAGGATTTAGAGCTGCCTGTCCCCAGGTGCACAGCAGCAAACATGGCATTGTAAACATGGTGGGGCTGTTTTCTGTCCAGAACATATGGGCTGGCTCTCCAGGATGGGGAAGGCAGGCAGGAGGCTGAGGCACTTGGCACTGACAGACAGTCAGACAGACAGACAGACAGCCTCTTCTCCTCTTTCCCAGCTTCTGCCAAGGTGGAGCCAGGCTGGCAATGGCCCCAGGCAGCAGGGGCAACCTGCAATCCTGCTCCCTCCTCAAATGAGGCTCATTTCTACACAGGTGAGAGCCTGTGTTTAAAACCAAGTTCACAAATCTCAAACTTTTAAGGGGCCAGGATTTTAGCCATAATAACAATTTGTTGCACACCAAAGAACCTAAATCACTGTTGCAAAGAGGTTTCTGCACAGGCCCACCAAGCTCTGCAGCAGTCACAAGTTTTCAAGTGCCTAACTGTAAGTTAAATAAAAACAACAGAAAGCACTGGATTTGGTATATTTAAAAAGGAGGAACTTTTCCATAGCATTTTTATTTCTTCCATAACAGACACAATAAGAGCTGTACAGAAAGGTGCAGGGGCAATGTGGTTCTGTGGTACTGCTCTTCTGCAACCATACAGTATCAAACATGTGCACAGAGGAGGAAGTTTTGAAACCAATATCTTTAAAACACATGTGAAATTCCTCAGGAGAGAGGGAAGTGAGGGACTAACAAGATTTCTCTCCCACCCTTTTTTAAGTGTGTTACATCTGCAGTGTTACCTGATGGTTAAAAAAAACCCAAAGAGCCCCTCACACTGTAATATTTCCAGTATTTGAATATGAATATCTTAATTTTTAAAAATTTTAATAACTACTGCATGCTAACTTTTGAATTTTGAAAAGGTTTTTATATATTGAAAGTCTTCCTCTGTAAATGTAGATTTCTGGTCAAATAGAGTGAAATGGAAAAAAGCAATTTTTTGTGCATCTATAAAAATCAAAGACCTTTAAAAGTCCATTGAATGTAACAGAATATTTCTTTATCAGCAAGCTGAATAGGCCATAACCTCACTGATTTCTACAATAGCTTTTTATATATTCGAAAGAAATGAAGGCTCTGAGCACTGGCAAAGTCCACAAGGGTTTCATGAATGATCTGGGGATGGTAAAGCTCAAATAATGAACAGAACCACACAGTAAGTCTGGACCACATAAATTTGACAACCAATTCAGTCATTTAGGGACAGCAAGAGTAAATCCAGCCCTTCAGAGGGATATGTAATACACATACTATAAAGTCCTCGTGGTGTAGCTTTGTTGCATAACACATAAAAGTGCCAGGGTACAGGAAAGAGAGCTTTTAATGACCCTTTAGTGACAGGGAGCACTAAATACCTGCCTTAACCTGGCCAGGCAGCCAGTTTCTGTTGCTCACAGTCTTGTTGGAGTCTACAGCAAACCTTACATCAAAAGCAAGAATATATTCACTTATTCCACAGAATGGAGAGGAAAAAAAAAACTGTGACCAACTCCATGTTATTTATGTATAGATAAAAAAAGGCTGCTTTTGAAGAACCAGTTTGTTCCAACAGTGTAAAAGTAACTGAACAGATTAGTATTCTACAGTGTCAGTTTCAAATCATCAGAAAAATTGAAATCATGGTGAGATAAGGGGCCTAGAAAGAAAATTTAAAAAAAAAAACCAGAACCCAAACTTTTGCAGAACCACCGTCTCTTTTTTCCTTTTTATCTTTTTTTATGGTGTCATTGCAGGAGAGTACTGTGTTAAACCAAAGGGAACTGGAAAGGAAAAGAAAGGGTAAACCTTGTGTTCTAGTGAAGGCAAATATAAATCACAGTGAAAATGTCAAAAAGGGTAAGATTTCAAAATCTGTGAGAGCAGGCCATTTTTTGTGAGCTGGGTGCTGTGATGTGTCTGTCAGGGCCAGCCTGCAGCCCATGCTCAGGGCTGTGGCACCTGCTGGCTGTGGCTGGGTCACTGGGCTGGCCACATCTCCCTGCTGCCAGGACAGGAGGATTGCAAAGTTCAGCAGCCAGCAGTGCAGGGGCAGGTGAAAATAAAGAAATAGCTACATCTGACTGGAAAAAAACCCAAAAAAACACCCAAAAAAACCCCACCAATAAAAAAAAACAAAAAAGAAACAAACAAACAAAAAAAACCCAAAAAACCAAAACATACAAAAAAAACCCAAGCCAAGACAAAAAAAAAAAACAACCAAAACAAAACAGAAAAAAACCCCCCAAGCCCCCAAAACAAACAAACAAACAAAAAACAAAACAAAAAAACCCCCAAAATCCCCTAGTTCTGGTGATGCAGCTCCTACATAATGAATAAAACCAAGTGACTGCCATGTCCCTAAAGTGCCACCTAGCGGCCCGTGGGACGGGCCACTTCTGAGCGCCTGGCATCGCTGCAAAGAAGGTTTGCTGGTGCAGCCGACCCAACAAAGCCCTCTCTGAAAAGCTTTGTGAATACATCTGCAAGCTGATGTGTCCCCACACAGATTTTAAAGGAGAAATAACTCTTGCTTTTTCCTTTGGCAGAGGGATTCTTCACAGATTTCCTTCACTGATTTGGATGTGGGATGTTTGTAGCCTGCTGGGCAGAGAAAGCCTGACTCAGCAGTACTCTGGTCCTCTAGTGGGGTACAGGACAAGGATGTCCTTCAGGAGCAGCTGAGGTGAATTGCCTTCAGTTCTTCATGATTTTAATGCCATGCTTAGCATAGTGTGCCCACAACTCGTTCAGAAACATGGCAATAAATTACCTCCCTCCAATCACAGAAACACCTTAAAATTTTCACACAATTATTTTCGGGTTTAAATTCTTCACCATTGGTTTATAAATTATAAATTATGCAATATGGTCTGCCAAGAGAACCTCCATTTATGGCAGTGTAGAAGGGCTTTGATGAAGGTGTCTCACATCCTCAGAGTGGAGTAAACTACTGACACTGGGAACGCTGCTGGGCTATCTGGTATAGCTGGGAGCACATACAGGGTTATAGGAAATGGGCAAAGAATGTTCTGGTCTTCTGCACTGCCTATAGTGCACTGCAGAGTCTGCAGATGAGGCCTGTGGGTATCTTGATTTTGGGAAGCAGGGTAAGACACCACAGAAAAGAGCAAGAGAGTGTTCTTATTCCAAATCTCCTAAAGAGATTCTTTTTGCAGAGACCAGTCCAGTTATACTAGCAGACAGTATCTCCTGTTTCCTTAGCACAGTCTTGACTTTTCTAGGAACAGCCATACCCTTCCCATTCTTCCAGGCAGAAGGTAGAACTGGCCAACAAAGTTTCTGTGCAATGGCCACAGATAGAGTCCAACCTGCGGCCTATGGCCAACACTGAGCATTAGAACAAATAATTCCTCATTATTAAGAAGAGTATTAAGAGTTGCAAATGTTCATTATTTCATGGCATGATCCCTGTGCAGCCATTGATAATCTCCTCACTGCTCCACGTGACAATACTTAACAGTTCCTTTCTACAAGAATATGTAATGCTCACTCAAGCATTGAGTGCTTTGAGAGCCTCATATGAAAGATCTTCATGACTGTAAGAGAACACAGTATTTTAACAACTGGTTCTTCACTTACATTTCCAGTTCTTTTGCTTCGCAATGTTGGATTATATGTAGATTACACACCCACTTTTCAAGACAATCCGTAACTGATCTTCCAGAACAGAAGATCTACACCAAGCCTTCATAATTCCTGTCATCTGATAGGA
The DNA here is from genome assembly GCF_028551555.1 of Melozone crissalis. Lineage (NCBI taxonomy): Eukaryota > Metazoa > Chordata > Aves > Passeriformes > Passerellidae > Melozone > Melozone crissalis. The sequence continues at coordinate 59,056,237 of NW_026535791.1, read as the reverse complement.
ATTCCTACCTTTTTTCAAGAGGTCAAGTCTATATATTCAATCATTGCCACAATTCAATTTCGCCCACACTTGTGCTCCAGGCTAACTTTACACATGGAAATAGTCCCATTGTAGTCACTGGCACTACTCACAGAAATGAAATTCTCTTTGTGCATTCATTGGAGTAGCCCATAATCGTTACCTATATAGTGCCACTGCTTAGCTTTGCAAAAAAAGTATTGAGAACAGCTTATCTGTAAGGAAAAGTAGGCTACTAAATATGCTTAACACCCTGCATGTGCCCATTGCAATCTTCTATCATCTCTGCATAAGTTCATTTAAGAGGTACTTTGCTCCTTTCTAAACACTCGTATTTTTGTGCTTAAAGCCAATTTCTGGGAAGTCGAGACATCTCAATTCCAGTTTCTGTGAGTCTCCTGCATCCCACACTGAATCATCAATTCTTTTTATTGCTTATTACAAAAACTGAAAATGGTAAGACAGAAAAAAAAAAACCCACAGGGATGCAAATGCAACAAGCTGCCAGGGTCTTAGTGTGCTGCCTGCTTTCTCAGCACTGTGCAGTCCTGAAGTTTTGATAAGCTTTTTCTTTCCCTGAGCTATCTGAGGGCTGGTGATAAGGTTGAGGAGAAAGGCAGTAAATACAAACAAATTGCTGCAATGTTCAGCTCATTCACAAGGAAAGAATAGGACCCAGATGGAAGCATTAACAATCTGTTTTAATACTTCAACTTCCACAAAACCAGATTAACGTAAGCTAGAAAGGCATATGTGCATTCCACTAGAGATACAGGCATTGGGTTCTTAGCTTCTTTCTTTGTTGTTATGATAAATGTGAAGCCAAATTAAAAAATTGTTACAACATATTTTAATTAAGATGCTTGCCTTCTTCCACTCTTCCAGAAACCTCTTTAGAAAGGATTTTAGAGCATCCATCAACTACTCCTCAAATTCAATTTTAACTGTGCTACTTTCCACCACTTCTTAAATCGCAATTTATTTTGTCTGGCTGTCTTAGATTTAATATATAATTTTCATGAGAGGAAGATAATCCATTTGTATTATATTAAAGTGGCAGATGGCAAAATCTTTCATGTTATAGAAGACTTTCAGTTTCATTACTGTTACATGCCTCTTCAGTACCTACTGCACAGCTTATACAACATATGTTATTGTGCAGCCAAAGCCATGGAGATAATAAAAAAAAACCCAACTTTTCCTTGCACAATGGTTGTAAATGCAAGCTAAAAAGTATTCCTTTCATTAAATATAAAATAGTTATTTGGGAGAGTATAAAATTGTATAAAATTGCATGGTGCCAAAAGCAAAATATTCACTTTTTTGTGGGGGCAATTTTTATTTATGTAACAGAAAAGTTCCTTCCTGAAAAATTCAAGGTGTCCTGCTAGCACTTGAAATTCTTCATGTAATTTTGCAGAATAAAGGAATTCCTGGGTATCTTCTCCAAACAACCTTGTAAGCAAGTCCAAACTCACCCTCCACGAATCTCTGCTGTAGCCAAAGACACTGGTGTAGGGGGACACCTGGACACCTCCGAGCACGGAGCCTGCACGTGGCCATCCTGCTCTGGAGGCCCAGGGGTCTCAGCAGGATGGATGGGAGTCCTTCCCCACCTCCTGGCCTCAGCATGGGCATGTGTAATTGATGGTTAAGAATCCAGCCTGAGCCACATTCTGTGGATTCAGCAGGATGTGGAGGCATGTTAGTAGAGACAACTTCTTGAAATGGGTCCCAGTTTTCACTTGCAATTCTGGATGATGAATGGCCAAAAAGCTTCAAGGAGCTATGAAGTATCAAGTAACATTTGGAAAGCAGAACATTTCATATGTTAAAAAGAGCACTATCTTTGCTTTCCAACACCACCAGGGGCTGTGACTGGGCAGGGTGACTCACCCATCACCCCTCACAGTGCTTCATTTCCAGGGTTTCACCAAATCAATAACATCTAAAGGTTATGATGGCCACTAAACTGACAGCTGAATTCTGAGCTCATGTAACACAGTGAGATTTTAATCTTCAGAGCTCCACTGGATTCAGGGTACTTCAGTTTGATAATGTTAACAGCTGCCTACCTACTCTACTCCACTTGAATGCTTCGCCTTCACCCATAATTTTTTCAGCGCCTGCCAAAACTGCCAGCATGGAATCAGTGGGAAAAACACATCCCAAGGTCTCCAGAAATAAAAGTGCAGCACAAACCACTGTGAATTTACAAAATCAACAGGCTTAAAATTGTGACTCTGGGAAAAGAGACCAGGAACATCAGTTTTTTCAGCCAAGATACACAGAGTTTTCTTCCAGTCCCACTGTTTTCAAATTCCCTTATACAGCACAAGCAGGATTGAAGATACGCCTTCATTGTTGGACAGGAAGGTACTGAAATACAGTAATTTAAATACAGGAACACTGATCTAATTGGGCAACATTGCAGATAGTTAGCTGATGTTGGCTAAACTCCTAAAGTTATATTTGCTTTTCGGTGTTCATCCATAATTCCTATTAACATAAATATGTTACGAAATCTCCCAGAGAAAGCAGCTGTGGTAAGTGACTTCTGTAGGCTTAAAAGCCAACAGTAATAAAATATTATTTTGTTTTCCATTAAAAAAATAACAACAAGGGCTTATATGAAATGTGCATACATGTTTGGCTCCAGTTATTAATGAGCACCCAAAGTTACTTTCTACCTGAAATCTGTGTCACTGCAAATCAGCTGTATAGTTATTGCCTTCCTACCGTGATTCCTGCACCTCCATGTTGCACAAATTTTCTCTGCACAGCCCTGGATCTGCACAACAGTTTTGGGGCCACCTTTATGCCATTTCTCCTTGATTACTTAAGTTTACCATCAAGTTAGGAACAGAGGATGAGGAAAACTTACCCAAGCTGCTGAACCCCATTCTCTGCAAGCCCAGAAAAAAACCACAGTTGTTGTCTCCAAAAGCTGCAAGTTATTTGTTCTATATACTACAACATGGCATGGGAAATAAGCATGCCAGTATCCTAAGTCTACAACAGTTTGTAGGATATGAAATATTTATGGCAAATTAAGTTGGGAAACCGATATGGATAAAATTATCCTCAAATCCAAGAAGCTACTGCAGACTTGCTAAATGTGAGATGTGCTACTAGAGATCACAGAAGGTGCCAGTGAAGTTACACACAGCCTTAAGCATAAAAGGAAAATACTTCAAAACAACATATCCAAAAAAAACCTCTCATCTATGTGTAAGTGCTTTTCCACACATAATCTTTCCAAGAACTTTTTACAAAATTGAGGCAAAATTTGAATGACTTTTAATGGGAAAGCAATATGAATTGATGACACTAATAAAAGAGTTCATTCTTTTATTAGATTCATGCAATTCACAATGTCTTACTGTAAACATCAATTCAGAATGGCTTGGGGTGCAGAATTGGGTTGGAATTTGGGTTAAAAGATTGTGAACTGAAGATAATGAGATCCTAAGAAGGAACTACCATAGCCTTTTAGAGGCCATCAAGCAAAAAGAAACACAGAGTTAAATCCACCAGCTCGAACAGCTGTCATAGAAGTAAAAAGAGATGCAGCCACCACCTGTAAAGGTGTCTGCCCAGCAGAGGTGTGGAACAGCATGAGCTGGCAGCAGCAAGCTGAGATCTCTCTGCCAGTCCTGCTGCTATTTGCCATAAACTGGCCAGATCCTCACAGCATCCCAAGACTCAAGCCTGCCACAATAATCCTGTACATCCCCTGAGCTGTGAAGTCAAGGCCACAAGAGCATCAGCTGTATCACCTTGTGCTCTGCTCACCCAGTGACACAATCCTTGTCCCTTGTAATACAGCTGGACTATGGAAGCAGAGTTGGATGTGGACATAATGTAGGAAGTTTGTGATATGAGTAGAGATGTTTGGCACACTCTGAATAACCAGTGATTCAGTAACTCACCAAGGTTGATTATCTTGGAGGCTCTGACAGGAAAAATAATGTTTTCCTAAAGGTTGAAATAAATTCTACTAAAAAGCACTGCAACATAGGAGCAAAGTCAAGGTGCCATTTCTATATTCTGGACTTGTGATCCACTGAAATGTAACACCTGTCCCTGGGTACCTCTCTTTTATGCACTTTGGTCTTTACATCCCATGAGCCCTTTAATCTCACTCTGAAAAGCCAACTGGTTCAATCTGCTTCTCAGTCATCCATAGAAAACCATAGACCTCAGAAAGAAATTATTTCCCTCTCCTCCTCCATCAACTGATTTCCAAAGCTGAGCCAAAATAATCATATCATGAGCATACTTTAAGGTGCACAGCCACCTGAAATATGCAGGGTTTGCTTCACTTCCAAGCTACATTTGTCATTAACAGTGCGTAACTGCAAGAGTACAGCAAAATGACACTAAAGTATGATTTTCAATAACACTGTTGAAAAATAAGTTAAAACAGAAATTTAAGGAGAGTATGGTAAATCTTGAAATAAGAAAAAGCTGAATATGCAGTTTCAGCCTCAAGACTTTTCTTCAGGTCTTGATCCTGTCTCAGCTTTGAAAGCAGATCCCTTCCTCCAGCTTCTCTGTGCTCTTTAATTCAAGGGCCCCACTGGACTATGGTAATCCATATGCTCACTATTGCTTACATGCTATTTGCAAAGGTCAGCTCAGCTGAATTATGATCCCATCACACATATTTCCCTGTTACCTTTTCTCTGTTACCTTTATCACATAAAGGCATCCTTGGGGAAAAAAGAAACAATGTGATGAGCATGAAGTGTATTCATGTTTTCAAGAATTAGTTTTAGATACACTTTTGAGAGACATGAGTACAACATGTACTCATTGATGTTTGATCCAATATCTTTAAATATCATCAGAAATAAATTAAGTAAATGTAAGTGATGCATGTTAGCAAAGCATCAGCTGCATATTCATTACTGAGCAGACAGAGAAACCACTCTTTTTTTTCCTTTTAGAAATCAGACCTCTGTAATGGAGAGGACTGGATCAAAATTCCACATGACAATCTTCTTATGTTTATCATTTTAAGAAGGTCGTGTATTCTGCATGTCCCAGTCTAGGATGAGCACTTGGTTCAGTATTTGGTTAGAAAGATGCTGGACATGCATACACAAATTAAGTTGTCACTCCCCTGCTAAGGAAACACAACCTGATCACAAGACAAGAGAATGGACAATTAACAGAACCTTGCCTGGAATGAAGGGTTTTGTTCTCTGAGAACAGGATTTGTTGTCTTTAATGCTTTTCCCAATGGCAGCAAGAGGGCTTGCACTGCACTATGGGAAGCTGCAGCAGTGGCAGGAGGGCTGGCATAGGTTGCAGCAGCAATTGCTGCAGGCACACGACTGGGAGGGAGGGAGCTTGCTGTGGATCTGGGAGGTAGGGAGCTGTGCTGTGGGATCTGGGATTGGGAGGTGGGAGCTGTGCTGATCTGGGATTGGGAGGTGGGAGCTGTGCTGTGGATCTGGGATTGGGAGGTGGGAGCTGTGCTGATCTGGGATTGGGAGGTGGGAGCTGTGCTGTGGATCTGGGATTGGGAGGTGGGAGCTGTGTTGTGGATCTGGGATTGGGAGGTGGGAGCTGTGCTGTGGATCTGGGATTGGGAGGTGGGAGCTGTGCTGATCTGGGATTGGGAGGTGGGAGCTGTGCTGTGGGATCTGGGATTGGGAGGTGGGAGCTGTGCTGTGGATCTGGGATTGGGAGGTGGGAGCTGTGCTGTGGATCTGGGATTGGGAGGTGGGAGCTGTGCTGATCTGGGATTGGGAGGTGGGAGCTGTGCTGTGGGATCTGGAGAAGCCAGAGGGGAAGACTGCTCTGCTCTCTCTCTGTGTCAGACAAATCAGGAATGTGATGGGAGCACCAAGGGGTGGCAGCAGCATGGCTAATGCCATCCTGACTGGGGAAACATGCAAGCTCAAACCAGAGTGTTCTACAGTCCTCAAGGCAGGAACTGCACTCAGTGCTAGCAAGGGATGGGCAGAAGGAGAGCACAACAAGCTGCTGATGGAGCTATGTGTGGCAACAAGCCTCTAATCATTTCCATCATAAGCACTGTGCAGTAAGAGGTGCTCAACAGCACACTCTTAAGGGTAAGCTCAAGTGATGACCATCATGGCCTATGGAAGGTATCTCACCAGCTTTCAGTATGTAAGGGCTGTCAGCTCCCCTGTGGATTTGTTTCCTATCATACACTTCATCTAAAGGAGTAATACATGAAGCATATTGTGCCTAAGACTTAACACAGCCAATACCACAGAAAAATATTGTGATACTCCATGATCTCCTGAAAGGCAAAGAATTACCTTGATGCAGACATGCATGATTTTGTCAATTTGTGTTGTGCTGTAGTTTTGTCATGCTCTAAAAAAAACAAACCCCCAAAAACTCACCGAAAATGCAAAATAAAAGCACACACCACTAATGGTTTGAAACTTAACAACATAGCTGACATGGCATTCACTTCCTTTCAGCATTATTTTTTTAAGCCCATGGGTGCAACACACACTTCCATGCCACGGTTCCCTTAGCAGATGCCCTCAGCTTTGAAGCTCAAGAAGCAAATAGCAACAGCAGGTATCAAGCCCATGCCTTCAAGCATGAAACTCCTTTTAGTAGACTAACTTTGCTAGCCTTTCATTTACAGTTGGGTAAGTAAAGGTTAGTGGGTGCATGTAAGCTCCACTGCAAAGAGGTTTAATTAATTAGTCTGTAATTTGACACTGCATCACACTGGCCAGACAGACACAGGAAGGAGGACATGGAACTGCAAACTGCAGATTCTCATTGACTTGGAAGCAGGATCAACTGCTGTGTCCAAGCCAACCAGTGCTAACCACTGCAATAGTATCATAAATAAACAAGTAACACACAGCAAAGAACTGAAACTTTGTCCATACCTGAGATACAGAAGGTCGAGGGGGTAGTGCAGGTGGTGGTGGGGGCAGCCAGCCAGACCTCACAGCTGAACAGTGGGAAAAGAAGAAGATGATGATAAAAAACCCCATCCAAACCAAACTACTGAAATTTAATTCCAAATAAACCCAGAATTAATTCCCAGGATAAGTGGAAATTCCTCCTAGTGAAAAGGCAGTATACAAGATTTGATAACAAAGCCCAAACTTGATCTTTATTGAGCAAAAGCTTGTTTGAAATAACCTCATGAGTGGTGATTTAGTTGCTGTAAACCCCCAAATGTAATGAAACAGAAACCCAGAAACAGGGTCCACTTGTTCTTTGGACTTTGCTCTTTGTCATTAAAAATACCGCCCTTCTTAAAAGTGACACTTTAGCACCCAATGTAGACACTATCACTCACTCTGGATAAAACACACTCCCTGACAGAGTACAGCCTTAAAAAGAAAACATCTGTCATGGAATTAATAGCACAAAAGCCTAAATTAACCAAAAAGAAATCCATTTCTTTGCTTTTATATTTAGTATTTGCATGCTAGCACTCCACAGAGGTATTTCAAAGGGAGGAGGAAGGCAAATCCTAACCGTTTTATCAAGCCTCAATAAGACAATGTAACGTCAGCTTTGAGTTTGAGCCAGCAAAAGAGAGGGTAAAAATCATGAAGTGCATGCTGTAATTTTTAGTTTCCTTAAAATACCTAAAACCCATTTGGGACAAAACTAGAGGATAGATGACAGCTTCCCAAAGGCAACTGTGAGGAGGCAGAGAGAGGACTAGGCTGGCACAGAGACATCAACCAGGACTAACTGGGTTACCCTCCCCAAGCTCCTCTTGCACTGAATGCTCAGCACTCGCTCTGGCAAAGACACCAGACAGTCCATCTTGCATTGGTGTATTTTTGTGTAACAAAAAAAACCCCAACAGTATTCAGCTTAGAAATGCTCTTTACCACAATAATGCTAAGCAATCAATTACATTTATACACTTTCTGTTTCCATACATATTTTAAAAAGACCACAAAGACCATTAAGAGCTGTCTTATGGCTTAGCCATTTACATATTTTATACACCAAATCTAAAAATGTCTACATGGCTGAAAATAATAAGAAAAAAGATACTAACCATTACAGATAATTGTGACATGAGAGTAAAACTGTGTGTGAAAACATTGAGAAAAATCATATTGATTATTTACAGCTCCAGAGACTTATAATACACTGGTGGGATTTTCCATTTTCTCCTTAATCATCTCCTGTATTTTACAAAATGAAGCCTAATATGGCACACAATACCAAAGAGAGAGTTAAAACAGAACTGAAGTTATGCCAGGGAACCACTAACACACCTACAGGTGTAAGAGAGATTTGAAAAAACAGTCATCAGGATCTTTCTCTTGCATTTGATTAGTTCTGTTTATAGGACCATTGCAGTAACAGCATGATGTAGTAACTACACATTCCATCTCTCCCATGCAACTGATCTTTAGAAAGGAAGAAACATTCCTTTCCTTTAATCTGAACTTCAGGTTGTTACTTCATTTATCTGGGCACTGGCAGTGGCTTTGGCTTGTGACAATATTTGAAAACAACACCCAGCTCAGACACCACATGCTGGAAAAGAATCTCCTGAAGTCATTGGACATACTGCGAAACTCCACGAGTCTCTTGGGATTTGGCCTACAAAATTCCAAAGGGAAAAGTATTTGTTCCATAAAATAATCCAGTGAAAAAAACCACACCACCACACAAAACCTCCTTCTTCAGCTTTCAAAATGCAACATATATGAATCTAGCATTAAAGAACTTAGATGCTTACAACATGTGCATTTGACCCAGTTTCCTCTTTTTAATCCTAAAAATTCTAGCTTAAGCTACTCATGAAATATTCATAGAATTCCTGCTGTTGCAGAAGATCTTTGGCCTGTTGTTAGAGGGAAATCATGCTTATGTGAGCACAATTACTAGCAAAAGTTAGCTGACTTTGGAGGACTCGTAACAACTTACAAAAAAAGCCCCAGGCTTCAGCCTTCTCTGGTGCTACTATCCTAAAAGAGGGCAGTGTGAACAGACACTCGTGGGTGTTCGTGTGCTTTGGCAGGTGATTTGTACTCTCCAGCTATTCCAGAATAGCCTGGAACAGAGCTCTTCTCTCCTTCCTGGGACAGTGCCCAGCACAGACCGGCTCTTGCTGTCAGAGGTGGCAGCACCCCTTACCTCAGAGCAAACACAAATACAAGGAAAATTCTGTTTCCAAAACAAAAGCAAGTACCCTGGGGCCGAGCAGCAAACAGACAAACAGACAAATGTGCTTCCAGGTGCACACCTCAGAGCTTGGAGAAGCTGATGTCCCTGATCTTCTCACCCTGTGCAGAAGCCCAGGGAGCTGTATGGGCCTTGCACAGCTCCTCTTGCTATTGAGCAACGTGCTGGCATTCAAACCAGGCTGAGGCACAGAATCATGGAACAGTCTGGGCTGGAAGGGACCTTAGAGTCAATCAAACCCCCCTGTCATGAGCAGGGACATTTCCCCCTATACCAGACTGCTCAAAGCCCCATCATAAAAGGCAAATCCTACAGAGAGCACTGTGGAAAGCCCATGCAGGTACCAGTAAAATAGATTTAAGTATCCATGTCACATGTATTCTGACAGCATTTTCATGCAGTAGTCACTCCCACAAAGACAGAGTTTTCAGTTCAAAAATCATGGCTCTCTACTCAGCACGTTTACATTTTTATCAGTGTGGAAACCTTCAAAGACCATTCTTCTGCCCTATTTTGGACACCACAAAGGTCTAATAGTACTAACATGACACCACACCAGATTAAAAAACAGGTTTTCCAATCTGAAGGTAGATTAATATTTTAAAACAAACAGCAGGCTGCAATTGTATACCCTGAGAACTGGTCATGCCATCTTATCTGACCACTCTGCCTCCAGCCTCCCTAGCAGACAACACTCAGCACTTAGTCATTATTTGTGGCAGTGAAAAATTACAATCCTAGCAACTACTCAGATAAGTCCTTTACTTATTTGGTGTAGGAAGAGAATATGAAGGAACAATAGAAGTTGTAACAGCCCACACAAACCTATGGAAGTAGGTCTTTAATTCACCAGATACAGCAGCAGTGGTGAATCCCAAACTAGGATGAACAAGTCTGGGCCCATGGGATCCTTTAGAGCAATGTAAGAGCAAAATGCTGTACTTCTCTTACCCAACGACAGTCACTTAAACTCTTGGTTTTCAGTATTGAAGAAAAAACTGCCACAATACACTGAGCTTCTGGATGCCTGCTATTTTTGAAAATTAATATTGAAACAGCAGCATATAAAACTACATTTCCTGAAATATTTCCATGTCAGATATTTAATATTAATTCCCTACATGAGGATGACATCTTGGTTTTAAATGTCTATCACCTTAGCTTGAGTATCACCTCAGACAAGTACACCCTCATTCCCATCTGAACTGGACACATATGTAAGCAGTCTCCTGAAAGAAGGGAAGGGTGCTTTTCCAGGGTTAAGGGCCATTTTGTACCTTGCAGACCAAACTGAACAAAGGTCCTGCCTAGGATCGAGACTGACCTCATCTCAAGTCAAAGGAGAGTCTGGCTGACGTATTTGGCATTTTTCAAGAGGATGCTATAGCACTGCTGGATCAAAGGAGAGCCTGGTTGCATGGTAGATTTCCATCAGTTTATGCTGCTTCGGAGTCCTGAGCTCCCAGAGCAGGTTTAATGAAACACCAGCCAATTAATTTAATCAGCAAGCAAAGAGAGTAAGATACTGCAATCAACTCAAAAAGATAAGCTAACAGAATGAATTATTCTTCTGCTACTATTCTATTCCCAACTACCTAAGGCTTTGGCTCCTCAGGAAAGCCAGCAATTTCAGCCTTCCACTGTTGTGGAGAGGTTTTTGAGATACTTTTCCTGCTTCTGTTGCCAAAGGCAGAGCACAGAGAAGTTCTGTGTCTAAGTTGGTTTCTGTTTACCTCCTTCTTCCTGAACTTCTATTCTTGTTCAGTGAAATTAGTACTTGGTTATCCCCTAACACTAACACCATTCTTTGCACAAATTCATTTATTTACATTCCTGACAGCAGCATTAGCAAGTGATTGTGAAATAACCATTTCTCAAGAGATCTGATTTATTAATTCTCACTGGTATGTGTAAAAAAAAAAACATACCAAAAAACCCAAACCAAAAAAACTGCAAAGCTGTAGCCAGGAATATAAATCTAATAAATGATTATAGTAAGGTGGTTGTGAAATACCACTGATCCCAGGATCTGTTTCAATAATTCTTGCTAATGTCTCTTTGGAAGGTAATATCATTGTGGGAAAAAACCCCCCTGTTTTAGACTCCTGACACTAACTTTGTTACCAGGTTTGTAGAAATGCTGTAGAAAGCATTGCCAGTGGCAGAATGACCTCTCTTCTCACAGTTTGGGGAACCTGCTCAGCAGGCAGTTTATTGTGTCACAGCAAATGATGCACACACCTGATGTTAGAGACACACACACTCTTGTGACAAGTCTGTTTCATGTGCTCACCATACAGAATGTTATTTGTACCTTAAGTGAGTGGAAAATGATCCAAGTACTTTCCAAGTAATTAGGAAGAGATATATCCAGGCCTTAAGTAATTAATGTTTTTGCACTATGAACTCACACGTGTGACCATTTAGGACATTGTGTGCTAACGTATCTAATGGATCACTTCCAAATCAAACAAGCAAAATATCACTAGAGGATTTTTTTATGATGTCTGGTTTTAATGTCCCTTCCATGAATTTCAGCATGTGTTAAGAAATTCTGTAAAACAGATTTTTTTTAAACATCTATTTTCTGGTTTACGTCATATATCCACAACATCTGCATTTTTACCTCCCTGTCCCTCATTTTCCTTAAACCATTTAATTTTCTACTTACTGTTTTCTCTACCCTTTCCTTTTCTGCGTGTTTCTATCTGGGGATTGTTTCTCCCTCCTGCCTTTGCCCTTAAACAAAACTATCCAAGATTTTGTTCTCACTTCACGTTTAGCTTCATTCTCCACCCACAGGGAGGCACAGTCCCTCCACCTTCCTCCTACAGATCCATGTTGCTGGAGCTTGTTCTCCCTGGAGACCTGGGGGGCAGAGCTGGAGGTTCCAGCACTGGCCATCTGTGGCCACTTCCAACGTGGACACTCAGAACAAGCACATGGGAGCCAGGAGGAGCAGGGGGCTGCCAGGCATCACCCCTCGGGTCCCTCCTGGGGCTCACACACTTCCTGGGGACACCTCCAGGGTCCTCCCCACAAGGGAGGCACCCTGACTCTGTTCCACACGAGACACAGCAGATCCCATCTTGTTGAACCTATAAAGCTGTTACACCATGGATGAGCATTTTTTCACAGAACAGGAGTTACTGTGAAAAATCCCCATGGGATCATGAAAAAGGTCAGTGGGGCTGGTAGGGCTAGTCAAGAAAATTTCAACCTTCACAATTTTCTGCAGAAGAGTCTTTGGATTAAAATTTAATTTTTAACAACCTGCAACAGGATGAAAATAGACTGCAAATCATTCTTCAATCCCTGAAAGAGCTAAGCTTAGATAAATGGGAAAATATAATTTTTTAAAAGTTCAATTCATTCACATAAATTGCAAAAAAAGCAGCTACACTTGAAAGGCTGGTAAGAACCACCCCAGTAAAGTGCTGTCCAGACTCAGCCCTTAGAGATATACGTAAAAATCTAAAAATGCAAAAATATGTTACCCCATCAGAATCCTGTCATGTAATAACTATTCATCCATTTATATCCCCACTATTTTCTCCATCTTATTTAACCTTACTTATGTTCTTGTCCAATTGGGCAAAGAAGTTACACAGTTGTAAACATATAAGTCCTTCATAAAAAAATTCTAAAAGGCTGACAGGCACAAAATTCTTCCATTCAAATCAGAAGGAAGATATTAATATTTTATTCAGAATAAGCTCAGTTCAGTAATCAAATATATTCTGAAAGGGAACAGGACTAGAAAAAAACAACAGCTCCAGTACCAGATCAGGGGCTGAGTCCCAAAAAAAAATTATTTTCTGACTCAAGAAAGTATTTTTGCAGCACTTGTTTTTAAAATGTATTTCATAGAGATAAATACAAATAGCAGCTCAATTTTGTGTTCTCTGTGCTCTATGTAGAAGACATTTTTAATTTAAATTTGTCACAACTCTTACAAGCAGTCACTCACGTGACTCTACAACTTCTCACTCGATTAAGCTTGCAATATTAGAGTCCTTGTGCACTATGCAAACAATAATTTGTGAAATGTCATATTTGGTGAGGGTATTTGCCATTATCTTTTCTCTAAAATAAAAGTCCTTCAAAAGTAAATTTTCATCTTCCTAATTTAATGTTTAATGGTCTGACTAATAAGCACAACACAGTAACATGCAAGACAGTACAGTATTACAGCACAAACAAAATCCCAAGAAAATAGCTGGTTTTTACTAAATCAAGACTAATGTAAGAGCAACGAGAGGAGGGAGTCCTGAAAAATAATTACTTAATTAAATTTAGCCTTAAAAAAGAACATTACTTTTCTAAGTTCCCCCTTGTCACTTTGGCTTTCAAACAAAATTTTTAAGAAATCTGTAATTTTGGTAATACAAAAACATAACTGCACCAACTGTTAATAGCTTGTCTTTAGCAACTAAATCTTTCAGACAGCTAACATCACTGGGCACAGACATTTCCTAGCAAAAACAATTAAGCATAAAAGAATACAGAAGGTAATACAGTAATCATGCTTATCTAGGTTAATTTTTGTAGGTTTTTTTGTATTCAGTTTCACATACACAAAAGGCAAACTCACTTGCATTTGGCTCACTAAGCTAAAAAGACAATCTAGCTGAAAAGATATTCCTGAAAACTGGGGCAACAGTATCATGGTAACTGTTTGGGCTTGTTTGTATCAAAACTTCTATGACACCACAGCAACAATAATTTTAATTCTCAAAATACTCTTTCCTACACAGTTATGAACTGTTTCATTTTACATGTAGACTTAAAACCATTCAGAAATACAAAGAATTCAACTAAGGCAAATATAAAAAAGCTAAGATATCTCAATACACATTTAACTATTCACAAATCTCACACCTGGCAAACAAAACCCACCAAGTCTGTAAGCTCAAGGAAAGAATAGGCTAATTGAATGAAAGTCTGATGAAGTAAAGAAGTAATGAAAAGTCTTCTTCAAAGGTATGAAAAAGAGGGTAAAATGTGACGCTGAACAGTCTTCCTTTAGCACTAATGAAAATGAGAGGGTGCAGGAAGGCAATTGTACTGAGAGAGTCTGAAAGTACCACTTCAAACTGCTTGGGAAACAGCCATGTGAAGGAATACAGGAGTGATGTGGGGACACACTTATGTCACTGATGGGAATGCTGATGCACACCAATAAATTCTATTCCCTTGTTCCTTTCCTATAAACACCAAATTAGAACAAACAGGACATTTTATTGTCTGGCAGCCATCACTAGCCCAGCAATGCTAAGTACAGTTTACAGATCTGACTGCAGTCAGGAAAACATCATTTGTGACAGAAAGTACTGTCCTTGCAATAAAATGCTTGCTGATAAAGTGTGGAACTTAAGGCCTCACATTTTAAAAGGGAGAAAACCCGCCAAAATACTAGCCCCTTGTTGCGGGCTAGAACCAGCACCCCAGAAGCAGAGAATCCAAGCTACAGTGAGTGTTTCCTTGGAATCCTATGTAAAAAATGGTGCCTGCAATCCATGTGTTCTTCACCACAGGGACAGCCACAGCAGGAGGTGAGTTTCCAAAGCAAATGAGTGCTGAAAACCTCCAGTCAAAAATTCATTTGTAAATAGATATATGGCTGTTTTGTTCAATCTGCTTCCAGATAACACAAAACTACACTGTTTATGACAAGCTTGTTGTTTCATCAAAGCAAATTCTCTTTTCCTAACAAGTATCCTTTGTTCAACAGAACTGTTAATTAAAAGTAGTTATGCGACTCAGAAATGAAACTAAATGGGAAATAAAATGTATTTCAGAGGGAACTGTATGAATCTAACAAGACTCAGACTGTTGTCACTGCCCAGAAGTAAATTCTTTATTGGCTGTCATGGGCAGCAAACAGAACTGAACAAAACATCAGAAGAAAATGGATGCATTTTCAGGTTTTAATGCTCAAACTGAGACTTGCCCCAGCCCTGGAGCCCCCCCAAGGCAGACTCCAGCTTACTGCTGCTGTTGAGGCTAGAAGGTGGCTGGGGCTCTGCTGCAGGATCTCTGAGCTGCCCCAGTTTGGGCCCCCTCAATACCCAGGTCTTACTCTGGGAGCTCTTGGCTTGTATCTGACTGGAGACTGGGCTAGGGGAGAAATGAAGAAGTAAACTAGGTCATGTATGCATTTAAAATGACATTTTTGTTTCTACTTAAAACCTGGTGTTGTCCTTCCAGGAATGCATGAACTAGCCAAGTATTTTCTTAACATGAACACAGGCCAAATGCCATAGATTACACATTCAACTAAAGAAATACATTGAGAATGTAGCAGCACAGGATTTTTCTCAGATGCTAATATAAAGACTACATGAATAAAAACATGTAGAAGAAAACAAGAGAGATTTCTGTCTCCTAACAGAAATTCATTTGGATATTTCAGAAAGGTGTGCTTTTCAATAAGTTCTCATGCTTTTTTATGTCTGTCCTGGGTAACACTCGTTGCAGCAATCCAGAGAAGTGCAGCTATGAAGTATGAATGGAGGTCTCTTCTCCCAGTCCAGTTACCCCATAATGCAATAATTTTAAAGCATATTTTTATGACTAATCCATTGCTGGACATCCCAGCCATCACAGATAAATATTCTGTGTGGATACAGGCCAGGAGAAAGGCATAAGACGATTACAAGCATTATATAGCAGGAGTAAATGAAGAACAAAAAACAAACAAACAAAAAAATCCAGTGTCCACAACAGGGATTCACCACAGTCTTTAACTGAATTTACTTGAAATATTTTTCTTTTTCTGACCTTTAAAATGGAAATAAACAAAACAAATTCTTCAGACACAGATGGTTTACAATTAAAGAAATGATACCTATAGATCAACATGACCTATGTGGAACTGAAAACAAAACTCAGTACTAATGAGCATTCCTTTGTGGGTCTGGAAGCAGATTATCCACCAATCTACCTAACTACAATTATTTCTGAACTAGAATTAGTAGGACAAAAACTAATGCACTAAAACAGGATTATTCTAGTCATGCTGGATATACACAGCAGCACAGAATATCCTAAGCTGGAAAAGACCCACCAGGACAATCAAATCCAACTCCTATCCCTGCACAGGACACTCCAACAGTCACACCATGTGCCTGAGAGCATTGTCCCTATACTTCTCAAACTCAGGCTTGGAGCTGTTACCTCTTCCCTGGGGAGTTGTTCCAGTGCCCAACCATGCTCTGAATGAAGAACCTTTTCCTGATATCCAACCTAACCCTCCCCTGACACAACTTCAGGCCATTCCCTTGTGTCCTGTCACTGTCACCATGGAGAGAAGATCAGCGCCTGCCCCTCCACTTCCCCTCACAAGGAAGTTGCAGAGTGCAATGAGGCCTCCCCTCAGTCTCCTTTTCTCCAGCCTGGACAGACCAAGGCACCCCAGCTGCTCCCCATACGGCTTCACCTCCAGACCCTTCATCATCCTTGCAGCCCTCCTCTGAACACTCTCTAATGGCTTAATGTCTTTTTTATATTGTGGTACTCAAAACTGCACACAGTTAACTTCCCCAAAAGAAATCGCTCTGTGACTTTCAAAGTTAACTATTTAATTAACATCAAAAACAAGATTTTATTTTCATTCACAGAACGACTTCTTCTTCAAGAATTTACATTCTTCTTTCATTTGTGTTCCAAGTGAAATTTAAACCCAAGTTTATTTCCTTCCAGTTATACTTGTTATCTGGATTCCAAGATGATTTGCTGCAGTAGAAAATGTGAACTTGTCTCTGTTTGTGGTTTTATTTTGATGGATAACAAAATCAAAATTAGAGGCACCAGATTCCTCAACAGGAACAAAGAAAATAAAGAATTACTGCTCTGTGTAAGGCAAAAAAAAAAAGTTTACTCCTACTGAGTTTCAGGGATCAGCACACATAGCAGGACTCTTGAATTCCCTCTAGTGTTTGCACAAAAAGTCCCATATAGCAAGAGGTAAAACTCTTTTCTACTCCAAGAACCACATTAGAGAGCCCAGTTAAACATTCCTTGACACAGTCAAACCTTGCCTTTCTTCTGAAGCATAAGCATGACTGTGTTTAAGCTGGTCCTTGAGTCAGATGATTGGTGTGCAGCACACAAACCTCTAGTGTGCTTCAAGGACACTGCTGAAGCACAGCCACGCTGGGTGACTGCTGCCCTGAACAAACAGCTCCCCTTCTACTTCAAGGCAAGAGGCACACTCAAAGGGTAACGTGCTGAAAAGCCATTTTCTTTCAGCTCACCCCAGCTACTAGTCTACATTTTCTTTCTCTCCCCTCAACATGCACTCATGTCAAAAGAAATTACCCTTTTTTTTTTTAAACTCAGAGTGGCTTCTGATTGTTCTCACGCATATGTCAGACTTTAACATCAAAAATGCTTGCTTTCTTTCTCCCAGTTTAAACATTAAGGGTTTTCTTCCTGCTTCTGAACTACAAAAAATAAATAGTAATAAAAATCAATTATACTCAAGTTACTGATGAGAGTTGTCTAAACAGCCAGACTAGTTATAAACAGTCAGTGATGATAGACTACCATATGTTAAGCTTCCCATTACTGTGCCAGAAATCATTATAATCACCTTAATTATAGAAACAGTGACTTTTCCCCTCAGTGGCGATGTAACACAAGCAAGTGCACAAGCAGAACTCCTGTTCTGCAGTGCATTACTGTCTGCAGCAAGGCCAGCATATGCACACATTGCCAAGCATTTCTGCAAACACATCAAGTTGCCAAGCACGCAGCTAACCTGAATGGTCTCAGAAGGAGCAAAGAAAGCCAACTTTACCTTGTGTGTTTTGCTGAAATATTTTGTTCAGATCCAAAGAGGAAGCTCTGGAATGCGATTTTTGTGGCCTTGGAGGTGGAGTAGGGGGCTCTTCTCCCTTTTTCATGGCATCTTCTATTGATGTGCTAGAATAAGACCTAAGGAAAAACATGGGGAAAAGGAGAAAATATTTTATTTCAAATATTATTTTAAACAACTGTAGTGAATAGTACCTAAAATTACACTGACCAGGAGTCAGGTTCATGGTGGAAATTCCTTGCCCTAATGACTAAGAGCTCCCTCTTATAACACAGATTTATTTGGCAACAGAGGGATGTAAGCATGTGGAGAAAGGAATGAGTCACGCTTACAGGGCTAGTATTTTTTAAGGCTTTTTGTAACACAGCTTGAGGCCTTCTTATGTAACTTTGCCAGCAGGATAATTGTAGCAACTATTCTGAATAAACCAAAGTAAAATTCCCCACATACACCCCTTGGAGTTTCTGTTGCCTTCCCCAACTGCTAGGGTAGTGTTTATACAGGTATAGATTCAACCCATCTCTTGCAAGTTTGCATTTTGTAATTTGTGACATTCTCACTAGTAGAATAAATTTTTAACTATTGGAATAAATTTTCCATAGGAAACAGTCACCAAATTGCACAAAATTCAGAAAAATGAATGGCTTCTAAGTGACTACAACTGGTCAAATACATGGTCAGTACCTCTTTCCAGGCCCTCCCACAGCACATTAATCCAAATGTGGTGTGATGGATTTGCTGAGAATTTTGATTTTGCCAAATACTGTTCAATTTTTCAGCTGTTGTAGTTATGAGTTTAGAAAAACCAAGACCAAGCAAGACCAAGACTCCATTTAAAATGAGCACTGGTAACATGAGATGTTAGACTTACTGTCATACTGCATGTCAGGGCAAGACCAAAAGCACATTTGGGTAAAACAGAAATAACTCCCACTAATGACAAATGGACCATTCTTTTTTTTGCCAGACAGGTTCCTAATATCCAATGCCAGCTGTCCGATTAAGAGCATATTGAGCAACATCCTATTACCCTCACTGTCCAGGTCCAAGTTTGTCCATTTATGAGCCACTTTACACAACTAATCATAAAAACCTAATGGAGATTCTCTGTCTCCCTGCTTTACCTCATACAACTTTGCAAGACTCCTAGGTTTTTCCACTCCATTATGAATTCCATATAAAATCAACACTTTTACTCCTTTTAATCCAACATCTTCATTCAAATCACAACAAGATCTTCTTTAGGGAGAGGTTTATCAGGATTTGACATTCCTGCTCCCCCAGTTTTCTGATCTAGCTCCACAACTTTTCTCCTACTCAGTCCTTCTTTTGCTTTTTCTAGAACTACTCTTTTTTTTCTTCATAAATAAACAAATTTCTAACCAAAATTATGTATCTCCCCAGCTGGGGTCATGTGTCATCATCACAGATTTAATAATACTATGCATATCATTTGGACTGTTACAATGAGATGCAACATCCTGTTTCCAAGTCAATAACTCACAGTTAGTAAACAGCACATGCACATAGATGGCTTTCCCAGCAGTCCCACAATTCTTCTTAAAGGAGCCTGAATCACTGATTTACTCCACCCTCTTGTTCTGGTTCTGCTAGAGACAAGACTTCCTGATTTACTTCTTTCTCCAATAGGACTGTCAGAGTTCTCCTCACCCTCTGAATCAGAATTTTTAGGACCCACCAGAGGAGTCACCAAGAATTTTACTTGTTCATTATCACCACCAAGTTTACCAGATTTACTTTCCACAGGACAAATTCTTTCACTGTTTTTATTTGTATTCTCAGTTACTGAATATATTCCAATCTGGTTTTGAAGTCCATTAATACATATTTTTTCCTAACATCTCAATCATTCTTTAAAGAGAAAAATAAATCTCTCTATGGTATTTCATCCCAACAAGCACAGCAGGTCTGAACTCCAGGATGTGCTCAAGCACCTTTAGTCTCAACTTCTGCACTGAAGCAGTGACATACAGTTAGATGTGAGACAGCCACATGTGACAGAGCAGTCACATTCAAGTGACTTTTTCTGAGCTTGTTTAAGCATTCAGTGTTCTATGTTTTGTGCACAGTTTTTGCATATTTGCAATTTATTAACACAGCAAGAAAATTTAAAACTCTGCAGAAACTAAAAAGCTTTGGCTAGCGGCAGAAAAACAGCACACAAGGCAGTTCAGCCTTCCTGAATATAGGTCCTAAGAACAGAGGATTTCAGTCCTCAATCACCATGCTTATAGCTGATCCCCTCTTACTAGCAGACTTTGACAAGACTGTAAGCAGACAGCTTGTGATTATACTTCATTATCCAAGCAAAAAAATCCCAAGCAGAGCCCTCTAACTAGCACCAAAAATAAAAAGTTGGATGTGAATTAACAATATGGCTACACACCAGTAGGTGACAACCGACCCAAGATGTAATCCATTGATACGCAGTGTTTTCTGGCACAGGTTTCCCTTTTCTTTCAAACACCCAAATTCAGCAGGTGTCACTTCTAGCACACAAAAGTCCTGAAGTCCTTGCATCACACACCAACCAACCAGAGCCAAGCACATGGATGCCAATAAAAGAATTCACTCACCCACAGCCGAGAGCTGAGCTACCACTGCTGTTTCTGCAGTGCCTCCCTCCATGTGAATGTGCAGTGCCCCCCTCCATCTGAAATCACTGTGCAGGTTGCAAGAGCATGGAACTGCTGAGGATGTTCCCTGCAATGGGGTGGTCCCAGCTCTCCTGCCACGACACCCCTGGGGCTGGGCTGGAGGCAGTCACCGCCCTGACAGGGCAGCAGGGCTGGGCAGATAGGCAGAACTTCCAGCACCTTATGACCAGAGATCATGGGGCCCTAGTGCAGTATTCATGTAGGGTCTACAGCTTACAGATTCCTTCTGGTAAATCTGTCTGATCTGAGCTGTACTTCCAGCACAACACCAATTTAGAAAAAAAAAAATCCAATACGAGTTCTGATGCCTGATATCTAACACCAGAGGAACATATGTGTTTTCCTGAAACAGCAGTGAAAGCAGTACCTGGATCGTGGTCTGGCTCTGTGTGCATTAGGTTCTTGAGCAGCTGGAACAGAAAAGAAAAAAGAACTGCTAAAACATCATACTTTAAATAAATGTCTTTAGCTTCAGAATCAGTGTCCAATAAACATGTGAGAGTATACTCACATTGCAAATGTGGATGTGAGAGTATACTCATCTCACATGAGCAATGGGGATTGATTCTCACTTCTTCTTCCCCTTTGTTTTTGTAGTGTGTGAATGTCCTAAGAATTCAAAAGCCAACATGTAGTGAGAGCTTCACCTTTTCAATTTGGTTACCAGAATACAGGAAGAGGAATAGGTCTGGTAGCTCTGACCTGTAGTCATGGATGTAGTTGTGATACAGCAAGGTAAGGAACAACATAAACTTGTAATAGAAAACATCTTGTTCTTAGTCCAGAACTCTTGATCTATTACTTCGTCTGCTTCCAAAAGCACAAAGGTTTATGTCCTTCCTAAATACTTCAATTAATTAGTATAAATGTACATCACCCATTACAAAATACTAACATGTCATGCTGAGACTGTTTTGACCTTGGGAACAAAAGGTATATGAATGAAAGAAAGCTTTTAAGTCTAAATGTTGATCAAACATATTTCCATTAATGTAAAAATGGGTTTCTGTTATTTGGATGAATTCCAAGTATCCTACCACATACAGGTTTTTATGTGATAGGAAAACAACAGTGCTGAATTATCATCTCTAGGTAATTCCTTGAGGCTGTTCCTTGCTTTACATTGTCTTTTCTGTTACTCTCCTTACTAGAATCAGATAATTTTGAGAAAACATATCTGCACGATTGCTTTCAAATTCATCCCACTGAGATATCCTTAAGGTATTACAGCAGCATCTATTATCCCAGTGCACATACAAAGTGAATCCTTGTATATTTCTCAGTCTACTAATCAAGGTACAACACTCAAGAGAAAATAAAAAAAATAATTGTCAGAATTTCTAGCTCCCTTCAGATTTATGCCTACTTTCAAGTCAGACATTTATCACCAGCTGCTACAGAGCATTTATCAGCAGCTATTACAGAGCACTACCTGAGAATACAATGGATCCTCCAAACCACGGAGCAGGAGGTGCCTGTGGCAGCAGCTGGCAAATACTGAGCTTTTAATGGCTTGCACTGTACTGCTGCACAGACCATCCATAGGAGGCTTTAGGCTCACAGAAGACAAGTAGCAGCATATGGCACATGTACAGCCACACAACAGCCCTTCACAAAAGAAACTGCTTTTAGGATCATGCAGAGCTAGTTGGTGTTTTGGACAGAATAAACCCACTGCAGCTGGCAGTGACCACTTAAAAACCAAGTTCCAGTAGACTGTCATCACCAAACTAGTTCACAGTCATTCCAGATTTATCTGCAACAAACTCTTCCTAGCAACTAAAGGGAGAGGGAATTAATATTAAAATATGCAGTGGTGATAATCCTCCTCCCTCTTCTCTGTGTCAAACTCCCAGAGAATACAACTTCAGACACTGCTTCCCTACAGCCATATGACCCAATTTTGCAATGCTGAAATTGCTGATTATTAAATTACATGCACAATTATTAAATATGCCACTTAGAAATAGGAAGTATAAATCCTTTCCAAGCTAAACCATGTTTAAGACTCTTCAAATTTTCCTTTTCTTATGGAGACTGTAATTCTATTCTAGAAAGCCTTTCAAATAAAAAACCTGTAGGTAAAATTGACATTCAAACTCTCCAAGGACATCCTGTTGAGGTAAACAGGAAAGCACATAAGGAAGAGAGAATTCCAGAATGACTACTAATAAAAAATGATAGCAATAGAATGCCATTGCCAAGGATTTTCTTTTTAAGCTTTTGAAAAAGTAGGAAATTCAAGGCTACAATTACAGAATACCCAGACTTAGCTTTGCTTTCAAAAGAAGTAGCATAATACGAAAAATACTATGAAGCAGGTAGTTCATTATTAGGACATACAAATAATTGTGGCAGGTTTTCCAAGAAACATGCAGCTATTTTGGTACATCCAGTGTGTGCACACTCATGTCTGGGGTGCAGATTTATACACATACATGACAAAATCATTCAAGATGATACAGAACTATTTCCAGTTAATTAAATTATTTCCAGTTCATGAGTATCCCATATTTTTACTGCTATGGTTACAAAAGCCTAATTTCCTGAAATGGATAAGTTAAACCTGTTGAGTAAATTATTTACATTGATTATTAAAAAGTTTATACAATTCCTGGAGTAGCAGAGCCTGACAGAATAAACAGCTTGGTCTGCAGTAATTGAAGAGGGTGTGAAGTTCCTAGTTTGGGTGTTGAGCTGCTCCTGCAGCCCTCTTGCAAGACAATTTTATTTTCAACACTTTGAAGGATGCTGATTTGGTAACTTTTAACTGTAGCCTAACATCTTACACTCAACAGCTACCTCCTTGTTTTACAGACTTAAGATCAAGTGGAAAAATTGTGTTGAAAAAGGTGAAAAGCTAAAGAAAAAACCAAAACATTCCCCATTGGTCAACATCAACGATTTATCTCTTATTGGCCATCTAGGGAGAAATGTACGATTTAAATGCTTGGAAATTTAGCCCTCAATCCTTTAAAAGGCTAAGGTCAACAATGATCCTGCACTTAGGAGTCTAAATAAACTGTCCAGATATTCAGAATGCTGAGCATATAAAGTTCTTACTGATTTCAAATTTCCAGACCTTCTGATGGAGAAGAAAACTTTCACAGACTATCATCTTTCCTGAGTTTACATAAATAGCCTAAATGAATAACCAGAGAAGCATGTAGAATTTCTCCCACTTCATCCCAAATGAGTTTTCATGCTGGAGGTTAATGATTACAATGACCTTTCAGAATGGTGACTGATTCTGAAACAAGCACTCAATTACTGTGCTGCATCTAACTCGACTGGACAGATAAACATTTTTACTTTTCACACCAGTTGTAGCATACAACCTGAGAATGTGCTGGCTCAAATCCTCAATGAGCAGCACAGCAAGAGTGGAACCCTGCAGGGACAGGAGCCACGATGATGGAGTGAAATTCTGCCACTGTGTCCCTTGGTACACAAACACAGCAACACTGTTGGAGAGCACAGCAGCATGGGGAAGACTCCCTGACCAGGAGATGAAAGACCCAGGGGAAGGAGATGTGCAGGTGACAGTAAGTTTTTTTTCCTACCTGTACTCAAGACAGAATTGCTGAACTGAAAGTAAAACTCCCCTGCGCTCCTGGGCAAAACCAGGGGAAGGAGAACAGAATGGAAAGTCATGCAACCACCTTCTCCTTTCCCTGAGAGGGATGTGCAAGAGTGTGTATGAGTGTAAAGGAGAAGCAGCAATCTTTTGAGAATAGAAGCTGAAGACAGCAAATCTGGCAGCTTCCAAGTGTTTGGGAAGAAGCCAGGAAAAAAAGATTTGGGAAATGAGGCATGCAGCTGTTGAGCAGCCATGAATAAATTCAGCTATAAGACAAAACTGCTGTGACAGACATGTGGGGTCCATTTTCTTAATCAAGGATATCTTCATGAGAAAAAACATTCATGCAAAAGGAAGAGAAAGCAAGATTTTTAGCTTGACTGGGACCAGGGAGGGCTTACAAACATTCTTACCACTGTAGAAAGAGATTAACAAAGAGGAAGGCAAGTGAGGTCTGATGAACTGAACTGAATGCAGGGGAAGTTTCTGGAGCAAATAAGTAATTTTGAAATATGCTGTTCCAAAAACAACATTTTCCAGAATGACAGGAACAAGGAGTGTACTTTGGAGCTAGAGAGAGAAAAATCAGGAGTGGTTTCAACAAAGAAACAAGCCCTGAATCAAAAGCTTGTGGCAGTGTCTTAAGCGCCTCAAGGTCTGTGTTTCCAAAGGCTCTCTGTCCTGTAACTCATTGACACAAAATAGGAAAGCTGAGCTTTCACAAAGAAACAGGCAATTTCAGAATAGTTACCAAAACATTACATAGTTACTCTATACTTAAATGTATTTTCACCAAGAGGTACAATATTCATGCTCTTGCATCTTGTTTGTAGCACAGAGGAACTTCAGAATCTTTAAAACAGCTGAAAACATTTTCCACACAGAAAGAACCCATACACTAACAATGAGGGAAAGAAAGCAAGAAAACCTTTTGACAACCTGAAAAGGTAATTAATATTTATCTTACAAATAGCAGTCATTATGAGATAAAAGCTAGTATCAGTAAGAAAGTAGTACAAGAGCAAAAAGTTCTTTCAAAAATTAATCAAGTTACACTAATTTAGGCTTACTGTGATGTAGAAATACTGGATCAAAATTCTCATGCAAGTAACACATGACAATTTTTTCCTTACCTGCTTTCACAGTCAAGTGCTGAAATTCCTTTGGTATAGTTTTGAGAGTAGTGCTTACTTTAACAGCTTAAGAAAAAAAAAAAAAAAGAAAAGATAATTACTTTAAGTATGTGTGGGTAAAACCTAGAAGTATCAGGTCTGAGAAAAAACACCTAAACTGGTATTAGACATCTTATAATGCCAAACATACTTGAAAAGTAGCCAAATACCCTCAGAAAACTGAAGTACTCAAACAAGTAACAATTTCCAAGAGCACAAAAGTCAAGACCAGAAAGAAAGACCTATTCTCAAGTTCCCAAATAATCTCAAATTTTGAGAATTTGTGGAGTTGAGTGCTTATTCCCCTTCCACATTCCCCTTCACATCCTTTCTAATGGAGTTTTCAATGCACCATAGTGTGTTTTGATGAACTGTGACACTCAGTGTTAAATGACCACTTGGAATGAAATCTCTCCTGCTCTAGGATGAGCCTGCTTTAGCAAGGAGGTTGAACCAGATGTCCCTTCCAACCTGACCTGCTCTATGATCTGCCTTTATCTACCAAATATGGGAAAAGTTTTGGGTCTTGTAAACCAGTTCAGTTTACATTATCTTCCAAATTTAACTACATTATAACCAAAGTGCACTTAATTTACGTGGATACTTTTGAAAATGCAGGAAAATTTGCTTCTATTGCCCTGAACTGCAGGTTCTTCACTTCTGGGGGGATCCCCTCAGTTAGGAGAGTGATCTGTTTTCATGTTCGTCAGAATAGTAATAAAAGGTAGAACAAAAGTATTTGTTCTTTGGCTGAAAAGGTAGCAATCTGTGTCATAAATACAGCATATCTTCAGCCCTGAAGGAGGACTGCATGTCTCAAAACAGATTCCCATGTGATTTAACATGTCAGCTACAAAAATCAAAGCACAACTTCATCGTCTGAACAGGGAAAAAATATTCCCTTAGTAAGAAGTAAATCTTCCCCAGACAATTCACAGCAATAACCTTCAAGGTTCATGTCCTTCTCTGGTTCATTATACATTTTGCAACAAAACAAACCTTGTCAACAAAACACTGATTTCTTGAAATATGCTGACATGTCAAAATCTTTTACAAACACACACCAACCCTTGACAAACTTTCTTTGAAAAGGGGCACTGGGAATCTGTCAAACTCTGTCACACCTGAGTGTGGCACATGAATCACGAATGTGGACTACCTGGTCTCACAGCTCTGCTGCAACCTTAACATGTGGACATCTGGGAGGCCAAGATATTTTTTATTTTAATTCATACATAATCTGCAGCTCTGAGAATCAGGCAACAGAATACCCACAACTGTTCTGTTTCTACAACAGAGGGACAGCAAGTAAGAACTGGGAAAAGGGAATATAAAAGAGAATGAATGGCTGTGTGATGATCCAGTGCCAATTCTGGAAGCCATAAAAGCTACTGCAGTAAAAAAGAGAAAGATCACTCCAATTTCACATGACTTGCTGCTGATGGATGTCTATTGAAATGAATGAATTGATGAATTTTTTCAGTCCAATTTGACTAAAACTTTCGTTTTGCAAGAAAATACAGGGATTATTTTTTTCAAATAGGAGTAAAAACTGATTTTGAAGTGTTGGTGTTTCTTGCAAAAAACAAAATTGAAAATTTGGCACAGTGCAATCTTTACTCTTAAAAAATTCCTGATAACAATTAAAATTTGTTTAAGTAAGAAGCACAACATTAATTGCCTTAGGGCTAGACATATTTTAGAAGGTGTATGATAGAACTTTGATAGAATTTTGAAGCAAACCCCTCCATTTATTTGTCTTCATCTCATTTGCTGTGAGCTGTCTCTTTAAATCTTTAGAAACACACAGCCAGCTTAGAAATTAAACACATCCAGCAAACATAGGGGTTTACTAAAAACACATATCATTTAATCCCTAATGGAAAAAAGTTATTTATTTGAATACCTTGTTTGTCATCTTTCTTTCCATCCTGTAATAGGGCAGAGTTATCAGGTACCTCTTCAGCTGATGACTTCTAAAGATAGAAGATTTGTTAATTACACTGACTGTACAGCTCGTACCTTTCCACAGCCAAATATTTAAGAATTCAGATCAACACAAATAATGGTGACATTTGAGACAATATAACTCTACTTTTCAAGGCACAGCAGTTCCACACCAGAAATGAGTTAAAGGAGCACTTCAGCAGTGAACAACTGAAGGAGGTAAGGACTGTATGTAAGGAGAGGCTTCTCCCAGCAGAGCCATATTAACTCCTGTGTAAGGGTAGATGAAAGCTTCCCCAGTCTCCATGAGAAAAATCTCTCTAACCAGAACTCCAGCTGTACTGCAGAGCCTGATGGTTATGCTTTAAAGCTCCTGGCTGGTGTGGCTGATCCTTGAACTACTCTTTTCTTTCAACTTGCAGTCACAGAGATGGGAAAAACAAATTTCATTAGCAAGTCTGTTGGAGGCCCATTCAAGCCTCTAATAGGAGAACAGGGAATTTCTCCCCAGTCTTATTCCTTGATTTTCTGTTATTTCAGCAGCAACTTATAAGCATTTATTGTTCTTGGAGCTTCTGCTGGAACAAATCCTACCTCTATTATCTGTAAGAACAAGAATACCCTCTGTAACCAAATATTCAAGTAAACATCAGAAACTCTAAACTTCTCTAAATATTAAGTGATGCTGGTTTTTGCCCAGGGAGTATGGAAGAGGTTTGACCTGAAAATGTCCTGAAATGAAATAAATTTGGCCTAAACAAATGAATTGAGAAACCTAGATTTCATAGACATTTTTAAAAGACCACAAAAATCTCAACTTGGTTCAGAAAGGAAAACTCCACAGTAAAAGTGAGATTTCTTTTATAAGAATTTTATAAATTTCTGAGGAATGGAATACCCTAGTACTTCTGAGTGAGCAACACAGCAAAAATATGGCTTGAGGACTCTGAAAATGTATGAACAAAACATTTTCCCATAGCTAGCCCTGACACTCAAATGAAGAACATGAGACCACAGACCTAAATAAATGCACGCTTTAATTAATGAAATGACTTTCAGAAATTTCAATGAACTGCGAGCATGGCATTTCTGAGGGAGCCCAGAGGAACCCCAGCCAGTCATTTAATGCATGTTTTAACTTTAGGATTTTGGCAGTGAGAAAACTTGTAGAAAAGAACCAAAGGAGAGTGGGAGACAAAAAAACTTGAGACAAAAAACAACAGTGAAGACAAAACTTCCTTGGTAAACAGAAATCAGTCACCCATGGCACTCCCAAGCATAATATCAGCAGCCTTGGTGTGTTTTTCAAGTTTAACAGAGCCTAGCATGCAGGTGACGTGTCTCCTGCCATTATTTTCTTTATGAATGCATTCAGGAACTGCTTCTATTTTATTGCAGTACTGTAATTCAGCAGTCACAGTAAAAACAGGCATCTGAAATGAAATTAAATAGCCTGAATGGATGATAAGTGGAAATTTAAAAAGACATGGAGGTAATGCATAACAGATTGCATTGATAATGTAATATTTTAATGTAGTGATCAAGTATCTAAAGTATAATTCCTCCACTTGCCAAGATAAAAAAGGAAATTGCAACAGTGAATTGCTGCACTTCCCACTAAGGGAGATGAATGGAAGATGAATTACTGACCTTCCAAATGATATTAATTCAGTGTATTAATTCTGAATGTAAAAACGTAAGTTGAACAAAAAAAAAATCAAGTCAAAATTATTCTCAAATCACTTTTGAGGAGATGTTAAAGTCCATTAATCTTGGACAACATAAACTGAAGCTTTTAAATTATGTGTATGAAAGATACATAATCACATCTTTGCTTGCATTTCATATATAATTTAATTCTATATTATATCTGTATCTTCTTTTATATTTTAGGTTTCAAGGCACCCAAAACAGGGTCACAAACAAGGGATGAGGTGATTCTGGTAAAGGACCTGCCCATGCTGCCAACATACCAGCACCCTGCACTAGCAGATCTGCAGTGATGCTTTCAAAGCCCAGCGTGGCTGCTGTGCTTTGGGCAAGCTGCTGTAGGATGAGTCACACCTCCCAGGGATACAACAAGTATTTTATCAGCTCCACAAGATACACTGGGTGCTCAACCTGCTGGCTGCAGCACTGCCCAAAGTGAACACTGTACTCCAGAGAAGCTTGGGAGATTCTGTTTGGTGGTACCACTAGCAAGATGGATTTGATGAGGGAGCAGCTGGGTTCTGACCCAGGGACTCCCTGGGGCCAGGCACTGGGAGGAAATAGCTGGAGAACAGCCTTGCTGAGCTGCCATGACACACCATTATTTTTAAACTTGGAAGAGTGTCAGAAGGGCTGGTTCCTGCAGTCAGTCTGCCACTTGATTTACTTCCTTAACACTAAACCTTTAAATCCCACAGCACATACATTGAGAGTTGCAATATTCAGTCACAACTCACTAGCCATGATTAGTTCAGCCCTATAAGGTCTTTAAAAGTTTGGGATTTAACCTCAGTGTTAAACTCTTCTCCTTAATTCAGTTTTGCTTGCAGAAGACTCCACGGCATCATACAATGGCTGGGTTTGGAAGGGAGCTCTGGACATCTAGTCCAAAGCCCCTGTTCCATCCAAACAAACCTACTGTGTACAGCTGTGGGCCCCTCACTGCAAGAAAGGACATTAGCATGTGTTCAAAGAAGGGCAGTGGAGCTGGTGGAGGGTCCAGAGCACAGGAGTGCCTGAGGGAGCTGGGGTTGTTTACCCTGGAGAAAAGGATGCTCAGGGATGACTTTATTGCTCTGTACAACCATTTGTAAGAAGGCAGTGCTGGGCTAACAGTTCGAATTGAAGATCTTGGAAGTGTTTTCCAAACTACATGATTTTATGATTCTAGGTCTGTCCTGAAGCCTCATATTTTCAACCAATTCAGACTGAGCACATATTTCACCTGAACATGGCCCATGTGCCCCACTGCCCCTCGTACAGCAGCCCTGCAGGACACCAGCAGGCAGAGCCTATTTCTCTGAAGATTCCAGCGTCTCACAAGTCCCTCAGCGACTACTGTGAACTCTGCTATGTGGGAATACTTATTGAAAAGCCTGTCAGCCCTTTCCATACACAGAAAAAATGGCTGAGCTGGGGGTTTGAGATGGCTTAATAAGAGGTTTAGAGATCATAAAGTCCTCTCAGAGACTCAGAGTCTGCAAGGTAAGGACCCAGCTTACAGCCTCTCACCTCTGTCCGACTGAAGTCCCGAGTCTGCTGACTGCTTGGCAAGGGCTCAGAGTAAGAGTCAAACAGTGCACAGTCACGCACGGGCTTCAAACAAGCTGCAGGGAAAAGAAAAAGAAAAGAGAAAAGTGAAAAAACCCCAAACCAACAAAAAAACAACCCAAAGCCAAACACAGACACACCAAGTCTTTGGATAATACATACTTCTTAGAAACCTGATCTAGCATAATTTTGCTCTTCATTTCTACATCTCAGACCTAATCCATAAGACATGGTTGACAAACACCATGAAGAAACTCTATCTTGCATCTTAAGTAAGTCAGTGTCATGAAAGGGATAGATTGTATAATTTCTGTTGTAGAAATAATAGTGAAATTTGGAAGAAATGTTTTCTTCTCCCAATCTAGTATCAACTATCTTATAGTTTATATATTATTCTCTTAGCAGTGTTAAAGGTACTTACGTTACCTTCAGCTGAAATTTTGACTTTTTGAGTATTGAAAAGTATAGTAGAATCTACATTATACTCTAAAATTGAAGGCCAGAAGAAAGCAAAGCACTAAACACTGTATATGCTGTAGTATATGCCACCTTCAACTAAACAACACTGAGAGCAGGGGGGAAAAAAAAGGAAAAAAATCACATCTAACTTCTCAAAGAAATATTCACAACAAGCTAATTTCTATCCCACAAGCTCAGGTCCTTCTGCTGGTATCACTCTGGGATTAGCTCCTCCAAGATAAATCTGTCTTATGAACTGGAAAACATCTTTTTTTAAAAATCAATATATTAAAAGGCAGAACAACCACATTTCTAGTTTTTGGCAAGCATTTATTTTATCTCAATAAATTAAGCTCTTGGAAACCTGTCTTAATTTGCAGTACAGTGGGTTACACACAGGGCAAATAGCTTTTGAGATTTTGCAAATTAGTTTTAATAAAAAGTTTCCAAAAAAAGGTGGTGGGTCAAATTGTCAATGGAGCTGTGCCAGGAGAGCATTTGGACCAGTTGTGCTTGTAGTTTATGGTACAAGCCATAAAACTAGCAAGATTAATGCATTCTTAAATGCTTTTTTGCTACAAGTCATTTTATTTGAAGCTTTAACAGCACTCTTATCAGATGCAAATACTTAAATTGAACCAAATTACGCCTCCATCTGAAACTAATGCAGCAACATAATGAAAAACTGTGTTCTTCTTTGGAGTCCTAAGAAGCCAAAAAAATTTGAAAAGAAGCCTAAATTTTACAGAAATCAAATTATGAAAACATGAATACACAGGATTTCTCTTGAAATTTGCTTTTGATATTTTAGGTAACTGTATGAGTAACCTACATTTTTGTCAATGGTTTTATTTCAGAAGTAATACAACCAGGGCTCTACGCTTTTCTCTTATTCACAGTTTCACAGTGTGTTGAGATGTTCTGCTTTTCATTAATGTAAGTCTTTCAAAAGACAGATTTATGAATCCTGACCAGATAGAAGAATGAGCACGAGATATTTTCAGACCCTCAGATTAACCAGAATTAGTTCATTAGCTGGGGAATTTAAAGGACCCACAAGAAATAATTAGTCCTTTCACCTCTTCCATGTAGATTTGCTTGAAATGCTTGGTCTCATGCAATAGCAAGAAACAATAATCTAAGAAAATAGTAGAACTAAGTGCTGAAAGGAACAAAGAGGGAAAAAGAAAACTCCCAGGGAACAACTGCAGCTTGCCATGCTATTTCTCCCACTGACATAATGATTCCCTGCTACTAGAGATAGTTATTTCCAAAAAGGTTCAATGTGAAGACACACCAAAAAGAATCTGCATGGATGAGTTTACAAGCCAATTCATCATGAGACCAGGCATGAAAGTAGTGGTGAAAAAAGTGGTTGTCCTGGAGGGAAAAGGGTAGTTGTAATTATGACAGGGGAATGTAATCAGAGAGACTAAAAGTGATGAAGATTTGGAAGGGCATGTTTTCCAGGAGCTCATTGCTTTGGATATGAATATAGTGGATTACAGGGAACATGACTCCACCAGAAATTATTTCACAAATCTGATATGGGGTCAACATTTAATTTTCCTAACTGCAGCTTGATTTGTTCTTTTCCTGCCTTTTAATATATTCAGTGTCATCAAATTTAATGGAGATTTTATTAGGTCTTAAATATTATCCCTTAGCACTGTAATTATCATCTGTGATTAATCCTCCTTGCCCTCAAGAGTCATGCACATTTTTAGATGTAACAGTATATATTCCAACATTCATTTATAATTAAAAGAGACATAACTGAAGAGAACAAATGAAAGGGCAGGTCTTTCACCGCACATTTTTACTGAAGTATGTTGTATTTTGGATTAATTCATCTTTGTGCTACACAAATTGTTGTAATCCTGTCATTAATGCAAACAACCCACAGAAGAACCTGTGGATTACATTAAATAAATTACAAAAAAATTCAACCTTTGATATAACCAATATCTCCATCTAAAAAAATACACTAACATACTAAGTTCTAATGCAATCCAGTATAATTTTTAACAAATCTTCAAGACATAGATACTTTAAGGAAAAATTATCAAAATAATTAAAAGCTATATCACAGATTCACAGAATTTTTTTAATTGGGAGAGATTTCAAAGATTACTTAGTTCCAACCTCCCTTACCATGGACAGGGACACCTTCCACCAGACCAGGTAGCTCTAGGCCTTATCCAACATGGCCTTGAACACTTTCAGGGGTGGAGCATCTACAGCTGCTCTGGGCTACCTGTTCCAGTGACTCACTGCCCTCACAGTAAACAATCTCTTCCTAAAATATAACATAAACCTATCCTATTTCAATTTAAAGCCACTGCTGGATTCCCTTTGCTTTACAGGCATTCAACTGCCTCTTCATCTCTCCTGACACCTGAAGCACAACAGAGCAAAGGGGCAGATATTAAGAGGCAAGTAACTGCTCCACTTTGCATCCCTATCTCTCTGCTTTGATCTAGGACTTCTACAGTAACCACCTTATAAGCACAATTAAAAACACAGGCCTTAAATGCAGCTGGAGAATCACTAGAGAGCACAGAAGCCCATTCCAGGATGGAAACTGAACCTGTCTCACACACACACTGGATTTCTGAGATGGCTGCAGGGACATGGCTTGCCCCAGGAGCTTTACCTGCTTGGAGGTACTCAGGCAGCAGTGTCTCTGGCAGTGTCTCAGGCAGCTGGTAGCCATTCTTCCTCGCAACCACAAGGTGGAAAGCGGCACAGAACTCCGGGAGTGTCAGTGCCCCATCGCAATCCACATCACTCAGCTCCCTGTGGGTAAAACAGGCACACGTTTTCCAAGGTGTTACCTCAGGGAAACACATGTGTGCCCTCACGTGGGAGACAAAAATGCAGCTCTGAGAAGACATATTTTAACACAAGACAAGTATTTCTGCCATGGTCATTTGATCCTGACTTGCACTTTTGTCTTGGGGAAGATGAAGCAAGCTGATTTTCTAAAACTGACTTGCCACTTTTTTCTTTTTCAGTAAAGTACATTTCTTTAATACAGCACACCATTGAATATGATGGTATGTGTATATTAGAATGTGAAATACATAATCTATATTTATAGAATCATAGGGGGGGCTGGGTTAGAAGAGACCTCAAAGATTCCAGCTAATTCCATTAGATCATTCCAGATCTAATTCCAACTCCCATGCCATGGGCAGGGAACCTTTCTCTAGACCAGGCTACACAAAGCCCCATCCAGCCTGGCCAGGAACACTTGCAGGGATGGGAAGTCCACAACCTCTCTAGGCAATCTGTTCTAAGGCCTCATGACCCTTATAGTAAAGTCCTTCCTAATATCTAATCTAGGAAGGTTACAGCCCTTTAGGTTACAGCCCTTTCCCTTTGTCCTATCACTACAGGCCCTTGTGAAAAGTCCCTCTCCAGCTCTCCTGTGGACCCTGCTAGGCACTGGACAGGTGCTAGAAGATCTCCCAGAACCGTTTCTTCAGGCTGGACAGCCCCAAGTCTCTCAGCCTGTTTTCATAGGAGAGGTGCTCCAGTTCTGTGATCAGCTTAGTGGACCTTCTCTAGACTTGTTCCAACAGCTCCATGCTTTTCTCATGGTGGAGAGCCCAGAGCTGGATGCAGCACTCCAGATGGGGTCCCTGCTGGTCACACCTCTTTTGATGCAGCCCAGGATGTAGTTGGCCATCTGAGCAGCAATTAATTGCACATTGTTCCAAGGGTGGAATTAACCTTCCAATATTAGGAAGCACTTTGGCTAATCCATGCAGGATCTTAAAACAGTTCAAGCAGAAAAAGTTAACTATGGACTTTAGCAATGGTTACTTAGCACCACTGACTAACCTTTAAAAAGGGGGAAAATTAATGCTCTTGACAAGTTTAAATATTGTTGTTAACTTCCAGCTAAGTGGTTCTCTCTTAATCTAGCACACTTCACAAACACTAAAATTAAACTTCAGAAATTCAAGAATTCAATTTTATAAATTAACTCTTTGCAAATATTGAGTAATATTTTATCATGGGCACATGGTCTAAAATAAACGTATAATTCCTTACTCTTGGAAAGTAACAAGCATTTCTCAGACTAATGAGGTTACAGTGACAAGGACTGAAACATCCCATGTGTTTAAGACAGCAACACAACCTGATAAATCACATTGCCACAAAATTACAAGCATCTACTAGAAAGGCATACTTTTCTTGAAATTCCGCACAGAGAACAACTTGTGTCAGCAATAGAAATAAAATCTGATTTGCTAACATATTAGGTTAATCCATTCTTTTTAAGTAATCTTAAATTTAAATTCCAATATTCACTTCCCCCAGCACTATGTTTCTTCAGTTGGATTTTTTTTATTTTCACAACTGACAATCCGCTTTGAAAAGATTCCAGACATATCCTTTGACCCTGACAGATGTTTAGGCTCTTGCAAGCTTTTCTTCTCATCTCTCTTCATAAAAGCATATATAAAAACAAAATCACTATCAGCATTTCTGATCCATGTTTAAAACTCTTTGTTCCTCCTGTCAGACATGCAATGATGACAACAAATTACAAAGCACCATGTTGTTGATGAAAATATAATAGAATCCTTGTCAAATTTTATCACGTACAGTTCCATCCACAATTGTTTCGCAATAAGCTCATTAAAAGTAAGAGCACTGGTTCATTAGAAAAGCACTAATGAATTACGTAGTTGTTTAATTAGGCCTCCTCTGACAGAACAGAGACAGAAAC
This sequence comes from Melozone crissalis, assembly GCF_028551555.1. Lineage (NCBI taxonomy): Eukaryota > Metazoa > Chordata > Aves > Passeriformes > Passerellidae > Melozone > Melozone crissalis. The sequence goes on along the minus strand of NW_026535791.1, from coordinate 59,020,386 downwards.
ATAAAACCAACAACACATCTAAAACATTCCAGAGGTGCTTCTCCTCTGTGTCATTTCATGAAAAATGCCAGTTCTCTGATGCTGCATACAATACACTTAAGAACAGCTCTCAGCTAGTTGGGGTTCAAACCTTCCCAGTCCTGCTGAGTAGGTGAACATCTCTCAGAAAACAAGTGTGTCAGGAAGACCAGTGACCACCCTGCTGCTTGGGCCTCAAAGTGATTCTGGAGATAAGAGCAATAATTATAATTGAAGACACTTTTAAAATTTAACAAGAACTCTTGAATTAAGCATCTTTTTAAAAAGGCTGATAGGCATCCCCAACAATATTACAGTACTCACCAGATGTGAGAAAGTTCCAGGATGGGCAGCTTTGATTTTGTGAAGAAATTCTTTGCTACAGAACCTGTTGGGAAAGCATGCCTCATCAAACACTGGGAATTAATTCTCCAAATTCTTCCCTTTTACCAGATCTGCCATGCCAGAAGCAGACAGTTAATTTATGTTCAAGAGATGCTCAGATTAATCGGATGCTCCTATAGATGCTGGACCATTTGTCTCCTGAGTAAATGACAGAGAAAGCCAGACAGAGCTGTTGACCTCATTTCTCCATTCCCTCCATATGGGAAAAATAAATCAAGGGAAACCTACTTTATTACTAGTAACTCTAATCTGCATAACAAGTACGTCACCAATGATGAAATAACAGACACAAATGGCCCTGGTTCACCCAGAAGTCATGTGCACAGCAGTACAGTGCTTTGACATCTGCACTGCTCTCCCAGTGTGCTGCTTCAACCATGACTTTTTCCTGCAGTGAAAATTTTACAGAGGGGGAAAAAAATAAAATAAAAAAGAAACTGCCGAAGATTCAGCTAGCACACAGCTCCTGTCCTGCTGCAGGCATCCTCACTCACCCTGCCACAGCAGCCCTTCTCATACTTCTAGTTAACAAACACACTTCTTCACCATCTCATATGCACAGGCTGTCAGGGGTACCCTGGAAGCCCTTCCTGGGTACAGGCTACAAATCATAAGGAAACAAAGCACAGACTTCAGGGACAAAAATCCTCTTCCCCTTGGGCAACCACTGGGGAAAGAACCAACACTGAACAATCATTTTTTCTTTGAAACAAACCGCATGAAGGAGACTTAACTGAGGTGAAGAACTGCTGAAGCAATAATTTCAGTTAGCAGCAGGTCACTCTTTAAACTTTTGGCTGGATCAAGGCCTCCTGAACCCCAGTGACACAGCAGGGCTCATTACAACTGCCTCAGTTTAAAACCTGTGACATATTCCTTGCCAGGCCAACTGTCTGTACGTGGCCAAGTCTCCTTTCACAAGCAGCCTGGACCCTCTATTCAGGATGGAAATCTGAGTATGATCAGAGTCATCTCAGTATGCTCTTAACAATACTTCTACCATGTGTGTGCTCTCCAGGATTGTTTCCTAATTACCTAGAGGTCAAAATCTCAGTCCCTCCAGAACCATAAACCCTCAGGCTTGACTGCCCAGGGCATGCTTCACTGTCATCACATGGACATTGCCACAGTTCTGCTGGATAAGTCAGCACAACCCTCAGGGATTTTTCAACTCAATATACACTGCAGGTGTGATCCACAAATCCAGCACATGAAATGTAAAGAGCTCATTTTAATTTTTACCAAATTCCCAACACTTCTCCCTGAGATGTAATTACTTTTCTAAAATCAGGATATTTAGGAGAAAATGTAAGGGCCACAATATTGATTCGAATAGTCCGCCTTTAAAAAGAAAACCTAATCAACTCTTACAAATGCACTGACAAAAAAGAATTTATTTACTTAACACTTTTCACCTCCCAGCCTGGTTCCCCTCTTCAGTGTGCACAGTGTTTGGTAAAAATCACCTGAAATGAAGGCGTTGAGGTCGGGCTGCAGGGACCTGAACTGGTTGATGTAGTAATCTCGCTGCTCCTCCGTTATCCTCCAAGGGTCATCTGAGTACTGAGTGCTGCTGTCCTGCTGCTCCCGCTCCACTGAAAGAGACTGAAGGGAGGGACACTGGCACCAGCCACAGGGAGGGCACCACAAGGGCACTGGAACCTCAAGAAACCAGAGTTACACTTTTCTAGGTAGCACAGACAAATTTTCAGAACACAAGAAGCAGAAATGGCCACACTGATGACCATCCCACTACTTACCTGGGAAAACTGAGGCTATTATTAGGTATCTTTACCCCTGCAATTAAAGGAAGCTTTACATGACCAGGGGTCAAAGGAAATCTGGCTACTGCTGACCACTAAAAGTCCAAGTCATACTTTATTACCTCTAGATTCATTTTGAGGGTACTTTGTTTTCCGCAATGCATTACAGCCCTGAACTGCACACTGAACACCTCAAATGGATGGAACCAGTAAAGGCCCTAAAGCTGCATTTATGCAGCTTTGTGCATGAAAATTTATGTTTGTTATGAAGATACATATTTAATCTAGGAATGGTGCTGTAACAATGGAAATATTCCACTTCTGGACCCTCTGCTCACCCCAGTAACTCAGCACTCATTATGCTAAGTCAGGGAGACACACAAGCCCCTAGAGACCCCCTCAAACTTCTACCACTTCCAAAGGTTTAAGCAAAAATCTGCCTTTGGGTAAAGGAATATTCTGGAGAAGAAGGGTATTCAACCCAATTATTTCTTTGCTCTGTCTTTGCTCTCTGATTAACTTTTTTAAGGGGGGCCTGTACCTTTTGCAGGTTGGATGGAGGCATCTACAAGAGGGCTGCCAGTACAGCTGGTGTTTTTGTTAAAATGGAATAAATAAGTATTCAATATTTAAGCCTGCATAATAACAGCTTTAAAAAGGGAGGGCAAGAATGAACAACAATCAGCTGTGAAACCCTTTCTCTGACACACCTGTCTATTTTCCAAGAATCAAATACAAAACACCAGTTCTGAAATACATCAAAAGATCCCTGAAACAGGCAACATCATAAAGCTGTAAATTAATTTTCATTTCAAAGTGCTACACAAATGCACCCAATTTAATTTCAAGTTAGCACAAATTATGTGACACTACCTGTAGATCTCTTTTGGAGGCTCAGGTGACATTTTATTGTGGGTGTGAGGTGCTAAGCACTCAGGAAAAGGTAGAGTCTCTGAGTCTTTCTTATTTAGGAAAATCTCTCGCTTAAGGGAGCTTTGCCCTTCCTTAGGGCAAACTAATTGTTTGCATAATAAATGCACAGCAGGCATACTGGAACACAGGAAAGATCTGCTTTTACAACCAGCAGGAAAATATAAGACCCATTTTCATAAAAACAAACAAATGCCCAGAAATTAATATGTTCAGTTTAAGGTACAATTTAACCAACTGGGGTGAAAAACCAAAATATGCAGAATGTTAGCCATAAATACTGTGCATATGTTACAGATAGCAATCTAAATCAAAAAGCAATCTCTGTGAAATCTCATGTACTTTCAATGAAAATGTTTTACTTCAATTTACCTACAGTGATTTAATAAATTTCTTTGTTTATTGTAATTTCTCCATCCCATCAGCTTTTTTCCTCATATACCAAAAAAAGCACAATTCAGTCTCAAGTCTAAAAACACCACAGAGAACACTTTTCACTTTCAAAGTGAGAATTTTCTGCCTTTTTAAAAAATTTCTCTATTGTTTTGTTAGTAGTACTACTAAAGAAAAATATGCAATTCATTACCCGGTTAGGAGTTGAACAGGTGAGTGCAGATTTGGTTCCATAATTCCCTGAAGATGGTCCATCTTGCTGGTGAGTAGAGTGTCTGACTTCATAAGGAGCTACAACAGACATTTAAAATTAAATATATAAATGTCAGGATAATAAAAAAATGCTGCTAAGTGAAAGAAAATAATTAAATACCACAAGATCAAGAATGTATAAATGTGAACATTTTATCTGAGCATCAAAGTCCATTTGGTCAAGCACCTACTAAGTGAACCCACTATCACAGTATCAAAGTCCCTTTTGTCTTATGCAACAAAATTCCAGCCACATACTTGTTTTTCCCATTGCACCATTCTTCTTCAGACATTACTGAGACACTGTCACTTATATACTGCTAGACCACAGAAATCACTGTTCATCATGTTTAAATATACACTTATACAGCCTGTCCATGCATTTATACATTTTATATACTTATAGCCACATTTAGCACAAGAATTATTTTAAGTAAGAAGAAATAATTCATTTGGTCTATAAAAAATATGCTTTGACAATGCTATCAAATAGCTAACCATTACTTCTCAATATAGTCTTCCTCTCCCTTCCCTAATTTCTGTTGAAAACCAAAATACACGACTCACCACTTTGTGCTATTTGGAGAAAAGTTTGTAAAGAAAAGTAACAATTTCTTCTTCTTTTGCTAAAATAAGTCACTTAGGCTCCACTGCAGCAAATATAGTAAGCAGTGACACAACAACATATTTAGGAACAATGTTTAAAAATAGGGCAAGCATGCAAACAAAAAGGCAAGTCACTTGCAAACCCTTACACAGCTGAGAACTGCTGCCAGACTATTTAAAATTTACCATTACAAAGTTTACATTAGATAGTCAGAACCTTAGAGACTCATGATGAAAAAGGAGTCCAAGAAATCTTAAAACTTTTGATCTTAGGAAAAGCTTAAAAATCATGCCCCTAAACCCCTTTGTTTTCCTAAGGGGTCTTATCCTGTGTTGTTATCTATTTCTATTCCTGTACAAGTCACTGCTAATTTCAGATTAAATTAAAAAAAGGAAGGAAGGTGAAAGGTGAGAAACATTTAGATGCCCTCAGAGGGGAGATTTAAGCATGAAGCCTCATGTCTACATGCTTGCTAGCATGAGAAACTTTCACAACTATAAAATGCCCACAGTCATGGCTGCAGTGCAAAGGGCTGTCCCTGAAGACACCCTGTCCAGTTTCAGGGTCAGATGTGCAGCCCAGTCCAGCCCAGCCAGCCCAGCGCAGGGGCACAAGCACCTCCTCCACATGCACTACACACAGCTGCCCTTTGGAGTGCTCCTCAGGAAACTGGACGGGTTTTAATCTCCTAGGCCAGGAAGAACCAGCAGGGCTTGCATTAGGCCTGGCTTGCATTGGTACAGCATGGGTCACAAAACGTTAACTGCTCACTGCCATTGAGAATACATTTGGATGAAGTATCCCCAGTGGGATTAAAATAGGACTGATTCCTTTTCTGGATTTCCTATTTCTGGAAAATAGGAAAAATTGCTTTCTGAAAAACAGTCATTGTTCTGCACCTCTAAGATTTTATTACCTTAGAAATTCAAGCAGTTAAATAATTAATTTTGGAAGATGTTGACAGCTGGACTGGATGCTGCTGTCCCTGGTCACTTTGTGTAGCTGCTGAGTCCACGAGAAATTTCACAGAAGATAAATTTGCAACCAAATTCAGAAGGAAAAAAAAAACCCCAACACCCAAAATACTCCCTCATAGCACTGACAGATCTGGGACAGAGTGCCAGAAAAGAGCAGAGCACCCAGCAGGTACACAGACAGACACTCCCTGCCCAGCTCTCCACAGCATGGGCTCTCTCCCACTCTTCTTCACTGGGGCAGAACATGCATTGTACCAGAAAGCAACTGCACTAGTGTGCTTCTTTCAGAATTAAACCCACTCTGAACAAGCCGTAGTTTACCTACACAGCAGGGGAATGCCTGTGACTCAGTACTAGTACAATTTTCAGGTGGAGGCCACTTTATAGTGTCAAACACATTCTTATCACAGCTGTACTGAGTTTCAACATGTCGAATAGCTCTTTTGTCACTCATTTGTAAATAAGGACAAAAGGTGAAGGACTAGGATGCTTCAATCTTCACCCACTGCAAACACACTAATGTAAAGCAGGAGAGATGATGGTATACACCAATGCCTCCTCTTGCCATTAACTTGGTCACCACATGTTGCAATTACAAGAGCACAGGTACTTCACTATAAGAGGAACCTGTAAAGCCACAGTTAAACTGGCTTCTGCCCCATTAGCCTCTTATTAAAGTCTGAATGTTTTCCCACCTACTGTAATGGCACCAAAATGAGAGACAGAATAACCTATGCAGTGTCTAGTTTTTGTCTGAATTGCTGAAGTTACACTGTGGGACTGCCTCTACACTCTCATCCTATTATTATTTCTGTTACAAAACCAGAGATGATATGATCCATTCCTGCAAAGGATGGTTCACTTCCAATCTGAAAATTAATATACATCTACTGAAATCAGGAGCAGGCTTTTCTTGCCCTCTAATGAAACCAAAACCATCATGCACTCTGACAATCCTTGCAGGCTCTCTGCCACTGGGGGTATATTGCAGAGCTTTGTCAGAGATTAGGTATTAGCATCTGTGAGCAGTCAGACATAAATCTAATTTAATAGAAAGTGAATAGGAAGACAGGATTGAACAGTCAAAATATATTGATCAAATAATTTTTCAAAACATGAGTCTAATTGAATTTTAAAATAATTAGGCTGATTGTCACTAGCATTTAGAATTTGGATACTTCTGATAAGGGAAAAAAATAAAAAGGAAAAAAGTATTTGAATTCAATGTGCATTGCCATTTTTATCATACCTCCATGCTGCTGTTCCAGCCCACTTCTTGCTTTACCATATCCATAACTTTGGGCTATTCTCTGGTAGGTAGATGGAGAAGCAGGAGGTGAGCAAATTGGAGACATTGGAGGAGACTTGGGTTCCTATTTCAAAAACACACCAACACAAAATACAATCCTGAGACAAAAATTGTAAGAAACAACCAAGTAATGCTGCTAAGTGGTCCAAGTGCATACAATTGATGGACAAACAAGAAAAATCACTGCAGAATCCTCAGGCCCTTTATTTCCAAGAAAAGGCTTAAAATGGACAAGACAGGATTTGGTACTGAGCCTTTAGGGATAAAGCATGGCAGTGCTGCAACAAAGCTTTACAATGGTCAGCTCAATATTGTATTTTACTTCCAAAGATGCCTGAAGTAGTATATGTAGAAGGCTCAATGTGAGTGGATAGCTTTGAATTTACATAGTGTGAGTGTGTTCTTTGTGGGAGATCATTTTCATAATAAAAAAAATTACAAAAAATTAAAATACATCTCTGGGTCAGTATTTTAAACACTGTGGATTTGTAAGTATCACTGGGTAACTATCCTAAAGCTTCCTTTTTCCTTTGATTTACTGAGATTGCTTGAGAAAAGGATGTAAGTTTGAAAGGTTTTACTGAATAAAGAGGAAAATATAACACAACACAGATAATGCAGATGGAGCCAGGGGTTTGAGGGCAGTGTTCTGCTTGGGTGTCAGTACACAGAGCAGAGGCATAGATGCTCTTCTTCCTGATCCTGTTATTCCACCTGTGTATCTTGTCATCAGCTCCCTCCTGCTGCCTGACCTCGGGCTGGGAACGCCGTTACCGACGCCAGCGCAGCCCGTGATAAACGCGGGCACATGTTCTGGGAAGATAAAAGTGCTTCCACCAGGCACTTACAGCATGACCTGATACAGTACCACAGGAGAAGGTGTCAAGCCTGGGGAAAATTATGCAAATCAGTTTTTATGAAAATTAGGCAGCATTGTGAAGCTTCTTGTATCTGAACAATTGCTCTCTACTCTCCTAAATACAGGTAACAGGAATGTCCCTTGGATGCTTCACTAAACTGGCATGTTTCACTCAGGAAAAAGAAAAGCAGATGTCTTCTGGACTATTTCTTGAGGAGATGAAAATGCAAGAAAACTTGGGGGCCTTACCCCACCCAAAAATAGCGGCTCATGATTGAATACCTTCTCTCCAACTGAGTATTTCTAGAGTGACTGAGGACCATTACTCCACTACCACACTGGCCATGGGAAATCACTCACTTTCCTGTTCTCTTTCACAGATTTCTATTTGCTGCTTTTTCCTCTTCCTCTCTGAGAAACAGTGCTGGTTTAAGTAGGAGGAAAACACTGAAAGAACTTAGACAGAATATTACAGGGCTGACAGCTTTATACAAGCTCATATAGAGAATTTTCTTCAGGGAAGCAACTGGGATGCATGAAAACCAGAAGACAGGCACGATGGGGATTACTTGCACATCAGGAGTTCATCTCCAGTCTAGTGTTGGAAAATTGAGTAAGCCCCTGTGAGTGTAATCATTTACAGGACTGGACCTAAAAGGAGAATGCATAATGACATGCTGGCCTGAAGGAGACAAGGCTGTTACCTGTTTTTCCCCTTCATCTGCTCTTTTGTAGGAATTTTTTTCCAAAGTTGCATGTGGAACCTGAAACTTAACTCCATGGAATTCTGCTGGAGTCCCATAACGTACTTCAGTGTCATTTTTCAGTGCCATAAATCGTGGTAGAGGCAATTCTGTATTAAAAGAGAGAAAATTCAATTGAGACTACAGAACATAAGCACTTTAAGCAGTATCATCTTGTAAAACCAATGAAAAGTTTATCTATAAAAGACTGCTAGTTATATTTTGTAACATTTTTAAGTGTGGGACTACTTTGATTATTTTGTGTCTTAATAAAAATGTGAATGTTACACAAAGCTACATTCACTAGCTTAATATACAATCTCTCCATGCAAAGAGAAAGAAATAAGCCTTGTGCATGTTATTAAAGCAAACTGCAAACTCATTTCCTGCCTTCAAAACCTTGCCTGTAATGAAAATAATAGTTTCCCACAGAAACTGTGGGACAGATAAATTTATCAGTGAGGATCACAGTATCCTCAATGCTGCCATCATAAAAGGAACAGATCAAAAATGGCAGGGTTCAGAGATCACACCAAGGCCTAGAGAGACAGCTGTGTTAAAAAGTCCCATGCTGCATCGGCTGTGCTGAGCAAGAGACTGACACTTTGTCACTCCTTAAGACAATTCCCAATTATTTTGCAGAAACACCATTTATTTTTGTGCACAGTCACCCTAAAAGATCAATATAATTAAAATTAACAGAATGCTCAACACCAAGCAAAGTCATTCATCCATCACCTCTGTAATCTTTTACAGGTACAGTTACAACCATGAGAAAAATAAATTACTTGAAATTTCATACATGTTACTCACTTCTAAAGGCGCTCATATATATTTTCTAGAGAAAATTTAATTAGCACTGGAGTAAGTTTTATTGAAATTTTACTGAAACAGTAAGTGAGCAGGATATCAACACAAGGACTGCAAGTACCTGTTTTCACTCAAATTTGTGGATTATTTACATATGCTGGACTGGTAAAACATACTGAGTAAACCTCAGTCCAGTTTTTAATTTAGTTTGTTGGGAGGTTTTTGGGTTTTTGGGGGTTTCTTTTGTTTTGTTGTGCTTTTTGGGTTTTTTTCTTTTTAATTAACATCTTGTAAAAGGACATCAGTGCAAGAGAGTGCACAAGCTGTTTGTAAGCAAAACTGACAGGCAAATCCAGGCCACTCCTCTTCACTCTTGGTTCAAACTCCTGCTCCAGCAAGGCACTGAACCAAACTGTGCCAGCTGCACCTGACCCCCTGCACTTGGCCAGGAGCTCTGCACCACGGGAGCTCAGCTCACACAGGTCATCATGTGCTTGCCTTACCTTCCTTGGGATGCGGCAGACCTGGGAACCCCCTCTCTGTGCTCTGTGCCCTGCAATGCACATGAATTTGACATTTCTTTGCCCTTATCAGGGAGAGCAGAGCAGAGCAGAGCTAGTTGGGAGCAGTGACCTGATTGCAGAGTTGTGGGCAGATGCTGCCCTTCCAGCTCTCTCTCTGATCTTGCAGCTGGTTGCATTGCTCCTCCAGTGGGATGATGCAAGCACAGCCTCAGGGCATGGCCTGAATGCCCACCCAGGATATGGGAGCTAAGGGCTCCATCCTGTTCCAGCTCCAGCAAAAAGCCCTGTGCTTTGAAGCCCAAGCCCTGTGCTTTGAAGCCCAAGCCCTGTGCTTTGAAGCCCAAGCCCTGCTGAGGCAGTGTGCATCACTGAAGCAAGAACACTGAGTTCCTTCCAAGTTGCTATCAAGGTTTCACAGCTGAAAGGGACCTGCTTTCTCTCTTTATTGCTTGAGTTAGATAAGATTTTTTCAAGAAGCTTTCTTCTCCACCAAAAATGGTACATTTAGTATTACTGTCAATTCATTGGAAAGAATAAAGTTTTAAAATACATCTAATATACATTTCCACACCTATTCACAGTAAATACTATGATTTTATCTTCACTAGCCATTTATTTTGGCAGGATTATTTGTGAAAGCAGATGAGTGTTACAATGTGCCCCGCACAGAGGGACTCCTGACCTGCCCACATCCCCCACAATGTGCCTCCACCCAAAGCAGCTATCAGCTCTCACTCTGGACAGCTGTCAAAATTAGAGGCTGAAGGTGAGGGAGAAATGCATCTCCCACACTGATCATCTGTCATTCCTGCTGCTCCTTTGCAGTGCCTTTTCCAGAGGGAGATGTCATCTCAGATCTCCCATATCCGTAATTCCCTGCAATTTTCCGCCACTCACCTGAAGCATGTAACATCACCTCCCACTCTTTCTCTGCTCCTTAAAATTGCTCAGAGAAACATAAGAAGAAAGAGTTTACCACCATGGAGAGCTGACAAGAATTAAAGAAAGGGAGAAACAAGTGCATAGCACTGCAAGCAAAATTTGCTACTCACCATTCTTAATGCTCTCAATCCGTACTGGGAACCCTGACTGTGCTGCTGCAATTAACTTCAAAGCGATATAAAATTGGGCAGGACCAAAATAACCCACACGCTTGGCTCCACAAACTTCTGTAATCTGAGAGAGAAGACACACATTAAATGAATTAATGTCAGTTAAATGAATTTCACTCTTCCAGATGTCAACATCTCCACATAAACACAGAAAAAACTTTAAAAACACAAAATGCTTGTTGTTTTTGAAGTTTTCTACTACATGTATTTGTTTCAACTCAGAACATTAGTACACCAGAGACAGGTTGGCAGCTGTTACACTTTTCAGAAGCACTGCTGGTTAACACTTCCATCCTATAACAAGTTATGGATTTTCATACTATGTAAGATTTTAACAGCAGGGGAAATTAGAAGTTCTTAAGTATCCTGTCCAGTAAAACATTTCCACCATGAAAATTATACTTACTATTAGCCCCAACAGCAACAATTCAGATAATCACCGTAACTGGAACATAAACACAACAAAAGACCCCAGCACATCACTTCAGCAAATGATTTTTTGTGTGAAAAATGACCATGGTCTTAGCACTGAAGTTTAAATTCTATGTATATTTCATTATTTGCTTCACTCTGCCACTTTCATGAAGCAAAGAGCACCATGTTCACACACTCAGACAATGCCTAAACAAACAGCAGGTATTAGCAGGTTTTAAGCATAGGTGCCAATTCTCCCATGCCTGGAGCTCCCAGATGTTCACAAACCAACCTCAGACAAGCACTGGGGTTAGAACAAAACTCCATTTGCCCCAGACATAATAGGAAATCTCAAATTGTTTTCATGAAAATACACCTAGATTAGCAATGTCTACTGGCTGGCAAGGTGCAGCCTCTGTGACAGCCCTCCAGGGGCAATTGTTACTTCTGGAAAGTCATGTCTATGGATTAGCTCCCAAGCTACAACAGCATGACAGAAAGTATTAAGTTGCATGTAAGCAAACAGCACAAATGAATTGTCTATTTTTTCTGATTCATTTTTATATGTATATATACACATACATACATAGTGGAAAAATGACAGGCCAAAAAATTAATGAAAAAAATCAAATCTTTTGGAATGGTAATTCTTACTAATCAAAGACAACTGTTTCCAAACAAACCCCTTCTTCTCTGGATTTGAGAGTTTCTCTCAAAACTGCTTTGACCAAATGAGCTCCGGCTACTTGCTCTTCCTGCAAGTATCAGACTTGGTCACAAGACACATCAAATAGGTTTTTTTCCTCCTACTGCTTGATGGAAAAGGGAGAATGACAAATGCTTCTGGTTAATTTAAACTGTCCTTATACAGAGACTCATTCTCTTTCCTCTACTTTCTTCTCTGTTACTGTGTCCTTTTTATTCTGCCCTTCCCTCTATCACTGGCCTTGCTTCTTTTATTTTCCTGTGGGAAAGCAAAGCACTTGGGATGTTCCTGAGATGCATGGCTGGGCACACCCTTGGTACCCTTTCTGAGCTCCACAGCAGGGTTCTCCCCTTGGTCCTGGATGCTCCCAATTCACTCAGTCCCACTGCCCACACCACCCACTCCTGCACAGTCCTTCCCCAGCCAGCAGCCCTGGTGCAGTGCTGTGTGCCTGGACTGGACTGTGGAGCAGGAATGTGCACAGCAGCTCACTACAGACTGCTCCTCATGGGCAAAACCTCCAGGCACGCCAGGATCTGGCAACTCTGGGGACAATGCTGTGGTGGCACGTATGTGAGAAGCCATCAGCTTATCCAATAGCCTGGGGAGATGCAGATGGAGAAGGGGCACAACCAAGCTGAAATTCCATCTGGGTTCACAGCTCTGGTGTGTTATGGGAGATGTTTGTATAAAACATGCCAGTGCTGAACGGGGCAGCTGGCAAAAGCTGGGCACCCACCAGCAGCCAGGCCCTCCCTTGGAGGCTGTGGGTGCTCAGCTGTGACCCACGGGCAGTGCCTGGCCCAGCTCCAGCTGGGGGGCAGAAATGGCACACACAGAGTCCCTGGCTGTGCCTATAGAGTATACCCTGTAGGGATACAGGGATATAGGCCTTTTCTCCTCTTGGGCTCTTTTCCTGCCATGGCTACACTGCCTGCCCTGCCTATGCTTGCTGACATGGAACAGTGTCACCATGATGTGTTTCCTCTCAGTGGCTGCTGGAAAAAGGCAATACTGAGCAGCTGGGACTTTCACAGAGATGCTACTACCTTCCTGAGTTCATTTTCCATAAATTTTCTATACTTTGAAAAATTAAGGTTGCTGAATGCTGCAAATGCTCTACTTGCTTCTCATATGAAAACATGAATATTTTATTGTGAACAAGCAGACTACAAACTTTTATCAAGGACATCTCACCCCTCAAAAACACAATGATGTTTATCATGTACACACTTATAGCCAACCAACCAGAAACTGCCTCTCTGTAATTTTGCGTTTTGATAACAACAGAAATAAATTTCATAGACACAAGCTTCTGTTATTTGTGCAACCAGACTCTGAATTTTTGTTAATGGTCCAGAGCAGAAGATGGAAGCTGACAGAACAGTTAAATTTATTACACAATTAATTGTGGGTATTTATACAGATTAATTGCAGGTACAGGCATTTACTCACATCAGGTTCCTTGTCCAGTTAAAGGAGAGAGTCTTGGCTTCCTTCCAGCCAGCATTTCACACTACCTGCATCAGAGCCCTGCTCAGAGGTGCCAACAGAGCAGCCCCTCTCTCCAGCAACCACAGAAGTTGGTAGCAGATTAGCCTTTATCCAAAAGTAAATCCTCAAAACATGCTGCCTGCTCAAATTTCCACAGCAGCTTAAACTGAACACTGCATTATTTTTTGTTTCCTGGTTTTACCGTTCACAGGGTCGGTGCACATAGCTTTTGATGGGCAGATTACACTTATATGCAATTCTGAAATTAAACTATTTTGTTTGATATGCTATTAAGAGTCTCCCAAGGTCCATCCAAGTTAAAGGCACTGCATATGAATGTGATATGGTAATTTTTCATTTAAATCCTTGAATCTGTTGTCAGTTTGGGCTGCATGCTTTTTAGCAAGCCAGCAAGAAGAGAACTGGTATTTTCTGCTTGTGCATTGCTAAACAGATACATGTATAAATGAAAACAACTTGCATGCCTTGATACTTCAAAGGATTTTTATGCAAAACTATTGACTGTCCATTCATATTACAATTTTTCCTTTAATTCTCCAGCAGAAAACTCTAATCCTGCAGTGATAGCAAAATATTGAAGAGAAGTGTAAGGAAGAATGTATGGGAAATAATTTTCATGGTGGTGGGTTACAGATGTTACTTGCCAAATCTAACCTCGAGATGATAAACAGAGTTAGTCCAAAATCACACGGAATCACAGAATGGCTGGGGTTGGAAGTGACCTCTGGAGATCTGTGAGTCCAATCTCCTTGCTCAGAATATCAGGATCACCTAGAGCTGGTTATACAGGATTGCACACAGGAAGGTTCCAAAAATGCCCAGAGAAGGAGAATGTGCCATTCTTACATTCTTCCTCATATTCAGAAGGCACTTCCTGTGTTTTACTTTGTGCCTGTTGCCCCTTGTTCTGTTGCTAGTCACCACCAAGAAGCCCAACTCCATCCTCTTGACACCTCCCTTCAGATACTTACAGAACATTGATAAAATCCCCTCTCCATCTTCCTCAGGCTAAACAGGTCCTGGCCCCTCAGTCCCCTCCTAAGAGATGCTCCAGTCCCCTGGTCATCTTTGGAGCAGTGATGCTTGAATTTAACCACTTGGATCCATCCATACCTTCTAGACCCCTAACCCATGGGATTCCTCCAAGCAGAACCTTGAAGAGGCCAAAATTAGCTTTCCTGAAATCCAGGGCTGGGACCCTACTTTTTGCCCTGTATCCTGCACACAGGTTCTTGAACTCCACCATGTCATGGTCACTGCAGCCAAGGCTGCCCCAACCTTCATATCCCAAACCAGTCCTTCTGTCTTCATTAGCACAAGGTGCAGCACCACACCTCTCCATGCTGGCTCCTCCACTACCTGTATCAAAAACTGATCACCAGTGCTCTGCAGGACTCTCCTGGACTGCGTGCCCAGCTGTGTTGTCTTTCCAGAAGATACCAGAGTGGTTGAAGGAGGTGGTGAAGGCTTGTGATCATGCGAATACTTCCAACTGTCTTTAGAGGGCTTCATCAACTCCTTCTCCTAATCAGGTGGCCTGCAGCAATATTCCAGTCATGGGAAATTGCCCTGTTCAATGGTTTGTGAGGCAAGAACACTGCTGAGTAAACAATGGGTATTCAGCAGGTAGCCTTAACACACTTGCTCTGTAGAGGAATCATACCACATTCTCTACCAAACACCATAAGAAGGGGGGAAAGAGCAAGATCTATAAGCCTGCACACCTACTGACAAGTAAGAAGTTTTTCTAGGGTTGCAAAAATAAATACTTTTTAGTAGTATTAAAAAAAAAAATCTCCAATTCATAAACATTAAAATTTGAAATGAGCTATGAGCTCTTCAGAAGAGTTCCTGTTTGGAACCACTGTGCTCCATGCAAACTTCTAATAGAAAAGCTCTACATCTTCAGGTACTGGAACACATAGAAGATTTTTGTATTTTTTATCGACTCACTGCTCTGCACTACTAGCTGACAGCAAGTGTTATTTTTATAATTGCTCCTTGAAGACATCCCATACGAAGTAGCTTTTCCCAGCCCAATCTGACATTTTTCCAGCTCTCCCCAGTTCTCTCCAAACAAGTTTCCACTGCAGTCTCCAAGAGCACTGACCTCACAAACACACTGGGCAGGTCTAATTTAGATTGCAAGAACTACAGAAACTGAATATGAGCCAAGAGCTGAAGTTTGTTTTTAGTAAGTAGAAAAAGGAGTATAATCAGAAATAATTGTACCCTAATCCTATGGACAGGCTGAAATGGTCCTCCTGGAGCCTCAAGGCAAAGATAGAGCTGGCACTTTTGCTTTTTCATTTAGCGGCTGTGGCACCCTCTGTATCAGGCTGGCACACAATTTTTGTCTGTTCTCTGTCACCCTACTGATACCTGCCACATAGATGGCCACTGCTTGTCATTTGTGGGCACATCCAGCTCAAAGGCTCTCACAACTCTTTGTGGGCTGTGGTATCCTGTGAGAGCACGTGTGAGCTGAACAAGTCACCTCACCAGGAGAGAAAAACAAGGTGACCATCACTGGCTCCTATGTTGAAGGAAATTTTCTCACTACAACTTCCATCTCAGCACAACCCCAGAATGCACATCTCTTTTACTTGTCCTTGATCAATCTATAATGAGGCAGAAATATTTTCCAGTTTATCAACTGCCTCTGAATTTTAGGGAAGGTGTTGAAAAGCTTTTGCCATGACTCAATGCACACCTCACCCAGTGCTCTCCTGAGGACAACCAACTGTGATGCCACAGCTCAGACCTGAACTACAGAGTGACCTCAGGCTCCCTTCTGGGTCAGCCAGCTGCTTATAATAGTTTCAAAGACAAATATTTGCAGCAGTGGCTTATCAACAGCTTATCTTGAAATTGTGTCATGCATCTGACCCACTTTACCCTTTCTTTTTTTTTGTTTTTTTTTTTAAATTGTGTTTACAGACTCTTTGATCTGCTTATTACAGACAAGTTTTGCTACATTCTTAAACAGGTATTTCTCTCTCAATGGATCATTGTTCAGACATTTGTAATACTACTTGGAGCTCAGGAATACATATCTATTTCTTCAATATTTAAAGCAGAGTAAGAAACAACACATCAAGGATTACTGACTGGGAAGGCATTAGGAATATGCTGGGGCATTACATTCCCAGATGTACACAGGAAGAGGCTCTGCCATGGATTGGTTCTTTACCTCTGCCCCACAGTATCAGTGGTATTTCTGTAACTATTTATTTTATCCTGTCATTTTGGCTTTTAAAAACAGATGTTTTATCTGAGACTTTTTTAAACATCACCTGAAATGCTTACTAAAAATCAAGTTATATTAAACAAGCAGGGTTCCAATGTTTAAAACAAAATTTAAAACAGCCTAGTTTATGGCACAAGATAACACATGCATAGTATATTTTTAAAGAGCTAAGTATAATACATTCTCATGGTTTAAGCTCTGCATGATCATCACTTTACATTTAAGAACACCATAATTTTAAATTGCAAGGCAAGCAATAGATAAACTGCAAAAGCTTCACAACTTCACATAACAAACACTGTGCTAAAAGCAGCAGAGAGCAACCCTCTGAGTTAGGCAAAAACCTGCTGACAGCACCATCAGGTTTCCCTAAACTCCCTCCTCCTGGCATGACCCAGAACCATCCACATCTGCCTGCACTAGAGCTCCATCACACCTTTGCATATCTGGGGGGAAAGCACTTCACTCTGGGAACAGGGAAACACTTTTCCATCAGCTCCAAGCCGAACATTTTACACCAACACTGAGAACCACAAGAGTCACGATTCAGCGCCCGTTGTCTGCAACACCGCTGACAGAACTGCATGAAACAAACACAAAACCAGGTTCAAACAACTCCAAGTCTGACAATGAAGCTTAACAGCAGAACCATTTTATGAACTGGAGAATGTTGATTCCTTAGCAGAGGTTAAAAATAACCCCAACCTGTAACACAACTGGTTTCAATCTTTAAAGAGCCTGTGGGCAAGAGCAGGGCAGGAGCAGGGCAGTGACATTTGCTCACTGAAAGGCTCTGTCCAGTACTCTCTCTTGTGTAACAGTGAGCTCTGGATGCCTAAGGAAACCCAAGCATGTGAATCATGCAGTACTTCTCTTCAAGTGGGAAGACTGGTAATGCCAGCATACCACAAGTCACAAAATATTGATTTGAATTATACAGCTATGAGGACATGTGAGTCAGCACTGATAAGCAAAAGATTTCAATTATTAAGGAGTGTTGACAAGAAAAAGTCTGCCAGAGAATAAAGGCTGCTGAGGCAGGCTAATACTTATAACCTCTGAAATATACCTGAAATGCCATCTCCCATGCTCAACCTTTGTTCTTAAATACACAAAGGCTACCCAACCATTTACCTGCATGTAATGTGGAAAAGCTGGACACTTTCATCTCATGTCAGTCTCACAGGGGAGTTTAAGAAGCCCCATTCCTGAGAAATATCTGACAATCATCACACCAAGTAAATTATTTTTGTGATAACAGTGCCTACAGCCTTAGGTCAGAGGTTGTTACACACATTTGCTGATACCTCATTCTGTCTTTGATAAGAAAACCTAGCACCACCTTCAAACACATACCTTTAGGAGTATGTGAAAAGCCTACAGAGGTGAAAGAGATGAAGCAAATTATTTTGAAAACCTCCTTGTCTTTTTTTCCTCACTATTTGGAAAATGAATACTACAAGAACAGCATTCATGCATCTAAAGTTATTCTGTGTTTCATATTCCCTGTCTGTATCAAATTTGTATTAACAATCTCGATAAATACAGCATATGTCAATAAACACGTGTAGGAGTACAAGTAAAATTTTAATAATGCTTGGAACACAAAAATAAATTCTGAGAACAGGTTACTCCAGAACTTGGCACAAAGATGCCAACAATCAGTACAGATTTTTTTATTTAAATCCATTTATTCACCGAACTGCTTCACATTCTTTGCAGATAATCAGTTTGCATCTAGATATGGCAACACAGATACTCAGCAGGTCACTCTCTGAAATGCTGAATGCACAGTCTTGCCAAAAATCACTGTTAAAATCTGAAAACCCACAGAAATCTGCAAAATAAACCAAATTGAGTTATAGATGCTTTATCTGCTTTTCAAATCTTGACTGTGGAAGCAAGGGAGTAAGAGCAAGTAAAATGGCAAGCACGGAGCTGTCACACTGCCTCATCCAAACAAGTAAATTGCAGAAAATTTCCACAAGGGTTATCCAAATTTCTTCTGATGCAAGTCCCTGCCAAGAGCATTTAATTCTCTTGGACATGAGTTTCATAAAGATCATCCTACAGATGGTTCACACTATATATTTTATACACTGCAAATATGGTAAAGGCACTAGTCATCCCAGGATTTCTGTTCATTTTCCTGCTCACCTCCTCTCTTTCAAGAGCATATCTAGCACATAACACAGAGAAGGTAACACATAACACAGAATAGAACCCAGCCTCTCCAATTCTTGTCCACTCAGCAATGACATTATCCTGAACTCCCCTTACCCACAAGCAACTGACACTGCAAGAGCTTGAGGGAGGCAGGATGTAACTATCCACACTGAAATTTGGCCAGGGCTGGAACCAGGCCAACCAAAACATCCATCTGTTCCTAAAACTTTCATTTTCTGAAGGTTGAACGAAAATAGTATCTAAATCTTAGCGAGAGTGAATGGGGAGCTGCTTTTTAGCTCAAGTGGAAATGCCATGTTTTGCACAGGAGCTGCACCCATATCCTTTGGGAATGGAAATACAGGATGATGATGGGAAAATTGAAGAACAACACTACTTTTGCCACGCAAAATCCTTGTGGTTTGGGCATTTTAGACTACTTCAGCAACAAAGCTGCTTATTATTTCAAGTAATACTTTACACAAGCAGCATATCCATTAGCATATTTTGATCTTCAGAGTACATTTTTACTGACTTAAAAATACAGCACTCATAAGCTTGAGTTCACTATGAATCCAATATATTTCAAAATGCATGTTTTTTAAAATCTACTCAAACTGCTGTGTGTCTATACACATGCAAAATTGAAATTAAATATAACTGGAAATTCAGCCTAAAAAATCAAACCTTTGAAGGCAAGGTTTCTGCAATCTGTCCAAGCCTTTTTTTACAAAAGGAAAAATTGTTTCTTCATTGCTGCAGTTCAGATATGGACTAAAACACCTATCATCAGGGATTTTTTAAAAAAACCCTGAAAACACTCACATTTTATAATAGAACTTGAAACCCTTTAAAATGCTGGACTCTCCAAGTATGCACAAAAGCATATAAATGAATCTTTTAGTTCATCATTCATAAAGAGAATCCTTATCCTACCTTTGTTAAATTTCAGTCTCTTAACAGCATTCCACACACTGAGAAATAACAGATTTTTTTGAAGAAAAAAATAAATCCTCATTGGTTGGGTTGATGCCTTATTTCTTGTTGGAGTACAAATTCAGCTGGGGTATTACTCATACAAAACAAATGTGTATTACAGAAAATTCCATAAGGTGCTGCTTGACAGGATTTAATTTACCCTCTGAAAAAGCAAACATCAACTCTTTGTTGCAACTTACTCTTCAATAAATGAGTAACATATGAAGCTCTGCAATACAACTCCATTTTGTTCTTATGTTAAAACTTCATCATAAAAAGTTTGAGTATAAGTAACAGTCTGTGAAATCATTGCCCCGCCACCCATAAAGAAGCTTGCCAAGCTCACCTAAGGTGCAAAGAGTATTTTGAAAAAGGCTGGAAAATCTTAGCATTAAGGAGATAACATCTCCTGTGGACACACCACAATGTGTTAGGAACAATCAAAACATCATCTCAAATTCAGAGACCCTTCCAGCACCTAAGGAAAAACAATGGAGACTACTGCTAGATAAATGCTGAAGTCAAGAATAGTGAGGAAAATGGGCAGAAAGGCTTGTAATCTTTTTTGTGAAAGTATAAAAAATTAACTGTTATCAGAAATTTCTTTCAACAGTTCTACTGTGAAACTCAAGCCAAGGCTACCCAAAATACGTGCCTTTACAGTCAAATTTTTCTTTTCCTAATCTGTCCAAGTAACTGCGTTGCTGCAAGTGAACCCCAGAAAACAAAGTTGTTTTAGGTCACCACCGAGAGGTCTAGAGGACTGCCTACAGACAGTACTGCAGCGTGCTCCTGCTGCCTCTACAACAGCTGCCTTATTATTTCCACATTTCTTTGTAACTACAAGGAAATACTTCAGGAGTTTCACTCTCAGATGCTATGCCAGGATAACTTTACAAGCTGTTCCATTTGTAGGCGTTCTCACAGCTGAAAGCATACCAAGAGCGACCAACAGCAAACCTCATGACATTGCCCTTATCTTCTCATATCCAGGCAAAAACATTTCTCTACTTATCTTGGAAGGTGGGCAGCCTTTTCTTCTAAGCAATCATTTTCCTACTTGTTGATGGGACACAACTCCTCCAGCCACCACTGCAGTCTTGATGCACCCAGTCATAAACTGGATCTAAATAAATTCTTCATCTCTGATCGTACTTAAACAAGGCATCTCACTCAATTCCCCTCTGCACAGGGACAAAACACCTGGATGCTGAGCCACGTGCGCCATGGTTTAATCGTGTGGGACAAACTTTTGTGTGGGTTGCAGATGTTTGTAGATGACAAAAGATCAAACACAGAGGACGCCTAATGTTGTTTAGAAAGATTACAAGAAAGATTTAGAAAAATATCCAGTGTTTAGCTTCTTTACATTTTAGTGACAACTCGCATCATTGCAGTACAAGTCCTGTGAAGAAATACAAAATTTTTTGAAGTTTCAGGATAAACATTCCTTTTCTGCTGTTTGAGTTCAAATACACAGATTATTACCCAAATAATGAGGTATTTTGAAAAACTAAACAGCCACAGGCAGAGGTCATTGGCAGAGGCAGTAATCAAACTCCCCTTTCAGCAGTCATCATCGCTTAACTCACTTTGCCAAGCTCTTTTGGCCTCAAGCAGCAGTAGCACCGCTGACTACAAGTGCATTGATCTGTTCTTCAGGTTTCCTTCCACAAACCCTTACAAAATCCTAGTCCAAAGCTCAGGGGATTTCCACTTCTCCTTCCCACACCGCCAGCACTGTGTGCCTTCCAGAATGCCCCAGCAGCTCAGGGCACAGGCAGCCAGGCTGCACCCAAAAGTGCCCAGCTGCAGATCTTCACTTCCATGAGCTCATATCCCTGAGTGAGGGCCTTCAGAGGAGTCTGGAAAACCCCTCCCTTGGGAGATGTGCTGACAAAGGCTTAGAGCAGGCTCATTTTGCTCTAAAAAATTGGCAATTGAGTCAGGTTTCCCATGACTTTTGCGACAAATCCTTCAAAATGCAGGAGGAGTAACCAGCTTCCGTAATTATTGAAAGAAGTGAAAGCAGAGGTAATGTCCCTAAACTGAGCTGAGACTCAGACTGTGCTGACCTGTGGATGAGCTGCATGACTGTCATGTCTCTGGCTGCCCATGGGACCCACAGGCTGCCTGCCAAAAGCCCACTGGAACAGTGGGTTCTCAGGGCCACGCTGGGGGACAGGCAGGCTCCCAGAGCACCTGCTAGTACTTCCATGCAGGAGACCTTCAAAGGATATGCATCTCAGACATATTCTCCCACCAAAATATACTGACCCAAACCCAACCTGTGATGCACAGCAGAGCTGGCCAAAACAATACAGCAGTGAAGTTATCAGCTCCAGGTTTCTGGACTGAACTTTTGAAAGCCTGGCAGATGGATCAAAGCTGGATGGCCTCTCCCACACAAGACTCTTCAACAGCAAGATTTTTCTGCAAGACAAAACTCTAGTTGACCCCTCTGGATCTATCTGTTTTCAATGGGCCTTGGTTCTAATGAAGAAATGGAATAAAGCTTTTCTTATACATTTTTCTCTAACATGATTTATAACATCAGATTTTTTCACTCCAGCCAGTGCAATACAGATAAGTGTTTAAACATTCAGTTCAGCAACACCTTTATGCCTGTTTTCATTACATTTCCTCCCTGCTCTTTAATGGCCTAAAACAACTCTAAGACCCAAACAACACAATATGCAAAAATAAATATTACACCACTTAAGAACACCGTCTTGCAAAATCTTCCATAGCACTACAGAAAGAGATAATTGTCCAAAATTAAACTTAAGCAACATGGTTTTAAAGATTCAGAAACTATTTTTAAAAACTACTCTTTTTTTAAATCAATGTGGTTACAAAAATTAAATTAAATTAAATTTAAAATTAAATTTGTGGTTACAAAAATTAAATTCTGTACATTAGAAAAGGAGACCAAAAGTCTTACAGTGTTTTAAATTATGCCTTTTCCAAAACCCCAGAGGGAGCAAGTGATGAAGCTTGTTTTCCAAGTCTTCATGGCAGACTGAAGATTTCTGCAGTTTAAAATTAATTGACATGTTATTAGGAGCATTGCACTCAATTGAAATGGGCATAATACACTGACAAAGAAGTAAGTCAGGAGTGAAATTCTGTCAAAGAGTTTTCTAACCACCAGGTCAATGGCAATTTGTGTGGAACAGCTCAGGCTGGCTCACTTTGGAAAGGCAAAAGTCACTCAATGGTGCAGCCTATCTCTCAGCTATCAGAGATGCCACGTGATCCATCACTGCTGCAGCCATTCCTGCTCAACTTCTCTCTCCTGTTCTATAAAGATAATGATAGCCTAACTTACACTTGCAAAACACTGTCAAATACTGCTTTGGACTTCTAAGACATCAATAATTCTCCACACAGGTTAATCTGTGCACCAAACCAAGGAACTCACACTTGCACAGCTGAGGGGAGCAACCCAATGGCAGAGGTTTGTGATAGGTATGCAAATCCCTGTTTCATTTCTCCATTCTTGGCACAACTTTCAACAAAAATTTATGGCTCAAAATAGCAAATTAATAAGGGAGAAATTAAAACATTGTGCAAAGAAATGACTGCTGACTTATTCGATTTTGAAGAGATGGGTAAAATGGAGAGAAATCTGTGACCAGTGTTGCATGCTGATTTCAGCTCTCCAAAGGCACTAATGATCACTGCAGGAAATGTACTACAATCTGCAAAGCAAAAAACAAAGGTCCAGTCAAATCTCAGTGATTTAATGAGGATATGAGTACAGTTCTTTGTGATCCAGGTCTCATTTGACACAGAATTAAAAAAACGCTGTGAATTCTGTATCAAATTAAATCTGAATCACAAAGAGCTGTACTGAAATCTATTTGTGATTGACACAAAGTACATCAGCTAGCACTTCTTTAACCCTGCAAGAAATCCTTCTACAATCAAATGGGACAATTCACAAATGGAGCATAACCCAAAAACCGGACAATAAGTCTGCATTTGCCATCAGAAGGCAGTTCTGTGCTTGTCTTCTGTTGTGCTGCATGTTCAATATGTACAATCTGCTCTAAATAACTATTCTATAAAACAATTACTTTGCATTGGCCCATCATTCAAGAAAAAGAAGCTCAGCAGAGATGCACTGGGAAAGAGCAACCGTGCACCAGTTCCACTCACGGCTGTTGCTGGAACACCTTCCCCAGCTCCCAGCACAGTTGCATGTGCAAGAGGAGCTCACAAGGTATTTGAAATGCAAAATTATTCAGTTTCTCATTTCTTTGGTCTTAATGCAACAATTAACATTATGCTTATTTTAATGCACCTCTATTATTGAGGAGAAAACACAGCAGGCAAAGCATTTAAGAATATTAGCTGTAAGGCTTTTATGACTTTTACAGGACTTTCTGGCATTAATCTAGAAAAACAAAAGGACATCTGTACACATTACTACATATCAGAATAAAAAGTTATTTGCAAAAGCTTGCCACATGCAGCTTTTCTAAATATCTGTTCATTTTTAGCATTACATTGCTTCAGTATTGAAAATTAAGCCTATGCACCAGGACAGTGAATGAACTAGTTAGCAATCATTTTTCCTTTCAAATGCTTTATTTTCTTTCTTGTTCTTTAATACTGGGAAGTTTTATATTTAGGCAGAAGTCTCCAGGCAAATTATTGCTTAAAGTAAATGAAAACTAAATACCAGAACCCAAGCCTGTGTTGCACAACAATTCTTAAAGGCAGCAGCCTATCTTCCCTCTCCTAGCCCTCTGCCCTATACTTTGCACAATTTCTGCACTAAATGCAAGAGGAGTCTTGCAGCACAAATAGTTTATCGTGCAATTAAACCCCACAACATATTCACAAAAGGAGCCAAAGTACAGCAGCTCAAAAGAAAAAAAACAAACTGCAGACGATTTTAATGAAATTATACTTTACTAAGCACATAGTCTTTGAATAACTGAGCTAGAAATTCTTTTCTTCTAAATTTCTCTCTCAAATTCACATTAAAACAACCCCATAGAAATTCACTAGGAAAGCTGAAGGGTTGAAAACTCCTGTGTTTCTTAACTGCTAAGTCAGTTTGAAGCCTAACTGAGAACAAGCAGAAGTACTTAACAAATATATACTCTTTCCCCTATTTTCCTTGACTAAACCATTTAAACTCCTCAGAGTGCAGGAACCGCTTGAGCTTTTAATTCCCTTAGTGCCTTTGCACAGGGATCTGTTGGCTTAGTAGACTTACAACAACCACTTTGTTAGGCATGAGAAGCAAGATAACAAGGAAAGTCCTATTCCCAACACCGCCCTTCACCCTGGTCCCACCTAACAAATACTGCTCTACCTCCCCAGCTGCTGCCCAGCACGACTGGCACGGAAAGTGCTGCCAGTTTGGGATATCTCAAGTTTTATTTTACACTGGGAAATTAAATTTTAGGTGTTCCTATTACTGACAACTTACTGAAAGTAAGTTTAAATGGAAGAGGAAAATATTTGAATACAACAGTAAACACGTTATTGTCACATTTCTTCACTTGTCGTTTTTCAACTATGGTTTAGTTTTATTTTGCTGATGAAACCAGGTCTAACAGTCAGAAATCAGGAGTGGTTTTTCCCTGTGTAAATACTAAAAATAGATATAGATTACATTTCATCCTTGGTTTTGAGGGTAGGCTGACAGGGAGAGAAGGGCTGATGCAAGATACTGGGAATTTTTGGGGGAAGAGGGAGGTGTTGTAAGTTGCTAGGGCTTGCACAGGGGCAGGGGGAAAATGCCAGTTTAACATCTACTCTCCTGGTGACCCATCCACCAAGAAAATAAAAAGCATCTCCACTGATGATCTCCTTCTTACCACAGTTGTGGGCTCACTGCTGACAAGCATGAACGGAAGTCTCTTCTTTCTTTAAGTCCTTAGCCATAATAACTTTCTAAGTTGCTCTACAGAATCTGTACTGAGGAGTTTCAACCTCTAAAAAAATTGTTTTAAGCAGAAAAAAAAATCAAACTATTTACCCACAAGCACTTTTTCTCTAGAAACAAATAAGTTTGCAATACTATCTGAAAGACTCTTTGGTTTTATATAAAAGTGAAACATCAAGATAAAATTACTTTTAAAGTAACTTATGGTACGACAGTATTTCTGAATGAAAACAACTTGCCTACTCTAACTAGCAACAAGAAATTAAAAGCAGCACTGTCCATTATGCATTTCAAAAAATGTAAACCTCCTAATTCTCAGAAAAATTTCTGGTAAGTAAAAATTCTTAAAATATTTGGGGGAAAAAAAAAAAGCCTTTTCTCAACATGTATGGCAGATACACTGCATTTACTCACTATGATTTCAAAACCCCATTTGGGATTGATGTCACAAATAATTCTGACTCTCAGCACTGTACTTACCTTACTGGCACAAAGAGGGTATTTATGCTGACACATAAAATAGAGCTTTGAGGCATTTTGTGCCTATAGATTCAGGTGATCTTGAGGTACATGCAAAACCAGGATGATTTTAACTCTGACAAAAAACAAACTGTGCTACTTTTTTCTCTCAAATAGACCCTTAGAACTACATAAATTGACTGATAATCAGTATGTTCCTATGCAAACAATTACAGAAAAACTGTGACAGTTGCAAATGTCACAATGCATTATGCAGGAAAAAGCATTCAAAATGCCACATAAATAATACAGTTAGTAACACCAATTAAAAAAATATTTTTCAGAAAGATAGCCTTATTCTTAAAATAGCCATGCCCTTTTAGAATTTTATTTGCTTACCTGTATGTTTCATCCTTCCAGATTCAGAAATACAGAAAACCTTTTATTCACAATGAACAAGTCATGCAAAAATGACTCAATTAAACTACAGTTTATAACAGAATTTATTTGTATTCTGTACCTTTCTTTTTAATGTCACAATATTTGGGCACCATACCCAGGCTCTCATTGTTTTAAATCCCTCAGAACTGCTTTCAGAATAATAATTCCCACAACACTGAAAATGTTTGGCACTATACTTGAATGTCAAAAGGAATTAATTCAAACTGAAAGAATACAAAACCTTTTGTCCTTTTAAACAAGAACTTTTAATGAGGTATATAATTGCACTTATTGCACATCAACAGTACAAATTTAATTCAGATTGCATAAGAATACCAGATTTATTTTTTTCCCTTCTTGCTAAAAAAGCTGGAGGTACTTCCACAGAGTATTAACTTTAAAAACCTTGACACTCCAAGAGGAAACTGATTTTCTACAACAACTTTGGGAAGGGTTCACCTTGGATTCCTGAGCAAGACATTTATAGTCCATTTGGGTCCCAACCTACAACACAGCCCACAGATGAGGGTGCAGCACGTGGAAACCCAACACACTGAACGAGTCCACATCGGATGAAACTTTGAGAATAGGCAGAACAAAATGGAAGGTAACAAAAAAACAGTTCTAGAGTTTAACATTTCTCCTAAGTCTCCTTATTAAGCATTTTGCAATGAAATTGTTTACATAGTAATTTAAATTGCTGATCTTCTCTAAGTCTTGACAGACATATGAGATGGCAACCATCCAACTTATTTTGCTCCCAAGAGCTTCATATATGACTTGTTTTTAAAGGAATTAATAAGAAACATTTCCAACGCAACAAGGAATTTACTGTGAATTCATTCCCTTCCTGAGGGATGACTTGCAGGGGGGGTGGGTTTGTGGGTTTTAAACCAAATTTTGGGGTTGTTTGCTCAGTTTGGTGCCAGTATTTCCAGCTGAGGGCCCTTTGAACACTGGGTGCTGTTATGAGGCTTTTTTTTTCTGGTCCACAACCAATGCTGGTTTCAGAAACAAGAAGTGTACATGATCACACAAGGAAGCCACTAACAGTAGTATGTTTTTAAAACTAGAACTTAAAGGTAAGAACACAGACACAGGTGAACGCACCACACAACACAATCCACCATTTCAGCACATGTGTAGAAACTCCAAGCTTGACTTGCTGGAAACTAATATGCCTTTATGAACTTCAAACTCTTCATGAACTCTTTATGGATTAGCCCACTGGGGCAAGGAGACAGTTTTGGGGCAGGCAATGACACAATTCAGTGATGGACAGTAAAATCCTACAGCTGGTTGATGCATTTTGACTGTCTTGAGGGCCGTGATCAGGCTTTATTCTGACATCTGATGTGACCATTTGCCCAGTTTTCTGTCTTAGTAGAAAACGCTATCTGAAGATTCTTGATGAAAAACTTTCTCTGCTTGCACTTTCCCAAGACATCCTGCAGGAACGTCCAAATGTAAATGTCAGTTTGCAGCACTAAACTAAAAAGAGGCATGGTAGCAGTAGGCTTGAAAAAGGAGAGGAATAATTGTTCTTTACACTGGATACAAACAACATCAAGGTTAAAAACCCCATAGAACCCAAAGATAAGGTAGCAGTAGAGTCCATTACCTATAAAAGCTGTAGAGTTAGCACCAAGGTTTAACAAATTGCTCAATACATGGCAATGGGATTTTGCTATGGGCATGAAAGGCTATTTAGGGATGGTCCAATGTCCCTTCCATGCTTGTGGATTATTCGGCCTCCTGTAAAGATGTGGCTGATGTCATCACACCATACAATACTCTCTACAACACTTTTCAGAACTCTTAAGTGTCAGACTTTGGTGTCCATTTGGTTTGAAAGAAGGGCAGAGGTGTCAAGAAAAGCATTTCCCAGACCATGATTTTCACAGGTCTTATCAGCACTGCTGATGCAGCTCAGCCCCTTCTCTGTGCTGACACAGCCATCAGGTGTCACAAGCTGTTTCTGAACCAGTTAATGTTTCTGCTACCACTGGCCCATGAAAAGTGCTATACTGTGCTCAGGCTGCCACTTGCCTTTCTCCTATGAAAAGGTTGTGTGAAAGGCCAGGAGAATGGATGGCAACCCAGGGGGAACTGAGGACATAAGTCCTAAGACCTGAAAGACAAGACAGCATCCACTGGTCCATACCTCAGCAGCCATTTCAAGAAAAAAGTACAGAAAGATCACTGATTTTCAGTGATACCTGACATCTACAAAAATCTCAGACATGCTTTTACTGATTATCCTTTGTTTTATTCCCTGTAATACTTTGAAAAGTGAAAACTACGAAGTCTGGTCTCACTGGGCAGCCTCTCTTACTAATGACCAAACCCTCTTCCTTTTGTACACTAAAGTGATCCTTGACCACTCCAGGTTCACTGGTCTTCCTCCCTACCAGCTTCTTGCCCCAAAAGCAGCAGAGTCAGTAATGAAGGGCAGAGGAATACCCAGACCCAGCAGAGCAGGGCTACAGGGATGAAGGTGTGCATTGCCCGTTGCCTGTATCCTGCTTCTCAGAGGAAGCTCAGCCCTGGCATTTTCAGAACATGCACAAACATCCCTCTAGACTGGGGAGGCTGGTTAAACACAAGCATACATCCTCTGAAATTATTTTGCATTCCAAATAGTCTTTCAAACAAACCACGTCACAAGCACTTTACACAGCTCAAGATCTAAAAACACATTTACAAAGTCAAAAGGTACATAGTCAAGGTAAGTTTGGCTCATAAATAGATAACCTTACATAATTTTTCCAGGATTTAGCATCAGCAAAAACACTTCTGCCATGAAATGAATGGTGGAGTTTGTTATTTTTAAATTCCACTAGGCATAGTTGTGCTGGTTTTATACAAAAAAGTACTTTCCTGCAATGTTTATACTTAAACATTTCTATAACAAAAATTTAAAAGTAAGACAAATGTTCCTTCCAAGTAAAGAAAAACTGACAGCACAGGAATAGTAAGAAATTAGGAAAGTCTATTACTCATTTTTACTCATAATAAAAAACCCTGGATTTTTTTAAAGATAAATAAATTTGTAAGTACTTGCAGAAGGTTCCAAAATCCTCCTAATTAAGGGTGAAATAGAGATGGAGATAATTAATGAGATAGATATATCACAAGAGAAATGTTTTGTAATAAGACATAATCTTGCTGCAAAGGAGACTTAAGCAAGCAGAAGAATTTCCTGCACAC
Source organism: Melozone crissalis (assembly GCF_028551555.1). Taxonomy (NCBI): domain Eukaryota; kingdom Metazoa; phylum Chordata; class Aves; order Passeriformes; family Passerellidae; genus Melozone; species Melozone crissalis. Next base: position 58,990,637 of record NW_026535791.1, on the reverse strand, counting down.
CAGCACAACTAGGGCAGTTCTCTCACCACAGGCACTGAAACCTGCAGCGAAATCAATGCTAAATGACCCAGACTTCTCAGACCTAACTGAAGAAATTAATGCCTCCTCACATAAATGAGTGAGGAATGAGCAAATGGCAATGATGTTGGGTATTTAATTTAGAAGTAACCATCAAATGCAATATGCTGAGCTGGCCCACTGTGTGTGAGGGGCTCATTTTCATTTCCTTGTTGTGCCAAGGATAATCTACCTGTTCATCTCAATCCCCAATATGAGACATCACTTGGGGTCAGTGGGAACCTGAGCCTAAATACAATTTAGAAAAAAAAAAAAAAGGGGTGGGGGGAAGTGGGGAAAGGAACAGATATTCTCTCCAGCTCCCAGGCAGATGGCAGTCACAAAGGCTGGAAACACTGGGAGAAAGAAATGGCACAAAAGGAACAAGAATAGTGCTGGGGCACACTGTCTTCAGCTTTATGGGGAGTTAGAGGGAATTTATAGGACAGAGAGCTCCCAAAGCCCTGCAGTGATCAAATGGGGGTGCAGGTGCAGGTCATTCTGCAAAGCACTCCATGGGCAAGGAGTGCCTGCAAACAGCACTCCTGGCAAGCCCTCAGGGGACAACATTAAACCTCTCAGTGACTGTGGCCTATTACATAACAGAATATATGAGAATCCATCTCCACCAATGTCCAAGCACTCGCATTTTTTTAATGCCAGAAAACTAAGGAAACCAAGGAAGTGATAGGATTCAGCTCTAGTTTCAAGTAAATCTTCTCAAGTAATGCCTTTTAGCCAGGCATACAGTTTAAAAAAAGCCCTATGTAAAGCTGACAAAAAGAACAAGAACGCATCCCTTCCGTTTCTCATCCCTCTATTTATTTATTTCCTGGCAGATGCAGAGAAGTGCTGAAGCAGCAGCTCTCTTGGCTGGTGGAAGTCGCCAGCTGGAAACTCGGGGAACAAAGAGCAGTGCAGGTGGAGCCTTGTGGGAAGAGACGGGGGAGCAGAGAGGGGCACAAAAACAGCGGCACAGAGCAGAGAGGGAGACACTCTCCTGTCCCTCTGCTCTTCCCCACTCACTACTACAGTGGGTTTTAAATGCTGTTTGACAGTAATTTTTAACCTCATGCCCACAACACTCTTTAGAATCACAGAATCATTTAGGTTGGAAAAGACTCTTAATTGAGTCCAGCTGTTAATCCAGCACTGCTCCAGAGACAGTGACTTGACTTCCCTGAGCAGCCAAAATCGGTCAAGGAGTTGTCTTCAAGCAGTAGAACCAATAACCCCAACTTTCTCTAGACCCTTATCTTAGGTGACATTCCTATAGGGATTGGGCTCATTTCCTTTTGGAATGTTCCTCTCAGCAGCATAAATAATAGGCTTTTCTTTCACCAGATGACTTAAGACTTCCACATAACTCTTAGGTACTCTTTGAAGTCTCTAAATTTTGCTGAAATTTTGCTGAAATTTTGCTGAAATAGTTAACACATTCAGAAGTTATTACAGGGCTGAATTAATAGCATCATTGCACAAGCCTCACCTCTTTCAAAAATCAGACCAAAGAAACCTCAGCCCGGGACATAGGAAATTGACAAATTTTAGATTACAGTAAGAAAGGTGAAGTAGAATAAGTAGCAATACCTTTTTTTTTTTTTTTTCTGAAAGCACACAGCTATGTAGGAAATGGCAAAACCTTTCAGAAATATAGGTTTGCGGTTAGTCATACAGTGATAACAAACAGACCATTAGTTGATAGGTCACTACTAGCAGGAGATAAAATCTTGAATTGAATAAAAACAGGGTGACATGTTAAGCCAGCCCCTAAGGTGAAACCAGATGAGGGATGCCTTTCCTGCAGCACACATTGCACATTCAGAAACTCAAAGGTGTCTTCAGTCATCTGACCATTTAATGGTTAATGAGACTGATGAATGTTCACACAAGGATATAAATAGCCTTCATATTCTCCTTGCAACCTTGGTAATAAATGAGCCACTGCTGTTACAGAGGGGTAAACTGAATATTCTATTGCAAATAAGTACTTCTAGCATTGAGCTTGCAGCAGTTCTAGATAGACCACAAGAAAAGGGGAACTCAACAGAGAGCAAGACTATCATTAAAAGCATTGACAGACAATTCTAACAGAATAGAAACATCAGTAGCAGAGCAAAAGAAACATTTTACATTACATAGTACTGAAAAGCCATTTGAAGTTAAACATTTTTTAGGTGTTAAGTTTGGGAAGAGGCCCACTATGGCAATGTGTATTACCTTATGATTCAAACACACCTTTCCTTGGAACTACACAACTCCATTATGCTCTTTCATTATAAAACTATGGCCCTGGCCACCTTAGAGCAATGGTGAAATGTTTTTGAAATAGCTTAATATTCTTCTACAAAGGAAAATTTCTGTACAATGTTTCCCCTAAAGTGTAATCAGGAAGCGAAGCAGAATTTCAGGTATTTAAAGTTGGCCCAAATAATTTCACTGCTCCAAAGGAAGTCTTTATCTGTAGAGTCCCATATGACCCAAGCCATTCAATGAGACAGTGCTGGGAAAACTGCAGAAATGCTTTTCTGGGCCAATGAAAATTTGACCATAGGATGATCCTGCAACTCTCAATTTAGGGCCCTAAATATTACCAGAATTCTCCATATGGATGGGAATCAGGAACACATAAAACTAGATAGCACTACTCATCCACTTTCTTAAATGTATTTCACATCTACAGCTCTTGACACATCACTCCTTCTTTTCATTAAAATGTGAAACACCAATGTTTTGAAACTTAACTCGACCAACTTACTAGAAGGACTATAAAAGTACTATGGTGCTCAACTACTAATTAGATGGTGACTGATATTTGCACTTACATATTGCCAAATAATTTAAACTATATAGTAAGGGTAAAAGAAAAAAAAAAAGAAAAAAGATTCACAAATGTCTCTTTTACTTTTGCCCTTCTGCAAGTTTCCCTCACTTAAGGTCCATCCTTCAGTACCTGAACAGAAGACCTTCATTCCATTTCCAGAGTAATCTCTTTTGTTGCAGGATTTAAATTCAGTAGTTACACTGAATACAGGGTGCCTTGCTAGGCTTAACTAAAGCTTTACCTCTTGCACACTTCCTCTGCAATCAAATATATGCATAGTAAGTAATGCAATCTAAAAACAGCTAATGAGTATTTCCTATGGAAAAATACTCCTTTGGAGAATATAGTCCTCAAGGACAGTCCTGATTTAGACTAAATCAAATAAAAGATATAATTACTATAATACAGCTGTGGGTGGAGGAGGGGGAGGAGAGAGGGAGAAAGAAAATAAGGGACTGATAACTTGATGTAAATAACACTAAGAATTATTTTCCTGCTGACATCAGTACTGCCCAATGCTGCTCTTTCTTTTTCTGCAACATTTGCTCTGGCCAGTGAACCTGGTACCTGTCAGGCTGTGAGGCAGCCAGTGCTGTAACATCATCAACCCCAGGCTCCCCATCCTGGTTCCTTCCTCTCACAACACCCAAAATATGTTTTGACAGACATGACTTCACAGATGTATTATTTTAGAGGTATACTGTATCTCCAGAATGATAATATAGTGCTGTTTTTAAAAAGAAGTCCATGGCTAAGCAAGGGTATTAGCAGGGTACAATACAACTGCAAAAAACCCCAAGCATAACTATTTGTTACAGGGGTACATCTCCATCATACACCAGGCACAGAAAACAGAAAGCTGAGGCTCTCTTCATTCCTAACCCTGGCAGCACCTCGTGAAAAACTCAACCTAAAAACTGGCTAAGATTTTGGCTCCATATCTGGGCTCTTTTGGGGGAATTTTGAGGGGTTGTTTATCTGTTTTGGGTTTGGTGCTTCTCTTGCTGTTGCCAGGCTTTCCAAGAGATTACCCAAAAACTCTGTAGGAAGCTTCAGATCTCAGCAAAGTTTTAAACCTTATGTTATCTCTCTTTAAAGGTCACTGGGTTCTAGCCTGTTTCATCTTCCTTCTGCAGCAGATATTTATATTTATAACCTGCCCATCACCATGATATCTAAAGCAGCTAATAAAAACCAGAAACAAGCAGCTTCCTGGACCCTGCCTTTTGTTACTCAACAACAGAGAGCAGCTGTTAACAAAATAATTGGGTTTTATTTCTTTTTGCCTCCTGATCTCCTCCCAAAGAGAAGTCCCAATAAAATCAGGATGACTCCTTCAGGCTCCCTCAATCTCTTTCACATCCATTGCTTGCAATGACATTCAGTGCTGTCCTGCTTCTACTCATCTCCCTCAGCCTCAGATGAGGTCTTTGTTTATACATTCTTAAAAGGGAAAACTTGTTTCAGCCTCTCTACTCTTTATGCTTCCAACCAGCACCATAAGGGATCTCCTTATGTGCACCAGAAGCACAAAAAGCTGCTGGGATGCATGAACTTCACAGGTACCAAACCCAGAAAGGAACCCAGCCAGTAACCCAGACATCAGCCCACCATGACCTGCAGAAATGTACTATCTGCTCTGGAATAGGCTTGCTTTTCCTTCTCATGCTTCTTTAAAAGGATATTACCATATATTAGGTCCAAAGGAAAATTTGTTTCCATTAATACTGAAGTCAGAGTTTACAGAAGAGACAGCCTGAACGTAGGGGACCACCTTCAGCAAGAATAGAGGATAAGCTCATTCTTCAGAGGTTTAAATATTTGTTTCTTGCTTATCAGAATGAGTTATGGACAATGCTGCATGGCAGATCTGACAGCTGGTGTCTCCCTCACCCTGAAAGCAATGGCAGAAAGCATTTAAAGTTGCAAAAACCACTGGGGTTGATATCCAGGAAGCAGCAAAACACTGCATGAAAAAGGTGAGAAATCCTCCCCAGCTAGATGGTAGCCACCAGATCCAGTCATCTTGAACCAGACTAAATGAAAATACTGCAACATCTTGAATCTTGTCCTGAAAAAAAAACCCAAACCAATTCCAATGAATTGGATTCCAATAAACTTTTCAAATTTCTATCACGAAATGAAATGGGTTCTTTTGAGGTCACCTTAACACAAAGGAACCATAGAGCCCCATGGAAGCTGTTGTTTTGATGTTTCACACCTTTGTGGTTCCTCAGCAGGTGACATCTCTGAGGCACCACAGTCTCCCCTCTGAACAGGCTCTGCCTGGCCACCACCACTTTACCTGTAAGGGCAGAATTAGTGTAAGGAACAGAAAGGAACTAGAGATGATGCACAAGAACAACCTCTTTCCCAAAATTCATGTGTTTAAGGTGTCACAATGCTTCAACATCCAAGCAGTTCAAAACAAAGTGTTTTGATTTAATTCAACAAGTTACAAGTTTTTAAACATTTCCAAAGCAACTTCTCTTGCAAACATCATTAAATTTTCCCTAGAAGACAGGAACAAATTCTGGAATTTCCCATAAAAATGCAGTTCTGGGTTTTGTTCTGCTCTCAGACAAAATGAGACTCAACTAATACAGAAGTAAACAGAAATTCTGTGACACATGATGCCTTTTTGCCACAAACAGATTTCTTACAGACATATCTCCCACTCCATCACATTTTTTTTTTTTCAAATGAGCTTCTTTCTTCCACAGTTACTGTTATGTGACTTTTGGACTGGCTACCCCAATAAAACCTTGATGTTTCCTGTACCCCTCCTGTTTTATCATATTTGGCATGTTTCCTGAGTTCACTTCCCTACTGCTTACAACTACAGCAGGTCCTTTTAAAGACAATGCAGAAACACACAAAACATTAACTTCTACAGTTGTGCAGTTACCTTAATCAATAATATGTACTAAAACCCTTCTTTAGTTGACAGTTATGGACTACTTTTATAAGACTGAAGAGTTGTCACAAGTTTTCTTAAGTGAGGGTGTGCCCTTGTTGCTAACTCCATTGCACATGGTGTATGCTGAAGACACTTCCTGCCCTTCCTTGATCTTATATCCCATTTACCTCTGGCTGGAATCAACACATCTTTTGGAAAAGCAGGCTAAATTTTCTCTCTTCCACACCACTAAACAAAACACTAAAATTATCACTATTCCACCCAACATGCTTGCACCTTATGTGCAGAAATGCATCCTTCTGTCAGTGAGAATCTACTTGTTTGTGTCCAAACCAAGGGTTTGTCCTTGATTCAGCAAAAGAGCACAGGATTTCAAAACAGCAACACTGTCAAACACTACACTGTCTCCAGTGCCTGTACACAGTATGCCAGCATTTATGGCACATTTTCTACCACAATTTGTATTTGCAATCCTATCTGTACACAGTAAAGGAAAAGCAGCCTATGGCTATTAAAATACACAGATGTTCTTATTAAAAAAATAAATACATACAGAATCACAGAATTGAGTTTTGGCCTTCCTCTCCTTTTATTCTTATTTTTGGCATTTGGGATCTCAAAGTACTTCACCTTTTACTGTTTCACTGCTGTTACTGTTCACAACAAAGTAATTCTGACTCTCTCTGTTAGCCCACAGCAGTCACCCTGTTTTGCAAATGATTAGACACATTGTTTTGTTCCCAATACCATCATCTTGGCTTCCATAGGACATCATTGTGTAAATTATGCCAGAAGTAAATAATGCATGAAATGTGAAATGTTGCCTATGCCAAAGCTGATCTAATGTTTCTCAATGTGGAAAGAGACTTTAAGAAAAAGAAAGGATTAAGAAAAAAAGGTACATTCAATTGAAAGGCTCACGCCAAAAAACCACTTGAAATTCATAATCATAATAATAAAGTAATGCTACAGACATTTGCTATCAGAAGTAGAATTCAGCTTCATGACTCATATCAGAGTGAGCAAGCAGACACCATGGGCCATGTTCAGACAGTTTGAATTCAAGCTCAGCCAAGTGTTTCCCACTAGCCAACACTAAACCTTCAGTACCACCAAGGCAGTGGGAATGACGAGGCCCAAATCCAGCACTTTATTATGGCTTGGCCCAAAGGAGCATCTCCCCACCACTTCCTGACAGTGAAGGGGACCAACCCAGTCCTGCACTTTCAGACTGGGGGACTACACAGGTGCAGGGCTAAAATACTAGAACCAGTATTTGCAGCTTTTTTGGATGGGGGAAAGACTGCAGGGCAGAAAAAATCCTACAGACATAAAAATAAAGCAGAAGAAAGCACTGAAGATGTGCTCTGGTAGTCAAGCTATCAAAAGCTACTCAGATCCCCCATTTTTTGCAGTGCTGAACACGGGGCACTGCTGTAACTCTGCTCAGCAATGTGTGCTCCTTGTAAAGGCCTGCATGGCCCAAACAGGCACAAGAGATAATTGGAACCACACTGTGTAACCTCAGAGTGGTTCTCAGCAGCCTGCTCCAGACCAGAGAGTGCCAGGGTACAGAGGAGCACCTTCAACACCCCTCTGCAAATGTCCCATCCACTCTGAAACAACTGGCAGCACCAGGTGTCTGAACTGCAGTGTTTGCAAGGCAGGTTTATGGGAAAAATAAGCTACTTAAAGCATTATTTAAGTCCAAAGAGGTAACACCCTCTAATTTCATAATTATCTAGATGAAGACCTGACCTGTTAGTTGGTCATCATTAAAACAAGACTCTTATGTTTACAAAAAAAAATTACTGTAACATTTTGACTCTTACCACAAAGTAATAATTTAAAATATATTTGCACAACCACATCACCTAATAAACATCTAAAGGCTTATTTTACAATAAGAATTCATTTAATTATTTAATTAATTATTTTATTATAAGAATTAATTTAATTCTTAATTATAATACGAAATTTGCTTGATTATAATTGTTAATAAGAGACACACCTACTTGTGTGGGTATGTAAGACATATGCAAAGTTAAATTTAGCTGAAAACTGGAATTCGTTTAAAAATACAATGTCTTTGTCTGCTAAAAAACCAAAAGCTACACCTTTCTCATATATATAAAGATTTGGAACTTTATAAACACATTTTGCCTTTCAAACACGTTGATAAATGAAGTAAATATAATTTGCAGTTAATGATTTAGTTGGTGATTTCTGGTCACTATCTCCTACCAGGTCACAGAACTAATGGATCTCATCCCACCACAATTTTCCACCTCGTCATCCTATCTAAAAGGCAGGAATAAAAAATAAAAATGAAATTTAAAAAAATTATAAACAAAAATAAGTTATTCCCTACAGAGTTCTCAGTTTTATGTAGTGTCACCCAATAATGCTGCTGAATACAATGGATAAAGAAAATATTCCCTCTGTTCAGGAAGAGGGGATTTCTATATACCCACAGTTGATTTTCTACTCCAGCAACCTTTTCTAGTTAATTATCCACTAACTCAGCTGTTAAACTGCTTGACTGTCTCAAAAGTTGAACTAGCACATATGGCTCATTAAAGTTTTATTTTACCATACTGTTGGTATGTTTAGATGTTAATACATCAAAGAATCTTGCTTTACAAATATTGTATCAGATGTATTTCGCAAATCATAGTATTTTAAATTTAAATAGGTCATTTATCCTGATTCCTTGCTTAAGAAATGTTTGTTCCATCTTTGTTAATACATTTTTCAACTCAGCTAAATTCATATTTTCAGACTTTATACTAACCCTCTTTCACAGGGGGTGTTTGAGCCAGATTCAGCCACTGAAGTGAATTGTGTTCAACATCTCCTTTGCAAAACAGACTGTGGGAACATCATCAATCTGTGTATAAACATCACAGCACTGACAGCAGAGTGCTGTAGATATACACAAGACTAGAAGAGGTTATACTCAACTGTTTGGTGAACCCCACTGCACTTATGTAAGTACCATGACAAAACCACTTACTGAAACATAAAAATGAAAACCATTCTTCATTGTCCCCACCTCATACTGCAGCAACCTCTCATGAAGAAAGTTAACTCTTTTTCACCCCAGTGGATCTGCTTCCCTCATCCTTGTTGTATTATTTGAAATCACTGGACAGCAAAGCATTATTTTCTTGGCATATTCAATAACTAATTGACACTTGGCTGTTATGGGGGTTAATTACTGAAGGCTGCAGGCCCTGACCATCCCACTGGATGTCTGTGACAAGCAGGTCCAAGAGTCTGTTTTACAGTGTGATTTGAAACACACTTGGAAGAAATGGCTGCTACAAATCATCTACCGTGTATGTCAACACTGAGGCACTCAAAACTACTAATCTTGTGTAAGCAGCAACTATGAAGTGATAGTTTACATCATAAAAAATAGTTTCAAGATGTATTAAGATCACCATTTTATATTTTTTAATGGAACACATCAGCAAGATAGCTTCAGGTTAAGTTTTACCCTTTAGTTTGTTACTAGTTAGAAATTTCCTCAGTAACAATACTGCTGCAGCTTTTACATCTGGGTTTTTTACTTTCCTACTTACTTAAACACAAGTTTGCTTGTGATTCTAGAAAGGCAACGACAACTTAGGAGATTGTGGTCAGAAGCACTGACACTGAAATGTCAGTTTCCCTTTCCTCCTCTTGCTGCAGTGCTTACATGGTGATGTACCAGGCTTTTTCCTGACCCAAAGACGTCAGTAGGATGCAACTTCTCTCTAACACCACTTTTTTATGGATCAGCTGTTCACTCAGCAAAATCACACAGCCAGCACAAACATAATGCTGCAGCAGAGGGAACTTGATTTTTGTAAAGTAACACTGAGTCCAGACTTTCCTCACTCAAACAGCTCACATTGTAGCTGCCACAGCTCTTTCTCCTTTCTGCCTGTTCGAGGCAGACTGTTAGTTCCACCCCAACTATCATGCAGGTAATAATTTATACTTGGGGAATTAAGAAAAACAAATTTCAGAAAGCCAATCCTTCCTGGCATTTTTCCAAAGAAATGTCAACTTAACCATTTTTTTTTAGTCTATGTACACTTCTGCTTTTTGAACATAATACAGTTAAAGTGTAGAGTTGTAGCTATAGAGACAAGGCACAATAAACACAAGTTAACTCACGAAGTCTGTGGAAGACAAGCACGACCGTTTGTCTGTGTTCCCTATTCACAGTGCTGGAAGGAGAGTCCCAGCTAAAAAATGCAGTGCCTGTACAGCTCCAGCATCACACAATTAGTACTTGTCATCCTTGGAGCTCAAAATAACACAGTGTGTTCGTTTGCAGAGGAAAGAATGCGTTTTCTTAAGAAAATTGGATCTCTGTACTGATAGTGCCAAGTCCACCAATAAGATTAAGGTTTATAAAAGTGAGAATTAAAGATACTGCCAGACAACCAAGCGAGAATTAATAAATTGGAAACGAATGAAAAGCAATATGCATTTTAGTGTAAATATTGAGTCCAATTCTGCTCCTCAATTTCTTAAGACAAAATATTCAGAGACAATAGTAATGTCAACAGACGGCAAAACTAGCACAAGGGACCTTGCCTTTGCTGATCAGAGGGCAGTGACTCTGTAAAGCATTATTATATCTGAGATGCCCGCAGACATCAGCCCCCTGTTAGTTGGCAGCCACCCCAGGCACACTTGGGGTCCCAGACTCAAGCAGCAGAGACTGAATGTACTTGCTGGTGGCCAGCTTCAAAACAGGGTCACAAATGAGCTGCCCCAAATGAGACTGGGCAAACCAGACGCTGTCAGCACCTGGCACAGCTGTCAGTGTGGGGTACTGACATCCAGTGCACTCAGGGAGCATAATCCAACAGATCTAACAAGGAATAGACCCAAACCCCCAGAGAGTTTGCCCACATGGCCACACAAACCTGTCTTAGTCATCCACTGATGACCAACAGTGGTGCCTCCTGCCTCCCTCCCTCACCTCTGCCTGCTGCTTCCCCTCATTAGAAGGGTTACTGATACTGATCTATGTAACAAAGCATGATGCAGGATCATTGATTTTTTTGTGGGCCCAACGCATTCAAAACATTTACTTTTTTCAATTTTTTTTTCTTTGTACAAATTCAGTTCTTTTCTCCTTTGTTAGGAGCCTAAATCATAGGGAACACCATTTTCAACCTAATCAACACATTTGCATTCATATAAATCCAGCAGATGCTGTTGAATTTCTCATTCTGACAGTCTGCACAAGTGCCTGGTGCATGACCAGTCTGCTCCTTCTCCTTCAACATAAATATTGTAAAAAATAAAAACAACCCAGGACAGACCTTTCAGGCAAATAATTGCAAACATTTTGCAGAGTTACTTTAAATGTCCCTGGTAAAAGATCTGTCATAGGCTTTGTTCAAGTCTAAATACAATCTTAATAGCTCTGTCTTTAACCAAACAATATGTCTAGCCAAAGACTTTCAGTACACTGGAGAGGTATGATTATACAGTGCACAAAACCCATGCTGCTCTGTCCCTGTCATGCCCTTCTCTGTCCTATGAAGTGTCTGACATTTTTAATTTTAGTGCTAAGTGCAACCTTTTTTCCAGAACTGAAATAATTTGCTGAGTTCATTGTTCGATCCTGTCTGTAAGTAAAGCAAAATCAGTACAAGCTCAGCTGAACCCTACTGCCCAGCAGAATTGCTGCTTTTAATGAGCCTGGGTGTAATGAATCTGTGTTCAATCACTTCATTCTTAGCAAGACCCAGCGCTCTCGGGTGCACGCCATCTGCTCCGACTGACCCGGCTGCTCTTGGAGTTTTTCCATCTATTCCAGCATTTCCTCTTCCGCCACATGCCCTGGCATTCCCTACCTGCTCTCTGTTACCTAGCCTATTTCATCCATGTAACTTCTTGGATTAACCAACCAACCAACCTTTAAACCAAACCAGAGCCTTGTCTGTTTGCTGTCTGAGAGCACCCACCACTGCTTTTCCCCGAGGAACTGACATCCCAAAGAGCACCACTCCAGCCAGGATGCACCCACTGATTTTTGTCTTAACAGCAAACCCTGCCATTACAGGTAAGGAAGTGGAGGCAGATTTCCTGTGATGCTTGTGAGCATCATCCCGATGAGTAATAAATCTCAATCAAAGAGTATAAGGAAAAGCTCCTTCCTTCTCAAAGATTTATCCCACTTTTTACACAAGTACAACTGAAGACAACGGCACAGGTTTGAGACTGCCACAGCACTAAATGTCACTTCTGGAAGCATCCTGATTTGGAAAACCACTCCTCAATGAATGCTTTGAGAATAAAAAGCTGCAAATTGCACATTGCTTACAAAACCATCCATAACTGTCTCTTGCAATAGCCCATGCAAGGCCAGAGAATTGTGTTAAGTACCTTCTGGACTGTGCTGGCTCTGCTTAGTAGAAATCCAGAATTGGTTTCCAAACCAAATCTCCCAATTTCTGACATGAATAAACTCAGCATGACCATTTCTCAGTCGGTCAGTAGGGATGCTGCCTGTACACAAAGCAGTAGAAGTGACAGATGGGGATTTAAAAAAGCATTAAAAAAGCCCAAAAAATGTTCATACTCAAAAATTATTTCAAAGAAAGCATGTTATCTTAACCCAAATGAGCTGTCTTGGCCTAAAATAGGTGTTCCCTGTACTAGCAGAAAATGAATACCAGGAATCTCTGTGTATTGCTCCCCTAACTGATAGAACAGTAGGATTTTTTTAATGGGAAAATATTCAATTGCGTTTTTGGAATACAGTAAGATGAAACATCAGAAAAATATCTCAAATAACATTGTGGGATTCTCCCTATTAAAACATCTCCATTTGCAATTTATTCTTTTTAACTCATTCCATTAATTCATTTTTCCTGGAGTCTCAGTAAATGTAAGAATACCTGACAGGGGTGGGTTCTGAGGACAGGCACACCAGCAGTAGAGCAGAATGCCACTGTGATTAGTGCCCTATAAAAATGAGGGGGAGGGAAGGAAGGAAAAAGAAAAACAGACCCAGATCCCGCAGGACTTATTATCTGAATATTCCTGAAGCCAATTACAGGCTTCTTTGCCAGTAATGTTCTCCCCACAGCATAAATATACCTGGAAATAATAGTTTAAAAAAATTCTTGAATGTCAAAACCAACCAACCAACAAATCCAAAAACAAAATCCCCAAAACAAAACCAAAATCAATACCTCACCCTTTTCCAGACTTAAATCGCACATTAGTACCAAAGCAACCCTGAAAACAAACTATGACAATAACAAAATGATAAATTTCACTTAAATGATAGGGTAAGAAACTAAATAGCTAAAATATGAGGTTTTTTCCATACTTTGAAAAATTAAGTGGTATTTAGATAAGCCTTTTTATTTGAAATTAAATGTCCTGTTCTTCCTCTGCAAAAAGAGGAAAGAGGAAGAACACTCCTGGTGCTGGATCTATGCGAAATCTCTACTTTCACTACTCCCTTCACCTGCAAGACCAAGGTCACACTGTGGCTCAATACAAGGCAGTAATATAGTGCTTGGTAAGATTTTTTGTTTAACTGATCTGGTAAAGAGCACAAATAGGAAGAAAAATATCCTTGAAACACCACAATCTTCCTTCAGAATCCCCTGTGCAATACGAATTTATATAACCCATTGTGAGATGAGCTGCCAGCTACCAGGACAGCAGCAGAGCTCAGTACCTTTGGGCAGTGCCTAGGTACCTGATTTCCATTTCATTTTAACTTTTTCCTGCTTGATCAGTAAAAGCTACTGAAGAACTAAATTCCTGGAAATAAAAGTTAAATTAATAAATAAATAAACAATCAGGAATCTCCTATCTCTGTTCAGGAAGTATGAGGTAACTACAGTGTGTTAGTTAAATTACCAATCCGCAGGTGGAGAGGACCCAAGTCCGGTTCCTCCCTGTTCCGGGAAACTGGCTGGCACAAGCTTTCTGCCACCCCGGCCAAGCTTTCCCTCAAAAAGCAGGAGGGCTCTGTGTTGCGGTGGGAAGTCGGAGATAATTCCAATAGCTCTGCCCCACAGCCCCTGTTGGGGACACTTTGGGGCTCTGCTGCTCTTACCAGGGAGAGCCCCGCACTTCGCACCCTCTATTCGCGCTCAAGAACTGACAGAAAACACCGCAACATCATTTTACCCGCGGACTTTTTATCCGCTGAAACAACACTTAGAAAAAAACCCTCAGTGGTAAACCAGGAATTTAGCACATAGCACGTCCTTTCATACAACTGCTTTTATGACTTTCGGGGCCCTTTTGAGAAAGGCGACGGCACCACCGACCTGACAGGGAGAGCCCGCGGGAGCGCAGCCCGGCACAGGCGGCACCGAGGGGCACGGCCGGCCCTCAGAACCTCTCGAAACAGCGGAGCGCTGCCCCGGCACTGCCAGCGCCTGTCGGGAGGAGGCAAGCGGGCACGGAGCAGCCCCAGCACCGCCGCACGGACCGGACCGGACCGGCCCCGCTCCACTCTGCCCCGCCGCCGACAGGGCGCCCGCTGCCCCCAGCTTGCCAGCGGAGGCAGCGTCAGCCCCTCTCCCGAAGGGCGGCAGCAGCCGGTCCCGCCCCGCACCTTCCGAACCGCCCGCGCCCCGCAGCTCCGGGGGGAGCCGGACCGGAGAGCTCCGGACCCACCTGGTGCAGCGTGTCCGGGGGCAGCTGGGAGGCCCGGAACAGCTCGCCCACGCTGCTCCCCCCGGCGGCCGCCTCTGGGGGCGGGCAGCACCGCGAGAAGAGCTCGGAGTAGCGCTGCTGCTCCGTCTCGCTCAGGGGCAGCAGCAGACCCCCGGTGCCGGCGGCAGCGGCGGCTGCAGCGGGGCCGGAGCCCCCCGCCGGCCCCTGCTCCATGGCGGGGCGGCGCAGGCAGAGCCGCTCGGGCGGGCAGCGGGTGCCGCGCCGCCGGGGAGCGGGGGGACGGCCGGGGGGACGGGCGGCGGGGCGGGAGGTGTGGCGGGGCCGGGGGCGGTGCCGCGCTGCGGCGGCGAAGGTGCAGTCCCCGCCCGGTGAGCGCCGCGCCGGCTCCGCAGTGCCCCGGCCGGCCCCGCCTCTGCCCTCCCGCGGCCCCTCCGGCTGCCGCCTGCGCTCCGCGCCTCCCGCTCCTGCCCCGCTGCGGGTCGGCCCTCACGGCGCTCAGCAGCGCGCGGGCTTCTCCCCAGATCGCATAATCACGAAATGGCTTGGATTGGAAGGGACCTCGAAGAACGTCTCGTTCCCACCTCCCTGCCGTGGGCAGGGACACCTCCCGCTGGACCTCACGCAGCCCCATCCAGCGTGGCCTTGGGCACTGCCAGGGACGGGGCATCCCTCAGCAGGAGCGTTCTCAAAGTACCACCTGCTGCTGAACGTGCCTCGTGGGCAGCACAGAAAAGAAATGGCATCATTCGATACCCTGCAGTGAGTCCTAATCGATTAGCCACGACGGTTCGAGAGAGAAGCATCTCACTGTGTTCTCTCTCTAGTTTTTGCTTTAACGTGAAGGGCAAAGAAACCCTTGTTCATGGAGATGAGATTCCTCTTTATTACTCCTTTGTCAGCAGAGGCACTGTAAATGTTCCCTTTACAAGTCGAGCAACACCTCAAAAGTCAGGCAGGTCCCCAGCGAGGTGGGAGGGCTGGGGAGGTTGTTCCTCAGCCAGGAGGTTGGTTGTGTATCTCATACTGGTTTTTGCAGCCTTTCTTCCCAGCAACTCTTCAGGGAATTTCAAGGCATAAGCTAATCACAGATATTTACAAGGTGATCCTTATAAATATCTCTGACTGATCCTTGTAAATATCTGTGACCCACAGAGGAGTCAACAAATTCTCTTCACAGCAGCTGTGGTGCATAGACGTGGCCTGGTCTATGGAGAAATCAGACTACCTCTTGTTTGTTTCCATCCTGTACCATTAGCAATGTCAGGCCAACATTGTTACCTGTGTTCCTGAATGCAAAACATTTGGGAAGTCAATGTGGTTTAATTTTTATATGCTTCTTTACTATTAATTCAGAAAAAAAAATTAAATCCAAATGTAATTATCTTACATAACAATTTTACTAAAAAATAGTTCAATTTATGATCTGTAAAGTCAAAAATAAAATTACTAGCTCATCACTTCTGTTCTTGTAAACCAAACATTGTTACCTCTTTTTAAAATCTTTTCTAAGCTACTTTTGTCATCTTCACACCACATATCTGTGCCTCCTTCTCACTTGCACAAAAGATGCAAACTCTTAATTCCTCTAATCCAAATTGAAGATCTCTTCCTGCCTTCTCGATGTGTGGAAAGCTGAATGGGTTGTTAGATACAGCTATTAGCAGGTGAATAATTGATACATGTGTTTAATGATAGAGTTTTATGGAGAGATCTTTTTTCTTTTAGGGACAGAGATTGTCATGGTATTTTCTCATTTTAAAACATATTGTTATGCAGGAGGGCAAGATTATTTCAGCAACTGAATCTTGTAGCCCAACTTAAAGTAGCAAATATCTGTAGTAGCACAAAAAAAAAAAAAAAAAGCAAGTCCTCTTGAGAAGGCTCTGCAGAGCAGAGAGTGAATGACCCCCTGACTGCAAGAACCATCACCTGGAGAGTCCTGAGATGTCACTGGCCTTTTCCTGTATCTCCAGCCAGGTACAAGGTGCTGCTCTGAGGATGTAGGACCATACCTAACTATTGCCATATTTAACTGTATGACTCTCATGATAAAATATCTTTCAGCCCAGCTTATGGAAGAACAGCTGGCTTCTACATGAACTTGAACAGGAGAGATGTTATCTTGACAAGCAAAAGAAAACACCGTCAATAGTTTGTGCTAATTGTGCATTTTTCTGTGCCTGAAAATGCTCCTTTGTAACTGACCAGCTCAGTACTTGTGATGATCTCATCACAACGAGCACGCCCTTTGCCAACACTCCAGCAGACACCTTTTGATCTTGGTTGATGTATTAGCCAATTCTTCAAAGTTTTTCTAAGGTGGAACCTGGCAGGAGGATTTTGGAAATACACATGGTCCTGAACACAATAGTCTGTTTCACCAGCCACACCTCTTACTGCCAACACACACAGCTGCGTTTTTTTCTCCTTTGGACATTTTTCTCTTCTTCCTTGACCTTTAAAACTTGCATTCCTCTCTCCACACAGCCCACTCTCATCAGAAGTTACACAGTGGCTGTGTTCACAACCAGTCTGCCCCAGTGTTGTTATCTCCAACATGTTGTCTCCAGGACATGAAAGAGGTGAACCACCCTAAGCTGAGGGGGGAGGCAGGGAGCTCCATGCCTCTTGTGCCTGCAAGGTGTGTGTGAGCCCAGAGGTGCCCCTGGTGTGAGCTGGCCACCCCTGTTCTCCTTTGGGGAATACAGGGGGTGGATGTTTAGGTGTCTGCCTGCTCCCTGCAGGTGTCCTGCACTCAGCAGTGCCAACCACACCAATTTACTCACTGCACCCACTGCTTATGGGGAGTTCCATCCCACCCCATGTGCCAGAGACACTTTCTGTACAGTCCAGTGTGCCCTGTGCAATGACATTTGTGGCCTTTGTGTGCCTTAAAGTTCTTGTGAGGGTACGTTAGTTCAGACTAAGAGGCACTTAATGATAACAAAAGCCATACAAATATCATAGGAAGAGATACTCAGCCTTCCTATTTACATGGAAGTTTTGACATCACTACAGGTTACAAAGCTTCCCTACAACTAAGAAATGCTGCATGTCAGTGTCAGAATCTGAACAATCCAAGTATTTATTTTTTGCTGGAAAAAACAGTAATATAAACTGAATAAAAAGTTGAAATCTGACTTATCAAACTATGGCTTAGATCTGTGTGTGGTCCTCCTTCCCTTCCTCCCCACCCAACTAGTAAGGCAATTACTTACTCTGAAGTCAGCCAGCAGCAGTCCTGCAAACAATTCTGTGATCACATGTGGGAGGGAGACAGAGGTTGTAGTAAAAAAAAAAACCAACCTAAACAAATACTACTTCCAAGGATGTGCTAATGGAAATAACAGTAATATGGATGATAGGTACATTTTGGTTCAGGATATAAATTGGTATAAATTGCCATGACATAAAACATAACCTCCACTAAATAATTCTCTCAATATTTTAGTATTTAGGAGATCCTGGGAATTTTTATGTGAGCAGTATAACCAAACACTAGTCACTCAAATTAATGTGTTATTTCACAAGTCTTAGGATTGAGATCATGTCAGGCTTGTCCTGGCCCAAAAGGCAAGAGATCTGCATTCCAGCTGACAATGGAAACACTCCATATATTGCCAAGTAAAGCTTTGGAAACTCATGCAAGTGGTTGGCTGTAAAACTGTGATTTAGCTTTTCCCAAACCAGCTCAAGTGAATCTCACCCACTATTCCTCATAACAATTCTTTTCATTTACTTTATTTGCAAAATCAAAGAAGACTTTGATGGCAAGCAACTGGTGGGGTATGTTTCCTGGCCTTGGTATCAGACATGCTTGGAATACACTTGACAGGCCTGCTGTTTAGCGTATAGATTCAGCATTCAAATGCTCATATTCTTCTTTGCATTGTTGATTACATGAAGAGATCCTGTTTCTAAGAAAAACAGGATAAATGCTTAATGAACTGTTCAATTTGATTCCCTATTTTCCAGCTTGTTAACAACTTTAATGCATGAAAAAGACTAATAAATAGTAACTGTTTTCTACTCTGACCCATTCACTGTTTTGAAAAATTAGATGGTATCATAATTTTCACATTGTGGAAGATGCAATTCCTGGCAGATTGTTTGTTTTCTGTAAGCAACTGAGTACATTATGGAGAATTAGAGTTTGTGTCACAAAATATTATATAAATATCCATATATTACTTAGTTGGGAGGAGAGGAGGGAAGGAGGGGAAGAGGACCACACACAGATCTAAGCCATACTTTCATAAGTCAAATTTCAATCCAGTTTACATAACTGACATTGTTTTTTTCTAGCAAACAATAAATACTTGAATTGTTTTGATTTGCTGGTATGTAAAGTTTCTTGGTTCCAGGAAAGTTTTGTAACTTAAAATGATATTACAACTAGTTGTGTTTAGAGAGTCATTTTATAAAGTCCTTTTATGAAGATTAATCCATACAGTATGAGCTTTAGTTGCAGAAGGCAAAGCCCATGCACACATCTTTGTAAGAGCAAGGAAAAAAAAGTACAGTGCTTTTCAGGAAAGCAGAGCCACATTTCCATTGATTTCCACCATAGTTCCTCCAGTTTACTTCTTTTAAAATAATGGCTTCATGTGAAATTGAAAAACAATTAAGGTGCATGTTTGTTTTTAGTTTAGTTTAAGTTCTGAAATATCCACTTACTTTTGTATTCTGCAGAAGCAAAAGGTCACTCAACAAACCAAGCACTAAAACATGTTGTTCCTCTATCATTTGTCCTTCAGCTTAGGAAATTCACAAAGCCTTCAGCCACTATTCAAACACCAGGTTTCAGCCAAAACACAACAAACCTTACTTTGCAGGGTGATCATCCCCAAAGGTCCTATCATCAGACACTTGAATGCCTGAACCAAGAAATGCTGCCAGGGGAAAGTCTATGTAATCCCAGAAGTCCCACGCAGAGGAAAAAAAAAAAAGTAAATAAATAAAGTAAAATAACTTATTAATGTCTTCTCCCGTACACACAAGATAAAATGTACAGCTTGCAATATATTCTGAAAGTTAACTCTATTCTCATGGACAAGGAAAGCAACTCATGTTAGGCAGAAGGGGCTATTATAAGAACACAGGTGATAATTAAAGAAAATCTCTTGGTGCTTTGTGTGGCAGATCATGTACCATTGCTTGTTTCTTTTAACTACCTGTTACTGGTAACCACACTCTTAAGTGAAAAATAATCACAGAAATGAACAGAGACGTTAATCTCTGCAATGCCATTAATCAATGCAATGAAGCCATGAAGCCATTAATGCAAAGCAAAATGCATATTTTCCATTTGAAGAAATAACAAGTAAAAAAAAAGTCACTGTACATTTGCTCATCTGTGTGTGCTACAGCTAATGTGCCACTCAAAATTTCACCTTCAGACTTGGAAACAAATTCTAGTAATTGTTCCATTGTCAAATAACCTATTGACCCTAAAGGGTTTTCAGTGCTGCTACTGCAGTCTCAAGTTTCCCATGTAGTTTTGACCTAAATATGTTCCCTTTCGGGCAAATAGTACATGCCCTTATGCCATTTTCCTGGTTACATTTTAACATAGCAAGTGGTCCACCTTGTCCTTCAGTTAATTCATGAACTCAATATAAACCACAAACAAATCAGCTGCAATTCACCCTGGCTTCTGCTGTTAGTACAGACAGTGGAGATAAACCAACAATAAATTCTATTTATGACTAATTTTCCCAGACCAAAACCAGCTACAACAGACCTGTTGCAGCTGCAGAAAGTATCCAGGGAGGCCCTTTCAGTAGGAGTGTGCACTGTGCTGCAGAGCTTGTAACCTGCACATGGCAAAGCTTTTCATTCAGCATCAGCCTGGGAAGGGCTGTACTGTCACTGCATGGCTCTTTCTGCCAAAGGCACGGTGACAGCAGCCAGTGCTGCAATGTGATAGCAGCTCCAGCTCCCAGATCCCACGTGCCAAGATGGAGAAAGCCGCAGCGGCTCATGTTCCCCAGCAGCCAGAGCTGCATCTCCCTCACCCACAGCACCATGGCCCGGCCTCACTCCTCCTCAGAAGCTCTCACTAGGTGGGGTTTGTGGGAGCTGGGCAGCTGTGCCTGGGGCAGGGCAGTGGGGCAGGGCTCAGGAGCATGGATGGGATGGTGGAACAGCTCTGAGAAGTGCCAACCACAGCTGGCTGCAGAACCACTCTGACACCATCATGTAGGAGCCTCCTTTCCCTTCTCCCTCCCCTCTAAGTTCACAACAGATACTTGGGATATTGTTTTCAAAGATAAGAAACCTGAGAGACCTGAGTGGTGTTAGTTTGGATCAGGCTTTTTTCTCAGCAGCACAGGAGAAGATCTTGTTTTCAAGTAAAGCCCTCCCATAGCAGGGACAGTCAGAGCCCCTGAGGCCTGGGAGTTACACAGGAAAAATAACAGAGAGCATAGCTGGCCTCTCAGTGTCACTGCCAGCCCAAACACCACCAGCCCCTTCATGGTCAGCAGCCAGCCAGCAGGGGAAGGTAGCACAGAGGTAACTCAGTGCCTCTCTCCCATGTGGAAGGCTGAGCTGCAGAGTTGAACACAAGAGGTCTCACATGGATTACACAGCTTGGCCTGGGCCGCAGTGAAGAGAGAACACAAATGGTTTATGGCAGGGTCACAGGAACAGCTTTCCCCTTGCAGAATAGAGCATGATGGTCTCCCCAAATCCCTCTTCAAACTGTGTCTCCTGCTCACAGACTGCAGGAAGGAGTAGGGGTGGCTGACCCACTCTTCACAGGGTACTGCCAGCTTGCTTCTTAGCTCTGGACCAACTTCACTGAAGGTATTCCTAATTTCCAGTAATGTGAGAAAAGAAATGGCTTCTATTCTTTGCAATATATTTAAAGTCTTTCATAGATTTGATATTGAGGCATCTAAAGCCACAATTTAAAATAGGAATAGAATCAGGCCTGAAATAAAGGCTAGTCTGTGCATATACACTTTTTGTGCTATTGAGCCAATATCATGTCAGCTATTATAAAAATAATATATTTTTAGTTACATGTGTTCATACTGCCAGTATTTGATTGGCAAAGACTAAATATTGTTAGAGTACTATTTGCTTTGTCATACATCATTTTTTCAGTGTAAAAATTCCAGGCAGTTGACAGCTGACATATTATTATTCAGTACAGAGATGAGATATTGAATCTCATCATGGTAAAGAAAGGTGTGTGCAAAAAAGAGAAATTAGTCTTGTGACTGAGGAGTGTATCTCAGTGAGACTCAGAAAAGTGTGGTACAGCTCCTACCTTTGCTACATTTGCTGTGCAACTCTGCAGATTCTTGAGTAGTAGTAAAAGGAAACATTCTCCAATCATATTGCAGTCTTGTGAGGTACAAACAATCTCCTGTGAGATATAGGCAATCTCTTGTGAGATTATTGGGCATTGAGGTGTTCTGAGAGGGCGAAGGGGATCAAATATAAAAAAAAAAAAGAAAGAAAAAAAAAAAAAGAGATATCTCTGCATAGGCAGAGTTTAAGCTCTGTTCACTGGTTCAACCTGCCTCCTGTCTGAGTATTGGCACTGAAGAGCTCAGGTTTGCATGCATGGATTCTCCTGGACATTTCCTGTGTCTCCCCTTGCCTGCATGGATCCTCCTGGACATATCCTGTGTCTCCCTTTGTCATGAAATGCTGCAGGACAAAGCAATAGATGCAGCCTTTCCTGTTTACTACTCTGGGTGTGGTACATCAACTGCTCCTGGCCCTAATATTAGAAAAACAATTGGAATTGGGCCACAGGATGTGTAGCTACTCTCTTGTGCTTGGTCAGTTAGATGTTTACAAATATTTCCTACAATACCATTCCAAGTCTGCTCATAACTAATATTTCAATCCCCTCTGTTCAGGAGCAGGAACAGTGCAGTGAAATTCGGGATTAGTTCTGTCCTGAAAAAGCACAGCAAGAGACAAAAGGTTTTACAAAAGATTGCCATTCTACATTAAAACTTCCACAGATGCCTGGTGGTTTTGCTTTATCAGGCTAATAAAAATGTCCATGTCTTGTAGCCTTGCAGAAACCTCAAAGGGACCTGCTGAAGCCACAGGTGAAGCATTTCAAACTAGGATGGCTCAAAAGCAAAGCCCTTGCTCCTGGAATCCCTGGGTTTGTAGTGAGTATGTACCCTTCTTCCTAGCAAGCAGACAAGCATTTTTGAACAGTTGTTTTTCTGAACACTGTTGTACTTTGCACTTAGTTTAAAGAATAAACATTTGGCAAGACTTGCTTTCTCTAAAACTGTGCATATTTAAAGGGAGGAATATTTGTTATGTGTTGGTTATAATTTAATGAACATGCCATGTAGTTAAATTGAGGGAGTAAGAATTGTTCAGATATCCTGGTATGGGTTTTTTGGTTTTGGTTTTTGGGGGGTTTGGTTTTTTGGTTGGTTAGTTGATTTTTTGGTGGGAGGGTTGTGGGGGTTTTTTGCTAAGTTTTGGTTTTGGTGTTTTTTGTGGGTTTTTTTTTTTGTCTTTCAAGGTAAATAAAATACAGTTTTATTAAATGTATGTTCTTATATAGTTAGAGTCTACTTATTTCTAGAAAAGAGTAGCTGTCAATGTTATATTTATACTGTCAGTATTATACTTATTAACTAGCAATATTGGAATAAACCAATATGAATAATTTCATAAAGTATGAATATTTACAGTCAAAACAGAGTATGGGATGGGGGGAATTGCAGGGGAGGGAAATTTTACTGTGCTTTGTAGCATGAGTGTTTCTGGTGCTAACTCTTGGTGTCTAAACACAGTCAGGTAATCCTGTACCTTGACAGCACAATCTTTTTTGTACATGCTTACCTCTAAAATCCGTGAAAGAATACTGAATTTGCACAGGACTGGACACAGCTGCTAAATTAAGCATGTGCTGGTTAATGGCCTGAAAATTTACTGTAAGATAGGTATCACTGCAATAGATTTGTAATAAATGACCATGCCAGATGAGGCCTGACCTCAGTAGGATTTTCTATTTTAGTGAATTGTCATCGAGGCTTTCATGGAACAGTGCATCCTGAGCAGGCACATAAATGAAAGTCATCATCTAAAAAGTCAAACAACTTTTCTAGTTAAAAGAAATGCCATGGAAAGAAAATTAAATACAAACAAAATGGAAAGCTAAAAGGAATAGCTAAGCAGAATGACTGGGTCTAAGTTCTGCAAAACCCTTCAATATTTAAAAAAATGTGTAGGAATTAAAAAAACATATAGGCAATTATCAGCTTTCAGACAAGTATATTTCTTCTAAAATATCCACATTTAAAGCATTTCAGCAAGGAGAGAAAAGATTATGGTATTGCAGGGTAATATCAGAGATGCTTGAAATTCGCAATAGAAAACCAGTCCTTCTGGGACATTCAGTGAACAGATGTTCAGAGAGTCTGCTGCTTGCAGTAGTTACAAATCAAAACCCTGTGACAAAAATTATAGATGCTGAAGTCTGCAAGAAGGACAGATTCTCCTTTCTGGATTTTTTTAATGTCAGCTCTAGCAATCTTTGATCCTGTAGATTCAGAAAAATCCAATTATCGTGAGAAAACGTATCAGAGATATGAAAATGGAAAGTAATTTAATTATCAGCATTTCTGATGTAAAAAAAAAAAAAAATCAAGCCAAACCAACCAACTTTTTTAGTTAAAAAGTTCTTCTCTTCTGAAGGCTTGATGATGTCAGCATTATGTTTTATTTGCAGCAGTCACTCAAGCCAGTGCATGGCAATCTCATACCATTATTGAAATATTTTCTAATTCCTTAGTAGAACTTCCAGTGTTTTTTTTTTTTCTTGCTTTCTGCAGTTCAGTGGTTACTGATGGCAAAGAATCAGCTTGTTGATCCCTCTTGCCTTTCTTGAAGTTCTGTCCTGGCTAGATGTGTATTGCTCAAATTCCAAAAGCACTTGCTTGTAGCTTCTCTGGATCATCTGTGAAATTCAGCTTTCCGTGCTACAGGGAGAGAAAGCATTGTAGCTGCCACAGCAGCTGTTAGCCAAACCCTATATTATCTGCTAAATGAATACTGAGAAAAATCTTCATGCTCAGGAGGAAGAAAGTAGCATGCACTTGGCAAGGCAGCTATATTAAACCAGATACCAATCTCAGCAGAACCAGAATTAATTAAGAGTAATTGAAATCTACTTCCACACTGAAGAGAGTAATTTTTAAATGAATATATATTTTCTTATCTTTATGTTCAAACTTTTAAGATTATGATCACATTTTTAAATGTTACTTGGGTATGATAACTGAAAATTATATCTGATGATAGATGTCATTGTATTAGGATTGTTCTAGATAAAACATCTTACCAAAAAAAATTTGAGTTTAAGAAATAAAGTGGCCCATAATTAGGGAATACCACAAGCAAGAAACCTACACAATGTTATTTTTAGCCTTTTATGGGCACAGAGGCTGAAAAGTAAAAGGTAAAATAAGTTACTTAATTTTCTCCCATACTTGCTAAATAGTGATGGCATTTACCAGATTATCTGCAATGTGGTAGATGTGCCTTACTCTGTACAAATATTCACAGGCACAGATATATGCAGTCTAGTCTGACTTCTAAGGGTATGATGAATTTTTAGCCATATTTCATAATACAGCTTGCTTCTACTTCCACAGTACTAAAATATCACAAGAAAAAAAATTATCTTTTCTTTTGCAACACTTTTATGCATCTGTGGAAATTTAAGTAACTATGTAGCCAATGAGGCAAGAGTAAGGCCCATGGCTGCTGTAAGGAATTCTACTCTGTAATTGGATGAGCCCACGTGGATCTCAGCTCTGAAATCAGATGAAATGCAGACTGTTGTGTTTACCTATGGCCCTGCTGACTGTATTGGTTTCCTCAGGAGTAAAGATCCCTATCAACATACTCCACTAATGACAGGGCTGCTCTGTAACAAAATTCCTCATGGTAAGGAACAGTCATATGTTAAGAGGAAAGGGAATACAGAGGGGGGAAAAAAAGCTCAGCTTCTTCCCTTTTTTCAATACTGCTCAAGATATTAATTGCTGAACATGAAGCACCTAAAATATCTGAATATTGATTTCCTCACAGTGCTGATGTTATCAGTTGTGCTCATTTCTCTCCAGTGTCATCTGTTTGCCCAATTCTGTTGGTCTTTTACTTCTGCTACTTAACAGCAAAAGCTGAGGATGTTTCTGCCTCCCAGTAATAGTTGGTAAACAGATGCTTTTCAAAGCAACAGCTGCACTTTCACAAAAAAACTTTAATTTTCTTTTACAATTTTACAATGAGATGAAGCAGCCGGAATGCTTTGGAGACAAAGGAGCTCATGAATAATTCACTTGACACCTTTATACTGAACTATGGGTGTCTTCATTAAATAAAATTGCCTCCTGTCAAGGGCAGTGAGAGGGTCTGGAGTGGAAGGCAATGTTGTTTCCATTTGAGACCCCAGAGAATGATGATTGCCAGCAAGGTGGAATTTATTGTCAGTATAATTTTTTTAACTTTTTGTTTATTTTTTACCCTTTAAATAATTTCAATATAAAAATCACTTGAGTTCAGCACTCTGGAAAATAATGCAAAGTAAAAAAAAATTCAGCAGGTTTATAGATTACAAATGCTTGTGGCCAGTGAAAAAGAGCAGATTATGCCTATTTACACATATGGCTAAAATTGCATATTGCAGCATACAAAGTGTTTTATCCATTTTTTAGCATGAGGTGCTGCTGGACACCCTCCTAAGTGCCCCTGAGGATTGCCTGAGGTTCCCCCCAGAGCTGGCTCAGCAGGGCCAGTGTCCTGGGGTAGTTCTGCACCTTATCTGTGGGTTGCAAGCACCTGCTGGAGCATGGTTTTGTTAGGATCTAGCCAGATCCTTGGCATTCTTCCCCCCCACACACACACGAGGCTGAGCATAAGCTGCAGGCACTTAGCATCCTTGTGCTGTCTCACTGGCAGCATCACAAGAGATGCCACTTTGGTTAATTGCTGCAGAGCAGGAGTGCCAAGCTGGCTCTGGATGTGGATGGAAGCATGGAGTCTTTCTCTGTTGGTAGAGAAGGCTGCAGGGATCTGAAGCAAGGCTAGAGCCTGCAGCTCTCCTCCAAAATACCTGCCTGCTCAGATCCAGTAACTTCTCAGCTTTCAAGCAAGCCCCTAAAGCTCACACAGCATGTAAATGTTACTGTTGGCAGGTGTGAGGGAGCAGGCAAATGTCTTAATCGGGTACTAAACATTGCATTTAATGAATTGCACAGACAGAAAAGCTGGGACAGGGCTTACACCAAAGAAGATACTGAATTACCAGCAGAAGAGGCACAGGCCTTCAGTCAGAGTGTCTCAAGAGAGAGACATGTGGAGGAAGCCATATCAAGGTATTTAAAATATTTTGGAGAGCTGCTCTAGAAATAACAGTGAACTACCTCCTTCCAACCAGGGAACCTGCAAACAAGACTGGAGTGAAAAAGAGGGAGAATTTACAGGCTAGTTCTGCAGAGGGATTCCATGTGTGCACAACTACTACAGAATTAGGAATGTTTGTTCATGTTAGTGTATTACTCACTAGAAAAGTTGAATATACTAATACAGAAAAAAGCACTGTTATTCCACATACCATTTGAGAAAAATCTTGTGTCAGTAGAGTGCCCTGGGCAGAGAATGTAAAATCCATGTTAAGAAATACTTTCTGAGTTCCAGTCAGCCCTATGTAGAGAGCTTGACCACTAGAAGTACTGAGGATGTGTCCATACTGCAATCAGTGTGTGACTGCAGCCTGCAGAGACACTCCAGAATGAACTTATGGGCAGGTGGTTTGGACAAAGATGCTGCAGCATCTCAGGGTGGCCAGCACACCGAATGTTTACCTGAATTTTTAAATGGGCTTTGGGGCCTTTATTGACCTATGTCTATCATCTCCTATTGTCTCTTTAGCCAGTCTCAAGCTACTTTCAGTACATCTACTTAGGTCATACCTCTGTCTCTGCCTTAGGGAAGAGATGCCATGAGATCTGTGACCTGACCATGATCCCACAGCTGGTGAAGGAAAGGTGAAGGAACTCTGACTATAGCATCACTAAAAATCTCCCACTAATGTTTTTTTTTCACATTTCCACCCTCAACTGTGTGTACTTGTGAACACTGCAAATAACTGCAGCCCTCTGACAAAACTACTGTATTAAAAAGATAAATTTACTGTCTACCCCAGCTAGATACAAGAAGCAGAGCTGATCCCACTGGGCAGGTTTTGACCAGCTTTAATGAGAGCTCTTCTACTTGCAGGTACTTTTTGATGACAGTGCATCACTGCTATTTTGAGTCAGCCTGAGTTTGGTGCATGTGAAGAATTCTGTTCTCAGTGATTCAGCTGCAGTGCTGTTAGCAGCATTAGCATGGCCAGTGCTGCCAGCAGAAACCTCAGGAGCAAGGATAACTGGCATGATGCTGAGAGCAATACAAAGCTGTTGACAAATACAGCTCTTAGTACCACTGACTGTGCTAAGCAAGGATGGAAAACCTCCTGCAGCTTGCTTGGTACAAGCACAAGTGCAAAGTCATTCCTTGGGCTTTCAGATTGTCTGGCTGAAGCAAGGAACACCATGGGAGGCTGCTGAGTGATGCTGTCTGGCTATGATCCCGTGCTGAAAATACAGTGGAAGATAACTGCTGGTCTTTTCAGAGTTTTCCTCCTCAGTTTTCTGTGGCTTTTATGCTGTGCATAAACAGTGCTGAATGGGAAACAGAGCACCTCATTTCTTCACTGAACCTCCAAGCTTCTTTAGTCTGGTACTGTTTTTGCTCCTAGCTGCATTTCTGTGAAGATGTTTCATAGTCCTAGCATGCTAGCTATTACAATTTACTAAATTCTAGTGAGAACTTCACACATTCTTTTATTGAGGACAACTGACAATTTAGGGACAAAAGCATAACACCTTTTCAATTTTAGAATCAGTGAACTTCTAGCCTTTCATTCTTCATGCAGAATTTCTAATTCAGTATTTTGAAAGCTGCATTTCAAGGAAAAAATCAAATAATATCTCCTTTTTCATATGGTGGAAAAGAGAAGCTTTTCAGTAAATTATCTCCTGAGTGACTAATGGCCATACTTCTGGAACTGATGCTTGAATAGAGAACATCATCTCTATTCTGATCATCCTTATTACCATTTCCAAGGGGTTTGTAAAGGATGACAAAAAGCTGTGGTACAGAAATTACTGGGATGGCAGATTAGAATTCCAAGGCTTGTGTGGTTTTTCATTTTAGAAGCAGTTGCAGTGATTTAAGAGGCTGCCAATCTTTACTCTCCTCACTGCCCAGACCCAGTTACATTTTCCAAATCTCTTACAAGAAACATTTATGTGATTCTAAGCCAATATCATATGAAATCTAGCAGCTCAGGATCAGCTGCCTCTCACAGTAATTTGGGTTCTGTTACTAAACTACTAGATTTCACAGTAAAGTGGCTAAAGGATCATTTTGCTCTCCTGATTCCAAAAGGGAGGACATTGAAAATGTGGCTGTGTTCACCTCTGGCAGGAGAACAACAAAGAGTTGGTCAATAACAATCTATATTGTTGCAGCTATTTCTTCACTGAATGTTTTTCCAAGACCTAAGATACAATTCTGCAAAACCAAAGGGAATAAATGCAGAGTTAAACTCTGCAGCTGATCACCAAGTTAGTTACTGCACAAACATTTTCTAAGTGCTGTGTAATTTTAGTGACTCCTTATTGCTTGCAAGCCACTTAAATAAATCTAGTCAAATGAACCAAACCTTTCTAAGAATCATAAAATAAAACCTACTCCCTTTGGCTCCACAGTCTTCATTATTTGGTTAGATGCATTTGCTGAGACAGAGCTCCACTAGACTGATTCAAGCCAGGATAACAAATCCCATATTCCAGATGAAAAAATATTTTCCATCAGGTTATCTTTCAGAGGTAAATCTCTTATATTGGCAATTCCTGTCTTGTGACTAAAATTTATTGCAATTTGAACTGAATACTCTTTATTTTCAGGGACAATGAATGCCAGTTTGAAATGGTCAATAACCCATAATACTGAAAAAGTGTCAAACCCTAGTGTGCCTAATCTTAGGAGAAAATAATGAAGTATCGATTTTAAAAGGTCCTTATCAAAATTTTTTCACGTGTACTAAAAATGGAGAACTTGGGAAAATGTATGAAAGGCTCCATTTTATTCTGCAGCTGACCTGACACAGCACATCTGCACCCCTGAATGTATGCAGCAAGAAGAAACAGCTTGAAATATGTATTTGCAAGGCTTACATTAGTCATCATTAAAATGTTTTTGTACCCTGAGTGACCTGCTGAAAGAACTGAGTTTGAATGCTTGGTTTGGGGGGAGGGGGAGTTTCAGTTTTGACAATAAAAAGTTTAATTTTTTCATATAAGCTTTCCATTTTTATATAAGTTGTGAGACACCCACCCACCATTTTCTTTGGGATATTAGGAGGAATACTGGTTAGAAAGCAGGAGTAGTAGCCTGGGGTCAAAGGCAGGTATCCAGGCATGTAAAAAGATGTTCAGTTGACTTCACTGCAGAGTGATAATTAGTTACACTCAAATGATGTCCCTTGAGGTAATGCACTTGAGAGCAAATCTGGCATACTGCTCAAAGTTTTCTGGGCCCATAGCCTCAGATCCTCAGCCAAGTATGCTCAGATGTATTGCAAGTTTCTTAACAGCAAAAGGTGGAAAAGCTTTTTTTGCCATTACAGTGTATAAAGCTGGGTAACAGAAGTACTGGAATTGGTCTGGGTGGAAATCCACAACAGCACTGGAAGAACAACAGAGCAAAGCAGCAAAGCTGCAGCACAGTGGAAGAGCCATTCCCCTCCCTGTTATCTCAGCATTGAGACAGACCATAGTCATAAAGATATGTGAAATGGAGAAGCAAACAGAACAGGCAGCAATCTTATTGAATATTTATGGAGGATAAAATAAACAAGATTGTTCAGTGAAAATATTGTCCCATAATAACAGCTGATGCCTAGAGAGTTTAAAAACCTGTCCAAACCCATTTGTTGTCACCCATAGAGAGGAACCCCAGAGATGTAGTGAGGACCTGAAAGCTATTTGCTGCTGCCTTCCATGGCATGCAGGTGATCCTGGCAAAACTGGTCAGGCATGCACATGTCTTAGTGCTTGTAAGTATGTGGACATGACAGTGTGAGCGGGTAAAATCTGCTTACCTAGGGAATTGTAAATTAAATTCATGTTCTACTCACCTATGGTCTTGTACTGTCTTTTGTTGCACTAACAACCTATTAGGACTATGTATCTCCAGTTATGTAATACTTTGAGGGGGACATGCTCTTGTCTTCAGCTGAATGGATGAGAAATTCTCATTCTGTTCTCACAACACTTCCTTGAGAAATTTCTGGTTTGGGAAATTGTAGGCAAATGGAATTCTCCAATACATATACAGCAAGTCAAACTCAGTTAACGGTTTTGAAAGTGAAATTGGACAAGTTTGGATGGAGTATATAGCATGGTTGCTTATGCAAAGAAAGAGCTGGCTCTGGTAACTGTAACTTCCAAATCAATATCCTGAATTGGTGTGGTCAGTGCAGATGCTAATATCATACAGCTGTGTAGAGCAAAATGGCCCAGAAATTCTCTCACAGTTCACCCTTCAGCAAACAAACAGGACATCACAAGAAACAGAATGTTTTAGCTATGAGAGTTGTGGGTTTTTTCACATTCCTTTGTTTGTTCTTTCCATATCTGCTTTGTTTTGGGGAGAAAATGACAATTTTAGTGGAGAGCAATGAGCACATGCACACAAACCCAGATATTTCCTGCCATCAAAAAAGTCTAGAAATATAGCCAATAGCCCACTTGCACAGACCTCCACAGCACTTGCTAGTGTAAAACTTAGTTAGACATGGCACAGATATATGGTGCTTCTAGCCCTCGCTTACCCATGAGAAAATCAGTTTGCAGAATGCTGTAAGCCCTCTGCCTATTTCAGCATTACTCTATGCAATAAGCCAAGTGTTAGTTGCTATGCAGTATATTCATTAATTTTCATGGAGTTTCTTATTTTGCTTTTCTCTTTGCTTGGCAGCAACACCTATGCTAAAAAAGGTTTGTTTTTTGTACTCTTTTAACACAAGATCTCTATGCTAGTAAGAATTTCTGAACTGAACATGATCCTGTTAGCAGAAAGGGTCAAAGACCCATTGGTAGTCTGTGTTTTATGCTGTGAGATCACTTAGTAGGCATTATCAAGGTCCTGCTGCACTCTAAACACAAATAAATGAGAATGCTGAATAAAACTTTGACCTCCTGTACGGCACCAACTCCCAAACCAGCTCTGTTGCCCAACATTTGCAAGATTTCAGTGGCAACAGCTGATTTCTCACTGTCCTCTGAGACAGTAGTTACTTTGGCACTTCTTCAGGCTTCCTGTTAAGCTGCTGTTATCCCAGAAAAACGAAGGGCAAGCTGATGTCTGAAAAAAACCAGGCATTATGGCATATTATTACATGCTGTCTTACCCCACTCAGAACAGGTCTTTACACAGACCTGATTTTGCATTGTTATGTGAACAACACATAAATGCCATTATCAGTTACTTAGAAAAATGCTATTTAAATACAATGTATTTCAAGGATTCTATTATATTAAAATAGCTCTATTGTCTTCATGGCACTTTTGAGTCTTAAGAATGAATTACAAGTGTTACCTGACTTTTGTAACATGGAGTTTAGTATTCTATTATCCCTTCTTAGGAGGTGGGTTCTGTGCTGTCAGTTTTGGCATTACCTTTTTTCCCCCCTTGCTACTAAATGCCCATGTTGCTACTTATCTGTATTGTATTACAAAAGCCTTGTTAAATAATGTGCCTGGGATTTGTGCTGAAAGGAGGGAAAATTTATTATCCTTAATTCTTGTAGCAGTTCAGTCCCAATG
Source organism: Melozone crissalis (assembly GCF_028551555.1). Lineage (NCBI taxonomy): Eukaryota > Metazoa > Chordata > Aves > Passeriformes > Passerellidae > Melozone > Melozone crissalis. Next base: position 58,958,239 of record NW_026535791.1, on the reverse strand, counting down.
AAACTGGGATTCTTCTGTGTCCACACTCTCTGACCACCATCTCCTACATACTGAAGCCTTAAGAGACACAAAAGCCTCACTACAGGAGAGGCTGTGGGTAGCTGCACCAGTCCAAGGAAAAGTCTGGGGGAAGAACCAGGTTTCACTTCCCTGGGGCCCTCCTTTTCCCTGTGACTGATTGTGAGAATGTGCTACATTGCCCCTTAACAACCTGTGGTAAATTCTTCCCTTCCCCTTCTCTAAGTGTATGGAGACTGGGGAGTGTTTCCACATTTCAGCCCACTTTGATTTCTTGTGTTCCACACGTTACCAGAATATTTCTCTTCTGAACTCTTCTGTGGGATCTGAAAGCATGCTAGGCCTTAATAAAACACATATAAGATCAACAGTATATTGCCCCTAGATATTTCCACTGCTGAGCCAAGTAAGTGGAGAGAAGAGACTGATGAATGACTCCATGGCCACACATGGGAAAGAGGGAAAAATGTTTCCAAATGTTCTGTTAAAACCTGTAACATATTTTTTAAAACTCTCACATTTCAAGTCAAAATCCCCTGAGACATAATTTCTGACCTTCAGTATCTTTAACTGTGTGTTTCCATATGTGCCACTGCCAAAATGCTGAGAAGGCATTTGAGATTTACCTTTAGTACATAATTTTAGCTTACAAGATGCTTACTGTGAATCCAGAAACTTTGATCTGAAATTGGTGCAATTTCACTGCAAATACTAAACAGCATATAATGCTACCTAAGCAAATGCCACTGAGGCATTACAGATGATCAGATACTAACATGTTAAAGAAATATATGCAAAGAGCACTTGAAAGTCTACCAAAAAGCTATATTCCTTTCAACAAAAAATATCAAAGAAACAAGGTACTTTATGTCTAACACTAGCAAATAGTACCATGAATAAAAGTGGATCTGTAGAGTAAAACAATTGTTTTTGAGGACCTTGACTCCATGCTAAATATATTTTATGGGGGTGTTAATGATTTTAGATTTTCTTTTGTCTGGTTCTGTACATCTGACCCCCCTTACTGGCAGATGGAAGATATTTCTGATTTAGTTTCTCTCAAGAAGGATTCAGTGAGCAGTGCTCTGCCTGCAGTGTGAACTGAAATGCACTAAGTGAAGGCAATCACAAGATTTGCTTCCAAGTTCACTCCTGGTCCAAATTAAAACGTTAATATTAACTCCACAAGACTTGCAGTGAGGGTTCTACAAAAAAACCCCAACCTGGTTTTATCTGAAAAGTTATCTATCCCTTTTTCTTACTTGCTTATTTCATCCAGACACAGCTCTTCCCTAAGTATTCACAAAGCCACACTGTGTCTCTTTCAATTTCAAAATTCAATTCTCTTTCTATATTTCCTTTGCTGCCAGGAAGGTTGCAACCATGAGAACTGCTTATTTTGCTCACCAATAATTGCCACCTTGCACTGCCCTGTCTTCCTGTATCCAACTGTCCTGTTCTCAGAATCCAAGAGAAGGACTGATCTTCAGGTCAGTGACTGGCATCTCCCCTCAGTGTCTGCAGAGCTCTGACAGAATGAGGTGCTGCCCTGTGCCTGTGGCATGGAGATGTTGCAGCAACACATCAGTAATAACAGAGCCATTCTGCCATCCAACCTGCTGCATCTGCGTCACTCCTCCACCAAGAAATGAGGTTATTCACGCCCTCCTTAACCTCCCATGTGCAGTGGTTTTTAAAGTAAGACAGAGCCAAAAAAGACTTTTCACACAGAAATATGTTGTCATGTAATCTATACTTGTCTCCCTGAGCTTCAGCAAGAAAACAGGTCCTTCCTAAGAAACAGGGCAGAGATGTTATCTTAACAGTTATCATGGCTCTACTCTTCCCCCACTGCACCTCACAGCAGAGAATCATGGAAAAACAAACCAATAAAGCTAAACATTAGCATTCTGGGCATGAGGCTAGAAACCTGAGCTAGGACTAGCAGTCAGCAGTTCTGATTTCCTAAATTACTTTGGCCAAGTTGCTTAGGCGCTGTTTACATTAGATTTCCAGCTGTATGGAGTAATAGTTAAAATATGAAAGAGTAGATTTTTCTAAAGCCCCTAGTGCTAGGGATTTCCTCAGTTGATGGATGCTTAGTCTCAGATACCTTTTAAAGAGGCTCTCTGCAGTATCTCAAATCACAAGATGCTTTTAAAACTCAGGTTTTATTTAATTTGATCCAGTTGTGCTGCCTCTCAGCAAAGCAGCAATTTTGTTAAACCCTTTTCCTTTAAAGAAACCTCTTTGAAGAATATTTTAAATGTATGTCAAATAAGGTCTTAGTGGTGTCCCATGACAATGTGAGTTCCTGTACTCTTATTTAGCTCAGTTGTCTTCCACCAAAGTCCTAATTTTATATTCCACTTATACCAGTAACTAAATAGGAATTTTAAAGCTTTCCTCCCATGTTGTCAGCAAATGAAAGCGTGTGAATGGAGTTTTCACCTTCTGTCTCAGGTTTTTCATCTGCAGAAGACAGACAAGTGGCACAGAGACAATACTCTTGGCTGGGTGGTTCACAAACCTGAACACTCCAGACTTGGCACTGAACCAGCACTAGAGTGCTGCAGTTATTGACTTTCATGGCCCATGGTGTAGGTGCAACTGGTGCAAACTAATCTGAAACCAGAGCCTGAATGAACCAGCCCTGCTCTTGCCCATGGGCATGACCTCCCCTTGGTGCCAAGCTTAAAACCAGGAAGACATGCAATGAGTATCCTCAGCCTGATCATCTGGCTGAAAATCAACTCTGCAAAGAAACCAAAAGTCAGCTACCCCGGGGATCTGATTCAGCTCCCCACTGACCTCGTCAATGTCAGCACTGGGCAGAGCAGAAGAGTGGTGAGCAAGAGGGGAGACCATAATATTATTATGGTCTTACATTGGCTTAAACTGGTCATAAAAATATCCTCTGAAATGTTTAGCAAGATGGCTTTAGCAGCATTGAACTGGTCACAGGGAATATAAGAATGTGTTAAGTACTGGCACAATAGGGCTGTGCCATTATCCCTGTTTCTCTCATTTCTGAACCTGCAGCTAAACCACTTCAGCTGAGTCACCAGCGAGAAACCAGCAGAAACAACAGCAAAGTTTATTTGCTTGGGTACCCACCAATTTTAGAAGTGACTGCAGAAATGCAAACAGGCACCAACCTGGTCTCAGCAGATGTGTCTGCCTGTTCCTTTTTCTCTTACATGATGCCCATGCTGTGAATCCACAGTTCCTCTGGCCCCAGCCTCTGCCTCCCGAAGCAAAAAGCTGCACAGATGTCTGATGTGACACCTGTCCATTAATGCACACTCTGTGCAGGACTGTGGTTCTTGGTATTTCAAACCTTGGAAAGAAGGCAATATAAAAATCAAGACCTCTAGAGCTTCCAAAGACTGCATGTGAGGGTGTTCTGCCATAATGACTGAGTAAATCAAACAGCATAAACAAAAACCTTAATTACCACAAAAACAGGATAGTGAGCTGAAACAGCTTGGCATGGTTCCTGTCTCAGTGGATTCACCTCTGAGATATTCCAAACCTGGAAGATAATGCCGTTATTAATTGCTTCAAATCTCAAAAGATTATGAGTTAAGAATACAGAGAGAAACCATATGGTGACCTCAGAGAAGCCTCTGAAAAAGAAGGGCAGGCAGCTCAGGTGGGGAGAGGCATTCCTGAAGATTAGAAGGCAAGACCAGAGATCACTTTCCTTCACTGAATACTCACAGAGGCTTTTAAGCCCTAGAGTGGAAGCTGAAGAGGAAATGGATTATAATAAACAACTCCCTTTCACCTTCTTTGGCATGAAAAGCTGAGACTTTCCTGTGCTTCAGCACATCATTGAGAGCAGCAGTTTGCCTCGACTCCTTTCATATAACTGAAAACAGCAGTGTCTGGATTACAGTCTCCTCTGATTCCTGTGACCCAGACACAAACTTGGAACTCCCAATTCATGCTCCCCAAGTTCCTCCAAGATCACAAAGAGGGAGGCCAAGGCAACAAGCAACAAGGAACTCCATTAAGCCAAGTGCTGGAAGCTTCAGAAGTCAGAATTCTCCTTCCATTTCATTGAAAATCTCCCTGATGGCATTAATTTGAGCATTTTTACTTCTAGGAAAATAGGTTGTTGTAAAAATTTGCATATCTGCTACATCTATCAAAAAGCCAGAGTATTTTCTGCTGGGCAAAATATTCTCTGCCATTTCTTTTAATATCCCTACAGGTCTGCAACTCCACATATGGGCAATAACATGTCCAGGCCAGAGGCTGCAGAGCTACAGCAGATTAAACAATGAAAACACATATTGGAAATATAAAGCATGCAAAACAGCACATATTGCAGCACTGTTTCATAAGATGACATGTTAAAAACTACTATTCCCCTGCTCTTCTGTAATTCAACCAGTTTCAGTACTCTGTGCAAAATTAATAAAAGTGTACCAAGCCAGTTATTTAAACATTGATATCTATTTCTCAAATAATCTACCTGCTATTCTACATGGAATTATTAAAAAAAAAGTATAGAAAATGCTAAATAAATGTCACAGAGCACAGAAATAGCCCAGCAAGCCCAGTTGAGGGAATATTACCATATCCATGCAAGCAACAAAAAAAGTGTTTAGCAGGGTTGGATTAGTCTTAGCTCAGTGCAGTGCTACTTTGGGAGGTGAAGGAGAGACTTGTTATATGAGAACAAGCTTGGTTTGTTTCTTACAGAATAAACATATTCCACTTCAAAGGTAAAACACTCTATATTCCTGAATACTGAAAGAGTCCACAAGACTGCTATAGGATTTCCTCTCATTTACAGCTTGAAATTCAATACAATCTACAGCAGTCAGCTGAAAGTGTGACAAACAGCGCTAGTTACCCAAACCCTGCAGCTCATGAGTTCCCACTGCAGCATCCCAGTGGTGGGAGCAATGCCACCTAGAAGGTGCAAGAGGAGTAATTGTCTACAATGCTGGATATAATCCAGTGAGTCATGCTTTCCCCTGAGCACTGACTTTGCCATAAATGCTCTTTATTCAAGGCAAAGCAAGAGCTGCCAATTGCACATGGCTGTGCAGCACACAGATGTTGCACATCAGGATAAAATACAGTCACAGATATTTAGAAGTGCTGTCAGAGTGCTGCCATTAGACAAATCCCAACCTGCATCACAGAGAACACGTCCAAGACACAGCTACAGCTCAAGATCTTTTGTGACAGCAGGATATTGGTTAGGTGTGATTGATATTGGGGAGATGATAATTGCTGGGTAAATAAAAAGAAATATTGGATGAGCAGTGGGGAAAATAAACATGGTCACATTTCAAGAAATTCTGAGTGAATTAAAATGAAGTGTGCTTTTCTTATTAACATGTTTTAATAAAATTATGCATTATTCCAAACAGGCTACTGTGACTATGCAATGACAGCAAATATGTTAGAGTACAATAACTGCTGAGGCTGCTATTTTACTTTTCCAATGGGCAATTTTGAGGTTTTTGTGCAAACTTGTTTTACCCTACACAATTTTCTGACTGAGATGGTCATTCACAGTAATACCTACACCTACTTGCTGAGTTATGCTAAGAACATCCATCCCTTCTGCATAATGTATAAGAGAAAGAAGCAACAGCAAGCCAGCTAATTCTTTGCAGAATAATATATCAGCATACCTGTCTTCAAGCTAAAATTAACAAGTGAATATAAGTCTTTACAAATATATCTTCAATTTGAAGCATGATGCAGCACATACAATTGAGGATGCAGGAGATGATGGCTTTTTACTGAAATGAAGATGCAGTATTTGATGCTTAGGTTTGAAAGAAGTATTAGCTTAATAAAAAAAAAAAAAAGCTTATGATTCAAGTCAGTCTTTCACCTCAGAACTAATTTATGGTGCATTTTACACATCCTGCAAATGATGAACAACAGCCTTGCATAATTGCTTTCCTTACAAAGTGTGGGGATCAAAGGATACGTTTTAGATGTGTGGCCACAGATATGACCAGGCCAATGAATTGCAAATAACCAACATAAGAGTTGATGATGTGCTGTCTTTGATAGATGTAGTGTTATAAATTGTCTCTTCCATGATAAATCTCAACAGGAGAAGAGCACTTAATAACAGGATTTTTGGTGCACAGATTTAAATGAAGAGAAAATGTGGTTGCGTGCAAGTGTAATTGTTAACAAGGAGAAGAGAACTGTGCTGGTCACTTACCAACCATTTTGACATCTTGATGTAACAGGTTTTGTTCACCAAAGCTAGTTGTAGTTCTGGAATCTATTACAATCCAACTTGATTTCCAGATCCTAAACAGAGTCAACAAAAACTTGTGGAGGGCTGGGGAGCAATTCTTCACTTATAGTTCAGCCAAGCCCTACATGACACAATTGAAGAACAATTTTGTCCATCATTTTTCAAAACCAATTCACATTTTCCCTATCATATTCCAGGTAAGCTGTGGCCACAAATACTGCTGTTTACAGCAAAATCACAAAGAGCATCATAGCCAAATGCTTATACGTGCTTCATCTGTCAAGGGGCCAAGCAATCACCCTTCTGGGAGAGCTAACAGAGGTCACTTGAAGCCAGGAAGCCTGACAGAGATTTCCTTTATCCATTATCTGAAGTTTAAGTGATCAACGCTCTGTAACAACACACAGGCTCTGAAAGGTTCAGTCCTCACTCTGAAAACGTTTTAGGAAGGCCTCAGCACTTCCTAGGAGTAGACACATTCCTGGCAGCAAACACCAAAGCATGGAGTAAGCAGCGCCAAAGGGAAGCTGGTGCCACATCTGGCAGGACAAGGCCCTGTGTCTGTGTTAACTCGTGCACTCCTATGGAGCTGACTGCTGTTCAGCTTCCTGCAATTCAACAGGATTCTCTTTTTAAATAAGTAAGCCATGCACAGGTATAATTCCAGTCTGTGTGGGTTAAGGCAAAGGTTAATCTATACTTATTTAACATCACCAAAAGATTTCTGGTTTTTAACACTCTGGTCAGAAAAGCAATGGTTTATTAGGGAAAGTTTCCAGTTGGAGGAGCTGGCTGCCTTCCTCAATCTTATTCCCTGATTCCCATGCTGCAGCCTTTGGCTGCTGTTGAGAACCTCGGAGACTCCTGCCTTTGCTAGACATAAACATTTTCCAGAACTGGATTCCCTGTTTGAAAAACTGGTGTCCAGACCCTAGAAGGCTCAGTCCATGAAGAGTGTCCTCACAGAGGGGAAATTAAAATGAACTGCCAGCCATTATTTGTCTGTTTCCCTCTCTCTCCTGCCACCATCTATACCTGAGCGCAGTGAGCTACACTTCAGAGTTGATTTCCTTCCCTTCTGGGACCCAGGCATATGAGCTTCAGTGATAGAGGATTCATCTCTGTGAGTTTAACACTGAAGCAAGGATTCATCTTAAGACTGTAATTTACAACATGGCAAGAAAACACATGCTATTTGGAGACAAAAAGTTCCTTTGAATCTTTAAGGGCATTTGGGAGAATCTAACTTGATTCTTAACTGCCTCTATTTCCATTATTGTTCTGGAAAGTGTTATTAGCTGCCAGAAATATCTACCCTGGTTAAGGCAAGTGTTCATTTAAGTTGAATTGAAAGCAGTGAAATTAAATCATAGAGTCATAGAATGGTTTCATTTGGAAGGGACCTTAAAGATCATGTGTTACAATGCCCCTGGCCAGGGCAGGGACACCTTCCACTAGACCAGGTTGCTCAGAGCTCCATCCAGCTGGCCTTAAACAATCTTTTGCGCACTGACAGGTGAAAGGAGAGATCATCAAGGCTGGGCAGGCACGGTGGTAAGGCTGTATGTTTGATTTGGATGGTGGTAGGGCTGTATATTTGATTTGTACATGGCTGCTTAAACAAAGCCATGCCACTTGTCAGGGTATGAGACATCACCACTGACCCCATTAGGGAGCTATAGAATCTAAAACTCTGTAACAGTGACTGATCTTGTGTGTCTGACAGGTCAGTAATGCAGTTCAGTGCCTTCCATGCCAAAGCTCCAACTAAAAATCGTTAAAACATACATTTCTTCTAGAAAATTAAACAGTATTCAGCACCATTGCTGAAAAAACAGTAACTATTCAGCTGTGCCCACTGTAACCATTTTTCCTTACAGATTTATTTACCTGGTCTAGTGGAGGGCACCCCTACCCAACAGGGTAGTTGGAATGAGCTGATCTTTAAAGCCCTTTCCAACCGAAACCAGTCTACGATTCAATAATTCTATCATTTCTAATTGCGAAGGGAGATCAATATCCACGTTTCTAGTGCGATTTGGGCTCATTAGGTTGACTGACTTAATAGAGGTGTCCTCAGCGGCGCTGCTTTAGCTACAGCCCCACCTCGCGGCCACAGATCAACACAGCGGCCACAGAGCAACACAGCGGCCTCCGCCTTGGCCCGGGCCCGCCTCGCCTTCCCCCGGCCTCGCCTTCCCCCGGCCTCGCCCCTCCTCCGCCTTCTCCTGGCCCCGCCTTCCCCTGGCCCCGCTTCGCCTTTCCCCGGCCTCCGCCTTTCCCCTGCCCAGCCCCTCCTCCGCCTTCCCCCGGCCCCGCCTCCGCCTTCTCCGGCCCCGCCTCCGCCTTCCCCCGGCCCCGCCTCCGCCTTCCCCCGGCTACGCCTTCCCCCGGCCTCTCCTCTGCCTTCTCATGGCCCCTCCTCCGCCTTCCCCGGCCCCTCCTCCGCCATCCCCCGGCCCCGCCTCCGCCTTCCCCCGGGCCCTCCTCCGCCTTCCCCGGCCCCTCCTTCGCCATACCCCGGCCCCTCCTCCGCCTTCCCTCGGCCCCTCCTCCGCCTTCTCCTGACCCCTCCTCCGCCTTCCCCGGCCCCTCCTCCGCCATCCTCCGGGGCCGCCTCTGCCTTCTCCCGGCCCCGCCTCCGCCTTCTCCCGGCCACTCCTCCGCCTTCCCCCGGCCTGGCCTCCGCCTTCCCCCGGCCCCTCCTCCGCCTTCCCCGGGCCCGCCTCCGCCTTCCCCGGCCACTCTTCCGCCTTCTCCCCGGCCCAGCCCCTCCTCCACCATCCCCCGGGCCCTCCTCCGCCATCCCCTGGGCCCTCCTCCGTCTTCCCCCGGGCCCGGCCCCTCCTCCGCCTTCCCCGGGCCCTCCTCCGCCTTCCCCCGGCCCCTCCTCCGCCTTCCCCCGGCCCCTCCTCCGCCTTCCCCGGGCCCGCCTCCGCCTTCCCCCGGCCCCTCCTCCGCCTTCCCCGGGCCCGCCTCCGCCTTCCCCGGCCCCTCCTCCGCCTTCCCCCGGCCCCTCCTCCGCCTTCCCCCTGCCTGGCCTCCGCCTTCCCCCGGGCCCGCCTCCGCCTTCCCCCGGCCCCTGCCCGCCCGCCCGCCCCACCCCGCCCCGCCCCGCCCCGCCCCGCCCCGCCCTAGCCCAGCAGCCCTTCAGGGTTGGGGGTCCTGGCCGCGGCTTCCTCGACCCTGTCCACCGTCGCCTCTTCTCCCTCCCTCCCGCCCGCCTTTCTAGGGGCTCCTGAGCGCCCTCCCTGCCTCCTTCCCCTCCTCCTCCGTTTCTCCCTGCCCCTCCGCTCCCTCCCGTCGCGTCTCCCCCTCCATGGCGAGCACGGACGGTAGGAGCCCCCGTCCCTCGCCCTCTGCCCGGCCGGGCTGTGGCGTGTAGGGGTGCGAGTGCCCGGGCATGGCGGAGCGGGGCTGCGGCGCTCCGGGATTCCTCCCGTGGGCGGTGGGAGCGGGGATGGCCGGCTGCAGTTCTCGTCCCGCCGGCCGCCCCCGAGGTCCTGCGGGACCCCCGCTCTGTCCCATCCCCGGTAGAATCCCGGCCGGGGCTGCGGCCCCATTCAGCCCCTCCACCCTGGGTTCATCCCTTCCCTTCCTGCAGCGCTGGAGGAGCGTCATCAGCGAGGAGTACAAGATCTGGAAGAAAAACAGCCCCTTCTTGTACGACCTGGTGCTGACACACGCCCTGGAGTGGCCCAGCCTCACGGTGCAGTGGCTCCCTGATGTCAGCAGGTGAGGGAGGCAAGGTGCCGGAGAGGCGCTCGGCTCCTTTCCTGTTAATCGTGTGTGCTGAGTACCTTGAGGATAAAAACTGCGAGACGAGAGCAATTTGGGTTAGACTTCTCTTTGTTATCTTTCTTTTGCTTACAGGAAAAAGGTCACAATGCTTCACCGACGTCTAGATTAGCCTAGCAGAAGGTGTTGAGAAGTGTGAACACAGAAATCTTTCTCAGTTTATTTCTAAATAAGAGATCTAGTGCTCATCTATTGTTAATTCTGATGGAGAAATCTATCTCCTAAATTAGCTCTTTCATAAAGACTGGTTTTCCTCATGTGCTTTGTATATATTGTTCCATCCAAGCTATAGTATCTATAGTATAGTATATGCTTGAGATCTTTTAAGCATGAATTTAAGAGAATATTCTAAAAGTGGTTCTTTGCATCCTGGTTTTCTCCCTGGTTCATTGTTGAATTAACATGTTTAAATTTCCCATTCTTCCACATCCCCCTGAAAAAAATTGTGGGTTCAGTTTAATTTCTTAAAGAATCATGAAGATGGGGATAGAATCTGTTCATGTGCCAACTACTACAGAACTTAAATTGTTGCAGTAACAACACAAGAGCTGCACTGAGGTAGTGGACAAGGACTGGTGTAATGTGGATTTTAGGTAGATTTTAAAATACCCTGTGTGTAAGCTTCATGCAGTTGTCAGAGGATGGTCTCTTTCTTCTGTAAAGTTCCACTTTACATATGGGATGTTTTACATGTTGGTTAGGTGATCACTTCATTTGGGGTACCAGTGTTTGGGGTTGATATTGAGAGATATGAGCTGGTCATGGCATGGAGAAAATGCAGTGGGGATTTGAGGGTGTGGAGCCCTTATGAGGAACACTTCTGCTTGCCTCATATTTTACAGATTGACTTAATATTCAATTTAAAACCTGGTATTTCCAATTATCCAGTGTCAAAATATGTAAGCCATTTAAGGCAAGGACTGCCTCTTTGTGTGGCATCTGACATGATGGGACGGCTGTTCCTGATGCAAGTAAGTGCATGTGCATTGTGTTTCTTGTTTGGCTTTGTATTTTTCCCCCCTCTACAATTGGAAGTGTACCTGTGGTAGTTTATGATTGCCCAAATGATTCTGGATTGCTTGGATTCAGGAAACATAATTAGTTTGTTGCATTCAAGAATGCAGAGGTTGCTTGGTTTTTATGCTCACATTTGTCCTTTCAGAGATGAATGGCACCATCCATCCAGCTGTTCACTTTTAACTAAATGTTGCATTCAACCACCAGAAGAGAAATTTGATTCTAGTTCAGATAACTGGTAAAAGCTCCTAAGAGAAGTAACTAAAATAGGTTGCCACTTGTTTCCTCAGGATTTATGTTTTATGGAAAGGAGTATTGATTGTTTCCTGAATCAATACTGTGACACTCTAGGGAAATTAGACCAAAGTAGGTACTGGTGTCTCCTTTAACTGCTGTGCAAACTGTAACTGCCCCTTTCAAGCCCCAGTGGCAATGTTTACTGCCTTGTATTGTCACTTGAGCCTTGCTGGTTGTCTTTGGTTTGCCATGGCAGAGTCCAGTTTGCTTTATTACACAGGCTTTGCACCAAAGGGGAGGATCTCTTTGGGAGTGTCTCTTTTCTGGCTCCCTGAAGAGGTTTGCACCTTCAGGGTTATTGATGCAAGCTATGGAACTTCTGGAACTGAGCACGTAATTTTATTCCAACATTTATTATTCTAAACAGGCCAGAGGGAAAGGATTATGCTCTGCACTGGCTGCTTTTGGGAACACACACGTCTGATGAACAGAATCACCTGCTTGTTGCCAGAGTCCAGATTCCCAACAATTATCAGTTTGATTCTTTGAAGTCTGGCAGTGAGAAAGGAGGTGGGTATGCAGCATTCTTAGGTTCTGTTTGAGCAGTATCATTACTGCTTTCAGTTGTTCTGATAATGATGTTCTAACTTTCTATTAAATACAAAAGTGGACAAATACTTATCAGTCCACACTAATCCTAGACAACTAAAAAGAAGAAACTTTTTGTTTCAGAAGAGCTTAGATAACATTGATATGCAATCCCTACTAGAACATCTATCAGCTCTCAGTTGTGGTGAAAACTGGTACACATCTACCTCAAATAAAAACTAAAGCTCTGAAAGAGGATTCTAAATATCAGAAGTGTTAATGGTAGTGTGCTACATGGTCTTTCCTGGTCTTTGCTTGTGTTTAATAAGGTGCTACCACTGTTTCTTGGAGTAGGGAAGATGCTGTGAAATGCTGTTTCAGTAGACTGAAATAATGGATGGAATAAACTAACATTTTTCTGACAACTGTAGAACTTGGTGGCTTTGGATCTGTGGCTGGCAAAGTTGAGATGGAGATGAAAATTAACCATGAGGGTGAAGTGAACCGTGCCCGTTACATGCCGCAGAATCCCCGCATCGTTGCGACAAAAACACCCTCTGCTGATGTGCTGGTGTTTGACTGCACTAACCATCCTTCAAAACCAGGTGGGTCAGGCTCCTTGGAGCTAAGCAAATGCCTCTTGTCACAGAGGGGTAAACTTGTGTTTAACTCTGACTGGGACAGAGTTGCTGGGCTCTGGACCCCAAAGGGGAATGCCCATATCTTCAGTGACTTTAATTTCCTGGTTATGCTCACTTTCATAAAAGAATCTTGGTAGAAACAGCACTCTCTGAAGAGGTTCATGTATGAAATATAATTATTACAACAGAAATTGGGTGATAATGATGCTTCTATGAATTGATGTGCAAGGACATGCTAAATGAAAGGAATTTTCTATCTTTCAGACCCAAGAGGAGAGTGTAATCCTGAACTTAGATTAAGAGGACACCAGAAGGAAGGCTATGGCTTATCATGGAACTCCAATTTGAGTGGACATCTTCTCAGTGCATCAGATGATCATGTAAAAACCCACAACTTTTCCCCTGTAAAAAGAGCCCAACTCCTTATGCTGTAGTAGAAAATTGGAGAAAAGCTGTCCTAGAGCAGCTGTGTATTGTTATGTGGGGAGGCTCTCACATCTTGTAGTTACATTTCTAAAGGCTGTCAGTTGGTTTTAGGCTGTCATCAACCACAAGTTCTTCTTAAGGTTCTTGATGTAAGAACAGAATATTTTTATAGTTGTCTACTGGAAAAAACCCTTTACACTGGATTAGGTCAAGACCATAAATTAGTAAGACTCTCAAAGATCAATAACTAATAGCTTATAAATTTCTTTGTGAACTTTAAAAGTGTAAATTGCTTTTGTGACCTTCTAAATAATCCTTGGCCCTTGCACTTGCAGAAGGCTGATTGATAACTTAGCTCTCATTTATGGCATAATAAGTGTTCTTTTTCAAAAGCAAAGAACTGCTTCAGGAGTGTTGTCTCTTTAAATGTAGAGTGTGATTGATTATTTATTTGAAAGATGATACAATCAGAGTCTGCATTTCAATAGAATGTGGCTTATTTACAGACAGTGTGTTTATGGGATGTAAATGCTGGACCCAAAGAGGGCAAGATTGTTGATGCCAAAGCCATCTTCACTGGGCACTCTGCAGTAGTGGAAGACGTGGCATGGCACCTGCTCCATGAGTCTCTCTTTGGATCTGTGGCAGGTGATCAGAAGCTTATGATGTAAGTGAGGAGATTTTTGGGTAGGGCCTGCTGTGTCCTGCTGATGCCTTTTTTCAACCTAGAAATGAAACAAAACACATTTTTGAGATTATATTAGTATGGGAGGTAGTATAAAAGTGGATCTTTATTGGAGGTCTCCAGGGCAATTATGGAAGAATGCCCCACCATGTCCCAGAAGCTCTCCCACCATGGGGGTGCATACAGTTTTATACATTTGTCAATTATGCTAATTTACTAAAAAAGCTGCAGTTAGGAGGACAAGTGCTGGTGCAATTACCCCCCAGGTCAAGCTCCTTTTCTGGAGCACCCCCCTTGGTACTGGCTGTACTTTGTTTATGAAAATGTGTCTCCACGAGCTGTTTTCAACCTTGGTAGCCAGGAAGAACCAAGATAGGATAGGGGCCCTTGGAATATGTTTTGTCTTTCTGCCTAGGGAAAGGGCATGGAAAACTTCTAGGAAAACTAACCACTAATAGGCTAATACTAACCACTAATACAATAGGCTACAAATGTATGTGTAAAGAATACAGAGAATATATTAAAGCAAAAAAGGTAAAACCAAAACAGCGTCACTGCCACTGGACCTAGTCTACAGCACTTGGATAAAAAAAGGTCTGAATTTTGGAGTGAATTCATGTAGTTTCTTTATGGCAGTCAGCTACAGTGCTGGTGCAGATTCACTGAAATCTACATACCATTTAGTGTGTTCACATCACTTGAAAAGAAGATGTAACTAATATGTGTGTCAGCTTCATGGTGCAAGCTGTTCATGTACAAAAGACACAAAATACTCTAGGTTTTGGAATGAAAACTGTAGCTTCAGAGTTGAGTTTAGTAGTAAAAGCTGTAGTGTAAAAGAACTTCTTAAAAACTGAAGTTTGTTTTCTTTCCCTCTTTCCTCCCTTCCCCAAACCCTTCACTGCCACAGCTGGGACACAAGATCTAATGCCACGTCCAGGCCGAGTCACTCAGTAGATGCTCACACAGCCGAGGTGAACTGCCTGTCCTTCAATCCCTACAGCGAGTTCATTCTGGCAACTGGCTCTGCTGACAAGGTTTTCACTTGTGTGTACTTTACATTCCTGAGCAGTGCAGATGAAAGCCTTTATAGTAAAACCAATTTCTTGTTGCTTGTGTCTCCCAGATGGTGGCTCTGTGGGATCTTCGAAACTTAAAGCTGAAACTCCATTCTTTTGAGTCTCATAAGGATGAGATTTTTCAGGTGGGTAAACTACTTACAACCTGTAGAATAAACCCAAGAGGAATACTGACTTGGACAAGAACATGTAGATTTGTGTTCTTGCAACACAAATAAATCTGTTGAATCAAAATTCACTATGTTGAGTTTGACAATTACAAACAGTACCATGTAGTTTATTTCTACCCTTCCCCACTTGAAGCAAATAGTCAACAACTTAATGCTAAAAAGATACTGGGTGTCACAAGTACCTTAAATACAAGTAGAATGTTTCTCTAAAATAATGTGCTGTAGAGAGGATTTGGATTCAAACCTAATTTTGTGAACTTTACCTATTTAATTAGATGCAAGTAACAGTGATTTTTGGACAAATTTCTTTAAATATTGTAAATCTGTAATAGTGAAATAATGTTGTCTGTTCAGTATGAGAAATCTTAAAGACTAAAGCAGTTTGTTTGAGCTGCTGAATATCCTCTGTGCTGGAAGAAACTGATTTACAGAGTATAGTTAAAAATTAGTGGCCAGGGTGCTGGTTATTCAGGATATGCTTTGGAAATCAGTAACTGCTCCACTGAAGTTGTTTCCTTTCAATAGGTTTACTGGTCTCCTCATAATGAAACCATTCTTGCTTGAAGTGGTACCGATCGTCGCCTGCACGTGTGGGATCTGAGGTGAGGAACAATTCCTGTCTCTTAGTGTATGTGAACAGATGGTTAAAAAAGGCTGCAGGCCTGCATTATATGGCAGGTTTCATTTGTGCTGTTCTCCAGCTTTCCTTGCCTACCTCAGGTCTGGTCTTCTGAGTATAAATAGAAAACAGCACAGTACATCTAAAGTTACTTCTCCATCAGGGTTTCTTGCTAATAGCATTGTTTTCTGTTGTCCACTTGTTGCCTAGATTCAAAAGACAAAACTTGCAACAGTGTTAAAGTGGTAGGATAAAAAGCAGTTCTTTAATGAAAGCTTTCAGGTGCACAAATATGGCTATAAGTGTATGTGTGAAAAAAGAATTTTCTGCAATTTTTAAAAGGTTAATTAATTACTTATCTAGCACGTACATCCAGTAGGAGATCAATTGGCCCAGTAAAACACCCTTGGGTCTGCCCCTTTGGTGTTTGTCCAGGGGTTTCTTTGCCCTATTTCTTGTTATGTCTCTCAACTTCTGATGGAAAACAAGAGGTCCTTGTCAGAAATTCTGTTCTTAAGAATAAGACTAAACAGAATTTCAGGGATGTGTTAGAAAGGTTAAACTAATCATTTTAAAATGTGAGTGAGGGCAGGAAAAAGTACTAGAAATCACACAACTCTATATTAAAAGTCTACAGAGTTACAAATATGAAAAAGGCTAAAAATCTTTGGGCATCACATCAGTAAGTGATTTTTGCCTCCATGTGCTTCACAAGTTAAGATTCCATTTCAGTAATGACAGTGCCAGATAGTTCATGTTTTATACCTGGTGCTTATAGATATTTTACAGTGAGAAACACAAATTGCAAATATGGGAAACAAAGGCCAGGAACTGTTCAGTTAAGCTGACAGAGAATGCAACTGTCATTTTAATGAAAAGTATAAACTACTTTCTTGCAGTAAAATTGGAGAAGAGCAGTCAGCAGAGGATGCAGAAGATGGGCCTCCTGAGCTGCTGGTACCCTTCTGTTCAGGTTTCAGTGTGCTGACATGCTGTGTGGCAGTGGGATGTCACAGTCTTGTCACTGTGCTGCTAAAACTGCAGCTGATCATAAATCTTTTCACCTCCCTGGTTTCCAGTCCAGTGCTTTAATTTGCTGTAGGCTTCCTCTCTTCAGTTCTGAAGGTTTCCCCATGTCTTGTGTGACTCTGTAAGTGCTCTTAGAGATAATCAGAATGAAATATGGCTGGATTTCACAGCCCAGCCCTGTGTGAAGAGAGACCATTTTGAGGATGTCAGTTGTTGCTGTAATAGTAGGAACTGTTATCTCAAATGCTGTCCCAGCAACTGCATCTGTGGCCATAAGTGCAAATGGAAGCACTTGAGCACCTTCCTTATGTCTGTTGTGAATCTCTAGCAGCAGGGTTTTCTTTGGGTAGTCTTTAGCATGATGAATTTAACTTAAGAATCCTGGGTTTAAACAGATTTATCTAGAGTTGAAATGGCTTACTGAAGCTTGTGGGGTTTTTTTAACAGTTTATTCATGGAGGACACACTGCCAAAATTTCAGACTTCAGTTGGAATCCTAATGAGCCTTGGGTAATCTGTTCTGTATCAGAGGACAACATAATGCAGATATGGCAGATGGTGAGTGTCACAACAGCTCTTGAGTTACTCTAAAGCTTGTTGCATAAATGAAACTGAAAAGGCTTGTTCTTCTTGGGGCAGCCTGTGCCTTCAAAGACTGAAAGTTGTTTGTGCCATATACTTCTTGATCTAATCAAAAAGTGTAAGACTTTAAAAAGAAAACCAAGACTAAAACAACTTGAATAAAAGCAACTGCTGCTTAATTCTTGATTCCAAGTTCTAAGTACTAATTAACATTAAGATTTGTTCTTAACAAAGCAGTTGCAAACTTATATCCAGTATTAGCCAAGACTTACTCTTGCCCAACTCCCTCCCCCTTATGTTGCCTGTAAAGCAGGATGCCTTTTAAATCCCCAGTTATTTCATATTACTTTACATCACAGGAAATTGATCTGCTACCTTAGAAATGTGGAATAAAGTAATTTAGGAATAAATCGAGTTTAAAAACCCTTAACAGACTAAAATGTGTGCCACCAGTGAGGCTTCTTTTTTTAGTATCTGCTCTTGTTTTGTGTGTTTAGACTGTGGTTGAAATAATTCCAAATAAAATGTTCATGATAGGGCTAGTGGTTAAGTGGCTAGTGCTTTTACTGTTGAGATGGAGCAGTGTAAGAAGGCAGCTGCCAAAATGTAGCCACTGTATACACATTTCTAAATTTGGCAGCCCTGTAAGAAGGGGCAGGGAGAAAATCCCTTCAAGAAGGGGATGATGGCTGTGCCACCTTGGTGTTATTGAGGGTTTTTTCTAGATTAAGTGTAGAAGATTGTTTTAAAACAATTGTATGTATCATTTGTAATGTTTTGTGTCTTCAGGCAGAAAACATTTACAGTGATGAAGAACCAGATATAACAGCAGCTGAACTGGAAGCTCAAGGAATGTAACTTTTCTTCTTTAAGGAACTAGAGGGAATGACATAGTAATGTAATTTGACTACTGTATACATAAAATAAAATCCTGAAAAAAACACAGAAAACCAAATACCAAACCAAAGAACCCCAGAATCACTGGGCAGAAGCCTTGCATCAAAACAGGAATACTCCTAATTGGATTAAGCAAAAAGCTTGTATAATCAAATTGTCATGGGATACTCTTGGTTCTGTGGGCACTTTGAGCTGTTGTATACTGTACAGCAGTTAGCTTTAGAGAAACTAAGAATGACTTAATACCTATGTCTGTATTTTTAAATAAACTTTGTGTGTTCTGTAAATAAAATGGTGAAATCCTCACTTTTCACACATAGAAACTGTATAAAAAACACCTTTTCTATTAATATGTAAAAAGAGCTTTTCACTTTTCCACACCACTTTTGGATTGGTTTTGCATAAATAAAATCTATTAAAAAAAGTGTTTGGTGTATTTAATGTCCACTGGCATAAGTTGAATGCCTTCTTGCATTCAATAATAGAATAGAATTTAATTGCTGCCTGGTGACAAAGTTACATATTTTTTAGTTTATAACTTAGCCCAGTTAAAAATCTGGGATGATTTGAGTTGTTTTCATGCAAAAAACCATTGGAATACAGAACCCGACTTCTTCACAAAGGGCATGGGTTTAGGAGGAGGTTTAGGGAATTCATGGGGAGAGCCAGTAGATCTGTCAAGTTCAAGTACAAATCCTGAGCAGGGTTGAGTAACTTCTTTGTCTATGGGTGATTAGTGTTTAGATTTTGTCTGTTTGTGTTAGTGTGTTGTGGGGATTTTTGGGTGGTGATAAAAGCATTGTCCTTTATAATTTTCTTAAGTGCCAAGGTGCCAGTGCCCTCCCAGTGAATTGGTGTCACCTGTGTCTTGTTAGAGCCTTCCTGTTGCATTTTTTACTTAGGGAGGCAATTGGGTAGTTGTCTAAAATACATCAGTGTCTGAACAAATAATAGACAAACACACAGTTTGCTTCTAAACCTTGGATTGACTGAAAAGCTCAAGAATTTTGCCTATATAGAAGCAAAATGTGTTCATATTTATCATGGATCTACACATAGGTGATGAGTTATGTTGGGAGCTGTCAGAGAAGTGTAAATGAATTTCATAGCTCTTAGCTACTTAAGACCTTACTTAAATTAATTGCTGGCTATCCTGATCTTTCTGCTCAAGCTGAAAAAAGAAGATGACAGTGGTGACATACTGACAGGATGATACCTTGCTCTCCTCTCCACTGGAGCTGTAAGAAGTCAGCAGACAACTGGGCTCAAGCTGTGTATCTGAAGCTGCCCGTGCTGGCCTGGAGAGCTTGTCCATCTGAGCAGGGCTGGGCTGCTGGGGACTCTGGTTTGGATTTATGGCTGGAATGCTGCAAAGGCAGCTGTGCTTTGGTGCTTGGTGGGCAGTGCTTGCACACTGGGGGGAAGGGGCATGGGCTGGGGAGGAGACACAGCTGGGACAGCTGACCCCAATGGCCAAAGGGATATTCCTTACTTTAGGCCATGCTCAGCAATAAAATGGGTGAGGAAGGCGAAGAGGGCCTTTCCTGGTGGCCATTGCTTGGATGGTGGTAGGGCAGTGACCTGTGTCAGGGAGGGGGTGATTTTATTCTCCCTCACCCACTTCTGGAACTCCTCCAGCTGTACCCAGGAGCTTTTCTTCCTGTTCTCTCCCCCACCCTGCTGGGGAAGTGCAAGTGACAGCACATGATAAGCATTTAACACTGAATTCAGAGGTGGTTTTTGGTCAGGCCCTACATTCTTTTGGCAATCATTCTGACACACACAACTCTTGAAAAGCAGGAAATGAAGATGTCAATGGCCCAGCTTTCTGGACAAACAGAAATACTTCCCTGAGAGCATGATGGTGGCTGCTCTTGGTACAGAACAGAAATACTTCCCTGAGAGCATGATGGTGGCTCCACCTGGTACAGATAGAGCAGTGCTCTGTGACATGACCCCTCCCTGCTGCTGGTCCTCTTCAGTGCTCACTTCAAGGAGACCTCCTGGCTGCTTGGCACCAACATGTAGAGCACAGCTCATCCAGCTTTGTGTGTTCAACCAACACTGTGGCAGAGTGGTCTTTTATTGCTAATTAAGCCAAGGACCACTACTGTTGGCCATCACACTTTTTTGCTCCCACTCTTCCCCAAGAATGGGATGGTTTGCATCACCAACTCCTCTGAAGATAAACTTGACAGAAGTATTTGTGAGGAGCTGCAAGGCATTAAGTATAACTGATGCTGAAATATTTTGGAAGACTGATATCTATATAGCAACAAACCCGAGAGTGTGTGTAACATTGCTGCATTTTGCTTCAGTGTGGCAAAAAGCAGGTTTGGGGTTTTCCTTTACTGGGTAAGAAGAACTGTATTTGCTTTTATTGTAAAATGCAAGACCCTTGAGAGCCTTAACAGGTAATTTTTGCTATGTAGCCACACAGTTTATGGCATTATCCATAGTATACTTTATTGTCTTCCATGTGTATGTGATGCCTCTTCAGCACTGAAACAGCTGAAGAAAGCCATGTAAACTCTCTACAGGGAGCAAGTATTTAAGTCAAACACCCAGTTTGACTGCTCCTTTATGGCCACTGAGATGGTTGGTGGGGTGGAGTCTTCATAATTCTTTCAACATCAACTTTTGTCTTGTGAATTTCAAACCCAAAGCTTTCCCCAATTTAAGCAGAATCAAACATGGATAACAGAATGTTTTGAGAGTTCAACTATTCTTCCCCTTTAAAAGGGAATGGATAAAACATCAACAGTGCATAAAATCCATATTTTGGAGAAAAGGGTTAGGAAAAGAGTCAGTAACCACCCAGCAGGAAACAGCAGATTCACAAAGCCAGCAAAAGCTTTGATGAAAAGGATTTACAAAACAGGCAGCATGACCAAGATCAAATGGTTTTATATGAATACAGGCATGAAGAGTAGAAACCAACCAAAGAACTCCAACAGATTACATGGATTAAATAGCAGTATCATCATGGATTAAATAGCAGTATCATCATGGACTTGGCAGAACTGAGGTAGTTATTTTGATGCTTAACACCAGGACATAAATCGGGTAGAGGTGATACTGAACTACACCAATATGGACTATTTGTCACATGGCTGTATTCAGATACATTTTAAAAATGAGTGACTTAAATTCATTTTCTCAGCTTGAAATATCACGAGATATAACAGAGTATTTAAATTTGCAAAGGCTCTAAGAGGTTATTTTCTTGAAGAAGAGCAGTGTTCTTGGCATAGTCTGGAATTACACAAAGGTCTGCTTCAAGTGTCCCAGTCCATGAGACGAGTACAGCCCAGATCCCTGTTTGAACAAGAAATCCAAAACAACATGCAGCCCCAAAGCTAAAACAAAACAAACAGTTCTAAAGGAAATTAAAATAAAGTCTTCAGGCACCACAGTATTCTTAAATTACTTAAAAGTTCAAGCTCGATGGGTGCCAGAGTCAGCAAGGTCTGTAAAAGCTAGCATAGTTAGATGAGGCTGAGTTAGGCTGTAAGAAGGAAATACAGCCTTCCTTCAGGAAGAAATAGCTAAATAAGAAGGGTGGAATTATCAAAATTTAAATGTAAAACTTAACCCCCAACCAAACCAGAAAGGAACAAAAAGTATCTGTGAGGAGTAACTTTGTAAAGGCCTAAAGCCAAGTATCTCTGCTACATCAAACACAGGTGCCTGAAGGGCTCAGAATGCAGCTGGTGAAAAAGGTTCTCCCCTCAGACCCACTCTTCACTAGACAAGTACAGCCCAAATGTGTGTGCACATGTCTGCAAAAAAGGAAAAAGCCAAAATCCCCAGCTATTAACTGCAACCAAACTTCCCTCTAGCAAAAGCTTGCAAATCTGACCAGTTTTGTAAAGAACTTAGGAAGACTGGGAAGGTCCAAAGAAATAAATAATACCAGATTTGACCTCTGTACCAGCATGCACTGGAAGAAAGGAGGGGGAGAGGTGTTTAGACAGCAGCAGAGGCAACACCTTTGAGGAGACTGACATACAAAGTCTGAGATACAAAGGAATACTTTGAAGTGCAAGGAGAACAACTAAGACCAGACAGTGTGGTTGGATTTCAAAATACTTGGCACAGCTCTAGAAAAGGCTCAGGGCTAGGACCCCTGTTGCTCACTTCTTATACAATGGTATTGGCAAACAAGTTAAATGTTTTTAAATTAATAAAATTAATGCTATCTGCAAAGAGTCAGAGAGCACAGAGTATGGTATTGTAGAGCAATTCCAAATGCTACCTAGAAAAAATAGACACAAAGGAAAACTGAACTCAAACCAGCTCCAAAACAAAACCCAGTTTAGGGAAGTTGCCAAATGTTAGAGTATATACCAAAAAAGGCAAACAGAACACTTTTCAGTATTAGGAAACTGGGAGGGAGTGTACATTAGGAACAAATGACCCCACAGAGTACGACAGAATGTGAAGCACCTGATGAACTTACTAGGAAACCTTATTTTTTAGCATAAATCCCCACATTTTTTACAGTGCATCCAACTGAACTACGATGGGTAAATTTCTGGAGAGAGAAGGCATGAGTAGAATTTGAAGCAGGCAGGGGCAGGTTCAGCCAGAGCTCCTGCCCTTCATGGTCCAAGTGACACTCACCTTAAGACACCCCAGGTGAGGTGAGCAGAGTGCAGCACCTCTCGCCCCCTGCCCTGGGCTGCTCCCACCACACAGCATCAGGAATGTGCAAAGCACTGCCATGACCCCAGAGCAGCCCCCTCCCAGGGCACCTCCTCCAACAATATGCTTGAAATCAAATGTCACATCTTTTCATTTTCACTCTTGACTTTCCAAATAAATGCAGTTTCAGCAGATTCAGTTACAAGACATGAGTATGATGTTAAAGAAAAACTCAGAGTCCAATATATTAAGCATACTTATTTACTTAATCTATACAGAATTGAGTAGATAAAATTTCAGATTCACATTAGTGAAAAATCTCTACAAAATGTTTTTGAAAAGCAAAACAAAGACTGCCTGTTCATTTATCACTTTTCCTCATGAAAGCAGACATGGGTTGTAAAAATAAAGCAGTGTGTTTAGCACAAACTAGATTTCTGCATCACTTTTTTCACAGTTATTTCCATCTACAGTCCAAAGAGGTAGATTTTCTGCAACACCTGAGAATTGAACTGTAACATAACCAGGTGTAATGAAAGGAAGGACAAAACAATACAGATACAGCCCTAACTTATGTGTGTGTGTATACACGTACTTGGGTCTTGAATCACATACAATTCAGCTTTTTGCAGCTTAATCATGGTGAAACTGTCCATCAGGCCCCAGTTTTGACAATTAGACACACTCACCTCAGGCTACATCAGTTTACATCCAGGTTAAATGGTTTGTAGTAGTGGGAGAAAGGCAGTAATAGAAATTTACTTAAAAACCCTACTGGAGCCCCTTTGGCTGCAGCCTGGCAGTGCAATAGCCTGCAATATGGCAGATCAGTGACAGTGCTGAGCTTATCCCTAACATCAGTCTGTATTTTTAAAACA
The DNA here is from genome assembly GCF_028551555.1 of Melozone crissalis. Lineage (NCBI taxonomy): Eukaryota > Metazoa > Chordata > Aves > Passeriformes > Passerellidae > Melozone > Melozone crissalis. Next base: position 58,934,681 of record NW_026535791.1, on the reverse strand, counting down.
ACACTTTTTAACCAATGTATGAAACTTTGCTGTTTTCAGGAAGCAAAATACAGTTTGCCTTGGCCAGATAAGTTGCTATGATAAGGGTATGTTGAGGGTAGAAAATAGAGAAAATACCCCCATTCTAAAAGCCTTTCACTTGGGGCATTCAGCTTCATTTACATATTTAGCCAGTGTCAAAGATACTTGTATTGCTGTTGCATACATCTGTCGTGTCTCTAAAAGCCCTTTAATTTATTCCTGCAGCAGGGTCCAAAAACTCACTCTTGCCTCCATGTAAAACAAGCACTACAGAAAGAATTGTTCAGAATACAAATGTCCAAATAACAAATTGTAAAAATTGAAAACCGCATGTCCTACCTTGCCAAGGGTATGATGCACCAGATAGAAAGTTTTTTGCTTTTCCTCAGGAAAATTACATCACACTTAGTGTTAGCTGAAAACCAGTTCTCACAACACCTGTTTTCTCAAGCTTGATTCTATAAAGCAAGTAATTTGAACAGCAAATCTGAAATATTTCTTTCCAGTTATTCTTATGCCATATGGTTTGCATGATCAGCATTTCAAAGCTCTGAATCTAACCTGACTGCTCACTGCTACCTTCTTTTCATTCCTGCATTGTGCTTGGACCACAAACACCAAACCCACACTATCTAGGATGGCCAGCTTCCCATTTGCTCTATTTCAGAAATGTAAGTTTTGCACAGTTCCTTTTAGTGGTATGAGCTAAAACACATGTATTAGGCCTTACAGAACCTTTCTGAGACAGCTAAGATATTTCAACATACATTACTACAGGAAAAGGACTGGGAGCTCAGTGCAGCCTGAACATTCAAGTAATTTAGCCACTGAACTGCCAAGGGATATGGGGGTAGGAAGCTCATTGAGATGTGCTTGACTGAGAAATCCCCTCCCAAGTAAGTGCAAAAAGCTTTTAAGTACCAGAAAAGGCTACACATGTTCATATTTCTTAAAATGACAGCAACCAAAACTATAAAGTAAATGCATGGGAACTAAAGTTAGGGGTAGCATGTAGTTAGATCACATTGCCTTGCCAAAAAATAAGTGTTGGTCCTAGTTCCTTTCAAGAAAAGAAGTCACAATGTGGATATCAAATTTTCTAGGAAAATACACTATGGTTTAAGGTTAACAAGGGGGCTGTGCTTGTGGCATGTTAGTGTGAGAATGTGAAGTACCATCTTTAACCTGCCTGGGAAGGCACTCAGCCAACTGGTGCAGCTTTGAGGTTGAACGTGCAGGAAATTCCACGTTGTTCTTCAGGAGACATATCTGAATCTTCATGTTCAATCATAACCTGTACAGCCTTAACTAACATTTAAATACATTGCATACCTGGCTATTAGAGGAAGTCTATATGCCAGACTCCTGTCTTCCACACCTCCAGCAGGAAGTGTCTTATTTTCCAGCTCTTCAGATAATCCAGAGGTTTGCTCAGACACAAATGGACTTCTCTAGTCAGGATAACCATGTGGTGGACACACTGCAGCTAAGAGGGAAGAATGTGACCAAGACCTGTGCAATAGACTCCACAGCTGCAAAATCCCACTTGGTAGCATCACTGTACATTTTCCCACATATTTATATTTAACACGTTCACAGGTAGGGCAAATAGTCCAAACTAACCTTTACAACACAGCCCTGAGACATCTGCAAAAGGCTGTACACCCTGTTTCACCAGCTGCAAGTTAATGTATTTCAAAGTTGTTTCTTCATACCACAAAGTACATAAAACCCTTTAAACATACTTTTAACTATATTCTGGACCTTTGCTTTTTCATTCATATATATGAAAACATATATAGGGGGAAAGTTGACTTTTTTACTGGCCATTAGACATCCTCATGTAGATAAATTTACTGGAAAATTGATAATCTTTAGTATATTGAGTGGCAAATCAACGAACAAAACTAGAGTGCTGTTCTTTAAAACAAAAGAGTGACCTGCTGTCACCATTTTCCCCAAACGATATCAGGTCTGTACACAGTCTTCCATGACAGTGATTTGTGTTGTGGGGAGGAAACGCACATGCATCCTTTTATGGAAAAATATTTTCTTCTAAAAAATGAGGCAGATGTGCAACACAGTTGTGGAAAATTTATAGTTTAAGCTATTTAAAGCTGCTATGCAGCTTCCTGTACCACATAAGTCCAGTAGTTCTAAGAAAATACAGATATGGTAGAAAAAGTAAGAAAATTTTCACCACAAAACCAAATAGTTACCACCAACAGAGAAAGTTATACACAAAATATATCTCTCAATACAGTGTTTACACTTCATTTTAGTCTACAGATTCAGTGCCAGGAACAGGACTTGTTGAGACAGTCTTTTCTGAGCTACTTCCTGCACGTGATTCTGCATCGGGTTGGATTCCTGGTTCCGTGTCAATGGGAGTTCCCAGCTCCTCATGGGAATTGAGGGTGCAGGACTGCAACACCTGCACTGCCAGATCCACATCTGCTTCTCTAAGAGAAACCTGCTCCTTGAGCACTTCCACCTTCTCATTCAGCTCGTTCCTTTCCGTCTGAAGCGCCCTGCAGAGCTTCTCCAAACGCTCCAGTTTTATTTGAAAGCCTTTGTATTCTTTATCTCTTACTGTTTTCTGAAGGACAAAGGAAATAAAAACTCTGTGATACAACCATTTTCCCCCTTAAATTAATTAAAAGAATCACCACTATTTAATCCTGAATATTAAGTCTTAATTAATCGAGCAGGCCAAATTCCAGCTGAACTAGAACCAATTTGTTCAGAATACTTCACCTAGCCAGGAGCTGGGGTGGCAATGGATGCCTTTCAAAACAAGCACGGGGAAATACATAACCACTTAATGCTAGCTACAAGAAAGGGCTGGGCATCAACCAGGACCCCGATATGAACTCCCATAACACTGTCAACTACAACCCAAATAGTGGCAACTGTAGGGAGGAGAAGGGCACAGAAATAAGAAATCCACAATCCATCTGCAGAATCCAGGCCAGAATGCATCACACTTGGGGCTCTCCTAACTAGCTCCTTATAAGAAGGGAGGGAAAGATAAACAGCACTAGAGCAGATCCTACTCAACCAAGCACTGTTTGCCAAGGCCAGACCTCACATACCTGAACCAGGCCCTGGACAGAGCAGGCACAGCTGCACTGTGCAGCTCCTGCCAGCCTGCAAGTCAGTAATGGCATTTTGTGACCTCAAAAGCAGCAGCAATGCAAGAAAGCAATCAATCAATCTGTTGCATGGGGCTTACTCCCTTCATGTCAGTCTTGTGCATTTCAAACAGATTTCTATCACAGCATTGGCTGAACTTTGCTCAGCATATTGAAATGCAGTCAATTCCTTCAGCTTGTATGATTTCATACACATCTCATCAATTAAACAGTAAGTAATAACCAAGCTCAGTTTCTTCTTGTGCCCTCAGCTTAGATTTACATAGCAGCCTTTCATTTTCCATGCCTGAGGAGGACAATAACTCACATAACATGAAACATAATGCAGACAGTCCAAGAAGAGGCTGCAGTGTATTACTTCCAGTTCTCTAAAACTGAAAAACTACTGGAAGTTCTCTGGAAGGGCTCAAGCTCCAGCTGAACTACACTGCTGCTTAAAAGATGGTTACCTCTTCAGCCATTTGCAGAAGAGCCTTGTTGTTGTTTTCCCATTTTGTACGCCACAAAATGGTTTCCTTTTCCAGTTTCTTAATCTTCTTTGTCATCTAAAAAAGATAAATAAAAGATTTAATTTTGTGGCTTGTGCTGCAACATAGGTGGTTTTACATGACTAATTAGACTAACTTTATATTACTTTCCAAGTCCAGTTTGAACAAGTTATTTTGGGAAAGTGTTTCTGCACAGAATCAACCCCACAACTACAGATTCTGCATTCAAAGAAAACAATATTGAGTCTAAAATTAAACAGACTATCAACTTTCAAGTACAAGTAATAAAAACCTTCAGGAAAACAAGTTTTAAAACTTAAGCACAGACAAAGAGAATGAGAACCAATACTTGGTAGAACACTGAAATTCCAATTTAAGTATTACTTAAGTATGTTAAAATACAGAAAAAAATTACATTACATTTCTCTTCCATAATTCTTATACCCTATCTTATGATCCACATTAAATTGTCAAAATACTCTTTATATTTTCAGAAGGCCAATGCTTATAAAATCTAAAACACAACCCACTAACAGCATGCATTTCTATATTACTTTTTATGAAACTAGGTAATCCTATAAATACCTTCTCCATTTCTTGCCTGAAAGTTGTAAAGAGCTCATTACTTTTTGCCATGGTGGTCTGGAATTCTTCAAACTTATCCATGTAAAGAGAAAGCTATTGAAAAAAAGGCAGGAACATTAATCTGAACAGTGTATACAAAAATATGTAGGTACGTGGCAAAATGAAACTAGAAATGGTAAAACATTAACTTCCTTATATTTTTTTAAACTATGCTACAATTTCCACTTGAGGAACACACAGACCCGCTATTCAAATTATATGTGAAGTAGAGTTCTGTGTTTATAGAACAGCAATATATTCTGAAGTAAAAAGAATATTGTGTTTATTAAAGTGCTGGAAGACATCACAGTTCATCACTACCTCATTTTTACTTCCCCACTGGAAAAAAAAATTCTGCGAACATATACAAATATAGGAAATTCAGCACCTGGTTGGTGGAATTAAAACTTAGGCATTACCTACCTTTCCACCATAACCAGCCAAAGCTAATAACCAAGGCTGGGACAAAATAAACAGGACAGATTTCAGAAATCAAAATACTGATTCACAGTATTTTGATTCACAACCAATGTAATCTGCCCAGTGAACAAAAATCAAAGAAAGTGAATATTGAAAAGAAATTCACAGAACAGTGAAGAGAATTACACCTTTAAAAGTCAAGAGCATTAACAATTACAGAAAATTTTCTTGCCCTGCACCACAAGGTAAATCACCAAGAAAAAACTGCAAAATCTGTTTAATAACACAGTTTTTAAAAAATTATTCCTAATCAGTGTGTGATTTAATGTTCTAGGAATACATTTCAGAATAACTTCTTACTCTCAGTAAAGAGTACTATGTTCTCTTAATTCTTACACTGGGGGTTGCAGGACAATACAATTAAGAGCATAGAAACATTGTGGTTTGCTCTATTAGTAAAGGAAATTTCATAACAGGAATTAGCCTAGCTTGTCAGCAGTACATCATGACTCTCTGCCATTACTGTCACTGAACGTTCTAGTTCATCTTATTCAACAAAAAAAATCTGTTGTCCTCAAGAAACCACTAACTATACCCATTGTAACTATTAAAAACAACAAAAGAGGTAGTTAGATTTTAAATAAAGGGTAACCAACTTGGAAAAAATAATAGAAGACTAAGCATGGGAAATAACCTATTTGGAAATATCTGGATATTCCTGTGTTCAAGTCCAATGGAGATGTGTATGATTACATCTAACTACACACATACACACACAATTTAAACCTAACTCCTGGAAAGGCTAGAAAAGAATTGGGTACAGTATGTGTGAAAAAAGGGCATGGAATAGTTTTCAAAGACACTGTCATGGTTTAAACCCAGCAGACAACTAGGGCACCACACAGCTGCCCACTCATCCCCACTACCTACCACAGTGGGATGGGGAGGAGAATCAAAACTGTAGGTTGAGGTAAGAACACTTTAGTAATTGAAAAAAGGTAAAACACAATAATAGTAGATTATGATAACAATAATAGAAAACACAAGTGATGCACACCATAGCTGCTCACCACCTACTGCCCAACGCCAGATCCCATTCCCAAGCCCACATCAGCCTGCATGATGTTTTCTGATCTGGAACATCCCTTTGGACTTTTGGCCAGGGTTACCTGTCCCAGCTGTTCTCCCAGTTTTTTGGGGGTTTTTTGTGTACCTCCTCATTAGCAGAGCATGAGACATAAAATAGCCCTTGACTTAAAAGTAAGCACAATTTAGCAACAGCCAAAACATCTGTGTGCCATCAATGCTAGAGTGAATCTGAAACACAGAATAGAGACACATTTACTGTAGTCCAGCTGAAACCAGGACAGAGACTTCATACAAAACCTCAAATGAAGCAGTAACAGACACACAGTGAAGAGAATAGCTACTGCTTCCCACTGCTCTGTGTTGGCTGGAACTGCCATTTCCCTGCGCCTCGTGCTGAGCTCACATGCAGTCAATGACTGGAGGTGATCCAAAGCACAAAACCAGAGAGCATTTCTCCTCTCTCAGAGGGGATTTTGCTGCAGCATTTACAATACAACAAGAAAAATAATTTGAAGACAGTAGGGTCTGTGGACAGAGGTAGTCAGGTTACTAAATCTCAATAACTACAGGGATAAACAGGACATTGCTTGCTCCCAATCCTCCACAACAAGTGGTGATGGAAACAGTAGGAAACAGATTCTAAAATCTGCCTGAGTAAAAACCCCACACAACTCTTCACAGTCAAAAAAGAACAGTATTTTCAGAGAAGTCACACTTTCCTAAACTTTTCTTCTTAAGCTTTCCTACATTCCAGTCTTTGTAGTATTAACACTATTAACTCACAGGAGCACTAACTCCAGAAATTCAATGTTGAGCACTTTCCTGGAACAGTACTCTCCAGACGTATATAACAGCAAGTAAATATTGTGAAGAACATCAGTTCTTTACAATTTATGTTTCATGCTTCACTACAGAAGAGTTACCTACTGGAAATTAAATTTTAAAACTTATTAAAAAAATACCAAGTACTCTTCACAAGCATCTGAATATTAAGTTTTTTCAGATGTTGCTTGATGTTCACTACAGTCAAAAATCTCTTGGTATTTTCTTTTTGGAACTGCTACTGAAGATCTCTCCATTAAAAAAAGGTACCTGCTGCTTTAGCTGAGCTTCCTGTTGCTTCATCTGTTCACATTTGTGTCTGGATTCTGTAGCTTCTTTTAGCAGCTAAAAAACAATGCAGAAAGCCATATAATGAAAAAAAAGTACTCCCAAAAATGGCTTAATTCAATCTATGATTAAAAATGAACAAACAATATCACCACTTAAGGGATATTCAACCACATTTTCTCACACAGGCATTTTCATATATACAATTTAAAACATGTGATGTCATGCACAGAATTTTATTGAAACATTTCTCTAACTGGCAACATGAGACAATATTTCTATTTCTCTAGCAAGTTTGAACTGCTAAATTATGAATAGTTAATTAACAAACTACATGTAATTTTTAACTGATTTGTAGCCTAATTTATTTTCCACCTTCATTTCTCCAGTCACCATATTATCTTTGCAGACTAGTTCAAACCAATTTTACTTCAACTTGACACCATTCTGTACATCCATATTTGAGGAGATTTTCACCAGCTAATGACTCAGAAATTATGTTCAAAAAAACCCCAGAAGAATCCAACACTAGGTGGTCATTTTAAGATTATACAGAAAAAAACAAGGCTTTTTTTTTCTAGAATTTACAGATTCATAGGAAGAAAACTTCTCAGAAGACTGCAAGTATATTGCTGATTATCAACATACAAATAAAATATCAACACATTTTGGGGGGGCAAAGAGTGCACAAAAAAGTGCTTTATTCTGTATGTGTTATCTCTTCTAGCATAACACCAGAGGTTACAATTCTTGACTGCAGAAAGTACCTTTGGTGTTTCATAGTATGTTCCCCAGTCTAAGAGAAATTTAAATTATATTTAGCATATTTGCTAAGAAAATGCAAACAAGTAACTTTACTTGGCTGTTAATCTGGGCATCATATACAAAACTTAAATCTCAAATGTCCTTGTTGAAATCTACCCTAATTTTCAAAAGATGGCCCTCTCAATTTGTTTTATTTGCTTTAAATCAGGAAAAGTCTGGTTTGATGGATTTTATTTCTCTTAACATACAGAGAGTTCACTTACAAACTCCCGTTCTCGCTGATGTTTTTCCTCTGCTTCTTTAATAAGTTGGGTAGTTTGCTGAAGTTTGGCATCCACAAGTTGCTGCTGCAGTTCCTTATGTTTGAACACTTGATCAATATGCTAAAGGGAAAAAGAAAACCATAATAGCCAAACATAGTCTGCTGGTCAATGAAGCAATGTACTGTCTGGGGAGATGCACACTGTTTAAAAGTTTCATGCAAAAGACAAAGTGATGAAAGATCATGTTTTACATGTCTTTTTTTTTCCTCTTTATCTCCATAAACTGTAATTACCCTTTTTAGTCTTTCACGGACTATTAAGTTGGTGCCTGTCTCATTAAGTTGGTACAATACCATCAGTCACATCACACCAGACATGTCAAAAATCCTGTAAAAAGCAGTCTACATCCTTGCTTCTAAAACTGGTTTATCTACCTCTAATCCTTATTGTGTTACTTCTAAAAGCTCTAGTTTTCATCATTACAAAAGCTCAAAAGGAGCAAAGTTTGCAACAACAGTTAATTTAGCTCATGAAATCCCACAAATTGTTGCATTTTACATTCTTACTTCCATCCATAATGTGGCACAAAGCAACTTCCTGTCTTTTCTACTATAGTCTCAAGGTAGATACAAATATTTCACAATTACAAAAGGTAGGGAATTACCTTACAGAGAGCTTTTTAACTAACTGATCCAGATCAAAAACAAAACCAAAAAATAATCTTTCAGAAACAGTTGAGGAATTATACTCCAAACCTCCTGTGCCAACTAAGAACCAGCCAACTAATCTTAGCTGTAGAACTCCATGCAGCTCAGTTCTTTCTTGGACAAGGAGAATTGGCTGTTTTCCATCACTGTAGCTTAGAGCAGTCAGCTCACAAACTGGTGCCAATTAAAGACGGCTCAGTTAGCCCTAGAGTAGAGACATTTCCATGACACCAGGCCAAATATGTTCTTAAAACATGATAGCTTATTTCAAATCTGTGCCAACAAGAGCAGCTATGTACACAAAGCTTCCCCCAAAGACCCCAACTTTAATGAAATGGAAGAAATAAGACAGAATAACTCTTATATCCCTTTCCATTATAATTCTGAAGAATTTCAACCATTAATACATATTTATGTTTGAAGTAACCTTTGGAGGCCATTTAATCCACTCAGACTAGGGTCAACTTCAAAGCCTGATCAGGTTACTCACACCTTGCCCAGCTGAGCTCTGAATACGTCTAAAGGCAGAGGTTTGACAATCTCTGGACAAGTTATTTCTATTTGATTACTTTGTGAGAAACTTTCTCCAATGCATCTTGAAATCAGGTCATCAAAATCAGTCAGGAAGGGCAGACAGGGAGCCAAACAGTTACTAAATTTGTCTCAGAAGTGAAGTAAAAAGAATATTTACAAAAACTATATATAAAATGGCTGTAAGAAATGAGGGGTTTTCCTTCCTTTTCAATAATTATCTGACCCTTACAATCAAGGAACTAAGAAAATCCCATTACAAGTGTACTGTAAGCACCTCTTCCCGCAGTGCATACTGTTCAATGAGTTTCTTCAGTTTTTCCCCCAGTTCAATATTTTCCTGACGGAGCTTGGCATTGTGTATATCATGCTGTTCCAGTTGAGCCTGAATTTCATTCAGGGTGATCTGGAAGTGTGCAGTTGCTTCTTTCCGTCTTTCTTCTTCTTCGCGCGCTTGTTGCACGTTTTCTTCCTTTTATGGATAAATATTAATAAAATATTTAAATATAAAATATTGAAAGTGTTCTGGTCAAACCATGCACTTTTTGAGTCAGAAACAATGGCAGTAATTCACTTCTGTACAGCTTCAATTTCTAGAGTGTTAGAACGAACATAAGCCACAATCATAATATGCCACGCTGACTATCCATGTGAAGCATGTGGAAAAAATAATATAGATATTGCAAAACTTCTAGAGACTTTTGTCTTTATCACTCCCAACATTACTCAAAGGCTGGTACATTAAGATGCTAAGTACCTTTGCAAGTGTCAGCATTATCCAGATGTAACAACCAGCACTGATACTATAATGCAATTTTCTACAGCAATCACAGATTATCTTGGCTCTCTTCCATTTCACTCCCATCGATTATATTCTGACAGAATTAAGCTTTTTGGTTACTCTGCCAATTCATGCTGCTATTATTTTACTTGTGCAATTTTTTCCAGCAGTTATCAGCACTGCTACCAGAAACAAATATGACAAGATCAAATATTTCAAGTAACAAGAATTGGTTTGGAGGGGAAAGGGACATCAGCAAGTCAACTATCCCTGTATTCCTTACCTTAAAATCAGCTACACTTACACTACATGCCACTCATCTACACATACAGGTAATGGACAAAGAGACAAAGAAAAAAGGCAGCAGTCCTGATTTTAAGCAGTGATCTGTAAGATTTCCATCACCAGCATTATATAAAAATATAATTTATATAAATAAACTAACCTTCAAAGTTTTGTTGTGACGCTGAAGCTCCCGACAGAGAGATTCCAGTTTGCTACGTGCCAAAATGGCCTTGCTATGCTCACTCTGCAAGTGGACCTTCTCCTTCACAACTTGTGCTTGCTTCTTCTGCAGGATCTTCATTTGCTTTTGAACATTTCGGCTCTCCTCCAACTATAGTTAGAGAGTAAATTTGTTAATAAACATAGGTGAAACATCTTTATGCATCTAGATGAGGACACTGAAGAAACTTTTGAACATTTTGGATGAAAGCAAGGAAATAAAATTTCATTAAAACCCCAAGTTGATCTTAAAGAGAAACTGCCATCATCCATCCAGACAATTCTAATGTATAAGGACAGAAAATGAAAATTTACAAATTCCATTTGCCAATTAACATCTGCCTTTGAGGAATAGGCAGCATGTACCTCTTGTTGACTATGAGCTATCAGCCTGCTTTTATCTGCAGGATTAAGAACAGCCCTCTGAAAGGAAGATGTAGCAGATACAATTAAAAGCCAACTGAGACTAGCTTTTCAACAAGTCACAACTTTTCCCACTCTTATCTTGAAAGTACACACACCTGTTTATCCAACGGGTCTTGTTTTTGCTATCAAAAAGAAAAACCACAGAACTGTGTAGAGCTCCTTGTCAGCAGGAGCTCCTACCAAGGGAAGCAGTAATTGATGCAAGTTTGTAGAATTCTGCAGTATTTCAGAAAAGAACAGACAAAACTAGCAGCCCTGACAAATCAAGTCAGTTACTATTACAACTATATAGTCCATATGTAGAGATCTGCAGTCTCAACCCTTTGAAGCAATTTTTTTCCCATTTCCTTTAGGCTGTTTACACAGGTAAACGCTATACATATTTAAAAAATCTATTCTATGAATATCCAGTGAAGAGAATTTTCTTGCACTAATATCTCAGAGAGATATTCCATTATATCTGATTTTTGGCCTCCCTGAGATACCACATTATTTAGGGGCTGTTTCTTTGCAAAGAAGGCTACAATGTTAAGTGTTACACTGCTCCTTATTAGATAGTGCCTCAGCCTTGGGACACCACATGAAAAGAAGGCTGGCAATGAGGAACAACACCATGACAGAAGAGTAATACAATCTGGTTTTCTAAAAGAGCTCAAAATAATGCTGAAGCACAAAAGAAAGAGTAAAGTTAAGGACCTCCATCACAACAGTAAATTAAATGTGCATTTAATGGAGTTTAGAGAAATGGAATGTTAAGGGCCTATTTTCATATCTAAATACAAAAAGCCCTTCTCCTGCATGGCCAGAAAACACTACTTCAAGTGGTTGTGCTGTCTACACACCTACGAAACTTCAGGCTTGTAAAAGTGTGCCAGTGTGAGATGTATCACCAAGGATGCAAACCTTCCTGCATCACAGGCTGATCTCCTGATAGATTCCAAATCATGGAAAAAAAATTGTGGAAGATCTTTTGCCAGGAGAGAGGCATTCCTACCTTCATTGTACAGTCCTTTTCATGAGACACCACTGAAAAACCTGACAGTGAGCTTTAAAGATGATGAATCTTTAAAAAAAGAAAAAAAGCATTGTAGGTGCACTGTCATAAACAGTTCAAACCTCTGCTGGCATTAAAGCTGATACCTATGCCAGTGGTTCTCCATCACTATCATGAAGAAAAGAATGCATCTTAAAAGGAACACAATCAGATCCAACCTAAACATTCTAAGTGGAACAGAGGCATCCCTCAAACTCATTTAGCTGAAACAGAGCTACTCTTACACCCAGACAAGCCCTCACCCAGCTCCTCAGCCATTCTGAGCATAATGAGGAAAGCAGGTGGTTTTCTAGGATGGCAACTGGGAATGCTTACTCCGCCTACAGTCTATTGATCTGCTCCTGGGAGGGCAAAAACCTTAAAGAGGACACATCTCATCTGACTACCAAGTTTTTAGAAGGAGATTACAATTTACTTGGTCTAGCTGCTCCCTAGTTTTGAGATCTTTCCAGTAATAATAAAACTCAAACTGAAACAGGGCAGGCTCTTTTCTTTCTTCAGAACTGAGGGATTCATACTGGCCTAGCTCCTCATGCAGGCCCTCACCATCACTGTGAGGTGACACATGAGCTGTTTGCTTAAATAGAAAAGGCATCACATGCACAAGCAATTGCTCATAAGGAACAACTAACCTACTGCATTCTTCTCTCACAATATAGAAGCTCATTTTTAGGTGGGTTCCCCATCCTTGAATTACAATTCAGAACTACTTTTGTTTCTCATTTAAATAAAAGTGACTTCTTAGAGAAGCTGTTGGTTTTAAAGGAAATGCATTCACATGAACCATGAACATGTGAGAGAGAGCAAGGAAAACAAAGCAAAAATGTAACAGACCTCCATGGAGGACTCAGGATTTCCATAACAGAACTAATAAGTCTCTTCTGAAGTAATCAATATTGCCTCTGTGAGTAAAAAGACCACCTGCTAGATCATCCTCAAAGTTTTGGAGACACTATAAATCTCATAGGAAAAAAAATTCTTACAGAAGAATAATGCCATGTTGTGCAGCCATTATGTCATTTTCAGAAATATCTGCATATGATACCCTTGACAGCTACAGACAGAAAACTTAGGCTTTTGTAATCTCTTTAGCTGGCATTCATTTTATAACTACAAATATGGTGGGAAAACATATACACACAAGATTTCCGGTCTTTCCATTCCTGTCTGTCCCTGTCTAAAGAAAAATTAGTCAAGCCTTGTTATCTCTAGAAAAATTATGAAAAGTAAACTTATGAACCCCCCCCAATTTTGTGATCAATTGTTTTAGAGAATTACCAGCTTGAGGTGGGAATGCACTTTATGAACTGCTTCTTTTTGGTTTGTTACTGAAGAAATGCAACCCTTTCTTTCTGTTCCTTCACATCATCAGAAAGCAAAATTAAATTAAACCTATATCTTTCCAACATCCTACATTTTCCAAAAATCACTAAAGAGTTAAATATAACATTCTCCCTCCCTCTCAAATCTCTGTGTGATAGTATGTTCTTTCCCTTTATCCTAAAATGATAAAACACTAGCACAAAAGCATTATCAATTACTCCCAAAAGAACTCAACTTTTCTGTTAATCCTAGTATTATGCTTCAACATCAAGTTATCAAAACCTGTTTTTTCTTTGGATTTGGGCAGTCATGTAGAAGTGAAATGACTACAAGAAAGTTTGGCTGAAGCAATACTCAGTCAGCCTGAGTGTCTTTTTTACCAACACTGTAAAATACTCAAAATCATTAGCTGTCCTTCATTAGTTGTTCTTGCATTCCATAGTTACTATTAACACATTAATAACTTCTGTTATCTTTACGAATTACTTACCAGATCAGCATATTTCTTGCACAAAGCTGCCAGCTTTTCTTCTGGAGTAGAAAGCGTGTTCAAGGCTTGCATTAATAATAACACTTCTTTTCCTATGAAATGGATGATAGACAATGTTACTGAGGAAGAAAAAACACATACCAGAAAAGCAGCCTGTCCTTAGAAGTAAAATATAGATCCATGAGAAATTAGCCTGATTTAAGTTGTTCCCTGGTTTGACAGCTGCATAATCCTAACAGATGACAAATGGGAAGTCATCACAAGATGTCATCAGCAAGAAGAAATTCATCTTACCCTATTTGCCTTGCTAGTCAACAACTAGGAGAGCAAAAATTATTTTAATATATAACACAAAAATATTTTGGTTTTAGAATTGCACAGATAATAAAAAATCTGAAAAAATGCAATCTAGAAGGTTAAGTATTGGCAGATGATACATTCTTAATAAGCATTTAGAATTTAATTATCAGCCGTGTTTGGCAGCACTGAACACTGCCATCCCAGATTTAAACCAGAAAGTTAAAAAAGTTGATTAGCAATTACCACATTATTATTAAAGTTCATGTAAAAATAGCACTGCCAGCTGAAGGAGTCTTACATATGCATTAAGAACTGTCTTTCCCAAGAAGAAGTGCACACACAGTTTCTCAAAATATCCTGTTACGGGTGACAAGTTTTTGGCTACAGAGTAAATTTGAGACAAGGAGCAAATCCATAGCTATTTTACAGAAATACTATAAATATTTTATAAATATTTTCTAAAAATACTATATTAAAAATCAGAACGCCAAAGAGAACACACCCAAGGTTTTCTCTTTGTGTTTTTCACTCTCTGGATCTTGCTGCCCATCAGGTGGGTCAGTTCGGGCTTCTTCTCTGCCAGGAGTCTCCTCGCGGCACTCCTGGGAGCAGCCCCTGGGCCCCGGGTGCTTTCTGCTCTTTGGGATGTACTCAGCCTCTTCCAAGCTGCCAGTGCTCTCCAGGCTGTAGCAATTGGGCTGGGGATACTGCAAGGCTGTATCAGACAGCTCAGGGCACCTGCTCTTCACCAGCTGATCCTGGTTATTCATTCCCATCTCTCCAGATCCAGCTTCTTCCATGGCACCACCAACCACCTTCAGAATGGAAAGAAAGAAGTCGATGTGAACAGTTAAGCAAATGTGTTTAAAATGACAACTTCCACCCTTCTTTTCCATGGATAAATAAGGGTAAAATGCAAAAAAGAAACCCTTATAAGAAGTCTAATGAATACATAAATAAATTGTTTCAATGGCACAGAGAAAGAGCTTGAACTACTTCAATCACAATGCCAAATGCAACTGTCAGCTCTTAACTGGAGAAGACTGGTTGTTACAACAAGAATGAGAAACAGGACCAGGAGCACTTCTGAGGTGGTAAAATTCAATGAAATGAAATTCACATCAATGAAATTATCCAAAAAAGTGAATATTAACTGAGTTCAGACCTGGACTCCTACTGCCTATGAAATTCACATCAATGAAATTATCCAAAAAAGTGAATATTAACTGAGTTCAGGCCTGGACTCCTACAGCCTATGACTTTTAAGAATATATTCTTTCGGCTCAATTAAACAAAATTTTCTCTAAAGATTTCCTAAAATGCTAAATGTTTGATCACTTAACCAAAAAGTTAACCACCACCAGTTGTTTTATAACACTGTTGTGACATGGTTATATTTTAGAGCAGAATATCCCATGTTCTCTATATAATACCGTGTACTTTACTAAGCACCTCCAGACTTCTCTCTCAAACACCTGAACAACATTCTCAATTTCTAGAAACACTTGAGGCTGATGAGAATTGTAAGGATGTTTGGTTGAGTGTATTTTTGTTTTGTTCATTTGGTTACACGGCAGGGGCTGGGACTTCAGACATGTTGCATGGGACTTGAAAGTTGCATGTTTTTTTTCTGTCCATTTGCAATCCAATATACAACGTACATGGATAGTTAAAAGCACGATAAGCAGAGCTGAACTCACTGCCAAAGTAAAATTCATGTTGATTTATTTTCAGTGGACTGAACGTAAATTTCCTTACAGTCCCAAGGAATTGTAAAAACAGAGCTTGTTTATACACAGTTATGCAGTTAAAGCACAAATTAATATCAGATTACCTTGCATTTTCTTAATAAAAATGTGTTAATTCTTAAAGCCAGGGGTTTGCACTGGGTTTTATATTCTGCACAAGACTGTTTTCCTCTTCAAAAGGAATTAGCCAACATCAAAGGAATGCAGCCAACACTCATAATATATTGTGAGATGTATTTCAACTCCAAATTTGTTCAGGATGCTTGAAAAGGTTATTTAAAAATCATTAAACAAATACATCTTTTTTTTGAAATATTCATGCATAACAGCTTTGTTGTTCTCTATTCTTAAAGCAAGTCACTTTCTTTAGACCTTATCTCAAGGTACATTCATTCTTGTGGAGATGGACTTCACACAGTGTCTTTCTCAAAGGACAATAAGCATTTTAACTGCAAATAATCTCTACAGACATTAAGAAGCAACTTTTGACTTTCCAAGGAAGATTCACTTTACAAGTGTGGAAATGATGCACATGCTTTATGGACAAACATAAATGCACTGCAGTTTGATTCTCTAACCATGGCAACTTACTGATAAATGCCTACAAAGGTCACACAGTAATTGAACTGCTGGAACAAATAACCAATTACAACATTTTACACCTCTAAAAAGTCATCTGGAAAATGCCAATTTTTTTCCCCTTGGCTTGTCCTAAACTGTGGGTCTTCCAAGAAAGGCTTACTCCTCTACGGTCAGTCAAATAAACATAAAAGAACAAGAAATGTGAAAACACAAGAATGTGAAAACAACACAGCTCTTTTCACCTCTCTGTGTACCAATGGCTGAAGCCATGGCACAGATGTTGTGTAAAACCCAGGATTCACACAGAAGCTGAAGACACTGTGTCACATTAAGCTGACAAGACAAGAAAGGTCAGATTCTTCTAACACAACATGATACTAAGAGTACCTGCAGTACCAAGAGAACAGGTGAAACTTGCACGGTTTTTATTTGCATAGAACATGAACTTCTGATTCAGACACTTGTGCCCAAGTAGTCTTGCAAAACATACAGAAAGTTTGCTTTAAACTCAAAGTTTCGGGTTTGGCATCCAAAAGCATGAAGCATTTCCAGACTTTCTGATATCCATAAAGAGACTTGGGAGGGTTTTTTTTGAAAGCAGAGCAGAAAATTGCCAGCAACTCCAACAGAAGGTGAGAAAGCCTGACTGGCTGCAGTCACATACTGAACAGCAGCAATGCCCAAGCTCCTCTGGCCTAGCACTAACGTTTGTGCAACTTGTTCTAACACAGTTTACAGCCAAATCAGCTCCTCAGCCCAGTTCACTGCACAGCAACAGGCAATCCTGCCAACAGAAGGGGAAGCAGGGTGATTGGAAAGAAGCCAAAGCACGAGAGCCTCTAAAAAAATAAAAGCCAATGTAACTGCAGTCAGCGCACAAGAACTAAACACACAATACCTTATTCTCACCACAGGTACACACTTAACTCTGGCTACCGAAGGACCACATTTGTGTGAGTTTGTGACTGCTTCAAACCTAGTCAACTGAAAAAATCTCACTGGTTTTTATCGGAGAAACTTCTGTTGTTTCCAGTGAAAAAAAGAACAACTGCTAGCAGGGGCATACATGTGACCAGTAAGTCATGAAATGCCCATCTCTTTCTGAGCAAACCATCATAGTAACCTAAATGTCAATTCAGAGCAAGCAATTCACATGCATATTCTAAAGCATCTGGAACTTTCAGGAAGTGAACACCACCACCTCATTAATTCAGCAGAGCTTTTTGTTGAAGTCAAATTAGGTGTCAGTTCAATTTTTTACTGACAATAATAATTTCTAAACTCTGAGTATTCTCTATTCTTTGTCAAAAAAAGCCACAAGGACTTTTAGAATTTCAGACTCACTCTGCAAAGTCTAACAGAAAAGGCAGAAATAACCTATCAAAATACTCAAATAAAGAAAAAGGTTTGTGTACAAGTGTCCTGTATGTCTCCAACACATTTGAAAATTATAAAGATGGTGAATATACACAGAACTTGTCAACATTCTTTTGGTTTTCCAAACATGAACATGGAACAAATCCAAGATTACTGACAAGCAAATAAGCTCCCTGCAAAACCAAAGCTCAGTGTAGGAGCAGACAGGCTTTGTAAAAATATCCAGTTTTCTTAAGTACAATTACAAATTGTTGACCACAGACTAGAATACTGTACTCAAAAAATGGTTCTACCAGCAGCTAGAACAATCTGACAGCATACACACACACACACAAAAAAACCCACACAAAAACCCCTTCTTTCTAAGTTAAAACTCAATCTATCTGTCAAGTTGTAGCCTGTAAGTTTTAGCAAATCTGAGAGTAGAGGCACAACATACTAAAATTCTAACTTATTTAACCTAAATTAGAAAGCGTTTTCATTTTAAAAAACACAAGTCTGCTATTGCCTGACAGGGGCCACAAACACAAATACCTAGATGATTTCCTGATTATGACTAACAAAGAATTTTCTACATTAGCTGCAACTTTAGATATTAACACCATTAACCAGAAGTCTCAATACCCCTCTCACACTCAATGCTATTCTTAAAACACTTTAACTGCAGGTAGTTTCAGATTTGGTCTGTATCAAGCTTCAAGCTGGAGTATAGGAATAAGAAACAACACTTTGAGAACGTGCAGTACTAACCCATATTAATCACTGAACTTGCTCCCTCCTTACTGAGGCAATGGTGAGAACAACCCCAACTCTTACCTCTCATCTTTTCAAATGTGTGCTCATCAGACTAGTGAACTTCTCAGCTGAACATTCCAGCCAGAACAGAGCACTTCCCACAGCACATTGTATAACAGTGCTGATTCAGTACTGACTGAATAAAACCAAAACAAAACTGCCCCAGCAAAGATCTTCTACTGAAATCACCATTACCTTTTCTAACTGCTACCATCCCCTCTCAGCTTCCAGCCATCCTCAGCCACAGGAGGCTCATGATCTGATAACCCAGAGTCAGACTATGAAACGCCTAGAAAGATTTACAGAGAGGCAAAAAGAGTATGTTGCACAGGTAATGTGCAAATTCATAAGATCACAAATTTATCAAAACTCTAAGATATGTGCAACCTACCTAGCTGTGAAACCAGCTATTACAAGATGCTGACATTTCTGAATAACCACGTCATCTTCAAGCTGCTTAAGAGTTACAGGACAAACCACCTGAAGATGACTGTAGGAAAATTACTGGCAACACTGCCCCTGCCCACCCCAGTTTTCAGTCAGTCTTCTGCTCTGCTCCTTCAACCTTGATCAAAAAAGATGCACATCAAGAAAACTCTACCTTATTTCATACCTAAAAGATCAGCAGACAAGACACATACCCCATATATGAAAATTACTACGATCACAAGAGCCTAAGCCAGCTTTTCTTCAAACAGCTCAGCTTCAGGAACATGCACTGCACATAAGGACAGAACAGACACTTGTCCTACAGAACTTGTCCTACCACCATGCCAAAATGTATCACAAACCCACTTTTTTTTTTGTTCTACACCTACACAAGTCTACAGCACACTATGCTACACATTATGCCTAAATATACTGTGCTATAATGTCAGTACCATGCTTACCTGTATTCCACATTCCTGTGCATACACATACACAATCTTTCCCTAAACCACCTGAAAATACTTCTCTGTATTTTTAATAAAAAAACCCACGATTAGTAGCTGCATCATAATCAATTTTATCCTGAATGTTAGCTAATTATCCTAAGAAACATAAGCACTAGCATTAATCTGTGAAAACAACTCCTACATACCCCATAGTAGCAGTTGGACTGTGCTGTGAAAAGACTCTTCCACCCTTAGTCTGTGGAATAGCTAATACTTCAGGAAATATCCAGGAAGCTTTGGAACAAGCACACGTACATAAAACACATTTTCACAACTGTGATGACAACCTATGTAAATAAATATATAATCAATTCCTCAACATCAGACTCCAAAATAGATAATCTGAATAACACTGTTCAGCTGACTACATTTCCAAACTTGCTTCACATGCAACTGGTCATAAAAGCCTTATACCCCTTATCCTGACTGCAGTAAAAAAAAAAAAAAAAATTGCAGCAAAAAAGGTAAGTTGTATTTGTCACAAATGTGTACGTTCATAACAAATATTAAGCTTCCTGCATCCCAGCAATTTACTTTTTCCTGCTAACACAGAAAAGCTTATTTTGAAAACATTTATGTGATACTTATCCTCAAATCGATTTTTCAACAGTTATTATAAATAAAGAATAATTTTATTTACAACTTCTGCATGAAAACCACCATTTTAGGACATCACAAAATTTGAGTTTGAATTTTATAGCAGGTGCATCTTCATCCACTGGTCTAGACACAATTATTCAGATGCTTCTGACCACAAGACTAGCTTATTGAGGTTATTTCTCTATGCAATACTTCTCTATACTGTGCTCACTGACCTGAATGATCACACAGTTCTAATTATACCTTTCTCAAACCTAATGGCCTCTGAGGTGGTTTCCCCACTGAACAAGGATCTCAGCTGTGAGATCTGAAAGTCATTTCAAACAAACACTTCATCACATTTTGTCATTACATTAAAAACTATGTTCTGTGCACTCATTTATCTACTTTCAAAACACTGGACAGAGGAGCCAGTAGCATTGCTCATCACCAGTTTCAAAGCACTGCAAGGTTAGAAGTTCCAACACAGCAGGATGACTATTAAGAAACACATACTTCCTAAATTTGTATTTTACCTTCATAAAAGTCAAGACGGACTCTTTGTTAGCAGAATTCCACCATTAAGTTTCCTTGCCTTATAATTCAAGACCTGGTCTTCAATATTGGTTCAGAAACATTCTCACATGATCCCTGCTTCTAGCCCTCCCTTCTTCCTCTTACCCTTAACCACACTGGGTTTTTTTGCTCTTTCAGTGACCTCATGACACAGATGACATGCCTGTTTTTAAGAAAAGCTTTTAAATTCACCTCAAACACAAACAGGAAAAAACCCAACCATCTCTTTCCTCACTTAGCTGAAGGCACTAAAACAGTGGTGGTGCATCTCTGACATCCTACCCCTGGCCACAGTACCACCCCAAGGCCTTGGCCGTGACAAACAGCACCCAGGAAAAGCTCATCCAGAGCTTATCAGAAACAGTCTGCTCCCAGGAAATAGTGATGTCTAACAAGCTCATGGCTTATGGTAAACATCCTTGAAAACCATTTTTTTTACATGAATAACAACACAAGTGGAATGACATTTTTGTTACGGGGCTTTCAAGGGAAGTTATCAACCCAAATTTGAACCAGGATGAAAAATTCTTACAACTGAAGCCCTCTCTCTTGAGACCATACAAACAGTGGTCTTAGTGAGATCCCTCGAGCTCCCCTGGACCGTGGCAGGCTGTGGGCAGCATTTCCCCCTTGGGGGCAGCTCTCAGACCCAACAACTCCCACGTTTGCCATTCCTGGAGGAGCACTGCCAGCTGCTGGTGATGGAGCCTGGGCTGATAGCACTCCTCAAGGCTCAGCTCTTTGTCCCTTGAGAACACAGAAAGGCACCAACGGTGAGTGCTTCCCCAGATCTGAGGGGAATTTTTCACAGATAGACACCTGCTACACACTCTTCAAGTCTGTGTCTGTGCAGTGTAAATATATATTTGTAAATATATTTGCTATAGCAAATGTACCGTGAATGCTGCTCTCTGAGATTTTTAAGTGCTTCACATTTGTGAGTGAGTGAGGTCTGGGACTTACTGCTATACTGACAGTAAAATTCTACAGAGCATTTTGTTAAATTGGTTAACTGGAGACATCGATTAATTGCTGTTAAGTTCAAGTGCTTTTGTGCCTAAACTATCAGCCAAGACTGGGGCTAAATTTGGCAGGGGGAATTCACTCTGAACAGTGTGACTGAACAGGAGGGTCCCCTTAGTTCTTTTCATCCTTACCCTTTTCCCATTCCCAGCCTCCATGATGATCATTTTGGCTGGTTTTAGTTTTAGATCAACTGATTTTATTGAATTTTTTTCACTGCATACTTAAACCACACAGTAAGTAGCAGAGCGAACCTCGCCAAGCAACTCTGTCATGCTTTTGCTTTTATATAAAATCTACTTTTGCCAGAGATTCTTAAAACAACCTAAAAAATTCATGACAAACACCTCCTATAACTCTAGCAAAAAAATTCACTGCAGGAACTCAAAGCTTACATGGAAGCTTTCAGGGCATTTACCCACAGGACAAAGTGCTGCACATCTAACAAGACCTTTTATAATATAAACATCTGAGACAGGTGCTAATTAAGAAAACATTTAATATAGTGTGAATCACTTCCACCAATGAGGCTTCACTTCCTCTTTACTATAAAGTTAATAGTTTTGTAGTCACCCACAGTATGATTCTGGAAAAAGCAGGGTAGACAAGTTCTGAATTCCCAATGCAAACAGGTCACAAGGAACCTAAAAATAATATCAAGGCAGGGGGAGGGAAATCTACAAGAGAATGTAGAATTTGCTTAACATTGCCTGCCATATTTCACCTCTTTAAAATAATTACATTCCTTTCCACTGTATTTGAAATAATATGGAACACAGGGGTTTTTTTTAACATCATCATCATCTGCTTTCATAACAGACACCGAAGTTACTTACAAGTTACTTCTTAGTAAAGAACTAAAAAAACCACACTGCAGAGGACGGTGCTTTTCAGTGAAGAAAACTAGCTCCATCGCTTCCTAGACCTTTTTAACAGCAAAAATAAACCACCACTAAGAAGTTACTATTTCTGAGATGCTATCCTTTGTACCACGGAAAAAAGTTACCACTAAAAAGCCACTTGAATTTATGTAAGAGCACAAGATGAGATACTTCAGCAGCACACGAGATTAGCAAGGCAGTTCTGTCACATTAAACACCGAGCCGATATTGCACACAGCAGCTGAATTACAGCATATTTTAAGTCTTTGCCGTTGGGTGACCAGGCACAGGTATTTTAAGCTTTTCCCTACACGGATCTGCAACCAGAAATTATTGTAACATCACCGGGAACAGCCCTGCTCTCAGTGTGGTTTCGGCAGAAAACGAAAAAAGAAATAAAATGGCCTTTTGGTTTTTTTTTACTATTTCGGAGGTTAAGAGAACGCTGCCGCCACCCCCGCGGGCAGAGCCGCCGTCCGCTCCCGCCGCGCACCCCGGACGAGCCCCGAGGGTCCGGGGGGGCAGCGGGCGGGGGAGGGGGATCCCTGCATCCCTTCCTGCCCCCGGCCCGCAGCTCCCGCCCCCCGCGCACCGGGCCCGCCACGTGCTGCCGCCCCCGGCGGCCCGCGCTCGGCAGGGACCGCCCCGCGCCGCCCGGGCAGCGCCGAGGGGCCGCTCCCGACCCCGCAGGGCGAGCGCGGCTCCCCGGGGGCCACGCCGGGACCTCACGGCCGCGGGTGCCTCGGCGCGTCCGGCCTCGGGGGCAGCCCGAGATTCAGGCTCCGCGGAGCGGCGGAGGCGGCGCGGGCACTGCCCGCCCCTGCCCCGTGCGCCCGGGCCGGGCGGCCGCGTGGGGACCGGGCAGGCGGGGAACGCGAGCTGGCGGGGCGGGGAAGGTGGAGCTCCCTCCCGCCGGGCCCGACCGGGCCGCCGCCGCCTCACCTCAGGGCTGCCGCTCGGGGCCGCCGCCGCCGCCGCCTGGTCTCCGCCGCCGCTGAGGCTCGAGCTCCGCTGGGTCGGTCCCGCCGCGCCGCCGCCCCCGCGCGTCGCCATGATGTGACGGCAGCATCCAAACAAGTGCCGAGCGCGGGGCACCGGAAGTGCTCCCCGGGGGCCCGCCTCCCTGCCGGCCGCAGCCAATCGCCGCGCAGCTCTACGGCTCACGTGGAGGGCTCGCGCCCTCCCTGCCGCGGGGCGTGCCGGGCGTTGTAGTCCGTCCCTCGAGGCGCGGGGACGCGGCGTGGCCCCGGGCGGCCAGCGTCAGTGGCGGCCGTTCCCTTCCCTGGGCGCGCTGCATCCCGACTGCCTTGTCCCTGTTCCTGCCTCGGTCACGGCTTTGAAGTCGGGGCCAACTCAGCGGCGTTTCCGTGACGGAGCAGCGGGCGGGGCGGCCGAGATCAGCAGAATCAAAGAGTGCGTCAGGTTGGAGGGGAGCACAGCGGGGCACCTGGTGCAACCTGCCCGAGCAGGGCATCCCAGAGCACTGCGGCTCTGGAATATGTCCAGCCAGGGAGGCTCACTGGAGATACTCAGTGACACTCGGCTGCTGCTTCTGCAGGAAAACTGGGGCGTGCGAGCGGGGAGAGCGAGTTGCGCAAGGAAGTTGTGCCGGGAATTGCAGCGCGGGGCAGCCGTGGCCGGGGCTGTCAGCGGCGCTGCCCCTGGGGATGCCCTGGGAGCCATCGCCCCTCCCCGGCTCCTCCTGCTCGGGGGCACCGGGATGAAGGGTCCCGTCTGGGGAAACAGGGATTCAGCACAGGAGCGGAGAATGAAGCTGCCAAAGCACTCCTGCGCTCCCGTGAGCCACCGTCCGTGCCATGTGCACACGTGGGGCTCGGGTGTCGGGGCTGCAGGGGGATAACTTCAAACTGGTAGAAACAAACATCCTAGAAATACATTATAGATGTTTCTGCTTTCCGGGAAAATAAACTTACCCACTCCATATATGAGTTACTGAATACAAATATCACTCTAAACCTCCCTAAGCACTTAACACTTCAGAGAATAGGTCAAGTGTTAGCGTTGAATAAAGTTGCTTCAGTGGGGCAGTAACGGCTTAAAATATCTTGTCCTTGCATCTTAAATCTAAACTTACTAGAGTAAATAAGCACTAGAGTAACTATTCAACTGTTAATTTTAAGATGAAAAATAATTTTACATTTTTTTGTACCATCCTGATCTTTAGATGGAACTTTTGTTCCCCCAAAACACTTGTTCTTTTACAAACATGCATAATACTGGTAAAAATTCTTGGAAAAAGGAAGACAGCCCACTCCTCTTCCCCAGCAGAATTTTGTTGTTTTAGTATTTTCCCTGTGCATCCCTTCCATTTAAGAGTAGCAAGAGATCCAGTCATCAAACATGCTCTGTTTGATCCCTGGATAGCTCATGAAATCCTTAAATAGGGCCTTAAGATTACTTTTAATTTCTTCCAAGCATTATTTTACGTGTGTGTGTATATATATAAAATTTACAAAACATACATTACTTTTGTACTGTCCCCCTTTGAGATACTTTTTGAATGGAAGGAAGATGAATTGCAAATATGAGCTATTTGGAGAGAATGGAATAAAGAACCACAGAGCTCTTGCTGTCTGTAATAAAATTAATTGTGAGCCCTATTTTGGGTGAATTTGGGTGCCAGGGAAGTTAGCATACATTGTGCAGTAGAAGAAGGCACAAGGCTGATCTGTCAAAGAGAAAAAAGTTTTCTTCAAAAATTATCAGATGTTGGAGAATATATTTCCAGCAGTAATGCTTTTCACACATGAACTGCATGTTTGAGGTTTTCTTTCTGCTGATAAAGTGACACAGATCGATTATAATTATTTTGTGAAGAAAGGTACTATTCCTAGTAAGTCAGTTTTCTAGAAATTGAGGTTTTTTGAGGATAGCTGATGCAGGTGTAGTGTGAGAGGTACCATCAGGACTCAGATCTCTGGTGCACTGTTTGCCTGCAGTGCTGTTGTCCTCTGGAGAATAACAATGAGAAATTGAATGAAAATAATTACTTTTAGTATTTTAAATTACCTTTAACATTCTCTTCTTGTGCTCATGTGAACATGCTTTCCCTCTTCCCCACTTACCAATAAAGTGCATGTCAACAGGATGGGAAATTTATATTCCATTCCTGCAAGTAAATACAGGTACTGAGAACATATTTTCAGCTGTGCCCTGTAAATGACCTTGCTGGAGGTTGTTCATGCAATCCTACGCACCAGGAGCAGCTGTTCCACCCAGCTGGCTGCTGCCAAGAAGGTGCAGTGGTCTCAAGTTTTGACAGGCAAGAAGCTGAAATTCTAGGAAGATTAGTTCTTTTAAATTATTTTTAGGGATATAACTAAATATCAATTGGCAGAAATCTTTAGTCATCAACTTTTTACAAATTTTGGAGTACTCTGTTTTTATGAACTACAGCCAAGTTATGTGGTTATCACCCAGCTTAAGGGTAGTCTGACTTCATGAACCTTCTCCACTTTCCAGCCAGGCTGACACATCTCCGGGGTGCTTCACTGCCCTCATTGCAGAGGCACTCCCAGGCAACTGGGAGAAAAATTAGTTCCTCCATTATGTTTAAACACATCAGCAAGGTGTCAACTAGAACAAGACGTTCAAATCTTTAACCAAAGACAACTGAGAAACTGTGAAATAAAGATATTATTTCTTTTCTTACAGCATTGTTACAAAATGCAATGCAGTCAGGAAACTTTAATTTTGTCCTTTCCTCATGATGATTATGCTAATTCCTTCTATTGAAATTTTGGAGAAGGTAAGGACAATCAGAATTTTTCTTGGAACATGTCACTGAGTAGGAGCAATAATTCTTCCAATGTTAATTTTCACAGAATAACTAATCAAAAATTAAAATGAAGGCAGGAGGGAAATAGAAAATAACACAAACAAATCAAAAACCAAACCCAAATCACCAGGCTTTACAGGATCCTAAAATTCAGTGGTGGCTAGGGAAGTTGCCTGGGGTCCATTGTGGACAACACTACAAACATGTACTGGCTGAACATAGCTACAGATAAAAACAAGAAGTTGAGATACATGTGGAATGAGATAAAGAGAAATACAGAAAATAAAACCAGGATGTGTCAGCTGGGTGGTGCTTTCTTGTACGTGCTTGTTGCATGTCACACCTCACTGCCAGAGAATGACCTCCAAAGGTGAGTTTTGAAGAAAGCTGCTACACACTATTTGGTATATGAAAAACTGCCCCCATTAAAATTTGAAAAGAGTGAAGTTTCAAACTTCTCACTTGACTCAAGAAAGTTAACTTGTGGGACATAGAAAGAAGGCAAAGTCAAGTCCTTCTCCTATGTCACACATTTTTCAGGTAAATTCAAAATCAATAAAAAGATTTGTCCGCTTCACACATCAATAAATTCTTACCCCACAATACCAGGGAAGTAATGAATTCTAAAAAAGAGCTGTTTTTTTTTTTCCGAATAAGAACAGCCAGTTGCATGTTCGTGCAAACATACTTTGCAATGGAATTGGGATGTCAGCCATCAGGGTAGGAAGGGGAGCTGTGGCCCCAGGGAGGAGGCAGGAGGTTGGTGTGGGGTTTGGGTGAGCCTGGCACTGCTCACTCTGAAACTGCACCTCTCCTGGCTTACAGCAGCCAGGCTGGGGGCTGACTCCCAAGCCAGAAGCTGCTCTTGCACTTGTGACTTAAACATGCAGGAGATTTTCTTCTTTCTTTCTTGCTTCCCCAGCCCAAGGGGATGCAGACCACTCCCTCCTGTAGCCCTTGGCACCTGGCCTCCAAAGCTGGGGTGCCTGCCAGCTCCAGTGGGAACAGTGGCTGGGATGGAGAGTTTGCTAGCTGACTCAGGGCAAACATTATTAGTGGTCTTTGTAATTGCTTATAACCATTCTGTTTTCAACATGTGCTCAGACATGTCAGCTGACTACCAAGTACATCCACAGCCAGAGAAACCCAGAGTGGGTTGGATAACAACATTCTTCCACCTGAAAGATCCTTTGCACCAGTATTTTTGCCTGCTTAGGCAATGGTTCCTGCTTTTTCATGAACATGCCCACTAATTTTTTGACACTACATCCCACCATGAGATTGTTGTTTCCACATCCTCTCCACCCCAATAACATCCTTACAGCAGGACCTTTCATCCACCCAACACATGATGGGCTTGAAAATCTTGTTACACATGATACAGGATGAAAGGTGGTGATGATACAGCACAACCAGAACTGTTTGATGTTTAAATTGCTGGCATCAAAGGGCACAAGGCCAGGATTAAAAAATTTCTGAAGTAAGTGGGACAAGAAGCTGGGTGTATCAACCCATTCTCTGGCCATGATTTGACTGTGAGGTAAACAAATTTAACTGCGAAGGAGAGGAAATGCAGAAAAGCAGCAGTTTATGTGGCTTTTCAACCCTCACATTTGTGTATGGAAACCATAGCCACGAGAAGAAATAAATAAAAGCAACTGCAGAATTAAGGTTTTATGCAGGCAGACAAGTTAAAAAAAAACCTACTAAGCACAGTTTTCTTTAGACCATCATATATCAAAGAGGGCATCAAATATTTATTCTTCTAATTTTATATACAGCCCTTAACTAGAGGTGTTTTTCTTGTCTTTCCCTACTTTGCCAGAATCACACCGAGACAAAATAACCTATCTGCCTGTGTAGTTTTGGGGTAATTATACCTCCCAAGTTTATCTGGAGAGGTTTGTTATAGATTCATGAATTCCTGAATTAGCAAAGGAAAATATCCCAACCTGTTCATAGTGAAAACCAATCTTTTAGGAAACAAAGCAATTGATTTAATTCTTAATTTTTACAGAGAGCCATCTAATTATAAATACCAGTGTGACACACTAATGCTAATTATTTTGGTTGTACTTTGTCTTTCAATGGTATCTAGTTCAAAGTAACAGCTGAAAAGTACATGATAATTTCTTTAATATATTTAGACACTATAATACATATGGGTTTGCATTTATATATATGCATGGTCTTGATCTATCAATAAGAAATGCTGGGCTGTACTGAGAATAAAACAGAGCCACGCAGGTCTTCTGATATTTTTGTAGAAATTTTTGTTTTCTCCATCATTAACTGTAATAGATACAGGAAATATAGCAAGAAATCAATTGACTTGCCATTTTGTTAAAAAAAAATTAGAATGACGATCTAACACACACAAACAATCCACATATTTAAAACAAAGGAGAAAAGCATTGGAAATTAGTATTTTGGAAGGAAAATCTACTGATGGGTAATGTTATTTAAGGCTAGGCTACTGTACTGCTGTTACAGACCTATCACTCAGCTCTTACTGAGACATAAGAGTGTCAGGCCAGAGAATACATCCTGTTGACTTCTGCTGAATTGAAACCCAGACCATTATCAGGGTGGTAAATGGTTTTGGTTTTTACCTTTTTTTCTTTTATATACTGTCTGTATTCTTTACACATATATTTGTAGCTTCTTATTGTAGCTTAGCTTCAGCATTTTCCTAGGCAGGCAAACAAAACAAGTTCCTGGATCCCTATGCTGTCTTGGTTGTCCTTAGAAACCAAGGTTGAAAACAGCTTTTTGAGACATATTTTTGTAAACAGGGCCTGGTCCCCACTGAAGGTGGGGAGAATTTAGAAGGTACTAGAGCTGGGGGGATTACTTCACCAGGTCAGTTGCTAATTGCAGGGCTCTTGTCAGGTATGCCAATTTACAAAATCTATAAAAATTGTACACACGTCACACAGGGCATGCATGTTCAGTGTTTTCCACCAAACCAGCCGTGCACCTGAGGATCCTTCTATAAAAGATTTATATAAAACCCTTTTTTATCACCCTAACTGTGTCTGGCTCATATTTTTAGGACCAGAGAAAAAGGCATCAATGGTACAGCCACATTCCTGACACAGCCCCGGGACTGAGGGCCTGAAGCAGCTGCTACTGCTTGGCACTGCCCAGAGAAGTAACCAGACACACTTTGCTCCTTTCTATCAATAGATATTGCAAGGTAAAAGTCAATAATATGTGAGTGGCCAACAGTTCAAGGATGCATCTCACAGTCCAGCAACACACTCCGGCACACAGGGTTATTTAAATGCACAAGGGTAAAATTGACATCCTGCACTTCAATACGACATAAATCACCCCACCAACCACCAAGATCACCAAACAGCAAGGAAAAAAATACTGAGACAAAAAAATAAAAAAACTAGAGGTTTACTAGAACAATTCAGGAAACTGAAAGCTTTGATTAACTTTGATAACAGATCATCTGTAAGTGATCACATAAAAACATAGGGGAACTTTTCCCTACACTTTTCTTATTTCCAGATTTGACAATCTTTCCTCTTCTTCCAGGACAGATTATTAAATTTTTAAAATTTCATACAGGTATTAACTAATAGCAACTGGAATTATAAACTAATAGTTGAAAATGATTGTTCAGTGCACAGAATAAGTGGAAATGCTGGTATCTCAGAGCTATTCTAAGCTAACCTACATAATTCCTGGGTGATCTTTGCCCTGTTTCCCAAAAGTTAATTAAAAAAATCTGCAAGTTTATCTTCCAAGAGAGCTTCTTCTCAATGTTTTGAATAACTGTACTTTCTATCACACTGTATCCACAGGATGATGTTATTTACATTCATTTTTGGTTTCATTTTGTAGCACTGTTTTGCTGGGATGCACTGTACTATCCCAGTGCTTCTGATTTTGTAACCTTTTGTTAAGAAAAGATTACACACACTTGCTTATGTAATATACTAATATGACACATTTGGGTACAAAGGCATGCAAAATTCACCACGAACATGAAAAGGTTTGCCTGTGCTCCTCCACCATGGCAAGCGGAATGCAGAAACTTTCCCTCTTCCCATGCACAATAAGAATTGATAGGCACTTGTAGCACTAAATGAAAGTCATAGGCCGGGCCTGAAAACTGCAGGATTATGGAGAATTTACTTCAGTTTTCCAGTTTAAAACCAGATACCCAGATTTGAAAATATTAATATGACTTTTGATAAGAGACTTTAAATATCAGAGCTCAAGTCAGATTCAGTCTTGCTACATTATTGTCTTTTTTAAATGCAAATTTAAGCAGTGGGTTGGTTTCTTTTATTTTATAGATATAATTGCTTTTCACACAAAAGGGAAAAATGAGCGTTTTATATGAAGGAACCATCTTTTATGAGAAATGGAATTTAATATCTATGACCACTATACAGGTTATGCTAACATGAAAAGAAAGATGAGGCTTGATGTACAAGCCCCATGCAAATAAGGCCATCATACATCTGAAAACATTAGGAATGATCAGGCTTGTTTTTAGGAAAGCAGACTTTTGGAGCAGTGATTCTGGCGCTCTCAGTGATCCAGGGAATATTTGCCACTATCAGAATAGAACTACCCATCTTTTTAGAAGGTGCCATGTCAAACTGTACAGTAGATAGCTCCTAATACCTCCAGCTTAAATCTACAGCAGTTGTGTTTGGCAGGAGTAACCACTGAGCTGTGAATACTTACTTTTATGAGTATAAGAGATTTAACTTCTATCATCTTTAATTAATCCCAGATATAAAAGCTCCTTAAGTACATCTTATTTACCGTGACTTACCTCATGTCTGTAAACTAAGTGAAAAACACTAGAAAAATACAAATTGTGCTTAAAATGGTTTGAAGCTGAGAAAGTATATGGCAATGAATTAATTTGAGAAGCCAAATGTATGCAGGTTTAAAACAATTCCTTTTCCATAACGAGAAATAGAGGAGAACTTTCTGTCCAAGTTGCTAATGGAGACAATTTAAAATATTCCTTTCTTACAGTAACAGCAGTGGAAACTACTTAGCTCTTTTCATTTCCCACGGGATGAATATTGACTGAGTAATTACAGCTATAATCTCTTCAGTCTCTTTACAAAAGTCTTCTGCAGAATTATGGCATTAAGACAGAGCTTACTGTATGTAACATGCCTATAATTCAATTGTGCTTAATGGCTCCGACCTACTTAATTTTACCCATTTTCCTTTGTATTTGGAATTTCATTAATGCTTTGTCATAGGAGTTTATGAAATAGATGACAAACTAAACATAAAATTTTAATTTATCTATATATAAAGACACTGACTTAATGGTATAACCACAGGAAACACCCAGATGCCTATGAAGAATCAAAAACCTTTTAGAGAAAAAACCCCTATTTTAAAATTTAAATTCTATGTCTTAAGCACTGTGAAAAAGTGTATTTTTAAAATTTGTGTCTGAAGCATAATTCGCTCCTCAGTGCCCTCCTTCCAAACAAATGAGCCAATCTTATACATATTTACAATATTTAATAAAGATATCCAAACCAGTGAAAGTTTTCACATAAATGTTTCAGCACTTAAAATTAAAGAGAAGCATTTAATTTGCTCTCAGCTAAGACAGTAAAATTAAATGGAAACATAACAGCCTTCTGCAGAAAGAATGCATTAAACCATTTCTCTCTGTGGGGAAAGGCAGTATCTCAATATGATTAACAACCCCAAATTTAATTCAAGCAGTTACTAACTCTACTAATTTAAATGCTTAAATGTTTGCTGTCTGACTGATAAATAATCAGCTTCTTTTGGATTCTGCATTAGTTTTGTTTTACCAAATCCTTGAAAGTTATTCAATAGGGTTTTCTATAATTTCTTTGGCTACATACATGAAGGAAGTTAAATACATGTGAAATCTACCAACTATAAGTACCTTAAAAACAGTACACATTTACAGATTATACAGGAATCAGAGTGCAAATATCAAGAGAGAATTGTTGTCAAGGACTAAGTTACTTACAACATCCATTTTTACATCCCAAACAGAAGGCTGTGGACAAAAAAAAAATTGCAATTCTTAGATTTAGAAATCTCTTCGAAGAGCTTCTTGATCACCTAAAAATGCCTCAAACTGAACCACTGCTTCATGTATTAATGTTATCACTTTTAATTATAACCTGCAGTATCTGCCTCCTCTTTTTTTTCTTTTGAAGAATATAGAAGTTCAGAAACTGCTCATATAAAGAACAGATATACTGGTTGTATTCCCATATGGAATTATAATGACTTTAGATTCTTTTATGTCTTCTGAAGATATTTTTGTAAGCAAAATATGAAAGCAGAAATCCATGTCAGTCCTCCAAAAGAGCTTTGGGTTATAGTGATTTTGTGAAAACGTTTAATTTTCTTCTTGCAGCATTTCTTCTATTTCTTTATCCCAGTTTTCATCACGCTTTTCTGATTCTGTCACCACCTCATACTCTTGAAGCTCTTGTTGTAATTCCTTTTCCCAATCAGCAGTTTCTTCTAAAAGAGAAAAAGATGTGTAAGAATTTAACAGATAATGTATGTTGCTTATTTATATAAAACTAGATATATTTGCACTGAATCTCTCTTATATCCTCTAAACTTTATGGATTATTCTCTTTAGAAACAAAAGGAACTTCAGAAATTTCACCTTCTTATTGATCACAAATAGGAAGGTGAAATTTCTGAAGTTCCTTTTTAAAAAATTAAATTAAATATTTTAATTAATTAATACACATATTAATTAATATATGCATACTTTAATAAAGATATGAACAGCAAATACACAGCTAAGTCATTATGAGTGTCCCTTTGCAAGATCATTTTCTACAATCTTTCACTCTGCTTTCAACTGAATCTCCCTTTACAATTTTAAATTCCCATAAAAAAAAAAATAAAGTTTGTAAAAGTGTGGATATACTGTTACAGAAAAAAGAAATCAAGTCAAATACTGTGGCTGGTTTAAAACAAAAAAGGTACTCTCCTCACTATCATTTTAAACACTCTCCTCACTAGCTTGGCAAGCTCATTTAATCAGGGTTAAAGGTAATCATATCTCATACTTCAGGGCAAAAAATTAGTCAGAAGGCATTCCTGTGTTGCTAATCTCTGTTTTAATTAGCTCTGCCTATCATAGGCAGGAGTGTGGGGGAGGAGAGGGTATTCATGTTTTACACGCTGGCTGGTGCTTCAGCCTGATACGCAATTCCAGAGTCCAAATCAGCTCAGGCCAGCTGAGATTGCTCTGAACAAGTAACACATTAATGACCTATTAAAACACTTTAATCAAAGAGCAAGATGCAAGAAAATACAAAGCACATTCTAAGCAAATTCTGCAAATTTTGTGATAAGCTTCTGCATATAAAAGTGTTGTCAAAGTAAATTATCTATGGCCAGAGTCACATCTTCACAGGCTGTTTTTATGCTCTTTACACTGATACTAGTTCTTCTGAATTATTTTAATTAATAAGCTTCACTTAATTTCTTATCATCATTCTCAAACTATTTGTTAAATTTTAAGTGTTCCAAATGCCTATAAACCTTTATAGGCAGAGGCCTCTTCAAGCTCATAGTCTGGTGCAAAAGTTGCCTTTTTAGCTGGTGCCAAAAGAACAAAACAGAGCCTGACTTTCAAATACTGTACTTTACCTACAAGGATGTCAATTAAAGAAAACAATTCACATGCAGAAGAACCTATGAAAGACAAAGGAGGAGATAAAAAGAAAAAATACCCCACACTCACTTTCATCAAAGAGTGACCTAAAACTGTTAAATTCTTTGGATTTAAACCCCTCACAGTTAACATTCTGTGTAAGATGTGGTTTGACCATGGCAAAAATGATTATTAATTTCTGCAATATCTCATTGAAGGTTGTTTCATACACTTTTGAAAAAATGTTCACAGATCTACTTTTCTAAATTGAATTACAGCCTTTTTTTTTTCTTTTAAATCAACCTGTCTTAGAATTGCTCTATGTAAGATACAGAGGTAATAGTAGCTTTACCTTCTACTACTGAAGTCTCTTTCTTTTTGTCCAGCACTAGTTGTTCCATTTCTTTTCTCAGATCTTCTTGATTCAGGTTACAGGTATCAAAAGCATCACTCACAAATTCTGATACACCTGGACTTGTGGAAATCTCTTCCTCATCCTGCAACAAGACACTTCAGTACAAACTTATCCAGACAGAGTAAAAAAAGTCACCAATACATACTTTGACTTACGTGACTGTTTTTAACTAGAGTTGGCAAAAGCCAAGCACATTACTTTCACAACTATTTTTCTTTACTGGCTAATTTTCCTTACATGTATTTTTGTACGAACAAAAATGTTAGATAGCTGTACTGAAAATTATTTGGTTTACATTCTAGGCTTTTTGTGTTGTCTTAACAACTTTAATTCTGAGTTTGTAATCTTCAGAAACAATAATAAACTCCAGAGTGGTTTAGAACAGGACTTAAACATTAAAAATTTGACCACAATTCAGTAACACCAAAGTAAGATTAAGAGAGGACTGTTCTTTGGAAATCTTTGCCTGCTGCATATTATTTGCAAGTGAATGCACAGCTCTGCTTCTGCCAAGAGTGTTCTCTGGCACCAATTTTACAATCCAGAAATAAACAAAGGTCATTTTGTGTCTAAGGTAAAGGCTTTTGCAGTACCAAGCAAAAGTGAAATAGAACAGTGTTACTATTGCAATGCATCATTTAGATTCCTTATACTTCAGCCTGACTACTGCTTGAGGAGTTGGACAGAACATGGCACACAAATATATTTTTATAAAAGTACTGTTCATGTCTCAATGCAATGCTAACCTTCTACTCCCAAACATTTTGGAAATTTCACTCTTGACAGTAAAATCACATCATAATGTGCAGGGAAATATTCTTCAGATAAATTCTGTTTCTGCTACTAAAAATGAGTTTCAAGATTATATGCTGAAAATTATTATCACAGCAAAGCAGCAGCAGGTTAGGGCTGTCAGATACTATATTATTATGGTTTCATGGCAGAACTTACTCAAAAAGTTGATAATTACTTATTAAGGAACAGCTTCATGTACTAAGTCCCAGATAAAATAAAACAGCATTTTTACCTCTTGTGATTTTATTTGAGGCTTTATTGTAACAGGTGGTGTTTTTGGCCGTACTGTTTCTATCAAGGGAAAAAAAAAGGTAGATAACATTTAAATATTTAAAAATGTAATTTAATTTGCATAGCTGTTAAGTATACAAGGAAATACTGTATTTTAAGGAATCCTTGTGGTTAAAGGCTGAATTTAGCCACAGGTGAACCATTTTCAAAAACAAAGCGAAACAATTTTCTACTGTTAATCAAGACAAATTTAGCAAGCCATTTCCTCATTATGCTCCAAACTTAATAGACAGTATCCCTCTGACCCTCAAAAGGACATCCCAAGATCTTTAAAATTACAAGTGCATAAACTTGTAAGTTTAAAACTTAAACTCACGAAGTCCAGTCAGTGTCTATCACAGAAGTTTTCAAACTCCCCTGGCTGGGTTCTACTGCTGACATGGGTGCCAGTTAGCTCTTGGGCAGACCAGACTGCCCATGTGCTATGCACACCCCTAAGGGCACATGGGAACAGTGCTCTGCAGCCTTACCTTTCACACAGGCAAAGGAAGTCACTGACAAACAAACCCTAGAAGCCGGTCTCAATTTCCTAAGAAAACTTGGTGTGTATTCTGTATTAGAGCACGGTGCTAGGAAGACAATGACTGTTTACAAGCAAGGTTAGATCTTTTCCCTGGCAGGTAAAGGAATGCCCCAGCTTTTTCTCTCTCAGGGGAGAGGAGTTACAATGAAGAGCCAGGTGGCTGCAAGAACAGTTAACATTCAGGGGAGGCTGTGGTAGTGGTCAAGTGCTTGCTTAGCAGTTCTCTTTGCTTAAACATGCAAAGCAGCTCTGAGCTTGCAGCTCTGCTTTCTACAGGGTGCCCAGCTGGATCCTTCCTGCTAACTCAGCAATTTCTCATTCTTTGTGTTTAATTTTTAAAATTAAGGTCAGTTTTAATTAAAATCATTCCCTAATTGGTAGCTGTCCCTGCTTTTATAGCTCATCTACTCAATGCCCACTGCTCTGTCCCATCTTCTCTCTTTCTTCCACTTTCCTGTCTCCAGAGAGTCTCACTGCACCCAACACTGCAGCCAAAGAGGCTCCAGCATTCCCTGCCTGGGGAAGCTGCAGGACATGGCAGTAACTGTTTGCTGCTCAAGAAAGGTGCCTCAGACCCCACCTGCTGCTCTGGTGCAGGTGGGACACAGCTGCTCTGCCCTGGGCCATGTCCCCATCAGGTGTGACTGATGTACCATTAGCACCATTCTGGACTACAGGCCTGCCATCATCTCCTCCATTGCAGTGTGCTCTCATCCCAAGGTGACTTACTCCCTAACTATAGAGCTGCTAATACCTAGAGAAGGGCTGGAATTTGGCATTTTGTTATAGGTCTTATATGTTCTTTACACTAGAATGTGGAATTTCTTCCATTTGTCTCTTCTCTTTTCCTTTCCCATCAACCATGCTTATTTAACTTTCTGAAAATAGCAGCTAAGGAGGAGACACAGAAATGGAAGGCTAACAATTCTATTTTATAGACACTCAGCTTTAAGAAGAAACCCTGAACATTATGAAGAACTACCAACAGGCAATTACTTCCAGTTTTAGCCTCCAATTAGGGAATCCAACTTTCAAAAAGGTTAAACCAAAAATATCATGTATGATTCAGAGCTTGCCAAATCTGCAATTTCTGAGTCAAACAAAACATGCATTTACTACAGTCTGGTACATATATCTTTGCCATTACAGAACATGCAGTCATTAGGAAATCTATCTGCATATCCCATACTGGTGGTTTGAACTGTAGAAGAGCTGCAACAGGCCAAAATACAATGGAGTTTATTGGTTTTTTTTTTAAATGGAGATATGTTTTGCTTTAGTCACAATGGGAATTTCACTAGAATCCAGCAACTTTCTCTTTGACTGAATGGTACTTTCCAAGGGTTTGGGTGACTCAAACACAACATTTCTGTTGTTCAATAGGATCAGATGCAGTCTCTCCTGCAAAGCTGAGACACTTCAGTCATAACAGCCACAGTTTTGGGACAGTAAACAACTGTCCTGAATAAAAGCAGTGGGAATTGGTGCCTCTTGGTCTACAGTACAGTCTGGAGTTGCCTGTTCTGTCAGCATTGCTTGGATGATGATGCTGACAGGACAGGCTACTGCAGAACCTACTCAGAGAAAACTCCTTTTTCCACTCTACAAGGGGACCTTGCCTAGGCTGACACAGGCACACTCCAAACAAAACCTATGAGAAGCATGAGACAAACTGACAACAAAGGCACATGGGCAACGTGGAAGCCCAGCTTTGTAATTCCATCTGTAGCCTCCCCTTCATCCCAAAGTTCTGCTCCTTGGATGGGCAGCTAAGGCCTGACTGGGTAACCTCAGTTCAGACTGTGCACAAGATTACCTAAGCTGTGCAAAAGACCCGTGAAAAAGTCTGTAAAACGAGTAAGAATGGTGACTCAAGAGGAAAAATACCTACATGGAGAGATATATTCAAAGAGGAGGAAAAAGAAGTTAACTTGGCAGCAATCAATCACCTGACTGTCAGTCAGGCCAGCAGTGTCAACAGGACATAAGTATTACTGGAATTCATGGATGACAATTTATTGATTGGATATGAATGGATATGAGAACCATTCCAAGGTGCAGAAAAAGCTTTGCCCTTCTGCTCAATGCCTACCCAGCCTGCCAAGATCCTTCAGGTGCCTTACTGGGATAGTGAGTGTATCTAGGTTAGGCTAAGATTTAACGAGCTACTGGTTATCTTTTGTGTTTCTGCCAATAACTAACTGCTTTATACTCTTTAAGCCACAGATATTCCTGCTTGCAGAATCTAGTCACATGCAAAGAGGTGCAGTAGTTTGTAAGAGGGTCAGTAAGAATCACCTGTAGAAACTGATCAATGTAACTGAAGACAGCTTTGTTGAAGCAGCTTTTTTATCTCAAGGTTGAATCCCAGGGAGCCTCCTGGCCCTCTTTTTTTCTGTTTCCACAATACATTATGGGCCTTTGCACACCCTGCACTACACCACTCACAGCAGTTCTACCCCTGTATCACTCACTCACCCTTGGCATGAAGGATGAGCAAAAGCCAAGAGCAATCCATATGCCAGCTAGCTGGGTTGGCTAGTGCCTGTTGTCTGATCAAGGGAACCAAAGGTATCTCCTACTTCTTTCTGACAGGCCAAAAATCACACCTAAGACATAATGGCCACGAGCTGTTATAAGCCAAGTACAACATTTCTCCTCTTGAGACTTCCACTCATCTAACAAAGTTGGCTGAAATCTGGAAAACAGCTTAAAAGCACCAGGAGCCTTCTCTTCCTCAGCCTACACAAAGTATAGTGAGAGAAGCCTTGATTTAATAGGCAATCCAGGATAAAAATGTGATAGCACCTGATGTATACAGTGAACATTTGTTGATGCCTAAAGATTTTTAGTTTTTAAAAATATATTTGTAGCTTTGCACATTTTGAATAAACAGCTGTATAGTTTCTAGCACTTTCTCACACTTTGGAACACTAATTACCCATTCTCACATATTATGTCACATAATATGTGAGAAATTCTGTTTGGTCAAGAAAAAGAGTTTCTAACAAGGACATCCTGCTTTGCAGGATTTTGGCACCTGGGCTGAAATAATAAGATACTTTGTAGATATAACACCATATAGGGCTAAGAATCCTTGGAGGGGCTCCAATGGGGCAGATCCAAGGGTGGGTTACAGGGCAACTCTTCTCCTATTGGATGTACTTGCTAAACATTATAATTAATTAAACTTATAAAAACTGTGAAAATTTGATGCTGCACATGCATATAGGTATTATATGTGCAACTGAAAGCTTTCATTAAAAGATTGCTCTTTATGTTATCAATTTTAATACTGTTTGAAAAATGTTTCTTCTCTCTTTTACTAAATGAAAAATTCTTTCTTTCTGATTTTAGACAACAGCATTACACTGAGTGAATGAACTGTGCTAAAACAAACGTTTCCCATACCTTTCAGTTCACTGTCCTCTTCTCTGCCTTTGCCCTCCTCCTTTCCTGCTGCTTGCTGTTGAGCTGCAAGCGCTGTGAGTTGTGCAGACTGTTTAATTAGGGACACCCTGTAGAAATAATTTCTCCAGAATACCTCTTCCTTTACACTAGAGAGAACAAACAGATTTTGATTATTACATTAGGAATATGGTTCCTTTTACCATCTAGCAGTGAAATAAAATTAAATATGCAGAGAAGAGGAATAGACATAGCTGATACTTAAGAAAAATCTTAAAAAAGAAATTTGTGACATTAACACATTCTAAGAAGTCTATCATTTAGAAGTTCCTGATCTCTCAATTTGCAATGGAATTGAACCTATAATAGTAATGTTATAACTCTAGATAAAGCTTAACAATATGCAGTAATATATGGTATGGAAAAATATTACGGTGTTCCATTTCTCCTGACAAATTATGCAAACAAACCCAACAAGCCAAACAACTCCATTCTCTTCCCCTCTGAGCCAAACACTCTATTATTGTCAAACTATAATTGTCTACATCTTCCCTAGACATCAGGTGGAACTGGAACATCTGTGGTGGCAGAAGCCAATCCCAGATTGCAGCAGTACTATTTCACTATCTGCACATCCTTCAGCACATCCACAGAACCTACAGTAACCAGAAACTGCCATCTTGGAAGTGACTAGCTCTGGTAAGTGGCAGACTATCCCCTACCTCAGGTAACATTTCCCTCTGAAATTCCTCCAGCAAGAAAGACA
Source organism: Melozone crissalis (assembly GCF_028551555.1). Taxonomy (NCBI): domain Eukaryota; kingdom Metazoa; phylum Chordata; class Aves; order Passeriformes; family Passerellidae; genus Melozone; species Melozone crissalis. Next base: position 58,894,471 of record NW_026535791.1, on the reverse strand, counting down.
AGACCCAATTTTAACCCACAGGCAACAGAAGGCAGAAATGGCAAGAGCTGTGGGGAGGAACTCGTGTAGGCTGAGAAAGAATGAAGTTACCTTCACACCTATTCAGGCAAACAGTGACTGAGACTAAGAACAGGCAAAACAAATATTAAGCAATATTGTAGAAAAGGCAAGGCTAGCATGACCAGAGGCTGAAGACAATATGGGTGCATCAGAGAATATGGGCAGATCTTCAGAACTAACAACAGAGAAGAAGGTAAACAGAATGAGGAGCTGGGAAGGTTTATAAAAGGAGAAGTGTTGCAGACATCTTTTATGAAAAATCCTTTCCTTAGGATTTTTTCCTCCTGAGAAGCTGAGAGGCCTCAGGAACAAAATGTAAACATTGATTATCTGCTGCTGTGGAATGCAACAGGTGCATCTGTGATTGGCCCATGTTGGTTGTTTCTAATTAATGGCCAATGACAGCCCAGCTGGCTCAGACAGAGAGTCCGAGACAGAGCCTTTGTTATCATTCTTTTCTATTCTATTCTTAGCTAGCCTTCTGATGAAATCCTTTCTTCTATTCTTTTAGTATAGTTTTAATGTAATATATATAATAAAATAATAAATCAAGCCTTCTGAAACATGGAGTCAGATCCTCGTCTCTTCCCTCAAACTAAGACCCCTGTGAACACCGTCATAGAGATTTAAGACAGAAAATGTTGCAAGGAAAGATTTTCTTTCCATTTTCATCCTTAGACAAGAAGAATAATGTTGGGAACTCTCCCTTAAATGCAAAGATGAGTTGAGAAATAAGTGTTAGGAACAGAGTCTGGGACTGGACAAGGAACAACAGCTCCAGAATAAAGCTCTGCAACACAGAGCTTTTCCCATTTCCTATCTAAATCCAGTTTTTCTTGTTTGCATTGCTGCTTTTTTGTGACGCATTCTATTACCATTTCTCCAGGGGCAGTCTCTGACTATCTGTAATCACCTGTCTGGGATGTCAGTTACACCAACAGATCTGAACATTTTGATTGTTGCCTTTACCTTTCTTTGAAAAAAAAAAATCATAAAATTTAGCACACTGGACATGGTAATACTGAGGACCTCTCCCATACTTAAGTCAACAGGTCCTTACTAGTTCTGTCTCACAAATACTTTTTTTCTTACCTCAAATTGCAAATTGCACTGCAATGCATGTGCAATATTGCATGTCTTAGATACTAGCATAGAAATATATGTACACAATATATGTATATTGGAAGAACATAAAGACTGAAGGAAGTGAAAGGAACAAAAAATAATTTATGAGTATTTACAGACACATTAAAAGCATGATGGTACAGTTACCAGAAGAAGTTACTTACTGTTTGGGAACAAGGTCAAACCTCATCCTATTGAGAAGCTCATCTTCTTGTAACATGACCAGTGCAACAGGGTACATTTGATCAAAGTCAAAATGAAACTGCACACCTGCTGGGGGATCCCGCAGAAAATTCCGTTTATCCTTTGAAGAACATATTTATAACCATTAAATGATATCAGAAAAAGGACACCATATTTCACACACAAGAGCAGCAATCTGTAAAGCCTTTATAAAAATAAAACCTATATTGAGAATCTGCTTGGGTCAAGTTGTAAGTGATAAGAGCTATTTACTCTTGCACATGGTTCGTGTGGTGATGGACATATTAAAAGTATCTTGAAAACACATCATTTAATAAACTTACTTAAAAAACCCAGTAGTTTAAATTTCTCCACGAGAAAATTGCAAATATTACAGGAAATTAAATACTTACTGCTGATAAAGCCAGTATCTGTTGTTGAATTGTCTCTTCTTCATTGCTGTCTACCCAGGGAGGCACTGCTGCTTCTAGTATTGAAAGGACAAAGACAATTCATGTATATTACTTGAAAAAAACCCACTCCAAATAACAGACCTTATATAAGGTAACTGTCACAAAAGTAAGCAGAGTTACATCATTGTGTCACAGTTACACTCATTGGCCAAGTCATTGTGTCTTTTTCCTAAGTTCCTGGTGTGAGAGAGAAACCCTAGGAATAGATCTTTGCTTATCAGAGGTAAAAAACCCCAAACAAACAAAACAACAACTAAATAGTTGCTGATCTCTGTAATTGTAAAAATAAATCTGTGGGGATTTCTTTGCAGCATGCACCAGTCAGAATTTGGTGCCTCTTAGTTTAGCTACTGAAGTAGTGCTGCATAACTGGTTAAAGTGCCTGCAAAAAGTATTTCCAGATCCACTTAAAATGTGTGGATCTGGAATCTTGTGGATTTAAAATTTTTTCTAAATTAAGTTTGCAAAATAACTTACACCCAGAAGACAGGAATTCTTTAACAATGGAGAAAAATGTTATAAATTTGTTACGAATTACAACCTGTTATACACTGAGTAAGTCTACTCCAGTTCAGCTGGTCTTTGTTGTTATTGCCAATACTTTCAAAACAGTTCTTTGGGCTGTACAGAGAGGAAAATAAACTATTATAGATGTATAGATATTTATCAATCTCTCCACTGCCAATGCAAATTCAGCCTACCGAGACAATTTGAGGCATCTGTAGCAGACAACTCTTGTGCCCTTAAACTAACAGCACTTATTTGCCTGTGCAGCTGATATCAGCAAGATCTTTCACCCACATGGATCCACATCAGATGCTGATCCTTCTTTCAGTCAGGCCACCTGTCACTCCTCCTTTGGCCAATCTAGCTACCTATTTTCATGAAGCTTTTAGAAATAGATTAAGAGAATCCCAAGTTTACTAACAGACAAAAAGACAGAAATACAGACAACACAATCCCATAAACAATCTTGCAAGAAGAAACTGAACTAACATACTGACTAAAAACACCATGAAAAATTTTATCACAATCCATTAAAACCAGCTCATTTTAAAGATTAACAGAGACACTACATACTCAAATTGTCAGAAATTATTGCATTCAGATAACACATTAAAAAAAATAAAAGTCAATGATGAAACACAACGTGAGAAAACAACTTTGCTGATGTGATCTTTGAGATTATTTCACAAAGCAGAATTTGGTTGAAAAGCAAATCTAAACCAACTACATAATGTAACACTAACCTCACTTAAAAATACAATCTTCCTATTCCACCACAAGCATTAAGTTCTGTCATAATGTATTTAATGAAATAGTGTTTTGATAGATTAGTTTTAGATACAGCTCAATTATCCAGCTTTCAGCAAGGTTTCACTTATGTGATGTTAGACATCATCAAAAAAAGCATACATTACCTGATTTTTTGGTTTGCTGCTCTTGGACAAATTTCTTCTGTTCCTTCTGAAAATCTCCAATAATTGTCTAAAATAAAAATTAGGGAAACACAATTAAAAAAAAATTAAAAATCAATCTTCTTGTTTTATGTTCAGTCAGAAAGTGCTTTCAAATACAGTGCATATTCTTATATCCATGGTGGCTCTTCCTTTTAGTTAAGGTGTTTTGTGTCAACCATACACTTCCTTTTACTGAAACATTTGATTTTGCATTTAAAACTATTGTGTATGCTTTCAAAATTATATTTACAGTTTTATGAATTTCAGGGGACAAGGAAAAAAATAAGGGAAATCTTAGCTGATAATTTGAACATTGGTATACTATGCACATCCACTTACTGTCTCACCATATAAAACACAGCCAACACAGACTGTTTAGACTTTTTTAAACATGTTTTTAAAGCACTAACACTTTGAGATACTCTTGGCCTTTCAGAAGTTTCAAGAGCTGCCTAAGAAATATATCCATAGCAAGAAACTGGGCTTTCAAAATTGTAAAGTTGCATTTCAGAACACTTGCTTAGCTGAAACAAAATAGCTTCTCCACTTATACTGTTGACAATTTTTCATTTTAAAAAATCATGTTTAGAAATATTCTATATTGAAATTAGAATTTAAAAAATGGAGAATGGTCTCAGAATTCAGTATGCCATAATCTAGAGCTAAGAATGCAAATGTTCTGTGGTTGAAAGCAGAAACAAAAAAGATGAAGCTAGAAATGAATACTTAAACCACTCACAAAAATACAACTTTTATGTGATGAGGTCTATGTATTAACAAGTTGCCAAAATGCACAGAAGTCTTCAAGTTTAATCCTGATAAATTCCTTACTACTTTTTTTCTTCAGTGACCCAGTATTTCAGTTTAAGATTACTATCAGTGAAAGACCTATAGTAATGTCACTTATATAAACAGATTATTGTGGTTCCTTCTGCTTTAAAATTATGTTAATTTTTTTCTACTTATGGAATAAAATAATTTATATGGTATAAGAAGAAAGCTTTATGATGATACAGGTATAATCCTGTTTCTCCTGTATGTAATACTGATTAATTGAAACAGGGAATTCATATTACTCTAAAACATTTAAAATAAAAGAAAGTTGTATTTTTGGCATAAAATATACTGTAGGTACTTGGCTACAGTTTCTCAGGAGCATTATTATTAGTGTATTAAATTAACAAATAACCTTGTTAATTGATTTTTCCCCTTTGATGTAGATCAATACTACATTAGACTCTGATATTACTGTAGAAGGAAACAGATCTTTGCTGTTATTATATAGACAAATGTCTATGAAAACTGAAGACAAAATGTAAAATGTGATCACAATAGAAATTGATTAGATGGAAGACAACCTGAAAACTAACTATATCAAGAAATAGGATTCTGTTGTATTAAACAATAAACAGGCAATGCTGTAGTTCCCCAGAAGCGCTGTCTGAGAGACAGGAGCAGGAAAAGGGGTTTGCTGTGTCAGACACTCCTGGATGCACAGTCCCACTACTGCTGGGATGGTTTTGACCAGTTCCCTTTCCCTTCCCTTCCCAGATACTCTCAACAGCAAACACAGAACACTTCATGGCACTTATTGCTGCCTTTTTCTTTTTTTCTTTTCCTTCTGCCAGGTTTGTGGCTTGAAGCACTGGAAGAACACTTGCTGGCACAAGTTAAGCAGCTGCAGCTGACAGGAACAGAGTGGGCAAGAAGAGGGCAGGGTCAGGGTGGGGAGAAGAACAGGACAGTAACAAAGTGTTTTATTAGCTCACTGGTTCTTAAGGAGCTGTACCCGTATAACCCAGGTCCTAGGATACAATATATACAATGCCAAGCTAATTTTGACTTCTGCCTTTAAAGTGCAAGCTACCTCATTGCTTTTTCCAACTAAATAAGCTGTTGGGCAAAAAGAAACCAGTCCAGACATCTTGGGACAGACATTCTCCAAATGCCTGTCTCAAATTCTTCCAGCCCTTCCACCTATCAGCATTTTTCGTATTTTCTTCTGATCTTTCTCCAGTCTATCAACATCCTAAAGGAAGTGAACAAACACGGGTGCAGCATTGAGAAAAGCAGGGTGACCATTTTTTGGAAACTCTACCATGTATAAACATTTCAGTCACATCATTCATCGCGACAAGAGATGCAGTGTATCTCTTGAAAGACATAATATCTAAAGACAGTTTAAAGAAATGTTATCAAATGCCAGATATGCCACATGTTGTAACAATGGTAAGCAAACAGATATTTCAGATCAAGTGTCTAGAAATAAATTACCTTATCGATGATACTGTCAATTTTTCCTTCTTCTACAGACTTCTTTATTGTCTGGGCTGTTTCAGCAACAGACTCAGATATCTTTTTTGTAGCAGCAGAGGCAAAATTGAAGAGGTAACCTTTCACAAACAAAAAACCAAAGACCTGAGAATAGATTTCTTTACATCCAGTTCTCTTCCTACATTTATTTTATCTTCTCTTTAGACATTTAAAAGTTTCTTTCAAAATAACTTAACCCAGCTTCTGGCCTACAAAAAACTCCTAAAATTCTATTTATCCTTTTCTAGTTTATATTCTTTAATGATGATCTCAACTTTCTGTAAATTAATATTTACAAATTGTACACAAACCTTGTTTACTAAATCAAACATTGCTAAGGTCCTTGAAATACTCCTTTCCAATGAGTTTTCTGAAGCTATGTGTCTTTCCTGATTTTATATAAGTATTTTGGAGGCATTAAGCCATAAAGTAACTTAGCCACAGTGTTAAAACATAATTATATGTTTTAAGAAAATCAACATGCTCAATAAATTCTTATACACTAAGGCAGCAAATCATGAAAAAATTCAGGCAGGTAACACCTTTAAAAGTCTTAGCATAGAAGCTTGTTGTTGATGTTTGCTCTTATTTATTTTGCACTGTCTTCCTCTAGGAAGAGAAAATCACTGTGGCCCTGATCACCCTGAGACATATTTTCTGAAAATATTCAGTGTCAGAACAGCAATGAAGACTATTCTCAAAGACTCACATTCTTTGTATTAGCAGTGCTGAAGTGAAGAGAGGTGTCAGGGAAAGAACCACATACACATAGCATGGCCATCTGCATTGTACTATTCTATTTTAATTAGGGAGAACAAACTTGCAAGAAGCCAGATCTATATCATAACCCTTCAGAAACCAGCTTAGAGACAAGTGATTTTAAGCCATTGGTGCTGCTTCTCAGCTAGCATGATGTCACAAGTACTTAATTATACCCAAATGGCTGCATTGCAACTGCAGTGCCTCAGTTGTAGTGCACACATTGTGTCAGTGCCACAGGAAATAAAATACTTGCAGAGGGATCTAGATAGGAACTCCTAGGCAAACATCAATGGCATGAAATTTCACAATAAATTTCTGGAATACATGCTGGATTCTTCATGTGGAATGAATATAAATTGGGAGAGGAGTGTCTGGAGAGCAGCCCTGCAGAAAAGATCTGGGGGTGCTGCTTGGTCATCAGCTCAATAGTAGTCACATATTTCAGTTACTCCAGAAAATCACCTTTGACTTCTATACAGGGGGTTGTCCAAAAAAAAAAAATAAAAAATCAAACAACTAACCAAAAAAATCCCCAAAACAAACAAACTCCACCAAAACCCAGGTCCTCTGTTTCAAACAAAAGACCACCCTCCTTCTCAAGAACTCTCAAAAAATCCAGTTTCCCTTTGAGTTATAAATGTAAAAAAATAATCTTATAATAAAAAAGTTAAGAAAAGTTCCTTTAACACATGGTTGTTAGCCACTGGTAGAATGAGTTACTTTGGAACACTGATGTCACCTCTTGGAAAGCTGACTATGCTTTGTGGTAGATAAAATGTCCTCTTGTAATGATATCAGCAAATCAATACCAAAATATGCAGAGGTCTAGCCAAGCCTTAAGACAAATTTTTATATGTAACTTTCGCTTACAAGTCACAATGGTTGTAACCAAACATCCTTCAACTTACTAGCATATTTTGTATCTGTTATCAGGCTTTATAACCCATCACATGATTCGGGTATAAAAAAAGGCAAAGTTCTACATTTTAGACATAGACATACATTATTCCCCTTATGAGAGTAGAGGAAGCAGCAACCTACTGAACTGGTTACTGCCCACCAGCTTTTATTGGCTGTTTCATGTGTCCCTGGAACCTCTCCTCTCTGCAATTGTTTTAGATGCAGAATGTGCAGAGGCATTTGCTGTCTGGTGACATTCTGGCATTACGGCACAAAGTGAACCCGTGCTGAAGAGCAAAATACTTTTTACTTCCATTAAGGGCAAATATTCTTTTGAACTAAGGTACCTATAAAATTGCAGAAGGGGTGGTACTTAGCCTCAGAAAAATAAGAAGAGTGGTGAAAATAACACTTCCAAATGACTAAGAAACCCATCTTTCATCTTACAAGTGTACACATGTATTAAGAATATGTATCTAGCAATACTTCTATTATTAGTTCACATTGGCAAAACGCTCATAATTTCTGTAATGTCATGATAATGAGCAAAAATAATGTCTATAAAGCTTCAGTTTTACCAGTAAAATTCTTTATCTGCCAGGACATTCTTTTTAAACAGCCACCCAGGTTGTTTACCATGCAGAGGTTTCTAGGATTATGTGTTAAAACAGCAAGAAAGCCTTTCCACCACAATCTATTCTGGTGTCACAAACAATGGACCCATTGACCACTAAACCAAAATTTCATTTACAGAGCAAGTTATGGGATGGATCTTTATATAGATAATAGTCAATACTTATTCTTCCCCAGAAACTTTATCCTTCCTGAACAATCAGGGTGATCTGCAGATTGGAACAATCAGAGTCAGCAGCAGGTTAGTATCAATTTACCACAACAAGACAGGTATTTGACCAGACTACACAGACTGAACTGCTGCAGTTCTGGCTGCCCAAGACAATGGACAGTAAAGAACCAGCTCAGATTAACCTCTCAGATGATATTGATCCAGAATTTCAGAGCATCAATTTTAAAAAACCTAAAGCCCTTTCCTTAAAAAAATCCTTTAGTAACGAGTATAGGTCTATACTGTGGATTAATTTTATCCAAGAATTCACTACAGCAAAGTAGGGATTTTACTTATAGCAAGTTACAGCTTTCCCCATCCCCAGCTGCGTTCAAGGCCAGGCTGGATGGGGCTTTAAGCCGGGTCTAGCAAAAGGTGCCCATGGCAGGGGGGTTGGAATGCGATTATCTTTAAGGTCCTTTCTAACCCAAACCATTCTGTGAGTCTAAGACTGCAGACATGTTCAACAAAATCATCAAACCTCATTATTTTCTTATGAAAAAAACCCACAAATGCCCACAGTGCAATCCACGTAGTACATTACGTAGACATATCTATTCTCTCTACACACAGACCTCCTCCCACAGTGCCAACAGAGCAGATACTTAAGAAACGCTCTGAAGGAGGCGATAATCGAAAGGCCCTTTGCAGTCTTGTTTCCTTAGCTCATATTTGAAAGCAGGCAGCCCCCACACACTCACTGCCGAATCCCTTGGCCTGGCTGAGCAGCGCCTCCGAGTCCCCCTGCAGCTCGCCCTGCTCCTGCTCCTGCCCGGCCGGCCCTGCCTCCTCCTCCTCCTCCTCACGCTCCTGCTCGGCGGGGCCGCTCCTCTTGCCGGCGGGCAGCAGCTGCTCCTCGCCCGCCCGCTCCAGCCCCAGCCAGCTGCCCAGGCCGCGCAACATGGCTCAGGGGCGGCGGCGGCGCTCGGCCGGCCCGGCGCTGCTGCGGAACCCGGGCGGCGGCGCTGAGCGCGGCTTCCGCGTGCGCCACTTCCGCCGGGAGGCGGTGCCGGCAGGGGCGGTGCGGGCGGCGCGGGGCTCTCGGTACCTGAGGCGCCTGAGGCACCGGGGAGTGCCCAGCGGGGCGGTCTCGGCCGGGCTGTGCCCAGCGGGGCTGTCGCTGTCCCCGGCCCCCCGCGTGTTGCCGGGCTGCGCTGGGAGGCGCGGTGCCTGCAGGAGCTGTGCCCCCGCCCTGGGCAGGTGCCGCCCCCGCCCCGCCGGGCTGGGCTCTCCCGCGGCGGGCTCTCCTGCTCTGCGCTGCCGGGCTCCGCTCGGAGCGGCCGCCTGTAACACCTACGTAAGTCTGAGGCCTCTCCCTGCTCTGCCCGAGCGCTCCCGCCGCGCAGCGCGTCCGGGGCGCAGCGCCCACAAATCCCGGCTGGAGGCGGCAGCTCCTGTGGATAAGGCTGGGCAGAGTAATTCGTGTGCCACTTCCACGAAATGATTTCTTCCCTAACGCTATTTCCTTCATCTTCTACAAGTGTCTTCCCAGACCACCTGCAGTTCTCCTTACCCGTTTGAAGTAAACGCGTTTCCTGAAGCTGCTGGGATATCGCTGTTTTTTGCTAAAATCACAGCAAAAATTTCATTTTGGTTTCTGTAAGCAAGATTTAAGGGTTCTAAAGTGGCGTGTACTCAAGATTTATACCGTTGTTGAAATTATCCCCCCTATTTTCCTGAAAAGGGCTTTGAAAATGGCTTAGATGTTTATGATGTTAGTGTTGACAGCTAAGTTGGCTGAGTTCTGAAGGAACAGCCTGAAACAGGTTGTCGGGTGCAAGTCTTAAAGTATTTGCTATTAAAAGAATTACATATTTAAATTAAATGGCAGGGGGAAGTTAATCCCTGATGTTCAATTTTCTTCTGAGTTAAATGCATTTAATGGTTATGGTCATCTTTTCAATCATATTGACAAGCAAATCGTTTATTAATTCCTATTACCAAAAACATAAGAGCATTGATAACATGCCTTGTTACATTCCTGAACTCAGTCTCCTGAAGATCTAGGCCTTATTTATGTTACTTTAGTATACTAAAAAGAAGAATTAAAATGTTCATTAGGTATCTACTGCTTCATACCAGCAGCTGAAGTACCACACTGCTTTGATTTATATTGAGGGTCACTAGATCAAGTGCTGTTGCATGTTGTTTTGGGTGAATTGGGTATTTAAGTAAGGAAAGATTGGAAAGATTTTCTTGGCCCTGGAGTTCTTGCTTTATGGTGAGCCATGCTGTCACTGGTCAGAAATTGTTCAGTGCTTAGCTTCCACAGCCACCTGAATGGAATGTGAATTTGTTTACAGATGAGATACGTGTCATCCTCTCTCAGATGGGTGGAAAAATGCAGCTTGTAGCTGTTTGCTAAAATATGTAAATAGTAAAAAGTTTTGTAGTACTTCTGCGGATTTGCCACCCAGCACCCCTTTCTATCTAGAAACATAAATTAATACCTTGGCTCTGTATGTTGATCAGCCCCATTAGGACCTAGAGCATAAGATAAGTGTTTATCTTACAGATTGGTGTATAACCTGGGAGAGGTGAGTCCTGCTCCCAGGTTCCAGGATGGTCATTTTTATTGTATGTTGCAGCAGGTCATTTCAATTTAGATCTTTGCAGATTGAGTCTGTGATCTTTCCAGACATGAATGTACATTCCTCAGAAGTAAATCTCTGTTGTTTTAGATTTCCAGCTCAAGGTGTGTGCATGTGTGCTGATTTTCCAATGAAGTACATCCTGGTGACTGGTGGTGTCATCTCAGGCATTGGCAAAGGGATCATTGCAAGCAGCATTGGCACCATCCTGAAATCATGTGGTCTTCGTGTCACTGCAATCAAAATTGACCCTTACATAAACATAGATGCTGGAACCTTTTCACCATATGAACATGGTATGAAGATAAGTGCTGTTCTCTTTCACATAAACATTTTTATTTACAATTATGTGTTCTGGTTTTATTTTTTAAAAACCAATAGTATGGTGTTTACAAGTTTTATCATTATTTTGAAAGTTTATTGCTTACTCTGTGTTCTCAAGGACACTGTCTGCTCTAAGTTAAGAAACAGAAGCCTGTGTTTTTGAAGATACTGTTATGAATAGACACTTCCTTTCTCTAAAATACCTCTTCACTGGGAAAATCCTAGCTGTAAGACTTATTCAGTTAATGCTGTCTTCAGTTCAACTTGATTAAAAACCCCTTTTAAACAGTGCTATGAAACTTGCTTGAAACTTAAGTTCTTAAGAGTTGCTTGAGAATGCTTTTCTCTGGGTATCAGGGCCTTCTAATGTAAGTGCCTTCATGAGAGTTAGCTTAAGTTCTCATTTTAGTAAAAAAAAAAATTATTCAAAAACATTAGTGAAGCTTAGAGAACCTAAGTTCATTAAAGTGGAGTGTTGTACTTTGGTGGAATATACATTCCTGTAGTCCATTTTTTTTTTCTGCATTAATCATGTAATTTGTTTTGCCATTGATTTTATTGGGTCATGGCAAAATATTTACAGTTTTTCTGAAGAGTTTTTCAGCCTTAGCTCAAGATCTAGTGAGTTGAGTTCAGAATTTAGAGACTCTTTAGAGGGCTGAGAAAAGTGTGAACCTGAAGGGTATTTTAAGTGGATTTTTCAGGGTCAGAAATAACCCTTGTTGTGGGCATGGATGAAGCAACCAGTTCAGAAATGGTGATGATGTTTGAAGAAGCATTTTTCTTCATCATAACTTTACTCCTAATTGAAGCCTCAATCTTTAAAATAGATCCAATCAACGAGAATTTATAGTGAAACACTTTGAACATGTATAATAATTCATGCTTACAAAAGCATAGTTTTTCTCTCCTGCTGGTAAATGAATATTTTATTTGTTGCTGATTTATGATTCCTAGAGGTTGTTTTCTTCCAGTGAAGGATTACTCTGCTGTTGAAATGCTGGTTAAATATTTATGTGGCTTAAGTATTTTGGCAATGTAATTTACATTTTATTTGCAAAACTATATGTATCTGAGGGATGGACATTAAATATAAAACTGACTTGGATATTAAGTCATACAGAGTGACAATGCAGGTTGGGTTGCATTATGGAATTTATTGATATGTTGTTGTCATACATAATTTAATTTTTTTTCCTCCTATTTTAAGATGTCTGTGGAATTCCTGCTGTGTGTTTCATAATTTCTGATTATTTTGTTGTTTTTCTGCCTGTTTTTGCTTTCTTTTTCAGGTGAAGTTTTTGTATTGAATGATGGTGGAGAAGTTGACTTAGATTTGGGAAATTATGAGAGATTTTTGGACATCAGTCTCTATAAAGATAACAATATCACCACTGGAAAGATATATCAGCATGTCATTAATAAAGAAAGACATGGTGATTATCTGGGAAAAACTGTTCAAGGTAATATTTTTAATTTTGTATTTTTTTGTAATTTTAATTTTTAATTTTTGTGTTTTTAAATTTTAGTCCATTCAGTCTTCACAAAAGAGGGGATCAGCTAGAACAGGTTGCTTCTTGCTCTGCCACCTTCCTCCTTTCTCTCTTCCAAAAGATATGGGCATATTCCTGTAATGTTTGGCTTCTGGGCTCAAGGAAAGGAGAACTAGAGAAAGGACCTAGTAGTTTCTTCTTGGCTTTCTGTTCACTTAACCCCTTTTGCATGCAAAAATTAGTATATGGACCTAAAGTAAGCTGTGCTTGCCTTCTTTGGTTTTGTTTTGTAGTCGTTCCACACATTACTGATGCAGTTCAGGAGTGGGTAATGAATCAGGCAAAAGTTCCTGTGGATGATGACAAAAAAGAGCCACAAATCTGTGTAATTGAGGCAAGTATAGAACATTTTAGGTTGTTTATCTACAGTGAACACGATGAGCTTCTTTGCTTTCTCTTTGCTCCTTATTGTAAAGGGGTCAGACTGAAGTTTTATGGAGAGCAGGAATTCAAAAACACTTCCTATGGTCTTTGGTTTGGTCTTAGCTCTACAACTTCCATTTACTTGAATAAATCCACTCTAGAATACAGCTGAAATTGAGCTTCTTAAGAGCTCATTAACTTAGAGAATTAAAGCAGTTGCTGTAATGTGGACTGTCTATTGCAAGATCCAGATGTTTGACTGGAGCTTTATGCTGTTAATAGTATTGAGAAAACTTGTGTAGTACCTGAAATCTCCTGTGGTCTGTAGGACAGCCTTTAACATTGTAGCTTCCATAGAACTTCAAATGCTCATCTTGTTGCTTGTGGTCATGCTTAAAGGAATATATTTAAACAATGTGTAAGTTTGTGTCCCACTCTGATGTTATCTTTTGTGGCAACTTTGTTAATTACTTAACCTGCTGGTGTTCTGCACAATGGAAAAAAAGAGTTTGACCCACCCTTAGTAGGGCACTGAGACAGCTGGATGAAAGCCAGTAATTGCTAGTAGTACTGTTACAGCAGAAAATAATGGAAAAAAAGATTGTAGTTGTGAATTTGGCAGAACATGTCACAGATTTAATGCCAGAAGTGACCACTGCAATCAATAGTACCATAAACTTGTGACCCAGCAGCAGAATTGCTCAGTGTTTCTTATGCAGAAGAATCTGCCTTGATTGAGATACACTTACCAGTATACCTATAGATTTTTTAAAGGTGTTCACAGTGGGAGTCAAATATTTAATTTAAAACAAATATGAAAAAGTAAATACAAAAGTTGCACAAAAACATTAATAAGTGATGGTCATATCAGTCCTTTAACTACAGTTTTTTCAGGTTATTTTGTGTTTTGGTTTGGAGGGGTTTTTTTTGTTTGTTTTTGTTACATTTATACCTCCAGCCTGATAAAATTATTTTTCTTTAGTACTCTAAAATTAATAGTAACATTTTTCCATTGTAAAATCCTGAAGGAGTTAGACAAAATGTGTGTGATATGCAAATATAGTTGTCAGTTTTTCTGGTACTGGATGAACAGAAATATGCAATTCTGTCGAAAACCACTTGGTGGCACAAAAAGATCATTCTGAAATACAACTATTTCATCAGACTTGTGTGCAAAGCTGCTTTATTCAGTGCTCAGTCTGCTATAGCTCCCTGTGTCCTTAAAAGGCATCTGATTTCTGTCTTTATAAATAAATTTCAGCATGGATTTAGTCTTGCATTTTGGTTTGGTAATAAACAATTATTGGTGTTGGAAAGCTGTGATAATATTGAGAAATGTCTGTCTCTAGTTAATCACAAGTACTTTTTAATCTGACAGGAAATAAAGTTTTCCTATACAAAAACCTTTGCATCAGTTTAACTATTGATGGCTGGTTCACCACTTTGAAGGCAGTGTGAGGCATGTATTATTCAGCAGCACCACACATCTTCCCATGGGAAGCTTGTGTATTTGGTGGAAAGTGAACATAACAAAACTGGAAAATTGTTTAATGTTTTCCACTAGAAACAAACTGTGCAGAGTAGATGAAAGCACTTTGTAGAGTATCTTTGCAAATTTCAATTGTCAGGGGATTTTTTCAGATAAAAGTTTCAGAAAACATCTTGAAATACATGAGACTTTTTTTCTTTTGTTTTTGCTTTCTGCCACTCTGACATATCCATTTCCTTTTCAGCTGGGGGGAACCATTGGAGATATTGAAGGAATGCCATTTGTTGAAGCATTCAGACAGTTTCAGTTCAAAGCAAAAAGAGAGAACTTCTGTAATATCCATGTTAGCCTAGTACCACAGGTAAGTTATTCCAATTAATAACATAAATTTTACTCTATATTGGCTTTATATTTGTTCAATTGTCTCATTAACCCTTTCATGCTGGAGTCAAGTCAAGACCACTGTAACTCCTTGTATAGGACTGAAAGTATTTTTTTATTTGAACTTTAAATTTTGCTTCACTACTCACTGGGGATATTTTGGTAAGCAAAGGTTTGTAATGATGATAGATTTCACCTTCTACAGACAAAAAGATAATTACCAACTACAGCTGTGGATTAGAGAATTGAACAGCAATTGGTAGGATCAATTCTGTGTATTTGAGAACAGAATTATTTATTACATGTGAATATCTCACAAACAGTCACTGGAGGCTTTGTGCTGTGTTGGACATTCTCCATTTTTTAGCCAAATCCAACTTTTGGAATATTCTTCTTCTGCCCAAGCCAATTATTTGGAAATTTTTCTCTGAAAACAAAACCAACAAAATAAACTTGTCCTGAATTGGAACTCTGTAGTTTCATCACAGTATTTCATATACAAGTGATAACAGTGGTGTCATTTCTGTTTCTGGCATATTATGGCTCTCTTTGGATATGTTTATTTCCTGCAAATATTATTACTTGCAATGAATTTTGTCTTTTAATCTGTAACTGATTTGTTAGCAGATGTTAGCTGCTATTTGTGTTTTCAAAATGTGCCTTTTCAGCCTAATGCTACTGGTGAACAGAAGACAAAACCAACACAGAACAGCGTTCGAGCCCTGAGGGGTCTAGGCTTGTCTCCAGATTTGGTGAGTCAATAAATACAGATTTTTATTTATAGGTCATCTAGAAATATCCTTGCATAACTTGTGTTCAAAGAATAAGCCATAGTCTCTCAGGAGAAATGAGAATTTTAGAAGAAATGCAAAATATGTGCTGCATAGCTCCATTAAAGCCACAGGAAATCAAATTAGTCAAAATCACTCTAAGCTAACTTATTTCAACTAACTTCTTGCAATATCTTGGGACTGTAGCTAGGTCCTTCAAAGGCATCTTTTTTACAAAAATAATTATTCACTGCTAAAAATAATTGAAATCTCAATTCACTTTGTAGAAAAACCTAGAATGTTTCTGTTTTCTTGTAACATTCAGATTTTTTTTGCATTATTAAGAAGAGGCAGTGTGTATATCCTCAAAAAAGAAAAATTATTCTTAAGATAGTCACACAACTAAATTTTGTGTTGTGCTTCTTTCTGTTTTTTTTTTTTTGAGCTCTTTCATTTAATATTTATGAATGAATGTGTTTTTAGCTACAAAACCAATGGATTTGGAAATAGGGGATGTGTAAGATGTGTTTGTGAAGTGGCTGTGACATGATAATCATAACCAGCTTGTGGAAGGAAAGACTTTTATTAATGTAATGCTGTACTGTGTTCCAAGTTTCAGGGCCTAATCTCCAAAATCCCTCTTGAAGTGCTAATTGCATAAGAAAGTTTCCTGTTCTTTCTGAAAGCCTTTAGGGCAATTTCCAGGGCCTGACTTCTCCCTCCCTACCAAAAAATAATTTTTTGAAAAAGCCTGTTAAGTGGGTGTGTAGTAAAAGGAGAACAGACAAACATGGTGACTGTCTTGCATCTTGGGTTCTTGCCTGGGGCAGTTCTGGGACTGCCAGGAGCGCAGTATCATTTTTGGTTTTTGACTGCTGCTGTTGACACCTGAAGCAGGGACAGCTCTCACTTCAGGTGCAGCCTCTTGGTGCCCTTACAAAGTTCCTTGAGTGCAGCTTCAGGACAATATTTCAATGGTTGCTGTCTTGGCCAGGCAGCACATGGGGCAGCTCCTACAGCTGTTCCATCCAGTTCTGAATCCCTGCTGCCTCCCTGCCTGCTCCAGGCATCCCTGGGGGGGCTGCTCAGCTCTGTGTGCCCCAGCCTGTCTGTTCTGAGTGCCAAATGTGCTGTGGCTGCAGAGATCCTGTGCTCTGATGCAGCACTTAGAGTGTGCACTTGTCAGAGCTGCCCTGTTGGATTCAATTGTTCCTCATTTTGTGTTATGTTCCTTTGCAGTGCATCTCTCCCATTTTTATTGTAGCTTTGCTGTTTTTGTGCTGGCTCTGATGTTTTTGATTTCTGTGTCTGCATTAGCTTTAAATTTGTCTCCACAAGATGGATGATAGATTTCAAAGTGGGTTTACTCATGTGCTTGTACTATCAAGGTTTATAAATTATACCTTCAGATTCAAACTGTACCAAATTTTACAAATGAATTGTGCTTAAGTGAATAGAATGTACAATTTGTTTCCTAATTACCTTTTGATCTAAAAGCACACTAATTTTCCCTTGTACTTGGCATTTTTTTTTCTGTTTCTAGAATTACTTCTAAGGTTAGGGTAAGTTAATTAGACTCCATCAGTATCAATGTAGCTAAGCTGCATTAGCAAGGTGATCAAAGGGCAGCTACAAGTTTCTGAGCAAAAGGGCTGGATGAATTAAGTAGTTGCATTTGCTTGAAAGATGGGGAATGTAATGACCTAGCCTTGTTACAGGATCATCTTTTTGTTATGCTTTCAGGTTTCAAAATAACTGAAGGGAGTAGACTGAGTAATAAGTAGGCACTTTACTAGAGCAGTTCTGCATTTTGATCTGGTTGCCTGGAGTTACATAATGCACAAAAAGACCCTTTCCAACAAACACCAAAGCATATAATTATTTTTTTCATTGGTTAAAAATTATCAATATTTTCTAAAATTACTGGGGTTTAAATGTATCAGCAAAATTCTAGCACCAGTAAAAACTCCATACAATTATGAATTAGTTTTCTCCTCTTTGGCCTAGTTTTTGTCATGATGTCTAAACTAAGAAGATGCTGAAATACTGAAATACTCATGCATGTAAGCTAAGTATTATTTCTCTCAATTTAAATCTGATCATATTGATTACAATATTTCTTTTGATTCATCATATTCATTATTCTAGAGCTGCTAGACTTGGGGCAAAGAGTATTACAATAGTATTTGCAAGAAATAAGAATATGAGGAAGGAATATTACAGAGAATGAAAGATGAATGAAAATTTGTCAGTATGAGCAGGTGATGGATTTGCTTCTGCCTTGCTAGTAGATATTTGTGAGCTCTGATATATCCTAGAACTTCAAAAGGGGGGAAAGAATATAACAAGGCACATTTGTTTGTGCTCTGCTTAGAGATGAATTTCACTATGAAATATTGAGGGTTTTCTATTGGTTTGCCTGTAAATATTTGAAGTTTTTCCTTCTGTTATGACAGATAGTCTGCAGAAGTGCAAAACCTATAGAGATGGCCGTGAAGGAGAAGATTTCCATGTTTTGTCATGTGGAGCCTGAGCAGGTCTGTATTTCAATATTACATGTGGGAAAGTATACAAATATTTGTGTGCATTTCTCTTTTTAACTTCTGACTGCTTCATTCATATGTGATTGTTTTTATAATTTTTATCTTGCTATTATGGATGCCATAGCATTTTCAAAATATCAGGAGTACATACGTTAAGTTTTATGTCAGACAGTCATGAATAGTTTAAATGCATGTTGAGTAAAAGCTAATAAAAAATAGATTTTGAGTGCATGGTTAGTTGTTATACATAGCATGAAACTGTACAGTTTTCACAACTATGGCTGGTTTTATTCATTATTTATCATTATGTATTTATTGTCCATAAACCATCTCAGGTGATTATAAAAATGGATGAACAAAGTGTAGTTAAAGCTTGGTGATTTGCTTATATCCACAGATGGTCACAGCCACATGAACACTCTTACTGTGATTAAATGTAATAGGCTATTTATACCCTCAAGCATGCATCTACTGTGTAGTTATATATTCTCCTATAATTCATGTGTGGTTTTTCCCCCAATAGTTTACAATTAATTGCTATTCAAATATTACTTTTGATTAATTCACTGCTTTTTAAATATTTTTGCAAGTGAGAGCATTTTACTTTTCAATGTTCTGGATAATGCTGAAGGTACAACAGATTCAGATAGAATAGGCACAGGTCAGCACACACATGTACAAAGTTTGTGATGAGCAGAAGCAGCTCAGGGGTAACAAAGAGAGTATCCTTTACTGTTCCTTCTTGAGAACACTTGTGCTCAGGATTCTGAGCTCTGTGATCTCAGGTAAACCAAGTACAATCACCTTCATTGCTGGCAGCTTGGATGCAGTTTGTAAATGTGTTCTGAACAAAAAGGTCCTTAGATGGACTGTACTCAGTAATTACATAGCCTAGTTCACCAACAGCATACTTCTAGGAGACTTTATCACAACCAAATTGGGTCTGTTTTGTCAGGTTTAATTTGTTTTCTTGCTTTCATGCTTAATACTCCTCAAGCTTGTGAGAGGGGAGGAAAGAACTTCTAGCAAGCATGAGTGTTTGTGGAGCCAGATGTTTACATTAAAACGGATGCATTGGTAGGCTTGACTAGCATGTATGATGGTGTGAAGGAGAAGTAAAACACATTTTTCCTTTTTGAGTAACTTTTTTCTTGTAGATTTAATAGAACCTTAAATATTAGCTGTTCTGTCCTGCTCTTGCAAATATTTGAAAACCAGAATGTATAGAGAATAAAAAATGCATGTAGTATCCAAAAGTAGAATGAATGTTTCCTATGAAAAATTTACATAAGTTTTTTATGTTCTGCCTTTTTTTTGTTAGGTGATATTTATTCATGATGTTTCTTCTACTTACCGAGTACCAATCCTATTGGAGGAACAAGGCATCATTAAGTATTTTAAACAGAGGCTAAATTTACCTATTGATGACCAGCCAAGTGATCTTCTAATGAAGTGGAAGAAAATGGCTTGCAGGTATTCTACATCCTGCTGCTTTCTCTAGAAGTGCTGTAATTCCAGGTCAGTTTTGGCTGCTATGAAGTCACCAAACTGGACTGACTGGGTTAGTGCTGATGGACACCTGTGAATGGTCTGGGTTTAAAACCATTTGGGAATTTTGGGAGATATTTTGTGGAGTTAAAGAAAAAGCAAATGCTGTTAAAATGTTTTTTTTTTTCTTCTTTTTGTGAAATTTGGTGTAGTAACTGAAGAACTTGTTTTTGTCAGATACGAAAGGCTGCTGAAGGTGTGTTCCATAGCTCTCGTGGGCAAGTACACAAAGCTAAGTGACTGCTATGCATCTGTTTTCAAGGCTCTGGAACACTCTGCACTGGCAATTAATTACAAACTGGATTTAATGGTGAGCATATTTCTGGATTTTGCTTTCAGGAATACTTTGATTCTACTGTTGTATCATTCTGTGGTAACCTACTATTTCCCATCATGTGTGGCAGTTTTAATTCATGTGAAAACTAAAAAATGAATCATGCAGATAAATACAGACTGGCCCAGCATCTCATGTTTTAAAAGAAATGTTTGCAGATTTAATTATTTTATTTGGAACTAAACTACCTGAAAGGAACACTGAAGTTACCCAAAACTGGATCTGATGAAAAAGCAGACTTTATCTGCAAATTTGTATTTACTACCATAGTTAGATTTCACTTGTTTTCATGACACATAGTTTTATGGTGAACTTGGCAGTCCTGGGCTAACAGTTGGGTTCAATGATCTTAGACATCCTTTCCAACTATTTTATTTCTTTTATGACTAGAATTATTTATTAACTAGAATTTAATTGTTTTATGACTAGAAAAGGGAAAATGTACCAGTCTTAAAAAAAAAAAAAAAAGAAAAGGTAAAAAATAGCATTTGGGGAAATGGCAGATGGTTAGCCTTTCTTGGTCCCTGGGAAGAGTATTAGCTAATACTCTAAAAAAGTTGTTTCTGTGTGCATGAAGAAACAAGAAAATGGGAACAGCCAGAATTGATCCCTGGGGATTTTTGGATCCTGACTGGAAATGATCCTAAGCAGCCTGCTCTGACCTGACTTGCTTTGGGCAGGGTATGAGGCTTGAGACTTCCCAATGTCCTTTCTGCCCTACATGATTGTGCCACTGTAGTGTTTTGTACTGACAGCTGCAGAGGGGAAAGTTTTTATGATATGAAAAATAGCTTTGCTTTTAGCAAAAAAGGTGAAAGGTGCCCTGTCTGCAAATGCACAGCAAGCTTCATGTGCAGCTGGTCTTAATTTTGGTGGGACTTCTGCATAAACAAACATGAAAACTGATGGTTGCTGAGCTCTAGTGCAGTTGCAACCAATGTTAACAGACACAGTTCCCACTGTACTTAACTGCATGTCCAAATCTCCTTTCAGTGCTTATGCCCAAAGGCTGTCAGTATAATCCCATGCTCTGAAGGAACTGCTTTATCTGAATGACAAAATGTTGATGCTTCTTTAACTGATAAATGTTCCTTCTTAACATGTTTGGCAAGGAAAATACAGTTAACTCCAACTGTCATTAGTTTCTTTTTCCAACCTCACACTATCATAGTGTCTTTTTAGTTGGTTATGTAATATTCTTCTAGTATAGAATAGCAACATTCAAAAGTAGTTATTTTTCTGTTGTATTTTTTGATGCCTTCTGGAATGTGGAAAAAGTAGAAAATATTTGCTAGAAAGCAGTCTTGTCTGGGAAACTTTCAGCAATCTCCTTGTCAGTTGCCTTTCTCTGCACACAGGTGAGTTCTGCCATTTCAGATGATCTCATTTTTATGGAGGATGGACTCTACATCAGAATGTGGTTAATTATGTTAATCTGAGAAAAAGACTGACAAAACCCAGAATCAAACTCTGATCTTTTGTGTCCCCAGTGCAGTACATTGTCCCCTCACTCTAGTGATGCATCAGGACCTGTGCTTTTTAATGACACTAGAGATTCTAATGCAGTATTTCCACCAGGGCATAGATAATGATTCTTTCTTTCTTTCTACCCAAGAGACCCAGGAACACCTTTCTCACAGACAATGCAGATTTTTCCAGTCTCATTATAAGATTGGACAAGCTGTGGCACCCAAAAGCCAGGCAAGGAAACATCCTGGCCACATCCCATTGGGATGGCAGGATAAGGTCAGCATCACTCCTTGTTTGGCCCTGGTTGCTCTAGGAGGGTAACCTGGGTTCAGAGTTGCAAATTCTAGTCAATCTGCTTCCCTGGAGGGTGCCAAACAGGGCTATAGGCAGACCCAGCTCCTGAGCTGTGTGCAAGGAAAAGGGCACAGATTGCTGCAGTTAGAGCAAACACTGGATCTTGAAAGCAAATACTGGGTCTTCAGTGAAGTTGTTATAGGTTTATTGGCAAATTCAATTATTATTAAGTTATTATTGGCAAATTCACTTGAAACTGTTAATAATTTCTCTTAGCACTTGATCATGTACTGTCTACTGCTCCTTCTGTGGAAAAAGAGACCATTTCATTGTGTGTTTTTCTTTATTAGTACATAGATTCAACAGAACTTGAGCATTCTATGGAAGCAGAGAACTCAGTAAAGTATCACCAGGCATGGCACAAACTGTGCAAAGCAGAGTAAGTGACACTGGGCATTCTGTATCCTAAATGCAGACTATGATATTTATTTCATGTGATGAAAAATGATTCAGTAAATTAAGTAATTTCTCAATGCATCCAGACTTTTGTTACTTATGTGAAAGGATAAATTGAATGGGTGGTGAAAAACTTCAGCAAATTGAAGTATCAAAATATATCCTCAAAGTCTGCTTAATCTCTTTAGACAAATTGCAGTTTTTTTGCTTGTTGGTTTAGGGTTTTGATTTTTTGTGAAAAATTCAAAAAGTGATATTTTGATGTGAAAGGTGCTTGTAAATGCACACTGAAAATGTCTTTGTTAAGAATCATTGCTAGGATTTCAATTTGTATTTTTAAAGTGATGTTGTTTCTTGTCTAGATGCATTTAGTTTTTTTGGTATTGAAAGATCTAAATTTTGGGTGTTAGGATTTTAAGCAGTGAATATGTAGCTAGTTTATTTGAGCACTATTTATTTAAGCAGTGGGAATTTCTTTGTGAAATGTGATATTGGTCAGATGAGAATTGGGGTAGGTAGATGAAACAAATCTCCAAATTTAATGTGTTTGTATTCTGAATGTTCATATAAAACATGCCTTTCATGAATTGTGCTTGCTTAGTTTTAACTTCAAGAGTCTTCAAGTTGTGTGGATTCCTCTGCTGGCTTGATTCTACATGTTAATTCTTTTGTATATGGCTGTCATTACAGTGGCATTCTGGTCCCAGGAGGTTTTGGAATTAGGGGAACAGAAGGCAAACTCCAAGCTATCTCCTGGGCAAGAACAAAGAAAAAACCTTTTCTTGGTAAGATCATTAGAGTGAGAAATTGCTGTGTTTAGGAGATGTATAGCAAGCTAATTGATTTGATTAAAAAAGACAAACCCCCACATTAGAGAAGTATCCTGTCTTAGGGAAGTATGCGTGATGTTGTGACTATCTGCCATGTAGAGAGTTCCCAGGAGCATGGTCTTGTACCACATCTGCTGTATGAGGAAGGGAAAAAACCAATCCCTTCTGCAAAGGTTTAATTTACATGTACAAAAGTGGAGAGTCTTTGCTTCTCATTGTGATTTTATCACTATAATTCTCTTTAGTAAACAGTATGCAGAAAGCATAAATGTCTTTGGACCACTTTTGCTATATTAAAGTTTTTTTGTTTTAATTTACTGGTATATGTTATTACAGTAAAGTCCAAAGACATCATCTGGCCTATAAGCTAAGTGCTGTTTGTGTACCTCTGAGGCTTTGCTTCCCACTCCACATTTCTTACTTTTAAGTGTCTGAGTAGTTGCCAAAGCAAAGTTTGAATCTGTATATACCAGGCTTTCAGCTTCTGTTTGTCTTTGCAATAATTATTGGAAAAATAGATGAGAGGAATAAAATATCTTTGAAAGGGCTTAAAGTGCATAATTGTGTCACGTGTATTTATAATGTGCCAAGTTTGAAGTGTGAGTTTTACATTGAGCAGCCACTTTTGGTTTAGGTTTTTTGTAAGTCTGTGTATATGCAATGAATACCAAGATTTCAAAGCAGTCAAGTTTAAGACAGAGCAGCAATTACTTAGTCAGTCCCACTCTTCAGCCTGGAAATTCTGGAGTTTTTTGTTTTCTCTTCTAGGAGTTTGCCTGGGAATGCAGTTAGCAGTTGTGGAATTCGCAAGAAACTGTTTGAATTGGGAAGGTGAGCTCAGTAGGCTGGTGTGAATATGATTTATTTAGAGGGACTTTTATTCTCTGTGTGAAATGTATGTCTATTATTAGAACTGTTTCCACATCCTGTGGTTGTTAGATACTTAGCCCTTGCAGCAAGACCATTTTCAGCTAAGTACCCTGTGCTACCTCTCTGTGCAAGGGAGGAAGAACTCTTTGTTATGTGCATTGTTTGAAATCTGCTTTTTGATCTAAAGAGTGTAGAAGAAAGTGTGCTTAGAGTTCACCTCTGTAGTCTCTTTCTGAAGTGTTCTGGTGGTGAGAAGTAAAAGCTGAGTTTTCTCACTTGCCTTCATTAGCCAGAGTGGCCAAACAAGAGCCATTCAGTAGTAGTAAGAAGAGATTTGACTTATCAACAATTTCTAATACTAAGAGCTGAGAGGAGAGTGTTTTGGAAAGCAGGAAAGAGAACTTCTGTGTCTGACATCATATGCTTCCTATGATTGCTTCAAAAGTGGTGCAGGATGCATTTCAACTCATAAGATTGTAACATAAATGTAGACAAGCCCTGAAATGCCACAGAGCTGTTATGAGTTTGTAGTGCATGTAGAGCAAATGTACTGTGCTTACTTTGAACTTCTGTTCCAGATGCAAATTCTACAGAATTTGACCCAGACACAAAAAACCCAGTTGTAAGTACTGTTTTTTCCCTGCATGTGTTTTGTGAACATATATCTTTCTTAAAAAGGGAATTTGACTCTATGTTACTTAAAATTTACCTATATTTCTATGTGGTAGGACATGAGGTGGTATCTCCTGTCTTTACTCAGTATTGCTTAGAAAGGTATTTTCTTTTGATAGTGTCTTGCCATTGCCTATTTTCTTCTGTGAATTGCCTTAGCTTTATTTTTGTAACTTTTCTAATGGTTTCCTTGTGTGTAAACTCATGCTGGGAGTAGAAAATAATTATCAAGTTGGCTTTACTAGGGAATAAAATATAAAAGGGAGCTGAAACATGTAGCACAAGCTATTACCAAAATAAAAATTTGTATGACAAGATAAGGATTAAATGGGAATGGGCTGAAAAATTCTTATATTTCTTATATATATATAGTATAAATAACCACCACAGCCATCCTCCCCATGCATCTTATGATCCTCCTTTTGACAAAAATGTCAATGCCCCAGATATGGCAGGGCTCTCTGCATCATATTCTGATGATAGGATTTTAGAGTGGATTTCACCACATTATTAATGTAGTAAAAATTATAAGTAAAAATTATCAGGGAAGGGGTTTTTAAGAAAATGAAAAAGAACAGAAGTAAATATGAGAAATAAAGCAGCATCTTGGTGTGAGAGGTAAAAGTTTGCTCTAGTGACAAATTAAGTAGGTTGCTCACAGTGACCTACTGTTTCTCTATGAATTTCCTTCAAAAGAATTTTGTTGGGATTTACAAGTAAAACATACTTTTTTCACATCTGCTTAGTCTGAAATGTGCAAATAAGAGGGTTTTTAGAGCATTTGCTCAGTTTGTCAAAGTTGCTTGTTTGCATAGGAAAGATAATCCAGTCTGAAATTTGAAGGTAAGTTAAAGACCTTGAGAGTTTCAGGGTGAGACTTGCTGCTAGAATTTGGTGGTATTTGGAGAAGTCCACAGGTGAGTGAAGGGAAACTTTCGGCATGAAATTTGTGGTCTTGCCATAGTTAAAGTCTCTTCCTTTCTCCTTGATTATGTGCAAAAATGTACTCTTTCACTGCAGGGGTCAATTTCATAATTGCAATGTGTTGTAAAATGTGGAAGATGTTGAAAGCTTACTGTGGAAATTTAGGTTAGAACAAGATAGAGCACAGAAGAGTGATTCTGGGGCATCCTTATTTCTAGAGCTTTTTGAGTGTCAGTTTTATTTAATGATATTTATTTAATTTGAGTGTCAGTTTTATTTAATGGTGTTTAACTGGGTGATCTGCAGTTTACATTCAAGGGCAAGTAAAGTAGATTGTTAAAGAGAAAATTATGTGTACATAAAGTTAAGAAAATAATGGAGTGAATGTGTCATAGAAGATTAATACATTGTTTATGATGGAAGTGTTGCCATTGCAGTGTGTATAATGGATATTCTGTTTTTCTGAGCTGCATTAAGGTTCTGAAATTGGTTATTGACAGTCATATTTCAGCATCTTAATCTGATCTTTGACACCTCAGTTCTAGACAAGAAACAGATGTAAATCATTCCAAGTGGGAGATTTGCACTACCAATAATTATAGCCACTAAATAATCCGCCTTAGCAGAGTCCATCTTGTGCTGAGAGCTGTTTAGATATTCTATATAATCAATAAAAACAGTTGGAAGAGAAGCAGATTGCTGAACTATCAAACTGATGTAGATGTTTCATTATCCAAGAAAGTTAATTGGAGTATATCAGCACTGATAATATCTTGTGATGCCACTGTGCACTAACTTAGGACTGAAGCAGTGTACTTTTCTTTTGGTTTCCCCTCCTTTGAAAACAGAGGAAGGAGAAGAAAGGTACTGGTGGGGCAGTAGTTACATTTCCTTTTATTTTTTAAAAAAAGATAGAACTAGACAGGTAGTTTGGCAGGGGAACTGAGGGGCATCATAAAAGATGCAGCTACTTACATTGCTTCTTAATTTGCTAAGCATTCAGGCACTCAGAACTGTACTACTAAAGTTGATAGTTTCATCTAAAGCA
Organism: Melozone crissalis; assembly: GCF_028551555.1. Taxonomy (NCBI): domain Eukaryota; kingdom Metazoa; phylum Chordata; class Aves; order Passeriformes; family Passerellidae; genus Melozone; species Melozone crissalis. The sequence continues at coordinate 58,867,891 of NW_026535791.1, read as the reverse complement.
CTTAGAAAATATTTTGGTCTCTTGTGTTTCTCTTTGTTGACTGCATCTATGTAAATTTGAACTTTTTGCTGCAAATAAAAACTACAATTATCAAGTAGTCCTGTAAGTCAGTATTACACAGAATCACAGAATCACTTAGGTTGGAAAAGACCTGCAAAATCAAGTCCAAACTTAAACCAAATACCACCTTGTCAACTGGACCACAGCCCTAAGTACCACGTACATCTGTGTCTTGAACATCTCCAGGGATGCTGAACTCACCACATCCCTGGCTGGCCCATTGCAATGCTTAGCAACCCTTTTAGAGAATAAATTAGTCCTGATTTCCATCCTGAACCTCCCATGGCACAGCTTGGGGCCCTTTCCTGTCATCCTGTCACTGGCTGCCTGGGAGAATCCCTCAGTGCCCACCTGCTGCCATCGGGCAGTCGTAGAGATTGATGGGGTCACCCCTGGGCCTCCCTTTGTCCAGGCTAAACCCCAGCCTCCTCAACAGCTCCAGTCTGACTTGTGCTCCAGATCCTTCTTCAGCTCTGTTGCCATTTTCTGGACATACTCCAGCACCTCCATGTCCTTTTGCCCAGGGCAGATTTCCAGTCACTCTTCCCAAGCCTGGAGCATTGCCCTAGCTCAGCAGGGCAATGAGGGAGATAAATGAGCTCTGAGCACAGCCCAAGTTCTTGGTTGATTATTTGCAGGTGAAGTTCCCATTATGTATTTTTAAGCTTTCTGCTTTACTTCCTAGCCGTTTTTATAAATAATGATAGGTAAATTTTTAGTATTCTTTGCAGGAGGATGGCTGTTCAGGAAGGTCATGCATTTGCTTGAGTGTGGAGCTTGGTATGAATTTTCTCATGCAAATAGTAATTTCACAAATAACTCCTTTAAAGGGAAACAATATGGTCTGAACTGCTAGTGAACTGGATTCACTGGATGGATGAAGAGTTGTTTTGTTCCATTTCTCTCATCTTCCTTTACTTTTTTAAATGATGCTTTAAATTATGTTATTTGTCAGTTTTATTGCAACTGCATCTAATATTGCTTTGGAAGAAGGAAAAAAAAACTTTCTGGAAATAATTTTCCTTTTTTTTCCCTTTGATTTACAAAAGCTAATTTTAATTGTGATCATTGTTCTTCATGAACAATTACACCTTGTATAGGATCGTGAACCTGATCTTACTGCACTGGGTAAAATAACTGCATTTTCTATCTACTCAAGAAATTGTGCAGAAGTATTTTTTGCCAGTAGGTGACACTCTTAAAACATGTTAATTTCCTAGTGCCCATGTTTCCTATTCAGGATGTCAGTAACCTTATTGAATTCCAAAATTTCTAAAGTTGTCTAAGAGATGAAAAGGAATGTATGTCTCACACATGCAAAAAGCATGTCCTAAATTTCTGTGATTGTACTTAAGTGTGTGTGTGTAAATTTGCTAGTGGAGCTTGGTTAGCATAATGTGCATGTGGTGTATTTACTTTTTAAATCAAAGCATATCATTAATTTAAAATATTTTTGCAAACCAGGGAAAAAAACAATACATACAATTTTCTTTCTTTCAAGAAATAACATATTTCAGCAACCAAAGGGGTTTTGTAAAAGAATGGCCTGGGAGCATGTTAGGACAATCATTTGATGTTTAAACATCATATTTTTTAAGGCTTCTATTCATACATCACTGGTGTGGAGTACTTTATTCCTCCTTTCATTGAGGGGAAATTCAGGGGTGGGAGCCACAGTAGCATGGGATCTTGAATGCATTTCACAGGCTTTGCAATTAAGCCAAGTCTTTAAGTCCTTAAGTAACTTAAGAGATCTATGTGATTTATCAATATAATGGATGATGTTGGTGTTAAAATTCAGTCCAAAACTCCAAGTTCTCTAGTAGGATTAGTCCCTAATCCACTGATTACTTGTCTTCAAAATATCTGTCCTTCATATTTCTCTTTTACTAATTTCTTCTTGAAGTAAATAATAATTCCCATGAAAACACATCTGTTACAGGAATCATGCAATGAAAAGGTTAAGACTGCACCAAATAAAGCTAATGAACTTTAACTGCAATAACAGTCACTCAGTTTATATATATACTTGTATGTTCCCATTCACAGAGTCATAACAAAAAAAGTACATACTAATGTAAATATAATTTAAAATTAGCATCTAATGTTGCAGTTATCATACTTGGCATTGCAACATTGCTATTGAAATAAGTACTTAATTTTTGAAAAATTTGAACTGCTTGTTTTGTGACGTGTCATCTTTTGTGAATGATGAAACTGAACTGTGAGGAGGATTGGATAGTGTACTCTAGGAAGCACTCCTCAAATGGAATGCTGCACCTTTCTTTTTGTGTGTTTTAGAAGCTGTGTGATTTGAATTTCTCTAGAGGTCCAAATAATAGCCCAGGTAGAGCAGGATTTTTTAAATAACACCTCAAACGTAGTGTGAAATAGAAACAGTAGTTCTGAACTAGTTGGAAGGCATTTTAGCTGGAATGTGTGGCTGGTGACTGTGGATAAAACACAATGCAAACATGCTTATTTTTCTGTTAAATCTTTATTCCATATGCTTTAAAATAATAACAAATCTGTGGGTTTAGATGTACATGTCATGTAAACAAATGCCAGGCTCTTCTCCAAAGCAGTGATACTCGTCCTTGCAGATGCCTCACTGTCCTGTACTAGTTATCTTTTTTACAATCATCATAAACTCATCAAAGCTGACAGATCCATCCTTATTTTTGTCCAACGATTTAATTATGTTATCAAGTGAGAATTGATCCTGTTTTTATAAGACAAGAATTAAAGGAAAAAAAAGAGAATGAAATGATTAGATCACCATGAGCATTTTCCTATGAAGCACGTTGCTAAGAAATGATGCAGTCAATAACAGTCAGTGTTACTTGAAGGTGTTACTGGTGGTGTTGTATTTACTGGTTTGACTGGTTAAACTAGTAGGACAGTGTCTGCTTTTGCCTGCCAAAAATGTTAACAAAGATGTATAAATATTTGAGAAAGATGAAGTATTACTCAGATGGGTTACTTCATTCTTCTGGGTAAATTTGGAATCTGGGAAATGGTACAGGTGAAATAGCTGCACCAGGTGCATAATCACCTGTAAAAATTAATTTGCATATGACCTACTCCTTTTTTAGACACTAAATTTGGCCCTGTATGTACGTTTTGAAAAAATATTGCTACTTTCTTTATGCTTCAGACCAGGATCTGAGGGTCTCTTTCCCTCCCCCTTCTCCCTCCTTAGTAGGAATACTGTATTCACTGCTAAAAACATCTTGCTAATGTAAAACATTTAGTTTAGATTGTTAGCTTCTTTTATTTGTTGTCTGGTAAGAGTGCATGTAGCATCCTGGTGCAGTGAATATTCTGATAACAACCCTGATCAGGCTAATTAAATAATGTAAACCAAATTTGGAGTTATAATTTAAATTCATAAAATGTTTTCTTTTGTTCATACCCTGGATCTCTGCATGTTTTATAATTACCTGTTATGTTTCGATATTGATTTATTGTGGTGTCATAAATATTTGGAAACAGACTTGTTGCTTGAAAATGTCTGAGGTCCAGACAGAAAACATCAATATTGCTTTTTCTGAACAGTTTCATTTCCACATAGCTGGGAAAATCTGTATGATGCTGAATTGTCTTCAGTGTTACAGAAAGCATTATATTTCTGAATTTGCCATCACATTTCTGTTAATTTTTGACAATCAATTTCTAAGCTGTCTTTTAAGAGAAAGAAAAAACCCTTTGTGTTTTATTGGGTTTTTTGGGGAGCCTGTTGTTAATAAGCCATATCATATCATGTTAATTGAACTTACTAAACTGGATTCCTGTAGTTCTCAAAATACTGTTTTTCAATGGGAGTGCCACTTATTTCAGACCTTCAGCAAAAATTGCTTCTGTGAGATATCCGAAACACAGTATTTAAAGATTAGTCTAGCAGAAAAATCTAAATTGACTCCTAATGCAATTCAGGAAAGATTTGGCAGAGAATATGTATAAAATCACAACAGAGATTTTTTTCTAGCTACAGGAAATGGGTATTTCTCTCTCCAGCTTCGTGGCATCTCTTTTCTTTACTTGGCATTGTTCTGCAATGGCAAAACTTTTATTTTGTGATGGTGGTAATTTAACCTAGATAGAAATTGGCTGAAGTCTCTTGCTTTTAAATATGTTCTACTATTTTACTCTGTTTATAGATTTTTTCTATATATTTTATAGATTCAAGATTAATTATTTAGATTGAAATGAAAAATATTTTATAAGATTCAGGTACAATATTTCAGGTGAAATACAGCTTGCATTAAAAAAAAAAACAAATCCAAACAGAACAGCTCTTAGATTTTTTTTGCATTTGATTTCATAGGACTTTGTTATAAACTCTGTGCTCAAATATCTGTTTGAAGCTACTGTTACCAATGTAAATGAAGTTTTATAAGCCAAACCTTATTTAAGAATTATGGATTTTAGTGAAACCATTTGGACACAGTAATCTGCCTTGAACATCATTGCCTCTATTTCCTTTTTCTCATGCGTTCCATAGAAGCACAGTGAATAGAATGAGAGTGAAACTTACCTTCAGGTACTGTGCAAATTGATTCTGAAGCAGACTCTTCAGCCCACCAATGGACAGGGCACTGGTGCTGCCCTCCTGTAAAGCATACTGGGTAAAATACTTCAGGAGGTTTTCGTTGAGTATATGTTCCATGTTTCTCAGATGTTGTCTTGAAGAATAACTGCAAACAGAACAGACAACAACAATCACAATTTGAAATATATCTGACACTCTTCATTGTTTAATTAACCATTTAATGAGCAATACTTAACCTAGATGAAAAGAGTTGAGTTTTTTTTCTCTGTAAAATTGATCAACTTTCCCAAGAAAGGAAATTGTCTAAGTTAAGTTTAAGGGTTTGAAAGACCCAATATATTTAGGTTATGCTTACCTCACTCAGAACCCGGAGCTTTCAGATGTCCAGCAGTGAGAGTCTCAGATTGGGACAACCTTTATAGTTGCATGCTCCACCCTAATTATGAAACTGGCATGTGTCATTGAGTCAGTGCACTAGTTATTGTGTTTTCAGTAGTCAAAGGAATAGGACACTTTAGCAGTAGAAATGAGTAATATTTTTTATCTCTGAAATATGTCATCATCCTCCACTGCACTAGGTGTATATTTACTTGGTCTTTATAGGTGATACTGGAAAAGTTTTCTTGCTTGAATTTGTGTATTCTTCACTTCAAGATGAACGACACTCAGAGAAAAGACTCCTATGGTGATGTGTATAGCATTTATTAATATTGTAGCCTTTTGGAAAATGGCAAATATAAGGGGTTTTTAAACACATCCAAAAATGTAAATAAAATATTAAGAAGCTACTCACTCTTTGTGTGAATAGTTAATCACACTTCTCCACATTTTGGGCTACTTCTTAGCTCAGGAAAAAGATGAAGTTCCTTTGGAATAAAATTTTGGTTGCTAGTGTTAAGCAACAAAACATTGCATGATGTGAATGTTAAAAAACAAGTGTTCTGAATGAGAAAGTTGAATGTGAGGTTCTGAAAAACACTCCCTTCTTGGGAACACCTTTATAACTGACTGTTGTGTTTTGCAGGTTCTGAATGTAGCATTCTGAATGTTCCAATAGTTTTATCATGTTCCATTGATGGTCTGTGGGACATCCTGGAGCTGATAATCAGCCTGTGGTTGATGCTTCATGACCCAACACTGTTAATTTTGCAACTGCTGAGTTGCTGGCTCTGGTTGTGGTTTCTTCCTGTGGTTTCTAATCTGCCTGCTCTCTGTTGACATTTTTTTTTGTGCTTGGCTTCAGGCCCACTGACTAGATTTTTCACCCTGTCCATCATTTCTTCAGAATCAGTTGTCATTTCATCATTTATAACTCTAAACAAAGAGCTTTGTGGGTCTGTAGGACATGGATGGGGCAGAAGGGATGTTTTTGGAACTGCAGCTGTATGGGTGTAGGATTCCATAACAGGTAAGTAGGAGGTTTCCTGAAAAAGCCAGGCAAACTTTGGTAGATGAATTATGTAGATACACACCTTGTATTAGCAGCCCATTTGAATGTGCTTGCACTCACTTCCAAGTGTCAGGAGAGTATTAGAAGAGTCCCTAGAGATCATATAGCTAATTATTTCCTTTTCCCTGGAGTGGGGTCATCAATATTTATACTGGATGTCTGCTCAACTTATTAAGTGCCTTAAATCACGGGGCATCTACAGCCTCCTTATCTGGTCTATTCCTTTTGGGTTTTGTTAGAGTGTATTACTGTGTGTCCACAAGCCTTGCTGCACTCAAGCCCTTTGATTCTCCTGTCTCAGTAGATAGGCAGAACAGACATCTTCCTTCTTAAAATGGCCTTTGACATCAGTGAAATTCCCTGTCTTCCTTTTTTTTTTTTTTTTTAATCAGAAATCTTTGCTAGTTTAGTCTTCCTTTGTGAGTCCTGCTACTTAGATCTAGTAATTTCTTCTTGACTTTCTTTCCATTCTGGGAAGTTAGTTATGAGTTATTTCCCATTCTGCTTGAGATGCCATGTCCAATGTTGTGACACTTGTTCACCTCTCTGGGTGCTCATGGTGTTGCAGATTTAAATAGTTCCAGAAGCATTTGGCTGATGAGGACAATCTCTGAGGTATTTTATAGGGAGATGTCCAGCTGCAGGGTTTCAACAGTGGAAGACTTGTCAAGTTTCTTGACACTTAATTTCAGGATTGTGGAGAGGACAGTGATTTAAAATTCAGGGCAAAAGCTTGGCATTGGCTTGATTGGCACATCATTGGCACAGAACTGGGGCAAGGCATCCCCCACTATCTATCCAGTCCAGCTGAGGGACAAAGCTGGAATTGCTTTTTGGATCTACAGAAATTCAGGAGCTGCTGCTGTCTGTGCTAACACAACCTCTCCTGCTGCTATGGGATATGGGAGTAGCAGTGCAAGCAAGCATGGGGCTCGTGGCCTGGAATGCATTGTATGGGTTAGGGTGAGTCCCATACACCAAACTGGGGGCATGAACTCCATGGTTGCTCATGACAATAAGATAATGATAAATCCTTTTGTCTTCTTTCTGCCAACAAAATGAAAAAGAAATATCTGCTTCTATCTCCTTTCATCCTATTTTCCACCTTTGGTAGGTGGTCAAATTTTAGTAGTATTGTGTGACTGGCTAATCTGCTAAGGCTTCAGTTCCACACCTGCTAATTCCTCCCTGCAGCTCCTGTCTGGTGGCCTCACCATCCTTGCTGCTTTATCCTATTTGGAAGCAGTGTTGGGAAGCTGGTGTGCCTGATCTGAATTGTTGACATTACAGTATTTACAAGATTTGTTTTAAGTAGTCAAATGACTTCTCTTTGTACCTAAGGCACCTCCCTGAGTACAGAATGTAGTAGTAAGATGCTTAGTGGTATGGAAAAGCTGCATTTTGAGGGATCACAACTTGGAATTCAGCACATTAGCCTTGGTAATTTACTGAGGGTTCATTAAAGAACACCACCTAATTGCAAAATAGCATAACCAGTTTTACTGAAACATTTTCCTGGGAGAGTGAGAGACCAATGTCGGAAATGTGGGTGATTTCCTCAAGAGTTGTGTGCCAAATCTGGGGGTGAATCCAGTGTTCTCAGATCAGCTCTGTTCACAAGGCACTGTTATCTGTGAGGCTGTTTGAATGAGAGATTGGCAGAACTGGGATTTGCAGTTTGATCTCCTGACTCTTTGTCCTCCTCCAGTAGTTTGTGTGGCATCTCTGAACTCTGGAATCAGCCACAGAACTCAGTTTGACAGGCCCCAGTACTCTGTCTTTTCCAGAAGTGTCTCCTTGTAGGACTTAAATGCTATTCTGAAATACATCCACCTTACCCAGCACAGCCCAGCAATGGCAGAATGATATCCAGGTGTAAGGAATTCTGGGTGCTCACTAAGAATCTGAGCAAAAGTAGGGGAAGATAATATGTTACTGTTGCTGCCCTGATGATGTGTGACTAGCAGATATCAGCATTTATCTGGACTAAAGAGCAGCACTTGGAGCTTTGATGTCTGTGCAAGCTGACTTCCAGTGTAGAAGCAGCAATCCAACTTTGGTTCCAGGGCCTTGCTGCTCTTTCTTGCAAATATGAAAATATATAATTCCTGCAGTTTCTGGCATAATTCAGTTGGGTTTGCCCTGGTCTAGAGAAGTCATTGTAAGCACAGTATCCTTTTGGAATTGACATTTTTATTTTAGCTTAGATACAAAGCCATTAGCAATGGCTAATGCATGTCCCTGTGGTGGCGGTGTGTCATTTTCTTTCAGAGTATACACATTCAGTATTCACTCAAAACTGGCTACTGGTGAATACTTCCCTAGTAAGCTGGTTTGTGGGCATATTTGGAGGAAGCAGTTCCAGTCAATTGGAGAGTAAGGGAGCACAAGGGATGCTGCAGGGATGGCTGAAGTCTGGGTGCCACCAAAGTGGTAGGAGGGGTGAAGTTTACAGCATCACAGTCATGTGCATTTAATGATGGATTCAGTGGGATGGTAATCCAGGTGTTGTCTCTTTTGCCCTTGTCACATCCTTCCTGCCACCACTGATGGCTGAATGTTATGTGATTCTGTGCTCTTTGCTTACCTTAAGGTGATGGACAATAAATTGGGTTGGTCTGCAAGTGGGTTTCTATGCCATTCATTGACACTGTTGGAAGGGACAGGGCACCCTCCACAGGGGTGGGGCTGTCACCTGAGGGCAGTGACTATCTCAAATCATCTGTTTAATCCCCTGGTGATGGGTTAACGCCCTAACCCTCCAGTATTTTTCCACCTTCTTTGGTGTATTTTATGGTAGCAGCACCAGGCTTACTTGTATGTAAGCCCAGCTACTTTAAGCAATTTCAGGGATCTCTGTGAGGCTTATTTCACAGCCTAGCCAGAGTACTGAAATGTCTGCTGTCAAAGTGAAGTTTGCTGCAATGGAGAGCATACCTTTGTGGATGTCGAACACTTGAAAAAAAAGAGCAGGAAGCGGCTTTGTGCTTAGTGTTTGTTCACTCACTCACTCACTCACTCACTTATTTCTACTTACATAGTGCTTGTGCATCATCTCAGGCTTACAGACATCCATCACTAGATCAAAGAAAGCCCTTTGTTAACTTTGCTTATTTTTTGTAGCAGAAAAAGATGGGAGATGTGGGAGAAAAATGATGGTACAGTTAAAGTAAATTGGGGTGGACTGGGGACTCTGTGGAACATATGAATCCTATCTGATTTGCTAAGAAATCTTGCAAGGGGTCAAGTTTTGATTTCTTAATGAGTAAAAAAGCAGAGCAGAAGTTTTATAGAACTAGTGCTGGTATAAAGAATGTATGTGTGTCTGTGCCTGTGTAAATTAACAATCCCCATGCTGCATCTGAAGTTAAATATGGGATACATTGTGCTGTAGATAATTTGCAAATAATGAAAGCCATTGAGGTGCAGATGGCTGCTGCTACCATGGTGTGTGTTTATTTCAGCTCTAAGGGCTTTGGTGAGTTTGCAGAGTCAGTCCCACGGCTTTAGGCACTCATCTTCAGGCATTCTTGACCTGCCTACAGAAAGGAACGGGCTTTAAAGTTGGGATACTGAGAGCCAGTCTAACCCATGGGTAATTTTTCCAAGATATGTGGTGGCTCGCAGATGTGGGAAATAGCTCTGTAGTGCAAATAGAGGGGTGATAGAACATTTCAGTGTTGTCACTTGGTTCTTACTGCTAGCCTAGGAGGAGACAAAGGACTGACTGAGAGAAAAGGAGCATTCAGTGAACAAACTTTCTGAAAAAGATCAAATAATTACGGGTGAGAAGTTCAGCAAACTGCACTGCAGCCATTGTAGAGAACATGGCATTGCTTTGAGGAATGGAATTGTTAGATGGAAGTTGGGGATGAGTTGTAGAATCCTTTATGTGTCACAGGTGATGCATTCCCTATGTTAAAATTGTCATTGTTTGTAAAACCTGTAGTGGTGACGTGTAAAAGGGTTGTCTCATCTCACAAATTAAACTTGAGCTATATGGGTTATCCTGACAAGAGTCTCTTGCAGGCCCTCCCTTGTGACATACACCTAATGAGATGTTGAAGGTGTCTCCCTAAACAGGACTGGGTGTGACTGCTACAGGGATGAATTATTTAATAAGATGCATTGTTTGTAGTCAGCTTTAAATTGGTGATGTGTTATTCATTGTAACTATATGTGTCAGCTGTTACTGTCATATGTACACATCTGGCAGACTAATTTATTACTGAAACTCCCTGTGATGTAGATATTCCATATTGCACAAGATAGTTTTGAGGGAGAATGTGTTTCAATACGAGGTTTTATCCTTCCGTTTGTGAGCCTTGACTCGTGCAGCATTGCAATCTGGTTGTTAGTGCCACAGCTGAAATTTACAGTTATGTAGCTGCTAAAACCCTTTATCTTCTTTGTTGCATACTAAACTCAGATTTGTTTTTTGAAATTTTTTAGAGTGATCAAAAATGTGTAAATCTCCATTCCAGCAAAGCATATATGCATTTATGGAGGAGTGGCTTTGGTTCAGTTTCAGGTAGAGCAAAGTAAGTATAAGTACAATAATGCTGTACAAGAGGCACTAGTGAGTTTATTTCTCTGGTGAGATGAGGTCTTTTCTCAGCTGCCCTTTGACACTGGAGATAACTGGAGTCACTAGATGTCACATCTCTATCTAAAACCCTTTCTTAATCCTGAAGAAAAAATCGATGAGGGGAGTTGGAATCAAGTTTGTAGCTCATTTTCAGAGCATTGTTGTTGCTCTCAGCAGTGCAAACCTGATGGACTGTTCAAAAGAGGTCTAGAGGTGCATCTAATAAGACAAATGGGCACCTAATTTAGGGATTATATCACATTGAGATGCTTGATCTCAAAAGAGGAAATGTACCACTAAGAAACTCCCTTGCCCAGCATATTTTTTAGCTAAAAATAGTTATAATCTGTTTTCATGCAAGTTTAGGACTACTGTCTGTCAATGTAATAATCCTACTGGTGAGTAAGAAATGTCATATCTGCTTGTCTTGATCCTGGAAGGGTGTAATCCATTTTGTATTCTTAGAATTTATTGAAAATGACTTGACAGACAGGAGTCTGATACCATATGAGTTTGTGTGGCTTTCTTCTAAAGCCTGCAGCTTGAGATGATGGTGTGGTGATAGGTGTGGTGTGGTGACATGACAGGATCCTCTTGACTCACTTTGTGTGCATGTGGGAAAGATGGGGGATTGTGTTCTGGGTTCTCTAAAACAGTTCTGGCTTTTCTCTTAGAGAGCAGAAGCTGGGAGAAGGAGTGTTCTGGTGTTTTCACCCCATGTATCACTGTGCACTCTTCTGTGGATGTACACTGGGCAGGGACAGGGGGCTCTCAGCAGTTAACCATGTTCAAGCCCCTGTCAATCAGTGACTGAGGTCTTTTATCAGAATTGTGCTGCAGTGACCCTTTAGGCCCCTGGGACCCAGCTGGAGCTGTGTTGACTTTGCTGCTTGAAGTGGAAGGAAATTGTTGAGGTAGTGCCAAAATACTGAGCTGAAGGTGCTTGTGCTAGACAATGACCACCTACATTCTGCCAGGAAAAGGTAAGTGTGGAGAAAACAGCAGCAAACATGAGGGGTGCCCTTAGGCAGAAAGAAAGGGAGGCCATTTTTTGGTAGAAACTTCTGATTCTCTTCAATTTCTTCCCCTTCAGCACTGTGTATCTGGATGGCAAAGCCTTGCAGGCCTTGCTGGCCTGATCAGACTCAGCAGTACAAAATGCAGAGGCAGAGGAATAAATAGAACAGTGGTAAGAACTTTGGAGCTCTCTCTTTGATTTGGAGAAAGAGATGCTTATATGCACCAGTAGAGCTCCAGAAGTTACTAATTCTCAGTGAGAAGACTGCAAGCGAGCCATGCTTTGTAAAATCAGATTATTAGTGGTATTTTGGGGTATGTTTCATGGTATGTTTCATTACCAATGGGAAGCATAACAAAAATAATGCTACAAAGTAATGGCTTTACCTTTGGCATAGAAATCCCTCATCTTGTTAGCATTTTGATGTATTAATGTCTAGATAGAATAGATATTGCTAAATTATTGCTAAATTGTTTTCAAAGGAAAACTGTCAAAATTGGCATTAGTAACTTCCAGGTCTCTCTGAAAGGTTAATGGAAATTTAGGACAATGGAAGCAAGAAGCTCCTAGAAAATTCTCCCCTTATCCTCTATTTTGACCAAGTGAGAGTGGACATGAGGGAAAATCGAAGAATTTAGAGGGACTAATGAGGCCTATGAGAAGAGTAACAGTTGTCTAACAAACAGTATAGAGCAATCAGTTTTCTAACTATTTTATATGTGATTATGGCCTATTGAAAAAATTAGGCTGTTGCTACTTACAGAAATTGTAGTTAAGAAAGGGTAGTGCTTGTATACCTGGCTTAATTTTAGATTTTCTAATTACCCAATTTGAATATAAAATCAAAACCAAATTATTCTAGGTTCAAGAAATAAATGGAGTAGTAGTTTGGATTTTCTCTGTTTAGACAAGTGCATCGTATTTAAACATCTGTAAACCAGAGCTTTGAAGAAGTAGATTTGCATTTTGTAAACTGAAATTAACAAATTATCCACCTCAGCCATAACTTGCTTCTTAGCTGTGCTAGTGAGGAAACCAACTATCAATTAAGTTGAATTTACTTTAAAGCCAGTTTAATTTATTTTGGGTTAGTGACTAGTCTTCCCTTCAACACAAAAGGACTTGGTGTTTTTTTTTTTTTTTTTCCTTCCTGTAATACACAGGGGTTCACAGCTAAGCTGTAACAAAACGTAGCTTTAAATAATTTCTTAGGATTCAGAATCAAGAGTGGAGTGAATTTTAGAAGAAAGTTTTAAGTGTCTTTAGCTTGTGAAGCAGTGCACCAGATGCCATATGGAGGTCAGCCTTAAGGCTGGCACCAGTTTGGAGCAGAGCTGTGCAACCCAAGATACCTGTGCATGCTATGCTGAAACATCAAAAAAGGAGAAACATTGCTTTTCTTCTGAGACATTTTTCCCAGACATTGGTTGTCCTTGGAGAGAAGTCCATTTTTCCCAGCACCTCTGCACAGTCACCTTCCATTGCCCATTGGATCCTAGTATTAAAAAGCCCTAGTATCTAGCAGTGAAGAATCTGGAATTATAAATTTGAAAAAAATGAAAATATATGTCTAAAACCACTTGGTGATTATTGCATTGCCACTGAAAGATAATTCAGATTTATTAGCTGTGGCTTCCATTGGCATTGTCATTTGGCCTGGCTAATTAGGGGGAGCCTGTGTAGGCATCAGAGATATAACTTGCCATGAAACTGTTAACTTTGGTCTTCATTGATGAGAAGGACATTGCCCAAGAGCCTGGGAAAACCACCAAAACCTCAGTATTGCTCAAGCTGTAAAATGAAAAATTAGTTTTGACAAATCACAGCAGACATGCTGCGCCTGCAAATGACACAGATCAGCAACTGTACTTTCTTGCTCAGCTTGACTTTGTGTACAACTTTTTTGTCTTGTGGCAAAGAAATATTCTAATCTTTCTCAGAATAATTCATTTTAAGTAATGATAAATGGAGTTCTTGCAAGGTTTGTGTTGTCTTGCTGTTTCTCTCACTGTGAATCTGGAATTGTAAGTGAGACTATAAAGAAACAGTATGAATTAACTAATACAAAGTAAATTACCATTTTAGAGATTTAGTATCATTAACACCATTATGTCGTGAATATATTTATATTATCACCTTCTCACTCAACTTAACTAATTTTTACCTGCTTTTTCTGAGCCGAATCTTAAGTAATGAGACATTTAATAATATCTGTCTTCTTGGAGAAATGAGAGAGCCAGTACTTAAGCAAACAACTGAAAAAGTTTCTAAAAAGAATTTTTTCAGTGAACTTATTTTCTTCATTCCACCACATACTTGCAAACTCAGCAAAACGTGGAGGTCAAGTGATAAATAGCACTGAGAGGACCTTTACTTTAGATAAGGAATTAAAAGGAGAGAACCCTGCTTTCCTCTTGAGACTCAGATTGAGCTGATGAAATACATTTGTGGCTAAGCACACCTGTAATTATTTCACAGGAAGGCAATGTGTGTGGTGCTCTACAGTGCATGTTATGGTTTCACCTTTACTTTAACAAGAGCACCCTGGGTCAGACCACAGCTCCATCCAGACGAAAGGCCCCCTTGGCCAGACTTGTCCTGTCTCTCCCTTTACAGAATCTTTGTTGGCAGTGTCCCAACCTGTTATAGCTGCCCAGGTGCTCTGTACTTCTACATTTTTGTTAAAGCTTCAGCTGCATTGCCTGGCATGGCCATCAGGTTGTTCAGACCCTGGGTCTCTGTATCTCCGTGAGGCATTTGCCACTTGGCTGGGTGACAAGGCTAATGGGCAGTTATTCACCACAGGTACTGGATCAGCTGTTTCACCCTTCAGTCTCTTCAAAACTGAATGAGTGCCATCTGTTTTCAGTGATTTTTTACTGTCTGTTCTGTCTGTTTTGTAACCACTTTTAACACTTCAATTTGAGGGTTTCCCCTGAAGATGGATTTTAGCTTGGCAATGTCTTTCCTTGATACTGCAATATCTCCTTGATACTGCACACAAGCAGAACGCTCATGATTTTTCTGCCATGGCCATTATTCTGTGTATGAGTTTTATTTTATCTTTTAGTCCTGATATTTGATTAACTTCACAATGCCATCTTCCTCCTTAAATTAAAATGAATAAAAACAATTGACCTCTCAGTTATTGATGCCTTTTACAAGGTTCTTCTTAAATATTTGGGGGATGGGGTAAATTATTTGGTATTTATATATATAAAGTTAAAGGTATTTGTGTTTCTTCATTTGGACATTTAGTTTATGTGAAGAATGCCTTCTTGCTGTTAATGAACTCCCACCTTTTTCCTTTCTTAAAATTTTCTTCAAAAAAAAGCATTTTTCTAAGTAGAAATGCATGCTGGATTATCAAAAAAGCTTTGCCCTTTCCAGTACTTACAAAAGGAATTATGTGTAACTAATTGTAAATCAAATAGGGAAATTTATGCTGTGTACAAAACATTTTTCTGGATGAAGTGGATGTAGGTGAGTGTCTGTCAGGGTTTGATTTAATAAGCAGAGAACATTTTATTTAATGGAGAACTGTGTGCCTGAGTCTGCATTGGTAATGCTGCAATATATTGTGTGTCACTTCAGAATGAGCTGAGGATGCTCTGGGATGCTGTAGAGTGTTGACAAAGAATGGATGTTGAAGGGACATTCACAAAACTCCTTCTGTGCAGGTTAGGGCAGATCAGCACTGCTCACCTCATGGCTTAGATGAGCTTTTCAAGCTGCCACACGTTTTGGTGAGGTTCTCCAGCTTGAATGTATTGGCTCCTGTCTGTGTTGTGGTCCCTACAGGGAGAAGCACTTGGGTGGTTTCCTTAAATTATTTATCTGGAAGTTATGCAGGTGAAGTTATGTGAGGTGATTGTCACACACAGGGGAAACACTGTAACTAGTGAAGTAGTTCCTCACCATTGTTCTGTTTGGCAAGTCAATAATGTAAAGGGGAATTGTCCAGATCCCTTAATGCTGTGACTATATTGCTTGATATAACAACTCCAAAACATCTCCTTCACCCACTGGCCTTAAAATAAGCTTGCAGAAATTGTGTATTAACAAAAATCTAAAAATTAGGGAACATTAAATATTTTACCTTATATTTAATTTATATATTTACCTAATATTTAATTCCTTATTTTAATGTTCACAGATTCCTGCATAACTTAATAGATTACTGGAGGTCATACATTGAAAACAACATGAAATCTCCAATTTTATGAATGCCATTTCTGTAGATATTTCTCCCACTCAGACAAGGGACCAAGTGACCTTAAGACTTTGTTAGAAGGTCACCTGGGAATATGTGGTTTCTGTATCCCTAGCTGCCTTGTTTCTAAAATGTAGGAACAAGATTAGATATCACAGAAATCCTGGTTCTTCTAGGTGAAAAAAATTGTTTAATCTGCCTTATTTTTCCCATACCAAATGGAGGTAATGAAGCACACTTGCCTTTGTAAAGTGACTTGATACCTGCAGAGAAAGGTCTGTGCAGCAGCTGAGGACTTCCATCCTTTTCCTAATAGCCTTTTATACACCCCAGTGTGAGAACTGGAGCTGAACATGTGCCTAGAAGTGCATGGGCAATGAAAAATAAAGGATTCAAATCAGTTGAATGGTTGTATTGGAGGGTGTATTTTATTAGATGTGAGTGGCCTGTTCATTGTGTTGTGAAGTATTTAATTTTTAGTAAAACTAAACAAAAAGCTATGAGCTGAAGTTTTCATTTTAGCATAAAGTTTAGTTCATGGGGAGGGTCTGGTCTGCCCCCTGACCCCTCCCGTGAAATTGATGTGAAGGAGAAAAAAATAATGTGAAATATGAGAAAATTATGAAAGTTCCCCAAAAGGAAGACCTTTTTATTAATGAGGTTTTCTGTTTCCTTCATTCTGTATTTATTTGCTTCCCATCCTTCATTGTATGTGATAATGCAGTGTTCCATACTGGGGGGTTAGGCACTGAACAACAGAACTACATTTGCAATGGATTTGACAGTGACGTGCTGTAGATCTGTGCTTTTAAACTAAAAGTTCTTTCTCGTGCTCTCTGTCTCTTCATTCTGCTGTTGGAGACTATCAGAGGTGCAGGTGAAGGATAAAAATGATTTTTGTATGGGTGCCACTGGGAAACTTTGCCTTTGTGAGGTTGGCTGTTAGGTGCCTGTTGTGTGCCACTCTGGTGATGCATCCTGGAGCTTTGGCTGTGTGGCAATGTCTTTTGGTTGCTCAGTAAACATTTGTAGCATTTGGGTAGATCACTGCATTATCTGCTGATTTAATCTGTACCTGGCCACCCACACTTTTCACAGAGGAACAATTCTGCTGGGTGTGTTCAGCTGATGTCATGCTAATTGAATGTCTGCTTGATCTGCACTAGTATAAAGTCAAATCTGTAAATGTTACTTTCTTAGAAAAAATATTGGTATTTTTTTCCTATAGGCTTTCACCATCTTGTTGCTAAATAAGAAGTGATGTGAAGATCCATTTCTCTACTTCTCTGACCTTTTTTCTAGTGGTTCTCCATATGCATACTCACATCCTCTCTGCCTCTCTCTTCTTACTTCCTCACAGGTAGCTCTTCCTTTGGGTTTATATTCTAAAAGTGTGTACCATGTCCATCCCTAGAAATGAATATGAAAATTTGCAATTCTGGTTTTATATGATCTATTAGCAAGCAAGAACTGCACAGGCATGTCTGGACTGTCATGTTAACTCTAGGCCTTGTTATTGGAATGGGGCAGGAAGTGATTACTGTTTGATGTACATGGTGTGGGTGCAACTGGTCAAGCCACTTGTCCCTTTGAATGGTGTCTGAACCTGACCCCCTGGTTGTACCTTATAAACACAATTAAGGAAAGCAAATGTTAAAGAATTCTTGTCATTTCATGTTGAAGGGGATAGAGTTAACGGGGGGGAGTTAATGCGGGGGGAGAAGATCACAAGAAGTGCAGAATTAAATAATGATTTGAACAGTGATGTTTATTAGGTTTTTGGAGGAAGTAGGACAGACAAAATGAGATGGGAGGGATCCTGCTCAGAAGGAAAACATCATGGTTTCTACTTGAGAAAAAAAAAAAGTATTGTAGGTCATAAGTGTTTTATCAGAATAGTCTTCCAGACAAGATGGTCTTTGGCCAACTGAAGCTTTTCTGAAATGGAAGCAGGAAGCTATTAAATGTGATGTAGAGCATGTGTCTCAAAGCATCCCTGAAATGCCTGGCAGAGGTAATCAAGGTAATTAATCTCTGCTGTGATATTAATATACAGCATTCCTTTTGGTTTTCTGAAGCTGAGAAGATGTTTACTGTTGTTGGATAGACAGTAATGGAAATACCAAATCATTTACAAGATAATCTGTTTAAAGTTGTGTTGTAATTATCTCCCTATGCTATCTTTTTTTCTAATATAGTTCACAATAGGAAGTTAAAGGATTTAGAAAATCCTAGAATTACAATTCAGTACCTTGATGAGCACTTTATGATATCCAGCTCTTGCTTTAGTTTTTCCAGAATGAGAAGAGAAACATTATGATGTATGTGTGGGAGGGAGGATAAGGACTCAAGGAAGTAATCTGTTGTTAAATTTGTGGGGGAAAGAAAATCCCATTGCTTTTTCCTGGAGAGCTTTCCAGAAGAATAAATGTCAATACTGTATGCCTAACAAGATACCCAGAATTCATGTTCTCTATAATTTAGGAAAAGTTATAGACAGGAAAGACCAGATATGTCTGGTACATCAGACATATCTGATGTACCAGATATGTCAAAGTACATCTATTATTCTGGGCATCCAATGGAAGACAAGAGTAGTATTTAAAATTAGAATGATTGAGCCAGAGGCTTTCTGCCTAGATATTCCCTGTTAAAATATGTCTGTTCTGCTCTTAATCCATAAGATTAACATTACTAGAATTTCTCAAATTAGTAAATTAAGTGGAAGTACCACTAAGTAATGAAGTGATCAGCTTCAGTTCTAGAGGGCCTTTCATTTTGTTTGCTTTATTATGGGGTGTAGGTTGTAGAGGTGAGGGAACCAGGATGACATTTAAACAGGAGTTAAATCAAACCAGAAGCTTTCAAAGAGGAAGACAGAAGGAGTACATTACAAAAATACATGTCAAATATTTCAAGATCTCTACATGGTAGATATAAATCAGTTTAAACAGTAAAAGTGATCCTGCATGCCTTCCAATACCAGTTATTTGAGCTTGCAGTGTTCTTTCTGGTTGTGATCCTCTGTGAGATGCTGCTTCAAAATGCAAAAATGTAAATGAGAAGAGAATGGAGTGGAAGGTAGGAAGAAGGATGGCTATACTACTAATTAGTATGAGAGCTTCATTATCTACATCTATTTTCATTTCTACAAAGTTACAGCTTAGATATAAAAGAACAGTTGAAAAGAAGATAGACTTGTGCATGAGAACAAATTGCTTCAATTAAAGGTTACAGTGGTGGGCATGAGCTGGCTGCTTTGTGTTATTTTCCAGAGGGGACTCAGTTGAGCTGCTTGTTGAAGGAGTCAGATTGGCACAAGATTTGGGCACTGGATATAGATCAAGATTTACTTTCACAACTGTCTGCAGTTATCTTTAGTGGGATTTTTTTCCAAAGACAGCTTGCATAATACCTTGTAGCAGTTTAACATGCTTGCTCAGTAGTGTCTTTAACACATTTAGAGATATTTTCTCACTACTTTGCTTTTCTTTGGGATCTGAAATTGTACTACAGGGGTTTTGTTCTTTGAAGAGTTAAAAATTAGCATTTTTTATTCTGAGTAAATGCATTGTTCTTCCTTCTATTCAGCTGATTTTCATGGAATGTTCATGTATCAGAGATACCGATTTAGCCCAACTAGTAGAAAATTCTTTTTGATATAGAAATGTCAGATTTTAAATTCTGGTGTCTGTTTCAAAAGGTGATCAATCAGCCATTAAAGTGATGGTCAGCCACTGATCTTTGGGCATAATATGAAGCATAATACCCTACTTAGAAGGAGTGGTACTGGGCTGCTTCCTATGAGCTAGAATCCTTTCTTTCTGTTTCATTCCTTTACTCCAAATTTCAAGTAAGGAATTTTCTTCTCTCAGTATCAACCAGTGTGATTGTATACTTTTGTCTTTCAGTTTAAAACCTCAATTTAATGATACATTAATCAGGTGCAACTAAACCTAGTTGGTGAAATCATATTAGCTGCTAGAAGTTGTTTAAGCTTCAGTCAAATGTGTGTTGTCAGATAATGTAAAAATGAATGATCAGGCTGAATAAAAAAGAGAATAAAGTAATTTCTCTTAAAGCAGAAGCAAAGCCACAAAAAATACAGATGTTCAGGTTTGTGTTCTTAAAACTGACATGGATTTCATGCTCTAGATAGCAATTGCACTTCTTTCTTCTGTGAGTAGAGCTCTTACTTGAAAATTTGCTGTCTCTTTTTCAACTTTTCAACCAAGGGTCCTTGTCTTTTTTTTTTTTTTTCTATTCAAATAGCTATCCTTTTGATAGGATGCTCTTCCATATCCAGTAAATAAAACAAATAGTCCACAGGTGTCTTTCAGCTGATCTGCCCAGGATTTCTTTTCAGCTCTACATTTAGCTGGGAAGTTTTACACTACAAAAAAATTTTCCAACTAGAAAAAGAATTAAGATGGGTCAGTCTGTAATTTTCTACATGCTGCCCCTTCACTTCCTTTCTAAAAGAAATACCTCAGTTTCTGTGTCTCTGGTTATTGAGTACCAAATCATCACTGAGCAGATTTTG
Source organism: Melozone crissalis (assembly GCF_028551555.1). NCBI lineage: Eukaryota > Metazoa > Chordata > Aves > Passeriformes > Passerellidae > Melozone > Melozone crissalis. The sequence goes on along the minus strand of NW_026535791.1, from coordinate 58,847,467 downwards.
AAGGTGGACAGAAAATCAAATGGGTGGGACACCATTCTGTGGGAGGGATCAGTGGTTGGACTCCAGGCAGTCTGTCTTACAAGTCTGATGGTGGGCTGATTACTTTAGGGAAATGGGATGAAAAACAGTTGCAAGTTCTCCTCCTGTTCCCTGTGAGGATAATGGTTTTTATGGCAGATGAACAGGATTTCTTCAAGAAGTACCATGGTAGTGTAGGTCATGGCACTGAGCACTGCCTGAAAGCTGATACCAGTAATTCTCCTCAGTAATGATCTGGAGTAGTGACCGCTTGAAACAATCAGTTTTCCTGCTCACTTTCCTTGAAGTAAACAATTTTCCTTCTGTCTTGCTTGCTGAAGGCAGAGATAACTGATAATGAAGTGGTTCAAACTAGCCCAGGTCTGTTAATGAATGGAATGGATGCTTGCTCAGGCATGGTAACTCAGGGAGGAGCAAGTTTAGAATATTGGACAATTTTGAGGGTAAAACATCTGTTGTGCTTTGTGTCCACCAGGGACAATCTCATGTTTCTGTGGCTATTTTGTGTAGGTTAGGTAATGGGGCTTGTCTGTGGCCCAGTCTTCTGTGGCAGCTGCCTGCAGGATGTACTGATTCTCTGAGTTAGAGACCACCCAAGCACAGTGCTGTTCAAACAGTCCCAGGCTGTCTCACCATTGTGGGTGGGGTGTTTGATGAAAAGAGCACCAAGCTCTATCTCACTCTCTAGGTTTTTCCCTCTCTTTAGGATGCTCAGACTTGCTTGATGCCATCCTCTTTCTGATATACCTGATGTAGATTTAAGGGCATTTGGTAGAGGCAGAATTTCACCTACTTGGAATTGCAGCTGGAGAAGTCCTCTCCAAAGGCAGTGACAGAGTTCTGAGTTTTTAAAGATATATATGATAGGATTAAGGATTTCACCTAGCTACAGATTTGCTGATCTTTCTGAAAATAAATTAGTATTTAGTCATTAATTATGATGTGAGATGGACCAGTTTGAAGTCTGAGAACACCCTTGCACATCCTTTTTAGTTATTCAAGTCTGTGGCAAATCCTGCCCTTCGTGGCATGGCGTGACTGACGCTGCAGTGCTGTAGCCAGCACTATCTGACCCTGTGCCTTGCACTAATGCTGACAGTCTGAAACTTTCTGCCTGATTAAGTCTTTAAGCCAGCTCTAGGACATGTGTTTGGAATAACTTGAATGAGTTCTCAAAATGCTGTTAAGCAATATCTTTATGGGCTTTGCGTATCAACATCTCCATTAACTTCCTCAGTTCATTGCACTCTGCTTACCAGTGAGTAAGCACTGTTTGAAAAGAAGCCACGCCCTTCATGAATTCTCCTAGAGAAAATGTTACAAAACATTCTGGAGCAGAATTTCTGCTTAGACAGAATCCTTAGAGAGCTTTTAGACTTTAATAAATGAATGCTCCATGGCAGTTACTTAATTCTAAAATAGGAAACAACAGACCTGTGGAGAAGAGGATCACCCAAACTGGAAAATAGTTGACAGTGGTATTCTATGGGATTTTCAGAGTTTTAAGAAATTTAAATTGGTGTTTGTTGGAATGTTTGGATACTGTGCTGTAGTTTATTGAAGAGAGTAGAGGACAGGATTTTTCAAGCTGGTTGCTCATATCAGTATCTAATTGCATGAATCAGCTATTGATAATTTCTGCTTTGATCTTACACATGATGGTGGATGTCCTTTAAAAACATTTCTCCAGTCAGAGTAATGGGGCACTGAGTGGTCTGAAATCTGCAAGTGGCTTTGTTGGCAGTTAATTCAGTCCTAGAGCACTGAGTGCTTCATATGGGTGGGCAGTGATGCAGTTTGCTTGGAACTGGGAAATCTCTGGGGGAAAAGGGAGCAAGGCAGGTAGATGTAATATTTGCACATTCTTTCAGTAGCTGAAAATGTAACCCTCTGAACAGGGAAAGTCTGTCATTTTGGTTTCCTTGCCAAGTTGGAAGGTCTCTGTGCCCCTGGCAGTGTTGTAGTTGTCAAATTTTCTTTAAAATATTTGTATTAGTTTGTTTCTAAAACAGAATAGATGTTAGTATAAATATCCCATTTGTAGGTGTCTGGATTTTTCTACTGATGAACTTGTGATTGATTGATTTGATCAAATCTAGCAAGTACTGACTAATCCTACAGAGAATGATGGAAGAGTCAATAAAAGGATTAATTCCTTAAGTTTGGGTTGAGTCCTTGTCAGTTTGTGCTGCTAGATTTTTTTCATAGCTGTGTTCAGCAGGGATTGGTATTCATCAGTACCTGTCACTGCATTCCCTGCTCCTGTCAGCTTTCCCTCTGCACAATCCCTTGTGTGCTGTGTTCAGAGCCTCTTCTCAGTGTTCAGGTAATCTCCAGGGCTGTGGCATCTCCTGATGCTCTGATCTGCACTTACATGTGTAGTAATTTATTTCAGCATTGTTAAATCATTTGCTCACCGGTCAAGGTCTAAGTAAAAAGCCAAAAAGCCTAGACCCCAAACGTGTAAAAATGTTCTTTCAAAGCTGCTTAGCTATCAGTTGTTCAAATCAAGTAATGTTCATCTCCCTCCTCAACTCCTCAAAAACAAAGCCTGCAAACAAAACCCAAGCAGACACCCCCCACTCCCTCCCTTTCCCCTGCCAAGGTAACCAGAGTAGATGAATTTCTCAAAATGGCATTGCAGAACATGAGGCAAAACAAAGATAAAATGTAATGGTCCTGGCATGATTGCTAAAATGATATTTGTGGGGATTTCAGAGCCTTGGCTGCTCTATGTTGAGTGTCAGGGCTTGAAAAGTTTTCTCATTAGCTTTTATGTTTTCTATCAACAATGAAACAATCCAGGCAGTAGATATCTGAAAGAAGATTTCTGTTCATGGATAGTTGAAGTCACTATTCATTAGTAACATGATTAAATAGTGATCAGACTGCTCTATATCTTGAATGTGCTTTGTGTTGTGTTACAGTGATTCATTCTTAATTTCATGTTGGCTGTCTGGTGTAATACATATAAAAATCTCTATAAAATCCCTGTAGTGTTGGCAGTTTTCAGAGATTTGGGTAAGAAAGACCTAATTGATGCCTTATATATTCTTGCATCCTCCCTACAGATATATTTTTGTTGCTTGTGGTGCCTGTTCTGTGCTGTTCTCTGCCCTTTCAAAGAACTAATGCACAGGAAGAGCTGATTTATTCTGTGCCAGGAAGCATAAGCTTGTTGAAGAGCCTATTCAGTTGCACAGTTGTTCAAAACTACCGCTATTTGAAACCTATGCTTTTTCTGATCAAATAAATTCTGTATAATATGGCAAAATATTTCGTTGATATGACATTGCTTTTCTGATTCTCATTACTTTCTTTGGGCTGTAGGGCAGCAGTGCCACTTTGGTTTCAAAAGCTTCTTGCGCAGATGTTGTTGCAGAGAAACTCAAGTCATATAAGTAATGTTGAGGGCTGTGCTGTTTTAGTTGCTGGAGTTCATCTGGGCCACTGAGCCAAAGCAGTTCCAAGGCATTAACTCATAAATAGCTCCTTTTGTCACCTGATGACAAAAGTTAATATAGCAAACCTTGTCCATTTCTTACTAATATAACAGTATTGGGAGAGATGGAGAGCTGAAAACACAGACACACAGACACACAGACACACAAACATTTGATGAGGGGGTCTGACCCAGAGGATGACAGAAGCCTTCAGCAGAGCAGATCCTCTACTGAGACTGTCTTCTTTTTTGTGGCCACTATTTCAGGAAAAAAGTGAAAATAAATGAAAGGAAATAAAATAAATTCAGTAAATTTCATATTTTTAAAATAGTAAGGATTCAGTGAATGGGTTTTATTTTATTTTATGTATTTGTGGAGGGGGGCTTACCTCAACATCTTGCACAGGTCCTTACTTTTGTGATTTGAGAGGTAAGTGAAGAATCTGTAATATCCCATTGGTTTGATCACAACTCCTGCTCATTTTATAATGAATATCTTGCTTATAAATAACATTTTGAATGTATAAGGTTGTACAGAGATAATTGCACAGCTGAAATGCATTGGCACAAGGCCAAAGGTTGAGCACTTTCCACCATCCCTCCTAAATTGAATAACTCCACTTTATGAAGTGTGTCATCAGATATTGTTTTCATTACTCTCAGAGGGCAAATTAAGGTTAATAAAAATCCATTGAGATTACCCATATATGTGAATATTTATATTTTTAGAACTTTTCTTTGTCAATTACATTTCTCACTGACTATGTTTATGTGAATACAAGTACATAGGTCAAAGCTTCAGCTCACGTTTCTACAATTTCAAACTGTTTTACCTCTCTTAGACAGATTTCCTCTAAACTGGATTGTGAGACCCTGCAATGTTTTTCAAACTGAGCAAAGCTAGGTGCACTCCTTCTACTAGGTTGTGGTTTCTGACATGCCCTGAATCCCATTATCCTGGGTTTCACCTGACACACGTAGAAGCCATTTGACTCCTCTGCTTCAGTCCTCAAACCCAGTATTTGTATATCCTTGACTTTAAATTTTATGTTAAATAGCATATTCTTCATACAAGGCAACCCAGTATTTTGTTAATACTCTTATTACTCTTCAGCAATCTGAGAAACCCGTTAGTAGAGATGAAAGGAGGGGAATGGTTTTCCATTTTCTGTGATAAGTTAGTTATATCTATAATCTGAAATAGCACACACATACTGGAGTCACCTGTTCCCATACTCTGCTTTTACAATATTGTCCTCTCACTACAAGTGTCCTTTTTGCACTCTGCTGCTGCATGCCCTTCCCCTCTTCCTACTTCCCAAGAGGTTGATTGCCTTCGTACTTGATACCACAGCTGTATCTGCCTCTTGGCATAAGAAAAAGCAATATAAGGAATGGCCTAGTGTACAGAAATTTTAACCCATATTATTTACTCATATTTAATATGTATAATCTTTCAGCCTCTGTGAGGTCAAGGGTCTTTGTTTTTCCAGAGATGGTGTCTTTATCACTTGGTGGACTTTTTTGGTCTATGAATTTGAATTTTTTAAAATCTGTGTACTATCCTAGCACAAAGAATAGCTTTGGGCAGAGTTATCCTATTGGTAACATTTTGGTATAAGTTTTAAAAGAAAGGTGTTTTTCCCACCCCCAAAAATTAAAATAAGAAATTTGTAAGTTGCTTTTGTTAATCTTAACATTAAATGAAAACATTTGTCACTAACTAGTTAACCTTGTCAGTCTATTGCAATGCAGTGTTGAAGAACAAAACATTAGAAAAACAAAAGAAAAATAATGATTGGAAATGGTTGAAGGTAAAATACATAAAGTTGCCACTTAAAAATCTATGCCACTTGCTAGGCTAGGCTTGTTTGGTTTAGGATTTTTTTATTTGTTGAATGAAACAGTGAGCAACTTTTCTCTACAGGTTATTGACATGCCAGAACACAATCCTGGAGATATGGGAGGAACAATGAGACTGGGGAAGAGGAGGACTGTTTTTAAAACTGAAAATTCTGTTTTAAGTAAGTTATTTTTCTGCTCTTATGACTTTGCCTTTTGGATAGGAGCTTTGTAACATGGAAAACCAAAAATGCTATAACCTTAAGCAAACAGTTAGGTGGCAGCTTCCCTGAGCTCATTCACTCTGATCCTGTTATTTACATTTACTGAGAACTGGAGTGAAAAAAAGAAATGAGAGGCATCTGTAGCTCCCAGTGAAACTGTCACTGAAGGTCCAATGCTTTTTTAAAAGCAATGAGTAAAATGTTGAGAAAACTGAAATTCTTCTCATGGCAGTTTAATTCATTATGTTCTTGAGAAGGTCAGAGTGCTTCCTTCCTATTTTCTTGCTTGATCCTGGAAGGAATCTTATTTTGGGAAAGCAAAGTATATGTTGCAGAAAAGGAAAATTATTTGCTGCAACAGGATCCTTCAGATAACAAAATAAAAGAAACCAGAATATAGAAAAAATTATTTAATTAGATCGATGTGTATTTTAAAATTGAAGTAATTCTTGTCTCCTATTAATCAGCCCATTATACAGTAGTAATATAGATGATGCTGCAAAAGTGTGAAAAGTAGTTTCTTGTCCATTAACTAAATCTGTATGTACTTATATTGCCCTGCCCCTGATATTGATCTGAGGTATTCTCTATTTAGCTATGTTAAACTTAAGGATTGCATCCTTCTGAGTACTTAAAAATTACATCTACTTCAGCAGGAGACCAGAGTGTAATACCATATGCACATTTAATGAAAAATCTGCAATTCTAGAGATGCCCATACTAGTGATCTAACTGGCCTGTGTGATACTTTGCCTATGTGTGATATAGATATGCATATCACAAAGTTCAAGTTGTTGTGTGACCTAAACATTTCTGGAAAAGTTAATAAAAATTAACTTGTGTTGTAACCTTTGACCAATATTAAGAGTTGTTTAAATCTGTTTAGATCTTTGGAAAGAATAAGAAAAAGCTATGGTAGTTTAATCAGGAAATAAGATTTCTTTTCCTTATGTTTTACAACTTGGATGAAAATAATAGTTTTGGAAAAGTGGTCCCTTAAAATTAAGACATACACCATACTTTGTAAAATGGCAGTACTATTATTCTACAATTTCTGAAGATGTTCTTGGTAGTTTAGTTCATGTACCAACCCCCTAGCAAGAGAGTAATTCTCATGACCTTAGTGTAAATTGAGAGCAAAGTTTGAGCCATGATTATGAGTAAGAGATATGATTGAAATCTAGAAAGAAGTTTACTGCATATCTCAGACTTGCTCCTTGTTGCTGTGAAAGGCAGAGTGTTCGAGATGACGCACAGAAGACTGCCAGAGTCATTTGGGTAATGAGATCAGGAAAACAGAGAAAAGCAATATTCTCTGTTCTTTGGAGGTACTCTGCCAGGTGCCATGCATAATCTATTAAAATGGAACAGATGCTACTAAAAGGCTTCCTTCCCTGCATCTTTTGTGTACAACTGTTGTAAAACTCTGAAGGGATTTTACATTGCTGGCTCACTCAGACTTTTTTTTTAAAGCTTTACAATTTAAATTAGTTAAAGTGTGTTTAGAGTCTAGTTTGCCTAAGCTATTTCTAGTCAAGGAATGTTGAATATGAATCCTGAATGAACTCAGGTAGCAGTGAATTAAAAGAAACTAGTCATCACTCAGGATGAGTGATGAGTGTTCTTCCACTCAGGAAGAAAAGAAAATGCAGTGAGATGAATAAGGTCTTGTTGTGTTTAACAAGTGTTAAATGTGACTTTGAGGTTTAAATTACAAGGAGTAATTGTAGCAACTATTAAAGCAACACATGGGCTTTTAATTTCTCTTTTGTTGTTTATTCAGGGAAGCTTTATGGTGATGAAATGTTTGTAGAGGAGCGACACAGGCATCGCTATGAGGTAAGCACTGTCCTTTGCATGGATCCACTCCTCTGTATGCAAACATCTGGGATAGGGTGCCTGAATACTTTCATAAAACTGACATTCAAGGAGACACACATGAGGTGGACTCCTGGAGTTACCTCTGAGGTACTTCAGAAGGGATCTGACTCCATCAGTGTCTCTAAAGGGCCTTGAACTATCAGATTTGTGCATGCTGTAACTGATTCAGACAATATTAACCTTCATTGAAAGGGAGGAGAATATGATGGTGGCAAACCTGCTCAAGTTTGGATATTAACTGAGTGGTTAAAACATCATCAAGGAAATGAGACAGCTCACTGCAAAGCTCCTCAGTTTGAAGGAAGAGCTGCATCACAGCTTTTGTCATAACCACTGAAATTCACTGTTCAAAGGGAGGTCAGTGGGCATCTGGTGGATCATTTAAAAAGGGGGAATTCAGGCTGCTTGGTTTCAGAAGAGCAGCAAGCAGAAGGGACCCCGGCTTTAATTTTTGAATATTTCATAGTAACTTTTAAAATTACTGGTTCATTTCTTTATTTAATAAACATGACAATTTTTACGAATTTATGCCAGAGTTGTTAAAACAAGAAAGCAAAAGTTCCCAACCCTTACCCAATTCTCTTCATTCTTGTATGCATGTAAAAACCATTACAATTACTGTTTGTTAGATCCAAAAATAAACAGAACTACCATTGTTATTGCTTTCAACGTTTCAGGTGAACCCAGAATTGACTCACTGCTTTGAAGAGAAAGGGTTGAAATTTGTTGGTCATGATACAGAAGGGAACAGGATGGAAATTATTGAACTGGAGAGTGAGTGTCTTACTTGTTTGTAATACTTATTGCATCTGTTAAAACTGTATGAACTGTAAACTATAGGTTGTTGAATGACATGTAGGCACAATATTTATCTGTCTTAACAGCCAAGATAATTTTGGGTGCTAACTGCTAACTCCACTTGTGTATTACAATTGGTGAAAATTCAGAGTGGGTTAGGAAAAGTCTTACACTTTGCAAAGGCTGTGCATGTATTTGATTATGTGGGACAAATGTGCTCCTTTTCCAAAAGGCCCTAAGTCTAGCTCAGGGGCATTTGGCTATGTAGAATCATTGAGTGATTTGGGAGATTATATTGTCCAACCTTCTGCTTCAGCACAGGGATACCTCCAATTATAGGTCAACTTCTCTAGAGTTGTATCAGTACAGTTTTGAGTACCTCCAAGTATGCTGTTGCTGGGACTTCAAACCACTCATGACTGTTCTCTGAATACAGAAGTCTGGCCATTTTTTTAACATACTTTGTGGTCTACCCATTGTCCACAGCTTCCAACTTAAAGGGTAGGAAACCATATGAAAAGCTTTGTTAAAGTCAGAATTAAGGAAAGCCAGTGCTCTCCCTGCATCCAAAGACAGATTCTTCTCAGGTTTGTTGTTCCAATCTTCCTGACCTTCATGTTCTGAACATCAGGAATTTTCTGTGGTTCCTTGGATCCTTCTTTTTGTCTTGAAGAAGAGCATGGTGACTGCCTTTTCCTACTCATCAGAGACTCCTGGCTTTTTATAGATTTTTATCTATATGCCAGTTTCACAGTGACATTGCCCTGCTCCCTAAGCACCCTCAAATGTTCTTGGTAAGGTCTCCATATATGTTTCATTTTTCCCAATTTGTGTTTCATTTATGGAATATGAATACATTCAGTATAGGCAAAGGATATAGCATTACTGGAGTGTATTACCTACAGAGTCTGTGAAATCTCCATCCAGACCTTCAAAACTTGACTAGACAAAGCTGTCAGCAGCCTGATTTAACTTTGAGTTTGTCCCTGCTTTGAGCATATTGTTCTGAATAGACATGCATAAATAGATACTGGAAACCAAAATACCATGAAAATAACATGATAAATGTAAACTTTGTGACTTTCCAATTGTGTCCTTCTCCTCCCACCCTTACATGTTGGTACAGGTTTATTATTCAGTTTTTATGAATCAGAGGATGATTTTTCTTTGGTTTGCCCTACTAACCTTCTGCCTCTGTTGTCAGTTGCCTTTTGTGGAAAGAAGTTTTCTGCTCCCTCACCCTTAAATTCACATGTGCTGCTCTGGCTTCTGGACACTAGTCTGAAATCTTTAATAAGTTTTTTTCCTAAAAGTTTTTCTACTATCTTCTTCCTACATTGTGTAATTTTCTTTGATGTCTATCTTGTAGATCACCCATATTTTGTGGGAGTTCAGTTCCACCCAGAATTTTCCTCAAGACCTATGAAACCTTCACCTCCATACCTTGGACTGTTGCTGGCAGCAACTGGGACACTGAATGCATACCTGCAGCGTGGATGTAAATTGTCTCCCAGGTAATCTTTGTTTTTTGCTTGCCTGCATTTGCCAGTCACATTTTTAGAGGGACTATCCCATCCTTCAATTCAGAAGCCCAGAAGATGAAAAGGAGTTCTTCATGTATTGATTTACTTGTGACTGTGTGCCTGTCATATACTTGGGTATAAAATAAGCTGTAAGCAGGAAGCACCGTTCCTCACTTCTTCCTTTTCAGAGGTTATTAGGGCTAAAGCCAGAACTCCACATTACAATCAGAAAAAAGTAAAAAAATTAATAAATTCAAATGAAGATAGGCAGCCTCCTGTGTTAACTTCCATCGACAGTAGCTTCATAGGGAAAGAGATTTGCTAGAGGATCAAGCAATGAAGTGAAATTCGTACCCAGTTGTACTTGAATGATGGTAACAACAACAAAGAAAGCACTGATTTTATTTTGAAGTAGCTAAATAATAAATACTATCTTTCAGAGACAGGCCTGAAATAAAACAGTTGGGATACCTTTAGACTTACAGAAGGATTTGGATCTAGGTCAGAACTGGATGGTTCAGCCAAAACTCTGTCCTTGGTCTCTTGGACACAGAGGCTTTGGTTTATTGAATGTACCAATATTTTTTTATCCAGGGTCAACTAATTCTTGTTTATTTCAATGATATTAAGAACAGTTAAAATTTCATTATAATAGCAATAATAAAGAAATCAGAGGGAAGCCTTGGGCACAGTAACAAAAAATTTTAAAAAATCATAAAATGACTGAATAATAACATTGAACAGATCCAACTCTGGCATTTTGGCTTTTCCTCTAAACAAGACACCAAACTCATTAATTCTGTGGGTTGGGCTTTTTTTTTTTCCCCCAAGTCTTGTGTTCTATTAAAATAAGATGTGTTTGTTAGGAGAGAAATAGCAATTTTATTCAAGTTTGAGTAGTAATGGGAAAACAGCCAAACCAGACCAGACCAATCTCTTTTGGTTCCCTACTCCTTTATGGGTATCAATTTTTATTTACTCTGCCGGGTTGTGGAGCGATTTGCATACAAAGAGAATGAATTTCTGATCTGCAAACCAGAGCTTGATTGAAACAATCCTTTTACCTTAGCCTGTTATTGTTAGAAGCAGTTATAATGTTAGCTACCTTTTAAAAGCTGTGCTGGTGGAATACACAGATCAAATTTTTGTGGTGCTTGGCAAGGCAGAGCATTCCATCACTGTGATCTTCAGCATTACCTCCTGGTGGGCACTCTGACTCACACTTCACAGGCCCCAATATCCTTTCTTACACTGCTTTATCCCATAAGTAACCCTATTTATTTCTCTGAGATAAAGAAAAATTACTTTTTTTTAATAAGTGATCTGCATGCATCCTGCTAATTTACATCCCTTAGTGTTATATGCTATCTAATCCTGACCTAAAGTTTCAGCCATTACTGAATTTGCCTCACTTAGACTTACTTGAATTAATCATTCAAAATGTATACCCAACTCTTTTTCTTCATGTTCATAGAATAAACTCCTACCAAATCTTAAACATTTAGCAAAGACAAAAATCCATACTCCAAAACTTATTTTATAAAATTGCAGATTTTGCTATTTACCTAGTTACACAGCAATCAAGCAATACTCCTGTGTCTTGAGAAAGGTCACTGGAATAGGAAGGCATTTGGAGGCTAAAAGAGGAAGATTTTGTGTGGAAGAATGTTCAGGAGGGAATTGCAGTTAGTTACAGCACACACACTCATATTAACCTACCCAGCTGCTGAGTGGAAAGATTTCCAGTGTAAACCTTTAAACCCCAGAATGCTGGTGATGTCATTGAGTTGTAAAGTTAAGACATGTCCTAGCAAGGCTGAAATAAATCTGAGGAGAGGATTTTCTGCACACCTCATCCAGCACCACCCACCTGTGTTTTAGTTGTGCTGTGGACTAGAGCAAAGTAAGCTGGCAGAGAATTTGTGGAGACCAGCAAGCTGAGCAGATTACCAAAGCAAAGCTACCATAAACACTAAAGAGAGAGTGAATGATGAAGTCCTGAGACAAAAGGAAATGGGTATTTCAGCATGAGAGTCTTAACAGGAAACTATTACTCCAGAACATTTAATAGCCCCATAATTAGGTTGTGATTTTAGAATATTTGACACCTGGACAGAAGCCCTAGCTTGTCAGCAAAGCTAATAATAACTTCAAGGATGCATTACTACTTCTGGGAGAGTGCCCTAAATAAATGAAAGTGAATAAACTGTCTCTTAAATTTTTGTAAGGCCTAATCTGGTACAGACATAGGCCCACATAGGCATGAGCATACCTAGTTTGAGACTGGAATGCATCCTCTGAGGAAAATTTAGTTCCTAGAAATGTCAGTGTATACACCAAGAGACAGCCAAGAACTGACCAAAGGATCAGAGTAGCTCAGTGATTAATTGTTACTTATTTACCTGAAGTACTAGTTGGGCTCCCAAGTTGCCTTTGTGGTTTCAGCCTCTTGTGCTTTATGGCATGAGTGCCCAACCATCAAAGCCCTGCGCTTCATTTCCTTGTGAATGGCTTTAGATCGTGACCTTTTCCAAACCTTTCCATGGAAATACTGAAGTCACCATTTCATATAGAAGTGAGGAATTTGGTGGGAGGCTGCCAGTTTACATTTTCATTTTCAAGGACAGAGAAAACCAAAACTACATGAGACTCAAAAGTGTACAATACCCACAGATATGCTGCTTTAAAAGAGAAAACAAAGGGTTTTAATAGGAAACTAGTGGATGAAGAGGGGAACTTCACATGTAATGTTGTTGGCTTTTACTGAGACTTAGGTAGTTTCATTTGAAAAAATTAATAAAAACTGATTTGTCTTTGGGAACAGTATAATATGAGTTGCAAAATCACTGGTGTACAATAAAGCCATGTTACTTGTTTTGTTTTGATGTGTTTTTTCCCCTTATCCAGTTTAGCATCAGCAGGCTTTATTTCTTCTTTGTCTACAGCCAGCACCTTTATTAATGGCCTGCAAGAGTAAGCCCGAATGCATTAATTATATTTGCAAATAATGTCATTTGAATAAGAGATGAAAGTGCTATTCAGAACAAAGAAGTAACAAAAAATATGTAGGGAATTTAGTAATCTCTGTTGAGTATAATGATATCTTTGGAGGAAGAAGATAAGAAGCTAAAGATAAATAAACACAAATATCCAGTACAAGGGAGGAAATGTAGGAAATGAGAGGTGTTCCTAGGTGAGTAAGTGTAGGCAACACTGACTACTGCCAAAACAAAGCTTTCCAAAGCATTAGTGAATATGCTAATGTGAATCGCCAATCCAATGCCATCTAGTCACAGAGTACTCTTGAGTTCTAGGAAAAACATTAATCAAAGATGACCTATGAGCTGTGTTCAGAGACAAAGAACAAAAGTGGCCAGAGAACCGAAGGAATGGTGCATTAAATGAAACACCAAAAACCTCAGAAAGTTTGCCCATATGGTGCTTGCTGCATTAGCATGGTCCAGCTCTCTCTCAGACCAGCTGTGGAGGAAAGCACCCATGAACAGGACAGAAACCAGCCTGTGTGACCTGTTCTGGTGCCTGATGTCCCCTGTACGTTGTCCCCAGTCGAGAACACGTTTGGCACACCATCATGCTTCTGCCATTGGCTGAATCCAGACATGTGATTTGATGGAAATGGGATTTGAAGATTGTCAGGAGAGCAGCAAGAGAGGGGCTACTCCACAAAAGATGGCACTCCAGGAGCCAGAGGTGGGAGCTGTCCTGGTGAGGATGGTGTCCTCAGTCAGTACCACAGTTGCCACAGAAGACAAGTGCTCTGGCTCCAGTGACCTTCCAGTGATGCAGGTCCCAAGTGGGGATGGTTGGGACAGCAAAGACCCTGTTACCCTCAGAGCTCTTACGGAAAACTACAGAGAAGTTTTAAAGAAAATCCTTTCTTAACCATACTGGCACTTAGTAATGGCTAGTTATGTCAGTTAACTTTGTCATTAAATGTTAGATGTTTACAGTGAAAACCCTTCTGAACTAGAGACCTCAAGTCTTTTTCTGCAGTTGTTCAGTGAAAATGCACTTTAAGGAACCAAATAGCTCATTATAGCAGTTCTGTGGGTCAGTTCTGCATTACACACTGCCAGAGCCTGTTTCTCTCCAGTGATTGTAAGGAGCTGCTGCTGCCTGTCCCAGATGAAGATTTTATCCAAGGTCCAGTTATGTGAGGGCAGGGGGCTCACAGTTTTGGGTTTGTGCTGAGGGATTCCCAAATGAAATGATGTTTTATGGAGGCATAGGGTTGTATCATGATGACCATCATTTTAAAGGATAATCATGATTTTAAATGCTAGATAAATTTTTTATGACCATAAATGATATCTGTGATTTTTATGACCATATAATAATCATAAAAATATGTACCAAGAATATGGGTGACTGCAATTATAACCATTGCACCATCAAATATGCATTTATTCAAAATAATGTTTTAATGACATAATAATTTTAATAATTCAGATTTTTTGGGGGAAATTAATTATTATAATTTGCAGATTTCATTTTGCTGAGTCCTCAAAAGCTAAACACTTAAACAACTGCAGTCTGTACTAAATTTATCTGTACTTCATGTATCTTTAATTTGCACTGAGGAAGAAATGCACTTAGCTTGGCACCTTGCAGGGTATAGCATTACTGTAGTAATTATTTTAATTCCTTATGTTTCTGGAAAAGGAGCTTTTTGTCAATTGTACATTAAAAATTAATGAAAGAAAAGCTTCCCTGAAACTGCTGCTTTGTTTCTAAAGAATATTGATCTGGATTTTCCAAGTGAAAAACAGAATGTTTACAGAGTACCCATTCTACAGGAGTGAAGTGACCAAAATACTTCATCTGAAGTGACTGACTAGATCCAGTGACACTTCTTTGAGTTTTGTTATGTTTTTTTTCCCTTGGCCACCACTTTATACTCGAGAACCCACAAAAACAAACAAACAAAACAAAAAACCAACCAAACAAAACCTGTTGGGGTTAGATCTTAGATCTGGTGGCCTCAGATCTGCTCAGTACCTCCTTGTTGGAGTCCACTGTTGTAAGAATTGTTACAAATAAGATGAAGATAATTACCAATAGAACACAGACTAAGAGAAAACTTGCTGAAGCAAATGTAAGCATATATTTTCAGTGGTTGGCTCAGTGTGAAAAAGAATTTCATTAAAGAAAGCTGGGCTTATTTGGTTTCTCACCACCACCACTTTCACAGCCACTAGATTTAACTAAGGTTACTGAATATTACCAGCTGTGAGCATGAAGCATCCATTAGGGTTTTGTGTTTAGTATCTGTACAACTCATTGTAATTTGGAACAAAGTACACATTTATTCCAAAGAGAAAAGATGGCTTGCTTCTGGTTAATGCCACCTAAATCTGAATTTTTCCTTCAGATTACACGTGATACTAATGTTTGAAATCAGAGTAAATCTCAGAAACCTGACACTAGTGCTGGTTTGAAGCTGTAACACACAGGTGTAGATATGCCAAGTTTCAGGAGTTCCTGTTTGCTTTCAAGTCCACTGGCAGCCTAACTCTTGAAGTTCAGGTTTCCTTGGGGCCCAAGTTGTTATTTTTAAGATGATGCCACAGGTTCTGGGTATGCTTAGACAAATCATTCAAGCAGCTGAACCTGAGAGGCTGACAGCTACCTGAGTCTGAAACCCAAGGCCTGATCCTTACCTGGGTATTTCCCCTGCCTTTCTTGCCCTGTGACCTGCTTGTGAGACATCAAACTGACTTTCACCCCATAGAGCAGCCCTAAAGTAGGGGAGACTGTGAAGTGCTACTGCAGAAGTCAAGAATGTAATGATGTCAGCCCTTCTCTGGGATTTGGTGTCAAATCCTGTACTGAAATTGGGCAGTGTGGGAACAGGAACAGGATTGTCATCATCTGAGTTAAGTGTTTTAGCCTCTGCTCTAGCAGCCAGGTGAGCCTCAGCTTTGGGAAACTGAAAACAGGCTTAAGAAGTTTGGGTGGTAAGTCAGTGAAACCACAGAAGCATCCACTTCTGTGGGTAAATCCCTCTAAAACCTGTGTCACTGAGTGGGGGAGGACCTATGAGGAGAGTGCTGGGTGGAGATCAGCACCTGACTGCCTCCAAGAGATGAAGCTGGGCAGTTGTCCACTCACCCCATTGGTTGGTGAGCACTTCTACTTAAGCATCCCATACTGTGTTGTTTACAGAGCTCTGGCATGGTTTTGGGCTGGGATTGCCACTGGCTAGCAGAGATAATTAAAAAAATAGAATTCTCTGAAAACTTGGGTCTTAAATCATGGCTGTCATAAGATTGTGCAGTTCTCTACAATCAGTTTTACTCTCTGCTCTGTGGACAGTATTTGCTATTTTGCTGTGATGTGAAAATGCAAAACTGTTTTAATAATACTGAATTTTTTTCCATGTTTCCATGGGTACTTTCAGAAAAAAGTAAGTACAATGTTGGTGATGTTGTGTTTGTCTGTGTGCATCTGGCATGCTTGATCGTACTGTTAACAACACTTTCCTCACTTGAACTGTGTAATTGATCACCAGCTGATGAAATGATCCAATTGAACGTTTCACACTAGCCTGATGTGACACACCCTTTATAAGAACACATCAGCAGTGTGTGTGTCACACAGACCAGGGCAGAATGCTGTAGACAAAGTCTTAATGTCAGGACAGCCAGAATATCTATGCTGTTTTACACAGATTTGGTACAGTGACCTGCTGTAACTGTGGGAAACTTTCCTAACAGAGGTAGAAATTAAATGAGGTGACTCTTGGTGCCATTCCTCCTGTCCCACCCTGTTTAGGTGTCTGTTTTTTTACCTATTCTTTCTTTAGTTTTCCTTTTCTCTCAAAGAAGAGAGGGTGACATTCAGGCTATAAAGCAGTGCTCAGTAGCAAGCAGCAGAGTAGCTGAGCGCAGTTTGTTCACTGTTCCCCAGTGCAGCCTCATCAGAGACTGTGGGGCTGCATGGCTCCCTTGCAGCAGTGCCCAGCAGGCAGTCACTGATTAGGCAGTCACTGATAAGGCTCTGTCTGACTGGGCTATGTGCTCCATGTCTCAGTAGGAGATCATGCCCAGAGATGGGGAACACAACATGAGTGGGGTCCTGTTGTCTGGAGGATGAAGGGGTGTGTGGTAAAGGGGAGGTGTCACAGGACAGCTGTGCAGTCAGTGCCTGGCACAGAGTTGGCACCCAAGGCTGTCATGATCCCACACAAGTGGGGTCTGAGATCCCCCCTGTGCTGTGCTAACCATGGCCTGGGCTCTGGAGGGTCACAGGGCTGATCACAATTATTGCTGCTCAAATGTACCTAATCTGTTCCCTGGGCTGCCTTTGCTGGCTTCTCATCTGGGAAAATTAAAATATCTGGAAAACAGACTGTGGAATGAAGTGTAGTAGGGAGGGGTTGAGGCTGGAGGCACTTCTGAGGTGCACTTAAATTTAAGATAAGCTTGGAGACCCAATAGACACTAACTGAAAATGTGGTTTGTGGGCACTTCTTTCTCTCAGTCACTGTGATGATTCCTGTTCTTCACTGTTTCCTTGTTCTTACCACTTATAAAACAATCACTTGCATGGCAATTTGGTCTCTGGAAACCAGTCTGCTTCTCTCAGGATACAACAAAAGGGGATAAAACTTCTAGAAAAACTGTCAGGATATTGCTTGGTGCAATGAAAATTGTGTTCTTACTAAAAGAGCAAGAACTATAATTTAAGTGTAGAATTGTGAGCTAATAAAGTTGTCTTAACTTTTGATTGTCTTAACTTAATGATTTTCTTTACCATAAGGGAGAAATTCCTTTTATTTTAGTTCTGAATACCTGTTATTATCTATCATGTTAACCATGATCTTAGACACACAGCAACAGCAAAATGCAGAATGAATGTACAGGAGTCAAGCAAAAATAAATTTAATGTACTGTTTATCAGGTAGAGCATTATTTTGCATCAAGTCTTAAACTCCAGACTTCAGCCCATTCCCTTGGAGGAAGGTGTTCTAAAATACCATGTTTTTAGCATGAGCCTAAAGAAGTTTTCTGGAAATGGGTTGCATTTGAGGAAAGTGTTGATCTTATGCATCATGGGTTGGAGGGCTTGAAATGAAATATTTGGTTTAGATCTTTCTGAATTCTTATTGATTCCAACAGTGACAGCTACAGTGACCTAAGTGATGACAGCTCTCCAGAAAAAGAGTTTCCTTATTCTGACACAAGCTGAAATTATTATATGTGAGCACCAAAATGGATGATGCTATTGAGGTAAACTGAAATGTTTTGATATTGCTTTATGACACTGACTTATTTTAGACTTAAAACAGGAAATAAAGTTAACTTAATTCTCCGATTTGTGTCAAGTCCCATCTGAGAGCTTATGTCTTCTTTCTTGTCTGTAGCATTTAATTGTCTTCCTCATCTGCTGCTTAACTCTCAAATTGAGATGTTAAAGTCTGCTAAGTATTTTGGGTACATCTTTTATGTAGGATGCTGTACAAAACCAAGTTGTGTAAGTGTTTGAAGATATATTAAAAATGCATTTTTAAAATTATATTTCATTTTTTCGTGTCTTCAGTTTACAATTTAGAATCACTTCAATTACATTGTGTAGACATTATTTTTTATTTTGCCTTAATATTCACCTGTAATTGCATTGATGCATTGATACAACAAAGACATCCCAACATAAATACTTGTACTCAATCTGCAGAGTGATAGAGATACAAACTGGTTTTATGAAATTGTGGCTTTGTTTGCCATAGCTTTTGCCAGAGTGATGTTGGATTGGTTGTTTATTCACCTGTAAACGTGGTAGTCATAGATTTCCTTTTGGTTGGAGGTTTCATTTCCTGTGAGACACCTGATCTCTGCAGGATCTGGGCTTGAAACTTGGTCTTACTTTATTTTTCCTATGCAGATTCATCAGAGCTGGGGCTGGTATGAGTCTCCCATTCAGCTTTTCAGTATTTCTGAGCACTTTTGTGAGGAGGGCACAACTTTCCCCTCTGAACATGTCTCACACGGTGTTGGCACTGAGCAGCTGTGCTGAGCAGACAATTGAGGCTACATATGAACAGCATTTCTGCCTGATGGTTCCTGATCCAAGTAGTGGCATGAGATACTAGAAATTGGAGTTCAGTCCTTAGATGCATGGGTTTCTTCTGTGATTTTCAATTGAATTCTTTTTTGCTCTCCTGTACTACATGTTAAAGATAATGATCCATCCCCAAATTATGAGAGCAAAGAACAGAATGTTAGGAGATTAAATGACCTGGCACATGTACATACAGTACTGATGCCTGCCCTAAAATAACCAAAAAATAAGTAGACAAGACATTCCTTTTCACTCCTGCCTCGATCCTTCCCACCTCCAAACATCACAATGGTTCTGTTTCTTGAGCCAACACAAGGTACAGGGCAGTGCCTCTGGAAAAGCCCTTGCTTTCCTCAATGGAATTTATGGATGGTAGTTCTCTGTTTAGTGTTGCAGGTGACTTGTTCAGTGCTTGGATGAATGCACTTTTGTGATGCTTTTAAGTGGTTATCAGTAGCCAAGCTGATTTTGTTTGGACTTGTCACTAGTGGATAACAATTTTTATTCAACAGAATTACTGTAGAAAAGATTAAATAACTAAATCCAGATATCAAAAAATAAGAAAAGCATTGTCTTTTTTTTTTTTTTATCTCATGGTTAATTCTACCCATTAATCAGAGCTGGATACACATGTAGATTATATTCAACTTTGTGGTTTCACTTTAGATAAAATGCATCTACTCATAGAATTTACATAGGACTACTTTGAAATGAGTCAACACATTTGAGTGAAAATTACATAAGCATGAAATAAACTGAGTTAAAGATTAAATATTTTTAATAATTGTTATTTTAAAATTTATTCTTCCTTTCTCTCCCTCTTTTTATGTTACAGAAAACTTGGGAACAGGACAATATTGAATAGAAGAAAGTAGAAGAGTAAGCTGCTTGCAGTTCTCATACTGTTTCTTCCTCTGCTATGTTCAATAATTCTCATTACAGATGACAGTTTTACGGTTCTGTAGCAAAAACTGTTCTGTATAAATGCTGCTTCAAAAGTTACCAAATGATTGTGCACCTTAGCTGTTAATCATTGTTATCTTGTCCTATATTTCAGAGTGATCTCAGGTGAATATGTATCAATTCACTAGTTCACAGCTTTCTTGATTTGAAGAAAGATTTGACTGGTTTCAGTTTGCCTTGGAACAGGAAGAATAAATGCATTAGCTCTTGGGAATGAGGAGGGCCATGCACTAAAGCATTTAAGAGAAAATTGTCTTTCTCTTGAGCAGTAGAAAACCATTTCAGGTTTTTTTCCTATTAAGTTTGTATATATATATTTTTATTACTTTTTTTGCTGTTCAGTTTTGCTGTACAAATGAAAAATGGTTGCTGTACCTCAGCTCTATGTGATTATAGTAATTAATGTTGGATACAAGTTTTTTCACTTTGCTTTTATAAGCAATTTGATTTCACATAAATTCATTTTCTCTATTTCTCCTGGAAGTCTGATAATGCTGAACATAAGTCTGACCTACAAAATTACAGAAGTGATACTAGAAGGTGGTTTCATATTTGTATTTTGTAAGAGAGAAAGTAAATACGTTAATATATTAAACTCCAGTTTTAACACTATTATGAAAGTTGTAGAAAAACCAGTCATAAACCTGGGGTGTTATCTGGGTTCCAGCTCTGCCACACTCAATTAGTTGTAGTAAATAAGTATGAAGCAAATTAAGTAAGGTTCACCCTTGTTTTCCTGTATCCTGTGACCACTCCATCATCATAGCACTTATTCCCAAATAGAATGGAATGATGTGTTTTAATTTAGAAATCACAAGTTATTTCACTGCATCACAGCTCAGGCAGCCCTGCAAGGCCAGGGCTGGAGCCTGAACCACTGGGACAGCAGAGGAAGATGAGAGATGCTGCTCTGGGTGTAAGGCAGCATTAAAGTGTAAGGGGTGTAAGCATCCTATTAGCATTGGGGCATCATCAAACCTGTCACAGAAGGTGAATCTGAGCTATGTAACTGATGGGCTCCAGGTGCTTGGGGCACACTTTCCTATAAAGAAAAATTCTGAATTTTGAGAGTTGCATTTCATTGTGGTTTTGGGCAAAATGTCTGCTTTAATTCATCAGAAGTCAATATCTGCACAAAAATAAGTAGCACCATGTTCCTTATTACAGCTTTGTAAAACAGCAAGTTTGAGGGCTGTGCATTGCTCTAGAAAATCTCAGGTTACACAGTAAATTTGTCTTTTCACTAAAAGAAGCTTTAATGGTAATGAAACATAAAATGTATTTTTATGGCTGCACTTTCCTAAAGTAGTTTGTGAATATGTGCCTTAGAAATGCTGACAGCAGAATTGGTGTCACTGTAGGTCTTCCCCAATGAGACACTGGCCACTGCTTTGTGAAAAGTGAAGAATTTCCTAAGATTGTCTGTAATTTGCAAATGTATTTTCAAAACATTTTCAATAAATTGTGTTATTTGGAAGTGTTTGGGTACTGCTAAAGAATCATGGTGCCAATGTGATGTGAACTGTGGTGTTAAAGAAAGAATTCATCATTTAATGAAGCTGTGCTTGTTTGTAAGGAAGGGGAGCAGCATGCAGGGTAGGTATTGCACTTCACTGACTCTGTGGACAGACCTGGATCTTACTGAGTGTCTGCAGTCCAGTGCTGCATCTCAGCAGTGTGGGTTCCTGTTTCACTGTCAGCTTTACAGGTGAGCTCCTTTAGCACCTGCCTAACATATTTAATGTGTACCCCAAAGCTAGGATTGTTTCCCATTATGTAACTGCTTGGAGACAGAACCTGCACGTGCAAGTGGGTAATGCCTGCAGAGTTTGGATCTAGTGAGGAGGATTTGCTTGACCAAACAGACAGTTCCTCATCAGGGAGCTCTTGTGGGAGGGTGGGCCAGATGCTACATTAGGTTGCTGTTTTTCTGAAGATAATAATATCAGACAGAGTGTGATTGTTGGTTCCGAGTAGTACCAAAAAAGGCTTACTGTGACCTGAGATTCATGGGACTCTGGCATACTCCTTCTATCCTCTAGAGTCATCTAAGCCCTGGCTTTCCAGGAAGACACTGGAAGTTTTGAGCAATACCTTAAAAGTAGAGGTTGAGTTTTCTGCAAGAACTTGTGTAAGCAGGAATTGCAGCCCAAAGCTAAAGGAAGTTTTCAGGAGAGAAAAGGCAGTTGTCACTAATCATAAGGGCAGGGTCTTGGTGCCCAAAATGATGTGGAGGATGATAAGGGAGGGTCAAGTGTAGGTGCAACAAATGACTTACCAACCTGAGCTAGCCTCCTCAGGAGAGCTGTTACAGCTGCCATGGCAATGCAAATGAAAGTTTCTCTCCAAACTCTGTGTGTATCAATGACAGAAGGGAGTGTGATTACAGCCTAGAGGACTTCTGAGCTGGCAGCAAAGCCAGATCAGCACAAGTGAACAGGGGCTGTGGAAGCCTGTGTGGGACTGGCTGAAGCTCATTTCCCTCAACTTTGCTGTCTGCATATGTGAGGTGAGCAAAATGTGCTGAGAAAGGGGAGTGAGGTGGAGCAGGGGGCAATCAGAATAACATTGTCCTTGGGAGAACATGTGGCCTCTTCCAACATGCTGCAGAAACTCACTCAGCTTGACAGGGAAGTTAACAAATTATGCAGTTGTTTCTGTACCTAGGACTGAATAACACCTTATCCTTGCACACAAGTAGAAGGAGGCTTCCTCCCTGGGACATCTACACGGGAGTTGTGGTGCATTTCTGTGCCTCAGCATTTTATCCCATAAAGTGCTCAGTTTTTCCCTGCTTGCAAAGTGAATTGGTAGCTGTTAGCTCTGTGATAACCTCCAGACAAACTCTTCCTCTTATCACTTCACCCTGTCTCCACTATTGATATGGTTGGTACTTTGTTCAGGGATTTCTCATATTGTCTCAGGTAGCAGCCTTTGTATTTTTGATGACAATGAACTTAGTATCTCAGCTATTTCTCCCTTTACTGGCTACTGTCTAGATTTTTCAGGTATTCAGTTTTGTCTGAATTGGTAACTAGCATGTGCTAACAAGGTGAAATTAATTGAGAGCTCATCTACAATAATTACATTAAAAGAGTCTGCATATGTTCTACTATGCAGCAGGCTTATATTTGTATAGATGCCCTAAAATGGCTCAGGATATTTACATCAGCATCTATTAGATGGCCAAAGAAAATATCTATGTTGCCTCAGTTGGAAATTCCCTCTGAATAGCAATTCCAGAAATGCTGATTTTCCAATCTCTGGTTAATCATCTTGATTTTATCTGTAAACATTTTTTAACTGTTTTTTTTTTTTTAATGTGAACTAACTTTTCATGGAACACAGAAGTGGGCCAGTTCTATTGTTCTTTATTCCTATAAAAGTAAGTAATCTTGAGTCCTGTCTGGTTTCTTGCTCTCCAAAACACCTCAGAGACTGCAGGATTTAACATCCTGCTGTGACCTAGCTAACCTACTGCTGGAATAAACTCTATTAAAATGTCTTTCATCTTGTAAAAATTGTGTACTTTAATCTTTAGACTTTGATGATTTGTTTGTATATGAAATATTTTCCCTGCTTGTAACATTCTAATTCATTTGAAGAAATTAGTTGCCTTTCTGGACTCCTGGTAACCTGCTCTCACAAATTTGGGTCAGAGCCTAGAAAACCAGTTTTTCCTGAAGTGTGGACAACATTCTGTATTTCAGAATGGCTCCTGGAAAGGTAGGGCTATTTTTTCTACTTCTATGGACCCTCAGTTAACAATTTAAGGAAAGTTGGGAGATGCTAGTGAAGTTCACAGTAGCATCCTTTGGATAACCTAAGGACTGACCCAAGTCTTGGATTAAGGCATAATCCAAGACTCCATCTATTTAAAGGAATAGTCAGGATAGTCTGCTCTGAGCTTCTGCATAACAGATCCTCATCCAGTAGCAGCTTCAATAATCCCTGATTTCACAGAGTCAATCTGAGCAATAAAAATATGACCTCAGGTGTCTTTTTGTTTGAATATCACTTGTGCTACCTTTGGAACACGGTCCTCATTGCCTAAATATAGATTTGCAATTTGGAGAAATAGTGCAGTTTTGGAGCAAACATTCTCACTACATGTGATTGATTTCCCACAGCAGCTGTTGTGTGCCAGACCTCAGATCCTTTTCAGGAAATAAATTTGAAGATTCATTCCAAAGCCTGGTGTAATTCAGTTCTGAACCTGCCCAGGGAAGAACACTGCCATAGTATATGTATGGGTTTTGTATTCACCTTCCTATCAGCCTTGTCATTGTTGTGGTTTTTTTGTTGTTGTTGTTGGTTTTTGTTTGTTTGTATTTTTTGTTGTTGAAAGCTTCCTCAAGGTTCCACACAGGCACCATGTTCTGAGTTGCTGGGGATGTGTTTTCATGTAAGACTGGAAACCAGGCAGCACAGTCCTGGTCCTCTTTGAGCTTGGTAAGCATCCTGCTTGAGTGATGGGACACTGCAAAATACAGCATCACAGACAGTCCTTTGGGCCTTGTGGGCCATGCTTGTATCAGCACCTGCACTGCTAAATATTGATGCCTATGTGTGAGCTACCCACCACAGGCTCCTTTTGTCCTCAGCAGACAAACCAGTAACTTTTCAAGTCAGCCTTAGCAGATCAGATGAATTACCTGTGGGTATTGCTTCTTTCTTGGCACGAACCTTAAAAAAGAGCCCAGCCCAAATGGCTAAAATACATAGATTGGGTCAGATGATTCTATTCCTGATAGGTTCTGATAGGTGTAGGTGCTGGACTGGGAATCAGTCACTACTTGTCATCATATTGCAAAAGTTCCATACCTTCTCAGCGATTTCTCATATGCAGCTCCTCACAGCACTGACTCCTTCTTCTTCACAAAGCAACCAAACTCCAGCTCTCTTCACAGCACAGACAGCAAACTCCAACTCTTCTCGCCCAGCTAACCCACTCTTTTGTAGCACTCTTCTTCTTATTGGACACAGCTGTGGCCTATTAAGGGCAGGCCTGTTCCTAATCTTTGGTGATTAATACAGCTGCAACTCCTCGGGTGTGAGACTACCTTCTGCACTATCTTTATTTTCTTACATTCAATCCCTCCACAACTACCACCATTGTTACTAATCAGTTAGACGTATCTGGCTCCCTGGTTTTGGGGGGCTCAGTTGAGCAGTCTCACCCCCAGACAGGCTGACTTTTCTCAGAATACAAAATTCATTCTTCTCTTGGGCCTCAAACCCATTTTTGTGTTAGTCAAAGCCTTGAATGTAGCAACCCTTTCTTGTTGAAGTCCGGCTAGGGGCCTGTCCCCGTGTGTCCCCAGTGTGGGTGCTTGGGTAAACACCTCTGTCTGCCCTTGCTGGGACCAGTTCCACATGAGACACAGCTGCAGCAGGATCTGTCATCATGAGTTTCATGTAGTGCCTCCCTCCCTCCCTGGAAAAATAACAATCCCTTTCCCAGGGCACTCCCCCAGGGCACAGGAGACATGACCAGTTTCCTCCTGACTTTCAGAAGCAGCCAGGTCCCCTCTCCTCTGGGGGCTGCCCACTCCTCCAGGTTAAAGCCAGTTCTCAGTACCAATGTTCATGGCTCTCATAATACCAGGGCCACCTGCCTCCACTGGTCCTGTGTTGGAAAACCAGCAAGGATGTGATTCTGCAGATGAAGCAACAAGAGCTTCCTTGAGAGGGAGGAAAGGAGAGCACCTGAGCCCGTGTCTTTAGACTGTGTATGAATTTTAAATAGATACTGAACAAAAGACAGAAACTGTCATTGGAAAAGGAGCCAGAGCACAGGACTCCCATTTCTTAAACCAGTGCCATTATAAAGAGGCTTTCTGATTTTTGGCAAGCCAGTCTTGAACCCTTTTCTCTGGGGTGGCTCACCCTAAAATTAACCTGGAAAACGAATGACCCAGTATGGGTGGACTAGTGGCCCCTGGAAGAAAAGAAAATGAGTGTTCTGAAACATTTAGTGAAAGAACAATTGCAGAAAGACCCCATTAATCCAACAAACAGTCCCTGGAATCCTTCATTGTTTGTTATTCACAAGAAAACTTCTAATTGGAGATTACTTCTTGACTTTAGAAGAATTAACAAGGTCATCAAGGAAATGGGACCGTTTCACCTTGGACATCCCTCTCTTTCAATGATCCAAGAGAGTGGCCACTTTTAATCATTGATTTGAAGGATTGTTTTTTCAACATTCCACTTCATCCAGAGGATGCGCCTCGATTTCCCTTTTCAGTTGCAAGTATCAACAGCCAGGAGCCTTTACAAAGATACCACTGAGTAGTTCTTCCTAAGGGACTAAAAAACTTACCCACTGTCTGAACAGGAAGGAGTGACAGCACTTCTCTCTTTCTTCTCCCCTATGGATGGAAGTTGTTGCATCATTATTTCTTCCATCCAGTTATTGTCCCTGCTGGCTTGTAAGAGCCTGTGCCAGTTTTTGCTGCTGCTAGTGCCAGCCTCAGGCACCAGCTTATTATCTTTTCCTCTGCTGGATATGCTATTCTTCATCTGTCCTACCCAAGATTTAATTTATTTCATCCCAAAAAGGGATAGAAGGAAGCCTGTACACATAAAAGTAAACTGTTCTCAGCAAAGTTCCAATGCCTGGAAGAGCTTGAACTCTTCTTAACATACCTGCCTAATAATATGCCTTGGTTGAGTCTAGGTTTGAGAAATTGAAAAGGCATCCAAAATTTTGAACAGTCAAAACATTGACTTCTAAGGCCTGTGGCTGGCTAATGTACTTCCCCTGTGTTTAGTCTTGGGGGCATAATGTGCCATTTTTACAAAGTTTGGACAGTGCTAGTGTGTAGTTGATTTTGAAGCAGGTAAACAATTTAAAGATTGTTCTGTGTATGTTATCTTACTGCCAAATTTTATTTACAAACTTACTGGGATATCACTCTTGAGAATATCTCCTTTCAGTTTTACATGAGCTTTAAGAAAGAAAGGTTTTGACCAACAAAGATTTCTCTCCAACTCACTGAAGATACAGAGCTCTCCTGGCTACACAAAGTCAGGCAGCAGTGTAATATTGTGAGCAGGAGAGAATCAGACCTCCTGAGGGGCAGAATCTAGGAGATTTGCTACTCACATAGCTAAGTGAATTAGGGATGAGACTACAAATGTAATGATCTGATCTTTACTCAGGGTAATGCAGCTCTGACTTTGCTGGGAAACAGAGACATGATTGCTTATTAATTTGAGAAGTGTGTAGAAGAACTCCTGGGATTGTTTTATTTGAGAATTTTGACAGAAAGCTTACTGGAGGGGTCAGAGGAATCACACAAAGGTCATGCTTGTGTGCTTTTTATATTGTTGCAATGCTGCAAATGTAAAAGTTCAACTAGGATCATAGCTTAAAATATGACTGTATAAAGTAAAAATCTAGGTACAAATTAAAATGTGCCTGTGGCAGTCCTCTGAAACTGCTTTTCCCAAGATGATTTGTTCAACATCTGTTTGTCATCTCATTGTGTGAGAAGAATATGTGAGTGTGAAAAAGATAAAAGACCCTTACCCAGTCTGTTTGTTGTGTTCTTTAACGGTATGGAGTCTTAATTTACAAGGCTGCTAATTTATGTCATTTTTGTTTCTACTGTACAGGCTTAAACAATTCTGGTAATATTTGCTGTAGTGTTCAGGAACATGAACTTGACAAAAGAATGAGTTTCTGCTGCTATCTGAACTAACACCCTCTGATTTGCTGACTTTTTACACATGGGTTAACACTTTGTGAATTTAGAGGAGAAGCAAACTTGATGGCAGATGTAACTGTGTCCATGAAATGGAAATACTTATTTAGAAGTGTTTTTACAAGCTTTTGGGTCATCTGAAGGAGAGCTTCTGTACTTGAGATTTAGTTTGCTGTTCTCAGCAATATATCTTGATCTAATAAAAACAAAACTTCACCCCAAAAATTCCTATCCCTCTGCAGAGCCTTCCTGTTCTCCAGGAGATCAACACTCCCTCTTGCACAGCTTGGTGTCATCTACAAACTGACTGAGGGTGCACTTGATTTCCTTGTCTAGATCATTGATAGGGCTATTAAATAGGACTAATAATGAGCCTTGAGAGACCCCAATGGTGGCCAGCCACCCCTGGGATTTTCTCCATTCACCACCACTCCCTGGGCCCAGCCATCAGCCAGTTCTTAACCCAGTGAAGAGGCACCCATCCAACGCACAGGCTGCCAGCTGCTCCAGAAGAATGCTGTGAGAGATGTGGCAAAGGGTTTGCTGAGCTCCAGGGAGACACATCCACAGCCTTCCCTTCACCCACCAGGCAGGTCACCTGGTCATAAAAGGAGCTCAGGTTGGTCAAGCAGAACTTGCCTTTCCTAAATGCTGACTGGGCCTGATCCCTGGCTGACCCGTGTGTGCCACATGATGGCACTCAA
This sequence comes from Melozone crissalis, assembly GCF_028551555.1. Lineage (NCBI taxonomy): Eukaryota > Metazoa > Chordata > Aves > Passeriformes > Passerellidae > Melozone > Melozone crissalis. Next base: position 58,819,258 of record NW_026535791.1, on the reverse strand, counting down.
GATGAGCAGCTCCATCACCTTTCCTGGCACTGAGGACAGGCAGACAGACCTGTGGTTCCCTGGATCCCATCTGTCCCCAGAGACCTGTGAGCATCCAAGGGGCACAGCGGGTCACTAACTACTCCTCTGGATTGCAGGGTGTCTTTCTGCTCCCCATCCTTGTCTACCAGCTCACAGGGCCAGTTGCCTGGAGGATAATCTGTCTTTCTGTTGGAGACTGAGACAAAGGAGGCATTTTCCAGCCTTTCCATCTCAGTCCTTTTCTCACCCTTGGTTACAATGTTCACCTCCACATCTAACAAAAAATGCAGATTTTCCTTAGCCCTCCTTTTGTTGTTAATGCATTTATAAACCCACTTTTTTATTATCTTTCACAGCAGTGGCCAGATTGAGTTCTAGCTGAGCTTTTGCCTTTCTAATTCTCTCTCTACATGACCTAATGACATTCTTGTACTCTTCCTGAATTGCCTGCCCCTTCTTCCAAATACCATAAACTCTCTTTTTTCTCCCTGAGTTCAAGGGAAAGCTTTCTGTTTAGCCAGACTGGTTTTCCTCACTGACTTTTTTTTGGCACATTGGGATAAGCTGCTCCTGTGCCACCAAGATTTCCCCATTTAAAGTATGTCCAGCCTCCATGGACCCCTAAGGGCTGTTTCCCAAGGGACTCTCTGAACCAGTGTCCTGAACAGCCCAAAGTCCACCCTCTGGAAATCCAAGGCAGAGGTTTTGTTCCCATTCCTTACTTCCAGCTTCAGGTGTCCAAAGGCAACATTTGGCCTTATCCCTTCAGCTAAACTGTAAATGCTAGGAAAATTTTAGGCTGCAGTGGCATTAAGAACTTAATTGCTTTAAAGGTAAATTACCACAAAGGACCTTCTACTGCCAGCTTACAATTAAAGATTTGGATATTACAGTGAATTTGTAACACAGGACTGAGGTGCTGCCACAGGATAACCATTTTAGATGCCTGAATTACTAATTATTTAATAATGAATTTATTTATTAAGAATTTAATTCCAGAACATAACTCAGAATTTCCCCTCCCCTTCTGAGATGAAATATCCCTATTTGCTTCCTAGTTTCAATTTCTTCTACTAAATAAAAAAGCAAGTGAGTTTTTAAAAAAATGATGTGTGCTGGTCATATTCTTTGTAGGGCAATTTCTTATTAGGGGGAACCTGGAACATTTTTGCTTTCACATAGTCTGGTTGTCTTTACTACCCGCTGGGGATTTTGATATTTATTTGTAGGAGAATCCAGTCTGAAAGTAAAATATATGATTCTGCTCTTTTATATGCTGTTTTCTTTAGTCATCTAGAAATGGGCAATATAATGACACATTCTTCTGAATTTGCATTTGATTTCAGTCACTGCCTCTAAGCAACATATTTTAGCTTCAGTATATTTCCTACAGCCAAGGAGACTAGAATCTCATTTTGGCTTAATTGAAATAAAAATGCTATGGAAACTGTGAAAAGGCATTCCCTAGATGTAAAATTCTAGCCTTGTTGAATTCAAACACTGGCTAAACCTACTCCACAGTTGCCCTGGTCCACTTCTAGTGCAATTTTCTAGTGCAATGGCGAATCTGCAGCTGAGGTGTTGTTTTTATTTGTGCCCAGTGTTCTAGACAGCTGTGGAAGATGTGTGCTTTGGAGAACTTTAAATACCCTTTAAAACCCCTTTTTATTTAAATTTGCATTGCCCTCAGAGATGAAGGGTGAGCCCCAGAGCAGTTGCCTTTGATTTCAGGCCAGAAGTGCTCCTACCAAGGCTTGCTTTGGTAGCAGTGTAGCCAATGCACTTGCCCAACTCTCTGGTGTCTTTTGGCAGTAATAACTGCCTTTTACCTTGGCATTTCTAACCTATTTCCATAAAGTTTGGAGGAATTCAACATTTCTGACACACATGTTTTTTGTTGCACTTGTTTGAAAATTTCCTGGAAGTTGTGACAACTGACAGACTGAGGAAGGGATAGGGAAAAATGCTGCAGTCACAGAAATAATTTTTTTCTTATGAAAACAGGACAAAAATTATTATAATGATTGTATTTTTTTAACCTTCCAAATCTCTTACTACAATCCCAGCCTTATGGCATGTCAATGTGACAGAGCTCTTATCATAAAGACCCTATAATCTGTTTTAAAAAGATAGACAGTAGAGATGAGCAATTCTGAAGTGTTTAATATATCACTTTAGAAAAAATTATGGTTTTGAATTGGAGTCCAGAAGCAGCCTACTGTCATGTATGCTTATAATCATTTCCACTTAGTGCAGATTTGAAAGTCCAAACATTGAATTTGGTTATGTGTAACATATTTGGGGGAAAAGAATATTTTAAAAAAATTGCAAGTGTTAGTCTACCCTATGTAAAACTATATCCCAAAGGCCAAATTACACTATAATGTTACTTAACAATGCAATGAGCTGTAAAATAGGCAATTTTTATGCAGCTGAGCCCTCAAGCTTATTCTTCCTTCTAAGGCACTGCTTTCTTACTGTGGAAAGAAACAAGTGAATAATATACATTGCCTTTTTTAATGTTCATTATGCTACTATCATTTTTGAACAGGGAGGACAATGAGATAATCTAAATGATATAGATCACTTGTTTTCTTCCCTAATAGGAGAGATAATGAATGTCTTTGTTTGGATGGTTTTATTGCCTGCAAGATAATGAAATAGCCCAGCATGGATTTCATTAGACTTTCTCTAGTCTCACTATGATAGACCCATTAAGAAGCCAGATCTCCTCTTTGATATAAGTGGAACCAGATATTACAAAGATTTTAGCACACTATGAAAATCTGGGCATGAGTGTCACCAAAACTGACTTTAGATCAAGGCTGGCTTTGGCCAGGAGAGACACAGAAGCACTAATGCAATTTATCACAGTGAAATAGCTCATGGTGACAAAAGTGTGATGCTAAGAGAGCTTTGGCATTTAAACTTTGTCATTATTCACAGGGCTCAGGGTCAGAGAGCATGTGCTGCTTAAATATCCAAATCCTTGCTCTTGTTTCATCTGGTGGCTTTCAGGGGTGGAGCACAGAGCTCACAGCCTGTCCTGCCACCAGCAAACCAGTCCTGTGGAGAGATCTGTGCATCAAGACAGCTGCAAGGAAGGATGGCATTAACTTATTAATTCTTCATGGCATTGACTGGGGAGCATTTTAGCCACCTGGGGCTGGAAAAGAGAAGGTTTTAGTGTCCTTCAAACAGCCATATTGTCTGTATTCTCATCCCAAGGATGAAGGGAAGAGACTAGGACTAGGGGGAACAGAGACATATGAGCCCCATGAGGTTCTTTTCTGCTAAAGCTTCATGTTCTTATAAAGAACAGCGGCATTTTTTATTTCTACAAGGATGACAACAAATGTGTGTTGGAATAAGACCAGGAAGGCACATTGTATGAAAGCAAAAATAACCCCTATTTGATTCTTACATGAATAGGAGATGTTTGGGAGCTGGAAGTAAGTTAAGCCAGAGGGTAAGGTTATGCAGTGACTTAAAAAACATGTCATTTTTTTTGTATTTTTCTTTTATTTTTTTCTTTTTTCTTTTTTTTTTTTTTTTTTAACAATTGTTCATTAGGAAAAAGCCTGACACTGTTCTAAGGTTTAATGTATGCCTTTTGGACAGAAAGGATCAGGAACCATGGGAGGCCACACAGAGATGAGTAGCAGTAACTAAAATAGAAGGAGATGAAAGCTGAGAAGAATTGAAAGGCATCAAGTTAATGGGCTATGCCGCAGCTGATGTTCTATCATTTCTTTCTTTTCTTCTTGTGATCTCTGCCACAGATAATTACTAGCTCCCATCAGTGATTATTTTCTTGTATCAAAGTGTTGTAACAATGCTCCAAATAAAAAAGTTGGCAGCAAATCTAAACCGACCTAGTGTAGGGAAAGAAGTTATTGACACTGCTTGCTGTACTTTCCTTAGGGAGATCCTTACACTCCCTAAAGCCAGGTGTGCCTGCCTGGGAAGAGAGTCACAGGTGTGATTCTCTGGGCTTTTATTTCCTGAGGTTCCTTCTTTGCCATGGAACAAATTATGTGAGGGCTCTCAGCCAGACTTGACCACTGCACTGCTAACATCATTAAATGCTGCAATTTGAGATGAAGATAGGAAAGTGGGTTTCTGTTCTCCCTCCCTTTCCTTATACTTGTCTGAAATTGGATTAGCCCTTTGCTACATCTGAAACCACAGCAGCAGTTTTCTAAAGGTGGCTGTGGAACAGTCCTTGCACCATGACTTTTCCACAGAATATGTGTCAGCTAAAAATCTGCCCTGAAAGAAATCAGGTTATCTGATAGCTAGTATAGATTGAAACAAGATTTCAGGTTTTCAACCTATTTTGTGAAGAATGAGTTGAGATTCTCAGCATTAAGTGTGCCTGCAGGTGTTTCATGGCTCCTTTCCCACCAGTGCAGACAGGGAAGCTGAAGGGAGGTGGTGCAGTGCTGGCAATGCCTGTCTCCATGACTGCTATGGACAAGGAGCAGACACTTCAGGGGCTCTCTGTGATGAAGCAAAATAGCAGGAATGCCAGGTTGGACTGCTGGCTGGGCTTCTCAGCAGCCACAGCTCTGCGTGTCTGATTCAGTATTGTACAATGACATCTGCTTTTTAAGAACATTAAAGCTAAATTATTTTGAGATTAAACTAAGAAAGTTGCCTGTCTGTGTGCTGCATTCTAATGCTTTCCCTGTGTTTGGCCACTTGTCCATGCAAATTTATGTCAATTTTTTACAAAGCATGACTTAATTCATGTTTGAATTGCTTTTGCTGGAGTTTTTTTCATGCATTTTCAGGATTCAGATTCACAGGAGAGGAGACATAGGAAATAAGCTAGCCTTCTCCCTTAACAGGTAGATATTACAGGGAAACCTAGTGTGAATAAAGACTGGAGATTACTTTGTTCACCTCTCAGTGTTTGTATGTCACTCAGCATTTCCAGCCCAAATGTTTGACAACTACTGAAATACAGCAGCACTTGTGTTTTCCACATTTCTCTCTCTCTCTCTCTCTTTTTTTTTTCATTTTTATTACTAGGACTAAATTTTGGCAGCAAAGAGATGCTCTGGGGCACAAACTTGTGCTAAGAATTTGCACAACATAAGCTGAGGCTGAAGATAGATCATTCCTGCTGGAATACCTGTGATGATTTCACAGGTGATTGCTCCCCCAGGTGGAGCAAATATGAGGTCTTTTTGTCTACCTCAGAGTAAAGTAAGCCAGAGCAGGTTAAATTGTCTTCTAATGAATATTTAATCAACATAATGCTGGTACAGGACTGATTAAGAGCTCCACTCAGTTCTCCTCACTGGGACGGAGAAGTGTTCATCTCCAGCAGACAAATGACAAAAAATGGTTCAACAGTCATTTGTGTAGACATGTATGATCAGGGTTGTATTTCCCTTTGAAGGAAGGCCCCACTCAAGGAGATGAGTAGAAAGATTTTGAAGACAGTCCTTCAAAGGCTGGATTTCTCAAGTAAGAAACTAAAAGAACAACCAAGCCCAAACCCACAGCAAGTCAGATAATAAAATGTTCAATTTTATTTCTTCCCCAGTGGCCTGAAAAGATTACTAGAAAGATCATCGAGGTCTGCTCTGACAGCTATTCCTAAGCTCACTGAGACTTAAATGGGTTAGGAGAGAATTCCCTCAGGCATAGTGGTGGCAGGGTTATTGATGGCTTCATTGCCTGGTTGGATAAAGCTTGGTTGTCTCTTCTGTTGTGGGCTAGGAATAGTCAGCACACATGCTAGAAGAGGAGAGGATTAATAAAATTAATGTGTTTATTTTGCCTCACTGACATTTTAATATGTATTGATTAGAATTCTACTTTTATAAGAAATATTAATCTTTTTCTGTCACTCACAGCAGTATTTTTTCCTGCCTTGTGATGTGTCATATCCTCTGCTTCCATCCAGTCCCTGTTCTTCCCCTTGTCCTGGAGTTCCTCATTGCACTCAGGAACCTCTGGGACTTCATTGAACTCTCTGTCTGGCTTTCACTGAGGGAATTTTGTCCACATGGAACCCACCTTGAAGAGGACACTGATATGTGTGAGAACCTTCAGAGAATATGGACTAGAGACACCGCCTGGGTGCTTGTCTCGAGATAAAATCATAGAATGGGTTGAGACAGACCTTTGAAGGTGATCTAGACCAAACCCCTCTGCAGTGAGCGAGGACATCTTCAACTAAACCAGGGTGCTCAGAGCCCTGGTCAGCCTGACCTTGAATGTTTCCAGGGATGGGGCATCCACCATCTCTCTGGCCACCCTGTTCCAGAGCCTCACCACCTTCACAGTCAAGACTTTCCTCCTAATATCTAATCAAACCCTACCATCATTCAGTTCAAAGCCATTAATCCTTGTCCAATCACTACACATCCTTGTAAAAAGTTCCTCCCCAGCTCTCTTGTAGTCCCCTTTAGGTACCTTCCCCTTTAGGAAGGTGCTATAATGTCACCCCCGAGCCTTCTCTCCAGGCTGAACAACTCCAGCTCTCTCAGCCTGTCTCCATGGTGGAGGTGCTGCTGCCCTCTGGTCATTTTTGGCCTCCTCTGGACTCACTCAGGTAAGCTGATGTCCTCCCTGTGCCAGGGAGCCCAGAGCTGGGTGCAGTATTCCATGTAGGGTCTCAAGAGCACAGAGCAGAGGGCCAGGAGCCCCTTCCTCACCCTGCTGGCCACGCTGCCTTTGATGCAGCTCAGGCCACAAGGCTGCAAAGTGCTGAATGCACTCAAACTAGAAACCTAGGCAATATTCATCCCATAATTCTAAAAGTATAATTAAAGGCAAGGAACTAGATAGGCAATGGTATAAAACACAATGTAGATTTGCCATCTCCTGTCAGTCTAACTCTGCCAACTCATGTCCAGCTTTCCTTTGGATGCTGGTGATTGCCCTGACCCAGGTGCAGCACCTTGGCCCTGTTTGACCTCATGAGGTTCCCATGGGCCCAGATCTTGAGCTTTTGTTCCTTTGGCTCCTCTGCCTCAGCCTCTCTTCTTCCTGCCCCAGGCCTATGTCTGAATCTGCTGTGCCTGGCCAGTATTTTTATTTCTTGTTATTTTGATTTACAGCCCTTATTCATAAAGAGCTGGTCCCTCCCTTGGTTTGCTTGAGCGCCACCTAAGGTACAATTAAGTACAAATTCTTTGTTTATCCCAGGTAGGTCCCAAATGACTCAGAGCAGCTGTTCAGGGGAGTTTCCCAGAGCTCCTGCATGTTGAGAAGTTTCCTGGATTGCGTCAGTGAGGGAAATGGGTGCACTGTGCTCAGGGAGGGCTGTACCTCTGGGCAGTTCAGCTGTCAAACACTTCAGAGCATCTGTGGAGTGTCTGAGGACTGTGAAGCTTAGCTGAGTTTAGCTGGACCCTGTGGGAAGCACAGTTCCAGTTTCTGATGCTAGCTTCCACTTCCTACTGCATTTTAAGTACCCACTCTGAAGCAAAGGGTAAGAAAGTGAAAATAATTGTCCTGGAAAGTTACATGGCTAAGCAGTATCCTGTTCACTGCTTTGATTCTTGGAAATGGTTATACTCTTTTTGATAACATTTTCTGGAAAAATTAGTCAAAATTAGATATCACATATGGACAATTTCAGTTCAGACAGATGAAGCTGTGCAAGGAATATTTAGATCAAAAGCAGATTTTCTAATAAGAAAAGTCCAGCCACTTTCCTAACAGGCAGCACTACAAAATTTGCTATGACTAATCCTTGGTATTGATTTTGTTGGCTCGTTGTAAAAAGACAGTTTGTCTGACTCCAGTAATTAAATTTAGTTAATTAGAATAAGTTGTTGTGCTATTTGTCAGGATCACTGCTCACTTGCCTGTTTTCTTGTTTCACAGGTGCATGCACAGGTTCTCTTCTGCTGTCCCAAAGACCATCAGACCATGCAATAAAGTTCCCACAAACTGACACTTTCTTTTTATATCTGAAGCTGTCCCTTTTCAGTAGCCGTGCCAAGCATTTAAGTAGCCATATTGCATGATTTTCAGGACTTCCAATACAAAATGCTTGCAAAAACATATTTATTGTCTAGTAGACATATATTGTCTCTATCTAACTGGGGTACTTTAACTATGGTTCCACTAGTGCTGAGTGTCATCCAGTACCTGAGTGTCACCTCATTTCAAGAAGACAATCTCTCCTCAGTGGGTGTTTGCAGTTACTTAGTGAGTCCAAGACTATGGAGAAAAACTTCAGAGCAGATGAGATGGAGGGGCCTAGGATTTGTAACCTTGTCAGAGCATCTTAAGCTGTTCTCTGCCTGGACATGCCTCTGTTCTGATGCTGGGTTTAAGAGCTGTCCTTTAAAGGGCTTTTAAAGTGGTGACAGCATAGATTTTTTGCTATTCCTGATTGTCCTGTTTTTCAGTTCTGAAGGCAGGGAGCTGGATTTTTTTCTGAGTACTGTCAATAAGGCTGCACTAAACAGCTCTTAGTATAGGGACAGAGATGGAAGAAGGTCTTTCTCCCTCTGTTTCTCTGCAGGAAGGAGCTTAAATCAAAGCATTATTTTGATGTATCTAGAAAATGGGAAACGTTTTGTGTTGCTTACAAAGGGTGATGCTGATTAGGAGGGGATTGGAACATTGAGTGCTCAGCTGGAACAGGAACAAAGGAGAGGTGATGAGTCTGCGATGTGTCTCCACACTGAACAATGCAAGTCAAGGTCATGAATTCTCCTGCTACAGCTCTTCACTCCAGCATAATCTTTGCCCTCATCTCCTCCTCCTCCTCCTTCAGGGATTCAGAAACCCTCCTGTATCCCCTTCAGGAACCCTGCTCCTTAATAAGGCAAGGCTGGGAACCAGGAGAGCTGCTTTAGGGGCAGGTGGGGATGCACAGCTTGGGTTCTGCCCTTCTGCTCTGCTGCTGAGCCCCAGGAGCTGCTTGTGGAGTCAGGAATCCAGAGGCTCTGGGGCCAGGCTGGGAAAAGGGCAGCTGGGCTGGGCTGTGTGCCATGATGCAAGGCAAGGTGTAATGCCTCTGCTCTGAACACTGCATTTCATTGGGGATTATGTGCCTGAACAGCACTGGGGCTGTTGGGATTACCTTTGTGTAACACCACAGTACAGTCACAATGGCTGAGTGCCTGTAGCAGGCTGGACCTGTTTCTGCCCCTTTCTGTGTGAGCTTCTGTCAAAGCTTTGGTGTGCTGGGAAGTTCACTAAGAGTTCTTACAAAAACCCAGGTAAGACATGCTCAAGTAATGCACCTTGGCTGAGGTGCATTTTGGTAATGAAAATACAGCACGCGAGATCATTCTGGTCTCAGCCTTAGTACGGGGTCCAACAGGTCTTGTCCATATGGACCTCAGACCAACCACATCACTGACTTTCCTGAATGAAGTTTCTTTTTAAAAGTTCCTTGATGCCAAAAGCAACCTATCCTCACAGCTTTCTGCATCAATCAGTGGGGTAATTAATGACTGGCCATGAAAAACAAAGCAAAAACTAGAAGCACAGTCTGAGGAAAGGGATGCTTTATGGAAACTGAGGTTAGTTTCTTCCACCCTGTGTAAGACCTGTAGCAACCAGCATCCAGAGACTTACTTGGATGTTTCTGAGATGAAATCAAGCTTCACACACTGCTGGCTTCTCCCGGGCCCTGTAGATGCCCAGGGAAGTTCAGAAGCATGACTGGTACCTGCTATGGTGTGGTGGTTGTAATATGGCAAGAGAAGCACCTTCCCAGGCAGAATAAACCTCTCCAGTGGCTTGCAAGGCTTACAAGGCACATGGTACCACAATTCCTCCTGCTCAAAGGACAGTTCCACAGAAAAGCTGTGTCAGGCTCCTGACAGACTGGGCCGAGTTGGACTGATCCCCAGCCTGGAAAGTCAGAGCTGTCTACAAGAATGAAGAAGAAGACTCATTCTCATCACAGCTCCCACAGGACCTGAGCTTTCCTTGCACAGAGCTGTCATCCCTTGGTGCCTTTGGAGCTGGGGTTTAGTTTGCCCTCTGCAATAGGCACTGTCCCACAGGCTCTGACCAGGGGTGGGTTGGTGACCATGGCAGGATCCAGCAACAATCCCAGAGGAAGCAAGGTAGTGAGTCACATCCAGAATCTACCTGGCAGCAGCAGAGAAACTGCTGCAATGTGACTTTGAGGTTCACACAAGACACAGGGGCAGTCAGGACGGGGATGTGACAATGACCAGGGGCCTGTGGTGTAAGTTCAGGCAGGGCCAGGGAAGATCCACATGGTTCAAATCTTAACATCTGTCTTACTCTAAAGGAGTTTTATAGTGTAGTCTTTTACAACAAATATTTTATTTTCATTGGATACTGATAAGGTAAAATATGAATGAATACACATTTAAAAAGTAGGTTTTCTTTTCTACAACTCTTCAGTACTACCATGAAGTCCAGTATGAAATATTAAGTCTCTGCTCAAATGATGTCATTCTCGAAATAGTAACAAAACATCTTGACCAGCTGAAGACCTCTCTCAAACCAAGATCACCTCATTCTTCTTCATATTTTTTTTTTTTTTTTTTTTACATAGAATATTTGCTTTGATAAGGAATAAGGAACAAAATGAGCTGAAAACAGTGTTGAACACAGCATGTTGTGTTTCTCCTTGTCTGGAAATAACATTCTCAAGACCTTGGTGTATGCACTTATTTCCTTGTGCAGGCACATGAAGCAGCTCTGGAATAGCTCAAGTGTGGTGGAGAGGATGGCACGAGCAAATTCCTGTAACCCTGGCAACATCTTGCCTTGAAAACCTCCAGCTTCTTCCTTACTATATCTTGTTTCCCTTAAATCTAGCAACTAGGTCAAATCCTCTAGTTCTCCAACGTGGGAAGCTAAATGCTCCAGGTGATTATAGAGACACTTGTAAGGATGGCAGTGAGAAAGGCTTTTTGTGCTAGTTTGAAAAAAAAACAAATGTGCTATTGTACTGTGTGATTCACAATTAATGACTCTTACAATCTTTGGCTGGTTTTTCCCCCTTATGTTAATATCAGTGCTTGCTTGTGTGAATGCATTGGAGTAGATAAATATTTGAGTACTTCTTCAAGTTAAAAACATTTTAAGAATTGTAATAAGAATGAGGAAACTCCCTTCTCAGATGTAGAATGAAGAAAAAATGTTGAGGCACAATTTTCCTGGATTTTCTCTGTATATTTCTCTATATAGAGAAGAAGGCATTCTTTAGACTGATCAGATAAAAATGAAAGAGCAGATCAATAACAAAAAAAGACAATTTAAAAATCAAGAAGGTTATGATGGTGGAAAAATGGCATTCACTTGGACTTCACAATGTACTTTAAATCAAATAAGAAGTTTTTTCAGCAGAATAGGTGCTGAAATGGACATATTCCATCACAGAAAACCTTAAAAATAATTAAACATTATTGTGTTTTCAAATGAGCCCAGGTGATGATAAAATATGCCAATTCCCATAAAAAAATTTGAATTCAAAATGCTGAATGCAGTCAAACTAGACACTTAGGCAATATTCATCCCATAATTCTAAAAGCATAATTAAAGGCAATGAACTAGATGGGGAATGGTATAAAACACAAAGTAGATTTGCCATCTCCTGACAGTAGATTTTGTCAGTCTAACTTAATACTTATCCCTCATGATTCAATTAAATTTTGATAAAAGAGGGAGTGAAATAGCTTCAATCTGCCTGGACTTAGATTAAACATTTCCTCGCTGGAAATGATTAATAAGGCTGCCGTTTTGTGTGTTAATTTGTATATGATAACTAAGGAAATGTCTGATAAACAAAATGCAAGGGAAGAGGGGAACTAATCAGTAGTAGGAAAAAGAAGAACTGAATTCCTTGGGTACTGGATATGGGACTCAGAAATATCTTAGAGTTTGACAGAAAAAGTAGAAACATGCTTATGAGTTCTTGGTAGTAACAGCTGGGAGGAAGAACAGTACAGGAACAAAAGGATTACTTTAAATCTTGACGTAATAAAGAAATAATGACATTATGGAAGTCAAAATTACAAGGTCTCTAAGTAGCTAAAATTCCTGCTGTGAGCTGGAGCTCATCTGCTGGAAACAAAGGAAGAAGGAACAAGACCTTGTTGTTGTAAGCAACTGCAGGGAGAGCAGGTTGAGGTGGAAATGTGGGAAAGCCAGCACAGGCCTGTGGCTGGATCAGGCAGAGAGCTTTCAGCAGGCACTGGAAAAGTCTTATTCACCCTCCGAGAACACTGATGAGGTCCCACCCAAAACAGAGCACGTGGTTGTGATGATCTGTTCTGTCTGAAGAGGAGTAACAACAGAGGTAAGAAGGAGAGGAGAATCAGAAGAAAGGAAAGCGCATTTTCCGGCAGCTAACCAAAGGACCTCACTGCTTTTAACTGACCCAAATGCTGATACAAGAACTGGAAATAAACAAGGACAAGAATAATTTCCAAGTGGAAATGAGCCCAATGTTCCTAACCAGTAGATGGTCACTGATATGAATGAAAAATAAACTTAGATACTTGTCTCTTTATGGAAAAATGTGTGTGACATGGCTAATAGGGATAACAGAAAGCTGGATCTGATGACCCGAGAAAATCCTTTCTCTCTTAATCTCCTGACATGGTCTTATCCTCAGGAAAGGGAGAAGAATTTTGGCAAAAAATCTGCTAAATTCTCTTGTCTTTCAAATGCACATGAAATGGGAAAAGGAGACATAGTTAGTTAGTGTCTGAATATTGATCTAACCAGGTATCCAGCAGTTTGCTTTTTTCTGAAATATTTTTCTCTTAGAATAAACCAGAGCAGTTTGTTCAAAATACAGTTTCTCAGTCCCTAGAAGTAAGTAGTGAAGAAATACTCTTACTTATTTAATCACCATTATCAGTACACTTACTAATACTCATCTAAAATCAACTTGTAAAACATTGAAGGGGCTGTGCAGAGGAGTGTTATAGTATATAGACATGTGCAGAGGCATTAAATTACAGAATAGGAACAGGCTGTATAACTGCAGCAATTATTTAGATAATTCCAACTACATGTGCTAGATAAAGGGAGAGTCTTTAAAAGTCTGCTTACTTGTTGGCTCCCTTCTGAGACATCTTATACTCTATATCAAATACAGGATATCCAATATAGAGCATCCAAGGCTGAGAGGGCCAAATAGTGAATAGGATGACAACGCCAGCAGGAACTCCTGCCTACTGCAAGAAGTCTCCTGAAAAAGGAAAAGCACAGCAGGAGATGGATATGAGGTTTGCACGGGGCAACATTTATCCCTGAAATCCAGCTTGTTTATGAATCTGCCTCTTGTATTTTAAAAGTTCTCTCATGGATAGCTGTGTAGTTTGCAAAGTGAGATATTGGTATGATGAAAAGAAACAACACTTCATTTATTGAGTTTTACAAGTAGCACAAACATTCCTGCTGTTGCTGCAGTTTTCAGAGACTAAGCTGAGACTCAGTTTTCAGAGACTCTGCTTTTAGATACTTTTTTCCATGCATTGGGAAACAAACCCAAAAGCTGCTTTATATGACTGTACATAAGAACTTAACTGTCCTTTTGTATTTATTTTTTTCTCTTTTATGTAGCAAATATTGTGAAATCACTGATACAATTATTTCATTCCTTTATGTCTATGTAATGTTTTCCACTTGACTGTAAGGGTGTCATTATGGTAAAAGATTTTCTTTTACAAGAAAAAAGCAAAAGTACTGGTGTTACTTCTGAGAATGATGATAAAATTGTTCAGTTGTGGGGGGTCATATGTGCTGGTAGTTACTTTTATATTTAGAATCGGAAATGACAATCTGAAATCAGAATATCTCATTAGTAGTAAGGCATTTTAATTTCTGACAGGTGAAGTATTCCCAAGGAAATGACAGATGTTAGAACTACAGTGAATTACATATGGCTTAAGATACTTCAAAAAGTGCAAAACATCATAAAAATTCCTTAATTGCCTGGAGTGAATCAGTCTTTGCTACTATCCCAAATTTTTACTAGGTGAAAAAAAATTGAAGGCTCTGGCAGACTGCTAAAGAAACTATTTTAGCACATTTTGATCTCTTCTTGCCTAACAGCAGCTATCAACACACCGTTTTTTCCTTTGTTTTTAAGTTTACGAAGTAAAATATGTTTTAGATTCAAGAGCTTAGCGATCATTCCCTTTCAGATCAAGGCAGATTTGTGAGATATTGGTATGATGAATAGAAACAAGTGACATGAGTCTGTATCCAAAGAGGCCTTTTGCTTGTTGCAAAGTTCAGAACCAGCCTCACAAAGAGCTTACATGTAACTTGCATGGTCTGAAGTCCATACTCAGGACAAAAACTAAGCTTGGCTTAATCTGATACCATCATTATTCTTGAGACTTCTGGGCCATTATGTGTATATGAACATGAAGGAATAATGCATTACCTATTCCAGGTGACTGAAATGAAGTAGAAGCTGGATCACCAGACAAAGGGTGGGCAAGAAGAACTTTCTTTGGTGTCACCTCCAGTCATGTTTTACATGAAGGTCTTTGAACCTGTGAGGATGAAACTTCCCTCAGGCTCTCTGCTTTTATTCCAGACATGAAGCAATGAGGAATGAGTTTTCAGGACAAACTCTCCCCACAGAATTGACTGCCAAAATATCTGCTCAACAGCATGGTGATGTTTGATGCCCATAGTGTTGTGCCATTGTTCTGGAGACCCTTTCACTGATCCCACTGCCATCTTGCTGGCAGGGGATGTCCTATCTGGTCCTCTTGCTTCCTCATCTATGCTGCATTGTACCCCATTTCTCCCTCCCTTCAGGGAGCTTGGATTGTTATATCCCTACATGAGGGATTTTGAGTATTTTTCTCAAGAATTTAGACATATGCTATAATTTGCCATGTGTTTCACCACCGGTGTTTTTCTGGGAAACCGGCTGTGGATGCCAGCTCCAGATCTGGGTGAGAAGGGTCTCTGAGGGCCTCAGCAGTGATGACTGCTGAATCCTTCTTTCCATCACCAAGACATGGCACCAGTTTTGTGTCACCCCATGCTAGAACCATCCCACCCCAGGTTTTTTTGCTCCTGCCTTGTTTCAGAAAGTTTAATGTTCTGTATTTCTCCAGCCCTGCTATCAATGGCTCATCCTGAAAGAGATGGAGTAAAGTGAAGCAGATCTAAAGAGCTGAGGAGTAAACACTCTTCACTCTCTTATGAGAGAAAACACATCTTTATTGCCGAAAAAACATCTAAAAATATGGAGTAGAGAGAAAGTCAAATCCCTATGAAATGCATTAACAAAACTCTTCAAGAAAATCAAGGAGGAGATGTTACTATTATGTCTGCATTCAAAACATAGGAGGAATGCACTTGAAACCCTTGAAATTACTCAGAACCCCTGAGTGTGCTGTGAAAGTGGTGCACAGAGAGATCAAACTCCTACAACAGAGAGGGGAAAGGAGCTCTCCAGAGTGTTTGTGGCAGAATCCTGTTTCTATTTCAAATACTGTTTTGTCAATATGTTTGTGTTGCTGTTGTGCTCAGAAGTGCTCGCTCAGAGAGAGATCCCTGCATGCTGGGTGCTCACCAAAGGCCATCCTTGCCCCCCTCTAGACAGTATAACAAGCTGACAAGCTTCCCTGGATAGGCATGGACGGGGTGGTAGACAGAGATTGCACAAACAGCAGGTGCCCTCTCCCATGGCAGAGTTTCAGCAGCTGAACTGAAAAAGGCAGCTTGAAAAGGGCAGTGAGGTAGGCACAGAATGGAGAAGCTGAGGAGAGCTTTTGTAGAAATAATTATGTGCCAAAGCACTCAGATGTGCTTTAAAAACTCCACCAAAACAATGTTGCCTGCCTTCTGTGCAGAGACAGACAATGAAACATTCAGTTGTGTTAGGTCAGGTGTGGCAGAACACAGGGAGAAACAGACTCCACACAGTCTGCTCCTGGGATCTGGGCTCCAAAGACATCAAGCAGGTGCTGGGCAGAAACTCCTGGGCTTCCCTGCCATGCAGCACTGCAGAAAAATTTTTCCTACTTAAAATCCAATAAAAAAATTAAAGAATACTGTTATACCACAGGTTCCCTTTCAGCCTTTGTCATTCAGATATCTGTTTTTCTAGGCAGACAGTCAGGAAGCACGTCTGTATTTCAAATAGGATTCAGTCTCCAGGTATGATCAGTGACAGAAACACACAGGATGAATAAACCATTCCCTGTCATTGTTCCCTGAATACTAGCAGTATTTGGGAAGCTATTGGCAATGATACAAAAGTATTTTTTCCAGTAAGAAAAGACTATTTCAAACCAGGAGAAAAGTGGCAAATCCAGCAAGCTGACAGACTCTGTGTGTGTGTGTGTGAGCATGTGTATAGGCAAAATGCAATCAGTGCACAAAGGAGGCAAAAAGACAATACCTTAACCTTGCAGCAGCATTCTGAGGGCTGTAGAGAGCGTGGTATTTAATTATGCTTTGCCTGCACAAATGCTTTATCCCCAAATAATCAAATAAACCCTTTAATTTTGTCTTAAGATGTCTAGCCACTCTTCCAGGAGTATCATTTATCATCAAATATACTGGTGCAGATGGAGTAGAAACTATTTTTGAAAAGCAGATCACAGTCAATTGTGAGATCATCTTCTGGCCATGTGTCCCTATTTCTCTTTCTGACCTGCAGACCACCTTCCTTCTCCTCCCTGCTTTTATTTGCTCTCCAAAAGCTAGAACAACTGCTTATTTGGAAAATAGTTTATGGTTTATTTTAATGTGGTTTGGCAAGTTAGCAGTGCCAGCTGCTGTCTGCTCTGAAGGCAGATTGACAGCTGTCACTGGGTGAGTCTGTGATCAGCTGGGGTCAGTCTAATGCACAGTGTCCATCTCTTGTGCAGTAAAACAAATCCTTTCACCTCTTAGGCATGGGTGGGAGCTACCACAGGTGCAGGCAGGCATTTAATGACCCTGCTTTCTTGCTAGACCTTGTGCTGGCACTTTCTAATCTGTTCCCAGGGTGCTATGCATGGCTGCTGTCCCTTATGCATGCAGCTTTGACATTCACCTTCTGTAAGCTTACACTGTGAAAAGACCCTTTCCCTCCCTGCTCACAACAAGCAAATAAAAAAATAAAGTGGAAAAAAAATAAAATTAAAAAGAAAAAATCCACTCTCCTATTGCTGCAGGCAGCATCATCTTGTTGTCATTTTCAGAAACACACCAGGCTCCAGCTTAAGGATGACTTATTTTGTTGTTCCCACAACTCTAACAAGAAGGTTGTTTTAAAACCTCATTGCTTTAATGTCTTGAAGCCATTATCAGGCACTGATTACACAGTTACATGCCATCAAGGATGTGATGATCTATGTACATCCTGTGATCAATTCATTCTCAAGGGTATACAGTGAGAGACTTATCATTCTGTGATTGCCCCAGCTCAGGCTTCTTCTATCATCTATCATTTGAGCTGTAAGCTTGTTAGAGGAAATACTATTGTTGCATTGGTTGGAAGTACTATGTGTACCTCAAGAATTAAATGAATAATGTGTTGCACTTGTAAAGACTGAATATGGACTTTGAAAGGCAAATAAAATAATTAAGTAGTACAACTGGTGAATAAAAATAAGCAAATAAAAAGCTAAAGCTTAATCAAAACATGGGTGATCATGTATTTACATAAGAAACACCTCAGCAGAAGAGAGAGAAAATAAGGGGTATCAGATATGGAGACTATCAGAGTAAATAGTCAGAGAAGGGATTTTTAAATAGAGTAAACATAAAAGTGAATGTGTTGGGCTTACCTTGGCTAGCTGCCAGGTACCCAGCAACCCCTCCATCAACAGGACAGGGTGACAAAATGTGAAGAAAACTTAATGTGTAAGCTGTAAACTTAATGCGAAAGCTGTTCAGCTGTAAAATGCACAGGGTCAAGTGAAGAGTCCTCTCCTCTGTCAAAGGTTGTCTCCTAAGGAGATTATCTGGCATTAACTACTACTAATAAAAAAACTCCCAGCTGGCTAATAGCGGTTTTCATCAAAATTAATATTATAACTTTCTCCCTGTAGTGTTCTGTCATGTTTACTGACATGGTGAGTTCACGCTGCAGCCTTCATGCAATTCAACTGCCTACAGAAATCCATTGGAAACTGGGCTCTGCCACTTCTGGAACTAATTCTTGAACTTTTTTTATCAAAGTAATACTTTCTCTGCAGCAGTTATCATCCACAGTTTTAGTGTGTACTAGACACCACAACTGTTATTCTCACCACTGCTGTTTTATCTGATGGGAAATGTATCTATTTCAACCCAGCAGAAATGTTCCCTTCTTGCTTTTCTAAGGCAAAATTTGCTTATGAAAGGGAAAAAACAAACAAACAGAAAAAACCCCAAACCCAAACTTACAGGAGAATTCATTGGTATAATTTAGGAAGGTTTCAGTGAAATTAATGAGGTGCCATTACCAAGGGAACATGGGCTGATTTCTGCATAATTACTGCTATTTGTATAACCACCCCATCCAATGTATTATTTCCACAGGCTTGAAGCAAGAACGAGGCTCCTTTGAGCTGCTGTGCATGCATAATACATTTGGATGTCCAAGCACACCCCAGTAGGAGATGAATAGGGACCAGTTCAAAGTCACAGTGCAGCTGCCTGTTGGTTTTCTAAGGAGCAAGGCATGAGAATAGACCAGGATGTGAACTAATAGGCTGTTCATTTTACTATAATGTCCCGTTGTTATTCATTGACAACAGCTGTGAGGCAAGTTGTGTGACACCCACTGCTGGAATAAAATAGCTCCAAGGGAATTGAATGTATAGGATCCTAAAATGAGGCAGATAGCACATAGAAAGAAAAATCATGTCCCTGTCTGCTCCTACAAGGGGAGTGAGGTTCTTGCTCCACTATTTACAGTACCAGGGCCTGTTCTTGTGTAATGCCAGCAAAGTTCCCTGTGCTGGAAGAGTTCACCAAGATATTTTCAGTCATTTATCAGCACTCCTGGCTAGCTGGGGAGGTGCCAGTTGACTGGGATTGGCAGATGTGACACCCATCTACAAGAAGGGCCATAAGGAGGATCCAGGGAATGAGAGGCCTCTCAGCTTGATGGGGAAGATCATGGAGCAGATCATCTTCAGTGCCATCACACACTAACCAGGGACCAGGCTGGGCCAGCATGGCTTCAGGAAAGGCAGGTTCTGCTAGACCAATTCCTTCCTTCCTTCCTTCCTTCCTTCCTTCCTTCCTTCCTTCCTTCCTTCCTTCCTTCCTTCCGCCACTTCCTTCCTTCCTTCCGCCACTTCCTTCCGCCACTTCCTTCCGCCACTTCCTTCCTTCCTTCCGCCACTTCCTTCCGCCACTTCCTTCCGCCACTTCCTTCCGCCACTTCCGCCACTTCCTTCCGCCACTTCCTTCCGCCACTTCCTTCTGCCACTTCCTTCCGCCACTTCCTTCCGCCACTTCCGCCACTTCCTTCCTTCTGCCACTTCCTTCCGCCACTTCCTTCCGCCACTTCCTTCCGCCACTTCCTTCCTTCCTTCCGCCACTTCCTTCCTTCTGCCACTTCCTTCCTTCCGCCACTTCCTTCCGCCACTTCCTTCCGCCACTTCCTTCCTTCCTTCCTTCCTTCCTTCCTTCCTTCCTTCCTTCCTTCCTTCCTTCCTTCCTTCCTTCCTTCCTTCCTTCCTTCCTTCCTTCCTTCCTTCCGCCACTTCCTTCCGCCACTTCCTTCCGCCACTTCCTTCCGCCACTTCCTTCCGCCACTTCCTTCCTTCCTTCCGCCACTTCCTTCCTTCCTTCCGCCACTTCCTTCCTTCCTTCCTTCACCACTATTTTATAATTTTAATATATTTTCACTATTCAGAATAAATCTCTCTGCAGATGAAAACAACTGCTGTCATTGATACAATCATCAGCACCCCCCTCCACCAAATCAAAGCCAAGCCGTTGTTGGAGTTTGTTCCTATGCTTTTGAAAAAATGTATTCACGTTTGTCATGCTGCTACTAGTGCAAACAATTACCAGATATTTTATTCTTCCAGTGGGAATGAGAAAATGTAACATCATCTGAAAGATCGATAATGACAGGAGGCTTTCTACCAACTTTGTCTGTTGGGGGCCAGGGTGAGAGCAAACACTGCTTGCAAAGATCAAGTGGAGACCACTGAAACTTCATGAGCATGGATCTATTCCATGGCACTGTGAAATCACCTGCTCCCTGCGACCTTAATGGATTTTCCCTTGGCTAACGCAGAACAATTGCTTTAAACTACACTAGTCAGACTAAACTGAGACATGAGGGGTGAGGTAGAGCTTTCTCATCCCCTTGATGTCCTCCTTGCCTAACCCAAGAAAAGTGACCAACTCTTAAGTGGTGTGGAGTGCCTTACTTGACTTTCCCTCACCCCATCTGAGTCAACTTGAATCTGTTTCTCCAGGGAAGGACCATGTTCCACCCTGTGCATGGAAAATAAAATGTGTCTTTTCCCCTGTATGACTACTGATGATAGTGCCAAAGTAGAAACAAATACAAACCCTGATTTGTGAGGGAGAATTTCTGTGTTGCCCTGTAGTAGCTGAATTTCAGTCTCCCTAGGAGAGAAACTGGCAGAGAAATTGAAAGAAGGGTTGCTGATGTTAGGAAAATGTTTCTAATTTACTATCTAAAGGTCTCTTCAGTGAAACTTGAATCCACAGACTGTTCTTGCAGTACAGTTGGTCAGAGCATGATGCTAACAACACCAACTGCGTTGTGGGTTTGATCCCTTCATGGGCCATTCACTTCAGATTTGGGCTTGATGATCCTTTAGGGGTCCCTTCTAACTCAGAAGATTCTGTGGTTCTGTGAAATTTCACCTTATTTTTTGTTCTAGGCCATCCTACTCTGCCCTGCTACATAAAAACATATTCAGATAGGATTTGCCAGTTGAAAAATCCTTTCCTTTATAGTTTTGGCCAGTGTCATTGGAAATGTCTCAGGTCACTCAGTTCTCTTCCTATTCAGAATGGAGAACATTTGACTGCAACCATCCCCAGACAAGCCCCTGAACCTCTCTCTTCATATGAAGCCAGATGTTCTGGCCACTCTGAGCATTCCTGCCCTGCCCTGCAGCCAGTGTGGACAGGCAATAGCTCAGCACATGCTCTTGTGATATTTCACTGAAAAACACTCCAGTCGGGCTGGCCCAGCTATTTGACTCAAAAGCATCTGTAATACAGAGATCATCAATTATATATCAAAGTATCATCTAAATCCATTCCCTTCAGTTCCTTAAAAATTAATAAATTCATTGGTATGAGGTGGCAGGACCTGACAGTAATGAATGATATCTTGAAGTTGTAGAAAATAAACAGATTTCTATGTTTATTTAGAAAAAAATATGTGTATTAATATGCTTAATTTTTATTTTTCAAAAGAAATTTTAAAAAAGCATTTGGTAGACAAAATAATTTCTCCATTCCCTCCAATGGATTGTTTTACCTGGAAACCTGTATAGTATGTTATTACACTTGGTTTCACACCTGTAAAATATCCATATCTGGTGTTAATGCAATTGATATTTTTGTCCATATTAATTTTTTCAGGGTGTTACTCAATAATCTTCATAAAAAATTAGAATATTTGAAAAGAAATTTTGAATCAATTTTTCTCTTTATAATAAAAGTAAACTATGGAATTCTGGGGCTTATGTTTTAAAACTACAGGGAACATAAAGTTCAACAAAAACTAGAAGAAAGTATACAGAATTTAACAAAGTACAGAAAACCTTCCCTAGGCCCCTTTTAGCTTGTTTCCAGCAAAAGACCTTCACACTTTCCCAGAGCAGAGCTCTTTTATCTAGATGATAGCTGTTATCATTAAGATTTTTCATATCTGGAAGGCATATTAGCAAACCCATTGGCTCCCAGAGCTGTGGACAATCCTTCCCCACAGGCTGCTTCTCTTTCTCCCCACAGGTTTGTCATGTATAAAGTAAGAGACTTTCCTGTGGTCAAGTCTTTATAAAGCAGGTAAGTGATTTCCTGACCCAGATTCCCCAAGTGGGGCTTCCTGGTCCTCCTTGCTGGTGCAGCAGCACATCTCAGAGAGGTTGCCCCAAGCCCATCTCTCCCCACATCACCAGCTCAGGGGCTGCTCTTCCACTCTCTGGAGGTCCTGGCTCTGCTGCTCAAGAAGCACTCAGAGATTGGTTTTGGGTGTCTGTTTTTGTTGCTTGAAATAATTTGAAAACAGAGAAGAGGAGGCACTTATCCGTCTGTCACAACAAACAGACACTCCAGTGATTGATTGCCTGTGGCCCTCAGCATGAGAGCAAGCACAGGGCTGTCTTTGCCAGCTCATCCAGCCACTGCCTGGGAAAATGGGCTGTTTCAGGGGAACAGAGACTCAGGAGAGATAAACGGGAAATTTAGCCCAGAGTGGGAAGCATGGAGGAGAAAGCCTGGAAACCTGTGTCACTTTTAGCTCAAAGCTGCAAGAAGGGCAACTTCCCCTTGCTCATCTAATGGAGGATCTGTGACTGTGGGGTTTGGGGGAGCAGGTCAGGAACCACCAGCAAGGGTTATGCTGGTTTGGTGGGGAGAGCTATGGGGACAGCTACAGCTTGATGAAGGCACTGTGACCTCTCACACTGAGCTCCTTTGGGAAAATGCCTCAGTCCCTCCAGAGCAGTCTTACAGGGAAGCAGCCCCCAGCACACATTGTGCCTGTGGTTTGGGTAGCTAAAGGTGGCTGCAAACTGGGAAAACCTTTCTGGTTCAGAGGGGAAGGAGTACTGGGACAGCCTGCACTGCTGCAGAGACAAGGGCTCAGCTGGGCTGGTAACATCACTGCTTAGAGTGTTTTATCTCAGAGACTGGTCCCCTTTCTCAACAGCTCTGCTCAAAGTGCTTGGGGCCCACAGCAGCCCTCCTTGGGCTTACTCACCTTTGCAGCCCTCCTTGGGCTTACTCACCTTTGCAGCCCTGCACAGCACACAGGATCATAGACCTCTTGGCTGGAAAAGACTCTTGTCTAACCATTAACCCAGCCCTGCCAAGTCCACCACTAAACCATGTCCCTCAGCACCACATCCATACATCTTTCAAACACCTCCAGGGATGGCGACTAAGCCACTTCCCTGGGCAGCCTGTTCCAGTTTTGAAAGAAGTCCAGGCATTTTACATTAAGACTCATCTTCAGATTTAAAAGTTAATATGAGAATGATTCCACATATTTTCTTGCTGGTCATGTGCTGCTTTGTTTGTCATCACTCCTTGCAGCATTTTCTCTAGAAGCAGTCCTGACACTTGGAGAAGCAGCAAAATGAAACATAACAGAGCAGTTGAATAACTTCACCCAGAAGGAAAGTAAACCCCTCAAGAGCAAAATCCCTTTGTTCAGTATCTCTTTTGCACTTTGCACCCTGAAAAAATATTGTCACTGTGCAACTGTTATAAATGAACAGGCAAACCTGCATGAAGGTCAGCCTTTCCCAGAGTTTTGTTTAGGGTTGTCTTTACAGAAGGTACTTAGAAAACTCCCCTGCCTTCCTTTTCATGCTGTTTGTATTCAAATCCATAAATATGCAGCAATATCTTGAGTTTAAAAAGCAGGCAAGAGTGTCCTAGTAAGTAGAGATAGCAAAGTAGCAGGGTTTATTTTCAGCATATATTTGTGTTTGGACTTTGGAAGAGTACATGAGACATAGTATTCTGCTGATAAAACTTGGAACACTGTAGACTAAAAATCAGGTTATTTATATCTGTTAAAAGGGATTTAGAAAACATTACATGTAGCAAACTGCTTGATCAGAGGGGCCATATACTCAGAAAAGAAAACTGAACATGTTTACCACAATCCATAGGCATTCAATCCTTTACTTTCATACACATGCTATATAAATTTAATCCTGTAAACCTCTTTTTCTGAACTGTACACTAAATACTAACTCATTCAGCACTGTGAAGACTTAGCATGTCTTCTGGGGGAGATCAAGTTTCATTGTTGAAACCAATGAAGTAGACCATGGAGAGCTTCACTTTGTGAACATTTATACTATACTGTGTTGCTGGATAGGGCAGAAAACATTGGTAGCAAAAATGCAGCTCAGTCCTTATTTCCAGCTCAAGACAAAGTGATGATGAGTTGCTTGAAGAACCAACTAATTTCCTAACTTTTCCCAAAGTTCTGTGTTGGCAGCTCATGAGGATTTTGTGGAGCTCTGGTCAGCAGACAGAGTACACGGGCAGCAGTGCTGATGGACACTCAGAGTGGCTGTGCTGCCATGAAGGCAGCTTGTTTCCAGCCACAGTCCTGGGACTCTGCAGAGGTAGGTGAACACCAGAGAGAGTGCCAAGATAATTAGATGGGAAACAACTTACCAGGACTCATCTGACAAGCCTTTACCACTCCTACCCTACTTAATACCTCCAAAAATTTGTACTTGTTTCATACACATTTTAAATCTATTCTAGACTTGCTGGCTTTTGTGTCATTTTGCACAGACCACTCCTGTAATGTGGACTTTCTTTTTATGTGAATGCCTGCCCTCCCATTCCACTTGGTTTGTTAATGTTTATACCACCTGTTGCCACAGCACTTAAAACTAAAGTTATTGGGAAGGTGCCCTAATTGGACAAACACACAGTCCCTGCAGAAAGGGCTGGCCTTTGGGGTGCTTTGTTTTGCTGGTCAGTGATGGGTTTTGCTTCACTCAATGAGTTGGTGTGGAGGGAAGGACATCCAGAAGTGCTGCATGGCTGGGCTGCTCGAGCATCCCTGGGTGGCTGCTGAAGCACAATGAGCTGAACCACTGAGTGATGGTGATGGTGCTTTTTCCTTGGCATGGAGGGGCAGGGAGCCCTCCCTCTGTCTCACTGGGTGCTCAGGGCCAGGACTTCACACAGGACACCAGGATTGGGGATTAAGAGCTCCCCGTGTTCAGCTCTGGATTTTGCAGCAGGCAGGTGGGGTCTGCAGGGTGCAGCATCCCTGGCAAGGAATGTGCATGGACAAGGCTGAGCCCTGTTCTTTTTTCCAGCCTTTTTTCCTCAGCTGTGAGCCTGCTCAGCCTCAGCCCCAGTCCAGGGTTTGCCCAGGGCAGACTGCACCCAGCCCAAGGCACAGGCTCTGCTCTGCTTTCTGTCTCTGTTAAGCAGCAGTTTGGGTGCTGTTATCTGAGTGGGGAGGAAACCTCCTGAACCTCCTGAACTGGGTGTTAGTGTGGTGCTACTAGGTTTGAAGGAACAGTAAAGATAAAATGTTTGAAATTTTGTGATAAATCACAGCTCTGGCAGAACTGGTGGTGGAAACACATAGCAAAAATATGAAAGTTCAGGAAAATTACTCACCTTGATGCATTTACCTCAGTGGTTAAACATCAACTGGGACCCAGCCAGATGCTCTGGGCAGCAGGTACAGCACTAGTGACGCAAAAAATCAGCCTTGAGGGACCTGTCTGCACTGACTGGCAGGAGGGAAAAGAAAGAAATGAAACTGAAACATGATTCAAACTGTCACAATAATAGCTGAAAAGGGGAATACTGGAGAGATGGAATAGATTTTGAAAGTTCATAAATATGTAGAGATTTTTTTCTTTTAAGAAAACATCTAAACAGGAGACTGCGAGCAGAGGAAGAGGTGGGATCTCCAAAATCAAAGTGTTCTCTGATGGGTATTTGCTTGTGAGAATTTATCAGTAATGGCAACATCTGCAAACAACTCCTGACAGAGCAGATAAGGACAGAGAAATATTTTAAGTGGCTTTAATAATTTTAAGTGGCTTTAGTTTTTCTTCTTCTTTTTTCCCCCCTTTTCTTTCCTTTTTTTCTTATTTTGTAGTTTTATTCCCAGATCCATAAATAAAGTACATTACTCCTGTCTTCTGTGACAATAACTATGATTTTGCTTTTCCCTTGAGATGGGTCTAGTACTAAATGGGGTTACAAGGTGAGCTGACACTGGGGGACCCTCTGCCACCGGAACAGCACATCTGGTTAAAGGCTGGGCTGCAGCAGGGAAGGATGGGCTGTTCAGGGATCACAGCAGTGTGGTGGGGCCATGATCTTCATTCCTCAGCCATGGACTGGTGATGTATCCAAACTATGTCATTGACTTGCCTGGGATTTCCTTCAGGGTAAACCCAAATGCAAATGTCCTACACTATGCACAGACCTGCAGTTAAGATGTCATTTTGCACAGGCACACTGACTTCAGGACCTGAGGCAAGCTCTGCTCTCTGTTTAACTCACCAGGAGCTCTGTAACTGCCTCCAGTGGGGTGGTTCTTTTTGTGCCATGTCCGTACGGGAGCAATGATCCGAAGGCAGCGAGCAGAGATGCATCAGGATTTCTGCACAAAGCACTCAGCAGCTCTGCATGAGAACTGGCATCACATTAGCAGGGGGGTTTGTGGCTTTTCTTAGCTCTCTCAGTCATGCTGGAGGGTTTTGCCCCTGCTGCTATTATTCTATATAGATAATGAAGAAAGGCAAAACATGTAAAGAAAGAGCTCATTTTTCACACGTCAGCATAGGCTGTCTGTATGCCAAAGTGCAAATGAGAAAAGCCTGTACTCACTACTCTGTCAGTTGCAGTAATTGTTAACTGCATTTGTACCCTACTTATTTAGTGAAGTGGCTTGCTGATGGTGTATGCTTTGTATGTATACAAACATTAGCAAATAACAGCCCACTATGGAGTTCAACACTGACAGTATCAAAGCGCGACCATTCTCAGCAATGTACTTGCATCAATGCTAGTTTTCAATTAAAACTGTAATTTTATACACTGCAATTTCTGCATGTTAATAAATTCAGCTCCAGATCTCCCAAAAAAGGACATGGAACTGTTGGAGTGAGTCCAGAGGAGACCATGAAGATGATCAGAAATCTGGAGCTCCTCCCTGTTTCACTTAAAATTTAGATTGAGATTTCTCAAATGGTTAGTCAGTCCTCACCCTTGAACTACCTGCAGAAATTCCCTGTGACTGTTCATTGAGTATAGGAGCAGAAAAGAAAAAATCCCTGTGGTCAGTAACTTCCCTTTAACCTCTGGATGGGATCCACAAGTCTGTGCTGCAGCCACAATCAATATATGGCTTTCAGCCATATATGGCTTTCAGCTGGCTTTTTTTGTGTACACAGTGACTCCTAAAATAAACATGCTATTTTCCTAAGCTGTGTCTATTGGGGAAGATGATAAATTTTCAATTATGAGGCCAGGTAAAGGATTTCCCTGGCTCATATCTGTATTTAGTTAGTGCAGGTTGGTCCTATGGAAGCTGCATAGCACTTGTCCCTGGGTTTCTGCTGGACCCATATGGATGCTCCTCTGCCCCAAAGCTGGGGTTGCTCTTTTCTTTTGTGTGTTATTTCAGTTTCTAAGCATAAGGCAGTTGGAGGGCTGTGTTTTAGACCATCTGAGTTGTGTTTCCATAAAGTGAGGTAAAAGATCTGTGTCCTGAAGTGGGACATCTGTTTAAGAGAGAGATTCTGCTATCATCTGGACTGGGCATGGGTGAAATATTAGAGTGAATGAATTGAAACAATAAAAGACACACCAAGGGATAAAGAAAATGATAGATGCTCAAAGGTTCAGTGTATGAACTTCCTTCCTGGCCCTTTACATTTTCTGCATTGACAATCCTGGAGTCTGGAGGGTCTGTCTTTTTTTGTTAACTGCAAAAGGAGATTAGGAAGGCCATATATACATCCTTACATAGCTACGTAGATGGTAATGAACATGGTAAAAGCATAATTGGAAGAACAGAAGATCAGTCAAATGAAGAACAAAGTATCATTTTCACACCCAGTTCCTCCAGTAAAACTCATGGAAGTCTGTTTTGGGGTTGGATACCACTCTTTGATATAATTAACAATATTTAGAGCCTATGGAATCAGTCATACAACAAAAAGGTACTTAGGCAGAGAGTAAGTCAAATGTGAACATAGATTAAATTAAAAGTGAACTCATTTATTATTTGAGAAGAGCAGGCAATCATACTTCTTGGACTTGCAGATCCTCAGGAAGCATAAACCTGCATAACATGAGGCAGTAGAAATCTGTCTGGTCTGCAAAGGCACAAGGATTTCTAAAATGAATGAAGTAAACAGATGCTGACTTGTATCTTGGAAGATTACTTTTTATCTGGTTCTGTAAGCAGACAGAGAGAAATTAATGGAGTTACCTGAACATGGTGTCACTTCTGCTGCTTTTGCTGCCCAGGAGATCTCTGTGGAACAAGGGAATATAGAGCCATGGGAGAGCTGTGTCCTGTGGAGCAGCATCTGTCAGCTGGGGACATCTGGGGACATCTGTCAGCTGCTGCCATCTGGTCTGGGACAGACCAGATGGCAGCAGATACCTCTGGGCTGGTGACTGAACTGTGTCCACTGCCTTGAGGGAGATCCTTTCTGAAAAATATAGCAACCAAACAGGAAGATTCTGTTTCACTCAGGTGTTTGGCCTTTTCCCACCTGGACTTTTCAGTCCCTTTGAAAGGGGTGGGTGAGGCAGAACATGCCAAAAGCTGAAAGGTGGCATTGATAAGAAGGGTGACTTGAGGATGCCACTGCTGAGGGATATGTTGAAAGTATTGCCTTTGTTTAGTCTTAGGCAGAAAGGATAAATGTGGTGAAGGGCAGAACAGATTTCTAATACACATTTCTAAAGGTAGCCTAAAGTAAGCCCAACAATTAAGTGCTTTCCATGTTCAGTTGTTTTCCACAGATGGCAAGATGTGTTCAGTTTAATTACAGAAAAGAAGATGTAAATGTGATTTTGGAGAAAAAAATTGACTCTATAGGTATACAGTGACAGAAATGTGGGAGACTATGGCATACCCCTCATCAGAAAATTCCAATAAGTAACTGGACTGTTGACTGATCTGACAGTGTTGTCTCTCTATCAGTGTGGGCAGGGACCAAATAGCCTTTTGAATTTCTGTTTTGCAGGTGATTTTCTCCCCTGCTGATCATAGCAGCATTCACAAGCAGTTTTCCAATAGAGCAGCCCAATCCATCACAATAGCAATGCAAAACAGGAAAAATGAATTAAAGACAAAGGTGCTCTGAGGGAAAAATGACTGAGCTGTTAACTCCAGGGCTGTATATAGACCCTGTGCAATCTTGAACAGTTTTGACTTGTTCTTCTGTTAAAATATTTAATAAGCAATTTTAAATGCTGGCCTTTGGTATCACTCCAGAGGAGATCAAGGGACTGCACACTCAGGGCTGTGCATGTGCTGCTGTGCTCAGAGCCTTAGAGAACATTTTCATTCTCTTTGATACAATACCACGTTTTGCAAGTGTTAATATGTCATTTTAGCTCTGGAGAAGGTGATTTTCTTGCTAACTTTTCATGTGAAGCTGAATGGCTCATTACAGCATGGGCTGTGAATTTTTGTGCAGTGACTGTTAAAAAATTTCATACCAATTATTAGGAGTGGGAGAATCTCATCAATTTAGGTTGACATCTGTGTCTAAAGAAAAATACTCATCTTATATAAGCAGGGTTCAATAGTGAGACAGAGTTCCAGGAATGCTAATATAATATTCTGCCTCAACATGAATTGGGACCTGGTATTTATTAGATAATAAAGCCTGAAAATGGATTTCAAATGGGTAAAAATATAAATGGGGAAAGGAATACTTTGTATTTGAATGGACAGCTTATTCTTCATACAATACTAGTTTCTAAAGGCCATATTTGTTGCTGTAGGGGAAAAGGAATTGCTGAATCTAATAAATAATTTTAATGTAGATACGTGCTTGAAATTTCCTTGGTAAGTAGTTTTTATGTCTTGGTATGTTTGGGAGACCAGGTGTAGCCTAGAACTACAGCAGAGTGAAGATAATAACATTTTACTACTGCCAGTAAAGCTTCACCACTCAAGGAGAAGGGAATCAACATTACCAATTGCTTAGTGGCAGCAAAAGCTTGAAGTGATATGAAATTAATTCCCTTTCTCCATCAGCATACTGTAATGAAGGAAATGTAATGGAATGTGAATTGAATGCACCAGAAGCTGTTCCTATTAGGGTGAGAAGAATACTTTCTGATAATTGGCATTGTTTGTTCAGCCTACGTGAAGCCTTTGCTCTGTCCAGAAAAAAATATTTTCCGAATAATAATAAAAACAAAAAAGTGAAGCCATATAGGCTGATTTCTGAGTGCACTTCTCAGTGCTTCCTAAAGAAAAGAAAAGCAAGAGCAATTTGAAGAATGAGATTATTATATTCTTTGTGAGAGTTATAATTGTCTAATATTGTGGCCAGTGAAAATACTGTTCAAAATTTCTGAAACATAGAAATTTATTAGTGAACTTTGACATACATCATAAATACTGAGGGACTGGGGGATTCTTTCATAAACAAGGTAATAACTACTATTTTCACCTAAACAATGTAGTCACCTTTTGCTTATTGACTATGGCTTTTCCAGATATATTAATTTTGTTATTCTATCATGAGTAAAAATATTCCAAACACTATTACTAATCTTCTTGGACATTTTAGCTTTGGCCTGGTTCTAGAACTGCATCTTCCCAGAGGAAGCTGGATTGCAGCATGATTGCAGAGCTCTGACTACTCTGAATGTGACGCCACTTTAGTCACTCCATGCTGCAAACCATGGAGAGCATCTTTCTTCTGAATCTCTCCATCTGCACTGGCCACTGCAGCCAGGGAAATGTCCCTGCCCTCTCTGTGTCATCCCAGCCTGGTCAGCCTGCAGCCAAACCCCAGGCAGCTGCTCATCCACCAGTGGGACTGGGGAGAGAATGGGAAGGCTGAAAGCTGGAAGTCATGCATTGATACAAAGACAATTTAATAGGGAGAGTAAAAGCCAGGCACACAGGCAAAGCAAAACCAGGAATTCATTCAGTGCTTCCCATGGGCAGGCAGGTGTTCAGCCATCTCCAGGAGAGCAGGGCCCCACCATGTGCAATGGTTACTTGGGATGACAAACCCCATCTCTCCAAATGTCTCCTGCTCCCTTCCTCTTCCCCCCAGTTTATACACTGAGCATGATGTCAGATGGTCTGGAATGTTCCTTTGGTCAGCTGGGGTCACCTGTTCTGGCTGTGCCTCCCCCCAGTCCCCCATGCAACCCCAACTTCCTCAGCATGGCAGCAGGAAAGGCAGGAAAGGCCTTGGCACGCCATGAAGAGATCCTGCAGAGCAGAGTTATCTGTGGCACACAGCAGCAACACTTATCTTGTCTCTTCTACACCAGTGTTCCCAGGGGAAGGAAACCACAGACTGAGAGCAGCATGAGGAATCCCACGAGTCACTATCAAGACTGAGCAGGAGATGAAAGAAAGATAATGTCAGTTCTCTCTTTGTGCTGTGCTGGGTGGCATACAAGCTGACAAACTGAAATCCTCTGCAGCTGGTAAAGTGAGACTTTTCATGCTACCACAAAAAAGGTGTTGTTATTCAAAAGCTAAATACCCTTGTCTGTGAGAACAGCAAGACATCATCCTACACACCCCAAGCTGTATCCCAGAAGTTAGTCATATTGACTGGATGAGCAGTGGAAGCAGGATTGCTCTTTTCATCTGTTATCTCTCATGAGCCCTTCTTGACTCACAAAAGGCAAGTCCAGGAGGGCACCTTTCCTAGCTGGCTTGCTGACTAATTGTGAAAAGAAATTATAGTAAACAACCTCTAGGAATTCCCTGCTTACTTTCCCCTACAGTAACAGTAGGGTGTTTCCAGCTGAGGTGTGAGACATTGAAAGGTCCCACAAAGATTAGGGTTATGAATCAAGAGATTTTTCCTGAAGGCCTGTAGAATAACTAACTCATCTGTTAGTTAACTGGCTGGTGATTCACTGAGAACATCAACAACAACTTTTTTCTTTTGTCTCTATCTAATTTAACCCATAGCCTCTCAAATGCTATGGATCCCTAAAGGGATCCTTAAAGTGAATGAAAGTAAAATCTTTACCTTAAGTAGAGTCATATTGCTTCACCTTGCCAGTCCTGCTGGTCTCTCCTGAAAAGTCTGTTCCTCATCTTCCTGTAATAATTATATAATTTGGACAATAAGTATAATCAGAACTGGACTAGTAATGACTCTTTGATTAGACTTTTGCAATCTCAGTTAATATGGCTTTGCATAAAAAGGTGTAATGCTTTAGGCCACTGAACTTGTGTGGGGTATTTTGCCTTGAGGCTTAGTTTCAATTTGGATTTCCTCTATCCATACCTTCTGTGTTCTACAGCCAATAGCTGACGTCTGAAATTGGGCACTCCCTGCTTGTTTAGGGTATGCAGTAGCATCTGGTGCTCACCAATGCTCAACAACCCTTTCACTGTAGTTTCTAGCTAGCAGAAATTTTCTGTCATGTCTCAGATGTGATGTTAACACAGCTCTTGTGGTGTTGTGGAAAAAGGGGTGCCTTTTCCTCTTGGGAGAGAGAACACTGCTCCCTTACACCCTGCAGGCTGGTGGTCACATTGCAAATGAAAATATGTTTCCTGAGGATTTGGATCTGTTGAGGTGAATGATTTTTCTCACAGTGTTGTACTTTTTCTGCTTCTCTACACTTGTTATCAGTCAGGAGAAGACCAATGTGAAAAATGCCCTTCTGCATTGTGTTTAAAGGCTGTACAGTCCCCTGGAAAGAAGGAAAAACAAGAACAAAAGCATTTGAGCTTTGCTTTTCTTTGCAGAAGTCTCCAAAAATGACTGAAAGTTTGCAAAGAAATTTAATTTCAATTTTCAAGAAATTTTCAATTTTTTGATTGATAAGATGTCACGGAGGTATTTTATGAAAAATCCTTTTGCTAGGATTTTTCTGCTGAGAAGCTGAGAGGCCTCAGAAACAAAATGTAAACAATGGTTAGGTGCCGCTGTGGAATGCAACAGGCACATCTTTGATTGGTCTCATGTGGTTGTTTTTAATTAATGGCCAATCACAGTCCAGCTATCTCAGACTCTGGCCAGCCACAAGATTTTATTATCATTCCATTCTATTCCTTGATAGCCTTCTGAAATCTTTCTTCTATTATTTTAGTATAGTCTTAATATTATTTTCTTTTAATATAATATATATCACAAAATAATAAATCCGCCTTCTGAATCATGGAGTTAAGATTCTTGTCTCTTCCCTTGTCCTGGGACCCTTGAGAACACCACCACAATAAGACTGGATTGTAAAGCTTGTGTATATTGGCCAAATTCCTACTCTCTGTTTAGAGGATGGGAAAGACTGACTGGAAGAAAATACATCAAAGAGCTTCTATAACAGCATTCAAAATCTCAGCACAGAGCAGGAGCAGGGTGATGTTACAACAGGAGGATGCTGCCACCTCCAGCTGTGGGAGGCAGGGCTGGGTGGAAGCCTGGCCTGGGCTGCAGGGTGATGGGAGTGGGAGCTGCAGGTCAGCATCTGAGCCTTGTGCCTGGCCTGGGACCTGCCAAGCTCTGCTTTTCTTGCCAGCCACTGCCCATCCTGCAGGCTGTTCACACAGATCACTGCCAGTCCAAGGGAGCCTGTAAATCCTGGCACAAGAGAAATGTTGGGATTTTGAACCATGCTCTTCTTTGTCTACTTAAAAGCTGAAATTGCGGATTTTCCTTATGAAGAAAAATAATCCATAGCATTTCACTGAAGCTTTTTAACCTTTGCATAATGAAAGTTATGTGTTATTATGAGAAAATAAAACAGAAAAGGGCAAAACAATTTTTCTTTGAAATTAATGTGTTTCCACACATATGTTTTGCCCCTTCAGATCTTCAAGAAATATCATTCTGTGAGAAAAATATCAACAACTTCATTCATGGTAAAGGTAGCAGAAAGCTGAATTGCATTCCTTAAGTTGTGTGAATTCAACATTTCCTGCCTTTCCTCTAGCTTAGCATAGCTAAAGAATTTTGACAAGGTTTTGTGCTCACATCATATAAATTACAAGGCTGTATTTTCTTTCCCTCTGCTGCTCACATGCATTTGAAAATGCCTGGAATTTGGGTCTTAATGATGATTTCATAGGAGGAAACTGAAAACAGAAAAGGAATGTAGCTTTATGTAAGAATAAGGGGGAAACTTGTCAACAAGTTTCTTTATTATTGCTCTCCAAAAATCAAGACAAGAGTCCTCACTCCATTTATAAGTGTTGATGACAATTAATATGTTTCAATTCTTATATTTGTAAACCAGTAAAGGCAGGAAAATGTCTTTGTCATGTGTCTGTAGAAACTTGAGCCTGGAGAAAACATGAAAAGGGAGCCTCCCTACCTATTGAGCTGTGGTTCCTTTTTTATGATTCCACCCCTGGTTAGTAGATTAAAGAAAGAGAGCTGGGAAATAGTGTAAGATTCCTGTTGTTCATTAGGATGGTGCAAGCATGCGGCAATCCAATGTCCAGCTGAGGAGTCACTGTGCAAGTAGTCTGTTATTTGATCTCTGCAGATTACAAGATTTCTTGCACAGAAAATGTATTCAATTAGCTGTTACTTAGGGTAAATCTCAGGCCTTATGGAGCCTGGATGAGAGGCAAAGTGGATAATGAAGGGCAAGTTTGCCAAATAATGAAAATGTCAGCACTGTTTGAAAGTTTAGACAGCCTCAGCAGGAGATTAATTGACAGCAGCCTATTGAAAAGATGGCAAAGGTTTTTATCTTAAGCAGCATAAAACAAAGATAAATTTGTGCTTAACATGTCAGTGTGCTTAACATGTCAGTGACAGTGTTCTCAGATCCTACAGCACTTTGACAGGCTGCTGGTACCACAGACAGCAGGGATGCACAGAGAAACCCTGTCAGGCTGAGCCTGCCTTGCCAAGGCAGGGGCACTCTGCTCCCTCACATGCAGCATCCTCCAGGCTTGCAGCTCCATCCCCTAGAATTGTACTCATCAGTTAAAAGGTCTGACAAACAGGATGAAAGCTGTCCAGATAAGTGCAGTTTCTAAATACCTGTACTCAGAAGCATTTTTGGAGTGAGATCAGAAATTTCATGAGCACTCACCTCATTAGAGCAGACAATGGATTTAATGAGTCATCTTTCTTCTGCTGAGTGGAAAAGGGAGAATCTGGACATTTGTAAATTTGTTTTCAGTGAGAAAAGAGGCTGTAAATCCAAGCAGTCAGAGGTGTGCTGCTCAACAGGGGTTGAACAGAGGTACCAAATTCCTTTCCTTAGTACATGGGATTATTGCAGTGGTTCATACAGTTTTGTAACAAGCTAATCACAGCATGCATGGGGAATCTGCAGATTGAGGCTTGCTGAAACATCAACAATTTCTTTACATCCACTGACTACAGCCAGGAGCTCAGCAAGTTTAGAAGATGAGGCTGACTCAGACACCTGCAGGTGGCCCATGACTCTCTAAGGAGAGAAAGAACTGCTCTTGGTCAAACACAAGAGCTTCTGGAGTGATTCAGCCACCTGGGGCAGTCCTATCTTAATCCATTTATACAGAGTTGGCCATCACCAGAGGTTTTCTCTCCTGCTTGCCACAGGGATCCATTAGGGGGGCCCTGGGGCTGCAGGATCTGGGAGACTTGGATGCTGTTCCTTGTGGGAACAGGGACAGGGGAGTTCCCTTTTCCTCCTCATCAGAGGAAGATGTAGGAGAAAGCTGGGAACCATATTCTCTCACCTGGGCACATCCTGTAGAAAACAGCAGATCCTCACTCTGGAAGATGTGAGATCTTTAACAAAAAAACTTTAACATAATCTATCAGTCCATTTCTCTTTGTAAACCATGGCTGCTCTCACTGAAGTTTCCATATTTCCAAGTAAGTAAAAAGTATTGTTTCAGAATCAAAGATGTTCAAAACCATCATTTATGTGTCCCTCACTGTGTTTCACATGCTTTGGTAGGAAAGGAGCTCTCTCCTCCCTGGATGGCAGCATCCTGAGAGCTGACTCAGGTCAAAGCATGGGAGGGTCTTCAGACTCAGGGCACCTGCCCTGACAGCCACAGGTGTGGCCAGCAGCAAACTGGCAGTGCCTTGCTTTGGGGAGAGGCTTCTGTTCCAAATCCCCCAAGAATCTGGAGGGACACCAGCACCCTGAAACAGCCTGCAGCTTTTAGTGAAGTAGAAACCACAGCCACAAAATGAGCTGCTTGTAGTCTTTGCTTCCAAAGGTGTCTGCATGCCCTGTCTGTGGGTCCTGCCTTGGGAATTGTTGTGAAATGTGAGCTGAACAATTTATTAATTTGCATCGGAGTAAAGCAAAAACCTACTCCAAGTAGATTTTACTTTTATCTACAGTAAAAACTCCTTGGAGATTAAAACTACTGCTTGAAAGTAATGGAGGATTTAGGGAATTTTTAATGTTCAAGGCAAGTGCATCTGTCTTCCTTAATTCTCTAGAACCTGTGTTTAAAGATATTTTTGGGTTTCAGAGAAAATATTTTTATTATCTCTGTGTGCTGTGTAACCCTCAGAAATGTGGTTCACAATCAAACATCAGATTTTTTAATGGAAAACTCAAATGATTAATATGTCTTTGATACAGCATCTATACTATATCTCACTGGTTTTCCCATATGTGCTGAAGTATAAATGTTAGTCTCCAAAATGTATGGTTATCACAAATAAAGATCTCTTCCTCTTTTTGCTCCCACTTGTCTCACCAGGAATGATATTTTCTTCCATGCTTTTTTCAGAAATGTGTATTTTTCTCAAGCTGTAAAAGAAACATTTCTTATCCTGCAAAATATCTTTTTGTATGTTTCTCAAATCCCTAATGTAATCAAACTGTTTTTGTGTCTCAGAAAAAAGGAAGGACAATCTGATTTTATATTACTATACTTCAAGTTTTGCAGAACTTGCTGTTTCTTGATGTCTGTAGTGCTGTTTATTCCCCTTTCCTATTCCTTCTTTGGCTTCCTTGGTGTTCAGGGACAAAACTCTGTCCTTCTACCCCCTCTCCTTTTTTGGTCTTTCTTTCTTTCTTTCTTTCTTTCTTTCTTTCTTTCTTTCTTTCTTTCTTTCTTTCTTTCTTTCTTTCTTTTTCTTTCTGTCTTTCTCTCTCTCTCTCTCTCTCTCTCTCTTTCTCTCTTTCTCTCTTTCTTTCTCTCTTCCTTCCTTCCTTCCTTCCTTCCTTCCTTCCTTCCTTCCTTCCTTCCTTCCTTCCTTCCTTCCTTCTCCTTTCTTTCTTTCTTTCCCTTTCTTTTCCTTTTCTCAAATTTTCCTTCTCATAGCCAAGTTAGCAAGTGACAAAACCCCTCTTAACTTTCTCTCAAGCCATTGTCTACCATCCCATTGACCTTGGCACTATCATTCAGCTTCTCGGCTCACAGGCATAATTCACTCTTTTGTTGCTGTTTCAAAATACATCTTTCTTTTTCCAGCTCCATTTTTTGGAGGGCTTTCTTCATCCAGCTATTTTTATTCTGTGATTCTCTAAGTGTCCTCCCAGAACACTCTTATTCATGTTTTGTCTTTTCCTTTTCTTACAGGTCCAATATACTATTTTCACCTGTAACCTCCACACATTGGCTATTATTATTTTTAATGGAATTGCTGTGTCCATTTCTACCATCTGTGTAGCTCATGGATCTGAGGTGCTTCAGAGGTGGTTGCTTCTACTCTAGCTAAACAAAATGGTCAAAATTGTGGTTCAGATAATGGGGAGTAGACTTTTCTTTTCTCAAAGCACACACATGTAGGAACTGCTGTGTAATGCTTGTGGAGTGTGGGATTTTCTTGACATTTTGCTGTTAGTAAATCATCTTACAAAACAAGATCTCTCATAAAAAAAGCTGCTCTAGTATGACCTTAGGCTATACTAAGTGTTAAAGAGAAATGCAGTATAAAGTGTTAAAGAGAAATGCAGTCTTCATCAAGGGAACAATGTGTGATACATAAGATATATCTTGGTGAATCATGTTAACTATGCCCATCTGTAATTTAAAAACATAAAGAGACATTTAGCTCATGGGCATTGTTGGGATGGCATTTCTGGAAAATGAGGTACCCAGCTAACAGAAGAGCAGCCAAAGCTGGTGGATGAACAGCCCTGACCCTCCACACAGAGCAGGAGACCTCAGGGGAAAGCACAGCACCAGTCATGGTCGGACCAGCTGTGCTTCAGTGTCAGCAGCAAAATCAGGACTGACTGGGTCAGAACTCCTGCAGGGTTCACAGTGTCACAGAACCGTCCTCACCTGCCCTTTCAGCCCTGCCATGCCCCAGGGCCAGCCCAGGGCCATGAAGCTCCAGGGCACAGAGGGACACCAGGGTTTGGTCAGCAGCAGGGCAGGACAGGCATGGATTGAGGAAGGTGAAGGAGGGGAACTCTGGAGAGGGGGTCCAGGGGAGAATACTGGGCATTTAACCTCTGCTTCCATTTCCTGGTGAGTGGTCCACATGCTTGATCTCCTCAGGCATTTGTATTTCTGTCTCAGAGCAGAGGGACCACATAAACAATGATCTCAGCAATTACTGAAAGCAGTAACCACTCCCCCCATGCAGGGCTCTCTCCATACCCCTGCCTGCTGCCCTTGCTGCTGCCCTCAGAGGGTTGGGAAAAGGAGGATCAGGAGTGGTTGGCTACCACAGCAGAGCGCTGGGTTTGATCATGAGATGAGCTCAGGAGGCAGAGAGGGAGGGAGGACATGTCTGGGTAGAAATAGTCTGTAGGTCTGCAGCTGAGCTCCAGTCCTCCAGTACAACCTGCCACTATCATGTCTCAGCTGTTTATTGTAACATATGCCAAAAAAAAATAAAAAAGGAGGAAAAACCCCCTCCAAACCCCCAAATCTTGCTGTCAAAAGATTAATGCATTTATCCAAAAGAAAAAATTAATTTCAAGGGACTTGGGTAAGCTCATGGAGAAAAGAGCTATTACATACAGTGATGAATATGCAACCTCAAGAACTCCTTAAAATGTTGGTTTCTAAGAGGCTGGGAGAAATTGTAAGGGCAGAGGACTGATTTTTACACTCCATTCTTAAGAATGCTTCAGAAAGCTGCTGTTAGATGAGGTGACCCTTGCTGTGAGTCTGGGTGCATTTACATTCTTAAGAGCCCTCAGACAGTGCCTGTGGCACAGTGATGTATCCCAAATCCCAAGTTTCTAATGCCCTTGAGCCACAAATCTGGAGCAGGGCAGGCCTAGGAACTTCCCCATGGGTGATTTATGGGAACTTCACCCACACACAGGATTCTCCAGGGTGAGAAGTGTGTAGGGGGACAGCTCTGTGTGGGTGCTGTCTCCAGTCATGTGGGGAGGCAATGCAGAGCCTCTTGAGAGATGATTCCTGAGAAGGAGAAAGGCAATGAGCCATTAGGCAGGGCATGTTTGGAAACCTCCACAGCAGATACAGCTGCCATGAGGCAGTCAGCCATGGCTGACCTCTCCCAGAGGCAGGATGCTATTTCTGGAGAGCAGGAGCTGCAGTTTGGGTCACAGCATGCTGCAGTATGAGATGAGTGGCAGTGATGCCCTGTGGGGAAACACAGCTCCCTGGAGAGGCACAAAGGCTATCCACAAGCCAGCAGTGCACAGTACAGCATGGGAAGGGAAGGAAAGGGCTGTGCAAGTGTAGATGTGCAATTTTTTTACTGTTCAGAGCCTGCCTTCCACAGAAAGCTGCAGCACTGTTTCCAGAAATGAGCATTTAGGGAATTTCTTAGCTTTGTAAAACACTCTAAACTAGGATAATTCCCAGGGGTGCCAAAAGAAAATGTTGGCAGCAGAGTTCCTTCTGAAACCAGTCCTAAATTCCTTACACAGCAAAGCTGCCATGTGACAGGAATGCACAGACACCCATGCCAGGTACTTTGTCAGGCAGACATAATTTGTGAAGTAACAATTCATCAAACCTGTTCATAATGGGCTCAAAGCTGATTACATTTCCCAGCCTACCTGCCAGTTGTCTGTTGTGAGCATGGGATACACAGTCCAAAAGGGTTAATGAGAACAGCTTGCTAATTTTCTTATCTGGCATGTTTCACCACAGGGCAAAGCAAGAGTGAACAGAAACATCATGCCCTGCATCATTAGGAAACACACTGTCAGGAAATACTTTCAGAATCCATTCTAAATTATAGGGAAGTCACTTTAATTTTGGGAGAAGGTAGCATAATAGAATCAGTTAATGATTACCTCACTTGCCTTACAGTTGTTCAATAATATGCTGTTTTCCTGCTCTATAAACTACATTTTAATTCCTGCCTAATGGAAGAACTTGAATTTTTCTTACCTCTTGCAATGAGAAAAGAAGGATGTATTTTTGCTCCATACATTTCAATTTCATGTCTCCCTTACACTGAGTATTTGCTGCATTTGGTTTTGAACTATACCAGAGTGGACTGGAATATATGAAGTGATAAAGAGGTCATTGCATTTTATGTGACATCACATAAACTATACTCATTGGTCATACAGGGTTCAGCTGTGCTGTCAGTGCTCAGTCCTGAGTCAGAAGGAGAGAAAATCTTCCCCCAGCTCTGAGAAGTGTGGAGGTATCCCTTGCTGAAGTGCCACCATCACCTTGCCCACTGTGCTGCCTCCAGGCTGGGTGCTCTCACCATGTGCACAGCTCAGCCCCATGGCAGTCACTCTGCTCCAGCTGCCTCTGGCCAGTCTGGAGCTGTACTGATGACAGGTGTCACAGGGTTTACAGGTCCCATGTGGCCCAGAACCCTCTGTGCCTCCCTGCAGCCACCACCAGGCAAGATGAAAAGTGCTCAGGCAGTAACTGGGTGCATAGAGTCAGTCTGCATTCATGCTGCCCTGGTAGGATCTCTTATCCATAGCCTGCTGTCAGGGGCTTCTCACTCTGAAGGTGAGGGGTTTTTATTATGAAACTTCTTTCTTCTATGAATTAGTCTAATTTTTTTTTTTTTGCGTATTGTTTCCATATTTTTTGGTAGCAATGAGCTCACAAATTTAGTTCTATTGGATAATTTGACCTTATGACAGTTTCAAATCTGTCTGTTGTGTGATGCTTTCATTGGAGGGCTCTCAGGTCTCAGTTGTTCCTTTTCCACCCATATCTCCCATTCCCTTTTTAATCTCTCTCTGCTATATATTTACCTACTTGAAGGCTATTGATGTCTTTCCATAGGGTTCTCTTTTCTTTCCAGAGCAATGATCAAACTTGCCGCTCCTCTCTGCATATTTTCTCATTCTTCAATGTCCTTTTTGAAATATTGTGGCCTTCATGAGCAATGATAGAGAAGAACATGATACCAGCTATGTGACATGATGTGGTTCTTCAGAAGAGCTACACTGCCACTGACCACAGGGAACAATTTTCTATGATATATGACAAAGAGAAGAGGACAAAGACTTCATGGCTCCAACTGAAACACTGGTCACATCAGTCTGTAAAATTTTGTCAGGCACACTCCTGTGTCAATTATTTTCTATTTGTTTCTGATCCTTACTCCTTAACACCCATGCTGTCTCCAGATGATGAAGGTCCTGAAACTATCTCTGAAACAGTGCAGGCATGTAGTGGGGGCCCTGGGATTTACAGCAGAAAAAATGGATGACAATTTGATTTCCTGGCTGAATATTAATTCTTTCTTGAAGACAATCAACAGAACAGGAATTGGAAGAGAACAAGGAGCTCCTGAGCTCCTTGCTGAGGGCCCCTGCTCCTGTGGCACTGAGCAGTGTCCCCAGGAGGAGATCTGACCAGCACTGCACTTGGCAGCCTGGATGGTGCTCCAGTCCATCAGCAGCTCCTGAGTGTGCTCTGAGTGGGACAGAGAGCAACTCCAGTGGGAAAGCAGCTCCTCCTGTTCTCCCTGACTCCCACAAGAGCTACCCTTTTGCCAGAGCTGACTTGGCACATCCTTTTGGAAGGCTGATCAGAGAGGTCAGGAGGGGGATGGATGTGGCTGATGGGAAAGGCTGCCATGGGAATGGTGGGAGCCATGTCCTGTGGCACCCGAGCTGTTGGGGAGAATTTGGTCCTGCAGAAGGATGTGCAGCAAGGGCTGAGCAGCACCCAGAGCTGCAAACATCAGATGGCATCACCCAGGGCAGAACTGCTGGCACAGTGCCCTCACAGTGGGAACAGCTTTGGGGCAGGGCTTGCCAGCTCCCCACTGTGTGCAGGACCCAAGGCACAGGCACAGGGGGCTCCTTTCTGTCCCTGCCAAGATGAGACAGGTTTAGAAGCAGAAAATTGTCTCAATTTCTGCCATTACTGCAGCTCTGACTTCCCAAGAAGGCTTCAGGTGGTTTAATAATCTTAAATACAGAAGCACGGTGAGTTTGCTGTCTGTGGGAACCTGCTCCCATCACTGGACATGTGCTCTGCACCTGAGCCTTGCTGCTGGAGAAGTGGGAGCTCCACGTTCAGGGAGGAGGAGTGCACCAAGCAATGGTGGCTTAGAGAATCCTGCCCAATACCTGAGTGTTAAATTATATCAGTACCTCAGTGCCATTATAAACTGTATTAACTCTCATTACTGAATTGTGCATTCTGTTAATAGTATGTGACACATGTGGTCATGGGCAGTTATCTTTTATTCTTATTGTAAGGGCTAAAGGTACCTATCCTGTTCATTGTAATGATACTCTCTGACCAGGGATGGTAATGAAAGAGATTTTAATTATGTCAGGCTTTAAGGCAATAACTGTCCTAAAACTCTGTCTGTGCCCAGCCCTTTCTGAGAGGAGGAAGAAAATAAGAGACTGAGGGCACAGGTGGAGGTAAAAGAACAGGCACAGGTGGAGGTAAAGGAACAGACAGAGAAAAGTACCTGACCATGGAGTACCTCCCTCTCCCATCTGCTGTCCCAGCAGAAACAAAGACAACTCATTTTAATCCAAAAGTGGTGGGTTGAGGGTGAAGGCACCCTTATTTAAAGGTAATGTTGTAAGCTGTATGCTCAGCTGAGGAGCCTTCAACAGACACTCAGCTTCTCTGCTGCTCTGCAAGGCACTGTTCAGACACTTTTTCCAGCAGGTAAAACCTCACTGCATAGAGTGGGCAAGTTGGGGAAAAGTGCTCTGGTCTGGGAGGTGAGAAGGGGTGACCAGAGGAGTAGGACTGGTGGGCTGGACAGAGGGGAGTTATTTGTGAATGAAAATCAACAGATGGAATCAATAATGGATGCATTTTTGGCCTACTAATGCACGACCCCTGTCCCTTGCTGGCTGTCTGGCAGCAGATCCGAGAACAGAGATATCTGTACTGCTGCAGGCTCCAGGCTCCTCCTCTGCTGCAGGAGCTGGGACCTCCCCACCTGCTTTCCCAGGGCTCTGGCTCTGCAGGTCTCACCACAATGCTGCACTGGGACTCAGTGCTTTGTAAAAGTGACACAGCAAATCCTCACCTTCTGATGTCCCACTAACCCTGCAGCACTTCTAATGCACTGGCCCACAGGAAAGGCAATGATCCCCCACGGCACTTTGGGCATTAAGCTGCCAGCTTTTGTAGCTCAAATACTTCAAAACAGAATCAGGCCTTAGGGAAGTCAAACATAAATTTAACATTTCCAGAAGAAGTGACTGCCTAAAATGTCATTCCTGTAGCAACAGTGCCTTGGAAATTTGATAAAATTTGGGGAAAATAAGTTTCATGCACTACTTGCTTAATTTCTTATGTGTTTACTTTCTTCAGATGATCACTCCCATACTTGTGAATGATTAATGTGTGGAGTTTTGTTTTCTTGAAAGAAAAGCTTCTTGCTATTGTTCTGACCTTTGTGACCTAGAAATGCAAACAGCTGATATGTTCTCCTCACTGAAAGTTGCTCAAAATGTCTCTCAAAGTCATCTGCACTGTGCCTCCTGATCCTCCTCCTTGAGTCTTTGTCTTGAAACAGCCACTACACTGCTATTCACTTTTGTCCATTCCTTTGAGAAGAAATATGAATATTCAAACAAAACTTTCTGAGAAATGAGAAATAGAAGTTAAAAAAAGAAAAAAAAGGACCTTGTCAGGAGGAAAAAACAGCCTTGCATTGAAAAATAAAAAGAGGTCAATAAATGAGAATGTGAAGTCTTAAGAGGGACTTTTGGAAATTTTCACATACAACAGTAGCCTGTATTAGGCTTTAAGCAAAAATACATCAGTGTGATGCATATGCAACATATCCCACATATGACACTTCTGATGCAAGCAAAGCCTAACTTCTGTTTGGATTTTCTTTTTCTTTGTGGACTCTTCTTTTCCTTAGAAAGTGTGGGACTATGTAAGTAGATACAGTAATCTGTTCCTATCCTATTGATTCATCTAAGTTTTTTTGCTCCTCCATTCTATTGGGGTTATATGAGGGATATACCCAGGGTTTTTTTGGATTGCTCAGTCACACACATGATTGCCCTCACAAATTAAATATGATTGCCCTCACAAATTAAATATGATTAAATTTATCTTGCACCTTGGGTCCAAAATAATTATTTTTAGCAGCAAGTAGCAAATTACTTTTATTTCCCTTCTTTTCATTAGCCCAGTTTGTTCCTTCAACTGACCTCTGTGGGTTTGTTTGTTTGGGGTTTTCTTTTCTTTTTTTTTTTGTTTTGTTTTGTTTTTGTTTGTGTGGTTTTTTTTTTTTTTTTTTTTTTGCGAAACTAAGAATCTATTAGGTAAGTTTGTGCCTATTGATATAAAAACAAATTCTGAG
Organism: Melozone crissalis; assembly: GCF_028551555.1. Taxonomy (NCBI): domain Eukaryota; kingdom Metazoa; phylum Chordata; class Aves; order Passeriformes; family Passerellidae; genus Melozone; species Melozone crissalis. Next base: position 58,774,775 of record NW_026535791.1, on the reverse strand, counting down.
GAAAAGTCTGAGGAAGCTCTTTCAGTGGCCCTTCTTTCCTTTGGAGCTGTGTGGTGGTGGCTGGCCCCTGTCTGATACACAATCCGATGTGTGAGCCGGAAAGGACAATCTTTGTGCCTAAATGTTTTTCCCATGTCCACAACAAAGACTGCAATTGGTTATATCAGTGTGCAGATGGAAAGTCATGCCTTTCCCCACTGTTTTCCTTGCACTATTACATAGGAATGAACATCCATCCACAGTTGAGCAGGAAAACATCCTGGAAGTACCCATAGGGCTGATGAAAGGATGTGGACCCGTCCCAGAAAAGGACCAAATTCCCCTTTCTTCTATTTCTACTAAATGAAAGTACAAGCAAAGATAATCCAATCCTGTGGCAGCCACACAAAAAAGCATTGACCAAAAAAAGCATGGGGACCACCCTGGAATGTCATAAAGGTGGTCCAGAGCTGATTTAGTATGGTGGTGATCTTGTATAAAGCCTCACATCATCACTTACTGCTTAGGGAAAATGTACACCACCTAACCACTGAGCAATTTGTGCTTTCCTGCCTAAGTCATCCCCTAAACAAATATATTGAGGCCAATTAATTATTCTAAGTATGAAAGATTAGCCTTAATACTGTGTAATTCTAACTCTAGAATGAATCAGTAAAAGGAATTAAATTATTCTTGCACCTAATTGCATGGATTCAATGCAATTACATAGTAAAGTTGACAGTTTTCACTTAATTTATTGTTCTTTAAAATGATTGTGTGTGTTTCTCTAATTCTTTGGAGTGCATGAAAGAGAGAATTACTTGGAAATGGAAACTACTTGGCAATGTGTTTTTGGAAGAGAGTTGCAGGAGCTACTGCAAATTCAGCAAATGTTTTGTGTATGGGACAAAAGGATTGATAGGATGTTTAAAGGAAAGAGTTCTACATTCCAGTTCTGTTAAACTTTGCTTCAGGTTTCAACTCTTTGATCTGATTTACTTTTCTGTTTTCTTCTTTGATCCTGGGCCACAGACAGATGGGTCTGCACTCATTGTAAAAGCCCAGTGAACCCCCCTTTAAGTGCTGTTGCAAAATGTTGAGGTAACAGGCACTGCTGGGAAAGCTGCTCTGGCCAGCTGGTGTCACATGAGGCACCTTTGAATCATACTTTGTATGTAAAACCAACTGATTGTGTTGGCAAATGGAAAAAAAATAGTTATTTGGGTGCCAAAAAGTGCAATTTTTCCAGGTCCTTGTGTTGAAACTCAACTCAGTGTTTCACTGGCAGGTCCTTTAGATTGGATATCAGCCCTTTCTGCTGCTCTTCAGTTCCTGGAGAGAGGGCAATGTAGGGGGATAGAGTATAAGTAAATAAAGGTAGTATAGGGAGTAATCTTACCCCCTAGAGAGTTGCATCTGGGTTAATTAGTAAAGATTAGGAGCAGGCCTGATTTTAACAGGCCACAGCTGTAGCTAATCAGAAGAGTGTCATAAAAGAGTGGATTGGTTGGCTGAGGGGAACTGGAGTCAGTTGGCTGCTGTGAGGATGAGGAAGAGTTAGTGCCTTGAGGAGTTGCCTACAAGAAACATCAAGGAGGTAGGAACCTCTGGTGATATGGAAACTTTGCAATATATTGATGACCAATGGTGACCCCGATGTGATTTGGAAAAAGGACTCAAATACTAAACTATATGACCCCATGGATTTGGGATGACCCTGTGGATTTGGGACTAAAATATATGATCCCTGGGATTTGGGATGACCCTGTGGATTTGGGGCAAAGGACTCGACTAAATAACCCTGTGGATTTGGGGAAACAGGATTTGGCTGTATAACTCTGTGGATTCAGGAAAACAAGATTTGACCATATAACCCCGTGGATTCTGGGAAAAGTACTTGAGTACTAAACTACTGGAAAAAGATATTAATTGCAGCTATTAATGTTTGTTAAACATGAGTATAAAAGATTTTCAAGATAAGTACTTTGTAAAATGAGAAGCTATAAAACCAAACTAACTTTTAGAAACATATATATTTGTACTATAATGTGTTGTCTGAACACTTGTATAGGTGCTAGTTCTGAATGAAATATATGAATGTGTCATAATGTTAATTTACTTGAAAATGTCCTTCTAGAAATACTGCAACTCTGTAATTAAAAGAAAAAGGGGGAATTGTAGGGGGATAGAGTACAAGTAAATAAAGGTAGTATAGAGAGTAATCTTACCCCTAAAGAGTTGCAGGTGGGTTACTAGTAAAGATTAGGAGCAGGCCTGATGTTAATAGGCCACAGCTGTAGCCAATCAGAAGAGTGTTATAAAAGAGTGGGTTGGTTGGCTGAGGGGAACTGGAGTAATTTGGCTGCTGTGAGGGCAAGGAAGAGTCAGTGCCTAGAGGAGCTGACTACAGGAAACATCAAGGAGGTATGAAGCTCTGGTGATATGGAACCCGTGCAATATATTGATAAGAGGGTAACCTGGGACTGACACTTTGGACTTGATTCTCGTGCTTGCTAGGGGACTGGCACCAAAAGAAAGCAACATCTGCCCTGAAAATAACTCTCTTTAACATATTTCCACCTTTCCTTGGCTTCTAGTCAAGCTGCAGTTTTGGGCTCCATCTTCAGTGCCAGAAAATTGGCATAACCAAAATCAGCGCAGAGAAATCATCCTAGGATATCTCTTGCTATGTACATAAAATGCAAAGTAAAAATTGAAATATTTAAACATGGGAAAAAAATCTACATGTTCAAATAAAATAAAATGCACCATGTCAGGGCTGTGCTGCATTAATCTTCAACCATATTGAATTAAGTGGTCTAAATGCTGTTTCCTGATTCAAACACCAGACAAAACTTTCAGTAGTCTCACTGATATGAAAGCAAGAAGGTTTAGGTGTCCAGGAAGTAGCTAAGGACAAGCTCATCCTTGTGAAAGAGCCCCTAAAGCCAATGACCTAATTTGGTGATAAGTGGATTCTACTCTGTCTTTAATGCAAGGACAGAGTGGAAAGCCTGTTTATGACTTTGATATCTGTCTCAGAGTTTTAAAGATCTCACCCAAATTTTCTTGTTTTCTAGCCATTAAAATAATTATTTTAGCATTTTCCTTCTGTTATTTGTCTTGCCCTCAGAGCTCCACTGAGAATGGCAGGGCACTGGAGAGTGGGGAAAGTGGGAATGCGGGTTTTGTGTGATATAACAGCACAAGGAAGACAGCTTTTGTCCCTGTTCTTTGTGTATGCACAAAGGATTCAAAAGCCATAGAGTGACAGCTATTTCATCATCCTTTAAAATACAGATTGAATTATTGGGATGATCCCTCTGTATAAGAAATTTACAACCTATCTTGCCACTCTCACTGGAAATCAGAGATAAGAGGGATTTAGTGGATTCAGAAACATTGTTCTTGCTTACTATATGCCATAGTTTATAATACTTCAACATTTTTTTATCTTTTAACTTAGTCTAGGTTTCTATCAGCTTCTCCTATGTATATTGTTTATTCTTGTGAAGAATTTAATTTTAATTCTACATCAGACAAGTTTATTGGATGTTTACTCAACTTTACAGAATTAATCAGTTCAATAATTTTCTACAGTAGTTACGTTTGTGATTTGCTTAGGCATTTTTGATTGCCAAGGTAATCTTGATAGATGTTTCTGCCTTGTGATAGTGGTGAAATGGTTAGAAATGCCATGTTTCAATAGGAAACATTGTTCTGTTGTCTTTAACAAGATTATTTGTGAAGTTGTGCAAAGCAAGGATCTACTGTGCTTCATTGCTAACTATGTGGTATATCATGCATCTTAGTGGAATGGAAAGACAAATGTGTTTTAAATGTGCCTGTTTATTGACAGCATTTGTTTACAATGCATTAGGGCTAATATGTTTTTTCTGGTAGTTAATTATCACTTCAATAGTGATAGTGCAAAGTTAAAATACACCCAAAATACTTTGCAAGAGAATGGGATGGCTCAGAGTTAATTTCATTTAGGCAGCAATTTATTCATTCTTTGTGTGGAATCAGAGTCTTTTTCTTTTTTAATATATGGGATTTTACTTTTAGCATTGGATGAAGCTCTCAGTATTATTGACAATCATCAGTTACCCAACTGGACAAATGCAATGGGCTGCATCCTATGTGAAATTAGAATAGCACATGGGTGTGACGATGCCCTTCAGTTTGATTTGGACTGTAACCTGTCATTTAGAAAAAAACAATCAAACAAAATCTTTCCAACATGCAAATAACAAGTTTTAAAGTCTTTTCCATTAAATTATAGTAGCACATCATGTTCGATAGTCACAGCTCTAATAGCCACTGCCAATACAAATAGAGTATCCTAAGCATATAGCCACTAAATTCAGCATACTATTCCTTCTGTTTAAAATGGGTAAAAATCCCAAAGCAAAATAAAACATTTTTAGTTAGCCCTGAAATGGAGTTGAAGAGATGACAGAGGTTTGGCAAATGTCTGAGGATAAAGAGCAGTTCTAGATCTTCTGACCTAGATTCAGCAGAGCACATCCTCTTGCAGGCTGGGGAAATGGCAGGTGTTGGTAGGCCTTCAGATGTCAAAAGACTTGGGTAGGGAGGCAGTGCTTTAAGTTTTACTTAATTCTGGCAAAGATGTTGGCAGCCAGTCACCTTTTCAGAGATCCATACCTACTTCAGCTGGTGTCAATGGATGGTCACTTTCCACACATCTCTGAAATTCATTTGGATGATTCACAGCCTTTTTAAGCACTAATATTATTAAGAAAATGCACACCTATATGCCCAGTTAGGAGTGCTTAAAAGTGACCTATCCATGAGTCACTGTTTTACCAGCTATTCCTATCATATGACAGATCTACTTTAGTGCACTTCAGAAATTACTGTGGTTTGTGCAATTAGCTTGCTCCTTTTTGTATCTAAACCTCCTCTTCTCTCTGGTCTTTAGGGAGTTCTAAGTGGCAAGTCAAACTTATCAGCAAAGAAACTCAGTCGCCATGAGACCACTTCTTTTCTTCAAGTCCTGATTACCTATCTCAGTCCCACAGAGAAGAGTGACCTTATACCTTGTTTCTTTTCCCCTCATCTAGCTCTGTTCCACTGGAGTAACTGCTCTTTTCCTCTCAAACTGTTGAATGGATTCATACAATTATGTGAAACTCCAGCAACTGTGCTTTGCCCAGACTGAGCTTCGAATTTATTATATTGCAAAAAAAAAAAAACCAACCCAAAACCCTAACCAACCAACAAACCGGAACACAAACCAAACCCAAAAAACAACAAAAAAAAAAAATCTCCCAGACAAGATTTCTGGGCCCATCAGCTGTCCAAAAGCGCAACAGTTAAGCAATAAAAGGTATTGCATCTTCTACTACACTTGCTTTCTTTTGCCTTTACACTGTTGTGAAAGCAGCAAATACCAAACCTTGTGTTACATGCTACATACCTCTTGACTGAACTCCCAGTTTTGAGCTCAGTTTCACTTATACTTTTGGTAAGAAACATTGAAAACTTACTACTAAGTTTGTTAAGAGTATATCTTGAGCTTTTATTAAGAGCATGTCTTTCCGTTTACCTTGGGCATGCTTACTGCAATATAGCACTTTCCAGCTCTTGTGACAGATACTCATAATTCTTACCATTATGCTCTTTGAGGAAGGGGATTTTCTCCTTCTTTTTTTCTTGTTTTCCTATTCTTCACAGAAATCTTACCTTCTAATCTTTCAAAAGCTGTTTTGCAAGTGCTGGGGTAATCATAGGTGATATGGACACAGTTTCTGCTTTTCATTTTCTGCTACATTTCTGGAACCATTTATCTGCATCACAATGGGGTTCTCTGTTTCATTCCCATTGTGCTGAACTGATTCAAGTCCTTGCATTGACTCAGAGCACCTTTTATATTAAAATTATGAGCATCACATAGAAATGAAGAGATGAGTGAGACAAGAAAACAGGGAATACAGAAGGGAGGCTTGCACTTAGTGATTTTTCTGAGAACTACAAATGACTGTACCTGAACTGTGCTGCTGCATTACAAGGATCATCTGCTGAGACAGGTAAAAAAAAGGTTAAAAATATATAAAATTTTACCAGTAGAATAAGGTAAAGATTTGACTTCCCAGCTTTGAGGGCCTGAGTTTCTGTAGGATCCCAAACCAGGACCACTCTGTGCTTGTGCTGCAGTGGCCCTTCCACCAGTCATGGGCAGTGCAGCCGCCCCAGGAGTGAGTGGGGAGAAGCTGCTCTCAGGAGGGGGGTGACTAAAAGGCAAGATCAGGAAAGAGACACCCACACTTTCCTTCTTGGCTGAATGCAGAGGGAAAACAACAGCCTAGGTGATTGTGGCCCACAACTCTTGTATTGCTTCTGACTCAACTGTGTATTGGCAACCAGGGAAGAAAACCCACTGCAATTTTATTTCAGATACAGGTTATTCTTCTTGCTGCCAGTGGCATAATATAAAGATAAAAGGAATTTTTAGGGAATCAATATTTTTGTGGGTGTTTGAAATACAGGTCCCTAATAATGAGGAGATAATAGTGACTGCTGCTGACATTGTGGTGGAGGGATGATTTCTGGTTATGCCTTAAACCCTGAAACCAAAATGTACAGAGAACAAAATGGGAACAGAAGTTCTTGTTAGGACTTTGATTTTTCTGCAAGTTGGTAATTACAATATCTGTTCTTTATAGAAAAGGGTGAGAAGATTTTAACATTTCCTAATCAACTAAAGTTAGCAAAAATTTATTTGCTGACTCCAGCAAAATCAGCATCAGGACCTCTGTGTGCCTCTACACCATGCAGTGTGAGCTGGGCTATATACTTCTCCTAGACCGCATGATATCATGGATGATTTCATCAGAGGACTGTTAAAGGAATTGTAGTTATTGCTTCCTATGGCTTCAGTCCCTTTTATTTCCACACAGTCACTTCCAGACTGGAGTTCATCACTACAACCATCCCTAATGCTCTCAACAGCTCCATATTTCTGACATGCAAATATTCCTAGTTCATCTGCATCATAAAATCACCTGCCACAGACTCTGCTTGCCTATCTGTAGCCTTTCATATTTACACAGCAAGGACACATTGCTAGCAAGGAAAACTAGCAGTGCTCTAATTCAGTGACAGTGAGAGGCTGTAAAGCACATGAAAGCTTTAAACCACCATAAAGAAAATCTTTTTGAACAATAATCTTTAGGCTGTACTTCTGCAGACAGACCAAAATGGTGCATAAACACTGTGACTACTTGAGCAACTAGGGATACATCACCTTAACAATATTAAAGAGTCAGTTAATCTCCTTTTTATAAGGCACATGTGTTTAAGAAGTGAATGCTCAATGGAAATAAACACTGGTCTTACTGTGCTCCTTGCCAATTGTGTAAATTATGTAGCACCAGCTATGTCAAAGGTCTGAGGTACATTGGCATTAATGAATGCACAGTGGAATTTTACACTAATTAATTTATCTTGTCAGATTGTGACAAAGTACTTTCCAATAAAATTTGCCAAGTCACAACCCCTGATCAGCCACCAGACAGCAATTAACAAGATGCTTCAATGATTTTACTGTAATTCCTCATTGCAACTCTAAAGGAAAGCCTGGAGTATCAGAATACACCAGCAAAAGTAGAAGAAAAATGGACTTGAAAACAGTTAGGAATATCTGAACAATTTTTAAATTAAAAAAAAAGTCTTACAGAAAATTAGAAAATTTTGTAAAATGCCTTTATTTTCAAGCAGTGACTATACTGATGCAAGGAAGAAATAAAACAGTAGGATGGATTTGGAACTCCAAACACTTAAGATAGAAAAAAAGAAATTTATCTTTCTTCACTGACTACTTTATCACCTGTTTCCTTTACTTGGGCACACTAAGAAATCACAAGTGCCATTTGCCAGAAGTCTTTCATATAAATGTAAAATATTTTCTGTCTCATTATTTTCCTTCCAGAACTCCTGATCTGGAAAGCTGGAGACATTAACCTCATGCTTTTATCTGGGATGATATTCTTGGAGGATGAAATATGATTATTCTGAATATTCAGGACCATGCAACTCTGCCTTAATTTTCATTTCCTTATCCCATTCTCCACTATTCACACTATTTTCCTCTTTTGTGTACAATGCCTTTTTTTTTTTTTTTTTTCCTAAAGAAAATCTGCAGTTTATTTTCCAGAAAAGCACAAAAGATTTGCCTCCTATCAGCTTCTGGCAGAGACCAGAGAGAACTGATCTGCAGAAGCTGCTGTTGACCTGTGCATCCAAATAAAACACAGTTCAGTAACCAGAGGGAGCTCACCGTAATGTCAGCACATAAATCAGTCTGTTAAATTTAAAGGTTGATAAGATGTTAAAACATATGGTAAGGTATGAGCCTCCAAGGCTGCCTGCATTGATGCAGTTCAGCATCAGCCTGGTATTCTACAGTATCCTACAGGTAATGAAAAGACAAAGAGTAAAGCAAGATGTTATCACAAATGCTTTGAGCACAAACCACTAGGACTAATGAGAATAATTATTCTGCATCATCTACATTTTATTTGATGAGAGGTAGAAGGAAGCTGTAGTTGGAAAGAAACTTATTTTTCCCCTTTTAATTAAAATATCCCCCCAGAGACAATTACATGCACTGTGTCAGAGTAATAGTATTAACTCAAAACCAGAGTTATCTCAGTCTTTAAAGCCTCTTCACTGTGCTGTAACTGATGTGACCTCAAGCTGTTTTCAGCATGCAATGAGAGTCAAACTTCTTGTCTTCCAAAAATCAGAAAGAGTTCCCCAAAGATGTTATAATTCAAGGAAGCCTTTGTGAATATGCTCAACTTTCAGTCTCCTTTGGGTTTAAAACTGAGCTTAAAATACAAAACATACTCAAGACAGGGAATGACACAAGTATAAAGATAAAAGATAGAGTAGGGAAAATTTTCAGTTTGCCTGAATAAAGAATGGGTTATGTCCAGATCTTTCTGGAAGGTGACGTGTGATTGTGGGAAGGTGTCTCTATGCCAAATCTCACTCTCTTACTGGGCCCACGTTGTCACCGAGCTCTGGGTTGGATGTGCCTGATGTGTAAGTGCCTGTGAAATGCACCACAGGCTGCACCTCTACAGCCTGGCACCTCTAAAATGTGTGCAGGGAGCTTGTGGCTGCCACCATGGTTCATCTGCACTGGGCTGAGCTGCCTCTTGGGGGCTCAAAACATTCCAAAAGGGATGTGCTCAGGAGACAACTCCTGCACTGATTGCTGATTGTGAGAGAGAGCGCCCACAACGTGAAAAGAAAAAGAGATTTTAAGAGTGTGAACATTGAAACTGTCGTACTCTTTGAATAACAGCTGAACAACTTCCTTCTTAGGGACCAAGAGCAGGTGTCAAATGAGCTTCAACCCATGAGGCTTTGTTCTGACAGGGCTTTTGCATGTTTATGTAGTATAAAGATAGACACTCACTCACTGGCCATGCTTTTCTGCTTGTTTTAGTTTCAGATTTGGAAAAAGCATTCTAATGAGATCGTGCCATGGTTGGCCCTCAAAGATATATATATATATGTACACGTGTGTGTGTGTGTATATCATACAGAGCTGACATCTCCAGAAAGGTTTTATTGCAACTGATTTCCTATCCCTAAATTAACAGTTTGAAACCAGTGGATGCCTGTGATTGCTTTTACCATCTGACAAATTTACATGCAACTGTGTAATTATTTTGTGACTTAAAGCACCCAAAGGCTTCTCCTGGGCCAAGTACACAGCAACAGTGCACAGACATGTGTGTACTAAGGGAGAACAGGATGAGAAAATAATTTAGGAGGGTGCAGATGCCCTTTCTCATTTTCCTCCTGTGCTTAGACATCTCATCTGATGTGTCATCATTATCAGGAACACAGTGGACACAGTCTGCTCTGAAAGGTGTTCTTAATTTGCTTCCAGTTTTCTGGCACGTTTTCTCAGCCAGACAGTGGGCTCCATGTTTTGCACCAAAGGCAGCTCTGGACACAGAGCATCCCTGGCAGTCCCAGGTGGTTCATCCTGCCTCCCCCTCTGGCTGCAGCCCCTTTGCTGCTCCTGCAGGGTGAGGGCAAATCCTACAGTGGCTCCTCATGTCCATGGTGGGAGATTCCCCTCCTGGGGGCTGCTCAGCTCTCGCACAGTGGCCCTGGGCTGACACAGTGCCACAGGTCTCTCTCAGCAGCTGGAGAGGGGGATAATTCCTCCACTTTCCAAGGGGATGGAGGGAGGGAAGAGACATTAGACCCACAAAATTACTTTATGTATCTGAAATCCCTTTTGTTCCTGGTCACCTTACTTTTCAGTCATGCTTCCAAATAGACTGGATGATGATGCCCAGCATGCCAAAGGAAGAGATCAGTAGCAAAAAAGAAGAAAATAATCATCTAAAGGCTGAATCAAAATAAAATAGAAATGTGTTAACAACACAATTGTTAGAAAAAAAAATCAGGTTTTCTCTCCCAAAGCTACTGCCAGAGTCTGTTTTACTCATGAGACACAGTCCACTACCCTATGGCAGCTGATACTGCTTATCTCCAAGATGCCAGAGGCTGTCAGTTATTTTCCAGTCTGGGTTATGTACAGCAGTATGTCACAGCACCAAAAATAATCTGAAAAGTTCCACTCGTCAACAAAGCATTTCAGCCATTGCTTAAGCTGGCAGCAACTGCAAATAATTTATCAGGTTATTTCTTTTTCAGGCATGAGCAAGTCTATGAAATGAAATGTAAATTGAGTGTGTTCAAAGCATTGTCCAAACCAAGGATTGTCTAACACACACAGATGTTCTATGTGAGAGTTTTAGATATTTGCTGCTTTGTGAAAACAGATACATACTAACCAGAGCCACATTTCAAATGTTTTTGTTGGACAAAACGTATAGATTTATATTAGTAAAACGAACCAAGTAATGACTGTGGAAACAGGAGCAAACATAGAAATATACTTATAAATACAGTCGGATAAAGGGGAGAAAAGGCATAACAGCAGCTAATGACAGCTATCAGAATAAAAGGGCTTTGTGTGCTGAAAGGCAAACAAATGCCCAAAGCTATCACACTAGTTGAATTTCATGGGTGTGCAAAGTCTGCATTTCTCTGCCAAAATAACACAGCAAAGAGATTTTATGCTTTAAAATGCAATGCTGTCATGGTCACAGAAGTCAGAAAAGGATTGTTGGAGGCTCAGGCTTTTAATGAAAATGTTCAAGATCCAGTAGTGGATTTCAAAATAACCTCACGTTGGAGAGCAGGTCTGGTACCTCCACCAATACCCTCAATCAAAACCAGTATTGAACTCTGATTTTCCTTTTTGCTTCCTTTACTTACTATATCTACTTACTATGTCTCTTTCTGTCTTTTTTTTTTTAATTCTCCTCTTGCCACCAATGCAAATTATTTTATTTAGAGATCTCCATCTCATTTGATGAGCTCCACTGAAACAAGTGCAAGATACGATAATGCAGTTTCCAGTTCAGATTGGCTCCAAGCTTTTGCTCCCAGTATCCTGACCTTGCTGTCTCAACCCAATCACTCAGGAACTTCTGTGAGTCCTTTTTGGAGGAGATGGAGGGTTGACACAGGGGCATGAGGGATGCTGTGAGAGGCTCTTAAAAATGAATGGAGGGCACATACATGCTCAAGTAAGTTCTGTTTAAGTGAAATTCTCAATTCATTTACCAAAGCGGCTGTAACATCTCTTGTGCTGTTGGATAAAAAATGGCAAGTGATGTATCTCTTGTTATTTATCTGCTTTCAGGGAGTTTTGGGGCATTAACATTCAACAGAACAAGTGCTCTGTGGAATCAATCTTTCATGACTCTTGTTTAGCAGGTAATCCAGGAAACCTGAGATATTTCTCACTGCTTGTTTGTAAGGCACATCACTAAAGCATATTTCTCATGTATTTTATTTTCTCTGAGATTATAACAGAATAACTTTCTCAGTGTTGGCTCACATTATGTTGATAGCACTTACACTGGGACTCCAGACAGCAATTTTGCACAAAGATTGCAACTTTAGTTCAAAGTAAGTTTATGGGCATATTTTCTCAGCAGCAGATCTTTCACTATGTTTACATAGAAGGACGCTCTTTGGATGGGCTGTGAGATTGGATGTCAGCAGAGCTGCTCAGTCCATGCATGTCTCCTCCCTGAATGAATGTTGTTTCCAGGCTCCCCAGACATCTCACCAGCTGCTTTATTCCCATCTCAGCCTGTTGTGTGATTCTGTGACAACACACTTGATTTCCCCATGGTACCAATCCCTTCTGAAGCCCCAGGAGTGGAGATCTCCCGAGGTCCCTATCAGCTGGGATGTCTGTCCATCTGGGGCTGCTGGCCCCTGGTGTAACCCCTGCAGAGTGCTGCTCCTGCCCTGCTCTCTGTGTGACTCTTCCCCAGTCTGCAGCACCCCTGACTCTGACCAGAGGCCTCTCCCATCAGCCCACTGATTCCACAGAGGCAGCAGAGGCTCCATGCTCGTGAAATCAGATGTGCAGCTTGCCAGATGGCCTCTGGTCCCCCTTCCTGCTGCAGTGGGGACTATCCCCGGTGCTGGATTTGATCTTAATTCACATTGTGTAGATTGTGATACATGAGAAAAGTGTACATTGGTTCCATTTTGGGTACTCCCAGACGGACATGATGAGCACTCATCACTCACTGATGATATCTGCCTCTGGCTGAGCCAGCACTGTTGCTGGCAGGAACAGATCTGGTTTGAAATTAATTTCCCAAGTGCCAAGTAGTACCAGGGAGTTTGAGAGCAGCTTGAGCAGAGTGAAATCCAGCAAGCAGTGGGTCTCACAGGGTGTGAGATGGGAGACCCTGGGTTTAGCATCAAGTCCAGTTGCATTTGTGGGTTGTTGGACCAAGTAGTGTCACCACTCAGGAAAAGCAGAGGGCCCAAGTGAGATCTCCACTGCTTCAGGCACTCAGCAGGCAGATCTGTCCTTCTGGCTCTGTCTGCAAGGGTGAGGAGCAGCACCTCCATCGAGTGGTCCCTCAGCAGGCTCTCAGGGATGCAGCCTGAATGCTGATCATCTCTCCCCGGTGCTCTGTTTACTTCTTCATCAGACCTTCCACTCCTCTTGCATCAGTCTTGGCAGCCGTGGGGCTGGTGCAGCGAGGCGTATTTGGCCTTCTAGAGCAGAGAAGGTCAGAGTCCGGCTAGCTGAGGTTAAGGCCGACACCTCGCTGCATATCCTGCCAGCACCCCCTCGGCGTCGTAAGGCCTCGGGCTGTGCTGGTTGCGGACTGGATCGCTGCTAAACGACGAGAAGGATAGAGCTGGACACTCGCTGGGGACGAACTAGGTTTATTGGAAAGCCCACGATGCCAGCCAGGGAGGGAAGCCCTGACGTACCAGCGAATAACCCAGAACAAAGGGTGCTTCAGGGTTATAAAGGGAAGGAGTGGACCCGGGAGGGGTTTACAGAAGACCAATAGGGGGAGAAGAGGGGATGAGCTTAACACAAATGACATAGTGGAGAGCCACATAGGTACCAGGTATGGGAGGGGTCCCGGGACCACAGCCAACCACAACCCCCAAAGAGGAGAAGCTTCTGGAATACTAGGTGGAGTGGGGGGGGTGATTGACTGGCCCAGGGAGGAGGAAAAGCATACATATAAGGGAAAAAGGGGAGGAGGAATTATATAACCTAAAAGATTGACAATATAACTGGCAGGGCTGTGGCGGGAAAACTGAGGAGGGCAGAACCATTTTACACAAAATGGGGGGGAGCAGATACATAAAATGGGGGAGGAATCAAATGAACTTGATGAACACACTACAACAGCTGGAACCCCCATTACAGTGGCCAGAAGTGTGTGTGCAGCCCACCCTCTGATGTGGGGACAGTCTCTCCCCTGTGACATTTGTGACATGCTGCTCAGGCTGTGCAGCTCTCCCTGTGCCCTGTGCCTCCAGGCTCTCCTGCTCAGCCCAATCGTGCAGGTCACCCAACTCTGCACCTGACTGTGGAGATGGGGACAAGGCCATGGCACATGAACAGCTGCTCTGCAAAACCCAATACTGTCCTGGTTCCTTTCTTTTTCACCTATTTGCAGAGAAATATTAAAAATACATAGCAAAAAAAACAGAGAAAGAAACAAAAAAAGTGGTAAGATAATGAAATTGTTTAGCATAAAACCAAATTTAAACCTATAGCTACAGTTTAAGCAACCAGCTCTGGCAGGTCTGACCAGGGGATTTTGCTAAGAAAGAAGAATGATGGATCCTGTACACTGGCTGCCTTTATGTGGCTCTGAGGAAGTGTTTGATTTCTTGTCTTCTCTTTTTGGTGGACCTGTGAAACAACTCCTGGTGGTTGTGCTTCTGGTCTGCACACCCTCATTGTCAGCCCCACACCTTTTGCAGTGCCCTCTCTCTAAAACCTCATTTTGTATTTGTCATTCACATCTGGAGGTTCTCCAAGGTCTGTGAGACCATTTTAGTGTGAAGCCCACCTCACCTGTGCAGTAATATTTTACTTTTTTGTAGATGGAAAATCTGATTGCCTGGTAAATAAAAATTTAGTGATGTACTGTGATTAGTGTATCCACCCTTTAGTGCAACTGCTTATTTTGGTGGAAATGTGCAGAAATAGCCTCTCCCTCCTTGACCAACTCTTCCCCTTTTGCTTTGGCTGCTGAAGTGCTCCTGTGATGTGAGAAGTGCTCTGTGCCATAGCTTTCCATTGATATTTTGGCTCCATCTCACCCTGAAAACTAGGATTTTTACTGAGAGGGAGAAAATTGGCATTTCTTCAGTCAAAATTGAAAGCAATAATTTTGTCAGAGTGGGAAAATTCAGATTTTCTGTCAGAATAGGAATGTGTTCAAAGCACAATTAAACCTAGTAGGTCTGCAAGTAGCATTTGGATTTCTGCAGCTTGCCAGAGTTCTGGAGGTCCTTTAGTGAAAAAGATCACGACTGTTTATGTAGGAAATATTTCTAATCTTCCTATTCTTGGGATGTTTTGAAAGCATTTCTTTAAAACCTGAAAAATTCTACCAAATAGCCCTTGCATGATGCATAATGTCAATTATGCCAGATTTAATAAAGCCAGCATGGTAAATGAGCCAAACCACAGAGCCTTAATATGACTGTGGCTGTTTATTGATATTGTTCAGTTCCAGTAAACTCCAGCCTGTTCCTGTAGTGTGAAGTTATGAGTCAGACCTTCTTCGATCAAAATCACCCTAATGCATGGTAACAAAATAATACAGTGCTACAAATCCTACCTATTGAAAGCAGAGTTCTTTGGGAATGCTCTGTAAAGTACCATAAAATGTGCACAAAGTGCAGAGCTGGATTCAGCACTGCTCTCAGTGCTGGGTTTGCTCTTTAGCTGTGCAAAGCTTCAGCTGCTTCAGTTCTGTGGGTGGTCACTGCACATGTCCATGACAGGCACTGCTGAGATGGAGAAACATCTTGAAGTGATCCACTCCCTACCCTTTGACCTTCCACTAAAAGCCACCTCTAACTGCTCCAGTCCACTCAGTCTCATTCTTTACACTGGGCTTTTCAGTCTGTACTGGCAGGGAAGATTTTCCTCATTAGCTGCTGGAGAATAATTGCACTTATTTAGACTTGTTTTTTTCTGATGAAACACTGGGATGATCTTCCAAAAGACATAGAGGGATATTTCCATTTAGAATCAAAATGTATTTCTTCACAGGCCAGGACTACTTTGGAGGCTTTATTGACATCTTTGCTGAAATACAGCAGGTGATTTCTATCTCACAAATCCCAGCTAAACCAGAAAAACAGTCTCAGGGAGAAATGTTTCAGGTGTTGCAAGGGGCAAGTTTTAGGAGTGGTTTAGTCTCATTGTGGCAATTTTCTCCCTGTTGTTTTAAGCTCACACTTTTCATCCTGTTAACATTGGATGCTATATTTGAAGGTGAAGTGTAGACCAAATGTGGTAAGTTTAAGGGTAGAATACTCTTCTCTTACCCAGACATTGCTGGGGCTTGAGGCAATCCTGTGTTCAGCAGAGTGCAGGGTGAGGCTGTTTGAAACCCTTGAATCCCCTCTGCATCCCTTTTTGGTGGATTTTGGGTGGAGCCCAGGTTCTCCCTCCATCTTGTGAGCTCCATTGTTGACCCACTTGACCTCAGAGGTGAAAATGGAAAAAATCCTGAGGACTTCTCAGGGTGAACTATTTCTCAAATGCAAGATGTCCTTAGCCACAACAGCCTTCTCATTTATTCCCTTCTGGGGCTCTGCAGGGTCCTGCTGACCCAAACCCTGGCAGCTCTGCTCTGATGGCTTGGGGAGAGGGAGGAGTGCTGCACAGCACACACATGAATGCTGGGAATATTATTCAGATGATAGTGACTTTCCCCTCAGTTCTCACTTGCACTTGGGGTAATATTTGACATACAAAGAAGGCAATGAAGTACAGGCAAAGCAAACTCACAAGGCTTTTTTGAGTCAGCTTTTGTCCTTTGACTATAGATTATGGACAGACACAATTGCTGTGGATGGCTCACAGCAAACTGTTAATTAGGATGAGACACTTAGGACTCTGCATGATGAGAGAAAGCAGACATGAGGAAACACACATAAACAAACTCTTTGCCTTAGGACCTGTTTTACTGTAGGGAGTGATTGAAGAGCTTAATCACTTCTGAAGGAGGAAAGCCTGTGTTTATCATGCACTACAAAAAGCCTAAGCCTTACAGAGAGAAGAAAAAAGGGAAACAGAACCCCAGGAAGACTTCTGCATCTTAGCAATGGCTTATCCAAAGTGCAGAGGTAGACAGTGCTGTGCAGGTTTGCAGAATCAGTAAAGAATTCAGTCATTTAGGCTGTGACCAACTCATAGCAGGAGATAAATACATGTAGGTATGACATCTTGTTTCTCTGCTACCAGGTACTGCAGCGTTTTGGTCTTGTGGGAGTTAAGCAACTTATTTAAACAGTAACAGTGAGTGTCCATTGCTTTCTTAAAGAAAAGAGATGGAGAAGAAGGAGGCACAATATTTCTGAGGGCAGCTAAAACCTTCCCTTAATTAAAATAAAGATAATATAGTCATAATATTTACAGCCAGCAGTTGGCCTCGCTGATGAGAAAGAAGTATTTAGGGATATATAAATCAGTTCAAATAATTCAAAGGTTTGCAAAAATCTTGTTCCAAAACAAATGGTTTAGTGGGCCCCAGTCTGATCAGTTGATGTGGACCCTTATGCATTCTTATGGAGCCATGAACAATAATAAGCCATAAATCCATGCTTCCAGCCAAGAGAGGATGCTTGTGGAACAGCTGGTCCTAGTTCAGTGAAGATTGTAGATGTTTCTTAGACACCAGAAAGCATCAGCTTGGTTCAGAGTTAGTGTGTTCAGGGCTGAACTTGGGCACTTCAATACCTGGAACTCTGCCACGTGCTCTTTAACTGGAGGTTCACATGGGGAGAGCCTCTCAAAAAACTCCCCTTCTTTGCTCTCTAAGAAGTTGTTAAGGGTCTGGGATATTTTGACTAATCTTTCTGAAGCGCTCTGGCTTTCTTTCAGCTGGCTTCTGATAAATGGGAACTTTGTTCCTCGTTACAAATCATACCAAGTTTAATGAGTGTAATGAGCTCTCTGCTCTCAAATTGCTTATTGATTCTCCCAGACAACAGACTAATTTGTTAATGAAATAGAAATAAACACCAGACATTCCGTTGGTCAAGGGACTTTAACTCATGTACTTTATCTAAATTATACAAAACTTGTCATACTTATGTAATTTGGACTCAGCATCAAGTAGGCTCACCAAGAGGGTTTTCTCAGTAAAACAACTGTTTTCTTGTGAAAATGAAGTGATTCTTGGGACATTCAAGTGATTTACTCAGTGGTTTATGGTCATGGTATTGTTTTTGTTTTTCAGTTTCTCAAGAAGTTGGGACTAAAACTCTGACAGTCCAGAGAGCTTCTGGAGAGTGGGAAGGAAACAGCTTGTGATCACTCACAGACAGCAGTGATCTGCAGTGGGGACAGACAGACCCATCTGAAAAAAGGGGATACAGAGAGGGAGCCTCGGTCAAATAGCAGTACTGGGGAAGAGGTGGGGGCATGATTGCTGTTTGACAGTTTGCTCTGCCAACACTCTGTTTTGCCCATTTGGCCTCAAAGCTGCCCACTGCCACTGCTGGTGGGGGAGTGCAAGGGAATGACTTATGCAAGACACAATCAAAAGTTTTCATTTCAAATTAATTAACAAATTTCCACCCAAAGCAGTGTGAAAGCACAGCTCCCACACACGGCCCTCTGAACATGTAGGACACTGCCCTGGCTGCTTAGGGACATCTGATGTTTTCCCCCCCATCCCTCTGCACTGAGGGCTCCTGCAGGAGCTGTGGCATGGCAATGCTCTGGCTGTTTCCCCTCTCTCCAGAACTGCCTTGTCTGGCTGCTGCCTCCTTTTCTGGCAGCCACTGAGAGGAGCAGCCGCTTTTCCTACCAGTGCTGCTGAGTGAGCAGGAGCACTTGCTGCTCCTTGCTTTCTCACCCCAAGCATCTCAGTCACCCTTCAGGAAATGAGATTGGTACTGTTCAGGTGCATGTAATCAGTAACAGCCCACAAAAAGGAGGCTCCTGAAGCAAGTGGTTTGGAAATAGGCCATTAGCCAGAAAACTGCTCTAAATTTTTTGCTTACTCTTCAGGACAGCAATTTCTGTCACAAATCAGGATCCGTTTATGGCTGATTCACAAAAGGAAGATTAAATTAATCAGGCTGCGTATTTGAAATGAATAGTTCAACATGCTCCTGGCTGAAAATGTATCACTCTGCTAAATAAGTTCAGAGAAAAGATTAATATAGGAAGACTCATATGTAAAGCTCAGCAAATTCATGAATATTTTCAGGATAATGGCATTAATTTCTCTGTGAGATAGCCTGCAAATTCACAAGACTCTTTCAGCTCATGGTTTCTTTTTGCAAGATCATTGTGTCCTGAGGAATGTATTACTATTTCTCAGATTGAAGTTGGCTCTCTCATGAGCTGCTGTATTACAGTCACATGAGTGTTCACTGTATTTTCATATCTTATCACTGCAGGTAAAGTAATATAATTCCATAATTTTTCATTTTTATGTATTTCCCAATTTCTTGTTGCATAGTAGCAGTTCCTCTGCTTGCCAGCACACTGACAACTCTGGCTGTTGCAGGAAAGCAGCTCTTACCATGCTACCCTACAGTAATTAATATATTTACACAGCAAGTAGCTTGTATTATTAGACCTCTGAATTCCATGGGATAATTTTAGACTGTGAGCCAGAAATGTTTTAATTAGCCTTATTTTATTTTTAAATATAGCTTAAGGCCAGGAGTTTTTCTTCTCCTCTCTCTAATGAGTCAGTCCCTGGGAGTCCTGGCAGACTAAGAGAGAGTGAGAGACACTTCCTTCACCTCCCCTCTCCCCATGGCAAGAGTAGAAAATACGTGCCACATCCAGCAGTGGGGCCATGCATAACCTAGAGCCCAACTTGGTTCCCTTCAGTTCCCAACACTTTCCCTTGGCTGACCTGTCCCCTCCCTTTGTTTTTGGAGTCCTCTCAGTCACTTTGCAACTCATGTGGGAATGCTCATTTCCAATTCAAAGTGAATTTGGAACACAATATTTATGTGCTAAAAATGCCTTGCCACAATTTGAGCATGACACCCACCACTTTTTTGCCATCTACTAATATTTTTAATCCATCCTGAAAGCAATCAGGGCAGTGTGACAAGCAGTATCACGGGCTGCTCATCACTCACAGTTTCATTACCCAGTGAAGGTCTAGTGATTTTTCATTGTCACATTTATTCTAATCATTTACAAGGAATAGAAGTTTAGAGTTGATCATGAGTGTCAATTATATCCAGGCTTTACAGTATGTGAAAACATTGGTCATTCACTGTTTGCAATAGCAGTGATAATGTTAATTGGAAGAGAACTTTTCGCTGATAATTTTCTGTCACTGCCAAAGTAAATATTGAAATACATTTCTCTTTGCTTGGCCTTGACTTTTGTGTTCTTAGTGTTTGATCACAGCATGAGAATAAACACATCTGTCATTAATATTTCACCAAGAAGGTCAATTCTAAAAAATCAGAAAGTGATTAATATAAGAGCTTCCAGTTGGGGGTGAAGGGACACCTGGATCTCTTAATAAACTGTATTTAGTTTTCTTTTAATGGGAATAGATCCCATTTGACCCTGTGAAGAGGCAGCACAGTCAAAATAGCATTTGAACACTCAGAGAAAAGGTTCCAGAGAAAAGGTTTACAGGCATAAAGAGTCACACCAACGTGGGGAGATGTGCAGATGGACTTGCATGTGAGCCTTTAAGGACCAAACAGATGGAAAAAATTGGGATATGTGAGTAGCATATTGTTTTTTTTCCCCTGACAACCCCACAATACAGAGCTGGTAATGCAGGAAGATGAAAGAAAAGGAAATCAGTAAGGAAACTGTGAGTGAAGTCCTTGAATCCCCCTGCTCACTGGGTCACAAAAAGTTGTGCACTTCCAATGACTTGGATTCTCCACACTGGAATGATCTGGTGGCTGGCTGGGCTGAAGGGGACTGGCATGGTGATTTTCTCTGGGCTACAGAGAAAGCTGCTGAGGATGCTCATTAGTGTACCTTAAAGGCAGATGTGGGATGAATGGATGTAGAGACCTCAAGCTCTGCTTTTTGCTGTCTGAGACATCTCTGACTGTAGCTGACTGAGTTTCCTGAAATCCTTCAGCATTATTCCTCCAGGGGCTGATAAGATGCATAACAGATGTGGCTCCTCTGAATCCTGGCACACCTCCTCATGGCTAGAGATGGGCAGGTGTGACTCACTGCATTACTACATTATTTGTTTGCTTTTTAATGGTACATAATTAAAAAAAAAGAAAAGAAAACCTCTAACATTGATGTGGATATGAATCACTACAGCCTGCTTGATTTTTGAAATACCATACCATGTGCATACTTTTTTACTCTCCCTCCCCTTCTTGAAATCATCCATCACCCTCTGGTTAAGAAGTGTGTGGTGTGTCAGCTCTGCTGCTCAGAGAGCTCCTCCTCCCCAGTACTGATGTCTTCAACTTCTTGCTCCATTTTCAAACCCAAAGAGAAGGACAGGTATACAAGCCACAGACTGATTTTGGGTTTGTTCTCATTGTTGTTGCCTTCCTACTATAGCTCTGAAGTTTCTACTCCTACCTTGGTGTGCCTGTGGCTCCAGGTTCATCACTCCTTTGGTCTGTGTCCGACTTCTGATGATTAAGTGCTCCCTTTGCTTCAGTCTGAAGGTTTCCCTAGCCAGGGTAGCTCTGTCTGTGAGGAGTTCCTCTGAGTCAGCCCCACTGCCTCTTTGCAGCCGTTCTCGAGCACCTTTGGTGCAGTCTGGTGTCTGAGGGCTTTTCTCAAATGCTGGGAATTGCTTCACCACGGAGCATATTTGCTCCCGTGTGTGCATGGTACCCTGGGGACTAGAGTACCTCTGCTATGAGCCTTTAAAATATTTTTTTTTTCATCTCCTCATCCTCATGAGGATATTTGCTGCTCAGGTATCCTCTGCATGGCCCTTCTCTGTTGGTGTGTCATGGGTGAGTTCTGGGTCAGCCCTTCAGGGCAGGTTATTCAGCCCCTATCCAGCCTCTGAAGAACAGTCTTGTTTTCTGCTTTGTCCTCTGATCAAAAGCATTTCCCACATATTTTCCCTGTTACACAGAAGTCAGTACCTCAGCTCTGCACTGTGGTTCGTACTTGCCTCTTGAGGTCATGAACATGTCCCACACTTCAGTGTTCCCTGTTATCACATGTGTGACTCTTCATTTTTTTCTAGAAGTCACTGCTTGTGGATGCAGAGCAAAAAAACCTGATTTTCCTTCATTTCTTGTAGCTGCTGTCTGGTTTTCAGTCCCAGCTGTAAGGGCTGCTCTGTGTCCCCACTCAGCGTGTGTTTCTCATTTTTTCAGTAATGGCTCAGGGATGGGGTCTGGTCTCTTCTAAGGACCTGCCTATGCTGGTGCCTGGTTTCCAGGTGCTCTGCCCAGAGTTACACATCCCTGCACAGCACTGGCTCTTCTCAGTTTGTGCCAATCCCTCTGTTTGGCAATGGAAGTGAAGCTGCTGTTGGGAGACTGTGAAACTCATGCCTAAGATCTCAGGGCCTCCAGCCTCCTCTTCACAGGAAAGGTCTGATCAGAAACATCCAAGAGATGTTCCTCTTAGAGGCCTTCAAGCTACCTAAGCCTTGCCAAGTGGGTGATCTGAGATGAGGGATGTCTTGGCTTGTCACCATCTTCTGTGGTACTTCCATGAATGCTAACTGTGCCACTGCTTGGGGAGCTGCCTCCTCTCACCTTTCCTAAACTCCTGGGTCTGTGGCTTCACAACAGCTGCTGATCCTGCAAAGTCTTCCCAAACTGGAAACAAGGATGCAGTAGTATTTCCTCTAAATGGGAATTGCTAGGACTGAGGAAAGGAATCATAGGAATAAGAAATCATAGGATAAGAAAGCAGTATGTATGATACCTAATTAAAGCTTCTGGTTCTTCTTCCTGAATTTACTGCCTCAAAGGTTTCATAAGGGCTGTGGTTAAAAGGCAGTGATTCAATACAGGCAGTAGATGTGCTATGTGTGGAAAAGAGTGGGATAATTTAAAAAAAGGCATTTCTCACCCAGGAATCTCCTGAGCCTGTGGTTTTGTTTTCTTCCACTTGAAACATCCTAGTGTTTTTAATTTGAATAGACCTTTCTCCCCAGCCATATGGAATTACTCTTGTGTTGTGTGTGGCTCTGTTTCTAGTAGAGTTCCAACCTGCATGCTTTGTGCAGGTATTTAGCCTCCCTGGAAGGATTTATGGTGCCAAACACATCAGAAAGATCTTGAATTCAAAAGAAATATATGTTTTAGCCTTCAAATGTAGTCTGAAAACAAACATTCCTTTTTAAAATAACTACAAGACTTACTGAAAAAGACGCCTGATATTTCATCCAGGGAAAAACCCAGACAGACTTCAAACTTGATCAGAGCTTTTACCTTGAGCTCTTACAAGCGGACTGAAATCAAGTGAGGGGCTGTAATAACCAGCAGACACAGTGGGTGGGAGAGGCTGCAGAGTAATGGACATACATTTTTAAAGACCATGGAGTGGCACAGGCTTGTATCCACAGTCACGCCAGTGCATTTGAGCCTGTAAAACAATGTATCAGTGCTCTTCGTCTTGACATTTTACCAACCTTCCAGCCACTCTCAGGTCTCAGACTGAGAGCCAGACTGGTTTTTATCCCAACCTTTTTTTACCTGCTGTCACACAGAGTTTTCCAGTGAGATATCCAAGAGGATGCTTACCGTCTGTGTGCTCTTACGATGCGTCAAAGCATTTCTTCCAATTTTCTTGCCTTTATCCCTGCTTGAAGTAATTTGTCACTGCTGAAAAATCATTACTGCCACCCCTCAGTCACCTAGTTTTATTTAGCTTCTACCAAAGTCTATTCCAGTTCTCAGAAAATCCACTTTTAAATAAAAATGAGCTGTGGGAATCTGGTAACAGAAGTGGCCAAAAGAGCAGATCCTCTGAGGTCTCTCATTTCCATCCGCCGCCATGTGATGGAGGTTTTTTTACATCAAGGCTTCTAACATCAAGGAAATTAGATTTCACCTGTCTCTCTGCCACTGAGTTTGTGCCTCATGGTGTTTTATTTCTGCTGTGCCCTGCCAGAAGGGCAAGTGACAGAGAGGGAGGTTAATGCCAGCAGTGAAATGCTTGTGCTCTGTGCTCAGTGCAAGGATGCCCTTTCCTGGCACTCAGCTGTCACCCAGACAGAGAGGCAGCTCTGCTCCCTTCCAGCAAAGGCTGTGTGTCCCATGGCCTGCACTGTGCTGGCTCTCACAGGGCTGTGCCTGCACTGGGGTTTCCCACCTCTCCCAGCCTGTGGGACTGTGCTCAGCTGAGGAACCTCAGCCACCATGGGTGGAACCTGCAGCCACCACCTTTGAGAGAGGAGAAAAAACCCCACAGCTTGTGGACACACTCCTTGCAAAGCAGCCACTTCATCCCTAATCTCTCAGCCCTGTTCCTCCAGGGAAAACTACAAGTAATTTTGAAAGACAGGTCTAGGAATGCAAATTTATAGTAGTAATGAAAAAAGATGGTTATATCTGAGGTACTGGTTTTGTGGTCAGTTTTGTATCCCCCCTTTATAGGTTATTGTTGCAGAGTTTTGTTCAGACATGGCTTATAGGAAAAGGCCATGATTACATACAGCTGGTTAAAAAGTAAAAGGCAGGTGTAAGCAGCAAGTTCTCAGGCTTTTTCCTTAAAAACAATAAACACCATGTCCTTGAGTAAAGTGATGAGAAAAACATGGTGGAAAACATGGAGGCCTTGAGAATGGTCAATAACAAGTCAACAGCAGGATGAGAAAAACAAGTATTAGCCTCAACAAGAAACCACAGGTATTGACAACAAAGGAGGGGTTAATGTGTAATCTGTAACCAATTATGAGCTCGGGTTTTGCAATATGTATGAACTTAATTAACACTACTATAAAAGTGTGTAAGCTGGATCAATAAATCGGAGATCGATGCTCATCAATCGGATGGTCGTCTCCCTTCACTTTCCTCAGGTTATAAATTATTTTTCTAGCTCTTTCCCTAGGAGATAGTTAGCTGATGATCTCTCACCCTCTGCCTTTGCTGCACAAATGCCAGCAACCAGCTTTTGGTTGTTCCAGCTTGTATGTGTGCAGTTAAACTTTGAATAGTTTTCTCAACTTGTGTTTAGCTTTGGGAAGTCAATAGCTTGTCCAGTTTTTCAGTTAATATATGCCTACAAATGCAACACTTGTCTGGACTCAATATTTTTAAAGGAGCTTCTCTTAATTATGAAATAAAGGTGTTCTGCAGTTCTAACAACATGCAATGTGAGATGTGCAGTCACATTATGAGGTGACTGCCCTGTCACAAACCAGAAGTCATCAGAGAGCCTGTGGAACTAGCTAGTTATGGAAGTGTGGTAAAGCAAGAGGAAGTCATACTGTGTGTAAAGACAGCATGAATTTAAATAGCAGGTGAAAAAAAATTAGTGTGAGAGAAGTTGAAATTAATTGGATAATGACTTACATTAATTCATGGCATCCTCTTACAGCTCTTTGGTTACTGGAGTTAGACAAGAATCACACACACACACAAAACCAAAAAAACCCCTGCAACACCCAGGAAAATTCTCAAGTGTCTTCAGAGTGTTTAATTTTTGACTTTACTTTCCAAAATTACTGTAGTCAAAAGTCTCATTGAAGTTCTGGTGAGAATCTGATTTTAAAAGCCTGAATGCTAAAGGAATTTAGGCATCTAAGATGAAAACATGAAAGTAAGAATTTTCAAAAGAGTTGTCGAATGTATTTAAAAATGCAAAAATGAGATCTGTAGGACCATGTGTTTTCACTGCCACCATTGCCTTTAAAAAAAACCTAAAATCCCCAAACAATTTATTGATCTTCTGAAACTCCAGCATGCTTTCAAATACATTATTAAAATATATAAATTTAATAGACGATTTTATTTTGTTGAGTTCCTCCCTGAAGTGCTGAAAGATTCATTTATGATGATGTATCATTCTTCAGTTACGTTAGATGTGTCATTCAATTAAATCTATTTGTGATTGAACTTTGAAAAATACAGGCATTTCTAGCACTCCTGATTTATTAAAAAACTGAAGAACAAATGTTAAATTCTAGGTATTCACAAAAAAATCTTCTTTAGTAGTGGACCCTGGCTGATAAGGTTTGACATCCTTCTATTTGGAAAATTATATTTAACTAAAGCTATTTTGAAGAACGTTGAGGTAGATGAAAGCTGCATCTATTAAATCATGCCATATTTTATAATGCTTTTATAGCTGCTGTCAATTGGTCTAAAAGTCAGAAAAACTGCCTGGCAGATGAGAACATTAAGTTCCTGGTTTCTGGTTCATTACTGAATGCAAGCAATCATCCTATTACTGGAAAGGATAATTGAAATGTAGAGCTATAGATTAGCTGTGAAATATGAGGAGTGGCATTTTTTTTCCATAAGCACCACGGTTATGCCCTTTCCCTCTCCCCTCTCAGGACTGCTCTGGATTGCAGGACGGCCAATTAGCGACATGAACAGCTCATCTGGGCTGCAAGGAGCCGCTGCAGAAAACTGACATGTTTGTGATCTTTGTGCTTCAAATGCTCTGTCTCTGTGGGTTTAATGTGATAGTCCAATTAACACAGATACAGGCTTGTTTGGCAGTTATCTTGGTCTGGTTTATAGCAATGATTTTGAGTAAAAAATGCATCCAAGTAGAGGCACCTCTATGTTAACAGGCAGTGTGGGCTGACTCTCCAGCTGGAAAAACAGGAGCAGTGAATCAGACCTGTGCTTCATTATGAAGGATGGCTTCAAGTACTCTCAGCAGAAAACAGGAGCACTGTTTCCTATTCCATTACAAACACAACCAGGAACAAAAATAGGTTTGTTATTAAATGAGTTATTCTGTTCTCCCTACGTGGGTACTAACAGAATTTTATATCCTAGACTTAACACATCAGAAATATGCTTTTCAAAAATAGGAGGTATTGTCAGAACAGATTTCATCACTGATTCAAGAAGAATCACAAAGAGGAACAACTTTTCATTCAGCACAAACGAACTTCAGAGACTCAATCTGTAAAGATATTAGAATAATTGAAATCAGATGCTGAATTTAAGAAAATAAAACTATTTTCCTTTGCCTGTTTTCAAAACAGATACTGCTGTCTAGTACAACTCTGAGTGAACAGAAGAGGGCTAAATATAAGCATTAATTCATTGCACGAGGGAAACTGGAGCAAAAATTGTCCTACTGGAAACTCAGATTAATTCTTTATCTTTTTTCATAGGATGAGCTTTTGTTCTGTAATGAATATATTTTTCACCCACATCCAGGTTTGTGTTTCACACTCACAATATGGACTCTGTTTTGAAAAAGAGATTGAAACTCACTTCCCAGTCCTCAAGCTTAATCAAGACCCTATACAAAGATGAATAAAATGTTGCTCAAATGATAAAATGAGGAAATCCCAAAAGTACCAAGTTTTCTGAACGTTTTACTTAAAATGCTAAAGAGAAAAGTACAGACCATCTCCACTTTGTAAAACAACAGGCTGTTCACAGCACTGGTTCAAAATGATGAACTCAGGTTTTCACTCCTGCCACTCAGTCCTCCAGAAATCCAGAAATCCAGGCAGTCACTGCAGGAGCACTTCCACCACATTGCCAGTTGGGGTGGCAGGTTTGCATTACAAGAGTTCCAGGGAGAGGCTTGGTTTGACACATCACCTCTTGTGTTGTTTCTCTCTTCTGACATCTTTGTCTGCAAAATTTCATGATTAGTGACTCACCTAATGCTGTTTGACATCAGTGTTCACATTTGTTATTAATACAGAGATGTGAGCCGAGATTCTGATTGCTGGTAAACCTCTAATTGGATATTTTCTCTCTTCTGGATGCTTTAGTAAGACCTGAATGACTGGTAGCCTAGGCACCAGCTAAGGTCCTAGGTGTCAGTTTATCACTGGGAGGTTTTTCCAGGTTCAAGGGGAGCCTGAAAGCCTCTCCTCCACTACACTTCACTCAGATTTGGCCAGAGGGACACCAAGCTTTTCACTTCAAAAAGTGCAGGCTCGGGACACTGTCATCACTACATGGTTTGATTTTCCACTGGCTATTTAAAATATTTGGTGCCCTTGAGTACTTTGTGAGAGGGTCATTAAGGATTTCTCCCATTAGCAAAAGTGCCCACAGGTCTTTGAGGCTCACTGATTGAACTTTGAAAAATACAGGCATTTCATATGTCCCTTTTGGGACATAATCCCTTTTCTGAAAGCTGTGGCTACAAATGGTAACATGGCCCTGGTAGGATTTTGGGAAGCAGCAGGGGAGAGGCAGCTCTGAGCTCCAAACCTTGTTTTTCCTCAGTGAGCACTGTGCACAAGGACCATGGCAGCACCCTGGCAGAGCCTCACACGCCTGCCCAATGCAGCCACCATTCCTCTGTGAGCAGAGCCGTTCATTTGATGGTAAATGAGCCAGCAATGGGTGTCCGGGGGGGTGCCCAGGGGGTTGAGCCCATCCATCCATCCATCCATCCATCCATCCATCCATCCATCCATCCATCCCTGCTGCCCATTGCACGGCTCTTGGCTCTGCTGTCCTCTCCTCACCCCTTCCTACCCGAGTAATCTGTGCTGCTTTTCCCCATCATTCAGCCTCATCTGGAGTTTAAATACATCTCTCTTCACAGAAAAGCAAAATAGCTTCTGAGTAGCTCCATTCACAGCTCGAACTTTCTTACATCTCCTCCCACTTCTAGTCTGGACAGAAAGCGCCAGCAGTCTTTCCAGGTATTCACATATTTGCTGATCTGACTATGCCTGGTAAGTCATGATGATAGGTGGAAGTGGAGATGGGAGCAGCATCTGAGCTTATTTCTCTCTGGGTTTGGATACACACACAGAGCAGAGCTTTGAGAAGAGTTCATAATGTTAAACATCTAACTTTCTTGTAGCTTCTGCAGGGTGGTGCACTTACACTGAAAATCAGGGCTGTCAGTGGAAACAGAAACCCTTAGAACCACCCTGACCCCCTTAAAACCAAGGGCAGAATTTGTTATGACTCTGCTCTGATTCTGTAGTATGAACCAGAGATATTTAGGATGCATTTCCGACAACAAATGTTGTCTGCAATTATTATTTTTTAATTTTACTTTTATTTTTCTTTCTGTCAGCTTTATCTGTCAGGCTTCTTTTTCTTTTCCTTTTTTCCCCTTTTGTCCTTTTTCCTTTTCTTTTTTTTTCACAAACTGTAACTATAACTGTACTTTTGGGGCATCTGCTCCTGCAAATTCATTTCTTTCTTGTAACTCTGGTTCCATTTCTGAGCCTTGTTATGTCTCTAGTCTGTGTGGCTGCTGCAGAAGAGATAAACTGAGTGGTTTTTGTTTCAACCTATTTAGTGGGGAGCTAAGCTTTTCTTATTCTTTTAAACTTTATAGACTGTGTAATAGCTCCTTCAAGCTAGACTGGCAGTGAGAAGACTGAAGGATTAATGCCAGCAGAATGTGTCTCCTGCACACAGTGCAACATTTCACTGGGGGAGATGCTGCATCCTCGTGTCCAGGCAGGCACGGGCAGGCAGGGCTCAGTGCTCACCAGTCCTGGGCAGGCTCCTGGCCACTGCCTTTTCCCAGGGCCTCCCCAGTGTCCCCAGAGGAAGAATCAACCTCCTGGCACCTGGCTAAGGGACCCTGCCTGAAAATCCAGTCCCATTTCTCACCTGGGCAGTGAGTTGAGGTTTCCTTGGTGTGGCAAACTGGTCAGGTTGGTTTTGCTCTGAAGAGGTGTCAGTATATCACTGGGAGGTTTTTCCAGGTTTGAAGGGAGCCTGAAAGCCTCTCCACTACATTCAATAGCCTTTTGGTTTGGTTGGAGAGGCAGAAGTAAAAATTCAAGCCTCCCTGCAGAACGTGCTTTTTGCTCCATTACATACTCTCTTAAGGGTGGTAAACTTGCAAGTGGCCAGGAGAAGCTGCATTGCTGCCTCAGACAGGCAGGAATTCTTCCAGGGCATTTGATAAGTAACTTCTTACTTTTCCACTTGTGTAATTTCAATGGTCCTTACCCGGCTTCACACTGTCTTGGAGAGTGAAGTCCTGGCTTCACAAGTCCTGGCTGCTGTGAACCAGGGCTGTGGGGCTCATGGAAGGGAGATCTCTCTGTCTAGAAGCTGTATCATGGGTCTCTAAAACTTTACAGCTTCTTTGAAGGACCTTTGATTCCTATTTAAAAACACTTCCATGAGCAGGGTTGTGTGTGACCCTGACCAGAGGAGCACTCCTGGCTGCCATGAAGATCTTGGCTTTTGGTGTCTCTGTGATACTGAGGCATGAGCCAGGGTAGGACATAACAAGAATGATGGCTGCAGAAAAGAGAGGTGGGTCTGAAAGGAGAATTTGAGTTTTCTTTTTATTTTCTATGCAGAATTATTTACTATTTTTTTAAAGGACCATGAAAGGCATGATCTCACGTGGCCTTTACCAGGGCAACATAAAATGTTATCCTCAGTCAGTCAAGGGTACAAACTATGAAATGAGTTTCCTCATTTTGAGTACTTCCAACATTATTATGACAGTAGATTAAATGTCAAGGACCCTGTGTGTTTTATTAGTGTCTGTAATGAGTTGAAAGACATGAAGTCACTTTATAGCATGGGTTGTCTATAGATAGCATAAGCCTGAATTGCTTTCATGATGGAAACCAGAGACAAATTCAGAGATACAGAAGCTGAGGTTCAATTGGGAACTTCTGAAGGCACTAGAGTTTTCCTGATTTACTGTAACCATAGATTTTGGGTAATTTTAAGTTATAATCTGCTGCCAGGAGCCCACAAACAGCTGTTTCTTTCTTGAATTTTGGTGCTTTAATGAAATACAGCAAAGGTTCCTCTGCTAGTAAAAGGAATACTTGTCTACTGCTGATTTTGTTTGCTGTGATTACCATCTCTTTCAATCCCATTTGCAGAAGACTTACAGATTTAACTTGTTTCCCATAGCTGGTTCAGACACCAAGGCAGATTTTTCAGTCTCTCATCCATCTGTGTTGACCTACATCTGTTCTCTGACTGTGCCTCAGTCTCACTTTGGACTTGCAGATCTCAGTTTGCCACCCTAAGCTTCCCTTATGGTCACTGGGGAGCAGGAGGCACAGGCAGGATCTGAGCAATGAGAGAAGTCTGTTGCAGGAGGAGGTGAGCACAGGGAATGTGCATTTCACACAGTAATTAAGGATGGTTTGAAATAAAGAGAAAACACAGGGTTTTCTTTGGTGCTTAACTAAATTACTACTTTTTATCACAGTCTTCAGGAACCCAGGAGGGACAAGAGTCAGCACCTGTGGTGCCCAAGAATAAACAGCTCAGCAGAGAGAGTGCCCCAGGGCTAGGCTGTCAGGACTTTGTCTTTGCAGAGAAGCATTGTGTCTGTATTTCTAACCAGGAGAGGCATATTTTGAGCTCTCAGAAGCTAGGAAATAGAATGATGCTTTTCCCTGGCTGTGGCTTTGCCAGGCTAGCTCTAACACAATTGCTTTGGCCACTGCACCTGCTTCATCACTTTGTACCCATGGTAGTGCTGTCACCCCTGGACATCACTCAGGACATGTTGGGATCTTTAGCTTGTCAGATGACCCCAAGAAGAGTTAGAAAGTCTCTTTTCCCAGCCTGGCACTTGAAGAAGGAGTCAGGGCGTCATTTCTCAGTCTCAAGGTTGTTTATTGTTCCTTATCTATAAAATTCTTTCTCCTGTCCAGCCGAGGTCCATTCAGCAGGACAGTCCAGGCACTCTCCCTGCCCCCAGGGTGGTGTTATGTCTTTATACTAAAAACTACATGTACAATGTTTACAATTACTTTCCAATACCCATCACCTATGTTAGACAGTGAGCTTCTACTCTAGACCAATCTGTAAGTGCCAACATCACAGCAGAAGATGGAGGCTGAGAAGAAGAAGGAGAAAGGCTGGACAGACCCAGATCCCTCCATCTTGCCTCCTGAACCCCCATACCAGAAACCCCAAAATCTACTTTTCCACCCCAAGATAACTTCACTATTATTCTACCTAAACTGTCGTGGCTTGCTGATCTTCATCTAAGGTTGGTAATTTGCTCCACAGGTCATAATCAAACCCACAGGGGCATCTTGGGCTCTGTGCCAGGGTCTCTGAGCCCCCTGGCAGGGGTCTTGGCCATTCTAGACAGCCAGCGGGATGCTCTAGGTTCCCACAAAGAGATGTCAATGGACAACTGAGATCCACCAAGAAGAAAAACCTGAGGGTGTGAGGGTGACCAGGACCTGCCTGCTTGCCCTCCCCTGCTCCCTGGCTTTGTGCTATGGGGAAGTGATCTGGGAGCTGTTCCTCAGGAAAGCACCCAGCTGTGCCCACTCCACCCAGGCTGTGTGCAAGAAGGTGACCAAAAGGGTGAGCCAGGAAGCACTGACTGTGTCTTTGGACTGAGTGGGAGAAGGGGGCACAAGTAGCTAAAGCTCAACAGCCTGGGCTGAGGTGTAGGATAAACTTGCTGTGTGGGTAAAGCTTTAGGCATGTTCTTAGCTGCTAAAGGATTATTTTGGCAGCCACCCTTAGGAGAATCAGTCTCCTTCAGTGAGCTGTGTCACTGCTTTCCAGGACAGCCAAGGTCTGAGGCCAAATTTGCCATTTTTTCACTTAACAGGGAGTGCTCTGCCTGGTCTGGTAAATAATACTGTCTGCAGCCAGTGCTTTAGGGAGGGGAGTTCAGGGGTCACTCCTAAGGCCTGGCTACCTCCAACATCACAGTGTTGATACCAGGCAGACAGGATGCTCCAGTGACTTTGCAGGAAGGCTGAAATGTCCCTTTTTTTGCAAGGGCAGGTTAGATTTGTGTGCTGCCTGAGCACTGCCAATCATCAGGACCCTTCAGGGCAGCTGCAGCCCTGGACCTCCCAGTGCAGGGACAGAGCATTGATGGATTGCCCCATGTAGGGTGATGGAAGGACACCCACTCAAGCTCACTGCTGCTGCAGGAAAGCTCTTCCTCATGAGCAGGAGAAACACAAGACAGTGAAGTTAAGAAGAATAATGTGGAAATGGAAACAGAACAAAGGAGTATAACAACAGCATGTAAAGAGAAAAATGTGTCCAGGTGATCTGGCAGACTGATGTGATGTGATCCACACTTGGACTCTGCCAGATGGCTGAAGAGAGCTGGCATTATTAGTCTGTATGAAGAGGGACCATATTTCCAAATCTGACTCAATGCCTGGCAGCTCTAGGCTGAGTTAGAGGTCATTTCTAGTCCTAGAGAGGAAAACTTGAGGAACAGGCTAAGCACAAGTTTCTTCTCAGTTTCTATTCTATCTGGTTCTCCCTGGCTTTTTGCCCATTTCAGGCTGCTTCCCCTGAAATTTTCAGAGGTTCTTTAATAAAAAGTTCTCTTTCTATGCACCAAGTCATGACTCATTTGAAAAATAACAAGTGGCACAACTAGGTAGCCCATCCTCAGGGAACTTAGCATAGAATGAGATTAAATAGGCACTGAAAATGGTTTTCTAGATGGAAATTTTACTTCCTTTCACATAATCCCACAAGAATCTCTCTTTCAAAGAATCTCAGGGGTCTTCCCCATAGCCTTGCCCAGGTCCTGTCTAATATGAGAGGTCAAAGCCCTCACACACCTAAACCCAAGGGGAAGGGAACTTCACTATGAGGGTACCAATGTAGTTCTGTGTTTGACCAGTGGGAGGCCCTTAAAGACCATCAAGTTTTCAGTCTATAAAAATTCTACTTGGGATTCATGCAGCCCTCTCAATGTGCAGACCTGCAAATTCTTCAGAGATTTTTGAGGAATGGCTCAGGTCCCAGCTTTACAAACTTGAGGTATAGACAGAGGGGTGAGAGGACTTTGGAGTAATTGTAAAATAAGGAAATTACAATCATTTGAGAGATTTTATAGAATATGGAAAAGGGTAATATCCCTTCCCTCATAAATAGCAACATCATGTTCATACACTTTTATTGATGCTTTCTTAAACATTTGGTTTGTCCTCAGAGTTGCTTAAGGAAATGAAACTTTAGAGCAATTTAGCAATTTCTTTCATTTGTCCACATGTTCTGTTAAAAAAAAAAAAAAAAAGACACTGTGATTAATCTCATTCTTTTCTGGCTCCAGACAAAAAAATATTCCACAGAAGTATTTTGTCCCTTTCCTTTGAACAATTTCTTCAAACACTGAGCTATTGTTGTAACTTTCTGGATCACCTCCTCTGTTTTCTATTTGTTTTATTGATACAGGTTTAAAGCACAAACCCTTCTGTCCAAGGCAGTCCTCTTAGCAGCTGTGATTTAACCTGGAAATGTCTCTGCAGCCTTTTGACTTAATTTATCTTTTAGTAAGAAATGAAAACCTGTTGAGAGTCACCATTTTCTGTAAATGGGCTGAACTTTGGTCTCAGCTGCATCCAAAAAAACCTTCCTGTGATCATATCAGTCTCTCCAAGACCTACAAGCTGCAGAGCATGTCAAACAAGGAAGACACCCTAGGATGAACGCCAGATTTCCTGCTAGACAAAACATCCATATTTCAACTCTCACAGAAATATCTGTTTATCAAGATGATGGTAACATCCACATTGATCTGTTTGCCAAGCTTCAAATGGTACATTTTTATATTATTAGATAAATGGAAAATGCACAGGAGCAGCATTACACGCTATGAAAAAATACCCTGAATGGAATAACAAAAAAGGATTGTAATTTTCCAAGTCTCCCTCTGAATGTTTGTGAAACGATTTATGTTAGGGAAGAATATTTTTCCTTACATGTTCAGGTTATGATACAAGAATTCAAACTGGTTGCAAATGTATAGAAATTGATTGATATCTTCATTCCTTACAGTCCTTGAAGTCTCTGTTTGTGGAAAAAACCTTGAATATTGGACTATAATACTTACTGCTCCTGATGGCAGCCTCAGTTTGACCCTGATTTGATGGAATGTTGAATCCCCAAAATTCATTAGCAGAAGGAAAAATGAGTGTTGCATTCATATTAGCTGAGGTGACTGTAGTGAATGATCTCTCATTCAGATCTGTTTTTATGTGGTTTTAGCCAAACACATTTCACTGCTCCCCAACTTTTCCCATTCTGGGACTCAAGACATCCAGGCTTTTGTACCTGCCTGTCAATTGCAGTCTCACCTTGTTATTATGTCCTTATTTTATTAAATGACAGTCTAACCAAGAGAGTTACATGAAGCTTCTGTTTTCTATCATTCCCAATCAGATTTCAAGAGTGAAAAGGGGTTTAGAATACCCTACTGTGTTTTATTTTTAGCTTCCTTCCTTCTAGTTTGCTTTGCCACTTGTGTTTTTATGAACTCCTCTTGGGAAATGTAAATCTTTGCAAGTAATATTTTATCATAAAACACAAGAATTGTTCTGGGATTTTCCTGCTATAATTATTTGTGAAAAATCTTGTCATATTTGATTCTTTGGTATCACAGAAACCTTTTCTTCTGTCCCCCACGTATGTAAAGGCACAGGTTACTCAGGAGTTCCCAATTATGCTGTTTTATCTTGTTCCACTGCTGACAGAAAGATGGAGTGAGCTTGGTTTCACTTGAGTCCACTTGGTCCACTTCACATACAGGTTGACTGACCAAAAATCTAACCAAACAAAAACCAGGTCCTTATATATTAGAATTCAAATCAGCCATGCAGTAAAAATAAGGTCATTAAAAAGAAATCAGGGTTAATAATAGGAAGCCTGTGTAATAACTTGCTCTCTCTTTGGAAGTACCCAAGATGTGCCCGGAATTTTGAGCTGTGGTCAGCCTTGCAGCAGTATTGCCTCTTCTCAAAGCTGCCTTTGCTTCTGAGAAGTGCTCGTCTCTGCCTTCCTTTCCTCTCAGTAATTTACAAATGTGATTTGAGGATACAAGCACCCAAATCCTATCCAGAATCATCTTCTGCAGTGAATGTAGGTAATTTCTCCTCCAGCTTCTAGTGAGTTGATCCTGTAAGTGCTGTTAATGCTCTTGCTAGGCCTGAGTGCTTGGGATGCCTTGTGGCTGGTGTGCCTTCATCCTCAGCCAGGGTGCCGGCCTGCTGATTCCTGACCTTCTGCACCAACCCCCTCACCAACACTACCTGTGTTTCAAACCTGCTTAAACATGCAAACTTGTGATTTAGGTACATGGCCAGATTTCTGCAGGTGTGCTCAGTGCACACAAACAATTGCTTTGCCTGTGGAGTTGCCATTTTTGTCCCAGCGCCTCCTGAGTGTGTCTGGGTTGCCAGGGTGCTGTACTCTGCAGGCTGGCTGCTGCCTTCTGAAATGTCAAACAAGCAGCAGTCACCTTACAGGAACGATGCCTTTTCTTAACCCTTCCCCCCCCCCCGCAAAAAACCTGCTTGGTTGTGAAACAATTTACAGCGAAAAGAATACATTGTGGTGTTTTATTTTTAACAGAGAGAAAAGGTGAGAAGGCTTTAAAACAAGTACAAACTATGGTTTAAAAATGAATCTCCATCATATCTTTTCTGTTTATCTTCTGCTTAAAGAAATCTAGCCTTTACTTTAAAGAGGTTTTCAGTACATACTTTCTCTAAAGCATTCAAATCCTAGACACTGGAAAATGTTCTAAATTAAATGTTAAGTCTCTTCATCTAACTCCCATTTCATGTCAATGAGATAAGTGTTGGTGGTTCTTTAAAAACTTGAAATATATTTCAACCGGTAGATTTCTATTAGGTGTCTTTAAACAATGTTTCATTTAATTACCTCCTGATAGCTTTTTTTATGTGATAGTAATGTACAAAGAAATCAGCTGAATTCTCCAGTCAATATAACTGTTAATTGACAATACATTAGGAAATAGCTCACTGAACTCAGCTGCAACAATTGCTTCCCTGAGGTTTTAAAGAAGAAAATCTATTGACTGGGAGAGAGAATGGGCTATTAGGCACTACAGATTCTGTTCTAGGACTAATCTGATGCTGAGTTTCTATTCAAATGATGGAGCTTAAAATCACTTCTCAGAAAATAATTGAATAAAAGAAAGTTATAGCTCTAAATCTATCAGATAATTTCTTGAGAGCTCTGGGCAATTTCCAGCTTTACATCCTGCAGGCTGTGTAAGCAGGAGCTGGTGGTATGATTCACATCAGCCCATAACTCTGCCACTTGAATGGGAGGAGAGCAGCTTCAGACACATCAGAAGGAGGCCTCAGGAACCCCCTCTTCATGGGAAAAGCACTGCTGAGGGGTTCCTCCAAACCAGGAAAAAATGCTTTCTTCATTTCCCGCTTCACACTGACAGAGCTCACCCATCTCCTTGTCCACCTCTGCACGGAAGGGACAGAGGGACACTCCAGGAGAGGAGAACAAGAGCAGCCTCAGTGCCTCTGGTGGCACCTGGGCTGCCCCTGCAGGGCTGAGGAGGAGGGGACCAGGGCTCCCATGGCACAGAGGGGGCTTGGAGAACCTGGCACTGCAGGGGAGGTGAGCAGAAATAACGGGATTTAGGAGCTGGGGCATCACAACTGGTGAATGCCTTGTGATAACTGCTTTCTTTTTAAACTTTCATAAGGTTTGTCCATACACAGACATGTTCAGTTCATTTCAAAACAAGCAGATTGCAAGAAGGAGAGCTTGCACCTTTTGAATTCATGTTGCTCTTCCATAAGCTGTTGGATCTATGACAGTCGAAGCAGAGCTCAATAGTAGTTTGGGAGATAAGGGACTTCAGCCCCTTTTGAAGGTCAATCTTCTGTCAGAAACTTAATCCCTCTTAGAAGTAATTCAAAATGAAGCATACAAAAAGGGCAGAGATTGAAATTATTATTATTTCCTGCTTGTGTTCTGTTTGGCTTTTTCTTTGGTTTCTTAATCCTTCTTTGATAAGAAAACCCTTTAAAATGCAGGCAGCATATTTAACTTGTCTTTAATTTTCACTGATGTGGTGGAAAGACAATACAACAATAACAAAAAAGGGAAAACTTTATATGATTTAGGATTGAAACCTTCAGTTTACTTACTTTACTTAATTTTTGACAGTGATATGTGTTTGCTAAGGAAATTATCTGGCACTCAGAACAGAAAGACTCCCTTTGGACTGTCACAGAATGGTAGAAGCAAGTCAACAATTGAATTTTTTGGACAGATTAAGATTCAGTTATCACAATATGAAAGAATAACAGAAATATTGAAAAAAAACATAATTTGTGACTCCCACATTTTATGAGTCAAAGTTGTTTAGGCAGTTTCATGCTTGGGTCTTAAAATAAACTTTTACATTAAGTCTGTGTTTTTCACAATATATTTTTGTGCATACTCAAGGTCAGTATATATCCTTACATATACTGATATGTATTTTTTCGCATGCCACAGTTTGAATTGTCACATTTAGGTCAAATCAGCATGCTGACATAAGACATTTATAATCTAACCACAATAAAAATTGTCTTGTGTAACAGACAAAAGCAGATAAAGGCTTTCTGTATTAAATACAGGACTTATTTCTCCACATAACAATTTTCTCACCTTTATGTTTTTACTTTGCCCATTTTTTCCCCAGTTTGTGTTTCTAGTACACTTATTTGTGCTGTGATTCTTCTGGGAAATTCAATCTTCTCCATGATAGTAATTTCAGAGAATCTTCAAATCCTTAAATCACTGAATGAAAATCCCGTGACAATTTAAACTGGTTCCAAACAAGCCACAAGCAAGGGGTTATTTCCTGCATACCATTATCTGTATAGAAAAAGGGTGTTAATACTGGGAGAGCAGCTGCCCCAAGGTGAGAGTCATATGATTAAATTAAGCTATATACATGTTTCAAAGGACTCTTATTTGGAAAATTACTGCTAGCTTCTGTCCTAATATTCCTTTTATGTGCCAGAGATGTTGATAAACACTTTCAATGGAGAAAGAAAACACACAGCAGAAATAAAATATTCTGTAGCTAGGTTACAGGAATGGTGAGAAAAACTTAAAAAAAAAATAGTTCTTCACAAGTTAAACCTTATTTGTGTACACAGTTTTTGCCCCTTCCCTTCCCTTCCCTTCCCTTCCCTTCCCTTCCCTTCCCTTCCCTTCCCTTCCCTTCCCTTCCCTTCCCTTCTCTTCCCTTCCTTTCCCTTCCCTTCCCTTCCCTGTCTAACCTGTACTTGCATGTGCAGTTTCCAGATTTGGAACTGGTGTAACTGTTTTGTGTCCTAAAAAATAACCAGGAAACAGTGGCTGTTGTGCTACTACATATGCTGAAAATATTTCTAAAAAGCCAACATATGCAGATTTCTTTACCTCAGGTGAAATCCCCTGTTGGCAAGGAATTTACACTGCAGAGTATTTCTGTATTCTGTGGCTGGCATGTGTGCATGGAAATCGGTGTGCACAGTTTGCTGAGGGTAGCCCTAATACCCCCTACAAAAGGGAGTGTATGTACCACTGAAGGTGCCTTATTACATCAACTCTGCACCAAAGTACTCTCTGCATCATATTGCAATTTTAGATTACTTTTTATATCTTCTATTATGCCAAATAAAGATATTCTAGTCTGCTATTTTCTGGAGCACAAGATCGTTAGTTATTAATCTGATACATTTGTTTTCTGCTTATTAAGAAATATGTTGCTATATCACCAACGTTGTTTTCAAAGCAGTAAAGCTGAAAAATAGCTGATGGCTATCAGCTGCTTTTTCTAAGGTACTCATTACTTTTTACTTGTTCTTGTTCTTGTAACATTTTCTTGATGGTCAGTACAACTCTTATTTCCTGAATCTATGTGCTACGATTGAGTGTGTGACCAAAGCAGCTCCTGTAGCTTCTAGAAACCCGCCCAGCTTTGGACCTGCCACCAGACCCACAGCAGATACAGTTTGGTTTTTCCCCTTGTGGCAGAACACTATTCTTAGGTCTGTCAAGGCTTCACCTTGGAGGCTGACAGTCACAGGTTGACAAGCCAGGTGCTTCTCACACTGACATCTTCAAGCCCAGAGCTCCAGCTGGGACATTCTGCAGCAGGCCCTGGAGCTGTGCTCATCCTCTGGGGGTTATACTGATGCTGCTAAAATGCTGTTTCCATGCTTGCCACTGCTTTGAATGGGGCTCCCTTCTCTGCCGTTGTGTCCAAGGGGTTTTGGTCTTTCTGCTCTGGGTGAAGGAAAGTCCTTCCTCTTCCCTGCCAGTGCCCCAGCTCACACTGCTCAATCCTCAAAGGGGTTCCCAGGCCCTTGGGTCCCTTGGGTGCCCATCCTTGTCACCTAGCTGCCCATAAGATGCAGAGACAGGAGACAGTGTGTAGTGGAGGCTCCTGGAGGACATGCTGAGCACCTTTGGGGGCAGGGGTGTGCAGTGTGTGAAGGGCCCAGTGTAGAGGAGAGATGCTTGCTGGCCA
The DNA here is from genome assembly GCF_028551555.1 of Melozone crissalis. NCBI lineage: Eukaryota > Metazoa > Chordata > Aves > Passeriformes > Passerellidae > Melozone > Melozone crissalis. Next base: position 58,734,817 of record NW_026535791.1, on the reverse strand, counting down.
TGGGCCCAGATCAGGGACAGTGCTTTCCTGTAGGTGAGCAGGCCTGGGGCTTCTGCTGGCCCAGCATCATCCTGCCCTCACAGAGACAGGGGCAATTCAGACAAGCATTTATTTATACAATAATGGGTGCAGATTAGGATGCTGTTGGGCTTCCCAGGGGGTGAGCAGGATCCAATCACAAGATGTGGGAAACATTGTGTGCATGGCGTTCCCACCTGCTGCTGTTGCTCAGTTTACAGCCCCAGCCTGTGCCAGTATTTCTGCCACTCCAAATCACAGCCTGTGCTGCAGGAAGCCAAGTGGCTTTGACTTCCCAAAGCTGCACCTCTTCAGAACCACCCTCAGCAGCCTCAGCTGGCTCTTCTCTGGAGTGCTGCTGGCTCAGTGATGAAAATGCACCTCAGCATTGCCAGACACACCCTCCTCTGTGGCTCACGCTGGTTTTGCCCCCACCCCTTCCCCTGTGTTACAATCCTTAGTCACATTTGGCAGAGATTTGCCCTGGAACTTAATCACACCTACGATATATCATGTATATTTTCTCTTATTAGCCTGCAATTTGCTGCTGTCTGGCTGTGTCCCAGCAATGATTAATGCCCCAGAAGTGTTATTACCCTTGCTGAGAACTGTCATTTCATACTGTTTTATTTATTTATTTATTTCATACTGAGCTGAATTTCATATGCGCTTTAGCTCATCACCATGCCCCAGGCTGAGCTGAACAGCAGTGCAGATATCCAGCTGTATCAGGTACAAGCCTGGAAACACCTCAGTGGGGTCACCTCCAGTTGCACATCTGCAGGGCATCCTATTGCTGCTGCTCCCTCCTTCTTTCTTCTGTTTGGGCTCAAGGGCCCCTAATTTGCACTTTGGAGCCTTCCAGAGCTCCCCAGCTGGGCTGGCTTTGGCTGGAGTGATTTCCTTCATAGTAGCTAGTATGGGGCTGTGTTTTAGATTTGCACTGAAAATAGGGTTGTTCATATAGAGATGGTTTTGTTATTGCTGAGCAGCATTTGCACAGTCAAAGCCTTTTCTGCCCCTCACCCCAACCCAGCAATGACTGCTGGGGGTGCACAAGGATTTGGGAGGGGACACAGCCAGGACAGCTGACCCTAAATGATCACAAGGAAATTCCACACCAAATGGCATCATGTTCAGCCTAGAGAGCTGCGGGAGAAGATGGAAGGAGAGGATGTTTGGAGATACAGCGTTTGTCTTCCCAAGGCATCCTTACATGGATGGAGCTTTTCTGGATGTGGCTGAACTCCTGCCTGCCCATGAGAAATGGTGAATTAATTAATTGTTTTGCTTTGCTTGTGAAAAGCTTTTGCTGTACCTATTAAATTGTCTTTATCTCAACCTACAAGTTTTCTCAGTTTCACCCCTCTGATTTGGCCCCCATCCCACTGGGGTGGAGTGGGAGCTGTGTGGGGTTGAGTTGAAGTTAAACCACAACACCTCCTCCATTTCTAATTTCTGTGAAAGAGTTCAGATGTTAGCCTAATATCAAAACTTTCACTATCAGAAGTATTATTGCAGTGCACTGTACATCTGATGGTGAATTTATGGAGGAGCTCTGTCTCATAAGATAATCCATACTAAGAACTGATCTCCCAGAGAATTCTCTCCATTAAACATGCTGTGATGAGCCTGATAACCACATATTACATTAAACATGCTGTGATGAGCCTGATAACACATATTAATCCCTCTAATCCTTGGATGCTCAAACCCTACCACCATGCCACTGACATTCCTTTAAGGTGCACTTGTTTTAGGCTCCAGGCTTGAATGCAGGACACTGCTCTGATGTTACAAAGTTGTTTCAAGACTTCTCCAAAAGTCATTTGTTTCAGTGAAGGTTGGGGTTCTATATCTATCCAAGAAATCTCCTTTTTAATAATTACAAAGCCTGGATAACCTGAACATATTATAATCTGAAGAGACACCTTGGAAAGCACATTGTCTAGGTATCCTGTGCAATTCAGAGTGCCTCAGCTGGCTTTTCTTGAAATTGGACAGGACATATTTTTATCCTAGGCCTGTAAAATTTCAGAAAAACAACACAAACAATGTAAGAATTGATTATTCTTCTCTGAAACAGAGAGAAAATACAAATTATGATACTTCTCAAGAACAGACAATCCATCCTTTTCACCAAAATGTTCAAGTGATTCATCACACAAATAATTTGATATCAGAGACTTTGGTTCTGATTTAAAATAGTAAATTCACCTTTAAATCCAAAACTTTTGAATTTAATTAAAAGCCTTTATTCAGAGATTGATGAAATGAGCTCTGTGGGCAGTTTCATAATTCTGTAATGTTGTCCAAACAGGAAATTCCACCTTCCTGCTGAAATTTTGTCTTCATGACAGCATTTTTCTATTAAAAAATATTATGCACAAATTCAAAAAGGTTACATCTATGGTATTTTCTTATATAGAGTTAGGATAGATAAGAGGAACAAAGTGCATTTACATTGACTGTGAAATTATGTCCAATCTTTGGGGATATTTATGTTTTATTCTATTTCATTATGTCCAAGTATCATATCCATAAATATACTTGATTACTTTTCTGTCAGTAGGACATGTTACACTGCAAACCAACATAAAAAACCAAACCAAACCCCACCATTATTAAATATCTTACTAGGGCTACAGCTGTGGAAACATTTTTTCCCTCATAAATCTGCAAAATAACAAATATGATGCTCAACAAAAGTGTTATATTTTCTGATATCATCTAATGTCTACTGAAAAAAATCTACACTTCTGTAGGACTCTGAAATTACTTTCTGGTTTTCATGTACTTTCCCAGACCAAAAATGCATCAACATAAAACAGATGACAGCAGTAGAGTGATTTTTCCAGATATGACTTATTAGGTCTTGATCTTTATGACACAATAAATCTGAGGGCAAAAGAGAATGGGTTTATTTGACATGTTAATTCCTTTTTATCAGTGAGTCTGTCCACAGACTGGGCTAGAACATCTTTGTCATGAGCATGGACATGAATAGTAGAATAGTAATAGATGTCACTTCTGATTTCTTTAATAGGTCATAAGGCAATAGAAACACAGACCTGTGGAGGGTTTCACCTGGTCTTTCCCTTGATCCCTTTAAAGGTATCAAGACAATCAGTTTTGGCTCCTTTCCTTTTGTCAGCATCTCCCCAGAAACCTCAGAAAAAACCCCAAACATTTCCTTGCATGCACATCCTTTTCCCTGCCCCATCTCCCTTTGGTCAAAATAGAGCCAAGGGTCTGATGTTGTCAATCCACAAACTCCACAAGTTTTATCACATCTATTGCATAAACCATTCTCCATTATATAAGTTTTCACTCTCTTGGTTTTTTGCAATTATACTTCCTGTGCCAGTATTCTGTTGTCAGGGCTGCTATAACTGCACCAAGAGACACTCAGAAAAAGGAAAGTTGTCTTCAGGTACATGTTCACAGTAGTTGGGCAAAACTTTAGCAAACCTCTTGTGCTCTTTACAGGCAAGGAGACCTGGCATCAATGCTTAACCCCTGCCTAGGAAGCAGGTGTTGTTTGTGGTTGCAGAAAATCTCAAGATTAAAACATGACCCAATCTGCTGAGAGCATCAGACTAATCACTGTTCTGGGGCTAAGGGAAAAATCTGCCCTCATGACCAGACTAGCCTAGGAAATGTTTTTATTCCTGCCATCAACCCTGACATCCAGGGTTGCAATTAGTGGTATAATATGTTGAATATATAAAATACTAAAATATACATTATACCATACATTATTATAGACATATTTAGTTATAATGGATTAGATGCTGTCCAGTGGCAAACATTCATCGTGATTTTGGCATTTGTGGTTGATTCTCTTCACATCAGCTGGTCATGTGGAGGTAATTTTCCCCTTTTTCTTCCTTCATTCTCTGCTGAAAGAGACAGGCAAGTCTGGTACTCAAAAGAACCATATGAGAAACAGAGGTAGAAAATAAAGCTGGGGCTCCCCAGAACAAGTCCAGTGAGGTGAGGCACTCCTGTGGCTCTGATATGTGTAAGACAGATGTCAAAAACAAGCAATTTGATTCAGTGCTCCTGGACATGCATAAAAACACTCTCCATTGGGAGATGCCAACATCAAAGGAAAGGGCAAAATTGAGACAAATGTCACTAAAGTGATATTTTTAAAAAATTGAAATAAATGTAAAATTGTTTTGTTTTTTCCACTTGTCTTTGGTAATTTCCTCAGTCACACTGGAAACATGGACTAGGATACAGTGACAGAAACCTGCCAAGGACAGAATTTAGTTTGGTTTTATGTATTTACCATCATAATATGACAATATCTTTAAAGTTGCTAAAATGACATCAGTAAAAACCCCTGGAGAGATGAAGTTAAATTTTATAGCTGTTGTGAGAAAATCAAACCAGAACTCCCCAAAATGATTTAAAAAATTTCCTGCCTAAATAATATGCAGAAAAATTCCCTTGCTCATGAGAAAAAGCAAGAAGCACCTTCCCAAGGTCTCCAGCTCTGACAGCGGGGTTCTGGTGAATGCTTTTCAATGGATCCTGTAAATGCCATGGGAAGGAGGAGATGATTTGTGAAAATCATGCTCTTCTCAATGTTTTTAGGAACATACTAATTTCCTCTGCCAGGTGTGATCTCTCCTTCCTCTTTCTCCATTTGTGTTTGAGGTGGCAGGTTGCTTTCAAAGGCAGATATTATTCCAGCCTTCCCACTTACCGCTTGTCTCAGGCCTTGTGGTTTGTGCCATATTTTCTTAGAAATACGGTTGTCTTCCTCTAAACCAATTGGGGGAGGCAAAATTCAACTCCAAACGTGTTCCTCTGGAGCCATTACTCTTGTTTACACATGGTGTGAACAGGAATTCCCAGGAATTCACTGTTCAGTGTTCCCAGGAATTCACTGTGCAGCGCTCCCAGGAATTCACTGTGCAGCATTCAAGCTTTCTCCCTTTCTAAGTTTAGGCAAAAGCAGTACAACTTTTCCTCACAGCAGTGAAAAAACATAAAAGGAGATGAAGCAGGTAAACTCATCTGCTCCCAATATGTTCTTCTAAGCTCCAGTCTTTCTCCTTGATCCAGTGTCCCACACATCTCTGTGAAAGACTGGTACTTGCACCGGCAAGTGTATTGTACCTTTCATAATGATCTGAGAAATCAAGTGGCACCTGTGAGAGGCCTTTTGTGGGAGGAAAAAAAAAATCTCACATAGGGGAAAATCTGTTTTTCAATCTCAAACCTTGCTGTTTCACATATCTTTTTACCAGGTAGTTTTTTTTTATCTCAATGCTTTTCTCCAGTTCAACTGGTATTTAAACAAATGGTATATTTTTTTCCTGCTATTTAAACAACTTGTCAAACAAGCAAAGAGAAAAAAGTCTTGCCCATAGTAGTGATCTGTGTTAAACTGGAAAAGAATATGCTGTCTAAAATGAAAATTGCTAGTTAGTGGTCACGGCTCAAATACTTCTTAGTGGGGAGCATTTGGCATCCTTGTTTAGCTCAGCTGTATGTAAACACTAATGCTCTGCTTTCTGCCATTGTATTCCCTGCAGAGCAGTCAATAACCCATATCATTCTCCCACATGATTTTTGTTTTCCCATCAATCTGATGCTCAAAAGCAACATGGAGCCCGGTTCAGAACGTTCACTGAGAGAAACGAGCAGAGCTGTCACAGGCTTTGGGCTCGCTCAATTAGACAGATCTCAAACTGTTACAAGCCAGTTAGATCTGGAGAGCTGTCACCCTGCTCAAGTCACTTAAGCTTCTGGGATGAAATATGAACTTGATAAAACTGAGGCAATTGTTGCCCTTCAACTGCTCTGCTAGTTTGTTTTTTAATCTTCCTAGGGAATGACTCTGTTGCGATAAAAGACATTCAAATATTTAATTGGTAAACAATGCAATGTATAATGTATTATCACACTGAAACTAAAATAACAGATGTTGAACTTTTTAATTCCTTGCAAAATGAGTAGAAAAGAAATTTCTATGATCAGAAGAGATGTCTCAAAGTGAAGTAGTTCAGGAAGCCTTACAAAAAATTATAGAGGGAACAATAGGCAAACAGGACTAGATAGCATTCTTCCCTTTATTCTCAGTGAACTCAGATCTGAAAATCCCAAACTAATTCTTCTATGTGTGTATCTCTCCTAAAATAGTCTTGTTTCAATGAGAACAGAAGGTTTGAAATGTGATGACAAATTCTAAAAAAACCCAAGAAAATTTGTTGTGGATTGCAGCTTTGATGTTTTCTCTGTCAAGAATGCTGGAATCATATAATTATAAAATATCCTGAGATGAAAGGGACCCACAGGAATCATTGAGTTCAACTCCTGACCCTGTGCAGGACAGCATCAAGGGTCACACCATGTGCCTGGAAGTGTTGGTCAAACAATTCTGTAAAGCCTGGCCCATTGGGAGGGTTTAGGGGAAGGTAATGTGATTTACTCTGAGTGGTGCATGGGGGAAACAACAAAAAACTCAGGAAGTTTAATTAAAAATAACTTTTACTTTCAAACTTCAGAACATCCAGATAGAATAAGGCACTTGCCAAACTTTCACTTAGCAAACTCTAAAGCATCCAGACAGAACAAGGCACTTAGCAAAGCATTGACTGGACTTTTTGGTCAGGTTTACAATCTGTTTTGAGGAGAAGGTGATAGGAAAAGGAAGAGAAAGAAAAAGGAGAGAGAGGGGTAGATAACCATCCAAGGATCCACCATGGTCACAGCAGCTTTTTAATCTGGGGTAGCATCTTGCTGTCCTTTTGTAGGATCTGGTGGCCTGGGCATTTCCCCCAGGTGCACCTAGGCTAATTTCAGCACATTTTGGCACCTGCACTTCACACAGGATCTTCAGGGCTTGTGGTGTTTCCATGCAGTCAGCCACCCCAAGGATATTGTGGACCTGAACCTCCCCTGACACAGATTCATGCCAACAAATTATTAGACTCTTGGATAAATATGACGAAACAGAGGAAAGTCAGAATTTTCCAAATTTCAAAATTTTCCACAGTGAAAAATTACTTTCCTTACAAGAATAGTGTGTAAGGAGTCAGTAAAAAGATGTGTCAGTTTCTGAAGAGATTTTAATGAGTTGGACGCTAAGATTAGGTTAGCTGATCAGAGCATGATGCCAATAACACCAAGGTCGTAGCTTCAGTCCCCATACTGACCAATACAGACCACTCATTAAGATCTAGACTTGATCCTTGTGGGTCCCTTCCAACTCAGAATATTCTCTGAAATCAGAAACAGTTCTGTGAAATCTTCCTCACCAAATGGTTGTAAGAGGAAATTTGCTTTCCAGATTAAAATATTGTTAAAGAACCGGAATTAAAGGTTAAAGATAAAAATGTGTTAATGGCAACTTCCTTATGAAGTGTTTGAGGAGCCAACAAGGAGAGGTTCAGCAAGAGGAAGGAGCTGGTGGGGAATGTATTGTCCAAGGCAGCCTTGGCTGCAGTGACCATGAGGTGGTGCAGTTTGAGGTGCTCACGGCAGAGAAGGGCACACAGCAAGCTCAGGGCCCTGGAATTCAGGATAGCAGACTCTGGCCTCTTCAGGAAGCTACTCAGTATAATCCCATGGGATAGAGCCCTGGAGGGAAGAGGGGCCCAAGAATGCTTACTGCTATCCAAGGATCACCTCCTCCAAGCTCTGGCATTCACTTTGCATCCATGAATTGCCAGTTTGGATACAGGGACAGTTGCTCAGCTCTGACACTAATGCTGGAGCTTAGAAGCAGATTTGTGTGCTTTGGATGGTCCCTCAGTCAATGCATGTGTTCAAGTGCTGTGACATTGCACACAGACTGAATCCCAAAGGGCTCCCTCCAGCCAGTTTCTTCCAGGCTCCTTGTGTAAGAAGATTTTAAGAAAGCCCTGCCCCTTTGCAGACAGTATTAGAGACACAGAGGGCAGGGAAACCACTGTATACACAGGAGAGATGTGGACACTGTGTGGGCTGAGCTGTCTGGAAAGGAAGAGACAGCAGAGGAGCAGCTCAGCACCAGCCAGCCCTCCAGAGCAGAGCTCTCCTGGAGGCTTGGCTCACAGGTAACAGTCAGGCTTTATGGTTTTGTTTAGGCACTCTCTCTTTAATTCCGCTTGAATCCACTGAGGAAGGTCAGGGTCAAGTTTCAGTATGGATTTCAACCCCTCCTACTGCTGGAACATCTTGGAAAGACTGTTGTGATGAGCTGAAAGGCAGCAGAAGTTCAAGACAGACAAATGTTGGGCACTAGCGTTCCTTGGGCACAGGCTAAAAGAGACACAGGCTGGCCCTGATAAAGTAAAGCAAACTCATGGTGCTTGAAGGAGATCAAACTCCACAGAAGAAAGACAGCTGCCAATGAAGTGCTTCATTGTAACAAATGAACACATTTTAGTGGAAGAGGTTGAGTGGAAGAGGTTGAAAACAACAGCTGTATTATTGTGTGGGTGTTAGTTTTGATCATCAAGAAGTAAATTTTCATTGTGCTGGATGTCACTTCCTTCTAATTAAATCAGTATCTTAAAAGAAACTGTTGCATCTTCTGGTGCATCAGTTGCTAAGTACTCCCCAAGAGGGTTTCTGGGTCCAAAACCCAGCCTGAAGTCTCTCTCAACAGTAAGATATTTCAAGTAACCAGATGAACTTGTAGGTGGGGCAAGTGACACTGAAGTAATTTTATTAAAGATGAAGCAAATATTTTTTTTTTTTTCGCAAAAACTAAATACCATCATTGCTGCAAAGTGCTGGATAGAATTGCACTGATGGAATGTCATGGGTGCTTCAGACAAAGCTTGCTAGCAAAGCTCTCTCTGAGTCGAAAGTGCAGAAAGGACTTTTTGGTGTATTTAAACTCCTTCCTAGAAAGGGGTTTAAATGAAGGAAAATCCTTCCTTAGCCTTAGATTTTGTTAACAGTTTAGGTTTTGCAACTTTGTCCTGCAAGTTAAATTATGGCAAATCAGATATATTTCTAAAAGATAAGTTATTTATTAAGAAAAATGAACAGACAGAAGATCTTAATTAGAATTACTTAGTGTACAGTAAAAAAATCTAAAACCACTAGTTGATATAACATAAAGTGCACTGTTTTAAAGCAATTACATTGAAGCAATTATATATTAAAGCTAGCAAAAAAACCCCATTAAGTAGAGGTTGATGTATCTCACTACACTCCAGCCATGAAATACTTCTTTCTTTTAGTCCCTGGGGTGTAACTGTGGAGAGATGTCCCACATTCACAGGAGGAAGTCCATATATTTCAAGCTTGTGGAAGAATCTGACTGTATGGAAAGTGGCCAAGCAAATAAACTTTATCTGGACAAAGCAACCTGCTACATGGAATGGCCACAGGTCCCATGGTTTGGGAACCACAGGAGCAGCCTGGCTTCTGCCACCACCTTGGTGATGGACCTGGTGAGTGACAACAGGCATGCCTTCCCTGCTCCATGGCCTTGCCCCTGCAGGGAAAGGGCCCTTGCACTGGGATTTGCCTCACCTTGCTGAAGAAATTTACACCTCAGTTGCTCATCACTAAGGTCCCCTGAAGTAATAGAGGGAAAACTGCACATTTGGGATTTGAATTGTCTGCTCTATTTTAGCTGTGCATCATAGCATGGGATTATCCTCATGAGAGCTTGCTTCTCTCTGGTGATAAGGGAAGTGGAGGATAAATAATTCCATGCCTTTTCCATGGATATGCCAGTCTGAGAAAATGTGTCCTACTCTCATTTTTTGTCCAGCAACATCCCAATGTCAGCAGTTCTCAATGTCTGTAACACAAATCATGGGGGGACTCAGGAATGGGGTTATTTTTTTTTCCACTATGTTGCAAAACAAAAATGTCTCAGTCATGAAACTTTCAGAAGGAATGCACTAGTTGTGGAAACTTACTTTGGGGGTGTTCCTCATGTCCAAGATGACATTCCAGGTAAAAATACTCCTGATTAACATAAACACATCATGAATGGAGCCATAGCCCAGGTATCAGTACATTTACCTGGGAGTTGGGTGGTTTAAATGAAACTCCAGAACACTTGATAAACTCTGGTGTGAGTGTGTGTGTGTGTGTGTGTGTGTGTGTGTGCGTGTGTGTGTGTGTGTGTGTGTGTGTGTGTGTGTGTGTCTAAAAGCATCAATGAAAAAAGTGAGCTTTCCTTTGATCTCTGGCTGCACTTCAGTGGGAATGTTACTTCAATAAATATTGAACTGAAAACTGAACACAAATTTCAGGATTTGACCTTATATTCATGTGGTTAATTCATATACACTTTCTACAGTAAGAAAAAAATTAATTAGATGCAGGCTATTTTATGAGAATCAATAACTGACTTGAAAGAGTCCATACTCCAGAGCACAATTGATACCTATTAACCTGAGTCTGCCTGAAGCATCCTGTTCTTTCATCATTATTGTTTAAGTAAATGAAAATGAGGATTGAAACTAAGAAACTTTCCAGGTCGTGAAAATGTGGCACTTGTGAAGCAAGCCACTTATCCATCTGCTCTTCGAAGAAATGTTATTTAAATGCAATATGCAATAGTGTTTGTGCAGTGCCATTTCATTGCAGGCAGGTAATTTTATGATACCAGGTTGAAAATCCATGCTGTGTTTTTGGAAAAAAAAAAATCTCTTATTCCATTATTTTGCCTGGAGCAGTATCATATGCAAATTTCCTACAAATTCTTATTCCTACAAATTTCCTAATTTTATGAAGATTGTCTCATTCATCTTGTGATGCACCAGTGGTCTTAGTTGGTGTGTTTTGGTGTGGTTGGTGTGTTGGTTGGTGTGCTTGAGACAAGAGATATCTATTTTTTCCTCATATAAATTGGTTTATAGAGGATTTGAATCATACTTCCTGCTTGATTTCCTAGGAGAATAGAGCTTGTGGTATTTCATTGTTTTCTGTTCTTTTCATCCCTTCCCATAAGCAAACCTGAAATTTGCTGTCAGATTTCAACAAAATTTCATTTTTGTTGAAAATCAATATTTGAGCCTTGTACTACCATTCTGCTCTTGGGACTCAACATCTGACAAATTTTACTAGGTATTTCCTTTGCCCCTGCTCTTCCTTCTAATACTGCTGAGACTTCAGGGTTTCCAGATTTTTCATAAAGTATCACTGAGAGAAGAAAAGCACTGAAGAGAAAAAAGATGCTGCAGAGGGAGAACCAAGTAAAGCCAAACCTGGTGTTTGCCTCCCTCTATGCCAAAACCATGGATTGGTGGGATATTTTTGCAGCCCATCTTATTTGCACAAGTAATGCACTTCTAGCCAAATATTTTACAATAGCTGTGGACAGTGTGTGGCCAATTTTTCTCACTGTTTTTCCTATGTTTGCCTGGCTAACTTGGTGGGGCAGTGAGCCAGGTGTGTCCCTTTCCAGACTCTTTGGTTGTGAGTCCTCTCATCCAGCCAAAAGTGAAGGTTGAATTGCCCTCTGAAAGTATCTGTTTTCCTAGGAAAGACTAGGGAATCCAGAGAGCTGGCTTAGCCTAGACATGTTGCCCATAGTAACCATGGTGCTGTGATGATGTACGGGAAGGAATTCTCTGAGGGAAAAAAAACCCCAAGGGACTGATGTAATTTGAAGACATGTAGGAGTGGAGAATTTAAATTTATGTTTGCAGAGTCATCTATTGGTTTCCTTTCTGCTGCAGATTACCATGGAACTTAAGGAACAGATCTAGAAGATAAAAAAATTATTGAAAATATTAAATTAGAAAGTAAAAAATTAATTGCTCTCCTAATAATTTATTGCACTTGATAAATCCTTGTCTCCTTCTAAAAGTGTTAAAGTGGCTGAAGAAGAAAACCTCGTCTCTTGCACTGTCAGCCAAACCTACCTCATGAAGATTAGCCAGGGCAGCTAGTTCCCATTAAATGTATCTGCCTTCTATGCAAGGGGCAGTGTTTTGACTCTCCTAAAAGCCATGACTCTTTTACCATAGATTTTAGTTGAGGCAGCAAGTTGCCAGCAAAATTCAGAATTTAGAAGGGTGCTTTTAATATCCAGGACTAGTTTGATCTGCAGAGTCTGAAAGACTGAGATTCACAGATGTGAATCTCTTCTGTGTGGTTGCTATGGCTGGAAAGAAAGAATTTCCCACTGCCTGTCAGGTTTTCACTGGGCTCAGAACATCTCTAGCCTTTGTTGTTGTTCGGTTTGTTTTAATAATTTTTTTTCTATAATGTTATATTACTTTAAATACACATTCTTCATGTATATTATGTATATCTCCCAGTTTACTTGGGACAGTAAGCTACAGAAAAGGCTTAATTAGGAGAATAGGAGAATATGTAATTCATGAAGTTGAGTGCTTACATCAATCACTGAGGTCAGACAATGTTTTAATGCAGATTTACAAGAATAATGAACACAGGTAAGAATACATCTATTGAATAGTTTGCAGTCATGCCACAGACTGACATTTTGTTTCAGAAAACATTCATTAAATTATTTGGCATAGCAACCAAATGAGTAAAAATCAAATTATTTTTGGATACACACCAAAATTTCTCTATTACTGATGAATGCATTGTTTACTGTGAGTCACTCACATTGAATCCAAATAAGAATTTTTATGATCCAGTGGTAGAAAACAACAGAAGTGGCAGAAATAGGGGTTAAATGAAGAGAAATTAAATTAAGGGGTGTACATGCAGGGACAATCCCTGACATTTGAAGGTCTCAGCTCTACTGAAAACTTTTCCACCTTAACTCTTTTCAAACCCACCGGTTCACAACCCAACCTGTCACATTGTATTAACATCAGCCTAAAAATTTCTTTTCAAACTTAGCTCTTTCTATGATTTGTATTAATACAGATTTTATAACTGTATTTATAACTGTCCTGAAATCCTGATTTCCTGTGTGATTTTTGCATGATTTCTCACAACCATGGCTTGCAAACCTTCCACCCTGCAGCATGTGACAAGCTGTGAGCCCAGGTTGTCTCCAGGTCAGTTTTACCTCTATTTTGGATACATATACTGTGATATATATTCTGTGTACATGTGTCTGTACATGTACAGATACATATACTGCGACTGAGGTCTGCAAAAGGGTGCATGAGGCAGCCCCCAAAGGGTTTTCCTTCCACTGGAGCTCGTGTGCTGAGCGCCTGACAGAGACAGGTGAGCAGCCTGACAAAGAGAAAAGCCTGTCATGCCAACAGGAAATATTTCAATTTGACATTTCATAGCAGGAGATATTTCATTAACCTGGTTTACCCAAATTGCAAATACTTGTGAATTGCCTCATCAGATGGAAATTCTCTGTCTGATTGTTTCCCAGAGGAGGAGGTGTGGGCTCCCCATTCCCCCACTCACAGGTGCAGCCTTGCTGGCCATGGAGGTGTGCCAGTCTCCTTTTCCTCCTGTCTTCCCAGCCAACACAACGTGCTTGGTCTGCAAGAAGCATTTCCACAAACATCGTGCTCTTTTGTTCTCTCTTGCTTTGCAGGGAGGCAATGACCCATAACTTGGGCTGTCAGGTCCTGCAGGGAGACAAAGCACTTGCTTTATGAACCAGGAGACAGCAAGGCAAGGAAACAGCAGGCAATGTAATGCCTGCCTTTCTCCAGGACTTAGTTCACCTAGCTTGCCATGAAAACTCCTTTCCTTCATGAGGTTAAACAATGAATATTAATTACCCTGCTCACTCTTCGGGTTTTTTTTTAAGATAATGAAGCCATTGCCAAGGAGGGAAATTTGTTTTGTTCCTTTTGTTTGAAAGAAACTGGGAATGTAAATTCTGGAGGTTTTAGTTCCACTCCTGTATCCTCGGGTGCTAAACTCCTGGCTGAAAATAAGAATGAAAACGAGAGCTGCTCTTGCCTTATGAATATGTAAAACAAAAATAAAAATCCACTGGAGTATCTGAACCATATTCATGGCTTTCTGAAGAATGGTGCAAGAGGAGCCTGAGTCCACTTTGCTGAACACTTCAACAAAGCATCCGGGAGATTTAAGTGCTCAGTCATCGCTCATCTCAACTTTGCTGTCATGGAAGAAAACATTACTTTTATAGCCAATCTTACTGTTATTGTCCCCACTTTACAAAGAGAAAGCTGTGACACATATGACTGAATAAAAGATCAGTTTGCAACAGTAAGTGGGGACTACCCTCTTATTTAATGGGTAAGAAGGGCAGTAAGGTTTTTCTTTTGTTCAGTGGAAATATTTCATCTCAACTGCCTGAATGCAGTTGTCAGTATAAACAACTCCTCATTAAAAATAAGCCCTGGCAGTCACATCAGAAGTTAATGGTTCTTCAAATGTGAAAATAAAGATAAGAGCAGCTTCTCTCTATGATTTTAACAGAATTATTTGTTCAAAGAGGAAAGATTTTATCCAGGCTTGTGGTTAAGGTCTGTATCTGGGTACACATAAGATATAGGTTTTGTCTGACAAACAGCAAGCACCACCTGCAAAACCTTCAGTTGGCACTCTAATTCTGGACACAGAAAGGGTGACAAAATCCACATCTTCATAAAAGACATTGTCTGTTATGTCAGCATAGTATCATATCCTCTACCCCCTCCCCCCAAAAAAGGACAATTGCAATCAATCAATTTGCATATTGTGCATATTAGGAATTATGTGACCATGTGACTGGCAACTGGGGGAAGATTTATGATTTATAGGGGAGCTGCAGGCAGAGTTTGTTTCCTTTTCCTTCAAATAATTTGGGGGAAAGCCTAAGGAGGGAGGCTGCACTACTCCAGCCGCAGGGTCAGAGATCTCCTGAACCCAAGAATCATCCTGGCAGGTCAGATCAAACCCTATCCAGCCCAGGCAGATCAAACCCTACCAACCCAATTCCCTGCCTGGAATGTTTGAAAAATTCAATTCTATTTAAGGAGGGTATGCAAACTTCAGCACTTTCAGTGGTCCATTACCTTGATACTGCCCCAGCATCCAAACTTCTTCTATTAAAGTCATTAAAAATATGATTAGGTGAGATGTGCTGTGATTTTTGAATTTCATTTGCCTTCCGCCTTATAGATCTTTAAAATCTGAGTCACATTCTCTTGTCAGTCTCTCCCTCCAAGATCCCAGCCCTTTAAATCTCTTAGAGTAAAGCAGCTGCTTCACAGCCTTAATTTTTTGCAGTTGCCTTTGTTGGCACTTTCTCTAACTCCACTCCATTTCTCTTGAGATATGAAGGCCAGAATAACCCACAGAATTCAGTACAGGACTTGGTTATATATAGAAGCAAAATGATGCCTTTGATTTTATTCCTAGATCCCCTCCTGATGATGTTAAATATTTTACTGGCCATTTTGGCTGCTGCTCTTTATTTAGTTATTTTTTGACCTGTCAATGAGTACTCCAATATATCTTCTCTGTTCGGTAGTAGTTGAACATAAAGGAGGTAAGTTTCACATTACTTTTGCATCACTTCATATTTCTCTGCCTTGAATATATCTGCCACCTTTCTGTCCACATCAGTTCTTTCTGTAGTTACTTGCCTTTGGAATAGCACTGGACCACCAGAAAAAGCTCAGTACTATCTCCAGACTTGGGGATTTCATTATGAAATAGCTTTAACTTATGAAAATGCTTAATTAAACTGGCTCCAGCACTAATCCCAGCAATGGGACAAGAGATTACTGATTCATGTTTGTCCTGTTGTTTCCAAGTTCTAAATAGTTTTCAATCTGCAGATTGATAGCCTTAATACTTATTTCCTAGAAGTACCAAAGCAATTAAGACAGTTAAACAGAACAAATAATAAGATCAACAGGCACCTTAGGTACCTATTAAAGATAAGGCTTAGACACTTGAGAAACTTTCTGTCAGACACTTAGGAAATGGGAAGAGAATAACTGAAGTTAGATTTTCTGCATGTTATTCAGTCTTGTGCTCTTTGTCCTGAAACACTGGACATTTGGTCTTGTAGTTCATGTCACCTTGGACTGGTTCACGAATCTTTGCTTTCCTCTCTTCATTATGAGCTGTTGTAAAACTAATATTAAAATTGTCTGTTTAGCAATATTGAGGAACATAATATATGCGTTCTCAGATGATGTCTGAGAGCCAGTTATGGGCTATCCTTGCAGTAATTTTATTTTTGTTTTGTGTCTTAAAGATTGTTTTGCTTTCAGTCTTGATTTCTCTGTGAAAGACACAACCAAAGTGCTTGCAAGCCAACAAGCCTTAGTGATTAACAAAAATCACCAACCAAACACAAGGGTGATGGACAAGAGCATTTGTGGTGCCAGGCCTCAAGAGCTGCAAATGCCGGCCTATCACCTATTACCATGTGTAGCACTAGTTTAGTACCAAAGTGGGAAACCTGCCATGTGCTGATAATTTGAAAAGACCTCAGAGTGGTTGTGCTCATTGGTAGACTCACATGGATCATGGACTCAATCCAAAGGTTTGAGTTCTAAAGCTTACTTCATGTTTTATTCATGATCTAACTGCTGTTAGATCTCATGAACAATAACAGTCAAGCACTTTTTTCTCTTTTGGGTCACAACAAACCAAAGCCTTTTATATTTTTATATTTTCTTTGTCACAATACATGTTTTCTTAAACCTGCTGCTATTTGCCAGAAGGACGTAAGATAATACAGAGCAGAGGAACTTTGTTTTTCCCTGTACCTGATGGTACCTGCCTCCAAACAGACACTTGCAGCTTTCCAGAATGCTTTGAGATCAACAAAGTTATTTTGATTCTCAAACACACTGCATGGTTTCTCAGAAATTAGGTTCTATTTGCATCTATAATTTCAATTAAAAGTATGTGCTTTTTTCCCTAATCACTTTTTCCTGAGGCATCTGTTAGGACTTGACTTTGAAAATTCATTAGGGTACTTACAGGATTCTCTTTAATCTCCCTAATACTACAGCTGATCTGGGGATTTACTTCTCTGTCATGTTCTGGCTTGACTATTAGTCTTCTATGCCAGGTGAATCAGAGCAGCTTCTTTCTTTCTTATGGTCTCTGTGTGCCACTGTCCTGGCTCTCCAGTGTTCTCCCAACCAATACAGCTGCAAGTGGGGCCCCACAGAGCCCACCATGAGCCAGGTGTTGTGGGGACAAGTTTCCCTTCTCCTGTTACAGGAGATTTGTTTTCTTTTTAATCCATTCAAGTTTCTCCTTAGGTATGTTTCTACTGTTTTTTAAGAAAAAGTGACTTTGTCCAGCCTTCCTTTCATGCAAATTCCCTTTTAGAGGTGCCCTGTAAACCATGCCTTCAATGACCCTGGCATATTCCTTTCCATAGCACAGTGTTCAGCTGTCTTTTGATAGTTCAGACACTGGATGTAGTTCAGACTTGGCATTATTATTCCCTTTGGTCTCTAAGTTCCACTGTGTCCTCTTCTGATGGCTTTTGAAACTCCTGCCCTCCCACTCTCTCTCTATATTCATAAAGTGCACAATGCTGGCATTTCAGATTTGTTGGCAGAAAAGGTTGTTTGGTTTAGTATTCAGATACCTCCTTGATGAAGACAAAAGAAGGAAAGAAAAAAAAAGTGTATTCATATTTGAATTTCAATTAGGAACACTTAAAACGCCTAAAATGGGCGCAGAAAGAAAGTAAGTGGACAGGTCAGGTAAGAAAAAGATTGTTGCATCAAGGGTATCAGTTTCTTCTTCAGTAAAATGCAATCAAATTCAACATTACCCTGGTAATCAGCCAGAAGACAAAACACTACAAGTCTTAAAGATCAGTTAACCTAAATTAACCTTTCTGTCTCAAAAAGTGGAAACTATTTTGTTTCACACTACCTGAACTCAAGATTTTACCATCCAGTGGGACAAATGCTATTCACTTGCATATGAAGAGATTAGTTTCTATTTTCCAAAGGTTGTAGCTATGATCACCATGGTCTTTTTAATAATGAATAACATTCAGAACATACCAAAATATAAAAAAACCTAGTCTTGTTCACCAAGTGGAATGAGAGTTTTTGTAGGTTATTGCAGTCTCTATTTACTGCAGATATCAGATTATTTGAATGGTGGTGGAGTAATTTCTGTCTTGATTGGAAAATCACAAGAAAGAAAATATAGAATATTTTTCATACAAATATGTATTGTTTCATGCATCTTTAGATATGTAATTATTAGCAATCACTGCTCTGCATGTAGTCAAGAAGAGTGGCTCTAAGAAAGTTGCTTTAGAGCCTGACAGTTAATACATTCATTCTTTTCAACTGGCTATAATGTTTTCACCTTTCACATCATCACTGTTAGAGGGAAAACATAGAACCCACTCTCCAGAGGCTACCAAAGCTTGATTTGAGAGCTGATTAGATGAGGGAGAGCTGCAAGGCAATGAAATAAATGATGTGTAAGAACCTCATCCTGATACTGTGTGCCAGAGAACAAATGAGTAAAACAGTGACTACAGCACAACAGTGATTTATGTGGTAAAAGGTTTGAGAAACCAAAACAAAAGAAAGAGTGATATGAAGAAGAGGAGCATGAAGGCAGACAAGCAAGTAATTTTGGAGGCATTGGGAAAGCAAATTTTAAGGTGAAGGCTCTATGGAAAAATCACTGGCATGGAAATGAAAAACAAATATTAATTAAGTGATGGACATATATTGTGGGGTAAGGACAGGATTTGAAATCTACTATGCAAGAATTTACACATAGCAAACCTGGGTTGTAAAATAACTGGTCAGCAGAGACCAATTAAGTTACATTGATGTGATGCAGTGGGGTGTTGCGGCGGTGCGTATGTGGCCAATAGGGCAAAGTCCGGCTAGCTGGTGGTCTGTGGCCGACACCCCAACCGCATGGAGGGCCAACCCCCTTCGGCGTCCTGGCCTCAGGCTGGGTTGGATTGCGGATTGGATACTCACAGCGCTGAAAGGACGAGGAAAGGAGTCGCACACCTTGCTGGGGGTGAAAGGTCGGTTTATTGGATGACACGGAGGCACCAACCAGGGAGGACACCAACCAGCAAAATGGCCCCGAGGGGCGGGGGAAGCAAGGTTATAAAGCCTTGAGTGGATAGGGGAGGGATCCCCAGCAGACCAATAGGGAAGGGTATAGGGAGGAACTTAACATAACAGGCATGCAGAAACATCCAATACATATAGAGTGAGGGAGGGGCCCCGGGACCACAGCCAACCACAACCCCCAGAGAGTAGAAGATTCTGGAAAGTAGGGAGGAGTGGGGGGTGATTGACTGGGCCCAGGGAGGAGAGAAAGTCCCCAAATAAGGGCATACATGGGAGGAGAAATTATATAACTTAGCTAACAGACAGAACCAGGGGCAGGGGTTACCATAGCAACTAAACTGTCAGAAGGGCTGTGGCGGGAAAACTGGGGAGGGCAGAACCATCTCACAATACAAGAGGGGGAAACTATACATAAAATAGGAGAACAAAACAAGAAATTCATAAACACACTACAACATCTCCCCGTTTCTTAACAAATAAAATAAAGGAACGGGAAGTCCGTGTAAACTTAAAACACAGGGACCCGCGGCTGGTCCGGCCAAGCCTCGCCTTCCTCAAGCTGGAGTCCGCTCGCCCATGAATGTTGGGGGCGGCGCGGTCGCCCCCTCCTCATCTGCAGCTTCTCCGGCCTCCGAGGAGGGGTCCTCTAGCTCGACGGACTCATTCTGTGGAACGATGGCGTGGTTAACTTCAGGCGAGGCTACTTTGGCTATCAGTCTTTTTACCAAGCCGCGGACCAAGGCAACGAAAACTAAGAGTATAATGAAACTTAAAACAACTTTACACACAGATTCGATAATAGAACTGGCCCACCCGCTAAGGCCCCAACCCTTAAAAATGTCCCCCAGCCAGTCCGATGTTTCCAACTTCACTCGGTGGACAAGGTCTTGAAGACGTTTGATGGAGTGTCTGGCGTCCTTGGCTCTTGAGGACAGGTTCAAGCAGCAGAGGCCCTCAAACTCCTCGCAATGATGGTGATGGAGCAGCAATAGAAAGTCTATCGCTGCCCTGTTTTGGAGCGTCGCCTTCCTTGTTATTTCCTCGTCTGTGAGGAGGTCGTATAGCGCGGCTGAAGTAAGATTGGCTTGTTTAGCCACCCAACACTCTAGGCGGCCCAATTCACCTAGAGACTTTGCCACCGATACCCAAGGCAATAAAATGGTAAAGGCGACAGATTTTGAATGTGACCAATGAGTAATTTCATCATCACAATCCTCTGTGAGATCTTTGAGATCTCTTTTAGCTCTGCCCAATTCGGATGTGATGTTAGTTCTTTTCCAATTAATAATTTGAGTCATGTTGGGGGTAAACAGCGTCAACCGGCCCAATGTGCACGGCCCTCCGACCAGACCAGAGGGGATGCCTGCCCACGCTCGGTCGCCACAAATCAAAAATGTTCCCCTAGGAAGGGCGTAAGGGGTCCGTCCAGTAGTGGTGGGGCCACTGATCTTCAGAACAGCCCGACACCACTGACTGGCTTGGTACTCTAGCTTGGATTGTTGGACCACCTCACTACCCTTCTCAATGGGGGTAATAGTGTAATCGAATTGAAAACAAATAGAAGAATTGGCGGAACCGAGGAGGTGTAGTTCTGTGGGCTCGGAGGGTGCAGGATCCAGCCTGACTACTCCGTCTCTCCAGGCATTGGAGGAGTCAAAACTGGGGAGTATGGTGAGGCTCCGGGCCAAAATAGGGGAAAGGGCAGATTGGAAAGCGGAAGGGAACTCGCCCGGAGAGAAAGGGATCCCCACAAGGCAAGACGACATCGGGTCCTCTGCTGCGCCGGTGTCCAGGCAGATATGATCTTGCCCCAGGGATTGAGCCAAGGCACGCCAGACGTTGACCTTTGGCTGGGGGATGACCCACGGCTCCGAAGATGGCAACAGGAGTCCGTAGGTCGTCAGTATTGCTAGTAGAAAGCCAGGGTTGGGAGCCAGCGATGTCAAAGCGGGGGCCATCGGGGAGATGTGCTAAAATAAAAGAGAAATGGTGAAAGCATAGGGAATTCACTAAAACGGTTCTGCCTCAAACAAAAGGTTGAGGTCTCCTGAGGATCGGGAGAAAACAGGCGAGGAGGGTCTGGAGTCCCAAAAGAGCGGGAAGTCGAAGGGAGGAGGGGAAGAAGGAGGTGATGGCTCTTCAGGGATAGGGAGGAGACTGGAGGAGTAAGAAAATCTCCGGATGGAGGGTTTCCTCCGCCGCCGCCAACACGCCACCTGTACCTGTGGCACAGCCCCTTTCTGGGTCCTCTGCTTCGGGACGAAGGGCCGGACCCATTTTGATGGAATCCAACGGGGGCCTGAGGGAGTGGACACGCAAGCATATCCTCTCCCCCAGGTCACCAGGTCGAAAGGCCCTTCTGTCCGCCAGGTCTCCGGATCCTTGACAAGGACCGGAGGCCTGGCCTTAGGCTGCAGCTGCTGGTGGCTGCCGAAATGCCGGACCACTGGAGGGTTCTGGTTGTCAAAAGAGCAATTCAAGAAATTGAGGGTGTAAAGAGCTCTTGACAACCGGACGTGGGGGGTCTCCACCTTCACGGCCGCTTGCTGACGCGTTAAGATCTTTTTCAGGCTCTGGTGGGCCCTCTCCACCATGGCTTGGCCTGTCGGGGAATAGGGGATGCCGGTCTTATGCACTATTCCCCATTGTTGCAGGAAGCTCCGCAGCTCCTTGGATGTATACGCTGGGCCATTATCAGTTTTGAGGGCCCTAGGGATGCCCAAGACCGCGAACGCCTGAAGCAGATGCTTCTGGACATCCGCGGCCTTTTCCCCTGTGTGGGCAGAGGCGTAGATAGCTCCGGAGAAGGTGTCCACTGAGACATGGACGTAACACAATCGACCAAAGGAAGGGATGTGTGTTACGTCCATCTGCCACACCTCACAGCTCGCCAAACCTCGGGGATTAGCCCCCGAGGCAATGGCGGGCATTTGATCTTTCTGGCATTGTGGGCATGTGGCCACAATCGCCTTAGCCTGGTCTTGGGTCAGGTTGAATTGCCGGACCAGGCCAGGCGCATTCTGGTGGAAGAGTTGGTGGCTGATCTTAGCCTGGCTGAACACATCTGGGAGCGGGCTCATCGCAACTGCAGCCGCGGCCAAGGCATCAGCACGACGGTTGCCTTCGGCAATGAACCCTGGCAGATCGGTGTGCGATCTCACATGCATCACATAAAATGGATGCTCTCGGTGGGAGACCAAGTCGACGAGCCTTGTAAGCAAATCAAATAATTTTTGGTTGGAGACCTCCTGAAGAACTGCAGATTCAGTTCTGGACACCACACCGGCGACGTAAGCGGAATCTGTGACCAAATTGAAAGGTCCTGGGAATTTCTGGAACGCCCTAACGACTGCGTCCAACTCAGCGATTTGTGAAGAACCCTCCACAATGGTAACATCGGTCTCCCACCGCTGAGTCTGAGGATCCTTCCAAGTCATCACTGACTTGTGGGATGCTCCAGACGCGTCTGTAAAAACTGTTACAGCATCCAGTGGCTCCCTGCTCTGGACCTTTTTCAGTGACAATTTGAACTCCGAATTAAATAATTTGTGGGCCGGCCGATCGACCGCAATGCGCCCGGTGTAACTGTCCAATGCAAACTGGAGGCTTTCATTTGTTTGCAGCAGTTCATTCAAGGTCTTCAATTTTAATTGGCCCGTTTCCAATTTAATTGGTATGTGAATACATGCGAAATCGCATCCTGCCAGCTCCCTGATCCTCGATCTTGCCTTGAGGATCAGTTCGGCTACCAACTCTTGTGGCCTTGTCATTCTTTTGGACCGATGGTGACTCAGGAAGACCCACTCTATGATTAAGAGTTTATCTCCAGAGCCTTGGTCCTTTAAACTTTCATCCCACTGATGGATGATGCCATGGAGGTGTGGCAACTTTCCCAGCACTATAAATTTGAATGGCAGGCCCGGATGGTACCGGTGGGCCTGCCTAGCCGAAATAGCTTTTTGGATCTTCTCCAGAGCTACCCGAGCCTCTGGGGTGAGAACCCTAGGGGAACTAAGCCCCTCTCCCCCTCTCAACAAATTAAAAAGGGGGGCCAGGTCTTCGGTGGGGATGCCTAGCCAGGGTCTCACCCAATTTAAAGACCCACACAGTTGGTGGACATCCGCTAGGGTCTGGACTTTTGTCCGGATAGCCAATTTTTGCGGAACAATGGTCCGCTTAGTAATTTCAAGGCCCAGGTACCTCCAAGGTGGCATCCTCTGAATCTTTTCCGCTTGGAGCTCGAACCCTGCAGCAACCAACGCATCGGTTGTCAGGCCAAGCGCATGGGCAAGTAGATCATCGTCGGGCGCACACACGAGGATGTCGTCCATATAGTGATGGATCACGACGGCATCCCCGAGGGCTGTACGAATTGGGGACAGCAGAGAAGCGACGTACCATTGGCAGATCACTGGGGAGTTCTTCATGCCTTGCGGAAGGACCCGCCAGTGGTAGCGCTTGTCTGGGGACTCACGGTTGATGGAAGGAACCGTGAATGCAAACCGTGGGGCATCGTCTGGGTGTAGAGGAATTTGGAAAAAGCAATCTTTGATATCTACAACAGCCAGATTCCAATTTCGGGGGAGCATTGCTGGGGAGGGCATCCCTGGTTGGAGAGACCCCATATCTACTATTTTTTCATTAATTTGACGAAGGTCGGTCAGGAGCCGCCACTTATCTTTATTGGGCTTTTTTATAACAAACACTGGAGAATTCCAGGGAGACATGGTCTCTACGATGTTGCCCTTAAGAAGCTGC
Source organism: Melozone crissalis (assembly GCF_028551555.1). NCBI lineage: Eukaryota > Metazoa > Chordata > Aves > Passeriformes > Passerellidae > Melozone > Melozone crissalis. The sequence goes on along the minus strand of NW_026535791.1, from coordinate 58,711,118 downwards.
TCCTGAACGAGCTCGTTGAGCGCCTTCAATTTCTGTTTATTAAGTGGCCACTGTAAGACCTGTACTGGTTCATCAGTTATCCAATCCAGCTTCCAGGTCCGGCGCTCCTCAGTGGCCACTGCCCGAAAAACCTGGGGAGCCTTAGGTAGGTCAATTTTGGCTCCCCACTGGGCTAATAGGTCTCTCCCCCAGAGAGGCTCGGTGTAATCTAAAACAAACGGGCGCACTGAAGCCAATTGCCCGTCGGGTCCCCTAATTTGTACAACGCTCCTTGATTGTTTGGCCAATTGGAGCCCTCCAACACCCGAGATCGTGCCAGCCGCGTTCTGCAAGCCCCAATGTGACGGCCACTCCCGGGAGGGAATGATCGTCACATCTGCCCCTGTGTCCAGAAGACCCCTTACAATTTTGCGATCCCCGCCCAACGAGAGTTGACATGTCAGGCGGGGCTTCTCCCTCCCCACTACTTGTGCCCAGGCCACTGTCATAGGTGTTCCATCCTCTGCCGGTCTGTTGTGCTGATCTTCTTCTAGGACCGGAATGGCCTGGGCGATGATTTGACCTTTGGGGAGGAAGAGTGGGGGTCGGACACAGTACAGCCCTACCGCGAAACGGTCCCGGTCTGTAGTGACTAGTCCCGGGACGATGTAAAGGTCTCGCGGCGTGTGCTTGGTGTCTCCGACGATGGTCCACCTGCAACGTCTAAGCTTCCTCCAGTGACCGGGATGTTGGAGGTCGACAGACACCAGCTGCACATTACTGTTAGGAAGATGTAAATCTTTAGTGAGCTGCAGCCTGTATGGGGAAGCAGAGGACAAGGTGTTAAGTGCAGGTTGGGGCTGAATTCCACAGGTATATGTCATAAATGGCATGAGGTATGTCAAATCCGGTAGCGTGTGAGGCGGTTCTCCCTTTTCTCCTCCCTCCCCGCCGGATGTTACAGTTCCCGCCACACTTTTGTCGTTGCGCAGGGAGGGGCTGCGCTCATGTCCTAGTTTTTTTGTTGTTTTTCTTTTTCCTCCCTCTCTCTCCTCTACTCTAGGTAGTCTCTCCTCATAGGGCATTGGGGCATCCAATGCCCTACTTTGCCACATAAGTGGCAGGGGTGGGTGGCCGCTGTTCTTCTGCCGGACCCTGGTGTTGACGGTCCGGCGACGGGGGCAGCTTCTACGTCGAAGAAATCAGGCTCAGGGCATTCGGCAAGGGCTATAGATGTTCTCTTGGGTCGTGATGTTAGCGCAACCCTACCGACCACGGCCTCTATCATTGCCTCCACCGTGGGCCGGGGACTCCTCGGGAGGCTCCGAATAGCCTTTTTGCACTCCGAGTTGGCATTGCTATACGCCATTCTCAGGAGTGTGTTTTCCCAATCTGAGTCCCCGGTTGCTAACGACTCCACATAACGGTAGAGGCGCTCGATAAAGGCCATGTACGGCTCTTGTGGCCCTTGCCGAATCTCGTCGTCCTCCCATTGGGAGGTCACCACAGCTAGCTTATAGAAGGCCCGCTCCGCTGCCTTAGCGGTCTCTATAAGCTGCTGTGGGAACAAGGCCCTGGCCTGAGCTGCCCCCTCTGCCCACTGCCCCTCGCCCAGCAGATGGTCTTGAGTCACCACCTGACCATCCGCGTCGTGAGATGTTGGAGGATTCCCCCAAAGCATTGGGAGAACCTCCAAGATCTCCCTCCTCCATTCACCCACCCAGACCCTAAACTCCATGGGTCGAGTGAGGCTGGAGAAGAGGGCCCTCAGGTCAGCCGGCACCAGATCTCCCTGCGCAAGGGCATTACGGAGCAACCCCCAGAAGTACTCAGACTCCCGGGAGTAGTCCTTCTGCGCCTTGCACAGTTCCTTGATCCGGGCCTGTGCAAGTGGCACCCATTGAGCCTGGGGGCTCCCCTCTCCGCCCAGGTGGTATGTGACCGGAGCGGCTTCCAATATAGGCACCTGCTCCGGCTTCCGGTTATCCACCCCCCCCCCTCCAGCACCCCAAGCGTGGGAACCGGAAGGAGGAGCGTGGGAACCGGAAAAGGAGGAGGATGAGGCGGGGTCAGGCAGGGAGGTGGGACGAGGGCATGGGCGCGGCACACCACCCTGCTCCGCCCCCTGGGTGGTATTCGGAGGCGGAGCTACACTCAAGGGAGGGATGAAGGAGGAGTTAAAACGGGGCGGAACTGTGGGCGGAGTAAAGGGAGGAGTTTTGGGAGGAGCCGAGGGCGGAGGACAAGGCGGGTAAGAAGGAGGAGCCACGGGAGGGGCAACGAAACTCGGAGGAGGGGCTACGGGAGGAGTCACAGAAATCGGAGGAGGCACAACGGGAGGAAGGGTTGGTTCAGGGGCAAGGAAGGGGTTGGGTTTAGGGAGAAAGGGATTAGGGGTAGAAGAAGGGGTAAAGGCGGGAAAACCCATGCGGTCCCCGCCATTTTGAGCTCCTTGGGAGCCATCTTGTGTGTCCTCGTGAAACCGAACAACTTTAGGAGGGACAACTGGGGACTTAGGTGCAGGGAAGGAGGGAGCGGAAAGAGAACTCCAAGGGGCCTGGCCAGGGTCCCTTGAAGGGGGAGGCCGAGCAGGTCGAGGGGGTGCAGGGGCTAGATGGACGTCCTGCTTCTTGCCGGCTTTTAGGATCCCCCTCGAGGGCTCCTGCCTATGGGTAGAGGGTAGGGATGAAGGGGTAGAGGGTAAGGATGAAGGGGTAGGGGTAACTGAACTGGGAGAACCGGGGACCAAACTAGAACTTGAGGGACCTTTCTTCATTCCCCCAGGCGGGCGAAGTGCAGCTTGCACTTTGCGCGCCCAGTATGCCACGGTTGCCAGATTGGTTTCCCCAGAGTCGATGGCATTATCTAATTTGGCCACAACGGCTGCCCAAAACCGTGGCTCTTTAACAATCTCCGGAGAAACTTCGGGGAAATGAGAAAAGACCCATTTTATTAACAACTTCAACTCCTTCTTGGGGGCTGAATGCCCACCCTGAAGCAACGAACCTTTAACAACATTATAAACTCCTTTTTGGGTTTTTCCTAAACCAGCACCCATGGTTCTTTCTAAGTCAGAAAGCCTGCCTTAGAAAGGGAAAAACCACTGATGTCTCACCACCCGCTTGGAAAACAAAGGAAAACTAAAACACTGACGCGCCCGCCGCTGGCCCCTGCTCCTCCCACTGTCCCCAAGTCTGGGGGTTCAATGGAAGGAAAGAAAGGATCTTGGGTGGTGGGTCCAGGCCCCAAGTCTGGGGAAGCCGGCCCCACAGGAAAGGGAAAAATAAAAAACGCAAGGGATGAGGACTGTCCCCGAGTTGGGGGATTCAGCCCTTAAGGTTAAAAGGGAGGGAGTCGGTCCCCAGGGCAGGGCATGAACTCCTTGGGAGGGTTAAAAAGGCAAGGGGGAAGCACGGAGAGTCCCCAGGTCAGGGCCCGGGCTTACCTTTCCAGCGGCGACGAAAATAAAATCCAGGCGGGGGTCCTCGTCCTCGAGGTCCTCCTCGATGGGTGCGGGGAGTTACGACCTCGATCCCCAGGGAGCGCCGCCCCTAAAACGGAGCCTGCTACAACCTGGGGTAGCTGGACGGCCAAAGGAAAACTTTATTTCCAATCCGCGGGGTCCGGCGGTCAACTGTCCAGATGTCCACTCTTGGGCCCCACGTTGGGCGCCAGCTGCGGCGGTGCGTATGTGGCCAATAGGGCAAAGTCCGGCTAGCTGGTGGTCTGTGGCCGACACCCCAACCGCATGGAGGGCCAACCCCCTTCGGCGTCCTGGCCTCAGGCTGGGTTGGATTGCGGATTGGATACTCACAGCGCTGAAAGGACGAGGAAAGGAGTCGCACACCTTGCTGGGGGTGAAAGGTCGGTTTATTGGATGACACGGAGGCACCAACCAGGGAGGACACCAACCAGCAAAATGGCCCCGAGGGGCGGGGGAAGCAAGGTTATAAAGCCTTGGGTGGATAGGGGAGGGATCCCCAGCAGACCAATAGGGAAGGGTATAGGGAGGAACTTAACATAACAGGCATGCAGAAACATCCAATACATATAGAGTGAGGGAGGGGCCCCGGGACCACAGCCAACCACAACCCCCAGAGAGTAGAAGATTCTGGAAAGTAGGGAGGAGTGGGGGGTGATTGACTGGGCCCAGGGAGGAGAGAAAGTCCCCAAATAAGGGCATACATGGGAGGAGAAATTATATAACTTAGCTAACAGACAGAACCAGGGGCAGGGGTTACCATAGCAACTAAACTGTCAGAAGGGCTGTGGTGGGAAAACTGGGGAGGGCAGAACCATCTCACAATACAAGAGGGGGAAACTATACATAAAATAGGAGAACAAAACAAGAAATTCATAAACACACTACAACAGGGTGTAAGGCATAAATGCTCTGATGGAAATAGCAAGCTAGGACAATTATCTATACAATAGACTTTGTATTGATGTCAAAATTGAGAACATCTTGACAATTTTCTCCCTGGCAGGTGAGGAAATGGATATAAACATGCATGAGAACACATGAGAAGTAAAGCTCGAAATGAAAGGTTTTGCTGTGGGACAGATCAGCAGGAGGTAGCTGCACATCTGTCTTAGTGGCTGTTAATCTTGCTTGACTTTCATGCCCTTAGACTTTTTAATCTCTCTTTTTTTAAATCTCTCTTATGGGAAGAACTATACTGCAATATTGCAAGAGCATTTTAGAAGCCAGACATATGATGCAGAGGTTCTTCCCCTTCCTCAGGCTTAGCTAGAACCTGATTTGCCAGGCAAGAGAAGATTTGTGCTTTTAAGTGAACCTTTTGTAAATGTTACCTGTATATGAATACCTACCTTACATCCAATGTGCAAGTTAGCCTGAAAAAATGTAATAGCTGGGGTGTCAAGATTGTTACCCAGCAGCCTGGGGTCTAAGGGGCACTGAGGTAAGGCTGGATTAAACTGGTGTAAGTAGGATGAGGACATAATACCTAGAATGGCAATTTGCAGTGAGATTTGTGTTCTTTTACTCACTAAATAGATGTGCAGAGTTGTAAGGATATAAAGGACTCCAAACTGTAACCTTGAATACACCATTTAACAAGATGAAAAACAATGGATGAGTTTGGTGACAAAACCAGCACAGTCTGAATTCCTCTTTATGGAACATAAGACACCTGTGCTCAGTAGCTGAGCAGAGATTGTGATTCACTTTTTAATTTGTCACAGTGGGAATTGCAATTTATAGTGGCCTCTTAAAGATACAACCTGTGCTCATGTCTTATTTCTCATTCACAATACAGCACTTTGAGTTTCAACCACTGTTTTAATTGCCCTGAAGATTAGTTAAAAACACCACTGGAGATCTTTTTCACTACTGTGAATCAAAACAAGCTTTTTAGGGTCCCAGGGGCACAAGTGAATACAAGTACAGAGACTCCCTTTCCTGCCTGCTCACTCAATGCTTTGCATATGTCATGTCCCACCCCCATCATGGTACCCACTCCATGCATTTTGGACACCAAATCCTCACACCTGGGTCCCCATCTCATCTTCCTTTTTATGCTGCTATCCCTCTAATTTTATTCCTCTTTTCTCCAAGTGGCTCTTCCCTTGTAGATTCCCTTTCCTACTTCTTCCTGGTCTTTCTTCTGCTCATTCTCACTTGTTCAAGTGGAATCCCTCTATCCCTCCTCATAATTTCTTCACTGTAACAGCTGGAATTCTCCTTGGAGCGACCTTCATGGGCAGACTGATCCTTTTGCAAATAGGAAATGCATGTAACCTCTCTGTGCCAAACCCTCTGCCTCTGCTGTCTGCAGTATCCTTTCATCTGAGCCTGAACTTAGACTGCATGCCAGAAAATTGACTTCTACAGCTGGAACTCAGTAACAGAAAACCAGAAACTGGCACCTGGTCAGTTTTTAGGCTTGCATTACAGAAGAAAGGCCAGTTTGCCTTTCTGATGAAAAGGAAATGTATAACAGCAACACTATGCACTTGAAAAATCACATTGAGAAACACCAAAGCTTACCTAGCTCTGTACAAATAAATTTGCTGTTCCAAACATTGAGTGAAAGCAATAGAGAAGAAGAAAAGATCAGCTTTTGATACAGATGAAGATGAAAAACCTCGAGCATAGATTGCTGAGAAAAAATAAGCAAAAGGATAAAATGTGAATCATGTGGCCCAGTTTTAGCCTGAGCTGCTGGCTTTATCAGAGATATTTCAGATTGTTTCTGTGGAGAGGATAAAACTGGACTTGTCTGCTGAGGTATTTATTTGTTGTGGTCCTGTTTGCTTAGTGGGCAGAGCCTATTTTCCCAGAAAAGCAACAAGCAGGCAATGGGAGACAGTATTCTTGTGCTGCAGCTCAAGCACCCTTCTCGCCAGTGCCTTAGAGAGGCAAAGCTTTCTTGCTCTTATTTTCCCTCAACCAGATTCCATCCATTTGGGTACCCTCCCATCAAGCTACTCTCCTTCCCCAGCACTAGGGACCCCAGAGATTTCCATGAGAGCCGGGTTGCTCACTCCTCAGACCTGCATGCAGGCAGCCTCATTCCATTGCCATGCACCCTTCCATGGAGTTGTTCTCCCTTCATGGAAGACTGAGGCCCTCCCCACAACCTCAGTGCCATGGTACCAGAGCTAAGCCCTCAGCAGAGAGCATTTAATTTGGGGCTCTGGGGTACATCATGTGTTGCACAGCCCTGAGCAGGGAGCTGGATGCCCTGGAACAGAGAGCCCTCTTGCACAGCTGGCCCAGGCACCCCAAGCTCTCATTGAGTCTGATGTCTCAAGGAAGCCTTCGAACTCCTCCCCAGACACATCAGGTTTGCTGTGAGACAAATCCCCACGCCACTGTGAGGGAGCAATACAGCTCATGCAGGTGCATTTGTGGCTCACAAGGTGGGGGCTGATCATAAATTACAACTGTGGAGAGTTTGAGATGCCTCCTCGTGCAGCTCATGAACTTTGTCACTCCACTGTTTGCAAGCTGTCAAGTTAAACAGGCATGTGCATTTAAAGCTGTTATCTGTCTCAGCAGTATCCTTCCTCAACCATCTGCGAAAAAACCCATATTCAAAATCAATCTAAAATATTCAATACAATCCTCAGTAGAGCATTTAGGAACATTTCTTACTGAAGCTCATTTCAACACTATATTCTCTTTGGATTATATTCAACACTATATTCTCTTTGGATTTTCCAGGATATCTGACACTGAAAGTGTTTGCAACAGGTCTCACTCAGTGTGTGGTTGTTGGTTTGGTTCTCAGTGTTTTTTTTTACAGGAGTGCTAATAGCCCTATAAAACCCCCAGCAAAAAAAAAAAACCCAAGCTCAAAATCTGAACTGAAAAAAAAAGTCAGTGCAAAAAAGGGTGTTTTCAATATATGCAAAGATAATCATAGTGTTAAAGGTTTAAAAGGAACTAATTAAAACAATTATTGTGGCTGACTGTGCTCATTTCCATGCTGGAAATAGCATTCTTTTGAGATGCTGAGTCATGAACAGGTGGGATATTCTGTGTCAGAGAGCACTTACAGACAGACAGACAGACAGACAGACATGAGGCAGGCCTTATTTGCAGAACACAATAAGGAAAAACCCAGCAAGATGAGGGGAGCTTTGGTTTGTGCCAGCAAGTGCAGCACCCTGTCACATGTAATGAAGCTGTCAGGACAGACCCTGTGACATCCAGCATTAATCTGTGCACTAATTAACCTCTTACTGGTTACTGCCACCCAAACTCCTGCTTGTGTGTAGAGAAAGATTAAAACAGGCAAAAAACTGGGATGGGACAGGAACATGTGTCTGTAAGGCTTTTGATGAACTCTCTCCAGTTCTCTGCTTTCTCTACAGGAGTTATATAATAACTCTCTTATTCTTGAACTAGTTTATGGGAGGGCAGGCATGCACAGAGTCTAACAAGAGGTCTGTGCACCAATGCTGTCTCCATCTGATACTGGTTTCTTCAATGCTCTCCTTTGCCTGGGCCAGTATTAGAAGTCTTCTGAGGCAGGGTGGGCTGGAGGAGGGACTGTAGATATGTGCTCCACTAAGCTCATCTTTCATTTTTCTAACAGTAACCTGGCTGAAGGCATCAGGACTGAGGCTCTCCCAAAACCATCTGCAAACATCACAGACATGCTTTGCTCCTCCTATCCTGCAGAAAGACATGTTTTTGTGCTCTTTAGACCCCAAGCCAAGAAGCAGCTTTATTGCAGGGACAGATTCCCATGGACTGAGGAAAAGTCCAACTTCCACTCAACCCCACTTCACACTTAATCTCAACCCTCAGAGTCATGCTAGCCCCCCTCCCCACAGCAGCACCCACCCAGAGCCCACCTGCAGGGATGTGCATGGAACAAGAACGCTCCCTCGCCATGGATGGGTGACAGTGATGCTGCCAGCACTGCTCAGCAGACCACGGCTTCGCATGGTGCAGACAGTACCAAGCACCTGCTGCAGCATGATAGCAAAACTATAGAGAGACTCAGAAAGCAGCCTGGGGGCATTTCTTGGCTTGAGTAGCGGCATCAGGTGAGATGTGGTGCAAAAATGAATTCTAGAAAGAACCAGGAAACTGACCAAAGGTGCTCCATCACAGGAAAGGGGGAGATCTGGGCTCTTAGCTTCAGGGGCAGAAGCAGTGAGAGCTAAAGTGTCTCTAAACCAAATATCTGAAAAGGAGACACTGTAGGGATTGGCTGCAGAATATCCTGGGAGCTTCATGGGGTCACTGAGATAGGGACAGGATGTGACAAGGCAATTCCTGTGTGACAGCACTGCTTTGCCACAGCTGATCTACCAGGATCAGATATTCCTTGCCACAGGGAGAATGAGTAATAGAGGGAAGACATAACAACAGGATTTTGTGGTTTTTTCATTTTGTTTCTACTGGGGAAAGGAGATTTGTTGTTGGCAGAATATTAATGAGTGGTCTGGTTTGTGTCCCAATGCACGAAGTCACACAAAGTGCTGCTTCTAAATAGGAGCCCAGGAGCTGAAGCTGACTGTATGCACAGGGCACCTCTGCCAGCTGTACCCTGGCAACCAGAGCCCTCTCCAGGATCCAGCCAGAAAGCTGGTGCTGGGGCACATCATCTTTGTCCAGGGACAAAGATATGATATGGTTATCACAGAATCATAAGGTTGTTAAGGTTGAAAAAGACCACTAAGTTCACCAAGTGCAACTGATCACCCAGCACTGCCACGCTCACCACTAACCCCCAAGCTGCCACATCCCCCCTGAACATTTGAGCAGTTCAGGGTTGTTGATTCCACCATTTTCCTGAGCAGCTAGTTCTAATGCCTGATCATGTTTACAGTGAAGAAATTTTTCCTAATACCCAATCTAAACTTCCCCTGGTGTGACTTGAGGCCTATCGTTGTTTCTTTAATCGTTCCTCATAAGATGTGCTTCAGAACCCTCAACAACCCTTGTTTCCTTTCCTTGGTGCTCCAGCACCTCCATGTTTTTTATCTAGAGAGGGGTCAATATGATATGATGTATTATATATGATATGACATAATGAAAAAGCTGAATTCCTCTGTTATGTCCAGAACTAGCTGTGCCAGACACATTGCACTTCAGGGAGGCCACAGATTCCTTGCTTTTTAAAAGTGCCAAAACTGTAAAGAGTCGTGCTTTGAGCCTCATTACTGCCAGATCTGGGCCCTTCCTTCAGGTTCACCAATTGTCCCTTTCCCTGACAACCTGCCCCCTGCAAGAGGCCTCCTATGGATCAGGGAGGAGAAGCACTCTGAGCACACACAGATCCCTCGGCAGCACTGAGGAACAGAGGCTGCCAGTGCCACAGCTCCCCTGCCCAAGAGAAATTCTCTCCCTTTTGGGCTACCCTTACCTGTCCTCTGGCTCTGATGTTGGGACCCAGCTGAGGTAGGAATAAAGTAAATCAAAGCAAAAAATTCTTCCTTAAGAGTGAGCTTGCCTAGCCTGGAATGCTCTTCCCAGCTTTTTCCTTGCTCTCTGGGAGGCCGACAGGCGTCATGCCACCCCCACCCCAAACAAGCTCTGAAATGTCAGAACCATCAATCACAAGTGACAGCCTTGTCATGTGACAATGTAAGTATTCGAGAAATTTGGATTTGACAGTCCTTCAGTATCTGACAGGTAAGATTGGCATGATATTTATTTCTTTCTCTTGAAAGAGCTGGTGTGCCAAATGCAACATTGTGTGCAATAGATGACACATCCTCTGCTTCCCAGCACTTCAGGATGGGATTCCCATGCTGCTGTGAGCTTATGGAGCTTTTAATGCAAACCCAGTCTCAATGCTCAAGTGGGCTGTACTGCACAGGCTGGCCATGAGAGAGAAATCTGGTCTTCGAACAGAATTTATTCTGAACATTTGCTCCATCATTGACTGTTGACACGATGACTTCTCCAAGTTAAATAAGTAAGTGAAATAAGCACCTGAAAATAACAGATGCTCTTTTAGCAATCTAACACACAATTGAGTACTGAGATCAGTATCACCTGGGGATACATTTTAGTTGTAATTCTCCATTGATGGATTTTCTTCCTGTCCCTCTCAGAAATGAATGTTACAGCTTATTCTTCAGCCTGGTCCTCAGAGGAAATGAAGCTTCCTTGGCCTCTATCTGTTTGTATATACCTGTGTGTCTATTCCACTCTGCTAGCTTTTGAACTACAGGCAACTTTCAAGCCACTTTAGAGGACAGTTTCATGAAAATAAGTGCCCAAGTTATTGCCAGGTGAAGGACAGAGACTGCAGTAGTGTCTTTACAGAGCAGAGGTATTGTCAACCCAGCAAAATCCAACTGCATGGAACAGATGGCAATGGCCACTGAGCTTTGTTAGCTCTGTTGTTCATGTGATTATTTGTTTTCTCTAACAAAGCTTACAGAAGAGGCCTAAGCGCTTTCTTGTTATCTCCCCAGTAGATCCTGCTAAAGGGTATTTCCAGGTAATCAATAAGTCAATCAGATGGCTTCTGCTGGAATAATGCTAAGGAGTGCTACTGTGAGCTACCTTCTGATGCTTTGGTTCAGCCCTTGGGCAATGCTTGGTCTTTCTGACATTGCCAAGTGGCATTTTGATCAAAATGCAGGCCAATGTTCTATTGAGAGCTGCTGAATAAAAGTGACAGATCTTCACTACACATGGGATAGACATGAACTCACTTCAAGTAAAGTCCATGCTGTTATGTGCAGGTGTCTGGGAACAGGTGATGTGATAAGTTTAGACTATGTCCAGGTTGCCTGGCAGTGACAGAGGTAGACAAATCTGCTGCTTGCTGCCTCTTAAATGTAAATCTCAGCATTGATGCCTTCTGTTAACCGGGGCAAGAAAAAGTGGCTCCAAATTTTTGGTATTTTCTTCCTGGACTTTCTCCTGTGGAATGGGGCTGGTCTGACCAGAGTGGGATTGTGGGACAGATGCCCTGCTTTGCTGCAGCAGCTCCAACCATCTGAATAAACCAGCTGGCCTACCATGTGTGCTAGGTGAGATTCACACATGCTCAGTCATTCTGTCCATTTCAGACAAAGGAACTCACGGGGGATTCCCTGGTAAACCATCCAACATCATCTTTGCTGCTTTAGCATTCCCATCTCAAAAGACCTTCCTGTCTGCTTCAAACCATTTTCTACATCCCTGCTGTTATTTTTACCTTTGCCTTACATTTGCACATGTTGTCATGAGCTTTAAATATGACTAAGCTAAAGATTGCTCCATGTGGCATAGGTATAAACACCTTTGTAAACACTGATGACATAAGGACACCCTTTCCTAGTCAGGAAGTTGCCATCAGCATGCAGCAGTCTCTGCTCATTCCTTTTGGGAACCCTTGGCTGGCAGCATGGTGCCTCCCACACCCACTTGTAGGCAGTTGTGGGGTCTCCTTGTCCTCTCTGGAGGTATGATTTTATTTTCTATATCTCCCTTTCCAGTGCCAGTCATCCTCCATCTGTCTCTATTGTCCTTTAGCCAACCAACCTTGGCTGCATCTCTGCTGTGTCATCCCTGTCCCTCTGGCATCTCTGACACTGGGAGGGGGCAGAAGGTCAGACCACTTCCTCCAAAATCCTCTACTTTATCATCTGACATCAGTGTTTCCAGCATCCGTCACAGCCTGTGTTCCCTGCTCCTGGAGCCATCTTCACACCTGCATCTCCTGCTGCGAGAGCATCACAGTCCATGCCTTGGGGTGTGAAAACAGGACTCATGCCATGGTGCAGGCAGCTGAAGGGCTGTTAAGGTGAACATTTGAATCAGTGAATGTTTTGGAAAGCTTCTCTGCTACCACAGGGGCAGATGTTCCTCTGCATGTTGCATCTGTGCTCTGGGCTGCATGGCCGGGAAACAGCTCCTCCTGCCCCAGGGTGCCTTCAGCTCACCAGGCATCTGCCTCCCTGCCTGAGAACTGCCAGGGAAGATAAATAGTTTTAGAAGAGGGCTTTCCTTGGCATAGAGAAACTCCCTTTCAGAGTGTGCTTCTTGTTTTCTCCATACTCATTCACTTACACTTTTCCACCATACCATGGAAAGCTACTTGTGGCATTTCAAGGAATTAGCTTGATCATTGCTATAGATTTCTGAGAACTAGATTATAACACAATATGTCTCAAAAGGTCTTTACTGTCCTTTCACTATTTTTTTGTCCTTTTACAACAGCAATCTTTCATTTCATCTTTCATTTCATCTTTTTCAATGGCCTTATACAAATATGATTTACAAAGAAATGCCCTGATAGCACTTGTTCCTGTATGCATTATCTCCACTTACCAACTTTTGTTACCTCAAATGCTTCCTATTTCAAAGAGATTTTTTAGCTTTCTCCTCACAGATACAAATTCAATTGTAGGTTTACTTCTATTTAAGGCTTATTTCCTTTTCATTTTTGTGCAATCTTCACATTCTCCCCTGTGGAAAAATGCTTTTGGCAGCTGCAGAGCTGTGCTTGTCTGGCATACTGGCCTTTCATGGCCATTTCTCAATATCTGCTTGAAGTTATATGTTTAATCCTTCCCTATTGGGTTTGCATGGCCAAGCTTTGGTAGCAGGGGTGTTACAGGGGTGCCTTCTCTGAGAAGCTGCCAGAAGCTTCCCCACGTCTAATAAAAATAACCCCTGGCTGCTCCAAGATGTATGTGCTGCTGGCAATTAGAAATCATGGTCACACCTCTGTGATAACAGATTTAAGATGGGACAAAAGAAGTTATTGCGCAGAAGGAATTGCAGCCAGAGAAGAGTGGAGTGAGAACATGTGAGATGAGCGACGCTGCAGACACCAAGGGCAGGGGAGAAGGAGGGGCAGGATGTGCTCCAGATGCTGGAGCTGAGATTCCCCTGCAGCCCATGGTAAAGACTGTGGTGAAGCAGCTGTGCCCCTGCAGCCCATGGAGAACAACAGGGACTCAGAAATCCACCATGCTGGAGCAGGTGGATGCCTGAGAGGAGGCTGTGAACCTGTGGGATGCCCATGCTGGAACAGGCTCCTGGCAGGGACCTGAAAAGAGATTTCAGCTCTGGAACATGTTTCTTTCTAGGATTTGTCACCCCATGGGGGACCCACTCTGGAGCAGCCTGTCCTTGAAGGACTGCACTCCATGGAAGAGTGATTCCCTTTGCAGCAGTTTATGGAGAACTGTTGTTCATGGAATGGATTTATTTTGGAGAAGCTCATGGAGAAATGTCTACCATGGGAGAGACCCCACACTGGAGCAGAGGAACAACTCCTCTTCCTGAGCAGTGGGAGAAACAACCTGTGATGAATCGAGCATAATACTAATTCCTTGTCTCCCTGTTCCCCTGGGAGGGGAAGAGGGAAAGCTGGGAAACAGAGAGGGGTGAGGGGAAGGTATTTTTAAGGTCTTATTTTGCTTCTCATTATCCTGCTCTGATTTTGTTAGTAATAAATTCAATTAATATCTCTAATTTGGTCTGGTTTCCCCATGGTGGTTTTTGGTGAGTGATCTCTCCCAGTCTTTATTTCATGAACCCTTTGTTATATTTTCTCTCCACGGTCCATCTGCAGAGGGGAGTTAGAGAGAGGTTGTTGTGGTGCCTGAAATCCAGTCAGGGTCAATCCTCTAGAGCTTCTTACAGAAACATAAAACAAATTATGTATCTCATTAGTAACTTAGAAGCAAATCTAAGTGTTTACTGCGTGTCAGGTAAACAATGCACTCTGGCTATTTGTTTCTTGGGCAAAAATACCCCTTTCTGCAAAGACAGAAAACAAGTGAACCCTTAGTACCCACTTTGCATTGGCTTGTCTTACACATAAAGCAGAGCTGAACCTCAGAGATTTGCAGACTTCCCCACGGGTTCAGCCAGGCTGAGGGACTGGAGGCTGCTGCTGCTGCAGTGGGCAATCTGATGTGAGGCAGCTACCAGAACAGTCATAACATCATATTTCTCCTGCCTTTGGCACCCCTCACAGGTTTTCCCTCTTTCCCAGCAGCTAGCTTGTGCAAAGCTGGCCTGGATGCCCTACATAAGCTGCAGAGGAATCAGTGAGTGACATGATCACTGAGAAGTCCTTTTGACACATTTCAAATGATTGCACGTGCAATTTTGTGCAATACTTGAAGCAACAATTCTGTGTGATGAGAACTCCAAAATCTTGCTTCAAGCTCAACTTTTAAGATGCTTAAAATACTGTCAGAAGTAAAAGAGTACTGAGGATGGAGAAGAAAAGAGTTTAATTTTTCTACATTTTCTCTTTGGCATCTCTTGGGGTTTTGAGTATTTTGATTTAAGATGAGCCCTTGGCTACCAGTAGTAACCATGTTATAGCATGTCATTAGGAGCCAAGCTTCCTTTTATACTGCACAAGTTTCTTTACCTCAGAGTGTCTCTTTTAGAAATCTCTTGCTTGACTTTTTTTGAGATCACATTTGATTTTTTTTTCCCTTCAGCTTTCATTGCATTGATGACTTATAACAACTCTGTGATGGATATGATACATTCAGGTATTTCTTGAACCTTTTTCCAGTGATGACTTCCTAACAGAAGTTCTAGTCAGACTTCCAAAACCTGCAAACTTGTATTTGCAGAGGTGTTATTCAGTCCATGCCTGGAACTCCAGCTTTCAAAGTCATTCTATTCATGCTGTACAATCTTCCAAACCTTCTTTGAACTAATGGTGACCCCAAACACCTACTTTTAGTAAACTTCAATGAAAAATATCCCATGCATGTGTCAGGTCTGTTGTGAAAATACAAGGTAAGAGAAACTTCAAGTTTTCATCCATATCTTTGAAGCCTTCCCTGGGAAACTCCCAATATGACATGATTTACTTTTTCAGTATTGGACAGAATTTCTTCTTTGAAATAATAATGATGACAACAACAAAGTAAACAAAGACAGAAAATAAATTAAAAAACCCACATTGTTTCATTTTATTATCATACATAATATATTTTATACTTTATCATAATTTTGTAGTTCTTCTGTTTGTATTTTCTACTCCAGCTTCAACAATAAATTATGATATGGGACAGTTTGTCACTCCATGAAAATCCAGATAGATAAGATCCATCTTAGAGTTTAGAAATATTTTTAGGTTTTGAAAATCAGCTTTTTACCGAAGAGAGATATTAGGTGCCATGAAGAACATTTGATAGCTCATAGTACATTTTATCCTGTTTTCCTTTTGCTTCACTGGCTTTGTTTCAAAAGTTCAAGATTTGCCCTGAAGCTGTGCATGCTACCAAAGCTGAAATATTTGCCACTGTTGCCCAAGCAATTAATCTGTTTTTCCTTGTTACTATCCCTCTCTGTCTCTTGAATTAGTTTATTTTTCTGCTATTCCTTATCATACCATTTCTCATTTCATAGATTTAGTGGAAAACAGTTAATCTTCTGCTCTTCTTTTCCTCTTCCATTATGCATTTTAGGGAGGATATATTTCAGGCCTGCCATATTTGCATTTATGAGTTTTTGCTCCAAATTTGTTGTAATTTTCCAAACATCATTCCTATTAGCTATGCATTCATTTAGAGCCCCTAATTTATCTCTCTCTCAAAAAAAACCAACCAAGAAACAAACCCTTTTGAAGTCAGAATTCTTAATTACAACATTAGTTGTGTTTATCTTTCAATTTACTTTAATTTCAATGATCTTGGTTCCCAGAATTCCAGAATATTTTCTACAGCCACCAGTAATTAAAATCAGCTAAAATAACACTGCCTGTGCCTGATGGCAGGACAGCCACAGCAGCTTTTTGCTGGCAGTGGTAGGCAAGCATGGAGCAGATCTGCAAATCTGCTTGCATGTGAAGTGAAGGGTGAGATTACCCAGAGAGAGTGTAAGAAGGGAGAAAAGCAAGCAAAAGACAGACCCTCATGAATAAAAAAATACTCAAAGACTTGCAGAGAAACCCCTGGTGAGATCACAGTATACTATTGTTGTGGAAATAAATGACACCAAAATCTCTGTAGTGAATATGTGAGAGTAAATTGAGCAATCTTAGATGACTGATGATTCTCACTGCTTGATCTGAAAGGGCTGGATAACAAAGAAAGGCAACACATATTCTCCAGCTGAAAGAGAAGATTAAATGATGGTGCTACTTTAACTTGTGAATGTGGTAATATAGTTCAGGTTGTATATGTCAGTGTTCTCAGAATAAATCCACACTAAATACTTGTTAATGCTGTGTTACACATCCAGAACAATCTCAGAAGTGAGGAGTATGAACTACTGCTTGTCATATGCTACTGCTTAACTATGGCTTAAAAAAAGATAATGTGCCTTGATTGTTTTAATGCACAGGCCAGCATTGAACATGGCAGGTGTGCCCTGGGCATCCCCTCAATTTTGCTACTGCAGCTTAGTTGTGCTTGAGAGCTGAATGCATTAGGATTGAGAACAGCCATGTGTGATACACCGTGATGAGATCCCAGAATCACAGAAACAAAGAATTGTCAGTGCTGGAAGGGATCTTGGAGATCATTTAGTGCAAGCCCTCTGCCAAGTCAGGGTCACCAGGTGGGCTTTGAATGTCTCCAGAGAGACTCCATGACCTCCCTGGACAGCCTGTTCCAGTGCTCTGCCACCCTCAGTGTAAAGGAGCTCTTCCTCATGTTGAGATTGAACTTATCTTTTACTTTATGGCCAGTGTTCCTCATCCTGCTGCTGAGCACCACTGAGGAGCCTGGCCCCTGCTCATGGCCAAGGTATGAGCATTCTGGTATGTTCTTCATACCTCAAGCAAAATGCACCATGGGTTTTCAGAAGTCACCATCAGGAACACAAGCCTGTCACCAGGTGATAAAAAAGAGACTTTTACCACTATGTCAGAAATCCTTTTCTTTTTAGATAGTGGCAAAACTGCCACATTACCTCGCTGAGAGAGAGCCAGCTCAGATTGGAACAACCCAAAGAGATGTTCTTGCTTGACAGTAACTCAGCTTCTATGTTAAGAAGCCAAAAATATCACATTTCTCCCCCTCTTTAATTTATATATTTGTATTTAAAAAGTGGCCAGTGAGAATCTAAGTCCTGGATTTCTAGTTAAGAATCTAGAGATATATTCCTTCAGACAGTAAGTTCCTTCACTTTCTTTTAATGACTTGCCTTAATTCTGCTATGAAAGAATCCACTGCTACATTTAGGTGGAATAGCAGGAAAGACAGGGAAAGCGACCTGGGTGCTGTTTGACGTGCTGGGACACCCTGTCCTACCCTCTGTACATATAGGGCAGTACAGCTCACATGATTGCTAGGAGTTAAACTCTGTTTTCTGCAGGAAGTAAATATACATCCCCTCAGGAATACAACATACATTCTTTTACTGATGGTTCACTTGGGGATACATAAAACTGCATTGGGAAAAGCAGTCTTTATTTAATACATGCTCAGCAGTAGATTGCACTGGTGAGAAAAGAGGCAAAGATCATCAGAAGCTCATCTGGTTATCAGGTAAGTGTCTCGGGCACCTGTATCAAACCTACAGAGGATCCTAACTCTATTCTTTTAATGACAGTCACTTCATGTTGTTACTGATTCATATTGTTAAATATGAAGATAACAAATTCTTTGTTGCAGTCTTTGTTGCTTTTGTCATTTCCCAACTCAATATACTTTTGAATCCTTTTATTTTATATCTCTCAATCTTTTGTTAAAAAAAAAGCATAACTTTAGATCTGCTAGCATGTATTTCATATCTGCTTACACTTCATATCTAACAGACATGAGGTAAAAAAAATGGAGTTAAAAGAAAAATTGACACTCTATTTTGAGCTCCCCACAAGAAGTCACTGGATCCTTTGGGTGGGGAACTCAAACTGGAACAAAAAGTAATAGCTTCCTTGTACTAGATCTTGACAGTTTTATGTTATGCCTGTTCTTGTTGCCTTTGTTCCATGCTGTCCCTATTTCTGATGTTTCCATTTTTGATACCTGTGCACAGCAAATACAGAGGAGCCAAAATAAAAACTGCTCCCTGGGGAATGGATTGCCTTCCTCCAGTGAGGGATAATTAGAAATGTAAACAATATCCTTTAGAGTTTCAAATAGAATTTAGTAGTGGAAAGGAGGTTAAATCTGATAATTCTCTGAAAATTCTTTTCCTATGTAAACAACCTCCAGAAGTTATTGTAGTTTGGGTTTTTAAAAATAAATTTTCCTTGTTTCATTATGGTCTAATCATAATCTAAATACACATTTTATTTTCAACACAGTATTTGTCAAAAATTTGAGCTCAGATTTTTGCACAGGGAAGAGATATGTCATTTAAAATGTTGTTGATCTGAAAACAAAGAAGATAAACAGCAAGGTACCAGATCAGAACAGATCCTCTCAGTTGCATTTCATCCATTCTGGTCATCCATTTAGTAAGCACATTTTTATTTCTTCTACAGAACAAAATCATGTTGTCATTATCTTTTCCTTTCCAATGTCATCAATGATGTTATCTACAGGTCTCCAAGGTCAGCAGCCTAAAGACATTGCTTTTTCTCCCCAACACAGTCCAAATGCAGTAGGTACCTTTCAAGTGATTTTCAATCTAAAATCTTCTAGTAAAACTTCCTGGGAAATCAACTGCTACAAGAAAATATTTCTTTATGCAACCTACTATATGCTCTTTTCTTGTAACATGCAACAACCACAATTTTTTTTTTCCCAGAATTCTTATACCTTGTTTTACTTTGAAAATTTAAATATCTAAAGACTTAACTGCTATTTCTTGCCTCAGCTTTTTCTGTAGGTTCTGATGAACCTACAGAATCATCCAGTTAAAGAAGGTTTGGATTAGAAGGGATTTGAATGTCTAAGGTGTGTCTGGAGTCTTCCCTTCTGCCATCTGAACAACCCCCTCTCGCTCAGCCTGTCCTCACAGGAGAGGTGCTCCAGCCCTCTCGTTGCCCTCCTCTGGACCTGCTCTATCAGCTCCAAGCCTGCCTTGCACTGGGGAGTGCAGAGCTGGCTGCAGCACTCCAGGTGGGTCTCACCAGAGCAGAGGGGACAATCCCCTCCCATGACCTGCTGGTTGTGCTGCTTTTGATGCAGCCCAGGATGGAGTCAGCTTTCTGGGCTGTGAGTGCACATTGCAGGCCATGTTCAGTTTTTCAACCACCACTATGCCCAAGTCCTCCTTCAAGGATTCATCCTCCACTCTTTCCCGGTACTGGTGATTGCCCTGGCCCAGGTGAAGAACTTTGCATTTGACCTTCTTGAAATTCATGAGATTGGCATGGGTAGGCTAACAGAGTGAGGAGTTATGGTATCTCTCATGGTGATAGGAGTAAGATCGTGAGCTGCATAACCAGAACCTTCCCTAAAGACCAGCATAAAGGAGATTTCTCTAAGACTTGCTCACTTATTGAAGTTCACACTCAATAAAAAGTTGTTGAAATAGCAAATACTGTCGATAAATTTGATCTAATAGTATAAGCTCCAAGAAGCTTTAACTTCTTTTGAAGTTAAAAGAAGGTTTAAGGAGTGTTTCATTTCTGGGATAGGCTAACAGTGGACATGTGGAGAATTTCTGCTGGCTATTGTGACTTGGCTCTCATGAAATAACAGATGATCGTGCACCTGAGGCATTAGACATTACAGCTCCACCTTAAACCTGACAGTTCCTGTGTCTGGAGGCTGGGCTTCAGGACAGGACTGACTTCAAGGTGCAAAGTGTGATGAGGTTAAATTACTCCCAGCTTCATCAGCTCAGAAACGTTTTCCTAGGTGTAAGGATTTGTTAGCACTTGGTACCTCAGGAGAAATCTGGTGTTTAATTTGCTGAAACCCCTACTTTTGGCAGAGCAGAAGAAGAGTTTGAAAATCTCTCAATGGAGAACAAAGAAAGGTTTATATCCAGATGGCAGCACCTGCAGAAGAATTTGTGTTTGAAGCCAGCTCAGGAACAGCTATGTGGCTCATCTGGCTGCCCAATCTGTTCTCCACTGTGGATTCACATGATTGATTCTCCATCCCAGAAGTGCAGAATGCCTTTTAGTTAGTTCTTGGTTTATCACTCCTTTTTATTCTTCTTGGATACAGTCAATTATCCTTTTACAGGATGATGCTTTTAAAGATATATCCCGACACAATTTTGTAATCTTATTTTCCTTTCTGCCATTTCTCTTCTTAATGTTTCTTTTTTCTACTGCCAGAATTCCATTGAATTAATAAAACAGTAGTTATATGAAATGATGCTTCCTATTAGATGCATAGGCCTTATTTTTCTTCATCTAGTTGCCTTCCTCTGGTCTTGATTTAAGTTTCAGATTCAAATTTGTCTTCACAGCATTGACTCAGAGGCAAAAAATGAGAACCATTCAAACTTCAGGGGAAGAGGGAAAACTTTTGGCATATTTGATTTTTCAACATTTACCCTCGAGCTAATAAGAAAATTTGATGGAGATCAAGTGCTGTGGCTGAATGCGTTTATTTTAGCTTTCAAAATTCAGTTGAAATAAATAATTTTTTCTTACAAAGAGAGAGTTTCTGGATGAGTGATAAATGTTTCACATAAGGATTGCTTAGCTGGGAATAAACAAGTGGGTGTTTTAGCTAAGCGAATAACTAAATCTCCATCTTATGGTAAATAGAATACTGTCAAATAGTATGTAAGAATGTGAGCTACAAGACGAAACCTTCCATGGAGCTTATTCTCTGATATCAAAAATTATAGACTCAAACTGAGATAAAGGGGATATCTAAAGGATCATGATCGCACCTTTTAGGAAGAAAAATGAAAGACTTTTGCTGCTGTTCAGCACAGCATTACAAAGGCTGAACTAAGATTGTTGCCTCTAAAACTTCTGTAAAAGTGAATATCGGGGTAACAGAACTAGTCTTTAGGGTAAATAAGTAAAATGTCCCAAACAATATATATATATATATATATATATATATATATATATATATATATATATATATATATATATGCAATTTGGATGTGAGGAGACATTTTCAGTGTCAGGGTGGCCATACAGAGATGGTTGTCCAGTGGAGGTGTTTGAGGCAAAGCACTTAAACAATTTAAAATAAGAGTTCAAAGAGTTTGTAAAGGTTCATGTGCATGAAGGAAAATGATGTTTGCAGAAGTACTGTGAACAGCTCCTGTGCTGCTGCCATGCCTGGGTGCCTCAGACAGAGGAAGGAATTTGGGGGTGAGCAGAGAGGACACATGCACACCCTGGCCAGAAGAAACAACTGAACATGTCTTAACCCAGACCTGGGCATTTAACCACTGAGCTATTGCCTAAACAGATGTGTCCTGTTGTGTTTGTGTTGTGGTTGCAGTGGCACAACTAAATTGGCTCAAAATTGTGGGAAGTTTTGGACTGACCCATCCTATATTTTTTTGGCATATTCAATATTCATTAAATGAAATCCATTAGCTCTACTCAGATCTTCCAAAAACTCTAATTTAACATGGTGGCATTTCATAAAGAAAAAGCTCTCTTTAACACTGTACATGATAGAAATGATAAAGTGATAACTTTGAAATAATAATTCATTTCAACAATCATTGATTTAGTTTGACTTGAGATAAGCAGTAGTCCAAATTGTTTATTTACCAAGCATGGGATCTCAGTTCTGCCATTTATCAAACACAGCATTTCAGTTCTGCCATCTCCCCAGAAAAAATACTGCCCAATCCCAGGCTGTTAATGAAAATGTAACAATAAAATTTAAAGTTTTGATAAAAAGTATGAAGTTATTGTGCAAGCAATTCTCTGCTCTGATAAGATGGTATTTATTTACAAGATTTTGTAGAAGAGGGGTTTAAAAGCATTAATTTTGCTAGCTTAAGAACATGTATTGCTTGGAAAAAACTTCAACCCCTGCCAAAAGCCTTTGGCCAGGGGCTGATATGGCATTACCATGTCTTAAAGAGATATACCTTGCAGATTTAGATTTCTAACTACCTTAGAGTCTGTATCCCTTGCAGAGCATACTTTGTCCTTTAACAATCAAGTGTGGTCAAACTCACCCTTACTGCTATAAGCAGAGCAAGGAACCAGAGGGAACATCCTGCTCCTGCCAAACTGCACCTGTGGTGCTCCTGTTCAATGTCTTGTCAGTGATCTGGCTGAGGGGATTAATGCATGCTCAGTAAGTTCACAAACACCAAGTTGGGTGGGAGTGCTCTGCTAGAGAGTAGGAAGGATCCACAGAGGGATCTGGGCAGGCTGGATTGATGGGCCTTGGCCAACTCTGTGAGGTTAATAAGGTGAAGCATTGAGTCCTACACCTGGTTCCCACCAATGCCATGTAGAGCTACAGGCTGGGGGAAGAGTAGCTGCAAAGCTGCCCTAGGGAAAAGCACCTGGGGATGCCAGTCAGCAGCAGCTGAACATGAGCCAGCTGTGCCCAGGTGGCCAAGATGGCCAATGGCACCTGGCCTGGATCAGCAGTAGTGTGGCCACCAGGACCAGGGCAGGGATCATCCTCCTGTACCTGGCACTGGTGAGGCCACACCTTGAATCCTGTGTTCAGTTTTGAGCCCCTCATTTCAAGAAGGAAATTGAGGTGCTGGAGGGAGTCCAGAGAAGGGCAAAAGAGCTGGTGAAGGGTCTGGAAGATATGCCCTATGAAGAGCAGCTGAGGGAGCTGAGAGTGTTCAGCCTGGAAAAGAGGAGACTCAGGGGAGACCTTATCGCTTTCTACAATGCTCTGAAAGGAAGCTGTAGCCAGGTGGGTGCCAGCCCTTTCTCCCAGGCAGACAGTGACAGTACAAGAGGACACAGATTCAGGCTGCTGCAGGGGAGTTTGAAGTTGGACATCCGGAAAAATTTCTTCACGGAAAGGATAGTTAAGCATTGGAATGGACTGCCCAGGGACGTGGTGGAGTCACCATCCCTGTGAATGTTCAAGAAACAATTGGACGTGGCACTTACTGCTATGGTCTGCTTGATATGTTGATCAGTCAAAGTTGGCCACCTTGGAAGCCTTTTTCAATCCTAATCATTGTCTGATTCTACTTGGTAGGGCAGTTCTGCAAACACAGTGAAGCTGTCCACAGGCCTTTCCCTGAGAAACACACACAAACCAGCTGAGAGTGCTGTGCTGGATGTCTACATCTTGGCTCTGCTTCTGTGATGGTTGCAAGTAGTGTTAGGTGGAAACCTGGAGGGAATTAAAAAACTTTCTACAGCTATTAAATCAATTTTTCTTGCTAGCTTTGTTGAGCTTGAAAACTGATGTCCTTTTCTCATGCTTGTCTCAGAACCCTCCTTTTCCCTGTTTGGCCGTAGAGCATTGTAAGTTTTTTGGCACAGGAATTAATTATTATTTGCAAAAGTACCAGGA
The DNA here is from genome assembly GCF_028551555.1 of Melozone crissalis. Lineage (NCBI taxonomy): Eukaryota > Metazoa > Chordata > Aves > Passeriformes > Passerellidae > Melozone > Melozone crissalis. The sequence goes on along the minus strand of NW_026535791.1, from coordinate 58,687,397 downwards.
CATTTCAGAGAAGAGGATGAACAACTGAGGTAGCTTGTTAACAGAAAATTAGAAAGGACTTCTAGTTCCATTAAAGACACCAGGTCAAAAAGTAGCCTAAATTGCAATGTGCTCTTTTATTCTTCGGGTCATACATTATATCTCCCACAGTGGTTTGAAGTTGGTTCTGGAACAAATGACCAGGCTTGCACATATTGTTAGCCTAAAATCCAATTTCTCAGTTAGTTGTTTCCTATTCTAAATAGAAAGTAATTGGTCTTTGAGCTTATCTGAAACCCTGTCTCATGCAAAAGAGCAAATTAGAGAAAAAAGTGCTGGTGTGTGGGTGTCATAGACGAGGAAGGGAAGAGAATGGATTTCTGTTTATTTTATATCCCCAGATGCTCTATTAATTGCTTTCTTTTCTTCTTCCCTCTTCTCCCATTATGACGGCAGAATCATCTTATGTCTATTGCTATATATTATCCCTGTGTCAAATAAACACATGATAGTTCTTCTGTTAGAAATTCAAGGAAGTCTTAAAATAAAAAGTCTTCTAAAATATAGAAGAAATGACTGATAGTTTCCTGATTTTGGTAGAAGAAAGCATATTGAGCTTTTCGCCGGTCACATATAGTAAGGACAGGTCTTTTGCATGATGTGTTGTGGGGGGGAAGAAGGAGATGTTTATATACATGAATGGGATTCACTCTTGAATCCCATTCCCTGACCGAGGGTCTACTACACTGTTAGGCTAATGCTTCTCATTAAATTAACTGAGAAACAAAACAAAAGGAATTCCTCCTTCCCTGAATTATCCTAAAGTGAGAGGTCAGCCACAACCACATATATAAATACATAACTTTACATGGCCAAATGTGTGCTCTGTAATGTGATGCTGTCACATAATTCATAAGCTGCTGATGAGAGAGCACAATTATTCTCATTTACAGATGTGAAATTAGAGGAAAATATTTTTTGACAAAACCACTATTAATTCCAGGGGTGTCTGAGCTTTTGAGTCTTTTCTGGAAAGCCACCTGAACCCACACACAGCAGATGCTGACCTATGATTTTCATTTGTGTGCTGGCAGTGAGTGATGCTGGGCATTTGCTGTGTCTGCAGGGAGGGTTTTCCCCTCCCTTCTTGATGCATTAAAAGAAAAATGCACCAACCTTGAAACCCTTTACCCAGGGCTGTGCATGACATCTGCCACAGGGCAGCTTTCCTACCTGTTGATAAGAACAAACCCATGAGTGAGGGTGTGAGGCACTGGGGGAGGGCAGCACTCCATGCTGCATCCCCTGTCCGGGGAGCACAGCTATCCTGAAAATCCCCCTGGCATCCCTCCTGCTCCCTAACAAGGGGCACAACTGCAGCAGTTTGTCACTAAAGGAAGAGAAACAAAGATAAACTATGAGCTAAGGAAGGAAAAAGAGGAAAGGGCTCTGTTTACAACAGGCATGAAAGAGAGCCCTACTATCTTTCACAACTTGCAGCCTGGCTTCAGCCATAAGCAGCTCCAGGCAGGCAAACACACTAGTGAGTACCTAGATGCAGGGAAAGAAATGCAGTTTACACAGATTGAAATTGGTGAGAAGAAATTTATTAGGAGTTCATGGGTGGAAAATCTACAGCTTCTGCAAGCATTAGAGTGCCCTGCTATTCTACATGTGAATACAATTTTTATTTGACAGGCACTGAGTTGACAACTTTTGATTGTCATGTATAATGGAGGAACTCGTTTTCACAGAAAAAAATATTTTTCCTAAAATTCATCCCACCAGTTTCTTAAAAAAACCCTAGAGTTTCTGTTTACTTATCAATGCTTGCAGAATACAAGCCCCCTAGTATTGCACAAGACTTATTTTCTTTTCTTTCACCCTACTTCTCTCTCCCTTGAAGCCAATATTCCTCCCAAAAGTAATTTGTTCTACTGTAAATTTAGAGCGTGCTCAATAGTTATTGAAGTCGAGGATTAATGGATGTCTGGGGAAAAATAATCAGGAAATCTCACCCCTCAGCTCTTCTAATACAGTTTAACCTTACAAATGTTTTTTCATTCTTCAGTCTCTCTTTCTACAAACGTTTAGCAGTTCTCATGGTCATTCTGTCCATTATATGAGTATGAAGACCATGCTTTAGTAGAGGAGCCAGTTGTGCTCAGGAGGAATTTTCTGAACTAACTGACTTACTGAGGAGTCTTTGGCACGTGTGCAACATTACATTGATAGAAAAATACACGTTATCAATGATGACCATTTTTTTTTACCATCTACACAAAATATGTACAGATGCAAAGAGCCCCTCCTGTGTTTGCTACAAGTTCATGCCTGGTATAATGCCTACTGATCTCTCAGTTCTGCACTTAGATGATAAAAATATAAACATAACAGGGCTTCCTTTTAAAACAAGTTTTATTTTCTGGCACTCCTTCAATCACAAAATGACTGTCCTGTGTTACACTCCATCCTGCTGATAAACAGTCTCTCCTTATATGTGAGATGTTAGCATGATGGATGCCAGTTGGCACAACTTCCTTTCATAGTGATGGGCACCTTCTCTCCCAGTCAGCACCAGCTCAGCGTGCTGATCTACGTGCCCTTTGCACTGCAGATGAAGCTGTCTGACGGATTTTTATGGGGGAAGGAAAAGAAAATGACAGATGCTCCAAGCTGCACCCTTCAATGTCACATAGGGTGAGTTTTCTCATGTGTGCACCACTTACAACCTGAGTCAGAGCTTCCTGAAGTAATTCAGTGCTAATTCAGGCTGTTGTTTAGAAGAGCTCTCATCTAATCAGGCATCAAGTACTTCAAAAGACAACACCACATGTGTAACAATCCTTCCTTTTTTTGTCTCAATTCCCCTATGTATTGTTCCAATTTAATTTAATCTATCTGTTGAAGAATTAAAGCAGCATGAGGGCAAAATTAATAAATACTCTCCTTTTTTTGGTTGGAGAAACAGGACTTTGTTTCAAGTGCTGTTATCCACAGGTTAATATGGTGCATGCTGAATAATAGAGCTGTTTCAAAGGACACAGCTTGGTAAAGTGCTATGGGCAATAGAATTGCACAGGCTTTTTAATGACACGCTATAGAGGGAGCTCAGGAAATTATTTCTGTTTATATTCTGTGGGACTGGGCTGTGGCATGCTCAGTCCTGCCAGTACTGGCTCATGGTCAGCAAAGGTGAACGTCTGGACCCAGCTAATATCACTGGATGGATCCAGGCACTTCCATTCCTTGCCTTGGAAAAAGGCTGGGGTGCAGAGCACATCTTGTGCATGGTGCAGATAGTAGGGGAGACTGGTGTGGAGAAAGGAGTGGGATCATTTGTCCATGTGTCTGGACTATTCTGTCTATCTGAACAGTTCGAATTAACATTCGGGCTTAGAGTCATCATGCTGCTGGAGACAGACAAAACCAGAATGACATAGGAGTCAGTAATCCCAGGGTCCCTTACTGGTTAGTGGGAAGGAACAGGCACTTCCAGACTGGATTAATTCCTCTTTGGACAGAGATGAATCATGCTACAGATACCTCTTGCTCCTCATTGACCATAGAGGAAAGCCAGGGTGACAACTTCAATGCACATATCTACAATGTAAAAGCCTTCCTTGTGTGAGATGAGACTTTCAACTAGTGTCAGTTCCAGAACTTTAAAAAGAGAAACTAACTTAAAAGACAAATGTGCCCTGTGATTTCTGAGATGAGTTTACCTCTTTGCATATCCACAATAATCTTGTTAAGTTACATTTGGTGAGATGAAGAGGCAGATGAAGCAAAAAAGAGATAACCTTGGGTCATACTTGATGAGGGCAGAGTAAGGAAAGACAAGAAACAGAAATCTACTGACCTTTTCATTATTTAAAACCAAACCACAGACAAAACGAAACCAAGGAGTGGAAAATAAGAAATAAAAGACTTGTGAGTAATCATGACTTGGGTAGCTTTGATTTCCGCAGAGACCCATCAGGAGTCTGCCATTTGGAGCTGAATCATTCTCTAAAGTCAGAAGTCAGGCAATCATTTTCACTCAGTTGATATTGAGCACAATTCATGGTCTCAACATGCAAAGTAAAAAAATCCTTCAGCACTGTTACTGTTCAGTTGGCTGAGAGGTATCTTTTCAAAGATAAATGGGCAGCTGCTGCTTAAATATGCTTACTCTCCACTTGAACAAGGATTAGACTGTTATTTGCACCTGCATTACAATTTGTGCTGCCTAAACTACGAAAGAAAAGTGTTACCACTCTAAGCCCAATCCTTAAAGGAAGCCTTTAGCAGCTCTGCTTTTTTTTTCTTGTTGGAGCTTTGTTTTGTGCAATCTAAGTATACCCATCACCTAATGGAATTTGTAATAAAATGTCACCTGATCCTTTGCTGTTCACAAAGCATGTAACACATTTTAAAAAAGCTGTATTGTGCCCCATCTAAACCCACTTCAATTGCTGTCTAAAAGGTTTTCACAAGACAGACAGCATTAGGAGAAGATGCATTGATCTCCCAATTTCCTGGTACCAGTGCTATTTCTGTAGTATTACCTGAATGAGTGAAAAACCTGAGAATAAAATGGAGGTTACCCATGCACTTCATCTGCGACCAGAAAAATGCAAATGGCAATTACAATTCCCTTTTATGTGGAAAGACTCATGCTGATGTGTCTTAGCTACCCAGGGAAGGCCTTCAGGAGAGAAATGTCACAGCTCTGTGGCCTGGCCAGGCACCTGGGTGAGACACTCCTGAGTGCTGACTCCAGGGTGCTGAGACCAGCATTGTCAGAGACAAACACAGAGACCATTGTCAAGTGACTGGCAGCCCATGGCACATGGAGTCATGCAATAAGAGCCTAATGTTCATTAAGATCATATTTTTGGGCTTCAGTAGTTTTCAGAAGAGGACATATGGACTTTTTGAAAACAAATCCTCACTGTGCCATGATGTGGCAGACTTGTCTTCTGATGAGAAAAAGTAGAATTGTCATCATGGCCTTTACAGGAGTGATGGAAGATTGGAGGAAGGGGAAATTACTGGAAACAATGAAAAGGAAAAGCTCAGTTTGTGACACATTCAAAAGCCACAGAGTTTTATCAAATATCCCCAAAAGACAATGAAGGAAGGACATTGGTCAATATCCTTGGAAATTATTACTCCAATAATTGGCAGAAATGCTTTTGGGTTGTGTAGGTTACTGCAAAGTTTATACATGCTTCAATCTGCATCTGCACAATCTCTCCTGTGTGAATATTTCTTTGCCTAGAGTTTTTAACATGGCTATTTAATACAGTGCTTGGCATTTACAAAGTATTATTTGCCTGTGTGGAGAAGTAGTGATTGATATTAATAGACTTTTTCTTGTTACAAGAAGTCCATACCCTTTAATCAGAACAGGTGCTGGAAGGTCTTTCCTTAAGAAACAAGCAATGTCTGAAGAAACCAGACAGAAAAAGCAATATATTTAAGGATTTGTCTTTTCCTCCCCTTTGCTAGTGTAATTAACTACTTGTTCATTCCAGCCCACATGCCTGCTATTCTTGTTACTGCTTTTCCCTAACAGCCCAATTTTTTCCTAAAAGTCTGTCCTTTTAGTGGGTTTTCTTGTCTCTGTTTCTTCCATTAACCATCTCAGCTATGGGAATTTCAATTTTTTTAATAAGTCTGAATGGCTCCTTGGCATCATTCAAACAGTCCCACTCCCACCCCCACTTCCCAGGGACCCTAAGCCCCATGGTTTTGGGAACTCCTTCTCACTTTCTGACAACTGCATCTTTGAAATTTGTTAAGGCATCATATATGATATGATAAATCATGTATCATGATGATATACACTTATATCTTTAGACATCTTAGATCTTTGAGGGTGACTCTAATCCACACCATTACCCATCTCTGGCACAAGTATCTTTTCTTCTGGTTGATTCCACTTAATAAATACCCTTCCCCATCACCTGTTTCTTATCATGACCCATATTTTCAATTATCTGTTTTCACAGGTCTGTGATACATATTTCAGTTGCAATTAATGTTTATGCTTGAACTGCAGCTTCTTTATTCCAGGCTCTGTGGCTTATTTTCTGCTGTTTGGAAAACAACAATGCTTTTATCTTGAAATTTACTATAAGAACACTATAAAAGAAAGTACTTAAATGGAAAATATGGAGGATTAGAGACAATTAAACTGCTTATTGTAAATTGCTCACAACTTCTGCCTTGTTTGGAAGGTGGGTTTTCCTTTTGAGTTATGCTAATTTAGCATTATATCTATCTATCTATCTATCTATCTATCTATCTATCTATCTATCTATATCAACCCCTAATTTATGGACCCAACTCCTCACTACAGAGAGATCTGGTATATCTGCTGCTGCCTCCCCCAAGAAATTATCTAATCTTTTCATTTCCTTATTCACTCTGCCTACTATCTGGTTACCCACAAAACACATATGTGAGATCTATTTATTTGAGGATATTTTAGCTCCCTGAAGCTCCTTTCTTCCTTCCTTCCAGATTTGAACCAGGTAATTTTCTGGAAGGCTGACTTTCTGAAGCTAGATGATTTTGTTTTCTATCTTAAGGAATGCAGTCACCCTTCATTCTGATTCCAATTGCTTTCTAATGCTCATGGTTCTTGCAGTGTCTCCTTCTCAGTCGTTTTCTTGGCTCTCTGTACACAAAAGCTGTAAAAAACTGTTGCCAGCCTCAAGAAATTGCTGGATTGTCTCTGACTACCTGTACTCCTGTCCTGGATACTGGGTTCATCAAAGCTACCTATTCTGTAGCTATTGTTCCTTTCTGGAACAGAGCTGAAGATCTCATGCTGTGTTGGCATTGGTGGTGTAGTAAAATGCAAATTTTGGTCAACCCTGTATTATTGCTTCCTTCTTTGTTCCAGCCCAACTGGATATTCAGCCCTCTAGGTACTTTCAGCATGATTAAGCCCACAAACAGGTTTTAAGGAGGGCATGCTTTTTTCCCAACAATTTGTTTAACTTGTTTAAAATTGCCATTCTGTGTGTATAGCCATGGTAAAGAACTGGCTGGCATTTCTGGCAGATCTTATGTGTAGAAAAGGGGTGGCTATTCCCTGGAAATCCAGAAAGTTTATTCAAAACAGCTGAAGACCAAGACCAGGATAAGTGAAATCACATAAGATTCAGGACTTTGGTAAGACTTGATACTCTCCAGGTCCAGGTAAAGTGCAGCTCAGAGAGTGCATAAGCACTGGGAATAGATGAGCACTCAGTGTCCTGCAGGTTTTCAGAAGAGAGGTGGAATTTTTACAGTCCTATGGTATACAGTCCTATGGTCAACCTTGTTTTCCATGCATCTTTTTTGGAAAGATTGAAGTTTAGAAACTCATTTAGCCTGTTAACACATGCTTTCAAAAGGGAGGACAGAGACACATACAGAAATTGATAAATCTTGCCAGTATATTTTATTTACCAGAGCATTTTGTTAGATCAGGATTTATCATGGAGAAGAGGAACTCTGTTTCTATGGTTCTTTGCTCAGAACTGTATTCTTCGAAGACTACAATCTTGGGATGAAGAATGAAAAATATTTATTGAGCATCTGTGACTCAGGGACTCTAATGGCAGTATGCTATATACCCTAATAGCCGGCAGTAAGATCTGGAGTAGCTCAGTGGGGAACAAATATAAAACTTACTTTCCCATTTGGCTCATTTAGTCACCCCTAGAGGAAGTTTGAACTGTTGCAGTGATTCTAGCTGAGCACAATTTTCTTTGGGACTCTAAGCTGATCATCTGCCTTTACTATCCTTGGAAAGGAAGGGAAAGGTAATAATTTTCAATTAAAAGTCCAAAAAGTTGTTGTGAAATTTTATGCCACATACTCGAGCCACTTCCCAGCTCTTACTGATATTTTCAATCTCCTTTTTCCTCTCAAAGAAGTTAAGTGACTCCATGAGGATGACACTAGGAAAAAAAAAAAAAGGATTACAGTTATTTTGTTATGAGGGCTCCACTGGGACTTTGAGGGAACCAATTCAACAAAAAAAACCCCACAGAACAAATTTGCAGGACCAGTGGAGAGGAATAATATTCTCATACTCTACCCATCTGTATCATCATTATTCTTAATGGCTGTTCCTGCATTTCTAGAATACAGTGTACCTAGAGCTGGATGACTAGCTGTTCCTTGGGACTCAGTGCATTTGGATTCAATGCTGCATTTTTGCTGGATGCAGGATGCAAACCTGAGGGAAGGTAATATCATGAATACATTCTCTCTGTCAATCTTTCTGAAGTAGTCTCATGTGTCGTACATATACCTTTTTGTGCTTTTTTTCCTTTCTTTTTCTTTCTTTCTGTTGTGGTTTGACAGCAGCCAAACACCAAGCACCCACAAGTCATTCACTTCCCCCCCTCCCCAGCCGCTCCATCACACCTGGGAAGAGGAAAGGGGAAAAAATTAATGAAGGCTTCATGAGTGAGAGAAGGACTGGGAGAAAACACTCCAAGGGCAAAACAGGCTCAAATTAGAAGTAAAAAGTGAATTTATTACTAACAGAATCAGAGGAGGATAATAAGAAGTAAAATAAGCCCTTAAAACACCTTCTCCCCCCAGCCTCTCCCTCCTTCCCACCGGCAGTGCAGGGATACAGGGCGGGGGGTTTGGTCAGTTCATCACCGAGATTTTCTCCCGCTGCTCCGGGAGGAGCCCATCCCCTGTGAGGCCGTGGGTCCCTCCCACAGCAGGCAGCTCTCCATGGACTCTCACAGCAGGCAGCTCTCCATGGGCTGCCCCGGCCTGGGTCCGCCCTCAGGAACAGCGGCCGAGCCGCCCCTGCTGCAGCGAGAGCTCCCCCAGGGCCGGCAGCGCTCCCAGAACTGCTCTGACCGGCGGCTCTGCCCTCGGTGCTGCCCGCCAAGGACAGGGGAGCGGGGCCCGAGGACGGGCTGCTCCGGCCGGGGAGCGGGGCCCGAGGACGGGCTGCTCCAGCCGGGGAGCGGGGCCCGAGGACGGGCTGCTGCAGCCGGGGAGCGGGGCCCGAGTTCGGGCTGCTCCAGCCGGGGAGCGGGGCCCCTCTCCCCTGGATCTCCCCTGGAGCACAGCCTCCTCCAGGCACCCACCCGCTCCGGCCTGGGCACATCCCCGTGGGCTGCGGGTGGATCTCTGCATCCCCCATGGATCCCCATAGGCTGTGGGTGGATCTCTGCATCCCCCATGGATCCCCATAGGCTGTGGGCCGATCTCTGCATTCCCCATGGATCCCCGTGTGCTGTTGGCAGATCTCTGCATCCGCCGTGGATCCCCATGGGCTGTGGGTGGATCTCTGCCTCCGCCATGGATCACCACGGGCTGCAGGGGCACAGCTGCTTCACCTTGGGCTCACCACGGCCTGCAGAGGAATCTCGGCTCCAGTGCCTAGTGCAGCTCCTGTGCCGCCTCCTCCCCTGACCTTGGTGTCTTCATGTTGTTTTCCCTCGCATGTTCTCACCTCCTGTTCTCTGACTAGAAGAAAAAATCTGTGCCCCCTTTGTTCTGATTTTCTTCCTAAATACATTCCTAAATCTTCCTAAATAATCACAGGGGTGTTACCATTGTCTCTAAATGGCCCAGCCTTGGCCAGCAGCATGTCCATCTTCAGAGCCATCAGGGGTTGGGTCTGCTGGACACGATTGAAGCTTCCAGCAGCTTCTCAGAGAAACCACCTCTCTGGCCCCCCTGCTACCAAAAACCAGGCTGTGCAAAACCAGCCCACTTTCCTGGTTTGTTAAGGACTGCTGGGGAAAGTGCTGAAACACAGTCTGACTTCTAATGCACCTCTAGAGAACTCCTGGATGAATTGCTTTTTTGTCAACAGAATTTTGTTTCTCATGCACATCATTTACGGCACCTGTCTGCCATTGTCACAGTAACTTTGGAACGGGTTCTCCCAAACTCCATAGTTGTCATCACTTCCTTCCGATTAATTTGCATAGGAAATTCAGACATCTGTGTTGTTTACATTGAGATATAGTTTTATAGGTGAGACTGCTCTCACAGATCACATTTGCATGTGTATTCATGTGATTAGAAGTCTTTTGCTATCCAAATACCATAAAAAATTCACTTGATTTTCCAGAAGTGATTTTTTAGAAAAGTTTGTTTATTGATGTTCTTTGGAAAATTGATGGACATACTAGCTTATCAGAATTTTTTCTGTTAGATATGCTAAAGAAAAAGCTTTTTGCCATCCCCTGCGCGAGGGCGTAAGCGGCCCTAAGTCCGGCTAGCTGAAGGGGTACGGTGGCCGACGCCCCTACGCAGAAGGAAGCCAACCCCCCTTGGCGTCGTGGCCTTGGGCTGGGTTGGATTGCGGACTTGGATAAGCGCCGGATGAGACGAGAGAGAGGAGGCGACCACTTGCTGGGGGTAACACGTTGGTTTATTGAAGCATCCAACCGCAGAGGGCAACCAACTGATGGAGGGACCCACAGCAAATGGCAACCAACTGATGGGAAACCCCGCAGCAAATGGCCCTGAACGGGGGGGGGGGGGGGGGGGGGGGAGGAGCGACAAGGTTTTAAAGGGAAGGGGTGGAGAAGGGAGGGAAGCCCGGCAAACCAATCAGTGAACAGGTAGGGAGGTACATAACATGACTGACATGAGGACATAGCAAATAGACATAAGACAAAGGAGGGGCCCCGGGACACCAGCCAACCACAACCCCCAGGGAGAGGAAAGTTCTAGAAAGCTGGGAGGAGTGTGGGGTGATTGACTGGGCCCAGGGAGGAGGAAAAACTTACTTATAAGGCAAAGTAGGGGAGGGGAAGTTACATAACATAAGAGATTGGCAGTGGAGGGGGAAGGGGTAACCGTGGTAACTTAACTGTCCGGTCCACAGTGGCGGGAAAACTGTGAGGGGAGGAACCATTTTACAAAGAACAAAGGGGGAGCATACATAAAATAGGGGAGAAAACTGGGGAACTCAAAAACACATCACAACAATCCCCCTCTCCTCCCAAACTCTGTATTTACAAGCAAAGAGACTTCTCCTTCCTGAAAATATCTTATACATGAAGACTATGCAAAGAAATATTAGAAATGGAAGGCGTAAGTCCAGTGGGCACTGTCTAAAGAAGCTTGGGTTTTTTATCCTAGAGAAAAGGAGGCTCAGGGGAGACCTTTTCACTTCTGAGTCTTCTGGAAAGGAGGTTGTAGCCAAGTGGGAGTCCGTCTCTTCTCCCAGGTCACAAGTGGCAGGACAAGAGAAAATATTTTGAGTTCCACCAGGAAAGGTTCAGGTTGGATATTAGGAACAAGTTCTTCACTGGAAGGGTCATCAGGCATTGGAACTGTTCCAAGATGCCCATGATGGTGGAATTACCATCCCTGAAGGTATTAAAAAACACATGGATGTGGCACTTGGGTACATGGCTTAGTGGTAGACTTGGCAGTGCTGGGGTTAACAGTTGGAATTTATTATCTTGCCGGTTTTTTGCAACCGAAAGGATTTTATGATTCTATGAAAAATTACTCAATTTGGTCTGAATTAAAGGTAGCATAAATGATGGTATTACTCAAAGTAATATTTTTAAAAAACATGGATAGTTAAAATGAGGTTTCTAGAAACAATAAGACTAAACATTGAATCTTTAGAATTCCTCCAAAGCATTTTCCTGGTTTTGTAATATCTGAGCTGAAATTCACACATGCAGTAAAAATCTTTTTCTCTGTATTTTACTGTAGAATTATCAGAAGTCAAATCAACAAACCAAAGCATCTCTATTTCCACATTTTTGTCAGCTTTCAAAACTAGTAGAAGACAAGATGCCTCTTACAGCTTCTGTTTATAACTTTTTAAGTGAGGAAAGAAAGCTCTGCCAAACCGAAAGCAATTACTGATTTCTAATGCAATCAGCAAATACAAACTGGACAGCTGATACCAACCAAAAATCCAGCCCTCATCTTGCCTTTGCTGGGCTGGTTAACTCAAATGTATTAACTCCCCAAAACCTTTCTTCCCACTCCAGGGAAATAATGTATGAGATTGCTGTGTGGAGTTTAGTACCTTCAGCTTTAGAATGCTGTGTGGTATAGAATTTAAACAGGAAGGATGATCTTAGACCAAAGCAAGGCATGATAAAAAAACATCCCAGAATTTAAAAGATGAAGTTAAAAAAAATCTTTCTTTGTCTAGGGAATTGTTACTTACCAAAAAGAGAAGACTCTGGTGAAATAAAAAGTAACCCTTAGATCAGAAGCAGAAAATCAAATCCATGGCATGTGTTATTTGTAATGTTGTGATTTGCAGCTAAGAGTGTCAGAAGAAAAAGGAATCAAAGCATATAGCAGATCTTTTCGTATGAAACACAGCCTCATATATCTTCCAGTGAATTATTGCACTTACCTGCTGCCTCCTATCCAGCCTGGCTGTCGTGTCCCTGTGTGGGTTTCTCTGTGTCCCTATAAACAGACACTTTGGACGTGGTGTCACTTGTCAATGTGGCCATTCTGTGTTTGGCTCTCTTGTGAGAGATGTTGTTCAAAATGAGGTTGTGGGAACAGCCTTGAGGGTAGGTGTTCACACCTGGGAGCTGGAGGATGCCTGCTCTGGGAGGGTGCAGGGTCTCAGAGACACATCCCACCCTAATGGGACTTCACAGGTGTATGGGGTGGGGATTAGGATGACAGCAGCCACATTTTCAGAAGGTGCCTCTGTAATGGCACATCTGCAGTCAGCATAATTAATTCCATTAACTTCAAAGATACCAGGCAGGCTGCTTTACTTGGTGGTCTGGCTGCTTAGATGAAAGAGGTAATGCTGTGTCTGTTTCTTTCTGTACTCTGTGTCCACATTTCTCACTCACACAAAAAATTAAAGCTGTATTTCCAATAAATGTCACCTTATATCAATCACAGCTAACATTACCCTGTATCCCTGTGATTAATTCAGACATATGCACACAACTGTTTGTCTTGGAAGGTTCAGTTCATTGCACAGTAACTTATAACCTGAATTTTGGAAAGCCCAAACCATATGTGGAAGTCAGCAAGCACTGCAGTATGCTTCACTACTTGCAGAGTTCAACAGTTAATTCTGCCTGGCTTCCAAACACTCTTTGTCATTCCCTAAAGCACTTCCTCTGCCATCTACCTTCACAAATTGTTTGTGATAACTGTTAGGAAGATGAGCACATTGAGTTAATTAAGTGTCAGACACATATTTTAAAAGCTCAGTATAATTTTCAGTGATAAAATAATAAATCTGTATTACACTTGAAACACAGGCAATTGCATAAATTGTTATTGCTCCTCTTTAGAGCCTTGCATTCCCTCCATATAGCAGAAACCCATTACCTCTGCAGGACCAATAGATAACACAAAGTCCCTGTGTAAGGGAAGATCTCAGCCTGAGTGCTCTTTGACTGGTTTACAGGCTGTACAGGAAGTTTGGTACACCTGCACACCTGTTCTCAGCCTCAGAAACAGCTCAAGTGCATTCCTCTCATGTCAGTGTCACCCTGATGCCAAGACAAGCTCTTCCAGGTACTTCAGTAGTCATTCTCCAGTGGTGTCCTTCTTTGATTTCCCAGTTGAAATGTCTGGGTCTGATTCTCTTTTCTCCTGCTGTTTGCTCTTGCTGGACTTTGCTCCCTAGAGCTGTGGCACTAAGAAACAACTGAATACTGATCTCTCTCAGTTAATTCTCCAGGATAATCTTTTTGTTTACTCTTTTTGCCAAAGCATTTTCCACTGAGATTGCTTCTCCTCTCAAAGACCAACGCGCTTTGCAGACACCCTGGTTTTCTAGGCAGGAATGCCTCTTCTCTCTCTTGCCTCGATGTATAACTGGCATTTAGCTGCACTCATGCACTTTTCTCAAAGTGCTCTCTTGCCCCAGTCTCTAGTGTTTGTTGACCTCCCTGCTAACCTCTGTCATGCCTGTGGTTTACCAGAAGTGAGTGTGTATTTGCTTGCAGGGACTGATGAGTAGAGTACCTGGGCCAGCCCATGAGGAAGATATTTGTCCCCACTCAGTGACCTCCATGCTGACAGAAACTTGAAGTCTGCCAACAAGGCAGCTATTTTTCTTTCCAGCCTGTGCTATATTTTACATTTTTAAGTAGAGGATTGTCATCTCCTGAAGCCTAAAGTGTATGACTATTATATCAGAGAAGTTATCTTTAATCATTAAATATGTCATCTTATTGAATGAAATCATTATTTATTTGATGAGATTTTTGTTATCTGGGATGTTGTGCTAAGCAACATAACTATATTCCTATAATTAAGGGTTTTTTAAAATCAAATCCTTACATTAGCTTTTTCTGGTATTTTAACTACAATTTATGTCAGGCTGGGCTGTGAAAAAATGGATGGAGAAAACAGGAGGTTGTCCTCTCCCATCCACTTTTAGGAGCTTTGTTCTGTACAGTGCTGCCCAAGGTGATTCCGATCCATTTATAAGAATGGAGGAAATTTTGAAAAATAGTCCAATAATAATACAGAAATTATTTCCCCCAAAGCAGACAAAGATAGATGAAAGAATAACTTTTTCTCCTTTCTTGATATGAAATCCAGAGCACTGAACTGATAAAATACATTATATTTGAAAGTTGCCAAGAAAAATCCCCAAATTGAATTATTAATGAATAATATTGATTTCTATTTTATTTAGATGTATTACTGTAGAACAGTTTATTGGGAGGAACCCTGCTTTCACTCAAATACTTATTTTTCAGCACTCAAACACTTTCAATAACTCTGCTTACCTGCTTTTTTTCAAAGCAAGAACTCTGCACATTTCTGGACCTCTTGGCTCTTCTCAATTTTAAGTAAAATGTGTCTTTGATAAGCCAAGAATTTAGGCACTCAATTGATTTTTTTCAGGTGTCCTGTTGGGAAATGTGACTTTCCACTGCACCAAATTTACCAGAAGGTCAGTATTGTGCATGTTGCACTACAGGCTCCCCTTTGAGGCTCAGTCCCTGAGGGTCTGGGTTGACTGGGTCCTGGATATCTTGAGAGCCAAAGTGACTGGCTGAAAATCAGCTGCTGCAGGAGGGTATTGGGTACCAGGGCCTCTGGGCCAGCCTTGGAATGCTGCAGGAGCCCCTGATGTGATGCCACCATCTGGGGGAAGCCCACGAGGCATTCTGCCCTGGCTGACAGCTGTGACCATGGTCAGAGCTGACCTCAGTCCCACAGTTGCAGATTCCCACAGACAGATTCAGATAGGGCAGTGTGGGTCCTGTTCCCCATTTCTGTCCCAGGACACTGTTTTGGACCTGGCTTGCTGGGCCTGGAGGCTGGCAGGTGGTCTTAATCATTACTCATCTTAGAAGCTGATACGGGCTGTCAGCAAGTCAGAGCCTGACATTTCAGCTTATGTCACAGCTAATTTTACTTTATTTCCTCGTAACCAGTGGCAGTCAATGGGCCACCACAGTGTGTGATAACCCTGTAGATGTGCTGAGGGCACAAGCACTCAACATGATACAGGAACAAGGTAGTGTTTTATTCATTGTGAAGTACTTTGCTGCTGAGATATTGATGTGCCCTGATCACCATGTGCCTTGTTCCTCCCTCACTCAATGCTTTCTCTCCTTCCACGGGCAGTGACGTGTGAAAGAAGCAGAGAAGCGTGCTGACTGTGTACAACAGAGCTGTGTCTCATATCAGCTTAACCCTGTCTAGCCAAGTCTGTGGGCACATTTCTGCAGAAAAAGTGGGAATAACTTCTATCAGCTTTTGCACAGTTGCTCTTCTGCAGCCTCCTTCTTTCTCTTCTTCTCTCTTGCCCACTGCATCCAGCTTCTGTGATGCTCTGAGCAGGCCTGACCACACAACTGACTTCCACCACTGCTGTACTAAGTCCACCTCCCACAACAGATTAGACTTGATAGCAGTTTGCCTGAAATGCATAGTGTAAAAAGACATTGCTATTCTATACCTTTCCTGAGGATGTGTTTCAGAATTGTCACATTATGGAAGCCTCTAGGAATGGTGAGCATTCTCATTATTACACTAGACCTGATCAGCTGGTCTAGGATATGAATTCAATAGCAATCATTTTGTTTCCCTGCTCTTCTGAAGGACCCATCTCAGATCAATGGTAGTGACTCTCCCAATAATCATGAAAAAAGACGATGTAGAGAATTACATGTCAGTGTGCTTGGAAATTATTTTAATCAAATGATGAACTACTCAGAAAGTACTTGAAAGATAAAGAAAGTTAAGGAGGTAGTGGGGATTTGTAAGGAGCAAATTGTGTTACAGAAAATCTAATTTTCCTCTGCAGCAGAAAAGCAGATCTAGAACTAATCTATACAACTTCACTTTGGGAACTCTTTTGATTTGATCTCACATGACATTCTTGTATGCCAGTAAAAGACATACAGCATGGATTAAATCACTAGATGGTGAACCCAAAACATGTTCTGTATCTACACTGAGAATTACTTCAATGGCAAAATCTAAAGTGTCAACAAGGCTCTTCCAGAGGTCTTTCTGTTCCAGTTCTGCCCAGCACTTGCACTGCTGATCACACAGATATCACAGAGTTGGGTTGGAACAGAAGTTCAAGGTTCAAAGTTCCTTGGCAGTATAGAGAAAGGGCATAAAAACCAAGGACTGCTGCAAGGGAATGCTCCAAGGGATGAGCACCCAGCTGCTTGGGCGCAGTGCATTTAACAAGTAGCCAGGTTGCTGTTTTGGAGAAGGATCATGAGCAGAACACAACAACTCTGTACTGTTATGAAAAAGGCAAACAACCTACCATGATCTATAAACACATGTGGAGTTGGCAAAACACCCAAGGTATCAGGAAGAACCGAGCAGGAATATCTTGTCCACTTTCGGGCACTGTGGTTTAGTGAAGATGGAGGCCAATTGGAGAATGTCAGAAGAGCAATGTGAGCACATCTATACTGTGGAAATATTTTTCCCTCTAAAATTGGCTGTAGACAGACAGTTCCCTGGCCTGTGCTAACTCATCAGGTGTGTCCTGCAGCTCTCCAGGAGAGTGCAAAGCTGTCCCAGGTCCACCTGGGACAGTGACTGGTTGTTATGGCCTAAATGTTACATGGTCCTTGGGTATATAGAGGTCATGACCATGGGTTTGCAGGATTTTTTAATACACAAGGACACAAGAGGCTTTATCTTCTAAATTTCTCTGGTTTTATTATAGATCACCACAAATGCTATGCAAAGATACATATATCAATAACATTTACATATCTATCAAGCCATTAAAATTACTATCAGCAGTCAATACAGCACCACAAGTGGTATAGCAACAATCAATTGCATAGCAGCAATCAATATTATAGCAACCAATAGCCAACCACCCTAATGGGTGTAGGGACTATTGCAGGTTACTACACCCTCATCTCTAGTGAAATAAGCTTCTCAACAATTAGCAGTACACATGCTTATGACAGATTACTTATACAGATGTCTAATGCCCATGTCAAATGAGTTAGACAGATTGCAGAAGGGCCCAAACCATCCCGCAGGTGGGAGAACAAACCAAACCAAACTGACTCCAAAAGTGGGCCCAAAGGGTGTCTAGTAAGATAACAGAGAGACTCTCACTTCAGAGATTGTCTCACATCATAGGGCTTGCAGCTGCATCCCCAGTGAGAGCCCAACATCTGGTAAAGAGTTCATGTGGAGCATTTAGCCTGTTTAAGGATAAAAAATGCATGCAGCATGTATTGTTCTCAGTTGTTGTACTCATTTTGCATAAAAATTAAGTCCTTTTCACATCACAGAGGCCTAAGAGGATGTAGACATCATCCCTTCAAGCAGCCAGTAGATGTTGCAAAGCTTGATTTTTCCCATATAACAAATGATAGCTGGTGTTTTCTGACTTTTTCCAATAAATTTTTATTTTTCTAGACTCCTTTTCACCTTTACAGATTATAAATGGTCATTAAAGGTCTTTGTTTTTCCACTTTTTGGTGGTACCTCAGAATGTCTCTAGTTTCTAGGCACCCTGGGTATATTTCAAAAAGACCAGCTGCTTCATTTTTGAAGTTTCTGGTTCTCAGGCCTGGATCCCAGGCTCACAGCTCCCAGGCTGGCAGGAATTTTTTGTGTCAATATATTTCAGCAGGCATTTTGTTCTATTCAGTAATTTTACCCTTCTAGCCAGGTTGCATTTGAGGCTACTCACATTGCTTGTGTCCAGAAATAATCTCTGATGTTGTTTGAATTATAGACAAAATGCATGATTTCATGACCTTTATCGCAGTCTAAAATGCCTGGCACCACCACGTGAAAGACAAGCACCATTTCTTTTAAAGTTTTAAACATGATGCCTGAGAATTTAATCAGTTGACCTTTATTTATTTTGTTGTGAGAAATAGTGAATACAAGTCCCTATTCACGGCTACATGCCATTCATGGCTGTGTACACATGAAGATACACAGGCTCCTTTCTGAGCCTTTTCTTTCAAAGATGAAAACATTTTGAACTCTTTAACCTTGATACAAAAGCTATTCCAAGGCTTTGACTGCTCTTGCCTTCATATATATATATGTATTATACTTCTGTTTTCCTGGAGGAGGAAAGAATCTGAACAGCACAATATGATCATACAGTGACAGAGGATTATTATTCTGTTTGTTCTCTGTTCCCTTCTAAAGAATTCTTAATGTTCTATTTACTTTTTTGATGGCTCCTGAGCATGGCATTGAGATTTTATTGTAATTGTCAATGGCAACTCAAAAATCTTTTTTTTTCCTGCTTGCTGATAGCTAATTTAGAGCTCATCACGGTTATGCATGGTTAAGAATGTTTATTTCCATGTGCAATACTTCAAATTTATCAGCATCTCATCTGCCATTTTTCTCACAATCACTTGGTATTGTGGGCCATCTGCAACTCTTCACAGTTGAATTCCATTTTATTGCCTTAAATAATGGAGTATAATCAGAAAATTTCATTACTTCATTTTTCCAGATGACATATGAACATGTGAGATAACATGAATTCCAGCACACATCCTTTCAAAAAACTACAAAGTGCAAAGTCTATCCATTAAATTAATTATTTAAGGACATAAAATAACAAAAAAAGAGAGATTTCTTAATAGGTGAGTGGTAGATATGTCTCCATCTTTCCCTGTGGTGTTATTTTGCCTTTAGTAGTGCTATGGGGACTCAGATAGAAGAATACCTACAGATGATATCACTCAATATTTCTAAAGATTCTGCCTTTTACTCTTTTGACTATTGTTCTACTTTTGCACAATAGTCTGCTCTGCTTTGTATCAGGGCAAGATCTCACCACCCTATGGGAGCTGCTGGTCCTTCATGCCACATTGTACTTAGGTTTTCATCATCTGACACAGAGATGTTTTTCATTTTCATCCTATACTCTACATCAGTAGTACCGCAGCATGAGAAGCCTTTAAGTCATTGTTGTGGGAGCCTCAGGAAAATTATATTAGAGAAGCCCTGCCACTGAGCTGTGAGGTGCAGAAAGGACCCCCTTGTGTGCTAAACTCTTTCTCAGAGAGGAACCTGGGGGCAGATGGATCTGATCTTAGCCACAGACTGTCAATGGCTCAAGCAACTTTGTCCTGCAGGCTTTAATGATGGCAAATCAGATATATTCATATAATGTGAATTATTTATTATGACAAATGATTAGACAAAAGATCTTAATCAGAGTTACTTACTACACAGTATAAAAAGCTAAAACTATTAGCAGTGTGTAGTGTAGTATAGTGCACTATATCAAAGCAATTATACTAAAGCTAGCAAAAAGAAATAATTGTTAAGTAGAGATTGGTGTAACTCACCATACCAGTTAACCTCAAGGAATATCTGTGGGGGGTCTCCCCCTATCCAAGGGAGTAAACTTCACACATTCCAAGCAAGAATGTGTTGGAAGAACCTAACTCTATGAAAGTGCTTTTATACTATAAAGTGATTGACTACCCATCATATGTGTCCAGGAGAGCTTAGCAGCTTATCTGCCAAATATTTGGCTCTCTATCAGGATGATAATTTGGGGGTAGTTAGCCAGACTGCTTTTAGCATAATTCAAAACAGCAAAACCAGCATGTGGCAGCCCCCCTCAATCAATCCACTATTAATAGCTTTGCAAACAGGACATTTTCCAAGCTGCTTGATCACATTCCAGGGCAGAGCATCTTGCTACAGTCATGCCTTCCCACAATATTTTCAAACAAATTTTGCAAAATCACTTGTGCTTTCTCATCATGCCTTTAGTTTGCTCCGCTACTCCATGGCACTGAAGAGATGTCTCCATTCCCACCACCATTCTTTTTCCCAAATAAAGTAAAGGAGGGCATAATAAAGAACTTTCCAGAGGCCATTTTAATGCCTTCCTAAACGGCTAATTTGTAGTCATCAGCTTTTCCCCTTTCCCTAGCTTTTTGCATTGTATACAATAGCTTGGTATTCAAACCAGGGGCCTGGTGTACTGTGAACCATACTCCTGTTTCAATATCTATTCTAAGATATGCACACTTGCAGTTCCTTTCTTTCCTTCAGCATCTGAGGCCAGGCTTCAATAATTACTTTTTCCCAGGGATGGTGCCACGGCAGGACACAGTCTCAGCTGCAGCAACAAGAAGTGACATGCATCATTAGGCCTCTGAAATCCTCCCTGCACAGAGAAGAGGATGCTCTCAGTGGGAGTACCCAGCCACAAGACCATTAATTTCTCACTTTCCTTAAGGCAACTGAGGGAGGATGATATTCATGGTTTTGTTACTTCTCTCTTGTCTCCTTGGTTTGTGGTATTTACAGATCAGGAATGACTGTACATTTATAAAATACTTGCCTGCATGACTTCCCTCACTCCACTAGATGGTTCAGGAAAAAAGGTCACATTGAAGCCAGGAATTGGGTACAAGAAGCAGCACAATTTTGCATCTTTTCCCCATCATGGCTTTTCACCTCTCACTGATGCCTCAACACACAGGATGCCACAGTGGGCTAGTTCCACCTCCAGAGAAAGGGAATGGAAGCCACTGGAGACAGTGAGGATCACTGCATGGTCTCCAAGGACCACTTGCTACTGACAAAGCTCTGCCATGGACATGGCACTACTTCAAGCCTTTGCTTTGCCTAAATCCTTCTAGGAAACTTTGGGAATTTGCTTTATCTATTTGCTGACCAAAATCTTCATATTCTGCACTTGCACCACTGAGGGAAGATGGAGTGAGCATTCTTTTCCACAGAGCAGATATACTTGGGCTCCTGTCCTGAAGGGAGGACATTAGGTTGAGTGATGGTTTTGGTGGAAAAGTCAGAGGAACACAGCTAAGTTAATTTTGGTGTTTGTTTGGGATATCTGCTGAAGGCATTCATAGTGGATGCATCCCTCTTCCCTGACAAACTGGAGCTAGAATGAAGCTCCCACAGGGACTTGCTGTGGGGACTGGTGTTCCTTATGTTTGCTGAGGAAAGCCCTCAGTGCACAGACATCTCCTTCTTTTCCAGATGGTGACTGAGATGGCATTGCAGAGTGGAGCAGGATGAAGTGTGGATCAAACAGAAATCTTTCACTGAGTGAAGCTATGCAAGGACTAAATCACAAGGAGAGACTTATGGCTGGATAAGAAAAGAACAATTCAGAAAGAGGTCTGGCAGTGTCTCTGTAATTAGCCACATGAGATAGCACTGGCTCACACCTGTGACAGAGAAGCTACTCAGAACCCTTCATGCCTCTTTCTGAAGTCTATCCTGCTTTCTAAACTTCTCAGTTGAGCCAGTCACTGCAACAGAGAGTCACTGCAGTTAAAAATATTTGATCATGATAGTGAATGTGTCTTGTAATGTGATAATTCTTCCCCCACTGCCCCAGCAACACTGTGTTAATTGAAGCTTGTGGGTCCTATCTTGTAGTAGCAAAATATACAAGCAGCTAAAATAGTGTATTTGTTGGTTTTGCCTATTTAGAGAGAATGGAGTAGGTGGTACATAGGCAAAACATAAGTTAGGAAGGTTCAATTACCACTCTCAAACTCACTAAGCCAAATCATTATTTGCAGCAGCAAACTGCTTTAGTAGGACTTTACCCCTTTAGTAGGACTTTCTCCATTCCAGTCTCCTGAGTACTCAGCATAGCTCATCTCCAGCTCTCTACAATTTGCAATTCTTTACATTAGACTTCATGGTCCTGTGTTAGACCTTCTCACCCCTGCAGTCGACAATAAAGACTGTCTCCATTCTCTATAATATATTACCTTTATATCTGCTGTAATTTATTGGCCCAGAAATAATATAAACAGCTGGAATAATCAGACAACCAAAATGTTACATGGAACAATTATATATATTTTGAAAGTACACAAGAGGACAGAGTATAATTTGTATTTCCAGTAAAATATTTACGACGGTGGTACAACTTGAATATGGATCATCACAGAACTTAACACATGAAGATCACAGTATTTTCTTGTAAGTAAAAATGCAGAGGAAGAAGGAATGAATTCCTAGGACAGCAAGGAGGAGCAGTGGGTACATGCTGAAATAGCAGTGTGACATACTCTGCTCCCATTGACAACCCAAGCCATGGGCTCTGACTGTGTTTCCTGGGTGAGGTGCTGCAGTGAAGAATTCATTCCTCTCCCTGGTAATGGAAACACCAGAACAATCAGAGTCCCTTCTCAGACAGCTCCCCTGAGTCAGTGCAGTGGGAATGGCTGCAGGCAACAAGCCCTTTTCATTTCCTGCTCATTCACTGCTCCCTGTCACAGCTCTTTAAGTGTCTCGTTTCCTAAGCCTTTTGACCTGGTGAAACAGAGTAATGAAATTTTTGTGAAAGGCTGACTTAGCTCTCAAACATCAGTCACTGGTCATCATCATGTGAGGTAGAAAAAACTTATTACTAGACCTTTCATGGAATCAGGGCATGAACCAGAGGTCACCAAAAGCCAGGGTTATTTTTTTATTACCTGCAAAAGCCTTCAGGTACAACTGTCACGACCAATTCTCTTTGAAGAGGACCATGAGGACAGCTGACCCCAGAGAGAGCTGGAGAGGATTGTGAAAGGGGTGTGCAAGCTCCAGAAGTTGCAAACTGGATAGCTTTTATCTGGGAAACTTTTCCTAGAGAGAGAGGGGTAAAGTTGGGTGTTTGATGTGCTGTCCAAAGGGATGCAGTCAAGAATATAAAAAGCAAAGAATAATTCGTTCTTCTAGCTTTGGGGAAGGATTAGTTTTGGGGCGGGGGCTGGCTGGATCAGGGTGGGAATTGCACCTCTGAACTAAAGAGAACCCTGAAGAATCTTTAAAATCATCTGTACTACTTCAGCTGACACAGTCAGAAGAAATCAATCTCTGCTTCATCCTCTCTAATTTCACAAATAAAAACATCCACTAAGGGGTAAAAAGTCATATATATTTGTGGCTTGGCAGCATATCACAAGAGTGAGAAGTTGGGTCTACCCTTCCAGCTGTTGCAGATCACTGAATGACAGCAAGGTTTGTCTCCTGGTTTACCCTCAGCTGGCAGCTCAGCCCCATGCAGCCAATTCCCACGGGCAGATGGGTGTTCTGCCATCTGCAAGAAAGACCACCAAAGATCCCTGAAGCCTTCTGACCCATTTCCAGCAAGGTCTAGAAAAACAAACTGTGATAACTAATTTGCATAGAAAGCAAGAAACTTAGCTGCAGGGTGGGGAAAACTTACCTGTAAACCCTGGGTGCACACATCCTAGGACACCCATCTGCTGGGTCAAAGCTGCAGCTGTGATTGATGATAATCATCCATCCATCCATCCATCCATCCATCCATCCATCCATCCATCCATCCATCCATCCATCCTTCCTTCCTTCCTTCCTTCCTTCATCATCTGTGTGTTATTAGCAGTTTTCAGCACAAATCCAAAACACAGCCCCATGCCAGCTGAAGTAAATTAACTCTATCCCAGCAAAAACCATAGCAAAACAGATTTTTCTCTCACTTCTTTCTAGCAGCTCCAGAGATACCAATATGGCAAATAATCAAGATAAGCAATAAATTCCCAAAATGTTTATCTTGCAGTTATACACTTATTGAAGGCTTCTTGCTCACTTCTGTTTCTCATTTCCTAGTTTTCTGTAAATTGCCTGGATGCTATCCTAATTTCCTGCTGATAATAAGAATTATATTAAAGTACAGATTTAACCTTTTATTTAAAAAGAAATTCTGATATCTATGATACTAAAATAATCTTTCAGGAGTGCAGAGAAACGCACAGAACTACTGAAGAATAGAGAAGATTAACAAGTTCTGAAAGACAATTTAAAAATAGTAATAGAATTTGTGTCTAGAGAGATTCAAGAAAACATTCTGCAAAGACAGATGCAGAGCATCTAATAAACATTTCATCCATGGCACATGAGTGATGAGCTACCCTGAAAGGTTTGGGCATTTTGGAAGGCAGGACCAGAGTGAGTGTCATGATGAAATTTATTTCTCGTCCTGGGCTCTCAAAAAGTGTCTTAGGAGTGTGCCTTCAAAATGTTAATTAATCTAATGGGAATTTCAGGCATTGTGATCTACTTCAACAGCTATAATAAGGCATCTTATAACTAGGTTTGAAGAAGATTGGATTATCATGGGAATTGAAATTTCCATGGCATAAGCAGTAAGTCATGATTTTATGCAGGGTGCTATAAATCTCAAATACAAGCATGTCTGCACTGAAAGGTGCCCTTGAATCTCTCAGCTCAACTAGTGTTTCCTGTTTGGCTTACAAAAACTGACATGCCAGTGAGTTAATGGGAGGCAACCTGGAGTGAGTTTGAGGTGCTCTGGTGCGGCAGAGCCAGGTCCCTTGGGCAAACAACTTGCACCAGGGCTGGTGTCACGATGTCCATACCTGACTGCAGCTGCATTTGCAGCTTCCCATGGAAAGGCATTCCTCTATGTACTGACAGAATCAAGTCTTGGAGCTTCCTCAGGAAAATTCTGTAATGTGGTGGTACCAGCTAGGATCTGCACTTACCTCAGGCTGCCTAAAGGCAGGTGTGCCACCATCAGCTGTAAGCAGACTGGATGCACTGGGAGCCAAAATAATTGCCATACTTATGTGAAAGTGGTCCAAAGATCCCAGCTTTGTGCAGAATACAGTACTGGGATTAGACACTAGAAAAGGCTTGAGATTCAGAGTTCCAACAGACCTGTGCAGCTGATAGGCTTGTACCCCATGAAGCCTGAGAGCTGCTTCCCTGCCCTTTGAACACTATCAGGGACATGTGTTCACCAAAGCAATGTTGAAAAGAAGTGTGAACCCGTCATCTGGCTCTTCAGCCTTGGTGCCATCTTTTCCAAAGATTAGAAAAGGCTTCAGTGGCAATCTGCCATTTCAAATGGAAGCTGCCTTAGGATCCTCACTCATCACACTCATCACAGGAATGACTCATCCCATACATGGCTAAAATGACAATTAAAAATTGCATTTTGATAAATTTTTTTCCTAAAGCATTTCTAAACCCACACATCCATGCCAGACAAACACAAGAACAACCATCAGCAGGTAAGGATCATTCATATACAGCCATATACAGAGAAGGCACACACTCACATGCTTCTCCAGTGTTCAAAACAAGCCTGTTTCTCTACTTTGGAAGGTGCAGAATGCTAAAGTCAACTCAAACCAACACCTAACTCCTTGTATCTTTCAGTAAGAAGAGTCTAACAGATTCTCACAGCCTCTTTGAAGCCAATGGACCACCCAGCCTCAATGCAAGGCAGGAGTGTTGTGTGTTCTGTTGTATGTCCATCTCATAATCATTGTAGCACACAGGGAGAAGATGAACTTGTCATTGGCATTATAGTTTATATGGACTGACAACACTGATAAATGCTTCATCAAAAGGATTACTTCATAAAGGAGCTGTCAAGATTTCCTACAACTCATCATTTAGAAGCATGAAAATGAATGTTATCTTTTTGTTTCTCTGATACCTTTGGAGATGTAGCTCTTATAGCAATGCTACCTATGAAAGCACAGATAATTTCTTTTCTGGTATTTGCACTTTGTCTATACTGCATTTAGTTTAATTCACTGAAGAAAGAAGCAAAATCTAAAAGCAAAGAGTCATTATTTTGTCTCCACCCATGTGCCTTCACTTTTTTTGGAAATTATGATTACACTCCCCTTGACATCTTCCATATGCTATGAACACCTGTGTTCAGATGGAAAACTGGTCCTGTGCTCTTAGAAAAATTGAGCATAACAATTATACTCCATAAAATAATGTAACAAAAAGGATTTAAATGTTTAGGAGTGAAATCAGTGTGATTGCCTCTTTTCAATGAACAGGGTTCAGCCTAATCTAGGTGAGAATTAGCTCTCTGCAGTGCCCATGCTAGAGGTAATAGCAAAGCCTGCAATGTTTGGAGACATGTCCTGCTGTTTTGATCTTCAAAAAGAGTAGGATAACCTTGTTTTCTTCACTGAAAGTAATGCTAGCCTGTATGGCCAGTCACTTTTTCAAACTTCAGCCTTTCTCTTAGATATCTCCATCACTTTTTTTTTTTTTCAGTTGTCTCTCTGCTCTTTTCACCAGGCACAGTAACATTTTTTATCAAAAAACATCTTGCATTGCTTGAGAAGACTCACCTCATCCATCTTTACTGTTTTCTTTGAAGCCTTATTTTCACATGGCACGTAGAAAAAGTCTGCAAAGAAGCCAGTGCTGCAGGTAACACTTTCTATAACATTTCCAACATCGGAAATGTTTCCGTTCAGGTTTCTCAATGGATGAAACACCACAACTCAGCTGTAGTGATGTTTCATTTTGTTCTTCCTGTGCCTCTTGTTCCTGGAAAATATCTGCTGGGTAGGCTTTGGAAAGTGTCATTGCAGAAAATTACCCTGCTCTGGTGAAGCAGCAGGGAGGCACATTTTTCTCTCAGCAAAAATTTTTTTTGTTTCCCCCAATAGCATTTATTTAATTTTTCAGTGCAAGACAATGTGGTTTTAGATCCTCTGCCTTAATTTGAATTTTAAAGCTGTTCTAGGGTCTAAAATTCAATAGGTTGTGTTTGTGTGAATGTATAGTGACTTACCACATCTGTTCCCTTCTTACATGGAAACTGCACTCACAAGTTCACTGGAGTGCCTCCTGAAGCTTAACAAATTCAAGTATGATTACTACAAACAAATGAAAAATTATAATAAAGAAAATAATAACCTACCTTAATCAAAGACCAATAATCTGTTGCAGGAGGATTAGCAAGAAGTTGAGGTTACAAAAGAAAGCTTAAGAATCAGTTCTCAATCATACTGATGAAACTGAATTAAGTGGCTTGAGGGACCCTAGAGTAACTCCCAGTAAAGATATCCTTATTTACATTTGACCAGCTCTGAATGAGGGTGCACATAATATTCCTAATAAAGTATAATATGGAAATAAGCTTAATTAACTTAACTTCCTGGTAAGAGTGTCCTTTAAGCCAGTGGCAGAAAACTTAATAAAACCCAGTAAAGTTAATAACCCCAAACTAATAAACCTATTAGATAAGAGACTTGACATATTTTCTTAATGAGTATCTTAATAAATCCCTAAGTCTGATAATATGAAACAGCAAAGAAATGTATTTTTCCAGTAGAGAATTCCCAAGGTCTCTCATGCAAATAGAAACACAATGTAAACTGGTAATTAATGTCAACACTGGACAAGATGCAGCAGAAACCAAGAGAAGCACAGTTCTGCTCCAGAACATTTCTATCTGAAAGTAATGTCAGGCAGCATAAGGTGATTCCTTTTACCATTCTTTGTATTATATGACAAAGTTGTTCTAAGAATTGTGGGTGTTGGTGGACAAGGAGCTGGACATGACCCAGCAATGTGTGCTGACAGCCCTGGAAGCCAGCAGAGTCCTCAGCTGCACCAGGAGGGGTGTTGAGGGAAGGGATTCACTCCCTCAGCTCCACTCTCATGAGACCTCACCTGGAGTTCTGCAGCCAGCTCTGGGGACCCAGCATGAGAGGACAAAGGGCTGGAGCACCCCTCCTATGAGGACAGCCTGAGAGAGCTGGGGCTGTTTGGCATGGAGGGGAGAAGGCTCTGACCTGCTATCAGCCTTGCAGCACCCAAAGCACTGAATTGAGAGCTGGACTTTTTACCATGGCCTGTAATTCTAGGACAAGGGGGAATGGCTTCACTCTGAAAAAGTACAGGTTTAAATGAGATGTCAGGAGGAAATTCTTCATTACTGTGAGATGCTAGAACAGGTTGCTCAGAGAATTTCTTTACTTCTTCGTGTGTTCAAGCCATGAGATTGCTGATGTGCCAGCACAACTCGTACTGGCCTTGTCTGCCTGAGCAGAAAGAAACCAGACTGCAGACTTGTAGAATTTGCAGCCTCTGGGAACTGCATTGCTTGCAGTGCTGTGAGAAGTGTCTTGTAACACTTTTCTCTATAGATTTTCCAGTGAGTATCAGGGAACTTCCAATTTGTGCAAAGTGCTACATTAAAAAAAAAAATTAAACTAATGGGATATTACTGTACTCCATACCTTTTAATTCTAAATGCACAGTGAAAGGTCTGTTTTGATACATTTAATCTGTGAAAAATATCTACTCAAATGCAGTATTCAGATTATTTAGTAGTGTTAAATATTATAATACACAGATCACTTAGAAGATAATGCAATATAAGAAGCAGTTTTGTATAATAATATATAACAGAACTGTAGCCAACAGGATAGAAAAAGAAATTGAAGTTTTAAATGAGGGATGGCCTAAACATACAAAGAAAACCTTCCCAATAAACAGTCTTTTGTCAGTTGTCTATACTGTTTATGCTTTAAATAATATTATTAATAAAAAGTCAAACATGGAGCAAAGTGTGAGCTGCATTATGAATCTGAATAAAACAATGCCAAGCAGAAGAAAATGAAGTTAGTGTGACATTTTGCCTCCTGCAGCACTCCTACATTCCTAAATCTGCATCCAGCTCACAATGTTTGTGATGAGGATGGAAAAGAGCCATGGACCTGGTGGATTGGATGGATGACCTCAAGTGCAATAACTCTCCACAAAAGCAACATCTCCTTCAATTGTGAGCTGCAATTGATTCTAAGAGGGCCAAAACTGTTGTGTAACAGATGCTCTAAGTGGTATGGATGTTGAAGCAAAGGTCACTCACAGTTTCCTTCCAGTGAGCCAGACACAAAGTCCACCGATGCCAACCTGTCACAGGAGAGCTTTCACAACATGCCTCTGTATATTTCCATTAATTCATCAACCTTATGCAGCTGAGTTTCACAGCCAATAACTGTTAGATGTATCCAATTATTCTAATACAATTGCTCAGAGCCCTTTGTTTTTACAGGCAATGCTGACTGCAGCTTTTCATTGCTCAGGCTGTGGCCTCCTCTCTCCCCTGCTCCCTCCACAGCCCCTGGTGCTGCATTCGCATCTCCACCAGTGCTGCAGGTCAGTGGTGGCACAAATGGGGGGTTCAAAAACCTCTCCTCTGCCAAGCCCTTTGGGTTTGCATACCTGTTGCCAGTCCAGTGCTGCCCATGGGAGCAAACTGGACCCGGGATGAGGTTCTCAGTGGGATTTTTGGTGGCACAGCCTCTGGTCTTGTCTGTTTGGTCACTGGAAGATAACCCTTTCTGATGCTTGAAAATTCACACAAAAGCAAGAGGATAAAAATGTTTATGAAACTTGTAGGTTTTCATCTAACTAAGAAGCAAGAGATGTAATCTATTTTGTCTGTCATGCTTTATTAGCTGTAAGTTTTGTGCAATTCAATATTCACATTTGACAGTCTTCAACTGAGTCCATATTTTTGTAGAGGCCATTCATGAGCAATTTTAAAAGCATAGTGCATAAAATTAGAAAATACATCAAAGTCATAGGAAAAAAATCCAAATTGCAACACGTTTTCAGTTTTTGACCTTTTTTCTTCTAAATTTCCTTCTAAATGCTATTTCAAGAGAGCTGAGACATTAACATTAATGCAAATTTTCTTTTAATAGGGAAATTATTTTTCACTGCTTTTCATAGCAGATTATACAGCCTCTGGAAAAGGAAAGCAAAGTATGTTTCAGATGAAATAAACTGCACTGTCTGTGTGCACAGCAATACAAGGTATTTACATTCTATACAGATAGCTGAATGCATACATACATTACTTTACAAAGTAATAAATAATATTCATAGGAAATATCAAATTTTTACACATTTTATGAAATATGTACAATCTTGTAGTTTGTAACTAAGCTTTTGCACATATGCACTTGGAAACTGAAATGAAGGGAGCTGTGTCTTCTGCTGTTCTCAGAGTGCACCGCTGATAAAGCTGTGGCTTCTCATCCTGCTGTTCTGATTTTTATAAAAATCAAATACTGTGTGGTCTCTTTAAGATATTTTTAAGTGCATATCATGGTAATGGATTGCCACCTTCCTGAATCGATTCCTGGCTTGTTCTAGATTGCCAGCAACTGGTCCTGAATGCACATTCAGAATGATTGGAAGTGCTCAATGATTTTTCCTCCAGGAACAAACAACCGAACTTGAAATGCCCCCCTGGAGTTTAGTGCTCACCACTCCCTCAAAGGGCTCCACTTCTTGGAAAGAGGTGAGTTCTGCCTGGACACTACTAACTGCTGAGTGAGGGCACAAAATTAGAGTGTTTTTCAACCTAGACTCTGTCCCTCAGATGATACTGTGCAGTTTGCCTCTTCCCTGAAATGCAATACTACACTTATAGGGAGAAACACACCCACTTTTCCCAAGTTTTGTTTTGGTCATCAATAAATTGTTTTTTCCTACAGATTGTCCCTTTCATGGCACATATGAGTGTGTATCAGATCAAGGTCCAGTTCTCTTGCTCTTTGCCTTCAGCCTCTGGCATAGATAGCAAAAGTGTAGCAAAATCATGAGACTGAGAACATTCTGGATTTGCTCTTACCTTCTTCTGAATGAATCTATGGCAATAAGACGTTTTTATTCAGACTATTCCTCCCTATTCAGTGTTACATGAGTAACCACATGGCACAGGGGAGACAGGTCATAAGTTAGACTTCTGGTCTAGCAGAGCTTGAGCAAGTTGTCTCAAGTGGTCCCACAGGGTCCCTGTGGCCACTGGGAGTGTTTTCACAGCCAATTCCCCTTATCATGCCAGTGGGGAGTTTGACAACCCCAGAGGGACAAATGAGCAAAGTCCTGAATCACCATCTGAAGAGGTCTCCTATATGCCTCATGAAGGTGACTTGTGGGGAGTAAAAGACCCATTCTCCTTGTTAAACCTGAGAGCCAACCTAAGGTGACATGAGATGGTGGTGACAGGGCAGCAGCTGCTAAGAATAGAATAATGGGGCATCAGGTACATCCTTCTGCTGGCCAGCAGGGAGACAGGGCTGGACAGAGAGACTCAGATCAGTGTGCTGGGACTTAGCTGGACAGACATCAGCCATTTAAAAGTTAGGCATTCAGCCCATGTGGCCAGCTGGAGTTGGACTGGGAGATGGGAGATGGGGCCTGGGTCTCATGCAAATGGTGGTGTCCAAAACAGGGGTACAGTGTGCACTGGATATGCCTGTCCATCTCCATGGATTGGTGAGGATGAGCCTGTCCATCTCCATGGACTGGTGAGGATGAGCCTGTCCATCTCAATGGTGAGGACAAGGTGGATGCTCAGCAGGGCTGGGTGCCCACTTTTATCAGTGCTGTAGGCAGGAGAGTGGCACCCCACACCTTTGGAACTATGCTCAGCTTTTTTGCTGACCTCCAGGGCCAGTGAGCCACCCATTTCTACCTGCTTTGATTTGAGTTTAGGCAATCATAAAACACAGATAGAAACATCACTTTTTTTTTTTTTTTTTTTTTTTTTTTTTTTTTTTAAATTTCCTTTAACTCTTTGAAACATTTTGGACAAGAAGACTTGCTCAATGGACAGGTGTTATAGTCTTCCTTCTCTACCTCAGTGCAGAGCCTGGTGTCAAATCCACTCCCACTAAAGCTCAGCTGCAGAGGGATGTTGGTGTGGGTAATACACTGACTCTGAAGCAGGAAGTGCTGACACAAAACCCAGATCCATCACTTCAAAGCAACACACTGGGTGGACCTGACTTGCCTGGAAAACACAGAGTAGCCATTACAAAGAGATGTTCAGCATAAGGCAGGCATTTTGCCAGTAAGTGTAATTAATTTACATTAAGATAGATTCAATCTTTTATTTCAAAAGAATTCTAGGATTGATTCTCTTTAATTCATATCCACTTACAGTGAAACAGTCAAGCTAATCACAGAAATCATTTGAAGTAGCTATTTCCATAAACAAGCAATTAGGCACTTATAAAATGACTTTTAGATGTGATTTTAATACAAAATGAGACATAGTCTTCATTGATAATCTTAGCATTAAGCAGAATGTTATTCAGTCTCTATTCTTTAAAGATTTTACAATTGCTGTGCTCAATTATTAGGAAGTAATAAAGACATAATACTAATCCAGCTGGCCAGCAGTGAGAGACTTTCTAAGGGGGAACTCTTTCCAAAGGGAACTCTTTCATCCCTTTTGTGGATGACCTGCACAGCTGCCCTACCTGTGTGAGGACTCATGGGTTAAGCGTGAATCCTCATGAATCCTCATGAAATTGGTGAATCCACCAATTTCAAGGTGCTGAGCCTTTCAAGGTGGCCTGAAGAATTAGTAATCAAACTTCAGCCTTCCTAGGGGAGCCATTACAATGGAGAAATAAGTTACAGGAGATCTGCAGCCTGGGCCCAAGCAGCAGCACCTGGGGTCCTGAAGCACCATTTGGAGATGTGTAGCGCCTCTTCTTTCAGGGGTGCAGCTGCCTAGAGCCCCAGCTGCAGTGGGATGGCAGCAGTGGAACCCTGCCAGCCCTTCTGGGAGGAGAGAGGGGTCAGGGCAACGTGTCTGACCAAAGGGAGTGTGTGAGAACCAGGCTGGCCCAGGCTGCTGGCTCTGGGAGGGTTTGGCTGCAGAGCTGCATGTGAGATGTACAACCCCTCCAAGAAACACCCTGTGCCAGAAGACCCAAGTCAGCTAAAATCAGCTATTTTCCCTCCATGATTTTCAGGGTTAAAAGACAGTATCACATATAAAGATTATGTCATTAAAAAAATACAATGAAGTGAGGGTAGCACAAATATTTCAGTAAGGGGCAGAAAACTCTCAGGTTTGAACAATGCCACCTAAATATTTCCTTGCATCTTCAAACTGCTGCCGTGTTTGTCTTGGAAAGGGCAATATCAGTAATCTCTGATGATTTATGGTGAGTGACAGAGGCCCATCACCTGCTGTGGTTTCCTTAGATGGAGAGGATAAGCTACCCTGTTATCATGGCCCAGCACTAACAATGAGCAGTTAGCATTCAGCGGATTGCTCACTGCTCAGATAAGAAGCACTGAGCTTCTTGCCTTTAAAGAAGGCTGAAAGATAGGGATTTTTCCCCAACTGAATACACACAGATAGTTTTCTACTGTAAAAAATTATTTTGTCAGAAAAATGAGGAAGAAGGTATATTATTTCTGCCAAACCATGCATAAAAATATAATCTTTCTGGGGTTTAACTATAACATTCATCCCACATGAATCAAGTTAATTAGGAGAATCAGGATTAGAAATATCAGTATCAGGCTTCCTGCTTTCTTGTTAGGTGAATAGGGATGCTTTGAATTTTTTTTTGTTATTTAAAACAAAGAAAAACTCATTACCTTTTGTATTTTGGTGGATTTTGAAAAATAACTATCTGAGTTCAACAAATATTTTCATAAATAAATGTTTGTGTTTAAAACTAAAACTCTTTCTTTTCACCATCTAATATTTTTTCTTTCCATCTTGATATTTTTTCACCATCTGATATTTTTTCTTGTTTGCACCTATTGTTGCAATGCAGCAGAATTATACACCTTTGATTTTTCATATTTAAACATATTCTAAAAGGCAACATTTGGAAATACTGCAAGAAAAAATCGTCTTGCAGACAGAGGTGGGGAATATGAATTGTTTATCTGGTGTCAGTATTAGCAAGTTTCTATAGTTTTTGGTCCTTTGTGGTGATTTTTCAAACCTACAATAAATAGTTTTAGAGCCAAATTGCTCAGAAGAATCCTAAAATAAAGCAAGAACAGCTGAAAGCTGTGATTTACTTGGCATCTTCATCTCCCACCAGGTTCAAGAAAGGAATTCAGGAATTTCAGAAAAAATTTAATTCCTAATGAAGAACAATTTTTTATCCTATTTAATTCCTCCTCAGCAAGCAGGGACATAACTCAATGTAAGCATAAACATAACTCAGTATAGAATTAAAAAATTGTTTGGAAGGAGCCATAAAGACCATCTAGTTCCAGCCCCTGTCTCAAGGGTCTGGACACCTTCCACTAGACCAGGTTGCTCAGAGCCCCATCCAGCCTGGCCTTGAACTCTTCCAGGAATGGGGCATTCACAGCTTCTCTGGACATCCTCTTCCAGTGCCTCACCATCCTCACAGTAAATTATTTCTTCTGTAAGTCTAAACCTAAATTTCCCCTCTTTCAGTCTGAACCCATTGCTCCCCGTCCTGTCACTACAGTTCCTGATGGAGAGTGCCTCTCCAGCTTCACTGCAGTCCCCCTTCAGGTACTGGATCCATCCCTGTTTAATGTTAGTTTTGCATTTCACAGCACTTCAGCAAAAGGCAGACGTATTTTTTAGTGCCTCTCTGCCTGGTAGCACTTGTGACCAGGAGGAAAGCAGAGCTGCACTATGGGAACAGCAACAGTGCCCTGCTGTGCCACTCACACAGCCTGACCCACACTGCCAGCCTGCAGACACCCGAAATGGCACAACTGCCGTGTGTCACACAGGACAGGCCGGACTGACCCACACTGCCAGCCTGCAGACACCCGAAATGGCACAACTGCCGTGTGTCACACAGGACAGGCCGGACTGACCCACACTGCCAGCCTGCAGACACCCGAAATGGCACAACTGCCGTGTGTCACACAGGACAGGCCGGACTGACCCAAAGGGCTGCCTGGTTCAAAGGGAATTTCTCCTTTCCACTTTATTCCTCAGTCTCCCAGGAGCCAGGCATTCCAGGGACACTGAAACATAGCATTCCTCAAAAACCATGGCCTGAGTCACGACTGCAGTGCTTCCAGTGCTGATGGAGGGAGCTGGAAGCAGGGTGGAGAGCCACCCCAGGGTCACAGCCTGGGACTGCACAGCCTCCCAGGACTGGGCAGTACCTGAGGGCACAGTGCTGGAGCTGCCTGCCAGGATTTTATCTTGGGCACAGGTTTTCTTGGGATATGCTTGGGCACAGGTTTTATCTTTGGCACTCTGAAAATTTACCAAACAAACAAAACGCTGCAGACAACGCTCCAGGTTCAAAGAATCAGCACTGCAGCTGTGCCAGCAAACACTGGGAGAGCCCTAGATAAGGGATCAGGCTGCTGCAACAGTGTAAAGTACATCGTGTTTTTGAAACCAAGGTAATGAGACAAGGAGTGAGAAACACACATAAAAAATGCAGCTACAAATATTTCACTTACATGCTGGCATATTTCAGAAAACTTTCGTGAATCTTCCTTCCTTCCCTGATCTCACCTGCTGCATTGATATTTTTCATTATTTTAATATGAGGATGAAATAGAAATAATTCCAACCTCAGGTTTGCTCTTTCAATGGTTTTAAAAAATGAGTGCAAGTTTGTGAAATATGTTTCAAAATACTTTTTGCTAGGAACTTTTTTCAATTTTTTTTTTTCACAGACCCATCGAATTGTCTTAAAGATATTGAACAGGGAGTCAGGGATCTGAATAAAATTAAGAATGTTAATGAAAATTGACATCTCATTTGAAAATACTTGATCTAATTTTCTAAATATTAAAACAACTTGTATGTATCTTAGATTCTGATGAAAAGATTGCATTTTGCATGAAGCCCCCCCTAAATTTAAGCCTATCAGATGCAAAAACAAAGTAAAAAGGAATCATGGAATCACAGAATCATTAAGGTTGGAAAGACCTCTAAGGTCATTGAGTTCAACCAGCAGTGCCAAGTCCATCACTAAACAGTAGTGAGCAACTTAAGCAAGAGTGAGGTTGTGACACATGTGGACAACCTGCAGCTGCATTTCTGGAAAGCACTTTTCAGACCAGAACCATAACACTTTTCTGTTTTTGGAGGAGTCACTAGCTCTGGTTTGAAGTATATAATCAATAGCACTTATTTAAATCTACACTGCTAAATCTTCATAGCTCTCCTGTGTTCAAAACAATGCCTTTCTCAGAGAGGCAGGCTATTTGATTCAGCATAGCCCTAAGGGAGTTATAACCGTGCTCTTTTCCCCATATTTATGATTTTCTCATTTTTATGATTCATGATTTATGATTTTAGTCCCTTCCCTCAGAAAAAAAAAATTAGAAACTTTTGAAGTCTCTTGTAGAACAACAGTAATCTCTTGTTTGTTACCAAACAGGAGGATACATTGTGTAGCTGTTGAAGTATGTAATTCCTGGTGTGTTTGATGTTGAAGTATGTAATTCCTGCTTCCCTTTGATTAAATTCTTACAAGGCTAAAGAAAATATTTAATAAAATTACCTTACACCAGATAATTTTTTCTTATTTTGAAATGTCATACACAGCTCGGAATTCAACCAAACTCTCTGAAATGGTTGCGGACCAAGCTTCTGGTACTGTATGTGGCTTCATAGTAAAGATTAGGGAAAGCACTGAAAATTTTAGTAAGGGAGGACCTCAGATAGTTCAGTAAATTGAAATTAACATCATAGTGACACAGTCAGCCAAGCAAGGGCATTGACTTGTGTAAAATAACCCTGTCCCATTGGTTTTCAGCCTGCCTGGGATGTGGGGACGCTGATGACTGCAGCAGGGGGTGACACACAGGTGGCAGTGCCCAGGGCTGGGGGGGAGCAGGGCAGCGTCACCCTTGGCAGCACAGTGGCCCCATCCTCAGCTCACCTGCGTGTCCAGCCTCATCCAGAGCACAAAAGGGAAAATGAGGTGAAGTTTTCAGGGCTCTGCCTTTGGCATCAGAGCCTGTTTGAGACCTTGGAGACAGCAGATCCCACCAGCATCCCAAAGCAGCTGCAGACACAGGCTGAGAGCTTTTACACTGCACACATGACTTTTTCTACAAATACAGAGCAAACCCAGGTAAAGTTTTACCAGCTTTAATGTATCTTTTGGTGTGGTAATGAAAAAGATCATCATCAAAGAGGATAAGGACCATTAAAAACCCAATATTCTGCTACAGTGATTTGTTTATGGCCTCATTTGGCAGCAGTTTTATTTATCAGGTGTGCAGCTTCACTGAATGTCTTATAGCCCAGGTGCTTCAGGAGTTTATTATCTGCAGGACACTGTGCTCCTGTTCCAGAAGAGATGATATCTGGAACAGGAATTGTTCTAGGGCAAACTTTACAGACCTGTTTCTCCAATCTGTCAGCCAGTTTTGGCACTTTGTCTCCACAGATTTCTGTGAAGACAGTAGGAAAAAATGTAGGCTGGAGATCACACCTTGCATTGCTGATAGCTTTTGCTGAAAAACTAATGTTCTGCAAAGCACTACTACATGAAAAACAGCTGTACATCAATTTCTGCTATTGCCTGCCCTTAGTTAAACCCAACTCAAATTTTGTGGTACCACTTAGGTGATGCAACTTTCACTATCTCATACCTTTGAAGACAGGAAGAACAAAACAGTAATGCTTGGAAATTGCCCTGCTGTCTCTTCCACAACACAGCAAAAGCTGACACAGTTGAAAGCTGTAAACATATTCCAACTCACATTTATTCACGTTACTGCTTTCACATTGACGTGGTGCAAGATACTGCTCATTTCAGATGGGGCCACAGACATGCCCCAGTAAACTCTTGATATCTTTTAGACCATGAATTAACACTGTACTCAGGACATTAATAAATACTTGAAAAGTCTGTAAATGACCTATGTTGAACTCCTTTGTAAAAGTATTTACCTTATTTGAATGGATTTATTTCTACGTCAAAATACATTACACCATGAAGTGATGGATGCAACTGTTCTGAGAAATTGTGTGCACCTGATATGGTGTTTATCACTGCTGCAAGTCTGCATAAGTTCGAGATTGAGCAGGAAATGATGAAGATTATGCAGAGCCAAAAAAGATTTGATCTTAAGGTACTCATTTTGCTCTCATTGAAAGCACAGCAGCCCTTCCCAGGGAGATCCTGTGAGCTGGTGCTCAATGATCTGATGCTCTGGCGATGCCTCAGTCCAGGGTGAAATGCTGGATGCTTCAACCTCAGCCCAAGATGAAATGCTGATTGCTTCAAGCTCCTCTGAGCTCTCTGAGCACCCCACACCTCCCTGCATGTGCGTGTGCATGCGTGTGTGCGCTGCTCACCACACCACGGAGCAAAGTCCAGCAGCCACGCTCATCAATTCATGTCCCTGACTGTGCCCTTTAGACACAGCCCTCGTGGCAGATGTGGTTGCCATTGATGAGGCTGAAGGTGGCCAGGGAGTGGTTGGTGCTCTTGAGGGAGGTCATGCGCGTGGTGCTCCTGGCCATGCTGTGCGAGCGGATGAGCAGGCGAGCCCTGCAGCACAGCAGCTGGTTGTTGAACTGCTTCCGGAAGCTCTTGCTCAGCAAGTACAGAGCAAAGGGGTTGACACAAGAGTTAGTGAAGGCCAGGATCCGAGCACAGATGCTGGCAATGAAATGCAGCACTGAGGTGTCCACCTCGGAGTAGTGGTAGGAGCGGTACAAGTAGATGATGTGGGTGGGCAGCCAGCAGAATGCGAAGAGGCACACGAAGACCAGCACGGTCTTGGCCAGGCGCTTACGGGACTCAATCTGGACAAAGAGAAACACAGATTAGCTGATGTTCCTAGCTCAGACCAGGGCCTGGCTATTTCTGCCAGTGCTGCAGCTTTCCAGCTAACATATGGCACATAGCACACCCAGAGCAGGGATGTGGACTGCAGGTGAACACAGTCAAGAAATCTGGACTGCAGGTGAACACAGTCAAAAATTCTCCTTGTCTCTCCTCAACCCCCTTCTCTTATAAACAAAAAATTCTGAGAATTTATTACATAAGAAGTAGTCTTTCTTTTCCTTTCTGTTTAGAAATAAAATTTCCAGTGGCTTGTCACTTTGCAAAATCCCAGGTCTGGCAAGAAAAGTGTGGACAATCTGCATTAGTTATCCACACATAATATATACAATCATATGTAATTTTAATAAATTGCCTTATTATTATTGCTATTATTATAATTAATAATCGTGTAGGAGTCTGGGATATTTCACAGAGCTCACAGGCAGGACATTCTGCCATGGGGCCATGTGGTGTATGTACACAAAAGTGCTGTCAACAGCTTACAGCCCTTTAAGACCAAGTTCAGCGCTCAGAGTCTGAAGCAGATGGAGAAACAAAAAGAGGATATTCTGTACTTGGAGGAACACCAAGGCAGCAGTGAGGTGGACCCTTCAGCTGAAAGCACTGGAGCCACCAGGAGAGAGCTACAGGTGGTGAACAGACGGATGACCACCTCTAGGAAGAATCTGAGCTTTGTCAGGGAAAGGTGCTTTCACAAAGCCAGCTAGCACACAGTGTAACCTTCATGCAGACCAGCCACACTTGTTTTACTTTTTGATTCTACAGGCCTGGAATCAACCCAAAGGTATTGCTCAACTGAGGGGAGCTGAGGTAAACCATACCTTGTCTTTTGCCTACAAGTGCTGTACATTAGGATAACGAAGCCACTGAAAAACACATCTCTTTTCCTTATGGACACAAAAGCCATGAAGGAGTTGCCCAAAATGAGAGGACAGAGCTGCCCAGAAAAACCTGCTAAAATGCATCACTCCTTGGAAGAGGTAATGCCGCCAGAGTTTGCAGGATTGGGAAATGTAACACTGCTGATCTTTTAGGGCTCCCTCATGTTCTCCTGTGTGGTAATCCCACTAACACTCCCCGGCACTCCTAGAGAATTAGCTGCATCCCACTTCTTGTACTTAAGTAGGATGTGAATGGCCTGCAACTGCCCCTAGCCTCAGCCCTGCTGCCCTTGCTCCTGCCCCAGTGCGGCCACAGCGCCTGGCCAGGCTCCCAGGACACTGCTCCATCCTCACTCTGCTTCCAAGCTCCACAGGTAAATCAGAAACTGAGCATTTCACACAGGCTGATCTATTCTCAGGACAGCTACAAGCAGGAAGCAGGCAGGAGAGACACTGCAAGCCCATTTGGACTTTATTTCATGCCCCTTTAATGGGACAGACTAAAAAAATCAGCCATTGAGCTCAGGAAGGACTGACATGCACCAGATGATAACATCTCCAGCGAGCAGGCTGAAAATTAAATCCTTTGAGAAAGGGCTCTCCTTGGCTAAACCATATATTCTTTTAAAATGTATTCTTAATTTGATATAGGGCTATTGAGGCCACATCTGCACTATAAAGAAAGGAAGCAATGCAATAAAGAAATCGATACCAGTTATCTCAGATGGAGACGTATAGCACTTGAATGCACTGCAGGACGGGAATGATGGACGGAGGGTGCTAGACCAGCCTGGCCTTTTGCTTTCTTTAGAGCTCTCTCCCCAAAACCAAAGGGGAAAGGGCTGCTTGTACTGCTCACTTTATTGCCACTAATCAAAACAGCCATCGAATCAGCAGAGAAATGGCCTGCGGGGGAAAAGATTTACGCACATTCAGAAGGGAAAAAGGATAAGGATTTCAGGGATCACACATCATTTGATGGGCAAAACCCAAGTCTTTCCAGCCTTACTGCTTCAGCATAGCACCTGAAGGCTGGGTAAGATGATTTTGTTGGGTCAGTCTAAGGTGGAGGTGCCAGCTGGGTGCAATTGAGTGGACAGTTGCTCAGCTACGAATGGCTTGTGTCAGTTTTGCTGAGGTTGAAGTACACCTCAGTTAAAAAGAAGAGGTAAGGCAAATAAGATAAATACCTCAAGGTAAATAGGCTGTTTAGAAACAGGCAAGGCTTCATCCAAGGTCCTCCCTCTGACAAAGCAACTTTGTGAAGTTTTGATTTTCTCCCATACCACCCCTTTGCTTCAATTTGCAATGCTGTATCTGCTCTGCCCCCCTTTCCCTGCATCCTAGTCAGTACCTTTCTAGGCTTTGGCAAGGGTCTCCTGCTATGCTTGCCATGGTAACCACTCTGCCAAAGTCTCTGAACTTACAAACAGGAGGAGATGCTTTAACTGTTTAGCCCTGTATTATGGCTTCTTTCATCCATTTTAATTCTTTTACCCCACCCAATCTATTAAAATCAGTATGACAGACACAGTCTGTCACAGTATAAATTTCCCTGTATTCCCTCTTTCCTCCCAGATTCAAAGAAAATGTGGATTTTTGAAGAAAGTCAAATCTCTACCTGTTTTCTCACATGCACATTTCCTTCCACGGGGATGTTGTAAGCACTCCGCATCAGATTCTTAGCAATAAAATAATAATATACTGAAATTACAGATAGGGGAATAATATAAAATATGAGAAAGGATGCCATTGAGTGAATTTTGGGATGCAGCCCATCTGAATGAGGGTAAGGAGCGCAGCTGATAAAGGTTTTATTAGTCCCTTTGTCATGGAAAGGGTGCAGATCTGAAAATACTGCTTCAGGGATGGCAAGCAGCATGGATACAATCCAGATTATAGCAGCTCTCACACAAATCTTCATCAGTGCATGTGATGCTTGGATCTCCATTGGCCTTACTATAGCTTTATACCTAAAAAACAAACAAAAAAAGGATATGGTTTATTGACCTCAACATTCAAGCATAGTATTACTGCTTTTCCCTTCCATTCAGAAATAAAAACACAAACAAAACCATTCTTTACTCAAGACTGGATTTTTTCTGGTGTTTTTCATTTCAATATTTTCAATAGACTTCTCAATTTAAACCCAGAGCCACCTGTCATCAGTTCATTCAGTTTCATGTGTATTGAGTTTATTTAATTTGTAATTGACCCAACAAAGCACAGGGCTCCCTGATATTAACATGTTAATTAATATTAATGACATTAATATCTGTCCAAACAGCATTGAGACAGGAAGGGCAATCATTAACTTCTCTTCCAAGGTGTATAGCAGCTTATACCCCAGAACAGTGTTGAAGGAAACTGGGCTGAGATTTTGACACACTTTTCAAGCTGTGAGTATAGCGGTCTCCTGCAAATCTTATTTTTTCTCAAGCTACAAAGAGCATGCTGCCTGCTTAATTGCTGTTTGGTGGTGTAGCTGGCAAGAGTAGCTCAATGCATTGAGGTAAAGTAGCCAGAAGTGCTAACTGAGTCTCTTGCAGAAAATCACCATTATTGCTCGCTATTCTATATACATAGAGACATTTTTTGACTTGAAATGTTGTCTTTCATGACTTCAGCCTTTCAGAAAATTGTACTTTAGAATCCAAGGATATCAAAGAATGAAACTTATTTGAAATTGGTGTGTATAATGAGAGGAATGGAAAACATCAGAACTTAATATATGCTGGAACCCTGCTTTGGCAGGATTTGACACTCCAAGCAAGCCACAACTCACATACGCTTTTAAGGAGCATAGTAGAAGAAAAAAAAGGTGATTAGGAAGGAGTATCTACAGGTTTCACAAACTAGCATGGAGGGTCATTATTATAAATTACAAACTGTTGGATAATTCTTCCAGGATCTGCCTCACTCTGCCATGGTGTGCTTGGCTCCCCGTTGGTCACTGCTCCCTGGGACTGCTGTGTGCCTGGGTCCCGGGCAGTCCCAGCCCTCTCTGGCATGGCAGGGTACGTCCCATCAGCTCCTCAGTCCATCTCTAAGCTCCTTCCAGCATCCTGGCTCCTGAAGTGGGCACTGGGTGGGAGCAGAGGCAGTGAGCACCCACACCCTGCCCCAGTGCGGGTGGCACAGCAGGGCCCCTCCATGCAGCAGCACAAACCAGGCTCTACGGACACTCCACGAGTCCCCACCTGCTACAGCCTGCATTATCCCAAAGCTCAACATCTGAAAGAGGAGTCTATCAGTCCTGAAGTGTTTTACTGTGTAATTGCTTTATTTGAAGGGTAAGCATGCATTCAACTTCTGATTATATGCAATATCCTGCTCAGTACACCCAGCTTTCCTCCATGTAGGTATATATGTGTCTACGTATCTTTGTGTATGATTTTAAATACACACAAACATTTATATGCATGTACATTTATGTATACATAACTACATACATAGTTACATAGTTATTTTTATGAAGACTACATCTAGAAATTTTATCATTTGCAGGTATTTCTTCATGCAGGTATGTCTTGTGTAGGGGATTTTTCCTTTCATGTACTACCAACACCATGCTCAGTAGTTTGCTGTTTAAACACTTACTCTCCAAGCCCTGCAGCTCCCCTTTTATCCAGCTACAGGGGCCACACACAGGATTTTTAAGGTTTGCTCAGTGCCTCTTTAACTTTCACTCTGAAAACTGTGGATTAAGTGGTGTCAAAACACAAAACACAATCTTCCAGCACCAGATCATAAACTCAGGTGGAGAACGTCACAGCTCTTAAACAAATATGATGCTCTGGATATTGCAGTCATAAAACAGAAGTGCTAGGCAGATTACTAAAAGAGTGGTGTTAAAATAGCTCCATTTATAGTCTCATTGACCAGATATAGATTATTGACAGAAACATTAGCTCACTGGAAGTCTTCAGTAAATCTTAAAGAAGAGAAATGCAAAAGGAAATGAATAATATATCATGGTATTAGGAAATTTGGTAGATGCAAAGGTCTTTCTGCAGATGTTTACTGTATGCTTATCAACATGACGTGTTAGCATGATTATTTCAAGGATTGTCTTACAAAATATAGACAGCTGAGAGAAAATTTTCTAGTATTATGTTCCAGGAACACGGATAAGTTAAAGAATATAGAGAAACTGTTTAATTTTTATTAACAGAGTTGGAGGAGCCAGAAAATTACTCCATTTCAAGTTATTGGTACATTTTAATCAGAGATGGCATACAAAACCAATTTAATTTGGACAGAACATAATTAGAAATGTCTAGGAATGCTGGCACTGACTACTAGGCATTTAGTGTATTTTTAAAGCCTCCTACAGCAGATGTGAGAGAAGATATGAGAGAAGTTTTGCTTGCAAAGGGTTCAGTGTAGACCCATAGGATGGGAGTGAAAGAACAGAAAGATAAAACAGAGGAAACAAAGCTAGAAAACAGATTTTCAAAATATTAGTTCCCAGGTGCAGGACCACAGGTAGGTATTTTCTTAATAGCCTGACAATCAAATAAAATTATTTTGCTGCCTATCTGCATGACTTCCTTGATGGTGGGTAAATTTAAGGAGAAATCTCTAGTAATCTCTGTCACTCTCCAAGTATTGATGTGTGAGTGATCAGTGCTGATCTGGTAGGAATCCCCATTTCCAGCTGCCTTGCTGATGTGTCAGTGGGTCTCTCCAGTTTGTGTTCCAGTATTCCACTCCAGCTCAGGCTCTGGACAGCAGCTGCAGGGGCTGCTCCTGGTCAGGGCACAGGGGATGCTACACATGAGGAATTGGCTCCCCTGGCTGGTGCTTGGGCTGGGACACCACTAGATTTTCCTGTTGCTGGTGTTCAGGGTGTGAAAAAGCTGCATCTCC
Organism: Melozone crissalis; assembly: GCF_028551555.1. Classification (NCBI taxonomy): domain Eukaryota; kingdom Metazoa; phylum Chordata; class Aves; order Passeriformes; family Passerellidae; genus Melozone; species Melozone crissalis. Next base: position 58,642,849 of record NW_026535791.1, on the reverse strand, counting down.
TGGTTGGCTCCTGAGTGGGGCTCAGAAATGCCTTCACTCCTTTACTTTTCCATACCACTTTCCTGGCAGGGTCAAGCCTGGGGCTTATAATTTATTTGACATTTCTTCAGAACTCCCTCCAGGTAGACTGGATTTGAGTAGCAGCTCATTCTGCTTTTCAGCATGTGTATTTCCACTTGTATGTCAAATAATATTTCAAGTCTCCACGGCTTTGTCCTCTACCATTTGTTTTTCAATGAGTTAGCCTGAAGCATGCAACTTTCCCATATTTAACATCCAGCATGTAAATATTTCAACCCCCTTTGAAGGAAACATTGATGAATATACCTATACACCTTAGAGGAGCCGTGGATCTCATGGAACTGAGCTTTCAGGCATAATTTTTAGCTTAGGTCATAACATGGCCTCTGAGAATGTGAGTCACATTGCATGCTCAACTGTCTGCAGTAGATCTAGACATGGCCCTGGACTGATCACCTCTGCTGCTCAAACATTCAGTCTCTAATTATTGAATTATTGTTTGAAATATATATATTCTTTTCAGGTTAACTTCTTTCCCTATTGCCTTTTAAAGAAAAAGTTTAAAAACCAGAGGTACAAGTCATACACTGCAACAAAGTCCAAAACTTCAAAATATGCCTTGTGAAGATTCAGTTGAATAAAAAAAAACACAGTCAAGAACTCATGCCAGACAGCCCAGATGAAAATGAGTGAGATGCTGATCTGATTGGAAATATGAAAGAGATGCTGCCCTTTACTACTGCTCAGTCTTTGAATTTCTCTGTTCTCACTGGTGAAGCAGCCAGGTTCACTGAAGCTGCCAATCACCTCCCAGCCAGGATGGAGGCCAGTCAGCTCCTTGTCTCACAGTCTCACTCAAAGAAGACTCAAAGAAGCCCTCAAAAGAAATTAGTCATGGGGCTATCCTAAGTGTGCTTAATGCAATTGGAATTCATGAGGCACTGTGAGGATTCCCCTGCTAAGGAAATCCTCCCCACACCAGCCACAGTGTCTCTGGGGCTGTCCCTATTCTCCAGGGCAGTATTCAAGCCTCCAAGAGAAAGCTGTGAGAAAGATGATTGTGTTCCTTCAACCCAGAACACCTGATCACTTTTTAACCCAATCCCAAAAATTCACTGTGGATTGGCAGGAGTCCACAGAGCACGTGCATCTCCACTGAATCCTTGAAAACATCTTTTTCACATCTCTATTGTGCTCATTGAGTAGTTGTTTCTCACAACTGAAACTACTGAAATGACCATAAACCACTAAAATGTGGCACACCCAAGGTCTTTCTGTGGCAAACTTTTCCCACTGAGGTTACTATGCCAGGGAAACAGGAAAACTGTGTCATTGTCCCTGTGTTAATAATATTGTAACTAAGGATAGCATCACCTAATGTACTCTAAAGCTTGGAGTATGCAAACATTGGTTAATACCATGCACTTAGCCCCAAAGCTGCAGCTTCAAATATAAACACACAAGTAGCTGCAGCATGAAAAAGACACTTATAGATACACTGTCCAAAGATACCAACCAAATTATGGCCCCAAATGGATATCAGTGTTTCCTAGGTGTAATTTCTCTGTTGGTACAAAAGTATTTTATCCATCTTTGTGCTCCTCAGCTGAGCCAAGAAAATGCACATCATCTGAAACATGAACAGGCTTTTCCTTCAAAGCCATACTGCCTATACATTTCTAAGCATAGAAGGGCTGCAATTTTGTTCTCGGGAAGAAAGGACCTTACCCACAAAGACTGCAGCCTCTGTGCTTCCTTCATGGCGTCTTCCTGTCACCTTCTTCCACTTACTTATGCCTGCTACAGCAGCCACAAAAATTAAACGGAAACAACTAAAGCATGGGGGGGGGGGGGGGTGGGAAATCAGATGTTTCCTTGGGATTTTAAATTAATTTAGCTCCATATGGCTAAGTCTCTGGTTTTGTGTTTTTGGTTTTTTTAAGGGAAGTAACTTTATGCTGTGTGGAGAAGCTGGTGCTATAGGCAGCCTCAGCTTGCTCTCCTCTCCATGACTGCTTGGTACTGATGCCTTTCTTCTTTCCCTTATGACAGCAAGGAAAGCTAATGTAGATGACCCAGGAGTGTAGGGAGAGAAAATGGCTGAAAAAGACTCTGCCACAGAGTACTGCCCTTTTCTATCTCAGTCCTTCCAAGCACATCCATCTTTCTACAACTTAACATCACATTTGCAAGAAATGTAAGAGGAAAAAAAGGTCTGCCCATCTTTCCTCCAGAGAAAAGGGACAGTGCCCCTCCAAAATGAATTTGCAGGAGTACTTAAATGTCAAGGAAAGTTTCCTCCAAGTAGTATCATCTGTTACTATGCCCTACACCTTTTATATAAAAAGATCCTATGCCCCACTCCTGAATTTTTATCGTGGTTTAAAATCCAAGTGTATTAAAACCTGTTCAAACACGATTTCAGAAGCTTTGCTCACTGTTGCTTTATTACTAATCCCACTGTTTAGACTGCATGAAGCTGGTGCAAAGATGTACACAATGCTACTTTCTTTCTCTCTGAAGGGAGAAATCCACTTACAAAGTTTTGAATCTGTTTGAACTGTGCTCTATTTTGAGAAGTTGAACTAATTTGAAACTCAGACTTAAATAAAAAAGCAGGGATTGGCTGGAACAAACTGATGTCTTACAAAAGCAGTCAAGTAAATTGCTGAGAAGTGAAAACATTGAGTTCCTCCCAGTTCTAGAAAATGAGCTCCTGAAATTGCCATGACTTCCTGTGGTAAGGATGGAAGAACTGCCTCTCAGTCAGCATGTCCCCCATACTTCTTCTGTTCCCACTTGTAACTGAGTCACTTGTAGTGAGAAAAGTGGAATTTGCAGTCCCTCTGATCCAAAGTCATCTGTTTCCATTTGCAAGGTTAATGGCACATTGGTCTGGTCCCGGCCTGAGAACAGACCAAACACAAATCCTTTCATTAAGATTTTGCAATTAAGTTCTAAGAGCCTCACATTAATGTTTTGCCCACATAATATGAAGGACTGGCTCAATTACCATGCAAAAAAGCCTCAGGCAACAGAGAAAAAATGATGCCATGGAAAAACTACATAAATGAAGAAGATGGAGCCCTGTTGAGTGTGAAGCTCCACCTGGAAAGCAAGAAAAGAGTCTTGTTAAATATACCAAGAAATTTATGACAAATGCAATCCGCAAACTTTCTTTATTGTTTCCACCATGGATGTTATGAATATTTATAGCTCTGAAGACAATTCAGTAAATCCACAAAATTGCTAGACTGTCTAACCCATCAACACACTCCGACAACCTATTCTGGGTCTATCTGCTTTCTGCATACTTAGTTAAGATTATCATTATTATGCATGATTCTTGAGTGAACATCTGTTATTAAAATCTTTAGTAAATTGCATATGGGCACAAAGACATCTCTAATGGGCAAATCTTAAATACATTGGCAGGTACTGCCTACTTTCTCTTTTTATTAATTTAACACTTAAATGGAAAGAAAAAGGAGGCATTGATGAAAGTGGCACAGCTCTTACTTTTAAAGCATATGTTCAAAATTCAATCTGTATCTGCATACTGCTACATTATCCTGGAATATGGACAAATAAAAATCTCAGTATACGAATGCCTAAATTCAGAATTGAGACAGAGTGTTTTAGAGACCACTGGACTGTACTGCATACTGGTGAAGGAGACCTTAATGGTCTCTTTCTTAGGACTCTGGGATTCCTTTCTTAGGAATTGTCTTTTAGGAATGTGTTATTCCTAATCATCAACAACTTAAAATATTTCAGAAATTAACTATACATATGAAAAACAATGTATTAAAAGCTTACTTCTGGATTAAAAGGAAACAGTGTGAGCTCCTTGGACATCAGAAGAATGCCCTTTACACTCAGGATAGTTATTCCCAGAAGGTGATCTTCAGCTTCATGCCAGGTTAAAGATTTCAGTGGGGCCAGCTCCATGGATCCTTGCAAACAGATGTGATACCTGCTGTCTGAAGCAGGGCTGGGACCCATCCATTTACAGAACCACAGAATATGCTGAGCTGGAAGGGACTCACAAGGATCACTGAATCCAACTCCTGGCCCTGCACAGGATACCCTGAGAGCCAGACCTTGTGCCTGAGAGCACTGTCCAGTCCAAATGCTTCTTGAGCTCTTGTCAGGTTCAGTTCTGTGACCACTTCCCTGGGGAGCTGTTCCAATGCCTGACCACCCTCTGGGTGAAGAACCTTTTCCTGATATCCAACCTAAACCTCCCTGATACAACTCCAGGCCATTCCCTTGGGGCCTGCCACCAGAGAGCAGAGATCAGCGTCTTCCCCTCATGAGGAAGTTGTAACTGCAGTGAGATCTCTCCTCAGTCTCCTCCAGGCTGAACAGACCAAGTGACCTCAGTCGCTTCTCATGCAGCTTCCCCTTGAGACCCTTCACCATCTTTGTTGCCCTCCTTTGGATGCTCTGTAATAGTTTAATATCTTTCTTATATTGAGGTGCCCAGAACTGCCCCCAGCACTGGAGGTGAGGCTGCCCCAGTGCAGGGCCAGAGGGACAGTCCCCTCCCCTGCCAAGGGACAGTCCCCTCCCCTGCCCGTATGGTGATGCAGGGCCTGATGCCCCCCTGGCCATGGTTTGGAAAAATCCTTTCATTTCAAAACTGGCAAGCTCCCACTCAGCTGCCCAGCACCAGCCAAGCACTGCACACATTTCTGTGTGCTCAGTGCCTGGGTGCAGCCAGAGGGATGTTCCTGCTCCAGCCATGTGGCACCAGAGCATGTGCTGGTGTCAGGGTTGTGATGTGCTGAGCGTCTGGAGGCAGCTGGGACAACTGGGGCTGGCACAGAGCACCTGGCATGAGAAGGAGCAGGCCCCAGGGGTGCTTCCATCCAGGGCTCTACTGCCTCAGCCCATCTCCAGGGATGCCAGCAGCCTGGGAGTGGGAGATCTGCAGGCCTGAGGATTGAACAGTGACCAGGGCAACTAAAGCTGCAGCCTCAGACATGGACTCCTCATTTCCCTAGAGAATCTGCCTTATTTCTGCTGAAAGCACCACCTTTGGTGCAAAAAGACAGAATCACTGAGTAATCTAAGCAGGTGGCATAACTGCTGGGTATCCTACAGAGCCAGTTATAGAAATTCATTAGAGTTTCTAAAAATGGCAGTTTTTCAACAGAAAAAGTCCTGCCTGTACAATAAATCAATACTGTACCTTGTTTTGATAGAGAAAGAAGAGCTCATCATTGACCTAAAAATTAGCACTCCCATAAGCTATAGCAGCTGTGCTTTGCTTATATTAGTTTTTTTGAAATAGAATAAAAAGCTATATATGTTTAGAACCAAGGCCAGGTTGGATGAGGCTTTGGGCAACCTGGTCTACTGGAAGGTGTTCCTGCCCACTTCTGCGGGGTTGGAAGTAGATGACCACTAAGGTCTCTTCCAACCCAAACCATTCTATGATTCTATGATTATGTTAACTTTAGAGAAGCAGATTTCCTAAAGTTAAAAGCAGCTTTCAAATCAACTGACTGAGAACACAAATCTAAACGGGCATCACTAACTATACATCAGTCACTGACTTCCAGCCTGCTCCCTGGTGTCTCCCTCCTTGCCATGAAAAAGGCACAGCAAAAAGCTGCCCTGGATAACAGAAAAGGAGGAGTCATGCTAAAACCTCAAAGAAGTAATTAAAAAAATCAATATGCAACAGATGGGGGAAAAAAAGCAAAAGTAAATGACAGCAAGTATTGGAGTTTTAAAATGTTCATGACTGATAAGGGAAGCTGAAGGAGCCAACAAATTTTCAAAGGTCCCTCTGCAACAGACAAATATGCATTTTTAAATACATCAGGAATAAAAAAAAATCAGTAAGGCAGGCATACCCATAAATAGTGAAGATATAAACAATGATGAGACAAAGTGAAAAGCAATAACTTGATAGTCATCTTCAGGACCAAATGAGCAGATCTGTGTGGTTCTTTGCTATGTGTGCAGCACTACAGATGTAGCAGAAAACTTGTGAGCTGTATTAAGGAAGCTGTGAGCCAACATCTGCTAACACAAACTAATTTCACACCAGCAGACCTGAATAATTTACACCTAGGACTACTAAAGGAACCAGCTGAAGAACAAGTGGAGCTAATTTTTTTACAAATCTTGAAAAAGTGGGGAATTTTCTCAGAAGTGGAGAACTGGCTTCAAAGATATGATGCTCAGAAAAACTGGATCGTGTGACCAAGAAAAGTGCAAATATTTGTGCTGCCCATGGCCAGTTGCAGAGGGAGTAAGAGATAGGTTAATCCTGCTAACAGGTGATAATTAATATGTCTGTCTTGTTTAACACACAGCAGATGTCAGCATTGTTTTATCTTGTCACAACATAACAGGGGGTGTAAATAGGGTGTGGGCCATGCTGGTGTACAGAGGAGCTGCAGCTTTTGTGGGCATGTTGACACGGGTGACTGTGCACGTAGATATGCACATGTGTGAACCCGGGTACATGTCCTACCTATGCAATCCCTGTCCCACTCCTGCAGGATAGGGTTAAAATTAGGACTCCTGGTCTGGGAAGGGGGGAATTCCAGGTGGAGACCCTGAGCCCCATGCTTCCCTAGCAGTGCAAAAAGCATGGTAGTAAAAAGCAGTGTGTGGAACCACTCGAAGCCTGGGTCCTGGGCACTTTCTCTGGCTGCAGTGTTATTTATTGTGTGTATCACCTGCCTTGAGCAGGCTATAAAACCTTGGCTGGAAAAGTTTGCAAATGACACAGTGGCTAACCAGACTGAGAATGTTGTAGAGTCACTGGGGTAAATGGCCGTAGTCTAAAACAAACCATTTAAGCTCAGTTATGTGTAAAATAGTAAATACAGGAGCCAAGTGAGCTGGAGATGCAAAAAAATTAGTGCTCTGTTAAGAAGAGATAAAAGAAGACATCAGAGTGACTCTTCTGCATGTGACAAAATGAGATCTCCTGTGGGATTCTCATGGTGTCATGGCTTTAGTGTAATTCCATATAAAGCTAAGCCAGCTATATGATCCTTAAGTCCCTTCTGTAGTTTCAGTAAATGTAGGTGTCATAAGAGATCATTATCACTACATGAACCTTCAGCAGCATGTAGGGGCTGAACAATCGATTGCTATCCTTGACTGCTCTAATCATAGAGCCATAGAATAGCTTGGTTAGGAGGGGACCTTTAAAAGATTAACAAACCCCCCACAATAAGTAAGGACATCTTCAATTAAGTCAGGCTGCTCAAGGACCCATCCAAGCTGGCTTTGAACACTTTGAGAGGTGGGGTATCCACCACTTCTCTGGGCAAGCTCCCTCCAGGGCCTTACAACCCTCACCATAAAAAATTTCTTCCTTATGTCTAACTTAAACCCACTGTCCATTGCTCCATATCCATTATAGGCCTTCGTAAAAAGTTCCTCTGTCTTTCTCATAAACCCCTTTAAGCATTGAAAGGCTGCAATAAGATATCCCCAGAACCTTCGCTTCTCCAGACTGAACAACCACAATGCTCTCAGCCTTTCAGGTTTGCTGTGAGTTGGGTTATTATGCAGTGGTTAGAGGTCAGACAAATTTCAATTTGAAACATGACCTGAGTTCTAAGAGGAGAGGGTAACAGAGTGCCAGACACACCAGAGGTGGCAGAGTGATGTATGCACCTTTAGTCTGACCACTCAGAAAGCAGCCTCGGGTCACTGGAAAGATTTGTTTTAATCCAAATCCTGTGAGATACTCAGTAGCCTCTGTGCACAGGTGGGGGCAAGAACTACTGCTGAGTTGATGGCTAATGTGGTATCTCCTAGTCCTGCATCCACATCTCTGGTTCTCGCAAATAATTTAAACATTCATGTCTCAATCTCATGCTTCAGGGTTCTTGAAGGTGTGAAGAAAAATTTTTTCTCTCAGGGTGTCATGGTACTGTTTTCTGTCCTGCTTTCCCAGAGAGCTGCAGAGACTGACTGTGGACAGAGGGCAAGTGAGGACAGGATGGGCAGAGATCTACTGATGCTTCTCCCTTTGATGCTCCACAGTTTTCTGCAGTCCAATTAAACTGATCACTAGCCTGGCATAGGGGAGTTTCTGCAAGGCATCCTCAGCTTTCTGCTTTTCTCTACAGCAGAGCACTTGGCTTGCTGCTGGGATGCCTTCAGGTGCCTCAGTACTGTGAGAGGCCCATGGACTGTCCCTGTTTTCTGCCCCATGACACAGGGATTTTGAGCCCTTGCTCTGCCTGAGATCCTGCTCAGCAGACTGTGGGGGGGTTACAGAGCCTGCTATGAGCAGGAGAGCACAGCCCATGGTGTCCCAGATTGTACAGGGTGAGGTAGGCACCTGGGTGTCAAACTGCTGAAAAACAAGGTGAGGGGGCTCCTTAGGGACTGTGGTGAAGTCTCTTTCCAAAATAAAGGAAAACAGGTTATTGCAAGGGTCATCTCTGAGCAAAGCAGTTACTGGATGCTTCACAGCGTGGTTGTGCCTGCTTCTACTTTTTCAGCTCAGCTACCTCCTACTCCTCTCAGCCAGGCTCTTGTCCACATCTGAACATCAAACAGTTAGACATGAACGGATGGGTCCACAGTAAGCTCATCTCCTTGCTTGAGTGATGGTGAAATCCCAGCCCACTGCTGGGACACACAGCCAGCAAATTCTCTGCAGCCGGTTGCTCTCCTTAATAACAGTGTGTAGAGCACCTCGTACTGTGAGACCATGACAACTGATTGGGGGTTTTAGGTTTTACTGAAATGTAAACAATAGGTAATCTGACTTTTCTTCCTTTTGATTGCTTAAATATTGACAGTCTCCAGCACATTAGCACTGACTCTAAACTCAGATTTCCATACTAGTCCCACTGCTATAAATGGAAGCTCTAATCTTCCTGGTTATAGAAGTGCATCCATTGTGTTTTGGCCATCTGCTCTGGTTAATCAAGATATTAAGAAAGTTTGTGCTCTTTGATCAGTTGCTCTTGGTGCAGATGGATTCAGGGGCTGAGGAAATGAGAGCTAAAACTAAGGGTGTAAAGAGTGTTTATATTACACTGACACAGTGTTCAGCAACCAGGATCAGCTGAAGAAGACAGGTGTCTATCACCCTGCATCCATCAGCGCATGAAGGGCAGCAGCACAGACACTGTGTCAGTGGCAAGAGTGGAAATGGGGCTGCCTGGTGCTTCAGAGTGAGGGAAGGCTTTGGGCTGGCCCCCAAAGTCCCTCCAGTTTTCTTCCCTGTGACTAGAATGCCCAGAATACATTCTAAACTACTACGGACTTGGCACTTTACAACTGATGGTATTTTTTAAAAGTGTCATTATGTAAATGAACTCAGGGAAATCTGAGTTGATTTTTCATAGCTTTTTATTACCATGGCACACTTCCCTTAGTCCAGTAGTGGAGATATAAACCAGTGATTGTAAAGTAAAATAAATGAACTGGCACATAGAAATTACACCTCCTGTAGTATTGTAGGTAATATTAATAGTAGGGTCTGGAGACATCTAAATCACAGAAGAGATGAGTCCACTAAACAAAGACTTTTGCATGTTTAAAAGTGTTTGTAGAAATTCTGGATTTGTTTCTTTCCTTGCACTGAAGCTTTTTTTAGGAGTGTTGTTTCAAAGTTTTATTTCTTAGATAAACAAACCATCATATGAGTTCAGAGGAACATCAAAATTTGTGTTCATGGTGCATTCCAAGAGACCCAGCAGAGCTGAGACCCTGCAGCATTCCTGCACCCAAGGCACTAAGACAAACATTTCCAAAGCTAACATCCTCATCTCAGGCATCCCACATGAGTGCAACCCTGCTGTCTGCAGCTGGTTGTACCACTGTAAGCCACCTAATCTCCCGTGTAATGTCACTGCACATATCTCAGAACGCTGTCACTCCCACCACAGGCTGCAGGCACGCTGCAGCTTCCCAGGGCTAGAATCCACGGAATCCAAGGAGCTTAAAGTAAAGATGCTGCTTGTAAACTCCAATTACATTTCACATGACTCTGCTGTGTGCTTGTGAAAACAGCATTGCTTCAGGAAGGTTTCGCTGCATGAGCACCGGGGCATTTCGATCTTTTACCATGCCGGCCTAACAGGGAGGAACGATGATCAATGCTTGACAGCCTGGCTAATTCAAATGCAAATGTACATACCCTGTCAGTCACGGGAGAAAGCCAATTAAATAAAGACATCTCCCATGACACGGGCAATTAAATAGTTGCTTTTCCTCTTGCTGTGCAAAGATTTTCCTTAATCTCCTGTCCCTTGCTGAGACAGCCTTGGCTTTTCTGCCTGGGCTAGAAGCTCAGGTGCCACAGCTCTCACGGCTGCCTCTGTACCGCTGAGGAGGAGGTGAAGGAGGGCAGAACCCAAACTCCCGTTTTTTCTGGGATAAACTGAGCAGTAGATGAAGAAACCAGTGGCTCAACAGTGTAGAGCAGCAGGGCAGACAGCTGTCCTACCCCTACCAACCTCATTTACAGCGTTTCTAAAACACACAAACATCATGCACACACATGGGCTGCTTGTTTCCTCGCTCTGCTCTTGTATACTCAGCACCGGCGCCTTATCACTCATGGAAGGTGGCTGGAAGCACAGCACACGCCTTAACCCTCTCCTGGCTGCTCTGAAAATCTGACACATTTGCAGGAAAACAGGTGTCTCCTGACAGCTCCCACTGCTCCTGCAAAAGCAGCCAGACAGATGCAAGCACTGTGCAGACAGTGGAGTGGTCCCAGAGGAAATACATTTATAATACTGTCAACTTTTTTTTTTGTCCTTTCTTATGTATTTTCTGAAATAACAATGAAATCTGAAAGAAATCTCATGATTGTACACACATCCATCCTAAGCACCCAGGGATGCTCTGGCTGTGCCTTGCTGCTCAAACCTGGGCAGGCATGCTCAGCTGTGTCCATATGTGCACACAGCACTTGCGGGCTGGGAAGCTCCCACGGCAGGAAAAGCTGATGTCAGCAGTTTGTCCCTCTGTTTCTCCTTGAGAAATGTGCAAGTGAACAATCAATCCTCTGGACAACTCCTCATTCTGGTGGGTCAAACCACCGAGTAGCTTTAGGTGCTCTGTACTGGAGGCTGGCACTCAGTCAAGGGTTTGCAGTCACTGGCAGATGAGAGATTCCTAACACAGGGCAAAGTGGAAATGGAAATAATGAAAGTATACCTCAGGAAGGCACATACTGATGCACTGATGATGTGAGTGCAAGAACCTACTAAAATTGGGCCCCTCGTTTTCAGAAGGTGATCCAACACAGCCAGGACAATTTGTGCCATTGTTGTAAAGCACCAGAAGTGTCTCACACTCCCACATACTCTCTCTGCCCATCACACCTACCCACTGCCTTTCACCTTGTGTTTCAACGCTCATGTCTCTGGAAATTACCCTCTTGTATCACACTCCAATGCTTTTCTTTACACATCAGAATTCTGCTCCCTGTGATGTATCTCAGGCATCACCATGGTATGCTCAGTAATGCCAGCAGTTGTTTCCATGTTTGCTTTTGTCAATGGAAGGATGCTGAAACCAAGAGGGTTTTATGATAACTTTTTGCAAATGATGAATTACAGACAGAAAAGGTCTGTAGTACACTGACAAGTCTCCCTTTCCTTGGAGACAGTGCCATGTAAGGCTATTCAGAGGTTTAGGAGCCTTTTCTCTTAGATGGCCTATGGCTTTGATTAGTGAGAACAGGGACATTCACACACCTCATGTGAGCATCTCATGTAGGATTCACCTCACTGAACATTAATCATCTCACCACCACACCCCTTTTTTCTGTTTCCCTTCATGCAGTGCCATATCTGTCATCAGAAATGGGTGTCTATGAAACCACCCCACATGATAGGCTTAGCATCTCACCTGCAGGAGTTGGGCTTCCAGACCCTCCACAGCCCCCAGCCAGCATCACCACACTGGTTCACATTCAACTCACATTTTGGAAGCCTTCCCTTTACATTTTGAGGCTATTTCCCTAATGATTCTGACACGATTAATACTGGGGTCTGGAGTTCAGGGTGACAGTTCTAAGGAGCCAGACTAATAGGCTGTGAGCTGACAAAATACAGGCTGTATTATTTTGTAACAAAATTAACCCAGCTCTGCTGATAATTTATCAAAATCGAAACTTCTGTAAACTTAACAGATAAGGGACATTTGTGTTTCAATGCACAGCATATTAGATTCATAGACCTAACAAAGTTACAAGTTTCATTATTATCTCCTTCGGCAGTGGACCACAGATGCATTAGAAGAGGGTAAAATGATCCCTTGGAACTGGAAACATTTGATCATCAGTGCAGCATGATGGTTAACAGGTTCCTGATAAGGCTGAAGTTCAGAACTTGAAGTCAAAACCCCAAGCTTGGCAGAGCTGCTGTTTTCTGTTCTGTTCTACCACTTCAGGCAAAAATGCTATTGATGCTGATTGATACCTGCTCAGTAAAAGTATTTGCAATGTTTACTTTATGTAGCAAGTGATCAGATAGCAACAAATATCTCTAACATAATCTTCTTTACAATGCCTTTTTGCTTTCCTTACACCCCTTAAAACACATTACAGCTTTAGAAAGATGTATTTTCCTTAAGAGATACTTATTGTTTTCTCAACATTTTCTTCAGAGCGGTCAGAGGGGATCCAGACACCGCATCAAGCACCACATCAAACTCAGGAGCACAAGTGCATGTGGTCTTTCAGTAGTGCAGGTTTTTTCTACCTTCACAGCACTTTAAAGCATATTGCTTTAAGACTTTTATCTACACATAGGCCTGTTTGTCATCTGCTACTGGGACAGACAGTGCTATTTTTATATTTCCCAACACAGAGGAGAGGACAAACATATTGACCATTCTGTCTCTGAAACACCAAGGAGCTCCTGCTTTCATTGAGACTGCAAAAAGTATATTGAAATATGTGTGTGAACTACACTGAAATCTGAACAAAAGTAGTCTGATGTTTTAAAGCAGCTTAGCAAGGGACAGAGGCATGCAAGAGACTACCCAAAGCAAACCTAGTTTCACTTATTTGTGAGCAGGGATACAACCCCACGTCTTTTTTGAACACAACAAAACTGAAATAATTTTTCACTCAGTACTTCTGTGTCACTTCAGCATGGTAACGTGTTCCTTAATCTCTTTTGGAAGCATTCAGAAAATAAACCAACATATTTACTGCACATTATTTTTTACTAAACATTATTGGAAACTGAAGTTTCTGAACCAACAACACAGATCAGTTTTGATTGGATAAGGGGCAAACTGTTTAACCAAGGGAAATACACTGGCTGTGGCAACTGCGATTCCTGGTTTCAGGCAAGCTCATTTGAATATTTGAAAAATATTTTATGAAATATTGTCTCACATATTATTAACTTTAAGGAAGCAAGCCACTAGAAAGAAATGATTCTCATTGCACTTTAAATTGCTGCTCCAGTGCCTTCACACTTCATGAAGTATGGATCAATTATCTTTTTGGCAAATATGAACACGCTATCTTTTAGCAGAGCTCCATTAATGGCATTTTCTTTCTGTGGTCTTTAGCTTTAGCTTGATCTGCTCTTGTCTCTCTTTGAATGTAGACTATTAGCTAAATTGCACAAACAGTTCAGAAAAAGTACCCTGTGTTCAGTCTGCATCCTCCTCAAGTTGTATGCTAATATTCATCAGAAATCACCTGAGGTGGTTCTTCTTCCCTCATCACATTAAAAAGAAACATTTTACCTGAAAATACAAATTTATAATTGGGCATTTTATGGAGTCATAATTATGCAGGCTTCTTTTCAAGGCAACAGCAGCCAAGCTTACCTGTCAGCTGAGAGAGCAGTGAGAGTAAAGACTGACACCCCTACAGAGGTGAGCTGTATGAAGGGAATAAGTTTGCATCCAGTTCTGCCAAACAGCCACTCGTCAGCAAGGTACCTGCTGGCATCCACAGGCACACAAGTCACTAAAAGCAGCAGGTCTCCCAGAGCCAAACTGGAAATGAACAAATTAGGGACATTTCTCATGGATTTCACAGTACAGAAGATCTTAATCAAAGTGATATTGCCAATAAGGCCTATCAGAATGATGATCCCATAGATAGTGGGGATGGCGTAGAGGAACGCTGGGTAGAACCAGTCTTCCCCCAGGAGGGAGAAGTTTGCACTCTGGTTCACAGAGATGTTATAGAAAATGAAGTTATCTGTTTCTAGGTCTAGCAGAAGGCACTCTCCAGATGCCATCGTCCTACTTTGCTCTTCTCAGAAAACAGCTTTCTTCTATGGAAGTCCCCAAATTCCTCAAATTAAATTCTTGCTTTAATTTTGCTGCTCCTTGCTGGCTTTAAACAGTCAGAAGAGTTTAAAAGTCATATCACTTTGTGACACATCTTGTCAATAACCCAACCAAAAAGCACCTGCAGCTTGCTCCACAGTCCTGTTTCCGTAAGGTGGAAAGTACAACCTGTTTTAGCATCGTTTGAATTGTGAAACTTGCCTTTTCCTCCTCGACTTCTCTTGCTGTTAAGTATTCCTCAGCTCTGGAAGGCCAATTATCGAATTCAAGGACCAGCAAGTGGCAGGCATTTTCGCAAACGGGGCTGGTTATACTCGCAGCTTCGGCTGTGCCCGGCGGCTCCGAGTCCGAAAGTCGGGAGTTACAGAAAGCAAGAACTTTGGCGAGTCGCTGCCGCGCTGCATTGCCAATCTCTCCCGCTTTCGCCGCCTGCCATCGCCAGCCGGATTTAAAGCGAGGGGGGAAAGCGGGGCTCGGCTGGCGGCTGGGATCCTATAGGCAGGATGTTCTGGACGTCAGTCCTTGCGCTGCTTCCCGGGGAGTGCGCGGGCTGCCGGCGGCGCGGCGGGAGCGCGGCCGCCTGCTGGATGCTCCGGGCAGCGCCGCCCTTAACCCTTCCGCTGACAAAATGTACATCTGCTCACTCTGGGCTCCTGACGTGCCTCATCGGCTGGCCACACACTCCCCTCCCCCCAAAAAACCCAACCCCAAATCTCCCTCCCCCCAAAAAACCCAATCTCAAATCTCCCCCCCCCAAAAAATCCAACCCCAAATCTACCCCCCCCCCCAAAAAATCCAACTCCAAATCTCCCCCCCCAAAAAATCCAACCCCAAATCTCCCTCCCAAAAAAACCCAACCCCAGATATTCCCCCTCCCCGAAAAAAACCCCACCAAGCCCCCCCAAACAAGCCACAAAAAGCTTCAAACCCACCAAAACCAAACAGCCGTTCCCCATACAAATCAACCAACCAACCAAAGCCCAACCCAGGCAATTTCATACTGCGAACAATGTGTTCAGGAAAGCCATCCCACCCTCTTAACTAAAAGCACACCTGTTTTTCTTGCGCACCGATATTCAATTATTCCAGTGAAAGAGAATGATGATATAAAGCCAAATTCATCTTCCCCTCTTCTCCCTAGGCAGGTGAAATTAATAAAGCCAATTAGGATAAAACCCAACATTGTTGTTAAGGTAGACAAATGAATATTAGCACTGTGAGCCTGAAGTTTTACAGGGAAACCTTAACTCTGCATATTTTATGTTAATTTTTTAATTTGCCAAGAGACAAAGTTCAGCATTCTATGCAATAATTTATATTTATGAGATATCCATCATATTGGCATCCATAGATAATGCATGTTGAGATGCAACAGAAAGAAATTTGCTTGGCTTATAACAGTCTGGAAAAACTCCTTCTTAGAACTGAATTAAGATATAACTGTTACTGATGCCTTACTGCTTTATAACAGGCTATTTATGAATTTATGGGAGAACTTTCTGGACTGCAGAGATATATAGTTAATTTGGAAACCAGCCTGCAGAATTAAATGAAGGTGTACTTTAAATTTTCTCTCACAACTGCTAATTTTTGCAGGCAAAAGAATGTTTCACCAACTGCTAGAGTTACTTGGAAGTGAGAGGGGAGGCAATTCAAAACAGGCATTCAAGTGTGATCACTGGTTTCTGCATAAAAGAAGCATTTCAGGACACATTCTGGAAAACCTCCAGGGGTTTGAAAGTGGTGTCCCAGGGTGGGATTTGAAGCAGGAGGCTTCAATAGCTGTTTTTCTGCCTCATTCTCGTGACCCGGGTCAGTGTTTTCAGCTGTTTTACTGCTGTCCACTCTAAGTCAACAAAGGACTTATGTGTACTCTTAACTTTAAGTAGGGCTACTTCCATATGTTTTTCAAGCCAAACACACATGGCAGTGCTGTGCTGAGAGCTTGAGAGTGCAGAGGAAAAGCCAAATTTTCTAGTGTTCCTTTCAGACAGAAGCCTGCTTTTAAGAAAAGGCTGGAGGTTACCACGGTTAAAAGCAGAGGACGCACAGCAACTGTGCGCATTCTGATCGGGGCACACGGGCACTTGTGTGGGTCAGGGCCAGCTCTGGGCAGGGCTGCCAGGCTGGCTGGGTGCCACTGGGAGGCAATGCCATATTTGGCACAGCAGAGCCAAAGGCACAGAGAGGAGCTGTGGAGCTACTGAAGCAGCCCTGCCACACACCATGGTGGGACTTCTCTCCAGAATATCCCCCCAGCACACCTGGGAGCCTGGTGATAGGGGCTGCATGACAAAGGGATGCACACCTCTCCCTCCCTCCTCCCACACTGTGCCTTCTGAGCATTGGGATACAGGGGACAGGACACTTCTGGAAATGGGAGCAGCCACTTGGTGTAATCCTGATGGACCCCTGTGCCCAGCAGCCTGGTCAGTAGTTGGCAGTGACCCACCCTGAGTAGGAGGTGTGGACTTGTCTCCTTTCCCGTTCAAATTACTTGTTGACACTGGGATTTGTAAACCCACCACTCAGAGATAGAACATCTCTAGCTTGTAGAGCCTTCCCACTCTGAGGAGGCTGTAATCTGATTGCAAGACTCCTCCTGTGGGACACCTGATAAAACCCCATGGCCCCAGGTCTGCTCGCTTCCAGCTCTCTGGGCTCTGCTCAGGCTCTCGGGCCCCTGCTCCCCCTAGCACAGGGGGGGGAATAAAATGGACTCTCATGCTACAACAAAGACTTGTCTCGTCTGTTTTCCCTGGTGCCAGTTGTGGCCTCCCTAGATCACGATCACATCACTGCTGCCTCCTCAGCACATCACAAGCCCCCTCCGAGCTGCCCCCCTGGATGAGCTTGGTGCCCTTAGAGAACCGCCCCTACCACAGGCTGCACAGGAGGCCCGGGGGTCCCCACAGCTTCCCCCAGCCCATAGCAGGCAAAATGGGCATTTCTATGAGCATACCACCTCTGTGTTCCTTTCAAGATCCCAAGCCTCTCTCCAAAGGACAGTAAGCATCAATACCCCAGTTTCACCGCTGGAGTAACCTGCATGCATTTGAAAAAAACCCAAAACAACAACAACAACAAAACCAACACAAAACAAAAAAACTGGCACAAAGTTACTTAACAAGCTGTTGGCAGAGTTGTGAATAGAATGAGGCAGGGCTTGTGAGCCTGGTCCTGCATTATAATGGTTTTTGGTTGGACAGTAGGAGATTCCATGCATCCTTTCAGTAGATGCTTTTATTTAATCTCTCAGCCTTTGTCCAACCTCCAAATGACAGCTGCAAAGAGAAAACTTCCTTAACTGTGCACAATGGGAGAGATTTGTGAAAGCTTGATGAGCAAAATTTTCAAAAGCCTACATGAAAGGTAATGAAGTTTAGGCTCCTACATTGCTTATGAGTGTACCACCTGGAAGTGGAGCCAGAGTTTCAAACAACTGCAGTCTGCACTGAGAAAAGTACACGAGGACCCACTTTTCAAAGGTGCTTGGAGAGCTGCAGCTGCCACAATCACAGCTCCAGGCAGATTTTCAGAGCCCTAGCAGCCAGTGTGCCGAGGTCTCTTGTACGACAGTGATCATGTGTTCTACCTATCTAAATGGACCACTTTGGAAAATCTAATGCAACAGGGGATTCTGTGAGGTTCCATGGGAGATGATCTGGTGATGGGAGCCAGAGAATGCTGGTGTGGCCACCAGCAGACCCTGAGGCTGGCCCAGCCATCACCTCGGAGAGCAGGAGCAACCTGCTGCACTAGGGTGGGCAGTCCATGCAGCATCCCCCACACCAGGCATCTCCAACATGCAGGGAACATGGTGGCAATGGGAAATCATCTCCTTGGAGCTCTGTGCCAGGGGTGTCATGGTTGCTTGTGTGACTTTCCTTCGTATCAAACTCTTCCCCTCTCAGAGGAGATGGATAAACTTGCATCCATGGTCAGGAGTCAGGAGAGGAGTCTCTGTGCTCAGGGTTTTGCTGTTCCTGATAACTGGATTACTGGGGCTAGGAACCAGTGAACCAGGGATTACTCACTGCTGAGCTTCTGGAGCACAACATCCGCTGATTTACTAAGTATTCTCCTGTAAACTTCATCTCCCACAGGGAATGAAGCAGTGCAAGGCATCCTGCCTATAATCTCTTCAAGCAAATTCTTCATTTTTATTGCTGTCACTCCTACGTGCCCAAATAGTGCTCTGTGTTCACCACTCCATTTCAGTCACCAAATGGTTCACAAAAGGGTGATTTTCTAACCCATTTCATTCCAGGGATCAGATTTATATCAGGGCTTTACAGACAGTAAATTACATAAGCTTTTTATTATCTTGAGCAAAGATTTTTACTCATACCTGCATGACTGGGGGTCAGAGGGGCTGAGGAAGAAACTGAATATAATTCACAGTGTAAAAATCCCCTGAGTAAACACAATGTGCTGGTTTCTTGCATATGTAAAAATGGAAATGAAGCATTGTCAGGTTTCCTCCATCCTGCAGCCTTGCTGACGCACAGCCTACAGTGCAAATGAAGATGCAGGCCATACAATGTGAAGTGCTCCCACTGTGCCTTTGAAAATAGCTTGTTCATTCTAAATTAGGCAACTCTTTCAGCGTGTTTTTAGCTTTACAAATCCCTTATATATTCCCAGCATTTCATCATGACACACAGCCATCAAAAACTGACACAGCTGGAAGGGATGTCTGAACTGCCTAACACACTGGATGTGTGCTCATGGACAAGTGTTTGAAGGAGACACATGCAGATAAATGTTTACAGGAATCTTCTGCTTGAAGAGTAACAAAGCCATAACAGCATCTGAAAATGCTGTAAGTGAGAAAGTAAAGGTTGCATGGTGGGCCAGCAGGAGCAGGGAACCAGCCTGTACCTGGTAAATGAGGGATGAAAAGGGACTTGAGAATGTAGAGAGCTTTCAAGGAGGGCACATTTGAAAAAGATGCACAGGGTGTTGATGTGAGCCCAGTGCAAGGAAAAGGATCTTGGCAACCCTTCAAGAAGTAACAATGCATTTTTTGAGAGCAAAGAATGCCGTAACAGGCAAGATATGGGCAAGAAAGCTAAAAAAAGAGGTAGGAAAAGTTTTATTTCACATACTTTGTGAGCAGACACCTCTCCACACCCACACTCTGCAAGACAGAAAGACCTGGGGATGCAGGGAGAGCAACAAGTAGGAAGCAGGACTGAGTGAAAAACAGTCCAGAAAAATGCTGCCACCTTGGTGCAGAGAAGACATTAACATCTCTTTTAACCATGTGGAGCTCATGTTTGCAGCAAATAATTCCCAAGGAAATGTTGTAGGATGAGATTCCCATCCTGATAGATGGAGGTGAAGTCATTGAAAGAAAGTTGTCTGCATGGAAAGAAGGCAAAAGTTTGTGGATAAGGACAGCTCAGAGAGGCAAGGAAGGATACAAAGGAAAGATCATCCCACAAACAGCTGAGGGGAGACAAAAAGAAACCATCAAAGATCCTGCAGAAGGGAAAAAGCATGCAGAAAAAGAGAAGGCAGATGAGAAAAGCAGGGGAAACCAAGATTTTGGGTTCAATGTATAATCAAATACATAATCCTAAATAGCATGTCCAGGTCAGGTGAAGCTAGTAGCACAGTTTGGGCTAGAAGAATCTTAAAGAATCATAGACTTTTGTGCGTGAAACTTCAGTGCTGTGGGGGGGATGAAGCCGGATTAAAAGTTTGGGCTGGAGCTGTAAAAGAAGATGCTCTTTTTCCATGCATCTGTTTTCCAAGATGAAGGGGGAATAAAAGGATCTGGGTGCAAGAAGGTTGGGGACATCAGCATAGAAGGGCACAAAAAGTGCACAAAAAGTGCCTTTCCTGAGTTTGCTAATTCCTCCTGAAGGGCACCTTAAACTGGGCACTTTGGTGAGACACTCCTGGAAAGCTCTCCTGCTCTTGGCCCTCAGCAGAGCCAGCACCTCCCTGCAGTTGCTGGCCCTTGGCAGGGATGTGGGAGCATTTCCCTGGTAAGACCACTGAGCAGAGCAGAACATTGAGTGGCATTCATACTGCAAAACAGGTGATGAAACACCACCCTCAATATACCAGTCCTTCCTACCAACACCTTAGTTTCAGATCTACTGCCAGACAGCACTGAACTGCACTGGGACCATTAGTAGGTACCTCAGACTTTATTTGGTTGGTGAAACCTGGGCAGAGTCAGCCTGAGAGTTTGTTCAAACACTAACTCTGGCAAGGCCAGGCAGGAATACTAAAGGCACTTAGAATTGTGAGCATCAGCCCTGTGTCCATCAGCATCTCAGCTGTGTCACTTCACAGGAAGTACAGGTGCCAATTTAACAAGACTAAATCTTTGTTCCTGACCCCTGGCTTGCCAGAAGTATCATTTATGATGGGCCAGCCCTTCCTTGGGCTGAGCAATGCTGATGGACTCAGACCCAGCTTCACGCCCTTCCTTCCCTTCATCATCCCACTATTTTCCTTGGGCTCCTGGGGCAGGAACATTTTTTCTTTCAATGTTGTCACTGACAAACAGCTGGTGGAATAAATTATTGCTGAATGCATGCTGTTCTTTTCCTTTTATAAGGTAAGATGCACTTTTTCCCCCCCATCTTGATTGTCATGGGAAAGTACAATTCCCCACCTAAGAGAAAAACACAAAAATGGAAATATTGTTATTATTAATAATAAGAATTGTACTCTGGGAGATTGGAACAAATGAAACAACTCAGTGTCAAATATGTATTTTAGAGAAGAAAAATATGTTGAAACCCATCATCAACAAGGCTGTTAAAGCTTTTTCTAAACAAATGGTTCCAAAGCTTCCTGGCATAACTCACCAAGAAATGTGCTGGAGAAACACAGCAAGGTAATATTACCATTTACCGTCTTCATATTGTACTTGAGGGATGTTTCAAGAAGAAAATCACACAATATAGAGTCAGACAGTAATGACAATTCTAAACAAATCGGTTTTGTCTATAGCTGGTATCTGATTTGTTTTCTATTATCTTCTCTCACATGAGAAAGAGAGCAAATCTCAAATATTTAAGGGCAGTGATTTGTCGTGTAAGTTACAAGGGGAAGCGGCCGTAGTTGTGACAAGCAAGAGGCCCCGAGCCCCTCGGTGCATCCCCGCAGAGCGCTCCAGCGGCTTCTCGCGGGCAGGGGGACTCTGCACCCTTGCAGAATCTCTGAGGGGAGTTTTGTTTGAGCAAGTCTGCTGTGCTTTATCGGGCCCGGCGGGACGCGCCCCGCCGCCCCTGCCCGGGGCCGGGCCTCCCGAGCCCGCCGCTCCCCGGGCGCTGCGGGCCGCGGCCGCCGGAGGGCGGCGCTGAGCCGGCGGCAGGGCCGGGACGGGGCCGGGCGGGGGCCGGCGAGGGTCGTGAGGGGCCGGGAGGGGTCTGGAAGGGGCCCAGGGGGGTTTTGGAGGGGCCACTGCCGCCCCACCGGGCATCGGCCCTGCAGATGGCAGGCACCGGCACCAACAGCAGCGGCCACAGGCACCGAGAGCCGGCCGAGAGCGCCCCTGTGCTGCGCTCAGGCCTCCGGAGGGGCGAGAAGCCAGCGGGTGACAGTGACAGACTGAGAGGGTCTTCCCACAGCAGGGAGAGGCAGAGGCAGAAGTTGGGCAGACTTTCTGATCTTGTCTCAGTTTAATTTAGCTCTGATTTTAGTTTCGTGCACTGGCCCCATCACCCATCCACGGGATTTGTTTTAGTGGCTTTGCCGTATCAACAGAGCATATGATTCCGTCTTTATTGATTAACTCCAGCCGATGTCTGGGAAGCACGGGAAGAATTGCATTTTCTGGAAAGCAAAGCCATCTACCAGTGTAGCTCCATTTATTAAAACACCTCCTGTGAATTTGCCAGTGCTGGGTTTTGTGCCAAGTAGTGACTTTGCTCTGACAAATGGTAGTAGAAAGAAAGGTGGTGCAAATGTTACATTGATGTCCAAAAAGCGTGGAGAGAGAGCTAGGGTGCTGCAGGGCAGACACCTTGCTTCTGGTGTCTGAAGACAGCATATTTAAAAACAAAATCAGTAGAAGAAATACAAAGAGTAGGGGGAAAGTCAACACAGCATTCATAGAAGGAAACCATTGCCCTCAAACCTAATGTTGGGAGGCAGTGTGGTTGTAAATAAGGATAGTCAGACAATACATTTATACTCGGACTCCATGAAAGCTTTCATAAACTTGGGGTTTAATAAAGGTTATAAAATAGGAGAGTGCTTTGTATAAATAATATCTGAAAATTGTATATTTACCTGTGTGGTAGATGGGTGTTCAGAATGGTCTCGTGGTATTCTCTGAGCAACAAATGATAAACTAATGAAGGAAAAAGGGGGGGGGGGGGGGGGGGAATCGATAATTTGCAACAAGCAATTACATTAGCAACAATAAAGACAGAGGAATAAAAGGCTTTGCAATGCTGAAATAACTGGGCTTTTATCCCCAGAAAAATAGTGTATCAGAAGGAAACCTGAAAGAGTGAAATAGGTAAAGCTTAGTCTGATTTGGAGCATAGCTTAGGTTGCAATGAGACAGACAGCCAACTCTGATATCACACTGCTTTTCTAATGGCATAACTTCCCTGAACTCAGTGATTTGTTGTCTTGATTTACCAGGAAAAGACAGATAGCAGCATTCAGCAAATTCAATTCTGCATTTAGAGCAACTGCAGAGAGAGACAAAATTGAGATACAGAACTTTGAGTGCACTGGAAAAGTCAGCACTGAACCAGGAGAAAACTCTCCATGCTTCGTAAGGAAGAAAGGCCCAGTGTGCAATTCCCACTCCATCTATGGAGAGTACATTCGTAAACATGTTCCTAAACTTCACTCAGAAATCAGACTGCAAAGGTTTGTAGAGAATGTGCCAATGGATATGATTTAATAGGACCTCAATTCAGTTATGTCATTCCAATAAAATACAGCTCTTCTTCCCACGATGAATGTTATCCATACAAAATGAGGGAACTGGAAGATCCCTGGAGTTTACTGCCCTGATGGTTCTTACCATGAATACCACAGGGAAAAAAATCTTTCAGGAAGATGCATAAGCCCTCAACTAAAATTAAATCAAAGTCAGTGTAAAATACTATCTCTATTCATGAATGTATTGACAGCTCTCAGCACTCATTTCTGTTTCTTGGCAAGTCAGTGTCCTATCTTATTTAACTGAATAAACAAATTATTGGTTTTCTGGGCAGACAGACAAGTGTGTGAAAAATAAATGACTTTTTGAATAATTTTCTCAGCATATCACTGTGCTTCAGCAAACATCCTATTCATAGAAATCCCAAATAAGAGGCTTCTAAAACAATACAACAAGTATAACTATTGCTTTTTCTGCATTTCATGGAACTAATCTTATTATCTGTCAGACTGCACTGTTAGAAGAGAAGAGAATTCAAGTACAAAGTGAATGTATCATCCTGGAAGTTCAGTGAAAATGTGAATATGGAAAAGACAAAGCATCTGGCAAATGCTTTGAGGATCCTCTACCAAGGAATGGCTCTGCAGTCATTCAACTGGAGCTGTAGTTTGCTTTGATCTCTTTTCTTGGGACACATGTACATTGGACATGTATCTTTTTTTTTTAACTTTAGGTTGCCTTTCATCCATCCTGCAATCTTTATATTAGCATTCTTCTAGTGTGTTTGTACTGTTAATTTGGATGCAATATGCAGCACTAGAAAAGGCAAAAGGACTGTTCCAGCTGTCAGTAACTTTGCAGCTGAAACTAAATTATTCACTTCTGTTCAGCAAAGAAGTTTAGACCTCAGGCAATATGAACACATTGTGGACTAAATGAAGAATGTTGAGGTCCTCAGCTTCCACCTCACAAATTTGACAGGAAAGAAAATATTTTCAGCAGGCATTTATTTAGCAAAGATGTTGTCAGTAAAATGAAGATTTTCTAGCCTCAGTAAACCAGCTATGCTGGTTGGGTATTGGACACAGATGAAAGTCACCAGAGGACTCTGAATTATCAACAATTATCTCTAACACACCAATTATGCTGTCATACTGAAAATCCTTTCCAGGAACTTGAGCAGTGACTGAAAACAGGACTATCCTTTGCCCACCTTCTGTGAGATTAAAGTTTTGTGCTAATCCAGTCTGCTCTTTTGGGTGTGCCAAAACACAGATATCATATTAATATTTAAAACGCTGGGGAAGAAAGAGTAGAAATAATTAAATGCTTTGCCATCCAAAAGTGAACATCATTCTATCCCTTAGATGAGAAAAACTCAGCAGTACTGATAAGACATTTAACAGCACTTACAGTTCAGGCTTCTCTCTGTAATGTACAATGCAAATGGACCATTTCAAGTGTGTTAAATATGATGAAGGTAAAATGAAACCATGTCCTTGACAATATCTAAAACAATTTCGAGGCAGACTCAACCCAACACAGCTGTATAACTTTCAGCCACATCTAAAAACTCAGTCCAGATTTTGTGGTTGTTTTCCAAGCCTCAGTAGTCAAATAGGAAACCTCCTGTTTGAGGTTCCATTAATGCCAATAGGCTGCACTGGGAGCACTCTTGGCCAATGCCTGACTGCAGCCATTTTCCTGACATAAAAATTCTAACTAAACTGAAAACTAAAAGTATCAAGATATTTGTACACAGGAAGGCACCCTACATTTCCCATCTGAATAGCTCTAATTTGAGACCAAAGAACCAGAAAAGCTAGAAAAAGTTATTATGAAAACTCTGTGAGGGAGCTGATAAATGAAAATACCTTTTTTTGACAGTAAGCTCTGTGTGTGTAAAGGCAATTCTAAGTGCTCTTTTTGTCTGGGCTAACACAGCAGGTGGAGGCACTTCACCTCACTGCCTAAGCTGCTCTTTCACTCAGAATGGTTATTAAGAGTGCTCATTCAGTGTTTCATGAGAATAAACTAAGCCAAAATATAAAGCTATGAGCAAAAGTTTTCCACTCTGAGAAATTACCTATCAATTTGTTAGTGGAGTTCAAAGACTTAATTTTTGTTGTTTTCTTGTCTGATTGCTCAGCACCACTGAGAAGAGCCTGGCTCCATCCTCTGGCACCCTCCCATCAGATACTGATAAACATTGATGAGGTCCCCTTTTAGCCATCTTTCCTTGAGGATAAGCAGGTGCAGTTTCCCCAACCTTTCCTCATAAGAGAAATGCTCAGATCCCTTATTCATCTTTTTTCTTTTTTGCCCTCCACTGAACCCACTTCAGTGCAAGTCTCTCTTGTACTGAGGAGCCCAGAACTGGACACAGCAGTCCAGATGTGGCTTCACCAGGGCTACCTAGTGGGGCAAGATCACGTCCCTGGACCTGCTGGCAATGCTCTTCCTTATGCACCCTAGGATTCCATTTGCCTTCTTGGCCACCAGGGCACACTGCCAGCTCAGATGCTTCTGTATTTTGTGCTGTTCCTCTCCTGCACACTGCAGGAGTGAGCAGGTGGGTAGATGAGGAAGGTAAGCATATTCTAGTGGGGCAGGACTCCCACTTCACTCCCAGAATGAGTGCACAAAGCACACACAGAGCCCTGCCACAGCTGATCCTCCCTTACCTTCCTCACCCTGGCTTCTCATCTCCATCCCACTCCTGAGCCTTGCACTCCTTTTAATGCCTTTAGTTCTGCATCTTCCCTCAATGCAGTTGTCATTACTCCAACCAACCCATCCATCTTTTCCTTCCTGTACTTGGTTCAATGGAATAATTAACAGTTTTACTGGAGCTGACCCAAAAGGCTCTAATCAAGAGGAATTGGCAAGCTGGCAAACACCCTGCAGATGACTGTCAGGAATGAAGTAAGATCACCTTTTCTGCAATAGATACCAGGATAAAAAAAAACCAAACTGCTTCTCATCTTCCCCACATTCATCATTTATAAGAAATAGTAGAAAGGATTTCAGATTTTTATATTAATGCTTTGGGCTCCACCTATGCTGCATGGGGATGGATGCAGGATATGTTATATATATTCCTTTACACTGGTTTTGGTTTTTGTTTTTGTCTTCCTCTTATGTTTAGGCATTACACCCTGAGGCAAATGTAAAGATGTAAACATCTGGTTTCTAATGGCTTACCTCCTGAAAATTAAGTCAATACAAATGCAATTGTTATCAAATAAAGGAAGATAAATGCTTTATCATGGGATTGCTGTTATTTACTAATAATTTATAGGAACACTGGTATCAGACAGATAAGCATCTCCTTATCAATGTAATCCAGCAAATTCATGGCTGTAGGAGCAAAGCCCTGTGAAGTGTGCAGCAATTCACTTTTCTTTCACTGAAGAGAGAAGCAGACAGAGAGGATGAACTGAAACACAGCTGAAATTTAACCCATTTCCTACAAGACAATTGCCAAGCTTTGGTGTGTTCCTTTGGCAGAAATGCTCTCTCAGAGCAGCAAAGTGTATTGTCTGAGGGACTGACCTTATCACTCTCTGTGACTGCCTGAAACAAGGTTGTGGCCAGACAGGGATCAGCCTCTTCTCCCACGCAACCCATGACAAGACAAGAGGACATCATAATCTTAAACTCCTGCAGGGAAAGTTTAGGTTGGATGTTAGGAAGAGTTTTTTCACAGAAAGAGTGATTAGATTTTGGAATGGGCTGCCCAGGGAGGTGGTGGAGTCACTGTCCTGGTGGTGATTAAGGAAAGACTGGATGTGACATTAGGTGCCCTGGTCTAGTTGGCAGGTGTTGGCTTGTGGGTTGGACTCAGTGATTTCACAGGTCTTTTCCAACATGATTGATCCTGTGATTCAAAGAAATAAATAGCAGTGAAGTGCTGTTGTACAGTGAATGAAGCAATAAATAAGACTCCTAACCACTCTGGAAGCAAAGATTAGTCTCCTTATAAAAGCCCCACAAATGAACAACCATGGACACGATGTGCATTCAGTCAAGGCTTTCATGTTGTCATGCACCATCATGAGTGTCTGCCAAGCTTTGTGTTCAGTGACATCCCCTCAGTGACTCCTTCTCAGCTTGTTGAGTGCTTCTGCTGCTATTTACAAGTGCAGCCATAGTCTCTCAAGGCAGGCTTTAAAGTGTATGGATCTGACTGATGTGAGACAGTATTTGAATAGACATGTGAAATGAGAAGTATGCTTCTTATTGCCTATTTATTTCTCCTTGGAAATGCTGAATTCACTTGAGCCCATGCTGACAATGATCTGTGTTTATGAAGATTCATAACTGAGTCATAGATACTCTAAAATAGCCTGAAAATCCCACAGCAAGTGTGTAAAAGGAACATGCTCAGGAATAAAGAGAATTCGACTGGGAACAATGAGACCTTTCGTGCTGACATAATAATACCATGACATTTTCCTGTTCTTTCTGCTATGGCTACCACACACTCAGGACCCTGCTGCACAGTCTGTACTGATTTTGGCCAATGTCTCATTCCATAGGTGAGACAGGTGAGACTGCACTTTATGTAAGGTGTTGCTCCTTGTCTGTAATGGTATTATGTTCCCTAATGAGTTTAAATTGTTTAAATAATGCTCAAAAGACAAATGTCCTGACCACAGTACCAGACAGGGACAATGAGTTAAGCTGTGTGTGAGAGGGTAAATGATTTTCTACCATTATGAAGCTAATACGTTTATGAATGGAGCTCAAATTATGAATTACCTGACTACCTTCTGTATTAGATTTGTATCAGATTCCTGTTTCTTCAATTTTACAGAACAGTGTTTTTTAAAGTGCAGTCTATAAAATGAACAGTCTGGGTAATCTTGGAAAGAATCTTTCCTTTTTCATTAATGAAACAGGATGAAAATCCCTATAGTCCACTTATCCCTAGGAATGTGTGAATTGAGATTAGTCGACAATTAAGTTATCTGGTATTGATCTTACATGCACTATCAACCTGCTAACCCCTGGCTAGCAGAGATAGAGTCTTTAGCTTAATGTTGTTCTGTTATGTTTTTTTTTCAAAGATAAACAGTGCAACATTATGTAGCAATTTTCACAAACATGTTCTCATTTTGTACCTCTCAAAAATGCATGAACAAGTTTGTTCCATAAGTACTTGTTTGGTAGAAATTACTTTGTGCTCAGGTGAGAAACTAAATCTCCTCATTTTCACGGAAGCAAATAGAACACCGAGTTTGAAAAGAAGAATGTTAGCTCTAGCTTTTACTAATTTCTCAGAGGCTATTACCAGAACACGATCAAGACTATTCCATTATCATGTGGGGAATTATGATTTGTCATTTAGATCAGTGAATCACAGTATCATGTAATGGTTTGGGTTGGAAAGGACCTTAAAGTATCATTGAGTTTCAACTCCCCTGCCATGGATAGGGACAAGTCCCACTACACCAGGCTGTTAAAAATTTGGGAGTGTTCAATGTCTTGCAGAACAAAGCAAAAAGACTTCCTTTTAAAAGCCTGCACTAAATTTGAATTGCCATGGGCAAATCAAAATGTGATCACCTCTTTTGATTCAAAACAAAATAGGCATGCCACGAATTGCTTCTCAGCTGGAAAGTGAGTAGCAGAGCAGTTTTCCTCAGAAAGGAGAGCATTTCACAGGTTATGCAGAACTCACAGGAATATCCATGTGCCAGTCACAAGGAGCTTATGCTGCTGCCTAGCCTTAGGAGCTGTAGAACAGGAGAGGGCAGAAGGATCAGCATAAAGAGTGCTGTGGCAACACCTTTGTGGTAAAAGCAGTCCCTTTTCAAGAGCAAAATGAGACCAGAGGTAGCCTGGGAATAAAGCTGCCCTGGATCCCAGCAGCAAAGCGGAGCTGTAACTTTAGGCTCAGCCTAAAGGCACCCAGCAGCAAGTGCTCATGCCATGTGCACCCTCTGGGCTCCCAGGCAGCGATCAGCACAGCCCCCAGAGCTGGGAACTCGCCTGCACAGAACTCTGTCTCAAAGCTCTGCCAGACCTCTCTGTCAGGCTGCTCCTGCCAGGAACTTTGAGCAGCCCTGTCACACTGGTGTAAAGGAGGCACTTCTGAGTTATCTGCATTTCTCTTCCCCTGAGTGTAATTTAAATGGCATAAGAAAGTTGTTTAACTGTTGAAGCCTGATACAATCTCAGGCCTTGTGCTTCTCACTGATTTGGCTCTCTTCCTGGCTGGGATCTCTACAGGGAATGAGGCTGTTGTTCTGCAACTGCTTTAACCTGCAAAATCTGAGGGGCAGCTGTCACAAGAGAGGTGCTGCCCTGTCCCCTTGCTGGGCTGTGCATTTTCCACCTCCACCTTTGTTTTCCTGTGAGTATAGATACCTGAGACCCGGGCAGTCTCAAGAAGCAGGTCCAGCTGGCAACAGGACCAGAAAGAAATGAAACACTTTTTGACATCCAGATTGGTTTTGGTGTGGAAGTTACCAAGCAAAATATGAGCTAGCTGTGAGCTAGCTGTGAGCTAGGGCACAGGCAGGCAGGCATCTTGGGGAGATTCAGCAGGGCAGGTAGCTGCTAGTTTACTGTTTAAGATGGAGAGTATTTCACCACACATTAGAGCTCTGGGGGGAAAGTCTGTCCTCTGCAGGGTCTTATGGGATCTCACTCTGGCTGCCTGCAAGGCTCTTTCCTCCCATTTTCCCATAATGGTACTGGGGAAAAGATGTCCTTGCAGCTGCCCATCTAACTGTGCAATAACACAAGTCCACCTGCAGCTTCTTCCCAATCTCTAAACTCGTGATGTTCTTACAAGTTTCTTCTTCAACATCAATTATTCTTCCAAGAAAATATGAAGGTTTTAATAACATTTTTTGCACTCCACTGCCTTTAAGGCAGGGCTATAAATCATACTAAATGCCTCCACATTATGTAAATTGACTCCTTTTCAGAACATTTTTCATTCAGTATAAACAGAGCAATTACCCTTTGATGTTTGCCTAAAATTGCTATTTCTTTTCCCCCTTCCAAAGGGGTACTTTTAATCTGTGTCATCTTTTCTCTTGTGTTATATATTAAATAGGAATATGCTGCAAATTCTTCATCCCAACTCTTCTTTTTAAAAAAACATCTATGTTTAACCTGCTATCTTCCTAGCCCTTTCCACTGGTTCATTTAACCTCTTCCACTCTTTGTGCATTTCCTTCTTGAATTATTAGGTGACACTTTCAATACTTTCCCTTCAATTTTCTTTCTCTTTTTTCAGAGCATGTTTCTTGCTTCAGTACAGGACATTCAAAAAGTGTCTTCTTTTGCCATGTCATGGCCAAACATCTTAAGCAGCTTCTTTTATGTCAGTTAATTCATCATTTTGCCAAAGCTTCTCTGGGTTTCTGTGTTGGTCATCCCATTGATGCCCCTGACACAAACAGTTGAGTACTAAAGCACTTCTGCTTCTCTGCAGCACCAATGCTACATTATGTGCTAGCTTTGTATGTTGCATCACAGTTACCTATAACAATCATGTTTTGATCCAAGAGAACCTGAAAAAAATGTTATTTGATCCAATAATGACCTGAACAATGAAAGCAGCAGTTTTCAGAATGTGGCCTTTAGAAAAAGGCATGGGAGCCTAAAAAACAGAGTGTAGCTCAAATTTTCCCCAAAGTATTTAGAGAATTACAGAAATCCCAGAATAGTTGGGATTGGAAGGGAATTCTGGAGATCATCTAGCCCAGATCTCCTGCTAAAGCAGGTTCACCTGGAGCTGGTTGCACAGTCACATCCAGGAGAATTTTGAGTACCTCCAGAGGACATTTCACAACCTCTCTGCACAGCCTCTTCCAGTGCTCTGACATCCTCACAGTAAAGAAGTTTGTGGTTTTTTTTCCTCATATTTAGATGGAACTTCAATTTGTGACTGTTACCCCTTGTCCTCTTGTTGGGCAGCACTGAAGAGTCTGGGCCCATCCTGCTGACAACTGCCCACAGACAGAAATGCCTATTATTCTCAGTGATTAATTTCTTTTATCTAGTTAATGAACTAATTACTTAAAATAAAGATCAGTTTTGTGTACCATTTTTGTACACTGAAGACCTAAGCTAAGGGATGTCTGCCTTTGAACATCCAAGGATGCTGAGTTGCTGAGAGTCTAAGGTGCAGTGCAGTTCAGAAACTCCACCCCACTCTTCTGTTAGAAGATGAATTTTATTGCAGTTAAAGTTAGATAGATCTTTATTTCTCTGTTTCAGACAGAAAAATCCATTATGAAAGTTTGCTTCTCACTATAATTTATTTTCTTAATTTTTTTTCCATGGTGGTTCTTTAATAACAGGGACACATGGAGTCAGTCACCCTGACAAAGCACTCTTTCAGTTAGCAGGTGGAAGTTCACAGTTGATTTTATCCCTACAAGTGCCATCTTTCCTTGTCTTTGTGTCAGTGTTTTTGCACTAAAAAGTCCATCTGCAGGAATGGTTTCTTTGCAATTCTGTAAACCTTTAGGTACTTCTGAAGCTCAAACAATTAAATGTGCCAGTTTTTCTCTTGTCCAGCACCTTTTGTGCACCTTTAACTGATACTGGCTGTACTGCTGTTTTCAAGAGAATGCTCTTTATAATCTTAGTAAGAAGCTTCTGCTATATAATTATTTAAATGCTTCCTATCTTAGATGAATTGACCACACTGATTCTGCAGACTTTAACACAGAGAGAATTTTTGCTGCTCCATCGAATCCTTTTTATTTTATCTTTTTTTTTTTTTTTTAATTTTTCACTGAAGATGTATTTATTTTGTAAATCAGCATCACAGCT
Organism: Melozone crissalis; assembly: GCF_028551555.1. Taxonomy (NCBI): domain Eukaryota; kingdom Metazoa; phylum Chordata; class Aves; order Passeriformes; family Passerellidae; genus Melozone; species Melozone crissalis. Next base: position 58,610,880 of record NW_026535791.1, on the reverse strand, counting down.
TTTGACAAAAATGCTGGCATCTCTGCAAAATCAGGGATCTGCTGAACAAAGTTTTGTTCAGTTAGGTATAACTGGATGTTGGAAGCTCACCTGGCTTCCAAACTATCTGAACACTTCCAGGAATCTCCATTTCTTGCTTGCACATCACTACTCCCCTCATAGCTGTATTATCTGTTACTGAGGCAATAAGTCTCTTCTTAATTTTCTACTAGTCAATTCTTTACCTTTAACTAAATCATCAAATATCCATGACCTTGTTCTTGGAAAGAGCTGATTTTTCACCTTAACAACACCCTGCTGCAGCAAACCGTCCACAAAACACTCATGGAAGATGCTGGATAATTTTCAGGTAATTTGTAAGGCAGACTAATGGTATTTTTGGAACAAATAGGATCAAGATAATATTGTTTTCTTATGGATTGTCCCATTTATACGTCCTTTCCTTTCCTTAACCTGGGACAGTTTTCTTTGGAGCTGTCCTCCCACTTGAGGTCAGTTACCAAACACAGTCTAGTCCCATAAGAAATGAAGGCTGTGTGTGGCTCAGCTGGAAAACTTCTGTTGCAACCAAACTGTTGAAATATAAAGTCAATATTTTTTTTTTTTTTTACAAACACTGATCATTCAGTGTCATTTCACTCTAATCTACCCCAAGGGATGTATTAACAAGAACTTGAGTTACTTTCACGTTCTGGGCCAGGTTGCAACAGAGGTGAAGGGCTGGATTTTGCCTCAAGCCTCTAAGCAGTTGTAGTTGAGGAGCTTTGCTGGAAGTTTTCTTAAAATCTTCAATTGCTCTTCAAAATTAAAAATTCCTTGCCAGGTTACAGTAAACGTGGAAACTTTTAAAGCCGCTGTCCACATCCATATGAGTCACCCCGTCCATGCTTTCTAGAAGTTTTGTGCACATGCTCTTCACCTTTGCACTTAAAGGTTTGACATTATATGTTTCCCCTCAGGCTCAGAAGAAGAGTAAAAAAAGGAAAAAACTCTGTATTTCAAATGTCTCTTGAGCCTCAGCTCACAAACTTAGAAATAATCTTCTGTGAGAGCCACTGTTTACTCTCTCCAGTCACAGAAAATTCCTTGTGACTGAAATTGTAAAACGTGTTTATTTGAATGTTTAAACTCCTGACAGTTCTTTCATTCCTTATTAGAAAAGTTTTAGTGTATCATTTATCTTATTGGAACACACTGTTGGCAAATTATCCTTGTTTACCTCCCTTTCTATGGCAACCCCTTCTGGCTTTCCTCTTCAGTCCTTAAAGGGGAAACCTTTCTTTCCTTTGCTCTCTGCCAGCCCTGGGCACTGCTTTGACACTGTTCCCAAGCCCTCCTGATTCACTGTGGCCCCACACAGAATTTGTTACAGACTGTTCCTGTAGTCCGGGGGTTTCAGATGCAGAAGAGGGGAGAAGTCCTGCTCTGTTTACAGTGAACCATCACCTGCCTTTGCCACACAGGGTGTAATGATGCACTGACTGCAGTCAGCAGCACTGCAGGACGTTAGAGATGTAATCTGCCTTGCTAAGAGTAGTGCTGGTAATTTACAGCTCTCTATTATGCATGGGAAAAAAACAAAGGAAAAATTTCTCCTCACATAAGTTTACTCTGCTATTTTACTGTTACTGAGGTGCCCTCCAGCCAGGAGGGGACAAGTCAGGAGTCATCACAACAAACTGGGCATGAGCGAGCTTTCAGCTGGATGATTTAAGAGGAAGGTGCATCTCATGCCTATGGAGAAGGTAGAAATAGAGTTAGAAAATGAAGCAATGAAAGTGTTTCCTGTGGGGCTTGCTCTGAATGGGTGCCATGTGGGAAATCTGTGAGGTGCCACAGAGTCAGCACCCCTATTGAGACCAGGACTAGCAGAGCTGTCGACTTTCTTTCCCATGCCTGCCCTAGAAATCATGCCTATTTCTAAAGTTTTGGCCACCAGCAACGATCCCTAGTGTCAGCAGAGATTCTAAGTCCATATCTCTAAGAAGCACAATTTTTCAAATTGCACCAATTTTTCTCAAATGGCAATAACATCACTTTTATCCAAACTTTTGGATAAAATGACAAGGGCCATTTAATGAGGTCTGAAATCCCGTCCTGGACAAAGTCTCTGGCAGCAGACAAGAAGAGTGCGTATTTAATGTCTAAAGTTTAGACACTCTGAGTCTGCCCAACTGTTGAGGTATTTTAATCTTGACTCATTTATTGTGACTGATTTGTGAACATCCTGAGGAATAAAAGCAATGATTTCATTTTCATTTATTTTCATAACAATATTTATCATTTATAGTAACTGGGACAGCTTCCTGCAATTTGGGAAGGAAAACCTCTATGTATTCTTACTGAATTTAATGAATCACCATGGAACTCATATTGCATTTCAAACACTTGGAGAGAGCTAGTCATTATTCACCTGCCTCCAGATTTCAATCAACAGCTCCGGGAAGCAGAAAAATGAAAGAAAAATCTCTTGAAATATAATCAGCGAAATAACTTACTATTGCTTGCAGAAATTAAATATGTTTATAGAAAATGGAATGATTCTGTAAAGGCTTCTCAACAGGAATAAATTTACTACCGCTTTGATTTGTAATGATTCAGTCAGCAAATAAATAGAAGTAATCCATTGATGATAAAAAATTACTGTTATTTAGAAATATGATTCTGCAATGATGCAAAGAGAGTCTTGATAGAGTGACTTGACTCTTTTGTATTTAAAGTGGGGGAAGATAGTTGGAGACCAAGATCTCTTGGATGTATAGCTTAGTGATTGCATCAGATGTTGAGAATGGGAAGCTTACTACAAAGGTTTTTGAAAAGAATCTTGCATGCAGAAATAGCAGATCAAGGTCTAGAAGCACACATACTCATAGCACAATGGTACCTCAAAATCCCATATAAAATCAATTATATCATCCCAAACTACTCAACACCATTAAGTCTAACTGATGCTATGTATTAGATTTATTTTCTTCTTTTCTTTTGTGTTCTCAGATGGAGGACAGTACATATGGAAATCAAATTTCAGTACAATTCAGAAGCTGGTGCACATTTTTATTTGATTCCAAATATTTTTGTATATGAAACTTGAGCTGGAAAAGTGTAAGTGAAGGTTACTGGTGGACATTGTACAGTGTGAAGAAGTGTTGAATATTTCAAAAAACCATTATTGTCCTCTGGGCAATCTTTTCAGTACAGAACAGGCCTGACTGTACTTGTCTGGAAACTTACATTGCATCAACTTCTGTCAGTAAAATACACAGGTGGCTGATGGCTGTGTGACCTGTAAGGGCATATGGAAGAATGAACTTCAAAGCACTTAAATTGACAGAAATTTTGTCTGCACTGCTCCTCATCAAAGTTATCCATGCTACTTTTCTGCCCTTTCTTTTCCTATGGAAAATTGCCACCAAACTGTACTGTCTGCCCAGAAACACCCTTTGTCTTGACTCTTGATGATTACACAGGTTTTGAAGTGCCAGCCACTTACTGCAGTCATGCTGTTGAGTAAGGATAGTGTGATTAGACAGAGCAAGGCTTTAAACAGCTAAATCTCACAACAGAGATCAGCTAGCTCTGTTTCTTCTTTGTTTTTGTGCTAGACTTCACCATTTTAGCAAAACATCACTTCAGTCTTTTTTTTTTTTTTTTGATACACCTTCTTCCTTCAGCAAGGGTGTTAATATTTTAATTGCAAGGTGATGTGATCTCTTTTTGCGATGTTTGTGCCTGCTGTATTAGTGCTTCTCTAAAAGCATTCCCATTCAAGGGAAGGATAAGTCTTACTATTTGATAGTCACTTTTGTGACTATTGGTTAGGTGTTAATGGACTTTGCCATTAATAACATTTTTGCTTTTAACTCAGAACCTCTCGCTACTGAGGATATGTCAGGCTTCATTTGTTGCTGTCTTTTGAATAATCCTCCTCTGAGGCTGATTTATGAAGAGGCCATCCTTAAGGTGGATTGTGAATATTAGTGAAGGATGCCCCTTACAGGTATCTATTTTTTACTGCCTGAGCATGAAACATTAAAGAATTATCAACAGGGAGGACAGGGGACTGATTTTGAAATTCCTTAAGACTCAACAGAGAGCCAGTGAAATCCTCTACATCTACAGGGTCAGAGGCTACAGAAGCCAATCCACACAACTGAATCTGCAAATCCCCTTCAACCCCAAATTTGGTGTTTGTATATCTTGAGAGAAATGTTAAAAGTAATTTTACTGAGAAAATATAGATAAATAGTCAACCTTTTTCTAGGTTGTCTCTTCAGACTTCTGTAAACGCATCAATGCTTATATATATTTGAGACAGATATATACCACCAGGTAAGCTCTCCTGGATGCACCAAGCCACCTCCAAGAGCAGATGAAAGGTTCATGATGTGCTGACAATAGTTTTTTCTCTCACTAGTATCTGTGAGCCTGAGCAACAGATTGATGTAGCTGGAGAGGTGACCAAGAGTTTGGGTCTCTCTGCACTCCACAGGACAACCTGCTCCCATTACTGCTGTAAGCTCTCACAGGAATTAAAGCAGGATTAAAATTTAGAAGAAATTGCTCAAAATAACATAGAAAATCTAACACTCCTTTTTTTTACTCTTACAAAGAGTACCCTTTTAATCAAAGTTTTTCTATTAGTGTCTAGAATACAATAAAACTGGATTAAGCTTTGTAAGTCTTATGCTGCAGCAGCTTTATAAGCTTTGCATGCTTTTGCATTAATCAGGGAATTCTCTATTCCCTTTGGTGTACTGTCAGGTTGTGGGGGGTTTTTGCCTTTTTTTGCAGGGGGGGATGCAAGAATGTGGAGTCTAGGCAGATTACAGAATTAAAACATGCTTCCCTTTGCAGAGAAGCAGTTCTTATTGTGCAGAGAGACAGACAGGAATTTAGCTTGAGGAGGTGGAAATGCAGGTAAACAGGAGCCTGACATTTATGAGCATGCAGGCATTTTTGGATTTTAGTCCACATATGCCAACTAACTTGTTTTGCATCTGAGCAGAGAAGGGTGCTATAATGAAAAAAACTACTAAATCAGAAGATGGCATGACCACTTAAATTCAGTTTTAAAGTCATGTGTAGTTTTGGAAGTGTAAGACTTCAAATGTAAATCACTGCCACTTGAACACAGCTCAGGAGAAACGTTTCTGAGCATATGGCTCTGTTTTGTCTCAGAGGCTGAAAGAAAAACATGAGGTTTTTGAGTATGAGGTTTCTTACTCATTCAATACATAAGAAAGATAAATTTTCAGTCTTTGGGGAATGATACTGATTTTGCAGGACCATTCTAATATTCTACAGCCTTTTAAAGTTATCTGATTTATTAAATCTGTTCCAGTGTTTTGATTTCATAGTATTCATTATATATTCATTAAAGTATTAATAGGATAGTTTGAAATGTTATTAACACATGGTTTTCATTGGGACCTTCTAACAATTTCCAAAATGGGGTGAACAGGACTGAGGTTTTTTTGAAAACAACCAGGTACAGCTTTAACTTGCAAGAAACTCCCCACAAATCTGGAAGCCAATTGTGTTCCAAATAGAGAGTATTTTTATTGCAGCTAATACACTCTGTAACAAAAATATTATTCTCCATTCTCTGGAGCAGTCACATACTCCATACCAGTCCCGCTGGTATTGGTGCCCAAGGGGACCTCTGATCTTGAAAAATAGCTAAACAACTAGAATGTCACAGAGCTGCTACAACTTTGGGGGCAGAGTGTGCATCTGTGGACCTGTTGTAGCTCACAGTCATTTGCTTTCCTGAGCCTTTTCACTGTTCTCATCATGTAAAGTCACCTTAAGCAGCTTAAAATGTACTCAGTATTGGGATACATTTTGGACTGCTTCCAAATGTGCAAAAGTACAACTCCTAGTTCTTAAGCCTGGCAGAAGTCTGGCTACTTGAAACTGGCAGAGTACAAAATGCTTTTAATGTCAGTGAGAGCCAAGCTGAACTACTTTGTTTTGCCATTAACTCTCTGGGCACAGACTAAGACATAATGTGTTTATTTTTAAGTCAGATAATGCTCACAAGAATTGTTAAATAATTTCTTTAAATTGTGGCATAAACAAAATATCTTTTGTTACAGTGCTTCAAGCAATAACTGTTTCCAGGGAAATTTTCTTAATGAAGCAATTTCCCTTATTTCTCTCATTATTCGCACATTTCTGTTATTATTCACATGGTAGATTTGTTGGCATTAGAATAGCTGTACACAGCTAATTTGTGGCCTTTTTTTTTGGGAGGAGATTGATTTATCAATTTCATTCTATTCCTTAAATTGCAATGAAGCAATAGAATAAGCAGAAAGTAGCTAACATACCTACAAATTTAAAGATGTCAGCTCATGATGGAAATTACCACAAAGAACTGAAATAATAAAAACTTTTTTATGTCCCAAGGATGGGTTAACTTGGATGAGGGGGGTAGGATAGTGTTGTCGTCTTATTGCAAAAGTTCCATACCTTGTTGGTGATTTCTCATGGTCATCTCCTCACAGCACAGACTCTTTCTTCTTCACAGCACAGACTCTTTCTTCTTCACAGCACAGACTCTTTCTTCTTCACAGCACAGACTATAAACTCCAGCTCCCTTCTTAACCAGGTAACCCACTCTTTTATAGAACTCATCCTCACTGGACACAGCTGTGGCCTGTTAAGGGCAGGCCTGTTCCTAATCTTTGGTGATTGGTACAGCTGCAACTCCTCAGGGGTGAGATTGCCTTCTGCACTATCTTTATTTTCTTACATTCTATCCCCCCACAGGATAGTATCCACGTAGGGATCTCCTGCACTGTAACAGCTTTTCCTTAGATAACTATCAGCCATTCATCTGTATTTTCACCCCACCCCAGAGAGTGCAACACACACTTTGAGTTTGGTGTAATAAATACAGTCTGACAAGCTCCCCCGTGCCCCTACTATCACTTCAGGTACTTTTAATATCTCAGATCTCTTGGCCAGTTGGCATCAATTGCAGAGACTGTTCCTTGCACTTCTCTTCCCTTGGTGTGGACACGTACAAGGATACTCCAGATGCAGGTGGTCCTGTGTTATGGACATTTCCTGGGATGTAAGAAGAATGCTGTCCACAGGTAAATGATGCAGATAACTTTAAAGCATGTTTTTATTGTCATTATAAAACACAGTAATGAAACACTACTCAAGTTTCTCATCTGCCATAAAAACTGCAATTTTGCATGTCAGTATTAGTTGGGCAGCGAGATAATCTTGTGTGATGGGCTGATCTGTGAATTAGGCTGGGGAGCATGGTGGTGGTGGTGGTGCTCTTTGCTGAAGGTGAGGTTCACCTTGCAGAGGACTACAGACTCCATATGGCCACACAGTCATGTACAAACTCACACTTATGGAGAACAGTTCAAATCCAGGTTTCTTGTAGCTTACAATAAACAAAACCAAAGCAAATCTCCATAGCTGAGTATGACCTAAGATGGCACTTCTAGACAGGCTGCTGGAGTAGAGCTAACTGTGTGAGACTGGGCCATTTGGCACTTCCAGAGCATGTCAGACTGTACCAAAATACCCAGGCACTTCACCATATGCAGTAAGAATCAGAAATAAAACAAGCTGTGGTGTCTAGAAGCTGGTATGTCACAGATATGTAAAGCTAGCAGGAGGAATATTGTAACTATTGACATAAGAGACATGGTAGCTGCCTTAGGCCACATGGTGAATGCAGCTTGTAATTTCACTGATGTGAGTGATTTTGTACTGGTTGATCCCAACTGATATGCTGAACCAAAAGCATCACTGACTGAACAGGAGTGGGTTGGCTGCAAGTTACACAAAATCAGAAGCAGCAACCAGACATCTTGTAATGTACAGATCCTCTGAAGTGACATAGTGGCATAGTTTTATCTAAAGTCTTTCTTGATACTTCCATGTAAGATTATTTTTTTGTGTGTGTTTTTACTGTGCAATTAATCATCTGTATTAGCAACTGATATCTGCACTGGGCAGTATTTCTGCTTTGTAAAGTCCCTTTCTGTGAAGATATCAGAGCTTTTACAAACTGGATTCCAAACCTTTTTAAATTGGATTGCTCTAAATCACAATCAACACAAGTGGTTAGTGATGCTCTGGTGTTGTAAACTGATAAATCCTGATGTCTGCTTAGCAGCCAGAATATGGTGGGAAAAGCAAGCACAATAATTGCTTTCATTGAATGCATCTTAGAATCACTCTGGAATTTCCAGAGCAACCCTGAGTGTCTGAAAGGCAAGTGGCTGGGGGAGAGAAAGGGCTCAGGAGTTACCAGTCCTCAGCAGGGACAAGATTTCTGTCACCTGCTGCCCACTTCGTCACCTCCCTCCCTCCCTCCCTCCCTCAGCTTCCTGGCTGCTCTCAGAGCTTGCAAAGTGATTTCAATTCATTTGGTTCAGTTATATCTGTATCTGTATCTGTATCTATATCTATATCCATATCTATATCTATATCTATATCCATATCTATATCCATATCCATATCCATATATCTATCTATCTATCTATCTATCTAATATCTATATATATACCTACATATCTGTATCTATATCCATATATATATATATCTTAACTCTCCTGCATGTGTGGTCCTCAGTGGTTCCCTCTGTACCTGTGAACTCCTGCTGCCAAAATGAACCTTTTGCTCCCTTCAGCTCCTTGTTCCTATATGACCCACAATGCTGAAATAATTTGGGTTAGTAACATCAGTAATATCCATGGAAAAATTACATTTGTGCTTTACAAATCTATGGACTACCTTAATTGAAATGGCAGCAATTAGTCCATAGTCATAGAACTGAATGTTCAGAGGTGAGAACCTCTTCAGCCAGGTCCTCAGAATAGAAGGAAATGTATCCATCATTCTGCATATTTTTTCCAAATGAAGAGGAAAATTTTCACTTCTGTTTTCTCACTGGTGTCACTTTAGTGTCAGATAATAATCCGGACTGATGGTTAGGATAGATTTAGAAAAAAAATGGATTTCCACAGGCAGAATATCTTCAACTTATTAAGTATCTGGTTTTCCAGTGATTTAATATATTTTTTGTGTATAGACATATACATACTCATGCAGATATAGTACGCTCATATGTATGCACACATATTGACAGATAAAAAGGTCTAGCTGTATAAATGTATACATATAAATATAAAATATCCTGCTCAGTCCTGTTGTCTGTAAAATATTTATGATTTCTTTCTCCTTTCAAATATCAGGAAAAGACTTTTATTTTTAATTGGCAGTAATCGCCAGTTAGTTAATTCTGGATCCTTTTTCCTCCAGATATTTTGTACCATCTCCTTAGAATGAGTAATTAATGTCAATATACTTAAAATTTTAAAAATTCAATTTACTTCCAATTAAAGAAAATACCAAATAATTTAGACTTGAGAGTGACACCAGGTAACATGAAATAGCAAAATACCAGGATGCCTCAGTCCTCTCCCACTTTATCTGCCTTTACATCTGCTTTTCACAGACTTTTCTCTCAGCAGTGAAGTGGTATCCACATTGTTTGTGTTTATGTAGCTCAACAGAAGATTTTTGTAGTCTCAGCCTCCTTGTTGCACTAAGAAGCCTTGCTTCAGTGACTTGAATTAATGCAGTGATTATTCAGTGCAAAAAAAAACCTCCAAACCAAATAAAACCCCCAAGAAAACCCCACTGGAAGAATGGATAGGGCAAATTATTTGCTTTTTGGGACAGTAGATTCTGACATAAAAAAAAATGTCCCGCAAAGACCGTATAAATTGAACAAGTTTTTTTTTTCCCCTGAGTGCTTCTAAGTTATTAATTTGGGGGGGTTCAACATTTTTTTTACAGTTTCAGTGCTGACTTCATTTCCAGATTGCAGCAGGCACATAGACATGGCACTCACTGGCTCTGCTTGCTACATCCTGTTTGCACATCTTGTCACAATCAGGAGCAGCAGGCAATTCCTGGCTCAGAGGAGAGTTTTCCACTGCACTGAGGAGCCCTCTGTCCCAGCACATGGAGAAACAGAGGCTGTGACAGAACATGGACTGGTCCAATTTGCACCCAGGGAAAAGCAGGAACCTGTGTCAGTAAAGATCTGGGTTGGACATTAGGAAAAGGTTCCTCACCCAGAGAGTGGCTGGGCACTGGAACTGGTGCTGGAGTTGCAGTGCTCAGCCTGCCAGAGTTCACAACATGCTTGGACAACACTTGCACATGTGAAGGGATTCCTGGGGGTGTCCTGTGCAGGGCCAGGAGCTGGAATTTGGTGATTCGTGTGAGCCCCATCTGGCTCAGAATTTTTTATGATTCTATCAGTTTTTGACAATATCACACATGAAAGTTTGATAAATATAAAACTAGATAAATAATCCCAGGTATATAGATATTTCTTCACTTTTGCTGATGTTTTTAGTCTTGGTTTATTTGTATTTTGAAAAAAAAATTAAATCTCATTACAAGAATAAAGCAGTAATTTGGTAATATTTATATGATTTATATATAACTTGAGTTATATGCAAGTGTTATTTTTGAAGCCCACCATAACACTGAGATATTCTAGTGAGACAAACTCATTATTCAGATTATTTCCATCCCAGCTGGAACTACTGAGACAAGACTAATTTAAACTAACCCACAGAATAACTTCTTTTCTTAAGAATAAGACTATCTTTTAGTTAGTCTGCAACAATCAATTTTAGTTGCAATTAATGGCTTACCAGATTAAAAAAAAAGCCTAGATGGAAAAATATCTATGCTACAATTTGACAATGGTGAATTATTTTATCATAATTCACACCTAGTGTGTGAAAGCTGTTGTGGTTCAGAGGAAATGAAGTTGCATGTAAAAGGCTCATTATTGCACAAATACAATGACATGTATCTGAAGAATAAGTTCTAAACAAAATTGCCTGTATATTTCCATCATATCAGACTAGGCAGAGCAGCTTCTAAGGGAAATCATCCTGTTTGTTTTATTCCTAGTCATCTGTAGCACTGCTGACAAGTATGTTGTAGCAGTACGTGTTCAGTAGTATGTTAGATAGGTGACAGCAAATATCTGGTGACAAGTTGGCAATTAAAGTGTGTGCTGCCTTTAGACATTTGCTATGAAAGGTGGTTTTGACTTTTCTTCCTTTGAAATAGATCATGCAATGTCTGATGAAAAGGACATATGTTACAATTTGAAAGTATTGGTGACACACTGATCAAGGAAAGAGGTTATATTTTAGAATAAATAGTTGTGTTTTCAATCTATTCTGGGAACACTGAATGTTGATGTTAAAACTGCAGTTATTTAATTAATGAGATGATCCATGTTTCATCATTTGAACAGAGCAGCTCATCTCCCTTTAAATTGCTCCTAAGTTGAACAAAACCCAAAACTCCACCCCACCACCCCACTATCACTGGCTGAGGGGACTGCTTAGGTCTGTGGGAATGACCTGGTAGGTTTGAATACTTCATAGTCCAAACATGTTCAACTGCAGTGCGGAATACTTTGGAGAAGCAGGTCTGATAATCCCAGTGGCCAGATAATCTGTTAGGAAAAGTTCTTCTTCTGGCAGTTAGCACTTGCCATATGTCCTCAAGCATAAAGAAGAATGTCCTCTATAAATGTGTCTTATCAATCAATTGCAGGTGTTCCTGTTATGTGGAACCAACTCTTCTGTGAATTCCTGCTCTCTTGTTCTCAGCATTATCATCTGACAGTGAATTTCAGGTGCTGCATGCTCTGTGAGGAGTATTTCCCTTTAGCCTTTCCATTTAATGTCACCTTGTTCATCTTCTGAGAAAGGGCAAACGAGAGTCCTTTGAATTACCTTCTCTGGATCATTCATTACAACAGGCAGAGGTGATGGAGCTTCTGATTATTAAGTTTGGTATTCCTATTTTGTTTCCTGTTACAATACCCTTTTTTCAGTTGCTTTTAACTTTGTCAGACATGAATGCTCCAGGCTGTAAATGTCAGTGCTACGTGCCCACCCTAAGTTGAACATTTTTCAGAGGTTTCAGGCAAAGTAGATTAGCCACTTCTGAGAAGGAAGAAAACAACTAGGGAAAAAAACAAAGACAAAAAGAGAAGCTGTTTTTCAGTATTAAGAAAAGCACTGTGATGCAATTTTGATTATTCAGCTATAATCCAGGCCCTGTGGCTCAGGGTCTTGGGAACTGTGTCTTAATGATCTTCTGTGTCTTAATGATCTCTGATCCTTTGAATATTCACTCTGTAACAGCTGCTCTGTGCAGCCTGTTGTCCCAGTCCCTGTGTCTCCTTTCCTGTGTAGCAACAAAGGCACTCATCCCCTTACAGGCCTGGGCTGAGTCAGGGATGGGGAACATGAGTAGGGTACACTGAGGCTGAAAAGGGAGAGTAGAAAAAAGAAAACCAGGTCAGGAAGAAATGGTGACTGTGTGAGGAGATTGGGCATTGGGAGGACTGAGACCCCCCCACAGCATCAGACAGGGCTCAGGACCTCAGCTGCACCCATCTTGTGCTTCAAAGCAGCAGGTGTGAGATGATGGCCAGGGTGTCCCCGCCAGGACACTGTGGTGACACAAGGAGCCAGTGCAGGAGCTGCAGCTGAGGGGCTGCAGTTGCTCCAACACCAGCACCCAGCCCTGATGGGAACAATACCCTGTGAACAAACGGAATGGAAAGTGCTTCAGAACAAAGGAATGCTACAGTTCAGCTTGTCAGTGCACTGGGATTGCATCTCTCTTGAGCACTCTGTTTTGAAGCCTTCAATTATATGATTTCGTATCATTTTGGCTAAATGTCACCTACTCAGTCAAAACACAGAATTAAATTTCTTAAGGGAAGAATATCAAACATGTAGTAGAGAAGATGGCTTCTTGTAAGGTCTCAGCCCCATTTATTAAAGATGGTTGGAGGAGTTGCAGGAACCTCTTGGAGGAAAAAAGAATGGCCAGGTGATGCTGTGGAGGATCAGCTACAATTATTGCCTCTGCCACCATGTTCCTGTGCAAAGGCATTCAAGGCATGCAGTGAGCTTTTCACATGTGGTCAAATCACATTTTCTGTGATGTGTGATATGAAACTCTGGGATCAGGTCTATCAAAGCACTGAACACTCAGATTTGTTGCTTGAATTAGAATTGGCTGTACAAGGCTTTGAAAAAGTACGGTTGAATGTATCTCTAATTGGTACTCAAAATTAATGCATGTTTTTAACTCTAATAGCTGTGTCCCAGATCTCCCTTTGCAAAGTAGATCCCCACTCATTTGCTGGGTATATAAAAAATACAAGTCATTAACAGATCTCACACAAATAGGCATCATGGGAAGAAGCAAATAGTTCTGTCTCCAGTGTGAGGTTTCAATAGTCTGCTGGAGGTAAAATATGGAGACAAAAATATGACAATAAAGACCTGCTAAATATGAACTGAAAAAGATAATGTGCCTAGGAAAAAACAGTTTCATGTAATTACCAATGGTGTTTATGTCTTCACTGGGATTGGTCCTGTAAAAGCAGTCAAACAAATGCTCCTCCATTGCCTCTCCAAAAATAGGAGGCTCAGTCTCCACAGTTTGTCCTTAGCTGGAATTTCCACCACTGTGGTTTTAATGACCCAGTCTTGAATGACCCCTGTTCCTGACCTATCTGTTGAAATAGACTCACTAAAGTGAATATTCCAGAAAAAACAGCACTGCTCATTTATAGTCTCAATTAGCTCACAGTGGCATTGAAGCTCACTGAGCTTCTTTGTGTTCTGGTCCTTCTCCTGTGAAATACATCTTTACTTAAATTTTAAAAACTGTGACCAGACAGACATAAATTTTCACATAAAATTTTTCTCCATCAAAATACCAAGACAAATACCTGAATACTTGGCTTGGAAAAGTTTAAGGCAAAGGGGTGGTGGGGGAGGGAAGTCCATTAAAGCATTCTCTTCCAGTTCAATTCCAAATTAGATGTTTGCATTAAAAATCTGGAGTAAAAGGATTTTTTTTCCAGGCCTTTGACTGTACTGTCAGGAAAAGGGAATGGTCCTCAGGAAAAAAAAAAACAAAACAACAACAACAGAAAGTTATCCTCCGTAAACAAGTTTCAGAACAGGAAATGGACACATTACTGGCTGGAATTTTCAGCACAGCATGGAAAATATGGCACATTTTGGCAGTGGTGTCTGGTGTCTCTAGAACCACAGTGACCCAGAAGGGATTCTGAGACATGTCCAAGGCTCCCAGGCTGTGAGGTCTGAGCAATCTTACCCATCTCTGGGGCAGGATCACTTGCAAACATTGTGCATGATAGATAAGACATGTAGTTTTCTGGGGTGTCAAAATGTACCCAATACCAAGCTGTTAACAAAATCTGTTTCTCACAATAAATAGAGGCAGTGACTGCCTTTCTCCATCCAAGACTGGGCTGTTGATTCCAAATTTCTTGGTTCAATTTTTTTCTAGAAAGAATGGCATGGATGAGGTTCTCCAGCTGAATTGATGAAAAGTCTGATTGCCTCTAGGCAGTAGAGAGAAAAACAAAAGTGAAATTAGTCTGACTTCCTTCAGGTGTCTGTGTTGAGATGCAATGACTCATGTCCTGGAAATTCCTGCTTCTCCACTGATTGCAAAGGGAGGCAAGGAGCCCACCTCAGGTCAAGGAAGCTGCACAGATCTAGATTTAGTGAGATGAAACTCACCGTGGAAGATGCTTGTGTTTCCTTCCTCTGACAGGTAAACAGGAAGCATAGGTGCTACACTGCATTGTACAGGGAGTGAGAGTATTCCTTACAGTTCCCAGTCAGTCCCCATGGCACAGCTAGGAAGATGAGACACTCCCCACAGATGTGGGCAGATATATTGTTTTTAAAGCTGAGCCAGGCTCAGGAAACACAGGGAAGTAATTGGGAATGGCCCCTGTGCAAGGAGTGTGAGAAAAGACACTTTGCCTGGTCATAAATTATTTGGGTCAGGAGGAACTTTTGGCCCCACCTGAACTTCCTGTACTGTATCTGAAAATAATGTGTCACATTCTATAAGCAATCATACAGCAAAGTGTGTGCTGTTCACAATGTCATCATTATGATTTTCAGTCACAAAAGACATTGTTCCTTAGCTTGATGAAGGACTCCCATTTGGAGTGCCTTAATGCAGACTAAGTAGTGGTTATGAGGAGAAAATCAGGAAGTGAATAGTAATTGCACTTGTCTGTTCATGATTAAAAAGGATATATTAAAAATCATACAATGCTTAAAAGATCATTTAAGAGGGTATTAATTTTAGTGGTGTGAATTATATAAGTCCAGAAAAACATATTCTGAATTATCAATAGTAAGTAAAACCTATTTCTGGTAAACAAACCAATTTCTATTTTGAAAAACATATTTTCTGCACCATTTAAGACAGCAGGAGCCCAATAGAAACATTAATTTGAATGAACAACTTTCACAGTGTCAATTCAGAGGTTCTAAATGACAATAAACAGAGTTGTAAACAATGTCCTATCCATATATAAATGTGATGAAGGACTATTACAGCTGAAACAATGTTCTCTTTAAGTGAATGGGGCAATCTGTGCTCTTAAACTAACAATGTATTTAAGAGTTGCAATGCCTGAAACTAGAGCTGCTCTGGTATTCTGTGGCAATCTTCCATTCAGCACAGAAGACAGAGGCTTAGTGGGGCATTAGGCTGTGGTGTGTTTTTTAACCTGAGACATTTGTAGGAACAGGATTCTGAGCCCTGACCACCTTATCTGGGCAGTAGACCATAAAAGGTGAGAGCAGGGCGAGTGTCAGAGGAGGCTGGGAAAACTCTATATGTGCTTTTAGCAAGTAAAAAGATCCTTGGGATAAGATCAATGGTTAGAAATATGGACATCAAAGGAAGAGGAAGTACAATAATTTTAAAAGCACAGGAATCAAGGAAATGATGGCATTAGCAACAAGCTCAGAGACCATCCAAAATGTATTTTGAAATAAATGTGAAGACCCTGCAAACCCCCCCCCCCCCCCCACCAAAAAATGAGACAAACTTGTGATTTGTAATGCAGATGATGAAAAAAGGTTTTACAAGGATGAGAAGGGAAGGAGCCTGGTGGAGTGGGTCTGAATGCATCAATCAAGTGACTGAATAACCAGAATATTAATTTTGGGCTTTCCAAGAGCTATTGATACAGACTGTGACTAGAGTGTGTGCAGGGAATCCTTGCAGAGCCAGCCCAGCAGCCTCAGCAGGCTCCCAAACCCACCTGGAACATGCTGAAGTCCTCAGGGCAGGGCCCTGTGCTAGTGCAGGCATAAAATCTGACCTCTACCCCAGAAGCTATGAAAGGAGGCACCAGAAGATAATGTATAGGAGGGGTATTACAGCCTGATAATAAAGTATGCTACTCTGTTTAAGAGACGGTTGAGTCAAAGGAGAGGAAAAAAGGAATTCAAAAACCAAACTGAGTCATCATACTGGGAGAGTGATGGTAGAATGAAGGGCTAAAAAATGCCAAAGTGAGAAAAGAAAGAAACATGTTTCTGAACACAAACTGAAGGGAAAATAAACAGCTCATTTTCCAAATTCTCCAGTGCACCCATTACAGATCTGCCACCAGCACTGCTCAAACAAACCAGCTCTTGCAAGTATTCTGGGCATCCATGCATGCTAACTGAGCTCTGCTGTTCTTCAGGACAGACAAATTATGGTACTGGATGAATCTAATCTTTTCCCTGCGGTACCTTTGAGAACTATGTGAAATGAAAGTGAGGTAATAGAACTGTCTGTTCTACCCAACATTGCAGCAGTATCACATTTAAATACATGCTCCTGACTTTGTGACATACAATAATATTAATTTCAAAGTTGGCCTACACTGACTATTTAATATTTTCTTTTTTTCTGTATTCATAATTTTTAAAAGGTAGGAGTGAAGCAAAGAGAAACATTGAAACTTTAGCCTTACTACTGGTATAAGCTAGAGTTACATGGGTATTTGACATAGGGAATTAGGCTAGAGAACACATCTATACTGTTATAGATTATGACATTAGAAATGCTTTGTAGATAATTTTATGTGTATATATAGTCACACCCCACAGAGCCATTCCTCACTTGAATATTGGCAAAGTTCAAACGTAAATTTTGTGTCTAAGATTGACAGACTCTAAAAGCAAGCATACCTTGGGATTTAGTTTTCGTATGAGCTGAAGGACTGATGTTACTTGTGTGGAATGCTGATTAAAATGAAGAATTGAAAGAAAAAATCATGGCAACCAATGTGTGCAGTGTAACAGCAATGAAATGCACCAATAAGCAAAATCAGCCTGATGTATTGGGAGAGATGTAACTAAATACATTAAAGGAAATGGGTGAAGATATGATTGTGTGATAACTCACATGAAGAGTAGAGCTTATGAGTAGAAGAAATATGTTCTCTCTCCCCAGGATGTGATCATCCAACACTTGCACAGAACAAATCAAAACTGACACAGTTAAAAAATATTTGCATAGATAACGAAATGCCTGACTGTATCATTTAATATTTGCCTTTGCTTTGTAGGTTGATTTTATTACTTGTAATAAAATGTCATGTTTTATAAATCTCAGTCTATTTGCAGTTCTGCTTCTTATTCCTTATTCTCTCTCCTTTTGAACAAAGCCCTTGAACAAATTGAAGTCGGGCCATCAGTCAGGGGAAGGGAGGCCTCTTCTAAGCTGGCAACCTTCATTAGTGGCCAATTGATCAAAACAGGCAAGAAATTCACAACTGTACATGCAGCACATAAGCATAAGGCATTGGAAAATTTCCAAATTTTTCCTTAATGTTTTCAATTTAAAAGTGTAAACATTCATCTCAATGGAGACCATTGATTTTACACTCACAAAAGGAGCAGAGTGATCAGTTGTCAGGTTACAGCCCTCAAGTGAGGGTTGGTGACAGTGGCTGAGTGGAGGGTGTGAAAGGGGCTGGAAAGGGGATAGTACAAGGGCACCGATGAGGATGATGGGTGCTTTCCTTGTGGGACACTGGTCTCATTCCCTGGTAGCTAAATCAGCCAGACAGCTTAGGACTGGTAAGAAATCTTTAATTGCTGCTTGATCAGCTGCAATAAGAGAGATTAATACAGCTCTCAGTGATTTAATGATGGCAAGATTTCCATGGGCAGCAAATCATGTTATCCTGCTCTGGAGTCAGCTCTACTGCATTGGAAAGGTGCTGCAAGAGCAGTCCCTCAAATCTAATGGAAAGCTGTGTCAGATTTATGTGAGGGTCCCTGAAATGATGCTCTTTCCTGGCTGAGGAAGTCCATTATCAAGAAATAAATCCCAGGAGTGTTTTATGCTGTATCATAATGATGCCCTTAATTCAGCTCTGAACTACTCAGAGTCAGATAAATAGAACAAAATATAAAAAACTGTTATCCTAGATGGGTTAAATAAACATACTTTCTTTTCCAGCTGCTGCTGGAAAGATGATTCCAGATTATGTCAACACAAAATGCCCTTAATAACTGATGGATCCACATGTGTGTCCAGATGCTCATCACTGCCTGTGATAGCTAGTCACCCATTCCTGTCATATGGCTTTTTGGATCATCCTCTGGCTTGGCTCCCCTAGGATTAAAAACACTGAGCTAAAAGAATGAGTTAGCTCATGACTTGATGCCTTTGATATTTAGTGTTCTTTGTGAACCCTCTTATTTATGTGTGAGACCACGTACAGAGAGAGAAAAGAGGAAGAAGAAAACCAAGCAGAAATCTGGGAACATGGGAGTGATATGTGCAAAGAACAAGAAAACAGGAAGAGCTGTTTTACAAAGGGCTGAAAGACAGGCCATGGAGAAGGCATGAAGCACACCAAGAGAAAAAAACAAACAAGAAGGGACAGAATGAAACAGGAACAGGACAGCAGAGGCAGGATTACATGAGTAAAAGAAAAGAATAGAAAGTGTTCACAGTTTTCAGAAGTGATTGTTTGCCATGCAGTTCTTCTGCCTGCACAGCTCTGCTCCTGCCTAGGCGGCAGTTTTTTTCATTGACTTCTTCTGAGGGGCCTCATCCATACTTCCAGCACATTCCTTGCTTGTGCAGGAGCTTAGCATGGCCACAGAAATCTCAACCCCATTCTATGGAGCATCCCTGATTATCAGAAAAATAAAACTATTTTAGTTGGAAAATATCTCCAAGGTCATTGAGTCCAATCATTAACCCAGCACTGCCAACCCACCACCAAACCATGTCCCCAAGTGCCGCATCCACACGTCTTTTGAACACCTCTAGTTATGGTGACTGCACCACCTACCTGGGCTGCTACTCCAATACTTGATGACCCTTTCTAATATCTAATCTAAACCTCTCCTGGCACAACTTGAGTCTGTTCCTCTTGTCCTGTCACTTGTTACCTGGGAGGAGAGACCGACCCCCACCTGGCCACAGCCTCCTTCCAGGCAGGTGTAGAGAGTGATGGGGTCTGCCCCACCTCCTCTCCAGCTGCTCCCCCTCAGGCTTGAGCTCCAGCCCCTTCAACAGCTCTGTTCCCTCCCTTGCTCCCTCAGTCCCTCACAGGACTCATTCTCCAGACCCTTCCCCTGCTCTGTTGCCCTTCTCTGGACATGCTCCAGCCCCTCAATGTCCCTCTTGTCATGGGGGGCTCAGAACTGAACAAAGGACTTGTGCAGCCACACCAGTGGGACAATCCTGTTGCAGACGTATTTTATGAAAAATCCTTTTGCCAGGATCTTTTCTCCTGAGAAGCAGAGAAGCTTCAGCTTCTCCATGTCTTGCTGCTTTGGAATGCGATCTGGAGAATTGTTTACCTGGCATGTGAAATTGTTTTTACTTGATGAGCAATGACAGCCACATGTGTTGAGGCTGTGAGCAGTCATGAGCTTTTGTTATCATTCCTTTCCATTCCTTGCTAGCCTACTGATGAAATCCTTTCTTCTATTCTTTTACTATAGTTATAATATATAATTTTATTTTAATATTATATATATCATAAAATAATAAATCACCTTTCTGAAACATGGAGTCAAGATTCTCGTCTCTTCCCTCATCCTGGGACCCCTGTGAACACCACCACACAATCCCTGCCCTGGTGCTGCTGGCCACACTATTGCTGACACAGGCCAGGATGCCCTTGGCCTTCTCAGCCACCTGGGCACGCCTGGCTCATGTTCAGCCCCTGTCAAAGAGCACCTCATGCCTTTTTCCCCAGGGCAGCTTTCCACACATTCTGCCCCAAGGCTTGACTGTTTCCCGGGGTTGTTGTGACCCAAGTGCAGAACCCAGCACTTTGTGTTGTTGAGCCTCACAGAATTGACTCATTGATCAGATCTCTGTTCAGATCTCTCTGCAGTGCCTTTCTGCCCTCAAGCAGATCTACTTGGTGTTGTCTGCAAATTGACACTATTGACAAATTGACAACCCATATTGACAGCTGGATAAACCTCCATTCACCACTCCTGGGGCCATCAGCCAGTTTTTCACCCAGCAAACAGCACTCACTGATCCAAGCAGTGAGCAGCCAGTTTCTGCTGGAGGATGCTGTGGGAAATGAAGCCAAAGGCTTCGCTGAAGTACAGACAGACACATCCACCTTTCCCTCATCCACCAAGCAGGTCACTGGGTTACTGAAGGAGTTCAGGTTGGTCAAGCAGGACCTTCCTAAGCCTGTGCTGAATGGGCTGGCCCCTGGTTGTCCTGTACTGTCTGATGGCACACCTCAATGAGCTGCTCCATGACCTTCCCCAGCACCAGGGTCAGACTGACAAGCCTGTGGCTCTCCAGGTCCCCATTCCAGCCCTTCTTGTCAATGGGCATCCCCTGCAGTCACTCCCCTGCAGTGCCCTGGACCCTCCCCAGGTGGGCAGGACTGTGGGAAATGATGGGAGGTGGCTCAGGGAGCACCTGCAGCAGCTCCCTCAGGAGTGCCAGGGGGGTCCCTCCAGCCCCACCTGGATCCCTTTGTATCTAAGTGATGTAACAGGTCACCAACCATTTTCTCTTGGATTATGGGGACTTCTTGTCCTCTTCCCTGTCTCCAGCTCAGGGTCTGGGTCCCCAGGGAGCAACTGGTCTTACTTAAACACTGAGGAAAAGAAGGCCTGAATTACTTCTGCCTTTTCCTTATCCTTTGTCACTAAGTTTGTTCCTGCATTCAATAAAGGATGGAGATTTTCCTTAGTCCTCCTTTGCTTGGTAATACATTTATAGCAATATTTTTATTGCCCTTTACAGCAATAACCAGATCATGTTCTAATTGGGCCTTGGCTTTTCTGACCTTTTCCCTGCATAACCTTACAATATCCTTAGAAATACATTTTTTTTTAAATTCCTCCTTTATATTTTGTCCTTATTAATAGAAAGCCTGGGGATTTGTGTGCTGTGCATAATTTCCAGACTGCATTAATCTAATTATTGCTTTCCCCCCTCCCTTTACAGATTTTATGCTTTTTTTTTTTAAATCAGTGTTTATTTGCAGGGTTTACTAAGTGACAGATAATATGAAATATTGCTTTAGGACAGATTAATGCATATCAGCTTCTTATGAAGCCTGGGTGATAAATGACACCATGCATAAGTGAAAGATGGGCTGACAAATCTCAGAATGATAGCCTGTCTCTTTAATGTCTTTGCCACAGCCTGCTCACACATCCTTCTTTGAACACAGCTTGGGATCAGACTCTCTATTTTTCTTTTCAAGTTGAAGCTGGAGATCCATTGAGGTGATATATATTCTGCTTACATGAAAAAGCATTTGTGATTATGATGCATTCAGCTGGGATCTGTTTCTGCAACACCAAGGATATTCTCCCTTCCAAGAAGTCTTATTTGAAAGTTAAATAGTAACAAAGTGAAGTCATGATGCAGTCTGGGAATTGTAATAGCATTCTTTCTTGTGCCACTTAAAAAATATATATTCAAACCCATGTAAACAATATAATTCAAAGTAATCTTTCTGTGATGACCTGAAAGGAATGACTTGCAAAAGAAATTCAGTAGTCTCAGGCAATCAATAATTGACTGGGTTCACTTTAAAGCTCAGGAGGGGTATTTGCTAAATGGAAGACAGGTTTGGTGCAGTGCCTGCAAAACAGGACAGTGTGAGGGGACATTTCTGCCATTTGCATTCCTGGTTGTGTCTCACAGATGACATGAGCAGCAATCTCATCCATCAGCAGGGCTGGAAGGTCTGGAAGCTCCCTCACACCAGGGAGAGCCATGGATGGCTCCAGAAACCAGAGCCCACCATCCCTTCTGAGGACAGGGCACCGAGCGGCAGGTGACACCCTCAGCAGTTTTGAGCTGTGCCCCATGGATTTGGAGACCTCTTTGACCTGAATCTGGCCTGGTCAGAGGACTGTGAAAAGCTTGGAGAATGCTGCTCTTCACCATTGCCACATGGCTTTATTCATTTTAGGAGAACAGGCCCTGTTTTCAGGCCCAGTTTAAAAGTCAGACTCTTCTCAACACATCTATATTCAGGTTTCCTTCACCAAGGAATCAGGGAAACATGGAGAAAATAAACTGTTCACACTTCTATGTCCTATGTGTTCTAGCAGAGCTGTTAAAGCTACTATACAAAATAAATCAGTGTATGTGGCAAGAAAAAATAATCTTTATCTCTTGTTTTAGGAGATCTGAAGGTCTAGGATGTGCTGTGTCTTGGCAAGTATCTAGTGACTGCCAGGTCTATACACCATATCCAAAAAATCCTTCTTTTGTCCCTTGAGAAGACAGAGATTAGCACAAAGGGTTTTCAAAGACAGAGTTCTGGAAGATATCAGTAATGGCCCTTTGAGCCATGGGCTTTTGTCCATTATTTGAGTTCCAATCAGGTGCTGATATATGGCAGTGGATCAGGGCATACATTTTACCTTTAATTTCATGATCAATATGTGTGATGGTGAGAATAGAGTCTGTGGATCTTAACAAAGCATTTAGCATGATTGAAAAGTTTTACTAAATCTTTGAGGGTCAGATTAAGGATTTTACCTGTACTTACCACTGAACTGTCCAAATCACCATGCCACCACCACTCTTTTCTTGGTAAGAAAAGTCCCTTGGAGATCTTCTGCTACAGAGGAGAAGGTGAATAAAACCAGCAATTTCAGCATGGGAAAAGCCACCAAAGAATTGTAGAGGGGGCTTTTTCTTGACATGGTGTGGGTAAAACAAGGGCCATTGCACAGAGCCAAAAAATGGCCTGTACCACTCCCAGTCTTCTTGATTTAATCCAGTTCAGTCACAAGCTGCCAAAAGCAGCAAATTCTGTTTTGGATTTTCTTAATATTTGACCCCAGGATGAATGAATGTGTTAATTCAGCAAGTAAACAAATCTCACCCATCTGGTCAAACTGGCCAACTAGAGAAACCCATTTCCCTGGGTAAACCAGAATTTGGGCTGTCAGAAACTTCTCTGGGTGTATCTTGGGCTCCTTGGAAAAAGGTTTAATCTTATTTTTCCTAATGCTCAGTGAACGGGAAGAGATGATTGTTTTTGCAGTGTCACAGTGTCCCATCCACATGTGCTAACCACAGACCATTTAGTCCAGCACATGGAAACAGATGCAGGAACAGTGTACCATTTATCTTTCTTCAATACATGACTGCAAGGGTGAAAGAAGGAGGTGTGGAGGTGTCAGATGAGGAAGGGAGTGCATTGACAGCCCAGAACAGGACTCCTTGGTAATGGGGGAGCTCTATTAGAGCAGCTCTGCTACCCTGAGGGACCATCCCAGCATGGGGATGCTCTTGGAAAAGCAGAAAAGCAGGGTTAAAGGATTGCCTATCTGATATCTGCGGCCCCTCTCTGGGCTTTTATTTGAGAGTGTCACTTGTAACTGCAGCCCTCGGGAAAGCTGCTGGGCCAGAGAGGTTTAATTAACACTGACTCACCTGTCCCCTGCTCCTGCCACCCCACCGGCACTGGGAGCAGGTGGCAGCAAACAGCCTGGCGTGGGTGGCTCTCCTTTATTAGCTACCTGGAAGGAGGGGAAAGGAAAAAAAAATAAAATAAAGCTCCCCAGCTGAGAATTAAGCCAAAACCATCAATTGAATGTGAGGCTGGAAAATGGCAGTACTGCCATAGTTCAGAGAGCAAATAGCAGCTCATTCCAGTGCTGGAGAAGTGCAGACAAACTCTCATTGTTCCCTCTCAACTGAGTCACTGCTTTCATTGCTGGGTGTTAAATGAATCATTCCCCTCATTTTCCACTTTGTTATAATTTGTGGTTGTGTTTTCAACCCTTTTTTAACCAGTGTAGAGGAATGTTGAGCTGGTTTATGTGCAGAAAATTGACCAGGTCTAAAGTTTCTGTTCCCCTTCCACTGCTGTTTTGGTAGGGTGAGAAATGCAAGGAAGGTGAAAGGCAGTGAGCACAAGCGGTCAGTACCATATATATATATATTTATTTATATATATATATATAACCCAGTCTGAGGGGGCAACAGAATCACTGTTCCCTGATGATGGGGCACACCTGCAGCTCAGCACTCGGCTTCCAAGTGTGTGCAAAAAATAAGAGATCCTTGGCTTGCCTGTCCTACATGAAATCAGGAGGTTTTCTAATGGGACCCATCAGGTAATAACAATTATTTCAGTCAAGATGTGCCACATTTCTAATGGTTCGAAGAACAGAATTGAGCTAATTAATTAAAAGAGTTTGGGTCATGATCAAGCCAAAAGACATACAATTTGCTGATTAAATTGACTGAAGACACAGCTGCTCAATGTGCTAAAATAATGGTGTGAACCTCAGGGCTGTTTTTAAGAAGTGCTGTAATTTCCTACCCAGCACAAGCTGTGGTGAAGCACTGCTCACACTCCTGTGGTAGAGCATTGCCTTCAGCTCACCTGAAAGGAACAATCTCACTTCAAGTGGACTTGAGGGCTGAGAAGTAATTAGAGCCCTGAAGGGCCCATCATTGCAGAGCTTTTACAAGCTTTTGATTGCCTGCTTTCTTATAAAACAGACTATACCTCTTCAATATTGGAGTTACACTTTTCGTGTTCTGATAACTCCAAAATAGCATTACAAGAAAATTTTCATGTGAGCCAAATACCATCCCTACTATCTCAGGTGTCAGTGTAGCAGCAAAGGCATTAATTATTTGAAAATTTTAAGCTGAATATTTATTGCTAAATTAATGTCCTAATAAAATAGTTCTGTTCTGTGAATTAAATTCTACATTTCTGTCAGAAATTTATGTGAATTAGTAACTCACAGATATTTTTCTTACATTATGAAATGAAGAACTGTTAAATTAACTGATGTTGCATTTAATTAGACTACAAGAAGTTTCATTCTGTATCTTGAAAGAGTAAATATATTATCTGACTTTTTATAGTGGTGCTATGTCAAAAAGAGCATTTTCAGTTGAGCAGCTAAATGATATGAATTAACGTATCTTCAAAAATCAATCCATACAACTCATATGAAGCTGAACTGCTCAATTCAGATAGAACATTTGGCAAAGACTAGAGAAGGAGAATAAAGATGATTGAAGTTACAGACCAGCTTTAAAAGGAAGAGCAATCAAATAAATTAGTCATCCTCCATTTCCAAAGGAGGTGCCTGAAGTGGATGCAGCAGTTTTTTATGAAGCTATGAGTAACGCTAAGTTTGGGACTTACACTGCGCATTGACTACACACTCTTCCCTAGTTTAAAAAGAAAGGCATCAAATGAACTTAGCAGGATGCAGATTTAAAGTAATCGAAATAAACTTTTTCTTCCCGCATTGCATAATTGTACTGCCACACTCAGTGACTTACGATGCTGTGGATGCTGAAAGTTTAAATATGTTGGAAACAAAACCCATACAAAGACACTGATGAAGGTTTAGGAGTGTCTGAACCACCAGCTGCTGGAGGCTGGATAGCACATAAGGAGCTATTGCTGTGTGCTTGATCTGCCCTGACAGTCTTTGGTACACATGCACAGTAGTCACTGTCAGAGACAGGATTTGGGGATAGCTCAACCTCTGATCAGCACAGCTATTCTCAGATTTTATGTTTGTTAGAGTCAGGGTTTTCACTAGCACTGTCTGTACATAACTAACATCTGACACTGCAGAGCTTGGCTTTGCCACTGAGGCGCTCCTGGTCTTTGATCCAGGCAAACACAGCTGACAAATGCAATGATGGAGTGCAACACTGTGTATCACAAAGCAACCCAGCAATTCAAAATAAATTTGGGATCTCTGTAGGTCTGAAGTGATGCTGAGTGTGAGCAGTTTCAGCGAGGTGCAATGAAGTGGGAGGGTGAAGGGAGGGAGCTTGAATCTGCAAGGAGAGAGAATCTTCCTTGTCACTCCAGCTGCAGAGCTCAGAGGAACAAACAGGTTCTGAGATGCACCATGTAATGGAGCCTGCAACAGTCTATATATTGGAAAATCTCTCTATTTCTGGCCTAGATGTTTGGTTACTAGGGAACCGCACCATTTTGTGCTCTTGGTCTCTTCAGTGAGACCAAGCTCGTCAGCAGCTATAATTCCTTGACTCTTTCTTGGATTCAGAAGTAGATTCCTAAATTGCCCCTTTCACATGCCAGTAAAGAAGTAATGTATATTTCATGTCTTAACACAAAGTCAAACAAGTCATCAATACAGAGCCCTAGCCTTGTTCTGTATCAACTGTCCTCCTCCCAAACATTCAGAGAGTCTTTACAAAACACTACATATCTGGAACAGGTTTTTTTAATTAACTACTCAGAAGCTTTTGTTTTCCCCTATCTGTATGTCCAGAGGTACTTTAGAGAAGAAGCATTAATAATGTCTGTTTAGTAAGGAGATCACTGGCTGCTTCGACAAGTTCCCAATGTGCTCAAGGCTTGCATTCCTCCTATCCTGAAAAATCTGTTAGATGCACAAATCACTCCTGGTAAATGCCTACATGTGAGCATTCAACTCCAGGTATTTCACTGCAAGGCGCCCCAGAAAAGCTGCTCTGCCCAAGCACCTTGGCACTCTGTATTCACATCTGAAGCTTCTCTGCTTGGGCATGGCCAAAGATGAAAGCTGTGTTGATCCATGAGGCAGTGCCCTGTGTCCAGTGCAGAATGACAGCCCCAAGGGAAAGGCGTGCATGGGACATTAATGTAATTTTGGACACAGTAGGCTACAATTTTCTGTGCAGTATTTACAAGGTTTTCCAGGATGTTTCATTGGAGGGAGCAATCCCTGAAAAGCACATGCTATGTGCTGTGCTGTTCTTGGTTGACACTTCTGACAAAGCCTGTGATAATTGCTGTGAGGAGATGGCTCTGACCTGCAGGAAGGTGCACAGGCATGTTCTTGGGAGTGATAGATGGGAGATGGTTCTCACTGCAGTCTTCTGGCATCAGTGAGTAATACTTCACCAGCCTGGATTGCTCACTCTTTCCTCTTAAAACCTTGATTTCCAAAGGTAATTAAATTTTGCAGCTGCAGAGTTTGTTGGCCCAGCCATCCTCTCTCTCCTGCTCCCTCTCCAGTACCCACTGGACCTCTCAACAGGAGTGAAGATTAGAAGAGTGGGGGTCTCAAGGACACATGATTCTGGAAAACCCATAGCCAGGCTAAAGGACAATCAGGTTTGGATCCCCCTTGACAGCACACAGCCTGATCCCATCACAGGATGAGGCTGGATGTCAGTGAGCATCCACCCACTGACTCACTGGCATGACATGGTCCCTCCATCCATGCACTCTTTCCTCATGCCTGGTGTGGCATCCTGTGGGGAGCAGGGGACTGGAGAGGGAGCACCATGAGTGTCACAGACACATTTTATGAAAAATCCTTTCGTTAGGATTTTTTCTCCTGAGAAGCTGAGAAGCCTCAGAGGAAAAAAAACCCAATAATTATCTGCTTCTGTGGAATGCAACAGGGGAGTCTTTGATTGGTCCATGTTGGTTGTTTCTAATAAATGGACAATCACAGTCAGCTGGCTCAGACTGTCTGAGAGTCACAAGCTTATGTTATCATTCCACTCTTTTCCTTGCAAGCCTTCTGATGAAATCCTTTCTTCTATTCTTTTAGTATAGTTTTAATATAATATATATAGTAAAATAATAAATCAAGCCTTTTGAAACATAGAGTCAAGATTCTCATCTCTTCCCTCATCCTGAGACTCCTGTGAGCACCACCACACCCTGGGGGTACCACTGCTGGAACAGGAGCAAAAGCAGGGGAGCTCGTCTGCCATCCAAAACCATGTGGTTTTTCCTGCTGGAGCTTTTGCTCTATCTGGCTGACACTGAGGCATTGAGGCAGGCATTGAGTGCCACCTCAGTGCTGGTTTAAAGTCACCCCTGTTGAAAATCAGGATCTTAGCCCAAAGTGCTGCCCAAAGGAGAGAACAGAGCTACCCCAGAAAAGATGACAGTGCAGAAGCCCAAAGATCTGTATGGATGAGAGCAGAGCAGGGGCACCTGAGCCACACAGCTTCACAAAGCTACCAGTGACCAGGCACAGCTCCAGCAATGCTGTGCACTCAGACAGGGCTCAACAGGGTGCACACAGCATCCTTGGAGAGCTGGTGTGTTCATGGTGACAGCCCACACAAAGGCTGAGCGAGGATGTGCTGTGGGTTCCCCAAAACATTGAGGTGATGAATGGGGGGGCTGCTAGAACTGCTGTTCACCAAACTCTGCAATCCTAGAAGAAGATTTGTAGTAATGGAAACTGAGTTTCTGGAATGTGTCCTGGGGAGGAGTCAAGAACAGGCAGCAAAGGGAGTAGGCAAGGATGTGGCTTCCAGCATCCCTAATCCAGGGCTGGGTGCTGGGATAGGAGGGAATACCCTGCAGAGGATGGGCTCCTGCTCTGCCAGGCTCATGTGCAGGGAAGCAGAAGGCAGAGCCAGAGTCTGACCCTGGCACCTTTCCTCTTCTTCTGCCCTGACTGCAACAGCTACACCACAAACCCTCCACAATTCCACATAAATTCCCAGGTGGTGCTTCCCACATAACAACTTTAGGACTTCAGTGATTATGATACTTCTCAAGGTTTTCTTTGAGAGCATAGTTTTCCCTCTCACTATGTCTTTTTAATTATTTTTGGCTTTAACAGTCCGGAAATTCCCTTTCCTCTTGGAGAACACTCTAATCCCCTTGGCAAAAAATAATAGTGGGGAGAAATGATTAATAGTTATTCCTTTGCCTCAACCTTGGGCAGAATTGTAATAAATGAGGAATAGCAGAGACCATATACATATCCTCAGTATTTGCAGAAGGCCAAATGTTAGCAAGCACTTTGCAACAAGAAAAAAAAAAAGGTTCAATCTCATTTTCTGTGTTCCAGCTTATTACAAATGTCATTTAATAAAGAATGATTTTCACTATGAATTTTATTTCCTCTGAAAAGAAAATTAAGAATCATTAGCAAGAAAAAAATGATTTGGTCATTTGAGAGATCTAGTTATGTTGCAGAGCTCAGCTGCCAAATTACGATAAAAATCCCTGGGAGGTTCTTTCTGTGCTGTGAGGAGAAATAACCTGTAACAGTCAGGATGCTCAAATAGAATTTAAAACAAAGCCTTGGAAATATCTAACTTAAGATACAACAAGTTCCTACTTGTATTTCTGGATTCAGGCTAGAAGATTTTAACAAGAAAAGTGAATAGTTACAGGAATGGTTGTGCTCTTCAGAAGCTTCACAATCGAATTTGCTACTCTTAATTCTTATGTAAATGTTTTTAACAAAGTACCCAGTAGTGTTCAAGAGAGGCTGGTGTGATCCTTGGACTTGTCATGTGCAGGACCAGGAGCTGGACTTGGTGATCTTTGTGTTCCTCTTCAAACTCACAATATTCTATGAGGGGCTAAAACGAGGATCTGCAGGTTTGGTGCAGGAAATATCTTCAGAACTGCCCCAGGTTTTTTCCCTCAGTTCGGTGAACATTATTCTGAAGGCAGGGAAATCAGACAAAGGCAAGCCCAGCCACAGCTCCTCTGCCATAGATAATAATATTACATATTCAGTAGTAGTATACAGAGCAAGATGTTTGTGCATTAATCCATTCTAGGGTTTTATGGTAAAAGCTACCCTTGAACCTAGATGTTTATTTATTACTTCCATTTCTCTTTGTCAAATAGAACATCTTAATATGATTTTGGCTCTTTTTTCAATTTGTTTTTTTTTGGTTGAAGTGCTTCCTAAGTAATTTGCTTTTCTATCAGTTTTGGTTTAGGTAATAATTTCAATTTCCAGTCAGTGCACTAAATCAACAGCCTTTTGGTTATCCTTCCCCTTATTGATATCTTCCTCTGTTCCATGGACCTTGACAATCCAGTTCTCTAGAACAATCTCATTAAGGAGGAGAATTGAGTAAAACTCACTTTCCACTGTGATTGCTGTTTGAAGTTTCTGTTTCTGGCCATAGTGGTGGCAACTTGTCCACTTTTCTAGTTGCACTGTTAAGATTTCCCTGCTCCTATGCCTCTCATGGTTTTCCTGGTGCAGATTTTTCCCTTGCAGATGGTTTTCCCACTGGAGAACCATCAACCAGTCTGTGCTGCTGCCTGACACCAGCATCAGAGCTTTGCACTGTCCTCAGCACACTAACCCCATTATAAAGCTTGGTGAGAAGAAATTTAGGGTGTATGTGACGGTGTTCACAGGGGTCTTAGGATGAGGGAAGAGACGAGGATCTGACTCCATGTTTCAGAAGGCTTGATTTATTATTTTATTATATATATTACATTAAAACTATACTAAAAGAATAGAAGAAAGGATTTCATCAGAAGGCTAGCTAAGAATAGAAAAAGAAAGAATGAATAACAAAGGCTCTGTCTCAGACTCTCTGTCTGAGCCAGCTGACTGTGATTGGCCATTAATTAGAAAAAACCACCATGGGCCAATCACAGATCCACCTGTTGCATTCCACAGCAGCAGATAATCAATGTTTACATTTTGTTCTTGAAGCCTCTCATCTTCTCAAGAGGAAAAATCCTAAAGAAATGTTTTTTCATAAAAGATGTCTGTAACAGGTGTAATTAATTTTTTATATGAATTTAATTTCTTTACAGTCAGTGGGGGGAAATGAGCACTTTTCTCTTACAATTCCTATCCCTATTTCCACTGTCCACTTAGACTGACCCAGACTGGGTCCCCTGCATGTCTCCCTCTCCACATTGCCTGTCCAGAGAAAAGAAGGGGACTGGCTCTGTTCACCATTGGCACTGTCAGGATTTGATCAGATGGGTCCCATCCTCATGGTCAAGTGCTAGAATACATCATGATTCCAAGAAAACTGTTCCAGTGCTTGAGTGCCTACTCTGTCTTGAAAAATTCTGACTTATTTCAGCTTTGGGCTTTCAGCACAGTCTTTTCCACTTGATTAAGGAGAAAATCTACTGTCAGGCACATTTTGCCTCATCTGCCCTGAAAGCATAGCCAGTGTTTAAAATCTTAAATGAGTATAACCTCCATTATCTATGAGAAGTGACTGCAGCAATATTTCACATGGCATTTGTAACAAGAAGGAGCTGCCTGAGCAGCACTGGAGTCAGGACTCCTCAGTGTGGTCACAGCAGAGCAACCTGGATTTGAGTCATGCAGACACCACAGGCAGAATTTCTGCTCCAGCCCATCCACCAAGTGCATTTGATCCAAAGCTCTGCTGCCATCTCCATCTTGATTTATAAATGAGGCAAGTGATAGTCATGGCAGAGAGGATCCAGGAGATTTTCAAACATCTGAAGAGGCAGTGAGAGAGCAATTGTTTATTTTGCTTGTCACAATTGGAATGGGGATGTCCTAGCAATACCTGAGTTGTCTCTTGAGCCATTTCCTTCAGGAGCTGCTGCTTCACCTTATGGGGACAAACTTCCCAACTCCCCTGCACAGAGCTCTGACTCCATTTGGAGCTGCAAAAAAACCCCACTCTGTCCTATTGCTGCAGCACTTTTCCTTCCCTCTTCCATCACCTCCAGCTCAGGGAAGATCACACTGATATTTAGAGTTTAAACAACTAAGGAAAGGGCATGTTCCTTTACTTTTTGGATGAAAGCATTTAAAAACAATTTTGGTGTTAGCTATATAAAAGTAATAATCTGACCCACTTAATCACAAATCAAAAATCACCAATCAGCCAAACAAAAGGACATTTAATCCAATTAACTTCATAATGGGAGCTATTATTTGGCAGCTAAACACTAACACTTTACCAGCACTTTCCACTGCAGAGCTGCCAGTTCATCTGTATCTGTGTCATTACATGGTTTGAAGGTGTAAAACTGTGGTACTCTAAATGTTACAAAATGTATTACTTTTGCTCATTTTGCTGGTAATAAATGAGCTTTTTTTTCAAAACAAAACTCTTAAAACAGTTAAGTAAAATGACAAAATCTCATTCAGAATTAATTTCAGGGTAATCATTGTTTACAATTTTTTACTGCTATCTTTTGCTATGTGTTTTTCTGGCCTAATAAATTATATCTGGACTAATAAAGGATAATTAAGTGGACAATCTTTGCAACAATGTGAGCAACCTACAGGTGCTTGGTGGGTAATTCCCTTGGGACAGACACATCTGGGGCTCCCCTCCTCTCTCCATATGGTCTGAAGGGAAGCCAGGTGTGACAGCTACATCACAGAGAGATGATTTCTGTTCTGAGTGATGACACCCAGGAGCACACAGGAGGCCCAGACAGGAGCAAACGGGAGCTGGTCCAGTGCTTTTGTACACACATGACATGGTTGTCATACAAAAAGGAAAAATCTCAGCCTGTTGAGAGTCCTGCTTGTCAAAAAACCCCAGGTGAGAGAGTTGTCTGGGATGCGATCAAGAGTGATTGCTGGGGATGAACCAAAGGCTTTGAAGGGAGAACAAAGCAATGTGTGTCTTGTCTGTGGCTGTCACTTCCCTTGACAGCTGTGGCCTGTCTCTGTCTTGTTAGAAATGATGTCAAACCATTTGTTTTTATCCTTACCTCTAGGCATTTGAGACAATGAGAAGTGAGGAAAATAATAAATCCAGATGTGGTTAATGTAAATATCATTTGATAAGTACCTTCTTATGTGAAGGAAGACAGAATTCAGCCCATTAAAAGATATTAATCAGGGAGACGATGTACAAACAAACGACAAGAAGTGCTAATAAGAAAAAAACACCCCAAAAATCTAGGCCAAACCCCACTAAAATATTCCAATTAAGCTCCTAAGCTTCCACTTGTAAACAGTTGAAACTAAATTTCATTTTGTTTACTGCTGTGGGATGACAATTCTTTCTTCAGAGCTGTGAATTCTCATTTTCTAGATGTGAATCACTTCATTTCATTAACAAGCAGAAGAAGATTGCTGCCATCTTTATTGTAGCCAAAATATTATTTTCAGTAACTGCAAATAACAGGGTCTGTTGACTTGCAGAGAAATGTGACATGCTCAGGATTTCTCAATTATGGATGGAAGAAAGAGGGAAAATATCCTGGAGTGAAATGATTAAACTCAATGTTACTTTTCTAAACAAGACTCAGAGTTGTATTATTGTAAATAGATACTGAGAGTTTTATTGAAAACTGAACCCACTAGCTTTTAAAATAAACATTAATTAGGCCATAAATCATTATTATCTTCATCTGAACAAGCTCTACAGCCACCCAGAAGCACCCAGAAACCTCAGGGGGATTTCTCCATGTTCCCCCATCTCTCTTCTCAGAACACCTACCTGTGCTTTACCCAGGTTCTAAAGGGCTCAGACAACAACATTTTCACTGTCTCCCAATAAAAACCCATCCTGTTCTCACCTCCTCCTCCTCTCACTCCCTTTTCTCCTTGACCTTCCCATGGAAAGTTGCAGGTTTGGGGGAAATACAGCATTTCTCTTGGATCTGAGACCCAGAGGGCCACTGATGCTGAGTGCAGGAACCAGAGCAAAGCCAGCAGGAAGGGCAGCAGCACAAAGCAGGAGCTGAAATCCTCCTTAGTCACAAAATAGAAGCTGCCAGGAGAAAACAAGGACAGGAGTGTCTGCACATTGGTCAGCAGGCCAAGGCTTGGCAGGTCACCTCATGGCAGTACAGGACAGTACATGAAGGAACATTTACTGATTTCAGGAGCAGCATCACCCACCAAGCCTCCATCACTTTGGATTTTGGGATTGCTTTAGGGAGAAATAAAATTACTTAAGGTACTGGAAACACATAATGCAAACAGCAGCTGCACACAGGCCAGAAGACTTTATTAAACACTAATGGAAATGAACAAAACAGGGAAAATGCACCACAATTTTTTGAAAAAGTGCTTTGATGTCTGACTGCTAGTAAAACACAAGAGTTCTGCTGTTAATTTAAGTTTTTAGAGGAGCTCTTGGAACAGAGCAAACAGAACCTCCAGGTATTATCCTAACAATATAGTCACACTTAAAACTTTTTGAAGAACAATTTTACACTAACCATAATATTGAATTGTGGTGGGAAAAGACAGAGGCAAGGTACAGTGAAGCAAAATAGAAGGTAAGGGAAGGACAGGGATATGATGCACTGTGATAGAAGTGCAATTATTCATCTCAGCCTGTGCAGAATTAGAAAGGAAAGGGAATAATAAGATCTATATGCCGACAGCTGATACTCTGGGGGATTCATGCCCTTTGTGCCAGCTCAATGTGATTGCCCAACACACAAAACTAAAATTGTCCCTGTGTCCTTTCTCTCAGCAAAAATACATTTCTGTATCAAGTCACAGCTCCCTGACTCCGTCTGACTTGGTCCTGCTGAAATCAATCAGGTTACTCAGGGAGAAAAATTTCCATTTTTTGCAAATTTTCTCTACTTGAAAACGCATTATATTTGGTTCAAGGGATGGGATGTAGTCTGGACCAACTTTTATCTTCTGGAGATGAGTTTATTCATCCTAATGAAAAAAGATGAGTCACTTCTTTGCTCCCTGAGATGATAAGACCCAGACTGTGATGAAAGTCATTTAGAATTTAGCTTCATAGCCACTAACAGTAGCATAGTTAAGTCTGGTTTTAGAAGGAGGGAGTAGACGAGTGCACAGCAGATAAATTAGGGGCAGGCAACAAAAAATTAAATAGAATATAAATTCCTTTTTATTCTTTTAGGTGTGTATTGTCATAAAACCAAGTTATTTTTCGTTAAGTGTTTTGTCTCCTAAAGCATAAAATAGCAACAGAGTGGAGAGCATGTAGCTTTGTTTCTGTACACCGATTTGTGTGCCCTGGCACACAGTCAGAGGGTGTGTACAAAGGGATCAGTGCCTCAAATCTGCTCACTCTGCCCAAGTCTGGTGTCACACAGGGTTTGAAGCAGAGCTGCACTTCCACTGAAGTCCTGCTATGGGAATTTCATTATTGTAGTTAAGCTGTAAATACATTCTGTAACAAGCAGGCCTGTTATCTTCTTGGATGAGAGTTTCTGGCAAGAGAAATTGAATAACAACTTTATTTGCAGCAGAAAATGAATTCTGTTTTCCTACCCTATTCCACTGGACTTGTCACTACCTAAATTCCGCAGAAAATATGCAGAAATTGCTTAATGACACTTTTTTAACATTAAGGTCTCCCTGCCTTGGGGAAATTTCTTTTTTTCTAAAAGGTTTAGCTGGAAATAGTTCTACAAGGGTATCTTCCTATCACAGTACTATTCAGAACCCTGTATTGGGAAGCTCTAGTTCTTTTTGGTAACTTGGCCTGTTTTATTTTCTCTGTCTTTCAGAAGAGCTCAAGCAATTAGGAATGAATCAGCTTGTGCATTTCTTAGGTCACCTGCTCTAGTGTGGGCCCATTCTTCTCACTGAGAGCTGGAGAAGCTTCTTGGATGGGAGGAAGGAGTTTTTGCAGGCAGAGCTTGGAGAGGATTGTGCCAACACAGCAGAGCTCTTCAGGCCCTGGTGACACAGCCCCACCAAAAACACACCACAGCTTTCCTTTCCCTGCTGAGCTCCTCAACACCACTGTGCCTACAAGTTACAGAAAATTTGATTTATTCCTGTCCCCAAATAACCATCAACAGCTCAAGTGAGATGAACACATGCCAGCCCACAATGGCTGCATCTCATTTGCTTTTTTTGCCACAGATAATTTTTGCTCATTCATCCAGAGCTGAACATTTCTTCATCACCAGGAATTTAATTTTCACTTAGTTATTGCTCATATTTCATTTGAATTAAAAAAACAAAATCCAAAATTTCCTCCAAACAGAATCTTGGTGGACCTTGAAGTCAGTGAAGGAAGCTAAGACTGAAGAAATGGTCCCTGACTGGAGATCCATTATATTGCCAAAAGGCTGGGAACCCCTTTGTTCCAGGAGCCCAGCTCCAGACCTGGCCTGCTGGGACATAGGGGGACTCCAGAGAAAAGGTGCTGGGGCTGGCAGATAGGGCAGGGATCTGCTGCAATTCTGCTTGGCCCTCAGCAGAGCTGGCTACACTGAGGTGACTTTTTGGTCATTTACAGCCATCTCCAAACTGACTGGCCCAAATTATCACTGCTTTTGTGCTTAATGGCTCTATCACCAATTGCCCCCCTCAATTTACTCTTCTCCAAAATTCATCTTCATCTACAGAAAAATTGTGTGTTGTATGTGAAGAGTTCAAATTTAATAGGCAGCTTCAGGACCAGGTGGTAACCCAAGCAGTATTCACTAAATGTGGCCCGGGAAGAGCCTTGGATTATTTACGGGAAGCAAAGATTTAGGAAATTACTTTTTTGGGATGGATGGATGGATGGATGGATGGACAGACTGAAAGATTTGAAAGCCAGGAAATGGTACAGAAATCTACGAGTCACTAGCTAGAAATCCTGAGAGAAACTCTATGGGAAAGTCCTGATTTTTATTCATTTATGCAGAAGAGAGAAACTCCTAGTTTCTTGAAGGAGAATTCCACTGTTAACTCCAGCCTCTGCAACAAAAATGTTTATTGCACTCTTGGGAAGGGGAGGAAATTGAATTTAGCCTAACTGTAGCCTGTAAATGCAGTGCAGAGTCTTATTTAACAGCAGATCTTAACAAGCTAATGTATTGAATGGCTCTAGGTGTAAAGGACACTGAGCTATGGTTAAAATCATATCTCACTGTCATGAAATTGATAAGGAAAGAGAGAATGAAAAAGCACTATAGCAAACCAGTGAAGCAGCTGTGTTGCACAGAGCAGAGTGGAAAGGACATTGCTGCAGCGAGCGTTCTTGTGGCACCAAGGCAGGCAGCAGCTCCTGCAGCTGAGAAACTCTGGTGTGATTCTCATTGCCCTCAGCAAATCCATGCTCAGGCAGCTGTGGCCATGACCACCCTGCCTGTGAAAGAGAGTGAGACCCACAGATTATTACATCTTCTAAGACTGGGACACAGGACTGTTCATATTATTGAGCGTCTATATAGCATTGTAGTCCTTGGAAGGGAAATGCCTGGGTCTCAATTGCCACTCTGATTTGCTTGGGTTTTTCATTGCAGTCAAGTAGCGGAAAAAACTTCAACTAAACAAAAAAACCCCAAAAAACAAAACAAAACAAAACAGAAAAGCAACAGAACAACACAAAAACTAACAAAAAACCCCCAAACAAAAAACCAAAAGCAACAAAACAAACCAACTAACCAAAAAAACCCCAAACAAAAAACCAGAAAAGCAACATCATAGCTTAAAATTACAAGCCAACGTTAGTAAATTTAACTCAGACAAACTCTTCACTTGATACAGACACTACTTGCCTCTTCAGTACTGTCTGTCACCTTTATTCTCCTTTTCCTCTATTTCCACCAGCCTCCAGGCTCTTTTTCTTCTCCTGCCCCAGCAAGGCACAAGGTATTTTTTTATTAACCCCTTCTCTGTGACTGCTTTTAGTGATTTAAAATTTATTAGCATTTTTTAGCTAAGAGGATTAGTGAGTGGCCATGGTGGTGTCACCAGGGGGAGATGGGGAAACGTGGTCTAAATGGACCATCACAATTAAAGCAGATTGCAGTTCTATGCTGCGGCGAGGCGTATGTGGCCAGAGGTCCGGCTAGCAGAAAGTGAAAGGCCGACGCCTCTGCTGCATCAAAGGCCAGCCCCCCCTGGCGTCCTGGCCTTGGGCTGGGCTGGATGGCGGACCGGATTCGCAACGCAAAGGAGATGAGGAGGGGAGCGACCACTGCTGGGGGCGAAGTCGGTTTATTGATGGCAGGAAGGCACCAACAGACTGAAGGCACCGACCAGCAAATGACCAGGAAGAAAGGGAGAGACAAGATTTTAAAGGCAAGGGGTGGAGAAGGGAGGGATGCCCAGCTAGCCAATAGGGAAATGTATGGGGAGGTACATAACCTAGCTGACATACAAAGGCAACCAATAAATACAAAGTAAAGGAGGGGCCCTGGGACCACAGCCAACCACAACCCCCAGAGAGAAGAAGGTTCTCGAAGGCTAGGAGGAGTGGGAGGGTGATTGACTGGGCCCAGGGAGGAGGAAAAGTTTACTTATAAGGACAAATAGGGGAGGAGAAGTTACATAACTTAGGTGACTGACAAACTGGGGGGGGGGGAGCAGGGGTAACCATGGAAACATAACTGACAAAGGGCTTGTGGCGGGAAAACTGGGGAGGACAGAACCATTTTACATAAAACAGGGGGGAACAATACATAAAATGGGGGAGCAGAATGAGAAACTTAAGAACACACTACAACAATATGCTTGGAGTGAATGCTGGCAAATAAATGGTTCACTGTCAAAAACTATGGATTTATATCTCATGGGGCTCTGGCCACAGACCAGTAATATTCAGCATTTTGATAATTCAGAAAACAGAAAAGGGGATACATCTATTTAAATTACCAGATGATATCAAAGTGGGTTACCAGCAGCCTCAGGAACAAAATTAGAATTGAAAGCTCTATGAAAGAATTGGGAGAAGTGATTTCTGTATGCAAGTTTCAATTCAATGGATACAACTGCAAGATCTTACACTTCCTAGGGAATAAATCTAGTAAACAGATATGTAAATACCATGGCCACTCACTACTTATCTAATCACCAGGTTTTCTGTACAATTGCAGAGAAATTAAACTGATTTGTTCTGATTTGAACTATACAGATGGATCTTGGCAGTTACCTACCTGAATAGCAGTTATCATTTATCTTTGAATCCTTGAAGAGGAAATTGAGTGACTTTCATGCTTTTTGTTTGCAAACTCCAACCTAGAGGCAGCTGCACAAAATGGGTCAGACCCTCCTGGGCAGGCTCCTCACTTCAGGGAGGTGTCCATGAGCAAGCCCTGGAGCATTTGACACTGCTTGGGTAGGGCAGCTGTAGGAGGGAAGGGATTGAGGCTCACACCAGGCTTAGCACATTCTATGGCAGCTCTTTGTCATGAACATGAGATCCTTACAGGATCCCAATGCTCCCCAGGGACTGCTGACAAGTACTAGACATTTAAAATCAGTTGTAGGATCCTGCTGGACTCAAGAATTTAGCTGCTGGGTTCAGAGGTGTCCAGAATATGCACACGTCCCCTGTGCAGATAAGAAGGCAGAAGTATCACTGGGTAGAGAAAGAAAAAGGCAGAAAAATGAAGTGGGGACAGGAAAAGCAGAGGTAGAAACCTTTGGTAGATCCAGTGTGAGTGGACTAATGGTTAGTATTGGTTGAAGGAGCAAATTAAAGTGAAAACACAAAGGTAAGAGAAGATATTTTCTCTAATGATGGCGATGGGG
Source organism: Melozone crissalis (assembly GCF_028551555.1). Taxonomy (NCBI): domain Eukaryota; kingdom Metazoa; phylum Chordata; class Aves; order Passeriformes; family Passerellidae; genus Melozone; species Melozone crissalis. Next base: position 58,571,308 of record NW_026535791.1, on the reverse strand, counting down.
GATTTTGGACTTTGAAGGTAATTTTTTTTCTGAAGAGGGATGGTCTTCAAATGAAGCTGGCTGAATGAGAGGCAGGCTCTCTCATAAGAGACTGGATGAATTACAGAGTTATAGGAGAACATGCAAACAAAAAGCTTCTCATATGAAATCTTGTCCAATATAATCAGATCATGGGGAGTGAAAAACATATGCTCTCTGTAGCTGTGCAATCATCTGTTCTATTGTCCAAGGCCAAGAAGTTCTGCTATCTACAGGCCATTGGCAAGCACCTATGTAATTAACGACAACCATCAGCCCATTGGGAATCCACTCTTTTAATTAACTCAGTGTGGTATTTCAGCCCCATCTGCTAATGTCCAAGAGATTCTCGTTTGTTGTTACTTGCTACAAAAATATTACTCTGCTGTGGGAAAATTATTGCACTTGAATGATTGTGCTCTGTTCTCTTCTAAGTGAGAAATACAAATTAGAGATGAAAAACAAAGGCATCTGAGGATGCATAACTGTAAACATGATATTTTTCCCGATTAAAACAAACTGAGATTTGCCTCTTACTGTCTGACTCCAAACTCACAGGACCACTCATGCCTTAGAAGTATTCCTGAGAGTAGTAATTTTCACAAGCTCTTGCCAGATTTCTCTCTGTTGACAGCACGTTGAAAAGAGCTTTGTTAAAGAGATCAGTAAGTAAAGCCCAAGGCATTTATAGTGTGATGCATTTAAGCAGGTGTAAAATTCTGGGATCTCCACCTGGGTTTGTTCAGTATATTGTTGTTTTCAGCTGTACACCTATGGAAATGTGCAGAAGGGACTGGTTCTGTTCTAGCTTGGCCTTTCTGTTATTGCAGAATTAAGCAGCTGGAAAACAAAGCTCCAATGTGATGAGGTGTGGGAGGCTCAGGCTGTGGGGGCCAAAGAGGATTGAAAATGTTGGAAACCCTAGAGAGGGCCAGAAGCTGCTGCTGGGGAAGGTAAATTCTAGGCTCAAGTCTTGCTCCTCCTGGGATCAGCAGGCTGGATAGTACCTGGGACCTGTGGTAGGATCACCTCTGGCAAATCTCACTGACGACGTCACAAACACCTCCAGCCCTGGAAAAGCAGGAGTCAGAAAAAGAAGCGATTATTTCATTTCATTACCAAAATTAAATTATGTTTTCTTCCACCAGAGCTTCAGCCTGCTTTCTTTTCCATCTTGTTTATCTTTAGCACTGTCTGGCAGAGCAGAATGTTTCTGCTGCTTCCAGAAACATCACCTTAAGGACAGTGCCAAGGAACAACCTTTTAAGCCTTATTTTATCTGTATTCCATACTGGTTTGAAAGCATTTCTTAATGTTATTGATTAAAACATTAGGATATCAATTTATTATTGGCAAAACAAATCACTCTGTTATGTCAAACAAATCAATATTTATTATCATGTTACCAACACTTCTACACTTACTATTACAATTTGACCTTATATTCTGATTGATCAAAAAGAATTGCAGAAAACAACACAACTTATTTAGCTCAACATTTCTTTGTTTTCCTTTCTAATAAAAAAGGGGAAAAAAGGTCATTATTCACTTTTTGGGTAACAAAACTGCATTTATAGATCCATTACATCTGAAGCCCATTCTCCTATTTAAAGCAAACTTCTCAGAACTGTATTTCTGCAAGGATTTGTTCAAATTAAACTGTTCCAAATTAATTGTTAAAACAGAATTTCCAAAGTTGGAAAACATCTTTGGGATTATACTGACAAGCACTGTCAATGAAAATTTCTTTTAATGTATGCCAATATCATGTTCTGTTGAAGTCTTCTCACTCATCTCATTCTCCTTCTCATGTGTAAAGTTGAATAATAAAGTATATCCCTAAATCTGAATGATGGAGAAGGAGAAGGAGAAGGAGGAGGAGAAGGAGAAGGAGAAGGAGAAGGAGAAGGAGAAAAAGAGAGAGAAAGAGAGAATGGAGGGAGGACAGGCAAGATTTCTTGTAGTGAGGGGCTCAGAACTGGACACAGGATTTGAGATGTGGCATCACCAGTGTCCAGAACAGGGGACAATCCCTGCCCTGGTCCTGCTGCCACACCATTGCTGCCACAGGCCAGGTGCCATTGGCCATCTCCGCCACCTGGGCACAGCTGGCTCATGCTTAGCCACTCTCAGCTAACACCCCCAGGTCCCTTCACACAGGGCAGCTTTCCAGACACTCTTCCCCAAGCCTGGAGCCTTGCCTGCAGTGCAGGAGCCATCACTTGGCCTTGTTGAATCCCATGCAATTGGCCCCATCCGTCCATCCATCCATCCATCCATCCATCCATCCATCCATCCATCCATCCATCCACTCATCCATCCATCCATCCATCCATCCATCCATCCATCCATCCATCCATCCATCCTGCCCAGGCCCCTCTGTGCATCCTTCCCGCTGTCCAGCAGAGCAACTCTTCCTTCTGCCCCCTTGGTCTCAGCTGCAAACTCACTGAGGGCGCACTCAGCCTCTCACCCAGATCTGGATGAAGGATGTGAAGGATGTGAAACAGGAGTGGCCCAGCACAGAGCCCTGGAAACACCCCCTGTGCCCAGCCAGCAGCTGGATGCAGCTCCAGTCCCCACCCCTCCCTGGACCTGGCCATCAGCCAGCTTGTCACCCTGAGAACTGTGCATCCATCTAACCCACGAGCAGCCACTTTCTCCAGCAAGCTGGGACCCCCCCCCAGCATTTAGAAGTTTCCTCTTGTATTGTTGGGCACTTAAGGCTTTTGAAAAGTTGCTTCACAGATCAAATTTGTATTTAATCTGGTGAGTATCTGAGACTCAAAGAGTTTCATTACACATTCACTATCTGCTATAATGGGTTTCAGCTTAGAGCATCTCATACTGTGCATGTAGTCTCCTGACTAAATTTCAGTAGAATGATAATCCCAGCATCCTGTGCTGCATAGATAAGAGAGACTATCAAAGGATGGATATAATTAACTTTCAGGAGCACATACTTTCTTTTCTTATTTAATTATTACATAATTACTCTTTATCTTATGTATTTCAAACAGCAAATAATAGCATTGTGCCAGTACCAAGATAACAATGGCTTAGCAACTTATATGTTCCATGTCCAACACTATACGGCTTACTAGAGTGAAAATATAGGAGTATTTAAATTGTTCCTATGTCTGTGTATAAACACATTAGATGCTGGAGAGCTGTGGTATACTCTGAATCACACTCCAGCTGGAATACAAGAACTGATTACCATTCCCTTTACTTGGCATACTGTTAAAAGTTAGGTCTTGTCTCTGCTTTTTCTTCTGCATTTCCTCCTTGTTGCTTCCCAGCTATACATTTTAAAAAAATATTTCCAAACTTTATTAAAATGCCCTGAAGTGGTTCTTACACAACTTTGTGTCTTGAAAAAAAAAAGGCAAAAAAGGCCAAGAGTTATTGTGCCTGTAATTTAAATACATCTTCTGAGTTAGAATGGTATTATTTCATATTGTCATTTCAACAGAAATAGAAACGAGTAAGGTAGTGAAGCATAAAACAACATAGCAGCATATCTAAATAAATTGATTTTTTTTTCTCTCATAACAGAACATCAGTCACAAATAAAATGCATCCATGTGGAGCAGGAACAGAGCATGAGGACAAGCCGATCATGCAGCATCCATTTGCAGATGGCTGTGAGGGAGGGGAGCTGCCCCATTCTGGCAGCCCCCAAACTGCTGCTTTGCCATGCTGAGATGAGGCTGTGGCTGGGGAGAGGCAGGGCAGCAGCCAGGGCAGGGATGCAGCAGCCAGAGGGACCACAAACCCAGCAGAGCAAGCTGGTGGCTTGGCAGAGCTTGTGCCCAATGTGATGCACTAGTTTTGCTTATCCAGATTTGGAGTTTACCTGCATCTGGATCCTGGTGGGTAGGAAGGGCTGTTGGGGTCTCTTGCTGGTCAGAGTGACCCTGAGAAAAGTTCTAAAGTTGCTTTCTCCCAGCCCGGCACTTGAAGAAGGAGTCAGGGCTCTTCATTTCTCAGTCTCAAGGTTGTTTATTGTTCCTTATCTATAAAATTCTTTCTCCTGCCCAGCTGAGGTCCATCCAGCAGAACAGTCCAGGCACTCTGCCTGCCCCCAGGGTGGTGTTATGTCTTTATACTAAAAACTACATATACAGTGTTTACAATTACTTTCCAGTACCTATCACCTATGTTAGACAATGAGCTTCTACTCTAAACCAGTATAAAAGTGCCAACATCACAGCAGAAGATGGAGGCCAAGAAGAAGAAGGAGAAAGGCTGGACACGCCCAGTTCCCTCCATCTTGCCCCCCAAACCCCCATACCAAAACCCCAAAATCTACTTTTCCACCCTGTGATAACTTCACTATTATTCTACCTAAACTGTTGTGGCTTGCAGATCTTCATCTGAGGTTGGTAAGTTGCTCCACAGGTCATAATGAAAACCACAGGTGTTTTGAGCTCTGTGCCAGGGTCTCTGAGCCCCCTGGCAGGGGTCTTGGCTACTCAGGACAGCCAGAGGGATGTCCTGGGTCCTGACAAAGGGCCTTGAGAGGAGCCCTGCATCTGTGAGGCACGACAGGAAACTCTGTCTGAGGCAATCAGGTAGAAGAGAAATCTGTCCTTACAAAGCCTCCATGTGGAAAACAACAAATTGCCTTGTGAGCAGGTAGGAGCACAGGCTGTTTTATATCAGTAAGTGAAGTAAGTATTGTCTAAATTCTATCTATTCTCCTAAACACTGTTTTGCTCTAAGGAAGCTCTTCAGTCACCAATTACAACTTTTCTTGCAGCCAGAGAGAACAAAATTACCAAATGGGAACCTAAATCAGATTCACCACGATAACCATGTCTTACCCCAGGGAACAGCACACTCCATCCAGCTCTCAGAGTGGCAGAATCCAGTAATGCTGTTCTCAGAAAAAATGCAGGGGCTGAGGGGCAAAGACCAGCGGGAGACACCCAGAGGAGGCAGCACCAGAAACAATCACCTGGTGATTGTAACAATTGGGTTTCAGGATATGAAGAAAACCTACATTTGGGTTGTTTCCCTTGAAATTACAATTGCATTTTGGTGGCAGAAGATGGGCACACACAGTGTCCAGCCTTGCCCTGCTGCACAGAGCCCCAGGGCCACAGCTGTGACCAACAGTTCACAGAGGAGATGGAAAGGGCTCCTTCCCCAGGGAGAGGAGGCACAGGGAAAGGAGCTCTGCTCCTCCTGGCCCAACAACCACAGCAGCATAAGGCTATTGGCTCAAGTGGATGCCAAGGCTAAAATGGAAGCCTGTGTGGGCTCCTCCTTTTTAAGGTATTGCTGGAGCCTCCAAGACTGACCAGGCAAAGTAATTGGGGAAAACACGCAGCTCCTTTCACACAAGGCAGGAGCAGGGAGGGTGTTGCATTGGGAATCTTTGCAGCATGTTACTCCCTGTCACTTCTTACTGGGTCTCCCTATTCCTAGTGCCAGTTTAGGTCTAAACACCGACACATACATTAAAAATGTCTTTTCTCTTCCCCCCTCTCTCTCTCAGCCAGCCTGTGAAAGAGCTGCAGATGCAGTTTAAGTGTCTGTAATGTCATATTGCCAAGCCTCCAAACACTGCCAGACTTCTCAGCAGGAAGCCAGGATGTGACATGGCATTTGGAATGATTAAGTTGCATTTATTCACCACAAAGGGCACAAATGCCATTAGGAACATGAGTGATGTGATGCATTTGCAAACCATTTTTTAAAGCAATATTCATGGGAAAGAGTGCTAACAGAGCTACTTCAAAATGTGTGAAAATGAGTGCAAGTTAAAGTGCTGTGGGTGGATACAGTGTGGGTTATCACTCAGAAGCTAAGCCCCTCTTAGGCCCATAAACAGCAGACAGGCTTAAGCAAAACAGCCATTTATCTTAGTTTTTACAGCCTTGGCACTTCTTAGCTGCTGATGTCCACTGTGTCTGCAGCCCTTTCTGGGAGAGATTAATAGTCCTTGTCAGATGCAAAGCATTAAATTTTTCTTTCAGGACCTAATTATTTTGTTCAATTGTAAGTTATCTATGGAAGTTACTCTTAAAATAATAGATAAACATCATGTAAAGTTCAGAGCCTAAGAATTACAGCTGGGGAGAGGAAAGCACAAAAGCAAGACTGTCACTCTGCAGATATGAAGAGCTCTTTCTTGGTGACATTAAACTGCAGGGAATGGATGGTTTTGAAGCTTTAAAGGTGCTTCTAAACACCACTGCAGTCAAAGGACACTGGTTTGCACAGCAGTGCACCAAAGGTGCTCCCCAGCCTGCAGATCTGCTGATCTTGGACTGATGTGCTGATCCCTTTAATAAAGCCCTTCGTGAATAAATCACAAAGAAATCTCAAGCTAGAAGAGAATGAGCAAACTGATCCAGTTCGTTCCAAACCCAAATTTACAGAAGACCTAAACAATGCAGTCTTCCTTCACACTAATAATCAATTTAAGTTTCCCTTGCAGTTTTCTCTCTGGGATCATGGCATGTCATTTGTATGCAAGAGAAAGGCTCCCCACTGAAATGAATTGGGCTACTTTCAGAGCTTTTATTTTTAAATGAAAAAACCCACACTAAACACTAAAAGTTTGCTAAAAATCATCAACCATTAAGAATGTGTTAAACACCCCACTTGGTAGTAATCTGACCATGTGCAGTAAGAGGTTAATTCAGTAATTTCTGCTCTATGAATCCCACTTGCAGTGAGAGTAGAAAGGGTTAAAGCAATCTAGGAAGACAATCAATATTTCATTTCTTTGGAGCTAAGTAGCAGCAAAGATAAACACTTCTGATGAAGATGTTTGTTGGACCAGTGCTTTTCAGTTTTACAAGGACATCCTGATGAATCCTCCCAAAATCCTATGGGAATGGTTAAATTTATTCTCATCATTTTATAGGAAACAGCATTGAAACACAGGCAGAAAGGCTGATATTTCATATGTGCCTGCCTTAAATTAGGATTTAATTCATCTTTTGATATCTAAACAAAGGTCTGGAGAGGGGTTTGCTGAAGCCATTTAAGTTTTCAATGAGTATTTAACTGGGTCAAAAACAATTTCAGATTGTTGATATGGCAAATGGGACATGCAAAATTCATAAACATTTTATGAAAACAGGCAGAGGCTTTATAGAAAGGCTGTTGTCAGAATTCAGATGTTTCTTGTTTATATTTAATATTTTGTATTTCTGGCACAGACAACACAATCAAATAATACTTCTACATATTCACTTTTATTCTAAATAGCTACAGGAATTTGCAGCAAGCCTCAAACTGGTTTTGGAAGAGGATCAATAATGTCAATTGCAAATTATATTGTGTTTGGTTAGAAATATTTATTTCTTCATTTATTTACTATTCAACCAGTTCTAAATGATCCACATTAAGGGAATTTCTGCAGAGAAAACTAGCAAATTATTTTTCAAGACACATTTGCAGAAAAGAGTGCTGTGTTAAATCCTTGAATTCTGACTACAGGGTTCTGCTGCCTCATCTGGTAAATCTGATCCCATTTCTACCAAAGACTGGAATTTAATTACAAAGGCTTGTGAGTACATCATACGTAATGATACACTCACAGATGCTGAGTCCATAAACAGCTTTCTCTGAAAATTAACAACACATAGCAATGCACTCAGGGGAAAACAGCAGCCTCACCAGTTTACTGATGTGTGTTTGGGTTTTTCTAAGGCCACAAAAGGCTTTTGTTAGATTTTAAACAATAAAATATATTCAGGTCAGTGTAAATAATAATAGGTTATAATTTCTGATTTTACACATCTAGTCCATCATCTTTTCAAGGGGTTGTTGAACACTTAGATATATAACCTTCAGAAAAAATACTGAAAACCCTGTAATTAAAATGCAATATAAGAATGAACTTTATGCATTTCTATAACATTTAACTGTATGTAAACTGACAATTAATCTAGACAATAATTTCTGAGATAGATAGATAGATAGATAGATAGATAGATAGATTTGAAGAAACACTGCTCCAGTGTAAAGGCAAATAATAAAAAAGCTGAAGTGCTCATTCTTCTGCATTGTCATATGCACATTGGAGTTTCGTGACAGACTCTTGTAATAGTTTAATTCTGTTGTTACAAGGTATTTTAAAATCTTTATTTTGGAATAGTACCATCATCTCAAGGTAAAAATCCTTCCTGATATAAGGACAGGAGGTAAAGCTCTTCAGTTTTAGCATCTCAAGGAAGCCTTTGCAAATAAGCCCCCATAAAGCATGTTGTAAATAAAAGCCCAGAAAAAAGAGAGTTCAGCTGTGACATTATGAGCTCCATAAAATCACAATGGCGTACAGGAGGTGAAAAAACAATTACATAATTTAAGAACTAGCAAGAATTCTAAAGCAATCAAACAAACAGAAACACTTACCCCAAATCACAGAACATTAAACTGGAAAACTTAATGCTAGAGGTAACTTTGCAGGCAAAAAACTTCAGTGAATTAAAAAAAATATTCAGATGAAGAAGGGAAAAAATCTGTCATCAGTTTCTCAGCATGAAGGTGCAGTTGGAACCTGTGTTTCAGGAGGATCATGAGCTGCTGTGAAGCTGGGAGATTATATCAAGGATATGTTGTTCTACTCTTAAAATGCAACCCTTTTTTTTCTTTCTGTTGCAGACCATTACACAAATAAGGCCAGAAGGACCCCTGGTTTAATTCATCAGGGTGGCTCATCATTACTGCTCAGCAAAGGTGCACCACTGTTCAACAGCACAACTCTAGGTCACACACCAGTTATTTTACCAGTTATTTTGAGCAATTCATTCCTGCTCTGTTTTTTGCTAGCAGATTTGGAAGATCTAACTTCTCTGTTATCAATTGCACTTGCAGAGGTTTGGGTTGTTTTTTTGGTTTTTTGACAACAGAGGTAAACAAATGGTCACACAACAAATCACTCCATGAACAAGTCCATCATGGCAGAAGGTCAAATTATTGTGTTGATCTATCCAGAGTGGCCACAGAAAGGGAATCCCCGGTGCAGCTCTAAGCTCATCAGAAAGATCTCCAGAGCCTTCAGGATCGGCAAAGAGAAGCCTTCACACATGGACTGGAGGGCTCCAAGGGCACCCAGGCTGCAGGCTGAGGTGGATGACATCCTGGGGAATGGGGCAGGCTGGCTGCAAACACGCAGTTGTGTTCTCCATCTGAGGTCAATGGATCAATGGTTATGCCATCATTCACTCAAGGGAGAAGCTGATAAGTCTGTGGAACCCCCTCTGCTATTCCACATCAAGGGATAGAGTGGGTGGGGTACAGTAACAATAACAACAGCAGAGAACTGAAGCATTGCTCGGTGGTTGAGGACAGCTCTCTGTGGTTTGGGACAGCTCCCTGCCTCTCCTCCTGGCTCACACCTCCCACAGGAAAGGGCTGTGCCAAACCAGGAGCAAACTGCTGGAGAGTGGAGCTCAGTTGCAGTCACAGGACAGTGTAAAAGCCTGATTCAAGCGCTGTAATGTCTAGAGCAATACAGCTGTGGCTCAAAGAGCTGAGGTCTTCCTTGATAAGCATGTACTTCTGTGTAATCTCCACAGTGTTGAACCAAAGATATCAACAGGGCAGGCAAAGGAAAGATTCCAAAGTAACAAAGGGATGTTCCAGGTCATACTTGTCTAAAAATGGGCATTGTGCACAAGGACAGTAATAAAAAGGGACAGCTGCCCCATTTATGAAATTAACTGAAGTCTGACTGTAAGAGTGACTTACTGCTCCAAAAACTGTCTGGGAAAAAAATATTTCAAGCAGTTTCACTGCAGACTTATGTCCAGGAAGGGCAATGGACAGAAAGAAATTCCTGCTCATCCGTAGAGAGTACCTCAGAGATTGTTTGGTGGATATTTTCTGGTTTTTCCTGTCCTGCAAGTGTACCATGGTGCAAGGGGCAATGGGAATGGATGTGGTGACTGACTGAAAATACCTTGTGAAAGTTTCAGGTCCCACATCAGTAATCACCCTTAGAAGTAAGTTCAATTATCTTAACACTGTGAAATGCACAAGACAAAGAAGCACTTACAAGGGAAATTACAGTATTTGAAATGTAAATTAGGCACTGTGCCAGCACACGTGTAATAAGCCAGCCAAAAAATAGCACATGGATTTTCATGCTCATTGTTTCTGTCCCCCTGCAGGGATTTAAACATTCCCTGTTTGTCAAAGTGTGGATGGCTGTCACTTGTTAATCTTTCTCCTTTTGCAAATCTCTATGGGTACCTGTATCTACCAAAAATTTCTCACCTTTAGCAATGGGACCAGTCTTGGACTAGGAGGTCACCTTTTCCTTTTCCTTTTCCTTTTCCTTTTCCTTTTCCTTTTCTTTTTCCTTCTCCTTCTCCTTTTCCTTTTCCTTTTCCTTTTCCTTTTCCTTCTCCTTCTCCTTTTCCTTTTCCTTTTCCTTTTCCTTTTCCTTTTTTTCCCTTTCCCTTGGCTTGCGCAGGTGGAGTTTGTGGCCATTCCTAGAGCTGAGGTAAACCTTTCCAAAAGGCTGTGGACCAGGTTCTGAACAGTCGAACAAACCCACCAGCAACTGCACTGTGTTAATTTTGTTTTCTCTGTCAGCCTTTTCTAGGCAAAATAATTTGTTTCAAGGGAGAAGATTTGCTTCTAGAGTGCTGAAAGAACCCAAATATCTTACTCAGAAGCTACAAAGAGCAATCACTGCACAAAAAGTAGGCTTGCAAAGCAAGGCTCTCAAGATACTTGAAAGGTGTACTGCTGTTAAGGTTGATATAAGCAATATTTAGTAAATACACTTAAACACAAACCAATATATTTTTTAATGTCACTGCTGTTCTCTCTCAGGTGTGAGATCATCCAATAAGCAGAATTGTTTAATTGCTTGCACATGTACTTCTTTAAACCTCTCTTGATCTGTTTAAAACTCTGTTAGCTGGAATTCCCTAGGTGCACTAATTGCCAAATAAGAGCAGGTACTAAGTACTTTGGGTCTCTGATCCAGAGTGCTTTGTAATTGTTAATTGATTATGGAAAGTAAATATTAGAGGAAGTTTTGGTTTTCTTTAATATCATGAAATCATGCTTATGTCTCACAGGTTAAAAGCCAGGGTTTTTTTTTGAAACATCATCTCACTTAGTAGCACTCATTACCAGGCAAATCCCTACACAATTTGTGATTTTAATATGATATGTGAATTGATAGCACAAGGGTGGCTGAATACAGTGCTCATAAACACCACAATAGAATTCTACTTAAACAGAATGACAGGAAAATTATAATGAAAATTTGAAACAAATAAAGGCCAATATTGGATCATTGTTTTCATCTTGTGAGCTCTAATTACATGTCTGCATGAGAAAACATGGGAAAACAATATTGAAATCCATTAGTGGAAGTGGTAAAAAGTCAACCTTAAGCTGAAGCTCTGGCCTATAAAACACTCTCTGATGCTGCCTAGTCCATGGCTATGAATAAGAAAGAAAAGCTACCTTTATTATTAAACCCAATGTCTTTTTAACACTACATTTGAAATTATTAACAGCATTGAAATGCTGAGAAATGCATGAAAAACATTACTCTGGAGCCAAATGTGTTGATTTTATATGAAAAAAATCAAGACTTTTTAAATGATCAGTGGGTATTTAAAATCTGATTCAAAGGTATCTTAATGTATTTCTTGTTTTATTCTTGAAAAATTGTAATAAGAAATCTGAGAAATACACAGTTCCCTGAAAGTGCAGAAAACCGAATTCAGACAAAAGAGCCCCAAAGGCGAACTGCTGGTTTCCAAGACTTCATCCAAAGCCAGCCTAAACATTTCACTTAATCTGTTCTCATTATGTTACATTTCCTGGCAAACACCATAATTTATTCCCTCCTGGAAAAAGATGTTCCAGGAACAGAGGAAGCAGCTCCTCCAGCAGCAGCTGCTGGCACCTTTCTGATGCTCCTGATTGCACCGTGCTCAGGCAGTGACCATCCACCCACCTGCCTTCACATCAGGTGTGAGGCTGATAAGACCCAGCATGTCTGGTTTGCACCTTTCTCTCTCCTTCCTGTCCTTTATGCAATTATCTCCTTATCTGATTCCAAATTATTATTGAATGTAGCAGGCTTGCCATTCCTGCAGAAATGGAGTTGGCAGGGAGCTCCAGGACATGGCAAACACATCTAGTAATCTGACTGCTGTCCACAGCAATATGTGGTTGTTAGACTTGTTTTGATTTATTGTTGACAACATAAAAATGTATTATGACTGTTATGTGTTGCAGAAGAATTTTTGATACAAGTTGTTTTGCAATGAACAGTGAAAATGCATCAATCTTTGCAGACTCAGGGCAAAATCATCATTGTTCACTTTCAGTTTTTGAGACAAATTGATAATAGACATAGACCTTGTCCATTAAGCCCTCAACCTGCAAACACAGATGTAAGACACAAATAATTCAGTGGAAGATTAGGTGACTACTTCCATGTGCACAAGGACTCTCAGGATGGGCACCCAGAGGTCAAGAAAGGAAACAAATATTCCTTTCAAAAAATAACACAAGTATTACTTCACCTCTTCTTGCTCAGTGCACCTCTCCAAGGCAGTTATTCTTGCCTTGTTCATGCCAAAAGCTCTTTGTATCTGCAAAACTAACAGGGCTCAGCAAAAGCACTCATCCCCTGGCTGTGTGTGTATTCAAATAATTTTAGCTAAGTGCTGCAGTGTGGAGACTGCAGTGGACAGCACCATTTCACTGTCTTAGCTCCTCCTCCCCACAAAATAGCCCCTTTCAACCTCTGTCCTTCACTTAGGACCACGCGTACTTAAAGCCCATCTGTGGTGTCTCAGCTAAGCCATACTGTCAAAAGCAGTGCCAAGAGTCGTTGGTGGTGTTGGTACCTAAGCAGGCATCAGTCCCATCTCCTTGTCACCATAAATACAAACAGCACAGACCCTGCCTGCCCTAAGACAGCCTGCAGTCAATGTAAGGCCATGTGGGCAAGCCCTGATCACACTGAACTCTGAGTGACCAGCTGGGCACTGCTGGGCCCGCCATACAAACATCCTGACGCAGTGCTGGGCTCTAAGTGCACACACATCTCCTAATAGACACTTCATGAAAAGTTTACACGGTTGTTTTGATGTAACTAAGGTACTCAAGAGGTCCTGGTGTATGCATTTTGTTTTCTCAAAATGTTCCCACAGTCAAATAAAACAATCTGTTTGAAAGAAGCCTTGTCCATTCCTTTATAGTTCTTCCAGCTGGTAATATTTTCCTTGAGTTATACCATGGAAAAGTAAAAACATTTCTGAGTTGTTCTTGCAGCCCCTACCACACTTTGTTTTTCAGTCTCAGTTATTAGTACCTCTGAGAGATTTCATCTTTATTTTTCAAGCTTAGTATTTTAGATACTCACATTTGATTTCCAGAGTTGTAGTGCTTTTGTTCATCAATAATGCATGATACACACAGAAGCACAAGAAAGCATATTTAAAGTGTATGAGCTGGTGGTAAAAAAAATTTTGACAATTACTTTTTTGAGATAATTTGAATTTTGTTCTCCAAATCATCATGCTTTCACTGCTCATGAGTGATATACTGTAAAGGCAGAAATATTTCTAAAGGCATCAGATGTAAGAGGGAGTCAAAATTTTGTAATGCTAAGGGTCAGTAACTCATTATGGAAACACTGCTCAAACTCAGGAGAAAATATATTTGGTAGTGAGTTTTATCATGGGTTTCTAGTCTGTCAAGAAAGAACTGGATATGCTGAGTGGAAAAAGACTTCAGAAAAAATTTCTGGTCAATTCTATTTGTAATTGGTGTAAAACTTCCTCTCACTTTAAATAAAGCTGGGTAGAGCACTAGTAATGATGGCAAGGGAAATGAGAAATGCACATTTAGCAATGCCACCACTCTGCTAGTGAAGCACCTTCATTTCAAATTCCCTAACCAGCAAAATGTGATTATAGTTTCAAAGATACACACCAAGGAAGGACTGAGCACAACTTTGATAAGAACAACAGAAAAAATATCAGAGAATTTAAAATAAAATTAAAGGTACATTTATGCATAAATACACACCACTTTCCTCTGTGGATACATTTACTCCATAGGATCTTTGGTTCTTTATATTATAATTCTGGGATTTTTTTTCAATTACTCTAAATTAATCTCTGAAACTATGAAAAGATATTAAGCTTCAGCTGTGAGGCATTAAAACTTGGTGTGCTGAATACAAATATTTCTCACTAAAGGAGTGAGGCAAAAAAGAGCGCACCTTAATTAATCAGAGATTTAATGTATAGAAGTATCATTAACATTCTGGACTCCACCTCCAGGTAATTAAAATTCATGAAGACTTAGAATGGAGGTCATTTGGAAAATGCCACCCATACAGGGGCATGGAGAAGGAGGCTGGCTGCAAAAGAGAAGCAAGACATTTTAATGAGGAAGACAAATGCTTGTTGACTCAGGCCCAAAAATATCCTCAGAAAGCCTTGACTGAGGAGACATATGGTATTTACACATTTTTATAAAGCAAGTTTTATTTGAATTCTTTGTACATAAGTACTCTCACACATCACCAGCACTTTGTGGGCAGTTTTCTGTAAAGTGGTTTTTATACAAATGCTTCTGTTGAGCTCTCTTGTGCTTTGTTTAAGCTTTACCTGTGGTTAAGAAAGCTGAGCATCCAGTGCAGTCCACAAGCAGCTTGGTCTCAGGGCCCTCTGGAAGGGAATTTGGCTTGTCAACCTGTTTGAAAATTGGAACAAGTTTGCTTCTGCAGCAGGTAACACACAGGCCTTCTCCTTGCTTCCTTCAAATGCTGACCATTTTTCAAAATATATTTTTTAATACATACATCTCAAATTCAGTTTACTAAGGCCTAAAATTTTCATTTTATGTCTCTCTGACTCTCTTGAAACCAATACTTAAATAAATGAGAAATTATTTTCCTGCAGGACTATTTTCCTAAGATTAGAATAATTAAAATTTCTTTTGCTAAAAAATATTAAGTACCTTATGAGACAGAGGCAGATTTATCAGGCACATTTGACCCAATGTTGTATGAATAGTGGAGCATCTGAAGGAACAACATGAACCAACATTGTCAGTAAGTGAAAAGGACAGTGATGACATAATCTTCTATAGCTTTTATTCTACACTCAGCTTGTTTTTTTCAAAAAAGCATTTAAACTCTTTAAGTTCTCAGTATGAAAAGAAAGGACAGCCTTGTGATTAAGACATTTAATTTGCATTTCAACTTGAGTCCTGTTTCTGTCTTTTTCTGGCATCCTAGTGCCCTCCTTAGTTTGTTTTCTTTCATTAGTCTCTTCCATCAAGTACAAACCTCGGTTTTGCCTATTTACACTGGGTGTCCTTGGGTTTGCTTATTTACACTGGGGATTTCCAAAGCAGAAAGATGAACCGGAGGCTCATAGAAATTTTTGTTCTGAAAATTGCCACAGAATCTCAGCTGCTGAAAAGTGGAGTTTTCCTGTTCAGCCATCTGAGCCTCCACAGTTTTGGGGCTAATTATTTCTTCTTTTTTTAATCCCATCCATACATTTTGTTATTCAAAGAGTTCAAGTAAACTAAATAACAGTGCTAGATTTAAGTGTTATGCTCTTTATATGTTGCATGAGATCAGGGGAGAAGATATTTGAAATAAACTTTATTGGGTTAATTCAGGTGTAGGAGAAGTTGCAGATTTGGGTAGCAGGATGCAGATTGCCAGGTAAAATGAAGTGTAAAAGTGCAGTGACAGAAAATGCTTCAAGTTGCTGAAGAAAGTTGCTACTATTAGAACTGGAAAAGGCAGGATGCTATTGACTGAAGGATCACCCAAGCAGAGGAATGATTTATAGTTCTCAGATTAGCCCCAAAGCATTCCTGAGAGGCAGAAATTTGCCCATGACACCATCATGGAGCTGCTAAGGAGAATACTTCTTCCATCCTCCCACAGGAGAGATAGATTCATGGATTCACAGATTCCCCAGAGCCCAGAGAGCCTGTGAGTTACTGAGCACCAGCACAGCAGATCTAAACTGTGGTGCTGTAAAGGCTTCCTGGGTGCCAAAGAGGAATGTCAATGATGTGTAGCTTATGTTCATTTCTGTTGAAGGCAATGGGCACTCAAACCCACATAATGGCAAATTTACAGCACTTGGGAGTGTGTGTGGTGCAAGGGCAGATCTGGGGATGATGATCACTAAGCTCAGCCCATCTGGGGATGATGGCTGCTGCTAAGCTGGGGTCCCAGAGGGAGCATGCCTGCATTGGTTAAACCTGCCTTTCAGAGAGCTGGCATCTGTCTATACATGTTCTTCTGGACTCTATTTTTGCCACTGTCAGCATTTCACAGTAAGATATTCACTAAGCCTGTATTTCCTGGATAAAAATGCCAAAATGAGATACAAAGGTAAACTGCACCACCATCCCTGGTCTGCTTGGAACATCACAGGGACATGTTGGCTTTCTGCTGTTTTGTCACTGTCTGTACCTGAACTGTAAACTGAAATGGTCATAAAACATTGACTCCAGTACTAGACTAAGAATGCAGTACAGGTTTCATATCAACACACACAGAAGCAACACATGGCTCTCCCCTTCCCTTCCCTTCCCTTCCCTTCCCTTCCCTTCCCTTCCCTTCCCTTCCCTTCCCTTCCCTTCCCTTCCCTTCCCTTCCCTTCCCTTCCCTTCCATTCCCAAGGGATTGAGCTCACAGAAGACAATCAGCTGCTTTACACAAATGGGCAAAACTGAGGTGATGTTCTTCACTCTAGGATTTAAGTCATGAGGACATGAAGCTTGTCTAATGCAATAAATGCCAAATAATAACCCATGCAGCACCATGTTTTAGAGGACAGGTGCCCAAATCCATAGGCTTCATGGGCACCACTGGTTTCATGTACCCCAAAACCTCACCACATAACAAGCACTGTGCACAGCCCTTCAGCCTCACCACGTGCAGGCAAGTTCCCCAAGTGTTGCATTGCTCCTTTCAGGGTCCCTGCTTGGACACTGAAGCAGCACATCTGGAAAGTGCTAGGCAGGTTCCTCAGGCTCAGCCCAGCACAGCTGTACTGCTTCTGGCACCACTGGCTCCCTGCAGAAGCTGTTCAAGTGCTTCTGCACTGTGTTGCCAGCACTCCACTTCTCAAGTTTACTTCATCTAGAGAACTATTTGCAGCTACTTTGCTTTCTGTTACTGTGATGTTAAGCATGGTATAAAAAGCATTTAGAATAGAATCCAAAGTCATTGCTTCTTGGACAACAGTAATCTTAAGTATCTAAACCTTGTGAAATGTTTGCAGTGGTTATTTTAGGTTTATGTTCCTTCTTAAAGTCCTTCGCAATTCTGTGCAAAAAAAGCCTTTTTGCTAACAACTTCTGTTGCCAATTCTACAGCAAGCAGGAACACGACCTTCACAAAGATAAACAGAAGTGGAGCAAGAGCTGCCAAGCAGTCCAGCAGTGCTAATACCTCTCTGCAAAAAGCAAACTGTAATGCTAATTTACAGAGCTGAAGAGGGAAAGGAGATGCATCAACACTTAGACTATTCAAGTCTAGCAATTACTTTAAGATCTTAAAATGGAGCTTTCCCTTAAACAAAGCAGCTACCTCTCCTCCCTCACTGTGAGGAAGCTTTGGCTTGTTTTGCAGAAAATGGGTACTTTTAGAAAGTGAAGACTGAGTCTAGATCTCATATCCCTGCATACAGGGACTAATATTTTATTTTAGATGTGGCTTCACAACTGATTGAAGGCACTGGATGTGTGCCAGCCACTGTTGTTAATAACAGTATTATTGTATTTGATGAGGGAGCAGTTCTGCACACCAGAGTATGCTGTAAAGGTGCACAAGTTAATGGAAGTCATCTTTGTGTCAAACAGTAGGAAACATTACTAGAAGTGTATCAGCTTTGGAATAAATTGTGTGGTTTCCTCTGGGTCCATGGCAGTTAAAAGATCTGCTCTCTGGTGCCAGTGTTAAGAGTCTAATACTTTTCCTACCCAACATGAAAGTGGACAGTTATTTCAGTGGGGAGCACGGTGTATTTCACCATGTCTCTGGCTAATATAACTGTCTTACACTTCCAACATCCACACCACAGGACAGCCAGATGATTTAAATTGATTAGTGATTGTTTGTAAAGTTCCTTACAATTTAAAAAGCTAAATGCAAGCTATTAGTACCTTCTTGTTATAATTTTGCTATCATTAATCATTATGCTTTTTAGGGTGAGGACAACATCTGTAAAATTTTAATTATTTGTATTAATCAGAATTGTTATCTAAGCCTTTCCTGGAGTGAATACATTAAATACTGCCAAAACCTAATTGTTACATTATTCATATTACTATTCATTTTTGACCTGGTTGGTTAACAGAGGTTTTTGGGATCTTCTAAGCTATTTCTTGTCAGCAAAGCCATGGATGGTAGAGCCACCTGCCCCAGAGCAGTGTGTACACTGTTCTCCTGCACACAAGGGCAGCCCTTGCCACCAAGAGAAGGAGGCTGTTTATTTGCTCCCAGCTATGAGCTGCTTTCAGCCAAGGCTCAGCACAGATGACTCTTGGTGCACCTTTGCTGTGCAGTGCTGCCCATGATGTTTCACAGTGGGCCCAGAGTTTTTTGGATCTCTTTCCCCACTTTTGTGGTGTTTCTCTTTTTATTCTCCTTGTTGAGACCCCAGGCTACAATCAGCCACTTCCCTCCATCACACTCTTTCCTCCTCCACACTGTTCCTGTCTGTGGGTTAGTTCAGGACCATGCCTGGATTTCACCTGTAGTCCATACTTGGCTTATACTGCATTAGTGCTAGTTGGACAAGATCTGGAGCTGCTGAGGGGCAGAGAAAGCAGACAGGCAGGTCTCACATGGAGCAGTAAGAAGAGTCTTGCTAAGGACTCCAATGACACTGTCTGACTTTTGTTACTCAAAGATGCTGGACTAAAAACACGAATATGTGATCAGTCCCCCTTTTCAAGAATGGAGAAGAAAGGCAAAAATTGTTGACAAGTCCTTTTAATTTCTGGTTTTCTAAGTTCTGCCTTTTTGTTTGTTTAAGGGTTTTGTTTTCATAAATTTAGCTTTCCCATTTGATTTCCTCCCCTCGCCCCAGAGTCCTTTACTTTAGGAAAAAGATTATTGCAAATACACATAAAAGTTCTGGGTTGTCTCACCGCAGGGGAGTGTTTATAGTGTGGTCTGGGGATTAATTTTGCAAGAAATTGGTATTCAGAAAAGTTGATCAGACACAGCACAAGAGCTGGCCAGGATTTAATAACTTTTCACTGTAATTATCTTAATGTCTATGCTCAATTGCCCTAGATGACTGACTCTGAAAGGACTTCCATGAAAGGGATGAAACCGCCCTTTCTGGCAAAGAAGGCTATAAACAGAAGCTGATGGAAAGGTAGGAGTGAGCTTCTGGTGTGGGAGGAAAATGGATGTTCTTGTCCTTGTTGCAGACTTGCATCCAAAACCTTCCTGTCACCCTGCCAGCTTGTCTGTCATCTGTTACTTTTCCAATTTGCCTGTCAGCAACACAGAAGGAAATTGCTTTAGATGAAAGTTATTGACTGTGTCTTGGGAGATCTGAATTCAATCCACAGCTCTGTCCCAGGATCTCAGGGTGATGCCCTGATAATTTTAAAATATCTCCTGGAAAGGCATCTCAGGCTGCCCTCTGCCAGCCCACTCACTGAAGGGAAAGAAACCATCACTTTTGTTGGTGCTTTTGTCTGCTGTCCCTTCAGAGAACACAGTTCATTTGTGCTTACACCTCCTAACAAAGGCAGCAAAATCTAACCTCCATAGGAGACTTCAGGTGTGTCTATATTGCAAATAATTATGTCATAAAGCTATGGAAAGTATGTGCTTTCTCTCCATTTTACATGTGGACTGTGGATGGGGAATCTTTACTCTGGCGGCTTTGGCAGTGTGGTCAAAGAGTGTTGAAAATTTTGGATGTGTGCTGCATGCCAGCCCACAGCCATGGGGGGCAGCCTGAACCATCTGTGAGAGATGATATCCCTTGTCCTGGAGTGTAGTCAACCCCAGAGGTGTAAACAGGCATTTCAAATGAAAAGAAATCAAAATGTATGAAAGCATTAGGAGTGTCTTAAAAAAAGCTACAGTAGGACTCAGAAAACCCTCACTACATTCATAG
The DNA here is from genome assembly GCF_028551555.1 of Melozone crissalis. Taxonomy (NCBI): domain Eukaryota; kingdom Metazoa; phylum Chordata; class Aves; order Passeriformes; family Passerellidae; genus Melozone; species Melozone crissalis. The sequence continues at coordinate 58,551,152 of NW_026535791.1, read as the reverse complement.
TCCTGAGACTAAGCTGTGTGCCAAGTGTTCAGGAGCTCTGTGAGCCAGGGAACTTGTCCATGCAGGGATGAGTTAAGACAGTGGCAAGCATGAATTGAAATGATCATTTAAATGATCATTTCAGCCTTTGCAGCAGTCAGGATAAAGCCTGACACCATCACATAATTAATTATGACTGGAAAGAGGTAGGTCTCTCTCTCTTCACGTTCTCAAAATGAGAAAAAAGTCCTGTTGTTGAACTAGTAGGGCAGATGGATGCCAGAATCAGTCTGCCTTGCACCATATTTAACTTGTGCTACCAAAGGGCATGAAAGAGAGACTCATGGCAATGTATGGTTCATTCCTGAACCTCTTGGAGACATGACATCTTTGGGGAATTCAGCTTACCAGGTGTCTGCTGAAAGTGTAACACAGCAGAGACAAAACAGAGACAAAATCCAGGAGGTTCCTGGACTGTGTGAACGATGATCTTCTGACACAGCTGGTGAGGGATCCAGCCAGGCGAGGTGCCCTGAAGAGATTACCTTTGTGAACAGACCACTGGCAGCAACCACAAAACAGCAGAGCTTTCTGAGAATTGAGGAGGGGATCAGCATACCTGCACTAATTCCAGAGGACAGACTTTGGCCTGTTTAGGAGGCTGGTTGGCAGAATCTCTTGGGAAGGAGTCCTGAAGGGCAACGGGGTACAGGAAGGATGGACCTGCTTTAAGAAGGAAATCTTAAAGGTGCAGGAGCAGGCCATGCCCATGTGCCAAATGATGAGCTGGTGAGGAAGAACACTGAGCTGGCTGAACAGAGAACCTTGACAGGAGAAAAAGAGAGTTTATCACCTCTGGAAAAAGGAGCAGACAACTCATGAGGGCTACAAGGATGTTGTGAGACTGTGCAGGGAGAAAATTAGAAGGGCTGAAGCCCAGCTGCATTTTATCTGGCCACTGCTGTAAAGCACAACAGAAAGTATTTCTACAAATACACATTTCCTACCTCCTTCATACACAAAATAACTTTCTGTCTCACTGTTATTATATTCCAATCTCCAAAATCATATTGGCAGGCTAGATAATCTGTGTATTTTCTTTAGTCTCATAAAACTTGGTTTCTTAACACATAAAAGAAAAAATTGAAGAGCTCTGAAAATACTTTCCATTAGCTTTTTTTTCCTGGTTTAAATTATGACATTCTTATTCCAGTGGCTTTCCTGACTGCAAATAGTGTTTACTGGAAGTACGTAAGTGCATATGTAATTTTAAAGTAAAGTAGCATCTTTCGGTTACTAATTTCTTTCAATTGAGCCAAAAGATGAAACTTTGAGAGTTCTCAGCTCCTTTCTGGACTATCTGAACAGTATCTGAGGGATAAGATACTGCTACATACAATACGTGCAGATCCCTGCATCCCAGGTCTGTGAAAGCTGAAGCTATGGATGTGAAGAAGACTGTGCCAGGAGGGGAAGGGAGCATTTTAACATCCTCTTCTTTGTCTTTCATCAACAACCTGCGTTCTTGTTGGAGACAGCTGATGCAGCCCACCTTTGATACAACCCCTGACCATGGTTCCAGTCTGATTACAGTGCGGTAGGTTGTGTCTGTATGTCTGTACAGCCCTTATTGAAATGGTATCAAAATATTTCATGGGCAAATTAGGTCTGTTGTGTTTTCTGATGGACATAAGGATCTTTTGAAGCTTTTCTGGAGAAGCAGACATTATTTGGCATCATTGTTCTCCCTTTTCCTTTCCACTGTATTAACCTACAGTAACACATATCTCTTAGTAAACAGAATGGTTTTGCAAGATGCTCTGAAAAGAAGGTTAACCCAGTGCCTGGAACATCCTCTGAAAGTTTAGCAAGAACAGTGCCTATAACTCATATTCTTTGTACTGGGTTATGGGAACTGCCCTGGTAAAGCCATGAACAACTCATGAATGACAATGAGACCAGTAATGCAACTGTACCCAGAGAAGTGACCAACAGTCCTGGAAACTGGAACTGGGATTTTGAAATGACTGTGAACATGGATGAGAAAAATTGAGTCCAAGAACAAGGCAGTAAGAGAAGTCCCAGAATAAACTGCTGCATTCTCCTTTACAGCGCAATAGTTACCTGTGGTTGAACTTCTTGCCTGTATGTGTAGTATCTGTACCATGGACCATCTTATCTTATTAGAATGAAAGGAATTTTGGCACTTGAAAGGCCTAATTAATGAAAGTCTTGTTGGGGTATGCAGTGGGAAGAGACAGTTATACTTGTGGATGGTGTTTAGGTTTTTTTAATTAGGAGATAGAGCAATAACCCTTGTGATGTTAATTTTTTTAGAGTTGGCATGTGGTTTTTTTGGCTAAGCAGAAAAGTTGCTTAATTCTTAAAATGGGTAAGACATATAATGAGAAAACTTTAATTTAAAAATATTTGGCATATGTGTGTAATATGCTGTCATGAGATAAATGCAAATGAAATTAAACCAAAACATGACAGGACACTAAGTTCACTGGTGATATATATCATCTTTAGCTAATAAACACGTCAATTAAGCAGGCTGAGGATAAAGAATATATCAAAGAATCATTTTTTGGAAAGGTTTCTCAAGATGATGTCATCGTGGCAATAATTTATCTTAGTTCTACCCCTGGGTGGAAGTATGGGGAAAATCCTCTGGTTTGATAGCATAATTTTGGGTTTTAGCAGTAAATATGGTTATTTCAGACTTCATTTGACTGCTAAAGAAGCAAATTCAACATAAGCTTTAAACATCAGAAGTCAGAAACTTCACTAAAAAACAGGATTAGTACATGGGAACCTCGAAGAAGATAAAGCAAATGCAGGTGTAAAATATTAGAAGGAGTATTGTTTACATCTGAGTCACAAGTTAAATGCAGCGCTCACCATGTTGAGCAAGAAGCAGCAAGTGGAGCTGTCTTCTTGTGGGAGAAGATAGCAGTCCCTCAAAATATTGCTCCCTGCTTCTCACATTTATCCCAGTGCTTCTTGGACTGAGGGAGGTGTCTATATTTCAATGGCAATCTCCTCTCAGAATGAGTATGACTTTGTACAGTAACACACTAAAATGGAAACAGTGGTTCCAGTGATAGAACTGGCAGCATCTGCTCAAGCTTTTGAGGAGCAGCCTCCTATGGACACTGAGGTGCCAGGGTTCAAGGTGCAGAGCTTGGCCTGGGGATGGGCAGGCTCTCTGAGTAGCTGTTTCTGCACATGAGACCCCAGCTGGACTTGCACAAGCCCACCACGACTGACTGTGCCACAGGCAAGGCTTGGCAGCAGGGATTTTCCACCAGGGACCTCTTTAGGAGGGGCTTGCCAAGGAGAACCCTGTGTGAGGCACATGTTTATGGACCCCAGGAGCTCAGTTCTGCTCTGCCTCAGCACTGGCCTGCCATGACTGGCGTGGGAGCTGCATGGAAATAGACCAAATATGTTCATTATTGTGATTGTTGGATAAAAATAACAGCATAGACCAAATATGTTCATTATTGTGATTGCTGGATAAAAATAACAGCAGCTCCTAATCTCAGTAATATGGGGAGGCACTGAGAGGGCATTATGTGTATTTGCATGAAGAGAAGCATGAAAGCCTGGACACTCCATTTGTTAGAGTGGAGTGCTACACATGCCCTACCAACTCCAGCCAGCTCAGAAGGAAACTCTAGATCCATACTCATTCTTCAGGTGCTTAAAATTAGGTTAGAGGAGCATGTGCCCATGTGGGCTGCCCATGCTCTGTAAGAGGGGCTGCAGCACTGCAGGCTGCCTGTGCTTGTGATGGGGCTGGCACTCCACTTTCCACCATGTGTGGAAACACCTGGGCAGCTCTTGTGTGAGGCATGAGCCTCCCCTTAGTGCCCTACACAATCAGCCTTGAAGCAGGTAGTGATTTACCTCCTACTCAGTCCTTTTAAAGGATTTTCTCTCACTTAGGACATGTTCAGCATTTGGGAGAGACTGGAACAGGTAGTTCCTTTGCTAACCTTAGTCCTAATGGAGAAAAACAGGTTAGCAAAAAACAGGTTAGCAAAGGGACTCCCTATGGCTGGGCTATCTGCTCCAGGTGGGGCAGGAGTTATGGACTGGTTCCAATTGGTCTGGAGGACATTTAAGTGAATTAAGATGAGGAGCTGAGATGAAGGAACCTCTGGCTTGTGGGACATTTATCAAAGAGAGGCTGCCAGGATGAAAGGCAAGGATTCCCCACACTTTTTATAGCATTTTCCGTGTCCTTTTAGGTTTTTTTTAAACTGTTTCCCAAAATTAACATCTGCAGCAGATGTTAGGGAACGTTTCTCTTCCATCCCTCTGCTACATGACAACGTGCAATCGTTTCCCTGCGGTCAGCCGCCTGCACGCTCCGCTACCTTTGCAATGAAGCTTTTGCAGAGCTCGTCTGGCAGGAGAGCAGGGCGCGGTGGCACTGCCAGGGCTGGGTGGCCCTCTCCTGGTCACACCTGGCCCGTGCGCTTGTCACACGCCCGGCCGCAGCCCCGCACCCAGCCCGGCCCTGCTCACACTGCACACGCGAATAAAGCAAGAGGGTCAGTCTGTTTGCTTTGGGTTAGACAGGATGGCTTCTTGTTTTATGTAAAAGCACTTTGTCTAGGGGCATCCTAAATACAACCAAAGCTTGTGGTATTTTCTAGGGTCCCCTGTGGCAGGAAAGAATGAATCTGACTCCATGTTCTTAGAAGGCATATTATTATATTGTATTATTATATTATATTATATTATACTATACCTTATTATACTATACTATACCATATTATACTATACTATACCATATTATACTATACTATACCATATTGTGTTTGTTATATTATATTTGTTATATTATATTATATTGAAAGGATTCTTGCAGAAGGCTACAAAGAATGATAATGAAAACGCATGACTGCTTCCAGTCCCAACACAGCTGATGGTGATTGGTCATTAAGTCAAAACAATTCACATGAAACCAATCAAACAACCACCTGCTGGATAAACAATCTCCAACCACATTCCAAAGCAGCAAAACACAGGAGAAGCAATCAGATAATTATTATTTTCATTTTTTTCTGAGGCTTTTCAGCTTCCCAGGAAAGAATCCTGGGCAAAGGGATTTTTTAGAAAATATGGCAGTGACCAAAGCACCCTTATCAACTGCAAGGTGAGGCACTGCTTGTCACAAATCAATGTGTATGTTGAACATCACAGGTAGGATCCAGTTCATGTAACTTTGGTCCCTCAGGTATTTTGACACCTGTTCCATGTTAGCATCTTTATAGTCATTCACATGGCCTCCTTCACATTCAGATGCTTTCTAAGGTTGACTGTGTTTCAGCACCAGAACATAGTCAGGTGACTTTCCTCCCTCCTTGTGAAAGCCTGGTTGTCCTCTTATTTTCCACAAAACAGCTATTCCAGAGAAGGTCACAGTGCTTTAGTGTGGAAAATGGTGTAGGTCATAGCAAAAGTGGGCCCCCAATCTATTTAGATAAAAGAGATTTTTGCCACTATTAGAATTCTTTCCCTTCCTTCCTCTTTCCCCTTTCTCTTCCTCCTGTCCTTCCACTATCTAACTGAGCCAGAGCCATTCAGGTCTTGTAAGCTTTCTCTCTTTTCCTGAAGCATAGAAAATTCTTCCTGCCTTGATTTTAAATATTTAAGATGAAAATATTTGAAATACTGTACTCTGTCACCATATCTTTCAGAAAGGCTGATGAGTCACATAGCAGAAAAAAAGAAATCCAAAGAGTCATCAATGATAAATTGCTGCTGGAGTTTGCAGGTGACAGAAAAGACTGTGCAGTGCTAAATAATGGAAAGTGTAGGTCACTATTGTGGTATAATCAAAATTGGTTGGTGAAGTGATGAAATTCAGCAGTTTCTGTTTTTATAACCCTACATGTCATGTGTGTGTAAGAACACAGGAATTGTCACAGCATTGGGAACTGAGAGGCTGTGACTGTTCCCTGTGTACCTTTTCTAACCAGGTGTGCTCATTCAGTGCAACCAGAGTCAAAAGCACCAACGTGGCCCACCAACTATGACATGAAACCATTTTCCCTTCTCTGGCCTGAGCAGGGGTGTGTGTACAACTCCACACCCAATCTTGCTGCTCCTGGCTCCACAGGGTGATGGAAAAATAAAGCAGCTATTAAAAAGGAAAAAAAAAAGGAAAATCAGAGAAGAAGAAAATCAGAGAAAAAGAAAATCAGAGAAATGGAAAGTGTGCTTTCCTGATGAAAAAGAGGTGTCAGTTCATATCTCTTCTACAACAGAGGGTTAAGGCTGTGAACAAAATTTCTAAGAACCTGCATGAGAACAAAACTTTTAGAGTTCTCAGACCTGTAGGATATAATGAGCTGCAAGGATTGGAAGGGAAAGTTAAAAACATTCATATTGAAATAAAAAGATAAATGACATGCCTGGAAAAAAGAGGAGCTAAAAAGGCATACAGTAACACCCTGCCATGAGATTGTTAAAGGCTGGTTGATACCTAGGAGCAAGAAGCAGCTTTTCCTGAGCATTTTAGAAGTGTGTGATACCAAGCTCTCCCTAATTTGTCCCTGACATTTTTACACTTGAAGTTAACTATGAACACACATCATAAATGGGTAGCTGATGTGAAGCTTTGCTAGCATTGCAGCTGCTTGGTAAGCCTAGGACAGACAGAGCTTTGGGAGCACTAATGAGCTGAATGTATCACTCTCATTCCCAGCAAGGTGATTACTTCCCACAGAGGAGGCTTGCACTATGAAAAGATTGACAGTATAAACAGACCAGACTTGATCTTGATCAAGAGCCAAGCCCCTAATCCAGGTTTAAAAACACGTGTATGTGCTCCCTGTGAGAGGCAATGGCAGCCTGCCTTGGCAGCAGGCTCCAGTGCCCAGCTGCAGGGCTGCCCCAGGCTGTGCCATCGCATCTCCTTGGCGGCAACGCTGCTGCAGCTCCTGGCTCCAACAGGGCACCCCTGAGAAGAGCCACATCAACTAACAGCGTGTTTAAATGACTCCACAGCACTCTGCAGCCTTGGAAACACAGTATCAGGCTGGCTGATGGTGGCTAGAGCCTGGCAGAGGAACATGCTTACATGTGCAAGTTAGAGCAATATTCATTTAAAGCACTAAATTCTAACAGCCACTGCTACAATGAGAAACAAATGATAAAACTTGACTATTTATCACAATGCTTATCTTGCAAAATGTGCTAGTATATTTTGCGCTAGTGGAATTCTTTTGAGATTAGTACTGCTATTAGAGGTTCCTTTACACTTCATATTTACCTTCAGGAGAGGGCCGTGAAACTCCTGAGATGGTGAGACCTTCCCAATACTGCCTCATGTTCCTTATGAGTTTGCCCCAGACTGAATCAGTCTCACACAGGCAGAGCTATCCTACTGCTGACTTCTCTAGACTCTTGCTGCTGGAGGAAAAGGCAATTCCTACACATCCTGAATTTTGAAAGTCCTCAGTTCTCTACTCAGTGAAAGACCTCTAGTTGCTTCACAGACTCTCTTGCTTTTCTGCTTCTCCCATCACCTATTCAGTAAAATAAAACTCTGTTTCTCTCTGGGACAAAGAATGAAGAGAACTGTCAAATGCCAAAATGTAAGAAATCTTTGGACTGTGAGGACAAAGAAAGAAGTTGTCAAAATATGCATTACCTACCTATAGGCAAGGAATCTGAGGTCTAAGAATGAAAAAAAAAAATTAACTGCCATGGTAATAATTTTAGCCATTTCAAAATTACATTTAGGTGAAGTCTAAAACAAAACTCCTCTTTTAAATAAAAAAATCAGTATTTGTTTAAGGGTTCAAAAATCTTCACTTTTCATTTTTCCAGTACTCTGAATGATTCTGTCAATTTGACTAGAAGTTGAAAATAATTTCAGCCAATTATCAAATGTCCATATTTGTTTGATTTTGTGTGTGTGTGTGTGTTTTGGGGTGGGGTTTTTTTGGGTTTTTTTTTTTTGTTTGCTTGGGGTTTATTTTTTGTTTTGTTTTGGGTTTTTTGTTTCTTTGGGGTTTTTTTTGGATTTTTTTGGTTTTGGGGGTTTGGGTTATTTTTTCTGTTTATCTTTAAAGTAAGAGCTGAAATGGTTCTACTTTGGTGAGACCTCATTCCCTGCAGGTGCATAGGCAGACAGTACTGTGCATGATCCTTTGGAGAGGGAAGGCTAATACTTCCTTCATGTTCAGAAAGTGAGGGATGAATACTAATGAGCTGCTAGGACATCCTTTGTCTGACTCTCTCACTTTTTGTAACTCATTGGGATGTACACAAACTTGGTTGCTACGGAGAAAATAACTTTCCTACTTCACCCTAAGCAACTGCATTAGTTAAAGGTAAATCTATCATACTCTGTATTTTTAGGCATAGAGAGAATTAGTTGGCTATTTCTAGCTCCAAAACATTGGATTAGACAGAGTAAGGGTTGAACTGGGTACAATCCCTGTGCTACAGCCCTTAGTAATAACTTTGGCAAAACATGAATCCCACTGCTAGTGCTAACAAAGAGAACTGCAGATTATTTTTCTTAACTAACATACATAGACCTTTAATTTCCCAGAGTCTGACTCCCTATGGAATTTCACATCACTACCAAAAGAAGATTCAATGAAGCTGTTCAGACACAGCTGCTGGATGTATTGGTACTGTCAGAATACAGGTTTTTGAAATAAAATGCATTATGAAAACATCAGCTTTAGGATGACAATACAGAAAAGATGAGGTATAACAGGTACAAGTGGTTCCTGGGGAGATTTCAATTGCACACAAGATGAAAATTTTTCACAACACAAACACTCACTGAAATAATCTCCCCAGGAAAGTAGTGGATTCCCCAACATTGGAAACTTTTAGGATTCACCTGGACGAGGTACTGGGCCATCTGGACTGGTTTATTGCCAAGAAGTGTTGGACCAGATAATCCTTGAGATCACTTCCAACCTGGAATTCTATGATTTTCATGAAATGCACTTACAGCAGAATTATTTTTCTATTGCTTCACATCTTTAAATAGCAGTCTAGGGTCTGATTTGCATTATGAAAGTTGGAATTAGCCACAGGGGTTGCATGGACCAGAATGTTTGCAAGTCTTCCTAGATTAATGAATCTGCCTTAAAATATCCTTAAGACAGACAAAATAGAGCATCCCCTTTGATGGTGGATGAAACATTTGGTCTTAACTACCCTTAAATAATTTTAAGTGCTGTAAAGTTTGGTGATGCTGAGTAAGTCTAAGGCACTTAATTATCTAAACAAGATTCCAAGGGACCTCCAATAGTGTTTTCGGCCTCTTTAGGATAGAAATGCAATTTTTCTCCTATTTCAGCAAATGCCTCCTCAACAACCAATAAAATGTGCAAGCTGGAAGTTAAAGACTGGTTAATGGTCCCTTGACACAATCCTACTGAAGTAAAAGAGTAAAACCAGCAGATGCTGTGTACACAAAAGAGACATTTGAGCTTTGAAGTTATATTTTAAAGAAAACATACTGGAGGCCATGAAGAGCTCTGTATCTCCATGGATGGCAATGACAAAGTTTTTTAAGCAACCATTTTTGTTTGTGATGTATTTTCCAGTACTGTATTTCCTATCATTCAAAGGCAAAGGAGATGCTGTAAATCTATTAATACAAAGCTTTTCTTGAGCTGTAGATGAAGCGCTTACTTTACTGCATATGCACATGCCAGCTGTATGAATTTCTTCACTCAAGCATGCCATGTTTCATGGATTTTTGTTCCACCTATTACTATTTACTATTCTTTACTGGTCTTTATTGTGGCTGGTTATGAAAACTTGCCAAGCGCTTTTTATAAAAAGACTGTGGAAGAACTAAAGCAGAGTTTGTAAAGGAAAGTATCATTTGAATTTTCTTTTTTAATTTATTGTAAGAATGTAATATTGTTCTCCAGAAACAGTGGGTGCCAGGCCTTGAGTTCCCAGCCTCCAGACTGCAGGAGAGCTGGGTACCAGGGACAGTGTCTATGTATTGCCCTCTGCTGGTATCATCCCTAAATTTGAGGTTTCAAATCTGACTTCTCTACCATTTGTCTCATTAATTATTTGCAATTTGCTGTCAGTGCAAACAGTATTCTAGAGGAAAGTCAGATTTGAAGATCATTACTGGTAGGATGTAATGCAATGTGCTTAATTGTAAACAAATGAGGATTTTCATGAGTGAAGTCTTGAAAACCTGAATCTCTCAGGCTTTTTCTTTAAAATAGTCTTCAAACATGAGAAAGAACATGAAGAGAAGGCAAGGGGGCACCTTAATGCTCTCTACAACTCCCTGAAAGGAGTTTGTAGCAAGGTGGGAGTCAGCCTCTTCTCCCAGATATCAAGTGATGGGACTAGAGGAAATGGCCTCAAGTTGCACCAGAGGAGGTTTAAATTGGCTCTTAGGGTAAACTTTTCACTGAAATCATTGCTAAGCATTGGAAAAGAGTGCCCAGGAGAGTGGTGCAGTCATCATTTCTGAAGGTATTTAAGAAACATGTAGATGTGGCACTTAGGGATGGGGTTTAGTGATGGAATGGGCATTTCTGTGTTAATGATAGAACTTTATGGTCTTAACAACATTTTCCAAACAAAACTATTCTGAGTCTATGAAAACATCTTTACAGAAATAGACTCCTGGGAAAGGGAATCATAATTTGAAGAAACTGAAAAAAACTCCTGCTGATTTTCTTTTAATAGAAAACTTGAAGCAGTAAAACTGAAGTCAAGGTTTGCTATTTTTAAGTATTCATTGCTTCACTACATCATAAAAAGAATGTTTTAGATAAGAAGAGAGAAAAACATAGTAAATGGACTGAAAATGTAACATTTGATTTATCATTTGTGCAGATAATATTTCTGTTCTTGTTTGCATCACATAACCAGTGATTAAGCCATTTTGGAGAGAAACTCTATCCTTTGCTTTTATAATAAATGTACTTAGCCACAGTACTATCTGTAGCCAACAGATGTGGTGTTACTCCATTGCTGGCAATACTAAAAAAAAAAGTTCATTACTGGGGTACTTCTGTTTCTAAAACAAGAAGCAACAAGAGCTGGCTTAAATAGTGATGGTTTTTGGGAAATCTTAGGGTATGCAGTCTGCCTGGGTCCTCTCTGGTTTATGATCTAATAATCCAGCTGGACAGCTGATATCCAGCTACCTCTTTCCTGTATGGTTCCTGTCCTTCATCATTCATCTCCTTCATACATTCTTTTTTCTCCTCATCCTTTCCTCTTTCACAGCTTGTGTCTTCATCTGTCCCCACCACTTCTCCACTTGGTACATTCAAAGGCTTCAAGAATAAAAGACACCAGTTCTTACTTAATAAAACTAGTTCCAGACTGTCACCTGAAAAAATTCAGGAAGCCCAAGATGCTGTAGTGGTCAAAGCATACTCTTTGGAGACAGTAAGCCTGGATGAGATACCAAAAGCAGTACACTTCTAAGCAAATTTATTGCTTCTTTTAGGAATTTGTTCCAGTGTTTCCACTTCCTTTCCCAATATCTCTACCTGATCTCTTATTTGAATCCAGTTTTATCATATGTTATAGTTCACCACTGAATCTTTCTCTCAAGAAACAAAGACTGCTTTAGTACCTAGCATTTTCCTTTTGTTAAAATAATCAGAGAAATCATATCGCCCACTAACTTGTCTTTAGATAAGATAAATAGGATGAAAGAGTTAAGCCTCTCATTATACCACATTTTCTCCAGACCCTCTTTTTGTCTTTCTCTTCTGTCCTCCAGCCTCTTTTGCTCCATATTCTTGCTCCTAAACTTCTTTTGCTGCTGAGTGCATTGAGGATGACTGCCCCTGTGATACCAGGCCAATTTCAGCTCTAAAAAGCAGGAACACACTTGGGCTGGATAGATTTCAGAGAGTACAGCTGAAAAGTCTTCAGCATTTGCAAATTTCTGCCAGTTTACATGTTGCAATTCCACAATTGTGGGTGATTTTTCAATGGAAGAAAAAGGAATGCCTCCACGTCTAGGGTGAGTTCTCTGCTGTTGGGAAAGTCCAAGTTCCTGCTCCAAAGCGTGCTGACAGTGCTGAAAGCAAATCACTTGTAAAACCATTTCAACTCAGTAGAACAATCCATTCTGTACTGAAAAGGGCCAGACCACTTTTCTTGAAACTCTTTCTCCTGGAGTCTCCAGCCTGCCACCTCCCAAAATGCCAAGCCTGAACACCTGAGCAGCCAGCAAACATTCAGCATTTACACTGAAGTAACATGTAAAGAGCAGCAGGGTAGCACCATAATATCCATGCCAGTCCTAAAGCTGCATTAGACCCTGATTTTTGCACCATCCATTTCCCTTTTCCTAGAACTACTCTTCCATCAGACCTCTGTATGTCTCCTTTTATTTTAGTACTGAACATCTCAATATTAGTGAGTGGAATTAAGGTGATGTATTTATGCATTAAAAACAAAAACCCAAACAAACAACAACCCATATAGAATTTCTTTAAATATAAGCCCCAAGCATGATCTATCTGTGCAGGTCTTCTGCTGTCACTTACAGTTAGGCAGTTCCCTTTGCTCCTTGCTTTTCACAAGTATCAGCATCTCCAAAACTGTACAGAGAAATTATTTTCTGAAATACCATTGCTAGTATTTAGAAGATATTTCTAAAAAATTTCTAAAAAATCTGCCAAAAAGCATTATGTTTATTTACTACAAGCATATATTTTAATGGTTCTTGTAACATCTTTATCCATCAATGAATACTGCACAGCACTGAATGAACAAGAAACTGCTGAGTGCAGTGGAAAATCTGTATGACTTTCTTTGTAGTTCTAAAGTTCCTCTTCTGCTTTGCAATGGAAGCAAGTTATTGAGGTCTGCAAGCAGCTGGGATTGCTGGGACTGCACTTTGTGCCACAGAGGAATACATCAGTCCTGACTGGCAAAGCAGAAGGTGGACTGTGCTGGATAAGGAAGGCTGGAATTGAACTAAGTCATGTTAAATTAATGGGTAATGCTTTCAGAAATACCATTTTATACATGGAGCTCTGCTACTTTCACAAGTTGCCCAAAGCAAAACTCCTTAGTTGAATTATTCACTGAGGGCAGAGTGAACTTTTTTCCCCCCTGAGAATAGATTGCTGACTTCCATCAAGGATGCCTAATCTTCAGCTATGGCACTCCATGGTGTATGAAGTTGCACTGATGCTCTGCAGCCACTGTGTTCCCTGGTAAATTTCCTGCCAGGACAGTTCTGACAGCAATGAGGCCCAACTGTATTTTCCAGCTCCTTGGTTGATCTGATATTCTAGGAGACACCAGATTTGCACAACTTGTCATCAGCTTTTTACAGACTGGTGCTAGACACAGCATCATTTCCTGCCCATTAATCTTTGTGAACCAAACAAATTCAAAGAAGAGGCAATGCCAGCCTCTCCCAAAGCATCAGTTAGCACTGCACACAATTAATATGTGACACAGGTTGAGACAGACTCAAGGCTCCCAGCACGTGCTGGATGTAAGCTCTAACCCGGATGAACAAGATCCACAGCCCCACTTATGTTTAGCATAATGACACCTCTAGTATTCAAGAAGCCCCCATGAACTGTGCTGGTTAGCTTGACTTCTTGGAAGTGCCATGGAGCAAAACTGGTCAAAAAGGCTCTGCTTCTCAGAACAGCAGGATGTCACCAACACAAGAATCCCTGGTACCTCCCCCCTGTTGGGTCTTGGTTCCTCAAGTGCTTTGCACAGAGCTCTGCAAGGTGCAAAACCTCCCCACACAGGCCCACAATTAATGGCAGGATTTAGCTGGAGAAGGTGCATGCATCTTGCCCCCAGAAGCAGCAGGATTTGCCATCTGCAGTATTTGGCATTCCTGACTCCCTGCTCTTGAGAAGCTCCTGCCTGGGATCACCACATCCCCCTCTCTCACAACTCTGCACCTTCAAGAAGTGGCTGCTCAGTTTTGCCAGCAATACCAGAGCTTAAACATATCTCCAGTGCTCCAGAGCCTGAGTCCTGCTCTGTGCAGCCTCTGAAGCTGAGCTGGGGCTGTCCAATTATAAAACACAGACAGAACTTTTAAAACCAGCAAAAGGTGAAGGGAGAAAAGAGACATGCTGGAAAAGCTGAATAGTTTCATTTTAGTTCTGAGTCTGTCACCTCAGTCACTAATTTGTCACCTGTACCCTTGGCAATGTGTTAGCACTGAACCAGAGGCTGTGGATAGAATCAGGTATCAGCTGTGAAATCGCACTTTTCTCATAGTACAGGCTTTATAAAGTGCTGCAGCAATCCTCAAAATTATATGAGAAGCAGAGAGGCTCTTTAAACAGGAAAGATCTGCTGGGTAATGGCTGCAGCATCAGTGCATGTGCAGAGGAGCTGCCAGGATTGGGACATAACCCATTTAAAGCCTTTGTAGCTTGAATATCCAAACCCAATTCCAGGGGAGGGGAGAGGAGAATGAGTCCCTTGGCTCAGGAGGGAAAATCTAGAAATGATCACAGGCAGGTGGGGTAGAAGAGCTCAGTGATGTTAAAACTGTGCTGAAGAATGGAAGAAAAGGTGGGAGGGGCATCCTGCAGACTGACAAGTCAGGTAGGGAGAAGATTGCATGTTGCACAAAGAGACAAAATCCAGTCACAAAGGACACTCGGCAATGTGGGGGGAGTCTAGTGCCAGGCCCTCAGGTTATCTGAGATGTGGGAGCAGCTCAGATTGCTAAACGTTATGGAGAACTGCACTTCATAGATTTCTTTTTCATTTTCATGCATTTGAATACCAATTTATGTAATCAATTGTCATAATACTTTTATAGCATAAATTTCCTTTTTCTTCTGATGTTTATCTCTTATCAAGGCTAAATTCCTCTTGACACAGATCAGTTAGTGACCAACCAGTAAGCTATGGCTTCAGGAACTCTTCATGGTATAAAGGATTATAAAACAAACAAACAAAAAAAAACCCCAACACCAAACCCAAACTTTCATTCTGTTTCTTAGGGGAAGAGGGAGAGATTCAACTGCACATGTATCTACAAAGGAGTGGAGCTCTTAGAAGCTTGATGACTCCTAACTATAATTGCTGTCATTTCTAGTACGACTTCTACACAAATATCACCTCATCAATAGGTCTTTATCTGTACAAAACCTTTCTAGAAAATCCTTTATTTGTGTCATTTTTTTGTATCATCCCAATTTTGTTTCCAGCTGTGTTGGCAAGATGCAAGTTCGCCCAATTTTCAGAAAGTTGATGAGGAAATATTTCAATCCTGATTTCAACATCAAACAGATTTAATAATCAAAAAAAAATTTAAAAGAAAAGCTTTTGTCAACTAGGCAACTTCATCACTGTAACATACACTTTTTTTACCTCAGTTCATAATTATTACATGTGGAATCATCTATTGGGAGATACTATAAATTAACTGGATTTTATGCCTTCAACAGTTTCACTGAGTAACTCAGGAAGATGCCATGCCGAGGGTGTCCTTTGAGAAACAGTAATTATTTCCTGAGGTCTCTCTGTTAACCTTTAAAGCTTCACCCAGGGGTTTAGAAGCATACAGAAAAGCCCCAAGAAAAAAACAGTTCAAACTTGGCAAGTTTTCCCCAACAGCAGCCTGTGAAAGAACCTATTAAAGAATTCAATGATGATGAACAAGAGTTCATCAACCACAAATTACATCAATCCAAAAGCTGGCAGAGGTTCCACTTAATGTATTAAAATACTTTTGCTCTCATGAATGGATCATGGGGCCAGGTCACAGAAGAATAATGAGGAGTATAATACCTCCTCTTACTGAGCAACCTTTGCACAGCTATTGAGCTTCAAGTGTCAGTTGTCAACGGTGTTTGTATTTTTCCTAAATTGCCTGACTTGACCTCAAAAACTCCTACTAATTGGAATAAATAAGAGAAGGGAGGCTGATGTGAAAATGTGTCTTGGAAGTAGGCTTGTCAGGCTGACAGGAAAAAGCTTTCTGCAAGCTCTCAACAACACTGAGGTGATGATTGCCCTTCCCCAGTATTGAGCTGTTCTTTCCTGTGTTCAGGGCACATACTGCCCTCTCAGTCCTGTCCAACAAGCAGTTCAGCTCAGGACAGAACACAACCCATGTCCTCAGCCTCGACCCAGGTTCCTTCGTGATCCAGTCACAGCTCAGACCTTGGCTGGCAGAGACAGCAGGGGCTGGGGTGGGCAGGCAGGAGGTGAGGTGGTGGCACTCTTTCATGAGTTTTTTGTATCAGTAAATATTGTGGATCCATAGGAGCAGGTGCCTAGAGTGAAACATTTGTGCTGAGGATCTGGTGCCTATAGCACACCCATCCTGTATGGGCCACGTTGTCAGCTCCAGCCCAGCTCTGCAAACTGCAAGCACATCTATGGCTGTGACACATTCACTGTGCTCCTGGAGCAGCACCAACCCTCCAGTGTTTCCAAGGAAATCCATACCCTGCAACCCAACAGTGCTTTGTGATCTCTGAAGAGCTGTGCTGGAGGGGTGTCTGGGCTGGGATATTTGCTGTAGCATCTCCCCCAAGCTGAACTATTGCAGGTGCACCCTGCAGGGCAGCCACAGCCCTGCCCAGCCTCAGCTGCTGCCAGCAGGTGAACATCCTCACTGACTGAGAATCTCTCAGCCCAGCTGCAACACGCCTGATCCACACTAGTGGTCTCCTGGGCATGGGTCCAGGGCCACCAGTGGCCTCTAAGACACCCTCAGCTGCACCAGCAGCAGAACAAGGTAGACATTGATCAATTTATACTTTTCACTACTGTTTTTGTCCTCTTGATTTTATCACACACCATGCAGAGTGCTCCTCACACCTTGCCCATCTTCCTTGGCCAAAAGCAGACAGCTCTCCAACCAGATCTCCAAGTGAGACAGGGCTGCCTATGGCAGCATCTGGCAGCAGTGATGAGGATGGGCCAGGAAGGCTCCACCAATGAAGCCATCCAAGGCACCTTTTTCTCTGGCCCAAACATCCTACAGTGGGAGGTCCTCCCATCTAGGCATCAGACAGGGTCCATAAAGAGTGGCTGGAAGAAAGGAGGATACATCACTACTCTTTGTCCTCTACTTAAAGGGCTAGAGTGAAAACTCAGGCCCCACACTGACAGCAGGGGGGGTAAATGCACCTTTGTTTGTTATATTACTTTTAGGAAATAACCTATTCACATAATTCTCTTCTTCTTCTCATAAGACTGGAGAAAGAGAAAGGACACAGAAAAAGAAAGGACGTATTCAGGGACTGGATTTCACAGCTGCAGGTTCCATTAAAAGCCTGAAGACAGATGTATGGCATAGTTAATTAGCCTTATTTTCCATAGGACACATAAATGACAACCAGATAAACTGACATGCCTTTTGTTTTTGTGAAAATGCACTGAAGAATAGAGGGATTCTCTTTTCACTGTCATATTTTGGATGCTGTGCAATTCCTATGTTACAGCTACTTGGGAGCTTCTGCAGCATTACCAAGCAAATTTACTGAGATTATAATTTTTACAATGGATAACCAAAGAATGCATTTAAATTATGAGCCTGACATGATATAGTATTTAAGTATATTTAAAATTGGAAAAGTAGCCTGAGACTGACTTTACCTCTGTTTTAGTTCATGTCTTATTGCAAGAAATAAATTCTGATGTTTAATTATTTAAAGTCCTAGAGGTGTTACTTGCCATTAATTGCTGAATGCAGATAATATTTTATTTATAGATAAAAATATCTTATGTTTGTTCATTAGTGGTAGAAAGCAATAATTAAATAAACAAAAAATATTCAGAAAAAGTAAAATAAATAAATTAATAACTGAAGTATAAAATTATGTTTATATTAGCAGAAGAATTATCTCCTATTTGTGACTGAATTCTCCCAATAGAATATTACTACTGTCTTCATATTTTGCACTGCAAAATCAACTTGCCACTTCTGCAGCAATTCTTTACAAAAGATGTATTAAGGTAATGTGAGAATTTCTAAGTAATCAAAAATATTTCACAATGGCAATGATTAAGCATTTGAAACTAAAAAAATCCAGCTGCAGGATGGCTTTACAAGAGCCAGTTTTGGTCACTGGATCCAGAGTGTTGGAGCCTGTTAAATATCTATAGACAAGTGCTACAAAAGGATCAGCTCGGGCTGTGAGCAGGTACAGTGAGAGACAAGCCCTTCATGCTGGGTCTGAGGATGACTGACAGTGTTTGTTACACTTCTGAGAGAAAGCAGAGATGTGGAATCCTATTTGATATTCAAAATGGTCAGACTTTTTGTCAGAACATAAAATAAGTGGGAATAACAGAAAATTTTCCAGTTTGTAAGCAGTGCCCCACATTTGGCAGTTTAAACACTTTAGATAAACATTATTGAATAATTCCTTTAAAATACACTTTAAAAAATTATTTAACAAAAAATCTGAATACTAGTCTGTGATGGCTTTTTTACCCAAGAAATCTAACTAGTGGGAACAAGAAATCTGTTCTACCATGTGGGAGGATGGGAGTAGCTTATGAGTTTTCAATTAATTGTTCTCTGTTTTGATCTTTCCAGGAGTTTTGCTTCAGACAGAGTTACTGAGATGGTAGAGTGGTGTCTGTTTAGTATCATCCATGCTGTTAGAAGTGCAAAATAATCCTGACCAGCTTCTACAAACTAAACTGTAAGCAGGGAAGCAGGGCTGGGTGTGGTACAAACTCTGACTATACTCACACAGGTTATTTTGCCACAGGAATCTCCCCTGAGAGCTATGATGGGTGTCTGGCTGCAAGAGGCTGTGGGTTCTCCAGGCTGCTGTGGCACCCAGGTTAAGCATTTCTCTCCATTTCCGGACTCTTAAAAGCTTCTTAGGTCACTTAATATGGCTCATGCAAATTTTCCTACATCACAGAATCACAGAAGGGCTTGGGCTGGAAAGGATCTTTAGAGGTCATCTAATCCAACCCTCCTGCCCTTGGTAGGGACAACTTCCACTGGATCAGATTGCTCTGAGCTCAATCCAGCCTGGCCTTGAACACTTCCAGGGATGGAACATGCACAGCTCTCTCTTCTGGGCAGCATGTCCTGGTGCCTTGCTGTGGGAGGATGGATTGTAGGAGAATTGAGACAGTGCTGAAGGAAATCTCACCTTGCCTGAGGAGCTGCAGCTGTACTGATTACCAAAGAGCAGGAACAGCCCTGCCCTTCACAGGCCACAGCTATGGCCAATAAGGATGGGTGCTATAAAAGAGTGGGTTAGCTGAGTGAGATGAGGGCTGGAGATTGTTGGCTGTGCTGTGAGGAGGAAGGGTCAGGCAGTTGTGCAAGGGACAGGAAGGAGTCAGCTGGCCATGCAGAAGAGAAAAGGAGTCAGTGTTGTGAGGAGCTGCCCATGGGAACTCACAGAGAGAAGGTATGAAAGTTTTACAGTAAGATAATAAACTGGCAATGACAGTCAGTTTCTATCCACTGTTGATTGGTGCCAAGCACTGATGCCAACAATTGGTGGTCCATGCAGGGATGAGTCCTGATACCTTACCACCCTCACAGTTAAGAATTTCTTCCTAATATCAATGTATAAGTGTGAACTCATAATCAGTGACAGGATATAGGGATTCAGAGAGAAGTAGAAATGCAAACTTCAGGGGCCTAACCTGCTGGAGACCAGCAGGGAGCCAGGCCTGCACTCACAGCTCTGCATGGCCAGCCAAGGAAGGACTGAAGATGTCACAGCATGAGAAGAGCTCCTGGCCTGGGGACAACCCCCCTGCTGCAAGGCAGCTCTGTCTTTGGAGAGACTTTGCACCCACCCTGTTGGAAACATGTTCACGTGTCTGAGTCAGCTGAGGGAACAGACTGCTTCTCACAAAAAGCAGTGAGTTGGGAAAGGGCTTGGTGAGGGCTGTAACACAGAAAAAAAAAAAACACAAAAAGAAATGTCAGGCTAGGGCTGGAAGGTTATATTGGTTCTGTATGTGGCAATTGTACGGCTGCTGCTAGAATAGTGTATTGCCAAGGATGATGTTGGAGGGGGGAGAGTTAAAGAAAGAAGACAAAAAAGGATCCAGAATGAGGAAGGTATTCCTAGAACTGAGCTATTCAGCTTTTTTGAGAAAGGGTAAGAGATCTTACACTCTTTTAGATAGATATCTACATGAGAAAAAGTGCTGGTTTGGTGCTTACTTTTACAGGCATGAATTAATGGGTAAAAGGGAGAAGGAAAACTTGAATAGTGTTGCAATCTGCTGTCAGCACTGTCTGAGGCTGCCCATTTGCTTTTTTAGTGATACTGGAGCTACACACACATTTTCCCCTTCCATTCTGCAGACAGCAGGTCACCAGGATTCAGTAGCTAGAAGCTGAACTCGGCCAGTTAAACTCAGATTTGTAATAGGACAGAATTTCCCTGAAATAAGGTAATTAACAGCTGGAATGATTTGTCAGGGGAAATGCACAAGCTCCTAAAATGAAATTGTCTTTCAAAATAGGCTGTAATCCAGTTGGAGAGAGCAGCTTTATGCCCTGTTTATGCAGAAGACCAAAGTGAAAAAATACAGGGTTTCCTTTCACCTCTGCACTCTATGAAAAATGCACCTGATGTTTACAGACACTTCAGTTCCTGATCATGCTGACTTTGCAGTAGTGTGTGCGCTCCTGAGCTGACTTGAGGCAGGATGTGGTGCTGCTCTATTTGCTGCTTGTCAAATTTGACAGTTATAGGGAGGAGGGGAATGGATCACTTCAAAAACTAAAAATGCATTTTCCTCTCTTCTCTTTTCTAAGACAAATCAGTGTAGCAGCTAGTTAAAAAAAAAAAAAAAAAGCAGAGAGAAAAAAACCAATATCTAGTACAAAATTTCATGCCTGTTTGGTATAATTTTCAAAATAAATGTGTGGATGTTGAGAAATTCTACAGAAGAAAGAGGCCAGTCAGATCTCAATAACACAGCTCTCAAAGGCAGCTTGCATTTCCTTTGGTTCCATCTCTTTCCATGTGGCATGTCTGAGCAAAGGCAAGAGTGCCAGTGGCTGTGCCTTGGCTGACATGGATGAGGATGCACCCAGGAGAAATGGAACTGCCATTGTGTCCTCCACTTTCTTCTCTGATCCTGATGTCTGCTGGCTGCAAAATGGTGCTGTAGCACTTCTGCTTTACACATACACTGGCCAAGCCTTAATGTGCATTCAGAGCAAGCTGTTTTCCTTGGTCATGCCAGCTGCAATGCAGAGTAAAAGGAAAGGCAAACAGGCACTTAAATGGGCTTTGAAGCCCTCATTGCAATGCAGTGAGAATAAAAGCCTCTTTGCTGCCAAAAAAAAAAAAAAATCAATTTGCAGCAGTATAGAGGCTCTTTCTTCACTGTATCCTCAGCTTACACTCACACTTTTACTTATGTTCCTCCACAAATTGACACCAGTTAAGGTTTAGCAGCATGCATTGTCTGGCACTATTACATGGCTGGCCTGGGAGAGCATCCCACTCCTCCACTCTCCTGTCATTATAGTGCAAGAGTTTCATATTGCCAGAGTTTTGTACCCCCTTGATGTTTCTTGTAGGCAGTTCCTCTAGGCACTGGCTCTGACTCATCCTCACCACAGCCAACTGACTCCAACTCCCCTCAGCCAACCAATCCACTCTTTTATAACACTCTTCTCATTGGCTACAGCTGCAGCCTGTTAACATCAGGCCTGCTCCTAATCCTTTATAATTAACCCAGCTGCAACTCTTTAGGGGGTAAGATTACTTTCTATACTACCTTTATTTACTTATGTTCTATCCCCCTACACTCTCCTAACCTGCCTTGACCACCTGTCTTCCAGGATGGAGGTAGATATGACATGGAAGTGACAGGACCTTCTTGCATAGGTCCTAACTCTGCTCAGTTGGAGCATGAGGTCAAGGGCACCAGTGGGAGCTGGCTGCAGGTTCCACTTTGCACAGGTGGGTTTTGGTCACAGTACTGCTAAAGGCTGTCTCAGCAGCTTTGGCCAGGCATTTCCATCCCTAAGCCTTTGCCTTTCTCTACTCATCCTGCAAGCTCCTCAGGTCTGGGGTCTTTTCCTGTGCTATGCACAGAATTACACCAAATAACAAATAAACAGTCTATAACAATCCATGTTGCTCTATTCCTCCTGTGGCTGTGCGCACAGCTCCTCTACTACTTGATGTTTGTGCACCTAGTCAACCCAAGCAGGTTGCTGAGCACGGGACCACAGATGTCTGCCCTAACCTGCCCTGTGGTGGCTGAGTGCTCCCCAGAGCTGCTTCCAGGCACGGTCTGGCAGTGAGGGCAGCAGGGTGGCCCTGGCTAGCAGGCAGTGTGCCCACAGCCACCTCCATCTGCCAGCCAGATGGTGAGCTGGCACAAACACGGGCTGTCCCACAGCAGGCAGTCCTGGCTCCCAGGGAAGTTTCTGGGCATGCTTCATTTTTGAGTAGAGGCTGTGTCCATGGTCACCATGCCCCGAGTCCATTCAGCCCCAACACAGGCAGTGTCTGACTGCAGACTGTGCACAGCTGTGCCTTGAGAGCAGGTCCAAAAGATGTAAACTGTTTTTTAGACCCAGGCTGGACTCAGCTTGTAGCCCAAAAGGAGTGGGAAGTAAAACAGCATCATATCCATGTTATTGCCTTCATTCCTCAGCTGTTCCAGAGACTGGAGTTGTTCCTGACATAATTAGGGCTCTACAGCTCTGCCTACAGAGCTCGTGGTACAGTCCTTGTGAAAAAACCTTGATGGCAGTTATCCTCTATTGCTAGAAGATTTCTGCAATCGTACCCTTGGCTTTTCCTTCATTTACTGAAGAGAATTGAATAAGAAAGTGGATCTTTATAGTGCACAAAATATATGAGAGCACTGGGAGTAGCATCTCAAAAGCAATAGATTTTAACTTCATGGGCAATATTTGAATAACTAACTGGACAAGAATCTGTATTTAAGTAGGTATTCCCAAAGTCTATAAATTTTATACTCCAGGCAGATTTTGTTTTTTGGTATTCTTATTACTCAGATTTGTACCTGAGGTTGAGAAGCTAGGTGGAAAATATGAGGTAGTCCTAGCTGCTATTTATATAATTCTAAATTATGGAAAACATAAGCTTTTTCTGGAATAATTCTTGCACCACCTTTTTCCAAGCAGCTGCACAAAATCATTACACTTTCCAAAATTAATATGTTTTCTCGTCTTTGGAAAAAAAGAATTTTCCCATATCAGCATTTTGTTTCAGTAACTTAAAAATTATCATCTCCAAATGTCAGATTCTACATGATGATTAATAGCAGGCAATTTTACCTCAAAACTGTACTGGTTTTAGTGTAAAAGTCGTAGGTCTTAGTGGAGGACTTGACTTCATAATGAAATCCAAAAATGCAGGTTTAATTATTTTGCATTCTAAAGCTGTCTGGACAGTTGAACTAGTTTCTCGGAAAAGCAAGCTCAGGTTTGGGAGACGAAAATCCAGCCACAAGATGGCATCTCATTCTCACAGGAACACCCAGCAATGGGCAGGAATATTGCTGAAAACAAAATGAAGCAGTGATAGGCATTTCAGTAAAACAAAACCATTTTAGACAGGACATTTCATCATAGTGCTGCCCAGAATAGGGCTGGCATGAGAATGAAGTAAAATATGGAGCAAAGAGCGTGTCTTCCTCTCACCCTACCCAACCTGTGGTTGTGATCTAATGTTTTTAATTGCTGCAATTGAAATAGAAAAAAAAAATCTGAATCCACCATGAACATAATGCAGGCACTTTGGGGCTATTAAAGGGAAGATGGATCACTAAAACTGGTTCGAGAACGTTTTGAGTGTAAACTACTCCAAAAGACAGTCTGTGGCTAATGTTCTGAACAGGAAAATACTTTGTCACTCTCAGGGATGAGACAACTCTTTCCTATAATTCCTTTTTTTTGTATTATGCAGTACATGCATAATATCTGTGGTATGTTTCCAGTTATCAAAGAGTGATGAGACACAAACTAAAGCTATGGGCTCAGCTGAGAGCTACTTTAGTAATATTACCACAGGGAAAAATGTGACTGGCTCTGGAATTGATATAGTATGAAAGCTAAATTTAAAAATACACACATTTTATCTGACACTGCAGTTTAAAACAGAAGGCTCTAGAACATAAATGTCTTTTATTTCTTATGTGTTCTATTAGGTCGAATCTTTGCAGTCTCAAAGCGCTGTATTAATTAATGAGTGTGGGTCCTCTCTGGTCTCAGACCTTGTTTTTCCCTGAGTAACACCACACACCTCTGCACCAGAAGCAGCACCCCAGGGACCCCAGTGCCTTGGGGAATGTGTCCCCAAGAGCAGAGGGAGAGGAAAGGCAGCAAGGTTCCCTCCAGACTGCCCTCTGCTTTATGGCAGCAGCAGCAGCACATCCACCACCATCTGGTTTCAGCTAGGGTTCAAACAGGAGCCATGGGATGAGGGGCATGGCAGGGAAGAAGGAGTTGCCTGCTTAGCCAGAAGCTGCCTGAAATCTCCCTCTTGGCCAGGGTCATGCCTCCATGTGCGGGTGGTGGATGAGGTTACAGGCAGCCCCAAGAACAGGGGAGTGGAACCAAGGGGACAGAAAGCAGATGAGCTGAAAGGTGGATAGTGGCCTGTGATATCTCCAAAACCAGCTGCCTATTTAGGCAAGAGAGTGCCCTGTAAATCATGGTCCTTCCAAAGGCTGCTCCTCTAAGGGTGCACATATGTGACACCTTGTTCAGGCACGCTGCCCTACTTGCTGCTGCTGTTCTGCTTGCTCTGAAGTGAAATATCTTGTAAATGTCCTGTAAATCATAATCTAAGACAATACTGCATCTGGCTGAAACTGCAGTGAGCGTTTCAAGAGTCAGGCTGCTGTCATCTGTATTGGATTGACAGCACCTCTGCACAAAATTTTACATGGGCCCTCTAATGACCATGAGAGGTCATGAACCCCCACAATGGCTCATCAGGCAGACAGCACCATGCTCCCCAGGAAAATACTGAGGCTTCAGCTCACCTGCTCAACCGTGAATATTGACTGCTGGAGTACCTTTGTCCTACTGAAGGCTTTCACTAATACATTGGACAAGTATCCTCTGCAATTAGCATCTGAAATCCAAGAAAAAAAAGCACAGCTCTCTTCAGCTGTGGCTTGGAGAAATGCCTTATCAAAGTTCTCCCAAGGTCTGCCCCTTTTGTATCTGTGTAAGAGACAAAACAATGATTGTGTATTATTCCCATGTTTATTAATGGGGGGAAACACTTTCCAAAGCTTCGCCTGTTATTGAATAGAGAGAGCCATGCAATAAAAAAAAAAAAAAAAACAGTTATGACAACAGTTCAGGAAAATATCAGGGAAAATATAATTGAAATTGTCCTTCTTTTTCCCACATTGAATTCTGTCTTGTTTTTATCCTGCCTGTTTAAAAATGGATCTATTCTGTTTGCAGTGGAAAAACAATAGCATAGACAATTTACTCAGAAGAATCACTTACTTGAGATCTGTTATAGTCAGAGAGCTCCAACAAAACCTGTGTCGTTACAGAAGCTCATGAATGCTATTACACATCTGCACACACAAAATGTGACATTCCTGACACTACACTGCCATCTGAATAGATGAAAAAAATACTTTACGACACACTTCAGAGCTGAGAGCATCTTGCAAGAGCTTCCAAGATTTAAAACATTGACTCAAAGGGTTTTTTAAAGTTAATTATGAAAATTGTACTCAGAATTATTAGTATTTTGTTTCTAGTACTATTGTTTAATTTCAGCTTTCTCATCAGCATTGCTCTCCCCCAGGAGAGCTCTGTTCCCTCTTGTGCTGCACCAAAGCCCTGGCACTTGGAGAAAAGCCCACACTGAATGCCACTGTGCTGGCAGAGCTCCCCAGAACTGAATCTTGCTCAGGTAGACATGACTGCTTTGCCTATGTACCATGAGTCTGAACTTCCCAAGTCAGAGAGGAAGCAAAAAATGAGTCAGATTTGAGATTTTTGCACATGGTCTTGCCAGCAGCTCCTCCATTTACTTGAGAGGTGGGACTTCACAATAAAACTGTTTAGCCCTGAAGACTATCCCTGCTTTCACCTGTGTTACCAAACCTGGGAGCACACTGGAGTTCTGGTGCCTGAACCAGAGCAAGCACCAGTGATGAACTGGTGTCTCTCCTCCACCTTGGCTCCCATGGACAGAATGTTCTGATGAGAGCTGCAATGTATCTGCAGGTAAATACAGGTGCAACTTCAGCTTAAATAGTTTACATGGAATGTTCTCCCAGAGGTTCAATAATGTGAGTGCATGTTCTAAAAGTCATGTCACATACATAGAATAGAATACATGCAGGCTTTTCAGACTCCAAAATGAGTGGATCTTCGCTAAGGTTATCCAAATAATTCAAAGAGATATATAAAATAACAAATGCAACATGTACTTCCCTGACTTAGTATGTCTTCAAGTTTGAACTGGATCATCTAAGATATTCACACAAGTCTCATAGCTCCCTTTCTGACCATTATGCTTCTTTTGCCATTGAACATCAGCCTTCCTGACATGGTGAGTCTTGAGGTTAAAAGATCTTCTGTTCATCATAACTCCTCCTCTTGACTCTCCCTTTATCCCCAAACTCCTCATGTGGCTCCACATGCTGCAATCTTCTGTAGAGTTGTGATGAGCACACAACCAACACCATGTATAATGAGAACTGCCAGGGCCTAATGCAGTCAAACACCCAGGTTGTGCCCTAAGTCAGGGTTAGGTCTGATTTGGCAGCTGTCAGAGGTGAGGGAAGGGAAGGGAAGGGAAGGGAAGGGAAGGGAAGGGAAGGGAAGGGAAGGGAAGGGAAGGGAAGGGAAGGGAAGGGAAGGGAAGGGAAGGGAAGGGAAGGGAAGGGAAGGGAAGGGATGCACAGTACAACCTTAGCAATTCTACCTTTGTAACTCCACATTTCATACTGGTGTCACATCAGTAGTTACAGATTATAGTGAAAATCTCAGGAGCCACAGACCAGAAGACCACCTTTCTTCACCATGGCAGTAGCCTGTCGACATATTCTTATTTAACAGGGCTTCAGCTTCTCACCTAAAAAGCCACCTTCTGTATACATTTGCCCTCATAGATGTTTTATCCAGACACTTCTTCCTAGAGAGAGCTTGTATTTTCCCCTTCTTATGCATCAATTCATTTGTGGTACAAGACTTGCAAAGGTTTTAATATTTGTTCTGTTTTTACATGGTCCATAAGCACATTATTGTGACACAGAATAATTGTTTGAGTTCCAAATGTGTACAGCCTGAGGTAAGATCATGGACACAGATGCATCTCAGAAATATAACACAGAGTGGCAACATTTACTGTGTGGTTAGAAAGAAAATTTTCTATTTAAAATAGATCCTTCCTAACTTAGCTGCAAAATTTATGAGAAGAATGGGATTAGGAGATGGTACAAATGCTACTGTTATGATCAGAGAATATCTTTAGGCCTTAAGGTGCTTGAAGACTGCTCTGATTCCACAATGAGTAGATTTAATCAACTAGTAAAATCAGTAACATTTCTTCAAAAGGATATAAGGAAACCCTTACCAAATAATGAATGCAAATTGGTGGCATCAGACTGTACTACAGACCAATTGGCCTATAATCTCCTCTTCTCCCTATGGAACAGAGAAAGGGAGCACCACACTGCCAATAACAGAAATATTAATCCAATGCTGAGGCTGCTTTGCCATGTCCACAACATACAGTTAAGGAGATAAAATGATGTCAGAAGACCACTTTGGATGGAAGAGAGCTTCTCTCTGTTTCACTTCCAGCTGCCACTCCTATGACTTCATTTCAGTGTTCAGAATGCAGTTTTCAATCCAAGGTGCAGGTGTTGCACCAAAGTGGTGGTGAGGATGTCCTGTATGATGCCCAAGGGATGGAAGCATGGACAGCTAACCCTATGCAGACTTCTGCACTCACAAAACCAGCATGGGTCTGTTGAACACCTCTGGATATAAAAGGAAGCAGGAGACCACGAAGCCCAGTGTTCTCATATCTGAAAGCAAAGTATGAAAACATTTCATTGAAACCCTGATTTGGCCTGTAAGCATCCAGACTGTATTTGCCCAGTGCCTAACACACTAGGTTTTGGAAGGTCTAGGGACCAGAAAATAACACTATTTTTTTCTTAAGTAGGATTTAAATAAGCATTATAGAACTACTTTAGCAAATTTATTTATTTATTTATTTATTTATTTGCTCAGCATTAATGTGCTGGGTATCTTCCTTGACTAAATTAAAATGACCTAATAAAAACATCCAAATGTTTCAGATGACTCTGTGGGCCTTAAAAGAGCATTACCATGTGACCATATTATTTAAACATTTTTCAGGCACAATTAAGAAAACAGTGATTGGAAAAGTATCCCAGTTGGGACAGATAACATTTATATGGTGTGTGGGCTGATGGGAGATTTAAAAGTGCTGTTTGTTATGCTACAGACAGTTATGAAACAAATGATCTGGCTCTAACATAAACTGTTAAACTGAAAATATGCCAGAGGGAGACAGCTGCCAGTACATTAAAAAGTCATTTTCTCAGACAACAAAGACTTAAACCAATCATTTTATAAACATATTTCTTTCCCCAACCAGATTTTGGTAATTCTAATGGTTTGCCTACTGCACGGAGAAATAAAGTAAGCTTTTGCTCATATTATTTGTCAGGAATTTCTGATTCGGAAGAGCAGATGGTGCTAAAAAACTGAACAAGGATAACAGAATTATCAGGCTTTCAACTGCAAAATCCATTCTTTCCATACACATTTAAAATAGAAGCAATGCATATCACAAGCCCCTGACCACCGACAATCCACAGTTTGCATTTACATGGGAACGGTTTCTAGTGTTGAAGATCAAAGATTGGAGTAATGTTTTCTGGATTTGTGACAAAGATTTTGAATTATAAATTAAAGACATGGCCAAACTTGCCATTGGTGCAAATCTGGACATCCCTATTAAATTGCTGAATGTAGGGATTTACACAGCATAAGGACTCAATGCCACACTTTCTAAACAATCTATGCCATATTTCATGCTGACCCAGGTTACTGCCTGGACAAGTCTTAGAGAAGCTGGGTATTGAAGCAAAGGTCAGAGCACTGTCTTTTCCCCAAAAAAATTTACTACTTTCATAGCATCACCCAAACAATTTTACAGCACAGTACTGAGAGTGGCAGGTGGCAGCTATGCACAGACACAATCTGTTAAAGCAATAATAATGATCACCACTCGGCATCCCTCTCTCTCCAGAAGTGGCAGCACTAATGAAAATGTAATCTGATCTATTTTAAATACGTCATTACCAGGAATTTCTAAGAGAAGTCTAACAGCACTGTCTGCACCCACCAGCAGCAAGGCCCACAGCTTCTGTTTCCTAAGAGATGGCAAGGCTGGCTCCGCTCTGCAGCAAAGGGAGGAAAGGGCAACCACATAAGTCTGCCTGCCTGGTGTCTGGTGAATCTGCCTTTTTCTGGTATGGACCCTGCATGCCTGGCTCTGCCTGGTCCCAGAGGCATCTGCCCTGTGTGCATGGGAGAATGTCTGTGGAACGTCCAGGAATCAAGAGTGTCCCAAACCCCAAAATTCATCCTGAACCTCAAAGCTCACCCTGAGCCCCAGTCAGGCACAGCCTCTCAGCACAGTGGCATCCCTGGCATCCCTCCCCTGGCCAGGTGCTGCTCATCCCAGCTGAGCAGGATGATTCAGCACTCAGTAGAAGGTAAGTAGAGATCCTGCCAAAGTCTCCAAAGTGTTGATGCCTACACTAGAGAGTTATTCAGGGCTCCCAGCCAGTTTCCAGCCTGCACATATCCATCATCCCCTCCTCAGTCTGGCAATTTCACTCTGGAGCTGCTTTAAGACCCAAAACTAACTAACCTAGTGCCTGTCTGTTTCTAGGACTGAATGGATCTGCAGGGAGGGTTCAGGCAAGCCAGTGTCAGCAGTCCTGCATCCCTGAGCCACAGCCCTGTCATTCCCAGGCATGCCAGGGCTCCCATGGGTGGCACAATGGCAGGTCCTGGCACTCAGAGAGCTACTGGCTCAATGCTCCAGTACACACGAATGGGTACAGCAGTAACGAGTCAATGGGAGCATCAGTCACGCTGTGACATGGAAATGTTCCCACATTGGGCTACTGTGTAAGCTCAGAGCTCCTCAGCTGTGAGGGGGGCAAGCAATGTGTGCAGGGGGCAAGCATCAGATCTAAGAATGCACACCTTGGTCTTAAATGAACCTTCTTGTGGAACATGCCAAGTCACACAGAAAGGATCTTTTAAAGCACATCACTCCTAATTTAGGCAATTTTCTCATAAAAATTGTTTTGAGCACATATATAAATGAAAGATAGAAAAGGAATAAAATGCCCTTTTATTCTCAGCATTTAAGTAATTTCAACCTAATCAATTAAATCAGCATAAACTACACCCATTTCCAGTTCAGACTCCACCCGGTTTGCATGATGTTGTACAT
The DNA here is from genome assembly GCF_028551555.1 of Melozone crissalis. Taxonomy (NCBI): domain Eukaryota; kingdom Metazoa; phylum Chordata; class Aves; order Passeriformes; family Passerellidae; genus Melozone; species Melozone crissalis. The sequence continues at coordinate 58,520,694 of NW_026535791.1, read as the reverse complement.
TGTCACTGTAGATAGAAGTTTCCCAGGAAGGAACTCATTTCCCAGGAAATGAGAGCAAATGTACATTCAATAACACTTTCTCAGACACTGACGTGAGCACACACTCTGAGCTCTTGCTGAGCATGGGGTTCTGACACCAGGCAGCCCCTGAGGCCAAGTCAGACAGTGAATGATGGTTGTACACTCTGCTCTGAGCCATCTGCAGTGACATTCTCCTTAACCAGAGACTACCCTTTCCTTCCCATTTTCTAGAAAAGAAACAGGAAAGTCAGCTTCACAATAAATGTTTACAAACAAGCATTCCTGTTTCCATTTTTAAATCACTGTTTACTCATACTGTCCATCCTTTTTATGGTGATAAAATTGCTTTCTTCTACCTACACTGGCATCACAAGTAGTTTCATCCAGCTGCCTATCAAGAGATAATCTTAATTCTTGAATTTGTGAACAAATTAAGAATCTAAGAGAGAGAAGCCCAGCTCTCTGTTTCGTTAGGAGGCATATAAACTGTATATTATATATGATAATTCTAAATGCAATATTCTTAAGTGTGAGGCCTTCTTTGGGGGAGATTAAACTGAGATCCTAATTTCTATCTCTTTTCTTCAGACAGTATTTTTAAACCATTTTATAGACACCAATACTCAACCATGGACACCCATTTGAGTCTGAGCCACCTTCACCTGTCAGCCACCACCTCATCCAAGCCACCTCGGCAGTTGAATGAAAATTAGGGTAATGTGGGGAAAGAGCAGACTAGCTCAGTTCATCTGCTAAATGTGCTCTCTTGAAAAGAAAGTGGTGAGGTAAATCACACCTACCTAGCACCTAAGGTAGTGCCTGCATCTGAGTCTCTACAAGCTGTAATAACCCAGATACACTGTGTACATAGAATAGTGAGAAATCTGAAAACTGCTGTGCACAGAAGTATCTCTCAAAGCAGGCAGCTCTGATGGGGAAACCACTGATCTCTAGTTTTGGACAACCATGCTGCTCTCCTGCTTTTGCACTATTTCCTTTTCCAGCTACTTAGCTGTGATGAATTGTAATGGGAGCCATTCTGGGAAACGCAAGTGAGAGTGGGCTGAAGCAGGCGAGCTGCTCCATAAATTGGGCTGTTTGTTACAGCTTTTAAGTTGCTTAAACAGCCACACTGATGAAATGTTGGCAACCATCTGCTACAAACATTTGTAAATAAATACAAACCAACCTAAATATTTCCTGGCTTGTTGCTCTGTTTCAGGCATGGGTCTCTTTTCTGAGGAACCTTTTAAAATTTACCTGTAGTTTATGCACAGGCCTAATTTTTTCAGACTGTTTAGCTACCTGGGGGTGATTTGCACTGTTTTTTGGTACCCGTCTATGCAAATTACTCATGACTGAATGGAGAGGAAAGATGCTTAATTCTGAAGACAATGATGATGATGATGATGATGATGATTATTGATATCATTTATCAGTGTCAAAGCAAACTGTTAAACTTTGAATTCTTCATGGAAGACTGGTTAGAGAAATTAATTTTAAGCTTTCTTTACATAATTTTTTTCTGTAATTATGAGCAAGTGGGATCTCCTTACAAAAGGAAGAAATTTTAAAGCATTTAGGAGCCCCATCCAAAGCTTAGCTGTGTTTGGCTCTATAGAAATAAGGGTCAGAATTTTGAAAGTCTGAATATTTAGTTTCAGCCTTACATGAGGGTCGACCGTGTTATAAACAACACTCCTCATTTCAATGCATCCTATTCAATACTTCCTCTCTGGCTTGTGATCACATAATATCTCTTTTGTTTCCATAACAGATGCTTAATGGGAAAAATGTTATTATGAAAACTGAACTAGAAATCAGCTACTGGATACTTCTTCAAGCATCTACCACAAAAAATGTTACTTGTCGACTGTCACTATGATTTTGCACCAGACTGCCCCAAGGAAACAAATGCTGCTCACTCTCAGATCCACTTTCCTTTCTGACACCTTTGTTTCTGCAAGAAAAACTGCCTCCAAGCTAAGAGTGCTCTAAGCAAAATTCCCAATTTGGGTAGAGTGTTTAAAATATGATGAAGAAATGAAAGGACTTCTTGAAAGCTTGATTTTTCTGCTAGAGTATTGTTTTCTGGCAAGGAGTAGTTAAGGTTTACAACATAATTTTACAACTCCTCCAATACAACAAGGACTGTGCTTGTTTTAGACATCTTCTCTTTTATTGATGACCTACATTGAGTTATCTCTAATGTGAACAAAACTTCTAAACCAGATGTAATCTAGTAGAAATATCTTTCAATTTTTTTTTAAAAAAGTTCAATTATTCCTTTTCCTCTGGAGAACTAGATCAAATATAAGCATAGCTGTATTATTTTGCACAAACCAGTGATCTTTTTTGCTTCCACATGATTGCAATGCTTCTGAAAGCTGCCAGGATGCATTAAAATAATTCATGAATTTATAATAAGGGCCTTGGTTCCACACTGCAAGTATTTTGCAGTAGAAAGGATACACTGCCAAAGGATTCATCCTTGTTAATAGCATGCTCTCTACTTGTGAAACATTGGCCTTTCAGACTTGAGCAAATAATTGAATGTCCTTTTGGCTCTGTTCCACTAATGACCCTCTGGAATAGCACAGAATCCTAAAGCCAGAGAGTAAATGGAGTCCCTTCTTACTGGTCTTCTAAGTGTATTTGATATCCTGCTGTATTAAATAAATCATGGTTTATTAAAAAAAAGTGTTCAGGGGGGTAGGAGGATCTACTTGTTTATTTTACAATGATTTGAAAAAAAAATAGTAAGATTGGCATTAATGGAGTGAGAGTGGAAGTGTCTGTGTGTGTGTGTGTGTGTGTGTGTGTGTGTGTGTGTGTGTGTGCAAGTACCAGAAGAAGCAGTTGGATGTGCTAAAAAGTTATGTGGACAGAGAGGAAGAACAAACTGACCCAAAGATAAGGTATCAAACAAGACAAAGAACAAGTCCAGGGCAAAAAAATACACAAAGGCAACACATATTCATGAAATTCACTGATTTGTGAAAAGTGAAACAAAGTAGTGAGGCAAAGTATCCCAAACACCACTCCCTCCCAAAGATAAAAAGCAAGTTCAAAATCAGGTCACTTGCCAACTAAGAAACCCAGAGGCACAATGAGGAATAACAGACAGCATCCTTATTTTCTGTATGATCCCACACATGATCTCGGCCAGACCAATTAAACACACACATTTTGGTATCTCCCAGTATGTGGGTGTGAAAGCATAAAAAGAAAGAGTCAACAGTTTAAAGAGATTTTGTTTATAAAATCACATTCCCATTCCATGAGACACTATGCTGAGCCTTATCACACTCATTCCATATGCACTCTAGTTCTTCAAAATCTGTCAAAACCTCGAGTTCCCAGGTAAATGATGCACACATCCCCCTGGCAGAGGTCTTTGCTGTCATTGCTGTCCTGCAGCTCTGTGGAAGACTGAGGGTGGCACTGCAAAGATTGGCTTCACAAAGCCATGGCAATAGAGGTGGTCTAGGCAGCTTGAACAAGAATTCACATGGATAAAATTGTCGCAAGTGGACACAGCCAGCACAATATCTACACATAATTTAAATTCTTCTAGAGCCTTTGAAACTAGACAGTAAATGGATTACAGGCTTTGACTGTCCCAGTTTCATCATCTTAAAACACTTCAACCAAAGAAGAAAATAGCAGTAAATGAAGACCTTATGGATTGTGTGCTCCCTTTATGGAAGTGGCAGAACGTGCAGTGTATTTTCTATAAAACAATAGAGGAAGTTATACTGAGTCTTCCAGAATGACTTGAAATGAAAGCTTAGTGTAATACTGTAGAGTCAGTGTGGAAGTTTGGGAGATTTATGAGTTTGCTAATAACATGAAAAAATCTGGTTTCAGGTTGCCACTTCAGAGTCAAAGCAGTTTCCAAGTTTTCCTGAAAAGTTTCTACATGCTGAAAATTAAGACACTTGCTGTGGAAGTCCTTACCTCATGGCTATGCAAAGCAATGTGCCAGTCTGGGAAAGTCAGAGGTTGGAAACCGGATTATCTCCTTGGTGCAAAAGGCAGTACCTCCCAAGGTATGTTAGATCAGTCTCCATACACAGACCAAGAGGCCTTAGAGGACCACCAGCTGGGCCTGTCTCAAAGCAAGGACTGAAGTGGACAGATACCTAAATGAGGACTTCAGGTGGATTTTGGATGACCAAACTACGTACTAGAAAACCTGTTGCAGTGTCTTCCTTGGAATGTCTGACTTCCCCAGTGTCCTATAAAAAGTCATGCCCCGGTGTATTAAAAAAAAATCATCCTGGGAAACATTGAGTGGTTCTGCACAAGCCTGTCCAGATACTCCTTCATATGAGGGGATGGATACAGCGAGCACATTCACCTGCAGCATCAGCCACTTGAGAAACCGCAGTGGCACCAGCACCTGCTTTCTTAGGGTGCCAAAGCATGAGCAAGATATATGTGAGGTGCGGTATTGAACAACTCTTTAAAGTATTGATGCAGTCTCAGAAATCCCAGCCTCCTCTCCTTTCCTCTCTCCATTCCTCCCAGCCACTTTCTTGTGAGGCTAAAAATTCAGGTTTCCTCACACACCTCCTTCAGAAACTGCTCAGTTCTTTGCTGCACTATGGCAGTTTGTAGCAGTGGAGCAGGAGGAAGCATTAGCAGATCATAACAACTTCTTCATAAATGTCTGCAGTGCAGCTATTTTCTTCACTTTTGGGGCCTCTGAGCACTACTCCAATATAAACATGGATAAGCAGAAGATAAGAACATGACCTAAATAAGAGAGAAATCTGCTGCTCACTAACCTAACACAGCCAGTGCTGCCAGCTGGTTTGTGCATGTCCTATTCAAATGGCTCCTGTGTCTTGCACCAGGCTGAGGCTAAGAAATATGGTAGCTAAGAGGAAGCCCTCACTGACTGAAAACTACCATACTCCATTTCCTTATTTCTACATATCCAGATACTTTCAAAAGCAAGTTTTTATTTTCCAAAGCAAAGGACACGTGTAAGGCATGGTTTAGACTGTAATTCTCATAACTAGGCTGCACACTTCAGCTTCAAACGATGCCTTCAGCTCTGAAAAATTAGCTCCAGGGATAAAGCTCCATGATATTATTTTGGAGCTGTGCCTGTCACACATGTGACCTGGCATCTGTGCTCCTGAGAGCCATATGTGTCTGCTGAAAACCAACTGTGTTTAAAAGAGGAAGACAGGCAAACTGGTAACCCCTACAAAGAAAAGACAGAGGAGTAAGGACACCAGGCACGATCTGATGATTTAATAGCACACAGCAATCAGGCTACTAGATTGCACTTAATAGTATTTCATCAAGAGGGATTGCTCACTGTAAAAAAAAAAAAAAAAAAAGCAGAGCAATGAGAACTGTCCTTTGTGGTCTCATTTATACTTCCATTGGTTCCACTGGGATTGGTGTTCTGCATGAATCATAATGGGACACTGATAGCTTGGCCAATACTCAGACAGCACATCAGGGAGGGAAGGGAACTGCATATAGGAACGTGACATCCTGTTTGGAGGCTTGAGAGGCAAAAATCCAGCAGCAATCACTTCCAAGGGTAGTAACTCAGTTCTTATTGCCTTCATAATGACTCCACAGTTATTCAGTCGATGAAAATGTAGCCTGATATTGAGCATCAAGAAGATAAATTAACAGTAAAGTGAGTCTTACTCACACATCCACACCCTACTTCAGCAGAGGACTGCAAAAACACAGCATCTACTCTTAAAGTATGTTGCCCTCCTCTGTAAGGTACTGAGATGGCTGAAAAGGAGGCAGGAGCAAACCCTTTCTTTACAAAATACCGTGTGAAGGAAAAAAAAAAAAAAAGCTGTTACAATTTAGTAAGCAAATTTTCCATTGCAATTATTGAATAGTTCATGTTATAAAGTTCATGTTACCCATCATTTTGGCTGACAGTGAAAACACAACAAAATTATTTTATGAGCTTTAGATTTGGCAATAACAACATGGATGAAGTGCCAAATGCCAGGAGGTTATGGCATTAATTTTTGTATAAGACCCACTATTGCAGACAAAACAACTATAGTCTAATTAAATAAAAGCAAACAAACAAACCAACCCACCAAAATTGACATAAACCACAGCAGTCAAACCCAAGCAAATTTAATCTTGTTTGATGTAAGCTTCCTTCCTGCCTCCCTCTCCAGCTCCAGGCAGCTCTCTTCTGTGTCTCAAGTCATGCTGGAAATAACTTACAAAGCAAACTCTTGGCTGAAGACCCCAAATGTCTTATGGTCAATGAACATATCCCCCGAAGACTTGCCTTACATCTAAAATGGAATACAAAGGATTCTCCAACTATACAAAGGATTCTACAACTATAGCAGCTAAAAATAAAATCCATCCAAAATAAATCAGGGGATTATTATCAAGCAGGATATAAGACAATGAACAAAAGCTAATGAACAGAAGACTCACTGTGTCATGCTAAAATTAGACTGCATTGACATTTGCACTGTCACGGGTTTGTGGAATACTCAAAGGCATATTATTGTTGTAAGCATCATATATATCTTTATCAATTTGATAATTAGAGCTAATTCAGTACATTTCTAGTTCAATGGGTAAGTGACAGGATAATGTCATAGAGGAAAAAATGATGGAGTTGGTATTAAGAGGCACAATTAGTGCAAATTTTAACACTGAAAAAAATATGTAAACAGCAAGTCCTCTGAAGTTCCTGAAAGAAACAGCAGGAACAGAAAGGACAACATTACCTTTGTCACTGTCCCCCAACACAGGTGCTCAGTCCTGAAGCCAACTCCCTCAGTCACCAGTACAGCCAAAACCAGCCTTGTTGGCAATAGGAGATGCACCAAAGTACAAGAACAGGAAAAGTGATGGAAACACAGAGGTGGGAATGGAAGGAGAGGGTGGGAGAAGCTGGTGTTTAGATGACCTGACATGGAATCACACCTTAAATTGCCTAAAATAAGCAGGGTCATTTTGAAAGAAATGAGTTAAGGAATGATCATGTGAGTGGCAATCCCAGCAGGCTTGAGAACATTGCATCCTCGGTCTGAGATAGGGATGAGGAGGCAGGATAGGCTGTGGAAGACAAAGAGCTTCTGCCAAGTTGCACTTGGATAGAGTTTCCACCAGTGCTTCCACCAGTGCATGTAGCACAGGGCTCACATGCCTTATCACAGCACCCAAAACTGTGTATAGCAGAGTGATTCTGCCCAGATGTCATGAAGAAACTCCAGGTTACAATCTGAAGAAATCCAGCCAAGTAAAAGAGAGAAGGGAGAAAAGTAGTGGAACAACTGCCCTTGTATCACTGTATGAAATGATACGCTGTAAATGAGCAGTAAAATCTGGAAAAAAAAAAAAAGGAAGAAAAATGAAAAAACATACAGGACTGAGGAACAAAAAAAAGAATCTGAAGCTGAAGCTTCAAGACATTATGCCACCAAAATATAAGCATTTCTTGAACTAGCTGGGTAGTTTGATTTTAATCAACTATGTGTTTGTAAAATGCATAGCTTTTTGTTTGTTTGTAAAATGCATGCTTTCCATTTCTGCATATGGATCATAGCTTGATCCATATGCAGAAATATTTCCCTGAGCTGGGAAGTGACAAATCACAACACAGGTCTGGTGTAACTCCTTCAGAAATTCATTTTGGAGCTCACATTACCGTAACAATGCTAATAAACATGAAGTTGCACAGATGAAAAGAAATAAAAGTTGGTTGCCAGCTTAAATTATGATTTAGAAGTCTCAAAGCCCCTGAAGTGTACAGGCACTCAGAGAATCACCAAATACACGATGCTGAACTCAAAGATGAGCGAAGTGCTGATTAGAAAGAGATTATTTATGAAAGTTTTCTGAAAAACAGGGTATTTTAGACCATGGAATAACCTCACAGGAAAGAAGGAGAACCGCAAAGCCTGGCAACTGCTGAGGACAAAGTGACAGCCTGGTGTAAGGGCAGCCTCTCTGAGGTAACAGATCCACACACAACTGTTCCTGTGCTTGATGAAAGGCAGGTTAACATGAGAACGGGACAGCTGCTCAACGAACATTAAATGTGACAGGAACAAGCCCCTACAACAGCAGCTCTCATTTTCTACACGACCTCTAATACTGCAATTGCCTGATCCATTCAGCTTGGTTTCACATACGCCTCCTTGTCCTCATGCCACTTCACTCTTACAATTATAACCTCTTCTATAAAATCAGGAATACATCTGCAGTTTTCCTCAAGTGCAATTGACTACAGCATTCCTTGAAACGCCAGAAAATTGGCTTTCCTTTCAGACCATGCACATTTTTACACAAAAGCATTTCCAGCCCCAGTTTCTGCTGCCATAGCCGTTTCGTAGCCAGAAGAATGGGCGCTTATTTAAAGTGTCAATAATAGAAAGTAATAAAAGCGTGACACATCCTGAGGCGCTGCGAGCTGCTCCTGAGGGAGAGCTGCTTTGGGAGCACGACCCTTTCCCGGGTTCTGTCGGTCACTGTCACACCACTGTCGGATCAGCTCGGTCAGGGCTCCGCTGTTCATTTACTGCTGGGGGTGGTGGTGAGCAGCGACGATACCGAGAGCTTTAGGTGCTCGAAACATTGATTTTATAATAAGGGGTTCCGACTTCGTCTTGCAGACACCGCTCTGTTTCTTCCAGCTAACTAATGTGTTTTCAGCCCACCTCCATTAGAATTTTAACACCAACCCGCAACGAAACCAAAACTGGTCAACCAACCAAACCCCCAAAGTGAGCTGTTTCAGCACGCAAAGCCCCTGTAGATACACACGAATGATAATTTTAAAACCAAGCATTAATGAAACACAACACCAAACAAACGCCAAATCCCTGTCGGCGGCTGGTCCTGCCAATCTAATTGCAGTTCGCAATCAAGGTGACTTTAGGGGAAAAACCTCCCCTTGCAGGGGCAATCACCTCACAGGGTCGGTCCCCTCACAGGGTCGGTCTCCATACAGGGTCGGTCCCCTCAGAAGGACAATCCCCTCACAGGGTCGGTCCCCTCAGAAGGACAATCCCCACACAGAGTCGGTCCCCTCAGAATGACAATCCTCTCACAAGGTCGGTCCCCTCAGAAGGACAATCCCCTCCCAGGCTCGCTCCCCTCAGAAGGACAATCCCCTCCCAGGCTCGCTCCCCTCACACGCAGCCCCACCGCTTCCGCCCGGCGCGCGCCCCCTCAGCCTCCACCCCCCTCCCTCCCCGCCCCCCGGGCGCGCACGTGCTGGAAGCAAACACGGCGCGGCGCATGCGCGGTTCGGCCACCCCCGCCTTTACCCCCCCGGCTCGGGGCTGGCGGGGCCGAGGGAGGAGCCTCAGTCTCCGGGCGCCTGATTGACTGATGTCATTTCCCCGGCTCCGTGCCGCGCCCGCCCATTGGCTGCTCCCGGACCGCTATCTGCACCGCGCCGCCTGGTTGGCTGTTGCCGCGCCGGCCGTTGCCTTATCGCAATTCGGGCCACGCGGATTAGGGCATCTAAACCCCGCCTCTTGCTCCAGCCCCTCCTGCCGCCAAAACCAGCTCCGCCTTCCCCGCCTTCTCCCGCCTCTCATTGGTCCGGAACAGCTTCGCTCCTCCCCCCGCCCGCGCGCTGAGCTTTCCGATTGGGTGACAGCCGAGCTCTCCCCGCTCCCCCCCTCCCCGGCCGTTGATAAAGTTTTGTCCGGAGGCGCTCGGGCCACGCCTCCTCTATCCTGGCCCCGCCCCCCCGCTGTCCCGGCCCCGCCCCTGACCTGCCCGAGGGGGGGCGGCCGTTGAGGCGCGCGCGCGCTCGCGGCGGCGGCACCTCCCGTCCCCTCCCGACCCCTCCCTCAGTCCCGCTCGGCGGCCGCGGCGGCAACATCGGCGGTGCCGCTGTGGGCAGAGGTGCCTGCTTCTTCTCCGCCTCAGCTCCGCTATCCCCGGGCACGGTGAGCACAGCCGCGCGCAGCCGGGCTCTCCTCCCGAGCCGCCCGCTCCGCGCCGGGGGAGCCGGGGCGGCGCTGGGGCCGGCGGGGAGGCGAGGCGGGATGTGGGGAGGCTGCGGGGGCTGCGGGGCTCTGCCCCCGCCCTGGCACCGCGGAGCCGCTGCGGGCGCGGCCGCCGCTCGTCGCGGCTGGCGCTGGTCACGCTTGTCACCCGGGACCAGGCTGGGCTTTAGCATCGTATTTCATGTCTGTCATATTGCCTGGGAAACTTCTCCAGCCTGATACAACTTCGAGCAAAAAGGCAAAAGAAAAAAGCCTGAGCCTTTTCATTTAATGTTACCTCTGTTGGAAAACACAGCCCGGCAAGTTCCTCTTAAAATATAATTGCAACATCACTCCGTTAGAGGAAGCGAGAGCTGGAACATAGGACCGCAGGGAAAGCACTTAATCTCTCCTTTTGTGTAACGTGGGAAAAGACTGGGCTTTTCTGTGCCGTAGGACTCTCCGCTGGGAGGTTTGATGTCTTTTAAAGTATTCCGAGGCTTTTCAGAAAGATTTTAAGTGCAAATTGCTCCTCTAAGGCTCTAATCGGCTGAATTGGAAATGAGATTGGGTATTGGAAGAGTCTGCTGTGCTGTTTTTCTGTCATTTTGGGTGGAAAACGCAAATGAAACCATAGGAGTGCTGGACGTGGCTGGTCTGAAATTGGGGTGTATTCACTCCCCAGCCCGCGGTTCTGACACCCCTTGAGAAACTTGTGTGCGCTTTCTTCTGCCTTTGGCTTGACTGACCTTGCTCTGCAGAATCCTTTGTATCATTGCTACTTCCAAGTCTTGTGTAACATCTGCCAGTGCTATAGAAATACATAAAATAGTTATAGAGTTTTGGATGTCCGACTTGCTTCCTGCTTGGTTTTTCTCAGATCTTTCGAAACTCGGAGACTGAGATTAATGCTTTTCTTTTTTTCCCCTCCTTCCAATTCAACAGATGCAGTTTATGTTGCTTTTTAGTCGCCAGGGGAAACTGAGACTCCAGAAGTGGTATGTCCCATTATCTGACAAAGAAAAGAAGAAAATCACAAGGGAACTTGTTCAAACAGTATTAGCCCGCAAACCGAAAATGTGCAGCTTCCTGGAATGGAGAGACCTGAAGATTGTCTACAAAAGGTGGTTCTGTCTCACTAACCTCGTAATTGCCATACATTACAAACCGTGTGTTAAGTAGCAAGAAAATAATGAAGGTTGTTCTTGTTTTGTTGTTTTGTTTTTTTTTTTTTAATTTTTTTTTTTACTTCCCTCTGCTGGTTACAGAGAAGACTGACTTTTCTCTTGCATCTAATTTGATAACCAAGCGGGAGTCATTCATGTGTGGAAAATCACTCATGCATTGAGAAATGTACTGAAGAAATGAGCTTTCCTCCTATTTTTATAAGGAGTGGCAGTTCCTCTTGGTAGTCTGTTTAGAGTCATGCAGTACATACATGCTTCCTATTTGTACACATTTCAGATTTAATAAGTGATAAAAATTTTATAAATATTTACCTCAAGAAGTAGCTTCATAAATCACCTGGAAATGTAACTTGCTTTTAAAGGCTTCTAGAAATAAGGAAATAGTTTTTCATAGTACTTGGTTTGAGTATTGCCTTTTTTGGGGGGTTTTTCCCCCCTGTATGTACAAAAAGCGATTTTTCATTATTGAAAAAATCGTGGCTAGCTTTCTTTTGATGGAAGGTACTGTATAATTTTCTTCATGATAATTTCATTTTTCAGGTGTTCCCTAACCTTTGTCGGAGTATTTGGCAGGCATTTTTTAGCTTTGTGCTGATCTTTAGAATGTATCAGAGTGTAGTGGTGTGAGCATAATTCTTCTCCAGAAATAACAGTCATCCTCCTCCCGATGTGGTATGCTGCATCTCTCCCAGCTAAAGGTGGTGCTACAAAGCCTTGAGTTATCTCTCTTCCCTAGTTAGTTGTAAACCTGAGAGTGTTTATGCATTCCTGTTTTCTCATGGAGATGGTAGATAGTTTGTGCCCCACAGAAAATATTGTTGTATTCCCTGTAGATAGGACAGAAAGGACTGGAGCAGAAATGAGCAGTTTGTAACTCTTCTCCAGGATAACAAATGGGTAGTATCAAATATGTTTAGATGTTTTCAGTGCTGCTCTCATAAATACATTGGTTTGTGTGAAGGTACATGTGTGAGCATTGCTGGTCTGCCTAATGCATGCAGTTCTTCAACACAGGAGAAAAGAGGAGAAACAATGCATGAAGCTATGCTAATAGCAGACACAGTTTCTCCTGCCTCTTGATTGCTTCACAAACCTCCTTGAACATGTATGTAGACAAGCTTGCTCAAACACTTGTGTGCTTCCTTCCATATTAATGCCTGCAAGTGCCTTTTCAGCTGGGCATTCATGGGACTAAATCAGAAAAATGAGACGTTAGTAGGCCAGCCTGTTTCCTTCCTTACCCGGTCTTGAACAGCAGTAGTTGTTGTGGGGATGCTTCCACACAGCTGCTTTCCCTCCCTGTTTGTTGCTGTTAACTCCTTGCCACGTCCTTTTGTGTCCAGGAGCTGGTGGAAATTGGGGTAGGACTGTTTGAGTTGCTGATTGTTGTGGAGTTCTTGCATCTCAGTGGTGTGTTGTGGGTCCTGTGGTCAAGGAGAATGAAGAAATTTGCTGGGAGACATCTATGTCTGGCTAAAAATGGTCTAAGTACTGCAGTCTGTCTGCTGGACTGCTGGTGTGCACAGCTGACTGCAGTAGCTTATTTCACTCTCTGCAGACCAGTCTGGCACAGAGAGCCTGTGGAACTGCTGAAGATGAGCTTGTACCAAGCTAATGAACATCTCAACTTTTTTTTTGACTGAAACATCACCAGAAGGACTAGGTGTAAGAGGTGATAGTTTAAATGTCTGTATCTGGTAACACTAATAGCTCTTAGGTTTGTGGGACTTGTTCCCATCACTGCATCATAGTTAAAGATGATGAGCACCAGCTAGTATGATTTCTTTGTGAAGGGTGACTTTTTGTAGCTGAGAAGGTGATGGGCTAAAAGCAAAACACACCACAAGGAACTCTGTAGCTTGTGAAATTGCAAAAGGTGCTCACAGTTCCTCTTGAGCATCTCCAGAGGATTTCTGCTAAGATTTGTTCTTGTCTGATCTATTGCTGGGAGTGATCTGAACCTGCTGGTGCAAATGTTTTACAATAGAAGTTCTGAAAGTATGTGCCTATTGCTATTTTGCATCTTAAATTCTTGGAATTTAAGTGCTGTTTCTCTTTTAGAGTGTGTTTGTTGTTCACAGGTAGGAGAATTGAACCTAGATATTGTAGCTCAGAGAATGATTGGCAGTATCAGAGATGTATTCAGGGCCTTATCATACCTTTTTGAAGGAATAAAATGAAGTTAAATGCAGCAGTTGGCAAGACAGGAGCTTTAATTTCCTTATGATACTTAACATTTATTAAGACTGCTGGGCTATTTTGATTAGCCTCCTTAGCTCTGTAGCATTTTCTCTTTATAGGATGTTTTCTGAATTTTTAAGGAAATACATCTTAAAATTCATTTAAATGTAGGTGATGTAGCTTTTATTTCCCTCTGGTTTCATACATGTACCATTTATAATGGCTGCAACACAGGCTCAGTCATTGCCTTATAGAGTTTTTTCCTTCAGCACTACAGAGCACAGACAGAAAGGTGCCCAGCTTTTGTCATGGTGTGTGAATTGGCTTCTATGTATTCTGTAGCTGCTTTGGAAGATAGTTTTTTCAGGCTGATAGACACCAGAAGATTAAAAAGAGAATGTGGGCTTCTAACTTCAAGAAGCACAGAGATTTGAAATGACTCGCTGGGAAAATGAAAAATTAAATATGGGAAGCCAACCACAATTATGGTTTATGAAAATAGAGGGGGAGTCATCTGCAGACAGCTGATTAGAAACTTAACAAACACAGCTGATGTGTTTGCTGTTCACAGTTTGTCATTTAAAAAGTAACGTAGTGGTTTTGGAGCATATAGGGTAGAAGTTCTTGCAGCTTTCCCCCTATGGCAGAAAAAATGTGTTAAGTGTTAAAATTTCTAATTTTTTCTTGGAAGACTTCTGTTCACAATTGTAACTTTTGGCAATATGAGTTATTTTCATAGTGTAGTGTATTGAGTCAAAATCAGAACTTGGAGAAAAACCTCTTTTATATAAATTTTACTTGGTTAGCATTTGTTTAGCTGCATCCACGGGACATAGTTTAGTTATTTAATTATTTGATTAAGGATTGTGGCTTTGCTTTTATGTGTCAGTTTGGAACTGTATTTGGAATATGATATTATGAAACTACAGTAGCTTTTGCTGCTCTTGATGTGGCATTTGTCTTTTACTTTTGCACGACATAACCATAATCAGAGGTTATGTTAAAGATTCAAAACAGAATAAGTTTTAAAGTTTCTTTTTACCCTCCCTCCACTGAAAGAAGCAATGAAAGAGTCCATTGTGCAGGTACTGTGTCTCTTCAAGTGTTGAGAGCTGAAGGTACAGCCATGTGGCCAGTGGGATGTGCCCAGCTTGGCATGATCCCTCTTTTTCCTTATGTATAACTTAGCAGCCAGTTGTACCTCTTCAAAGTATTACTGTGATGTTAGTCAGGTAGCTTTGTAAAACTGGCTGAATGCAATGATTTTTGTGAATTAGATACTTGGACTGGATAAATTTAATTAGATCAAGTCTTCTTTGTACAGAGTTTTAGTTTGTGTGGCACTAGGAGGACCTCAGTATCAAGAAGCAACAGCTTTTTCTTAGAGAATAAGCAGAATTGTTCCTTTTGAAGCTGCTGGGGGCTATAGCCTTGCTGAAATAAGAAACTGGAAAAGTGCTTCACTTTGATAGACTATATCCTGGAGCCTCAAAGTTCATGGTTTTTTAAAGAAATGAGTAAAGTTGTGGGACAAGAAAAAAACCTTACTTCAAGCACAGCATATTAGTTGTCCCAGTTTTCATTGAGTTAGCTATCAGCCAACCACAGATTCTTGGGCTCATTAAACACTTGTCTGCCTCCTCCTTGTCATTTAGAGTTCAGTTCTGTTCTTTCCAAACTTTGTAAGCTTTAAACTTCCACAATTAGGATCTGCATGCCAAGTGACTTAGATGCTGACAGACTTATGGCTTGTTTGCAGGCTTAGCTGGTGCTGAGCTTGCAGGGATGACTTGAAGCAGGTGAGGTGTTCCCTCTTGAGGGAGAGCAGCTCTGAGCTGGTAGGATTTGTAAGTTGTACTCTGCCCACAGTGACCTGATCTCTCAGCAGAGTTACTGAGCCTGGCTGTGAGAGCAGAAGAGGAGAACTCTGCTGAAGTATTGCCTGCCTGTTTTGAGGCTTCCCACTGCTGAATTATTGCAGCTCTTGAGGGAAAGATGCATGGATTTGTTTCCTGTCAGAAAAGAAAAATCTCGAGGCCATCTGTCTGAAGGCAGGAATTTGCATAAGTGTTTATACCTGCTGTGTTACCTTTTGGTTCTTTAATCCTGTATTACATTTTCAGGTGATTTGATCCAAACATTGTTTGGTCTCTCTGGTTTTGGTCTCCTTTCTGGTAGGTGGAGGATATTTATCATAAAATATTGCCCTCATTTCCTAAATGAGGGCAAGCAGCTGAATTGAGTCTGATGATTATTTTAATAATGTTTAGCGAGATAAAAAAAAAGACCAGAACTACAATAGGAATAAAAATGGCAGAATGTTTCTTACAGACTACACTTTATTTACTTCTGGGAATGTACTTTTCTATCAGGATTTGCCTTTTCATTGGGTGCATAAGAAAGGTTTCTGTCAGGCCCATTAAGAAGAAGCTGTTTCTGCAGAGCAGAAATCTTTTTGAGCCCAAGTAATCTGCTTGTCTTTGTGTGAATACTGTCCATGTCAACTTCTGCACTTGGCAAAACTTCCAGTGTCTGCTGTGGATTATAAGTGCAGGCTTTTTTTTTTCTGAAGCCCTTCCTGCAGGGGAAAAAATTAAAATAATGCCTCTGAGAATTTGGATCTGAAGCATTCCTTTGTAGTATGCTCATGCCCTTTGGTATGACTTGTTTTTACTCTTCTGCCTTTTGCCATTCAGGCTCATTAAATCTGCATTTGTTTGCTTTTGTTGAGCAGTGATCCATTAGTCATGGTTGCTACTTAAAAAATAAATACCAAAATATTCTCTGCATATAATAGTAGATACCCTTGCCTCCATTTTGTGTTGATACCCACTGAGTAGTTTTTGTTTCTTGGTCTTATTTCTCCAGAACTGCAGTTGGCAGGACTTGAATGTGCAGTCTACTTGCTAGCTGCCAAATACAGTCTTTTGAAAGTATGTTTTGTGCTCTCTTAAAGGAGGACACTGAGAGCAGACCATGTTCTGAGAAAGTATTTTGTGTTGGACTCCCTCTCTCCCCTCCTCCCTTCTTTTTCCATAAAATAGTTCTGTGTGTCAAGAGACACTCCTAAGTACTAGAGGAGCAGAGATGGAGTTTCCCATGTGGATAAACTTAAAATATTTGAGTCAAATTTGATTTGTAAGGTCTGCTGGTACATGGTTCAACATGTGTTTAAGCACTGTAAGGAAAGAGTTGAACTGCACTTCATCATAATCAGTGCTGCTCTTGAGCAGGTGATGAAAGGCTTTGTTTAGATGGATTTGGCCTGAGTGCTGGTGATTAGTGCAAATATCAAATAATGTGTTAATGCTCCTTTTTGCTACAATGAAATATGATAACATGGAGCTTGACTTACAGATTTCTCAGTAAGTTTGAAAGCATGTTTTTTCTTTATAATATTTCTTTCCAATACTTTTAAAAATAGTTTAGGTTCCTTATACAGATTGAATGTTGCAAGCTACTGCAATGACTGTAAATGTCCTTGAAAAATTAGTGAGGCATAAACAGAACAATGCAGAATCAAAAGAACTGTGCTCAGATAGGACTTGTGATAAGCTGATGAATCCCTGTGGTGAAGAGATGAAAGAGAGAGGGAATGAAGGTGTCCTTCACTGGAGGTGTCTTCCTGTCTTCCCCCATCATGTTTTGTGGTAGGACAGGCAATAATATTTTATAGTAGTTTAAAGATTTTGTATAAGAGCTATTCTGATTAGTCTTTCATGTTGAAGCCGTAGCAATTTGATTTGGAGCAGAGGGGGAGAAGGGGGGACATTTTCAGATCATAAATGGCGCTGGATAGGTGTCTTGGAGATGAATTTCAACATAACTGAAAATACAGCTGGGTTTTTTCAGAATTTCTAACTTCTAAAAAGTCTGACAAGTCCCAGCTGATAAAATATGTTTAATGTTTAAAAGATGGATGGATTTCTCTGTATGGGACACAACTATGCACCTTAAACTAGGTGTTCATATCTGGATGACTTATTTTTCAGTAGGGTTGGCTGCACAGGAGTGCTTAATGGGGGCAGTTGTCCCCTCTAGAGGCAAACAAAAGCTGTTTCTGGTTTATGTAAATTAGCAGTTACAACAGGTGGCACTTGAAATCTGGTTTGTGCCATGTGTGACTGAAAGGCATATGGTTTTGGCATATTAGAAAAGACTAAATGGGGTTTTCAGCTTTCATTCCTGCTTTGTTTGTTTTTTTTTATTTTATTAGGTTTCTTTAAACATGGCTTGAACAAATATATAATAGAGCACAATAGAATTGGGTGGTCTTTTTGTTAAAGTGGAACTGGATCATATCTGAAGTTATGACTTCCTGTCTTCCAAGATGGAAGTGGATTGCTAGAAACTATTTGATGGCCTCTCATCAGTCTGATGCTAGGACAGTTAGTAGGAATTGCATTGTTGGCTTAGTAGTAGTTGGGGTGGATGACATTGGTGTTGGTTTTGGAGTTTTTGTGTTTTTAAAATTCTCTATAAAGACCAAATCCTAATTGCTAATTCAGTCTATCTTTCTTGAGGCATAATGGTTTTTATTATCTGTGTATAGCTTACATGATGAAAGTTTAACATGGGATCAGTTGGTTAATATACTGGTGTGTGGATGTTAGATAGAGAAGAGAAGATATGTCATCTTAGAACTCTGTCATGATACCACAAATCAAACATATTTAGTTTTCCAACTATCTCTTTGGCTATTTTAGTTCTGTCAGCTAAAGGATGGTCAAGAGTGAAGTCATGCTTGACTCAAAGACATAATTCCCATGTACATGTGTGTGTCTTCTGGTCTGTCAGCCATTCTTTGGCAAGACTTGCTTGGTTGTGATTTGGATACCAATATACTGAACTTGAGTATGAAGGACTGCTGAGAATGTGATACTCCTCATTTTGCTTATGTGTGTATGCTAACATCAGGATTATTTTGTTATTACAGATATGCAAGCCTCTATTTCTGCTGTGCTATTGAAGATCAGGACAATGAACTAATAACTCTGGAAATAATTCATCGCTATGTAGAACTTCTTGACAAGTATTTTGGCAGTGTGAGTTAAGTTTCTTTATGCTTTGGCATTTCTTTTTATGCCCACAACATTTTTACAGGAACATAACCAGCTAGTAATTGAAAAGGTGTGTTTAATACTTCTGTGTGGCTTGCTTGGGCAAACTAAGCTGATGGTTGCCTCTATTAAAATACAGAATTAAATTATTGATTTATAGGACTTTCATTAATCTGGTGCTAATTGCCTGTATTTGTTTCATTTTATAGTAGTCTCACTTGGGTCAGATAAAATCTTACTCTTAACCAGGAGGCTTTTCTTCCCCTGGCACTACTCTAGTGTGAGCACCTCTTACATCTGCTTCCAGAGGAGGCAGTTGGTTGTGAAGTGGCAGGAATGGTAAGGAAAGGTGTGAGGGACATCTGCTTACCCAGACAGCAAACACAAACTGCTACAGCAATGTACATGAACACTCCTAGAAGAACTGCTGCTCATTCTGCCTTCCTTGGTAGTCCTTCTGACTATGAAATGCAGACTGAACAAGAAATGAGATTTGTTTATTTTCATATCTCTCTGTAAGACTGTGTGAGCTGCCTTTGCATACTGCAGGCAACAGGAGAACTTCTATAGGGAATGTTCTCTTGTGTCTTGAGGAGCTGTGTCTTACAGACTGCTGTGCATTGAAGCCTTTTTAACAGTGAAAGCTTTTTTCAGAGGTTGCTGTAGCTGTTTTTAACTGAAGAAAAAATCTGATGGTGTTTTTTTTTTCCTTCAAGATGTGGTTTTTATTATTGCCCCAGTCCTTACAAGGTTACAGCCTTAGGCTAACATCTTGATTTGGTAAAGTTTGGTGAAGCTGTGAACAAGTTTTGTGAGAGGATATACCTCAAGTGAGAGTATCCTTCCACTTTGCAATAATGCCTGATGTTCTTTTTAGGTCTGTGAACTTGATATCATCTTCAATTTTGAAAAAGCCTATTTCATTTTGGATGAGTTCCTTTTAGGAGGGGAAGTTCAGGAGACATCCAAGAAAAATGTTCTTAAAGCCATCGAACAAGCAGATCTCCTACAGGAGGTAAGCACATCCAGCTTCTCTGGCCAAAGTGTCAGCATGGTAGGCTGGGACTCAGAAACCTCCTGTTCCTCTAAGCTTCTAGAAGGTATTTTGTAGCATGCTTAGCATGTAGTTTCAGCTGGTTGTCCTAAGTGTGCAATAGGATGATGTTAGCTGCTCTTTTCGTTTGGTTTGGCATGTTGACTTTGTAACCTACTGTGACTTCATGTTCTGCTAGTAAATGCAAGTGGCTGTTCTGTGTTTGTACCTAGATAATTGCAGATCATGTTAATTTAACTTGGTGTTGTTCATGTGTCTTTTCATTCCTTCTTTTTATTTATTAACCATTAATTTTTTTCTCGTACCTGATGCATGTTCACTTCTTTACTTTTTCATTGCTGAAATCCAGAAGCTAGACTCTCTTCTTTGAGACTTGTTCAGGTATAGTTCTGATTAGTTCTTAGACCTGCTTTTCTGCTGTAGGCTGCTTACTGTGGAACATTTCCAAGCTGACAAAGCAGTAATAGTAGTGCCATAGAAACATACAAAATAAAGTATAAGAACATTGTTTTTTTCACTTTGAATGCTTTTGTTGTTTGTTATTATCACTGAAGAATGATGGATTGCATGTCTACCATTTTGAAAAAAAAACCAAACATTTGATGTGAAGGGGTTCAATGGTATAGAAAAGCATAATATAATTTCTCCATATTTTTCCATCCTGTGCTGGTTATTTTGGGTTTATCTGATTTTGTTTGGTATTTTTTTTTCCTTACTGAAATGTACATTGTTAAGGTCCTTGAATGTCTGCCTGAATGTGAATCAAAAATTCTGATGTGCTGGGGGAATCATCAAGTCTTGTGTGCAAGTCAGTGAACATATGTTTTAACAGGGATGGTTCACCTTTATTTTTTAAAGTCTACTGAGGTTTACTGCTTAGATGCTATATAGATCCAAGTTACTCTATTTCCCCCTACATGAACCTTCAGTTTGTTATTTTCTCCTATGAATTAATTGCTTAATTCTTTTACAAGCCTTCTGTGTTCCACTTGGTAGTCTTTTGTTGGACATAGTAGGATGGGGAAGCACAAGGTGTTCTTTACCATGATAGCTGGTTTTTTTAATCCCTTAAGAATACATGCAGATCCACTGCACATTAAAGTTCTTGTCATGAACAAGGTCAGCCATTACATACAGATTTGCTACCCTATTTTTCTAGAAAGGAAATACATGCACTTATTTACTTCTTGTGTTCTGATTCAATTTAAGTCCTCTTTACTCTTTGTAGGAATTATCTTAACCAGAAGTCCTGTTGCAGTTTACAAAGAGAGGACAAAAATGATGTGTTCATTCTCTTAAAATCTTTAGCTCTTTATATGAAAACATATGTAGCAGATTAGTTATATATTCCAGTTTGTCTCCTGCAAATACAGTTAATTGTACATAAAGTAGAATAACTATGTTCTTTCTCATTGTTACTGTTTTTGAACTTTATTTTCACTACTTTTGAGTGTGGGCTGGTCTAAAGAAAAATACATTTCTAGGAATTCATTACTATTTTTCTTTCCAAGCAACAAACATTCTCTTTTTACAGAGAATATAATTTCATATTAATATAACTTCAAGTTAAAAATCTTAAGCCAAGGGAAATACCACTTTTTCAATGTGAGACTTTTTCTTAACCCTGGTAGCTTTACTCTGATTACCCTTCCTTTCCCCATCTTTAGGAGATTTTGAGTTGCCAATGTTTATTAAATAATTCTGATTAACTTGAAATGTAGCAGTGTATCACAGCACTGCTGGAGTCCTGTGTTGGGCTTCTGTGTTTTTCATTCTTAGTTGTATTGAGTGTTGATCAAGTATAAAACTACTCCCTATACCTGTATTTTAGTTTATAAACCCTGTAAAAGTCAGGGTTCAAATTAAATTGAGCTTCCAATAAATTTGGACTATTTTCTATGGAAATTTGGTTTTGTATCAACTGCTGCTATGTAAATGCTGGGTTTGATGAAGAGAGTTGTTAAAATAAGTTTCTCACATGTGGAGAATTTTTAGTATTTTGAGTTAATACCTGCTTCCCAGAAGACTTCAGAACTACCAGACTGAAACATGGTGTGATCCAAATGCAAAGCATATTTCTAGCACGTTTGTCATATGTTTGTTTTTGACCATTTAGATTTTAATTATGTGCAACAAAGTAATTATTTGGCCCTGAATACTCATATTGCCAAAAAAATATATATACATGTGTACACACATACACGTATATAGATAAATACACAATATTATTAATGGAGTACGCAACATTTTTAATTAATAATGCTCCAGGCATTGGTGTCTGAAGTACCTTAAAGATGAAGAGCTGTAAAGAATACTTACACAAAAGAAAATCATTACAGATCCATTAAGTGACTATTTGTGTAATGTTAAGAGGAAATACGCTGAGGCACAAATTGCTGAGTAGTGAATTGGTTCTTAAGTAGCCTTGCCTACTTGTATTTTCTGTTGAAGTTTCCCAGGATGTACTTCTGTGTCTGAGCACCTACTTCAGTTTGTCATAAAGTTCTTGGTGCTGTGAGCTCCCTTCACTAACTGCTGCAGTTTGTGTGATGGAAGCACACCAGCTTGTTAAATCCCTCTCACCTTCACATTCTTGTTAGTTCTTCAGGAATGTACTTAGTTCAAGTATTCATTCCCTAACCCCTCCCCCATGTTTATTACCACCTGATAACTTATCAGCAGTCAGTCGTCAATACTGGCAGTGGTACCCAGATGAAGGGTAGTAAAAGGTAATTAACTCCAGTGCTTGCATTCTTCCTTGTCTCTCTATTGTAGAAATGTTTCTCTTCAAAAGAATGCTGATGATTTTGTATCTTGTTTGCTAGAGAGATTTTAATACTTAACTACTGATTACAAAGGCATGCACTGCTGAAAAGGTGGTTTTTGCTTGTGTGAACAACTCAATTATACTGAAGAAATTGGTAGATGGCGTGTGTTGTTGCATGAATTAAATATATACATGTGATGTGTGAAACAGCTAAAAGATGAGCCTGTGCATCATTTTGTGACACTTGAGATTTTTAAGGCATGGAACTACCAATGATAGATGTTCTATACAAAAGAGAGATTTTGATTTATTTCTCTCAAAAGTCTAATTGCTCTGTGCTATTTTGGATAGCTTCAGTAGTTCAGTATGGTGCTCGGAGGTTTGTGGTCGTTTCCTGTACTAAAATGCTGAAATCAAGGAGTCAATAATTATAATATTTAAACAGAGCAGTCATGTATATATTTTAAAGCAAATCTGTACAGACTTGCTCCTCTTAATTTGAAGTAGGAAAAATTTACTAAACATTGGCTATGAATGAAAATGGTTTTTGTTGATTATCTAAGGCAAATTTTAGAAGAATATTTTGGAAATCATCCCCATTTTGATCACCATTGTTATTTTGTAGGATTTTTTGTGTAACTTTTAATACTTGGTTGCAGAACATCTAAATACTTAAAAATACATATTTTTAAAGAGGTTTCTAAATAAAAAGGCTAACGAGTCTCCACAAATCAGACTTGCTTGTTTGCGTCACTACTTCAGTAATGATCAAAAACTTAAAAGCTATGTGAATGTTTTTTTTCTTAGGCTCTTGCAGTTTGGCCTCAGGCAGTATTTACTAGTCCTTCCACATGAAGAATAAGAGATAAGCTATCAATTAACCTTATTTTCTTTGCTTTCAAACCCTTGCCTCATCCTATATCCAGAAGGGTGCTGACAGTGTTCATGTTGGCCGACTTGCCTCAGATGCTTAGGGTTGCTGCATAGATTTAAGCTTTTGGGTTTAGAATGAGCATCTTTGGAAATGAAACTCTGGTGAATTTCCTGCATATGCTATGAGAATTTTCTTACTAGAGATGAAATGTGCTTATTGGAAACCATAGGTTTGAAAGTATGCATAATAGTAGGTATTAGGTTGTTCTTGAGATGTGCCAAAACTCCTTCATTTTCTCATTACCACTGTTAAAATTCTTCTATTTATGCCTCCAGTGGGTGGGAGTGAGTATAAGGGATTTTGTCTGATTTAGGAAACAGCCTTTGTAAGCATCTTTTTATTACCATTTGCCTGAGAAACTGACCACAGTGAATGCAATTAATTCAATCTTCACTTAATGTTTTTTTCTTAAATATGAACTGTTGAAATGGACTGCCTTCCTCAGTTGGCAGTGGCATCATTTGCCTTGGCTGTACCTGTGTTCCCCTGAACGTGAAACAAGAATGAATAATGAAGTCTTTATTATCATGGAGATCCAACTGCCTTGACTGCCATCTTCTCTTCACATATAACTTCAGTCTCACTTTCAGGTGGTCAGCTTTGTTGATCAGTTGGTCACTGCAATTTTAAGACATGCATCTGCTTGATTTTAGGCATAGAAAATGATCTACATTTAGATATATATATAGACCTATGAGAGTTACTGTCAATGAGAAATGATAGATTTTTAGTTCATTATTTAGGGATTAGGAAATAGCTATGATTTTTATGGATTTGGAATCCCTCCCAACTCACAGAAGAACAAGTTGTAGTGTTTTGGTAGCGGATGCTTTTGTAAAATGTGTTTCAGAACTGAGTCTCTGGAGATGTATTTATAGAAGAAAGGGGTTACAGTGCTGTTAGAGTGTTTGGCACTCTCCATGACACTCAAAAAAGTCATGGCAATCAGAGGCAGTCCCTGGTGACTGGGAAGAGGGAAGCTTTGTACCCATTTCAAAAAGGGTAGAAAGGAGGACTGGAAACTACCAGCTTGTCATCCTGACTTCAGTCCATACCTGGAAGGATCATGGACCAGATCCTCTTAGGAGCTGTGCTAGGGCACATGGAAGCCAGGGAGGTGATTTAGGACAGCCAGCATGGCTCCACCAAGGGCAAGTCCTGCCAACCCCTTCTCTGGGTTGGCCTTTGATAATGGAGCAACTCTGTCAGTGGGCCAGGGGAGGGCTACAGATGCCATTTATCTGGGCACAGTTCCCCAGAGCATTGCTCTCTCTAAATTCAGGAGGGGTGGATTTGATGGGACAGTTACACCCAAAGGATAGGAGTCAATGGCTTGGTGTCCTGATGCCTTTCAGTGGTGTTCCTCAGGGGTCAGCAGTGGGACCAGAGCTGTTTGATATCTTGGTTAGTGACATAGAGGGATTGAGTGCACCCTCAATAAATTGGCAGGTGACAGCAAGCCGAGTGGTGCAGTTGACACTCGTGAAGGATGGAATGCCATCCAGAGGGACCTGGATGGCAAAGCTGGAGAAGTGGGCCCCTAGGAATCTCAGCAAGTTCTACAAGATCAAGTACAAGATGCTGCACCTGGCTCAAGGCAATCCCTGGTATCTCTACAGGCTGGAGGGTGAACAGGTCAAGAGCAGCTGAGAGAGATTTGAGGGTGTTGATGGATGAGAGGCTGGACATGACCTGGCAATGTGTGTGTGCAGCCCAGAAAGTCAGTTCTGCCCAGGGCTGCATCAGTAGCAGGTCAAGGGAGAGGATTCTGCCCTTCTGCCCTGCCCTGGTGAGACCCCACCTGGAGAGCTGCATGCAGCTCTTAGGAACAAACCTCTAAAGGTTTCTGAATTTAATTGTAGCAGACAGGTCTGTAAACGTTGATATTTCTGTATTTTTAATAGATAATTTTAAACTGTCCTCCTTGCACTGCAGAGTAGGCTTTCCTGTAAATACTGACCAAATTACACTTTCATGTTTAAAGCTATAGAAAGTATTCTAGAAAATGAACAGTAGAACCTGCATCTCTTTTTCCCAAATAGTAATGGGGGAAGAGGAAGTTAACATTTTAAGATTTAAATATCTTCTTGAAAAAGTGGCAGAGTATCCAGGAAGTTAGCATTATTATGCTTTGACCTCTTCCCTTGCTCAGTCTGATTTTTTTTTTTGTTGTTTCTTCAAGTGTGTATGTATGTAAGATGTGGCTAATTCTATTACATCAAAGAAACCAAAATTAGAAGATGTTAAGACTCAACAAATTGAAGAAGTCTTTCATAAGTGTTAAATATGCATTCATTAAGCTTTGTAAATTGAAACATCAGAAAGTTTCAACTAAAAAAAAGACAAATTAGCATAGGCAGTCCTTGCTGTCTCCTAACTATCCAGTACCCTCTCTGATGTGAATGCCATTACTGATCAGTTTCTAAACTGTGAACTTGATCATTTATTGATGTAAGCAATTCTTGTAGCACTGTTGAGGGTATATTAACAATACACTGAACTCTTTGTAGATTATAATTCTAATAAGGATGTATTTATTCTGTACATTCAACTGATAGATTCTTTTCCAGAGACATTGTCCTGTCCTCAGCAATAGAAGCACTGTGTCAGGGTGATGCAATGAGAATTTTAGCACTGCTGCATGTGCCATAGCTATTTTCAGGAGTTTAGTCGTGTGCTGCTCATCAATTAGCATAGTAAATCCAGTGAACAATTGCAGAAGGCTGCTCAGGAGTAAGGAGTATCTTATCTTCAAAATCAGGTGCTCTTTCTGAATGCTCACATTAATCTGCATTTTAATAGAACAAGTTCATTGGATGTGGCAGGATGTTGAAAAGATCAATGTTGATGTTTGGATCTTGAGATTGTGAGGAGAAAATTCCATTTTTACTCTGTTGTCTGAGATGATGTATCATGTTGCAGGGCTACTACCCTTTCCTAGAATTCTCACTACCTGTGAGATGGTCTTAGAGTGCCAGAGAATATTAGGTGAAAAGAGTACAAATGTCCCCAGGAGGCATCCTGTTGTGTTTGGTTTTAGATTCTCATTTCTTTGTGGTCTTCTCTGTATGTTGTACAGATGTTGGGGCACATTGCTGGTATGTTTTAGGGCTTTTATTTATTTTTAAGGGAGAAGCTATATTTTTTTGTTGCCAAGCTGTCTAGCAACAGTAGTAGTTCTGGTGATGGATATCAAGATACAATAAAAGTGTGTATATTAAGTTTTATAAAGGCTGAAAATTTGATATTAAAAGGCAAAAAATAATCTGAGAAGACCTGTTGTTCACAACTCTTTGAGAATTCTAAGTATGTTTGATTAACAGATGGATTGATTCAAGTGAAAATGTTGAACTTTTTGCACTAAGCAATACAACACGAAAGTGACTACTCAGCAAGTAACAATGGTGACTTAATAAATATGAATTTTGAATTAAATTGTTACATTACTTCAAGGATGATAGGTTGAATGAAACTTCTTCATGAAACAAGTCTAATTATTTATGTTAATAATAATACTGTGTGACAGTTAATCACTGAATGAAATATATGTAAATTTTGTATTCTATTATGCTTTTAATCTGTTCCAGTAATGAACAACTGCTCTTTAAAAATGTAAAATCTTTGAATTAAAATTCCTTCATGCACAACTGAAGCTTTCTAAAGAACTCTTTACAACATACTCTTTTAAGGTACCAATATCCTGTACCCGGTTGAGAAATGAAAAGTAAACTTTAGAGTTTTTCTGATGCATCTCCTTGAAGTCTTTGAATAGATGTTTTCTTCTGGTGCATTTGTATTTGCTTTCTTAACAATAGACTTTTAGGAAAACCTATTGAAATTGTATTAATCTAAAGAATAACAGCTGAAACAGATTTAAGTGAAATAACTGAACTTTTGTATATTGTTTAGAATATTTTTAAGTCTTATTTTAAATGTAAATAAGCTGTACATGATTGGGTGGATGTTGGGTTTTTGCCTTTTTTTTTTTCATTTAGTAGTTGATACTACATTTTCACTGCTGCTTGATTTTGTTTGTAGAGCCAGAATGAAGACTGGGGAGGTTTGTCTGAGGATATCTTATGATTAAGAGCAATCTAAGGCATTAGCCCTTTTGACCCCATCTAAATGATTGGTAACTACCAAGTTTACCATTTTGGTGGCATGGATTAAATGGGTGCTATGCAAAGAGTGCTGCACGTGTAATTAAGTCCTTGCAAGGGTAAACAGAAAATGGGTGATGGGCTTAACTTTCTGCAACACTTGCATGATGGTCTTTGAAGAGTGCTTTGAGTGTTTCCTTTTATTTTTCTTTTACGTACTAACCGCATCAACTTGAAATCTCTGACTTCTACTGGCTTTCTTTGGTGTTGGTAATTAAGTGGGATAATGCAAGTTAGAGAAATGGATACCAAAGCTAATAATTAAACAGATGTTTGGCTTTGTTTACTTACAATCAGCCCATATAAACATGTATTTATTGGAAAATGAGCTGTTTACATCTGCTATGCAAAGAAAATGGGCCCTAAAAAGATTGGGTGCTGCTGCAATTGACTGTGTATCAAAATGCCGGATGCTGCATGACAGAACAAAGCTTATTTGCATATATAGTGCATTGCAACATATTTTTGTCCAAAGCATAAGTGGAATACGTTGTGGCAGTCCTACTAATAAAGGTAAGATTTTAATTTGCATAAAGCAAGTTTAAAGCATACACGAAAATGATTTGCTGAGAAAAACTTAATTAGTCTGCTACTTATTTGATATAATGATAAACAAGGAGTTTAGTAAACAGATTGGCTTTTGTGCTGTGGAACTGTGGTAATAGATCTAATTTCATATGCAGCTTTATAAATACCAGGATTTAGTTTCCAGATAAAAGAAAACAATTGTAGTAGGCAAAGGTATTTGTAATATGTTCAAAACCAAATTCAGAGCTGGTGTATGGGTATTTTTACCGTTTAAGAGTTTCCTAGTATATGATAGAGCCATTGATTTGTGTTGGGAAGAGGAGAGCAGCCTATAATCTGCTTGCATATCAGACCTGAAGAATTAGGGCAGTCAACAAGTCATTTGTTGAAAACAATTTCTTTATGAGCTTGGACATATTCTAAAACAACTTTAAGAAAAACTTAAGTGCTCAAGCTTGATACTTTGTACATTTCCCCCCAAATTTTATTGCTTTTGCTGTGCTCTTCTGGATAACAAGTTCATATACAAAGAGTGTGATTCTTATGGTGAGGTTGGAATTGAAACTGTGCCTGTAAAACTTTCCTTGTGATTAGAACTTTAAAAAGCTACCTACATTGTTCAGTGCCTGTGCTATGAACAGAGCTTAGGAATCCTAATCTTTTTTTTTTTGTGTCTCAGATGGCTACAAAGACCAATTCTGACACATACAAATCAGGCTTAGATAACTGTGTGACTCCAGTTTACTTGCCTACAATATTTCCCTGGGTGAATGCTGTGTGTGGGCATAGTTTTGCTTGAAGAAATGTGCTTTGTCCCCATTAAATTAAACACAGTTGTATTATCTGATGCCCATGGAATGCTACTTCTTGGCCTGTACTGTTCCTTGGAAGGAGTGAAGGAATAGTTGCTGTGTTCAGACCCCAATTTACAAGGTTGTCGAGGTTCCTCAGAATATGGAGAAATAGAAATGGCATCTGCTGGGCTGAGTGGAGAGGGACAGATAGATGGTTGCACATAATCAGAGATAGGGAATAGTTAGCCTGCAGTAAGGTGCTGCAGTTTGTGTATAGGAATGAAGATCATCTGGGTTAGAGAAAGATCTCCTGAGGTAAAGGAGGTTGCCTAGGGCAAGGGGAGGAGTTTGGCTCAGAGCTTGGGTGTTTGGATTAACCTGATGTTTAACTAATTGGTTATACAACTTTAAATTACTTTAATCCTTGTTACTCTGAGGCATAACCAACCCTAGAATGAGCAGAACTTGTTTTTTTGGTTGTCTCTTTTAGAGAGATTTTCTGTAAACTAGAGTGTTGAGAACTACATATTCCATGTGGCAGTTGTAATAAGCCACATACTCAGAAGTAGTTAGTTTCATAGAGAATGTGGTGAAATTTATGGTAAGCCTTGCATAATACTGAAAAACCACATGAAATCTTGACGTACATTCAGATTGTTCTGTGTAGAAATTCTGCTTTCTATGGAGATCATTTTACAGTGGTAAAGTCATGGTGTTGAGTCGGGATGCAGGTTGCTCATCACCCAAACTCATGCTGACAGTGACTGTTGTTGAGAAAGCTGGATCTATTCTCACTCCCACCTTTGTGGGTCTGCTTGCCCTGTGGTTCTGGGTCTCCTAGCTTGTTAGCCAAAACTTGAGCTCATGTAGGGGGAGCATGAGGGAAGTGCCATGAGGAGAAAACCGGTGGCATTGAAAAGGGAAGTAAAAAGCAGCTGCTTTTGGCAGGCCAGGACTTCTGCTAAAGTTGATAGTACAGCTTAAATTATGTCTTATTTTTTAAAGAATCACAACGTCTAAGTGGTTTAAAAAGCAAGTGTTCCACACATCTTGTCCTGACTCACTGTCTGCTGTGAACCCCCAAGTCAGCCTGCAGAGGTAGGGTCTAATTTACTTGTCATGTGCTGCACCCCTGCTGTTGGCCTGAGTCATAGGAGTGTAGTGAGGAGCTCAGCAGCAGTATTGACTTTGGGAGTTTTCAGCTGTCCTTTCTCTCCCTCTTTCCTTGTGCCAGAAAAGCTATTTATACAGCCATTCTAGAACTGGATTTCAGATCCATTTAAACTGATCCAATTCAAATTGTTTATTTTAAAAAACATATAGTCAGCAGCTTTTCTGTGTTTACAACTTGTGCCTGCAAACATTTGTCCAAACAATTGTAAGAATGCAGAGTGCTGCAGTGCCAGGAAGGAAGGGAGATGCTTAAATGCCATTGCCATGGAAGCTGAATAGTATTGGACGTGACATGGCTTGTTGCAGCAGTATATTCTGGTCAGCTCTTCAAAGATAGCAGCCCTGCAGTTTAAGAAATGCTTCCTTGAGCAAAAGAGAATAAGTGATGCAAACCTGTATCTGCAGTGCTGAAAGAAAGCATTAATGAATCCTTATGTGCCTAGTTTGACAGTTTGCCAAACATCCAGACACTGTCAGATTATCTGATGGGGAGCTCAGTGATTTTTTTTAAAATAATTTTGGCTCTAACTTCACAATACAAAGTGTTCAGCCGTAATATGTGCTTAAAGCATTTGTGTTTTTGTGGTGGCGAGGTGGAGCCTCTGATGGATTCTCAGAACCGTCCTTCCTGCTGAAGGCTGGCTCTCGATTGTTCCTGGCTCGCTGCATAGCAACTGATTGGCACATGTGGAGGAGAGCCCCAGAGCGATTATCACCTCTGAGCTGGCAGATCAGAGCCGCAGCTCAGAGGCAGGAAGCGCCTGCTATTATCGGGTTGTAGTGCACAGAGCTTCAGCTGATCTTTGCAGTGCTTCTGGGAGAGAGGCAGGCAGGCGCTGCTTTCATACCCTTCTGCTCTGCTCTGTTGAGATGATGTTGTAGAGCTGAAGTCTGTGCATATGCTTGGATGTTTTGCTGAGTAACATTTGCAGGACAACTTGCTGTTTCATATTCTAGTTGAGAATTCTGTTGACTGGTTTGAAAAAAATCTTGAAGTTTTTTGTTTTCTCTGTATAGAAAGCTGCAGACAGGATCTTGACTAGGAGTTGGTATTGATGAAGCATTCTTCTTTCTATTTGTTTGCTTGTAGGTTTTTTTGGTTTTTGTTCTTCTTTTGTAAGATTATTATAGTTAATACTTGTTTTTGAAGATGTTTGTAAGTGTTTCTAGGTTCTCTGGAAACACTTGGGTCTTCTTAGAAAGTAGAAATAGAATTTCGTAATAAGAATGCCCTAGTGGGAAATACCAAGGCCGGACTAGATGTGCCCTGAGCAATCTGGCCTATGGTAATGTATCTGCCTATGGCACAAGGACTGGAACTAAATAATCTAAAATATCCCTTCCAACCCAAACCCATCTTTCTAACAGAAGTGTCTGAACAGTTAGCTAACCAAAGATTGGGAAACAGGTACTCTCCTGTTTTGAAATCCTTGAAAAGGCAAGTGAACAGCAGCAATTTCATAAAGCAGCCGTTCATTAGAAATATTGCCTAATAATGATTCAGAAGTAGAGTGAAAAAGTAATTGCTTTTGAAACATTGCTAAGGAAGTGCTTGTTAAACGTGAATTTCTTCCTACTGTAAAAACTTCACGTTTCTAAACATAAGTCCTCAGCCTCTGCCCTTGATTTCCCCATAGCCTGCTTCTGTAGAATTCTTCCCAAACTTCCATGCACTCTATGGACCCCCATTTGTATGTTGTTTGAGCTAGGGTTTTGTTAGGTGCTGAGTGAGGAAAAAAGCCAAGTCTTTATCAAACAGTGGCAGTTGTAATTTTTGTGTGCAGTTTAACATGGCTTGCCTTCACAGACTTTGTGCTGGGTTTGTTGGGAAAGAACTTAAAATAATAGCCTAAGCAAACTTTCCCTGGAAAAGAAGTTGAGCAAAGTGTTGATGAAATCTGCGTCACTGCCATGAGATGTCATCAGTAAAATGGCAGCCCTGCAGCACGCTGAACTTGAGACAGTTTGGTAAAGACATAAAGAATTTCTTTTCTCTCTTTTGCCTGAGGAAATAGCACAGTTTTTTTGTCCACTACAGACTTAAAATACCTTAAATTGCAGCAAGTAAATAATTTAAGGTAGATGTTAGGCAAATTTTCCAGTGGAGATG
The DNA here is from genome assembly GCF_028551555.1 of Melozone crissalis. Taxonomy (NCBI): domain Eukaryota; kingdom Metazoa; phylum Chordata; class Aves; order Passeriformes; family Passerellidae; genus Melozone; species Melozone crissalis. The sequence goes on along the minus strand of NW_026535791.1, from coordinate 58,488,757 downwards.
ATAATTTAGCATTTAAGTAGATTGCCTAAGGCACAATAAAAAGGCATCACTGGATGCCTTTAATAGATGAAATATCTCTCAGGAAAGTTATAGGTATACTGTTAGGGGGACTGGATTAAATGAAGTCTCCTCTAATTTTATTTTAGCTATGATTTCTAATTAGTTTGGGTCATGACAGAGTTGGCTGAGAAAATGTCAGTTGGGTTGGACTGGCTAAATAGTTCTGTTTGCTCAGATCAACTCTACCATTTTTCTAATTTAAAAAATTTCCAATGACTCAGGCTGACAATTTCAGAGAGTATTACTAGCTTTTTAAAATGAGTTGTCAACACAGATGTTGTTTTGAAGAAGATTAATTCTAGTAACTTTTAAAATACTGCAATTCCACAATGTGCAGATTGTGTTGTAGAGCTATTACTTTTCTGGCAGTACTAGGATCTAAGACCTTTGTGTTAAAGTCAGATAAGTGGTTTACAGCCAAAGTTTTACGTGATGATTTTTCAGAGGTGTATTTCATGTTAGTTTGCCTTTACATTGTACTGTAAGGATACTATTGTCTCTTCCTTAGCTTCTAGATCAACTAAGTTATAAACTTATAACAATAAGTTTATATTCGATCTAAATTGTTATCTTAAACAACATCTGAGCCTGTGAAGCATGTCCTTGAGGTCTGCACATTCCCACCAAAGGAAAGCAAGGTAGTATAGATATTGGTTGTGGAATTTGACAACTGTCCCTTCCCCATGTTGTCTTTTCTGGTGTTCAGACCAGCAGGCCAACTGCTCTGGAGACAGTGTAGTGGGGAGGCACAAAAAAAGATCAGTCAGAGTTGAAACTTGTGAGGTGCTGTAGTTCTGTGATGGCAAACAATTTGTCAAAACTTCATTTTCCTTTTGGTTGCTTGTCAGGCTGCCCACAATGCCAGGCCCTTGTGTGGGATGGTCCTGGGTGTCCTTGGTGGGTACAGAGGCCTCACTGGAACACCAGTTCTCCTTCTCAATTTTGCTGTGTTATCACTTTGTATCTCTATTACTGTTGTCTTCCATTGAATCCTTCAGGTTCACTTCTACAGGGTCAGTTTATCGCTAGTCTAGTTGCAGGTGATGTTTACGCATTCTGTAAACCAAAACGGAGTGAAATAAGCACATTTTTCCTATTGTTGTCTGACCATCTGTCTTGTTTATCAGTAAACCATAAGTTTCTGTGAAGATGAGGCACTGATCTCACAATAGTAATGTGAGTCAATCATCTAATTTTGTGTACCATGATTTTAACATCAAAGACAGCGAAATCCTCGAGATGTAAACCATTGAAAATACAATCAGGGTGGGGAATAACCCAGACTATGGGTCTGTGCAAATTGGGAAAGGACTTGCTCACATGAAGTGAGCACTTCCATGGCCTTATTTGTTGATGTTTACAGATATGTAAAATGGGACATGGTCAGTGTTTCCAGGCCAAAGAGGATGCCTAAGAATGTGTACACACAAAATCCTTCAATGCAACAGTGGGTTGCAGTCAGCTTCATAAGAAAGAGAATGAGCTGCTCTTGTTCTTCTTTCTGTCCAGAGAGCTAATGTAAAGTTAAGGAGAAATCTATTAGAAGATTTGACAGACATTTCAGTGAAGACACCAACTTTGATGGCTCCACATTTCCAATGGTAAACACTGGAACACATGAGTTTTTTCAAGGAAGAGGGGAATCACGTGTACTCATATATAACCCAGATTAAAGTTGGGCATTTTAGATTATTACAATATGCCTGTTCTTCAGTTGTCTTCTCATGAACAGTCACCAGTGTAAGTAAAGCAGAAGTTTTCCCTACGGACCTTTCTGGGAATATTTGTCTGTAAAATACTAAGAAAATTAGTATTTTATTCTTTTTAGTTAAAACTCCCTAGTCCCTAATAATTTACACTATTACCATGCAATGCCTTTTCCAGTTAGGAAAATGCCTCAGCATTTTGTTTTTAATGTAGACTGATGATTTCTACTTAGTCCACGCGAGAGGTGTTAAGTGTTGAAATTTACATTTGTAATTTTTTATTATATACCAAATTCTTTTCAATCTAAAACCTATAGCGTGCATCATATAATTTACTGGTAACTGTCACAGAGTTATATGGGTGCTATTATTTTGTGAACTACTGGATTTGTAGTTAGCTAGGTCGGGGTGATTTAAACTACTGTGACATGATCTTCAGATTACTGATACTGAGAAACAGTATAAACAACTGCAGCTTTTGGAATATTTTTGTTGTGCTTTTTTTGTGATTTGAGAACAGATTTTTAAAACATGCGAGCTTGGACATGCAAATAAAGTGAGATGGCACAGAGGAGACAGTTTTAGAAGTCCATGGGAACTCTCTCAGTTCTGTTGTAAAACTTCTGTCATTCTGGGAAGTGGGATACTAAAATAGATTGAAGATTGTAATTGGTACAGGATCAAAGATGGAAACTGACATGCAGAGAGTTGAGTTTTGTGTGTTTTCATCCCAGAAAAAGTTAATTCTGCATATATGGGGCTGGTGCTCCTTAATTACTGTTACTCCATTATTGAGTGTTGCTTTCTTTCTAGCTCATCTTTCAGCAAATTGAATACTAATGTTCATGCCAATCATACAAGAGTGTGTTGAGTTCAGCAGCATAGTCCAAAGGCAAAGAAAACTTTGTCTGCTTTGAGAGGTGTATCAGAGGCCTCCATTTTTCTAAACAGACTCCCTGGATTTCAGAAAAGGAATTTTTGTCACCAGTAATGCCATCGCTGCACTACCCTGGCATGGTGTGTTCAGAGCCATGTTCTGGAGGCCTGGTTCCTCTAAATGTGTATTTTATTAGAGCAGATGTGGTGGGTGGTGTCAGATGGCACTTAGCTCAGTGCCGGTCTCTGACGGAAGCCAACAGTCAATGCCTGATGCAGAGACAAGTAATAGATGGGGTGGCCCATCTCTGGAGCTTCAAACTTTTTTTGGCTAAGAAGAGCTCTGAGCTTATGTAATAAAGTATTTATGATATCAAGTATTTCTGTCTATTGTTGGACACAGTATGCAAGTATGGGGGGGTAAAACAATGATTCTGCCCACTACTCTCACCCCCTGGACATCTAGAGTAGTCAAAAATACAATATTGTATTTCTGTATCAAATGTCCTTTTAATGTCAGATATACAATAGCAAGGTAATATTTTTGTTTTCTTGCATATCTGTCCACTTTTCTATTATGTATAAGAATATGTACATTTCTTTTGTAGCCACGTCATGAATACTTTAATGTACCAGTGTACTAAATGGCTTCATTCATCATGCATGCAGAATTTCAGAGGAGATAGACCTGTGACTTACTCATGACAGAGCATTATCATCAGCTTGCTGAATCCAGTCATCCTGAATCTAATAGAATGCCACAACCATTCTCTGCTGTTGTACTTTCCTCTTCCCCCTCTGTTTTACCGTGTTGTCTCTTCACATGTCTCATTTCAACAAAACTTGTGCTTGTTGCCATATGGTTTACTTTTTTATTGTGTGTAAGCTTGAAGTCTTATGCTTAAGAGTTCTGTAGCATTTTCTGAGCTAAACATCTATATACTGCAATACCTATATTGTAACATTACTCAACCCACATTTATCTTTTAAATAGGTTGTGGTGGTATTTAAACATACTCTTAAATTAAGACTTACAGAGAAAGTAGTGAAGGAGAAGTATCATGTGACATGTGTATACACACAAGTATTAAATGATGCTGAATTAAATTCTGTGTAGACCATGCATCTTAATTAAAGGTGCAAATAACACTATCCCTTTCTGAAGACTGGTACAAAAAGTGTGACTGACCTTACAAAAAGGAGAGGGACAGAATTGATTAGGTCAAAGAGAATGATGGGTAAATGTGAAATTAAAACATTAGTATTTAAGTGTGCAGAATGCTCTTGTGAGTAATTTAAGTTACTGCCACTGAAGGAGAGTACAATACCATTGCTTGACAAATGAATAATGGAATCATAGAAACATTAAGGTTGGAAAAGACCTCTTAGCCTATTGAGTCCAGCCATTAATGATTAAGGTTGGAAAGATCCAAGTCCATTAACAGTATTCTTGCAATATGCCTTCTTAAATTGGCATTTCCAGTTTTAAATGCAGGCTGCCTTGTGTATGGGAGAACTGCCACGAAGGGGAATATAAATGCATTCAGTTGAAAAGTGGGCAGTGAGAGGGCATGTAATGCATCCTGTTTGGAACCTAAAACCAGGGCTGATTCTGAAAGTTGTTTCCATGAATTATCAAGGAGGCAGTTACTAAAATGAACCACAAACAAGCTAGTTCCCTGTACTATATGTGGTAATGCACTACCTTCCAAATGTTAAACTGACAAAAAAAAATGGGAGATTTAGGGGATTAGACAAAAGATTTGGATTGGATTTGCAGCATTCTGAAATCTTAGAAAACAAGATCATAGGAGTGGTTTTCCATTTCCAAGTTTGCCTTTTTTCTGTAAGCCATTAACAATGTGTTTGGATGTCTGGTTAATGCTGCTTTAGCCTGCATTATTTCATGCCTGTTGGCTTAAAATGCTGTGCATTGAGCTGTAATGAGATGCTGTTTTTCTTGTTATCTGTATACAGCTGCTTGCTTCTAAATGACTAGGTAATGAATTAGCTTTTCTGGCATGTTTGAAATAAAGTATTGCATGCACTTTTGTCTCATGTGAATGACTTTTTTCCTCATCTGTGTTCTGATATTTCAAATTTGTTGTTTGCCTTGGGTGATTCTGAGCTACAGGTAGTATATAACACTGCAGAATGTTTTACCTAAGAATTGGATAAAATGTTTTACACTTAGTAAAACAAATAATGTGAACAAAACATAATTCATTCTATTTGTTTCTTAAAGGTAATAATTAATGAATTTATTCTTCTAGCAAAAGACATTAGCCTTTAGGTGTTCCTTGAGATTATATTGTTGATGAGGAAGGCACATCTGTTTCAAGATTACTGCTTTAGTAATAAAAAACATTAAAAGAAATCTGAGTTCTATGGGTGATGTATCTGTGGACCAGTAGCTAATGTCCTTGAAATAGGTTGCTTTTAATGGTTAGCTGGTGACCTTGATTTACTTGAAGAAATGCAGTGTTTAAGTTTATACCTGCTGAAAATCATCTCAGACTTTGAAATGGCAGTGAAAACAACAACACTAAACTGCTCTAAAAACAGTGGCAGCACTGCTCTGCATTTCTTCACAGCTATAAAGAACTTGTTTTCAGGTGACTTTGTAAATATCCTGTTGTACTCCTGTGTAACTCGTAAGTGCCCACTACTGTCTAATCAATTTAAAATTAAAAAATGAATTTATTTCAAATATTTTGAAGACCCTGAAATGCTTGAGAAGTTGTATTCTTGTAGAATGCTCTTCAGTTCTGGTGTCATAGTTAACAGTATAGGATTTCTTGAGTAAAATGCCTTACCTTGGTGGATAGGGGAGGTGTGTGTCTTCCAGAATGAATGCAACAAAGTAATCTGGGAATATAATACAAAGAGTTATATTAGAAATGCTACACAGCCATTTCTTCAGCCAGTGCCTCCTTTTGGGGTTTTGTTAAAATACACATGCAAATCTTTAATCCTGCCATCCTGTCTGGCTTTGTCAAGGTCACTGCAGTTCTAAGAATATTAAATATTGCATCTGTGAGGGAAAAAAAACCAAGCCAGCACTACATCTTTAATACACCAAGCATCTTGTTTTCAGATTTAACTTGCCTTTTATTGCAATTTTTTATTTTCTTCTGGATTTTAGAAGCCATCTCAATATGCCTGTTCCAAGCTCTGACTGATTTTTAATGAAGTTGATTTAAAGTATCATAGCTTGTTCCTTCACTGCTGAATCACCTTATACATGAGCTGAATGATCATAGTAAACTTGATCATTTTGTGCCACATAGTCAAGGCTGATAGAGACAATATTCTGATGTTGTTATTTGCAAGGTTTGAAGTGTTTAATTTTGTGTTTTACCAACACTATTTTTCTAATAAATATTTGCAAAGCAGTTGAAAAATAATTTGTTGGCTGCCTTAACTGTTATCTGCTTTTTTTTCTGCTGCATGACATGTCTTGTTTTAGGATGCTAAAGTAAGTTTATTCATGCTCTTGATGTTAAAGCTTTTTTTTTTGACACGGACACAGTATCCCCCTTCATTTATCATGGCATTGTTAATTGTTATTTTAAAAAAGGCTCAGCCTAACGTTTCTAGTTCAAACAATTTCTTTTCAGATGCTATGGAAGTAATGAATACAAAACTGATGATAATTGTTTGGAATTTGGTATTAAACAACTTTCTCTGAATCTAAGGAAAGCTTTCTAAGATGAGAATTAACTTAAAACTTTATGCCTGGTGTGGAATAATAAAATTCCTGTCATAAAAACTCCTCCCTCTTTGAAAGGGATCAATTTGACACCAGGCATACCAAGGTACTGTGACCTGCTTTTGTTAATTAAAAACATGGGATCACTGTATAAAAAACCAAACCAAAACTCTTTTATAAAGATCTTAAGGGATACTGTATCTTAGTTTCATCTGTAGATTCATTCATCCACTTACTTGTTATTCCTGAACAGATTTTTGAGACCCCCCTGAAACAATTCACCACAAAATTCACTGGTTCCATTGCAAGCTCCTTCCCCATCCTTCCCTAGTTCCTATCTCTCTTATTCACTTGTGATTTGTTCCCTGCTGGTAGATCTAAATTGTTTTATTTTTATTATGCTTAAGGGCAATAAAATCCACCAGCTATTCTTGTGAACCATGGCAATCTAATTAACAGCTCTGTGAAAAGTGCAGCTAATACCATGTTTGCAAACTGCAGTGCTTCCATGTTTTCATGTCTTCAGCTTTCTTTTTCAATTCAGCATCTTCCATACTAACTCATGTACAGCTCTGCTCAGTAGAAACAGTGTTCATTTACTACTGTCTCACATTTTCCCTCCGTAGGAAGCAGAGACCCCACGTAGTGTACTTGAAGAAATTGGATTGACATAAATCTTCTCTTCAGCTGATGCCATCTCAGTGTTTCATACTGTAAATGTTCACTGCCTTCATTGTAATGTTTAGCTAATGGTGTAAGATGCTGTTTGTCAGTATTACTGTTTTGCTAAGCTGCTTCATTCAGGCCTACAAGAAAAATACAAAAATACTTTTTTTTGAAAAGGGAACAAGAAACCTAAGTTCAAAATTTATAAATGAAAGGGAATTAGATTTAAATTGACTCAGTGTTTCCCTTCACTGCATTTATAGGAAAATTGCATTTGACTTCGATAAGCCTACTGTTTTTTATAAGTGAACTTGACTTCAGGAAATAAATGTATTACTATGACATAAGCATAGCCTACCTAAATGAAAAGAATCTACATGGACAACTCCAAATATGAAATGTTCCGGTGTAGAAATTGTGTTTATGCAACCAAAGAATTTGTTCATCTACATTTTAGTCACCACTTGTGATTATTCTGCTTATTTCAGTTGTTGCATAATGATTGGAAATATCTGTTTACTACTGAATTTGTCATTATACCAAAGAATCCTGCCAGGATCTGCATATCAAACTGGTAAAAAACTGTTAAGGTGATAACTGCTTTTTTTAAGAAATCTGATCAACTCACTAGACATGAAGGTGTATTTTAGTGTAACTACCTTGAGCAAAACTGTGCAAGTTACTATACTTCAAAGGGAATGCATGGAGGAGAGAAGGAAAACCAGCCCAGACTGAATAAGGAAACTGTTTTTAGGTCTGATATTAGCTTGCTTTGACCATGAACACAAGGAGGTCAGCTTTCTAACTGAATAGAGAGATGCATAATGAAAACTGAACACTTTGAAAGATGGGAAAGAAGAAGCTTTACAGAAGGGACCTTTTATTATTTTCTCTCAAAGTCTACCAACTAATTTGTATTTTTTGGTGTTTTGTAGTTACGCTTCATTGGGTGTATAGGTACCTTTAGGACACACTAAGTGTCAGTCATTTAACTGCTTTTCTTGATCAACACATTAAACATGTGGTACATCCCTTACAATACTCCTGCGTGATGTAGTTGAACCAACTAATTGGCAGTGAGAGCTCTTAACCATTAGATTTGTATGGGATATTCACTACAAATCATGTGAACTGATATCCAGGAATATTTTGACACTTTGAACAGACTCTCAGTAATTAGGGACTGAGCCTGTTTCACTAGCAGAAATGTGATCCATGTGTGATTTTGAGGGAGACAGTGGCAGTCTACACCTGGGAGTAGCCAAGTTCTGTTTCCTGTCCCCTCCCTCTCCACCCAGACACCTTCCCCTGGGAGTTTTGACTTGTTCACCTGAGTGGTGCCATGTTTTCACAAAGCTCAGCTCTGGCAGTGCTGCTGCAGAGTGGGTTCAGTAGTACCAGCCAAAGGAAAGGTGCAGTGGTGCCACTTGTAAGCCCTGATCCAGACCCCAGCACCAATCCTTGTGACAGCAGAGTGGCCAGCCAGGCCCAGGCTGTGTGTGCCACTCCTGTGGCAGTACCAGCGTGGTGCCTGTGAACTCAAGCCATTAGAACTTGTCTATGGGTGCCCATTCCAGGATTCATACACAGATTCCAGAGACTCTTTTTTGTCCCAGGGCATTTCCCCAGTGCACAGTGGGCAGGGGTAGATGAGGGTAGAGGGGTAGTGAAAGGACCCTGTGTGTGAGATTGTAGTGGTAAAATGGATTTAAGTCAAACCAGAAGCAATTTTATATGTATTAAACATGTTTTTAAAGTTTACACTGTCACTTGTATGTGCTTGGCTGGATTAAGCTTCGTTGTGATTGTGACAAACTGTTTGACCTCTGTCTGTCACATTGGTTTAGTTGTAATAAATGTTCATTTTTACACCATTACTGTGTTTATATGTAATTAGTGCCTGTATTCACAGAGGAAAGAAGAGGCCACTCAGTGCTGGCTTAAAAAAAGGGGAAAGTTTATTACAGTGCTTAACCTGTTCTTGAGCACTTCATTAAAAAATGTTGAGGATACTGTGTCCAAGTTTAGTTATTTACATCCATTTAAATTGTAGAGAAAGCAATAAATTAGCAAGTTTTTGGAAAGCTTGCCACATTAAACATGAAATTTATTTAAGTGGATGTTAAGTTGATGGGGTAGTACCACTTCATTTGAAAATTAAACCACATGTTGAGAGAGATTTCTGGATAATAGAGACTGAATATTCAGTTCTTTTCATAGAATTCTGAACAAGTCAATGCAATGTTTACAATCCTGGTCTTGACCAAAAATACGTCACATGAATCTGTTCTCCACCTTTTTAAAAGAACTGAACTGCTTGATGTTATCAGCAAAAGCATGAGGAAAAATTAACATCTTCAGGCATTTCTGAAATTAATCTGAAATGAAGTTCCAGGTTTTGAATTTCCTGTCTTGTGCAGAAGGGCTGGGGAGAGCTAAAGAAGAAGTAGGAATTTCTGGATTGTTCAGGCAAGTTGATTGTTGTCTTAAATGTCTTCAACTTCACTGACTTAAGTCTTTTACTCGACGAGGCCTTCCTGAAATGTGCTGTTCCTTTTGGGGTGATGAGGCCACAGTGATGCTCACCCTGTGGCTGCCTCTGTCAAGTTCCCATGTACTGGGTTACAGTTGTCCGGCTTGCTTTGCAGTCTGTCCCACAGCTCAACAAAGTCTTACCTGTCCATGCCACATCAGTTTTGGTTTTCAGCCATAGATACCAATTCACCTGATACATCAGTGCTGAGCAGGAGTGTATGTGGAATAAATGAGGTTCATTTTAATTACAAGCTTACAGTGAACGCAAAATGAGCTGCACTCTTTGGATGATGTAAAAAGTAAATTAGGCTTTTAGGTTATTAACTATCATAAACTTCCATCTTTCATGTTTTGTAAGAAGTGCTGATCCAGGACAGGAAGCAATAGCATCTTTTAGCAGGCTCTTGCATGTCTTTAGAAAAAAACCAAGTTATTTAGCGCACAGGAATGTCACTGGTAAACCAGAGGGCAGTTTCAGTACACTGAACGTGCTAATGCAAAACTGGATGCAGAACAGCCATGCTGCCATCACAGGGCATAAAAATGGGAGAGGAGTCACTTGGGATGCATTTTGGACAATGTGCCCTATACACAAGGGCTGGGGCCAGAGAGGGAAGGCCTTGCTGGGTGTCCACAAGAAATGCTTTGCATTCAACACACACACGTGCCTCCCTCCTCAACCCCTGATGGGGGTTTGCTGCTCTGGACAGGCAGACAGGGAATGAAATCCCACAGAAGTGGCCCCCAGCTACAGTTGGAGGGAAGGCTCTGCTGTGAGGGGGCAAGCCCAGCTCCCTGATGCCTTCATTCTGCTGGGCAGCAACAGTGCCCATGCCTACAGGGGCTCCCCTGTGCTGCTGCCTGCCTGGGCTGTTCCTCCTCCACTGAAGGGCAGGGCAGCACCTGCTCCCCATCCTGACTGAAGCAGGGCAGCTGGCAGGCCCTGGCACTGCCCCCCTGAACCTCTGTGTAAATGCCAGAATTACTCCAAAGCACCTCCATGATCCCTGCAGAATTCACAACTGAAAAAGAAGTATTTTGAAATACTGCTACTTTTAAATAGCAGTTGAAGACAAAACAAAACTTGGCCCGTATTAATTCACTTTATAAGGTCCTTTTCTGTGGAATATGCGCAATAACACGCAATGGAAATTTACAAATTTAAATCCTTTCCATGTTCTTCTGGGACTTTTTCCCTTGGGGAAAGAAAATAATTAAGCTTAACATTAAAAAACTTCTAGTCTGTCTCTCCAGAATAAAGCAGCTCACTCAAATAATAAGGAAACACAAAACCATGCATATAACACTACTTAAGATTATGAAGCAGAGAAACAATACTGAAAATTACAAACTCCAGAGTTAGAAAACTGGTGGAATCCCAGGTTTCATGCTAACAAATGCAAGCTAAATGTCAGATCTACAGCACTCAAATTCTGTGTAATAAACAGATGGTGTGTGAAAGTGCAGGGCAATCACAGCTACCAGTCCTACACTGTACAGGTACAGCCAGCACGTTTGGGTCCAGACCTCAAGAAAAACAAGCTGAAGCTTCAGCCATTGTAGTAGCAGAAATAAAGTATATTTAAATTTTTACATGCATTTCTAAGCAAGTTTGGTTTTTTTGTGGTTGGTTTTTTTTTTTGTTTGTTTGTTTTTTTTGTTTTTTGTTTTTTTTTAATACAGCCACTTAGCTTTTCAAATTCTGTTGCAAAACTGTGGGGACAAGGAGCCTAATCACCCGTGGAATTCTCACATGGTTATTACTGGGCACTTAGTTTCTAATCCCATGGAGACTTGGTTTGCTTATTTCACCTGACTGGTCACAGGTTCCCACCACATTTCCTTGAGCTGCACAGCTGATTTTGCTGGGCTAATGCTCTGTGACATCTGTCCGTGTGACACGGGGTGCACAGCGGGGGCACAAGCCAGCTCTCCCACCTGAGAGCTCTGGGAAGCAGGGCAGCCCAGGGAAGGGAGGGTGGAACCAGCCTGTGGTGGCCAACTGAACCAGAGTTTGCTACATGCAGTGCAAGTGACCCAGTGAGACAACTGAGCATCTATAAAAAAACAGAAACCTCAGGGAAAATTTGTCTCTAAGGAGTGATGAGAAAAAGGTACGTTATAAGAAACTGGCAGTAACAAATTTCTCAAATGGAATTAAAAACTTTGTGCTGTCTATCCTTTGAAATATGCCTTTTAAAAAAGTTATTATTTCAAAAGTTATGCTAATTACAATTCCTACATCAGTTAATAAATAAAACATTTAATCAAATTAACTAAGCTACAGCTCTGCCTACAGTTATGACAATATATCGTGGAAGTTGGGTTTGAACTGAACATCACTTTTGTTGCATTACTCCATATTGGACAAGTTACACATGAAGAAAGAAGGAAAAATATATAATCAGCATGCTAGGTGCACTATGCATTTAGAAAAGCAAAAATATATATATAACATCCAGAAGCAATGTTCACTTGATCTTAACTATCCTGGGGAAAAACATTCTTGCTGTGAGGAATGCTGTTGGTAAAGTTCAGATACCTAGATTTTCTAAGGGAGTTAATGTTACACTGCTGGGAATTCTAATGAATTCCTATTTGGGAGCACTTCATGCCTGCTTTAGGCTTCTAACCCTTGGGGTCTGATTGGCTCTCTGAAGGCAGGAGCCCAGTTCTTTGGGGAGGCTAAAGACAGGGAGGTGTCTCTACAGGCCATTACAGCACCTGCACCTTTGGTGCTACAAGCTCTCTCTAAGTGTCTGAGGACACTGAGGTGCCCAAGTTAAAACCTGAAGGTAAACCATGTGAAATACAGTACATCTAACAGCACAAATCTTTTAAATAAAAGTGAAAAAATATTGGTAAGGATTTCTCTAACTGCAGGTACTTTGCTAATATAGCTGTCATTTCAAGGAGGTTTTGTCCCAGTAATTTCATGTTTATGTACCCTACTCTTCACCTTGGCTGTGGGAAAGCAAGGCAGTAGGGTGCCTTAAACTATTTGTAAAATAAACCTCAAAAGGCTCTAAGTCAAGTCCTCCTCTCCCAAAACCATGAAATAGTCTTTCCTGTATAAACCCTTCAGTTTCTTCAGCCACTCTGCAGCCATCTTGACTGAGCCTTCACAGTCACACCTTTGGTTCCCTGATGGACACTTTGCACCCCTCCAGCACAAGTTAGGCAGGTCCTTTTCACCTAAAAATGGTGAGCAACCAAGAGGTATGCAAAGCAGTTCTAACCTCACTCAAGGATTACAGCTGCATGGTCTCCAGTCTTACTTGGGGATTAAGGTACTGAATAAACTGATTGTTTCTCTGTGTACTTTCTTGCTTGGTTTTAGTCTACTGCAATCCCTACAAGCCATCAGCTCAGCAGCTCAGTCAGGGCTGAGAAAAATCCAACACTCGTGACCAAAAAGCTCCTACTGGACCAGTACTGTACAATCAAACACGCATGTCTTTGAGATCCCTTTTCTCCAACTCATAAAACAATTATATTTTCTTTGTCTGGAAAGCAATTTCCAATAAACACGAAAAATACAAATGGCAATCATCTACACAGACCTGGATCTGCAGTGTGCTGGGGTGTGAATTTACTGCACACTGGCTGTTCTGTACTAACTCCTTACAGGAACAGTAAACACTTAACATACACATAACAGAAATAAGCACATACCAAAGAGGCTTCACTTCTCTATTTGCACTCGGTGTGCATCCAGGTGTTGCAGCTGTTCAGAGGGACAGAGTAGCTAGAGTACTTGACATTCACACCTTCTACAGGACTGAAAACTTTAAATTTTCTCAAGCTTCGCACACAGTAAACTACGTTCCTTTATTAGGAAGAAACATTTTAATGTGCAAGAACACTTTATTTGAAATTCATATATATATGGTACCCTATTGGGAAGATTTCTTTTTCAGCTCTATTTTTATCAATTAGTGATTTCTGAAAGTAATTCTCACTTTGTTTTGGGAGTTTCACTATTTTTTCCTCTGCTGCTTGATCTCTTTTTACCCCTGCTCCTGGATCGAGAGGAGCTCCTGCTCCTGCTCCTGCTGCGTGTCCGACTGTGACTCCTGCTGCGGCTCCTGCTGCGGCCTCTCCGCTTCCTGCCCCTGCTGTGGGACCTCCTCCTCTCCCGGCTCCTGGACCGCCCCGAGCGGTGCCGCCTCTTGTTCTTGCGGCGACTCTTTTTCCTCTCCGATTCTCCGTTCCTGCGGTGGGAATGGTCGGGGCTGGGGCTGCCCCTCCTCCTGGAGCGGCTGTAATAGTCGTCACGATGGCTCGAGCGGTTTCTCCTCTCAGAGTTTTTAGACAACTGATGAGTCCGTTCAGGAGAAATACGTATGTCTCTGTTGGCCTCCCAAAACTCGTTGTTTGGATTTTTGAATACGTGAAGAAAGTTGCAGTGTTTCCCTCTTGGACACTTCTGCCTTTCAAATAAACCTGCAACAGATTAGGGTTTGATTTTTTTAACCAGACCTATTAAATCTCTTTCTTCATTATGTACCAACTGGAAGAAATTAAATAAACTCAATTTTGCTTCTCCAAACAGAAGAACATGCATCTGACCACCTATCAATTTAACTCACAAAAGATTAATTTTCGTTGTGTACTTTTCTTTGAATTAGCTTTTTAACAGCTATGAAGATTTGGTTTTAGCTTAGAACAAGCTTAACTTTTTATTTCATTAAGTTTTATTTACCTTAATGTAAGAAGGTAAATAAAGAACATGTTATATTTACTGCTTATAACTGTTGATAGTCCAGAAACTGCCATTGCTTCTCAAGAGATAAACCAGTACTTCTTGGAGTTTCACTTTAAGATTATTATTTCAAAAGCAAGAATCCAAAACTTTTTTCCTAGACCATGGTAAATCCACTAGAATAATTCAGACATGATGTTACACTCCCTTTCTTTCCTGGATCTGCACAAGACATTTGTCTTCCAAACAGAAATGAATACAACATTAGGCAAATCTGAAAGCTACAGCCTAATCCCTCTTTTTCACTTCCATGAGTGAGTATTCTTTCAGTTACACATACTCTCTTTTCCAAGACTCACCACATATGGCAGTTTTCCACCTCGTCACAGGACAGAATTCACAGTGAAGCTGTCTGCCTGCATACCATCGTCCACTGAACAGAGCCAGAGCTGCCTGACAGTCCTTCTCCCTTTAAAAAGGAAAAACAACAGATGGCATGACCATCACACAATCATTTCAGACACCCCTAACCAATTCTGGGTTCCCACTACAGTGTGAGAATGCACTGCATGCACGATACAAACACTTATTACTCATCACTCAGCTCTGGAGTTTAGCTGTAACTCTTGGTAAGACTGTGAGTACTTACGACTGGTACTGGACGTACACATTTCCTCGCAGGTGGGGCTCATAGTTGCAACTGACCTGAGGGGATGGAAACATGAAATTAGGCCAGTGGAAGGTTTATGCTGTACAACAGCTCACACATTCTGAGATGGGCAATTCTCATTTAAGACAGTTCATCCATATCAACTTAGAGATGATGTTTTTCAAAACACTAAGTGCTAATCAAAAAAAAAAACAAAAACCAAAACAGAACAAAACAAACAAACAAACAAAAGCCTTTCTGGCTTATGCTTAAATTATGCTTGGATTAACTCTGAGACCTTGGCTTCACTTAGTCCACAGGAAAGCTTGTACTCCATTGTCTTGTACTAGTCTGGGCCAACCCTACTGTGCAACAGCCAAATCCTGCTCTGACAACAATTATTAGTATCCTCACATGGAAATGAGGGATTCATTACAGTAAGAGACTCTAGAGCAATGTATCTTCACAGCATCCCTTTAAAATGGTTTCAAAAAGCTGATGACACCATTTTTCACTGTACAGTTCTGAAAAACCTTTTTTGTAATAATTTAGCATTCAAAGTAGATCTAAAGCTCTCAAAAATTAACTTTGAAAAAGTTTGCTGCTAGTTACAAAAGATTCCAACAGGCAGGTCCAGGCAGGTGGAACCCAGTTCTCCAGGACAAACTGTGATTCCAGCCTCTGTTGCCTGCAGGCCTCTTCCAATATTTGCAGCAAACAAAGTTAGCGGCTCCTTTCATCCCTGAACCCTGACTGACCCTCAGGGAATACATCTGTGTGTGCTGGATCAGCAAAGGGCTTCAGCCACAATAACAAGCACTTGTATAATTAAGTATTACAGGATAAGGAGTCAAAGTATTTGAGATAAACAGTGTCAATACAAGAACAAGTGAGAATGATTTTGCCATAGACATTTTTGGGTAGGAAAAGAACCCTAGAGTTCTAAGGTAGTGTTTTATCAGGACCTTCCAGATTCTGGAGCAGCTTCCTAGAAAAAACAGCCAGAATAAAAACCTTGGGCTACACTGGCAAAGTAAGTAATCTGACAGAGGGGTGTGTCTAATCTGATTCTAAATGGTCACAGAGGCTCAGCTCACTCACAGTTAAGATCCCTGCAGCCAACATGTTTTTCTGAAGCATCTCTAATGTAGCGAAAATGTGCATGACAATCATCTTGCTGCTGTACAATTGCCTTAGAAGCCAAGGAATGGCACATTAATAGTGACAGGGACCCAAGCAGGTGCAGCTTAGCACACCTGCACAGAACCATGGTACAAAGCCAAGGACCTGACTTTGCTGATAAAGCTTTTCAAGCCATGCTCCATAATGAATCTGCATCCTGTTTGCTAGTAGAGGACAACTGGCTATTATTCCATGACTCAAAATATGGAGGGGATGCTCCACTCCTGCAAACAAGTGAAGATTTCTTGCCTATAAAGCTCATTTTACAACTACTGAAAACTCACTCCTTCTACTTTCCCCTTGCTTGAAATGCTAATGCCATCGCAGTCCTGAGGCAGCTGTCAGTAGATGAACACAAAAGAAGAAAAGGCACTATATGCCTCCTGGTGACTGCAGGAAAACACTCAGGAATGGCAAGCAGAAGGGGATGCTGCAATAGATTCAGATACAAGGAGACTGCACCATCCAAGCTGCATATTTCTGGGGCAACATGGGAGTGTTAGTACACATCATTCATCTCTGAGGTCTCCATTCAGAGATCCCTCTTTGTCCCCATAAGAAACAAATTATAAATGGGAAAAAATCAGTACAAAACACTGAGCAAACCAAATGCACAAACTAAGGATGGATGACAAATCTCAAAACCATTTATGTAACTTACCTTTCTATAATTCTTCCTACTGAAATATCTGCTATCTTTTCAGTTCATTGTAATCTGGTTTTATTTTATTCAGCCAGTCCTAAAATGACATTGTTTGGGTGTACACTCCAAATGCATTTCATACCCCCACTATTTCATTCCTTAGGCCCAAATACAGTAGCTCAGATATATTTATATTGTCTAACAGTCTTAATGGACTCGCTGGGACTTAGCAACATAGAAGCCCAGGCTTCTGTAACACTTGAGATGAATGAGAGAGAAGATTCACCCAGAGTAACATGGTGCTCTGTAAGAGCAGTGACAAGTTTACAGGTGCCATGAGAGATGCACAGTTTGTTGTAAGGACACAGCATAGTGCCCACAGGATTTAGCTGGGGCATGCTGGACAGAATTCCTCGCAAGGCTCATAAACCGCACGCAGATGCCTACCTTGAACTGAACCACCTTCCCCACATTCTGAAATTCGGGGAGCACATCCTCATAGAACTCCAGGAACTGCTGGTAGGTCTCCTCATCACTGTATTCCAGACTGGCATCTGTGTCATAGTCGTCCCTGCGGCACTGCTCCATGCCAAAGGTGATGAACATCCCTCGCACCAGCAGCGTCTTGCTCGATGTGGGGTAGTTGTGCTTGCGGGAACACCTGCACAGGTGCAGTGAAAAAGAAAAGTGGAAAGATTGGCACCTCCAGCAGAAAATACACTTCTTGAAGCTTCAAACATTTGTCATTTTCATTTACAGTTATTATAAAAGAAAATTGATTAGTGGAAGATCAAGATATTTCAATTACTAAACCAAATATTTTGGAGTGAGTTTGTACATAACTTTAGGGGTTCCTTAGTGCCATTAACAAACACATCCTTGCTTAGGAAGGCAGAACTACAAAAGTTATAGATACCAGTGTCACAATGAGAGCTGGGAAGTAATTTCTTTTAGGCTACAAGGGTTAAAGAGTTCCCATTTTCTGAAGGGCTTAAAAGATTGTCAGGAGTCTCTCTAGAAAGAGATTTTAAAGCAAGTCCCTGCTCTTCTTTTTGCAAACTGAAAAACTTATACTGTAGTTGTTTTCATCATATGGGAATGGAAGGTGGGAATGTGGGAAGAACAGCACATTCAGACCTGCACCTGGATGAGTATAAGACTGGTATTTTTCCACTTCCAACAGAAAAAATCCCAAACCAAAACACACAAAAGTAAAAACAACAACAACAAAAACCCACAAAACCATAAATCCACAAACCAAAAAACCTACAAAAATCAAAACCCAAACAAAAAAAAAGATTCTTCTAAATCAGTCATATCTTAATCTGCATCTTCTTGTCAGCCATAAAAGTATTAGATCTCCCTCACCATCCATCATATTCAGGCTACCTTGCTAACATGCTGAAATACAGTTCTCCCCTAGACATCTTTAGATTCAGTAAGAACACAGATGTTCTCCATGCTTATTTCACTGTGCTTTATGAATCCCATTCAATATATCCCCAAGCAACTGGGTCATGCACTCTCCAACACTTTTCTCCTTTTCACGACCAGAAAAACATCCAGACTAGTCTAGTCTCTTTATGTCACTGGGCAGCACAAAAGAACTGCAGGGAGGTCAGGTCTCAAAATGGACAATTACAACTCAGACTTCAGCTAGGAAGTTTTTCTGTACCCAGTCAAATCAGAAATGGACTCTCACCTTCTGGTTGGCCCCTTAGACTTCAAAACACAAACAACAACAACAAAAAAATCCAATCTCCAAACCCAAAACTAAACCAGGAAACAATTAATTTCGTGATTATTGGTTTTTACATTTTAGAAGCTGCCTTCTTTTGCTGTTCAATTTCAATAATAGAACAGAAAATATGAAACCCCCCTAATATTGTCTGCACACAAAATTATATATTCACATGCCAGAAAAAAAGGAACCCCAAGGAAAATGAATGACCCAAGAATCCAATATTACTGCAAAATATTAGGTTTGAATTACTGGGGAAATTGGTAGTAGCAAACTCAGCCAGTTTCAGCTTATTCAGGACATAATGAGCTTTGACAAGATTCAGTAGTTATTTGTTGATAACACTGGCTCTTAGTTTTTCACAACTCCTTTCAACCCATCCTTCCAGTCCTATCCTAGCTGTACCAGTCCTTCAACTTAGAGACAGCACCAGATGTTAAAATGACCAGATTATGAAGGAAGCAGGTATGTGAAGAAAAAGAAGGAAGATTAAAGGGAGGTAGCTGAGATCAATAGGGGTGAAAGAGGAAGGGCAGAATATTATGTTTCTCAGTATTTATTTTGCAAGGGTTATTCATAGTTCAAATGCAAAGTTCAAAGCAAAACTGAGTTTTATGGAATCCATAAATAATCCATGGAAGTTATCTCCATTAAAGATCACTACAAAAAAATACTGCAAAGACTACAAAGACCAAGACATTTGAAAAACATGCTGTCTGCAGTGATATAGCTGGTAAAATTTTTATTATGGAATTCAACACATATTTCAGGATAGAAAAAAAAAGATGTGAACTTGAAGCTTCCATATAGTTGAATTATCTTATAATTATCCACAATATACATCACACTGGAACAAATTACTCCCAGGATAAAGAAAACTACAATAGCTAGACTGCACATGTCTCAGTGATACAAGTGAGTAAAATAACCTTGTAAGTTTTTGCTGAAGATTCATGTAATAAATATCAGAGTCCTTCCCTGCTAAGCTGTTGTTTCTCCTTAGCAGGGAGAAAAAATCAGGGATTCTCAAACCAGAAGCTGCATTTGGGTCATCATTGTTCCTGGTCACCAATGAACATGTACTCCCTAAACTCATTTATACTTCTGTTTCCCTCTACATCCTCTGGGAACAAGTTTGCCATTTGTTTCATAAGAGAAAGCCTTTCCTTTGTCAAAGGTGGTAAACATTCTGAGACACCTGACTAAGTTGCAAATAATCATTCCCACCCTACTCCTGAGTTTGCTGTTCGTTTACCACAGTCCTCTTTCACCTCCCTCTTTGAAAGTAGAGCCTGGACTTGTCAGCCACTTCCACAGAGGTGCTCCTCATCTCTCATCATCCTGATGAGCTTCTCTGTTCTTCCCTTTTACTACACTTCCCTCCTGAGACAGGGGCACCCTGTCAGTGTACCAGAATCACAACTGAATGCATCACACATTCAAATAGCGAGAACTCTGGAAGCTACCTGACAACTTTCCAAGTGTGCAGATTTACCTTAACTTCAGTCCATTTGGGATCTGAACATATGCAAATTAGAAAATATAAAAAATTAGCATCTGACATATCAGACCTGTACTAATAACAGACCATATACATTCTATCAGAATATACCTGTGCATGAGTCTAAGCTAAGGAAAACTCAAGTCTCACCAATGTAACCAGAATGCACCATCAGTGATATGCCATAACAATAAATAGCTCAATTCTAGCCAGACAATTCTCTGCTCTCAGTCCACATCCAAATACACAGAAGTATTTTATGCAGCAAGTTTTCCTCAGTTTGCTTATGACCTAATTAAGTTGCCTCTGTTTTATCTCCCCAACACACTTCTATCCTGGTAAATATTCAATGGATTACCTGTCTCCAAATCGGCAGGAACCTGTTTTAATATAAAATGGGCAATTTGCTCTGTCCTTCTCTGTTCCCAGATTCTCTGGGGGCTCTGGGTTATGCCAACTCACACCATTCTCCAGCTGTGGAAGAAACATTAAAATAGACAAAAGTTAGAAAACAGTAAAGAAACGGAGTGTCAAAAATAAAACTTAATAACTGAATTCACAAGCAGTTATGAGCACTGTTTCTACAAGGCAAGCTAAACCTATTTAAAGCATTGTTTTTCAAAGCTGCCCTGTGCTTTGGGTCTCATTTTATACATCTGTGTCATGGTTTAACCCCAGCCAGCAGCCAAGCCCCAGAGAGCCACTTGCTCACAGCCCCACCAAGTGAGATCAGGGAAAAAATGGAAAGGTAACAGATATAAAACTCATGCATTGAAATAAAGACAGTTTAAGAGGGAAAGCAAAAGCCAGGCAAAAAAGCAAAGCAAACTCAGGAACTAATTCACTGCTTCCCAGGGGAAGAAGGGTGTTCAGCTATCTCCAGGAAAGCAAGGCCCCACCACATGTAACAGTGATGTGGGAGGACAAGCATCATCATGCCAAATGTCTCCCCCTTCTTTCTTCTTCCCCCACTTTATACACTGAGCATGATGTCAGATAGTCTGGAATATCCCTTTGGTCAGCTGGGGTCACCTGTCCTGGCTGTCTCCTCCCAACCAACCATGCACCCTCTGCCTCTTCACCAGTGTGGCAGTATGAGAAGCAGAAAAGACCTTGGAAGAAAAGGTCTGTGTAGGCCCTGCTCAGAAATAACAAAAACATCTCCACATTTTCAACCCTATTTTAAGTGTAAATCCAAAACAAAGCCCCATACTAGCCACCATGAAAAAAATTAATTCTACCCCAGCCAAAACCACCACAACTTGGCAGAGAGAAAGCCAAGACTATTTACTTATTTTTCTCTGCAACAGCCCAAAGCTCACCAAGCTCATTATTATCACTGTTATGTGCATCTAGAAAAGGCTAAAATAAAAGTAACTTGTCAAAGGACAGAATTTTAAAAAATGAGATTCATAGTTAGCACTGGAAGTAAAAGTGTCCATACTGATCATCTTGGGTCATTAAAAATTCTCTAATTCAAAATGGCCTCACCAAATTGCAAGCCTTTAATGACTACAACCAAGACACATATTTTAAAAGGAATTTTCATTTTAACCAAACAATCTGTAAAGCTGACTGGCCTAAGTTCTCATTTTAAATCAACTGAAAATTCTTTTTACTCACAAGCAGCATTTGACCCAGCTACCAATTCTGCTCATGACTTGCAGCCATAATTTTCTATCACCAGAACAGCCCTGTTATGTCAGCAGTAAATGAACCCTGAACTGCTACTCTAATGCAGTCTCTAGCATACCACATTTCTGACTATTCCTTTGCAGACATGACTGCTAATGCATCTTGAGCTCTGGGCAGGCAGCAGTTCAGAGCAGTTTCCTACCCATCTTAGGAAACAGATTCCCTGCCTAAAGAACTGTTTAAACATGATTTGGAACCAAACCTAACGCCAATGTAGCTACGGCAGTCAATAAACAATGGATAACTAGGTTAAAACTTATTTTTCAGATTCATGCAGTGGTTTAAACAGAGCAGGAATTTTCACAAGTTGAACCATATGACAGGGATAAAAATCCAAATTATTCTTTAAGGCAATCTCTAAGAGTCTCATGAAAACTGCAGTTTTCTTTTCTACACACTGCCAGTTTGAGATCCATGCTCTTCCAGGCATCCAAGCAGTCAAGCTTCTCTCTCCCCCACCTTTTTTTCTTTTCATTAAGGATCTGTGCCCTTCTCTACCACTCAATCCTCTTATTTAGAGCCTGACATCTGCTTAAAAAGGCAAGTTTATCTTGCCACCCAGGGCTGACAGATTTATTTAGAATTACAATTCACAAATAAACCATCATGCACAGTGGTTTTTAACAGCACACAGCAGTATTTCCAGGTTCATTTTGACTCAGACCTCCTGAACAGTCATCAGCATGCACAACTGCACTGCCACCAACCAGCCAGAAATATGCTTAATTATGTTCCACCCAGTAAATAATTGTTTACAGCTCATGCAAGCCACTATATATTAAATTTATTCAGGCCATTAGGTTCTGGAGAGCAGATGGACAGCATGCTAGAAGGCAAACACTGGATGGAAATTAAATTACTTTTCAGTTCTTTTTTCAGAAAGTCTCAGAGCATACCTGGCTTTCAGCTTGATCCAGCATCCTCTGCACAGCTGCCTATAAATGGTGCAAACACAGGACTAGTGAAAACCCTGAGGATACACAAAACATCTGGTTTCTTTAGTTAAGAACCTAATTTACAATGCTCAGTGATTATGCATCATGAAAGTGTGATGGGGTTTGCTTTAAAAACAGGAGATTTACTTTGGCTCTGTAGCAATTCAGGTACTACAAAGCTGTTAAAGGATACATCAGACCAGACCCTCATGTAGATGACCTTCTAAACTAAATGATAGACAACAGAGAAGTTTAATTTTCTTTTTTAAAACTATCATTGAACTGCTGATGCTTAAATCTCCTGCTCTAGCACACAGCCTGGTTACAGGTAAGTCCATAATTAGTTGCACAAAATGTTTTAACTTACACATTTATGGAATACACAGAAAAATGCAATGCTTGGTGAGCCTCTGTTAAAGCAAGAGATGTAACTGGTAAGAAACTTAAACACTGTAAGTTAACCATATCTAGCCTTCCAAATACAGGGAAGCAATGAGGATATTCTTTCCCTTCATTTTTCTAAGCGGGCTGAGCATAACAATACAACTCTCCAAAACTGGCTGGACACTGCTTCTAATAAATTGCTCTATGAAGTTCCTAGAAAAAAGATATTTTAATATAATCAGGACAAGAAAATATGCTAGGACTGGAAGAGAATTAATTAAATTTAAAAAGAGCAAATAAAAATTAAAAAATGCAGTTAAAGATGAGGACCTGGTACTGATCACGAAGGATATTAGATAATACCCACCCTAATAAAGAAAAATTAAACAGAACAAACAAAACTCCCTG
Source organism: Melozone crissalis (assembly GCF_028551555.1). NCBI lineage: Eukaryota > Metazoa > Chordata > Aves > Passeriformes > Passerellidae > Melozone > Melozone crissalis. Next base: position 58,465,359 of record NW_026535791.1, on the reverse strand, counting down.
AACCACACAAACAAAAAAAAAAACACCCCAAAACTAATCCTTCACCCACTCCAAAAAAGCCTCTAATCACCATCACCCATCAAACCAGAAAATCTATTTCTTCATTTTAGGGAGGGAAATTAGTTTTTTTTATTGTATCACTTGTTAGAACTTGAATAAACTGCTGTTTCAAGACACAAGCAAAACCAATTAAACAACTTTCTGCTGCTAAAATGGGTGGCTCTGCTTTTAGCTGGGTAATCAGTTTCCCTCTGGGTGCCTGTCATTGCCCTCTATGAGCCAATTTAACTCACTATCCCTGGAAATAATAACCCAGAAAAACACAAAGCAAAGAATCCAACTACCAAATAAAAGAGAAAGCTGCTTCCATCTAGTTCAGGGACACCAGTTATCCCACTGAGGGCTCGGGCACACCCAGACACAAGGATAGAGGGGAGGATTAAAATCCTGCTGGTTCAACTCTCTCCAAACTGCATCTCAACCCTAAATAAAGGACATGAGCATAATTTTCTCTCCCTACTCTGCAAAGACAGAAATGGACACCTGAACACCAGAGGAAGCAAGACAGGAAATACAATAACTACTGTTCTTTGGCATCCCTCATTCAAGTGCTACATCATCAGTAGCACAACCAACTATTAACTGCACACAGCCAGAGTTGTCTGCTCATGGCTCCTCTCCTGCTGTGGCTATCAGACTCAGCTCCCAGTGAAATGTCCTCACACTGAATTACTGTACAGGAAACCTTACATCCAGGTCACTGAACTTGTAAAACTGAAGATGAATGTATCATTAACAGAAATGTTATCAATGATTTGTATCTTCAGTATCATTTTTATTCCACCCAAGGAGCTCTGAAAAAAGATACGTCCTGTTGGATGAGTCAGGTAAAGAAGAGCTGTAACACATCTTTTGATTAAGAACTGTGTTAAGGAACAGCAGCAATGTACTTCCATGTTCCATGTCCTCTTTGGGCATTTTCTTCAGCACTGACTGTGTTTAACTAGGACATTAAGGAAGGATTATGTTTAATGCATGATGCAGAAAGTGCAGTTATCAGAATCTGCACTAGCACAGCACCTTTGTATTTACCTGACGTAAACAATTACATACTGTGAACAACCAGATGGGTTAACAGGAGTTATACTTCAGTATATGGAGCCCCTGGATGCTCTTCAACACTGAACAATGGCTTAGGAACTTAGAATGGGTTAACTAATGCATTTGCTATTTATAAAAAAATCCCTTTTCAACATGCATAACTGTTGCATCTGATCATGTCACAGGACATACAACATACATATCCTCCCACCACCAGCAATCACCTCTCTCTCTCTCTTCTCCTGTTGCTTCTGCTGTGCCACTTCTCTCTCTTTTCTTTGCTGCTCTTCCCATTCTTCTTTGATCTTCCTCTTTATGACAGAAAAAAAAAAATTAAGGAATAATGCTTTACAATCAAAGTCAAAAGCATCATGTTGCATTACAACTTCTTGACAATTAAGTTTTTATCTAGTCAGAAGCAACTAAATCTGACAAAAGCCCTTTTAAGAGCTGTTGTTTTTTTGTCTTTTCAATTCTGCTTTTCTATACAAAAGAGTGGAGACTCTATGCTTTCAAACCAGCATCAAGAATAATGAAAGTTACTACACTAAGCTACCTTGTTGCCTAGCACAACTCTAAGATTTTGCATCTTTATACCTCTTCTTCCTCTTGACGCTTTCTTGCAGCCTCTTCTTTTTCTTTCTTTAGCTTGAACTCTTCTTGGGCCTTCTCTTCTCTCAGCAACCACTGCTCATGTAGTTTTTGTCTACCAAAGAAACCAGACACCACTCAGACCACCAAGTTAAGGACTACCCATAACTGAAGCAACTGTCATAAAAAAAATTCAATATTGAATTTATTACTTCAATAACTGCAACTTACCTAATGTTATTTAAAAGAGAAATTTCCATAGGAATCATTCAGGCTTCAGAGGAAAGGACTGTGTAGCCTGACATATTCAATAAAGATTGTGTTTCACAGAATATATTTGAACTTTTCAAAGTACTAAAATGGAATTGGTTAAAAACTGTTTATTGCATATATGCCATTTGCTAGATTTCTCACCTTTCTGCCTCAAGTTTTTTTTCTTCCTCTTCTTCCTCCTCTTCTTCTACTTCCTCTTCTTCCTCCTCAGACACAGATTCATCTTTTTCTGCAGCTTCTGATAAAAAAAGCACAATTCAACACATCTACATAACTGCATGCTATGGCCAACACAGATACACAAAATGATATCTTTAAACAAAACCCCCAAAAATCCCCAATCACTTCTAGTCCCACTGACAGTGCCAAACACTTCAGTACCTGAGTCCCTTAGTTTGGCAAGTGCCTGTCGCTTTTTTTTCCTCTTCTCCTTCTTCAGAATAGCTCTGTACTTTTGATGGCTGAGGATGGGAGAACATTGCTTATGTTAAAACAGACAAGCAAATAATTTTTACTGTATACATGCACTTAATTTCCTTCAGCAATACAAAATCCCACAAACTGCCAAATTAACAGGCATTTATATGAAACAGTAACTGCACAGCAGCATGTGATGTGACATCTGATGAAATCTGTAACTCTGTGGCTGTGCTGTTCAGACTTGCACATGGGCAGCAGCAAGAAGACCTGACATGGGGTCTCATCTTCTTTGAGCTCTGCAGTACTCAACATCATCACCAACTCCATGAAATCTCCTTCAGCTCCTGAAACTTGGTCACTAGATAAGGGAGAAAAACTTGGGGATCTCCTACCCTACAATTTTGGTACAACTTTCTGCACATTCTAGTTTTTCTTTTACAGGACATGAAATTTCAAGTTCTTTCTTTTCTCCTTTGTTATTTTCCACATGCAGCAGTCTCAATGCACAGCTAACAAAACACACTCCACAGCCCCCACAGACAATGCTCAGCACTGCTCCTCTGCTACAGAAGCTTGGCCAGACTCCTCCTTGCTTGTCTGACACCTTTGACCAGCTGCCTACAAGCAGCACCACGTTTTCACTATGGTTAAAATGCCTCTAATGTCTAAAAGCCTTTTCACATCAAGCTCTTTTCTGTCAAGTTTCAATCTATCTTTCCTCTTCCTAGCCAGGTGATAGCGAAGAAATAGGAAGGAGGAATCATCTTCTCCTCTTGTCATTGTGCCACAGCAAATGCTGATGGGAGATTAATACCTTCCCGTTTTGGAGTGTGTAATTTTAAAAGATTCCACACGTGTAACTCAGCCAGCCCGAACTTCACCCACATCTCCAGTCCTGTTCAGGATTGCTCACATCCTCACCACCTGCACACCTGTGCGTGCCAAGGGGACACCGCGGTGCTTGTCCCGACAGCAGCGCCTGCCCACACAGATAATGTCACCACCAGGGCCCTCTGCCTCTGCCCCGGCCAGCCTGGCCGCTTCTCACCTCGTGTCCCTGCCTGAAATGGATCGCATCGCTCAGCAGGTGCCTGGGGCTGACAAGCGAGAAGCTCCTCCCCAGTTCCTGGGAACATTTTCTTGAGGCCCAAGGAAGGAAGGGACGGAGGAACTCCCCTTACTCCCGGGCCAGCACAGGAGAGGGGGGCACACGGCTGACGCGCAAGGAGCAGCGGCGCCCAAACTGCTCCAGGACTGGGCTTCGCCTCTGCCTCCAGCCGCAGGACACCGGAGCGAGGCCTGGGCGAACGCCTGCAGACCCCGGCCGGGCAATCCCCCGGCGAGCCCGGCTGCCCTGCCCACGGCCTCGGCGGCGGGGCTGGCCGGGGCTCAGCCCGGGCACGCACATGCCGCTGCCTCCCCGCGCCGCGGCCTCCGCTGTCCCGCACACCTCTCAGTGCCGCCGCTCTCCCGGGCGCGGATCGCTGTCCCGCCCCGCCGCAGCTGGTCCGGGCCGGCACGGAGCCCCGCTCCCCCCGGATCCGGCCGGGAACGGGCCCGGCAGCGCCCCTCGCCCGCGGCTCCGCCGCTCCGGGCCCGCTCGACACCCCCAGCGCTGCCGCCTTCCCGTCCCGAGAAACACCGAGCCCAGTTTCCCCCGTCCCGCCGGGCCACGGCCGCGCGGAGCTGCGCCACTGCCGGGCCCGGCCACGGGGCGGCCTCAGCCGCGGCCGTCGTGCGCTCGGGCGGTCTCGGGCGGTCCCGGCCGGGACGGGGCCGTGACTCTCCGCAGGGACCCGCGGGCCCTCCCCCTTGCCCCAGGGGGTCCCAGCCCCGGTCCGGCCGCGGCCTCACCTCGGCTTCCCCAGGGGGGGCTCGGGCACCAACATGGGCGCCGCCATCTTGCGGGACCGACGGGACGTCACGTGACCCCTCGGCGGAAGGGCGCGCAATCGGTTCCGGCGGCCGCGCGCGGGGCCGGGCGCGCGCCGAGATCCCGGGGCTGAGGGCGGCGCGGCCGGTGCGGGCTGGGGGCAGGGACAGGGACAGGGACAGGGACAGGCGGCACTCAGGGCAGGGGAAGGCGGCACCGGGGGCACGGAAAGGCGGCACCGGGGGCACGGAAAGGCGGCACTGGGGGCACGGAAAGGCGGCACCGGGGGCACGGAAAGGCGGCACTGGGGGCACAGAAAGGCAGCACTGGGGAGCCCGATTTACCGAACTGTCCCAAGGACCGCAAGCGAGGGAGTGCAGAGAACATTCCGTTGTCACGGGATCCCTGAGTGGGTCAGGTTGGAAGGGACCACAGTGGATCATGTGCTCCGAGCTCCCTGCTCAGACAGGGCCATCCCAGGGCACAAAGCTGTGTCCGGACAGTTCCTGAATATCCCCAGTCAGGGACACTCTGCACCTTCTCTGGGCAATCTGTTCCAGTGCTTGGTCACACGCAGTAAAGAACTTCTTGCTCATGTTCAGGTGGAATTTGCTGTGCCCAGTTTCTGCCCGTTGCCTCTTGTCGTATTGCTCGGCACCCCGGGAATATGGTCCACTGCTGGACCCATCCTCTGACACCTCCTTTTTAATGTTACTATGTGATGATGAGGTCTCCTCTCGGTTGTCTCCTCAAGGCTGAACAGGCCCAATTCCCTGAGCCTTTCCTGACTCTGTGCCATGTCCTCAGCCCTGTTGGGTACCTGTGTGCCCGAGCAGTGGTGCCTGAGCTTGCCTGGGGTGCTGCTGCTCATGGCAGTACCGGGCAGTCACTCCCTGCCCACAGCCTGTGCTCTGTGTGGGAGCTGCCTTGGCTGTGTTGGGAGCTGTGTGTGGGAGCAGGGTGTTCAGTGCCTGCCATGAGGGGAGCTTTCAGTGTGTCCCTTGGCTGCTGTGAGCATGGCTGCCCTGCCCCACAGCCTCTCAGAGCTGGGGGAAGCCACAGTTCCAGTCCATTGATCAATTTAGCTCACACTGCTGATGTACTCTCATCATCATCTCTGAGGCATTGTACCTGACCTGATTATAAATGCATTTCATGGCAGGAAACTATTCCACACAGACCCTCCTGGGTGTGATGGGTGGAAATATGCAGGGTGTCAGTAATCAATTCCTCTGTGGCAGGAGTGAGAGATTACACCCTTCAGAGGCAGTGTGCTTGTAGCTATCATTTGGCATGTTTTGCATAGCATTAACAAAGTACATTGTTGATTAAGGTCTAAATTATTCTTCTAAACCACAACGTAGGAGCTTATTTCCTACATCCTGGAGGTAGTGCACTGCAGAAACAGCCAGAGCTGCTGACGGTGAAGCACACCACAGCAGGCTCTGTCAAAATCTGACTAATTGACTGTGCTGTTCATTAACAGCATAATGAGTATCCTCTTTCTTACTCTGAAGCTCAGTGAAGTTATTCAAAGCAAGCATGTGACTGCTGCAGTCAGCAGTTACATTTGCCACTTGACCAATGAATATTCAGACCGTGACCTCTCTGCTGTTACTGAACCATGTGCCAGAACCTAGACTCTCTTAAAATTAAGGAGTTGTCACCAGTAGTACTTCCACTGCTCCCTGTGCAGAACATACATGTAAAGTAACACATAATTTGCTGTTTCTTGGATACAGAAGATGGCAGTATTGGGCATTTAACAACTGATGAACCATTGGCACCCATGAAAGTATTGAAAAAAACAACCAAATGTGTTTCATAATCTTATTTCATTAAGAAATTATAACTATAGCTTTCATCCTCTCATCAACAGGAAATGCCATAATATTAACCTTCCTTTAAGCTATTCATGAGTCAAAATTGAGAAATTCTGTAATTTCTTTCTTTTGGTATGCTCCATTTCATCATGGCATTTTCCCAATGTTCTTGGGGAAGGCACCATCTTAAGCTTTTATATTTCAGCAATTAAAAGTAGATCTCATTTTAAGAAAACACAAAACATAACAGCTATTACCAACATCCAGAATGATTCTGGAAAAAGCTGTCATTCTTTTCAAAACAAGGATACAACATTTGCATTTTTCTCTGTTTTGTTTATTTTGATTAGTTTATACACATATAGCAGATTGGTTTTCAAGTCCAGGTGCAGACTTCCATACAATTTAATTGATAGAGTGTCAGAAAGATAAAGATGTGGCAATTGCAGGCAAGAGTCATTCACATATCCAAAGTCATACTGCATTCCAGTCAGTAGCTGTTATTCCTTACACTGGAATTATAGACCCCAGGCCTTCACAAGCATAGTTTATTTTTGTGGCAACCTTCAGGTTTTGGGACTCGCTCTTCCATATTTTCTACAGAGAAATACTCTTTCATAATCCAGTACCACATGAACCCTCTCATGAGAAGGTCAATAGTGGATGCACAGATTGTACTGTGTGGAACACCAAGAACAGAGAAACTTATCTTACAACTTGTAGTTATGTGCCATCCATGTAGTAACTACCATGCATGTCCCACCTTGCACTGTAAATGTCTGTGTGTCTCTCCAGATGTATCACAGGGCTGTGCATGCACAGTAGAGCAGCTCTGTTTGGAGTGCAGTGACTCTCTTTGGCACACATTTGAACTTCCTTTCCCTGTGGCTCTTCTGGTTTCCATTTCTTGTCTTTTCTGCCATTGTAGAGTAACATAAGCAGATAAGAAGGGTTCACTCTCTTTGTTGTGGGCCCCAGCCCTCTGTGGAAAAAAGAAAGATACATTTGATAAACATACAAATTATGTAAAAATGTCTTCACTGTATTATTTGCCATATGCTCCAGGAGAAGAGTGGCACCTTTCCTCATGGAATTGTACATCTGTTTGTTTTGTTGTTTTTGTTTTTGTTTTTTGGTTTGTTTTTTTTTTTTTTTTTCCTGGATGATGCAAATGGAAATAAGAGAATAGGGGCAGTCAAATGGCAGTCAAATCACTAGCTTGGATTTGTCTGACCCAGAGGATATGTGCTGTGTGGGAGACATCCAGGTTGTGTGGGTTTGGGGTGGGTCAGTTTTCATTGGCACTTCTTGGTGTGTTTGTGTAATAAACGTGAAGATGAAGTGGTGGCAGCAGCACCATCCTCCCACCCCTTCCATGCTGGAAGTCTCTGCTCACTCTCAGTGCCAGCCCCACTGTGGGCTGTCCTTGGTGCTTTCCACTGCAAAGTGCCCTTTCCAAGGTGATAGATGGGAATGCTGGCAAGTGCATCCTTCCCCCACCTGCACTACTGTCTGCAGAGCTAAATGTTCCTCACCCACTGTCTGCTTCTGTGAGCACTGATAAAAACTTGGTGACAGCCAGGTCACTTCTGCCCTGTTACAGTGATGGCTGTGGTGGCAGTCCTCATTCAACACCCTGTTCCCCCATGTCTTCTGGAAGTGACAATGCAGTGTTTGTCATTTCCACTGCACCCAGGGAACTGCACAGCACTGTGCACCACTGCAGTTCGGGTCTGCAGTTCTCCAGGTACATTTCCATGAGTGACTAAAGCTGACAGTCACACATGGGCTCTTTCCTCCTAAGAACTGGACACAACTCTTTGAGACTAAAGATTAACTTCCTCAGAGTTTAAAACTGTTAATTTGTCAAATTTGAAAACTGAGGTTAAGTTTAGCCATAGTTGTTAATTAACTTATACAATAGCTATCAATATTTTACTTCCCTGGGATTTTCCATTTCAAAGACATTGAAAGGAGCAGAAAAAGTACATTGCTAATCACATGGAGAAGATTGAGGGGATTTGTTTGTTTGTTTACCAAGTCATATGCTTTCTTGACTTTGCAATAAATTTCTCCTGATTTGTTCAGGAGTCCAAATTTTGATGTATTTTTAAATATGTACATACAGATTATACATGAACTTTTGTAGATCAAAAGCACTGAAAAAAAATTTACAGAGATACTCTTTATTTTCAACCAGGCAGGCAAGTTAATTTGGTACAATAGGAGAAATAATTCTTTGCACTAGTTCAGTGATATTTCTGGAATGCAGACCATGCATGAAATTCTTCATGGCTATGACCTGTAGCTCCACAGTAGTTAGGAAAAGCAAAGATAATATAAAAGAGGAACTGCTTAGAAATCTAACACCTCACAAAGTAGTCAGTTAAAAACATGCATTGCATATGTGCCTGAAGATTGTAATTTATTCAAACAAACTGATGCCTGACTAATTAATCAGTGGCAAACAAATGCAGACATGCTTAAACAGTGCTGTGTATCTGGCCAAAATGGAAGGAGAATCTGGGCAGAAAGTTATCAATGCATGTAGATTTATTACAGAGATACAAAGTGGCAGAATGTCTGTCTGTCCTTTTAGATTATACAGATATACTCCATTTATAAACTGAAAAGTTGCAGTGCTTTTTAAGACACTATTTAAAAATACCATTAATTTGAAGCAAAGTTATCTTCCTGCTAACACCTGGTGTGTTCTTGCATGTCCACCTGGCTTATTTAAAAACTGTGCTGGCTTTGGGAAAAGATTTATAGATGTGTAGCAATTGGTAGATTATGTGCAGCACTCTGTGCACGTACAATTGGATATGCACGTGGGCCTTCAGCTGGATGCATTTGGCACACATCCACGTTGCTGTGCACATATATATCAACTGCATGATGCTCTCCCTGTGAGCTCTGAGCTGGGGTGTTTATCACACTGCATCTTCTCCTGGCCTCCTCCCCTCTCTGCTGGAAAAAATAATTTTTCTTGCTTCTTGCCAGCAAGACAAATTGGGGAAAATCAGCCATCCTGGCTGGAATTCAGCAGCTCTGATCAGGGAATCCAGTCATGTTCTCTGAGTTTGTTCCTGCTGAGTGTCATGTCCCTTTGCTGTACTTTGACACTGGCCCCATGCAATTCTGAGGGGAAGAACTGATTTGTGATGTTTTACAGCAGGGGAAAGTGGTGATGCTGTGGTGTATCACACTCAGTTCCATTTGACTTCTGGCAGCAGGGAAAGGGTGCTCGACTTTTTTTCGCTCTTCCCGAGTTCTTCAGTGTTTCCCCTAAAGATACAAAAAAGTTCATGTGTTTGCTATTGAAGCAATGCACGTGAATTCACCATGAAACTGACTGCATTCACATTCTTTAAAGATTTTTCTAAGTTACAAATGCTACAGGAACCTGATAGTCCTTCATATATCTGTACATTTTTCAGTGTGCTCCTTTTGATGTGCATTTACACAGCATGTTAATTTAAGCTGTCATTAGAAATGAATGCATCACTTTTTTGTTTTCATAGGCATAGATTGAACATCTGAGCAGATAATGTATCCAATACTTTTGTATCCAGACTGGGCTGCCTAGTGAGAGCAAAGAGGTGCCTGGGAATCAGCTTGGTGAATGACTTTTAAAGATGGTCTATCAAGTCCTTTAACAGTGGCCTCTAAAACCAGTTTAAATTAGTGAAGCAGTAAGTTCTGTGCTACCCAAAAGTCTGAGTATCTAATGCAGTAAATACTGGTTATTGTTTTTCATAAATTCAGCCCACAGTTCAGTCAGATTTTTGTACTGTTTGTCATTCATGTGAAGCTTTTTGGGTTTGCAGTCTCAAGACACTTCTTGGTGCTAAAGGACCAACTGAAAGTAATTCTGAAGTGATCTTCAAGGTAGGACCTAACCATTAATCAGAGTGGCTACAGGGGGAATAGAGCAACATAATGAAATAAAGAAATCCTGTCTTGCTGCCTAGATTGCAGACACTGTTCAAATACCTGCAATACATTTCAGTTTCTGAATTCTTTTTCTTCCACATTTATTTATTTGTCTTGGTAAACATTTGATTAATAGTGCAGAATGCATTAAAATATTTCCACATGTGTGTGTACACATATACACAGTGGGTCATGTCTATAAAACAAAAATACATTCCTTTTCAACATGCTTCCTACTAAGTCCTTTATTGCACCTTTGCTTATTCTAGTTGCTACCATTATAAGCCTCTGACAGGAAAAAAGTATTTCTCCCTGCATGTAACAGTTCTTTTCATGCAAAGCAATGCCTCAGATGTAAAGTGGTTTGTGTAGAACAAGGCATTTGCTCTGCTGGGCTTGAGCAAGGACACAGGAGTGGGGCTGGGGTGGGGATAGGGGGACACGGCGCTGTGCCCATCAGGCTGGCCCTTCCCAAGGGCTGTGAGTTCCAGGGAAAGTGGGAGGCAATGCCTGAGCCCTGTTTTTTGGGTCCAGGTATTCTATATTCATCACACATTTCTTTTGGTGAGGTGAAAAGGGTGCCCAGTCTTCCTTTATCCTCAAGGACCCTCAGTGGGGCCAGACAGTTTCCCTGGAAGACAGGTGGCAGCTTCTTTTGGGATCTAGTGGCAGCCAAGCTTCAGATTCACCTGCTGTGGGTAGCAGTTGCCAGATGCTCTGGTGTGATGTGCCACAGACACTTTGTGTGTCTGACACTACGCCTGTGAGAAAAAAAGATTGGCCTGGAACTCTCTGTAAAATGTTGTATTTTTCTAAAAAGGAATAAGGAAAATTAAATACTTGTTGCAGTTTTTTGGTTTTGTTGGTTTTGATTTTTTTTTACTACAGAGAAAGGTAGTAAATAACTAACAGACGCCAGTTGTTTCTAGTGCCTGTTTTTAGCTAAAATAACGGGGGTTAATTATTAAACCTTTTACTTGGTTGCTCACTTGGGCTCCTGATGCTTTAATCCTGGGTCACACAAAGTTTAAGAGTGCTTTACAGGGGAGACTCACTTCTTTTTGCCTCAACCTTTCCATGCTGACGGGATGTTACGGGCTTTGCTGCTTATACTTTCTGTAGTTGCCATTGCTCATGCTGAGCTCTGCAAACCAGGTAAGATTTGGAGCTGATTCCCATCTTTCTTTAGGTAAAGTAGCTATCAGTTTAGACTACAAAGCTGCCAGCTTCTATGAATTTTATTTTAACTGGTTGTCTTCAGTTTGAAGATGGAAATGCTGACCATTCACTTATTTTATGAGTTTGCAAATTAAGTATGGAAGTTGGTCGCACTTCAAGAGGTCATTGTAAACCTCATTAAGAGTCTCTTGGACTTTTTTCATACAAGTAATTTCTCCTAAACCTGTGATTTCTTAAGATGCATTTAGAAACTTACATTTGTGAAATAATCAGGGAAGTAAATTATTTAAAATCCTATTTTGAGTGACTACCAATATATGTTTGCTTTTTTCTCTTTTGTCAGATGCACAGAATGCTTTCAAAGTACGGATTAGTATCAAAACAGCTTTGGGAGATAATGCAGTAAGTAAAATATTTTCACATATTCTTCCTAACTCAATATCTGCCAAAACAGAAGTACTGTATACTATAAAATTTGTGAATGCAATGCAAGCAATTTATTCTGCAATGTTAATTGTAATAGTTTGCTCAAGTAATGATCCAGGCCTCCGTTTCTTGACATTTGACTAGCCCACTCCTTAAAATGTCATCCTTTAGGAGAAATATAAAGCTTGTTTGTCCATAAAGGTAATTTAATGGTCAAAGATTTTTTTTCCTGTGGAAAAGCAGTAGGGATGTTACACTTTATACATGAGAAGTGCTGCATAAATGTAAGTCTGTATTTTGGGAAGGGCACTTCTGCTTGGGAGTGCTAATTGTAAAGTCAAGCATGTCTCTGAAGAGAAGCAGGAAAAGATTTTTAGGTCTTTATGAAATGGGACTTTATATCAGGCTCTCAGACAAGCATTAACTGTAGAGATCATTCAAGCATGTCTCATCAATTCCCTGCTAATGGAGGGCTTCAGATAGTGGCCTTTCTTCTCTGCCTGTGGTGCACAGGCTTGTCTCATGAAATGCTTTGGCTTGATTCAGATCTTTGGGCTTAATGTAGAAATACTGGTGTGAGCAAAGAGAGCTACGTGAGAGATTGGGACATTAGATGACTGAGTGGTCCTTCCTGATCTAAAGCACTATTTAATATGTCAGAGCCCAGTATTTTGTTAGTAGTTTTGAATACTTAGAGCAAATCTACAGCATGTTAACAGGGCTCAGCAGGAAATTAGGTATGAAACATCCTGGACAGTCATGTGCACTGTAAGTCTGGTGTCTGATCATGTTATGAGCCCTAGGAAACAAAAAGCAGTAGGTTACATGTTTTGAAAGACTGGTGATATGAGAAACTCTCTGTGACTGGAAAAGCTGTTCTAAAATTACCCTGAAAGATCAGGTAATTTAAACTAACATTAGCAGGGACCAAAATTTCACTGGTAATTTTATAACCCAAAGTACAAAGAAATATTCAAGATACCTGCTAAAGTAAATGTCTCAAAATTCACAGTGAAGTCAACTCTCTTGAGTGGGAGACTTTAATTAAACAGTAGTGTGAGCCTAGGTTTTTTTTTTTATTATTAAAAATAGAGTAATACTATGGCTGAAAATATGTCAAAATAATTATTAAAGCTCCTCTTGATGATAAGTGCTAATATTTTGATTTAATCTTGGTTCAACATAGTAACAAAGAACAAAAATTGCTGTTCCTGGTAATGTCCTTTTTTAGTGCCTTTTTCTTTTCCAGCTGTAGTCAAATAAGGGGAGGTTGTTTGATCATTTATAATTTTTTTTGGTTTTCACTCAAAAAGGATATGAGACAAATCATTACCCTTGAAGGCAGTTTGTATTGCTGGGAAAAAAAGCCATAACTGAGGAGTCTATTGTTTTTTTGTAGTTGTTTATGTCATAGAACAAAGTGTGTGAAAGCTCAAAGAATGGGGCCGTCAAGAATAGCATTTTAGAGCAACAGCTTGCTGAAAGTGGTATAATGCTATGGAAAATCATCCACAAACAATAAAAAATTTATTAAGTACACAGGAGGTAGTAGTTCCTTTTCATAGCCATTGCAGTCTTCTCTGTGAATGACTGAAATCGAAAAATGAAACTACTATGAAACCGAAATTCATTTCATTAAAGATTTTGGGGCACTTTACTTCTTTGTGCTGTTTATTTTGGCAAAGAAAAGTGTAATACTGTCATTGTGTCACAGCAGGACATGGTCAGCTTGGTTCATTTCCAGGTCACTTGAAGCTCCATGACAATGGAAAGCCAAGATGTTGTGGGAATTTTTCTCTAGAAGTGGCAGGATAACTCCAGTGTACATTCAGGGGCATAGGAAAGAGGTTGGTGCAGGTTTTCTCATGGTATAGTGCATGCCATCCCCTGTGTGTGAGACTGATGAAAACAGGACACCATTTTTTGATTTGTTCACCAGGTAAGCTGTACTCTGAGGCAGGGAGTTCCATTTGGTGTATTTATTTAGTTCTTATCACAATGGAGCTGGAAAGACCAGCTCTGATGCAGTAGGTATTCACCTGTTATCATTTTATTTGCCAATAATGGGTGTACTTGACAGAGGTGTTGTTTGCTGATCTGTGGGAGGAAACACAGTGCCTGTAGGCCTAAATGGAAGGTGATTTATGAGACTCTCAGAATGGTTTTGACTTTTTGAGTGGCTTCTGGAATAGCTTCTAGTCACTAGTTGTATTCTGTTCATGGAGCCAGCAGAGGGGTAGAGAGTTAATTCAAAAGGGACAGAGGCAACTAGAGAGTGAGAGAAAGTGATGGGCACTCACAAGTCTGTGTAACTTGCTGTCATCACTCGTTTTCACCATAAGAGTCAAAGAGTTTGCACTTCAGGGCTGCAGCCAGCTGAACTAGACAGTGCACTTCCCTTCTGGCTCACATGTTCAGGCTGCTTCCAGGGCAGAGGAGGAAGAGGAGGAAGGCTGACATACACCTTGTGTTTTGCCACCAGATGGGATCCAGAAATGTGTTTGTATGTCTGCAGCCACTCTGCAGTCTGAATGGCACAGAATCATTCAGGAGGGAAGAGATCTTGGATGGTCCCAAGTCCTCACGTGCTCAAAGCCAGGTCAACACTGAAATCAGTCCAGGTTGCTCGGTGCAATTTTGTAATATTATATTCTTATATCTTAAATTTTGTCTTTTACAGCATTATTACAGCATTTCACCCCATCAGCAACCTATACTCATCATCTTTCATGCATTATCTCATCATCTTCTTCATTCAGTAAGAGGCATTTAAGACTGCCTTTCACAGTTAGCTGTGTCCAATTCTGCTCCTCCTTAACTTATAAAGGATGGCAAGTGCAACTGAGCCAGTGTTTTTGTGTTGGTTCCTTTGTAGCACAACAAACATGGTAAATTTAACAGTTCTGATACCATCATGTAGTGTTTCATTGATAACAGTTATGTTTACAGCATGTGGTTCCAAATTATATTTAAATATGGTTGCAAATGATATTTAATGTTTCCTCTAGAGTAGCAGAAAGTGTGCATCAATATCTGAAGTGCACAGGGACATCCTCAGTCATCAGCTGTGCTCCAGGCCTTTGCATTTGGAGGATAAAGATGAAGCTGAGAAAGCCCCGTAGTAGAATGAATCAGTTCTAGTGGAGGGTGTCCCTGCCCATGGCAGGGGGGGTGGAACTAGATGATCTTCAGAGTCCCTTCCAATCCAAATCATTCAAGGTTTCTTTGCACCTCTGACTAGAGAAAGCTGCTGTTTAGAAACAGTTTTCTGAAATTCACGCCCACCTGTCCTGAGTTCATACAGTTTGTTAGCTTTAAGTTGTTCTTGCCTTACTTTTCCTTCTCATTATGCTGCCTCTCCCTTGTGTATTCCTGTATGCAGTCATGTACAGAGGTTCTTGTTCACCTGGACCCCACAGCCATGTCCATCTCCTCTACTTCCTGTTTAGTCTGCATTTTCTCAGGCCTTCTTGCCCTTCTGCCCAGAAGGTTGTCTGCAATATCTTCTCCTGGCTCAGGCAGACCCTTGATTTCTGCTGAGCTTTCTCTGCCAGTCTCCTCCCCCTCTTTCTCACAGTTTTCTGTTTATTCTGTCTCTTTTCCTACTCTTAGAGTGCCTACTCTTTCAACTGGGCCTGGAATTCCTCATTAGAAATTATCTTCCCTGATTTGAGATATCCTTTTTGTTACTCTGACTTAAAGAAGTGCTAGGCTGCTGCATTATTTATGAGAGCTGTGACAAATTGTGCATGTATATATGCATTGCACTAAACATAAACATACTGAGTCCATGCACTTGGTAGTGCTGCATTGTATTTGTGTCCACGTGAGCATGAAATGGAGTGTGCTTCATCATTATCTATTTTCAAGACAACTGATTAAATTATCTCTACAGCTGGTTTAATTCACTGCCTAACAAATGACGTCTTTTCTGTCCTTTTGGACCTGTTCTCAAAGACTGCAGATGGCATGTGGGGATTCAGTCAATAATGCCACACAGAGAAAAACCAGATCTTCCCTTTTAGTAATGCAAATTGTGCTTCATGGTTTAAATACAGATATCTTTAAAATGATGATAAATAGTTCTGTAGCTCCAATCTGTATTAATTCCTTTACTACACAATCTCTTTCAGTACTAGTTGCTCTCATTACTGTCACATTTTCATCAGTGCAGTGGGATCAAAACACATACTTTTATAACTTTTTTCCAAGGAGTTTCTCTCTGTTTTTTTTTTTTTTTTCAATTTTAGTTCCCAGGTTGGCAAGCATTGTCACAGTGTGCTCACAACCACCTTCATTCACAAGGCAGGAGTGGTGAGTCAGAGCCCAGGTTCTCAGCAGTGCAGCTGCACTTTGGTGCTGCTCAAGTTGTCTGCTGCCTCAGCTTTGGTGTCCCTCCTATCTCATCTCAGAGAGCCCATTTCACTCAACATTTATCTAGGGATGAGAAATAAGATCACTTTCTACCATTTAAATTTACCCTTTAAATTACTCCATCCTTCCCTGTTCAGTTTCCCAGGATGCCAGTACAAGATGAGGGTTGCAGGTACCTGAAAGTTGGATTCTCTTTTTTTTTTTTTTACGGAGAGGTTGCATCTCCATGCGCCTAAAATCAGAATTTAAAAAACCAGAATTAAGATTTGGAATTTTCAATGCTATCTACTGCTTTTTGGTGTGCATTGCTGTTTTTTGAATGTGTTATAAAGGACCATAAAAAGTAGGTCCAAGTTGAGAACAGAGCTAAGTGTCCACACCACTGGGTTTCTGGTTTGGGTGATTACAGAGCAGATTTTTTTAATGCTGAAAGTTAAAGATTAGATTTGTGTTCTGACTGACTGAAGAAAGCTGTTTCTAACTTCCCTTAATATAATTCCAAGAAACTAATAATCTTTGTAATCTGCTGAAAGGGGAAGAAATTTAATCAGTATGCCTCAGTCATGGCTCCTGTTATAAGAATGTAATAGATGCAGTTCTTACAGGTCATTAGAATTGCATATGTGAGTGAAAGCCCAGGGGAACCCAGTGAAGCTGTCCCAGAAAACTTAAATTATGAAAGCATAATTTTTCATCAAGACAACAGAGAACAGTTTTTGGAGCCTATATTCTTCTTCTTATTGAGGTAGTAAGGATGCTATTTTTTCTCTTTTATCTCACATGCAGTATAATAATCTTTAATATATTTGAGTCTTCTTATAATCAGGACAGTGTGCAGCAATAAGGCTGCAATCTCAGCTTATTTCCTGGTGTCCTAATGTCCAACTCCCAGAGACCACCTTAAACAATGGTTTTTTATTATTATTTTCAGCCAGAGACAAATAGTTTTAGAGGGTGGATTTAAACCTTTTACTTTAACTCAGTTTCTCCAGCAAAAGAGGCAAGGCTACGAGTGCAGTTGTGTGGGGAGAATTCTAATAATATGTCTAGTCTTTGGTAGAATAAACTTTACATCTCCAGTTTGGTCAGCTTTCAGAAATATTCAGTTAATTCAATTTTTGGAAACATACCTTGCAGTTTATATTATTTATATTACAGGCTCTATTACACTTTTTTTTCCATTAGAAAAAGTCCTTTGTCCTCACTAAATAATGGGCATTCATTTTCTTAGCACAACCAGAGAATTTATTCATTTTCTTGATCAATACAGCATTTCAAGTTCAGCGACTCTTTTCCCTCTGTGTACTGCCAGCACTGGTGCTGAAACTAATTATTTTTCATCTCCCTTTACAGTATGCCTGGGATGCTAATGAAGAGTACCTCTTCAAAGCAATGGTGGCTTTTGCAATGAGAAGATATTCCAGCAAGAGCACAACTCAGTAAGCATCTGCTTGGATTTGCCTTATACATATTAACAATGCTGCATGTAGTGACCTGTCCTCTGCTGTACTGAGCTGTAGAAATCATTATATAGAGATTCTAAAAGCAGGCTGTTCCACTGTACCTCTGACACCCAGTTACATATTCAACATCACACTGTCTCCATTTCAACAATGTTCAGTCTTTGAACCAGTGTCCCTGTGGATCTCAGTGGGATGGTGCCAGTTCACTTTCAGCAGAATGCAGCGGGAAGATTTGGCACCTTCTGGAGACCATCCTGAGGGGAGGTGAAGGGACACCCTGGGAGGTCAGGAAAGGCAGCACAGATCTCTGAGGGAGCAGCTCTGGTGCATCCGTCCTTAGAGCTCAGCTTCAGCAGTGTGCTGGAGATGAGCTGACTCAGAGCCCTGGGAGGTGGATAGCTGTGCCAGTGCTGTGCTCTGCATTCCTATCCCTGATATCACAGCAGCTGAGTTTCCTACCATCACCAAGTCTCAGATGTTGTAGTGTAGATAGAAATCAGCCTTTAATTGGTTTTGGGATTAAATCTACCCTGAGGTATTGAATGTTCTTTGCTGGTTTCTGATCCTTGCTACTCTATGAAATTAGATACCAGATTAGACAGAGCACTTAGCAAGCTGTATTCTCAGGATGTTCTTATCTTTCTTAAAAGAAAAACCTTGTAAGTGCATTTCCATAGGCCTATTTTTTTTTCATTGTTTTTCAATCTGAAATGAAAGATTGACAGTTCTGGTAGGCTAACAAGGATAAGGTTTTCAATTTACTTAAAAATAAAACTACTTCAGGCTGTCATTGCATCAGGTGAAGCATATTCCACATTTGAAAAGATATTTGTTAACTTTAGTTTCATGATGATTATTGGGGCTGCTGCCTTTCTCTTAAATAAAAGGGCATTTCCCCCTCCATGTGACAGGAGTGTTTTATTCCTGCTGTTTCATTTTTATTCCTCAGAGGTGGCCTCCTGTGAGCAAAAGAGGTGTTACATCAAGCTTAACAAAAACAGCCAAGTGTGCTACTCAACCCAATTAAAATGGCACTTAAAAAAATTAGTTCAAGATACAAGCTAATTACAGATGATTATGTAGGACTTTTCTCAGATTTTCAAGGCAGCAGAGTTTTCATTCAGCATCTGCTCCATAAAGGTTCACTTTTGTATACTTATTTTAGTCCTGGGTCCTTTTTTAAAATTATTCTCTTCCTTTAAAGTCATGCTGCTTTCACACAGCAAAAACCTGTGTCAGAAGCAAGTGATCTTTTTTCTCTTCAAGCACTGTGGTTTTCTGCAGATTAAAGTAAGGTTGCTGCAGGAATGGGAAAAAATCTAGCCAGTATGGAAGGAGTAGAAGTTTTAATGGCAGTTATCTGTAGCCACTCTGGGCAATCATAGAATTTATACTAATTAATTCAGTTCCTATCTAGAGAGCTTTTCCTAGGGACAAATATGATGATGCCAGTGTTACTCCAGTTTGGAGGTGGTGTTGCATACATCAATATTCCCTGCTACTAAGTTGATCAGAGAAGTCAGTATAATATTTGGAATCAGCCAGCTGTGGGGATCTTTACTCTTTTTAGGATGGTATCTGACTTTCTCTTGGGGTATAAACTTGGGTGCACCCCTCATGGGGTATATATTGGAGTTATAACTGATAACTCATGTAGGACTTAGAGACACCTTTGGGGTCATTATAGACAGCATGTCACCTGCAGGAGAGCTCTGAGATCTGACACAACTTCCTGGGCAACAGGCTGAAGTGTCTCCTATGCACAGATCTCTCTCAAATCCCAAGGGACCTCAGAGTCCCTGTTTAGTGATGGAGAGGCTGGATTAACCTCCCAGTACACCTCAAATAATATCCCTGTTACATGGGAGCAGGAAGGCTGTGAAAGCTTCCATCCTGTTAGATGGAAATAAAGACTCCTTTCCCCACCCTTGGGGCTGGCAGCTGGAAGGAGGGAGTGCAGTCCTGCTCCATCCCCTCTGCAGTGGGCATGGAGGTATGGGAGCAGCCAGAGGGAACAGCAGATGCTGTACACAGGAACAGCGCCCTGGCAGAGCTGGTGAGGACACTTCACTGTGGTGAAGAGAGAGGCACAAGCAGGAGCTTGTAGCAAATAAATTACATTGCACTGCTGGCAAATAAATTGCATTTCACTACAGGAGCTTTTGTAGGAAAATGTCAACAGATTTTCTTCAGGAGATGTAAAAGACCAAAGACCAATTATTCTGTCATATAAGGACAAACAAATTGCCTGTGATTGCATTCTGGTAGCATCTAAACTTAAGGAAATTTTGCATCTGGTTAATTGAAGTTTTTTTCAAAATAAAACCTATGAAAAAGATCACTGTTATTTTATGTAACTAAATACTGGTTCTGCCAGGGTGTAAATTATGCATGTGGCCATAGCCAGGATGTGACAGACCTCTGCTTTAAAATCCCATTTATTTCTAACACACCCACAGCCTTGAAGTAACTCACAGCCACAACTAACTTCCACATGTGACACAAATGCCATTAATTTCAGCAAACTATATCAAGCCCCAGAATAATTTGTCTGGTGGATCAGGATAACCATTGTTGCAGTCTGCCCCATAATTTCTGATATTTGAAGTCACCTCTTGTTAGGTTTCTGAAGGTGGATAAAAGCCAGGCTGTGGTGACAAGCATTTCAATGTGAGGCTGCAAACAGCAGCTGATGCTGTGGCTGCCCTTGTGCAACCACTGAATGACCCAGCACAGAATGGGGAGGATTGCACGTTACATCTCGAGCTCTCTAAAGTTAATTTCCAAACTGAAATTTAATAAAGCATGGAGCAGTGTTTAATGTTTGAAAGGCCTGTCAAATTTTCAAGTTTGCACAAAACAGAAGAAAGGTATAATCAATCACATTACTCAATAGCTATTAATAGAGTTACAAATAAATATTTCTTTTTCAGTGGAGAATTAATACCCCATTATTTCCTGCTTTATAGATGGCCTTTCAATTGATTCTTAATTCACATGGTCATGAACTACATAAGGCAACCTTTGATCTCCCAGTGTTAAAAAATTATTGTTGTAGCCTGTGTTAGCAACCCTGGTTTCTCTAATCTGTGACTCATTTGAAATAATATGCATCTCTTTTGGGCCTGAGACTAGTTAATCTTTAGAGCAGAAAGAATGTCAACACATTTGTTTTCATTCAAATAACAGACTCTACTTTTGGTATATCTTTCTCCCATTTATAGATAAAAACCCCTGAAATTTTCCTTATGAAGTGATCAGGAAAAAAATTCATCTACCTTGTCCATCTTCCTAAGACAGGCTATTTTTTGCTACTAAAAATATTGTGACCATTTAGAACAACAAAATAAAGAGTCTGGAGTAAAGCTGTTACATCAAAGTAATCCCATGGCTGCTGGGAGGAAAATAATGTTCCTTTGCAGAAGCAGCTGCAGAGGCCTGTGTTGGAAGAGGTGTGATGCTTTTGGGAGAGCTGGAGATAGGCACTCGGGACTTGGGGACTGTGGTTCTTCCATGAGCTAACAGCCATTCTGGGCACTCAGCTCGCTTCGACTCTCTGACAGCTCTTTCTTACCCCCAAGCAATCATTTAAATCTCCATAAGGAGCAATGGTGGTGTTTCAGGCCAAGGAATTGCCAGGGTTTCCTACACTCTACTCACTGTGTATCAAAGGAAATGCAATTTTGGATTTTTGCCATGGTGTCATAAGGCCAAACCAGGATTTTGTCATTTTGATGATAACAGTCTACTATAATCCCATGTCAAAAGTCCATCAACTGCTAAGGAAAGGAAAAATGTCCACATATATATTTACAAATACATCTGATTAGTGCCTGGAGAAGCCAGGTTTCTCAGATCTATACAGTGTGGTGGCATAGTTGCAATGGTTCTCATTTTTTCCTAGGTTCTCTGGTTTTCCTCCCATGCCATTTGCTTGCAGGTTTGATTTGTGAATCAAACCTGCAAGCAAATGGCATGGGAGAAAAAAGAGTGCACCACTGCACAGAAATTGCCACATTGGTGGTGCTTGTTGAACCAGTCTGTTTTGGTGTTTACTCATTCCTTTTGAGCTTCTCATGAATGGGATTATTCTCTTTGGGGCCTGGAAGGGTTTATGGCATTTGTATTCCCCTGATGAAAAAGTGGTAGGGGTGAAACCAGAGTTTGGGTGCTTGTAATTGAGAAGGATTTTAGAAAGAACAGGGAAAAGAAAAGAAGCCAAATTTACATATCCTAGTGCAATCCTTGCTGCCCCTTGTTTCAGTGCTGATTGTTCTTCAGAGAGATGCTACCCCTGTGGCAACTGAATGCTTTGTCTCAGGCTAAAAACCGTGGCACTTTAGGGGAGACCCTGGCTTGAAGAGTCTGGGTGTTCTGCCAGTCCTTCGCTGCCTTTATCTGTCTCTTTGGGGATCAATATTTCTTACCCCATTTGAAGAACATCTGTAGGGCAACACCAGCTCAGATTTTCTACCTGGCCTGCTTTTTGATTGCACCACAGAAGCTGCAGCTTTAGGAACTTTGGCAACACGAAGTTTTGGGTCCTACTGTTATAAACACTGAGATAGAAAGCTTCCTCTGCAGTTACAATTTTAAATATTCTGTGAAGTCAGCAAGAGTTTGTCAGCCACCAGCCAAAAGTAGGCATTTTTCCCCTCTCCTGTAAATTTTTTGCTTTCTTTTTGTTTTGCAAAGAATAAATCTGCTTTCATCTTCTGACTGTTGCCAGCAACTGATGTGAACATCTTTTCAAATTCCAGAGGATAGCTTTCCTCTTTTATCCATAAAAATTCTCTGTAAAATTGATTCTATTCTAGAGAGGTAAAAGTGGTCATTTTGGCTCTGCAAAATCACTGCTTTCCATTTTATTGCATATCTCTCTAGGTGCTTATAGCCCAGAAAGCCAACTGCATCCTGGGCTGCATCCAAAGCAGTGTGGCCAGCAGGGCAAGAAAGGGGATTCTGCCCCTCTGTTCTGTTGTGCTCTGCTCTGGTGAGACCCCACATGGAATGCTGCATCCAGCTCTGGGGTCCCCAGCACAGGAAAGACATGGAACTGTTGGAGCAAGCTCCAAAGAGCCAGAATGAAATCAGCTCAGTTGGCTGGAGCCTGGTGCTAATAATGCCAAGGTTGTGACTTTGACTCCTGTGTGGATCACTCCCATAAGAGTTGAACTTCATGATCCTAGTGGGTCCCTTTCAGCTCAGAATATTCTGTAATTCTCAGATTAGAAGCCTATGAGAAGGGTGGAAAAAGACTTTTCATAGGGGCCTACAAGAAGGATGGAAAGAGACTTTTCACAAGGGCATATGACAGGACAAATGGGAATGTCTTCAAAATGACAGAGTAGGTTGAGATTAGATATTAGTGAGAAATTCTTTACTGGTGGTGACTCACTGGCACAGGTTGCCCAGAGAAGCTGTGGATGCTCCATCCATGGCATTATGCAAAGCCAGGCTGGATGGAGCTCTGAGCAGCTTGGTCTAGTGGAAGGCTCACTGCCCATGGCATGAGAGTTGGAATAAATCTCTAAGGTCCTTTTCAGCCAAAGCTGTTCTATGATTCATGAGATAGATAGATAGATTAGATAGATAGATGATAGATAGATAGATAGATAGATAGATAGACAGACAGATAGATAGATAGGTAGATGATAGACAGATCTCTGTAAAATGATCTATTGCACTACCTACTCA
Source organism: Melozone crissalis (assembly GCF_028551555.1). Lineage (NCBI taxonomy): Eukaryota > Metazoa > Chordata > Aves > Passeriformes > Passerellidae > Melozone > Melozone crissalis. The sequence goes on along the minus strand of NW_026535791.1, from coordinate 58,442,203 downwards.
AAAAAAGTTTTCATCAGGAAATAAAACATTTCTACAAAATATTAATAGTGAGGCACTGCGATCTGCCTTACAAGCAGGTCCCTGGCTGAATGGGGAATGCCCAGGCATGGAGATTCTCTCTCCCTCCTGTCCCTCTCACTCTCAGTCCCCCAGTCCCCTCAGTCCCCCCAGTTCCCCCAGTGCCCCCAGTCTCCCAGTGCCCCCAGTCCCCCCAGTCCCTCCCCAGTCCCCCCAGTCCCCCAATCCCCCCAGTGTCCCCAGTCCCCCCAGTCCTCCCAGTCCCCCCAGTCCTCCCAGTCCCTCCCCAGTGCCCCCAGTGCCCCCAGTCTCCCCAATCCCCCCAGTCCCCCAGTCCCCCCAGTGCCCCCAGTCTCCATAATTCCCCCAGTCCCCCAGTCCCCCCAGTGCCCCCAATCCCCATAATTCCCCCAGTCCCCCAGTCCCCCCAGTCCCCCCAGTCCCAGTCCCGGTTCCCGCGGGGCCGGGGCGGTGCTGCCCGGGGCCGGCAGGCGGCGCTGCCGAGCAGAGCGCGGGGCCCTGTCACGGCCTGGAACGGGTCGGTTTTCACTTCCTCTGCTTAAATATTCGCGATTGTGTCATTCCAGAAGGGTTTTCTGATGTTTCCACCATTTATCAGTAGAAATCTGAAAAGAAAGTCGCGTATAAAAGGCATTTCGCGGACTATTTTCTTAGTACGCCATGAGAAGCTGCCTGCCTGTGCCCCTCCACATTTAACTTCACAGGAAACTGAACAATCTTCCTTTAAAATAGATAATATAAATATTTTATATAGCATAAGCTAAAAGGAAGAGGCCAGTGCCACTAGAATGACTAAATTTAGCTTGTTCCATGCACTCTGTGCCTGGCTCTTTGAACAAAGATGTCAAAAGCTATAACATCAATTCCACTGATCCCTCCAACAAATGTATCTTGTAGAAGAACTGCACTTACTTAACAACCACGTGGGCAATTCTCAATGATTGGTTCCTGTGGTATTTGCTGTCAAAACCAGAATTCTTAGTTCACCAATGCACTTCCTCCATTATATGGCCTTTGTCATAGCCAATGATGATTGTAATTCAAATATGTATTTTTCCATTTGATTACACTAAATGTATGTCCAAGACCATGAAAGTCTGTAATAGATTTAGAAATTCGTTTGAAAACTCATTTGGTCTTCATAAGCTTGATTTCTTTAAAATCATATGGGAAATGGGAAATGGGTGAGTGGTGTTTCCTTCTTGAGTATTAACTGTTAGTTTTTTTAAAAATAAGAAATTTTTCCCCCTTAGTTGAGAGCAATATTTTAGGAAAATCTAAAATATTTCAATAATTCCTTCCATGCTTCTTTAGAGATGACTTTTGTTTTAACTGTCTGCAGAATTTCCAATGTGCTGCTCTGCAATGTGACAGACCGGGTGTCCTTTTGGTTTGTGGTCACAGACTCTTCCAAAAATGTGACAACTGTTCCTGGAAGTGAGGTAGAGGCAGCCATCAGGTACAGTCACTGCTCTTGCAATGTTTTCTTCCTTGTCTGCTGAGGATGTTGTCTCTCTCTGGGCCTTTTATGAATGAGCACTTTGCCTCTTTAAGGATGAACTAATCCAAGTTGCTAAAACGCTGAGGGCACAGTACTCTTTAATGAATGTGAGATTAGAGGATGTTTAACAGTCCCACAGAATGCAAAGAACTTGAGCCTTGGGATTATAACTTTGGAAAGAATCTCTGTTGATGCTGGAGACTGAAGAAATCTAATCCCTTTCCAGAGCCCCACCTGTGATGTGCTGTCCAGTGTGTGGCACACTGCTCTCATCCAGCTCTCATCACATTTCCCAGTGAGACAGGTGATGGAAGGGAACACTTTCTCGGTGGGATTAATATAATTTGGCTTTTACTGCATGGTACATGCACATCTATACCTGGGCCAATGACTGTAGGCTCCCCTTCAGTGCTTCTCACTAACAATTCATCTGAATTAATTTAGAAGTCAGCTTTCACATGAGAAGAGCTCGTGTGAACTCCTCATGAGCAGAGCTGGCTGTGTCCCAGCTTGGCTTAAGCAATCTTGTGCTCGCATTCTTTTCATACCAGCTCCTTCTAGAATGCCAGTCAGTATCCCAGCTGAGCATTGCTTGTACAAAGTACAGTGCACTACAAATCACTTTGCCTTCTACTGTCACATTCTGGAGCAAGCAAAAGGAAGAATTTGGAGCTGACAAGGGAAAAAGAAAAAATGGGATAATCTGACTTCAATGGTCCAAAAAAACCTGCACCAGGGGTTTAGAGGGATGAGTCCCTCAAGCAGCATAACACAAATATATTTCTCAAGCATGGAGTGGAAAATGGATCTCTTTGTTTTCAGGCATTCTGTTCTGTCTTGAAAATTCGTGTTATCGCAATGGAGGTGTAATGCCTAATTCCTGATGAATGAGTATGCGTTCTTTTGGAAAGATTAATTTAAGCTTATGAGCAGATTAAACTGTTTCCTACAGAGACACCAAACAATAGCTTCACAGCATTAGTGGAGGAAGCAGATTATTTATTCACTGAAGCTCTCTGTAAGAGTGCTGGAATGCGGGGGTTTTGCATTTCTGTTATTCTTTGATACATTCAGTAGCATAAGCTGATTTATTTAAGCCTTTTATGTGCCCTGTTTGGCACAGAAATTGGATGGTGTTATTGTTTGGTTTTTAACTGTTGTCTGTCACCTGATAAAGAATATGCTATTTATGAAAAGTTTTAATTCCTACCTAATTTAAAAACAAGAAATAAAAGGGTCTATAAAACTAAAATGGTTTTTTTGTTCAATTGCTTCTGGTTGCAGGCTTCCATACAAAACCTTTATTACAATTCTTCATGCTAGGGTAGCACATAGCACTAGTCATGGACTACAATAGTGTTGTATGAGATTCCTACAAAGTAAGAATAAAGAGGAAGGTAAACCATGTCAGAGCTCTGTATGATATTCAAAATTTTGCATAAATACACACAAGATATAGTTATGCATATACAATCATGAAATGCCCTTGTAGTTGCCTGTATGTGTTTCAGCACACAATTCTGAAACTCAAGCCACTAGATGAGGGTAAACAATGCTTATTTCAGCTGTTCACAATGATCCTTTCATATCAGTTAGGAAATCTTTTCCAAATGGCAGACAGCTTACGGAATTATGAGTCTTAAAACATGCCATGGCTTTCAGTCCTGTCCAGGAATGCTGACTTTCCATTAAGGCTAAGAACTTCCTGTTTAAGGGACAGCCAAACATTATCATTTCCAAGAAGAAAAATTTGTTAAATCTTACCCGTATTTCCCATACATCTTTTCTTAGGAAATAATTGCTTTGTGGTAAAGGAATTTAATTATATACAAGAAAGAGCTGCATTAATTCATACAGCTGCTATCAAAAAGAATCTCTCAAGACCTATATGTGTAATCCATTTGTTTAAAAATTTTTAACATTTTGAAAAAGCTAATGAAAGATACTTCTAAAGACTCTTAAATCTGCATAGATTTAGATCCAGAAATATCTTAGAGGCAGTGAAACACTTACAGGCAGTGAAAATGGGTGAAGATATCCACTAAAGGATAGCAGTTGTACTACTTCTGTGAAAAAGCAAATTTCTCAGACTTACAGTTTCTCATATGGAAATGTCAAAAAATGTAGAAAGTACAAACCCCTTTAGCTGCATCCTGCAGGGAAGAAGGACATGTTGGCAATAGGTATGGATTCTTCCAGACCAGATTGCATCCTGTGCCTCATGGATCTAAGAAAATCTGCAGCAGCAGCAGGGGCAGATGTACCAGCCCATAACATACAGGATGGTTCAGTTTGAGGGACTAGGGGGCAGCTGTGAGTAATTCCTGCAAGCAATGAAGGGTAGATCTGCCACTCCTGTGCTAAACTTGAATGCTGCATGAGCAAGGCAACAGAGCCAGCCTTACAGCTTACAACCTGCTATGTCTTCAGGACATGGTTCAAACCAGAAATAAATAATAATATCATACTTCAGGTCTCATCTGTATTTCCCAATTTTTCAGATAAATGCATACAAAAGTCTGATGTTCAAAATGTTGTAAGTGTGTGGGTGTCTGTGGATTACTGAGGTCTCTGTTGTAGTCAAGGTCTGTGTAATCTTGCCAACATCATAGAATCACAGAATCATAGACTCACAGAATCATTTAGGTTGGAAAAGACCTTCAAGGTCATCAAGTTCAACCTTTGACCAAACCACCACTGTGTCAAGCAGACCATGGCACTAAGTGCCTTGAACAGTTGTGTCTTAAACACCTCCAGGGATGGTGACTCCACAACTCCCTGGGCAGCCTTTTCCAATGCTTAACCACCCTTGCAGTGGAGAAAATTCTTCTGTTGTCCAACCTGATCCTCCCCTGGTACAGTTTGAGACTATGTCCTCTTGTCCTGTTGCTGAGAGAAGAGATTTTTCCCCTAAAGGTGGACAACATCCTTTTATTCATCACACTGGATGACATTCAGCCCTGCCTAACTTACAGCACATTCATGAAAAATCCCTTTATTTTCTACTATCTTTTTAACTTGTAAAATACCTTTATAAAGAGTTGTGATATTTTTTTGTTCTTTCTTTTTTCCCTGAAGGATGAACCGGAACAGAATCAACAATGCCTTCCTACTGAGTGACAAAACACTGCAGTTCCTGAAGATAACCTCAACCTTATCACCTCCTGTTGAACCCTCTACACCTGTCTGGCTTATTGTATTTGGTGTTGTTCTTTGTCTCATTGTGGCTGGGATTGTTTTCCTCATTGTTTCAGGGATTCAGAAACACAAGAAGTAAGCAGCCTAGCCTTTCTTCTGTTTTAATGGAATACTGATTAGTTAGGTCAGCTGAGCTGGTTTTGTATTTCAGAGCAGCCTCAGATTAATGCTGTGCATCCTTCCCTAGCTAGGCAAAGATAACCCATCTCTCCTTTTCTGAGGAAAAAGACTTAAAATTTTTAACTGTAAGGTGTAGATGCCTTAGTAATTTTATGATGTAATGAGGAAATGGAGAGTGTAAGAATATGGTCCTGGAGGCCACCTGACTAGAGATGAGCTTTGAAAAGACAATTGATGTCATTCTTGGGAAGGTTTATTGTACCACGGGTGAGTCTCCTCTCACAGACCACCCACACAGCTACCAGGAGGGGGAAGGCTGGCAGTGACTGTGTCCCTTCCAGGGCAGTAGTGTCAAAAGCTGGTAGGGCTAAAGAAACTGTGCTGCTGCAGCTTGAGAAGACTCAGTAGAGCACACAGTAATGATTAATGTATGGCTGAAGAGGGCCTGCTCACTGGAACAGAGCAGGATTTCACTTAACATCCATGACTTGATGAGCTTAAAATACGCAGCCCTTCACAGGTTCCTGGGCAGATCCACCCATGAGCTTAGGAATTTTTCTGGTGGTCGGGTAGGAGATACTCTCTTTTCCTCTCCATTTCTGCCCTGGTGGCACTGGTGAAAAAGGGAAGGGTATTCATGCTTCCCTAGTGTGGGAGCAACACGGAGAGCGGGTGGAGTTTTGATCCTGACACCTCTGCTGGCTCTGAGTTGAGCATAAGGAATAGAAATTTCTCAGCTGAGTTGAGATTCTGCCATAGAAGTTCAGCCTCTACCATGCTTTTGGCTGTCACAGAGTTTAGGTTTAGTTTTGTAGTTTAGGCTACAAAATGGTGACTTCAGCAATAGATTCATAGAGGAACAGCAGAAGAACTGAAAAAGGGTACATTCCTGCTGATAACCAGATAATATCCAAATTATTGACTGTATAATGGATTGTATCCCCAAATATATCAGAAAAAGGAGTTTTTATTACATAAAAAGTAGTATGTTGCAGAGACTTCTCCTTCCTGCCTTTTTATTACCTTGAAGAATGTTGGAGGACCTCAGAAGAACAACACTTGGGAAGGTTAAGTGCTTCTCATAGAGGACCTTTAGTAGGGCAGTCAGAATCCCTTCAGTTATATTTTTCAATCAGAGGAGTTACATGAATTTCCAAAACCCCTTTCTGTTTTCTAAAAAATCCCACAAAACTCAGCAAACAATAGACGAAGGATACTGTTGGGGAAAGAGTCTGGGAAGGTATTTGGAATCTGTGGATAGTTAAAGCCGTATCACAGCCATGTTGTATGGACTGAGTTATCTCATGCCCTAAACATAGGCAACCTCTTCTGTAAAACTGAGTGATGTTGCTACCTGAAGCCCATGCCTGCTCTCTGTGATAAGAGCATGCAGTTTGGCTCTGTGTTTTTTTATAGTGGCTAAATTTCAGGGAGTCTTTGAACATTTCATGTAAGTGTAATAAAATAAACTAGGATAAATAGCTGGGATTTTTCTCGCTAAAATAATCACTTGTGCTTCATATCATGCTGAAAGACAGGATTTCCCCCTGTATTTTCAAAATAATTCAGCTGAGCTTGAGCAGTTCCCTTCAATATGGTGCAAGCTGCATGCTCTTATCATCACACTGCCATTAGTATGGCTTGTTGCTGCCTGCCTGTGCACCCTCTCTGTCTCATGCTCTTGCCCTTTTAGTTGCTATGCTTTTTCCACTTCTCCCTCTGTTTCCCTACTCTACCATTACATAAAACCTTTCCTCAGAGCAGGCTCATCTGTGGCCGAACTGTAACCCTCCTTTCACATCAATAACATCTGCAGGCAGGGGTGGGGAAGTAAGAGAGAGGGTAAACCAAGCATGTATTTCTTCTATCTATGGTTGCAAGGACTGGAAAGGTAAAAGGGATGGTCTGGCTTATTTGGCTTCTTGGAAAAAAAATCAGAGAAAAGGATTTCAAAATAACTGATCTCTTTGTCAGACAGTGAAGTAAGTGACCAGGTTTTCAAAGGCTTCAGCATGTTCAATAATTTGTTTACTTAGAAGTCTGTCCAGAGCTTACATAATGGGAACCCTGTTGCCTAGTAAGCTGTGTTGGAAATCTGACCCCTAGGATGGTGTCATCTTCTCATAAATCTGGCATTTTGTCTTTAAAGGCCTTTAAAATGCCATGTAAATACCTCAGTTCAGATAAGACCAAAAGCACGTGCTCCAGGCTGTCCATGCTCAGGGTGTCAGGGAAGGGGAGTTGGCTTACAGAGGAGATTCAGTACTGAGTTAGACTCATGCATCATTTATTGAAGTGAGAGATGTGCTGAATTCAGTGCCTGCAGTGAGCTGGCTCAGACACACTGTCTCCCAGCCTTGTGTTTGCTCTCCTATCCTTGCAGGAATGGGACACCTCCCCCTACAGCAATAGATTTGCCCCCTGCCCAGGGCAGGATCATCCTCTGCAGTCTATCCTGAACTCACCCAAAGTCTCCCCTTATCCCCCTGCAGCAGGGGCCATAAAAATTGCCTTGGGAAGAGTGAAAACAGAGACAGCACAAGGTCTTTTCCCGTATTATTTCTCCCAGGAATCCATTTGCAGCTGTGGGCCTTCCTGAGCTGGATTTGGTCTTCTTGTATGTTTTCTCTTCCTTTAACTTTCTCTTCCCTTAACTTCCTTTAACTTAAGGTGTTGAGTCACTCCTTGGATTCATGGAAATTTTTAGCTTCTCTGAATTCCTCTGATAATGAGTTTCACATATCTTCTACTCCTTTCATTTCTTTTGAACCTCCTTAGTAACTTTTATGTTCTGCCCCCACACTTTTATGTTAAAGAACATTCCTTTTTATCAGTGTGAGAGTAGCCAGAGGTCAGAGGTTTCCGCTACTACACCCCAAGTTTATTTTAACAAGTCTGTAATGTGAAGAATCTCCCAAAGGCCTATAAAATTTTATTATTGCTAATATCTCTGTCATTAACAGTTACTCTGAATCAGACTTTTACTGTTGTCCTGAGTCAGATTGTTACAGTGCACGTTGTGAGATAGGAAGAAGCAGTGCACCTGACCTTTGAGTTTCTTGTCCTCTGAAAGCGCTGATGCTGCAGGCCATAAAGTACAGCAGGTTTTTCAACTATGAACTAATTGTTCCCAAGGTCAGAATAAATCTGGAATTAAAGGAACATCGTGACCTCATATTTGTTTATTACATCTTCTAATGATTGTATTTTAGATAATATTTTTTAGGGGTTTTTTTAATGTCAAGAATTTTATTCAACCACTGTTATGTTTTTGGGACAGCTGGAGTCTGGAAAAGTGAAAGCCATGCAATTGTTTGATCTAGAAAACAAAAGTATAAAATACTGGGTAGGAAGGTGGCTGCTAATGAAGTTTGAAGGAAAAAAAATGCAGATTTGCAGCATTGAGATTACCTAAGAAAGTAATCATGAATATTCTGAGGAAGGTAATAATGGATGTCATTAATGTCTCCACATTTGGAGGCTATAGTTAATCTAAGACTGATCTGTTTCTAAAAAATATGTTTTATTTTGTACAGATCATGGGGTGTGATCTATAACATACATTGCAGGGTCAGATTACATGCTTAGTGTAGACCTTTCTGATGTAAAAAAACCCAAACAGATTTAGAGATTTTTTCAAATTTTGTTTTGCTCCAGCTTTTCTTTTGTACCTTCTAGTCATGTTGGAGAATAAGAAGGTGAAATAGTATTTAAAACATACTTAGAACATGTCTACTAAAGGTTTTCTGGTCTCCAATTCTGAGCTCAAACTGCTAAACTAGGGCTTCCAATCTGTGGGTTCCCCAGCTATTTAGATACACTATCTGGTGTATTTACTACAGCAAGGAAGTAAATAGGAAGACTGTGCCATTAGGAGCATAACCTATGACAAACTTCTAACTAAATATGCCGTTTTCTTTCCATGGAATCATTGTGAAGTGCTGCAGGTCAACAGAATAAGATGATCTTTTCTTTCTTGTTTTTAGAAAGAATAAAGAGTCAACAGAGAGAGAAAATTTAGAAGAGAAAGTTGAAGTGACACTAGAAAATGGGATTCCTTGTGAAGCACTGGATTTAAAAGCAGGCCACATTAATGGAGTCTTTGCAGCAGATGATGACCGGTTCACATCCCTATGAAATGCTGCCACTGCTCTCTGGTGGTTTTCTGAAAGACTCCTGTGCCTGCCTTTTCTCATCACTACTCCTGAATGTCAAACATGAAGACAAGAAAAATGTCCTTTCACGTGATTTTCCTTGAGGGAACCTTTTGCTTGGGTCATCCTCCATTACAGTTCTTTTTCATGAGCAACACAAATAAGAAGGCCTCAGATAATATCCAGAAAAGATTTCCAGGAGATGTGTGGCAGAACAGGGTTGGAACCTGCCTTGTGCCAGGCATCTCATTTTTAATGATTATTTAAATGTGTCTATCATTTGTTTTTCCTGACATAAATGTGGAACTGCTTTATTCCTGAATGTCACTGGGGAGATCATCTGTCATTGTCAATTCTTGATGGGTTTTTTTTCAAGCCATATGGAAAAAGTTTCTCTGTAAAATTACTTCTGTTTGCTGCTATGTAGTATGCCTTTAGATGGAACAGTCATCAGTGCATGAAAGTTTCCAGTTACTGAGACGCATAAAAGCTTTCACAGCCTCTGTAAGACCAGGTCAAAATACCTGGATCTTGTATAGCTCTGGGGCTAGCAAAAATCTGGTACTAGAAGTGTTTTTCACTTAACTGTCAAGGTTACAGATTATGTGAGCTGGAAATTTGCAAAACTCTGAAATTTGTTGAAATTAAAAGTTGCAATAAAGGGCAGGTTTTCCACAGGTGCAGTCAGTGTTTTGTGGCCCAGCTCTCATTAATCACAGGCCAGCCTGGATTGGAATGGATTTGCAGACCATCTTGTTCCAATTCCCCTGTCATGGGCAGGGACACCTTCCACTAGACCAGGTTACTCAGAGCCCCATCCAGTCCAGCCCTGAGCACTTTCAGGGGTGGGGCATCCACAGCTTCTCTGGGCAACCTGTTCCAATGCCTCAATAACCTCACAGTAAAGGATTTTTTCCAAATATCTAATCTAAACGTGCCTTCTTTCAGTTTGAAGCCATTCCCCCTTGTCATGTCACTACATGCCCTTGTAAATAGTCTTTCACAGCTCTCTGGAAATGTCTTGCTTACAGTTTTTAATAATAAAACTAGAGTAGATTTCCAGCATAGCCAGCCTGGGGTCAGATGAACCTTCATGATCATGTGATAGGTAGACAACTTTTGAAAGGATTCAAAAGATTTTGAAACACCAATTGCTGAGTTTGGTGCGCCTGATCTGGATAAGTGATAAAATTCTGGCTGTCTTCAGAAGCATTGGTCAACAGAAAAGGGGAGCTTTGTGTGTGGGTAACTGTAAAAAGATAAAGGAAATGTGTTGAAGCAAAATATGGCATCTGCAGTCACTGAGTATCTGCCCACATCACTGGAGGCAGGATTTGACCATTAACCATCCTGTTTCCAGTGTCATGTCTAGAAGCATATTAGAAAACGTCTTTGCTTATTAGGATTGTTTCATCAGACTCCTCACCAACAGGAACAGGCTTAAACAGAGTAAAATGTGCTTGTAAAGGACCATCCAGTGTTCTGAAGGGTACAAAGGTTTCTTGTTTCCCAGGGTGGAAATCCTTCAATCCTTTGTCTGTATTGAGTACCTTTGACTTGTCTCAGTACTGGCTCTTAGGACCAGTGTCAGCAGAAAGGAAGGAATGGGAAGGAGAAGGGGAAGCAGCAGGGTGAAAGGGGAAAGCTGAGCAAGGGAAGCCCAAAGCTAGTGGAGGCAGGAGTGAGGAAGGCAAAATACAAAATAAAGCCATGAACCCACTAATCATTTGCATAATGTGGTCTCATTTGTCACAGTTGTCTTTGATGTCCTGCTGGTGGGTCCCTCTGGACAAGGACTGCATCATCTCTGTGTCCCAGTGTGGGCTACTCCATTCTGGAAAGGATTAATAAAGTTTGTTAGTGATAATATCTCAGTGCTTCAAAATTACCGTCCACAACATGTGGATGTGTTTCTCACAGGAATGTTGAAGATGAAGTTTGTCAGGGTTGGAGGGGAAATATAGAGTACAGTGTTATTACTGCCTCAGTTGTTGCTCCAAGGTCTCTCATGCAAAGTTTTAGTGAAGTAATTCAGATCCCATCATTTCTAAACATTCACACTTTTCCATATTTTGCATGACAGATATCTACACCTCAGTGTGACCACAATGGTTTGCTGGGTCTGCAGTGCCTCTGCAAGAACCTGTGAGAGATTTTGGTGAGAACAGCTTAGTAGTGCAAGAGCAACCTCAAGTTACAGATTAAGAATTGCTGTTTTCCTGTATTGTACTATATGATACTGAAATAAAATTCTCTTGAGATGAAAAAGGGCCAAGCTTATCTGAGCATACTTCTCAAGGCCTGAGTGAAGGTTCAGTTTAGCCTATGGCACTGGCCACCAATTTGAAAACAGATTGAAATCCTCTAGACAAGAAATTATGCAATGTGGGCTGACTGTGGTGGTAAGTATTTAATCAGTGTCTTCCTGACAGCTCACCTTTTACAGCAGTTTGGCTTAATTTTCTGCTGGTGATGATAAGGGAATCACCCAGGGCGTACACCTAGCTTGCCTCTCTGCTGACAGAAAATGGCTCGAGAGAAGCAAATGATACATGAGCAGCCGTATACTACATTTAGCAACATTTTGAAGTCAGTGTAGGTATTAGCTCTTTCACTTAAATAGACACTACAAATGAGGTTAATCAAGGTCACAGTGCTACAGAAGAAATAAATCTTTTTTCTAGTCTGTGCAGTAGGATCTTATTAGAAAACAAAGGACACTTTGATTTGAAACAGCCTGTCCTCCAGAGCCTGTAAATGGTACAACAATTTATATCCCTTGAGGATCTGGCCCACATGTTTTATGTAACTTCCACTTTTTTTTTTTTCTCTAAACCACCTGCATCCTACCCATGATAATAAACAGGAAAGTGAGTAACAAGTAATATAGACTGCATAGTGAACTGCTTCCCAAAACAATGAGTTGGTTCTGATTTCAGTTACATTCGTACTGTGCCAATGAATCTTGGAAAGAGGTACATGGTGTGCCCAAGACTGAATTTTTTCATTTCCAAGAGCTGTATTTAAGAAAAGAGAAGAAAAAGGAAAATTCAATTCAATAAAGCAATAAACCCAGAGTAGTTCTGTTTGAAGAAAATCTGCAGTGTTTATCACTAGCTCCACATCCCTGGCAAGTTGACATTTCAGAAAGGACTTTCACAATTCTGTTCAGCTTGCTTGAGAGGGAGCATTGATGCCTACACCAGAATGAGCACAAATCATGCATGAGTAAGTTGTTTACACTGTCGGTCATTAGCCAGACATTTGGAGTGCTGAAGAGCATTGGTGTAAAGAGTCTGTCTGTGGTACTCAGCCCTGAACATCTCTATCAGCCCACCTTGCAGTCTGGTACTCCCAACTGGACCTGGTATTCCCCTGGGCTCAGCCAGTGCTGAGGAGCCTGCAGGGATGAGCTCAGGGGCCTCATGCACACTATCTGCTCCTGTTTGTCCAGGTACAACATTTGCTTCTGTCATACTGATCTTCTTGGACAACTCTTTCCTAGCTGAGCCTTCATAAAGTGGCACCTTTATTCCACATTTTGAGGGAAGTCAGTCCATTGTTTCTGCTGTTATTCACTAAAAGGATGTGTGAAATGGGCTCAAGAAATCTCAGGGCAGTCTCAAGCCCTGTTCCTTCATCACTGTGAGTACGAAATAATTTCCAAATTAATACAAATCACAGTATTAGCACAAGAACTTTTGGTTTGATAATTTCTTTCAATAACTGGATTCTAGTTTTGACCAACCAAGGAGAGTTACCACATCTTGACAGAAAGAGTTTTTCATGTGTAAACTCTCACATTTGGGAAAACAAAAATATTTACTTTTGAGGTCAGGGAAGAAGTGCAACAAAGACATGAAACAACTCAGTGAAAAATGAGAGTTTATGATTCTAGATACTCTTAAAACATGGCTCAGATGCTCTCAGAAATTTGGTTGGTTCATCAGTGCAGTAACCTGTGACTCATGAAATAAGCTGTTTTAAATATGCTGGGTTTTTATAGAAAATGCATGACCAACTGTCCACAATCCATTAGCAATGAACAATCTTGGCTTGGCTTTCTATGAGCGGCTCCTTTTGGCCTCTCATGGTTTTTGTTTCCTTTTAATGTGTCATGCAAGAAGGGAGGTGTGCAGTGGAGTGACACCACAGCTTCCTACAAACAGACAATTGCTAATGAAAAATTTGCACAGTTAGATGTGCCTAATTTGAAGGACTGAACTTGCTATTTTTCAAACCACATTAAACTAAAGTACATCAACAGTGATGAGTGGGTCACTCTTGCCAGCACAAACACATCGGTATGTTCAGTTTTGTGAATACATTAAGCACTGTGGATGCACTTCACGTGGAAGCCTTGTGTTTTAACTGGATGTTTTGTGTCTGCATTGATGTTTGCATCAGTCCAGAGTAATTCTGCCCTTATAGCCCAGATCCAGCTTTGTTATGAGTAAAGTAAGCAGGTTCAGTAGGAACTGAATTTGATCTAAGATGAAAAAGTAAAATTTGATTTTGTTGGTTGGTCTGTCCTCTTCCTTCCTACCATGTTTCCCTTTCCCTCAGAGGTGGCAATTTGAAGCTGTCAAAGCATCTTGCTAGCTACAGCAATGACTAAATGGAAAACATTTAATTTTGGAAAAACTGCAAGAGGTTCTTGCATTATTTCTACATCACCTTTGCTTTTCTCCTATAATTTGAATTATACTTACTACAAATGACAGTATGTAGCTTTTATCAGTTGTGGACCAACAGGAATTTTAGACTTTGGACTAACATTCTTGATGATATTGTATCTAAACAACTTTGCAGGTGCTGATGTGTGAGCACATGCTCACTGTAAAATGAACTGGGGCCACTTGCTTAGTAAAACTGAAGTGAGAAACACACGTTACCTGGATGCAAAGCCATGCTTCAGAGGATCAATACCTTTCCCTTCATTGTTGGGGCGAGGTGTTTTTTTTGTAAAGGGCAATGTGTAAGGGATGTAGAGTATTGTGCACCTGAGTGGTTGCCTCTCCTTTGCCTTTATAGTGTATGGTTTTAATTTTTACCGTAGCCTTCAAAGTAACATGTTATGATACCCTGATTTATCCTGTCAGTTTGTACACCCATCTTCCTAAAAATCATTCAGCTTCAAACTTTCTCCTAAACTTTGCAAACACACTTTGGTTTCCTGATGCTTCAGGAAACTGACAGCATCTTTACACAGCTCCTGATGTGCTCAGATCTGAGGCTGGTCCCTGTGCACAGGGCACTGTCCTTTGGCAATGCTGAGCACTCTGACTTGGGAAACAGCCATCAGCCTGTGGCAATCTGGGAGTGCAATGGAGCTGAGTGGAGGTGACAGCTTTTTTGGTCTGAAAAAGAAAAGCAGGGAGCAAATGGGACAGGAGGTTATGGAGAGGTATGCATTAGTTGTCCAAGGCATCGGTCCCAGGCTCGGAGCAGTGGGGTGCAAAGCCCCCTGTGCCCCAGGAGGTCGCTGGGTGGTGGCTGGCAGTCGAACCAGGTGGGTGCTCTGCAGGTAGCAGCCTCCCCTGGCTTCCTCTCCTCACAGACAGAGATTCTGACTGTGGTGCAGCAGGTGGGGCATCTCTGGCTGCCTTTACCTCCATTGCTGCTGGGCAACAGGGAATTAATCCAGCCGGCCACTCATCTGCCCTTCCTCGTTCCTGCAGAGGACGAGCCAGCTAAGCCCAAACTGCTGATGCTCAGGCTGAGGTTTGGTGCTGGGACGGGCCCTTGGTGGCTTGGATGGAGCTGGACAGGGGGTGTGTGCCTGCAGAGGGGGAGAGATGGCCCCATCCCTGTCACACAGCTCCGGTCCCCTGAGAGAGCGGACACGGGGATCTCATGAAAGCCTTCTCTTGCAGACAGGGATGTGTCCCTGTGTGGGGACACATCCCTGTGTGGGCAAAGCCACTGTGGCATGGGCTGAAGCTCGCAGCTGCAGAGCCAGGGAGTCAGGGAGCCAGGGAGCCAGGGAGCTGGGGAGTCAGGGAACAAGGGAGTCAGGGAGCCAGGGAGCAGGGAACAGGGAGTCAGGGAACAAGGGATCCTGGGAACAAAGGAGCCAGGGAGTCAGGGAGTCAGGGAGCAGGGACCTGGGGAGCCAGGGAGCAGGGAGCCAGCATCCCAGTGCCAGCACTTTCATCTGAGAGGAGGCGGATGGCAGGCATGCAGAAGGGTTAGTCATGTGGGAAGAAGGCTGCCCAGGGGATTAAAAGGACCATTTGCCCAGCCCCCCGTTCGAAGCACGAGGAGGAGGAGAGGACGGGGGATTGATGCCCAGGTGCAGCCGGGGCAGCGCGGCTCCTCACCAGGCGCTGCTGCAGGGACATGTGCGGAGGGGCTGAAGCCACCCCTGGGCCGTTCACTGCCTCCCCAAAGCCACTTCATGGGAGTCCTCAGAGCAAGGATCTGCCAGGTATTCCACTGAAGCGAGCTGCTCTTTGGCAGAGGAGGGGCAGCCACAGCCTTGTGCAGGTGGTGAGGGGGCCCTGCCACGGCAGCTTGGTCTCCCTGGAGATGCTCCAGGACAGTCAATCCCTGTGCAGCCACAGCCTTTCAGAGCCCTTCTGCACAAAGTGGCCACTGAGTAACGCTTCTGTCTGTCTTTTATGCACTAGGCAGAACGACAAAGTGTAAGAGAGCCTAAACAGTGCTCCTGTGTGGAAAAATTGCCCTGATAATGGTATTTAAAGCCATTTTAAGGGTGTGTGGTGCCCAATACACAACACAAGGGTTTTTATTGAGGCATGTCCTAACTGCAATTCTCTGTTATTGCAGTCCTAGTTTCATAGCACAGCTCAGCCAACAACATGAGTGGTGAGGCAGAAAACTGCTCTAACAGAGCCAGAGCACAGATGAACATCGGTGGGCAGCTCTCTCAGCAGATGTCAGCCAGCTCGAACCCTGGGGACAGGACTGGGAGCACCAGGTAGGAGCTGGGAGCCACAGCTCTGCTGCAGACGGGAGGGCTGGAGGGGAGAATGGCACCGGGAGGAGAAGGAGCCTGTGCCAGCATGCCAGGCTACAGCAGCCTTTGTGCTGTGGCAGTGGCAAACTCACCCAGCCCTTTGCTCCTGCCAAGCAGGCTGGCTGCCATCACACACAGCAGGATTCCACTGAGACACGGTTTAAACCTCCAGCTGCTCCTCTCTCACCCAAACCCATGGCTGCTGCCTTGCTGCCCTGGAAGGTTTGAGTTTCCTGAAAAGGCTCCAGGTACTTCCCTTCCTCAGCTGTTTACTGTGTCCTTTTTGCTGTGGTACAACTGTCTTCCTGCTCTCAGCAGCCTTCCAGACCAGCATAAAGGTCCACCACAAGAAATGCTCCTCATCCAAGTCTGGATGGCCATCACCATCTCTGGCTATATAAATCACTCCCAGCTGAGAGCCTGGCCACTGCAGAAAGCCTGCTGTGCTAGTAAGGCTGACACATCACCCCAGGGGTGGCTGGGCACTGGAACAGGCTCTCCGGGGAAATGATCACAGTACCAACCCTGTCAGAGTTCACAAAGGACTCAGATAACACTCTCAGGCACATGATGTGAGCCTTGGAGCTGTCCTGTGCAGGGCCAGGAGTTGGACTTTGATGATCCTTGTGAATCCCTTCCAACTCAGGATATTCTAGGATTCATAGATTCTATGAATCTAGTGTCTCCCATATGTCTTCTCAATGGGAGCAAATCCATCCATGAAGTTTTGATGTGCTTGAGGCTTAGTGACTCCTCACTGTTCCAACACAGTTTTTCAAAATGTAGCTTTGTGCTAATTCATCTCACAACTTATTTTTTCTCTTGTGCAAAGGCAATGGCAAGAAAGGTGGAGTTTAATTATTTTATTATTCCTCATATATGATAGCAAGATTTGCATTTAGGTATGCAATAGAAAAGAACTTAGAAATAGGGCTGAGAATTTGCAGCATAACTCAGTGTGACACTGCCTGCTCCATTTCCAGCTCACTACAGTGCTTGCACACACATTTAAATGCAGGTGCAGAGGAAAACCCTATACAGCTCTGCCCTGGGGTATCCCCCAGAATTATTCCTGCTATCTGGGGGCTCCTGGGTCGTGCATGTATCCCTTGGGGCTCCAGGCTGTGCACGGACAGGTGGCTGCAGCAGGTGGGAGTGAGGAGCAGAGGTGACTCCTGCACCACAGCTACCAGAGCTGCCTCTGGACAGGCAGAGCACTGTAAAGGGGAGAAAATGACACCTGCATGTAAAAAAGGAGTTTTGAATCAGCCAGCCCTGTTTCAGGACCCTAAAAATACCCAGTTCAGTGATTGTGCAATTAACTTGCCAGCACAGAAGAGAAAATAGGAGAGTTGAAGTGAAGGGTCAACATAGTTCCTGTTCTCTGCTGAAGAAGAAGAAATCAAGGTAATAATAGGCATAATTCTCTGCTCTGACAGGCAGCAGCTGAAACAACAGCACAAAAACCTTTCATCTTTTCACCATGTGACAGTCTCACTGGCAAATTGAGAAGCAATGAGCAAGACAAGAATCACAAAAGGCACATAATTACTTAGAAAACAGGCTTTGTGGTTCTCAGTGAAGAATAAGGGCATTTTATACCTCTCCTGGGCCTTACTGCATCCCATATCATCTGGATGTGGGAAGAGAATATCCATCTATTAACAGGTTTTTGGGCATTGCCAAGCACTGCCAAGGGAATTCTTCAAAGGATTACAATTCCAAATGATCATAAAATTTTGAAAAATGGACTGAAATCACTGTGATGCTCTCCAGCCCAGACAAATTGACAATGCAGTAATTGGTGCCACCCTGGAGCCAGATGTACAGAGACAAAAAAGAGAATGGCTGAGCAAGTAGCACTACCAGGAAGGTCTCAGCTGGAATATGAATTGATGTTGGCTGATGTCACGAGAAGGAAGGTGTGTTATCAGAGAGGGCCTGTGTGTAAAGTGTCCCAGTGATTGGATTCCTGGTCACTGACACAGTTTCAGTTGTTTGCAGATACGGACACCATCACTAAGGAAGCACAAAACCTGGCAAGTCTGGTTGGCACCAAGAAGGGCAACACGAAATTTAGGGAACACAACCTCTGGGGAAGGGTTGAGTGAATGTTGTTAACTTTCACCCAAAAAAAACAATTGTTAGAGGATTTCACATGGACGAGAGACATCAGTCACCCCTGGTCCACAGGACGTGGCTACCACAGGATATTGAAGCTGGCTGTTCCCTCAAGCTCCCTGGTTTCGGGCTGTGCTTGCCAGGTGCTTGTTGCTGGTGTTCCTGCTGAGGCTGTGCTGGGCTCCCAAGGGCTCCTGAGGGCTGCATCTCCTCCCCAGGGTTGGGCAATGAAGGGCCAATTCCTGCTGCTCCCGTGGAGGCAGACTCGTGGTGGTTTCAGAGAACTCTGCTGGGAATGGGAAACGAAGCCTGTGGATGTGGCTCCAGAGTTCCATCTCAAAACAAGCCCTGACAAGACCCAAAACAAAACCATCCAAGTGATCCTGAGCAGAAATTGGCTAATTTAAAAAATACTAAGGCATTGTCTGATCGATAACACTCAACCCAAGCTGCATTTCCAGAGCTAATTCATGCATTGATTTTCCCATTGATTTGCAGTAACTGCTGGGTTCCTAGCTGGATTAGCAAAGGTATTTAAATATTAAGATGGAGTCATTTCAGTAGCCTTAGTCACCTTACTACTTAAATCCAGTTGATTTATAGCTCAGATTAGGTCTCTACACAAGATGCTGTGATCCCACAAAGTCTCTTGCTGCTTTTTGATGGCTCAGTGAACACATTTAAAATTCAGGTTTTATATGCCCCAATTTCTTTGAAAATGAGGTCTGTTCCCCAAATCACCTGGGCTTTGCAAAGCTTTTAAAAACATGTCCCTGAACACCCAACCAGGTACCCTATCTCAGACTCACTGGGGTTTCTTCCTGCCTGGGAGTTAAGGTTCTTGGCTTGGTGGTGTTTCAGTGAAGTTTCTAAATATTTTTACAGCTTATCACCAACCTGTTAAAGGATTGACAGATTCTGAGCTACCAGAGACACAGGTAGGCTATAGATAAAGTGACCAGCTGTATCATTGACAGCACATTTGGGAAACATTAACCAAAAGTAAAAGCCTTTTATAAGAAGGCCATAAAATGGCAGGAGTAATTATGTTTTTCCAAAGTTAATCATTGACTTTTGTTTATTTGGCTTTTTATAAAAAACTTTTTCCCTTCTCTCCTATAATGAATAAAACCTATAAAAGGTCCAGCAAATTGGATTCAGCCTTTCCTCTTCACGGTGGCCATGCTTGAAGGCTGATGAGGCAGAGGCCAACAGGGGAGCTTGCCTGAGGAAACCTACTTCACTGAGAGGTTCTCATCCTGAACATGAATATGTTGGTTCACTTTTGGCTTCTCTGCAGCCTGAGTGCTGTTGTGACCCCTCAGGATGTCACTCAACAAGCCCAAACGTTTTTAGCAGAGTTTAACAGGAGGGCAGAAGATATCAGCTATGAGAACTCCATTGCCTCATGGAACTACAACACCAATATCACTGAGGAGAATGCCAATAAAATGGTGAGTGCTCCATCCTGCATCCTTACTGTTCTCTTAGGAATCTGACACTTTCTGGTTTGTTTTGGTTCAACCAAGCTTGTCTGAAATTGGAGTGTTGCTTCTCTGGCAGCTGTGCTTCATTTTGGGGAGGGTAGAGGAGCTTGCTTTAGTGTAGCAATGCTCACTGGATGTGCCTGGGCCCCTTCCAGCTCTACAGCCTTGGGGTAGCACCTGGAGTGCCTGCACTGCAGAGGGATGTCCAGAAGCTGGACTGTCCCTAGCCATCACTTCAGGTCACTCCAGTGAGTGGAGGGAAAAGGCAGGGGAGCACTGCATGTTCATCCTGAGAATCTGTGTTGGATGGAGAGAGATGCTTTCTTCTGCTGAGTGCAACACTACCAGTGCCTCCTGGTGTAGTGTAGAGTTTCTCTGTGGGGTTTCCCTTTCCAAGAGCAAAGCCTTTCCCTTTCCTCTGGGAGAGGGCATATCCTGAGGGTGAAGATCCTCTCCAAGGGCCTGGAGTAGGAGCTGTCTGTGGTGCAAGGCAACAGGATCTGAACCTTGTGCTCGCGTGAGCTCAGGTCTCCCACTTTCCCTAAGAGCAGACAAGCACTGGGCTTTTTACTGACACAGGCAGTGGTTTTACTTCTCAGTGAGTATGCAAATATTTCCTGGATGCAGGCATTCTGTTAAATGTTTGCTGATGGGTTTATAGGCCTGCACCAGTTACTCAGTGGTGGACATTTCCCCCTGCCCCCATCACTCTTCTCATGGTCAGGGCTGTTGGTGGATTGCCTGGAGGTATTAGACCGGGAAAAATGAAGTGAGATCACAGACCAGCAAATGCCAGCAGTGGAGTTTCTATTACAGTGGTCTTGTGTGTTGGTTTGAAAGTCCATTTCCATCTCAGAGCACTTTTATTTTTGCTGTCTTCCAACACAGTTCTTGCTTCTCAACACCAGCCTCTGTCTGCCCCAGCCCTGGGGGGGTCTCAAGCAGGAGCTTGTCAAGAGCAGCCTGCCATGGTCTGGCTGGTTACTGGTATTGCTGTGCCTCAGCTCAGTATCTTGTGAGCTCAAAGCCTTTCAAAATGAACAAAAGCACCTTGAATTTTGCTTTGTTTTGAAGCATCATAATTTTTAAAGTTAACTCAAGCCTTAGAGAAAACAATTCAGAGCATAAAAATGAAGCTGAACATCCTGCATCTATTTTGCCTAATGGCTGGTCTTTCACTTTGTGGTCATATAACTTAATTAAAACATATTTTAATTATCATATTTCTTAATTAAAGCAAGGAGACTGGTTGCTGGAAGAAATCCTAATGACTAATCATTGTCAATCTGGAATTTTTTCTGAGGCACCAGACACTTAAACTGTAATGCTTCCAAATACATAAAATGAAAGCCCTATATAGTATTTTCAGCATTAATGAGATGATAATAAAATACATGAGGAGATACCAGTAATAAAACCAATTAGTCTAGTGTTCAGAGAGAACTTTTTCTCTCTCTTGATCTCTTCAGCAGTGCTGGCAGTAAACCCACTGATTCCCCTCCTCCCATTCTGCTGGAGGAGAGTTAATGAATATTGTCCCTTCTGGCTCCTTCACATCCATTTGCCTTCTAAATTGTGTCACAAACCCTACAACTATTCCTCTGACTTACCAACCAATTCCTCTAACTGTGGAAATATCGGACAGCAAGATAACTGCTTTCCCCTGGCTTTTGTAGCCAGCGAGCCCCCTGTTCTGCCCTGCCCCTCCTGAGGCCCCTCTCTGTTCCTGCTCAGCACAGGGAGCTCAGGAGCACACTGGCACAGCAATGCTCTTCTCTGGGTGCTTATCAGGCTCTTTCCCACTGGGCTCTGCAAGCTGCTGAGGAGAGTCAGGAGAGTCCCATGAAGGGGAGAGTTTGGAAAGCTGTCACAGACATCTTTTATGAGAAATCCTTTCCTTAGGATTTTTTCCTCCTGAGAAGTTCAGATGCCTCAGGAACAAAATGTAAACAAGGGTTATCTTCTGCTGTGGAATGCAACAGGTGCATCTGTGATTGGCCCATGTTGGTTATTTCTAATTAATGGCTAATCACAGTCAGCTGGCTCGGACTGTCTATCTGAGACGCAAGCCTTTGTTATCATTCTTTCTTTTTCTATTCTTAGCCTAGCCTTCAGATGAAATCCTTTCTTCTATTCTTTTAGTATAGTTTTAATGTAATATATATCCTAGAATAATAAATCAAGCCTTCTGAAATATGGAGTCAGATCCTCGTCTCTTCCCTCATCCTAAGACCCCTGTGAACACCGTCACAGAAAGCCTCCCAGTGAGGGCTGCCCTCCTGCAGCTAGATGGAGGAGATGTGGGGCTGGGATTACCATGGGTTTACACCTGCCACCACCCCTCTGTGCTGGAGCCTGGAGCAGTGGGTGCTGTGCCCCTGTCACACATGGGGCTGAACAACTTGGGCACAGCCCTGCAGAGAGTGTTGGTCCTGCTGTGTGTCTGCCAGGGGTGAAGGGTGCCTGAGAGAGCTCCCCAGGCACAATATGACATTGGAGTTCCCTGATGCCTCAGCACCAGAGATGGGTGTTACAGGTGCCCTATCCACCACCTGGGAAGCTCTGCTATAAGCACAATTAAATAAACTCTCCCAAGGACCCAGGTTAATTAGTACTGTTCTTGTTGCCATTTGGAGTTGCTGCTGATGTGTTAAACTTTGTACACTTTAGAAAAAGGTGAATAAGACAGTCCCAACTCTGAACTGTGCTCTAATGCTACTACTTTGTGAACTGAAATTTGGGGCTTTCACATATCATGGTCTGTAATTGCAGAAGTGTTAAAAGCAATCTCATGCAAAATGTTGAGATTTTGCACACCCAATTTGGGCACCAGTTTAGACCCTCCTTTGCCCAAGAGTAATTTTTTATTTGCCAGCATTTCAGAAGAAAGTGATATTTGCCTTAAAAACAGACTCAGTATCACTATCTTGGCAGCTGAGTGTTCCTGCTACTGCAACAGAAATGGAGTTAGATGTCTGGGTCACAGATCTCTTTGTGCCCTGGCTTATTTCTTCACAGGTGGGTGAAGGAAAGCACTAAGGGAAGAAAACGTGATTTAGAATAGCAGGAGACACAGCAAAGTGATGCTGGATCAATTATAACAACCAAGGTGTGAGTAGACAGTCATGCTTTTTGCTGTTCCCAAGGAAAAATTGTTATCTGGATGTGTGAATAAAACAAAGCCAAAAAGCTCTCTAGCCATTTCACCAGGTGCTTTAAGTTCTCAGTTCCTCAGTCCAGGGGTGTTTTTCACAAATGAAGTTCTTCCCAGAAGTGATGTTTTTGTTCACTGAGTGCATCAGGCCACTCCAGTGCCCTGGAGGGACTAACTGAGGGTTGTGTGACCCCTTGCAGAGCGAGGCGGGCGCCAGGTGGGCCGCGTTCTACGATGAGGCCTCCAGGAATGCCAGCAAATTCCCAGTGGACAGCATCACGAATTACCTCACCAAGCTCCAGATCCAGATTCTCCAGGAAAAAGGATCATCTGTGCTCTCACCAGAAAAGTATAACAGAGTAAGTTGTTGAACCTAGCTCATCATTTTGAGGGGTGAGTTCAGTTGCCTCTCACAACACCCCCGAGCCAGGGCATGGTGCTGTCACCACCCTGCTTGTTATGGGATGATGCAGTGGATGGTATGGGAGTGTACCTGTTCTAGCTGTTCACAGCAGTACAGGACTGGGGGTACTCTGGCCTAGGAAGCTGTTGCCACTTCTGTCAGCAGTTTTGCCATGGAATAAATTTCAAACACGCCTCAGAGCAGTCCTTGCACTTATAGCTGGATTAGCCATAAAACCAAGAAAGGACATGTGGTAAGTGCTTGGTGAAGTCCAGACCTAGGGCAATGAGCAGAAAGAGATGGGTACAAGGACATTCAATGAGTCAAAAAGGTGGAGATGGAGGAAGTCCTTCTTTCTCTGAACATGGTACACTATCACACTGGGAAAAAGAAGGAATGTTTCATTGCACTGGGCACCCTGGGATGCCTGAAAATGGGGAGGGTTCTACAGAAACCTGCTGAAGGCTAGCAAGATTTGGCAAGAACCATAATGAGATTTGACATTTGCACTGACAAGCTCACCTAAGAGGCAGATATATGCATAACGACTATATATGAAATTGGAGTGAGCAGCTATGCAGACTCAAAAGGGATTTATATCCAAAGACCTGAGAGTTAAATTACTTTCCTTTGGCTGAAGATCAAATTGAAACATAGCACTGAGTCATGGGTACCTACAGTCCAGGATCCTACAGTCCTAATTACAGAAGAATCCTGAGATTTCTCTGCTAAGGTCAGCAGTGCTAATCACCATGCAAGGGAAGCAGTAGATTGGCTGGATCTCTTGTCTAATCCAAATCAGATGCATTTCTGAAAAACTTGTGTTGATGGGAATGCTGGCAGTTCATACAAACAAATATTTATTTTGGATCACAACAGTGCACTAATGGTAATGTTGTCTCTGTTGAGGAGATATGTTCTTCAGCATCCTCCTTGTTTAGACACTTATAATTTCCTAGATAATGGCCTTTGGGGCTGAAGTTGTTGATTCATGTTTGAAAAGTGATTTTTTTTATACCTCCTGATGGGGTTCCATAGGAATATCCAAGTCTTCTTCACTGGCACAAAAATTTGCCTGGGCAATGCTTGATTTTAATGCTGACAGAGGTAGAGTTACTCACTAATTACCCCTCCCACTTACAGCTCTTCAGAGTTCTGATTTAAAGCTCTAAGTGAGAACTTGCATAGTCCTGAAGGGACAGATAAAAGTGGTACATGTTATCCTTGAGGCATGAAGATGTGGAAATATTAAAGAAATATTTAAAACAAAGTCATGTAGCATAGGATCTGAGATGCAGCTGAATTATTTCAGGTGCATTTTGCCTTTCAGCTGGCCCAAGGCATGAGCCATGGCTTCTCTGTGGTGGAGTCCAAGCTGATCCATGCCATCAGTGTGATGTGAGCACCCACAGGCAGCAGTCAGCCTGGCAGCACCTGCCAGAGGGGCTTTTTGTGCTGCCACTCAAAGCCACAGCCTCCCATGTGGGTTCATGCTTTTGGAAGCACATTGATAAACTTTATGTTTTTAATGCTGCTGTGTAGCGACAGCTCTCTCATGACAGTCAGTGCTCACTGAATCCAGAGCTCTGTCTCACTGGATATTATGAACCTGTAGGTTATAATCATATATTTGGGAGATTATCTGTCTTTTCCAGCTAGATCTGGTTCAGTAATGCATTTAGGCAAATTCTTTCATTAATCTCTCCTGAGCTCAAACATATGCTTAAATATTAAGCTGGTGGGTGAAGTGTTGATTCTAGCTTTTAAGGAATTAGCATAATTGGCTGTTATTTTGCACAGAGTAGGTTTCTAACAGGCTGTCTTGCATCTAACTTGCAGCTGGGCACTGTGCTCAATACAATGAGTACCATCTACAGCACTGGGACCGTCTGCAAAATCAACAATCCATCGGAGTGCTTGGTGCTGGAGCCAGGTATGACACCAACCACTGCCCTACGGAGTTCTTCACCCTGAGGGTGCAGAAAGAGAAAGACAAAAGGTGGCCCCTGACTGCAAAAGAACAGGCTGTAATTTCAACAGATACTTCCTGCTATCTAAAGCTCTAAAGCTTAGTCATAATTTAATTGCACCTTGCAGTTCAGGCACTTCCATTGGACCTTCTGCCCACGAGACATACTGTCTCCTGTTTGCAGCAAAAAAAAAAAAAAAAAAAAAAAAAAAAAAAAAAAAAAAAAAAAATTGTGGAGGGCTGCTCAGCTTGTTTGGCAGCCTGCCTGTCACCTGGGGTTTGCCTACATCACAGAAAATCTATTTTTTATTCCCTGCCTTCAGTGGTGTTGGACTTAATGTTGCATTGAGGCCAGTCCTGAGAATTCTACCAACTTAAGGGAAGCTAATGTGGAGAGGGCATTTGAGACACTATGAGTCTATGAGGCTATGAATGTGCTCCATGCTTCTTAAAGACAAGGGGGAAATCTTAAATTAGGAAAGGATGCACTGAAATAATGGGATCTTTATATACTTTCAGTATATCAAGTACAAAGTGTTTTCTTCTCTGTCCATGTATTTCTTTCACTTTGGTTTGTTTGCCTGTTATGAAAGAAAAATTCTGCTTTTTCAAAGGCTAGCACCTAGTTTTTTGTTCTGACAGGCCTGGATGCTATTATGGCTGACAGCACTGATTATAATGAGAGACTGTGGGCCTGGGAAGGCTGGAGAGCTGATGTTGGCAAAATGATGAGACCATTATATGAAGAGTATGTTGAACTTGAAAATGAGGTTGCAAGGCTTAATGGTAAGTCAATTTTTGTTTTGTTTTTGTTTCTTTTTTTTTTTTCCCCTTCTGGCTTCCAGAAACTAGTAAATATACTGCAGTATACCAAATTTTCCCAGGAATTCAAAACACATACATAATTTGCACATAATTTGCTCTTGGTGTGCATGTCTCAAAGTAAGAGGCAATGCAGACAGCTGCCAGTTCTTGACCAGTTCTTCCCAGCCTGGAACAAGAGGCACCTTTTTGGCCAAGTTGGTGCCCTTCTTGGTTGGCACTTTTCCCAAAAGCCATAATGCATCAGTGCCCCTCATTACATAGCACCCAGAACTGCACCATTTGTGATTTATGGACAAGCACTCTCCATCTAAACAGCTTCTGAGAGTTGCTGAGTTTTGGCAACATCTCTTTCCTATGGGCATTGACCTTCTTGCAGCAGCCACAGTACATTTATAAGCATTATTCCCTAGCTGGAATGATCAGAACTGGTAGGCCTGGGACAGCAGGTGCAGCTGGGTGTTCAAAAAGGATTTTGTACTGAGGGAACTGTGCTTCCAGTCTGAGATCTTCACACAAATCATATGGAACTCTTTTCAAGGAACATTGGCAGCTGCCTTCTGGTTTTCTTTTGGTGTCTTCTAAGTAACTTCTGAAGTAGCTACATCATCCGTCTCTTGGCCAGACTGCAGCTGTATCACCTGCTTTCCCATCCTCCTTGTTTTGCAAAAACTGTCAGGCTGCAGCTGGATAAGAAAATATGGCCCAAATAGTAAGACAGGGAAAAAAGCCAAACATTAAGAAATGGTCATTATGGCCTTCCTCTGTAGCACTAAGGAAGAGATTCAGCTAGGGGCCATTTTTACTCCAGGTTTGATGGAGCTTGGTGGACTGGAAGATGTCCTGGAAGTGGGAGCTGAATTTCCCTGCTGGTGACTGCATCTGTCCTGGTGGAAGAGGGGGGCCCATATTCAATGTGCACCAGTTTATTCATTCTGTGAGAACCTGCTAGCATCCAGCCTGAGCAGAGGCTGCTGTCTCTCATAGCCCAGGAGCTCCAGTCTGGATTCCTGATTTCCTTTGACCTCCATCTCTGGACTGAATGACCCTAACTAGCAGATAACCATGACATCAATTTCTGAATTTCTTGGAAATCTCCCATAACTGCATGTTCTTGAGGGAGACTTCAGGGAGACTTTTTCCTCTCTGCTAAACCCAAACTATGTAGAATTTTGCTGCTTTGCTTTGGGGGAAGGCTGCAGGTCTGCATGGGATCTGCAGGGAGCTGCACTTTTGCAGACCCAAGCAGTGCCACTTGTGGGGTCCTCATGTGATGCATCCGTGCTTTACAGGTTATTCTGACTACGGAGACTACTGGAGAGCAAATTATGAAGCAACGTCTCCAGAAGATTACAAATACAGCCGTGACCAGCTGATTGAAGATGTGGAGAAGACATTTGAGCAGGTAGAGGCAGGAAGAGCTCTCATCTGGGATGCAGGGTTGTGTTTTGAAATGGGCTCATGTGCTGATGTTATGAATGAAGATGAAACCCGCTTTAAACTGGCTGATCTCAGTCTACGTGGGTTTTACAGAAACAGATGTGAGGAGACACACATGACTTTTCTACCTCTGCATCTGTCCAAGGACCAGCTTGGTCCCCAAAGGCTGGGAAAGAGGGAGCTCTGCAGCTCCATGGGGTAGATGGCATCCTTGATGCTCCAGCTTGAAAGTCAGCAATGCTCCCTCCCTCGTACCTGAGCAGGACTTCTGTGGCTGGAATCTGGATTCAGTGCCTGAGCCCTGAGGCAGGGGGCAAAGCTAAGCTGCAGGTTTGGGGTGCAGTTACCTGCCAGGAGCTTTTTGTCAGAGAGAGCTTCAAGGCTCTCTGTTTAAGAGTAATGAGCAGAATAGAGCAAAGTGAAAAATAAAATGGTTTCCTTTTCCTCCTCTGCCTCCAGATAAAACCTCTGTATGAGCAGCTGCATGCCTATGTGAGACACAAGCTGGGGCAAGTGTATGGCCCTGAGCACATCAGCTCCACTGGAGGCCTCCCTGCTCACTTGCTGGGTATGTCAATGCATCCATGGCGTGCAAGCCTGGCTTTATACACAGGACTGTCACCTACAAGGCACATGGGTGGAGAACAACCTGACTGTTTAATCAAGATATTAACAAAAAGGTTGCAGATAAAAGAAGGGTAGAGGAGAAATGGATAAATTCCTAGCAGAGGTGACCCAAGTGCTTAGCAGTAGTAGCGGGAAGGGAGGGCAGGTATTCTCATCCTCACCAAACCTCACATGGCACAAAACTCTGGCACTTGGCTGGGACATTTCCCTCCCCTCTGCAGCACTTGTCTTCCTTAGAAATGAGAGTTTCAGAGAGACTTGTTTTTCCTTTCAGATTTTACTCCAAGATCCCACATTTCATAACTTGGCTTTCATTGGCAGCATTAAGCTGCCATAAGTGTTGTGTACCTGAGCATGGCACAATGATCATGTGGACAAAGAAAAGGATGTTCAGTTTTCATACACCTTTAGGAATGTCATCAGTCCTGAAACCATATTATCCAAGAATTGCTGATATTGGGTAATAAAAGGATCCTTGATCTGAGTTTATCCTATGCATGACCTTCCAGAACTGTTCCCCTTCACATCTGGATCAGGCCTGGTTAGATGAATAGGAGTCCCTATTTTTGACACTGCACGATTTATAGACCTGTCTGGCACCTTTGAGCAATACATAATAAATAATTTAAAGTATTTCTTTGTTTCTCTCTTTTTCTGAAGGTGATATGTGGGGTAGATTCTGGACAAATCTGTATGCCTTGACTGTTCCCTATCCAGCCAAACCAAACATTGATGTAACTTCTGCAATGGTTGAAAAGGTAAGACATGCCTTTATGCAATATGCATTATGTAACAAATCTAGAAGGTATAAAAATTACATACATACATAAAAATTATGTACCACATATCAGCTGCTCTCTAGAAATCCATGGCTGCCCTCAGGCAGACACACTGCCAACAAAGTGTTTCTTTTTGCATCGTTTTTTTGCTGTTCACTTTTAAGCGTTTATGCATTTTTCACTGTACTCTTGGCTGTTCTATGTTTTCCTCCACGCTCTTTGACCCCCTTAATCTTGTCTCCAAGTCTATTTTCCTCAGAGACTCTTATCCATTAAGAGTTATATTTTGTACTTATAAATATTTCAGGACTCCTGGAGTGGGCTGGTATCAAATATGACCTTTGCCAGTCATTACCATAATCAAATAGTTTGTATATCACAGTTTGTTTTATTTTTGTCAGCCTTGTTTATTTGGATACAGCTGGAGAAACTGCAATGCTGCCTGTTATCTTTTGATAACTGCATAGCAGCATAAGGTCTGTGTTTGGGATCTGTAGAGATAACAGCTGTGACACCACCTTTACCAGACCAAGAACATGGGTGAAGATAATTCCCTGTAGTCTTGCCAAAGCCTTACTCCCTTTTTAAACTAAAGGCAGTTTGATGGAACTAGATGAAATTTGATTTCTGAAATGCAATTATTCACCTGAAATCTACTCTCCTCTCGTAGGCAGCATTCCATGAAAATGTCATGCTGGTAAGAGAAGGAAGAGTTAAATTTGATTCCTTAGCAGTTTGCACAAGTCTGCATTAGTCTCACCTCTGTTTTACACTACTGACCCACTTGTTGTCTTAAATTTGTGTCTGTTGAAGTACCACTGCAAGAAGGGAATCATTATTTACAGAACCTTTGAGCAGTGGGAGGGCTCATCCTTGTTGGTGGATGTGCCCCATTTGGGATTTTCATCCAAATGAGCTGTTTGCCACCCGGGTCTCTGTGAGAGCTCATTTCAGTAAATGCAGAGCTCCTGCTGGGCAGAACAATAAAACTGCTGATTGGCAAAATTGTCCTGAACACAACCATGCACTCCTAATCTGATAAGCAGCTCCCATAGATACATTTGCCAGGTTTTATGGTTCTGGCTGAAGTCTCTCATGCTCATCTGCTGGGAATGTAGCTCCACTTCCTCAAATGTGTTGCCCCCAGGTTGAATGAAGTGACTGAAGGGTCAGATCACAGATCCGATGTACAGGAATGCATTTTTTATCTTACTTTATCTTTTATTGAAAACTTCTCTAGCCTGGGTCAGGTGCTATCTGCTGAACCTCTGGGTGCAGAAACCTATTTTGTTTGCAGGGAAAACACAATTCCAGTTCCCAGCAGAATTCACAGAAGTGCCAAAGGCAGACACTACTGACTTGCTCTCGATAGGCCAGGTGCAGGTGGGAAGCTCCTGGGAAATATTTTAAGTCAGCTGCCCTGCATCGAGCAGAGCATTGGGAAACAGGCTGCATGCAGAAGCAGAGGTTAATGGTGGCATTGTCTCTTTCAGAAATGGGATGCAATTAAAATATTCAAATCTGCTGAGGCCTTCTTTGTTTCCATTGGCCTTCATAGCATGACTGAGGGCTTCTGGAATAACTCCATGCTCACAGAGCCGACCGACGGCAGGAAGGTTGTCTGCCATCCTACAGCATGGGACCTGGGCAAAAACGATTACAGGTACTGGAATTGCCATGACCCCTTCTTGTACTGCCTCCTAGAACAAACGTATCTTCACTACAGGTGCATCATGCTGTCTTAAGTTATAATTTCTCCTTTATTTTTTTTTCTGGCTGAAAAGAGGGGGAAAGAAGACAAGAGAGCAGGGATCCTGTGGGACTGTAAACCTTTCTGTATAACTTTTCCTGTGAAGATCTACTCAAACTTACTCATAGATCTACTCTCAAATTTTAGCTGAGAAGTGGCTAATATTTTTATGAATTGGAGAAATAATGGCTATGTTCTAGAGCTTAAGGGATAAGCAGAAATGCAGGTGGATACCAGTGAGATTTATGGACAACTGCCCATTTTGCAGCAATGGCAGCGGGTCCCTGAGTAGCAAGGGAAAATCTGACAGTCCAATGTCTGTCTTCAGCAGAGTTATCCATGGAAATCCATCAGTCTCTTCCATACTTGGGAAAGAAGTGGGACAGCAAGTTCCCACACAATGAATACTTCTCACAGAAATTCTGACCCCTCTTGCAGCCCCACAGTTACCCAGGGAAAGAAGCTGGTGCACAGCAGAGCCTTAGTGAAACACATTGGTGTCCCACCTCAGCACTCTGGGGAAGATGAAAAGAAACCCTTTTTGGAAGACATTCCTTTAGTAAACCCTACACAAGGATGAAGTAGCAGGAGTCATCAACACACAGGGTTTCATACATTACTGTGTTACTAAGACTGGTGGTTACTCACTCCCACACATACAGTGAGTTTATTGCCAGGTTTTAGGGAACAGCTGTTCTCACAAAACTGCAGTTTTCTCTTACTCCCTGGACAATTTCAAGGTGGCTGAAGGTGTTTTGCTGAATTCCCCATGAAGTATTGCTGTAGCAGGAGGTTTTACACTGCATACCAGGATGTAGCGGCCCGGGTTTTGCAAAGGGCATTTGCAAACTGTGGAGGGGCTTTGCCCCATGGCTGTGGCACACAGGGCTCAGCCAGCATTTCTCTGGGCCACTCTCTGTCTAAGCACAGACACTTTATTCTGCTGTGTAGGATCAAGATGTGCGCCGAAGTGACCATGGATGACTTCCTGACAGCACACCACGAGATGGGGCACATCGAGTACGACATGTCCTACGCGGCCCAGCCCTACCTGCTGAGGAGCGGGGCCAACGAGGGCTTCCACGAAGCTGTGGGGGAAATTATGTCACTCTCTGCAGCCACGCCCCAGCACCTGAAATCCCTTGATCTCCTAGAGCCAACTTTCCAAGATGATGAAGGTAAATAAATGCAGTAATATTATGCATTTATGTGAAAGCACTTTCTGGCCTTATTTTGTAGCACAAGATCGTGCATGCAAACTCAGCAATCAACTGACAGGCTTCTTACTCCTCTAATTTACCAGAAATACTATTTTTTTTCCCAAATTGCATTGTGAAGCAAGGATCACTGCTTTATAGTGCTGTTACATAATTTAAAAAGAAGTAGCTAGCACTTCACTACCTTCAATGCTGAGCAACTCATCCTTAAATCTTCATAGTTCATTTAGATGAGTCTCCAAAACTCTTTTTAATCTCTGTTGCATGAATCCATACATATCTCTATCAATATATGTATTTAGTAGTTCAAATGAAACTGAAACCTTGAAATTTGCATCTCCCACTTAAGTGTATATTCAGTGACAACATAGATAGGCCCTCAATATAATGCAGTTCACCTGGCTTCTGAGCACTGCCTTAGATGGATGAAGATGCACTTTTAATACATTTTGAGATGTCTTCAGCTCAGAATTCCTCAGAGACTGGAGAGGTTCTCAGTGATGGGTAACTAAATGCAAATGTCCAAGGACTAGGTTATTTAAGAGTTTGGGGGAAAGAGACAAAACAGTGTGCAATTCCTAAATTATCTTATGTTTTTTCAGTACTATTCTTCCTTCCACTTTTTCCTTAGTGAAAATCTGTAATTCAAACAAAATGTAAGCATTAGCTGTTAAAGGAAACAACTTTAGCCATCCAAACAGATACTAATTGCTACTATAACCAATACCTTAACTGCTTCTCTCTTCAGAAACCGAAATCAACTTTCTGCTCAAACAAGCACTAACCATTGTTGGAACAATGCCTTTTACTTACATGCTGGAGAAGTGGAGGTGGATGGTGTTTAGGGGTGAGATTACAAAGCAGGAATGGACCAAACAGTGGTGGGAGATGAAGTAAGTTTGAGAAACAAAGGGGATTTTTTTTCATATGAACCTGCAAACTCAACCCTAGTTAACATACTGAGGTGTTTGTGCCCCCATAGGGATCTGTGTCTCTGGGTTTTTCTGTAAATACCAATGGAGAGCTAGATAGAATTACCCAACTGTGGTGCAGACAATGTCTCATAATGCCTCATGTCAGCTTCCTGATAAAGACAGCCCATGGCCTTTGCATGG
Organism: Melozone crissalis; assembly: GCF_028551555.1. Lineage (NCBI taxonomy): Eukaryota > Metazoa > Chordata > Aves > Passeriformes > Passerellidae > Melozone > Melozone crissalis. Next base: position 58,409,325 of record NW_026535791.1, on the reverse strand, counting down.
CCTGTTCCAGATCTGCATTGCTGTCCCCCTGACACATTCCCCAAGAAACCTTCACAGCCAAAGTACAGCCCTTCTATAAGTCTCACTGATCTCACTGTCCTCTGGTTTGCTCCCCACATCCTTAAGGACAAGTGGAAAGTGAGGTACATTGTACTTGCCAGAGAAACGTGCAGATCTCAATTCACCGAGTATCTGAGCCCACTTTCCTTCAGACTGTGTAGTGCTTTTGGAGGCAAATTGTCTGAAAGATTTCAGACTGAATCTTTCCTTACTTGTGTACCAAGATATCACCTTTCTTGGTACAGAAAATACAGTTCCTTGGCAAGTAACAGCCAGAGGTGCTTTTTCAGATTGTGCCCATCAATCAGTCTATTTTCAGCACCTTGGAGCACAAGATTAAAAATAAATGTGATTCAGACTGGAGTTTGGAATTTCCCAGGTTGGTTTTAATATTAGGGCAAAAAAAAATGCAAAGAAACAAAACAAGCCCCACGCTGAAAATGGAGCCTGAACTCTAACATGAACATGAACAGCAAGCCTCCATCAGCAAACAGAATCTATAGCAAAAGTTGATATATGCAAGCCTCCTGACCCACTGTAAAAATCAATCAGCTTCAATGTATTCAAAAGTAGCAGAGATGTCAGAGAAATAGAGAATGACAAATTGTTCAGGGAAGCTTATCACATCTGTTGCAGTGGCACTGCAAAGCTCTCTGCTTGAAATACAGGTTTATGAGAAATATTTCCATGGAAGCTTATTACCATTTTCAGAACTCAAGGCATGGGTTTGTTTCTCAGGAAACACAGTCTCAGGAGAGGAAAATAAAGAGAAATCTTATCTCCAGCACAATGGCATAGGAGGCCACCTACCTTTCAGTTGCCTCGTCTTTGCATGCCCTTGCCAGGAATGAAATACAGGTCTCTAAACTTGGGATGGCCGAGGCATGAGGTGGTTGTGGCATGTGAATCTCATGTCTTGCAGATTATTTCACACCACTAATTGATCCCTGCACACCTATCCATCATACAAGTCCCTTCCTTGCATTATGAATTTCCAAACAGCTTCCTCTCTGTGGTCTCCAGCTGTGGAGCAGAACTCTTGGGGTTACTGGGAGCTGTATGGAATTCTTCTCTTTGCAAGTGAGAGGTGTCCATATGTATCAGACAAAAAGGAAGAAAAGCTGAGACAGATTACCTCTGCTTATTGTCTATAAACAGAAACCCTGTGTTATTCCTTCATCTCCAGGAGAGCCATAGTTGGTGTTGTGGAGCCGGTCCCTCACGATGAAACCTACTGCGACCCTGCCGCGCTGTTTCACGTGGCCAATGACTACTCCTTCATAAGGTAGGGCAGTGTTTAATTCATTACTCAAGTTTTGTCTACAGAACAAGCCCCAGCTACCTAAAACATCTGCTGGATAGTCACAGGACCCAATCTTATTTTGTTTAAAGCCCAGACTGAAGGTTGCTGATTTCAGTGGGAGTGTTTCTCTGCACATCAGGGGTTGTTCCACAATAATCTCTGAGCAGTGAGGAGGCTGCTGACCTTCTTGCTAAACAGGAAAGTTTCATGCTACCATCAAACCAGCAAGAGCACTTGTGTATGAGGTGTTTGCCACCTGGGGGATCAGTGTTCCCCATGGCATTTGGGCCATGTCCTGCAGCCCTGGATGTCCACTGTGTCCCAGCCACCTCATTTTAGAGGGCTCAGAGCAGAGAGCTGGACCTTAAAAACTTTACTCTCTTCTGATTTATGTGGCAACAAACAGATTTGGGGCTCTTCTAGTCCACTTGATCTTGGCATTTTGCTAGATTGGAGTTAGCCTAGCCTGTAAGTATCAGCTGGCCTCTGTCCCTGCAGTGCAGTCTCCCAGGCAGGAGTGACAGCTGATGCAACAGAGCTTTACAAAGACCAAAAGCTTTCAGGTTTCCTTGACAGACAGCTAATGAAACCTGTTCCTCCCTTTTCCTTGCCCTTCCTTTAGGTATTACACCCGCACCATCTATCAGTTCCAGTTTCAGGAGGCACTTTGCAAGGCAGCCAACCATGTTGGCCCTCTTCACAAATGTGACATTACCAACTCCACTGCAGCTGGGCAGAAGCTCAGGTAACAAAGCAAATTTCTCACATGTAATAAATCAGAGTGTAACAAAGCTTCTGGAGTAAATGAGTTTGTATCAAGAATAAGCCTAGCTTGGAAATTTAGCCTATACCTGCTCAATTCATTTTGACAAGTTGACTAAATTTATGTACACGAAGGCTCTAAACATCAAAGGTTTAATTACTTGTTTGTGGGAATAAAATATTTTATTAATAGGAGTAGTGGGAGAAAGGAGTGAATTCAGAAGCAAAGAAGAACACTTTTGTACTGATCACAGAATGTTTTTCTCATCTAGATGGAGCATGGCAATAACATATTACTTCTTGTTCCACATATACAGAGAATTGCTGGAATCAGGGAGATCTAAGCCCTGGACTCAAGCACTGGAAACTATAACAGGAGAGAAATACATGAATGCAACTCCCTTGCTCCGCTACTTTGAACCTTTATATGAGTGGCTGAAAAAAAACAATTCTGGAAGATTCATTGGCTGGAAAACAGACTGGACACCATGTATGTATGGCTTGAGGGTGATTCAAGGACAGGAGTTATTCTTCACAACCCTGGGTTAGCAAAGTGCCTCTCTCTTGTAGCTGTTGGAGGCTATTCTCCCTAAAAAAGCAGGGTTATGGGAAATAAACACTGAGCTGTAAGTTTTACTCACAGGAAAACCGACTGGCTTCCTCATGGCCAGAGCTGAAGAAGTCAGCATGTGTGAGCCTTACCAGTCTTCAGAAATTGAGGTGTCTTTTTTTTTTATGATGACAGCCCTCAGAGTGTGGGATGGCTCTACAGAACGAGAAAGATTCAGAAGCTTGGTCTTGTGTGGCACTTTCCTGAGAGCAGTGTGCCTGTATTGCAGAGCTGTCCAGGGAGCTAGGTGTAGGGGCAAACCAGTACAAAAATATTATTGGTATGGGTTTGCTGACATGTTAGTCAAAGAGGGGAGCTCAAGGGGAGGAAAAGGAGGAGACTGTAGAAAAATGCATTTTTCAGCTTATTGTGACAGTGAGTGCTGAACCAGACAGGTTATATTTGTGTAATCATTGCTGGCACTAGAGAGCATTGTAACTCTTACAGCCCTGTGCCAGTCTGATAGTGGGATTCACCTAACCAGGCACCAGCATCTGCATCTAAGCTGCTCATTCCCAGTGATGGGAGAGAGGAATTTTCCTTCAATCTGAAAAAAAAACAGACTTGGGAACTGACAGCTCAGATGAGTGTGTTTGCAGTAGAGGTGACGGAAGGGAAACAAAATCAGTCCCACCACGTTCTCCAAGGGGAGCAGAGGAACCTGTAAGGAAGCTTTAGCCACCTCAGCATTTCCCAGGAGCAGACTTTCTGTTGCAGCAGCTCTAACATGGCCCTTGTTTCTTTCTAAACAGATTCCAGCAATGCCATCAAAGTGCGCATCAGCCTGAAGTCAGCTCTGGGGGACGAGGCGGTGAGTGTGTCTGTGCTGTGGCACCCTCCTTATCACTTGGGCAACAGAGGTGGTGTGTGATGGCTCAGAAAATGAGTCAGGGCATGGCTGATCTTTGTGTCTGAAGGGTGGCATCAGCTCAGCTGAAAGGTTATCACATATAAGGTGTCTTGTCTAAGTTTGTGGTCAAGGCTGCCTCTAAAATTAGTGGAGGAATTTCTGAGTGGGCCCACCCATTTTAGGAAAGGCATCTCAGCTAGGTGAGTTATTCTGTAGAGATACCAATCATGATTTTCCTCCTCCTACAGAATAGACCTGGAGGGCTAACATTGAGGAACCTGTGTACATGAATATTTTCCCCACATTTGCTGATGTCTCCACTTAAAGCTTCTACCTAATTTCTTCTAATTGCCGTTATCGTGGCTATGGTGGCTGCCTTCAGAAGTTATTAGAGCAGCTGACTTCACATTTAAAAGCAGGGTGGTGGATCCCACTCTCTGTCCTTAAATGCTCTTGATTTCAAACTAAAACACATCTGTTAGCATTTCTCCATAGATTTTTGTTTGGCTGTCTACAGTAATATTTCCAGGCCCTGATGTGTTCAGCTGCCTCCCTGCCCTCCAACCCTGATGCAGAGACAGCTTCGTTGTTGAGATTGCAGGGGACAGTGCAGTGCAGCTGCTTCTGTTTCAGATGAGGCGAAGGGCTTTCATTCCCAAGAGCTTGTCTGCTCTGCCCAATTATACCAGCTGGTCCAATAAAATGTATTACAGCAATGAAAAAAATCTCATCAAAGCTGAAGATGGCTTTTACGATTTTAAACAGAGTGTTGTCTTAGCCCATCTGCTTAACCCAGGCTGCAAATTCACTCCTTATTCTAACTCTTCCTCTTTATGCTAATCTCATGGAGGCAGTGTAGAAGGTTTAAGTGCAGACCCTTCATTCCTGGTAATAGCCATTTTCACCTTGCAGGACATTAGTAATTTTGCAAGAATGAGTGTGTCATCAGGCAGGCCATTTAGAGCTGGGTGTTGGAGCCTATTGCACTAGCAAGGACACAAAGCACGGGCCCATTTTTCATGAATTGGTGCTCTTGCTTCTATCACTCTCTCACACGCAAGCCCCACTGGAGTTTTATTGCTTCCTAGACTGCCTAGTCGAGTTAGATACAATTCAAAACTGATACCAACAGCATAAAAAGGTTCCATATTACAACACGCTTATTAGTCATTATGGTTAATGTTTAGCTTAATATCATTTTTATGCCTGCCTTTAGCCATCACAGTCTTTTGTTGTGCAATTGAACAGCTGTAAAACAATCTCATACAGATTACTTAATCTGAATTATTGCATGGACAGTAGGTTCCTAAGCTCTGAAGAGCAAGCCATACATTTTCCTCTCAAAACCAGTTCACATCACTGACTTGCAGGAAACCTTTTCTGTTTGGTTGCTTTCTGCCTCCCCACAAATGTGCCTTTTGCTGAGCTGAATGCTGGTATGGCAGCAGCAGGCAGTGGTACATGTGTGAGCTGGCATAGAGAAAAGGCAGGGGGAATCTCAGGCACAATCTCAGCCCAGGTACACACCGTGATGTGTTTTGGGTGCTTTGCACGGCTCACAGTGCCCAGAAGCTGTGGGCATTGTTCATTTAAGGTGTATTTTGAGTTGCTTTGCCCTGACCTGACAGCACAAAGCACTCTGAATATGTCAGCAAACAGTTTTGCATTAGTGCTCGCTGGCTCTGGAGAGAGCAGGCAGGGAAGGGTTGCTGCTCTGGGCTCGGGCAGGGAAGGATTGCTGCTCTGGGATCAGGCAGGGAAGGGTTGCTGCTCTGGAGAGAGCAGGCAGGGAAAGGTTCCTGCTCTGGGCTCGGGCAGGGAAGGATTGCTGCTCTGGGCTCGGGCAGGGAAGGGTTGCTGCTCTGGGGCTCAGGCAGGGAAGGATTGCTGCTCTGGGCTCGGGCAGGGAAGGATTGCTGCTCTGGGCTCAGGTACAGCTGTGCTGGGGGCCAGGGAGCTGCAGCTCACCCAGGCTGTGTCTCAGCCCCAGCAGGGATGGTTCAATAGCCCCCAGTTCTGGCAAATTAAGCATCCAGACTCTGGATGGGCTCAGTGCCAGCTGTAGCAGAGCGTGCTCTGCCGCAATTACCTTGCTGATTGTTCTCAGGCTGATGAGATTAGAGCTGCAGCCGCAGCATTGCTGGATCACCAGTGCAGCTGATGAGGCTGAAACATCCACAGCTTTCCTTCAGCTGGGGCTTTATGGAAGTGCCTGCACAAGGAAAACTGCCACAAGATCCCTACTGAATGCCTTGGGGTCTGTCACATTTAAAATAAATGGTTCCAGGAGTGCTAGCCCCTGACTGCCACTTGAAAACCAGACCCCTCTCCAAAGATTAATTCAAAATTCTCTACCAGGTCAATGCCATATGTGTGATCACATTGTAAAGGACTGTCACACGAGACAGTGTTAGAGAATGGAGAGCTGTCAGCCTGCAGGCGTTTAGATGTATTTGACAATGAAAAATCCTTTTTGAATCAGAGGCCACACTTACACTGTCTTTCAAATCACATACGGGATCTCAGAGTGAACACACTGTAACAGAGCAGAGGTGCCTGGCAGAGTTCATTTCTCTCTGAAAGCAAAGCAGCTGCTGTAAGGCACAGTGTGGGGTGGGGGCCTGGGGAAGCCTTGTGGGTAATCACAACTCAAACACAGATCAGAAACCAGCCAGGTACTTCCCCTCCACACAGCCAGTAATAGTATTTGTAAAGGCAATTGAGAGGCACAGTGGCACTTAGAAAACATTAGACTGAAAAAGACAAAGTATAAGTTAGAGAAATGAATAAATGATTAAAAAGTTAATGTGCTAAGTACAGAAAGCATCAGTAGAGGAATCAAGCTCAATTAGATCCTGGTAAAAATGATAATAATAAAAGAGCAGCACTGCAAGCCTAAAGATGTTGGGCATAAATAGAAAATTGAGAAACCCCAACCACAGCCTCTTAGCTGTGGTAGTGAACAGTGCCAGCTGCTGGAGGCAGCAGCAGTAACAAGAGGAGCTTCAGTGCAGGGCTGTGCCAGCAGGAGAAAGCTGGGAACATCTGCCTTTCACAGGGAACTCAGCCTCAGCCTTTCCTGGTGGGAACAGCCAGGGCTGGCACAGCCCCTGCCCTCCAAGTGCCCTGGGCACTGCTCTGATTGCCAAGGCTTTGGGTAGCTGTGCCTTTCCTGGGACTTGGTCCTGAATGGGCTGGCACCATTCTGCCCCTCCTGCCCTTTATTAATAGAATCAGAACTCTTTAGGTTGTGAGGCACCTTTAAAGATCAGCTAGCCCAACCCAGCTGCAATGAGAAAGGACATCTTCAGCTAGGTCAAGCTGCTGTAAGCCTCACCCAGCCTGACCTTGAATGTTTCTAGAAGTATCCACCACCTCTCTGGGCAACCTGCTCCAATGCCTCACCACAGTAAAGAATTTCTTCCTAGTAACTAATCTAAATCAACTCTCTTTTAGTCTAAAACCATTACTCCTTATGCTATTGCAACAGACCCAGCTAAACAGTTTATCCCTGTCTATCCCTGTCTTCCTCATAGGTTTTATACATCTCTCTCATTTTACATCAGTGTCAAGAGGTGGACACATCTGGAAAATGTAGCTAGGTTTTATAAAGCCTGTTAAAACAGAGCTGCCTTCTACCACACCTTCCTGAATAATGCTCAAGAAAGTCAGGAGCTGACTTTCTATCACTGCCAGCATTTATGGACCTTCCTGCCCAGGTACCATAAACACAATCAAATCTATGCCTGAGTGGAATAAAAAGATATTGCCACAGAGTTCAGCTGGGGATTTTCCCTTTGTGCACACATGCTATTTCACAACAGACCAGGCTGCTTTATCACCTCCTGTGGTGTTTTTTGCCCCCTGTACAGCTCTTGGTCCTGTCCCAGAGAAGCTGTTTTTGTCTTCCACTGCAAATAACTTTGGACTCATAAGGCAGGCCAGGAGAAGCCTGCACACAGGCAATACATTTTTTTTAATATCAGCTATCTATTCTCCAGGGGAAAAACCCCAAATATGTGCTGCTGCAGAAGTATTGATGCAAAGAGTTTTTTACCAAAGTGGACCACAAACAAAAATCTGAGCTCAAGCAAATAAATTAGCCACTTTCACACAAAAACTCCACCAAAAAGGTTCTCCTCCTTAACAGAACAGCTCTGCAAATAAAATTATATGATTAAACAAGATCTAAATCATGAAATGTTTAAAACTCAAAGAGGATGTACAATGTTTAGTAGGAATAGCCTTGCTGATGTCTCTTCTCCCTGTAAGGCAGGGAGGTGTGCTGGGACTGCAGCATCTTCAGCAGCCCCATATAAAGGTGCAGAGATTGCAGAGGGACAGCATGATGTCTGGCAGCAGGGATGCCTCCTTGGTTATTCTCCTGCACAGTGCCCAGATTAACAGACCTAAAGGGTTTGGGTTGGTTTCTGATGTGCAATCACGGCACAAATAAATAATACTGAAATGCATGCCAAGCATCACAGTTGCTCTTTCTTTTTAGAAGGATTTCTTAATGTCCCTGATTTCTTGCCATCTCTGAGGAATTTCTCTTGTGCTGTTTTGCAGTATGAATGGGATGAAAGCGAGCTCTTCTTGTTCAAGTCGTCTGTTGCCTATGCCATGAGGAAATATTTTGCAGTGAAGAAAAAGCAGAAAGTTGCCTTCGAGTAAGTGGCTTGCCTCATTGTGCCAGCTCTGCCTGCCTTGCTCCTGCTCAGCTAATGGCAGGAACTGGTGGGATTAATTGTGCTTCCTGTCAAATGTAAGGTGACAGAAACAATGTCAAACATTGTTTGCAAAAAGGCAAGATGACAGCTTGGCTATGTGAGATCTTTTTCCTCAAGAGCCTGAAGTTTAGGAATAATTTGCTAAAGTTAGGTGAGAAGGCTTTGTCTCCTGCAGCTTATCAGTGATGGAGATGAACTTTTACAGTTTGTGCCAAACACACATATAAAAATATCAGGGAAAGTAGACTGATTAGAAATAAACATTTCTAGCAATGTATGTATATCATACTGAATATCCAAGAGGTTTGGGGCTAAGGAAAGATAAACGTGTTGACTATAAAGAACTAGAATTTGATACAGGCTTACTAATCTTATCTAGGTTCAGTTACAAGCATAAAATCTTTCACCTGAAAGTGATTTTGGTAAGAAAAATAACTCTTTTGATTAAGTATCTTCAATAATGTCCTGAAGCTATCTACTAAAGCTATTAGATATTACTTTATAGAACTACAGTCATGTAATATCTAGAATCTACTCTAGAAAAATAAGGAAGAAAACTATTTTTTTCCACTTTGTACTTCATATATCACCTCATTCATGAGATAACCCCAGACACTCCTTGTTCTGCAAGTGATTATGTGCTATGGAAAATTACACCAAGACTTGTCTTAGGTCTGAGGGAGACTCTCTCAGCTCAAGTTACAAATTAGCACATAGAAAAAGGGATTCTAGCAGGAAAACAGATTTCACTTCCCAGCTCATTTCACTATGCCCCCAGTGTAAGCTAAACCTCTGGCATTGTCAATCAAACAACTGTTCACTAGCTTGAATTCAAAGCTAATGTCATCTCAACAATGAAAATAACCTTTTTCTTCTCTTTCTCCTTCAGCGTTACAGACATTCATGTTGGGGAATTGACAAAAAGGATCTCCTTCTACATTACTGTCAGCATGCCAGGTAATATCAGTGATATTGTGCCCAAAGCTGACGTGGAAGATGCCATCAGGTGAGATTTTGCTTTCTGGGAAAAAAAACCCAACCAACCAACCAACCAACCAACCAGCCAGATGGAAGGTTGGAAGGGAAAGCAGTGCTTAAATTAGCTGAGGCAGAAGCAGTGACAAAAAAGTAAATTCTGCAGTTAAAATGAAAATAGTGGGATGAGAGATACTAGGATGAAAACCGTTATGGCAGAAAGAAAATAGTCCATCTATCAGATGGTGTCTTGGATAACAGCCAAAGTAAAATGCTCCAGGGTGTTGCCAAAACACATCTCATTTGCATCAGACCTTGCCAGCCAACCTAATTGCTCAAACTTTGACAGGAACTATTTTATATCCTGAAATACAGAATACAGTAATGACGTGTGCATGCACACGTGTGTTCTTCCTCTCATTTTTGAAAAGTCAGTGCAAGAATTATTGTTAACAAGGAGTCCAGAATAATGGTGTACTAGAAAGACAACCAGATGTATTTGATTATATAGGAGAGGTCAGGGCAAGAGCTAGTTCCCACTTAGAGGTCAATAAACAGCTCTTTTATAGCATGGTGTGGCACCACTCTAAGTCATTGCTATAAAAATGATAAGTAAAACTGCAACTCTGCAGAAGATCATGGGTAAAGTGCAGTGGGAAATGAAGAGGGCACAAATCTAAAAGCAGCATCAGCCTGAGATGGGATTGAAGGAGCAGTGAGATACATTGGTGAGCTAAGGGACAAGAATATGGCTGTGAAAGTGACTCTTGGGTTAGCACTCAGTAGCAGATGTGGAAGTTTAAGGAAAAAAAAGGCACAGATGATACACCAGGGAAAAGGGGTTTTAGGGCAGTGAGAAACATACTAATCTAAATTGTTTAAGATTGTAGGAGGGAAACAGGTAAGATGTCAAAGCTGTGGTTTTATGTGGCATAAATAAGAAACTTTTCAATAGACAAGAAATGGGAAAGAGAATGAAGGGCAAAATACAAAGAAAGAAGGAGATCAGAAGGTTTCTTTAATAAATGTCAAGACTGAGTTTAAGAGTCCATACAGTGTCTGAACACATCAGTTAAGCTACAGTAGGTTAAGGGTTTAAGTTTCTATGGTTGTTACTCACATGCCAGAAGGAAAATGGGTTTAGCAGTACCTCCTCTGCTGCCTTTTAACTGAGGTGTTCAGGGGAAGCTTGCCATGCTGAAGATTTATAAAAAACTGAAAACTGTTCCTTTCCTTTCAATAAATGTGTGAAACCCTTTGAACTTGCATTTGCTGGCAGGATGTCTCGAGGACGAATGAACGAGGCTTTCAGACTCGATGACAGTACCCTGGAGTTTGTGGGAGTCCTTCCAACCCTGGCTGCCCCTTATGAACCACCAGTAACCATCTGGTTAATTGTATTTGGGGTGGTCATTGGTCTGGTTGTCGTTGGAGCTATTGCCTTGATCGTCACTGGGCTGAGAGATCGCAAAAAGTGAGTAATAGTTTTGGATACTGTGGTCATGACTACTGGGAGATTGTCCCTATAATTGAATAATCAGGATTTTTTTTACAGATTAGGCTTCAGTTAACCTGAAGCAAGTTAAAGAATGAAAGCCTGTTATCCCTTTCCCATCAACAGTGGTAGCTAAAGGTTCTTCTCCCTGTCTCTGAGTACAGGACAGCTTTGGCAGCTTTATGCAATTTCCCCATCACCATCAGTGTAACCAATGCTTTGGCCACAGGGAGCTGCAGAGTGGCTGCTGCCAGGGAGGAGGGCATGTCCTGATGGGATCATGGTGCCTTCTGCAACAGCAGAGTTGCCCACATTCACCAGCACCTGCAGTTTTCTTTAATCTGATTGTAGGCTGTACAGTAATGACATTTTCCTTAAATATTACTGCATTAACAAGTATAGCTTGGCTGGTTTTCTGTGTCCCTCCACTAACAAGGTTGCTAAGAACATAGCAGATTTACTACAGTTCTTCTTAAACCTAGCTTGATTTCTTTTATATAAATATTTCCAGTTTACCACAGTATTATTTGCAGTCAGGGATTCTGGGGATCCAGAAGGACTTGGAACAGAACAGGGACCTTCTAATATAAATGAGTTTTCGTTACAGGAGAGCAAGAGAAAGCAGAGGTGAAGCAGGATCAAATCATGAAGAGGTGAACCCTTATGCTGAAGAGGGAAAAAGAAACCTGGGCTTTGAGCCAGCTGAAGAGACACAAACATCATTTTAAAAGGTGTGGGTACACTAAGGGCTTCTGGTTTTTTTAAATTTCACTTTTAACAATAGTGCTTTGCAAAGGAGCAAAACCCTATGGATGTCATCAAACAATGTCTTCTGGTTGACCATTAATCTACTGGTTCATGGCCAATAGCAACTAAATCTGCTGTTTATGTGGTAACTAGAAAACATGCACGGCTTTTCTATGGATTATGTGCATAACATTACACACCATTTGTGCTGCTTTTCATGTGTGTGCTGCATCCAACTTCTGTTTCCTGTGTAATGAGATACAAAAGCTTGCAAGTGTACAGTTGTATACAGACCAAGGCACACAAAACAATAACTCATATACTCCTGAAGAACATCTTGATCTTTCCAGATGGAGACCTCAAAAGTGTTTCTAAAGACAGTGATGAAAAAACCCTTGACTATCAGAAGAACCTTAGTGATAAAGAACTCAATTTGATATAACTGCAATTTTTGCACCTTCAAGAAATCTGTATCAATGTAAAATGGATACTGGATGAAGACTAACAAGCACTGGAAGTTTATTAGAAAATTATAACATAAGTTATTTTTCTAACTGTTTGCTTGTTAAGTATTGCAGAGACAAAATAGCCCATGCTCCCTCAAAAAAAAAAAAATCTCTTTTATGTTTGCATTAAAAACAGAAACTTCCTTAATACTAAATTATCAAAGTGGTTTTGGTTATTTTTCTGTATACCTTGCCATTTCCTCCTCTGTTATAAATACTGCATTACAAATGCTGCCTACAACAAATAAAATTGTGCTGTTACACACAAGGGGCAGTAGACTGAGGCTTGGGAAATTCTGGTTGCCCCTGAAGAACAAAATCCATTCACATGGAGGATAGAGCAGCACTGGACCAGGCTGCCTGTTCTGTACTCTGGGAGGGGCTGTGGGATCTCCACCTTTAGAAGTGCTCAGAGATCAGGTAGATGAAGGTATGGATGATGGAGCAGTGGAGATAATCCCACTCTGACTGAGAAGTTTGGCTAGATGACCTCCAGAGGACCCTTTCAGCCAGATTTTCTGTGATTCTGAGTCTTGCACTGTAGCTGCAACCATGCCAGTGTGTTTTTTTCTGTGCACACTCAGTCCCTGAAAACCACAAGGTTTTCTGATACTCAGTCCTGGATTGCCAAAGAGCCAACAACAAACATGATCCTGCATGAAAAATGCTCAGAAAATGTATGGAATCTTAAAATCAAGGGCCTCCAAAATGACCACAGTCTGTAGAAATCAGCCAAACGTATATCTGAAAAATACATCTGGGCTCTACAGGTTCACAAAACATTGTTATAATGCTGCACATCCATTTCCTATTGAAGAGGCAAGACCCTTAATTGAAGCAGTTCAAAATGGTAAGCAGATGATACTAATTAATGGCAAGCTAGACTCTAATGCTAAGGAATGAAAATACTTTAAGTTGCTTATCTATACCACATATTCCATTGCCATAACAGCTCCAAAACTTAGTACTTGAGCTGAACTTTTAGGATAAATAAATATGTGGTCTTCCTACTTACTTTGCAGTAACACAGAAAAGGAAAGGCAATTCTGGAGACAATCAAATAAAGTAATTAGTTATGCTGAGCCTCTTCAGATGTTGTTAAGAGTAACTTTTTCATTATGACAAAGCTTTGATTTCAATACAATTAATTTTAAAAGCTGTGCTATGATTCAAAAAGCACCATTCAGAATTGTCAGAGCCACTACAAGAATATAGCAGGGTGTTAGAAGAACATTAAAAAAAGACAATGTTTATATGAAAAAAATCCCCTGCATGCATTAGGGCACACTTTCTGTGCTGGGGGAGCCCTCCCTCTCCTACTTTCTCAGGCTCAGAGCTCCTTCCTGACCCATTCTCTGAATCACGCTCCTGGCCCAGCTGGGTCCACGGGCAGCATCACCCCCTGCCCCTCTCTCCCGTGCAGCCTCCATGGCCCCCAGGCCTGCACAGGTCCCCAGGGATGCATTTCCCTGACCCCAAATGCAGCTTCCCCCCAAACACACCTGCAGCTCCCCGGTGACAGGGATGTGCTCCCTGAGGCAGCTCCCAGTGCTGGCACCAAGCAGGGCAGGCAAGCACAGCCTGGGAGCCTCTGCCTGGCCAGAAACCTTCATTTCCCTCTGCTCTTTCCCCACATGGCTGCACCCTGCATTTCTTATCCCTCAGGTTCAGGTGAGCTCAGAGCAGGGCTGCAGAGAGGTCCCTGGTAGGGCTGGGCCAGCTCCATCAGGGAAGGGCCAGCAGACAGCACCCGGACTCTGACCAGCATCACTTGCTGAACTAGCACAGATATGGGGAGACAGAAACAGATTTATTTCAGAAATTACTTTGTTTTAAAATCTCTTTATACATACTAGATCAGCATCTTACAACTGTTAGTGTCTAAGTTTAGATGCCTCTCTTTTGTAGCTTCAGATGTATCTGTATCTCAAGACTTGCTGAAGTTAGCACTAATTTTTGTAGTGCTGTGCACATTTGAAAGTTGGGTGCTCCTATTTAAGCACTAACATCAGAAGCCAAATTTCAGTGTGTCAGTAGTAAAATATTTGGCTAAGCAGTTATATTATTAGCATTTTCATTTATCTTCAAGTTTTTGTTTCTCAAGTATTATAGAGATCAGCAAATTTACCATTTACTGTTGCAATGACTATAGAATTCTGCAAAAAACCATTTTCTTTATTTCTACCTATTATTGCAGGAAGCAATAACACTCTACTAGATGCTTCATATGTTGCTAAATTGAAAATATCCTAAATATGCAGCTTAGAATGAATTCCAAATCAAATATACACCCTGAGGGCCAAAACTAGAGTCAATAATACTGCTGAGAAAACAGGTATAATGTTTTACCTGTAGTAATTTCTAAGTAATTGAAAGTGAGACTAGATCTATTTATGTTGCTGTCACTTGCAGTAGTTCTAAGTTCGACTTTAGGTGTCAGCTTCAAGTGATTATGAAGAAAAACCACATTCAGATGAGTTATGATAATCAGAAAACCCACCAAGCATATATTTCCCTGTTTACATTTCCAGTTAAGGGCAAATAATGACAGTTTGGAGGCACTGAAGGAGTGCAGATAATTGGTATATATATCTCAATATCTGAGATGCCTTTTGAAAAAATGCCAACAAAATAAATTATATTTTTGCACAGTATTCTTCCAATCTCTGTCACCCACAGTGTCAGAAATGCTTTCTCCATATGGTCAACCCCCTGATTAAATGAGAAGAACACTAAAATATAAAATAATAAGGGTGGGTAATGCCAGGCAGATTTCAGGTTCAGCTCTTGCATAGCAGACAGGTGATGTGGAGCCAGAATGCAGAGTCATCTGTTTGTGAGTCTTATTTTCCAAGCTCTGTTGCCTTCTCTCAATGCCTCAAATGAATAGTAGCAGCTGATAAAAAGCAGGGCACTGTTCTGGTAGCTAAATGAAGCAAAGATGATAGGTCTAGTTATTTAATTTTGAAATAATTCAGAAATTGTAATTTGCATTCTTTTTTTTTGATTTTAACATGCAGAAATTCATAGATGGCGATGTCACTACAAATTTCTGCATGCTAAAATAAAGTTGCAGGAGGTAAATAAAATTTAACTTACTTTTTATATCTATCTTACATCGTGATAGTTTAATCTTCTTTCTTTGCATTAATATATCCTCTAATATAAGTCACTTTACTGATTTTTCTGGCAATTATATTAAAAAGCCCAAGAGAACATCACAGACATTTCATGGTGTCATCAATAATGTGCAAAACAATTGTTGCTGGTTAGAAACGAGCCCTAGTCTACAGAAAGCTGATCAAAATTTAGGTGAAGAGGAATAATAAATCAGGATAATTTTTGGCACAGAAGATGCAGACCTCAAAATAAAACCAGCATGAGCAGCATTTGACTTACAGCCCCTAGAAGACTCATGGATGGGGTATCACATTCTTCTGTTGTAAGGGCAGGGTTATTTCACACAGATTTATCTGTCTGTAAAACTGGAGGTCTCTTCTAAGTCTGCTGTTTGAAATCTCTGTACAGGAAGGCAAATGTCTTTTATTCTGTTGCTGCTAAGAGAGAAAGGGCAAATTACCACGGGGAGGTAACAATAATAGTCCTGTAGTTGTGGAAGAAATTTAGACATTTAGAAATTTAGTTTAGCTCAGCACAAAAATTTTTAAGCTGTTAAAATCAGGTGAGAGGATTCTCATCCTGTATATGTTGATGTTGAAAGGTGTTATGCTCAAATAGGTGATTCTGGAAAGAAGGGAGCCAACCTGCCTTTGTGCCTCCTCTCCTGTATTCACCCTGTCCTGCACTAGGTAAAATGGAATGTATTACTTACAAGCGATGGCTATGGCTTTTATTAAAGGATGTTTTCATGATGAGCATCAGTCCAGCTATCAGCAGGGATTCCTAGTGGCTCCTATTATTTTGTTTTCTCCAGTTTGTGCGTGCAGATGTAAATACATACTTCCTACCAGCAGCTGTCCATTGTCTAGTAGGTGATGTTTGAAACCTGCTGTGCTCTGTGAAGTCTGAATCCTTGAGAAAATTTCTGCAATCATCATCAAGCTCATGGGGCTGCTTTCCCAAAGTGAACACCTCCCACATTAAGACATGAAATGTATGTCAATTAATATAAGTACTTTTTCACAGAACAAGACACACAGGCAACATAAAAATGATCAGACTCTGAGAATATTGTTAAAAAAAAAGACTGACAAAGTAGATTCTGTACCTGAATGTAAAACTCCTACTGCATAAGAAGATTAATTTAGATGATAAAGTTAGTTACAAAATATATTTAATGGAGACTATTAAATATATTGAGCTGAATTTTCTGCAGGACACATGCAAACATCCTCTTAAGTATGTGTGTGTATACAGAGGGAAGGAAAAACAAAGTGACAACTATAGGTATCTATGACTTTATAAAATAATAAGAAAAAAATTACTGATTTTTCTGAATGGGACATACACTTCTTTGGTATGAGAAAGATTTCCAAATATTTTACAGTGTCAGTTGTATATATAGCTTTAAAAGCTGGAATACACAGTAGCAATAGAAACACTGAATAATATCATAATTACTAATTCATAATTATGACCTTGCAAGCCACAATTTTGCTTGTAACTGTATATATGTGATAAATATGCCTACCCTGAAGTAAAAAAAAAAAAAAAAAAGAAAAAGAGAATTATTTATTTCACAATGATATATAATACTGGCTGTAATTTTCTTTTTAAAGGAATTTATTGGATCTTTGATTTCACTCCAGCTTGAAGACTGGAGCATTGTAGTGTCACAGTGACACTAAAATGGCATCCAAATCCCAGCTTTCATAGAATATAAAAAAAACCAGAATTCTTTGTTCTCTGACATCTGCTTTTGGGATATGAATACATCAGTTCTGTTCTTTAGCCCTTTAAAGGCTCATTAGTTAAAAACAATCAAACAAGAACTGACTGATCCCACTGTCCCCTTGCTTCCACTGCATCAATGGATAGTGCTAAAGTGAGAAAAATATCTTCTAAGGAAAAATAAAATTTGTCATTGAAGTTAATGCCAATATTGACGTTAATGAAAGTAAAGCCTGGGGCCAGGATTTAATCAATAGGAGCAAAAAGAAAAGTATCACCACACAATCCAACTTCTGATTTAATTGGATATATTATAAACAACTTGTTGAGGACATGAATGAGTTGTTTCTCTGCCAGAGTGGTTAGCACTGGGAGGCTAACTGAGGTTAAAGATAAGAAGCAACCCAACATTCAGAAAGACTTTTATCTGCTTTATTCACTGTGGTTCCATGCCAAGAACAGTGGGTTGCCAATCTTTCATCACTTTGACAGCTGCCAAAATTTTCCTTCTGGAGGAGCAGACCCAGATAAGTGGAATTCAAGCCTGTTCACAAAAGGTTCCCTTTCCTTTGACACCTTTTGCAGACTTTTAGAAACACTGAACAGACTCCAGGGATTTGGAAATCACAGCTTGAAACCACTGAAGTGGAAGTTCAAATGTTTGAAACTCCTGGTGGGAAGTGATCTGCAAACAGATACACTTTTTTCTGAGATTCAGAGTCCCAGCTCCCAGAGTGTCTTTTCCACAGCAGGGCAGCACTGATTTATGGTCTAGACAGACCAAAGACTTGACTTGATCATTACTGCCAAAGTTTACCATATTAAACACACATGAAGCAAATGTGGAGTGGGGAGAGTTTCTGTTTGCCTAAAAGAAGAATCTTAGGGCTAAAGCCAACTATGACAGGGCTTGTTTGCATAAAAATATTGAACAACAACACAAACTATAACTGCTTTTTATAGTCCTTTAGTGTGTTAAATGTCTAACAATTCTGCTTAACAAGTTGATGAAATCCAAATGTAATGGCATATATACATACAAACTCACATGTCAAGTTCCATACGCCAAAGGCCCATGCGCCTGACTTGCTGCTAAATTTGGTGTGATGAAAAACTTCTGGTACTGAGCACTTCTGTGGAAACTTGTTTCCTAGAGAACTTATATACAGCTTATCCAGAACACACCTAAAAAGCACAAACCAAACTTGTTTGTGACCCAGTTACAGTGAAATACTATTTACTGCTTCTTGAACATCATAAGGTTCCTAAAGAAAGCCTTGGCAGAATCTCAGTTTCCAAAGATACCTGATAGAGGCATTACCTATAATCCAGAACAGATCATTGATATCATCTTAATAGGGAAATAATGCAGAATCACAGGAACTCACCTGTTGTCAGGCCAGTCTAGCCCAGCTTTCTGCTCCAGCTGGGTTATTCCCAACATCACAGCAGGTCAGCCATGGCTCTGTTTTGCTAAGCCTTAAAAGCCCCTAAAGACTGCCATCTCCCTGGACAGCATGTTCCACTGTTCCACCACCCTCCTGGAGAATCACCTTCTCTTACCATCCAGCCTGAACTTCCAGAGGCGCAGCCTGTGGCCAATGCCTGCTGTTACATGACCTGGCACAGATAAGATTCCATTGGCTTTGTAACTGTAAGCTGCAGGGGGATACAATAGAAGTAAATAAGGTGGTATAGAATGTAATCTCACCCCCTAAAGAGTTGCAGCTGAGCCAATTACTAGAGATTAGGAGCCGGCCTGATGTTAACAGGCCACAGCTGTAGCCAATGAGAAGAGTGTTATAAAAGAGTGGAGTGGTTGGTTGGGGGGAACTGGAGTCAGTTGGCTGCTGTGAGGATGAGTCAGTACCCAGAGGAGCTGCTATGAGAAACATCAATGAGGTACAAAACTCTAGTAATGTGGAACCCTTGCAATGTAATGATAACAGTAAGTGGCTATAGGCAGCTTTTAGATCCCCTCCTATCCCCTCTTCTCCAGGCTAAGCAGCTCTCTCCCTCAGCCTCTCCTCAGAGGACAGGCTCCATGGGCTACTCATCCTCTCCATCCTCTCCAGCTTCTCTCCACTGAGGCCACTGATTAAGATGCTTGGTCCCCAAATGAGGTCCAAACCTTGTGCTCAAAGTAAACATTGAGGTTCCTTTACAAACATGACATTTCATGAGTGAAATCTCTCAGCTGTGATTTGCCTTTAAGCCTTAACTTTTGGAGACAGCTGTGTGATTCAATTTTCTCTTTTTTATTCTTATTCCATAATAACTTCTGGTCATTAATGGAAAGAAAACACAAAGTGCTGTATCACACCCCTGGCAGACAGCTGCAGCTGATCAATGCCAGTAAACTGAATATCCACCAACATCTGAGCTTCTGATTGTCAGGCTCCCAATTCTTTCACCTACCCTGTCATCCCAAGGTCAGATAATTTCACAGTAAGTTTGCTGTCAATCAAACAGTTCCAAGCAGCCTTTGGTGGAGAAATGAAAAGAGTGGAAAAAACACAAAGAGGACCAAATAACATCAGGAGTTTGCTAATAATTACTGTCCTCTAGCATTTCAGTGAATAAAGAGATCTTTGATTGATGCAATTAGGTTTGAAACTGTACGGGAATAGTAAGTTGCTCTCTTGATTCACTTTTTGACTATTGAAACATTCTGTAGCACTATCCCAGCTTAAAAAAAATGAGGAAATTGAAGGATGAGAAGCAGAGGTGAGAAACCCACATTCATCTAGAAAAACAGCAACAGAGCAAGAAGCTAAAGCCCATCTTTTAAAAGGCTTCCTACTCCAGGCCCTTTTCAGTAGTCTCAGAATTTACCAAGGCATCAAAAAGTGAAAAGCATTGATTGGATTATTTGCAGTGCATTACAAACAGAGTGAAAGGCAATTTAAATAGCTTGATTTATGAAAAGTTCCAAAGAAGCCTATTTCTGCAAATGATCACTTGAGAACATTTGTCTAGATCTGTATTCTCTGTGTGCATTCTCATTAACTTCTGTGATACTATTTGCATCTACAGTTTTCATCCTGAAATCAAGCTCAAGTTTTACTTCTGCTTTCCCACGGTGTACAGACAGTTATTGGGAAAGTGACTTTATATTTACAGCTTGAATTCTCCTACGTAAGTTGTCTGAAATTCCTAATTTCTGAATCAGTTTGTGAAAACTGGTGAACTGTGGATTCAACAACTTTGTTTACACGTGGGCAATTCTTTAAAAGCATCAACAGTACAACTGAAATGCTACTTGAGGCAATTGCACCCCTATTGAAAAATGAAGCAAATCTGGAACATAAATTGTCAAAAATCTCCCAGCATGTTTTTGTTGAAAGTTAGAAGGCGAAATATTGCTACTGACTGAAACATAATGTAGCAGAAATATGATTGTGTTCACTATTATTAGGCCAATAAAATACTATTATATTTCCTCAATGAAGGAAAGCATTTTTGAAAGCTAAGTTTTGCATAAACTTTAGGTACAAGTCCTTGAAAGGACTGATCCCCTCACCAAAAGCAACTTGAAATACATGCTTGCTAACTGGCAGATAAATGTAGGGCATTCCCATCATTAAGGGCTCACTTTTGTGCTGCTAAATCCTGTTTCAGGTTTTTGCTATAAGACTGTAATTTTATCAATACTGAGTCTTCTTTTGATTGTCATCAATACCAAGTTTCAAAGTACTAAGCAGAAGGACACTCAATCCTTTTGAAATGGAGTATTTGAAGTCAGAGTTATCCAGTTTCAACAATTTCCTTCAGAACACACTATTGATATTTGAAGAACAAAACTTAGAGAAATGTACAATAATTTCTATTTATTCTTTGATTATTTTATTTATTTTCCTGTATTTTGGGAAGCTTAATCATCCCAAATACTTTGTGCTGTATAGTGTATGCTCAACATTATACTACATCTATTTATTGACTGAATACTTGTCTAATGGCTGCTTGGTCAGCTACCTAGGGAGTCATGGCAAGGGACCCCTTCTACCCTTTACCTTTCTGGGAGTATTTTAGTATTTGTGCTGAGAAGTGGCATATTAATTGCTGAGCCTGAGCCCACAAGGGCAGGCAGCACAGTGTGCAGTGCTGTAGATGTGCCAGCTCCCCTCTGAAGCAGAGCACTGCAGAATGCAGGATATCCTGGGCTAGAAGGGACCCACAGGGACCATGGGGACAGTGCTGGTGACAGGTGGCTTTAGTGCTTCCTCCAGAGCTGCCCTGGGCTGAGCCAGCTGGGTGTCAGGGGGCAGCAGAGCCCAGGCTGGTCAGGGTGAGGGCCAGCACGGGCAGTGCAGCTGCGGCTGATCCAGGGGTAGAACTGGCCAATGCTGGGCCATGCCCCTGCCTTCCCCTTCTCCTGTGGGATACCTCACAAAATCTCCCTGCCTGAACTGACAGCTCTCCAGAAACAGCACCAAAAACATCCTAACATACTTCCAGAAAGCTAAGTTGTGCTGGTGGTATTGTATAAGTTTGGGAATTGACTCAAAGCAGTAATTTTCATTGGGGTTGTACTTCCTCTCAGGGGTTTGTACACATTTAATGCTTAACTGCTTCTTTTTTACTAGTTAAAATGCAGTACATGTTGAAACCTTGCAAAGTGCCTTCCAGCCCTTGTGTTAGTAGATTAGTTAGCAGTTGCATGAGCTGCAATGCTCCAGCTGGCCAAATAACAAAATATGTCATAGAAGTCACCAGGAAAACTGTTACATTTGCCTCAGTCTGCTTTTCCCTCCTCAGCACCTGGGATATGCAGCCCAGGCTCCCAGCCCATTGGAGGTTCCTGCAGCACGCTCTAATGAACTCTGAGGGTTGGTGCTTGTCTCCCAACAGTCACATCTGGAGCAAAAGTCTTTCACATTCTGCCCTTGCAATGGTTCTACATCCCATTTTTAACACCTTCCTCGCCTTCCTTTTCCCCTTCCCTTCTCCATTCCCCTACTTCCCATTCCAGCTCTCATTCCCATCCTCATTCCCATTCCCTTCCTTCTCTCTCACTCTTGAGACTCCTCTCTTCCCCTGCATTATGTGCCAGTGCATGCCATTGTTTAGATGAGGCAGCTCTGGACAGTTCTGTTTTCCCGTCCAGGGAGCCACTGTCATGTTCAAATTCAAAGAAGGAAAATGACCTGAATGTGCCCCAGGTTCATTTTTTACACAATGTAGGGATTTTGTCTGTGAGCAGTCACACCAAGCATGTCCAGGGCACACTCACAGAAATGCTGCACATTCACTGGATGCTTAATAAGGAACCTTGTTGAATACAGACACTGAACATTCCTGCCTGGCTAGAGTGAACCAGGAAAGCACCTTCTTTTCCTTAATTAAAAAAAAACCAAAAACTTGCAATAAACAAAGAAGCAATGAGGTTGAGGTTAATTTCAGTCAGCTTTAGGCTTTTATAGCATTATGTCCAGAAAGAATGAGACATGAATCATCTGATCTCCTTAAAGGACTACATTAGGACATGATGAATTATGCCTTAGAAATATTTCTTTCCACAAAAGAGAGGGTCTAGGAAAGTGGTTGTGGTATCCCAATATAAATATTTAAAATTAGATGAGTTCTACCCCAGCCCAGACATGAAGCAAGTTGTCTGCAATTTTGTTTTGCTGCACAGATACAGATTTATAAGTGGGGAGATGAAGAGTTATTAACCTCATGTCTCCTCCAGTGGCTGCAGAGTTTAAAAGACCCAAACACTGCCACATATAAGAGCCCCATCCACCACACTTAGTTTCTTTACATTAAGAATAATATATTTTCTATTGTCCAAGTATTTCTGAAATACTGAATAAGTAAAAAGATTCTTGCTGTACTCTGTATTTGCACTATTTTTAGTCTTTATGTGGTACTCCAATCCTAACTTGTGCTATCCAGCTTTTTTTCTGTTAATGGTTTTCCTGCCATACTGGGCTGGAAATTCTGGTTTTCAGAGTTCATTTAACAGCTCCACCTCTACATTGCAGGGAGGAAAGAAGAAACCCAGAAGTTCGTTGCTGTGAAGTTTGAACGAATTTCCTGTCCCTAAAGTTAAATAGAGCCAGTGGTATCCAGCCTTTTTGGGGACTGGGCCACAACTGCCTTTCCCAACCTTTTGGCCACACCTGAGCTTCATTCTGAACCTCCTGTACAGGTCCAAGGAAAAGAAGAGTCAGCCAAGGCTCCCAAAGGACTGTGTTCCATCCAAGTTCTCAGTGGCTGAGTACCACCAAGACTGAGCGGGAGCAAGTACCAAGCCACAAGAGGAAAATGTTTACACAGAGCAGAGCATGGATAAGGCTGTGTCTGTTCCAGAAAGGTCCATGGACATGAATTTCTGCAGTCATCTCCTTGTGCACCTGACTGGTCCTGTGGTGCTGCCCATCCTGCATCAGTCAATGAGAACAGGGCTGAGTTTGTGCAGGGCTGTGTTCTTGTCTGGGTGAGCTGCTTTTCTTCACATTTTTATATTGTAAAACTGTCTCAGAGGATTCCTCTAAACTGACCTGCAGAAAAAGCCACACTGAGAGCAAACAACACAGAAAAAGAGGGGAAAACAAAAAAAACAGAGCTTGAGGGGAAATGCACTCAGTGTGGCTTTGTTCCAAGCCTATTTTAGAGGTGCAAAGTTTGTTCATTTCTGTAGAAGAGGCACTTTTTTGAAATATGACTATTAATACCCAGTCAGCACAAGAATTTCCAGCACTTCATAACACTACAGGTATTTGAAGAGCATCAGCATCCTCTAGCTACACAGTAGAGCAAAGACTACACAGAAACTGTTCCATGGTTGCTCATATAGAAGCAATAAAGGATATTTAGGAGCTTCTGACAGAGCAGCTGTTCAGACTGGCCATGGTAGATATTACCTGCATACCAACTACAAAGAGAAATATTTGGCTTTTTATTCACTGGCTGGTTTCTGAATAAAGTGCAGCAGACGCACAAAAAATGCCAGACATTTTAAATATTTTCAAAACTGCTTTAAAAGTCAGAGGGTAGATCTGGGACTTGTCCTGCATATGTGATTATTTGCCATGAGATTACAGGGAAACCACTGGTTCCCATCTGCTTCCCCTCATCAGAGGCTCTCCTTGCCCTAAATATCTGGGTTCATTCTGTGACATTTTCTTAGGGTAACTCCTTAGAGGAGGATCCTGCTGCCCTGAAGTTCTGCTCAGAGCTCTATCAGGAGCAATTTGCTCTGTCTCCTGCAGACCATGACACAGCTCTCTGCCTTGAGCCTGGGAGGTTCATAGTTCTCTAACCTTATTATTATTATTATGTAACCCTCTGGTTACATAATATTTAAGTAAACTAAATAAACTGAGAGTTGCCAAAGGGAGAAACAACCCAAACATGCTCTGTCAGATCAGTTCAGGGAGCACCAATGGAAGTCTTTTATTAGCATCTCCCTTTCATGAAGCATCACTTTAGTCTACAGACTCATTTGTCTAAATGACTTTTTCTTTCCCTGAAAATAAATACCTTCATGCCTTCAGAAATTTGTGGGCAGTGATGTTCCCAATGACAATATCTGTATTTATTGTCATTATTATGACAGCCATACAGAGGATATCACTGCTGTAGGTATAGTGGACATGTAAAGTGGAAATGCAAGGTCTCCCCAAAGAATCTTCTGGTTCTTATGAGGATGGGTTCTATAAATCCACTCATGCTTAGCAATACTCTGCTTTTCTGGCAGTTTGCTGACATTGGAGTTTTTTCTGCAATGAAAAAACAAATGTTCAAATAGTGAAAAACTTGTGGCCTTTCAATACTTGAAATGGCTTATCAGAAAGATGGAGACAGACTTTGTGCAAAGGCCCCTAGTAATGAGGCCAGGAGTAATGGTGTTAAATGGAATGAGGGTAAGTTTAGACTGGATGTAAGGATATTTTTCATGAGGAGGGTGGTGAGATGCTGAAACTGTTTGCCCAGAAAAGCTGTGAATGCCCCATCCCTAGAGGTGTTTGAAGTCATGTTAGGTGAGGCTTTGAGCAACCTGATCTAGTAAAAAACATCCCTTTCCATGGCAGGGACTAGGTGACCTCTAAAGGTCCCTTCCCTTGTCCCTAAAACACAAACCATTATAAGATTCAATGACTCTATGAAAAGTTCCTTTCTTGGGTTAAAAGTAATGCTACAAATACATTTTTTGAGTAGTTATGCCATGGCCTAAGGTGAATATTTGAAAAAATTGGCGCATATGTAATTGTCTGGATGTTTTATCACTTGAACACTTAAACAGCCTCACTCCTCCTGTGTGCAGGATGTTGGAAAGTCAAATATCCTCAGTGCAAGCCGTAACAGGCAATGACACATATCCCTTGAGTGACCTTAGGAGGAGATTGCATCTATCTTTTCAAACATTACAGGGAAGCTTTCCAAAATTGCACAACCCTAGACTTCCCAAACAAATGTCCTTAGCATGACAGATGACAGGAATTCATGTGACAGGGAAAGAAGCCTCTAAAATAACCTCTTCTACACAAACAATAAAGATTGTTATTTAAGATTCCTTTCACAGGATAATAGAAGAGTAGAGATTTTTCAAGGAAAACTCTGAATTTTTTCCAGTATGGTTTATTATAAGAAATCTTGTTCTGTTTCATTTAAATAGTTTGGCATGCATCTAATGCTTAAAATATCATATCATCTTACTGAAAAGGGAAAGATGGATCTGATCTGGGCTCCCTTTATGCTGCACTGGACTACTCACATACATACATACATACAGAAGCACAGGAGTACTAGCAAGGCAGATTTAATGTTGGAATAAGAGTACAAAGATTGAAATCCCAGCATCATTGAAGTCAGTGACAAAACCCTACTGATTTAAATGAAACCAGGATGGTTTTTATTACTGTTTGAGTCAAGATGATAAACTTTATCTGATTCTAAGCATTTCAGGAAACTTTATGCTTAATACTCAGAAGGTTATTTAAAAAGAAAAATATTCAAGAAATGTTGCTTAATCTTTACTAGACTGGTGTGGAAAACATTTAAGCAGTAGATGGCTGCATATTGATTACCCTTGGCTTATCATCATTCCAAGGCAGCTTTCTCAAGTAAGCACTTGGTACAAATCCTTCATTCCCACAAGATAAGCAGTTCCTGGTTTAGATATCGTACATGACTGCATCTTAAATTGGTCACTTAGCACAGGAAAAGAGATTAATCAGAGAGCCACTTAGAACATTACAGAAATTCTCATGGTTGAAACATTTCTGCTTTTACTTACCATGCATAAAAATACAAAGTAATTTGCTTTAGAAAATTGCACTTCAATGAAGAACTCTTTTTGCTAGTCATGGAATGGTTTCCTCCTCCGTGGTTGGTTTCATTGAGTGGGAGGCTGGAGCAGCTGCTCAGGGATGTCCTTGTGCGCCACCTCAGGTGCTGTGATGGACACCAGTGACTGATGCTGCCTGCAAACTACCCCGGGTTGAGCACAGGGGCAGAAGGCGGGCTCGGCTCTCTTCCCTGCACAATGCCAGATGAAATTGAGAAGCTGAGTGATTATGGACACTCAGGCCAGCTGGCATGACAGCTCTATGTCACAGGGGCTGACAGGCATCTATAAAGTTAAGGTGGTGGGCTGGATGTCGTGTCCATCAGAAAAATAAATTGTATATTTGAGTATGAGTAGGCACAGAGGAATAAGTTCCTTTATCACAGATCTCAGTAGCACAAGAAAACTGATAGCTCATAAAAACAGATGAAACAGGTAACTGCTGATGTTTATTCTGACTACATTCAAGAAATTGAGATCTTCATTCCTTTTTTCAAGCAGAATTTAAATATTTTTTAATGGTGTATATGTGACTTTTCCTTATACAATCAAGACACTTGACACAAAAGTGTCAGTTTCTCTACCCAAAGGAAAAAACCTGTAAATGTCCTGTCTTTCTCTGGATGTCTGTCTGCTACAGGCTCCATAAGCAAAGCTGCCTGTATCATCTATGTTTACATAACCATAAATGAAGGTGTTTAGGAGCATACGTCAGCTTACCAATTTATCATTTCTTTGAGTTGGTGGGGTCATGTGCTGCTTTTTTCATCCACAACTGTGTGCAATCTTGTGAGTTACCTCAACCTAAGTGGCTTTTTAAATTGGTTTTCTTGTAATTGTAAACCTAATCAGGGAATTATGAGTAGATCAAGTAATTTCAGTCTGTTCCAAAGCAATTTGAGCATCCCCTAGCTCAAAAATTCTTCTCTTCCACATTTCTATCAAGCACACAAAATTAAACTCAGCTAGTATCCATCATGAGACACATCAGGAACCTTCTCTCTTCTAGGCATCTCCTACTTGTTGTACTGCCTTGGTTTCCAGTGAACTTCTGAAGCTATTTCTCATTTAATAGCTTAGAAAATCTGCTCTTTCCTGCCCATGATGGATATTAAACAAAAATATTTTAATTTGCTGACGGGAATTTCTCCATTTGTGAACCCCTAAAAGCATAATAAATCCTGTGCAGGATAGGGATGCCCTGAACCCCTAAAAGAATAATAAATCCTGTGCAGGATAGGGATGCCCTGCCTTTGGGGAGAAGTATTGCTAAAGCTGAGTTGAGACTGAAGTGACACAGGATTCATGGCTCAGCAGCTCTCACTGGTCTCCCATGCTGTCTGTGCTACTGCAATTGCAATGGTGCTGATCCTTGGCTTGCACACACACACACGAGGCAACATTTGTTAGGAGAGATTTTATATTTTTATTCACATGAGCTAAATAATTGGAAAAAATGTATATGTTCTACATAAACAAGTCCTTCTTCAGCCATATATAAAGAATAAGGCCACTGGATGTCTTAGCTATCGCATGAGGCAGTGACTGTAACTTTTATTCAACCTGCCAGCCAAGGATGGTAATGAAAATGGAGTTGTACAGAAGATAACAAGACTTGTAGGGCAATGTTTAAATCTACTGAGGTAATTCTAACACAGATCCTGAAAGGTGCCAGGACTGTCTGCAATCCTGTCTTTGAAGACGAGATATGTGGAAGACTTTGGTCATGGAACAAAAGCATTCTGCAGGGCATATCTACCCTTCCAAATCCCTGACTTTCCACCAGTCAGAATGGTTTTCTTGTGATACACAGTATTTATTGCTTCTGACAAGCTGGATAGCTGAATTTCCTCTGTGTTCATGGCTGCATGGAGCCACAGCCATATTCAGGGCTGGCTTGTCTGGTGGCAGCCCCTGGGGCAGGACAGGCTTCTGCCACTTCTGATTCTGAAGACAGATGACATAAATGATAAGGTGATGCAGCACAGGCTGCAATAAGAATTAACACATGACATGTACGTGATCACTTGTATCTTCAACATATATAATGATTAATCAAATTAATCAAAGCCCTGAAGACAGGCACAGACATGCAGTTTTTCCCTTTATCCTGTTAGAATGGATGAGGAAAACAGCCCAGCCTCTGTTGTCCCAATGTGAGAGACAGGTGAGGATAGGACCAAGTCCCATGATAACGACAGCAGAAACAATTAACTCTGAGTGGAGATTGACACTGCTGTAATAGGGAGCCCTCATTACCAGGGTTATGGGATAGACCTGACTTGTGTCACAATCCTGCCACCTCTCTGAACTGCTGCACTTCCTGCACTCCAAACACCAATTGACCAAGTTTTGCTTTACTGTAACTGTGATGGGGAACTGTTGTATCAAAAGATACCATCAGAATATTTTAAAAATAACTTTGGAATTATTTTTTTAATAGCTTTTGATCAATAGCAATGTTATCATCAAGCACAACATGCATTAATCAACTGTTTATTACTAATCACTGAAAGCAAAAAGCTTTGCTGAATCTTAATCACTTCCTTTACATGCTTTTTTGATGTTTCTCTGCCAAGCATGATGGATATAAGGAATGTCACTCCTTGGTGCCTAACTTTGGGCAGAGCTGAATGTAATTGGTGTGTGACTATGGGACTCATCTTATGAGACTTTGACCCATGTCTTCACATGAAATATGTCATCCTACAGAAGGATCTGCCTCTCATCAGGGATTGTTGAGGATGTCTGCACAAATGACTTGGATGAGAAGCCTGGCATTAAAGTTAGGTGACATCAATCAAGTCATGGGCAAAAGTCTATCTAAAATGAAGGCACTGAAATGCATTTAGAAATCAGGGAAATGTCAGACATCACAATTCTTTAATTCAGAGCAGAGAAAACTACACTTGAAACACTGACAGCTAAGGATGAGAGAAAATAAGAAGGACTTAGGAGAAAAGGCTGCAAGTGCCATCTATTTATTTATTTATCACTAAAAGGCACTGTAATGCATTGTCAAGAAATAATGCCAAATAAAGCATAAAGTCCTTCAGCAGGCTGTGATTCCTTTAAATCAAGTCCAAGTGATCATGGCATTGTATGTATGCTTGTTTTCTATTTATTGACATTTCTTAATTTAAAAAAAAGAAAACAGAGAACTGGGTTGAATCCACTGAGCCAGAAGATACACAATCTCTTCTGCAAACAACAAATCTCAATCTCATCTCACCCAGCTCCAACGAGATACTCATTCTTTACAGAGCTATCACTCACAGAAGATCCTCTTCTCTTGAAAGTAGATCTGTCACTTGGTGAATAATGCTTCTCCTGTTGGTCATATCTGACTTTGGTGGAAAGGACCTTAGAGCTGAGGGCCTGAGTTATGCAGGACTCAAATCTTAAACTGCCTCTGCGGCTTTGTGGAATAATGACTGAGTTGTCTGCAGTTGTCAGAAAGATGAGGAAAATATAGTACAGGGATTGAGCTGTTGTCTCTTTAGAGCACCTAGTGGCATTAGAGCAAAGTGATATTCAGTAATCATATTTATGAACTGATATGCACCTCTGATATTAGGCCTTTGTAATTTTTGAAGAGTTTTGAAGATTAAATTGCTCCTTCAATTTCCTGTGGGGTTTTTTTTGGACCTGATCAGAGTGTCATCATCTGATGGAACTTTCATCTTCTTGTTTGAGCAAAAGAAACCAGAAAGCATTGGGAAAAGTAAATGGTGTATAGAATTATTATAATGGAAGCTAGTTTTTCTTTGTCCAACCTGCCAGGGAAAAGAACCAGTCCAAGAAGAGCACATCTGTGTTTCACTGCTGGATGTATGTTTGACTGTTGCAATATTCTGGGCAGACTCCATCTGTAATCTGGTAGAGATTAATGTCCTGATTTGTGTCCATATATAAAATTTCCATGTCCAAAACTGGCTGAAAACCCCAGAGCATTTCCTGAGTAACTGAGTGGATCTTGTAATTTCCTTTATGCTTGCAGTGGTGTTATTGTGGTTTTCATAATGATGATTGTGCCACAGGTGACATCTACAGAGAGCCACAGGTGACAGCCTGAGATTCAGCTCTGATGTGCACATGAGCAATTATTATTCTCTGCAGGACTGCATTCCTATTGTACATCTGGAAATTTGTGCTGGATCATTTCAGCTTCCATAGGGCTTGTCCCATTAATAACAAAGGGAAGATATGTGTGTTCACTCAGTGAACTTCCCTCTGCTCTGCTGCACCATTGCTCTGACCTGCACAAACCACTGTCCATGGCAAAGGCAGAGGATGCCAGGCACCAGCAGAGATGAACCTGTTCCTCCTGCTCCCTGTGGTTATCAAAGCACAGAGGAAGAGCCCTCTGGCCCCATGAAGGGACCTTTTGTTCCCAACTTTCTCTGTAATGGCATCACTGTTTAGGCACCAGCTCCTCTGTGAGAGATGAGAGGAATAATGCTGAACTGGGGAAAGAAATGGAGCCATCAAAGGTGCAGGATGGGAGCGTGCAAAAGTCAAAAGTCATGCCTTGTACAAAACAACACCTTGGGTCAGCTGGGAATAAAGCAAGGGAGGAAGGCTTGCAGAGGCTGGAGAGGTGAGGGATATGAGATGAGAGGTCGAAAGAAGGCTGGGGATGGTGACACCTCTGATGATCAAAATGAAGAGATGAAAAGACAAAGTGAAAATGTGCTGAGAGCTTATGGAAGTATCTCTGTGTCTAAATATAGACTGTTCCTCACTATGAAAAGTCAGTATTAGCCTTCTTAACCTGATATATCATATGGCTTTGGAAAATTTGTCAATTTGTTCTACCCAGATGTGGTAATTATTATAGCTTCATTTACTGAACCTGTTTTAGAAGTATCCATCAGAAAAATGTTATGTCCCTGCTTTTTAAATTTTGCTTTCAAAATATCTTCTCTGAACTCAAGCAGGTAGTAGAAATGAATTACAAAGGCTTAGCAGAATCCAGAATGTTCAGCAGCAGATTTGCTTGGCTGATGATCTCTCCAGATAGACAAAGCATCTCCTGATGGAACCCAGGCATAACAGACCACAATATTCAAAACAAGTTATGCTGCTACATGTTCACAATGCTATTGCTTTCAAATCTATTAGAAAAAAATGTCAAAAGCTTCTTTGTTCATAGCTTCTCTCTAAGGCTTTATTATTATTTCTTCTCAAAGCTCTATTTTACAGCTCTTGTGATTTTTATCTTCTGTCTCTTGACAATCTATGTGTCTCTTAAAGCCCTGGCTGTTCATGTCAACTGCATAAATAAAAATTCCAGCTCTCTTTTTTCTTTACATTTCTTTTTGATTAACAGAGAGAATCTGGGAAATATACCCAAATCTAAATATTCAGAAAAGAAGACAAATTTTAAAAAGTGCAAAAAATACAGATTTTAAGATCCATGATTGAAACACAACCTTGTAAAATTTGTTGGAGGCTTTGTAGCGATGTATGAATACACAGTCAGACCCTACTGTTAGTCCCTCAGTTTAGGAGATGAAAACATCATAACTTAAGACTTTTGTCTCTTCTCTTGGTATTGTTACCTCCTTCCCACCTACAAATGTCAATAATTAAGTTGGGAAGTTAAACTAAGGTCAAAGATATCACTATTGCTGTAGCTTTTGTCCAGGAGGAAGAGATGTGGAAATAAACAGAGAAGAAAAATCTTCAAATTTATTTCTATTCTTAACTCTATGAGCTCTTGACCAAGCAACTGCTGTGCTGTAGGGCTCAGGTCAAATTGAGAGTGAGCAGTGCTTTTTTGGCATCCCAGTGTCCAGTTTGTCTCTGGCTCTGTGAAATCCTGCCTTTCTCAGATGGACAGCACTCCCAGCAGGTGCTGCTGGGACACCACACTCTTGGGTTTCTGACTTATAAAAAGTCTGGATAATGGCAAGAGCACGTAAAGAGCTCAGATGCACCTCCCAGTTCATTAACCTGGAGGCTGCTCTGTAAGCTTGGGCTGAACAGACCCAAGTTTGGCATCTGTGCTCCTGAGCCAAGCCCAGAAGAGGAGAAAATGGGACTTGCCTGAGGGAAATGCAGCTCCTGACCACATCATCACCTGCAGAGCAGGCAGGGCTGTTCACAATGCTCACCCTGCACTGATTTCACTGATTTCACTGAGGAGGGTGGTGGAGAGGAGATTCTGGGATCTCTTGGAATGGAGACTTCCTACACACTAGAGAGCTAATTTTGATGTATTCCCTGATCCCTCTGGAATAAGCCTGTGATTTAAAACACATTTTGGCTGTAGCCAGTATTGCTACCAGCATTGGCGTTCTCATCCAGCTGGGCACTCAGTGGCTCATGTTCAGCTGGCTTCAATTTTGTTGAAGTTTTTTTTCATTGACTCTTTTAGTCTATGAATCAGTGATTAAGAAATACTGCTTTGAATTATCCACAGGTCACAAGCTCAAGGCTTGGAGCCATCCCTGCACAGACAGTCTCCCTGTGCTCCACACATCTCTGTTAGCAACACCAGGAGCTCATTCAGGAGCAAATTTGGAGTAGACACAGCACATTATCATGCATGCATTATTATCTGACATAACTGAAGTGTTCAATAAGCAAAAATTCTCTTTTTAGTTCTTCGCTTGGGTAAGCCAGCCATGACTGGTAAAGGGGTATTTTCTTGCCCTTGCAGCTGACTGAGGTTTTCGTGGCCTTATTTGCTTTTGTAACAAGTGATTTTGAATCAGATTCAGATTTTGAAGCTACATGAAGCTCTTCAAACTACTATTACAAATCAATTAACAACTCTGTCCATTATTAAGTATTCTATAATGATAAAATCCGTGGTAACAGTAAATAAGCCAGTATCATTAATTTCAATTTTCAAAATTGATACAAGCAGTCTCACAATCATAAATCAAGTTCCCAACTGCTCACATATGCATTTTTTGATTAATTTTTAATTTTGGGCTTATGATTTTTTTTATATTTGACTGTAAATGCTTAAGACTAATCAATCTACCAGTGTCCTACAATTTCAAATAATCAAACTTTAGAAGGATGAAGCCAAAATATCCATTACCTACTGTTCCCTCTACCAAACATGTCTTTCACTGTTAAGCATGTACAGAGACATGAGAGAATTCCCTTCTGAAAATGGAGCACCTACTGGGGTACTGTTGTACAAATGTTCCTCTCTAGGTCTATACAGATAAAAACTAAAACCCTGAAATAGCTGCAACTAAATTGTACAGAAAATGTGTCAGAAACGCATGTTAAAATAAATTATTCAAATGAAATCACATTGTTCAGAAAATAAAATATTAATATAAGAGTTTACCTTCTAATACCTTATTGTTTTACACTCACCCATATTCCCTTTTTTGCTCAATTTCTATTGCTCCTACCTGTCCAGATTATGGGACATCATGATTAGAAGGGTCTTACAGCCAAAGACTAGTATTGAACTAGAGATATTAAGAATAAAGACAAAAATAATTCCATCTGGTTTCTTTCATAGGTAGAAATGTCACTAAATTTTTGATCAAACATGGCAGATATAATGTAGTGTTCTATTTCCCCTTGTTGTACTAAAAGCTACATTTTATAGCAGCTATGATGTTAAAAAAAGCTTAGCACACTCATGAAGAGATATAAATTTAAATAATATAAATATGTACTTTCTTAGCCAAAGTGTCCTAAAGAACAGTTGCAGAAAAAAGGATGGCATCAAATATTCCTGGATATTCCCATCATCTGTGTACAAAACACCTTATAGTCCACATGCAAACTCTTTCTTTCCACTTCAGTTTTTCCACATTCATCCTCCAGCATCTGGCTTGTGTTACACTCAGCCAGATCAAACATTCACCAAGTCCAGGAGCCTGTGATCCAGTAACAAATACTAAGAAAAAATATCTGGTCCAGGCAGCTGTACAGTATCAGAGAATCCTGATCCAAAGCTGGTGCAGTTATACCCAATACCCCTTGAGGGGTAGGTTTCTACTCTGAATTCACTGTTACCTTTATAAGCAAATAACTAGAATCTATAACATCCTTCAGTAAGTATTCCTACAGCCTAAGTACTACTAACAATATGAACAATCAGCTTTTTTGGCCTGTTTTCAGCCTATCTTCCTTCAATTCCTACCTGATAATTACTAACATCTGTTTTGCTTTTTAGATCATGTTTGGTACTGGCCTGTCTCTGTGTGTGTCTGTGTTGGGTCAGGGTTTCATTTCCCTTGTGTACATTGCTTTTCAGTCATCTGCACAGCATTTCCAATGCCTCTTTACTGCTTTTGTGTGTTGGCCCAAAGAGCTGTTGTTAAATGTTTTCTCCCCCTGGTGAGTGCACACCCATTGATCAATGGGCTCCCTGTCTCCTCATGGAGACCCTTTTCCATCCAATCCATCAGCCATTGCCAAGCCTCTCCTTTGACATCTGCTCAGCTCTCAACATCTTTCTTCAATTACAGTCACCAGAACTAGACACAATACTCTTCTCTTGGTGATCACAGCAGTGTCAAAACATGTCCAGTGCTTTCACTCAGAATGTGCCTCCTTCCATGTCCAAAGAGGCATTAAGTGCTTTTGGCCACAGCATCACTGTAGGAATTTATGTTCAGCTCTCCGGATCCTAAAGTCTTTTTTAAAAACACTGTTCTCCCAGTTCCCCATCATGAAACTATAGCAGGCACTTACCCCCACTTTACTGAATAATGCTCTCCTGAGATAAATACACTGATTTAACAAAAATATGTTGTTTGGTGTTACACCATTGTGGGAGGGAGAAGGAAAAAGAAAGATTGGAATGACACCTAGGATCACACAGTTAAATGTGTGATCACAGTTAAATGTCACCACACAGTTAAATGTTAAGTATCTGCCATGGGCTTAGTCTTGGGCAAGGCAATTATTGCAGGGGCAGGAATTAATGCACTATTCAATAACCTGTTACTCACTGTGGCAGCCTGCTGCTTGTGGTGGGGCAGGCTGTCCCTGGCACTCCAGCAAGGAATCTGTGACCACTTCCCCATCTGCTTGTCCCACTGGCCTTAGAATTGGCATTGAGGGAGGCTCCAGGAGGAACTTGTCAGGCATCTGAAACTGATGAAAGGCTGCAAATTTGAAATTATGCTTTTCTCATGACATTTAGTTTTTGAACAAATATGCTTTGTGCAGCTGCATCTTCTGATACAAGGCACAGCCTTGGATTTCCTGAATGTGGCACGTATGAATGGTAATCAGGAGGTCAGGGGGCAGATCCTGCTCTTGGCATTGAGGCCAAAAAAGAGGAGTGGAATTAGACAGAGAGAATTAAAATAAGATTTTTATATGCTCAAATATGCTTTAAAATAAATGATAATCACACAGATATATTCCAGATAAAATCAAAGCAAGTATCTCATAGATTTGTGAACATGAAAGAAACAAGACTTGATTTAAATTCCATTACAGGAAATTAAAGTATTTCAGGAAAGTTGCAGCTTCACTAATAGGGACTGGTTCTTTCTTTCCTGTAAATATCTTAGAATAACAGAATTGTGTGGTTGGAAAAGAGCTTTAAAACCATTGTGTCCAACCAGAAAGTATCAGTATCAGCAGCACTCAGCAATATCAGGTTAGGACAGGGACACAAAGGGTAACCTTAGGATAACTGGTATATTTCACAGGAAACATAAATGAAACAAATTCCATGGCCAACCTAAAAAAAAAAAAGTCTTGCAAGAGGCATTGTTTCCTTGATATTCACTATCTTAATAAATTGGATTTTCTCTATTCTAATTGACCCCCCTACACTTCCTTCTTCCTAAGGGTGACAACCACAGCAAACTGTGAACTAATGCTAACACAATATAAAGTATTACAGTTGGAAGATTTTGTACAATTGTTGTGCTTCAAGATGTATAAGCCATAGCTTCAGGTTTGTCAAATTTAAAGAGAAAGGTAATAAGAAATCTCCTTGATGCCCTACCTGCATCTGATATGTGGATCAAATTCCTTTCTAAGTCAGTGGCAAGACTCAGCCCTGCACCTGAGAGAGCACCTGCTGTAGCAGCAGGAGGGCAGGGCAGAAGGGGGAAACAGGAGGAAAATAAGGGGGAATTACGGGGGAAACACCTCAAGTGCAAGCCAGAAGCCTACCTGGGGCATTCCTAATTTTGGCAAGGTAATGGACTTTATTGTCAGTGAGCTTCCCTGCAGTTATGTAATGGGATGTTACTCACAGCAGGAGCTCAAATGTATGAAAAGGAGCAAAACAAAAATTAGAATAAGTTGCCTGGAACACATATTCCCAATGAGAGATCTTTTGAGTGAAAAGCCATCTTTTTGTGAAATACAGTCATTTCTTAGGAAACAAGGATAGTTTAACCATCTGCTTTGTGCAGCTGAGTATGAGATTCTGCATTCATTAGACCACATACAGGTAAATTCTGAAGCCAGTTATTTACATCAGTTAAGAGCAAAGCCTCAACAAGGAAAACATCCCTATCCCAGGCAGTGTGTAAACATGTGCCAATGTTAATTACTTGCTCAAGTCCTCCTTGGAAGGACACAAACAGATGCTCAATGATAAGCACAACTGTAGGGGTTCTTTGGAATATAAACATTCTTAAGCCTGGGAATAAGTGTTTTCCTGAAATGAAACTAGGATTTGATACCTTATAATTCAACTCAAAACAAAGTACACCTGTTGTTCTAACACATAATATCTAATCAAGTTTCAAAGGAGAAAATGAGAGTAGCACGGGAAAATCTTAAAATAGGTTCTTTAAAAAATATATTTCATATGCTTTTGTCATATTCATAATCAGAAATACTTGATTATGTCAGAACAAAGAACCTTTCCTTGTAATTGATTGGTGATATTTTACTTCTGTTGTGACTTCTTTAGAAAGTTCTTCCAGAATTGTTTTCTTGTCCATTATATTCCCTAAAATAAGATCACAATTACTTTTATTGTCATTATTAACTAACACTATTTAATACTACTATTCTGTCACCACTATTAGCATAAAAAACCAACAACTATAGAAACTGTAATAATGAACATATAATAATTTTCTTCTATATGTTTTTTATGTGGGCAAAGGAGGAATAGCCACTCCACCTCAGGAAATTTCTCAGGCATTACAGGACAGGTACTTACCCGGACTGTCTGCAGCAATAAATGGTATAAAGTTGGAACTTAGTTCATCATAGCTTAGAGAAGCTGTCATTGCAATTAAAATACCAGGTTTGATAGAAAATGTAAAACACCTTGTCATTCCCACTGAAGTTCATGGGGCTCACAGGGGTGCAGGGGTGCATTTGTTACTGGATTCAGGAAAAACGATGGGGGAGATGGAACTTCAGCTACTTTTATTTTAAAGCACTACTTGCAGGTCCTTTTCCTGGGGTTGTCACGGTGTGATCTTTACAACACTTCCTGACCTACTGGTGCTTGGATTAATCAGATCAATTGCTTGAGCTGTCTGGGCTGATAACATTGAGCATGTGAGACCAGGTGCCATCAGCTCTAACACTGTGACCACTGAGACAGAATCAGCTGAAGCCACATGGAATCACTATAACCTACACTTAGTGGGTAGGTTATACTTAGAAAATAGGCCAAGTGCTTCCATTACTACTAGTGGAAACACTAGCAAGACAATCTCTGGGTTTGGCAAAGCTGAGTAGAAAGAAATGAGTAGAGACAAAAGGATTTATCATAATATGTAATTTCATTTAAATATTAGAACCTTATGTTCTTTAAACTGTACCTTGAAAAACTTATTTATTAATAAATAGCATTAAAATGCAGGGATATGTGTTAAATATAT
The DNA here is from genome assembly GCF_028551555.1 of Melozone crissalis. Lineage (NCBI taxonomy): Eukaryota > Metazoa > Chordata > Aves > Passeriformes > Passerellidae > Melozone > Melozone crissalis. Next base: position 58,371,340 of record NW_026535791.1, on the reverse strand, counting down.
CAAATGCAAGTTATGAAACAGTAAAATCCTACAATATTTATTAAATATATTTATATAATAAAATTATAAGTACAGTTAAATATAATCGTTAAAATTGTGTTTTCTTGATAAAAGAGACATGCTCTTCATTCTGAGGTAATTAGCTGAAAACAAATATTCTGTTCCATTTAGGTACCTGGTGTCTGTGGATGTCCCCTTGCACAGTAAGTGACACACTGGATCACCCTGTGATCTAAAAGCATCTTTGTCTGCAAGCCTGTGGCAAGCACATGACCTGGTTCTAAGGATGCAGTAGAAGGTTAAAAGTATAGGTTAAAAGAAACACCTAGAAGACTTTAAAAAGTCTATACATCCCTTGTTTTTCTGAAAGAGAATACAGAGTATTCAGCCTTTGAAGGAGCAGCTGCTTACACTGCAGCATGTATAAGCCACTCCATTACTGCAGTGCTCTGGCTGAAGTGTAAAAAAAATGTTACCCAGATTTCAACTTCTCATTACAATTCAAGAAGAAAACAATTTCAGTCTCAAAAAAAAAAAAATCTTGACAGAGAAACTAAATTATTTCCTGTCCAGATCCACTGCACAATGGTCTTCTTTTTTCACTTTTGGAAAAGAAACCACAACAGCAGAAATTATGCCAGATGAAATGTTCAGCTTTTCTTTCTCTCTTTGTTTTTTCTAACGAGGTGACATGTCCAGGAATAAAATATGTCTGTGTTGCACTGCCTTTTTTCCTGCCCAGGCTGCCCTTCCTCTGCGAGCAGCCTCCTGTGCTGAGTCAGGTAATGCTTGCATGGTTGTGCTGAAGGGGATGGATGATTCTGCAGGGCAGAAAGTGCAAAGAGTGGCTTGTGCTGTGTACAAATTTCTGCCAGGTATGATAACCTCTCTTTTTTCTGGATGTAGCTCAATCCCTTCAACTGTGAAATCTAATTTCTCCCTGGAAGAAAATAAAAAGCCATGTGGAATCAGCTGTGAACGTTTGTTCTGTATGATTTGAAGAAATTTGAAAGATCTAAGGATCTCTGATTTTTTTTCCAAACTTGAAATTGTACTGAGGAGAGATGCATTTTCTTTGCCTTCTGTAACACAGGGACAAACATCAAAGGTTTGTTCCCTCAACAAAGCTGGGCTTGGAAACTTTTCCTGTCCTTTAGAAAGAGGTGGTTGTGAGAGAATTTCATGGAGTCACAGAATCATAGAATATCCTGAGTTGGAAGGAGCACACAAGAATAACTGAGCCAGCTCCTGGAAACTGGCAGGAGGGCCTAGGGCATCCTGGAGGTTAGAGATATTGCCTTTGCATTCTCTAGCTACTGCTCCTGTTTCCCCCTCTGGCACAGTGCTTTGGGTATGGTGGCCACCTACCCGCATTTTCTGGTGGCAGGGTGCTCTGGCTCCTTCCCTCCTGGTAACCTCCTGCTGCAGGAGAGTGGGCAGCTGGGAAACTGAGATGGAAAGGGACAGCAGTCATAGCAGGGGAAGCTTGGAGGAGAATCTGACTAATCTAGGGTGGCTGGAGAAATAGCCCTGTCAGCAGCTCAGAAATGGTGAGCTCAGGGTGAAGCTCCTGACTCCCAAACACATGGAAAAGTGTTCTCCAGCCAGAGGAAGGGAACAAACTGAACAAGGAGGTGCCTGTCCTTGTGGCTTGGCTCTACATCCCCAACAGCCCCAGCAGCAGGGGTGGACTGGGGAGGGGTGTGTGGATGTCAGGGCAGGATGGTGGGGTGGGACAGGGCAGGGACCGTGGCAGAGCTGGTGGGACAGGGCAGGGACAGGGCAGGGACTGTGGCAGAGCTGGTGGGACAGGGTGGGACAGGGCAGGGACCGTGGCAGAGCTGGTGGGACAGGGTGGGACAGGGCAGGGACTGTGGCAGAGCTGGTGGGACAGGGTGGGACAGGGCAGGGACCGTGGCAGAGCTGGTGGGACAGGGCAGGGACAGGGCAGGGAGCAGAGCAGGATGTGGGATGGGACAGAGGAACAGGCAGTGATGGAGCACAGGCTGCAGCAGGCAGGGCTGGGCAGGGCCTGGGGCAGCTGTGGGGAGGTGACAGGGCAGGGACAATGGCAGGGCACAAGGTGGGCTCGGGGCAGGCAGGAGATGTGCCAGGCAAGGGCAGGGGCTGGGCATGTGTCAGGCAGGGCAAGCTGCTGGAAAACCAGAGTGCTCCCATTCTGCGGCTTGGGTATCTCTGAGGAAAGACTCCATCACCTCCCAACCCTGCCCCCAGGAGCATGCCTAGGGTGTAAGGACACTGCAGCAAGCTCTGCTGGCATTCCCTGTGCTAAAGAAGGCCAAAGACCCCCTTTGTTTCACAGAAATACCTTTTATTTTTATTATACGTTTAATTATTAAAACTGCCTTTTAAAGGTGTTCTTTCACTCAGGTTGAGAGAGCTTTTTCCTTCATTTCAGGTGAACTATTTCATCTAACTGAGCTGTTTATTCAGAGCTCTGAAACAACACAGCATTTGGAATATTACAAATTTTCTTTTTAATTCCAAATAAAGTAGATGTAGAGGGCAAGAGCTACCAATTCTATGACTTCCAAGTTGTGGATAGACCTGCAAAACCACTCATCTCACATTATTTACAAATTCTATTCACCTTCCTGATGAGACATAACATTTTTAAATTTGAATGTTTTGATAAACTGACCTTTTTCAATCCACCACACCTGAAGTACATTTTAGTTAATTAAACCAGTTGCAAAACACTTGGTGTTTATAATTCATGATTAAGGTGATTCTAACACAAACAGTGCATAAAAAGTTGTCTGCATAAAAAGATCTGAAATGAGGCAGGTTATTTATTTTAGTATGATAAAAATGTAAACATAAAAAATGTGTCTTTTTGGCATTCATTTTAGCAAATCATATTTAGGCTTACGGATGGAAAAGGTTTCTGATCCTGGTGTAATGGAAAGCAGTGAAAGAGACAATTCAAGTACACATGGAAAATAGTCCTAATAATCTTAATGTTTTCTGCCTTCTAATTTTAGAACATAGCTTTAAATGGTGTTTTAAATTATCCTGTATTTCAGCCCTCACTTTTCAGTAAAAAGGGGATAATGTATTTTTCCTCACATGACGAGACATGCAAAATCTTTGCAATATTATACTTACTGGTTTGTATGTTAAGTGGCAGTCTAATTTCACTCCATGCAGCAAACTCATCTGCACCCCTGCCCCTGAAACTCTCTTGTTCCATCAGTCTTTTGTTCTGTGCAATTAAAAACTTGCTGAGGGACAGAACTTATTATACAGGATATAAAACCAAAAGTACTTCACAGGGACCTGCCACAATAATTATTTATGAAGGGGTATTAGTGGGATCTAGCCTCAAATCCCTTAAAATATGATCACTGAAGTGTGTTTAAACATGCATTTAATTTACTCTGGTTTAGGATTAGCCATTTGTTTACAGTGTGCCAGATGAGTTCTGTGAGAAATGGGATATTGCTCCAAAGGGTGACCAACTGCAATCTCCTTGTTTGTGTCGTGGTGCAGCTGCCCAGAGCTGGACCTGTGCTCTGGGGGGAGGCTGAATTCAATGACCCCTGGGAGTCTCCTTCAAACTGGGCTGTTCTGTGCTGCTTTTGATGTTCCTAACACTGTGCAAAGAGTACATCTTGCAGGAATAGGTGAGAACCTCTTTTCTTGTTTGAAGGTCTCACCAGTCCGGCACTTGGTGGCACAAGGCTGCAGATGGGGGCCAGGCTTGCCTTACAGACATTTAGGAGGCATGAATACTCTGGTACTCTCATGTGAGCACTATTCTACTGTTTTGTGACCCAAACTCCCTCTGAAAGCATGATGGACTTAACATACCTGTTATTCTGTTAACCTGCCTTTAAATCACTGAGGTTTTGCAGAATTTCTTAAGCAGTCACCTAGACAGGTAAAGCTAACAATGTAAATTATATACATTTGTATATATCAGGTGTGAAATAACGTCTTCATATCATTGCCAAGCAAAGTAACAGATGTCAAGTGACCATAAGATTGAAAGCAAAGATCATTGTAAGGCTTTTTTTTCAGAATGCTTAAATTTTTTTACACAAGCTTGCAAGCTGGTTTTAACATCAATGAGAACAGATTATTTTTACATACTTGCCTGATTTCAGTTGCAGGAGATAAAGCAAACCATTAAATGCCTTGAAATTGCTCTATCATGGTTTTAAATAAAGATTTCTGACAGACCTATGCATGTGTGCAGCCACCAGCACAGCTCTGTGCTGAGGAGCAGGGCTGGAACAGCGCACCACCAATAGTAGTGTCAAGCTGATTGTGGACTGCCTGTACAAAATAGAGATAAATATGGAAGAAAAAGATCAGTGGGCCCTGCTTGGGTATATTTCAGAGTGATGAGAATTTGCTAATATCATTGCAAAGATATGTTATCCTTTTTGAGAAGGAAACCAGAGGGTTGTGGGAAGGGAAGGGAAGGGAAGGGAAGGGAAGGGAAGGGAAGGGAAGGGAAGGGAAGGGAAGGGAAGGGAAGGGAAGGGAAGGGAAGGAGGTTTGGGGGGAATGAACTGGTTTCATTCTTCAAATATTAAATTAATTAAATATCAAATACTAGGAGGCATTTCTGGAGAAGCTACAAGAAGGATGCATAACGTTCACAAAGATGCATAAGGACGGTGCAAGAGGCAGCAGACAATTGCCTCGGGAATTTCTGTCTGTATATAAGGTAAAAATACTTCACTGTGGGAAGAGTTATTACCGAAATTGTCCAGAGTCGGGGTGGAAACAGCCGAGACATGAGTAGGGCCATGCTTTCCGGCAGATTTGGGGCTCGGAGGTGGTTCCCAGCCAGGCTGTGTTTCTGGGGAGAGCCAGGAGGTGGCACGGCTCAACAGCAGTAACAGCCTGCAGGGCTCCAGGGGCTGCTGCACGCCGGAGAAAACGCTGAAAAACCCATGGGATAAAGAGAAAAGGGGCTCAACAAGAACAAATTCTACTTCAGAGAGGGCAAGTAAGCATAGTTTAAGAGAAAAGTTTACTTTTTGGGCAATTTTGCATCAAAGGTGTGTTCTGTGCCTGCGTGCCCAAGCCAGGTAACCCTGCTCTGTGCTGGCAGCCCTTCCTGGCACAGGGTTACCCTGCAGCTTAATGGTGGCCTTGGCTCTCCTTCCTGACAGGGAGGCCATTGACAGGTCGAGGAACACCTGAACAGCACCCACGGGGGCTTTATGGGCAGGCAGGTTCAGCCCCATGTTACACACGTGTCCAGTGAATGCAGGGCATCCTCCTCCAGCAGAGCAGGGCATCACAGGCCGATCCTCAGAAAAGGGCATCACCAGTCACCAATGGGACTAGAACTTGGAACTCTGAGGAGAGAAGGCATTTGAGACCTTGCTGCTTTTCTGATTAGCCCATATCTCATTCCTGATGCGTGTCTGAGGAGTCCCTGGGAAACACAGAGGCAGGGAGCAGGCTGCACTCTAAGGTTATCTTCAAGTGAACAGAAATGGCTGCTAGAGATGATAGGGATCCACCTAATTTTTTTATTGATTTATTCTGCTGCTGGTGTTATTGTACTCTGATGGAAGCCATGAATATATCACAACCAATGTAAAAAAACTATATGTAAAGATTATTTCTGTTGATGCAAAAGAGTTCTGGTTGAGCGATATTTGCCTTGGTAAACAGAGATGGATGAAAAAGTGAGTGAATGATCCCAATGTACCATGTTGTACATGGGAACATCCAACACAAATGAATATTGGAGCTGAGCGGTTTTCCTCAATTCCTTGTATGGATACATTCCATTAATCTCAGGAGGAACTCACGGAAATGTAATGTAAATGTTTTTTATAAGCTGATGACTACTCACACCTGAGGGCTTTGGGATTACTGTCAGTTTAAAAAAATGTAGCTGAGTGCTTGAAGTAAAAGCTGATTTATCTTTTTAGTGATGGATTTATAGTATTGAAATGCCATTGCTCCTAATTACAGGACAAAGAGGCAGGTCCAAACCAAGCAGTTTGAAGATGTTTAATATGATGACATGGAACATATTTGTATGAATGTTTGAGGAGAACAATGTGATCTGATGGAAGTGGTATTTGATAGATTAATGGTGGTAGTGGGGTTAATTGGATGAAACTTGTCTAAAGTTAATTCAGAAACAAATTTTAAATGACTTAATGGAACTCCCTGGAAGCTCAGCCTTGGTAACAAAGTGGTCAGAGTATTTGTTTTGAGGAGTGGGAGGAAAAGGAGCTCCTTTCCTTAAGTTATTTCTTTGCCAAGTTTGGGAGAGAATTTGAAACATGGTCCTGTGGAGCTTGTTTTGCTGTAGGCTACAGGGAATTCAGGGTGGTTTCTTCTGGTCTTTGAAACTGCTTCTGTGAAATATGTACTGGATTAAGAAATGAAACCCAAACCTCCCCAAAGAATTTGTTAATCACCATCACAATGTCAGTCTCTATCTCTGTGGCCTGTAGTTGTCTGGGTACTGGAACTGGTGGAAAAGGATGAATGTAATGGTTCTCCTCCTTTGCTCAGAGCAGGAGACAAAGCTTTAGTTCGAGCCTTTACTCGCAGTGAAGCAGAGAAAGAGAGTGAGCTGCGCTCTTCTGCAAAGCTGCCAAGACTGCTATGCAGGCCATTAGAGAGATTTTGGGTTTGTTTCTGCATCCTAATGAGTTTAGCCTTGTGTATTACAGAAAATACTAAAAATTACAAGCTTAACAGGATTGTGTTTGGGGTTTTTAGTATTATCTTTTGTCAAAATCACTATTTAAAAAGTTTTATAATAACAGAAACAATTTTTTGATTTGATTTAGCCACAAACCCAGGGATCTTGCATCTTGGAAATACCAAAACTGCATTAATATGGTGCTTCTTGGCAAGGGTAATTAGCCTACAATTAATGAGGTTCTGATGTAGTTACACTGTTGCCTGTTCTGAAGCTCATTTATTGTGTGACAGTCTGAAGATCTTTGTGCCATACTCCACTGCTCAGTGTCAGGGTGCCCTCAGTCATCTTAATGTCTTCCTTATGTCTTTTTCATGCTTTCACTCTGAAAATAGATGACTGCTTCCTTTCCTCTTAATGTTTAGCACTTACTGAGTTTAGCAAAGAAGGTGGAGCTTTAAAATTCAGTCAGTGAAATGAATTGGTGGAAATGTGCAGCAGCAGAGGCTGTCTGGTGGCCAGAAAGGAAGGAGAAATGGAGAAGAACAGAACATTTCATTCTATCTTCATCAGAAGACAGCCTGTAGAGTCTGTTGTGTCACTTAACACTTAACTGTGTGCTGGTGTAGGGAGCTCTTTGCCCTGGGGGCGCTGGAATTTCAGAAGGTTTGTTTGTCATCAGCCTGATAATGTCAGAGCTCCAACACCAGGACCCAGCCGTAGAAAAGGGTCGTGCAGAGTAACAAATGGTTATTTTCAGTCGAAATTCCCATTGAAGTAAAACAAATGCCATCAAATAAGGCTCAGAGTGAGGACAGAAAAGGGGAAGGAGGAGAAATAGGACCCATCCTCAGAGGTGGTTCAGGGCATAGGAAACAAATACATCCACTGTGGATATTTTCACTCTTCCTGTGGTGTATGTGCCCCCGTGTAAGGATGGCAGTAAATGTGCACAGCAGCATCCCTGCCTAGAGGAAGAAAAAAATCTTAGTCTGTCCTTTAACCTATCTGTGTTTTCCTCATCTTTAAACTGTGTGAAATGACAAAGTAATTGATAGTGCTTGCTCCCTGTTTGCTGAATTGAATCTTTGGATGTGAACTTAGCACAGGCAGGACACGCTGGTGTAACTGTGCCAATGAGGGAATGCTGACATCTAAGTAAAAATGCTCAAAGAGCTCAGAGGTGGGCTCAGGGTTGCTCAGGGCTAGGTGAGGTAATATATAACTATAGAGTAGGCCAGCAGAACTCTTATTCGTGAAACCACAGCAAGGAACTCCATTATTGCTCAGTTATTGCTCTGCAAAATAGGCAGGAACTATTCCTGGAGTGATACTGCTGTTTCTGCTTCATTCCTTTATGAAACACCAGTTGAAGAGGTTAAAAGCTTAGATTTCAATTTATGGTATGATGTTTTTCCAGACTTTCTGTGCATGTTAGCAATCAAATTTTATCATCCTTATTGACTCTCTCTGGACTACATCAATGTCCTTTCTCAAAAAGGCAGCCAAATATTTCAAAGAGGATTATAAATGTTTTAAAAGAACCAGATTTAATTCTCCCTTCTTGTTTATTTGTAGTAATTTGTTGGCGTTGATGGTTTCATGAGTCTTCCTCATACCCAGGCCCTCCCTATGTCTTTGTGTAATATAAGAGGTTCAGCTTTCATGATGTGTGCAGCAAATTTAGGAAGCAATTCTGCAGTAGTACTGAAATTCTAAATGAGGTTCAGCAGGTACAAACTCATATGAAGTTGAGAGAAGAAAATGTGCTGAATCTCACACAAATGAGAACTATGCAGTGCAGACAATTGTTGTTGATGACATTTGAAAGAAAGTGCAACATCCCACTACCTGCCTTATTTGACCTTGAATTGTGTTTGAGAGTTGAGCCTAGGTTGCTTAATGTCTTTGTCAAAAGAAAATTTTTGCATTTATAAATTTTTTCTTTGGAAGAGTTCCTGCCATATTCTGCATTGCATATGTTCCAACCAAAATGCTGAAATACATGGAATTATTACTTAAAATGAAAGCAACTTTTATGATCTATTCTGAGTCAAGTCTGAGCCTTATGATTCAGGGCACTGAAACTGTGAAAGATATATGGAGCAGGGGCCAGTCACTAATGTATCAGGCCATGCATTCCTTATATCCAAGACAACCTTAAGTTTTTCAGATATGTCTGCTTTATGTGAAGGGCTGCAGTAAGGCTAAATGTTAAATCTCAAGATTCAGAGATAATAGCAAGAAAAAATATCTAGAAAGGGTTTCTTGATTTTATTTTTAACTATAGTGGAATTCTGCAATCTCTTATATTAATAACTTATTAATGATTGGTCAAATTGCAGTTCTTATATAACAAAAATACTGTCTGATACCTCTGCATCTGAAATTTACAGATTTATCTTAAAAGGAGTGTTTTCACCTAGGAGATGAAAACCAGATCCTGTGGAGAGAGCACCTTTGCTGTTGACTGATCTCAAACTTCCTGGAGCACGTGTCCTGAAAACTGACAGAGCCAGAGGACACAGACCCAAGCTACATCAGGGAAGGGATAGGTTGGATATTAGGAAGAAATTTTTCACCGAAAGAATAATAAAGTACTGGAACGCTCTTCCCAGGGAGGTGGTAGAATCACCATCTCTGGATGTGTTTAAAAAAGATTGGACATGGCACTTGGTGCTGTAGTCTAGTTGAGGTGTTAGGGCATAGGTTGGACTCAATGATCTTAGAGATCTCTTCCAACCTCATTATTCTGCGATTCTGTGATTCTGTAATTCTGTGAACACATGGAGCCTTGGTTGTAGCTGCTAAGGACTTTGATAATATTTCTTATAATCTGAAAGGTTTCATATTTTTCAGGAAATGGTGGTTTCAAAGGAGGAGTTTCTTAGCATATCAGGCTTCCAATTTAAACCAGGGAACCTTGAGAAAGGTGCCAAGTGCAAGGCCAGGAGCTGGATTCCCACTGTTTTCACATACCTATCCCACTTCCAAAGATGCAAATTGGTTTAAATTTGTCTTTGTAAAAATGCTAGTTCTACAGGTAACATCTATCTGAGACCTAAACAGCATGTAAATAAAATTTACTTGTGTTCAAAATCCAGACCAGGGCATTGAATTTCAGCTGTCTGCGAATGCTGAGCTGATTCTCAGACTCCCATCTCCTGTAGAAATGTTGTGCCCAAACCTTGTGCAGATTTACACAGCAGAGGATGAGCTCTGTGTTGGAAGAGCTTCAGCCAGCTGTGCAGAGGCTGACCCAGCCCCAGAGCAGATGCTGTGCAGCTCTGGCCACAGCCCTGGGTGCTGGAGCAGCTCTCTGCTGGTCACAGACAGCGGCCACACTGCTGGGAAGAGGCTGCTCACCTTTGCCTGCTTAGCCTCCATTAACAAGTAACTGGCTTCTGGTGAGCTACAGGAAACTGAAAACATGGGAAAACAAAAACAAGTCTGGCCAAAACAACTGCTGAACATTCGGAACACAAACACCATTTCTAATAGAAGCTGGGGTAAAGGACAAAATGATCTATGCAGGGTCACTCGGATTGCTTCCTCCTTGGCAGAGGCTGCTGGTTAGTGGGTCACCTTCTGCTGTGCTGTTTTGACTCCCTGGAACAGCAGGAGTGCCATCAGCTCTTGCCAGGCTGTTTCTGTGCGTTGCGTAAGGTGCGCTGGCTCACAGAGAGCTCCGAGAGCAGCACAAGGGCTGGCACAAACACGAGCAGGGAGTGTGCAGCTGGCAGGAACAAGCTCCTGTGGTAGCTCACCACATGTCATAACACTGCTTCTGACACAGTGCTGTGGCAGGGCATGGCAGAGCACAGCAGGTGTTCTCACTCCTCATTCATTGTTTGTTCCCTCTGGGAGTAGATAAAGCCAATGGCCTCCCTTTTAATTCCAGAATCTTTGCCTTCTTTATACATGTGTGTATAGAGAGAAAACCACCTCTATTCTGAGTTGCCTTCACATTATATTGACAGGAGCAAGTTGATTATCTTTGGGTGAAACCATGGACAAGCTGGGGGAAAGCAACCCAGTGTCCTAGCTAGTCAAATTTACACAGGAGTATTGCTGGTATAGAACTTTGTGCTATCGTGTCAGTCCACAAAGATGTGAAATCAGCCCATTAACAAATGATTGATTTCAGGCAGCATTTTTCTTCTAGTTGTGTCATGTCATCAGGGTTCACATTATCAAACTTGTCTTTCACACCACAAATTTTTTTTGATTTGTTTTTTAACGTGTAAGTATTTTTCCTTATACCAGAGCAGAAGGGCTATCAGAAAACAGAATTGTGAAATTCCCATTACTGTGGCAAATGCAGCTGATGCTGAGAGGGAGCAGATGTGCTGGGCCAAGGCCTGGGAAGCAGTTCTGGAGAGCCAGGAGCCTGGCTGAAGCCAGCTGAGCTCTCAGGAGGGTGCTCTGCAGTGTGTTTTCTTTGGAGACAAGGAGCTTTTGCCCTTTCTCAGCTCTTGGCTGCTCTCTCATGTTCCTGCAACCCTCGCAGTTGTGCTAACATAACTGTGGTGTTTGCCATCAACTCATTGCTATCTGCTAAAAAGAGGTTTCATGTCCTTGATAAGGGCTGGGAATTTTGGTGCAGTGTTGGACATAAGAATGTGAGCAGGGAGGAGGTGGCTTCCTCTGTCCTGCTCAAACCCATCCCGAGGTGGCCAGGCCTTCCTGCTGCTCCCTGTCAGAGGAGACTCTCTAATCCTGCTGGCTCCTGCTCTGTGCCTCCATGTCCCAGCCACGCTTTCTAAAAGCAAATACTCTCAGAGCAGCATTAGTGTCAGGCACATTGATTGGATTCTTCTACAGGAAAATAAATCTCACGGAATTAGTCTCGCTTCGTTTGTGCCCAGAGCCTGTGTTGTTCCAGAGCTGCAGTATGTGTTTGTAGGAGGATGGTCATGGGAGCAGTGACCTTTAGTTGGAAATATTGCAGTGTGCCTTCATCCCTTGCCTCAGGACAACAGCTTGCTTTTTTTTTCTTTCTTTTTTTTTTTCCATTCCTCTGAGGAGGATCTGGTTTCAAATTATGTTAAAAGACTTAAGGTTTCTTTTTTTTCCCTTGACACTGCCCCAAACAAATATTTTCCATTGGCAAAACCCCTTAATTTCTTCATTACTATTGAAGTGGTTTTTATTCCTCCTTCTCCACCTTTTTTAATATGGCAGCATCTCCAAGAGAGAAAATGAAGGTCTGGTTAGATCTATAAATCTTGCTGTGGGCAGAGCATTCTGAGTTGCTGGGACACTGTTATCTGATGTCTGCATCTGCTTTGGCTATTATGTAACAGAATTTGTGTAAAACTTTATTCAACTGTTAAATGAATCGCAGTCTCCTTTGGAGGCCCAGCTCATTCATTGCAGTAAATGCTATGGTTAAAACCAAGCACTGTTTCAGGGTGAAGTGCCTCTATCTGATGATCTTCATATGGCACTTGCTTTAAACTTGGCAGAGGCTTTGCTGACAAGAGTAAGTGGTGACTAATGCATCTGCAAATTGTACTAGTTGTGCATTTAGGCATTTAAAAGGCCTAAGCACAGCCAGGAGTAGCTCTTCTGCAGAGCTAATACTTGTGGAGGAGCAATGGGTGCTTGATATCACCCTTAGAAAGTTTTGAATGCCTCTGCAAGAGAGAGGTAAAATTTGCCTCTTACTGTTGGATTTTTTTCTGCTGTCTTATCTCAGGAGCATCTCATTTCAGCAAGAGATCCAGGGTCACCAACTCAGAGAGTTGCCTTTTTCTGGGCTTCTCTAAGAGTTTCAGACTTGGATGAGCAGTGGCAGCTCTCTGAAACTCACCTGAAGGAGGTGACCCAAAGGTATCTGCATTGCCCTTAGTTCTGACACTGGGCAGCTCTTGCTTTTGAATTTATGCACATCTCTAGACTGTCAGCTTTAGTTAAAAATCAAGCTAGATCTCTTAAAGAAAAATCACTGTAAAGGTGTTGCAATAAATTCTAAAGCAGCTTTAACTAAACCTTTTCATATAACAAATTGAAAGGGTGAAACAAAATCTGTACAGAAGTACTTGTCAGAGAGCAATCCATATAACTTTTCATTGTGTGCATCCATTCAAGTGCCTGATACAGCATCAGCTTTGTAGTGATGGAACACTGCTGACTTTTTCCACAGCAAAGTCTCATGCATAAGTAAAAGAATAACTCTCCTTGTGCCTTGGGAGAAATAATAAAATGCTGGTTTTGGTTGACAACTGATTATTAAATCATTCAAACATCAAAGGAAGCATATATTAACTATGTCTCAGTAAATATAAGGGCTAATAAATTTTTATACAAAGTGGACAAGACATGGCATCCAAAATTCAGGTAGAAAAAAGTGGAAAATCATTGGAGAAGTGCTGCTTTTAGACTACTAGGATGGCATTGAATAAAGATGCAATATTACAGATTACAATTCATAATGAAAAGCATTGTTTTAACTGGGAGATGATTAACACAGATTTTTTTGTGTTGAAACACTGCTTTTTTGGTCTTACTACATAGTCCAAGTTAAAGTATTGGTGTGTACTGAAAACAGCAGAAGGATTAGATAGAAATTACCAAGTTCTATGTAAAATAATATGTATCCTGTAAAAAAATTACATTCCACTTGATGAATTTTGTAATGCAAACACCATAAACCACTAAATTCTAACTTCAGAGAGTTAAAAATGTTAGCACCACTCCTGCAATTGAGTTATACTTTAAAGTAACTTTTTATATGTCCAGGATAAATGTTAGAAGTAATTCAAGTTGAAGCTCTTTGATAAAAAAGAAAGAGGGTTTTACTATAAACTTATAAATGAGTTGAGTAAGAATATTGATGTATATATATTTCTGGAGATGGATTAACTGTCCTTAAAAGTTGACTTTCAGCAACCTTTTTATGCAAATGCTGAAATGAAGTCATAGCTGTACAAAATACTGCTGCATTGTAGCATATAAACAAATGCATGTCTGTAAAAGAATACAGATGTTTTTGTTGAAGTTGTGATAATTTTGCAGACATCTTACAGAAACTGTTTTTAATATTTTGAAATAACTTTTCTTCATCAAATTAAAAAAAAAAATTATTCTGGACCAAATTCACTCATGCCATAAGTGAGCAGTGAGGATTTAATTTTTCTTGTCTGTGACATGTATATGAATTTAGTCCAATGATACTGGTAATTTTCCCTAATTTACATGTCATTTCCTTACTTCTGACCTCCATCTCAGTTCTTACTTCTTCATTCAAAATAACTGCATATTTCCATCACTTTCAGTGATGTCAGAATGAAGGCAGAATGGCAGGATGACTGTCATTTATTCTACTCACTTAAAGTCACTTGCAACTTATTTTCAAAAGAAATGAAACCAAACAACCAAACAAAGAAAACAAAAAGGAAAACCTCATTCTGGAGATGTGATGAGTGGGATGTAGTGTGAGAGGGATGGTGTAATACAAGTGTGTGGACAGACTGAGGAGATGGAGGAGGGGGCATGAGAAGGTGCATGAAATAGAACAGATGAGGTTAGAGGAGGCAGGAGAGGCTGCCTAAAATACCCACTTGCCTGCTGTGGGGAATTGAGGTGTGATAGCTGGAGCTTTCCTCAAATGGAGAGTAGGGACTGTTGTTTGCTGCTTCCCTTTTGTACTGACAATTGAGCTGTTCCCTTACCCACTGAAGCTAGGAACTTCCTGCAAAAATAATCAGACACAGTATGCAATGTCTAAAAATGCACAAATATTTGTTAGAGCGGGATGATTTCTGGAGGCCTGAATTGTGGTTTATAAGTGTTTTGGATAGGCTGTACTGAGGCTTTCACTTGGAGTGGACAGGGTGGACAGAGGCTTTTTGATGACCATTGTGTCAGTTTCTGCATGGGAGATTATGTTTGGATTAACTGGCTCTTCATTCTGGGTGCTTCTAGGTGCCCATATATGCTCCTTATATTTGACTTCTGACCTCCTCTCCCATTTAATTACACTCAGGGACTTTCTCAGATCTTGGCTTTATTGTCTCAGATCTGTAACTCACTCTAAGTTTTGCTCAAACTACAACTTCTTTTTTTTTGAAGCTGAGCCAGAGAGAAGATAGCACAGCACCATTTGTTAGCTTTGGATATTGAGCTGATCTGAGGTGAGCAAAAGCAGGTGGAGAGATGTGTGAGCCCATCCCCAGCTGGCAGCTGAAGCCCACTGGGGCCCAGAGGTGCTGGGCCAGTGGAAGGTATTTCTTGCCTCAGCAGTTACAATCCAGCTAACCAGCGAGTTCAGCAGCTGGTTCACTCAGATTTAATTTGCAGTTCTTTGAAAACCTCAAAATGAGTATTATGTGCTCATAGGAACAGCCAGATCTGCACACTCCTCTGCAGATGTCTTGGCAGTGCTCTCTTCAATATGCTGCTGCAGGAAAAATTGACCATGGCTTGTGCTGTGGTACTTCTCCTTCTGCTTTCCTCATTGAGGACAGTCTTAGGAAAATGTGCAGGTTTTGCGCGAACATTTTAAAAAAAGCTGTAAAACTGTGTTTTTAAGGTCCTTGCTAATTTCTTCTCCTCTTTCTCCTCTCCTAGAAAAAAAACCAAAAACAGAACAAAAATAGGAAAGTGTAAACATGTAAGAATAAGAAAGCAGAAAAGGTAGGAAGGCTTAATAAAAAGAAAAGAAATGAGGAAATGAGAAGAACAAAGAAAGCAAATCCCCAAAGTGTAACTCTTCACATTACATGTAGAAAACCATACAAATTGATTTCAGCTGCTTGCTGCAAAGAACTAGACTATTTCTTTTATACCCTGCCTTTTCTATTAGAATATGTATTTTTATTCTCAGTATAGAGTATTTGAGTTTGTGATAATTCTGAATGTATGTAGCATTCATTGAGTTAATCTGTATCCCTTGTTCTTCAAGATTACTTAACCATTAGAGATTTTACGGCTTTTGAAAATTTTGGTGGACATGTAACTAAACTGAAGCTAAGCTTTTTACAGGCAAGGGAATTTTGACAGAAAGGAGCACTTGATATTTAAGAGGCTCCATCTGCCTCTTGTGAATTGATGAAGAAATTGCAGCCGAAAAATATTGCATGTCTTTGTTACCA
This sequence comes from Melozone crissalis, assembly GCF_028551555.1. Taxonomy (NCBI): domain Eukaryota; kingdom Metazoa; phylum Chordata; class Aves; order Passeriformes; family Passerellidae; genus Melozone; species Melozone crissalis. The sequence continues at coordinate 58,355,590 of NW_026535791.1, read as the reverse complement.
TAACTCCCTGGTGTGTTGCAACCAGCTGTTGAAGTCAGCCCAAGTATTGTATAGTATTGTATCCTGCCCTCACAAATGCAGCACCCTCACATTCCAGATGAATCCTCAACATGCCTTGCTTTACTGAAAATCTTTATATTTGAGCTGCTTAAATGTCCACCATTGTCATGACTTCTTGATCTGCTAAACCTCACTTACATTTAAGGGGTATTTTTCCATGCCCCATTCCAACACGGAAAAATCAACAGATAATAGATATGAAGTGATTGCATACCTGATTTACCTTGAAATCAGGTGAAAGCCTCACCTATATTTCTCCCATCAAATGCAATTCTAGTATTTCTTTTTCTTCACCTGCTTCCTTTAATACTTACTCTTTGCAGAGAAGCAGAACAGAATGCTTATGATGCCTTTAACACTGTGAGCTTCCTACCTGTGTCACCACACCATACTTTGTCTTTTAGTGTTTTCTTGTGAGTCTCTCTTACACTGCAAAATGTTTTATGGCATTTCTCCACATCTGTCTTCTAAAATTCAGTGATGATGACTCCAGAGGTGGATGCAGTGCTCCAGGTGAGCTCTCACAAGAGTGGTGTAGAGGGGGAGAATCCCTCTCTGGACCTGCTGGCCATGCTGCCTTTGCTGCAGCCCAGGATGTGTTTGTCTCTCCAGGCTGCAAGCACCCATTGCTGTGTCATGTACATACATTTTTGCCTCAGGATTGAGCCTTTCTGAGTGCAGGATTTGCATTTTCCCTGTTGAACTTCATGAAGTTCCTGTTGGCCCTTTTTTGCCACCTGTCAAAGCCCCCCTGGAAGGTGACACAACCACCTTCATGTTTCTTTACATGTTTTTCTTTCCTTAAGAAGTATAAAGGCTGTTTACAGACACTGTAAAGACTTGTATTAGCAGCCAGATTAGAAGATCTTCAGAGTATTTAAGATGTATACAGTAAATATATTTCAGAAGTATAAAGTCCCTTCCAATGAGTCTTGGAGAAATTTTCTTTCCTAATACATACTTGTAACTCATTGTAAGGAAAGTTATGGGTAGCAGAAAGACAGCAACCTTACATGCTTCTTGTTAGAAGTAAAAAAAAACCAAAAAAACCCACACACTTTTTTCCAAATGTCTGGTCAAATAGGAACTTGTCTTGGAAAAATTTTAGTGGTGTACCAGGGGTGTATGAAATGGAAAAATTTAAATAATAGCAAAGAGAAGAAACCTTTTAAGTTAACCTGCTTATGTAATTTCCTCTCCTGGTAGCTTTCTTGCAGCAAAGTGCCTTTTGTCAAAAGAAAAGAAGCACGATAAAAAATGCTTTTTTTCATGTTTGACTTGCTGTTTCTGAACAATTAAAACAAAGAATTCAATCTCTCCCATCTTTTTGGTAAGAGGTTTTGAATGTGAATGAGTCAAGATGCTTACTTACACTTCTAAGTTTGGGATTAGAACTCAGTGTGTTATGAGGGATTGACTGCACAGATCAAGACAGAAAAGTCCCTTTCTTTACTACAAGGTTTATGTGTGAAAGAATGCCTTTGTGATCTACAGAAATGTATCTTGCCAAAGAAAAAATGAGTTTTTGTCTTTGCTGTGAACCAGAAGGATATTTTTATCAGAAAATGTTGGGAAAGAAAAACAAATACTCCAGGACAGCTTGCCAGTGCCCATGCTCCTGCTCCACCCTCCTCCTCCTCCTCCTCCCATCTGCAGCCCTGACCTTGGCTCTGCCTCCGTCCCCTCCTGCCACCCCAGGAGCTCTGCGGGGCTCAGGGCTCTGTCTGACGGACAGTGTCTGTCTGTCTGTCTGTGTCTGTCTGTCTGTCTGTCTGCAGTGCCAGCCCAGCGATGGCTTTAGAGGAGACAGCCTGCAGAATCAGAAAAGGGATCTGTGCAAAATAAACAACATGTGTAAGGAAAGGTGCAAATCACGTTATACCTTCTCATAAATCCCTTTGCTTTCGTCCTTCCCACTGCATGAAGGTGAAGCTGGCTGTGACAGCCTTGAGTGCTCTAAATAACTGCCTGTGTCTTACTGCTCTGCCTCTGCTTCAGTGAGGATGGATAAGAGGCATTCTGCAGACAAATGGGACCTCCAGGCTGTAATTTTGTCCAGTCAGAAAGCTTGTTGGATCTGTGTGTTTCCTGAAAAGCTGGTAGAGTTCTACAGAAATTAGCTGAGCATCTGGAGATCACTGAGTAATTGATAGGAAAAGAAGATTCTCTCTCTATTTTACATGTTCTTCAGACCAGATAAACTGGCCAGGTGCTTCTCTTTCTTCACTATCCTTAGAGAAAATAAGGCAGCAAAACCTTTTATGTAAAACCCACGGGCCTGATGTAGTTTTCTGGAGGCTGACATTAGGCTGGGGGTAAATAATGCAGTGTTGAAAGAAAATAAAATGTATAGGAAGAAATAAACTATATACATGAAGTAGCTGGGCGCCATATTATCCAGTAAGTCTCTGCTCACAAAAAAAGTGATATAAAGGAGCACATCTACCCAGTGTTTTCAGACTGATGTGGGATTCCATATCCACAGGATGCATGAGCTGGCCCAGGTGTGGAGCAGGGGAGCTGTGCTGTGCAGTGGTCGGGCTTAGACGTTTTTCACTGGGTATCCTTGGCTTTATCCATAAGACATCTGCTCCATATCTGGCTTACACTTGATTTACTTGCAGCAGGGACAGAATCCTCTGATAACTCTCTGGATAAATGCACCCAGGTGATCTGAGGAGCAGTACAGAGTGTACAGAGGGACCATTTCCTGACTGAGGAACTGGGTGGTAAGGCATTCCATCTGTAATTGCAGGCAGATAAATGAAGGGCAGAAAAAGCATCAATCATTTCAGGAATGTTTAGCTTTTTTGGCTGTTCTCATTTGTTTCTGATAGGCTGATATGAACAAGTTACTGTAGACTGTGGATCAAAAGAAATCAATTTTTTTGCTGCACACTGTAGCTTGGACAGGATATTCCTTCCTCTTCAGGACAGATAATAAGAGTGTATACAGAGAAAAAATGCACAAGGTTTTTCTCACTTGACATCAAGAGCATTAGGGATGATATATTAGAGTTCATGAAAATAGACCTATCTCTGCTGCAAATCTGATGCTACAACAAATATGAATTTGCAGTAAGGTTATGCCACAAAACCAGCAGAAACCTGAACTGCTTTTGAGAGATGCAATATGGTAGGAGATGCTAGATTACTTCTTAGAGAAAGAGCCTGAGAGGTTTTCTGAACATGTAGTAAAATAAAGGACGAGCCTGCTCTCATTCTGATTTTAGCTCCTTACCACCTCTATTTAGCAGTGTCTGTGGTCATTATAGCCTTTCTCAATTAAGACAGAGAGGCACCTCCCAACTGCTGTGCAGCCTTGATAACACCAAGAAGTACCTCATTCTTTATTGTCTGGGTAGGGTGGCTGGAGTTGCAAGGCTCAGCTGGGTATATAATGAGTCTCAGGCTTGCAGATATGCAGCTCGTATGAAATGCTGTGATTGAATTTCTTGCATTCATGGTGCCTTTAGAAATAAGCAAGCTGTTTTGGAAATTATTTTATTTCATCTGTGTTAGTGGTAGATGAATAGGGAGGACTCTAACCACAGAAGAGAGAAATTCAGAAAGGACCAGGATTTCAGGAATAGACTGAATGTCCCTCAAGAAGTACTTCCAATCCATGTCTGTTCTTCTGCAAAAACAAACAAACAAACATAAAGTTTTTGCTATCACTGGCTTCAGTCTTAAGAAATAGTTTTTTCATGACTTCTCTATTTTAAGGAGAAAAAACAACTAACAAGACTCGAAATTGTAGACAACTGAATGTGTTCTGGTAAAGATGTAATGAGTGTATAATGATTGCCTCATTGTGGGAATAGACAAATGGCAGCTAAAAGGACAAATTGCAGGATCAGGGTCCATTGCTACATCCAGAAGGTTGGACAGATGAGTGCTTGCTCGCCAAAACCTCTTCTGAGAGAAAAGAACAGAAATTCCAGCTGAATTCAAACTGCTGGTCATGTCCCTGAATGGTCTATGTTTAGGGCAGTAGCTTGGGACACAAAACCCCTTAGTGTTTAAAATGGAAATTAATTGATGATGGTTTTTATCTATATGGTTACATAATTTTTGTAAAGGGAATTTGCAAGTAGAATATTTGTTTAGTTTTTAGTACCACAGGTAAGTTCCACATGTCATGCTGAATGTGCCACTCCATTTGAACAGAAGGGAGTTAGAGAAAAATGAAAAGTAATCAAGGAATTTTATGCATAGAAGATTAAAAAATTATATACAGAGGTACTAGAAGGGAGCAAATGGTGGGAACTAATTTGTTTTTTAAATAGAGTATGGCACTTCACTAGATCCAGGAGCACTTGGTTTGCTGATCTTAAGAGACAAGAAGGGGCCATTCAGTGCAGATCTGAAGTTTGCAGATTGAAGACAGATATAAGCTAATGGGCTTTTTTTGGACCTAAAATTAATTTAGGCTTTGGAACTCAGGCTGTAGGAGGTTGTCGATGTTGAGAATTTAACAAGATTCACAAACCGTTTGACAGCATTACAGGGTTAATAAATTTTCAGGATTGTGGTGATTATTTATTTAAAAAAAAATCAGAATGCTATTACACCACATCCTTCAGAGATTTAGACAGTCTCTGATAGAAAACAGAAACACACTTCATCTGTCTGATGTGAGGTTTATTGTTTCCTCTGGAGTGCCTAATGATTGTTGCTACTTGAAAAAATTATTCTGAGCAATTGGATAGATGCTGGACTGATTGATTTAATAATTCCCTTTCTTAATGCTCTACACACACATTTATTTAAAAAGATCCCTGAAAGAGTTCTAGGCAGGAGATTTGAGTCTTTTTTCTTCTCTGGGCATTTACATATGAGCATGTAATGCTCCTGTGATGTTCCTTTTAGCATCCTGTTCTTTGCCAGGCCACTGGCACAGTAAATCAAAAAGCAGAGCTCATCTTGTATGCAAAGATTAGAGCAGTGCAAAATCCAGATGTCTGTCTGAATTCAGGCTCTCATTTCTTCTGTCTCCACTTCCAACAAATTCCTGAGAAATTATTGATTGTATGCATCCAGCTATTTCATAGATCCCCAACTGCTATGAGAAGCAGTTTCTCACTAATGAAAATAGTGATGAGAACAATTTAATGAGGAGTAAAAGGCTTTAATAATTGATTTTATCTCTAACACTGACAATTTCTAACAGAAGCCTCAGATGCAGGCTTACTCCTCAGATGGTTCTGTGCATTTTTATGGCTTTGAAAATCCTGTGAATTACAGTCCCAAAGTCCATGAAGCTGAAAGAGTCTCTGCCTCTGTGGGCTCTCACAGCCTGTCTCTGCTTTGCTTCAGCTGTGTCCATGGAGAATTAACACAGCATACACAGATCATTTTCCAGAGGAAGCTGGAGAAACCATCATTTCCTTGTCTTGCCTCCTTCTCCCAGCCCCTTGGTGCCCAGCAAGCAGTGAGCACACTGGGGAGGGGTGTGGAGACCTCTCTGCACATGGAACTCCAAATTGCATCTTGTGTCATTCTGGTACCACAATGTGACAGGAAGGGCTCTCTACTCTGCCATTCCTATTACTCATTTGTGCCATTCAGCACCACTGTCACTGTGGCTCCCTCTTGTTGTATGCAGCAGTTTTTTTGGATTCCTTCCTTTCCCCAAGATTTACATTTCTCCCAGACATGCTTTCACAAACCTCTCACCCTCTGCTTTTGGGGAAAGACTCTTTGCAGGATTTCTCCCTTCTTACTGGTAGCTGACATTTCTCCTGGTTTAATTACATCAAAAAATGACATTTATGTGGTATCCCCTTGGTTTTACTGATTGTAAATGCATACTTTAAATAAAACCAGATTTACATTGATGCCTAAATCTTCCATTAGCTGTCTCCCCTGACCTATGTGCTTTGATATTTATCATTACCCTCTGCTTACATGCATGGAGGTTTTCAGTCCGTGGGACTGTTTCATGCTAGCTGGCTCACATTAATTTTGCAAGTGAGGTTTTTTGTAAGGCAGATTGGTGTATTGTTGGTATTTGCTACATTTTTTTTCCTCCACTGATCTTGTATTTCTGGCTGAAAGCCATCATAAAGACAATAAAAGCAGTGCTGAAAGACAGAAGGTGCAGCTGAGTTCAAGATCTGCAGCATCATGAATTTACAGACTAATACAGAAGAAATACTGCTTGTAGATGAGACTTCCGCTTATACGTGTGCAGAAGGGTTTTCCTCCTGCCGTTTGTGTAGATACACTCCATCTGTGTGGACTACTGCAAAGATGCCAGAATAGCCAGCAGGGTTATTATTATGGGAGATTTGTGGTTCTCCTTGCCAGATGGAGCAAGCACATGTTTACAGAAAGGGGAAGAAAAGGGTGTAACTGAAGTTCCAAAGACCACAGATGGATGTTGAATAGAAGGACTCTGGCCTTGATGCTGTATGACTTTTTTACAAACATAGGAAGTGGAATTATTTCACCTGATTTTGAAGGTCTCAGCTATCATTGGAGAAGATAAGGATTTTCTTTTAAATTTAGATTTCCGTTTTAGCTCAATCTGAATCAGGCCTGTTGACCTCAGGAAGCAGTAATCAGGCCTGTTGACCTCAGGAAGCAGTTTAGATGCAAATGTCTGCATTTTATATGACTGCTTTTGATCAAAAGAAACTGTTTCCTGATGTTACTTGGGAGGGGGATCTGTGTTACCCTGTGCTATACCAAGACAGAGAGGAAAGGCAGGCTCTCATTTTATGCATACCATTCTACAGGTCACTTTCCACATTAAGAACAGCTGTTGGCAGTATTACAGATGTCACTTCAAAGTGCTCCCCAAATGCTTCTTCCTGTGCTAGGGAATGGTTCATGGCCTGGCTGTCACCTCCTCCTTCACATGAAAGTGTGAGACAGGGCTGGAAACCTGTTTCCCTACACTTTTACAGGTCCTGGAAACAGAACTGGAGATGCAGTTGCCACCAGTACAAACATATTTTAAAATATTTCTCATGACAGTGGATAAATCAAGAGGTGAAGCTTGGAAACTCACATTCTTCATGGATTTGTTGGACAGCACTAATAATTAGTTTAAAATAACTCTGCCTTCTCTAGCTCCTTCCCTTCTGCAGACAGTATTGCCAGGTTGGGTAGCCTTACCATGAGAGTGTAGTCAGCTTGACTTTTCATTTAATGCCAAAATTCTGATGCTGTTTTGTCCATCCAAAACAAAATCTTAACTGCTTTCTGACTGTTCTGCCAATATTTTGGAGGCCACAGAGACTGAAGCTTATAAAGAATTCAGCAAATCAAGATAAGAGTCAACTATTTGTTACCAACAGGATGAAGCCAGATTTTCAGCACGAGTGCCATGGGAGTCTTTCATTGCCAGAAGATAATTGTTGCTTTGACTCAAGGGCTCATGGCATTTTGCATTTTTCATAGTTGAAAAGCCCACTGCAATTTAGGCTGTTGTCTCAGTCAAAGGACTGAATTAATGCTCATTAACTAACCAGTCCCAGTTAATAACTCCCTAAAACTGAACACGCCATTGCCGCTGGGGTAAGCACACTTCATGCACTCTTGCTGCATGATGTGAGGTAGCCTTATGTAGCTCCTCCATTATTGTTTGCTTTGCAGAGATACATGGCTCTGTGATTCTACTATCTTTGGTAAGATTAACCTTTATGGGGGAAAGAGAAGCTGAAGGCATATTGCAGTAACACTTCTATACGTACTATTAACACTGTAATCAGATCCCTTTTATTTTGTCATTGGTTCTGTCAGGTATGATGATTAAGCACACACTTCTCATTGTTCTGCAGTTTGTCCTTATCTATGGGAAAGGAACTATGGGAAGGGTTGGATGTGGAAACAGCTCAGTGCTCTGGATCTCTGTGATCAAGCTGGCAGCACATTTCCAGTTGACAGTGGTTGGAGGATGTTGGTTTCTTTCTTGCTTTTATTTACTCACCCCCCAAAAACCCACAAAAAGCCAGAATTGTTGATAGAGCCGGTGAAAATCTAAACCTCTAAATACTAGAGAAAGCACAAGTTCTGTGGTAGGGATCCTCTGGGGTAAAACTAGTGAAGAAATATCAGTGGGCAAGGCTGCAAAGATAACATTAACTTGGCTGCATTACATTCACCTTGTATCTTTTCTTTTATAGTCCTTTTTTTTTCCCAGGGTAGTGATAAGGTGCATTACTCCTCAGTCTTTCATCAGGGGACAGTGTCTGTGAGCAGTTGCAGTGTGTTCAACATTTAGGGGCTGCCTCCTCTACGGTCTGCCAGATAATTTGTTTTGACTTGGAGGAAAACCACTTTGGCTGCCTACCTCTCAGATGGTCATGGTCCATGCAACTTCATCTGTTGCACTCTATTATAAAATAGAGAATAAGGCTATGGTGTTTCACCATGACCCTTCCCTGTCTTGCTCTGCAGTCCCCTTGCTGCTAATGAATGGGGTACAGATAAGGGCAGGAGTCTGCACACTCAGATCTAAATTCAGCTGGTGTTAAACAAAACCTGTCATGGTAGGCAGTTCTGGTTGCATTCATAACTTCACTTCCAGTCAGAATTATATTATATATACCGGGGCAGAGCACAGAAGAATTTGTAGATACATTTTTTAAAAACCCTCAGGCTTTTGTCTGCTTGTACTGCTGAGATTTCTTGTCCTGCTCCCTTTCCAAGGCCAGATGCTTGTTCTCAAAGGGTGTCTTTGAACGAGGGCAAGAAAAACAGCAGCCGCCCAGGCTACAATTAGAGCATGAACTGCGGGATGGCCTGGCCACCTCTGACACATGGCCACTGGAGGGTGGGTGTTTATACCCAAATCAGCAGTTTGTTTGTTCAGCAATCTCACTGGTAGTATTAGGAAAGGAATAAATGAGAGCAAACAAACATTTGGGCAGGATATGCATTTTTATGAGGTTAACTCATCCTTGGGGAAAGAGGGAAGGCTCTGATCAAAGTGCAGCCTTATTGCAGAAATCTGACTGCAGGGGCAGTTTCCTTTGCTCAGTCTCTAGCAGGCAGCAGCCTTGAATGATTTAAGAGATCTGCCCAACAGAAAGACAACAGACAGGAAGGGGTTACCACTGCTGGGACATTTAATAGTTCTGAAGTAAACTGGTTCATTTTCAAAACAGGAAATACACTACAGTGTTGACATTTACTGCCCTCTGGCAAAAACGTAGTAGGTCCATGTGGTAGGGTTGGGATGTTTTTCCTGGGTTTTCTTTCCTCCCTAGCAAAAAAGGGAGGAAACCTTCTGGGTTTTTTTTTCTTTTTACCATTTGTTTGTTTTTCCCAAATCTTCAACCAGTAATGGGAAAACATAATTGGAAAAATCACAAAAAAAGGGGTAAATGAGGGAAACTACAGCAATTATTAGGTCTATTAATGGATAGGCAGTATTTACCCAACCAGGTAATTGGTAGAAAAGCTGGATATGGAAACTGATATCCTGATTTCCTGTCCACAGTTCTGTCTTCAGAACAGCCCTCTTACTGCACTATCATTACATCTTGCTATTTTGTAAAATATCCTCACCTAGCCTTTCTAAAAGGGATACTCAGTTACACAACAACCCTACGCATAAATCAATATTTTACATCATTATCAACAAAATCAGTTGAGGAGGTATTGTTGTTAGGGTTTTTTTGTTTGTATTATGATTTCTAATGACACAATTTATCAGAAAAAATTTGGGGTGAAGTTCTGTCCCTTCTGACATCAGTAGATATCTTGCCATCAACAGCTGGAGAGAATGTTCTGTGTGTCCTGCCTGCCTCAGGCAGGTGACAGTCACATACAACATGACTGTGTCTAGCTTGCTAAAAGGTGGAAACCAAGTCATGATTCCTCATTATAAAAATTAAGTTTCTGGCATTGCTGTCGCCTGTGCATGCAGAAGCACTTTCTAATTCTTTGCAGTGAACTCTGTAAGGCATCTGTACCCCGTAGCTGGCAGGCACCACTGTTTGCTAAAAATGGGGAGAGGTAATCAAGTAATGGGAAAACCATCTGATTGCTCAACAGAACAGGCCTGGCAGGGCACAAACAGAAGAAAAGTGTACAAATCACTAGAAAAATGAGCTAAATCAAAGCTTGTCTTGTACATCTGGGCATGATAATTCATTGCTATATAGGACATTCACGAGCCTGTTCTGAGCCTATTAGAAATTATTTTGATATTAGCACACCAATGGTGAGTGCCTGGAATAGAAGAAAGCCTTTCCTCTCCAACTGACTTATTTTGCCCCCAGAATGTTATCCATGATTTTCTCTCTCGTGCTGAGGGGCAGCTCCCTGTGGAAGAGGCAATCCCTGGATTCCCCTGCTCACCCTGGACTGGTGAGTTCAGCCAAGTGCTGTGTTAGTGCACCACTGGGCTACAAGGGTGCACTGTGGCCACACTGCTTTGCCAGAGAGGCACCTTGACAGAAGTTAAATTGAAGTGCTAAGATTCCATTTAGTGACTACCCAGCCTGCTTGCCAGCTCCAGTTGTTGGTGCACACTTTCAATTCCTCTTAAATTGATGGATTAGTTTAAGACCTTACAATAGTTATATCCAGAACTATTAATTTACACATGCTTGCATTACTTTTTCATAAACCATCTGTATTCAGGCACTTTTAGAACGACTCCTGTATGAACATAGATGTTCATACATTTGTTCACATACATATAAAAACTCAAAAAAAGTATTTTCTATTTAATCTAGCTTTAACTTTGGAGATTTTATCATAAAGAAGGCTTTATTTATTTGTGAGTTCATCAATTAAACTTACTACACAGCTCTGCAAATAGCCAGAGTAGTTATAGGTATATACAGCACAGGATTCTGTGAACTATGGTTCTATAGGAAACTGAACATAGTATAAATCATAGTAAATTACATATAACATAGTACATATAAACTGTAGTATAGTATAGTCTGCATAGTAAACTATATATGAACTACAGCAAACTGCAGTGTTTGGAGATTACTTGGAAGAAACAGACCTGTGTGTCTACACCATAAAATGAAACAGTTGTACTTTCTACACTTGGAATTTTTCTCTTAGTCCTCTTATTACTGGTAAAGTAACCTAATCTCAACAGTCACATACTTTTTGGACATCTTAGCAGGGAAACCATTTGTTGATTTGACATGGAGACTAACCTTTCACCCCTTGGGGTGGTCCCTTCAGGACATAAGAGAAGGCACATGAATGGATTAGTGTGTGGAGCATACGCTGCTGACAGTGATTTCTGCAAGCACCACATTCTCACAGTTCCAGCAGCAATGCAGCCCTGCCTGAGTGAAACTATCCATCTATTTCAGCCCTGGTTTTGTTCTGTTGTCTATCAAAATGAAGGGTTTCTGCTGAATTCATATCTGTAGTGAATAGTAACATCTCACGAGTATAACTGATGAAGAGTAGTGCCCTAATGGTGCTTGAAGCACTAATGGCCAACAAGGTGACTATTTCCTGGCAGTTAATGGCCATCTGGAGGAGATCTTGGTCTGTCTGGTCATTAACGGCCAGGAAATTATTGACTTGGAGGTTCCTATTGCTCTTTAAAATGAAATATTTTTTTTCCTTCTCACTCTCCCTACCATCCTGCTTGCAGTCCTTAATTACTGTCTTCAGTGGCAGTTCTTTTCTTGATTGCAGATGTTCTTAAGCTGTCCAAAGTGTTTTCTGTGCTTCATGGAATCTCACAAATGTGTTCCCTGCCTGAAACAGTCTCTAATGTGGGGCTATTATTTTTCATTTGTATCTACATAGGAAGAATTTTGAACTGGTGTGAAATCATGTTTAGCTGAAGGGAGTTCTGTGTGCAAAAAGAGGTTTTGATCTTTCAGATGAAGCTGATATGTACCAAGATAGATTTGGGCAGAAAGGATATCTGTTACAAGAGCAGAAACCAGAAAGCAACAGGAGAATGATAGCAACAAAATGGTTACAAAGACCTGTCTTAAGAAAAGTAAAAATTAACATGGCTAAAACTAAGAATTGCCTTGTCCATCTTTGCCTTGACTTCACAATACTTTTTATATTGGCTATATATTGAGATTCAACCTCAAGTACTATTTAAAAATTTATGTTTGTTAAGTCTAGTAGTCATTTAGTGAAATCTCCATGTCTAAATCTCTCCAGAAGACCTGGCTTGACTATGCTGTCTGTAGCAAGCTTGATAATAACTTGAGTTTGTGCTGAGCCCACTCCCTGTCATCACCAGGTTGCCTTACTGGTTCTCTCTCCCTCCCATTTTTCTGTGGTGATTTCTGTTGTAAAGATCATCCTTAAGTTCTCTAGGAATTGAAGTCTTTTGGTTTGTGTTTGTGCAGGTCATGGCAGGGGGGCATGTGCAATGCCTGAGGGACATGGAGGGTAAAATACGGCAAAGCTGCATGAGTAAAGCTGGGCCCAAGGCTTAAAGGATTTGGGGAGAGAGCAGAGAGAAATTAAAAGAGAGGATGGTTGTGGAATGGCACCTTTGGCTCATGATTCATTGATGCTGAAGGAAGGAGAAGAGGAGAAAGGAAAGGGCTAAATGGATGAGATGTACAAGAGAAAAACAAAGGTAGGTGAAGCAAGGTGTCAGGTAAAAAGAAGCTAATGCTGCAATATATGAATAAAAACAAAACAGAGATTGTTATCAACATATAGTTAACTAACAAGCAGCAATTATTCTAGAAGGTGCAGTGATCTGAGTGAGTCCCACAGCACAGCTGTTCATAGAGTGTGTATGTCCAATATAAAGCATTTTAAGAAGCAAAAACTGGACAAAATCTTGGCTGTTTCCCATGCAAAGCACAGTTTATAGTGTTCCTGGAATTATGAATAACTGATTCTTCCAACCCAAACCATTATAGGAATCTATGGTTGTAATACAGGTTCTGTATGCAAACGATTTGGTTTCTTTGTTCTGTTAGGAAAGTATTACTAGAATAAAAGGAAAAAATCCAGGCGGAAGACTAATTCATTTTTTGTAGTGTCTTAAGAAATGGTGTTTCATACCTCTGTGACAAATAATACTTGGGGTAGGAAATTAAATACAGTACTCTGTAGAAATCTAAAAAATTGATCAAGCTTGAAGAAAACATTAAATAAAAATACCTTTAAAATATAACTGTAAAATAGTTATGGATACATTTGAAGCCACATGTTGAAAAATTTATGACTGCTCTGGTATGCAGACCCCACTCCTTTTCAGCCTCTGATTGATTTCATGTTCTTTATTTTGGTTCACTTTGGCAATAAAATGGACATATTAAAAAAGGTTCATAAATCATTTCTAATTTGCAGGGGGGGGATTTGGTGTGTACATACATAGTCCTGCCTCTTGTACTTGTGCTAGAAACTCCAGTGCCTTCCTGTTGGAGCAGTGTGATTTCAATAGGCTGCATAGCTTATGTGTGGCAATGTTTTTTTCTTATAATTAAGAACACATTTACAAATAAAACCCAGGAAAGTAAGGAAAGAATGTTAGGGGTGATAAAATTAAAGACTTCTGAATGGAAACTCTTTGAAGGGCACGCAATATAGGGAATTCTTCATTTCAGAAAGGGTATTTATAAATCCAGTCTAGTCCTGATTTGCATGTTTTCTGCACCAAGACAGTGCATTTGGTTACAACGTGAGACTACTTGCTAAAGGCCAGTTCCTCAACTGGTTCAGTCCTTAATTAGGGAACTGTGCAGTGGTGGTGACAGAGATTGTATTGGCAAAATTGCAGGAAGGAAAAGAACATCAAAGTTTTTCAATTTTTACATCATTTAGCACTTTATTAGGAGTTAGGGAGCTCACCATCTGGCTGGGGCCAGGGTATTCTGTGGCCTTTTCTGATCTTAGCAGATTCTCCAGTTTTGAATGGTGACCCAAAACCAAGACAGACTGGGGAACTGGTCAGCAATGGAAAGTCCATCTATCATCCTCATCCCCCAAAATAAATGTTCAGGAAGTCTATGAATCCCAGGAGAAGGAACAAACCTCTTTGCTTGCAAGGAGATCTGTAAGACTACAGCCTAGTCTTCTGGTGTTTTCACTCTTGAAAAATGTAGGTCTGTCTTTCCTTGGTCTGCACATATAATTAAGTCTTAGGGTGTGTAATAAAATGTGGGAAATACAGACAGGTCAATCTTGCCTTGGGGCCTGGCAGGATCATAAAGCAGATTCTCCTGAAGCAATGCTGATACACGTGGGGAATGAGGTGACTGGTGACAGCCAGCACGGCTTCACCAACAGCAAATTGTGACTGACAGATTTGGTGGCCTTGTCTGATGAGGTGGTTAGAGGGAAGAATGAATGGCATGACCTACCTGGAGTATTGGGACTCTGTTGTATGATATCCTTGTCTCAAAACTGGAGAGAGACATGGATTGGATAGGTGGACAACTCAGTGGAGAGGGAATCTGCTGGATGGTCACATCCAGTGAGAGTTGTGGTCAATGTCTTGATGTCAAAGTGGAAAACAGTAATGATTTTTGCTCCTCAGGGGTCAGTACTGGGACCAGCACTCTTTAGCATCTTTGCTGGAGGCATGGACAGTGGGATTGACCATTGTATGAACTGCACAGGCTACCTGGAGATGTGCTGGAATCTGCATCCTTGGAGATACTCAAAATCTGACTGGATGTGGTTTGAGTGCTGCTGTAGCTGCCCTCACTTGGGCAGTCTTCAAAGGTGCCTTCCAGCCTCAAAGACTCTGTGATCTATCCTGTGCTGTAAAGCAGATGCTCAATCTCATTTCTCTTCAGTTTTTTTCCTGTTTTCTTTGATGATTTCCATTGTCAAACTTACATTTTAACACATGTAGACTATGCTCAAATGTAACATATCCAGTAAAACTAGGATGGTATTCATCTTCCCAAATTTAAGAAGTCTGTAGCAGAGCATGTACTGCAGAGTTGGTTGCCATACATGCTCCTTAAAATATGTGAGAGATTTTTTTGATTATGTTCACAGGAGATTTTTGTTGTTTAAGAGAAGATGAATAACCCTTTGAAATCTCTTTTTCTCTCCATCATCCAGAAAGGCAGCCAAAGGTGACTATTTCAGACAATTCAAGCTATTGGAACATTTTGCATTGATTCATTGAGGTTTTTCTTCCCTTTGTCTTTTTCAAAAGTTTCAGCTATGATTTCTCCTTGCCATTAGGACCCAAACTTCATGTGCTGAATGAGCCAGGTGGGTGTAACATACCATTTTGTTATTTCAATGATGTAAAAGCACTGTGTTATTTTTAGTAATAACTCATCTACTGAGTTATTACTTCTGAGGTTTGACACCCAGAATCTTTCTGAAGATTTGGTTTTGTGGGCACCTTGTTTTTTAATGGAAAAAGTATACAGACATTAAGTATTTCTTTACGTATTTTGAAATATAACAAACTTCAAAATGTGAAATTTTTACCTAAAAAACCCCTACCTGAGAGCACTGGAATGCATTGCATACATTTAATAAATGGTTGCAGCTCTAGATTAAGTCTAAGTTTCACAGAGCATTGCCACTGGGAATTCTGAACTCAATTTACTTCATTTTTATCCAATATCTATAAATAAAGAATGCTGCAGGCTAGGTCTACAAGAAACTATCTACAGTAAGTACTATGTTATTTTGGTTTTGTGAATTCACTGAAGTTATCAACTCAGTATTTTAGTGAAATAGTTGATGAAACGCAATCCAGAGCAACTGTGACATGACCATAAGCATATAACTAAGCTCAGGAATTTGCCACTGTCTGGTTAGACTGTCCAACCTGTCTTGTCTGGGCAGAACACAGATGCTGAAAGATGATTTCTTGCACATTTTCTGTAACTGCTGTGCAGCCTGGCCCCCACACAGGTCCAGTTTTTTTGTTTGCTTGTTGGCAGCTGACTTTCCTGCCGAACAGACATATCAGCAGCCGAGATCAGTCCTCAGAGACCAGGAAAGGTCATGTCTGTGACCATGCACTATGTATTTGAATAATCTCTGTGAGTACAGACGAAGTCTGTGCTCCTACTTTACTGATGTCCAGACAATTCTGGTCAGTTCAATATCTGCTTTTCATTGTGGCTGTGGATGGACAGAACAATGTCATGTGAAGCCTTCTGCAATTCATGAGGAGTTATGAGGAAAACTTAGGGTGGGATAGCATGGAGATGAAACAATGCCTTGGGGGCTCACTGAAAAGCTTCTTGAGCATTGAGTAGCTTTCAGCTTTTTTCTAGAAATCTTCAGAAGAAATTTAATTCTCCATGAAGATACTTCAGCGTTTCTCAGGGATTTGTTCTTGGTTTTGCTTTGCACGTTAAATTCAATAGGCCTTCAGCAAAGGACATGATGTTCCCAGGAACACCCCTAAATTGTTAACTTGGAAAAGAAGAAAGCTCTGCAAGAATTAGAAGGTGATCAAATGCAGCAGCATTCCACTGAGGAAAGGGTGACAGAGAAGTGTCTGTCAGCATTTACACCTAGGCAGGCTTCTGCTGACCCCCCAACCCTGTTCATTACAGCTGAGAGGACCAGCACTGCCTCTGTCCATCCCAACAATTACCTGGGCTCCTTCATTCAGCTGAGAGGAGAGGGCAGCAGAGCCTTGGGGCTGTTACACAACACTGCAGCAAGTTCCAAAGAATTCTCACTGCTTTTCTTTTGGGGAGGGCTGATGTATATTTTGGAAAACATCAATGTCTAACTGCAATGTGCTTACACTGTCTTTTTATTTGGCGGAGGGAGGGAAATAGAAGGCTTTTTTTATGCATCTGGATTTGCCTCTTAACTAGAAATATTTCCATTTGCAATATATTGGTAAGCCAATTAAACATGCCCTGGAAAAAAATTACTTCATTGCTTTTCCTAATGGATATTTTAATTGATTTATGTATTCAAGTTCTAGTCATATCACTTGCATGGATGAGATTTCACAATGGTTATTGATTTCTATAAAGATTTTTTTTTTGTTATAAAACTGTGTGATGTAACACTTTGAATATTTTTGCCAGTAAATATCAGTCCAAGGGTGGTGATTCCTCTAGTTTGCCAGTAATCCACAAAGACAGGCATAACATTTTCAGTGAAGTATAATATTGATTAGAATTTTAATTTTTCTAAGGTTCCCTAAATTTGCTTCACTGTCTTATTGGTGATAGCAACAAGTAATTTATTCATACATTTATTCATTAATTTCACTTTTGTTTCAAATTCCCTGTTTTCTCCTGAAGAGTTCATAGTTATATAAATACTTCAAGAATACAGAGAAAAATTATGTAGTGCAGAAACTGTCAGGTTGAAAGAAGATAAAACTACTGTGTATGACCTCATTCCTTCATAATGGACATTATATACTTCAGTTTGGTGTATCTGAGAAAGTGTATTGAATGCTAGTCTAAGCCAGATTTCCCCTTTTTTTTCCCTGTTTCCTACTTTGGCTTTTCCTTTTACAATTTTCTGTTTCCACATTTTGTTTATACAGCTGCCATTACAGCTTCTATTAGTACAGCCCTAGTGCTAAAAATGTAGAAATTTTCCTCAATTCCTACTCCATTTATCTAGGATATTATAGCTGATTTCCAAAGAACAAATGAAACTGATTTTGAATAGTGGCCCTAGACATCTTACAAGTTACAAACTAGCTTTTAAGTATATAAACAACATTTTTCTTCCCTGTTTGCTTTATCCTAAGCCACATGCAAGTACCTGGGCTTCAAGCTGGACAAAGAAATCAAGCACACACAACTTTCTTACAGGTATGAACCTTATTGGTTTTGTGGGAGGAGGAAAATGGGAGAAGAAGAATATAATGAACTGGGTGTGATTCATAATGAGATAAAATATTTCACTTTTATAGAGTGAAAAGCATGTTAATTTTGCAGTGTTCTGCATTCTGAGTGTTTGGTAACATATTGGAAAAGGCTGTTCCCAAATTCTGCTCTCAGGATGGAGCAGCACAGGGTGTGATGGGGGCTGGGCTCCTCTGTATGTAGAATATCTCTATTGATCTGAAAATGCACTCCAGAGCAGTTCCACTCAAATTCCACTGACAGAAAATCAACAGGAATTGAAAGATGTAAGCCTTGCCTACTAAGTGTGACTTTGAGGGGTTGGACTGGAGCATGGAACACACTTTTTATAATCCAGAGATGGCTTGTTTGAAAAGAGCTTGTTTCCTTGGATGGGTAATTATGGATTAATGCCAGAGCTGATTTTGTCAGGTCTTCATTGCTTTCTGGATAACAAAAGGTCAAAGCTCACCAGCAAGACTGAATTTCTTTGTCTCAGCTTATGATGGACTAGATGAGAGAAGAAACTTTGTCTTCTGCATAGAAAAGCCTGCACTTGATGGTTCAAAACACCCTCAAGTGAGAGTCTGGGCTTGTGATGCCTTTAGTGAATGAAAACTGCTTGATTCATGCTGATTAATCAGTTTAATAGTTTCACTTGGTGTAAATTAAAAAAAAAAAGAAAAAAAAAAAAGAAGAAGCAAAGGTGTAGTTGTCAGCTGTATGAACGTGTGAGGAGGCATTCCAAATGCCTTCATACATACCAGCTGTATTCATGTGAGAACAGATGAAGAGTAGGCATTTGGGGGAAAGATTTAAACACAGACAGCTCAACCAGTAACATTATTCATGTGGTGTTTCAAGTGTGTTGTTTCATTGTTCCTTCATTTTTTGGCTTCTGTAGATTTCTTAATTGTCAGACTGCAACTGGAAGATTAACTACAGATGCTAATGGCAATCAGATGTTTTCATGTATTAATCTACCACAGACAGACTTTGAAAGAGAAACAGAGTGGGACTGCAATGCCTATTTACTTCAGAATGGAGTATTAAGAATATATACAAACTGTGTGGCAGACAACATCTTTGCTTTTATTTTAGGTAGCAAGGGAAGACCTTACTATGAGAATGTACCTTTGGTGTCAGTCAGTTCAGAAGAGGAGATTGCTCATGAATGATTATTCAAGTGATAATGCAAACACTGCAAATGGGAGGGATGGAGGCTCAATTAGACCCCTGTACTGAGGAAGGCAGCAGTTGGACTCCACTCCTACCACTCCCATGAGACAGGGGTGTTGCAGGTGCCCCAGAACCACAGGGAAAACGTCACTCGCATCTGCACTTCATCAACATCTGAGAATTCACATAGGAGTGAAAGGAAAAAAAAATTGGACACACATCCATTAGAGATAATTTTTTAGGGAATTAGTTGTTTTAATTGCCTGGATGATTCCTTTAAACTAGCACACCTAAGAGTTAAAGAGTTGGTCAGTGATTTTGGTCTCATAGAAAACAGATGTTTGAGCGCAGCGCGAGAGCAGCAGAAGGCAGGCAGGGTTTGAAAGCAGCACATTCTGCGTGGCTTGGAGAGAACCCAAGGCCACATCCTGCAGCCTGCACCCATCTGATAAGCCTTCCTCTTGGGAGCAGCTCCCCACACAGCATGTGGCAGTCCTGGCAGTCAGTGGTTGCCCTCAGGATTAGCAGAATCTCAGCATTGCATAATTCTTTCACATCTGTAACACATTTCTTCCTGCTAGCTGTATAAAAGGGAATTCCTTACTATCTACAGCAGTGGATTTGGTTTGCACCAGAAATAAATTTCATTTGCAGCACAAAAGATAGTTTCTTAGCTGCTTTCAAATAAAAAGGTCAGATGAGGAATAATGTTAACAATGATGAGCATGTAGCACATCCAAAGAACTCTTTTCTCTTTATGGGCACAGGTTACAAATTACTTACATATTAGAAGAGCAATAAAGATGGGAAGCTGGGTATAGTGAATCACCCCAAATTACACATTAAATGCATCATACAGGTGTGTATGAATAGGCCTGTAGATGAGTGGTCAGGATTGTATTCCATTGCTGTAATCAGCATGCTGGATCTTGGCGCTGGATTGCTGGAAGAATGACTGGAGATGGTCATGGCATGTGAATAACAGGAACCTGGTGAGCAAATATTTAACATTAGCAAAGCTTTAGGGTAACAAGGGGATCCATGAATGATCTCAAGCAGTGCATGAGTTAGGAGATGGTGGCTCTGATTTAGCAGATCACTTTAATCACAATGCACTTATCTCTTCTTGCATGATGACAGCTCCATGCATATTTGTAGAGAGAGTTTCTAACCCAGCCCTCTGTGAATGCATGAATGGAGATAGCTCAGTACCATTTTAGCTGCCACAAAACAAGTCACTTTTGACCTGTTGTTTTTGAGGTAAGTCAAATATCATGGGGATTTGGAATTTAATAACATGTAGATTGACCTCATCTTTTTACAAAGTCATCCTGTGTTTCTTCTGTCTCTGCATATTACCATATCCACAAGAGATAATTGCTTTCAAAATGCTGAGTAAGAATTGGTATAGTGTCCTACCTTAATGAAACCCAAAATAGGGTAAGGTTTGATTTACTTGACAATTTTTATGAGACTCTCTTGTATATTCTAGCTAAAACTACAGTTATTTTAGCTGATATGTCTCAAATAGAAGTGACATCCCAATGCTCTTTATATTGCAGCTTCACAGCAAGATTACTGGTTTTTTATTACCTTTGGTCTAATTTTTCACCAGGTGTTTTATCACTACTTCTGGCAGGTTTGTTTGTTTGATGGTGGACATGATATACTGAAGGGAAGCGTTTTGCATTCCAATGCACTCTTCAGTGAACAACGTAATGTAAAATTTAGTCCCAGGATTTGTGATTTTAAAAATAATTTCTTTAAACATTTAAAAGTACAGAACATGGTGCCATAAAGTTTAGAAATTATGGTAGGATGATTTTCCTACCTCTTTGCAGCCAAAATATAATAGTTTGCAGTTAACTTAGGATAATTCAGAATTGCAGATAAGAACACAAATAGAATCCAAACCAGATAAGGCCGATATATTGTCATAGCTCTAGGTGAGAGGAAAGCAAAATTAAGCAATACCAAGCAAAACAAATAGGTCAAGTCCTTTCAGTTTTCCCAATCAACATTTCATCATCTGATAGAGATGCTGGAAGATATTTCTTTATCCCAAAGTACCTTTCTAAGAACAAGTCATCTGGGAGGATGCAGTACTCTGCTGTAGGGTTATATTACCCTGGGAGATCTGAGTGGCTGTAACTTTCTCCAGTGACTCTGCAGAATGGAATCAGCCAAATGTGCTGAGCCCAGTCTGCAGTCTGGCTGCAGGTGCAGGCAGGGCATCCAGTCAGTGTGCAAGGCAGGCACATTAGACCTGGTGTCAACCAATGCTCACAAATGGGGGATTCAGAGTCTGCAGTGATATTTGGGAATCAGGCCTTGATTTGGGAGTTAACTGCATATGGAGATAAGTAGTTTTTGAAGGGTCATGGAGTATTTCTAGCCTTAAAAGTATGTCAGCTGGAGAAAAAAATTGCTGAAGTATTCCCTTCATTTTTATAATGATGAACTCTAATCATAAAAAAATGTATGGAATGGGAAAAAATAGGGGTGTGAAAGACATGAGATGACATTTTTGAGAATTTCAGTACTTAAGGACTGCACCTCTCTCCCTGCTGTCAGAGGTGATCACCAAGAAAAATGATTCCTTGCCCATGGCAGGTGAAGGGAATGTAGAAAATGTGGTCAGTGTAATATAGTGGGATTTCCATCAGCTGATTTACTGCAATATATTCCTGATACAAAATGTATTCCAAAATAGAACTGGAATATTTATTGGCTTGTTAAGTAGTTAGTGAATGTGCATGTATTATTTACATATGAATGTTTTTCACTGTGGTATACTAATTGAAAATTTGACACACAAAAAATCCTTTTAGTGATAAGTTATAACTTAATTGCAATATTAACTCACCTGCATTGGTGATCAAAGCATGGAAAAATGTGCAAAGGACACTCAGCTTAAGAATTTGATTAATGTTTGAAAATAAGCTATTTTTAGAGTGTTCTGATACTAGAGAAAAAATACTCCAGTTGTGGAGTATTGGAATTTAACCAATGTGTATGTAATATTTGGAATAGCATCTCCAGTAAGACATCTCAGAATAGTAAACCGTGTTTTCTACTGAATGTAATAATTTCTTACAGCAGTAGTGCAGCATTGTTCAATACAGAACAAAAGCTGATTCCTTACTTTTAAGGAATCTCTGTTGAAGCCTGCATACCTTGGGAAAAAAGCAGTAATAATAACGAAGGGAAGCTTTCAAATGTGAAAACAATGTAATATCAAAACAAAGAGATTGAATAAAATAGGGAGTAAACTGATCTAAAGAGAAATCTTTTTGCTAGAGGTGAATGCTACAGGATAGCAACTAAGGCATAAAAAGTTATTAGTTATTAGTCTGAAGTTATGTAAGAAATTGACAAAATGTCTGCAAGACTAAGGGACCTGCAGAAAATTTTGGAAGACCTCATTTCACCTTGAGAAAAGAAGGACACAAATATTTCAATTTTCACGGAACAACAACCCCAGATGGGATATGCTGTGAATTCTATAAGCAGTAAGTTATTGGCTTGTGGCATAATAATTTAAAATGTTTCTAGGAAATTGACATTTTCCAGGCAGTATACGAGAGGCAGAAGAAAAATGCATGTGGAAAGCACTGTGATTTTATTACATGGCTGAACATCAGCTGCAGGAGTTTCTTGTGATTGTGAGGACTGAATCCACCTGCACCTGAGCCAGTCACCCCAGACTCCACTAAAGTGAAGGCAAACAGACTCACTGGAGTACCACCCTCATTTCAAAGCACATGCATGTGCTTGGTCTGACAAACCCATACACTTGTTTGTAAAAATCCAGAGTTAGAGGAAATGAATCCATTTATAGGGACCAATGAGTTCCTTAAATAAAGAGTGATTTGGCCCAGTGCAAGCAGTTTCAGAGGGTAAGTTAGACTTCAGATTTTCAGTGCACAGGAGACTGTTAGGCTCCCACAGCCAAAGCTGGAAAGACTGTGTTGGTATTCACCCTGGAGCTTGTTCAGAGCACATTTGGGCAAGATTCTATATGCACAAAACAGAGGAGCAGCATGGAGCTGCAGTTGCCTGCTAGGGCTGACACACACACAAATGTACACTAAGCCTTTGCAGGAGCTGCTAAACTCTCCCATGGAAGTCAGTCATTTTCCAGAATTACCTTGCTGACTGCAAGTGAGCATTAGGCAACATTAAGAATACTCCCAGTCTATTACACAGCCTTGTCAGTGAGGTTGGAATCAAGGAGAAAAGACACTTTTCTAAGTATGTTCTTGTGGCAATGGTACCTCAGGCTTACAGACTTTAACTACAGATCCATCTGTGCATAAACAACTCCCTGACCAAGTCTGTGAAACCCCTCAGTTCAGTTCAGTGATGTCCTTTCTATCTGTTTCCCAAAACTCTGTATATTAAACATAGATTTTGTGTCTCATTGTACTGTAGTGTTGATAACCTTTATTCATACCATGAATAAAGGTTATTCATGGCACTGTGTATGGTTGGTAAATCTGTATTCAACTCTCCTTGAAGCTTCTGTTCAACTCTCCAAAAGCGGCACTCTGGTGCACGCCAAGATGACAAGATTTGTGGCAAACGGCAAGAGGACAAGACTTGCAAGTATGTGAGATGCTGCACTTAATAAAAACAACAGAAGTCTGTGGCTGAGCAGAACAGCGTGCTGGTGTTTTGACAGCTTACTGCTTTCATTTCCTCCTCAGTGTCTGAGCACTGTTGACATCACTGTGCTTTAAAGAAAAATGCCCACAGAAGAGGTTTGTGTTAGGAGATTATTATTTACATGCTCAATGTTCTATATCAGATCTGTTTTCCCACCTGCTGGAACTGGTTGAGGACCCAGTGCTCCCCACCCTTTTATCTCTGTGGGGCTGCGCGCCTGCACATTGTTGGGGAGGGCAGGGGCCACCCACAGAGAGCAACCTAGAGGGAAAATGTGCCCCTGACAGTGCCCAGCCCAGCAGAGGGACCTCGGTGTGGTATTGCAGCCTCTGACTGCTCAGCTCTCCTGTGCTCTCTTCATCAGTGGATGAAGAGGATGATCAGAGCACAGGGACAGTTTTTCCATGTTCATGTCTTTATTCCCTTGCTAAGAGATTTAGGGCAATCTGTAAGTCTGCTCAATACTTCCAACCAAAACACGAAGCAGTAATCAGGATTTCAATATGTGTGTTACAGTTTAATTGGTCTGGTCTGTGTGTCTCAAGATGGTGGGAATTATTGCTTAATCCTCAGTACTAGAAGAAGGGAAGCAGAGTCAATGGGGATTAAATGTGGTAGCCAATAAAAGTCATACCCTATGAAAATGTTACAATTAGAAATGAAAGATAGCCTTTCCAGATAGCTTTCCTTGAGCTCTTACAAATGTTTAGACAGCCTAATCTAACCACATATTTAGAACAGCTATTTTCAGAGAGACCCTTGTGAACTGTGCTGTTAGTTAGCATTCTTGGCCCAGGTTAGCAATGGAAAATATTTCTTATCTGATTTGGCTGTATTTATAAGTGAAAGACATGTAATATGTATTTTGTCTTTTGAAACATTTTGATTTACAAAAAATAAAAATATTCATAATGTATCAAAAAAATTGCCTGTGAACATTTATGTAATTGTCTTTGATGCTACTCTGCAAATCTTCTGTAAGCAATTTATGTATAAATAGCAACATATTTTACATATGTAATCTATCTTTATATAGCTAGCTTTCCCCATTTTTGTAAACTGACTTCAGTGTCTGGGACTATAGACAAAGCTGTGTCATTTAACCATGAAGACAATTGACAGTCCAGCAATAGGCCAGGGAAACTACATTTATGTGTAATCAGAAATGATCTTTCATATCAAAACATTACTGTTTCCAGCCATCCCTTTGAAAAGTGAGGAAAGGAAAAATGATCTCATATAAAGTCAGAAGTTCAATATTTTGGCAAAGTTGTACTAATGATCTGCAACTTAGAATTCTCAGAAAGGACAGGAGAAAATAAATTCTCCAAGGAGTGTATATGCCCTTTATGAAAAAGGCACTCTAGATGTATTCAAATTTCAGATTACTACATAAAAAATCCTATATGGAGCTTTGAAAAATGGTATTTAATGGTTAAATGGAAATGAGTGACAGTGAAGACCAGCAGTCCATGAAACAACAAAAGATTTGGGGCCATCTTTTATATCTGGTGTTTGAGAAAAGGATGGTTGCACATATCTGTCTTGAAAGTAGAGAGAAAATAGCTTTCTTCCAGTCAACACTAAGAAAGAGTCAATCTGGATGTATTCAAGGGAAAAAAACTTTCTTTTAAGGGTTTTAAATGGATTGTAAGAGTAACATAAATATTTCTGAGAAAAAAAATTCAGAAGTGTTTAGAAAAAACATATGGCCTGATTCCTGCATTTAAATTCTTATTTAAATGTCTTTTTTGTTCAAAGATCCTGAGGATGCTAAACAAAAACTTGAACTTCACCATAGTGTATTGACTGACAAAGACTGCTCAGTTTGAGCAGTCAAGGTATTTCTGCCCTAATGCTTGTGGTCTGAAGGACATTTCTGAATAAGATTTAAGATAAGAGTTGCTGACGTTGCCATAAGCCATAACTGTGGTTCATCACCTTCCTGACACCTCCTTGCAGCCTTTGAAGCATAAATTTACAAACCTACTCTCAGTATTTCAGATCAGAAAGCTCCTAAATATTTGATAATGGTTATGTCTTTCATTAAATGGTCACATTTTTCTTAATTGTTATGATACACATCAATCCTTCAGCCTCTGCATTAATTTTGAGGTTGGAATTGTAAAGGAGACCTTTTCTTTGACATCACTAGGATTAGTTTAACTTGGACTGATCATTTCTTTTAAATGTCTTTTGCCATTATAAAAATTTAGCTATCCCAGAACAAAGTCTCTTTTCCCAAAAATGGGACAAAAGGACAACAATAATAGGTCTGTAGTTACAATTAGCATGCTAACTATTCTCCAAATGAGTTTCTTTTGTGTCTGGCCTACTTTTCCAGCCTTGGGGATCTTCTCTAAGACTGTGATAGGGAAATAGTGTCTCTTTGGGGAAGCAAAGTAGACAGCCTCAGTCAGTCATTATGGTTCTTCATGAATCTATATCAGGATGGGATCCTCTCACCCTCTGTCTCATCTGATCTTTTGCTGAGCTCTGCTTCCTTTTATGCTGAGTGCTCTTTATGTAGGCAGAAAAATGGTGGGTGGGGTGTTATGCATACCAAAGGAATATCCTGACTGTGAAGTCCAGCTTGGCAGAAAGATTCCCAATTAATTATCTATTGAAATGTGTTTGCTGTATTTGCTTTTGATCCTCAATGGCAGAAGATAATTAAAATCAGAGAAATATCATAAAGTAACATCAAGTATCAAAGGCCAGTGAAGATTCAGATCGGCCCAGAACATTCCTAGTAGCACATATTTCATAACCTCAGGGAGTCTCTTGGATTATTTGTTGGATTTTGAGTAAAAGAAGGACAGGATCTCTCCCTGAGGACAAGACACTTGTCCAGAGTGTGGACAAATTCTGTCCTCTGTGGCCTCCACTTCAGGCCATCCCATCAGGATTGACAGCAACTTGTCTGAATCTGGGCTGTGGAGCATTTGGCCAGACGTCTCCTCTAAGCTCCATGTGATGTTCCTGGGGCTTTAAGAAATAATTATCCCTTTTAAAAGACTTTTTAAGCATTATCATCCTTAATGACTTAATTATTAGATCATAATTATGCATGTAGCTTGCCTTGGGGCATGGCAGGAAGACACTTGTGTGTGTTTGAAGAAGCAAAACCTGCTTGTAAAGCTCTGTGTGAGGGGAATCAGGGAATCCCCTTGCTTCAGCCTTGGAAAGAGGTTTCTGGAATGATCTATTGCCAGAACCATACTTGGCTGTTGCCTTGGAGTGAGCCAGCTACAGTGGTCCAAAGCAGGACCATGGAGCAAGGTAACTGTGACTTACGGTGAAGGAGCAGGGATCCAATACTCAACCCTCTGTCACTGCCTCTTTAATATCTAACACTATACAGATATTCTTAGTTCCAAATCAATACTGAAAAAATAGATTGATTAAAACCAGCTTATTGGATTAAAATCTGCTTTTTAGTGTCTTTTGTGGAGCCTGAAAAGATTTTGCAACATCTTCAGCTCTTTAAAATCTTGTCTGCTTGAAAACTGTTACTGAAGATTTTCTGTCAGACTGAAGACATCAGAACAGCTAGAATTGAAGATGTAGGTACATTTAGGTACAGCACATTATGGAGCTCTTTTTTAGTGTTTTAAAACCTGTTGAAAGTTTAATATAGAGTTAACTATTACTGTTTTTCAACATGTTACAGCAGTGATCTATTCCCAGAGAGCTTTTGAGTAATTAAGGCTTAATTTCCTTTGGATTCATGTCTGCCTGCTTTCTTTGATTTTTATTTATTTTTTTTTCTTTAAATAAGTAACTCCTGTTTCAGTATCTAAATAGTGTTCTCTTTTTTTTATTGGAAATTTTTATATAAAATTTCTCCACTGTGTTTAAAGAATAATACAGCAGTTGATATGGACTTAACAATAAATATCTCATTATTTCACTTTGTTCTTGTCTTTCCCCTTTTCTTTCAAGCAGTGTAGATTTGCTTTCTGTTCTCTGGCTGCCCTTCTGAACTTGGAGGATTTTGTTAGGAATACCCTGGCCAAAAGGCAGTGCTGGAGACTTAAGTTCATGGTATATTCATCAAATACCAACAAGAGGGTAATTCCCAAATGGATAAGGAGGTCCCTCGGAGCTCTTGTGACGTTATAAGACACTCTGGTTAAAACCTTACAGTTTATATGGCCAGGTGAGCTCTTCTCCTCTACACCCCTGCTCCTGTTGGGGGATCCATCCAGCTTTCTGTGTTACCTGAGCAGACTCCTACACTTGTGGGGGCAGCAGGCTCACCCATAGAAAAACAAGTTTGCATTGGGTGTGAGACCAGCAGGCTCCAAGATGAATGAATGTCAGGGCACTCTCTGAGCTGCTTCAGGGCACCTCCTGTCCTTGGAGAAGCCTTGAGGGCACCTGAACCCTAAACCCTGATGTCTGCAGTGGATGGACATGAGAGATAAGTGAGAGATTGAGAGATAAGTGAGAGATAAGGAGTTTGTTTAACACAGGTGACTGGCCAGAGGATGATGGATCTGAAATGTTCATTGGGCCTTGCATGCAGGCAGAGCTGGAGCAGCACAAACAAAGCAGGGATGAAAATTCTGTAAAGGGTCAGCTAGCCAAGCCATCTTTTATTTTGTCTTCAATGGGAAATATATAGGGCGAGACTGACAAACTGTGTTTACTTACACATTATTGATAGCAATAGGATGTAATAAAAACAGGAAATGGTGGATTTCTTGTAAAAACACAGAACTGCTTTTGTGTTTTAAGTGTCAAAAATCCTCCTATTAGAGCTAGAGATTAACTTTGCAATATACACACTTTGAAGCATACATTTTCTTATCTAAACATCTAACAGAGATCTCATCCATTCTCCCCTGCTGATATCAGGGAGCTGATTTGTCCTTGTATTGGCTAGTGTCTGAGAGTGTCAAAGCAGCAAAACAAAATGTAAACAATACCCATTTCATCCTCAAATTTTAAGTTGCACCAAAAGGATTTTATTTTCATATTACTGAACTGTTGTTACCCTAAAGTGTCCTCAGATATGTATAAGTCCTGAAATTAACTTTCAGCGCTTTGCAATGGCTGTGTGCACACTTTTGGGATGTTCCCTGCAAGGAGGATTATGCTAAACCCTGTACTGGACCTCTGACCATCTGCTATGTATGTACATATTGCTCCAGGGATGTCACTTCAGGGTGCTACAGAAGTAAGTAGGGGAATTCCCTATAGAAAATAAAGATATAAATCCCTTCCTTATCACCTTCTTCCCACAATGTTGTTTCAGTTATCCTTGGACTTGTAACAAAATTTTCTGCCTCTGACTGTTTTAACTTCTACTTCTCTGCCTGATTTCTCTGATCACTTAGCAGCCTTTATTTGCGAAAATAGCCATATGAGGAGCAGAAGACTCTTTTGGAGAAATTCTGGGCAAAGGCAGTTGTTCCAAAGACATTTTAATGATGAATGTTCCTACAAAAAGCTGTTTTGTGTTCAGTGAAGACAGATGGAGGCAGGGAGGATGACTAAAGGTATCTTTAGGCTGTCTTGTGTGGGGTTTAGCCTTGGAGTTCCTTGCTGGCCTTGAGGGGCAGGATGTTTTCACAGCATCCTCTGGCTGCACCCCCTGGGTCAAGAGTCTGGGGCTCTGGCACAGAAACTGTTCCCAGGGCGCTGTTTCTTCTTATTTCATGGACACATCTCCCTGACAGGACATCAGAACAAGGAAGCAAGAAAAATCTGAGCCCTGGAACTTGGCCAGGCACTTGAGCTTGAGGTATTCTGTATTGCATTTAACCAATAACTTTTTTAAAGCAGACTGAATATGATTAGAAAGGCCAGAAAAAGTCCAAAAGCTAATTGTGAGTAGATGTGACTGTGAGACTATTTATATTCTGTTCTGATAGACAAAGTTATGCCTACAGTTCCACCAGCTGCTTATGGGAGCCTGTGGCAAATTCTGGTCTGGTGTGTGAAATGTAAAGTTGAAACTAATCTTAATTTTCCACTCCTGTTACCAAGTCTCCTTACCTCAAGGAGTGTTGTGATGAGATGGGTGAAGCTCTCCAGAAGCACTTGAAGGTGATTGTGTGGTAACAA
Organism: Melozone crissalis; assembly: GCF_028551555.1. NCBI lineage: Eukaryota > Metazoa > Chordata > Aves > Passeriformes > Passerellidae > Melozone > Melozone crissalis. The sequence continues at coordinate 58,325,879 of NW_026535791.1, read as the reverse complement.
CTTCTTCAGGAAAATGTTCTTGCACAAGTTTGCTTTAACTCTCCAGTCCCATAACATATAGTTGCTTCTTGACCTCTGAGAATGCAACAGTCACTAGAATAAATGAGGATTTTCTCATGTAAAAGATGTTTCCTTGATGTCCTTGCTCTTCTGGCATCATCCACTCTACAATCATTGAATTATATTGCTGTGAGACTCTACTGGATGAGAAGAAAGTAAATGTTTGAAGTTCAAGCTGTAGTGTTGCTCTGCCATGTGGACTTGCTCAAGACCTCACCAGAGACTGCAAGGTTTAGGATGTTGATATCACCTGCAGTCACATCTTTCTCTTGAGAAATTCTGGGCTTGATGTGCACAGTGCAACAAATGTCTGTTCAGTTGCACAAGTTGGTGCAAGCTGTGCATTCCTCAATTCCCAGGGCAATTTAGCAACAGTGCCACGTGTGCTGGAGAAATGAGAACATATCATTGTTATTTTCTTCTCCTTATGAGAACCAGTGAGTTCATCTGCTTTGTTTGCAACATCTTCAGGATTCAGCAGTCTTGATACTCACTGTGCTTTGCAGTTACACTTCCCTTTCTTGCTGCACAGTAGCTGAGGATGAAGCCTCAGAAGGAATGTAGCCATTGAGCTCTGGGTGTGGAATCCATCCTCTCGGTAACTGCTCCCTGCCTTGGCTTTGTGAGCTGTTTCAGACCTGACTGGAACAAGCAGCAATTCTCAGATGTACCTGAGCACCAGCCAGTGCTTCACAGTCAGTCTGGAGGCAAGGGCCTGCCTACAGTCAATGGAAGATGTGAAGGATATCATCCAGTCAGAGTTCCTCCTCTCCTTCCTCCTCTCTCTTCTGTTTCACCTATCCCCTACCTCACCACCTTTTCCTTTCCCTTTCTTCTTAGCTGCAAGACTTATTTTATCTTTATGTTCAGCTTCTCCCACTTCTCTATAGGAAGAAATGAGAACTTATAAAATAACAAGTGAAACAAAGGCTTATGACAGTTACTACACACCTTTGTAATTAAAGTTTGATTATTGTTTCAGTTGTGCCCTCATTAACAGGTATGTAAACACAGATGGTGTGAAGACAAGCAGACACAGAGCTCCTGTTATTGAAGATAAATATGAATAACTGGAATCCAGAGAGAGCTCTTGCTCTCTGGATCAGGTATCTCTGTTTAGGTTGTACTTAGAAGTTGGAGTTACCCAAACAGACACAAAGGAAGCATTGAAATGAAAGAAGCACAAGTTTCTTCACACTTGATATAAAGATGTTGCTCAGCACGGCAGCCATGCCCCAGAGAGTTTTTCTGTCTTTCCATGCATTAGACATCACAAATGTGAACTACTGAAGGGTAACAAGGCAGCTATGCTCTTCATGAGGTTGAGGCAGAGCCTTTTCAAAACCAGAGTAGCTACACAGTGTTTACATCTCTAAAAGCTCAACAAACAAAGTGTTTGTTTGTGATGTGTATCTGCCTTTTGCTGACAGGCTCCTCCGTGAACAAGGGCGTCCCTCCCTGAGCAGGGGAGGGCTGAGCCCGGGATGCTGTGGGGAGCTGGGAGTATGCCTGCCCTTCAGCCAAGGTGTGTGTGCAGCCTGTGCAGACATTCCCTGGTGAACTTTCAGCCAGCTAGATGAAGGTGTGGATAGCAGTTCAGCCACCGCAGCCCGGAGCGCAGCACAGGCTCCCACTGGGATTTCCCCTCTTCCCCGGCCGGTTTTGCATCCTGCTGTGAGCTCCAGTTTGCTGCAGCAAGCAGACAATTAAATGATCTAATTAACTAAAGAGTAACCTGAGGAGATGAAGCAGGGTTGGGGCTGGTGAGAGGGATGGCTCTGGGTCTGGCTCTGTGGTGCTGTCCCCATCACTCTGCCAGCCCATCTTTGGCAGAGTCTCCTCGTGCTCTGAATCTGAGATTCTGTGCATGGAGCTTTTCTTTTTTCCCCTAAATTCTATAAATCCAGCTTAACATTAGTGTGATGCTTCAAGCATTCTGCTATTTCTCAGAAATTTCTGATACCAGTTACCATTTTAATAAATGGTTTTTTATTTCAAAAATATTTTTAATTTAATAATTACTTGATAATTAGTTTAATAACATGCATTAAGTGACTGGATTGCCATATAACTGCTATGTCATGAGTGTTTATTAAATCTAAGTTAGATCCTTGTTCACAATATTTTATAAACTCTCCCAGTTTTTCTTTTTCTATGTAGCTTTCAAGAAAACAAATTCCTCTGTGTTTGAATTAGAGGGAATGTACAGACCTACTTATAGAATCATTTTGAAAATACTTAATGACCTTCATTGGGAATTATGTTATTCTGAACATTGTGCCATACTGGAACTTCTAATGGTGTGGAGTTTTCAAGTCTGAAGTAGCTGGTGAAACAATACTTTGTTGGAAGTAAAGGCTATGAACTTCCTTTATTTATCTCCAATTTCAGCTTTGCAAACTGATCAATTTAATTGGAGTTTATTTAGAGCATATCCTCACAAACCTTCCCTGATCTAAGTAGCCCTATAGATTTATGGCTTACTCTTGTATTAAAAGCCCAAAATATCTTCCTTTGGTGTTTTGTTACATTTTTCCAAATGAAGATTTTTTTTGTTTGTTTGAAGTGTTCCCTTTTAATTTTCTCTGGCTAATAATGACACTAGTATGGGCCTTTCTGCAGGTCTAAGTTTTCACATTACTGCAGGATTTTACTGTCTCACCTGAAAAGATTTGAGCTTGAAGAACATGAGTTGTTCAGCACTGTCAGGAAATTATTCTGTTCCTTGGGTGTGCACACATGCAAGAAATGCATGAGTTATATGTGGTGCTGGTTTTTAGTTTTAATCATCTGTACTGGCCTTATTTCTCTTTATGTGCAGCAAAGTCCAAATGTAGAACCCCCAATGCACCATGGTGAGGAATTCTAGTAAATACACTGCCCTTGGTCTGCCTGTCCTATCATAGAAGTACCAAGAAATGATGATTAATCTATTAATTGACCAAGTTCTGGGTCATTTATATGTTCTCTTCCATCACAAAAACAGACAATAGGAATCAGTGATTCCAGGTTTCTGTGCAATGTGAGACTATTACTTTGGAAGAAAGACTCATAGTTCACATTTTATTGAAAAAAATCATACATAATGCCTGTAGATAAATAGTTTTAAATGTTTTAATGTTCATCCATTTCAGACATCAGTGCTGATCAACATTAGAAACAGATTAACCTAAACAAATTTTTAAGCTCTTCTTGTGAAGAGCTGACTCATTGCCACAATATTAATGTGTTAGCTGCCTACCCAAAGGTAGAATAAATGTTTGAAATTTCAGTTCATTGTGCAGTATTTAGCAATGTTAATGTCTGTGGAGCTAATTATTCAGTTACAAAAGTAATTTAAATAATCACAGAAATTTTATTTAAGCCTCTTTTTAGAGAGTGCTAGATTTCAAAAGAAGTACAAACCCCAAACCCTGCACAGAACTGAGCTGGTGGTTCTACAACAGCTAACTGAGATAAAAGAAGAAACTAGAGTATGTGTATTGTTAACTCATGTTCATAAATTAAATGAAAACAGAGATGTCTGTCCACACAGCAAGTCTGTTCACTGCTGTTGCAGGCAGTCTGCAATATAATCTCACCATACTTCTGAGATTCGAGCTCCAACACAAAAGTATTTAAATTGTTCTCAAACACTAGGCAAAAAAATCATAAGAAAGCTGTGCAAGGAGCAGAGCTGAGGTGGTGCTGAAGGGAGAACTGATTCTTAGCTGGAACTGAGGACAGAGACAAGAACCATAGGGAATGGGATGAGCTCAGTGATACAGATGGTGAAAAAAGTTTCCCAGAAATTCATTGTCTGAGTTTCTGTGCTGTCCTATCAGCTGGTTTCTCTTGTTTTGCCTTTGCTTTCACTAGCAGCTTTGAGCCAGCTTTAAAATTCTCTGCAGCTAACAAGAGGGTTTTTCCCTTTATTTGCCAGTCTTTGTGGCTGAGTCCTAAGGGAGAGACTCGGGACTTTTTGTGTTCTGCCTGCAGCATCTAACTTGCTCTGGTATAAACGAGTTTGGTTCAGTGCCTGAGGGTCAGCTCAGTCTTCCTGCCAAAAAGCCCCCTGAAGCCAGAGGTGGGTGACCTTTTCTGATGAATGGTTTTCTTTGAGAAAGATACAGGCCTGATCTTTCCAAATGTTGTAATTTCTAATTCAGAGCTGAATTTGGTCAGTTACATCGATGAACTACAACATACAGAAAATACTACAGAGGTGTTTCCCTCCAACATTTCCAAACCAAACAGGCTTAATTTTCTAATGCTAGATTGCTTAGAGTCCCTTCAGGGCAGTTTGTGGGCATCTGGCACCAGCCCTACCAGGGAACAGAGCAGCTGATCCCTGAACTGTGCTGGAGACAGGCTCTGTCAGGATCCCACTCACCTCCTCTGGAGACACATATTGCTTCTTGGCTCTCCTGTGGTTCCAGGTCTGTGCTCCCAATGATCCCATAAATGAGAGGTGAGTATGGCCAGACACTCCCTCCAGTTAACTGCAGGATGATATAAAGTTATTTTCCTGTAGTCCTGAGCCCACAGAGGTTATTTTTGGTTTGATCCCTTACTCGGAAGCTGCGCATCCGAGGCTGAGGCATATCCATTCCTTTTAGCAGGCTTTCAGCTCCTGCAAGGGGATGGATATCAGTATCAAAAGCAAGCCAGAGACATTAAATGAGGTCAAGGTGACCTTTCATAAGCATTAGATAACACAATAATTTAAAATGATGAATGAAATAGTTTAAAGAATGTTAATTATAGCCTACAGTGCAGACACAGGATGGCCCTCGTAGCGTGGGCTGTGCAAAACTGTGCAAAAAAAAAAACTCTGGCAGCTGGGGGCAGGGGAGGTATGGGGGGAGCAGCAGGTACACTGACAAAGCAGCTTTTTCACTCTCCTTTCAAAGAGGTGAAATTCCTGCTGTCCTTGGGCTAACCAGTGTGGGGTGGGTGGGGGAGGAAGAAAAAAAGAGAAATAGATTGCTTTCACAAATCAAATGGGAAAAGACAAAGCTAAAAAATAATAGAGTTACATATATTTTTTTAAAACCTTATGACATTTAACAGAAAACAACTGGAAAGACTGGATTAAAATAATTTTCTTGCTAAGGTCCATTTGTGGTCAATACTGAAGAAGAAATTATTCAACTTAATGGTAAGTAGAGAAGTGTAACTTCTATTTAAGACAGCACTTGTTTAAGACATCACAGGACATCAGAGGCAGGAAACCAGGACTATGAAGTATTATGTACTTGACTGTTTTATGTTAACAACCATGGTGTCTGATTCTGCAAACACTAAAACCTCTGAGAGTGGAACTATTCTCCTGAACACATTATACATGAGTACAGCAATACGGATTTAACATATATATTTATTGGAGCCTTTGTCCCCACTATAATTTGAAATTATTGAACTGTGTTTTTAAATCTCTGTTTTAAACTGCAGGAATATACAGAGGAAATACATACCAGAAATGCTGGTTGCAATAAAAAGAGATTTTGTCCTTTTATACTGCAGCTTCATGAGCTTTCTTTTAAAAATCCAAAATCTTGTTTGTTGTCAGAGCTAGTTCTTAACTTTGCTTTTTAAAATTTTATTCAGAAGCTCCTTTCACACATAAGACAGAACACATGAAAGAAAGTCTTTCTCTTTTCTTTTCCCGCCCTCTTTTTTTTTTTTTCTTTCAGAAAAGTAACATAAAATATGTGTGTGGTGTAAGAACGTGTGCTAAAGTTTCATGTTTCAGGTAATCTCCTTTAAAATAATGGCAGTCTAGATTGCATCAGTTAGTTTAAAAACTGCTATGCTATTGGTAGGAAGAAAATGGGATTTGAGCCAAAATTTGCCTGTGTTACTGCCAAAGTCTGTATCAGATTTAAGACACATGCTTCTGCAAGCTTCCATGAAGGTTGTGAAAAAAGTTTTCATACAGAGTTGGATTACAGCTCTCGGCTCCAAGCACTGGCCATTACACTACCATCTTAACAGCCTGCTGTAACACCGAGCACAGAATCGAGCAGATTTCTTACACTTTCTGGACCACAGATGGATTTTGAATGTCTCCTTGTGTCCTGATGGAAGATATATTACCTTCATTAACTGGAATCCATACCTGATCGCTCGTGAGTGTGTATGTGTACACATACAGATAGATATCTATTTAAAACCTTATCATGATTTTATTTCAAGAGTATCTAAGATCTGCTCTAAGAAATTACATTCTCTAGAGGAACTTACAATTGTTTTGAGCAGTGAAGAGACAGATATTTACTCTCAGATGTTGGAATCCTTTGTGAGTTTATGAGAGAAATTCTGGAAGCTTTTCTGTGTTGGTGGTAGAGAAATGCCTTTGGAAAGAGACACTTCCAGCTGTACAACAACGACTGCGCAGTAACCTGTGGATTTAAACATCAGAATGTACAAACCGTGGGCAACTGTGAATATTTTAATAATTTCTTTTCTACATCTGCTGCAAGGATCTGACTATGAGAATGCTTCTGTGAGGGTAAGTGAACTTTATTTACTGTGATTCTTAATAATACAAATTTCCAGAATTAGCTGCATTTCATGTGCAAGGTAGTGGGTTCCTTGCTGTTTTGGTAATGGATTCTTGGTATTTTGTTTGGTGATGGTTTAGTTGCAGAAATGCTTAGTAGCCATAGAGGAAAATGAATCTACAAAGAATTTAAATCCATATTCTCTGTTTAATATTTTATTACTTTTTTTACTAGTTATTAAGTACTTGTTGTATACTTTGTTCTTGAGTTAAAATTTTAGTTTCAGTCATGGAAAATAAAAGAAAATTCTGAAAAAGAAGCCCGAGTCAGAGTATTTAGACTATTTGGTAAATACACTTTTTTCTTTCAGGTATTTATAACTGCAGGAATTAGAATGCTGGCATTGAAATTTTCCCTTTAAGAACACGTGTTCATCAGTTGTTCACTTGTTTGGCAGATATCAGAGAAACATTTTTCTTCATTAGAAAAAGTTATACAGGATTTTAAAATAAATAGCAACTAGTAATAATAGAGCATATTGCCTGGAAATTAACTTTTCTTTTGAATATAGTACATGAAAAAAAATTTAAGCTGAACCCTCACCATGAGAGTAGGATTTTTCAGATCTGGCTTTGAGACAATGTGAGAACATCCATGACAATCATTTAGAAAAATCAGAACAAAAACTGGAACAAGTTTCTACACGTGCAGTCTGTCCAAAAATGATTAATTGTGTGTGGTCCAGAGCAAATTATTTGTTTTTCACTAGCAGAGCAAAACAAGCTAATATTTTTTTTTTTACTTCAGAAAACCTCCTGCTTGCAAGCAATGACCACACACTATTCTGTGAGCCTGCTGCATGCTGACCTGTGCTTTAGGAAAGAAATGCTAAGTTGTGTGCCTAATTGCAGACTGCTGCTGCCAGCCCAGTAAGTCAGCAGTGCTGAGCAGTGTGTGCCTCGGGATGACTGATGCCTGCTGACTGCTCACAAGCTTTGAATTTACAACCCCAGCAATCAATGCTTTGAAGGCATTAGGACCAGAGTAACAAGCCTTGTTTAATACATTAACTGTGTGCACTGCATGACAAATCACTGGTTTTGTACCTGCAGGAATCACTTCATTTAAAGTAGAACGTGCTTCCTAACACAGAACAGTAACCATTTCATAATTGGCAAGGGTGATAATTCTAGCCACATGTGGGATGCAAGTTTATTCAGCACAATAGTAAAACCACTAGAAAGCCCTTTCATTGTAAACTTTGAATCCATATCCACTTTGCCTAGAGTAAATGCAAGAGCTCTTCTTGCTAGCTTATACTGGCTTACAGTTCATTCTCTGTGACAGGATTGTCCATTCAACATAGGTGCAATTGTGATTATTTTCACTGAAATTTGGTGACCACTGTCAAGCAGCCAGCTTAGCCACAGGCTACTGTTCTTGTAGCAACTCACAGAGAGTTTCCAAGACTATCTAAAAGGAATCTTACAGGTCACACTCAAAAAGGTATCACACTCAAATGCTGTATTTCACTTGCATCGGCTGCTGATTGCCAAAAAGAAAAGACTGCTTGTTCTGGCTCCTTTGGTATAGACAGAGGCTTTTGGCTAAACAATTTGTCTTTCTTTTAATGTTCTACATGGAGTGTTAGCTTTCTGGGCTGTTTTCTCCTGTATGACCTGTGGGCTTCTGTGTGTGTACACATATGGAAATACACCACAAAATGTGCTTCATTTTACAGTGTGGAACGGCACATGGGGTTATGATTATTTCTACCATTTACACCTCAAATTGAATTTGCAGTACACATAAATGATGTATTGCATTCACTTACTCTACATCATTTTTTTAAAGTTCTTTAAGATCAACAGCAACATTGCCTGGATAAAACCCACAAGGTCAGGATGCAGCTAATACACAACTGATGAGACCTAGGAAGGGTTAAGCACCAGCAACCTGCTCTGTCCCCTGTGATATGAATCCAAGTTAGGTGAGCTCTGCCCAGGACACCTGACATTTTAAAGCTCTTTATGCTTCAAACCATAGGTGGCATCAGTTTGGTATCATGCAAGAATTTCAGGGGGCTAAGGGTTTAAATACTTTCTTTTCCCCTTCAAATATCCTGATTAAAGGCATGAATGTTGAAAAGCTTATGTACAAGCTGCTGTGATCCAGCATCTCCATGGCAGTTGGTTTTTCCTAACCCTTCAAAAACTCCATCCTCTTCTGAGCACATGAATCTCTTTTCCCCACCATGTACATGTATTCCTTGCCTGTTTGAGCTCTTCATTTCCCCTCTCCATTCCCAACCTGTTCTGCTCCCAGTACTTGGCCTGTGTTCCCTCACCTCCAGGACTCAGGGACTGTTTTCCAATTGGTCTCTTTTTTTGTGCTATCCAAGTGTCACCTTCCTTCCGACTTGCTTCCTCCTGGATGGGGACATCCTTCTTCTGCCACAGACACTCAGGAGTTTTGTCCAAGTTCCTCAGCAACAGCCCTAATGGACGCTTTTGTTTTCCAGTCATATCTGAGCATGGTTCCCCCTTCCCTTCTCTATCCATAGCTTCCTTCTTTGTCCCTGTGGTTTAACTGCCCCAGCTTTCCTTTTCCTGACCCATTTTTGTCCTGATCTCCAAAGATGATCTCAGCCTCCTTGGCCAGGCCTTGCCCTCCTCCATGGGTATTAATTTCCCTCCCTCCCACAGGCAAATCCAGCTCCCTGTCCCTGGATGCCAGATCCCTGTGGCCTGAGGGGGAAGAAGGGAGGTCCTGTGCTCCCAGCCCCATAGGCTGGACCTGCACCCATGGGTGGCCTGCACACAGGTCCTGCTGTGCTCCTGAATGGAACCAGCACAGGACCCAACTGCTGCAAAGCCCTGGGAGGGCTAAGTGGGCTTTTTTCAAAGATAGCAGTGTACACATCTGAGCAAAAAAAAGGCTCCTCAGGTGTCAAAAAAAATTCACATCTGTGATTCACAGTAGGGAAACAGAAATTTTTTTTCACAGAGAAAGGAGGAGCTTCATCCTCCACTGCAGTCAAACCATTTTGACAGAGAGAGCAAAAAAATTATTAAAATAATTTTGAGGCAGACATCTGGTATGGAAAGTTTCAGCCTGAACATCAAATGTGTGCCAGTCAGAAGCACAAGCGGAGCACAGGCTCATGGTGGGAAGCAGTGGGCAGCCTCAGACAGGGGCAGCACATCCTAACCCACACAGGTGTCCAACAGGACTTGGCTCCAGAGCTGAACTGATGTCAAGGGTGGCCCTTGCCTTCCAGTGGCTTGGTTCAGGATGCCAACCTAATATATAAAGTCCTCATGGAAGAATTAGATTTCCACGTGGGTTTTCTGAAGACTGAGAATTATTTTTATAAGGTTTTTTTAATCAGGAAATGCTTTGAAAATTCCTTATTGAAGTTCTTGTCCCGCCAGTCTCGTACGTTTTGGAACCTCTCAACTAGCGAACCGCAAATTTCACTGTCTCTCTTTCTGTCTCTCCCCCTCAAATTTTTCCTCTCCTAGAGCAGAAACAGACATAAAGTACTTTTTCCAGAATTTTAAAATTAGATGTGAAGAGCTATGTCCTATATTCATCAGAGCTGAGGCAAATTTTTTGCCAAGCAAAGCCAAGGATCCATCAGAGCTGCTTCTGCCTTCCAACACTAAAACTGCCTCTCTAATGGGGCAGCAAGTTTTGATCTTGGAGAATTAAAATCTCATTGCTTTCCTCCTCAATTCTGCTGCTTCACATTATATTAATAAAGCATTGGGGGACAGGCAAGAGAAAGGAAGAACTGTTCCAAGTTAAACAGACTCAGAGCCTTTTCCTTTTGCAGAGGTGTTCTCTCCATGTTGAACCCTCCTTTGGTTTTGTTAGAGAGAAACTCACAGTGAACAGGCCTGAGGACTGTCTCTGAGCTACAAAGCTGCTTTCTGACCAAAAAACCAAGGGGTCAGGTGGGCTTAGCTGGAAGGTAAACATGGCTGCTCTCTGCTACATGTATTCCTTTTCCACAGCTACATCTTTTCTGCTTCTGCTCTAAACATTGTTCAAGCCTCCTGTGGTCGCTCTTGCTCAAACAGATCTTCTTCATCTCCTACTGTCCCTGTGAACTGCACAGAGCAGAAAGCCACTCCAAACACAGCTGGTACAGAGTCCTTGTTCACTGGGGAGAGGGAAGCAGCACTTCCCCACCCTCCTGAGGCCTGGACCACCCCAGTGGAGAATGCCTTGCCCTTGGGAAGGCATGGAAATGCTGGACAGCCATCACACCAGGGGCAGAAGAGATCAGGAAGCTCTTTATATCTCCTTTCTGACAGCCAGCTGCAGTCTGTCTGTCTGTACAACTGAAACAGAGCTCTGGGGGGAAACCTGAGCAGCAGAGCTGGCTGTAAGCTTTTGTTTCTCTTTTTGTAATTATAACTGACACTGGTTTTCAGACAGATCTTCACAGCTTTCTACAATCTGCTAGCAAATGTTGCTCAGTTTCTAGAACAGTTAGATTCTAACAATCTTCTGTGTCATAGGATCTCTTCCTCAAAGGCAACTCCTGAAATTCCAGCAAAGTGCTCAACTGCTAGAAAATGGAACTTGGAATGTCATTGGGAACAATTACTCTGTTTAAACTGGGCTTTTCACCCTCAAATCCAGCTTCCTTTCAAAGTTAGGAAGCACTTCTAAACAAATATTATGAGATTGTGGTTTTCAGAAGTATTTCATTCTCCCAGTTTTGTCTGCTGCTTTTGAGTCTCTGTGATTATCATCTCTGATAGGCACAATGAGCCAAAAATGTGTGAAAATACACTTACAGCATTCCTTCAGAAATGATTGTTTCAGAAGGGAGAAGCTATCAGGGAAGTTGTGAGGAAAGGCAATTTGTTCTGCCTTATCTGCTACTGTCTTGACAAGGTGCACTGAAGGCAAACAGAACAATCCTGTATTGTTTTCATGCCACAGAGCATCCGTCCTTGGCTCTTATCAATCTGGAAAGGCAACTACTAACACACTGCTACTTTATCAAGAACAGCTCTTGCTCATAAGAAAGAGCAAAAAAATCCCTCCCAGCTGCTGATCCAATCCAGTCCATCTCAGCTAGGATTTTAACGTCTGAGGACAGAGCAGAGCTTGGAAAAGTACACCAGGCTGTGTAGATTATTCAGATGCAGCATTTGAGAAACCAAATTATCAACTGTTTGAATGAAGCACTAATTAAACTTTACCATCAGTTGTAGCTCACATCTGAAAGTCTGTGGGACCAAGGGGAGGCAAGAAGGCAGGTTCAGAGGGCAGTGGGCCATAGTTTTGGTAATTAGTGATCTGAAAGCAACCAAAACAAGCCATCAGCTCAGGCTCAGCAAGTGTTGCTTATTTCTGTTTTCTGCAGTGTACTGGTGCTTTCTCCCCACAGGCATTTTTGTTGTTTTTAACCAATGGTGTGGTGGGATCAATGTAGGCTCCCACAGGGGGCAAGCAAAGAAAAGATCTGCCTGAAAACAGGAAAGAAAAACTGGTGCAAACTCTGGCTGGTGAGACCTCTGCCATGGTGTCTGCAGTTTTCATTCTTATCAAAACTGCTGCTATTCCAGACAAGGTTTACTTGGATCTTATCTCCTGGGGACACCATACTGGCATTTGGGAAAAATAAAAATAAATTTTTACAGTTGTTGTAGATGATAAATCATTTACTTTAATTCCCACTTTAAAAAAACTTATATGATATATTTTATAGTTTTCACACAGTGGGATCTGTGATTCTTTTAGGCCTTTCTCTCAGAGCACATAAATCCAGTTCTAAAACTGGCCTTTGCCCTTTCTTGGACTTGGTTTTGAGACCATCCTGCTGAGGGGGAAAAATGCTATGCTGCTGCAGGGAAGTAAATCTGATATGGTAACTTTCCTACAGAAACACTTATTCTTGAGAAATTTCTCATTCCTCTCACTCATTCCTTATCTACTTCTCCACCTGCTTCCTACCTCCCCAGCATGCTTTGCAAATTGTCATACATCTTGCTGGGATTTGAGGAATGCAAACAAAATGCTGAGTGCCCCTACTATAGCTGCACAGACCCCCTTTGCCTGTGGGAAGACCAAACAGAGTTTTTTTCAACATCCTGGTGAGTGATATAAGGGCTTCTGTACCAATGAACAGCAGAAGAACTGCACAGGCTATTTTAGCTTTCTTGCATTAAGAAAAATTCAGCTTCCTTGCTTTGTGAAGAACAGCTGAGTATTTTTGTGTGTTTTTTGCCCAAATGTGGGTTAAGGTGTGCAGCACTCAGCTGGTGGTAGGACGCCATCTAGGGTCCCTGTGCTTCCACAAAATCCTCCTGAGCGCAAACAGCGTGGAGCTGGACTCCTGGGATGTGGCAATCCAGTGTGGGCACCACGTGAATGGGTTTGGAAAGGCGTGAGCACCCTGCTCACCATCAGGATGGGTTTTCCTGAGGCGTGCTTTCATGGGAATCGGGCTGTGCTGCGTCTGACAGCGCACGGTCACCGGCTGCACTGGGCAGGGAATTCTATCTGAGTCACCGTGAATTGCAAAAAAGTTGCATCATGTTACTATATCATATGTCACTTTGCACACAGAGAATGTGCCACAAAGACAGGCAAAACTTTTCACTTTAATTAGCAGCATGACTCAGAAACCATGTTAGGATACTTTTCTGAATTGCTAGGGAAATATTACTCAAGAAAAACTACAATTCCAGGAATACGTGTGTGTGTGATTGGGGTAACATAAGTTCATCCAGTGTTGGCAATGGCTTTGCTTTGTGAGTGACATTTTGAAACCCAGCTGTCCAATTGGCTAGCCATACCTTCAAAACATTTATTAAAGTGTCTTGGGGAAAGCCCAAAAAACAATGAAAGCACTAACTGAAGGACCCTTCGTCACATTAAATAATATTTTCAAATATTAAAAGAACACATAGTCATCTGATTTCATGCAGGTCTCTGTTACTGAGCCATTCCAAACTCACTCTCCAAACCCCAGTGACTTCCAAAGAATGGGCAAATATCAAGAGACAGTGACTACAGCCTGGACACGCTCTTTGTAAACACATTTAAGATGCTATTTTTGATGTGTGCACCGAGTCATAGTGTTGGGCCAGCACCTAACCTGGTGTACAGTGAAGTGATAATGTTCTAGCTGAGCTCTGTCTTGAGCAGCACATCTGCCTCAACACATTGCAGCAATGCAAGACATCTGAACAAGCTTATAAGCAGAAGCTCAGAAAATGTACTTTTAGACTCCCAAAGCTGTCAGCAGAACTTAGGATATATCGGTGAGTTACCACCCTGGACATTTATGACAGGTCATCTGTGTTTTTTCACTTACCAAATGAATGTACTTTGCCTGATCACTGTAGAAAGGACCTAAAGGTAAACTCTCAATGTAGTTGACTAGGCTTGAACAGGAAGAAAATCCATAACTTAGCAGACCAAATATTTTCTTTCAAATACTGTCGGAAACAAGGTGACCCCTGTGGCAGGGAGAAATGATGCATCTGACTCCATGGATATCAGAAGGCAAATTCATTACTTTATTATACTATATTATTCTATATTATATTCCACTGAATCTGAACTGAATCTGCACAAGCACCCAACTCAACTCCAGTGCACAGAATCTCATGACTGTCAGCCAACAGTCCCAACACACAGAGGATTCAATTGGTCACTGAATCACAACACTCACACCAGAATCCAGTTACCAATTCCCTTCAGGTAAACAGTCTTCCACAAAAATTCCACTTGTGAACAAGAGGATCAGCAATTGGATGAGCATTGTTTTTTCTTTCTCTGAGGTTCAGAGAATGTGAATCCCAGAAATATTCTTGGGAAGTTGTGCCTTGCTTTTCTCTGTGAAGAGAAATGTGGCCACAATATACCACTCCAGCTTTCCATTACTGCCAGCAAGCTGATGCACAGTGGATGCTGTTACCTTCAAAATCACAATTGGAGGATGTTTCCTATGAGAGCCAAAAGACCTGGCTGTGGGAAGAAGCATCTGTTTAATGAGAGTGACAAAGCTGATACTCAAAATGTTTACTGGCTGAAAAAAAAGTGCCTCATTTTGGTGTAAAGACCTAACTGGCTAAAAGTATATAGTTCTGAGAGGTATTTTGATAAAATATTATCAGTCTCTGCCTTGAACATAAAAAATTATATGAAATTATATGAGATTCATGCTTCCACAAAAACATGTCCAGTTCTGATGTTTTTAGTTATTTGCTTTCAACATTTTGGTATATTCAAGAGAGAATACAGCAACCAAAATATCTCATCTCCAAGGATTTTTATAATGTAAGCATGCTACTAAAGTGCAAGAAGTCTGATTTGTTTGCTGTAACACCACAAAAGATCTATTCTAGTTTAAAGGCCATTCAAAATATAAAACAGCTGTTCTCTTGAAGCCCCAGAGAAGTTAATATGATTTACTTGTGAAAACATATCATCTTCAGCTAAAGTAGAAGCTGTTTTATCATCGCCTTGACCACCAAGTTTAGAAAATGGGTAATTAGGTCTCCTTCTTCAGTGGAAGTTAAACTGGAGACCAAGAAGACAGACTCTCAAGAAGGAATGTCTGGAGGGAGCTTTTTGTCACATTGAACATGAGGTGGAGCAGTCCAGAGCTTCCTCCTCCTTTGGTGTTGTGCCTCAGTCAATGTGCTGGCAGGGTTTTAGCAGAAGAGGCCCTCAAACATCACAAAAGGATCAGTGAGAGATGGGACAGCCTCAGGTCAATGTCCCCCTGTCAGCCCTCTGCCACCTCAGACAACACCTGGCCAGCCTGTAAGTTGGACCATTTTCTGTTCCTCCCCAACCCACGAGTGACATGTCTGTCAGTCCTTCTTTGTGTGCTCTGGCATAGTGTAGAACTCTACACTGCTCCTCTTACAGCCAGGGCTCCATGCAGCTTCTCTTCCAGCAGCCATGGCACACAGGAGCTCAGGATGGAGTGCTGTGGTCACAGTCACCCCTTCCTGAGAGCATGCACAGCCCAGGCAACACTCTCTAACTCCCAAGGCAGACTGCAGAGAGGTTTTGCACAGATTGTGGGTGAGGGAAGCGAAATTTTCCTGTGCCTGTTCTTCAGTCCTTGAGCTTTTTCAGGGAAGAAGTTCCATCCCTTTGTGTATTTTTTTGCTATATACTTGGACAATACAGCTGTATGCTTTCAATATAGCTCTCACTGGAGAAAAAACCCTTTTTAAAAAGTGACAGCTGGAAATTTGTCTCACAGGGGCCAAACTTGTTCCCACTATAAACAGAACGCCCTTTCAGGTTATTAATGTTGTAACAGTGATGATCAAATGAATGTTCAGTCTGGACAAGGCAGTGCACTGAGAGAGATGAAACATTTTTAGAAGAGATTTGAGTATTTGTTTACAATATTTTGAAGGTGAAGTACTGCGTGCTCCTGAAATTTCATCCATGCTTTTGAGATAACAAAGACTGTAATAGCTACTTAAAAATCCCATGACAAGCCCATCATGTTTCAGAGAATAATTTTAGTAGGAAGTCAAAATATCTAATTGTTTTGTCTCTCTATGGTCATGTTCACTATAATTAAAAATAGCTTATTTGTGCACTAATAATGTACATTGATGCTTCCAGAGGGAATATAGCCAGGGATGCAACTTCATATATCAGAAGTTCATAGCTGACAGAGAATCTAAACTATGATTTTACTGGAGCTGTTGAAAAGTAAATGCTCTTTCTCTCCTTGGAAATGAAATACAAAGTGATGATAAAATTACTGCATGCTAATATGTGTCAGACATGTGGCAGGGTTAGATGCCTCTTGATGGATATTTATGGGGTGCTGCAGTTGCTTGTTGATAGGGCAGTAAGTCACTCCTCCAAGCCTCATGTTTTCAAACTGCAGAAGATTCTCTCACTCTTTTATTTCCTGTTATGCAACACCCCAAGGATACAAGATACTGTATTATAGAGAATATTTGTTATGATAAAATTTGGCAATGGTGGAGCCCCTGCTACCTAAAAATCATGACTCTTCACTCTGAGTGATATCTCCTGTGTTTCCTTGGTATTCCCTTTTGATAAGTGCCTTCCTCTCTTTTCTCATATATTTTGCTTTGGCTATAGGCACCAGGTTAGCTATCATCTCTTCATTCTGTGTTTTTACCTGACTCCAAACTGATAGGAGACACAATAATGCTAAAAATACTACTAATAATGATGAAAACCCTCAAAAGAGTTCTTCTTACTGCACAATCTCCACACAAGCTTGTCATTCTTATCAGGAAAATGTAGTTCTTTGTGTTGGCATCATAATGGCGGGAGCTGCTTGGCATTTTCCTGCCAAGAGAGAACCAAACTTTTCCATGGGAACTTCCTTGCAGTTCCTTGGCCACATCAGCTCACAGTCTGTGTGCTGGGAGCCACAGCATGGCTGGGCAACTGCACCATGGCTTTGGGGCAGGGAATGGAGTGCTTTTTCCTGCCAGTCCCAGGCCCTTCTGACCCTGCTGCAGCTGCACTTCCTGGATGGTTATATCTGTGTACCTCATAAATTGCTTGTGCTTTTGATTAGGAGAGGTTATTTAATCTCATTTGACTACTCTCAGCTGAGTGGGATTCAGTCTCCTCACTAGAGCTAAGCTGGTGGTCTGCCAATTCATCCTTCAGCATCAGTGAAGAGGAAGAGGCATTTTGGAGGCACAGCTAATTCAACAGGCTTTAGAATGGGATGAATGTTCACTAGTGGCCCTATTTTTCTCCATTATCTATGAGAGGAGTCTCAGAGAAATAGTTCATATTCATTCAGGTGAATAGAACCATAGAATCAGATTATTTTTTATTTTTGATAATTGTGGGGTGGCAGAGAGCTGCAGGCACTCTATCTCCACAAGATGAGCCTGCAACTATAATCAGTTTATACACTGTAAAATCACCTTGGGAAATGCATCATGGAAGAGAAAAGGTGGTTGTTTTCAGGTGTAGCATACATAGAAGCAAAATTCCTTGGTATTTTCTTGTGGTGATGAATCATCTGCCTAGTATTTAAACTGGTTTGAATCTAGTTCTGAGATTAGCCTTCAGGCAGCATTGGAACAGGGAGAATTCACTTTCTGGTTAGGTGAATTCTGGCATCAAGTCTTTGTCTTCTACATAACTTCTCTTGACCTGAATGCAGTTGCTGCAGCTGCATAAAGCACACAATGCTGGCATAAGGGTTCAAATGTGCACACATGCTGCCAGCACTCTTTGTGTTCAGGTGCCCTCATTTTGGGACAAAACTTCCACCCCCCAGACTGGTTAATTTTGAAAGCTTTAGTCTGACCTTATCTAAAGCCTGTTTGACCAAGTTTTGATACAATGGCATTAAGAGAATCATCACTGTGCTATGCAGCTACAATCTGCTTTTACTGGCAAGATAAATCTGTTACCTTCTTTCTATGGCTTAGCTGCTGAGGGGATGGATCATAAAACAATGCAGGGTTATCAAGAGGTTCCTTAATAATTTGTCCTGGCCCAAGACACGGTGGTAATGCTGAAAATTTCCATTGGTATTTATGCAGCACTTGCCATGACAGTGTCTGTGACCCTAACTCAGAAAAACATTCCTTATCAGAAGAATTCTTACACGTGTTTAGCTTTAAGCAGAGGTTTATGTCCTATTGTAGAGAAAGACTGTGAGGCTGGGGCTTAAGGAAAGTAATCATGTGTAAAGCTTTCAGGATGTATTTCTTGGGTCTGTGAGCATGCTCGAGTACAGAGTGAAATGCAGGCAGATTGAGCAAAATATAAATTTCTATCAATTTTTATTTTTGCCTTCCCATGCACACAAACTATTATTCATCTACATCAATGCAGATCATTCATGCATGTGTTTTCTTAAATACAACCTCATTTGTTTTTATGCTATAGGTCCTCAAATAAATTTAGAACCTTAGCAGGCCTTTTTTTTACTGTTGTACTCCACATCTTTCCTCTGTTGTTCAAAATACCTCCAGGAGCACTTGAAACACATTGTTAATGCTGCTGAAAAGAGCAGCACATGTCCAGGAAAAAACAAAAAGAGTTCTTCAAAGGTAGGTTCTGCTGGCTTTCTTAGACATGATTTTGATTTATTTTTCCTAAGCAGGAAATTAGGAGGTTGTCAAGGGAGGAGAAAAGATGCAAACTCAGAGCTGCAGCCCCTGATAGGGTATGGTCAATACTAATAGTCAAGAAAGAGCCCAGTTTGAAGAGGGCAGGCTGTCTGTGGGATTGTGCATTTGTATGACATGATGCATAAGCCAAACATTGGACTAGCATAAATCAGTGGGGAAATGAACTCAGTGGCTGATTTTAGTCAGTGCCCAAGGTGGGAAAGGCCACTGAATGTATCACTGCTTTTTCTCTTGTTCCTTTCCAGTGCTGACTACTTTTAGGGTTTTTCTGGCTTCTGAGATTACTGGGGAAAAGATAGATAGCCCATTGTGGTTTCTTTTGGAAGGACAAGAGTTGTAATTATCCAAAAATCACAATGGTAACTCACGTTATCATTTCCTGATGATTGTTCATTGCCAAAATAGAGGAAAACAGATATTCCTCTTTGAATTGAAGAATAATTTTGGAACATATGAGAGGTCAGTGTTTTGAAAAACATGTGACTTCAGTAAATTAGGAATCTGGTTTTTATTTTGGGGTATGGGATCTGTTTTTTGATAAGACACTTAGAAAAATTACACTAATAGCTGCAAAAAGCTGAGGAGATAAGAATGAAGTACTTAAACCTGCTACTTTGATATTTGTTATTGATAAATTCTGCTCAACCATTTCTCACAGGGAATAGCATTATGTCTCTGGTGGACTATGGGCTGTGCATTGATGGGTACTGAAAGTTTAGGACATCTGGAGCTTTCCAGTAATATGGCTCCACAGGTAATTTTTTCATTTTGGGAGCATGGAAATGACATTGCTATGGTCCTTTCCCAATGACTCCTTGTCTAATTTGTTTTTCTCCCAACTCTTAATGTATATTTTAAGGTTTCTGGGGCCAGAGTTCATGATTTTGCTCCCTATGTGTACCATGCCAAGTGCAGTGAAGTTCTGCTCCACATCTTGGTTGCAACCAATACAACCAACAACTTCCACAATGGTGACAGCTCACCTCAGCTGACTACTAAAATCTGTGTCAATGTGAAGGAAAGTTGGATGGGGGCATGGAAAGGAAAAAAAAATGATGTTCCTTTATACTAGGAGGCTAAGCAGCTCAGCCTGAGATAGGTTTCACTAGACTCCCTCCTAGCAGAATATGGGGAAAGCAGTGAAAATAAACAACATAAAAGCACAGTGGGATCCAAGCAGTTCAAGATGTTGAGAGCAGAGTGGAGAATGGGAAGGGAATCTGGAAGGAAGGAATGTAGTCATGAGGGAAAGACTGAAAAAGGGAGGTAGGGATATCTACAAATTGGGAAACAGCATGTGCAGATGGCTACAGTCAGGGGAAGCAGTCAATGGTTCTGTTCCTCTTTTGCTTTTTGTGAGGAGCTGGATCTCCCAGAAATGTCAGTGAAATGTCAGTCTGACATCTTTGTATCTTTCCTCTGCTCTGTGGCTGAGTGAAGAGCTCCCCTCCTGTTCAAAGCTAGTTTTAACTGCTTTCCACTTGCTATCAAAGTGAGAGGGCATAAAGTTCCAAATCAAATGGCAGGAAAGTTTGGGACTCTCTTGAATCTAACACCCTCCTCCAGTTTCACATTTTGAAAGATTTATTCACATTTCTGTCCAAAGCTGCACTCTTCTAAGTAGGTCTTCTCGGTCAGCCACAGTATGTCTGTATCTAAACAGAGCTTGAATTTAAACAGCAGTAAATGAAAGAAGTCTCCAGACCTGCGTGGTGCCCTATGGCACTTCATCCATGGTATAATCTGAGACTGTAATAAGTTCTGTGTTTTTATTTGGTGCTGTCCTTTTCAAAATAGTATGACCAGAATTGAGCACTTTGGAAAGATTTGATGACAATGATCCACTTGGTGCAGCTGTGCTGTAGGAAGAGGATGGCCAGCAGAAGCAGTTCAGGCTGTAGGGCTTTGTCCTGCTGATGGAGCTGATGCACCTTCTACACTTTTCATTTTTAAAGCTTTTACTTTTGAGTGCTTTAAAGTTTTGGGCAGCCACCTCTGTGGTCAAAGTGTATTACAATGAGAATGTCTTTCTGGTGGCTTATCTAGCAAGCATTTAGAACAAGGTTTTAGAGAAGAGCATTGCAGTAGTCTCAAACAAATCAAAAGAAACACATAAGGGGCTTTTCACTGTTCCTGTTTTGACACTTAGCAAGATTGGAACAAAATTTGGTGCTTCTCTTCAGATGTTTTATATCCCAGATAGCTGTGTTGAGATATGTTTGACCAAAGATCTACCATACTGATACCTCTTGTGATCTGGTGAGCCTGGCCCTCCTGGTCATCCAGAAAAAAGACTTTCAGTCTGATTTCAAATGAATCATGCTCTAAAAGTGTCTATATTTCTCTGTCTTTGCTACAGAAGGAGCTCAGGGCAACCAGCTCATTAACAAAATAGATGTCCCTGCTGTAAAATCCTATAACTACTTGAGATCCAGACCTCCCTTAGACACCAGCAGTGCCTTCATCTCACCATCTTGCTGAGTGTCAGCAATGCCCAGAGACAAAGACCATCCTTTATCTCTGTAGTGCTATTGTTATGGGAAAGGGTGCCAGGAAATTCTGTACTGGGTAGGGAATCCTGTGAAGAAGTTAAAAAAGTCAGCTGTGAAATGTGTTCTCTTTTGGGAAGAAGTCAAATGTAAGAAGCAGGAATACAATTATTCTTGTGTTATCATGGTGAGCAACAGGCAATCCCATCAAGCTGCAGAGCTTGGATGGGTGTTAGGAAACATGGTGACAGGAGGGGCAACAGATTGACTTCAGGGCTGCATAGCTTAGGCAAGCTCATATTTTGCTCATCTAATAATCAGGGCTTGGTTTAGTGGTGAACACAGGGGTGGTGTTGGGTTGATGGTTGGACTTGATGATATCAGAGGTCTTTTCCAACCTTAAGAATTCTGTAATTAATAAAACCTCTTGATATAGGAGTAAGAGAAATTGAGAAGCTAGGCATCCCAAACTGCTGACTTTTACAAGAAGTGCAGGGGTATATCTTCCAAGTTCCAGAATGCTATCATCTCATTTTACAGGTTCTCTGTAAATTAAGACTAGTTTAGAAGTGTTGGGTGCTGATTCAGCTAGAACATTCTTTTGTACCACAGAGAGGAAAAAAGTTAATGCTTAATAGAGTTCAGTTTTGATGTCTTTGGTCCCATTACCATGCCACTTCTGGTCTTACACTTGCATGTTTTGCAAGACCAATGAGACAGTTTGTGAATGGGAGTGAATGGGAACATAAACTGTGGTTCTTAAAACAAATAAGTCTTGACGCATTGACCTCAAACTGAATTTCAGCTTTCCTGGATCAGCAAAATTCTGGGTATCTTGTTTGTAAAACTGTCTAGAAATTCAGTTACTGGTGCTAAGTATTCACATTCCTTTTGAGCTATTTGTTCATAAGTATTGAGATGGGGTTTCTAGTTTTTACCACATATGAAATGCATGAGAAATCATTCACCTATGAAGCAGCCATCTCTATTATGAAATATGGCAACTTACTAAAGCACAATTTAATGTTCTGTACAGGCATAAAAGGAGAGCAAACAACTTTTTCTGAGTTAACTACTTAAGGAATTTTAGGTCAGTGAAAGGTAATTACCCAAAAATTAACTTGGCCCATGTGTACAGGCTAACATCTGTACTGTTGCAAACTAAATGCCACAGATGTCTTTATAACAAGTAACAGATGCACTCAGTGCTTGGATTTCAGACCTCATCTAAAAATCTTCCTGTTAGAGGTGGCCCTTTCCCTCACTCCTTCCCCAGCCCTACACAGAGCACTCGCTACTGGCTCAGGCTGCTGTCTGTTGCACACCTCATGGACAGCCTCTTGTACTACAGCTTTGCTTTAAAGAGATGGAATTTTATTTGTGACAGCTGGCACTGCAGCCCTTTGTTTGCCAGTCAAAAAATACAGTTCACTGTATGACCAGAGAGTACAGCTGAGAGAGCACCAGCCCAGTGCAACACAGACATTTACAAAGATAACCTCTTACTTGTGTTGGAGACTGCTTTCAGCAGATCTGGTGAGTCAGTGGAAATAAATACTCAGTGCCTTGATAAAGGCACAAACACAGATGTCTGAAAGCAGCAGCCAAAGAAAGCACTATTGTTACAGGATGCTGAGCAATATGAAGTGTTAAACACTTATTTTTAAAGTGAATATTAACTTCAAACTGATGGTACACGTCTTTGTAGGGCGCTTTCTCCAAAGGAAGCAGAATGGTCATGAGCATCACACAGGTGGAAAATGCAATGACTGTGCTAATGCTGCTGCACAGGCACAGCTCTGAGGCTGGACATGGGCAGGGCCCAAGTGGAGTCACAATGGGAGATGGCAGATGCATCCTGCACTTTGCAGCATGTTGGATGATGTGCTTGCCTGCCACATGGATGGGCCCTTGTACTTTGTGCAGCTTCCAGCTGCATCACCTGCCCCTGCAGTGGTGTCTCTTGGCTGGAAGCAGAGTTTTGGTACCCAAGGCAGCTTGTTGCAGAGGCACATGGGCTGGGCTCACCGGCTGAACTGATCCAGGTTCCCTGTAGGCTGACCTGGGATTCCCTCTGGCACTGCAGTGATGTGACCAGTGTCTGCCAGGGACACAGTACAGTCTGCATTTGTCAAATACTTCTGAGGGCTGTGATGAAGAGGGCATCTCCCCTTCCCAATCTATGTGGGCACAAATCCTGCAGATCAGTCTGGTGCTGGGCACCCTCAAGGCCTGGGGCAGCTCTGTGTGCTGCTGTTTTCCCAGGCACACTCAGATGTCCTCAGTAATGTGCTGCCCTTTGGTGCAAGTGCTCCACGTGCTGTGCTGGGCACAGGCTGTAAGTGCTGCCTTTCTGACTCCCCTTTCCTTCCAGAGGACATCTCTGTCAGCACTGGAGCGCTCAGAACAGCAGATCAGGAGAGCATCCAGCCTGGAAGAGCTGCTCCACATCACTCACTCTGAGGACTGGAAGCTGTGGAAATGCAGGCTAAAGCTGAAGAGCCTGGCCAACCTGGACTCCCGCTCTGCTTCCCATCGCTCCACCAGATTTGCTGCTGCTTTCTATGATATTGACACACTGAAAGGTGGGTGCAGGTTTGTGGCCAAGTCTGTGCTCAGCTTCAAGGCCCCTCCCTGATTCTTGTGCAGTAAACTGTGAAGGAGATAAGGGTTTTCCTAGAATATACCCATACTAGAAACAACAGGGCATTTCTTTTTCATTTCAAAATTACTTTGTATAAAAAAATTTCAGACAACAGCCTGAGTACAACTCCCTGTTCTGTGGCCAAATCAGGCTTATTTTCTCTGCATGCTCTCCAAAGGGAAGATGTACTCTTCAGGGATTTGCCAGTGCACAAAAGAAAGAGAAGTCAATGCAGAAAAACCAGGTCAGAATGACTGGATGAGGGGCTGGAGAGCAGCACTGTGCTACATCTCAGAACCTGCTTGCAGGCAGAAATGAATAAACTTTACTGCAGGCATAGAAATCCCTTTTTTATTAGGTGTGCTCTGATACAAGGCACTGCACCAGCAGCAGTGTCTGTGTGGGAACTGAGAGAAAGAAGGCATTGCCCTAACCTTGATCTGTTTGGGGAAGTTTCTCCAGAGAAAAGACCTCGAGGCAATCAACCAGAAACTAAAAGGGGAGAATCACAACCTACTCCTTCCATCTGGAGCAAGTCTGAATATTGCTCCTTGTAGCTGTGATGCTCAAGAGGTATTACATATTCATGGATGAAAAACAAAGGATCAGTTACTATATTTTGGTCCAGCAAATGGACATCCTACAGCAAAGCTAAACTGTATCCTAATGAAGGACAGGCTGAGATAATCTTTGTTGTCTTTATCCTGCTGTGATATTATCATATCACTTTTGGGAAATAAGATATTACTGATCCTGTTCCAATACCACTTTTACAACAACCCCAGCCACATTCACACACCATTACTCAGCTAAATTATGTCTGAACAAAGGCCTTAAATTGCTTCTCTGAGCCACAACACAGAAATGTGTACACAAGTGGCTGTCTGAAGAGGATTTTCATATCACAGGCATGGCTTTTCACAGAAATTTTGTACAGAAAAAAAGTTAAAACAAATATACACATGAAGAACAATTAAGACAGCTTTCAATAGTGATAAACATTTTGCTTACATACCCTTGTAATTCTACTCAAAACCATTAAAAATCCATAGTTATTAGTAGTAACTAGAGTCAAGTGGTGTAATCCTGTACTCACTGTTGCTCATTTAGTGAACACCAAAACACCAACATTTCTGCAAAACTAAAACATCCCTTTTGTCAAAACAGCCTGACAAAAGGAGATGTTATTAAATGTTACTGAGGCAGGGAACATTGAAATGGGCATTTTTCAATGGCAGAATAGTGTAACTCAATATTTATAACGTAAATATTGTTCAGATAATAAGGTCACTATGACATTTAGTGTGCTGTGGATTATTTGAGATGGTCACAGGGCTTGAGCACCTCTCCTGTGAAATCAGGCTAAGAGAGTTGGGGCTGTTCAGCCTGGAGGGGAGGAGAGAAGGCTCCGTGAAGATCTAATTGCAGCCTTCCAGTATCTAAGAGGGAATCTAGGCTGGTATCTCCAGCTGCAAGACAACTGGAGAGAGGCTTTTCCCAAGGGCATGTACTGAACCTAAAAGAGGGTAAGTTTAGATTAGATATTAGGTTGCCCAGAGAAGCTGTGGATGACACATCCCTGGAGGTGTTCAGGGCTTGGCTGGATGGAATACTGAGCATCCTCGTCTGGAGGAAGATGTTCCTGCCCACAGCAGAGGGGTTGGAATTTGATGATCTTTAAGGTCCCTTCCCAACCAAAATGTTCTATGGTTCTATTTTACTATAGTCATATTGATAAAGTTTTCTTAATAGCTGTTCCAAGTTTTCTGCTTGGAACTGCTATTAAGATGCTTGCTATTTTCCCTTTGAAAGTCTAAATTCAGACACAGAGATGTCAGCTTTCTCACTAAAAGTCACGGTGCTGAAATTCAAGTTAAAAAAAAGCGCATTGGGGCTGGCCATTCTTCCATTCAAAGTGGAATTACCCCAGGACAGCAAGTACTTTTGTTCTAATATATTAATATGTTCAAGGTACTAAAGCTCCTTTTAAAAAAACCACAAGCCCATAAACATGTATTTCTTTCCCACACCCTTTCCAGTCATTAAACAGTGACCTTTCTGCCAAGTGCATCTGTTTTGTTTTAATAAAATGTTTTGATGAGGAGGCTGGGTCAAGATTTATCATTGTTTCACTAGAGTATCTTCCACAGCACTCCAAATTCCATCTGGGAAAATTCAGGACTTTGTTCCTCCTTTCTAAAGCTTTAACAATGAATGCCCTGAAAGTTTGTGTCACTTCACCAAACCACAGTCTCCCCTGAGCTGCTCAGTCTCTAAGGACTGCAGCACTTTCAAGCTGGAGACTGTGTCACAGACAAATTTCTCAGAAACTGCTCTGTGCCTGGTCTCAGAAATGACCAGGGTGACAAGATGAACAAGCTGTGACACTGGGTTGCTTGGCAGCCAGTTCCTGTAGCAGCCCTTCTGCTAAAGAAGTGGTAAACAAAGTGAGGATGTGTGCAGCTGAAAGGTCATCGCTGCTTGTGCTCATTGAAGTGACATCTGAAGTGATTACATGCACATACATTAATGAGCTTGGCAAACACTTCATTTTCTATTTTAATGTTAGGATTAGATTGGTGTTTTGATAGAACTAACATTAATCTAGAAAATTCTATTAATTTTAATGATTATTCTTCTATTAATTTATGCCTCCTTCACAATTCAGACATCAAACTCTTATTTCTTGTACTCTCTGCATGACTGAAAAATTGAGCAAATCAACCATGTTGAAGGACTTTTCAGAAATAAACAAAATTACTTAAATATACAAAGTCAGTTGAAGAAAAAGTTAAAAATAACAAAAGGAAAGTCAGGAATGAGAAAAACAGATCTTCACCTGAAGGTGAGAAATAGCTTGTAGGTTAAAAGTATTCCAAGATTTCTTTTTTCTCAGAACTTCACTGTAAATATAGGAACTTCTTTTACAATAGTAGGGAGGTGGACTGTGCTGGAAGAGAGACCTTTTTTTTAATAGTTTAAAAGTTGCTTTTCATCTTTCACAAGCCTGATGTAAAGGATAAAGAAGAAAACTGTTTTTCATCATTTTAAGAAGAACTTAAAGCATAAGCACTGATGACTCGTGAGCAATTCCATAACTTGAATCAAGTAAGCAAAAGGCAAAAAAAGGAGAGCCACCTCCTGAGAAAACTGAAGACTGTATTATGTTTATTAGGTAAATGTCACTTTTTTCTCTGTCTGGCTCAGGCAGTTAATGCATTATTCCTTCTCACAGTCAGAATTTGACAAATCAGTCTAGCCCAGTCTACTAGTCTACAGCAATTCAGAACTTGAAAGATGCCATGGTGTTCTGAACAGACGACTCACGCTCGAATTCATATTGCTGTTATTCAGCCCGAACCCCCTGGTGGTGCTGAGGTGTGAGACTGTTTGTCTTGGATTTCACTGGGCATTTTGGAAACTGTGCTCTCTGGCTGACATCCACCAGGAGCACTCAAACCCTCTGACCAGAATCTGGTAGTCATTAATGTGCTTTTGCACCAAGGCCCAGGCCCTGCTGAGTCCGTGCTGGGGTGCGCTCAGAGAGAGGATAAAGTGACAACAGGAAAGGATACCCAGGAGAAAGGGGGAACAGGGTGTGGGGCAGCCTGGCCAGACAGACACTGTGGAGCTGGGGAAATCAATGCAGCTCTACCTGATCTGCTGGAATTAACAGAGATTTTGCTCCTTTGCATAGAAAGGCAGATAAATGCAACAACCTCTCTGCCGGTGCAGCTGGTGTAAGTTACTGGGATAATTTTGCACTCAGAGTCCCTCTGGTCCTTAGATTGATCCAAATAAGTGCAAATTGATCCAAGTAAGTGCAAATGGCCTGCCAGCACTTCATTTTTATTTATATAATGCTTCTGCTTCACTAATCAAGAGGTTTAGATTTGCCATGATTGTTCATAAAAATGCTGTTTTCTCCAGTCATAGATGAAGAATGGCAAAAGACTCAGTGTGTGCCAAGGGAAACCTGTGTGGAAGTTGCCAAAGAACTGGGTACAACAACCAACAAATTTTTCAAGCCTCCCTGTGTGAATGTGTTCAGATGTGGAGGCTGCTGCAATGAGGAGAGTCTCAGCTGCATGAATACAAGTACAACTTACGTGTCGAAAACGGTAAATGAGGCTATTCATCTGTTTTCTTTTTACCCTGGCTCACCAAAAAGGGAGGGGAAGGAGGATGTTTGGTTTCTGAGATCCTGTTATGAAAGATCTGTCTGCACTATCATAACAAACAGAAGAATTAATTCTTTATCCATGTGGAGTGAATGCAGGAGTGTACAATAGCATTTTACATCCATGTTGCATTATTAAAAATTGTTTATATAGGTGTAGAGATGGAAAATCAGGTCCTGAGAAAGTGACTGCAGACTCGTGATGATCAGAAGTTAGATTCTTCTTTAATATATTGTCACTTGGACCGGGGACCCCTTGAGATCATTGTCTCCTGGGAATCCTCTGTATCCAAGGTTTAACCCCAGGAAATTTTGTTGCGTTGGGTCGCTGCATTTCAACATTCTCATCTGTGCCAAGAAGGCTGGCTAATAATTTTGGATGTGCAATTTTGCAAGCCAAAAATGGAGACATATTCATGAGGAGAGACCAGATGCTCTTAATTAGCATGCCTCAGGATCTGAATGTCCCAGTTCACACACCTCTTAGGGAAAGAGAGGCACAAACCAGTAGTCAATTCTTAAATGGGTGCAACAGGCAATACCCAAGTTTTAATGAGCAGTCCCAAAAACTGAGCATAGAGTAGCCAGACAGCTTCTTTCTGCAGACTCCCACTAGAGGCTATGTACAGAGATATCTTGCTCCAGTGGGTGGCTGAGCAGAGCTCCAAGTTTAGTACTTTCAATCCACCCTGTGGATGAAACCATCCATCATTCATCAGCAATCTGGACTAGTGGGTGTCCCCCCTGCCCATGGGAGGGGGTAAGGAGTTGGAACTGATCTTCAAGGTCCCTTCCAGCTATGTCTTTCTATGATTCTATGATTCTTACCCACAGATGAAGCACATGACACTGGTCCTCTTTCATAAACCTTCATCTTGTGCATTCCTATTTCACTTGGCGTAATAAATGAAATTGTACTTAGGAAAAAGCCTTTTCTTTAAATCGTAATAAAGATCAAGGGCAATTGTTTCAAAAAGAAAATTGAAGCCCTTATGGGGAACAGGTCCAATTCACTTCTGTATTTATTTTGTGTTTGTTGGAATGTAATTCCACTGTGTCTGGTTGTACTGGAATATAGCTGGAGTAAAATAAATCAGGGCCTGTCCTTCTTGCGTCAATGCTCATTAGTTGCTTTCATTCCACACTAGAAGGGGAAAGCTGTTATGAGCTGTTGGCCACACACAAAAGACATCTGATCAGCTCAGGGAGCTAGGTCAGGCTAAGAAGTATTTATTTATTTATGCGTTTTTTGAGCAGCAGTTCATAAGTGTGTTGAAAAACTGCAATTTTGCAGAGTGTAACATTCCTTTAGCATCCTTCAAAATAAGCATTCCCTCCAAAGTCCCCAGCTAAGTTCCATTTCTGGATACACCACCATCAGTCCAGATTTATTAATTTAATTGAATTATTCCCATATTCCCATATTAGTGAGAGGATTTTTTCCCTTGGTATAAAATATCAACTGGAGGATATTGGTGCCACCTGAAATTAGACACTGCAACACGTAAGTTTTAATGCCTGAGCAGTCTGCTTAGGAATACTCAGTCCCTGCAGGTGATGCAGCTTTAAGCCAGGACAGGCTGGCACACCAAGATGTGCCCAACGCTTTGGTTTCCATGGGAACGAAGCTGGTTTGAGGGGCAGAGGGAGTGTGGATCCCTTCAACAGCTCCTACACAGAGCTGCCCAAGGAACCAGAGCCTCCTCAAGCCCACTCAGGGATCATTCAATAATCTGGATGCACTGAAAGCAGGCTGCTCTGCTCCTTCAGCTCCTGCTGTAGTCAGCAGAGACATTCCCAGGATGATTCCCTGCAGAAAGCCAGCTGCAGCAGAATGAACTTTCCTCTATTTACTCCTGTTTCTTCCCTCTCTGAGGAGGCTGTGGAGGTTAAGTTAGGTCCCTAAAGATGCATACTGTGATTATACCCAAGGACAGTTAAATAGGTCTCTGTAAGTAGTAGAGACTCAACTGATGGTACAACCAAAACTAAAGTTCTCAATGCCTACCTCTTTCCCATTTTGCCCTAGCATCCAAAAGAGGTTTTTGTGTTTGCTTGCAAATAATTTTGAGTAGTCTTGGGTGTTTAATAGCTGTAATACCGCACCAGGATGTCCATTTTGGCAAGTTCCTACCTTGATGGGCATTGCTTACTCTTCAAAACCCTCAGTGCACTTCTGTATGGTAACTATCTATAGATAAGAGCAAGGGTGGGGAAAATGGTGGAAAGAAATACAAGATTTTTCTTTAAAATTGTAATTATTAATTAACTATTGACTGTAGAATGGAAGCTGAAAAATAAATGTTATTTGTGCCATCTAGCTCTTTGAGATCTCAGTTCCCTTGACAAGTGTTCCTGAGCCTGTGCCCATCAAAATTGCCAATCACACGGCCTGTAAGTGCACATCAACCACCCAGCGCCAGCAGTACACCATCATACGAAGGTCTGTCCAGTACCCAGAGGAAGATGGGTAAGTTCCCTCATTTGCAAACTTCTACACACACTGAAATTGTTTTGTCCTGAGTTGCATCTTATAATGGTCCCTTCTCGTTCTGTTATCCCAACAGGTTTTCTGGATAACTTGGTTATCACTCAGTGTTAGAAAGTTCATGCAAACCATGTCAATTTTAAGTGAACAGTCATCAGAACAAACTGATGGCCCCTTCAGCAGGATCTGGAGTCACTAAGATATTATTTGAGTTCTTTAGCAGGAACTCAAAGTGCTCATATTGGCACTGTGCTCCACTGGAGCTATTTGAGGAAGTGTGCATACAAATTTTCAGCCTGACACAGCAGGTCTGCTCGTGCATTATTTAGCCAGGGCACACTGAATGCTCAAGGTGAAGCCCTCTGCCACACTTTATGGCATGTTGGGTCAGAATCAGTGTGAATCTTGGCTTTTCACTTTTTGATCCAGTCTTGGTTTGCATCTGTTGGTCTCGTGGGCGGGAGAAAAGCGACCTCATATCTCACTCCAAAATGTGGCATAAAATACTAGTACTCCTGGTGAGAAAAGGCTACATAAATAAACAAAGACTCTAGAAACTGAAATACCTTGAGTGACTCACTGGAAGTCAGCTCGAAAATCTCTGTCAAGCCCTGCATTTGTCCCCATGACTGCCCTTGAGTTGGACATTGGGGTAGTGAGAGGTGTCATTTCAGCAAAGCCACTCCAGTTCTCCCTCAGCCTGCTGGCCACTCTGAATCCTTTTTCTTGACAAATACAGAAGAACCTCAGTCTTTCTTCAGTTTGTGAGTTTCCCTCCCAGAGCAAAGGGCCTGAAAGTCAATCTGTTCCTCTGACACTGAAACAGTCTCTTGTGCATCCATGAGCATGGGCAAATTAAACTGGAACTGAACCTCCTGGGAGCAAGGCAAAATTCAGTCAAGTTACACAGCATGAATACTGCAGGACAAAGACCACTCTGCCTGGGGTAAAGCTGTTTTATGGAAAACTGGAGCTGCAAAACTGTAGCTTTTTCCTAAGGTTGTAGATTGAAACAGGTGCTAAAATTCCTTCCTGTGCCACTGGGAGCCAGAGAGCTCCCCCCTGTCATCAGAGGCACCCAGACCCCGTTCCTTCTGTTTGCAGCAGCAATGCACACTGTAATGCCAGGCCTGCAGTGGGACAGGTGGCAGACCCAGCACACCAGCAGCTCATTTTGCCAAATTGCTACTCTGATGCCCCTCATATCTTTTTTATTAATTCCTATCTCAATTTCTTTTTCTTCTAGATGCCCCTTTACCAACAAATTTTGCCATAATGGATGGATCTGGGATAGTGACAAATGTGAATGTGTTATAGACACACAGCACTCCAACAGACGAGAAGGTAAAGATGGAATGACAAAGAGACACTTTTGCATACTCTCTCCAAGCTCTTTGTCTCTCATTCTGGTCTTCTTCTCACTTTTTTTACATTGAGAGAGTTAAAGTTTTTATTCTACATCCCTACATAGACTTGGATTATGGTGTGGAAACTCATCTCAAAATAAACATACATATGTGCTTCCCTCAACTCATGAGGTTTTTTTGCTTGAATGTTTTACTCTTTCTGTATCAGCAACCTGAGTAGGACATAGGAAGGTATTTCTATTATTTTGTGAAGTAGGCACCCTGTGCAAATTTTTATTTCACATGCACCTGTCATTTCCTATGACAGGCATTAGGAAATCTTCTTAACTGTAGAAAAAAATGCCCTAGAATACATTGCATGGGGCAGGTACTACTTTTTAAATTATTATTTTATTTTTTTTCTTAAGAAAATAATTAATAAGCAATAAGATAAACAAAACCAGTCCTGCACGTTAGCTGTTTTCAGTGCAAAAAATCGTATAACTTTTTAAAATACTTGAGCACTTTTAATGATAATCTTAAATTATTCAGAAATCTTTCAAACAGATATACCCTGCATACTCAGGAGCATGTCTGTATACTTCTTCAGCTCCGTGGAAGGAAATGGAAGAGGATAAAATTTGCAGAAGAATAGTAACTGCCTTTCTTCCTCTGCTTCTCCTGTAAAATTTTAATTTGTCAAAGAAAATTGCAGGAAATATTCTGGGTGATAATTGTGTACGTCTAAACATACTTGTTGGCAATAAATATTAAGAGAAATAAATTTTTCTCCAAGTCCTGTGTAAAGTTTTTAAAAATTGTTTTTCTCAGGAAATTGTATTGGTCAAAATAACACAATCATAGCACTAGAGGAAACAGACAGAGAAGGAAATCTTGCCTTTGTGCTTTAAGCTACATTCAACAAGAGAAAGAATAAACTACTCAAGGCAACAATAAATGAATCTGGTGAGCAATTCCTGGACTAGCAAACTAAAATAAAGCTAAATAACCTCATAAACTGGTCTACTGATTGCAGTCTCCTAATGTTAATAAGCAAGAAATAATTCGCATAGTGGTTTCTGTTGGATCTTTTCTCACTCTGGATAAGATCCTCTGCTCATCAGGTTAGGCAGTCAAATGCCAGTTAGACTTTTCAGTCCAGAAAAGATTAGTACTCTATTTCAGACTGAGTCTGAAGGACTGAGAATAGCCAGAGCCCTCTTAACTCAGCCTTTTGTATAGTCAGCTTGGAGCATTAAAACCTGTGGCTTGTAACAAAGGCAATTATGGCTTTTGTTGACATACACTCAATACTTCCTCAGAAAAATACCATTCTCTGAAGTACATTGTGTTTGGCAAGTGGCTGGGACAAAATAACTTAAAGTCTGTCTTTGATGTTGAAACAAAGTGAGATTGAAACACTCAACACCACTTCACACATGCCAGGTTTTATCACCCAAAGGGAAGGGTTTGTCTTCCAAGAATTTTGGGCAGACTCCCTCCTTGCTTTCAATAGGCTTTAGGTTTTACTCTGTTGAGATATTGGTTTTTCATCACTGAGTAAATAATAATGAAAGTTTCTTTCAAGTGAGGTGCAAGCCTTTTCTGGCCACTGAGCTCAGGGATCAGATGGCAGAGGTGCAGGTTACATTTCACATTCCATAGGTTATATCCAAGAGCTAATTGTAAAGCAACAGGAAATTACCTTCACAATGACACCTTATATGCCATGACCTTTAACCAGGGATGTGCTGCTTGCATTTTAATAAAGCCTTCACAAAATGTGTTCCCTTTTTGCTAGGATTAGCTTCATATTGTGCTCCAGATGTGCATTTTCAGGGAAGATATTAGAAAGTGAGTTCCCTTGGCTGTTCTGGCTTTTTTTCTGAAACGAGGTATTTTCTTTCATCTTTGACAAGTAAAAATGTGCTCCTTGTTGAAGTGCTAGGCCAGCTTGCCCCCTAGTAGACATAGCATTACTGCTTAAAAATTTCTGCAGTGACTGTGTAGTGAAGTACACATGTGGTGGGTGTGGTAGTTTGCATGGATGTGCCTTTTTGTCATGGGTACAAATCCTAAATCCTAAAACTAAAGACTAAATCCTTTTTGAGATTATCCTTTTAAAACTTCCTGTCCAGTAAATATTTGTGTATTCCAAAGCATAACACTAGGCTCTTGCAATATACATCACCCAAAAAATTTTTGTGCCAAGTTCAACCCACAAGAAATAGCAGAATTAGAATAAAGTGAAATAATCAGCGCAATCCTCTTGAGTCCTTTTCTGCACAGGAAGTTGCAACAGAAATTGTGAAGTCTAGAATCTATCAGAAAGTACATGTGTGAGTCCTAATGAATATAGAACATACAGAGTCTCTTCAAAAGCAGGATTTATCCATGTAAAGCTTACTGCTAAAAGATGTATGTGCTTTTGCAGGACTCCCTTCTCTTGCTGAGCTGGCTATGTGTGGACAACATATGGAATTTGATGAAGAAAATTGTGAATGCATCTGTAGACATAAGTGTCCCACAGATTTCTTTCAAAGTAAAGAGAACTGCAGCTGCTATTTGTGTAGGGAGAGCCAGGAGAGCTGTGCTCTAAAACACAAGATATTCCATGCTGAAACCTGCAGGTAAGTGATCCTTGCCATTCAGTGTCTAAACTGCAAGAGCTGAATTAGAGATGCAAGTGCTTAATTGGCTGGGAGGTCCACTTGGGATAAAACACCTCGCTGAAGTTAGGGAGATAACATTATTATTATTATTATTATTATTATTATTATTATTATTATTATTATTATTATTATTCACAATACTTATAGTGTAAAAGGACTCTAAGGTTTGTTTGTATTTTTAAGAAATCTGGACAAGGCCGTTATTCAAGTGTGAATACTTACTACCTTTTTTTTTTTCTGCTAATCTTTAGGGAATGATGATTAAAACTGTGCTATAACTGGTTAGTTTTTGCAATGAGATACAGAGTCTTGTAAGTAGGCAGAACCCATCCTGTGCCAGCTGTTCTCTGTGCCAGCTGAAGGCAATCTCATGGATGGTTAGGGACAAAGCCTCCCTAAATTTGCACACAGAGCACACAGCACATGCCTTATCCAGTTTGTCCTCAGAGCAAGTAATTTTCTAAACCTAATGCAATTTTGTACACATATAAATCTACTGAACCAGCTCTGACTCCACTGAGAAGCAGGAAACTGGTTCTGGGGCTACTATGCTCCATGAATTTCTCTAATCTGTTTGTATTATTAGTTTTGAGGTTTCTGTGTCAAATCTCAGATAGAAAATGCCCTCATGGATTAGTTAAATTTTAATTTTTTCAGAAAGCTTTGGTCCTGTGTAGAGGCCCAGGAGCATGCAGCAGCTTAGTCTCAAAGTTTATATAAGGATAGTCAGCATCCAGTTTCCCTGGGTACCTTGGCAGAGCTGTGGCTCATGTGGTTTAATCCCCACAGGGTTCACTCCCAGTGACTTCATAGGTTCATTCACAGGGAAGATGCTGTGGAAGAATTAACATTTGCATCTTCAGGTTCAGCTTTGAAAACAAGGACAAACACAAAATATAAAGTATAAAAATTGCTAAAACAATTAGCAGAGCTAAAACTGAGCATGAAAGAATTGGTTATTTATATGTTTCAGACAGGTGGGAGGGGAGCAATGTAATCACTTGTTTACATGAATTTGGCTTCTAGAAATTCCTGTAACCTGGATGCAGGATACCTTAAGGCCAGATTTCCATGCAGTATTTCTGGAGGAGCAAATCTGAACCATGAAGTGAGATCAGCTGCTTTTCAGAGTCCAAGGGCAGCACTTTCCAGTGCTAACCCTCGGGACTTCACTGGTCTCAAGAAAGGAAAGCATCACTTAAGTTGTGAATCTGGACAAATGGACCACTGCAAGGCATGTTGCTGTAGACAGAAATTGCGAGGCAGCAAATTCTTGTCTCCCTGTGTTGTAGGATGTCAACATCTTTCCAAACAGTGTGTAGGGAGCATTGCAGTGTTCAATGATGAAAAATTTGAGGAATTTGACTGTGAATAATTTTTATATTATAATGCTTTCCTCTTTTGTGTTCTTTCTCCTTAATCAAACAGTTGTGAAGACAGATGTCCATCCCAACCCAGAACATGCCCAACTGCCAAACCAGTCTGTTCCAGGCATTGTCGCTGTCCGAAGGAGAAGAGAGGTTCTCATGGGTCCCAAAGCAGAGAAACTCCTTGACTGAGCTTCCCCTATTCTTTGAAAATCCACTGCTTCGCAAAGTAGCTGTCACTGACTTTCAAACAATAGTAAACATGAACATCTTCCACATTAATAGCAGAAGAATTAATCCAGTCTGCATTTATTTATTAGAGTAATCACTAACTGCAAGTGAATCCTCTGGGACACTGGTAATTGTTCTCCAAGAGGTAACAACAGCTGATGAATTTCTGGCTGCATGGAAGAAAGATTGGAAAGTAGCAGTTCAATGTTACATCATGGAAGATGAAACTGTGTATTGGAAATAGAGTCACAGTCTCCAGCCAGTCGTTCAGAAATTGAGACTTGATAATCTTAGCCTCTGAATCCTTAGCTAATGCAGCTCCTGGGTAAAACTTTCTTCAGAAATTCAGTGTACAGGATTTGGCTTCTAATAGGTTCAGCACTGAGTTAATTGATCTACTGTTCAGCTTTGATTATCATTTTGTGTTTATTGTACAACTACTGTCAGATGTGCCATATTTAAGTGTATATAAGAAAATAAATACATCAGTTATTCGAGTGGATTTGATTTTTCTCTGTTATTTTAAAACTCTGCCCAACAGAAAGGAAATAAGAAAAACCCCATAGCCATTTCAAGTCCAGTTTTCTTACATTTGTTCCACTGGGATTGGATCCCAAGCCCAGGTTGAAACAAGGTCACTTGACCCAATATTTCCAGTAAAAAAGAAGCATTTTTTTCCCCATGTCTGCTTGACAGCATGTGTGATTTATTTATTTGTTCCTGGTGTAGTGTGTTAATCTTCCTAAGGGGATAGCAGCACACTAGTACTGACTCTTCAGTGATTTTTTGGAAAAGCACTGTTCACTAGAAGAAGGTTTCCCCTTTAGCCTACCATGCAATGAAAATATCTCCTTTGCACTGAAATTCCTCTCCCCAGTGTGAGGTCTGAGTAACAGTGCTTTAACCAGATCAGAAGAGGGCAGTACTATTTTCTGAGCCACTGAAGTCTGTTGTGAGCTAGTCCAGAGAAAATATTATGAGTAATAATCCTGAACTGGAAGTGTAGTCTTGACATTGGTATGATTTTTTCCCGGTTGCTGAATTCTCCAATTCTACACTGCACTGTGACCAAAGGGAATAGAGTATATGAAAAAAAAGCTACAGAGATGGAATGTTTGACACAACACAGGGAACAGGAAATGGATTTCTGATGTGCAACTAAGATTTTCTTTTTTATTATTCATACAGGAAAAACAGATTGCTTTATAGTAAAATTAGAGGCAAATCCTGTAAGGTTGACTAAATGGCTGGACAAAGCACCAAACAATTTAAGATGCCTTTAGTCTCAGTAAGGCATTTAGGATTTGATCCTGAGTGTTGAGAGTGTTTCCCAAGCCAGCTGGGACCTAGGTCTGTGCACACACACCTGCAGGCTGTTTGTGCTGCCTGTCCTGTGAGCTGGCCTGGGATCCCATGACCTGTGAGCATCCTGGGGGAGCCCCTGCAGCATCCTGATGGAGCAGGGATACCCTGGGCTGCACTGGGCTCCTGCTTGGGGGTGCCCCTCCAGAGAGAAGGACATGTGCCACCAGCATGGACTCTGCATGGACAGGAAGGGGAAGGCAATCCCAGTGCAGCACCAGGTGAAGCAGTCTGGCACCACAAGCACACCCTTACATCTCTCCTGCTCCTCCAAGAAGCTCTAAATACAAACACCCTCAGCTCCACAGGGGAGTGAAAGGAGTGAGTGAACTTCCCCATCACTTCTCCTCTATCCCATCTGGGGGCACCCTGACCAAATGTCTGTGTTGCCAATAAGTTACACCTGTAGCACACTCCTCAGAAAGCCAGAGAGCTGCAGAGGCAAACCTGACACTTGGCTGGTAGCACCAGAGGTATATGGAGTAAAAGTGCACCTTTGTGCAAAACCACACAAAGGTATTTGTAAAGCTAAATTCTGTAGAAAGAAATCAAGCTTTTACATTTCCTAGTTTATCCTAGAGTTTAGCAACTGGAATGCTGTATTAATTACATCTGTGTCTTGTCAGTGTTGATCTGTTGAGGCTTCCTTAGTTTTCTGTCCTGACCAGTGAATAAATTCACTTCATTTTTCAAAACGGAATGCTCTTGCCAGAGAGACAAGTCTGCTTCTACCCCAGAAGACTGTCAGACAAAGCAGTCACTGAGGGGATGAAAACCAAGTCCCAAAGCTCTCCTTATAGAGCTAGAGAGGGATTTGAACATGAACCACCTAACCTCCATGAGATTACAATGGCCACTAGAATACCCAGGCTGGAAAGACACCATCACTGCCCACCACTGTGAACCCTGCTCTGAGGTTTTCACATTTCCCCATTCCACTGGAAAAGAGACCAGTGCAATGCAGGACTGAAGATTCCAGTGGGATGGAGTGAGATGAGATCTTGCTATATCCATATGCTGCTCTCAGTCTAAGCCTCTGGGTGAATTTAACCTTTAACCTCAAAATTTTGCTCTTAAATCTTGTGGATCATTTTGTTCAACACTTAGACAAATATTTTTGATAATGTTGGGGTTTAACCCCAGCTGGTAACTAAGTACCCCACAACTCACTTGCCCTACCACCACTCTAGTGGGGAGATTTGGAAGGAAAAAGTAAACCTCATGGGTTGAAATAGGAACAATTTGATAATTGAAACAAAATTAAACATAACAGCTACAACAGCAGTAAAAATAGTAATGCTACCACTTTTAGTAGTTTTAATGGAAACGGGAGAGAGGAATAAACCCCAAGAAACACAAATGATGTACAACAGGATTGCTCACTACCCACTGATCAGTGCCCAGTGCATCCCAGTGGTGATGGGACTCCCCATCCATAACTCCCCTAGTTTATATAGTGGGATGATCTGTGAAATGGGATATCACTTTGGCCCACTGGGGTCAGCCATCCTGGCTTTGCTTCCTCACAGCTTCTTGTGCATCTGCTCTCTGTCAGAGCATGGGAAATTGGAAAGCTCTTGATTTAGAGTAAGCACTGCTTAGCAATAGTCAAAACATCAATGTGTTATCAATATTATTCTCATACTAAAAACAAGACTGTACCAGCTACTCAGAAGAAAGTTAACTCTATCCCAGCCCAAACCAGGACAGATACAAACATGCTCAAGCAACAGAGAATTTGTTATAGTCAAAAACATATCTGGAGGTCAATGTTAATATCAGTGTTATTTTCACTGAATTTAACCCCCTACAGGTTCTCCTACCTGTGAGGGATTTCTGTTTTGCAGGAGCAATGTGTCTGAAAGCTTGTGGATTAAGAATGGTTCTTAGGCTTACTGTGAAGATGGAAAAGGAAACTGCTTGTGGTGGCATTGACTAGCAAGCATGACCTATGAAGCCAACACACAGGTTTTTATCTAGTTTATAGCTTGGATTCTCCTTCGAGGTTCTCAGCCCTAGTTTCTAGAAGCCTTATGAATGTACTTCTGCATGCCTCAAGCAGGGTTGTCGGCTCTGGTGAAACCTACAGGCATCTTGCAGCCTTTTTCTGTTACAATAAATTCCCACCCCAGCAGATCATCTGCCCCTAAGGCCCTGTGCCAGTCTCTTGTAGGGTGCTGCTCTTTGCTACCCTGCTGTCCTAACCATTAGAAAATTACCAAAGCCAGAGCATGCTGTGCAAATCTGTAACATTCACTGAAACACCATGTGGAAAAGCTCAAGAATTGAAGCACAGTGCTGTGAGTGACAGTGCTGTGGGATGGTCTTCACTGCCACAGCCCCAAGAATATCTGGATGTGGTATGGCATAGCCACAAATCCTCTATGTGGAAGACCAGGACTAAGAGGAGGGTCTGGGTGAACATGCAAACACATGCAGATAATTAGATTTTGGTGAGAATCTATAAAAGTTCAATGCTATTTAGTTGGTGAAATTCTGGATTTTTCATTTAAGAATATTCAACAAACTTTAAAATAGAAATGCTTTATGTTATTTTTCAAATTGATATAAAAGATTAACTTTTAATTAGGATATTTAATATAAAAATTCAGAAGAATTAAATGAGGTATGTAAAATTCATAGCAGATCTGTTTTTTGACTGATGTCATTAACTCTTAACCTATGACTAAATGACCTTCAGAGACAGAAGGTTATTGAGCAGTGGAATGTTCTCTTTGAAGTTTGAAAGGCCTTTTATTACTGTGTTCAGCATGACTTGCTTTTTAGGCATATGGACATGATTTACAGATTTCATAGGCAGAATAATAGTGCTAAAAATTCCTGTTGTGGTATGTCTTAATTTTTATATAGTAAGGGATGTCTTTAATGTGATATTTGTGCTATGTATGTAATAGGAATGACAGTACTTAAATATAAATTTTTAATTCTAAATAAACACACACGAAGTTTCTCAAGCCATCAGTTTTTATGAGTAGCTAGCTTCTACTTATATGTATTTTCTTCAGGAAGGGGACAAGGAAGAATATGAATCAGAAAAATAGCTAAATATGCACACTGCTTGAAAGAGTCAGGAAATATTTATTTACTTGCAAAAACCGTACTTGACTTGCAGAAGGACAGAGGTACCTGTGGCCTTACCAAATGCTGGTGACATGGAAGAAATTGAAGCACGTCCTGAAAGCACTGCTCTCATTTACTTCAAAAGCTATCACAGGTCATATGCTGTGACATTGCTTATGGCAAGAATTATTCATTGGAGGGTTGGCAGAGCACACATAAATCCTGCCATACTCATATGCACTGCAAACATATAAATCTGTAGGGATCCTTTGGGCAGCCACTCCAGCTGACTTGTAAGTTCCTTTCCTGTATTCCAGCAAAAACAAATGTGAATCTGCTTAGGTTTATTTTTTGTTTTCTTGTACCACTGCAAGCCAGGATTTATGTGATTAAAGTTATTTTGTTTTACAGTAGCGCAAAAAAAAAAGGAAAGAAAAATCTTGAGAACCCAGAACTGAATCTGAGGAAGCTCCTTCAGCTGCCTGTTTCCTTTGTATTTTCTAAATAACTGGTAAATGCATTTCAACATTAAAATACCAAAGAGGTTGTCATCTTCTAATTCTGGACTTGTGGAGTGAATTGTTCTTTCTGCAAAGAACTACAAGGTGAATACCAGGCCAAGTAAATCTGTGTTCTCATTTATTAAAGTCTTCATTAAAAAACAAACAAGCAGGGGTTACAAGTGATGTACTGCCATTCATTTTATTTATCAGCCTCCAACATCAGCAGTTACTTAAAAACCTCAAAAAAACGTTTAACTCAGGGGTAAAAAAATCTGTTTTAAATTAAGATAAAAGGAAAGTGCTCCTTAAGCCAATAAAACAAAATGAGTACACAAAATGATGTGTCAGGGCTTGGTCTGCATTTTGACTTCAAGGCTATTAACACTCTTCTTTGTTTCCACTTTTATCATACTTTACAACACTACTCAATGTGAAAGGTCATTCCAGGCGGAGAGCAGTCAGTGGGGGATCCATAATTTAGCGTGAACTGTTTCCTCTCTTAAATATCTAAAAGTATTTTTAAAATGTTTATGGTTGAATAATCAATTATTTAATTCTATTCTACATTGGTATATGCTATACATTTAAATATACAACAGTAATCATACAAAAAAATACCTTGCTATGGAGTGTGATTACAAATTAAGTGCCAAAAAAATAAGGTAACAAAGTAGGAAGCATTTCACTTAGCCTTTTGCTCCACTTCTTATGTTAAGTGGTGTTTTTAATTGCTGAAGACTATCACTCGTGTGGCTTAGGATCACAGGTCCAGTTGAAAAGGTGATGCAAGATACCTAGACAAACCCATCAGTTTCTGTTAGGTGACTCATTGGCATTTATCCAAAACTTTCCCCTGATCTCAGATCCCACTATGCACACTCACATGCATCCTTTGATCTTTTTTCTTGGGAAAGTGTATCCTGATTCCTATTAATGGACAAACTTTTCAGAATTGTGTTCAAATATTGAAATACAGTTGCATAGTGGTTATTTTGATTCAGTCCTCTGAATAAAATCACCAATGCAAGTGATGAAACACAAGAAAGAGCTTAACACATCCACAATGTGGATGTGCAATGCTTCTTATCAATATTGTCTTTGCAATAAACATCAATATTTTCCTGTAGCTGAGTTATGAAGGCATGTAATGAAAATCCCTTGAAAGCCATTAAATCTCTCTGTTCCTCCATTTCCCTGTGCATCTCATTTTAAATCTACCCACAGCTCACTCCTAAAAGCTTTCAGAGCTAAGAATGCCTACACTTCTCTACCTGTGCCCTGGAGTACAGTCGCCTTTCACCTTGCCCTGCTCCACATCAATTAAATTAACCTCAGAGCAGCACCTCCCAGCCCCACAGAGCTTGCAATCTGTGGTTTGTGTTTCACGCCTCGAGAATGGTTTGCATGTCTCTCTGAGTCTTTTCAATTCTAACAATCAAATAAAAATTACTTCTGCCTCCACAGACCTTACTTTATTTTTATCTCTAGATATTCAAAGCTGCAGTAACAGTATCAATTTAAAGAAACCCTTGTCTCATTGAATGGATTTTAAAGTATAATTAAAATTAATTACTTTTGCCTTATGGTGTAAATCTGGATTCAAGCTATCAATATAATGTTAATTATAGTATCAATATGTAGGACTATAGATAGTTGATGCTTATTTTTTATAAGAAACTCAGTTTCCTTTAAATTCAAACTGTAGAATGCAGGCAGGTACTACTCTATTTGGTAAAATGACTACAGAGGACAGTGCCAAAAATGTTCTGGAGCATTTGTGGGTAGGGGCATTAGTAGAAGGAAATAAAACATACCAGGTAAAGGTTCTTCAGCTTTGCACAGAAATATTTTGCAGCACCACAAGGACGAACACATTTTAAGTTTCCAATAGCTCCATCTACTGTTGTCACTGCACCTTTTTTCTCCTCCACCACCAAGTCCTCACACACACTCAACTTTTAGTTAAACCCATTTTAAAGCTGAAACCCACCCAACAGTTCTGCCACTCCAGTTTGTGCCAACTCATACAATCATACAATGTAGAACTCTACATAAATTGCCAGGAGTTTTTAAGACTTTGTCAATAACAGTTTTAAAGATACAAACAAAAGACCTCTAGGACAGGCCTTCTCTTCTAGCACAGCTGATACATCAGCATTAAAGTGCTCTGATGTGGCCCCAAGGCTGCAAAAGCAGAAACAGATCTGCAACTAAATAGACAGTAAAATCTAGTAAATCTGACCCAAAAACAATAAAAGAAAAAACAGGTCAACATGCTGTGGCTTCATAACTGACACCAGACCTGTGTGTTACTGTAAATCATTTGATCCAAATCAGACAAAGGCAGAACTTTATTTCTCTCAAATTAGTCAGATGGCTTGTTAGGGTTGATAGTAGTGGTATGCTGGCTCAAGGACAGAGATACCCTGGGTCTGCCAGTACAAAACCAACTTCTGACAGGCTTAAAATGTGAGGATAAGCACAGACACCACTCTGTGTGGAATCTCAGGAATCTTTTTCTGCCCTATTTGATGAGTATTTAAGCTGGAACTGCTGGGAAGGCAGAAGACAGGCACCATCCAGGCTTTGTTTGGCATCACTGCTCCTGCTGGGGACCAGGAAGGACCAGAGACCAAGTGTCAGGTACTGGAATGGATCCTGCAGGGCAGTGGTGAGTGACTCACTGGCAGGGGGTGGGAAAGAGGATTCTTCTCAGTCACAGCCAATGCACTGGAAGCAGCTGTCCTGTCCTGTCTCCTGCTAAGAGGTGTAACTTGTTTGTAAGCCCAGAGGACTGGAAGCTGCTCCTGGTGTACATCCTTTGACTGCTCCCAAGCCCTCATGCTCTTCTTCACCTTCAGTGACCTGATTTGACAGAGAAGGGAATGCTCTGGGCTCTGGGGTGGAAGAGCATCGTAACACACAGAGGTGACCAAGTGACTGAGACCTGGGGGCATGAGAGGCACAGATCACACATGTGAGAGCAAACAGGCACACCCTTCAGCCTTGCCAATCACCTTCTCCCTTCTGTTAGCAATTCACGTCCCACAATGAATTCCAAACTGCTTGGAAGGGAGAAGTGTCTGTAAAATGGAAAACCAACTCATTTTCTGGCATTTAAGAGAGAAATCTGGCTTCAAGAAAAGAAGCCTTTCTCCAGTTTGCATTTAATGGTAATTTCCTTCACAGACAGCACTGCGGTTTGTTAAGCCTTCAACTTGAAACCTGTGTTTCAGAAGTACATTTACATGTAATTTCAGCCAGCTTCTGTGGGATTCCATGAATAGGAAAACCCAGGTGCTTGAATGAGAAGACCATGATTTTTCCTGGCTGCTTTATGGGAGGCATTCCAGCCAGGTAATAAGATTGGCTGTATGCAGTAGAAACCAGGCAAAACCAACATTTCCACACTACTATA
Source organism: Melozone crissalis (assembly GCF_028551555.1). Lineage (NCBI taxonomy): Eukaryota > Metazoa > Chordata > Aves > Passeriformes > Passerellidae > Melozone > Melozone crissalis. Next base: position 58,281,407 of record NW_026535791.1, on the reverse strand, counting down.
GAAATCTATTAGATCCTGTTGCCATTTCCTAGCAGCAAAAAACAACTGCTGAGGTAGAGAGTTGGATACTCACTCCTCCTATGCAGGAATCTTAGAAGTGACAGGCTGTTCAGCCTTACCCTGTAAAAGTAAACTAAATTGAAGGACAATTAGCCCTCTTTCTTCAGAGGAACAATTCCAAATTTGCTTTCCTCTTTGTTTTGGAGCCTATTTAATTCCAACAGGATCAAAACCTGCAAACACTGTCATTTTTCACACAAGGTGTTAGGCTGTCTCTGGCTGTCCTGCCTGGTTTCATTACTCTGTTTATGATACATCTCTATGCCACAATTCTCCATTCAGCAGTACTATTTTCCACTGATGAACTTCTTTTGTGGCTTCCAACAGTTTCTGCTTTCCTGGACCACAAAAACGAAATGTCCTTCACTTCAAGCCACTTGTGCAGTCTCACACCACTATTCCACAAAACAAGATTTCTTTTCCAGGAGCACTATGTCTCCCTTGTCACTGCATCAGGCTCTAGAGCAGCACTGCTTCAACACTCTTTAGTGAAGTACTCTCTGAATGACTGATAGCTTGTTTTTGTCAATTACTATTATTTTTTATAATAAATGTGCATGTTTTAGGCTTGTATGGAGTGTAAATAAATGCATTAATTTAATACACCCACTTACAACACGCAGCAAAGCCACTTCACCAAACGGTGATAGTCTTTGCTCCATACAGACATGGAATAAGCAGTGTCACCCAAAAGGCTGGGGGATAGAGTGGAAAATTCAGCCTGAGAGGAGCCTGAGTGGGAATGGAAAGCATGGAGTACTTGGCAGAAAGTTTTCCTATATTTTCATGAACACTGAAGAGGTCTCCTTGAGGCACGATGGCATCTGCTACCTGAACAAAGACACAGGAGTCTCTTGGAGTGTCTTCCATCTTCTCCCTCCATTAACTCAATTTATGAGATGTTTCAGAGCATTCAAGGACCAGGCTTGGAAGTGGCAATTACTCTGCTGTCACAGGTTTTACATCTTTGCTCTCTGCTCATTTATCCTCCAGTCTCACTCTGACCTTGTATGTGCTCTAAGTGAGGAAGTGCATACACTGAGTGCAGGATTTCCAAAGTAAGAAAATTTGATTCTTTCTTCAGCTGTTAGTACCTTCAGTATAGGCTTCACCCCAGATCAGGCCAGGACAAACTCTGGCTATGACCAGGATCTGTGACAATTTTATGAATACACAACACAACACCACAGCCAGTGAAAAGTGAATGTTATCCCATCCTTGTGAACCAGCTGTGGAGACAAAATTTAGCAGCACCTTTTTCAGCTTGGCAGTGGCAAAGATTCCTCTCCTTTCCATTAAGGTTTGTCTAGGCTCCTTGGCAGACAAATTTTTCAAGTTCCCTTGAACATGACAACAGGAGAAGGCTGCTGATACAGGGGGATTTGCTGGATCACTGACAGGAATGACATCAAGCCCAGCCAGACACATCTAATGAAGAACACAGATGTCAGATCACTAAAACCAACATGCCAGGCCAAAGGCATGAAGGTTGGCCACAATCCCTGATTTCCTTCAGAAGGACATACAGAGCCTGTGACCAACTGCCAGGAAAGTAAAGGAAAAAAAAAGGGGGCTGCTATGTCATGTACCAGCTACGATTTCTCTTCAGATTTTTAAAGTTTGCTACCAAGAATCACAACTTCTCTAGAGGACACACATGAAGAACTAATCTAAAAAAAAAATAATTCAAAATAGTTAAAACTATAAGCATTTTTTCCCAACAGTTACAATTGGAGTGACTTGACAGCTTGATTCTTCAGGGCAGTGTGACAGCCAGGGAGGGAGGTCACCACTGCCATTTACCAGAGTTCACATGGGGTGCTGCACTGGAGAGCCCCCAGGTGCATTCCTCCTTCTCCTGGCACCGTTTTGGGGGCTTTTTCCTAGATGTTATTGAAGGCCACAGCTTTACAGTCAGGCTGCAGTTTCCTCTGAGATAGCATCCCTACAAACCCCTGCTTCTCACTCTTCTTCTTTCACACCCTGCTGTTGCTGGTGAGAAGCTTCTCCTCTTCTGGCCTCACACTCACCTTCTCCCCCTAGAATTCAGGTTCTTGACCCACCTGATGATGAAATCAGATTTGCCAGTGCTGGTCCCATCTTTCTGAACACATGAAAAAAATTCCATCAATGAGCAATGCTTTTCTTACTCAATACAGCTGAGGTTTTCACATCTTTCAGTACCCAGAATGAAGTGCCCGATTTCCTCAGTCCTTCCTGGGATCAGTGCCTCCAAACCACATCTGTCCAAGCTTCAACTAACAGGAATCCAGCCAGCATTCCAGCCTAGGTCAGCTTGTACTGTCACTCACATCAAGCACATTTGCATGGGAGTCATGACAGACAAATCTGACAAAATTCACATCAGAAATCTTGGCAAGAAGAAGGAGCTGCCAAATGCAATTTTGGGAACATACAGGAAAGGCATGAACCCCCTTCTTGGCAGCCAGCAGCAGTCAGGAGAGTGTTGGAGCTGCAAAAAAGGCTGATGGTAAGGCTCCTTGAGAAGAGCAGGAATACACAGCAAAGCCAACCCAGCTCCTTTCCCAGTGTTCAAGCTGCCGGGCCGCCTATAAAAAACATGGTTTTAAAATTTATTTTCATTTAGAGACAATAAGCTTTCAGCACTTGTGGCAGAAGAGTCTAGAACATTTCGGGAGCTCCAGCTGTAACTGAGCCAAATCCACCAGGAGAGCTTCTCCTTTGGGGGCAGAGCAAAGCCTTTGGAATTTTGAGGCAATCCCATCTCCATATGGCATTTATGCCACTTTTTCAGCAGCTCCGTGCTACACTTTTTTGTCAACAGCCGTCCGGGACGAGCTTCCCACTCCCGCAAGGACATCGCCGCTGCCTTTGCGCCGGGCCCGCGGTGCCTGGTGCCGGGAAGGGGGCGGGACACCGGGATGGGATCTGGGGCGGGATCCCGGGAGGGCAGCTCGGGCTGGGCGGGGAGTGGAGCGGGGCGGGATCCCGGGAGGGGAGCTGAGGCGGAGCTGGGGCGGGGCCGGGAGCTGGGACGGGGCCGGCAGCGGGGCTGGATCCCGGGATGGGAGCGGGGCGGATCCTGGGGTGGGAGCTGGGCGGGGCCGGGAACGGGGCTGGATCCCGGAATAGGACCTGGGGCGGATCCCGGGATGGGAGCGGGGCGGGGCCGGATACTGGGGCGGGGCCAGGATGGGAGCGGGGCCGGAGCCGGGATGGGAACTGGGGAGGAGCCGGGAACCGGGGCGGGATCCCGGGATGGGAGCTGGGGCGGGGCCAGGAACTGGGGTGGATCCCGGGATGGGAGCGGAGCGGGGCCGGGATGGGAGCTGGGGCGGGATCCCGGGATGGGAGTGGGGCGGGGCCAGGAACGGGGCGGATCCCGGGATGGGAGCTTGGGCAGGGCCGAGATGGGAGCTGGGGCGGGATCCCGGGATGGGAACTTGGGCAGGGCCGAGATGGGAGCTGGGGCGGGATCCCGGGATGGGAGCGGGGCGGGGCCAGGAGCGGGGCGGATCCCGGGATGGGAGCTGGGGCGGGATCCCGGGATGGGAGCGGGGCGGGGCCAGGAGCGGGGCGGATCCCGGGATGGGAGCTGGGGCGGGATCCCGGGATGGGAGCGGGGCGGGGCCAGGAGCGGGGCGGATCCCGGGATGGGAGCGGGGCGGGGCCGGGGTTTGGGGAGGGGCCGTGAGTTGCGCGGGTCCCGGGCGCGAGGCCGGGGCAGTCCGGCTCAGCGATTGGCGCTGTTTTTCCCGCGTGACGCCGCGCCGGGCGGTGATTGGCTGCGGCGCCCCCCCGCGCGGGCGTGGCCGCGGAGGTGACGGGCGATGGGGCCATGGCGCCTGGCAGCGCGCAGGGAGCGCCGGCCGCCGGCAGGTACGTGCACGGTCCCCCCGCCCTCACGCCGCCCGCGCTCCCCGGGGCCGCCGCCGCGGCGACCGGGCTCTGCAGTGGCCCAGGGCCGCCCCTCCCCGCGTGCGGCCTGCGCGGGACGCGCGGTGGGCCCGGCGGCGCCGCCGGCACTGAGGGGGCCGGGGGTCGTCGCGGGCGGCCGCCGGCGAGTGATGGCGCCTTGTGGTTCCTTCCCCCGTTAGGAGCGGGCCCGGCATGGACGGCGGAGGCCCGGCGGCGCACAGCGTGTGCATGGTGTCGGACTTCTTCTACCCCAACATGGGGGGCGTGGAGAGCCACGTGTACCAGCTGTCACAGTGCCTCATCGAGCGCGGCCACAAGGTGCTGGTGGTCACCCACGCCTACGGCCACCGCAAGGGCGTCCGCTACCTCACCAGCGGGCTGAAAGTCTACTACCTGCCCCTGAAGGTGATGTACAACCAGTCCACGGCCACGACGCTCTTCCACAGCCTGCCCTTGCTCAGGTACATCTTCGTGCGGGAGCGGGTGACCATCGTGCACGCCCACAGCTCCTTCTCGGCCATGGCCCACGACGCCCTGTTCCACGCCAAGACCATGGGGCTGCGCACCGTGTTCACCGACCACTCCCTGTTCGGCTTCGCCGATGTCAGCTCGGTGCTGACCAACAAGCTGCTGACGGTGTCCCTGTGTGACACCAACCACATCATCTGCGTCTCCTACACCAGCAAGGAGAACACGGTGTTGCGGGCAGCCCTGGACCCTCGGATTGTCTCTGTCATCCCCAACGCTGTGGATCCCACCGACTTCACCCCAGACCCCTCCAGGAGGGATGACAGTACAATAACAATTGTGGTTGTCAGCAGACTCGTTTACAGAAAAGGTAATGGGGGATCAAATGTAAGCTTGTTTTGGTTTCCTTTCTTTGGAGAGGTCTTGGTCAGGTACTACTTAGGTTGTATCTGTGGTATGGATGGATTTTGCACTGGGAGTGGTGAGGTGGCTGTTCCAAGCTTTTGTGTTTGTGAGCTCAAGAAGAAGAAATGTACATTGTTTTTGTACATGGTGGGTTCAGAGGTGTGTTTCCTTTGTAATACTGAAGAGACCAAAAACTTTGGTCAGTTTGTAAAATTGAAGGTTTGGCTCGTATTGGGCATAAGATTTAGGGCCTAATCTATATATTCTGTTAGAATTGTTTTAATTGTTTTTTATTTAATCCAATGACAGCAACTTAAGTGATTTTTTTTTCCATTTTTGTCTCCTATGAGGTCCCAAGTTGTGGGTTTTTCATAATTTTGTGTACAGTAGTTTAACTGTACACAAGAAGACTTTTCAGGAGACTTTTGTTTCCAGTTCTTCTGCTCCTGAATATAGTTGTAGTTGTGGGCTACATCATGAGAAGTTCTGAAATCAAATGAAATAATGGCTTGCCCTAAATTTTCTCCTCTTAGGTATTGATTTGCTTAGTGGTATAATTCCTGAGCTGTGTCAGAAATATCCAGAGTTACATTTCCTAGTTGGAGGAGAAGGACCAAAGCGAATCGTACTGGAAGAAGTCCGGGAGAGATACCAGCTGCATGACAGGTTGGTTCTGACCCTTCAAGGTACTTCAGGAGTGGAGACCTGCCTGCCTCCCTCCCCCAGATAAGCCCCAAAGCCTGAGGCTAAAGGCAAGGCAGATAAACCAGACACTGAAGACTTTGAGATCTGCACTATGGCCCAGCAAATAAATTCATATTTCTATGAATAGGCCCTGAATGAGCCTTCAAAGGTGGCTTAGATATAAATTTATCATGCCCCTCTCTGCAACCATGATGCTTGGATCTCATATGGCATCAGGTGTTAACAACTCATTTGTGCCATTGCATGTCAGGATGACTGCTAGGAATTTATTATTTTCACTATGAAACTCTTCAGCATAGTGCTTGTCTCATGTGTTCTTGTGGTGCTACAAACATGTTGCCTGGTGCTACCATGTTACCAGAATGTTGCCATGATACAGATACATTTATGTATTTCTATTGGGTTTTCTTGATCAAGAACAGTTTCATATTCTTGAATGTTCATTTTATTTTCTAGGTTTTTTTGTTGCCTGTTTTGTGCTTTAGTCACAATTAAATTTGTCAGTATCATTCTCATTTTACCCTTTATTGTTTTCCAATATCTCTTCAAGATGACATGTCCTGATCATCATATCTTAAAAACTTTTTCCCTTGTCAGACTCAGATTGGTCTGACCTCACATTGAAAATTCAGACAATGCATTTGACAAATCTTAATTATTAACTGACTGAAGCCATTTTTTCTTGCAGAACTAGAAGGCTCAGTAGCAATGTTCTGGAGGCAAATGTCATTAAAACAGCAACTTCTCCCACCAACTTTATTTTCAGAAGTTTCTTTCAGTGTGACAGTAAAAAAGCAGGGTTTTCTATTTCTCCATTGCTGGAGAAATTTAGAGAAAACTAAACCGAGGTGCCCATCTTTGTTCTCTCACTATATAAGTGTGAACCATTGGTGTACTTTTTCTGAATATGTGGCATTATTATGATCCAAATCTAGTATTTATCTCTGAGGGTTTTTTTGTTTGTTTTTTTTTCCTCTTGTATGCAGGGTGCGTCTTCTAGGAGGCCTGGAACACCAGGATGTCAGAAATGTCCTGGTCCAGGGGCACATTTTTCTCAACACTTCCCTCACTGAGGCCTTTTGTATGGCTATTGTGGAGGCAGCAAGCTGTGGTTTACAGGTAAAAAAAAAAATCTAAAAAATCTCAGTATCTAAAAGACATGTATCCATTTTAAACAAATTTCACAATAAAATAATGTGTTTATCACATTGATTTCATCTGAGGCTCTGTCTTGACAGAGGTAAGCAAATGTTATCCCCATTTACAGATCACCTGGAAGCTGAGAGAGAAGGGTTAACTCCGAGAGGAATTTTGTGTAGAATTTGCAGTAACATTTAGATCTGCTCTCAGTTCTCTGAACTAGCCAAATACTGTTTTGTATGTGCTCCTTTATGGAGTTTTGGGGTAGTTGATGTTCACAAAGGTTTACTTCGAAAGGAGCTGCAGAAAAATTGCCTTCCTGTGTAGAGATTCAAGATAAGTGTGAGAGAGAGAACAGTAAAAGCCCTGACTAATTTACAACTCAGACTGACAACTCAAAAAAGAAGTTGAGTCAGTAGCCATAAAGAATTAGAGTTTCACAAGAAACAATAAGGGAACCTTATTAAGAAGACAGACTGATAAGACTACCTAATTTACAGTAAGTATAGAAAATGGGAGTGACTTCAATTTTTTCTTTACCTCAGTATCCTTTAACAGCAGTTACTACCTAGTTGTAGTTACTCTTTTGCCATCTCTTCTCTAGAGGTGAGAAGTTTTGCAGTTTCTTATTGCCCAATGTTTAGAAATGATTGCACAATGTGAGTCTTTGTAATTTCTTACTTCCCTTTAAAAATAATAATGCCGATTAATATAAATACATTTTTGCAAGTGTTCAGTAACCTAGGAAACTGGAATTTCAAGTATGTGGTAAAATTATCCTCTGCAAGTAGAGGTAACAGGTTTTTTTGAGATACTGTGGAAGAAGTGTCCAAAATCTGATTACACAGGTTCAGTTGTGTATTGTGGCACACACCTTCAGGAAAGGTGTCTCATAATCACTCATTAGACCTGTCTGGTTAGTCTTCTGTTTTATCACCAAAGAATCTTTATGGACAATGTTGAAGGTAATCTGCTGTGTTTGTCTTTTCTGGGGTTTACATTTTTAGTTCACACACAGGTCAAGTTCCCAAACCATCATATTTTCCTATTCTTTTAAATAATTGCATCTAAACAATGTAATAGCATTGCTGTCACACAGGTTCATTTTTTATGTTACCAATTCTTTTGTTTGTTTCAAAGGTGGTGAGCACAAGAGTTGGTGGGATTCCAGAGGTACTTCCAGAAAATCTCATCATTTTGTGTGAGCCCTCTGTGAAATCTTTGTGTGATGGACTAGAAAAAGCTATTGCCCAGCTCAGATCAGGAACTCTGCCATCTCCAGAAACTGTTCATAACAAAGTAAAGACTTTTTATACGTGGAGGAATGTAGCAGAGAGAACTGAGAAAGTATGTATAATCACTTCTTTTAAATTCTCTGAAATTACATTTCTGAAACAATTCTTGCTTTGAAATATTACTAGGCACATTCACCATGCAATATTCCAGTGTAATTTTTCACCATGTTTCCTCTCAAACATACATGATTTTAAAAGGTCGAGAAAATGCTTTTTTTCCCCACAAATAACTCCTGGATATATTTTCTATTTGTATTTGTATTTTCTAACATGCCATGATTGCTGGTAAATATTTTGAAGAAAAGCCTAGATCATTAGTTAGATTTCTACTCTATTTGTTCAAGTCTTGACATGAAGTAACTTTTCTGGCATAACTGGAAAATGTGCTGCTCAGGTGTATGACAAGGTAAGAACAGTTCATGACAAAGCTTTGCCATGTGCTAACAAGTAGTTTAAAATTATGTGAAGTAGTTTAGTGCTGGAAGGTTGAACACAGCTGAGTTTACATAAGCTCTGGTTGTAATGAAAATTTATTTTCATAGTTTTGAAATCATATTTCAGAACTAGAGCTGCACTTCAGTAGAAAAACTCTGCCTTCAGTGAAGAATGTTGGCTGCAGTAATGTTACAAACACCTGTGGAGCTGTGTCACTTCTGCCTTCACCTCCTGTGTTTTAGGAAGGAGAGAGTAGCTGAACCCCATGCCTCTTACTTAGATTGTACTGCACTCAACTGTATATCTCTCACAAGCCTCCTTGAAGTGCCATGTACAACCAGTTTATTTTAATATTTTTAAGTGCCATCAGTATAATTCATTTTATGATTTTGTAACGGCAGGCAACATTTGAATTGCAAAGTTTTTACAGACGTTAGCCTAGATTTGAGTTTGCTTTATATAACATTTTCTTAAAAAAACCCACCAATACTTCATGAAGGAAAATGGTCATAGAATTGGTAGAAGTATGCATAGATCTTAAATTTTACAGAATTTAAGATAAATTAAAAAGTAATTTACTTTAAAATTTACTTTAAAAGTAATTTACTTTAAAATTAAAGTAAATTTTACAGAATTTACCAGATAGTTGTTTGTTACCAAATAAGGTTACCTGTAGAATGGAGTCTGTAACATTCTTAAGGAAATAAGGAAAATAACTGTGTCCTTCAAGCCTTTTTGGAGTGGTTTGTAGTGGGTTTGTAGTTGGCTTTGATTGACATGTATAATAAGTCACTAGTGGCAAATATTTGCATTGTGTAGTAATTGAACTACTGTTTCTTTAAACAAAAATCAGGAGCCTATTAGGATTTGGTTCATTGTTCAAATACAGAGATTTGGAATAGTGCCAAACTCACCTAAGAGTTCATCCATCATTGTGTTTAAAATCTAGTAATTGCATGTTCAAGCTCTTCCTGGGACTGATGTGAATATGAGATTAGAACCCATTCAATCCATTAAAACCTCCAGCCCTTTCTGTATAATATTACATGAGAGAAAAATTATGCAGCCTTCCTAGTTAATGAAATACTTCTGAAGTGTGTAAAAGAAGAGAATGTTTCGTATTTCTCCTTAAATGAATGAATGAAATATCTAGAACAAGACTCATAAATCAGCACTTAGGATCTGCAAACTTTTTGGGGGGCAATATTTGTCCTGTCTGGTGGCTAAGACTAGATCATTTATTTTGTGCAGTGATAATAAAGTACTGCCTGATTTTTGAGGTAGAATCAATGCATTTTTAAGATGTTACTTTCTGTCTCCTCTCTGTTCAGGTGTATGACAGAGTTGCAGATGAAGTGGTTTTACCAATGAAGGAGCGACTTGACAGACTAATGACTCACTGTGGTCCCGTGACCGGGTGTATTTTTGCTTTTTTTGCTGTTCTGAACTTCCTTCTCTTGGCATTTCTGAGGTGGATGACTCCAGATTCCATTATTGATGTTGCAATAGATGCTACAGGACCTAAGGGTGCATGGACTAAACGGTATTTTTTTGGGAAAAAAAGAAGAGTTAAAGAGGAACTTGTAAACTCCTAAATTGCGCAAGTGGAGAGAGAAGAACGTGTCAGTCATTAAAGGTTTTAATGCTTGCTGACAGAGACATTACTCTTAAAACTCTTCAGTTTCTTTCTGAAGTTCTTGGAAAGAAACTTAGTTCAATGTGCTACCTCAATTTAGGATGATGTTCTTAGTTCAGTTTTGGATTAATGCAAATCTATGGGCTTCTCTTTTGCACTGAAAGCTGGGAGGAGAAAATGTGTTTTTATATATGTCAGAAGCCTTGGAAACAAAAGTAGAAGATTTCCCTTGATAACTTGAACATTGCAGAAAGGGACTTAAGTGTTTGAGAAAGCAAAACACAACAATTATTAGCTTAATGTAATCCCTGCTAATCCCTGATATTTACTGTGACTTTTATTTTAAGACCTCTTTTAAAATAATTAAAATCTCAACAAAATACACCTTTTTTTCTCCTAAGATGAAAATGGCACTTGAAATTAGTCATAAAGTCCATTACCATGTAAATTTCAGAGACTTAGTTCTAGCAGTTGTGTCCCAGTGACAGTGTTTTGCCTGCCTAGCATTATTACTTTGAAGTTCTTCCCTAGTCAGAGTTGCACATTCTGTTGCTAAACCAACATTCCATAATGATTTTCTGATATTTTCAGAGGTGCTAATTTTTTCCTGTTCCCTTACACGTGTGAAAGTGATGTAAAGCTTATAGTGATTTTGGGTTTTGCTTTTGCTTTTCGGTACATAGGGGAAGAAATAGTATTATTTAGAGATAATACAGCCTCTAGAAACATCTCAGGCCTGAAAACCTCCAGCAGTCTGTGCCAAAGTGTCAAGTAACACGTGTGTGAGAGAGCAAAAACTGTGAAGGGCTTACAAGCACACTCGTGCTTACCTGCTCTCTCCACCTCCCACCCACCCATCCCTTCTCCTTTCTTATGACCAAAGTGGCATTTCAGTCCATCTCTGGGAGGGACAGCGTTCAGGGTGAGTGATTTCACCTCACCCACGTCAGAGACACTGGCTGCCAGGTGCTGCATGTGAACTCTTGGGAAGGTATTCCTTAAGTGAAATAACAATGGCTGTGCTTTTCATGGAGAGACAGAAGGAGCAGCTGTGAGGAGTCTGAGTGATTTGTACTGGGGCAGGAGGCAGCACAGCATTGTGCCAATGGCTGTGAGAAGAGGTGTTTGTTTCATTTGTGTCAGCCACCTCTAAAATTGCCCCTTGTTTGATGCACTGGGTTAGTTTCTTTTTCAAGCATCACTAATCATGACAAGCTTCCTATTTTATGACTCTGGAGTATTGTGTGCTGTTGGACACTGTATTAATATTAAAACTGTGCAATATGAAAACACTGTTTCCAAACCCTTGAAGAGTAGTATTTAACACACTCCTTCTGCCAAATTCATCTTGTTTATGTAGAGATGTAATTACACAAGCATTTTATAATTTCATTGAACATATTTTCATGAAACAAAAAGATAGTGTAAATAATTGCCATATATAAAGTCTATTTTCTTTTACTAGAATTTTTAGCCTTTGATATGTAACATACAGCTGCTTTAAAAGCAGAAATCATCTAAAATGGTGCCACAAGGTTTAAGGATAAATGGGTAGAATTAAGCTAATATTCTACTTTTTTAAGTTATTCTTTTTTTTTTATATTGTTCAAGCATTGAAATTTCTAACAACCTTTTGAAAATACTGATTGCCACTCCAGGGAAATGTTATATATATATGTGTGTGTGTAATTTTAGTAATACTTTGTTCTCTTTTAGTTCTGTTTGGTTTCCTGCAACATCTGCAAACACAAATCAAAAGGATTGCGTGTATCTATTCAAAATAAGTTTTCTTTTGTGGAACATTGTGTACTTACAAATAACATAATAAAACCTTGTTATAGTCTTGTTTACAAGCCCAATGTAAAGTTTATCTAGGGGTTTATTTACCTTTCCATAAAAAATGGATACATTTCATTAATGTGTGGGAGGATGTAATTAGAAAATACAGAACTAAAAACCATAATGCTACTTTTCACCACTGGTTGTTGGAGTTCCTATGAGAATGTTTTTTAATAATCATCTTTCTGTACAAGCTGCCATACAAACTTAACCCATAACTGGTTTCTCAAATAACACCACTTGTATTATGCAGAACTTTGTGGAAATGATTTGCTCACTGGCTTTGTGCAGTGGAGTAAAGGATGATGCCACAGAAACATTTACAGTTCTACAAAACATCAGGCTAAATAAAATAAGCAGGATACTAAAAAAAATTACTGAGATAATGAATATGGTTAGAAATTAATAAAATAACTTGTTTAAAAAATTAAAATATTTCAGTTGTGCTTGCAGGTAACATTCAATTGTTGTGAAATACCAGGGAAATGTTAGGAAAGGGAGAGTGACACTAATTAAGCAAGGTCTTGCACAGAGCAGAGCCTCTGGTGTGTAGGAGGAGCAGGAAGACCTGTATAGAATGTCCCCCTCCCAAACTGCAATGGAATTCCATCCCCTGGCACAAGGAGGAATTATTGTTTCCAATACATGATGTGCAGACACTGTGAATCAAGGTATTGAAAATTGTAGGTTAAACCATGCAATACACCATACAAGCATCAAGTAAAGTATTAGATTAGTCTTTCAGACTATGTTTGAGTGGATGTGGATGTATCTGTAAGAAGGTAACTACTGTAATTTACTTGGTTTGTGGTCAAGTTTTTCTGCATCTGTTAATATTTTTTTCCCTGTTTTATATTTGGTCCCTTTTTCATATATGCCTAGGCTTTTGAAATTTAATTGTAAAAGTCTTTCTGGTGCTTTCTGCTTCAGTAAAATACAGACTTTATGTAAATACATAAAAGAATAATCAGTCTCAAAATGGCTTAATATTTTGATTTTTTTTTAAATTAAAAGTATTTCAATATTTTTAGTGTTTAATTGCTGTCATTAAACTACTCTCATGATATTTGCTGTGCATCATGACATTTGGTAGTATGTTGACTTCCACAGTTTTCCCTAATGACTTGAACGTGGGCAGAGATAAAAGGTGGATATTTTTTAAGGGAATAAAACTAATGACAGGATGTGGCTATGTGTCTGAATTTATTATGTTACCAAAATTAACATTTTTCTTGTAAACCTGGCAGGTAGATCAGGTTGCTTTCAGATCATGACATGCTTCAACTCTCTCACAATTCTAGAGATGCTACTTGTGCAAGATTCATTGAACTTCAACTGTGCATGGCTGCTTGTCTTGTGCATGCTGGTTCTTCAAGCTGCTTGTTTAAGCAGGAGGGGCTGGTGCATTCCCTGGGAACACAGAGAATGCTGCTGGAATTTGCTATCCTCCTGCCCAGGCAGCAGCAGGAGTTTCAATAACCAGGTGTGATGGGTGGCAGATAGGTGAGATCACTCCCACATTGGCTTGACAGCAGCCCGTGAGTCACTCTCACATCTCTTTTCAAGAGGAGTGTTGTAAGTGTGCTCACCCAAGGATGCAAATAAGGCAAGGCTTGTGTGGGGAGTAGTGTCATTTATTGGATCAAACTGATAGACAGAAAGTAGCCAGGCTCTGTATGGACTCCTTTGTTCTCATCTCTTCTGTTTGAGTGTTTCTGACTCCTTTTTTTCCCCAGTTGCCTTACTTTGATTGAATACATTGGATACTCTAATCCCAGCTAAATATATTAGAAATACACTGCTGTAATTCAGAGTGTGTGTAGCATAAGAATAGACCAATACCTCTCTGAAGTTCTTTGACATCAGCATTCCTCATCCTTTATTTCCTTGCCAAATTCTTTAGGTCATATCTGATATTTGTCCCTAGAAGTTGGGCAAAGTTAAGGTGAACCTTAGTGAAAATGAGTTGTTTTCTAAGCTGGATTGCCCTTTTTTTCCTGCTTATTTCTTGCATGTGTGTAAACTAGCATATATAGACATTACTTTTCATGTTTTTTTGAAGATGTAGCTAAACTACATCTATTTACCTCCTCATGACAATTTTTTTGAAGGATTAATATATTTTTTGATATTTTGATTTAACAATTTAATAATTATCCCAGAGTTAAGGAAGAGTGATTCACGGCATAGTTAGGCCATCTTGCATAAATCAGTGAGGTGTGTTTTTTCTACAGGGGGCTGACTTGTTCACTCAAGTCTGTTAATGGAATTGCGTAATGCACCTTGCTCAGGTCACAGCAGCGATACTCAAAAGAGCAAGGGAGAGCGATGACAATCCTGTGTCTGCACTGCCATTGCTCGTGTGTTCCTCCTGTTCTCACGCCTACACAATGTTGCTCATCTCTCTAGTTTCAAAAATACCAGAGATTTCTGAGTGATCACACCCAAGCTTGCTGTTGTCTGCCTGACTACTACCCTCACCAGTATTCATACTTTCCACCATGCTGTTCAGCTGTCTTCCCAGTGATAATTTTCTTTTACATCCACTGCATTAATTTCCCCAGTGCTCTTGTACGCTAAGAGCAGATTAGGAGATTACACAAGTTTTTCTCAAATGACTCACTGAATAATTTAACTGAAAATCTTTATTTGTCTTGTTCTGAAGCCAGGAGGGTGATTTTGCTGCTACACAAATAGTTAGTCCTTCTGGGAGCGTCATGTTCCAGTGAGTGCTTCCAAGCAGTCAAACTTTCCTGTGGTTATCTAGAGCACTTGGAGAGCTCTTTGGTATTATTCCATTAGGGATAAAAGAATTTCAGCGGCAAGCACCTGATTTTCAGTTTCTTGCATTTTTCTGAGTTTTATGGACGTGCACAATTCTACATACCATCTAGTAGGTTGATTGTGAAAGAAATCAGTTATTTTCCTTTGCAACCAAAAGCCTGGTTTTCTAGTTTTTTTGTCTTAAAAGCTGCTCTTCCTTCTTGCTTGTCTCCTGTTGAGAGCCAGTTTTGTAAATACTACACAAGAAAGATTTCTCCATTATTCAGGCTGACTTTACTTTGTAATGGTCTTAATATTTTTTATGTGTTCTTTTTCTCTGCATCCAACATTTTGTTCTTTACAGCTTTTACTATTTCTCTGGCTCCAGGAGGAATGTTTTCATTATCTCGGATTTTTCTGGGCTGACCATTCTGGTTTTTGGTCCACCTTCATTTGCTAATTTCTTCTCTGTTTCTTAGCTGAGGAGAATTAACTGCCAATAAACCAATATTTTGGTTTCTCTGTGATTCTTTAACTGAACTTTTCTTGTCCTGTAATCTGTATCTTCAGCTGTCTGTGGCAAACAGTATTAAAGTGATTGAAATTATTCATAAGTATAATAGTTTTTACAGGTATTTAAAATTACTGTGTAAGGAAAGGTAGATGTAATACTTTTGTAAGGGGTTAAGTTATGTAAGAATGTAATAACTTGGTTTAATTCAGAATTTTCATAAAATTGTTTCACTGGAGAAAATTGCTTGGAGTGTTTTATCTCTGCACATATTTTATACAGCATTTTAGTGCACCTGGGAGGGCTGAGCACCAAAGACAGCAAGGTACTAAACCAGCTGTATTGCTATAAACCAAAAGAAATTTCATCTAAAATGCTCAGAGAAATAATTTGCTGTATAATTTCCCTGTGCATATCACCATCTCTTTGAGATCTCTAAGAGAGGAATTATTCTGCTCTTTTACTTGACAGATGTTGGAATTGAAGGCTAAGAGAACCTGGGCAAAGAGAGGAATCAAGTAAGAATTAAATCCTCCTCCTGTGGTACATATAGGAAAACAAAAATAAATAAAAGTTTAAAATAAAAAGAGATGGGGTGTTCTACATAGATTCAAATAAATACATAGAGAACCCTTTGTTCTCTATGGAAGCCACGTGCCTTCAAAACGAAAAAAAAGGGCAGTTAAAGAAAGGGTACATCTTGTTCAATTTCAAACATTACACCTTTGAATCAATGGAGGATAATGTAAAAATATTTCTGAAACAGACAATGCTGTTTGCAAGAGATATCTGTGGACACCACTATTTATCCCTGAGTAATGGAAAAAAATGATATGTGTTTCTTGTTGTGCAATTTCAATGCATTTTTCTCCTCCTAGAATAACTATGACTTTCTAGCCCTGGCTTTGGTCACGTGAATTTATTTCAAATTCTTTCATGATAATGCTTTTCTTTGATATGTTTGCCTTTGTTCTGTATCTGAGTACCAGCAAGGCCTGTTCTCTAGATGGAAAAGACAGAAAAGTATTCTTTTTGCAGCATCTGAACAATTTCTGCAACTTTATCTATGCAGTCTTTGTAAATGGAACTGCTACCTTTAAGAATAAATCCAATGTGGATGTATAGGCTTTCAGGTGGCATGGAGAGCATCTGTCTGAAAATTTATTCTCATTTATGTAGGTTTGGAAAGGATTTTCTCAGTTGTTTCCTGTATGCAGAGATGTTCAAAATATCTTATCCTTGATATTGTTATTTAGCATCAAACACCTCATACCAAATAAAACCAGGATGTATTTTTGGTAACTGAGGAACAGCAGGTCCTGAAGGGTTTAAAATAGATGACATATGATACCAAGAATAACCCAGTGCAACTTAGCCAACCTGAGAAACTATTCAAAGAGCAAACCAAAATGGAGGGCACTTCTATACTCCATTCTTTCACCAACATTTATTTTGCTATTTTTGCTTTGTTTTGCTTCAAGCTTTTAATTAAGATTTCCTTGGCTTTGCTGACCCATTTCTATATTGTTAAAGGCAACAGAAAAGAAGCTGCCAGGATAGCAGAAGAGATCTATGGAATAGTCCCAGGTAAAGTAAAAATATGGACTCTATCATTTAAATGTTTATTTGCCACATTTTTGTAACTCAAGGATTTAAATCAGTGAGTTGCCATGAAATGAGGGATTTTTTGCTAAATGCAGGGGTAAATGTTTGAACCTGAAGTGCCTCTCATTTCTGGGGTCTCTGCAGTGTCAGTATGTGTTGGCATGGTTTAGGTGTGCAAAATATGAGACTCCAACAATTACCCAGCTAGAATGAGGATGACATTTGGTCAATGCACTATATATGATAAATAAAAATACTGCTCTCAGTACAAGGTGTTCTTTATCAGTGGTTACAGATTGTTTTACTAAACATCCAGTTTTACTGCCAGAGAATATTTAGGGAAAAATTTTAACACATTGATTTTCTGAAAGGAGATGCTAGGAGGATATAACTAATAACTTTATGAATCCAAGCAAAGAAGCCTTGTTTTGTTAAATCATATGATAAAAATGAATGCAGCTAAAATTGTTCTGAAAAATACACAGCACAAGAATATGTTGTATTTCATAGCTTACTTAGCAGGTCATGGTTTTGTTTTTTTCAAGTGATTTTATTCCTTCAGATCACTGCCATAATAATGAATAGGCATGTGATTGCATTCCTGTGATTAATTCCACTAATTAAAATGACACGGTATTTTCAATTTACTGCTAATGAGGGCTTATTTTCCTAGCTGCAGATTCTGATCAGCATTGTGACATCACACATTTCTGTGTGACTCATTTTCTGGGCACTTGCTTTGTGATTGTGCCATCATGAACAGGCACAGGAATGGCATCAGAACACAGATGGTGTTCTTTGGGATGGGCACCCAAAGCAGGGAGATTAACCTCTGGCCAAGAGAAATACTGCAGCCAAGCATTTTTGACAAAGCCTTTATGAAGCCTGTATATATACAGGCATGTTTTGGTTATTAATTTATTTTTTATTCTCCATAATATAATTCCAGTCATTTGTTACTGTCGTTTTTTCCCAAGCACCTTTATGCAATCATAGTCTGACACGCGGTGAGCAGCAGTTTTTCCTTCAAGCTTTTCCTTCAGGTTCTTATTGAGGTGCCTTGAAATTCAGCAGGCTGTAACATATTTTTATCTGCAAGTTGCCATTTGCAGAAAGTCATTAAGGCTAATCTTACAAAATGTAAGATCATGTGATGTTGTTGCTGGGGCACTGTATCATATTACAGCCAGAGCTTCACAACCTTTTCTCTTTGCAGTGAAGTAGCACAGCAGCAGCAGCAGGGCTGCGTAATTTATCTGTAGGCATTTGAAAAGAGCACTTTCAGTCATGTCACTCCCAGCTGAGCAGGGGAGAAGTGCTCCATATGGGAACTATATTTGCCACACGTTTCAGGGAGGTAGGTTGTGGTGGGAGTGTGCAGAGCGAGTGTTGTCCTGAGGCTGTGTGTGCACACACATGCATTGGAAATGCCCTGGAAATGCATGTGAGAACATGCACGAGCTATACTCTGCATTAAAGGTTAAATAAGGCCCTGGAGCTCTGCTTGAGTAACTCCTGAATCCTCCTGCTGTATGAGGGCTCTGGGCTTTGTCACTTGCAATGTCTTCTGACTTTCTGAGCCGAGCTTGCCTGTTTTAGTCACCAGCATGATGAGAGGTGTGGGGTATTTGGGGGGGTTTCAGGAAGGCTTTTCTTGGTTCCTGTTTCCATCATTTTGACTGATGTGCCATTCAGAGCCTTGCCATATATTGTGCCAGTTGTTCTTTCCATGCCAGTTTCCTGCCTTCGGAGCCCAGGAAGTGCTCTGTAAATAAATGGAAACAGTAGTAATTACTACAGTTAAAACTGTAACTCCATTAGCTGAAGTGCATCCTGGTCCTTGGGTAACAAAAGGAGACTCCTTTGGCCAAGAGTAAAACCTCTGCTGTGTCCTTGGCCTCAAGTCCCCATGGATGTGTCCATGCCTCTCATTGATTTCTCCCTGCCTTGGGTAGCATGTGAAATGGAGATAAATCACCCTTCCCATTCTCTCTGTTGTGCTGCATAGCTGAAAAAATTAAACAGGACAAGGGCTTCAGATACAGTGCCCATGGGCTTACTGTACAACAGAGCATGAATGCAAACACTGGTTTTGCTTCTGTCCTGTGGCACTGGAAATGCAGCTGGCCTTTGGAGAAACACTTACTACACACTGTGTCACAGGATGGTTATGAATTTTAATATAGGACAAGTAAATTTGCTCTCTATTTGAGCGGCAGGGATTTAACCTGAGCTGAATGTCTATGCCTGTAGGTAGTAGCTAGGCTAAAGAATTATTTTTCTTGGCATAAATAGATTAGGATAAGAAAAAGGGCAAGCAAGCCTACGTGAAGGAGTCTGAACAGTTCAGCATCTCAAAATAATTAAAGAAGAAAAGTAAAGCCCTCAGGCAGAATTTGTTTTTCCATGTATTTTCTGAAATATTTCAGTGAAGAGAATGATTAAACCTGTTACATGGTAGTCTGAGAGGGAGGATGTTATTTATGAAATTGTCAGTTCAGGAAATAAAACTGCCAAGGACATGCCAGAATTCATTTGATGGACAAGTCAGCCCTGCTATGAGGCTCTTAACAAAGTGTCAGAGAAGCTGGGATGCAATTTGTGACAAGAGCTCCCAAGGAAAGGTGGAGGCTGATATGGTTTTGAGTAGGAGAATTGCAGGGTTCTGAAGACTCCACACGAGACCCAGCAGCACTAAATTCGTGATCTTTGCTGAAACATGTTTTTAGCTCTTCTTTTAAAAGTTCTGCCAAGAAGCTTTTGTTTAGATTTCTTAGTGAGCAGCCAGCTTTCTCAGGATTGCTGATCCCTCAGCTGTTGTGCTGAAATTAACTCATCAGTTTCACCACTAAGCCCACACTGATTTCAGTCCTGATCTGCATTTACACGTGGCTGTGCTCCCCCTGTGCTCCCAAGATGTGCTTTTGCTGCATCCCTGAATTAGCTCTGTGCATTTGCTGTTTCAGGCAGCTGGGCAGACCGGTCCCCTCTCCACGATGCTGCCTTCCAGGGACGCCTCCTCTCTCTGAAAACCCTGATTGCACAGGTAAAGGCCCACAGGGAAAGGAAAGGCTGGGAAGCAAGGTGGTTTCACATGAATTGCATTTATGGGCTGGTGAGCTGGTAATAGATTGCAACAGGGCATAAGAAATATGGCTGTATGAATAATATATCAGCACAAACACCTCTGGGCATGTTTCAGTTTGCTCAGTTAAGAAGCTGGGGACAAGCCTGGGACAAAGACTATCACAGCTTGCAGCTTGCTATACAATGAAGAATGATCCTTGTGCTCTTTCTCAATGATGAACCATGCAACTAGGCTTGAGAATAAGGACAATAAATATATAAATGTTAGGCTATAGAAAATATATAGAAAATATATATGTAAATGTTTGGCTATAGAAAATATATAAATGGCTATTAGAAAAAACCCAAAAAGTAACAGGCATGCCTTATAAAACCATCTTGCCTTTCATAGTCAGCCTGAAACCCTCTGCTCCAAAAGGAACTGAGAGTTCAGGCAAAAGGAAGACAGGAGGAGAGAATACATGAGAGGGAAAAGAAGCTGGATATGAAAAGAAATTATGGTTCTTTGTGCTCTGCCCATCATCTTCCTTCCCACCTTTGCTTAAACTCAGTGTCCCCATCTAGCACAAATAGGTTACTGTGCCCCTCTCCTTCTTGCCCCCAAGGCAACTGCAGGGAAATTAATTCCCTGAATGTAAAGCTTTTGACTTGGCTATCAGTCTTTTTATAGGCAAGGTAAATAATTATTACCAGAAACCAGATCTCTAATGGACAACATCCTCAAGGAGTGGAGCTGCCAGTGAGAAAACCTCCTCTTCTGACACCTCTTGAGGCATTTAGCTGCAGCTAAATAAAAGATGCTGTTTACAGACAGCATTTTCCCTCCCATTTTCTGATCCCTCTTTCCTTCACATGCTGACATAAAGTGATTTTTATGGAAAAGGAAGTAATGTAGGTTAGAGATAAAAAGAAAGAGGCTTTATTCATTTAGTGATTTGATCGTTTTCTGACCCCTCTATCTCCATTTATGCTGACCTTACACCACTTGCTTTGTGGAGCACCCAGTGCTGTGGTTGCTCACCAGATGTCCTGGTTATGCACTGTTCATGGTCGTACCCTGAGGAAGCACCCACTGGTGTGGTTATATAATTTAGTTAATCCACTGTTTCTCCTTTTCCTGAAGACATTTAATTTGGGAGTAAAAGATGAAGGTCCTTGCTGATGAAAACAGATCAAGGCAGCAATGTCTGTAGAGCCTGAATTGGAGCTGAATCACCACAGATTGATAAATGCAGGGACGAAATTCTTCATGGAGCAGCATAATCATTGCTCATTGCTTCTAATATACCAGCCTGAAATGAAGTATGGGACTGTGCTTGAGTGTCTGTGAAGCACTCAGAAGTCTCTACTGCAGCACCACAGCTTTCAAGAAAGCCACTGAGGCTCTGGGAGTGCCTGGACACAGGGAGGTGATGTAGTGCTGCAGTTTTCAAATGGCTCAAGAACTCACCAACACTTGTCTCAATGCCGGAAAAAAGATTTTGATTTTTCACGTACATTGAAAACAAGGTTTATCATGAGTGATGGTTGGCAAACAGCCATTGTAAGATCTACAACTTATTCTTCATTTTGTAATAGAAGGAATTGTTGTTTTTCCCAAGATATCAATGCTAATTCTGTCACTTGATATGACTGAGTTTTATTTGTTAAAAATATATATACATGTATATATGAATAATGATTGAGAATAAGTCTCCTTATTAGGAGTCTCTAGAAGAAATTAATCTTGGAGGAATATGCTGATCACAAAGTATGAAACCACCACACAATTAGAAAATGGAGTAATCTCTATTTTTTCAAGGTTTTGTCTATTCCCCTAGCACCATTGTAATGCATGAGAAATTTTACCAACAACTTTTACATTAATAATATTTTCACATGACTGAAAAAGATTGTTTTTCTATCATGTAATGCTTAGCCTGAAGTGTTTACAGTGCTGTTAATGCTCACGGTGTCAGGACTGCTGCCTTTTTTGCTCTGTGAGGTTGCTCCCAGGTACTCCTTTCTGCCCATTGCATTGGTGACTGTGTACCCAAAAGTGCATTGCTGCCATCTCGTGAGCTGCCCTGACTATAGCACGTCAGGCAGACACCAACAGTACTTCAAAACATGACATCAAGCAGAAAATGGAGCTGCTGCCAGGCCTGTTCTCACACACGGCTGTAGAATTCTAATTACCAGGAGATTTAGTTGCAGTCAGAGGAAAGCACGTGTGACAACTGCTTTCCCCTTTGTGAGTATGCCTGGTTTGTCTTTGTGCAGGAATAGATATGGCAACTGCTAATCAGGGAAACACCTGAAATAAGGCATTCAACAGAGACCAACAGGAAATCAACAGTGATTTGTAAACCACTGTTCTTTCTTCCAGTGTAAAACATTTCCTGGATGGTCAGATAAGAAGAACTGATTTGTGGGTGGGATTTGACTCATCTCTCTTATAGGTTTACCAGGTACTCATTACCCCTGAGTGAAACACCCTTGGGTACCCCACGTAGTGAATGAAAGAACTTTCAGGACACAATTTGTCTGCCCTACTGGAAACAGCTGCTTTAGTACAGGATGAATCATAGCATAGGGAATCCTGTTTCTCCCCACTGAAGGAGCTGCCAGCTCCAGCTGAGCTGCAGATACCTGTGCCAGAAGTGTGAAAAACACCAATCACTTGGTTTTAAAATTGTAAAAAGTTTAATGATAATAAAATGGTTATAAAAATAGCAATATAATTAGAGTAATAATAATTTGGACAATTTGGATTAGAACAATATGAGACAATAGAAACAAAGAGTTACAGATAAGTTCAGGTACCTTTTTCTGGGCAGCATAAGCCTGAAAAGGACACAGATTAACAGAGGATTAACCCTTAAAAGCAATAGCCTGTTGCATATTCATACACCTCATACATGATGCATAAATTCCATTCAAACACAGAATTCTGTCTGGTCATCATCAACTTCTTCCTCTAAATCCTAATGGTGTCATCCTGGCTGTGCGAGGTGGGAAGAAGTTCATTTCTTCTGATAATGGAGAAATAAATTCTTTTTCTCTGAAAGATTTAGGTGTCCTGTGGCTGCTATCTTGGTGCGAGTCCTTTTTTAAAAAAAGTATCTTACATAGCATAGTTTCTATTTTAACATTTTGTTATAACCTAAAACTATATTTATCACACTACTTAAGAGAATTAATATAGCATAACTTTCTAACACAACACATATAATATTCATTTTAATATTTGCAAAAAGCCAATCATAAAAATACACCTTTTTCAAAAGAAGCATCCTCATTCAGGGAGGTGAATCCCTCCAGCTGTAGCTCCTGGTGCAGGACTAAATAGGGAAGGAAATGACAGCCATATAAATTAAAGAAATGTGAAGCATTTCCTGCAATTGACAGTGCATCATAAAGAGCTAGAAACAGAAGGCATAGCTTGTGATTGCTCCCTCTTTAACCCCATCACCAGCTGTGGTTTGTGGAGACAAGAAATCACTGAGCAGCACCAATGTGACCTGAGCCCTTTCCCTGGCACTCAGCTGTGCCGTGACTGTCCCTGCCATGGGCCCCCAGCAGCCCTGCAGGAGCTGGGCAGGGCAGGGCAGGGCTGTCCCCTCACTCCCTGCTCCCTTTGCAGGGTTTCAACGTGAACCTGCTCACCACAGACCGAGTGTCAGCTCTCCACGAGGCCTGCCTGGGTGGGCACGTGGCCTGTGCCAAGGTGCTGCTGGAAAATGGTGCCCAGGTAAGTCCTGGGCATGACTTTGGGACAGGGCACCTGGGAATGGGTGCTTCCTGCATCAGTGAGAATGTTGGATGTGCAGTCCAGGTGGCAGGGCCAAGATGCAGACGGACATCTCAGATAGAAATGTGGAAAAACATAACAGTGTACTGTTTCCCTGGGTGATTTGTCCATAACAGTGTTCTGTTTCCCTGGGTGATAGATTTGTCTCCCCCTTGTGTCATCCCTTTATTCTCTTTTGTTTTCCCTTTGTGTGTGAAACATGGTCACGGTTGATGGAAAGTGAATGAAGGATGCTAAGTGAAATAACCTTGAAGAAAGTAACTCACACCTTTGCCCTCCCCCTCCCCCCTCAGCAGTGATCACTGGAATTACACCTGATTTTCTATGGGAAGGTTTGGGAGTCTCATGTAAGTAAAAACGGATGTGCTTGAAGCAATGAAACATTTTATCTGCTAATAAAATAACAATTCCCAGAGCTGGACCTAAGGTAGAGTACATGTTCCCAACAGAGATTAAGGAATGGGTGAAATATATAAGGATATTTTTATGTCAGCTGGGTTTTCAAGTACAATTTATAAGGCAAGAAACCAAGCAGCACCAAAAAAGTCAAGAGACCTCCAGTGCCTCCAGCACTTCAGCCACACCTGCCTGATGACACTGGGAGGAGTGAGGGTGGTGGAAATTTCACAAATTGACATGTGCTTGCATTATCCATTGCTCTTCTCCAGTGTGCCACAGAGTTAAAGACACGCAGATTTGCTTCATAAATTGGCCCTGAGGGCTTGCTACACGGTTAAACACAGCATAAACAGGGGTATGGTCTGATTCCTGGGGTGTCCTGCCCAAGGCCAGGAGTTGGACTCCATGATCCAATGGGTCCCTTCCAAATCAGCATATTCTGTGATTCTGTGATCTACAGCTCTGCTGTCCCAATGGAGAATGGCAATAGTAGTTCTTGCCAGGTCTTTAGATCAGAAGTTGGGGAAGAAAATTTCTGTCTTGCATAGACATACATGCATGTCAACTCCTTCAAGCTCCTTTTCTGTTTGGGATTATGTTTCTATGAAAATTCCTTGTGTTGGAAATGTGTTTTCAGATGAAAATATTAAACAGAAAGTGAATGTTTTCATTTAAAAAGCAAAGCTATTTTCATTTGAGGGTGTTCCACCTTGAGGCTGGTGAGAACGAAAAAAATCTTGAAGATACTCAGCTGCTTCACATTAAAAAAAAAAAGAAAGAATAAAAAATTGCATTTTTTAGCAGTTCCAGCAGGAGCATTCAGAGCAAGGAGGGTTTCTGCCTTATGGCACTAACTATCTGGGAAAGAGGGCAGACATGAAAGGAGAATGTTCTATATATTATGCCACAACATATAACTCAGAAAGTTGTAAATAAATTAATTCCTGCAATTAAACAAGGCAAGAGCCTCACTCTGGTGCAGTTCTGGTGTGCACAGGAGGCGTGTTGCACGGGCATTGCTGACAAACAGGATGATCCTGAGTGTGTGTTGTCCCACACAGGTGAATGCGGCCACCATCGACGGGGTGACTCCGCTGTTCAACGCCTGCTGCAGCGGCAGCGCAGCCTGTGTCAGCATGCTGCTGGAATTCGGGGCCAAGGCACAGCTGGGGAGCCACCTGCCCTCACCCATCCACGAAGCAGCCAAGAGAGGTGAGAGAGGTGATGTTCTGGGTGTGAGGGGTGTGAGAGAAGCCAACAATAACTACGTGACAAATGTGCCTTTTGTCGTTCACTAAGCACTTAAAAAAGAATTCTTTCCATATGAGTACAGATAAACAGGTTTGGCTTTTCACAGTTCCTGTGCCTCACAGTTGTACCTGGGTGTGTTCTGCTCTGCAGCAATTCAGTGACAGCTCTTCCCTGCACAGGTCACAGGGAGTGCATGGAGACCCTCCTGGCCCATGGGGTTGACATTGACCAAGAAGACCCACAGCATGGGAGCCCTCTCTACATGGCCTGCACCTACCAGAGAACAGAATGTGTCAAGAAGCTGCTGGAGCTAGGTACACCTGGAAAAGGCGCTGGGGGAGAGTTATGGTGGTGTGAGACAATGCTGCTGGCCTCTCTGAGCTGCCTCTTTACTTAAAACATCATGGGTCACTTCCACAAGAGTTGTTGGGAGCCTGACTCTGGCAGACTCATTTGAGGCCATTAAAAATTTCCTGTGTTGTGATAAAGAAATTATGATTTCCTAAGTGAAAAGCATTCTTAATTACAGACACCTCCCTGAGGCTATCTGAATGTGAAAACAGAATTCTTTTAGTTTTCTAGAATGATAACAGGAAGCACAGAAAATGCTGGCTGATATTACTGACCAAAATCAACTCTTGCTTAACATAGCAGTTTATCAGAACCATTAACTTCACCTCCTCCTCAGTGGACGATGAGAGCAGCAGTAAAGCTGCTTGGAAGAATAATCACTGCAGGTCTAGGCACAGGCCATGAACTAGCACACATATTTGCTGTCAGTGTGTATTAGCTGACTTACACCTGCTCAGAGTGTGGCCCTGCTGTGCCCAGCCAGCCTGGGACAAGCATTTTGCTTGCTGTGCTCCCAGACCTATTACAATGAGATACCTAAAGGTTTCGGGGGCAATTCAATTAACATAATCCATATTAGATTTTATGCCATTAAAGAACACATGGTAGGCTTTGAACACGTTTTGGGTTGAAGGTCAGGCAGCTCAGTCCTGAGCATTGCAGGCAGGGTTTGGTGGCCCAGAGCAGCTGTTTGACCTGCTGAGCTTTGCACAGATGCTGTTGAGATCCTGTGTGCCATCCATCCTTTCCTAGTGGAAACCAGCCTGTGTGATGCAGGTTCAGACAGTTCCTGCTGCCCACCAGATCTCACCAGGAGCTTTGTTCACCCCAGGAGCCAACGTGAACGTGGGGAAGCGACTGGACACCCCCCTGCACGCGGCAGCAAGGACATCTAGTGTGGAGATTGTTATCTTGTTGATAGACTATGGTGCTGACCCAAAATGCAGAAATGCTGACCTCAAATGTGCCCTGGATCTTGCCACACCTCACAGTAAAGTGGAGCAGGCGCTTCTGCTTCGGGAAGGTAATGGTTTCCTTTCTTCTCCTTTTTTTTAAGTAAAGCAGTATTTGTATACTTTACCTAAGTATATTTCCTTAATTGCTTTTATAAGTAATGCTCTTACATACATTCTCTTACCTTTTCTGCTGCCTTCAAACCTCCAACTCATGACACAGAAATCTGTTTTGTTGCTAGATCTGCCACCTGGTGCTATGGTTTTTGCAGGTAAATCGGTCGGTTTTTCTGTGCTTCTTTTCCTATCTACTGAAGGAAAATCATACATATTTACCTAGTGGGACTCCTGGTGTTAAAAACAACCATGAAAATTTATTAACAGATAACATTTTGGTACCATCATAAAGTGTTCAGCCTTGCACCATGGCTCAATGGGTGAGTGTGTCCTTGGCTGCCAGGAGAAAGCAGAGCTCTGTGCCAGGTGACTCCTCAGCTTCACAGCTCTTCCATGTGGTTTATGGGGCGGCAATCCCAGCACAGAACAGTGTGGGTATTTTCAGTTTAGTTGAAGAAAGAACAGAGACAATTTTTCTCTGGGAAACTTAGAGAAAAAAATTAAAACCATTATTATTTTTCTTTTTGTAATTGTTCTCCAAAGTGCACAATTCATAGTTCACCAATAGTGTGAAAAGTTTTTACTTTGAGACCAATCAAGTCTCACCTTAGCGAGTCACATTATAAAAAGCCCACTACCTTCATTAATTATCTCCTAATTCAGCTTCTAAAACCCAGAGTCTTTTCTTCCATCCCTAACTCAACAACATCAGACCAGCACTTAACTGTTTACCTCCAGGCTTCCTGCAATTAATTATCCTTCTAGTTTACTGGAAGAAACCTCTGGGCAGAATTAAATCAGGATCCCCTTGTGCTGTTTTCACCTGCACAACATTTGGCAGAACTTGATGCATCCAAGAGCAACATCCCTGTGCTCTGGGCTTGCTGAATTAGCTCCCTCCTCCTCTAATCTCTGTTTCCCAGCTCACTGGTGCCCTCTTAGCTGGTCTGTGTCTCCTGAGGCCCTTCTGACTGGAGGGTGAATGGTGCTCCCCCATGCGGGGCCTCCCGCCTTCCTGAGCCTGCTCACAGCCCACCAGGGACCAGAGCATGATGTGCACAAAAAGCTCAGTTCCAAACAGCTCTTGCATGGTAAATTAATAAATGTCACTGTTGCACACAGGCTTTGTCCCGACCCTCTGAGCACAGGTGGGCTTCATGGAAGAAACAAAACGTTGGCTTAATATCCTCCTGTCCTGTTCTCTTTATCTGTGACTTTTCATGCAGAGCTTTAATTTTTCATGTCTAAAACCGTCTGGGAGGAATTTTCTTTGAATGCTTCTCACCTTGTGTGACTTCTGTTCCCATGCCTGAGCTGCCCAGAGCTCAGTGGCAGACTGTGGCAGCAAAGGCAGTGCTGCCAAGTGTCCTTCTACCATTGCCCTGCGTGAATCAGTTGGTGTAGATAAATATCCTAATATTAATAATTTTCTTCCTAAACTTTCTTTTTGATTTCCACCCTCAGCTTGTCACCATCTTCTCCCTTAAAGTCAGAAAGGCTCTAAAGGCATTTCAGTTCCTGCTGACTCTGTTTTTCAGGCATGAAGTTTCCTCAGTTTCTTCACCTTTGGTCCCACTTTCAGATATTTTGCTGTGCTTAACATGCAACTACTCTTTTCCCCTACTTCTGTGTTTTCTTCTGTTTGAAATAAGTACCCCAGGCTAAAGAGTTTCTCTACCCCTAACTTCTTCAATGAAGTTACTTAGATGGGTCCCTTTAATTTCTCCTTTCACCAGCTATTAAGTGATGTGAAACACAAAATGTGCCTGTTTTCCTAAGTGCTTTAGAAGATGGTCATTTCTTTCTTCACTTCCAGTGACAGTAGCACAAAAGTTCTTTTCCATACATCCCACATTTTTATATTAATTTCTTCTCAGAGAGGATATTATCAGCCTGTTAAAGCTGTTAAATTTTCCTGTGGTAAAAGCAGGAAATTCCTACAGATTATGAAACTTACTGTAAGGTATAAGCACAGGCCTTTAAGCCCAAGGTTACTTATCAAACTCTGCAGTGATTGTTACTGTTTGGACAGAAACTGGAGTGGAAGGGCAAGAGAGGGTTCAAAGACTGAGCACCTCTGGGCAGGTGTAAAGGCTGCACCTGGAGCAGCTGTGGCAGGAGGGAACTGAAGGGAGGCAGGGACACATTCACTTCCAGGGTGCATTTTCCTGTGCAAGCTTGTAGTTGCAGAAGCAATGGGGCCTCATATCCAGTGGGTTTGTGCCTGGCATGCCCCTCAGCTGATCCATGGTGGGGACAGCTCCTGGTCACCCTGCAGGGAAAACCCTGGGCAGCTCCACTGTGGGCAGCACTGTGCCAGCCAGTGCCCAGGATGAGTCCTCTGACAGCTTTCCAACCACTCAACCTCTGATGTGTAACAGGAGTTCTCACATGCAGCAAGGGAAGGGCAAAAACACTTCACAGCTTCTCATCCTGGTTTTTTGTTGTTGCCCGCCCTTCCTTCCTTCCTTCCTTCCTTCCTTCCTTCCTTCCCTCCTTCCCTCCTTCCCTCCTTCCCTCCTTCCTTCCCTCCTTCCCTTCCCTCCTTCCCTTCCCTCCTTCCCTCCCCCATTCTCCACAATGTCTTTTTGAAAAAAAAAATTGAAGGCTTTCTATCTTTGAGACCTTTCTGCAAAAGTTTTCCCTTGGGTCATATTGAGCTAAAATTAGATGTCACAGTAAGAAATGTTTTGAGGGGCACTGGTGGACTGACTGACAAACATAAATACTCTGAGACTGTGATCATGTAAAAAGGTACAGCTGCAGATATTACTTGTGCAGATACCTGCTGAGACAACAGCAGTTGGAAAAAGCATGTTATATATGTATATATGAACAATTAACTGTACTTATCCTTTATCCTCACAAAACTGCTGAGGGTTGCCTTATATCCTAAGAAAGGACTCTGCAGTCCAGAGCTCTCTCTCTCCAGTGCAGAAACTTTTTTAGGTGTTTGCTCAAGAAGAGATGCCAAACAGCCTAGCTGTAAATACAGAAAAAGGTGTTTGGTGCTCACAGCTTTCAAATTGCTGAACCAACTCTTACCACACAACTTAATACAAACAATAATGTATCTAACTCTCCCTGACCTCAGCCTGTCATTATGTAGTGCTTGGTCTGAGTTGCAAATCTTGCTGGTGTTTGCTGTTTTGACTCATACAGGTGGTGGGTTTGAGGTGCTTATTCTTGCTTTTACCTCTCCCCCAGGTCCTGCCAGCCTGGCCCAGCTGTGCAGGTTGTGCATCAGAAGGCACCTGGGCCGGTCGTGCCTCTGCTCAGTCCCCAAGCTGCACCTGCCTGAGCCACTGCAGAACTTCCTCCTGCATCGATAGCTCTGACTGCCTTGGACTGGGAAAGAAAGAGGAACAAGTGCTTGTTTACTCCAAGTTTATAAAGGAAAAAAAAAAATCAAAGGCATCATTTGCTGTCTTCTGTGGCTACCAACCACTGGCTGCTATGTGACAGTGGAAACTGGAAACACCTTTTCACAGGCAGTGAATGGTATCATGGATACAGGTCCCTCACAATCCATTGCCACATGGACTCACACCAGCCTGAGAAGTTCTGGTACATAACCAGCTCGCTTGGCACGTGTTTGTAGGTGCAAATGCACACGCCCACTCACCCACTTATACAGAGATTTCCCCTGCATTTTGGAGCTGTGTGTATTTGGGCAGTATCTGTGCAGCTTCTTCCCTTTGTCTATCCAATCTCAATGTCAAAATCAAGGCAGTGAATATTTTTCTTCTGTTAGCATGTGAAAATGAAAGCTTTCAGTGACGGACATCAGACTTATACAATTTACTGCATAATTTACTGCAATTTGATTTTGCATCCTTTCATCTCCTTCCTATTGTCTACTGGAGTCCTATCAACTTCCAGCAGTGTCTGGCTGTCCAGCCACTGTCCATCCCTGAGCACAGCTATTCCCAATGCTAACACACCTTGTCCTTGGAGGTACAAGTGATGTTATGAAAGCAAGTGCAGGGGTTTGGAGTGAACCCACAAAACTGTGTGAAAAAACCCTTTCATCTCTTCCAGAAAAAAATCAAAAAAATCCTTCCAAAGTTATGTCACCTGAGATCTGGCTATATTCATTACATCAACATTTTTTCATAGCTTAATTCCATGACAGGACTGCAAATGTTTTTATAGGCATAGTAGGTGATATTTCAATGTCCAAACTTTGCAAGGGTTAAAGAAAAGAGTGGAAATGGAAAGAGTGCTGCTTTTTCTTTTTTTTTTTTTTTTTTTTTTTTAGCTTTGCATCCTTTGACATTTCTCAAGCTAAGTCCTGAGACTGTGGAGCTGGAGAGAAACAGGGCCACTAAAGATGATTGTGCATCACCCAAATGTTGTCCTTGTTGAATTTTCCTCATCAGGAGCGGTTTGCAGGCTTGTCTGAGGCTTTAATTACCTCCCTAGAAGAAAGGATTTTTAGAGTGTTATTATTGTCCATTGTGGTATTAGTTTAAATAATGTGAGGATTAGTAGCTTGGAAACAGCAGGGCTGAAGCATGCACCTCTTTGAGATGAGAAATGTGGTGTGCAGTGACACTTGCGGTGCCACTGTACACCATATAAAAAGGTTTTTTTAATGTTTCTTCAGGAGGTTCTTCTGGGGGACAAAACATTTCTTCAGAGCCAGATGTTGGTAAACTTCTGCCATGACACAGGCAATGGTGTTTCACTAGTTGTAGTAAAATGTGAAGCAGAATTAAAAGGACTCTGTCTCCATTTTGCTCAACTCCCCAGGTCCGAGAGGCTGCAGATACATTTTCAGGCTGTGAAATGCACTGGTTTCTTTATGAGTGAGGCATACTGGCACCAATTTTCACTGCCCATGCATGTTAACTCAGAGGGAATTTCCCTCCTGCAGTCTGGATACAGGACTGGCTTCCAGCAGCATTCAGGCTCCTGTCCCTGCTCCAGCAGGAGCAGCAGCCTCTGGTTCAATGCCAATAATCCCTTAATGTCACCATGACAGTCTCTCTGAGACAAAGGTCTAATGTTTCCCATATTTCTTTATGATTAATTCAGCACAAGTAAGATAAATTGAGCTCTCAGCAGCTCATGAGACTGGACCTTCAACATTACAGCCAAAAATGGATGCAGTTTTCAGCCTGTGTTTGCACATATTGAATGTTATCTGATGGCAAGAGCTATTGCCCATAAAGTTGTCAGTGACTTCACTGACCTTGTATGGTATAATACATCATGAATCTCACAGATTTGAACACTAAATTCTCAGGAGCCTTTGAAAATCAAATACTATCAAGAAAGAAATGTCTATATTAATCTGATGCCAGCAGATCCCTCTCAGTTCTATCTATCTTCACTGCAAATTCACCTGCTCTGCTAATAAAGCGGCAGTGAGAGCACTATTTGCTCTCTAAACAGAGGGACAGAGGCACACCTGTGTGAGCTGTCAGACTTGCACTGCAATCAGGGACTAAGGCAATTTATGGGATCCATTTCAAAAGGTGTAATGCTGAATTGATTTCCTGCTGTAATCATCAATGAAAGCAGTATTTCTCTTGCATAGGATTTTAAATTGAAAAAAAAATATGTATCTCCATTAAGAAAATGCAAAATTTACTCAGCCTCTCAGAAAGTTTTGTCTCAAGAAAAGGTGCCCTATATTTATTCCTGATATTAGCTTCCCATAAAAAAGTCACCTTACCTTTCCTTCTTCCTGGACACTTACTTCTCTCTGAAAGTCTGTGTATCAAAGAGTCTGATAGCTTAAATAAATTTGAAGAGAAGTTCAGAAGTCCTAAGATTATTAAATTTGATTATAAAATTTACCTTGCTCTTACCTCAAATTATGAAGTTACCCATTTAATTCTCATTGGCTGTGCTTTGTGTCATGACAATGCATGGAAATACTGAGGAAATAGCTGGAGGAAGTATTTTTTTTTTTTCAAAAGTGCTATCTCATGTGAGAATAAGGAAAGACTGGGACAATTTTCTATGAGGCTACTGAGTCTTGGAGATTCTTAAAAATGACCTTGGAAAGCACCTGACAGCTGCTTTTCTGAAGGTAGTAGAAGAGAAACTAATCTCACATGGTCTCTTTTCTTTAAAACAAGTGGTGTCTTCTCTGTCATTCTATGATCATTGACTGAAATCAGTAGTTTGGGTAAGGTATGGTTTGCCTGGGGATACAGACATTTTTATGTGCTGGAATCCCACTGCTGTACAGAGCTCTCTCCATCTCTTGCCCAAAACCTGGCTCCACAGCTTTCCCTGCAGCTTGAGATTAATTTTTCCCAGAGTTTTCTCTGCAAGCATTCTGGCCAATGGGCCATGTGCTGGGGGACATACAACAGTGAGTATAAACAGGCTGACACGTTTTGGGAGGGCTTAATAAACAATATTTCTTAAGGTAGCTAGGAAAAGGAGTTTCATTCTGATTTGGCTCCAAAAAGATTTCTGCTTTGATCTCCTGACCAGCCTGTTGGGTTCAAGGTGACCTCTGTTCCTACAGGACAGCTCTGCTATTGCCATTTAGCCATCCTCCATCCTCTCTAGGACTCAGCTTTTCCCAGCAGATCTGCCAGTCCCCGAATTTCTGTCTGTCCAGTTGAATCTGTCATTCAGAGAGTGAAATTAAAAAGTGTAGGGAAATGCTAGACTGTTGAAACTTGTTATACTGTAGGAACTGAAATTCCCCTCATCTGCCTTGAGGTGCCAACACCCCACCTTCCCAGGCAGATGCAGGCTGTGAGGGAGCTGTCTGTCTGTCTGTCCACCTGTGTGCTCTCTCCTTTGGTGATGGGCTGTGCCGCTTTGGGCAGTGGGATGGGAGAGATCATCTCCTTCTGGCTCTGTCTTCCCCCAGGGAACTTGAGCGTGGCCAACATCCTCCTCAAGGATTTCTTCCCTCCAACATGTCAGAAATAAATGTTGTGTTTGTCCTGTGCAAAGCCCTGCAGTCCCCTCCCTGCCCTGCACTCACTGCCAGCTCTGCAGGACAGGGACACAGGCAGGGGCTGCCCAGGACCTTTCTGTGCCAAGCCTGACCTTCCCCTGCAGCACAACCCTGCTGCTGGCATCCAACACCCCTCCAGGCTTTACTGGATTGAAAACACTGATGGTGTGTCCAGCATGGCATTAGGGCAAGTCTGATAAGAACAAAAATGAAATACATTCACTGACTCTTAGCTGAAAAATCTGTGTGACCTGTATCCTGGGTTGATGGTTACTGATGCCTTTGTGCAATTTTTTTTCCCAGAAATTACCATTTTCCACATGCCAATTGCTCCTCACTGTGATTTTTTTTTTTATGTTCTGCATAAGAGGTATATTATTGTCAAATACAGATTATTCCACACAGAACTTCTATGTAATTTGACTTTTACTTCTTGAAAATGTCTTTATTCTTAAATTTTATACTATTTATAGAAACTCACAAGGGACATTGCAAGCAAATGAAAAACTATGTCAGGTTTAAAATGGAAAAATCTTCAATAAAGGGTATCAGGAGTTGCAGAATAAAGCATGATCCGCATATTCACTAGAGAACAACATCTGGAAGGGGGGAGACAGATGAATCAGCAGAGCGTGTCATACCTGCAGGGCTGTGACCTCATTGCCATCATGGATTGTTGTGGGATGGCTCCTGTGACTGGAATGTTAGGATGGAAGGACACAGGACCTTTGTGAAGGGCAGGCAGAGGATGAGGAGGAGCAGGAGCCTCCCTCTCTGTCAGTGACCAGCTGGAGTGCAGGGATCTCTGCCTGGGTGTGGATGGGGAGCTGACTGAGGTCTTCGGGGTCAGGATTAAAGGGAGGGTAGGGACATTATTGTGGGGCCTGTTCAGGCCAGGTGGCCAGGAAGGCTGAATGGATGAGATCCTTATAAACAGGCTCACACTCACAAGCCCTGCTCCTCATGGTGAATTTCTGCTATCCCAGTGTTTGCTGGATGGGCACAACAGTGGGGCACAGACAAGCCAGGAAGCTCCTGGAATGCCTTAATAATAACTATAATAACTTCCTTCTCCAAGTGGCAGAGGTGCCAGGGAGGAGAGCTGCTCTGCTGAACTTTGTTCTCCCCCACAAGCAAACACCAGGGGGAATGTGAAGCTCAGGGGAAGCCTTGGCTGCAGTAACCATGGAATGGTGGAGCTCCTTAGGGCACCTGGAAATGCCGAAGGCCAGGCTGGATGGAGCTTTGAGTAATCTGCTCTAAGGGAAGATGTCCCTCCCTATGGCAGAGATTTTGGAATTAGAGGATCTTGAAGGTCTCTTGCAACCCAAACCATTCTGTAAATTTTGCAGCATCCTGCTATATTTTTACCTGTTTGTTACCAGGGACTTGCTAGCAGTTACTTTTGTGGTGAATGGTTCATTTTTTGCCAGGTCTACCTGCTGGCTATAGAAGCTAACATGCCCCAACAAAATAGAAATTAGACAGAATGAGAAGGGAAGGAGATGTAGAGATTTCCAGAGAAAACTTGTTCTAACTTTTTTATTTCTCCTAGGATTGTGAGTGAAATGTGCAAGTTTATGTCTTAGGCACAGAAGAATTAAAGACTCCACAGACTTACTAATTTTATGTTGCCCATATAATTCTCCAGCTTCACAAACATGATTCCAAATTATCTTTTTCTTTTTTTGGGGGGGAGGGGGGGGCGTGGAAGGGTTATTGTTCTCTCCACTTTTCTTGCTCTAGATGCTGACTAAATACCTATTTTACTCTGGTCACAATGAACAAATTGTTATGGGCAGTGACACTAGCCCTGAATTTCTTTGAAGGCTGGTTTACCAATCCCCATGAGGGTGATAGGGTTTACTAGCAGTCGAAACAAGGCATATTTTTTCACATTTTCTGCATTAAAAACAAAAGAGTGTACTCATCAAACTACGTGGAAACTAGTGATCCCTTTTCCTTCTGTCTCTATCACAATGCAACTAAACAGAAAAAGTTTTAAGGACATTGGCCCAGAGGGTCATCCTTTGCATATTATTTGTGTCTCATTATCCTACAGGGATATGTTTGCTCTTAACTGTTTCAGAGGGTGAGTTCCTGCTGCCTGGAGCCTGATGTGTGTAAAAATACTTTGTCCCAGCAGCTTTGTGCCTTTCATTGCTGAGTACCTGTTGAAGACCACTTATCCTCCGATGTCCCAGAGCAGCTCCTAGTTAATGAATGTGGCAATTTTTCTTTGCAACTTGTGCTTTCAGGGTCACCACAGATTTACAGCAAGGCATAAATATTAAACATGGCATCCTGAATAATTGCAGCGACT
This sequence comes from Melozone crissalis, assembly GCF_028551555.1. Classification (NCBI taxonomy): domain Eukaryota; kingdom Metazoa; phylum Chordata; class Aves; order Passeriformes; family Passerellidae; genus Melozone; species Melozone crissalis. The sequence goes on along the minus strand of NW_026535791.1, from coordinate 58,245,437 downwards.
GAGCAACACATGTTTTGGGTTGGGAATTTCCAAGACTTCAATGAAAACTTTCCTCTAAATCAATGCCAACAAGTAAAAGTAATTCCAGCTTGTTTCCACAGACAGGTTCCTACAGGCTGTTGGTGTAGAGAGGGCAAGACATTTCCCCCTGAGCTGACACTGCTTTTTTTCCCCTCAAAGTCCTTTCCAGTTTTACCCCCAAAATTCTCCCTCCCACTCACTGTGGGCAGCCACTGTTGCAGAGCACCACAGCTGCTCTGCTGGCTGTCTGGCAGGAGGGAACCTCATTTGATATTTATGAAAGCCTTTGAGCTGAAATGATTTACTGCACAGAAAATTTCCCTGTCTGCTATTTATCCATTGTAAATGGCTGAGAAATACCTGGGCTTTTCATGCCTGCAGCAGCTTGGGAAAAAATATGGTTTTGTCACTAACCATAAAATTACTCATTAGGGTTTTTTTTTTTTCCCCTTTCTATTTTTCTTTAGTATATCTCAAGCATGTGACTAAAAAGGCTCATCCTTGGTACATTTTAACAGATAATTCTCTTTCCTGGAAATCTCTGGCAAACTTTGTCATCAGATGAAACAGTAAGTTGAGTGAGGGGCTTGTTCCAGATCTTCAGATGCCTGCCCCAATGCTGTCACAGGAACAGGTGATAAGAAAATAAAAACCATTCTTCAATGAAGAATGAATTGTTTTGTGGTCTGCATGCGCAGCCAGCTCCCAGCTCTGCTCTGAGGAGGGCTGGTGTGTGAGGAGCTGGCCCCTCTGAGCAGTCTGAGGGGATGTGTGGGCTCTGGGGGTGCATGAGCACACAGGTCTGGCCCTCACTGCCTCGCTGCAGCCTGGGGCAGTGTAACGGGAGGGATCATCTCCTTCTGACTCTGTCTTCCCCCAGGGAACTTGAGCGTGGCCAACATCCTCCTCAAGGATTTCAGACCCTCCCCTGCCCAGCACCCACCAGGGGCTGTGGGGTCCTAGGGAGGCTCTGTCACTCCTGGTTTGGGACACGGAGGATGATGATGCTGAGAGCTGCTGTGGAGTGACCCACACCAGGTCAGGGAGCCTTGGGGGAGGTTGTCTGCAGCCTGCTGTGCACCAGGCATTCCCACAGCTGGAGGAAGGGGAGCGCCAGGCAGCCCTGCCACACATTTCCATCTTTATGCCTCAGGTAAGCCCTGCACTCTCTACATCATTTTCCAGAGGAGGTTTTCCTTCTGCAGCAACATCAGATATTCAGATGAGTGGCCAAGCTGGCTACAGTACTAAGACAAAATGTGTATACTTATAACTGTGCTCAGGTCATAATCCTTTAGGAAAGGAAACTCTTTATACTACATCAGCATTGTGAATCAGTGTGGTCATCACATTGCAAAAGTTCCATACCTTCTCAGTGATTTCTCATGGACAGCTCCTCACACCACTGATCCCTTCTTCACAGTACAGCCAACAAACTCCAGCTCTCTTCACAGCACAGACAACAAACAAACTAACCCTCTCCTCACCCAGCTAACCCACTCTTTTTTAGCGCTCTTCTTCTTATTGGACACAGCTGTGGCCTGTCAAGTGCAGGCCTGTTCATAATCTTTGGTGATTGGTACAGCTGCAACTCCTCAGGTGTGAGACTACCTTCTGCACTATTTTCTTACATTCTATCCCTCCACAAATCAGCATCTGTTGGCTGTTTCAGAGGATTTCCAGCCTCATGCAAAACAAAAGCCAAGCTGTGCTCATGGACAGCAAAGGAAACTTCTACCAAGGCACACTACTGCTGCAGTTGGCTCCTTACTGCAGTCCCAACTTTGCATTTTCAACAGAGAAAATGTGGATAGCTCCTGGTCCAAGCTGCCAATCTGTCCAACACCAGGTGAGTGGATTTCTTAGACCTGAAGATAATATTGGGAACAGTTCAGATCCTATGGGCTTGACTATTCTACACATCCTCTTCTTGACTGCACCAAATGCTATCATCTAGGAGCAGGGCAGGGAGACAAGTACATTGTTCAGGGCAGCTGAGCAATTTCACCCACCTCAATAACACCTCAAAAATCCTTACCAAAGGAAAATGGGAGCACCTGCCATGCCTGGGGTGCTGGGGGGAACAGAGCCAGCTGCAGGGTCTGGGGACATTTCCTTTGGCTGCCACTATTGCTCAAGCAGTTGAGCTGGCAGTGTTGCCTTGTGAAGCCCATTTTTAGAAGCCAACAGAAGTCCCAGTTCTGGACAAGGGTTTAGGAGATCCTGGGGTAATTTTGTGTAAGTCCACAGCTGCATTTTGTAGAAGTGGTAAGGGGCTGGCAGCTTTCCCCAAGGGAGCTGCTGGAAGGTCCCCTTGTGAGGACAGCTGGAATGTGCTGGCTGCTCCCATGGCATGCAGGAGTGTGGAAAGCTGTGCCCCATGAGGGAAATTTCTAGAGGTGGGCTCCAAGGTCTGGAAAGCAGCCTGTGGGTGGGGGTGGGAGAGCTTATTGAAATGTAATGTGCTGGATAAGCCCTGAACATCTGACCCCAGTGAAACTGGGGAAGAGAAGCACCGGGGCAGAGGAGATATCTTAGATATCTCCATCCCATGACCCATTATTTACCATTCCATCTTTCCAATACTCCTGAGCTGTTACTGCTCTTGCCTCCTGGTACTGATAAGCAGTGGGAAGAGACAGAAACCAGGGAAAGGCATGGAAAGTGGCTTTTTTTGGGAACACCCACCATGCAGGGAACATGCTCTGTGTGGGACCTGCCATGTGAGTGCTGCTTAGCACGGCCAACCCAGCTGGCCTCTGTGGCTCTGAGCTTGTTTGTGCCACATTTGGGTTTTCTCCACACTGGTCTAACCACTGGGATTAGTGGAAAACTGTTTTTTTAATGTGAAGTTTCTGCCAAAATTAATATATTTGAGAAAGTAATTTTTATTTCTTTAGAAATGACTATTTTACACTGGAAAGTTTGGGAACCAAAAAAATTTGCCAGCAAACCAAAGAATTCCCACTGTTTTTCAAAACTATTAATGAACAGTTAGAAAAGGTGAAGAAAGAAATTGAAATCTGCTCTATGCCTGGATTTGGGTTTCACTTAGAAGTTGGGATTGGACAGGACTTCCTTACAGTTTGCCAGATGCTGGCAGTCTGTGCTGAAAAACCATTACAGCTCTCAAGGACTGGGCTGATACTTTTGCTGTTGTTACACCTACTGTCTGCTTGCTGGAGTGTTCTTGTCACATGAGATGTTTCACCACACAACTCACCTGGCAATGTGGGCAAACCATGACTGCAACCCACAAGAGAGGACAAAAACCATCCCAGGAATGATAGAAATCACAATGATTTGGAAGAAACCAAAAAACCCCAAACCCACCACCAACAGCAACAAAACAAACAAAAAACCCCAAACACAAAACAAAAACACCAAACCAAAACCCAAACCAAATTTTACCCCACCAACTTTGAGGGTTTGGATGCTTTTTGCCTGAGCAGGAGTACATACATCTGTTTTAAATCCAGTTCAGAAAGCAATGTCAAGATATATTTTGTAACATACGAAGATGCTTACACAGATGTTCACTGAGAGTCAACTGGCACCAGGTGATGAAAACCAGATTGTTGTTGCTTTTCTCTCTGTGGTGAAAATGCCCCTAATCCCCTTCTTGACACGATGAAAATACAATAACCTTGTTTGCAAGCTCTCATGCAAAGTTCGTCCTGCTCCTTGGGAAATCTCGGTGCTTCTCCACATCTGCAATGAATTAAAGAACAGATCCAGGTGCTACTGATGTAGCCAGGAGGAAACCAAGATATGTTTGATGCCTTCTTCAGGGGTTTTTTTTTTGTTTGTTTGTTTTGATTTAGAGTCTCTCTTGCTAAGTAAATTGGCCATCCTGCAGAAGGGAACAGTAACTTGCAGAAGTCTGTCTGGTTCCCAGCCAGGCTGATGGAATGTTTGCAAAGGGAAATTTCTGTGAGGGTGAGAGGAAGGAAAATGAAAACATTTCATGTCAGAAAAACTGTGAAAGAAGGAAAGCCTCTGGAGGAGAGACTTGATTTGAGGAAAGGAAATTAGGGATACAAGAACTGGACAGTATTATTAATTTCTCCAAGGGAGAACTTCTCCACTTTGTGTCAGCTCAAGGATTTCACAGCAGCGTTCCAAAGAAAACCCAGGCACCTCTGGAAATGACACCAGTGCTGTAGTGCTCCTGTGGGCAAGCTCTGGCAGATTTAACTGCTGTGATTTAAAGCATGGCTGTCCCAGATGTTTGCCTTGCTTGCTGACTGGAAATTACTGCCTTAGAGGAGGATGTGGCATGTGCTAGGGTCTCAGAGCTCGAGTTTACAGGCTAGAGAAGAAAACTGCTTTTGCAGGTTTTTGAGCTGACACAATGGGCCATGGTCATGGGCCATGCAGTGAGACAGCTGTGGCATCAAACTGTGGCCAGTGCTGCCATTCCTTGTGTTGGGTAATCTCTGCTGAGAGTTGGGAGCCAGGCAGGGAACAGCAGCTTGGATCAATGCAGGTAAATCTGTCTGAGCTGTCTGTCAAACCCTGCTCTCTGAGACACAGGCACTCCGAAGCTGAGCCTCTGTGGGTCAGGCGCTGGGCAATGCCACCCAATGTTTCACCCTGAGCTGCAGCACCCACAGGCTGTGCAGGACAAGGCACAGGACAGCACTCAGGGTGTCAGAGCTGGGACCCCGGGCTGCCAATTCAGCCATATTATAAAGTGGGTTTTAGCTCTTTACACATACACAGCTAATTCTCTGCTCACGATTTAGGGATCCCTTTTACAGTCAGTGAAGACTGACTCTAAAATTCCCTTATGTGTTCCCCCAGAGCCGACATCTACAATAGGTGAGACAAAGCATGGTTTGAAAATGCCTATATTTCTTCACTAGTGCTAAGGAAAAGCTAGGATTTCTCACCCTGATTCTGAAGTTAAATTGAACAAATCTTAGGTTTTGTGCCCAATTTTCTATAATTCTGTGGTTTGCATCCTCAGAAACCAAGGCTGAATTTTCATACCAAGACAAGATTTACCAGCAGTGCATTTTCATTTTTGGAGCAATATTTGTGCTAATAATAATAATAATAAAATCATTATAAAATTTATCTGCACAATTTAAAAAACTGATTAGCAAGTGGAAGAAAAAAAGAACCAAGATAGTAGAACAGTCCATTGAATTACAAAAATGTTAGATTTTTGAAGGAGAAAAAAAATTTATTCATTTTATAAGACATGCTGTAAACAGAAAAAAAACCATTAAGTGTTGTAGATTCCACTTTACTGTTCACTTCTATGCACCAAGGATGGCTGCACTTGAATAAGGATAAAGTAATTTCTGTAGCTAGGCCTGTTTATGTAGAACTTGGGGATGTATTTGCTATTTAAATGGAAAATAATATTGTAATGCTTAAAAGCTCTGTTGTGTCTCTGCGTTGTGCAAGCTGCTTCTAATCTGTATTTGAAGTTCTGTGTTGCTTATCTTGAGATCCAGGTTGATGTTAAAACATGTTGCATGAAGTTCTGCCTACTTCCACTTGTAATATTCAGTGACAGAAAATGGATTTTGTGCTTGTAAATTATACTAAATTGGGAAGGACAATAGTGCAAATAGGGATGATCTGCGAGAACAGAACATTTGCAAAACAGACACAGAGAAATGAGGCAGAGGTCCTCCTGAAAAAATAATGAACACTTTTTGGCTTGGATTTTTTTTGATGCTGTTTTGTTTGTGATGGATTGTTTAGGCTGAGAAGTTGCTTAAAAACAACAGGACGCTGTTTTGTTACCAAACTGCGGGTGCGGCTCAGTGGGCTCAGCCGGGCACGGTGATGGGAGCCGAGCCCCGCCGCGGTTCGCTCCGCACACCGCGCGGAGCTGCGGGACGGGCGGCGCTGGGGCCGGGCAGCAGCTCCGCCCTCGGCCGCGCCCGCTGCGCACCGGCGGAGCAGCGCAGAGCCTGCCCGGGAGCGGGACAGAGGCGCGCAAACCCTGCCCGGGGAGCGGGACAGAGCCGCGCAAACCCTGCCCGGGGAGCGGGACAGAGCCGCGCAAACCCTGCCCGGGGCCGGAGCCGCGCAAACCCTGCCTGGACAGCGGGACACAGCTGTGCCTGCCCGGGGAACGGGACAGAGCCGCGCAAACCCTACCCGGGGAGCGGGACAGAGGCGCGCAAACCCTGCCCGGGGAACGGGACAGAGCCGCGCAAACCCTGCCCGGGGAGCGGGACAGAGGCGCGCAAACCCTGCCCGGGGAACGGGACAGAGCCGCGCAAACCCTGCCCGGGGAGCGGGACAGAGCCGCGCAAACCCTGCCCGGGGAGCGGGACAGAGCCGCGCAAACCCTGCCCGGGGCCGGAGCCGCGCAAACCCTGCCTGGACAGCGGGACACAGCTGTGCCTGCCCGGGGAGCGGGACAGAGCCAAGCAAACCCTGCCCGGGTACAGAGCTGTGCAAACCCTGCCCGGCTGTGCAAACCCTGCCCAGGAGCGGGACAGAACCGCGCAAACCCTGCCCGGGGTGAGGGGCAGAGCCGCGCAAACCCTGCCCGGGGAGAAGGACAGAGCCGCGCAAACCCTGCCCGCGGACAGAGCTGTGCAAACCCTGCCCGGCTGTGCAAACCCTGCCCGGACAGCGAGGCAGAGCTGCGCCTGCCCGTGGCTCTCCCTGCGCATCCCCTTCGGGCAGAGTGTGCTCAACTAGTTGAACTGGCTCTTTCTGTCTCGTATTTTTGGCAAACTAAGAATTTCCTTCCTGATAAAAAATGAGCGGCGGGCGCCCCGATTGGGCGTCGCGCTGGAGAGGATGTGACATCAGGCACATCTCTCGCTCGGCCGGGTCGCCGGCTGCCGAGCAGGGCAGCCCGGGAGCTGCTGCGGCAAATCCCAGCCCAGGCGCTCGGGTTCGTGCCCGGGGAGCTGCCGGCACCACGGCCCGGCCGCCGCCGGCGCTGCTCGGCTCATGCGGGCACGGTCTGCGCCGGGGAGCGCTCCGGCCGCTGGGGGCTCGCCGGGAACGATGGAATTTGAACTCTGGGAACCGAGCACAAAGTGAAAAAACAGCGGCTGGGCAGACAAGGCTGAGATGGATGATGAGAGAACAGATCACAATGCCAGCAAGCTGCACGGAGCTGGAGGCCAGGCGTGTGCAGCGGCGGCGGGTGCCCCGCGGATGAGGGGTAAGTGACACCAGTTGGGGACAGGGCTCTGCCCTGCTCGAGACAGCAAGGGACAGGGACAGGGGCAGGCTGCAGAGCTGCTGCTGCTCCTGTGTCCTGCTTCAGGACAGGAACTCAGTCCGCCCCACAAAACACCCCCATGCCTTTGTACTTCTGAGGGGATTTAAAAAAGCTATTTCTGTTGGGTACTGAAGTTTTGGTTGTTTTTCTTTCGTGTCATAGAAGAGAGTGGCTGGTTTTGTACTGCGTTTTGTGCAGGCAGAAACAAATGCAGCACTTGGAACACAGCACGCTGAGAAATAAGTTGAAGTGTGGCGTGTTTGACTTAAATTAGTGCCAGCAGGAAGCTCAGCACTGGCTCAATTTCTTTTTCTTTTTCTTTTTCTTTTTCTTTTTCTTTTTCTTTTTCTTTTATTTATTTTCCTTTTCCTCTTCTTTTTCTTTCTTTTAATTCCCTTCCTCCTTACTTTCCTTCTTTCTTTTCTCCTTTCTTTTGATTAATTTTTGCTTTTCATTTTTGTCTTCTCTTTCTTCTTTTTTTTTTCCTTTATCTTTTATCCTTTCCCCTTTCAGATGAACAGACCTAAGCGTTGTTTAGGCTGAGCCTACTGGGTTCTTCTGCAGTGGCATTGCTGTGACCAGTGCTGTTGTGTTTTATGCACATAATAGTGAGCAGTTACTCAGACAAATGGCCTCACTCCAGTCATTGCTCTGTGTCTGGCCCAGAGCCATTGAAAATATGACATGGTAAAAAAAGACAAGTAATTTAACTTCATATCCTGAGCTGGATATGTGTTCAATGTAGTTCTGTTTCTGTAAAGTTACTCCTTCATCTAATGGCGAGTGCAGATGGAACGAGGCACAATCAGAAAATGTGACTTTATGCTATTCCTTGCTCTTTTTCTGGGCTGTTCTGGATGTTTCCATTAATACCAACTTGAAAATTAAGAGCATAAAACCAAAATGCAAGGCTGACCAGTCTGTCTGCAGTGTAGTTGGCCTGCCCTTGTGTGTGCCACGTACATACAGCCTGAGGCTGGGGTGAGCAGGAAGGCACAGCAATATTATTATTAACAGTGTGAAATAGAACCAGTGCACACTGGAGATAAGCTCCAGCAAAATGGAGGGTGGAAGGAGGGAATCTCACATGGCCCAGTGCTGCACACAAATCATTTGGTCCTTTGAAAATCAAAGTCCATTCCTTTTGTGTCTGCCAGTTCCTCAGCAGAGTCAATAAGCTTTGCTGGCAATTTCCAGCAGGAATGTATTTGGCTCAGGCTATGTATATCACAAACTTTAAGGGACAGCCTTTGACTATGAAAAATACCATTTGTAATACTGTTCTGTATAAAGCTTTTGGATGTTGTATCTGCAAATATGAGTGCAAGAGCAAACTTGCACTGGAAGGACTTAAGAGCCCCTTTCAAGTTGCACAGTGTGTGAGAGGCATGGGAGGAAACCAGCCTGGGGACAGCCACAGAGGGTGGAATGCCCTCACATGGTCAGAGGTTGGGAAAAGTTGCTTCAGCCATCACCACAAAAAGCTGTGCTCTAGGAAGGTGCTGTGAGAGCTCTGTTGTGCACAGGGAGCAGTCAGAATTTGCATGTGTGCGTGGTTATTGCTGTGAGATTCCCTCTGTGTACACCACCCTGCCAGTGTCACGTGCCTGAGTGATGGCAATGCCATCAAATATGACAAGAGGTTTAATGTGACCCTGGGCTGGCTGGAGTTTGCTGCCCGGGGAGGGGAGCTAGGTGACCCAAAGCCACTGAAAGCCAGAGGGATTTGGATGTCTAGATGCTGAGCTTCTGGGGTCTGACTCAGCCTCCCTGTGGACTAAGGTGTGGGTAAAATTCAAATTTGGACAAATTACCTTGTTTCTTTGTGAAAGAGCAGTTGTACCTGTTTTTGACAGCCAGGAATCCTTGTTGTGGTGGTGGTACATACAGTGAACAGATGTGTCCCCCACATATACTGGCCTTGCTACTCCATATGCAGCTCTGGTGGCAGAGTGCTCTGGGCACATTCATGAAAGTCACTAGATCAGGATTTTGAAAGCCCATGGTCAGCTGGATCTGACATTTGCTTAGATCTTAATCAAATACAATACAGATCTTTTATATTCTGACAGTGTGCCTCCTCTGAAGTGTAAAAGAGGGCAGTGGGACATGGAAATCCACTGCAGCCTTTCTCCTCTTCCAGGCAAGAAACTTGAGTTCCAGCCTGGAGCAGGCCGAAAATAGAAATAGGGTTATTTGCCAGGAGGTGATGCCTTGGGTCAAGAAACTGGGGAAATTTCCATTCCTTCCAGGAGGTTTGCCTCCCTGGCATTGCTTCAGATTAGAGGTGTTTGCTGGATATAGAGGTAGGGCAGGAGAGACATCAGCCTGTGGCTGTGCAGTTCATGGCAGCAGATCTGGAATTCTGCCATCACAATTAATCACCAGTCAGGCCTTCAATCCTGCTCCTTCCAAGGTACCCAAGCCTGGTGTGATGGAATCCCAAGGGACTCCATGGGGCTCCACCAGGATAAAACTCTTGGTTTCTCTCAGTTACAGAACTCCCAAATAGATTACGTGTTAGCATATATCTCTTTGATTTTTCACTGACATCTATTTTTAATGCTTATATGGTCAATCTTTTAATTCACTGTTAAAACTTGGAAACTTGCAAGCCAACGGCCAGTCCACAGATGGCTGGTCTGGCTCTTTTTAGAGTTTCAGCAGAAATCTATCTTTTCTCAAGCAAGGACTGAATGGATAAGATCCGCACATGGATATGTCCCTCTTATATCATCATGACATGATGGCATCATAAGTTGGTACAGTGCACAGGTTGGTACAGGCACAAACGCCTGCCAATATTTGTGTGGCCAAAAAAAGTTCCAGTTGCAGCTCAAAAAACTTGTATTTCAATCTAGATTTTTAGAATATCTATAAACATACTTCCCTTACAACTCATGCAGTTTAGCCAATGGCGTTAGTTTCTAAATGGGAAAAGCTTTTTGCGTACCCTGGAAACACAACTGGGTGTAACACAGGCAGGACCAGCAAGAACAACAGCGCAGTCAGATAAGCATCAATTTGACACACATCACTTAGAGCAAAGCTGGTTTAGTCAGTTAATCATTCTGGGCTTTAATAATTGTAGCCCAGTTTTGCTGTCCTTATGAACCAGAAACCACAACTTCCAGAATTGACTGTCCATTTGCTAAAGCCAAAGGATGTTTGGAAACCTCATGAAACTGTAACTGTTGTGGGAAGCAGCCCATGGAACATAGAAGGAGGCAGGCAGAGCTCAAATAATGCTAATAACTGAGAATACTGATTTCTTTAAAAGCTAATTCATAGATTCATAGCCAGGTTTAGATTGGAAAGGACCTTTAAAGGTTGTCTAGTCCAACACCCCTGCAATGAGCAGGAACACCTTCCACTAGACCAGGTTGCTCAGGGTCCCATCCAACCTGACCTTGAATCTTTCCACAGATGGGAATCTCCCACCTCTCTAGGCAACCTGTTCCATTATTTCACACCACCACATTTTTATGTCTGGCCTAAATACACCTTACTTTAATTTAAAACCTGTATGATCATCAGCTTATGTGTAAACATTCTTAAAGAATTATAGTGGCTTATTAAGGTTGTTTTTGCTGAAGGCAGACTTCCTGCTGTTAAGGATTCCATTCCATGCATGTGCTCTCATATGGTTCCTGAGAACCTCTGCAGCTCAACCAGCAAATTGGCCACTGGAGTATTCTCTGTAGTTAGTGACAGGAGAGTGGGACATCCCCCAGAGAACAGCAAAATGTCTTTCCACAGGAAGCTGTGTGAAATGTGAACCCTCTGTAAAGGCTTCCCTTCCCTGCCAGAGGGAACCTGGGACAGTGACACAGAGCAGACACTGGGTTTAGAGTGCTGGGATGTAAATATCTCCCAGAGGGATTATTGCTGTCAGCTGGCTCTGAGCCATAAAATCTGTAATACTGAACCTCACTTTGTGGTTTCAGCAATGCAGAGAACCCAGCTATTACTTAAAATGCACCTCTCATAGCAAACACTGAAAACTGAAAGACAAAATCAACAGGTAGCACAATTTGTCTCCTTGTACTTTGGTCCTTTCTCTTGCCAAGTGTTGTTGACTCTAGTCCAGCTCTGAGCAGGGGTAAATGACTGACCAGCCAAACCCTCTTCAAAACATACTCCTTTTGAGATAATTGGTAAAATGTAATAAGTCTGTGACAAAAAAAAGGCACTGGGAATAATTCAGAGAGAGGGACAAGCTCAGCCACAGCCAGGTGATCTGCAAATCCCTCTCCTGTCTTCTGGAGGGGAATGCAGCTGCACAGTGCAAACATGGGATGAGTTAAAATGCACCCAGAGGGAAACCATCTTCTTGTCTGTCTCCCTCACAGCATTTGCTCCCAAGAAATCTTGGCAGCTCCAATAAAGTAAAAAGGAGGTCACACAGTTGAAGTAAAGTATGCTAGTGAAATAGAGTTTTTAGCCTTTTTCTGTCTTTGTTTTTGTACAGACTTTGTTTCAGACTGGTCTCCTTTACATGAGGCCTCTATCCATGGGCGTCTGCTTTCCCTGAAGAAGCTCATTGAACAGGTACCTCTCCCCTGGGTTCATGTGGTCTCTGCAGGGTTTGTTCAGTGGATTAATGCACTCTGTGCTTTACTGTGAAACTTCAGGGTGAGAGAATTGTGTTAACCAAGCCACAGAGAAATCTGCATGCAATGGGCTTTTCTTTCCTGCAGTCAGTTCCTTGCCCAGCACAAGCTTTGTGCACTAATTTGGTGATGTGCTGAGCTATGCAGGGTGATATGTTAACTGTTGCAGAGGTGATGGGATCACTGGGATCTCTGGGTGGCCAAGGGCAGCTCCTCTGCACCTCCTGTGCATGCCTGTGAGCAGTTTTGGTGCCCAGCTGAGGGGCCAGCTCTGGAGCCAGTTGTGGGTCTGCCTGAGGCTTCAATTCAGTCACCAGACATTTGTTTCTGAAGTGCCTTAGCATATCCCAGGGCCCTGGTCCCTCCAGAAGGTCAGGGATAGGTAGAAGTGATTTCTGAACCTCAACACTTTGTTTCTTCAAAATTCCTGGGTTTAACCTGTGAAGGAGGTAATGGGAAGGGAAGGCGTGTTGGAGACTCTTCCAGCTTAGTCTTTTGGAGCACCAGGATTGTAAGAAACAAAAGGTCCTGTGGAATCCAACCAATGTTTCTGATGCATTTCTTCCCTTCAGCAGCTGCCTCGAGGCAAAGAGCAGAAAATACTTCAAGAGCAATTCAGGGTTCCAGCCAGTCAAACAACCACAACATTCTGTCCCACTGGACAGTGCACTCAGGTTTTGTGCTGGTTTTCAGGGTGTGCAAGGCATGGCCTCAGGTATGCTCTGCCAGTGTCCACTCCAGCCAAAACATCACAGCCTCTTCATCCCCTTCATCTCTTATTTTGTGAGAGGAGTAGCTCCAGGCAGCTGGGGAAGGTCTGGTTACATAAGGCTTTTAAAGAAGAGGTTTTTTTTAATTGTGGATTTTTATATGAGGGTTTTAGTAGTTGGTTGTAATGATATTTTCCATTATCTTACCAGGGGAATGATGTCAATCTTGTTACAGCAGACCAGGTGTCTCCTCTCCATGAAGCCTGCCTAGGGGGTCATGCTGCCTGTGCCAGTGTCCTGCTAAAACATGGTGCTCAGGTGAGTAGGTGATGGACAGACCACCTTCTCCAGTGTTAGTATGTTGTATGTGATGTCATGGCAGAGTATCTCTGTGATTTACACTCTGTACTTAGCTCTGCTTAAGGTACTTATGACATGCACTTCCTCATAGATCAATCCAAAAAGCACAGATAAAGGCAACAATTATTATTGTTCTTTAGATGAGGATGAAATGTTCTCATCTTTCACAAGAACAAGGGGAAGTTCATCTTGCGAAGTGTTTATAGTCCTTCAGCATTTAAGAGTGTGTTTTGTTTTATGCACACAATCTTACTGATATCAATACACAGAATCTTAAGTAGAGGCATAGGAATGTGACAATCAACTGACAAAAAATGGGAAGAAAATGGAAACAAGATGCAGGTAAAATGGTGAAATGGTGTTTCATGGCCACTACTTTTCAAGCCAACTTCAAAATTATAGTAAATAAGTAAATTGTTCATACATACATTACCTTACCAAATATTACCTTTCAGTTTAAAATTAAAAAAAAAAATAAGAAATAAGGAAGGGTTGCACACTTTCAGCCAGAAATGGACTGTTTCAGGAGAGGGCTATGGGTAGGTATGTTTCAGCTAAGATAACTGAGAAATGGTCATACATTTAGCTTGGTAATTCCTGAGAGACCCTGGAGTGGCCCTGACGATTTTTGGTTTTTTTGCAGTAGAGACTTGGGGGAAATTTAAAAAAATACTTTTTTAATGATCATTTTAACGAAAAGTTGTAGTCTTCAGAAGCACTGGAGAGTTTTGCCATGGAGTTAAATAAAGAATATTGAAACCCCTATTTTCTGCTGAGAAACTGGTTCATTATCATCAATTCTGAAATACCAAGAAGATAAAATTCTTGCTGGATTTCTGTGTTATTTTCCCCCAGGTGAATGGAGTGACTGTTGACTGGCACACACCCCTGTTCAACTCCTGTGTCAGCGGCAGTGTGGCTTGCTTGAATTTACTGCTGGAACATGGAGCCAGCCTGCAACCACCCTGTGACCTGGCATCCCCCATCCACGAAGCTGCTAAGAGAGGTAACCCCACAGCATCAGCCTCCTTTCCATGCTGCTAGCAGCAAGTGGAGGAGAGAGATAAAGAAGATCTTTATTATTGTCAATTAGCAAGGCATTTTACATGACCCAAACCAAGAAAATCTTGGTTTGGGTCATGTAAAATGCCTTGCTAATTGGTCTCATCATGAGGGGTGCAGTTCTTCCCACCCCTGTTGCTCCTCAAGGGCAGGTCAGCTCAGCTATCAGATCCTCTGAGTTCACCTGGAAGGGAATGCAGTGTCCAAATCGGGCAGTGCCTGCAACATGGACATTTGAGGGAGATGTCTGGATAGCTTCAAAAGGAGTGCAGAGAACCATCTTCAATAGACATCTGAAATGAGTGAGATAAAATGTGAGGGCTTTAGCCTGTGAGGCTTTAGCCTGCTGTGCTGAATGTGGCTTTTCAGCTCCTGTTTTGCTGGCTGCATCCATTGGAGTGGATCAAAGTATTACACTACCACCTCTTGACAAAACATTGAATCTTTGCCAAACCACACTGCTCCAACAGAGAATTTGCTGCAAAAAAAAAAAGCCTGATCTCTGTGAGTTGACTCTTTCTTTATCCCTTTTAAGGTCATGTGCAATGTGTCGAACTCCTAGCGTCCCGTGGGGTGAATATAGACAACAACATCAAGCACCTGGGTACTCCACTCTATGTGGCATGTGAGAACCAGCAAGTGAGCTGTGCCAAGAAGCTGCTTGAGTCAGGTAAAAACAAAAATAAAGAATGGTGTGCTTTCATTTCCTGCAACATCTATCTTTGGATTATCTTTGCATCAAAGATTTAGGGGAGCTCCTGCTTTGGGACCAGGAGATGTTTCACTCCTAAGAGCAGCTCTGGTTAAATGTGGTAGCAGGGGGATGAGGAATTTAGCTTGATAGCTCACAGCAAAATGATGGGTGATCCTGGATTTCACATGGCTGATTGTGCATGAAACAAGCTGTCCTTTCCAGTGTCTGTGCATGTGCGGCTGTGGTTATTTGAAGTGAACTGGAAGACATTTTATTTTAATTTTTTTTTACCTCCTCTTTACCTACAACAATTGACTCAGCCATTTTTACACAGTATTTCTGCAAACATGTTTTGATTTCCAACGAGTTCATAAAAAGTGGGACACATTTCCAACACAGAAGAAGATTCAGCACTATATCCTTTGCCTCACACAAATGCTTGGGTAATTACACAAAATCATTTCTTGTTATCCACAGTAGTACAGATCTTCTAGCCAAAGGGGCCATATAACCTAAAGTAGCCACATAGCTGGTACAAAAATGATGGACCAACAAAGCTACTTTAGAAAAAAACAAGCACAAATCATTAATTATGGATATCACATTTTAGCAGGTCACTGTTTAGTACAGTGACCTTTTTTGGGAAGAAGTCAAATACAAATTAATTGAAATATTTTTAATTTAATCTAAATTAAATGTTTGGCAACTATTTATTCTGCTAAATTTTTCTGCTGCCTCCTGTATATGGGAATGGGTACTCTAAAAACATTATAGTTTTGAATTATTTCTGCAGCTCACCTTTCTTAGGGTGTTTTAGGAGCCGTTAATCCAGGGTAATGAATGGGGGAGCTCTCATCAGGGGTGCTTATGCCCTCTTTGACCAAGGACCTCTGGAATTTTTCCATCCTCACATTTTTCCCCTAACAGATACTTTTTGGAAATCCCACAAGCTTAAGCCTCCAATACAGAGCATATTGAAATCCTGCATTTATTTTAAGAGATGGGAAGCAGAGGTGGTCCCTAGGTGGAACTACACCTCTGTCTTGCTCCAAGATACCCTTGGGCTGGGCTGGGGGTGAAGGACTTCCTCATGCACCATTGCTCTGGGATCATTTTCCTATTCACAGGCCCACTCTTCAGCCAGTGAGAGTTGTGCTCGTGCAAGCTATAGCACCCAGCCCCAGCGTAAGGGAGCCCAGCTCTGGGTGCACGCTCCAGCACTTGTGTGTTACTCAGAGAAGTAGCAGCTGGTGCAGGGAATGCAGATGGGCTGCTGGGCAGTCATGGGTGTGTTCTCACTGTTGTTTGCCCCTCCTGTTGTTCAGGAGCAAACGTGAACAGCGGCAAGGGCCTGGACTCGCCTCTGCACACGGCTGCCAGGAGTTGCAGCGTGGAGCTGGTGAAGCTGCTGATGGACTTTGGAGCAGACCTGTGGCTGAAGAATGCTGAAAACAAGAGGCCAGTGGAGCTGGTCCCACCTGGCTGCCCTGTGGGCCAGCTGTTCCTGCAGAGAGAAGGTGCCCCTTAGAACCTGTTTTAGGGAAAACCCACACAGACTGCTGCGCAGGGCTAGGCTGTTCCAGGCTGCTAGCGCTAGGAAACTGGGAATAACTGAGCTAACAGTGAACTAAAAGTGATAATGATAAGAAAAATAACCCATCCTGAAACTCCAGATTTTTAATCTTCTGCATCAGGAAGCAATCATCTTGACCTTGCCATTTAACGCAAAATAGAGTTTAGGGTGAATAAACAAGCAAAAGATGCCTTATAAATTAATGGTAGCTTTTTTAAATTGCCTAAAGCTTTGAATTTAGTCAGAATGTGTCAGTTCCCTTGTGTCAGACAGCAGTAGACCCAGGAGTGTTCCATGGGGTATGCTGACAAATGCAGGCAGCAAATCACCTCTAATGGGAATTAAGGCTAGGTAGTGAGGATGAGGTTTGGGATCTCTGGATATACAGTAGATCAGATATAGTAGGTCAGGTTTGTCTCAGCACAAATGCATAAATGCAGATTTGCAAGCCAAAAAAATTTAATGCATGTAATACTAGAAAGGTATATTGAACATGGGTTTTAATTCTTTGTCCTTTGCTTTTATTCTTGGGCCAAGCTGTTACATAGAAAAAGTATCTTTAAAATTAAAGGCTACATGATTTTTTTTTTAATATTAAGGGAAATTGCACAGGAATTATATATTTATATTCATTTATACACTAGACTTTCTCTAAAAATCAACCTTATGTGCTGAATAATAATAGCAGTATCAAACCATAAGCCTAAACTTTAGGAAGAGTCTATTTCATACTTGTAAATTAAATAGTTTCAGGTAATTGTATATTATTTTGTTGATTATGAAATCTTTAATTAATTATGGAGAAAAATGTTACTTATTATTGAGGGAAATTAGAATGAGATCCATAGTGTCTACTCGTTTTTATACTTGTGTTCTTCCTTAGATATTCTCAGTCAGTCAGCAAGCTATATACATTACTAAATAATCTGGATATTATTGTTTTAAAAAAAATTATGATTTGTTTAAAACAGTTACACATTGATGACATTGTTGCCATAGAAAGGTAAAATTGGAATAGCAAAGTGATGAATCAGGCCCTGCTTGAAAAAGTAACATGAAAGTTGCATGGAAGCAACTGTGCTGTGCATGTTATGCGTGAGCAAAGGATATTTGGTTTCCCAACCTAATCTATGGCACACAGAACAGTGATCTCTTTGCGTTCCAGTCCCTGCTGCATTCAGTTCCTGGCTCCTGTGGCACTGCATGTGTCCTGTTTATTTCAGATAGAAAAACATTTCAGGCACGCCCTGTGCTGCTGGCCTGGAGCACTGCTCAGGCTGAGCTGACAACATGGGCAGTGAGGAACTTTCTAAGTAAAATTCAGCAATCAAAAACAGAGACAATAAATGCCTGAAGGGAATTTTCCTGTGGAATAGTGGTTTTTCTGATGTTCTCCAAGGTGCCCTTCTCTGAGTGGGGTCATGCCTGTGGACAGCTGATGTGTGGCTGCTTTGGCTGGCTGAGCTGTTGTGATCTGGGAGAGTGGTGCAGGAGCTGCTCTCCTCCATGCAGGCTCCTCTGCCCCCAGAGCCAGCTGCTGCAGGGAGTGTTTGGCCACCAGAGATGAGCTGTGAGTGTGCTGACCCAGTCACCTTCCCAGGACCAGCCCAGGGCAGGTGTAGTACCTGTGGTGGTTCCCTTCCAGCAGTTCACTGTGCTGCTGGACCATCAACCCTGCTTACATCGCAGGGACAGTCCTGTGTGGGGGTGGGAGAATTGGTCAATGCTCCAAAAATGTACTGTGTGCTTGTGTTTGCAAAATATTTTCCACTGTAGTGTCACTGCTTGTGTTTTGATAAGTCTTCATGTTTTGGGCTTGGTTGTTTTTTCTCTTAGTGGAAGCTTTTGTTTTTTCAGTGAGATGTTTGCAGGCAGAGCCTTTATTTGTGGGATCAGAGTCAAGCACAAGTGCAGAGTGATACTGCAATACTTTAACTAGCTTGCCTTGTTTTTTACCCAAGAACAGGGTAACAACTCTCATGCTGCCTCCTAGCAGAAGGATGCAACCCTTGTGATAGCACGGCAGCTTTCAGCCTTGCAGAGCTGCTGGAAGTGTGGTGTCCTGAACAAGGGAAGTCTCAAAAGCTGATCAAAGCTGCCACCTCACTGCATTTTTGTTGTGGCCTCCCTTCCTTCCTTCTGCTCTGCAGGAGAGAGAGCACCTGAACTGTCCCTTCCCAGCTCACCTCCCTCTTGCTCTCTGCAGTGTCCCTTTCATGTCCTCCCCATTCCCTGCATCCAACCCCTTCACTGGTGCCCATCTTTTACCAGCCCTCCCACAGCCCCTGCCACCCTACACACTCATCACCTCTCTGCAAACCATGCTCTGCAGGGCTGAACACTGGTGGGTGCTGCAGGTAGAACTTCGCATAGGATCCTCCTCTTCCTGAAAAGGATTTTCACTTAGATTTTTTTATAAAGTGACAAAGATTCTTCAACAGGGCTCCCATCTATCAATATGGGAGCAGTTCACCTGGAAGGTTTAAATAAAGAACTATAAAGTGCTTCTTTTGCTATGTGTTCATCATCACTGTTATGAAATATGCCTCAAGAAAGCAATGGAGTGTAAACTTTGATCTCACTGGGGGAGTGAGAGGAGGGAAGGGCTTTTAAAGTAGCATCAATCATCTCTTCTCAGACAGTACAAACATTTGTACAGCTTAAAAGGGAAAGGTTGATGCTGCTGATGCCAGTTGAGTAATGACAGAGTGACTAGGCATGAACTGGATTGCAGGTGGGGAGGTGTCCTTTGGGGGATGCAGGTTTGACTTTTCACTGCTGAGTGTGAAAACCTGGTGAGAGGTAGGAGGTGGGTTGCACAGCTGCTGTTTCAGGTTTATAGTCTTGGCATTACAAAGCCTTGTGTGTAACCTGTTCCTGGATCTCTCTCAGGGCCACTGTCCTTGATGCAGCTGTGCCGCCTGTGCATCAGGAGGTGCTTTGGACACCAGCAGCATCAAAAAATAGCTGGACTTCTCCTCCCAGACGAGCTGAAACATTTCCTTCTCCACATTTGAGCCTTTTCATGTTGAAAACAGTGCCTTTAATAACACAACAAGGTTTGTGAACTTTTTTCATCACTAGTGTTGCCAGTGTTTGCAATGATAATTTATGGCAATTTTTAGTTTCCAGTAAAGCCCAGGTCAAAGGAGCACAGGACTGACCAACTTGCTCAGTCCCCAGTGCCATCACCCCCACCAAATCCATTTGGAAAGGAACAATCCTGCATGGTGAAACTTGGAAATGTGATGTGAGGGCACCCTTGAAAGCACAGAAAATTAGTGTAACAATTTAAAATAGATCTCCTGATTCTCTGGCACAATTTCACAGGTCTTGTGGTTGACAAGCCCTTACAAAGAAAACACATATCCAGCCCAGCAGTAACAGCATTTCATGTGAACATGAGGCACACCACGAGAGCTGCAGAGAGCTTTCTCACATGCCTGTCACCTGTGAGGGCTGTGCCCACAGCACCACGAGGAAGGGGAGGGAACCCAAGTGACCCCAGCTGCCAAGCAAGGAAGGCCCTCTGGCAGAAGTTATTTATTTTCTAAGGGTATCACACTGCAGACAGATAAGCACCAATCAACAACCATTTGCATTTAGGCCAGCATCCAAAACAAGCATTTCTGCCCTGACAGCAAATAGGTCACTGCTGATGGCAGCTCCATACAGTGCAATAATAGTGGGGCAAAAGTTTTTAATCATCTGTTAAAGAAAATTACTCCTGATACTTTGAGACATAGAAGACACTTCAGAACTACCCATTTTCTCCTTGCAGCATGTTAATTTTCAAGGACACAGGCTAACAGGCTATCAGTAGCAAGCATTGAATACTCTTCTTTTCTGCTCTGAAAATTAGGTGGTATTTCCTAAGCATTTTTCAGCATGCATCAGAAAAACAACAGCTTCTAGACCCCTTCTCCACCCAAAAAAATATTAAGAGTGGGATAATTTTTTTTTCTGAGAGAGTTGCTACCTCATTCATAGCATTTGCCATGGGAGTGGTAATAATAATGCCTCTAATGTGTGGTCATAAAACAAACAATGAAATCAAAATCCATTCCAAATTTAAAAGTAGTGGGCAATTACTGTCCCCTGGTCAGTTCCTGGGCAGTCGACTCAGTGTATGACATATGTAGTTCTTATTCCACTGAGGTCATAAGAACAATTATTTCCAGCTAAACATTAACACTGGGCATTTTTCTTTCCCTTTCAGAAACGGGTCCTGCTGCCACAAACCGAAGTGCAGTTGTGACCAGTCTGCTCCCTTGGGTGCTGCCCTGGGGATATCAGCTGCCCGATGGATGTATCAGGGAGTAAGGATGGTGAAACTACAGCTCTTCTTCCCATTGCCCTGTTTCCTTTTGAACTCTAAACCAAAGTGCATCTGCATCACCTGGGAGCAGCAGCATGCCCAGCACCGAGGGGCTTCCATGTCACCCCTGAGCTCAAGGGCCAGCCACACACTTCACTGCTTCTGGAGATCCCTTTTCACTTCTCTGTGGAGACTCTGTAAGAGAGGGCTGGGAGTGCAGAAGCTGCTGAGATCACTAACAGCAGCAATGAGAGATACAGAGCCCTCAGCTCAGGAGTGGAGAGACTGGCAGCCTTCAAATACATGAAAGCTGATATTGGTGTTCGCCAGTGTGAGCAGTGCCAGCCTGCCTTGTGCAAGGGGAGGGTTAGAGAGGAGAGGTCAAATGCTGCCTGGGTGCTGGTATTTGATGTAAATCACAATTCAAATCCTTGTCTGCACAGCATGACTGCTGGCTATAGGTATCCAGTGTGATGGTTTGATTCTTTTGTGCTGACACATCACAGTTCTGTTGGGTTTGTGGGACACTGAATTGTACCCTAATGGGACAAAGTGACACACAGAGCTAGATCTCTAACTCCTTTGGTGATAGAGACACTTGGGAATGTGTCACTTATCTGGCCCAATTCATCACACATATTTGAGCCATGTAAAAATCAACTGGCTGGTTTAAGATGGATTTCTATATTGTTTTCCTCATGCCCAGAAAGAAAAGTAGACATCTGTTTTCACAGAGGTTAAATAAAAGCAGGTATCTGGGATGGAAAGGTATATTCTTCTAAAATCACTGTCTTAGTTAAGCTGAATCTGCATTGAACAGGCAAGGAATGGACAGTGAACCTAGCGTTTAAATTTTGGACATTAAAGTTGCTTTGGTGACACAGTGGAAAAGCTGGAGATCCGTCTCATTATATTCCAGATGATGAAGAAGATGATGAATATTTTTGTATGTACTAATTTTACTTTTGCCTTTATGCATCTTATTTTGTAACTTCAGCCAATGGGTTTATAGGAGTAATTATAATACCAGGAGAAAATTGTTCTGAGAACCAGGTGAGGGTGCTGCTTCTAGTTTGCTTTTCTTATAAAAATTTCATGGTATGACTCTGTTTACTTGAACTTCTCTGCCCAAGTGGAATTAGGATGAATTCTGTATGCTCAGCTTGTATCATCTCTGTGTGTTTACTTATTTATTTTCATAAAAATTGTGGTCAACACTGGTGAATTGCAGCTTTATGCATCAACACTTATCCAGTTATAAACTGTAAAAGTACAAGATGCAAACTGAATAAGCTCTTTATAGGTGAGGTTTGGATTTTTTCTATATTTGAAACCATTAAAAATATAATGCAGGATTTAAATGATTGACAGGAATATATTTAATCACATTCTTTCTTATTTTTATGTAAACAGTTTAATGGTAGTTAAGTCACAGAATTTTGTAGGATATTTTCTCAGAAATAAATATTTCATACTCTTTTGCTTGGTAATTTGTTTTCATTCAGTTTTTAAATGATAAGCCTAATTTTGTGGATCGACTGATGCTATGGAGTTTTGAATTCTAATTTCTTGCAATCCCACCTGCAGGCAGGTAGTGAACAGAATATTTCCTTCAAATAAAACTATAGTAAATATGAGACTAAAATGCAAATACTGTACAAATCTTACCTTTTGTCGATGTTTTAATGTAGAGCTGGACTCCTGAAATTCCTTCTTTGCTCACTTGAGGGTTAGTGAAAAGGAGATAGAAATTACACAAAGGAGGAAAAGATGTAATTTTAGATGGTCACTGTCTTCAGCTTGGTTTTGGGTTTTTTGGGGGGTTTTTTTAGGGTTTTTTTTGGTTTTTTGGTTTTTGGTTTTTATTTTTAATTGATTTGCATAAATTTATTTCTCCTGCCAGCTAAGCAAAAGGCACATGCAATGTTCTGGTGCTGTTGTGTGTTTGTACACAGCAGGAGCCCTTTACTGGAAGTGAGGGTGGAGGTCCCAGTGTGGTCAGAGGCCCAGCAGGTGTCTGTCAGTGCCCAGGTGTGGGGGGACAGTCATTCCCTCTCCATTGGATGCATCTCTGGGAGTCCCTGCCCTCAAAGACCAGCTCAAAGAGCAAAGGCAGTGCCAGCAAATTGCTTTACAAGGGGATTTTTTCTGATGGATAGAGAGCTGCTTATGGAAACTGTGGAACTAAAAACACCTCAACAAAAGAAAACAATGGATTTAAGCAAGACAACAATCTTTTGTTTTATTGAAATATATCTGGTTCAATAAATCTCTGCAGTTGCTAGGTGGGATCAGCCACATCCCAGGACACAGCTCTTCTTTCTGCAAAGGTCCACAGCTGTCCTGTGCATTCCTTGTTTTATATTTTCTCTTAACTGGAAAGGACAGACATGCAAATCTAGTAAATGTAACATACAGCTTTGGTGCATATTCAGAGAATGTCCTCTTGCCTGTCCACTGACATGAATTCTTCTGAAGATGACTAAGAAGGAAATAAATTTTACTTTACTAGCTAAACCAAATGGGACAGACTGGCTGAAAAATAGTAGGTTAGTGGTGAAAAAGAGAGTACTTTTATGCCTAATATGGGATATGCTCAATTCCCATCGGACTCATGTTCTTGAGAATCTTGGGTCTGACACTTGATGCTTCTGAATTCTCTTTTTCTTGCTTAACACATGCACTGTATTTGTCAAAATGGAGGCTGCCTTGCTCTGCAGTTCCAGCCTGAATCCTGCTGGCTTTGGATAAAAATTCCCAGGAGTTATTTCCATGTATATTGAGCAATTATTTGTCCTTCCTTGACACATTGCTCAGCTCACTGCTCCAAGGGATTCTCACTTTCATGCACCAGGCAACATTCGATGCAAAACTGCTCTCTAGCATACCTAGGGGAGTCCACTTTTCTTTAAAATGACAGCAGTGAACTATTGCTGGGAAGAAAAATGTTTCAAATTCTTACATCATTCAACACAGTAACCCTTACTGCATCCCTGCCTCGGTGCTGGAGAATACCTGGCTCATGTCACCCTGCAACAAGGTCTTGTCTCTTCTGTGCCAGGTGAAGCCTTTCCTTTCTGAAATACTTCCCTTTGCACTTTTAAAGGTCTTAGAACTCATTAACCATCCCTGATTCAAGTGACACAGCACTAGATTCGTGGCTTTAGTAAAATTGAGTTTGTAATCTGTCAGCTCTCTCACTTCACAAATTAAACTTGGAGTCTCTGCCGAGTCTACGGCTTTTGAAATCCCTGGAGCTTTTCTTTCTGTGGTTTGTAAAATGCAGCAGTAGCAGCTCTTTGTCTCATGAAAGCACTGACTCTGAATCACAGAGGTTCATACAGACCTTGGAAAGATGTTTTGAATAGGACAAGTGTAGGGTTGTCCCATTGTCATCGAGACTGCGCTTTTTATTACCTTATTTTGAGGAAAGGGAGTTGCATTTTTTTTTCTCTCTGAATAAATAATACCAGAATAGGAACAGTTGGTATTTCTGGGAATTTCTGAATGGGGCAAAGCTCCCAGCATCTGCTTTGCTCTCCCCAGGCCTCTCTGAAGGAGCATCAACCCTGCACTTTGTTCTGCTTTTTCACCCTCTTGCCGAGCATGGTGGCTAAGACTGACAAATCTTTGTTCCTTCCAACCCTTTATATATAATTTTTCCTACAAGTTGGTAGGCAGAACCTCTGCTTTTCCAAGTCTTTTCAATGAGGACTATGAACATCCATTTCTGAAATAACTCCATTGATACCTATCAGTTCAGAATAGGTGACCAGTGCATTTCTGCTCCTCTGATAATCATAGTGGTGGGCACAAGGTGTGAGCATGTCCCAGCTGCACTGGGATTATTTCTATTCACTTGTGCCATAGAAAAGATGGAGTACTGCTCAGGTTCTGGAAGTACCAGCTCAGTCTCTGTTCACCGACCACTAGAAAGGGTTGGTTTTGTCCACAACTCCCAGTCAATTTTTCAGTCAGCCAAACAACCCTAAACAAAACTCTTCCCTCATAGAGTAAAAGTTAAGAGGTAGCTTTTTCTCTTTTTCAGGTTATAATTGCATTTATTATTTCTCAGACTAGAAAACAAACAAACACAACACCAAACAGTTCAATCCAAGTGAAGGAAATTGCTCATTTTTCTTGCAGGAACAGGAGAAAACACATGAAGAATATTATCTACCAGTATTGTAACATATTTGTTAGAGTTGATGGAAGCAACTTCAGATTCCCCCCTAGAATGCAATCAATTATTTCCTTATATTTGCTATCCCTGGTACTTTGGAGATATATCCTCCAGGTTTTCAGTGAATCTAGACCTTCCTTTCCCAGTTTATCCAGCAAGACTCTGTGACTTCAGTTCACTAATATTTTCTCACTGTGCCTCAGTATGTGAGAGCCTAAAACCCAACTTGGATTAGGGAATCTCTGGGCAGGGACGGGAGCCACGGGTGACTGAAATGGGGCCATGGACAGGGGCAGGGGGAGCCCCAAAGGGCTGCCATGGGGCGGTGAGTGCTGGTGGTGCCCTCAGGGCTGGACATCTATCTGGGTAACCATGCAAGTTCTCAGCATCCAGGACATCCATGAGCATGGCAAGAGATCTATTAATCCACCACATTTCTTTTGTATGCCTAATTCCCTCCCTCTTTGTTCTACAAGAGTTTCCAGTTAGTTTTACTTAAGAAAAAGAATTGTTTCTTAATCTCTCCTCATTGTTCCCTTATAGTCGCCTCTCTCATCCCTCCCTCTTAGCTTCTTTCTCCCAGACCAGACTCCCAGCCTCTTTAGCCACTCCATGGACAGAGACCTTGGTGACCAAAACTCCGTGATCCTGTCTGTAAAACACACATAATCCTTAAAAATAAAAAGAAAAGAATAAAAGAAAAGAAAAAAAAAAAAAAAAAAAAAAAAAAAAAAAAAAAAAAAAGGGGAAGCCAGAGCCCAGAGCTTCCTAATGCTTCTGGCTTCTTTCCCTGAATGTTCTTTACTGTTTTTGAGGTACTGGTCTGTTCTTGGCTCATGTAGTCAGACATCTTAGTCCAAAAGAAATACCTAGTATTCTAGGTTTTTCTAGTATTTCCAGTATACTGGATATTTCGAGAAATACCTAGTATTCAGCAAGCACCCTGAGCTCAGTGTCTGAAGGCATTTTGCTTTCAGTTACCTCATTCCATAACATTTATTGTAGTTGTCTTGAATATCTGTCCTGTATTCAAGAGGGGCTGCTATGTGCAAAGCTCCAACAAAGGACATAGCACAGAGAGCTCTTCTTTTCTTGAGATATGAAAGAAGGGCTGTGCCAATCCCTGTGCACAGTCTGGACTTTCTGTCTGTTACTGTGTGTACCTGGACAGCTGAGAAATGAACAGGCAAGGCATTTCTTTTAAGCATGACAAAGAAAAAGCCCCAAAACCCAAGGAACCAGGACTGAAAGACAGAACGTTGAGATGGGATAGGAGTAACTGGACACATTTCTGGCTCGGATGACAGGTTGGGATCTGCTGTCTCTCCCTGCCACAGCAGCTCCTTCTCCAGTGCTGGCCCAGGCTCAGGAGCCCTCCTGGGGGAGGGAGGGCAGGGACAGAGAAGTGGCTGCAGCCCTGGGCACTGCCATCCCCACCCTGCTTTGGGCACTGCCAGCCTCACCCTGCCTTCAGCACTGCCATCCCCACCCTGCTTTGGGCACTGCCAGCTTCACCCTGCCCTGGGCACTGCCAGCCCTGCTTTGGGCACTGCCAGCCTCACCCTGCCCTGGGCACTGCCAGCCCTGCTTTGGGCACTGCCAGCCTCACCCTGCCCTGGGCACTGCCAGCCCTACTTTGGGCACTGCCAGCCCTACTTTGGGCGCTGCCAGCTCCGCCCTGCCCTGGGCACTGCCAGCCTGGCCCTGGGCACTGCCAGCTCTGCCCTGCCCTGGGCACTGCCAGCCCATCTTTGCTCGCTCCCAGACAATGCCAGGCTTAGCCAGCAGATGGTATCACTGGCACACAGATCTGCAGAAAAGTTTTGCCAGAGAATAATCAGTGAAAAAATCGAGCTAGAAAAGACGTGAGGGAGGGAATGCAACCTCAGGCTCACTCGGACCAGGGAATCTCCCATCACTGCCATTTCTGCATGCTAGCTGTGCAACTTTCCTTTTTTACTGTCCTACTTATGACCAACCTTTCTACATCGATTGTCTGAAAGTAACAGGATGCATACAATGCTCAGAGTTTTTAATAGACTTAGCAGATAGGTTAACTGTACTTAATGCTTGTCATCTTTTTTTTTTGGGGGGGGGGGGAGGTTAGATTTGTTTTTTTGGTTTGGTTGTTTTGTTTTTGTTTTTGGGTTTTTTTCCCCAATATCCAATGTTTTCTACCATTTATACATCCTGTTAAGAAAGTACTGGAAAAGCCTGAAAAACATGAACATAAGCACTCTCAGTCACTGGTTGTCGCTGACCTGTAATTAGAGGTGCCCTGCAGCACCCCCAGTCTTTGAAGGGTCTGCTTAGTTTTTTACACAGCAGCTTGTTTAATATATTTTTCTTCTAACCTCCATTAGAACTTGACAGAAAAAGATCGGTTCCAGAAAATGGAACATCCCTACCTAGTGAAATTATATATAATTAACCAATTAGAAACAGAAATCTGTCTCAGTTTTCAGAAGGAGTGCTTACTGGTATATAATACCTTTCAAAACCCCTTCTCTCTTCTAAGGAAATAATTACTGTTACTGGCTTTCTAATTTCACAGGCTGGCTGTTACCACTTTCTAGACAGCAGCTCTAAGCAAGAAAATTTATTTTGGGTGAGAGTGATCCTTGGAGTCTTCTCCTAAAAGTCGTGTAGCACAGAACTTTACAAAGCCATTTGGTGTCACAGCCAGGATTTGCCATGTCTGTGCCCCGTGCTGTGCAGTGACTCTGATTTCAGGGAAATGTCTTATTTCCATGTCCTCTCTAAAATGTTTTGTTTGTCCCATTTCCCACTGTCTGCAGCCCAGGAGATGTATGCATTGCATATGGCAATGTAATTCAGCTCCATGCCATAGAAATAAATGCCTTCAGATGCTGCCTGCACATGGTCTGGGCCTCTCCAGGGTAATGCATGCTGTGAGTTATTGTGGCAGACTTTCACACGTCCTTGCAGATAAGGTAATTTAGAAAGACATCCAAGTGACTGCCCAGAGATGTGCAATTGCCTTTGCACAAATGGAGGCAGCTACTTTGACAGTGCTCTCATTTCTTTGAATCTTCTACAGGAGCTGCCTAGAAAATTGCAGCTATCAGTGAGTAAAACATTAGGGGGTAGGAATGGCATCACAAACTTTCTGTTCAGCAAATTGCAGCTAGGAGGTGTAAATATATAGGTGCACAACTCCTTCACCCATCTCTTCTAGCTCCACAAAAGCCATGAAGAAAGGAGATTTGAGCTCTGCTTTGCTCTCTGCCACCTGTATGCTTCTGGAATGCCTCTGTGAGAGGGGAATGATGCAAACACAGGAGAGCTACTGGCTCAGTTAATATGGGTCCTGTCTCAAACTGATGCATATTTTGATGCAAAGCTCCAGCTATGATCATCCTGAGACTGGTGTTTTTTCAGCAGAGCTGTATTTTGTGTGCTGGTTGGTAAAACAGTGGATGAGGTGTGGACACCTCACTTCATATCATGCATCAGACTCTGAAGATATTTTGGCTGACAGTAAAAACATATTGGCTTAACTACCATTTTAGCCTTTTCTGACTTCTGGTAAAGTGCAGATATTCAAATATAACCAGAGGGAAAAAAGAAGATTTATTTGTGGAGTTTTGTACAAATTGCTACTCTTCTAATTCCTGATAATTTCAAGCAATTTTCTCTCCAAGATTCCATTGTTCCTTTCACTTCACTAATGCATTTATTGACTCATATCTATGGAAGCACCTTGCGTCCTGGCTTCTTTTGCTGGCTCATTACTTGTATTTATTGCTGAATTTCTCTAAAGCAATTTCATTAAATTCTGCTTTATGGTTATCACAGAAATCTGCTGTTAGCATACAATGCCCTTTCATGTTCATAGGAAGTGCAATTTCATTTTGTCCCCTAAATTTTATTAATCTCTTTCAATAATTTAAAAATGAAAAAAAAAAAAACCCACCTAAAACTGTTAAGTTACTGCTGGATTTTGCCTCTTTCCATTAACAGCAAAATAAAGCTAATTTCCTGCAGCTTTCTGCTTTGAGTTATAAAGCTTTGGTGTGGATTACTTTTTTCAGAGCTATTATGATTGTCCACAGGCAGAAAAAGTTCAGTAAAATATCAGCTTCTGAATCTCCAAAGAAACATTCATTGGGGAAAAACTTGGAGCTCTTTGTTTGCAGCATTTTGTAGTTAGTTAAGAGGCATTTATGTAACCTTCATCTCAGGAAAGGTGACTGCTAGCATTAGTATTTTTAAAGCGCCACACAATTATGAGGTATGAATGTGAACACCGTTGAGGGAATTTGAAAACACTTTTGAAAGCAAAAGGCAGATTAAAAAAAAACAACAAACCAACCCTAAAAAAAAAGGAAAAAGCCTTCACAAAGCTGAGAATTATACATCGGCTCAAAGGTACTTTTACATCCACATCCAGGACAAAAAACCCCCAAAACAGATACCTGTATTTTTTGATAGCTATCCTTGAAGTTTTGTCACAAAACTTCCCTTGACAACCAGATTCTCAAAGCCATTCAGATGCCACAGTACAGAAATTTTATTTAGGCCAAAGTGAGGGAGAGGCTCTTTGGTCTTGTGGGTGGCCATCCCTCAGTGCAGTGGCATGTACACTGCCTTATGAAATCCTGCTGCATTTTCAAACTCCTCTCTTTAATTAGTTTCAAAGAAATCCCCACACTCCTCTTACTCCACAGTGCGAGGTGCAGAAGTGTACCCTCCATGTCCCTGGTAGTTCCTGGATGCCCCACAGCCAGCTTCCAAGGCTACAGGGGAGTCCTTTCCTGCAATGTGTGGGTGAACTGGGGGTTTGGAGTCACACACCTGCCCTTGCATGGCAGCATCTCATCCAAATGCAAAGCCAGTGCACAATGAAACTGGAAATAGGATTCCCTCCAGGTGTTTCATAATTGCTAAAAAGAAGCCCATGGTTGATTTGGCATCACTGAGGCTGAGAAATATCAGGGTGCCACAGCACAGCCTGGTTTCTGCTCCACACATTGCCAACATCAGGGACCAGACTAGAGAACAGTTTTTCTTCCTTCAGACCACGGGGACTGGTTTGTTTTCCATAAGGAGGAAGGGGATTACAAAGTGGAGATAGTATTTACCTGAATCTCTCCCACCAAAGAGGCAGAGTGATTATTTGTGTGCACCTGGAACAGCAGGGTGGTCAGATGGTCAGACTGCAGATGTCATTCCAGCAACACTGAGAATCATAGGATATTTTTCACAGCCCTTACCTATCTAAAGGGTTCAAAGGTTTTTGTAAACTTATATATCCAATAAGTGGGTAAGCAAGAAAGGGGTGTCAGAGTGCTGTTAAAAGGATCAGAACAATTTGGCCGCTTTGTTTCATCAAATATTGGATAGCATGTTTCTCCCAGAGAAAAGAAGTGAAAATATGTAGGCAGTCCTGCAGAAGGCTGTCTTGCATTGCCTTTACCAACTGCTCTGTACATTCTGACAGGCAAGATACATAAATGTGACATTTAAAAAGAGGCAGGCATACTGGATGTGTTTTCTCTCCATCCAGTTTGATCATCAATAACTTTCTCACGGTTATAACTGAAATGAAAACCATCTGCATATTAAGTATCTACAGCATTCTGTAACTTTATTCAGTTATGGAAGAAAATTATACCATAAACCTCAAATGGGCATCCAAAATTAGGAGTCTTGCTGTGGCTCTGGTCCTTGATTGCACAGCAGAGACTCCTTGCTGAGGAGCTACAACAATGCATTGACTAATGTTTTTGTCACAGCAGTGATCAGCCCTAAAGAAAAGCACTGGGTGAAATGAATAACCTGATCACCAGGGCATGGCTTGAACAGCCCACGATGGATGAGGCAGAGAGAACCACATTGCTCCACATGTCTGCAGTGACAATGCAGGATCAAGAACAGCTATCCTACAGTTAGAGACCACAGCTGCATTCATAGGTCTAAGGAGACTGAACTGAAGCTAAAGGGACAGCATTATTCCTAACACTGCCCAGATTTATAGGGATTCATCATGAAGTTTTAGTTGTTGTGGTTGTAATTAGCTGGGTTAGCATGAAATGCATTAAAAAGGAGAAAAAAAAGGAATAAATTATTTCAAATTATTTGTCTTGCTTCATGTATGTTAAAAAAATAGATTTGAAAGAATAGGGGTCATGAAGTATTAGTGCTGGCTTTCACAGTAGTATTCAGGTGAAGTACAGTAAACTTCCCACCACTAACATCCAAAGTTCTCATCAAAGTTATGTCTCCTAGAACTTGGTCCTTTCCTTGGGAGACCAGCCCTGAGGGTGCCTGGGTGCGGGTGCCTGCCTGGCCGGGTGGGTTGATATGAGTGCTTGGCAAAGCTCCTCGCAGACAAGGGCAGGAGAACCTCAACACATCTGTTTAATGGCCCACAGTCCCTCCCTTTCTTTATCCTTGGCTCATCTCTCATCTTCTCTGTTGTTTTGGCACTTGAGATATCTCAAGGATGTGCACACCCCATGCAGTCTGTGACTTTTGAAATAGATGGAAACATGTGGCATCTTTCAGATGCTATTTAATGTAACAGTTAACAATTAAGTAATTCACAGTAATGTTGTGATGATTGTTGCAACGACTAACTGATTTTCTAAATCTTTAAAAGCATTAATTGGACTTTTGCATTCTGTCACTTTGCTGAGCTTCAGGAGTGACAGATGGTCTGTAAACCCAGTAAGTTGTATGTTACAATTTCCCATTCAGGTAAGCTTTGGAAGAGTTTTGTGCAAAAGCCTGCAAACCTTTTCATAGCTTTCCTTTTATTGTTCTCCTTGAATGACATGAAAAAAAGCTTGGGCTGAGGTGACTTAAATACTCAGAGACATTAATGTCTTCATGTCAGGGGGACAGATCACCTCTACCTTAATAGACTGGAATACTCACCATCAGAAATTCTGAGAATTCTATCAAGGATAGATAGAAGTCATTTAACTGGTGAATTGCTGACACTGAACCTATCTTCAAAAAGCAGAAAAGTGCAATCTGGGCAACAAAAGTATTGACATGTCCTCGTCCCTCCAAACAACTTCTTTGATATTACCTGAAATTGCACAGGGATTTGCTTTAGTGGTTGAGGAGGTAGAACTTAAAAACATATTGATTGTCTCAGTTGCCCTGTGTCCACGTTTTTCTTCTATCATTGCTTCTTGTCCCTGGGAACAAGGTGACATCATTCCTGTGGGGAAGTCTGGGCTCCCTGGGCAGTTTGGGATCTGAGTCATCCTGTGGGATGTGCCTAGAGGAGATGCTTGCTGAGTAACATCTATCTGAAAGGCATCCTTTGTAGGAAAAGGACTGGGATTGTCTAAGATGTCCAGTCATAAAAGAGACTCTTGAAGGCAGTGTCCCCAAAGGCAAATTGTGAGTCACACTGGTTATTCTGCTGATATCAGTATCATAACCATATCCCTTTGGAAATTGGTCTGTTGTTTAGGTAAGTGTGATGCATGCAAAAAGGTGGGATACTTTTTTCTTTCTCTTCCTGTGAGACACACATTAGATAATGCCAACTAAGGCAAAGGCAGAAGGGAATTTCCAAAATTTGCACTAGTTAATAGCAGTTCTCAAAGGTCTCCTTTGCAATTTATCGGGAAACATTAAATACTTGTGGTATAGAACACCTTGCAGTGTTTGCACCCACTGCTATTTTTGAATTCTCTGCCTTTGGGAAAACAGAATTATGTGCAGGTCTATCACTCTGCAACAATAGCAGTAAAGAGGCATAATACTAAAGAAAACCCAAGAACTGTACATTGAGACTTCAAGGTTGAGATTCTTGTTGCAAGATAAAGAAAAAAAAAGGTTATAGCTTAAACAAATACCTATATTTAGAATTGTTTCTTAACAGTGTATTTCTCTTGGTGCTCATTTTCTCTCATACTCTCAGGATGCTCCCTGGCCAAAAGAGGCTTAGTACCAATGGCAAGAGCTTCTCTTCTGAATAATGCCCTCAGTTCTTATTATAGGGCTTCCTCCAGGACAGCCACCTCAGCATTTTCTCTCAGTTTATTGTTCAGGTTTGGAATATAAATGCAAATGTATTTGGTGGCTCTGCTGGGAGGCTTGGATTTTGGGTTCTTCATTCAAAGATTTTAGGTTTGTAGGGGGATAGAACATAGACTGTAATCTTACCCACTAAGGAGTTGTAGCTGAGCCAATTACTAGAGATTAGGAGCAGGCCTGATGTTTACAGGCCACACCTGTAGCCAATAAGAAGAGTGTTATAAAAGAGTGGATTGGTTGGCTGAGGAGAAATGGAGTCAGTTGGGTGCTGTGAGGAAAAGGAAGAGTCAGTGCCTAGAGGAGATGCCTGCAAGAAACATCAAGGAGGTATGAAACTCTGGCGATAAGGAACCCTTGCAATGTAATGACAATAGAACTCTTGCAATATAATGACAACAAATGGTGAGCCAGATGTGATTTGGGATAAAAGACTTGAATACTAAACTATATGACCCTGTGGATTTGGGACTAAACTTATTTACCACATGGATTTGGGGAAGCAGGAATCGACTGTAGGACCCCAAGGATTTGGGGAAACAGGGCTTGAGTACTAAACTCTTACTAAAATATATCAATTGCAGCTATTAATGTTTGTTAAATATGAGTATAAAAGATTTTGAAGATAAGTACTTTGTAAACTGAGAAAAGCTGCAAAACTGAACCAACACTCAGAAATATATATATATTTGTACTATAATATGTTGTTTGAACATTTGTATAACTATTAGTTCTAAATGAAATATATGAATATGTCATAATGTTAATTTATTTGAATATGTACTTCTAGAAATGCTGCAACTCTGTAATTAAAAGAAAAAGGGGGAATTGTAGGGGGAAAGAACATAGAATGTAATCTTACACCCTAAGGACTTGCAGCTGAGCCAATTATTAAGGATTAGGAGCAGGCCTGATGTTAACAGGCCACAGCTGTAGCCAATCAGAAGAGTGTTATAAGAGAGTGGAGTGGTTGGCTGAGGGGAACTGGAGTCAGTTGGCTGCTGTGAGGATGAGGAAGAGTCAGTGCCTAGAGGAGATGCCTGCAAGAAACAACAAGGAGGTATGAACCTCTGGCAATATGGAACCCTTGCAATGTAATGACAATAGAGCTCTTGCACTATAATGACAACATAGGTTCATCCCCAAAAGAATACTGTTTATGTAGACTGTGAAAATAATGTGATGAACTCACACCAAATGTTATACAGGCTGCTGGTTATAAATGTCTTCAAGTAACGGTTTCTGTTACATTATTAGGTTTCTACACAGAATGCAGCCAGGCATTAGTGACAGATTATTAGTTACTCTAAATGAGCTCCTCTATGGTAGGTCAAGCATCCTCTGCTTTTGACAACTATTTCATGGGATCCTATGTCTTGCCAACATATTTAATGTTGAGCCTCCACAATCCAGGGCCCAAAATCCAGAGTATGAGGCTGAAGAATTGTGGGAAAACAGGGTTACCCTGGAATATGTTGCAGAAGTGCCCATTGAAGCAATCATTGCTCTTTTTGATCCCTTGGTTTGTCTTTTCATTCCCAGGCTCTTCACATGCATGGCCAGTTTGATATTCTTCAGAGAAGCACCTGTATCCCACTGTTGTGGAGATAATTGTCCTTGAAATTCTGAGAACAAGGAGAGCTAAATTACTTTTCTGTCCCTTCTACTCATTTTTGTGAGGAATCCTGCCTTCAGAAGGCTCACATTTTGCCTTTCCTAAGAAAAAACTTTCAGTAAACTCTATTCCTAAATAGTTTAAAGGCGTCATTTGTAATGGTTTTTATCCTTATATTTGAAGACTATTCTGTGAGTCAATAGACCTTAGTATTAAGAAAACTTCCTTGTATCAGGTCTGTTTTCTTTTCCTGCATTTCACCTCATTAGCACAGGATTTATTATTCTGCCTTCTCACCCTACACATTAATAGTCACCTATGAAAGTGGGGGAAAATATGATCTGCATCAAATGGGGCTCCAGCAAAGCTCTGAGACAATGTGCATCCCCAAAAAGAAAAGAGGGGAGAAGAAAAAGGAGTTTACTATGTGGAAAAATCAATTTCTAGAAAACAAAAAATACCTGAAGCATGCCAATGTCATGAATGGGAAGTCAAATAGTCACATCAGCTGTTGGATGACAAAAAAGCAATATTTGCCTGGAAAGGAATACTGAGAGGCCAAAATAGGAGTCGAAAATCAACACTAAATATTGATGGTACAGAAGGCTATAATTCCTAAAAAACAACCACATGCTCAAGAATTTGAATGCCTCAGTGGCAATAACTCTGTCAAGTTAGGATGAATTTTACAAGGAAAAACAGAGCTGTATAGGCATGACTTATTAACCAATATCCTAATAAGAGACTGGAAATACCATAGAAAGAATTTTCAAATCTCCATGAAGGTTTGGGGTTTTTTCCAGTATAAACACAACAAACTGCACAGATGAGCTGTACCTTAGTAATTATGGACTGACAAAACACTAAAGCATTTTATGGCAAATGTATTGGCAAATGTGTTATCAGGCAACTATGTAAGAGCTACCAACATGGCTTCTTTTCTGTCCCATTGAAGCTAGCCTTTGGGGTAGGTTTTAAGCTATACTGAAGAGAAACATGATTGATTAGAGATGGTTAAGAAGCCACTAAGCAAACAGTTTTACAGTCAGCCTCTCCTGTCTATTACAGCAAGTGGCATGTGCTGTGGGAATAGGTGGTGTTAGGCAGCCCCACTGTTTTTGGAATGTACACAGTTGTTCCTACCTTGAAGTACAAGTAATTGGCAAGGTCTTCACTGCTGAACAGGTAGCACTCTGCATCTGCTGAGGTTCAGATTTTTTCAAACCTCTACATTGTAAGCAGAATTCAAAGAGGGAGCATAAAAGTTATTGCTCTGCAGGGCACACCTACTGGGCATACTTCCTCTAAATGATTCTTTTGTTATGAGGAAGGATTTTACATATAGGATATGGCAAAGCAGGGATAAAGGATCTTTATCTCTCAACATATCACCCAAGGGTTGTCATTGAGCTCTATCTGGACAGGACAGCATCACACATTTGAAAAAAACATGGGATCCCAGAGACTCCAGCTAGGTTTTGAAGATGGCCACCATTATTTTGGTCACTGTTTGGGAGGGAGAACATGAGTTGTGGCAGGCAAATACAAAGGATCTGGCTTTGTAAGATACACATTAATATTTTGAATTATGGAGCATATGCAAAATCCTGCTAAGCCTTTTCATGAAAGGACAATACATTTCTACTTAGAGACATGCAACAATACAGCTGTCAAGGGAAGGAACAATTAATGGAGAAACTAAAGAGCTGGCCTCCCTGCCACACCAAAGAGGTCAATGTCCTCTGAAGTGCCAGCAAATCCTGCATTCACAGGCAGTCCCACTGTGTTGAAAGGTTTTATTCGAAGAGCTGCAAGTTAATTAGAGGAAAGATGAAGGGCTGTCAGATAATGCTAAGCTTCATTAAATACTGGCTTCCTGGCAAAAAACCTAAGAAAGAGACAGGATACATTTGTTTTAATTGCTTTTTGCTTTTACCACATCTTGGCTACCTTGAATATCAACTTCCTCCACAGATGTAACTGATCGGGCAAAAGGCAGAGGACAGCAAGGGTGCATCACTGTCTTGGCAGGCATTACACTAAGCCAAAAAAAGGATTAATTAGTGAATGTATTTTTGTTTTTATCAGTCTGGCAGACAGTGTAACAACAAAGTACCTTCAGTACACACTGGGGCTTTTATAGAGCAGGGAAATGAGACCTATAAATGTGACAAGCAGAGTTAAGCAGAATGAATTTTTTCCTCCAATTTGAATAAAAACACCTAATTTTGCTTTCTATAGGCTTATTGGGATATTTTTGCTTTCTTCACAAGATGATCCATGTTATATAGATAAAACTTTAGGACTTAAGAGAATCCAACAGGATTTGGATTAAATTTGTAGTATGTGGGTGAATATAGATGGCTACTGAACACTAAAGAGTAGCAGAATAGAAACAGGACATGAACAGCCATGGGATAAGAAAAAAGTCATTCAGTACGATGGTTTTGAGGAACTCAGATACATAAATCCATTTCTATGGCTATTTCTACAGCATACAGATATGGGAATTAGAAGAGCAAACCATTCCTCAGCAAGCTGCAGTATGCTGCAGAGAGGTTTATAGGAAAGTATGCTGGGATCTGCAGGTGAAAAAAGGTTTCAAACCACGTGTTTAGTCCAGGTTAACAATCAAAGCATGAGTTCCTGAGTGTCTGGGGTGCTTTACACATTCATGGCTGTAATTCTGAACTGCCTGACCATACACATCCATTGTGCTCAGCCCTGATGCTCCTGTGGTTTGCAGAATAAATCTTTGTGGGATTTCATGCATTGGTTTTAGAAAAATAATAATTTCTAAATCTACCAAATCTATGGTCATTTAACAGGACAAACCATATTGAGTATTTACTCAACAACTCCTGCATGAAAAATCTACTTGAATTCACTAAGTTGTCTCTTTAAGAGAGATTTGAAGCACAGAGCAAAAAAAATTCAAATTACAGACATTGCTGTCTGAGTTGCTGCAATGCCTTTTGATTATTAATTACACTCAAATTTCAAGCTGAATTTGACTAGCTTCTGCTTTCAGAAGAATGTGTTTTTCCAAGGCCTTTTTTCCCCCACAATTTCCAGACACCATCTATTACTTATTTTAGGAAACAATGCAAAAGACTTCCTCAAAATGATGGGATTTGGAGGGGATGAGAAGCAATCAATACTGTGTGCTTTGGGAGGAAAATGATCTACAGGAATGGTGCAGTAAATTGCACCCTCAGCTTTGAAATCTTCCCAGGAAAACCATACAATAGCAAAGTTACAAATTGCAACTTTGACTTCTTTTTTCCTGTTTACAGCTCTGCACAACCTTGCCCTTATCAATGATCATTAAGGACTGTGTTCAAATCCTGCAATTCAGCCAGATAGAAAGACCCTTCTTTGACAGATATTTAGATACAGGGAAACAAAGAAAACACCTCCTCCCTCCCCCTTCTGATGTTTGCTGTTGAGTTTGCCTAAAGCATGTAAGATTTGCGAAAAGGTCTCTGGTCACTGCCATCTGATTTTCCTGCCAGGTGGGATTTTTGTCTGTTACTCTTTCTGGCACTGTGGTCAGGAAACAAAACCTAATACATCAAACCAGGTGTCTCAGAGGGACTTCATCCCTGTTCAGCAGCACCTGAAGCATTGTCCTGCAGCCCTGTCCCTGCAGGCACATGGAGAGGGGGCACACAGCCCTCAGTGGGGTTTGCTGTCCCCACCAGGGTGACCCAGCACTGCAGGGCCAGCCTGAGGCACTGCTGCTGTCCCCAGGCTGGTGGGAGTCCTGCAGATGGGTCCCCTCTGGAGCAGTGCTAGAATGGCAGATGAAGCTCCTGAGTTTTATATACAAAACACTCTCTACTGGGAAAAACATTGTCTGCATGACCTTAGTGTTACAGGGATACTCAGACTTCTCCCCCTCTCCCGGGGAAACAGCAAGAGGAAAGGGAGGGCACAGTCCAAATGGACATCTGGCTTTTTCTTCTTTCAGGTTAAACAGCCAGGAAAGTAGGGAAGCTTCCAGGAAGAGATTATCCCAAGGAAGATGGAATAATATTGCACATGTACAATGTGAGATTGACAAAATGCCACCAGTGTTTTTTATTTGAATGATAATTTTTTAAATTCACTGCTAGGTTAGTGTCCATTCATAGGAGTGTTTTAGCAGGGTTACATTACCCTGTGGAACTGGCAGCCAGGTAAAAATGAGAACTTATTTTCTGAGGAAAACCAAAGATGTCTTCATATCTCTAGTCAGAGCACAAAAGGGTCCCTGCATGCAGAGTAGAAGGGATATGGCAGCACACACATTGCCATGGATGCAGGGACATGCACTCCTGCCTCCCCCTGTTTGTGCAGTAACTGGGGAGGATCTGTGTCACTGTCATATTTTCTGAAAAATCCTTTCACCAGGATTTCTTCTCCTGGGAAGCTGAGAAACCTCAGAAAAACATAATTATCTGATTGCTTCTCCTGTGTTTGCTGCTTTAGAATGTGGCTGGAGATTCTTTACCAACAGGTGCATGTTGGATTGGTTTCATGTGAATAGTTTTTGTTTAATGATCAGTCACCATCAGCTGTGTGGGATTCTGAGGAGTCAGTCATGAGTTTTTCATCATCATGCTTGTTAAACCTTCTGTCTGTATCCTTCTCTTTCTTTAATATAGTTTTAGTATAGTATTCTTTTAATATAATAGAAGTACATAAAATAATAAAAGAGCCTTCTGAGATCATGGAGTCAGATTCTCATCTCTCACCTCATCCTGGGGACCTCACAAACTCAACAGCTCTGCCCATGGGCATCTCCCCCCTGGTGATGGGATGCGTGCTCAGTGCTGTGGCTAACAGTGGTGTGGAAATGCTGTGCACAGGGAAAGCTTGAGGTTGGTATCACAGCACAGAGCTTTCCATGCCAGCATTAAAACACAAAGGTGTGTTTGGGAGGACAGGTCTGAGCAGCTCTGCCGTGCAGCTCCCAGCAGGGAGCTCTGTCTTTTGAGTGACACCAAGGACTGACCTGCAGTCCAGCTGGAAAAGTTACCCCTACATATAGACCTGGGCATTTTTCACTCTGAGCATCTCACTTGCCTTGCTACACTGGTGTCATTATCAACGACAACCTTACTCGCTGTAATCCCCAGTGAAAGTGCATTTTCCTTTATCTGCTTTTCTTATTAAGAGGATGAATATATGTGTGAATTAATCCAACCTCATATTTCTTTGGGGGTTTTTTGACCTGTTTTGTGATGTCCTTCTCTTCCCTACTTCTGTCTTTATTCCTTTTTTTTTTTTTCATGGATGTTATGTTATTTATTCAGTCTGTGTCTTCCTGCAGGCCTATTATCTGGTGAAAATCTCAAAGATAAGTTTTCTTGTAGACATCTGTGAATGCACAGAGAAGAGATTTGTTTAAGGGTATTATATTGCTGAAAAAGGAAAGTGTAGATTATTTGTTATCACAATGAGTCTAACAAGCCGAGAATATTCTAGTTATGTAATGAAAAACAGGGAAAATGGACACTATCTTGTAAAGGACCTTGTAACCATCTCTTGCATGTCCCTTTGCTTGCTTAACCTGAGTTGTCTTGTTCTGCCAGGCCGAGGACAGCCACTGAAATCTCCACTGAGGGTTGCTCTGCAGGCACGTACACATCCCTTTTTTTGTTGATGTTCTGTTTCAGCACGTTCTGGTGTCCAGGTTGGGTGGAAATTAAGCTCAGAAAGATGCTGCCAGGGGTTTTCTCCTGGATAAGAGCTACCTTGTGTTCAATATGAGAAACTACTTGTGGGGTTTTTTGTTTAAAAGGATAACTTTGGTTCAATTCAGAAAATTCCTCTTCTTGTCTTTTCCCCACCTATTTAAACAACCATAGCAGACTAATGCTTTGTGAGCCTCTGTTCATCAGAGATGATATTTTATTAGATAACCTTCAATTAAGTTGCATCCAAGGTCGTGGGTGAATGAAGCTCATCTCTACCCCGCAATTTCCATATTGTGAAAGCACCAGCTGTGAAACAATGAGAAAGTGTAAGTGTCTCAGGGCTGTGTGCTCTTCTACCTGATTTGTTGCATGCCAGACCACCAAAATGGGGTGTACTACTGTGTCACAGACATCTTTTATGAAAAATCTTTTCCTTAGGATTTTTCCTCCTGAGAGGCTTCAGGAACAAAATGTAAACAATGGTTTTCTGCTGCTGTGGAATGCAACAGGTGGATCTGTGATTGGTCTCATGTGGTTGTTTCTAATTAATGGCCAATCACAGTGAGCTGGCTCAGACTCTGTCCGAGACATAAGCCTTTGTTATTCATTCTTTCTTTTCTATTCTTAGCTAGCCTTCTGATGAAATCCTTTCTTCTATTCTTTTAGTGTAGTTTTAATGTAATATATATAATAAAATAATACATCAAGCCTTCTGAAACATGGAGTTAGATCCTTGTCTCTTCCCTCATCCTAAGACCCCTGTGAACACCATCACACTACTCCATAAAACAGAAGAGAGAAAAAAATGAGATGTCTTAGAGCCAGATAGTCAGGAATTAGTATATTTCACGATAAGCCATTTAATAACCTACTGTGGGATATGGGTACCTTCCTCTTGCCCACAAATCCCCACCTGGCAGTTCTGCCCTGAACCCACCCCTCCACTATTCCCTTCTCCCCAGGTAAATGCCCAAGATTTGCCATGAGAACTCAGCTGAATCATTAAGGTTTAACCTTTTTCTCCAAGGCAATAAAACTGAGGCTATTAAGGTTGATAGTTAAAGGTATTCAAAGTTATTCAGGGTATTTGGGCTGGTTTTTTTTTTTTTTTTTTGTTGGTCTGTTGGACTCTCCAACCAGGGCATTCTAATCATAAAGCTAAAGCCAAATGCAATCTGAAAAGTGCTTTGGGCATGAGGGGACATATGCCTGTTGAAACTCCTGCCTGTTGGGGAAGCCTTAGGAGATGTGGGTTTGAGGAGCAGGACAGCTGGGTCTGGAGAGGGAGGCCTTAGGATGACTCAAGAGACCCAGCCTGACTGTCACTGTGCTGGGACAATCTCGGGCTGATGGGGGACCTGACAGATTGGGCTCCTCCCCTGACACAGAGAGAGGCATCTAACCTGTGGGTGCCAGGAGGATGCCAGCATGGGGCAAGAGAGGGGCACACAGGATTTCAAGGCTTGGAAACGTAATTTCTACTTGGAATATGTAGATCTAGCTAGAGTTCATATGAATGCTGCACTGGATGTCCATATGCACTTCCAGGCTTTCAGCACTGGGTGAGACAGGTTTTAAAAGATCACAACTTCAGATTTAGACAAGATTTGAGTACTAAAAGCCTTTTGTGGCTCTAATCCCAAGTCATTTGGAGTAATTAGCTGCCTATTTTCCAGGGGAAAAGAGCATAAGAGGATGAGTTAGAAGGTCAGCAGTTTCCCTTTAATCACTCTCAGTAAGGACTGTAGATGTAAGAAAAGCTAAGCATCATCCTGTCTTCATTTCTCTGAATGCTAATTTCATCTGCAGACTGACTTGGGCTCTACTGCACTTCCCAGGTTTTGCTGGGAACACATCCCAGAGGAAATCTTCTGCATTAAGAATAACTCTCTTCCTGCCATGTGTCTCCAGCACACTGCTTGTCCACAAGAGACATTTGGGACATCATCTAACATAGTCCTGTGGATCTTCACACATTAACCATCTGGAGAGGAACACCAGTACTAGAAAAAAAAAAGCTTCAGCCACAGGAAGTGTATGGTTCCCTCTAAAAGGGGCTGTATGAACAGAATGTATTTGATGCAGCAGGATTGACTTCAGTTGTGCTGCTCTATTCACATTTATGCAAAAGAAAAACAAGAAAAGGTGAAGCCAAACATTTATTCAAATTAATCTGTTGCTCTTTTCTATTGGAAATATATATTTAGTCTGACCCCCCCCCCCCCCCCCAAAAAAAAAACCTCAGCCCAGTATCCTTATGAGAATTTTTAATTGTTTATTTTTAATGCTTATATCTCTTGGCCTTTCTCATCCAGCATATCCTGAGGCCTTAAATTTAATCCAAAGATGCTGTAATGTTGCAGAAAAATCAAACAAGGTATTTCCAGGTTGATTTTTAACCAGTGGGTAAGCCAAATTATCCTTTCAAAATTATTTTCATTAAAGTACTCTGAACTAAACAGTAATATAATTGTTATAAATTACTTGTGCAAGTATTACCATTATTTCAGAAGAGTCTCAAGTAAATCTAGTGAAATGCCTTTTTAACTCCCTCAGGTCTTCAGTAAGTAAACTCTTCTATATTGGACATTTTTGTGAGTGAGGAATGGGGAGAGCAAAACTAGAAATAAATTTCCTAATAAAACATAAGTAGGAAGTAAGCAATATTTCAGGTTAGTTTAGAGGACTGCTCTGTGTTAAAGCACTGAAAAGCATAAAAGGCAGATAA
The DNA here is from genome assembly GCF_028551555.1 of Melozone crissalis. Lineage (NCBI taxonomy): Eukaryota > Metazoa > Chordata > Aves > Passeriformes > Passerellidae > Melozone > Melozone crissalis. The sequence goes on along the minus strand of NW_026535791.1, from coordinate 58,202,647 downwards.
ATCATCCAGCCTGAGCTGATTAGAAAGTGTTTTGATGTAGTAAAAATTCATTACATACTAAAGAACATACAGTTTTTTTAGGCTTCTAGATTAGGATGGAAGAAAATGCCAGTTATTGAACTTGTTATTTAATAATTTTAATATAATACTAGTCTCATCCTAATTTTCAGTGTGATATTCAGATCTGATAATAACTTGCAAATGGTTTAACACCATCAGTTTTAGATGACTGCATCAAACTGCCATTAATTACAAGATGCTACTTTTGTTACAAGGACTGTTTAGAAAGTCTTGATAAAGCTAAAACATTCAAGAATTACTAAGAGCTCTCTTGGCAACAGCTGAATTCACAGCTGGAAGAAAGGCTTTAAATGAGTCTATTTTTACCTCTATGACCAAGATCAGTGCTGGAGCAGAGCACATTTGCTCTCTCACTGATGATGTTCAGTGTTGATGAGTGCCATGGAATGGCAGCTGAAGTTGTTCTTCAAGAGAGATCACAAGATCTACCTGTGAGATCCACTGAAGCCTTGAATTCAGTTCTCACTCAAATAAATCAAACTGTCTGCCATTTTCCCTCTGAAAAATTGAATGTGGCAGAATTCTGCTGCTGTCATTCCTTGATACTGCCAAAGAAGGCTCTGTTCCATCCAAAACTGGAATAACTTTAAAAAAATTAATCCAATCAGCAAAATTGTATTTCCAGTAGATAAACAAATACTTTGTGGTAGTGTCAAATTAGTTTAAATTTAAAATTAAAATGTTTTTCTATACTTTATCTGTAGAAGCTTTTAAAGGAAAAAATGTTCAAAACCATTTAAGATGCTTATTTCCGTAGCTTCAATTCTCCTTTTCATTGTTTTGCTATGAAACTAAACTTTGGCAGAAAGTGATACTTTCCTAAGAAACTTTAATTTCCACAAGTCACAGTGGAAGATTTGAGCAAGTTTTTCTTGAGTCCTTGGCCTTCCCCATGGATTGTGTTTCAGTGCATGTGTCAGTACAGATATGCAACCAGAATTATAAAGTGTCTCCTCAACATCCACTCACAGTGAAAGGAAGAGGGAAATTTGTCTCCTGATCTGACACCTGATGTCCCTTGCACTTGAACTGATCACTGCAGTTTGATGTGGGAAAGGACATAAGGAAAACTCCCTCTAAACAATTTTTAGGCCCTATTCTTTATCTCAATAAGACTTTTATTACTAAGCCTACTCCAACAAAATAGGTAAGCACTTGTTTACAATCACATGCTCATTGCTCCATTACACTTGTGAAATAAAACAGAAGGATTTATACAATTTTGCTTTTTCTGTTGCTGGAGATTCTCTCATTTATCACATTGAGTGATCTGCAGGAAGGTACGTGCCCTGGCTGAAAATCAGTTTCATTAGACCCCTTTGACTTTTATGCTTTTTGAAGAATGAATGGGTTCAGACAATGATACTATCATGGGTTGCAGTCCATCCTGTGCTGATGGTTTTCAAAGATCACTGAGCCAGTGGTGGGTCTTTGTGACTGTATTGGGTTTGCAAGATGGATTTTGTAGCAGGGGGACTACAGAAGTGTCTTCTATAAGAAGCTGCCAGGAGATTCCCCCATTTCTGATGGAGCCAAAGCCAGCAGGCTCCAAGATGGGCCTGCTCCTGGCCAAGGCTGGGCTCATCATTGAAGGTGGTAGCTCCTCTGGGATTATGTACTTAAAAAGGGGAAAAAAGTTGCAGAAATAACAACATGTGACAGGAAAAAACCTCTGCACACCCCAAAGCCACCCCCCTCCAGAAAAAGGAGAGGCAGGAGATGGTACAGGTGCTGGAGCAGATTGCTCTGCAGCCTGTGGTACAGGCCATGGTGAGGCAGCTGTGCCCCTCAGCCTCTGGAGCAGCGTGGTGCAGCAGAGATCCACCTGCAGCCCCTGGAGCACCATGGTGGAGCAGAGATCCACATGCAGGCCCTGGAGCAGTGTGGTGCAGCAGAGATCCACATGCAGGCCCTGGAGGACCATGGTGGAGCAGAGATTCACATGCAGGCCCTGGAGGACCATGGCGGAGCAGAGATCCACATGCAGGCCCTGGAGCAGTGTGGTGCAGCAGAGATCCACATGCAGGCCCTGGAGGACCATGGTGGAGCAGAGATTCACATGCAGGCCCTGGAGGACCATGGCGGAGCAGAGATCCACATGCAGGCCCTGGAGGACCATGGTGGAGCAGAGATCCACCTGCAGCCCATGGAGCACCATGGTGGAGCAGAGATCCACCTGCAGCCCCTGCAGCACCATGGTGGAGCAGAGATCCACATGCAGGCCCTGGAGGACCATGGTGGAGCAGAGATCCACCTGCAGCACTGGGAGGACCATGGTGGAGCAGAGATCCACCTGCAGCCCTGGAGGACCCCAAGCCAGAGGAGGTACCTGCCCAAAGGGTGCTGTGAGCCCAGGGGAAGCCCACACTGGGCAGGCTCCCGGCAGGACCTCTGGGGCTGTGAAGGAAGGAGCCTGCACTAGAGTAGGTTTGCAGGCAGGACTTGTGGCCCTGAGGAGCAGGCTCTGCCTGCAGGAACAGCCCCCTGTGCAAGGAGCCCACGCTGGAGCAGTTTGTGAAGTGCATCCTGTGAGAAGGAGCCACTTTAGGGAAGTTCATGAAGTTTCCTGTGAGAGGAGCCCCATGGTGGGGCAGGGAAGAGCATGAGGAGTCCTCCCTCTGCAGAAGTAGCAGCAGCCAGGACAAGATGTGATGGACTGGCCACAGCAGCCCCCATCCTTGTCCCCTGCACTGCTACAGGGAAGGAGGGAGGGAACTTGGCAGTGAGGTGGAGCCTGGGGAGAAGGGAGGGGTGGCATGAAGGGTTTTTTAAGATTTGGGTTTATTTCTCATTACCCTGCTCTGATTTGATTTGTAATAAATACAATTAATTTCCCCAAGTCAGACCTGTTTTGCTCATGATAGGAGGTGGAGAGTATTCTCTCCCTGTTTCTCTCTCGAGCCATGAGACTTGCAGTGTGTTTTCCCTGTCCTGCTGAGGAGGGGAGTGACAAAAGTGGCTTTTGTGGCACCTGTCATCCAGCCAGGGTCAAACCACCACAGTGACCCAGGTCTTGATGGATCTTCTGTCATGTTATTTCACTCTTTAGACAGATGAAGATGATTCCTATATTGTGGTTATATTGTATCCCATCTCTTGGGTAGCTGGTTGTTAATTGCTGCCCTGAGATGTGTAGGATGTCTCCGCTTCGGCCTGCACAGCTGAAGAAAGAGTCTGGACTCTTCACTTTTTGGTCTTGAAGTTGTTTATTAATTCTTATCTATAAAATTTTCTTTCTGCCCAGCCGAGGTCTGCTCAGCAGGGCAGCCACAGGCACTCTGACCGCCCCCGAGGCAGTGTTGTCTTTCCATACTACAAACTACATATATCCTATTTACACTTAATTCCCAATACCTATCACCTATGTTAGACAGTGCACTTCTACTCTAAATCAATCCCAGAGTGCCAACATCACTGCAGAAAATGGAGAACAAGAAGAAAGGCTAGATACACCCAAGTTCCTCCATCTTGTCCCCATAACCCCCATACCAAAAACCCTAAAATCTACATTTTCACCCTGTGATACTTTTATTATTACACTATTCAACCCTCTGTGACTTTCAGGTCTTCATATAAAGTTGGCAACTTGCTCCAGGGGTCAAAATCAAATCCCCAGGTGTTTTGGGCTGTGTGCCAGGGCCTCTGAGCCCCCCAGCGGGGTCCTTGGCAACTCTGGACACCCGGAGGGATGTACTGAATTCTGACACCCATCAACAACTCAGTACAGACAATAGGAGGAATCAAGTGCTGCCCTCTTGGTACTTAGGTCCAGTATATGCTGTGCTGAAAATCAGGCCAATAAATTGATGTGATGGGCAGATCAGACTGTCAGGACAGGACCTGCTGTCTCCATAATTAAAAGCCATGGCTGCCATTAATACCTGCCGAAGTGATTAGTGTGTACCTGTGTGCATAAATACCTGTGCAGGTGTGCATCAGTCGTATTTGCTTCTCATCTTACCTAAAGCTTGTTTTGTCTCTGTCATATATGTTGATTTAAAACCACATGAGAAGAAAATGAGAAAGATTTGAGCTATTTTCCAGAGAAGGGGTGTGATAATTTGTTGATTTGGGATTCATGTGAAACATTATATTCTTAATGAGGGAACTTATTGAAAAAATCAACATGTTTACATTTAATAATTGCTGCACACTCTTGTTGGAGAATAAATGAGTTTCTTACCCCTCAAGCTGCCTCTCTGACTTCTACTGTATAATGTCTCACTCTCAACATACTCAATTTCTCTTATCCCTATCAACTAACATGAGGCCCCTCTGGCTTTTTCTGGGCTGCTTTCCTAATGGAGTTTTAAAAATCAGTTTAGAGAATTCTGTTCTGATTTTTCTTCACTTCTCTGATGGTACTTGTTTTAAAGCAGCTTTGAGCATTTCTAGAGTTTATGTGTTAAAATAGAAAGCATAACTTTAGATAGGAATTTTTAAAACTACTTGGTTGTATTCCCATGTAAGATACAAAATAAAATAAAAATAAGAGTAATAACATGTAGTAATTGTCCCAAATAGAGGTTAAGAATCATTGGAAGATATAAAGAGAGGTCAATAAATATATACAATGCCAGATAAACTCTGTCAGCTCCACTTGAAGAATGCACATTGCAGAACTACAAATTTGTTTTTCAGATAAATGGTATCTTGAGCTTCAAAGATTTTATGTGGAGGGGAAAATTGGAGATTAAATGATAATTGTTAGAATGGAAATTATTGTGTCAGCCAATACACTTCAAGGTTTCTTGAGCATATATGTTCAGTGCTGACTCCCAAATACAAGTGAGGAATAGGTTCATCCCACAGAGGTTTCTTCACCCTGCAAGGATTTTTCTGTCCAAAAATAATTTTGCGTGTATGATTTGACAAATTCTGATTCTGCAACAACATGCAGAAAATGTTTGAAAATAATGATGTGCATAATGAATGAAAATGAAAACAATCCTAAAAGGAGAAAAGTAGATATATAAATCAGGGATGCCTGTTTAAGAAATTAAAAAGTAGGAAAAATATATGTAGGCAGAAATCTTATACCTCTTATTTAACTTCAAAAATTAATATGGGTGTTGATATCTGCAGGTGAAAACCTGTGAATGAAAACAGGTTCAAGGACAGAGGAGTGAAAATGGGTTCTGATCTTCTCTTTCATTACCTCAATCAGCATTTTCATAAGGTAATTGGATGTGATCAAGCAATTTCATCTCAGTCTAAAAAGGTAAAATATTGATCACTTGGTATTCAGGACATTTCTTTTAATCTATTGCCTATAAACAACCATGGCTCCTAATTTTCTCTTACTCCTCTATAATATATTCATCCTGTAATCATCACTTAATGTAAGTATAGATAGGTTGATGGATGCTTCCTCTAGAAGGTAAAGAAAGACTTAAACCACTCATGCTGTTATTTATTGAAAAATGGTTCTTATAGCAATTTCCAGCATTGCCTCATATTAAATATTACCTCTTGTTTCTTGAAGGAGAAAGGCAACTTTTGTTTTCCCTGAGCACCAGGAGAATGAATCAACAGTTGTAAATTAGGGGATTTGCAATCAAGACTTCAGTCCAAGTCCCTGCATCTCAGAAATGCACCCTTCAGGGTGCTGTAGGCTTCAGCCAAGGGAGCAGAGAGATACAAAAATAAAGAGTGAAACCTATCTACAGTATAGATGAAACCCAGGGAGAGACATCTCATATGTATACATATATATGTCACAATAGGACACAAAATGACACGCACATGGGGAAATGTCCAAGGTAAAAAGCGGATAGTTAATTTCTGAACTCCAATATTTGTAGACTTTCAAAAGTGACCATGGATTGGAGGATGAAATTGCCACCTCTCCAGCCACACTGGTCAAACCAACAGTCGATCAATTATCTCCTCATCCACAAAGGATTGCAAAACAATCATTATTTACATGAAAAGTGTGTGAGAAACTCCATTACAGAAATGTAAACATCAGAAGGCTTAGAAGAACTTAGAAGAACAGGGTGACATATATATATATATGTATGTATTTGAGATTGTTTATAAGGGGAGAGTCTGGTAAGGCAGGGAAGGGAAAAATCATTGTTAATCTGTTCCCAAGATGCTTCCATCACTGAAGGGTTTTTTTTTTTTGGATGCACTTTTTTGTCCAGCAGAAGTTGGCAAATAGAAACTTTGGCTGTACCTGAGGATTCAGCGAGTTTTCCAGAGCCAGATTCAGAAATCAGCAGCAAATTCATACGCTTGGACAGGAGAGACCTGTTTGCCAAAGGCCATGTTTGTTACCCAATGAACCTTCCATTTTCCATGGCCGTGCTCATCACCAGCAGTGTCTCCTCTGGTGCAGGAAGCACAGGAGAGCTGCCAGGCTCCTGATCTAACACTTGCCTGTCCAGTCAGTGGCAATGCCAAGGCTGGCAACACATTGCTACGGCCAGAGCACACTGTCAAAGCAAATCAAACATGCTTTTATTGGGCTGTGAAAATGTTGGTTGACAGGCAGAGGGAGGATTATGGAGTGCAGCACCACACATTACACACAGGCAGAGTTTTTCATGGGTGAAGGAGCTCATTTTTGTTATGACCCTTGGCTGAATGATTCAGAGGATGGAATTTAATGATGAGTGAATCAGACATGCTTATACAGGAAGGGATTGCCACGCCCTTCAAATAAATCTTGATGGTGCTATCTGATACAGTTACAGATGGTGGTGAGGTTCTAGAAGGAAAAAGGAAAGGAATAGGTGAAACTAGCCAAGGGCTATCCTTGCTGCAGTAAAAAGAGAGGAGAAAATCCTGAGTGAAGAAGAAAAGGGATAAAAACCTTGAAACTACATGCAATAGGTGTCTGCTTCTTCAATTAATAAGATCAAGAGTTTTGACGATCTTGTAACTTTTATTTAGGAATTGCAGATAAAAACTTTTGCTTGCAATTCAAAAGGGCCTATGGACTTTTGTGCGTTTCTAACAAAGTTCAGAAGTTCAGATCAGACAAAAGAAACTGATGGTTTCTTCACCAGAAAGAAGTAGAGGTAAGGGCTCCTGCACACAGTTTCCACATATCAGCAGGTAGGTCTCCTCTCTGGTCATGAAACTACTGTGTGGAATTCTCCATTGCTCCTGTAAACTTCATACAAATGAGTTTCTCAATGAAAGGTGACTTTCAATTCCTAGTTTTTGTCTTTTTTTGAAAAGCCAAACCAGTTATGTCACCTGACTCTGCACTTAATGCATTTATTGCCTTTTACATCACTCACTCATAAATCATTGGTTATTGTTGCACTTTTTGGATTTCCATGGTCCTTCTCAGACCATAGAAACTGTTAAGGCTGAAGATATAAATCACTTGGACAAACTCTCTCAAGACATCCACCAGTGTATCGTAAGGACAGGCTGCGAGAAGGAGGAAGATGTGATGGGAAAGGAAAGAGCCTGTTTGCATTTTGCAGCAAATTTGCAAATTGCATTATAAACATTCATGGAGAACTCAATCTAGTCTGAAGGGTTTTATCACCACAATTCCAAACAATTTTTCCCACTGAGTACATTAAAGGATTATAACTGCTTCAGTTCAGGTGTTACTGGAGCACTGCATTTCTGTTGTGTGCTCCTTGCAGGATAAGTGCTGGTTTGTGGTGGCTGGAGGGATAATTTTCTTCCCACAGGTCAGTACTCAGCAGCACCAGCCCTCTATTCCAGAGTGTAGATGGGCAGCAAACAGGCTCCAGCTCCTTCGAGGAGAACATCTTTGTTTTTATCTCTACCCACTGGGAGACAATGCATTCACCTTCATTAGTTTCACAGTGATTCCCCTTGCCTCCTCTCTCACTCTTCTCTGAACAACACAGGAATGCTTAATGGTAAAGAAAAAGTCCATATTTATTTACCCAATCTGGAGGGCAACTATTTTGGGGGAAAAATAAAGATTGCATATGAAGCTGCTTTTATGCAAGCTTGAAGTCTTGCCTCATTCACTATTTCTTGCCTGTGGTTTGTTTACTGCTTGAAAAAGTTGTGAGTGAGGGTTTATAAAATGTCTCTCTTCACTTACTCTTTCCACACATCCGAGGCCTCACCATTTGGTTTAAATCTGTGAAGTTCAGAGCCTGGGATCATTGCTAAATGGAGGAGGATTGGAAGGAACCCCTCCTGCAATCTTGAGGGATCAGAAGTTGTTTTCTTGGGCATGCCTATAAATCCCTGCCTTCTTTCCTCCTCACCCATCAACACTTACCAAGTCCTTTGTCTCAAAGGAAACCTAAAAACAATATAAAGAGAGTATAAGCTGAACAGCAGAAATTATGCTTTCATTAAAGATGTGAACTGCAAAATCTGAAAATCCTGAACATTCACCCAACTTCTCTTTTCTTTCATCTTCTCTACAAGCAGGTTGGCAGAGACAGTACATTTTAAATCAATTCCAATGTATTTTCCCATCTATACCCAATCCAAAGAATAGGATAATTGGTCTTTTTTATTGTTTTTTGATTGTTGGGGTTTTTTATTGTGGTTGGTTGGTTTTGGTGTGGTCTTTTCATTTTATTATTTTTTATTTATTTTGTTAAGCACAGATCACCTAAGAAAGTTTTTCTTTCAAAATTTCATGCAAATTTTGTTCAATTTCAGTAAATCCCTATGCAAATATTCTTCCTTCAGGGTGGAAGTCATCCCAGTGGACTTAGTTAAGTCACTTTCAAAATGTATAATGCTGAACAAAATTAATTCTACTTTGGGCCTGTCAGTAGCATAGGCAATGCAGTGATAGGGGAGGGTATGCAGGCACACCTGGGTGCTGGAATATGTGATGTATCAGCATGGAGCTCTGTCCCAGGTGATTAGCTTCAGTGAGGAACAGCATCCATTAGCACGAGGGAGCTGCTGTAGGAGTGCAGCAATTGCTGCTGGCTCGGGAGCCTGGCAGAGGAATTCTGTGTGCCAGCACTTTGGGCAGAGGGAGATGTGCCCCCTTAGCTCTGAGAGAGAGTCTCAACTGGTGTTTAATGAAGTTTAGCTCTGCAGTCCTCAAACTCTGAAGATTTGCTTCTTTGCAGTAATTGCTTCATCTCCATAGTGGGGAATGAGGGCATCACTCCAGTATGGGAATGTCTGATTATACTCAGCCAGCTTAAGTTCCAATTTAATTTTACTCTCACTCCTAATTTGTATCAGCTTTCCCAAGTGTTTCTCAAGTCCACTATGAAAGAAATGAGGTTTGTGTTCAAAGGGAGCACCTCTGCTTTAGACAAAGTAGCTCATATCGCCACCATTCTGATCTTCATATAGAGTGTGAATGAATCACAGGAAGGAAAGAAAAGAACAACTCTGTGTGGACAGAGAACAAGACTGCTCTGTAGTCTACCTACCTGATGAAAAATTAATGAGAACTAACTCTGTGTTCCCCCTTTACTTGAAAGGGTTTGGATCATGGCAATAACAAAGCCTTTCAGTCAGGCACTGCAAGCATGTGGACATGGCTAGCCTGCCAAAGCAACCCACCTCTCTCCAGAGCTAGTTAAAAGGCAGGTTTGCCCTTTGTTCTGAACTGGAAAAAACATTAATTTGTTTCAAGAAATACTCAGTTGGAAAGACACAGAAGTTAAGTCTGAGAATGTGCTTTCTTTTGAAACAGGCTTGATCCTAGAGCAGCAAAGCCAAAGGACACAGGTGAGCAGATACATGGCAAGGAATGTGGAAGGCTGGAACCACTGGGAACCTCAGTGCTCCCAAACCATGTGCTGGCCCTGGGCACATCCTACCTCCCACCAGGTATCTCCCCTGGTGCCAGACTAACAGTACAGAGCCTGCCTGAGCCAGGATGAACCACAGTAGCCCAGACACCTCATAAACCCCGTAGGGGAGCTGGCAGGAGGGCAGGACACAGCTCCTTCCCAGTACCATGGGGGTTTCCATTGGTGATGTATCTTCACACTGTGAAGCTCTGGAAAGTCCCAGCACGACTCATCCAGAATAGGAGAATGCTGATTCCATGGGCAATAGGGCCCCTTCTGAGCCTCCTGGCATCACCTATGGGAGTAAAAGCTGCTCTTTGATGCCTGTACTTGCTTTGCTTTCATTCTCTCTCCCTGGTGCAGTGAATCATGCAGAATGGAATTGATCCTGTGTTGAGGGGAAGTTTTCTTGTCAGTGCCCATTTACCTGTAGCTTGAAATTAGCTGAGTGGGACTGAGGGACCTCCTCCCTACCCTGGCTATTTGCCTTGTTTAGAGGGAGGATTAATCTTGCTTTGGCTTACCTCATCAACTGAGGGGAAAACATAAATTTGTGAACCCATAACCCCTCAAGATCAAGATTCTCATCCTCCCTCACTGAATTGTCATGACTGAGAGAGTAAATCAGTCAGACTTTTTATTTTTCTCCTACTTTTCTTCCTTCAAAAATTATCAACTCAGCTTCATAATTCAACAGTAATAAATGCGTAAACCTTCAAATATCCTCCAAAGAGTCTATAACCTACAGAGGGTGCGATGTTGTTTTCTATTTCCCTTTTTGTATCTCCTGTGAAATGCACAGATTTCATAAACAGGCCACAAACTGCACCTTTTATTATTAGCTACTTAGCACATTTATTATATGCTATTTATGTTTTCACTCTTTACTCTTTCTCCTTATCAGTTGCTCTTTGTATCTGAGATTATGCTAGGTTATTTTTATCTTTCCTCTAATAATCTTTGTATTTGTAATCTTCTTCATGTGATATATTTGCTTGTATCCTCAGATTCTCCACCTCCTTCACTTTTCTGGGCCCTTACTCTTTGTGTCCTCTATCACATGTGGACAAGCTCCTCTCTCCCCTTTTCCTGCACATTTCTTGGTGTTCACACTAACATCACCCCATGAGTGGTCATGAAAACTTTGTGGTTCTATCCCTGGATCCTCCACCCTGACAACAACCCCTGGGGACACAACACTCCCTGCTCTCCCACTGTGAATTGACACCAAATGATGCTGTGGAAGGTTCCTGTACCCATCTGAGTCCATACAGGCATTCCTTCCCACACCAGCTGCACTCAGAAAGTGAAAAAATACAAACTTTGTGCAGGTGCTCCGATCAGTACCTTCAGTCAAGAACTTAATCTTCATGATGAGGTGTTCTTGGTAACCAGTAACACCAGTGGGAAATAGGTAGAACTGGGGGGGAAACTTCAGTGTGAGATGGTACAGAAGAGAAGGTTATATTTATTTACAAACTCCTTAATCTGGTTGACTTTATGAATCTCACTCCTTCACTCTCAGAGCTCATTTGCTTCTGCTGCCACACCCCCATCAAGCAAGCAGCAAGGTGTGTGTGTGCCAGTGACCTGCACTCAGCAGGAAGGACTGGGGCTGTCAGGTCCCCTTGAGGCTGCCTGGTCCTCTTGAGGCTGTCTCTGGGCTTTCTTTTGCCTGGTGACAGCAAATGACAGTCTGGGCAGACCTCTTATACCCCTTCAGAACTGGGAGCTCTTATAGAGCAGTGCCTGCCCCAGCATGGTTCTGGCTATAAATCTTAGGCAGGGTTGCTGCCCACTCTCTGTTTCTCTTTGCTTAGAAAATACCTGTTTTCCTGCTAGGCTGATGGCAAAGGGCACAATGTGATCTGTTGCCATGTTGGTGTCACCCTCCTGTTGCTGAGATGCAGAGTTTGCTGGAGAGGCAGCTGGGCTGGGGTCTTCTCATAATGCAGACTTTCTGTGCTTGGTGTAACCATGTGTCCCCATTTTGCTGCTGGAAACAGGGTCCTAGGCATGGTGTGCTAAGCACAGTGCCCTTTGTTGTCATTACAGACCTTCTTAAAAATCTGCATTCAGCTGCTTCTTTCCCTGCCTACACACAAAACTTTCCACTCCTCTGCCTATGTATCAATCTTAATATTTTTGTTACAAAACTCTAGAAAATCACCAATAAAACTAATTGATCAACAGAGCAGTATATTCTAGAGATAAATTACCAGAGAGGTGGCTCTGTACAAAACACCATAGGACAAGTCTTTACAGGTATTTAGAAACTGATGGAATTCATTGGTATTGATTAGTGTACTTTCTGTATTATTTCACTCAGTCAAGGCACTTGTGTCATACTCAGAAGAATGAAAATATGGAAGTACATGAGTGTAGCATAGCACTGCAAGGCTGGACAGAGTCGGACAGGTCTTACACTGAGAAGCCCAAGTAGTTTTTCTAGGAACTGAACACTGATGTAAAGCATTGGACTAAACAGTAAATGCAATTGATTTCTCTGTGTAGTTCAGGAATGAATTTAAATTTCCTCCTGTTGAAATTGTGGATCCTGCCAGCTGGTTTGACAGGAAGAGGATGTACTTCTAACTATGCAGATTTTTGGAAGCTGCTTTCAATATTGAAAGTGCAAAGAAAATTTTACATCTGTCCTGGCAAATTTCAATCAGACTGTTCTAGAAATGTATGTCCAATATATACTGATGAATAGATGTATGCTTATATTTTTATTATCAACCATTGCCATGTATCAGAAAAGACTGTAATTTAGTACTATTTTATCTGCACTGTTTTATATCTTCTAAAATAAAATACCCCATTATTTGTTTTCATGGCATTTATGGGACCTGCAGGGTAGAGCAACAGCTGTGAGAGTGCAGGATGTAAATAAGCTTTGGAAAGTTTTTCATTATGTCCTGAATGCTAAGTACAGTGAAATATGGACTGTGATTGAATTTCTTAATGAAGAGATAGAATAATTCTAGAAACAGAACATTCTCCCCTGGTTGCTATCAAACCCATTGCATATGCCACTCTGTTAGGTTTTTTTCTACTTCTACTTTCTACTACACATCTTAAAATCTTAGGAAAAATCTGACAAAAAGAAGCAAATGGCAGTAGGAAAAGAGGACCCAAAAAATTTTGAGATCTTTCATCATTTGTAAAGGAAAAGTCTTGGAAATTCAAAGACACAGTGAAGACAGCAAAACTGCAATCCCCATCAATAGTTTCTTTGATGCAAAGTTGGATAAAAAATGAAGAGAAAGCTGGCTTTAGTCCAATATATTGATCTGGGATAGAGTTAATCTTCTAATAGTATTTGATGTGGGTTTATGTTGTGGATTTGTGACCAAATTGCTGTTGATAAGGCAGGGATATTTTAGTTATTGATAAGCAGCACTTGCACAGTGTCAAGACCTTTTCTGCTCCTCACCCCAACCCAGCAGTGAAAGGGCTGGGGGTGCGCAAGGAGCTGGGAGAGGACACAGCCAGGAGAGCTGACCCCAATGGACCACAGGAATATCCCACACCCCATGGCATCATGTTCAGCCTAGAGAGCTGGGGGAGAAGGTGGAAGGAGAGGATGTTCAGAGACAGAGCATTTGTCTTCCCAAGGCACCCTCACAAGTGATGAAGCCCAGCTTTCCTGAGGGTGGCTGAACATCTGCCTGCCCATGGGAAGCAGTGAATGAATTCCTTGTTCTGCTTTGCTGTGTGCAGCTTTTGCTTTATGTATTAAACTGTCTTTATCTCAACCCATGAGTTTTCTCAGGTTTACCCTTTGACTTCCTTCCCCACACCACTGGGTGAGGGAGGCAGCAGCTCTGTGTGGTTGAGATGCCCACCAGGGTTAAGCTATGACATCCAAGAAAATAAGCAAACACTGTTCAGATAAAAGATGGTTTAGATAGGATGAGAAAGAATTTTGAAACATTAAACACAGGTTATGGTGCTTACTGGACACCAGATACTTTTTATGCAGGTGGTTATAATTTCAAATAATGACATGACTAATTCCAGTAAAGGGTCCACCATCATGTGGGAACAATGGGGACAGAAAACTGCTTGTCCTCTCAAGTTAAAGTGGGAAAACTACAGGCAGGAAAAAAGCATGACTCAAATGCCCTGGAAATTGAGATACTCCCTGACTGCAACTGGGTCTCATTAAATAATATTTTCCTTTGGCTTTATTCCTTTTTTTTTCCTTGTTATAAAGAGTGGGGTTAAAATATCAGCTCTTTTTCACTAGTACAGCAGTTATGAGCTAGGGCACAAGGCAGAGGATCTCAGCTGTTCTTTGCAAATCACAAACCTGCAGATTTTCCTCAGCACTCCTCTCTTCTCTGTCACCTGGGGAATTTTAAAAGGAGGGTAAGCAGATCTGTGTGTTTTTTCACTTACTGAGAAAGGGCATTTGAGCCATATTAAGAGGGAGTGGATCACCAACTAATAGAAATGAAGAAAGCAAAACATCCCAGAAAAGCATCCAAAAACCGTCTCTGAGCCCAAAAGCCCCAGAGAAAGCTGCAGGGATCTGACTTTCCAGCAGCTTGATTGGTGCTGGTGCTGCAGGTACTTCCAAATGCTGGTGGGCTGATAGCTCTGTGAGAGCTCTCCCTTCACCTGCCGTTCAACCCATCTCCCTAACACAGCAGCTGCATCAGCAGCATAATTGCTGCAATTCTTCAAGCTTATGCAGTATTAACACAGTGGGAGTTTTTTTAATTTCTATTTTTTTTTCCCTAAATTAGGCAGTCTCAGAGCTTATCTGCCCAGTGAACACACTACTAAATGATGACATTAACAAATTGCCCTCCTTTCCCCGCTGGAGTCAGCGTTATGCACTAATTGCACAATGGCTTTTGCACAGCTGTCTGAGATGTGCCCTGCCAGGATGGGCAAAGGCAGATTTCCCAGAGCAGCCTGAGGCCCAGGAGATGGCACTGTTTCACAGCTCTTTTGCACACCTGGTCTGGGCTACAGCTGCTAATACAGCAGTTGGAGTAAATAACTTTCCTTCAGAAGTGATAATTTTCTGGTGAAATGATCAGCAAATGGAATTCTCCGAGTTCAGAAGTCTTAGTGGAAAAATACCAGATGAGTCTGAAGCTTTACCCTCTGATGCCAGCATATGAAAACTGTTCCCTGACTGACCAAATCAATTCCTTTGCTAACTAGTGGTGTAGGAATGGCTTTTTTATTTATTGGCAAATAATTCCCTCAGCTGCTAGTTTCAGTCCAGTGACCAAGGCTGGCTGCTGCAGAAATGCTCTTGCAGATACAAGTAAAATGTAGAACTTGATCTGCCACATAAGACACACAGAGACTGACAAACAAAAGTAGAAATATGTTGTCTGATTCCTGTGTACCTGCAGTGTACTTGGATTCCTATGTACCTGCAGTTTACTTGGATTTAATCAGCCAGTCCCCATGTTGGTTTTGTTATCATGCCATTACAGGGACAGTGTTCAGGTAAGTCTGCAAAAGCAGAAGACAAGGCAGTCTCTGAAGGTGAGGGACAGAGCACAGGAGCTGAGTTTCTGTCCATAGGTAAGGGTGGGACTGGGGACCAGAATCTTGCTGTGGGCTCATGTAGGGTTAGAGAAAAAGATATTTGTTTTCTTTGCTTATTCCCCTTGGGGGTAGATACTCAGTTTGCCAGCCCAGAGCATCCCTGCCAGCCCAAAGCATTCCTGCCCAGCCACAGCAGCACACACACCTCTGCAATCATACACCCTCCTGTTTTGTGGCCAAGCACTGCAGATGTGTATTGAAAATTTAGGTTTCAGCACACATGAATCCTGTTCTGCTGGCCCAGGGCAGTGTCACAGCTGGGGAAGGGAAGGCTGATTACCTCACCTCCATCTCTGTGAAGGGGACAGATCCCATACATGTGCAACAAGCACTGGCCTTTGTGCTTTCCAACAGCCTTTTCCTGCCTAAACCCATCAACATCTTGTGCCAAAGCACAGAAAATTGCCAGAAGCTTGTGAGAAACCCCAGATCATCATCCAGGACCTGAGTGCTGCTCCCATGGCCACCCTTCGAGGCAGCTCACTCACCTTGTCTGACAGAGCCTTCCCTTCAGACAGCTGGGAGAGGCAACCCCACAATGCACAGACCACAGCAAAAAGAATAACAAACTGCCCCCTCTCCAAGTGCTTGTGCCAATTTACAAATTAACATAATTTCTCTTGTGCTAAAAGCAAATATTGGGCTCAGTCTGAATGAAACCATCTGCATCTCTTACTTAATTAGACCACAGTTTTGCAATTGGGAAAGAATTATCCACTGGGATACAAGTCTTTCCTCCAGAGCAGTTTCCTGTATTTCTATATTGTATCCTGTTGACTATTAGAACAGAGCTAGTTGCTCTCTCTAGCCTCTGAACCAGTTAAAATCATCATTAAAGATGAATATTGCCTCTTAACACACTCGCAGGCAACTGCTGTTGCTGTACCCTGCCTCCTGACACAGAAGGAGCATACAGGAAAATTAATGATGTGGGACAATCCTAACTTCAGTTGAGTAATACAAGACTAATGATTTGACTGCCTTTTTTTTTTCTTTTCATAAACTTCTGTTTTATTATGAATTTCTGAAGAAAGCTGAAAATAATCTTTTTGAGGACAGACACAGGAGTCCTGGCTTCCAGGCATTGATTTTTTCTGATTCAGCATCAGAGGAGACATAAGCTACCAAGAATATGTTTGCAATACAATCGAATCTCATTGCTGCACACATCACATTCAATATTGCCTTACAAGAGTGCTTTCCCAGACCTTGAAAACTTTTTCCAAGGCCACAGGAACTGAAGCAGTGTCATTGCTCCTGAACTCATGAGCCCAGAAAGTACTACTGAATTTTTCTGGTTTGTTTTGTATTTATTTTTCCCCCCAGGATATTTTAGTGAGTTGATGTATTTGTCAGTCCACTGCCTACACATTTAAGAATAAGATGTATAAACACCAACAGAGATGGCCAGTGACCAAAACAGGTGAACAAACACATACCTTTGGGCATGTGAATGGGATATCCTGTAAGCTGGGATCCCCAAGAAGGGGACTAGACCTTTGTGACTCTATTCTTTGTAACCAAATCTGCTCTTTGGGAAGTAAATTTAAAATCCATCTCTTTGGTTACTCTCATGGCTTGGGCATGGCCTTTTTTTCTTAAGATTTAGCAGACCCATCCTTTTGATCTCCTTCTGTGTCTCCATAAACCACACATACCTGTTATAAAATTTGCTCACCAGTGCCTCTGCACCCAGTGGCTTCCTCATCTCCTTTTCTGACTCAGTCCCCAGTGTTTCTTCCAGAGCACTGTGCCCTGCTATCACAGGCTGCAAAGTAAATGCACTTTAGAGCTGTCACTGACATTTGGGCACAAATGAAAGCAGCCTGGGAATGGCAATAAGATGGCAGTAGTAATGCAGCCAGGGAATCCAAACCTATGAAGACAAACTCTTAAAAATCTAGTGGCAGTCACTGCAGTTTTGGTGTAATTTCTCTCACTAAAGCTTCTAATTAAAAAAACTATTAAACATCAATCAATTAATGATTTGAGTCCCCTAGATTGTTTCTGATAAAATTAACATTTCAGTTGCATGAAGGATCTTTTAATGAGCCACCACTAACAAGAATATCTCTCTAATTAACTCAATGTCTTTAAAACAACAATGCAATCTTTGGAGTAGTTTGCTCTTATCCTTGCATCAATTATGCTTGAAACTGAGATTTTGTAGGATTTGTCATGCCTGTTAAAAAATAAGAAAAAATTGTCAGAGATTAAAAGAGCAATTGTAAGAAAGCTCACTTGTCTTAAATACTTTGCTGTTGAGTCTGAAATAAAATGCAGTATTTGTGGAGAGCAAAAGTTTTAGATAAAAATTAAAGGGATTCTAACCAAATTAGAAATTTACACTTTGACAGAAGATCATCCTTATAGGAAGGGTTCAGGAGGCTGGAGATTGCTCAAATAGGAATTATATGTTTTAGTCAGCAAAAAGGCAAGAGGAAGTGAAAGGTGTGCCCATTTCCCTTAAGGACACCTGACAATCTGCATTTCTCCTTGGGATCCAGGTTGATCATCACAACAGAGATGTCCCAGGATGAGAGGGGCTTCTTCCATTACACAGTCCTTGAGCCAGAGCAGCATCTTTATGCAAGCACAGTGCTTCAACACACATTTATTTGCTCTTGCTCAGGCAGCAGAGTGGCTGCATCACTCTCAAGAGGCTTTGGGAGCCTCTCCTGCTGCTCACCCTCTCCCTCCACAGCAGGGGGACAGGCAGTCCCCTCAGGGGTGGGGTGAGTGCCTGGGGCAGCCCATCCTCTGTGCTTGACAGCTTCTAGGCTGGCAGAATGCTCATGTGTTGGACTGCTGAGGAATCTGCAAGGCTTGATGCAGCCCCCAGGTGCTTCACCAGTTTGGATGGAAGGGGAATATGACAATAGATTATTGGGACTTCAGATGTGATCCATTCCCTTTCTGGAACAGAGATCACACTCAGTTCATGTCCAGATGCCCTCCTAGACTAACACTAACCCACAAGGTTGATGATTACAAGGTTTTAAACCTTAGAGGTTTGGAGAAGTAGGCAATGTTCACACAGCTGAAGAAAAGCAAGCTGGCACAGAGATTTGTTTTCCCACCATGACTTATTTAAATTGAGGGGTAAGAAACAACAATCCTCAACCTCTTGGTCAGTTCCCCAGAAAAAGATCACCATTTTAAGCTTCACACCTTGATGCTTTGATCTGGAAGTTATGTAATTTATGGGGCTTATATCATCAGAGACATTTAGCCATCTAAACAGAAGTTTATGTAGACTTTGCTGACCACTCAAGACCTAGTTTAAATGTAATTATTACTCCCTTGAAATGACATGTATTTCCTTTGATAAACCCCTCTAAGAGACAGGGTTTAGCTGATGCTGTGGCAGCCATGGGTCACTTGATGACAGAAGCTGGGAATATTAACACAGCCTTTCCCCACTGGCTCACACAGCTGGGTCCCTTCACAGCAGAAGGAAGCCAGAAAGAAAGACAATGTAATAAAAATTCCTCCATGCACTGATGAATATTGCATGCATTACAGCCAGATGAAGTCTAAATCCATACAAGCACATAGTTCTTTTCAAGCTTCTTTTCAAAATCACTACAACCAATTCCTAACTAATTCAAGGTCTGCCTTTACACAGACTACCTAAAACTGCTCATCCATTATCCAAACATTTTTAAAGGCCTGCATTTGAAAAAATCTCCCAAATTCCCAGCTTCATTTTCTCAGAGTTATTATCATTGCTTGGAGAATAAGATTTTAAGGGCAAGACTTTTATATTTGAAGGATATTTTGTGAAAGCTTTTCAAATGTACATGGGAAACGTGCCTCTTTTTAAATTTCCTTTTTAAGCTGCAGTGGGGCTTACACATTATACATGGAATGGATCACATTTTTCACAGTTAAAATCTATTTGTAAACAGATGCATCAAAACACTGTACCAGCTGACTTTTATGTAATAGAAATAGAATGAAATAGAATTGAAAAGAAATAAAAAAACATCCAAGCAATATAAGGACTATGTGTGAAAGTAGAAAAAACCAAGTTATCTATTCCAAATTCCCACATGGTGTACTCCAGTGTCTCCATTCCCTACCTCCTCTTTCCCACCCACTCTGATAACTTCTGCTTTTTTCACAGGAAAACAAATCAAAGCAATAATGATAAAAGTAGCATGAGGAAGCAGGCAAATAAAAAAAATCCTTGAATGCTGTGGGAAATCTTCCAATTTTAGCCAGATTGCATATAAGTATGAGCCCCCCTGATGGTTTCTTCTGCTGTGGTTCTGTGCTAAAAAAAAAATATCTGCTTGAAACCTGATAGTGTGCCACCTCCTCAAAGCCTGGCTGCCTGGTCTCAGGTCCCTGAGAGCTGGACATCCCAAGTGGCCACTGATGTTCCAGTTCTATGGCTTTCTTAAAAAATGGGCACTGAAGATCGATATGTTGTACCCATCTCACGGAAAAGTCTACAAATACACCTGGTTAGATAGGCTGTCTAGACCAGAGTGTTATGATTAAGATTCAAGAGAGCTCTTGTTCACTTTTAATACAATTATTTACCTGAGGCTATATTTAATTACCTGGGTCTTTAGCCCTGCTGCATTCAGCATTGATACCTCCCCATGATCTGGCATGTATTTCCTTTCAGCTGCTGTGACAGAGAGGTATTTGGCATTGCCATCAGCAGTTCTCTGATTGTCATGTAAGCAAATAAATATTATTATCACATCTTTATAAGCTTACACTGGGGCAGCAACATCAGGGAACAGAGTGGCAAGAAGTGGTTGAGCACAGGCTGGGAGGAAGCAGAGGCAGGCAGAAAGAGTCAGAGCCTTTCCTTTGCCTCAGACTGTGAGATATGTAAGGATACATGTAGATTTATATTAATTTGTGTTTTGGGTTTTTTGCAGAATTGCTTTCTATGGGGGGTATTGATAATCTACCTATGTTCTTTCACTCTCATTTGTGGCAAACCTGACCTTTATCCTTAACGCAATATGTGAAGAATCACTTTTCATTTTCCTTCAAACACCATGTCTGAGTCAAAAGTTTCTCTGTGAACGTTGTACTGTACCTTGCTCTGAGACAGCAGAAGACAAAAGAACTTGGTGCAAGCCCTAATGAATGAATAAATCAGCCGAGAGCATACACCAGCAAGGGAGACAGCAGCATCTGCTGATTGAAATGGGATGGGAACAAGTGATGGTAGGATCCTTTTCTGTTGCCTGTGTGCACCTTCAGAGGAGCCTTTCACAGACTGCATTATTGGCACACTCTGATGGGTGAGCTCAGCACTCTCTGTGCCTGGGCTCTGCTTGCTTTGCCCCTTGCTCTGGTGCTGCAGGGGCTGCCAGAGGCGACCGTGCTCCCGCCTGTGCATGTACAGAGGCTTGAGCTGGGAAAGATCAGCTTCTTATTTTCTTAGAATAAACAAGATCAAGGACAGGCCCTTTCAGAAAGTGCTTTAGATTCTCAGCTCATGTGATGGGAAATTTGAAAAACATTTCTATATTACTTACATGTTTCATTTTCTAAACACATATCCTGCTCTAAAAAACAGTGTGAAATCAAAGTGAGTGCAATAAAATGCATGAAATTTCTTGTTAATATGTGAAGAACAATTGATTTAGCATTATTTAGGTTTTTACAACTCCCTCAAATTTCAAAGGCTTTGCAATGTAGTATATAAATGCTGATACAAAGAAACTGACATCTTTATTTTTTCTGCTATTTTTCCTTTTTCCCTTTTACTGTAAATGAGATAGGACTCTGTAAGACTTAATAAAGATAGCCAGATGCAAATCTGAGAGTCAGGGAAATACTTCATTGATTTAACTGTGAAAAGAAGAAATGAAGTGAATACATGTTCTCTTCATATGAATTTAATCTAAACAGAAGCTTCAGCATTTGCTGTAAAACATTTGTTCTGGAAGACCTCCTTCAGCATCAGAAAGATCCTTCATGTGCTGATGACAGCTGCAAGCTAGGTTTGCTAAATTATTCCATTTGGAAGTCTTTAGGAAATGCTGGGAGTCATAGTCCAGCTGGCTTGCTGTTCCTGTGCTGCTTTTGGGAAGAGACATAAGGATGAGAACTCACCCCTTTGCAAGTGGGAGTAGTGAGGGCACTCAGTCTGAGAGGATGATGATCTCTGAGGGTTTGCAGCCTGTGCACTTCATAAATTTGGTGTTTAGGTTTGAGGCATCAGGTGGAGAGAGAGGTCTGGCAGCTCCCACCGTGCCAGTGGATCCCCATGATGGGGAGCCCTCTGTGAACTGGGGAGATGGACCAGCCCAGCACCACAGCAGACTGAAGTGTGGCCAGAGTGCTACAAATGCCCAGCAACACATCACAGGTCACACTGCAGCTATGCCCAGGATTCCAAGCAACACCTTCTCTGACTTTATCATTGTCTAACTTAAGTCTGACTTGAACACTGATTTTGAACCCTAATTATGGCAAGAGGAGCTGTTGTTTAAACCCACTGGGTCCTTGTGTGAGTAAAACTGTAACAGGTCACTTTGTTCTGACCTGGTGTTTCTTCTGAGGCACCTTAACAAGCATGTATTTTGTGATTGATGCAGTTGGGTGCTTACACTGCTCAATGGGAGACTGTCACCTTTTGCTGTGGCAGCACAAAGGCTGAAAGAAATAGCAAGTGAACTGTATTCTTCAGACATGCAGTGCTGACACTTCCTTTGTTCAAAAACCACAGGCTCAGCTGGGATAGTTTGATGTTTTTCAGCCATGGGCTTTCTCTTGAGTACTTTTGCCCTGAGTCACATGGGAGAAAATCTTACCCTTTCAAACAGAAATGCCTTATTTAAGAATTGGACTTTAACAAAAAAAATCAGATGTTATCATTTTGTAAGGCTTGTGACTTTGTAGATGGAGCTGTGACAGCTTGCAGCAGAGAAAACTGCAGGAGCAGGCAAGTGCAGCTGGGTGCTGGTTCTTGCTCCTGGGAGGGGTGAACACCTCTGAGTCTTAAAGCCCCCCACAGAAATACCTCAACCATGGACTGGTTTGGCTGCAAGGAGCAGGACAGCAATGGGGCACTCACGCTGTCTCTGTGGCCCAAAACCCAGGAAGTTCACCCAGGAGGAACAGCACATGACTACTTCCAAGAGCCAGGCTTCTTTCAATCTGGCTGGGTATTGGCATGTGGCACTGCAGGGCCTTCAGCTTTCTCCTGGAGACCAGAAAACACACATTAAATGGGAAAAGCAATGTTCAGCCATCCCATTTTGTGAGAGAGGATGGAGAAAATCCTACAGTGGAATACACTTTGGTTCTTGATCCTGCTTCCCTGAAGGCTTGGCTGTGACTCCTTGGAATGGTGACATAATAAGAGTCAATCATAGAATAAATTGGATTGCAAGGGACCTTAAAAGGTCAGCTAGTTCAATAACCCTTCAGTAAGTACAGACACCTTCAAGTACACCAGGTTGCTCAGAGCATCACTCAGCCTGACCTTGAAAGTTCCCAGTGATGGGGCATCCACCACTCCTCTGAGCAACCTGTTTCAGTGTTTCATCACCCTCATTGTAAAAATTTGTTTCCTCATATCTAGTGTAAACCTGCTCTCTTTTAATTTAAAACAATTACCCCTCTTTCTATCACTACACTCCCTGATAGAGAGTCCCTCTCCACCTTTCCTGTCAGATCCATGACTGGCATTGGTAGCAACTTTAACTGCACAGCACACTGCTAGGTGGAAAAAATGCACTGGTGAAATTCTTTATTAATCCAACAGGAATTGTAACAAAGCCAAGTCACAGGAACAGGTAAGTGTTTCAAATATGGCATAATTCTGTTAAAAGTTCTTCACAGACCCCTTTTTCAGCTTGTGGAGAATACAACAATTAAGTTTGAAGTTGCTAAGAAAAAAAAGAGACAGGAACTTTTCAGTCAATATCAGCAAGTAATTACTGAAAATTCATTACTTACCAGAGCTGTGCTTCCTGTTATATTTGAGTGAGCAGTGAGCATTTTGAGCAGACTCTGGATGATCCTGCATTACCTGTGGCTGAGAAGAAAAGGAGGGAAGGACACAAATTTGGCTTTCTGGCCTGCTTACCCAGCTGGTGGGCATTCTCCTTATGGTTCTCAGAGACTGGAATGATTTAATTCCTTCAAAGTCCTTTTAAAACATAGAAACAACTACCAGGACTTAAGCCATAGCTCAGGAATATATTGTCATAATAGCTAAAGGGTGATATGGTTATCAGTTTAAAGCTACTAAATTCTTTCAGATTCCTTCAAAAAATTCTTTTGGGGAATTCTGTCATATGTATGTTATGTAGGACATAACCTGGGACTCTTCTTAAAATATAGCATGGGATTAAAGCAGTGGAAGGTCATTAAATGCTTTTATTTGGGTGATCTTACAGATGATTGTTTTCTTGTTTATTATCTGCTTGTGTATAGTGCTCCTTCCAAGCATAAGATGATGGCATGTGCTCTTCATCTTTAAAACAAAAGGTTTTTGAGCTTTATGAAATTATGGAGACCAAGGCCGTCCAAAATATTTCAATAAATTCTCTCTATAAACTCAGCCTTTTTCCCCTGAAATAAAAAATGCTCTTAGTTAAGAATTACAGATGCCCAAGCACTCTCATTTGGCATTTTTTAAAGAATAATTTTCATTTTTCCAGTTAAAATGAGTTTCAGTTTTAGTAAATTTTTGTAAAGAAATGTCTTGCAGATAAAGCAATTCAGAAGAAGTGAAAATATATAGAGAATAAATATTGCTCAACACAAAGTACTGTGCTTTTAACCCTTCTTTTCAAATACCAATATTGAAAAAAATTGCTGAGTAAAATTGCTTTCATGGATTCTGAGACAACAATAAATAAAAATTATTGGGATAAAAATACAATAAAATAATAATAAAAACCTGCAACAGACAGACAAATCCCAGTTGCTTGGATAGTTTTAGTAAATGTGACAGATCATTTCAAGAAGCATGTGAAGGTACTCAAATGGGTTCAGAGGAGGGCAGCAAAGGTGGTGAAAAGGCTGGCAGGAATGTTCTGTGAGGCGTGGCTGAGGGCTTGGGGCTTGTCTGGCTTGGAGGGAAGAATGCTGAGGGATGCCCTTGTTGCTCTCTACAGCTTCCCAAGAGGAGGAAGCAGAGAGGGAGGTGCTGATCTCTTCTCCCTGGGATCCAGGATGCATAGGAATGGCTCAAAGCTGTACCAGGGGATCTTGAGATTGGAAATAAGGAAGCATTTCTTTACTGAAATTGTGCTCAAACAGTGGGACAGGCTTTCTAGAGAGGTGGTGGATGCTCCAAGATTCAATGTTTAAGAAGCTTTTGGACAAGGTCACTAACAACATTCTTTAACTTGTAGTCAGCCCTGAAGTAGTCAGGCAGTTGGACTGGATGATGCTGGTAGATCTCTTCCAACTGAAATACTTCTATTCTATTCTATTCTGTTCTATTCTATTCTATTCTATTCCATTCCATTCCATTCCATTCCATTCCATTCCATTCTGATTTAGTAGGTGAATTTTCTTTGTCCATGGAAAAAACAGAAACTAAGAGAGGTGATCCCTTCCAAATGTAAAACAATGTAAAAATAGAATGTTCTTTTCACAAAGAAAAATTATTTGTATTAGACACTTCTATGTAGTCTGGTTTGAAATTAAAACATTAACCTTACAGAAGTTAGTATTTTTAGCCCAGTCAATAGCTCACTTTTCCACTTTGACCAGTGTAGATGTTAGCACCTTCAAGTGACCTTCAGAAGGTACATTAGAAACATTCTCTTCTTTCCAAGCTGAAGGCTTTTACAAGGGGGTCCAGGGCTGGCCCAGAGCCTGCCAGCATCTGTCTTTGGCTCCAAAAGCCTGCTATAAGCCTGTTTATTTGCACTCTACATCAAGAGCTGTAGATGTGCCAGAATAAACTATGGGGGCTTCCTCCAGCATGAAAGAAATATTACAAACTAAAACTAGGAATAGTTTGGAAACAGACAAGGGTTTCATTCTTTCAGCAGCCTACATGAAGCCATGCCACAGCTACAGAAGAGTGCACACGTGATGTCCCTGGCTAAAATGTCAAAGAGAGGAAAATCCATTCTGTTTCACAAGGTTAAGTGGAAACGTCAGTCTGACTGACTGATGCTTTTAAAAGAGAGACTCAAGATCTGGCGGAAGAACCCAAATTGGCTTTTACACTTCATTTGTTCTCATCCTTTGGACAGCAGTGTGTCTGTGAGGGCAGAGTTTCCCTCCCCTCCTCAGTGTGGCTGTGAGGACTCTCTGAAAGACGCCTTGCCAGTAATGCTCTGGGGGAAAGTGATCCCCAGTGCTAAGCTCACTGGCTTCATGAACTTACACACAGGAAGAATTTGACTAACAGTTCCCATGTGAAGGATTACCAGAAGACCTGCTGTCCCTATATTTTATAGACACACATTTTATACAGACAGTGAACTAAGCTTGGGAATCAGCTGTGACCAAAGCAACCAACAGGTTTCGTGGGACTAAATGCTGTACAAAAGCCCTCCATGTGAAATAGTCTCACTTTTTCCTTATATACACAAAGCTGGTGAGTGGAGAATATAAACCTAATTGAGAAATGGCTGATGTACTTTTTAATTTATTGCCTTACCATCACTGAAAGTGCATTCAATAATCCATCACTAAAGGAAGCTTCTTATTTTTTCTGTAGTGACAGTGTGTATTGCACATCTATTCTCAATTTAAATGGAGATACAAAGACTAATTGTTGCCCAATTTATTAGATGGCTTTGGCTGTTCTTTTTTCATGGTCTAGTCAATTTTAAACCTGCTAAAACAAATTAATCTGTGCACAACTATGGCATGCACCCTGAGCAATAACTTTCAGTAGTGTGTATGCATGTCTTGTGTATGCATGTATGAGGCAACTTGAAAGAAAAAAAAATATGGGTGCAGGAGATGAGAATTTTCTGATAAAAGTACATCTCACATTGCTTTCAGATTTTGTCACTTATTTAATCTTTTCCATAGATGCAAAATTTCCATCTTTCAAGGGAGTTTTTTCAATAGAGATTGTTGATTTGAGGCTGGCAGGTAGACATAGAGTTTAATGACATGACACTGTCATCTACTAAGTAGGATGCTGAAACATCAGAGATATTTCTGTGTCTGATATAACAGAAAAAAGAAAAGAAAAGATGTTCATACTTGATCTCTAAGATAATTTTTGTGCTTCATGCCAAGCTTTCATATTTTTACCTAACTGCTGAGCTTAGCAGAACACACTGATTGCATGAAAAGGTCGAAGCAAAGCTGCTGCATTTAGTTCAGTTTAAAGCATTGGTATTTCTTTTGCACAAAAATATATTTTATGTTGTGTCCCCCTAATCCATATTGCCACTGCAAATCCACATACACAAGCACATTTTTCATTCATCATTGAATTGAATTGAAAATGAACACATTCTAGTGTGGTAAGATATGTTAAGTTAGAATTATTTGTTATTTAATGTATTCTGCTTGCATCCAGATATTTACTGTTTGGAGCTGGATGTGGTAGCTGAATTTTTTAAATTTAATAGAAGGGGCTGAGGGGAATAAAGGTTCTCCCTGGAAAATGAGGCTTCACCTTTACATATCCTCAGGGAAGAGCCAGCAAATGGGTGCAGCCTCGTTACTGCCTCATGACAAATGCTTCACACGTTCAGCAGTGCTTCTCATGAGAGCATTTCTGAAGCCACCACTCTGCAGGAGGAGGTGCCCATTACGTGACACACCAAATTAATGCTCTCCATGTATAGGCTGACCCCATGAGTTGAAGAGCACTGTATAATGCATGATGCTGCATAATTGAAGCGGGAAAACTGGAGCACAATGTATGGACGGGAGCAAATCACTGGCAAAGGAAAAGAGCTCTTCCAGTTGTTGCAGACATTTCTGTCCTTAGAAATGTGACCTCAACTTAATTAGTATTTCAGAAGCTTTGTAGAGCTGGCCAGTTTGCTATACTGAGGTGGGAATGATTAGCATTGCTCTGTACAAAGTTATCTCCTTGTCATCCAGCTGCATGGACCTGTCAGGCTTGCCAAGTGATTTTTAGACTCACAGTACCTCTAGTAATTTTCTTGGTAGGAAATTGAGGTAGAAGTTTGCAAGAGTGGCCCAGCCACACTGTTTCTTATTTAAGTCTTGAGCAATGTATTGAGGAACCACAGAGCAGGCCATGCAGAGCTGCAATCAGAAAATTTGCATAATCTTCTTGCAGTGATGTGGGTATGTATGTTTTTAAACTGGTCAAGCTAACTCTTGCTTTCTAGATAAGAAAGAAAGAAGAGCAGCTCCCTTCTGCTCAGCACTTGTCTTCCTAGGCAACTACAGCCTGATAAACTGGTGATTCAGGAGTAATGTGTTAGTCCCTAGGAAATAATACTTCATCAGAAATTAATTTGTGGGTGATTTCTGTAGCATTAATATGAAAGCCAGATTATGAATTCAGGTCTTTGTTTATACAGTACAAATTATCAGTATAGATATCATTTAGGATAAAAATAGATAACGTTGGGCAAAAGCAGTCATGTGACCTGATATGTTCTTTAAAATTCTAAATTTTACCAAAATTTTTTGTCACTCTACTAAACCAAGAATATATCAAAATACCACTCAGCATCTTAGTGAGTTTTTGGCCAGAAGCTCAGTTGGGTTTCATGGGACAGTGAGTTCCCTTCTTCCCACCTCTTTCTGTGGTCCTGAGTTCCCAAGACACTCTGATCAACAGAGAGAAAGAAACTCCCAGTGAAAGGGAGATGAGAATTGAAGTCTGAGCAGAAGTTTTGACCATTGCTCTTTGGCTTTTTCTTTTCCTCATAATAGATGCCACAGAAAATTAGAAAAACAGGTCTAAAAGTGAATTTCAACTTTAACAAAGGTATATCTAGCATCATCTCAGTAACTTCCAAGGAGGAAAACCCCAATCTTTCCAGAAGATCTGTTCCAGATCATTCTCTTTTCTTTAAATAGGCTTTTTCAGAAGTCTTAAGAAAATCTCATACCCTGTATGTTAGGTTCATCACTTTTTGTTCCATTCATGTGGGACATGGAAACCACTTCAATTAATTTCTCTCTTCAGTAGCTTTTTCACACAGAAAGAGTGACTTGGTGTCTCCCTTCAGTCTTCCTACTTGCAACCTCTATTTTTTCTAACTGCTCTCAGACTTGTAGAAGTGAACTTTATTTTGTTGTTTTTGTCTCATTCATGTTTTTTCTGAAGCCTGAGTCCCCAGAGTGTTTTGGATGATGTGTGACTGGTGTTAACCAGAGTCACAGGAATACTTCTTGTGTGCTTTACACATTTATGCTCAGATATGCTTTCCATGGAAAGCTTACCTGTTTCAGGATGTCTGTAGCACTGTCATCTCATTTTCAGCTTATGATTTACTAAAAGCAGCAGCTCCTTTCTGCAGGGTGCCTTTTTCCCTCTGTTTGGAGCTGCATAAATCAGAATGAAATTTCACCCAGTATTTTGGGACTGTAACTCCAATGGATCATCATTATTCTAATCCTGTTCTTCAATATAGGGTCAGATTATGATACTCTTAAAGGAGAAAGTTTTCTATTTCATCCTTTTTGTTTCCATCTTCCACATAGTGAGTGAAAATAATGAATAGTTCACAAGCACTGCCCAATACTTCTGTT
The DNA here is from genome assembly GCF_028551555.1 of Melozone crissalis. Lineage (NCBI taxonomy): Eukaryota > Metazoa > Chordata > Aves > Passeriformes > Passerellidae > Melozone > Melozone crissalis. The sequence continues at coordinate 58,173,608 of NW_026535791.1, read as the reverse complement.
CTGTACTGTGGTGACCAGTTGCTGTCTATTCCCAATAGACATTTAAACAGTTTTGAACCCCGTTATACTAGTTGCACGTGGAGTATTTCTTAGCTTGGAAGAAAGTCAGGCAAAAGAGTTTGAATAGGCTTCCTGGGGTCTAGTGATGTCCTGCTACTGATTCTTCCCGTTTCTTTAGAATTGTTGCACTATCAGGAAGGAAATCAATAGTCTGATATGACATGTTATTTAGAATTTCATCTTGGCTCTTTTCTCAAATCCTTCTCATTTTCCCAGCATCTGCAGTTATTTGTGGAGTAACTCATTCCAATAGTTTTCCTGGCTCTGAATTTGAGCACAGCATCTTCCAGCTCCCCAGCAGTTCCTGTGTCTCCTTTTGGATGATGGTGCTATAATTATTCATCTTTCACCTCCTGAAGAGTCACCTGTCCTCAGCAGGCATTCTCAGAGATGACCTCTGATTGTTGTGAAATTAGTTCAGCCCATTCTTTAAATCTTACATTCATTTTAACCAGGCTCAGATGGCCTGAAAAAAAGACACAGCTACATTGTCTTTTCCTAAATTTTCCCTTTGATATTCTAACCTAACTTCTTGCTTTTTGATGCTGATGCTAATTCAGTTAGAAATCCTCTTACAGCCACATTTTAAGGTGAAGAGCAGGGGAAAAAGAAACACTAAAACATTTCTGCCCTTTTCATGCTTCCCTCCATATCTTTAGCTTTGCTGTTTAGAGCCATTCCCCTGCAGGGAAGCCAAAGAGAAAAGGACAAGGGTCCATACTGGATACCTGCCAATGACTTTCTACTCCCTCTATTAGACTGGTACAAAATAAGGTGATATTCATCCACATAGAAGCCAGATAAAGACCTTAACGAGCATAAATGAAAATTATAGGGATTCTGTAGAAACGTCACACTTAAGAGCAGAAATGTGAATGCACTTATATAATCACCTGTCTCTTTTCTATTTCACTTTTAAAACTGGATTAAAAAAGGGTACCATTTTTCTCTTCCCATATTTGGAAAGTTGCCAGAAAGGAACTGGAAGGTTTGATTTTCATTACATCATACTTTTTTTGTGAGAAAAGGAGGATAGAAGATGAGCATCATCTTCCAGTGCTGTGATCAAAGCATGTAGCTCTCCTTCAGTTTGAAAGAGAAAGGAACCAAGTGTAAGTCAGTGCACTCAAATGATATATTCCAACTAATTTTAGCCCCCTAGACCATGACAGGGTGAGTAAAGCTAGAAAATTAGCTGATGCTAGTGACAAAATTTCCCAGAAATGAGCGATGAAATGTGATACCTGGAATATAATTTCTTTTCAAACAGGCTGCTTTATTTGTCTTCAAAACGTCCTTTCAACTGAGAAGTAGTTTAACTATGTCCCTTCTTAGTGTGCATGTAATAATCAAAATATGGAAGCATTCCCTAACTAATTTTTCAATCTATATCTATTATATAATCCACTGGAAATCCATCTTATTGTATCTTGGGCTGGTTATGAAGGTGGCAATCAGCCCTCAGTTAACAGCAACAGAATTGAAACAAAATTAAACTGTAATTATTTACTGGTTCTTAAAGGTTAATAATAGAGGTCTGTGCATCCTCAGGGCTCAAAACTGTTACCAAAATGTATGCAGGGAAAATTTAGGCTGAAAATATTTGCCTGGTATCAGCAAAAGAATTATGAGCATGAAATGCATGTAATAACAAGTTGTTACACAGAAGCAATTACACTTACACTGTGGTTTTCCATTAGAAAAGCAAAGGCATAATTATCTCCTAAATTAAAGCTTCTGCTTTCTCACTAATAATCAAAAGCAACATTATTATTTGTGTAATAATGACAAAAACATGACAATAAAATAACTGGAATGAGTATAGGTTTGATGTAATCATAAATAAAGGTCAGCAACAGCCAATAAGAATCAGAGAGCCTATTGAATTTTCCAAATGGAGGAAAATCAGTAAAGTACATAAAATGTGAGATGAAGGCCTCATCCTTTTCCAGAGGCAGCCCAGCAGCCCACAGGAGCCTCCCTGGCCCAGTGCAAAGCTGTCTAAATGGGAGCTGGAGTGCATATTTAGAGAAAGTACCTATTTGTGCAACCAAGATTTTAAACAAGGGTGGAAATTAATGCAGAGCTGGAGTTTGTGTATGCTAGATATGTTTCCACTGGGAAATGAACTGAATGAGAAATTATTAATTTCACATGGCCCACCTGATGCTCAACATAGAGTTTCTTTTTTCTGTCAGTTGTGCAAAATTTATACATTTTAATGCAGTACACTCTTCGAGAAATCTGCAAAGAATATTCCTTCCAAGTTGTACATTTCACATCCTGTCACATCCAATGAAGGACTCTGAAACTTTGCAGTTTAATATTCAAAAGCTAAAAGGCTAAAAGACATTGTTGTTTATGAGATGCAATGAGAAAAAACATATTCTTATGCAGGGTGCCTAGATGGAACAGGCAGGCAGATCAATGAGTTATCCAGCAGTTGAATGGAGAAGTATATTTGTTTCCTACAGCATTGCAATTGCAAAAATGAGTCAGAGAATCAGACTATCCATAATTTTATGAATATTTATTATCTTGCCATATGGATCTCGCTTCTATTTATAATATCTTTTAAATATTCAGTACTCTCTAAAGATGCCCATAGAAATGTAGAGGCAAGCTTTTTTTTGTACACCTGATTTTATTATAAGAAATAAATTTTCATAATAAAATAGAAAAAATATTAGAGTTATATTTTAATTGGAAATGGTATAAAGAAAAAGAAATTAATGCAGAATGAACTAGTATCTTAAAAGCAGTCCTTTTCTATACTTAGTTATATCTAGAAATTTTGCAAACCAGATATTTAAATGAAAATGGATTGCATTTTTATAGGCTGTGCTTTTGACAATTTTTTTTGTAAAAACCTAGGTGGAAAGACTGGATAAAAAAAACATGTTCTCATTTTAAAAGTTCAGTTACTCTTTAATTGAAAACAAGACCTTTTGGTTGCTTGTGTGTCCTACTTTCCTTATGAAACACCTGTGGGTACTACAGATGATGTTAAGAGCCCAAGCTACAATGGAGCATGTCTGACTCACCTCACTAAAATACTGGTAAGAAAAATTTTGAGCCCTGGGTGAATCCAGGCCCATAGGTTAGCCATGATGTTGGAATCATTTTTCTCATCACTGAGTTTCTTGAGATTTGTGGTCACTTCAACTTTTACAATGTTTCAGAGCAGAGGGCAGTTATTGTCTGTGTCCTGGTGTAATTGTAGATTGGGTAATTCATGATCTGTCCCCCCTAGACATTCCATGATCATTTACATGCACTTCAGAACCCATGGATGAGGCTTTCAGTTGCTGCACTGGGTTCCACATATAAATTTTATTTCAGCAATGGGTAATGGACATATTATTCAAAGCAGACAGAAGTAATTCTTCCAGGAAAAAAAAATTACTTCTGTGAAGTCTAATGTTAATTTGTGTCAGCCTAATGAATTAATAAGCATAAACTGTGAATGTATCAGAGGAGTCAGATTATTTAAAAGCCACTCCAAAACAGTATTTATAGATAAGATACTGTGGATTAGATCTGGAGGTGATGGTATTCAGAGGCTTTATGCTGATTTGTATCAGCTTAGGGATCTTGTCCTTTGGAAGAATTCCATTGTACATCACAGGAAGGTAGTAATTTTCCCAGGAGTTTGCCCAACTGAAAGCTATAGATCAAACCATGCATACTTTTAAAAGCAGTACTTTTGCCTCTGCTTTCAATTCAAAAGTAACAGGAAAATTTTTTTTCTATATTCAATTGTCCCTTAGTTTAAACCTCAGTAATTCACCCTAATTGCAGAACACTTTGAGTTTAAGGCTGAATCAAATCTCCTAGGTACAGAACTTTAAATTACTGCAGGTCTTTAAAGAAACTACCTCTTGCTTTCCCAGCTATATCTGTAAGTCCAAATTAAAGAACATAAAAGGGTACATACTGCAGACACTTCTTTCTTTTCTCTCACTTACACTATTTTATAACAGCATAATTTCAGTTTTTCCTGGAGCTGCTTATCATTTATACTGGTGAGAGAATAAGGATTATCTGCAGATATATCAGGAAGGGAACAGATGAAGAAAATGTACAGCTTGGGTTGCATTCAGAGCTGGACTAAAAGGTATCTATTTTGCCAAAACACAAACCTTTATCAAACAACCTGCCATCTCAATTGCATTGTTTTATACAATCTTCTGCCTGTCAGCTTTTATTTAACCCCTCTAATATCTGCTGTGACCTGAATTCAAGAAGACATGAACAGAAGTGTTCCTGGGGGGAAGAACTCAGAGGTACCTTCCAAGTACCCCATCAGCAGTGGGATACAGCAGATTGCTGCAAATTGGATTAATTCTGGCACCTGAAATTTCAGTGCCCATATGGGAGTCTGGTGTTTCAGCTCCTCAGTGAAGTCAGCTGGAGCCTGCCAAACTCTTCAGCTCATAGCCAGACTCAGTTCAGCTGCCGAGATGTGGGCACCCAGCACGGTGCAAGGGCCCCTGGGCATTCTGTCTGGCTTAGCTGCTGGACCAGATATGTGGGGTCAGTCTCTTGGCCCTGGGCTGTGCCTGAGAGTCAGCTGGGGGCATTTCAAACACTCTAGGGCACTCAAACAGCACTGCACACCTATGTGTGCTGAGCTGAATCACCCCCCTGTGCCTGAATAACCAGGTGAATGACCCTCCTGTGGGCCCATTACCTGTGGCTCAGCTTGGTGCCCACTCACAGGGGTGCAGGGGTGCTTGGGGAGCCATGGAGGGTCCCCAGGGGCTGGCAAGCAGGACAAGGACATGTGCCCTTCTGAAACAAAGACTGCAGGGGAGGGCAGACCTGTGACCCTTGACTGATGCAGCTGAGGGCATCTGCCTCATCCCCTGCATCTCCCCAGAGGCACCAGGGACCCCTGTAAGCTGTGATAAAGCACCTCCACTTCCGTGTCCAAACCTGAAGATGAATCTCTCCCTATCCATCAGCTAAGAACCAAACCTGTGTGCCAGGGAGTCATTTTGACTGCATCCTAAATCAGGGCTGGAAAAGTTGAGAACATGAGTATGGGCAGCTACTAGGAATGTCCTCATCTGTCAAGTGGCATTTTGGGGCAGAGTTTTCCTGTCATCCTGTGAACTTCAGCTCTGTCTAGAGTCTCTCTGAAGTCTCTATAGGCTGTGCTTACACAAAAAGAATGGACTAGTAATTAAACAGCTTTCAACCCTTACATTTGTCAATTCAAAGTCATAGAGGAGACAGAAAATTGCTTAATACTAAGCAGGGACTCCAGTTTGGTAGGAATGACTTTAAAACATAAGCACAGGCAAAGAAGAAAGGAGAAGTATCTCATACCAGCTTAGTACTGGGATATACATTCTCATATTTTAAACAAATCAAATGCAAAGGTTATATTAGGAATAAAATAAAACAAAGTACTAAACAAAAATGAACCTCACAGAGTAATTGGAGTCCAGTAACTTCCCAAGAACCTGAACATTTTAATAGCTCTCATTACACAGTCTCTGAAGAATCCATGACAAATTCATTTTTACCAACCCTCCTTTCATGGAAGAAGAAATGTTAAAGAATCAAGAGCATTTAAGACCTCATAACAGCTTTCTGACAAGACTGCTTTAATGTCAAAAATTTTATCATGAGTGAGAGCTCTATAAAGATGATGATAGAATCCACTGTTTCTTTTTTTTCAAATGGTTGTTTAAAATACCAGCCTCATTAAAACAGCTGCAGATATCCTGTAAGATCCATACTGAAATGACTCCCAGGCCAATTTCTCATTTGACTCCCCCAAACTGACACTTTTCCAGAGAGACTGAAAAGTCTGCATGATAGTTGTTCATTTTTAATTTTTATGTTGGCATCATCACTTGAAAATGCAGAAAAGGATAGCACAGGGCCATGTGGTTGTTAATTGCAGTGTATGAAATCTACATTTTCATAAGATGAAAGAAAGGTGGCTTGAGTATCCTTATGTACCTTCACAGAATCACAGAACCACAGAATGGTTTGGGTTGGAAGGGACCTTAAAGATCATCCAGTTCCAACCCTTCTGCCATGGGCAGAGAACCTTTCATTAGACCAGATTGCTCATAGCCTTGTCCAACTTTTCCAAGGATGGGACATCCACAATTTCCCTGGACAACCTGTTTCAGTGCCTCCCCACCCTCACAGTAAAGAATTTCTTCATATTATCTAACATAAACTTACTCTCTTTCAGTTTGAAGCCATTCCCCCTTGTCCTGCCACCATATGCCTTGTAGAAAATCTCTCCATCATTTTTATAGGGTCTCCTCAGGTACTGGAAAGCCACAATTAGATCACCCCACCAAAGCCCTCTCTTTTCTAAGGAGAAGAATGCAAATTCTCTCATTTCCTCACGGGATTTCCTCACAGGAAAAGTGCTCCATCCCACTAATCATCTTGGTGTCCCACCCTTAAGGAGTAGTGAGTGCACAAGATTGGCAGGTGCTCATGGTTGAAAAGAAATTTTAAAAGTCAAAGGGTCCACAAAAGAAACTCAAAGTGTTTTGTTATAAATTTTGCATCTGGTATGGAAACTGGTATATTAGGGTCTTATCTTCTAGCACAGGGAGTGGGCTTTGAATGAGGGGTAGGGTGAAAGAAGAGAGGAAAATTATAGAGAGGGAAAGAGAAAGAGAGGAAAAAGCGAGAAAGAATGGTCACCAGTCTTGGCTTCAGCATCAATGCAGCTAACAGAGAGTCCAGTATCCTGGGATGCAGGTGCCCAGGCTTCTTGGGGTATGTTTTTATAGACAAGTTTCCCCCCACCTGGAGATATGTTTCTCACTTTCTATCCAAATTAGTTTTTATGTGCAGTTCATTCCTCTAGACCTCTCAGGAAGTGGGTCAGAGGGCTGTAGGTGGGTATCTGGTGGTCCTGATGCCTCCCTACTCAGTTGACCTTGGGTCAACAGTCTGTGTCTGCTTCTCAACTTCATTCCTGCTGCCCACTCACGAGAACTAAAAAGATTTCATAAGATTAAACAGGGAAGTACAAACTCAAGTTGTGCCAGAGGACGTTTGGATTGGATATTAACAAAAATGTATTCACTGAGAGGATTATCAGGCCTTGGAACAGGCTGCCCAGGGAAGTGTTTGGGTTCCATCCCTGGAGGTATTCAAAGTACTTGTAGGTGTGGCACTTGGAATCATGGTTCAGGTGGTGGACTTGGCTCTGCTGGGTTAACAGCTGGACCCAACAATCTCAGAGGTGTTTTCCAAATGATATGATCTGTGACTCTAAGTATCTTCCTGAACAAAAATACCTTGAGTGACTAATAGTTTCAAATCTTCAATGTCAACATTTCTGCCCAGTGACTAAGAAGCAGATATTATTCCTTAATAAGAAAAATTTTTAAGCCTCAAATATTTATTTTCATCTGATTTAGGTGTCAGTTTGACAAAGTATCATTTGGCATTGCAGAAAACTATCTTATTCTCTTTAACAACAATTTTGAATAATGTATTTTCTTCTAAATGTGGTACTTTTTGATGCAGTTCATGACAGTGTTACTAAGTAATAATTTAATAATAAGATCACCTAGCCATCACACTAGTGCACCTGCTGCCAGCAAGCCAGTTCACTGCTGCTAGTGGCAGTGAGTTGGTGCTCACTCCATTACTCTTCCAGTTACCCATCTCTTGTCCACTTCATCCTCATTCTCTGCTTTTCTGTGGCTGCTAAATGCTGTATTTTGATTTGTGTACATTTACATTATATATAGGGTTCAAGAAATACCAGCAACTTTATTTCAATACAGTTATTAGTAGGGTTCTTAATTTCAAGAAGCTAAAATGATATTTTACCATTTGTTAGCATGATGTTACCTTCACCAGGGAGCTGACAGCTTCAAAATATGTGTGATTTACTCTGGAAATATTTTTAAAATGTCAGTCACATTTCAGTATGGAAAAATATTGAAATTGAATATGTTTTTTTTTCTGGCCAAGTGTATTAATATTATCATGGCTTTATATAATATCGTTTTCCACTCTCACATATTTTCATGACCAGTAAACCTCTGGTATTGATATAAAAATAATTAGTCTTGATAGACATTAGAAGTTCAGGTTGGGTAAAAGGCAATGGCATGCAATGCCTTTTCCCTCAAACATAATGATTTGAAATTCTGGGCACAATTCTACAGTGAGAATAGTCAAATGTCTTTGGAAGGTGGTGACAGTGCCTGTCTTTAAATTATTATGGTGGGTTTATTTCAGGCACAGCATTCACATCTCAGGTATCTGGTGCTGGCAGAAAAAAATATAGAATTACCTTCTTTAAAAGACAAATAGGTAACTTTGAATGTCCAGAGCTAATTTAATGAGGGATGCTTTCATGTGGTCCCAGCAGGTAAGGGAAGGTGGCAGCTCAGATGAGATTGCTCCTCCAACAATGCTCTCAGACACTTGCTCACATCTCATGTTGCTTCCCTTTCCCATTACACTGAAAAAAGTTTCTTAATGTCAGAGATACAGGACAGATTTCAAGTCTAAAATACAGAAAAGCTCAGCCAGATCTTTATGTTCACTTCAAGACCCTTTGCATGATTAGAATTGTGGAAATGAATTCTGAAATCACTCCCAGTGTTCTTGAAGTGATTATCTCAAATTTTTTCTCACTTGGGGTTGGAATTAGATGATCTTTAAGGTCTGTTCCAACCCAAGCCTTTATATGATTCTAGACTTTATCTGATCATATTCTGTTATACTGTGATCATGAGAACTGCAAGCACTTGAAAAGGCTCTTGTTCCCCAAAGTTGCTCCTTAGAGGGAAATAAATCTGCCTAGATTCCCTTTTAGCAGCAGACTGCCAGTCAGCCACATGAGGTGGCATCGACATGGAAGATGCTTGTAACAGGAAAAGCAGTCTGGGATAGAAAGTTTCAGATGTAGCCCTGATCCCAACCTTAACACCAACCCTAGCCATGCCCCCCTTTGCAGAGCTGAGGAAGGAGTCACACTTTCTGCTGCTGCAAAGAAAAAACCAGAAAAGGCACACTGTCCCAATGAGCTGGGTTTGCATTCTGAATGTGCATAAACACCCAGACATTTCAGCAGGGGCAGAGAGGGACTGACACACCACTGAGCCACAAGGAACACAGAAGGAGAAACACCATTTGGGTGTGAGCCCCTGGCTGCTGGGTGGGTTTCTGAACAGCAGCATGGCACAGCTTCCATGTGAATTTGTTTTCATGGTAACAAGCTCTTGAAATGCAAGATAACCATGCAAAAGGCTCTGCTGCTGAGTGTGGTGTTTATATTTGGCCACATTGACTCTAATCACTTCACTGCTTTTATATCAGATGAAGCTCAAGGATGAACAAGTACATAGGTGCTTTTTTGAGAGTAGACAGAATATATCCTGAGAGGTGGCTTTGAATTTGATAATAGCAGCAGGCTTTTCTTGAGGTAATTTATAGCAACATTAGAAGAAAAAGGAAGGCAGTATTATGAAGGTCAGGTTTCTGCTGCTGTTTTTCTGTGCTAGCATACTGAAGATTCTTTCATTCAGTATGCTATTCATTCCAAGGACTGATTTAATTATCAGAATTTGAAGTATTGATTAGAGTTGATGAAAAAGAGTTCCCTGGCATATCAGAAAGCTTTGAAGAACACCATAATATGAATTCCAGTCATGTGTGTGCCCTTTCACAAGTCACTATAGTCTTGATGATAGCAGTATCCTCTAAATGTGCATTAGCATTGATCACCTATTAGGCAGGCACATGTGATACCTTTAATTGAGATAAAAGATAACTTTTTCCAATTCTTTTCCTTTCCTATGGTAATTAGGAATAATGCCAGTGGGTGTTCACGGATCAAACAGAGGTGAAAGATGCAAAAGAGCAAGGATTGATATTTTTCTTTGGATTTATTTTAGTGGTATATTTTTTGGTGATAATCAACAGTGCACATTACCATCCTTCTCTGATGCACTTATCTTAATTTCCCAGATCAGACATTCAGATGATTTCTGCATACAGTATTAACTAATTCACATCTGTGACTCTTCAGTGGTTAGCACCTTTTTACTGCACCACCTCATATTTCTAGCTCTGTTTAACACAGGCATATGCAGCCTGATGCAAACATCACTAAGCATTTAACTATCTATACAAAGTAGCTGTAAGGGTGAATTATTTCTATTGTGTGAATGGAGACTCATACTCTCATGCTAGACTACACTTTGAAAAGTACAGTGAAATTAAGTTAACACCATTTCATCTTATTCCTGTTAAGGTGCAGGTCCACTATCACCTTTTGTATTCAGCAACACTTTGTATGAAAGATATGCTGGAAGTCATCTCAGAAAACTTCAAGCTGATACAGACAAGTAATTAGTAATTTACATCTTGGCTAGTGATTATCAGGCTCCTTTTTGGTCAGCAGAGAGGAGCAGGCAGTTTTGGGCATGATCCATGTGACAGACATCTGCTTTGGGATGTGAGGAACCAGTGTTTTCAGATTGTGACCACGGTAGCAGAAGGTACCCACATTGCAAACATCAGGAATTATATGTCAAATCTCATCATCATATTTTTATTTGGTTGTAGGCATGCAGACTGCTTGTGCTGTAAGAGGCTTGATGAAGCAAATGTGTGAAGAAAAAAAATCTCCAGAGACACTGAAGATCTTAATAATATGAGAGGGCTATTGATGGCTTAATAAGTTACTCATGTTTAGTGTCAGATGTTGATGTTCTTGTTTAGCCACAGAAATAAATCAAACTGCAAACTGTCCCACTAGAAGACAGAAGACAGGGCATTTCTGCAGATGAGAGATATTTTTAGGTAGAAAAGTCAGTATCATAAAAAAAACACCCTTGAACTTGCTGTATGTATTTATACCAGTAAGGAACTGGGGTAGCATTTCTTTTATATTCATCACCTGAGGCAGAGAGGAGCTGAGTGAAAACTCATCAGCTGGACTCCCAGGGGAAAGCTAGGCTCTGTCTGGATGATGCTTCTCCTAGAAACCCTGAGATGCACCAAGTTTGATATTTAGCAGTAACACAGCTGACCACTACTGCAATTAACTTGACAGTGAAACATAGGAATGGTTGTTTCTTTCAGTGATCCACATAATGAAAGGCCTACAGCATCAATCTTTAAATTGCTTAAGGAGGAGAGAAGACATTTTTTCTATAACTCAACACCTGCCAACTTGGTCTTTATATGTGAAAAAACTTTATGCATTCAATACTCTTGATGAGCACCTTAGATTTAAAAGCAGTGCCCTTTTCAGTCAGTCACAAACCTGAATTTATGGCTGCCACTGCGGAGGATGAATCTAACCAGAGAAACAGGATGTGAATTAATGCATTAGCCTTACATTGTTCATCTGTGTTCCTTTATTCATTCTCAGATCACTCACTCACCTTTTTGACATTCCTCTCAATTGAGCTTGGAAAATGTCTTCACTTCTTTTGCCAAAGCAGACTTTAAGTAGACTTTCAGACGTACTTTGAAATTGATTGCTTTTCTTTTGGACTCCTTTTATTTTGGCTTGTGCTTGTGTTCCTTAAGTTAACACAATTAATCTGATACACTGTGAAGTCAGAATATTTCATTATCTTGTTTATTTATAGTTCTCTTATCCTAATAAAGCACTTTGCCTTTGCAAGAATGTCTAGGCTACTTCAGAAATAAATCCATTTTTGAAATTGAATGACACCATTCTACTACCAACTTAAATACAGTTTAAAAATAGAGCTATGTATTTATGAATCTCCAGTTAGATTACATTGCCAAATGAGATACCTTCCAGTGCATAGCATGTCAAATAGGAGCAGCTGAGGATGGCAGTGGAGGAAGCCAGGACTCTCCCTTTTTTCCAGGGAAAAGCTCTAGGTACCTCTCAGAAAATTATTGTTATTTTCTGTCAGACATGAACCCATGAGGTTTTACTCTGTAACAAACCAAAGCCGACCATGCTGTGGCTGTTCCAGAGAGAGAGAGGCAAAAATCTCATTGATTTCTATGCAAACACACTAAAACAAGTCCTCCAGGAAAACTCACTAACGCACTGCATAGAAAGATAATAAGGTAAAGCATAGGTTGATAAATGGAAATTAATTATCTTAAAAACATTGGGTATCAGAGCTGTTACCTTGGTTCCCACAACAGTACAATTTCACAAAAAAACACCTTGTCAACTTTTCTGTGTCCTTTCTGACCTTAGTTAATAGGCCAAGGCTCAGTGGGGAGTTCTGCCTGCAAGGAAGTAAGGGATTTACGCATTCCTGATATGATCAAAGTTATTTATTGTAAAAAAAAAAAAAAATTAATATTGGGACCCATTTTCTGTGGCCACAGCAGCAATCAGAGGACAACCTTTCTGCTCCCAGTCTCTCACAAAAATTATCCTTTATCTCTTTCTCAGACCAGACTGCTAATGATGCTGTTAATGCATCCAGTGCTTTTTTGCTGCCATTTTCCTCATAGTCAGGCACCCTTTTCTCTTTCTGTCACAGATGGTAGGCAATCACAGTTTCAGCAATCAGTTCTTACATGCCTGCATTTGTCTTGCCCTTCTCTGCTACCAAATGATTCATCTTGTTCTCAGCCTTTGCAACATACAAGCCAATGATTGTGACAGCTTTCCTATAATTTCTGCTACCTGGTTGCACAGAGCACTTGAATGTCCCCTTTTACATTTACCCTGAGTAAAAGGCAGCTCTTACACTAAGCAACTTCAACAACATTCAGCTCAGCTCAAGAACTTCTTATTTCACAGTTAAAGATGACACAGACAGGCCCTAATGCTTCTCCCACTTAAATGAGCTAGATCCCTTTGCCTTTGATGGGGACAGAATTATATTTGAATATGTGAAAGTTCTCCTCTGAGGTGAGATGAGCTATTCTAAAGCAATTTTTAAATCACCCAGTTTAATCAGGGAATATGACTCAATTTGGCTATTCTCTTTCTCTACTGTCAGATTCTGAACCTATAGCATAAATCTGCTGTCATATTACTTTCTCAAATTCTGAAACTCAAAAAACACTGAAGTGGATTCATAAACTGAGCTTGAAGGGAAGAAGTTTTATTTTAATTATTGTTATATTGTTATCAAATACTAAACATTACTGTAGTAGTGAATATGGATATACTGAGGATTTTTACTAAAAATCAAGTCTGTATCAGCACCTTCCCTTCCAGTTACATAAGGATATCTATGGTAGAAAAATGATTAATGATTTTATAAAAGAGTAATCTGATTTTATTTTTTTTTTTAGTTTTTACTACCCTATGCTGACTATCCTGCTTTCGTCACACTAGGATTAACAGGCTAATTTAAATTGTCAATGACAAAGGAACCTGTTCATTTTCATCTACACTATGCAACTCTGGTTTTGTAAAAAAAAACCTACTTCTAAATTAAATCTTGCCTGCAACTGAGGGTTCTCATAAAGAAGAATGCTAAAGAGAAGCAGTTAGTAGATGTAGTCCGGGTGTGCAAGGCTAATGGAAAAAAAATTCAAAATTAAAACCTTTATTGCATTTCCAAAATAATTTTCTACAGAGGAAACTGACAGCACAGAAATTAACTTTTAATATGTGGAAAGGCTGAGTCTTCTATTCACAAGTAGTGTCATAATTAGATGTGCTTATAACCTTACAAAAAGCTAATTACTGCTTTGTTTTTCATTATCAAAATAGAGTTCCTTGTGATATTCATACTAATTTTAAAGAACATCTTGTTAGGCAAAAAGACAGTAGGCCTTAAGCAATTGAATGCAGGCTTGCTTATAGCTAATAAAAACAGATTTAATAAACTTCTTGAAACAACTGTTTTTCCACCCATCAAACCTTGCTGAATGTCCTCTGTTATTGAGTTTTAACTGTACAGCTCCACAAAACTGGTTTTTGGAGCATCCAGCAGAAGAGAGTCCCAAACCGGAGTTATTAGTTTGATATTTGAGAGAAAATTACCTACATCTCTACAGTTTTCCTGTTTCCATGCATTCATCTTACTAGCTGTCCATGGAAAAATAGTTCAAATGGTTACTTAAAATTTGATCAGTTTTTCTGAAATCCACATTCACAAGTGCAGCAGCACATATTCTGCTGCCCATTGGGCAAATGCAGCCCATTGGTACACAGTCATGAAGGAAAACACCTGCTAAACCTGTATGATAGATAAAGCAAAAAAAATATGCCTTCTGTTTTTTGTAATTCCCAATACCTGAAGAGCTGGAGATGAAAAAATTAATAGGCTTTGGATTGGTAAAAACTTGCTAATGTTAGGCACACTCGGTCTCAAAAATACTTTTAATATTGTTCACTACAAAGAAATGTGAGCTTGTTGAGTTTCCTCCAACAGAGGACTACTGCAGTAAGTCAGAACCAAGTTACCATAGTGACCTATTACCCACAGGGAAAGTAAATTTCTCTGCAATTATTTGTGGAGCTTTCTGTAAGGCTATACTGTCAACAAAACACCAGTCCTGAAACCAGTGCATGCTTCTCACTTCTTCACTGGGCAATGGAGAAAGACAAGCATGTGTAGGATGGAGCACACCAAGGCAGCTCAGTGAGACAGCTGCGTTTTGGTGTTGAACTCAGGGGGGCATTGGTCCCAAGCAAGCTGCTGCTCACTTTCAGGGCTTCAGCATCGCCAATTATGCACATAAACATTTGGTCTTGTCTCTCCTTCCTTTGTCTCACATTTTGCCAACACCGCTTTTATTCCTTTGGGTAGCTTTCTGTACCATTTAAGAGGACTGAAATCTTCCATCTGTCTTTCCTGGCCTCCATCGTGAGTTCCAACCTACATGCAGCTTCCCCACTCAGTACCAGCATCTTTTGCTTTATTTACTGGGCATTTTCTTTCTTCCCTCCACATGCACTGCCAGCTCTGTCTATGGCAAGGACATTAGGTAAGGCAGAACAAGAGGCACTTGTGGATGTCTTGGTGCTCAGTGTTCCTCTGTGCCCAGGTGACCTCCTGTCCCCATGCGCAGGATGAAGCTGCTGTGTTGTCATTGCTAACAGGCAGTGCAGCCCCAGTGCTGTGCTCCCAGCTGCTCCCCCACAGCCCCTTCTGCTCCCAGCATGGAGGGAGAGCCTGAGGGACACCCCTGGTCCCCAGCCTGCCCCTGGACAGGGAGCCACCCCCACAGCTGCCTACCTGTGGTGTCCCGTCACCATTCAGTCAGAAACAAGTCAGAGCAGAAGGCTAAGAGCTAAAAGCCAGCCCTTTTAGTCAATCCTCTACTTTTATACCTTTGTTCACTCAGGTGGACCTGATTGGTCATTTAATCAACGCATTTCACATGATTGGCTAATTAGGAAGACACCCTCTTTTTATGAGGAAAAACGACTTGTTAAAGAATACCACCTGCAGATTGTTTAATATTTGATAATCATTATTTCTCTCCAGCTCCATAAAGCTTCCCAGACTGATTCATGGGAAAACTTACCTAGCTTTCTCTCTCTCTCTGACCAGACTGTCACATCTGCAGTGTCCATCTGGCCAATGGCTGGTGCCCCCATCAGCCCACCTCCAAAGCCAGGGCTCTGCAGGTGGGGCTGGGGCTGTCATAGGGAACTATGTCCAAAGCCTCACAGGGCCCTGGGGACATCAGGAACTACAAGTTCCTGGGGCTGGAGGCTGCTCCATTTCACTTCCAGTGGGTTCAGCTGTTGAAGGGGTGCTGGGGGTGGGCCTTGGTGACACAGGTGTGTTGTGTCAGGGTCCTTGGTGATGGCAGGACACTGTGATGCCCAGAGGCCCCTGTGACATGGCAGAGCCCTGCCTGCCACAGGGGTACACAAGGGGCACAGAGCCCTGGGGTGCCCAGTCCCAGGAGGGCAGCTCTCTCAGGACAAAGCAGCTTCTGGGATCCCTCTGCAACAGAGGATGTATGAGATGGAGGAGGACATGGCCAACCCCATCTCCCATCCACCCAGGCCCTTGCCCATCTGGCTGGAAGACCAACAACTTTGTGGCTGGGAAGAACAGCAAGGCAGACCTGTATTCCCTCAGTGAAATTGAAGGCTACAAAGAACCATCTGACTGGGAAGAATCCAGTGGCCAAGAGCTTTCTCAAGAGGAAGACTCTGTTGGCCAGGAGTTCTCCAAAGGGAATGGTAACAGACTGTCTGTCCAGTCAGTCTGGGAAGACAGTAGTGACAAGGAGCTGGCTCTGGATAATTGGAAACATGTGAGGGTCCAGAGCATTGGGGTCAAGGCTCTGCTGTGGGAGGAGGTTGACTGGGATGAACTGAGTGTCCTTGAGATGTCTGAACAAGAAGACAGGGAGCAAAGACTGGGATGCTTTGCAGGGGATGGGCTCCCAGTTCCTGTCCCTCGGAAGGCCTGGGTTGAACGCCAGGCATTTGAGCTGTGGCCCCAAGTGCCATTCTGTGCCTGGCCTCCCCAGAGCCCAGGCCCTGCCCTGCACAGCTGCTCCAGCCCCTCAGCTCCACAGCTGCCAGCCAAGGGTCCCTGCAAAAAGCGTCTGTCCCACATCAGGTGGGCACTGTGGGTGATGTGCAGCCCCTTCTGTTGCCCTTGGCCTTGCCTGGCACCACTGCCCGAGGATTAGCGCATGGAGCCTGCCTGGAGTCCTGAGGGAGCGACAGGGGCTGCTGTGCATGCAGAGAAAAGAATAGCAAGAAGAATAAGAATAAGGATAAGAATAAGAATAATAGCCAAAGTAATTAAAAGTAATAGTAAGAAGAAAAAGAATAAAAATAATAAGTTGGACTAAAAAAAGAATATGAATAAGAAGATAGAGAATTAGAAGAAATAGTAGTAGTAAAGATGAAGAAGAAGGTGATGAAGAATAGTGAACAATAATAGTGAACAATATTAATAGGAAATAAATAATATGTTGAATAAGAATTAGAAGAAGAAGATGAAGAGGAAGTAGTAGTAAAGAAGAAATTATAGTAGTAGTAATTGGTAATAAGAATTAGAATAAGAAAGAAGAATAGGATAAATAAGAATGACTAAGATGAAGAAAAAATAGTTGCAGTAATAAATAATAAAAAGAATAAGAAGAAGATTAAATTGTAGTAGTAGTAGTAATAATAATGTCAAATTAAAATACACATCCACACATATTCTGGAATCACATGATGAAGGGAAAGGCCTTAAAAATCATCTAATTTCTGTTGATTCTCTTATCTTTCTTTCTCTCTGAGACTGCTTCCTCATTTCTTTCTATCCCTCCCCTTTCTTGTTAAATAAAATCCATGTTAAACAAAATCCCTATGTTGTCCTCATATGCACCTTCTTCTGGGCAGACACATCTCTCCCTAAATGGGATAGTGACCCCTGGGCAGGGTCCCTTCCAGATACAAGCATTCCATCATTCTGTCAGTTCCTCACTTCCCTTTTCTTCTTCCCTCTGCTTCCAGCAGGGAATGTGCTGGAAAATGTCCAGCCAAAAGGCCTTTGCTGTCTGGTCCAGGAGCCCACACAGCTTCAGGACCTTGTGACCTGCACCTGCACAGCTCCCTTGGGAAGCACGGCAGAACCCTGGGAGCCTCAGTAATTCCTCTCTGGGATCCATGGCACATACAGCAATGGTCTAGAATTCCAGTTTCCAGCAAGGAAAAATGTTCCTGCCCTTTCAGGCAAAGGCTGAAAACCAAGTGGAGCAGGATCTTATAAAGACATTTCACAACCAGCCTTCATAACTTAACCAAGAGCTGTTTTAGCACCTCAACTGGGAAAAAATCTGTAGAGAGTTTTGTCTGCTGCCACAGGTAGAGATAGACACCAGGGATCAAACCAAGCAGGCAAAGACAGGAAGAAGAGAAAGGAGGACACAAATGGCACTAAGCTGGTGGCACTCTGAAAACCAAAATGGAACTTACTGAATTGGACAGAAATAAAGAACTGTGAAACTTTGATTTAGCATCCAAACAAAATTTTGTTCCTTGATTGCAAACCTCCTCCAGACAAGAACAGTCATCCAGCATGCTTTTCAGAAAGTACTTAGTTCTGGATTGATGTTATAGGCTGCAAACACAAAAAGGATGGAATAGACTTTCTCCTCCTTCTGGTTCCTTTGACATCCTCAGCAGAGGCAGAACCAGGTAGAAAAGGGCAGCTTGTGTTCACCCTTCAATAGGATGTGGAGGGGCGAAAAGATCTCATAATCTCTGTAGCTGTTCCCACAAGGATGTGAAGGCTGATGCCAGACTCCCAAGGGTCACATTAAGGGGTGCCTTCATGCAATGCTTGCTTGGTATTGAGGGGCAGAGTCACAGTTTTATTCAGTGGGCTTTGTAATGCAAGCCAGGTGAGTAGGCTGTGCCCTCCTGGACACAAAGATTCTGTGATCTTTCTTTTTAGGGGGAGTAAGCCAGGCCCTCTGGTAGCCAAATCCAGTGCTCACAGGTGGCATTAACAAGGTTATTTATTGCATGAAATGATGTTCAGGGCTGTTCACATAACTCTTTGCAATTGTTGCTTAGTGTGCAAATAACATCCCTCAGTTATACCGAGTGAAAGGGGAAACATTTTGTTGTATGAAACCCAACAAAACCTCTGACACTGGGTGTCTTTGGAGGGCTGCTGAACACATCTGCTGCCCTGCTCTCCCTAAAGAAAGTCCCCCTTTTTGCCCATCCTTGGCCGCACTCTTCTCATCTTGTTCTGCACTTTCTGGATGGTGGGGCAGAGCATGACTTTAGTGAGTTTATTGGTGACACAAAACTGGGAAGCCTGGCTGGCACACCAGAGGCCTGTACTGCCATCCTGATGGATGTGGACAGGATGGAGAAATGGGCTGAGAAGAATCTGGTTATGCAAGACACAGTGCCAAGTCCTGCATCCAGGCAGGAACAACTCCAGGCAAGGGCACATGCTGGGAGCAGCAGGCTGCAAATGAGTTTTCTGGAGAGGACCTGGGGGTCTTGGTCAACAGCAAACGTATTACAAGCCAACAACGTGTCCTTCTGGCAAAGAAGGCTGAGGGCAGCCTGCACTGTGTTAGGAGGAGTGTTGCCAGCAGGCTGAGGGAAGGAATCCTTGCCCCCTCTTCTGCAATTGTTAGAACACACCTGGAGTACTGTGTCTCCACTGGGGACAGGCCAGTGAAAAGTCATGAAGGTGGTTAATGGACTGGAGCATCTCTCAGATGAAGAATGGCTGGAGAGGCTGTGTGGACTTTTATTACAGTCTTAGGGAAGAGGAGGACTCAAGTCTGGCTCGCTTCCCTCCTCAATTTCCTTTGCAGCCTGGAGGTCCTCAGATCTTTTACTGCTAATCTAAACCTATGTTCAGTGCAGGGCAAGGGGAAATGAGCAAAGAAGAGCAGAGGTTGACCATGGATGTCCATCTCAGAGGAGAATTTTGGACTTTGTCCTGTTCCCAGTCAGCGACTGCAAGGGTACCAGGTAATGTAAGACAAGTCCACTGCTTCCCTCACATTGTTTTCTTTGGCTTCTTGTGTTTTAAAGCTGGGTGTGAGAGCTGGCTGTTGTGGTTTAACCCCAGCCAGTAACCAAACCCTATACTAGCCACTGTGAAGAAAATTAATCCTACCCCAGCCCAAATCAGCACACTGGAGAAAGAACTGCCTTTTTTCTTCGTTTTTTCCTTTGTACAGCAACGAGAACATTGCTTGACCATTAGCATAGGTACAAGGACTAGGAATAGTCACATATTTATTACCAGTTTTTTACCCTATGTCTTCTTCTCCTTGTAAGATAAATATCTGCCTATAAATAAAGGCATCCTCCAAAGCTCATTCACCTGCAAACCATGAATCTTTGTACATCTTTAGAGTCTTGAAAAGATGGTCTATGTTTTCTGTCTTCCTAGCTGCCTTTTTCTTTTAATTCAGATTTAAATTTCTGGCAGCTGTTGTCAACTTGTAAAAATTATTGCAAATATACCTTCTGCTATGGGCTCTCTGGAAGGGATGGCTGATCAAGCCACCATTCTCATAGCTAACTTATCAAGGCCAGACTCCCTCTCTGCAGGTCTGTCTCTACTATAACAGACTATGGATGTTTGCAGCCTCTCTAAGGGCAAGATGGCTTGACAAATGCCCTATAGCATTTCCATTAAAGCACTGCTGCTCATATCTCAAATTCTTGCCTGTACACCTCCAGATGCTTCAGCCACAGGTGCTAGGATGGAAGCTGTATACATTAATTCTGCAATGACTTTCAGCTAAGAAGGGAATATCATTCTTTGTCTTTTCTGCTTCTGTCACTTCTCAGTCCCTTTCCATAAGGTCAATAATAAAAATTCATGAAAGCTCACATTTTATTTTTACTTTTCAATGATGGAGACATTTTCTGAAAAAGGATCAGAAGCTTGAATATCTTGTTTTAGAATTATCTGAGGGTTTGGTCAGGAAAAGGTTCATTTTTCACTCCCACAAATCACTGCAAAGAAAACTGCCCCTTTTTGATCTGGGTGACCTCCTGTCACTTAACATATTAAACCACACCAGAAACAAACAAGGAGCTTTGACATTAAAATAAATGTCTTGACTCCATCCACAGCACCATCCACAGATGCCCTAAAGATGGAAGATTCACACTGAGTCTAACAGTTGTCACTTTGAGAGGTATTCTGTCTGAGGTGTGCATAACTTTGTTGCATTCATGTCACTTTAGGCACATGAGTGACACAGTGACTTTGTGTATCACTGCTGTAACCATCAGAACATATCTCTGCCATTGTCTCTGCAACCTTGCAATCAAATTGATCAGCAATTTTACCCAGCAGAATTGATTTTTCAACAGTTGCAAACTGAATTAACTGGTTCTTGAATACATATTGGTACCTTATTACTCCACAATGAAGCATGACAAACTGAATAAGGCCACATATGATTAGTAAAAAGACAGAGGGAATATGCAGAATAAAGTCTATATGATTTGGATTTCAATTTGCAAAGCAAGTTTTTAACCTCTTATTTAAAGTCTTATTTTCCAATAGACTTACCACATGTCATGAAGAACTATCCTAAATTCATACAGTGTAACCAGATACAAACAAACATCAAGCTGAAGCAAGCAGACATATGAGCAATTTTTGAGCAAATTGCTAAACAGAGCAAACAGTAAATGAAATTAACTTCAAATAAGAGGAGTACAGTACCAGCTGCATTAATATAAAAGAAACTGGAATGTAAAAAATTTGTCAGAAGACAACAAAATGAGATTAGTCTGCTATGGATAAGCTTGTATGGGTGAGAATTAAAAACTCAACCCCCTTCAATATGCTGTGTCGATGCCATGGGATCCCTTTTCATTTCTGTTTTAATGACATAACTTCCCAGACTGATTACAAATAGTGGGTAATCATGACATTAAGCTTCTGTCTACTGATGGCCAAGGGTTTTAGGATCAGGCCCTAGTTCCTGGCCAAGAATTAGGAGTGGTGCACTCCTATATCTATATCACTGCACTTGCAAACACTCTAAGGTCAGCCCGCTGACTGTGGGCTCAGGGTGATGATCCTGGTGAGGCAGACAGACAGACAGACAGACACTTTTACTTTACATGAGAGAGGGATGGGCCAGAACCAGCTTTGTAAAAACCACTGTTTTCTTTTCCCCTTACATGAGCTGTGTATAATTTAAACTTCTAAGTTCCTCATAGCAGAAGTTTGCAAGGGATGATTCATTCTATGTGTATTAGTCTCCCCCTCCTAATGTTAAGGTGAGATGAGTCAGCTTTTATAGGTCACTATATTTCTATAAGGATTACTGCAATTTTCTGACTGACTACTTGGTGCTTTTAGTGCTTGCTATTTGCCTAATTTGATTAACTCTCAAACTCTTTTAAATGGCTAAAGTTAGGACATTTGTAGTTCACTTAATGCAACAGGGTTCTGGTTTGTTCATGAAACAGAAAAATTGAATGCTTCTCTTTATTTGAGACTCATGGCAAACCTGCTCTTCAGCATACTGAGCAAAACACCTCTGAATTCCTTCATCCTGTGCCATGCATTAAAATCTTATCCTGCACTTTCATATTCAAAGCTATTTTAAATGTGAAATACATCACACGAAAAAGACAAATGAGAATTATAGTCCTGGCACAGCAAATTTTTTACATGTGCATAATATTACTAGCTTATTTGTGTCCTTGCTTAAATAGTAGCAGGTTATAAACCTATATTTCAATCAAGGATACACAGCAATAACTCTTCAGAACTCTTTTTTTGAACAGAAAAACACCACTGAAAATGTCTTATTATGCAGGAGGGATATAAATTTATATGAGGAAATCTAACTAACATTTAGACAATAGTCACTTGGAGACCTTCTAGAGACACTGAAGAAAAGTGAGCACAGAGATAGGGAACATGCCATGCCATGCCATGCCACTCTCTACTACAGTGTGTGCATTGAGAGATAAGAGATCTAAATCTCACAAGGGCCTGTTATCTCACCAATCTTTGTTGCTCATTTCTTTGTCCATGAGAGAGGGCATGAAGGTCATTCTCTGTACAAAGAAGCCTTGTTAATTCTAGCCTCAGTTGTACAGGTGTATGATGCATAAGAAGTTGATTGACTAAGCACAGGGTTTACATCCAGAGGTCCCACTACAACACATCTCACAACAGCTTCCTTTAGTTTGTTCTCTATTATAAACTATGAGTCTGAAATTCAAGGCAGGCAAGTTCTGGTAAGAATTATCTACTGCCCTCAATTATTCATTTTGTTTTGGTGGGAAGGAGATTGGACACTGGTTCATCAAGAGGAAAAGGAAGGCATTGTCAAATTTTTCCAGGATCTGTTGGCAAATCCTAGTTATGTTTCTTCTGTCTTTATATCCTTAATATTTAAAGAAATGATGTCTTATAAGGTTGCTAAGTAGTAGCTTCTCAGCCACAATTGTATTCTAACAATTCAGTTCAGGCTTAACTACTTAAACAATAATTTAAATACAGTTGTTCTTGGGGCTTGATCCCATAAAACTCAAGCAGAGAGTAATGCCTATCCAGTAGAAAAGCTAAGAAAAGCTAATAAGCAGGAGAAGGACTCAAAACCCCACTAATTACTGTCTACTCCACTAAAGGCCAGAAGCAAAATATAAAATAGTACTTGGTCACCTGCCTCATTAGATGACTGAGCAAATGCAGGAGCTTATTTATAAAGACTGTAGCCAGAAGGTCTTATTTCCTTCTGCAATAGCCACCTGGTTATTATACCTGAGAACATAAGAATACATTTAACTGTAGTTACTTTCAGTACCCTCTTAGCCCAGGACTCATTCTTTCCAGGTTAAAGAGACAGCTCAGGGAATTACTTCTGCAATATAGCTCACAAAGTTTTAAGCACCTTACCTAAGCCAGTACTTCCATCTTATTTCAAGTGTTTATGATGGAACGAGAAGGCAGGACACGGCCATGAAACCTGTAGCAACGGGGAACAAAGATACATGGAACTCCTCATACATCTGAAGAAGATTATTTTATTGTAGCTAACCGGGTCTTTTTATACTTTAAACTCCACTGAAATTACCTGAAACCTTACCCAGACAGGCCCTCATTGGCTGCTGCAGCTGCAGTGTTGCTGCTCACGCATCCCTTTGTCCAATCAGCTTCCTGTTCATATGGTCCTGGCATCTCCCCAACCGATCATCGTCTCACTACCAACCAACACTCAACTGGCGTTCACCTGACTCACAACCAACTCTCAAGTGACCACCCAGTCTGCAGCTGAGCCCTTCCCTGCGTGCCTTTCAGTGAACAGAATTTAACAAGTTTAACGCATTTAACAAAGGTAAAAAATAGTCTTATCTCCTACTGAAACCCATGGCTTTTTCACACTTCCTATGAAATTTTTGAATTTGCCTTCCCTAATTTGCATGTTTTCTAGTGAATTTTGATGGCAGAAAGATGAAAAATTCTTTACAGTTACAGCCCTGCCGGTTGACATGGACACTGCAAAGCACAGTGAAGCACTGCAGAAAAAACACAGTCATTTGTTTCTCAAAGCAAGTAATTGGGATGATTGGGAAATGAAGGTGCAGATATCAATTTGTTACATTTTCTTGAAGTTCTATCCATTTGGATATGTGCACTTGACATACACAAGGCACAACCAAACACGAGCAAGCTTTGCCCACCATCCAAGAGAAGTGCTCTGCCTAAGTACTTTTTAGGGCTGGGCCTATGACAGTGTCTTATGCTTCTCATCAAGCCTTACACACCTGGGCTTAGCACTATGCTAATCAAACCAATACTGCTCATATAAGTGCTGTTACCAAGTGAGACTGCACTTTTATCGTAAAAAGTGGTTGAATGTCAGTCATATGTTTCTATAGGCTTGCCGTGCCAGCTCAGGAGCTTCTAGCTGAGCAGTTTTAGATAAATTATCTGTACTGCCATTTGTTGATTTCTTTATCTTCCTCATCCTCACCAGTGCCAGTTTCTGCCAGGAAACATTGGCTTTCACATCCTCAGAATGCTTATCTTTGGGGTTGTCAAGTCAGGCTGGTCTCAGCACTCTTCTACACTACAAGCAACGTGACTCCCCCCTCCATCCATCACTGATAACTTTGAGCTGAGCCACACAGGAACAGCATCCTGCTACACTGATTTGTTAGTGTTTGGCTGATCAGTGGGTAGAAAACTTCAGAAGTTCAGAACCAATGGTGCACCTCATTCTTCAGAAACAGGAGCCTAAAAGTAATTCATTTCAAGCTGTCTGTGCAGATACAATGAGTATAGCCAAGAAATATCCATCCATTCTCCATACAGGTTTTGAGGGCATTATAATTTCAGTAGAAACATCTAGACAGAAATATAAAAAATTAGTAAAAATAAGGTGACATATCCAATTATTCTAGAATCAGATTATATGCAGCATGATAATACATTGGATTTAGTGATCTTTGGCGCAAACCCTCCCCTCTTTCCATAAGCTATCATAGATACCTGTAGTTTTATCAGAAGTTCACTCGGCCTCACATTCCTGGTGTTTACAAATGTAGAAAACCATTTACATAACTTTATTGCTCAAAGCTATTTACCTAACTGAGCATGACCAGACCATCACCAGGTAACTCATACAGTATTAGGTTTTTGTTTTTAAGCACCTGAACTGAGCCCTAGCTGTCAAAAGTGCCATATATATTTTTCATATTTTCCTCCCCACTTACCAGCAGCTTAATTTGATATATAGGATTATCCATCTCTCTTACACTGTGTCCAGATTAGGACAGGTTTCTCTGATATTATACAAACTATTTACTCTTATTTCCCACACAAGTGAAAAATTAGCATTTTTGGTACCTCATATTGATTCCATAAACAGTTTGTAAATTTTCTTTATGAATTTTTCAGCAAGATATTTTGTTCTGATTCTAATAAATGCTAATAGAAAGGAATGCATGCAGTGCTACATAGGACTCAAGTCTAGGTGCCCTGTGTCTTTTGAATTTGGCATTTCAAATGGCAAGTACTTCGTACTATTGTTCAGGTCTCTTTCAGCATTGTGAATAAATAAGAAGGGCAGGAAACCAAATCTAATCAGTCATGATGAGTGCAAGAATAAGTATTTAAGTCTTCCCTGACAGCTGGCATTATTTTCTTTATAAATCTATTTACATTATGACAGACATGACAGCAGATTTTCACTTTTCATCATTGTAAAGGGATGGTGGCAGCAGTGTTGAAGTGAGGTGAATAATGTAATAGCTATCCCACAAATAATGCAGCCTGACAAATGCTGGTGACAAATCTCAGAGTTTGGAAAAGTGCTTCACATCAGCATGCAGGAGATTCACTGTTTGTCTGAAGGTTATCCAAGCGCTTCTGCAGCTCTGCTCTGGAAATCACGTGTCCTGGTTTAAAGGACAGGTGCCTGTCAAGGAAGGTAGGAACCTCCCTTGGAATGGAAAATATGACCCCCTTTCCTCCAAATTATTATAACTTTGAAATTATGGGGCTTTCAGGCCAAGATATGGGAAAAGAAATAACCCTGGCAGCAGCAACAGACAGAACTACAAACCCAGTGCCAGTCCTCTCTCAGCTGCGGCACTTTCCCCGTGGGTGCACTTCTGAGCACGGCTGGCAGGGGCGCTGCTGGCTCCTGTCTGGGCAGGGTGGGTGCAATGATTCCCCCATGGCTGCAGGGGGCACTGTGGGGTGAGCTCAGCCACACCACTTTGCAAGGACGTGGCGGGCCTCTCTCCACGAGGACATGGCGGGTGGCCTGGCAGGAGAGAGACAGAGAGGGAGACGGGACTTTCCTTCTCCCAGAGGAGAAACCAAACCAAACCATACGGGCAGCTGGTCTCAGAGCTACTTGGGAAACTGAACGGACTGCAGCAGGAACCTTGGAGCAATGGGCCAGGACAGCAGAGGCAGGCACACCTGGGGTGACAAACAAAACCTCCACAGCCTAGCAGGACCCACAGGGGATGGGCAGACAAGGGATGTTGAGTTGAAATGTAGTGAAAAACCCAAACAGTGGCAGAAAAAGCAGCAGGGCTGGGCAGGGGATCGCTCCCCTGGGTAGCTCACCGGCCATGGCAGGTCCCGAGGTCGGGCAGAGAGGTGGCACAGCTGGGCATGGCAGGTTCCAGGCATGGCACACACTGGCCCTGGGCGCCCCTCGGCCCCCAGCTCTCATGGGATCCCAGGCTGGCCCTCACACATTGCCATACTCCCAGAGCCAGGTGGGGATGGATGGAGGGCAATGACCATTCCAGACATAAGACAAAAAACCACCACCAACAAAAATGGATGTGGGATAAAAACCATCCCCAAGACATCATGAAAACTAAGTTTCTTTCCAGATAGCTGGTGCTTCTCAAATTTATCTGTGGAGAAAAGGCAGAAATAGTTCTTTATTACAACTGACACAGATGAAGTAATAAATATAATCATAACTTTAATTTTAATTTAGTAATTGCCAGATAAAATTTATATGGCTTGTAAGACAACTGGGAGTGGGACCCAGAGCTGGACTGTGCCTTACACAACAGGGCTGCTCCACAAAACAAGACCAAGAACATACTGTCAAGGTCAATTTATTGTGTGCAAAGCCATTCCTAACTAGGCTGTCAACAGATAAATGCAGAAGAAGATATGGTAACACTTCAGTGGTTTTTAACTTCTTTTCCCCATGCATCTGTAAAATGTCAAGGAGATTGCAGAAACCTATCCAGTAAATTCTCCTCCTCCTAAGCTGTTCCTGTTTCCATAGCAGTTGCAATTCCCTGCTGTGTGGCAGGAAGCTGCTTAAATTCTCTGCTCCCTTACTCCTGCCTTGAGAGCAGTTACAAAGATGTTGACGTGAAGAACAAGTAGAAGAGAATCAAGTTATGCCATCTCTGAACAGGGTCAGGCTGTCATGCCAGCTACTGCTCACCGAGGCAATTAAATGAGGTGCTACTTCTTTCTTCAAAATTGGGTGACATTTTTGAGGCTTGAATGATATCCAGACACAGTTCCTCCATCACTTTCAGACAGAGATAGTGACACCAGCCAAACCCCTGACACTGCTCTGAATATTTACTGCCTCTTTAATAAACTGATGGGAAGTCCTGCATGCACTGCAGAGTGCTGAGGGCTTGGGTTTGATGGAATTTGATTGAAAAAGTGGGAGGTTTACTTTTTTTTCCTTGAAACATGAACAATAGTATGTGTTCTGATTAAAAACAATTGTAGAACTGCCTCTGAAGCAGAAAAATATTTTTCTGCAATATGTAACTCCATTTGACAATCCAAATAACCTATATTTGCCCTAATTTACAGGAAAAAAAATGAATCCAGGAAGATTATTGGGATGACAGGTCATGCCAATCAAGTCACATATATTGTTGGCATCAACTCCAGTTTTAAAAGATCTCACTCATTCTAAAATTAATTAGTGTACCAACACTGGAGTATAACACTGGGTGGCATATTCAAAGTTTGTCAACTCTTTCTTGTTTACATAAGGCAGTCTTTCTAAGGCAGTCAGGTGCCATAACTGGAGGAAAAAAATTCCAGAACTGATTAATTGCTTGGTGTCCAGATACCTCACCAAGCAGAAGAGAATTGTTGCAGTAAGAAATTTTTCCCTTCTACCTTATCCTTCAGAAAGCTTAGCTTAGAACTAGAATGTGTGTCAAGATAGACATTTTTCTCTCTCCTGCATGAATTTACCAGTCCACTATTTTGCAGCTTTTCAGTACTGAGATATTGGCACTGATGCTTCCTTAAAGAAAAAGGAAACTCAAAGCTACTTCTTCACTGAAGAAAAGGGAGAGAATCGGAAATGTAATGAGTGCAGGTACAGGAAAAACCCCATAATAATCACAAAGCCTGAGGTTTATGCTTTCAAAAGAGTCTTAATTTGTAATAATTAAGAAAGTAATATTTAGCATTCACTGTTCTTGTTTACAAGTGACTTTATTAGCTTGCTCTCAAAACCAGAATTTTTGCAATTTTGCAGAAGAAAATGGTTACAAACAGAGGTCACAGTGTGCTTTAGTGATTAAAAGCTGTGCAGATGACTGCACAGACAAGTAACCACAACTTACAGGCAAGAATTGACAATTAGTTGAGTGCTGATGGAGTTTTTGACCCTAATGGTCTGCTGTTTAACCATTTTAAGCAGATCATTTCAGAATAAAAAGCAGCTATAAAAGGGAATTACATCAGGCTACAAAGCCAGCCCATCATCCTTCATCATTCTATTCTTGCTTGCACCAGCTGAAGATCCAGCTGTTGATTTTAGCTCCTTTTCAAGTTTTCAAAGACTTCACTACTTGTTTTATTTTGGCCACAAGCCCAGATCTAGCTTTAGGGAAATTAGGTTATTTTCCAGTCTCTACCAGCACAAAAGTTTCAAAGCTTGGATGGTGTATTGGATGAATTTTGCTATGCTTCAGAAGCAATGAGAGCAGTGCTAAGAACACATCTTTAGTGAAGTCCTTAAGGCTCGACTTCACCATCCCAAAGTCCACTTCCACAGATGTCCTGCCAAAGGCATTGTAGTAGACATTATAGAATATTAAAAAAAAAAAAAAAAAAAAAAAAAGATTTTTCTTTCCTCAAAATTCCTCCACTGCAAACTAACTAAGACAGGATTAGGGTCAATAGCAAAAGTCATTGGACTGTACAAAACAATGCCAGAGTCAGTGGATGAGTAGCAGGTAATATGAGGTTCTCCATCAAGCTTGGAGTCACTCACTCTGGGTCTGGAATTACCAGACAGACTTGTTCAAGTCACTGTCAGGTTTGGCTTACTTTAAAATTTGGTATTGACTCAAAACTAGGAAGTTTTCAGCAAGTGAAGATTTAAATGATTCTTGGCACACATGGATATTTTGGCTGTGCAAACCAAATAAATTCCTTCATCTGTAAGGGACTACAAATAAAACAAGAATTTGTCACTTGACTTTTCTTTTTCATAGCAGACATTCATCATGTGTCACTTTGCTAATTACTACATTGCACATATACAACCTGCATAACAATTGGAACTTCTCCTGATTTCCTTCTGAAATTAAACCTCACAATGTATTTTAAACATTTGTTTAATGAGAAAGGAGAAAGTATTTTCTCTTCTTCTTTTGGAGTGCAAATTAAAAAATAATTCTGTCATAGAACAAGATAAGGGAAATTTTCAAAAATCATCTGAGAGCTATAAACACAAAGTGAGAACTGATGCAAAAATCTCATAGCATTTTTTTTTTCATTAGAAGGGACCATTTTGCTGGAAGAAAGACTTTTCAGGGAAACACGTCAAGTTTTGTGAAAAGCTTAATGAATACATTGATTTTCTCATTTCCCTTCAACTATGTCATCTTGTTGCAACCAAGTAAAAATCTTTCTTCAACATGGTCATTTTATCAGTTGCATTAAAGTGCTTATTTTTGTACATAAAATTTAACATTCTTTTTCATATTTGTAGAAGTTCCATTAACTATGTCATGAAGCATATTCCCCTCTAAGCCAGGATTCCACACAGGGCTGGGCAGGGGGACCTGCAAGACCTGCAATGCATTTGGGTCCTTGACCAATTTGCTAACTTAATCTATACAGGAAAAAAATCCTGTAGTATCAGGGAAGGGTTAAAAAAACAAAATAGACTCAGCTTCTAGAAAAAGCAAAATTTCTTGATGAATTAGCTTTTCTTTACCCTTATGGATATTAGCCTTATGAAATTGCTGTCTCTAGTGTTATTTGCATTCAAATCAGTTCCCATTGCTAATGATGCAGAAATGCAAAGAACAATACATTAATTTGGAGACTTTGTGTGTTCGTGCCCCAGCAAAAATAAACAAAACATATAAAAAGGGTTTCCATGATACTTCACTTGACGTAGCAATGAAAGGATGCTCTTGCATGAGAGGACACTCCTTTATATCATGACCAAAGCAAGCATTTTGTACAAAAGGAAAGGAGTGATTGCTTGCACAGAGCCAAAGTGAAAGGAAATTTTCCTTCCTTATCTGAATTCCTGCAGAAAAAAAGTGTCAGAGAGGGCAGCAGAGTCTTACAATTTCAGAGGAAAGACCAATGCTCCCCTGGGCACTGGATTCTCCTTTGGGCTGCAAAGTCAGCAGGAAATCTTTGACCACTGTGTCAGCTTGTTTATGCACTTTGGAGCATTATCCACCAGCACTACCTGGCCTTTCTTCTGTTTAAGATGCCACTTGAAAGCACAAAGAGAATATGCAGACTATTCAAGAGCTCACTTCAGCTCTGTATCCAAGATCCCAAATGATTGGGTATTTTTCCTCATTCGCTTCTGTGTCAGTTTGTCAGAGGAGATGTGAAATAGTTTCAAGTAGGAAATTACAGTCAGTCTGCAGAGTGGGGTGCCTGAAAGTCCTCCTGCGCACTCAGCATCTGCTGCACCACATCTTAATGCTGTGTAATGACACTCAGAGCACACAGAACAAGGAGTCATCTCTCATTTCTGACAAGAATGTTGTACTTCTGGTACTGTTGTGGTTTAATATGGTTTGGTTTTTAGTTAAGGAAAAAAATCCATGAGCTACAGAAGTGATTCCCTGTAATGACCTTGGCAACTTCTTTTGGACCTGACCCAACCAATCAGGTAGATAGTTTTGAATATTGACAGCCTGTTAAACCACTTAATAAAGCTGAACACACTTCTGTGAAATCACATTTAAAAGCGAATAAACCCTGGGGAAAACTCTCTTGCTTCTGGCCTTTGAACAGGTAACTGGGCTCTGGCTGGGCCAGGCTCCATGCTGCCACACGGCCCGGCAGGCCCTGCTCTGCTGCAGTGTTGGCCAGCAGAGCACAGCCTGGTGGGCTCTGCTTGTTGCAGTGCGTGTTTTTGATTGTAATGCAGTTCTAGTCGTCAGTTTTATAATCCTTCCTATTTTGTACTGTTATAGCATGTTTTATTACAAATAGATTGTTCCTTTCCCCCCGTGTTATTGGTTTTGCCGCAGCTCAGCTGAGATTGTGCCACAGCCGAGTTCCAACCATGGCCAGTGAGCCAGGACAGCTCTGCTCGGCTTCTGGCAGAGCTGAGACGGGCCGTGCCCCAGCCATAAGCTACTGAGCCATCCTGGTGGCACTGTGGAAAATCAGGCGGCTGAGAACAGAGCTGGCCCTGGAGCCTGCACAGAAAGCAGCTCTGGGCTGGAATTGAATGCGGCATGGGCCAGGAAAGAGCTGTGCAGCCAGAGCAGCCATTGCCTGGCAGAGATGACATAACCATCCACAGACCTGGGTGAGATATTAACTCTCTTAGTGTCTTACAGGCATCAATCATCTCTTGAGTGAGAAAAAAAGGAAAGGGTGAAGACACAAACGGCATGGAGACACCAAGGTCAGTGAAGAAGGAGTCAAACCCCAGAGGGGAGGAAAATGAGGAGATGCCTTAGTCTTGGTCTGAAATTCTCTTGTAAGGCTATGGTGAAGATACAATTGATACATCAGACTTCTTTCCCCTGTAACTCATGGAATGCATTAGAGGGATGTAACATTCTAACCACAGCTATGAGCAGAGGCACTCAGGTTGAAGCAGTCTGAAGTAGCTGTGATCCAATGAGAAGCTTGAACAGAGAGATGAAAAACCTTGCCACAGGAATAGAAGAAAACCTCTGTTCCCAGAGATAAAATAAGAGAACTTTTTGTTTCTACACTAGGACAGCTCATCCTTAAAATTGCATCCCTATAAGCTAAGATGACCCATGGTGGTAGTTGTGGGAAAACTACCAAACCATGGGAGGGACTTCACAATTGCAGATTTTCTGGGCAGCTGCTATTTGTGAAAATTAAAACCATGAGAGTTTCTTGTGGAAAAGTCTCTATGGTGTGGCAAGAGAGATGCCTCTCCCTAAGTAAATATCTTTCTGAAGAAATATTTTTTTTGAGGTAGTAAACTACTGAAAATACCAAATTTTTGTCTCTTTACTTTGTAAATGAAAAAAGGGGGAGGAGTTGGGGGGAAGAGAAATGTTCTGAAGGTTTATTCTGGTTTCTTATTATTTTTCTTTTAGTTTTGTTAATAAAGTTTTCTTTATACTCTTTAAAGTTTTGAGCCTTCTTTGCTGTACTAATCCTTATCTCACACCAGAAAATGAGTAAATAACTCTAGTGGGTGCACTGGTGTTTGGCCAGCACTAGACCCACTACAGATACCTATCACGTAGCCTTTACATAAATAAGCACATTTCCTTTTTTGACAAACCTCAATTAGCAGCATCAAACTGTAGAGGAAGAAACAAGGGGAGAAAGAAGTTTGCCATCTCTGCAAAACTGAATCATCCCAGAATCAGTTTCTAAAAAAGAGAACAGAAATTTCTTTGCACAAATGTCAGTCCCACAATCTTGCTGTTTGGTGACTCTGAAAGCAGTCACAACAGCAGACCAGAGGCATGGTTTTAAGGACGTGATTGTAGCCTGTAACACCAGATAGTACTGGCAACCATGGTTTTACAAATTTCCTAGTGTAGGGAGAAATATAATGATGTGCTAGACAGTGTTGGAACCTTAGGTTCGGGATTTTTTTAAAAGCAATTTTCTCTATATAGACTGTGGCTGTTCTAGGATAATGGGGATTCAGAAAATTTGATCTCTGTCCTGTGGTCATTTTTGAGTCAGAGCTGAGTTTGGGAAGCATCTCTTGAACATCCTTTATTCCAGGACTGGCATATGTAAGCAATAAAACAAAATTGCACTTGGAATACACTTGAGTACATTGCTGATTTTTCTTCCTGTGGGGCATCAGCATAGCTGGCCTGAATGTATGCCACTGAATATTAAAAGCTAACAGTAGTGGGAAAACAAAACACACTTGTCAAGAGGAGGTGACCCATCCATCCAGCAATAAAAAATATTTATCCTCTTGCTCAAAATTAGTTTAAGAACTTTAATTAACCAAATCAAATCTGCTTTCAGAAACTCCTTTATAAAACCATTGTAAAATAGTCATGCACTCCTAGGTATGCCTGCCAGTTGCAGAGAAGGCTTCTGTTTCAAATGAAATGGGACCAAATTCCATGGCAATAGGTCCACAGGCATTTGTTCAACAGGAAACAAACTGAATTCTCTTTCAGATGACATCCTATGAATTTGAAACAGCTAGAAGGTAATGTACAAAAATAAGCTGGCTTCCACACTGAATCTTTGTTCTTTTGCACTGAGGAATCTATAGGTCAATATAGACTACACAGGTTATGAGATATTGTTACCAGACAAGGAAAGCTATTAACAATTTGTGAGAGGTCTGAGGCAAATGGAGCAGGAGATTGCAAGTACAGATATATCTGAATTTTCTTACTTAAAACTCCAGGTGTTACAGACAAATTTGCAAAATTTTATCATTTTCACTGGAACAAATGCAAGTGGTTTTGCATTATGTTTCTGATACTTTTAAACAGCCTATCCTGAAGCCATAATTTTCTGGACTTGACTTCATATTTTATGCTGAGAAATTACTGCAGAATAATATTTTGTCTTTAGCCTTTAAAATTACAAGTCAGTTGTTCCCAGTCAGGATTTGTGCTAGAGTTTGGCACTAGCAGGGATTTTCCATGGTGCTGTCTTACATGTCACAGTGGCAGGTATTATGTACAATTGACTTTTGTTGTAGGTTCACTGTTATTCTTACAGCACTAGAAAAAGTTCTAAATGTTTTTAGGGTATTGCTGCTGGTATGACAAGTTTGGGTAGATGACACTAACAATCTTCACAGCAAAGAAAATTGGCTCCCATTGATATTTCTCTTGGCAGACAGCGAGAAGAGTTTATTATTGACTGTTTCTCCAGTCACACAGTTATTCCATGCTTAAAGAAGAATAAAGTAAGAAAAATCCTTTAAGTTTAGGGGGTTTTGTTGCTTGTGGAACAGCCCTGAGATGCAAAGCTGAGAGCAAAGGGAGTTCTACATTTGCTTCAGGGTGTATTGAGGGGCTCATCTTCCCCCCAGCTTACCCTGTGTAGCTGCTCAGAGCAGGTGAGGCACCACTGGGAGAGCTGCCAGTCTCAGGACAGGAGTACATGCTCATATGACACATGGCATGACCATGTTCATCAAGTCAGGACATTACTTTTAAGTGAAGAAAGTCCTGATATCTATCTTTAGCCAAGGGATAGCTAGTGAGTAAGACAGTCTGCTTCACAAACTGAGAATTTCTAAATTCTTCTAACAAATGAAAGTGAGAGACTTCTTATAGAATTGTTGGGTCATAGAACGGTTTGGGTTGGAAGGGACATTAAGGATCATCTAGTTTCAACATCTCTGCCATGGGCAGAGAGCCTTCCACTAGACCAGAGCCCCATCCAACCTGTCTTGAGAAGCTCTGGGGGAGGACTCCACAATCTCTCTGGGCAACCTGTTCCTGCCTCACCACCTCCATAGTAAAGAATTTCTTCCTAATATCTAATCTAAACTATCCTCCTTCAGTTTACAGCCAATGGCCCCTGTCCTAGCACTACAGACCCTTTTGAAATTCCCTCTCCACCTCCTTGTAAGCCTGTTTAGGTACTGAAAACTGCTACAAGATACCCCCAAAGCCTTCTCTTCTCCAGGCTGAACAGCCCCAATTCCGCCAGTCTTCGTAGGAGAGGTGTTTCAGGCCTGTGATCAGCTGAGGTGACTCTGCTTTGGCCTTGTTCAAAAAAATTTTCTTTCACCCTGCTATGGCCTCAAACAGTGCCTCTGAATTGCTCTCAGGTGTAGTTTGCTGCTCCAGCTGGTGTTCCCCACTGGCACCAGTGCTCCACATCTTTCACTTTGGCCAGAAGCGCTGGCCAAACCCACCGGAATGACTCCCACAGCTGGGCTCCTCCAGGACTGCTGCAGCTGGCACAAACACATTCACAGGCACAGGCAGATGAGACCAAGTGACAGCCATAGCTGATTAAGTCTTGATCACTTAACAACCATGTATTTCCTGCTGTTTCCCTGCTTGAGGTTAATGCTTCAGTAACAGAGCTGCTGCACTCAGTGTGGGGCTCCTTGGGAGGGTTCACACCTGGCATGAATTTCCATGGTGTAGATAAATATTCTCACATATCCCATAGCCTCACACCTGAGAAACCATTTTGTCTTTTCCCTACTGGGCTCTTGGTAGAGGAGGTTTGTATTGGTGTCTCCAGTCATCAGCTTTTCAGTTTACATAATTTTCTTTGAGGCCCTGGAGGCCTTTAAGGAAGGGGTTTTCTATTTGTTGTCTTCCTCCAGAAGTGAGTAATTACCCTATATAGTGCAGATTTGCTGATATCCTGCTCAGCTTTGGCAGGTTTGCCTCTGCAGCTGTTTTCCATTAAGGCAGAAAACACTCCTGAACTGAGCTCCCAATGTGTAACTGACCTCCTAAGGCTCTTCTGATGGGAAGCAGCAGTGTCATTTATCAGAAAGTGTCAGAGAATTTTAGAGTTCTTGTTCATAAGTTTACAGAGAGACTCCAGCCAATTCAGTCAGAGGAAAGATGGTAGAATTGAGTCCTTTTTGAAGCACTCCTTAGTGTAAGCCCATAGATTTCCATTAAATCCCAGAACAAATTCCAGTCTCGTTCCAAGTTATGCTTCCATCAGTGGTTTCTATGCCAATGGGGTTCTTGTTAAAATTGAGGAAGAGAAGATGGTTGGGAGGGGAAGGAGATAATAGAGCATGTAAGAGCAGATTTTAGCATGGCTGGCTCTGCTTTAAAACCTGTATACATAATTTGTCCTGTTAATTTCATACTGGCAGTGTTGGCATTCTGGAATGTCTTTTTCCCTGTGAATCAAACTGCACAAGCAATACCTGAAATTCCAACTGTACATGACATGCCATGCTCATGGCTTTTGATATTTGTCATCCAAGAGCTACATAAAATAAGGAAAATCTCTAATTATAACCAATCCTTGGAAGAAACTTTTATATCTCTCCCAGGCAGTCCCTGGGCAGCAGGGTGTGACCATTTTATCATTTGTGGGGGGTAAAAGCAAACCAGAACAATTTCCAGAATGAGAAATTCCCTTTTTATTTCCTTCCCATGGTGACAGGGTGGGTCAAAGGGTCCACATTTGCCATTATTGCAACATAATACAAACAGAAAGCAGTTGCAGGAGCTTTTCAGTGCCCTGCTGACTTGTGATCTGCTGCCTTCTGTCATCTCAAGCAGCGTGGAGCCAAAGGAGTGATCACAGCATCCTGGCTCAGCATGGTCCCCTGCCCTGTGCTCTCCCAGCAGCAACTCTGAAAACAGATAGCAGGAGAGGAACCCTTTTAATTACATTTCAACACCACAGGGTGGCCATAAGCTTCTGTTTTGTCTGACTGGAGCCACCTGGACCCATCCACGTTTGGAATCTGTCTGATATGTGGTTACCTCAGCGGGGTATTAGTGAAGTATCAAAGGTGGTAGTGGTTGATCAACAAAGGGAAATAACTCAAAGAAATACACAAAAGGCAAAGGACTTCTTAAGAAATTGCTGCCTAAATCAAAAGCTATCTGGTGGCTCCTCAGACAGGGTTTGGCATTTTGTGTCCTGTTAGAGGCCTTGCCAGGCCAGTCAAAAAGGTGGGAAAAAGTAAATTAATTCCTTTTCTTGTAAAGACAACATATCTGACATGTCTGTCCCTAATCTGGAGCTTTTCAAACCCTGAAAATTTGTTGCTAATTTCCTAAAGTGGGCAAATGTTTTATTTCTTTGCAGTGTTCCCAGTTGGTATATCTGAAATATGCATCTTGATTTGTGTACATTTCTAAGAGGGATACTGGAGATATTTTGGAAAGATCTAAACTTATAAGCATTTTCTTTCAGTGCTTATGACAGGAAAATAAGTCAACATGACAATATAAACTATCTCAAAGCTGTTCTATGTCACAGACATCTTTTGTGGAAATCTTTTTCTTTAAGATTTTTTCCCTTCTGAGAAGATGAGGCCTCAGAAACAAAATGTAAATGGTAGTTGTCTGCTGCTGTAGAATGCCACAGGTTTGTCTGTGATTGGGCCATCTTGAATGTTTACAATTGATGGCCAACCACAGACCAGAGAGTTTAGACTCTCTGTCCGAGCCAATCACCTTTGTTATTAATTCCTTTCTATTCTTAGCTAGCCTTCAGAGAAGAAACCTTTCTTTCTATTTCTTTTTAGTATAGTTATAATGTAATATATATACCATAAAATAATAAATCAAGCCTTCTGAACCTGGAGTCAACATTCTCGTCTCTTGCCTCATCCAAGAACCCCTGGGACCACTGTCACAATTCCATCCTTCCAGATATAATATTCTAAGATGCCATGGGATCCTCTAAGCTGTGATTGGCACTTGTACCTACAGGGTTGACACAAAGTTCAGGATTCATTAAATCTGTGTAAACTGGGGGAAACTACAACTCTGCTCAGAATAGATGTGTCTCTGCTCCTGATTTTGCTGCTTCAGGTGTCATCCTTATGAGTTTTCATGGGAGCTTCTCCTTGCATGGGCCTCATAGCCAAATAAGCCCAGAAAAGTTCTGGTTCCTAGCACACCTACTCCTCTCTGTGCTTCATGTAATTATTTAAGCTAATGCTTTCTAGCCAGAAATGTTCAAAGGAAGCAGAACTCATTCTGATACAAGATACAACACCTTCTTTGGCAGAGATACACACAGCTCAGCTCCCTTCACAGTCTGTGGAGAGCAAGAGATGCCTATTTTCTCTCTGTGGATTGTTAAAGGAAACTAACATGCAGGCACCTGTGCTTGCTAAGATCAAAAGCTGAGTTGATCAACTCATATAAAATATGTTGCAGCAGTCCAAATTTCCCAGTTACTGTCTACAAACCAACAGCAAGGAAATGTGAAACAGCAAAATGTTCAAACTAACACAACCACAGCAAAGTCCCAGGCAGTGACAGGTGAGGGTCAGCAGTGGCTGGGTGTTTTAAATGTTCCTAGACTGCTACTCAAAAAAATTCTAGGATAGTGATCATTAGTGTTATATTGCAATATTGTACATGTCAGCAGGAAACAGTGAAACAGAAAATGGCTTTGTGGGATAATTGACTGGTATTAATTTCTGAGCTTATGTTTTTGCCTGTGTAACACAGGAACTGAGAGCACTGCATTTGACTACAACAGGCAATGCACCACAGAACAATAGAGCTCTTTTTGATGAAAACCCAGTGTCAACAAACCCTGTAATATGAGATAGCCTTAATACACTCTGTTTAAGTTGCCTTGCCTGCACAGTGAATATTATAGAAGGCTACTCCTCTATTACAAGCTCAGTTTCTTGGCAGTGAGGACAGAGCTGGATGTTGCACTCCACCACCACTCAACAATTACAAAATTAAAGGAAAAACTAGTTACTCAACTTCATTGTCCATGGTTTCATGCTTCTGTGTTTTTTACATAATCAGTGGTAGATTAGACAAAGCTCCCAAAGATTACTGGTCCTGTTTTGAAGTTTTTAATACTATTTTCTTGGTGGTGTGTAATGATATTCAGTTATTTCCCATTTTGCCTCTGACCCAGATGTTGTCTAGCTTTTTAAATAGTATCCAATGTATATGCTGCTCATCCTGATGTCAACTGGGATGTCAGGAGGCTTGGAATGAGATGATCTTTAAGGTCTCTTTCAACCCAAGCCATTTTATGAATCTGTGTCCAAGCAAATTTGTGAGACTCAGCTAGAGTGGTGGCTACTGATGTGAGTCCACCAGAAATCTGAACTGTAACTAACTCATGAGCTTACAAACCCACAATTTCACTCAGCCCTTTGTCGAAGCACTCTACAAAGCAGGATATCACAGCAGCTCAGTTAAATGCAGCATAAGCTCACTCTTAGTTTCCTTCTCTGTAACTGGCTAATGCTGATTCCTATCTGTATTTCTTTTCATGGGGGAATCATCTCACAGCCATCAATAAAACATTGATTAAAGTAGCTGTGAGAGTCAGGAAGGTATTTTGCCCTTGGCCTTAAAGTGACACAGCTGAGACATAAGGTTTGTGGGCACTAGGAAAATAAGTTCATTCTTTGAGATGAAGAAAGGCTTCTGTTTCTCTAACTTACTACACCTATTGTTTTATACACATTCTCACTGCAAGGTATCACCTAAAAATTGGAGTAGACTCATCAGGAACCTAAGGGAATGGTAGGTTCCTTCATCAGTGCCATGCATTGGGGTATCTGCTTTATTACAGAAGGGAGAAGGTTGTGGGCAGCTCCTCTGCTCCTCCCTCAATCCCTGCTCCTGCACCCACCACCCACGTATGGTCTGCAGAGCTGCTTTGGCTCCCAAGCGCAAAGTGCCGGCAGAATCAAAAGTTTTCCCTGTTTAGAAGTAATGTGCCATTTACACAGAAAGTTCTGTGAGTAGGAACAAATTGTGTGGGATGGTTATTTGTGTTTTCTGTTGCTGAGAAGCTGAGAATTGCAGACGTTCATCAGTAAGACAAAGGCCCTTAGTCATGCATCTGCTACGGAAAACGCAACTCTGCTCTGCAGTTGTCATGACAACACTGGTTATATAAAGAGACATGTCAGAAGAAAGATCATTTGCTCTGTGCCCTATATTTCAGTGTAGCAATACATCCTTTCTACAATAGGTCTGTTTTGTTATAGACAAAAACTGGTATTTCTGGCAAGATAAGAAA
The DNA here is from genome assembly GCF_028551555.1 of Melozone crissalis. Taxonomy (NCBI): domain Eukaryota; kingdom Metazoa; phylum Chordata; class Aves; order Passeriformes; family Passerellidae; genus Melozone; species Melozone crissalis. Next base: position 58,133,535 of record NW_026535791.1, on the reverse strand, counting down.
TGCTTCAGAAAGCTGCATGATGACACAAAAGTTTGTGGTGCAAAAATGGCTTACAAACCAATGAAACACCTCACATGAAGACTATTTGCATAATTTGAAGATCAGTAGAACCAAGTTCCACTGAATGTGGAGGTGATTAAAAATGTTTAAATAAATTGCAATTACTAGATATTATTTCTTGGAATAAAGCATATCACTGACTTAGTAGCATCACAGGATTTAATAAAGTGAAGGGAAAGTGTTAGTCTCAAAATGCCTATAAAACTACATCACCTTAAAAGTTTCAGCACACTCATGTACCAGGCCTGAACTCGAGAAACACAGACCATATCTACTGCTCACCTAAAGACACAAAGAAAATCAGCCTGTGACTGCATACTATTCTCCTTGATAAAAGCTAAAACTGGCAGGACAGTTTAAAGGCAGTGTCTGGTCTTGTGATATTGTGTTAAATGGCATTTTCAAAGCAAAGAAACCTGGGAAAAAAACAGTAAGCTACCCCACTAGTTTCAGAAATCTCTCTTCTTCATGCAGTTATATTCGTTATTGAAGAAGTGTTTGCTGTCCTCAGAGAGGCCAACAGTGATGTGATGTGGTGTTATGTAATATGAGGAACTGCAAATCTGTAAGTCCCATGTGAACCAAAAGAATTGCAAGGTAATTTTGGAACTGAAGGTCCATGCAAAAATGTAGTCAGGCAACTTTGAAAAGTCTTTTCAGGTGTGCACTCTTTTCCTGCAGTTAATCTAGGCAAGTTGTGAAGCAAACATTTCACTAAATTTCCCATCAGCAACAATGCCTCTGAATCTGCACAATTTCTGTGGTCTCGCTTGTAACTCCAAGGGGAGGCATCTGGGACTCTGGGGTGTTGTGAATGAAAGCCATATACCCAGATCCAACTACTCTTGATAGGAGTAATTTCACCCATCAGCAGAAATAGTTCCTTCAAAGTCCATTATTTATCTAACAACTGAGTTTTACCCAAGATCTCTGGCCATATGAAGGATTTAGGCATCCTATACCAGTCCTGAATCACCATCTCTTGTCCATGTTGCTATTTTGCCATGCGTGCTGTCCCAGAAATCTCACATCTGTGCCCTTTTCAAACCAAAACCACAGTGCCCAATTAGTTTCTCTGTGTGGTTCTCTCCATGGTGACCACCTGGCATGCCCTCTTCTCCACTATTTATTCCTGACAGGCTGGCAGAACAGAAGGCAGAACAGGATGATTCCCTGTAAAATGATGAAATGGGCCTGCAGTGCACTGCCTTGATAGAAAGAAAATGGAAGAGTAATAAATGTGTTTGGAACAGAAGTAAATAGATGATTCCCTTTAACTTGACTGAATCAATTTAACTCTTAAAATGAGAAACCCCCAACAGGTTTCATAAGACAAATTATTAGAGACTCGGTAGAACTAATTGTGTGTTTGAAGAGAGAACTTCATGAACTCTCCTCTCTGTCACGTGTACTGTGCTCAGCAAACAAAGGGAGATTTTACTGCTAAAGCTTTAATGTACACAGCAATAAGATCTCTAGGACATATTTAGAAGCTGATGGACTGAAGTTACTCCAGTGTTTTTTCTCTGCCTACCTGCAATGATTCTCCTTGTCATTTTAAAGCACTTCATGGAAATGCAAGCCATTAACTGCACAACATTTCTGTGGAAGCTGGCAGGATTATCTGCTCCCAATCTGGTATATGTGAAAAATTCAGCACAAAGAATAAATGCCCTTTCCAAAGGCTCCTTTGAAATTCAGATGCTCATAAGGAATAAGAAATTAGGAAACTAAATATGGTCTGGGCCTGAGAGTCTCTTCAAGTGTAATAAAATAAGCTTTTGGGAGGTCCAGAAACCAATTTGAGGAATCTTAAGAACTGCCTGTGTTCTTAACCAAAATCTTTCCTTTTCTGGAGAAACTCATACCTTCGAGGATTTTGTGGTAATTGCTCTTCTCCTTTTACAGTTTCTAACTCATATCATACATTTCTGACAGTATTTCCCACTTTCTGTCCTGCAGGAATGGAAATAGAGATAAAATAGCTCATGTTTGTGCTGTGATGAGAGAGAAGGCTGTTGAAAGATTTCCTGCCTATCACCTGTGTGAGGAGCCCTCTCTGCTTTGAAAACCGCAGGCGAAGATTTTAAAAAGTCACGAAATCTTTAACCGTAAGGTGAGGCTTGCCAGGAGCATTTCACACAGCTCTCACCACGAGGATTTTAACTGTTCCCCTGAGAGAAACACCAGACAAGTCTGTGGAGAGGTGTCAGTAACTAACTTCTCCTCTCATTCACCTTCAGTATGACCCTCTGTATTATCATAAATGGTGCCCTCAGCCTCTTGTTATAAAGTATGCAAGAAAAGTGTGTCTTAATCTTGCAAGAAATGTGGAGTTTAACGGCTTCATTCACCTAAATTTATCAATCTGACATAGCTCTTCATTTAGAATTATTTAAAATGGGAATGGAAGAATAGGAAATAGCAACTGTTTCATGCTGAAGATAATGTATTATGTCTCTCTTGAACAAAAATAAGACTTAACTAGAATACACTTAAGAAATATTAGAGCCGTAAATGTAAACCTAATTTTCAAGATAGGCAGAGTAAGATATTAGGGGGGAAAAAAGGTAAGAAAAAAGCAACTCTTATCAGAATGTCCTGGAGATATGAAAAAAACCCCCAGACTTTCTGGGAAAAAATTATATCCTGGATTCAAATGTGCTTTGTTCTCATTACCTTGAACCTTTCATCTTCCATTAGACTTCTGCAAAGTGAAAGAAGAGTTTGAATGAACCTTTTAAATCAAAGTGGTAACCTTTTACATACACTTGGAATAGCTGTGAACACCTGCTAAATTACTGCAGACACTGCTTTATTATTGCCACTAAGAAAATCAGAGCAGTTCACTGCATACGCAAATCAATTCAGCAATTATATTAGGAAATGAAATCCTGTTGTTTTCATAAATTTCCATGCATATTAAAGCATCAATTTCATTGCTTTCTAGACATTTCCAGGAAACATAAAAATAAGAGAGAACTCATGCAGGTAGCCTTTTTTTCCATTGTTCTTGAAGTGAAGCAAGTACAACTTAGTGAGTTAAGCAAAAAAGGAAATGAAAGATGTGCTGGGGTGCTGTAGAAGCCCTTGCAGGTCATGTCTGAGCTAGCAGCCTTTGTATACACACCTCAGTTTGTGATTTACCTCCACACTGTGCATTGCTAAATCTCTTTTAGATGACCAGGTTTTTTCTGTGGTGACCTGAAGTGCACACACTGTCTCTGTGCCCATTGCCTCTCAAATCCCCATGGCTTACCAGGGTACAAGGGGCTGTAGCAGCCATGACCATGTCAGCACCCAGCAGCTTCACTGACCACTGCCTCTACTGTTGCTGGTGACTGCAGGAAACCTGCCTCTGGGTCTCCACACACACATGATGGCAGCACTGTGTGGTGCAGGACTGCTTGTGTGGGCACTCTGAGATACGGAACGAAATTGGTGTCTGTCCTGCCCTTCCCTAGATGTCCTATCGCTCACAAATTATTGCCATCTGTAGATTTAATTATCCTTCCTATTCTTAATATTATCCCTCATCTTTCAGGCCATTATTCAAAATATTAAAAAGTACCAGTTCCAAAACAGATAGGCCTCTGCTGCCCTGTATATGATATTGTACCACTGAGGGTTAGTCTGTAAATAGAGTTTTGCATCTATGCCACAGAAGTTTCTTCCAAGTCACGGTTCTCTAGACTCCTTCTGAGAAGGATTTCCATCTGGGATGCTTGTCTTCAGTCTACAGGAGCTGTGTATTCAAAGCCACAGGACACAGGGCTTACTTGCATACTGGTATATTGCTGTAGCAATACACATGTCCTATCTGTGTCCTGTCCCTCAATGGAGTTTGCAAGCCCTGCCAAAGTGCAAGCCTGACTTCTGTCCTCTTCCATGGATTGATATTTCCTGAAATTCTGGAGTAGATTTTTTGTATTTTGTAATACATTTTGTATTAATGAATTTTGCTCTATTTGATGCCTATTTAGTACAGGCCTTGGAAACTCATGCTTTTCTAACTCTGTATGCAGTGGAGGTCTGTATTTCTGTACATCTTGTGTGTACATGAATATTAATCCATGATGCAAAGACATGTGGCTCAGGCTCATCCAGATCCTATCTGTCTTTGTTCTGCAACCCTCTCCTCCTTGCACCTATATTTCCAGGAAAAAGTAGCCCTGGCAAACAGGGCAGAAGAATGTTAAAATGACTTCTACCAGTTCCTTGACCTGGAAAATCAGAGGACTAGGATCCTAAAGGACTTCCTAGAAGATGAGTCTAGATGCAATCTCTGGGTATATACCATGGGTTACACCCTATTGTGCCAATTCTGCACAAACACAGGATAGAAACACAATCTCTTCCACAACTTTGTCAAAAGTCTTCCATTACTGTATTTTGTAACGTACTAGTAGAGAGAAGTATTTATTTCTATAGTCTGCTTTTCTTGCTGCAATTAATTCACACCTTTTTCTTCTATAGTTGGGTGGGTTTTTTTCAGCTCAGAGCTTGTAACTTGCGTCCTAGTGCAAATTATTTTTTTCTTTCCAAAAGCACATTGTCTGTAAGAAAACTGACAGGCATCCCTCAGGATGAAAACTGCCACAAATGGTCTGATCTGTTCCAAGCCTTTTCCTTCAAGTCATTTATGTCAGATAATTCCCTTTTCATCTCTTCTAAGGCAGAGGCAGTCTGCTTTTAAGGGTCAGCCAAAATAATGTTAAATTGGGTTTTTCAGCATTTATTGATGTTTAATGCAGCAGACAGTGACTCCACTAGTCTCTGCTGGAAGTGAAAGCTCTTGAAATACTTATGCAGATACACATAAGGACCCTAAAAACAAGTGAACAGCGATGCTGCAAAGACATTCTGGGCCAGCCATGGAAAGGAGGGCACTGAATAGATAAAAACAAGTATGAAAAGGGAATTGCACCTCTGTGAATGTAATTACACCTCTGTGAGCTGAGCAATGAGTTTCTTTATTAATAAGAACAAATACTGAGCTAGCTGACAGAGATCTGTTGGGTTTGGGTTATGCTCTTCTTGCTGTTGCTTGTTTGTTTGAGGATTTTTCCTGAAATATTTGTGACCTGAAACTTCTTTGCTGTATGGAAGGAGATTAGGTGTCTCTTCTATGAGGAAGGTCCCAGCACACAGAGCACTGGTCTAGAATTCCAGTTTCCAGCAAGGAAAGGTGTTCCTGCCCTTTCAGACAAAGCTCTGATGGGGCTGAAAACCAAGTGGAGCAGGATCTTACAAAGACATTTCACAACCAGCCTTCATAACTTAACCAAGAGCTGTTTTAGCACCTGGATTGGGAAAGAATCTCTAGAGAGTTTTTGTCTGGGAGCTGCCACAGGTAGAGATAGACACCAAGAAACAAACCAAGCAGGGAGACAGGAAGAAGAGGAAGGAGGACAGAAATAGCACTAAGCTGATGGCACTCTGAAAACCAAAGTGAAACTTACTGAATAGGAATGGGACAGAAATAAAGAACTGTGAAACTTTGATTTACTATCCAAACACAATTTTGTTCCTTGATTGCAAACCTCCTCCTGACAAGAACAGTCATCCAGCATGCTTTTCAGAAAGTACTTAGTTCTGGATTGATGTTGTAGGCTGCAGACACAAAGAAAGATGGAATGGCTTTCTCCTCCTTCTGGTTCCTTTGACATCCTCAGTGGAGGATGCAATTTTGTTCAGTGGGCTTTGTAATGCAAGCCAGGTGAGTAGGCTGTGACCTCCTGGTCACCCTCCTGTGACCCCACAAAGATTCTGTGATCTTTCTTTTTTGGGGAAGAAAGCCAGACCCTTTGGTAGCCAAAGCCCAGTGCTCACAGATGGCATTAACAAGGTTATTTATTGCATGAAATTACATTCAGGGCTGTTCACATCACTCTTTGCAGTTGTTGCTTATTGTGCAAACAACACCCCTCAGCAACATCCAGGGAAGGGGAAACATTTTGTTGTATGAAAACCAACAAAACCTCTAAGTCTGTTTGGCACTGGGTCAAAATCAAGCAATATATATATCTCTCACCCTTGAAGCAGTAACATTCTGCTTTCCTGATGACAAAGCTTGAATCAGCCCCTTTTCAGTCATCTTAATCCATGTTGCTCCTCTCCTAGACGAACTGCCAAACTCAGGTTGCTCTTATATTATCCTCCCCCCATCTGGTTACCACTTAGAATTGCAGTGTAATTCCTCTCACAGGGAATATAAAATATACGAGGAATAGTGAGCCACTGCCCAGGCCTCCCTGCTGCCACTTCTCAAAAGGCTAACTTACTTTGCAAGTAAGTCTAATTCTCAGGTGGTACTGAGATTCCAGCTCAAGGACTAATTGAGTGAGGAAAACTTTTCCTTTAATGCTATGGAATTTCAGAAGCATTTAAATCTGGTGGCATATACATGTAAAGTGTACTGTAAACTGAAATGACTTACACATTTCACACAGTACAAGGGAAAAGACAGTTATGACATGTTTCATATACACACAAAAATGTGGAGATTAAAGTAACCCTAGGGCAGCAATTATGTTCTTTGAAGCATATCTAACTGATCAGCTGAAATTCTTATCTGTACCAAACACTGGTGCCAATCTGGATGTGTTGTAACAATTATATATAATAGTGGTGTCACAGTAATGAAGGGCAGTTAACTTAGACACATCAGCCAAGTTGCTGGAGTCTATGACTCATTATGTTGTGACTAGAGAACCCTGTGAACATCTTGTATTAATTTTAGTAATTTAGAATTTCTCCACATTAAAAAAAAAAAAAAGATTTTTTTGAGCCCTGATAAAGTCTAATGACCCTTTCAGTAATTTCTGGATTTGCTTAAAAGGCTTATTCAGCTCCTCTGTGTTTCAAAGTCTACATGTGTTCAATTGAATGTGAACTCAAGAGCAAGACCTTCAGAAAAAATTGTGACTTTGATGTGTGAGTGAAACAAAATTCAACTCAGTGAAATTATTTCTCATTCACACCTCCTTTAATGTACTCAGAATTAGGTCCTCTGTCCTTAAAAGTTAATGTAAGAAAGTGATAGAAGTAAGCCTCTGAAAAAAGTATTATTATTGAAAGAAATAAGGCTGTACTTTAAATTTAACCTTCTCATCAGTAACAGCTTCCTGACTGTGCATTTCTGGGTGCTCACCTGGGTATATGATGTATGTATAACCAGGCATGATTAGCCCTTAAATGAACGAAACAGCCTAAAATTCACAGTGCTCACAGAGCATGTCTCACCTTCTACTCCTGGGGGATTGTTTTGAGTCAGGTTTTAGCTTGCTTTTATTTACACATCAGAAGGCTGTGCAGCACTGATGATTCTGGTTTTGTACCCTCTTGTCCCATGAAACTCCCAGCTCTGGTGACACTTACTGAAACTGGTGCCCAGGTTTGGGACAAGAGTGGTTCCTTCCTCATGCCAATGAAGAACATATGTCCTTTTGTCAATGTCCATATGTCCTTAAAACTGTCCTGTTGTTAGATAACTGCAACACACTAATCTCAAAAGAGGAGAAGATAGTCTTAAATTATTTCAGCACCATTTTATATGTCCATTGATATTTGTAACATCCACATGGGAACAAATTTGATAAATAATCTCTAGGAGACTTGGACATTTCTGGAACACCACCTGGGAAATAATGTAAAATAACCCTGGGCATTTGATATAGCACCAGAAACTTATGCGGAGGCAACTGAATCTCATACACAGAATAACAGAGTTACATTGCCTCTAGTATTTGTTTCACAATGCAGCAGAAATTTTATACAGTGTTTCTGAGTAACATAGGTAGAATTCCTCTTTTGCTAGAGGGGTTTTAAACTAATTTCTCACATGCCTTAAACATTGGGGTACATCAAGGTCTTAGCATGATGTATTCCTGAATTCCCTGCCAAAGTTACTGCATTTTATTTTATTTTATTTTATTTTATTTTATTTTATTTTATTGGCCAGGGATTGATTGTTGGCCTATGCACCTGTACACCCAGTGCAATATCCCTCAGCAGCATCCCTCATTTCAGTCCAGTCTCCATGTCTCCTTGGACTCTGGCCATGTGCTGGAGCAAGTTCTCTGTGACCTGCACCTTCTTCAAAAAACCTACATTGGCTGGAGGGTGGGATTAATGTAAAGGACACCTGAAGAATAAAAGAAATGGGAAGGAAATTTACATTGTCTGATCTAATAGCAATTTCATATAAAATTCTTGAAGTCCCCCAGAACATGAGAATGGAGCAATGGTGAATAAAATGGGCTGATAAAAGCCTCACTGCTGGGTTAGCAGAGTCAAATGGGGAGGTGACATAGTGCATGTTCAAACCCCTGAAGGAGAAGTTGGTCAGGAACTCTTAAATATCAATGTGAGAGTAAACATCTTCATTTCTGGGCTGAAGAAGGTCCTTTTGTGGAGTCTCACCCTTTTTGTTTTGCCCTAAGTCTGACTGGGAGGGAGCACAGAGGTGTAAAACTCTCAGTGAGAGGTGATTTAGGAAGCTACTGCCTTACAGGCCATATGGCAACAGCAGGAGGGATGTAACCTGTGCTACTATATCATATGTGTTAAACAACCAAGCACCCCATGAATGCACTGAATGCTCGGTCTCACCTAAGAAATCCTTCCAAACTTCTGGATTTGGGCTGATTTCAGCTTTCCAGGTCATGGCTGAGCACAAGGCTGAGATTCCCAGGTATGAGTTTAACACCAAAAACAAGTGAGGCACATCTCTGCTCCCTTAGTAATTTTACTTTTCACTTGTGCAGAGATGTCTTTGTGCTCTGCCCCCTTTTTCTGTGTTACTTGATGCCACGGAACTACTGCAAAAACAAAAGAAACTAGGCTGAAATTACCCTTAACTAGGGCTAATCAAACTACAGGGAGATTTGAGATCTCTGACCTCTTCTGTTTTGTTCCTTTTTGTAGATGGTTAATGTGAACACATACATTTTAAATTTTCTTCAGTTGTTTATTAATGAAACCCATCCCTATCACAGCATGGAAAGGCAGCCATTGTAGTCAGTTTGGTTGATGGTGTATGGAAAAACAGAAGAATTGTCAAATATTTAGAGATGTTGTCTACCAACATTGTTCCAAGGTCTGAGGACAGAACTGAAACAAGATAGACTGAAACAAGACAGACAGACTGAAAGAAGATCCTTTTAAAGACAGACTGAAACAAGATGCTTTTGGTGCTTGGGCAAAATAAAATGTGACAGAGTAAAGAATTCAGTTGTCAGTAGGGTCCTCTAGTGGGATATGTTCTTGGCCTTTGATTTCAGTTCAGTGAGGGCTTTTTGTTCTGTAGATACAGTGTTCATCAGTCAAAACCTGTATCTTTACAGGAACTCTGAGGTACTACCATGGCAGAAATAAGTATGAATTATAGAATAGCCTTTGGAAACCTAAAAGAGCAATATGTATCTGAACATGCAAAAAGTCTTCTAGAAATGCTTTGTTGGTCCAGGGTCAAGAGACAACCCCAAATCCATTTGAGTCAGTAGGACTCTTTCCAATAACCTTATTAAAGCATTTTAACTCTAACTTAGTGGAGAAATAAAAGTGTACTCTGGTCTTGAGTGAAGGAACTGCTGATTTACAGGAGCAGGAAAAAATTAGTTGCAGATCTCCCTTGCTTAAGCACTTACTGGCAGACAGTCTTGGACACGGCCATTGCCATGTTATTTTGCAATTAATTACTTATAGTCAGGGTTCATGTCACTGTGGTTTCAGCTCTATTAGAAGACTTTTTTAGAGACATCCAATTAGTTGTTATATTTTATCTTAGAAAAAGCAGCTGCATTTGCAGAGGATTTCTGAAGAGATCTTAACAAAATGTACCTGATAGATGTGAAAATAAATCACCAGCTCATCTTTAAGCAGAAGTCCTTGTGCAGATCAGTATACTAAAAACATTTGAACATCCAATATTAGCCACCTGTTTTTAAATTTCATATTGAAAGGGAAGGTTACATTGTTTGTGTATATACATCACACCACACATGAATTGTAAATCTATTCAAAATAGTGTGATTTAGACATATGTGAGGAGTAAAATGTGCTCATGGGTGTGGAAAGAAGAGCATGTAATGAGAGGTCAGGATGATCATCTCACATTTCAGTCATGTAAAACATTCTGAAATTGTCACAGATGAATATTTCGTTTCAGACGCTGTGCCATATATACCCCAGAAGAGATCTCAAAACCTAAATGTGGTATGTTTATGTCAGCTCTTGTGTGTATTCCTGTCATCTGTGCTAACACAGCATTTACAAACCTCCCTCCACTCTTGCACAGGACTTAAATAAGTTGTTAGGCACTGCTCAAATACACAACAGACTGGCCTCTTTCCCAAACCATCTGTCCAATGTGTGGCCTATATTCATCCATTTAACTTAGGCTTCTCTATCCGGTTTGGAAAGACTGACACATTAGAAGACAAAGGATGGTAGTCATACACAAAGACCAAAATTCCAGACACTTTCCAGGAAATCAGCAACTCTGTTATTATGGGATGAGCATCAAGCTTTTCCTGAGAAGGTAGGTATGATGCAACCAGGCTCTTGCCTGCCTGGCCTGCCATTTCTATGGTTTTTTTCAGCTGTACATATCTTATTCATTCAAATAGGGAATGAAATGAATGCAAAGTTGTTTTTTTTCCATTAAATTAAGCTATTCATTTTTATCCAGGTCTAGAGGAAGGAAAGAGAAGGCTGATTTGAAAATCTAGTGCCCTTGAGAAATTAGATGAATAAGTATGTTACAGGTTTGGACAGATAGGGAGAGGATGGATTTCAGGGGTTGGAAGGGAGGCGAGAGATGACAAATGACAGGGGAGTAAAAAGCCTTTGCAGCATTTTTTTATGCCAACAAAGAACAAAAGTAGTCTGTGGGGTTTTGCACAGCACAAATCCGTGAGAGATAAGGTCAGCAATAACATTGAGTGGCTCCAGAAGTTAAATATCAATACATTTTCTTCCTCAGTTCTAACATAACTTGAGCACAGTCCCTAGAGAAAAATTCCTTCATTTGACTTGGGAAGAAGTTTTTAGTCCTGAGCATTTGAGTACAGCTTAAATGAAGGGTTTGAAATAATACAAACCATGATCTGAATTTCAAAAAAAGAAGAAACAAACAAAATCTTATTCTTCTTATGCCAAAGAGCAAGCCCTGTGTCTGCCACTGATTTCCCAAGCAGTGGGAATGCACGCTGTGAATGCACATTTCTGCCCTGTGAGGAATCTTATGGGTATCAGGAACTCTTGCACAGGCAAGAAGACTGCACAGCAAATGTAAAGCCCTGAAGTATTTTCTGTAAACCAAGTTTCTGATACAAAGAATCTGTAAAAGCATCCAAAGTAAATTATAGTTGTAGTACTGAAACTGCTGTTCTTCTTCCACTTTGAAATGTCAATGGAAAATGAATCCGAATTCAAATCAAGATTTTGTCAAAAAAATCAAAGAATAAGGATAAGTGTTTAATGGCATTTTGCGTTTGGTGATGCAAAGCACAGAGCAGGTTTCCACAGATGGCAATTTTCTAGATTAAAATATTATCATTATAGCATTTTTGACTCAATATAGGATGTTTTTCTTTAAATGTAGCTTTAGATACTATGTAAGGAGACCAAAAGGCATCTGGTATTCTTATTTCCTTAGGTTAGGACAAAATAACCTGAAAATGAAAAGGACAGGTAGAAAATCATGTATTTCAGATGAAGTAAAGTTGGCTAGAAGGGAAGAAGCAAGACATGAGGTCAATGATTTCTACAGTCATAGTTTGGACCTTGAAATGTTATTTTCTGAGACTTCTTGCCAACTTCACAAAACAGCACCTCACTTGCCTGTGTCTTCTCCAAATATGTGAAACTGACCAAAAAAGAGAAACAATAAATCCCTAACACTTAGAGGAGAATGGCTTGATTGAACTAAAGTGTGTCAGGGGAGGCTAAGGAGCACTCTGCCTGTCAGAGAAAAGTTCTGCTTCTGTGTGCCCCCCAAATTGCCTTTTATGGGGGGAAACCTTTATAATTATTTTTCAAATTTCTTTCTTTCCATGCCAAGTCCCCGTTGCCATTTGGGTGGCTGGCAGCTCAGTGCCCCTCATTTTCCACGTGCTCTGTCATGAGGCACTTGTGAGTGAACAGCAGGCCTTTCTGCAGTTACAAAGTGTTGTTTCATCCAGCAATTCATAGCAATTTGTACCATAAACACACAACTTTGCTCTGCCCCGTTCCCTCTTCTCTCTCCCAAAAGGTCCCCAGCCAGCTGGTGGGGAATAGAACAAGCTACCACTTAGGGGCAGGAGAGCCAAAGCAAAGGTTTTTTCTGATGCCCTGGAAGATGACACATGCTCATGCAAATATTACCTATACAGACATCACTAGCTGAAATGTATTACAGTAGAGAAAAAAGAAAGATAAATTTCATTTTGCAACCAGCTGTATGATTGCCAGTAGCACTCTCTGTGTCTGAAAAAAATACTGGGAGTAGGATCCAGCTGTCCATATATGTGTTTTAGAAACCCTAGAGAAGCCCAGGTGAGATACTCCTGCCATTCTAGAGAACAATGGACCTTCCTAGGTCCTGTGACAAACCTGCCAGCCCATGCAGACGTGTCACACATCTCACATGGCACCAGGTCTTGTTTGTCTCTTGACTCCTCTCATGGTCCACATCCAGCAAGGAACACAGCTGCCTGATCTAGATATCCAAAGGCACCAAAGATGTTCCAGGGTATCACAGGAAGGTAGGTATGAGACTAATGGAGACTCACACAAAAAGGATTGATCCTCATATCTCCATTAGTCTCATACATAGACTCTGTGTTCAGACTGCCCCTTTGCCTTGCTCTACCAAGGAACTATTGGATCTGTTCCCTTGTGGGTGCAGTTAGCCATAAGGATCACTAATTTAGCCCATGGTATCTTGTGTTTTGTTCCTAAGCTCAATTCAGAGAAAAACAAAGGACTGTGGGCAGATAAAGTGTCCTGATGGCAGCTCATAGCTGTTTCCAGTCTTCCTCCAGGCTTGTCCTTCCTCCATCCACCTCTGTGTATGACTGACACAGTTGTCTTGCATAATCTGCAGAAACAAAGCAATTCACAGCTCTGCCTCCAGGACTGTGCTCCCTCACTGTGAGCACTGATTTAGCTCAGGTCTGCCTTGGTGCAGATGTGAATTGGATGTGAGGCTTCTTACACTCACCCATATAAGCAGGACTCAGCAACCTGTTGAGGTTGCTGGGAGAGTGTCTTCCTAAATTTATTTCACTTCTGTAAGAGCACACCAAGCAGCAGATTTTTTTTTTTAAATGAAATTACACAGGAAGCTTATTCCTAATTTACCATAGAAAAGTTAGTGGAGGAGAAGGAAGAGAAATTTGGGAACTGAAAAATTTTAATATATGGTCTATATATGTCTTGAAGTATCTTATATAAAAAGGATTGTTTGGGAAGAAACTTAGGATTTTCCATTATTCACAAAAGAATAGTTTTTCCAAAATATTTCAAAGAAGAAATATTAGCAGTGAAGGAAGAAAGTCCCTTGGCAAAGCTGCATTTGTTGTTGTGCTTTTTTTTTTTTGTTTTTAGAAATCTCTTTTTATTAAACAGTAATACACTCTTCTCTACAACAGTCTTACTAGAGAACACTTCAAGCAAATGATCAACCATGACCATAAGAAATATTTCATGAGACATGGCATGTTTAAAATAGCGGACTACCTCTCTTCTGGCAAATTAGGCAGAGACCAGGAAGATTCCTGGGTTGTGTAACTCTTTACAGTAAAATTATTGTACATGTACATTGCTGGCTCGTGATCAACCTACCCTTCACCAGTTCCCCAGATCCAATCTCTGGAAAGTTGCACTGCAGCTGATCAGCCCCCAGCATGTTCTGGTGCCTGGGGTAGGTTTTGCCATTTATCTTTGGTGAACTTTAGGAGATTCCTCACTGGCCAGCATTGCAGCCTGTCAAGGCTGAATCTGCTGCAGTGGTCACTCCTCCCAGTTTTGCAACATCTGCAAACTTTGTGAGATGCACTCTGTCCCTTCAGGTCATTAATGAAGTTACTAAACAGTATTTTTCCCAATGTTGACCCCTGAGAGGCACCAATAGTGACTGGGCACTGCTTGGACTTAGTGCTGCTGATCAGAAACCTCTGAGTCTAGTCTCTACTTCATTAATTTCCACCATAAGAATGGAATGGGGAACAGTGTTAAAAGCTTCTAAAATCAAGATAAACATCCACTGTTCTCCTCTTGTCCATCAAGCTAGTCAGGTTGTCAGAGAAGTCTACCAGGTTGGTCAGGAGGGATTTTGTGTTCACAAAGGCCAACTAGCTACTGCCTTCTGGACCTTCCCACTTTTGGGAAGAGTTTCAGAGTTTATCTATCATTGCAATTCTTGCAGAATGAAGTAGTTCTCTATTTAGCAACGCTGCCTGGAAGAAGGGGATCAGTGAAATAAGGGTCAGAAACCCATTTTGGTCAGTAGCATCACAACTACTATGGAATTTTGGGGGTTCAAGAATAGGCTATTTACAGACTCCTTGATTAGCAAAGCCAATCCTCAGTCTCAGGATTTCTGCTGATCAGAGTGACCCCAAGATATGTACAAGTCTCTTTTTCCCAGCCTGGCAGTCGAAGAAGGAGTCAGGATTCTTCTGTTCATGGTCTCAAGGTTGTTTATTATTCCTTATCTATAACATTCTTTCTCTGGCCTGCCCAGGTCTGTTCAGCAGGTCAGACAGAGGCTCGCTGACCACTCTCAGAGGTGGTGTTGTCTTTTATACTAAAAACTACATGTACATTATTTACCATAACTTCCCAATACCTATCACCTATGTTAGACAGTGAGCTTCTACCTTAAACCAATCCAAAAATGCCACCATCACAGCAGAAGATGGAGGTCAAGAAGAAGAAGGAGAAAGACTGGAAACTCCCAGATTCCTCCATCTTGGGACCCCTAGCCCCCATTTTAAAACCTCGAAAATTCTACTTTTCACCCTGTGATAAACTATTATTCTACTTAAACTATCTTGACTTGTAATTCTTCATATAAAAGTGGTAATTTGCTTCATGGGTTAAAATCAAAGTCACAGGTGTCTTGGGCTTAGTGCCAAGGTCTCTGAGCCCCGTGGCAGGGGCTCGAGCCAACCAGGACAGCCAGAGAGATGTCCTGAGTTCTGACACCTCAGCACTTGTGACAGCATTAGATGTTTTCTGCTGTAAAACAGCCAAGTGGAACCTGAGAGCTAGCTATAAAACCTTGCAGGAGTGGTGCTTCTGAGCTTCTTTGTGCATGGTGGGATACACCAGCTGTCAGAGTGCCTTTAATGTGACAGCTTGTGGAAGCCAAGCCAAGCAGGGAGGTGGTGGTTGGTGCTCCCACAGCCAAGGAGCAAACACAAGGAATGCAGCAGTGCTTGCTAGGCAGGCTTCTTGCTATGCACAGGAAGAGTGGACACCAGAGTGCCCTTGTGTCTTCTGTAGCTGACTCTGAATAACTTTTAATGATGTGGATGCTCAGTTTCCTCATATGAAGTATGGTGCAGACTGCAGGGAGGCAGACATGCCTTCAGCTGAGCAGGGTGTGATTTTCAATGTTGAAATGGGCAGGAGTAAACAGTGTGAGCTCGGCCTCATGTGGGTAACACAGGAACAAGGATACACAGCTTCCTGCTGTTGAGTTTATTTTTGAACAGAGAAAGAGCACTGATGATTTAATCCATCATGTCAAAAGTCTTCAGAGTCAATACAGAAAGAATAGTAATTTAAATCTGTCACTGACAACTGCCCATTTTCAGCTTTAGCCAACAGTGCAGCTTAGAAAAGAAAAGGAAACTATACTGATATGAAAGGAGATTTCTTCTGTAAATTCCTGTAACCATCTGCCTCTCACAAGAAAGGACTAATATTTGTTTTCAGACATCACCACTCTAGTGACTAATGTAGATTTAATTTTATTGTTTTCTTTAATAGCAAGTGGCTGTATTTTCCATGCCATAATAATGTTATTAGAGTTTATTCAATAACAGAAAAACAAAATTGACCAGCTGGGAAGAGTTTCTAGGTCTAATTGGCTTGAATTTGCTGACAGAAGAGTCTTTAGTAGCCTGCCACTTTCAGTGGGTAAAAGCTGAGCTGTTGACTGAGGTATGTCTGTTCAGCAGTCAGCTCCTGACCACAAGGATTGCAGCCAGAGCTAATAATTAGCTGGATACAGTCAGCAAAAGCCATCAGTGCTGCTGTGTAGGCACCAAACAGGGTCTAACTGCCCAAGTGTGTGCTCAGGATGTGCTCAGTATTTCCCACATCAGCTTCCTGCCCACCACGCCCCCAGGACGCTGGAGCTGGCTCAGATGTGGATCATCTGCAGCCACAGCAGGGCTGAGAGCACAACCTGGCACAGCATTGGCCAGCCAGCCCAGCAAGGGTTGAGCACTAGCACTCCATAAAAACATTTGAATACAGTGGTAAATATTTGTAAATACAGTAAAGGCATTCGTTTCAAATTTTTCTTACAGATATCCATCAAGAAATACTGCAGGCAGTGCTGGGAGCCACAGAACCTTCCTTCTGCTCTGGGTGCTCTGACGGTCTCTCCAAGACCTCTGTTTCCACATGTGTGAAGGAGGAATGGAATTTACTGCCACAAAGCAGTTTTTGTGTAACTTGATTCCCTTGAGAGCTGTGAGCTCTGGATGTGCCTTGTGAAATCACTGCAGAAATAGAGATTTGTTTCTGTAGAATATCTGAATGGTCAAGCAGGAAGGTATTATCTGTTTCTAGTCTGAATGTGAAGAAACAGAGAATGTTACCCAACAGCAAATACTGATTTAGCAGCAGGCAGCTCTGTCAAAAATGTGGCAGATGAGTGTAATGAAACCAGTAGTATGTTACCCAAATGTATAGAGAACTAGATCATGGTAGAAAATAAACCCCTCACTGGCAATTTGATTCTTTAAGACCACATTTTTGGATATGTACTCTTCTAGTTATATCACCCAAAATTATTTTCCTGCAGAGAAGATTTGTAGGGACTAGGGCTTACTTTCATGCTTTTTCTACTTTTGTGATTCATAACACAGTTTAAGCTGTTTTTTCTTACTGAGTTTCCTCTGCCCCAAGCAACAAAGGCAGACATGCAGGGCATGTTCAGGACTGGTAGTACTGGGTGCCAAAGTGAAGTGGTGCAACATTTACAAGGTATATATTTATGTTTGGCAAAATATTTCAGTCAACTTACATTAAGCATCCTTGTTACCTTACTGTCCTTCAAATAAGGAAGAGCTTTTACAGAGTAAGGTATAAACCCTAGATACAAGCTCAGGAATATGTTATCTCTCTTGCTATTTTTAGATGACTCAGGGATGTCCCTGTCAAGTCAAAATCTTGATTGTGGAATCCTCTTGAAGGGGAAAACACAAACGGAGCACATATTAACCAGACAAATTTCGTGTTACAGAAATAGACACAAGGACGTTTCTCAGTATGAGTGTGTGCGAGTTCTCATCACATTCTGTGTTCTCAGTCTTGTCCACAATAGGTTTTTCTATTTTCAGATTGATTGTTTCCGAAAACAGAGCTTTTACAGGGCTTTAAGATATGTCCTCAGTCTGCAGATAGCATCCTTAATACAGCTCTAAAGGTACTGAGTGTAAGCTGGACTAGACAAGTCTGAAAGTACTGAAAACAGAAAAAGGAGCACAATTTTATGTCATGATCTAGAAACATCTTCCGGCCTTCATGGATATGCAGTTCTGTAGTCTTGGGGTAAATTGTTCCAGCTGTACTGAAATCTGGAACACATTTCATACAGTGTTTCACAAATAATTTATGCATCAAACTTACCTTATAATGACAACAGACTGATATAATTTCAACTTTCATTTTAAGAATATAACAAAACTCTGCAGAGATGCACGTGCTACCCTGTGAAAATATCCCTAATGCAGTCCTGGAGGTGGAGTGAAACATGCACATATCAGTACTGTGTGCACATAAAGATAATTTGCTATAAGAAGTATTTTAGTTCCTCTAGGACTGACATATGTCTGATTTTTTTTTTCTTTGCAAGATGTAATATGCTACTCCAGCAGGATGTGCGCTAGAACTTGCAAAAGTCCCTAGGTCCTGGCAGGTAATACAGGAGTAACGTGAGCTCACACACACAAGGTGGTGCTGCTGGGCTGGCACAGTGAAGGTCCTGCTGCTCCACTCACAGACCATTTTGTGGCAGAAAATCCCACCCTGGGAAATCTTTTTTTGCTTCCCCACTTTCTGAATACTCCACCCTTCACCTGTCAGCTGGCCAGGAAATAGTGGTCTTGTTTCACAGAGATAGTGCAAGTCTGGCTTTTGTCTTCAGTTTTTCAGTATTTTTGGCATTATTTTAATCATGTCCTAGACCCAGTTTCAGTGGACTACAAATACCACACAGATCTTTCACCAAAACCTGGGTCAGAATGACATAAGGTAAAATTTCAAAGTGCCTATGTGAATGCCACAAGGTGTAGGATGTATACCAAAGGTCCAAATATCTTTTTTCTTAAATAATTGAGGTGTAAATTCCAAAGCCATCTAGATACCTTTGCAAATGTTATGAAGTCTCTAATTTAACTTCATGGGAACAAAACAGAAGACACCTTAAACCACTTTGTCTCTTGAGGATGGAATTCACACCTCTGTTTTTGATAAGCAGTTACATAATACACACTGAGATTTACATAAAATAAAAGACTGAACAAGCACATTTATTTGATACAAAGTATTAATACAAGCCAATGTGGAAATGTAAGGTCTCACAATGCAAACATTTGTGGAAATCTTGTATATGTGGATATGCTGAATTCTTTAAGTAGTATCATTTCATGCCAAATGAATTACTTGCCATAAATTTTCAGATGCTAAGGGTGGAGTCCTGTAGGCTTATGTTGATGTGAGCTGAAATAATTCTGAAGTTTCTTAAGGCTTAAAGCAGCAATACAGATAAGACCGCCAAATTGTTTTGTTAGCCATTAAAAACTAAATGAAATTTTGAATTAGAATAGCAATGAACATGTGTAGAATGGCTCCTTACCTGAAGGAGAATTCTCAACAAAATCTGAAGTACAGAGGGAATCTTGAAATACGAATTATGTGTTCTAAAGTGTAGGTTTTCCTACATGATTTCCTCTAGACTGTCTGTACTGGCTCCATTGCTGAGTAGTCAGTCTGCCCAGAGCACCCTTTAGGTCTCCTAAGGATAGCTAATGTTGTGATAATCACAAAGTAATTAAAGTTTGCCTAACCATCAAATGGATGCAGGTTGCTTATTGTTCTTTGAAGACACAAAAGTTGCTGTACTCACAGGATGGTTGCATACACTGGCAAACCTAAATAGGCATTGCTTTGCTAGAGAAAAAGCTCTGTGCTGCCTGTCATCAGCTCAACACAACTTGTTTGAACATTTTATCACAAGAGCTCTCTTCTTTAATTAGCACAGTGTGGCAGGGCAGGACTCTTGCTGTGATTGTGAAGAGAGCCTCCTCTCTTTCTAAAGGTTTTAACATGAGTGGTCAGTTTGTGGTCACTGTAGTGGTGGCATAAAAATCTACAATAATTCTTTGGTGTCACAAGGATTCTTTAGGTAAACCACTGCTGTTATTCCTAACTCATATTCCTGATGATGAGATCAAAATCTGGATCCTAGCAACTGTATCTCAAATTTTGGTTGGCTGATCATTGAAAATATATTTCCCTTCTTCACTGTTTCTCTCCAAAACCAGATTCTCCCTGTGACAATTGTCACTTTATTGTATAATTAGAAAGACAAAAATTCCTGCTTCTTTATTTAAGCAGCACTCTCTTGCTTTTTGAACTACATTTATATCTTACAGAGATATTCCCTAGTAACTTACTTGCTTCTCTGAATAGTGTCTGCCTTTTAATTTGTTGTGTTTCAACACTGTGTGGGTTTTTTGTGTTGAGTGCTAAGTTCCCTGTTGATTCTCACTTTGAAATATTGGCACCTCCTTTTTGTTTTCGAAGCAAAGAAATAGCAACAATTAAAAATTTCTCTTTATTTCCCCCAGCCTGTGCATTTTTCCACTGTCATTGGGCTTTTTACTACAAACCCCACTGTAAATTTCCGTTGTAAATCCAGTCATGTCCTGTAGATGGAGCTTTAAGGTTTTTCCAAGAAGAAATCCATTCACTAAGCCACAGAGATGCCCCAGTGATAGAAGGAGGGGGAGACCCACAAAAGATGAGTGAGGGAGTCGGGTGATGCCAGGTGTGTTTTTGGTTTGGATTTGTACTATGAATTTTCCTCTAACAGGGTAGCACAGAAAACACAGACTCAAAAAATCTTGTCTTTATCCTCTCTGTAATCCTCAGAAAATAATGAAGGATTGATTGGAGGTCCCCTTAGAGCAGGGAACCAAAGTATATCCCACAGAAAGGAGAGAGAACTTTTCTGCTGGTGTGTTGAAAGGAACAACACAGCCATCACAAAGCAGAATTATAATGTAATAAGTGAAAAAGATTCCTTCAAGCCACAGTCTATGTGAAAGTGAAAGGTCAATGGCAAATTCTAATTAACGTAACATTTTAAATGGGATTAGTCCTAGCCATATGTACCAGCAGCAGATGCAGTCTTGCAAAAGGAAAACTGAAATGGGCAAGAGGTTAATTATGTAGGTAGACATCACAGAACCACTTTTAGCAATAGCCAGGAAAAAAAAAAAAAACAGCTGTGAAAGAGTAAAATTCTCATATTCGTTTAAAAGCAGATTTTTCTTCCAATTTCTCCCTGTTCAGTTGGAAAATCCAGAGAATCAGGAGCTGCTGTGTTCTGGGAGAGTGACAGTGATCCAGGCTACCACAGCTGGTTTTCCTCTGTCTGTATTTCCCTTCCCTCTCTACCCCACACACACCCACCCCACTTACCCTGTAGCTAACACTCTTGCCCTGTGATGTGTAGGAAATAAGTACACCTAGAAACCAAGAAAATTTGATTTAATCTAGGAGGTGGTTTCGTGCTGAGCAGCACTACTGCTGAACTGGTACTGTAGGACAGAGAGCAGCCCAGTGCTAAGGGAGGGCTGTATCTTGCTCATCTTCAAGGTGTGACTGAAAATACTTTGAAAGCCCAGTCTTGGAGGCACAGAGATGAGGACATTAAGCCCTGAATTGAAATGTCACCCAAAGCAAATGAAAACTGAGTAAGATTTTGCTCTTCTTGCCTTTTACAAGTGTATACTACTTGTGCATACACTAGAAAAACTGGATTCAGGCTCATCCTCACCCTCAGGCAGCTCACATCCATATCTCTTATCCTCAAAGGAGCAGATAGTCTGAGGCTGTTTGGTGGTGAGTGCATCCAGCCTCTCTCCTGTTGTATCACACTACAGCTCACCTGGGTTAGAGAAAGGCAGAATATTGCAGGGAATGACTGAAGTCCCTGCAGCCAGAGCTCCATGAACTGCCCATGAATTTTTATTAGCCATCAAGCTGCACCAGCCCAGAGATCAGAAACCAGTGCTCCAGCAGAGCCTTGTCACACATCAGAGCACAAGAGATGTTTGTGTTCATGGAACTGGGCTCTTGCAGCCCATTTCTGCAGCAGGACACTTGGTCTTGCCCTCTGCTGTCGCAGACATCTTTTCATTAAAATTCCTTTCCTTAGGATTTTTCTTCCTGAGAAGCTGAGAGGCTTCTGGAACAAAATGTAAACAATGGTTATCTGCTGCTGTGGAATGCAACAGGTGCATCTGTGATTGGCCCATCTTGGATGTTTATAATTAATGGCCAACCACAGACCAGTTAGCTCGGACACTCTGTCCGAGACACAAACGTTTATTATTCATTCCATTCTATTCTTAGCTTAGCTAGCCTTCTGAGATGAAACTTTTCTTTCTATTCTTTTTAGTATAGTTTTATTGTAATATATATAATAAAATAATAAATCCAGCCTTCTGAACATGGAGTCAACAGTCTCGTCTCTTCCCTCACCTGAAAACCCCTGTGAACATCGTCACACTCTGCTTTTACAGCAGCAGCCCTGGCACCCCTGTCAGATGACTTGACTTTTACTCCCAACTCACATTGAAGTGATCCAAACCCCTGTAAGGAATGCTGCAGTCAGCTGGAGTATATAAATTTAGCTTCCATCTATCTACATTATTAATAGACATTTTAATAAATTGCTGGAGCCAAGTGGAGCAAGACCATCAGGTGAACAGGCTGTCTAAAACAGTATCTCATCCCTACCTGTGCCTTCTGTTGGGGTGCATGCATCTATCTATTTATGTCTGTAACATGCTGGTACCACTAATTAACCCTCCATAAACTATTTATAGCTGTTCCTTTTATATAGAAATGTCATCTGAAATGCAAGCACAGGTTTATCACCCTCCACCACACTCCTGGCATGCAACAGCCCATGCCTAAAGTTTAGATTGACAGCAGGTCTCTTTGTCAGCACACCAGGGCATGAACCCCCTCTTTCTTTCAAGATTATTCAAGTCACTCAGAGGGAAGTTTTCAAACCAACTCCATGGGGCTGAGAATCAAAGTGGTAATTTCTGTGTGCAGTAGGAACATTCATTAAATGTGTCAGTGCATAATGAAATTAAGATGTCAGTGAGAGCGCTGCATTAGGGAAAGAATCTGTATAAGTCAGCCAATGCATTATTCTGAAGGCACTTTCATCTGGAAAACCCCTACTCTTCTCAGGTTTTGTAATATCATTAATGGTACCTACTGCAGCTTTATTTGCAGTTAACACAACTGTTTTAGCTCCTACTCTGTAGAAGCAGAAAAAATGATAAATTAGATGTCTCTCTTTCTTACTGTTAAATGTGGTCTCTATTTTATTGTTACCTGTAGAATCTATGATGAAAATATATATTTTCCTCAGTGTCCAAATGAGATGTGAGATCAACTTATTTCTTTCTGTTAGATGTAAACACTGTGTAGTATCTTACCAATTATCCCCTTTAAATCACCCTCATCTTCTGAAATCCTCTTTATTCAGATTACTGCACAAGCATGACAGAAAATACAATAAAGTAATTCTGAAATCCTTCTTTGATCTACTTTCAAAGCCAGTTTGCTGTAAGTTAGTTCCAAATTGATTTCAGAAGTTAATCATCAAATAGGCAAACAACATCAGTCAGTACCACATATTCGAAAAACTTCCCAATCTGATGGTTAAAAAAGATTAAGAGTTCAGAAACACTCTCATTTCTTTAATATTTGACATTATGAATCACAAATCACAATTAAAAATAAACTATAAATCCTGCTTTTTCACTATAAATAGGAAAATTTATAACAAGAACTTTAGGTCAAGGTTTGCACAATGCTGAGTACACACCAGAGGGCTGCCAGTTCACTCTAAAAATGCTGCTTCTGGTTCTGATTCTTGTTTCTCTTCTGCAGTGCTAACTAGACAAATTCAACTTTTCATCTTCATGGCACACACAACCAGACAGCTTTTTAGCATTACCTGGTTAGTTGTCCAAAAGGCAACTATTATCAGATAATTTTGTACCAGCTTTGAGAGGGCTTTTTAGATGTTTGGCTAATGCTTATTTGTATGAGTGGATTTTGTGATCCTGTCGTTTTTTAGTGTACCAGTAGCATCTGCAGCTGCATCATTATTTGAAAAAAAAATGCAACTCAAACAATGAAGTCTTACCTTAGCAACAACAGATTGTGTAATGCAACATAATGTAAAGAAAATGAGATGTCAGAGACTCCATCCAGCCACCATTGTACCAATGAACTCAGAACTTTAGGCACTAGTCAAAATTTTGGCATGCATCTGTGAGACTATTTCTCTGGCTCAACTTTAAATAAGATAAGGGTTTTCCCTTCTACTTGTGGCCTGTGTTTTGTTATCTGCCTAGCTTATAGACCAAACCTGCTCTCTTTAAAGTATACAGAGTTCCTCCCTCTAAGGGCATGGTCTAACAAAATGACATTTGCATTACCATGATATCATGTGGAATGATGTACTTCAGATGACGCAATAAGAGGAGAAATAGAAAGAAAATGTATGTGAGTATCACACCCCAAATGCAGACTGGACTCTGTGGTGCTTCACATATGTCTGGCTCTTCATAAGAAAACCAAGAAGCAGCTCCATCATGACTTCACATATTTCAAAATGTTTTATGTCAATGCAGTGTGTTCACTGCAAGTTCTTATACATGATTCAGCACATGGCAGAGCTCAGCACTGCAGTGCCTGGCACTGCCTATCCAGCACCACACAGGGTCCTCAGCCTTGCACTGTGAGCCCAAAGTTGACACAATCAAACACCCCAACCCATGGGTTTATCTGTTATCCCACTGTCCCGTCTCGGCTGTTGAAATGGCCTGGTAAGGCTCTGGATGGCCTTGAGGCAGCCCGTGCTCCAAAGGATGAAAGGAGTCTTCAGGTTTTTCAGTTCTTCAGTGTTGTTTATTAATTCTTATCTACAATATTTCTCCCGGCCCGACAGAGGTCCGCACAGCAAGCCAGCCATGAGCACACTGACTGCCCTCGGGGCAGCCGCTTATTTTTATACCAAAAACTACGTGTAAGATATTTACCTTTTCCTCCCAATACCTTTCACTCTTATTGACAAGTGCACATTCAGTAAGAACCAATCTCAAAGTGCCACCATCACCATCGAAGATGGATGACAAGAAGAAGAAGAAGAAGAAGGACAGGACATGCCCTAATTCCTCCATCTTGTCTCCAGAACCCCCCTGTACCGAGATTCTAAAACCTGTGTTTCACACTATAATTAATCTATCCCTTCACCATTATCCCCGTGTGATCCTCCCATCCCCATACAGGTGTTGCGTCCAGTGCAGGATCAAAGTCCAACCACCAAACACTTCTGGCAACGTTCCAGGACTTTCGGGTCCCCCAAGGGTTGTCTCGGCCACTCTGCACATCAGGAATGATGTGCTGAGTTCCCACATCCCACAAGAGGGATTTATCTTAGATAGAAGCAAATGGAATAAATGAGAAAACAGGTTGAAACAAGAAAAGTGGCAAGGAGGAATGTAGCTCCCAGGGCTCACAGCCCTATTACAGAGACTTGTGACTTTGCAACCCAAGACAATCTGTACATTATGCAGCCCTGGTCACAAAACACAGCTGAGAGATGGAAGTTTTACAGCATTAACCAAAGATGTGGGGATACAGCTGGAGCTCTGCAAGATAACATGCAGGATCAGAACCTCACTCTCATCCATAAGTGAGACCAGGGTTTCCTGGCTGCAATTTTACTAATGAATAAAATTATCTAAAGCTTGGCATAGCACAGCTCTAGAACTCACACCTACACTCTCCACCTTTCCAAAGATAGGGTTGCTGCCAGAATCCAAAATGTGCATGGATAAGGTCCTTGGAAAGCCACCTCCTTTTCCCTGTCTAGTTTGTCAACATAGCTCTAGTCCAAGTGAGCAGGCATTCAGGAAAATCCAGTCCAAGGTTTAAGCTGCTAATGTTAATCTGCTGCTGTGGAAAAGGTGACCTCTAGTCTGAGTCGGAGAAAAGGACTGTACAGATCCCAGAGCCTGGCTGCTGGAAATCTCACATGGAAGATGAGGTTTATAGCCTCTCACTCCTTTACAGATTAAATTAGTAAAATGTGAATAGTAAATGTGATTACTGCGCACTAAATATTTATCTCTGCTGGGGCTGAGCCCCAGATCTCACCTTTCTTGGGTGGGCACTCTGACTGCTCTTACTTAATGTCTTGTTAATAATAGAGAAGAGACAGGACACAGACAATTCCATGCATTAGATATGCAAGCTCTAAATAGGGCTACTGAATATAAACACTAACTGTTTTTGAGGTACCTGGAAATGAAAGTTTAAGTCATCTGAATAAGAGAGTGGGCATTAGTAGAATTTACTATTGCAGTTTGTGTAACATATTGATTAAGAACCACTCTTGGGCCACAATGAAGTCATTAAAATATTGGCATGACCTCTAAAATATAGCTTCAACATTTCAAGAGATTAATGCAGTATATTTATGAGTTCTTTATGTATATGTCACATATTCCTTTCTCATCCTTGTCATTGCTAACATGCTAACTAAATAAACTCACTTTCCAGTAAGAATGTTCATTCTTGTCAATATATTTTTGCAGGCTCAAAAAAGCTCTTGTTTATGCCCAAATAACTTACTCCTGATGAAGGAAAAGCCACAAAACATCTAAAAAGCTAGAGTCATATCTCCAAGAGAAACTGTTTGTTTTATCTACATGCTAATGATTTAGCACAGCCAAACAGTGCTCAGATGGCTTCAGACCTAGAAAATATAAAGGTGCAGAACACAGAAAAACAAATGTTTCTTAGCACACACACATATGGCACATTTGCCAATCTCTAAATTTTATTGCAGTGATTTACGGAACAAGAAGTAACTGTATGTCTTCTTTATAGTTTCCTATCTTTAATATAGATCTCTACTAGAACAGCTTTTCCCAAAAGTAGCTTTCCAGTGGGATGTGCAGAGCTTGGATAATAATTTATCTGCTTTTTACTGCATATGCAGCTTGGTGTCAGAGCTTACAATGGGATTTGATTTGCAAGGTAATGCCTTGCTGATGAGCAGTAACACCTCCCTTACAGCACAGACAGGTCACAGGGCTGTGGGTGACTTGCTGCACAGCTGAGAAAGGATTTCCAGATAAAACCTGCCACCCCTCTGCTTGGTGGGAAGGAGAGTCCCTGCTTCTTATTTTTTTTTTTTTTTTTTTTGAAAGGAACGAAGTCTCTTGTCCTGCATTTTTCTGGAGAAAGGGAGGCATCCTCTCTGCTTCCCCCTGTAACAGGAGGTCAGGCTGCGCTGCCTTGGCTATGATTTGGAGCAGGCTGGGTGCAATTTCTTTGTCCTTGTGTGTCTCGCTGTGGTCTGGGTTTCCCAAAGAAAATAATTGCGGACACAATGCAGTTGCTCCTATGTGGGATCCTATGAAATGGTGTTTCAGGACCCAGTAATGGAAAAAAGTTTCAAAATCTACTCTTCCAGCGTACTTAATAGAATAAGCTTTCCTTGACTGGCCAGAACCAAGAGGACTGGTTTTATTCTCCATCCTATAAGTGTTCATTGCCTTCACTGTCTGCAACTTCACTCTTGCAGGTCAAGAGTCCACTTACAACCTCATGGAAAACAAGGAAATTTTTACCTCTCACTCCAGTGTGTGCTGTGGGTCCCAAATATTTCTGAGCTCTATTTCACAAGCTTTGTGCTCTTGTGTTGCAGGCAATGTTTCTCAGTAAATATTTGGCTGAACTTTCTGAGCCTATGAGCATGCAACAGCTGCTTTTTTGGAAGCTTTTGCTTTATCTTTAAACACAGAGTGAGGACCTTAGTTTTTAAGTGTAATTCATGGCAAGAACATAAGTGACAGCAGAACCACTGCCAACATATGATGTTTCCAACGTACCACTCCTGCCATGGCTTCAATCTGATGTCCACTGTCTGATAATATTAGTCATTCTCATGTTAATAACATAATGCCCCTGAATCCTTGTTTCAACTACAATTTGGGATTTTATTCTTTTTCATTTGACTTTTAAAAGCAGAGTGGTTGGGAAGACCTCTGTGTAAATATTTGTCATTTCAGCCACCAGTTTAGGGATATGATAATATCTGTTACATTACATCATCATCATCGTTATTATTATTGTTATTACTGCTATTTTCATTATCATCATATCAAATTTGTAGATGCCTTATTGCAAATTTAAATTCCATCCTAATCTGCATTTACCTTAAATACTAATCAGTAGCAACCTTTACCACTTCTTAACCTGTGACAAGGACTTCATTGAAGCAGCTGCTCCTACCTATGGAAGTGCTGTATTTCATGGCATGCATCTAACCTTCCTTTTTCAACAGGAAAGTCCAAGCTATGCAGAAATCTGTGAGATTCCTATTCTGTGCTCAATTTATTCTGCCAAGTGGATGTTCTAGCACATTTCAAGTAGGAGCTGTAGGATATAATGCTAAAATAATATGGTGGTTTGCAGTTAGTAGGCATCTTGTAAGGTCCCTAATAGCTTCTGGTTTCACCTCTTTGGAAAATTGCATATAGTACCATTCTTTATGGGCTTTCGGTTGCAACTAAAAATGAAAAAAGGGATAAGTTTCCTAATAGACCCCAGTAAATTTAATTTTAGGTACGTTGTTACCAAGGGAATTAACTGGAAGAAATAAGTACATTTGTCTTTTCAAATGTGCTTTCTAACACACATTCAATGTATCTGAGAATATATAGATAGATATCACAGAAGAGATATATGCTAAAATATTTATTACCATAACCAAGGATTGGAAAATTAAATAGGAATCCACTGCTGTTGTGTCTTTTTGGACCTGACTTACAGATCTGGGTGTTTTTTATATTATCATAGAATGATTTAGGTTGGAAGGGATCACATCATTCCAACCCCCCTGCCGTGGGCAGGATCCCTCCCCTCTATCCCAGGCTGCTCCATGTCCCAACCAATCTGGCCTTTAACAGTGCCAGGGATGGAGCATCCACAACTTCCCTGGGCAGCATTCTGTGAGAGGTGAAGGGAAGATGTGTGTCCTGTGGTGTACAACTAGACACATAAGAACCCCTTCACATGTGTCTCCTTCCTTCCAGATTTCTCCAACAACAAAGGTGAAAGCCTTCCTCATTCTCAGTCACTCCCACAAACCCATTTTCTATGTCTGATCTTATTTGCTACCCCAGAAAGGGCTGTGCTGATTATTTAGGCATTAGGAGGAGTCCCTTGACAGGAAATGTGGGTGCTGGCCCTTACCTTGATAGCTGTGACACTGAGGGCTGTCAGTGACCTGTCAATGATAACAACCCTGATGGATTTGAGCTTGTTGTTAGAAACAGCTCCTTGGGTAGACCTGACCTTGCAAAGCAATGCTATGGATCATCCCTGATTAGCTGATGCCAAGCAAAAGGTTCTGGCTGATGCCAAGCAAAAGGTTCTGGCATAGCTGATATTGGGACATTGATACAATGAGTAAATGCAAAGTCTGAGCATGAAAAAGATTTCAGATGTAATTTTTGAGTGACATTCACCTTCTGTGGTCTCCATGAGCAGTCAGCTGGGGGTCATGCAGCACCTTCTGTGTATATCTAAGCACACTCTTTAGTGTGCTTAGTCAGCCTGAATAATTAGAAACATCAAGCTTTGTCCAGTCTTTGCCAGGTGAACTCAAAATAGCCCTTAAAAGCACATTTCCTTAATTAAAATATTTCCTAGTTAAACACTAAATATTTGCAGGTCTTATCAGACTCCAGTATAAATATTAATGAGGTGTAAATTTTGAACACACAGAATTTCAGAAAGCAGTTGTGACTTTCAAATTACCCAGTACACTGTCTGGTGCACAATACTGATGTATTCATCTGCAGACACTCCTCCTGGGTTTGCAAAGTTATTTCTGCATCTAATAAACCTTTAGAGACTTAGACCATATGAGCTCACGTTATATGCATCCTTCATGTTGTTACTCAGCCTCACCTTAAGCCCATTACTGCAGTGCCAGGTTAGTGTGCTGTCTCAAGATTACATGATCTGTTCAAAATAAAGTGAACAAAATCCTGAATCCAAAAGTTTCCTAAGAGGATTGACTTAAAAACACCCAAACACAGAAAATCATGGAGTTCTCTGAATTCATTAATTCTCCAAGTTCCTAAAGCATATTATATCTGTTACCTGTTTTCCTTCTGTTGCAAAGATGTCTGGAGTATAAAATCCATAACATGGAAAGCAAATTATAGGAGAAATTACTTTGGTTGGTGACAAAGCCCTTCTGCCTGAATTCTCTGTTTTGTTTTGTTGTGTTTATTTTTTCCCAAGACTTGTGAAGAGAAGAGAGCAGACTACAGTCACAATCTGGTGGATGTTGTCACCTCATCTGATATTTTTTCCCCTCACTGACAGAAATAAAAGCAGTTAAAACATGCAAACCTAATTTGTGTAACAGTGATGCTGTTTGCAGAAGTGTTTTATTCCAGAGTGCTGTAGGATTCACACTGGTGCCTCATGGTGTGGTGAAGCTCACGGATTTGGTCATGAGGCATTTGTGTTCCCATGAAATTCCACAGCACCATATTTAGATGTTAAGCATCATGTGCTGCTGAAATCCTGCTTTGCAGTTTTTTCAGGTGCTGGATAAGTCCAACAGAGATTTGCAGGTTCAACAATGTCCACCCTGCACAAATGGAGCTGCAGGGTGATGTTTAGCACCCCCTGGAAGACATTCTGCTCTCCCTCCCAAATCCACCATTCCAGATGTGCCCTCTCTGTGCTGCTTTCTGGGATTGCCTACACATATTGCTGCCCTAACCTTGCACCTCCTGGGAGGGAAGTCCCACTGAGCCTCAATACCCTCCCAGAGAAATGAATAAATAAACTTTTCAAGTGGTCAGTTTGTTTTAATCTTTAGCCTGAAGAAATTAAAAATCACAATTTTTAGTTAAGCTGGCCTAGCAGTGCATTGACTGGGGATTTCTTTGAGATGTCAGATCCCAGCAAGTCACCTACAGTCTCATGTTCAGACATTTTGTCAAAAAAAGGAAGCATACAAATGGACAGAAGCAAATGGAAATTGTTGAGATGAACATTATAATTAGGTATGAAAATATCCAGAAGTCTGCTTAATTTCACTTTTTAAGTGCTCTTCCAATAAAAGATTTATATATTTTTTCCAAGAACAAGATTAATCCAGTAGATATGGCAGGTTAAGTAGCTTGAAAAGTCATTCTTTGTGACAGCAAGAATGACTTTTCAAGCTACTTAACCTGCCATATCTACAACCACAGTCCTAACCTGTAGATGCTTGACAGTGTTATGTATATTATTTTTATAATTAAACCACCTAAAATGTCTAGCTTAAAAATCTGTGGCTGTAAAATTCTCACCACGTTGTAAAATATAAAGCATAACTTTTGTTTTTTTAATTAACTTTCCACTGAATCTAGTGTTGGAGAATTTTGCTCAGAAATGGCTTATAGAGTTTTTTTCAGACATGCCATAATCATATACAGCTGATGGAAAAGTAAAAGGCAGCTATGAGGAGCAAATTCTCACAGCCTGTTTCTGTAAACAACAAAAGTTCTCAGGCACGTTTATGTAAACAGCAGAAGTTCTCAGGTTGTTTTTAATAACAAGTAAATATCTTGTCCTTGGATAAGTTTTGGGAAAGCAAAAGTTGACAAACATGGAGACCTTGAGAACTTTCATAACAGGGTGAGAAAATAAATCTTGGATTCAATAACAAACCACAGGTATTGAAAACAAAAGGAGGGGTTAATGTGTAATCTGTGACCTATGATGAGCTTGGATTTTGCAATATGCATGAGCTTAATTAACACCACTATAAAAGTGTGTAAGTGAGATCAATAAATTGGAGTTCGATGCTGATCAACAAGGATGGGTCGTCTCCCTTCACTTCAACAATCTAGGCCCAGACACTGAGCATCTCTGAACAGAAGGGTGTAAGAAGGTATGAATGTTGTCCCCAGACTCAGAGCTGGATCACTGGGAATTACTAGCCTTTATTTCATGCCTGGCTTTCATTCAAAGAGATGCTTTGGTAACATTTGCAAAAAAGCATGTTACAGACAGATTTGAGGTGCAGTAATCCTTGTGTACTTCCCATGCCCAAATGAAACTTGTTGTAGTTTACCTTCCAATGAGAGGTTTTGCCCCCAATAACTGTGTGTTTTCCCTGAGATGGGAGGTGTGGGGTGGTTCAAGGCATGTTTAGTAACTTCAGACCTGGAAGCTGGAAAAGAAAGATTCTTTTCTGTGCACTGATGTGTCGCAGACATTTTTTCATAGAAATCCTTTCTTTGGGATTTGTTCACCTTCTGGGAAGCTGAGGCCCCAGAAGAAGAATGTAAACAATTGTTATCGGCTGGTGTGGAATGCAACAGGTGCAGCGGTGATTGGTCTTCTATGAGTGTTTGGATTTGCTGACCACTCACAGAAAGAGTTTGTCCTTGCTTTCTGCTGGACACAGGACTTTGTTATTCTTCTTTTCTATGCTATTCTTAGGTTAGCAGCCTCTGCAACTTCTCTCTTTATTCCTTTTAGGATAGTAATAATGTATTATATATCATATATCAATAAATCCAGCCTTCTGATCATGAAACAAGATTCTCGTCCACTTCTCTCACCCTGAAGACCTTCATCAGGTCGCTGTAATACTGATGTATCCCCAGGTAAATACCTCCCAGCTCCCAGCAGCACCTGATGGCAAAAGGCTTTTGTAAGTCAGAAGTGATGGTGACAAATATGTCACTGAGAGGGCATCTTGAGAAACTACCTGCTAAGTTATGAAAGCATTTGCCTACATAAAAATTCCCTCAATGCCATCTTGGATGCTCACCCAGGTGTATCTGTGCCTGTGCAGCTTTATTGGAAAGTGATCTTCGTACCTTTTGCATCTAGAATTCTAAGGAGACATTCACAGGGTTGTTCATGCTGGGAGGGATTTGAAGGCTGGGTAGTCCAACCCTCAGTTCATAATGGTAAAACCTAGATCAGATCTCTGACAGGCTTGTCCTGTCATGTTTTGACAGTGTCTGTGGGAAAGATCAATGCAAACTGTCTGGGTAGTGTCTGGCAGCCCTTGTGGTGCAAAATGCTTCTTCCTGCCCAGTCAGAATTTCTCTTGCTGCTCCCTGTGCTCCCTGCTTCTCATCCCACCACCAAGGAGAGTCTGGCTCAGTCCTGTCTGTAATCTCTCATTAGAGGGTGATAGGCAGCAGCAAGACCTTCCCACATCCCTTCCCCTTCTCTTGGGAAGACACAATGAACCCAGCTCTCCCAGGTGTCTGATAATCACAGATTTCTACTGCCCTAAAAACAATAACCTCTACTGAAATACCTTGGCTTCAGCAGCTGGGCACAGCAGCACACTGTGTCCCCACAGCAGCTGTAATTTCTGCTCAGCACCATCTTCCTTTAAGCAAGATCTTACTGCAGTCAATGGATGTTTCTCCAGAGGATAAAAAGTGGGAATAATTCAGCTGTGCAAAAACCAAGTAACAAACAAGATAAAAAGCAGGTATAAACAAAAAAGAAATATTATCCAGCTGTCATTGGGCATAGTCCAGCTCCAGCTGAGGTCTCTATCAGGTCAATGCTTCAGGCTCAGGTCTGCTCATGTGTTTACACCTTATTATATTTCCTCTAGTAAAGCAGAAATGTAATTGAAGCATGGCTTGGATTTGCCAGAGTGGGAGGAAGCCTCCCATTCCAGGTACCTCCACAGCCCAGCTGTGAGTGGTTCATCAGTGTTATTTCTGCTGTGCAGGGAAAAGTGATAAATTAAAGGCCTGGCAACCCCAGGGATACCTTTAACTTTGCTGTTCACACACACAGACACACACAGACACAGACACATGGACACATAGACACACACACACACACACACACACTTGTCAGACCTTCTGGAGACAAAAGGGCAAGGAGCCAAGGCAGTTCAGAATGCAGTAATGATATCTTGGTGCTTAGGCTGGGTTTATGTTTGTACCTGTGGACGCAGATTTTGGCTGTTCTGTGCCTTAGCTCTGCCTAGAATCTGACGCTGCTGGAAAAGGAAAAGGAGGGGTTGGCATGGCTGCCAGTTAAAACAATTCCTTCTCACCTCAGAGAGGCCAGGCAGAGGAAATGTAGTCATGTTCCTTCTCTCCTTATCACCAGGAGCTGCTGCCTTTACTGAAGAGAAAGCTGTGTCCATCAGAGTATGGTTACCATTCTCCATGGGCTGGCAAAATAGGGCTTTGCCTTCTGACATGTCTGGAAGTAGGAGCCTGCAACATGGATTTGACAGTCAGAACTGAGAAACAGCTTAAACAGCTTTTTTAACAGTGATAGCAGTGAGAACCCTTTAATGCTGAAAATCAGACAAGTTAACTCAGTGCTCAGAGCTTTTGAGTGTTGAGGGAGAGTCACAAAAATCCACCAGGCTCCTGGATGCCCTGCCATGGTCCATGTCTGGCAGCAGCCATTGCTCCAACCTGTCCCTAGACCCAGCAGAGCTGCTTCCCTCTGCCCCATGGCCAGGAGGAGCCTGGGGGACCTGCTGCTTGCCCAGGGGCTCTGCAGGCTTGGGAGCCCCAAGCCTCCACTGTCCATGGGACACCAGGCTGGGAGACAGGATGCTTCCTCTTGGGGTTTTAGAAATTTTTTTTCAAAATTTTTTTCACAATTTTTTTCTCTTGAAGATGTGTCTAGAGGGCCCTAATCTGAAACAGGAGGCATCATTGAGTTTAGGTGCTTTCTTGTTTTGTTTTTTTTTGGGGGTTTTTTTCAGTTTCTAGCTAGCCTTTATTCAGGACTGAATTTCTATCAAGTAATGAATAATAGAGTGAGACAATGTGTTTTGCTGTCATTTTTATAAGTGAATTCCATCTAGCCAGCAACAGAGTATCTGAATGCTAATGCATCCTTAAAATCTTCAAATCTGATTTTCTACCTCTAATCTGTGTCGCCTCCTTAATCAAACATGTAACATTTTAGTGTCTTATTTTAAACTATAGTATGAGTAGAGAGCACCAAGACAGTAATTGCATGGGAGAACAATAAACTACCTTTGATAGCAAATATCTCATTTCTGCACTCCTGGGTTGTAATGTGCATCTACATTTCATGCCCCAAGGAATTGTGAGGTGAACTAAGTGTATAGTCATCAAATTCATACAATGTGTTAACATGGCCAGAAGGAGACCTGTGTCCCATCCAAGAGCAAGAACACCAGTATCTGTTTTCCAGACTAATATTTCATGCTGAACAAACATGCAGTCCTGGTCAGTGCGGGTGCTGAACTCACTCTTTGGCAGTTCTTGGCTATATCTTTTTGTGACCAGTGACACTTCTCTCTAAATGGATGGGAAAAATAATCCTGGCAGTCATCCTCTGTGCTGGGTTTTTCCCTCTCTTTCAGGCTATAAAGCAGTTTAGTGAGGGCTTTTCCAAAGTCATAGTGTAATAGTGATTTTCAATGAGAGCTGTCTAGAAAAGGGCCAAGTTTTTACAAAGGGACCAAAAAAGATTTTCAAGAGTGCCTATGCTTCAAACTCTCCAAGGTGCCTATGGAAATGCATGGGCATTAGGCATCCAAGGCCCTTTGCCCTTGGAAAATGAGATTTTGGTTTCAGTCACCTTTGCAAAGCTTTAAAACATATTCATTTAAAACTATTTTCGTCCATCATCCCAACTCAAATCTCTAATCTCCAAATAAAACCTGTACACTCCTTGGCACAAGGGATTTGTAAGTTTATTTTTTTCAAAATTAAAAAACGGAATAGCCAATATAATCTTTTCTCAGTCACACCTTTTACCAATTCATCCATTCTCTGCTGCAATGTTTCATGACTGCTGGCTTGAATTTCACTCTGTGAAGTCTTGCCTTTGCTGCACTCAAAGATAATTTTTTTGACTTGCAGATATCAAGATTTCAGTCAGTGTATCTATTTGACACTTGACCCAATCCCAGCTGGGCTTCCCAGGCGCTATCAATGTTTTCAGCTATTGCTCCATGATCATCAGATTGGAAGAGAAGCAGGACTAAGAAGTGTACAAATCTCCACAGTCAGGCTGCTTTGAAGAATCACAAGCCTACAACCCACACCTGAGCATTGCCTTTTTGAAATGGGAAAGTTCACATTCAGAGCTGGATCACAGGGAATGACTTGCCTGTATTTCATGCCCGGCTTTCATTCAAAGAGATGCTTTGCTAACATTTGCAATAAAGCATTATTATTTATATGGCCCAAGTGTTTAAAACACTGCTCAGGGAGGAGGACTCTACTGTGATAAATGCTATACAAACAAAGATAGGAAAGAGCTTAGATCTAGCCCAAGGACATTGTAACATGGGAGAAGTGATAATATAGAAATGTAGACAGTCTGGAGAATACTAAGATAAAATAAGTCAATATTGGTCAGCATATCAGACAATAATCCTAGGACATTGGTGGTCTAAAATACATCAAGCATTTGTGTGTAGTTCCAGACACAACAAAGAATTAAGCTGGATTTCTGGGAGAATACTATGTGGCTTGGCACAAAGAGAGCATCCCACAGCTGGAAAGCTGAGTAGGTAAAAGAAAAATGTATTGCTAAAAAAATAATAATAACAATAATAAATGAATTAGAGAAGCTCAGGTATGGAAACTACCTTCTTAATCCACAGTGAGAGATGATAGGGAAGTGAGGTAGGCCAGAAAGGACCTTTAATTTTGGGTAGAAATTTCTCTGTGTCTGAGAAAAAGCTGCAGGAAATGGGGCATGGTGCCCTCTGCAGGAGCTGTGATTTGGTTCTGGGTCTTGCCCAGGTCCTGCCTGAGCCTGGCAGCCTTGACCACGTGCCTTATCTCGTGTCCTGTTCCTTCCCATGCCTCTGCATCTTGGCAGGTCATGCAACAAGGTCAAATTATGGGGTAAAGTTATTTTTGCAACTGCATTTCTGTGTGCACAGACAGAGCAAGGATGGGATGTGAGAGCCAGGGGAGCATCCTGCAGGTGTGGGGAGAGGAGAGCAGCATTGCCAGTGGGTGGGCACCAGCAGCCAGGTTCAGGTGTTTTGCAATGATGCTGAAATGAAGGCGGGAGTAAGAGCCTCGGGTGAGATTTGGCTTGCAGAAGTGAGCAGGTAACAGGAGTATCTGCTGTAATGCAATAACTGAGAAAGAAATTTTGGAGGAGGACTTAGGAGGAAGGGGACAGAGGTTGGATTCAGGCACATTGAGCAAGAGCTAATAATTGTACATCCAAAGGATGAGAGGGGCAAACATGGAGATATTCTTCAGGCATATGAAGGCAAGACTAAAGCTGAGGTTTAGTGATCAGACTATCAGAAAGCTACAAAACATGATTTATATCCAGGAAAAGTTCTTGAAAAAATAATTATATCTCTTCACTAGAAATCAAATAATTCCATTATTCCCTGGAAGTAAATTATCATGCTGGAATTAACTTTCTGTGTTGACAGTTCTTTCTTCTGAGAATAGAAACACATGTATTTAAGCAGCTTTTATTTCAATGAAAATGTATTACCTACATCAAAGTGAGGTTCTATACTCATGTCTTGCTGTTACTAATTTCTTTCTCAACAGTTGCTCATCTGATCCTCATCTTTTTATTTTCCTATATCCAGTGAGCAGAGAGGATCAAATATGCTTGATTGATAGAGTTTTGCTCGCTAGGAGAAAGTCACATTATGCCTTGTTTATTAGACTTTGTTTCAAATGAAAAATGTATTTTAGCATCCTTAGCCTCAGTAGGCACACTGCTGTGGCTTTCTTTCCTCTGAGTTAGCAGAACTATAAAATCATAGAACAGGTCAGGCTAGGAGGAATCTGGGGCATCAGCTGATCCTGCCCTCCATGGGAAGGAAGCCTAGAGGGCATTTGTCTATTACCCTGTCCAAATGCATCCTGAAAACCTCCAGTGACAGGGTCTCCACCACACACCTGGGGTGGTTGCCCCAGTCAATGATTGTTCACAAAGTAAAAAAATTCTTTCTCATATTGAGATGGAACCTTCCCCTGGACAACTTCTGCTGTTGCTCCTTCTCTTCTGTATGTGCTGCCTTGTATATGGAGATATTCCATCCCCTTTGTGGTCACCTAAGTACCAGAATTCTGTAGCTGTACTTCATGGTACAGAAAAGAAGCAAGGAAAGCAAAGAAAATTAAACCCTTCTTCTTACATTAATCCATTTTGCAAAGGAGCAAGTTGCTTTCCTTGCTAGGAATTTTGTTATGCTTCAGCTAGGTATTTTATACTTTACAGTTTTTCCAGGGAAAAAAAAAAATTGTAAAATCACTATATGACTCTTGAAAATATTTTGCTTTACATTCTTAAGTGGATGAATTATGGTTGGTTCCTATTGAGAAAATATTTTACCTGGATTCATGCTGTTGCTTCAGAAGTAGGCACAGGTATTTTTTTTGAAAGATTAACTTCATATTTTTTAATAGTGTCTTAGTCCAGATTTTTAAGTGTTAGTGTCTGCCAGCAGTCGGGTATTCACAGACATGTAATTATAATCTGAATTTCTTACCTCCTCAAGGGAGTGTAAAGTGAATTCAATCATATTTTTATATGGGCCAGTTGTCATGACACAGGATGATTTCTGGTCCAGATATTTATTTAGGATTTGTAGTTTTCTGAGGAGGGGAAGAAGGGGAAAATATTAACTGCTGATAGAAGATATCCAGATAAAATGATATTCAGATAAGATAATATTCTTGATGTTTCATTATTAGCATACAAAGGATGTGTGAAA
Source organism: Melozone crissalis (assembly GCF_028551555.1). Classification (NCBI taxonomy): domain Eukaryota; kingdom Metazoa; phylum Chordata; class Aves; order Passeriformes; family Passerellidae; genus Melozone; species Melozone crissalis. The sequence continues at coordinate 58,095,152 of NW_026535791.1, read as the reverse complement.
TTGTCATCCTATCCTGCTCCCTCTACCTCTCAAAGCACAAATATATTTTGCAAGTAAGTATTCAGACAGGGAGATGCCAAAATCTATCATCTTAGCTAACAGGCAAGGCTGAAGGGTAAGTGTTCTGCAAGTATTTCACCATTTAAGCATTGCAGGGCTGGCAGGCACAGCTGAAGGTGCATGCCAGGTCTCAGGAATCACATTTCCATCCAGTCAGCTCCAGTACAAACCCCAGCAGCACGTTCCCCTTGTGCCTGCTGACCACAGAGCAAAGTGTGGTGAGTAACAGGAGGGCATCTGCTGCCCCTGCTCACCTGGGCTGATTGCATGGAGCAGGGCTGGGGCAGGGTGAGACAGACAAGATCATCACTCAGATGAATCAAGCCTGCTCTGCAGTCAGCAGTATGTATTTTTCCCAGTTATCAAAAAGATCAGGGACGATTTTCAAACTGGTACAGGTCTGGGAATGGCAAGCACATGATGAGGATATGGGCATTTATACAGGTAAGTGGGTGTTTAAGGCATCACTATGCATTAATCATCAAACACTCAGTGAAATAATTTAGAATACACAAAATCATTACACTGAGGGTATGTGTGGGTGTGCATAAATTAATCATAAAATTACAGAAAGATTAATTTTGGAAGGAACCTCCTGGGGTGAACAAGTCCATCTGCCTGCTTAAAGCGGGGCCAACTTCAAAGTTATGTCAGACTGCTTAGAGCCTTCTCCAAGTGAGGTATGCAAATCTTCAGGGATGGAGATGACACAACTCCACTGCATAAGCTGCTTCAGTTTTAAGCTGTTGTAAACACTTCTCTCCTTATATACAGATGGAATTTTCTCTTGTTGCAACCTGTGAATTTTATGTCTTCACCATCCACCATCATCTCCTGTTCAAGAGGTAGAAGACTACTACCATTCCTCTTCCTCAGCCTGCTCTTTTTCTTAAGCTACACAAACCCATTTCCCTCAGCCTCTTCTCACACATCATGTGCTCCTGTTCCTCTTCTCGCACATCATGGGCTCCTGTTCCCAGCCAGTCTGCCCTGGGACCCTGCTCAGTGTGGTGACACACAGACATTGCCCAGGAAGGCACTGTGGTGAGTGTGACGGTGTTCCTCACTCGGGGTCACCAAATCTTGAATTTGCAGGCAACCCCGACAAGGGAAGAGATGAGAATCTTGACTCCATGTTTCAGAAGGCTGATTTATTATTTTATGATATATAATATATTAAAAGAAAATTATATATTAGAACTATACTAAAGAATAGAAGAAAAGACTTCACCAGAAGGCTTGAAAGGAATAGAAAGGAATGGAATGATAAAATCTTGTGACTGACTGCAGCCTCGACAAAGGTGGCTGTCATTGGTCATCAAGTAAAAACAATTTCACATGCTGGGTAAACAATTCTCCAAATCACATTCCAAAGCAGCAAAACATGGAGAAGCTGAAGCTTCTCAGGAGAAAAGATCCTAATGAAAGGATTTTTCATAAAATATGTCTGTGACATGATGAAAGCACCTGCAGTACCTGCTGCTGGGGGCTGAAGCCCCACTTGTTGTTTGTGGCCAACAGTGTGGTTATGATAACACCTTTTTTTGCCCAAGTATGTGTATGAAGGGAACCTGGGCAGGAGGTGAGGAGCTGTGCTGCGCTGTGAGGCCCTGACCTGGCAGGTGGCACCCGTGGTGTTCACGTTCACTCTGCAGCCACAAGAGACTGCACAGCACATCCCCTGTCTCTGAAGGGTGCCCTAATCAGAGTGTGTGCTGAGCCAGCATCCACAATTTCAGTTTGTCATTTACTCAGCACTACAGGTGGCTGATTTGAGACAGCCTAAATTCCATCTGATGAGACACAACATCCTATTTTAGCTAAAGCTAAATCTGGGGATGTTAATACCAAACAGATTAATTCAGCTTAATTATATTCTGAAATTCTTGCCTCCTCAAGGGACTGTAAAGTGAATCCAATTATGTTTCCTACGTGGACCAGTTGTCGTGACAGAGGGTGACTTCTAGTCCAGGCATTTATTTAGGATTTGTTGCTCTTTGAGGAGGGGAATTAAGGGAAAAAATATAAACTGCTGATAGAAGAACATATCAAGAGCTGTAATATTGCAAACATATTTCAGGTCTTTTTACAAACCAGAGAGGGATTTTTTTTGTCTTCTGAATTTAAGAATTAAAACAGACGGATGACAATATTCATTCATCTGCCAGATCTATTCTCAAAATAAACTCCCTTCCCACAAAGTTAATACAGGAATTAACCTGCAGCAAGATCTATGTCTGACCTTTGGTATATAATGAATATAGAAAAGCTTAAAAATTTCCTGACAAGTCAACTCTGGCTATTTTTTAAGGCTTGCTGGTCTTCTCTGCAATTCCTGGTGTATGTGCCCCCTTTGAGTATTCTGAGACTGAAGTGGACAATAGCTGCTCTCCATCTGGAGAAGGCGATCTGGTGTGGGTCACTCCAGTCTCTGTATATGACCCCCAGCTCACAGACACCTCCCATCTATCCTGACTTCAGCTTGGGACAGCATGGCTGCTGCTGCAGGGCACAGAGGGAGAGTGCCAGAGTGGCTGGCATAGGTAGGGGGGGATGGATCATCTGTCTAAACCCAGACACCTAACTCAGACAGCTCCAGGGTATCTGAGACATCTCTGCTAAGCCAGCAGGTATGGCACAGGACATTCATGGTCCCTTTGATAGTCTGGAGCAGCAGGCAGAGACCTCTCTGGACATGTGGTCTAAGGTGTCATGTGGTCTCATACAGCATCTCAAGGGGCATTGGACACCTTGATGGAGGCAGATGAATCTCATTCTGTGTCACATAAAACTCACAAACCACAGCATTTGCACAGATGTCAGGTGCTGCTCTGCTTGCATGTCAAGCAGTGTTGGTCTGCTGGGGGGTAGGAAAGATTTGCACAGGGATCTGGACAGGCTGGATTGACAGGCTGGGGCCAGTTTTGTGAGGTTTAATAAAGCCAAATGCCAGCTCCTGCACTTCCGTCACAACAACCCCATGCAGTGCCACAGGCTGGGTCAGAGTGGCTGGGGTCTGCCCTGTGGAAAAGGACCTGTAGGTCAACAGCCACTGAGCCAGTGTGTGCCCAGGTGGCCAAAAAGGCCAGTGACATCCTGGCTTGGACCAGAAATCGTGTGACCAACAGGGTCAGGGCAGTGATTTTTTCTGTGTACTTGGCAGTGATGAGGAGGCCACACCTCAAATCTTGTGCCCAGTTCTGGGTCCTTCAGTACAAGGGAGACATTGGGGTCCTGGAAAATGAGCTTGTCCAGAGAAGGGCAGTGGAGCTGGTGAAGGATCTGGAGCACAAGTCTGATGTGGAGCAGCTGAGAGAGCTGGGGATGTTTAGCCTGGAGATAAGGCAGCTCAGGGGTGACCTTATCAGTCTCTACAACAACATGAAAGGAGGTTGTGGCAAGGTGTAGGGTCTGTCTCTCCTCCCAGGTAACAAGTGACAAGAGAAAAAATGTCCTCAGGTTGTGCAAGGGTAGGTTTTGAGTGCATATTAAGAAAAATTTCTTCACCAAAAGGGTAAAAATGTTAAATGTTGTAGTGTAATGTTCAGAGAGATGGCTGAGTCATTGCCCCTGGAGATGTTCAAAAGACATGTAGATGTGGCACTTAGGGACAAGGTGGACTTGGCAGTGCTGGGTTAACTTGGGTTAACTGGATGCAGTCACTGTGCCAGTGGACGTTTGTCAGAGATGTGTCTGTGTCTCTGTGCCAGTGGCCGTTTGTCAGAGATGCCAAGCAAGCTCTGACTTGTGCAGAGTGAATATCAGTTGAAAGCCAAAGAGAAGAAAAACAGTCATTGCCCCTGGTGTGGATTTTCTGTGCCTCCTGATCCTCATAGATAGCTTCAGAACCTGATGCTGCCTGAACACATCTGCTCCTTTGCCAATATTGAATTGACAGTTCTTGACCTTCTTTAATCCTTTAGGTTTAACTTTATTTACAGTTCATTTAAATTTAATGGCTTCAGGCAACCATGGGCAGTCATGCCTTACTCTCTTCAGAGCTTTTGTTATGTGTGAGGACTCTCTGTCTCCCACTGTTACCAGCCTTCCAATCCCAAAGGCTTCTCAGAAGGATCACGAGTTTTGACTTCATCAGAGCCGCTCATTGTAGCCACAGTCTGGAAAAACACAAAGTAGCTCCAACCAATTTAGCTTGCAAAGATCTGTATTTGTTTTTTTAATGGACTCTCAAGCTTGACTACTCATCCTTGTCATTGACTATACATGAATAATACATGTTGCTTGAACTAGGTGCGATGAATTCCCAGCTGCATTCAGTCATCATCTACCTGCTTCATGCCTTGGAATATAAAACATGCCCATCTATTTTCAACTTTTCAAGACCAAGAACAATACAATTATATATGTAGAGACTGGTGATTCATTTGCCCTGGTTGCCTATATCCATAGAAATGGGGGTTGTCACTACTAAATACAGTATTGTTGGCTGAGAGGGAAGTCAATGCCAAAGCCATCTTGTATCACTAGAACTTGAAATATTGCTATTAGGCCTTCAATCCTAGGGCTGATTCCTAAGCTTTTTATATATTTGTAGCTTTGTAGACTGCTAATGCATGCCTATAGCTCCAGTGGTTTTCCTACCATTTTTTCTTAGATTTTAGAAAAATAAGCTAACCTTGTAATACATTCCTGAAATACTGATTGGTCTTATTGTAAGGAAGAGAACCTACAAGAAGAACATTTTGTTTTCCAACCAGAATCTGAGAAATCATAACAAGAAGAAGGGCAAAGAAGCCCTTGGAGCAACTCCAAGGGGTCGGCCCAGGGGTGGGTTACTGGGGCAACTGAATCTCCTATTGGATGTGCCTGTTAGATATCCTCATTAATTAACCTTACAAAATTCTAGAAATCTGGTGCCAACTGTGCCCATCACCACTGGGACACCTGGAAGGTTCCAATAAAGGTCTACCTTTTAATTTATTATTCTAACACTGTTGCAAGGGTTTTTTTGTCTTTTGATTTTAGGCAACAGGGCACATAAGGGCCTGTATGAAAAGTTTACAGCCTGAACCCTTCTGGGATGGCTCATTAGTGTCAGGGTCCATCTCCTTGGAGATAATCCCTGGTGCCACCCCCCAGGGGTGTCTGATTTGGGGTATTCTGAGTATTGTATACCCCACCTTGTGTGAATATGTATGCTCCTTTGGGCTACATGGGGCTGGCAATATGGACATATTCAGTCTCTGTGAGTAGACCCACATATTTCCATGGCAGGGAGAGGTTACTGAAGGGAGAACAAGAGTAATACTAGAAGTCAATTCCCTGTGACAAAGAGAAAAGGATGATGTAATGCTTCTGTCCTTTCAGGAATACACTAGAAGGTGTGATGGAAATCCAGGAATCACCTATGCTTTCAGCTCCTCTGCAGGGTTCAGTTTGTCTTTCTTTGTTACAAATCAAAAAGGGTGTTTTCAGAACAAGAAGCTCCTTTCCTTTATAAGTTTTCTGCATTTTCTGTTACTTTTTTTAGTTGGTAGTGATAGGTTCTTGTGCATATTTCATTTGCTGGTAGATGGTCTGGAGACAGTAAAAGTATTTTAAAGTCCTCTAATTTATTACAAAGGATGCTCTTACAAGCAGCAACTACAAAGGATATCAGTGAAGCTGCTGTCACAGCTCCTCTCAACCCTGGCATATGCTGGGGCTGGAGACTTTGGTGTTTTAGAGAAAAGGTGCAGCAGCTCCCAAGACCCAGGGGACCAAAATAACACCAAAAGAAAGGCTACAGTCCTCACAGGATGGGGCTCAAACTTGGCTGCAAGTGCTCTCCTTCTGCCTGTATTCATGGCCTGCAAGGTCCATGCTGGACATCTCAGAGGAAAATAAACTATCATAAATTAAGAATTGCCATGTTGAGGGAGGAATGAACAAGAGGAATGCATCAATTCTCAAGCAAAATGTGAGCAATATTGGGGTGGGATGAAAGGGCACAATGGACACAAACACCTGCATAGCACCCAGCTCTCCCTGGTCTGGAGAGAACTTTCTGCTCAAATAATAGCAAAGGCATGAAAAACCTGATTGTTTCCTTAAAAGCAGGAAGACAATTTCACTGTAAACAGTTTCGAGTTCACAGCCCTGCTTTGAGCAGCAGGGGCAGCTCTGAGGGAGCTCCCATGGAGCCCATGCTGGGCCGCGCTGCCCTGGGAGTACAGGGACACAGGGGTGATGGCAGAGGCAAGGCCAGCTGTGGTGGTGGCAGGTAAAGCTGGAAATGGTCCCTTGCTGTGATGAACCAGAGGGGCTTGGCTTCTTCTGGGGCAGTGGGGACATCTGAGGTGTGAGCCCAGCCTGTGGCTGGGGTGATTGGAGCTCACGAACAGGGCAGCTCCACTGGGTAGACCCAAGCCAGTAACACCCCATTTTCCAGCCATCCTACCTCACTGACAGGATCCCATCAACAAAGGGCAGTAACTGGGCAGACAGGGTGGCATGCAAGGAGGAAAGGCTTTCCAAGCAGAACAGAAGAGAATGTTCCAGATGACTGTGCTGCTATCAGACCTGCAAGCTGAAAGTCTGCCTGCTTTAGCATCACTGCAAGGCAAACACTCCCAGGCTGTCAGTGGGTGAGGAGGTGGAACCTGCAGGAATATTGACCCAATTCCCCTGTGGGCAGTGACTGCCCCATCCATGGCTGTGTCCTACAGACACTGCAGTGCCTGCCAAGTCAGACAGTGAGCAGTCTGGGGCGGGGGAAGTCCTTTCTACTCATCCTTTGCATCAACCTGTCGCCTTCTTCTCAAACAATGCTTAATGTGGGAAATCATTAGAGGCAATTTTGTGAACTGTATGGATGATATCCTTATTCACCCACTCCAAGCTTGTGAATATCCTTATTCACTCCAAGCTTGGAGTCCCTTTTCAGTAGCTCAGTGCAAGTGCTCATTATTTTCACAGGCTCTGCCAGTTATCTAACAGCAGGGACCTCTTTCATCTTCAAGGATCTCAATTTGTTGTGAGATCAAAGGTATTTCAGCTTCAAATTAAGAACATTCATTACTAACACTTTCTAAGTAATATAGGTTCAGGAAAACTTTTCCAGTGAAAATAAATTGACTGGTTTATGTATTGAGTTGCCACACAAGAGGTTTCAACCAGTGCTAACAGACTTCTAAAAATTCTGAATCTATTAATCTGATCTAGCTGGGCCCAGTTGATTAATAGAATAATGTTTTTGTTTTGCTGTTGTGCTTGCAGGCCATTTTCTTAATAATGCTGGTGTTATTATATGCTTAGTTCTGGAAGGTTCTGCCTCTACAATAGAATGAATTTCAGCATAAATTAATGTGATTTCTGTAATAACAACTAATAAGATCTGACAAAGCAAAACCAAAACGCACAGATGACAGGAGGAAGTGTGTCTGAAATAAACTTCAGTGTGATGTAGCCACACTTCCTTAGACTTTCAGTGCAGTAAATTTGTGCAGCATTGCTTTTTCCATGGCTAAATTGCTGTACTGGGCATAGCTGCCACAAAATGAGCTCTCTGGACACTGCATTGCAGTGTGCAAGATGGATGCATTCAAAAGAAAAAAATTCACTTAGATGAAACTAAATTGAACTTATGCAGACCCCAGTTGAAAAAAAAGTATTTATAGAAGAAAATATTTTTAAACATGTTAGAATTTGTCAAAAAGAGATAAGTGGTACAAAGCCCATTTTTCTAAGTCTATGGAAGACCATGTATGCAATCAATAAAAGTTAGTTGTTTGGGTTGAAAGGGGAAGTGTTTGACACTGGTGTGGAATTCCCCAATATGCAACACACAGCCATTGGGGAGGTGATCCCAGGTCCCTCCCCTGACCTCAAAAATCACCCCAAAGTATCACACTTGTCTTAAGCCATTGCCCAAAGATTGCTGATATTTCCTGACATGTGTTATTCACACAAAATGCTCCCTTTTGATGTTAATGCATCATGATGCTAACTCCACAATGTTAACAGGTTGGGTAACTCCATCCTTTGGAGCTCAGTGAGTTCTTAAGTCCTTACTGGAGTTGTTCCCCATCAAAGGCAGGATCTTGTTCTGGAGAAAAAAATGATGAACCATGGGGTTTAAAAACTCATAATTAAATTTTCCTTAATATCATCATTTAGGTGAGGCCTTGAGGAGAAAAACAAAAATTTCAGAGAAGAGAAATAACCTCCCAGTGTTGACCAGTAGTTTTCTGGGAACTCAGCAATAGAAGACATCTTAGTCTAGTGTAATCAATACACCAACCAGTGTCTATGCCCTCAAGTATGTGCATATACAATAGTAAATATTAGCATAAAAATGTGCCCATGGACTATATGTGATTTCTATCCTTTTTTGAGAGAAGATATCATAAATTATTAAATGCACTTTTGATTATTGCTAGCACTTACTAGACCTATAGGGAGAAAAAAAAAAAAAGTCTTTTAGAGTCTTTAAATTTGCAAATGTTGCCCTAACTTCCTCAGTTTTTCTTTCATAGTAGCAGTGTGTGAGTACCCAGCACTGACTGTCACAAGAACACAATATTAGAGAGTCATTTTTCACTTTAAAATAGCAGATAATTATTTTGGCAGCTTGGCAGATAATTAGTTGGGCACCTGGTTTTGATGCCAGCAAGACTATTTATAAAGCTGTACAGTGGCAAACCACTGGTGTCTGGTGCTTTGATGTCTCCTGTCTGGAGAGCCATGTGAAGCAAACTGAGTATTTGCCCGAGTGAATGGGGACCAGGGAGCTGCAGAGGAAAGCCCAGCTCATTGACAGGCACACACTTGGGCTAGGGGATCTGTTTCCTTTTCTCTCTCTGTACAGAAACCAGTAAGCCACTGTACCCAGGAAGACATTATCATAGCAGATTTTTATCTGCTTATCAATGCTGGAGGATTCAGGTGCTCCTGTTCCCATAGAGCTTGGTGCTCTCGGATTTGGACACAGCAGAAATGCAGAATGCCTTCCACCATCTCAAAAAACCCACGTGCACACAGAAACCTTTAGGCATCCTTTATCCCAAGCATGCCAGGAGCTCAGTACTAGACTCAGTTAAGCAGTCTTCAGAATCATCTGTCAGTGACAGGAATCCAGAGCAGCTGGATGCTCTATGTAATTGAAGTTATCCAGGGAATCAGTACTCCATTATGGGTGCATTTTTCTCCTTAAGAAGTCAAGGAACCAAATATTGTTTGTGGATACATCAGCATTTTTTATAAACATCCTTTGAGAATAGTCAGCCTAATTTATGACATTTCCACAGCTGCCTTATGAGGAGGCTGTGAATCCATACCTGCATTCATCTTGGAGTAAAGATGCCTTTATCTCCATCCCTCACTAGCCTCAGGAGTAATGCCACTGGAGTCAATTGCAACTGTGTAAAGCCAGCATAAGCAAGCCAAGCACAGAATGCAAAGCAGTATGATTCACCAGCTGGGGAAGCAGGCAGATGTGCCAGGTGTGAAACCGGTAAGGAATCAAGAGCCACCAGGTGATTCCCAAACCAGTTTGGGTGGTAGGAGCAGCTTGCTCTGGAGCAGAGAAAAGGGACCAGAAGGGAACCCTGTCCTACAGCAGAAAATGCATCAGAAAGGAGCCCTGTCCTACAGCAGAAAATGGACCAGAAAGGAGCCCTGTTCCATGGCAGCTGGGGAGCTCCTGGTGCTCAGTGACCTTGATGGGATCAGGCTGGGGGTCCCAGTCTCAGCCCCTGCCATACATACATACAGACATACATACAGCAGGAACGGGTGAGAGGAAGTGAAGCAACCTTCTCTCCATGCTGGGATTCAGGCCTTGGCTATTTTTTTTTCAGTTCTATCTGTGTATCCAGAATGAATGATAAGACAAAGCACATTCCAGTCTTTAGGGCATCGTTTTTTAAGTATCTGCCAGAGTTTCTTCTGACCTAGAAAGTGAAAAAGAACAAAATAGAACTAACAATCCCCACTGCACAAGACCATCATTTAGTTGAAAGTATCTCTGTTCTCAGGCATTCAGCTGAGAATAATAATATATGAAGTAAGAGAAATAGGGAGAGAACACAGCTTCTCACATCTTTCACTATATGAAACTCTGACATTTTGCATTACATTTTTAATTAGCTGGTTTTCAAATATTTATGTTTAATACCAGATCTGGATTTTGGAACAGCTCATTTTAAAATGAGCCTCAAATTACCTCATAAAATAAATAGTGATGTAATATAAATTCTGCATCTCCCTGAAAATTCTTTGTAATTCTGGGAAAAAGAACCCAAACATGTTCTCTTGAAAAAAGTCAAATTTGTTTGCTTTTGGAAGGCAGAAGCCCTCTCTGCTTATTAAGGGACCTTGTAGAAACACTTAGACCATGCAAATGCTCCATGATGGATTTTGGCGCTGCCCCAGAGCATTATCAGCTCCATGGCATTCTGATAATGGACTGGTACTGTAAGACACTGGCACTTAGGGGCAGATTTTCCTTTACAAAAATGAAGGTGTGATATATAGCTCCAAAGCATACCAGGAAGGATATACTAGTTACATTTGAAAGTATGAGAGGAAGAAAGCCCTTCACACTGCACTAATATTTTCTGATATATCTTTAACTTCCTATTCTAGGAAGCCTCTGTAAACTTCCAGCTTCCCTGAAGATATAATAAGCATACAATAGAGCCAAGTCAGGGAAGAAAATATCTTATTGCTCTTAGCTGGCATGGTTCATATATTTTACAGCAGAGTAAGGAGTTTGAAAAAAAAGTACCATTTCATGACTGTATATGAAAAAAATTCCATTGATTTACGTATGATCTTTTCACAATCTGTACTGTGTGTTTAGCAGGAAACACTGTCATTGTGTTTGCCTGCACTGAATGGCTGCCTCTCATGGATGAGATGGCTGCCTTTAACTTGTCTGAAATGCTGGGGTGAGGTGGCTCCAGCAGCATCCCCTCATCCTCCCACCAGCCTCTTGCCCAGGCCAGCACACCTCCCTTCTGTGCTGCTCCCTTTCTGTAGTGGAGACTTTTCATTTCAGAGTCTTTTATCTCTAGACAGGCTTCAGCAACTCAGGTTTTTTCTGGCCTAATTTGCATTAAAAGCTACAACCTAGAATGCCATTATATAGTAAAAAGGGATGTGGGACAGTGCAACTAACTTTGTTGAGCTATATATTTTCATAGCAGGCTTTCCCTGGAGAGTTAGCACAGTAAAACTACTGGGGAGACTGATCAGCTGCCCAAAGGGTTGTTTTAATGGCTAAGACAAGATGAATAACTGGGAAAGTGTTATCCTTTAATAACCTGTACTGGGCTACATGCTGATTTCATGCTGCTGAGGAATAACCTGAGGAGTAGCAGGGGAACCTAACTCAGATCTGTTTCCTCAAAAAGGTACAAGTGCAACAGTGCAAAATTCAAGTCTGGCCCTTTTCCTTCAAGCTGGGGATGATTCTGAAGGCACACCTTCCCTGAGGAAACTAGACATGTCATTAAGGAAGAGCTAACAAAAGATGCTGGCACTCTGTGTGTGCGCAGCAGCAGCCTGGGCAGTAATTGGCACATAGATTCTTTTACCAGAGGAAGGAGAAGGGAATAATTCCATCACTACTCCGGTTTGGCCACTGTAGGGATAATATGAAAGAGCTGTGAATTCAAAGTCCAGTTTAACCAATGCATATGGTTTCAGACAAATTCCAAATTTGCAGCCAGATGAGGTTTTTGTGTTATTGGATAAAAGATGAGACACAGTGCATCTGGACAGATGGCAGAAGTGTAGGCAGAGAAATGGGCTCCACCATGGATGACAGCCCTGTGGTGCTGAAAGCTTTAGGAGTAGACAGCCATGTGCCATGATTCCTGGGCTACAGCTGGCATTAGATGTGACCTGATGGAAGAGCTTTTCTTCCGCCTGAATCAAGAAGAAATTAAGTACTTTTTTTGTGGAGTCTGGACTCGAGAACAGTGTTACAACCACAAGGGGTTGAGCACAACGTGTCTTGGGGAGAAGGACAGGAATCTCTTCAAGCCCCAGCTGTGGATGTTTGGGAACTTCATGGATGCAGTCACATGCACAGAAGCAGAGTGGTCACCAAGAGAGGATGGGCCAAGAACTTGGAGAAGACTCCAAGGGCATTGCCCAGCAGAGCTGTTCCAGGCACAGGCTGCAGCTGCTGACTCAGACTTGAGGAGCAAGGAAACTGTCCTGGCTTGGTTCAGTCATGCTCAGGGGAAAAGATAGGATAGGATTTTGTAAAATAAGATACTTCCTCAAGAAATCCCTGACAGCTCCTAACTTCCCAAGAGAATCAGATGGGACACACAACAAAAGTCAATAAGCCACAGCATCATAGCACTTGGTGCTATTTTAACAACATTTATGATATTAGCTTTTGTGTTTTCTAGACGTGTCTTTGATGCCACAACTTCTGAAACTGCTTAAGCATTGTCTGCCATCATAACAGACCTTCTTACACTGTTATGTGGCTTGACAATGAATTTAGGTGTCAGATTTGAGTTTGTATTAACTGACAATGTTCTATGAAAATCAATGGGACTGCTCAGCTTTGCACAACTTGAAAGTGTTGCCCTTTAGTTTCAGTTTTTAAACAGAAGGATCAGTGCTCTGGTATGAAAACATGCCATACATGGGCTTTTTGCTTATTTCTTTCTAGTATTGTAGAAATATGCGGTAAGGAAAAATGATTTCTAGAATAACCAAGGTTATTTATGTACTCTAGCATCAAAGATTTGACAGTACTGGGAAATGTTACATTGTTACATTTTTTTTCTATAGTAATCAAAATAGGTGTCTTAAGTCTTAATGGAGAATAAAACCCCATAAATGATGACATGCAAGTCCAATTATGCAATGAAGTCCCTCTGTTTGCCATAATAGAAATATAGAAGTCGTACACTTATCTGTCTGCACAGATCCCTTTTAACAGTGCAAGGAGCTAACCAGGGAAACCACAGGGACCCTTTCTCTTTCTCAGTGAGTTTCTTACTAAAAGTTTTATTTCAAGAACCAAGTTTTTTCCAAACACTGTTAGTATCTTCCTGTGGATGCTGATGCCTTGCCAAGAGAATTAGCTTTGGTGTTGCACCAAGGGGAAATATGGTCCACAAGGAGGAACGCTATTTTCACAGTGCGCAGCTCAGCAATACAATACTTGTACATGACTTACCTACTCTATAAAAAACCTTTTTTTCAAAAACTTGCAATGTTCCTCACACGTTTTCCCTGTGCCAAGAATCAAGGTGTTCTGAAACAGTTCTCTGGTAAGGCAAAAAAAGGTGTACAAACCCTGAGTACTACTAATGGACCTAATGGAAAAGATTGTGATATTCTGCAAAAAAATGCATATATCTTATAGTTCATGGATTTATGTGTGGCAAATTTAGCTGACAAAGAAGTAAGCTAAAACACAAGGAAATTTATTCCTTCAAAGTATAAAAATATATTTTACATGGGTGCATATATGTCATAACAATTTCTACCCTGCTAATTCAATATTATTTTCCTATATACATTTTAGGATAATGTATTAAAAAGTTGACATCTGTCTACCAAGTTTATACTCTATTTCAAAATAATCTGATATGATGCCACAGAAAAACACCCCATCATACCTATACTTCTCACAAGATAACCTGGCAGGGTGGCATAAATTATAACCCAGACCTCTTTGAAATGCCAGTGAGCTGTTCTTTTTATCCAGATCAGTGGAAGAGTCTAATTAATTTGGCAGGATTTCTGTGTCCTCGATTACAACATCTGCTCTGCTGTGGAATGATCCAACACAACCATCTGTCTTTCACCATGCAAAGCAAGTGGCTGAGGGAAGATTTAATATTTTTCGACAGCAAAGGTTAGAAATGAACACAATATCAAATTTAAAGCCGTGTTCTTCAGCCAGTCAAGGTTAACTACTGCAGTTCTGCATAGACCAGCAGACTGGATTGGGGAGAGGTGGTTTGTGCCAGCACATCATTAGAGAAGGACGAGCAGCAAAGACACTCCATTGGAGCTCACAGGCTTCATTACTATTTTTGTCTCGACCAGCTAATCAGCATCAATCCCAATATTATGCCTGAGGCATCCTTTTTGAGGCTGTCTCAAGCAGAGTATAATTTTGCAATCCTAAATGTGGTCTTCGCTTTGAAATTAGCCAACAGCTCAGTATCAATGAAAAGAGCAGGGGGAAAAAACTTCCTTCTCCCCATCATGACAGGTATGCCAGCAAAACCCACGATGGATATCGAATTATGCAGGCAGACAAGTAGTTCTGTCAGCTTAAATATCTTTGTTTTGAGAGACAGCTTTACCTTGACCAGTTTAGGGGGATTCTCCTGCAGCAGCCAGGGCTGCATTACCCAGCAGAGCTGCATGTCCATGGAGAGAAGATGCCTGAGAGGTGAGCCTGTGCCCTTCATAGCTGTGTGCCTCCATCAGGCTTTGCTGAGCTCCCTCACAGACAGTTGTGGGTGGCCGGGTGTGCAATTTAATAGCCCCTGTCAGAATAAGTGTGTGTGCTTAGTTTTTCTTTTAGAGACACAAATCCTGGAGCTACCAAGCATTTCCAGTGGGAAAGTGTTGCTTGAACACTGTCTGGAACATTTTTATTGTAAAATTACTGGTGCAAAATACCTCCCTGACTGATGTGAAAAGTTCTGCAGTCTGTAGGGCTAACCTGGGGTGCATCCATTGATTTCACTGGTAGGAAATGCTGACTGCTCAAAGGCAGCAGCATCACAGATGGGTGTTCTGCAATCGTTCCATGACTTGCAGCTCCAGTTTGGCACTGGTTATGTAAAATGCATTAGCTATATGCAACGGCATCTTGTTCTGCCTGTCCACTAAAGGCAAACCGAGGTGTTAGCAGTAGAGCCTATCATTAATAACAGTGTCTTCTTACCACATCAGACTGATGGCAGCCAGCTGTGAAGACACTCTGCTGTGATGCCAAAAGAGGTAAATTTGGGTTTGAGATAAAGCAATCCAGCATTGTTCACTGGTGAATCCATACCTACTCTTAAGTACCTATATGGAAGGGCAGCCTGTGGCCTGTTTTGTCCCTAGATTCAGTATTGCAACCTGTTCTGCAGGAATATAGAGCCTGTATCTGCCTCTGAATTTTTTTCTGTCACACTAAATTTGCAGCAGTGCAAATTTTTATCCTTGCAGTTCATTGGGCTTTTCCCATGCATCTCATTTTCTTCCCTCTTCTCATTTCACATTTTTTCATCTGTATTTTCCTCTCTTATGTTGTGAGAGTTCTTTGGTTTTGCTGTGGTTGTTGGAGTTTTTGTTTATTTATTTGGCTTCTGAGGAGTGCCAGTGGCTTTCCTCAGTGCCTGCATTGGAAGCGCCATGAGCAGATGAAGGCAGCAGCCTACCATGGAGTGATCACAGAAAGCCACTGGCTTTATTTACTATTCAGTCCCCCAGTTTCATACCTGTTGGCTCCAAAACAGCAGTTCTATCTGCCAATTGCTGCTGCCCAGACTGAAGAGGGAGACTATCTGGCCTTTACTGTACCTTCCTCATCACATCAGAGACCTCACCCAAAGCCCACTGAATTCAGTTCCTACAAACTTCACCGGTCTTCAGGGAACATGGCAAGGGCTTCACACCCAGCAGCAGGAGATGCACATGTCACCTCCACATACTCAGCCTCACTTTTCTCTTCCTCCTCCCGGAATGGGGAGACTGTGCAGACCTTGCTCTGAGTTAACATTCTGTGGTAATTTGTTTGGCCTGAAAGGTAGCTACAGTAAATGTGTTAATGGGAACATGCTCCTTTTATTCCCTTCCTCCCCGATGCTTCTGTAAAGCTGTGGTTTGCACAGACTTTAATTAGAGAAGAGGAATTTTGCATGCTCTCCAGCTGAGCTTTCTTGGATTTAATTGTCATTTCAGATTTTATTTTTATTGCATTTGTAGCAAAACAAATTGGTGTAATCCTCCAATCCAAAATAGATATAATCCTCCAATCCAAAAGGGAATGTAGCAATAGAAAGAGAGCTATGATAAAAATAAACCATTTCACTCTGGCAAATATCTCCATCATTCAACAGAAGCTACATGCTGTCATGAAGACCAAAATTCCTTATTTACACAGCACTATTTTGATTTCTTGAGTTTCCAAGTTTACTAAAACAGTTTGAATGACATATTTTATCTATTTTTTCTTTCTTTTTTAGAAAAAGCAATAACATTGGTTTCAGTCCAAGTTCAGCATCATTGCTGACAGTCACGGACTTCAGCAAGAATGGGGCTTAGCTGTTTCCTTCATTCTGAGGAAATGATAATCCCCCTTCTCCCAGATGATTGTTCCTCTTGAACATCAAGTTGCCTCCGTGCAAGGGTCTCGTGTCTGCATTGGTGCCCCATCTGGCAAGAATGAACAGGCTCCATTAAGGAACATCCTCTGACAGGTGACATGCCAAAACCATGACACAGAGATTACCTGTGGCCAGTGTCAATTCTTTACACTGCCACTTCAAATACACGTCCTGCTGGGGATGTGGGTGATGCACATTGACACCTGGCATATGGCAACAAAGCTTCTTCCTCTCCAAGGAAGGAAAGGTGAAAACATTTATGTCAGCTGTGGTGGAGGCAATCAAAACTGTTGTGACAAAGTGAATTAACTTGTTTTTTGATTGTGGATGACAGACAGATAGGTTTATGCACAGAGGTTAAGATGTTGTTTAACAAAATTTCCCCCTGCGATGTGGCTTAGGAAGAAATTTAGTCATCTAGGCTGCAGGCAGCTTTCCAAACCATCCTAAATAATCCCCTTTAACCACTGTGTGCCATGGTGCACACACTCACTCTCACACACAGAGCCATCCATCCATCTGCCTCACAGCCCTGGGTGCTTAATATCCCAAGTTCACATGAAGAGTGTCCTCTGTCCCAACAGCCCAAAGCCTGTAGACTGAATGTCTTGGTTTGGAAAGACAGGTGTCTGCTAAGGAAGGCTGGACCCTCCCCCGAAATGGAAGAAATTAAATCCCCTCCCTCCAAATTGTTATAAATTTGAAATTAAGAGGAGCTCTCAGGCAAAAATATGGGAACAGGAATAACAGTTCTTTATTAGAGAAGAAAATAAAAGGATAAAATAAGCAATGCAGTAAACTAAAACGACACTGACAGAGTCAGTACACAACCTTACAGCCTGTGGGTCAGGGTGTTGGTAGCAGTCCAATTGGAATTGTGGCTGCAGTCCTCCTGGAGTGTCAGGTGTGGTTTTGTTGGAGCAGGGATCCTGTAGAAAAGAATGTAGTCTTCCTCTGAAGATCCAGTGGAAGAGGCAGATGCTGTTCCTCTGGGGAATCCCGTGGAGAAGCTGTGCTGGTGTTCCAGAACCTCAGGATTATATCCGGGTAGGAATGCTTGGCTCCTCCCTCTGATGAGGGATGGAGGATGATGGCCAGAAAAAGGGGAAAAGTAACATTGGTGCTGGACCCCAAATTGTCTGCAGGCCTAGTACAAGATCTGCTGCCAGCAGTGTAAATGATGTGTTCAGCCTTTAGAAGGGGCTGGGGATAAGGCAGTGACACAGTGACATGTGTCAAAATTAGAGTGTAAGCTACCATGAAATGATGACATAAATGTGTTACCAACCATCAACAGTTTACTGTGTTTGGAAGGAATTATTTCCAGGGATTATTTCCATTTGGATATCTGGTGAAGTCCTACCCAATATTCAAGTCAGACAACATTTGAGTTTAGATTAGTTTAGCCTTAGGGGAAACAGGCCCAGAGAACTTTTTGGTAGATTTTGGAAGGCCTGCAGAGACAAGGTGATGTTGGATAATGACAAATACAAGTAACTTTTGGTTGGCTCCAAGATGGGCTATGGCTAAGGCTGGAGTTGAGGTTACATCACTATCCCCATCCTGCTTTCAGGCAGTCCAAGCCTGAAGGATCTTGTTGGCAGGCCATGCCAATGTGATTGATCAGCTTAGGTTTTTGAGGATGCCTGTCACTTGTCTCTAATATTAAAGGTAGATTTTATTTGGGACTAGATTAGGCTCTGGGCTAGAGAAAATATAAAGCTAGGTTTGGAGCTGGATTGTCATGGAAAATGGAAGGTTGGTAAAGCTGGGATGAGGTGCGGTGTGGGTGAATTAAATGGTGTTAACAAGAGTCACTGGAGTGTTAAAGAAAGGTCAGAGAAGGCATTTAAGAGCACATGTAGTGATGAAAAGGCTGAGCCACCAGATTTGTCACTGGGTTTTCCAGTGACAGATGAAAAGAGCTTTGTGTTAGGTTGGTTTAATGAAAGGTCAGCCTTATATCTTTACACCTAAAGCTAGGACTAGAGGGAGACTTTTTAATGGCCAAGACTGAAGATGCAGTATTTTATTTGGACTCTCCATTGTGCATTAATATGTCTGGGCTTAATAAATTTTTTTTGTATGAAGTTATTTTCTTTTTCCATTTTTTTTTTTTTTTGGCAAAGATTGCCAGACTCTGATGTTAGAGGAAAGGTTAGATTTAGCTTTAAAAGCAAAGATTTAGACCAGCAGAATTGAAGAATACAGTTTATAGCTTGTTCCCAAGGGAAGTGATCAAGTGCAGTGAGATTCTTTCTGGGTGAGTGATTCACAGCCATTGCAGGATGTTGTTAGGATTTGAGAGAGCAAATGTAAAGGAGCCAGATTTGCTGCTGGTACCTGACAAGGCAAATATGGACAGGCAAAAATGGCATCATCTTAGCACTGAAGATAGTCACTGGAGTGTGAAGGATAGGGTTGGTTTAGGGTGAAGACTTGCCAGAAAGGTTGCTATCAGCAGGGGAATTGTGAAATGCAAAATTAGGCACTAAATGTGGATGATGGTGAAAGGAACAAACATCCAGAATCTGCTAGAGGCCACTGGGTTAGGATGAGAACCAGGTGCAGTAGGATCAACTGGTGTAGAAATACTTTTGAAACTGTTGGATTCATGATAGATGAATTTTTAAAGTTTTAATATTTGAAAAATCGACAGGATTCAGTTTTATTATTGTTAGGGGTTCCTGGAGAACTCACTGGGCTATATTATATGTAGGCTTATTACAAATGAGGTTAAAAGCAAGGTAGTTTTGTGTCTGCTGGGTCCCTTACACTACACAAAGACTATAACCCCAAACAAAACCTACGCTTAAGACTAACCACCTGTTAACCAACCTGCTCAACCTCTCCCACCTCTGTCCTGACTGGAGCTGAAAGACTCATTAGGTCTTTATCCAGGGTAAGCCTTACAGTGTCAAGGATTTTGAAAAGATCTCATAGTAACAAGTCTGCAAGACTGGTCTGTTTTCTTTTTTCTGGTGGAATTCTGAAAGGTTGGTTGACCAATGAGATCAGCTTTTCTCATTTTTTTAATAGTGTTCCATAGATACTGGGCCTGGGGCCTTCAATGATTTATGGCTCTGTTTCTCATTTCAGTCCATGGAGGTTATAGCACTGCTTTTTTATGAGAACATTTGAAACTAGTACTGCTATTACCAGGCATGGGAAAAATGTCTTGACTTTTGTGGGATTTAGGTCAGTATTCAGGATAAAAGGACTTGAAGAACAATTTATTTCATGACTCCTCAAACTCTGGCAGCATAACAATTTTTATTTGCATGGTGTTGGGCTTGAGGCTGCCAACCAAACAGTAAAATTGCAAGATTTCAGAATGGAGAAATAGAGTTCAGTACAAAGGAGATGAGCCAGATTAGGGTCTGTACCTGAAGGCTGTGATTAAGGACATCCTTTGAGAAAGCATTTCTGATTGTTCAACACTGTTCAGTTCATTAGGGCAGACCAGGGGGTTAGTTTCCTGTAGCTCATAACAGAAACTTTATTTTAGGGTGAAACAGATTTCAGATTCATGTTTAGAATTGGTTTACATGGAATTAATACATTTTGTTTTGGTTTGGTTTTTTGATTTTTTTTATTTTTTTTATTTTTTTTTTTGGTGAAAAGGATGAACAATGTTTTGGTAACCTGGCATTGACCATAATCTTGGCTTTGCAGTTAGGTATCATGTCATGTACTGCCCTGGTGACCTTGGAGGACAAGCTCCTGAACACTAACCCTAATTTGAGTCCAGTGGAATTGCGGGCCTGGGCTGATACAGCAATTCAATTTACTCTCCAGTTTTCTCTTGCCCTTTTAGCTTATTCCCCCCTCCTGTAAAGTCTAAAAGTAAGGTTAAGCTTATACCTCAATTTTCCTAATTTTAGTCCTAATCTCAAAGATGACTCAGTCACAAGATCCACTTCTGCTGCAGGGCTGCCCATCAGCCATTCTTACCTCCATCACCAAACTTCACTCTGGCTTTACAGGACTTCCTAAACCAAATAGCTGTATGGTACAGTTGATATCAATACTACACCCAACCCTAAACATAAATTCAGACCTGACCCATGTCTCATATGCAATAGATTCATGCCTGCTGCACTGGCACATTAGGATTTCATATCAAGTCTAGATTATGACATGCACTCATTATTCCCCTTTATTCTCCTTCCCCATCAATGGTAGTATGGGATAGGCAGTCTAAAACAGATATTGGCCAGACTCTAAATATAGATGAACAGGAGTCCAGTAGACAAGGCCTATAACAGAACAAAACACCAAAAAAAAATCATAGATAACCATGGAGCTTTCCACCTTTCTTATCAATTAAATTCAGGAAAAGTCCTGGTCCCTGTTTAATCTCCAGTGATTTTTTGGTGCCTAATTGTTTTGGAAACAATCTTTTCTTTCTGCCTTATAAAAGAAGATTGGATATTGGGCAGACACAGAGTCCAGTCTGTGAAGAACAACTCACCAGTGGCTACCTGGATGCAAATGTGACAGACAGTGTAGGAGTCCCAGCATCCCAGTGAAGGACAGGATGGAAGGAAAAAAGGTGAAGGAGAACCAGAAACCTTGCAAGGCCCACTGGTTCAATAACACTGGGATGTTTGAGCTCAGTTCAGTGTTTTGCTCATATCCAAAAACGTGGGGTGAAGCTGCTGGGCAATTCCATGGTGCAGTGCTTAAACAAGGCTGGTCACATAATTTTGAAAATATTATTTCTTTCTCCCAACATGGAAAGGGGAGAAGCTTTTAAAGAGAAGATACATAAACCTTGTCTTGCTCAGATGTGTTATTCCAGGCAGTGTTAGATGGCTGCAATTGATAACACAGTCTTTGCTGAACATGAATTAATACATATTTTTGGAAGTGCAGAGGACATAAAGAGAAAAAACCACATTAGCTCATGTAAGGAGAAAAAAATACATTAACTAATGTCAAACATGAGAGGATTTGGGGTGAGAATTGGTGCAAAACCTACATTAGGTTTCCAAAAAAAGACAGCTTTCCAAAAAGAATACGTGAAACCTTTCTGTCCATCCTGTTTTGGTAGTAGTTGAGTCTTGAATGTGTTGGCTTCTTTGTGTTGCACCATCCCTACACCCTTATGCAGGTATAACAAACACTAAAACTTCCATTTCCCCCAATATATAATTTGCATTGTAAAGATGTATCTATAACTAATCCCTTAAGACCAGGGCAGGAATGGATTTGTGCATCCTGTTGTAAGCATCCTGTTAGGCAATGCTGAAGAAAGCCCTTTGTCTTTCAACAGAAGGGGAACAGCTCAAGGATGCAAATGAAGAATGTGCTGCTGGTCTTTCCTAGCTAGGTGTAGAAATACTCTTTCCTAGCTGGGTGCTTGTTTCCCAGGTGAATTAGAGGTTCAATCATTGTTCACATTGCCTGATGTCAGCTGGGAAACAGGCCTAGTGCCAGTATATTTAACAAATATTTCAATTTTCATCTTTTCACCCAATTTTTGGGACAAATTGCTGCTGCACAGCTAATGTGGAGAATATTAAAGAAAAAGCTATTTAAGTATTCTCCCTGGTATGCAATTTTTGAATGCCCACAGGGAGTCCCTGTGAATTGGAGACCAGGTGCATAAATGGGGTTCATGGCAGCCTTGGGGTATTTAAAGAATATGCATGACACCAAGAAGAAGTCCTTTTCTGTGTCTTTCTAATGGAACTCTCACTGCACACTGCAAATATAATACACCAGAGACTCTTCTTAATCCAGTTCACATGCAGGTTTGGTGGATATTTTCTTTCCCTTGAGATGAAGGTGGATATTTTCTTTCCCTTGAGATGCTTTTCATTTTCTCTTCATTTTCTCTTGCTAACTTTATGACTTTGAAACAAAGGCTGTGTTTTGCTCTGCACATCTCAGAAAGCAAACAATAATGCTTGTGAGGATTCAGAGGAAATATCTCTGGAGGACAAGACATCCTCCTGTCTCGCTGGGGCCTTTGCAGCAGGCTGAGGGGTGCTGAGGGGGGCTGCTGTTCTGGCTGCAGGGATGAGCTGTACTGCACACAATTCACCTGTTCATCGACGTGTGTGCCTTCCTCAGGGGTACTGGGAGGCTCCAGCAGAACACCCTGCACACACCAGCCCCTCTCTGCTGCCTCAGACTAAAGATGGATAAACCATAGTGCCTTTTCCTGCTGGTGGTTTTAAGCTGTTGCACCACCTCAGCTCCTGCGTGGTGGGGAGCCAAATAATTCATGATACAATTAATGTAAGCCTGACTCTCATGGGAGAAACACTGTAATTAATTGGGAGTAATGTAACTGTTATGCTACAGAGGAGAAATTAGGAATGATTTGTCACTTAGCATAAAGAATTATCAGAGGGCAGCTTATTACCATATTAACTTCTGTCCTTTAGTTATGAAGTCACAAACTGTCTGCAACATGATTTAGACATTTTCTGTTGTAATGCACCAATCCACTGTCCAGATGCCAAAAAATGTTTTAAAAATTTTTATACTAAATTCTTCAAAAGTCCTCAGATGACATTATCATCGAGACTCTGTCAAACATAGTTTTCTCAAGCTGAGAAATTATTTTAATGACATGTTCTCTGACTAGGAGAAATGATCTGAACTCAATTTTATAAAAGGGATGCATTCAGGTATTGGGGCAATTACTGTACACAAGCAGGATTACTCACACCCCACCTTTTCTGGATTTGCTGTTCCATGGATAGTTAGGTGAAGACATGGATATTTCCTCACATCCACAGAGCCTTTCACTCCTGTGTGTTACATCAGCTAGCTTTGAAATGAAGTTTATTGGTATGTACACTAATGCTGGCACGGCTGAAGGAGATGGTTACTGATGAGAAATGGTTCATCTCTGTAGTAAGAGATGAGTAAATGTGAGGTCAACTCACCAGCTCTGCAAAATAGATAAAGGGAAGAAATAAAATAAAGAGGAAGGAAAACAAGGACTCACAATGCACTGTGCACAGCTGACAGTGAGAGCATCCCTGTGTGCTCCCCTGCTCTCCCCTGGGACATCCCAGACTGCTTCAGCCACTGGAAAAGCTTCTATTGGTTAATAAGATTTATGTATTGCTCTCCTGGTTGTGCTGTTTCTCTCAGTGAAGGCTCTAACAATATTCAAATGTCTTCTGATATAGGAAATATTAGAGAAGGTAGGAGCCTGTAAATGAATAAAGCCTTGCAGACAAGAGCAGTGGTGCTCATGTTTCATGAGTTCATGGAAACCTCAATGTTTCCACTTGATCACCATGGTGTCCCGTTGTGTTTAGTTATTGCAGTGTGTCAGTAGAACCTATTGGAGGGAGAGAGCTCCAGCTGCTGCAAGCCTGGGCATGCTACTACACTTTTAAAAGGCTTTTGTTACATATGTTTTCTTTGTATTTTTAAAAGACTATTTCTCGTTTCTCCTCACAAAATCCTGTGCAGGTAGAGACCCAGAAGGTCAGCTGGCCTGTAACAAGATTTCTCATGTCTTCAGCTCCTTGTGCAAATGAACGACTCTGATTTCAGTGCTTGAAATTGATATCCAGATACACAAGGCACCACTTAGTTGCCAAAACATGAGTCTGAGGGGGTTCCTGCCTGACCCTTAATGCTCACCTAGAGTAAATCAGAGCAATCCTGACGTAGGGGAGAAATGACTAGGAGGACTCCATGGAAATCAGGAGGCTAATTAATTACTTTATTATACTATATTATTCTATACTATATTACACTACACCTAAACTGAATCTGCACAAGTACTCAACTCCACTGCACAGAATCTCATGACTTTCAGCAGACAGTCCCAACGCACACATGGATTCAATTGGTCAATGAATCACAACACTCACACCAGAATCCAATTACCAATTCCCTTCAGGTAACCAATCTTCCACAATGCATTCCACTTGTGAACAACAAGAGGAGCAGCAATTGAGATAAGAATTGTTTTTTCTTTCTCTGAGGTTCAGAGAATGTGAAACCCAGAAAATACCCTGGGGAAGTTGTGCCTTGCATTTCTCTGTGAAGAGAAATGTGGCTACACTCACCACATGAGGACATGGGTGTCCCACATGTCTTAGGTCATGTGACCTCATTTTATGCCACAAAATCCTGGATATCTTGGCTCATCTTCAAGGGCAGCAGCCATCTCCATGTAGGCAATGGACTCTTACAAAGGTTAGGTGTCCCTGGGCTGGTGATACTTCTGCCCTGAGCAGCACATGCTGTTGGGATCACAGCCCAGCCCCGCTGGGCAGCTTTGCCACTCCTTGGGTGGCCTCTGCTGCCCTGGTTCCACTACTTGCCTCATGTTTCCTTCCAGATGCTGCTCCCATGCCAGGCAGCTGTGCCACAGCCCCAGCTCCCCAGGCCAGCTGTGCTTCCCCACTGAGGGCACAGGGACTGGGCTGGGTACAGCAGGACATCCTGCAATGCTGCTCCATGGTCCGGGCACTGTATCATCAGGACATCCTGCAGTGCTGCTCCATGGTCTGGGCACTGTACCATCAGGACATCCTGCAGTGCTGCTCCATGGTCTGGGCACTGTACCATCAGGACATCCTGCAGTGCTGCTCCATGGTCTGGGCACTGTACCATCAGGACATCCTGCAGTGCTGCTCCATGGTCTGGGCACTGTACCATCAGGACATCCTGCAGTGCTGCTCCATGGTCTGGGCACTGCATCATCAGGACATCCTGCAGTGCTGCTCCATGGTCTGGGCACTGCATCATCAGGACATCCTGCAATGCTGCCCCATGGCCTGGGCACTTTGTCATCCCTGCCTCAATTACACAAGAGCACTTCAAACAGATTTCCTGCACACATCTGTGTTGTACCTTGTAGCACAATCAAAACCAAAGCCTCATCACAATAATACATGTTAACAAAAAACCCCAAACAAAACCAATTACCAATAGTGTAGTTAAGAGTTGTGATGGTCTAAGGGTAAAGGTAAATATTTTTAGACCAATTCCATTAAAAGAAATGACAATACAGATACATAGATACTAAAAAAATAATCTATTACTTTATTTTTCAGAGTCTTAAATATGTCTTTACCTGTGAAATTCCCTGTGTAAGTTACCTGCCATTCTTCTCAAGCCCAGTAGTTCTCTTGGCATGCATTTTCTATTGTCCTTTCCATGACTTGACACCTGCACGTTGAGGAAAATATCCAAACTTTAAATTTTTATGCCCCTGGTTGTTCTTATCAGATACTATTTCTGCTAGTCATGGAATATGGGTCTACCATTGCATGCTACCAATTATCTGTCTGAACAGGATCAAAGGACTCACAATACTTTCTTAAGTTACTGCAACCTCTAATGGAACTCTCAGGAATATTAAGAAGCTGGGAATGGGTGAGACATTTGTGTCTCCATTCTCAAATTGAGCTCATGTAATTACTGTATTTTTAAAAAGAGATAAGTATATAACAAATTATTTGTGCTTAGCATTTAGAGGCACAGACCTGTGATTAATGGTGCATAAGGTTTCCAATATTTGACATTAGAGAAGGCATTAAGTGTTTTGTTATTACATATGAGTAATTGGCAAGTTAATTAATCTAGCCCAAAGTGTCACAAAGTTTGTTCCTTGCTTGTTCTCTGTCTCCTTTTCTTTATCCTTAGCACTCAGCAAAGTCACTTGAAGGTGTTTTCACTGAAGTCATTAAGGATTTCCACAAGCATGGTTTTGTGGTGACAAGGACCTGTAGTCAAGAAGCACCAACATTACAGGGAGAAGTCATTGTTATTTATCATCTTTGCCATAGACCTGGTGAAAGCAGCTCCTAAAAATTATAGCAGTGTTGCTACAGAAATCAGTGACATATCCCAGAGGGAACAGCCTAGGAAAACTCTCCCTTTGATCCTGTTAATATAAATCAACCTGACAATCAATGTCAAGGATGACTGTCAGCCACAAACTGGCAAATAATGGGAAAAAAGTCTTCTTAGGAAAAAAAATTGAGATGGACAATTCAGCTAATGTTGACATTATACCTAAGGACAGTTACTTAAAAATCTAAGGTCAGGCATTTGGGTATAAAATATTGGGAAATTCGACTTTTATTGTTAGTGTCAAATCATGTCTTTTTCTTTAGGGAATAAACAGATTTTCACACATAGAGTTAAAACTGCGTGACAGCTAAAATGTGGGAAGTAGTGAAGTCTTTGTTTATATTACCCTGGGTTATTTGGTGTTCTTATTGCTAGTTATATAATAAAATAACGAAACGATATTGCTTTATGTTCAGTTGTCAAGGAGAAGGAACAATACTCTCTGAGTGATCCAACATGCCTCCCAGCCTTTTTGATTAAAAAAGACAATTGCTCAAGATTTGTGGAAGGACCCCACCACCTGAACAAGGAAATATATCTCTCTAAAAAATTCCATTATGAAACAATTCCCATTAAGAAACACATTATTTGTGTTTCCCAGAGAGGCTGTGTGGCTGCAATGAGCACAGGTTCCACCTTGCTCTGCACCTTTTGCACTAGTTCTGGCCCCAAAGGTTTTGACTTCCAGTCATGATGCTGTTCATGGCTCATGAGCCAGGTAACTCCATAGCAGCACAGAGCAGCCTGTTCCTTTGTTATCTCTCAATACTATAACAATTAATATCCTTGGATGATAATAAATTGTTCCTGGACTTGCAATACCATCATTGATTTATTGTGACTCAGTAGAGATTCATCCAGGTGTAGGACAGCAGATATCTCCAAGCAGCACGTCACAAAAGGTAAAAAAATAAAAAGAAGAAATGATGACATTTTTTCACAATGTAGCTGTAAACAGAGGGTAAATGTTTGAGCTTTGAAACTTGCATTTCTATGACATTCTTGGAAATGTAGTGGCTGATGGTTGTATGTTCCTGCTTTTTCAGGTTGTGGGTCTGCCTTTTGGGCTGTCACTGCAGCAGACACTGAACCAATTTGTCTGTGAAAGCCATGAAAGGCAAGGGGAGCCTGGTGTTCAGAGCAGTGTGGGGAGCAGAACTCTGGTCTAGGGACAACCTGCATCCCCTCAAGAATGTTCCTGCCTCTCCCTTTGGTCTGACACAGGGGGTGTCACTTCTTTATTGCTGAGAGGACAAAGCATGTCCTGGGGCACACTGGGCACATCACCAACAGTTAAAAGAGGTGATCACCCCACTGTCGTCAGAGCTGGTGCAGCCACACCTGTGTGCTGTGTGGAGTTCTGGGCCCCACGGTTTAAGAAGGATGTGAAGGAATTCAAATGGGTTCGAAGCAGGGCAGCAAAGATGTTTAAGAGTCTGGAAGGAATGTCCTGTGTGTCATGGCTGAAGACTTTGGGCCTGTCTGGTTTGGAGAGAAGAATGCTGAGGGACAAACTGATTGCTCTCTACAGCTTCCCAAAAAGGGGAAACAGAGAGGGAGGTGCTGATCTCTTATTCCAGGGCTCCTGTGACAATATGCATGAGAAGGGCTCAAAACTGCACCAGGAGAGGTTCAGACTGAATATTAGAAATCATTTATTTACTGACAGGGTGGCCAAACACTGGGACAGGCTTCCTAGAGAGATGGTTAATGCTCCAGACCTGGCAGTGCTTAAGAGGCATTTAGACAATGCCCTTAAAAGCAAGCTTGCTACTTTTGGTCCATCCTGAAGAGTTTTTGCAGTTGAACTAGATCATCCTTGTAGGTCCCTTCCAACTGTGTTATTCTATTCTATTCTATTCTATTCCCCAAATTATCTGAGTTAAGCACTTGACCAAGCAGTTAACAGCACCTTTCACAACAGTTTTCCTCCTTCTTAATGAAAGAGAGCAGTGCTGATGTTACAAGTGTTCAGTATGCTTTTTTTTTGTGGTGCCATCAAGTCAGTAAGCCTAGATTTTACTCAGTGTTTGAAACTGTATTATTGTACACAATACGTAAGTACAACATTTTATACATAATACACAGAACATAATTTTGCAGAGTTCCTACATTTTTAAATTTTGGATTTATTTGCATCTTACATATTTTATTAAATCATAAAAATACTTTGCACAGCTGACATTCTCATTTGTTTTGAGGTTAGAAGGACCTAATGCTGCTTTATCCCCTACCAGAGTCACCCACACCTCCTCCATGCCAGCAGGAAAATGTTGGGAGATTCACCTCAGTTTGTCACTGAAAATGGAATTAAGTTTTAAATTACTTCAGGCTTGTGAATAGAGAAATTACCAATGACTCTAATATGCCTAAGCAGTTTGTAGAGCTGAGCTCAAAGCCCAGTCCTTTTCCCAGGAAAATTAGTGGAGTTGCAACAATGCTTTTACCATCAAGCTGCTGGCAAAACCTTGGGAAACGTTTCTCCTCTTTTTTTGTAACACACAGCTGGATGTAGTTACTCTTGGTATGACCAGGGAACTTTCTTTGGCACCCCAGGAATTTGGGGACCCTCCTTTGTAGATCTTGGTAACTTGAAATAAATCTTCTGACTGTATTGACTGACTAGACTTTACCACCTCTATGTGTCCTAAAAGAGAGGAGTTCTTGGCAAGTTTCAATCAGTTAAAATTCTGCACTTTTCAAAACATTTCAACACAATCTACTGGCAAAGGTGGCATCCAGGAAAAGTGGGAGTCAGAACACAGAGATGAAATAGGCTCACTGAGGTCTCACAAGAAGCCACAGTAATGGATGCAGAGGTTTCTGATGTGCAGCCCTCTGGTCTGATCTCTTGATGACATTGCCTTCATCTTTCTTGACCCAATGTAATTTTCAAAGTGCCCTATGAGCTCCTTCTCTTCCAAAATTGAAAACTACTGTATCCTACACAAATCAATAAAATTAAGACAGGAACACAGGACAAAGCCTTACTGACACTCGGTCTCTTTTCTTTTTTCACAGGGATGCTGTTATCTTATGCCCAATGAGTTTTCCCTCAGTTTTCCTGTTGTTTTAAAAATGGTGTGTGAAACTATCCTATCTATTTGTCTCAATAGTGCTGCCCCAGCCTACAATCCTGTCTGTGCTAGCAATGTTGATGGCATGGCCTTTTTGGCAGTCCAGACATTATATCAATGGCAAAGGAAAACCCTGAATTTCTTTCCTCATCTTTCTCTAATTATACACATAATGATGCATGCATAAAATACCCAGTTATCTTCAATATTTCCACACATGTTATTTTTAGGGTACCCAGACTACTCTTTTCTCCCACATATTGTGGCCAGATGGGTTTATATACATCCATGTAATACCAAAATTTTTTTTTCTAGAGTTTCATTTCCCTTGCTGGCATCCCTATTTCTCATACTATTCTTCTCTGATTTTCTTTGTTATCTGGTATCGTGCATCAAAACCAGCACTTTTAAAAGGCTGTGAGATATGTGAGATATCTGAAGTAGGAGTTATATGCATCAAGATATGGACTTTTTCACAGTTTTATTAAAAAAAAAAAGAAAAAAAGGAATTGTATGTTACATGTTTTATATCACTTTGTTCCTATTTTAGCTGTACTTTAGCCATATTTACTCTCTCGTTTTAGCACTGTGATAGATCCTGTTAATTTTGACTTCTCTCTGAACTAAGTGTGGACACTGAAGAAAGGCAGTACACCATCAGATTTAGTTATGTAATTACAAGCTACCGTTAGCCAAGCAATCCAAATACTGAAAGATCATTGAAACAATGATAAAGAGTATAATTTCAAACAAGCTCAAGTATGCACTATAGTCATGCCTTTACATTAAAATCCACATTTTGAATACTCTTCTTATCCAAGAGAGATTTACCATGTCTTTTTTATGAATTTGATTCATCTGTCAATGACAAATATTTCTGAACATGAAATCCAGCACACTTTGCTTTCACTCAGTAACATCAAATTCTGCCACATTATGAATATCACCAAGGGAAGGGCTGTCCTTGTTCCCACTACATTTGACATTGTTGTCATTTTGCCTCTCTGCTTCCCCTCCACATACACACACACCTTTTATATTTCTTTTCCCATCAGCTCTGAGCCCAGTGGCTGCTTTTAGCTCTGCCTTTAATGACTCCTTTGAAGTCTGACACTTCTATTATAAGAACCCAGTCGGAAGAGGTTTAACACCCCCAATTTCATTTTCACTATTAAAAATAGAGTATTAAATGCAGGGAAGCACCAGAGGAAGCCATACTCAGACCCGCAAGGGACTGATTTTATTGAGGGTGGCTCTGTGAGGTGTGTGTGAGTTTAGTGCTCCATCTCCCTCCCCATCTGGTGGGGGGATACAGGAGTCAGCTCTGACCTTACCCACTGCCTTCCTGTGGGTGCCCTGGCTGCTCTGCTGTGTTTTGTTAACATTAAACATGTTTTCCAGTTAGACTTGTTCCATCCCAGGAGGCCCAGCAGATCCCTGTGGCTCCTTCCCTGTCTCACCCCTCTTTCCACAGCATCCCAGTCTGCAGCGGAACATCCTTGGAGCACTCAGGCTCCACACCTGGCTCACCCCTGGAGTCCAGCCTGTGGAGGGGTGGCTGCACTCCAGCACCCTGTGGAGAACTGCTCTTCATCTGACACATTTTCTGTGTTCAGCTCAAATATCTGATGCTCAGAGTTTCCCAGTAAATCCTCACTTCAGGGGGTGAAATTAACAACTGTAGTGATAATCCTGCAGCTTCCCTATCCAGAGAACACTAATGGGATTGCAAATGGAAAACAAAGGCAATGCAAAAAATATATTGAATGGCCACTGGTTTCACAAAAAATGCTGTAGGACACAGCTTTTATTATTACAGCAAGCAAGAGGAAAACCCTTATTAAAGATTTTTTAAACACCAGTAATTTGCTTCTGAAGCCAACCTCAGAAGAAAATCAAACTGTCCAGGAAATATTAAAGATTGCCAGGAAGCAGAAAATATCTGACAAGGATGGCAAAAGCTGTTCCCAAAGACAACAAACTTCATGTTCCTGAAGTTCCAAGTGATAAAGAACCCACTAGAACAGTAATGTGAAATAACTTCCAAGTATCAGTGCAAAGGTCTCTGCTGTAATTTTCCTATCACTTGCCAGGCTGTGATAGAATCATTATGCTGTTATAAACACTCTTGTTTAAGAAACAGGTTTGAACACCACCTTTAAGGGAAATTGCACAAGGAATCAGAGGAAATCGCAACCTGTATTTGGTTTGTTTTTAGCTGGATACACTCTTCTCAAAGTACCAATCAGAGACAGAACAGTCATGACACTGTTTAGGCAAGAGAAGCAAGATAGATCTGAGCTATAAATTATAGGAAACCCAGGCTGGCTCAGTTGATTATTTTTTATATATGTTTGCAGTTACTGCTTAGACTCTTTTGTGTCTGATTAGGATTGTAAAGTAACCAGACCATCCAAATATATTCAGTTATTAGGATGTGCATGACTTTGCAAATAGTGATGTCAAGTTGTCAGAGGAGAGATCATAACCCCTAGAACTGTAATATTGCCTCTTCTCAATGTTTTGATTTTCATTTTCCCTCCACACTGTACATTAAATTCATATGAACTTGAATGATATTTCAGTTTGGTGAAACTTAAATTATAAATGAGTCTGTGCAGCTGGAAGAAAATTATCCCATATAAGTGTCATGTTTGAGGCATTGAAATAAGGAAATTTGAACCCACTCTCAAATGAGACAAAATTATCAAGATATGTCCAGTAGTGTTTGTAGCACGCACTAATGTGAAGCAACTCTGTGTGGCTCAGGCCTTTCCTCACACAATTGGAATTTCCATCCTTGGATCCCAGGTAAATGGTTTTGGGTCATCCTGTGGAAAGAAAACCCTGTGATTGTGCTCACCCCTACATACCTGACTGATTCATTGACCTAAACTCACTTTCTGACCTCCAGGTATCTCCTCTAACTTCTTGCCATCTCAGGAGTTGTCAAACCTGCATCCCTGTGTCCAAAGGCGCTCCCTGGCTGCTGCTGTCATTCCTTCTCCCCACTCTGCCCTCCATTTCACCCCTTGAAGGGAAAATATTTTCACCTCCATTTAACACATCACCACCTCCCCCCAATGCCTTTGTACCCATGTCATTGCTAAAGCTTTCCTGCTAAGGGTGTTCTCTCCCCAGCAATCAGATTGTCCTTGCTGCCTCT
Organism: Melozone crissalis; assembly: GCF_028551555.1. NCBI lineage: Eukaryota > Metazoa > Chordata > Aves > Passeriformes > Passerellidae > Melozone > Melozone crissalis. Next base: position 58,062,696 of record NW_026535791.1, on the reverse strand, counting down.
GGAAACAGCAGACGATGAAGTGAAGGCCTTCAGCTGTAGCCAGAATCACGTGTGGAGTGAGAATTGTGAGTGTCCCAGAGGCCCTGGCATTGTTTGATTCCCTGTCAGCACTGCAACCCTGTCAGACCTAAAATGCTGAAGGGACCTGTTCCCACCAGCCTTGCTGTGGGCTGCCAGGGGGAACAGCCCAGACATGGCACAAACCTGCTCAGGCTGGTGACACACATTTCTGAGCTGGTCTACAAAGCTCTCCAGCTGCTTGGGGGAGGCTGGTTTGCATTTGACAAGGGGAAGAAAAGGTCATGTTTTGTGTCTGGTGCACTCTGCATATTTCTGCACCTCCTGAACAGCAGCAAGACACCGTGAGGCTCAGTTATGAGTCTGTTGAAAAGGGATTTGAATGCTTTTCTCACATAATAACAGCAGAACTAGAGTGGTGTCATGGCAAAGGCATTTTCAGAGTAACAGCTATTTCCCAATTTTTCTTTTTCCGCTGATAGAAAATGTCAGAAATCACTGACATTTATGCTGCAGAGTCTCTTGAAATGGGTAAAAACAAAGTATTTATGCAAATAGAAGTGCACAGATAAATAGAGACAGACATACAGATGTATGCATGTGTACCTGTATAATAGTGAACAGAATGTGTGCAACAGCCCTGATGTTACTCTTGATTTCTGCAAAACTATGAGCTGATATGAGAAGAGCAAGGTTTGTTCAGGATCTGGGGAAGGGGAGACTCCTTAGGTGTCAAATGCAAGAAAGGATAAGCAGGAATTCCTCAGAGGTGCTGAGCATCCCCAGATCCAGCAGCAATAACTGTGCTGAGATAGCTCAGCTCCACGCTGGGACCAAGGACCTTCATGTACTGCTCTGTCCTGGCACAAGCTCAGCAGGGCTGGTCAGGTCATGCTGTTTAAAGGGAAAATGGGAGCTCCCTCTTGCCTCCTGTCTCCACAGGGAGCACAGGAGACATCTGACATGGGAAAGGTGTGGATCTCCTGTGAGTTTGGGCTGAGAATTTCCATCCTGTTCTCTGTTCTCTCAGTTCCTCTTTTACTGCCCCACTCCTGCCCTGCAGAACTTCAGCTCCTGCCAGCTCTGGAAGTAGCAGGACATGCAGTGAGCACTAAGCTCTCTGTGGCACTGCAGAAAACCTGCAGCAGTGTGAAGGAACTCCCTCCCTTTCTGTGGATGCACTGGGAGTCTCCCCTCCAAGAGGATGCACAGCATCTGGAGGAACTGCCATCCCTCTGAAATGGAGCACAGGCTCTAATCTGGTTTCCACAGACTGAAGACCAGTGCCTTTACTGGGTAGGCCAGCTTTCCATGCAGTAGAACCTGCAGATACTCATTCCTGATGCTGTAGCCCAGTTTCTCCCAGCCATGCCAGGTCATCCAACCCAGCATTCTGCATTTGTGAGCACCCCTGTCTGAGGCAGTAAGCAGAAACAGTTCTTTTCTGCCTCAGAATTCTCAGGCTTGGATCTGAATGAATTTAAGAGGAAGTTCCATTTCTAAAAGTTTGTGGGGGGAAAAAATGGTTTATATTGCTATGTGAAAGTCTACATATTTTCATGAGAAAAGAAACTACCTTACACAGAACTCCAAAAGGCAATATTTCCCCTGGAGATTCATATTGAGCTCACAAAGAGAAAAAACAAATATCTGTGAGCAAAGCCAGCTTGCTTATCCACTCTCCATCTTCAAGTAGCCTGCAGTCTTCAGCACATTCACTCTCCATCAGAAAATTTAGCACTGGTTCTCTTAGCTGCTAGACTTTTCAAGAGCTTTTCTCTTTGACAGCCAGCAAGGATTGCAAAGGAGCACTCATTTCCTCAGCTTGTCATTTTTTGCAAATCTCTCTGAAATGAAATGCCTTCACACAGACTTTGTTGATACAACAGAGAGTAGTATTTAAAACATTTGTGAAACTCATTTGGCACAAATAGTCTCCTGGTGGATGTGGCAAGAGTACTACCCAGCTTTGGGTTTAAACATTTCCAGTAAAGCAGCTGAGTAATTTTTGCCAATGACACTGGGTATTCCATCTGTGCAAATCCCATCTGTCTAATTTAGATCAATCCACTTGAAGAACATTACTGGCTGTCATGCCTTTGAGAGATTTCCTCTGTTTTTCACACAGGTCAGAGCCTGCAGTTAGAGTGCTGAGCAATGAGAGACCCAGCAGCTCTTCATCATACCAGAGTTTTCAGTCTCACACCGAAGAATAAACAAATCTGCATCCATCAGTACCATGATTGTTATAAATTATGAATAGTGCTTATCCACAGCCAAGAAATCTCTGATTTGTGCTGACAGACCTCTCAACATCAGTATATCACTAGCATACGTGCAAGTGTAATCCCAGTGGTTTATCAGGGTTGTGGGAAAGGGAGCACTAAAACTGGGGGGGTTCCATTTCACACCTTGAAAATTTAGTCATCTGAAAAAATGTTTTCTCTTTTGTGGCAGTAGAATGACTATTGTATGCAATATCTACATAGATTGTTTCCAGATATGGTATTAATAGAGCTCAGTCCTGTCGCCTCTGGGATTTGATTAAGACTTCGACCTTTTAATGCTTCTTCTTCCTATATAATCAGATTGGAAAACAAACCTGATAGGACAGTTCAGATCGGTTTCAGCCTGGATTTTGGAAAATTGCTGCTTTTCACTACAGCCCTACTGCAGTGACGCAGCTCTCAGGAACTCCCTCTCTCCAGCTGGCTTTCCCAGGCAGAGTAAAACACTTCCTTGTAACGTCAGCCTCGTATTTTTAAGCTGATGCATTGGATCACCCAGCAATTATAGTACAATTTACATAAGTATAATGCAGAGCTATTAGGAAAAAAAGACTGCAGGCAACTCCCTGCCTGCTGGGCTCCTGTTGCACACAGCCTCCTGAGCCAGGCATGGCAGCAAAGATGCACCCAGGGCCAGTAGCCCCCATCATACCTGGGGACCTGCCCTTCCCTTCAGCACCACCAAGTGCCCCTTGGCTGAGACACATGGAACACAGGTGCTTATTATTTTCATTTCAGCTGCTAAAAATTTGTCCTTTGTTGTTATCTGTTGCATTTCGTATTTCCAAAGTCGCGTACTGTTGCAAACACATTTCTAAAGTCTCGTACCTTCTCAGCGATATTTCTTGGGGGCAGTTCTTCACAGCACAGCCATCTTCTTCAGCTTGTTGCTGCCTCTTGGTCAGGGATCCTCCCAAGATCCCCTTGACTGGCCATGCCCACCCCCTTTTATCACAGTTATCTTCACCAGCTACAGCTGCAGCCCAATTAAGGACATCGCAGCTACAGCCCATCAAAAACAACCAGGGCTTATCAGGGCAAGGCCTATATACAGATATTCAATATACAATACAGATATTTTACTAGGACTCCTACTATCGTCCTTTACATTCAGTAACCTAAATTTACTTTCCAATTTACCCCCAGAATTCTTGGAGTACCTACCACCTTTACACAGGGCCCTCGAGTCTAAATCCTAGCAACATTCTGCCTTTAGCAATCAAATATTTTCTCTAACTCCGTAATATTTTGATTCCCTTATCCTCCAGCACTATGTTGCAAACTATATTGGGAATTGTCTATCAGTTCCTCCTACAGCTTCTGGCAGAGTTGCTATGAGTTATCAGATGTGTTCTGGAAGGAAATCCAATTGCAAATAACAGCACAACATATCCCTAATTTCAAAGAAGACACAGATCCCTACTCCAGAAAAGTATGTCTCCAGATAGACAGTTGGCAACTCATTTTCTTGATGCAAAACTATACATTTCCTAGAGAAGCCTTACATCAATTTAGAAATGTTACTTTTAAAAAAATTAAGTAAAAATATTTAAAATATTTTAATATAGAATAAAAAACCTAGAAATATAGTTTTCTTAATTTTTTTATTATCAGTTCATATGAGGTTAAGATTACTTTCTGGTATTAAGTTCTTTACTTAAGAAAAGCATCAGTTTCAGGCATATCTCTCTTTCCAGCAATTGAGGCATTTCTGTAGTATATTTTCCCTTACTGTAAAATTGAAAACTGACCATTCACATCATAGCTTGATGTGAATAACATCAGTGCAGGCACTCTCAACTCTGCTAGGTACTACTAAATACTACTATTTTCTTTTTAGCTGAGCTAGATAGAAGTATCATACAATCTGCAGTACTTACAATTTTTATATGATTTGGTTTTTCTTGCAACTAAAATTGTAGTCCTCTACAGACAGGTTTTGTATCTAGTTATTGCCTGCACTGATACCAGGGAAATACTGAAAAAAATGGCAATTTGGTCACTAAATAGTCTCCTATTTCTCCTTTTATTCTCTTGAGGATAAACTCACTATTCAGCCTAAAAGTTGTCCAGTATTACACCTGTTTGAAGGCCATTTTTGCTGGTGTGACAGAGCTGTATTTGAAGAATCATCCCACTTCTAGGTTGAAATTTGTCTGGGAGAAAATATAAGAGCAGCCCTTCCCCTGGTAAAGCCAGGCTGTGTTTTGGGGCATTGTAACCCAGGTGCTCTGCCCACTGGCCCAGACAGGTTGGCAAGAAAGATCCTTGCATTGATGCATATGGTTAAAAACACTAATATGTATTTTCCTTTGAGAGACAGCAAATTTACCTGCAAGGGCATTCACATGGACACCTGCCCATCATTACACAGAGACTGACTTTGCTGATCAAGACAATATTTTCACTGTGTGGATCAAAACAATTTTCAGTGTGACTACTGAAGCAATTTCCACTTTTTTTTTTTTGTGACTTCTTCCTGCAGAGTGTTTGATTTGCTCCACAAGGACAGCAAAGCTGCTTTATGCTTGCATGCAGCAAACATGAGGTGTCTCTCTTTCTTGCACTCCCCCCAGGCAAGTCTGAAAACTTCTGCCTTAGCCAGCAAACACAGGGCAGGGACTTGCATATGCAGGGCCAGGCTAGGACATTTGGTGCTAGGCAAATTGGCAGTGGAAATTTCATACATGCTGGCAAAACAGTGCTTGGAAAAGGTCCTGGAGGCTGTAAGGAAAGCAGGAGTCTCCCCTGCACTGTGATATTGCATGTCATGACAGAATTCCAAATTACTCAGAGTTTGATGTAAATCTGTGTATGTCTCCTCTGTACGGCCACTCTTCCAAGAACAGTGTTTTCACTATTTTCAGCCTCTATTGGTGTATTATAAGAGAGGAAGAGGTTTTAGGTGAGACAGGTGGAAACAAAAGTTTCAGCAATAACTCCCTGCCCTGTGTTACTGGATTGCAGGTCAAGGCATTTCCTCCAGTCTTATCTCTAATGGGAGCAACTTTTTCATGGTTTTCTTTGGAAATTCACCTTCCTCTCCCCAGAGACGCCAATTCCTGCTCTGTCCCTCCATGCCTGTCCCTTTCTGCAGCCCAGGAGCCCCTGTGGCCCACACAGGAACTCTCAGAGTGGTACCAGCTCTCTGCAGGCTCCCCCCTGCCCCAGGGAGCAGCAGTCAGGCAAAACATTAAAGTATGTTTATACAACTTACCACATGAGTTTCTTTGTGATTTGATCATAATGTGATATGCTCTACTTACACTTTTTCTGTGAGATGGCATCTATGTGAATAAGGAACTTCAGATATTTTTCCAAAGTGAAATGGTTAATGGAAGGTAAATCTCACTGAAAATGGGCAAAGTATAAAATCAACTTGTCTACTGTGTCTTTTCAATGTGCAGCTTAGAGAAGGCAATTCCTTGGCTATTTCACCTTTAAGTCTTCAAGTCTTCCACCAGATGCACTTAGGCAGAGAAGTGAAACGAAGTAGTTTCTTTCTCTGGTGCTTTTGCAATTTCTCCTCAATTTGGGAACTTGTTGGAGTAAATGAATGCTCTCTCTGAAGAGTCTGAGAACAGAGTGGCTGTACCAGTTCCCCATATTCCTCATCCATATACCAGTATGGGACAGCCAGCACAGGCATACTGGAGTCTGCTTTCAGTATGGGCTAGGAACATGTGATTTAACACCTATTCTCAACCTCAACACACATCCAGGGTGAGTGTAGGACACATCATGTGAATCCCAATGCCTGCTGGAACTGCCCAGCAGTGTCTGGGATTATGTATACACCAACATGCGTTTGTTCAGGATTGTAGTTTAAATTTGCAACAGATTAGCATGAATGAGCACTGCTGTTCTGAGGTGTCCCACCTAATCCCAGACTGCACTCAGGAGCCATCTTTATACGTCCTCTTTGCAGAAGAAACTCTGTTAAACCATGAACTCAAGAAGAAAATGCTACTTAACTTAGAATCCACTAAAAAATCTTTTTGTGAACCATCACCATCAGCTGCAAGTTTAAATTCCAAACAAAATCATAAGAAAAAAAGAAAATATGATAAATGCTACTTGGGTACAGGAAAATGTACTGCAGGGCATGGAAATTACAGTAATTCAGATGCCAGGAGGTCAAGCATCAATCTGTAAGTTTTAGTTGCACCAGATTAATGAAGCATCTGTGGTGTTTGCACAGACTCACTTTTCCATTTAGCAATTTATCACTTGTAGCATTCTAGACAAAAAATTGTTAAAGATATTCTATTTTTTATGCTTCTTTTTCACACTACTATTGTAATCTATGTTTATTTAAATGGTATTCCTTATTTTTGTCATTTTCCCTGCAGCTTGAAGAACAAGTGCTCAAATATAGCTCCAAGCTGTCAAAAATAAAATTGGCAATGACTTTAATAGACACAGGTCAGAGGAAATATAAGAAAGTTGCAATTTTGAAAAATTAAATGCCACAGAGGCTTTGTCAGACTTCATCATGGTTGCCCAGAGGATATTTTAGATTTCATCATAAAAACAAAATGGGATTGTGGTTATAGGGGAATTGATAGTGGAGACTGGGACTTTTGCGGAGGGATTAGAATGTAAGAAGATAGTGCAGAAGGTAGTCACACCTGAGGAGTTGCAGCTGTACTAATGACCAAAGATTAGGAACAGGCCTGCCCTTAACAGGCCACAGCTGTGTCCAGTGAGACAACAAGTGCTACAAAGAGTGGGTTAGCTGGGTGAAAAGAGTTGCAGTTTGTTGATTTTGTGTCCCAGAACGGGTTAGTGTTGCAGGGAGCTGTCCATGAGAAATCACCAAGAAGGTATGGGACTTTGCAATAAGATGACAACAGACTTTGGTCTCTTGTTTTGCATTTCTTTGCAAACATAAGGAAAACACAGTGAATCAGAACCTGTCAAGATTGTTTTTGATCCCTTTCCTGAGGACTAATTAGGGGGGCACTTTCTCTAGAGAGACCCCTTAAATAGCCTATTGAGAAAAGACTATATCCTTATGTAGCATTTTTCCACTTTGTGCTCCAGACTGTCTGGGTAACGTTGACCTATGGGGTCAATTTTCTCACTGAGCAGCAATGACAGTTTATTGTTTGTTTTTATTATTATTGTGGCTCCTCCTCAGTATCCTATAGAAATGTACTGGAACAGTATGAGTAGATGAATGCTGTTATTTTTAGCTGGGTTTGTAACAGAAAGTACATATCCAAATATCTGTTCCTTCTGGGAAGTTCCCACAGGCCACGGTTTTTGCTCCTGTGTTGGGTAAACTTGTGTAGATTCAGAAGGAAATTCTGAGTTTTTGCAAAAATAAAAAAAAAATCAAATCTTTGAATACTTTCAAAGAAATCACTGCTTCTTGCAAGCTGAATCACCATCAGGTGCTGGCCTACCTTATGGAATAATCAGGAAGAATGAAATACATAATGTACCACCATTCTAACAAGGTGTTTTTAAGAGAAAGGAAAGCCTTCAAAAATACTTTGTGAAAACCACCATGTAACAGTAAAATAGTGAGTATGTGCTATTGCTGCCTAAAAAAATTTAAAGATAAATAACCAAAAGTTACAGACTCTTGTTTCATATCCAGGCTTTCCAGCATTTTAAATAACTCCAGTGCAGCATGGCACAACTAGCATTAAGAGAATTAGCACTCAATAAAGAATTACTAACAGATCAAGAGACCCTGAACTGGCATGAGAAAGACTGGAGCAGTCCTTTGGGTGGGCTGCTGCTACTCTCAAGCTATGGTGAAGACAACAATGGGCAACTGGTAAACAGTTGGGGTTTTTTCCCCTTCAAGGGTTTTGTATAAGTACTCATTATTAACATCAGAAGGAATTGCCTAATGCAATCTAAACCCAACAAGTGCTATCAGCTGCAATCATACAGCAATAATTGAGCACACTGTGCTTCCTTCAGTGTTTAGGAAAACAGAAGTGACTTAGAACATGACAAACAGATAGGCTGGTGCACCACTCTTGGGAATCAAGAGAGCCAGGAGATGAGATACCTAGCAGAAAAAAGTCTGTCCTGCTGCTTACTTTTTGCTCACATAACTTGGGAATTTCAGTGCTTCTGCTCAGAAGTAGCAAAGCAGTAATTGCTCAGATCTACCTGGAAGCTGCCTGTATCAGGCCCAGAAGAGGCCAGCTTGTGGAACTTCAGTCAGTTCCTCCACAAAAAAGGAAAACTCACCCCTGCCATGCTCCAGAGAGATGGATTTCCTGTGCTTTATGTTTTGAGCCATGTCTCTGCATTCTATGTATATTGTATTACTGTGTGCAACCACTATAGAAGTGTCAAAAACAAGAATAGTGAGGTTCCAATTGAAAAGTGACACTGAAACTACTGAGAAAACTGAAAGAGGGAGGTTGTTTCTCATCATCTGCAGGAGGCACAGAGCCAGAAGCTGCTGATGCTGGAATGTGCCAAGGAAACAGGGCTACTGAAAAGCCTAATTGGAATCATCACTTACCATCACATACCTGTGCTAGCACAAACATAATGGAAATGTAGCAACTGCACAACACCAGGCTGGTAATTCCTCCGTGAGCCATCTTCCAGGGAAAATAAGACATGCACTGCAGAAGCTGACTGAAATGTCTTATTTAGCCTCAGAAATGAGGACACAACCTGCTCTTCCCAGCTGATTAGAAGTGATTAGCTCTTCCTAAATCAATACACACACTGTCTATGTACAGTCTGTGGCCCCTCATGTCTGGGCCACAACACCTCAGGGGGCTGTAGCAGACCCAGACTGGTGAATTCTCTCAGCCCCCTGTGATGGGCTTTGCAGAATGCTGTTATCCTGACTGAATGTTCACTTCCACAACAAAGCCACAGAACATGAGTGAACTTACACTGAGCTTACCAACAGAACAGCATTTACATCCTCGTGCTGCCAGTGCAACACACAGAAACACCAAAGCACTGCACAGACTTAAAATGTTCTCCCATAAAACCCCCTACAGTCAAAAAACCCCATATAAATTAACAGCCTCTGGAAATAGGGATGAACTGAGATTCTGAAGGCAAACAACAGAGACAAATTATTCTCTCTCTCTCTCTCAAATAAGCAGGGAATCACTGATGAAATATAAAAGTAATTTAAAATCCCTGCTCCTGCTGCCCCTCACTCCCATATTGTTGTTGTTGTTTTTTCCTTTTACAAAATGCCTGACCTTTTACATAGGAAAGTAGAACAATGAAGCTCAGAAGAGGGTACCAAAATTCCTTGCTAGGAAAGAGTATGTGTTCTTTTGGAGCAAAAATTGCTAATTTTTAGGATTACAATCTTTGTTGTCTCTTAATTGTCTGTAAAAGCCCAAATTAACTACAAATCTACAACGAGGGAAAGGAAAACTAAATCTTATATCTTGATAGTTCATGTAATCAAATCCTATTTTGTGAATTGTCCAAGTTCTAAAATGCTCCAAGCTCTAAAATGAGTTCCCATAGTGTGAAAAAAACCCAGGTTTTTTTAGTTTCTTCTCTTGATTTTGGGTATCAAATCATGTGACTGTAACTTCAGGGTGTGTTAAGCACAAAACCTTCCACAGTGAGACCCCTTTCCAAGGACTGTCAAACAAAATCTGAAATTACTAACAACTGAAATCTTTGAAAATACTCTATGATGATTGATAGAATGATGTTTTCAAAGAAGAAAAATACAAATTGACTGTTGTCCATGTGAAGTTATGAACCCCTACAGGAACTTTGTGTGGACTCGCCTCCCTTGTGCCAGGGTACCACTGACATGCCAGTACCATGTCCATGTGATTGTCAGGCATTCTGTTTGAGAAGCCATTGTCACCTGTTCCACATTTGTCTGACAGGCACCACCACAACTTCTGTTCCCAACATTCCACGGGTCAGCACCATATTCACCCCTCCCATATGAAGTATCTGCAGACTAACGAGAAAGCAAAAACCTCAGGAGATGCAGCTATTTTTAAAAGACTCAACATTCAAGACTATGCATTTCCTCATATTTATTTTTAACTGTATTTTTCTAAAATATATTAAAATAGAAAAGATGTTCATCTGATTCATACAAAGAAAATACCAATAATAAAATAAGTAATAAAATACTGAAAATATATGAAAGCACCAAAACATTAAAATATTCATATTGGCAAAGACTCTAAGAATATATTTCTGGCAATTTTACAGTAAAGTGCTATTCAATCCACCCAAATTAAGGAATTGGCATTTTAATAGCATGGTTATTGTTATCTTAAGGTTACAAATTACTTTGTTACTTTTCTCACTAAGACAACAACCCATTTCATTGTAAGCAAAGCATTTGAGTTGCATGCACATAAAAAAGAACCCAAGTAACGGCTTCATTATAAGCAGTTAACAATATTAATTGTCAAGTCATTAGAAATACAAAATACTGAGAAACAAAATAGGCAGAAATGAGATTAGTGAAAAATTAGGAAAAAGCAGATGTGGTAAACCATTGTATAAATTAAGAGAGGACAGAAGACTGTGCAACAAACACTTATGCAGCCTTGCTTTGTACATGGCATTTTTTTAGTAATCATATTGCTGGCTTTATTAGTTAATCTGTTTGTTATTTTAAACTGCCCTTTTCTATTTTCTAGAAATAATCCTACATCACCAACACACTGTAAGCAAAAAGACAGAAGCAGAGTATGACCTTTATTTTTCCTTAACAATCACTTCTCATCTATTGAAGTCAGCAGACAAAACCAATAAATCTGTTACAAAGCCAATCTGTAGCAAAAATTAATTCAAGTAACATAATTCTATTAAATCTCCTAAGAGTGAAAATTTTAAAAGTATGAAAGATACCATCAGTCTCCTTTTAAGTTTTCATCATTTTAATATACATATTTACAGCAATGAGTACAAAGAATCCTTGTTAGCAAAGTTCTTTCTAGCTTCATGCACCATTTCCACAACAATTTCTGTGAAATGGCAGATATAATACTTTTATGCTGCCTTCAAGTGTATTTAATCTTTCTGATTTGACTTGCCTTTTTCATAATTTCATATGTAATTTAACCATATTGCACTGCTCAGAGTAAGTTCTTACACTGACTATTTAATAGCCTTTTTATGAACCAATAATAGGCCATCACAGTAAAGAAGTCAGCTCCCACACTCCTTCTGCAATTTGAACAGAAGTTCTTTCCAAAAAAAAAAAAAGAGAATAGGAATAGTGTCTTGTCTTGTGCGTATGTTTCTTTGTAAGAAATGTTTGCAATAACTTTTCATTTCGAAGAAGCACAAAAATAAGGAATTTAACCAATAAGAGCAATGAGTCTGAATTATCAAAATAATTACTAACAATACATATCTTCCTTTATGTGTACATACATACACCGATTATATAAAAAAATCCACCTGTACTACATAATTGCTGTAAATTTTCCTGGATGAACAGATTAACCTTGGAATAGGTTGACTGTTTGCATCTTCTATGGGAGTGATTCAGAATGTAAGAATGAATATGATGAAAAGAAATGAAATATTATATTTTAAGTACTTGAATAGAAGAAAAAAAAAAGCACAGCAGTCTTAAATAATGTTGTATTTGGTTTCCTCCTTCCATTCAGTAGTTTTTATTGAGTTGTACAGTGAAAATAGGTCCTAACTTTAACATCTTCCTCATGCCCTATTGTAAGAGTCAACTTAGACAATAATTTCAGTAATTTTGTTGGCTGGTCATTCATTTCTTCCATCTTTTTTTCCCCAGTAAACTGTTCCTTGTTCATTGCTGTAGGCTCACAAACCTCATTTTGGCAGTTCCAGAATCCAAGTGCAGCACTGCAATCTTTTTGACTCCAAGGAGCCATGACAGGCAGCAGCACATCCAGGGCACAGCAATTCTTTTTAGCTTCTCTGGGCATAGGCCAGGTAGAAACAGAAGGCAGCAACAGTAACTGATAGCAGTGATAAAACAACTGACAGCTGCTGGAACCAGAGGCAGCGATTCATCTGCTCCTCAAGTCTTTTATTAATCTGCAGTAAATGAGTTAGCTGAAAATAGAACAGTTTCATTAAGTCAGAATTACTGCACTTGAAAGCACTTGGCAATTTTGAGCTATTCTGGCAATAAGGAGAAAAGATAAAGAAAAAGAAGAAGAAAAAGAAGAAAAAGAGGAAGAGAAGAAAAGAAAAGCGAAAAGAAGCCTTCTCTCAGTGGTCTCTCAGCAATACCTTTTCTATCACTATACACTTCAAGAATCTCTCCCACTAAAGGAGCTTCAAATCTTAAGTTATAGATAAACAATAAGGCCTGCATCAAACAGGTGACATCTTTACACTCAGAAGCAAAAGACTGTACTGATGCTCATTGATATGCCAGATCTGTATATCCAAAAGAACAATGAGCAAACTGCATTGAAAGTTTAATGATTATTAAATCATTATCATTAAACAAAATAATTAAATCACTATAACTGATGTAGTTACCTTAAATTGCTGAGACATTCAAATAGTATAATTCACAAAATACCAAAAAGGTTCAGTAAAAATTCTTTTTATCTCTACCATATTCTATAATTTTGCTGAATATTCAGAACAAAGGAATAAGCTATTACCTGTATATGTAAATCTTCATTAGTTTTTGCTGGAATATTAAATGCATTGTCTTTTAATGTCAGAGAAGAGGGCTTACTACTTTCTATGACGTGACACCTGAGCCTGTAAAAAGGAAACAAGAACACACACCGAAAATCACAAATGTAATGCAACATTGTATAATTAGGAGTAAACAATCCATCTTAAGAGGATAAAGTCCCTGCACTTTTAAATTTAAGAGACAATAATTATAATTACACTACATTTAGTCTAGGTTTACCAAAAAATAAAGGTCAGGTTTGTATTTGTGAGTAACTAATGTACACAGCACACTTGTAATCAAATTACCTCTCTCTATTGTTTCAGGGTCTGTCTTTAAAAAAACCCATATAAATTGCACCACTTATGCAAGGAAGCTCAAGGTCACTCACATGATGCAGATTTTAATCAAAGGGGAAGTAAGGGATAAGCCCTTGAAGCAAACACAGAACAAGATTTAGGCATCAAGACTCACAAAATACTTTTTCCACGGTAGTTTTGGCCATGAGGGGGTAAAGACAGCTCAAAAAAAACCCCATCCCCACAAACTCACAGAAAAACCCCAGGAACCATCTACGGCAAAAAACCAGTCAAATCTGCAGGGAACCTTTCCTAGTTCAGTGATATCACCCAATATGACTGGATGAGAGAGAAGAGCAACAGGTGCATTTAAAGAAGTGTATGGGGAAATGTATTTTTAAGCGATTTTTCTAGATGATTTTTTCACAATTAAATATCAAAATACACATATGAACATGTGATAAGTTTTACAGAAATTTTCTACAAAATTTCCTAGTAGAAAGGGAACATTTTTAATACTGTCTAGAAAATAGTTTTGTGTTTATATGTCTGCGTTCCTTGACTGCTTCCTTTTAGAAAACTCAAGTGACACATTCTTATTAAAAAACCAGAACCTCTATTGTTCATGTGTATTGTCACATGCATTCACATTTTTTCCACTTAACTCTTAATTAGCACAAGAATAATTAGAAAAAAAGAAGAGCACATCCAGAATACCATTTTATACATGAAACCCACATCTAATCATTTAAAACAGAGCAGAAGTCTCAGCAATGTATTTTGTTCAGTAACCACACAAGTGAATTTGGAGAATCCCTCATTGATTTTGATTACACAAGTGCTATAAATCAGCTAAATAATAAAAGCTTAAAAACCCCCAAACCCCTGTTTACCAGAAAACCATATGCTTACCTATGTTCCATCACTTTGGTCCTAGGGACTTCTTTCCAAAACTGAGTCAGTTCTGGCACACCTGCTCCAGAGGACTGGTCCATTTCTGCTGCCATTATAAGGAAACGATCCTGCAAAGAAGCTGCAAAACCTGCCCTCAAGGAAGAAAAAAGCAAAACAAAAAAAAGCAACAGTGTGCTTTGATAAAACAACAATATTGCAAGAATAGAAGTATTTTGCACAAAAGTGCCATAAAATAAGAACTTGCTTATTGCAGGACACCAGACACTGACTTGCTAGAAATAAAAATGAGGAAATCATTTTCTGAAGCCCAATAATTCTAATTACAGTTTTCCCAAAAATATATATGTTCATTTTAACAGAACTAGTTTAATCTTAATAGCTCAAAGACAACCCAAAATTTTGTAAAGAACATATTCTCCAGCAAATTCACCTGTCCTTGCAACAATTTAGGAAACTGATTTACTGTTGATAAACTCCTACTGTAATAATGAACCAGTAAGACAAGTGCCACTCAGTTTTTTTGTTTTTTAAGACAAGAAACAAAATGGGTTGCAGACAACAGCTGCTTATGCCTGAGTGGAGAAGTAAATCAGTACAAGCAGTTACTCAAATCCTTTCTGACATCCATGTTTTTCTAACAAATGGTACCATTCTCACACAAGAGTCAAGTAGACATGGGCATCAGTCAGTCCCACACACCAGCAATCACACACAACCATCAGTGCCTAGAGCATGTCTAATGCTACTTGCCCAGATTTCTTACAACCTCTGTTTTACAGTTTTACTTACCACCATGAAGAGAAACTATTATATCTAATGAGGTGCCAGGTTCACAGCTGCTGTTACTGGGTTTAACCCTGTATTTTTCTGGTGCAGTTGTTCTCACCTATAAACAAGAAATATGAAGGATACATTAAGTGCATGCAGAAATTACAATTGCTTCATAACTTCTCTCATTCTGTAATAACTAAATCCCTGAAAGCTTGACTATTAGGACAAATCACTAAAATACATCATTTTGTAAGCATAATAGGACTCTTGCATATTTCTTTTTCCTCCCTGTCAATTGCATTTATCCTTTCTTTTCTTTCATTTGCTATTTTTCTTTTGCATACATATTTAAAACCAGCCAAGAACATGTTATAATAAATATGAAAATATGAAAACTTTAAGTTATTTTAATGTGCAGAGAATGCAAACAATGGGAAAAAAATCCACAAAGATGCAAGTAAACTCTATCTTTCTGAAGCAAATATAACTACTAATTCTTTTGATGGCGACATTTGCAGATGGATCTGCACCATTTTGGAGTATAACTAACTTGTTTCCAGCCAGTATTTTAAAAGAAAAATTCTAAAAAGATGACTTCTCAATGCTCAAGCCTTTCTTTTTCAAAAAGTATTACTCTCACTAAAAAACCAACCATCACTTTTGCTCTTTTTTAGTGAGTGCTCCAAAGATTTGTAATAATAATTACCCCCTTTGAGGTGGTACACTGTAGGCATAAATTCAGCCAGAAGATCTTTGATCTGCCTCAAACAACACTACACAATAAAAAAATTTGTCTGTAAAATGGATTTCATAGTATTCTTCCTCCTTACAGAAAACAAGAAAAAGTTACACATTTAGTAAACCAGACCACACATAAAACACTTACTTTAAAAGCCACTACATTTTTAGTGATGTTTGTGAGAACTATCAAACATTTTTTCTCTCCAGTTTCTTTGGATCCAAAATATAGCTCTTCTGCTGGGCTAATAGGAAATTTAAAAAGAATTAGTTTCTTCAGATTATCTTTACAATAGATCATACAAAAAACTTGACCACACCTCCAGGAAAATAAGATACTTTCTACCCTGAAGCTACAGTCAGCATTAACAGATTTTCATCAAAAAAAGCTATGAAAACAAAAAGCAGAAATTTTGTAGTGAAGCTCAGGGTTGACTCATGACAAGTGGAACTGGCTGCCTCAGCTGATAACTGCCCTTGACTTCTGCCATCTGTAACAGCAGGATCAGCCAACAGATACTCAGAGTCAGCTACTGCATCTTTGGGCAGTGTGGTAAGGGAAAGCATTGCTGACTTTAATTTATGCTCATGTTAAGGAGTATAAGGTGTCACAGACAGGGAGGAATTTCAACCTCAAATATCCATCCTTGTCATGGGTATAGTGCACACATAAGAGAAGGCAGATATCCACACCTGGCAATCATTTCAACCACGACAGCTGAGTCCACTTGTACTTATGAGTCAGTCTTCACATACTTGTGGTACCACATGCATAAATAAAGTTATTGCTTGTTTTTAATATTCTTGTGCAATTAAGAGAGTCATGCATGAGATAATTTAAACCACATCAAACTAACACAACTCAATTTGGATAAGCATTCAAATGAACACCAGTAGGTAAAATGTAGGGCATGCTCATATAATTGTTGAAAGGAAACTTGAGTAGCAAGTGAAGAACTTTCATTATGTCACATGAGGAGCACGCAAAGAACTGCCATTCTACTGCGTACTAATGAACTGCATATCCTTTTTCAAAACTCGTGATTTTTTTTCCCACGTCCTCTTTTTGAAATGGCAATTTCATGTTAGTTTGACCTCCTCCCTAAAAGACTTCCTTTTATGGTACCAATCCTTCTTCTCCTACTTCACCCAGGGTATGAGCTGAGCAGAAAAGCCCTTGGTGCTGTAGGGCGAGTGTGAACGCCCCTGCTGGAAGCGGGTTCTGGGGGTGACTGTGATGTTGGGGTGCTGATGTCTTACAGGGCATTAGTCAGTTTACATGACAAGGCTACTTCTTTTGTGGTGAGGATAAGGAAGTGGGCAAGTGGGCCAAATAAGGCAGAAACCAGTAAAGGGATGGGTTTAAAACCACTTCATAGGGTAATTCCCTCCTCCTCTCAGTATTCTTGCATTTCCAAATTGTCAGCTTAAATAACCAGTGCTAGGGAAGGGTTGTAGCTACAACATACTTTAGCTGTCTTAGTACTGTACTACTGCGGCCGTGTGTAACAGCAATTGCAAGATGGACCATAAATGAAACAAGATAATAATCAGCCTCAAAAGAAGCCACAAACATGATTAAGGGAAGGAATATTCTGCCAGAGCCTGATCTTTCTTGTTCTACCAATTATGGTCATATGGGGGAAAAAAAAAAAAGCTTGGGGACCACAGGTCTATGGCTCTTGTCAGTGAAATCAAGTTCCACAGCATTGAAGGTAGGTGGCATGTATCTATTAGGAGGGTGGATTGTTTAAAAAAAACACCCAAGCTTTTTAACTTTCACAGATGCAGGAATTTCCTTAATCTGATGTGTGTGACATAACCAGCTTGTGCTAGAAATTCCTGTACCACAACACACCACGAGTTACTCCTCCACCAGACAGTACAAGGAAGCTGCTGCTTTTTGTCTGCCCAAACAAATTCATTTATTGAGGAGGAAAGTCAGAGGCAGCCTTTCATTGAAAGGTATACAAGGCAAACACAATTGTGGTCTAAATGAGGGAGACAGCCGACTCATAAGCATGACTAAACATACAAGAAACAAAAGAGCACGAGGACGCAGCTCTGGCCCGTGATTTTCTGGTGCCAGAGCTGCAGTGCCTCAGCTGTGTGCTCAGGCTCCAGGCTGCTCCCTGCACAGGGCAAGGCTGGGAGATGAGCAAGGGTGCAAGTCAATCAGGATGGCAGAGCTTATGGTCTCTGTGGTGGGTGCCTACAAGTGGTAATGAATGGCACTGTATATTATTGGTTCAATCACTTTCAGTAAAATGGGCAGAGCAACAGCTGCACTCAGGATTTTACTTTAAAAACAAAACAAACAGCAAGAACAATGAAGACACCAGTATTTTATTTTCTATGACAGCAAGACTACAAGTATTAACACCTCTATACTTGACTAACTTTACTCTTCCATGTGTTGCAGTCCATTTAAGTTACTTCTATTCAATGACAGGTTGAAGTATTTTAAGAGGAAAAAAGGAAGTTTCTGGGGGTGTTTCTGCTTGTTTGGATTTTTTTTCTTGTCTGCTTATGATTTTTGCTCCTTTCTTTTTTAATTAAAAAGTGGTTGGAATAACACATCTAGCATTTGTGATTGCCACAGAAAATGTTCAACATTCTTTTATAATCACAATTTTGCAGTTTATGCCTTTGCCTTGCCATACAAGAAACTAAGGCTATACAGAGGAGGTTCTTCATTTCAGATTTCAATTTACACATATAAAATATATTTGTGCTAATGAGCATGTCATTATTAAAATTCATTCCAAAACTAATTCATTACAGCACTTAAAAAGTTAGCTAAGAAATTACCTAAAAATTAGATATTTTCTTCATTCATCTAATAGCAAACTGAAAGTGAAAATAAAAGTTAACATCTAAATCAAATTCTAAACAATCATCTTAACCTAAAAGGCAGTGAAAAGAAAAAGTGATATTGGCTAATTGATTTCTTTATTTTAGTTTAGTGATAAAAATAATTGCAAGATGGATGACAAAATCTTCTAGGTAGATATGTCATTATAGAGCCCTTTCCATACAAAATAAACTGGATCCATTAATCAAGTTCAACTGGTGGAAACTATTACTGTAGACATTTATACCATCAAAAGCCAAAAGAATTCCAGCAAGATTTGAGAGTAAAAACTGTCTTGAAAAAACATTGGTTTTTCTTGAGCCAATGAAATCAAACCATGTCAAACCAGTCCTCTCATTACAGATAAGGACTTAACTTAGTCAGATGGTTTCCCAATATAAACAAAACACTTGTACAATTCTATGGAATATACAACTATTTGTACAAAAGTACAAAAAGTATACCAATCTTTAGTGACACCAGAAGATTCACTGAAAACTTGTAAAACCAGAAAAACTCTTTAAGCTTTGTAAAAATCCATCCTAAGAAGTTGTTTATAATTTTTTTTCCTCTAACAGTCCGAAAAAACTTTATTTTGAAAACCAACTAGTTCAGTACTCAAGTGTCCAAGGCACATTGTAAAAAGAAAATTTAAGAAAATTATTATTACCTGATATGTAATAAAGGTCCTTTAAAAGTAGTTAATGCTTTCTTTGCATTTTTTGGTTTGACCTCTGTTTTGTCAGTTTCCTCTGATTTGGAAATTTGTTCTATAGAATTCATCTGAGTAAAAATGATAGTTATAATGATTAACTAGAAACCTGGATTACACATTACAGAATCATGCAGGCATTTCAAAGAATATGATGAGGCTTATTCAACAGTTTACAAATTATAGACCAAGCCTTATATATATATTCATTCTCAGAAGGTGCTTGAAGTCCACTGAATAAAATTCTTTACTATAGAAGTTACATAACACATTAAATGTGTATGAAACAAAAACTCTGCTCTGGTTTGTTTTTTTTTACCAGGTATTTTCCTGCTGGTCAAGTCTGGTTTTGAAAATTCCAGACACACTAAGTTATAGCACATCAAAGGTTATAAAGCACTGGTATTCATCCATTGCAAATTAAAATTAAAACAGATGAAAACAATACCATCACTGTACCACTGTAACAGAAAGCACAGTGCCAATTCCACACTTCATTGCATTGCAGGGTAGCTAAACATATCTTCATTGCTCTTAGATGAAACTCTGAAGTATTGCAGAACATAAAAGAAATAATGCTGATTGAATTGGTGCCTTCAAAACTGCAGGTAAATCTTAGGTTCTGAGGGTTTTCTTCTATAATATTTGGAAAATACATGCAAAACAGGGCAGGTGCTGGGGGGGGGGTACAGAAGACTGAAAGAATTAGTGACATCATGATTCCAGATCAGCTGACTGAAGAGTCTGCTTAGTCTCCTTTTTTATTCCCCTCTTAATACACAGAAAAGACATGAAGAGAACTCAGTTTATGCAAGTTTGAAGTATGGGAATGAAAGGAATACAAAACTTTATATGAAATAGGCTGTATAAAAAGATCCCACATGGGAACTTTTTAAATAATTATATAAAAGTGGTAGAAAAAGGTTAGTGTGTAAATACACTGCACCAGTTATATGTTAGGCTTTGTTTGACATAAAACTACCAGAAAAAATATTACTGTAGATTACAAAAGTGGAAGCACCTACAGGACAGGCACTTACTAACCAGGTTTATCCCTCATGATTCCTTGCACTGAAAAAAATTGAGTTACCTTGGTTACACTGAATAAAAGTGAAAACAATTATAAGCTTTATGGTATTTCAAGAGTAAAAAAAGTAAAAAACCTAAAATACCTTAAGTAGAAAGCTAAATCACCCAAGCAAATTAAAATCCAGCAAACACTGAGGCTTATTAAGCACCAAAGGCAACTCACACACAAAGTAGAAATTCTTCATGTTTCTGTATGTGAGAATCATAGCTTCTAAAATGTGCCCCAAGGAAAACAAGCTACTGAGTCTAACCATGGTTATGTAATGCTTCCTTTTGACCTTAAGGTCAGTGAAATTATCTTTTTTTTTTTTAAAGCTGGCAAAGTCTCAAATAACAGCTGGACTACTTAGTGATCCGCACATTTCAAATTATTCTGACAAACCCGTAACAGTAAATGAAAATGTATTCTACTCCACTAAACAGAAGTTTTGCAAGTAACATTCCAAAATTAATTATGGTAACAAAGTAGTGAATTTCAAATTCTTTTCTACTATTTTCAAGAGCAACATCCCCAGTTAATATTACTGCATATTCCTAAATATCTCTTCATATGAACTTGTGCAAAACAATGCCTTTATTTCTGGATAAACAACACTGCAGGAAGATTATGTTGCAAAACATGATTGATGGAGTAGGAATACAATTTCTCCTGAGAATAAATGAAAACATTATATGTTGAGATTTTATCAATAATTTAAAAAACAAAGTAACATCCAATAGTGCATAAATATTTAACAACATTTTTTCATGTACATACTGATTTAAGTATCAGAGAAAACTAGATCTATTTCAAAATGATCACCACTAAATATACCAAGATTAAAAAGAAATCTACCAGAAAGACAACCTTTGAAAACAAAACACAGAAACCTTTTTCCTTTTGCTGTACAATTCACTATATTCCAAGAGACAGACTAAATACTTGGTGCATATTTTATGCATTCTGAAGCATGAACCTTAACAAACCAAGAGGCAAGGTTGAAACTGTAATTATAATTTTTCAGTTTTCCTGTGTTCTTTTGCTAAATTAGAAGACAGAAAAACTGTTAAAAACATACAACACAAAGACAAATAACCAAAACTATACTCCTCTTGTCCCACTTTGTAACCATCTAGCTAGTCTTGCCTAAATCTTCACTTAGATACCTTTTTCTGATTAAGGTTTTGTGCTTCATTCAGCTCCCCAGTCTCCTTGGTGTCTGCATCTATCTCTTCTTTACTTTCATGCTCATCTTCACTTGTAATGGGCCCATTTTCACATAAAGGAGTTTGAAAATCATCATCAACCAAAGGAGGATAACTGTACTTGAAAGAATCCTGAAAGATAAGGATTTATAAAAGACGAGTTATTCAAAAGGATTAGAAGTGCCTTCTCTAGGGTTTTTTAAATGGAAATAGTGTCTTTGTTTCTTGTTTCACATTACTTTTATGTTTCATTTATCCACTTCAAGTTGCACCCCTGCAGAAAGCTGACACCAAGAATTTCTATTTTATCAATAGACAAATAAATACAGTCATCCAACAAAGCCAGTAAACTGTAACTTGGATTTATAGTCACAGCAGAACTACAGAAGCTGGTCTATCAAGGATCAGCACTCAGAGTCTAATTGCTGAAGTTCTCGCCTTAGTTCTCAAAAATGTGGTTTAAAACTTATGACAGCTATTTCTGAAAATATTTCAAAAGTGATGAAAAACATCAGTAGTTCCTTGCATGTTAGTTTCACAATGGCCACTTTAAAAAAAGGAAATAAAGCCCAAAACCATAAAACAACCCCAAATAATCCCTTAAACTTAACATAATGTGTGTGTAGACCTTTAGCATATTCTGCAATTCAGACCTCTAGTCTTTGGAATGCCAAATCAATTTAAAGACCACATTTAAGACATCTGAGTAATGCAGCAGCAGAATACTTAAGTTCTCAATGACTCTACAATAAAGGTACCTTTTCCATTGGAAGATCAGTAAAAAACAATTTTTGCTAACTGGAAATGTTCTTAACATTCTCTAAATTGTTTTATTACATTTAATGTTAGAGGCAGTGTTTGAACAGGGATCTCTGTTCCTACTGCATTTTCAAGCAGTTTTAAGCATCAAGTAAACTGATCTAGTCTGTCAGCTTTTCCAGTGGAGAAAAATATCATAGCTTTGACTCCTGTGAGGCAGAATGGAGCAATGCCCCTGCTTCACAAATGAAGCCTCCCTCAGCAGGGAGTTACAAAAAAGGTGTTTCAAAAGTATACTTCCTGCTCATCTATAATCAAGGTCTTAATCTCATCTACTCCTTTGTAGCAACAGTCAAAGACCTCTAGGTGAATGAAACAGGTATTCACTGGCACAAACAATATCCTATTAAGGACCAGAAGGACAAGTTTTAGGTATCAGCTACAGACTAAATCACTATTAAAAGAAGACTCCAGTCCACAAGAAATCTTACAGCAGTCTTACAGAATACTGACATCCCACATTTGACAGAAACATCCAGCTTTCACTTACCCAAACCACCAAAGCCTTGTCATTCCCTCCCAGCATAGGATGTAGGGCATGTAAAAAAGTGAACTTAATAGATGGAAATGAATTTTGCTGCACATATTACTTGGCCTTCTTAATCCATGCAGCTTGATAGCTTCAAGAGCTGAGTTGTCCCACTGATGAGATTCTGTTCCAAGTCCCATACTTCCTAGTCACAGTGCCTAAGTTTCAGTGGCATGGGTATATCTACTAACAGGGTGAAAACCTCAGCCAGGTAAACAAGACACTTATTCAATGCCTGATCCATCCATTCTATAAACTTATGGCTCTTTTTTACAGCAGATCTAGAGAATGCATGCTACAATTTTTGGCAGTTTTTGTAGAGATGTCTTAATCATAGTAGTGATATATTCTAAGATTACATGCACACAGTGGCCATGAAGTCATATGCAAGCTTAGGCATGTCTTAACTTCAGGCCACTGACCTACATAAGGTAATTCCAAGAAAACCTGAGGGCTATCAATTTAGAAACCCAGGTGAAGAGCACAGCAGTTGCACACATTGTTCAATACTGGCACCAGTAGAGACAATCTCAATCAATTCATCCTTGTTAAATCCATTTTCTGACAGAGAAAGGTTGGGCAAAACAACAAATCAAAACCCTACTGTGTGTTCATGTCTTGTATCAAAGTGTACACAATACGTACTTGAGTCTTGCAGAAAATATTACTGAAGAGACAAATCTCTCTTCTCAGTCAGAAATGTGTATGCCTTAAGAACTGGACTGTTCCCACAGCTGGACATGGCAGAATGTGTGATGCAATAGATAGGAAAGCCAGAAAACATTGACTTAGGCTACATTTATTACTAAATAAAAAATATTACCAAGTGGCTCTTGAGCACCTAACCCTAATTTTCCAGGCTGGCTAGCATCAGCTTGCTCCTAGATCTGTCCTGGGCATTTTGACAAGATCTACTGCTATAAAGCAAATGACCTCTATGCACTATGGACAAGAACAACTCAAAGCCACATATCTGATGTGCAGCATGTATGGATTAGCAATATGGTAACAGCCACAGCCAACAGACTGATGAGGACTTCAATGGAACTTAGACCAAATCCATATTCTGAAGTCTTGAAAAACCCAAGTTTCTATTTTCCATAATTAGTTTTAATGCTTTTGGTACTCTGGAGACACCTTTGCCCACTAGTTGTCTAAAAATAAAGCATGTAATATTCCTCTTTCACAGTCAATCAAAGGATTTTAAAGCTATGGAAAGTTTCTAATCCACCTTTTGAGTGACCCTGAGACAGACTTAAAATATGCTTAAAGATAACTTAATTGAGACATTGAAGTTGGATGCTTTCAGAGACAAAGAACAGTTCCCTTAGTTAAGCAAAGTAATCACTGACTTCAGGTTTAACGCTATTAATTCTACAGATTATTTTTTTCTGTTGCTTCCAGAACTAGTCTAACAGTCTTTGAAATACAAAGAACATAAGTGCAGTGGAATCTAGTTATGTCCCCAAATTAACCAGCCAAATGATCTGCTCCACTGGCAGGACCTGGCTCCTCAAAATTGCATCCTGGTAGGGGACACAGCAAAGGATGCAGACATGCTGTGCTCTTCACTGGCATTAGGCTCGTGGAGAATATGAAGATCTGTAACTAAAAGCGTGGAAATCAAAGATGACAGAGAGGAAATCAGAAGGAGGAAAAAAAACCCAAACTGCCTCACAAACAAAACCAAACACTTGAGAGAAAAATGGAAGGAATCAATTTGTGCAAGTCAGATACTGCATTTTAAAAAGCCAGGCTTGACAATACTAATAATGGTGAATTGTACTCCAGCTAGCTGCCTCAAGAGAAGCCAAGGTTAATCACATCAAGAAAAGTTAAATTCTGAGAAAAGGGCATTATGTTGTCTGTTGTCTGGTCAGTGAAAAACTCCCTGCTATCAGAGATGCAAAGATCCTGCTTTACTGTATACACTGAAAAAATCTTGGGAAGAAAGATTCAGAGCACAATTTTGGAGTCTCAGTATTTGCTAACAATTCTTCCAAATTCTGACAGTTCTGAGGTTAACAGCTCAAAACATCCACCAAGTGAAACTCAGTAGTTAGACAAAGAATATGCTGGTTCAAAATACAGGGCTCTTAATATGCAGAGATAAAACTGTTCTGCTGAAATTGTTAAAACCCCTGGAGTTGTGTCAGACAAGTTTACTACTATTCTACTACTTTATTTCTGCCACTGCAACTTTTTACCCCAGGCAGATGATGTGGATAAGCTGCCTCCATGATTCTGAAACTTGTTCATGCTCTCAGATGGGCAATATGGAGCCAGCTTGATCAACAATCACTAATCAGCAATCAGACCGTTCAGGCCCAAGGCAGGATTACAAATAACTGTGTGTTCCATCAGATGCTTCAGTAGGGTATATAGCAAAACCACACAAGTTTTTTCTTTAAAGACATAATGAACTATTAGGTAAGAGAGTCTAAAAAGCAGATGGGAGATACTCAACTTTAATAAGGAAAAATACTTGTCCCTCTATTGCAACAATAGGACAATACTACAGGAGGCAATCCCAGAACCAGTGCTAAACAACATTTATTCCTTACTGAAACCACTTCAGACCTCATCAGCCCTTCCCTCAATGCCCACTCCTGCTGTGCAGTAATTTCCACTTTTTCCATATGAGGAAGTTCCTATGTGAGAGTGGGAGCTGGGGCAGCAATTTTCCATGGAGAAAAAGGTATCTTTTCCTCAAGAGCCACATGCACTTTTTAAAGGCTTCTAATCTCAGTCAAATGAAAATCAAAGTAACATTATTTATGTTACCTAAACAAATTTATGTCCTGGCCACAATAACACTGCCCTGAATTCATATACAAAGGAACATGGCCTCCCCTACTATTGCTGAAACACAACCCTCCTTTTCTCCATATTGTTGCTGCCATAATGCCAAAAGTACTTCAGAAAAGAAAAGGTGGAAAAAGAACCATGAAAAGTAACTCTCCTGCAGTGGGCTTATTCTTCTACCATAAATGGCCTATTAATATTTTAAAGCATAATTTTTCTGCTAATTTATTTTAAAGGTTATGCAATACTGATCTACTAGCCTTGTGAAAAGTGAAACCTGTTGTGCAAGTTGCTTGGTGCTGTTGCACTCTTTAGATTGCACTAGAACTGGATTCTGGTTCTGTTAAACTGATGCTGCTGTTAAACTGGAGCTCTACTGTACTCTTTGAAAAGAAACTTCTACAGCCATGTCTGAAAATGCAGCCCTAGAGACAGCAAAAGAAAAACAGCTCCAATATAAGTGTCTTTACTGAATCATAGCTCTGGAGCAGGGCTAGAACTCTCAGAGGACAATGAAACCTACTTTCTGTTCATAGAATTTGTTTCATAAACATACACCATTTCTAATTTACCAGGGAGTAAAAAAAGTACAAGTGACAATGACAGATAATTTTTCTTGAAAGCCTGAAAAACTAAGTGGTTTTCAGTGACTTATAAGGAGATGAATAGTTCAGAAAAAATAGTAACAGTAGTTAAGAATATACTTAAGAATGTAGATATCAAATTCTCATGAAGTTCACCTATTTTACATTATTGTGATTTTGAAATTATCACTGGCAAAACAATTTAAAGAAATCTCTCATCTGTGAAGAGCCAACCCTCAACCTCACATATGGAATACAGGTGCCTCAGACTATCACAACAGAAACATGACATTTCATACTTACAGTTCCACCCATGTGAGGTGGCAGATACTCTGCACTGATGTATTCCTGCACATCATTCTTGTTTGTGAACTTTAACATGCTTATTGCATCTGGGCCAAGCCAACCCTTCACGATTTTAAAAGCAGCTTTGAAAAACAAAACACCAAACAAAACAAAAGATATGCATGAGTTAACAGGAAAGCAGTTTTGTTATTTTGTTTTTGTAGGTTTTTTTCAGTGTATTGGTAGACCTTACATAACACAAGTGAGTTACATCCCTCAGAATATTGCAGAACCTGCTCTTAAAGCAGGTTATTATCAATTATAATTGGAATGAGCAATGCAAGGGGAAAAAGGTATTATTTACAGATAAATGGAAGGAGTATCTTTGATTGAATAACTGACAACTCTGCTGTTTTAGAATTTGGCCTTTGAAGTACTGAGCAGGTAAAACCAATTGTGTTTCCAAATCTGAGTGAGGGAGGTTGGGAAAGATGTATACACTCTCCCTTGCAGAAATGTTTGGCTCACTTAAAGGATATTTGTTTAAATTAATGAAGCATTTACAAAGACCATTGTTAATTCAGTGACAGTAAAACATGAATATGCAGGAAAATATAAAACCAATATAAAAATATGTATTCATATGTCAACAACAGAGAAATAGTGTATTTATCCTGTACATTATAGTTACAACTAATTATTAAAGTATCCAAATCAGAAGAAATGTAACCACATCTGCAACCAGTCTCAGGCATCTATCCTAACTTGTGCATTCTAGTTTTGAGCTGGTTGTAAGTCACCATCACTGCTAATGACAGGACTGCTGAAAGGATTCTAGTTAGCAGCACTCAAGGAATAGATTATTTATCAAGATCTCCTAGCCTTTGAAAACAACAGGATGAATACAGACTTCATGTAAAGTATGATCTAAAATACAATGATAGAAAGAAAAATAGAAAGAATGCAACCTTTAAACTGACAGATTTAAAGATGCACGTTTAACAAACTCCATTATTCATCTGTATCTACACAGAGTAGAACAATGTTTCTTATTTATGCTGCTAAATTTTAAAAGTTGTCACAATCCAAACATAAAAAAACAACAAAAAACCCCAACTTACCATTCATTATCCATGGCATTTCAAATATTACTATCTTTGCTGAAAAGAAAAAAAACATCTGAATACCAAGTGCTAGGTATTTCTCTATTTAAGAGCAAGTTCAACAATAACATTCATGTAAAAAGTAAATATTCACTTTTACAAACCTCCATGTTCACCTCCTTGCAAAAGCAATTTTGTACAAATTAATTGCTATTTAGAAACATTAGCTGTTTGTTTGGAAAAACTTAATAAAATCCCAAGCAATACATTGGTTATGTACTCCCTGGGATATTACTTTCTGATATTTTGTTATCACATATAAAGCAAAGACAAGCTCTCAACCTGACCTAGAAAACCAGCTACTGAAAAGAAGAAAGTTTAAAAAGTATATTCAGCCCCCCCTTACTTCACAAAGAAACAAATAAGTCTTTATTTTCTCCAAATATTCTTTATTTAACCATAGAGGTTAGAAAACACTTAAGTGTCCCAATTTTTTTTCCTCTTGAATGTCAAAAACAATGTTGCACTTGCCTTTAAGTTTGATATTTGATCAAAGCTTTGAACTTTGATCAGCAAGCCAAAATTTAATATTCAGAGTTTAAGCAGTTGCTGTATGGAAGTTCAACATTCACAGCCATTTTCACCTAAAATTTACAACATATTTAAGATGAACTAGCATAAACTATGCAGTGTTTGCCTATGCATCAAAAATCTAGCAGGTAAGTATGCAGAGTTTTTGAAGTATGCACACAAAAATGCCTTTTCAGAATAAATAATTTTCAGAATACACCATTTTCATTTTCAGAATAAACCATTGCTCCTCATAAACTTCTAGAGCCATTCATTCTTTGACCACTCAAGGCTCCTAAAGGATACAAACTATCAAAGTTTGTAAAGCTTCTACACAAGTAACAAGCAAAGGAAAACAAGCAAAGGTTGTTTGCTTGAAAAGAAAAGAGAAGAGAGAAATTCTTTTCTCTTATGAGCTTACAATAGTTCTTACTAGGTATAAACATAGTAAGAACTATTACTTAGTAATAAACATTATTACTTCACAAAAAGACAGTTGATTTTTGATGAAAGTAAAGTTTATTCACAAAATTATGTTTCATGAAGTTACCCCAGAAAGCACATGAAAAAAACCCTTATTTTCCCCATCTTCTATCATATTATGCAATGCTCTTGTTACACCACTCTACAATGCTTAATACTTATTATACAATACTTACTGAGAAAATTTGGGTAATAATCTGTAAAACAGTTGACAATAAACCGGACAAAATCCAAGTCCTAAATAAAAAATCAAATAAAATTTAAAAAAAATCACAGCATAAAAGCAAAGCAAGCCAAAACATTAAAAAGTACAGGTTTAGTTAAAGCATTTAATAAAAAGCACAAGATAGATATCTTGTAGTCAACTATGATCAAATTTTACATACACTACAAATATCCTCAAAACACAATGCAAGGCTTTTCCCTCCATTAAACTGCTGCAGGATTGTGGTCATATTTCCCTTTATAATCACAGAAAGAAGTCAACAGACCTCTGATCACTGCAATAATTAAGATATCTAAACTATGCTGAGTATCAACAGGCTTAAGATGCACAGGAAAGATACAGGAAAAAGAAACCTTTAGCACTAGAGAAGCTTGACAGATGGAAGAATACTCAATATGCTACTGCACTCAGTATTATATTTTCAAAGGAAAAAAAATAGGTTTCCTTTGAGAAGAATTTTTAGGTTTAGTATTAGTTGGTGGAATGCAGAGAAACTGTGGGCAGAGACAGTGCTCAAAAGAGCTGCTTCTATACCATCCATTTTCAGGATGCTTCTATCCAATGAGCAACTGTACAGAAATAGTACAGTCAGTCTCCTTTGCAAAATCCAGCTATAATGGAATTGCACTACACAGCAAGGAAGGGTTTTTATGAAACAGGCAAAGAACTAAAGTAAGAGATACCTTGCCATAAGGTACTCAGGTGGGAAGCTTGCCATGAGTACTTTTCCCAGTTCTTTAAACAGACATGACCACTACTACTACTTTCAGAAATAGTACAGAGTGTTTCTGGCTGAGGATCCAAAGCCTCAGCCAGTAACAATGGGGAAGGAGCTCCTAGGGTGATGTAAACACACTACCAAAACATTTTTGGACAGAGGGAAAAAAGCCCCCAAAAAATAACACTGTGTAAAGGGATCACCCACAACCTGAAAGCTTTTTAAGTGGCTTCAGCAACTAGAAACTAACTTGACATCTTTACAGGCAGAAGGTGGCCTCTAATAGAAGCATTTATCTCAACTGTCTATTGCTTGTACCAAATGCAATATCTTTCATTTAACAGAACAAACACAATGATAGATTAGAATGATTAGAATCTCCATTAATCAGGATGCTGCTCTCTATTCTGCTGCCTATCCAAAAGCAGCACTATCAGATAGCAGAGGGATAGATCCATTATTTTGATGAAAGTCTGGAATTAGAAGTGCAGATTTCACAGACTATTCAATAACTGCATCTATTCTAGTTACCTGAACTGGTGCAAGAAGCCATGAGCTATCAGAATTATCTCCTGCATACTAGTGATAAAAGTGATATAGTAGATGTCCATAGCAACAGAACAAACAAATGAGGAAAGCTCTGGAAGAGAACTCCGAGATTCAAGTTCTTTTTCTTTTAGGATACATTCATCAATCACTCCACATGGCTACAAACAGCCATTAAAAATATTCTTGTTCTGTGATAAACATACTAACTACAAAGCAAGGCTGAACAATGGGACAGTTACAGACAGCACTTGCTGAGATTTTGTCTCTGGGAGTCTCAAAGAAGTAAGCTGCTTCAGGTATAATCCATAAAGCCCAAATCAAATTAGCCTTTTGCATCAAGGAAATTATTACAATCCTTTACTCCTGCTATGTAAAACTTTGGCTCCAGTATTATCTTTAGGAGCATGAACAGACAGATCTCCCTGTACAGGTAAGAGCACCAACCTTGCAAAACAGAATCACATCACATTTATTTGTCAAACTGCCTCCCCATAAGCTGGTGGCCCTGTACTGCACAGCTGAAAGGCCCCAATGCAACATTAATAATCTTGCCCATGCCAGATACAGACAACCTTCTGGAGCTGGGTTTGGGGATGGGGGTTTTTTTGCTTACATTAATTCTTGCTATACCACCACACCAGACAAAAAAAGCACAAAGACACAAACTTCAGCCATTCCTGTAATAACAGGACAGCATGGCACTCTGGTAAGAAAAATGTAATTATTCTATAGAAATACATTTTATTTTTAACCTATAGACAGTCTGTGAGAATTTTAGTTATTAAATTTAATAACTAAATTTACTAATTTTAGTTCTTAAATTTAATTTAATAAATATCTACTGATAGGCAAGATCTCAACCTTGCAATCTAAACTAGCTCAGCCACTAAACTAAAAGCAAGTTTTCAGCATGTTGCAGCAGACAAAATTTAATATGTAACAAAACATTTTGGAAACTGCTCATGTCATGGGAAAAAGCTCTACCATATCACTTATCTCAATGACTTAAGCTATTTATGTGTCAATGACTGCACAGTGACTTCTTTTTTTCTTGTAACACAGGTTAAATAATTTCAAAAGCAATCCAGAAAAGACAGTAACAATACTTACTATGTGACTGATTCCAGTTTCAGCCATGTCAAATACCACTGTCAAGGGCTTTCCATGATCTCTCTTTGCATAGTGTTCTAACCAAAAAGCCACCAGTTTCTTTTTGTCAAGTTGCTGTTTAGGATCTCTTGTATGATGCTTCACTTTGAACCAAACTTGGACAAAAACACACACAAAAGTTGAAGGAAAGATCCAAGCAAACAGAAAACATCATCCAAATAACTACAGAGGATGCACTGAAATGTATTAACACCTCTGAGTTTGTGTTTAATATTTTTCCTGATTTTGTGACCACTGAACAGCCAGAAAAACAACTGCACACCTCTTCACATACCCCACATTTCTCACTTTTTCACTATAATTTTTTAGAAATTGAAAATACAAAGAATTATACCTCAGAAGAAACAATAAAGTGGAAAAACACTTTTTGTGTATTTAAAGACTATTTACGTAGATTAGTATTTCATAATTTAAAATTAAACCACATGGTCTTCACACAATATTATGTACAGCACATATTCTAAGTATGGCTGCAAAATTAATGTTTCCTTTTCTTCTTAGGTTTCCTACAGCACTGCAGTTGATGTGTTTTGAAAATCTACTTATACATGCATTAAGAATTATATAAAAAGCCACATATCTTTCTAAAATAAAATGAAAAATTCCAGGAGGTGAGCAACATTTTAGAAATGAAAGCCTAGTATATATTCTTCTGGAATAAAAAAATGAGTCATACAGAGACTTGTTTTTCCATAGAAAAAAAAACCAAGAAATCCATAGGCATAATTCAAAGTAAAAGATTTTATAAAAATGTCTGAAACCAAGTTAGTGATTATACAGTAAGTGAGAAAACAAATATTCAGGGCAGTATTGTGAAGAGTTGCTTTCATTTTTGCTACTTTTATTGTATAAAAGTTAGACAAGCCTGAAAATAACTTTAGATGTCCTCAATAGTCTTCTCCCTGAAACTTGGAAAGCTGTAGTAAAAACCAGATTTCTTCTCCATGTTTCATGTAAAGAAACAAATCTTTTTAAATATAGCATGTTAGCTAGACTGTATTTCAAGGTGAAGAGAAACCCCCATTCAAACACAGAACATACATTAAACTGTTATATTCTTGTTTGAGACAGTGGTCACACCACCAAGCCTGTCAGAGTCAGGCCCACGCTGTGAATCTGAGGCTGCTCTGTGCAGGGTCAGGAGCTGGACTCCATCACCCTGCTGGGTCCCTTCCAACTCTGTGGTTTCTATAACAAATAAAAACTTTACAACTCAATTACCTTTTTAAGTAAAAGCAGTAGCCAATATATATCTATATCTGTTCTTAAATGCTTATTTTTCAAGATGATAAAATGCTGGAAACAAATCAATAATCAAAAGCAGAAAATAGTCTATTTTGTATAACTTACATAACTTATAGCCCTCTTTATCATATCCATGCAGAAAGAGGGCACCAATTTCAAATAACCATTTTGGAAGGACAGATTCTGATAAGTCTGCAAAACCAAATGAAATATTATTTCAGTAATCAAGTAATCATTAATAATCACATTGTAACTTAACAGAAGTCACTAAAAATGGAAAAGTCTAGCAAAAACCCCAAAAACATCTTTATAAGCCACCTTCCAAGGCCTTTATTAAATTAATGCAAATAGTAAAGATCTCAAATTTTCTCAGTATCTTGTTCTCTTGCTACAGAGTAGAATCTATTTACGAAGTAAGAATAATTGAAAAACATCAACAGAAAAAAATGCTTCAAATGTTTATTTTTTTTCTATCTGAAGCCTCCCCACCATGCTCTATCCTTCCGAGTGTGAAGTCCTGTACATAGAGCTCACCTTCAAAATATTTACACAGCACAAACATGAGATCTTTTATTTAATGTACCAGACCAGTGCTATTACAATGAACAACACAGCTCTGTTTGTTGTGAGGCTTTTTGTTATTTGCTTGTTTTTTAAAGCTCTATGATGCAAAGAGACAAAGCAAGAGATAGCTGCCTTCCTTCCTTCCCCTTAAGCAAACTTTCAATGGACACATGGAAACCACAACAAAACTGAGACACTACTGGTCAACATAAAAAAAAAATACTTTTTCTCCTTTTTTCCTCTTTTGAAAGTTCTTGCTCAGCTCTCCATGGTACTTGCAAACCTTTAAGAGGTTCTTAATGAAAGTACATATAGAGGTCAGTGGAAGTTCAAGAGAAAAGCAACACACACCTTCAGAACCCTTGTATATCATAGCTTACCATTAACTGTGTATTCCTTCCTCCACTGAAAGCTTTCATCAATCATCTTTAATGTATCATCCACAACATCATGACGCCAAATCAAGTAGTTCTCAACCCATTTATCATCTTGCTGAAGTCTCTCCACATCTCTAGAATCATATTTATCTGATTTATCTAGGAAATAAATAAGTTAGTGTCTATAGCATTTGCTTCAGAAACATGCAGAGATTTGTTAAGTTTAAGTCTATAAGCATCTACTTGGTACATAAGAGTTCTCTTGCAGTTTCAAATTTAAGGAAACAAAACACAGCATGATAAATTAATGAAAACCATTTATCTGCTGCAATGATATTTAGGGACACTACAACATTACTCACACTAGAAAAATATTTTCTGTGATCCTTATGCAACAAAAAATACAAGGTGCATTTGGGACAGGTGTAATTTTTCTAAAACCAGTTTTGTGCAATTATTAGAATCTGTGTACTGATGAATGTATATACTAAACATCACCAGTACATGCTTGAGTTCTCAAACTTGTAGGTATCAGCATATTAGAAATAAAATGTCTGACAACAAATATAAAATTCTTGGGTTTGAGCATGCACTATACATTATTGCATTAAACAAAATTGTTTCCATTTTAAAAAATTACAGTTTACACTTGTTATAAATTGTTACCCTACCCAAGAAAAACTACATGCAATTCCAGAGTAGCATAAAAGCCCCCAAGGCTTCTGGTATCTTCTTGTATCACATCAGCAACATGATAAGAGGCTTACATGCTTTTGGAAGTACTTCCGATGAAACAAGACTTACTGCTGCTCTGAGTTTTTTTTTAGCTTTAAACAGGAAAGTAAAACAAATGCTAAATGGACCTATTTCTACTGTAGATACACTTTAACAAAAGCCTGGTTTTTAAATCAATGATCCTCTGTCTGAGAAATTGGTAAAAATAGAATGTAAATCAAGAGCCCATAATAGAAACAGGCTTCAAAAAGCAACAGACACTGATACACATCTCTGCTAACTAATAAAAAAACATAAGCTCTTAAAGTATTCACAGAATTTCATTATTACCATGGAAAAAATTAAGACTTAATAAAAGAGATTTAATTTTCACATACTGGAAAGAACTGTTCCTCTGTCAATAACAAACTGCTTTCAGAGCCATTTACAACTATCTAGAACTGTGATGGAATGGCTTGGCAATGTGTGTTTCAGTCAGACAACTCTGAGGAAGAGGTTCAGAAAAAGACACCACTAAATTCTGCTAATATTTGTTGTTTTACTGGCCTACATGCAAAAATATGATCTATTTTACTTGTCTTTCCATTTATACTGTTTCCTATTATAAATTAGTCAATATAACTACAAGAATATATCTATTTAAATGTGCCCATTCACTAAATTGTAGTTGCACTCCCCAATGCATCTCTTCACATCTGACTGCTTCTCACATACAGAATGTTCCCTTCTTCATTAGGTTTCAAATTTCTCCCTCCCTTAATCCCACATTCCACTGCTTTACTTTGTTCCTTAGATAATCATGGAATTTATTCCCACTTTCCTTAATCTTAGTCCCCTACTTTCTCCTCTGCCCAAAAGCCTCTAATCCACTAAAATCTCTTTAACTACTTAATTTCCTTTTCTCATCATTTCCATACTTGCACTGGACAGCAGATTTCCTATATTCTGAGCCCAGTGAAGTGATCACTCAGCATCAAACTGAAGTGTTCAACTTCTCTGTGGCTCTAGAGGAACGACAAATGAACTGCAAAAATCCTGGGAGTGAAATGTTGTAGTCTCAACTGCTTATTTGAAATTTGTAATTCCCCCAATGTTTTAGGAAGTTTTGTCTGAGAAAAGCTAGCAGTACTTAGTTTTAACTACTTCACTTCACCTTGGTTTGATTAATACACACTGGCTTCAAGCTATGACTGACTGCAGTTAATCAGCCAAGCACTTTGCAGAGATCAGTCCCATGTGTATCTTATATAAATAAGGGATTAGGGTACTCTGTAATTAAAGAGAAAACCTACCATCAGGTAAAAACTGACAGGATAACATTTCACATCACTTTTTGAGGCTCTCTTTGCTTTCAGTATCTGTCTGAAAGCACAACAGCACTGTCAAAATGAGAGAATTGTGCACCTTGTATCAAACTGTAATTTAAAACCATTGACATACCACTACATGGAACAAACCTCAGAAAACATTTCTCAGCCACTAACAAGTTTTCCCAAACTCTGAACTTAGAGAATGCTTTTAAGAACATGGACTTTTAACTTTGTGAGTATTTTAAGAAAATGAAAGTGAAAGAGAAACAGAGAAAATGTTTAATCCAAGCTTCCAACATCAATGGAAAGCAAGCTGCATTAAGTGATTAGGATAGTTGAAAAAGCATCTTTCCCTCTCTTCTGTAACTAAGTTCTCAGCAAGACACATGTAATCTGAATTTACATATATGCCACAATATACCCAAAAACCAGGGGAAACAACTATTCAAGTTCTAAATCCACAAGCACTTGCAGAATGCCAGTATTTGTATCAGGTTATCTTAAGACTGACAGAACAACAGTACTGAGTACTAAATTCTGTATGACTTTTACCTGCTTGATCCAATTCTTGCCACAAAATAAGTAAAATTTAGAATGAGAACGTGAATACCAAACAAAGGTGTCTTGTGTCACACACAAAAAGCAGAGTGATATAAAATTGATGGAGCCCTTCCAAGAACACAGTGATTAAAAATGGGTCAGTTCAGAAGAGGAATTCCTCTTCAAATCTGTACATGCCACATAATTCTACAGACATCTGGAAACTCGTTTTCAAAATATACTGTGAAATAATCAGAATGATTCTAATTTTAAATCATTCATGGAACACTTGGATGCAGTTACTGTATTATTAGAAACTTCTGGAGTTGAATGAGAATTAGTTGAAATAAAATAAGACCTTTGAGATTCTCAAAAAAAATTAAATACATCCTGCACAACAACTAAGAGGCCAAAAAAGAAAATATTTGAGGGGCACCCATATGGAAATTCAGGTGGAACTACAAACTGAAGTAACTTACCTCAGACAATCTCCAAGCCTACCCATTTAGATACCTGTAACCATATACTGATGTTTTTCTCAAAGGAGAATTAGGTGCTTGCTTCTTCACACTTTCAGGAGTGCCACCAGGACACTGAGACACTAAGTTTAGTCACCCTCAGCTCAGGAAGAGACATCTCTGTAACGGAGTCCATAATGAACAGAATTTTGGGAGGTATTTGGAGCACACAGCACTCACCCCAAAGGTAACACAAGGAACAGCACTATCAGATATTTCTGTTCAGAAAGGGCTACTGAAAGCCACCTGTGTAGTAGCAGTGCCAGACTTTTGTGTAATATTTCATAGTCCAGAGGCTTCGAAACCTGGTTGCTCCCTCAGCCCAGACACTCCAACCTTTCTGTATCATAGAATAGTTCCACAGCCATGGAAGAGGCAAAACTGGGATGCTGCAATACTTTTCCATTGACCCAGGAAACTGTAGAAACTAAGCAAGACTCAGATCCAAAAAAATCAAGAAAAAACATAATCTGCCAAATTCTAAATTCCACATAAAGGGAGTGACAGTAGCAAGGAGATGTGGCCATTATTAACCCTCTTTATTCCTTTAGCTGAAAGCTCTTCAGGAAAATGTCAGTAAGCAAAACCAACCAGGTATTTAACCTTATTTTGAAAATAGTTGTTTAAAGTCACTGTCATTTTCTCACTGGGTATTTGAGGTCAAGAGAAAAGACTGGAAGAAGACAAAAGCTGTTTGAACAGCAACTTCTTATATTACTTGCCTTCCTTTTTTTTTTTTTTTTTGCTTTAGTGAGGACTTCTGTCCTTTCCATGAGCACATTCTGCCCTTCTAAAAGTTGTCTTCTTCAAGCTGAGAAGCTTCCAGTGAAACTCTACCACTTAATTACTACATTCCAACATAAAGAATCTTCTGTAACACCAGAGAACACCTCTGAAAACAACTGCAGAATGACACAAAACTAAATGCACGCAGATTTCACTGCAATACTTTCACTAGAAGATTCCATTAAGTTTTCTGAGGCACAAATTGTAAAATCCCTTTCCTTTGTTACTCTTTTTTTCAATGCCATCAAATTTCCATGTCAGGAGCCCCTGGAGCAGGTCCAGTGGAGGGGTGCAAAGAAGATTAAAGGACTGAAGCACCTCTCTAACGAGAACAGGCTGAGAGAGCTGAGCCTCTTCAGCCTTGAGAGGAGATGGCTGAGAGGAGACCTCATCAATGTCTGTCAGCATCTGCAGGGAGGTGGCAGAGGTTGGGCCCAGGCTCTTCTCAGTGGTGCCCAGCAACAGGGCAAGAGGCAATGGCAAAGACAGATGCTCAGGAAGTTCCTCCTGGGTTTGAGGGAGAACTTCTTCATGGTGTGGGACTGAGCCCTGCACCAGATTGCCCAGAGAGGGTGTGGAGCCATCCAAGGACTGTCTGCATGCAAACCTGTGCCCTGTGCTCCAGGATGACCCTGCTGGAACAGGCTGGACCAGACAAGCCACTATGGTTCCTTCCAACTTGACCTGTTCTGTGATTACCAGGAGAACAGTGCTGTGCTGCTGGGTTTTCTTCTAGTGTTTATGCTTTAAGAAAAATAATACAAATTTGAGAATATTCAGCAGGAATACAGAAGAAGAACTACAGGACTCAAAACCAGGCAGCACAGCTGAGTCACACCCTAAATTAATCCAGAGAAGTTCAGAATTAAAAATCTGAATGACCTCCCCCTTCAGAAAAAACTCTTATCTAGAAAAGTAGTGTTAACAGAACAAGCCATACATAAAGCTAAGTAGGAACAGCAACTGCATCTTTTAATAGAGAACAAACCCAAAACCTTTATTGTACAAAGCAGAGAAAAAAAGTAACTTAGAAAAGTATGTCAAGTGATACATTACACAAAGACTCAATTTAACTACTGTCTTAAAGCTACTCCAGCCAAGAATTCTTAGTTTAAAATGGTCACAATCATTTCTCTGACTTTGGCTACAAAGAGGAAACCCATTTTAATTGGCTGTTGATGCCAACATTAAACTAAGTTCTGTAACAATTCAGGTATGTGCCTTCAGCTGCTCCATGAGAAAATCAGCAAGACTAGAAACAAATTAAGAAGGTCAGTAGCCAAAAAGGGACAGAGACAAAGAACAAACTGAACACTATTTCTATTCAATAAGGAATCATTTCAATAATCTCAAACAGCAATAGACAAATAAAATATCTGCATTCACAAAGTGCAATAAAATTTTAGCAAAGCTGAACGCTGTCAGTGACAATTAAGACTGCTTTCAATAAAAAGCTCAATCATTAATGTTACAGAGCCTTTTATGAAAGGATGATTCCCATCTATCCTTCCACCAGTCTCAGCCTGAAAGCCAAGAACCAGGGGAAACAGACTTTTCAGAGCATAAAAAGACATGCAGGTATCCAAAACATTACTTTAGGAGTCTTCCACAATAGTCTTATCACTGATTTTTAAGAGTGTCTCATATGTCCAAAAATTTATTTGCAATCAGCTCATACGATTAACAAAACACCTTTGCTACTGGCTTAAAGAAGGTCATGGTGAAATTTAATCCTTGGCATTGGAAGGATGGGAAATCTCTCTTGCAAAATCTTTTTTGAAAATTAAGATTTGCCTCAAGGAGAAAGGAAAAGGATGTAAGTGGGGAGGGCCAGGAAATAACAGACAATTAGAAACAGTTAATATACAAAACAAAATATGAACAAAACTAGTGTACTGAAAAAAATCAAACAAGACTTGATTGTAAATAATTTCCACTGTAACATTAAAATAGAAAGCAATAGCCCAGAAATAAAAGCTAATTTTAGAAATCCTCTAAGGAATGGAAATTCACTATAGAGAAAGATATGCTTGTTTGCTAGAAAACAATGTTAGTGCCAGTCAGTGCTAGAAAAAAAATCTTTTGTTTCCATTGTTCCTTTCACCAGTAAAATCATTTACGTCACCAATTCTCACAAAGACTCTAAACAGGCAAAACAAAAATTAGGCCCAAAACCAGAGAAGACAAAGTGCAGTCTGCCTACCACATCAGACAGTGTTTGCCAGTCTGTTGGGCTAACAGGGCACTACTGGAGATAAACCTTTTAAATACAAGGCTTCCATTATTGGGACATACATTCCTCACAAGAACTGAAGTTGTTTTCAGAATCCAGCTGGAAAGTTAACTGAAGAGGAAAAAACCACCCCAAGATTTCAGTTAATAATAAATACTGTTTTGCAGATAAGATGCAACAGTGGCCAAGCTTTCCTTCTAGAACACTTCAATGGCCAAATTAGCTGAAAAACTTCAGCAAGAAAGTTCTCCTACAAATTTTGGGAAAATGAGCCAGTAAGGTTCTCTGACACTTTCACATTGTATCTGGCCATCAAAAGCATCTTCTGATTTGGTCACATAAATGAAACAACTGTATAATTCAAAAACACAGATTTATGGTGCTTTCAATTGCTGAACAGAACTTTTCCCACCTAACCTTGGAAATTACCAAGACCACAGCATATTATAATATTAATATATGTTGGAATATTAGACTTCTCTGAATCTAAAATTGCAGGTTCTACTTTAATCTAAATATTGTATTCTGCCAATAAATAATTTCAATGAAAAAGTAAGATTTCAAGGACCCTCTAGGTTTTAATTTCATAACAGAAGTAAACATTACTGTAAGGCCATCACAACATTGTGACCATTACCCAATCTTCCTGCATGAGGGAAGCTAGTAACTGTGAGTTACAGAATATGGAAGAATCACTTCATCTTTGATGATCAGAATTACTGTGTTTCTAGAATAACCAGTTACATTGTTTTCCCCAGAGGGAAAACAAAACAGCAGCAGCTGCAACCTCCAGAAAAAAACCAAAAAACACAACAACAAAAAACACCAAAACCAAAAACCTGCTTGAAAACTTTTCTCCAACTTTAACAGCTGCAGTTCACCTGTAAACAGAATAAAGTTTGCTCTGTAGAGGCCCACAATTCTATGACCACACTAAACTTCACAGGAAGGATCAGCTTCTCAGTGTAGCCTGAGAGTGCCCCTAGTTTTGAAAGCAGACTAAAATTCCTGGGTATGAAGCAATCATTTGCACCTTTACACCCCAAAGGCACAGGTTTGAGGGTGCCTGCATACATGCAGCCCCACATCCCTTTGATTAAGAAGCATAAAAATATGTTTTAGAACACACACAGTAAAGGCTGATAGACCAGTACAAAATTAAAATCCTGTGGTTTTCACTCTTGATTGTGGTCATGAGAACATTAATTTGCTTGTAGCATTCTTAAGTTTGTGGCAAAATCTTAACAACACAAACTCAAAAAAGTCTTAATCCTATTTTGTTGAAAGGGCCAAGAGCCTAAAACCATGACCCAAAAATGGGCTTACTGAGAAATAGTGCTCAAAATTCTGCAAATAGGATTACAGCTTGCCTTGCAACAGTATTCAGTTATTTAATAGCCGAATCAACCAGCCTAACAGAGACATCATTACAACCAGAGAAACTTGTGGAATTCCAAGATTTTAAGCAGCAGATCAACTGAGTAACTCAAAAGAGTAATACACCTTTTCCACAATTACTGTCCCAGAGCAGCCCTAGGCTTTCTGAAATAATTATTTATGAGTGTGACTCTGGGATAACAGAATACAAAGCAAGTTGAATCACCTACCATATGAAAACACTAATTGAAAACATTAAGACACAGAAAAACTTAGACTTTAAGATGAGCCTCCACTCATTCAAGTCTGAGTTTTACAAAGATATCTTTATTCACTTTGAAATATCAAATGGTAAAATAAGCTCTCTCTACTTCAAGACTTTCTAACAAATTTTGTCATCAGAAATAAAGGTCATCTCTAACCAAGGCCAAAGTAGTCTCTTATAGGAAAGTTAGCAGAGCAACCATATGAGACAAAGCTGAACCACCCTCAAGACCTCCAAAGTTTTCCAAAAGCATGTTCCAGCCCACTACAATGAAGAAGCACATAACCCTTACACAAAAGTGACAGATAGCAAGGTAACCTCAATAGTTCTGATCAGAAACATCAAAGCAAGGCATTTGCTGGGAGAACTAAGGTTCATATTAAAGGAGATGCAGGCAACACAACTACTGCACTTTTACTGTATTTGCACTAAAGCTTGCATAGAATCATGTTTTTAGTAAAAAGTCTCTAGGTAGTCACAATGAAAGAGCCTGTTTACTACAATTGTTCGCATGTTCTACATTCCTTCAACATAAGCAATGCAAATCAACCTTGAAATAAAAGGAAACCACTCTAGGCTTTCCCCAGTCCTCCCTCTCCCCTAGGCATCCCCAGCATCTCCTGGCCTTCATTTACACATTCAAATGCACCTGCACTTAAGACCCGAGTTGGACATGCAGCATGACCTTAATTATGGCCTGCATGAAACTCAAGTGCAAGTTACTCCAGAAAAACAACTCTTCCTTTGACAGACTCGGTGAGGTCAGAATGCCTCCACTCCCCCTCCCTGACATGTTTTATGTCCAGAGAACACCAAGCACAGCAATGTCCCAGGCCATGGTCTCCAGCCAGCCAAACACCCTGCAAGAGAAAGGGACCAAGAGCTTTGCCCATCACAGTAACCCAGCAGACAGAGCACCGACAGCCAGCACAGAAACCTGCTGAGCATCGCACCCTCCCATGGAGTCAGACACCCTAATCGCACCAGGGCAAGTTCAGGTTGGACATTAGGAAGAAATTCTTAACACAAAGAGCGATCAGATATTCGCAGGGGCTGCCCAGGGAGGTGGCAGAGCCACCATCCCTGGAGGCGTTTAAGACAGACTGGATGTGGCACTCAGGGCCGTGGGCTGGCTGACAGGTGCTCAGTCACAGGTTGGCCACGAACACCTCGGAGGCCTTTTCCGACCCAGGGGATTCTGTGAAAAGGCACAGACGCTCCCAGACCTGGGAAAGCGGGACACCCGGAGCCCCGAGAGGAAAGTGACAGCGAACAAGCCCCAGAGCCCGCACCCCCCGCTCACCTGGCAGGTACTCCGCCTCGAAACGCCGCCGGGTCTCGCTTATCAGCGCCCCCTTATCCTGCCGCTGCTGAAAGGAAACATGGAACAGGAGGGCCGTGAAAGGAAGGGGAAGGCCGGGGCGCCAGACAGCCCCAGACCCTCACCTGAACGGCAGGGCCCGGCCACCCGCCCCACCAGACCACAAACCCGAGTGGCTGCGGACAGCGGCTGGGACAGAACAGCCGGCAGGCGGGCAAGAAGGCAGCAGTGAGGGGGCAGGGGCGCCGGGACTCACCTCAGCCATGATCCAGC
The DNA here is from genome assembly GCF_028551555.1 of Melozone crissalis. Lineage (NCBI taxonomy): Eukaryota > Metazoa > Chordata > Aves > Passeriformes > Passerellidae > Melozone > Melozone crissalis. The sequence goes on along the minus strand of NW_026535791.1, from coordinate 58,019,827 downwards.
GGGTCCGCCCGCGCCGCCCGCACTGAGGCGGCTCCGGCAGCGCGAGGAGCGGCGGGAAAAGGGGATGGAGCGGCGCCCGGGGGGCGGGGCCTCAGGGAGAGCCGTGCCCGGCAGGCCCCGCCCCTAGCCATGGCTCCGCCCCCGCCCACGCTCCCGTCATGCTCCCCGCGGCGGGAGCTTCGGAGCGGCCCTGCCGGCCGGGAACTGCGGCACTGCTCTGCCGGGAACGGCACTGCCTCAAGGGGCCCCGTTCAGAACGGCCCCGCCGGCCGGGAACCGCGGCACGGGAACCGCGGCACTGCCCTGCCGGGAACGGCACAGCCTCAAGGGGCCCCGTTCAGAGCGGCCCCGCCGGCCGGGAACCGCGGCACTGCCCTGCCGGGAACGGCGCAGAGCCCGCGGTCGCTGCCCCTGTCCTTACCCGGTGTCTGTGCGGGAATAGGAGCGGGCGGCATTGCGGCCTGAGCGGCCGCTGCGGGTCCTGCCGGTTGAGTGGAGCTCGGTGAGACGGCTGCGGTTCCCTCGCGGTCCCCGGGGCCTTCTCGGGGCGAGGAGGGAGAGTGGGAGGGAGTCTGCTTGGCCGCAAAATGTCTTCAGAGAACTTTCTCCTTCGAGGCCTTATAATTTTACCAAAAAATAAATTATAGCTATTAACAAGCACTACGCCTGAGAGAAGGTTCTTTAATTTCAGAACTCAAAGCATAGTGGCTTTCCAGTCTCCTCAGTATATTTGTGGCTTCTTCAATACAATCACATGAATTGTGAGTGTGTGGCTTGGTTCTGTCCATTTATATTACACAGTGCAGCTGTTGATTACGACAGAATTCATACTTGGGTAAAGAAACATTTCTGAAATATTTCTGTTAGTTAAATCTCTCAGTACAAAATTATTTAACTTCATTATTAATCTGTGAGATTAAAGCACATATTGGCCTCATTCTCAAATTTTTATGTATTATTGGTTTGCAACTCATCGTTATTTCTGAGGCTCAGTTCAGCTTGTCCCAAAACAATTTAATTTTCTTTTCTTATTTGCTTTTTGTAGGTGGAAAATGTCCAGAAAGTTAAAATTTCCACACAGAAATAAGCCTGACGGAAATAGGGACGCATGATTTTCTTGTAGAGGGACATACATCAAGATAAATCAAGATGCTGCTGGGTGAGCAAGATCAATTCTTGTCCTACAACGGTGAAGTCCTTGTATTTCAGTTGTCAAAACCAAAGCATGCAGAGGAAGCAGATGATAAAACAATGAATTTAAGTGTCAGAAGGATGGTGTTCAACAGAGACACTAAGCTGTTTGTTCAGAAGTCTTCTGGAGCATTCAGCGTGGGAGCCAGTCACTCAAAAATTGAAATGATTTCTTGTAGCTGCACAACAGATTCCAGAACAGGGATTATTCTTCCCTGCATTTTGATGAAGAAGAAAAAACGGAACAGTATCAAGTACTTTTTATTGTTGCTTCACAGTTCTAACCAATTTGAGCCATCCTTTTATTTTAAATTGGACTATGAGCTGAAAGAAGACATCAGGTTGTTTGCTGGCCCATCACTGCTGTGGAGACATGACAACAAGCTGTTCTACATCTCTTCCAGCACCTGTGTGGTTCAAAGTGCCCCCGTTCATCTTTCTTGTGTGGTGTGGACAGGTGAAATTGTGGGTGAAGGCACTGTTGTCTTAGGGATAAGAACTGCTTGCCTGCCAGAGACTGAAGTCCCAGATGGGTTTTCTGTTTCAGACAGAGCCATCTGGGGCAGTGAGTTCTTTGGGTATGCAATTCAATCACAGAAGTTTCTGAGTGGCACGTGCTTCATGCCTCATGCCTACAGCAGAGTGGTGTCTTCTGTCCATGTCTGCAGGAGTGAGAGACTGAGGAGACAGCTCAGAATATCACTTGTGGCCATAACCCACAAGAACCAGCTCGTTTGGTTCCAAAATGGTGCCCCTAAAGGTGTTTGTGACCTTCCTTATGAAAAGCCATGTTCAGTAACACCAGCTCTAACCAGCAGCAGAGATTTGCTATTTGCTGTGTCTTTTGCCTCTGGAAATAGCTGTGTTGTACAGAGGAGAGACAGCTTACAGGTACTGTGGGCTTTAAACAGCTCCATTTTACTGCAGTCTTTTTTGTACATATTGTCTTATTGAAAGTCCTGCAACTAAAAACCTGCATGTTCAGGTTCTTTAGATTTCTTGTTTGTTATTATTGTTGCTGCTGGCAAAATAACCTAACCTCTGTCTAAAGTATGACATTGTTTTGCTTCCATTGCTTGCTTATATATCTGATAATGAAGCTTGCATTTTCTCATTTATGAATCTGACCAAAGCTTCTGTTGCTAGTTGAAAACTGCAGTAGTGTGAAAACTTGAAGTTGTTAGGCAGTTATGAGTGTGCCTGGATGATTTGTGTTAGAAGTAACCTCATATCTTTGCCAAGTATAAACTGCTCATTGGAACAGCAAAGATTTTTGAGGCCTAATTCCTAATAACAAAATGTTGTTTCTAGAAAATGTTGTTTTATGAAAATGACTGGAAAAGGCCTTGCTATTGTTTCTTAAAATAAGGAGACAAATTTCTGCTACAGTTTTTTACTAGTCTGACAGCAAGACTTTTATAAGTCAGGAAATAAAAATTTGTACCATTTAGTTGCTGGCACTATTATAAAGAATTGTCTTTAACTTTCAAACATAGTTAAGTCTGTTGTGAAACAGAGATATTTCTCAATATCAAAGGTACAGTGCCTTTAACTGATCTTCAAGGATTACTGCTTCTAAATAAATGTTACAACATTCAGTTCAGGTGTTTGAATACACTGAAAAGTTGTCATCTTCTCTGCAGCCTGTAATCTGGAAAGTGATCTTTACAGAGAAATGGCTAATTTTTCCCAGAGTTACATAGGCTCTAAATGATGGGGTGAGAGTGAGAGCTTGAAACTTCTAAATATTATTGTATTTCACACCACTGAATAGGCTCTCTCTCAATGGAAAGCAAGCTTCACCAAAATGAGATCTCAAATACAATTTATTTATTTATTCTAATAAAAGATTTATTCTAACAAATGTGTTTTAAAACCTCTTCTACTGTAGGTGGCTTCCAAATGGCAAAAAGTGAAGTGTGTTCTGGTGGATGATTTTATTGGCTCTGGAAGTGAGCAGCTGTTACTGCTTTTTAAGGATGACTCCAATACTGACGTGTTAAGTACATTCAAAATAACAGATCTTGGGGAGGTCAACTATGCAGTAAGTTGAGCTTGCCTTTTCTCAGCTACTCAGTCTGTGCTTACTAAATTAAAAGAAATCTCAACAACTCATTAAAGTATTGATGCAAAGTGAAATTGGATGTGTGCTGTGAAATGCCCTGAAGTTTGAATACAATATTCCCTGCTGTAATCTTAAATTATCTGAAGATGTTATTTTGCTTCTCTGATTGTATCAACATTCTGTTGGGAAATTAATGCAGCTGAAAATGCTTTACATACATAATAGTTTTGCCAAAATGGTTACCTTTTAGCTAAGAACCCTTAATTTAATTAAAGCCATAGTGCTTGTTAATTATCTTCTCATAATTGGGTCTTTCCATATGTACTATCCATATGTACTAATTGCTTTCAGAAAATAGGATTTTGCTTTTAAAAGACATAATGTGATTCTCCTGGCTTGCTGTATTTTCTCCCAGATTTTTATAATGCTGTGTAATAGCCTGTACCTTACTTTCAGCTTTTTAATTCATTCAGGGTTTTGATTTGGTTTTTTCCCTCTTTCAGAGTGATATCAATTATAAACATGATGTTCCTGCTGCAGAAGGATTGCAAGAGAATGGTTTGCTTACTGTCCGAGCCCTTGAAACAAGATTACAGGTTTGTACTCAACAGTGCTGCCTCCATGTTTTCTGTAAATTACTGTTCTGTATCATTGCATTATCTAGAGGGTGAGGCTAATGATACTGTTATTATTGAAGAAGTGGTTCAGGGAAAAGGTCAACATGGTTAAGTATTTATTCTTGACTCAGTAGTAATCTGTGTTTCAGGTCTCTCAGTTGTTTTAAGTGCATTTACGTAATTGTAGTGGTCTAACATAATTTTAATTAAAAGTTTGAGATAATGCTGAAGCTGTCTTATCAGTGCTCCTTAGCAGTCATTTTACTCATGTTTAAATACCAGCTTTAAAAAATTGGAAGGTTTACTTCTTTTGCTCCCCATTACATACAAAACTTTCAGGTCCCATAGTGGCAGGTTCCCAGTGAGTGCATTTGCACAATTGGTGGCAGTGGTTATTTCACCACCTCTGATGTTCCTGGTCCTGTTACTAGTGGTTTTATAAGTGTAGTTTTGAAATGTACTATAGATAAAGCTAAAATGTGTCCTTCTTTTAACTAGAATAATTTATTAAACAAACTGGGGGAAAGTTGGGAGTTTCCCACCCAACATACCTGTCAGTGTGAGTGCTTTAGCAGTGTGTGTATTAGCCTCTACCAAATGAGTAATAATTGACAAATAGGAAGATCATTTAAGAAAAAAAGCTTTAGGGGAGAGCATGAATCTCATACTGAGTCAAGGATGTGAGGCTATTGTTAATTTGCTAAGCGTACTTTAAAGACTAGATATGAGGTAATTATTTCTGACACTTGAGAATTAGTGAAAACTAAGCAGGGTATTGTGGCAGTTTTATTTCCAGCCTTTAAAAATGAAGCAAATGAATTGGAAATAGTTTACCAGTCAATAAATAAATAAAAGGAGGACATATTAGGAAAAGACTGAAAAAGAAAAGACTTTTCTAGTTCGAATGACAAACAAGATATCTAAAGTGCATCATCCAAAAAATGGAAGCTATTTGGAGATCAGTAGACAATATGTTTTTTTTACTCCTAGAAGACCAAGAAAATAGAAGCTGGATTAATTTTGAACACCTCTTGAGGTCCCTTCCAATCCTACTTTTTTACAGCTTGCATGTTAGAGGCCTATTGGCTTTAGCAGAAGTGCAGGGGTCCTTCCAAATGCATCTTTTTCTGTTTCTGCATTTTTTTTCTTTTTTGGCAGTCATATTTTAAAACTGACTTCAGTGCTGCATTCTTGCCCTACTCATTCATTACATTACTTTCCTCTTCTACAAAGCAGAAAGTAGTTTCTGTTTCTTATTGGCTGCTCCTTCCATGAATCTAATGACCTTCTCCACCCTGCCATTGACAGCTGTATGTTCTATGTTCCATAACTTTGTTCTTTCAATACTCCAACTGGCTTCCAGCTGTACAGCTCTGTGAATCTGTGTCAGGATGAAAGGAATTATCTGTTTTGCACTTGTGACTGTTTCTGCTGGAAACTAGCCACTGGTTGGATATTTTATCTATTGTGTGCTGGTGTAGTTCTTACAGACACAAATCATTCCCAAGACCTAACATTTCTGTGCTTTTAGACCATTTTAATCTCTAGTTTTCAAGGCCATGTGCTAGCACAGGCATTGTAAGCACTTGGAAATTTACTGTGTTTTATTGCTGTAAATTTTTGAAGTTGTCAAGCTTATGAATTTGGAAATAGGTGCAGATATTTCTTTTTAACCTCACTGTTGCTAACTTGTTGAAATCCCTATTGTTCTGTATTATATTTGCTGAACAGTGAAGTACTCTTGCTGGTTTTTATAATCTGACATATAATTGAATTTCAAGGATGCTTGTTTTGAAGCAATACTGCATGGGTTCTGCTTAGCTTGGGAATTTTCAAAGGTTATTTAGTCTTGAAGTGGTGCCTCTTGATATTTATCATCAAAATTCAGGTGTTCTAGAAATTTGCAATCAAATTGAGTTTTCACAGTCTCCATGGAATCTTGTGTTTTAGAGCAAGATAAAATAGCAGATGCAGCCTTTTTGCATCCTTGTTTCTTAACCCTTGTTTTACATCTGCACAGCTGCTTTCTTAACCATGTGAGAACTTTGGCAGGAATGAATTATAGTCCACTGGATAAGTAAGTTTTATTTAAGTTATACCTAGTAATATATATAACTGCATTTTGCAGGCAGTGAAGTTGAAAAATAGATCAGCTTGAGCAATTTTGAATTGTTCTATGTTTATTTTGTATACACTATTTTGGGCCTGAATCCAGCCTTTTCTCCTTTGAATTTTTTTTTTACTTGTGTTTTGGTATCTTCTGAAGAAGACATTCTTTGGCAGAGTACTGCAGTTCCATTGCAACAGCTGAGGTTCCAGGGTTTCTCATGGTTTTAGTTGATTGTTTTGGCAGAAATAAAGTGTCTTTATGTCCACTGGTCTGTTCTTCCCCCCATTACTTGACAGTTTTGTAAGGACTATTAATTCTGGATTTACTCACAGCTCTATTGTCTTTGGCTCTGGACTGCCTTGTTTTTATGTTCTTGTTTATTTTCACCTTTAAGGTGATCTACTTTTATTTTCTTGGTTTCACAGCACAAAACTTGTAACTCCTGCTGGTGCTTGTTGTGCAGTGCATCTTGGCATGCAGCAGGAAGGATGTGCCTGTCACTTGTGACAGAGGGGGACACAACTCAGTCTTGGGTTTGCTGTGTGGGGGAATTCAGGTCTTTTTCTTGTGCTCTAGGAGGAAAAAAGGCTTGCAAAAGCCAGATTGGTTGGCAAGGATACAACAGTAAAGGTTTGGCCATTTTGACTGCTTGCACATCAGTGCTTCCCCATTTGCTTTCTGGTTCTCAATTGTTTATTCAGGAATTGGCTCCAATGAGAGTGAATGATGGTTTAGTGTTCTTATGACCTAAATTAGGGAAGTATCACCTTCATTTTCATCTCTTGAGTCAAGTCTGGCCTTGGATTATTGCTTGGAATCTGGTGCTTAGATTCACACTTAGATAGGTGACAACTTTTTTGCACAAGTTTTCATGAGTGCTGTTGGCCTAAATGTCCTTTGCCAGTGCAGCTTGAGCAGAGGACATCACTTTACTTATAAGACCTGCTTTTTTATTTGGGCTTATAATGGATTTATGTGTGTTATGTGTTTGGGGGGGCGTTTCTGAGGGGATGAGTGAAGAGGGAAGTTTGGTTTTGCATCCCAGAGTTCAGTTCTCTCCTTGACAGCGTTGGACTTCTCAGGATATTACTTTGCAGATAATAGCTTTTGAGGAGCTTTCTTAAAACCTGAGAAGCTGGCATGATGTTCTTTCTTTATTGCTTGGTTTGTGGTTTTTTTGGTTGGTTTGCCTTGGTTGGTTTTTTTGGGGGATTTTTTCATTGTGTTTTATTTAACAGAGACACAGCCAATTGTGTCTGCTTGTATATCTGTCAATTCTTCAAAATATTTACTTGACCAATAATCAATATAAATCTTGAGAAGAAGATGAAACTGCTCTCCATGAAAAAGTGAAGCAGGATTAATAATGAAAGATATCACTCAGAAATATATCTATGGAAATATATCTGAATATCTATGTAATTTGATTAAGTTTACCTTAATATTTATCTTTAACTCTAGGTTTAATATTGAAAGACCAAGATTCTGAGATTCATATTTTAACAACAGAGTAGCATGACTTGAACATTTTTTAGAAATGCTATTTGTGATTCTTGCATAAAAATGGAAAGGTGTAAAGATATTTTGACAGCTTTAATATCTTTTCTTATATGCAGTAGTCTAATGATTATCTTATACAGGCTGGTTGGACTTCTGTTCGAGAGCTGCAGCAGCATTTAGGACTCCAGAAGAGGGTTATTCTTGAGTCTTGCAGAGCATTAATAGATCTTGTTGAAGAAAGACCCCATATTCTACCAAACTCAAAAGAGGTAAAATGCGGGAGATGGGCCAGATCACTTCAGAATTCTGCCAAGCCATTTGTACAGGGTGCTGCCATCAACCACGTGCCCCTTTTGCCATCAACCACTTGCCCCTTTTGCCTGTAGGGGTTGCCACTATCAAAACTCATTAATCTGCTATTTAAGTCTGTTTTTTTCTTAACTTGCCAATATATGTAGTTAGGAGTAAATTTCATTGTTCCTACTTGAAATTGATGTGCACAATATCTCCTGACAACTGAGTGGTATGGAGGAGTAACCTCTTACAGAGTTAGTGACAAACAGGAGGGGAGTGTAGAGTTCTAATTGCCACAGTTGCCTAGATATTGAATATCTGTCTGAAATCTCACATGTTAAAAAAGGGAGTTGTCATAGAACTATGTGAACAAAATTGATTTTATAATGGGGGCAGATGTGAACTGTGGGCTGAGAAGGTGATGGAGGTTGGGAAAATCTTATTTTAATATGTTGCTCAAAAGAAACCTCATTTAATTGAAATGGAGTTGATCTCTTTCAGTTACTGTTGTGGCATCTTTCAGGTTTTCTGGGTTTGCACAGAGTATTGAGCAATTAAATGCAATAATATAAATTCTAGCACCTTATATCTTTGGACAATTAATTGTATGACAGGTCAAGATTTTGACATATGATGTTTGCAAGGAGAGAATAAATTGTACTTTACATGATGATATAATGTGTTTTAAGAAAATTCAATTATATTTATTGTAGAGAATAAACTAGTTTTTATATTTCTTTCATTTTATGTATCTTAAAAACTCTTCCAGCAGTCACTTGTGGTAAAACACAAAGTAATGCAGTATAAAAATACCAAAATCTATGCTTAATTTATCTAAAACCCACATTTTTCTGTAAGGAAGGCCTTGTCTCTCTCTGGGATGATGTAGAAAATCCTCCTGATTCTCTTAGTAAAGAGACACCATCGGCATCTGAAGCCCCAGAGCACTTCACAGAGGAATTGTGGCAGCGTGTTGTGGGAGACAGCCTGGTAGTTGGAGTAAAACTAACTGAATCATTTTATTTGTGAGTATATACACTTATCCCATCATTTCATTGGTAGTTTTGTAGAAAATGAATATGTAGATTAAGCTCTGCAGTAAATTTGAACTTTCTCATGTTGAACATGTTCATATAAAGTGTTTCAAGTATGTCTTTGTCAGTATTTTTGCTACTGGTTGCTTGCTCTCTAGCACTATGCAGAAAAATACATTATACAGCCAGAAATCAGTTGTGTGAGTATTATTGCAATGTTACTGGAGATTTTTTACAAAAGAGTCTTCTTTGACAAAAATTATGGCTCTTTGTAGTCCATGTTGACATAGCAATGCTGACATCAGTATGTGCTGTAAATAAAGGTCTGTCTTAGCTTAACTTGGTTCCTGATGCTTTACTGTTAGGTACTTGCCATTCCTAATTGATTTGCTTCAAGAAGCACAAAAGAAAATATATTAAATTCTCTTACCAACTAATTAGTACTTAGCTTTTGAATTGAACTCTTCTAGTCAAGTACCTAATCAAAATGCTTGCACTGCTTGTATTTTGTGTAATTTGTGTGGAACAACCAGCCATACAATACTTAAACCTTCAAAATAATTTGGTTGGGTTTTTTTAATTATCTTTAAAATTGTTTATTCTATTTATTTTAATTGCTCAGTTCTAGTTGTAAATACTACTTATGTCATTTTCCCTTACAGAGAGGGAACTAAGTTGAAACAGTGTGAAAAAAGAGGATTACGTAAAATATAAAATTACAGCATGAATTGTGTAATGTAAACTTTGGTGGAGTCAGAAGTTCTCTTTTGACCCATGTTCCCACAGGCAGTGTAGCTGAGGCTGTGTTAGGCTGAGCTCAAAGACTACTGATGCCACTGGAAATCATTCAGGTGGCTGTGAGGGAGCTGACCTGTTGGGCCCTCTGGCCATTCTGCTGGAGCTGTGGCTGGATTCTTCCTCAGCTGCCAGGCTGCTGTAACTTTACAAGAAAGTTAACCTCATCCTCTTGACAGCCTCTCTTAAGAGCCACTGAGGCAAAAGACTGTTTTTTGCCTTTTTAGAGTTTGTTCTTTTAGCTTTGATGATGATGCCTTTGCTTTTTTTTTTTTTTTAAGTGAAATGCTTTATTCCTTTATAACTTCAGAAATCTTCAGCAGATTTTAAAAACCAGCAGCAGTCTAGCCCTCTCCCGCATTTTTAGAGTTGACAAAAGATCTGTGGAGAAGCCATTTGTCCAAGATTACCTGACAGGCCAGCTGCAGAACCTGGGTCTTCTGAGCTCCAGTTCAGTACTGTGCACAACAATCTGTGTTTGTGGGGAAAAGGACTTGCTTTATCTCTAGTCCCAACACTGTAATTCTTTATTGACTATTTTTGTGATTCCTACTAATGCAAGATTGCAGTGATATCATAGATTGATTTATGAGGTGGTGATACTTCTCTGTAAAGAAAATTAGACATTCATAAGATTTTCAAATGTCACTGACATCTTGAGATTGAATTGATTGACAGGATAATATATTCATTGAGAGAGGATCTGGAACAGTAATATTAGGATTTCATTGAAAGGGTCCTGTGTTGAATAAATAAAGTACTTCATGCATTTCAGGAAATTGCTGCATGTTCAAGATAATAGTATCTTAAACCTTTTATTTTACTCTACATTCAATTTTGTTTGAATATCTATAAAAATGTAGAGTGTCAGAAGAGCTTCTAGTCCTCAAAAGGGCAGAATTGATATTTTTTGCAGTTTTTTCTTAAAAAGAAAGTCAAATCTTTTTTAAAAAAATCCATAAATGTCAGAGTATCTTTATAGGTTATGTAGACTTTTCAGCTTTTTCTGGCTGAATTAAACATTCAAATTCTTTTGGTTGAAATGAGGTGTCTGACTTGTAGAAGCTCTTCAAAAACTCAGTCCACATTTTGAAAAATCTTTATACTTGGTTTATATGAAACAGTCATGTGAAGGACTTGGCCTCTTTGCAAAGTCTATGACTTAATCTGGAATGGTATTGGAATTTATGTCTTAAATGTCTGTATTAAGTCTGCAGAGTTGTGGTTATTTGTCAGAAGGCAAAAATGTGAGCTGGAAGTGCAGTCATATTGTATGGATTTTCACAGGTCACTGAGTGATGTCAGTTTATCTCTAGTGATGGATCAAGACTTCTCTTCGATTTCTCCAATTATCAAGTGTCAAAGTAAAATCATCAAGCTGAACAAAGCCTTCTCAGCATTGGCAGTCTCCCCAGGTCAAATTGAACCTCCTCCAAAAAAGATGAAATTGGACTTGCATAGCAAGAATGATCTGAGAAAAGAATTTCCTAAGAGATCTTCAAGGATTCAGCTGGATGGAGCAAAGACAGTCACTGCTGTCACCAGCCTTTCACCACTACTGGCATTTCATCGTGTGTGCTGTGTGGTTCTTCTGCATGCCAGGAAGCAAAACCATCAGAATGATGATTTACAGCAGAGCAAAAAGATTACTGTACTCTGTGGGAAAATTTTGTTAAGTCTGGAAGATATTTCAAATGGCAGATACTCAATAAAGATGCTCAGGGATAATAGTTACTGTACAGGTAAATGGATTTATATATTTGGGATTTACAAATATATATATTTAATTCTTCTGTTTATTCTAGGTGGTGCCCAGCTAAGTTTCTCTCTGAACACAAACTGCACAGACTTTTTGGGAATTAAAGCTGGGTGAAATAGGAGATGGAACATTTTTCAAATTCAAAAAAATGTTTCGTGAGTTGCTGTAAGGTTTTGCTAGCATTGGTGATGAAGGGTATCTGGAAAGGATAATTTTGAAGATAAGTTTGAGTAAAGAATGCTGAAACCTATGTTTTTTCTATAAATAAGATACTGTAATTAGATACAGAAGTTTTTTTCTGACATACTACTACCTCTTAAATAATACCAAAGTAATTGAAGCTCTTCCTCATCTACACATATATTAGGGTAATTTATTTTCATTTCTTTCAATATTCCTGATTGAATTGATTATGAACTGGGCTTTTGCTCAGGTAATGAAATATCTTTTTTATTGTTTGCAATGAATTTTAATTTTTCTTCCTTTAATGCTGTGTCACTGGTAAAGCCAACATGTCATCTTACTATCACAGGCTATTAATAGTCTTCTTTTGGCAAGGTGATATTTATCTTAAGAGCTTTCATTATACTGGTGGTGCTCCATTAATCAACTGTTTTGCCTGACAGAAGTAGGGATAAGAATTTAGGTGAGGAGAAAATTCCCAAAGAATGCCTAAAGTCAGGTGCAAATCTTTCACAAAAAACCTGGGAATATGAACCAAAAATCAAAGTTCATTTAATGCATGCGGCATGATCAAAATATTTAGTTCAATACCTTTTTCTACTGTATTTTCTTGCAGGTTCCATGGAAGATATACTTGCTGTCCTTGCAGTGTCTGTCAGATTCTCCTTTCAGATTGTGTCTTGTGACTGCACACTGACTCCAGTCAGTTCATGGTTACTGGGAGAAATGGAGTGCACACCATTTAAGGAATGCCAGGACAACATATTCTGTCATAAAGCAGGAAATGTCCATGGTACAATTTTTAATTGGGCCCTGAATAATCCATTTGAAGGAGTTCTAACAATATTTTGCAGGTAAAATCACTTGAAGACCATAGCTTATATTCATCTTCCATACACTATTTTTTATCTTTGTGCTGTTTCTTACTGGTACCATAAACAGCAGCCAGGATCATAACCAGTAGGCTGCCAATATGATGATATGGTAACAGTCACCAATAACAGACCTGTTTTCAGATCAGAACTATGGCAGAACCTGAACTGACTTGTTCCATTTTGTCTAGGCTGGAACATTGAATTACAAATAAGTCTAGTCTCCATTAATACCTGCTTGGTACTATTCCTTCTCTTCATTTGGCTGCATCATAATTTTATATTCTTTTTTTTCTTACATTATTCTTACTATAATATGTTATTTGTAAATTTTTTCTTCCATGTGTGTTAATTAAAAAAAACCCTTCAATATTAAATATTTATATATTAATACTAAAATAAAAAACAACCAAACAGCAAACCCCAAGTTAAATTAAATTTATTGCTGGGTCATTTTTTAGTTTAGTATTGCAATATTAATGTAGTCTCATTTTGTACATGTTTCTGCTATGGTTATTTCCTATCTACCATGATTATGAAAAGGAAATACTCTGAAGAGTCTGACTGGTGTCCTTTCTTGTGCAGATTCTTGGACAAATATTTCCTAAGCCAGGTTAGGCAAGTTAGTAATGCTGCCACAATTTATGACTTAGCTGGTTAAGGCTTATAACATAAAAAGTACTTCTGGGATATTGAAAAATGTTGCTGTTTTGAAGAGTTCAAGCTCTAAAATAAAAAAGAGAAGGTGTAACTGCTAAGAGTGTATTTTGTAATGGGGTTCAGCCTTTTCCTCAAATTAGGAGTTGATTTCCTCTATGAAATGTTTAAGCAATCAGTAAAATTTTAACTCTTAAGACTTTTCTTCCTTTTGAAAGGTGATTTTACTTGCTATTCACTTTGACTGTTCACCATTCACTTTTGATCCCATTTTGTTAATTACTGAGCCCCATGTTTATGGGCTGTGATTGCATTTTCTGTATCTTTCATTCCTGTGTTTGGATTGATCTTTTACCTGCCTAGGATGTTTCTGTGATAGGTGGAAACTACAGAGTATACTTTTTTTGACACCATCATAATTTTGTTTTACAGAAATCTGACTGTCTTGTTCCAGTGCCTTCACAGCCTCACTAGAGTTCTCCCTCCAAGCTGCAGTGTAAAACTCCTGAGATCTGGAAGCAAAGCAGTACTTGCTGAACAGTTAGCACTGGCTCTGGAAAAGGAAATGCTCACCTTGAAGAATTCTCTTTTCTTAAAAGAAACTAAAGCTGGAAACAGTTTGACATGGGGGAATGAGTTTGGCAAGAAAATCAATAATGCTCCTCTGGCTTCTTTACTGGACACTGACGAAGGAGTCCAGCAATTCAGAAAGAAGCTTCAGAAGGAGAGGGAAGAGAGTGTGCAAAGTATGAACCAAACACTGAATGGTGCCCTGTACCAGAAAACTGCTTTGAAAATAGCAGAAGCTCAGCTCAGTTCAGATATGATTGTGTGGAGACTGGCCAAGTCCTAGAAACCATTGACTAAATTTATTTTGAAAAAAAAATTATTAAAGTTGTACCATTAAATAATATTTATATTTTCATGGGTACTTATACTGCTTTGTATTCTATAGCATTTCTGTGTCGTTTCTACAGATAAATACTGGTATTTTAATTGATGACTATTGGAAGAATGTAATATTAAGATTGAGTCATTGTTTTGTTACAGATTTTGAAAATATATTTTTAAGATATTTTCTAATAATTCCTACTCCAAAATCATAATTCTTGGACTATAAAATAACTATTGTAGAAAAAAAAGAATGTGTGTGTTCTCTTTAAAATAGTTCTGTTGAACCTTGAAAGATGACTGTTTATACATGTCAAATGTAAGCCCTTTTTAGAAATCTTAAAGCAGGTATAGAAAGGATTTAGGTTATACAACCAAATGTAATTCATAATTTGAGTATGGAGTTTATGGGCAAATTCAAAGAAGAGATTTTACCTTCAAATGTCAAACCTTTTAAATAACTTCTAGTGCGACCACTTGAGGAACAGAACTCTGTACCTTTGAGCCTTATGTTCTGGTGTCCAGCCTCAGATTTATGGAGTATTTATTGGAGGTGGAGAACCAGATCAGACCTCTCAACCAAATTTCAAGAACTCATGAAGATTCATTACATGATAAAGCTGCTTCAGCTTTGAGAGGTCCATTCCCACACACTTTAGTGGTAGGGCTAGTCTCACTGGTAAATCCTGGCCTTCCTTGGATGTTAACCTAGCTTCAGTCAGGAGATTGGCTTGCTCAACCCCAGAGTCAGATGATTGTCTGCTGATGCTAGCTGCTCAGTGGTTTTGGCTTATCTCAAGTACTTTAAATAATATTGGGCAACTCTGTTATTATTCCTCTGTTTGCTGGCTTGAGAAATATCCTGCTTATGCTTCTAGGAAGAGAATGGCCTGTACTACTTACTGAGATAGTAATTTCTAATCAAATTTTTCCCACTAGCTTCTTGAGAGGCAGAGAGGTTAGAAAATCCCAAATCACAGTAATTTGCTTTCTGTTATCTCTGCTTTATGTAAGTAAAACATTCTTATTGCTTGTCACCATTTTTCTGAAGTTGTCAGAGTTTTGCTTTTCATTTTCTCTGCAAACAGAGTTAATAGTTGACATCTCCAGCATGATCTCTCTCTGACAATAAAAGTCTGGTAGGAAAAGTGGAATATATTTATTAACTCAAAGGTATACTGATGTTTCAGAACAATTCTTTTTGTCTCATCAGAAAGTTCAGCTCCTGTATGTATGTCCTCTAGAAGCATTAAGTGGTGATGTTTTTCAGTCCAAGGCATCTTTTCATTCTGGCAATAGGAGTAAACTGGTGCACCTTAAATGCAAACATTGCCTAAAAAAACAGTAAATGAGAGAGCTGTACTTTGTAACCTTAATCCACTTTAGTGATATAGCTTCCTTTTTGAGACACTCAAAGTATTAAATTACTCCTTTTTAGCTATAGAAAAAGGAAATCTTCCATTAAGATGTCAACAATGTCTTAAGAAATTGTTGTCATGGGTATTTGGACCTCAGTATTTACTGGATGAGAAAGTTGAGGGTTTTTTTACAATTCTTTCTTTGTTAAGCCACAGTCAGGCAATAGTCAAAGCTTAAGAACCCATTGTCAGGGCTTGGCAGTCAGTTGTCACTGAAATTTCCAGAAGTTCCTGATTATAAACACTTAAA
The DNA here is from genome assembly GCF_028551555.1 of Melozone crissalis. NCBI lineage: Eukaryota > Metazoa > Chordata > Aves > Passeriformes > Passerellidae > Melozone > Melozone crissalis. Next base: position 58,004,191 of record NW_026535791.1, on the reverse strand, counting down.
TGAAGCAAAAAATCTCAAGGTGCAATCCTGTAACTTGCAGCTAAGGGCAGGACCTTGCTAAGCCATGTGAGCAGAAACCTTCAGAGCAACAAAGCTCCTGTTCAGCCCAGGGCACTTGAAGGAGATTTTGCAAAGCAGAGTAAACAGTCCAGCAGTTGATTTTTGTCAGCACATAGCAGCCTGCTCTCATAACTAACTATTGTTGGTCTGTCTGTCTTTAAAGAGAAACTTCCATTTGTGTTCACATCTCTTTGTTGAAAAAACAGATTGGGACAAATGAGGAAAAGCTGCTAAACACAAATGTTGGCTGTTTCTAATTCCATGGAGTTGTTACTTTAAAGAACCAAACAGTGAAATCACAGCAGTGTAGAAGTGAAGTTATAAGAGTAGAATAGTAACAACATGTTCTTACTAAAGAGACTTTCCTGAGGCACGAATGCTTATTTTGTAAATCATCAGATGAGGTCATTAAACACTTTCCCAACAGCTCTAGGATTCCTGGGAGCAGTTCTTCAACTGTCTAGTAATGCATAATAGCATGGTACAACTTTCAGTGGTAGTGATGCAGTGTACTGCATATGTGCCTTACTTTTATGTGCCAAAATCTAAAGGTCTCCTGGAAACACTTGAAAGGTTTCTGCTGATATGTGTGAGTTTTGGCCAGGGATAAGGTAAAAATGGAGCGGACATTAGCAAAGATTCAGGCTCTCTAGAAACTTATCTTCAAGTGGCAGCAGCAGACATTTTGTTTAGAGGTATTTGCTTTCCTAAACTTGCCTTTCAGAGGTAAAAGCAACTAAAGGTTGCATTTGATCTCTCGTGATGATTAATGTCTGGTGCATGCTGGTGTTCAAATGAGAAGTCTAAATTACATGGACTAGAAAAATGGCTAAGTTGCCTAAGCACGTTTCTGTCATGAGCTGTTGGAGTCCCATTTCTGGACCTCCAAGAAGGTCTTGGAAATGAGATCTTGCATAAAGTGGGTTTTGCAAGTACTTTTCTGAACAAGTCATTTGAGAAATTAAATCAGTGGCAGCAGCAGTCCTAGTTATGTAGGAATTAGTACTGCCAAGAAATTACTGATAAAATAGTTGGATGTTTGATTCTGTAAACAAATTCCCCCTTCCATGATAGTAGATCAAGTTGGGAAACATACACATCCCAAGGAACAGAAGGCTTTTTGCTGCTGAAGCTGCTACTACTAGCAGATAACTATTCACATCACATTCACTGTCTAACACTGATGACTCCTCTCTAGGAGTAGTCACGAATGTACACTGGGAGGTCAGTCCCCACCCTGGGACCTCTGGCTCCTAGGTAAGTTACAAAGTCCTTTGAAGAGCTCTTTGCTTCATCAGGTGTGGATGTGTAATCCTGTAGGGCTTTTTGTTTGCATGTAGCAACCACTACCTGTTTGTGCATGATCCAAGTTAATGCAAACCATGGTTGATACTCATGTGTGCAGTGGCTTTGTACACAGCCAGCAGGCTCCTGGTGTTCTGAATTTATCAGTTCTGGTGGATTTAACAGAACAACTGGTCTCCAGAGCTTAACAGTCCTGGGAGACTTTCACATGCTGCTTCTCAGCATGTAATAATCTCCTCAGCCTGCTGCTTGCTGGTAAACATTCCTCCCTCCTGAGCTGGAGAACCTGTCACATAAGCCCACACAAAGGGACCTTTGATAAGCAGTAAAATTGTGCCCAGAATCAACTTGTCTTGACCCCAGTAGGCCTGATTTCTGGAAACCAGCAGATGTCAGTGGTGTCTGACAGGTATCTGTAGGAATGGTCCCAATCTTCTGGCCATGGCAGTGTTCTGTGTGCAGATATTTAATTAGCAATGACTCTCTTATCACATGTTTCAAAAGACAGATATGCAAAAAGGAAGTCTGATATAGGAAGTATGAGCTGTCATGACTGGATGCACTCTTACAATGTTAGCACTTTTAAAGTCAATATGATTTAAGACCCTAAGAGGGATTGTGTGTCAAATATCTTTGTTTTTTCTGGCCAAGTTGGTGTAAATATAACACAGATTAATTTACACTAATTAATTAATTTACAGTAATTAAGAAATAGATTAATTTACAATAATTTTTCTTTGTCATTCTAAGGCTTCTCAGGGAAAAGAAACCTGTCTGCTCTAGAGTGGTTTCTGTTGGACAGTAATATTTCCTTTATAACTTTGTGTGTGTATGTATTCCAAATCAGCCACAGGCTGCCCACTTCTTCACAGTAGTATAAGTTAGGCCTTCTCTCTCAGCTGCTAATTTTTGTTTTCCCACATCTTTTCACAATTTGGGAACTGTGACAGTCATATGACTGCTCTCTTCTGAATCATACTGACTCTGCTGACAAAATAATAATGGTAGAATGTTTATCCCTGAGCGAGTTATTCATTACAGGCCATTAACAAAGATGATAGGCTCAGCAAAAGGAGTATTCAAACAGTGGTAGTTTCTTCTCCTCCCTTCTCTACTGCCCTGGGAGAAACAAAGTTTTAAACAGTGGAAAGAAAAATCAATGCCAGGATTTAAAATCCCAAATAGTTGTAAATTTGAGTATTTTCTTATTGCCAGGTCTCATTTATTTTGAGGTTTGGTTGTGGTTTTTTTCAATATTTTCTTTTTTGCACTCTAGGCATGCCATTGATTAAGAACAAGGTGAACACCAGCATGTAGCAGGAGTTTCTAGCCAAGAAAATCCTCCCAGGGAAAAAGCAAAAGAGTAGGAGGTTTGACGCTGCTGTTTAGTCATGGTAATTATTGCTTTAAGGAGGTGATACTACTTAGGTCTTTTCTGTGACCTCATACTTGTGGTATGTAAAAGCTTATCCCATGAATATATTGAGAAATTCATAATTCAGAGGTGTATGTTTGTAAAGCACTTGGTTAGAGCCAAGGCTGCCGGGTTTGCATCAGTCCGGTTCCTGCCTCGAATCCTGCATTCACAGAACCCTGGTGCTTAACTCTGGTATTTAGGTCAGAGGCACAGGTTGGTGAAGCAGTCTCAGGTTAAATAATCCTCCTCCTTATTGTCTAAACGGGGAGGTGGTGCCTCATGAGCCGCTGTGATCCTTACCTGGCAGAGAGGGAGAAAGGGAAAGCTTTGAAGTGAGTCCTTCAAAACAGCGTGCGCTGCCTCTGTGCCTGCCCCTTCCCTCTCCCCGGAGCCCCAGCTACAGCTTCCAACTGAACATGTCTTCTTTTGTAATCCTGCCTTTGAAATGTTCTCAAGCATGAGGGGAAATGCAGAAGCTGCCAAAAGCTTCCAAAATTTATGGTTGGTGGGAATCTGCTGTTTCTGTGAAGTCTGTACTATTCCCTCTGCTGACTGTATTTTCATGCTTCCCTCTTCCCCTCACCTCAGTGATCAAATAGTGAAAACCAAAACCACAGTCACTTCTAAAATGCATAAAAAAAACAAAGCACAAAATCGCTTTGCCATGCTTTCTCCTGTAGGAAACAGGTATATGTTCTTTTCCAAACTGCTGAATCACAGAATCTACACATAAGAGTTATGAACAAACTAGATGAAATTTTCAAGTGCTGCAAGTAATTATGCAACACAGAAAAAAGCATTTTCTCTCCACAGCCCTGACCTGAGCTTTCTACCAGCTCCTCATAGCTGTTTATGCTGCACAGGGTTTTTTGTTCATTTTATAAGATCTCTGAAGTTAAAGCTCTTTCACACTTCTACTTTAGTTGTTGGTAATAAATTTAATGCTGCCTACACCATTTTAAGGTTTTGCTTTAATTTTGCCTTTTCTCAGCCTCACTTAGGAAAATTCAGCACTTGTTGGGCAAGTTAGCATACTACTAGAATTTTTAAACACTATTTAGATATGAGTTTTTAACACACAAACTTGCAGAAAGGAGTGAATTTCTGGGGAGTTTATCAGAATCCCCTTTCTTTTTTTTTAAAGTAGTGTGAAACCTTCTAATTATTAAATCATCCAGATGTGTCTGAATGCAGATAGTATACCAGCTGTTTTAATAATCCCAAATCAGCTGCATAAGATAGTTACATCAGAGAAAGCACAGAAAATTTTTTCATTGGAGTTACATATATTTTTCAACACAAATGTAAGGAGAAATAATACAAGACAGTCAGGCTGGTTCAGCAATCTTCCCTGTTTAACAGCTTCTGTTTGTGGGTCAGTATAAGGTAGAATAGTCCAGGAGAGCAGCTGCTGGATTTGAAGATCCCATGACCTTCCTTAGAATATGCAGTGTCCATGAGAAATGATTCTCATTTGTGATCACATTCATTAGGTTATGAGTTCTTCCCCAAGCTGTAGAGTTAGTGTAGCTGTCATGTTGTACATAGGAGTGGCCTTTACAACAACTGTCCCATACCAAGGTTTTCTGTGGATTAATGACAGGAAGGTAAATACAACTACCACCCTGTGGAGAGCAGCAGTTGTGACCTCAACAGGAGCAGAGCTGAAATTACACATTCCTGTGGAGAATAATGGCTGATCACCTAATGCTGATGGCTTCACTGGGATTGATTTCTCTAATGATAGCCCTGTTTTCAAAGTACGTGATTTCTAGTTAGTTACTCAGAAAGGGTGTTTGTGTTGTGAAAGTTTTACCAAAACACTCAAGAATTTTATAATTTCAGTTTACTCCATAATTTACCAGCCATTGGACAGAGGAGTGCCTGTGTAAATGCAGAAATGAAAAAAGAAATGTTCCTAAGGTACTACCTTTATATATCTTTATCTCACTTACTTTTGCAGTGTGCACTATTCCAATGCAAAGCACTTCCATAGTACACATCACCCTGCCAATAAATGTCATAATTTTTAAGCTACAGATCAGCTTTTAGTAATTTTCTGGAAAGAATATATCAGTGTTCATTTCAAAGCAGCTCAATTTTTAAACATGTGCTCTGAATATTTATAGACCATATATATAGATCACCCAGTGTGTAAAATTCATCATCCTTTAGTACAGGGGTATTTTCCTTCAGAAAGAAATAGCTAAATTTAAAACTTCTCCCTATATTTTGTAGGACAGGGATAATAAAGTAGACTTGGCAGAAATAATCAAATAGGTTGAAAAAATTATCCCTGCTGGTTGCATTTTCCTCAATGAAGGATATATTATCTTGTGAAGTTATAACTAAGTAATCAAGTAAAATAATATTAAGTGTTTAATCTTAAAAAAATATGAATAGACTTAGGGAAAGAATAAATCCCTCCTCTACTTTCCCACCAAAGAGGTAGGAATTTGTGCAAACTGGTGTATTTTCTCCATAAATTGTCATGTTATAATCTAAAAGAGGATAAAGAAAAGAGGAACCCTGTCATGTTGAAATTGATTTTTTTCTACAATAAGTATTCTTTCTTACTGGCTGTTGAAAACACTCGGAGTGAATTTAATTCTTCAACAATCCACATTAACCTTCTATAAATTAGCAGCATGTCTAAACCAGTAACACATTAACAGTAGGAATGATCCAGGATTTGAATGATTTATCTGACTGTGGATAGCCTGAGGTTGTAGTAATGATTCCCTTAACACCATCTGAAATGCTTTTTTCTTTTCTTGAAGTTATTAAGAATTTGTTGCATATCAGCCACTCATACACATGTTAAGCCTACCCAGTGATACAGCTCAGTCATGGAGAATTCCCTTCTCACACTGCTGTGTGCCATTCTTGAGCCATCACCTTGCCCAGTACTAGCTCTCATGCCCTCCTAACATGGATTTTGCATCCCACTCCATGTACCCTCAAGCATTGCAGCTGTACACTTAAATTAGAATATTCTCTTCTGAATATCACAGAATCTTTGATTTTCAGCATTTTGTTTTCATTTGGCTGGGAGGTGTTGGTTCATCTGTGTCTAAACCCTAACTACCCTTTCCCTCTGCATGTCAATTTTTAAACTTGGAATCCAGTGCAATGCCTCCTGTTCTCCACTGCCTCCCCTTCCCCTGTCCTGAACTCATTTTTATACCTCTTACACTTTTTAGCTTAGACGTAATCCAAGACAGTGGGGAAGCTTCCTGAGAACTTCCAAGGTCTGCACATCCCTGTCATGATCCAGAACCTGCTTTTTTTGTCTTAGCAGGGGAGTTAGTGGGTTTCACAGATCTAGATTCACAAATATTCTACTCCTCTGCCCAGCCTTTTTTCAGTCATTACTGTAACTTTCTGGTAGGTACAACTTGGATGCCTTTCTGAAGCAGTAAAGGCAGAGAACTAATACATTCTAAACAGAGCAATAAATTCAGGCTTGCATTTATTCTGCAGTTTGTCACTGTTTATTTGAGTCTCCATTCGTACTTATTTTATATTTACATTGGCAATAGATGTGATGCTTCAATTTTATTTGAAATTGTTTGCAGTAAAGCTGGCCAATAATGTGCCCCTATTCTAAAAGGTAGCACTGTACAGCTTGTTGTAGTCATTGATAATGATATTTCAGGCTCTATATCTTCATGGCAAACTGCACATTTTGAGGATTGACTGAACAAATACTAAAATACCTGTGCTTTGAATGCTGAAGTTGTGCTAGAATTTAAAACCAGATTTCAGTTGTGAACTATGAGAATCCATCAAAGTTAGCTTTAATTTCAGAGCAATGAAACACTATTTCTTCTTCAGGTTGTAGCAGAAATACTTATGGGGTCTTTTTCCAGTCTAGGTTCAAGTTCTTCTAATATAACAAAGAAATAAAGACACACTTAGGAGTTCATGTTTCCAACTTCTATCACAAAGTTTGAGAGACACAAAGAGCAGCTTGAAAGCTAAATAGTGCTTGCAGATATTCAAATAAACATCTCCAGAAGGAATTACCAAATTATTTCAAGTATGCCAACCAAAACATGAAGAGTTCTTTGTCCATTACCCTTCCACTCAAAAATCACCATCATCCTTGTGGGAGGTGCTATCAAGTGAAAAAGTGAGACTGGAATGATGAATGTAGTTAAGCTACATAAGCCATTTTATGAGTCTGAAAGGTGAAGAACAGAAACTTTAGGCCACCAGCAAGGTAGCTGTAGGGTACCTTGAGGTGATTTTGATGATTTGTGAGATTGCAATTTGGGAATCAGCTTTCCTGGCTTTGTGGCATTCTTTATATACTTTATCTGTGGTCTTGGACAGATTGTAATGTTAGTACAGAACCTCTTATTTAGCTTAAGAAGTTTTACAAGACAGGTGGTCCTGATCAAATGCTTCAAAAGCATCTGTTGGTTCTAAACAATGGTGTTACTTCAGATTACTTACAAAAAAAATCAGTAATTTCTTTTATATTTGAACAGGGTTTACTCTTCACTTATCAATGTAGAATTTGTATTTTTATTGCAGGTGATGTGTATTGATTTACCTCACCTTTGTGCAGGTGAGGTACACCTTCCCACTCTGAGTCAGAGCAGATCTTACCTCAGTAAACTGCTGAGCTTCTCATTTCTAACATCCTGCCATTACAAAAATGTTTGCAAGATTGTGTTTTATGGAACAAAGAAAAGAGTTGAATTTGTATTGTCTTAAAAACAAGATTGTATCACTAAAGAAAGAATAATGATCTTCATTTGATACCTGAATGTCAGGACCCAGGACATCCCTCTGGCTGTCCTGAGCAGCCAAGACCCCTGCCAGGGGGCTCAGAGACCCTGACACAGAGCCCAAAATGCTCCTGTGGTTTTGATTGTGACCCGTGGAGCAAGTTACCAACCTTAGATGAAGATCTGCAAGCCACAACAAATTAAGTAGAATGATAGTGAATTTATCACGAGGTGAAAAAACAGATTTTGGGGTTTTTTAGAATAGAGGTTCAGGAGGCAAGATGGAGGGAACTGGGCGTGTCCAGCCTTTCTGCTTCTTCTTCTTCTTAGCCTCCATCTTCTGCTGTGATGGTGGCACTTTTAGACTGGTTTAGAGCAGAAGCTCACTGTCCAACATAGGTGATGGGTATTGGAAAGTAATTGTAAACATTGTATACATAATTTTTAGTATAAAGACATAACGCCACCCTGGGGGCAGGTAGAGTGACTGGACTGTCTTGCTGAATGGATCTCAGCAGGTCAGGAGAAAGAATTTTATAGCTAAGATAAAAAAAACAACCTTGAGACCAAGAAATGAAGTGCTCTGACTCCTTGTTCAAGTGCCAGGGTCGGAAAAGAGACCCTGACACCTGAAAAATGAAATATTATTTCCAAAAGCAGAAGTGATTTCTATATATTACTTGAAATTGGCAAAATTCAAATACTTGAAATACTAATTCAGATACCTTTCAAATACTCTTGGAGGGAAAAAAATTGTATTTAAACATTCCTTTGCCATTTACTTACTTTTAGCCTACAGCATGTCTGCTGATTAGTAATCATTGGTGCACTACGATGCCAATCAGTGGAAGCACATCTGTCTGCAGCTGGCCTCTGGGAATACGTAAAATAGGAGGTGATGCCGTGAGGTCGTTTGTGTCTATGCACAGTGGATGTCTCTCTTAAAGCTGCACAGAGAAGTTTTAGGACACCTTTTCAGAGAATCCTCTGCTCTCTGGGAGTGTCCCCGTGAGTCTGCCCTGCTGTCCCCGGGGATGCTCAGTGTCCCCAGCCCCGGAGGGGAGGTGGCTCTGGCTGCAGCTGCAGTCACAGCCAAAGGCAATGCCCCAGGGGCTGTGGTGGCAGAAATAGCGCTCCTGCATGTAAAAATAGTTCCACACACTGCTGAGTGACAGAGGCAGGCTACTACACTGCTGGTTTATTTATAGCTGGGGAAGTGCCTTGAGCTTCATAACGCAGTATCAGGCTTGTGCTGTGAGTTGTTTTGATTGTTTTACCCCTGAACACAATCTGATTTATAAAAATCCTTGTTTTCCTGCATCAGTCTCAGTTTCTTGCCTACAGTGAAAACTACCAAAAAGAGTTTACCAAATTTAGGAGCAGATCCCAGTTTGGGAGTACCTTTACTTTTACAGAGCAAAAACTGTGCATTGATTCATCTGTTTGCACACAGAGGACCAGGACACACAGGCCTGGACATCTCCATCTTGCCAGCTCCTGCCAGGCTGGGGATGACCCAGAGACTTTGTGATTCAGATTTGAAGCAAAAAAATCATTTATGAGATGGGTGGTTAGATGTAGCTTTGCAAAGCTGAAAAATAAACATCTCCATTTGCAGTTTGAACAGGGAGTGCCACTGACTGGCTTTCTGCTCCCAGCAGAAGTTGATGGATCTGTTTCTGAAGCACTCAGCTGCCAGTGGGTGCAGGCAGGTTCAGACTGAAGAGCACACATGTCAGGAAAGCAATATTTGTGACATCATTATTGGAGACTGGTGATGTTCATGTGCTGATTAGGAGGCAGCAGGAATTGTTTGTGGTGAGTAGGTTAATGCATGAGTCTCATGCAGATGTCTCACCTTTAGATGGACCTCCTGTTTCAATTCTTGCTTTTTTGCCAGAGAAAGAGTCCTGCACAAGGGAGGTGAAGCAGTGTGTAGCAAATAACCATAATTCTGCAACTTCACTAACTCAACAATTGGTGTTCATGGTCCTGACTGCGTATGTTGGAAAAGGGGTGATGATGATGGAGGCAAGGGAAATAAATGGCTCCATAAAAGACTTGTCGCCACTTTTTTTGAGAAACAACTTCCTCCTTTGATATAAAACAGGTTTCTTTATAACATGTGCATTAGCAGTAGCATTTCTGCTGGAAACTGAGGGGCTGTTCTCTTAAAGCATATTGTTCAGGTCAATAAATACACAGTGACTTACATCCAGCAGTACACTTTTTTGCAAATATTAGGAAAAGGGGCATCTCAACAATCATAATATGTACAGATGACTGTATAGGGAAATACTGATGGGAACTATATACTTCTAAGTCTTTGCTAGTACTTTGCTGCTCAGTACAAAATTCCCGAGTTTCTATATTAGAGATGAGGTAGGGTGGATTTCTGTGTAGAAAAGATGTTTAATTCCCTCATAGCATTTTATTTGCCCAATTTTTTTCCTCTACAGTTTCACAATAATTCAAAGTTTGATTGTTTTTTCCTAGTAAGAACTGCCAGACCTGAAGTTAAATCAGAAAAAACTTCTCACCTCTCTTTCCTTCTGTCTAGAAGAAATTCTAGAAGCAAAGTGAAGGAGGCAGTTTGTGATTAGTTTTTCTTCTTTTCAAAGAGCAGACAAAGCATGCTTTTTGTTTCTAAAAGATTTTTTCTTCCTTGATTTTGTCCTTCAAATGACAAACAAAACTTGATCTCTTTCTTTTTAATCCTTTGCGGGAACCAGGGAGCACCTCATTACACACAGAATCCATACTTTCACAGACCATGAGGGCTCAGCAGCACTCACATTTCTGTCTGTATGTAGCAGTGGTTTGTCCAACAGAGGAGAGGGAAGGGAAGGGAAGGGAAGGGAAGGGAAGGGAAGGGAAGGGAAGGGAAGGGAAGGGAAGGGAAGGGAAGGGAAGGGAAGGGAAGGGAAAGGGAGGGGAAAGGGAGGGGAGGGGAGGGGAGGAAGGAAGGAAGGAAGGAAGGAAGGAAGGAAGGAAGGAAGGAAGGAAGGAAGGAAGGAAGGAAGGAAGGAAGGAAGGAAGGAAGGAAGGAAGTCCAACCTGTACAGGAGCAGCATCACAGACTGGTGTGGCCTCTGCAGCTGTGTCTGTATGGGGCCATCCAGGTGCACCCAGGGGATGGGTCAGCATGGGAGCTCAATGGTTTTTTGCTTTTCCACAGTTTGTGTGAGCCTAAGGGTGAGGTGAGCAATGTACCTGGATCCCACCTGCCCAGTGGGATGATGTTTGGTACATAGCCACAAGACTAACAGTCCCTATTCTCACAATAAAAAGCTTATCCTAAGATTAGCCTTAGTAACTCTACTTATCACCAAGCACCTTACGGTAATCTTTAAGTATTTTAATGACATATGTATATTTATTCTAGAATTTTTATAAACCTATATCTAGGACTCTCCTGCCAGAAATTCTTATTTCTGTCACTGATCTGCTGCTCACATTTCATTACCCTGTCCAAAATGCAATGTTCCATTCCATTTACCATCCAAAACTGAACTCTTCCAACACATCCAAATGCCACCCAGTGATTACAGCAGGAATTGCACCTGATGATTTACACTGCTGTATTGAATGCAACAAACTGGCTGCTGGAATAATTTTTAAAGATAGATAATTTATCTTTGTGCTTAGAGAACTCTGTTATAAAATCTATACATACTGGGACTAAATAAATTTCTTAGCTCCTCATTAGAACACCATACAGTTATGAAACATCCTTTAATGTTCTTGGGATTCATTTTCCCAAAGAGAATGCTTCTCAGTCCATTTTAACTATAGTTTTTATAGGTAGCATTTCCCAAGATGCCTCTTGATGTGTTGCAATAGGCAGAATGGAGAGCCAGCTGGATAACATGGGACATTTGTTTTACCTCCTACACTGGTGACATTTTGCCATTTCTGAAAATCCACCCAGAATTCTGTTATGGAAGAGCACGGCATTTTTGTTTGTGTATTCCTTAACAACATTTGTATTTTGCAAAGGTGTCCTTTCTCCAGAGTTGTGTCATTCTGTTTGGAGAAGTGATGTGAAGACAGAATCCATTTTGTTGAGAGAAAATGCTTTGTTTTGCTTTGTTTTGCCTGTTACGATTTCCTACCAGGAGTTCCCTTGCAGGCTACTGCACTCTCAAACCTGCATATTTCAACCACATTTTCCCCTATTGGAAACTAGGGGAAAACCAGCTAGGGCCATTTCCTCCAGGGATCAGCCCTGTGGGCTGCCCTGCATTCCTGGGGAGTGGTGTTTGTGCAGTGCTGGCTGGGAGCTGCTGCAGGGAGCCACACCTGCCATGGGGACAGGGATGTGTGGGTGCACCCAGCGTGTGACTCAGCCCGAGAGAGGAGGGACAGAGCAGCCCAGGGCTGGGAGCCACCGGAGCTCGGCAGGGGCACTGGCACAGTGCTCCCCGCAGGCTGGGCAGTCAGGCTGTGGCCCCTGCAGAGCAGGAAGCACCCGGGGCTGGGCAGGGCCCGGGGAAAGGCGCTGTGGGGAGCAGGGACAGCGGCAGCGCTCTGCATGGGCACTGTGCAGCACTGCCAGCACGGGGCCACAGCACTCCTGCTGGGACAGGGCAGCGTGGGGCACCCCATTCCTGCAAGCCTTGTGCAAAGAGAGGAACCAGGGGTGCAATTCTTCCTCCCTTGCGCAGCTTTCTGTGATCCTTTACTGTTCTTCCTCCCTTGCACAGCTTTACTGTGATGCTTTACTATTCTTCCTCCCTTGCACAGCTTTCTGTGATGCTACTATCACAACCTGATAGCTTGCCCTGGAATAAAAATTGAATTAATGTGCAGAGTGACTGTTACGATGCCAACAAATGCAGTATTTTTCCAGGTGTAAAACACCATCCCTGATCCTCTCTTGGTGTGAGAAGTGCTTTTGAGAGCTGTATCTGATGGCATTTGACTCTTTGCTTAGTCTCTCTCAATGCACCATCGTTCCTGATGCAATTTCCTGTTGCTCTGGACTCATTTCTCTTGCACTGACCCACAGGAAGATGTTAAGAAAGGAATTATTCATCCACCTTTGCATATATTGGAGCTCTGAATGGTAAAGTTTGTAAACAAACCAAATAACTTCTCAAAATAAACTAGTACCCAGAATGCAGTAGATGCTTTCCAGCAACAAAAGAAAAGGTGCAAACTCGTCAAATAAACAACACAAACTTTAAAAGAAACTAGATGATTCCTTCAGACTAATTTTTATATTTATATCATTAATCACATAGAAAAGAGAGAAAAATATGTATTGTTCATTCTGCCAAACTCTTCTCTGTCTCTTCTCTGTGCAGCTTGTCTGATGTTTATGAAGTTAAAAGAAGAGAGCATTTGGCCTTTCATCCAATATGAATGATAGTGTGCATGTGCTAAAAGCAAAAACAAAGGATTTATCAAAGATGACCAGAAGTCTGTACATGTGATTATCAGCGATTTATTTTTTTAGTGGAGATGTCTCTGTAGAAGACTAAAAGGCAATTGTGATTAAAGCTTCTGAAATGCTGGTTTACCTTTAAATGGTGCATTAAAAAGACAAAAAAATCATTTTTACAGGAATCAGTGGTCACTTACAAGAGAGCTGATCTCACCCAACGGACTGTGAAGCTGATAATTAACCAGAAACAGTCAGGTTCATCATTCTGTAATGAGCTGCCTGCAAAACCATCTGATGAAGAAAGGCTGTCAAACAGAATCTCTTGGCATGGCACATCCACCTGCAGGGCTTACTAGAGATGGCATGACAGTGTCTGACCATCTGATCCAGTCAAGAGAGGCCAAAGAAGAAGTGATGTGTGCTCCAAACAATATTCTCTAATTCTTCACATGCTGCAGCAACAAATGATAGAATTTCTATATCCTCAACTGAATTTCAGGGTAGGGAGGGAAACACAGTCTCAGTCCAGTGTTAGAAGCAAAACACAGCGTAAAACACCAAAATTACATATGCATTATTTAACACCATTACTGGAGAGGATGCAGTGGTGGAGAAAAAGCTTCTAGAAAAGGATGAAGTGGAATCCCAGAGCATTTGTAATATCTACCTTCCCTGTGGCACAGACTGGCATACATACAACTACCCACTATTTGTTGCAATTTGTTCAATTCAAAGCTATTTTCACCCTTTTTTAAAAGGCTTACCCAGTAGTCTTTACTGTAAATGATAGTTTCTGAAGGCTGGAGCACCATTCATGCAATAATACAGAACTGAGTTGTACAATGACAATTTCCAGTTTGTAAGGCTGTGCTGCTGGGCTGAAGGCACCACAGATGTTAAAGCTTTAGGATTCCAGGGACAAATACAGGACTTGGCAGCCTGTGTTCTTTGTCCTTAGTGTCACACACAGGTGTCCAAGACATCTTGTTTCTTGTACCTATGTGGAATGAGAGAATGTGTGAATAAAGTGTTTAAGAGAATGGCTGTGAACAGGTAACATCAACTTTCTCACAGATGTTTGTAATTAAATATCACCTTCCCCTCCATCATATCCTACACCAAGTTTTGTACCGCTGGGTTCTATCCAAGTATACACATCTGCCCAGGTTTAATAAACCTGCTGCCTCCCAGGCAGGCTGGATACAGGTGAGCTGTGCTCATGATGCTTTGTCCAGTTGTAGGGACCATGAGCCAGCAGCCCATGTCTGGCTCTGTGTGTGGTGAGCTTGGGTTTGGTAAGCTTGGTCCAGGTGTCTCACCAAGCTGGAATGGCACATCTGCCTCCCAAGGCACTCTTAGAAACAATGCAGTCATGTTCACACCTAATAAACATGGCTCTTCATGAGATGCCTCTGATGGAGCTTGTGCATCACCAGTGCCAAGGGATGGGTATTTGGGATTAGATCAAATCCCCTACTTTCATTTTCTCTGGGGCAGGATTTTCCTGACCAGTAAAGGATACTGGCATGCAAAAGGCAGGAACAGTGCCTGATGTTCCTGTTCCACACCTGTGGAATTTCCTAGAGAGGGCTGTCAGCAACATGTTGATGTGCTGAATCCCATAATGGTCTATGATTATTGATTAACTCCTTACAAACCCATTTGCTGCTGTTTGTAAGGGCAAACAAAGAAGAGATTGACATTTTTGTTGTTGTTGATATTGTTGGTAGCTTCATTTCAAGGTAATTGAGACTAATCTTGCAATGACTAGAAAAAAATATTTCCCATTTCCCCAGAGCCAGCACACACAGGACACATGACTGCTGTGGTGACACCATCTGCCTTGAATATAATTTAATTTGTAGAATTTCATATGTGCAGCAGTAAACAGCGTACTGACTATGTCATTTGACTGAATTCACAAACCTTCAGTCTAAATGTATTTTATAATTTTTTTTACCTTTGAGATAGTTTAATTATGAAGGTTAGGAGCAGCTCTACAGGCAGGGTTAAAATGAATTTTGTACTCAAAGCCTCTCATTTTCTTTGTATGTGCCCTTCCCAAATGACATCAATTGTATTTTCTAAGGCTTTACAAATTAAACATAGTGATTAGAAATTAAAATTGATTCATATTAGTACACCAGAGCACGCAAAAACCAATGTGCAAATTTTTTGTGCCTGTGCCCTTTATCTCCTTAGCAAAAGCATGCACTGTTATCTCTTGCTTTGTCCATGGCAGCAGCATTACTAAAGCACTCCATCTCCCCATTCCCCTAGCAGAACTCAAACCAGCTGTGTTTACTCACAAAACATGGAGCCTGCAAGCTACACAAACCCTGCCATGTCACCTGGTCTCTGAAACAGAATCACAGAATGGATCAGGTTGGAAGGGACTGCAGTGGCTCCTCCCTGCTCCAGCAGGGTCATCCCGGAGCACAGGGCGGAGGATTGCGTCCTGAAAGTTCTTGAGGGAGGACTCTCCCTGAGGGAGATTCCACACCAGCTCCAGGTAACCTGTTCCAATGCTCAGTCACCTGCACATTAAAAAGTTCTTGCTCGTGTTCTGGTGGAACTTCCTGTGCATTGGTTTCTGCCCATTGCCTCTTATCCTATTGCCTAACACCACCAAAGTGCCCTCTCGGACATCTCTTGCAGAGTCTGAACAGGCTCAGCTGTCTCAACCTATCCTAGAAAGAGAGATGCTCCAATCCTTCAGTTACCTCTGTTTCCTTCCAGCTTATTGTCCACCAAGACTCCCTGCAGAGCTGCTTTTCCAGTAAGTTGGCCCCAGCCTGAGCTGCTGCCTGGGGTTGTTCCTCCTTGGATGCAGAGCCCTGCACTTGCCCTCGTTGAGCTTCACTGGACCAAAGCCCTGCTGGAGGTGTTAGAAAGCATTCTGAGTGCTGACCACACAGCACAGAGGTGCAGCTCACATATGTGGGAGACTTATATTCATTTCCATATGGATGCCCTTTGGAAAGAGCAGTGATCATTTGCAGCTGCTCTTCTGCATAAGCAACAATCCCTCAGACACCCAAGATCAATGGTCACTGTAGATTGCTAAAGGAGGGGACATTTCTCCAACATTTGCCTCTGCAATTAGCAGAGGTGAGACACACAGCCCTAAGTGGGGGCCATTTCCAGGAGCACCTCTGATGCCATTCTTGGGTCATGTCTACAGAAAGCTTCTGTAGGGTGTGTATTTACGAGCAGTCTTGAGTGTGCAACAAAAAGAAAAGGCTGGTGAGTAGTAGAGGGGCCAGAACAAATTAGCCCCACTATGGGCACAACCCACCAGGCTGACCCCACAACCAAATCTGCCAGACCAGACCAGGCTCCCACAGGGCAACCCCCTCCAGGTCACCCTGGGGCCTTCTTTTGCTCTCCAGGAGGCTAAGAAATTTATTTGATGACACAAGGAATAAGAAATGGTCTCTTCTGGTCTCTTTTTTTTTTTTTTTTTTTTTTTTTTGTGTAAAATCATTTTTAGTTGCAGAAGTAATGTCAAAACCAAATGTTGAGCCATTTCTGAAAATCACAAGATAATGTATCACTGGAGAAGAGGAAAAAGGGAAAGGCAAGTGAGACCAGGAATATGGGATGTGTACAAGAGAAGTTGAGAGGTAGTACAGCAGTACAGCTTAACAGAAAGCTGTTTGTCAGGAGTGATGCTATAGATCCCACATTGTCATGAGCTGCTCCAGGAGACCAGCCAGCTGTCCATCCAGGTAGTCTTGTTCTTCCTTTCTTTAGCGTTGACTTTAAATACACATTCTGGTTATTTATTTTTAATGTTTTCCCCTCAAGGTGTCACTGCAGGGTAGACTTAGGGCTATTTACAGGCACCAGCTGAGTATTCTCATTCCTGCAATTGTTTCCCTTTCTTTGAAATAAAACATTAACTATAAACACATTGGGTAAATAATGCATGGTTTGAAGGTAATGAAACATCTCCATGTAATGTCCATGTCCCTTGGATTACTCTTCAATTTGTGTTTTCTCCATCTTGGTCTAGTTCATCTGGGAAGAGGAAGACTTGAGAATGTCTAAGGCATTGGATTTAAGCCTGTTTAAAAGCAGTTCTCTTGCTGGTTCCAGAGAAAAGCTGATTTGGGATACCACATGTCCTTGTTCATGCAGTAGGGCTGCTGCCTGCACTAGTGAGCCATTGACAGCTCTGTCTAGGAACCCCTGAATTTTCTGTCAAAGTCCTAAATCCAAGAGGCTATCAGCACTACCTCTTTACCTGGCATTGAAGGTGGTCAAAGGCTTAGGGAGAACAACACAGGCTCACTTAGAGTGAGTGCCTCTTTGCTGAACAGGCATTGACATGGACTCTTTTTTCATTATTTCTTCTTCAAGTGGTGCCATTGGTAGGACCCTTCAGTAGTCTGTGAAAGGAAAAATCAGTTATTCTACTGGTGAGGAGAAATAAAGCCTTATACTTGTAGACCTTCCCTGCTTTACAGTAATTTCAGTTTCCTTGTCTGTCCCTTGTGATAGCTCAGTCTGGGGGCAAGATACCTGCCAGCTGCACAGCAAGCAATTGTTACAAGTATGTGTTCTACCTGAAATCTGCCTAACTCTTCATCAGGGAGATGAAGGGATTAATTTTTTTTCCCATGAGATCTTTTACTGCATAAAAAAGATCCAGTGGATGAACTAGGGAAGTTCCATCTAGTGTGACTCAGATCCTGTAAAATCACTTATCCACTTGCTCATATACAGGTTGCAGAGGTGTATGAAAAGATGTAAGTATCTTACATCTATAGGAACTATATATCATTTATTAACTTATTAAAGCATCCTCTATAAAGGAGCTACTACTCTACTGGCATGGAAGTGAATGGGAATCTCTGGTACTAGGCTTGGTACCTGCTCAGGCCCTGGTTATTCCATGACCTATGTGTAATGTATCCAGCTGCTGGCGTCAAGTGTCTTCATCACAGGTGGTGCTTGCCAAAATATTCACCTCATCTTGAGCAGAGGCAGCAATAGAGGCCATCAGCCATGGGAACTGGCCCACCTCAGCCTCCATGGCTTCATGCTTGTCAACATCAAATGTGTTTTGGTGGGGGAAGGTAGTTCCCATTGCACTCCTGTCTTATAGATATTTTGACTCTAGGCTTTCTTGGATTTTTTCCCTGCCCCACCTGCTTAGCCAAGCACACAATGAGTGGGAACAAAAAGAATTTTGTTTCTTACCTTTCCTCTTCCCCCGACTGCATTTTGTCTCTCACCCTTCATCTCTTTCTTGTGACACTTCCCTGTTGTTGACAATAATAAGATATTAACATTGCTACTTTTGCTGTCAGAATGTCAGAGCTACCTCTCAAAAAAGTGATTTGATCAACAGTGGGTATTATGGGGGGAATCTGAATTAAAGCATGCCGGGCTGATGCACAGAGAGATATGAAATGAGGGGTTATTATGCTGAACATCTCACTTGTGATGCAGTTGTGATGTTTTAAGCCAGCTGCTGTGATCTAATTACATTCACTAACTACATTAAGAGTGTTTTAAGAGTGGTAATTCAATCACTCTGAAGTCAGAAAATATCAGCATTTAGGTTATCTCTGCAATCCTGAATGCATGTTATACAAGTCTCCAATTACTTTCTTTTAAATATATTTTAAAAATAACCTTGTAAACTGAAATCTAAATACAAGAGTAGGACTTGGAGGCTGCTCCAAGATGGGCTGAAGTCTTCCCTGTGGCAGCTATCCTAGCTCTTAGGGTGTACATGCTGGTAAGGATTTCTCCACATCACCCAGTTCACACGCCTGACAGCTTTTGGATGCCTCCAGCCACCTCTTTTCTCACCCTCTGGTTCTGTTCTCTCAAATACCATTGCTCTTGTTCAGCAGGACAGGGGCATACTGAGCCCAACAGCCTCTTCACAGAAATTGCTCCTATCTCACTGTGAACACTCATCATCAGGATTTCTCCCTCCTGTCTTTACACATACAGGCACCCTTTGTGGCAGGTGGACTTCACAGTCATCATTTAACACTGGGCTTTTGTGAAATTTGGTTGCTGCCTGGTAAAAGGGAAGAAATGAAGAATGGAAATCCCTTGGTGTGCAGAGCCTGGGACCTGGACTGGCCCACAGTGACGAGTCTGGAAGGGCTGCCACCACCAGACCAAGAAGGCTCTTCAGCACTCATGAAGGTGAAATGTTGAGGTTCAGAGAACACAGCCACCACCTTGTACTCTAGAATGTATAACTGCTCTGTCCAATTTTACTTGCCCTGCTTAATGCTGTATGCCAATTCATGACATATTGATTGGACTTATACAAGCAATCTTTTTTTCCAGTTCATTTAAATTATAGTTTAGACTGTACATGCTTGAAGGAGATGTCCATAAATTATGTCAGCTTTCAGTAAGTCTACATTAAAAATGCAAAGTAAATCAAAAGTGCTAACTAATTTTTGTTTAATTATTGATTTAAGCTTACTCTGCTTTGGAAAATGTAATTAAAAAAGTTGAATTTGGCCAGAACTACAGAGGGTTATATGGATTCAAGTGGTAATGGAAAGAATTCAGTCTCCTAGATCAATTATGAAAATGTGTCCTTTGACAGTGGCTCCAAAGAAGTCGTCCAACAACATTTCAGAATGCCTGTTTGTCCTTTTCGCCATTCTCCAGAGGACAGAGAGCATCAAGGGGTTTCTGGGTTCTCTCCAACATGGTACCTCTCTGAAATACCAACAAGGGCGATGTTTTTTGAATTAAGAGGTCAGTTATGTATTGACCTGAAATGAATGCATGAATTCCCTATACATAAATTATACCAATCAATCAGAGAATCATGTTAATGCACTGAGACCCATGATCTGGTAACTCCAAGCTGTCAGAGCCATCTGAGAGCCTGGCTGCCTGGAGAACAGCACAGAGAGGTTATTGCTGCTGTATCTGCATTGCTGTTGTTATTGTGATTAAGCTTGTTCCAGTACTGAACTGCTTGATCTTGCCACTATTATTGAATTAGTGAGGTCAACCCTCCTTGGAGAGATGTTTTTACCAGGTTGCTCCCATCCATAATGTTTCCTATGACATCATCTGGCCAGACCAGCAGGTTAAAAAGTTTTAAACTAAAATTTTAAATATAACCTTTTCAGACTACTGAAATATGAATTCAGATTTTTTTAATGACTGCCATAGTACTACTGAAGGTTAAATTTATAAGTTCGAAGATTTCAGTACTTATAAAATAAAAATTCTTTGCTGATACATTCTTGAAGGATAATATTAAGTTTGTAGGAGGATTTAAAAGATTATTTGAGAGATTGTGAAACAATTCTGGATAACCCCAAATTTGTGGTTTTGAATGATGGCAGCCTCAGTGTAGAAACCACAGTAGGAAGATTTCCTTCCATTACAATTTTTCAGCTTGCTTTCCGTCAGGAAAACAGGGGACTCTGAAGGGACTCTCTTTCCCAAATAATTTAGGTTTGCTCACAGCCCTTTTCCAATAGGAGCTGTTTGTTTTCCACTTGTTTGCACTGCTGAGCAATTAGTGGGCTGAGAAGCAAGTTGGGACCATCGAGGAACTCAGCTGCACTTGCTCTCCTCTGTCTGCCCAGCTCACCAGACCTTTGCCAATCCCAGCAATCTTTTTGGCAGGGCAGTGAGAATATCAGGAATCTTTGTAAAAGGATTTGAAGGTCAGCCAGGAGAATTCGACTGGGAGCAAATGTTGTGGAGGTCATTTGCTGCTGCAGGAATGCTTGTAACCTTTCAGGATCAAGTGGGAAAATCGATCATGAGAAAATACCTGTGCTCCTTGCAACTTCAGGGAGCTGAGATGTGGTTGGATTTTTTCAAGGCTGTGCATTTGAGAGTGTTTTCATCTTTGTCTCATGTACTACCTAGAGGAAGGAGATTTCTGTGAGAAGCTGAGGCATCCCTGCCAGGAGTTTTCCACAAACAGAAAGCAAACGCGCCCTTGCCCTGCCTGGTCGGCAGCTGGGGAAGAAGTCCCTGCTCACCAGGCAGCTGGGGTTGTCTCCCTCCGAGCTCTAAGCCAAGAGAAAACAGCTTGCAGCCCATGTGGCGCTTCAGTGTGAGCAGTAAACATCACATTAAGGTTTGTAGGAGCCCAATAACCTGTCACTGTGGGTTTGGCAGCGCTGCCTGAACTGCCCCGGCAATGCGAGCCATGTGTGCCAGGCAGCTGGGAGCACTCAGGGACAGCTGGCCCTGCCCTGGGCTAAACAGGCTCAGGGAGGGGGGACAGGGCAGAGAGCCTGTGGCCAGGCTGCCTGTGCGCCCACCTTGTGAGGGAAAGCCTAAACTGAACAAGGGGTGGCTCCCATGGGCTCAGCTCTACCCTGGCCCAGACAAGGCTGGAGCAAAAGGGAATGTTGGTGCTGACACGTGAGCACGGGCCAGGGTAGTGATGAGGAACAGGAGGAGACCTGTCAGGTCCTACCTAGCCACGGGCTGGCAGCCACTTCCCAAAGCACAGTGGAGATTAAAAGCCACTCCTGGCACTCCAGAGACTCAGTCTCTGTAAAGCTGCCCTGGGGCTGTGCATGCTTTTATCCTTTTTTTCCATTTTATTTATTAGTGCTATTCTTTTCTTAAAATAGAGGCTCAATTTCTTGCTCAGGACTGGAAAGCTGTACAGCTCTGCCATAGCCAGGACATATCTGGCAGGGAAGGGCTGGCTGAGGAATCCTGGCTATGTTGTTTTCCAGAGGGGTGCTGTGGAAACCTCAATCACTTCAAAAGCTTGATGGGTCTGTCAGGAGGTTTCCTTTTTCCCAGGAGAGGCTCATCTCTCTGCTGTACAAAGCTCCATGGCCTGCCCTATGCTGACACCAGTATGTCCCACTGGAAAAAGCAGTGGAAACATGCAACAAGCACAGGGAAAATGCAACAAGCACAGGGAAAATGCAAAAAGCACAGAGAAAATGCAAAAACTGGCAACATGGAGAATTGTGGTAGAGCACCCCATGGCTCCTGCTAGAGGACAATGGGACTGGTGTGACAAATATATGTATTCACAGTCCCAGGAAGGGGACAAAACTGAGAACTACACTCCACTTGTGAGAGAGTTTATCTTTAGACTATTGATAGTCTTCTGAAAGCCTCTGCTGAAAATTATTCAGAAACAATGGGGATGTGTTTTCTGGGAAGATTTTTGGTGTCTTTTTTTAATCTTCTGCTATAAGGTACATAGGGAATGTTAACCTGGTGGAATGACCTTCTGAACTTGCCTTTTTGCTAGGATGCTACTCTTAGAAAAATGTCTGACAGGTATCTTTTCCAGTTTTTCCTGTTAAGGCAACTTTTACAGTCCTCTTCTTACTTCAGAGATATAAAATACAACTTACCATGTCCCCAGGGGTTTTGGCCTCTGGTGAAAAGGCCAGGAATCTGAAACTCAGAAACTCAGAAAAATACTCTTTGTGAGAAGAAGGAAAAGGATGGAGCTGCAAGTAAGTGATCAGGAAAAGCTCCAGGTAAAAGTAGTTTGATCATATTTTCAAGACTGAGATTTCCAAAAGCACTTAGTGATTTTGAGTGCCTCACTTCTTGGGTGTTCCAGCAGAGAAGTCTTTGGAGGCCTCAGACTCTGAGAATAAGTGCTTGGCATTTCCTGAAAGTTATGTCTCCATTAACATATTTCAAGTGGTGCATGAAGAACAGGAGGCATTGAAAAATCACAAGGCCAAGATATTCTTTAGTGCCTTAAAATGGTCAGACAAAGCATATTGTCATGCTCAGACATAGCTCTTCAAGGATTTTGAACATTTTTTTCCTTTCTCTGAAACATTAAATACTGGTATATCTGAAATCTTACACTGCACTTCAGTTGTGTCATGAAAGATAGAACTCATATTTGATATTAATGGAGCAGGTGAAACATGAAATGATTTTTCTTTAATCTTTAATGAAATTTCTGGTTTTAGCATTTAGGTTGTCTGTTCAATGACACAGAAGAGCTAATAATATCACTGTTTTT
This sequence comes from Melozone crissalis, assembly GCF_028551555.1. Taxonomy (NCBI): domain Eukaryota; kingdom Metazoa; phylum Chordata; class Aves; order Passeriformes; family Passerellidae; genus Melozone; species Melozone crissalis. Next base: position 57,981,302 of record NW_026535791.1, on the reverse strand, counting down.
GAAGAATTCATTCACTATAGGCAGCCTGATTTTCTGAATCTGTTGGAAGCTCTTTAGGTGCTCCAATGATGCATGAAAAGCATAATAACAAAAAAATCCTTTGTCCTTGAAGCCCAGCGATCATAATTGGAAACATATAATTTAAAAAGAAAAAAAAAATCCTCCCAGTAAGCCACTCCTCTGGAACAGAGATGCAGTAGTTTAGAAAATAACAATTCTACAGGAATTAGCAGAAACAATGGGGTTTCAGGAACTCTTTAATCAAGTTTGCCCTACAGCTTGGATAAACACCTGTATATTCAAGACCAAAAAGCTGAATGATGCTTTCTCCAGCAAACTGTTTCTTTGCTGAATGACTTTGTTGTTTTAAATTTAATAATTGTTTTTGTAAACCCCCATGAGATAGGAAAAGTTAGTAAAGATGATGCAAGTTTTTGTAGGGAGAAACTGATTTTTTTTCTTATGAGGATATATAAATGAGAAAATGCTCTGACAAAAGGTTTGCTTTGAGATAGAGAAGAACTAAGAGGAGGTTCCAGGGGACACATAGCCATTATTCCATCTTCAGCCAGTCACTTTGAGGCCAAAGTAGACCTTGCAGTCTCTTAAGGTCATTCACACCTTGATTTTTCATTACCTCAGCCTAGAACTTTAATTTTTCTTTTGAGGAGCCAGTGCTGACCTTCTTGAAACAGAGAAATATTGGAGTAGTGTCCAAAGGATGCAGTTATTCTTCCAAAAATCAAAGATGCTCTCCAGTACCATTAAAGCCAGCTGGTAATGGAGATAATACAGACCTTGGCCATTCTCCCAGCTGACTGTCCTAATAATAGAAAAGCCCCTCTGAGTGAGTAGCTGAAACTGGGGATCTGCCAGGCAATTTTCATTAAAAACAGCAATTGGTGACAATATCCTTGGAGAGGTGGAGATCTGTTTGTCTCACTCATATCACCACTGAAATGAGCAAGAGGATCCTTTCTCTCTGTTTTCAGTTCTCCTTTTGCTTTTGGGACTGTCTTGAAACCTCTGAAGTTTTTTGAGGTGTCTCAAAACCTGCTCCCCTTTTACTTTCCAGTTACACTCGGGGTTTTTTGCACACACAGAGCTGCACCCTCTTGCCCTTCCATCAGCTCATAGGGAGCCTCCCACCCCTGTGTGGCTGAGCTGGGGAGCAGCTCTCTGGGTGGTTTGGAGATAGCAGATAGGTTTCTGTCTCCATCTTTCTAATTTTACAGAGGACCTGCTCACTCCTTCTGTCCAGCCTGAAGGGAGAACAGCAAGTGGAAAGGGAGGGCAGCTAGAGCACCCCAGGAGTGGCCAGAGCTGAGATGTGCATGAGGCAGCTGCAAAAGGCACCAGAGTGCAGCCATGCCATCACCCGACCACAGCCTGAAAACTGAAGTGTGAACAGTGTGAACATTAGGGTGTGGGCAACCTTGAAAAGACAATTTGATCCAGCCATGGTGATGAGAATAAAGCACTTGTTAAGTAGCCTCTTCCTGGCTGCTCCAAGGGTGAGCATTGCTGATGGTGCATTCTGGATGTCCCCTGACCTGTCTGTTGCTGCAGGGCAGCCCCTCTGTGCCCTCAGGCATGTCTGGGATGTTGGAATTGCTTCCCCAGTGACATGGAGATGCTCCTCAGCTGCAAAAGGGGCTTCTGGTGTCCTTCTGCATTGTTGTGGCTCTTGTGCCAGCACCACGCAGAGGGAGAGGTTAAAGGGCCTCCCTTTTTAGTACATGTTTCACTTGTGATTTATTAAGAATTTTAATTTGCAGGAAAAATGCCCATCAGTAGTAACCACAATCACATTTGCTGCAGAAGTCTTCAGATGTGACCCAGAAACTTTATCAGAGAGCCCTGGGCAGAGTGCCTGCTTAGCAAAATCCACTGCAGGTGCATCCCAGTGCTGCCATTTACAGGATATCTGAGCTGTGCCTCAGCTGTTTCAGATGACATATATATTATATATTTAATCCACGACAGCATATTAGCAGATCAGACTTAGATTAATCAGGCTAAAGATAACTTTTGGACCTTTTCCATATCTAGGTCAGAGAAAAAGAAGGTGGATATTTATCTGTGCTACCACACTAGCTAGCAATGTGTAGCAGATGAAATTTCCAGGGACATCAGTCAAAGAAATACTGCAATAAGGCTGAGGAAAGCAAAGTGAAAGGAATGTGTGTGTGTATTGCACAAATGCAATACAAACTTTACAATTTGCAGAAGCTATCTATTTCCAGGGAAATTCTCTCTGCTATTATAGCAGAAAATAAGCAAATTTCCTTTGTGATAAAATATCCTCCTTTGTTTCCTTGGTGCCATAAAGCAAGTCCTGCCCACTGATATTATTGCAGAAAACTACAGGCAGAATAACAGTGCAGGTGTTCAAGGAAACCTTGCTGCATGTCTGGAACAGACCTCGTGTTTTCAGCCTTGGTGATGCCTGGAATAAGTCAACCAGTGCATGGGAATTATTCCTTTAAAAATAGATTAGACAACATTTAGGATGTTTAATGTGAAATGTTACTGTGGGTATTAATGGAGCACTTCTTTTCTGCAAATTAAAAACTGAGCTAGTGTTAATAAATCAAAGGAAACATTAAAATGCTCTTTAGCCTCTGCCAGTGTCCTTTTGAAAAGGCCTTTGAAAGACTGTTATACACCCAGATTCTGATGAGAGGGAAATTTCATTGAAATTCTAAATGTTCTTTAGCAAATTCTTCAGTTTTGACCTCACCTACTGCACTTGCAACACCAGAAGGGTTGGTGATGGAACCTCTCATTGTGGTAATTCAAGAAAACAAAGTCACTGGGCTCCAAAGTGTGGAGCAAATGTGCCACAACAGCAGACAGCCAAGATGTAGGCTGAGACCCTGCCCATACTGAAACTTTCACCATCAACCTGTAACAACTTGATTTACATCTGGGGTCAGCATCAAAGTTTCTCTTGGTTTTGACTTGAGCTACTACAAGGAAAAATTGCCAAGCAAAAGATACTTTATCTTTTTTTTTAGTTTTGCTTCTTGCATGGATTAGCGGAAAATTGTGATATTCTTCCAAGCAGAAAACATGCTTTCAAAGCCTTATTCCATGTAATGCAATACACATGGAAGGGGAACCCAATTTTCCTGCAGCAGGCAGCTCTTTCAGCTCTTGGTTTTTAAGCTAACAACTCAGTGCCAGCCCTGCTCTTCACCCCTCCTCTGAAGAGCATCTTTGGCAGACCCCTGTTGGAGCCTCATTGATTATGTCCCTCATCTCCCCCGAGGATAGAGTTCATTAGCTTATTACAGGAAAAATGTGCTCACTCTCCTCTTCTAAAGGTTAATTAGCTCATCACAGGCATTTGTCCATGCTGCTTTCCTTGGTCTCCCCCTAATGCAGCCATACATGTGTTCCCTTTGAACTCCAAGCAATGGCTAAGAGGAAAATTTTAACCATGCATTGGCAGCTTCTTCATTGCCAGGCTCTCCTGCCTTTCCATAACATTTTGGCCTGACCATGCAGAGGGAGGAGGAGTTAGTGTCAGGTAGTGTGTTACAGGGCTTGCAAGGGTTTTTCAGGGTGAAGAGAGAGACGAGAATCTTGACCTCATGTTCAGAAGGCTTGATTTATTATTTTATGCTATATATTACATTATTACTATGCTAATAGGAATAGAGAGAAAAGTTCTCAGAAGCTTGCTAAGCTAAGAATAGAAAAGGAATGAGTGGTCAATAAATCCAAACATTCACCCGAGACCAATCACGGATCCACCTGTTACATTCCACAGCAGCAGATACCCATTGTTTACATTTTGTTGCTGAGGCTACAGCTTCTCAGAAAGGGGAAAAATCCTAAAGAAAGGATTTTTCACAAAAGATGTCTGTGACAGTAGTGTCTCCAGTGTGGATTAAGTCATTGGTTCTCTCATTTTCTCACTGGCAAACCCTGCTAAAGACTCTTCCTGGTTCCACAGTGTTTCCTACAGTGGCATAGCTCTTTTCTCTTATTGCATTAAAGGGAAATCAGGGAAGGTATTCTCTGGAAGCCAGGCAATAAAAATGTGATTTCCAAGCATGTCCAGCCACAGCCCTGACCCTGGGATGTCAAGGGTAGCACTCTTCAATCACCTCAAGGAAAATGGATTCATGCCAAAGCAAAGGTAAGGTGGAAATCTGTGAGTCCCTCAACTGCTCTGTCTAAAGCATTTTCACTGAGCACTGTTGTGGAATATCGTTCCTGTGTGCACTCTCAGGGACCTTGCTGTTTTCCCTGTGGGAAATGGAGGGATGCATCCAGCTGCCATCTTCCTGGCATGGCACACACTGCCCACCATCTCCACAACAGGCACTCACTCTGCTGGGCATCAGATTAAAGCCTTGTGATCATCTGAAGGAGCTGGTTTTGAATCATTGGTACAGCTGTTCAGAGGACTAGAGAGGATATTCTATAATTTGTCCAAGTAAAATCCCATTTTAACACAATCTAAATGTGATCAGGATCCCTGGTATTCACTACTTTTTTCCTGATATTGCCTCAGAGCATTTCTCCATAGCAAAGATGATTATTTAGCATGTTCATTTCAGTGGCAACTTAAAGAACTGAGTGTATGTATTTCAGAGTCAGTTTTCCTAATTATTATCTGAGATGCTTATTTTGACTCAATTTTCGATTCCTCCTGAGAGGAAGAGAGCTAATCCACTCTGCATATTTTCCCTCTCAAATTATTTCTAGTGCTTAGTGTTGGAAACCAATCCTTTAAAAGAAACTGATCTAGAAGCTATTGAAGAAATTTTTTCCTTCTGCTTTCAGTTAGCACTGCATTGGATTTGGAAGTAATTGCACAGATGAGCTTGTCTGGAACTGGTGAAGCTTCTCTCGTTCTGAAGCTAAGCCCTAAATTTGATGATAATTCACAATTGCCTTGAAAAATTAGGAAAGGTGGAAAATGACAAAATATCTTCAAATGATAAAAATATCTTCTTTTTATCTTTCTGTTAAGCTAGAGAAGATTGATTTTTTTTAATGTAAAATCTGTGAGGGGCATTTAGGGAGAAAATATGTTCCTGCTTAGAGTATTTTCACAGGCACAAGTTTCTCTAGGCAGCCTTGGGTTTGGTTTTTAGTTTTCCAAAACATTTTAATACACAAAATTCTATGCCAAAAACCATTAGAATAAATTACTTTCAAAGTCTGGCAGAAGATCATTTTCCACAGATACTACATTTTAGATAATGAAAATGAATATATTAAATAAAATTATTTTCACACTACTTTCTGTAATAAAAAGCTGATATTTTTACAAAAATTCTGTTTCTTTGTTCATTTCTGTGTTCTAATTTTAAATAGTTAAGAAAGCTGTGTGTATACTTTTTATAACCACACATTAAATACATTTATTCTTGTATTTAGTAATATATTTCTAATTACAGAAATGCCACTATTGGACTGAGTAAGATCTTTTAAATAAATTCATAAAATGTGACTTCCAGGTGCAGATGCAGAATCCCTTTGCTGACTCAGACACCACCCCAATGAAAGCCCTTCCCAGGAAATGCCCATGTCTGTAATCTCAAAGGTTTGCTCAGATTCTCCCACAATATTTTCAGTAACATCAGCTGCAAAAGGCTGTGAGTTTGGGCTGGAGCCTCAAGTTTGGGCAGCAGCTCCAATGCCACCCATGTCAGGCAGCTTTGTATGAAGATGAAGAGCTGCAGCAGTTCAGCCTGCAGGAGACAAACATTGTTTCTTCATCAGCTCTTTCCTATTGCTTTCAACATCTCATGCTGGGAAAAAATGGAATCAAAGCAAGAAAACCTCAATGTCTGTGGATGAGGTTCACTCTTACTCATCACCTCTGTAGCACATGAAAACATCTGACCCCAGAGTCATTGCATATCCCAGAGTTGTCCTCCAGCAGTTGGGAATTGCTCATATCTCATACTGGTTAATCCAGAAGCCTCTATTGCTACACCACATTTGATTCAGTACATCACAAGTGATGTCTCTGCTACCTAAAAAAATATGAAGAGAAAAAACCAGGAAAGAGTAACAAAGAGAAATCTCTCATTTCACATTGCACTATTTTTTTTTTTATTTTTCATTTTCCTCCTAATGTAATAAGATTTTTTAAAGATCTCTTTTATCAGTTAGGTTTTATCACAGCACCTGACAGCATCTATCTGGTGAGAGATGCATAAACATTTCCCTTTGACCACTGAATCACTCAGGTCCAGCCTGTAACAACAGGATGCCAATGACCAGACCTGATGTTGCGTTTTTTAAAGAATTCTTAAAGTTTTTTAAGCTATCTTGGTAAAGTAGAAGTCATCATAATTGCCTTATACCAAACTGCAAGTAGTTTAAATGCCCTTGGGCCTGATTTTATTTTACCAGCTAGAATTGTAGCATGCAAGCATTCTAACATGTGTGGAATCTCTTCAGAATTAATCCTGGGTCTCTTTCCTTCCATCCTGATGTGTCTCCTGTTTCACAAAGGCTATTTGTCTCAGAGTTATTTTCTAAGCCATTTTTTTCCTCTTGCAATGGTGTCTTAGAATAAAACTGCTTCACTATTTAATTCTTCTGCTTCACTGAGTGCAAGGTGATAATTTTTTGTGTCTTTTTTCTCTGTTAACCCTACTGAGAATTTGTTTAGGAAAGTTGTGTCCTGCTATGCTTGTCAATTGATGTGTTATCTGCAGGCAGTTTCTCAGGCAGTTTCTGGTGCCAGCCATGCTCTTTGAGAGAAGGTTCTTTAATAGATGGCCAGTATCAAACCATCTCTGTGTCAGAGGGGTCACAGCCAATGTGGCAACTTTTCTGTATCATGTGGCCATTCCTATTTGTCAAGGCTTGCTGGCCTTGTTCATTTGCACATGTTGTTTCCAAAATTTATTTAGATAATTTCAATATTCATGACTAGTTGAATAATATTCATGTATCCCTAAATTCTGTCTTCAAAAGAGAGAGACAGACCTATTCAGATTTTGTGCACAGATAATTCTTGTGACTGGACCAAAGTTTATACGGAAAGCAACAGCAGAGCAATCTTCCCATGGATACTGTCAGCAAAGCTCAGTTCTGATCAGCAAGATATTTTAGTGAGCTATTTGATAAATGCTAATAGCCAAGAATTGCAAAGAGAGCAGTTGAATTTGTGATGTGGATGCTGGAGGCACATGAACTTCACCGCAGGAAGGGCCATAAAGACTCATCCATCAGCTGAGAGCAGGTTTGCATTCCTATGGCTGTGGCCTGCAGCCATTTGGGGCAGCTGTGAGCAGCAGGCTCTGACATTCATGAGAATCTCTGCAACACATCTGGGCACTCAGCATTAATCCTGATTAATGCTGGCATTACACCTTCATTTGAAAAACTGGTTTTGGAACAAGGGGTTAGTAAAAGTGAGGTCTGAATGTTTACATACCAGTGAAGGCTCCTAACTTCCCATACAAACATGGTTTACAGCTGGGTATCTTCACCCTGCCCCAGTTCATGGTGCTAGGATTGTGCTGGGGTTTTCCTCCACTACATTATCTGTATTCAAATACTATTCCATTTTAAAAATGAATAAAAGCAAATCTGATACCATAAAAATTGCATATATTATGATATTTGAATTTGCATCAAAAGCTTATTTTTTAGAGCAGAATAGTTTGGACAGTTGTTTTGAGTTCTCACACTGTCAGTCACATCTGGATCCATTGTCTCAACAAGGTGGAGGTGATGTTGCCAGTTCCATCAGAGGTGCAAGCAGCAGAAGAGTCTACAAAGCTGAGGAGGGTATGGGAAGATAAAATGCATGACTGGCTTTTTGTCACCCATTTATCTTTCAGGAATCAGAGTTGTCACCACCTCCAGATTCCCTCCTCAGTTCTGGGATGGAACAAAGCTACAGGCAGCCATGTGGAGAGAGATGGGAACACAGACACATGAACACACAGATACAGGCTCAGACAGGCTGTGGACCTGAATTCTCTCAGCAGAAGCTGGTCCAGGAGCCAAAGCAGAGTGAGAGGTGCTGAAGGTTCAGATGTCTCAGCTCCACATCTCATTAGGGAAGTGAGAATAAATGCCTGTACTGGGCAGCTACAGTGTGTGTATTTGGGCTTCACAAGGGAAGGGCAGAAAACTGACTCCAGTTTTTAATTTGCTTTTAAATTATTGGTCATTCCCAAGTCTACAAGAGGCACCTGGCACAGGCCATCTCAGCATGTCCTCCAGCTCACCAAAGTGGTGAAGCTGTAAGAAAGCCAGATGAAAGTTCAGGACAGCCCCAAGCCAGGCACAGCGCGTGTGAAGCTGGGCTGGATTTGTTGCTCTGCAGGGCTGCTGTGGGAGGGGAGCAGCATCCCTCCTCCCCCAGGCCTGGCTCAGCACATCCAAATGTTCTACAAATGCTCCCATCATATCCCAGACACACTTCTGACAGTCCTTGACATACTCCCAGGGGCTGCAGTAGTCCCTTTGCTGCAGGATAGACAGAAACATTTGGTGTGCTAAGTCATGTCAGCAGAAGGCTGCTTTCCACCTTCTTTCTGCTGACAGAGCAGTGGAAGAGCTGGGCCATGGCACGAACAGCCCTGCTGCTGCTGCTGCAAATGAAGAGGAGAGTGAAGAAATGTTAGTACCACATTTAGCTTTATTGAAATTGAACAAATACCTTTTTTTAATAAACCTTTTTACAGCAAGTGTAAAATTTTAATGTTTTACTCATCTTATGTTACAGGTTGTCTTCTTCCATGTAAGCAAAAATACCATCTTTTTTTTCCTCTTTTTAAATTTTTTTTTTTAAATTTTCTACTTTAAAACATGTAGCAAGGATTTGAATAATGCAGATCCGGCACCAAAAGGTAACAGGTTCTGAAAATCACAGTACAGTTTTAAAATTCTTAGGTTAATTAATGATATTTAAAATGATAGCCACTTTGAGTAAAGATATAAATTAGAGGTCTGTAAACAAGTTGTGTTTACCTATAGAGCTATTGACTGCAGCTACAATGAGAGCGATAATAGAAACTCAACGCTAAACTGAGCTACACCTTTGAGGAAACAAGTTCTTACTAAGTAGTGTGGTACAGGGTAGCACAATAGGTAAAATACAGTTTGGCACCTCAAGTTGCATGTAAAATCAGCAGAAATAAAATGAAGTAAGTGCACTGTCTCCCAACAGAAATAAACCAGGCAGTTTCACTGGTTTTGGAGTGTCAACTATCAAATAAATCACATGACACACAAGTTCAACCCCAAAATTACAATTCTAGTAAAGCAAGATAATATTAAAATGCACACCCACAAGGATAGTAAAGTATAAATTTTTTTTTTCCTTTTTTTTCCCTCTCCCTTATCAGTAGAAATAATTTACAACCCACAAAAGGACTCCTTGGTGAAACCACTACCTACAGACATGATCATGGAATGTAGCTCAGTAGACTTGTTTCAAATAGAAAGGCAACATTATCCTGAAAAATTTTGGTCCTCTTATAACTCACTGTACTGTAGCCACCACAGTCTCTTGATAGATGTTTTAGGAGAATTGTTTGTTTTCTGATTCTCTTTTGTTCTGAAAGGTAATATTTTGGTGATAAAGCTGGGTATAATTTGGCCCCAATTTTAGATGTCTTGTTGATGCTGAATCTGGAAGAACACACTAGGAGTACATAGGGGGAACCTCCTGCCTGATCTCGCGGCATATTTTGTCATGGAATCACTTTTCCTTCTACACTTCTTTTCCTCTTTGCTAATTTTTTCTCCAGTGTTCTGTGGGAGTGGGGAAGAAACCTTTAGTCCATATGACAGAATGACATTTTGCTGTTTATTTACATGTGGATCACTTTGGCTAAGAAGTCCTGGCAAACCAGAGCTGCCTATTTCTTGTGAATGTCCTCATGCCGTATAATTTTGTATGTAATCCAGTAAAAGATGTTGAAAATGAGGAAGGCGAGTGGGAACGCAGCACGGGATATTGTATCAATCCTTTTTGCACGGTCAACAAACTTCTTTTTGATGGAATCTGAATCCTTTGGTGGTGCTGGAGTTGGGTTGGGTGGTGTAGCCTTGACTGCTGTGCCATCTTTGACCTGGAGGCAGTGGCCCATGCCATAGCCACTGAAATTGAATCGGCTGTCGCGAGCAACTTCATCTTCCTGCAGGATAAAGAGGACAAATAAGACACACAATCACCTGTCTATTGAGCATGCCATGTTGTTGAGTACTTGAGATGCACCCCTCCAAAGCACCTCAGCAAATTACCTGGTTACACAATGATACAAAGTCTGGGTTTTAAAGACAAAAAAGAAGTTTAAAACCCCATTAAAAAATATGTGGAAATCAGGTGACTTACAGTGTTTGTGAATCCAAGATTTAATTTTTCTAGCTATGTCTAAATCAAGTGCCCTGAATAGTCAGCTGTATCCCAGCCCTATAGGGAAGAGATTTGACTCCACAGGTTTATATTGCTCTCCTTGAGCTTTCTGTGGGGAGGATACATGCTCATGTTGGTAGCAGGGTGTCTGCTGCAGCCAGGCTGAATTGAGTGACCCAGAGATCCAGGGCCCAAGCTCATGTCGGTGGGTTTCCACTGCTCAGCCTCACAGCAGCCTCACAGCTCCATCTCAGACCTATGAAACAAGGGCAGATCATGGTCCCTCCCTGCTCACAGGAGTGCTCTGACAATCTGTACTTCAAAGTGCACTGGGCACTTGGATTTAGTGCTTGCTGGGAGCCAGGTGCAGGAGCACAAGCTAATGTAGCATTCACCCTGCAGAAATCCATTTTCTCTGGTCTGAGTGGGTGATATTTGTTTCTGGAGAGGTGAGTAACTACCACTGAACTTTATCACTATAATAACTGTGTGATGAAAGGCTTGTGACTGTGCTGGTAAATTCTCCCTGATGTTTCTCCTGTCTGATACAACAATAATACACAAGTTTACAGTTGCTGGCAGCTCTCCATGAAGGTATCAAAACCAACAGACAAAGCAGCTCTATTCTTTTTCATTCCAGCAGGGATGAATTGTAAGTTCAGGAGCTTGTTCCAGTTAAAGACCTTTTATTTGACTGACAGATGCTTCACTGTTGACTGAAAATAACCACTTCTTGGGTTGATAAGGAGCCCAGTCCCTCATGAAGATATTTAATATCCTCATATCTCTTACCAAACCAGAGCCTTCTGAACTTAGCAGAAAATCAAAAACTGCAAGAAAAAAAGGCATCACAGCAGCAAGATATTGAATAATGAGTATATTGGCTGAACTTGGGGGTGGGAAGGGAGGATAATTTGCACCTATTCAGGATGTAAATCAGTGCTCCTTCACAGAGGAACCTCTTTCAATAGTAGCATTTTTCTCTCTCCCCAGCTCCAGGACTGGAACTGAATATATCACCCAACTTGTTGTCCTTACCTTGGAGCTGACACGCAAGGGTGAATAATCAGTAGTGTGATTCAAGGCTACCAAATGAGAAATAGTCCCTCTGACTGCTCATGGCATTGAATGCTAATGGAAGGAGGGTAGGCAGTAAACAGTGCTCTGGAGACCCTGTCACTCCAGCATGAAGGTCTATTCCACAGTGTATCCATAAGCAGGTGGAAAATTGCATCATTGCAAGGCTGTTTGAGCACTTATCCAGGGCTTACAACCTTTCCATTTCAAAAGTTCACCATCATTAAGAAAAAGGATGGTCCTCTCCTTTTTCAATTTTATTTATTTGCAGTTTGCAGTACCTCTGTGAAAACACTGCTCGTCCTGGTGATTATAAGCATGTAAAATGTTTTTAAAGATGAACCCACTGAGACCTAAGTTCTGGATAGCCCTATTAGGCAAGGCTTCTCTGGCATGACTTAATGACTTAATAACACTGCCTAGTCCCCCAGTAATACAGGGAGATGCCTTCCTCTCAGTGTTTTTCATTTTACTGAGTTTGAAGGATGAAATGCATGCCCAGGACATGAGAGGTGATTAAAAAGGGTAACAGATTTTCAGCAGCTGTGTTGCCATATGTAGTTCATTCATTTTTAAAAAATTTAATTTCTGTTGCTCCTGAGAGATCTGTGGGAAGAATAAAAAGTACTGAGCTCAACGCCAGCTTGGAGAGTCCTGACTTCCACTGTGCCCTGGTGGATCACAGCTTTGTCACATGGGGCTGAGCAATTCATCTTCAATGTCACAGCCTTCCTTTTGAGCTTATGCTGTAGCAACCTGAGTGGGAGGCCATCTGACATTAGGGACAGGGATGTTTAAATAAAATTATTTTAGTTATTCAGCACCCAGCCCTCTCTATAAGGAGCCACTTATGTCCCAATGGGATTTAGAGCCCTGCTTTTCCTACCCAGACAGTTGTCTGTGCCATTTCTTTCTCACACAAGCCAGAGGGAAGCATGTACAGTATCCACATGAGTTTTTTATTTAGGACTGCAGCAGATGGGATTTACCCTGGGTACAAGAGGTACAGCATTCACCTGGGGTATGAGGGCATGGGTGATACCCTCAGAGGTCAGTTTCCCTCTCTGCTTGAACATATTTTAATGATTTTAATCTCCTTCTCCCTAATAGATCTCTGGATGGGTTTGTTTTCCTATCATTGAGCTATTTGCTGGTTGCAAAAAAAAACAAAAACCAAGAAGTGTTTATGTAGGGTTTTTTTAACCTTTATCAGAAAAAAAAACCTTTTTCAAAGACTAAATAATGGATTAGGAGAATAGCATTGTCTTGCTATACTCACTTGTTACTGTGCCTGATATTATGCACTTACACAAACACAACACTAGAGACACACAAGCTGTGGCTGTTGGTATCTTTTAAGTGCCACCAGAAGCAAGGAAAGCCAGAGCCCTCACAGCCCCACGTCCAGCCCTGGAGATGCCACAGCTCCATAACCACCATGGAATTTTTAACAGGAAAATCCCCCAGGAGTCAAAGGGGCCCTGCAGCCTGGCCTGTGCCTGCACTCTGAGCGCTGCCAGGACTCACAGGCAGGACCTGGCCCCATCAGAGTCTTCCACCTGAGCAGACATCACCTGAAAGACCTCAGGGGGTGAGAACTCTGCCCTTTCCCATGAAAATGGCCAGTAGTGTTGAAAGTCAACCATGAAACCCTGGAGATATGAGGACCCACATGTCTGTGATAAGGGGATACTTTTGCCAGGAGACTGCAGAAGCGGGCTGGTGTCCTTTTGGGCCTCTGGGCCCCTAAACTGGTTCCACCCACAATGAAGGAGAGGGGACAGAAAGGTTTTCTCCACACTGCTGAGGGGGGCAGGGGAATCAGCCCAGGTGCTGGAAATTCATTGCAGTCCATGCTGCTTGTGGGTTAGCTCACCCTGGGGTGGATCATACCAAAAAGCTTTCTCCCAGAGAAACCTGCCCCACTGGGGACTGCTGCCACAACTGCCATCATGAGCCATGTGGGGATACCTGGCCTCAGCAACAATAAAACCCACAGTGTGATTTACTTCAGCATTATGGATGTAGTTTAAAAAATCTGTCTCTAAACCACCATAATCCTATGACAAAACTACAATTTGACATTTCAGATAATCTTCCAACATCCTGTTACATATAAAGGACTTGGGGGAATATTCACAGAGAAAGAAAAACAAATTTATACACCATACACGAAAGGATAAAGAACCTTTTTAAAATTATAATTCAAAATGTGAGATGAAGAACTGACCTTAAGTGCTTTCCCTTAAGTAGTGGACATGTCTTCCTTTGACCTAGGGGTGAATTACTGCACAACTTACCTTCGGTACCCACTGCTGGGGCTCCAAAATCACTCTTCATTCTCAAGGTCCCACTGAGTTCATACCCTCTGACATATCTACCATGGACACCCATCCACTGACAATCTTCAACCTGCTCTCTAGCTTAGTCACTGCTAAAGTAGTCCAAGTGACTTCTCAAACATCTCTATCATTATTTTAATCAGAATACACTTAAAACATATTCATTTTAAACTGGACAGAATCTCACTTGCATAAATCCCGGACTATTTATGTGTTTGCAGATTTTAAACAAAAATCAAAGAGCAGCTGGAAGCCACTGGACATCATCTGGAGTGGCAGAATCCACTGCCATTGAAGTTATTAACTTTATCTTTCTAAAAGGATGTGAAGTTAGGTGTTACATAAAAAAAAGTCACAACTCCATCTGTCCTTGATTAAGGCACAGGGGAAAGGGTCACAAACTAGGATGAGAAACACAGAATAAATTAATAGCAAGAGGAAAGTGTTCTTTTGATAGTTTTCTTTCAGATGTTCACACCCTGAATATTTTAGAAGAATTATCCATTGAAAGCTAATTATATTTCCTGAGATTTGGGCAAATACTTTCTATAGATGCTTTTTCAACAACATAAATTTGACTATTGTCTTAAGATATCATAATGAACAGGCTTAGATATTGGCTTTAAACAATTTTCATTAAACAAGAATTACATATTTTTCTCATTTTTAATTACCCTTTATGAATTTAGTGATTTTTTGTGCTTTACAAATTGATGGCATTAAGTCCTCTTGATTTAGTTTTAGAGTAAGCAACATATAAATGGGGGTAATACTTCTGAAATGGTTTTCTTTTTTCATTTTTGTAAAGCTTTTATTTCTACTCCATCAGGGCTATAATGTATTTCATACTACTACTTTCACACCAAAGCAATCAGAAATAGGAAAAACACTTTAGAAAATCTAGCCCATTCAATGCCTTCCATGCTCAGCTTTCTGTACAATGCATTTTGAAGTGCTTTGTCCCCACCACTTTAAAATGCTTATTGTCAGCATTGACTAAGTTTTAACAATGAGGAAAATGAGAGAGAGGCTGGCTTCAAACAGTGTATTTCATTTTCTCTCTGATGTGATTTATTCTTTTAATTTTGCTACTCTTTTTCCAACATATGGTGGAAAAACTATTTAAAATACTATCTGGTTTAATTAAATTTCAAGGACACGGATTATTAATTTTAGGTATAGGATAGAGAACATCAGAGAAATTTTCCTTTTGGTATTCATAAGCACAGAGTTGGAAACCTAGAATCAATTCAGACCTGAATGCAAAATGGAATCATTAGGGAGTGGACACCAAAATATCTTTGGAGATTTCATTCTTAAATCATCTTTACGACTTTGAGACACCTCCCATCTCTCATACTTTACATAATTCATGGTGTGGGTTTGCAGGCAGTCATGCTTACATGGTTTCAGTTCTCAGGAGTCACTGAGCATGTGGACAAAGACAGTTCAGCTGAGAAGCACATTTGGGCTTTCAAATCCCCTTTGGTTCCTCACAGAAACCTCTTACAAAATTCAATTCAATTTAATTCAGTTGTGAGGAGATGAGAAGGAAGGTCCTTTCACAGATTAACTGTTTAAAAGGCAGTAATGAAGTTTAGGAGCAAGTGATCGATTTCATAACTGGGGGATTCGCTGCAGGGGATCTCGAAGAATCTGTGTGAGAAGCACTCAGAAGGAACTGAGTTATAAATAAGCTGGGACAAAGGTTCCCAAGGGGAGGTACACAGGTGAAATAGGATATTCAAAGCAGACAAAGCTAAGCCAGGATTTCCAGAAGGATTCTAAAAGATGAGTGACTAAGTAACAAAATAGCAGTAAATGAAATACAGAGTTGATAAGTGCAAGGTAAAGCATTGCAGAAGATAACCATAATTACACATAGATGGTAGTGGCCTCAAAATGTTTGTGAGTTTGGGAAATTACTCTGACATTAGTCTTCTGCTAAATAGCAGTCAGGAAATGGGCAAACAAACAGAAAATGACATTCTGCCATTTTATCTACTCATGGAGCATTCAAGTTTTGGACACTAGAGGTATTTCTGGCCACTAAATCCTAGTGAAGACATAGCAGAAGTAGATAAAATACAAAGAGGAGCTGCAAGGATCGTAAAGGCCTTTTATTTTGCATAAGGAAGAAGAAAAGAGATGAGATCTCCTCATCTTAGAAAAGCTGTGTTTGGAAAGTGACACCACAGGATGCTAACAAGCTTCTCTGATTTCTTACAGACTGAAAAGCTCTGGATGTCAGTTCACCTATGCCAGATGTCATTCCCGCTCCTTCTTAATACAGACTTCAGAGGAGCAGAAGGTGATGCAAAATTGTCACCTCCTCACTTCAATCCTGCCCAAAGTATAGACCAAATACTTTCCAGACTTTGGGTTTAAATATATTTTTTTCTAAATATTCACCAAGATGTTTAATCAAAACTATAAACAGTCTCTGACTAATCCTACTGCAAGATGACACTCCATCAGGACCCATCATTCTGCATGTGACAGTGGTGTCCACCCTGTTCCTGCCCCTCTTAACAGTGATTTTCCTGCTCACTGAGGTTTGCTTTGCTCTCATTTGAACCCTCGTGCCTTATGGAGTCTAAGTAAAACAGACCTTTTATTATAAATAGACATTTTAATTAATGGAAGTGAAATTGGTCATTGTTGTCTTTGGTGAGGGTTTCCATTGCACAAATTTAGGCTTGTTTTGGAAACCTGTGTTTAGTAGTATGTTCTGTCTCCAATAAACAGCAAAAAAGTCTCTGAAGCATGAGTGATTTACTTACACAGTCTGTAAGAACAGCAAGTGAACTGTTGTTAATGCAATAATGAAATGGTAGTTAATGCAGCTTCGCCCTTTTCAAGTAGGAATTGAACATTATCCAACTGAAAGAGTAACATAATTTAAACATGTTGTGAGCAAAAATATTTTCCTGCCCTGAAATAACTATAAGTAGAATTAAAATTTTGCAAAAATTACTTTCATATTAAAGATTATACAGTTGGTAAGGATGAGTGATTTGCTAGGAAAAAAAAAAAAAGAAAGCTTTTTCTTCAGTAAAGAATGGCTTCTGTCTGTAAATTTTGCAAACACAATTAATGAAAATGTCTTATTCAAATTCAAGTTTTATATATAATATAATGAATATTTTCATTTTAGGGGAGGGAGAACCAGATGAACTACTGTTTTGCAAAGCACCATAAATGTTATGATAGAGAGTCATTCCTCCTAAAACACCAGTAGATTGATTCCTGACACAGTCTTGGTTGCTTGTTTCCTTTTATTTTAAATGAAAGTTATGCCTTAAAATATTCAGATACAGTGATTTGTGAGTCTTACAGGTATAATTTTACTGGATATTAAATTCTCTCAGGACAGTAAAGTCTGGAGACTTGACTGCTCTTGGGTAACTTCTGCCAGTCTCTCTCCAAAGAAAGAAGAGGTTGGCCACTTTATCAGTGAGAATGGCACATTATTCTGTTTTACATCAGACAAATACATGTTGGTGACCTAGATTTGAAGGATAATCTGCTCTGACCAGAAATCTGTTGGATAAAGGGCAACTGACTTCTGCTCATTCTGTCTGCATGCAAGGCTGAGTAAAATGCAAAGCTGGTGTTTAAATATGTGACTATTTCATCTAGAACATGAAATAGCTGTTAATGGGCACATCAATATAAAGCAAGACTACATCAGCTAAAATTTTAGATCAAAAACCTGAAACGCCAATGGAACTGTACCTAAAATTCACTTAGTCCATTTTCTCTTGCTTTCTGCAAGATGTCCACATCAGGAGAGATGAGCAGACTCTCACCTTCCTCCTTTCAGCAGTGTTCAAGCCTGAGCCTCAGACTCCAGTTCCCTCCCTCCCTGAAACCTGCTGCAGGGTCAATATCACAGGACAAGGGCACAGGGTGTCCCCAGGTGGGTGACAGGCATGGGGGAACTGCCACAGCAACATGCGGGACACCCCTACCCAAATACCCCACTCAAGAATATCTGAGCTACCCTCTACACAGAACTTTTCCCATCAGGTTCTCTGGTCCTTTTCTCAAAGAAGATTTAAATACTTTGGAGGAGATGATTTTTATCACACCTTTGTGAAATTTCTCAGTGTTCTGTTCTTCAACTGCAATTATTCTAGGAGACTTTGCTAGAGCACTCCTGTGCCCTGGCTGTGCCATCTCAGAGTACCTCATTACTCTGTCAGTCATAATTAAAAAATAAATAAATGTGCACACAGGGCCCATAAACAGCACTCATTATTGGATTCCTGCAGATTACCCTCTAGAACAATACATTGCTGGGATGTTTCAGGGCTCATTGTTTTGATTGTCTCAGCTCCCCCATTCCTTGGGGTGATGCGCAGCCCACCCGCAGCACTGTCCCTGCCTGGGCCAGGGTGGGGATGAAGTGCTGGGGCCTGAGGCATCCCCACCCCTTGCTGAGGCCTCCTGCTCGGTGCCAGGAAGGGGCACAGGAAGGGGACAGGCAAAGGGAAGGACGAGGAAAAGGATTTTTTCCTCTCTGGTGGCGGACTCTCACCTTCAAGCCATTTTCTACAACCAACACCCAGAATGAACCCCAGCAAATGCAGACAGAGTTTACCAGGGCTTTTTCAGACATTCATGCATTTAATTCATGCAAATACTGAACAAAATGAATTAAATATTGCAAATTGCATTAATAATTTAAATTCTGTAGCTAAAAATAGTCAAGAATATTTGAATAATCCTTAAGTGTTCACATGCAAATTTTATAAATTTAGTCAGGGACGGCTGTGGGGGGCATTTTGTTTCTTTCACTGTTTTTGGTTTTGGGTGTTTTTTGTTCCTGAAGTTGGATAAGCCTTTCTTTTCCAGTTATCATTTCTTAATACCAGGCTTCCAGTAAATAATGTTTTGGAGTTGGTTTCATTTCCTTATCTTCTATTACACAAGTTACCCTTTTTGGCTTTCCATATAATTTATTTCTTGTTTTTAGTCAAGATCTCAATCACTCTAGCTATTCTTGTACAGGCCTAAAGCATCATTGGCTTAAAAAAAAAAATTGCCAGTTATCTGCCCTTCAAACTTGCTTCCAAAATAAATTGTTGCATCTTAGAAACACCTTGACTGTTTGAATGTATTAGAAATTTACTACACATTTAGACCTCTGTATTTTCATTTTTTATTTGCTTCTGTGAGGGTTACTCTATAAAATTCTGGTGTTATTTATTCTCAGGAAAATAAACATTCATCATGAGGTAAAAATCAATGACACTCAATGCCACAGCAACTTGACAGTACAATCTCTACATGGAATTGTTGGGGTGTTTTTTTCTCATCTGATAAGTAATAAGTCCACAAATTCTAGAAGGTCATTGGAAGTATGCATACAATGGAAATTAAATAATATTTCATTTAAAATGGGTTTGATAGTTTTTCTTTTACTATATTAAACACACACACACAGTCTGCATGCGCCCATCCATGGAGACAGATGTACCTGCATATAGGTGTGGGCAATTACTTAATCTAGTCCTCTAATGTATTCCCTGAAGGCATTAGCTAGTGGCAAGTTCACCTAGTGGGAACATTTTTATTCTATTTTAAGATTAAGGGCACTCTCCTGAGAATTTATTAATTATTAATTTTTAATAACTTTTCAAAATGCTAACTTTACACTAGCTTTTCCCCTGCAGTAGTTCTGAGGAGCAAGAATACAGATCACACAGACAATGGCCATTAAACCTTCCCAATCCTCTCTGCCCATAATAGGCTCTTTGGTGGGATGCTGACATTTTTCCAGGAGGACCATCTGGCCAGGCCAGTAACTAAGCAACAGATCTCCTGGTGATGGCCTTTTATTACTTGGCAAAATTGATACAAGGATAACTTGAAACAAGAGATTTAATGGTGTAAGAGAGAAATCAGTACTGAGGTAC
Organism: Melozone crissalis; assembly: GCF_028551555.1. NCBI lineage: Eukaryota > Metazoa > Chordata > Aves > Passeriformes > Passerellidae > Melozone > Melozone crissalis. Next base: position 57,961,605 of record NW_026535791.1, on the reverse strand, counting down.
AAACACATGAAATGTGGAAGCATGGCTGTAGCACTGGAAAAGGTATTCTTGGGAGAAGATCTCAGATGCTTGGCACTCAAGTTTTGTTCAAGAATATCAAGGAAAACAGGAAAATAAATGCCTGGTTAATTTACCTAAAAGACAGCTCACAAGGATAACACAAAAGTAAAGGGTTGCTATTCCAGCAGCCTTCCTGAGACGTGTATGTTGTATGTTACATCTATCATGTCCTGGAGTAATTCTAAAATACTGTTTGCAGTGCCAGAGCTCTGGAGAGGCCTGTCATGAGGTGCATGGAAGAGGTCAGGACTCACTGTGACTGCCTACACCCTCCTGACCTTGGGGTTCCACTGCTGAGAAGGGATAGCACCAGAGCCAGGACGATATTCGGGAAACATTCCAATAAGCCGAGGAACAAAGCAAAGCAGGAGCACCCTGAGAGACAGGGAGATCTGGCAGCTCAGATTTCCACTTCACTGAACATCCAAGAGCTCCATAAGTACCAGGCAGTAGAAGACAAGAGGTGTTTGGTGACAACCTACGTTCTGTACAGTAGGATATCACACACACTGTACAGTCAGAATGGGTGGGCATTAAACTGATTTGTTGTCCTCTGAGCTGGAAACATGGATGGGGTCTTAGAATGGGGTCTAATGTGAAACACAGGCAATTTGATATCTACTCTTGGTCCTTTGCTTTCCTGTCTCCTTCTTTCTGCAACTGTCTCTTCTCTTTTGAACTCCTTTTTAACTTTTTTTTTTTCTCTGACACATTTTGCCTCCCAGATCTGATTTTGCCTACCTCCTCTTTGATGCTTTTATCCTCACTGTTTTCCTTTTATGTGGCCCATACCTTCTGCTCGCAAAATTCAGTTCCTTCTTTAGGTCCTATCTTCTGTAGCCCTTTCTGCTCTTAGCAGCTAAATTATCTTCCTCCAAAGAAAAGGCAAGCCATAAAAGTAGAACTCCACCTTGTCAAGACCATCTCTAAACTGAGAGGTGTTACTCTATGTTTTAAGAATAGACAGGAATTAGATTTTGTTTTCTTTTGTTGATGTTGGGTTTGTTTGTTTTGTTGATGTTGTTGTTTGTTTGTTTGTTTGTTTTGATGTTGGGTTTGTTTGTTTGTTTGCTTGTTTTTAATTAAAATAATCTGCTTTTGGAAATCCACAGAGTTGATAAGGGCTCAAAGAATTTACAGTACCATAAAGCATTTTGAAATGTGATGCTTCTCATTTGATCTACTGCTCATGACACACAGCCTGTCCCACTGCTGGCAGGGAAAGCTGAGGATCACCAAGTGCGTGGGCCCCTGAAGCAATCTGTGACTGTGTTCTGACCAACCAGAATATGCAATAGGAACCTTTGGGAGGCTTTGGAAAATGATCACGAGTGCTGCAAAACTAGCAAATGGAATTTTGTTTTTATTCTAAGTTTAAAGCTCAGTAAAAAGGGTTGTTGTTTGTGCATAGCACATGTTCTAGTCTACTGAAAACTGAGTAATGTGGTAGTATATGCAAATAGTAAGAGATTAAAGACTTGGCATGCTCTGGAATACTCCAATGACATGTCCAATCACAGCAGTACCATCTGCTTTTCCTTATATGTGCTAAATTTATAACACTCTGCTAATTTCTGTAAAAGTTTACTCACCAGTTTCAGGAAATTATACTTAACAGAATGCAATATTTGGGTTTTGTGACTTACTGTTAGTAAACAGTTTGTAAAAGCCTCTTCAGTTACTCATCTTTTAGACAAAGGACTTTGGAAATCAATAACATTGATTATGATTCTTAACCCTGAAGGAATGGCAGTAATTTGCAATTCAAATGTTAATTCCCTAAGTTTTTGCTCCCACTCAAATTTTGACAGACCCAAAGGCAATTAGACTTTCACCTTGGACTTGGAAACCAGTAAAATGCAAGTCTGATATTGTACAGCTAAATTAAAATTAATTCCTTCTGTTTGGAGTGGAATTTTTAGCAGGTTGCTTAACTGTAACTTCTCTTCAGGCAGTGATCAGTTTGACCCAGTATTGACTGCACAGTATTGGCAATATCCCCCTCGTAATTGCTCACTGACACTCTGAGACACAGGAAAATAGAAAACCAGGCAAGGAAAGGTCCTTTCAATGGCCATCTGGGGTTTCCACGAGTGTTTTTCCCTGTTGGCTTCACAGCTGGATGTTTTACTGTTGATACTGGAGTTCATTTAGGGTGTCTCTGCATGGAGCTGTGCTGAATGATTCCTTCCCAACTAAGGCTGAGTTGTCCCTTCTTTGTGTCTGAAGGGAGCAGGTATTTCAAAGTGTGAGACCAGTGAACCATCACCTAAGGGGACAGTGGTCTAGAGGATATTTTAAACGTGTTTGACACATTTAAATAGATGGTTTCAGCTTGCCAGTTTTGGAATAGATCCTAAAATACAAGTCACTATAAAGAATAAAGCAATTTGTTTTGGATGATTAAGAGAATAGGGCTCATATATCCAAGGTGTGACAATTCCAATCACATCTTGATTTCAATTTACAGGAAAGAAATAAACTAGGCTTCATTTTTGCTCATACTGTTGATGGTATATATTTGACATGATAATCTACAGTATTAGTCAGTAAATTGACTCACTGGACTGCCCTTGATCATATGCTCCATTTTCTGCTCAGCAGGGCTCTCTCTAACAGCTATATATAACCAGGGAGGGGAGGGAAAGAGAGGGTTCTCTCTTAGATCATTATAAAATGACGCCGCGTTCAGTTTCCCTGTTGCTTCAAAGGTTACAATTGATGTGATCTTTTCACCATCACAGATAATACATGGCTGCTGTTTGTCTGACTTGGCAGCTCCTCACACAGAAATCCAATACTTCCCTCTTGTCACATATTCATTTCAGAAATGTGCTCTCTTGCAGGCCTGAAATGAAATAGTCTCTGTATTCCTGTCTGCCAGGTTTCAAGTCTTGCCTTATGTGCTCCCTCCTCGTCATACCACAGTTGTCACATTAGTAACCCACAGGAGTACTTGCAGCAAATGTAAAATCTTCTGATTGTAATTAAAATTCTGCATGCTTTCTATTAAATAACCTAAATCATTGTGCATCATAATCCATAGCTCTGCTCTTCTGCCACTGTTTTAAAATGTCTGATTACTGAGCTAATTGCTCAGGTTGTTTTTAGACTGTATAATGCATTTATAGGTTATATATCTCTGTCAAAATAAGTGTTGGATTAATCTTGGCTCCTCATCTACATGTTGAGAAATTGCTTCCTCAGTCCAGACAGAAGTTAAAGTCTGGGGCAGCCTCTAAAAGGGGCTAAAGGGTGAAGGACAGCTGAGAAAGAATGAGATCCCACAAGCAAAAAAACAGGCATCTCAGTAGAAGATTGGCATGAGTTACAAAATACAAACCTGTGTAGCTATATTTCAGCAGCATATCTGCAGCTGTAATCTGTGTTGCTGCAGAAGGAAGGGGAAGCAAACACTGTTAGGACAGAAAGAGCCTATTACTATTTCTGTCCAGAGCGGTAAATTGTTCAGAGACTTTTTTTACTCACCTTTGCTCCAGAAGTACTTGCAAGTCAAAGAGAATTACAGGATGTAAATTGTAAATACTCAACTATGGGTCAGCACATCTACAAAAAGATATAATTCAACTCACACTCTCCCTTAGGAGCAATCCCTGACAAATCTCTTTTAAACTCACTCCTGATATACTGGGCACATTACAGAAGAATGTTTAACAGCACTGATTAATATTTTCAGCAACTGTAAATTGTCCAGTGCATTGCCTGGTGCTGGTTCTGCCAGCTGGCTCTCAAGGGCTCTTCTGGTCCTGTTCCCTGCCATCCTACAATTCTGTGCTTTTAGTCTGAAGAATAGAATAGAAATCAATCACCATCCAGGCCAAACAGCTTCCTCTAAATTGTAAAGCTTTAAAAATGCAAAGAGGCTAAACTCTAAGCCTCTTTGCTTTGAAGGCTTGAAAGCTGCCAGCAGAAAAGATCCCCAGATTCATACGGTACCAATTCCTAAGACATCTTCACTCTGAAATTGAAGGCAAGGAGGGAAGACTTATGGTAAAAGAAAGGTCAGAATTTACATCCCACCATGTCATACTGATTACCCTTTGGGCACCCCTCTACCCCTGGGGTATGATGCTTTTGGCTAAATGCCTTTCTCTCTCCCCTCAGGTGAATGAGACCTCACCATGGGAGAATGGGGTTCATGTTTCATAGCTAAAGGAGTCAAATGTTGGACAGACTCACAAGAGCCAAATGTGGCAGCAAGGAACATACAGCAGTGACAGGAAAAGGGTGACGTGCTGAGAACACTGGCTGGGATGCCACATGCAATAAAAACATCACTAAGCCTCACATGGGCTTCAAAAAATATTCATGAAATAGCAGCTGTTAGATTCAAATACAGCATCTGATGAACAAGATCTGTTGTCATGATATAAGTCTGATATTCAACCCCAGCTACACAAATACTCACAAGAGAACCCACCAAAGAGGAAAACACTAACAGTACAGAGAAGTGTGACAAAAGCAGCAGTCTCCATGCATCAAGAAGTAAAATTCAAATAGATTATTTTTACAACAAAATAACACAATATAAGCCGCAAGGGAAAGTGAACAAAGATCAAAGAGCAAATAAGAGACAGGCAACATAAACAGGCATCCCCAGTATCTAGAAGTCAAAGAACAGCAGCATACAGCACCAGAGCATCTCAAAAGAGCTGTCATGTCTTTGGGGGAAAACATCCTTTGTGCAAACTTGAAAAAAAGCAGTATTTACATTTAGGAAGCAAGACAACATTTTCTGTGCCTGAAATAAGCTACTCTCTCTCGACTTTTTTATTATTTTTTCTTCACACTCCTGTCTGGTCCCTATGAAAAAAGTACATTTTGTGTCTCCATTGCATGAACATCTAGCACAGGTAACAGTAAGGGCAGCATAATAAAAGACCAACCCATTAGAAAAAATATAAAACTGACTCCACTAGAGTTCATGACAGACAAATCTAGGACATCTTCAAGATAAGGAACAAAATGTCAGTTCTCAAAGACATTTTAAAAGAGAACTGCAACAGCTAGATAATCAATTGCTTTTAAATAAAGTCTAAAGCCAAGGTGAAAGTTTGGAACAGCAGCACTGACTTAGTGTTTAATGATTTCCTTTTAAAATGTTTTTAATTATGAGAGCAAATAATCTTGTTTTCCCTATTGTTTTTTCTTCTTTGCGTGGGCTAAGGACCACCAGTTACCCCCAAGCCTCCACCTCAGAAACCTGAAATGGCAGAATGAAATTGTCTTGTTCTAAATCCCTAAATGTGCCGACTTTGTTCCTGCTGTTGTTTGTGTAATTGTGCAAACAGAAATACATCAGATAAGGAAAGAAAACTAGCACAACTGCCTCCCCTCCTTTGTCTTTCAACCCTGCCCTCCTTGCAGGCACAGTCACTGAACTCAGGGTTGCTTTGCTCGTGACAAATACCCACCAAACACTGTGGATATGCACTACAGTTTGCAAAACCATTAGTCATCCTGTTTGCTTTCATCTAATACTGAGCTTTGGTCATTTCTATCTTTGGATTCACCTCACACCAGATCTTCCTCTGCTTCCAATACCCTTTTCCCTCCAGCCTGCATTCCCATTGGCTCCAGTGGCCATACAGACTCCTAGTCCCACAAGTGATGCAGACCTCATATGAACAACTCATAGCAAGTTTTAAAAAAGTATTTTAATAATTCATGAATCATCACATTGAACTGACTGCTCTATCCATAAATAGCAAAGGCTGCTCATCACAAAAATACCACCTCTGGTTTGGAAAGTCCTTGAGCTGCAAAGTCCTGGAGCCCAGGAGGATGCATCAAGGACAGATTGCTGCCACACAGAGCTTCCCATCAAGGCAGAGCCCTGGCCCAACACAGGACAGCCTTCTTGGAGTTTGCGATCTCCAGATGGAGCTTCCCACAGCACAGAGATGTGGCCAGCTGCTGAACAACTGCCTCATGAATTTCAAAGCTACACTGGCTATTTAACTCAAAAGTCTGGATAATGACACAAATAAATGTTCCTACCAAATCCTTTCATTTTATGACTATAATGCTGCATGTTAAGATTGAAAAGGTGACAAGTCTGTTTTTCCTGAGATGTAAACCTGAAAATGAGAATCTAAATTCAATGTTATGCCTTTCCATAGGCATTGCTAAAACAAGTGTTTATAAGTATTAAAAAAAATATCTACAATAAAGATATATCTTATTTCTGATAGGAATCCATTTTTATGGGGTCCATGATAAGAAATTAGACTGTTGCTAGCTAGCTGAAAACAAATGCTACATGAAAAACACAGTGAGTAGGCTGAAAAACCAAAAAGCATCTTTGCAAATGAGGACAAACATCTAAGCTCATGCTTGGTAGGAAACAGATGAGAAGTAATTAAAAAAGATGCTATATGGAGCAATAATTTTGAAAGTAGCAGATAAATTTTTAAAACCCTAATCCTCTTTAATTTTGCTTGAGAATTCATAGCTAGAAATATTGGTGAGGCTACCTGGAGTGAGAAGCATGATATATCCAACTGTAAGATGCACAAAAGGAGAACCAGAATTAATAAATTCAGGAGAACTGAACATGGCAGGATATGCCAATATATGGGAAAAGTGGCAATTACTAAGTAGACAGGCACAAAAGAAATCCAAAGACCTCTGTGGGGAATACAGTGTAAAGTTAATGGAGGGAGAATAGTATCTAAAATAAGTTATGCCACTTCTGCATTTTGGTCTTGGACACACGCACGCACACACACACACACACACACACACACGTTCTAAAATAAATGCCTTGGAGGTATTTGTTTGTACCCCAGAAGGGACCTGTCTGATGGAATATCAGCTGTCATTATGGTCAAACAAGGAAACTGTAATGAAATAGATGCATAATTTGCCTCTATTCCTCCAGAAAGAATGGGGCAAGAGCTTGCAAATCTTGAAAGAAAGGCCATTGTCTTCTGCAAGAGCTGCTGGAAGGTTATAAGTAAAACAAATAAAGTCTGTTAGCAGGGCAGGAAAACTACTGAATAAGAGCACATAGTGATTTTTCAGAAGATTTGATTATCCACTCACTGGTGTATACCCCACCCATTCTGGACACGCAATGAAACACTTGCACCAGACAAATACCCCTTGATTCATCTACCTAGGTTTTTAATGGTGAAAAAAGAGCATTCGCACCTTGAAGGACTTACAGACAGAGGTTACCAAGGGCTGTAAAAGAGCATCCTGTGATGCACAAGTTCTCTCTATCTCACCAGCCTGTAGTGGCTTCATGCTGTATTAGACTTGGTAGAATTTCTCTTCCTGTGAGGATCAGCACACAAAAAAAAGCCTAGAAGAGGAAAATTCTGCTGATGGTGCAAGTGAGTAGACTTGGTGCCTGATCCCACTGAGGAAGTCAAAAAGAAAGCTGGCATAAGTTAACAGACAACAGATAGATAAATTTAATGGAAACTTTGTGCTAGAGAGTGTCAAGGCTGCTACTTGCAGATGCCTGTAAGATTCTACATCCTGAAGAGGAAATGCACAATTTTCTTTACTAGAATGGTGTGCAAGATCTCACACGTGTGCAACTCAGATAATCTCTAATGAACAGAGTTTGTGATCTTCTCTATTCTAAAGTAGCTATTCTTCTGACAGATGAAGATTACAGAGAACCTGAAAGCAAGTCTCTACCACCAGCAGGCTTGGGAAGGCTTAACAGAAAAGGGAATGAGTCACAGGCAGAGCACTTCCACAGGACTAGCAGAAAGGGTTATATCACAACACACATGGAGAACCACTTGAAGAGAATGAGGTGAAGCATGAAAGCAAAGGTGTCATGTCTCCTAAGAATCTTGTCATGTTACTGCAGAGAAAATAAAACCTTGGACCCTTGGTGAAAAACTTGCATTTATGCAGGTGGATTATTTGTATGTATAAATGCATACACGTATTATATATGAAAAATTACATATAAAAGTTAGAAATTAAATGACTTTAAGAGTTATGTCCTTAATCAGAGAGAAGTTACAGGATCAGTGCAGAAATTCACAGGTAGGATTCTGGACTTCTGGCACCTCATGTGTATTGGAAAACACAGCAGCATTTTCTGACCTTTCCAATCTGTTTCTCCAGGAGCTAAAAACACTCTGACATACTCAGTATGCCAGATATATTCAAGCAGCCAATGGAAAACGGAGCTTTTCAATAGTAAGTCATTCTTGACATTGATCATTCTGTAGTGAAGAATGTAGAGTGTTGGAAGAGCCAGTGGACAGCTCTGAGATACCACTGGGAGTTCACAGAGTGGAAGTGAGTAAACTTTTAGTGACTTATGGTTTGGCTTGACATGGAGTTTTCAACTTGAAATGAGTCTTTGTGAGGACTCTGGCAAGATTCAGCAACAAGTGCTCAGAATATGTAGGGTTTCAAGGTGTTAATTCCTTCCAGTTCAACTACCCCTAGTCCCCTCCTCATGTTGTAGAAAAGAAAATCTCCTTCCTCACCTATCCTATCCATCTACCTCCAGTAACATGCAGTGCAAGATTAGTGTTATCCCTCACCAAAAATAAATACCCAAACAAAAACTAAATCCACAAAAACCACCAACAAAAAACAACCAAGCAACCAACCAAACAAACAAATTAAAATATCGGGCCACAAGAGAAATACCCAAGTACAAGTTATCATATTGTAGTAAATAGCATCTTTCTCCAGCGGTGGATCAAGAGGAATAAACACATCTGATCATTAAATCAAGCCACATGCGTCAGAATCAGGCTCTGAGTGATCAGTTTGCCATAAGAAAAGCTGTCAACTTGAACAGGAATGACTATAAACAAGGCTGTTTTCCCCCAGGAAAAAAAAATAAAGGTGGAGAAATAAATGGTTTCAACGTCACTTTTTTAAAAGTACTGTAAAAACTGGATTTTACTGGAACCCATGAAGTTTTTCAGACTTGAGAGAGAATGAACTTTCAGCAGCCTGTTTAATACAATTTGGTTTTGAACAATGCCATTTGGACAACATCATTACAGAATGCTTCACAATTAATTACATTCAAATAGCAGCTTCTATCCCCTGTGGAGAAGGGGATTAATTGGGTCAGATGTAAATATGCATTTCATGGATCCGACTGAACACTTGCCCATCTCACCAGTTTCCATGTAATTTGATACAACTGGTGTAGTATGCTCTGGAGATCCACAGGGCGAGCAGGGCTGCTAGTGAGGGTGGGAATACATGGGTACAGAGTGCTGCCATTCTCAGCCTGCATTGTGCTTGGCTCTAACTGCTCAACCCCTTCACTCTCTTGTAGAAATACTAATTTATATTTGCCAACACTGAAATATTTTTTTTGCTGCTGAAAATGAGGCTTGGGACAGAACTCAGAACTGATATGAAGCATCATGACAGACCTCTGGCAACGATGGATCAGAAACTGCTCCCATCCTGGTGCCTTCACTTCCTCCATTGGAATGAGGACCTGGCCATCACAGCAGTGAGAAACCCTGACACCAAGGCCTTACTGGTGCTGACTCTGGCCATGGAAAGAGTCAAGCTACCTACAATGAAAGAACAAAGTTTGGGGGTGAAGTTGTCTCCTGTGCTGCCTAAGCCTATATCTTTGGATTGTGATGGCTTTTCACTCTCTGTCTGGAGTGATATGAGGTGGGCCAGAACACATCCAATGAAAGAATCACCATTTTCTAAAATAATCTGGAAAACAAAAATCTGGTGCCTGTGGCAGATGGTTCTTGAAAAGCCATTTGCTGCTTTAAAGATTCAAAAATAAGAACATTTCCTGTCTCTTTCTAACTTCCTTTGCCCTATTTTCAGTTTGCACTCTCCCCTAGGTATAATAAGAAATAAGACATTTGCACCCAGCTGGAGAGTACCTTTCATGAGCTGGAAAACTGCAGAGTTCATTTTTGGTGTGTCTCCTGCTGTTCAGGAGTAACTAACAGGACAAACTTGAGTGAAGTGCAAACTTCAGTCTCTAAGGCTTGTCAGTTCAGAGCTGATCCTCCCAGCCACCGCATGCTGGGCAGGTACAAGAGAGGACTCAGAGTTTCTAAAGCAAAGTTCCACTACTGAGCAAACAAGAAAAAACTTTATCCAGTACTCCTGACTTTTCCAGTCCTACCTGTCCCATGTGGTACAGCACACAGTCACTTCATCACCCCAGACTGGAAGTACTGTAATATTGTTGTCCTGCAGCTTATGTCCTGTTCCTATCCTATTAGACCATAAGGAATAATTTGTTTAAGTATTTGCAAGCTGGGCAATGTGAGGTATTATACTGCATCATGTCCTGCTTGCTTTTTTTGGTGCCATGCATGGTCCTACAGTTCCAATATCTGTCCCCTGCCCCACAGAGTACCACTTGTTGTACCTCTGATCAGTTCAGTGGGTATAAAAATTCATCATTCTGCAGCCTTACCTTCTCCCCACCAGTTACCCACTTCTCTGGTTGTTACCCTTCCTAGATTAGCCATGATTCTCTTGTTCTCATTTTTTATGTGTTTCTTTTCTTGTTTGTTTGTTTTGCTTTGTTTTTGTTTGCTGTGGCTTCTTTGTGGTTTGGTGCTGCTTGTTTGGGGGTTTTTCCCCCCAGAAATTCTATTTTTTTCTCCTGATTTTGTTCTCCTGGTTTTTCCTCTACTCTGGTACCTGGATTCCATTACTCCATCTTGTGCACTAGACTCTACCCACTTCAATTATTGTTTAGATATTTGGGACTTTCTCAGGAACTGGTATGACATGTTCCATAAATTGGTCTGCCTGTTGTCACAGAATGTTTCATGGTTTTTTATTTGGTTTTCAGAATTCTCTCTCTTGAAATGCAACTATCCATTTTCTCTTCTGTTTCTTGGTTTGGGGCAAAAAATCCACCCCACCGCAGTCCATCATCATTTTGTGTCTGATGCAATAACACACACAAAACACAGTATTTGTTTAGAATTTTTAACCTTCCCTTCTCCAGTAAGGGAGGGAAAAGCTTCCATTTCACTTTCAATTACCCTTGTAAACAGGACACTATGAAACCCAATTTTTCTCTTCCACTGTTTCTTTGTCTATGTTTGCTTTTCACCGAAAAATCTACATTTCCAGTAAACTTAGGCTCTCCATCTGGTCAGACTGGTCTTATTAGAATTTTTTGATCCATTGCTTGGATACCACCCCCATGGCTGAATTGCTTTTTTTCTTACAGGTTGCTCTTTCTTTGGGAACTCATGTCTCTAGGTTTGTGCCTAGAGCTAGACTAAGGACTTATATCAAGATAATTTTCAAATTTGAGATGACGGGGTTTTAAAATGTTTAAAGTACGTGAGGTGAGTCCATTTCATAAACAATACAGATACTTCCACTGATATTAAATAGGGCCACTCTTAGCTTATTCAAGCTCAATATAAAAAGACAGAAAAGGACATTCAGACGAGCCACAAAGTGACATGGCAACATGATGCAGCAAATTGTGTCTATTGTTTAACTACAGCTAAATATTCACTGCAGTTGTATGTGGAACTATAACTTCAAGCTAAATGATAATTTTTTTTGTGCTTATCCTCTACTGGATTTTTATCTGCACAGTTACATTAAAGCACTAATGCAATTGCCCTGGAGAAATAAAAGTAACCACAGCATCTTGAGGGTGTTTATCTGCAGCAGAAGCTACATGCGCTTTAATCCATTAAGTAAGCAATATGTGAGAGAGAGAGAGAGAAAGAGCCATTCAGACTCAGATTCATGTTTTTCACAATGAAACTCGTGCGTTTGAGCTTGTTCAGTGAGTACCAAAAATAGCTCAGCAAAAGGGCTTTCCTTGAGCACTTCCATTATTCACATGATGCGGCACCTTACATAACGCGCGCGCACACATCCTCCCGCCGAACGCGCTGCGCACGGTGACAGCAGGAAAACATTCCCACCAGGGACAGCCGTGCCAAGCGCTTTAAAGGCAAAGCCAGGCTGAAGGCACTGACTTTTTTTCTAGGGGCAAGTCTAGAAAACCATAGAAAATTATTTGGGGATCTGACAGAGGGATTTCAGTACGATTAAAATGATAGAGATGGTCTGTAGAAGCTGGTGTTGCTCAATGCATATCTCTTGTCCTGTTGAAAGGTAGAGATACTGTACTATCTCAGTGACTTTGTTCGGGCACTTGTGGTACTTGCTTCACCACTGGCAGCTCCATCCAAGGCCAACAATGCTCTGAAGAATTCAACCAGGTGCTTCCAGCTCTACTTAAAGAGTTATCCTTTGCTTCTGTAATCACACTTAGTCCCAGTCCCAGCTCTTTCGTTTGAAAACACCATTTGTGACCCCTTTGCTAATCTGCATGCATATGAACCCCCTTGGTTGCAGCGTTGTTATTTGTATTGCTCTGTGCTCCCTGCACATGGGATTAAACCTGTCACATCTTCCTGCTGCACAGTTCTTCATTCAAGCTAGAACGTACTGCTTTTAACACTAATCATCCCAAACTTAGCCCCTAGTCTTGGTCACGGTGGTAACCATCACACATGTAATTTAGGAAGTTATCTTTGAGATGATAATGTGAATACTAGTGTACTGTGACTCATTTTGACTACTGATCATATAATATAATAATTATTGTTTTCAAAAAGGAATGATTGAACCTGAGTAAAGAGTTCTGCTTCCCTGAAAATCCATAATTTTGAAAATTAAGAAATAATGTTTAATTATTAAAAATTGTATTTTAAAAATAATTTTTTTTTTCAAGTGATCTGGCACCATAAAAATTTAGATTTTAATATCATGCAACTTCACTACATCCCCAGTACCATTAGACTCCTGGCTTCTGCAGCCTGTACTCTCTCTATTGTACCATGATATAGAAGAAACAGGCAATTATTTCTCTCAGCAATCAAGTATTGAATACAAGTTCATTTCCACTGCTGTATGTATTTAACTTGAGCAGAAAGACTACATGAACCTTTAGGACAAACTTTGAATGCTTCCTTCAAGAGAGACTGTATGGGGAACACAGAGTGAAGCACTGATAACCTGAGAATAATGGGATTTTGCGTGTGTGGAAGACGCCAACAAGTCCTGATAAAGCTGTCTTTTCAAATGGTTCATCTGTAATACAATTTCTGGACAATTGTATTACAACAATACAACCCAGACTTTTCCTAGGAAAACAATAACAATCTGATGCTTGATTTAGGAGATTTGATGGTCTCTTAAGATGTCTGCTCAGACTAACTGGTCTGAGGGTTGCAGCACTAAGAAGAGCAAGTCCCAGCACAGACAATGACAAAAGCAGTGCCAGGGATACAGGCTTACAAAACTGAGAACAGGTATTTTCTTGTCCTGTAGATGAAGTTGCAAATCCAGGAATCAAGGCTAGGTGCGCTTCAGCACCTTTTTCCTCTCCCTAGATTAGCACTGAGTGATGCAGTGTAGATACTCAACCACACTCTTACACTGTCTGCTCTTGACTACGACTTTCACATTTGCATTCAACACAAGCTTTGGTTCAGTGAGCAATACCTCAACAAATCAAGTTCCCTGCCTGTGAGGCTCCTTGTGGCACCACAGGCTCTGCTCCTATGTTCTCTTCTGTGCACAAACATCCTTCTCTTGAGCAGAAAGCTGCAACCATGGTAGCTTTGCTCCAGAAACCTCTGCCTTGCTACATCTCCTCTGTTGACCTCTCAAGTGTGCATCAGTTATGTGATGGGAGTTCTCCAGGGGAAAGCAATACCAGAGCATCTCCAGCTCTTAGGGCTCTGCAGCAAAGGCACTGCAGCGACACGGCACCCCTGAGCACTGCCCTGGCTGTCTGTGTAATGCACAACATTCTAAAGGAGAGGAGAGGTTTCTGCAAGCTTCCCTAAAGGAGGGGATAACCACAACTTACACAAACTTTAACTGGACTACCAGCACTTTCTAATTGGTGAGATATGCAGCACTGAGTACTTGGACTTCTTTTGTAGCTGTATGCATCAGCTTTTCAGTGGCAGCATACTAATACTGGTCATATCTCCTAGAGAGCCCCTGATTTTTTCTTCTTTTTATATTCAGTTTTTGTATATATGTAAATATTATTAGAAAGTACAATAGAAAGTATCCAGAAAGTAAGGCTCTCTTCTGCTGCTTGATGTTGTAGCTCTGAAAGCAAATTATTTATTGCATTGTAAACCCTCCATCTTAATTTTGCTGTGTAATATGAACTGTGAGTTTTGCTTTGATTTTGGAAGCTACTAAGTCCCTTTACAGTGCACAAAATTCACTGAATTCATCTGCATTTTATAATAACATGACTTCACAGAGCTTGATCAAAGTTGGAAGCCCTTTACAGCTCAAGAGTATCTCAGACAATGTTTTTGTTCTGGGAAATCAAGTCTGAAAGATTAAAACCCCAGTCCCATTTTATTTAAATGAACACATTTCATTCCTCAGCCACTAGTAGCAAGCAGTGAGCTGCACACTAAGCTTGTTTCTTTCTCCATCATTGATTTTATTGCCTCCACAACTCACCCCTGATCTGGATGCATCAGCTGCTATCATATTGCTTTTGATCTGCTACGTTACACGGTGTAAAAGATTTTAACTTCATGGCTCTTCTCCAAGCAAATAAAAAGAAACCAAGGAAATACTTTTTTCATTCATAGCTATTCATACTCCACTAAGCAGAGCTTGGGACATCATGATGAGGAAGGCTGCAGGTTGACAGTTCAGGAGTAAATACCACAGCAAGAAAAATGCATTTTGTTATACATACCGCATTCTGTTGGAACACGCTCATCTGAAAGATGACACAATGTGGGATTTACTGTCTCAAGGCATTTCCTATGGCCCTCTCCCCCCACCCCATTCACTCTATCTTTACACAGGACCAAGCTGCTGAATACGCATGCACTTTCCTCAAGAGGTTTGGAATAGGGGTGGCATAGCCCAGCCACAGTAAAAGCAAGCATAAGGGTGGGCCATAAGAATATACAACATGAAACTGCTGTTCATGCTGGGGACAGCACTGTGTATTTTGTGGGGGCATTTAGCAAAGAGAATGCAAGAGACTACTAGTGATGCCAATCAAAATGGTCCATTTTGCTGATTTTTGGCATCGTTGCACATACTAAATCTCTCTTGTTTTCTCTTTCTCACTACAGCTTTACCCTCAAACTTGAATTGCCGATCTGATTCACTGTCCCGTAAGATGATGACTCTTTGCTCCGCAAGCCATTCATGCGCCGCACGGACTCAACGCTCTCATTCCCAACAGCCACAGTCTGTGCCTGTCCCCAGAGTGTCAGCATAGATAGCAGCAGCAAGAATGGGAATACCACAGCAGCAGCATGACGACACACACACACACAACAGGCAAAGAGAAGAATGGCTTGGTTAGAGAAGACCATCATGCAAAACAACGAGAATCACTTTCAAGGCAAAATAAACTGACAAAATCGTGAGAGACAAAATCAAGTACAGAGGTGCAGAAAATACCTCCTAAAGAGGTCTTAGTAATATTGTTCCCTATTTTGAAATGTGTACAACCAGATTCATAGGAAAAAAGCAAGCCTATGCAAATGGATAGGTCTCGCTTACTCAGCTGCATATTTCCTTGTATTTAATTATGCTGTTACCTATTTTGCAAAGAATCCGTGCACCACGAGGCTTAGGATAAACACAAGTCTTCTGCTGATTTGGCTTAAATAACTTTCTTTTCACAGTCACCAAAATAATAGCTTTCGAAGCAGATAAATGACTACTACTGAAATCTCATAAACTTGAGTAATGTCACTGGATACTGTTACTTACCAAGGACGGCTACTTGCTCACAAAAACAGATCTTGCATCCAAAAATGAAATTACAGATGCCATACAGAAGCTTCTGCTGCTGCCATGCTGGGATTGAAAACAAAGACTTCCAGTGGCAGTGCGTGTGGCCTGTAGACAGGCAAGCAGCTCTGCTCTCTCCTGTAATCTAATCTTCAATGGAATCTCAATTCATCTGACAATAATATTAAACTAGAGAACAGCTTTCTTCCCAGAGTATCCATCAAATATTACATTACATACAGAACATTTATTAGACAGGCCTGTCAAAACACAAATGCCCTGTGCCATTGTTGTCATCCCTCTTGTAAAGGAAACCATTATTTGTGGCTTGAAGCACTCGTGCAGCTCAAGCAAATATTTACTTCACCTAACAAATATATATGTAGAGTTTACAGTTCCAGATTCTCTAGACATGGGAATGATCATGACTCGAATAAAATTCAATTTAATGTCTACTCTTGTCTTCCCATTTAATGGGAAAAAACCCAACAAAACAACCCAGGACAGATGGACAGTCTTCCCAAAATTATTTCTAGACTGACATCTAGGTTACGAACAATCCCCTCTTCTACATGTCAGTCACTGGCATAAAATTCTGTGATGATGACAGTCACAAAGAGGTCTTTTGCTAAAAATTTGAAGTTTGCATCAGAGGCAAACTGAGAAATGACAGAAGCCCAAGAGGAAATTCTCCTAATCCTTCTCCTTTTTTTAAAAAAGGCCATGTTTCCTGGTTTCAGCTGGGAAAGACACCAGCTGCTGGTGGTGTAAAAGTGAGGGCAGAACTGCAAATCATTGCAACGGGCTATCCTAGGGAATCTCCCATTTTAGCATAGCTAGGGCAGCACTAGAAAAGACAGATCTCAGGCATGTTCTGATGACAGCACACCTGGATAATATCATTCCTCTATTATGTCATTGCATCCAACAGTTCCTTATCCACTGATGGTGCCATGTAGGAGCACAGTATTTGTAGAGGTCCAGCTGTCTCAGCAGTTGCATGAAGGGAAGAAAATTCTTGGAATTGGTGACCAATAACTGACATTTGTCAATAACTTAATATACTGCAAATAAACTCAGCAGCCAATTACGAACTCTTTATCGAGGAGTAAATCACTCAAAAGGAAAGTTTAGAAAAAGGCTCTCCTGCAAGGGCACGAAGGGAGGTGGGAAATCAGCTGCAGATGAGCAGGGCAGTCAGGGCACATTCAGCCTCCCCAGGTAAAGAGCAGCTGTACCTTGTTTTGTCTTCTTTGCCTTCTCCGAAGCCTCAGGAATTCTTTGTGCTGCCGTGAAACAAAGTTGACTGCTGCATATTCCAGCAAAGCAGCAAAGACAAAGAGAAGACACACAGCCATCCAAATGTCGATGGCTTTTACATAGGAGACCTAGAAAGAAATAAGACACAGCATGTTATATCTAAAACTACTTCCTAAGCTGAAGATATAGATGTGAAAAAAATAAACACATTTTTGCACAGCATGAGTTCCACGAGGTGGGTTTTTCTTGTTCTGTGTTTTGATTTGTTAACTCATTGGCTGATAAAAAATACATAATTCAACTATTAATGAAAATGAGTGTCCACAAAGAATGCACAAATGTGCTATTGCCTTTAGAGAAAGATCAGGGTTACTTTAACAAAATACAAGTGTTCTTAGTGTCACAATCAAAGTTTGGAAAAAAGAATACAAATACAAGATATGATAAAAAACCTACTGAAAAACAATTGTAGAAAGTTTATAGGTTTCACCTTTTTAAATTTTTATACCATAATGCTTAATTAGCTATATTTGGTATCCACAACCTCAAAGTAAACTCAGGGTATTCTATTGGGCTGATACAACTTTACCAATTAAATATTCCATCCATTCCATTGAGACCTTTACCCAACATCTCTATAAGAAAATAAATCTTCATAGATATTATCTACTAAAAATACCCAAATACCATCTGCCTCTGTTCTAGTAAAAATCTATTCTGATTTTAATTGACTGGTCCACAGTAAAATCAGATATATGACAGCACTGCAATGTCACAAGATGTTTATCATATTACCCACATTGGGCCAAACAGTAGCCAATTAATGAGCTACACACTATGCATATCAAAGGCACATTCTCCATGGGTGTTTGGTCTCTGCCTTTCTTTGTAGTCTTGCGGTTTTTAAGCAGAGATCTTATGATTAGGTAACAGCAGGTTGTCTCTTTTGTTTATCAGGTATTACCTCCTGAGTGGAATTACAATGATCTGACTTAATGTCTACAATGTACATGTGAGCTAGTTGCATAAATTACTTTGACATAAATAAATCAAGGAATGAAGAAAAATGGGCATATCTAGGATGCAAGGTATTTGAACTGTTTTACATGTCTTCTCTACAATGAGATTAATAACACCCAAATAGAGTTTCTTCTTCTTCATGTCTGGAAGGAGGAGCTTAGAATACCTCTGTAGGCAGAGGCACCCAGGGCTTTACATAGTTGTCTAAATAACAGCATCACAAATTGACACATTAGGTACCTAACATCCATTTGCTAATTCAGCAGAGCACAAAGCTTCAGTATCTCACATTAACCAGTGCCCTGGAGATGCCTCAGATACTCAAGGTCACCTCAGTTTGACAGAGACCCATGGCACCCCCATAGAGATGAATCAAGATGAGCAAAATGGACTGTACCTAAACCCGAAATATTATAAACATTAAGATAATAACCTGCAGGCAAAACATTTCATTACAGCCAAAATTCATTACAGTGGTCTGAAAAGGCAGCAGAAAAGGATGTTGTATTCCTGACACTCATGTTAAGGAGACCAAATCTCCACCTTGGAAAACTCCACTTCTGTCCTTTTGCATACTATTCAAAATGACCTCACTCTTTTGGCTGGACAACCACTCTGTGATGGAAGGAATCATACCTCTAGGTGTAAATTGTACCTCTAGGTGCAAATAGGTTTTGCTCCTATTTGCCATCTGCTTGAATAGCATCATTTTTCAAACTCCATAAAAGAGCTTTTGTTAATGTCAAATGGAGTATACTGCGCTATGTGCTTCAGCAAGCAGTATGAGCAGAGGAACTGCCATTTAAAGCACAACAGAAAGAATACAGAGCTTCATCCTGCACATCCTGAACATTGAGAATGACGTTGTAGAGGAGCCAAGCACTGTTATTCAGCCTGCATCAGAGGAACATGCCTTTCAGCAGCAATAGTGCAGCTCCACGTGGCAGCGCCCACCATGCAGCTCACACAGGCTGAGGTGACACCATGAATCTGTGCTTTTCAATTAGAGACACAGCAGGTATGTAGCTCACTCCCTCACATATAAAAAATTGTACAAGTTTCGTCTTTACTGAGCAGCTGTGAAAACCAGAGAAAACTCGACAGTGTCCCAGACGCTCTGTGCCACAGGCTGAGGCACAGCAGGAATCAAGTCACTGTAATTTGTGTAAAATGCAGCTGAGATTTGGTTGTTTGCTGATTTCCTTGAAGGGGCAGTTTGTTTCCTTTACAAACGCCCTTAGGAGATGTATTAAACATGAATAAACAGCTGGACTGTGCTGTCAGAAACAGCACAATACAGGGAGCTGAAGTCAGAAGAATCAGCATTTCTGACTGTGCAAATCCTGTCCTGGTGGGCCTAAAGCAGGAAAGGCAGAATGATAAAGGAAGCCCTGAGTTAGTAGTCCTGCCACTTATACTGTGCTACCACAAATGTGTATCCCCATAGCTGCTGAGCCAGCTGGATTATTTTAACTGCAGCCCGCTGGGCTGGAATCAGAGAATCACGATATCCTTGGCAGATACGTAGCTTGTTCTATTGTTTGGCCAGGGCCACACCATGGCCCAGCTTTAAATAAGAAAACAGAAAGCAATTGCTTCCAGCACCATATTAAAAATAAATAAACAGTAAAATCCTGTAATGAGTAAAAGCTGGCACCTTTGTTTTCAAATCAATTTATGTAGTTTACCTATGAACCTCCAGTATATACAGAATTGTGCTGCTCAAAGCCTAAAATCCTATGGAATTTTCTGACATGCTCATAGAACCTGGAGTCTGCAAAACTGAGTAAATCATGAAAGCCTAGACACATCCATTGCTCAGGCAGGTTCTTCCATCAAACTCAAAACCAACATTATCAGCTAGGGGATTTTCCCCCAGATCATAGTAAAGCATTAGAACTCCTATGCTTGTTCAACTTAAAGGCTTATAGCATTGGCTTTGATAAGGACTCATCAGACAGTACTCTCTCTCCAGCTTCCTTAACTACCATGTCCATGCTCCATGCTCCATACTCACTGCTGGGTACAAGTAGGACAGTGCAGACTGATTTTTTGTCGGATGTTTCTTCTCACCTACTTTAAAAAGCACTATGTACATGTGGGGATTTTTTTCAACTAATGCTAAGAAACAAGCAATTTTAGGACGAAATTCTTTTAAGTGGAACACAGATGTTTGACTATAGTCAAATAAACTGTACCCTAAAAATGCCAGTCTCTCCTTTTTTGACCAAGACTGGAGTTTTGGAAGGCTATTTCAGGTATACATGTGTATTTGATATATGCTAACTTTGGCTAGATAAAACCTATAACTTATATCTGTTAGCCAGTACCTTGATGTAAAACTAATCAGAGCAGAGCAGAATAACAGAAATTACCCCACATGAGCCTTATGTAATAGAGACAGTAACCTAAGCATTTGCTACCTTTCCCATAATTTCACTTGCAGCACAGAATTCAGCACCAATACAAATTCCAAGTTGACATTATTAAGTTAGCATGCATAAAATAAAAAATAAGTGGGGTTGTTTCAAAGGCAGACCTTGTAAAACTTCCACTGAAAAGCCTGTAACATTGACATTACACTGGCTGCATTTACTATAAAATACTTTTAGAAGTGGATATTTGGAAACTCTGCCTTGTTCAGTGCTATCATGTTCAGAAAGCCCAATAAGATTTTCTTGTCCTTTACTTTCTTTAAATAGCTGCTCCATTTTTTACTGCATGTTGCCAAGCTTCCTCCCTAATGCCGTTTGGGAGGAGGGGATTTAATGGCTCCCACCAATAAAACCATAAATTGTATCAATTATTCAGATGCTTTGTAAATGTTTTAGGGCCGGCTAATGAGGGAACTTTTTCCGAATTAGAGCTGTCTGCATCAAGAGCCAAGTATGGTAAGGCTAAGTATAGTAAATGTGACAAAGCTGCTTCTTTCCCTTCCTAATTTTCCTCATTTGTTATTTGGCCATGCCCATTGGATAAAAAAAGACCAGCTTGTTCTCCATACACTGCTGTAGCATCACTGGCCCCAGCGAAGTTCCTGGAAATGAAAGTACAAGGAGAATCACTCTGTTGGGGAAGGACTTGAGGGGATTAAACCTTCACTTCTCAAACTGTTTTTATTTTGTCACCGTGACTCTCCCAGAGCTCTCGTGTGTCACCAGCAGAATGAAGAATGCCTTTGTGGAGAGGATCCAGGGGAAAACATGGCCATGGGTCCTGCAGCTCAGCAGCTATCGTTTGTTGACATTTTTGAATCAACCCAAATGTGAGCTCTGTTTTTGCTGCAATGCCAGTCTCATGAGAATCCAGACAACTGCTTTAACTCTCTGATTCTGTCAAACGAGTGTAAAATGGAAATAAAGACACATCCATCCACTCCCAGGGTTCTGCACTGTGAAAATAGCTTCAACATACAGTGAAAGGTACTCAGTTTGTGTTAAAAAACATATATTCACTTCTTTTGGTAGGTAGAATCTTATGAAAAAATAGCTTTTACTTGTGATATGAAGCAACAAACCTCTGTTTTTACACAATGCCATATTTTGGGGTTTTTAAGAATAAAATTTTTAAAGGTTTTTTAAAGAATAAAAGGTTTTTTAAAGAATAAAAAGGTTTTTTAAAGAATAAAATTTTCAGCTACCATGAAATCTTACAATTTGAAATTAACTTCTCCCATGCCTTAAAATAAACTCTTGGAGAAAAAGGTTCCAAAGAATTTTCCAGACTGGAAAGGTGGAAATAGAACAAAGTATCATTTTAAATCAAAACTGAAACAAAAGTTACTTTTTAAATGAAAAGTGGGCAATTTTCAAAACAAAACAAGAAATGTTTAATTTAAACGGGGTGAAAAAATCACTACTACTCTCCCTCTGTTATTCAGATTCCTTATGAAAGTGTCCACCTTGCTCAGCAGGAATTCACAACTTGTTCCAGCCACCCAAAATTGCCTTCTTTTTTTTAGTCAATAAACTATTCATCCAAACATTTTTGCTCTATTTCTATTGCTGGTTCTGCCAAGTCATGAGATGCTACACCTCCCACTCACTGCTGATGCAGAAATAAATGCTGACTGCATTCAAGCCAGGAAATGTATGGGAAATATTTATGGTTTGTTTTTCCTTCAAAGATAAAGGGAAATTTTCTGAAGTCTCTGAAGATGATCAGCGAGTTAAGGAATTTCCAAAGATGCTCAGAGAGCCCCCTGGGCAGGGGCCTGAAGAGGTGATCCAACAGGCACATAACAAAATTCACTAGTAGGCCTACTGGCTATTTTTGTTGTGCTAACCAGGCCAAGATGCCAAAAATACAGGCCTGGTTTGTGAGTGGTCACAGCTACCTCTGTGCCAGATCTATCCAATTCCCACTGAAGAGAGAAAACAAAATGCTCCCCAACTTCAGAATGGGGCTGGAGCCCACAAAACTGCAGGAATTAAAAAAAAAAAAAAAAAAAAAAAAAAAGCAGAAAAAGCAGTAAACCTGTCTTCCAGGTAAAGCCACTTTAGAAAAGCAGTAAAATATTTCTTTTCATAGCATGGGCAGAGTCTGTTGACACATTTTGATTTCCTTCCCAAATGCTGTATTTTCACCTTTGAAAACGCAATACCATGAATACAAAATCAATTTGCAGATTGGTGAAGCCAATACTGCTTGGGCTTTTTCCCAAGGCCATATGAAGTATTGGCATACTCATCATGTGTCATTTTGTGCAATCATACAATCATATGGTGTAGTTGCTTTGTCTTTCCTATTTGTGAGAATTCTTTCTTTCTGTAGAGTAAATTAAGGACAGGATGCAGCATTTCCACTTCATCCTGTTTGAGCAGGGAGCCTGGACCAGATGACCCACTGTGGTCCCTTCCAATCTTACCCATTTTGTGATTCTGTGATTCAAAGGCCCTCAGTTTCTCTAAAAATAGTATGGCTGCTTTGCAGACAAAGAAAAAGAAGTCTGAGTGATAGCTTAAGGCACTTTTTCTAACAGAGCAGGTAACAGCTGAGAAAACAAAGGCTTGTGATTTGGACAGAAAATGGTGCTGGTGCTCAGCCTGGGAGCAAACTGCGAGATTTTCTTGTGGATTGATGATGCAGGGGCAGGCTGACCTCTGTCAGTGAGCACCAACTAACACTAAATGAAATTATAACCAGGGTCAAAAGCCCACTATTACAAATTGATAGTCAACTGCTGGCTGTAACACCTCTAAGATGACAATAGTCTGGATATGTCTCATATCTCAGGAGTTCAAGCCCAGCTCAGACCACTGCAGAAATATTTAACAAAGTATAGAACTGAAATGCTAAATTATTTGGAAACTGGAGGTTCTGGTGGCCCCTCCCAAGAACTATGTTGAGTTCATGCCTTGTAAACCATGGTAGAGTGGAACTAAGATTGAGCAGAGCCCTAGCCCCCAGTGCAAACAGATTGAAACTACAGAAAAACAAGAGGGGAAAAGTGAAATTCTCTCTGCTCATTATTTATTATGACTTTGGCATGTACCAGGACACTTCTGACTTTTCTCATTGCCCTGATCCTGAAAAATGCTGGGGAGGAACAGGGTGGGGACACCTCTCCCCGCAGCTCAGACACATCTTTAGCACTATGTGTAAATAGCAATTTGCGCCTCTTGCAACTCTTCAGCCTGGTTGTGTCTCTCTGCCCTCTTGGTGAAAAGATTATGGCTGAGCTGGCCAATGTGTGCATGCTCTGCAGGAGTGTTGGGGACCAAGAGGCCCTGACACCACCCAATGCCATGAGCAGAGGCAGCACCATTTGGTCAGACTTCAGAGAAGGCAGCAACACCCACACAAAGTGCCTGAGCTGTCACAGGAGTAAACCTGCAACACCAAACATCAGCTTCTCATCACCTGTATTCTGCACATCCTTGTTCTTTTCCTTGGTATCACTTTGTATGGCTAGTCCTCTTCTGTCTTCAAGAAATTGATCTTGAATAAGCTCTTACAACCGTTTGATTAAGTATTGTTTTTTCCCTTGAAAACCTACCAGACTTTCAGTAAAGCTTTCTACAGTCAAAGGGAGAAGTAATATTCCTGGCCCACAAAAACTCCACAAAAACCTTAGGATTCTGTGCTCGCACAGCCCCCACAGGTTACCACAGCCTTACCATCTTAGCACATCTCAGTGCCCTTCATTTGGCTTGTAAACACAGCAAGCTGATATTGGCAGAAATAAAATAAATAATACCAATACTTGTAATGTTTCTTGTGTATGAACCAAAGTAAGTAATCAACAGATTGGTGCAGCCATGGTGATCAGTTTACAAAGGTGACAAATAAGGATTGATGTCTCTGCTACAAGGAAGCAGCTTCTTATTGCTAAGTAATTGAAAGACATTCATCACACAGAAACACCCCCACACATGAGCTGAGCTCAGTGCAAACTGAGAATTATATGTGGCTGCATTAAGATACTGGTAAAAACATATCCTGTCAGCCCTTGCAGATAGATGACAATGTCAGTCTTGGGTTTTGTTTACAACAAGAAGATTTTGCTCTTCCTTCCCAGTGAAATCAACAGATAATATTTCTTTAATGTCATTAAATGCTCACTTGAATATTTGGACTCTAAATGGTAAATTTTTCAGTGATTGAGCGCTTGGATGAAAACAATCACTAAGGAGAAAAAACTGAGAAAGATTGCATGTTTGCTAGCAAGAACCACTGGCCTGATCTTTGAACAATGTCATTAAACTCGTAAAGAGAATCAAATGCTGATATTGACCAAAGAAGCATTTATATTTAAGATGCACTTGAAATTAGGATTCAGCGTGGTATGTATCTGAGCACAGCAGAGTGCCTACTTCTGTAAGGTCAGCTTTCCTGCTGTGATTATGCTTTTCTGATTTTTTTTTTTATTTTTGTTAACTCAGCTTTAGAAAACTCTTTTTGTTTGTAGATCCAAAAGTTCTTTAGTTGCCTCAGGTGAAAAGTAATCTTCATTCAGCTCAGCCACAGCCATGCAGGTTCAGTTATTACCTCTGCCATTCAGTTAGGAAGAATCGCACCAAATTGCATTATTCACTGACCTTTGAAGAGTTAACTGACTCAGTGCATGACTGTTATCAAATAAGAAGTCAGGATTTCATTTTTGTAGCAATAGGAACAAATCTCTTCCCTCCAAGTAAACCAGGTAAGGGCCACAGAAGTGGAGTATGGGAGGGAAGCTACTGTGATCAATGCTAAGAACATGTGCAGCTATACATACAGGCTCGGGAGTTATTTCTTCATTGGATAGCATAAAAATTGTGTTAAATTTCACCTGACTCCAGAACATTCTACAACATCTTCCCTGGGCTGTATTTCCTGTTGTAGTCATAACTAAGTGAACCACTGAAAGTGATTCAATGCACTGAACCAAGCAACAAAGCCCTCAAATTATAAAAGGAAGCATAGGGCAATATGGCTTTTTTTCTTCCACTTCTGGTCTCTGCTGTTTGTGAAAAGAGAGCTAATTTTCTAATTCTTCTCTAAGATCATACTCTTAAATTCTGGATTTCCTAGGACTTGCAGCAATGTAATCTGGTGGGAAAGGGCATTTGTTTATTTTTATGACTGCCAATCTCTCTAGATTAGAGATGGGTAAATCAGAGTAAGCCTTTGGTGAGGGAAAATTGCCTTATCAATAATAAATACAAGATTAGTCTAAAAAAAAAAAACCCTGAGAATGGGTGAGTCATTACATTACTCAGTTACTCCACATGCTTCTTTCTTGACTATTACTTGATCAGTTACTTACTATTACTGAGCCACTTATCATTCTTATCCAGCATATCTTCTGGCTCTGGATTCTGAATTGCTTCTTTCAGCTGACTCAACTAGAAAGGGAAAAATGTTCTATATTTGGATAATTTAAGCAATTTGTAACTAATGGTATCATAAATAGATCTGTATATACAGTCTATGAAAATTCTTTTGTCTTTTTATATTTCTTCTCTTTCTATCTTTGAAAAAAAAGTTTTAAAATTAAAAATGTAAACATCTGTAAAAAACAGATCTTGAAGCTGAACTGGTGTCAAAGAAAACAGGCTCTGGCAGGATAACATGGTCCAATTCCAATTGTAAGCGTGAGTGAGTCACATTTCATGCACAGTAAAGCACTTAAGGAAATGCAGAATTGAAAGAGGGTGTATAATGGGAATAATAGAATATGGCAAAGGTGAGAATGTACGCTGAAAGAAATTGATGGTCTGAATATTAATAAACACAAAGAAAGAAAATGGAATAAAGAGGGCAGGTTAGAGGAAAGGAAATGGAATTCAGATAAAGGGGAATGAACAGCAGCATTTAGCAAGACTCATGCAAAGAGTTCTTTTTTTAATTTAACTGAATCAGTTTCCATATCCTAGAGGGATCGGCGCTGCTGCGTTAATGTAAATTTACCTATCACACATCCAAATTAGCTGGAGCCTGTGGGCTCAGGACCTGGGATCAACACTGCCTGTGGTGAAACACAGGTTGCACACCCAGACCCCTGTCCTTCACCACACTTGGGATGGTGGAGGAAGCTGAGTGATCCATACTCTCCCATGGACTCCTCCAACCAAGCACCTGCCTGACCCACTCTTGGGCCCCACTAAGCAGCCACAGAGCAGCCACCTGCACGACGTCTTCTGGAGAAAACTCTGGGCCTGAGGGCTCCTGGAGCGCCTGGCTTTGGGGTGCACAGACCAGCACAGTTTGAAACTACTGGCCTGTGCCTTTTCCCTGTTTTCCCTATTCATATTCTCTGAAGTGTAGTGATCCGTTTATCCTCTTCTCTGTAGTACTTCTTAATCAAGATCTCTCTGTCCTTTCCAGCCAGAGATGTCTGATCAATTGATATTGTTAAGTAAATTATGCTTTCAACCCCTTTGTGGAAGACCAGCCCTTGGGAAAAACCTGCAGAGGAGCTCATTATTTCAGGCTCCCTTTTGTGTTCGTGTGGAACCAGCAGGAACACCTGCAAGGACTCACAAGGCTACTTAAGCACAGAAGAGACAGAGTCACCTTTCATGCTCATTTTCTGATGCAGATTTGGTTATGATAATAACTTGATGGGCTGCTGCACAATTGTCTCCTCAGTAATTCAAAAGACAAAAACAAAACTCTACTGATTTAGAGTAAAAATTGGTTTTCCCAATTCCTCAACCTTTCCTGCCAGCAGAGTCTTGAACCAAGGTTTTGTTTGCAGTTATCATGTTTTTCACACAATTTCATTTTCACCTGATCTATAAATCCAAGAACTTTCTGACTCATACTGTAATGCTAAACTGTCTCCAGCACTCTGATACCAAGAGCTTTGCTCAAAACAGTGTCATCACACGTTTCACTCAGGCTGAGTGAAATCATTTTGAGTCACAATAGTTAGGAACTCAGTACAAATATATAATCAAAGCAATAACTAAAACCACCATCGCTTCTCACTGAAAGATGTTTGTGCAGAAGCCTTTTAGCCACGCACTCTCATGTATGGAGCACATATACATTCCCTTCTCAATTTAACTTTGAGCCAAAGTACTGGACTTTCACAACAGGAAAACTCTTTTCTGAAGTTTATTTGATTGCTTAGCCCGATGGCCAATGTTTACTCCTCCAAACTGCTCTTTTTCCCTCATCCCCTTTCTAAAGCCATGGTGGCTGCACTGGTTCTGCAGTCTGCAGCTGCAGTCAAAGTAGCCAGAGACTCTCCAAGGAGCCCCACAGCACTGAGCACCAGCAGCACCCACAGCACCAGTGCCAGGGACAGGAGCACTCTGGAGCACCCATGGAGAGCTCTCTGACAGCACAGGCACCTCTCACACAGGCTGCTGGATGGCCCTCGGGGGTCAGAGCACTGCAGCACAAGGAAAGGGAATGGTTTTCATGCCAGTCTGATACCACTGCTCAAGGCTTCTTGAACTCTGTTGCTCTGTGGCGAGCAAAATCTTGCCAGAATGACTTCATGATGCTGATAGATGAATGCTCACCTTGTGAAAAGGCTGGAGACAACCAGGAGGGAGCTAACAATCCTGGAGGGAGCTACTGAGGGTATCACCACTGCTCAGTGAAGATTCACGGTGAAGATTGTTCATCTGTGCAAGAAGGACCAGATCTCTTCTGGTTTTCTTATACCTATTTGCAAATATAAAGGGTCTGGCATATGATGGGTTAGGTTACATTCTTGCTACAAGAATGGCATTAAAACTGATGGCATAGTCCCTTTACTTCTCTTTGTGAGTGTGTTTGTTTGTATTCCCAGTTGTGTCATATACTGTGTCTGTAAAACAGTAAATAGATGAGGTTGAACAACCTACAAGGAAGAGAGATTTCTGCATCCTTGGGGAAGCACTAATCCTACTCAAACAGAGAAGGCTCAAAAGCCTTAGTGATATGGGATCTGGAGAAACTGCACTGAGAAACTCTCAGAGATGATGACCAAAATAATTTCCTGAAAGCCCAGAGGGGACCAAACTGAGTTTTCTGACACTTAAATCATTGGGATGGCTGTAATTGAGGACAGGGTAGGTGCGAGGAGAGCTGTGCATGAACTTTTGCACTCCTGCTTACTCTTATCTAGTTGCTCTAACTTTTGTTCATTTAAAAAAAAAAAATTCTTGTTTTATTCATGTTCTGATGAAACATGGGTAATTTTTAATTTTCAGCTAAAACTTTTAATCCCTTGTGGCACCTTATTGTGAGAAGAAGGTAAAGGGACATCCACTTCAAATCTCTGGCTTGGGATTGTCCCTCTTGCAAAGTCACAGACCTGGTGCCCCAGAGCTGTTTTCTGCTGTCCCTCCAATTTTGGGGACACCTGGCACAGTCACTGCAGGAGCCCAGGCTCCCCAGGCTGGGCACAGCACGTGTCAGAGGTGGGAGAGGAAGGAAAAATGGAACAGTTTTTCTGACTCTCAGGCAATTCTGGTGCTCAGCTGACTCGTGTAACTTAAAAGAAGCTGCAAACCCGAGTCAGCCTACGCAAAAGAAGAAAACAGCCTACATATAAATAACAACCTATATAGCTTTCCCCCTGTCAGTTCCATAAGTAGCTGGGGAAGAACAAAGCTTTGAAGTGAGTCATGTTACCCCCACCCCACCCTCAGTCTCTCTCTCTTTCTCTTAAAGGAAGGTCAGAAACCACATTGGTCAGAATTTTAAGTCATGAAGATCAGGGCCCAAACTATGACTCTTTCAGGAGATTTTAATGAACTGCCTAAGCCAGGAATTCTATCTGCTTAATTGGACATGAATATGTGTCTTTTCTGAATCATTCTGTGGGCATTTGCCTTACTGGTAAGTCTAGGGTAATAGTAGCTCACCACCAGGTTTCTTCCCAGCACTAAATATTCTTACAGCATTGTAAGAATGCGATGTTCCTGCTACTAACTTAGATGTAGGAATTCACACCTACATCACTTATATCCACGTGGTCATTACAACCTCCATTTCCATTATGACTCAGCACATATTACACAGATTTGACTCCTTTTAGATCAAAAGAGGAGTCTGCTGGTCCTGTACAGAAGCCTGGATGGTATTGCCATGCTACCCAATATTCACATTCAGTATAAACAAATAAATCTTTTGAAAAATCCTACCACTTAATAACTCTAACCCCACTATCAACTTTCTGAGGAGAGTCACACATGGCTAGAAATACGAAGGGACACACTTCATATTATATTTAAGAGCTCTCTTTCAGTTTGATAAGCTATTAATAGACGTCAGAAATTTCATTTACACTTACTCCATCATGTTAGAGCTATGGCGAAGTACTTGCCTGGCTGGTGAACCCTGTTACGTGTTTCTCACATGAAATGACATTTAATCAGTTGCAATTATGGTGGAGATAGAAAATTTAACAAACAAAAGAAAATTAGAGAATTGCTTTGCATGGAACATCACAAGTTAGCAGAGAGTAGATTGCATCTAATGAGACTCAAAGACTAAGGAGTATTTCAAATTACAAGTATTTCAAAAAAGGAGTATTTATCTGCCTCTTTCCTCTGAAAGATCTTAATGATGAGTCTTAAAGAAGATAATCTGCCTGCTTCTCAATGAGTATGTGCAATGTAGGGAAATAGTCTGAGCTCCATTTTACAAATAGGGAAATTAAGCTGTGTGTATGGTAAGTACATTGCCCAGGTTTTCAGGAGGAGCCAGTGGCAGAGCTCTGAATGAAATCTTAATCCATGTTTTAGAGTTCTGATCATCCTTCCCAAATCCACAGTGCTGACTGTTCCACAGAACTGCCTAAACCCAGAAGAATTTTCCTGAGAAGACTGCATCATCAACATTCTACAAAGGGCATTTTGCAAAAAAATGCATATCTGTGTCACTGTCAGACACAACAGGTGAAGAATGAGAGATAGGCAGGGAAAAAATGTGCAATCATAGTGCCCACTCCTTCTTGGCTGTTGCTGTCAGCTTGGTTTTGGACATAATAAAAAGCAGTGAAGAGAAATGAAAACAGATTTAGGTTTTTCAGAGCAGGCCATACTCATGGTTAAGGTGAGGAGAGGACAAAGGAGATATTTCAGCATATGCAGTTGCAAGACAGATTTTTGCTTAAGTTGTCAATACAATGTTTATGTTGTAAACATATTTGTCAATTTTGCAGCACTTACTCTGCCTAAAGCATACCTTGAACCTAAAGTTATTTCAGGAGCCATGACTTTGATCGATTGCATATCAGGAAGCTTAAGTGCAGAAAACTCCTACACAAAAACACTTTAAAGTACGGAAATTAAAATTTAAAGGCTGCTTTTTTGACATGCTTTGTGTGCCAGAGCAGCCCAGCCCCAGACTGAACTGTGAGGGCAGCAAGGAGGAAGGGCATCCCAGCCACTCAGTCCTACTCACACAGGTCATGTCCCAGGTACAAATTACCTTAAAGTGTACCTGTTAAGGTGGGAGGGGAGCAAAGGAACAGAGCTGACAGCGATTCCTGTTTCTAACAAACCCACATCTGTTTAACATCCCCAGCTGCCAACTAACTGCAGAAAAGCTTAGAAAAATCCACAAGCAGGGCCTGGTTCTCCAACAAATATGCTCACCACATTCCTTTGCATGCACATCCCATCAAAATCCATCAGTGCCATTCAGTCAATATTAATGTGCTTTTTCCAGAGGAAGGGGTGCACAAAGCATCCTCAAGCAAAAGCTTCCTATCCTTAGGATACTGTCAGAGCTGCCCTGCACGTTTGAAAGCAGCCATTGCTGCACAGAATGGTCTCCACAGAGGATCTGCTGAGCTCTTGGGGAGCTCTCTGCATTCTTATCTGAAGGCTGTTATTTTTTGAGTACTCCTCAATATATCTTTAGAAAGACAGAAAGTCAATATTCCTCTTGGCACCGGTGTTGCCATGCAGCAGGTGTGTTGGCACTGATTTTCCATTGCTATAATAAAACCTCAAAATCTCTTTCCTGAGGAAAATAACCCACTTTTACAGGGCAGGTGAATTCTCATGACTGCATTAGGTCCAATGGCCTGTAAAGTAATTTGCTGTATGTTCCTTGTTTCAACTCGACTCAAGCAATGCTCCACTCTTGGCCTTAGCAATCCAGTTCTCACAAGTATTTACTCTTTTCTTTTTCACCCAGTAGCTGTACAAAGGGATAAAAATTAACTGGAGGGAAGTGTTTGTTTCATCTTTCCTCTCTATCCAGTCCCTTTGATCACAGATACAGAAAAGCTCTAAGTGCTTAAGTCCAAACACTTTGCCCTTGTTCAGCTGCTGCTTAACCCAAGTTCAGCAGGTCCTTCACTGTTTAACTTCCACATTTTCTGGGCAGCTGAGTGCTGCTCATGCCCAGAATCCCCCCTTCTATGTGCAGGGAGGTATCTAGCTCCAAGTTGGGTCAAACATGATTTGGGAGCTACAATAGGAACATCTAAGGACTGTGCACAGGAGTTTATTCAGAGTCCCCCAAGCACACTCTGACAGCCTTGGGCCCTTTGAGGAAATGCCACAGTAACTGCAGGAATAGCAAAAAAAAAATCATGCCAGTCTTTCTCTTGGAAGATCTGTGGCACTGGCACTCATCAAGGAAGAGGGAAATGCACCTTAAATGCCTTTCCAAGACTAATAGGATATTGGTGCAGCTCTTCTACCTCCCACAATATGAACAGTAGGCCGTGAGCAAAGATGGGAAGAGAAGGGATTTTAAAGCTCAAATGGGAACTGTTCTGCACAGAAAAGAAAGCAAAATTTCTGACTTTTGTTTCAATGAAGAGGAGAAAAAGAGCTATGCCTTAGTTGCCTGTTGTATATTGTCACTCACTGGCTAGAATGGAGAAACACTTTATTTTGTTGGGAATTTATTTGCTCTCTGTTCAAGCTGCTGTCTGAGGAAAGGTCCTCAGCATGTGAGTGATGGGGGAGGATTCAGCTCACCATCTGCATAGACAGGGAGCTCCAGGGAAGACTTCAACCCATCCTCTTTAGGTGTTGATTTGCCAGAGGGATGAATTGGCTCTCTGGAAGTCTCCATTTCTGCCCACTGAAGAGGGAATTATGATAAAGGATACCTGCTGGCCAAATTGATTTGAAAAACCAGGTCATGCACTGAAAGGGGGGAGGAAGGCGAACATAGAAATATAGGGGAGAAGAATCCAATTAAATTAACTTGGGGTTCGATTCAGAAACCACAAAGCCATAGGGTTCCCTGATTCACTCTGTCCCCCTTCCTGCTGTGAACACTGTTTTAATCGGAAGAGAAGATCCTGGTTTTTTCTACTGGTTTGTCTATTTATCTCCAAGGCTTAACAGAGACAAACTTATTATTAAAACACATTTTGGAAAAGCCTTTCAACACTGCCATTTATTTTAAATATTATTGTTTAATAACTGATTTTCCTCTGGTAATTATGCTATCTTTAGGCTTTGGAGTTTTTTAATCAGTGTTTTCCTGTGGCTTGGGTGTGATTCCTGCAGAAGCCTTGTAATAACCAAATAACTAGGACAGTCTAATCTAATAATTTGTGCATGCATATGATGTTCAGGGGGATTATTAAAGTTATTTTCTCACTGAAATGTTATCAGCTTAGAAAGCCGAGCTGTTCCAGGCCGATGGCTTTTTTTATTGCAAAAATGTTTAATACTGTCATATGCACCAGACTGCAGTTGCACATGTTAATGTCATTTATTCCATTGATTTTGCCTTTTGAAAGGAACCTTGCTGGTCCCTATTTTTGCTTAAAAATATCCTAACAACCAAACTAATTTTGCTCAAATGGCGAATGTTTTCTGAAACCGCAACTGGAGTATTTGTTTAGACTAAAAGGGTTGGATAGGCTTTATTTGACAAGACTTGTTATTAGCTTAGGACATGAAGCCTTGAGAATTTC
Source organism: Melozone crissalis (assembly GCF_028551555.1). NCBI lineage: Eukaryota > Metazoa > Chordata > Aves > Passeriformes > Passerellidae > Melozone > Melozone crissalis. Next base: position 57,928,151 of record NW_026535791.1, on the reverse strand, counting down.
TTCTGCTATAATAACATTTTATTTCAGGCCCCCAGCACAACTAATTTAAATGGTTCCAAGGGTAGAACATAATCAATTTTGCAACCAAGATGGAAGTCAGTTCCTTAGTAGTAATTTCCCTGCAGGATAAAAACGGTGATACCAAAACAAACAAGAAAAAAAAAGACAAAAGAAAAAAAATAAATGTCATGAATGCATTTAGCATTACTCAGACTTTTTGTTCTGATGGAGTAGTCTAAACTTCAAAGCCACCTCCCACACATATGCTTATATATAATATTTAGAAATACAATACATCCTTAGATGTTGCATTCATTGTCATACAGTTTGTTCCTAGATAAGGAGTATTTTGCTACAGAAATCAAGACTACATCAGAATTTTTCTGCACTGATGATTCATCCTAGACACCGAAAGGAAGGGCTGGTATATGATAAAGCAGGAGCACAAGCAAAGGGAAAGAGATAAAGATATGGGCAGACAAATGTCAAATACTATTCAGTTGCTTGGGCCATGATATGCACAATATGTCATGACTCTGCAGTTATACATGCCTCCTATTTTGCATTTGAATGATAATCCTTTTTGGTGCAATTGTAGCAAATATAGTCATGCTGCAATTAACAATGTATCCATTATTCTTTCAGTGAATTATTTTAAGATTTTTTTTTAAGTTTCAGAACCCACGCTAGGAAGGCTTTGTTTAATCAGCTAGAGAGACCACTGCAAACTGTGACAAGCCTTTCTTAGATTCTCTAAGGAGACAAAGGCTTAACCTGCTGTTCATATATCGTTGTTTCTTGGCTTTGATGACTGCAGAAATAATGATTACTGCAGAAAAGTTCAAATGAAGCATTGCTTCCTAACATTCAGCTGCAGCTGAAATGTGGGCCCATTCTTTAGAGAGTGTTTGTTTGACAAATCCTCTTCTTAAGCAAGGTCAGAAGCAAATGTGGAAGGGAAAATGAAGAGATCTTTGGTCCCTGGGGTCTCTGGGGATGGGGGATTGGTTGTCCTGACCAGTCTCCAGCCCAGTTTGGGCTGTATCATACACAGGTCATGGTCAGCCAGGTCTCCTGCATGGACCTTTGATCAGTGACCTGTGTTACAGTGGCCTCCAGCTGTCCTTGATCCATTGGCTACACAGATTCATGTATTAGTATGCTCAAAACAACAACACTGAAACCATCAGATTCTATGGCTGGTTGGTTTTGGTGAGGTTTAAGATGCACTGCATTAAAACCAGAATGAAATTCAAGAGAAGAAAAAAAGAAGTCAGGATGATATGATTTTGATCCTCTAACATGAAACATATGAGGGGTAGTGATGAACATTTATACCACTTATAACTTTTACAGGAACATTTATTTTATATATACATATATATAATGTGAAATCATTGCTTTTTTCTGGACAGTTCAACTGTGTCACAAAAGGGGAATGTCAGCAATTTGCTAAGAGTATGAGTTGAGCATCATCTTTCTAAAAGTAGTCATTGGTCACAAATCTGGGGTAGAATATAAGAACTTCCAAAACAGGGCTATTTTCAAAACTTATTTGTATTTTCCAGTGACCTTACAGTCACAGATATTTCTTCTGCCAGGTAGAAGATTTTGTTTCTTCTCTTCTTCACTGGGCTCCAGCACAGCAGAAATTTTTCCCTTAACTCCTGTGAGTCTGACAGAAATCACCAGTGTGAAAAGATGTCTTAACTGCAATTTGTAAGAATCTGGTGTAGCTTCTTTACCTGATCTTACATTTTCTGGCTCACTGAAGTTGCCCTTCGATCAATGCCAATGTCATTTCTAGACTCATCTTCACTTACAAGTAATGGCAGAACCTCCTCTCTCAATTTCTATCCTTAAGCAATGGCACAATGTCCATGATTTTTGTTTTGTACAAGACTAGAGATGACTTCTTTGAGAAATGCAACATAATATACACATCACTTCTTTTGTCCTGCTCAGACAAGTGAAACAAGATAATGCTACATCTGAGGAGCCTGGTGCTATGGTAACCTGCCTCATGAAGCATCCCCAGGAAGCTCCTGATCTGCAGCAGATGGGAATCAGCTGAAGTCTCCAGCAACACACAGTCTCCACATAAACACTCATTGAATCCTCGAGTCAGTGCCCAGCTGCACTGCAGGACTTCAGCTTCACAGCTCACACACTCCAAAATGAAACATGGCTGGGCTTGGACAGAGGAGGAAGGCTCAGCACCCGACACAACAGATTCTAACAAAGCCAGCAAGGTGACTTCTGACAAGTGGAAGTAACTTCAGCTTTCCCTACATTATTATTTTACATGTTTTCAATGAGTAATTTTTAATTCACAGTTGCATATGAATATGAAATTTCAAACCATCATATTTTCCATGTAAAACATGAAATTTCCCTGCCTAAAGGAGATATGAAGAGCTTGAATCCCTTTTAATCTATATTTGGCCAATACAAGAACATGCTAAAACCCCTAAGCATATTTTGTGTCTTTAGCAGCACCACAGATGAAGAAATGCTGTTTAACCTTCCCCAGCCCCCAGCTGGCTCCTTCCCTTTCAAATGCTGCATTTATGAATAATGATCTCTGAGTTAAAAGAAAGTCTTGCTGCACTTCATACTCCTTGCACTGAGACACAGAGGGATGGGGACGTGGAAACCACAGGAACTGTCCATGGGTGACAGGACAATTGGGCCGCTCCCAAGCAGCCTGAGCACAGTAAAATTCCTGAGCCATCCTCAAAGGGCTTCTGCTCTCTACCAAAATGAAGTCCAATGCTTAGCAGACTGAGGAACTATCCTGTGTTCTCAGGGTGTAAAGAGGAGTCAGGCAGCAAGAACACACACTGACTCCACCATGTGCATACAAATCAATCAGGAGGGCAAACAGGATTCACCCCTCACACAATTCACCCTTTTTTCCATCACTCAGAGTAAATGACCAGGCGCTTGTAAGCCACAATCCTGTAAACTCTTCTTCCCTGGGGGTACAGCAGGACCAAGAAGTGTGTTAAACTGCTTGGAAAATCTTCTTCTAGCCCAGGCCTACTTGGCATGGTGAGCACATGCACTCACAAAATGTCACCATTTCACACCAGCCAGCTCCAAGAACCTGCATTCTCCCCGGGGCTCTGCAATTTTAAAACACTTGAACGGTATTTCTATTGTGTTTATCCTCTCCATTTTCACATCAAGGGAGCCTGTCAGCAATTTGCTGTGGGGATGGGTGCTGTACAGAAACACTGGAAAATCACCTGCCATCTTTGTCAGCTCAGTGCATAACAACCCCTCAGGCCAAGCACAGCTCCATGGTTCTTGCCCTCAGGAAAAGACAGAATTGTAACTTGGGCACCTAAAGGTGTGTGTCTACAGGGTGTCTGTAGGTGGCTGTTGGGTCTCTATAGGGTCTCTATAGGGTGACCACAGGTGGCTGTAGGTGGATATAGGGTGTCTGCAGGTGGCTGAAGTTGTTTATAGGGTGTCTGCAGGTGGCTGTAGGTGTCTATAGCATGTCTATAGGGTGTCTATAGGGTGGCTGTGTCTATAGTGTGTCTATAGGGTGGCTGTAGGTGTCTATAGGGTATCTTCAGGTGGCTGTAGGTGTCTATAGGGTGTCTGAGGTGTCTGTAGGTGGCTTTAGAGTGTCTATAGGGTGTTTGAGGTGACTGTAGGTGTCTATAGGGTGGCTGTAGGGTGTCTGCAGGTGGTTGTAGGTGTCTATAGGGTGTCTGCAGATGGCTGCAGGTGGCTATAGAGTGTCTAAAGGGTGTCTGAGGTGGCTGTAGGGTGCCTATAGGGTGTCAGTAGGTGGCTATAGAGTGTCTACAGGGTGTCTGCAGGTGGCTGTAGGTGGCCATAGGGTGTCTATAGGGTGGCTGTAGGTGTTTATAGGGTCTCTATAGGGTGACTGCATGTGGCTGTAGGTGTCTATAGGGTGTTTGCAGGTGTCTGCAGGTGGCTATATGGTGCCTATAGGGTGGCTGCAGGTGGCTGTAGGTGGCTATAGGGTGTCTATAGGGTGGCTGTAGGTGTCTATAGTGTGTCTATAGGATGTTTGAGGTGACTGTAGGTGTCTATAGGATGTCTATAGGATGTCTATAGGCATCTATAGGATGTCTCTAGGGTGTCTGCAGGTGGCTGTAGGTGTTTATAGGATGTCTATAGGGTGTTTGAAGTGGCTGTAGGGTGTCTATAGGGTGTCTGCAGGTGGCTGTAGGTGGCTATAGTATATACAGAGTGACTGCAGGCAGCTGTAGGTGTCTACAGGGGTCTCTAAGGTGTCTGCAGGTGGCTGTAGGTGGCTATAGGGTGTCTATAGCGTGTCTGAGGTGGCTGTAGGGTCTCTATAGGGTGGCTGTAAGTGGCTATAGGGTGTCTATAGGGTGTCTGCAGGTGGCTATAGAGTGTCTGTTGGGTGTCTGCAGGTGGCTGTAGGTGCTGGCTGCACCACCTCAACATTCAGCATTTCCCTTTCAGGCAACAGCCAACTAGGCAGGCAAACCATACAGCAATTTTGTCTCCTGGGAATTTGCAAACTGTCTTCTATAAACCATAGGTCTGACCCAGAATTTTTCTAAGGGCCCGTTCATTGTAGCTGGAAGTGTTTCAGAAATAAAGCCAGGGTTTTTTAGGGAGATAGTGATGTAAGACTAGAAAATTCCTGCCCTTTTGTTCCTCTGTGGAGGAGGACAACTTGAACCTTAGTGATACCATCTATTTTGTTGTCTTGTGGAAAAGTACAGCAGACAGCTCCAGGTTCAAACTTGCTCTATTCCCATCTTTGAATCACTCAGATTTTGAAAGGATTCTTTCCAAGAAACAAGCTTCATGTTACTATAAGGAAAATGTTAAGAAAGTGCCCGTGAAGTGGTGTTCAAAAAGAGTTTTATGAATCTATAATAGTCATGCTAAAGAACCTCAGAAATACCAAAGTTCGTGGGCAAAATAAAAGCATTTTTTTGGTTTCTTTAATAAAAGGGTAACCACATTAAGATTCACAGCAGGCCTTCTATTCCTTTAGTTTTTTACATGAACACATGCTGAATTAAAAGATCAATGATGATGCCATTGGGACATAATTTGCAAATGCTTTGTAAGATGTTTCTTGCATTTTTTGTAAGTATTTTTGCATGACCCATGTACTCAATGTGGGTGAGTTGTGGGAAGAGAAGGAGTATGACAACTCTATAATCTTCACACAAAAATAAGAGTAATAGGCCAAAACTAGTTATTCATAACTTGAGAAGGGCAAGAAGAACTTATTTACTCTTTACAAGACTGATTCATTGTTTCTTGTTTCCTGAAAAATGTCTTGCTGAAATTCTTGCTTCAATCATGATATTTTTACTGTGTTCTGATCCTGAATTTAAAAAAAGAAGTTAAAATCTGCACATGCTAACAGGGTGTAATTTTGCTGGATATCATGTTTACTTGCTGCCTTTCTCTGCCCTGACTTTTATGTGCCTTACAGATAACCAGCCCCTGGAAGGTGTCTATGCAAGTATCCCAAAATTCCAGAAGACCAAGACTGGTCACAGTTATGTTTTGTCAACTTCAGATAAACATTAAAATAACTAGCAAGTTTCCAGTTCTGTCTCATTAACTGTGCCCTGACAGAAGACAGACTGTCAGCTCCATCATTTGGAGAACATCCATGTGTGCCGTGCACACTTCCCAAAAATGGAACCTGGTTAATCACAATTTAATGACGTGACTAACCTGACTCAACAGAGTAGCCAGTAATTTTCAACATTAACTGAGAAGAACTCTCTCTCTGTCACCTATTTAACCATAATTAGCTGACATGATGTTTAGTTCCTCCGAAGAGTCAGTCAAGCAGAGCATTGCATTAGCTAGTTTGATTTTTGGCTCCAGAAAGGAAAACTGATGTCTAATCAAGAAAACACGTACCAAGTGTTTATTTCATTTCTCTTGTGCATGTTATAAGGTTTCAAACTGACACATTCATTTGAGACCACACTAATCAGCACACTATTGCCTATGTGAAAACGTGCAAAATGTTTGAATGTCAATGAAGGCAAAGAAAGACCTTGTAGATACTGCAACTTTCAGAGTACCAGTTTCTGGAGTAAAGACACCTGTCACAAGGTGCCTTTATTTCTTAAACATTGTCAACAATGAACAGGGACCTTCAAAAAATTCTGGCTCAGACCTGTGGTATACAGAAGCCAGTTTGCACATTCCCAGCAGATAAGATTGTTGTACAGGTTGCTTGTGTAGTTTAACACTGCCTAAAACTGAAAAATTAAAAGCCGAATGCTGAGGTGGTGCAGCCAGCACCTACAGCCACCCTGTAGACACACACCTTTAGGTGCCCAAGTTACAATTCTGTCTTTTTTTGACAGCAAGAACCATGGAGCTGTGCTTGGCCTGAGGGGTTGTTATGCACTGAGCTGACAAAGATGGCAGGTGATTTTCCAGTGTTTCTGTACAGCACCCATCCCCACAGCAAATTGCTGACAGGCTCCCTTGATGTGAAAATGGAGAGGATAAACACAATAGAAATACCGTTCAAGTGTTTTAAAATTGCAGAGCCCCGGGGAGAATGCAGGTTCTTGGAGCTGGCTGGTGTGAAATGGTGACATTTTGTGAGTGCATGTGCTCACCATGCCAAGTAGGCCTGGGCTAGAAGAGGATTTTCCAAGCAGTTTAACACACTTCCTGGGCCTGCTGCACCTCCAGGGGTTTTAGGTATCTCCCATTGCTTTTATCTCCATATTTACTGTCTCTCTACAGGACTGCATGTATTGGAGCCTGCAGTATGAAAACATAAAAAGAGCAAATGTGGAAGCTCTGTGTTTGCAGTGTGTGTAAGCTCTGTTGAGTATGGACATCCTCATAATCCATCTGCTTCTGGACCTGAGCCATGCCCTAAAATCTCAATGAATGGAGTGGGTACCCTGAATCCTAAAGCACTTGGCCAAAGGAATGCTGGAATTCCTCATCTGTACCTGTACCTATCTGTATCTGGACCAGTACCCACTCTGTTTCCAGAGTACCTCACTGGAGGAGGTGCCCTTAATTAGTGGTAGGAGCTAAACAACAGGATCTAAACCCTTGAGCCCTGAATAATAATCACCAGGAAAATAAATTAATTTTGATGGGGATGTGCTGTAAGTACTCCTCAGTGTCCAGATTAGAGACTGCTAAGCTCAGAGCCCTTCCTTAGGAAGCATCTGTTTCTCACTGACTGCCCTGTCTTCAAGCACCTCTACTGAGCCTTTCTTCTCTCCCAATCAACTAATTAATTTCCACAGTGGAAAGCAAATTGAATCAGCCTGGGATCCCTCCTGCCTCCTCATCTGATCACTGCACATGTAACCATCACTCTCTGCTCCCTGTTTTTCTCTGTTCCCCACAGCCAGGTCCCTTCCCCAGGATCTCCAGCCCATTTGCCAATTCCCTGCTCTGCATACCCTCTGCTCAGGAGATGAAGAGTCCATCAGCAAAGCTCTTGGCTTTCCAAGGAGCCATGTGGAGTGATGAGGGATGAATCCAAATGGTATTTATCTGCCGTCTCCTTCCAGTCCCTGCAGCTGAGACTACACATTTGCCTTTCTCATTTGGCTTCACCTCTATAATAGCCTGCAGCAGATGTTTGATATTTCACTCGGCACTAACTAGAGATGCATATTGTTTTAATTTCCATTAGTGAATCCCTGACACTTTCAAAGTCTTTTTCTCATGTATTTTATAACTCAACTGATATTAAACACAATTAAATGATCCATCTCACAGTGGCTGTTCAAAATGGGTACTGAAATGTGGATTTTGTCTTTCTGAAAAAAAAAATAAATAATTAGATTTTAAAAAGTAATTAAAGTGACCATGCAGCCTACACAAGGGTTGCTTTGACTGCACAGTTTTATAATACTAAAACTGCAGAAGATAATGGTGGCAGATATTTAGTCAGAGCCACCCCAGGATATTTTTCCAGGACTATCCAGAAGTAATCCCATCAATATTGGGGAAGGACTTAATTTTTAGCAGCTGACAGTTTAAATCTACTGCAACTCAGCAGAATGCAAACAAATAACAGCAGAAGAGTTGCTGTAGCCATGATGGGCTACAGATTTAAAAAGAAGTGGGTTTAAGGACATGAGTTCTCTCTTATTAGGGCAGACAATGTTCCTAAGAAGAAGAGATTGGGCTTGGAATGAGAGACCCTTTATAAGCATCATGCTGACAGGAAGCATCACCATCCAACAAAGCAGCACATGTACAATAAAGGTGCCTGTTGAGCCCTTCTCCCTTTCCCTGAGGGGATTCTCTGCTCCCACCTCTTTCATGCTGTGAGTCTGACCTTCAAAGGCTCTGCTCCCTGCCTCAGAGGCTGCCCCACCAACTCAGCTCTCAGCTGATCTGTGCTCATGGAGGAGGCAGGGGGCTGTCCCCAGGGCATGCAGGAACCAGATGGAAAGGTGCACTGAGGTGCAGGTGCCTGTGTCTTTCCCCAGACTTGTTTCCTTGAACCCTTTGATGGAAACGAGCCAATATTCCCACATCCTCCCCTGCTTTAGCTCAGTTGAGGCTGCTGGAAAGGGGTGGCCACAGAAGGAACACAGGCAGGGACAGGGATGATCCAGAGGCGTTTCTGAGGTGAAACTGAAGCCTGTCAGGAAGGGACAGGCACCTTCAGTGAGGCAAAAGAGAACTTTAGGCGCACCTTTCCTCTGACTCTTCCTCTGATTCCCATCTCGGAGCAAAGTTCTGTGGCTGGAGAGTGGATGGCATGGCAAAGACAAAACAAAGAGGGCTTCAAAAGGCTTCTTAAGACTGGCCACTGCACTTGGCAGATTGATATGAATGCTTACACACCTGAGCTAGGATAAGCTGCTTTCTACTTTCAACTGGAAATACCTGTTCCAAAGGCAAGGAAAATGGAAAGGAAAGTGATTCTCTCTGCCTCTTCTTGCCTGCCCTCACACTGGAAATTGTATTTTGTCCTCCTTCAAAGTGTTTAAGTTGCACAGCACATTGGTTTAAATCAAAATGGGTTTATCCTGATCAGACATGCATAAAAATAGTTTTCCTCCATTTTATAATAACAGCAAAAAGTAAATATGCCAAAACAATAACAGCTATTTCCTTGATACAGTAAGTGGGTTAAATCTCATGAGTGATATCCTTTTCTCATAAAAGCATCAGTTCAATTTATCCAGTATCCCAATATTTGCTTGAATTTCTAACCCAAAGAAATATTATATGTTCAGAAAACAATTTTCTCACCAAGAGCTGTGTATATGCCCTCTATAAGGAAATGGTTATAAAAGGCTTTAAAGAAAGTTTCTTGCAATTGAAGAGTAAAACCAATCTCAATTAAATGAGTTCCTGAATACTGCTCCTCCAACAGACTTTCAGGACAGTATCTGCCATGGCTCAGTGTTCCTCCAGGTATTTGCAGGACTGTCCCTCCCTTTGACCACCCTTCTAAACACTTTCCCTACACTCACATGCAATGCTAGAGCTCCTTCTTCCAGAAAGTAGAACTTGGCTGAGCAAGGGATATAAAATAGGAACTTCAGGGTAAGAATTCATTTTGGTTCTAAAAGTCATGAAAGATCATTAAAAGCATTATTTGTAGTCAGGAAAGAATACTCAGGTGTTCTTACAGGGCTTTTCTATACCTAAATTGTGAATATAGAGGCAAATAAACAGCAGACATTCTGTTGGATTTTGCAATTTCTTTGAGAAGGGACAAACAGCAACTCACTTTTCCTTTTCATTTTCTTCTAAGGCTTGCACAGTTATTAAAAATTCACATGTGCAATTGTCCTAATGATTTTGAAGAGGTACAAATCTGTCTGACTAACAAAAAGAGGTGAGAGATACTGTTCATAATTCTTATATAAAATCCTGCCTATCTCAAGGCTTTTTCTGCCTTAGTCCTTTCAATTTGCTTCTATCAGTGTCAGCCATGGGAACTCAGCTGTTAATGTGGCTTATTTTCACACCTTTATAAAAGTCACGATCAAAAGCAGTAGGACCTGAGGGCAGGGAGGGGGACTGGCACATTGCAAAATAGTTGTTCTTTTTCTTTAAAAGGTGAAGTCATCAATTATTCTTGTCCCTTTGCACAAGCCTTCCTTTGCCCAAGAAGTTTTAATTACTATAATCTAAACCTCACTTTCCTGTGTCATCCTAGCTAACCTGCAGTAGATAAGTTGCCTTCTAAAGGATTTAATGTGAGTGGGCAGGACTGACTTCTTATACAGGCTAAAAATATTTGCTCTCTTAATGCCATGGTAGGCTCTGTCCATAAGAGGATTAATTAAACCATGCCTGTGAATATACAGATATGGTCACCAACTGCAGAGCACATTTGCACACACCCACAGTGAAATGAATTAATGTCTCCAGAGGAGTGTGGCACTTTATCTACCAGCAAACTTCTCTATCCAGGCCCTGTTTGGCTGCCTCTGAAGCAGGGACAAGGGACCTCAGCCTGGTGTTGGGTCCTTTCAAGCAAGACTGAGTCCTAGCACACAGGAGACAGCAGGGAGTGCTCCAAACCTCTTCTCCTGCCTCCACATGGAGCCAGAGCATGGCAAGAGATGCCTGCCAGGGAGTCCCCAAACTCCCTCAGGAGCCTGCATCTCACTGGCAGGGTTCACCCACACTTCACCAGGGAAAGAGTATTGCAGATGAGTTTGCAAACCAGAACTGAGGATGCCACCAGGTGTTCTCTGCAGGAGAGGATGCCTTGGTAACCCTAGGGTGTCCTAAGGTGCTAATAGTAACAAATTTATTCGTTTTTTTCAGTGGACATGCTATAGCAGGTAGGTCAGAGCAGAGGGCAGCTCCCCTGCTGTGTGTCAGCTTGTGATTGTGTTATTCACTTGAATGGGTTTGGAGCTCACAAGTAACATTCTGTGGTGCAGAGCCTGGTACAGATGTGTTAACCCAGCCAGTAACTAAGTACCATGCTGTGGCATTCACATTCTCTGAAAAAATCCCTTCACCCAGGATTTTTCTCCTGGGAAGCTGAGAAGCCTCAGAGAAAAAGAAAACAGTTCTTATCTCATTTGCTGCTCCTGTGTTGTGTTCACATGTGGAATGTGTTTGGAGATTGTTTACCCACAGGTGATTGTTTCACTGGATTCTGGTGTGAGTTGTTTTGACTCTTTGGCCAATCAGGGCCAAGCTGTGTTGAGACTCTGGAAAGAGTCACGAGTTTTCATTATTATTATCTTTTAGCATTTAGCAGTATCCCTTCTGTATCCTTTAGTATAGTATAGTATTCTTTAATATAATATACTAATATAAAGTACTAACTTAGCCTTCTAGGGAACATGGAGTCAGATTCATCATTCCTGCCTTCTTCAGGGCATTCCCAGCAAATGTAATACCATGTAGCTCACTCTTGCTGCTCACCCTCTCCCCACTCCCTGCTGTGGTGTGGAGGAGAATCAGAAGGAGGTAAAACTCATGAATTGAGATAAGAACAGTTTAATAATGGAAATAAAGTAAAATAACACTACTATTGCTATATTTAATAATAATAATAGTAGTAGTAGTAGTAACAATGGAGGACTAGGGGTAGAGAGAGAGGCATAAAACCCAGGAAAGATAAGAGATGCACAGTACAGCTGCTCATGCCCCACTGACTGACATCCAACCAGTCCCTTTTAAATGGCATCTGTCTGTAGTCCTTGTGCAATTGCTTGTCCCCTATCGTTTCTAAAAGTGGGATTCACTGATTTCTAGAACCTATTTCCTGAAATGTGAGCTTGGAAGTACTTGGAGTAAAACCAGATTCAGAGATCTCTATTTCCTGCTTTGTTCTGCTAGCTGCTCTTCGATCATAAAACAGCATCCTGTCCTGAGGAAAGTTTTCTGAAGTGGACAAATCAGGTTTTTCAAATTAAAAAAAATAAGATTGTGCTGAAAAAAACCCTGCAACCAGTAAGATCAAAAATCCATATATACCATCAGACAGCCTGGTGCTCGGCTCCCTGACAGAGTCCACAGCATCACTTGGACCTCTGTGCACTGCTGGGGGTGAAGAGTGGTTGATATCATCACCTTCTTTTTGCTCCTCCAAGAGCCATGAATGCTGGGCAGTCTCCAGGTCAGTGAAGCTCATCTGAGACAAATGCCAAAGACACATTTCACGTTCCATGAAGGACACCAAGGAGCCAGTCTCCAGAAGGACGTGCTCCAGTTGCTCTCCTGTGATGATGTACCTCACCCTGAGAGCGCTTCTGGGGGTGCTTCCTACACACATCTCCTGAGCCTGCCAACCCAGCATGGAAACACCAGCAAGGGAAGCCCTCTCCCCACAGTCCCAGCTCTGTTCCTGGGGGCAGCTGGGAGCCTGCAAAGCCAGCCTTTCTTACCGTATCCTGGCAACTCTGGATGGAGTGTGCTTGTGTGGAGGGGGAGAGAGAGAGGAGGGGGAATGATGTGGTGCTGTTTGAAAACACTTGTATAAATATGTTCACTTCAGGTTCATTTTTACAAGTGGCATGTACAGTACAACAACAGACTGCTTTGTACTTTTTTTTTTTCCATTGCAGCTATGGTTTTATATGGAACCACCAATTTGCAGATTTTTACCCAAGTTCCTAGAATCAGAAATGACAGTTAAAAGCAAAAAGGATGCAGGATAATTACTTCCCTTCATTTCTATTCTAACACTGAAGTCCCAGTTGCAGTGCTGTTGTCTGCTATTATTGCTGGGCATTGGTAGCAATGGTGAAATAGTTAAAGGCTTTTTGTGATGTAGCAGTAAGCAGAATTGTTGAACATGCCCAATAGCCTTGATAAAATTCTCAGAGGAGGGGAATGCTTTCTGCAGTTGGCAATGTGCTTGTTTGTTAGATAAAATGTAATTTCACTTCTGGTTTCATCTCTTCACAGAATTCTTGCATATCAATCCATTTTTGGAGTCTGAATTACAAAATATTCTGCCTTCATCACCAAATTCATGTATAAACAATGACACCTGAAAATTTAAATATTTGCACATGAAAAGTAAGGTGTAATGTGACCACTGTTAGTTTTAGAGCTAAACTCTTGCACTGGAGATTAGCTAGTAGAATAAAATAAAAACAAACATTTTCACAAGAGCAGCATATTGGGAACTGGCCGGGGTTTCACAGATCTGTTTTCCTTAATCAGCAAAACTTCCTTCTGTTTTGGGATCCTAGATTTAGAAGTGACCAAGAGACAACACAGGGAGATGTAAATCACAAAAATGGTTATGTCAACAGTGTTGAAATATTAACAGCAGATTCTGTCTAATGGACCGCTGGAAATAGCAAGAGCACAGACAACATAGACATGTAAGCTTTCAAATTTGGAACAAATCAAAAATCATTCAATAAAGAAGGACTACCACATGTTTTCTGGGATATGGTTTAGCTCTTTGTTCTCCTGGTTTACTTGTAAGCCCCTAAATTTTGCATTTAAAGAAGACACTTATCTGCAGAATGTTGATTTAATTAAAGAAAAAAAAATCTTCCACTAGAAAATAAATATACTTAAGTAAGTTTTCCAGTTGGTAAGTTAGTCAGAGGTTTTGTGTCATTTTAAAGGAACTGAAGATTTAGCCTCACTCTAAAAAGCAGATCTCAGTTTTATGTGTGTGCTTGCTCCATGCATATGAAAAATCCATGTATCCACACAAAATACTGCAGAATTTAACCGGCAAAGCTCAGCCTTTCATTTTCTGACAGGTTGTAGAATCTCCCCATGCAGCCTGTTGGCACACTAGAGCAAAGGACTCAATTAAATACTTTATATTAAATTCTGAGACACACTTGTAACCTTGCTCACATACTGACCTCTTCATGCATTTACACAGAAAATAGCAAATAAAACATGACCCCAGTGAGCAAGAAGCTCTAAAATTATATATTGGACACAAGCATTGATCACAGAGGGAAAGATACCTCCTAAGTCAGAGAATTGCATTTGCCTCTCCCTCCTTCAAACGTGCATAATCACAGTGACATCCAGCATGTGAATGAGCGCAACCCAGAGCTCTCACAGAACATCTCATAAATGCTCAATGCATGGCAGATCTACGCATAAATGTAAAAATTGCACTGGTACATAACTCTAAATGATGTAAGAAAACCAATATTGGCTCCAGTCTGTATGAAATGTGAGCATTTTATAAGCAGGATGATTTTATAAGTTTAGTTGATGACATTCCCTTCTTGAAATGCTTAAATCATTTTTATCCAGAAATGCATGCACTGAAGAAACCACTAATATCAGCCTCTGATTTCCTCCTAGAATGCCAGTTTATGTTGAGAATTGATTTTTTAATCCACTGTGAAGTCACATGCTTGAATTATTTTTACTTTGTAATGTATTCAATTTTCTTTTCTAATTTACAGCTCCAGGAGTCAAACTGAGTCTTTGTGATAGTGCAGTTGCAGCTCTCTGCCTACAAAACTGGGACTGGAGACAGAATTACGCCCTTTGGGCAGCCTCACTCCTCTGAGCAGGGTCTTACAGTCACCTCCTGTAACCTATTTGTCTTTAAGATTAACAAACGTGTAACAGGCTGAAATGAAACAAGAATTTGGATACCGCTTCATCTACAATTAATTTCTTCTAATCCCTTTTGGCATGGCACGTGAATAAGAGTGAGAAGGAAAAAACTGATTTATTTTCCTAAATACAACAGGTTTGTGCTTAATCACACCCAAACAGTAGATGTAGGTAAGAAAATTCTTGTATGGCTACTTGTCTGAAAAAAAAAGTTTTGAATATGATGAGATTTTTAGTACATTTCATATTGCACGTTTGGGATGGGATTTACCTCACACTGCTTCAGACATCTGACTTTCAGACTGGTCAGGCTGGCACTGCTGGTTTGACACCTGAAACAAGAGGTGACCTAACCTGCCTCACACACCTACGTGAGTGTCAGAAGAATTTGGCAGGGGAGGTGCCTCCTTCTCTCAGGTGGCTAGAAAGACAGTCCAAAACCACTTTCAGACACCTCAGTTTCGACAGCTGAATCTCACTTCAGGGTTACAAGTCAGTTGTTTACTTTCTCATTTAATATTATTGCTAAAAAAACAGATGTATATAATAAAATAGCCATCACTAGGAAAAAAAGAAAAAATTTATCTGGCTTTCTCTGAACAACTTGAGAAATGCAAATGCAAACAGAACACAATTTCTTTCCATTATGGGCTATTTTACTCTTTCTTTAGTCTGCTCTTACAAACCACAGCTGAAAAATAGCCCTCTATACAAAATTCCATAGAGCTACACATTAATATTTTCAGTGCATGTTTAGAATCATGAAATTGTTAAGGCTGGAAAAGACCTTTAAGATCATCAAGTCAAACTTTCAGTGCAGCACCACGCCATATTCACTATTAAAACATGTTCTCAAGTGTCACATCCACACATTTTTTGAACACTTCCAGGGTTGGTGACTCAACCCCTTCCTGTTCCAAAGCTTTTCAACCCCTTCTGTGAGAAGAATCTTTCCTAATATCTGATCTAAACCTGCCTTGGTGCTCCTTGAGCTCATTTCCTCTCTTCCTGTTGCTTGTCACCTGGGAAAAGAGGCTGACCCCCCTGGCTGCAGCCTCCTTCCAGGCAGTGAAGAGAATATTATATATATATATATATATATATATATATTGTAGAGAGCAGTAAGGCCCCACCTCAGCCCCCTTTTCTCCAGATTAAACACCCCCAGCTCCCTCGGCTGCTCCACATCAGACCTGAGCTCCAAACCCTTCCCCAGCTCTTTCTCTAGACTTGCTGCAGCACCTCAATGTCTTTCTTGTAGCAAGGGGCCCAAAGCTGAACACAAGATTGGATCTGTGGCTTCAACATCACCAGTGATGTTACTAGTACATCACCAGTTGATTTTAAACTATTAAAGGTCTTGTTATATTTCTTCCTCTCTTCACCCTGTCCCATCTGTTAAAAGGCTTTTTCTTTTTCCTTTTTTACTTTGCATGGATGAACAAGTGACTTGTTACATTGGTACAGTTCCCCTAACTCAAAAGGAGTTCTACATTTGGAATTTTTTACTATTTTTAAAATTGTCTTATTCACTTCAATTGGTATTAGAAATTATTGCCTATCCACTTTATTCAGGAAGAACTTTTTCTCTCTCAGACTAATGCTGTCACTGGGATTCTTCTGTCTTATAATTAAAGAAACTCATACATTTACATGTTCCATACAAATCCACATTGTTCCTATTTGATGATACACAGACTTCTTAAAAATTCTGACTTCACCTCCCCCATACACCCAAATCATCACTTGTTTGTCTGGTTGGAACCTGGGAGCTCTCAGGCAATCTCACTTTTCCCAGCTGCCCAAGACTCTACTGCTATTTAAGAGGCTAAAACTGCCAGTTTTTACAGCCCTGTCTGATACTCCTTCTAAGTTACCACTCATTTTAATGAAACTTTTCCCTTTTTATTTCAAGAGATACAGAAAGGGACTGGCAATGGAGCATCAGCTCTGGAAATTATGAATATGACCGAGACTATAAACCCCACAGAGGAGGAGGAGCAGGAAGAAGGAAGCTATATCAAGAGTTTCCACAGCAGTATAGTTGTGGTTACTATGTTTTAAAAGATTATATTGGCACAGTGAGAAAGATACAAGATTGAAGGCTGACAAAGACATTGAATGAGTGAGAGACAAAAGAAGCTCAATTTTTAGTTTACAAACAACAAAAAAAGTTTAAAAGTCACTTGGTTTCATCACAGGATTTCCTGAATGAGAAGACAGTGGGTCTGGACAGCATTTGTAGACCAAACAAGAATTGCACAGCAAGGAACACTGGCTGGAGGACAAAGCCAGAGAATCCTGTCTTAAAAAACACTTCCCTTCAAGAGTGTGCCCAGGTAGTAATTGAAATAAAATTCCAAACTCTATTTTCAAAAGAAGACTGCACACTTTCAGGGCAAGCTTAAGCCAAATACAGAATATCTATAAAACACAACTGTAGCAGAAATTGGATGCAAAAAAATAGTGTTATCCTGGAAAGCCACATTGGCCCTTCTGGAGCTGGAAAATTATTTCTACAAGTCACTAAGCCACATCAGAATTCAAACAGGCCAAACTCTGCCCAGTAACTTGAAGCTTCATATGTTGGCTACAAAGAGCATGGCTGGAGCTCAGTGTGAGGCAGTTTGATTTTATTCCTTTCTTTTCAGTGTTTGTGTGTTGAGCTTGATCTTGTGTGGTAAGTTTTTAATTAGAGCAGTTTTTCTCTGAACCTTTAGTCTTATTCATGCTAGAAAGTACCTACCAGTATCTCAAAAATGCTAGATCTGAGTGGTATGCAATTTTCCCCTTCCCTCAAGATTTTTGACATTTCAGAAATGTATTCTAAATTAGAATTAAAAGAAAATGTAAAAAAAGTCACAAACCAGAAATTTGGGGTTTTTAAATAATGTCAATTGAATAATGTCTATAATTTCCATTTTCATGTTAAAACTTTCAGACATTTTTAGACTGGCTAAATTTTGATTTCCAGGTATCAAGGCATTTCAATAATAACAATAAAAAAGATGTTTTGGAGAAATCAGACAGTGGTGGCTGGAAGTCAACAGAAATTATTTGGGGAATTTTTCCAACAAATGAAAACGTTATACTCAAGTATCTTTTTCATAGCTTCAACAAAGGGACATGTTTTACAAAAAGCAGTTCCTCAGAGAAAATACCTGACCCCACATAAAGTGTTTGTCACTGCTGGAGCACAGATCTAATACAATGTGTACTACACAAAGAGGAGGAAGGAAGAACTATTTATTTGATTTTAGCTGTAAACGGCAGAATTCGTTTTTAGCTGGAGATAGCATATCTGAAAATTCACTTTCATTCTCTCTTCAGGGTGATTTTCACTTGCCTTTTGTTTAGAAGAGCATCTCAGAAGAGTATAAATTGAAGGGAAAAAATAATCACAATGAGAACAGCAGCCAGCAGTGCCAAGGATGCATTTTAAAAGTCTCTTTCACAGATGGCAGACGGAAGAGCTGGGTAAGATGATTTTGAACTCTGCTGTGGACAACAGCTGCTATAGAAAACACCTTGCTTTAACTAAGAGGGAAGTACATCTGGAGGAAGTCAGCCTAATCACAGAAATCATGAATGAAGCTGGGCAGATGAGCTGCCATGAAGTTCCCATATTCAGGCAATGCACAGCCTTTAACTAGATATGTCTTTCAATTTGGGAAAAGCCTTTACTGAAACCTCATTAATGTAAGAAGCTAATCCACTCTTATAACTGCACTCACCAAGAGAATTTTACCTTTGAACAACTCACCCTGACATCATTTGCCAGGCTACAGGTGTTCCCTGGAAGGATGTGTAGTACACACACATTTTTGTGAAACATCTGTCTGCTGTTCCAGTCAATGAAGGCTGTCCCAGTCTGTTCCAGCTGTGCAGCTGACACATAACACTTCTAGCATGAGCAATGCAGTGTTTATCCTGATCCTAACAGGGCACTGGAAAATTGTTGGGGAAAAAAATTCTCATTTACCAAAAATCCCCAAGCATACCCAGTTAAAATCAACACTACACCATTACTAAAACATGAGAAACGAAGCAGCTTCAGAGGGAATAATTAAGCAATTAAGAGAGTAATTATATGTTTTTCTTCCCCCTCACTAGATGGGGTAGATAAAGAAAAGATACCAAAAAAAAAGAGACCATAGAGCTTCCTAGAGTGGTATTTAATCACTTTTGAGATACATAAAAACAATGTTGGTTTGGGTTTTTTTTTCATATCCAGGCATAGATATATGCATAAACGAGTTGATCTGTGCTATTTTCACAACATAACCCTGTCATCCTTGACTTTGGGGAGCCCTGGCAAAAATAAGGGCAGCAGTAAAGCCTGAGCATCTAAAGTCACATCATTCCCAGTGACAGGATTTTGTTTTCATTCTGAGCAGACTCTGTTGGTGCTAGAATGTTTAGGAGACAGCAAAATGCAGCCAACAAACTCATAAAATAGATCCTGTCAGACAACTACAGCTTTCTTTAAAAAGCTAGTGAATATCTTTATTGTTTGAATTAGAAAAAGAAACAGAACAGAGTGTCTTACCATAAAGAGTTTTTATTATAATCCTGACATTTCGGCTGCTTCACTTTCTTAATTTTTCCTATAGTCTTTGTCAGTTCTATGGAAAATCAAAGTGGTTTTAAGTCATTTTTTATGAGCAGAGCACACTCAAGCATAGAGTGTCCAGGAGGGTGGTACTCTTATTGCAGTCTGTCACCAGTCTATGTGGCTCCCTCAGAAATTAAGTGGTGATTTCAAGTTGATCATCCCTTAAGAAATGGATGGACATCAATGCCTCATGACCACAGATAAATATAAAGAATAGAACTGTTAACAAAATTTTAGTACAAATCAATCAATAAAGTATTCCAATTGCTATTACACACACAAAGGAAAGTGCCCTTCTGCAGGAAAGAGACAGAAAATGCAATAATTTACATCAATTAAGAAATTAAAGACAATTTTTAGTTTCTCAGTAGACAACTTTATAACAGAAAGGGTTTCTCCAATAAGTGACAAATATTGATATATTCTCCTTACAAGTGTCATTATCAATAACTATTTGTTATATAATTGTACTATCTTTTCTGTGAATCATTGAACTGAGCAACATTTTTTATGTGCTCTCCCTTTTTCTTAGCTTACATTTTCTGCTGTGATTTAGTCATTGTGTTCCTCTCTAGACATACTGAAAGCTCTGGCTCTGCTCTCCAGAGCCTTAACCTTTGGTAGAATGAGGGAAGACAGCACACCATGTCTGTTTCTCACGGGCAGGGCAGCCTAACACCAGATAGAAGCTACTGTGGATCAAAGCCTTTTATTCTCATGATCCCTTCTCTCTGAGAGAAGATATCTCAATTAACTCCAAGCTTCTAGGAAGAGGAAATAAGAAGAAAAAGTCAATATTTCATCACGGTTTAAAACATTAAGACAAGGGTTTGTGAATAAGGGCACATTCTAGAATGCACAAACATGCCTTAAAAATCAAAATTATATCATTTTCTTGGCAATACCTGGTTTAGAATTGTTTCATTTCCAAAGCTGATCTTAATTCAGCAAAGACTATTGTGCCACACTATTGGCGAATTAAAGTTGTAGTTTTGTCATAACACAGATATTTTATGTAAAAACAAGACACACTGAGTCATTTAGTTCCTGCTCCTGCAGAAGTTTGTTTGATGCACCCACGAAAAATTAAATTGTCTCCCTCTGCTTTCCTTGCAGGGAAGAGGGAGAGGTGAAGACGGAGTTAATACTTTTAAGTATCAATATCAAGAAGCAATTCTTTTTTCCCATGAAAACATTTCCCAAAAGGAAAAGAAAGACCTGTCATTCAAGTAACAGAATTCAAATGGTTCCATTGTCACTCAAAGCCAACTTTTGGGAGTAAGACGTCAATGGCCCAGCTGCTTCAGCAGCCACGTGCAGCGAGCACTGATATTCAGACTGGAAGGCAGCAGCCTTGAGGTAAACTGCAAATGAAAATGGTTTTCACAGACTCCAGGGGGTCCCATCAACATTATTGCAAATGAAATATTAACAGAATATATTCATAAGTAATAGTCTAAGATGATCTAATAGAGTCAAGTCTTGCAATTACTTGAAATGCATGAGCCACAACAGAGTAGGTCACTGCTTCAGAGAGGGTTTGCAGTGCTTATGTCTGTGAAAGAGCAGCAGAAGGCACTCCTCAGAGAGACACTAAAAGCCACCAGAAGGGTGTGACAATGAGGCTGAAGGCTCCAGTATCGTGCCAGGGTTATGAAACAATCAGCAGACTGGTGTGCACAATAACTTCAACCCTTCTTTGATGCTCAAAATAGGCTCTGCTAAATGCCAGCCCTCCCAGATGAATGCATTATAAAACCTGCTGAGGAAGTGCCAGGAGTACTCAAACTACATCCCAGAGGTATTCAGACACATCTTATTGCATATTTTTAGCTGTCACGCATGACAACAACTACTGCTTTTGTTGTACAGTAAATACCACCGTCTTCACTACACAGAAAAGTAAACTTTGAAGTTTAGATGAGTACAGTGGAAAAGGTGACTGATTTACTCATTCATTTTTCACTTCCACAGAGTAGAATCTGCTATTGATGCTAATGTATTGGTATTAATCAGACAACATAGCAGTCATATCTCATCACTCAGCTTTGCAGAGAATGAAGGACAGAGGGAAATTCCAGAACCCACACATAACCATTGCAAGACCCAAAGACTGTCCAGGGTACCATATACCGGCAGCCAAACTGAACAGAATAATGTTGCAATTTCTAGCATCAGATTTAGGTGCTGTGTTTTAACTTTTATATCATTCTTCCTGCTGCTTTTGTCACAAGTAGAATGGATTCTGCTGGGTTTTGTCTTCTCACCTATGCAGAATACTGAAGACTTTAGTTTTATAGAACTAGAAACAGTGGTGGAATGGAAGAAAAAGAATTCTTCCTATTATGAATGCATGATCACAGCATATATAACTGTGGCAAAGATCATCCAACATAATTTTAATTGAGATTTCTGCTCCCAGTGAAGTTGTAACTGCACAGACTAGCTCTGTAATTATCTACCTAGGTCTCAAAGGGGCAAAATTTTCAAGAAAGCAGGGTGTCTTTAGCAAGACCGGCAGTTGTACCTGGAAGTAGCAGAGAAGTTTCTGGGCACCACAGATTCTTTTAAGTGGGGCCAAGGATGTATTTTCAAGCTGGCACTAGCATGGCCACAGTGTTTTGAATATTTTAAGAGGCTGGAAATTTCTCCCTGGTACTCAATGTATCATCTGATGCATGCACCACATCTCCCACTGCCATTCCAACAACCTCCTGCCCTCAAGCACACAGACATTTATATCCTGTCTCAAAACCACTATTGAGAATGCATACTTAAAGGGAGATGAAGTAAGAATAAAAAAAATGACATACGAAAATCTGTAGAGCAGAACCAGAAAACGTTTCCTGAACTATAAGTTATGATTAGGTACTTATAAACTACTTGTAAGGAATAATTTTTTCTAGCATTTTATAGGACTTCTACTTACACACAAATGTCTATATTTAGTTCCAATCAGTTTGTACCCATTTAATTGTTTCAATAATTCACAGTATGCAAACAAATGTCCATTTACTTAAAAGCTTTTTTTTACTTTCAGAACTTTTTTGTTGAAAATTAGGTTCAGTCAACATTACTTCCTTCATCATACAGAGTAGAACAGATTTCTATATCCAGATTCAAATACTGTGTGGAATACACCAATGGATATTGAAAATATTGTGTCAATGGAAAAATTAGTTGTACTTATCTTTGTCAACCCCACTCCTCCCCAAAAAAAGAGTTAAAGTGGGTTTCAAGATCTCTTAATGCTAGTAAAAGAAGGAATATATGTTGTATGTCAAAACTACAATGGGAACAGAAAAGAAATCTATATAAGAATGCTGGAAATTATTAAAATGACTGCATCTTAAAACATTTCCATGCAAGCACATGATTGAAGAGTAGCTCCTCATGGCTACCTGACAATGCAGCCTGACTGCCCAAGACTTTGGACAGGATATCTTCTTTCACTCTTTTAGAAAACTGACAACCAATAAAATACTCAAGGGTTCTAAACAAATTTGTTTTAACTGGAAGTTTGTTTACAGTAACACTATCTGGATACATAAATATGTGATGTAGACCAGACACATTAAAGTACCAAGGTTTAGGACCATTAGGTCTCCAGCAGGAATTTGTAAACAGCTTATTACAATAGGGTTGTCTTAATCACTTAAGCAGTGTGTAAAATGCACAGACACCCACATAATCCAAGTGCCAATTAACAAATCTCATGATTGCCAAATTACTTCCATATTTCCTCTTCAGATCCGGAGACTAGACTGAAAGCAATTTGTCAAAAGATTGCTTCCCTTCCAAGTCACTTCACTATTCTTTTTTTACCCTAATGCTGTCCCAGAATGTATCATCTCTGTGCTTTGCTAATGAAACAGTAAGTGATCACCTTTGGTGCCCTACTTCCTATGGAAGCAAATGTACACAGAACAAAATCATCACTGATAATAGCATCTATTCCTTTGTCCTTATTGGTATTGCTCCTCTTTTTTTCCCCCCCTCTTATTATGGTATCATTTTAAGCTTAATTTTAAAAAAAACTCAAACAATCAAAAGTGCCATATTCTTGTATCTTCTTTACTTGATAGCTTCTGACATTCAAAATAAGAAAGAAGACTGGCCTGCCAGAAGTCAAAGAATCTGTAAAAGTCTCCAAATATCTGGGGGATAGTGGATGACACATAAAAACAGTCATTTGCTGCCAAAGGGGATAGACTTCTTTGGCTTTGGTTTTGCAAGTCTCTGTACCTATGCTTTTATTGCATTTGGTAATATATGGAATGATTTAAAGCAAAATGAAGTGAATGAAAGGACTCCCAGAAGTTTTGGTGAGCTTTGAATGAGCCTTTTTTTCTGCACAGATTGTTCCCTGGGGACAGAAAATGCATTCATTAAGCACTGTGCATTAAAGCTACACAATATGAATGCTATGCAACTGTGTAAAATACAGTTGCCATCACTTGACTTAAAATATCCTGAAATGTTTTGCTTTATGGCATTAAAAGTAACTCATTTTCTTGGACTGTTGTTGCTAAGGTTTGGTTTATGTAAGTGTTTTAAAAAGAAAGCAGTCTGAAAAATACACAACTGGCACAGCAGAGAACTCATTATTCTTTCAAATGCCTCTTTTGAAAATCCTTTCAAACTTTTTATTTTGTTGATTCAACAGGAGAGCCATTTACAAGTAAAAAGAATATCAAGAAAATGGTGCTTCAAAGCTCTGAAGAAAAGAACTGTTTTGTAACCCCTCTTAACAATTCTGCACTACTGGCCCTTGAATTACCCCCACTTTACTCCCCCAGCTTGTACACATCTGGGACTGCAATAAAGACAGATGTCCTGGTGTCCCTTGTGGTGCCCAGACAACCCTCAGTCCCTATTTTGATGGATACATGGTGCCCTCTGGGTCCATGGGACTGGTGCTTCCAGAGGACAAGCACGTGCTGGACCCTGCCTGGATGTACAGTCGCTCACATCAGGTTCACAACTGGAGCTCCTCTGCAGAGGTAAAGCCCAGCACAGCCCAGCTGCAAGGGATGTCCCTGCCTCATGCCCGGGGCTCACACAGGGAGCCCAGGGTTACCTGGACATTCCCTGTGGCTGTGTGGTCACAGTGATTGCCCAGCTGGCACCCAGGATTTCTGCTCAGCTGGCTGATCGGCACGAGCCGCTGGTGCAGCTGGGCGCACAAACGTTGCCCAGATGGAGTTCCTAAGTGGAAAGGGATGATGTGACCAGGGAATTCAGACATGAGAGCATCAGATGTGGGTAATACTTATACATATGGACATGTGGGAAGAGGAACTGATCATAGAAATCCTGCTATTTTGGATCACCATTCCTGGGCATCCCAGGGGTGCATTAGTGAAACTGGAAGGAGGAAATTCCTTCCCAGCTTTCTGGATGAGTTCTTTACCACCCTCTAACACAGGGCAATTCAGGTAACATAATAATAACAAAAATAATAATAATAACAGATGCTGGACACCTCACAAGTCCTCTGTAACGTACACAAAATAATTTCATCACTTTAAAAGAGATTGGCTCCATGGTGAATATTTCTTGGAATTTCACCCCATATTCTTAGACAGCATTACAAAATACTCCAAATATAGTAATTCCACAGAAACACTAAAAAAAATTCCAAAGTAATATATTTCATTTAGAAGAGTGCATTCTAGATAATTCTCTTATATGCAGCAAATATAAGCTTCAGATTGAATTAATTTCATTCTTTCATTTCCTTTCATTTTCCTTTCTTTTCTATTCAGCAATCTCAATCTTATGTTTAATTTTCAACAGCTGAGTGCCTAATGTCTGTGTGGCCACGACCTACTATTATGAAATCAGTGTACGGAAATGAATGTTAATTATTAATATGCAAAAGAGTGATTTTAAGCAAACAGAATATTGTTGTGTTATCTTACACCAGGGTTGAGAACAATACGTAGGTAATTGCTTCTAAACAGTAACACTTTAGTCATTTAGATAGTGACTTGGAAACAGACAAAAACCCTGAGGAATCTTATCACAACTTTTCTTTGTCTTTCTTAGGTGAAGAAATTATTGCTTTTAAAGCTGGCAAGTTGTGATACCTCATTGTTTTCTGTGGCAAAGCTCTATTAAAATAGAGAAGAATGGAAAAAAAACTCTTAGCATGAAACTGGGTAAATTAAAGTTAAATTGCATAAATCTATATTAATAAGAACAGGACACAAAGAAGGATGAGGAAGTTATATTGTATTCAATCCTAGGCTGCTTTCACAAAGCAAAGTTGCATCTGTGTTTTTCAGTATTCTTGCAAAAATAACCCTCCTGAAATATCTTATTCTGTTAAACATTCATGCTAGGAACAACTTTTAAATGGATGTTTCATTGGCAGCCTAACTTGTGTTTTGGCAATATGTAGACAGGGCTTAGGAAACCATTATTTTCAAACAGGAATTTTGAAGCTTCAGATCTCACACTGATTTTATTCAATTCTTTTCATATTTTTATTTCTAAGTGCATTTCAGCTGGATATATTTTATTAATAAATACAATTTTCATATTAAGTTACAGATGGGTTTTAAAATAGCTAAATGCCTGGAATAGCAATAGCAAGAAAATCTTGTTTCTATGTCTAAGGAATCAGGTAGTGGTGATTCAGGACCTGAATGGTGCCCATGTTTCTCCAAGCACCTGAATCATCCAAGGTGGGAGTCAGCTGGCTAGAATGCTGGCATTTACTTAGAATCACATTTTTAAGTCAAGTGACACACCTTCAAAAGCCCCCACAAGCATTAACTAACATATAGAAATCAAAGCTATAAAACAGAGCTCAGCTGAATTACACAGAAAAAATGCAACAGCCTGACTGAAATTAGTTGTACTGGGCTTTCTGGTGAAATACTTTTCTTAGTGCTTGTTTTCTGGCAAAGGAACACAGCAGAATAGGAGAAGATGGAGTATGAGCAGAGCACCACCATTCTCTGACGCCCAATGAGATAAATGTATTTAATCCTGAGGCTGGAGAAGAACCTCTCCAATAATCAACATATCATGGTCAACATATTTTGCATCTTCCCATTGTTCCACTCAGCAAATACTTTTCTACTCAAACACAACAGAATGCAAAAGGGAAAACATTTCAGCTGGATCAAAGGCCTATATGAAAACACCTTTGAAAGCATTTGGGGCACATCAGCACTGCAGAGCTTTTGTCAGGGGGTTTGTTTGCCCAGTAGGAAATGTGGGTGGGAATCTCCACTACAGTGATTCCATTATCTATACTTCTCAAGCCAGGCAATTTATAAGAAACTTGGAATATTTCACATGGATTCATGTTGTGCCATCTAGACGCAGTCTTCAGCTATTCCAAACTTGTTATTTAAAGAGCCAGTATGCTCTTGCCAAGATTATCTTTTCTGAAATTTTTTACATAACGTTCACTGGTAATATGGACTGAATTGTCTGAAGAAATGTTTAATGAATTTTCAGTTTGAAATTCTGAGTTAATACATGAGAGGCTTTCAGTTTGTATGGAAAATTATGCATCTCTCCAAGTGAATAAGGGAAGCTGAACTAAATATACTCACCAGATTTTTAAGTGATACTTTCTCATTACTAACAGAGGAGTAAGACAATCCGTGCACCTTTTGGAGTTTCCCTATATTTTTTGAAGTTTCCCTATATTTTTTGAAGTTTCCCTCCACTTGAACAACTTTCCTATTTGGAATGAGACCAAATGTAACACTGAGGGTGAAGCACCACAATATACAGCCTGCTTTCTTGGAATGGACCATGATCTACACAAACACTCAAAATTTGTGCTTTTCATTGATAGTCTGATCCCAGTCCCTTTGATGCTGGACTGCTGGAAAAGGACTCTTCAGGGAGTGTATCTCATAACTCCTTAGACTATTGCAAACTTTCCTACCTCTGAAATCCCTTCGAGAAAATTGTATAAAACCTTGCACATTGAATTTGGCTGGGAATGCTGTTATCAGAAGTATTTGGGCTGTGCCTATGCTAAAAAGAGCTGTCAGCCTGACTAAACAGAGAATCCAGTCTTTAATCTGTAAATTCATCTACAGCATCTGGCCAGGATTAAAAAGACCACAAAATTTGAATGAGAGAATATTTTTGTGCATAGATAGGATGAAGGTCTTCAGCTGACACTTGAATGAGTGGAATATGGACAAATTCTGCTGTGAAACAAAGACACCAGCAGTTCTCCACTAAAAAGGTTCACCAAAGAAATCTTTTAGTTGCATATATGTTACAAACATGTATTTTATATATACATTTCTGGAGGATATATTTATATATTCATTGAACTAAGTGCCAAATCTAGAAACATCAAGATACATAAGAGTCTAGCAGTCCAGTGGTTTTAAAGACCCCAGTCTGAAACAAATCCAGTAAGATACCTAAATACCTTGAAAATCTGGTTTCTAAACATTCATAAGTGTCAAAACTAGTAGAAACTCATTAAAAATTCACACTGCTGCACAATTCAGCCATCCAACAAAACAGCAGAAATATTCCTTAATTCAAATGCAAGAAGGGTATTGCAAATTTAACACCACACTGTTACCACTTTCTCATGTACCCTTATCAGATCCATATTTACACAGATCTTTGTGAAATTTAAAGGAGTAGCACAAACATTTCTTATTAAGAGCAAATTCATGGTACAAAATTATTTCCTTACTTTTGGCAGAGAAGCTCTTGATCCTGAGCTTTGTGTGGTCATTGTCAAAACTGTAGTGATGCCCAGTGCAACTCTGGCTGGAGCAGCATCCATGTTGATCCAGAAAGAAACCCAGGATAAAATGACAATCAGCAGGCTAGGAATGTACATCTGGATTAAATAGTATCCCATCTGACGCTCCAAATGAAACTTGACTTCAATGCATGTAAACTTTCCTAGAACATGAAATTACTTTCATAAATGCTTTTTGCACATTTTTATCTCATTTTCTGAACATAAGATAGATGTGTGGGCTTTTTCCTAACCTAATACTGTTGGCAGATCCTGGTACACAAACACTGGTCAGCCACTTGTTGCATACCAGCTTGGGGAAGCATGGGAGCACTGAAGTATGCTGTGCCCAGTTCTCTATATTAACTGAGAAAATGAATATTAGCACAATTGTTTCACCTCCAGAAAATGTCACGTAATGTTTCTTTTCTCAAAATTCATTTAGCTTTTATTTTAGTCAAATATAATATTAAGTATTAAAAGGGGGCAGCATTTTGGTCTTTTAGAGGCATGAGATTAAGTAATCATGTTTGAACAGACAAATTGTAAACTACTGCTCTAACAGTCCTAGGGTAGATCACACTCCTCATTCTGCCAATGTCACTTGCCTCTGTCTGTGGATAATGTCTCACAGCAGAATCAACTCAAACTCTACTTTGAATTTTGCTAAAAATCTTACTCCAGGAAGCCTAAACCCATCTCTAGTGGGAGGTGAGAGACTCTTCAAACAAGTGATAGCTGCTGCACATCAGCCCAGGGGACGGAGGTTTTGGGGTGCCTGCCAGGGGACCCCTGCAGTTGTGCAGCAGGAGATGCAGAGCCCTGAGCTGCAACAGCTCATCAGCCACTAATGCAATCACTGTGCTGCTCTCAGAATTACTCTGGGCTAGGTACTCACTCCAGGCAGACTGCAGGAAAGCCTCTCATTCCTAAAGTGTCATGCTAATGGCTTCTAGCCCTTGTGTGATGGCTGGAAAATGAACAGAGATGCTTTTTTCCTCCTTCACCCTTTCAGGGGAAATTAGACTGTTTGCTCCTTTCTATGCTGTCCCTATATTTTCCCGGTGGTCTACAATGCTGAATAGGGGGTGCAAGAGTCAGCACAAAGGGGAGTGCAGAGGGTGTTTGACAAAGAAAGGAGTGGAAGCTGTATAATATCCTTTGACAGCCCAGAAGTTCTGTAATGAGTGAGTGGCTGAAAAGGCAGACGCTCAGACCTGGGCAGAGGCTGTTCCTGGCAGGGGACTGGGAAGGGCAGTGGTGGCCACCTGTGGCAGCAATGGCACAAGTGCACCATCTGTCACAGGCTCTCCAGACTTTGTGGCACAGCCTGGACAGTGAGTTTAAGAGAAGGCTGTGTAATAAGTTTTATCCACGTTTTAATTTCACACTAAACCTGAAGGAGCAAACTACAGAGAAGACAGTGGTGGGGGTGCCAGTCACAAAGTTCTCCTTCCTTGGTACTTTGGGCTCCAAAACGAGAGGCTGCATTTATAAAAATTAAACCAAACAATTTTCATAAGAAATAAATGTGATATTATTTTTGGCAGAGGCAGAACATCTCATATTGTATTATTTCATAGACTAAAACAAATGCATTTGATGCAACCAGATCAGCTCTTATGCTGAAATGATGAAAAAGCTATTTTAGATGAGAGGGATTATATTTAATCCCAGAAAGCACCCAGAAAACTGTTCTATAAATGCTGTCCCCATTAAATAAACTCCAAGCAGCTAAATCAAAATTTTAACAGAGTTTTCTCTTCTCTGTAAAACTAAAGCTAAAACCCACAGCATTATAGACTCCTAAACAGCAAATGAAAGAACAAAACTTAAGAGTATTAAACAAACAATTTCCCAACATTCCATGTCTGTACTATTCAGATCAGCAATGAAAATATTGTCTTTTCACATGCTACATCTCATAAATTAGAGGCCACATAAAGGCTGGTGAAAATTTAATATTTTTCCTCATGGGAAATATGATATGCTGGAGAAAGAAACTAAGTCCAGAAAAATCAGCACTTTAAAAGTGATTAAACAATATTTAATAAAAGAGTAAGTTTTTTAAAATGTTTCATTTTAAGAATATCAAAACAATTAGATTTTTTATCTGTGTTTTAATATTTTAAATACTTCAATGATTTTAAGGACATTAGAATACTTAAAAGAAATTAAATTGAACTTTGAAATTAAATCTTTCAAAATAATAACAGAGAGAAAATTTCTTTCTATTCAGATTTAAAAATAAGTGTGACTGAATCAGATTTTAATTTGATTTTTTTTTCATTTTACCCATATTTTTCCATTACAAATTGACAATAGATACCATTGGAACACCTGATAGAAAAAAATAGAATAATGCTCACCAGTGTTGTAATGCTTTGTGCAATAGCCAAGTTCTTTATCTTCTTTTAAAATAAACTGTGGCAAAGTTAAACCCTCTGCAACTTGCACAGGTCCATCACTTAGCCACTCAAATATCAGATCATTCATGGTGTAGCCAACTGCAATAAAGGAATCAGAGTCTATTAGATGGCAACTGACCAGAAAAGAGCAAATGTTCTTATGTCTGAGAAGCATGTCTTTTATTGCAACATGTGTTGTCTCAGTTACATTTTCAAACTGTTCAATTAACAGCACAATTCCTCTTAGTTGTCGGTTGCTATAACTACACCATTACTCTATTAAAAGCAAGAAGTAAACACTGTTATATTCTGAAGTGCTGCCCTGGTTTGCCACTAGAAACTCACTTTGCTGGCCCAAACCAGTCTAAGATTCTGTGGGCACAAAGGCAGGTGGCAGCCCACAGTTCATAGCCATACAGCTAAATCCTTTCTCCACTAAATAAATTTAAAAAAAATTCAGGATAGGCTGGTACCTACTGAATACTGGGAAGGATCACTGGATTGCTGAGCCACTGCTGGGTTTGTGTGGTGGTTACCTGGGCAGGTGGAGGCAGTGCTGAGGTGTGTGCTGCACAGCATGGAGGGTGTGTGCTGGTCCCCAGCCCCTGCCTTGCCTGGGTGTAGCACACCAGCTTAGGAATCACTAATAGGAACTCTGCTTCTTGGGTATTTCACTTCCATTTCCCAAAAGTGAGCCTGACTCGGTCGGACATAGCAAATTCCTGGCTGTGTAATAATCATTCTCACTTTCCTGAGATTTAGTAATTTCTCTCACACAAGCTGGAGAATACAGAGAGAATTGCTGCATTTTCCCCTAGAAGTGATGCAGCTCGGATGGGTAAGGTGATGTGACCCAGGAGGGAGAAGGATAAGGGAGCAGGAACAGCACAGAAACAGGCAACCCTCACATTATGGTGATAAACATAATTCCCTTACGAAACAGGAATACTGAGTCTCACCACACAAATGTGATGATATAAATACAATCTAATAACTGAATATTAGGGTAAAAACTTGTTATTTGATAGATAAGACAATTGGGCACTCACAGCTCTCAAGCTGCATTGTACATGTCTGTACATCCATAGGAAAATTCTTCAAGTCCATGGGACAGGACAAGGTTAAAGTGAGCCTAAAATTAGAGGGGAAAAAATATGTTAGACATGTACAGATTTCATCTAAAGCCCCATACTTAGAGTTCAAAGGATCAAGACCAAATCTTAACACCTCAAAGGCTGGGCCCATCTCCCCCTCGAGCTGTGGGGACAAAATGTGTGAGCAAAGCAGGCGCTCACAGCACTCACAGCAAAGCACACACTCAGCCCTGGCTGAGCAGAGCAGAGCAGAGGCAGAGAAGACAACATCAGGTCAGTAAAATATGCTCTCCACTAAAGCACCAGTGAATGTTTTGTGTACAGTACCGAACCAAATAATCCAAAAGCTGAAACGCCTGGTCATGGGACACATGGTTTTAAGTTTTATCTTGGAAAAGCAGAAAAAGAGGAAACAACAACCATGGGGTTTTTAACAGAGTGCTGTTGTTCTGTTGGAATGAATCCCATTTCCAAGCCTGCATTCTAACTGCTCAGCCACTAAAAGAAGGAAAAAAACATTACTCAGTAAAAAAATCAGATTGCATTAAAGGAGTACAGATAGAAGAAAGTAAGCCTAAAGGAACATAATCATACAAAATATATTTCTATTCTAATTTTTCAGTTGTTGTTCTAGATAAAGCATACCTTTACTTAAATGGGAATACTTTTAATGTTTCCTTCTTTCTTCCTTATTTTTAGTTGATTTAACCTTTTAAGATTTGATTGAAATCTATTTCAAGACTGTCTTTTCTGGGTTTTTTCTTTTTTGTGTGAGAAGAAACCATTTTTAGCTAATGAAGATATTGAGATGGCCTAATCACAAACATCTAGCTTTGATAAACAGTATAAATATTAGGATTTTGTTTTAAATAATATTTTTAAAGTACATTTTGATTTCTGAGTACATTCAGCACAAAAAAACCCCACTCTGAAACAAAGAATGCAAGTAAAAAACCCCTCTATACCCATTTATTATGAAGGGCAGTAACAAGTCTGATTTGAAGGGACACTGAAACATTGACACATTATAATGACAATAACTTTTTAGTTATGTCAGTGGACCCACAGGTCACCTGTTTAGAAGTATAACCTTGAAACTACATTGTCCCACAAATGTATGTGATCTCTACAGAGAAATATTTGACTATATTCTCTCTCCAAAGATGATTTTGTGGTTTTTACCACATAAAACTGACTCAAGGTCTTTCAGTCTATTTCTTTACCATGTGAAATTTTGGAGACCACCTAGCTGGGAATTCTAGCCATAAAAACACTGTGACAAAAAGATGATGTTTAGGTAACCGAAATCAAAATTGTCTCACTCAGATCTAAGACCACATTCAACATCACTACTGTTGCCTACATGTGGGTTACCTAGAAAAGTTACACTATTTTCATCTTGACACAGTCTTGACACAGCAAACAAGATGACAGTATCAGTAAATTAGAGATCACATTTATGTGGCAGAGAGATGAAGAAAAGTCCCCAGTCTCAACATCTCCATAGCAAATAAACTCACATTTGACCTTTGGGATCAAATAGCAGAAGTATTAAAAAAATAAAATTTTCATCTAGAGAAAAAAGTTTATCTAGTAGGTGTATGTCATTGAAAATCTGTCCTTCCCTGATTTAAATGTTTTAAGTCCTTGCAAATGTTAACTAGTCTCATTTTCACTAGGTAATTTCCTGCATTAAAGATTGAGCTAATTAAGTTGCTAATCCCCAGCATTAACAAAACAGTGCCTGGGTCTCTTTCCTGAAACATTGCTATGTCAAACTCCCTTATTTTCAGTCATCTTCTAAATATGGCTTAGATGTTTTAAGCTCTTTTCAAATATGCCTTTATGCAAATGCAGCCTTTGTAAATATGTTATTTGTTTGCATCCATTGAAGTAGGCATGGGCTATTCACTCACCCCTTGGATTTTAATGACTGTCAGGTGTGGACTGCACACTGACTTGCTTTCCTTTCTTCTTCAGCCCTTTCTACTGCCCAGTAATTCAAGTAATTTGGGGGTTTGATTACATACATGGTCAGGAAGGTCCCTCATTATTTTAATATCAAATTTATGAGAAAGCAAATAGACACAGATGCAGCTTTCAAGATTCGTAAGGAAAAAATAATATATCTCCATTGATATAAGGCAGATATATCAATGTTTTTTTTCTGAAGGTGAGATAAGAAAATTATGTAGGCTCATTTTGTAGGTCCACACAAAGCCTAATGTCCTTCTTTCTCTTCCTAATCATTGTTGTCTTTCACAAAGACCTAATTATTCTCTTCTCACCCTGAAAAATTAAAAATAATTTCTATTCACTGTGTTGATAAGAGTAGCTCAAGACATCATGTTTATATTAGTTATAGTTTTACCTCTACCTGTTGGTCACCTCAGCACAGTAGCCATTCAGAATTACCACATTTGCCTCTGGTCCCTTTTAGCAGCAGTAATGTAAGTGTTGAAACCAGTGGTTAGAGCCTTGCATCATCCACAGATCCACTGGTTTTCAACAAGATTACTACACACTAAATATTCAGCAGCTGGAATTTGGAATAGATCCACAGAAGTCCATGGTGGTGGGTCAATTTATACCAGTTGACTCCTTTTCATTAAAACTATGAGCCTGCAAATGTTTCCAAACCCTGGTGCCATGTCACTACTTATATATATCTACATTAATAAAGACATGGGGTCATAAATGAAAAGTGTTAGGTAGATATAGCTACCCACATTGCTGATAATAACAGTGTCATTGACAGAATATATTTCAGCAAAATGAATGTCTCACACTTGGCAAATTTAAGAAGGGCCCCTAGAGGTTTGAAGCAAAGAGCAAATTTAATGGGGAATTACACTGATGAATACTTTAATCGTTAATAAAACAGAACAAACTGCTACAGAACAATTATTTTATTTTCCAGGCATCCTGCCACCAAGGCATTTGAGATGCATAAACAACAGATTGGTGGTGGAGAGCCATAAAACACTGATGGGAAGTGCTTTATGAGCCATCTGTAAAACTGAAGTGAGAAGAAGTTGACCAGGGACTCGATTTTGCCTTCCATTACCTGAGCACCCTCCACCCCACGGCAGCCAGGCCCAGGTGGCACAGCTGGCTCACAGAAAGCTCTGGGGCTGAGCACATTTTATTTTCCAGCTGAGCAGAGAGGGCTCATGAGGGAGCAGGAGGGAGTCACGTCTCCAGTGCCTCAGCACACCAGGCAAAGTGCCAGGGACAGCAAGCTGCCTCAGAGAAGAGGAAAAGCTGCTCTCTTCTGTCCCTCCCTGCTCCCTCACTCAACCCACAGCCAAGGAAGAATCAAGCCCTGGAATAATGCAAATAAGAGTATGAACAGAACAAAATACAGAATCAGAGCCAGAAAACAAAGAATGAACAATTGGCTGCCGCTGTGACAAAAATAATAAATAAATAAATAAATAATGTCACTGAGTTGTACTGTAACACAAACAGGGCTATAATCCAAGTACTCCAGGGCAGCATTCTCTGTAGTATGTATTGGACCCTCTTCCTGACACCTTGAATGCCTTCAAAGTGCAGCAGGCCACTGCTGGGATTTCTTCACTCAGCATTTCATTCAAACTCCCCTCTTTCATCCCCTGGTTTCACTACAAAGTGCTGAGATAACACTAAGATGTGGATTTTGGGCCTGCCTCTCTTCCCAGCCCCACTCAAAATCTTTAAATTTCTGGTGACCCCAGGAACTCACTTACAGCATCACTCAGAGGTCTGCGTTCCCCAGTTTCTGCAGGCAGAAAGGCAAGGTCCTCTAGGCTGTGGCCACTGTCACAGAAGTCAAAATAAGGCATTTCATGGGAAAATAAATAGTCTGACTGCTTAATCAGAAACCCTCATGCTGGTCGCCTTTCACACCTGAGCATGTTTTGCAGTGTCAGTGCTTTCCCCTGGTGAGAGCTGGCATGGCCCCAGATGTGCCAGCAGCAGAACCTGGCACGGGCACCACTGCTGCCTGGAATGCAGCCACTGCATCGCCACCCCTCCGAGGGAAAGGCACTGGAGGGGGGCACACACCTGCAGCCAGGGGGTTCAGAGGTGTTTATGTGCAGGGCAACCAAGTCCTGGGCTCACTCCTGGGGCTGAGATACTGCGTTTCCTGCCTTTATCCTGTTCCTGCCTTCATCCTGCTCTTTCTCCAGCCCGGAGACATTTTCCCCATATCGTCCTATGCCTGCCCATCTACCCCACATCTCTCTCAGGGACACCAACATGACACAGAGCCCAGACATTTTCCTTTCCTCCTGGTCTATCCTCACACCCTTCCCCCCTCCTTCTCCTGTTTACCAATTCCTGTCAAATGTCACTGTCACCTGCTTTCAGGGCATTGAGTTGTGACACCAGTCTGCCTTTGACAACTAACTCCCAAAGCAGCACCATCAGTAGACGAGACAGTAAGGATTGAATTAAAAAATAAATAAATTTTAAAAAAATGAATAGAAATAAAACTTTTGTAAATGGATCATTCTGAAGATTATTTCCAATCTCCTTCTTTCACTGGAGGGTTTTGAATGCTGGGGCTCCCAGCCATCACACCACTTCTCTGGTAATCTCACAATGCAACAAAAACACCTCACAGTACTTTAGAGACAGACTGCTTGTGAATGGTCTGCAACACAAATCTGAAGTAATGAACTGCTAGCATTGTGTTGAACACTTAAGGAATTGTGTTTACACATTACATAATCCAGGATTTTTTAAAAATAAATTTAGGAGATTATATAATTTTAACTGAGATTTGATGTATTGCCTTGTCTGCAGCAACCACTGAATTGTATTCTAGCCCACTCCTTTACAAGCAGCCATCACTCCTTAGCCTGATGCCTTGCAAAACACCCAAAACTTCCCTTGATCACAGTGACATGTCATCCCAGAGGAGGACACTGGTTCCACAAGAGAAGGGCCCTGGGGATCATAATATGTGGTACATCATGACAGAGGAGTATTCTTTTCATTAGTTATTCTGCAAGAAAGGTTGGTTGTGAGTGGGCTACAGAACAGCAGCCTCCTCACAGAGTTTTTTGTAATGATAAATAACTGGGATCAGTCCTGTTATGTATAGAAATACTGTTGGGAATTTATAAAGTCCTGTAGATAAGGATATAAATCCCTTCTGTCTGCAAAAAAACCCAAGATTATCTCCTCACTAGCATGAAAAGCAATAAATGCCTCACCATGAGTAGGCATCATGTTAAAAATAACATTTTGTTTCTATTCTTATCCCTTCATTCTTTCACACTACGCCCATCTGCACCTCAGCTGCTGGGACAAGAGATTTCACAATCTAGGATTTTATGCTGCAAATACCAGAACATAAATAGCACATGCATGATCACTGGTAGCATTGGCTATGTGCCATTTTTATCACAAAACTAATACCTGTGCAAACCCCTCACTGCTGGATTTAGTGAGACAAGTGGGATTTCTTTTTTCCAGCATTGTTAAATCTAAAGATGCTATTGTAAATCGTAAATTGCAAGGTTTCTGGTATTTTTCTTAAAGCTTCAAGCTGACAATAAAGTTGAAGATATTTTAGTACTTTTTTTCTTTGAAAGATTAAACTCCTGATCCTTCTAGCTGCTGAAATAACATTAAAATATTACCTAAGCACAAGCAGATAAAGTTCCCTATTAAACTGGCAGGGGAGATGAAGTTGCACAGCAACCATGACAGCATTGCATGACACAGGAGCAAATGCCATTCAGGCTAGTGACACTGAAACAGGGAGGAGAATCTAAAATCTCTTTATATTCCTCCCAGCCCCCTCTCTTGGGTGCCTGAAAGAAGGGCACACACACTGATCACCTATCAAAAGGCAGAAAAAAATTCCCAGTGGCATTCTTCTTTTAAATGTCTTTTCATTTTGTTGTCCATCTCATTATTTTTTCAGGGACCTGACTCATCATTTTGAATGCCGATTCTGGCAATTTTCACAGTCTACAGGCTTTGTCCTGCTAAATAGAACAGTTGAACTGACTGGTTTTTCCCTTATTTTTGAGGAGTCCTGGAATTCCTCTCTAATAATTTTCATGTTCTGCAGCTTCATTTCTGCCAGGTGGGAATGGGCTGAAGTCGAGCTTAGAGGAGACATGGAACCCTCTCTGCTATGGCAAAATGTGAGTTACAGGCTGGAGTTTCAGTGCTGCTGTTTCTGAGCATGTCCTCAGTCCCCCCAGTGCTTTGCCTTGCTTCATGTACTGCTTAACAACACAGGAGCTGGCACAGAGCAGGGTGCTGGAGCTCTCATTTCAGGCATCCCACTTCTCATTGTAATGCAATCACTGTCTGCAGATACACAATGCCAGCACATGAGCTGCCAGCAAATGATTTTCCAATTATTGCTCAAACAAATCTATGAAATTAAATTCAAGTGTGATTGTATGTAACAGGTAAATTCTGTAAGTACCTGCTTCCTTTACATGAGGAATAGTATTTCACCTTTTCTTTTTTTCTCTGTCATTTTCTATCTTAGTTTTCCTGCAGTGTGTGTTTGGTATGGTCTTGCTTTCCTCCTGGCATTGTGACATCTCTGTTCTAATCCATATATTTCAATCCAACTGGCAAAAGATCTTTATCCGTGGGACCATGTTCTAGGAAAACATGTTTTTTTGTACCTTTTAGGAAGGGTTCCTTCACCTGCATCATTTCACACCTAACCTTTAGCTGGTTAAATGAAGTGATTGATCACCA
Source organism: Melozone crissalis (assembly GCF_028551555.1). Taxonomy (NCBI): domain Eukaryota; kingdom Metazoa; phylum Chordata; class Aves; order Passeriformes; family Passerellidae; genus Melozone; species Melozone crissalis. Next base: position 57,890,045 of record NW_026535791.1, on the reverse strand, counting down.
GCAGTCGAGGGCAGGCATTGCCAATAGCCATAAGGAGGGTGGTACACAGACATCTATTGGCTGTGCAACCATCCCATTGGCACAGGTATCCAGAAGGAGCCACCTGCCAGTATTTTTGATCCTGTCAGCCAAGATCAACTTCACGTGTTCAAATTGGTCTCCAGCAGCATTTCTCACTTTTTTACTCAGAACAAAGTCTCCCCTTTTAATTGAGACACAGGAATACAGGGCTGTAGAAGTGACATTTCATGCCATCAAGTCTGATCATCTCCTTCCTCCCAGAGTCACATCCTCTCAACCCTTTCAAAAATGATCAAAGTTCATTTGAATCTACTCTGTGTGTCCCTATTTCTGTTGGAATATTGTTGCAGGAATTCAACGTGCATATGGCTGTAAACTTTGTAACTTCCTCTCTGAGCTTACTTATGACCAGTTCAGAGCCATTTGTTCTCCTGGCAGCATCGTCCTCTGGTCTAAGCAGCTCCCCTCTTGTCTTTGTATTTACCTCCTCTACTAAAATGTTTTAGATGTTCTCTGTTTCAGTTGGCATTTCCATTGACTATTCTTCAGTGTTTTGATTTGGTTTAAATGTATAAAATTTACTTTGACATAGGTATATGAAGAAATGTTATGCTATTGTAAAGTCAGGGCAGTTAAAATGGGGCAGTGTACCATCTTGCCAGTGCAATAATGAAATAATTCCCAGTGAAAATGTCCCTGTGATTATTGAAATTCACTTCCAAGGGAAAATCACCACCTTGTCAATACCACTAGTGTTATTCTGATAGGACCTGAGGTAATAGATATGTTTGTGTGAGGTGGCAGTTTAATAAGCAAACAGACATGTCAATCATGATAAACGTCTCCATGATCCCACCTCTGCCAATCTGTCACATGGAAAGACAATGCTGCTAGTCAAGTCGAAATCCTCTTAAATCCCAACACTAGATTGTAAAATAAAATTGAAGTAATCAAATTAAAGCACAGAATGCACACAGGGCTGTATAACATAACATTTTCTACCACTGTGCCAGGCCAGACTGTGCTGGGACATGGATGATTCACACATAATGGGTATAAATGGAACCTCAACATCATTTAGCTGATAAAGTCTGTACCCCAAAATTGTTTTAGAAAACCTACACCTGACTTTACTACAGCATGACAATGTATTCTATAGTAGCCATGCAAAAAATCCCAGACTGCATCTTATTTAAAAGCAATATATTTCAGCAGCATAGTGAACTTTTTGCCATGAGTAGTCTGTTACAGAGGGATCAGCAGTGCTACCTATGAATTTCTTTAACCTGCTTTTCTTTCCCAGAAGGCAAAGAACACAAGTACAGAGGAGACTACAAAACACAGAAGTTTCTCTCAGAAAAACTGGGTTATAAAAGTGTCATGGATTACTTGTGATGGTTTACATGATGGACATGGCAGTCATAACTCCTGATCTAACACCTGGGCCTGTATTGGGTCGTGGGGGTGTGTAGGGGGATACACCCACCAGTATGGGTAAATGAAGGTGGTATAGAATGTAATCTTACCCTTAAAGAGTTGCAGCCGGGTTAATTAGTAAACGTTAGGAACAGGCCTGATGTTAACAGGCCACAGCTGTAGCCAATCAGAAGAGTGTTATAAAAGAGTGGATTGGTTGGCTGAGGAGAAATGGAGTCAGGTGGCTGCTGTGAGGACAGGGCAGAGTCAGTGCCTAGAGGAGCTGCCTATGAGAAACATCAAGGAGGTATGAAACGCTAGCAATGTGGAACCCTTGCAATGTAATGACAATAGAACTCTTAAACTATATGACAACAGGGGTGCAGGAGGGAGTTGGCTCAGTGCTTGGCCACACCAGGAAAAGCTGATTTTGGAAACTCCTGAGCAAGGCAGCTGGCATGGGAAGCAGCATTGCAAATAGCTGCACTGCTCCACAGAGACTTCTCTTGGCTTGCATAAGCAGGTGAGGGCTTTGGGAGGTGCCACCTCCCACTGCTGGGATGTTCCTACTGCCCTGTCAGCAACTTGTTGTGGGATGGAGGGCTGGTAACCATTCCCAGAGCAGGTACACAAACAGAGCAATCCAACAGCTTGAGCCTTCTCTGTTTGCAGTGCCCCCCAGCACAGAAGTGCTTTCAAACAGGCACTCTGCTCTCAGCCACAGCAACATTTGCAATTAAAACCAGGTCGATAGTTAAACCACAAGGAACTAATGGTCTACGTAACTAACAGTTCTGGCACTGGGAAGAAAAAGAAAGACAGAAAAAAAGGTATTTTGAAAGACTTGAGGAAAATTTTCCTAGGTAATTAATTGCTCTTTGAGCAGGAACAGCAAAAATAGGGAAAGAAATGTAATTTGTGAATTTGCACAGATCTCCTGCCTAGAATTTCAAGCGTCTCTCTTGTTAAAAGAATCATGCAACACATTCTAAAACCTCCTCCTTTTAAAAAATATGTAGTAATCTGCTTTGAGACTATTTCTGGCTAAATACGCTGGCACTACAATTCAGAGCAAAGCTCAACTGAGAGCGTTTTCTGGAGCAGCAAGTTAAAATATATATATATATAAATTTACAATGTTTTTATCTTCCTGACCACTATATTCTAGATTCAATGCTGTGGATCAATATTACAGTTGAATTATATCTCCTTCTGCATCAATCTCATATGGCTGAGATGCACTGAAAATATTAAAAAGAGAAGGAGGCAATTAATGCAGAAAAAAAAGCCACAAACTTTAAATAAAACCACTTTCCATCATTTTGCTAAAATAAGCTTTTAGGCAGATGCTAATATTCTGAGCTGGCTGGCAGCCTGGAATGGGTTTGTGGGAATCAGGTAGCACAAATGGGTGGCTCAGAGAGAACATAAAGCTTTCTGTGAGTGTATTTAGCATTTTCCTGATGTCCCAGATGTCCTCAGGGAGCAGAGAAGACACGATCCTTGTCCCTGGAACATAAAGCCCGTGCAGTGGGGTGTGCAATGCAAAATGCAGGTGTCACACAGAATGTGAGTGCCTGGAACAGGACTCTTGGTACCATCACACCATGCTGCAACACTTTCCAAGGGCAGAACCCTCTCCAAAATCCAATCCATGCAGAAATCAGTCAAGGATTGGAAGCAGATGAGTCACAAGTGTCTAGGGGGTGAAACTGTGTAGGTTATTATTTGAACTCTTACTGCTTTTTCAGCACACAGTATAAACACAAACTAATTTATTCAACACTGCTATTACAAACATTTCTTGTTGACTGCTCTCTACAGAGGGCTTTAAAATAACAGATAGCTATTTAACAGTTTTTCAATTGTTGTATATGAGTGGAACTGAGATTGATCTTGACTAAAGTGAAGTTCTTTGCTGAATATAACTTTGCTGTAATTGCAGACTTCTCAGAATGCATGTGCCTCTGAGAGCTGTTGCTACATCTCCAGAGGCAATAGCATCTATTTGCAGTATTAAGCAGTTCTGGGTTCTCTCCCCAAGGCTCTCGTTTTCCCTGCAGCACCCAAAGGTGCAGAGCAGTTACCCAGCTGTAGAGCCTGAGGCTGTACACAGCATGCTATCCGAGATCAAAAAAGATATCAAGGTAATCATCTGAGCATGCAGCAAACATATAAAAATGGGGTTGGATTCCAAAAGTTATGATTTAGAAGTGGGTACATCAACCATCAACAAATTTTTACTTTCTGTAGCAACTCCCAGGGAATTAAATATAGTTTAAGGAATCTGCAAGTATGAGCATCATGACTGTTATAAGGCAAACTCTGGTGGAAATCTACATTCTGTCTCTTCTGTGCTGTGTTAGGCTTGTTTCTTTGACCAGCTATACAAGAGAAGGACGGAGAGCCTCATGCTTACCACAGGGTGAGACAATTCCTGCAGCTGAGCACTGCACAGGAGGTGATATATGGCCCAGACCCTCACTCACCTTTTCATGATTTTTCTGATCACCCATACCCTACACCAAATGTCTCATTTTAGTAAAGTATGGACCATGAACTGTTGTCTCAGGTGACTTTCCAAATTCTGTTCAGAAAGGGCAGGTTTGGCCTCTGAGAGCATTTAACAGCACAAGGCAGTTCAGCCTCCTGCATGGTGCATTTCAGGGTTTTGGTACAGTACATTGGAAAGAGGGATGCCACTGCCACATAATACACACACCTTGCTTCTTGCCTATTGATTACCAGGAGCACATCTAAACTCACTTTATGCAAAGAAGAGTTTGTATTTATGCAAGATTTATTTGATCTTGATTTTGTTAAATTTGAAAATATGACAAAGCAGCCTACCTGCTACATCCCAGAGGCATTTGTGAAGTGCTTTAAACATTCAAAGCACGCTAAATGTTAAATATCACAATGACAGGCAAAGTGCTATTGGTGCAGTAGTGAACATTCCCAATGTACTGAAACCAAGCCCTAAAATATTCTTGTTTGTTTCTGCAAGCAGCTGACATTGACTACAAGTCTCTAGCCCAGTATTTAGAGAGTAAAGACAAGTATTTCTAACTGCTCCTGATTTCAAGTTTGCATACTCCAGAAAGTGTTAAAAAATTCTTTGCCACGTTGGATGTGCTGGGTTACTCTGTTACTGTTGTGTGATACAAGTGAGAAGCGATGAGCTTTGCTCGGCGCTCTCTTGGAATTCTGCTTACTCTGCTTCAAATTAATTTGCATTTAGGTGTAGGAATTTTACAAATGTGATATGGCAGCTCAAAATATCGCTTTTGCTGCATGAGCAAATGTCAGGAAAACTATCCATCTGCATGCAGAGCAGCACCCAACTGCACTGTTTCCTCCAATAAGATGGTGTCTGATGTCATTCAAACAAACAGATGCATTCATTTCCTTCTCAGGGTGAAACAGGAAATATTTGTAAGTGACAGCATATTTATCACTCTGCTAGTGCTGGTACCATCCTTGTATCCTACTATTTTTCTCAAACCCTTCAGGTAGAGCAATTTGAAACCCTGCTCAGTAACCCTGCTTTGTCTGTCCAAATGTTACTGGGCTCTTATCAAGGAATTTCCTCAAGAATTATGTAAGTTCCATGCTAATATTTATTAACATCCTAAAGAGCACAGCTATTCCAAGCCTGGATCAATAGTAATTCCTTAATGAAAACAGTCAAAACCACAATAGAAATAACTGCCTTCTAAACTAATCTGCTTTACAGATGAACAAATTCACTAGATAATCTGTTAAACAAATACTGTCATGTTTACTTTCTATAATGCAAGAAAGGAAAAAAATCAAGAACCATCCCCAGGAAGAAAAAAACTCCAGTAATTGCTTCATTTTAAACAATCCTAAGAGCAATAATAGAGTATTTTGCATCTTTGGCTACCTCTATTAAGTAATTAATGTCTCACAGTAAGCTGAATGTCAAATGAATACTGCAGGTTGTTTGCTGCTATTTATGCCTGTGGAATGCAATTTTGTTTTTCTGCTTATGTCCTGTTTCATCAGGTCATATCAAATCATATTTTGTCAGTGTTTATTAATTCAGCCAAAGCTAGTCACATGACACACACTTCAGTGCTCCTGGTACCAAAAACAAACGCTTTCCATAGTTCCAGGTGGGTTTTTTTATGTGACTAGATACATCCAATTAACCAGTGACTTGCATGTCAAATTTATTGCATTTCAAGCATGTTTTTACTTAGAGTGTTGAGCAGTCATTTAAATTAATATTCCCCTTTACTTTTAAATTGCAACCCACAGACTACTGAAGAGATGATTTCCTATTTGCAAGAGGAGTGACTTGAACTAATGCTAATGGGAATTACTGAGGCATGCCATTAAAGTTCTAGACAGCCTCAAGTTTTCAACAAGACCAAGAAGTACCGCTGTGCCACTTAGAGACTATTTCGCAAAAAGTAAAATATTAGCAAAGAAACAGGCAAATTTTCCTTCCACCCTGATATTAGTAAATCTCATTTTAGCTTTACACATGGGACAACAAAAAATTAAATATCTACATTGCATCCAGAAAAACAGAGGGAAAGAAAGGGATGAAGAGAAAATAATTAGCTGGTTTACCTGATACTGTACAACACCTTTCCAGTTTTAGAAATCCTCAGCAACTTGTTGTCTGTTGTGACATCATGGAAATTTGCTCCCTTCTCATTGGCAAAGAATAAATCTGGCTTCCAAATAGAATCCAACATAGAGGGATCCAAATCCAGGGAATCATCGGGATATTCGCTGTAAGCCAGGCGTGAATCATTCCACTGCTGCCTCAAAAAAATGTTCACTCTGTAGTCCTACAGAAATGCCATGTAAACAGGTTACTAAGCCACCAAAACTGGAAGCCCACTTTAGCTTGCTCTATGTTGTTAGATACACTGCAGTACCAGCATTACAGCAAACATTTGTGTTATCCTTTGAACATCAGAGTTGTCATTGGGAAATAAAGTTGTCAAAGTGCTGCATTGAACCAGACAAACACAACTGAGACATTTTCCAAATCAAAATTCCTTCAGTGATGAGAAAAATATTAACTGCAATCTCCTCAATTAAATGTAATCCTATTTCAAATGTTGTGGATTACCTAAGAGATATTTGTAAATTCAAAAAGCATTGCAGCTAAATATATACAATGTCATCTAAGAGGCTACAAAATTACCAATTTAAATAAATTTATTCTGATATGTAAGTAATTTATGTCTAAGGTACTCATGAACAGTTTTTAATTCCTGTGAAGCCAAAATTTTATAGAAGAAATTAAATCACCACTTCTTATTTACTACTAGTTTCCTTTTCCTATTTACTGCATGATTCTGTGTATGTTCCTTCATTTACACCTCCCTGTCTGGATCCTGTTAAAATTGGCTTGATTGTATTCTTCTGCTTGGTGGTCTGCTAGTCACAACTGGGAAAGGCAGCAATTACTTAGAGTTCATTTAGAGCAACATTAACATTTTGCCAAGAACTGGTTAGTAAAGGGGAGTACAAAAAGAGATTTCAAGTTCTAAACTCTCTGAAGAGAGTTGAAAGAAACAAATGTTTGCTCTCCTAATCCCAGGTTTCCAAAGTCAGCAAATAAGATCTTCATCTCTCTGAAATTGTAATTTTTAATTTGTGAACACTCCCTTAGAAATACCATCTACTCTTCCTCTAAAAGAAAAATATTTAATAACATTTTTATTGATTATATTATCTGAAGGAATGCTTTATCAAATAATTCTGCTGATACTCCAAAGCATTAACATTTAGGATTTTCAGCTGCACATTAAAATGGCAACACTGTGCTTTTGACTTGGAAAATGTATGAGCTGGCTGGGCTTTAGTCAGGTACCTGAACTGCATAGAAAAGGACTTATCACCCTTGAAACGTAGATAAATATTCTCCCTGTGATCAGAGCTGCAGAAAGCAGCTTGCCCAGTAAGCGGACTCTGAATGAGCCCCTCCATTCAGTTTTCTCCCCCTTTGCTCCATGGGCTGGTAGCAAGGCGTGCTGCTGCCCTGACAGAATATTTCTGACATCCAAACTGATGCAGATTTTGAACCCAATGGGAAGATGCATTACAACCTCAGTAGGTGAATAACTTTTCTTTTTTTCTTGTTTTCATTTTCATTTTGATCTTGGGTAGATGTGATTCCAAACAGGAATGTTGACTAATCAGAGCAAGACAGACCTGAGAGAGGTCTCAAGAACAGCATTTTTTAAAGATACTTACAAAAGCCTGTATCTGTTTTTGACAAGTCATTGTACTTTTTATGATGTTCTTGTCTCAGACATTTAAATATCAAATAGCTACTTGCAGTTCTGAGCTTATAAAATGTCATCACATCTTGTGAGGAAACACCATCCATAATCATACTATCCTTTATTTCCTGGTCTTAGAAACTGAGAGTTTCTTATGTTTATAATGTGTCTTTAAGCTTATATTTATCTTTAAGTATATATGTCTCAGAGTTTATATGGGACAACTTTAGCTATAAATCCAGGAATGCACTGATTTGAATTCTGCAGAAAAGAAGGCAGAAGCAACTGCTGATAGAATAAAATTGCTACAACTAGTTGTGAGACTGGCTTTAATTCTTCACTGTGATATGATATATATTGAAGTCTTTGGAAAACAGAGGGATTTTTTTGCCCGTGACATAGAAATTATAAATAAGTCAGATCAGTAAATTATATAAAAATATCTAAAAAATTGCTTTGATGAACTTCAGTGCTTGGTGATTTAGATAATAAAAAACAGTCTGGAAAATCTTTATTCATAGCAGAGATTGCATAGGATAATATATATTATACCAAAATCATAAATAGTGATAATAAGATTACCCTATATTTTTCAACATGTCCCTTCATAAATCTATCAGTCATCACACCAATAGACTTAGAAATGCTTTTTCTCTGCACGCTTTCTCTTTGCTTTTGTTAGAAGCAAAACAGAACTGAAACTTTTGTTTACATTTGATAGGCTTTGCATATATATGTGTGGATATTTTAATGAGAAATAAAAATGTAAATATAACATGCACATCACAAGAACAGCATTATTTTTTCCTCCTATGATTGCTGTATGAGCAGTAGAGAGGGATTACACAGTCAGACCTAATCATGTGCAGAATTTTGAATTTACTTTTCCTGAGCTACCACTGTAACTATGTTTTGAAGGAAAGTTCTCTTGAGAATAGTAGAACAACATGGAGTTGAGGCACAGTACAGTGTGTATTGGGTGAGGTCCTGAGGGTAGGAGTGGGTGTGCTGTAGTAAAGCACTCCTACACAACCACAAACACACCTACTCTGCAAATTCCTTCTGACAGCACCACCACTCTGAACAAGGAGTGTGGACCTGAAGATTCAACCTCAGATGCACTGCGAGTGTCAGCAATAGCTCAAGGCAACTCAGATAAACAGTTTTCCTCTATTCTCAAGCCATAAGCTCGCAGCAGTACAAACACACTGGAAGAATATTAATCTGATTAGATTTAGTAGCTCTATCTGAAGATTTAGGGACTTGATCCACAGATATACTTAGTCTGTTTATAGGAACGTAGATAAATATAATTTTTCAGCAAATCTAAATCCAGATTCACAGAGCAAAGCCCTGGATCCCTTTGGCCTCAGGCACTGCTGTGGCAGGAGGAGTGCAGGGGAGCCCCTGCCCTGCCCAGTGCTGCTTTCTCTCTCTGAACCATCACTTGTCTTAGGTCTGAGCTTTCCTGCCAGCTTCCCCTCCAACAGCAGCGATTGCCCAGGAATTGAGCTGGGAGTCTGAAACAAACAGCAGACTTTGCTGGCCTTCCATGAATAGCAGGGGTTTGCCAAAAAGACTACTCTCTCTCTAAATCCTAAAGATTTCACTGAAAAGCAGTGGTTTGATGACCTATTCCAAAGCCATGCAACAGAAAAAGCACTTGGCTACCTATGGGTATAAGCATGCAGTGTGTCCCCAATAGTTCAATGGCAACCTTTTATTTAGTTAAAAGTATACATGTTAATTTATCAGGATCTAATAATCTTATTTGTAATTACAGGGGTTTTTCCCCCTAAATGGGAGATAGTATCATACAGCCAGCCACAGCAATGCTTTTGAAATTAAGAAATGGCAATTTTTTCTGCTAACATAAGTACTCAAAACACAACTGGAGTTTGGATTATTTACCCTAACAGAGAACCTGCTGCACAGTGTCATTGATTATAGGGCACAGCAACAATAAGAATATCCTCACAGTTAGTCATTTCTGTAATTAACAATTAGCTTGTCAATGTACAAACCACTCTTAACTTCTCCTACAGCTGATAGCTAAAAAATCCTGGTCATTAGGAACACTGAACATCTGAATTCTTTGGGATGCTGCCCAGGCTGATGTAGATTACTCATCTGTGATACTCAACGGCAGTCATGCTGTACAGTGAATTTTCTGCTGAATACTGCATGTGTAAATACTTCCAAAAATAGATACAGTTTACTCTCATAACTGCTTTATTCAGTGAAGTTATTCAGAAAAAACTTTTCCTCCTTCTTTGCAAGTTAGGGCTTAAAGACAAATCAAAGAAAAATTTCAACTATATAATCTTGACCCTGGCCTTTTTTTACCCTTTTCATTTTGGTATAATATATATAATTCAATAAGGAAGAAAAACATTTCTTTTGCAGGAAAATAATCTATTGGGATACTGTCCCATATGTGCACTATAGAGCAGAAAGACAGTTACATCTGCATTTTGTTTCTCTAGATCTTTGGGAATAAAACTTGTGAAGAGTCTATGGAATTCATCCATCTGAATCAGCATAAAATCCCAGGTTTATTTCTTAATGTAAGGTTTTAATTTTTAGAAGAGTGTGCTGCATATTAGAGTTGTGCTGGCCTTTCACATAGGGAGGAATTTTATCCTGTACTGCGTGTCTTAATCAGAGGACAGAAACTACTCCTGATGTTACTGAAATTAGTAGGTCTGGGACTGTAATCCCATTTGCCATGTTAAGCTCTCCTCCTGAAAGCTTCCCTGAGCAAGTTTTCATATTCCAAGTTCCCAAAGAACTGCTGTAGATGGTCCAAGTTATATTCTGATAATGTCCCTTCAGTGTATGCACGTGGTTTCACTAAGCATTCCTCTCCTCTGAGACAGGAGTGTCTCTATTGAATTTGCAATCCAGGCTTTTAAATGAATCATTTAGTTTTATGTCAAAACCATCAAGAGCATTTTATAGGGAAAAATGATTCCTAGGAGTCAAACAAACTTGTTATTTATCACAAGGGATGCCGACAATTTTACCACACAATTATATCTGTTTCAGAAAGGCAAAGTAGTTGGAACAGCAATTGATGTCTGCCTCTCAGAGCAGACTCCTAAAACTAGTCACAATAGTCATTAAAGAAGAGACAACATTAAGAAAATCAATATCAAAACAGTGAACAGCATCTTAGAGAATCTTTCCACACTTTCAGCAGATATAATGAACAAAGCAAAATAAGAAAGCCAATAGTCTTTGTTTTCATCTACTTGAATGTTTGGCTGTTTTCAGCAAAATGTGTTAATGAACATTGGAAAGGTACACATTAACATATTTGATAGAAGGTAAAATGCAATGAGGGGATTTAATCAAAGCAATGAAGGAGTCTAATTAATGCAATCAGCATTGGGTCGTGCAAATATTTTCATTGAATGCCATCTTGTAAAGCTAGTGACGTGCAGGGTTTTTGCTACTTAATGCTATGCTGATGTCTCTACACACTAGGATCAACAGACATGACTGGGTAAAAATGCTACACTCACAACTATCTTCTCAGAATCCTTAAAACACAGGAAAACAATTACTGTTTTCCAAAAATAATGCAAATTAAGTCTGTTGATTATTATGTTACACTCTGATATGTTTATTTCCCTATAATTTTTAAATTTATTTTAGTTTTCTTTTAAGGTGTTTTTTTAAAATATTACAGATACATAGTCTAAAGCATTAACTTATCTGTTTTATACCTCTGTATGATACAGCTTGTCATTTATAGCAAAGTCTTTTCCACACTGTTAAAGAAAGCAACCCAGCCTAGCAATAACTTGCCTTTTATCTCTAGAAAACATTAAATAACAGGGTGGGTTTTTAAATAAAATTGTTTAGGAGCAGAAGATTTGTGTTCCCACATTCTTTAATCATCACTTACTAAAATGATGGCATGAGTTACAATTGAATCTAAATTAATATTAAACAAAATACATAAGTCAGGCTAAAGACCTTCTCTTCCCTCATAGTACAAGGCCTGCAAGGCAGTATCTATTCCATCTTACAAAACAGCTCCTCTTTTGGTTTACTTCAAGTGGGCAGCAAGTTCATTATTAATTACCAAGTTCTCAGTCCTGAAGAAGCCCAGCACCTTTATTGCCTCTGGCTTTAGCAATTCCAGAAAAACCTGGATGCTGTGTAGGAATCTCTGGAAAACAGAGCTGTGAAAATACACTGCAATTTCTTCAAAAGTACCATCGATATGAGCACCTAATAATTATTATGGGTTTATGACATTATTATGATAAATTAGTCAAAAACATCTCCGTGGATTAACCCACATAGTCAGGAGTACGTAGGCTTGAATAAAAACCAAATCTTTTATATTCACTTTTGAAAAAGAGTGAAGAAACTCAGCATCTTTTTAAATGGAATCAGAAAACTTTTGGCTTTTTTTTTTCTTAGCAAATAATGAAAAAAAATAATAGACTGACACTTCTAGACTAAAAGATTTTTTTTTAAAAGTCAGATGAAAATTTTAATTTAAATTTTTTTCTTAGCTTGATTTCATTTATTCTATATTTTGAAATTTTTTAAATTAAAATCTGACTTTTTTTTACTTTGTTCTTTGCATTAGTCAAAATACAAATTTCAGACAGATGGAATCCCATCATATCCTAGTACTAATTTAACCTCAAAATACCTAAGTCTTATACCCACGTGTTCTAGCCATTTGACTCAAGTTTTACACTTCCTTCTGTGACTGAAGTGGCTGCAATTCACAGAGATCTGTCTCAGTTAAACAAGACAGTTTTCTGCAGCAGCAGGTGATTCAGCATGTGGTGTAAAGCACAACCAAATATGGTGCACTTGGCAGGGAAACCCACAGCTGAGCTCCAGCCCTTCCTCTGCCTCTTCAGAGCTAATGAAACCTGAGGAAGCAGGTTTGCACACACCTGTGCTTGCTGCCATCACAGGCACTACAGACTGTGGTGCAGTCCCTATGTAGGTGTGTTTAGACTTGATAGTGGAGTTTATTTTTTATATATATAGTTATTTTATATTTATTTTATGTTATTTTATTTAATGCAATTTTTACTCAGGTTTTTAGTAGCTTCATAACTTAGTAAATGTCCCCGCATCCTGAGCATCTCTATTCTACATCACATCCCACTCCTTCACAAGATGGCTTCAATGATCAGTCCCACTCACCATTGTAGTTTCTGCTATTGAACCAAAGCTGTTGATAAATATGTTGCAGGTAACATTTACAGGAGGACCTGCAAGTTGAACAATAAATAGAAAAATTGACAGGTTTTGTTCATGACATATGTTAAGTATTGTTGTTCTCTTGCCAATGGCATCATAGCACTTACCATTGTGGTTTCTGTGACTGATCCAAAACTGTTGATAAAAATATTGCAAGTAACGTTTACTGGAGGACCTGTGGAATGCAATAAAAATGTTGCAATACACATTGAAACAAAAGTACAGATCCCTCAGCCTCCGTACAATCTGGTACAGATGTGGCTGAAAACAAGCAGAAAGTGAGTTTTCCCAAACTGTTCATGTAAATCTTGATCAAAAGAGAAGCATTATCAACAGTAATTTATTTAACCTACTTTCATTGGAAGTTGTTATATAAACACACAGAGCTACATCCTTGCATTTAGAGACTGACAGGAGAGTTGAGTGAGGGCGTTTTTCTTACCCACAGTACCAGTGCAGAATACACTTTAGCACTGCAACCACTCTTCTCTCCCTTCTCCCTTCATCCAGAACTTAAAATTTTCTCTCTCCATATTTACTCCACTCTGTACGCAAACATTTGCCACTGAAATTCCCCTCAAGGGAAATTTTCACATTGACTCCAGTCCACAAGCAGCTCTTCCTGCACCTGATCTGGAAGTGTCTGCCTCGCCATTACCAAATATTTAGCAATATCTGTTCTGGCTTGAACAGATAGCTTTCATTAAACAGCTATTTGCATTCTCTTCCCTCCCACCACCTTTGCTGTTATTGAGCAGTCACTGACATGTGGCAGAATGAATGGAGATTTAATATTTAATTAGTTGCCTATTAGCCTTCTTGATTTTTTAGGTGTGACGAAATAAACAGGGGTTCTCAACAGAATCAAAAAGGATTCATGCTAAAGGCCTGAATTTCAGTGACACAGAAGTTGGTACAAGCATTGAGTATCAAGTACTTTCTTCTTTCTTTTGCCATTACTATTTTTAATCACATCATGTTCCTTATAAATGAAAAAATGTTAGTGCAGAGAATATAAATATCCACATTTGGTTGATAATTCAATTTATAATGAAATGTATTTACAAAAGATGGAAAAATTATTACTTTCATTTTTGTAAAATGGAATAAACTAATGAGTCCATTGTCAATTTCCTGAGTGCTAGACTACCCACCTTAAAAGAAACAATCATGTTGGGTTTGGGAATAAAAACCACAACATTAACATGTTTTGAGGCTGTTAAATTCCAATGAGGTGTGTTGTTCAACTCAGTTTTTTTACAAGAATTGTTTTTAAAACATTTCCTTTTTATTTTGCAAATGTGTTTCCATTTCCAGTACCAAGCCAAAACCAAGCCAAATAGTCTGCTATTTTCCTTCCATATTATCATTTTTGTTCCTTTGAATTGGTGGTTTTTCTACTAGCTAGGCACCTTGAACATAGTGTTTCTCTACACCCAGACATACTGAGCCACTGTATCACTGAAGCTGGAAGGAACCTCTGGAGATCACCCAGTCCCCATAGTCCATCTTGCCCCAGAGCAGGAGCAGCTGGAGAAGGACTGTGCCACGTGAGACTCTGAATATATCCAGAGATGGACACTTCACAGATTCTCTAGGCAGCCTGTGCCAGTGTGCAGTGAACCTCACAGCAAAATGCTTCTTTTGTGCTTAAATGGAATTTCATGGGTCTCTGCTTGTGTCCACTGCCTCTCTTCCTGTAACTAGGCACCACTGAGAAGAATCTGGCTACCTTTTCTTTACTTACACCTCATCAGTTATTTAAGCACATGGTTGAGATTCCCCAGAACCATTCTTCCCCAGGCTGAGTGGCCTCAGCAATCTCAGCCTCTCCTTTTATGGCAGATCCTCCAGTCTCTTAACTACCTTCATAACATCTTTCTGGACCCATAGAATAATTCCATGTCTCTCACACTGGGGAGCCCAGAGCTGGGCTCAGCACTCCAGGTGTGTCTCACCAGTTCTGAGCAGAGCAAAGGATCCCTTCCCTCAACCTGCTGGCCATGCTGTGCCTAATGCAGCCCAAGAGTCCATTGGCTGCCTTTGCTGCAGGGGCACATTGCGGGCTCATGTTCAGCTTGGTGTCCACCAGGAGCCCCATGGCCTTTTTTGCAATCTGCATTCCAGCTGGGCACCTCCCAGATTGTTCCTTCCAAGCTGCAGGACTGCATTCCCTTTCCTGAACACAGTGAGGTCCTGTTGGCCCATTTCTGCCGCTTTTCCTCGTCTCTCTGAGTATCAGGAAACTCTCTAGGGCATCCACCATTCCTCCCAGTCTTCTATCTCCTGCAAATTAGTTGAGGGTGCACCATGTCCCATCATCCAGGTAATTAGTGAAGATGCTAATGAGTACTGCATCCCAGTCTTGAGGGAATTGACTGATGTAGTTGTCAGATTACTCTCCATGATATTTGAAAAGCCATGGCAATCGGGTGAAGCCCTTGCTGACTGGCAAAAGGCAAGTATTGCACCCATTTTTAAAATGGGAGAAAAGAAGACCCTGGGAACTACTGGCCTGTTAGCCTGACCTCTGTGCTTGTGAAGATCACAGAACAGATCCTCCTGGGAGCTGTGCAAAGGCATGTGGAGGACTGGGAGGTGATTTGGGACAGCCAGCATGGCTTCAACAAGGACACATCTTGCCTGACCAACCCAGTGGCCTTCTATGGTAGAGTGACTGCATCAGTGGTCAAGGGAAGGCTGCTGATGTCATTTATCTGGACTTCTGTAAAGCCTTTGACACTGTCACCCACAACATCCTGCTCTGGGAACTGGAAATGTGTGTAAAACTTGTTCAGCCCGGAGAAGAGAAAGTCCCAGGGACACTCTATTGTGACTTTTCAATACTTAAAGCAGGCCTGTAAGAAGGGTGGGAACAAATTTTTTAGTGGGGACATTCTATGGTCAAGGCGTAATGGTAAACTAAAACACACTTTGTTCTATAAGATTTTTCTAATCTAATAGTTCAATTAAAATGAAAGCAGCAAACTTCCATGGAGCATAGCCAAGGTTTCAGGCACAATCTAAAAATCTTTAAAGGCAAAGGAAATAATTAATTTGACTTTACTGCCTTAAATCTAAAAAGAGTTGACATTACCTACAAAAACTTAATCAAAGTATACTTTATAACTAAATCCATTTCTCCCCCTAGTTTTCCTTTTGTCACTTCCAATGCAACAAGGTAACAGTCCAGGTGCCTTTCAGGCACATTCAAAATAATCAAAGTGTTCTTTGAGTCATAAGGAAAAGGTTTCTCAAAAGGACTCAGGCAAAAAACCACCAAACCAAGCCCAAACCAGGCAGCTAATGCTCAAATAAACCAGAAAGTGAATGTCTGGTATTCTGATAAACAGCTCAGATATTTCTTCTGCTCCCTGCAGCTCCCTTTCCTCTGCTTGTCCAGAGGAGCTGGGGCTGCAGTCAGCAGGGCTCTCTGATACACTGCCTTCCTGAAAAACCCTGACATGAGAATGTATCACACTCCTCCTGTGACTTTGGGGCGCTTCACACTTACAGAAAGTCCCTGGCACTCATCTTCTCACCTTACCCACAAGAAACCAGAAAACACAGAATATTTCCCTGAATGTGCTGTGGCATGTTGCCTCACAACTCCTGTACCCAAGGTGTCTGTGATCTTATTGCCATCTGGCTAGAGAATGAATCTTTTCCTTTTCAGCTGCCAGAGGAGGTGAATCCATCCCAATGTGTGGAACAATCCCATATGGACTGATGAGTGCTGGGAGGAATACATTCGAGCCTTATCCAGCTCCTAACTCCAGCCTCTGCTAAATATTCTTCAGTATTGATAGCCCACAGTCACAAATCTTGCTCCATTTGGTACATTCTTGAGAAGATTTACTCATACTCTTTCACTGGAGATGATCCTAACTGCAGGTAATCATATCTACATCCTCAAGTTCATCCCAACTCTTGTCTTTTTTTGGTGTAGAGTTTCCAGATCACACCTGGCAGACTTTTCTCTTCACAATAATTCCAACCATACAGCTAAATTGTCCTTAGTGGGAAGGGAATATTATAATCACACAAGAGATTTAAAATGATACCTGTGCACTTGCCAATTTTCTTTGTTAAGTGTATTTATTAAGGGATTTTGTAAGGCAAACTAAAATACAGTACACAGAGAGAACTGTGAGCAAAGCAGAGATATGTGGAAGCAAAAATAAAAGATAATGAGGCAGAACCACCTTATGGAATGACAGTGGAAATATTGGCAAGATATTTACAGATCTGTGAAGAATCTTGTATCTTTTTCTATATGTAATATTTTTTGGTCTACCTTCTCAATTCAACTCTTTGACAATGCAGAGGTTTTTTTCTCACTATCTCAAATTATTTATTTTGTATATACAGAGGAGAAAGCTGAGCCAAATCTCCCTTCTCCCCTTACCACAGAGAGCAGGATAATCAAGACTATTTGAAAAGACTAAAATCAATCCCACCTGAGTTTGAAGGTAGAGCAGGAATCCAGGAACAGAACCTGAGCTAAGTGGGGAGGTAGTGATCCCACCAGGGATAGCGAATCCCATTTTCTGTAGGATTTCAGGGATTTCAGGTCAGAGCTCAAACAAGGGAGGTGATCAAAATGTGGGTGGTGGCAGGACAGACCCACATGCTGACCTGAGCACCAGTAACACATCCTGGGACAGCAGGGGAGGATAGAGGAACTTGTTGGAGATGGTTTTTAAATGCGAGTTCTGGAGACAGCTGGGGTTTTAGAAATCATTCATCCCCAACCAAACTGAACAGCCTCCAACATCCATCAGAGTCCTCATGAGACCTGAAACTAGCTGACTCCTCTGGAGCCTCTGCTGCTGCAGCTGCAGTGCTACGGGTGCCTGAGTTACCACTTCAGGAGTTGCCAAGGCACCTCTCCATGGCCCTGCAGGCACATCCCTGCAGGTCAGACAAGGATAAACTGCTGCTGGGACACCTCAGCTGGCCATGGCCATTAGACAGGGACAAGCTGTTCATCATCCTAGCTCCTTCCCTGCTCAGAGTGCAGCATGCAGGAGAACGCCTGGAGAAGAGTTATCAAAGGCAGCTCAGCCAGTCCTGTGGCCAGTGGCCATGGGTTGGGCCAGGGGGACAAATGTGGCTTTGATGCACTGAAAAGGTTCCTCTGAGACACAGGGATCCTGCAGCTACCCCAGGAGAAGTGCAGCTGCACACTTGTTTCCAAGGGCCCATATAATGTGTAGTCCAAACCATGATGAGAAAATTCACACAATTTAATGAGTTTGTTTAAGGTTAATGGTAAGAAATCAGGAGGCAGACCACAGGTACCTTTTTTTGCAAGCACCTAGGTAAGATTTTCTCTTTCCCTATCATTTTGCCTTTGGGCAAAACCAATCTTTTCCTCTATTTAAACATCATCCTCTCATTAGAGTCTTAACAGCTCAGTCACAGGAGGCAAAATTAATGGCACCAGGACGACATAGTTACCCTAAGGCTGACAAATCAAGGTGACATTTTTGTGCTGGGTAGTGATGCTTTTCTTCTATGAGGTTGTCTTTCTATGGGTTTTCTGTCAAGTTCATCACCCTGACTGCCTAAGTATAATCATGCCCAGTAAACACAGAATTCCTTCTTCCTTAGAAGTGTTCAACACAATCCAATGTGGATTATTAAATTTATGACACTTATTATTAATTCATTATAATAATACCTACTAAATAAACAAAGAAAAAAACTTTCCAAATTCAATTTTAAAAAAAGAAAAACAACAAAAAAAACACACCAAAAAAACCAAAACCCAAACAAAGAAAAAACAAACAAACAAACAGAAACCCAAACAAAAACAACAAGAACAAACAAAAAAAGTAACCAGTCAAACCAAACACAAAAATCTGTAAGGCCAGAGGTCTCAAACAATGCAGTAATTGTATGCTATTTTGCACTGATTCAATTTGCTGGTAAACTCAAATAAAGACAAAATTATTGTTCTGCTTCATCAAGCTAAAACCAACATCCTCTGAAAGTTCATCTGTCATATATAATAACTTAGCTTGCTGAGAATGCCATTTGCCCTGGTAGGAATATGGCAATGATTTTGGGTGCTTACTGTTGCATTCAAGACTCAGAATTGTATTTTGTGTAATCAATATATATTTATGGCCAACAGAATGAGGATAAGAGTCACAAAAGCACTTACAGAATCAGAGAAAAACCTGAAGAGGTCTTTAGGTGTCTAAAATCTTTTTGGGACTCTCATTCCCATTGATATCACTCAGTTCAAGAATTACCGAGTGTTTGAGAAATGCATGTGAGCAATACCATTTATAAAAATGGTATCTTTCAGACTGGGGGAGACACCACATGCCCTACCCATAGCAGGTGAGCTATAGAGGCAATGCTGGATGGAATCAGCAGGAAAGCATGACAGCAGAAAGTACAATTTCCCCTAGTTCCAGCTGCCTATTTCCAGAAGTGCATGTGCAAATGTATATGAGCAAATAAACAAAAAGAGAACTCTACTCTTACATCGAGATTTTAGCTGTTTCCCTTCACTTGCTTGAAAAAGCATCTTAGCAAGAATGTGGCCCTATGAGATGACCTGGATGTAAAGAGGTCATGTGATATTGCAGAATTGAAAGCTCTTCTTCAGCAAAATACCACTGAGGCCTCCCAAGACAAATACTCCAGTGATTGTCAGGTACAGGTGATCACAGGAAGAGTCACAGAAAGAAAATTCTCTGGAGTAAGTACTGCTAAAGCCATCTCTATATACATGTACATTGACACAGCTTGAGCTCAAACAGTGAATAGTCAATTCCTGAAGTAGTTTGTGAGTTTTCAGCTGTGGGACTATTGCTGAAGTTAACTGGAGTCATGCTGGTAAAATCCTATCAATATTTCAAGGAAGGAGAATCCCTGCTAAGATGCACTTTTTTGTGCCTTAAAGCTCTTGTGAAAATTGTTGGATTGGCATGCTTCACATTCAGGGAATGCTTTTGTCCACAGACCCAGCTCTGGCAGAGGAAGGCAAGTCTCACTCTACAAAGCCTCTTCAGTTCTGCATTTGGCATTACAGCATTACAGGATAGTCCATATGATGTGTTCATTCTTCCCTGACTCTTTCTGCTGAGGCTGATAACAGAAACATACATTACTGTCAGCTCTGGGTTACAGTGGGATATATCCACACGGGTTATCTAATAGACACTGAACAAGAACAATTTTCGGGCGCTGTTTCATTTCGCTTGACAAACCGGGAGTTCAGACAAGAAAAACCTGTTAAACAGTTGACATGCTCCTGATTTACCCAGCTAACCTGAGCTGGTCTACAGAGAATATACAGCCCCAGCAGCCACAATGGATTGTATAAATGTGCTGGAGCTGGCTTTCTCATAGGGAGTTTGGGGGATGGCACCAATGTGGTCATGGCAGGCTGGAAATCACTGGAGGCCATTAACCCCAGACATTATAGCTCCTGCTGAGCTCTGTATCACCCCAGTGTTGTGCAGCACATCTCTGAGAAAATCACTTGAAAGCTCACTCAGATATTTCTACACAGCCTTCAACAACACTTGTGACTGGGTGCAGCCACTCCCAGAGCTAAAATGTTCCATGTGCAAATGAAACTGTGGAAACAATCTAAAAAACAGTAAATCAGAAATCTTACATCTAGAAACTTCTCAATGGAACTACAAGACTAGAGTACAAAGTTATTTCAAATTTATGTCAATTTTGAGAATATTCAAATCAATCCTTAATATTTCTTATGTCCACCAAATTATTTTTCTTGGTCTGAGCTTTCCACTAACCTTTCAAATTTCCAAGTCATGACAAGCACCTCTTTGCAAGGCATCTCTTTCTAAAGTTTTCCTTCTTCCAATGCAATAGAGCAATGGACACTATATGGGCAAAAGGAATATTTTGCTTTTCTTCTGACATGAAAAGATCTGGATCTCTACTTCTCTTCCTATCATGAAACAGTGCTCACTGAAGTGGCTCTCAGCAGAGATTCTCCTCACACCTGATCCTGAGAAACTGCTCAGTTGCTCTGCATTAATGGAAACAGAGCTCTTCCCTGCTGATTGGCATGTGAACTGCATAATGTGTGCAGAGGCCTGGGACACTCCTGTATGTGGTTAAACAAAAGATGGTATTATATATACAGTCATGAAATCATGAAATCTGCACTCCAGCATAGGGTCAGACAAACTCCTTCTGGGTAATCTTATTAATAATGTTTCATGAAGCCAGGGTAGCCAACTCATCTGAGACTGCATGGTCTCAAGACCATGAGTTATATATATTTACTGAAAAGAGATAGATAGATAGATAGATAGATAGATAGATAGATAGATAGATAGATAGATAGATATAGATATGTTCAAAAGATACAGATATGTTCACTGAAAAGAGAAGGTAGGAGGGAAGATCTACTACTTAATGAAAGAAAGAAAAAAGGAAACGTACTAATAATAATATTAAAATGTTGCTGCTAACCTAGGTTTCTATTTGAAGTCAGAATGAACTGATTACTCTTTCTTGGCACACATTTCAAAATATTTATTTTTTAACAAATGTTACTTTGTTCATTTCTCTATATTTATCCTTACTTTTTTCCTTCTCTGTGATTCTGATCTTGTGTTGCAGAAATTAATGGAAGCTCAACTATAAATGTCAACAGCTATAGTCTCAAATACAGGTTTAGACAATTCCTATCCCTGTGGCTACAGAAAGGACTCAGAACGCATTTTAAGTCTTTTCTTGTTTCTCTGAGCCTCAGACATTCATTTTATTTAACAATTCTATCAGCTTTTCTCCATAATCTTCCTTGTTTTACTGTCTAAAGGCATATGCAGGACTTGAATTATAAAAGCAGTTTGGGTGACTAATATTAGAGAGCAGACATTGATTTATGGCTGATATGGAATTATGCACCAAATTATACATGGGACACGGTGAACAATGGGATTTAGACAAATAGGATGGCTCAGTGATGGGGACAAATGACAACAGAAATGGTCAGGAGCTGCTCTAGATGTCAATCAGCAACAGGCCAGAGACACAGATGCAACCACCCACCAGACCTTGAACTAAAAAAATAAAATTTTCCTTTTATTTTTAAGTATTTTATAATTTTTACCTCTTTACAATTCAACTCATTTTCACACAATGTGTGCAAAAGATATTGAAATTAATTCTTTCATACTGACTCTCATCTTCAATGCTCCCATCAGCTGATCTGTTGCTTGTTTAACTGAGCCTCCTACCCCTCTCCCTCACACATCTCCTTCCTTTTGGTGAATATCCTGTCTTGAATCCCACATCCTAAATACAAAAAAGAATTAGTGTTTTTACTGCAAAACATCATTAAGGTGCTTCTTGGGTGTCTTTCACAAGCATTTTTTCTATCATCTGTTCTTTGTATATATGAAATAACTGCAAGAAAGACTGCAAGAACGGGAGGGGAATGAGAACTCTTTGCCAGCCTAAAAAATAAGCATCTCCTAAACTGACTGCGTTACTTTTTTATCAATACCAAATCTGCTCTTTGATGCAGGATGTTCACTGCATTGCTGTGAGGAGCACCACACAGCTTTCACATAGGCTCAGAGCTCTGCTGACATAGACCGCGTTGCAGGGTCAGGGCATATGATCTTCTTCTGTCTTCTGCCACCAGCAGTCATGCTGAGCAGAGGTCTTCAACAAAGTCATCCAAATGAGAATGTGTCCACCCTGAGGAACCTATTCATCTAAATTGAATCTATCCCTAATTATATTTAACTTTGATAAGTCAAATTTTTATTTTATATTTTAAAAAAAGGACTTAAGGTCTGGTTTTAACAGATTGTGTGTGTGCTTTGCCTCACACAAAACACAGCTCTGAAGTGTGACAAAAACCAAAACTCTCAGGGGTATGAAGCCAAAGAGTGGAAAATTTTTTGCAAAGACCTGAAAAATTCTCCCAAATGCTTATTTTTGGATGTTTCCTATAACCAGACTGACCAAAGGCTTTAACACCTCAGACTGCTCCATCTGATAGGATATCACTGGAATGGAAAATTGCTGCAGTCTGAAACTTATATGGAGTAAATACATCCTCCATTATAGTTTAACATGAGGGAGAATTTTCCTGTTGCCTGTGCATAAACACATACACATGTGTTTATGCACAGGCAACAGGCAAATTCACAACTGGAAAAAAGGAATTTTTACATATGCTCCTGCTTTGGCACCATGCATGCAATTTGCATCTCTTCAACAGCTGATTTAAATTGCAGTCTGAGAGTTTACAGCAGCCTTCTGAGCAAACTGTTCTGTTGTTTTATTTATTACTTAGGACTAATACTTTATCATAGTAAACAGTGCAAGAAGAAATAGCAATTCTGATAGCATGGTTTCATAGCCTGAGACACAGACATAAACCAGCACACATTGGGAGTGCAGCCATTAGAGGCAGCCTAATACAAAGGGTATTGATCTGGTAAATTTTAATCCTAGGTTTTTCCTGACTAATTATGTCAGTTTAAGGAAAGCATTTAGCCTTTTCTCAGATATATTTCCCCAAGGACAAAAGAAAGGGAGATAACCCCTAGTTGTGTTCCTGGGGTGGAGGAGCAAAGAGTTTGTTCGTGCAGCATGAATCAATTGAGTGTTGGTTACCATTCCTTAGTGGAGAGTGCCCACAGTTCAGCCATCACATCTGTGCCCAGTGGTTTCTCTGCAGCCCTGGGCTTTGGAGACACAGAAATACACAGGTAGAGGTTATTAGCTTCGGGAGAAGAGCATCATTCTGCTACTGTGCTTCCCTGGACAGTCCAGTGTTTATAACAGCCAAAAAAATCTCAGGAGTTGCATGGCTGCTGCTTTGGTGCAGAACACCCAGGATGGTGAAGAACCAGGTGGTCCATGGGGCAGAACAGGGTGCTTCAGCACAGCAGGGTTCTACTTGCAGAGAGCAAGAAATCTGCGACGGGCTCCTTGTGTGCCCTCCTGAAACTGTGATTCTCAGGGGGCTTGAGGTACCTCCCTTCAGGATCCACTGCTCTGACCACTGCACCAGATCAGCATATACAATCTTACACTGAAAAATCAGTCCAAAATTTCTGGTTTTCCTTCTAAAATATAATCTGTTTTGTGGCAAATAACAAAATAATGAGAGTTTTCATGCAGAAAGGATCCCTTCTAAGAGCTTCTATGTCTGTCTCAGATTGAAAGGATGTTGACTTGCATCTCAGATTATGAGGCTGTGGATTTCTAGGAAAATGGGGTGGGACATCTCTCACTGTCTTTTATTCAGAGGAGGTGGGATTTATCCTAAAGTGCATCTGTGGTTACTGCTGAAAATACTTCTATCTTAATGGTTGGGGCAATCATCAGGAAATGTGAGAGAAGTGCTGTTTCTCAAACCCTGTCCTTACAACATTTTCTGTGACAGTCACATCAGTTGCCCCTAAAGTGTACTGGCTAGAACAGGCAGTTCTGTGCATCTCATCAAAGTGGTCAAGAGCAAAGGCTCTCCTTTCTCAGACAAGCAGCTACATTGAAAGGTTGAAAAGTCACACTCCCTTTGCAATTTTTTTCCTGGCTTGCTCAAGTTTGAATTCTTTGCTTCAAAATAGACCTCTCAGAATCATTTATACTCCTTTGGGTCAGATGGAGAACTCTTTAGATGAGGGAAAACTGGGCCAGAAAGCCTTCTATGCATTGTAGAGGATGTCAGGCCACCCAGAAGACACCATTTGTTTGGGGGTGGCAGCATGGCATGTTAAGTGATTACAGATCCACACTGAGAGGAATCTTTTTCCTGTGGAATATAAGGCAGGCTCTGAGATGCCTGGTCCACATAGGGAGATGGAGGTGGAGCAGTGCCTCGTCAGAGAGTCTAAATTTGGATTAGGAGAGAGGTGAGTGCTCTGTGAAGCAGACTGGGGCACTTCTGTGCACACTTGAGAGCAAAACTGAGAGAATCTGAGAAACTTTAAGTAAAATAGTAATGCACTGCCAAGAGTTACAAAGCAGGTGGATGAGAGATTTCTGGAGAGGGGGCATGGGGTTTGTTTGTGGGCTCATATTCCACCTAAGTCCTATTTTAAATGCTCTCTTCTTTTATTGACTCATGAAATACTGAATACCCCTGATGAAAACATGCATCAGGGGTAATCATAACGTCTTCATTCCCTGGCAATACTTGAGGATTGCTGGTAGCTGGCACAGTTCAAATAAGCCACTAGGCTGCTCTTATTTAACCCTCACAAGTAACTGAATGCTTGGTGAATTGTACTTCTCTCTCATGTATATATGGCTTAGATCTTGCACAGTTTCCAGTATCAGAGCCTTTCTATATCTATAAATTTAGAATTTTAATCACAGACTTGGTGTTTATGACATTGACAGGCCACTATTTATGCCATACATGGTGCACACTTCATCTTAGAGATCTGCCAGACCCTGTACCTCCCTGCCTGCATCATCTGGGGGGCTCCTCTCTGCAGACTTAAAATCACACCTTTCTGTGAAAGACTGTGAAATGCTGATTTGGAAGATGAATTTTCATACATACATTTTTGGACGACTTAATCAGAGATTTACACGTATGCACAGTCAAGAACACCCCCCCAGTACACACAGAGAGGGGGGCAGTAATGAAGAAGAATAGAAGTTTAGACAGGCATGGACCTGCAGGAGGATGAGACTTCACCTGAAGGCTGAGGTGCCATCACAGAACCACTTCTTTGCTGTGGAGAGTGAAGAGGAAAGACTTGTCAGATCAGGATCGCTGCTGGAGCCGAGTAAGGCAGCTCCATCTGCTCCCTGTGTTGCATCTTGTGCACTGAGAAAGGGGACAGTGGGTGACTCTTCCACAAGCTGTGGAGGGAGAACCCACGTGCTCTCAAGAGAGGTGAGCTGCTCACCCTCGTACAGCCCACTGTGACCCACTGCTGCTGCTTCATCTGGGTGCCAGTGGCACAGCCAGGAGCTGCCTGAGGAGCACCAGGAAAGATCAGAGAGCCCCAAGCACGGTGATAAGGGACTCTGGAGAGCAGGAACCTCTTTCATCAATCCTGCTAGAGTTGCAGTCAACAGCTCAATGTCCAAGTCCATCAGCTCATGTTGGGACTGGTGCTACTTTGTCAGCAACATGGACAGTGGGACACACTGGGTGGGGTGGTGAGCACGCTGGGGGGAAGGGATGCCATCCTGAGGGTCCTTGAGAGGCTTGAGAGGTGGGCCTGTGCGAACCTCATGATGTTTAACCAGGCCAAGTGCAAGGTGCTGCATGTGGAGCAATGGCAAACACCAGCACAGGCTGGGCAGAGAGGGATGGGAAACAGCCCTGAAGAGAAAGGAGAAAGGAGAAAAAGAAAGGAGAAAGGAGAAAGGAGAAAGGAGAAAGGAGAAAGGAGAAAGGAGAAAGGAGAAAGGAGAAAGGAGAAAGAGTTGGACATGACCAATGTGTGCTCACGGCCCAGAGAGCCAACCCTGTCCTGGACTGCATGAAAAGCAGTGTGGGCAGCAGGGAGAGGGAGAGGGAGAGGGAGAGGGAGAGGGAGAGGGAGAGGGCTGTCCTTCTTTGCTCTGCTCTCATGAGACCCCACCTGAAATACTGCATCCAGCTCTGGCACCCTCAGCACAGGAAAGACATGGATTAGTTGGAACAGGTCCAAAGAAGGGCCACAAACATGAGAAGAGGTCTGGGACACCTCTTCTATGAGAACAGACTAAGAAAGTTGGGTTTGTTCATCCTGGAGAAGACAAGGCTCTGGGGACACCTTAGAGCAGCCTTCCAGCATACCTAAAGTGAGCCTACAAGAAAGATGGAGAGGGGCATTTTACAAGGACTGTAGTGACAGGACAAGAGATAATGTCTTTAAACTGAAAGAGAGTGGGTTTAGATCAGATATTAGAAAGAAATTCTTTTCTGTGAGGGTAGTGAGACACTGGAACAGGTTGCCCAGAGAAGTTGTGGAGGATCCATGCTTGGTTATTCTCAAGGCCAGGTTGACCTGAGATCTGAGTGATCTTGTCTAGTGGGAGGTGTCCCTTCCTGTGGCAGGGGGGTTGGAACTAGATGATCTTTAAGGTCCCTTCCAACCCAAACTATTCTAGGATTCTATGGAAATCTACAGAGGAAAAAAATAGAGTATTGAAACTGTCTAATAAAACTGCATATTTCTGGTTTACGAATTCATTTTTCTAGTAACTGTGTAAAATAGATTTGTAGATTATAAATGTATATACTTATAGTAAATTTAATGTACATGTTCTAAATATAAACTGCATGCTTTCTAAAACAGCCAGAACACAACAAGATTCTTAATGAGTGACCCAAGGGCCTTGGCTTCAACTGCATAAAAAATTTAAGTGTGAACATGACACTGGATGTGATAAAAACATTACACTTATATTAGAATATGATCAAACAATAGATGTACTCCTTTGATATGAAAGGTCTTTGGCTCTGCTTTGACATTTCTTTTTCAGAAATCCCCTTTGCAGTTTATGCAGCAGCAGAATAATATTCCATTACAACACCCAAATCTATTGATATCTCTCAATTAAATAATTGGTTCTGAATAAAGGCAACACACCAATACAATACAGATGACCATGGCCAAACATTTATATATAAAAGAAGACCTGGACCGATCCTCAGCTTGGACGCCAGGCAGCATTGGTTCACTTGTGCTTTACCCTGCTGCGTGCTCACAGCCTTTCTGGCTTGCCCTGGAAGCAGCTGGCTGTGGGTAGCTCAGAGAGAGATCCAGGGGATGAGCAGAAAGCCAAGCAGTGCAGCTAATCAAGGTGCCTTGAGCTTGCTGTCTGGCCCCATTTGTCTAGTAGCCCAGACATAACCTAACTAGCCATGCAACTCATCCAGCCTATTCATGTTCTGAGGAAAAACCTGAAATTAAAGAGAGAGAGAAGTGCAAGGTCCATAGTCCTTTTCTCCTCCCTAGCAGTTTTAAAAGAAACACAATTAAAATGCTCCTTCTGCCTGAAAATGGGCATACCTAGGGCAGAGACTGAGCACCATTTCCTTAGCTTCATTTTTGCAGTTGAAGAAAAATAAAACAAAATCAAATAAACCCCATGTCCTGTGGGTAAGTATCCTTGTGCAGCATCTTGCTGGGCAATGAGGTGTATGTACATGGCTTTATCTGAAAACATTGCACAGTTTCAGATGTGTTTCAGGACAGAAAATAAAACAGAAGCTTTCCTCCCTAATGATATATTCTAGGACATCTCAAGCAACTGTATTTAGGGAGTGCAATGGTCTGGCCAGATCTGAAGAGTGCCTCGTTAGTCACCCTGCTCCTATAGAGAATCCTCATCCCATGCCCTAAGACTTGAATGCACCAATAATGTGTCCTTTCTTACAGCACACTGCTCTGCCTGAAAAAGATTTGAGTCTCCATTGGACTTGGCCCTCTGAGCCTTTGAACTTGGCCCTTTGTGAAGAATAGCCCAGTACGGAATATTCACCACATCTGACTTCAGGGCCAGTAATTATTACCAACTGAAGTGGAATGAGGAGGCTGTTAACCACTGGAGAGCAAATTGCTACAGTCCCACAGCTTACCTTTGGTACGTTTTTCAACTTTTGTATGTCTAGATAAGGGTCAACTTTTGCAGACAGATCCTCTTATCATGTGCATGAAAACTGCTTTTATTTATTAAGCTTGATGCCACTAATTTCACCCTTAAATGTCATTCAGTGTTTTCCATTCCTGTTCTTTAAGCGTTTCATTACTGGTCAATTCAGGGGCCAAATAAGTAAGCAATGGGTTTAAACATATGGGAAAACCTGATCCTTGCTGCCAAGGAGTTAAAGTATTAAAGTGCACAAGCCATTTCCTGTAACAGTTGTCAGGCTAATTGTCAGTAAATTACTTAGTCCATGTGTTTATTATTCAGATATAAACCCACGAACTCGGCATGAAAATGGCATTACACTGCTGTAATCACAGACTAATCTTTTACAACTATGGCCCTACACCCCCAAACTGCATCACTAACAAAACAGCAGCTTTTGAGCAAGTTAATTCACACTGTATTGCACCATGCAGTTATGAGGGTAATATTAACAGGCACTATTGCTGCACACCTTCGTGTAATTCCATAAAAATCAGAATAATCTTTAGTAAATGGCGATTCAATCAGAAAGACTGAATTTAAAACATAGAATGAAATTCAATACAAAGAAAATCACTATCATCTTCATTGTAAATATTTTCTATACCTGAAGATAACACATTTCTGCAGGGCATGACAGCCAGCCTGTTACTTAAAGTATTTGGCATAACAGACATAGCAGTGCCTATATATAATGGAGTTTTTTCTGTCTGATAATTTCTAGATTGCATTTAGATTTTTAATAATGGTAGATGATGAAAGTGTTAAAATGTTGAAATTTATTAACTTCTGAAGATCTACACCTGATCGGAAATGTTAAATTCAAGTTGGCTCTGCATTAGCCCCACATTTCATGTTGTAATTCAGTTTTAGATTGATCCCTTGTATCCTGGCATTACATGCGGTCCTCTTGAGCCTGAGCTGAACGTACACTAAGCTAAGATATCACTTCACCATCCCTTGTTTCTAGCAATGAAAAAGCACATTCTTGGCTAGTTTCATAACAGAGGTGCTCTACGCTGCCATTTCCTGCCTTTCTTTAACTTTAAAAGCAAAGTGAGAACTGGAGAAAGTAAAAGACGTTGCTTCTCTTGTGTTTTACCATAAAAAAATAGAAAATTAATGTTAATAAAGTAAAAATGCACTGTCCAAGTCTCACCTTTTATTATATTTCAAAAGTCATGCTCAACTGATGTTATAACTGAAGAAGATACTGCAAATCAACTCACAGGACCATGAGCATATATTTGCTGTCAACAGAAAGACTCTCAGGGACTTCAGTTAGTACTAGATTGCAGTCTTCATATTTACATTTAAAAGTATTCCCTCTGTGTCCTTACACAAATTATTAGCCTGTTCCAATTCAAAGAAAGATAAGTGGAAAATGAAAAAGCATGCATTAAATATCTGACAGAGAGTGATTAAAGAAGGGCAGTATTGAGAGCTGTCACTCTGGAACTTCCTTCTGGCTTTTCATCAGGGAGATATCCCCTCTTAGTGCCTGGACATTTTGTATCCAAACACTTGAAATCAAAAAGAAAAAGAAATATGTTTTTCTGTGTTCGAATGATTATGTAAGACAGAACAATACAAAAGAGAAAGTACCTTTCATTATACAGTACTGCTGGGAAAAAAGCACAAAACCAAAAAAAAAAAAAAACAGCCACAAAAAAATCCCAACCAAAGAACCCCTGTTGTTGATGTCTAAATGTTTATATATTCACCTGTTGCTCTCTCACTATCTTCCTGAATTTTTTAATTTGCCAGAACAAGATAGGAAGAAGTAGTCACTAATGAAGAAATCCTTTATCTGGATAAAACACCTTGTTCCAGTAAGTAGCATTTTCCTCTCTCTTTAGAGTGCACAGCCTTTATTTCAAAAATTAATCTAATAGCTGCTGTTTTCCAGTAATTCAAACTAGTCATAAAAGTATATTTAATTATTGTATAATCAGTGGCATAAGATAAATGTGTTCTACTCAGTTGCATTTCCATGAAATCAGAGTTTTCTGACACTTTAAAATCCCTGTAGTGGACTCAGAAAAAGCTGTGTAACTGGTCTAAAGCAGAAAAAACTAGACAAACGCATGAGTAGAATCACAGAACCACAGATTGAACTGAGTTGGAAGAGACCATCAGTATCATCAAGCCTAGCTCCTGGCCCTGCACAGGGGCCAAGAGAATCCCACCATGTGCTTGAGAACATTGTCCAATGCTTCTTGAACTCTCTCAGGCTTGGTGCTGTGACCACTTCTCAGGGAATCCTGTTCCAGAGCACAACCACCCTTTGGGTGAAAAATCTTTTTCTAATATTGAACCTGGACCTCCCCTGACACAGCTTCAGGCCATTCCCTTGGTCCTGTCACTGCTCACCAGGGACAGCAGATCAGTGCCTGCCCCTCAACCTCCCCTTGTGAGGATGTTCATGAGCACAATGAGGTTTCCCTCAGCCTCCTCCTCTGCAGGCTGAACAGACCAAGTGCCCTCAGCCACTCCTCACACAGCTGCCCCTCAAGACCCTATGAGGAGAGGCTGAATATGGCACAACTATCTTGATTCACAATGTCTTTTCTGAAACATAGTAAATAAAAATTATCCCCAAACTAAAATCAAAACCAGACAGAAGGTCTTTAGTTTAAACCATTGCTCCAGTAGCCTCTTTTACGATAAAAAGTTCTTTCCTTAAAATATGAAAAATGTCACGAATCAGGTACTTATTCAGCATTTCATGCATTCTTCCATTTATATGATTTAGAATATCAGTATTGTGCAATAGGCCTTACCCCAAAATTATCTTAAACATACATATAAATGTTAAAAACCAGAACAATTTATTATGGACAGAGTAAAGACTCAGTAAAAAAAATAATCTTTATCATACTAACTCAAGCAAAATAAATTTATTTTGACTCCTTTGCAGCTGTTCTTATTCTTTAAAAGGAAGAAGTATGTAATATAGAACAATTAGTATTTTCCATTTCTTTCAACCATTGCTGAGACTTGGGCAATGAAAACATGGATATTGACTAATAAAGAGGGTTATTAGCTGGCAAGGTTTTGACTGGTGATATGAAGTTCAAAACTGCATGACTTAACTCCCTAGTTCTAAACTCTGAGGTCCAAAATACCATTCAAATGAACATAGCAAAGAACAAGGAGAACTTTCAGGCCCCTCACCAGAATACTGAGAGCTCTGGGAGAGCTCACAGACATGAAATTATGAGCAAGAATTGAAGATCTATTTACCAGCTCAAACTACCGCAACATACCATCCTGCTCTGGAGTGTGACTTAATAAATAAATCAAAAACCAAAATATGGCAGATGCTTTCCCAGTAAGGTCTCATTTGTGTCAACAGGCAGCAACTTCACTTTGGGAATGCAAACAAAATACAGGACTCAGAGGGGAGAAGTGTCTGTCAAACAGCTCAGCGTGCACCACACAATACCTGCCCTCAGTGTCAGGGGAGCAAAGCCACGAGCCTGCCTCCTGTGCTGTCCTGAAATGGTTGCAGACTCATACTGGGGAGCAACAGAGAGCTGTCTCTAAGTCATGTCTGTACATGGGACTGTTGCTGTTACTGGTTTTTGTCTGAGATACAAGAGATTATTTTTTAGTGCACACCCCACCCCACCCCCCTGCTCTTTCCTCTTTAAAGAGCAGGAAAATGTTCTTAAGGATTGATGTTGTGCTCAATTCAGGCAACTTCTGCCTTCATTTACGTTCTCTAAAATTTCACTGATACTCATGCAAACACAAAAAATTAATGTGAGAGACTAATGCAATATTGCTTACTATAAGCTGATGTGGACACCAGTTCAGGAACTCAATAAACGCTTTGAAAAATACTCTGAAATTAAGACTTTAGACTTCACTGACTCGGTTTTCCTAATTTGTCAGCTTTCAAACCTTTGGATCTGAAATCCATACTGGTTTGCTCCTTGCTCAGGCATAGGAAGCAGTCAAAAAAAGGCACTTTGTTCTAAATCTTGTAATTTGCACATGTGGAACAAAAGGAAGAAACCAATCTTTGATCTAAATTTAATTAAACACTTTTCTCATTGACATGTGAGCTTCTTCTCTCCTTACAGTTCATTCACTGGCTAAGAAGTGATTATTTTTTCCAGTCATTATCAACTTTCACACTGCTAAAAAGGCTTAATGCAGGAAAAAATGCATTTCAGTGGCCAGAGCTAATAGATTTGAGTTGCAAATGTACATTACCACGAGATTTGTTAAAGGAGAAAGCATTCTATCAGTTTTCAAAGTAAAACCGTACATTGAGCTTTAAATTGGCCTAGAGGAGATGATTTTGGTGGACTCTCCCAAAATGCTAAATAATGGCAATGAAAACTTCTCTCCCAACTCCTTTCATAGAAAGCCACAAGATGTTCTGTGCTCTATTCTATAGGGATTTACAGGACTACAGCAAGGAAAACTTGCTTTGAGAAAGAATGTTAGCAAAAGAAGCTTCCAGTACACGGCCTTCTTTGTGCTGGGATGGTCGTGGTGATGTTCCACAATTCAGCCCAAATTTTGGAATAAATGGGGACTGTTATAAAAGTACTGAACAAAATACAGCTTCTATATTTTATAGGGATCCTGAGCCATTGGTTTTTATCATTCATTCAGCATTTGCAGGATAAAATCTTCTGTGTATATTCCTTGAGTCCCCCCTACCTTGGGGAAGAAGATTTTACTTTCTTCAAGCTGAAAGAAAACAGATTTTTTTTCTTCAGACACTGCTATAAGGAAGACAATATCTCAGCATGAAAGTTTTAATGATATTGTCTTTGTGGCTTAAAAATTTCAGGAACAAGTCATCTCATTTGGTTTTAGTCTGAAGCCCATAATCCTATTCACTATGTGAAATTAGTAAAGTCTTCAGAAGCATTTTCTGACAGCTGAACATTATTGTCATTTCAAAAGAGGGTTTTCAAGCTCTGGACCTTTATTACCTACACTGTTCTGTCTCCTAATCCACTCCATGGATCAGCTGTTTTCCATGGCACTATAACACTGGAAAAGTGAAGTTATTGAAAACATACTCTAAACCCAGAGGTTAAAACCCCCTCAAAATCTATAATTTATCCCAAACTTTATCAATGAATTAATTAGAAGTCTTAGAAAACTTACCTTTAAAATTTGGTCTGATTCTAGCATCATACCCCGATGTCCTTCCCATCAATTTGTCCAAAAAATCTGAAGGAGACAGGGTCTGTGAGGGGGATTTTCCAGATCTTGAATCATGTTCTTTACAGAAAGTCGTCCTAAATAAATTATTAGCCACCATTAGCTAATATTTAGCTTGTATTGTATTCAAGTCATGGAGAAATTACATAACTAAATAAATTTGTCTCAACTCAGTGAAGGTAGAAATTAATGTTTTTACAGAGCAACATACTCTACCTTTCATCTGAAAACTTTATTCTAGAAATAAAGACAAGTTTCAGGTATCATGCGTGAACACAATTTTCCATTCAGAAAAAGCCTTAGCTTTAAAAAAATTCATTACAGTTTTAAGACTTTAGGAAGATTCAATTTACTCTTCACCTTAATGTGTAGATACATCTTAGAATAATTTTGATATCCTTTTTTATATCATTGTTTTAATTGCATGGATGCTGTTAAAATATTATGTTAACACTGGTTTAAGGTGGTCTTAAACTTCCAAACAAGAGCCAACAACATTTAATCAGCACCACTGAAAAATACTGGATTTCTTAATGTTGGGAAAGATACAGATGGGAAAAAAAATTAATTCTTTTTTACAAATTATGCCCAAAAAGTATTTAAATCATGCTAATGAGTGTCCAGATTCCTTCCCAGCACGGCAAGAAGGGTTCTGGAGTCAGTCAGAACTGATCTTAGGGGGGTTTCACCCCCACTCCATGAGCACTGAATAATAAAATTTAGTATCACCAGGTGGTATTCACACGCAAGTTCATTGAACACACCTGTTTCAAGGATTTAAGGGAAAACTTCTGGTATGATATCATGTGTGTGAAATGCTGTGTACACAGCACATTGCATATTGCAAACATACATTGCAGAGAAAGACAGTTTGGGAGTTCCCCACGGTTGTTCCCCAGGGAAAAAGAAACTAGAATGAAAACTATCATATTTGGTGTGTAGAGGCACAGATTTAATAATAAAACATTATCTTAAGTCTTAAATAACCAATTTCATTGTGTCTGTTTCCACTTAATCTTTGAGCTAAATTAAAAGCAATTCTGACTCTGACTTCTTAAACACTCTCTGTTTAAATATTTGCCCAAAGGGAACCTCTCAGTTTCAGGAGTGTTTCATGGGGTATTTTCATGCATCTGCATGCAAGTATAAAAATATCAGATAAATATCTGGTCATCTGAAAGAAGAAGAAAATATCAAATCCTCTCTCGCTACACAAGAGAAACAATTCATCTGAATTGTTAAAAGGCAAGGTGATAGTAAATTCTCATGGTGTGATTCCACACATTTTTTTCAGGTTCCATTTATAGGAGGGAGTTGCTTCCTTTTGCTTTTGTCAATGACAGGGCACCATTGCAAATATTTTTAATATTTAATACACAGAAGATGATCTATCCAACTTAAATAATGAAATAATTCAGTTAAGAAAATAAAAATTGGAAAATTAAGACAATACACTTATTTATCTACAAATTACTTCTGTTTTCATTCAGAGCCCACTAGTTATGAGTATTGTGAAGCCAGGCTCACAAATATAAACAGTTTCACTCTGTCTCTATATGTATCCCTCATTACTCTTAGAACAACACTTTTACGTGTAGATTCATCTGTACGTGCAGATGCACAGCAGCATACAGTCCAATAATAAATCTCATCCAAAATTCTGGTTAATAAGGCTGACCTGTTTGCTTAGCACCACAAAAAAAAAAAAAGTCAATAGCTGAAGAAAAAGCTCATAAAATGTTAAAAACAATCAGAAACATTGGGACTTTAAGTGAACACAATACTAGTCTGATCCAGGGTTTTACCAAAATCAGAGAGGGCTGGTTCTCTAATTTCGAATAACTACATCCCTGACAAAACCAGCACAATCATTTCCAAAGACTGAAGAGGAGGGAACCAAAGCAACTTCCTAAACAACCTTTGACAGGAGCAGAGAATTTGCATTTAGGAAGAAAAGCCAAAGAAAATGTTCTTAGCTGTACTGATATACAGTGAAAAGAAACCCACATCTTTGCACCAGAAAATGGAAAATAGATCACCCAAACTTGAGATTATTATTTTTTGTGTTTGTTACCAGGCAACGAGTCTCTGAGTGTAAAAAGGGATAGTCTATATAGAATGAACACAAAACACTCTCAAATACAGCAAACAAACTAGGTTATTGTGACGTAGTATCTTTATAGTTATGATTCTCACGACCTTTTGACAAATATTATTACAGAGTGGTATCACCTACCTGAAGTGGTTTGTCTCTAAGAAAAATGCAAACAAGGTTGTCAAAATTTTCACTAGCTGCCGGTTCATTCCTCCTGCTTTCTGTGATGATTTGGAAATATCCCAGAAATGATTCCAGAGAGATGCAGGGAAAAAGTAAGCTGCTGCTGCCTAGATTTCCAAATTCAGCAAAAATTTAATTTTCTTGACAATCGGGAAGAGAAGGTCTGGATCTCTACAAAGTGGGGGTAAAAGACAAGTGCCAGTCCTTGGAATCATGGTCAGGTCAAGCCTAGGCTCATCTCCAGCAGTCAGCACAAAAGAGATAAGGCATCAGACACAGTCGTTCCCTCGACTTGTTTTTGGTGATGGAGGGGGAAAAAAAAACAAGCAAAAAAGAAGAAAAGAAATTGAAAGAAAGCGGGGAAAAAAAGGAAAAGAGAGGAGGAGAAAACCCAACTATGCGAGGAGCATCAGGCAAAAGGGAACAGCGCTGAGAGCAGTTCTGTTGTCGAAATGTTTTATTCCCCTTTCGCTGAAAATTAGTATTTATGAACGGTGGTGGGGCTACCGGGTCGCTCTGCTTTCCCCTCTTTGGGTAGGGAAGCGTCGGCGTTGCCGGGGAGGGCGGCGGGGTGTGCGGGAGGGGGCTGCGGGCACGGCGGAGCGGGCGGGAGCGGCGGGCAGTGCTGGAATGGGGCGGCAGCGCCGGATTCAGCGCTCGGACAGCTCCGCGCCCGCGCTGCGCATGCGGGGGGCGCGGGGGGAGCGCGGGGCGTGCGCGGGGCGCGGGGCCGGGGCTGCCGCGGGGGCGGGCGCGGAGGCGGGCGGGCGCGGAGGCGGGCGGGACCCGCGGGCCGGGGGTCGGGCTGAGAGCGGCGTGGGGGCAGCGGTGCTGCGGTGTGTGCGGTGTGTGTGGGGACGGTGGGGCAGGGGTGTCAGCGCGGTGCGTTTGTCACGCGTGGGGCTGTGGTGTGTGTGGTGTGTGTGGGGTCTGTGGGGCAGGGGTGTCAGCGCGGTGCCTTTTTCATGCGTGGGGCTGCGGTGTGTGTTGTGTGTGGGGGGTGTCAGCGCGGTGCGTTGGTCGCGCGTGGGGATGCGGTGTGTGTGGGGTCTGTGGGGCAGAGGTGTCGGCGGGGTGCGTTTGTCACGCGTGGCGCTGCGGTGTGTGGGATGGCGGTGCCAGCGCGGTGCGTTTGTCACGCGTGGGGCTGCGGAGCGGCGCGGTGCCATGCGCGCTCCCGCCGCGGGGAGGCGCTGTCGCGGCGCGGGCAGGCCCTGAGGGCGCTCCCGCTGCCCGGGGAGCTGCCGTAGGTGCGGCCCTGCCCTCCGCTCTGCCCTCCGCCCTGCCCGGGCACCCACCCTGCAAAGAGGGGCTGGGCCGGGCCCCATCACCCTGCGGGAATATCGACAGGAAGGGCCTCGACAGGAAGGGCCCCGGTTCTCCTCGGTGGTGCCAACCGCTAGGAGGAGAGGCGCCAGGCAGAAGCTGATGCACAAATTCCACCTGAACATGCCCAACTTGACTTTCAGCAGTGTGGAAATCAATTCCTGCAAAGAAGTTGGGATTTTTACCCATCCTGCACTCCCCAAATAAAAGGAACTATTGTTCTTTCTTCAGTTTTAGGTTCATCTGTATTTTTTAAGTCCAGTTGTATTCTCCTACCACAGATCCAGTGCATCTGAACACTGCTTCACTTCCACAAGAGTATTTGCACAAGCACACATTTTTCACATCTCCAAGTGAAAAACCTACAGCTTCAGGACAACTACTGTTACCATGTGTCTAGTCATCTTAAAAAAAAAAGTGTTTCTGAAAAAGAATTGTTCTGTTCACACATTAGCCAGAGATCAAAGCCGCATACTGTTCATTAAATGAAACTCAGCTGTTGCATTTTGTTTGTTTATTTTAGTTTAATAGGGTAGGATGAATCTGAAAAAAACCAGAAATTAAATAGAATATATAAAATTTAAAAATATTGAGAACCATAGAATGGTTGTGGTTGGAAGGGATCTTAGATATCATCTAGTTCCAAACCCTATGCCATGGGCATGGACGCCTTCCACTAGACCAGGTTGCTCAAAGCTCCACCCAGCCTGACCTCAAACACATCCAGGAGTGGCGTGTCCACAACCTCTCTGGGCAACACTTTGCAGTACCTCACCACCCTCACAGTAAAGAATGTCTTCCTAATATCTAATCTAAACCTTCCCTCTTCCAGTTTAATATCTATCACTACATGTTCTTGTAAAATGTCCCTCTCCAGCTCTCTTGTTAGCTCCCTTTAGGATCTGGGAGGGTGCTGTAAGATCTCCCTGGAACCTTCTCCAGGATGTACAAACCCAACTCTCTCATAGGACAGGTGTTCCATCCCTCTGATGATCTTTATGGCTCCCTCTGGACTTGTCCCAATAGGTCAATGTCCTTCTCGTTCAGGCTGACCCCCTGAACCTGGACACAGCACTCCAGGAGGGGTCTCACAAAGCAGAGGGGGAGAATTACCTCCCTCGACCTGCTGGTCACGCTGCTTTTGGTGCAGTACAGGAGGTGTGAGGATTTCTGGACAAGCACACATTGCCAGCTCATGTCCAGCTTCCTGTCTGCCAACACCACCAAGTCCTTTCCCTGAGAGCTGCTATCAACCTATCCTCTGCTCAGCCTTGTGCAATCAATCCTCTGCACAATCCCTTGTGCTTGGGATTGCCTCAATGCAGGACCTTGTTCTTGGTCTTGTTGGACTTCACAAGGTTCATGTGGCCCTCAAGCCTTTCAAGAACCTTCTGGATAGCATCCCTTCCCTCTAGCCTGTCCACCACATCACACAGCTGAGCGTCATCCTTAGGCTAGCAGAGGAAGCACTCCATCCCACCATCCATGTTGCTGTCAAAGATGTTAAAATCAACCTTATTAGTGATCCTTAGGCACAAACACTAGATAATGCAACATTTTATGCAGAAATTATTGAAATAACTGAAAGGGCAGACTGAAGTTGCAAATGTAAACTAAATTCCTTATTTCCTTAGCCGCTGAGTCTGTGTCAGTGACATAAATTAAGGTCCTGTAGAAGGAAGGGCACTGTATTTGCTTTTATTAAAACTATCAAAGTTTATCATTAGACACTGAGCACTGATGCTGAATCACTGTGCTGTAACATCACCTAACCCCTTCAAAAGACAGGTCTTCCCACTGTCATATTAAAGAGGAGAGGTTAAGTTATGTCTCTTACTGCAGGCTCTCATTCTGAGAAATAAAGCTCACAAAGCTGCATCTGGAAATAATGGAATTCTGTTGAGTCAACAAAGAGGTGCATTTCAAAGTTCATGCCTGTTCCCATCTAGATAGGAACCCAGTAATAGTGCTGTGTATTTTTACCTTAAGTTGAGATAAATGGGAAAATTGGAAAGCATGATTTCTATCAGCTGCAGGAAAATCTCTCTCTCTTTAACCTACACTGCCACCTGCTTAAAAGTGTGGGGAATCTCAGAACTGCTTGCAGAGTTCCTAATGCAGAAGTCACTAAATACAGCAGATGTCTTTCCAATGAGTCTGTTAATATGGATTCTGTGACATGACATGCTTTTAAAGACCTATAAATGTTCATTACCCTTCTTGGTAACTGCAAGTAACTGAACATTTCCTTAAGTTTTCTAACTGCAGAAAACCTACTTAAAATTCTGCTTTCCAGGATTTAGCTGCTACTGGCCATTTTCTGCACTTCATGGCTTATTTGAAATGCTAAATAACTATATCTCTAAGCTAAATAAAAATTGCAGGAAGTTCTTCAAAGCACACTTCCCTTAATTGACATGGGCTTTTTAAAAGCATGGTGAGAGATGTCATGATGAAAATTTAAAGTATCTGCTCTACCACTCCTTACACCTCTAAATGTCTAGTCTTCAGTGAGATATTACTCAGCATGGTGGTTACATGGAAGTGCCAAGCAAAACTTAATTATTTAGGGTTGAAAATAGTGTGTTACTGATGCTTATTTAACTAACAGCAACAGTCCTTCAAATAGTTCTCTGCTTGAAATTCTGGGGGTTCAAAGCAAATGTTTTCTCTAAGCAAAGAGTTCCAGGTCCAGCTCCCATGTACACTGGGGGTAACGGGGACCGGCTTTCAGCCCATCACCACTTTTTCATGAATTAGCACATGTATGAAAAACTTACTTTCAGCTATTCTTGCAACACAGTTTCTCCTCATCCTCCTCTCACAAAAATGAAAAAGTTGTTTATATTTGTTCTGAGTACTGTAAGTCTCTGAGCTGTCATTCATTCATTCACAATGAAAATGTGTTCATTAAATGTGCACCGGATGGCAAGGGAGGATTCAGAGCTCTGCAGAGCAGGGGAACCATTTGGGAGCTCATTGCCTGCAGGTGCATGGCACTGTGTGGTGTTCCCCTCCTGTGCCAGAGCCAGAGCTGTGAGGGGTAGTGCCACTGATGTGCAGCAGGTTCTGGATAAACTCTGTGTGTCCAGTTGCACAGATGGGATTCTTTTCAATGTCACTCATTTGTTATCTCCCACAACACATTTCTGACAGCAGAAGTGTTGCAAATGAATAGGAGTCAAAGACTCCCACCTGGGATTGGAGGGGAGGCTTGTAAAACGGCACAGGGATGTGCACAAAGACAAGATGGAAATGTTTTCAGGTGAAAAGGCTAAATAACACATCCCTGTGGTTCTCCAGACATATACAGAAGCTTAATAATTGTGCCAAATATGGCATATTATTTCAAGTATGAGCTAATTCAGTCCAATTTCTCTATTTCACCTGAGTTTCTTAAGCACTAACTTACTGGGCAGAAAATAGGACAGAATTGCCCTGTTTCCATGTAAATGGTTTTACAAGTTAGTTGATGGAACATGATTTATGTTTGTTTGCACTGTTTATGCATTTCTGAAAACCTAAGAAATGGAAGAAATAAGGTCATACCTCTTTCTCAAGTAATGATAAATAAGGGATCCAGATGCATGCTTCTGAGAGAACAAGATCCATCACTTCAAATATGCAATTAGTGTCTATAAGAAGAGAAAATTCAATATAACTTTGAAAATGGTATGTCAAATTATCATAATTGTTGGGTGCTGGTTAACAATGACAAGTTTATTTCAATATAGTGCAAAATATAAATGAATTGAGAGTACAGTCTATGTAAAATGTCCAATTATAGTGAAGGCAAGAGAAGCCAAAACAAAAACCTGAAGGTAATCTAATGTGACTGCACGTTGAGCTAAGGGTAAGAAACCAACTGGCCTGGATTTTGAACCATACATAACTGTGTATGAACCATAACAAACTGTGTAAAGGATCAAACAATGTAATTAAATCCTGTTTCTTTTTAATTTTGAAAACTCTGTTAATAAGAAGTCTCTTTCAGTGAATGCTAGTGATAGCCTTAGTTGTCAGGAAAAGGCAATAGCTAGATTTTCAGCTGTCCAATATGAAAACAAATGTTTTATTTAAAATATTTTTTTACCTGACATTAATTTTTTATATATGCAAAATATTTTGACCACATCCTTCCCCCTTTTTTTTTTTTTTATTACTTGTCTTAGTATTCTTAGTATCTCTAAATTAAAATAAAACCTCCCATGTAGAAATTCCTTGTTGTTTTATATTATGCAGTTTTCCCTTTTAAATAGTAACAAAAAGAGCTGGAAAGAGAGCATAACAAATTTACTTTTCATAGAATTAGGTATTAGGTATTTTAAATATACTACTCTTACTGAGTTTACATCCTCTATCTGAATATTGTTTTCTGAAATCTTTACTATATATTATATATTACATAAATAATCATTTATAATATATGCATGTATTTCTCTGTACTATAACATCAATTCCTGGTGTAAATTTTTACACTGCAAATGCAAGAAATAAAGAATGAACTAAATATAATTTGAAAATTTGTTTCCTTCATTAAAGGTCTGGTAATTTTACAGTGTAAAATTATGTAGGGAACTACATCAGTTTCACCAGCTGGCTCAAGTAGATCCAGCTATTGAGTTTTAGGTTCTTGATTTGCATGATTTGTAACACTTTACTCCTCATGTGGTACAAATGGTGCCTTTACAGAATGGGGGAGCATTTCATACAAATAAAGTAAAAAGATCTGGCATTTAGAAATTGATAACATTGGAAATAAGGGGAAAATATGAGTAAAATGTTACTTATGTTTCAATCTGACTGTAGGAGAAGACAGGAAGGTTAAAATGAGCAACTCATTCAGTCCTTGACCTTCAGCCCCAGTATGCGATTCATATTGGAAGGGGCTGTCAGATACTCAAACAGGGAAAAAAACCAGTAGTCAGAAAGAGCACAAAATTTTCTTATTTCTCTTTTCATATTTCATCCTGGCAATTTAGATATGAATTGAATAACTCCTAGCACTTTGTGTCATTTATGACTTAAATTCCTTGAGACAACATGTGCCATATATTGTATTTCAAGAAAGTATCCAAAGAGGACCCTTTCACCCAAGGCAATCTAATCATGATGAGAAAATCTGTCTTAAACCTTTAACTGGTGTCTTATTTGTTTAAATTTTCTCTTCTGAAACCAGAACCTCCTTACTTGGAAATACTAGCTGGCTTAGAGGAAGGGATTACAGTAGCCAAAAGTGATTGCAGACCCATTCCAGCAGAGCATTTCTCCCTCTCTGCCCTGCGATGCTTGAGTTCATGATAGCCAGGAGGCAAAGAAGGTGGCATGAAAATGGACAAGGTAATGTCCATTACCCATCCTCATGTAGGGTCCAGGGACAGGGAAAACAGAAAATAACCTTGTTTACTTCTGCACACTTAGACCCAGAATAGAGTTAAATGAGTTGTGAGATAAGTTCTCGTTCCTCTGAGTGAGTCTGGGCTTTGGATCACCACCCTTAGATCATCATTGCTGCAGAAAAACAGATTAAGACTTTTGTTTTGATCTCACTTGAATGGAAACATCAGTCACAATTTCTGCAAAACACATCACATGCAAATTGAGCTCACTGAGTGGGGCCACTGAAAAGGAAAATCAATGATTTGAACTATGATTACATTTACTGTATATGAACCTGTATACAACAACTTTATTGTAAATATATGCTATTACCCACCTCCTTTGTTTACTTTCTCTGAAGTAACTACAGCTATGACAGACATTATTTTCACAGAAAATCAACATACCATTTATTTCTTACAATTTAGTAGCAGAAATTAAATGTCTGACCAGCATTCATTCATCTTTAGTATTTCAGTTTTTTAAGTTCTGAAAGAAACAGCAGCAAGAAGAAACTATACAAGAGTTTTATCTATTGTATGTCTGATAGGTTGACTAACAAAGAGCTCTGTTATGTTGAGATAATTTATCTGGTGAACACTTCCTTCCTATATGTGTGTATAAATACATGAAAATTCCATCACACTTCTCGATTTCATTTGCAGTAATTATTATGTGCCAGCTGTTATATGTTAACCTGATGGCTAAAATATCTTACTTCTATTGTAGATTAGATACTTCAGCAGACAGCAGAATTGTATAGTAACAATGACTAATGCTGTGCATAGTAATCAGTTTAATCATGTCTTCCTTTAATGCCTGTAAGCTAAATTTGCTTCTGTTCTCATGGTGTTATTTTGTAAATTTTGGTCTTTGATATTTAATCAAGTATTCATTCTTCCTGGCTTGCAACAAAACAATTTTTTTACCCCATTTAATGCTTATCAAGCTTACTCAAAATAACATTTTAAAATAGATTTTACAATATGGTATCTGATGTAGCCATAAGAATGCTACGATCTTGAGTGCTATAATCATGCATGCAGACCGAACAAAAGCTGTAAAGCTTAATTTAGTTATAAATGGATTACAGGAGTTACTTAAAATTGATCTTTTTATTTTATATGCCCGCTGAAGAGCACGATGAAAATAATCATGACACAAAACATAGATGTTTTATATAATTATGCGTATTCTGCTTGTGCTGATTCTACCTCATCAGGATTAGCTACTCTGTAGCAAACCCAAAATGTAGACACATACTCATATCAGTACTGTTAACGCATGTTAAAACCTGACATACTAGAAAGGGGAAAATACTTCATCCCAGGGGATATTGGGACACTTACCTGTGGCATAAGAACTACTATAGCATGGAGTATGCCATAAGGGATCAGCATCACAAAATAAATACCGATGTGTGCTCTGAAAACTTCATTTTGTGATTTTTCCATGCCACAGAAGTGTCTGATTTCTATTTTTCTCCCTAGTGTTTACTAGAGAGGAGTATCAAGAGCAAATGTGTGAATGTGTGGGTGCATAAATTCTTTGCCTGTATCTTTTCCATGGCTCTGCTTACGAGGAGGGGAAGTGTAATTTCTACCTCAGCTGACAATCTCTGGGTTCTTTCGTTCTGCGTGGTGAGGGAGGGACCTCAAGTTCTGCAATCCAGTGACTCACTCTGGCAGCTGGCAGAATTTGGGTATTCCTCTGATCAGGAGCCTGTTGAACTTTAAAAACAGAGAAAAGACCTAGCAATGAATCGAGTGCAGCCTCCCAGCCTGCATGGTTTTGGTCTGCATGTTCATAGTGTGTTTTCTCTATGAATAGAGATATCTGCCATTTATTGTCTCAGTCATTAGCAGTATTAGAGCTGTGATTGTTCCTAACTTTAGAATATGTGTTTGATTATGCCAATAAGGCATGCTGTGGAGGGGTCAGCTCCTTGGGACCTAGAGGAATTAAAATTCTCCTGAGGTATGTCCCAGTCCCCTGTAAGGCTGTCTGAGATCCAAGGAAGAATGGTGTTGCAGAAAGGGGTGATTTATTTGTAAATGTATCGAGCAACATTAGCATGCTGTGTCATTTTATATAAAATACTTTCTTGGATTCTTTCTAGCATATACTGAATAATAGATAGCACTAGAAAAAACTGCATAAACCACTATTTAAAACATGGTGAAGAAAATGGTTTTATTCAAGAAGTGGCATACAATCATATAGTTAAAAGTTAAAACATAATG
The DNA here is from genome assembly GCF_028551555.1 of Melozone crissalis. NCBI lineage: Eukaryota > Metazoa > Chordata > Aves > Passeriformes > Passerellidae > Melozone > Melozone crissalis. Next base: position 57,845,067 of record NW_026535791.1, on the reverse strand, counting down.
CATTGTTCATTATGGGGTAAAATGAAGATTGCCCATACATTTCCTGAAAGGCTTAGCAATGCAGATCTGTATTCTCTCACCTTACTTTTTACATGCAAGTTTTGTTATTGCAACGGTTTAAATGATTTTCTTATATGTAGTGGTATTCAGTGACAAAAACAGTACTAAGTAACAAAGAGCTACAATAAAGAAGATTTTTTTACAAAACATATATATTATCTACGCCCTCTTCTCTTTGGAAAGTAATTAAAAAACAAGTTTCTTTTAAACATTTTACCAATATTAATCCCACTGGATTCCTGCCCTGGCAAGAATTTGACTAATGCTTATTAACCCACTGCATTGAACAGTGGCCTATAGAACTGCTGTAATAAGATTTTATGAAGAGTTACCAATTTAAAATTCCATTCCTTCCCAGTGCATGTACATAATTACTATCGACGCCCGTGTGAGTTACGGATTCATTACACAGTATGCATTGAGAGGAGAGAAAGGCTCATACAGAGAACGTGGATCTCTTCATATCTATCTCTCAATTGTTTACACTCTAGGGAATAAGTAAAGGTCATTCTCCCAGGCTTTTCTCCTTTCCTGCCAAAATATGAGCCAAATTAAAGACAATTGGAGTTTCATCGGAGCTTTCAGACATCGTAAGAATTCAGCTTGTTAAGCAGGTTTATTTCAAAGATGTTATAAACGACCTCTATCCCACCCCCCAAAACCCCCAACCTTAAACAAACAAACAAAAAAAAGAAGTCTGCTTTGTAAAGCAATAAAATCTTCAATAAAAGCTGCTTACACCAAGGTTTCAGTCATCTCCACAGTTATAGTTAGGTACACACTGGCTCTTCCAAAATCATCTGGGTGATGGTGTATCTTAACAATAGTTCTTAGAATCTCCTATTCATAAAGGAATATATATTTTTCAAAATTGGAATGATCAGGTTTTGCTGCTTCAATAATTATTACTATATAACAGAAGACAAAAAGAAAATAAAAATAACAAACCCAAAGCCTTTGTAACAACATAATCTAAAAATACTAAAGTTATCTTGTAGCTGTTGATCTCTATGTTTGAAAAAGAAAAGAACAACACAGCTGTTTTGAAAGAAAGATATTAACCACCTACTGGTTAAATTTATGTTGTTATGGAACTAATCCTGTTAGCAAGCTAAAGGTTGACACCAATACAGAAAGACAGCCTTCATATTGATTTAAGCAAATACAGATCCAGGAGTATTCATCACCCAAAGCATAGCTACAGAGCCTTGGTGATACACTTAGACTGTTTCCATGATCCATTTAGAGACCCTGGACTTCCAGCACCCTCAGTCTTTGTCATTTCTCTTAAATATGAGGTCTTCCAAGTCAAAACATGCAATCTTCTGTCTAAGGTTGAGTGACTCAGTTACATGAACTCCACAGTACTTTAAAACCATGGGAAAATACCTTTAGAATAGTACCAACCAACCCCTACAAATTATGCTTTTGTTAATGAATAGGAAGAAAGGAAGAATAGGAGAAGGAAGCACCATTAAAAAAATTACTGAGCCTGGATGTGTGTTTGTTTATTTGATTTAAGGAAAAGCCTCTCCATAATATGAATAAAAGATCTAATACAGTCTAGAATGTCCTCCAAATGAGAGCTGGAAAAACAGGATTCAGAAAAGGTTTGAAGCCCGTGAAGCTTTACTGAAACTCAGAAAACAAAAATTTATCACCCAGGAAAAATTAGCAACAGTCTTACATCCTCTAATCTCTGTCTGCTGGTGCAAGCCAAGGCAGTTCTTGTGCCTGGCTGCCAGATCTGATATTTCATCAATTCCTCAGCACTTCTAACCCTGACCTTTTGGATGCCAACCAAAAATTTTTTAGGAGAGGGGTCAAGAAAAAGAGTATTTATACTATAAATGCAGGGGAAATGCCACAGTCACAGCAAACGTGTAGCTATTCCATGGCATCTCCTAGAAGCGATCTTGGAGCAGAAGACAATGAATGTGTCAATTTCCCCAGTATTTAAGGTCAGAATTGAAGTTCACTTCCATGTGAAACTTTTGAGCATCTGAAGGCAAACTTGTAAAAGACCTTTAGATAAGTGAGCATCAGTTTGCCTTAGCTGTCCTTCCTAAGCCATTGCAAACAGTGAATTTCAGCTGTGTCTCATGAATCCTCATGCACTCCAAGATACAGAAAGCTCAACCCAAGGTGCATGTTCCTGCTGTTTCAGAGCTGTGGAACTGGAAATTCACAGTGTACATTGGGAAACAATTGAAGTCTTCAAATTAACCAAAAGCTCATGTGTTTCAGTTTACTCTTGACTCCTTCATCTTCTAAAAAGTATTTGCTAGGATGCTGAGGTCTTCCTTTTGGCAGTATGATTATTTGGAATCTTAATTTGGGCATATCCTCTGGTATCAGTATCCTCTGGGATAACAATAATAAAGTAACTGGAACATGCCACAAACTTAAGATAAATGGTAATCAGTGTATTATTAATTAATGATCTCCCCTCTTGTGCTTAACCCAGGAGGATAATAAAATGTGCTTCAGGCCAGACTGAAGTGTGATATGCTGTACCAAGCGTGGTTAGTAAGCTGGTAAATTACTTGCAGACTTTTAAAATTTTAGATGAATTTATAGAGTGGACGTAACTGATTCCTTTAGAGTATTAATGATGAAGTTTATTCAACCTGTTTTGAGTATTTGAGAGTTTATTATGTATCACTGATGTTACTGTTTGTAAATAAGCAGTTCAGAGACTTGAAAATATTTATTTGGTGTATAATCTGACCACATCCTTCAGTTACATTGCTGACTAACTTTGTCTGGAAAAGGAGACTACCCTCAATTAATGATGAAAGATTTACACAATTAAATTCACTCACATATTCCTTATCTAGCTGATGAATCAGTGTTGCCTTTTTTTCCCCCCTTCTTTTTTCCCTGAATCACTGATAGGAATATATTTCATATTCACTTAGTTTTGGGTTTTTTTAATCTAAATTCTCTTCCTTGACCGGCACCACTGATTTTTACACATCTTCGCACAGAAATCATATTGGTATCAAGAGGAATTTTGTATATTTAAGACATTAGTTACTTCCTAATGCAATCAAAACAAGTGTCTTTTCTGATTTTAATTAGAATTCATGTTCATTAGGAAAAGCTGAAAAAATATGTGAAGAAAGGAAAAGGAAAATTCTGGTCTTTGTTGAATTTTTTGTATAATTGCTTTTGAAGCAAATTTTTGGAAATATCTGTGAATAAGACTACTAGTCTTTTCCATTTAGCAAACATCAACTTTTTTGTTCTATATTTTCTTTAGAGCAGTATTTCTTAATTTAATTTCCTTTCTTGTGATGAAACATTACTCATGATGTCTTGACCCTTCACAACAAATTCACATAGAAGTGTAGTCCTTCCACATTATTTATTTGTTTTCATTTTTTTAATACAAGTCCTCAAAGTAACTTCCCATTTCTGACACTGCTTCAGTCCCACAAAAAGCTCTGTTCCCTCAATAAACTTCACAGGAAAGATCATCTAATTCCTGTGTAGCTGAGAACCTCATCAAGGGCTTCCTGCTTCATTACAAAATTTAGGACATTGCTGAAATGCTGTGTCACTTCATGATCTAAACAGGTGACAAATATCTGTAATAAGAAATGCCCCTTTCCCAGTACAGAGCTATAAGATTGCTCCCTGTGGAAACAAATCTAAATTTAATCTACAATATAAATAGCTTAAAAGGAAGCTGATGTTCAAGCTAGAAGGGAGCAATCCTATATGCATAAACAAGGGAGTATAATTTATGTGTGGGATCCTGTATGGATCTGGGAAAAGATCTGTAAGTATTACCCAGATTATGTCATTACTAAATCTGATGAACACAGTCAGATTGCAGAGCAGTGTTTCTGACTCATCAGTGCAATACTTTTTCAACAAATCTTGTTTCAGGACAGCAGCCTGGGAACACTGAAAAATCCAAATCTCCCATGTCCAGTATGACCTCTCAGTGACATTTGCAGAACTTTGAAATAGGGGAGGGTCTTATAATCACTAATAGTACTTTATCAAGACTTGTACCATCCATCAAACAATTTTTTTGTTTGGCTTCTCATCATACCAGTAAAACAATGAGGTTAACCTGATGTCCTGTTTTCCTAATGAAAAACACGTAGTTTTCATTAAAGTGTGGTAGGAAATGTAGATGCAGAAAGAAAAAGTTACCATAACATTCTTAGAAGAGACAGATAAATTATTAGCTATAGATAATGTTTAATGGAAGATGTTAATAAAACATTGAGTGGAAAATCCACAAACAAATGGAATTTCTAATCTAATGTTTAAGAACATGTATCCATTTAATTTGAACAGTACTTTAAATAGTAGCATGATACTTATGTATCAAAGTTTCAATTTCTCAAATCATGAACTTTTTTTAAAATTAGAAGAACAGATATCTTGATTTTTTTATTTTTATTTTCTGCTGTGCCATGCACTCTACAAGATGTATCCACATATTTATTCAGTTTATGACTTTGCCACAGGTTCTTTTCCAAAGCACTGACTTTGACACCCAATGCTGTTCTTGGTCAGTAAGTGGAATCAAGCAGTGAAAACACAAGGCAGAAAATGACTGGCTTGCTGAGATGTTTCAGACCATTCCCTGCCTGCAGACCGGTCGATTATCCCTCTAAAGTCCTCCTTGTGTCTGTGGAAGTTTCACCTGCCTTGGCCCTGTCTTTTCTATCCTGCCTCCCCAGCTGCAGTTCTCAGTTCTTTTTCCAGTAACAGCCACTGGGGTACTCTGCCCTTGTGTATATGTCAGGGTCAGGTATCATATAGTCTTCCTTTTATCTGGATTTAGTAGTGGTTTAGTGACTGGATTCTTAATATTGCAGGAAAAACTAATTATTACAACTGATTGCATGAAAGAATCGAAACAGCCATCAATCAACAGGCAAAAACATCAGGTAAAAGAAGAGTAGTCTGCACCAGATTTTGAATCAAACAGCTTGAAATTATCTGTAAAGTTATTTCTGTGTGCAAAGAAAATAAATCTCCCTAATACAAACTGAACTGTAGCTGTAAGTGCTAAGCATTTTCTTATTTGATGCTAAGCCCTGGAAGTTATCTTGTCCATATTGCTGGTATAAGTAGGTGAAAATGCCAGCATTGTGACACATCTGTTCAGACTTGAATTCAATTTTGCCTTTTATACCCACAGGAGACTGCAAGATCTTTGTCAGCTATGTCTCCTTGTACTAATTACTCCACAATTATAGTCCACAGCCCACTGGTGTCTGTGAACTGGTAAAAAAACATGTTTTCAGTTAAAAGTTTGAGATACAGAAGGCCCAGTCGTCCATGAAAAGCCATGAAAATTGGCAGCAATTTATTAAAGAACTCTGAGGATCACTGTTATAGATAACTTATGAGATGAATGGGAAGCTTTGCCTTTGCCTTGAGTTTGGTCAGAGGTGCACAGAGCCAGCACTCCTGACATTTGATGGCTTTCCTGCTCTCCCTAACACAAGTTTCTTTCATCTGTATACCTTCAAAACAGTAAGTACCTGAACCTAATATTGCATGGCACGTCCCATTTAGCTTAACAGTCACATTTTGCCCTTCAGTTCTTTAAATCAGCAATAGCTCTGCACCTTTCAGACCAGGATTCATTGGATGTGCCCCATTCTGCCACAGACCTTTTACAGACTGGCCTCACAATTCTCCCTGGTCTCTGTTTACCTTATGCAGGAAAGCATCCAATTACTACTAATCTGATGGATTTGAAGGATGATATCTCACTGATTTTTTACTGTAGTTTGAGATAGAAAGAACTAAAAAAGGTTTCCATAAGGCATCATTATTTTACATAATCAGAAGTTATCCATGCTGTGCACAGTACTCCTAAGGCATTCCTAGAAGCATTCATTTAAGTGACAGTGTTTTGTTGGTAGGGAAGGCAGCATTCCAAAGCTACCTCATTATTTCTAGATCTCCTTCAGAATATGACTGTTAACAATTTTGTTTCATTGCACAGAGCACAGGATTGAAATTATGACATAAAAAGTACTGCAGCTAATAAGGAACCAAACAAATACAGGAACGCTGCTTTATTTTTTTTTAACTCCCTTACAATGAGTAGGAAATCTATTGCAGCCTGATGTTCTTTCTGACAACAGATAACAAAGCAACACAAAGTGTTTGCAATAATTAACTGAAAATACATGCTAAGAAATTGTTACTTGACTGTAAGTATTCATTGCTTCCTTTCAGAAGAGGTCACATATTTCTCTAGCAAAGGGGGCATTTAGAAGAGTCCACATTCACATTTTCTTGTGAAATACATCCCTTCTGACTACCAGAGCATTCCAGGCAGTGTTCTCCTATAACTTTTGTTCCTTGTAGAGAGCTGCATCTCACCAAAAGACATAATAATAGCAATGTGATAGTTGAAAAATGTTTGAGAACACTTAGACTGAGGATTATGCTTTAAAATGCTTACAGCTGAAGCTGAGTCAGTGATATTATGCTGATTTTAAAGTGGCGAAAGTGTATTGTGATCTACTAAGTGCAGGCTCATTGCTAAAACATTTCAAGTAATCTCAGTTCTACTCAATAATCTCACCTGTAGAGCAAGGTCCAGGTTGGTGCTTTGTTTTCCTGAGATCCATAGACTCATAAGAGAAGAGAAGGGGAATAACAAGAATGCTCAGATGTCTACATGCCCTGTGGACTGAAAATATCTGGGTTGCTTAGTCTGGGGAGAATGACCCCAAGGTGATGTACAGCTGGCTTCTGCTGGAGAAAAGGTAGCTGCAAAACAAATGATTAATGAACTCTTCTTTGCCAGCACTGAGGTTAGGGCAAATATAATCAGCTTAAATTACATCAGGAGAGATTCAGATTTGATGTCAAGGAAAGGTTCCAAATGGTAAGAATTTTTGGATGCTGGAATAGATTTCTGGGAGACTATGAAAATAAATGTCTATGCACAGAGAAAATTCCCAGTACTTCAGTCCTGAGAAAAAGGAACTGAGAACAGGTGACATTGAACTGGGAGGAGAGAGACTAAATGGCCTCCTGAAACCTTGTGCAGAGCACTTTTCAGTGCTTTTTATGTTATAAAAATACACCTATGGAGTCAAAGAGTAGTTGGCGATCTCTGAAGGTTATCTGGTCCCATTCACTTGCTCAAACAATGCCAATTTATATTGCAACTGCCCTGTTTGGTCTGGCCCCTTGTGTCCTATTTTTTTCTCATTGCTTGAAGAGGAAAGTATCCATCATGAATTGTGCAGGTTTTTTTATAATTAATATTCTATCTCCTCCATCTTTCATCTGGTAATCTTAACAACTCAAAACTTTGTGTATCCTTATGTACTGGCATACCCATGAAAAGGACAGTTGTCTTTCACAATCCATACACATGAGTAATGACATCTTCAAATTCCTGAGTCTGGAGCAACAGCAATGGACACTATTGCAGATGGAGATAGAAAATTTATCATAGTCCTATCAAGAGGGTAGTTTGAATCCCATGGTATGTGCAAGCAGTGCTTGAAATCAGTGTATTTCTGCTAAATTATTTTTCTGAATGTTTCTTGCAATGTTCATATCTTGAAAGAAACAGGTTTGAAGACCAGGGCTGCAAGGAGCCGTTCAAGCAATCAGTGAACTGCTCTTACGTTTCAGACTGCAAGGCAAGATGTATTCTATTACTGTCTGTATGGCAGTTGTTTTTTTGTCAAGTGGGCAGTTTGCCTTATCTCTCTCTCTGAGTGATCACAATCACTCCTCCCTTGGGGGAGACATCTGCTGATAACAGCTATTGAATGTCACTGTAAGACTGATAAGAACTACAGCATCCCACTGTGAGATGCTCTGCCCAGAGGGAGGAGCCAAGCATTCCTGACCGGTTATAATCTGGAGATCCTGAAATAACTGCACGGCTTCTCCACTGGATTTCCCAGAGGAACAGCAGCTGCCTCTTCCACTGGATCTTCGGAGGAAGACGACACCTTTCTACAGGATCCCTGCTCCAACAGAACCACACACCTGTCACTTCAGGAGGACTGCAGCCACAATTCCAACTGGACTGCTACCAACACCCTGACCCACAGGGTGTCAGGCTGTCTACTGACTCTGTCAGTGTTGTTTTAGTTTACTGCATTGTTTATTTTATCCTTTTATTTTCTTCCCTATTAAAGAACTGTTATTTCCTGCTCCCATATAGATTTTTTTTTGCCTGAGAGCCCCTTAATTTAAAGTTTATAGCAATTCAGAAGGGTGGGGAGGGTTTACATTCTCCATTTCAGGGGGGGTTCCTGCCTTCCTTAGCAGACTCCTGTCTTTCCAAACAGAGATATCTTCCTAGAAACATCATTTTCTTGATTAACTGGAATAGCTGAGAAGAGACAGATTCTGCTGAGTTTCAAACACTGCTCAGCTCTACAAACACCAGACAGAAAGCACTCTAAGAGCACCTCTTATAATTTCTCCTATTCAAAGTGTTAAATATCTCTAAAGCTATAAGTGTTAATACATTCAATTTTAGCTGCATAACATTCCTCCACAAATGCATAATCTGTAACTATTTGTTTCACCAAACTAAATGGTCAGTTAAATTGGAACCTGGAGCTTCAGAGCACAATGATGTGCATAGCTACCATCCAGCAACCAAAAGGCTTCCTCAAAGCCTTCCCATGCCTTTTCAATAGCCTCTGTAATGTAATTATTAAGAACACCACAAAACGTAAATGTTTAGTTATGGGAATGCTCAAATTTTCATAGCATGAAATGTATGAGAATTGTTTCTAGTAGGACAACAGCTTTCTGTGTTAAAGATTAGCTGGGTTAGGAATTGAAACTTGCTGTCTTACTTCTCACCTTGAGGAACATAGGGATCTGATTTTCAGTATGAAAGCAAAAGTCATCCACCATTGCCTTCTCTGCAATTTTGAGGCACTTAGCACTTTTGGAACTCAGCATAAACCAAGGTAGTCCTGCAACATGTTTATCCTCAGACAGTATTCAGGCAATAGCCTCTATTCTCAAGATCTGGAGGTAAACACTGTTACAGAATGCTTCAAAATGTTCATCATTAGGTTTGGATATGGACAAGATAAAAACCAGTTAGGAATGATGAAATGTGAAAACTTTCTCCCTGATCTTTGGGACAGGGATTGGACTTCCTGCCCTTCAAATCTTTGATGATATTCCCAAAACAGACAGATTTACATAATCTGATATTTGCTTCTTTTGTCTCATAGGAAAAAAAATAGGTTATTACAGAGTTTTCAGCTTTCTAATTTGATGTGTATTCTTGGGGTAGCTCTTCAAACTATTTTACCATTAATATTGTACTTTTTGCAGAATTATAATGTACTCCCAAAGAGACAGAATCACTTTGAATGCATTTACTTTTAATTTGCAGAACACTGAATTTAGGAAGAACAGTTTTAGCATTTTTAAGGAACTGGAGGTATGCCAACATTACTGCTACTAAGATTTTTTGTTCCTAATTACAATGTTGAACATGGTTAATTTCATACCAGTCGTGGGATTTTGCAATAGTTTGTAATATGCTGTGAACCTACACTTCCAAATTATATCAGAAGTGGTAATTGCATTGTACCATTCTACAATAATGGTCCGATTAACCTATCATACTCTGCTCCTGTAAATCCCATTTTGTTGCAGTAGATTTGTCTAGTTAAATAAAAAAAAAAAAAAAAAAGCTAAGAAAAAATATCTTCACTCTAAGAATTAAATAATAGCTATTCTATGGCAGAGAGACTATTATATCCTAAATAAAATTAATATTTTTTCCTGCAATCTGTGTTGTCCAAAGAAGGATACCCTGGGGCATTCTGGAATATCACCAATAAATGAAGTCTATCTGTGATGAAGATGAAGTAATTAAACAGAAGAATCTTGGAGTCTTGCCAGCAGTCTTCCTCTATTAGTCTGAGGGTGATACTGAAAAATACATCTTGAGTTTCTATACCTACCATAAACATATTGATTTTGGGTTTCAGTTCCTCCTACTGAAAGTTGATTTCTGTAGGCCAATTTCTCGGTATTTTCCCATTTTCTCACAACGTATTCCCCTTTTGGGATTTCTGAAGTGCACTTGCATTTCAAGTGAACTTACACTAACATCCAGTTCCCACAATCTGCCAGGAACAGTGAATTTTTCAACGTGGGCTACCATGAGGCTGCTCTTTTGTCAGTGCTCCCACATTCATTTATGGCTGTGCCTGAAGGAGAGTTTGTGGAGCATGTCCCTTGCTTAACACCACCTTGGCTTTTCCCTCAGGAACCTGGTCCCACACAGTCTTAGAGTTCCTGTAGGTAAAGATAAGAGGAATGTCTATTCCAGTGGGCAAACAGTGGGCTTCTCTGGGAGAAGCAGAACAATTCAGTTCTTCAGGAAAAATGGATCTGTATTTATATTCTCCTTTCCCAGTGAGGAAATCACAGCAGACAAACATCCATACAGTGTGGCACAAGAATACTGGGGAGAAGGAGTGGTGACTTTAGTGTCCTTTCTGTGAATCCCCCTCCTCACTTCAATTCAGGGTTAAACTTAAATCCATCCTGCTTGACTTCCACTCTTACAACTATTATAACTGTTATGTTACAATCCACCACTATGTCCATGAGTGAGATGGATTCAGGGAAAGGCTTCAGAAGCATTGATTCTTTTTCCAAAAAGCAGCTGCTGGAAGGAACTAATCCTCCTGCTGGTGGGGGGCTGAGGTTGACTTCCAGTGGAACCAGCTTTTTTAACAAGCCTTAATACAAATGTGGATCTTAAGATCCACATATCCCTCATTACCTTAGTTGAGGGTAATTTTTTTTTCCTGTGATGAAACTTTGTGGAACTGTAGGAACTGTAACTTAGAAATAGTTTTCATTAAAAGGGTGAGAAATCATTCAGGGAAAATGAGCACTTCTATTAAGGCACAATAATGAAAAGTAAAACTGGCATGCACTGGAACTATTTTGGCAAATATTTAAGAGGAAATAGTCAAGAATTAAGAGTCACTCAAAGATAAGTCAATCAAGCTATTGTCCCAAAAAATTATTTAAAAACCAAAAATAGGGTGGCATTTACACTTTACTAATACTTGAATACACTTTACATACTGACTTGAATAGCGGAAAAAATATTTTCTACAAAGTAGAAATGAAACACTTGTTTTTCTCCTTACTGTCACTAAGCAATATCTACGGTCAAGTTCAGAGAGTATAATTGGCAGATTTCCATTTATGCCAGTTTCTTGTTTCCTTCACATTTCTGTTTCTGGTATCAGCGAAAAGAAGTGTTAATTAACCTCAGCAGCAAAGCAATGTAAGACTGTGCTCTAAATTCAGAATGTCATCTGACAGGAGACTGCAATTTGTAATGTTGGCCTGTCAATTATACAGGACAAGACAGGGAAAGAGGGCAGAAGATCTTCATATTGTTTCCTTGAACCAAAAAGATCAACAACTCAGCCAGTCAGAAATAATTATCTGCATTACTCTCTGCAATTACTTTTAATGGGACTGAGATAATATCTGCGTGCTGTGCCTGTGCAGTACTTCTGAGCCAGAGAGATGAAACAGGGCTTGTTCAGCTCCTTGAAAGAGGTGAATCAAGGAGAGATGGTTCACTGAAAAACTGTAGGTGTGTTTCACAAAGAAATGCACAGAACCCTGATGTTCTCTGTGTTGTCTGGAAACTGACACAACACATTTCAGAATCCAGCCAAAGTTATTCAGACTGTTGTACAGGGCTTGGATAACAACAGCAATGCTATGCATGGACTGGCAAAATAAAACTTTAAGAACTGCCTTTCCATGGAGGGGAAATTCAATTCCACTGAAAACTGTGGAACCTGTATGGTTTATGATTTTTTGCAGGGGATGTTTATGAGAGCAGATTTTCCTTGATCCCCTTAGAGTTTAAAAACCTATGTTTTTTTCATATCTTGTTAGCTTTTTATGTGTTTTTCATAAGCAGTTGATATTTGCTTGTTTGTCAAAGATCATATTAATCAAAAAATGGAAAAATAACAGTTCTAGAAAAATGGTCCCAAAATTCGAATGGTATTTTCAATATGTAGAGTCAAGAATGATTTGGGTATCTGAGGGATTTTGTTTATTTGTTTGTTGTAAATAAGTGTGTAATTATAAGTCCATTAATTTATCAAATTAAATACACAATAAGTAAATTTTAACAGCAAGCTAGAAAATATGATAAACACCACAGACATCCTTAGTTTTCTAATAATTAAAGTTTCACTTACACAAACAAAAATTTATGAAAATGCACATGCACAAAAGGGTATGATTATGAATGGCATACTTCTCCATTAATTAATAAAATCATCATCATGAATTTCAGAGAGATTGGGTTTTTTAGGTATTTTCTTCTTTATTCTACCAAGGTCTTCTTGCGTAAAAAATCTACTACTTGTCCAAATCATGTCATGATTTTTTTAATAAATAACAAAATAATAAATAACAATAATGGATTTTGTGCCATTAATTAGTAGAATTTCAATTCTGAAGCTGCGGACTACTATTTTCAGTTCTACAGGGATATGTTACCCCAAGAATTTTTTTTTTTAAAATCCCTTTTACTGACCAATGATGTGCTCTCTTCTATCAAGGGTTTTCTCCACTTACTGCCAGAACCCAATGCTTCCACCTTCCACCACTCTTGAAGGAACCTATTTAATTCCTTTGGGAAAGGTGTTCAGTGTAAACACGGTCTGCATAAGATACATGGATTGAATTTAAGATTTCTGCTTTGAAAAGTCACCCCATTTACAGTTTGACTACTGCCAAAGACAAATTCTGCTTTTCATTATCACAACCTCATCTCCAGATTCATGTTAAAGGTATGAAGAAAAAATTTTTGCCATACATTAACTGGAAATAAATACCTTCTGGCATTCATATGACCAGTCCAATACTTAGGTTTCAGAAACAATTTGTTCACATGTTTTGCATGGGCAAGGAAGCATGAAATGACTTGTCCCTAACATCATAGCAAAGACAGGAGAGTTCACAGCTTATGCTGGATCTATCATTTGCATTTGTAATAGCTGAATTCCAACACCATCAACTCTTCCTCTAAAATTATTTAAAATTGCCTGCAAACACTTGTGGTTTTCTTTCTCACGCTTAATACAAAGGTGGACATTCTGCTGAATATAATTTCCAAGTTTCAAGTATCACAGTGTTTCTATAGTCACGAGGATGCCATCTAGGTTAATTCTGTGTAGCAACCGCTCTACACTGACTTAAAACAAAGTACATTGCTGAATTCCTGCATGCCAGGACAAGTTACATGAGTTTAATCCTGTCAATAACTAATAAATAACAAGGCAGGGTGACCAGCCAGTACCATCTTCTGGTAAACAGGGACTGAGCTCGGTGAGCCCCTGCCCTCCTGTGATGAGCTGAGGGAAGGAGGCATTGATCCATGTCTGAAGAAAGATTAATTGCTATTTTTTAATCCTCATAAATCTGTCCATTGCCATCTGTTTTCTCTGCAGCACACATGTAACAGGAAAGATTAACCCTTCATTTTCTATCCATCTCCATGCCCTTCTCTTTCACAGGGGCTGTTCCTTTGGAAGCTTTTGGGGGCTTTTGTGTGGATTGTGAAATCACTCTGCTTCTGGACTTGGCTCTTAGACTTCACTTTTGGACTCAGCATTGTTAGCAGAGCTCGGTCCTTAGGTGAGCACAGACATTTGCTCAATGAGCAGATCCCTGCTGACCAAGCATGCTGAGCCCAGCTGGGGTAGCAGACTCCTGTAAAACTCCAGACCCCACCTGCTCTTCCCCTGAAGCTCCCAATGCCCAGCAGCTGGCAGAGCCTCACAGGAGAGCATCCAGTAGCCTGGTGCAATCACCCTGCACACCCAGCTCCCCTCAGGCCGAGCTCTGCTCAGCCCCTCAGCGCTGCACTCACCGAAGGAGTGGCACCAATCTGTCAAAGCATGCTCAAGGTGCTGCCTTTTATACCATAATTTAGGCATAAAAATGTGAGGAATACAGCATTTTCTGTCTTACTGTATTACTGATAAATGAACTGGAGTGACCAATTTTTGAAATGAAGAGCAGAGATTGCACATATCTTTAGAGTACTGAAAAACAGCAGTCGCATCAAAGAATCAAGTATCACAAGTACTGAGATCTTATATTAAAAACCCAGATGGTGTGGCAAACTCTTTCTCAGTTATGCCTTTGCTCTGGCTAACTGAGAAACAGATGAAATTGTACATTTAATGATATTTCATTTTTCAAACTCCATTTTTACGATTTAGGGTTTTTTAGGGTTGTAACAAACTCTGTTATTCTTTTTGTCTACAACAGTAAATAAGGAGGTTTTTGTTTTGCCATACCTAGAGGTCTCATGAGCTTTATAAACAAAAGAAAAAAAAACTCCATCTCTAGTGTTGAAATAAAAGCAACAAACTTTCAGTGTCTCTTCATATCCAGGTACTTTGTTTTTAAGTTGGCTGATCCCACCTTGAAGAGATGAGGTTTATTTGCAATTAAATAAAAGAGAAGAAAAAACCCAAGAGCAGACAGGTCTTGATTTGTATGTGCCTCAAGTAAGAATCATAGAATCAATCTTTAGGTTGGAAAAGACCTTTGAGATCATCAAGTCCAACCTATAACCCAAAACCACCCTGTCAACCAGACCATGGCACTGAGTGCCAGTGTCCTGTCCATCTTTTGTCAAACACCCTCAGGCAGAGGTGACTCCATCTTCTCCTGGGCAGCCCATTCCAATGCCCAGCCACTCCTGTGAAAAAATTCTTCCTAAAGTCCAACCCAAACCTCCCCTGGTGCAGCTTAAGTCTATGTCTTCTTGTCCTATTCCTTGTTTTGCTTTGCTTGTGTACACAGCTTTGACTTTCCCTATCAGACTGTCTTTATCTCCAACAATGAGTTTTATATCTTCTCTATTCCTCTACCCCATCCTGCTGGGAAATGAGTGAGAGATTGTGTGCTACTTAGTTGATTACTGGGGTTAAACCATGACACTTGGAAAAACATTTTTAAAGGGCTCTTACAACTCTCAACACACCCTGTTAGTCATACTGCATTTGATGGCCACAGGTGCAAGGAGCAGCAGTCAGCCGCAAAGTGCATCAGGGAAGGCCAAATTTAGAATTTTTAGGTGTGAAGAACAAAGGAACCTTCAGCCCAAACTGTACTCTGCCCTGACCTTTGCATATTTGATACCATCTCTTCATGTTGTTCTCTGTTTAGCTATTAACTTAGCTTGAAAAAATTAACCTTTACAGAAAATTTTGCTATTTTTCATTATGTACTAAATCTGAACCTTGGTGAACTTTTTTGTTCTGTCTCTGTTGTACTTCCATAACACCCAATGGCATCTTCAGAATTTTCTTGCTTGCCATCAGCTAGTTCAGCCCTCAAGGCATCTATATGGACTCTCCTGAAGCCCCAGGCTGTGATATCTCCCCTGGTCTTGTTGGTGAACACAGCAGGAAGGTCTCTGGGAGATGATCTGACATTTTCTCCTGTGTCACCATTCTGTAAACTCCTTCCAGCTGCACCCTGAAGAAAAGCCATGCTGTATTTCAGTCACAGTATAAAACATGTACTTTTATACAGAGATCCAAGAGAAGATCACACATAATCCCACTCAAAACCAGCCAGTCATCACTGAGAACCAGATGCACTGTGCACTATGTTACTGCATAAAGCACAACAAAATTTTATAAATCTTGCTACAAAGAAATAAGATTCAATCCCAATTACTTCTAGAAGTGTCTTTCCTCTTCCTCTTTTTCTTGGAAACTTCCCTTCTCTACGTGATTTAACAGCAGACTTCCTTTTCTATTCTCAGGACAGGAAAAACTGTTCACAGGTAGAAAGCAAATTCTTGAGATAATCAAGCTTGAAATACAGTCAGCAGACTTGAGCAGGGACAGGAGCTAGGAAACTACTGAAATATTTGCACAGAGAAAAGCCTTGGAGATTACACAAGTTTAGGATAAACCATTGGGAACACAAGTCAATTTTATCCCTTTTTTTCAATGACCTGGAATTTTACTTTTACATTACACGGGATAAAACAGCTATCTATACATTTTATTTGTTAACAGCAAATGAAGCAACACTGGCTCCATGCCACAGAGATAACTGCTCTCCTTTGCTCTTCTCTGAACTAGACACTTGTCTATCAAGCAACACAAGCAGTGCATGTCAATGCCAGCCCATTTCCTGCAGAGTCCAGAACAGCTGGCATCCCTACACCAAAGCAAGAACGGGTGACCAAACAAATTATTCATCCTTCCAGCTCTTCAGATTAACTGGAAAACTGACTCTTCACCAGGTAACACAGAAACTCTTACTGCTAAAGGAAGTGAAAGATGGGAGAGATGAATTAAAGAATTTCAGTGTGAAAAAGAAAAATATCTGCCTATAATGATCTACTGGAAGAAACAATGGCATTGGAAAACTCTTTTTCATGCTTCTGCATGCTATCATAAACCAATGCATGCTGAAAGGCATTCAGAGTGAGCTTTTAAACAATTTTAAGCTTTACTGCATATTGCCCTGAAGATATCTTAGTATGACATGGCATAAGTTTGTTGCCCATGACATTTATTTTCATTCCTACAATGTGACAGTTTTCCATTGCATCTTCAGTGCAACTGAAGAATGGAACAAAGTGCACATAAATGCTAATGTGTTCTATGCACACAACAATTAAATTTGCTTCTGGCAGTATATTTTGAAGCATTATTCAGGAAACTTCTGGTCATGGCCCCTATCAAAAATGCCAGTCTGCTGTGAAGTATTTGCATGTACATTAACAGAAATAAAACCACAGAATTTTTAAAGTTAGTGACTGGGACATGATTAAACTTTTTAACTTACTGGCACCAGCATGCACTTCCTAATCTTGACAAAACCTACCTTTATTAATGGAATATTGAACAATATACTTTATCCTATGCACAAGATGGCCTTCAACCATTAAAATAGTTTAAGATCCAGAATGTTAATTTTGCTTTTAATTTCAGAATTTTACATCAAAGTTGACAAAATTTGGCTCAAAAAGAGTAAATACTCAAAAAGAGTAACTACAGTAAGTTTAGCTACAATCCATGTAAGCACTTTATGTTAAACAGACTTTTTGCTCAGGAAGTGTCTCCTAAAATACACTTGTTGATATCTGACTGGTGGATGCCTTACTTCTGATAAAAGTCCACTTCAACAAAAACCTTTCACCTGCAAGATACATCTTTGTAGAAGACCTGATGTGCTGGTATAGCCAGTAGAATATTTACTCTCGTATGCTTTCTCAATGGCTTTTGATGGCACTATAAACATATATAGTGACAGCACTTTAGATACATGTGCGTGCATCTGTCTTATGAGCTTGTGTATAGGTGCATGTGTTAGCCCAGGAAAATCTTTCATCCAAGGTTTTTCAAGTAGCAGTTGCAGGACATATAAATCTCTCTTTAGCTAGTTTGTTCTATTGTTGTTCTCAATAAAGCCAAATGCAGCCAGCAAGCTTAGATCCATAAATATAATCAAAAGTATCTGTATAATGTTTATTGTTAACTGGAAATGTTTATAGGTTTTGTATTTATCAATGTTGTGGCATTACAAGTTAAAACCAATTAGCTGTGTTTAGTTCAGGTGGGCTTTGTTTGTACTCTGGTGGAACTCTAATTACAGTTTAAGATTTTCAATATACTGGTTTTGCAGAATGCTTGGGGTTGCAAGGGAACCCTGGAGATCATCTAGTCCAACCCCAGTTTCACTAATGTAGTTCTGTTTCAGGAAAAAGGTGGTAAACCAGTATTTCCAGTGTATGGTATTTTCAATGCAGGTAAAACCACAACATCCTTACAAAGATACAACCATTGATTTCTGTCTATGGAAAATGAGGTCATTCAAATGGATCAGGTCAGCAGAGCGGGGCACAAGATGATTTACATTTAATGAATAAGGAATCTCATCTAAGAGAGATCCTCATAACATTTTGAATTTGAGATTCTAAAATTTACCACCAGGTGATCTTAACTTTGTTTTATTGTTGCCCAGAGAGAAGGGGCAGATAAAAGTACTGCACAGAAGTAGATTTGGGCACAACAAGGGGTGGGTTCAGACCCCATTTCCAACACTCAGGGGAAGGTGAAGCTGGAAAGCTGCACAGGCAACAGACACTGCCAGATTCCCATCAACAATGAGCTCAGAACAATTCCATTAGACTGGGAAAAGTCTCAAAACAAGAAATCCTCAAGTCAGTACTAGTGAAATTCTTCCAGGCCATTCATTTCACAGAACGTTCATTCTTACACTCCCAACAGCATCGCTGCACTCCTCGTGGCTCACTTCAGCAGGCAGCCCAGCCCCAGCTCTCAGTGACAGTGCTGCCCTGCCTGCTCCCTTCTGCAAACACCAGAGCACCACTCAGCTTTAGGATACTGAGCAAGGGCTCCAACAAGCTTTAGACACAGGAGCCTTTGAAGCTTTGAGCAGGAATAGGAGAGGGTGTCAGTGAAAAGAAAGCAGTGAGACCTCCTTCAGTCTCTCTCACCCTGTGGGCACCAAGGCAGAGCATGCATTGGCTTTAGAGTGTATTGAATTAATTTGTACAATTGCAGCTCATTACGATTTCATGGTGCTTTACCCACATTGTTCTTGAGGTGCCCTAAAGCAACACACATGTCCTGGCATAATCTGCACCTTTACAGACAGTTACAAGAGCATTGGTGTATCAGCTCCCTATTGCTCTCATTAGGCCATAAGGAACAGATAGCTGGAGCTTGCAGGGGCTTCTTTCACCCAAGCAATGTGCACCAGAGCTCACCATTTATATTCTAACAACAAACTGGCACAGGGCACAAATGCCTTTGATGTCTCTAACTCCTAAGTTTATTAAAATAGGTGAAGAGTAAAAAACAATTATTCAAATCACAACTTGGCTGTCTGAAGCTGTGACAGATCTCATACCTCATGATATATCATTTTTCTAACTGATCTGACACCCCTGCAGGTATGACACATCCATTCTGTGATTCCCCAATGTTTGGGAAGGCTGTTCAAAAATCCTTTGGATTTTCATTTGCATGGTGCGGCAAGAAAAGGAGGGCGTAGTCACCTTTCATTAGGCAAAGAAAGTAGGTGTTCCTTGTTTGTTGGGTAGCATCCTTTCCTTCATTGCTCACAGAACTCACCTCAAGAGATGTGGAAGATGAAGGAGTGGGAAGCTGCTCCTCTCACCCGGGGTACATGAGCAGAAAAGACCCTTTACCTCTTCAGGTGTGGCCCAAGAGGACAGAAAGACAAGCGACTTGTATCAATCACACTGGCCATATTTGTCTTTTGTTCAGACCTTGTGCACGTGTGATTGTTTCTATTTACCACAGCCCAGAGATTATGGAGGGTTCCACAGAACTTCACATTGAACCAACTCTTTTTGTTGGTTCAATGTGAAGTTCTATCTTCATTTTTATCCCCACAGGATATATGAACTGATGGCTTGATCAAGGAACAAAGTGGCACCTGATTTTTCTGAGCAGGGCCTTTGAAACACTCACCTTTTCACCAGGAAAAAAAAAAAAAAGAGGGAAACAACCTTTTGATTATTAGGCTGGGGAAACAATTAGTAAAACTAATGAAAGCAGTGGAAAATTTTTGCATTGACAAGTGTCTCTTTGCGCCACTTCACATGAAATATTTCAACAAATTTATTTTGTCTCCATGATGGAAAAGGTGGATCTCCAACGCTTTCTGCTCACATTAGACAATTTGCAGTAGAAAGAAAAAAAAATTTTTTCTCACTTGCTTAGTTCCAGGTAACTGTTTTGAAAAGCCTGGTTTTTACTTCTGATTAGAGTCTCTCTAAAATTCTTAATCAATATGAATATTTCTTTCCTCTTGAGTTGCAATTACTGTTCTTCTTATTTAAAAGAAATTCATTTAAAATTAGTCCACCATTTCAGGAAAAAAAATCTGACATTTTGGAGTTCAAATATCTGATGTGAAATCCTGTCCCTCTGAAAGCCAGTGGGAATTCTACAGGGGTGCAAAAGCTGTTGTAAATGGGGGAGTGTACAATAAATGTTTGAATTTATCCCTTTAAAAGATACAGGGAAGACCTCTTCTGAACCTGCTTTTCAACTTTCTACTTCAGGAACAGAGGCTGACACCCTTAGGCACAGAATCTCTGAAGTCTCTTTAAGTGAATGTGATGGGAAGAGATGCTACCTGATGAATGCTGTGTCTGAACATAACACAGACATTTGTTATTCCTGCTCTAGGTAGTGTGAGATTACAGATTGCACAGTTTAGTCTTACTAGGTTCAATTTTTGTCACTTAAATCGAAGTTGCTGCCACAACAACCCACTGAAAATTTCTTCATCCTATTTCATAGAATAATTATTGCTCTTGTTATGTCTCTGCTTCTAAGGAAGATGTTGCATGTTACCGCCTTTAAATCTGTGTAGTAGCACAACTTTCAATGATGACAAAAACCAGACAATTACTTCTGGACCCCATCCTTAGTACACATACAATAGAAAGTTGTGTAGTAGCTGTAAGACACAGCACAGGGCTGATTTTCCTCACTGTCAGGGGACAAGGCTGCCACAGTTTCCAAGCTGATTCCTATTTAAAAGCCAAGAAATTCTACCAATTAATATAAGACAAACTTAAAAATTGTCTTCTTATGGCATTTCTTCCATTTCCTTTCCAGCAGGTCCCAGAGTTTTGGCCCTTGGTTTCATAATGACATCTGGTTGCATTAATTAATTTTCACTTTTCAAAGGAAAAATTCTGTCAAGGCTGTCAATTGAAGGGTAATTTGAGTGGTTCTCTCTGCTTCTGCCTTACTGATGCCTCTTTAAAATATATCAAATAAAATATACACAATCCAGCTGGGGATTGTGTATATTACACAATTGTATAATATTGTGTAGATGCATATTTTCTTATTACCATTTTCCTGAATTTTCTCTACCATCCATGAACATTTTTAAACACCTCAAATTATGTTTTATTTGGTAATAACTATGAGCTTCCCCTTTTGAAGATACTCTAACAACAGGATCATAAATCTAATTTGTGTTTCTTGCCTTGTCCAAGAATATTGTAAACAGCCAATTGAAAATCAGCCTAAAAGAAAAACCTGCAGAGGAGCTCCTTTCAGATGTGTAGTAAGGTGTTCTGCAGAAAGAAAACAGTAACTTTTCTCTTAGCTGGAAGGCAGTGGAGTTTGCAGTGCATGAATAAAGTGCTTGTGAAGGCTCAGCCAACCAAACTCATATTCTCCATCCCGGTTACGGCTGCATCTGAGGGAAACCAGGTCAGCTCCCTCTGTTCCTCTGGCAGGTGAACAACTTGTTCCATCCTTTTCCTGTTGTTTGTTTGGAAATCAAAAGGAACAATTTTCAGAGAGGAAGCTGATAGTGTACGCATTAATCATAGCAGTGTGTGGGGGAATCTCCCCTGGGGCTGTACAAGGAGACACATCCTTTGGGATATCTGCAAAGGCAAGTCAAGGCAAACAGTTGCCGTGCTGCTGAGGGTAGGCTGAATAAAACCTTGCTGTAACACACACCAGCAGTGGGACTTGGAGGAAGTTAAGCAGGGCAAGAATTTTCAGAATATTTCAGCACAAAATAGATACAATCAGGGCCCATTGGGATTTTCCCAAGCATTGGAGCAATCAGGTGCTTTACACCTGCTTACTGGAAATTCCTATCTTTTTCTGCTGCTTCAGAACTTGTAAATTTGTTTGATCATCTGAGCATTATATACCCACACATGCCCAGGGCTAAGTGGGAAAGAGATGGTCCTAGAAACCTTCCTTAGATGTAGATCCAAGTTAAGAGGGCAAATTGCAGCTGCACAAAGGTAGCTTGCTCAGCCAAGTGCCCCATTGCCACAGACTTTGTGGCAATTGAGGGGACAGGTTACAAAGACATCATTAAAAGTGGTTACAATATGAATTTGTAAAGGTGCAACTTAATAAAGTTGGATGGCAAACTTCACTCTGTTATTACATAGATGAAATATACAATGAAAAATCCAGTTAGAATCGAGCTAGAATAATTTACACAGAGACCAAAGACCCTCCCATTTAGTCACGAGCTTCAGACTGGGCACCCTAAACACCTGACGGAGCATAGGTGCAGTTATGCCCAATCTTAGTCTCAGGCTTGGACAATGATTTATGTCTAAAGGAATTAGTTACACAGCTATCATTGATATTGATTTAGCATGCTCTCAGCCACTTTCCAATGATCTGTTGTGAATAAGGCACCTTTCCACCTTGGGCAAAGAAAATCTTCCAATTCTCAAGTAAGGTATCTCAAAATTTGAGAGACATCCCAACTCCAGGGGAGAGTCACTGGAGTACAGTCCACTTGGAATTTAGAGGGAACACAAAAGATCTGTCATCAGTAGAAGGTCTCTCTGCCCCTCAGCCAGAGTGCCTGCCAGGGAGAGCTCAAAGGAAGCTCTCTTAGTCCAGCATACTTACCAGGATAAGAGATTTCTTTGTGGTTGGATCGTATACATTGGAAAAGGTGTGCATGAGGCTCCCTGTACCTTCACCTTTCTTCACAGAATCATGAAAAAGCCACCTGCTATTAATGCACAATCAGAGTTCCAAGCTCCTGTGCATGTATGTTCCCTGTGTCTTGGCTCCTTTGTGGGTTTCCTGGAGGAATTCTTAGCCCTTCTACAGCAAAGACCTTTTCCTCCTTTGGAACCCGTACCAAAACACTTCTAATTTCATAAAGGGGTCAAGTGCATCCATTACATCCCCTTCCCACCACCCTGCACTAATCCCACAGAGATTCAGTGTTCACTTGGACTTCAAAATACCTTTTCTTCTTTTTTTTTAATACGTTTCAAAGTGCCCTTGTAGTTCTGCGTGGTCACATATAACCACTGTTTCAAGATTGCTGTGGTTTCATATCACCATTAATCAATGCAACACATATTAACTAAGTACTTCGTTCTGCTTGTGCATGATTTATTAGGTCCTCCTTCATTAATGTGTTTGATCAGAAAACTAATTAAACAATGAACTGTGACAGTAACACGTACTATGCATTCATTATTAAAAACTGGTTTCTTGGAATAAAAATGTGGTAATGAACACTTGAGTTACCATGGGCTACACTTTATTTGCAATTAACTGAACTGTTATTAACACTAATCCTTGGCTTTCCCATTTATTATCAAGCTAGATATGACAGTGCTAAAGACAAGCATGCTAAGTTTATTTCCAACACTAGTACTTTAAATACCAGTAAGTAGAGAATAAGTTCCAAGAGGTGAATTACTATACAGGAACAGTCTATATGTTAACATCTGCTTTTTTTGAAACAATGTAAGGCATCATTTTTCACCTTCATTACCAGTCTCTGAGTATACTCATGATGCATCTGGACTTTGCTATGTTGAACATGAAGATATTATGTCTTCATGGATAAAGCAGTATTTAGTTCTACTACATAGAATTTTAAGAGTTAAATTTTTCACAGTAACTGTGAGGGGGCAGAGCCTGGAGCCGTGTGGGCATGTCTGGGTTATTGTTCTATCCCACTCACATCTCTGCCAGGGATAGAAAGAAGGGACTCTTCCTTCTGGGAAGAAGGGCCACATTAAGGCCGTTGTGGTTTAGGAATGGTATTTCCCAGTTTAGTATTTCCACCTAAAAGAAAACCTCAAGCTGCTCCCCTCCCTCCCTCCTCCAGTGAGAGAGACTAGAGGCAGAGATTATGAGTTAAGAACAATTTACAGCAATTAGATAAGAAAAACAGCAGCACCAACGGAATTAGTAACAAAATTGCCCAAAGGATGTGATTTAAGTGCAAAGTGTTCACTAAGGACCCCACAGTGAACAATGGTGGAAGGGTTTCCCCCTTTTACATGATTTTTCTCACTCAACATGAAGCCACTCCCTTCTTCCCAGAAGCAAGAATCTCTTATTCCCACTCCCAGCGGTGAGAGCTGGTATAGAATAGTAAGCTAGACATGCTCTCATGGCTCCACCTTCCACCCATTCAAGGCTGTTGTAAAATACTAACCCTGTCCTGGCTAAAACCAGGACATTATTTTAATAAATTTCAAAGCTATTTGCTTACTTACTCTTCAGAATGCATTCTTCTTGCACGATTGTGATTCATTTTCCCATTGTTTACTGAGCTTGGTTCATGCCACTCAGATTACCCCTGCTGCCAGATATGCAGAGCTCACAGACAGCAGAGCTGCTTACCTGCCTGAAATTCACTCCACACGCTTTCTACCTTCTCATGCTGATAATAGCACTCAGGGTACATAGTCTGCATTTTCATCTCAGTGTTTTCTGAGGAGAGTCTCTCATATATTTGTGTAATGGAAGAGTAAGAATATATAAAAATAACTATCCCACATCCCTAGAGAGGAAAGTACAGTATGACTTGTTACGTGCCACACTGCTGTTTAAATGCCCTGTTCCTTGTCATAGTCGGGGATTGACACAATACTCCAGCAAGCTGGCTTGATTCTTCAAACTGGGAACCCAGATTGTTTTGAGAAGTACTGCATCCCTGGAGCCATGCATTCACATGGGCCTTATTAAAATGTATAATTTTGAGAAATAGTTTCCCATTTACTCCTCTGTTCATCCAACTGTAACTTCAGCATTCTGCACCATAATTAGGTACTCAGGAATGAATTTCCTCAGTGACAGTTTCAGACACTGCTCAGATCATGTCCCAGATGAGGCTGGCCATGAGCTGATCAGCTTCTTGACCAGTAGGACACTTGGAGCAATACATTTCTGTAATGGGCTTTAGTTTGTGCCAGGGAAAGAGAGCATTGCAGTGAGAGGGAGTTTCCCACCTTCCCTGTAAACAGTTGCCAGTGTACCATTGCCATCTGACTTACAGAATGCACCCCTGCCCCATCTGGGTCAGCTGGTGAAGTGCTTGCCTGCTCCCATCCTTCACTTCCAGCTGACTACCACATACTGTTTAAACCCCTGTGCTCTGATGGAGAGCAAACATAAGCAAGAAGAAATCATCAGTTTATTATCAGTGTACATTTCCTTACAAATTCTGTTTCCAAACAGATGTCCACCTTCCCCACTGCACTCAGCTGAGTGCAGCAATGATCCTCCTCTAAATAGGAACTTACTCTCACTCTTACCAGCACCTACCTTCCTTTTTTGAATTGGTGTCTTAGTAAGAGAAAGACGCAGCTGTCCTGTTTTCTGTCTTATGCAGAAGCCAGAGCATACATACCCTGCACATGCAAGAAGTATGCAAGAGCCAAGCTTCTGTGTGTGTTAAAAAGAAAAAGGCTGCTGTTTTGAATAAGGCTAGGATTTTTAATTAAAATGGCTTTGAAATTCATTGATTCATGGCACTGCTACTGTCATAACTTGTAAGCTTTTTCTCACTATGAATTTAGAAATATATATATTACTACACATATTCTCTGTTTCACATGAAAATTTTAACAAGATACAATCAGTATCACAGCTCAGCTCAGCCCCCAATTTTTATGTCACTAAAACCAGACTTTCATCCAGAATTCTCTAACAGATTTAATTTCATTAGACAATATAGTGCAAGTAAGAGGATGTTTTGAAGCATTCTAACATTGCACTATGACATGCTTAACACTTACGTTTTACACTACTAGACCAAAATACAATTTCAGCATTTACCATGCCTGCAGTTTGAGCAATATATTATCCAGGCTTTGTGGACTTTCGAGATACACCCTCACAGCTCCCTGATACTGCACATTCTAGAAGCCATCATTAATTGTGATGTAGATAAAAGAGCAAATTATCTGCGGGGAAGGGGGTGGGGGGGAAGAAAACACAAAAATCCCTAACACTTCTTCATGCACAACACACAATCCTTCTATTTAAGCAAAGATAATTTAAGGATGCCATAAGCTGCTACCTGAGATAAAGATTTAAATGTCAAACCTATGAAAAATTAACTCTGATAAGTACACAGATATGCCTCTACCTGACCCACAGCACTCTCACTTGTTTCACTTTGCTCATAGTTTGCTGTGTCACTATCTCTCTCTTGTTCTGCATTATCAGCTCCCAGCCTCAGGCTGAGCTTTCAGGCCCATGTGCTGTTTGAGCACTGTTGGCATCGTGCTTCAGAAAGTTATCTCAAGCATTTTGTGAAGGTCTGAGTGAGGATATTTTTCCCAAGTGGATGCTGGAAACAATATTTTATTTTATCATATCCCAACTTAGCTGCAGCCCATACTCCCTGTGCAGACCCCTGAAAGGGATTTTAGCTTGTAATATACTTTTTAGTTCATTCAGAGCTCAGAGGCCACAGATCTGCACACGTGTTTCTGTTATGGGCAGTGCCAGAGATCCATTTAACGTGACATGTATTTATGCCTTTACTGCAAGCCAGGGTAGAGACCCTCAGAGCCAAAGCAATTTCACATTGTCTTGGCATTATCCAGCTTCATTGGACTGTTAAAATAAAGCTTACTAAATTCTTCTAGCTGCCTTAGGATATGGTAGAATGTGGTGAAAAGTGTTTCAAGGGAAATTCTAATGCTGAATATTTAATGAACGTTTGTCAACAAGATCCTGAGCTACAGACATGATGAAGAATGATGCTCTACAGAAAAAACAGTCACTTCAGAGAAGAGCACACATAGAGATGAGATCATGACAGAGTGCTTCTGCCCTGCCAGTTACCCAGAAGAGCATCTGCTCCAGAACCTTGTCTCCATGAGAACAGCATCCTCTTGAAGCTGTCTTAACTCAGTATTATTTTGTCCTAGATTTTGTATTTCTGCCAGTACACAAAGCTAGCCATACAAGAATTGGCTATCCAAAGGCTCTAGAAGACATCATTTATCCCTCTGTTTTTTAAAAGAAAAATCCACTAACTTGTTGATAGAAAACTACAAGTGTTTTAACTAAAAACTAAAACTACAAGGGTTTTATATGCCCATTGTCATCTTATTGTGAGAGTTCCATACCTTCTGGGTGATTTCTCATGGACATCTCCTCACAGCACTGACACTTTCCCCTTCACAGCACAAACAACAAACTCCAACTCCCTCCTTAGTCAGCTAACCCACTCTTTTATAGCACTCATCCTCTTATTGGACACAGCTGTGGCCTGTTAAGGGCAGGCCTGTTCCTAACATTTGGTGATGGGTACAGCTGCAACTCCTCAGGGGTGAGATTACCTTCTGCACTATTTTCTTACATTCTATCTCACCACACATTTCTATCAGCATTTTGCTAATTACTGCAGCATCTGTAGCTGAATGACTGATGAAACAAAAGAAAGAACAGTTTTAAGGCCCATTCACTACAAAGAGTGGTTAGAGAGAAACCACTTAAAATGGAAGCATAGGAGCTGCTAGTTTGCTAGGCATTGCTTTCAGACAGCTATTTTATAAGTCCTGGTTTATTGCCCAAAATGTTTGCTGATGAGGCTTTAAATGACAGTGCTTCTACCAGTTAAACTCATCTCCTCACCATTGGGGATGGCTACTTGGTTTATATCCCTCCAGGGTGGCAAGTAAGTTGTGCAGCTGAAGATCCACGGATCTCAAAGATCTCCCATTTATACTCTCACTCTTCTATCTGTAGCAGGAAGGGAAGTGTCCACACGCTGCAATGTTTACTGCATTCCTGTCAGACTAATTCGTTGCCTCTGAAGACAGGTAGCCCAAAACTTTAGTAGACTTACTGCTATTTCAGAGTTATTTGTGTAGCAGTCTGGCCCTCAGTGGCAGAACAAATGTCTGTACTTATTTTTCTGGTTATAAGACAGCCAGCCTTCTGTCACTACACAGAAGATATACAGACTCACTTAAAAAGCAAAAAAAAAAAAAAAAAAAAAAAAAAAAAAAAAAAAAAAAGCCCAATTTTACAGTTATTTGCAGGAACATGAAGATCCCACAGATATAAACCAGCTGCTGTACATTGATATTTCAGCTTTCAAAGAGCTCTTCTTCCTTCTGTATTGAGCACTTCCCATGCTAGGAAGCTTTAGATGGATTATTTATGCCTTTCCAATGTCCCGTTAGATCCACAATGTTGTGTACCGCAGGAAGGAAAATATGTGCCGATTTTGGAGTCAGATTAGGTTTTTCTTAAAGGATTGAAGAAATAATGTTCTCCAAGAGCAGCATTTTCTTACTGAATTATCCTGAAGCAATTTTGCTGCAAACATTACTCTAATTAGACATTGCACTTTAGAAGTCATTACCACACTGTCAGCTACTCAGGCATCATTGAAGACAAAAAGCAGATGTTGCTGGGGAATGTCTGCATTCTTCAGACCAAACTTGATTCTATCCTTCTTATCATGGTATAGTGAAGAGAAATGTGGTCTTTTGTATCTTAACTAAAACTGTCAAATTTCACCCCAATTAATGGGTCTTAACACTCAGGCAAGCCTTTTCTTTTCATGCGTACCATTTTATCAGACATTTTTTCAAAATGGGAAACAAAACATATCACTCAAAAGTGTTATAGAAAGAGCCGTTAGACTAGAGTTAAACCAAGAATATTTTCTAAAGCCAAACATATTTTATTTGGCCAAAACAAACCAAGCCCCCTTTCCCTGTCATTTCTGTGCACTTTTTTTAACACGCTCAGAAGGCTGTGTGCTCTAAAACACATACAAGTAAAATACATAAATACATATGTATGCCATCATAGAGTTGTTGGAACTATTTAGAGAACAAGAATGGAAGTCCAAACTAAATAGGACATGTTCTAGACCATGGAATCTGAAGTATGAGGAAGTTTAGGCAGGTATCCACTGTAGGAAGAAGCTCAGCTCCTCAGAACTGATCTTTCATCCTGCTGTTAGTTCCTGAGGCAGACAACAGGAGAAAGATGCTTGTGTATTTTCTGGTCCCAGCAAATCTGACTGGAGCACTCTCTCTCCTGTCTGGTCCTAGGGAAGGTGATCATGGTTCCATCCAAATTTACTGGCTACACATGAAACAGCAGAGAAGGCCAGTGAATTGCGCTTTCTACCGCCAGCACCTGAGAAGAAGGGGCCATAACGAAGGCAAAGATTCTTTCAAGAGACATTTTAAGTCTGCAAGATAAACATGTGAACAGAGAGTACCTGTGCCTGAAAGCAGCACAGCAGAGTGAGTGCTTGGCACATCTGAGGGCAGATCCAGCACTCCTCAGCAGCAGCAGCAGCTTTCTGTACACTTCTGCAGCCCCCCCCACACCTACAACATGCTGGATGCACACAAGGTGCTCACCCAGGAGACTGTGCCACAAACATGAAAAATGAACCTGAAATTCCCACAGCCAAGTAAATCTTTCATGTTAGCATCAAATGTGCTCTGCTGAGTAATAGTAGAAACAACAAGCCACCTGAAAGTGGCAGCTGGTCCCAAGCTTGCTACTCAGAATGTTTTAATTTGTGCCTTCTTTTAGACTCTTTCACCTTATTTTGGAAAAATCATGCAACCTCCCAATATTTTCTTTCTAAATACAGTGCAAATTTCCTTTCTAAATGTAGTGCACATTTTCTTGAGTATATGAAAGGATATAAGTTCGTCTTTCTTACTGTATTTCACTGAATTTGTGTGACTAAAAAATTCAAAGCAAATGTAGAGTGGCTGAAAGTATTTGGGGTTTTTTTGAATGTCACACTCTAAGTATAAGAATTCTTACCCAAGATTTACTCAGGCAATTTTGTGAGGAGCAGCTGAGATCATTTGGTTTGCTCAGGCTGGAGGAGACTGAAGGGATACCCCATTGTGTTCTTCAACATCCTCAGAGGGGAAAAGGAGGGGCAGGTACCCATCTCCACTCTGGCAACAAGTGACAAGACCTATAGGACCAGCATGAACCTGAGGCATAGGAGGCTTAGGTTGGATATCAGGAGATGGTTCCTCATTAAGAGGGTGTTTGGGCACTGGAACAGGCTCCCCAGGGAAATGGGCACTGCACCAAGCCTGACTGAGTTCAGTAAGTGCTTGAACAATGCTCTCAGGAACAGGGTGTGATTCTTGAAGTGTCCTAGGCAGGGCTAAGATTTGGACTCCATAACCCTTGTGAGTCCCCTGCAACTCAGGATATTCTATGATTATGTCAAATAACTGAAGTTATTTTCACTAGGTAGGTACTTCTGATATGTACTTCAAATGTTCTTTAAAATATCACACTCAGAGAATTATTTGTAAGCATTCCAGACATCTTTTCACATTCAATGTTCAAGAAATCTGTATTTCTCTGTATTCTGTACTTCAGATATACCCTTCAAAGGAAGAAAGGAGTCCTTACAGGTCTTCAGGTGCTTATGGTATTGACAGCTCTCAAGGTTAAGTGCTGAAGTTTAAACATAACCAGGAGCAGAAGAGAAAATATTTTCTTCACTTATACCGCTGAAATTTTCAGTGGCCATAAGAAAATATTCTCTTTAGCTCTTTGTCCCTTTCTTTTGTTACTATACTAGAATTACTACAACTACAGCTGCTTTTAGAACTCACCAAAGAGCAATGCAAACACAAATTAAGAACACAAGTTTCCAGTGAGCACAGCATCAAGAATTTTTCATGCGGGCTACTGCCAAAGGTAATTCTGAAGGCTCTTTTGTCAGTACATGCTTCAGAGCACAATCAAACAAAATCTTTTAAGGCAGGCAGTCACAGGCTCTGAAGGATATCACATAGAGCACAATGACATTTAAAGAGGCTTCAGAAGTTCTGTTAAGTGCAACCTGTATTAAGTCAAGGCATTATGTCTCAAACTTGCAGCTGTATGTTTTAATATTTTGCTTCAATGTGACATTAACTCTGTTTGGCATCTTTCGAAATCATAAATCCATACAAATCAAAAGTTTAAATATTGTCAAGATAAATAAAAGAGTAGTGATGTGCCTGGAGGGACTCCTAAGGTCTTTGATTCCTTTTAGAAAGTCTGTCACCAGGCTGAGGGGAAGGTGGGCTGATTTTCCTGTTTCTAATGGAGATAGCACAGTGCTGGGTACTGCCATAGCTGAAGCTGTGAGAATGGGCAATGCACTGCTGAGTCTGATGTCCTGTTTATGCACTGTATGCCATTCTTTCTCCCCACTCATCTCTGTTGTGTTGTATTTTTTGAACATGAGCAGTTCTGCACAAGACAATAGGAAAAGTAGTTGAAAACCTGAGGCAGGTTTCTCCATGTTGTGTCCACAATCTCAATTTCTCCTGAACCAAGTGTCTAATTTGTAACACACCAGAGGCTCAGGTTTTCCCTCCCTGTCCTTGTTTAGTGATTAGGAGGAGGAGATTGCAGCAGAACTGGGACCATTGCCTGCTGTTCAGCCTACAGAATTTCCCCCGTAAATGGATCAAACACTTATACTCAGAATTGCAACTGCTCTTTTGGTGAGATGGCAACTTTTTCTTTATATTTATTTCTATGAACAGGTGGGACATCTAAAGAAAACATTTTCCTAAACAAACAGAGGGAGGAGGGATTACAAATCAGTTATGGAGGCAGGCTGTAGCTCTGAGGGTGTTGTGCTCTGGGAAAAAAAATCTGCCTTATATGTAAAACACTTCATAAACTTTTCATGCTATACTGACGACTAATTAAGACAATTAATAATGACACACTGACAAGTCTGCTGCTCTTACTATCATAATGAGTTTGCAGCTTCATTCATCTGCCACTGTACTCAGGGGACACCAAACACATTTGTACTAGACCATTAAGTATTGTTGATTTTTAATGTAGATACAATTGAACCAAGTCCTACCCAAAGACAAAAAGTTCTGGGGTCTTGAAGGATACACAGAGTTTTATCTCTTGTAAGGGCCCCCTCACAGTATTACAAAAGGATGAGGAAGCATAAAGGTGTGCTTACACACACACACATCCATCCATATACAACTGCATGCATACTTCCCTCTGAATGTCAGGACTAAATAAGGAGAGAGGGAACTGTGAGTGAGAGTGAGGGAAAGTGAGAGCCTCTGTTCTTGAAGATTTTCAGAAGTCATCTGAACATGGTCTTGGACAATCATCTGTGGCTATTCCTGCCTTAGCAGGAGCAGGACCAGGTGACCTCCTGAGGTCCCTTGCTATCTCAACCACCCAGTGACTCTGATTTTGTGATTTCTACAACTAGAAATAATAACTGTAAAAATCAAAACCCTAAACCCTCCTCTGTTAAAATACAAGGCAGAAATTCAAATTTCATTATTTCCTTAGCACCACTATGATTTCAGAAGAATTTTAAAAAGTAAATGGCACACATAAAAAGTCCATCTCTCCATTCATCCACCTGGAAAGTGCTCTGACAGCACTTGTCCTAGAATGTGGTGGCAGGATGTAGGGATGTCAAGAAGGTCATTTTTCGTATTGCCTTTCCTGCCTGCACCCCTGAGTTAGGATCTATCCCCAACTACAATTTCATGCTTGTTTTTCCTTCTGCTCTGCTTTTGTGCAAGTGGAAATTTAATCCCTTGTCCTAAGCTGAAATGGCAACTTTCCCATAGCTACTGTGAGCATCAGAGGAGTCTGCTGACTGTCAGTCAGTGCCTCCAGCTATGACTTATTTTGATGCTGTAATTGTCTCATGAAATGCTAAGGTCTACAGTGCAGAAGTAAAACTATTATTAGTGAGTTTAAAATGTACTCAGTATCTGCCCACACCTTCAGTAACCAAAAGTTCAACTGGCAACTTACCAACTCCAAGAAGAAAAGGATCTTAAATTAAAATAGGAAGATCCTCTAAAAGTGTCCTTGCAAATATCATGAAGTTTGTGGCATACAGCCATTAGAGCTGAAGATTTTGTAAACTCTAAGTGAACTCACCTGTAAAGTAGGACTTTGTTAGCATGTCTCTTGGGCAGCAGTACTAGGTATTAATGCTTTACTGTCCCACAAAAGAAAGGGGAAAAGCATCTGCAGGAAAAGCAGATGAGCAAAAATATACAAAGGGCAGAATGGTTCACTGGTGATGCAGACATCTGCTTGTGTTAAAGTATCACAGAGAGAAAGGTCATGAGAGTGAGAACAAGGTCCCTTGGCCCCAGCACCACTCAGCCTTATGTGTCAGCATTTCAAAAATAAGATTTGCTTTATCTTGCTGAAGACACCTAAAGGTTATAGGATAATAAATTCCATGTTACAAAAGTGGCTGATTGGATACACTGCATAGGGATGGCCAAGCCTAGGGCTGTGATTAATTAAGTTCAATACCCTATTTCCAAGAGCAGTTAAGTGCCACATGTTTCAGACAATGTTACAAAAACAGCCTGTCATGGACAATTAAGGGAATTACTTCTTCATGGAGAAAATAATCTTTCAGGCTCTGGGTCTTAATCAACAGAACCCAGGATTGATCTGTGAATCCAGTCCCTTGCTATTTTAAGCATCCACAGCTTGTAATGTCTTTCAGGAAGTGATCAAAAAGAATTGGTTAAGCTCTGAACTGTGAAAGTTTATCACATTACTCTAAGTGGATCTGTCTCCACTGTAACTATGATATATCTACACATTTCTTTTTCATCCCTGAATTCCTCACATCACTAATGTTTTATGACAAAATGCAGCATATGCTAATACCTTATATTTGTTGGCAGGCTTTAATTTTACATACTTTCAAAGCAGCAGGAATGGAGTCCAGCTCAGATTCAGGAACCAAGTGTGTGTGCTGTAGATGCCTTAAATTTGAATGCTGAATTGCTACAGTCCCTGAGGGAACTGGGTTGTTTAGTCTGGACAATAGGAGGGTCAGGGGGAACCTCATTGCTCTCAATTACCTGAAGGGAGGTGTAGTGAGGGGGAGTTGTCTCTTCTGACATGTCTCAAGTGAAAGGATGAGAGGAAATGGCCTGAACTTGTGCCAAGGGCAGTTCAGATGAGAGATAAAAGATATGTGTCACTAAAAGAGTGGGTAGGCATTGGAACAGGGTGCCCAGGGAAGTGGTGGAGTCACTGTCCCTGAAAGTGTTTAGGAAGCATCTGGATGTGGCACCTGGGGATATGATTTAGAGGTGATTATGGTGCTGCTGGGTTGATGGTTGTACTGGATGATCCTGAAGGTCTCTTCCAGCCTTAATGATCCTGTGACACCTACAGTTAATTTAAACATTGAGCAAAATACAATGGGGAAGGTCAGAAGCTTCAAGGACCAATTTTGAACCTGGTTGAAGCCAAGATGTGTGACTTAAGTACTCAAAAAAGCCAAACCCACAGACTCAAGATACCTCAGTTGGGCTAAGAGGTGACAACACATAAATACATTGCTAGTAGTTTAATTCTGATTTTTCTTAAAAGCTAGTCAGTTGCCTCAATCACTTCTTGGTGTGCTTTTCTCAGATTGGCATTTTGGAACATAGCCAAGCATTTCTTGAATTGTTGTTGCATCCATTTATGTGCCAAAACATTTTCTGTGTGTTAGCTACACATGGAAACTGTCCTTGGTGTGCCTGAGCCCAGGACTTGGAGCACCTGTATGATGTTTAAACTGTAGGTGGTTCCTAGTTTTCCATGAGTGGCTGCCATCAGATTCAGCAACATTGCAGGTAGCAACTCAGCTGACTGAAGAAGGGAGATTCAGTTTAAAATTAGGAAATAGCAGATAATTTCTAGTCTGCTTGTGGAAAGCACTCTTATATGAAATGTTTCACAAATTTAAGACTGAAAACTTTTCACTGAACTTTTCTTGTTTTACAAGTCTCATAATTACAAAAATAAGGCCTGAAATGCTTATTTTAAAGCTTTCTTCTTATTTATTCAAACACAACTGTAAAAGAATCTTATAAAGACTCAGAGAACTCATTTAATTACACTCAGTTAATGTTAGAAATTTTTGCAGTGTGCAGTCTGAAAGTTATTAATCAGTTAAAATAAAAAGTTTAGAGAAGAGACTAGAATCTATAATTAAATCTTTGAGTGTAAATTTCTAT
This sequence comes from Melozone crissalis, assembly GCF_028551555.1. Lineage (NCBI taxonomy): Eukaryota > Metazoa > Chordata > Aves > Passeriformes > Passerellidae > Melozone > Melozone crissalis. The sequence continues at coordinate 57,810,107 of NW_026535791.1, read as the reverse complement.
CTTACATAATGTGAATGTGGGCTCTATACAGCTCCATAATTTTCTAGAGAGAAGTTTTAAAGGTGATAACATGGAGTGATTGGTGCAAAAAAGAGAGTTAATAGCTGTGCTGTAAGCCTGTAATTTAAATAGGTCATGAGTGTGTCAATCTGCACAGGTGTGTGGGTTGAAAATTTCAGATTGAAGTGGTTTTGTTAGCCAATAGCGTTTTGGCAAAATGCATATTTTCTCCTTAATAAAAAAAAAAATTATTGCAATGACTTGGAAATATCTTCCTCCTAGGTCAGAGAAGTTATATTTCAGTCATCTCCTGCCCTAGTTCTCCCCTACTGGCTGCTTTCAGTGGCTAACTTCATTTTCAGGTCATTGACACTCATGATGGAAAGGGCTCCTCTCTCACCAGAAGGGTGACTGTTGCTTCTGTCATATCTAGTATATAGAGAGGAATGGAAATTTAAGGTAACCAAACTGCAGCCTCCATGAGACATCATGGAATTGCTTTCAAGCTGAGAAGCTAGAAGATCTTGGTATGATTTTTAGGGTGGGAAAAATATTTAAATTTGTGCTTGAAGAAGTACTAACACTTTTAAATGCATTTCATTTGCAAATTTATTTAATTTGGTAACATCTTGAAATGCATATCAACTAAAAGGAGAAACATGCATAGCCCAACACAGACAAGTGCAGATGGGCATTACACTATTAGGGATGTCAGTTTGGGTTGTTAAATTGTACTGTTTTCATAGCTACAATGTGGTGCAGTCACCAGCCAGCTCATGTTGCCAGAATGGTGTGAGGACACAAACTGACCATGGGAATCAGATACAGCAATTTTCCTTTCTCCCAGTGAAGCAAAGGTTATAGTACCTTTATTTCTGGTTGTTTACAAAAGTCACGTTTCTTGACCTTTGCTGAAAAAAAGCTTCATGAAGAAACTGCAAGGGCCAGCTGGGGCCCAGTTAGCTATTGTGCAAAACTCCTGAGATGTAGCTGGCTGCTCTGGGAAGTTTCTGGCATCTCCTTAAAAACAGAGCAGAGTCAACTGGAAACTGAGACCTTCTAGGAGGGCTCTTCCACTCTTACATGTTGCATACAAAATTGAGGAGAGGGAGCGGTACAAGAGTTTTTTTCCATCTCAATCATGTCCAGTCTCAAACTGACACTGCAGAGTTTTAAAGCCATTTCTGTTTACAAATTCAAAACACTTGGGGCCTACACTATAAAATGGTGTCGCGGCTCTAATATCCATCAGTTCCAATGGAATCTGGGCAATTTTCTCAGCACAGAAACATCAAACTTGCAACCTCAGTTCACTGCAACCTTATGATCTCTTGGTTTATAAACCTGCCACTACAGTTTACTTCCATAAAGTGAAATTGAAATTGCTTTAGTGCAATAATATCTGGTCTATTAACTTAGAAACTGCCTTGATCCTTTGAAGATGGCAGGAGTTGCATTCCTCAACAAAATCAGAAAAATAATAAAAAAACAAAACATGTCTTTTCTCTTGCACAGAAAATGTTAGCCTACTGCACAGGATCTGATATGAACTCTACAGCACAGGGAAGTAAATGTGTGTTTGGTTTGTTTGGTAAATAAACCCAGAGCTCAGAGCATGCCTGAGCCACAGGGACCAGTTTATAAGTTAACAAATCATAAAGTTTCAGGGAAAAGAGGTGCCAAGTCTGATGACTATCTGATGAGAAAATTGCTTATGGAGAAAAAACTTAAATTTGCTTCAAGTGAATGTTTGAGTAAGTAAGTTTCATTTTCCCTAAATTCTTATGGCAGAACAAAATTAATAACATATCTACAGAAAGGGAAAACAGAAAGAATTGTGAGTGATTTTCTATAAAATTACAAGTTAAGAACCAAAATTTCTTTCAGTAAATGCTGTAATAAGTATATTTTCTTCAGTAGTTACCAAGAGCTTTTTGAAGGTACCCAGCAGGCAAATAGGACATACACCCACAGATGCCATTCAGCCAACTGTAGCACAGAAGAAATCAAACTCTTTTTTTCTTTCTGTATTTTTAATGCAATTGCAATATTCTTTTGATTTTAAAAACAACTTTTCTTAAGAAAATATTTAAACTATTTTTGTTTGTTTCTCTGGTTTAAATTCTCTTTGGGCTTGAAGTTAAACTATAATTAAACTCAGAAAAGACATCATGGATCACATAACTACACCTTTAGGGACAGCTATTGGCATAGCAGTCACTTATATCAGCTGAAGAAGTGATAAACTTTCTAGTGGCTAACTTAAACTTCCTTTTATTTCTTTTTTCTTTTTGAATTCTTTTCTTTAGTTGTATTTTCTTCTCTCCCAAAGCTTTGTACCAAAGCACACATCAAAGACAGAGCCTGTGATGATGGATATCCAGCATGATTCTTCTCAGCACTCAGTGGGCTCTTCATAGCATCTCCCAGTTGCTTCTTCCTGGCTGTATTCATTATCTGCCTTCAAAGCAGTCCCACAGACATCCCCTCTCAGGAGGATCTAAGAGTTCTTACACAGCTCCCACTGTGCATTGGCAAAATCTGCTCAGGACTGTCTTCACCAATTTGTGTGAGCAGTTTCGCTTCATATATTTCTTGAACATTTTTTGCATTTAAATAGAAACTTTGGTTTATTCAGCATAACACTCATAATTAGTTTCCTGTTGATTCCTTTTTGCCTCTCATTTCCAAGTGGAAAATTGTCACTCAGAGATGCTCTTTTAAGAGCAAGGTGCTTCCAAATTACCCGGAAAGATTCACACTGAGTCCAGATGAGTCTGACTTGAAAGAGAAGATGTTACAGTTTTCTTTCAGCTCCTTGTCAAGTTATCCTGCAGTTTTGATTGTTTATATGTGAGTGTTGAATGATTAACACCAATGTACCAGGGCTGAGTTCCCAGTCCACCATGGCCAGTTCAAGTTCCACCATTTAACACACCAAACTTACCCAGTTTGCCAGTCAGCCTTCCAATGCAGGGTCAGATCAACCACCTCCACAGAGAAGAATCATGTAACTGCACTGCTCTTCATGTCCTTTTGTACCCATAAATCTACTTTCCCAGCTGTGGAAAGCTACACTAAACTCTCAGGAAGCATTTTCTTATGCAAGTATGAGATGGGTTGCAGAGCAAAGTGCCCAGCTGCTGAATCAGGGCTGCCATCTCACTCATGATGGGAAAGGACATTGCTATGAGATTTTACGTGATGGAAGTGGTGCAGCACAGCAAAGCTCCTGGAATAAAAGAGTTTGAGGAATTAATCAGCTTGTTTTGAGGCATTTTGATGGCAAAGGTCTTGACTTGAGGCTACTCATGTCTGACACTGTCTTTGCTTGCACTGGAACTATTCACATGGAAAGCCCAGTGTAAGTAACTCACAAAGACAACCAAGACCAGGGTATCTCAGACTGAGTTCCCTTCCCACTCCCCTTCTCCTTTGAATAAATGAGCTTCCTTACACTCTGACAGACTAGGGAGATTAATTCAGTACGTGTGTGCATGTACACCTGGCAGACACAATAAAGGCTGGCTCAAAGAGCTAAAATGAAACAAAGGCATAAATAATTCTGGAGGACAAAATATGGGCAGCCATTTAGTGGTGGCAGGAATTACTTAAGTAAATGCCAAAACTTAAAATAAATGAGGGGAAGATATTGATGAATATTTAAGGCTGGAACACGTGAGCATGTTGCTTTGCCATTTGGAAGGTTACATTCCTGTCTTATCTGGCTGTGATAGACATGAAATTGGCTATTAAAATCTGATGCAGGACAAATTGTTATTGGTTAAGGGCCTATTGATGCCCAGATGTACTGAAACCAAGAGTCTTTTCATTCACTCAGGGCACCTAAAAAGGTTTTCATCATTAATGAGCCCAGCTACCAGCATGGAAACAAGCAAATAGCATAAAGCACTCCAGATACCCGTACACATGAACAGTACAACAAAAGCTCATTGGATCTAAACTGGAGTTTACAAAGACTGAACAACATCTCCAAAGATATGTGCTAGCTGTTCAGATCAGCAGAACATTGTGAAGTCAAGTGAATGTCAGATAAAATTGAGTATATTTCATTCTATATCCAAGGGATGCAAAACTCAGTGCTTGAAATTATGGGCTCAGGGATGTCTGTTATAACACAGAAGAAAAATCTTGACTTTTTCATAGACAATTCAATGAAAACTTTTGTTCAATACCTACCAAAATAGCAATTCAGTACTCAAAATAATTAGGAAAATAACAGAAGAAGGAAAAAACCCCCAAACTTTATTATGCCCCTATGTAATGCCCTGTTTGCTTAATGCAGTCTTGCTCCTCATATATCAAAAGTTATGGAAAGCGATTAGAGATGAGGCGAAGAAGGACAAGAGGAATGATCAGAAATAAACAATGGCTTCTACATGGAGAATGAATTTGTCAATCAGATCTTGCCAGCACAGTGAAGTTATGGCTGAAGGCAATACGACAGAGAGCTACACAATGATGGCAGCAGAATAGGGGGCAAAGTGTTACATGCACCCATTTTCTTTCACACTTCCCTAGATACCTGCTTCTGACTGACATTGGAAACAGTTCATGGGCTAGGAAACTAGGATCTAATTTAATTCAGTCACACTTGAAATTTTACCTAACATATCCCATGAAACTCAGCAGCTGTAGAAGTTACATAGCTCAATGCTGCACTACAGTGTTATCAGATGTTATTTTCATATGGGATTTTCTCCCGTTTGATTAGTTCATTTTTAAACCTTAAACAAGTCCATTCTACCTGAATCCAGAGGAAAATGTGAAAACCATTTCATATTGCAGCTAACCCCCTTCTTGTCAGGTAGAGGTCATTCTTGACTGGTATAAATGACATAATCTTCAGTATTCTCTCACTTGCACTAAAGACCAAAGCAGCAGCCTCACAGATCCACAGTTAGTTGATAATTTTCTCTCTCTGCTTTTTTTTTTTATTATTGTTCTGAGTACATACATCTCTCCAACATGTCACATTTCCAGTACAGGCCATCAATGATGACCTTTAAATTCAGAAAGGGTTTTAGAGTATTTTATATTACAGACATTTTTAAAATATGATACAGGCAATGATGAACACAGTGGTATCAAATACTTTCATTTATTGCAGTGATTTGTTTCAATTGCAAGTTTTAACTGGGATAAAATTGGACAGCAAACTAGAACTTACTCACTTGACACACTTTGAATGGTCCAGATAAACCACTCGACAGCAGGACATGGGCTACTTGCAGTTAGCCAGAAGGTCTCTTCTTTGTTCTCACATCTGACTAATCTATGTTTGATATCAAGGGAAATCATTTAAGCTGTTCCATGGTGGAGAAAGAGAGCCTGTTTTAAGAAAAGGCAAATGGGAGAATTCAATCTCATGGCAGTTGAATACTATTAAATCCTATAATCTGCTGTACAGGGTAATCCAAATAATGTTTAGGTTGTAAAACCAATGATGTATTTTCATTCTGAATTATCACAAGTGATGAAAGAAGTGATAGTTAGTTATGAATTAACCATATTTAATATGAATATATTTTAGCAACTCCTGTAAAATCCACCAAGAATTTCCTTTTTTTAATATAATTTGGAAATACAAATTCTTCTGCAGAAAGAAAGTAATAATATAGAGAAATTTTAGGCATATTTTTCTGTACAAGGTATTTGCTCTAGTGTAATGAGCTATATCTCAGTAATATTCATAGGAACTCAGCATTGGAAGGGGCAACCTGATCTCCTGTGACAAGGACAGCTTTCTGCAAATGTCAAAAATTCATAAATGCTAAAGGGTTCACAGAACACCTTCTGTCCTTTATTCACACAACACCCACATCAGCCTGTGTTACTCTGAAAGCCTTCTCAGCTCTTGGTTATCTTCTACATTGCTGTTGTGAGGAAGAGATATTATGCTTTAAAACAATGATGGGATGATAAAAAACACAGAGTAGGGGCAGTCTGAGTGCAGAAGAAAGAAACCAGTAACTGAGAAAATTATGTCTTGCTTTTCCCATTTTAAAAAGCCCATCTCTTATGTGGGGAAAAAAAGCCTTTAAGAATGACAATTAAAGTGCAGCTCACACGCCTCATAGAAGGACCAGAGGTCCAGCTGCCACCACCGTTTGTGACTCTGTCTGCTCCTTCCACTTCCAACAGAATTCCTGATGCTCTGTGGCAGTCTGAAAGATCAGCTAGAGGGTGGATTATCCCAGTGATGTTTTCTGAATGGTGACTTTGATCTGAGATATCCACGGTCCCAGGCTTTTCCTCCATATTTTCCTCATGCCTTTAGTGCTTGAAAATCTATGAATTTCATAGCCAGATGAGAATAATTATTCTTTTGCAGGGATAAATGCTGTTTAGCTGTTTTCAGACACTGGCATTCATTATTTCCCCAGTCATGCAAATCTGACCTCTTTATTGTAGGGTTTCAGTCTGGTTTTTTGGGGGCTGATTTTATCCTTGATTATTTTATCTTCCAATCCCGTGTGAAAGACTCCAAAGAAACACGCCATTATTTTCTGAAATCACAGAGAATCACTGAATTGCTTTTTTGAGTGACTGGCCTCTTTTAACCCTAGAAGTTAAGCTCAAAAAAAAAAAAAAGTATATAAAATAAAAAGGTAAACAAACAAAACCCACAGGAAATCTATTCATTTAGTGAAATAAGTGTGCAGATGCTGAGCACAAGTCTCAGAGAAACTGGCCCTCCCGTGAGCCTGCTTTCCCTGGAGGTACTAAAACTGCTGGGGCCTTTGCTTAGTCCCATAAGTCCTGCTAAGCATCTGCTTCTCTAGAAGCAAAGCCAAGTATTGCTTCACAACTCCAGGAATTTTCTGCATGCTTAAAGCCAAATTGAGCTGAACTGGTGTCCTCCATCCCAGCCAAGGTCTCTCATCCCTCCTCTCGCCAGCTATTATTACTGTAAGTCCAAATGTGTACCTGTGTTCTCTACTAAGTACATTTTCCAGGAAAATAGTCACAGTTCCAGGAAAATAATCACTGCCACCTCATCTGCTCTGCCATCAGCTGTAGATTTCAGCATGCTATTCAGGCATGTATATGGATGTGGGCAGGTTTAGTCTGCTTTTGTATGCTTTTCATACTCAACGAAAGACAGACATGTTACTAATATTCTGCATCTATGGGCACAGCTCCTTTCTCAGTAGAACCTGAGGGGGACTAAAGGCCTTCTGCATGGCTTCTGCAGGCTCCTGGAAAGTCTCTATCAGCTGTAGTAGTTAAAAAGACTGTTGGATGGCTTATTAAAATTATATCATTAACACCTAGTTATTCCACACTGCTTCATTTCTCCACTCATCTGAGGGCAGGACCAGGACCCTCCAGGTCAAAAATCATCACCTTTAATCCACCTGTTGCTATTTAGAGTAATAGCACTGTCATCACTTTCAAAGGGAATTTAATTCTTCAACTGTGTGAGATTACCATTCCTTTCACTCAGCTGTCTCAGGCCATTCAGTCACCTCTGAAGAACACATCCAGCTCCATTTGATGAAAACTTCTTGTGCCTTTTCCTCTGTATATGCTCTAAGACACCTGTCTCTATATATCCCAAGAGCAGCTGGTTTGAGGAAACATCAGCCTCAGCTTCCTTAATTCCTGGTGTTAGCAAGAATCCAGTGTTGTTTATTTTTGACCCCTCATCTCACAATCACTTTGATATAGCAAATTTCTGAACACTTACCTTTTCCATAGAATGTATTACTGACTTCCAATAGGTGATCCACTTTACATTAATATACATTGATTTATTTTGCTTTCATCTCAAAAAGTGAAAATTGGTACTTTAATGGGACTTAAAACATCTGCATTTAAAACCGTGTTCACTCATCAGAATTTAATGAGCTTTACTACTTTCTGATCTATGTATTTATTCCACCAACTCCCACAGCTTTGTTCATGTCTACATTTTTTCCACCATTTTTTCATTGTAGCAATTAAAAATGCATAAAGCAGGCCTTTGCTGACATAGGAATATACCAAATACTTTTTTTAATCATGTGATGAAGCAGAAAATAGTCTTGAATACATTGTGTTTGCCATAACAAGCTGTCTTGTGATTCACATAATTCTTGAGAAGCTCTTGTAGTGCAAATAATACCCAGGTATTTGCATAGTACCTTCAACAGCCTAACCCCAGACTCACTGCATACAGTGACTAAAGACACTCATGTCTTCCACACTGGCTGGAAAGGCACAGGATACAAAGATATCTTGCTGGTTTTTGCAGTAGGAGTGCATCTCCAGGTTGTTCCCATCCAGGTTAAAAACTCTGTGCTCATTTGTGAGGAGTTCAGGTTAAGCCTGGTCCTGCTGGTAGAGTCTCACACTAACACATCCATGCAGTCAGGTCCTGGAAGGAGGAGAAACTCCTTGCACAGGTTTCTCAGAGGCATGCAATTCCCCTGAGAGAAGTTTATAGACAGGACAAACAGTCTCTGTCTCTCTCAGGGCCTGCAATCCTGTTCATCCAGAGCGCTGGGACTCAAGGGGAGATCAGTATTGATCACAGCTCAAGGCATCTCAAGGAAGCCAAGTGGGGCACTTCACACACCCTCTTTGGTCCGACACCTCTTTCACAATCCTGCTAAGGGCTGTTGCACTCACAGGGGTGAGCTGCTGTGGTCAGTGAAGGGCAGAATCACGCGGCTGTTCACGGGAGAGGCTTCTTCTCAAAGCAACCACTCCACCTCTGGGACAGTTCAGTCCTGAGTCTCAAGGACTGAAACCCAAAGGATGACACTGGAAACTCAGTTCATCATTCTAATGGATACTCAAAATCACACACACACAGATTATTTTGGCAGACCAATATTTACTCCTACTCTCAGCTCTGGTAAGGTCTCACTTCCACCAGTAGTAATTACCTGGTTTTCCTTTTGCTCTGTCAAAATGACTAAAAATATTAAAATATATGAACGTTTCTTGTCCTTGCTGGCATGTCTTTGCTCTAAAGGTACCATTCATCCTTTTCTCTCAGTTTTATATGGACTACCATAATTAAGTTAAACTCAGTTGTTACCAATTTGCTGTTAGCTTGAAGTGTAATGCTGCTCCTCCTTCAGAGTTCAAGGAGGGCTATTGTGTTTCAAAATCATATGTTTTTCTTCCAATTCAGTGGGGGAAAAAATAAAAAAAAAAATTAAAAAAGACAATACACATGTCTTCAAAGTTTGCCTCTATGAAGATCAGAAAGTCTCTCAACAACATGATATTGACATGGCTGAGCCTTTGTCTGACTTCTCTGAGTTGTCTATGAGGATCTTCTGTTCTTGGCTATTTCACATTGTTGCAATCTTCATTAAAATGCAGGAAGCTCATGTTGACTAGAGCAATGACAAGGGCTAAAACAATTCCTAAGATAGGGTTTTAAGGTGGGAGGTTTTCAAGAACAAGAAAAAGCAAGTATTTGAAGGATTTGTCCCACTACACCCCACAGAGGAATAAATACATAACTGTACAAGCACAGCATAAGAGATGGTTACACAAGCAGTCCAGAAAATGACAAGAGTTTAAGTTTTGATTCAGGTCAATGAAACACAGGAGAGTGTGTTGGCAGTAGCACTGCTTATTATTATGGTACTAACTTTTCCTTCAATAACTGTAAGAAAATAATGTTATAAGATGTTAAAATAATGGAATTAATTATGGAATAGTTAATGGAATAAATAATAAATAATGGAATTTTAAATCTCTAATGATGTGTGTTAAATTCCAATTTGTGTTGATAGACAGAATACTGTTATCTGTCCCTAAGGCTTGACCTGATGGCTGTGGCACATGAGAAGGCACAAGCAGAAGTCAGGAAACAGGAAATGTTTTGACTGGAGATGAGGCTGGTACATTCTGCACTGGCTCTGCTGAAGGCACCAAATGTCTCAGTAGAGGATGAATGGGGATACATTTTCAAAGTCACTACATTTGGCAAATTGCAAAGCTAAGTTTACACAATCAAAGCTGCCTGAAGCATAGTAGCAGATGGCATTGAAGACAGATGCTAGGAAAAAATGCTATTTTCTGCAAACATATATAAGCACAGAAAAGCCATTTGGATGAAAAGGTTTCTCCCTCATGTACTAGTTGCTAGCTACTTTTTCAAAAACAGGGCACAAACTTCAACTTTCACTTTTCCCTGAAAAATAGATAAGACAAAATAAAACCATGTTTGAATTTACGCACTAAGGCATTAAGACAGAAAAATGAACAACTTGGGTTGAGTTCTGTCTCAGTTTCTCTCTCTTTTGTTAACCTTAAAACAAAGGTTATTATTGTATTAAGAAAAAAAACACTGACTTCAGAGTTTAACAGTGCTGGCTTATAGCTTTCTTGAAAACTGCCAAGTATGTGAAAACAAACAGATTAAAATCCTAACATTACACAGTATTTCAAAGGCTAGAGAACAACTCCATCTGCTACAAAACTTTATTTACATGTAGGGCTGTTAGTTGCTTCTCTCCTAAAACAAATCTTGAGATTCAAATCAAAATTTTCTGCAGAATGAATCTCAGAATATCCTCATCCCTAAGAATTAATTTTCTTTTTTAAACATTGAAACACTTCAACAATGTCATATTACACACATAAAGTCATGTTAAATGTGGTGTATATTTCAAGTTTACTGTTAACACACAGCACACAAAACTATACACTTTTCCATTAGAAATAAAGTTTAAAATAATTTATTCTTATAACATCCCTCTGAAATTCTTCTTATTTAACAATCTCCATTTTCTAATGGAAGATGGTTCCATATAGTTGTCTGCTGGGCAAGATGAATACTTCATTGTAGTGATGTCACTGTTATTTTTCGCAGCCTTATTCAAAGACATCCACTCTTCTCATCATTTCCCATCTCTTATCCCCACGCCCTCAAAAAATCTCCACCCAAACCCAAGAAGAGAATGCATGAGAAGAAATAGAATCAACATTGTCCTCTGCTGCTATCCAATCTCTGTTAAGGAAGCAGGAGATCTTTAATTCCTGCCGTAGAACACAGCTCTGGCCAGAAGAAATCCAGGCTGTCTTTAACAGCCATGTCTTTAAGCACACATATAATGGAGACCACACTTGTAACTGGAGATTACGCTTTAGAGGAAAAGCATGGAAAACATGAACTCTGCACTTTAGGGTCCTGAGAGATCAAACTTTCCCCTCTTGCTCTCACTCTATATATAACTGATTGTATAAGCAATCAGTTATTGGCTAAGGTCTATTTAGTGACAAAAAACCCACCATGAATGTTTTAGCTTGTTTTTCTAACTTGCCATTTTAAAACAATGTTGAAAATACTATCAAGTTCTTTTGGTGGCTTGCTGATTTTAACACAAGCAGAAGTAGTACAGTTAAATTTAACGTAGACTAGACAAATTAATCATAAAATAAAATTAAAAAATAACAATAAAATGTATTAATTGTATTTTCTAGTCATAGTAAGCAGAAGAGTAAAAACTTCCAGCAAACTTAATACACTGTTCAGAAATATGAAAGTTAATATTTCTTCTCATTAGTAAAAGCTATCACCACTTAGGGTGTAAGCTTTTTGTTACAGCAGAAAAATCTATCTGACCTTCACATTCATCTACTATATTGGTATATTTTAGTATTTTTCTTGCAAATACTATTGCAAAAAGATAATTTATGGCAGCTTCCAAATAGGTGTGGAATTTTAAATGGTCATTCCATCAATCAGTGCCTCTTACTTCGTTAGAAACTAACAGGAAATAAATCAGGCTTTAATCTTTCCAGGGTAAACCTCATTAGGCAATGGTCAAGAGGATTCAATCCCACTATTAAGTAGAGAAATTCATGAGATCTACTCTCTCCTGGAGAGAAGTAAGCTTTGTGGTTAATATTTGAAAGATGATTCAGAAGGATAAAAGGCATTTTTAGACAAAGTAACTTATGCATGTCAAAAGTACAGTTCTTGAGAAAAGCTGTGAATTAAATGAGGAGCAACCATAAATTCAGTCTTAAAATATCAATATGCATTTTTATTTCTTTTAAGATATATAGCAGCCGATCAGAGGCTTATTTTAAGGAACATATTTTAGCAACTTTATGGCAGATGTTTGGTTTTCATAAGCCAAGCATATGGCTTACATTTAAAATAAAGCAGGTGCAGAGACTAATTATACTGCAAAGCAAAACCAGCATGTGCCTGTATGCAGAATTACCAAAGTCATCATCCTTGAACTAGATCTGGCTACTTAATAGTGTTCATTAGTTGGGAACAGTTCCCAGGGCCGTCTATTAAGGCAATTTCCAAACCACCTTGTCCTACATTGGGAAGGAAAATTTGCACATGTCCAAACAAAAACTGCAACAACATTTTCCAGTCTCAGAATAAAAAATGAAACAAATGCTCTTGAATTTTCTTGTTCATGACTTAGGAAAACAATAGAAAAATAATAAGTGAATAAAGAAAATAAAAGGAAACATGCTTTTTTAACCATGGGTTGTTGTGTAGTAAACAGTTCCTTCTATTTGTTTTATTAAATAGAGAACCTCATTATAGCCAGTCTGCCTCTGACTCTGTGCCAGTGTGAGGATTAGAAGGAGCAGTAAAGAAAACTGTGTTTAAATGTATTTTTATGAATAAATATTAAGTAAGTCGCTCTACTTTTTGTAGCACAATTTTCTTGCTTTTGGGGAACATCTCTATGAGCAATCTCCACCTTTATCAATCCTTCTAAAAGTGCAAAAGAACACCTTCCAGTTTCTAAGGCAAACATAAATCTACATGTCTGCTCACTCACAAAATATCCATGCCTTGATGGGCTCAAGCTTTCTCTTCTCCAGGTCACAACTCACGTAGGGCCAGGAGCACATTTTCAGAGCAGCTGTGCTAAGGAAAGGCCACATGCTGAAAGGAACTCCCATAAAATGCTATGTAAAACATGAGTTTTCTTATAAGCAGCTGTAGCAGAGATGTGGTACACTTTCTCTAAACTAGAGTACAGTCTAAGAATACATAATGTGAACTTCCCTTCTCTGTTCTCTGCCCTGTCCTTACACCAACCCCAGGGCACTCAGCTGGGAGGGGATATAGACAGAAATCTGCCAAATAGACATCGGACATCTTGTGCCAGTGACATCTCCCTAGTCCCAGCTGAATTACAGCCAAAGGGGTGCAGGTCTCTTGCAGCCTTATCAGGTGTCCCAAGGCATCTCAAATGACACTGATGCGCAAGCACCTGAGCACTGCCCATGATTTGCAAGGTACAAATCTCCAGAACATAATGGGAATGCTTTCTTGAAGGAACATCATCTTCAGGCTTTGGTTCCTCTCACCAGCTGGTTTAATGCTTTCACCTCTATCACTGTTTCTTGACCAGGAGGGAAAAAACTGCTCCACAGACAAGCCCTTTGTGAGCTGAATTTCTAGTACAGACTTCAGAAGCCTTAGCACAGCTCTTTCCAAATCTCACACAACTACAATTGTGCCAAAGGACTGCCATCCTCTACCCAAGAGACTACAGAAACATCCCAGATGGGCGTCCTTCCTTTTAAGCCAGAAGGTCAGTATTTCCAATATTATGATGCTGGTTGCAACCAAAACCAGCACTCACAGCTTCCAGGAGAAGCCAAGCCAAATAACAGCAACTTGAATTGTGCAAGAAAAATTACAAGAGAGGGAAATTGTAACTGAAGGGTTCGTCATATTCTAAATGGATCCCTAGAAACAGGAAAACATTGCTAGTAGAAAAGTTGAAAGTAGTATGACAAAAGCATATTAAAATAAGTGCCCCAAACTTTACTCCTAGAACCCTTTTCTTTGTGAATTTACAGGTTGCTGACAGGACAGCTTTTGTGGTGGATCCTTTTTGCTCTAGATTTAGTTGTTAAAAAGAGAGTTAATGTATTTAGGAATCATAATCAATGGTAAATAAAAGTATAATAAATGATAGCCTAGAATTCATAAACAGAAGAGTATATTTTTCAGACAAATACCCAACTCAGCAAACCCATAAAACATTTTTCTAAATGAACAGTAATTTAAGCTGCATTTATATAAAATATGTGTTCCAATGATTATTGTAATGTACAAGTCTACCTGTATAGCCCAATGAGCCAAACCTTTGGAAAAGTGATGGATTGTGTTTAATGTAGAACTGATTTTCCAGGTCTCGTTTGCACTGTATCCTTCCTGCAATAGTGAATCATGAAAGCATTTAGCTCAATTTTTTGAAATTCATTTGCTCATGCCAAGCAGCACTGTGAATAAAGATAATATTAATCAAGTATCCATTCAAGTGGCAGCCTGTCAAGACAGATAGAATTCATGGCTATATTTTTTTTTGCTGAATGTGCATACATACTCCTAGGGTTTCATCAGAGCTGTCAAATTACGTCAACTGTAAAATTTTGACTATGTCCTGACTTCCAGCTGCAAGAATCTGAGCTTTCATTCTTCCTCTCTCATGCTGCTTTGTCAATTTTATTATATCTTCTACTACAGGTTTGTTTGTCATCAGTAGGAAGAGATTGTCATATCTTTGTTCAATTCCTTCCTTAATAGTTCATTCAATAGAGAAATGGAATGTACACAGAGAAATAAATGTGACTGTTGATTATTTTCCAAATTTCTCTAAAGTATGATGTTTGCTTAAGCTTTGGCTGAGAGAAAAAGCTATATTTGCATGTAGCAGTGCAAGTACCTCCCTCAACTTCCTTGTCCGTACACCAAACGCTCACTTGAAAAAACTGTTTGGAAGGTACACTTGCTTATAGTTTACAAGCCAATTCTATATTAGACTTTCTTGAGAACACTAGAAGGAAGGTATCTTTTTGCCTGAAATGGTGGCTGGGAATTTTGGACATTTGTTCATAAATGCAAATTGTCCACAACAATAATCACAGTAACCAGGGACTTTGGTAAGCAGTACTGAAAGAGGAAGAAAAAATTAATTTGGAATTAAATCCTGACCCTGCTCTTATATAGAAAGAGCATGTCCCTCCATGTTAGGAGGTCAAGTGCCTCCTACTAAACAATCTTAAGGTAGATGCTTAAAAACATGAGTGAGGTAATTTTTCTTCCTGGCGTCAGCCACCAGAAAATATAGCAGCACCCATGTCTGACTTGGGATTGGACCTGACGTAGCCTGACCTTTCACACTGTGAATTTAAAAAGCAGGCATGGAAAACTACACACATAACGTGACAGAGAAATCTCACTGCAGCAACAAAATGCTGAGTACTTAAAATGTTAGTACTAAGGGGGATTTGCTGAGTGCAAGCGTTCACTCAGGCTCTAGCAGGAGGAATATTTTAATGTGTTGCAAATGTTCTACACAAATAAGGCAGCAAGAATCAGTCTAGAATACAGAAAAAGTTCAAAAATGCTCATTTTACCAAAACCAAAGATACTGGAGAAAGTGATTATTTGTAATTTATTTCTTAGGGGTCATCCTTTATCAATATCCACAGCCCATATTCCATGAGAACAATCACTTTCACAATTACATATAAGTTATGCTCATTATTTCTGCTTACAAACTATTTCTTACTCTTTGGTGTTCCATTCATGTCTTCCCTGTCTTGAAACTTGGCCTTTTAGTCAATGTATTCATGAGTGCAAACACATCATAATTTCACTGTGAAATATTTCTGATTGCGGTTGTTTGGAAAGATTCATGTCTAAGATCTGTGCTTGGGCGAGAAACTCAGTTTGGATCTAGAAAGCAGAAAAGAAACAAAAGCTAAAAAGCAGAAAATAAACTAAAGCTAAAAGAAATTGGGGAAGGAAGCCTTCCTGTGTGCAGGGAGTGAGGATTTGGAGGGGTTGAAGTTGTTCTGAGCCACGGGCAAGGTGGGGGAAGCCAGCTGAGTGACCAGGGACAGCCAGGTATTCCACCAGCCTAGGTGGTACACCCAGGGCCAAGACATTTTTATGCCATGAAATATCTAGAAAACTTACTCTTTAACATACCTCTAAATTCTCATAGGCCATGATTTGAGTTAATAGGAAGCAGTATAGCAGGAACCACTGCAACAGATGGAGGAAAAGCCTCACAAGAAGCTGGAATTGAGGAATAAAAAGGCATTTTATGACCTTTGGAAGCAGGGCAGGCAACCTGGGAGGACTACAAGGATGTTGTGAGGTTATGCAGTGAGAAAATAAGAAAGGACAAAGCCCAGCTAGAACTTAATCTGGCTACTGTTGTAAAAGACAATAAAAAATATTTCTATAAACACATTAGCAACAAAAGGAGGGCTAAAGAGAATCTCCCTCCTTCACTGGAAGCAGGGGGGAAGTATGGTGAAAAAGGAGAGGAAAAGGCTGAGATACGTCATGTCTTCTTTGCCTCAGTCTTCAATAAGAGCAATTGCTCTTTGGGTACCCAGCACCCTGCGAGAGAGAGGATTCAGCCAGGACAGCTGAACTGAACTGACTGAGGGGATATCCCAAACTACAACATTGGGCTTAGCAATAAATTCTGGGGAAAGGAGGAGGAAGTCACAGGTGTTTCAAGTTATGTCACCTGCCTTCCCAAGTAACCATTATGTGTGCTGAGGCACTGGTTTCCAGGAACTGGATAAACATCTTCTTGCCTGTGGGAAGCAGAGAACAAATCCCTTTGCTTGTGCATGCAGCTTTTCGTCACTAATTAAGCTGTCTTGATCTTGACCCACCAACTGTTTACACTATTGCCCTTCAGATTCTCTCCCCCATTTGATGGAAGAGTGAAAAAAATGGGGCTTAGCTGCCAGCCAGGCCTAGCCCACCACCACTGTCATAAATCTATTTTTAAATAGAGCAAAATAACTTAAAAATCTTCTCCTCATGGTGTTTCTCACCATGCTTAAATAAACATAATGAGATGGAAGGGAGTAGCTAGAAGATTCTTGTTTTCATGTGTGGTGATTAATAAACATTTTCAACACTGTTCCTACTGAAATAAAACTGCATTGGACAACAAAATCCAGGCTTGGTAGCACCATATGTGAGCATTCAAAATCCATTTTTGTCAGTCACAAAGCCATCAGTTCACAAGCTCCACAAGATTTCCTCTGGATAAACCACTGTTTGAGTAACCTCATAAAGCTGTTGTTTGCAATTTGGGACGAAAACTGATCACCCTGAAGAGCACAATCTGCTCAAGCATTCCCAGGAAAGCACAGAAGGATGTCTCTCTCCATCTGTGGGAACTACTGCCCTTCAGAGGTGACACACAGGACACATCCATGGGGTGTCTGGAAGGGGATGCTCTGCCTCCTGTTTGGGAAAGCAGGTACAGAAGGACAAACACATGCAGCCTGCCCCTGGTAGATCCATCTGGGAAATCTTTGATGGCTCTGCACCCTCACTAGGCTTCTCCTCCCTGCCCCAAACTTCTTGTTTCCACTAGACAAGATTATACTTCATCTTTTCTCCTCCCAAACAAACATCACTGCTATCCTAGACCTGTCCATCATTTCCTGAGCTTTTAGTAGGAACATTTGCATTCAAAAAAACAAGTTTCACCAGTTGATAAACAGACAAACAAAACATAACAAACCAAGCAAACAAAAACCCCTCACAAATTCACAGAAGGAACTCCAGCCAGATCTTGTTTCTCTTACTGTATTTTCTACCTCCTCAGTCTCCTTTTTTTTCCTGCAGGGGCTAAAATATGTCCCAAAAAAGAGCCAATTTTTCTTTGTGTTTGTACCTGGTTGTTTTTTCCATTGAACAGGTAGATTAGACCACTGAGCCCATATGAGGAAAGACAGTTGTCAGTGAAGCCATTCAGGCCATGTAGAACAGAAAATGTGGTGCTCCTTTGAATCAGGGCAAGGAGAAATCTTGGTAGGGAATTTTTCTGGAAAAAGAACGAGGTATTACTAGCAAGGGAAAGCCAGGTATAGGACACAGTGTAAAGGAGAACAGAGACATACACAGTGTAACCTCATTGGTATATACTATTAAACTTTCCATTCAAAAGCAAAAGACAAAACAAAAACTAGCTGGACATTGACAAAGTGTCTTCTAAAAACTGATGCTCAAAAATAGTTCAACTCCAAATTTAGCTTGCTGGTGGTGCAATGCTGAGAAGCATAAAATCCTGAAGGGGATGAAGAACTGAGAAGTTTTGTGTCAGTGGAACAAGTACAAGCAAAAATGTGTAAAGTTGCTTGAGCACCTTTTTGAGTCAGAAGAACACTCCCAGGACAAGCTGGCCTTCTTTGGGAATGATTTGACCCCCTCAATATCTGAGCACCCAGAATAAATAGTGCTGTTGAGCTGGCCACTCATGACCACATCTCAGACACATTTAAGTACTTTGTTATGCATTTGTTAAGGTGTGCTAGCAGTTTCCCTAAGGCTTGGCTTACACTGTGATCAGGCCTAGTTCTCAAGTGACACAACTGTTTTTTCTGCATTGATGTTGCTGTGATGGTAAATGGGACACTGGGTCCAGAAGTGATTCTCATCTAAAACAGTTATAATGTTACTAGCATTCAAATCTATAAATAGTCCATGACATTTATATCAGTCAGAATGAAAAGCTTGTACTTACTTCTGTTAGAAATTATAGTGTTTAATTCTTATATGCTATAGAGTTTATAAGTGACTGCTACCCATTTTACTACAGTGTGAGTAACTGAGCACAGGACTTTTCATCTTGGTAACTTTCTCCCTAAGAGGGAATTCTACCTTTATGGATTCTCTTACCAAATAATTTTTTGTCTGGTTTTGTCACCTCAGCCCAGCATCTCTTTTTCTTTCAGTGGCTGTGTTTAACATGCTTGTTCTGCCAATTCCATCCCTTGTCAGGCTGGATCGTGACCTCTTCTGGCTGCTCTCTGCTCCTGAAATGGGATTTGTGGCTGAGAGTACAATTTGAGATATTTATCCCCAACTTGACTCTATTCTCATTTCTCAAGAATAATTTTCTTCCCACTGTGTTTATAAGCCTGAAATACTGTTGAGCACTTTCAGGCCACCAAACAAATTTAAATTTAATTGTTTCATTAAATAGTGCTACTCTCCTGAGAAAACACTGGCAGAAACCCTGCCTATGATATTAAACAAGAAGTTGGGTGGGAGATTCAGAAGCATGACTGCAATATGATCTCAGTTTCACTGTTTATAATTGTTAGGCAAAGAAGGAATATTTGCACTGCCTTTAGAGAAAAATTATGAACCATGAGAGGAGCTGGGCTTTCTGTTAGACACCTAATTTCAGCTACTCTTTCTAAAATGTTCCTTTTTTTTAAACTGACATCCTTTAGAATTCATCCCTACTGTTTTGCCACTATCATTCCTGGTTCCACCACAGACTGAGCTCAGCAACACTTACAAGAACTTCAGATATGAAGGGGCTTCTCAGCTCCTTACTTTTCTAGTCCTTCATTAAAACACAGACACAGACATCTCCATGGGATGTCCATTTACACAGACATGGTTATCACAGAGCTGACCTCAGCAGAATCCTCCAGGGAACTGTGCATTACACCACGAGGAAAAGAGACATTAGATGTCTCCTTCATCCTTGAGTCCAATGCCAGCAAGTCCAGAAACTACTCCTAGCTCAGAGACCACATCTCCCATGAAGACAGACACCTCTCCCCAAGAGGCAAGAGCACAGAATGGTCCAAGGTTTGTGCACCCAACCTTCAGCAGAGGTGATCACAAGGTTATGTCCTGGTTAGCAAGAGCTCTCTTCATAACACTGTGCTCAGTTTGCCTCTTCATTTCTGACATTCTGTCAGTTTTTGTATCTAAGTTGGAACTCCAGGAGGGGGATGTCAGTGCTTCCTCGCTCAAAATGCGTAGCCTTAAAAACACAAGGCTTTTGAACATTTTTTTTTAACCATCTCTGCTTATAAATGTCTTCAAGCCTCAAGATTTTCTTTCACCAGCAGGCCTTGATAAACACTGTAGCACCTCAGTTGTAACTGAATAAAAGATATAGCTGATAATTTATCACAAACACATGCTGGGATATTTAGGATAAGTAATTCACAGAGCCAGTTGTGTGTCAAGAGCTTGCTATGTGAATTTCCAGGTTTTCTTTTAAGTTATTATAGTACAGTAATTTCATCCATGCAAACCTGGCAGTTTGCAAGACAAATCTCAGAGAGATACTATAAATTGCATAAAAACAGAACATGATTTCCACATGGGGGACTATGTTGTGACAGAATAGGAACTGGCAACAAGCTAAATATGAATGCAGAATTTACCTCAAAAATGCACATGATAAACATTCCCTGAAACTGTCTGTGGAAAAGGAATAAGACTCAAGCTATTCTTAATCTTCTTTAGTTTGGTTTTTTTCCTCTTCTGTCCTGTCTGTAACTTGGCAGCAGTTTACTCCAGAAGCCATGTGTTCATCTGAGTCCCAGCTATAGGTCCTAGCAGCTGTATCTCCATCCTCAGATCTTATATTCTGAATTTCAAAGGGACCACAGAGAGAAGCAAAGGCTGTTGGAATGTGAGTTGCACCCATCTATGCAGAAAACACCCCTGACTCAGTTTGCTGGAGAATGACCTCTAAATTCCTGATATTAAAACTTCACAGAGAGTGAGAAAAGGAACAAGTATTTGAGCTTCAGAGTATTTCTGCATCTTCCTCCTACTGTTTGCCTGATATCACCCACAGTCATCTCTGATCCAGCCTTCTGCTCTGCCTCTTTATATGGTCATGTGCTTTTCTGTCTGGATTCCCAAACAATCCTAGCAATATTATCTACTGTGAGAGAAAAATCCACCTGATACCTTTCCCAACACTCTGGATATGTCCCAGCTCTCTGGCAATCTGCACCATTTGACAAGTGTATACCAGGTCAAACGACCTCGGGAAAGGGCAGGGGATGAGGAAAATGTGCTGTTACAGCTCTATCTGAAAACAGCCTGCCAGCTCTGGAAAGTGGAAAGCAGACTCATTATCCTTCAAAATTGGATTCACATGCTATCTTCTGCCCTCTTCCATTAGCATCAAGAAAATTCCCTGGTTTTGGCTCAGGAATCAGCCATCCAAACAGAGGCAGCCCCTTTCGGTACAGGGGAAAGAAAGGTGACCCTATTACTTCTTATTTGAAAGAGAGTGCAGCTATTTAAGCCATGATATGCAGGCCACTGATCATAAATTACACTTTAACCACATCTGGCAAGAGAATTCATACTACTCAGTTTTGCAAGAACCTGTTTCTTCCTTAGTATTTTTCACTGAGGTGATCCTTTGGAAATTCTGATGAAGTGTTGGTGTTACCACTTGGAATACACTACGGTATCTTTTGCAGAAGAAGCATCTTCCATTCCTCCTGATCACCTCCTGTTAGTCATAATTATTTTGTTAAAACCAAGATCCATTACATATTAAGGTTTGTTTAACAAACTTCCTGGCCTTCAATGTCTTACTTCATATCATTCAGTGTTGGATAGACACATGAAGACACACGCCTTCTTTCAGCTTGCTTTTGCATAAGGAAGTGCAAAAATTGATTTTTCTTTTTTTTTTTCTCTAAAGATTTCTGCTTACTATTCATTTCTGATTTCTGACACATAATCTGCTGCCTTCTTCAATTTTTGGATGCCCTGCTAGGGGACTGAGAAACTTGTCTGTGGAGTTTTCTCAAGACTTGAGTCTCTAGCAGGTGCTCAAATTAATTAAGAGTTAAAAACGGACAAGGGCAAAAGTTTTAAGTAACCTGGCTAGAAATATGTGTCCTCTTTCTCATTTTGCACTTTGCAGTGTTTTTGTTCTTCTGATGATAAAATCTTGTGGCTTTTGGTTATCCATAGAGTCCTCTGGGGAAAAGAGAGTAGACTGTGTCTGTGTTTCTGGTGGGAAACTGGAATACAAATTATTTAAAACAAAAAACCAAAATAAATATTTCAGTTTTACTTTTTCTAAATAAAGAAACAAAAAGGAGATCACATGACTGAGATGCAGTGTCCATTCCAACTCTGTTAAAATTTGAAACATTCAAAATAAACTGCTCTTGCAAAGGTTTTCCTTGTGTGATGTACACCCACAGCAGTGTTCAGCAGCAAAGCCAGCCTCCAGATTAAAGAAGGCTCTTTTATCCATGCTCCTCTGAGAGTGGAAATGGGAGGGATGGGGTCCAAGCATACAGAGCCTATTGCAGCCCATAGTGGTTGTGTGGTCCTGACATGCAGTGATGGTGATCGGACACATAAGAAATCGCAGACAAGGATCACCCCTTCTGCAGCTTGCCTAGATGTGTTCTGACAGGAAACAGACACATTTACCATTACTTGAGATTGTTGCCTGACCGCAAAATCTCACTGCTTCTTCCAAAATTCGCTTTTGGCTGACTCAGTCCAAGATAAGTGACTCTCTTCTGAGCTAAACATGTATGGAAGGACAATGTACCATTCTTAGAATCATAAAACTGTTTATTTTGAAAAATACTTGTAAGATTATAAAGTTCAACTGTCAACTCAGCACTGAGTAGCCCACTGAAATATAATCCAATATAATCCACTACAAGAACTGCAAAAGTTGTTTTTAAAATGTCTGAAAATTCAGATCTCAGTCCTTCTGGTATCATTCATTTCTTCTTCCAAAATAAGTAATTCTGCTGAAAGGGTTACTTACAGAGAGCTCAAATAGTGGTTTAGACAATACATGCTATGGCTGACTACGCATGCAGGGCCTCCAGCAGGAATAAAAAAGTGCCTTTCAGGAAAATTACAAGGAGAAAAACTATCAGAGAATCATTTTTTTTTTTCCTTTGACTAATGAAGTAAGCACCCTGACAGGAGAGCTGTGTGCTATATTTATTCCAGCAGTGCTGAGTTATCTTCTTGAATACATGAGGTAGAAGGGAAGGCAGATAGGAGGTAATGCTGGAAATGGTAATAGGATGTGGAGTCCAATGACAGCTGAGCTTGTGTGTGCTCCTCCTGGATCAGCTCAGATCCCATTGGGGTCTGCCTGTCAGGGACATGGACATGGAAAGTCATCAGCCCCCCCTCAAAATAGAGTTGAAAAGTTGAAAAGTGACACACAATCATAGCCAGCCTAAGCTTTCCAGAGAGATGTGAATTCATGTGTCTCCACTGCATTGCAAATCACCATGTGTCCCAAAGAAGTGTCAGCTCTCTCAGCTCCACGGGAGAGGTGTTGGGTTTTACTCAGCTGTTGCTTTGAGGTCTGGGACACAAAGGCAGTAGAGAGCAGGGACTCAGGGCCCTCAACAGGAACCCTGTCTGCCACTCTAATCACAGAGTGATAGGATCATAGAATCATAGGATCAGAAGATCATAGAATCATAGAATCATAGAATCACAGGATCATTGAATGGTTTGGGTTGGAAAGGAAGTTAAAGTTATAGCGTTTCAACCTCCCTGCCATGCACAGGGATACCACAAGGCTTAATCCTTCAAGGCTTTCTTGGACACAGTGAAGCACCCTGGCTGCCCTCCCTCCCATCCTGAACATCAATGCATGGGGTTCCCTGCCTCTCCATGGCTGCAGCTGAAATCACTAATAGGACAGCATATGATGTATCTGAATTACTAAGGCAAAAAATGTGCCTGAGAGGGAAAAAGTAGAAGTCAAATGTCTTTGATCACAGTGATCATGGCCCTTGAGGGAAGGATTAGGGAAGCAGGTGAGGGAAGGCTCAGTATCCCCTTGCTGTTGGACTGACCTGTGTGCTGTAGGCAAGGGTTAGCCAGGACTGTCTGCTGGCTGCCTCAGCTCCACACTGCTCAATGCCAGGGTCACTGTGTTTGTGTCTATGGATACCACGTGCTATCAGCAGCCAAAGCAGCAGAACACTGCGTGAAGGGCAGAAGGGAATCAGATGATCTTTAACAGTATAGCAGTCTAAATAGTTATATAATAGTCAGAGTAAATTTGGCTGTGTTAGAAGGTCAAAAGTTTTTTTTTCTACAGGTAATTCCTTGAAAAGCAAAATCATCCAAGCTCCAAAATTATGCCATGGCAAAATGCAGAAATTGGTCTATTTTTTGAAAACAATGCTGCACCAGCAAGTGGATGGTCTAGGAAGGTAAATTAATGCTTACTTTTATCAGCAATTTTATTTTCAGCTGGACTCCAGCCACTGGCAAATAGAAAATGGCTTCTCTTCAGACACAGTAAGCATCAACAGGCTTTTGAATTCCTTCACACCTCCCTCTTTCTCAGAACTCAACTGAGTTGCTGACCTCAACAAATTCTCCACAGAGACAACAAATGAGCCATCTTCCACCATCCTTCCATTTTCTCAGTTACTCCCTTCATCTGTCATGTATTTTCTCATTACTGGAAGCTGCAAATGTCTTTTGCATTTTCAAGGTCAGCTTTTACTCCACGGTGCTATTTCTGAAAGTTGTATGTTCCATGAATAGCATTCTCCTTTCAAACAAAGGACTCATATCAGGAGGGTACATGATCCTACAGAGAAGGTGGATTTATTTATCAGTGAAGAGATGCACATTAAACCTCCTCACAACACTTATAGCAAGGAAGATAGATTATTTTGGCTGTAGGAGAGGAACAGCTCTACTGAAAGAAAATTAAGCCCCAGATAATTTGTTCTAGGCTACTAAGAAAGCCAAGGAAGCAATTGTCTGTTTGCTAGAAGACAATTCTTCCCATTTATTTGCAATATAATTCCTCTGTTATACATGCTTTCAAAAGACTTTGTTCTAAGAAATCCCTTGGAAAAAGTCACAAGAACAGATTTTTTATGATGTTTCTAATGACTTAAATTTCTGAGATCATCTTTTTTATTTTTTTCTGAGAACACTTTGTGCTATCTCCTTCAGATTTCTAGTCCCAGAATATAGCTATAACATAGATCCATCCAAGGCACATAGCTCTTGTCTTCCCTCTGATTTATGAGGTTTCCCCAAGCAATTCTAGCAGAAGGACCAGGTGAAATTCTACCTTCCAACTAGCCATATGCAGAGCTGACTGTGGTTTTTTGAGAAACACTTCTTCTGGGTCTGTCTGAACAAATTTCACTCACATCCTTGCTGTGAGTGAAAACAGCCAACCCCTATGCAAGGTTTCTGACTTTTTGTGCATGTGGAGAACACAATTCTCGATGGGTCAATTGGAAATGGAAATTGGTGAAATGATCACAGTGTGTTGAGTTATGGCAATCCTCACAGCATAATCTAGATCCCTCTTCCAAACAAAAGCTCCACCCTTGCAATGCCTCGGGCAGCATATCTGCACAACTGTGAAGCGAGAGAGAATAAAAAATAAACTTGAAAAGAAACCTAAGCTGTAAATTATGGAGATCCATATTTGCATTTGAGAAGTAAAGTGCCATGCATGTGATAAAACCTGTCTCCATCATCTTTCCAAAAAGTTGGATTGCGTGTGACGGCACCCACAGCTGCGCCACGCCGTGAGTAATACAGGAGCACTGCTGTGATTCTACTGATCTCTGAAGCTCCTGGCCCTTCTGCAATTTTCTTTATAGATTTCTAAATCTATAACATCATCTCCATGTGGAACTGCATTAACTTATTTTCAGGATGAAGTGACAATCAGAAAAATAAAATGGGAGGGAAGCCAACTCTAAAGGATGCTAAATACTCCATCTTCTGATAGTGTCCAAGCCTTCTGTAAAGATGCTTTAAAGAGAGCAGCTCCCCTCACTTTAAAGATGCATTCAAATCTGACAGCATTAAGATAATGGAAACTGAGGCCCATATGCCTCAATGAGCATTGAACGTTCCAGGCAGCCCTTAGCCATTTGGATAGTCAATCCCATAGACCAAATACCCTGTTGGATCACCCTGAAGGATAGGGGCAATTTTTCCTGATACCCTACAGATGACTTGGTTGTCTCTGCACTTGTGCAGCAATGTTTATTCTGAGGGGGATAAGAAAGAAGCTTTACATTCACAGAGTAGAAATGCCTTTCAGAAATATATAAAACATGAAAATAAGGCATATCCCTTCAAATCTGCGTTAAAGATTTGCTTATTAAAATTGGATTTTCACAGAGTTAAGAACTCAATCCTTTTCAATGAGTATTTTAACATGATTAATTGGTTGGTCCATGCATCTGACAGATAACTGAATTCCTAAGGAATGGTTCTTATTCCCATATTTTAAGCTAAAGAATGATGAATAACAAATAGCCAAGTTCTTGTCTGGGGACGAATAGGCAGCTTCACATTAAATCTGTATTAAACCACCTATTCCACAAATGCTGCACAAATAGAACCATATTGTCTTCTTGTTTGCAAATAGAAAGTTGCAAAACATCATCAGGCCTGGTAGCTACCAGTCATTTAAGTTATGAACTCTGTATTAGGTTTACCAGTGCAGTAAATATATCCAAATGTTGGAAATTAACCATTTTTGTGGATTTATCAGCTTTCATTCTGAAAAAAGTTGCTAATGCATGCTTACCTTCAGGCCTACTGACCTCTGGGCCATACTCATCTGTACAATGCTAAACTTGCCAACATTCCCTTTTCATTTCTCTGAATTAAATCAAGTTTAGGAGCAATTCCATCAATAAGGTTCCAGCAATTCAGCAGGAAAATCTGTGAGGGGAGAGGCAGTCTAGACACCAGCTGCTACTCAGAAAGCTTTTCCTCTGGATAAGGTTTCTACATCACTCTGATAAAATGAGTTTGTGTTCTGTATGATGCAACATCCCAACATTTTCTTATAGTAACACAGTAATAATTACTTCAATTTTACTCTTTTCTTAAAACACAATGCTCTGATATGCTATTTCAAATATCACTGTATTGAGCTTTCCAAGCAGCCTCTCCTAAGTTGATAACAATCTTGGGGTTTGCTTTCTAGCACAACTGCTGTTGAACCACAGACAGTGACAACTCATTATCCCTTGCTCAATACACATCATCTTCCCTTTTTTTGTTTTCTAATCCACTACTGAATCCCTGCTGAACTCCCAGGGAAAAAGTAAGTAAGCAAGCATTTCCTATTCGTTCTACAATTTTTCAATCACTGCATGGAATAAAAAAGTGAGAAAAAAAAAGTGTTAGGGGTGAATGTTATACAAAATTATGTATAGAAATCATGTATTTATGTTTTATACTGAATGTTCTCTGAAATTGTCAGAACAACAGCAAAAAGAAGTAGAGGGAACCAAAAGCATAAAATTCTTTTTTATGCACCTTCCTTCTTCAGCATGGCTTTTCCAACCCCACTTTGCAAAGACCACTCTCTTCAGTTTCCACTGATGGGAGTTGCATGATCAGAATTATTTTTGGTGTTGAGCAAATGTATCAAGTAGACAAACCTCACCTAGAAGTTGTGCATAGAATAGAGCTGAACTCTGATTGTCTCTGTGCCTTAAATGATTCTTTGATCAGTACATCCCAATCTCTCAAGGATACCTTTCAGACCACAAAGGCAGCAGTGGTTTACAGAGATTTTATTTACTTTTCATGTGTGAAGTCAGTGAAACCAAGCTCAACTTTTAAGAATGACATGTTGCTCTTTCTAGAGCCACTAGGATGCTGCCCTACAGGCAGTACTTGCTGAAAATTTGAAAACAAAATCTCCTTTTGGCTAACCACAGCTGAATATGTGTATTCAGCTTCCATATGTTCTTGTGTAAGGATTTGGATTGGTTACTTGTGTCCTTGCAGTTCTGCAAAATGCAAGGAAAGGCAGAGATTTGGGGAATATAGAGCACTGAAGAAGCAGGGTTGCTGCTGGCTTTTTTTCAGGTACACTTGAGCATATGTTCTGTTATAGATATTCACAAAGAACGATGGGAGAAGGGACTATTCCTGGTTTGTGCTGAACACTAATTATTGTATTGCCCTTCTGAACTTGGCACATGATCCCACACCTAATTCCAGTTCCTAGCATTCTGTAAAGATTAATGACTTACACCATGTCACTGCTTTGCAGGTTTCTGATTTGGCATATTTTTGACACCATAAGAAAATGACCTATGAATTCTGCTTCAGTCAGCCTTGCTGTCTCACTGGAGAGCTACGCTAGCTACACTCTTACATGCTTTTCAATCCATACTGATATTCGTTCAGATGAGATAACTTGACCTTTGGGAAACCCATCTACAGCTGAATGTGCAAGAAGTGACAGCCAGAAATGGTATGTTCTTGTCAGAGTAATAAAGCCAAGCTCCAAAAAAGATCTAATGTATGCAGATTCCTTTTCTTTCAGGGGTGACTGTAATTTCAGGGAAAAGGCAAGCAGGTGATTGATTTGTTTATAGTGACTCAGGAGAGCACATTGGAGGTGAATTTCAAGTCTGCTCTCTGCTACAGCTGTGGGATGATGCACAGGTTTAAGGGTCAGTCACAGTGCCTACAACTCAGATGTTGACCTGGCTACTAGTTGGGGTCCAGAAAGACAGCTCAGGGTGAAAGGTTGTAAAGAGCATTCCGGGAAATATTGTAAAAGATAATGCAGAAGATATGGGGGGATTGAGTAGTTAAAACTGTAATTCTCCTTTGGAAAATTTTCAATAGCAATTATTAAAATGACCATCCAAGATTTCTAAAAGACTTGTATAAACTTATAGAAATTATGAGAATTTTTTAATAGCCATAAGTGCTCAGAGATTTTACAATGATTGCTTGAAGGAAGTCTACATGTTATATGCCTGAATTTGGTGGCAATGGCTTTCATTTCAAGAACTTCCTCTACTGGCACATATTTTCCTGATCTACAGTGCAATTTTCTGGACCTGTCAGAAGTATTTACTCACCCATCAGTTATGGTCATGGCTTTGGGTCTGTGAATGTTCATGGTATGGAGGGATGGGTATGCTGATAGCTGCCTTGGACATTGAACAACTGATATATATCTGTCACCCAACACTGCCTCAAGTCGGTTTAAGAGTAATTTTTTTTTCTTTTTGACTCCAGGAACTATTCTGGGAATTGGATAATTCATTGGAGAGATTGGTTTCTGTTTCACTAGAGGAAAAAAATCAAACAAACCTGTGACTTGGGACTTAGGCTCCCTCCAGAGGAGAAAATCAGACATTTCTTCAATCCCTGATAACACATAAGCCTGTCATAGGCCATTCCTACAAAGCTTGGACCCTTCAGGATTTGTCATAGACAAACTGCTTAGCAGTTGATGACATGTTGAAAATGAGGGGAATAAGAAGAATTTTCCAAATATCTATGCTACATATCATGGTGGTGATGGCACAGTGGCACCCATTTTCCAAAGCCCTCCTTATGTGATTTGCCAACTGTAGCATGTGATTTCTACCCAGACAACCCTTCCAGGCAGGAGAAGAAAGGAACTGAAGAAGGAAAGTGATGCAAGCGCAGAAACTGTAAGGGTGGATTAATGGCTCTCTGTGACCTTGCAATATACTCCTAAAGGCAACTTGCTTGTTTGTGTTTCTGCTGATAATGCAGCCAGTAGAATGTTGCCCAGGCATACCAAGATAATGGGAATAAGAAAATTGATAATTCCAAAGGGACATCTGTTTGAAAAATTCTGGAATGATGACTTATATGTAATACCAAGTAAAGTACAGATCTTTTATCTTATTGTCATCACAGAATGACAGTGAACTAAACCCTTGGTAATGGGCTCATTTATCCAGCCCAGTTAAATTCTAATTTATCTTTCTTGTTTGCACTACAGCATCACAGAAGGAACAGTTGTTAGGGTTTAGCATGTTGCTGTGAATCATTGAATGCAAAGCTGCCAAAGCTCTCTCTATCACATTCATAGTATATGTTTGGCACAATTCAGTCTTCGTAATTGCCAGAAGCAACAGGATATGCAAATGAATCAGATTAATTAAAATACATTTGTGCAAATGAAAGATGACCTTTTTTCTCTTTCTTGATGTTGGTAACCTTTTTGCACACTGCTGACAGCCCAATATTAATGTGCATTTTTATTATCACATGGGAATGTGTACCTAGTTATACTGCCAGAATACAACTCTCATAATAATAGATTTTCTGAGATTATTTGCTAAGAAGTATAAAGTGTAGTATCTGGGGCTGATGGCCTGCCACAGATCATATTCCTATAAATAGCTCTGTGAGGAATCATGCCGACACCCAAGGGGGAACTTGGTTAGGAAAGACTCCCTGTCACTGTTGTATACAATATTTCTGAAGCCTGTAGCATCTCAAGTCTGTAGCAGGAGAGGAAGTGATCTAAAGGTAAATTCAGCATCTCAAACTTTAGTTTTATGTCATTTATACTGTATAATAACTGTATTTTCTGACCACGAGGCCTCAAGTCAGCTGAAAAATGTATCAAGATTCTACAGAGCAAAATTAAGTCCAGCTGATTTGGGGTTTGTAACATAGGGCATATTTTGAGCCACAGCTCTTTTATGTAAGCTTTTAAACAGGTACCATCCTCAGATCTTCCATCAGTGAGTGAAGTGCCTGGAAATAATCTCAGTTTCACGGTGCCTCTGTTTCTCCATCTCCTAATGTGATTCATACCCCTCCGTGCCATTTTGCCACTAGCCATGAAAAGCAGCCACAACTCACTGTTGCAACTAGGAAAAAAGTTCTGGTTTTGCAATTTATTTTTTTTTATATAGTCCCTTATATATGTGTGTGTATGTTATAATAATAATAATAATATTTTCTAAATTATACTCAGTTTATAAGCACTGCCATTAAGATCTGGTAGATGCCCATAAAGCATATGGATGCTACTACATTCTCAATAAAACTACATGATTTCTGACCACGTGGAAGATTATTGCATTGGCAACAGAACACAGCCAATGTCATGCTCTGTAAATCTCGATTGAGGAGGGTATTTTGTTGTGGGGGTTTTTTTGGGTTGTTTTTTTTTTTTTTTTTTTTGTTGGTTTGTGGGTTTTTTTTATTTAATCACAAAGGGAGATGACTGAAATCAGATTTTATTTTAAAAATAAAAATAAAAAAAGAACCAATCTGCCACTTTGGTACAGTTTTGTAATATATAATTTCATATATAAAATGAAATTTGTTTATTAAATCCGTTAGAAAAGACTCCGTCATTCAGGAAACAGTCTTTGGCAAAATACCTATATACATACAGGGACAGAGATAATGTGCTTTCTCTTTGCTGAATCTTATATACAGATTTTTTACTGGAAATTATATCGTGTGTCAAATTTCAGCACATGATTATTTGCGTTATTTTTTTAATGTCCACAATGGAATATATTTATTTCTCTGGAATCTGTCCATATTGCAACTGACAAGGTGAAGAATGAGTTCAAGCACAAGCTGAATCACACATATCTTAAGCAGATGATTTACATGTACAATATTTTGAGAGATGAGGGATAAACTGAGATCTGTGAAGTTCCTCTGGATTATGAAATATTTCATAGGGTAGCTTCTTTCCTTGAGAAAGTAGTATTTTAGTCATCACATCCTACTTTTTTTCCCCACGCACCGTGCCATTAACACATATTTTCCTTTCACTCAACACCTTAAATGTAGACCAGCAGGAATGACTGATGTATTGTGCTTTTCATCCACTAAATGTATGAATGCACTTTCAAGCATACCTGTATGCACAGGAGTGTAGAGCATAGTGACCCTTCTATTTAAGACCAGCTGGAGAGGTAAAAAGGAAATAAACCCTACCTACAGCCTGCTGTACACTCAGTCTCTTGGTTTGAATGAGCTGCAGCATCTCCCAGCAGCAGAAGCAAAGTGAGCCCCACCAAGGACTCAGCATCCGGGCAAACAGGCAGAGCCAGTGTCAGGTGTGCTGGGAAGCTGGTTTGTCCCCTCACAGGTGACAAGTGCCATCTGCAGGGTTCCCCAGGACAGAGCCAGACTGTGAGAATGCTGGGATCTTGACAAGATCCACTCTTTCTTCCACTCCAAAACACGGTGGTAACACAGAGTAAGTTTGCAGCCGTCAGTACACAAAACCCTCCAAGTCTATATTTAAATAAACTGAACACAGGCGTTTGTACATATGCCAGGCCTGCTGTCTGGCTTTTCCAGCCTGAGTGGCAGGGAGAGCATCTGTGCATGGCTGTCGTAGAGATATCGTGCCCTGCAGGCCCGAGTGCTTCGTCCTGCTGAGCTCTTACTCCACTCCTCTGCAAAATTATCCTTCGGTTCCTCTGGTCTCTACGAAACCAACAGATCCAACTTCCATCCCCCTTTCGTTTTGCCGGGTTCCCCTTTGGTTTGCTGAGGGAAGCCAGATGTATCAAGTCTCTTTAGAATCAAGGAAGTGAATGTTTTGAAACCTGTGCCCTACAAGAGCTGGTTGCCCATGACTTCCCTTGGTCTTGTGCCATGACAGTGGTGTTTTCTCCCTGTGCCTTCCCTGTCTCAAAGAGCTTCTCTACTGTCATTCCTTGACTCTCCCTCTGCTCCAGCAAGTGGCAAGATTCACAAGACCTCCCTCTAAATGCCCTTTTTTGAAGTCAGTGTTCCGTTTTCAGGCCCCCTGCCACCCTGTAAACATCCACAGATTACAATGCCCATTTAATTCAGGGACATAGACACAATCTCTTTTTGGAAATACTGCGCACCAGAAATGCTTCCCATGACTGGTTGTGGGTTGCCAGAGAGCTTCCTACAGTAATGGGTCTTGCCACAGTGTAATCAACCCCTCTTGAACTTGAAATGCTTCATGGACTAGTGTCAGATGCAGTACTATCAGTAAGTATTAAAATATTTAACTTGATTTGGTAAGATGTAGCATGGTAAAATGAAATACTGAATTGTAAATGAACTGCAGACAGAGCAGAGAAAAGATACTCTTTAATTCTAACTGTGGCTTCAAAAAAGGAAAGACTTTAGGCACCATCGTACTAAGGAGACAATTTCACTGTTTCTGAAAAGGGATAATTTGGGGCCTTCTTGAATCAGCTCTTGTCCGTGTAAACAGCATTAGCCCTTTGTGTTTCAGCTTGCATTTTGCATAGCTCAGTCTTGGGTCCCTTTTCTATTGAGTTTTAGATTGCCAGTCTGGCTTGATTGCTTCTCATTGGCTTGTGAACGTCACCAACAAAACACTCAGAAAGCTGTCTGTATTGTGTGTCAGGAAATAGCTGTGTACTTTTATTCCTGCTGAAAGACACTCTCTTGTCTTGCCACCAGATTACCCAGAATGTCTTGTAGCACACAAAGGACATTTAAAAAACAAGAAATGAAAAATACTGAAAATGGCCAGCCCAGAGGGCTAGGAGAGAAAATGGTGTTTAATCAGAACAGGCAGGATTGTGAAGAGACGAAACTGCAAAAACCAGAATAGGATGGAGAGTTTATTGTTTCAATTCCCAGAAACTGTTAGGCCAGGCACATACTGAAATTGTGAAACTTTTTCCTTCATGTTGAGTGTACACATGGATCTCACTGGACCGAAAAGTGTCCACTTGAGTTATGCAGCTAGTTCAGTTAAATTCCCCTGGAATACTGCCCAAAACATCAAGATGTGCCACTATAAGCCTTCTGTTAAAAAAGGAAAACCAAAAGACAAAAATAGCAAGCGAAGTCTGCCCCAGCATTTACCTAAAAGTGCAGGCTCATTCAATGTAGATTGTTCTTGATCAGAATTATAGATATGTGGCACAGCTAAAAAAATAATTGATTCATGATTTTATGTTAAATTAAGGCAAAGCAGACTCTGAGGGTGCTAGGGAGACACTAATTATATCTGTCAGAGGGAAAGCAAATAATACTTAGAAAGCATTAAATCAAATGTGCTCTTGAGGCTGCTGCTGTGAGTCCTTGTTCTTATAAAATGCCTCAAATTAGTTGCAAAAAGCCTCACCAGCTTCTGTAGAATTTTATTTTAAACCAAAATTAATTTAATTTTAAAACTGAATAAATTTAATTCAAAACTAGATTTGAGAGATTAATCTTACTTTATTTAGTGTTACTAGTATTAACTCTTATTAATGAAGCACATGGCATCTGCTAGGGCCAGCAATTAATTTCTTACTCATACATCTCTCTCCTGCATCTCCTGCCAAAACCCCATGTCAGTCTGCCACCACAGCCTGCCATTCAGATGACAGCAGTGCCTCCACAATCTGTTCATTCTTCATTTACTGCATGGGGCTGGCTGCAACCACAGAAAACCGAGCTCATTTAAGCTCATTTCAGGACCTCAGGACCATGCACAGTGCAGAAGTCACTAAGGCAGACTGGGCCATCGAGAGCAGCTCTGTGCCTGAAGGGGCCATGGACCCATCCTGATCCTACAGAATGAAGTTTGGGGCTCACAAGGATCAGTGGGCACAAGGCAGACCCTGGAAGCATCCCTGGTGTAGGTGAGGTTAATGCCAACAGGAGCTACGAGGCACCGCGGTACCAGGAGGGAACATGGACTGGTTGTCTCTTCTTGAGATCACTGGGTGAGATTTAGGGCAGTGACTGGCAGCATCTTCTAGATAAGCACCAGATTCCCAGCCCAGAGATAAGGTAATTTGTCTTTAGGTGAAAAGAGACGTAGGTAGCAACATCAGCTTCAATATTATTCCAAGAAATCTCACTCCAGTATCTGAGGGAATTTTGCCACTGACTTGAACAGCGGCTGGGAGCCTCACCACTGTGCCTGTCAGAGGAAACTGAAACTTTTCACTGGCTATTGAGACACTCCAATGAAAGACAAGCAATCTTGGGTGTCAGAATTCTTATTATGCTAATTTCCCATTGATACCTTGAAAATAAATAAAATAAAAGTCCTTAGTCACCCTCCCCTTTTAATTATCAGACAGTGACATATTAAGTCTATTGACTGACTGTAGTGGGTTGCATAATGGAAATGCCCTTGGAAAGCCATGCTTTTGTACCCTTCATGTTTCTCCATCATAATTCCATAGATTTATACATCGTCAGTGTGCTATTTTGGGCTAATATATTGCAAGGACATAGGGGTGGTGGCAGTTTATCAATGACTTTTTGTCCTCTTTTTCATTAGTGCTGTTTAAGAAGGCAAGCTATTTCTGTCAGGAGCTTCCTATAAACATAATGGATTTTACAGTAGAACCATAATAGCTCAGTACTATGCCTGTCCCTTCCTTGTATTAATTATGATCATATTTGCATTCAGGATGCAACCTTAAGCGAATCCAATGCAAATTTCTATCTTTGAAGGAGAAAGGCACTAGCACAGCAATTGTTCAAGCTGTCCCTGGAGGTAATAAGACACTACTGCATGTGCTACCTAAGGGCAGTACCAGAGCAATAACTTTCTTGATCCACACAAATATATCCCAAGCAATGTTTCTCTGGAAATGGAAATTGTGCATTGTAATGAAGATTTGGAGGTTAATCTAGCTTTTTTTTTCCTTTTTTTTTTCACCTGTGCATTACTTCACTGACATTCAGTCAGTATTATGTAAGACCATAACCAGGTTCACCTTAACATATTTTCTTTTCCCAATCAGTCAAAATAGGCAGCAACCCATTTTTCATACACATTACTTTTATTAAGAGAGATTTAATATTTCCTCTTGGACTGCAATCTACCCAAAACAGCCTGGTATTTTTCATCTACCAACTTCACAAGCGACAGGTCAATAAGCTTTTCTGGTTTTTTGCCTGGGTACCTAAGTCAGCATCATTAATTTTCAAAGGCTTCAGCTCTGAAAGCAACAAGAAAGGCACTTAAGTACATTCTTAAAGCCCATATATTCAGTGAAATTAAAAGTATGGTTTATGTTCCTTTCACCAAAGCAAGCATTAACTCCATCTTCAAGGCCAGACAACCATGCATGCCTGTGTACACTCTCAACTAACAGACTATTTTTCTTGTTCAAAATAGGAGCCCTGTTAAAGCTTAACATTTAAGTGATATATGTACCAGAAGAGCAGAGTGATGCCTGGAAATGTCTGTCAATGGTGATAACTGCTGAAATAAGCAAATCAGAGTTCACTGACTTTAAAAGTACATAACTTCAATATTTTTTTCTCTTTTGCAGAAGAGAGGCACATGGGCTAAGCAAAACTTCAAAACATTTCATTGTTCTGCAATCTTTGCCCTTGAAAATGGAAAAAATGAAAGAAAACTGGGGAAAAACCCCTTCAAAACATAGAAAATTGCCTTATCCAGAGGAGATTTATTATTTTCTTCATTGTGGTATTGTTTGGAAACAGATGTTTAAAAAGGGTTTAATCAATTTTCTTCTTGAGACTGAATGGCAGGTGGAAGTTTTCAGGTAAGACAATGACTTAAAATTATGAATGATAGGTAGAAACAAAAATTTTTATAAAGTAAAACTGCCATGTCTCATGACGCCATCAGACCCAACGTGTAAAATGAAAGAAGTGCAGATTTGTCTTTATTTTCCAGGTGAACTAGAAAATGTCCCCATGAAGCACACCAATAGCTTTAGTGAGAGCCAAGAGCAGTGATATACCAAGTGTCAGGGCCCTGAGGGTACCAATAAGGCCTGAATACTTGCTCCCAACACAATCTCCACCTTTCAGGTGCTCAACCCTGTCTGATCCAGTGATGCTGCCACAAGTGCCAGTCCGTCAGGGAGTGGGCAGCCTGCACTGTCCCCTGACTATAAGCAGGTAGAGCTGGCAAGAATTCCATCCCACAGGTGTATGTATGGTGCAGGCTGGACACTGCTGCCCATCCCAGCAGTTCTCCTGAAATGGCACCTCTCTTTTGCCATTCTCATTATGACATGTCAGAAAATGCTCAGTTGATGAGGACGTCGTGGTGCTTTGCTGTGCCTTTGTAAGCTGCACAAAGCAGGATTTACACCTGAAGGACAGACTCTGACAACAGTAATTTAGTACCTTCACAGTATCACTGGAGTTTTCCAGCTGCTTTTAAACCATGCTTTCAAATTTGTAACCTCATCACTTAAAGAAAGAAAACAATCAAACGTGGAAAAACACTTTCAGAAAATTATATATGTGTGTATATATATATTATATGTATATATATATATGTGTGTATATATGTATATGTATATAATATATATATATACACACACATATATACATATATATATGTATATGTATATATGTATGTATACATATATATATATGTACTAATCTGTACTGATATATATCTCTCTGCATATATATATGTGTGTATATATATATATTTTACTGATCCACAATGGTTTTGAAACATTTTGAAGAAAGAACTCTCCTTTCCTCATAAATAAATACACAGAAAAGGACACACACACACAGAGAAATGTACAAGCATACGCACAGGCTCTCAGACTTTATTTTTCCAATACCAAACCAGGCTGCTTGAGGCTCTCCAAATTCAGTTAGATGCCCTTTGCATTACAGAGCTTGCCCAACCCATCTGTCACACAGCCATCCTCAAAGTGCATGTATTAAAATTTAAGCTGGGTTGTTTACAAAATAGTTCCAAGGCTGTCCCTTTGTGGAAGTACTGGTTTGCAGAACATCTGTTGCTTTCGATATTCAATACAAAGACATTTGTTTCATCTGAAAGCAATGGCGGCTCCCTGGGCTATAACCATGCTCCCATGAATGAAAGGAAATATGTTAAGGCCATCCAGCCATTATTAATCTTTTATCTGGGGACTCTGCCTTTCTCTGATCACATATTTATGAGCATTAATTTTGGCTTGATTTGTAATGGCATGTTCTCTGTGATGATTTTCACAAAATGGGAAGACAGAATCTGAATGGGTAGAATGGCTCAGTGCTGATTTATCAGTGGTTTTGGCTTCATTTCTGTACATCCCCATTGATCCATGGTGTTGAAAAAGCAACTATCAACTGTGTCACTTCCCTTTGGTTATTACCATCTTCTCTGGAACACAGCTCCAGCAAGCAGCACCAGCCTGTCCTATAGTGGTTTCTTTTTGGTTTTTTTTTAAGACTTTCCCATTTTGTTTCTTATGTGTTTTGTTGGTGTCAGTCAGAATTCAATATAAATCTAGATAATGTTCATAATAATTATTATTGAAGCTATATCACTGGAAAGGTAAGGCAGCCTGAGAGTTAGAAGTGAAAAACATTATTAAAGTCTTCATTACCAAAATATTTTGTTTGCAAGTTTATTTTTCTCATCCATATCACATCTCTTTAAAGCTGCAGGATTAATGAAGATGTCTGAAATTTAAAAAAAGGGCTCGATTTTTCTCTCAGATGAATTTGTAGAGGTGGTATTGTATTGGTTCATTCTGACTTTGTAGAAAATCTTGAAATAGGTCACCAGCATGCAAAGCAGTATGAGCTCAAGTAAAATGGTGTATGAGCTTGAAATGGTGTCTGCAGTAAACTTCTCATTGTAAAAGCTACTGCAACTTCTAAATTCAAAGCATCAGGACCAAAACCGTGTAAGGATGTACAATAACAGCAAAACAATGGAAACATTTCTAGTTCATGTAATCCTCTCAAAATCTGTGAATGATATAAAGATCATCAGACAAACTCCTAATCATAAATTTTATGAAAGTTTAAAATTTTAGGCTAAGGAATTAGCTGGGGTGAATGAGTAAACAGATTATATGTCAGGAAATTCCCTCAAGCTTTGGAGATGCATTAGTATACTCTGCTGTCAACCCTTTGCAGGGAATGTGTTACATTCAGGGAATAGTGAATCAATAAAAGAATCAATTTACAAGAAGCATCTGAGAATCTGGATAATTCCTCCTGAAAAACTGCACAAGCTGAGACTGGATATCCTATTTCTTAGGAGCCATGGCCACAGCATCTTGGGAGAAAAATGATAGTGTGTACTAGCTTGTTAATTTTGGTCATGGAAGACAAGTCATAGGAACAATGATTATGGTAGAGTTGCCTGCAATTTGATAGGAAAAATGTGTTTGGAGAGGAAGGATCTTGACCTTACCTAACTCCAATGGGTAAAATTTTAAAACTGATATAAAAATTGTTCATTTTAAAAGGAGCTTTGAGAAATTAATTTAAAAAAATATAAAGCTGGGTAGCATTGAGCATTAAATTAAGCTAAGGTCTTTCTTTTTTTGACTGTTCCTCTTAAGAATGATATGAGAGATACTTAAACTGGGATGTGTATAGCCCTTTCTTGGTCACATACACAATGCCAAGCTGCTTCAAAACATTTTCTTGAAATACAAAATACAACGGATAAATTATTAAATTAATAGTATATCTCTGCTGAAAAGAATTTAGGATATGGAAAGCTTCATTGCAAAATCAGGTGTTTATTCAAACAACACTTGGACAGAACATCTGCATGTGTGTTCTCACAGACAGGTTGGGCTCCTCCTCATTCCACCCCTTACTTATTCCTCAGGAAGCACAGGTGGCTGTTTTTCTACTACAAAGTAATTTCTTCAGTGAACATTGCATGAGAACATCACACTGTGCTGAAACATGGCCCTGCATTAGGCATTTTAGACATGCTAACAGGTTGTGTCTTGGTACCTTTTAGCTTTTCACAGACCTAGAATATTAATGAACAAAAAGGGTATTAAGGCAGTGGTCACACATGAGAATAATTGAATAAGGACCTTTGAAGGCTACAGCTCCAGTGCTTGGGTTAGATTGAAGGATTCTTTCTGCCATAGTATTTTCTGCTCCTTTGCCTTCACAATGGAAATCCTGGAAATCATCATTCATCCCAGCCATCCCAGCCATTTCACCTGATGCATAGAAATCATTCTGCTTCTTCTCACATGCACACATCACACTACAGAGGCTGTGAGAGGAATACTGCCAGATTCCACCAGTAAAGGAGAAGAAACAGGATGTCTGGAAGGAAATCTGAATTGCCGCTTGATTGGAACAAATGCTCAAAATATGTCATTTCCACCAGTCAATAATTTGAAAGATTCTCTTTCAATTTGTGATTTTTAACATTTGTGTAAAATATTATACCATTTAAAAATTAATAAGGTAATTTTTCATGTAAGAATGTAAAAGCAAGAAAACTGCCATTTCAAGCATCTAGTTCTTTAAACATATTTTCCAATTAGAAATCCTATCAGAAGCAACTCACTCTTGTGGCCATCAGATGCAGTGTAGTGCAGCAACACTGGGATCTGTGAGCTCCCAAACATAGCCAGGGAAAATCCTGAGGCACAGATCGTGGTTCTGGGCAAGTTCAACATAATTAATTAATGAAGCTGAGAGTTGCAAAGGTTCGGCATTTGAGAATTTTGGAAGGAAAATTAACAAAAGCTCTTATCCATTCAAAATGTTAAATCTTTGTTTATAACTTAGAAATATCAAAAAGCCTTAGCGTATTTTTCCATCATGCCTTATTTTTCAGCTGAGATCTAGTGGCAGAGGTGCAAACTGAATTAAAGGCTAGGAGGAAGAATGAACTGTCTTCATGCTATAACCATTTGGATTTGTAGCTACAAAGGCCTTTCCAAGATAATAAAAGGTAACTTAATTTATGATATTATGATGAAAATAGGGAGAGAAATAAAGTGGGAACTATTTGAGTTTCCAGACTTCCATTGGCAATTTTATTTTGTTGTAAATATATCACCTTCCTGCATCTGACTCAGAAGGTGGCTCGTTAAGTACTAAGAATGGCTGCAGGGTACAGAAACCTGTGGGTTATGAAGAAGAAAACCCTTGTGGACTTCTGTTCTTGCCAGGAATAACAAAGCTAAGAAAACAGATCTCTCAGGCTAGGGTTGAAGTTGAGAAAGTATTCTATTCCAGGCATAAGTACAGGTTCCTTTACTCTTAGAGGTCACAAATATATGTGGATTTCTGAGTAATTATAAGAAAATATTATCAATAATCTTTAGGAAAGTTATCTAATAGTTTACACTATAGAGCTACTATAGAAGTAGCATTACTGATTCTCTATCTGGATGAACTATTCCACATAGAGAGATTTACAGAAATTGAATAAGTTAACCACCTTCAGTACCCTGCAGCAATCTATAAATCCAGAAACTGGTTTTATGTGTGTGTGGTTTGGGTGAGGTTTTTCTTTTTTCCTCCCTCAACATTCATCCTTCACCTTAAAGGTTATTGTCAACTGCTTTGAATTTTTGCTGTCTGTAGGAGTAGTTAAAGTTCACTTGAGGGTCACTGCTTTAAATACTCTGTGCTGGAAAATCTCTCATTTCCTCATCTCCTGATATTTTCTCTTCATTTTCCATTGGTGAAGTGCATTCTTATCCTTAATTAACAGAAGTGCCCCCATTGAACTGAGCAACAGGGTTTCTAGACAGCTAATGAATAGATGGGATTTCCCCAGCAGATCATTTAAAGTTTCATTCTTCTTGTCAGAATGTCTTGAAAGTTTATCCTGATGGATAAAATCATGTGATGAGTAGAAAAAATAAGCCAATAACCAAGGAAATCATTTGGGTACGTACCAAAGTTAAAAACCTACTGAAGTGCAGTTGGAAGAAATAAAAGTGACCCAAGAGAAGACAGCTGGGGAAATAGCAAGCCACCACTGGCAATGAGCAGAAAAGAAGACAGAAGAAAAAAAAAGGGAATAGGGAGAATAATTACCAGGTGTAACAGAAATCTGATTAATGTCTTCAGCTAATACTGAAACAGGAAAGGAAGCAGCAAAGTCACTATGCCTGGAGGTGTTCAAGAAATGACTTGTCATGGCACTAAGTGCTATGGTTTAGTTGACACAGGGTGTTCAGCCAATGGGTGATCTTGGAGGTCTTTTCCTACTCTAATGATCCTTAATGAATTAGCAAATCTTAAGACAAGCTGAGCAAAAACTAAAATGAAGCAACAATGAAAATAGTTAAAATAATTATTTGAATAATTCTTCCCCACCATTTCACAACAAAATTATACAGTCTCTAATCCAGCATCAGAAATTTCGAGTAGTGAGGACAGGCCATGAACAGAAGTATGAGAAGCTGGAACACACTGAAAAATTGAACAACAACAACTCATTAGGACAGATACCTTCCTAAAGACCACAGTTGCTGAAGACAGAAGGTATTTCATAAAATACAGCTAATAAAATATTCAGTCTCTGGTTAAAATGAGCATCTATATTGCAAGTCTGCAAGTTAGCAACTGTTCTAGATCTAAAAAAGTTACCAAGGTCTAAGGAATCACAAATCACAGTATTTCACTACTAGTTAATCTTGTCAAAACAATAATTTTAATTTCTATTTTTTAAAGATCATTTTTCTAAAAAATGATCGGAACATGGCAGCAGCAGGAATCTTTGTAGCAAGTCTTCATCTCTCTTCAAGAAGGGCAAGCAGGAGGATCCAGGTAAGTAACAAGAGGCTGGTCAGCCTCGTCTCCATCCCTGGGAAGGTGATGGAGTCCACTGTTCTCATCAGTGTTGCCAAGTCCATCTGGCAGCCATACCCAGCATCATCCCTCAGGGGTGGGCACTGGTGCAGTTTTTTATCAGGTTTGGTTCCTGTAGAGACACAATTCAAAATGTTTCTCTGTCTGAGAATCCAGAGTGAGAATTGCTCTGAGAAGTGAAAATTATTATGGCTTGTTTTGCATGGAGTGACAGGTTAGAGGAATAATGAAGTCAGTGAAGGACTATAAGTAAAAAAAAGAAATATTGACAAAGTGTCAACATCAAACAAGACAGGAATATTCCAGCTTGTGCAAGAAATGCAACTCAATTGTTTGAAATTTTCCATATCTAGATGAATCAGTCAACAGCATATTGCTATCTGTATTAGAACAGAAAACACTGAAATCACTAAAATAATGGAGGGAGAATGAATGACAAAAGAATGAGGGGAAAAAAGGATCAGGTTTTAAATAGGTAAACTGTGAAGGGAATAATTCAAAACATAGATATTTGCCTGTGTGAAGTATTTTAAAATATGTAACATTAAAAATATTCTAACTTGTGCCTGAAAATCAAAAAGGTATCTGCTTGCAATGCAGTACTGGTGTATAAAACACTGTGATTGCAGGGAGTGATAGTCTTGCAACACGTCACAGAGATAAAATC
This sequence comes from Melozone crissalis, assembly GCF_028551555.1. Lineage (NCBI taxonomy): Eukaryota > Metazoa > Chordata > Aves > Passeriformes > Passerellidae > Melozone > Melozone crissalis. The sequence continues at coordinate 57,767,319 of NW_026535791.1, read as the reverse complement.
TGCTGTTTATCACAGTGGCAAACATCAGCTACTGCACTGCATACATAGCAAAGCACTTCTGCAGAAGAAAGATGCCTGTGAAGAGAAAAAAAGAAGAGGTGATTAGGATGTTTCTGTTAGGTGAAAAGCTGCTGAGAGCAGAATATTACCAATGTATTTTATAAACCCTCCCTTGTCTTAGTACCTGGAAGACAAGAGGTCACACTAGGAGACACAAAAATCTGTACTACAAGTAGAGCTCTACACAGCAAGATGTGATTAAAATAAAAACTCTCCTCTCTTTCTCAGAACTTTGACAAACAACAAAGTTCAACCTGCACTCCGCATATATTGACATTTTTAGTTCTATAACTAATATTTCCTAACCATATATTCCATCTTTTATGTGACAGCCTATCAATGACCTTCCTTCCTTTACCAGTCTTACAAAAGGGGTTTTTTGCCTTTTTTCTGTTGGACCACTCTCAAGATGAGGAGTCTAAGGTGGGACCTTACTACAGTCTTCAACCACCTAATGGGAGGCTAGAAAAAGAAGTGTCACATTTGTCTTGAAGATACATAGTGAAAAAGATGAGAGGTAGACACACGTTGCAACAAGGGGAATTCTGCTGAGGTATTCGGAGAAAATCTTCTGACAGGAAGAATAGTCAAACCCTAGGACAAGTTCTTCCACATGGGCTGTGGAATCTATTTCCTGAAGAGCTATTCAGGATTTCCCTGGGAAAGGCCCTGAACAATGTTATCTAACCTGTATCTCACTGAAGCTCAGGCTTGCTTTGAGTTCTCTTTCATGAGTAATTCTGTGCTGCTCACACCTCTCTAGAGGAGAAACCCACAAGATTGATGCCCTCCATAAGGCAGCAGTGCTCACAGGATGGAAGAGGGTGACATCTCTGGGAGCAGACACGTCCCAGCTCAGCTGACAGGTGCCTCCATCACTGCACCTCCTTGCCCCACTCTGCAGGTGACATGGTTTTTCCATTAATGGTTTTTCCATTAATGTGTTCAGAGTAGGATTCTGCCCATTTCTTTCCCATAGTCTGGCAACAGCTGAAAAGTGATAATCAAACACCAAACAGGAGAAGACGACTACTCCTTACTGCCCATCTTCAGGTTTATTTTGCTTATTTTTAATATGATCATCTCAATTAGGAAAAAAATAGTTTTCTTGACAAATATATGGTCTGATTTCTCAGCAAGGACTTCCTTTGCTTTCAGCTTACTTAAGAATATTCATGTTTTACACTTCCTAATTTCTCTCACTGATAAACCCCCTGTTATTGCAGGGGCTCAGCTGCAATAAATTGTCACTAATAAGAAGATTCAAAATGCACATCTGGGATATTTTTGTGTATTTCTAACAGCTTATGGCAGTAGTAACAGCAAGTTTTACCTACATCATAGGTCTAATATGCAATCACAAAATTAGCTTTTCCTGACAAATGGCAAGGGCTCTACCTGGTATCAAGTTGAATTCAGCACAATGTTAAAAAGGAATGTGCTCCAAAAACCAAATTGTTATAGATGTAGTAAAATAACATCAAGGATTCCATGGAAAAACGGATTTAACAAAGAGCAAAAAAAAAGCTCACAATTCTTTCAGACACAACAGACATTCACAAACAAGGTGTACCATTCACACATATGAATACAAACCAGTCCATGGAAATAAGGCAAGGTAGATTCATGAACACATGATGAAATTCTGTTACTGGGGGAGATCTACAGGAATGACTTGGATTTAAAGCAGTAAACAAAGTGGGGGTTTTGCCATTTTCCAATATAGCAGGGATTTGGGAGTTGTTCCTTTTTTATCTTGTGCTACAAGAGCTAAATCCCTTATTGTTGCCACCATCACCGAAGGTACATAGACAGGAGTTTTGCAGTGGTTCCCTGCTAGATCCAGGCTCCCACAGTTGCAGGAGCAGGAACTGGAAACACTGAGCCCATCTGACAAGAGCTTATGATCACAGAAAAAAGAGAGGAAAATCTGCTGTCACTCTTCTGCTGCTGGAAAGCTCTGGATATTGGACGTGGTGAGAATTGTGAGCCAGGGTTAGACATTTCGTACCACATCTTTAATCATTCTGTCTGGAAAAAAGCAGCCTCCAGTCAACAGAGTAGAAAAGAAGTGGCCTGCTTGGTTCCTACAGAAATCAGTAGGAGTAATGACACTGACTCCACTGGGCCTTCAATTATCAGGAAAGGGCAGCTTTTGAAGAGACAGCTACTGCTACAGGACTGAGAATGTTATTTATTTACCTTTAAGGGTAATCATAGCCCCTGTGACCATTTCATTCTTCCATTCTGTGGTATATATCAAACACTTTGTGGAACTGTGAGCACAGGAACAAATCACAAGCAAGTGTAAGGAGGTATAATTAGTGTGCTGATGTCTCAGCCACTCACCAGGCTGATCATTATCAGACTAGATAATTTCCCTGGTTATTCTACTGCTTTTTCAAAATGACGGGGGAAAAAAGAACTCTGTGTCGTCAAAACAGAGGACAGATTCTCTCACATTTAATCATACTCAATTACACCATGTCCCACAAGCTCTTCCTGCAAGGCAACTGAGAAAAGGGACATTTCTTTCAAGGAACATGGGCTTTGATAAAGCAGGTGCCTAGCAAAGTATAACACAGTGTGAGCAGGCATGGAGTAATAAACCTTAATGATGCTTCATGACCTCTTTTTCACATGACAGCAGTGACCTCACCAGCCACCTAGAATGGTGGTGTGCAAATTCAGAAGTACCGGGGTGAGAACACCTGCCCCAGGTATTGCAACCTCTCCTAACACTTGGTGCACCAAGTGTTGGTCTGACTCTTTGAAGTGGTGCTATGACACGTTTTTAAGGTACTTCAACAGCTACATGCCCAGTCTGACTTTGTGAATGAAGCTGTAACTTCTTTCACAACATTTTTGCCTGCCATACAAGGAAAAAGAAATACTTGTCAGTCTCTAAATAGGTACAAGTCTGGAGAAAACTGGACCCTCACACTAAGGTGTTTCTTGCTCCCAACCAATTCCCTAATTCAGACTTTTTCACCACTTCAGAAGGATCCTGCATACCAAGGATAATTTCCTTGGCATTGCAAGCAGAACATTCAGAAGTCTCATTACAAAGAGGCTCTCTGAGCAGTACAGCCTGTAGCCTCACACAGAATCTCAATTCCTTTTTTAATCTGCACAGATAACTGAAACCTTTCAGGCAACAACATTTAAATTTTTTTTCTTTTTGGGTATTCCCTCAGCTGGAAATGTTAATCTCAAAACTCATACTCTTTTTAACATCTTCTGGAAGGTTATTTTTCTTGATGGGAGCTTCTAAAATAACACTGTTTTTTACCAATTAATCTTTGAAATTGTTTTCCAGAACAGTCTCTTTTTAGATCTCTGGCTGTTGTCAGTTTCATTGTGACAATATCCTGATTTTAACCTCCACCTATGTTTTTTTTTTTTCTAATGTGACACTTCAGGTTATATCATTAAACTTTTCAATAGATATTCAGAGGTAGGAAAATGTAGGCACCGATTCTCTCCTTTATCTTCTGATGTTCTGACAGAGATAAATTCAGATTGCTTCCTTTGCTTTTGGGGGTATTTAGAACACTTTCAAAAATTTTCCAGGTAGCAAAGTTTGGACTTTGTATAAGATGCAAGAGCTTTCTAATTCTCCTCTGGAACCAGCTTGGGGGTATGTGTGTGCAGAGCCACCCCCTAAGAAAATACAGCAAGGCAGGAGGATGAGAGGTCACACTCACTGTGAGTAAACGCCACTATCAGGGACTGTTCAGCTTGTCCAAGACACCTTTATCACTCCCATGTGGTCATACCTCTGCTGTCAAATACCATGCCCAGCCAATGGATTTGGGTAGAGCTGCTTGGTGTAAGGTGAGTTTAGACTGGGGTCTTGTGGTTAAATAACCCCCCTAAAATCTTCAACTCCCCACAACTTTGGGATAAAAGAAATAGTGACAAAATTACAGCAAGTCCAGTGATAAGACTCAACTCCAGCTGACTAATGACTCCAGACAAAATTCAACAAGTCCAGTGCTCATAAAGATTCAACAGTCAACACTTCTAAAAAGCACTGAGTCAGCAAAACCAGATTGCATTCTATGTGACCAGGAGCAGAACCTAACCCTTTTCTGTTCTTTCCAGTAAATGTTCTGGCTGTTGCAGAGCACTTACCCATGGTCTGATTTAGGTATATATGAGGTTCTGATCCAGTTCCTCCCAATTCAAAGTTCAGGTAGATTCAAGGGCAAAGACAGGTTCCTTTCCATTGGTGAAATGACAAAGGCACTCCACCACTTACTACAGTTTCAAGCTCTTTGCTTGACACCAAAGAGCCTGACCACAAAATATAGGCAGTCCATGGTATAAACCTGCACTCTCAGTGTGGAGCCTCTCTCTTTACAGGATTTTTTTGAAGTATAATAGCTGCCAGGTGACAACTCGTGTCTCTGTTCCCAAGGGGCAAACAAACCTTGGCCAGAAACTGTGTCCAAGGACAGCTCAGCTTCTGCTATAGTGTTCCAAAACTGACTTCACAACTCAGAACGGGGCAGCCAGCTCTACAAAGCACCCACTCAAGACATTATTGGCATTTTAAAGTTTACAGTACTTAAAGGACCTGTTCTTTCTAATTTTCTGCAGTAGTACTCTGTTTTTCCTGCTGACAGTTTATAGGAATGGACGGAGTCCCTCCTGATAGTCATGGTCCTCACACCACCTTTTTCAGGGTCTCATGAGCATGAGTTTTGCCCTAGAGAATTTCCTAGAGAGTTTCTGCAGCTCCATGGTGAAATAACTGTAGAGCTGATAAATGTTGCAAAAATATCTTACAATATTACCAGAGCTAATTCGTACATGCAAAGGTTTGAAAATTCACCTGGCATTCAGAGAGATGGAAAGGTTTCTGCAGCATCACTCCAGCACAAAATCTCCATGGTTTTAACACAGCTAATACCAGCAGAGTGGTGTGGGGGCTTGAAAAAAAAGGGTGATAGGCATTTACAGAGCCACCGAGCACTTAGTGACTTCCAACAAAAAGGCACTACTAGTTTCTCTCTTACAATGATAATTTCAAGCAGAAACACACAAACCTCCACACCCTTCACAAACCTAAAAACCTGTACTAACATCTGAATACATAAGGCAATGGCACACAGATCTAAAGAAAATTATTCTTTCTTATCTCTGCGTACGTTTCCTACTGGGCCACATGGATCAAAGGGATATCTAATCAGAGTAATAACCAATGGTAATGGTCATTCAAAGAAGGTAGAAGAGTTTTCCTTTTAAAAGAAAGCAATATTCTACATTTTGGAAGTGAATAATTTCAGTATTAACATCATTATTTGCACTCTCTATCTTCACTGAAAAGATGAGTGCTTTGATATCCAGCCTGCCAGAAAAGCTGATTTGCACAATTCTACACACCCTGAGATCTCAAATACACTGTGGAGGCATTTTTCTGAGTGAAGAAAATGGCTCTTATTTAAGAAAAAAAATAGGTAGACATTTTATTTCACCAAGTAAAATTCTCATTCCAGTGGTCTCATTTTCACCAAGGTTTGTACAACTCTGTCTGAATGCTGGGTGGATTAATTGGTTTAATTAGGGTTCTAAAGAAACAATGTCTGACAAATTATTTTTCTCCTCTCTGAAAAGTTCATTCCTGTTTTCTGACCTGGAAAATTCTATTGTGATCTAAGAATTCATACCTATTTAGCTTTACTACTTCTGTTTGTTTTCATCCTGACACTAAGTCTGATGTCTCAGGTCTTTCACTGGAAAAGATATTAAAATGTGAATCCATACCACTTGTAGCATCAAGAATGGTATAAAATTTTTTCATTGAAATTAAAAGCAATATTGAAATATTGAAAGCAACTAATATTACCCAAATTTCACTTTCCTGTGAAGAAGATATAATGAATTAAACCCATTAATGAAAGAAATGGGCTTTTTTTTTTCTGCTGGAAGGCCGAAACATTGCAAATATTCCACCTGGAAGTCCCCATACCCTGCATAAAATGCACTGTCTGTAATAGTCTGCACAGCTCTGGATACATGTAAGTGCCATTCAGACAGAGACAAAGGAATATAATGAATTTTTGGGTTTACTGTGTTAACTTTTAAGGGAACAGTGGAATTTGGCCTTGCCAAATTCCAGATGCAAATTTGTTCCGCATTCTCCAGTGTAGTGCTCTAATCTGCAGCACAGGTACTGATTTATGCTGAGTGCAGAATATACCAAGGCCATGGATTTTGCTGAATGCCTGACCAGCTCTATGCCACCAGCTTCTTAAAAGCATTTGAAGATTGCCAGGCCCTTCAAAGAGGGAGCTCTTCCTTCATACAGGAGAAGATCTAGTAACTATGTTATTGTTTATTGCACCTTGAAAACAATATTCTATTTTCTATTCTTTTGACTGAAGTTCTCTGATACACTACACACAGTTTACGTCTTGCTGATATTAAAACATTATTAAATTTCCCCACTCAAACTCACTGCTGAGGTGGATGTGCTAAACCAGTTTTTTCATTCTTTGAGAAAATAATACACATTTTTCTATACATTACGAAATATATATTTATAAGCTTTTTTCTTATGAATTTTCCAATCAAGTCTACATTTTCTGGTATGTTTTTCTCATCTTCAAAACAAATGTATTTGCAGGATATCAGTGATGTCAAAGGTTTTGTAGGAGTAGGGATTTGATAGCTGACCTCCAAGCACCAGTCCCTCCCTGTCCAGAAAGACACTTTTCTGCTAACATTTATGCTTAGTAAAGTAGGACGTGCACTGCCCCAAGGGGGCTGGCTGATGCTGCAACCCACAGGTATTGCATTTCCTGCACAGTTAGGTTTGAGACAGGCAAGGGAATTCTTCCTGTCTGACTATGAAGAGCTAAAATTCCCACGCAAGGGCTTTCCATTGCTTTCAAGGGAAAACGATAAAATCCAACCCAGATGTCTATCAAAAGCAGGACCTTTCCACCTACATTGGGAACAAATCTTCTGAAATAATCTTCATCATCATTGAAGCACTTCAATGGTGTTTTACTGAACTCACATATTTTTGCATTAACACATTCAAAAATTATTTTGAATTATTGTTCCAGTTCCTTGTGCCTTTGGTGGATCCATTTGACATTTAAAATTCAATCTCTGCTGAGGATGCACACAGACTACATTTATTGCATAATGAATCTGAAAGGCAATAATGCACAAACATATCCCTACGATGCCTTTGTTCTCAAAAGGGAGTTTCAGATCAATGTGAGGCAAGCTGGATAATTCTTGCCAAATACTAAGTGACAAAAAAACCTTCCTCTTCAAATGATTTGCCAAGAGATGAAAGTAAATCATAGGAAACATTTTCTGATCTTTTCACCAATCATTTGGAACATTTTTTTAAATCAAAACAAAATGATTTGGACTCTAACTGTTGATACTGGAAAGCATGAAAATATCCTTTTCTTGGTTGGCTTCCACAATGTTCCACTGAGTAAAAGCAATGACACAGCCAGGTAACACTGAAAAGGTTAGTAATGTTCTGCCAGAGTTTTCATCCACAAAGAGCCCTGGTCTGGTTTATCTTTCATTTTAGATCAAAATAATTTAACTAAGTGAAAAAGTGACAAATAATAACCACTAGAAGAATAGCCTCAGCCTCTTTGCACAGTCCTATCACCTGCTGTTGTATCTTCACAGTCTCCATATTGCAAGACCCTTCAGTAGATCTTCATAGGCAGCATTAATTTTCATTTTGTTGAATAATTTTATACTGTCATGAAATTTTGTCCCCTCTTCATTCAAGTGATCTTCCTACTCACTGATAAAAATTTTGAGTGGCACTGATCACGATGTCACTGATCATGCTCAATCTTTCTTCCTGTTTTAAAAACATATCTCTTTTTGTTGTTTTCTGTGTTTTATCCAGTTATAAATTCATGACAGAACCTTCCTTTTTTCTTTTTCTGACTTTTTCTTTAAGAGCCTCTACTGACAAGTCTTGCCAAAGCCTTTTCAAAACTCATGTGTATTAGATTCTCTTTTACACATATCCTCTTTTTTTGTTGCATATCTTGAGAAATCGAAAACTTGAGAGATGCTGTAAGGTATTACTTTCTTCTACAAAACCCCTGATCATTATATTAATATTTATTTGTGTGTCCTTTCATTCTATATTTTCCTATTATTTTTGCCAGTCTTACAGATACCTTTCTTTGTAATGTGTGATTTTGTTTACCATTCTTAGATTCATTTTAACCAAATTAGTGCCATTTTCATATTTGCCTGAAACTCAGGCTCTTTTGACTAGAGGTAATATACTCCTATCCATTACAATCCAGCAATTCTCTCTGCTAACTCCCTACAAACCTATGAGCAATCATCTCATTTAAGTAAAATTTTAGCATTTTTGACAATATTCTACAATATATTCCATGCCTTAGTTTTGAGTGGGTTCTTTAAACCCCTATCCCACTAAAGATTATAACCAATTTAGGAATATTGCTAAGTTTTTGTATAAAAAAAAACTGATACAGACAATTCATGAGTTTTTCTCCTTGAGCAATCCTTCTGTGCTTATGTCAGCTCGCAGCCCCATGGATTCTCTGGCAGGCTTCCTACTTCCGATAGTTTTTATAAGTTGTCTTTTTATGGCTAGTTTAAATGCTTTTAGCAATTTTCTCATCAAAATCTTTTTTGGCTTGACTTGCTGTGAATTAACTTTTACCTTCCCAGAGTTTTTGTCTCTTTGTACTTTCCTCAGTTGAGCAGACTTTTATAGACATCATCTTACTTTCAAGAGTTTACTTCTTTCTCTTCCTTTAGCATGGCCTTTTTTCTTTTTTAAGATCCTCTCCAAGTCCTTTCTGAGTTATGATACACTTTCTCTGAACCTAAAACATTGATTTGCAATGCACATTAACTGACACAAAAAAATTTGTCTGAGCTTTCAAACAGTGTCCATGCTGTCTGGAATATTTTTGTACTTTTAGCCACTGTCTAGTTAAGTGTCTGCTAACTTTTTGGTAGTACATTTTGCTGTTGGTCTTTTGGTTTATTTTTTGACTTACCAGGACATCAAATCTGACTACACTTTATAGGTGACTGATAATTCTGTCTTAAACCAGTACCTGTAGATTGTCCAAGATTAAATCAGGAGCTGTTTTTCTACAGGCAGGACAATGTGTTTAAGGGGTACATCTAATGGTGTTTGAAGACTCAACAAATGTGTCATGGTGATATAATTTTCTTAATCTGAAGTAGACCTGGGAATTTACAAACATTTTATATTACTTGTGCTTTCTTCTTTGCCTCAACTGCTGAAATGTCTCCCAGGCATATGGGGAAAATCTCATACATTTTCTGGGAAATCAGCACATCTGAGTGCCTCTCTGGAGAGCTGTACAGCCCTGCCTGTGGCCTGAAGACCAGGAGGAACAGAGGCATCTGCAGGCCACCAGTCTCCTTGGCATGTGGGACAGCCTCCCAGCTTCAGTCCTTCAGATAACTGGAAGGAATCTCAGGTTTCAGACCCTGGTATCTGCTGAACGGGGGACATGGTGTGGAAAACCATCCAGGATGGGCCAACTCAAGGAGCAGAATATCAAGCCAATGTGGCAGGAGATGGATGAAAATGGAGCTCTTCATTAAATTTTAACATAAACAGGATAAGCAGAGGAGCTGAAAACAAACAACAGGTATAAGGGAGCAAGAAGTGCTTCTACTGGTACATAAACAGAAAAAGGAAAATGAGGAAATATGTGTGCCTGCTTTCAAATGGGGCAGCAGCCCCATTTGTTGTCATCAGCAAAAGACACAGAAAAGCCTGAGGTTCTCAATGTTTTTCTTGCCTCAGTCTCTCCTAGCAACACAGGCCTTTAGGAATTAAGCCCAGGCTCCTGAGACCAGTGAGAAAGTCTGAAGCAAAGAAGTCACCCTTGCTAGAAGAAAATCAAGTTCAGGAACTCTTGGAATACCCACACCAATGGTGTCTGATGAATACACCTAGGGGTGGCAGGAGAGCTGCTCAGTGTCACTGCCAGGCCATGCTCTGTTATTTTTGAAAGGTGCCTGTGCCACCTCTGTCCTTGTTGTTTTCAAACACCCAGCAGGACAATGCCCTGAGCAGCGCAGCCTGACACGAGAGGTGGCCCTGCTTTGGCACAGAGATCTTCCACACCCCCTCCCATCTGGATGGCTCCATGGTAAGCAGCATCTCATGGTCGCTGGCTCCACTGGTTGCATGGGCTGTCATTCACACTGCTGCCACACTTTTCTCTGCCTGTTTACTGCAAAATTTCCACACACAAAAATCCTACAGTACCTCATCTAATTTAATTTATACTGTCTGATACTCTCTGTAATGTATTCATTCCTGTATGATTTGTGCACTGTTAGTATTGTTTTCTGGACATTATGCCTTCCACTTACTTTCTAAGATGTCTACAAAGCAATTTTTAATCCAGGCATCTTACTTCACCCATTTTTACTTTCAGGCTTACAGTCCAAGTTTGTCATCTCAAAAAAAAAAAAAAAAAAAAAAAAGGCCATGCTTTGGCTCTAAAAATTAGTATTTGTGTTTCAGAAGGGTCAAAATACCTCACATATGTGCATAGGAGTTGCTGACTGTGCTACTGAAAGCTAATTTTTCAGGCACTTAACGATGGACTTTATGCATTCATATTTGGCAGAACAGAGAAAATCACACAAAAATTTAGCACGATTTTTTTGCACATTATTTTGCAGAAAAAAACTCTCTTCGGGCTAAGCTGTAAACTTGGCAGAGCATGGGCAATAAGGAGATGGTCTTTATAAATATATGACTCAAAATTAGCTCCCATAAGAGAAGCTTATAAGATTTTAGGAAGCTTGGTAGGCTCTTTTGCTTTAAAAATGGATATGCAGGATTGTCTTCCACAAAACAGGTTTGCTCAGCTAGGAATTATAAGATTAATATGTAGCACACAAATTTAAATTTTTAAAATATTTTATAGAGGAAAAAAGTTCCTTTCTTTCATCTTGAAAGCATATGCACAGCTGTAGCTATTGCTTGTATTTTTAATACGTATTTCTACAATATGTGTTTTTACAATGGTATACATTCATATGGAACTATTTGTTCCTAGAACAAACATAATACTGTAAAAAATTATGAAAAATGGAAAAAAAATAATTTCATGGTAACTTAATAGTAGCTCAATACACAGAGAGTACCTGCAGGTAAAGTTTAAGTGCATGGTCTTCAGGAAAATGTGGTTATAAGATTGATCAATATAGTGTTCCAATAAATAATCAAACCATGTATTCCTTTCTGCAGCTGGCATAAATGAAATGTAATGATTTTGACCAGGATTTTGTTGTTGTTGTTGTTGTTGTTGCATTAATTCCTTATACCGTACCATTGTGTTGCCTGACAAACGAATTCCAGGCTGCTGTGGAATTTTTGTCTTTGTTTGTCTTTGCTTATTTGTTCCTGCACACTGAATGCAGACTCACAGGAGCTAATGAGGTAATTCGTAAACCTGTCAGCAACAGACACGAGAATTAATCTAGTGTGGTCTGGTGAAAGGGGACAAGAGGATTACAGGTACATGGTTGCCAGCCAACATGAGTCCACAGGAGGCCTGAAATAACACCTGAATTCCCTCCTCCCTAAATCCCCCTTGAACCTCCCACATTTGCACTGCACTATTTCCTCCTCTGTGCCTCCTTGCCAGCAGGGCTGTGCAGGGTGTAAACCCTGCAGCAGATGTGATATTCCATCTCCAGCACTCCTGTTCATTGCACAAATGTCTGCTTGGGGCCCCCCTGAAGGAGCCTTCTCAAGGATGAAATTGTGCCAAACCCCGTAAGGGCTGTTTATTGCCTTATTACTTCTATTCTATATGATTCTTAGCAACAATAGCATGTTTTTGAGAATGTACTAAGTGACAAAGCAGGACTTCATTACTAATGTCATGTGTATTTTATTTTCTTCAGAGGAACTGAGGAGAGGAGTCCCTCACGCAACTGCATGTTTGTTGGTTTTATTCTGCAAGGAAGTGAGAGGGATTGTCTATATCTGCTGCTATGCTTTGCTTTTCATGGGGGAGCAAGAAGTCTTACTGGCTTTACTGTTGCTCTATTTTTCCTACCCACATTCTAAGGAGAGACATCCAGGGAGAGAGCTATGGAAACGTGTGGGAGGAGAAAAACTATTAAAGGCAGGAGAAGTGGTTTTATAATAACCCAGGAGGAAAGTTTTCCAATGGGAAAACAAACTTTGGAGGAAAAACTACTAAACGGAAATGAAATTATCAGGATGCTTGTATAATCATTTTCTTACCTGTATTCTAAATTTCCAGTTACATCATGAATTTTTATGGATGAGACCGATCTGTTTTGTTGTGCTATTACTTGGCAAGCTTTATGGCTATCTGGTTACACAGCTCCACACTATTGCTGGTCTCCGCTGGCTGTCTGACCTTTCATCAGTGCCGTGCTGAGCAGAGGCTCCTTGGGAAAGCAATAACCTTCAGCCTTGCAGTGGCCTCACAGAAGTGAGTTCTTCCTTTTCTTGACACAGATGCTCAAATTCTTTGTGTGTCATGACAAGACCACCATATCTTCCAAGACAAGCTCACCAGACAGATAAGACTTCAGGAATTTTTACAGGTTTCACTGACACTCATACACTATACTTGAGCTGATAGTTTATTGACACGTCTCAGAAGAATGTTCAAACCCCACATTCCATGTCATATTCTTATGTTCTCTTGAATGCTGCCATAATAATAAGGATGAAAAAGCTATTAATCAATAATGAGAAACTTCACATCTGGCTTATACTTTAGAGACAAGAAAGATGAAGATTTGATTCTTGCCCTGTAAGTAATAAGTACATGGGTCATGACTGAGGTCGTTTGTCAAGAAAAAATCTTGTCAAGAAAACCAAATATGTTATCACAGGACAAGGTTTTGGAGGTAAAAAGGGAAGGAACAGTTAACATATAGATTAACTTTAGTAAGGTTTTAATGGCAGAACCCAAAGAAAAGTAGCAAAACCTTTCAGAAGCAAAGTAAACATGATCTTCAATGAAGGACATAACAAACTCAGGTTTCTTGGCAGTAAGAGGAGAATGCTGAACAAAGCATATGAGAAAAATACAAAAGTGCATCAAAAGCTGGTCCAAAGAAGAGCAAAATAATCTGCTTCCCAAACCTGTAGGCAGAAAGACAAGATGCAGCTTAAGCTGATGCATGGAAGAGTTTGTGCAAACATGAGGAAAAATGAGAAAAGCAAGTTAAATTAAAGATTGGGGTGTGCTGTTGGGTGGATAAAGGGTATCTCCATTATTGGAGACTTTCAGGAACTGGTTAGACAAACAAGGGTCAGGAATAATACATCTGGATACTGCCTTCCGAGGGGTTAATAGAGTAGGTGTTATCTTAAGGCACCTACTGACCTTTCAATTTTATAATATATATATTTGGTTTTAGATACTGAAAATAGCTGAACTCTTTTTAGTAGAATATGCTCTTCTTTAACAGTCCTCAACAGATGAAAAATATACTAGAATGTTTTTCCCCTCATGTAAGTTACTTAATTAAAGCTGCATTCTTGCATATTGTTACTTCTGCTTTTTTAATCACCTTATTTTTTTCCAAGGGTTAGGTTGTTTGTAAGTAAAACCTCATTTTCCAGTAATCAGTAAAGAGATTAGAAAACATTTAGTATAAAATTCTGAGAGGAAAACAATCAGCTTCATGTAGGAATTGCAGAATCCTGTGTGGAGCTTTGTATCAGAGAGCTTAGAAGCTCTATTTTTCAACCTAAAGAAGACATGGAAGGGTAGTGGGAATAAAAGTTATCACCCTAGCATCCTGTTAATTAGCTGCCACCTTATTTTACAGACAAGATGTCATTCAGTTCTTTTACCTGACCTATTCATTATCTCTCTCCTGAGCTTGTAAAACAGTAGAATAATTATTTCATTTATATGATGATGTGAACTGTCCAGAAGGGGAATGTCTGAGACCATCAATTAATTTCCCAAAAGTCACCTATTACTTTACTAGCAATGCCTTAAACACTGGGCTTCACCTGAGTCAGATGCAATATTCAGATAGTTAGATGCAATAGTCAGATGCTGTTTGGAGTCTACATTAGGCAATGTTTGCATGATTTGTACATAAAATTTTGTGGCTCATGTATCACAATTCTACAAACACTTTAAACATGCAAATATGACAGAATAATACATTTAAATGTTGATGAAAAAATTTTTCACTTTCTTTTTTAATATGTTTTTGATAGTACATTGCATGGCAGACTGTCAGTAAAAATTTTTGAAGACAGGGCTCCTAGATCTGATTTTGCAGAGGTTTACACAAATATGTGGGCACACTGGCAGACAACACCTCTCTTTGGAGATTTAATGAGACTTTTAGCCAAGGAGGAGGTGTAACACACATGAATTGGATTATCAGTGACAAAGTACACATTAATAATAATGCTGAGTGCTATAGCAATTAATTCAAAGGATCTTGAGCAAGCACTGTGGCAAAGCCTACTTCCAGGTGATTCTCAAACAGAAGGCACTGAGCAGGTCACTCTCATTGTCCTGTGAAGAAGTTTGCCCAACACTTTTACTGCAGCTCTTCTTTTCATCTTGCCTCATTCCCTCAGATCTCAGCTCCCTCAGGTACAGCAAAGCTCCCCATTATCGCCAGTGCATGGACCTGAATGCTGATACTGGGGGCTGTGGCTTAAATGGAGCTCATCCATCATGTGTGAGAGAGGATAAAGCTGGGAAGAAGCTTAAAGTTTGTGGTTACATTGCCCGATTGTAGAACAGAATTTGGATGAAGGTCAGCAATATCTACAAAAGAAAAAGATGAAAGCAGGAAACAAAACTGGATTTCAGGAAGCAAGCCGTCATACTAAGTGATTAAAAGGAATGAGAGTTTAATGATATAAGAGAAAATTGTGCATGATATATTTGCAACTCTTTTCAATATAGTCAGTAAAACAAATTGTGATAAAAACATTCTCATCAGTTTGAAACAAATAGAGACATAGCAATGACACAGTAAGAGATGCAAATAATATCAAAAACTTTATGTAAAATAGTATTTATAAAACTAACTAGATAAAGATAACTATATGACACACCATGATAAAAATCTGTTTATCTTTGTAAGAAAAGACAACAGTAATATTAAAACCTTATATGTAGAAAAAAAATTACCCCAAACATTGCCCAAGATGTGATGCATTCACAGGAGCAATCCCATTTTAATACATGGTAATACTCCTGTGAGTAAACCCCTTTATATCAGCTTTAAAGTGGCAGAATTTTGGGGAGTATTTCCTCTGGGGTCTCTCCAGCCCCTGATATCCTTCTGCACATCAGACTCTGTTCCCAGGCTTGGGTCTAGGAGCCAGGAATCCCAGTATGCACAGAGCAGTTACTCAAGACACTTTCCTCTGATTTCAGGGTGAAATACATTCAAGGAACTCACATCTCTGCCAGTGCTTGGGAGCTGTCATTCTGGGTATAACACACTCACCCAACCACTGTCAGGGTATGAGATTCCTCATTTGATATCCTCATGCTGCCACTGGGGATTTGTTGTTATTGTGTACCTTGATTAGCACTGTTTTCCCACCTGCTCAAGGCCTTTGTGAGGAAAGGTAGGAAAATGGGGCAGAATGACCTTCCTTCTCACAGGAGCCTCAATGTTTGCATGCCTTGTGTCACAGACATCTTTTGTGAAAAATCCTTTCTTTAGGATTTTTCCCTCTTCTGGGAAGCTGAGGCCCCAGAAGAAGAATGTAAACAATGGTTATCTGCTGCTGTGAAATGCAACAGGTGCACCTGTGATTGGCCCATGTTCCATGTGTACAATTAAGGGCCAATCAGGGGCCAAGCTCTCTCTGGGACAGAATCAGAGAGAGCTCCTTTGTTGATTCATTCCTTTTTTCTATTCTTAGCTTAGCAGCTTCTGAACTTTTCTGTCTATTCCTATTAGTATAGTCTTAATGTAACACATATCATAAAAATAATAAATCCAGCCTTCTGATCATGGAGTCAAGATTCTCGTCTCTCTCTTCACCCCTGAAGAACCCTTGCAAGCCCTGTAACAGCCTTGGGGTTTTGTTGCCTGATTATCTGAGACTGACATTAAGAGACATAAGTTATATTTAATAGAAAGGATATATTTATCAGAGAAAGGTTTTTCACCATTGCAGGTGAGTGGTTGGGCCCTGGAACAGGCTCCTGAGAAAGGTGCCCACAGCATTAAGCCTTTCTGAGTTCAAGGAGAGTTTGTACAACGCTCTCAGGCATATGGTGTGATTCCTGGGGTGTCCTGTGCTGGGTCAGGAGCTGGACTCCAGGATCCTGACGGCTCCATTCCAATTTGGCAGACTATGTGATTCCAAAAAATGACCATTGAAGCAATGCACAGTGGCAGCACCATACTTACAGGTACAATGAATAACATAGAGAGAGGAATTTCAGAGATGGTTAACTGTATCTCTCTTTTCTTATATTTTTGCTTTATTTTCTCAGTGCTGCCTTTTCAGCCATCCTTTTTCTCCTGGCTGCTATCACAAATATTACTGTTTGCATTCTGTGTACCTGTGTGATGTGAAGTGCAATGGTGTTTAAATTAGTGTCCAAATACATTTATGAGAAACCAAAACAGAAAGCAGGTTCTTCACTTTCTCATATCAGGAGATCACATCAGATTATTAGAGGCAAAAAAATATAGCTGAAGAAACATTTCCCAGAGCTTTCACCAGCATAATATCAGTGAAAATCATCAAAAATCAGTAATCCAGAGAGGAAAACTCTGGGCAAGAGAAAATAAATTCACTAGTGGTGACAAAAGGCACTCTCTTTCCCTGGGCAAGGAGATGTAGGAAATATTCTGCCATTTGAGTCTGGGGTGAGACCAGCACTGGAGGATCCACGTGTCCCAGGTCCATTCCTGTACAACAGGGAACCAATGAGGGAGAATGTGCTGATGGAGGGCAAAATGTTCCAAGGAGACACAGAGAAATAGAAATAACAAACTGAGAAATAGAAATAACAAACTATTTTCCACTGTTAACCTGTAGATGACTATTTGAGGCACAGACTACCTACCCTAGATTAGACAGGAGTACTTCTGTCTCTCTTTTCACCTTCTTATCAACCCTGAAAGCAAAACTACAAAACCCTCAAAGCTTCTACTCCCTTTGCAATATGTTTTAGCCCAGAGATATGGATCACAGTGTGATTGTAGCAAAATTACTGCCATAGTAGGGAAAGCTCCTTTCAGGGACAACTGAGGCCAGATTCTCCAAAGGCCAGTTGTGTCCTTAGGCTCCATCACTCTTTGTCCACAGCATTGCATACCTGAAATGGCTATGAGCAGGCAGCAAATATTCCCCATCTTTTGTTTCATAGAGATTGAATGACAATATAATTCCTACTAAGCAAGCAGGTGATGTTTCTGTCTCCCTCTCACTGCTCACACAGAGCATGGAGCAGAGAGAGTGACACAATAGGAATCCAGCCAACACCTGTCATGAAGCTCATTATTCACTTGTTTAGTGCCTGCAACTTGTTTGCAGCTTTGTAAGGCATCACATCCACACTTGGAGGCAAATCACTCAATGCCCTTTCATTTTTTCCTAGTACTGTCTCTTTTATAACTCATGCTCAACTTTTTTGGTTTTTAGGAACTCTTGCCCCACCTGCTTTGCTGGAGAGTGGAGGAAATGGTGATGAACAGAGTTCACTTACAGTGTTTGGTAGAGATTTATGATGCTGCTTCTCATTTCTGCCATAACTCTCTGTGAGTAAAATCAACGATACTTTCTCACTTGGCAGAAGAATCTCACACGTGATATATGGAAATTATTGTCTCAGTGTATGTGATCTGAACTCTAACAATTTCATTTCCTTCCCCTTGCTCCTCTGCTCCCAAGCTAACTTCTCCTTAACTGGTTGGTACTGCTCAGTTACAGTCAAAGCAGCTCTTCTCACATTGTATTTACCTTTGAAGGTCAGTGCTTCCTGTTCCACCACCCATCTTCATTTTCAGATCCATCAGGGCCTTATATAGCTTCTCTACATTCTTTTCCAGTCAGTCCAGAAAAAGGAATCTCTTCACCCTAAAAATCTTATGAGGATGGCATTTTGTCATTCCTACAAAGCTACTGGGTAAAATTTGTTTTCCATCTTCACACATGGCAATTATAATTGTGTTTAAAAAAAAGAATAGTAAGTATAAAAGAAGGCAGCACAAATTATCTTCACTCTACCAACAAGCTAAGTGTAACCAGGGATGTGCTTTTTTGTTCTTTCATATTTTTTCTTTGGACCTAATGCCCTTCAGATTAAACAGGTGTGGGATTTTTAGGTCTGTGGTATCAGCATATGAGGAAAAATACAAAGCACTCTGATCTGAAATAATTGGAAACTATCTACCTGACTGTACAGGAAATGAGAAAAACACCAACTTTGAAAAATACTTATATGATATCTAGAAAATAAGATGTACGTGTTATTGCTTGTTTGTGAAGTACTAAGTAAAATAATCTCTTTTGCATAACCTGCACTAATTTCATGTTGTTTGTTCAGACTTGACCTTCAGTGCTGGTCTACTGTCATCCACAAAGTCTACTGAAATCATTAGAGATAGCTTAATGCAAAGATTTGAATGCTCTTCTCATACAGAAGGTTTAATTGGACAAAATACTGTGCAGTTTACCTCCACCTTTAATCCCTAAATTCAATTCAATGGGAAAAAAGCAAATTTCAGAGGACAGAAGGCAGCAGCAGGGCACCCTGGCAGTGTTGCAGCATGGATGTGTGAGGACCATGGTTGTGCTAGGTGCCCACAAAGCCACTTACACTCTTCATATAATCATCTGCGAATCTTTCCTCAACTTTAGCAACTCAGCTTTGGATGGGGTACTCACTCTCTTAACTACTGTTAAAAACACTTCAGATAATTAAAACTGGTCCAGCTGGGAACAAAGATTTAGTACCTCCTAAGTCCTTGCTAAGTCCTCCTTAGCAAGACATGGCCATTCCAACACCTGCTCTGATCTAAGTTATCAAATCAGTGATCTATATTTGCTGCCACTTTTCCTGACTGAAAGGTTTACAGTGACAGAATGACCAGCTAAGGCTTCAGATGAGCCTTTAAGAAATTAGTTTAGTATTTACTGCAATGTGAGCAAGTTATAAAGCAGACAGAGGCAGTAGTATTTGGATTCAAAATGCATAATACCACTGCTTTTTCTGCTGATCCTACTAGCTTTTTTGTCTGCCTTTCCCACTTTCACCACAGAGCTCAGCAAAAGGTCATTAGAGATTGGCAGCTCCCTCCTTGCTTATGTGGCCAACTTCCTCCATGAAATCAGTTACTTAACTGCCCTCTCTATATAAAGATATGTTGGGGCATAGAGGAGAATGCTTGGTTTTGATAGAACACTAAAAATATGGGGTTTAATTCACCTTTGTGATTTGATAACTTTTACTACACACATCATTAATAAATTCTTCATGCAATTTTCCTAAAATAGTATTTTACTGCTGCCATTTTTTTTTTCTTGACCCTATGTTTAAATTAAATGGCTGCAAATTCATATATTTAAAGCTGAAGAAAATGTACAGAGAGAACATCTGAATTTGCCATTGAGTCTCAGGAAATAGAGTCTGAATGCAGGGCCCTGGGTTATGAGCAAGCCTCTCTGAGAGGTGAGTATTGACAGAAGGACTATGCCTCTCAGACAAAGCCATTTTATCAAATCCCAATATCAAATCCCAATATCTTCACTTTTCAAGGCAAGGGAGATTAAGAGCTGACATTTCAAGACCAAGTCAGAAAACCTACTGATTAAACACTAATCCAAAATGTCCTTTCTCTGCCATAGTCAAGGAGGAGAGCGAGCTATATTAAAAGGAGAGTATAATTCTGTTGATTGATTTGCAGAGTTGTTGCATATTTCTCAAGGTTATGACATAAGAGTTTGCATGGAAGCCTAGTTTTGGTGTCTTCCAACATGAAAACAGAAAATACTGCATACTCTGTTCTAGTGATAGCTAGTTAGCTTTGTACATGTAGATCACTTATATTCTTACAAATTTTATTCCTGAAATATATCACCCAATCACAGATGTGCTTAAAGAAACCTTGAAAAGAGATTTTTAACCACTGTTAGGCTGATTAGACTACTAATATCTCTTCTTAAGGTTGGATGCAGCCTTCCTTTGATGTAAAAACGTCTTCTGACAGATGATTTGGTACACCTAATTCATTCACCATAGTTTGGCTCTGAAGTTAGCATGGTCAGCACTCAAATAACAGAAACCCAGGGATTAATCAATCTGTGCAAGTAGCAAAATTTTAAAATAGATGCTAAGATGACTCTTTGACTTCACATTCATACATTTGTCAGTTTTAATGTTTTAAGATAGAAGTACAGATTTTTGCAGGAGACAGGTGTTACTTCACTGCAGAACTGTCTCCTGCATTGCATTTTAGTTGTTTGGGGACCTAGAAGATACTAATTACTGTAAAAGTGAGCAGACATGAGAAACATACCAGTTCAAGGTATTTGAAACTGTCCTTTGCAGAAAATCTTGTGGAGCATAATTGCCTTACAGAATACTCTTTTCTGTGGTTTTGTTCAAATCATTGCACTTATACAAAGAAAAGATGTCTGATCTCAGCTTAAAACAGAAACCATGGCAATAACTGAATGTTTGGAATATTACCCCTGAAGACCATGTCCATGATTTCTTGCTCTTATTGCATCTCTGCTGAAGGAGTCATTGCCCAGAGAGCAGTGATTTGGTTGAGCTCCCACCTTGTCACTAGAGTGCTTACATCCAAATCACCTGCCTTTCTGTCAGGTGTGTCAAGTGCTTTGAGAATGGCAGGACAGGAGTGCAGCAGCACACATGAACACCCCACTCCCCCTTTTGTGCTCCTGTTTGTTTGGTGTAGGAGATCAGAGAGCTGCAGAAGCTGAGCTGGGTAGTGCTGCTGACCCTTTGGCCCTGGTGCAGTGAAAGCCGAGGGAGAGAGAAACTCAAGGCAAGAACAGAAGTGAAGAAATCATGTCTGGTCACTCTGATGAGAAGAGAGATAACAAAGACATTGCTAGCAAAAGAGTTTAAGAAAGACATTACTAGCATAAGAAGGATTATCACGAAATATGTGTCTCTAAGAGAGACCTAGACAAAAGGGCTCAAGTAAAAAATTTTGAACAAACATAATAACCTATAAATACTAGTAAACTTAAGTAATAAACCAGCTTTGCATTATTAGCATAAGAAAAGTCCTTTTCAGTCAATCCTCATAGTTTGGAGCTTTTTTCTTTTGACCTTATAGAAACAAATTCAGAATGTATCAGTCCAATGAGTGAGAAACATGGGCACATAAATAACATACACCAAATTTTAGAGCACATCAATTGCATGCCTCTGTGTTTATTTTTACTGCAAACAATTAATGAAAAAAATGACTGAAAAAAATTTCAGACTAAGAATTGAAGCCACATTTAAATCTCTTATAGGCAAAGTCCCTCATCACAAGGCTTCACAGCTTCTCTCTTGGGAATCTTGCTGGTGAGTGTGGAGGAACCACACTGAATGGCACAAACCTGGGTCTGCCTGGGGTAGTGCAGCAGTGAGATCACTTCTTGTATTTTTTTTTTTTTTTTGGCTTTTTGGAGCTGAATTTTATTTCTCTATTCCAATGATACAAAGACACATTGAACCCATTTCTGTCCACTGGACAAATGCTCCAATCAGCACATCCAACCGCTTTACTTTAAAATTGTGTAGAAGTGTGATGTGTATCAAAGATGTATGTAAAGGGCTGCTGGGCATGAGAGAAGAGCCCAGACACATTTGGCTCACAAGCAGGAGATAAAGAGAGATAACTGAGGGTCTCAGCTGGCATCAGGTTCCTTTGTGTGAGAAGCAAGTCAAGACCCTAGATCCCCCACAGACATCCTCCAGACTTTAGGAACACCTAAAGTCTGGAGATTAATTAAATATTTGTAAATGGAGTCTCATTGGTCCAGAAAAATGGTTTAGTCTTCATGGTAACTTTTTTTAATGCTTCCTTAAGAGCAGAAAATAAATTTTATAAAAATATTATTTGCTTAAAATATGCCACCTTCCCATGACACTACAGAGCCCAATTCTCTATTACAAAATTCTTCTAGCCTTCTTGGTGGAAAAGCGAAACTGAAATCAATGCTATCCCAATTGCATCCTTCTGCTTCTTGCAAAATGTGATTGATAAAAACTGTACTAGTGTCAACTCCCTGAGGGGTAAATAGCTCTGCTTGCAAAAATCTCTTTAAGCTGCTGCTGCCTTATACTCTCATTCCCACCTGTGCTTGATGTAATTTATATAGGCCCAACTAATGGTTGCACTGACCTGAGGAGGGTCACAAAGTGCTGCAGAAATTAGACACTGAAAGGATCATGTCTCAAACATGTTTCTATGCCCCAGGAACTCAGGTTTCTTACTGAGTTGCAAATGGAACTGCCCCTTTTTCCTTGAGCTCTTCTGAGACCTCAGCTGGTTTGGGAGGGGTGACACCTGTTACTCTGCTTCTGCACCACCATGGGAATTCACCCCCAGCCTCCCATTTGAGCAGTATCCAAATACAATCTCTGTTTCAACTGTGTGATGCTATGAGATCACAGAGGGTCTCTGGCTTGAGAAAAAAGGCTTGATGTGATGAGGACTTTCTTCTTACTCCCATCTGTCACTTTTATCTCAATCTGTGAGTGAATATCTTGTTTTCACCAACTGTAAATTTCAAGATTTCAGCTTTTGCTTAGCAAGACCTCAGACTGAAGCCATAGATAAGGTGCAACATAGACATGCTGATTATCAGCTCTTCCCCCAGATAACAGCAGAGATATTGACAGCACAGAAAATGTTACATTTTTTGGCCTCTTTACATTTCAAAAAATGGGGACTTTCCCTATCAAGCTCTTTCTGAAAAGGCATTCGGGTTTTGAAGAGAGCACAGCCCTACCCCTGTTCTATCCAGAGCTGGGAGATGAACCAAAGATACACAGGCATTCTGCAGCTCACAGCAAGTTGTGTTTGTTCAGCCCATACAGAGGGGCTTCAAATTGTTTTCTTAAAGAACCTTCCAGCATGAGGCAAGGCAAAGATAAGAGATACATAACACGAATACATATTTCCTTAAGTGAAAAAAAAGAAAAAAAAACCCCAAACCACAACAGCCAGACACATGCATTGCCTACTAAGAGCATCTCTGAACGAGCTGCTTGTTTAGGGCTCAGCCAAGGCCCCTTTGCAATAGCTGTACTACTCCTGGGTGCTGATTAAACAGAGCTGGAATTTATAGCTATACTACATTTTTAATATTTAGAGGTTAACGACAGCATATAAAAGAACTTTAGAAACAGGAAGATTCATTTGTGCCTCCTTCAGTCTGTTAAATTTGTCACTGCTCAGCCCCATGCTGTGGTCTGAGAGAATTTCAGTAGTTTAACTGGGCAATGGCTATGAGGGAATAGATGCAGAATGTGCAGATCTGCAGTGGTATCTGGGTTTTGCCACTTTTGTTGGCCACAGAGAAGCCAAGAAGGGCCATGTCTGAGCAGTACTTTTAGGGGGGATAGCACTTCCCACACAAGCACTAAAAATAACCACTTCAGTCTTCTCCTTTTCTCTACATGCAAGGCCTTTTTTAATCCATCCAATTGATTAAACAGAAGGAGAGTGCAAACTCATCAAATATATCTGTAATATATGAGGGTGCAGCTCTCCCAACTTATGAGAAATTGCATCTCCTTCCTCTAAAGGAAGATTTGGCTTCAGGTTTGCCCAGAATACATTTTCCTTCATAATTTTATTCCATTTAATCAGAGTAGTGGGTTGAGTGGTACAGGAGAAACACTAAATGATTGATTCTCAAAAATGTAGAGAACATGGTAGCAAGTGTGCCAAAGTGATTATGTTTTCTCAAATGTGGTGGTGGTGGTTGCCATCCACCCTCCCAGAATGATCATGGAGTGGTCATAGCTGCAAATTGTGGAAGTAGACCATGAACACAGGTCAGAAAGAGCACCCGAATATTAAGACTGATCCTCTCTAGCAATAATGCTTGAGTTTACACCTTTCTCTGGAAAGTATTTACAAAGGGAGAGCCCCCCCATCCCAGAAGTTGCATTTCCTGCATCACGAATTACCCACTTTGGATGGCCATTGTTTCTGTCTAAAGCACTTGCAACTTTCTCTCCTCCAACAAAAACAGCATATTTCGACCCAGTAATAATCTGTATTGAATTCCTTATCTTTTTAAAGTTGCATTTTTCAGGGAATGAGGAAAGGGCAAGAGGAGAAATATGACATACTGTCAATTTTCTCTTGAGCCATATCAGTAATGTACTCCCTGGGATCCTGTTACTTTAGGCAGCCACTCACGACTGAGGGATTGCAGTATGTCACCTTTAATTGGCATATCATAAAATAGTTTTTAAAGCATTGAACATTAAGGGATTTAAATCTCTTTAATGCTCCTGGATAGCAATCTCTCAAGGTTCATACTGAGGCCAGACCCTCATAATAAATAGAAAGAAGGGAAAAAAGCAATAACACAAATTAATGACATGGGTTGTAGAAAAAGTTTTGAAACAGTTGAAATAAGATCTCTGTGAGTTCTGAGAGTCCAAATAAGCCACAGCAGTAAGTGGGAGGAATGAGAAGGAATTGCTACTCCTTCACCGTGCTGAGTTAAAGGCATTTATTACACTCCAAGGAAAAGATTTTATGTATTTCAGTACAGGCAGATCCAGATGTGTGAAATCAAACCTACACAAAGGAAGGACCCAATCCAGCAATCAGATTTACATAGACTGAGGAGTAACAGAAGGAAACTCCTGAGGAAATGAGAATATTACCATTAGAGATGGTAATATTTAAGACATCTAAGGCACAGTGCAATGTGAGCCAGCTAGGGAGATATAGTAGCTGTCTTTTCCTAAATGTCAAAAAAAACCCTGTAATTTCCAGAAATCTGTAGGTATCTAAGAAATTTACATATGGATAAGTATTGGAAAAAGTGGTCATTTTAAGTAGCTCTATTCGTTTCCTAGCAAATTCTTTGTAAGGTAAGATCAAGACACAAGATGTTTATGTAACTGAGTTTGTTTAATATGCAAGTATTTGAAAAATTACATAGGCACTGTGTGTTATTAATGAACAGTTTCAAAAAATGAAAAGCTCTGTCAAAAATTGCATCTATAAACTTATCAATACATATTTGGATTTTAGTGCGCCAGGTCTGGTAGGAGAAGGCTGCTTTTGATAACACATTTCTTCTGTTACCACAGAGTCAGTCAAACAGATTCTTGTCAGAATACTTTTTTTTTTTTGTATCTAAAATAAAATGCTATTACACAAATCTGTTTTTATGTTATTAAATCCTAGCACAGGTGATAATGGTGGGGTTTATTTTTATTAAGATTTACTTCAAGAGTGTGTTGGTAGGTTTTAATGCCTGACCTAAGTATATTTTCATTAGTTTGTAGCCATTACTGTTATGCAAAGTACTTGAGTGCATGTATTTGTAAATACCCTTGTAAATTTGCATGGCACATAAGTACTAAAAACTTTCCATAATAAATGCTAGTCCTTGGAGCAGCAAATTCACTCCTGATTATATAAAACATTTCTCCTCATTCTATCTGAATTATTCCAGTGACTTAACAACCTCTTTCTGCCTATGTTAAAAGGATAAACAAGTATGTCACTCATAATTACTATAATCTTTCTGTCCAAAACCTCAGTCACAGCTGACTGAAGTTTTAGAAACTTCAAATGCAAGAAAATTACTCCAATTTCATATTACTTACCCACAAAATACAATTGCCAAGTTGCTCTCAACGTCCTACAGCCAAAGAAACTGTTTCCTTTTCACAGACCCTTCCCCAGTTCTAAAGGACATTGTCCATAGAATCATGATGACTTCTGTACTTAAGGAAGTCCAGCTGTTAGGTATGAAATTATTCAAGTGACCCCTTTTCTCAGGCCAAGTTTGCATTTAGCAGATTTCTGGGAGCAGCACCTGGTGCTCATCCAGATCAAGCCTACAGCTGAGAGTGACAAAAGTCAAGGACTCTGACTAATGGTCTGTAGTGACCAGATGAAGGTTGAATCAACCCTTCATACACTGAATCAATATTTTAAAGTTAGGCAAAGCCAAACTGGGGACTTCTGTCCTGTCCTTCACAACAGAATGAATGATAACAGAAAGAGTTTAGATACATGCTGTAAGGGAAAAAAAACATAACACACACACATTTCCCTCAGCAATCTGAGCATGCACTCAATTTACAGCTGAAAATTATTATTTCTTAATCAAAATTTATAGAAACAGAAGACCTTTGAGGGCAACTTCTATGGTAAAGAGCCAGATACAAAATTGAAGGACCTTGATCTTTTAAAAGAAATCTTGAAAGACTGGAAACACTAAAAACAACCTTGTGAAAGTTTTGAAAACTCCTCAAATAACAAAAATTCATGACTGCCTGGTCAGATAGAATCAGTGTAGCAAGAAACTCATCAGCCAAGTATGAAGAGGAGGTTGCACTGTCTGGACACTAAAGCTAGGAAAAAATGGAAAGTACATATGAAAAATGTAATGGCAGGCTTAAAGCTTAATAGAGAGGATTGAATATAGCTGAGATTATGCCAAGCAAAAAAATTAGAAACTAATAGGTGACTTTGGGGAGATAAGTCTTATTAGCTCAAGATTGGGATGGCTGAAGGTAAAGAGAAAAGAGTCATCTTACCTGAAAAAAAAAATTGGCATTCTCTCTAATGTTTCCCTATATAGTCATTGCCAAGCTGTCTTTGACCAACCCTAAAACCATTCTTCCTTTCTCTTTGGCCTTCTAAGAGACCAAATACACACACCTCAGCATAAGACTTCAAGGAAAAATTCATTACCAAGGTACAATGAAGAAAAGGACAGGAAAAGAAACCTATCAGATGAGAAGCTATAAACAAGTTGAAAGGGCAGATGATGCCCAGGGCTTTGGGTATGCTTTAGAGCAGGGAATATCTGTATTTTTGTTCGGCATCTGCCATGATGATTGTCTCTACAGTAAAAATACTACCACGTGCATTAAGGATATCTGATCTTTGACTGGGAGAAAATCTATTTACTCATTAATTTAGTTAGCTGCAAAAGTAGCATTTCAAAAGTCCCAAAGCCATTCACTTACAACCTCTAAGGGTGCACATCTGTACTTGGGAGAGACTGAGATACAAAAGCATCTTAAATGGAATCTGCCTTCCAGGAAGAGATGTCAGCTTGACTCAAAAAGTCACCCTGGGACTCTCATAAAAACAGGTGCACACATCTCAGTGCAAAATTCCCAACAGTAAGTCTGACAGAAAGGTTATCTAAGAATGTACCTTTCCTATGCTGGGTTAAAACCATCACCCTGGATCCCTGCTCTGTGCATCTGTCCCAGCTCTCAATTTGACATTGCAATATTTTAAGCTTCTTTCACAGAGGCATCTCATGTCTGGGGCTTTGCTAAGGCCTCCAAAGTTCAGTGTGCACCAGTTTGTTGCAGAAGAGCAGCTGTTGAGTAAAAAGCCCAGGACAACATTCAGTAGAGGAACAAGGACATTTAGCAGAAATGCCCCACAGTAACTTACATGCATGGCTAACAAGCTTTACAAAGCTTCCCCAAAAACCAGATAGTGCTTGCAAGAGCTCTGCAGCTGTTCTGCGGGTGTTACAGTGGTCCTGACTGAAGAGACTGTACATTGAGGAGACAGCAATCCCCACAGCAGTTAAGCTGAGCAGTCAGACCCCTGTGCAGGTCTGTTCTGCAAGCCCAGCCTGGCTTCAGGCAGTGCTGTACCACACAAAGGTCTTGGATGCAGGATAAACTCAGCCAGGTTGCTCCAAGAGAGGAGCCTGCAGGCAGCTCCCACTAGGTACCAGGGATTAGGCCATCAGCCTGACCCCATCTTTCTCTAAAAGTTTAGCAAGAAATCTCTAAGTTTGACAGTAGAAGTTATGAAAAGAGACATTTTTTGGTAGGAAAATCCTATAATAGCTCAAATTATCAAAATGGACCAGCCTCTTCCACAGACAAGGTCTGCTCTTCATGGATCAGAGGCCACTTCAACTGCACAAACTGTGGTTTCTGGCACCTAAAAGGATGTAAGATTATCAATACTACTTTATCCTCCAGTGTTAGTGCAAAAAATAATATTTTAAATGATGCCTTATGGAGTCTGAGTGCCTTCCTTACAAGGATCATAATGGACCACCACCTCCAGGACAGGAAGACTTTTTGATTCTCAAAATGAATAAGATAACCACATCCTTTTTCAAAGACACAGAACAGATAAGCTCTGCGCTTGCCAACTGTGATCTATATTTAAGAACAACAATGCATGGGAGACTTTACATGGATTATTAAATCAGGGTTCCTCTTCTCTGTAATCTGCCGTCTAAAACTTAGTCATATCACCTTAAACCAAAGCTTAAATTCCTGATATATTTAGCAGAAGTGATTCAATATGGATGGATAGTAATCCATCCCTTTCTAAGATAGGTATCCAGAAAAGACAAAATAGGGTTCCCTCTGCAGATGTATTTAGTGTGTCCATATCAGCCAAGCCTGATCTTCAGCCAGCTTAAACTTCATATCTAGCTGTTATGGGTTCAAAGTTGAGTGAGGTGATTTGTACTGCCATTTGGAGTCAGAGCAGTCATTTGTACTGACAGAGGAGTCAAAGCATGTTGGAAGCAAAATGTTTGCAACATACTAAATACAAGATAACTATAGCCATCTGGTTTTTTTATATTAAAAAAAAACCCTCTGATAATACAATTGTCGCTCTGAAACTGCTGCCTTCATTCACGTTGTTATACCCTCAGTTTGCTCCACACAGTTTTGCAGATGTTTCTGCAGGTAGCAATGAATGATCCATCTGCTGGCACAGACCAGAGAGATGGATTGCCTTGTTGGTGAGTGGTACCACGCGCCTCTTGTTTATGCCCTGTCACACTCTCTGTATGCTTGCAGGCATTTGTTGTGACCTCAAGAACTGAGTATCAATAGGTGACAGGTAATTGATTTGTCAGGACACCAGTTTCTGTTTGAGGTAAGGCTGCTGAAAAGTTATTGCAGACAGAGTTGAACATAAAGGAGTAGAATAGCATGAAGGAATTGTGGTGCAACAGGAACTTATTTGCATAGAGTCCATTTGCTACCATGTCATGTTGATAACATGGGTCTCGAGTTTGTGCCCCAGCTAAAATTTTTTCAAGCTTTTGCAAACCTCTAAGTACAGTCTGAAGATTGGAATGGAGATGCATCACTGGGGAAGCACAGGCCTTGGGATACAGGGAGAAAGAAAAGTTCCTGAGCACCTTTGGAGGCTTTATGGACACAGAGTCACGTAGCCTGAGGAACTTGATGATGAATTCAAGCAAAGCTACCTGAAGGGACGTGGGTGTGGGTGTGTAGATATATCTCTATCTCACACACATAAGTATATGACGGGGCTGGATAAAACGAAAGGTATTTTTAACCATTTCTGCAATATAAAATGAAAGCTTAAAATACTCTTGTTCCATAATTTAGTGACTGAGTTCCCTGTCAACAATTTTCTGCTATCTGACTAATTCGAAATATAAAGCTATACACACACAAGAACAAAACCAGATTGTTTCAGTCTCCTACTTAAATAAACTGCCAAATCTAAGAACTCGAGAGGAAATGGTTGGATTAAGACTCTGTATTCCCCTAACTTTAAGTACTTTTCTAATTTACCGTCTTAGATCAGAATTTCTTAGTGACGGTTGAATGACATCCATCCTTGCTTTTTTTTTTCTCCTGCACTTCCTTCTTGCTTTCAAGGAAGTAAATGATAGAAATGTGATAATAAGTGGTCAATTCTTTGCCTGAATACCTCTGCTTTGGCTAGTTTACTGCAGGGTTTATCTTTGTTACAAAATGCTGGAATTCACTAGGCTTTTACTTCTAGCCCCAGATACTTCTCCCTTACAGGAAATTGCAAAATCCCAGCTCCATCTGCCATGAAATGGAAACAACAGCTTCAGGAATATATGTGAGCATGCCAGTCTCACTGCCTGGCCGCTTTCCACGCTAGTGGGTACTGTTCAAATTGAACTCGGATCTACTGCATCCCTAACAGGCTGAAGGTGAGCAGAGCCCAGAATACCTGCTGGTACCCCTGATTGTCAGCTCCTCAGCTAGACCAGGTCTTGTCTACTTATCACATGGGAACAAGAATTGGGTGAGACAGTCTCTTCCCCTAAAGAATATTTCAGAGCTCAATCTAAACCTGATCTCCATGAATGCTTCCAAGCACAGTTGAGTACAGAGGAAGAGTGGACTTGAGAAAATCTCATTTAAGGATTAATCAAGGATTAGTTGGTGATATAGGTATGATAAGTGTTTCCTTGCACCTCAACCTCCCTTTGGGTTTCTGCACTCTAGAAGTGGATGCAATATTAAACCTGAGATATAGAATAAAAGAAAGAAAGTTTCACTATGGGGATTAAAGCAATGGACTCAACAGATTTTTATTAAAGCAACACTACATTTACCACAAGCTAATTCTCTGGAACTTAAGCACACTCAGCAAACTAGAACTTGAACCCTCCTCTGTACTCCCAGGACAACCTTCACTGCCAGCCAGAATCAGAAAGAAGGAGTTAAGACCCGAGAAGGAAAAAGAGAAATATGGTGAAAGTACTGGATTTTAGTTAGGGGATTAGAAAAAAATAATATAAGCCAGGACAAAGAATTGGAAAAAAGTACAGCTAGACTTATGACCTTCCCTGAAATACTGACAGTCAAGTAAAAAAAGCAATCACAGAGACTTGCAGACCAGAAAATCCCAGGATCATGTTCACTCAAGGAGGCAGGCTTTTAATTGATCACCTACATTCATAACACAGTTGAATGTATTGTAGAAAAAAAAAAAAATTGCACCCAGCTCCTCCAGTAACAGCCAGCCAAGGGGCACAAGAGGTGCTGGAAGCCCTTAACTCAGCCTTTCAGGAGCTGTGTCAGTGCCTCTCCTGGGTCCCACTCCAGCCACTGAGGACCTCAGGGCTGCCAAGTGCCCCTCTGCTGCCTCCAGGACTGTACCTTGTGCCATGCTCAGGGTGCTCTGTCATACCCAGCACCCCAAGGCACCCTGCTTGCAGTGCTACTGCCAGGGGGGACAGAGACCTGTCCTTGTGCTGACCCTCTTGCACACCCCCAGCCCCTGGTTTAGACATATCGTCCTAGCAACTCAAATACATCCATGGTCTAACTAGATCTCATCATCTAAAATGCCATTTCCATTTATTTTTGTATTTATACACACTTTATACTCACATTTGGGAAAAGAAATCTTATTCAAGGTCAAAATTTTCTCAAACAGAAAGAGCTCATCCCTTCCTGCAGCAGTCCCACAAGACACACAACTCATTTTTCTATTTTGTCTGCACCATGCCATTTTGTCAGTTCAACAGACTCTTGAACTGTTTGCAGCCTGTGAAACCTATTTTGTTGCTATGGTGACCAGCTCTTCAAAATATCACTACCAGATAAAAAACAAAACAAAAACAAAAACAAAAAACCCACATCTGAGGTCTGATGATTCTGCTATGATTTTGCCCAATTTCACAAGAAAATTGTTCTATATTTAGGACCTTGAGAGATAACTGGTGGTTCAAGACAAGAGCAAAATGCTGAAAAGATGTTTCTTCTGTGCCTTGCAGCTTTAAACTGGGGCACTGCTTTAAATCACTCCAACAAACTGATCAGAACACAGCTCCCTGAAAAGCACAGAAACTTCAGAAACACATGATGATCAAAATTTATACTTGTGGCAGATTTATTTTAAATTTCTACACTAGCATTCAGGCCTTCAGATAGTCTACAATAGATTAACATTAGCATTGTAAAAGATCTTACTACAGATATGTAAAATTTTACAAGATTTGCCTACTTTGTCAATATTAATTGAATTGCTTGACATTATTGGACTAAAGATTGTATTTGCTACAGACATTAAATTACCCCATGGAAAGCCCTGCATGCACAGGTGTAAGATTATCTGAGTGCTTTCATTTCTCACTAGTTCTTGTTTAACATGCATTTCAGGAAGCCCACAGAAGACAATGACTCTGTGAGAAGGAAGCCAAAATCTATACCTTCAAATGGGAAGAATCTCCATAGCTCTTTCAAACTACATAATTTACTCTAGCTGAAATTTTGGCCCTGAAAGCATTGGCCCAGCAATTTTAATACGAACAACTGGGTTTTTCCCTGAATTCAGTGAATTATGATATCAAGTTAATTTAAAAATATTGATTTTTTTAAATGTCAGTTATTAGATTCTCACAGAAAAAGGCTTTCACATGCTTTGAATCAGAGGGAAAAGGGTATTCTGTGCCTCAAAGGACAATGAAAGTTTACACCATTGAGTGACATGAAATATGGTGTGTTACTGAAACTAGTTTGAAACATGCAAGTAATCCGTAAGTGCCATTTTCTTTTATATCCAGCATTAGTAACCAGACAAAGCATTAGCTACAAAATGGGTTTATTATGTTTCTAATGAATAAGCAGCTTAATAGGATGATCAGGTGATCAGACCCAGCCAATAAGAAATCTGATCTTCTATGACAAGGTGACCCACTTAGTGGATGAAAGAAAGTCTATAGATGTTGCCTATCTGGAATTTAGTAAAGCCTTTGACACAGTTCCCCACAGCATTCCCAAGGAGAAACTGCCTTCCAGTGGTGTGGAAGGGTGTATTCTTGCCTGGGTTAAAGCCTGGCAGGACGGCTGGGCCTGAGAGAGGTGTGAATGGAGGTACATCCAGTCAGAGGCCAGCCACAAGGGGTGTTCTCCAGGGCTCAGTGTTAGATACAGTCATAATCAAAATCATTGTCAATTATCTGGGTGAGGGATTGAGACACCTCTCAAGTATTTTGCAGACATCAGGTTATGGGGGAATGCTGATCTGCTGTAGGGTAGGAAGGCTCTGCAGAGGGATCTGGACAGCCTGGATCAATGGAACAGGTCCTGCGCTTGGGTTGCAACAACCCCAGGCAACACTTCAGGCAGGGGGAAGAGTGGCTGGAAAGTTGCTCAGCAAAAATGACCTGAGGGTCCTGGTTGACAACTGGCTGAACATGAACTAATGTGCGGCCATGTGGCCAAGAAGGCCACTGCCATCCTGCATCAGCAATAGTGTGGCCAGCAGGACCAGAGAAATGATTGTCTTCCTGTACTCAGCACTGGTGAGGCATCAACTCAAACTCTGTGCTCAGTTCTGGGCCCCTCACTACAGGAAAGACACTGAGGTGCTGGAGAGAGTCCAGAGAAGGGCAACAGAGCTGGTGATGGCTCTGGAGCCAAGTCTGATGTGGAGTGGCTGAGGGAGCTGGGGGTGTTTAGCCTGTGGAGAAAAGGAGACCCAGGGTGAGACCTTAGCACTCTCTACAACTCCCTGAAAGGAAGGTATAGCCAGATGATGGCTGGTTTCAGGTAACAAGTGACAGAACAAGAGAAAACTACCTCCAGTTGTACCAGGAGAAGTTCAGATTGGATATTAGGAAAAATGTTTTCACTGAAAGGGTTATAAAGCACCAGAACAGGCTGTCCAGGGCAGTGGCTGAGTCACCATTCCTGGAGGTATTTAGAAGAAGGGTAGATGTTGCACTGAGAACGTAGTTTAGTGGTGGACTTGCAGCCAGCGTTAGGTTAGTGGGTAGAATCTATTATCTAAGAGGTCTTTTTAGAATCTAAAGGATTCTATGCCTCTGATTTCAAACCATCAGCTTCACTCAACTATTTTCAACACGCATTGGAAATAAAAAGGTGGCAATGAAGATAAATGTGTTATTTTTCTACAGATGAAACATCAAAGAGAAGCTGTCTTACATGGTGAATAATAAACCCTCGCAGAAGAATAAGATAGAAAAATGTGCATCTTCCTTCAGTACTTTCATGCATGAGTGAAAATGGACATAAACTTGTCTGCCTTGATTGTAACTTCTTAAGAAAACATAGGTGCCTAGATGAGAAGATTTCCATGGAGTATAAAGTAAATGAAAGCAGGAAGAATCAATAGAGAGAGAGATAAAGCCCTGGTTTATCCAATATTATCACTGCAAGCTCATAGACTATTTTATCCCCTCACAATTACTTGATTGTGTGCAAATGTTTTCACATTATTGATTTTGAAATGAAAAGCTAGATGAAAATTCAGTTTGACTTAAACACTTCTTTTACAAGCCATTACTATTTATTGGTATCTTGATTTCAAATGTAGTGTTAAAATTAAGATGGGAATAGAGTATTTATTATTTTATTAACATTGTAATTCTAAGGGAACAGTCAGATCCTTGTTGCATCACCTTGACTCCATATCCCTGTGATATATCTCCATTTTATATCTAGAGCCTTTCTAATTCTTCAGAAGATTGGCAAAACCAAAAGAAAGCAAATTATTGGCAATGTTTTAGTTTCCAAATTGTATTCAAAAACTAGCATGCATGTCATCTGATACTGTTGACCAATATTTATATAAAATGTTTTCATTCAACATCACCAAAACATATTGGTTTTGGAAGTATAAAAGACATTGGCTCAACTAGGTGGAGCAATAGACTCAAATGCAGATTTTTTCAATGCAAATAAATATTCTTTGTGTAAGTGTTGTCACAGGTAATGCACCATTCATTTCCATATTGATCTATTTCCATCTAGTTCAACTCTACAATTTTTATTTGACCTGTCCTACTGCTGCAGCATTCCAGTCATGAGCCATAACCCACTGACTAAAGACTGAACAAACAGGACCTATTTCTGCCGCGTGGCCCTGAGAGGATGAGTTTAGTCACAGGTAAGTAAAGTGTATCACTGAACACTCAGAGGGGAGTACCAAAGAGAGAAACCAGGATTTAGTACAAGAGAAAATCTGTTTGTCTGTCTTCTTAGGGACCAGAGCTAAGTTTGTTTTCTGATTAAATTATTCAAAGACAGTACACGCTGATAGGGTCGTAAAAGAGCTACTGAAAATCCAGACAATGTTAAAGGAATTGTCTCCAAAAATACGATTAGAGAGTAGGAAAGAAGTCCAGAGAGAATAGGGGAAGGGGGCAAGAATTAAGGTAGAAAAGCCTGGTTAAACATGCTGCATGAGTCTGACAGCTTGAAAAAGATAAGCTGACTCTGGATCTGAGATGAAGCTGCCATCATCAAAGGCCTTGGTGAGAGAGGTTTTAGAGAGATGTCAGGGATAGAGGAGAGACTGGACGTGGGATGAAGAAAAGATTTTAGAGTTATAACAAGCTTAGGAACAGAAGAAAGGGAAGGCCTGGGAAGGTGAGGACTGTGGGTGGGTATCTGTGGGGGAATTCTCTCAGCTAACAGAGCACAAGAAAAGCATCTGAAGACACTGGGAGATAACAAAATGGAGAAAAAATATGAGAGGTTTGTACTTGTGAATGGAAAGGAGTAGTGAAAAGGTAAAGAAATCAAAGTCCAGAGAGTACCTGTAGTGTCTTTTTTAAGTCTTCTCTTTGAAGAGATTATTGAAAGTTTAATTGTGGAGAAGGAAATGGAGGCAATGGAAATTATTTGGAGACAAGACAGTATTAATAGTCCAGGGGGAAAAAGATTTAGGTCTTTTTAATCTTCCAACCAGGCCTATTTAAGACACTTATTTTGTCTTGAGTGGGAGAGTTTAAGATCATGTGAAGTGTTTTGAACTCTCATCACTGAAAACAGCAAGATCAGAGCAGGAACTTATATCCATGTGGAACAACCACAGGCACTTTCACTGGTACAAGTCCTTTTCCAAATGAATTTGACACATCTACAACCTCACTATGTGTAGAGATTAATTTGTTAGAGAAAACAGAGCAGTACTTCAGTGCCTAGGAGATTTTGTAGCAAACCCTCTATATTTGGTACTGCTCTGCTTCCAGAAGATTCTTCAAGTATTTTGAGACAAAGCTTATGTCCTCTGTAATGTGAATTGTCTCTGTGATACAGTCTTTGTGTTTGCAGAAGGCTGTCACAACAGTCTCTGAGCTACTGGTACTCACACAAGACTTGGAAGACTCTCTCCACTCCACTTATGGTAAGACTCCATGATTGCACACATCTATTTTCCTTCACAGAAATGCCAATTACATGTTTTCTTTTAACACTAGAGGCAGGGAAAACTTTCTGAATATCTGCACTAAAGAAAATATAATTCACTCTTACCTCTATTGCTGCTTTAAAACAGCAGGTGAACTGCAGGCATTTTCCATCTGCTTGATTTCTAGAAACTCAAGCAGCCATTAAATAGCACTAGGAAAAAAAAAGCCATACAAGATTGTTTCAGGATTTTTTATGTATCAGACTTTACCAGGAATATGTTCTGGAGTTCAAACCTCACCTTGGGGCAAGAAGGAAGTGTCTTTTTTCTTATCATCCCCATCCAGCACCCTCATAAATATCCCTTTTTTTCACTGTATCTGTCAAAGATTCTCTGATGCTTTTTAAGGGAAAACATTCATTGCATTTACAATTCTAACAAACTCTATAGGTGAGTCAATCATCAAGCTAACTATTATTTGCAGTTCTCTATGATTCCTGAAGAATGTATAGCTGCCTAAGATACCAAAAGGAGCTCATAATTTTAATTAGATACAATTACCCCATTTGTTTATTTATATTTTTGTTTAACATAATTTGTTCCATTATGTTTAAAAATATAATTGCCCATATTCGAGAGATAATTGTCTCATCTGTGTAGACAAGAATTTTTCTGCTCTTTCATTTCAGTCCTGTTTAATATTTTCATCACTGCTCTGGATGAGGACTTCGAGTATACCCTCAGCAAGTTCCCAGACTACAAGCTGAGTGGTAGTGTTGATCTGCTGCAGGGTAGGAAGGATCTGCAGGGGAATCTGGGCAGGCTGGATCAACAGATAGAGGCCAATTGGATGGGATTCAATAAGGTGAAGTGCCAGGTCCTACACCTGGGTCACAACAGTCCCATGCAGTGCTACAGGCTGCGGGAAGAGTGGCTGGAGGGTGGCCCAGTGTAAACGATCCTGAACAGATGCCCAGGTGGCCAGGAATGCAAAGGGAATTCCCTACCAGGAATGGCGTGACCAGCAGGATTAGGGCAGTGATTGTCCTGCTGTTCTCAACACTGGTGAGGTTGCACCTCGAATCCTGTGTTCAGTTCTGGGTCCCTCATTTCAAGAAAGACATTGAGGTGCTGGAATATGTCCAGAGAAGGGCAACAGGGCTGGTGGAGGGTCCAGAGACTAAACAATATGAGGAGCAGCGGAAGGAGCTGGTGTTGTTCAGCCTGGAGAAAAAGAGTATAAGGGGAGACCTCATCCCTCTCTGCAACTTCCCAGAAGGAGGTTGCAGCCCGCTGGGGGTTGACCTCTTCTCCCAGGCAGCCAAGTGAGGGGATGAGAGGAAATGGCCTCAAGCTGTACCAGGGAAGGTTCAGGTTGGACATCAGGAAGAATTTCTGTGCTGAAAGGGTTGCCAAGCATTGGAATGGGCTGTTCAGGGACATGGTGGAGTCAGCACCCCTAGAGGTGATCAAGAAACAACTGGGTGTAGCATTTAGTGCTATGGTTTTGTTGTCATGGTGGTGTTCAGTCAAAGGTTGGACTTGATGATCTTGGAGGCCTTTCCCAACCTTAATGACTCTAAGATGCTATGATTTTATGATTTCAGACACCGGCAATCAAATGTCAAGTCCAGATGCTGAGTCAGTGTGAATTGCAATCACATCAGTCACCCATGATGCACAATGTGGACAGGAGAGATGGGATTAGACTGACCTGGTCACCACCAGAGTCTTTTATAATCAGCTCAAAGAAGGAGCGACTTAGGTGTGATTCACGTCATCCGAAAGGAGCAGTCTAAAATAAGCCAGATGACTCATGGCCCAGAAATGCTTATTTCTCACCAAAGACTTTGATGGGAGCTGTGGAGGGCTTCCTTAGATTTAGTTAACTGCATTTCTGAGCTACAAAGTAAGGTAGATCTAAAGTAAGAATCTCATCAGATCTGTCTCTGCTGCTGTCTACTCACTCTGAAGAGAAAGGTATGAAATGTACACAAGCAGTTTCATTAACAGTGAAAAATTATGTTCACCAGAAAATAATAAATTTTTTAATTTTAAAAAATGAGATTTTCTAGAGAAACTAAGAATTTTAATTACATATTTTCATTATTTTGATGATTTTAGTTATCAAAATCAGCATTTACTTTCAGGTCATAAGTGCTCAAGTATCAAACTATCCTAGCAACTGCTTACAGCTATTGAGTAGAACTTGAAAAAAGCCCGAATAATGTCACTTTTTTTATTCTAGAAGTCCTTTTGCAACATTACAGGTGTAAGCAATGAAGGCAGTACAGGAATGCATCAAAGCAGGATGCTGTTGGCTGATTACTGGGGCAATCAGAGGAAAATTTTTGAGAAAAACACTGAACAGAGGAAAATGGGGTGGGGCACAAGCCCTCCCTCCTAGCTGGGAATGTGCTAAAAAGTACACTGTGTACCGGAAAAAGACCTGAGTACTAAGAAATTAGGTTAAAGCAAAGGAAGGCAGTGAATTTGAACAGTAATTGGGAAGGTTTTCTTTTCACAGTTATAGGCTGATGGAAGGTATATTCCTCATTATCAGTTGACAGATCTAACAGCTTCTACCCCAGTAGCAAGGGAAAAAACATAAAAGGCTGTTATACCATTTCTTCCTATCAGTTACCCAGGGACACTGAAATTATATGGAAAATCCAAAGTATTTTTAGAAAATGGGTTATATGTCATCATTCATAAAAACTATACCCTGCTTCAGTGAAGTAAACAGCTAGCAGATGTAGAAGAATTAAAAGAACACTTCACTTCCTCTTTAAAACTCTGCAGATGTTCTCTCCAACTCTTACTATTTTCTAATGTACTTTTAGAGATAATAAGAGAAAAGCTCTTTACAAAAAGTGATAGGCTTTTGGCTGAACTTTGTAGGAAATTCATAGTTTGACCATTGCTATACAAGGTCGTGAAAGCCCTCTCTGTTTTTCTTCCTGAAAACTGGCAATGCAACAGGAAGTAAAAAGATATCTATTATGATGTACATGTTTGATAGTAGCAGGACGAGACTATGACCTATTATTGAATGTCTGTATCTACTAAATATTACACTATTTTAGCATCAAGTACAAAATGTATCCCATGTTTGTTTTTCTTCCCCAGAAATTCTAGCCCCAGACCTACCTGATATGATGGCTATCAGTCATATAATTTTACTGTCAGATCACACAACATTGATCTCTTTGGACCTTTTTGAGCGTGTCCATCTGACCTTAGTGGAGCATCTCTAGCAGCACCCATAGCAGTCAGGTCATGGACTCCCCTCAGTGTGTCATATCAGCTGCCTCACTGGTAGAAGAGGGAAAACTGACTGGAACTGGGCTGTACCTGAACTATTTATTGGGGATGCAGTAATCAGCATAGCACCATGACAGATAGATTCTTTTGTTTCACTGTTACAGATGACATGGTTGGGAAAGGACATTCATAAGTTTCTGAAGGAAAATTCCTCACACTGAGTATCAGCATGCATAAATTACAGTGTGATCACCAATTTTCCAAATGCAAGACAGAAAGTGCTTCTCACAATTACAGTAGTCACAGCTTCTCTCAGAGAACACTGAACACTGGATGTGATTTTGATTACTTGATAATACTGGGCATGCCAAACTTCTAGAATTAGGACCCTTACTGGTGGTGTCAATTCAGGACAAAGGAGATACAATAGGGTTTTGCATACCTCATCACAGCAATTGTCACAGCAGGCTTTCTAATACTGCACTGCTGTGCCACAGCTGAAGAGCAGGAGAGCAGTGCCAGCTTCCATCTAGAGATGACCAGATGCTTCCTGACCACAATGAGGCAATTGAAATAAGTGTCCTGTTCCTTAAGAGCCTACACCACTTCCTAACATATGGTCAGGAAGGACACTGGCAGTCACAGATTGCTGGCCTACTGCAAGCCATTCATTTAGCCTCACATTCACAGGCCCT
Source organism: Melozone crissalis (assembly GCF_028551555.1). Lineage (NCBI taxonomy): Eukaryota > Metazoa > Chordata > Aves > Passeriformes > Passerellidae > Melozone > Melozone crissalis. The sequence continues at coordinate 57,727,129 of NW_026535791.1, read as the reverse complement.
GGCTCTCAGAGAAACTTCCATCACCCCAAATCTCCTAGAAGACAACAGGACAGGACAAAAGCAATCCAGGAGGTTCTTTATATCATTCTCTTCCAAATGAGAGGTCAATGAAGAAAAACACTGCGCTGGACCTCATACCAGTGAGGGTCTTGTTGGGAATGTGAGGCTCAAAGGCAATCTTGCCTGCAGTAAACATGAGATGATGGAGTTCAGGGCATATCATGAAGTTCAACAAGGAGAATTTTAAACCAGTTATTCTTCAGCCTACACCTGAGGAACAGCCCCATGTACATGCTGGGGACCATCCAGGTGGAAAGCAAACTGACAGAAAAGAGGTGCCCAGTGCCAGACCAGAGGCAAACTGACACAAACTGAAATAAACACAGGAGGTTTTCTCTCCAGATCAGGAAACACTTTTTCACTGTGATAGTGGCTGAGCATTGGCATGAGTTGCCCAGAGAAGCTGTCAGGTCTCCCACTCTGGTGATATTCAAAACTAGCCTGGACATGGTCCTGGGCAACCAGCTCGAGGAGGTCGTGGTCAAGATGACCTCTAGAGGTCCCTTTCAACCTCATTCTTTCTGTGATAACCATCAGGAGGACTATGTGCTACTGTCCCTAACTCATCAGGATGTATACACAAAACCATCCACATACCTGGGCCTGAGCATAAGGATTATGATATCCTGTGACTCTTTCCTTGCACTAGTGTATTAGCTGAAACAAAATTACAAATGGCATTGCTCAGAACAATGTCACTGACACTGAAAATTGTCATAGGCAGTTGGCACTGTCCTTGAGATGGACTGGGTATCTAATGTGAGCCTGACAGGTGTGTCCCTCCCTTTCCTTGAAACTCTCTGCAGAGCTCAGTGGTGAGAGGTGTCTGCAAGTGCCCTTGTTGCAAAACAAGGAATTAATTTACCATATCCTATGGGCAGGCAGGTGTTCAGCCATCTCCAGGAAAGCCAGGTTCCATCGTATGTGATGGTGACTTGGGAAGACAAACACCAAAACTCCAGATGTCTCTGCCTTCCTCCATTTTCCCCAGGTCTGTATGCTGAGCATGATGCCATACAGTAGAATACTCCTTGGGACAATTGGGATCAGCTGTCCTGGTTTTAGCCCTTCCCAACCCTTGTGCATCCCCAGTCTGCTCACTGGTGGGGTGGGGTGACAGCAGAAAAGGCCTTGACTCTGTGCGAGCACTGCTCAGCCATAACAAGAACATCCCTGTATTATCTGCACTGTTTTCAGCACAAATCCAAACATAGCTCCCCTACTAGCTACCATGAAGAAAAGAAAGTCTAGTCCAGTCAAAACCAGCACATGTGGAAATAAAGATGGACTTTCTGATCCCACCAGCTCTAAATCTTTTAAAGAGTTAGAGGTGAAGATCACAGAAGCACATAATCAATTCTGCTGGAAAAGACCTTTGAGGTTATCAAGTCCAAGTTTTGACTGGACACCACTCTGTCAACTACACAATGGCACTGAGTGCTATGTCAGTCTTTCCTTAAACACCTTCAGGCATGGTCCCTCCACAGTCCATTCCAATGTATGGTAACCCTTTCTGTGAAAAAATTCCTCCTAATGCACACCCTGAATCTCCCCTGGTACAGCTTGGGTATATGTCCTCTTACCCTTTAATTTGCCTTGGAGAAGAGGTTGACCCCAGGTGGCTGCAGCCTCCTTTCACACAGGTGTGGAGAGAGACAAGGTCACCCCTGAGCCTCCTTTTCTCCAGGCTGAGCACCCCCAGCTCCCTCAGCCACTACACATAGAATTTACCCTCTAGACCCCTTCAACAGCTTCTTTGCCCTTCTCTGAACAAAGACAAGCCCCATAAATGTTCTGGGACTGCATCAGGATTAATCATATTTGACAAATGGATTTCAAATTTTTATGTTTCAGCATCACAGAAAACATTGTTTTAGAGAGATACAAGTGCACCTAATGCAATGAAAGTGTGTAAGTAATTTTTCAACACCTAAAATTCACCACTCACTTAAAGAACTGTGTAGGCTCTAGCTGTGGTCAGTGCAGACGAATATAAACTTCTACAGGGAACAGAAAAGTTTTTGAGAAGGCATATCCCTGAGTAGTTTAGTTTAGAGTAGACCAACTCTTTTAGATAAATAAAGTATTTGACATGAGTCCAGCTTTACCAATTTAACTCCTTATTCAAGCTGAGGTTTACTGAACAGCTTAAGTGACATTTCTCTGTCGTCCCAGAGTGGTTACTTCAATAAGAGTCAGCAAATAAAATGTTATTTTCTATCTCTGTCAAAAGTAGCTGCTGCCCAGTAAGTGCTGGCTCAGTAAGTTCAAAAGCACATTTGGCTTAAGGAATGGAAGAAACAAAAATCACAAAGTACAGGAGATAAATCTCTGCAAATGCTTCTAACATCTGAATCGGCTATGAGAAGTTAAATAACAGGAAGGTATTATAAATCTTCCCCCACTTCAACAAATCGAATAATCTGTACACATTAAGATAGCATTTAATAAATGGTGCCCCAGGAAAAGTAAAAAATCTACTTGCTGGCAAATGCTCTGCCAACAGCAGACTGAAGCCAAGATTACAGTGGTCTTTTAACACAGCTAACAAAAAAATCAATAGCTTTTTATTTTTATTAAATTACTATCAGTGCAGAGAATGACTGAAGTATGCTTTCCATTTACTCCATAGAATCATATCTGCAAGGAGCTTGCAAATAATTGGATACAGAACCCTTCTGATGGAGAGGTTGAGATATCTTTATTGTTAGAGGGGATGCTTAATGTACTGCCTTGCAGTGGCTCCTCAACACAGAAGGAAAAAAAAAATCTGAGGACTCAATAATTGACTGCTGCCTCAAAAATTAATAAAAAGCACCACACATAGGCAGCAGTTGTAACTATGAATTGAACTGTGCTCTCAGAGGTTTTGTTCTCTTAGAAAACCTATCAGAATTTCTATTATTAAACAAAGTACATGAAGCCTCAACAGGGGAAGTGGAGAGGGAGGAGAGTTGTCATGATAATGAATATAAAACATGCTTTATTCTAAACGCTATGCTCTTGAAGTTGAATGATCAGACATCATTAAATGTACCCTGAAAGAGCATAGATCAATAAGATGTAAGTTTCCATTTTTATCAAATATTTCCACTTGTACTTTACCACAGACTCTTCTTCAGGTCCTTTTCACATTTGCCTGCCCAGGAATGCTCAGAGGGTAAGACAGGCTGAAGGACTGCTGAAGAATTTGCTACAAAAGGATCCTACAAGTGTCTACCTGTGGTGAGGGAAAGTCCTTTCCAAACACAGACTATTTCAGTGATTTTCCACCTGCCCAGAAACTGCAGCTCTGCACATTTCCTGGAACTGGCATTACTGTGTGTGCTCTGAATTCACACATTCCTCCACAATTTTTCACACACCTCCAGGGATCCACAGACCCCAGGTGAAAGGAATCACTGCCTTTACACAGCCTCACAGGAGATGTGTCTCTGCCCTGGGTGCATTAGGGTCACTGACCCATTCCCTGTGCACACTGCCTGCCTGGAGCTCCACAGCAGCAGCAGGCACTGCCCAGCCTCCTGCAGCTCCCTCACACCAAACACAGCAGCCAGGAGTGATCATGGATGCAAGGCACTGGGATGAATCCCTCCTCAGACTCCAGATATTCGCACTCGGGGGAATGAGATGACGCACGGTGCACGCCATACTTTGAATTTAAGGGACCTTTTTCCACCTCAAGCATCCTGAATAAGAGGGAGCTGGGAGGAAAGCTGTTCAAAAACAACCAAGCAAAAGGCAATTATGGAAAAATAATAATCTCAGGACAGTTTTTCCCCTGACCACAGTGCTGACCTGAATATAAAGCTCATTTCTTTTTCATCGACAAAACATCTCAAAAACTCATTTTGTGTCTCAGAAAAGTAGTAGTAGGCAGAGGCAAAAGACAGGTGAGACTAAATTTATTCAGAAGTAAAGAAATACCATTTCAATCACATTTGGAAAACAATGGAACTGTGTTTTTAATAATCTCAAGGTACTATACCCAATATGCTCCCATTCCTTCACAATGCCATGGAACTGTATCTGAGGTAATACATTATGATTTAGAAAGCTATGAAAAAAATTAGTGACTTGAAAGAAATCATTACCTACTGAGAGTGTTTAAAAAGCCTGCACCAAATTAATCAGATGCATCATTATTGAAAATTGTATACTGTTTTTCTGATGTTGTGGTACCATGATGTCACTAAAGAAATCCTAATTAACCAAATGGTTAGTCACAATTGTGACAGAAGTCTATAAAATTTCCAGGATTAAGCAAGGCTACTGGAAATAATTTCTGTTTTGTTTCTTCTGTGAGTATACTTCAAATATCTCCCAATACTCCTTTAACATTTTGAGTTTGTCTCTCTCATCTTCATCTTCCCATAGGAAACATCATAAAGAAGAATTATCATCATCATCATAGAAGAATTAAGGCTAGAAAAGATCTTTAAGACCACTGAGTCCATCTGATAACCCAGCCCAACCTTTTTCACAGCTAAACCATGTTCTTAAGCACCACATCCAAGTGCCTTTGGATCAGTTCCAGGCATGGTGATTCCACCACTTCCCTAGGCAACCTATTTCAATACCTGACCACCCTTTCAGTGAAGAAATTGTTCCCATATCCAATCTAAACCTTGCCCTGGTGCAACTTGAGACTATTTCCTCTTATTCTGTCATCACACCATTCAGCATCTCTAAATACCAAGGTACTGAAATATCCCAAGTTAGAGGCTACACAGTATAACTGAAAAGTAATTTCTATAAAATAAAGCAATCCCTAATCACACAGTATTTTATTTAATCTGGATAAGAAAGGCTAACACAAGGAGATAGAATGATTAATCTTGTAACATAAAGCTTTGTTATGCAGTCAAAGAGAAAGCATAAAAACAAAAACCAGAGCTAGCCTTAGACCTTGTCTGTAGATGGAAAAATCATCCAAATTCTTTCCACAGAGATATTTTAAACTATATTACCATGAACTCAGAGAAACGACTACTTATATTTAAAGACAACCAAACCGAGGGGGCAGGAGTGCAATGCATGACAAGGTGAAAACAAGCTGGTGTTTCATAAACACAGAGGTTGAGGTCAGAGTTTTGCTTTTGTTTCCTTTTAGTTTCTGTGGACATGGCACAGTTCAGGGGCGGCTCAGCTCATGTGCTTGCGAGGGGACCTCAGGCAGAGAAGGAGATCACTGAAGAAGGTGGTGAACTGAGGGAACCCTTCAAGGCCATGCCAGACCCCAGTGGCACCACGGGGGCAGGGATCTTGCACTGAGTGACACATTGCAGTGAATGCCACCCTGAGCCTGGGCCCTGCCCAGTCCCAGCATCCCTGGCCTCATGCCCCAGTCCCACCTCTGTCGCATTCAGAGCCCTGGCAGAGCTGCTGGCATGGGGACAGATGTCACCTGTGGAGTGGGGAATTAGAGGCATTTTTTACAGCTGAAATCAAGAGGCTGGGCTAACATCTCCATTGCTAGTCTGTTTTCCAGTGTAATTAAATTAATTAATGATTAAATCCTGTGCCCTGGCTTGTTGAAAACAATGCAATCTGTTCCATAGCAAAGTCTGATGTTTATGGAATTCTTTCCTCTAGAGGAAATAATAGCCAAAGCCATGCTGACATTTGCCAAGGAAAGAATAAGCCAGGAATAGTGTGTTTTCATAGAATGGAAGACACCTTCCAGCTCAAAATGTGGTAGTGAGGTGACATCAAAGCACACAGAATTTGGGGCTTGCTGAAGTGACCTGCTGCAGGTGATCAGTGAGCAGGCATTCACTGCAGGGACTGCTGTCTCTGATGCTCTGCACACTGCAGTGGGCTGTCCCTGGCTGGGTGTCAGCCACCCACCAAAGCCACTCTGTCACTCCCCTCCACAGGACAGAGAAAATGAAACCCAGGGTTCATGGGCTGAGATAAGGTATGGGAGAATCACTCACCAAATACCATCACGGGCAAAACACTCAGCTTGGAGATGTTAACTGTCGCAGACTTCTTTTCATTAAAAATCCTTCTTTAGGATTTTTCCCTCTGAGAAGCTGAGAGGCCTCAGAAACAAAATGTAAACAATGGTTATCTGCTGCTGTGGAATGTAATAGGTGGATCTGTGATTGGTCTCGTGTGGATGTTTAGAATTAAGAATTAATTTAGAATTTAGAATTAATTTAGAATGAAAATTTTTCCTTCTATTCTTTTAGTATAGTTTTAAGGTAATACATATATATCATAAAATAATAAATCAAGCCTTCTGAACATAGAGTCAACATTCTCGTCTCTTCCCTCACCTGAAAACCCCTGTGAACACTGTCACAGTTAACTGAACTTATTACTAACAAAATCAGAACAGGATAATGAGAAGTAACATAAATCTTAAAATCACCTTTCCCCTACCCCTACATCCTTCCCAAGCTTTACCTCCTCCCCACATGTGGCACAGGGAGACAAGGAATGGGGGTTATGGTCAGTCCATCACACCTTTTTCTGTCACAGCTCAGGGAGAAGGGTCCTTCTCCTGCTGCACTCTGGGGTCCCTTCATGGGAGAGAGTTCTTCACAAGCTGCTCCAGCATAGGTCACTCTGCCACAGGGTGCAGTACTTCAGGCACATCCTCCTCCAATGTAGGCCCACCACAGGGCCACAAATCAAAATTTTTCCTGCCAGAAACCCTCTCTCCACATGTCTGCAGGTAGCTGCCAGAACCCTGTTCCAGCGTGGGCTTCCCATGGTTCCACAGCCTCCTTTCAGGCGTCCCCCTGCTCTGGTGTGGGGCTCCATGTGAGCTCTTGGCTCTCTTCACCACTGCATGATACATCTTTGGGGGTGTTTAATCCTCCTGGGCTCCACTTATGTGCTGGGCTGGGCTGGGCTGGAAGCACACACAGAGCCCATTCCACTGTGTCACTTAATGCAAGATAGGGTGAACATGCAGCAACTCACACCTGTGCCTGCACACTACTAAATCCAGGCCATTGCTTCTGAGAATATGTTGCCTGCAGAGAGACATCCTGAAGACTCAGAAGGATGCTTATCAGTGAGATGTGACCCATACCTACCTGGACAAAAATGTTCAAAGTGAGTGGACAAGCACTGGAATAGATTTTCCAAGCAGATTTCTCTATCCTCAGAGAGTTTGAGTAGATGGAGAAGTTTTGATGCTCTGAATCAAGAAAGTGACTTTGCTTTGGGCAGGGAATTGGACCACATGGGCTCCAGAGCTTCCTTTCCTCCTGAATTATTTTCTGATTGAACACAGAAATTGACTGGTGAAGTCACAGGCTATATGTACACCAGTAAACAACACAGTTGTAAGGAATAGTTCTGGGAAGGTGAACTAAATCATCTCAATCAAAATACCAGCCCCTGGCATTGCTTTGGGCTGCCCCTGTTATCAGTCTGCCAACCTGTCCATGGGCACAGCTGGGGACACAACACACACAGCTCATGTGTAGCTGCCTTTCCAAGGCTGCTGAAAATGTGGTCAGAAATGTTTGCATGCCGGTGGGAGCTGATGTCAGATTTGTTCACTGGTTTAGAGCACATCCAATGCAGGAGTTACACATATATTGCAAGGAGTTCTTACAAGACCTCGAAGTGCTGCAGGCTTTATCAACCATAAATAGATATTTTTTGAGTTTATCACAAGACATTACAACCCATAGATTCATTACTTCTTTTCTTCTTTAAGCAAACATTACAGAGTCAATTGCTACTCTCAAAAAGCACAAGTTTTCCCTAAGTCCTGCAATGTATCTGCCATTCCAATGAGGATCCAGCTGGATCTCATCCTTGGTTCTATGGAGAAGTGCTTCAAAAGACACAAAATAATGAGAAGCATGTTGCATAAAACAGAAGGAAACAAGAATATCTGAAGTGAAATGCAGCAATGTGCAAGAGTGGATTATGAAGCAAGAATTGTTCAGATGGGTAGATTCCTCTTTGGCCGTTTTTATTTTTCTGAAGCAAAAATTATATCTTTGCCAACATAAAGCTGTAGTGTGGCGTTAGAGTAGAGCAATAATTTTGCTGGATCTTGTTATAGTAGATTTTAAAAAAAAGTGTTACTAGTCCATCCACAAATCCAATGCCATCTTGCAAAAAAAAAAAAAAACTTTTAAACTCAAGAGATACCTTTACTGAGGTAAAAAAAAACCAAAAAAGATAGCTTTGTGCTCCAAGGAGAGAAGAGCTATTCCAGTTTCCCTGAGCAGGAAACAGCATCTATTCTGGCTGAGAAGCAGAAATATTCATGGCATTATTCTGCAGATTGACATTGTCAATAACTTATATGTTTGCAAAGCAACTGATTGCAAAATAGATTTGACTCTGATGAAAACAAACAAACAAATGCAAATTCTCAAAAAAACAGAGTTAAAAATTCTATTCAAGTCTGCAACATATTCCATTAAACCACAAGAGCAAGTGTTTCAGTTGATAAGAAAACTAAGGAAAGATGGACTAAATTTAAAAAGCTGCTGCTCTTATTCCCTAACTCTGTCCCAGGCTGTCTCCAAAATGCCTCAGCTCTGATTTGCTATTTCACCAAGGAACTTTCCTTTAATTCATCCCTGCAGGAATGGTTTTGGCTTTGTTTCACAGAGCAGTGCTCAGAACATCATGCTTGCTATTGACAACAGAGGAGTTGCTCTGAGCCCCCCTTTTTAATAAAATCCCACCTTGCATAAATAAGGAATGGTCCAGTGCAGCAGCAGTTAACCCCTTTCAGGTGTCCAATCCACCAAATGACAGACATCCTTCTGCAAGCTCTGATGTTTTGAACCAAAGCTTGTCTGGTTTACTTCTACAGGGCACTAAGTCTCTTACCAGGAGAAGTGAGAGATAGACACCCCTTTCTTTCACATAATGTGATTGAGTGGATCACCCAGTTCAGCAGAAATTCAGTTCTTACATAACTGGGAAAAAACCCAAACCTTTTTGAAGTTGTGCAACATTCTGCGTGAAAAAAGGAGAACTCCTTACCCTCTACTAGGATAGTAACGCCTACCACTGTGGTATTACTAAATAGCTCTTCCTTTGGCCCATTTTTAGATTTTCAGATTCTACTATAGAATTCTTGAGTCCATGGTTTAGTTAGGTCATTCAACCGAGCGTAATTGGCCTTTGAAGTTTAAATGAGGGTCTTCACTTTTCCAGGCAGCTGTTAAAGGAAATCTTTCCCTTTACAGCCATGTCCTAAGTAACCTGTGGATGGGCTTTACAGTCCAGATCACTTAATTTTGCTTCTAGTTTCTCATGCAGCCTCAGGTTTATCCATCTGCATTACAAAACCCATAAAGAAATTTTTGGTTTCCTAATCCTTAAATGCTGTTACTCCACATCATATAAATGTAATGCACCATTCAGCATCACCAAACTCTACAGACAAAAGGAACTCCTAATTGCATTTTTAAAAGAACAGCTTTCAAAGGAAATAAACTTGGTGAGAAGCATGAGATGTAATTGGATAACAAGACTGCAACACAGCACTGCAACACAGCACTGCAATTCAAGAAATTCCCCAACTCAGCCAATATTACGCAGTAATTAAAAATATCGATCACTTCTACATTCCTTTTTCATGCAGGAACAGGTTGAAACTTTAGATACCTATATTCCTAGAGGTATAAACAACAATATCCATGGTAATTTTGTCTTATTTGAGTTTCCATGGAAACAGTGTTTACGGTATTGCAGTGTTATCAGGGAAAAAAATGAGTTATAAATAATAAAGAGGCTAATGTTGTTTCCCCTGGTCTTGCTGAACAGCTTCAGGCACTGAGACAGATGAATTGGACAGAAATGGAAGACAGCAGCTGTAACAGCAATGCTTGTTATCAACTGTGCTTTATTACTGGAAAGCCCATATAGCTGCTTGTCATGGTTTAACCCCAGCTGACAGCTAAGAACCACACAGCCTCTTGCCCACTGTCTTCAGTGGCACTGCAGGGGAGAGCATTAGAGGGGTCAAAGTGAGAAAACCCATGGATGCAGATAAGATCAATTTAATAACTGAAATAAAATAAAATAGTAATAGCAGTATGAATAGAAATCATTTTAATGAAAGGGAAATAGCAAAGAGAGAAAAGTCATGAAATGGAAACAATTTCTCACTAGCAGCTGACTGATGCAGCAGCCTCCCAGCCAGGCTTCCCTCTAGTTTTGTGGCTGAGCATGACACCATATGGGGTGGGATATCCCTTGGGTCAGTTGGGGCCAGCTATGCTCTTTTCCAAAATCATGCACTCCCCAAGCCACCCTCTGGTGAGTGGAGAGCAAAAAAATCACCTTGACTCTGTGCAAGCAGTGCTCAGCAATGACAGAAACATCTCAGTGTTATCAACACTCTTTCCAGCACAAATGCCCACAGTAAATGCCAGTCCAGTCATTTCTTGAACACGTCCAGGGATGGCGAGTCCAGCACTTCCCTGGGCAGCCTGTCCCACTGCTTAACCACCCTTTCAGCAAAGAAATTTACTTTATCCCAGCCAAAACACACAGAGACATAGTTTCACAGTGTGATGGTTCCAAATTACCTTTTATTAATTATTACCACTAAAGATCTAGCTTTTCCAGCAAAAAAAATGGTTCTGTTATTCTCATTCTGGTAATTTGCAGGATTTAAACTTGTTTTTCCAGAAAGATTAAACCTCAGTCTACATTTTGCTTATCTAATCTACATATTTCAATGAGAAACAGGTTTTTGTTTGTCAGTACCTCTTGTCTGGATTTCAGCATTTCAGAATATCAGTCTTACAATTACTTTTTTGTTTTGTTTTGATTTTCTAAATTCCACATAAATATATATTATCCCAAAGCTGGGCCACCCTTCCTTGTAACAGAAATGGGTCACTCTGTGGAGGCAGTGGATGTTTTTATCCATTTCTGTCATGCTATTTAGTAAAACAAAGTGGGCCTAAGCTATTGCCCACTGAAATGTTGGTATGTAATTGACCCAGCTGTCAGAACCCCATGACACCATGTCAGCACTTTCTGCACTCTGTAATTTTGAGAACTGGTGCAATAAAAATTGTTCCAGTGAAATGTTCAGTATCATCAAACCTGCTGAAGTCATGGGCAATTGAAAGCACTCTACAATTCCCAGGAGGCCTTCAGGACTTCATTCACATCACTTCAAAGAGAAAGTAGGCACCCAGGTCATAAATAAGCTGAGATATTTGCTACCTAGTTTTTATTTAATGCAGAGGAAATCTATAAAGAGAATTTTCAGCACTGTAGGACCCAATCCAGACAAAATAGGAGAGAAGAAAGGATTAAATATTTGTATATTTGTAATTCTTATCATGTTGTCAATAGTTCTGCTTGCATTGTGAGGCCCAGGATAAAAGTCCTTCTGTACTTTAGAAAAGAGATTTTGAAACTGGCCTCACATCTTACAAGACTTCCCTAATGACTGTTCTTAATTCTTGTATGAACAAGGTCTCTCCTGAAATTTGGCAAAGTTAGCCCTTTGGTTAAAAATGCTTCAATATTCTTTTGACTCAAGAGACAAGGGCATCTTCATCTCCTTATAAGAACATTCACCAAATGCAGTTAATGAAGTCCCTGTGTCCACTTAAACAGCCATGTCCTTTAAATTTGGATCCCATTTCTAAATTTGCAATTCAGTTTCATCACTAATTGTTTTCTAGAGCAACACTCCCTATGAATTCTATGGCAACACTCCCTAGCAACACTCCTGTTTGGTGGCACGTGCCTTAGGCAGCCTGAGGATGGCCTTTCCAGTTCTGATCACTCACTTTTTGCTGAGGTGCAAAGTCTTCAGAGAAATTCCATAATGAACAGTAATAGGTCACAAAGGAAACTAAGCCTGCCTAAGCCTACATTGCCAAATGTTGATTCATGCTCATGAGTTTCTTTTTTTAAAAAAAATCTCATTTTAAAACTCCATGCCTCAGGGATAGTATTATGTTTTGTCTTCTATATTTACTTTCAGTGTCTGGATCTAAACAATAATTTGTCTAAGGACTTCACCAGTAAATTATGGATTGTGAAAGAAAATTGATATTCTGTACATCTTAAAAAATATAGGGACAGGCTTGAGACAAGCTTAAGCACATAAAAATGTCTTTGCATAATCTGTAGCTGGTGGCGTGCAATAGACTCCAGGGATTTAAGTGACTTTCAAGGAAACACTAAAAGAAACCAAAGGAGAAGGAAACTCTCCCTAGTGCTGGTGGCAATCACTTTCAATGAGAAAGACTGCAAAAGAGACACAGCCCTTCAGGATGTGCAAACACAAGGCTGCAAGGAGAGCAGCACAAAGGCAGCAGCAGGGAAGCGCTGCCCAGGTGACAGCTCACCCCACTGCCAGCAACACCACAGGGACAGGGAGGCACAGCTGCAAGGGCAAGCCCCTGGGCTCCTCAAAGGTTCAGGCACTTGAGAAGCTCAGAAGGGGTCCTGACAGTGGCATTTCTGATGCAATGAGTACCTTTGTTGCATCACTGCTCGATGTGACTGGTACCTGACCTGAGAAAGCCTTACTGGCTTTGCCTATGGCTGACAGAAATTCCCTAGCAAGAGCTTACAGGCAGCACTGATGCAAGCAAGATCCATACCAAGTTACAGTGGCTGATTTGGCTTTCAGTGGCACACAGAACCTTAGCAGGATCAGAACCCCATATAAGTATGTGCTGAACAAGAAATAGGTGGAGATGTCCCTTCTCATTGCAGGGGCCTTTAAAGGTCCCTTTCAGCTCAAACTGTTCTGTGATTCTGTGAGAAGACAGAAACTTGTCCAACATGGACAAGAAGAAGAAATTTATTTAGTTCCACAACTAAGTTATTAAAGATCAGTTGCAGCACTCTAAGTTACTAATATATGTGTCCTTCCCTTCCCATATGTACAAATTAAATACAGCATCCCTAAATTGCATTTGCAAATATTTGCATGTACATGCACAGCTTCCTGCATTAGTCAAGATCACGTTTCCTCAGAGCTAGGCTAGAAGCTTTTGTTTGAAATGTCAATGCACTGAAGGTGTGAAAATCTATGAACTGACTGGAAATAATGTACCTGACCACAGTGATCACAAGTTGTGTTAACAGCTTACTGAAATCAATGGATTGTTGCAGTTCTTTTTTTGCCTTTAGCAAAACCCCAGCTATAGCCAAGTGAGAGATTTCTGCCTCCGCAATGTGTTGATTCCATTTCACCGGTCACAGCAAATTAAAAACGTATTTATGCATTTTATTTAAAGGATAAAATCAATAATGATTCAGACTCTTGGCCTCTTCAGTGAATTGTCGGGATTATTTTGGAGGATTACTACATTGGCAGGAGTATTTAGCAAATCTATTAAAAAATATGCACAAAGCTTTCTTACCACAATTTGTTTTTTTAAACAGATGCCAGATTTGTCCTCTTATAGACAAATTCAAATGCCTAAAGAAACAAAAGCTCTGCATATCCTGCATCTTCTGCAAAAGGAAAGGGGAGGTAAGAAGAGCCCTTTGTTTTTGCCTATTTGCTCTTTAAAGTCAAGGCAGCCTGATACCAACAATACCTATATGGGTTTAGGAGTCAAAAAGACCATCATCATCAGAAGAGAGACTGGTTTCAACAAAAAAATACACATATTTCTGCTATTCAGAACTGTAGGGTTCCAGTTCCACCTTTAGCAACCAGTGAGTGAGTCTAGCCAAGTGTCCTCCATGCAAAACCTGAGGTACCTCTTGCTAAAAGAAACAAGTAGCAGATGACAGGGAGTTCTCTATGACCTAGAAGGAGCTTTCCAGATACTTTACCATCAAACTAGCATTTTTTTATTAAGCTTACTGCCAAACCTGTGATTTAGGGCTCATGGAAGAGATGTGGAAGCAAATAGTCTATAATGTCATCAGATTAAATGTACTAACATGTCTTTTACATGGCATGTCTTTTACATGATGTACAGGCACTTTGCAATCAGTAACACCTTTTTTTTACTTACTAAAAGTCATAAAAGTTTAAGAAGGTAGGGTTAAAATTTCTGAAGTTGCATGCAAAAAAAGAATCCTTGTATAAAGAAAAAAGGTATCTTATGTCTTTATGATGAATATATTTTCTTTCAACAGTATGGAAAAGCAGCACAGATCAATGACAGTTGTAATTATGTAAATTAATTCTATAACATACAATTTTGGAACTTGTTATCTGAGTGAAAGAGGGAAAATTGAACTTCTTTGTCCAACTGTAGAGCTAACCTATTCTTATCTAGACTGTCAGCGGTAACTTGGAGCCCTCTAGCTCACAGTTCTTTTGTGATATTTTGAAGTCTATTACAGCACTGCTAATTGTGTTTGGAAACATTGATTTTAGGAAAGAGATGGAGTGTGCTACATTAGAAAGCATTTGAGCCTTGGCAAAAATATGCTGCATATAGTGGAAAGGAAGTAAAGATTGACTTGTACTTGTACCCCATGGGGAAAGCATAAACACTTGTTAATTATAGAGGCAGCTAACCAGAGAGGTAGCTGGGGACACAAATTCCTATTTCCAAACAAAGGAAACGAAACATTCACTTACACAACCCAGCAGAGGAAGGGCTGCCCAGCTCTCCCTGCAGTAATGAGCAGTCTCCCCGGGGCAGACACACACGGACTGCAGCCCAGAGCTGCTCTGAGATGCCAGAATGAGAAAGGCGGATTGACCGCAAAAGCGTAACCCTGTCTTGTCAAACCTCAGCCACCCCTCACAGCACCGTGTGGGGCTACACTGGCACAGCCCGGCTCTGCCAGCACACTCATGCAGTTCTGAGGGTCCCTGCAAGCCCTTGTACCTCTTATTGTCCCCTCTAGTAAGAGAGTCAGAGTCAAATGGAATTTGATTTTTCAATAAGCCTTAACCTGTGGTCACAGCAGGACTAGGGAACCCCTTCAGTGCTGCTTGTCCACCAGGCACAGAGCAAAGGTTGTTGCCCTCATGCAGCCAGAATATTCCTTTCAGGCAGCTTGTGCTCCCAGACCCTCCTCACCCATGGGGCCATCGCAAGCCCCAAGGGCCATGCCCATAGCACGGCCTTGAGCATCCACCCCACTGAACTGAGAGCATGCTCGTGTGCCTGGCTAGCCCAGACCAAGCACCCAAGCAGCCTCCACAGGAGGGCAAGCAGCCTGCAGGGCTCATACCCACACTGTACCCTGAAAACCACATGGATGAGGCCCCTGTGTCTTGGAGGGAAGCAAGGTTTGGCTCATGACCACAAGTGCCCACTGGCCCCTGAGGCAGAGGAAGACCCAGGGACACTGTACTTGCTACAACTGGCACAGGGACAGAATAGGCTGAATTTGAGCTCTGCTTCATGAAAAGGAACAATAGCAACATCCTGACCTCTGCCCTCATTCATTACTTTAAAGCTGCTGGAAAAAAAACCCAATAAGTAGACATGAATCCAATTTTTATCCAAGCAGAGCAACAAAACCCAAAATCATTGCTTCCAGTGATGTGCTCTGCATATGCAGTTCTTTTTCCATGGAGTTTTTACTCATAGCAGAAAACTCATAAGAATACAAAGCAGCTTGTCTGATAGCAGCTGAAATGTTGTATTTAGTGACAACATATATGGCTAAGTTAGAGGCAGGAGATGGAAGAGACTCTGGTGTGCCTCTTTGATTGTAATTGGAATATAAATAACTGTTTGCTCTAGTCAGATACATTCTGCACAGTAGACATAAATTACAATCAGAAAAATAGAAGGCTTTGAATGTATGAGGAACAAATGTTCGCCTTGTACTTCTACAACAGTAAAAGAAGGGATTGAAATCAAACTCCGTGACAAATTATTCTGTGCTGTTGTACATGCTCAGTGAAAATATGGGAAGAGGTAGAGCTCTCAGGCTCAATGCACAGATGTCTTTATATAGTTGTTTTCTTATTTGTACTATTCACAAAGGATTGTAGTGCATAAGATTAGTGCAGCTAGACAAAGCAAAGCCTTGTTGCATTAGCAAATGACTTAGCAAGCTATCTGGGATGCATCTGGAGTGTGTGTGATGAACTGGGTGAGTGAAAACCCACTGCAGTATCTTATGGTGAGGCTGGTATGGTGGAATGGACAAACCCCACAATGCATTAGCTTGGCATAACACCAGGGAAATTAGATCACTGAAATTAGCCTGTTTTAGCATGTATGTTCAGAATTAGCCAGGCTGGGCAGCTGACTTTATGCAGCAAGAGATGTATTCCCCAGATTCCACTTTTTATATTAAAAAAAAAAAATCTGTATACCAATTGATTGAAAAAGGGATGGGAAGGGGGGAGTAGAGACAGGAGAGAGAGATGAAGGGAATGAGGGAAATAAAGAAAGGTCAAATTGTGAAGGAGAAGGTTTTCAGCAGCTCACACAGATGGAAAGGATGCAAAGGTTTACTCTCAGTCCAGCTGATAAATGATATCTCGAAAGGGAAATGTAACAGAAGTGGAAAGATTATGAGTCAAAATACAAGGGCACTGTTAATAATTCATTTCATTGCCCTATGTCTTGTTTTCAAAATTGTGAACCCTTGTCTTAACCTTCACTTTGACAGAATAAAGAAAACTGATTTCTTTTATCTGTAAGGCTCATCTATTAAAAAAGCCAACTCTGAATGAGATGACAAGTAAAAAGGTTTCCCATTCTTCTGAGCAATGGTTTGAACAGAATGAATACGCAAACTCACAGAGGGCCTTTCACACAGCGAGCACTAGGAAAGCCCAGAAAATTGGGGCACACATTTTACACTTCTCTACAAAGGCCTGTTTTGGTCTGGGAACACTGACAGCCATGCTGTCAAGGTAAATTCCTTTTGGCAGACCATAGCCAACACAGACCTGAATAGACACATAATGTCTATGAACCTCAGAATTAAACACTCTCAATATCCATCAGAAACAGAATTCTGAGCTACAGCCAGGTAAAACTGAGCAAACTACAGCTAATTGCAAGCATCTGCAGGAAAGAAGGGCCACAAATCACCCATCTAGTTTGTTACATCTGTCACCAGTACCATGCCAGCTCCCCACCATAACTTCTTATATGAACACCATTCAGTGTGAGTTCATTACCTTTCAAACCACAAGTGACTGCTTGCTAAGTGTACAGAGATAATAATATGGTTTTTAATAACAGAATTCTATGAAATAAGTAATGAGATATAAGTGAAGGCAAAATTACTGATGTGCTCTGCTGACACTCAGAAGAAGCTTGTATGGACAGGATCGCCTTTTCACCTTTAAGCCATATCTGAAGTATCCAGCAAGATTCTGTGAGAGACTGGAATGTCATGGTTAATGGTTTAAACATTGTTACAAAGGACTTTTTGCCCATTATGGCAAAACTGTATAAAGAAGTTGTGACCATCAAATCCCATCCCTCCCTGAACATGCCTCCTTACTGTAACCTTGGGCTCCAAGTTAAGCCACCTAAGGGTACTTGAGATGAAATAAAGGTGACACCATTAGCATCCATGGAGTGGTGATATTTTCTACCTAATCTGTCTCTGTCACTCTCTTTCTCTCCCCCCTCACTTTTGTTATTGATTTCTATCTCTCTCCACCTCACAATTACTGTTAAATAAAATCCATACTATTGACTTTGGCACATGGTCTCCTTTTCACCATAATTTGGGCAGGGGCATCTCTCTAATAATTTTAATAAGCAGATAATAGTAGATTCTCAATGACCTTGATGTTTTAGGTTTACTGACAAGGTGTTGACAGTAAGGGACTGTGCTGGGATGATCTCTGTGAGAAAAAATAAGAGGAGCTGCACCTGTGTCCCAGCCAGCTGCAGGATGGACCCAGACACAACTGAGCCAAACACAGATACTGATGGCACCATCTGATAAAATGCTTAGGAAGGAAGTAAAAATGGTGTGCAGCAGCTGTGAGAATGAGAAGTGAAAAAAAATGGGGGTGAAAGAGCTCTGCAGACACCAGGATCAGGGGAGAAGGAGGGGAAGTAGATGCTCCAGTGTGTCCTGTAACCCTCACAGATGACCATGGGTGTCACCCTGCAGCTCATGGAGGTGACAGTGGAGCAGACATCCACCTGCAGCCCACAGAGGACCCCACACCTCGGCAGGTGGCCATGCCCTGAAGGAAGCTCAGCCTGTGGAGAGCCCATGCTGGAGCAGGTTTTTGGCAAGACCTGAGGCCATGTGGGAGCTCACACTCTGAAGGACTGAACCCCATGCAAAGGACCCACACTGGAGCTGTTCGTGAAGGACTGTAGCCCATTGGAGGGACCCCACAAAGAGCAGCAGAACAGAATGAAGAATAAGGAGTGACAGAGATAAATTGCTATGAAAGAACCACAACCCACTCTCCCCATTCCACTGCGCTGCACTGAGGGAAGGACGAAGAAGAATTGAAAAAGAAGCAGTGAAGTTGAGCCTGGGGAGAAGCATGAGAATTTTTTGTTTCTCACAATTTTAGTTAACTATCAATTTTTAGCTATCAAAAAATTAAATTAAACTTCTCCAAGATGAGTCTGGTTTTTGTGACAGTAATTGGTAAGTGATTTCCCTGTCTTCATCGAAACCCACAAGCTTTTTTGTCTTCATTTGTCCCCTTGTCCTTTTGAAAAGGGGGAGTGAGAGAGTGGCTGGGTGGGAACTTTGCAGCCATCAAAAGATGAATTCTACCACACATTTCTAAGAATTGAAAATAAAAATAGGGTTTGGTGTTAAAAAAAAAAATTGACTAAGTCATAATTTAAAATTTGGTAAAAGCAGGGAAAACCATGTGATTTGTAGTACAACACAACAGTGACTTGGTACTCCAAGTTAATTCTGACTATGCTCTTTCAACAGCGCAGGAAAGTCATTCATTCTTCAAGATATCTCACAGGGAAATTAGTTTAGGCTGTTTAAGGACCCACTAGAAGTCACTGCTGTTGAACAGAAATAAAGCTAGCAGTATATTTTCTTGATTCTAGAAATGACTTGATGGCAAAGCTTCAGAAATTGCAGCTGAGGGCAGGGGTGGTCATTATTTCCCCTCTCCATTATAGCAATCGTGTGAGTGCTATGAAAGCTGGGAGCTTTGCCCAGAGGAAGGACTTTGCTTTCAAGTGAACTCCATAGGTTCAGGGAATTTGAACTGAGCATAATATTTGATGCATTAATTGGAACACTTGTCAAATGAAATATTTTTACTGCATGATGATGTCTTCATTAATCACGATGATAGTATGTGTATAAAAGCCAAAACGGAAAGAAAAGCTGAAGAGACCAGACTGCAATTACTTTTAACCCCCCAAAGGAGGGAAGAGATTGGTAGCTGGGGCTTTAGGGCCATGTCTTAATTTTAGATGTGCTTTTTGAGTTCCTGCTAACGCTGTCTTCCAAAGTGTGCTTCCAAAGTTACATTGTGCACCTCTGCCTAGCTTTTCATATTTGGTAGCCACACAGACAGCAGTTGAGTTAAAATTAATTTGAGTTTTTAAACAGAAGGGAGACTGAGTCTTTTCTTTTTCCAGCAGAAATATGATTAAGTTTTTCTCTTTCACTTTGTCCGACAAACAGGAGATATCCATAAATTACAGCAGCATAAAGGCTTGGCCTTTTCACATCCTGATAAAGAATCATTTGAAGAATGTCTTTCATTTCTTCAGCCCATTGAAGATATGCTCTGCTTTTCCCAATGGGTTCTTTGACTCTTCAAACTCACTCTTTCCATTTAGTTGCTTACCTAATATGACATTGATATTTCCATTTATCTCATTTGTGGTAAGTGAAAGGTCTTGTCAATAGGGATTTGGCACATCTAAAAGTTTCAGTAAGAATTCTTTTCTTTTTTAATAGAATCATTTCCTAATACTCAGTCTTTTAACTGTGTCACGTTGAGCTGACAAGAAATTGTTTCTTTTAAAGGTTCCAGAGACTTTTCCCAAGGTAGCTACAACTCAATCAACACAGAAAATGGTCTTACAAAATGTTTTTGTAATTTCAAAAGGCTGGAGGTCTCAGTAGCTCCTTGCTGTGATGTGAAGAGGTGACTCAGAACCTATTGCTGGAGTGTGCCAGATTTAATTATAAAAGAACTCAATGCAGGTCAGCAAAATTCTCTTAAAGGTTAGCTTGTTCCAATATGCTTTTTATGAAGTACTGCAACTGAAATACAACATCCTCAAAAGGTTTGAGAAGGAAGTTGCCTGCTGGAGTGAGCAGGAGCTGTGTTACAGGGAAACAGATGCTGCAGCAGCAGCAGGGAGGTGATAAAGCCCCTGTGTTCAGCACCATCCTGGGAAGGGTCACCAACCAGTGCCATTTGGCAACCCCAGGAGAGGGAACATCTGCATGGAAGCTACTGCTGGCTTACTGGGAGCAGTGGGGGCTGACCTCAGGCACAGCTGCAGTGGTGACTCTCAGGGAAAAGGACCATGTCATCTCCATCCACAGGGGCTGTCCCCAGGCAAAGATCAAGGGGTAGCAAAGAGCCAGGAACATGGGAGTGGTCTGATGAGCACTCCCCAGAGAAAGGGCATCTTCCTCACATACCCCAGACTGCCTTCTTATGTCATGCCTTGTAACCTTAAAACATTGTCCCTCAACATTGTCACTGCAGCCAAAATGATTCACTAAAAGATTTGATGATCAATTTAAGATTATATTCTTAGGGAATCTGCTATTCATCATACTTCAAAATACTTTGTAGTACTTTACTGAACAATGAAGTGTGGAAGAGCTCTTACTTCGATTGCTTGGGTGTCAAATTGAGGCACAGGAAGACCTAATGATCTTGAACAAAGGAACCTGTTTGGGATCTTGGCTGCTTCATGTGCCAGTGCCTGCTGCATACCCCACCCTCCCAGCCACATTGGAGCCATTTCCCTTTATAAGTGCAGAAACAGTTTTGCCTCTGTCCTTTGCAGGAATTCATTTCTGGAGCCACACACAGAAGAGACCTGGAAGCCTAGGGGATAATTAATTTGTATAGCTTCATGGCCTAATAAGATGTTTCACCAGGCATAAATTATTACACCATGCAATTCTAGACTTAATTTAAAAAGTATGAACCTAATGATGACTTTAGCACACTGCACGAGTCCAGCTCTCATTCAGGACTCCTCCTCTACTAGGAAAACCCTTAGGGAGAAAATATTCAGCTTCTTATGACATAAATTATCTTTCTCACAGAGGCAAAAGGAGAAGAAAATTAAAATATCTGGACATTTGTAAATACGTATTCATTAACAAAATAAAATCAACTCAGATGATGGGACTATATGAGCAAATAATCTTGGGTCTGAAAATCAAGTGTGAAAAATGCAGAAAATAATTCAAGAATGCCTTTGGACACTTGGTGTCATTTGTCAGAAGATGAGAACCCACCACATCCCAAGGAGTGCCAGAAACTACAGAGAAGGTTGGTGACAATGCTCCCATCATCTCCAAGTTCTCATCACACAAAGTAAAGGGGAGTTCAGAAGCTGCTGCTCAAAATGGAGAATGTTTGAGGCACTCAAATTTTTCTGGAGGATGATGAAGAATCTGGAAAGGGTTGTGAGGAGTGGTTTTGAGGGGTTTTTTTAGGTTTGTTTGTTTTTTTTTTTTTTTGTCAGTTAGTTGGTTCTTGGGTTTGGTTTTATTTTTTTTGTTTCAGTTTTATTTTTTTGGTTGGTGATGCTGGTGGTGGTGGTACTGATGATGCTGATGATTTTTATGTTTGCATTTTTTTTTCCTGGGGAAAAAGGTAGAAACTAGTCTGGCACCTGTGAGGCAGCAGTTAGACGTAAATGATAGAAAAAAATCCCTATTTTCTCTCCCCACCCCTTTTAAGATGAAAGGCAAACTATCACTGGATCTTTATTGTGATACAAAACATGCCTTATAGCTGATCTGACAGATGGCACTGCTGCAGCGTAGTACTTAAACGGGCTGTGCTTATACAAACAGACAGACAGGGCAAATGGTCTTTTGCATTCCTCCAGCACACACAGACTGCTGCTTCTTTGATAAACTCATATGCTAAAACAAAATCTATGTCAATTTGCTGTCTGGATTTTCCATCTAATCAAATTTTGGAATTATGGCAAGTGCTTTTCCACTCAAGATAACTGAAATACTTTCATTGACTCTATGCAACAGCTCACAGAAACAGACCAGATGATTTCTGAGGGATCTTTGTTCATATTCTGAGAAAGTGTTTTGGTGAGACATTTGGCAAACTGCAATACTTTGTACATGTTGGAACTGAGTCAGTGAGGAGAACAGGAACAATCTGTTTTTTTATGTCCCCATTTTCTCATTAGTGGCCAGATGCCTTCCAGAGATGTACCCACACAGTTCTTATTGAAACTAAGGTGGGCTACCTGCATCCAGCAGTGGATGGTTGATCTTCTGTTTTAGAAATTGTGGAACAAGGGAAAAGGAGCCATATCTGATTGCATCAAGCCTCATGTGGGAAGAGTCTCCATCCAGATCCTCTTAATTCAAAGGCACAGAATTAGACAGATTTGCCTAATTTGTTCTGGGCTTGTTTGAATGTTGGGAATGTCTTAGAGACACATGTCCTCCTTATACATGTGTCCCAGTAATATTTAGATGCTTACATCAATATTTAATTAAAGCTAAAGCATCACTCATCCAAAAGAGAGAGATAAGTAAAAATAACCAAACAAAACCAAGCCAACAAAAAAAGCACCAAAAAAAAAAGCTACATCCCTTCTTTTTGAGTGCAGAACAGGCAATCTTACTACTTTCCACTTGAATTCCTACTTCTTTGCTAAGATGCAAAAATAAAAGAAGGAAGAAAAGTAGAAGAAGCATTTGTCAGGGGGTCTCCATGAGGCAGGATTGGCTCCCTGAGCATCCCAGTAGTGTCAACTCAAGCAGTGTCCGTTCTCAAGCAGTGAAATTTTCTCACTCCTCTTTTAACACTTTCTGCAGTCTCTCAAGACTTATGCAGCAGAGGTAGGATTTAACCAAACAAATCCCCTTACTCCTTTGCCTTTCACAGGAGGTGTATTTCCCAAGTATTCCCCTCCTTCTTGCCACAGGCTTTTCTGGTCCCAAACATGAGCAGCAAGGCAGACTCCTGCCACCACAGTTACCTGCCCTTTCCCTAAGACTGCACAGCCTCCTGAGGTTACCTGGCTTGTATGTTCAGGTGATTTTTGGCCATTTTTCCTGACAATATGAAGTATCTTTTTCAATGGAGATCAATAAATAACAGAGCTATTTCTAAACCCACATGGATACTTAACCTTTCCAAAAATGCCACCTTCTTCCTTTTATGTAAAGTACTTCAAGCAAACCTGAAAATAGATGGATAATCAAAACTAAGCAGAACTTTTTTTTTTTTAGTTCTGCAAACTGCTGCTTTTGGATCTACCTGGGGTCAAGACAGGAGCATTATTTAATTTTTGCTCTGTGAGAGAACACAGGAGGCCAAGAAAAGTTGAAAGGAAGAGGGAGAGTCCTGAATAGCAGGTGAATACAGACCAGCAGGTTAGCAGGAGTCCCTACTGCATGCAGACAAATAGAGTCTTTTGAATACTTAAAGGGCAGAACTGTTTACAACCTGCAAAGCATCACTTTCTACATTTGAAGAATTGTGGGATTTATATTACCCATTATATCAAGATGCAGCCCAAAGAACAGCCACTAGAGAAAACAGAGGGAAAATAAATGAACTGAAATATCCCTCTGGAAATCACAATATTAATGTAAATGTCAGAAGTGATGTTTGTTCCATATGATTCCTCCAAACAATGTACTATTATGGTAAGGATCCTCAAGATAAAGCTTCTATTTTAATTCTTTTTTATCTAAAGAGATTTAGCAAGCATTTTTGTGCCCTCTCTAAAATCATTCATTACACTATCTATAAATGTTTGAATGTGGTATGTCCTGTGATGTTTCACTTGCTTTAGAACTTTATAATATCTGCATCTGTTTCTGTCTAATTTTTCTGGGAAACGAGAAAGAATTATTAAAAAATCCTGTTTCTATGAAATAAGATGAAGTTATTTGTAAAGAAACACAAAAGCCCTTGCAGAGAATATGTTTCCATAAACCTGTTACACAACACATAGAGACTGCCCTTGGAAGCAGAGCACTGGGGTAGCAGAGAAATTGGACTGCAACCATAGTAAAGTATCTTCTTAAAGCCTTTTCCAAATACAGCAGGAATATAAACCTCAACACAACAGCAGGGAGGTACAGTACATAAACAAGAAATTTAAAAGAAAGAGGTGACTCCCCTTGATGCCTTTGGAATTATACTAAGTGATCTGTCTTCCAAAACTGAATATTGAACTATAAAACCTAGAGGCCTTTTATGAATGTGAGATCTGTCTGCCATCAGATACAGCTTTCAACAGACAATGCCAAATGAAATCCAATGTCATTTCCTAGAGGATTGAGGAATAATGCCATTATGCCATCTTTTGCCAACTAATATAAATCAATACAGTAGAAAAATACTAAAGAAGCCAGAGATGGTGTCCTTCAATACATGCTCTGGAAAAATATCATTATTGAAGTGAAGGGCAGAAGCGACCATCCGATTGATGCATCGAACTCCACTTTATTGATCAATCAGCCACTCTATATAACAGTGTTAATTAACTTCATGCATATTGCAAAATCCAAGCTCACGATAGGTTAACAGAGAAAACTCTAACCACTCCTTTTGTTTTACGATACCTATAATTGTTTATTAAAAACAGAACCAACGTTCCCACTGTGATATGAAAGGTTCCCAAAACTTCCATATCTGTTCCCAGGGAGCTATCTTTTCCCAAAGAAGCCAGGGCCAGAGTTTTTGCCTGTTATGGGAAGACTGTCTGAGAATCTTATTGTTTGTAAAGTGATGCTTTTAGAGAGCCTAATAGTTTATAGAATCGAGTCTGGGAAATGCTTTACAACTAACTTTTTTACTTTTCCCTCAGCTGTATACCTTCATGGCTCTCCACATATCATGTACTATGCCAGATGAAAAACCTGTTTCTGGTATCTGGACTTCTTTATTAAATACATTCACATTTCATACCTAGACTTTCCTCCCAAAGGCCTGGCACAACAACCCTTCATCACGAGAACAGGGTGGCAAGAGAGTAATAGGGTAGCACTGGAGCAAAATGATGCAAGCAGCCCTTTCCCAGTGGGATGACTCATCAGCAGCCAATATATTTCAGGCAGTGTTACAATCCAATAGCAGCTCTCATTGCAAGTGGAAGAAATGAAGACAACAGAATACAACCGTGTGTTTTATGTGAGCGTGTCCATTTCCCAACAGCACCATTACTTTACATATCTGAAAGAGTGCCTGGGCTTAGCAGCTTATGAAGTGGATCACTTCCTTTGCTTGTGGCTGTACCTCAGAGAAAAAGCAATGCTGCATTTTTTTCTGTTTGGATAGTAATCCTTAGAGTGGATACATATGTTTCTGATCTGTGTAAAACTAGGTGCTCTGCCTCAATGTCAAGAATCTAAGTGTTAATGCTGCCACAAGCACTTGTAGCTTCCCTGGACTTCATTTATATCAAAGAAATTCAGGGTAAGGGAGTGTTGAACACAAAATTCTACAGAATTTTAGTACAAAGAGGGAGAGAAAAGTAAGATATTGGCATGGCTGTGAAGAGTGGTTTCCTCTGACAGGTTCAGAACCTGCCCCTGCTATAAGACACTGTAAATCCAAAACACCTGGGAGGTAACCAGCCCTCTCCCTTCCTGCTTGCCAGGTCTGCATCCTTGAAACAGTTCCAGCGGGGTTCTTCTGAGCCAAAAAAACACTTGTTAAGGAGTGTTTCACCAATTTAAAAGACACACACTGGGGATTAAACAAATGCTGTTTAATTAAAATGCTGAAGCAATTTTGATGAGAAATGGTACTAAAATCGTGCTTAGAGTTGTTGCAGACTGAGAAGCAATTAGCATACTTGTACTAAAAGAAAGGCATGCTTTCAATAATGCCTTGAGTATTATTATAGCTGAGTGCCACTTGTACTGGAATTAAAAGTCTGCTCACTCTTCCTCATCAATGATCTAAGTGTTTTAAAATGTATATGGATGTGTGGTTACCATCAGTGTTCCAGATTTGGGAGCACTCAAACAAAGCAAACTTGACAAACACAATTCTGCAGAAATACATAGCAAAAAAAAGTGAATTAAACAAAATTTCTTTTAAATGGCAAGTTTCACTCACTTGTTTTGGTTGCACCTGGGATTAACTGATTTGGCTGCACCATGGCTCTCATTGTCACCAAAGCATATCAGCAACTCAGTGGGTGCACACCTGGAGAGAAAAGAGAGCACAATTCTCATCAATGCTCACTAGGGAAAGGGATCACAGTTTACAAGCACACTGTAAACATGAAAGGTCATTCAAACTTTTAACTGTGAAGTCTTTAATATGAGCTAGGTAGTGTGTGAGTCAGATCAGCATTCAGTGCAGCTGCCTCTCATCCTCCTATCATCAATTCACACCCAGGCTCTTAATGCTGAAGGAAGAAAGACAAATGTTTTGATGCAATCTTCTCCAGCGAGGGCTTTGGGAAAACAGCTTTGAGCTGTTAAAAAAGAAAAAACATAGAGCACAGCACAAAATTAAGAAGGATCCCCAATTCTGCTAAGGAAGCAACTGAATAATACCAGTGAAATGTGTACTGTGAGGGACAGAGTGTTCAAGAAGTCTGCAGCAGTGGGAAGGAGAGGGAAGATAAGAAGGAAGGCACAGAGTCTGGGAAACCAAAGGGAGGACATGAAGGTATTAGAGACCCCTTATCTCTAGCACTGCTCAGCCTTCTTACAGCCCTCCTGTGTGTGGGCTCCTCCACATTCCTTCAACTCCTTCTCAATGAGCTCTTCACCTTCAAACACCTCCACTCCACATTATGCACTACCCCAAATCATGTCCTCAATTTCTTACTGAAAAAATATCTCTCCAATAGGCTGCAACACAGACTTCAGACTACATTTCAGACATCTTGAACTCAATCTACCTCCCCAAGCACAAAAGGTGAATTATGTCTATAGGGCAGTGTTAGAGATACAATTAGAGTGGGATGTAGTTAGCGACTTTACATATTAGGACACTGTGCCCTGCGAGCATTTGAAGTTTTCTCATATCTCAAGAAAGAGTAATGGAAAGGCAGTGCAAGGGGGGAATAAAAGGTCCAAAAGAGTACAAATTTGGAAAAAAAAAAAAAAAGATTAAGAAAAAGAAAATTTAGGCCCATATTCATGCTCAGAAAAGGACACTAACCTTAAGTCTTGCCTTTCAGGTACACCTGTTATAGCGCATTCCCCAGACAAGGAGTACACATTGCATTTTTCCTGTTAACTCACTGTCTTAGGTTGTAAATAGGTGCGTGTATCCTATTCCTATCTGTGAGGCAGTTAACTTCTGTTAATTGGTCAGTTTTTCTTTATCTCTTCCACAGCCCATCCTCCCTCTGGGGAGACATCTGGTGTTAATGGGCCATTGGGTCTCACTGCCTGACTGATAAAATTGCATCATCCCATTGTGAGAAGGTCTGCCCAGGGGGAGGGGCCAAGCACTCCTACCTGGATATAATCTGAGATTTGAAGACCGCAGGCAGCCTTTTCTCACTAGATTCCCAGGGGGAGTAGCTGCCTTCTCCACTGGATTCCCAGAGGAAGACCAAGCCATCTACACCACCACCACCTTCAGAGGGAAACTCCACCCTTCTACAGGATCACTGCTCGAACAGAACCACACCTGTAACTGCAGGAGGGCTGCAGCCACCATTTGAACAGACTGCTACCAACACCTTGACCAGCAGGGTGTCAGATCATATTCTGATTCTGTCAGTGGGATTTTTTGGTTTGTACATATGTATTTTTAGTTTTCCTAGTAATGAACTGTTATTCCTATTCCCGTATCTTTGCCTGAGAGCCTTTTAATTTCAAAATTACGATAATTTGGAGGGAGGGAGTTTACATTTTCTATTTCAGGGGAGGCTCCTGCCTTCCTTAAGCAGACACTTGTCTTTCAAACCAAGACACTCACATGCCTGCCAAACATTACCAGAGAAAAACACATCTAAGCCCTGATGGACATGGTGCTGCAAGGCCTTCATCCAAATTTATTTCTCCAAACATAGATAGAAATGCTCATAGACAGAATTCCTTGAGACTATCAAAAGCCTTGGGTGAGGCTGGTTCTTGGGCAAATTTGTTTAAAAAATAAATCTCCGGTTAATCAATGAAACTACTTGAACTCCATCTTGTCTAAAATACTACTCGAAAATAAAGGGAGGCAAAAACCAAAGTGCAAATCAAAACTTAATCTGGCCAAGCACAGGGCTAGGTCACAAAGATGTTGAGGATTTTAAGCAACACTTGAATCTGTGTGAAAGATGCACTGGTTTCCCAAAAGATTGCTAAGAAAGTAACCCAACTACATGCCATGTTTCAAAATAGAGCAGGACATCTGCCTACCCTATTTTGTATCTGACATTGCAGTCATATACATAAGAAGTTCATGGAACTTGTAATAATAACAGTAATAAAGAGAATTGAAATGGTTTGTTGCTTGAATTTTGGTGTAAAAATTAATTATAGATCAAGAAAGTTCTCTTTCATTAACCACTTTGTTCTACTTCTCCAAAGTTGAGCTTATTAAATTGGTCCAATGATATATGACCCAAACACCTTAGCTTTATAATTATCAAGTTGTTAGTCAAATCCTGGCCGTGGCAACGTTACAAAAAAGGTGTGAAGGCTTTTTAATCAAATTATTGACTGAATAGGGTTCTGAAGAAGTTATATGAAGGAATATTTTTGTTACATGATTACTTGGGGATTTTGCTGCTGAATTGAAATGAGCATAGGTAATTCTTATTTAAAAAAATGTTTAAAAGTATTAGGGTCATATAAAACCTGAAAAAGGATATTTTCCACCTGTGGATACAAATGGTAAAAAACATGATAGCACAAATCAGTAAAAATAGATTAGATTTCACCTGCACAACAGTCATTCAAAGCATGATTGATTGTCTGCCTAAAGAAGAAGGCTGGAGTCATTATTGGTTTAAGCTTGTTTTAAGCTTCAGGCATGCATTGGAAAAATTCTATGCTTCAGGAAGGAATAAAATAGTGGGCCATGTCCCTCAGCCCTTCAGAGCCCTTCAGTGTAGGACAGGACAAGCCTCCTTGCTAAGACTAATGGTAGTGCTGTGCTAGGGGACTCTTGCACAAAACCTCAAGGTGAAAATAGCAAACAATGCATTTAAAGGCTAGAAAAGAGTAACATGCATTTCTCTAATGTACACAATTGCACAGAGATCACTGAGACAAACAGCCTCTAGGTCAAAAAAAGCCAGAAAGGTCAGACAGATCCCAACAACAGCTGAACTGATCTCCCTAACAAATCTATAAGCCTAGCCTGAAAGTTCCCTATTCACAAAAGCTGTCACTGCCAGAACAACTTTACTGGCAGTGCTGTCACAGTGCAGCAAGAACATGGTATATTTGACAAAGGGTTACTGGGACTGGGCTTCAAGGAAGTTGAACTGGCTCTGTTCCTACTGGCAGCTTAAAAAAAGGTAAAGAAGCAATCCCTGACACCAAGACCAAGTGGAGTGGTGAGCTCACAGCCACACTGCCAACACCTGCATAAATTTGGTCTTAGGGAGAGCCAGCTGGAGAGGTCCAAAGCAGAGCTGGGGCCCAGAGCTCAGGGTCACTCCTTTTGGCACTCTAATTTAACTGTAGAGACATAAGCATCACCATAATACTCCATAATGCAATACCTGGCCAAACAATGTGTGTTATTTGTTTTATAGGCTTGGAGATGCCCCTTTAGACAAGCAGTTTACAAGCTATAATGTACACAACATTATCCCACTTCAAAGAGAGGGGAGACTCATTACTTACTCCTATCACTGAAGTCTGATCTGAAAGCTTTTCTTCTTCTTAACTCTGATGTTCCTGTCCAACCTAATGTTACACGGTACTTCTGAAGTCATGACATAAATTAATAATGCTGTTTGTGGCCATAATCTGACTCCCAGCACACCATTTCCCCAGATAATATTATGTAAAAGCATTTTGTTATTTATAGTTAGGCAACTCCATCCACTTCTACAATTTGAATTAAGAATGGTCTAAATAATTAGACCATTACTGTTCCCCTAATGATCAAATCTGTTTCAAGTGTAAACACAAGGGGAGTAAAGCAGGTCAGTCTTGTTTTCATTGATTTTTAATGAAAAAAACATGAATTATCCTCTAACCTAGTTTGTACCTTCCTTTTTCAGATCAATAAGAAATCAGTAATAGTTTTGCTTTCAGCAAACACAGATTGTGTTCATTAAAACATTTTGCTTCTCCAACCTTGATCTTACTGAATATATTAAAAAGTAGGTCACTTGGCAGGTCTTTTAGTTTTCTTTTTAATTGAAATCAATGAAGCTGACCCTGGCAGGTAAAACTAATTAGATCATTAAAGAAGTAGCAATGTTTTTAATTATGAGATATCTTCTATCCAACTTGGAGTTCTTTTTAAAGGAAATGAATTTGAAGTCAATGTAAGGGAGAAGTTTCTGAAAAAAATTCTATGAACTTTGAGGAAGAACTTCAGATTCAGCCTTTTATAGTCAGTGGCATTGTGACAAAGCTGAGTATGGCTCTAGCACCTCTTCTCCACTCATGTAAGCAGAGGAAAACTGACAAACACAAGGTAATTCTGCCTCCTGCATTTGCGGATTAAACCTCTTGTGACTGATGTTGATAATGTCACATCTATGGACCAGGCAGTCTGTCAGCTCTTGCAACCTTCAAAATGTCTCAGGTCCCATGAAAAGACGGCAACTTCTGTATCAGCTTTAGATTGAGTGAATCAACAGGCAGTGCATAAATCTGATCATCGTGGTGGCAATGGCTTGTTTAGTGTGTTAAAAAAAGCACAACCAATACTTGCCCATCAAGAAAATTTGCATCACTCACCTAAATTATTATTTAGATAGGGAGAAGATAATCAAATATTTGAAAATCATAACAAGCAGGCTAATTATCAGATCTTGAGGCTATCCATGAAATTCATTCTGATCATGAGAAACTGGATAAAAACCAGGCTTAAAAAAATTACCTCATTATCCTTACACAAAAAACTTTCAAGCAGTTCCGTACAAGGACTGAAATGAACTCTAAGGTTAGCTTACATTGCTGAATAACTGCAAGAGCTTTCTGTCCATTCTGATGCCCTGAAGGAATAAATGCATATAATTCAGTTCAATTTTATGCATAAAATATAATCAACATAGTCTAATACATTTTTTGAAAGTGAAGGGATTTTCACAATTTTTGAAAAGAGACTGTAATTGCACACTCATGCAAAATTAGCTCATCTTTCAGGAGAACAGTTATTAGTGGAATGAAAGGCATTGTGCTAAGTAAACAGCTATAATAACATTGGCACAAAAGCCAAACACATTTCAAAAATAAATAGTTATTAAAAAATAAAATAAAGATAGCTTATGGATAACTTTGGAAGTACATTTTTTGTTATTAGTTACAAAAAAATAGTTGGAATGTAGATAAAGCAATGGAAAACACACACAAACACATGAAAGGCAGGAATGCATTCAAATTAAATTCATTATTAAAAATAAGCCAGAAGAAAAACTGTAGAAAATCAGTAATAAAGTATTTATTATGAAGAGGTTGTAAATATAGTGTACACATTTTCTGTATTGAGTGACTGAAGAGCATCTCTCTCAAGGAGCTATTTTCCTAGAGCAACATAATTAATATGGGATTTAACAGCAGAAGTCAGGCACTCAAATGCAGGTTCTGAGTGACATAAAACCAAAGGCTGGGTGATATGCAATAGGACCTCTGAGAGTCCATCACCTCTCTGAAGTGGCCCCTAGGCCAGTTGGTATCCCCAGGGGCATTTGAAATGGCGCTTGGCACCTGTGTATGGGGAACTGAACCCAGCACTGAAAGGTAACACTGAACACTTTGGAGGGATTTAGCCTAGAGTGTGTGTTTTCTAAACATGAACTGGATGTCCAAGCTCCCATTTCAGTCCATGGCAACATAGTCAAGGCAACTGGAGACTCAAGAGTAGCTCATCCTAAAGCAGACATCTGTATCTGGATAGCTGATTGTCTCCCAGGCTCCAGAGACTGTGATTTCAGTGACTGTACTGGACTTTTAAATTCATGGGTAGTGTAAAAAAAGAGATTGCATACATAGATTTGAAACTCTCCACTGCACTGGGATTTTGTTACTTGGTATTACTGACAAGTTTGTTTGGGAAAGGAAGATGTGGGGAACTGTATCTTTACAAAGCCTTGACCTAGCCCAGGTGGAAATAACTGCAGCATCCAGAAGCTCATTAGCTCTCATCAGACAACACATCATATCACAAAAAGAGCCAAATGTCCAGCTGAAGCACACCCCAAAGCTTTCTCTGAAGAAATACAATTGTTGCTGGCATGGAGCTAATTCAAAACCTATGAAAGTACATCAACTTTAGTAATCCAAGAGGAGAAAGGGAAATAAATCTCTAAATACTATACTTAAAATACCATGCAGAGTTATGGCTCCCCATAAATGTTTAACAAAAGGCATCAATAATAAATGCCTCTTCATTTCTACTCACATCTGACTCTGTAAGGTTTTATTTTGGAAAATTTAATCTACCTACTCCATGGAAATGGATTGCTCTCTGGTGATCAGTGAAGGAACTTGGCAGGCAGTGGCCACTGGGCCATGCCAGGGCTGGGATTGCTCTCTGATGCATGAATCCCCTTACTCAGAGAGGGAAGAAATGCCTAAAATGTCAGAAGACATATTGCATAACAAGTCTAAGTCTTTCCTTAGTAGCAAGCATGAAATTCCCACTGAAGGCAGAGTTCTATGGGTCTGCAAACAGCCCAGGACTCTCCATAAGTCTTAACCAATGGTTATAGGAGACCTTACACTTCAGAATATAAAACTCAGCTCCTTAGACTTCTTCAAACTAGAGACATCAGCCCTGCATTTCACCTGGAGCATTTCTGGTCCCCAAAATACATCCATTTTTTTCCATACTGCATTTTGTTCCCAGCTGCAATTTTGAAACTCCATCTGACATGCCTCCCACTTTAGGTGACATCCTGGACATGCAAGTGCTTCAACATCTCTCTCAGGGTTCAAAGTGTGGGTTTAAGTAATTCTAAGATCTGAATCCTGAATATGTAAAGTTAGTGTCATGCTCTTTATTCAGAAATACGCTCTGCTTTCAAAATTACTCAGAATGCATCAAACAGTTCAGATTAGACAACAGTGTTGCCTATTATATTTTTTAACAATTAACATTTATTTATGGAAGGCATAGAAGACACAACAAGGTAAAAGGCCTTTATTCTAAAACAAGGCATTCATCTTTTTATTCTTTAAGATGTATTTTTGGGTGTTTTACTGTTTAATGGATAGCGGAAAACCAATTTCTCCAACAGGAGAGAACAGTCCATGCCAACAGGAAATAATCACAGGAACCAATTATGTATTCCAGTTTAGAGGAACCCCAAGCTTGTTTCTTGTTTATGCTGGTGTGTTGTGGTTTAAAAAATGGTATTCTCCAGTTTAGTGCTCTCACTAAAACCACACACTGCTCACTCCCCACTGCCCCATCCCCTGCAGGTGGCTGGAAGGGAGAACTGGAGGTACAATAGGCCAAGATCACCAATTAAGATAATAACAGTTTACTGGAGACAGCAATGAGTTAAGAAAATTAACAGTACCAGCAACAATATTAATTTTTAAAAATCTACAAAAGGGAGGCAAGTGATTCACATGCAGATGGTCAGAATTAGGGTTACCCAACTGCTCCCTCCAACACATTTACTTGACAGGAAAGAACCCCTTTTCCCTGGAATAGACTCCCTTCCCCTACTCCTGGCAATGGCATGAGGTGATTTAGAGCGACTTTCAGGTCCTAGCCATGCTCCCTTTGCTAAATCAACCCTGTCATTTGCAAAAATCAACCCTGTCATTGCTGGAACCAGGACACAGTGACAGGACACGGGACACTGTGACAAGGCTAAAAAGCTGTGGAAGTGACAGTGAGAGCTCTGCAATTGCCTTTGTGCTGGAAGATCCTTACCCAAGAGCATTCATGTAACAGCCTGTAATGAACTGTCCTCCACTTCTTCCTTTCAGATAGTTTAGGATCTCTCTGATAGGTAACTTTATTAAAGGGATTGCCTGAAAGCATGATCCTCATCAATCACCAATAATTCTGATATGCCCAAAAGTAAAAACTAATACAAAGATCTCTTTCACAGATAGATAAAAGAACTGGTCCTCTTATTGGCTAAAGTGCCTTTAATCTAACTAAAGAAATAGCAAAAAAATAGGAGTTACTTCTGAATCACTCATTTTCGCGTGAGCAGCTAATTTGGTTTTGACAAATAGATTATAAAAGACAAAGTTTGCATTCAATGGTGTAAAAAGAAACTGTCTTTAGTCATATTTCAGACTGCTGCAATATTGATCTTAGGGGTACTGGGCATGAAGATGCTAATAAGCATTATTGAGCATTCTTTTTTTTGTTCCTTCATATCAGCGTGTTCCACTGCAAAGCTACAGAATCCTTTCTTTGCCAGCTCAGTTAGATATATCACCTCTTAGATGTGCTCTTATATTTTTCATCCTTACCAGTAACTTTTGCTTTTACTGCCTGTTTTACCCTTTGGTGCAGTGCAGTAGAACCCAACAGCCTGCTCATAATATTAACATACATTAAATAAGCTGTCCCATGCACTGGGAATGCATCCCATTACCACTCAACTGCAGAGAATATGTGAAGACTGATGCATATTTTAACCTTAAATGTGTGCTCAGACACAGCAAAATCAGGCCAAAAGACCTACTCTGATCTAGAGTTCAGTGGTGTAGGTAAGCACTCATTTCAAAAGAAAATTGAAGGCACTAACTTTATTCCAAATGTTCAGCCAGGCAGAATTATAAGATTTATAAGAATAAGAATTATAAAAAAAGCAGTTCTCGATGCCATTGAATTTAACTTTGCTTACTTTAAACAAAGCACCTGAATCTTTGGTAGAAGTGTTACTGGAAACTATTAAGTGTCTGAATCCTGAAAAGGGTAGGAGACTTGTCCAGGCAAATTGACCCTCTGGAGCCAGGTTTGGCACAGCTGCCATGGCAAAACCAAACAGTAAAGCAAGGCAGAATGATTGTTTTTCAGTCTTGTCACAAGTTGTGCCTTGAAACACCTGGTAGGGTTTCCAGACTTGACACCCCCTGTGAAAAAGAATTAAAACAGCAGAAGCTGACCCTGATTGATTACAGCACTGTCTTCCTTGTTTCCATACTAGTTGCTGCAGTAGACTGGGATTTTCTTACAGTCTCACTACCTCCTCCTGGTGTCACAAAAATGGTCCCTGCCCACCAGAGACAGAGTTCACACAACCCCCCAGCATTTGGGCATTCCTGTACATGCAGGCATCACTGAACCCTTGCTGTCTTCAAGTTTAAGTGCATACACATGAAACTATATTTCAATACTTGTCTCAGAGATATAGCATCAGTTCACCACTAACTGGACCCTTTCAGTCTTAGACTGCAAGAAAACAGGCTGGTTTTATATACATTTGGAATCATGACACTGGTGATTTTCTTGATAGGAGAGCAGAGCCCAGAGGGACAAAAATAAGTAGCTTTTGATTCTGACAAATTTAATAAAAACAGACGTCTGCTGTGAAAAATTCAAAGGTTGAAAATTTGTTTTGAAATCCTAGCCCCATGGAAATCTACATTTTCCATTAGCTCGAATAAAGTCTCTGCTTCTTTTCTATAAGTCAGCTGTCGCTTGCTTTGGCTTGCCAAGAGATATTTCCTCATCAGAGATGTCCACAGTTCCCGTGATAGAAAATAGCATTTTTACCCCTGGGCCCCTCTGTATCCTTGTCCTGCACAGCCTGCTGGTCTCAGTCAAAGGCAGAGTACAGGACCAGACAGCCCTTTAGTCTAAACCAAATGTTCCTGTGTTCTTAGAAGACAAAAATGCTGCATGTTCTTTAACACACCATTAACTCACAGGAATAGTTTTCTTGCATCAGCACAGATGGATTACCCTTGTCCAACTGATTTTAATCACACTACAAAGTCACAATCCATTTAATGGGTTTTCTCTGGTACTCTGCTTATGCATGTTACCTTTTAAGCCTTCAGACATCTCCTGTGGTTCTTGATACTATATTATGCTGAGCTACTCTGATCTTTCACTGTGGATGGTTTGGGAACTTGTCTGTCTTTCTGGACTCACAGGGGGAATTGTAGGACTGCATTAGTGGACCATTAGCTCTTGAGAGGGACTTAGCCAATATAAATGGAAGTGGCATCTGAGCCTAACTGGACAGTTTAATTGATTTAAATATGAAGCATCAGCACACTTAAATAAGAGCTAAAGGTGGGAGGAGGTTACCTTTCAAAGACTCAAAATCTCACTGGGCACTCATAAGGCACTAACAGTCTGAAAACATGGGAGCAGAAGGACATCTGTTTTCTTCTCTAAACAGAAAATGCAGTAATGGAAGGAAATGCATTGATCACAGTGATAAAACCCAAAAACATCACAGACACCCACACTATCCAGTCCTTTTCCTGCTCTGTTCTATCTAAAAAGTAATTAACTTGCTCCCATTATTCCTTCAGGAAGGCAGTTACAGGCCACCATTGCTTCTAATTTCCAGTCTATATTTATTCATAGCCCCTAAATACATGGGAATTAAAATGTCAGTGCTGAGAGTTATGGCTGGTAGCAGCTCAGAAACAAGAAGCCTTTTACTGTTGTCTGGGGATCCATTGGCAGATCCACAACATCATCTGTGAGCAAAAAGTGTCACAAACAGCATGGATGACGAAGTCAGTGGCTGTTGTGGGTTAAACCCAGCTGCAAATTAAGCACCATACAGCCACTCACTCAGTCCCCCTTCTCTTCACCCCACCCCAGTGGAATGAGGATAAGAATCCAACTAAAACTTGTAGGTTGAAATAAGAACAGTTTAATAATTGAAAATAAAGTAGAATAGAATAATAATGGCAAATAAAAATAATTATAATAAAAAGAGAAAAACAAGTGATGCACAGTGCAATTGCTCACTGCCCACTGACTGATGCCAGACCAGACAAACCAAACTTCCCCAAACCCATATAGATCTCTCTTCCAGGTAACTCCCCCATTTTATATACTGAGCACTGTGTTCTTCAGTGTGGAACATCCCTTTAGTCACTTTGGGTCACCTGTCCCAGCTATGCTCCCTCCAGTTTCTCTTGCACACTTCCTCAGTGCCAGAGAATGAGCCAAGGAAAAATGGCCTTGCCTTAAGATAAACACAGCTTAGCAAAACCCAAAATCCAATGCATTATCAATCCCATTCTCATTCTGAAACCAAAACATTGCCCTGTAACAGATAGTGAGAAGAAATTAACTCCACTGTAGCTGAAATCAGGACAGTAACACACCTGGTACCTGATTTCCAGAGATCTGCATGGAGACATATGCTTAAAAGTCCATCAGTTAAGGAGTCTTGCTAGAAGAATTTAATTGCAGCTGAAATCCAGTGCATGTTTCATCAAAGAATTAATAAGGCAAACCACTTTCTCAGGGGCTGTTCTCCTTCAGCTGTTATGCATGAAGAGAAACCCATCAGCCAGGACAGCAGTCTGGTGGTTCTTGTTTCAGCCAAGTCTGACACTTCAGGGCTGCAGAAGGGGAAAGGGCAGGAGACAGCACCTCTGACTTCACCATGGACAGGTGAGAAACCTCAGCCTCAGTCCTGGTGCAGCATTTCTCAAATTGTATGACAGTGTTTTCAGTAAACGCTGAGAGCTGGAGCCTTCCCAAAGGTTTGCTGCAGTCTAAAATCAGTCTGGACAAAATCCGATGTAACATTCTGATTTCAAAGAGTTTCAGCCCAAGTTCACACATTCACACTTCCCTGGGATTTCACTGGGAACGGGGTGAGGGATGGCTGTCTCCTCAGGCCCCAGGTTTGTAAGCAAGCTCAAGTGTCCAGCCATGGGTGCCACAAACCACTGAGCCCATCCAAGTGTATTGTAATGCCCAGCAGTGGAGCAAAGGAGGGACCATACTGAGTCTGCAGCCTCCAAAGCTAAGAACATATTTGTCTTTCCTTCTCCAAAGCAAGGGGGCTCCTAGGAAAAGGAAAACTTGAGCCTGGGAGAGAGGCAGATTTACACTCATACCAAGCCAAAGCCAAGGGTTCCACACAGATTTGGTGGCAGTGCTGGGATATAGCCCTGGGCTATAGGACCCTCAAAGGCTCTTGAGTTTTCTACCCTTTTAGAAGGCACAAGGTGTTTTGTTAATTTTTTACCCTGTATACTTCATGCATCTGAATGGTCCTAACTGTTCAATTTGTGAAAAAAATTAGAAGCTCAAACCAAGCATTTACCTTATGGTGCCACTTGATGTGATAAAATGTGACATATGGTGCCAGCTGCAGTCACAACCTATGTCCTAAAATAACTTAATAGAATATGTCATGACATGAAATAATATGAAATTATGCATGACAAATTAATACCTAAAAAAGCAGAAGCAGCTGGTTGTGCAATCCCTTCTCCAACAGTTCTCATAGCATGCTTGTTGGAAGTTTCCCATCTAAACAATAAGAGGCACTGCACATCAACTCCCTTTGCAGTACACCAAACCATGGCAAATCCCTTAGCTTTACACTGCAAATCCTTGGCCTCTGGAGCCTTTACTTTTTAATTGGTAAGGTACAGTGTGATCCTCCTACCTAGCATTTTCACAGTTCACCATTCATGATTGAGAGCACCAACACGCCAGCTTTGATTTTGGTACAGATGTTTTAAAGGCTGCCAGATTCTGCTTGATTTCAGGGAGTCAATGTGAAGAGTTTTCCATGCATTTCTTAACCCAAAGCGTTTCAGGAGAACTTGAACTCTGCATTGTAAGACTAAGTACTGCTTCACCTTGTTCTTTCTCAGTCTGCTCAGACTTGGTGTCTGAAGGGTACTTTTTAGAAAATATAATGCATTAAAGGGTGAATAACACAAGTAAAGGTTCCTTCCTGACACTGACATTTCCCACCACACCTGCTGGATAGCACAGAAGGTTGCAAAGAGCACAGGATTATCCTTCCCAGACAATGAAATGTGCTGCTATTAGATTTTGGGGGGAAGATAAAATACTTTATTTGTGCACCAAAGCAAATAACCAGTTCTAAAACAATTGGTTTTTCAGGCAAAAGAAATTTTTGTACAGTTGCAGAAATGAACCCACTGGTTCACATTTTAATGGATTAACATGACAATGATAATGGCACATTTTGCAGCAAACACTGTGGTCTTAGGCCACTTAGGTTATTTTAGATCAAATAAATTACATGTATTTTTATTTTCTAGCTGAACTTCACTATTATGGTTGTTTAAACCTATGAGGTCAAAAATGTGTTATTAATTACAAGCTATTTGAATAAAGAAGTATTTTACAAAGACGAGGTTTTATATAAATATATGTAAATATACACATATTCTATTGAATAAATATGAAAAATAAACAATTTTAAGCAGATGCAAGTATCAGCTTTGTGGATATTTATTCTTCAATCACATTTTCTATTTTTCCATCATCATCGTGTTTCAGATGATCTGGAGTGCAGAGTCATGTACCTCTGTCATCAGCCGCCTTTGAAACTTCACTATCAGTAATCACATTGGTTGATAAGGAGAAATACATCCAGGCTTCAGAATGTTTATTTCCCACAAGTCTTTTAATCTCCTTATTAAGAATCTGAATACCTCTCATATTTAGAGAACTGGTAAAGTCAGTTCTCTTGGATTCCATTCCCTTTCCATTGACTACCTTGGCTTTTTCACATACTGATTATTCCCTAGCATTACTTTGTGGAGTCACAGACATTATTCACACTGGCATGACTAACATGATGTTGCTGTCTCTCCCTCTCCTGTGTCTGGCACATTTGCCCTACACCCAGAAGTGCAGAGCACTCAGCCTCTGGAGCTCAGGCCAATCAAAATTCCCATGTGCCAAGAAAAGCCAATCTCCAAGTAAATCCTGCTGAGACATGCTGTGAGTAACTTTAAACCATACATGCATATATACACTTAGCAAGTCAGCTTTGAAGAGGAGGGGGAAATTGGAACTGCTATTTCATTCCACAGAATGTGCAAGGTTTGTGACAAACAGATCAGTCATTTTAAGCCTTCACACACTAAGAACTGTTCTCCATAAAAGCCTTTCTGGACTTAGGAAAATCATAGAACCTGCCTGATCCTTTTATGGAACTTTATTTTCAGTTTTGGGAAAAGAGCCACAAATTCTGGATCTTTACCCAAAGAGCTTCACAGCTGCTAGTTTTATAAAATATAGAGCAAAACTAAACAAAAATTACTGACAATGAAACATAACAAAAAGTTGAATAATGCAAGTTTTCTGTGAAAATTTTCTATCCACTGTTCATCACATAACACTTAAAGAGGCTTCAGCCACCAAAGGTTAGGCCAAAACACTAAGAAATAAAATGTTATCTAAACCAGCTTCAGAATTATGAAGACAAGTTGGGAATTGTCAAATACTTCAGAAAAATGCTATCAGCTGACATATTGAATTTTCCACTTCTTACCTTCAAGGATAACAAACAGCCTGTCACATTAGCTCCTAGAATGCAATTAGCATTAATAGCTACATAAAGTAATCAACTACTTTGAAAATGTGATGGACACAAGTACAGTTTCTTTACCATAACAACCAAGAGTTCCTCTTTAAAACCCCAGCAAATCATCTTGAATGACTCATGTAACATGACCTCTACAGTTCAACCAGCATAGGATGCTGATTCAACCCCAACAATGCCTTTTCTTTCACAAAAATAAGATCCTCAGAGGCAATTTTCCAAAACAGATATTCTTAATCCTCCTTTTACGTGGAACAGGATGACAATATCATCACACAAAAGTTTTAAAGGTATGGATTTAATTCTGGGTCCATGGAAAACTTTGGTCTCTGCACTTTTCCCTTTATAAATACAAATGTTTGTGACAACCTTGAGAAATCAACTTTCCTTTGGGAATTATCATTGACTCTCAGTATACAAGTCTTGGCAGAGATGCTAAATAAGGGTTCAAAATCAAACAACAATTCAACCAAATATATAGACTTTCTTTTTTGTTACAAATTTAGAAACTATTTCATTGCATTTTCCAGTGTTTCCAAGCTCAGCTCTCAAAGAAAATATAAATAAATTGATTATACTGCACCCAAAAGTAATCTGTTTTCACCAACATGAAAGAGATACTGATAATAAAGCTTAAAAACATAATAGAATATTTTTTACAGTATTCAAATTTGTGTCTTTGAAGCAACAAGATCTGCAATGTGCAGATATGTATAATTCGTCTAAAGCACAAACCAGCTGGAACAAACAATTTCATTTTGAGAAAACAGCAAAAACTCCATTTCTAGTATGTATACACAGGGTGGGAATGTCCTGGCTGCACTTTTATTTCAGAAGAATCAATTAGAATAAAAGCACAAATATAGTCATTGTATTTTTTATACATTTTGTGAGACTTTACCCTAGTTTATCAAGGTAGCTTGGATTTCTAATTATATTCGTCGGTGTGATTTCTGTATCTGCAAGGTACACTCCTATTTTTTCATTGCAGTCATTCATGAAAATACTGAACAGCCTCACTCCATTGAATACTTTTCTCTGCACAGTCCCTTGGAGTGACAGTGAATGACAATGATGGAGTTTTCTCTTGATGTGGCATGCTCTGCAGTTCTGCTTTCACTTTGCAGTAGTTTCAGCCAATTCAGATTTCCTTAGTTTCTTTATGATACTGTTAGAAGAATATGATATGGCAGTATCAGAGATCTTCCTTAAGTCATGGTAATTTTCTGTTTACTGCTTATTGCCAAAAACAAAATTAAAACTGTGGCCTGATTTTGCATTGATGGAAGACAGACATCATGTTTGTTCATCTGTGTTATGGTTTAGGCCTGGCAAAGCCAAGGCCCCCATAAATATACCTTTTACCTGATATCTGCTGTGAGATGTGGCCAGGAAATAAGCAAAGCAGGCTCCAACTTAAACATAAAGAGAAGTTTATTAACTAAACTACACACACAATTACTAAACTACACACACAATTACTAACCTACACAGACACAGGGAAAAAAACAAGGAGAATGAAAACTACACAGAAACACTTCCTTATCCTCCTCCCACCAAATTCCCAAACACATTTACATTTCCCAAAAATTATCCACACTCGGTCTGGCACCACCCTTTGGGAAAAAATCAAATCTTCAGCTCATAAGGGATAGACGGAGTCCTTCCTTGTGCCACGGACTTCTTGTCACAATCAGCAATCCGCCCGGTATCTTGCTATCTCGTGACATCTCCTTTCCATGCCAAGGTGCTCTCACCACCTGGCATGGGATGGGGCAGGGGCCTGCCTTCAGGGCCTTTTAAGAATGCCTCGTCTCGTTCCAAGCAGAGCACAGTCACAATCCTGGGACCTCTGTCCCCCCCATGTCTTCTATACCCCCTGGGGCCGAGGGGTCTCAAAACCAAACTCTCTTGACGCCGAGCCTCCGCTTCCCCCTGCAATGCAGCCTCTGCATCACCAGGAAACAGTCCATGGAAATACAACAAAAAAGAGTCCAGCAAAAACTGCCACTCCATCTTCCTCCATTCCTTCAACATCTCTCTTCTCCCTTTGCCAGACCCTCCTTACTGGCCTGATTTTCTTCCTTCATCTTCCACTCCTGTCCCTTTCCCAGGAAAG
Source organism: Melozone crissalis (assembly GCF_028551555.1). NCBI lineage: Eukaryota > Metazoa > Chordata > Aves > Passeriformes > Passerellidae > Melozone > Melozone crissalis. The sequence goes on along the minus strand of NW_026535791.1, from coordinate 57,684,301 downwards.
GCAATGTTCTGCGAAGCCTTCATTCCCCAAAGGGTTAAAAGTTCTCCCAGGCGGCCGGACTGCCCGCTGCCCCCCCCCCCCCCCTTTCTCCTCCCAGCCGTGCTGCCTGCCGGCACATGATATCAAGTTTCAAGATATACAGTTCGAGCACGGGCTGCATTCTCTGGGGGGGGGAATAAACAGGTCGCTCAAGGGTCTGCCACCCTTCCTCCGAACCCGGGCCTACCGTAGATGGGCCACGTGGCTTTCCCCTCCCCCAGCCCAGCCAGCAACTGGGCCGGGGGAGAGACTTCTTCACGCCGGAAATCCCAAGAGAGCTCCGAAGGCCAAGAGCCCTGCTTTTAACCCCTTGAGTTCGTAGTCTCAAGAGGCGGATCCAAATGTCCCACTGGTCAAACTAAGTGCCCATCTTAAATTCCAATTACCCATTGGTAATCACAGCAAAACAAAATATCCCAGATGTCCCATTTCCGGTCAAACCACGACAATCTGTCAAAGCTTACTCAGCCTCCAGGAGTTCTCAGGAGAAGTTACTACAGACTTCTGGCTGCCTCAACCAAGTTTGCTGCTGCTGGGATTTTATTATCTTGAGATAATGAGATGTTGAGCTCTCTGAGTGAAACAAAAGATGTTCTGCATTTCCTGGCTTTGAAGAAGCCGCCTGCTGTCAGGCACAGCAGTCAGCAGAGCTCCAGCCTGCCCACCCTACACCCAGAGAGGTCTCTCCTGGAACTTCCAGCCGTGACGAGGTCTCTGGTGTCAAGATGACACTGAGGTGTTAGAAAGTCTCTTTTTTCCCAGCCCCAAGACTGATGAAGAAGACAGGATTCCCTGGCTCTGGTTCTCAAGGTTATTTATTGTGACCATGGTCACAAGGGTCTTCAGGGTGAGAGAGAGGCGAGAATGCGTTCAGAACGCTCGATTTATTATTTTATGATACATATATATTACATTATGACTATACTAAAAAGAAATAGAAGGAAAAGTTCTCAGAAGCTAGCTAAGCTAAGAATAGAAAAGAAAGAATAACAAAGATCTGTGTTCCAGCAGAAAGTGAGACCCAGCTGTGCCGTGAGTGGTCAGTAAATCCAAACATCCACCCGAGACCAATCACGGATCCACCTGTTGCATTCCACAGAAGCAGATAACCATTGTTTACATTTGTTGCTGAGGCCACAGCTTCTCAGAAGGGAGAAAAATCCCAAGAATGGATTTTTCACAAAAGATGTCTGTGACAATTTATTATTTCTTATCTATAACATTCTTTCTCTGACCTGCCGAGGTCTGTCTGGCAGGTCCAGGTGGTGGCACACTGCCCGCCCTCAGGGCAGTGTTATCTTTTTATACTAAAAACTACAGGTACTTTATTTACAATTATTTTCCAATACCTATCACCTATGTTAGACAGTCCGTCTCTACTCTAAACCAATCCAAAAGTCTCTACTCTAAACCAATCAAAAAAAGAAATCCCATCACAGCAGAAGATGGAGGACAAGAAGGAGAAGGAAAAAAGACACGCCCAGATTCCTCCATCTTGCCTCTTGATCCCCCATTCTAAAAACCTCAAAATTCTACATTTTCACCCAGTGATAAATTCACTATCATTCTATTCAAACTCCTGTGGCTTGTAACGCTTCACATAAAGTTGGTAATTGTTTCCATGGGTTAAAATCGAAGACACAGGTGTCTGACTCCAAGCCAAGGTCTCTGAGGCCCCTGCCAGGGCCTCGAGTCCTCCAGAGCAGCCAGAGGAATGTCCTGGGTTCCAACACAGCATTACTGAACCACACAGCTCACTCTCCACCTCACCTGCCCACTGACAGCTGTCCTACAACTGTGAACAGCCTGAACCAAGCAACTGAAACTACGGAAAACTTTAGGTCCGGCAACACTACAGTTCAGATCCCAGTGACAGCCAACTTTTGCAGCTCCCTTCTCGAGATCTTTACAAGAACATAACTTAGACGTTTTGAAACTTCCTGCTGAGCCGCTGTGAAACCAAGGCTTCCTGCTGAACAGCTATCTTGTGGAGAAATCAAATCAGAATTTTAATAATTTATTTTTTTTTCTCTCTCTCTCTCAAATGAGACAGATACAGAAAGTTATTCCTGTGGAGATACAGGCAGACTAGGAATCATCCACCAAAGACAGGGGAGCCTGGAAGTCCAGAGACCTCCACAAATTTGCAAAGGTTCTGAAATCAGAAACTCTGAGCCCAGGGCTTCCATGGCACCAGGAGGTAGCAGTTTTTCAGCTGGATATCTGAAAATATTAAAACATATGCTTAAAATCAAAATAATTATTGCCTTTTTATCTGCTGGATTAGATTACCCTTTACATACCTTCAATGACAAAAGATTACAAAACTGAATGCTTCTCATGTGACTTTTGCAGCAATTCTTTCCACCAGTTAAGAACAGAGTGGGGATTTTTTTTCAAGGAGCACTGGTCAAAATTTACATTTAAAAAATTTAACTAGACTAAAACCAATGGACAAAAGAATATATCAATTAAAAAAAACTACTATCTCAAAAAAACAAGTAAATTAGTTTGAATCATTTCAATTTTCCATTACTTTCTGAGCTAGAGCATATTGTTTCAGATATGATTAAAATCATATTTGCTTTGTGTGATTCACTTTGCTTAGTTATGTAAAATATGCAAACTACCATTCAATTAAGTTACAGTTAGAAAACATATTTTGCATAATAATATCTTGATGTTATCTGATTAAAATAATTAAATGGTTCTGCATATTTTTCTCGTTCTGTGTGAAGCTGGTAAATTATACTTTTTGTTTGATTGTCAAGTAAGTCAAATCTGGAAGTGTCAAAGCTAAATTATAATTTTACCAGGTCTGAGGAGAGGAATGTGAACACCCTAAATTATGGTATTTCCATCCAAATAAAATGCTTATTTATCCAATATAAGTGAGCCAAAACTCTGACTTAAAGATATAAATTTCATTTACATTCTTTCAACAGCTAGTATGGCTAGAGAGAAGCTGCTTACATGTGTTTACACATTTCCTACCTACAGTTGTTTCTATTATTTCCTATAAGGTTTGCAAATCCTTTGTTATAAATATCTCTTTCCATGCAAATATCATATACTTTCATGCCAGTGTATGATATTTGCAAACATACAGAAGTTTCCAGGTAAAAGCAGCTGCCCTGGATTTAGACTTAGGGCTTAATTCTGGGCTTCTCTTTTCTACCCAAAAAACAGTGGTATGGGTCTGTGGAGAGAGTAAGCAACATCATTCTGTTAATTTTAGAAAATCCCAAGGATCTAAACTTCCACACCCTTTACAGAATACAAGGTGAGATAAACTCAGTGTCATTATTATGTGAGGAAGAATTAGTCTGAAAAATATAAAATAATCAACTTCGTTTTAGAAATACTTCCATTTATTAAAATAATAGCAATCATTAAAATAGAATGAAATATATCATGCTAATACAAAATTATAAGCACTGTTACCCAATACTGATATTTGTACCTTGGCTGTGGAAGAATAGAGACTTCTTTCACAAACTATTGTGCAGGTAATTCCCCTTGTACAGAGAAATGGCCTTTCTGTTGCAAAATAACCTTCAGAGAAAAAGAAGGAAGGAATATATACTTGAGTATCATCTTGAGATGAAGCTGACATGTCACCTGAATATGTATCTACACATAAATGGAGAAGCACTCACAGTTCTCAACATTTATATGCACCCTGGCTGCTTGAAAGATAAATAAATAAATATAACCTCTAAGTACCATGGGGAGTCAATTGCTCAGATGTGTTAAAAATAACCTCCTGACTTCTCTCCTGTAAGAGCAGATTTGTTTCTAAGGATGTGAGACACAAGCATGCAATGTAATACAATCTAGATAATCCATTTATTAGTATAGGCAATTATTTGAATAGCCTGAATGAATAAGGAGATTCCTAAAAGGACTGCTTCCAAGAGATCAGTGGATAAATGGACAGCTGCTGTTACAGAAACCTTTAAGGAAGATTAGAGAGACCTTAACCTGGGCAGAAAATCAGGTACCAGTGGCATCCCTGAAGGTAAAGAAGACCTGTCTAAAGAGAAATGATACTTTACTAATTCTTTCCTTACCTCTTCTTCATGGAAAAAGGTGTACTGTGTGATAGGATATCTCTAAATAACAGGAGAAAAGAACAAAAAGCTGATGATAAAATTAACATAAATGAATTTTGGCTCTCCTCCATATATCCCACCTAATTTAGTGTCAGTAATTAACAATGAAATTAGGTACACACTCAATTTCCATGAGATGATAGGCAATGTTTGCCGACTGTCTCTGTAAAGTTAGAGGCATTAGAGGATTCTGTCACCAAATGTCAGTGAACTTGAGTCTAGAATTCTCCATATAGAAATTTTCATAAAGATTTTTATTCAGCTGAGGTCTCAGCAATAAAACCAACAGCTGAATACTTTAAAGTCTGATTTCCAGCTGCAGCACTGCCAGTGTATTTATTCAGCTTTAATAACAGCTGCTGGTTTATGATTCTGCTGATAAAGTACAGCAAATACACAGTACCCTTCTTCTGATAAGAATACAGAAATATCAGTATGTGATTTTGTAAACAGATAATCTTTAAAGAGAGATTTTTTTTACCTAGAGCTGGCAAACAAAATTTGATAACAAAAGCACCAAAAATAAATATATAGAAAGGCTTTTTAAAAGGAAACAAAAACTCAGAGGAATTTAGGTACTTGAGCAAGATCAGTCCTCATTATGCTGTTGATGGGCATGAGCTAAAATAGACAGCCACACTTCTAATTAGTTATTTTCACACTCCTTCAACTAAATATTTGTTTTGGACAAATATGCAGGTTATTTGTGCTGGAATCTGCATCTTAATCCAGGAGTCCCTGTGTTCTGGCTAATATCCCCTAGGATCTGAGAAGGGCTCATGCCTGAGGAAGGCTGCTCAGCTCTGACAGCTCCTCTGGCACCGTGTGCTGGCCCTACCCAGGATCTTTGTGCTGCCAGCATTCCTTCACAGCTAGGTGCTGCAAACATTTGCTAAGAAATTATGAATAAGCTCTTTGCATATGTAACAAATCCAAGGCTTTGGGGATGTGGCTGTTCTCTGCTGTAGATGGTCTGTGCATGCAGCTGAGCCTGTGCTTTCAGGACATGGGGGTTCAAGCCCAGCAGCTCACACTTGCACCCAGAGGCTGTCTGATGGTGACTGTGAGTTTTAGCTTTGCTGTCCTCACAGAACATACTCATCCAGCTCAAGGTGTGTCTGCAGCTCACCAGACATATGCCAGTCTGGAAAAATACACAAACTCTTCCCAAGTCCTGCCCGAAAAATAGAAGGATTAAAAAAAGGCCTTCAGTGCTCACAGTGTGCCAACTCTGAGGCTTGCTCTGTCACCGACATCTTTTCATAAAAATCCTTTCTTGGGATTTTTCTCCCTTCTGAGAAGCTGTGGCCTCAGCAACAAAATGTAAACAATGGTTATCTGCTTCTGTGGAATGCAACAGGTGGATCCATGATTGGTCTCTTGTGGATGTTTGGATTTACTGACCACTCACGGCAGAGCTGGGTCTCACTTTCTGCTGAGACACAGACCTTTGTTATTCATTCCTTTTCTATTCTTAGCTTAGCTAGCATTCTGAGAACTTTTCTTCTATTTCTTGTAGTATAGTTATAATGTAATATGTATCATAAAATAATAAATCAAGCCTTCTGAACATGAGGCCAACATTCTCGTCTCTCTCTTCATCCTGAAGACCCTTGTGACCACTGTGACATTGCTCTGAGTTTTCTGTGGGTGTTTAAGAGAGAAACAAACACAAATGTCTTTGGCTCATCCAAGATGGGCAGTATCATACTCAAGAGGGACACAGGAACAGAGTAAAGTAAAACAGACCTCAGAATTTGTCTTTCCATATCTGGGTCCACACTGTAATGTGACTTCCCAGTCTCACCCCTCTAAACTACAGTAGCCCTTCTGAAAAACAGCTGGTTACAGCTGTGCACAGACAGAGCCAGCAGCAATACAGACCCTCAGAACCTCAGAAACCTTTCTCCCTCTGGTCAGCTTTAGGTTAAACAACTTCCCCTGCTCCTCTAGAGAAGATCACTGTACTGGGCCAGTCAAATAATGCATTTCATGAGGTGCTGGCAAGAAATAAGCTCTCCTGTCCAAAAGGCACAAAAGTTTTCTACTTTTCCAGTCTCAACACTCAAAAAAAGCAGCTAGACACAAGAGGCTATTCAGGTGCTCCCTGAGCAGAGACAAGATGCCCTCTCACAGGGTGGTGGCAGGCAGAAAGCAAGAGGAAGCCACCTAAGCCACAGGCCATGCAGCACGCTGCTAGTAGCATTTAGAGACCTATCAAGTGCTTTACTAATGTATTGTATCCCTACTTAACCTCTCTTCAGCTCCATTTCCCATGCTTCTTCCACAACCTGTTGGCTGAGCTGGAAAATATACTTCTTGCTGGCTTCAAACTTTGCCGGGAATACAGGTGCTACTTCAGTAGCTCCCTGTAGACACTCTTCTTGCCTAGCAAAAATAAACTGGTTTTTTGGGGGTTGGTTTTTTTTGTTTGTTTGTTTGTTTGTTTTGGTTTAATTTTTTTTTTCTTTTTTGGAGCAGGTTAATTATAGGAAATTCCAAGTAATAGAAAAGGCAAGTGCAAAACACCCAGCTTCAAATTTTAAGGCAAAAGAATAATCCACGTTCATCTGTATTTCTTTTTCTCTGCCATCAGTACCAGGTTATTTCCTATTGCTCCTTCAGCCAGAGGATTAGAGTTCACCTTGATTTTATTCCACCATTCTGAGGAATCTTTTATTCCACCATTTCTGCCAGCAGTATTCAGGTAAACTGTTTAAAAAATATAAAATCAGTGGGGCTCCTTCACACTCCACCCAGACTGGATTTGGTTCAGTTTTTTCCTTTCCTCTGGAGGCCCTGATGTCCTTTCAGCAAGCAGCACTATGCATGAGGAGCACTTGTCTGAAAGGCTCCAATCTAACATGAGCATTTAGGCTGAGTCCTCTAGGGAAGAGCTCCATAGTGGTTTTGACAATTTCCATAAAAACTTCTGAGTGTCACATTTTGAGTGAACTTTGCCTCAAAATATCATTTTGGTAGGAGCCATAGATGGTAAAAACAAAGCAGACAGCACTCTGATTCAGTCTGGACAAAGTTCAGACAGAGGTGAAAGAAATAAACTCAGTGTGCTGAGAGGAAAATCATCAACATCTTCTAGGTGGCATTACAGGACAGCACTAGCAGGCACCAGAGAGATTTACCTCAGGCAAAATGAAACAGCTTGTCTAGCCCAAGAGAAATTCAAACACTGAGCAACAGGGTAACCAGTAAGAAGGAATCTGTACCTGCTCAGATGCTGTTGAAGTTACTATTTTTAAAATTTCCTCTGGAATGCAACCTCTCTGTGAGACAGTTAAAGACTGCTGAGGTGATGTGATCTCACATAACTCCAGACTTGAACATGAGTTCAATTTGGGGGCTTTCATCATCTGCTTTAGCTATTTCCTTCATGATTAGGAGAATTGCTCACTTTTATTTGCCCACAGAGGGTTGGACAACAAGCACTGATACAGAAGGCTGCTGTCGGCTGAACTCCCCTTCAGCTGTCAAGGGACAGTTTTTAACCTGGAACTACCATTTCAAACAAAACAAACCCTGCTTTTCCCTCTGCAATTAAGAGGAATCATACTTCAACCAAGTGAGCTAATCCATTGTCTTTCTCCTTTTTGCCATTAAGAGGTAATCAGTTTCCAAGTCAGGAGTAGAAAAGAGCTGTGAAACAACACAAAGAAGAAAAGGGAAAAGGAGAAAGCACTTGAAGCTGTGCAGAGAGGGATTTGTCCCAGTGTTGGTGCTGAAGGTACCACGCTGGTTCAGCTCCAGCAGACTAAGTGTCATCTGAACCTATGGATGGGGGAGAGGATAGCCAAAGTAAAGCTACCCAGGAAAAGGTGGAACATTGAAGCTGTCAACAGGTTTATTAACTGTATTAACTTTGGGGATCCAAAACATTCCTTGTGCTAAATATTTAGGTGCTTTTAATGATCAATGTAGGAAATAGAAAAAATAATCTTTTACTTTATGGGCTATGAAGGACCAGGAGGACTACAAAAAGGACAAATGGCTTAAAGAGGAGATATAGAGAAAGTGGTAAAAAACCCAAGAGGAATAGGAGCTTGCCTGAAGCTGACAGCCAGTAGGCTAAGTCTCCTAAAATGGAAAGAGCTTCACTTGAGTTCCATGAAACTTCACTTTATGTAAAGAGCGTAATTTAGACTTATTAAATACCAATAAAACACTAATTTTTCTGTCAAAACAAATTTGAAAAAAAAAAATTCTGGGAAAAGTATTTATATTCCTATATTATGGTTGTAATATCTGCATAATTTTTGCAACTGCATTAAAAAAAAGTCAACAAGAACACTTTCCTTGAATGCAAAAGGGTTTAGATTTATTAAGACTGTAAAGGCATATATTCTAAGCTTTGTGTCTATAGACTAAAATCCAGTGACCTGGTTTTAAATTGAGTAGGATGCCTGCACTTTCTATGAGGTTCAGTGAGGGTAATACAAGAGTCAGAATTAAGATTTATTGAAAATAGCCCTATGGGTTTGTCTCCCATGATATTAAGGCAGTCTGTGTTATTTTCTCCTTGTCTGCTGAATTTTGGCAGCTGTACCAGAGGTGTCTGCACTAAGTGGGACAACCTCAAATGAAGGTGCCTTAGAAATGACTCCTGTGACTCCTGCCCAGGCCTGAGTCCCGCAGCAGGGACTGAAGGGGAGTGAGACAGGCAGCTCAAAGGGAGACACCCAGCCAAGTGCAGGACTTGGGTAGGGGCAGGGGGGTGTAGGTGAGGGTATGTCTGAATGACACAGAAACCTGGCTTTGATGGGTGGTCTGTATCAGGTAACTCAAGAGGACTTATTGAAGGCCTGTTTATAAACCACAAAAGGACTGAACAGACCAGAAAAGCTGAGATGATTTCCATCTGTTCAGCCCCTCTGTGATCTTTATGTACCTCAGAAAGAAACCAATAAAAGACAAGGATAGGGAAGCAAAGTGGGGGTGAGAAATAACAGAGAGTGAAGAGCTGAGAAACTAAGGAAAATTTCAGCCCAGTGTTTACATTTGGCAAAACAGTGAAAGAAGGGCTGAAGTGTATCTGTCTCTGTCTCTCTAACACAATCTTGTTACTGTGTTCTGGATTCCTGGTTTTGACACCACCCTTCACCTTGCATCAGCCTTGGTTAACAACCCCCAGCCACAGCTTTCCTGATCCCAAGTTTAACAACCCTCTGGGGTTAAATGGGATTGGCACAGCTTGGTGAGACTGAGCGGGGCTGCTTGTTCAGTTTATGTCAACTCTCTGTCCTCAGGGTCTTCTTCATCAGAGCATCTCATTTTCCATAAACTGTTCTTTTAAATGCTTGAGTGATCACTCAGAGTTGGTCATATGACCAGTCATGCACAACAGCTACACCAACAGTCCAGGGAACAGAGCATTCATTCTCTGACGTCTTTATGAAATAAATATAGTTATAAATACACATGGACTATTTCACAGCCAGGGTGGCTTTTTACCTGCAAACCAAGGATGGACTCTCCAACCAAGGATGGACTCTCTGAGGGTGAAAATAGCAGCAAGAGGGATTTATCCTAAAGTCCTTGGACATTTGCAGTGCACACTTTTAATCTTGACCCAGTTATGTCTGTTTCCTCCATTGATCATCAAAGGCATTTGAACACTTAGGTCAAGTTCTCATTTTAGATACCAAAGGTTAATAGTCTCAAAAAGCCACTGCCCAGATTTTTACAGCTGATCAGGCTGCATAAACAGCTCTACAGAATAACTGCTGGTAATGGACCCAGCCCTGCTTCTGTATTTTCAGACCTCCTGTTCTCCTTCTGGAAACCCAGAGAAATCTGTCCCCCATCAGCTGTGCCCCCATGCCAGTGATCTCAGCAAATTACCAAAACCAGCCTTTATCCCTTTAACAGTCCCTCAATGCAAACCAAGCTCAAGTTGCACTGTTTGGCTGCTGAGACACTGGATTAAAAGTGAAATTGTGGGAATAAATTAGTTGTGACATTTGACTAGGAACATTAGATCCCCAGAATCTGAATACAGAATTTGTGGACCATGAAAGTGATACCCTGATGAGGTAAGAAAGGACAATTGGGTTGCTTGTGGCTGTTTTTCCTCTTGCAGCAGAAACTCAGTCAAATTTCTTCAGCCTCCTACTGTTTTATTTAATGATCATAAATACTTCTAGCAGTAACCATGCCATTTTTTCTCCCTGAGACCTCATCTGGAAACTGGAAGCACATCCTGTTTCTTCTTATTTCATTTGCTGATTTTTCTGGAGTATTTTGAGCATCAGTGAAGCCTACGTGGATTTGGATGACTAGGTGTGCAGGGACTGGAGGAAAATTTTCAGGATGCATATGTTTTTTGCAGTTCCTTTGACTGGAACTTGATGGAAATCTGTGTTCTTCACTGTGTGCATACACTGAGCAAAAAGAACGGAACTGTACAAGAGAAAATTTTCATGCAATTAAAACACATACACAGATTACTGAGACAATTGAAAATTAAAATTCCCCAGGGTATGGTATTGGGAAGACTGTCAGAGTGAATACAGCTTTGAGGAGCAGCAAAGATGCTCTCCAAGGAGAAATCAGATAAAACAGTTGAGCATGAAAAGCATTCACAAGGGCATCCCTGATCATGACAGCCATTGCACAGGAGATGGATCAAATCCATATTGTAACTGAAGTAAAACCTGCAGAGGGAGATCAGAATTTCCTCAGCATAGGGGGATTTTCCCCAAGGAGGAATTATGCATAAACAGCCCTTGTAGAGGAGGTGGAGATGTTACCCAAGACTGCATGAACAAATTCACCTGAGAGATGCTGTATAAATATTTGAAATGTGAGAAAAGCTTAACACAAGAACTGTCTCAGACATAAGGGATATGCCAGGCTCCCCTGGCTGGGCAGCAGGCAAAGTCACAGATCTGTGGTGAAATAAAAACAAGGGCCCATGCAGGAGAATCACAGATCAATGACCTGTGAGAGATGAAAAGCCATCCCTAATCTGTCTTTGCTAAATCACAGACCATATACTGAGGTGATGAACCTCGAACCTTTCTGATGGGGACACTTGTGTTGGAAACAGAGAACCCAACACAGAAGAGAGATTTGGGAAACCAATCATATGGGAGACCCCTATTTGCTGTGGAGTCCTTGCAGAAGAGAGGCCAAATTGAACCCAAAGATGATCCCTCCTTTGCTCCTGCACTAGGAGTAAGGTGTATGAGTTCACGTGCAGGCACTTGAGGAGGTTTCCTGAGCACTTTGCAGTTGGAGGGACAGGGACTGAGGGGATGAGAGAAGAATGAGGAGCAAGGTAGGCACTGACAAGTATTGTGACACCAGGAGAAAAGAGGCAAGGGGCTGAAATCTGTGCTTTATCTCATCCTGATGACTGCTAGAATAAGGAATCCAAGAGAAAGTAGCCACAGCCACATGGAGACATGTTGGAGAGAGCATCCAGGTGATGAATGGTGCCACATCCAGTTGGCAGCCAGTCACTAGTGGTGTCCCCCAGGGATCAGTGCTGGGCCCAGTCCTGTTTAATACCTCTACTGATGATCTGGTTGAAGGGATTGAGTCCACCATCAGTAAATTTGCAGATGACGCCAAGCTGGAAGCAAGTGCCAATCTGCTGGAGGGTAGAAGGGCTCTGCAGAGAGACCTGGACAGGCTGGATTGATGGGCTGAATCCAACAATATAAGGTTTAACAAGTCCAGATGCTGGGTCCTAGACTTTGGCTGCAACAACCCCATACAGCACTGCAGGTTGGGGAGTGGCTGGACAGCAGAAGGAACCTGGGGTGCTGGTTGACAGCGGGCTGAACATGAGCCAGCAGTGTGCCCTGGGGGCCAAGAAGGCCAAGGGCCGCCTGGCCTGGATCAGGAACAGTGTGGCCAGCAGGAGCAGGGAGGTCATTCTCCCCCTGTACTGGGTACTGGTGAGGCCACACCTTGAGAGCTCTGTCCAGGTCTGGGCCCTCAGCTTGGAAAGGACGTTGAGATGCTTGAGGGTGTCCAGAGGAGGCAACGAGGCTGGAAAGGGGCTTGGAACACAAACCCTGTGAGGAATGACTGAGGTAACTGGGGGTGTTTAGGATGGGAAAAAGGAGGTTCAGGGAGACCTTATCACTCTCTACACTTCCCTGAAAGGTGGCTGTAGTCAGGTACAGGTCAGCCTCTTCTCTGAGGCAGCAGTGACAGGGTGAGAGGACACAGCCTCAAGCCGCACCAGGGGAAGATTGGACTGGACATTAGGAAAAAGTTCTTCACAGAAAGAGTGATTGGGCACTGGAATGGGCTGCCCAGGGAGGTGGTGGAGTCACCATCACTGGAGGTGTTTAAAAAAGACTGGACGTGGCAGTCAGTGCCATAGTTTAGTTGATGAGGTGGTGTTAGGTCGTAGGCTGGACTTGATGATCTCCAAGGTCATTTCCAACATAATTAATCCTGCGATTTATTTTGACCAGTGGTTGTTTCTAGAAAAGAGGGGTGAGCAGGGAGATGCAGACTGTTTTACAGAGGTGGTAGAACGCTGCCTTAGTAATGCAAGGAATTTTAAATGCTACATTCTTATTTTGTTTCAACTTTTTTCATATCCTGCTCCTGGGAATTTCCAAAAATTGCTTTGTTGGAAACTGCGTGCCTTGCATGCAGTACATTTTCATTTTCACAGGATGCATTTAAATACTCCCTGTCCTGTGCTAGAGCAAAGGGTTAATACTCCAATTTATTCCAGTACTAAAATAACTCCAGCCCTTGTGAAGCCTAGCAGCTGTTCCTATTGCAATGAATTAATTTAATTAAGAAAAATTAATTAATCAACAAGTAATCCGACTTGCAATCTGCCCCATGATAAGCATTTTATATTGAGATTCAAGTCGTCAGAACTACCTCCAGCACAGTTTTTAAAACCTGATAAGATGTTCCCTGACTGGAGTTTTCTAGAGAAGCAAGGTGACTCCCAGGAGAGGGGGCCAGGCTCTGCTGGGCACTCACATGCTGGCAGTGGATGCTGACCCAGGCAGAGCAGCCTGATCACAACTGATGCCTCTTCATAATGAGGGAAAAAGGGGAAAAAGTGATTGTGAGCTTACTGGGTCTCAGAAAGATGGAAATGTGGGTCTCTCTGGCAGAGAGTGAGATACAGGAATTTGTTCTGAGACTTTCAGAGCACTGCAAAGAAAAAGGTACCTCCTGGACCAGTGTTTTTTTGGAAACAAGAAATCAAAGACAGATCCTGGACTGGCAGGAGCCAGAAAGTCTCAGCCAATGGTGTCTGCCACAAGTGTGGCCAAGCCACGGAAGAAAATCTTTCTGTAACACCAGTGAATGAGGCACAGATATACATTAAGTCATGGCAAACATTGTGTTGATGACATTAAAGGTCAAGGGGAAGAAGGAGACAGCTACAGGAAATGAAATCTGGTTTAACAATGTGTTTTATTGTCACTTCCTTTAGATTCAAAATATTCCCATGTACAGTTCAAATCTGTGTCTCATATGTCTATGCATAAATATATACCTATATATGTGTATATAGAGAGATAGATATATATATACATATATATATAATTTCTGTCCAAGGTGAAAACCTAATATCAGAAAGGTATAAGAATGCATTTCTCATGGAAGTTTAGTTTTGTTATGCAAAGGGGCAGTTCTCTGTTCTCACAAGAAAAGAACCCTATGCTTCAAAAGCAATGGCAGATAGGTTTTGATAAAAAAAAAAACTACAGCACTCTATCTCCTGCTATCACAGAATACTTTCACTTATGTTCCCAAAGAATGCTGAAGCTGTACCCCTTATCTTCAGAGGTAATAAGCCACATCTTGTGTCTGATATAAAGAAGACCATATGCTGTTTCCAGCAGGTCATTCTCCTTTAGAGTAAAAAGAACACTTATTATTAAAAACAAAACCAAACAAAAACCCAAAACACAAACAAAACAAAACAAAGGAAAAAAATGACACAAAACAAAACCCACAGCCAAAGAAATTTATTAAATTCAATGACTGTGCATTTTCTACCAAAAACTCCACAAATTCTGCAGAACAACTCCCCCTCCTCAGCAGTTCTGTGTGTTCAGTGTGCAAAGTATTCAGAGGCACCAGAATAGCTCGCTGCTTGTCAGTCTGTCAGCTACAGCAGCCCAAAGAAGGGTTTTGTTTCAAATTTCTAAGAATTTAAACTACGGGTAGTCCTGAAGGCAAGGATGCAAAGGGTATGCATGGAAACAAGCTGGGGGGTTCACTTTATATTCTCACCTTGCTTGTAGAAGTAAGAATTTTTTTGTCATCCTTTTAAATGCTTTACTGGAAAGAAGTCAGGACTGCCTTTCAGGATGGTATCTCCTGCAAACTGAGGGAGGCAGCTCACCCTTCAAGGTCTTGCAAAAAGGAGAGACTTACAGTTCAAAACTTTTTTTTAACCTATATCTAAGCAAAAGACATTTACAAAAAAAAACACAGAATGCTTAGTGGCATTCACATTCAAACCCACTATTGCAAACAGCCCTAAAGGCTCTCAGAATTTAACTTTTCATATAGTCCAGAGAAAGGGTGTTGGGATTTGCTTTGGGGTTTTTTTTTCCTGATTTTCCCCTGAAGTTACTCAAACTTTATGAAAATTTATGCTATCAAAAAAGAAAAAAAAATTAAAGAGTTAAGCAATTATATTCCCAATGTGACTGCTGTCTTAAGTGCAGCACTAAAAGCATTACTCATAACAAAAACCTGTTCCAAAAGCATTTACCTACTCCAAGTGAATCACAGAAAGTTTCTGCAATTCAGCAATTAGAAAAATAAGCCTATAAGCAGAACATGAACCCCGAGGCCTGGGGCAGCATATTAAAACAGAAGCATTTATACACATACAGGCAGTTATAAAAATTAGGTAGGCTTGTTTCCAGGTCTGTAGAAGCAGCCACCTTTCTCTCAGAAGGTTGTATTTTAAGATGCAGAGAAATCGATCTGCTTAAAGCTGTGGTTTTATTGCTTGTAATGGGATACTGAGGCCCAAGTCCTATTTGTATCTCAACAAAAAATATCACATTCTTGCAATTAAGATGTGCCAAATATTTTCTGTTCCTAAGAGGACTGCACTCTTCCAGCACTGGTATATTTATGGCATGCATCAAGAAAAACATTTTTCTTTGTAAAACAAAACCATCAATTTTGCCTGCTCATAGCAAATGAATGACTAAAGCCCCGTGTAGTTCAAGGTGCTCTTCTGAGTCCTGTGGGGCTGCACTGAGTGCCGACTGGTCTGCTACCATGAGGAACAAACCCTTTATGATTTTTAATGGGATATTAAAAAGGGATTTCAAGAAAGAGGGGGAAAAAGGTCATAAACAGTGACAAATGACACCTTGCCTGCAGAAATTTATCTCAGTCATCTCTGGAGATTTTCCATGTGCTCCAAAGCAATAGACAAAGGAATAGTTCTTTCCTCTTCCCAGTATCAATGTGAATTTAAGTCTTTAAAGTTTTTGCCTTCCAATTGCTTATTTTGAAACTTGACATATCTAGGTGTGGGTGAAACAACATCTGCTCTATTTTCCAGAGACAAAAATTCCCTGGACTCCTGACTTATTGAAAATGAATATAGAAAAAATATCTGAAATA
This sequence comes from Melozone crissalis, assembly GCF_028551555.1. NCBI lineage: Eukaryota > Metazoa > Chordata > Aves > Passeriformes > Passerellidae > Melozone > Melozone crissalis. The sequence continues at coordinate 57,668,543 of NW_026535791.1, read as the reverse complement.
GGGCATCTACTGTACATATTACTGTTTAAAGGACTTGGATTTTGAAATACATTTTTTGGTCCTCTACTGAAAGAAATTTATACTTTTTTATGCCAAAAATAAACATAACTAATACTATATCATGTCAGTTAAAGTATAAATGAGATCTATAAAATATATTGGAGAAAAATAGGCAATTTTTAGATAATAAAGTTGTCTGCTTTTCTTATTGCTGTATTTTTAAAATATATTTTATAAGACATTTTATCCTTTACATTATAATAGCCCTTCATTTTCCATTTTACAGAATTTTCTTTCACTGGGATGGAGCAGATGATAATGTGAGGAATTGACCATCTTGCTTCTCACAGACCTTGTTTAAAGTATTCAGACATTTGAAGAATGTACTTTGCTCTATCTCAGGAAGTCTGTGCTTGTTATCTTGACACAATATTCACTTTTATTAAAGGAAGAGTTAACAGAGAGCTACTGCATAGATAGAAGATGGTTAATTTATCGTTTTGATGGTTAATTTATCATCCAAATCAAGAAAATGGGTAGTCTCATGCTAAAGTACCAAATTGTTTCTTTATCTTGCTAGAAACTTGTGTGGCTTCTAGCAAGGTGTGTCAAACCAATATCAACAGTTATTTTTACTAAGTCTAATTCTTGTTAGGAGCACATTCCTATGGAATTTTTTTTGTCCTTATTATCATTTTTAAACCTCAAAGGTCCTGAAGAATTGACAAAACAATGCCCCTGTCTGGCCTTTGTTAATTAAAAAAAACAGGGGAAATGTGACTGGATTATACCAATACTCACAAAAAGGTAATAAAAGTACAATGAGAAATTTCATAGACTTCATCTAAAATATATATTTTACCAAAAGCAAGCTTTTAAACACGAGTTAGGTTTATTTCTTTGGCATAGCCTGACTGCATGCTACAGGCAGATCATTTTAAAGAGCAGTTTATCATTGCTGTTACACAGCATTCATTACACCTGAAGTAAAAATAAACAAATGGAGTTGAGGGCTAATATGCTTACTGTTGTCAACATTTTGCAAACAGGTCTCTGATTAAAGTGTCCTGTACTATTTATTATAATTATCAACTTTGCCTACTGTATCTCCTTCTGGTCATATTAGTTTAAAAAGTCATGTTGACATTCAAATACGCACATGGCCTTTTACAAGCACAATTCCTGCATCAATTCCTGTAATATACACACAAAGTGTTCGTCATAACTTTACTACTATAATAATATTGCTTTTATTATTATTATTGTCAGTGTCAGTATTGCTAACAATAATGTCAATATCAACATGAATTTATTCTTTATATTGGCATAATTTCAAATCAACCATTCATGGCCATGATCCTCTTTCAGGTGATGAAAAAGCAAAGCTCTCATTACAGATCCCAGCAAGTTTTTTCATTTAATCTTCTAAATAAGGACCTGTGTTTCAACAGCCACAAGTTATTTGGAGCCTGTGCCTCCTTATCAACCTTTCTGACCTTACCTCACTTGTAATTTCTGTGCCAGAAAGAGATGTAGGCCACTTTTCTCAGTGTCTGGGAGCAACAGGTGGCAGAGATACTGAGACAGTCTGTAAACATAAACAAAATAATTACAATAAACAATAATTGCATAAACAAAATAACCATCTGATTGCCACCAACCTCACCTGCCTGAAGCTAATGCTGGCATCCATTTTCATGTGCTTCACTACAGACCTATATTAACATGCACACTTATGGACATTTGTGTGTATACTTATATATACAAATGCATGTTTACTTGAGGGAGCACATGTTCCTCTACCTGTTCCTTAGCTTCAGAATGCCCTCAGTAGCCACATCTCACCCATTGATAAATTTTCTGGCTTTAGAACTCATGTAGCAGCAAGCTAAGGGTGGAGGGAAACAAGACACATGTGAATCCAAATGCAATTAGGCAAATTTCATAATTCCTGTACGTCACATTATCCAAGGAGCAGAGGTGTGATTAGGTTTAATCAAGAGCTTGCTTTGTTAGACCTATCTTTTTTTTTTAATTCTGTAATTGACTGCAATGGGGGTGCAGGCTTTGATAAGGGTCTGAGTGATTTATATGCCATTTCCATACACATCCTTTGTATTTTAATTTAATGCCTTTTGTCAGGCACCTGGACATCTCCAGTCTCTCTGTGCCCTCTGGCAGCCCCATTCCCAGGGTAAGCACGCAGCAGACATTAAGCACAGAAGAGATCTGAAGCATTCCGAACAGCCAGGAAAGACATGAGAGAAAGGCTGTTCAACAAAAACATGCTAGGCATATAAAACTTCACTAGATAATAGGATTACTGTGTAGAAACACCCCACTTCTATCTCTCAGGCTCACAGTAGCTACAAAAAAAAATGGCAATAGTGAGTACAATGTTAGAGTTGCAGCCAGAGTGAAGGAATAACGAATAAGCATGGTGTTAAACTTAAATCAGGCTCCCAGCTGGAGTTTTGCTGTAGTCTGCCAAGCACAACAGGGAAGAAGGCAACAAGGACACCAGTCTGGAGATCAGAGAGGAGGTATCTGTAAAGAACAAACGATATCCAAATAGTATTGTTGGCTGCAGACACTGCACTGATAAGTCAGGCAGCATTTGGAAAGAGGAAACTCACAGGAGGAGAAGAGAAAGAAAATGAAGGTGGCAGAGGGATAGAAGACAACAAAATGGTACAAATGAAAGATAATGAGAAAAAGGCAGGGTTGTAGTGTACTTCAGCATTTAATGATGAGAAATCAGTGACACATAACTATTGATCAGTGGGCAAAAAGAAGTACAGAAAAGAGAGAGAATGCTGCTGGAAGGGTCAAATGTCTCAAGGGAGAGGATTAAGGTAACAGAGACCTACTTCAGTTTTGCAGACTCTTGGGTCAAATGCCACTAATGAAATGCCACACTCTCTGGGCATGACCCACATCTGTGTCCAACCTAGTGGTCATGGACCACTTTATGAACTAGGTCAGAGAATTGGTGGGAAAGGCAGAGAAAGCTGAGGAACTTCTTCCCTCATGGTATTTCTTGGAGGAAAGTATAAGGGGATGTTGCCTCTTGCACCATCTCATCTTCACCCAGACTGACTTGCTGAGGGGAAAGTAAGACAGGTTCTGAATAAAAATATCCCTACAAGAAAAATAATTGGTTAGGATGATACTAAGGACAGAGACACTACGCCCCATATAGCACAGTGAGAAGTAAAAAACAGAGTTTCTATAGAAGAGCTGGCATAGAGAAGGAAGACTGTAGCCATAGATTTTCCCCCAGAATAGTTTTCTTGCACTACTAGGATCCACTTCCACTGGGAAAATCCCCACGTTTTTCAAAGCCTTTCACAATTACTTGTCATTCTCTACTCTCCAAGGCTTCTAACACTTAGACATACTTAGTTTATTAGCAAATTAATTTCAATTACTTCAAAGTAATGAGCAAAGATACACTCCCTTTCTTTTTTTAGCTCATTACTGGATAAATCACTGCTGTAGGCACCAGCTTGTAAGGGATGCAGAGAACATGTGCATGCCTTGTCCTTTCATCCTCCCCAGTTCAGTCCAGTAGGGCAGACTTCATGCTCTATACCCACACAAGAACACTGTTTCCCATGTGGATTGGTTTCTCCCAAAGGAAGGGAACCATCTGGGGAAAGCTGGATTTCTTTGGAGAGTGGTAAGCAAAGTTAAATATTGGTGCAGAGAATTGTTAACATAGAGATGTCCTCAGAAGGATTTTCCCAGGTTAAGTTCCCTACAGAGCCTTTCAAAGACAGCAGCCTAGGGAGCAGTCAGTCACACGCATCCTAAGTGATTCTGTGGACATCACAGGTCAGCATGTCTTCAGCCTTATTTAGATGGAGCTGGCACATCATAAATCAGGAGTCAAATCACTGGGGTGTTGGCTCTCTGAGAGCTTTTTCCAAGCCTTTTCCTACAATAAAGCACTCCAAGGACTGACTTGCTCAGATGCAGAATGACACAGGTTTCCAGAAATTCAATCAAACTGAAATTCTCTGGGGTCTTGGCCTATAAGAAAAGCTGCCCAGTAAGGTACTGAGCAAGCATATTTTCCTAAGCTCCCTGGGTATTGCTCCTTCATCCTGATTCATAAATTATTGATGTCTCCCTGTTTTTCCTGGTGTCTTCTTCGGTGGAGTTTTCAAATCTGTGATGTCAAGTAACTCACAACTGGCTGTCCCTTACTTACACAGACATAAGAACTTCCCTGTTTGCTGTTCAGAAGCACCATGCAAACCAAAGACACTGAGGAGGGGCTCATCTCTCTTTTAAACTTCCCAAAAACATCAGTGATAAATATATCTTTTATAGCCTGTGATCATAACCAGAAAAGGAGAAGCATTCAAGTTGAAATTGAAAGCATGCAATCTTCCTGTTTTTCAATTTTCATCTTTCTGGAAATTACTAGATACATATAGTTCCATAACTACTGCATTGTGAAAAGTTGTGTTAAACAAAAATGTTACTTGCTATAATATTTAAAAAAAAAAAGCAATCTGCTCTGTCAGCTGGGTCCACTTCATATGAGATAGCCTCATTCTCTTTTTGGTTGCTGACTTCAGGATCAGCTATCACAGATGCTCCATTTTTACATTCTGTGAAGTCCTCTTCATGAATATTAGTCTTGGGGGAAGGATGCAGTAGAAAAGTTTAAAAAAAGCTAGAAAGCTTTCAGCATCATTTGATGGAAATGAAACTATTGTGGATGTTCAGCAGTTCAGTAAATTCACTGCAGAATCTGTGCCTTCTAGGCACATTAAAAAACTGATATTCTTTATGCAATCCAGGTCCATAAACCACACAAATTACACCCTGCTCTGTTGTATCTGGAACTGGAACTACTCTATGCCACCACCAAGTAGACAAAGTAGATCAAGTCACCACAAAAGACAAGATCAAAAATGAAAATATAATTAGACTAGCCTCTGCCAATCCATAAACAGCTTGGCCTCACTTTTAGATCCTCTGTTTCCAACAGGATATTGACAACCAACTAAATCTTGTCTTTTGAGATGAGCCTAATTTGAATTGTTTCAGTGTGTGCTGCAACATTAATAAATGTCATTTTTTGTCAGCATGGTATGTGACATGTCAGATGTACCACCAAGACAAACTCAGGCTGCTTGTTCTATCACTGCTCTGCCTCTTGTTGTAACCCTGACCTCTGGCAAAGACCTACACAGGTGAGAGACTTTGCTAAGAGAAACAAAACCACCACTGTTGTTCAGAGAATGATGGCTTCCCTTTCCTGTTTGAAAAATTCACATGGAAAATGCTCTGTCACCTTCCCTGTGTAGACAAGATCTACAAGAGCATTGGGGAAAATGCAATGATTGTATCTGCCTGCACTCCAGAACTTTGAGCAGCACATCTCATTCTGGAAGATGTCAGTCTCCCAATTCAAAGGGAGTTAACAGACTTGATTGTGAGTCTTGCAATGTCTGACAATAGAGCCAGCTTGTTACATCAGGATACAGCTTTTAATCAGAACAAAATCAAGCTCTTGGGGTTACTGAGTACCTCAAAGAATATTGCCTGTGTTCCTAAACAGATGAGAAAAATATCTAGAAGTACAGCTAAGATGTCATCACCTGTGAGCCAGTTTCATAAGCTTGATTAATTTATTCAGGATTTTTTATCTTGGGAGATATCAATCCTACAGCTATGATGTTAAAAATCACAATGTATATTTGCAAAAATATTAGAATCATAGCTGTTTCCTTTAGTTACACCCGAACAGTTGCAAGTTGAAGTAAAGATGTCACTCTAAATTTGCCACTAATCCCATATAGACATATAAGCATTTCTTTCCCTCTAGTCACTAGAAACCACACAGCAAATCTTTCTATGTTTATTCCAAACTTTTTTTTCCTAGACTAACCCACTAAACTATTATCATCTGTAATCTTTAGGTAATTTTACGATTGGTTCTCGGATACTGCTCCAGAAGAGTCAGGTTTGCTAATTTTTAGAGGGTATTAGCTTTCCTTTCACCACTGCTGTGTTGCAGCTGTGATGGATTTATTGCCCAGTGTAGTTCAAAAGGACCTCAGCCCCATCACCAGCACACCAGATACATTTGGTCTGCCAGAGCCTGAGACAGACAGCACCAGCCAAGTGCCCAGGCAGGGCAGATGATTTCATTCTTAAGGGAACAACAACAAACCCATATAAAGCAGGGAAGCATAAATCAACTGATTTGACTGACTGCAATGTTGGCTTTGGCATTTTTGTCTGGCATCTTTCTCTGAAAAGCAGCTGAACTCTACTTTGATCTTTTTGAATACTTGTCTAGATCTCTCCCATTTGATCTTGATTACCAGTGTGACATGTGACACTAACTTTCAGACATGTAATTCACTCTGGAAAAGAGCAAATTATCAAAAGTCATGAGTACAGGCCATGTCTTGCATTGTCTTACCTCAGTGTTTAGTTAGATCACATTTCCCACTGGCTTACAGTTTGTTCTAAGAGTACTAATTGAGAGACAAAGGACATGATCACTTTTAAGAGCTTTCCTCTATTCCGACAATTAGAAGGGGCATTAATCACATTGTATACAGTGTCCACCACACTGTACTGTGAAATCACCAGTCCATCAAAAGCCAGATTCAGTTAAAGATTTCAGCTCTTAGCTACCCATTGCAAATATTGATTAGGAAGCTGGGAGCTTGCACATCTTATCAAAGGTACAGGATGAATAAAAAAAGTTGCACTGCAAAGAAAAATGAGTGCCCCATGTTTCCATCCTCACAGTGATATAGTCTCCCAGTTTGGAGGGTTTCTAATTTAATAATAGAGATATTTGAAATGTTTGCTTTTGTCTATGTATATTTGTTCTGGAACTGTATTTGTGATTTTTTTGATCCTCTTGCCATAAGATTTTGTAAGCACACAGTCTCAGGGAAAACAAAAGTTCCTTTCTGCATAAAGGTGTGCAAGCCCAGCTTACCATGATGACCAATGGGATTCTATCAGTTCCCCATGCTGCACAGATAATTTCTTTATCCATTTCCTCTCCTTTTGCACTTGGGTCATAAACTCTTTTGGACAAGGACCATTTTTATGCCTACTTTAAAATACCAAGTACAATAGCATCTTGGTCCATGACTTAGTTCCTAGTGCAAATAATAAGCTGGCTTTTAGAGCTTAGATGAAAGAGGTTTTTAATCTCTGCAAAGAACAAATTAATTACTGTTATTTCTTAAAGCACAGAAGCATAACTAAATAGAAAAAAAAAAATCAGAAATACGAAGGCTGGCAATGCTTTTTGCAGAAACCTAGAAATACTAAAGGAGAAATAGATGCCTCATATTACCTCAAATCAAAGGGAACTCAGGACAAATGACCAAACCATGATGTTTTGTTAAGCTGGAGTCATTAAAGCTGTTAAGATCAAATGGAAAAGGCCTTATTATCTGAAGTTAGTAACAGTGCTGAACCAAGGATTTCAAAAGAAACAAAACAACACACAGTGAACACACAGTTTTTACACAGAAGGATGGTATTATTTTTAATCCATCTGTAAAATCAAACTCAAATATTTCCAAACCCACATTGCAGGGCATGGAAATACCATCAGATGCTTTATATCAGCTAACAGGGTTCGTTCATTGTCTCCAATAGTCACTGTCTATGTTATCTTGCAAATTTAAAAGAAACAGTAAAATTCTAAAGTAAAGGTAAATCAGTGAGAAAAGCAGCACATTTTCTGTTTTCTGATAATACCATCATGTTCTTTGATTTTACTTTGGACAATAAAGTGATTCTAACTCTCCAAAGCACCCTGGTAAGTTATTTCTGTTGATCCACAAAACTTAATCACAAAGTTTTCTGTAGCACATATTCTGTGTTCCTCTGAATGTTGGAACTATTTACATTACTCTAAGATCAAATTAATTTCTCAACACCTGAGCATCAAACTGCAGCCTAACTTTTGCTGATAGGAGAAGAAGCTAACAAAAAAACCCCAACCAAACAAACCCCCCACACCTGCACACTAAAAAGTGGCAGATCTTGCTAGAGTTGATGATGACTCCCTTTGCCCTGGTCCACTCAGATTCAGACAAAGGCACATTGGCAGCCAGTGGCACAGAAATGAGTTGTCAAAGGCCAGACAGCTCCAGCTGGTCCTCTGGGAGCAGCTACAGGCTGGAGAAGGTGGCCCTTTCCAGCAGGAGAAGCAGAAGCTGTGGCTCCCCAGCCCCTCCTCTGGCCTCTCTGCCTGGCCCCAGCCCTTCCCTGCCCGGGGCTGAGGCACAGCCAGGTGAGCAGTGGGGGACCCTGTAAGGGTCTGGAGAAGCAGCAGGTCACCACATGAGGCAGAGCACATACTCTGCTGCCTGTCAGCTCTCAGGGGAAGTGGAAGCCCTGTATTTAGGGAGAAAATAGGAGGAGGAAGAAAAAAAATTAAGGCTTCTGCACCCATCTCTGCTCTCCAAAACTACTGTTCTTTTTCCAAGCCTCCCAAAAGCTCTGCTGTTCTCTCCAGCCTAAATCATGCATACACCTGTTTCATACACTCAGAATTATCTAAACCAAATATATTTCCTCTTTTCTCCTCCCAGTACCCACCTGGAAGCCTCTTGACAAACACTAAGCTTTTCTTAGAGAGCTGAATGTCCCTTCCAACTCAGCATATTCTATGATTTGGAATTTACTCTGTGATTTGACTTCATCATTTTCTGTTGAGCATGACTCCTTAATCCTCTGCTCTGCCTTCTGTGTCTCTTTTCTTTCTTTCTCTTCCCCTTTGCCATCAGAGAAATAACATTTTTCCACAGCATGACTCAATAATTGAAGCCAAAATTTTGGGGGTTTTGTTTGTTTGTTTGTTTTCCCTCCAAGCACTTCATTCTAAACTGGCTGTTTGTTTAAATACAAAGCATCATGCAATCATAGATCTTAAACTTCTTCTTGTCTCCTTGTGCATTTTTCACTCTCCAGTGCCCTATCAAGGAGATCCACATCTCTGCTTTTCTCTTGTGAGCTGTATGGAACCTTATTCTCAAGCTCAGCATTGCTGGCAGCACTGCTCTTTGGCACTCCACTGCTGCCATGGCCAAGAGCAGAAGCACTACAAGATGAAATACAAATCCAGGGGACTGGGAGTACTTTCTAAAGGTCGCAAACATCACTCTCATACTGCAAGTAAGATATATGATGTCATATAAAAATAAGTAAAGATCTAAAGCTAAAATTAGACATTTGATTCCATCCTTGAAAAGCAGTATTTCTCCCTGGTAAAAATCAGAAGGCTGTTGAAAACTCTTTCTGTTAACTGCTGATGAGCTCCAGGAGCAAGAGGGTAGGTTTAGAAGCCTTATTCTTCCCAAATGAATCCAAGGAAACTTAAGGAAGTGGCCTCTTTCACCCCAGAATTGTTATTGAGACTCAAGTTTCTCCTGGGGGAACATAGCAAACCAAAGGTGAGCCCATTGTCATCATTTGATGATTCCAGGGCAGAAGAAGAAGCTTAGATGTGAGTATCAAGGGAATGCTCTGCTGTGGCTCAACAAGATGCAGTCTCTCCCATTGTTGAAAGTTTTCAAAATGCATGCCTAAAATAAGGATGAAATCCCTATCAAAATATTCACAGCTCCAACATGCACCATTCTGTGGCTCCAGCTGGGAGTAAGGACACAAGCAGAACTGTTTGCTCTTCTTTTGTTATTCCTGGATTGGAATACAGAAATGTATTAAGTTTCTCCAAGAAACAGTGGGTGTTAAGTCTTCTGTTTTCACAGATCATTTTAGACTTGAAACAGTAACCAAGAAAAAAAAGCTTGAACATTTGGGTTGATTCAACAGAGACTAAATTAAATGTATTTTTATATTAAAATGTCTGTGTTGCAGGGAAATATTTAATCCTTTGGAAAAAGGAATTTACAGAGAAATAAAAAGCAGAAGGAAATCCTAGAAAAATTTAGATCTGTGACTATCTGTAAGCACATTAAGGTGCTCGTTGGCATTTTGAGCCCATAAGATGTTTTGCATCTTTATGGGTAAGCAGTGTTATGTGTGCATATATATATATAAATATAATGTGTGTATATGTGTGTATAAATACATAATGTGCTTGAAACAGGATTTTCAAAGAGCTATTATTTATGGATTTTTACTCAGACGGAAGAAAACACCTAAATTCTTTTTGCAACTTTAGTGCTCACTTTTCCTTTCTGAAAGAGGCCCCCTAAAACATTAAGAGCAAAAGCTAATGCCTCCACGTGACTCTTACAAACACAATAGCAATATGAGCAGCTGGAAAAAAAACTAAATAGGACAGATATTTCAGGAACAAACAGAAATGAGGAAAAACCCCCAGTTGTTTGCATGAGATGGATTTATTTTTCAGGACTGGATATTCAAGCTCCACTATTGGCAAAAAGAATATCTGTACCCAAAAGCCATGCCTAGATTTCTGAATGAAGCTTGCTTGAAGTTGCTCTCTGACACTGAGACCAAATGGCATGGAACAGCCAGTGTCCATACTATTAAACTCTCTTATTCCCTAAAATAGGGTGGCTGCAGCTACATCACACTTGGGAGCAGCCCCTGGCCTAAGCCAGCTTCAGGACTGTGCCTGAGAGCACTACTTGGCCAAAAGCAAGCCAAAGGGCATTTCAATAATTTAACAATAGAAATAATCAGGTCCAGTGATGTGGCGCTGCTTAATTTATTAGAGCAGACCCAGCTGGCAGGGCCAGCTGCTGATCCCTTATTAGCCCAGAGAAAGCACAGATGGCCCTGGACTGCTGTGCCCTTGCAGCTGGGCTGCAGGAGTGTGCCACAGCACATGCAGGGCTGCAGGAGAGTGCCCCAGCAGATGCAGGGCTGCAGGAGTGTGCCCCAGCACATGCAGGGCTGCAGGAGTGTGCCACAGCACATGCAGGGCTGCAGGGTGTACAACAATGCATGCAGGGCTGCAGGAGTGTGCCACAGCGCATGCAGGGCTGCACTGGGGCCAGCAGAAAGCCACTGGATGCAGCGCCAGCAGGGCTCATGCTGGTAGCACAGCTGCTGCTCCCAGCACCACTGTCCCCCTACCCTATGGGCAGGAAAACAAAGCCCCTGTGCCTGGTCCCAAGTTGATGGAGCACTGGAAGGGGCTGCTGGAGCCTGCTGGGGCACTGGAGGAGGCAGCAGGGCTGGCGTGGTCCCTCCAAGCAGCAACTTGTGCCCAGGGGTCACAGGCAAACCTGTCCGTGCATGGAGACTGAGCACCTCCATGCCCCGCTGAGCTGCTGGGGCTTCCTCCACCATAAACAAGAGCTTTGGTATCTGGATTCTGAATTATAAAATGGTATAAATCCTTTTCTGCTGAGAAGGAGCGTTCAGCTCAAGCCTGGGACATGTGCCCTTTGTCAGGGTGCACTGTGCAGCCACCACAAGGGAACAGCTGCCCCAGGCAGGCAGTGGGATCCAAGGGAGCTTGGACACCGAGGAACCAATTTTCCAGGTTGCAGAGGCTTGTCAAAGAGCAGGGAGGGAGCTCCTGGGACCTTGGTGTACTGCACCAATAAAAACCCAGAAACAGGCTTACAGGAGGGACTGCATTGTTTACTGCAATTTACATTTCTTAGTGCAGTTCTCAAAACAGGTGGATTGTTTTCCTCCTGAGTAGCAGTGTAAGTATCTGTGGTGTGCACTTTTTAAAAATTACCTATTTTTAATAGAATACTTTTGTTACTGGACTACTCTGGTCATTAATTTTTAATGAATGTCTGGAAAGACAGCAATTACTTTTTGTAGGTCACTGGATAAAATCCAACTTTTTCTTCAAGAGTCTTCTTTTAAGAATTGTAATGAACTAAACCACAAACATTTAAATTACATAAAAAATTTAAAAAAAAAAATTCAAGGCAGCCATGCATAGACAAGTTCCCAATGTGAGATTCAAATGCAACTCTTTTGTGTCTGTGCCTCTGTCTGGAAGGAAATAGGCAGCCCTGAGAAATTAACCAGCCATTCCTCATTTACCTAACAACACTCTCACTGCTAAGCCTCCTCAGATGAGGCACATGCCATGGGCCTCAACTCCTTGCCAACCATCCTCCTCAGGCTGGGATTCTAAGCTCCTCCACACCTGAGGGCTGACGCTCATCACTGACCCCAGCCCTACACCCATCACACCCTGGACAGTCTGACTCAAATCTCCTGCTAGAAATCTTCACTCCAGCAGTCTCCACTGCCAACCAAGCTAAGTACATGTCTTCAGCAGCTTGCCTCAGAGATAGTCTTTACCTTGCTCCAATGAAAAGTGGGAAAAACCTTTCTTTGGACCTTTTCCTCATTTTTGTTCATTTGCCTTCACAGGCTACAGCTGTTTAGGTTACAGCTTAGCCTTCAGAGTTTGCCTACCTCTTATTTATTAGAGCAGACCCAGCTGCTCTAATAAAGAGCAAAGGTAAAGAAGGATTAAAAGGTTTGAGTATGGAGGGATTGATGCAAACTTGCCACCATGGCCTGAAGATTCACTTGGATCCAGGATATAGGAAGTGTTTCTGAAATCAGTAATAATGCCATGACCTCAGATAATGTCTGCAAAAGGTGGGGCTGGTCTCAGGTTGCTGCTATCTGTGGACAGATTGACTTGTGTTGGCTGAAATAACTAGAAAATGGAACAATCCAGTGATACTTAGAGAATGCACAACTATTACCCAAAGTGTGTTGGGTCTGGGCTGCATTTAAGCCAGTGGAAGTTATGAGGGTATTGTGGATGTAGGTGTCTGTGTCCTGAGAACTTTGTGTGGAGCCTCCACAGCAAAAAACTGTGGGGCGATTTCACCTCCCTGATGTCCTGACCACTGGAACAGACTAACACCAAGGTAAGTCAATTGAAAAAAAGCAAAAGTCCAAACACCCAAATGCTCAAGCCATTCTCTGGATTTCCAGGATGATGTCCTGGGACAGATCCTAGGGATTTGTTAGCAGGGACACCTGCATTCACTCCAGGCAAAAGTGCTGCTCTTACCTAAGCAGTTAGTTATGAGTCTGGCACTGTTTCTGAGAGTGCACCTGGAAGTTTCTGTCATTACATGGGACCAGACTATCTTTTTAACCAAGGTCATTGATCATCCCAGCAGAAACATGTTACTGCAATTCCTGAAAATCTCATACAATTAAAAATCCTGCTGACAAGACCTCTAGCAGTAAGAACTAGAGGGTGAAATTTTTATATGAAATAACCATGACAATTCATTGTGAAAATTTGAATCTGGATGCACAATGCCACTGAAAAATCAAAAGTAGTGAATTTTTGATAGAGTTAATTTTACAATATTTTTAGTATAAAAAGAGGAGGCAATTATTTAGACTGGTCCAATCCCTCTCAGTCACATGAGAGCAAGTTTTCCTTAAAATAGGCTATATTCCTTGGAATCTGAATAAACACAAGCCCATAAAGACGTTATTACTTTTGCTGAAAAGGGAACAGAAGAAGCAGTCTAATCTGATCATATTACCAACACAGAGTAATTGTCTCATAAACTGTAAAACTGGAAAAGTTAAACTCCATGAATTTCCTCTCTGCTAACCCAGTTTGCATTTAGCAACTATAGAAAATAGAATTATAAAAGAATAACATTCTTTTTTTAATATTAGTAACATAAACAGTCTCTTGCTCCAAATAAATGTGAAAAGCACAGCCACTGGTTTTTCCTCTCTACAGATAGAAATAATTCTCCTCCTCTCTGTGCAGATTTAAAGATCCCAGTAGCCCTAGAAAGGACTACTGAAAGTCTTAGGCAGACCATGAAAAGATGTGAGAGACATCCCAAAAGCCCAGATCAAACAGTTAAAAAGGGAAGCATTCTTTTCACTCCGTGACTACCGTTTTCTTGTTGCTGAGGAAAGAGGCAAACCTTCTAACTCCCAATGTGATATCTTTGTACATTAAGCAGTCATAATAAAGACTAAATTCAAAACTAAATAGCTTGAGTAGAAATTCAGTAATTTACTGTAATATTAGGCCCCTGGCTCCTATTCTCTTCAGTTCATAAATGCAGATTGGCTAGAGAGACTGCAAAACACAAAGCAATAACATAAAATAAACTATTAAAGCAAAGGACACCATGTTCCTTTGGTTCTCACACACACCCACACACACACCCACACATGCACAAAAGCTCCTCAGGAGTAAGAATTCTGAAATGAGAGAAGTCCAGTGTACAACAAGGCTGTAAAAGAGACTTATTGCTTTTTTTATGTACATGTCCTGTGTCATGAAGCAGCTTTTTCTCAATAAAGGCCGTGACATCTACATATTTTTGGGGGTTTTTTTCCTGCTTGGTATGTAATTGCTTTTTCAATAGTAGTAATTTCAAGCTTTTTGCTACACATTGAGCAAGAAACTGGATAAATAATTTTGTGTTCCCACAACAGCAAATTAGAAAAGCAGCAGAACGGTAGAGTAACTACACGACAAACTTTTTAAATTGTTGCATAGAAAGCATACAATATAATGCCCAGCTATTGATTCCCCAGTGGAATCTATTTCACCTCAAACTCTCTTGCAACAGTTGATGTCTACATTGCTTTTGAAAGGATTGCAAAGGTCTAGAAAGTTAAGCAAGAAAGCTATTAATATTTATTTTTACAGCAAACCATTAAAAAATAGACTTTTTTCCATTTAGAAATAATTTCTTGATTTTGTTAGAGGCCTGATTTGTCCTTTAGAGTTCTTCTACTTTAACCAGCTCTCCATTCAGTCATACAAATTCAGTTGTGAGTCCCATTCACCAAACCCTCAGCTCAAGGTGGTAAAGTTATTCCTGGATAGCCCTTGCCTTCTCATAGCACAGTTACACAGTTGCAGGAACATACCAGAGTTACAGTGAAAATATGCCCGTGGAAATGGGGAATCCTCTGCACCATCAGAAAAATGGCTTCCACCAGGACCATTATTCTTTCAATTATTTTTATTCTTTTTAGTAAAAACACAGCTGTCCAGAAGCCACAGTGAATGCCTTCTCACCTTTTTCTTTAACGTGTCAGGTGTTTTTGGACAACTTTCCTACCAGCCCACCTTTGCAAGCATGTGTCTGTGTCACCTGCAAAGAGAGAGGGCAGACAACCCCAGTTTACCTCATTTGCACAAGAATAAAGACATGGTTGTTCACGGAAAGCAAAACAAAGCTTTTGGGAATGGTTCTGAATAGAAGAGAAAGGACTGCAGTTTTTGTACTTAAAGGCAGGGGGGAAAAGGGGTAAGAAAGTCTGGAGCTGTCACCTCCATACCGGATACTACTGTGCAGAACTGGATTCAGTGCTGAGCTCAGACTGCAACACTCCCCACATGCCATAGCAGATGTCTTGCAGCACTGAGAGGAAGAGCTGAGGAAGGCCAGTTTTATTCAAAAGCATGTGACCCCTCCTAATGATTATCCAATGTTTGGCTAAAATTGATTCAGCCTGCTGAAGAAGGGGAAAGGAGTTGAAGTCTTTATTATTGTGTACTCCAGTTTAACTTCCCTCACCCTTTCCTCTTTCCCAGAAGTGTCAAGCTTACACTGTGGATGGAAATAGGAGAGCCCCTTTTGAAGAAGACCATTTATTTTCACAATGTGCACAGTCATAAGCATACAAAACAGAAAACAAAAAGTTAACATTGAAAGCATGCATATAAACCATTTCCAGGTGTATGATTTTATAGGACAGGCAGAGAAGTTTTTACAGAATAAATCAAAGCAATGAAAATGGAAAAAAGAACATGCTGATACTCATACTTCAGTACTTAGATAAAACACATACTAATTTGAATGCAAGATTTGCAAGCAATTCACTAACTGGTTGTTCAGATTCCTTGACTTTTCATAAATAAAATGACAAGTATGTAAAGTAAACATCCAGATGCAGCATGTCAGTTTTCCCGTCTCCAAATCCAAGTCCAAAACAAATTACTTTCCTTTTGTGCTTGGACTTGGAATTAGAAATAAGTAGAACTGGTTCACTTCTGGCTCAGGGGATTGGCTTTCAATTGGCTTGCTTGGTTAGAGAGCAGCAATAAGCTTCCTGTTTGTAGAATATAATCTTAAACTTGGCACTTGCTGTCCCTGCAGGCCTCTGGCACAATGGCATCTATTCAGACTGCCTACTTTACTTGCCTAACACGAGTGCTGAACATCTCAAAACTGGATGCCTGTCCACAGCAGGCATCATTATAAAGATAACTCAGAGTACCCAGATTAGGGCTACTTAGCCAGTAGAAAGAGCCAGGCCTGAAAGAAGGCTCCTGAAGAATGATTCAAAGTGCTAAGAGGATGCCAAATTCCCCCTGGGGCCACCAAGGCCCTAAGCAATGATGAAACAATCCTGAAAGTTTCCTTGGGACTACTACTGTGCAGCTAAATAGACAATTGTCTGAAGGAGAGGAGAGAGTGCCCTCCCAGCAGGTGTTTCTCTGGAAGTTTTGCGTTGTTTGCTGTCTACAGGTGCTCAGAAAGAGGAGCCCTCTCCCGTGGGTGCCACATCAGCAATGTTTCTGCTTCCTCTTCCTATGTGCCCTCGTGGAGCACAGCCCAGCTCGGGGTGAGCCAGACCTGATGCTCTGCAGCCCCAAAATCGGAGTCACTGGGGACCTGAGCCCATTGCTCTCTTTTCCCAGGGGGCTGATGTTTGTTATCTCCTTAGAGGTGCTCTAGCAGAGCCTGTTTTCACACCATCCCACACACCACAGCAGAAGAGCAAACAGCTCCTTAAGCAATTAGGTAAGTGAAGTATGCAATGTCAGTGCCCCTGCTGCAAACCAGGAGCTGATGCACTCCTGGCAGCACAATGAAACCTTGTTTTAATACATCCCGTGATATATATGCATCTACAGCTATATATACACACCCTAAAATACAAGTATATGCACTGTATATTTATGCAATATATAAAATGCAGATTAAACATTATGTCATACATGTTACAAATCGTTGCATTCATTATAAATATTTATGTATTCTATATTAGTAATATATATAAACTGAATTCTTACTCATTCCAAAAATAATAATTTGATGTTGCTTTCAGACTTTCTGGGCTGCATTCTTTAAAGCATCTGACACTTCAAGAAAACCTTGATCCCACCCCTGAGAATTGGATCAATAAATTTAATAGCAGGCTTCAATAAAATATAGCGTTGCAGTGAAAATTTCATCAAGAGTTGGAATGATGTAAAGCAATCAGTTAAACTTAACTTCTACTTCCTCTGCTTGCATTTTTAAGCATGGATAAATGTAGCATAAATATAGAACAACCATGAGTCTTGAAGCATCTGCAATCCCATCTTTCTACTTTTTGATTTAATTTGTTTCATTTTGTGACTTTCATTTGGTTTTCCCAGTATTGCTAATCTTATTCAGTGCAATGTTCTGGCATTGTAAATTAAAAATTTGTAAAATGTACAAATAAATTTCGTTCATAGTTACAAGTCACGCTAGAGCTAAGCTGCTCTGCCAAATATTAGCCTCTAAATATCAAAGTTGAATTGCACTCAGTATAGGCAAATATAGAAAAATTTTACTGGAATCAGTGGATACTCCAAGTTTACATCATCACTAGCAAGTAGAGAATGTGGATCAACACCTAATCTTATTAAGCTTTAGCTTAAGCTCATTTGATGAAGTCACAAACATTCTTTGGGTTGCTGTCAGCATGACAAAAACAGAAGACTATGGAATTTAGAATCATTTTCTTCAAAAGTAAACCATGCAAAATGTGACCTTATGTTCTCTGTCCTGTGTTAGTCCTCTTGTCGTCCCTCACTGCATCTTTTCTAGAGCTTGTCTTCATATTTCTGTCTTCCTATGAAATATTCCTTTCTTCCCTTGCAAAGTTGGTTTTTTTTCAGAAAAAATATCAGAACATCTGTTTCAGTATCAAAGTTGTTTTGTAGGATTTTATGGTTTTCAGCCATAGGTTATGTTCTCTCCTAGGCAGCTACAAGCTTGGCTCCAGCCTCATCAGCAAATACAAAAATTCCCAAATGCCCAGATGTCATAAATGTTTGCTTATCAAGTACAGACATCCCACACATCTGGCCATAATCATTTGTGGGCTCTATGTCTTCCAGGCACCATAAATAAAATTCACTGTATCAGGGACAAGAACCAGAAGTCAGGAAGAAAAATCAAGGTGATGTAAAATTTAGCTATGCACCTGTTTAGTGGCACAAGTTGTTTTGCCCTCAAAATATTGCACATCTACTGCAGAGAGAAGGCCATAACTTCTAAAATCATGCCATTCAAATTAGAGAGGTGGTAAATAGAGAAAATTACATTTGAAAATTTAGTCATAAATGTAAGATTGGCAATTGCTATTTATTCCTCCATCATCTAAAAGGCATCACGGGTGTTCAAAGCTGTATGCAGCAGCTGAGCTGAGGTTGGGTGAAGATCTGGGCATTACAGAATCAGTTGAAATGTGCAGCTTGTACTCCATGACATAAAATATTGTGAATTCTATTCTGCCTGTAGGCTCACTGATTTGCCTCTTCAGCCATGCCCAGCTGAGGCATGAATCACCCTATTTCTGGGGCTCACACCCTCATTGTTGCATACTTTGTGCCGAGGCATGTACCCCTCAGTGTCAGTTTCCTGTGTCTATGATCTCTACTTGCTCACAAGTAACCACCAAGTATTTCAATTATTCCACCTCACAGCTTTCCTCATCCAAGCTTTTAATGGGTTCATCACAGAAAAACATTGCCTAGACTAATATTAATCTTCAGTGCCACAGAGGTCTAAAATTTCATTGTTGTGGAAATTCCCCTGGCTCTGCAGTATTTAAATTCTCAGCCACAATCCCATGTTAACGTAGAAATTATTGTGTCTTGAATAGGTTTGTGCCTTCCCAGAACAATGTTAGATTAGAGCTTAACACTTCAGTGTCGCTCAGCATCTTGTTACATGTGCTTTTTTTTTTGTAAAATTAAGTCCAGCTTTATCTAGTCCATACTAATGAGTCCAAGCTTCTCCTGTTTACATGTCAGGAGTTTTCTAAGGCTGCCACCACAGGTTGGAAAGTCTACTGTGTATTCTGCTCAAAAGAAAGAATAAAAGAAACAGAGTGGAAAATTAAATCCTTACGTAAAATGACAAAACTAAGAAAATCCCCCCTGCCCTCCAAATAATCACTTGCTTATTCTGGTCTTGTATGTTGCCAGAGACTACACACTGATATAACCAATTTTGGACCATTTAGATTTGAGCAAAACTCTGTGAGTTTAGGAAGTCAGCATGAAAATCACTGGCATAATGACAAGCTCCAGCAATGAGAAAATTTAATTAAATCATTACACAGAAACATAAGCATTGATGGAGTTTTCACAGCTTTAATGAGGCCAGTATGGAGTTCACGACCCTCTGTGAAAGTGTGTTTAATGATGATGGGCTGGGCCACTGTGTGCCATTATTTATTTAAAGTCCTAAAAGGGAGCTTGTCTTTCACTCTGGATGATTCTAATCAGAATTAAAAAATGTTAGCCCAAATAAAAATATGTCTTTGCCTTTTTCAGCCTGCCCTTTACTAGCATCAGAAGAGAAGGGAAAAATATGAGTTTTGCAGCATTCTCATATACTGAGAATCAGGCAACTGTTGGTGAATGAAGAGCAGAGTTCAGCTCTATCCATGGGTGATGACAATATTTTAAGGGATGTGGGAAAAAATATTTTCTTACTTCAACAATTGCCAAATAAGTTGTCAAAGTAGAAAGAGAACGGGTGAAATGGGGTTAGGGTGTGCAAGAAAAAGAGCCATGTCTATGAGAAAAGAAACAGAGCAGGAAGTTCCTGATTTTAGAAGTAAAGCATGACCAAATAAATCCAACATTTAACTGATGAGGCATTTAATAGTGGAGAGCAGAAAATTAGAAAGGCCATGCCTATTCTTCTAAATCAAACAGCACCAAGGCATGTTTCAGGTTTAGCACTGCCAGGCTCCATTCTTTGGCCCATTAAATTGTTAGTGATCTCTGGTACAGTGCAGGAGCATTTCAGCTAACGCCATCCAAAGTTTCCAGTTACGGTTCAAAAAGCAGCAGGGACAACCAGCTGGCACAGCAGCTTCACTTAGAGAGGAGGGTGGGTGCAGTGCCCACATCATGCAGCAACAACACCTGGCAGCACTCACAGGCAGTTCCATTAACTGATGGAGATAGAGCTGGAAGCTCCATCTCTATTGCTCCAGTCCTAAGAGTTGTACCTGGCCTCATTTCTGTTCCTGAAAAAAGAGCAAGAGGTGATGAATTTCTGCCCCAAGACACTGTCTGAGAGCGCAAGATACTGGCATTTATTGCAGTGCTGAGTTCTGGGTGTATGGTCAAAATTTTCACAGGAAATTAAATCAAAATCAGAAAAAAAAAGTCAGCTGAATGTGTCACGAGACTATTTCCTTGGTCATCTTTATTTCATTTGGTTTATTTCAGATCAGCTCTTGGGAACATTAAGTACTTTGGACTCCATATGTAGTCCTCAAGTCAAAATTTTATTAAGATAAAACTGAACTCCCTCTTTAGGGAGTACACAAAATGAAATCTAACACCAAGAAAGAAAGAAAGGGAATTACATACTTCTGTACTCATGGGAAAAGTGAAATGCTATTTAAAAAAAGGCACAGTGGGTAAACACAGCTCTTCATGTTCTCTCTCAAATTGCATTTTAGAAATATTTTATTAGGGTCACTACCACTCTTAGAGTTGCTGTAAGAGTGGGGAGAAAACACTCCCTGGTTTCCAAGAAGCTGTGGTCTGCAGCCTTCAGAGGATCTTTTTTGATTTTTGAACCTGAGTGTCTCCATTTACTGCTCTTCCACCTGCAGACAGGACCCTTGGTTGAGTTTTTATTGAACAGATATATGTTATGCTGCCACATAAATACTGTTCTATTGACATTTCCTAGCTAAATAAGCCTTTCTTTGGCTGTTTAAAATTCATCATGCAATACTCAGTGTTTGTAGCAAGGTGCTAAATAAAGAGAAGGAAGAAAAAGAAAGGGAGAAAAATGCTTCAGGCAAAGTTTTCCATCACCTTCTTTTTACTGTAATTATCACCAGAAAGCATAGCAAAAAAAAATGGTTCAGAGCACAATGGTTTATCTAACATAACAAAGTTGTAAAGGTCTGATTGTGATTTTCTGTTATTTATCAGTATTAATAAGTATAGTGTTAATAAATTCATGTGTTCTGTGGGAAGAGTGACTGGAGACAAGGACAACACACACACACCAATGCTTCATGTGACAAACAGCCTATTTTATTGTTGAGAGTTTTCTTATATAGGGAATTCAAAACTCCCAGGTCTAGACAGCTCATTGGTCTGATTCTCATACACAGCCCAGCTCCTGACCAGTGAGATGAACATGACAGGTGAAGGTCCCTGTCTATCAACCCAGGGACTCAAGAAGAAAGGTCCTCAGTATTCTACATTCTTCTACACCCTGTGTAAATGACACCACAAAAGAGTGGGGCCTGATGCCCTTGGGGATGTTAACCTTATTTCCTACCAGACTGATCCAACCAGTTTTCAATGCTCCCAAGTGCTTCCAAGGAAGCACTCAGCTGTGCTGTTTTCATCAGCATCTCTGCTCTCAAATGCCTCCATGCTCCAGGGGCCAGTTTGCATCAAGGCAGTTTGCTCAGGAGGGCGCTGACCACGGCCTCTACTCCCTCTTTACAGAGCACAGAGAAACATCTGTGGAATAAGCCTGATTTCCTGAGGATCTAGAAGTTAGAAAAGTTATTGCTAAGAGAAGCAAGGCAAGAACAGAGGAAAAAAGTAGGATAGGTCCAGGAGGGGACATAGGAGAAAAACAAGCCTTGGGTTGCTGCACTTTTTATAGATGTAGAGGGATTGCTGTTTAAATGTTGATGTCTGCCAAAGTAAACAAAATATTTATTAAGGAAATCACTTGCTTGGGTGGAAAAAACAGCTCTTCAAAACCGATGATGTGTTTACCTGGAGCAAATGGAGATTTATTCTTTTTTAATAAACCCACACTATGAGCAAATGTAAAACCCAGACCTTGACAGAGCATACTCAGAGCAAGTCCTCTGCACTGCAACATTTGGAAATAACCCAGGTATTCCAACATTGATATCTAACATAGCTTCCCATTTCCACTTCTAAATAAGCTGCAACCACTCCTATAGGTAATGCCAATAAAACAGATTGTGTTGCACAATATTCTGATGGGGATGATTCCTGCTTTGTTTTACTGCTCTCCAGCAGATTATCTTAAAAGTGTTTGCTGCAAGATATGATTATGCCTGATTGAAAAACAAAAAAACCCAACAGCATGTTCTTGCTGGGAACTGTAATAATTTCATTGAATTTCTATGGGTTTTTAATCCACAAAAAGGAATCATGCCATTTTATTCTGAAATGCTTTTACTAGAAAAAAACATAAGAAACAAAAAACACCCACAAAAACTTTTGTGACAGAAATTCCCCATGTTTGTTTGCTTTGAAACAGTCAGACTTTATCAATTCTGCCCCAGGAATATCTTAGTTGCAAAGAAATTCTTTAGAAACCAGAAGGCAGAACACAGAGAAAATCAAACAATAATTGCATCAATGCCTTCTTCCTCTTTACCCAGACTGGAAGCTGTTCCCACAGATATTTTGTAAAACTTTTCCCCCCAGCCAGTTAGATGCAGAATCATCTTGGGTTTTTTGTCTGTTTGTGAGAGTCCTTGAATTTGATGCAGGAACACACAGTGATGCACTTCTCAGGGATGGCTGAGTTTGAGGGTATTTAAACATTAGCTATTTATTGCAGTTTTCAAGCACTTGAGCAGCAGATTTCATATAATTAGGCTTTGAAAAATAAAGATTTATTTTTTTACAGCTTTCTTTCTTTGATGTCATTGTTTTTTGCAGTTTCCTGTGCAGCTTATTTGTTATGTTTTTGAGCATGATCATGAAAGCTGTCTTGTTCGTGGTCAAGGAAACAGCAGTGAACAGATGGATTATTTTATGCCCATTCTTGTTGGAGGGTCGTACAATAATTTGTTTGAATGACCATCTGAGCTGAAAATTTTCTCTTGTCAATGTAAGTTGAAAGATACTTTGGCCTACATCAGGACTGGACATTTTAGAAAAGGACAAAAAGATAGTAGTGAGATTCTCAGTTTAAAGAAATTAAACCTCTGAAATGCGTTTGTTGTCAAACTGTGTCTCAAAAAAGAAGTGATGAAAGCTAGCATGCTATTATTTTTGCAGCTATAGCAAAAACTTTGAAGAGGTGACAACTGCATTTCCAAAGTTATGCAGTATTAACATCAGGGTCCCCTTCCTCTTTCCTTGTTAGCTTGTCTACCTTCCTACTTCCACCTCCTTTATAAATATGGCTACCTTTATTCAGGCTTATGCTTCTGCCCCTCCAAACTGCTGGTCTCTCCCTGCCTTCTCAAATGTAGCAACTCTTCTTTTCCAAACAAATCCTTCCAGTTCAAGCTGTGCCAACCCTGTCCATCCCAACTCTCTGCATCCCTGTCAGGGCTGCAGCTTCCTGGAGGAGTTCCTGGCACTTTTCCTCACACAGGATTTAACTTCTCACTTTTTAGCCAGTTCCCTCTACATCTATTCAGATCACTCAAAAAATCCACTCTTTTCCACATATCATTGGGGCTTATCCCTTTCTACTTCCATTCCTGGTGTGGCCTACCAGCTGCACCAACATCCCCCAGCAGAAATGTGCCCTTGCCACCACCACCCTACACCTCTGCTGCCCCTCATAGCCCCACTCACACCTTGGATATTTTAAATAGAACTGATATTCACAACTATTTTTTAAAAGGTTTATCATTTTATATACTTTAGATTATTATCTTCTAAGTTCTGTCATCAAAATTCCTGAAGTAGCAGAGGGAGGAAATATTAAGAGAAGAAATTCTGGCTGTGCATCAGCACAACCTAACTAGATTTGTGCTCCTGTTTTTCTTGTTTAATGAAGGTCGATGAAATGTGGCCCAGTTGTATACATGTGAAAGCTGTATCTCATTAGTTGATAACTCTTATAAATGTGTCAAAGACTGTTACTTATATTAATGTGCTAAGGAAAGACTTCTATAATCATTACAAGATAATGAAGACATTGTGATCTCAGTTACATCTATTTTAGGAAGATATAATGAGCCAAAATTCATCTAAACTAAAAAATTTGAAGGCTATGTGTCTTGAGAGTTTGAAAAATGTAATGTCTTAAAAGCAATGCCGAGATAATGTAACACAATGAATTTTGAGTAGTATTTAGATGCCAAGAGAAGACAGAGCATTCTATTTCAAAATGAAAAATATCAAATCGCAGATTTCTGTAAATTCTAGAGCACTGAGAATAGTAACAAGATAAATGAGAAGAAAGGAGTAAAAGTGGAAGAAATTAATATCTTAAAACTTTATGATACAATGATTTGCATGTTGTTTTTCTGGTTTTACCAGCACTTTTATTGGAAAAGTTTAAGGAATTCTGTGAAGATGTTACATAACCTATACAGCATGTTTTCACCTAGAAAGGATTGTTGCAATGCAGACTTTAGGAAGAACACACTTACAGAGAAGTCAGAGCAGCACCCTAGAACTCTGCTGTTGAAACCCAGCTTTGGGGTCTCCATCGTAACCACAGGAAATGCTCTAGCAGAAGCACTGCCTCACCTGAACAACCTCACACAACAAGATCTAAGCTTCCCCTGGCCACTTTCACATCCCACTATTTCCAGAAACAATGGTCAGGGTCCCTCAGGGAGCAGTAAAAAGTCCTTTGGAAGCAGTAGGACTGCCCACCTCCAGGCTGGATTGATGGCCAGGGAGAGGTAGCAGCCCTGTGCATTATCACTGCTCACCACAGTGAGTGTGATCATCACAGTGACCATCAGTACCCATCTTCACTGCAGCTGCACCCATCCTTTGTAATGGCACCAAAGGATGTCAAAGTGGCAGTCTTTCTTCTGGCCAACAAAGTGATCAGAGGTACCCTTGGGCCACACAGCCCCTGAAACTCCTGGATACAAAGATAATGAAAGTATGTAGTGCAGGCTGTATCCTGTTAACAACCCACAGGGCTGGAACTAGACTGATGCATCAAAAATTATTAATTTCCAAGCAAGCAGCTCTGTGTGGTAGGACAAACTGTTCTGAGGATCATCTCAAACTCAGATAACTCAGACCTTGGCACACAGCACCAGCAGTTGCCATCTCCTCCTGCTGCCCTATAAATATGCTGTCACAGTGCTGCCTTGTCCTCCTCTCACACTCACACTTGCAAGTAGACATGCTGCTCCTCTTTGCTTTCTCCTGACCAATCCTCAGGGCTGGCTCAACCATACAACTTCTGAAACAGGGAGAGTAAATGACATCAG
This sequence comes from Melozone crissalis, assembly GCF_028551555.1. Lineage (NCBI taxonomy): Eukaryota > Metazoa > Chordata > Aves > Passeriformes > Passerellidae > Melozone > Melozone crissalis. Next base: position 57,643,181 of record NW_026535791.1, on the reverse strand, counting down.
GTCAGAGTAACTGCAGCTGGAAGGAAAGGTGCTAACTGACCTGAGGATAATAGAGTACTACAAAGATTCTATGGAAACTGTCATAATTTTAGGTGATGACAGCATGGCCTCCGTATTGTTCAAAGTAAGAACAGGTCCTAGCTGTTCTGAAAAAGGATAAAACCTATAAACATGGTTGCATTCATTCATGAAAATACCTTCTGAAAACCTAACACCATTAAATCAATAGTAATAAAATAAGCCTTGGTAATTCTGTACAAGCTAAGCCAGCCAGAAAGATTTTGAGAGGATTTTCACTGTTTGTACTCTCATAAATTGTTACTTCCTAGGAATAGTATTCTAAATACAGTAAAAAAAAAAGTCTTGAAGAAGAAGTTTTATAATGTCCCCATAAACCTGTAAAATAACAATGCAAGTGCAGAAGCTTTTTTTCTTTTTTTTAAAGTGTATCACAGAATGCTGATGTGTAGACTGGAATTATGTTCTCAGGAATAAATCGCTGGAACTACCTCTGAATCTATCTACTTATGTCATATTGCATCCATTACAGCAGCATTTGAACACCTTCCAACTACTTACAGTACAAATAATAATTTCTGTCTCCTTTTCCACAATAGGGCAGTGCTCATATTCGTGGTTGGTTTGTGTGTCTGGTGTCTCTATAGTGTGTATGGCAGCTTGATGCTGTTTCTGGGTACAACATACAGTAAGTATGATAAGAAGTAACAGAAGTGAAGCAAGTGGGGGTTTTTTTGTAAGACTGTGTGTACATTCAAGCCTGGAAAATTGAATGGGGAAATATTGCATTTGCTTTTCAATGCAAGTATTATTTATCACACCAGCACGTCTCTCATTTTGTAGAGGCAGATTATCATCTCTGCTGCTGAAGATTTCTTGTCACACTGGTTCAATCCCATGTGCATCTCCTTTCTTCTAAGATAAACCCTCCATGAAATACTGGTAGTGAGCTTTTGATTTTCACAGTCATTTAATAAAAAGTACTTCGTTATTCATTCTATATGACGCTCTCTGGAAATAGCAAGCTCTCTTTTAACAGAGAGATGCTTCAGCAGTAAATCATAGGATACCAAACAAGGAAGATAAAACTTGTGAAGAACTTTTTAATTAAGAGAATAAATGAACAATTCATAATTAATTATCTAGTAATTAATGCCACCTCAATTTATCATCAAACATCTGCAAAGGCAACACATGCACTTGTAAGCCTTTTACAGTCTTTACAGTCTTTAGGGTCACTACTGAATGCTGACCCAATCCCATACAGTATGACAGATGTAGTCAGGGCATTATTTCTTTGTTGACTGCTCTGCAGAAGTTGTATGAAGGATGATGTCAGTAATCATTTAAATGCTCAGTTCTTTATGGATAAAAGGACCAGGAAATTAAAACTTTGTGCCTATTTATTATTTCAGTGTAACTGGCTGTAAATTGTTATGCAATGATTTGTGTAATCTCTGTCGGTACAATTTGAAAATAGTTTGATATTATGAATTCCCTGTGTTTAAGTCACGAAGACTGCAATTTAATTTTACATACTGAATTTTCCTTCGCTCGCCATTGGTTGTTTTACCTCTTCATTTTTATTTTGTACTGAAATTCTCAAGGATAGTGATTCAGGGCTAATAGCTGAGCAAGGATGCCATCTTTCTGCCAGCATGTCACATAAGCTGTTATGGAGATATTGGGCAGCTATTCACTGCTAACTTTGTCGCTAATAAAACCACACATGCAGCATCTCAGGAGCATTACCAAGCCCTTCCTCTACCAGGGTGACTATGTGTCCCATCTCAGACATCACTTCTGGCCGTGGGGTGGGACTGTGCATCAGGTCTTCCAAGCAACTTCTCACACACATCTCAGACCAGAGCAAGGAGATCCTGAGCATGTCAGCTGCAATAAATACATTTCATTCACAGTCTCATGATGGAGGAACCCACCGAATCTTCAGAAGGGAGAATGTTAGGGAAGAGGCTATGAGCTCCCAGAGCATTCATCCAGCCCATTTTAGGCTCTCCCCATCTCCAGGCTAACCCCATAAAAGGAGTCAGAATGAAAACCACAGAATGGCTGAACTGTTCTTGAATTCATTACAGGTTTTTTCATCCTCTGTTCACATGGACATTTCATGGTCCAAAATGTTCATTAACACATTGGCCAGCTGCTTTCCTAGACCTGAAAATGAAGAGAGAAGTAACCAAGCAGGCAATTATTGAGTGGGGATCTAGATAACCTTGAAAGGCCAATAGAAGTTTCAATTGACACAGAAAATTTTGGTCTAAGCATAAGAGATAGAGATGAATCCAGGAGAGAAGGCATAAAGATAGTTACATGTCAGGACAGAGACCCTGAAGGAAAAGAGTTCTCATAGCTGCAGAAAGATAATTCTGGGCACTCCAAGCCCAAGGACAGGTCCAAAGGAGAAAACTGGAGTATGTGTATATATGGAGACCTTCTGGTTCTGATTTCTTGTGCAAGGTAACAAAGCATTACCATTTTCTAGACCACTTGCCACTCGCATCTCCACACAGCCAGAACTTTGAGAAGGAATGAGTAACAATGTTTGAGGGAAATTAAGGGATCATCATTGTTCCTGGCTAGTTCAGGCTTCTACATTTAAGACCTGTTTCTGAGAAAGATGCCAAGGTTTCATAGACAACGTTTACAGAGACCAAGGAAACAATACCAGAATTATTCAAGTGGCAGAAAGCTTAAAATGACAGAGGATCAACAGCAGTGTGACATATATACAGCTTCTTTAAAAGTTCATATTTTTTCCATCCTTCAAGGATCCTCAGAATGTCTCCGTGAAGTACAACCAGATAATGAGACTCAGAAGAAGCAATTAATGAATTCTCAAAGGAAAATGCATTTGCTTCTAGTGTTATAAAACCAGCCTCTGTACAAAGACATTTAATTTAGACATGCCAAAATATTCTGAGAGTTTCCAACACTATTCTGTACCAGCATTTTCCATACCTAACGTTCTTGTGCAACTTTTATTCAGATCTGAAAGAGAAAGATTAAGGGAAGCCTTCAGGACTTATGGGAATTTATGCCTCACAAATCAACAGGATCTACATGTTACATGCAGGCCATTCCTTTGGGCTTGCATGCAGGTAGGATCTCCTGGAAAAGCTCTTTTTTCTGATTTGGGAACTTTTGGTGGAGGAAATCTGCAGGATAGATCCATTGGCCTGGAGTTTCTGTACTGCTGTAAGTACGAAGGTTCCTGAGGTGGTGTTGTCTATGCATAGCCCAACTCCAGAGCACCGGCTTAGCCAACTCTAGAACTAGATTGGCTGCTGGAGGTCTGCTGTAGTGTAAATCCTGTATTTCCAAGCTGCCTTGGTGTTCCTATACACAAATCAGTATCCCCATAAAGAGTTGATCCAACCTGAGTAGACCTCAACAGCAGAGATTTTCCCACATATTTACCATGTGATGCATAAACAAGTACTTCTGACATTTCCAAGACTCAGATTTCACCTCTCCTGCCCAGAAGCAGAAATCAGCTTCCCACAGATCACCAACAGTCAGATCCCATGGCTAAGAGCTGAGAATATATTGAAGGCAAGGCTGGCATGACTCACTTTCCTCAGCACTCACATAAGTTTTTTGAGAAAAGTTGTTTCCCTTCTTATGCCCTCATTCCTAGGGAAGACATCACTGTGGTAGTCCTCGGGTACTTCTGCACAAGGACAAACTACATTGAGGGAGCAATAGCCAATGTTTCCATGCAAACAACAACTCAGCAGAGCATTCTCACTGAAATAACATAATGGAGGTAATTACACAGAGGAGCTGGGTCCAATTCCTGACCAGAAAAATGAAGTAAAACAAACCGATGATGCTCAAAATACTTAACTTTTTTCCCATTAGTCATTCCTACTGCAACAAAAATGCTATTTGTTCCCCTAAATTGTTTTTTTTCTCTATGTTGGCCAAAATATTTGTGTCTGGAGCACTGTAGTATCTCTGGCTAGGCCAGTAGAATGGCTTGCCAAACAATGTCTGTGGACACACACAAAAGCTGGAATAGAAAACAAAATGTTGATGCTGGCCTGTAAGCAGGAGTCAGGTTTTCAAGGTCAGTGAGAGGTAAGTGATTTGTTTGTTCTCATGGGGGTAAGTATTAAGCCTCTGAGGCTTAGAAGGGAATTAAGCCCAGACATTTCATTTTCTAAGGAAGTGATGTACTCAGCAGGCTATTCGATAATCAGAGGGGGCACATTCATTTCATTGCCACCTAAAATACAGAGAGATGTGTTGTTTTTTGAGAGAACAGCTGCAGATAAAGATCCCTCCATGCAGCAGTTTCTTCACTTGTTCTCACCTACCTTTAAATACACAGCAGAAGTACCTAAGCTTGTATCTGTGTCTGCTCAAAGGTCATTGGAGGCAGCCAGAGAGCTCAGCTCAGAGGCAAGATGTGATTTCTGTCTCCTGGAGATGCAGGACTTCAATGACTATAAAGGAAGTACAGGCACTACAGCTGGGAGGCTAAAGTTGATAGAACAAACACAGGTAGCAGTACAAATGTTTTTCAGGAAACTCCCTGGGACACCCAGCTGCCTTCCTGGTTTGAACAGAAAACCACAGACATGGCTTTCAGCTTTGGATCCCACCTTGTGAATTAAGGACTTAAAGGACATGCACCTGTCTTCTATAACATCTGTCGTTTTTCTCCTCTCCTCCCTGTTAGACAGCTCCTCAGTCAGCTTCAAGTTTCACAGATCTAATGTTGATCCCTAGAGAGCTACCCTGGAAAACCTCAAGATCCCTGATACTAATGACCCACTCAGCTACAGGGTACTTAGAAGCAGTTCAGAAGTCACTCCCACATGAAAGCTATGCCTCCCAGGGCTGTGCTGGCCCCACAGCCAGTGGTTTATCTAAAGCCTTCGCTGCTAGAGGAACCTGCTGACACTGACTTTGCTGGGTTACAATCCACCTTACAATCCACCTTTGCACCTAATTCAAGAGCCATTGCCATCTCCTGTCATTGTGTCCAGAACATTCTGTAGCTTTTGGAGCAGTGTAACAGGCATCTTGTTGTTCTCAGACTGAGAGCAATGCAGATACAGGCAGCCTCCACTTATCTGGAGCAGGTGAACATGAGTACACACCCAATCTATATTCTGCACTCCTTCCCAGTGCACTTCTAGTGTCAGTTCAAAGCCTCTGTGACTAAAGCCACTGATAGCCAAGGATATAGATAACACCTTGTGAAAGAGTTCCTGTAGCAGGGAGATTGGCCAGGATGCTGTGGTTTGCCTCTGGATCTCAGTGCAGCTTTCTGTAGAATTACTATCACCCACTGAACTGAGAACAGCCACTTACAATTGTGGAAATTCAAAGGGTCATGGAAACACCATCAATGGGCCAGTCTGCAATAACAACTCATGGTGAGAGCAAGCTATGGCTCACAAACAAGCAGCCATTGTTAACAGCTGTCAACACAACAGGTAGCTACAAGAAATAACAGAAGAAAGGAAGAAAAGATGAAAGATGGAGAGCAAGGCTAAGAAATCAAGCCTTTACAAGACCTGACTAAGTATGTAACTGAGAGATTTTAATTGGATTCAAGGTGTTATTCAGCTCTTCTGTGATTAACCTCTCAATCAAAGGTTTATTTTTGAGGTTATGCAGAAGTTAACACTTGCACAATAATGGAAAAAAAACTGATCCCAAGGCACTGGACTTGTACAAACACTTTGCACGCATAGATGCCTATTCATTTTGGTGAAATATGCTTATCCATACCTCTCATGATATTTCAAAAACCAATAAAGACATTCAGTGCACAAATAAAACCAATAAAAATCTATAAATTATTTTAGGAAGCCAGTTGCATCCCTAATATGCCATGTTTATCAGAGAGGAAAACAAACAAACAAACAAGACAAAACAAAACAAACCCTGACCAATACTGTATTAAAATGCTGGAGGTTATGTAATCATTATTGGTCATAAGTAATTTGAAAATTCTTTTAACAATAACAGACAACTGAGTGGACTAAATATTAGTCCAGGGAATTACCCTGTATGAGTTCTGTGGACTAGATTCTAATAATTAGGGGAGTAGGTATTTCAGTATGTGTGCATCCTATGCGCATTTGGGAACCTTTTTAGAGTTTGTAATGTTACAAAAATGGAAGGAGAAGCAGAATAATGAAGATAGGTAGAGTGCAGTTTGACTCAGCACTCTTTCTTGGGGCTACATTCAGGCAGGAGAAGCTGATATCACACACTTTGTATGCAGCACCACTTAAGGCAGGAGAATGGCTGAAGGGATGGGAGCTAGACAGAGCAAAAGGATTTACCAGGAGATCCACTCCCATCCCCCACTGCCGTGGTCACAGCATTTGGCTGCACAACTCTTACCTGATCCAAGGCAGAGTCTCTCTGGGGGCAAAGGAATCAAAACCGGGCCACATCTTCTGATGTCTTTGCAGTCTTCAGTCTTACCATGACATTTTCACTTGTTACCTGCTGACTGCCTGAATTTAAAGCACTTCTGGCAATATTAATGTTTTCCCAGTTAAAAACAATAACGACAAATGTGAAACACATTTTTTCATATAAAAGAAACAGTACTATGTCATCTGTCATTCCTAATACAAATTAATAAATGCTCTTGTATAATAATGCCAAAATAATAACAATGACACATGAAATAAAACCAATTATTAAAGACCAAAAGAATTAAATTCAAATAAAGATAAAAAGATAACATTATAACGTTTTATTGTGTGTACATACTGCATAAAATTACCACACAAAATTCTCATATAAATCATCATAAGCTGCTATGCTGCATGTTCCAGTGTTAAGCGTCCAGGAACAGAAATTTAAGAGTTAGCTGAATATTCCGTTTTCTTTTGCTTTTCAGACTCTGAAAACCTGAATGGTTCAAGATTCTTTTGTTAGCTTTCAAGAAAAAGCTAGACTTTGTGCCATCTGGAAAGTGAGAGGAGGTGGCACATTTCAGCAAGCCAGAGGTACGAGGCAGGGCTGTTTGGGAGATCTTTTACTCCTCCAGAGCAGCCAGCTCGCAGCCAGCTCAGGCTCCCTTGTGCCGCTGTTTCAGACAGAAGGCTCTGCTTTACCATTTACAATGCTGCCATCTATTGACCCCGTGGGCTTTTATCTCACAATCCGCGGCAATATTTTCCTTTAGCAACTTTTTGCACTTGTATTTGCACTTGTATTTTTCTCGATGGGATTTATCTGACTAAACATACACTCCTGCAATAACAGCACCATGTAAGAATTGCCTCAGGCTTCCTTGAAAATCACTGGAAGAAAAAAGCACTTCTGGGGTGGGATTCACATCTACCCCAAGTAAATAACCAACATATACCAGATGAACAGCACCCAAAATGCATTACCGTGCTTTGCCCGTGGCTACAATGATATCTGGAGAGTGACTAGCTCAGGTATAGAGATCACTGTCAGACTGTAGGTGAGCACAGAAAGACAGCAAAAGGAATATTATCCCCTGTCCCAGTGGGGAAGTTTTTAGAGGTGCTCCTGATATTTAATTTATCCATGTACAGTGGGGCCACAGGAGTTACAGAAGAGAGATATGAGCTACATCTAACTTTGGATAAAAGTATTGGCATTTCATCTAGAAGTCTACCTCCACTTCATGTTTTCTTTGGATGTAAAATTGTTTTAGAAGATATTTTACCTCCCCCCAGCTCTGCCTCTGGTAGACTGTCCCTCAGAAAGCCAGAGGTAAGAGAAGTCTCACACGAGTTTCCTACACACAAACACAGCCACACACCTTCCCCCTCCCCCATATCCCCCAAAAGAGGTATCTTTTCCTGTAAATTTTATGAATTGTAGGTTCACATTATACAGGAGCTAGACCCAAGAAGGATTTATTTTAATCCAAGCAAATATTTTATATAATGATTGAAAATCTGCTAGAAACAATGTAAAATATTATTTTGTCTTAGTAAAGCCCAAGTGGAGTCAATAATTACAATATCTTGGACAATCTGCAGTTCTAAATGTGACTTATTTTGAATTACATTTAACTCACCTCATTTACACAATCTTTGCAAAATAATGGTCTACCCACAAATTTGCTCAAGTTTTGCAGAATCACACACTTGGGTGTGACAGATATATGACTCTTGAACAGTGGAACAAGAAAAATAGGTTACTGCCTACTTTCCAACTTCCAGTCATTGCCACTGTGTGCTGGAAATGACCTCCCCTTCAGATCTGATGCCCAGAGCGCTTTCTCAGCTTATGTAAGTGTGCTGCAAATTTAAACCTTCTACACTTCTTTTTTTGCAAACCTCCAGTCATTGAACTCATAGTTCCTTAAGGAATAAGTTAATGAAATTAATTGGCTAATTAATGAATCTGAGTAGCTGACAAATGTTCTCTAAGACTTGACAACTTCAAATGCTGTTTCTTATGAAGAAATTTCCGCACTTGAATAGGTAGCAACATTTTTCTTGCCAGGAAACATTTCCCAGCAAAGAGTGTCCTTATTTTTAGCCTATTGGAGCAACACTGAAAGCTACAAGGAACACAGTCATGGAAGAAAGTAGTTCAAGAGGGACGTGCTGCATTATGGGACACCATTGACAAAACTGATCAATAAAACCAAGGCTCCCCTGTGATGTTTCTGGCCCTCAGCCTGTGAGAGATGACACGCTGGAATCAATAGGAGCTATGCTTTCATCAGCAAATCATTATTTTTGAGAAAGAAATTGCAGGGGTATTCACTTCATTCTAGATTCAGTTTACATTTTTTTATGCTTCATGGGTGTAGAACAAATGTATTTACCAATCAAACTTAACGTGAGATCTTTTCTACTGTTGAGTTGTGGGAGCGACCATGAAGGGGGCTTCCTTTAAAAGCAAACCTTGCCAGGGTGCTCCTTCTCCTCTGATAAGACAGATTTTAAACTCATTAAATATCTACATGGTCTTCCAAGGCAAACACAGCTAATACAACAGCAGATGTCTTGTGAAGTGAAAGATTCAGAAGTCATCCAGGGAAAGCGATCAGGTGAAATAGAGAGAAAGAAATTGGTTTTCAGCAGACAAGAAGTACTGACTTAACTGTTTAAAAATGTATATAATTAGAGGTTTATTTAATGTGATATTTCTGTAGATCCCATAGCATAACTTTTTCTGTGCTTCCAGACAATAACTGTGCAAGTGCAAATATGCATAAGTAAGGCAGATAGAAGGAAATAAGCCAGAAGCAGTGAACCAGGAGAATATACATTTTATAAGTAAGGCTACCCAAAAAGTAGTATTTCAAACTGAAATATTAAAAAACTACAAAACATTACAACGCTGATTGCATTTTCAAAATCGACATAGCACCAACATTACTCTAGACATTACTCTAAGTCTTTGCCTGAGACTGATAAGTTTAACAAAACCAACACATATGCCATACCTTTGTGCAGATTGCCCTGATGCCTTTCTCCCATACAAAGTGCAGCAGTTCAGCAATAAAGCATGCCTTGATTTTAATATATGCGTAACATAATCACCATAAGCAATATAATTTACTCCAACTAAAGATCTGTGTAGTTCATCACCACTTTTTCTGAGAGTGGCCCATGTCAGGGCCCTCAGGAATGAACAGGGCAAACACAGAGCAGCTCTTTCTTACTACACCAGGACTTCTTAAGTCAGAAGTGTGTCCTGATGACTGACTAATAGATTCTCCACTTATGATTTGTCTGATTCCTTTTTTCACCTACTGACTCTCCAAGATAACCTTGATGTGCTGCTGTCCACATCCTTCCGCCGTCAGTGTGCCATGCGTAAAAGCAGATACCAATGTGCGAGCGCAAAGCAACCCAGATGTGCCTCTAGGAATACACAGATCAGAGCAAGAAAAGCTGGAAGAGCCTCTGAGTGCACTGGGTGCCCATCAGACAAAGCAGGCTGGTAATTGTATAAAGCACTTCTTTCTTGGAGACAGAAGCTCTCTATGAGTTTTTTGGCCATACACAGGGAAATCAAAAAACACTTGGGATGCAGGGGCTGAACAGGACCACAATTAAAATCCACTGCAGTATCTAGACTTCTCAGTTCTGCACAGATGCCTGACTTCCATAGGAAACTATACGGTGACACAGTAGCTGGAAGAAAAAAAATACACAGATGATGGAGAAGCCACTAGAATTTCAGAAGCAGTGACTTAGTGCTCTGAATATGCTGAAAATATATTTACATCCTACCATTTTTACTACTTTTAAAGAAGATCTTGTGAAGTACTAAATGTGATACCCTTACCAGGCAGATTAGTAACAATTATTTTTAAAAATACCTTTAGTAGATATATGGGAAATAAATGTAGAAATCTGCTCTATGAATGAGACTCAATATGAAATTTCATTTCACAATGGGCATTTTTACTTAAACAGGTAACAAAGGGAAGTTGTCTCAATATGATCTGCTGAAATTTTCAGCAGGCAAGCAGCTAGAGCAGTAAGCGCACCAGGAGAGCTGAAAAACGGGAATAATCTTGCACTGAAAGTATTAATTAAAAGCATGGAAATTACAGAAGAGAAATAGCCTTAGTGGAGAGAAGCCCTAGGGGAGCCCTCCTTGCTGGGATCAGGAGCATGAGCCATACTTGTGTGTTACAGCCCATCCACGAGGTGCCAGAGAAAGGCACAGACAGTGGGGTGGCACGGTCTGCTGAGGATCCTGGGCTGTTCAGTATGGTACAGCTCAGTGGTTTATCGACCATGAAGAGACACACAACAACATTATGGCACCAGGTAATAGCTGGCAAATTTAATACAGAGAGTGTAAAATGCTACACAGGGGAAAATGCAGTCTCTGCTCTGCCAGCCGCAACAGGTCCCCAAGGGGCTGCTCATTCACAGTCCCGTGAAAATACTGACCAGAATATTAGATATTAACAATGGAAAATATAATAACCAGAGGGTAAAGTATGGCAGGGCCACAGCACCACCACTGTAGTGCACGCGTGTTTTGAGTAACTCGCTGAGCACTGTGTGTGTGCTCTGGAACTAGAGATGGTGACCAGGGGTCAGGTGGGACAGCAGGAACTCAGAACTTGCTAGAGAAGGGAAATGGAGCTGGTGAAGGGTCTGGAGTACAAGGCCTGTGAGGAGCAGCTGGAGGTGTTTAGTGGGGGTGTTTAGCCTGTTTTCTCCTGTTTAGCCTGGAGAAAAGGAGGCTCAGGGGTGACCTTACCACTCCCTACAACTCCCTGAAAGGAGGCTATGGTCTCTCTTCCGGGATAGCAAGTGACAGGACGAGAAGAAATAATGTTAAGCTGTGCCAGCAGAGATTTAGATTGGACATTAAGACAAAGTTTTTCATAAAAACGGGATTAGACATTGGAATAAACTGCCCAGGGAGGTGGCTAAGGAAAGAACTGGACGTGGCATTCAATGCCATGGTTTAGTTTTTCGGTCATAGGTTGAACTGGATGATGTTGCAAATGTTTCCCAAACGAACTGATCCTGTAATTCTGTGGGCCGGCAGCTCCAGGGGCGGCTGCGGGGAGCGGGGCCCCGGCTGCGCCTCCCCACAGCACCACGAGATGGCGCCGCTGGCCCAGGGAGCGCCGGGCGGAAGCGGCGGGGGAAGCCGCGCTGGGCCCCGCCGGAACGGAGCGAGGGAGCGCTGGAGGCGGCCGTGCCTGGCTCTCCGTGCCCGCCGGAGCCCCGCGCTGTCCGGGTGGGTGCGGGGACGGCGGTGCTCCCGCGCAGGCTGCGGCCTCCCGCCCGGGGCAGGGACCGGGCTGAGGGCCGTGGCAGCCGGGGCGAAACGGCGGCGGGAGCGGGAAAGCGAAAGGCTCAGGAAGGCGATGTGGGAGCCCGGGCGCCTGGCGGGGCTAAGGCCGGGGATTGTGGCCCCAGGCGGTGGTTGTGGTACCGTACGGGAGCGGGGCTTTGCCGTTCGTGTACAGTTTATCGGCCCGGGGCCTGAGGCGGCGAGCTCGGGCAGAGCGGCGCGCTGTGCGCTGGGGCAGCCGGGGCCCAGGGCCCGTGCTCCTGGCAGCCCTTGGTGTAATTGTGTGCCCTGCTAGCACGGGCCGGAGCTGCTCAGCGCTTCTGGAGCCTTTCGGTCACTTGCCGGAGTCTGGGCACGAGGCCTGTGAGACCAGGAAATTACTTACGCCTTCAAAAGCTGTACGGAGAAGTTCCATCCTGTTCTTTGTTTATGACTACATTGACCAGATATATATATACAAAACTTAACTAAACTGGGCTACTGATAATTGTACAGCTTTATATTCATACTTTATTTCTTCCCTCTGATTTTTGGCCGAAATAGCTTTTGGGTTTATGTCCTGAAGCTCAGAGAATAAAGACCCTCTTTTGGGGACCCACAGTGGATTACACTGCCTCAGCTTCTGATAGGGCCAAAAGATCTGTAATACATACTCTAAAGTTTGAGAACATTGTTTTGCGTTATGCTAATTTGTTTCCCTTCCATTCACAGGAGTTGCTGCTGTTGTTTTAAGGACATTGATGTGAACATCATAGTGATAGGTGGGTGTTCATAGCATTCCTCTTGGGATGAGAAGGAGCTGTAACTGTATCCTAAGTTCTGGACAAGTCTTGTATTTACAGCCATTGGCAAACCAGAACGCAGGGGAAAGTGTTGGGAATTTTTACCCCTTCTCTGGAAGAGAAATAACTTTTGCTGCCAGCTGTCCCAGCAATCACAGGCTTGTGTTTCTTCGTGACTGTAACTAGGGCACTTTGGTATTAAAGTTAACGTCACAGCAATGCACAGCATTAATCTGAAGCACAGAATGTCAGACCACTTTTCAGACATTTCCCTCTTCTGGTGGTAATTCTGCATCAGAAGTATAAAATGAAATAGTGTTCATGGGAGGATGCACACTACTGATGTTGTTATATTCACATTTTTTTAGCTAGTGTGTACTAAAGTGAGTTCAAAATACACAGCACAAAATTATGCTTGATCCCTTAAACTGTGAAGTTTACTGCCAGGGGATTTATTGGAAACACCTGTTACTCATGGGGGTTTTGGCTTTAAATGCCAAAATCAGTTTGGGGATAAAAAAAAAAAAAAAAAACACTTGCTGAAGTCAGGAGAAGTGTACCTGGAAAAGTAATTCCTTTATGTTAGCGTCACATTTTACTGAGTATCTCCTACTAACCATTGCCAGAAACAATACTGAGTTAGGGCAGCTCTGGCCTGTCTGAAGACAGTTTTCACAGCAGGGACAAAAGCAGCAGTGGGCAGAGGGGCTGGTCAGCGCTCGGTTGTTAGGGTCATTTCCAATTCAAATGTAGTTGGCTTTTTCATGAAAGTTTTGTAAAAATGTGTTTTGTTGAAGCCTGCTGAATTTATTGGAATTCCACCTTCCTTTTATAACATACTATGTTTTTACCATAATATCATGCAATAGTTAATCTTGTGTCGATGGATATTGTGAATAGTGGAACCCTCACTGGTCTGCACTGGGCTTGGAGTTGTTCCTGTTTCCTTCATGTGGCCACACTGTATCCAACACACCACTAGTCCCACAGTGTTCCCAGAGTGGGATTTACTTACCAATTTATAAACCCCAGTGCATTGAATTTGAGTTTAAGGTATTACAGACATTGTCTCCATTTGTATTGACTCCAAGCGAATTAAATGCTGTCATTGCTTTGATGGGATTTATCTATTTTCTCTAATGCTCACCTGCCTCAAGCTGGTAAGGGGGACAGACGTGTTTTGATGAAAGGGAGTACATCCCTGGTTCATTATCAGTGGAGAAATATTTTAAAACTGAGACAAGAAACTAGAAAAAATGTCCATCATTAATGATCAGTATAAGCAAACAAATCTCTTTCCCATTTTAAATTATACATTTGGTCATGAGTTCCATATATTCAATGGCTACATATTTCATTTTTTGAAGTATAAATTATAGAAGTAGAACTATTACATTTATTTTTCTGCTGCTTGTCATGTTTCATATTTGATGTAGTTTGTTTTGGAAGAGTAATTCAACTGAAAATAAAACAAACTCACTTTTTAATTTCGTTTCCTTGCTTGCAGCATTTTTGTGTTCTGCTTTATATTTGTAGTCTAATGTTTTATAAATAATTTATGAAAATAATTAAAGTTTCTATGTTGGGCAAAACAGGTTTTTCATATTTGGTAAACTAATACAGTTGGATGGTTTTGGCAGGGTTTTTCCCCTCCTTCCCTTTCAGAAAGCATAGGTACATGTTTTGTGTTAATAATAAAGTATCAGACTTTACCAATTATTGCTTTAAAAAACTATTTAGATTGAGATCAATACTGATTTCTGTTTATTCTGAAACTTGTTTCAAAGAAATTTTTGTCATGTAGGAATTAGAGTGAACATGAAAATTAAACACACCTACTTTTCTGAAGTAGAAAATGAAAGAATTGGATATCATGGGCTTAGGTTTTTAAGTATGAGAAAAAGACTTTATGGCAATCTTGACAGTATCCAGATATATCTAGGAAAGATATATATGGGGAAGAGACAAAAAGTATATGTGTACATCATGAGAGTGGAGACGAAAGTTCTGAAGAAGGCAGTGGTTGTAATGAGACATCTGAAATGCCCAAAGAGGGATGGCACAGCAATCTTCTATCTGTGCATGAGTTTTGGGTGCTAAGTCCCTGCAGTGTTTTGCAGTGATCTCAGTGCTGGGTTTCCTTCTTCCTCCAAGCAGGCAGGAGAGAATCCAGCCTGCTTTAGTTGCCCAATGCCTGAATCTGCAGCCTTTGCTGGCATGAGTGTTTCCATCAACTGCAGTGGGATGCTCCTGTGTGTAGAGCTTCTTGCAGACATGGAGTTATGGTGTTACCAGGGGTTTATGGCTTGGAGCTTAGTGTGGCCTTTGGACACAGCCAAAAGGACCATCATTTGCTTTTGTAGTTGCTGCATGATTTGCATTTTGTTTGGCCATTCCATTCTTCTTTCATACAGTATGGCTTAAGTGACAAAAAGTTGCTCTTTAATGAGTATTGTTAAATATGAGGCAGAACTGTTCTGTATTCATCTGCATTTTGAAAAAGCCTGGCTTTATCCTGGTATGAATCTACAGTGGTTTTAAGTGCTGTCTTGGCTATATTCCAGTGTTTCTGGGAATAGCATTTGACCATATCTTAAGAGTAGCAATAGGTAGTTTAGTGTACTCTGTTTCTGTTACCTTTCACTGGCACCTAAAATAAAGTTCAGGCTGAGAATGTCAGGAGAAGTATGTGAATGAAGCAGCTGACCTGTTAGTGTAATAAAATAGTTGTCAGATAGGAGGAGATTAAGAATATTTCTCAGTGATACATACTGGTAAACCACCCTGGATATGTTGGTGATTGTACATCCTGCCTGGTGGTTATAGAGCTCTTGTTCTCCCTTTCTACCCTCACAATCATTTTTTTCTTTTATTTTTTTTTTTCCTGTCTGGTTGCCCCTCTTCCTTATGCCTTTTCTTCACATTTAAAAATTGTGGTTGCAACGTAAACTGACCTGTGTTTTCTTCATGAGAGGCAGGATCAGATGCTGGAGGGAGGAAAACAAAAAAAGAGAGGCAAAGAGAAAGAAGAGACAGTATGTGGTCAAAAGTCCACCACAGGTTAAACAGAAACCTTGCTGCATGAGTGGAATCAGGATGGGTTTAATCATTTTATGGCAATTTTTTTTTTTATGCAAGTTCCTGTGCAGACACAGCTAAAAAGTGAAAACAATTTGTTTCCTTTAAGTTGATGGTTTTTGTTTGGCATTAATTTGGAGAATAAAGGTTGAGGAAGCATGAAAAAAGAGAAGAGCAATGGGAGAAATGTTCAGTTCCAGCATTTCAGGCTGCATTTTGTGGAAGGCTCTATTTTAACTTTCTCACTGTAGTGGAGAATTTTAAGGAATGGGATTTTTATTGCTGCTAATCAAAATCTATCAGTAAGAGACTTCAACTTGCCCCAACAGGGATGGGATACTTAACAGCTATAGGTCATAGTTCTCAAATATAACAAAAAATATATTCAGTGCCTGTGACCACCTTAATACATATATTTTTATGAATTAAAAAGCTACTCTTTTGTTTTCTAGTTCACCTTGATCATCACCAGAACAAACTCCACAAGAGATGGTAAGAGGTCTTCACAGGTTTCTATGGAATAGCTTAGTCACATTTTATATATAACATGCATATAAACACTTTCATTGAACTGTGAGTGCAGACATGTAAAAATTAGATGTAAAAGTCACTAAATTGCTTTGAAAATAGAATTCAGATTACAACAACGAGTGATTTGTCTACTCCTGGGAAGACTCCAGAGAAATAACAGGAGAATAACAGAGGACTCTGATCATTTGCCTTGGATTTATAGCTTTTGTTTCCTTGAGGAAATCTCTTATTTCCATTTATTCCACAGCTGAAAAAGCACAGACACAGAACTAAGTGAGACTAAAAGTGTTCCTTTCCATTTCCACCCAAATGTAAAACATTTCTGTAATTTCTTTTTTAACAGATGTATTTTTAAAATTCAAATGTAAGGTTTTCAAGGGTCGCTTTCAACAAAAAAAACCCTCACAAAAAGTAGTTGGACAAGCACCAGCATCACAGTTCCATCTGTATGAACTGGCTTTTTGTCTTCCTTTCCCCTAAATTAACAACTGGAGCTAGTCAGCCAGACAAATCAACCAGCTTGATTCCAGAGCTTTCAGTAAAGTCATCAAGTTCCTTTTTAGAAACATTTTATAAGAACCGGAGATAATTTTTGAGCTTTAAAAGAATATATTGTCTTTTTTGCAGATATATAGAATGTAGGAGATACCTGCTTTTGTCAAGCATCATGGTCTTTCAAAACTGGATTTTAAAGTATTTTAATATTTAAGGAAAAAATAGTCAAAATGTTTTAAAAGTAACTTGTTAATGTATCAGGTTTGATAATAGGACATTCTCATCTGTCTGCTGAAGGATGAGGAGTCAGTATGACATTCTTAAGCAAAGGGAAAGAGTAAATAAAGCATTGTTCATCCTAGCTGTTAGGTAGTTGGATGATTAAGGATGAAGAAGTTCCATATGGAAGGCAGATGCTTTCCTTCTACCCACTCATCCTGGGAATGCTGCATTTTGGGAGCTCCAAATGCATGGTCTTGTAGCAGTGCAGTGTTAGACCAAGAGGAGAATAGCAGTGAAGTTTCATCTCCATGAATTCTTTCTTTTCAGGAAAGATAAGTTGACTGCACTTTTAAATCTCATAGCTGAGGCACACAGCCCTTCACAAATAGGGTGCAGTTTTTGATCAGGAATACCTTAAGGAATGCAAATTTGTGGAGGTTTTCTTTATGTACTCTGTTAGCTGAAGATATTTTGTTTCTGAGAGCACTTAGGAATGACCTAAAAAAGATATAGCATTGATCTCTTATGGAATAACAGGCTAAATTTTCCAGAAAGAAAGGCAGCATGAGAGTTGCAATTTTTATTCCAAACTCACTTGCATTTGCTTTATTGTCTTAGAACCAGAAAGTGAAAACAAGTGTAAGTAAACTAAGTGAACCTCTCTGGATGGAAAGTATTTTTTAGGTTTGAGTTTTCTGGTTTTGCCTTGGGATTTCTTTTCACCACAGAATCATTTTTTAAAGGGACCAAGTGATGCCAGGGTAGATCAAAAAAAGATTTAAAAATTTTTGTCCTGCATGTCCTTAAAAAGAAAAACAAAAGGAGAAGAAACCGCCTTAATAAAGGACTGTAAATGTCACATTCATCTCTGAAAACGTCAGCTAGTTTTGCCATAGTTTTGAGTGTTTGCCAGAACATGGCTTAATTAAAATTTTCCTATTTAAAGTAGAGGCATTCTGTTTTACTCCAGATAAAGTATTTTCTATGGAAATTAAGACATGAGGGAAAGGGAGAAAATATTTGCTATTTAGTTTACTTGATCTAGGCTCTAGTGTAGTTTATAGCTTTGTTTTTTTAAGATCCTCTATTCTGTTTTGTGAGAGTAGGATGAGGTGGGAGATGAAATGGCTTGTATGAAGGGAGCTTAAGGCTACAGGGACTGTGGGGCTTTGTAGTTACTGGTGAAATCTGAACAGCATGAAATTTCTTTAAGGAAAACTAAGATTATCTGGAAGACAGGAGAAGGTGTGTTACACTATGTTTCTTTCTATAGAACTGTTTTTCTCTGTACTTTATCAGTGGCACTTTATTGCCTCTTTTCATGTTTTGGTTGGTGATGGATACAAAAGGGAGATTCACTGGCAGCTTGCATTTGGCTAAATACAGTCTTGTTTTTGATTGTGGCCACGGTGGAAATACGAACTTGTCTGAATTGCTGTTTGACCTTTTCTGAGAAACTTTGGCAGGCAGATGGAGGAAATACATTACTGGAGGAAATATGTTCCTGTTAAAATAAATGTGTTTGTTTAGTGCAGAGGAATCTTAATCTCTTGTGTTTTCTGTCTGTGGAGTTGGAAATTAGCTATAGGATGTAATATCTACACCTTGGAATTACTCAATTCTTAAAACTCATGTGAGTGTCTAAGGAATTGTGGACTATATCCACATGGCATATTTCCTAAAAAAGACTGTTTCTTACTGTAGTAGCATGAGCACTTGGAAAATACCTTCTGGACACTACAACTTCTCTGTTTCTAGTTCTTCAGTGATAGTTGATGCCAAAGGAGTCTCTTGTAGGAGTAATGAGGTGTGGTGCAAGTACACTGTGCTCATACATGTTGTTTTTCACATCTCTGTGTTCTATCATAGCTAAAGGATGACTAAAGATTGAAAGGCAGCATTGTCCTTGCATTTAGTTGCTCCCCTCGTTTCTCTCTCTCTTATACCTTTTTTCTGGGGGGGAGCATGAGTGCTGTGGTGTGTGTTTGATTGTCTGTGTTCTTTCCCTCTCCCTGTGTGCTCTGGCTGCAGGAGGACATGGAGCCGTGGTACTCTCACAAGGTGTACGCCAGGTACTGGAGGCACTATGACTCAGCCATGCGCTGGATGCACAGGCACCAGAAAGCCTACAGGAGAGCCATGGAGTCCTTGTACTGCCTGCCATGGCATCCCTGGCACCCTGCTGCAGCCTCTCCAGGCAGCCACTACTCAGACTGGCATGGGAATGACCTCCCACATATCCAACACTATTCTTCCAGCTACAGACCAGATGTCAGAGCTCCGTGTCACGGGGGAGCTCAGCAGTACGCAGGTGCCTACCAGGAGAGGGAGGATGCTGATGAGGACTCCGAAATGGAAGAGGAGGCTGAAATGGACTCTGAAATGGAGGAAGACTCTGAGTCTGAAGGAGAGATAGAGTATGACTTGAGTAACATGGAGATCACAGAGGAGCTTCGTCAGTTTTTTGCAGAGACAGAGAGGCACCGAGAAGAGCTGCGTAAGTTCTTGCTTGTTCTGTGTTTATTGGAATTATTACCAATATAACTGGATGGGACGTGCCTAGGCTTGTCTGGCCCTTGCTGCTTGACCAGAGGCAGCAGCTGTGGTGGTTTCACCCCAGAGACACCTTTGGCTAGCTGGATGCTGTAGCTGGGTGCTTGGGACAAGTCCAGACATGCAGGAGCTCAGGTTTACCTCTGGTGGAGAAGCTTTAAGGCAAGGTGAAGAAAAAGGAGTTGGTTCTGAAGGAGGGTTTCAATCCAGAACTTTATTCCTGGCACACAGATCCCTGAATCCAGCAACAGCTCCAACAGAACCACCGAACCGTGTGGTTGTTGTTGCTTTTAACCCCGGGGAGAGGGAAGGGGTAGGGATCCCACCAACAGGTAAGGGGGGGAGGTCTCAGGGGACAAATGACACCTGGATGGTCCAATGTCCCCCAGGGCTGAAAGGCATCTTTTGAACTCTGCCAATCACTCAACACCCTTCTGGAATGCCAGGACTGACAGACAGCACTTAGCAGGGGGCAAGGGAGGGCTAGGGAGAGGTGTTCAGCAGACCTGGGGAATAACTCGGACAAGCTGTGGCATCTCACTAAAATATGTGTTTTGTGGTATTTGGTGGCCATAACATTGAGTGCTGGGTGGCTTCAACATTTACAGGTTGTGTAAGAATTCACAGAAATAGGCCCTGCAAGTGAGGAAGTCAGCTGACTGAAATAGGCAGAACTGATGGGTGCACTTAAGTACCACTCATTAGAAGTAAGTGTCAGAAAATGTTTGGAAGTTTTTGGTGAGAGAGAAAAAAATTATGACTGCAAAGAGGAAAATAATATTTTTGTCCAGAAGACAGTAATTTGTCTTTAGTGCTGAGGAAAAAAGCTCCAGAATGTTTATGTGAATCTAGTTAATGTGCTGTATGTCTGAAGGGGGAACCCACAGGAAATGCTTGAATACATCACTGAACCCTAGAGTAACCCTCAATGTATTTTATAACATGGAGCAGCCATTTTGTTTGTTATTTTTTGGCTAACGTGGCAGTAAAATTTCATTACCCTTTTTTCCTCCCCCTGGATCCTCTTCATTCTGTACTATACCACAAATTTCTCTTTGTTGAGCATCTTGATCTGGACCCAAGTCCTTTGGTAGGGAATGTAAGTCAAGATTTTTCTCAGGTCTTGATCCTCAGAGGTATTGGTCATCTTTGTTTCTGTGAAATCCTTAAAAGAGTAAAGGATTATTCTGTACTTTATTGATACTTTACTCATATGCAGATGTTGCAGAAAAAAATTATCTGTTTTAAGAAAGCAGAATAATAAAAATAACTTTTCTCACATGACTCCAGTAGAAAATGTGTAATGAATGTTTATTAGAGCTTTTTCTGCTTCTCTGAAAGAGAAAACATTCTAAAAACGTATAATAAAGGCAATGATTGAAAGGGAAAGAAAAAGTATGTTAAATTCTTTGATCAGCAGGTATCAGAGGGTGAGCTGATAGCTCAACTTCACACTTCTCATCAATGTGATGCAGAGTTGATCTAGTTGGCAGAGGAATGTGAGTTAAGGGATTCTGTGGTAGTGCCTGGCATGAGTGCCTTTCTCATTGTGATTCTGCAGAATCAGCTTGGTGTTCTCTGTTGAAATGTTCCTTTGATGAGATACATGGTGCTTTAAGACACTGGGCTGCTTCTGGGAATGCAGAACATTTTCTTTGGATTTTTTTTTTTACCAGTATGATTAGTGGTATTTAAAGGTATGTGAGTGATTAAAGGTGTTATCCTGGAAATTGGGAAATCAGAGCTTAGAGATGTTCTCCTGTATGACCTTGGTATAGCTATTTAGTCTCTTCCTGACCCCTCACTGGCTGTGCTTGCTAAAAATATGATTTGTTCTTTATGATGAGCAGGTGAATTGGGGAGAAGTTTGTGACTCAGAATACAGATTTTACTTTTGTTCCTTCCACCACAGCAGAGCCTTTTGGAATGATTTGGTCTCTGCTCTGCTGTGTAGTAACCTAGTTCTGGATGAGTGCAGTTCCATGTGCTTCAGTGGCACTGCTGCAGGTCTTCATGCAAGTTCAAGCAGGCTCTGGTCTTTCACTACTGCAGCTTCCCTGATAAAGTGAGGATAGTGCTCAGTAAGCATCAGTAATTCCTCAAAGCATGAAAAAGCAAACAAGTACTTGACATTAATGACATAATTTAAAAGTGACATAGAAATCTAGGGTGAATGGTGCTTTCTAAATGCTAATTTTGTGAGTAATTGAAAACATAGTATGATCTTGTTTGTGGTGCATCTTTTCTTGCATGGTGAGGGAAAAGGAAAATAGAAGAAATTTTTTATTCTGTTAAAGTTTCTCAAAAGAAGAAACATAAGCAGCAGGAGGAGGGGAAAATCATTGTTTCTCTAATGGTTTGGAAATGAGCTAATATGGAGACCATGTTGAAGGCAGTAGTACTTGACTTTAAGAGGTAGTTTTATTAATTTTCCTGATTGCTGTTTATGAACAAAATTAAATTTAGAGGTTCATTAAGCTGTGATCCATAATGATGCTATATCATGTTATATCTTTCATAATGTTTAACAGTTGACATTCTGTATTGGTGCTTGAGAAGACTGAGATAATGCATCCGCAAAAGAAACCCTCAGTTACTTGAGCATTTTCTCTCTAATGGCTTTTCCTTTTAATCCCAAACTGCATATCCTTAGGAGCAGATTTCTAGAGAAACTTGGGTAGCATTAACCTCAGTAATGCCTGAAATTTACACGTCCACTTCTGAGAGAGACGTTTGCAAGGGTGAGGCAAGAGTTTTACACAGCATTTAAAGCGAATGAGATTGTTTGGGTGTGCCACGGTAGAATACCAATAGGGACCTTGACAATCAGTTACAGTAAAAGCCAGTCGTTATGGGACATTAAGGGAAGGCTGTGTCTCATGTTTTCTTCCTCTGGCATCAATAAGGGGCTCCGGATGCAATTCACAGCCTCTGACCCCTGCACCTTGATATTATTTGTCTGGGAGAAGACACGAAGCTTGCTCTTCTTCTAAAGGCAGAGTTTGCAAGAGTTAGATACACACTTATGGCAGCTTAATGAGCAGGGAGTCACAAGGGAGCAGAGCATCAATGGGGCAAATAGGAACGGGGATTTGGCACTTAGGGAAGGGGATACCCATCTCTGTGAAGTATGACCTCCATTAGTTTGGTGTTTTTCTACCTGTCCAAGTTAGGAAATACTACACAGCATTAAGGCACCTATTTTGGACACGTGTAGTGAGTCTTGATTTTTCATGTGAGGTACAGCTGGTTCCCACACCTGATCCACAGATGTCTCATAGGCATGTAGAAGGTTAATCAAATAGATTAAAAGGAGTCCTACCTGATATCAGTCTCTTCACCTGATCTAGAGCCTACTGGACATAAATGATCACAGAAATGACATCAGAGGATAAGATCTTGCAAATTTTAACTGTGAAAGACTTAAATAGGCCTGAGGTAGGTGGGAATGAGGGGATTCAATCTTGGAGGTCTTTTCCAACCTTAATGATTCTGTGGCTCTGTGAAAGGCATTTGAGCCTAAATGGTGGCATACAAATCTTAATGCTAATTGCAAAGAGAAAAGCTCTACAGATATGAAAGATGTTGTGTGAGAGTAGCCAAAAAAGAAAACTTAAGTTTTATTTCATTTCTTTGTAGCAACCACAAACTTGAAGAACAAGCAGATTTCTAACCTCTGTAGGATTTTTGGTTTTGTTTTCTCAGTGGGCATTTGCAGTGATTGGCTGACTTGCAAAGTAAGGGCTTTGAAATGGGCAGACTTGCTGAATGATTTAACACTTCTGCAATGATGCAGTTCACAACCAGCCTCTTTTAAACCAATCTTTTTTTTGTCTTTGAAGTCACATCAATTTCTTACTAGTTTTTGTATTTGTATCTTGTATTGTAGTCAATTACATGTTCCTGGAATGCCCAGAAGTAATTATGAGTAAATTTTGGCTGAGGCTGTATGAACTCAGACTTACTAATACACTATCAACTTATCTCATGTTTTAGATAAATGGCATTTGGTTAAGACCCTTACAGACAGTTTTAATTCCTCGATATTTGTTTCTTGATATGCAATCATAATTATATAGTGATTCTCTTTTTTAGAGGGTTTTCTTGTCAGGCTAGTCTGTTTTTCTGGTTCTTCATGTAGCTGGTGATCCAAACATTCTGTGTGCGTCCTGGGCATGTTTATGGTTGCATTTAAGTTTTCCCTCTGGCAGTTGAAAAGCATGAAGTTGTTCTCCTGGGTTACCATACCTGTCAGACCTAGGTATGGTAGCAGATTCTTCAGGCATCCTAGATGTAAAGGATAGAATGCAGTAAGTTGCCTTTTTACATTTGCAAGAATTAAAAGGGCAAAAATCACAAAAGGAAGATTCACAGCTCTAACAGTTCTGTAAATTGTCGAATTGCATATATTTGTTAGACTTTTAAATTTAGCCTTTGAAACATGTAGTTTGTCCTTATACAATTTTTTCTTGTTTCCTTTTGTATATAAGAGAAAATCACTGCTAAAATTGAGTGAGTACAGCATTGCAAGTACATTGAGAACCATTCTGTAGTAGTTAACAGGACACAGACAGAATCCTTTATTTAAAAGCAAAGAAAAGCAAGGGAAAGTACCATCATGTCAGTTCATTACTGAAGGATAATAGTCTATCATTTGTTAATGCTCTAACCAGTTTTTTCCATCAAAGCCTCTGTTCCTATTGCCCACACATAGCCTCCAGCCTTTCCCAAAAATAATGTCTGAACTTAAATTCTTTTTATGCTAGATGGAAAATATTTTTTTTAGAAATGAACGGAAATGGTGAATGAAGATGTTTGTTTCAAAACTGCAATCTGCAGACTTTTCCCCTCAGGTTTTTTTTTCTCTGAAAGATGGTAGTTGCCACTGTCTCTTCTGTGAAGAGGAAGTAATGGAATTTTCCATGTTTTGTAACTTGCTTGAATTGTACCAGATCCATGAAGCTTTTGGTTTTGTTTAAAGCTTGCATGCCTCTAGGAAAATAGACTTTGATTCAGGGGTTTTGCCACCATGTTTTCCTTCTTTCCTTCATTTTTGGTAATTGCTTTTCCCTGGTTTTTATCTGCCTTTTTCATCATAAGACTGTAGCTCAAATTCTTGGAACTACAGACTCCTCACCGTTTCTTTTTCTTTCTTCTTCACTACCCTAAACTGTCCAAGCAGTGTGGATGGTGAATTTATAAATATCTGCTCAACTTCCCTGCCTTTAACAGCCCTTGTTGACAAACTTTTTGACAAACCAAAAAAGGCTTGTTTGGCATGAACTTCAGCCACAGTCTGTAGAGGCTGGGATGCTGTAGCTTCTGAGAAATGCCTGTGAAATAAGAGTGCTCTCTGCAATATGTGTGGGTGCTTGAGTGATGCTTTTGAAACATGTTGTTTTGTGAACTGAAGGAGAAATGTGAAAGTTACTCTTTTGTACCACATCTCTGATCCTGATGATTGAACCTTTTGCTGTGTAGCAGCAGAATCCTCTCAAGTGCACACACTGTGTCCAGCAGAGGCTGTTACTCAGTACCAGAAGGCAACAATTGAGAAAATGCCCCTTACCAGAGAAACAAGGAAAAGTGCCCCAATTTTCACTGCTTTAATATTGAAAACTAATCTCTACTTGCACAATTAGAGAGTCTGAAGAGCAAGAGTTGAACACAGATTTAGATATGTTTCATGACAGACAAGGTTATCTTTATACAAAGCATATTAATTTGTAAAATACTGTCAAGAAAATGTCCTTGGATCTATGGTAAAGACAGAATTTGAGCTTGAGAGAATGTGTATCTTTGTGAAACCTATGGCTTGCTGCTGCTGGAAGTAATGGAAGAGAGACATTGGAAAGCTCAGGGTACTGCTGAGGAAACTGAGCTGTGTGCTCTGGA
The DNA here is from genome assembly GCF_028551555.1 of Melozone crissalis. NCBI lineage: Eukaryota > Metazoa > Chordata > Aves > Passeriformes > Passerellidae > Melozone > Melozone crissalis. The sequence goes on along the minus strand of NW_026535791.1, from coordinate 57,617,844 downwards.
CAGTTGCAGAGGAATTAATACATGTACCTAGAAATTATATATAAAGTCTTTCCTATGTGTACGTGCCTTAGGCTGAGTCTGTTTGACAGTGTTGGCAACTCCTGAAAGTACACCAGAGCAAGGCCAGGCTTCTTGTTTTCTGCTAAGGAATGCTGCAGGCTTCAGCTCCTAGGTGGCATCTGGGCCTTCTGTGGACCCAGCTCCCATGGGTGCAGCCAGGACAGCTGGGTGGAGCTGGGACATGGAATGCCAGTTCCCTGGGACCTGGAATGCCAGTTCCCTGTCTGCCAGTGGCTGTACTGGTCTTAGTTTATCTAAGCATGCTGTGGAGTGCTGGTATTGGAGTTACAGCAGGTTTATAGCTGGGAGTGTGGGAAAAGAAGCTCCTGTGGTTCAGTGTGACTGTAGTGTAGATGTTGCTTTAAGAGGAATGCCAAGATGTTGAACACCTCTACTTCCTCTTAAATTTGATGGAAATTAAGAATGCTGTCTTAATATGAACATACATATTAAACCTCAGAAACGTGTGTTTGAAGTTGTCATCCTTTATTTGTCTGCCTGATGTGTTCCTGTTATTGTAGTGAGACAGTACATACACTAGGGGGCTTGTTGAGAAGTTCAGTTTGTTCATCTTTATCAGAGGTTTTGAGGACCTCAGCAGGAAGAAAGCCTCAAATGCTAGAATACTGAACAATCTGATCTAAGTGTTCTTTATAGACTTTTTGCTTAACAGTTAACTTAGATGTCATCCCTGTGACCAAAATGCATCTCATTGACAGCACCTTTACTGAACAAACACTGAATTTAAGTGACTCTTTCTCCCAGGAAGCTCTTATCCCTAAGTTATTCTTAACTCAGTAAGAGAAGTGTGGTAATCTTGTATTGTTGCTTCCCTGGTAAATCAGTAATGCGGTAAAATTCCTTCTGACTGGACTTGTCTTGAGGATACATAAATAAAAACAGGAGAGACAGGTCATTGCTCCGCTCAGCAGCTTTGTTCCTCCCCATCTGAGATCCATTTGATACCTGGTTTTGGTAGTTAATTGGTTACAGAAGGATCCCTGGTCAGTACCTTTCTCTGATGGATCAGCCACTGGAACTTTGTCTTTACAAAGAAAATAGATGTGGTGATTCAGTTTTAGATCATGCCGGGTGTCAGTGCCTGTTTTGTGTCCATCAGGTTTCCAAGGATTGAAGGTACTGCTGTGACACACTTGGGCTCTGCAAAGTTTTGGCAAAGAACTGACAGGTGGGCCCCAGGGCTGAGGCCACATGGGCAGCAAGGAATCTTTCCCCAGTCTTGTTCCTTTCAGAATGCTGTTATAGAAGATTGCTTCATATAGGAACAGTTTGGTGTGGGAAGATGCAGACACTCAGACTACTTACAGTCAGAACTGGTGCTGGTAATTTTTTGAAGGCAGGTTTGCCTGCTTGGTTATTCCATTAGCATCTGCAGCTGCTCTGAGTGGCTCCTCTAGTCTCCTCTTCATTCTTTGTCCTTGCAGGGAAGGCTGTTAAAGCAGCTGCAGCTGCTGTGGAAAAGAGCAGGTGAGACAATGCTGACAGACACAGCTCTAGGGAAAAATGGCATAAAAGCATCTCTGTGCTAATCACGCAGCTTGGGCAGTCTGTTTTCACAGTTGATGCACTTTTCCCTTTTCCCTAAAATTCCTTGATTACTGGTTCCATCTGGGTGCCACATGCAGCATTTCTGGATCTCTAAATAATCTTAGGGAAGAGCTGTGTCTCAGTTCTCTGCTGATAAATCTGAATTCATCTGCCTTTAGTGTGACACTTTCAACCTTGTAAGTGGCCAGTGACATTGTGGATTATGAAGTATTTTCTAACACAAGCTATTTTGGTATCTACTGGGGGAGCTTTTGTTTAGAAAGAATGTTTAAAGTTTCAGGCTGTCCAGCACTGGAGTAATAGTGAAAAGCAAATGCCAGAGAGCAAGGTAGAAATGGATGTAATGGTGATGTCTTCTTTCTACACTCATGATGTGCAAAATCTGCTCAGAAGCTGCAACAGAGCATGGCACCAAAATACCTTGGGTGTAACACATTTTAGGTCTCTCTGTTATAAAGCAGATCCCCTATACAGACAGATTTGCTTGGAGACAGGTTATTTACCCTGGCTAATTTTAGTGGGATGTTGTTAGTGCCAAGACTTCAGAGGCACCATTTGCTTTTCAGCATCTCTCACTGTGCCTCACTTTTATCAGAAGCATCCAGATGGAGTTCACATCCTTTGTCATTAGGGAAACGTGGGTGCTGGCATGGCAGTTCAGAGACTTCCATGTGCCTGGGTCTTTTCAAAACTCATTTCCTTGGATGCTAAAAATCAAGTGAGAGAGGCAGGCAGAGTTTGTTAGGCCACCCATCTCAGACTTGGGTGGCCTGTACAGACTTCCATCACAGCCTTGGGTGTGCCGGTTGTGACTAGATCCACAAAAGCTTTCAATGTAGGTAGAATTCAGAAACAAATATCCCAAGTCTTTGTCTTCCACATGCCTGCCAGGAAGAAAAAAGCTAGTCATTTATACCCAAAGGATGATGCATCTTGAACCCTGAGGATACAAGGGAGCATTGTCCCTCTTGTCTTTTCCAGTGACAGGGTTGAGCACCTATGCCACTATGTGATGTCATCTGCTGTGAAGCTCATTCCAAAGAATCTAGAACACCTCCTGCTCTAGGAATTTGTGTCCATTTCCTGTTTATTTAGACCTTTAGCACAGGGGTGATAGCACTTCCCTGTTGCTCAGAGAAATAGAGAAGGTTGATACAGCATCATACTGAGAAACACTTGTGCTGGAACCTATGAAGTGCCCAGTGCAGAGCAATCCAGCTGTTCATCAGTGTTACAATTATTACAATTGTTGCTGGCCTCCAAAGTACCCAAAGCTGTTTATGTGACTGTTGAAATTTCCCACAGTATTTCAAGGACACATGTCTGAATTTGTCAGATCACTGCTCTGGTAAACTGAAATCATGGAGATAAAGTTTAAAAATGAAGGCTAAATATCAAATGGATATTTTTACTGAAATAATTAACATGGGTGTTACACCATTGAGTGTTATCATTCACATTTAGCTGGATAAGAATCTCCCGGGTTTCATTTCATTTGTAGTTGCTGAAGTGATTGTTGCTCTAAAAGTCAGCTCTGTGTTCACAGAAGTTGTAGAAAGGAATTTAGGTCTCCAAAGAGCATGCTGGGCCTCTGTTTTTCTGTGGTTGTTCAAATGCTGAAACAAATGCTGCTGTTCTCACTTTGCACGAGCCTTGTAGAATACCTTGAATTCTAGAAGGTCTGCAGTTTGTGATGTGGTTGCTGAACAGAGTGTTGGCAGAATCACTCTAAAATTCATCAGTTGTCATTTCCTTGGGATTTTTGGCCACTGGTAAATGTAGAAGTGTCCAGACTGTGAAGATTGCATCATGTACAACATGCTGATGGAGGAGGTGTTGAGGTGGTAGATTGCAGAGCAGCTGGCTGGCTTTGGAGAAGCATCTGCATTTTTTGTATCTCCATTTCTCACTAGTTGATGCTGGTGAGATGAAGACATTTGCATTCTCTGCTTTTGCATCCTTCCCTTGGCATTAGGTACTGACCTCTGTCATGAGCAGGCTGTCAGACTGGGGCTTTTAGTCTGGTGGGTCTCCTTGTGTAAAGTCTTCATCAAGTCACTGAAATACTTAATGTAGGAATTATCCCCTTGAAGTGACACAGAGGAGACAGAAAGCTCACAAGTGCTAAGTACAACTTAACTTTCTGACAAGTGGGATGCCAGTTGTGTCTCTAAAAGAAGAGTGCTCAGGTTTGTGCTCCAGCACCAAATCGTAGAACTACTTTTGAAGTCAAACATTCCCATTTTGTGGAAGGTACAACGGATGCATATCTGCAGGTTTCTTCTGGCATATGTCCCCAATGTTTTTTTGTGTGGGCATAGGAGTCGCCATCATGGGTTCAAGTATATTTCATTTAATTTACTAGAGTGCTGAAGTGAGCAATGACAAATTCAGAAGGTCAGAGGTAAACTTATATTTCCAAAGTTACTCTTCAACCCTTCCTTCCAAAAACTGTAATATGTTTCACCAACTCCTGTAGTTTGACCCTTTTTCCAGATATATCTTTCCAAATGCTTGGTCAGGCAGCACACATAGTTTACTAGCAGCATGGAGAAAATGCGTATTTACTTGCTGAAATTAATTTTCTCTGGATTAGACCTTGTTATTTAATTCTGCATGTCTGTGGTAATACTGAATTTTGGACCTGCCAGTTAACTGAAAGGTCAATTCATAGCCTGACTATACTTCCTCCCAGAAAATCAGCCACTCCCATGGCTGCAGGGTGTTCTCCAAAATGTTTTTCAAGTGTTTTTGATAAGGTAGCTCTCTCATATCAAGCAATAAACCAGACTTGAATTCAGCACTGTGGTGTGTCTGGAGTCAAGAAAGAAATTTCAGTGTGAAGTTCAGATGTGTGAGTTTGATCTAGAAGACTGACACAGGCTATTTCCTTTCTTTTTTTCCTGCAAGTACCAAACTCAGTATTATTTAGCTGTCTAGTGGCTCAGTGCATCGTGAAACATGTTCTTCCAAGAGCACGTGTTTAATTTCCATTCAGGGCACACATTAAAAACTATTGTGAAACTCATGTTTCTTCTGTGTTTTGGTTTGCTTTTAAAGTAGTGCTTTTAAATTTTAACATTTCCTTGCTCAGTCTCCTCAGACTGTGCCATAAATGTATGTGAAGACATAGTTATATATAGATTTAGGTAATCCGTCTGTTTACTCCAGCAGTGTTGTCTTTGTCTGGTGTCAGCATTGTTGCCATCAGTGACAGATTGGAGTTGTTTTGGGGGATGGGAGTGCAGAGTCAGCTGGTCTGTATTTAATCTTATTGAAGTAGACTTGATCCTTACTAGAGGCAGCTGCCAGTGCCTGATCCTGTTCTAATTTCTTAGCAGTGGTCGTTCAGCAACTTGCTATCAGTTTGATTGTGTCAGATGGCACCAGGGCACAGACACCTTGGTGCCTGTGGTGTGCTGCAGACCCCTGGCTGCACAGGGCTCACCTCTGAGTTTTCTCACCTTCATCAGCAAATCCCTGATTGTAAATTACATTTAGAGCAATCAAATTCTAGAGCAGGCTTTCACTTGAGATTCCATTGACTCGGTGATTGTTTCATATTCATGAGGTTTAATTGTTTCAGTGCATTTTCTGGTTGGACTAAAAATGCTCCTTTTTAGGGGTTTTATTGTGGAAAGTAATAGAAGAAAATAAAGGTGATTTGATGTTTAGCTGGGCAGTAACCAGTGTAGCCTAGTGCTAATGTAAACATGGGCATGAAGGCTTTTATTGTTTCTGTGTAGGATCCTTGGCAGTTTGTTTTGGAGACCACAGAACAATCCTTGGTTTTTAATCTTATTTCTAAAATAAAAATAGGCTTCCTTATTCTCCAGTTAGCTGTATAACTTTGTGCCAGTTGCTTAACCCAAATAACAAAATAATAAGAGATAATTAATTCTTTAAAGTATTAGATTAATTTTACAGATTATTTACAGTGAGGCATGTGGTTAATTAACTTGAGAGTGACACATACCATTAAGTACCAAACCTGAAAGTGGAGCACCTTAGTTCTAATCTTAGTTCCTTGGTTTCTATTCATTTTTATTTCAAAGGTAATTTTTCTGCATTTTCTGTCTTGGTAAGTAGTTTTGCCCTGTTTCTACAGAGCTGTCCTCTTCAAGCTGTGTAGAAAAATTGGATTACAGTGAAAGAAGGTATTGGAGTGTGTCAGATGTGCAAAATCTGTTTGCTGTCTGTTTAGACTGCCTGTTGCAACTGTGTCTGAGGCAGTGCCCTCTCTTACCTGAGATTATTTCCTGCTCTTAGCAATAGGTTTCTGTAGGGCTGTGCTTCAGTAAACACATCTTGGTGCCAAAGCCAGGCTAAGCAATTCTTCTTCCTAGACATTTGCTCCTGCTCTGTGCTTGCAGGGCACTGAACTGTTCTAAAACTAAATATAATGTGTTGAAGTTTTGTTTGTTTGGGGGGGTTGTTTGTTTTTTGTAGGATTCTTTGTGTTGTCCCTTACACAATTGTAGCATGAGGGACCTGGGAGCTGGAGCACTCTGCTAAGGGGGAAGAGCAGAAATTGCATAAGTTGGTTTTGTAGCTGAGGAAGGAAAATGTCCATGGAACCATGGTTTCAAGCTGCCACAGGCTTGCCAAGGAATCACATCTGCTCTTACTTCAAAGCCTGTTAGGGAACGTTTTCCTTTTTCTTGAGAATATTGCATTGCTTGTAGATGTATGTGATGAAATAGTCCATTTCTTTTAACTCATTCTTTCCTCAAATAGCAAATGGAAATTTTGTCAGTGTAGATATTTGGGGTTTTAATATCCTCAGGATTTTTGGTAGTTCTTTTTCATGATTGTCATGACTGGTAACTGAAAGCTTAACATAGCAGGCAATAACTCCCACCAAAAGTAATTTTTATTCTGAATTAGTGTTTTCCAGTCACTTACAGCATTTGATTTTTCTATATTGGTGAGAATGCTTGCATAGTAAGATAGGGCCTAGCTGTCCTTGGAGATCAGACTTCTCCTAAAAAAGGGAAGGTGAAAGTTATGTGGTGTCATGGGGAATTCCTTTGTCACATCTTTTGAAGCACAAAGTTTTAAATTTAAGATGTTTCAAAGGAAATCTATTTTCCCCAAGCCAGCTTACAGCTAGAACAAGGCTGTACATTCTGCTATAAAATCATCATTCTCTTTCAGTATGTTTCCACAATTTCAGCAAGTTACTTAGTGTTCCATTGTAACCTGCCAGCAAGCAGGACCGTGCTGGTTTTAGCTACCAGGGATATTTTATCTTTACAGATGTGGGGGTAAGTCACAATTGTTTGTATCTTGTAGACTCCCACTGATGGAAACTTGTTCTGCAAAACTTTGCTCTTGATAAAGAGTAGTACTTGAGATTCCAGCTCTGTGGAAATCCAGAGCTCTGCAGAAATTCAACTCCTTGAATATCCTGTGTACAAATCCTGATTTAAATCCCTGTTTTGGTGGAATTCCTTGAGGCAAAGATTTTGATTTTCCCCATGTTACACCCAGTTCATGCAAGTATGGGTACAATAAAATGGTCTGATTCTATCACATCAAAAAACTCTTATGTAGGTTTATGGTGAAGGTATTTATCTTTTCTAGGAAGATGAAGAAGCTGGCATTTTGCATGGAGAAACCTGTGTGGGCAGAACACTTAGCACAGCAGATAGGCTCGTGGGAAGTGGCATTCAAAGAGAGAACTAGGAGTTTCTAATCAGTAGAAATGGGTACTGGTTTTAACTGTTAGTGTGGGCTGCTCAAGATCAGCTCAGGTAGCATTTAAGATGAAAAGCTCACTAAGAGCACACACAGCCGTAGCAGAAAATAATTAATCATTTCAAATAAGCAGACAACTATGTGAACACACAGTCTGAAATAATGGAAAATGAAAAACACACCAAGACTGGAGAAAGTGCAACATTTCCTTGAAAAATAATGTGCTAGCTAAGCAAGCAACTGAAAGTCAGTAATGGCATTTAACACTTGGGAGGAGCAAGCCCTTGGTCTCTTAGCACACCTACCATTGTGTGAGGCAGCACATGGCAGCCTGCTGAGTGTGGGCACCTACAGACCTGTGGGAAAGAATGTCTGTTAAGAAACGTTGTCAGATGGAATTATTATCACTGGCTGCAGTGAGCTGAGAGTTGGGTGTATAAATACCAAGAGCTAAAAATGGTACAAGAAACCACACAATGCTGGGTATGAATCTTTCATTTAAAATCTGACATAGATAATTACCCTTCCTACTTCTATCTCCTTTTAATGTTGCAAAGTCTCTCCATGGAGACTTCTTCCTAAATAAGGAAATTTATTTGGGTTTTGGTTTTGAAGTTGTTTCTTTTCCTTGGTTTGTTTAGCTGGGCTTTTTGTTGTTTTTTTTTTCTTTTAATAAGAAGAGGATAAGTTCTGGACAGGATTTTTTTTATGATTACTGCTTAAGCTTCTCAAAGGATATTACAAAGAAAGAAATGTAAAGTGGATCAAACTTACAAAAAGTGTGAGACGTTTTCCTTTTTATAAAATAAGAGAAACAAAGCAGCTGAGTTTCTAAGGACCTAGGGGGGAAATAGGTTATGTCTTAGGTCATAGTCTTGCTGAAAGTAAGAGGTCATTTGTGTGCATATGAAGGCCCAAATGCAGTGAATGGGTAATACTGTAGTTAGTGTACTCTTCTGGCAGTTCCAGAGCATGGGGGTAGTTGTCTCTATTTGTTCACTTTTCTTTTCAGCTAGTACACACCTGATTAAAAGTCATTCATAAAAAGTGGGAGAAGTGGTGAAGGGAGAAACAGTAGTCTGAAACTTTCTTTCATAAGGCCTAGAGTTACTAATGATGGCCCAGAAGTGTAGCATGAGTTAGGTAGATGTGCTGGTTTTGGCTGGGGTAGAATTTATTTCCTTCACATGACTGATTTGGGGCAGAATCTACATTCAACACAGGGTTGATAATATAGAAATGTTTTTGTTATTGCTGGGCAGGGCTTATACACAGCCAAGGCCTTTTCTGCTTTTCCTGCTGCCATGCTGGTGAGGACCTTGGTGGTGAATGGGAGATTTGGAGGAGACACAGCCAGGACAGGTGACCCCAGCTGACCAAAGGGATGGGATGTTCCAGACCGTCTGACTGTCACAGACATCTTTTGTGAAAAATCCTTTCTTTAGGATTTTTCCTTCTGGGAAGCTGAGGCCCCAGGAAAAGAATGTAAACCATGGTTATCTGCTGCTGTGAAATGCAACAGGTGCACCTGTGATTGGCCCATGTTGCATGTGTACAATTAAGGGCCAATCACAGGCTGAGCTCTCTGTGGGACAGAATCAGAGAGAGCTCCTTTGTTTATTCATTCCTTTTCTATTCTTAGCTTAGCAGCTTCTGACCTTTTCTTTCTATTCCTATTAGCATAGTAATAATGTAATATATATCATAAAATAATAAATCCAGCCTTCTGAACATGAGGTCAAGATTCTCGCCTCTCTCTTCACCCCTGAAAGACCCATGCAAGCCCAGTAACAATCTGACATCATGCTCAGTGTATAAAGTGGGGGGAACAGGAAGGAAAGGGGGGACATTTGGAGTGATGGTGTTTGTCTTCCCAAGTCACTGTTCTGTGTGATGGAGCCCTGCTCTCATGTGCATGGCTGATCACCCTCCTGCCTCATAAAAAACCCCAGAAGAAAACCACAGGGGAGCTGCCACCAGTGCTGCCTCAGCTCTCTGCATGCAAGAGTGCAAGGAAAGAGCAAGAGCCACAGGCAAGAGAGAGCTCTGCCTCACAACCCTGACTTCAAAATGGCCAGAACCTGCTGGCCCCAAGGTTCCATTTCCAGATCTAGTGTCTTGAAGACACACTTCCCATTCTGGGCACAGATAGATATGGACTACAATAACCTTTTGGGTAACTCAGGACACTGGGTGCATGACAGAGCTGGACCTTGTTGCTTTGTGGTTAAAGAGTTCTATTTACTGTGTTTGGGAAAAGATGCCCCCACTGGTTTTGGCCAGTTAATGATGACTTCCCAGCAGAGCTGAACTTGGTAGGAATAAGTTAATTTTGGAGAGAGCTTCAAGAGACAGAAAGAGCATCTTAGAAAAGAAAGGGAACTGGCCAACTGGGAAAACGTCAGCAATGCTTTTCCTTTGTGCAGGAACCATCCACCACTGCAGCTGCCTGCCTTGTCAACGTTTGCAAAATACTGTTCCTTGATTGGGGGAAGCTTGCCAGTAGTTGAAGATGAATGCTGTAAAAGAAAGCATGTTTATTTTAGTCTGTGTGAAGTAGAAGGAGGAACTACTTAGAATTGTGTAAAAATTACTTGTTTTACATTTATAACTTGGCAGCCCAATGACTTGAGAATTTGGAATGTGAAACTGATCTGAGAGTGAGCTGGGGACTTTGTTGCTGCAGGCTGGGAATTAATATTTTGATAACCATGCTATCTGCTTCATGGATGAGTATGTGTTTCTTGCTTCAGAGAAATTCTGGTTGTCTCCATAGGCTTGTGGTTATAGACAGCTTATAATTTTGTTTGTATTTCCATTGTCAGATTCTAGTTGTCAGCTTTTTGATGAAGAGGTAGTTGCACATTTAGCTCAAGTTGTACTGCTTTGTATTGTTTTTAAACTAAACTTTGAGGTAATGGATAGAATCCAGACTGCTGGAAATTACAGCACTTCAACTTCCCAGCCCTTGTCCACCAAAGAAAGTTTAGTGTGCATCTCAACAGGACAATACTTTCTCTGTTATCTATTCCTTATGTCTATTTTTGGAAATATTGTTTTTGGAAAAGCAGTAGTTTACATGCCCATTTAGTTTCATGACTTCATTCCTTGATAGTCTATAAAAGGAAATAATGCTGCCTACTGTGAGGGTGGTGAAACACTGGAACAGGTTGCCCAGAGAAGCTGTGGTTGTCCCATCTCTGGCAGTGCTCAGGGCCAGACTGGATGGGGCTCTAAGCAGCTTGATCTGGGGGACACTGTCCCTTCCTGTGGCAGGAGGGTTGGAATCAGATGATTTTTAAGGTCCATTGTAGCCCAAGCCATTCTGTGATTCTGTCTATGACTGGAGTTTGTTCCAGTGGTATCTCTGCACAGATAACTGATTTGAAACTGCAGTGTATTCCCCGCAGCTGCAGTGGTATTACCAGCAACAGCTGTCGTGTTCTGTGCTCAAATCCAGCCTTTGGTGCAAAAAAATGTGGGTCCTTATAGCACATTTCTGTCCTGAGCCTCTGCCTGGATTCTAGACCTGATTTATGTGTCTAAAACTCTGTAATACAATCACTCTGGGACTTTTTGAACCAGTAGCTATGGAACAGCAGAAATAAAGCTAGAAAGTTACAGGCACTATATCTGATTAGTGTAAAGTAAAACACTCTAGACATACATCAGGTAATTCTGAGAATGGAATTTAAATTGGTATTATTATTTTGATTGTTACAATTAGGATCTACAGATTTATGAACTACTCTGTGTTGAGAAATGGAGATTGATGCACACTAAACTGTAATCCACTCATCCATCATGAAGCTTCTGCTAGAGATCCATTTAATTTCCAAACAGAAGAATTCATTATCTATCTCCAGAGAAATTTTTTTCTTAAGGATCAGCGTGTGCAGTGAGCTGTCAGACAGCATTCTACAGCAAACAAGTGAGGAAGCAGCTGTCTCTAGCATACACTTATGAAACTGAAGAATTAAAAATTTCCCCGGGCAATACAGAAGTACAAGGAACTATCTAGTGTCCCAAGAGAGTTAACAAATATGGGTCCAATTCATTGCCTTACCAGTTGGCTGTGTAATCTACAGTGAGAAACATTGGTTTGCCAGTATAGTCTTGTTTGGTTTTATCAGTCTAAAATTATTCAATGTAATGTGCATGAAGTTTGTGCTTAAAAGCATGCTGTGCAGTTGTGGGCAGCGTGATGTCCCAGGAGCTTGGTTTCAGTGGGGTGCAGGGTGTAGCCTGGGTGCTATACTGTGCTGAGCTCTCTGTAGACAATGGTAGAGTCTTTAATTCAGACCTTCTGGTTAAAATGGCCCAACACCAAATAAATCTGACTCTTCCAAAAACACATATGGACTCTAATGTATATTTCCTTGTGAATTCTGGCAGTGCAGCCTAATGCAGGGGTGTGCCCTTGAAGCAAAATCACAGAAATGGCTTTCTGTAATAGATGGCTAATAACTCCTCAAGCCCTTCTATGACCAATACAAATAGTGTTTCACATGACAGGACAAAAGCTTTCTGTGTCTGTAGCACAAACAGATCCCAAAATTGAAGTTTCTGATCGTATTGTTTAAAATATCTGTTGTCTGTGAATGGTGTTCAGGGGATAATTCCTTTAGGAAGGCTGACAGTCACTTGGCTGCTTGGTACAGTACTTTCCAGTATAAAAATAAACTGCAGATGTTTGACACACAAATGTCAGGATATTTAACTTTGAGTTAGAGTTTGCAGATGCCATGTGTGTTGTGGAAGCTAAATCTCTGTGTTAGGGTGAAAGAGAGAAGAAGTACATGGCACCATACGCTGAGAGAAGCATGTCTTGTGTGTGACCAATGCATCCTGACCTGTGGACACTCTCTCCTTTTTGATGTTCAAAAAAAACCCTGCTGCTGTCATTAGTAGCAAATTGTGCCTGTTACACGGTTTTGAGGATACTCATTTGTTATTGAGGAGTTCAGCTGCTGGGTGATTTTCTCTCTCTTGTAGAAATGCCCCCATAAGAGGGGAGTTTTGTGGAGCACTCTGATGTTTTAACTGCACAAAGCATTGTTTCTTTCATCAGAGCAGTACCCAGGAAGCAGAAGTAAATTTGGACATGCCACAACCAAGTTCTTGCTTCCAGTCAGGCTTACCACAGCATTTTTGTTGACAGATTGGTCCAAATGTTTCACCTCTTGAATTGTTTTAAATCCTCTCTAAAAGACATGGTGCATGCTTTATGTTGGTGGTGTTTTGTTTGTTTTCAAAGCAATAGAGTAAGGCTGCCAGCTTTGAACTTTGCAAGTCTTGAGAAATGGCTGAGTTTGGACAGTTAATCTAAGCACGATGCTTACAGCTGTGTTTCATTGAATGCACTTAATAGCTGACATGACAGACCCATTTGTTCATTTTCACGGAGTAGTAACTGATTACATTTTCCCTTGGCTATCATTCAGCTAAAGTTGCATTGTCCTGTGCATTGTTTCCTTTCTCAGCTGCTAAGTCATTATTTTGGAAACAACTCTGCTTTTTGTTTGATTTTTTGGTATGGGGAGTGGTTTGGGATTTTTGGTTGGGTTGTTTCAGTTTTCTTGGGAGAGAGAGGGGGGTTGTATTTTGGGTTTTTGTTGTTTTGTTGTTTGAGTTTTTTTCAGGGCCATGTGTGTTTTGGGGAGAAATTGAGCAATGTTGATTTTTGCTTAGTAGTACTAATACAGAGGTTTCCTACACATTTAGGATTCAGTTCCAGGATCTTCTTCATTTCTCCCCATTTATTCCAGCCTGGCTTTATCATCAGTAGGAATTTCTTTATGGAAAATGAGTGCAGCTGCAGCCTAGAACATGTGGATTTTTTCCTTTTAGACCCAGCTAAAATATGAATATATAATATTTTTAAAGTTAAAACAAAACACGATTGTTTGACAGCCCAGTAATTTACATCTCTTATGGTTTATTTGTCCAGGGAGGCAGCAGCAGCTGGAAGCTGAGGACCCCTACGTGGAGGCTGATCAGGACCTGCACTGGAGAGTGGAGCGGTCAGTGGAGCCGCCCACAGAACGGCCTGGGGAGAGGCGCATGGCAGAAATGAAGAAGCTGTATGGGGCTGAAGCTGCCAAAATCCAGGCAATGGAGGCTGCCATGCAGCTCATCTTTGATAGGAACTGTGACAAAAAGCAGCCCAAATACTGGCCCATTATTCCCCTTAAGCTGTGAGTACCTGCACTGTCCTCTGACGTGGCAGATTAATCACACCAGAAATAAGTAAGAGATAAATCACGCCAGTGCTACAGGGTCAGGTGCCTCAGGCTGGGCTGCTGAAAGAACAAACTGCAAGTTTGGTTTTGGACTTTGAGGGAGAGTCTGGCAAGGACAGGATGTATTTCTTTGGCCTTTTTTTCTTTTACAGTGTCTGTCAGTGATGTTCACATTCAACGCACATACAATTGTCAAGTAGTAATAGGAGGGACAGGAATATCAAACGTGTCTAAAATTCAATCATTTGATACCCACTTGCCTTGACCACACATGCAAGAAACATAATAATGTCCATACCCAGTGAACTGGGAAAACTTAATGCAGAGAAGAGAAAGACTTTACAAATTGTCTGCTCTTCCTGTTTAGGAATTTGAGTGATCCCATTTTCTAGTCTTATTGAACATAGTAGTATTAGGATCTTGTTTCACACAGCATAGCTTGAAGTGTTATGTCTGCTAATCTTGGATTTTTTTGAGAATCAGGAGCCCACTGGCCAAGATACAACTTACCAAATTACCATAGCCCAGACATTGGAATTCTTTTTCAAAGGTTTATAATAAAGCAGGAAGTTTTTCTTCCAGGCTGATACTTGTCTGGCAGGAATTTGACTCTAAAGCAACATTATACAGAAAAGTGTTTTAATGAAGGGGTGGGAGGATCGGGCAGAGGCCTGATGTGATCCTGTCTGTTAGAGATGTGTTTAGCAGAAGAGAAACTTAAGAGGACACAGTGCTATTGGAGCCAGTGCCTACAGTGATTTTTGCTTGAAGCTTTAAGAAGGCTTATTAGAGTGATAGACTATATCTGACCAATGTTTACGGAGCTGTGGAAGCCAGGTAGCCCTGTGGGCTGTATGTCTGTTTTAGGTGCAGATTCCAACTGGCCAAGTGCATAGGACGTGCACAAAATTTAAACAGAAGCAAGTAGATTCTATTTTCATCCATCTGCATAGAGATGTGCCTCTGTGTGTGCTCATCCATCTGCACTAGCTGTTTTGGTTCTGCTTCTGTCACTCTTTACTTTGGACCTGTTATGTTTGCCCCACAGAGTGAGGCACACTGGTGGTTTGTGTAAATGAGGCTGAACTGGCCCCTCAAAACCTGTGGCTCCTTAGAAAATGGTGCCCTGAATGCTTAAAAGGACTCTCTGCTGATAAATATCGTTGTGGATTGAAGGGCAGTAGTTTGTGACATTGTTGCATTTCCATGCCAGGGCAAAGGAATCGTCTGCTGGTTTCATAGTGACACACTCATCTGCCTTCCTGGCAACAGAAGAAGGTTACAAGTAAAATATTAACTTCACTTCATGCTGACTGAGTGTCCAGAGTTTCTCTGTAGCATGTGTAGTTTGTAATGCACTCAGCAGTTGCTGTGCCCTCTGCAGCAGCCAGCTGCAGCAAAACAAGTCTGCAGTGCAGTTTGGAATGTCTTTGCTTTCAGTAGTAGTTACTGTTTTTTCAAAGCAGAATTTCCATGTAGGTTCCACATCTTTCACAGATGAAGTTAAACTGAACACTGAAATGAAAAAGCCTCCAGTTTCCAAGACTTACTTCTGGTGTGATTAATCTGAAAAACTTCAGTGAGACAGGAGAGAAAAAAGGATTATTAACAGTTCTGCATTTGTTGTCACTCTTGTTTTTGGTGGATTTTGTCAAAAATTCAGTGTTTTGTTTGGGTTTCCTTCCTTTGACCAAATAAATTTTCTTCTTAACACCTTGTAAATTATTTTTTTATATAAACAAACTTCCGTACTTAAAACACTTCAGTTCTTAGATAGTAAAGCTTTCTTTTAGCTGCTGTATTGTTTAAGGAAGATTGAACTTAGAGCAGGAGTGGTTTTAACATATGGAGAAGCACGAGGAGTGTTGACAGGACTTTCACAGCAATGTCAGGCAATACCACACATGCATGGTGTGGTGCAAAATGAATGGGAGGGTTGCTGTATCCACTGGGGGAAAACCCTGTCACAGATTAACATGCATAAATTTCTCTGTTCCTATTTGAAATGCTTCCAGTGTGGTGATGGTGTTTACCCTGTGCAGTTCAGTTCAGAAAAAAAAGGAAGAATGGGTGAAGTAGGACTGGGCTGTTCTTTTCAATACAAGTTCCAGTTCTTGCTGTGGTTGATTCTTTATCCAACTGGTTCTGCTAGCAGAAGCAGAAATTCTGGTCTCAAAAAGTATTTGTGGAGACCTCATATAAGACAAACATTGAATTCCTTTCCTACTTCACATAAAATGTAAAATAAATCTATAAAAAGAAATATGTAAAGGAAATTACCTTGCCTTTGATTCTTTTAAGTATTTTTAAGAGGGTTTAATATGCTTAAAAATGCTATGAGGTTAGAAGGAGAGAGAACTGGATGAATTATTCCTTAGGAGCTATCTACCAACTCCTGAAATACCCTTCGGCAGATTTAAAAGTTGCTGCCAAATAATCTCATTTCAGGGGATAGGCCAGCAAAAGGGGACATCTGGCCAAGTACCCCTAGATGTCCCATTTTGCTGGAAATTCAGCAGAACTTGAAAATTCTGTGTTGCAGTTCTTTTACTCTATCTTCCATGTCATTTTACCTTTCTGATAAACACCTCACATAAAAGCATGTGATCATGGAGGAAATGCAGCAACAACTCAAAAATGGCACTTGAGTCGTCTGTAACATTCACCTTTCTTGCACACATGTATTCTGCTGCAGTCCTCAGTCATGGAACATGTGCACCTTTTTTGCCCAAAGACACACTGTTCCTTGACTAGAATGCAGCTGTGGTTCCTTGATTCCTCCTTCTCCAGAAGGTTGCACCTTTGCTTTCAGTTATGCCAGCTGTTGGTGTAGTCCTGCCCAAAGGGAATTCTTCACTTGCTGGTGGTGCTGTTTCTCATGAGCTTTTCCCAGCTCCAGTACAAGGATTATTACACCCTGAAGTCAAAAACTGTCATCCAGTCAGTCTTCATTTCAAAAACTGGTTTCCTCATTTGTTACAAACAAAACAGCCTTATTTTCAGGAGAAGAGTTTGTGATTGGTTGTAGGTGCTTTGAAGATAGGAGAAAAATGTAATAGGTCTTTTCTACTTAAGAGCATTCTTAAAAGGAATGAGCAAAAAACTCCTTTCAGAATTGGTGTAATATAAATGTAACATAGAAATGAAGCAATGACCTGTTTCCTACTGAAAGAAAAACTGCTTACTTTTATGGTGACGTTGTCAAGGGCTCTTGTTCTTTTAGAATTTTTTCCCCATACAGCAGCTGACAGCTCACTGTGCCTGTGTGTACAGAGAAGAGATTCAGCCCTTTTGATGAGCATCATTTTCTCAATCAACATTACAGGTAGGTATTCATCCTTTTCGACAGGGGTCTCATTAATAGTTGGCTGCAAACATCTCACACTTGGAAAAAGTGTTAATAAAAAGCAACTTAAATTTCTCTAACAGCCTTTATGAAGGATAAGCATCACATGTGTAACACATAGAGATTTGGTCATTTGTGTCTTTCTCTTAGTAAAAGCTTCTCATTCATTATGTGAAATATGCTGTAAATATCGGTGTCTTCATCTCTTGTTGCACTAATCGCAGTCTAGCTCTTGATGTAGAAATTGAGAAAAGCAAGACATAGATTCAGCTGCTTGAATTTTGAGTTTTAAGTGTGATTTTTGGCATGCTGGGCTGAACATTTTTGCTGAAAGAATTAGAGAGGGGCCAAGATTATTGCCCAAAATGTGAAATATAGTCTGTCAAAATGAAACATCCCAACTCTGTTTTCCTTCTGGTTTCTTAAAAGTGTAACCTCCTGGAAAATGTATTATTTGATAAACAATACATTCATGCTGTGACAAAAATCTTTTTTCATGTTTGTGTGCTAATCAATCAGCTGTCCACCCTGGCTAACCTGTTGTCTCCTGTGTTCCTGCATGGATAGTCCAAAGGACACTAATTCTAATGGGCTGTATTTTAGGTAGGATAGCAGCCTGTAAGGGAGTCTCAGCAGCTTCTGAAGGGTGGTTATAGCCTCAGGGTGTTCAAGGCTTCACACCTCTTCCTGGATTCTCACATAACTGGAATTGCTGAGCTGGCACACAGTGACAGTGCAGAGGAGCTCAGGGTGGGTGGGTGACAGACCATGACATTGCCATTTGGGTGTTGTGTTGGAGACCTGGCTGTCATGGAAGAGGAGTTGCTTAGACTCAGTCCATTCTTTGGAATTGGTTGTACAGGCATCAGCCTCAACTGCTAATATTGACAGGTCAGGAATGCTCTGTCTTGCTTGGCCAAAAGTGGAGAAAGACATGCTTCTCTTGAGCTTGCAGGGAGTAATGGAGATTCTCTGAGCATGGATTTCATTACACAGTCACAGAACAAATTTTTTCCCCTTCAGTCATTAATTCTTTTCTTCTAAGAAGGCAAGCAAACAGAATAAATGCAAACATACATAGTTTTTGAAAAGAAAATACTTTTCAGCCTAATGGTGCCAATACCACTGCTGCTTCCCTAAACTACATTGAGATGTTTTGCCTGCAACGCCTTTTGAAAAACCAAAATACACATAACTGCTATCCCCATACCTGTTGTTTTCAGCCATCCCAAAGACATAATTTGTGGGGAGGAAGGAATGAGAAAAGAGGAAAGAATTGGTGGGGATTTCTTCTAAATAGAGTTACAAGTGGTACTCCTTAACTGTAAGAGTTTGTTTTAAATAAAAGCAACAATTTCTTGAGTCAATAAAAAGTGAGGCAAAAATCTATGAAGAGCTGTTAAAAATAAATTACACCACTGTCTTTGGATGTCTGTAATCTGGACCTTACTGATAGCTGGGGAGGGCTAAAAAAAAGAGTGTTTTTTTCATGTCCCCTACACAGTTGCCATCAGGTGTTGGCACTGGAGGATAACAGATTTCTGATCTGTTTATAGGGATGTTTAGAATCTTTCCACATGCTTCTACTGAAGATGAAGATTGAAACACCAGTCCTGAGGTTCAGCTTTCAGCTATCTCATGCATTTTCTAGTTAGAGCAGCCCCTCCTGTTAGATGATTCAGCTCCACCAAAGTTTACTGTTATTGAGGTCAAAAGGAGTCAAGTTGGAAGACACCTAGTGCTAAGCTGTTTAATGTAATCCCATTTACTTGTTATTTAGCCTGAGATTCAGTAAACTCTTTTGGTCTAGGCTTGTACAAGCAGCCAGCATGAAAAAGTCTCTGCATTGTATTTCTGCAATTTTGATACTCATATAGCTGTGTTACTCCCATCCTTTGCATTGAACAGGAAAAGATCTCAGTCATCATGTCTGGTTTCTGCTACCTCCAGCAATAACATCATCTCATACATTTCAGAAACTAATTAGGAAATTCCATTTCCTGTCACCTCCACATCTGCTTGTTAAGGCTGCAAGGCCTGCTTCTCACTTGCAAAGTGTAATAAAATACCAGGAAATTTAAGTTGTCCTTGTCAGAGAGTTGCAAAAAATGGAAATGTAGTTACAGATTATGTATATTAGGCTTTTTTTAGAATTAAGATCCTGTAATATCTTCTATGTGGACTGAAGGCAGGGACTTCACAGAAATAAATGTTTGAAGTATGTTTTTACTTAAACAATAACTCATCAAAGGCCATGCTTCTGGTCTGTAGCATATTCCATGAAGTGGCTGAGTAATAGCTGAAGGCTCCCCTTCTGCTGTCCTTTGCTGAAAAGTGGTGAGGTTGAGATAAAACCTCAGCCAGTTCTGCTGCCATGCACTTGAAACACAAGTTATGTCAGTTTCTCCAAACAGAATAATTCTTACGTGACTGCAGAATATAAATCTGAAATGCATTTTAAACCAATAGCAGTCAAATGAATAATAGACTGTGTAATGGGAAGGTAGTAATATTCACTACTTTTTATCAGTTTTTCTCTATATATGTTGATGAATTTAGGATTTCCAGTAATGCCAGACCACACTGCAGTAGAGACAAGAAAATATTTGTTGAGCAAAGCATGACATTTTCATTGATATTGCTCTGCAACAGAGTTGTGTCAGCAGTGCCGCAGCTGTTTTGCTGTCCTGTTTTAATGTCACTGCCCTGGGTGTTAGGGGCACACTGGAAGTCCTTCCTCCTCAGAGAAGCCTCATAACTGAGCATGCTCTTACCAGCTGTTTTTATCATTATATTCTGGCCCTGTGGTCCTTGTCACCTTTTTCTGGTGCCTGCTGGACTCAGATGTGCCAGCTGTACTGTTTTGCTCTGAAAGGATGCTGAGTGTGGGATATGTGTGATGACATGATGGTCCCATAGCAACAGGCTGTGATATCATCAGTGCCAGATGGTGAATTCTTTCAGGGACACATCAGAAAGAACAGCTGTGCTATAGAAAATCCTTACTCCAGAACTGCTCTTCTGTATCACCGCAGAAAATAGAGAAAATGGCAGACAAAATTTTTCCTCCTTTGTTTTTTGTGTTGAGCAGATCCCTCTTCAGGTCACCTACAGCTCCAGTGTGAGAGCATAAATGTATCTCCAGAGTGGAAAGTAATTTATAGAGAACTTGTTAACAAGATTAGTTATTTGCCCTTTGTGAGTGTTTTCCTATGCAGACCTGCTTTAGAAAGATGTCCTGTACTTCCTCTGTCAACAGCAGTTAAATCTTGTTTAAAAGCAGAAAAAGAGCTGCCTTGCTGTCTCTTCCCTTCAATAGCTCTTTTAGCCTAGCTGTGTTACTTGCATTTTCAGGTTTCACTGGCACGGTTAGAACTAAAGATTTTTGTGGTAAATACAGTGATAATAATTAGCAGCACTGGTGATTTGTGTTACTTTTTGAAACTGTCATTCCATGCACAGCCTGCAGTGCAATAGTCCCATCAGCATGACAGAATTGTTCACCTCAATCAAAGAAGATAGGATGTCCTACTGGAATAAAACATACCAACTGCTTATATTGTTGGAAATTTTTAAATACCTCACTAAAAGCCAGTCATTAAACAATTTTGTTTTGTTAGTTAAACTTCCTTCATGACAGGCTTTTGAAGTCAGAATTTATGTAAAACCCTTAAAATGCTAAAAACATTCAGCAGATTTTCAAGTACAATGCAGATTTTTTTCATTCTAGTAGGGTGCCCAAAATTATTGTAAAGAATAATAATTGTAAAGAAAATATGTCCAAAAACTGTGTTGTGTTTCTTGATTTTCCAAAGTTATTTTGATTTCCTGGTTTCCAGTATTAAAATCTGAGGTGTTTTCTAATATAATTCTTAGCTGAGCAACCTTTAAAATGTTGAGTGGCTTAGCAGCTGCACTTCCAAGGCCTGAAATAACATCTGAATATATACTGAATGTAGGAAAAACACCTACACTGCCTCTCCCACCACTGCCACCCCCATGAAGCTACCTGGAATTAAATGAGTGTGCACTGTGATGCATTTTTCTGGCCACATCCATGACACTTAATATCTCCAAGAATCCAGCTGAGCAGTTTCCTGGGCTTCTCATTTCTTCAGTTCTTTTCAGCACACCTCTCTTCTTGCTCCCTCATGTTCTTTTTCACAAAGACTCCTTCCTGACTGTGTCTCTCCACCCCAGCACACACTGTTCTGCAGGCTGATGATGCTCTCTCAGCCCCTGCACTCCTGTCTGCCTCGCACAAGGAGGGCAAAACCTGTTGCCTGGACACTCAGTTGCTGGCAGAGCACATGAGAGAAGGACTAATGGAGATGACCAGATTTTCTGATCAATGCCTCTGGCCCTATAAATGCTGAAAGCAGAAAGTAGCAAGACCCTTTCCACAGCATTGCCCCTGGCCTGTCAGTGGGTAAGGGAAGAATTTTCTCTCCTGTTTTCCTACTTAAAAGAAAATCTCCTCACTGTTGTGCAAATGGTGGGAATTGTGTCACCGCCAGTTTGTTTCTCTCCACTGCAGCCAATCACCCAAAACCTTTCTAAAGTTGCAGTGCAATGAACCACCACGATCCTGTTGAACACCAGGGAAAGGCTTTTGTAAGACTTTCCCCTAGTGAGAGAAACAATTGCTGGATACAGTGCCTGGCCTGCACAATCCATCTGTTAAATTTATGTGTCTCAACAGTACATCTCAGTCAACTGCACCTCCAAGGGCAAGGAGTAACTGTAACTTGGGAGCTCAGCCATTTGGAAGACCAACCAGGCAACTGTGATCTATTACCACCCAGCAGATGAGGACGTTGCTAAGGCAGTTTCTCAGTGTAAGAATGATTTTATCTCTTTTTTCTCTCTTTTCAGCCCTCTTGGCCAGCTGGCATCCCGTTTTTTCCTTTTCCAGCAGGCATTGGTTCAGTTTGGCGTGATCCTTCAGAGTGGGAGCAGCAGCCTATTTAGAGCTTCAAACACATAAAGACTGACTGGCTGGAACCCCAGAGAACAACCTAGCAAGAGGCTGATGAGGGCACTCAGCCAGACCATCTCTGAAACACTATTGTTAAAAGAACCTGATGTGCATGTTAAGTAAACATCAAATATGCAAAACCCAGTACATGTAACTTGCAGATAATAGCATAAGGTAATGGGCCCTATCTCCAAATAAATAATAGCACCCTCATAACCACAGGCAGTTTCAATATTTTCTGTTCACTTTCAATGCCCTCGGGATGGGTCATATCTATAACACAATAAAACTCCCCCAGGCTCCAGCAGGAGCTGGATTTAGTATTAAACCCTGGGTGAAATGAGGGAAAGAAATTTCTCTTGCACACAAACAGGCAAAAGCTCTAGAATAAATGTGATCCAGGAAGTTATTATATAAAGGCATTGATAATTTCATTTGCATATAAAATAATAACAAGAACGGAAGCTAAATTATCCCATATATACAGAAACCCTGGGTGTTCAGGATTGGCTATTCATTATTCTCTTGTCATATAAAGCAATTCAGTCTGCAGCTGCATTTCTCTTACAAATCCAATTCAATCAAGAGAACCGAAACATCATTAGCAAACCCACTGATTTATCCACCAGTAAAGTGCTGATACAGGCCTCTGTTCCTGCTGCTAATAAATTTTCTGCATAGCAGTGTTGGCTCTCTCTAGGGATCTCCCATTATTCTAATGACTACAGATTTCAAACTTAACCACTGGAATTTTTCAACCTGAAAGTCTATAACGGTAGGGTTCAAAACCTGTGGGAGTCATAGGAAAGAAGGGACATGAGCCAAACCATCCAGTTGCCTCAGAGATGTGTCTAGGTGGAACTGCAGATAGAGCAGCACCTGGTGCCTGAGAAAATTGCTGTAGTAGGACCTTTTTTTTCCCCCTTTCTGAAAGACATTGTCTCCTGTTTTGCTCATCACTTCTATTTCCCTCAGTGGGCTTGCCTGCAGAGCTTTGCCTCCCTCTCTGCACCTTTCCCTGGCTCCTGCTTGGTTTGTTGCCTTAATTGCCAGCCCGCCAGGCTCATTTACCTGTGCCTCGACCTCTGTTCTCCTACAGAACTGCAGGAAATGCTCTGATAACCCCTGGTGGATGTCGTCTCTGGCTCCTCCTCCACACCTCTGAGCTCACCACAGCATCACCTTGTTGATATTTCATATGCATGAGCCCTTACACACTCCTTCAAGGCCTGGGATGCACTGCTGCTTCCTTTCCAAGGTGGTTTCAAACAGTGTCACTTCTAACAGCCCAACGGGTGTTTGAAGTAATGTTGTCTTTTGGGAATAATTCTACAAGGGACACTTTCTGTAGCTTCTGTAACAGCCTTGGGTCATTTTGTCTGCCAGGTTCTTGTGATGTTTGGTTTGCCTGTGGCCCTTTCATCTTTTAACACAAAGAAGCTATTTCCTTGGAATATTGGATGGCAGAATTAATGTTCTAGGCTATCTGGCAGTTACAAAACACTCGTGTTCAGCCTGAACTTTATTAAAAGAAGTACAAAAAGTAAGAATCCAGATTCACCTATGACAGTATAATGTGTTTAATATAGCGTTAATAAAAAGTTTTATTACATTCCTCACTTGGAATATTATTTTTCTATTTGCTGAACATGATATCCAGGAGAACAAGAATCAAATAACAAGAGTTTTTAAAAAGTGTTCTTTATTTTAAAAACACAGGCACTCCTATCTATCTTATGTATGCTATAAATAAAGGATAAAATTATTATCAATGTAAGATACTTGACACTTTCATTTACTTTTTTATCTCTCCTAATTGAAGAATGGATACCTATAGGTGACCAATGTGTTCTGCTTTTATGTTTTAATCATGTATTTGTGCATCTGCAAAAAATTAGGAGGAGAATTCTCTTGTTTAGAATAGGTGTTTGGATTTTTTTTTAAGAAAAAACCACTAGGTTTATTAGTTTAGGGAATGAGAAGTTACATTAATCTTCCAAACTCAACATTTAATATCAAAATGTCATCTTGTTATTTTTCAAGTTCCTCTGTTTCATTTATCAGGTTGGGCTTTCTGGGACGCTCTCGCTCATCTGACCAGAGTGGCTTGAGCTTTTTTATTCCTGAGTGTCACATTTCTGGCAGGTCTAATGTGTTTGGCTTCCTGTGAAGTCAGAAGGAGGTCAGAAGCATTTCCATGATGTCAGCAGATCTGAAGCCACACCTTCCTCCCAAAACCACATCTCACAGAGCCAATGGAGGATGTTGTGTTTAGAGCTGCTTCTGTTACCTCCCAGTGAAAAACCTGCAGGGCTGTGCCAGCTCCTGTATCTCCCCCAGCCAGGACACCCATCCTCTGCAGCCTGTTGGCACTGTGGGCACAGCAGGGATGTTACATTATTGCTGGCTAATGGAGTCTTTCCCATCTTTCCTCCAACACATCACATTTTTGCCACAAACCACAGCTCTGGGTAAAGCCACTTGCCAGAACTGCACTGTGCAAAGCAGGAAGAGCAGTACAGAAGCAATAAAAGATACTGTGTGTGGGGAGGGAAAATCCCAACACAAAACCCAAACCAGCATTTTGGAATGTGTGTTGGTAAAAAAACTAAAGCTGAGTGGCCCTTTAGGAGAGAATTTAACTCAGCTTTGTGATACAGTTTAAGGCACCATTCACTTTTACAGAGCAGCGTTAAAACCTTCTGTAATCAGTTACGAGCTTGTACCTATTGGCAGAAGTAAAAAATGAAAACTAAAGTGAAATCAGCTGGCTGTTTCTCAGTCTCCACTGCCCAACAAAAGCAAGAAAGGTGTTAAAATGACTCCTGCAATTTTCCTCTCCAGTTTTTTGAGTTTGATTTTTCAGTTTGCAAAAAAGGCACCTGAGAATGTTCTTAAATGCTCTCTGTGCCTGCCATCAAAGGAATTTTCTACTTTGGAAAGAGAGAGAGAGCCTTGTCTCAAAACGTACTTTGCCAGGAATTCTGTCCTGATTAGGCTGCCTTGGAGCGTTTTCTTGGGAAGTTGCCATGCTGAAGTTGTTGGATGGCAGCCATGTGTTCAACACTCTCAAAATAAAGTCTTTTCCCTTAATTTGCAGTGCAATAGAAAACTGAGGTTAAACCTATTGATGCCACTGGAGGGTGGAGCTAACATACATATGTATGCAATTATTTTCAGAATATTGCAATGACTGCATATATGCTCACACAGAGGTTGCTCTGAAGTTGAATACTAATGTTCCTTGGGTGTGTATTTTGCCCCCCTCTCGTTTCTTCATTTGCAAATTATTCCACATTCAAATCTCCCCAGTGGTACTAATGAAAATGTTGGATAATCCATACATTTGAGTCAGCTCCCCCTAAAGACCCTAGGCTGGCCTCTCCAGCCCACATGATCATACCTCACAATAGGAACTCAGCAAAGCACTTCAGTAAGTGTTTATATCCAAGACTTCTAGACTGAACTCATCATCTCTGATCAATCTCAAGTGAATTTTTCAGCCCAAATGTTTTAGAATGAGGTATGTGGAAGAATGCCTTCATAGGATTATTGTATCATGATTCACATAGCAGGAGATAAGACTTTCCTCACTCTCACTAGGAGAAAGGGTTGTCAGCATTTCTACATTTCACAGATCCATTCAGGAGGATGAAATGAGACGGGCTGCACATGAAAGGAAAGGTTGTATCCACTTGTGGTTTATTCTGTATAACACTCATCTGTTTTCAGATTGTTGGTGCACTCATTCACTCTCAAGCTTTCTGCTCCATATAATGCTTTACTGAAACCACTCATGCTCTCTCAGACCACATTTCATTTCCTACATGGTTCCCTACCAGGTGTGGGTTATATATGTGGCATGCAGACAGAGAATGGCACAGAAGCAATTGTGTGTATCCAGAATAAAAACAGCTTATACCATGATACATGGTGCCCGCCCAGACCTGGATCTCTCAGGGACACTCACAGAATATCCTTGCACATAATTGAAAAATTCTGTGCTTATGTAGGGCTAAGTAAAAACAGAGATCCTAATCAATATATTAATCCTTTGTTTCCAATGATATCTCCTAATTTTTATGTGCCTCTAAACTCGCAAAGCAACACTGTTAATTCCACAATGAGTTCCACAAGGGATGTATGAAATAGAGATGAGTCTATCTTTTAACACTGAAGATGTATTTAGTACTCCATAATTAACACCAAAATGGTAATCACTAATTTTCAGATAAAATTAACTGTGGTGCATTGGGAAAAAATATGCATTTTGTTGAATATATAATTATATATTTTTCAAAGCAATCACTGCTTATATTTCCATATTGAGAAACAGTTGTTAGAAATGTGACCTACTTGGTAATAAGAAGCAGTTTTCATTTTGAATACTATTTATTTCTTATACTGTCATACCTGAATGTTAAATTCCAGGAGGGGTACCTACATGTTGGCTAAACTGCATCAAATTACTTCTCATTTTTTGTCTTTCCCTTTCTCTTTTTTCCCCCTGGACTAAACAGTGCCAATGATCTGAACCATTTTGTTCAACATTTTGCAGTGACAGCTCTCTGCAGTGAGCACCAAAAAGTAGTTTTGGTAGCAGCAGTTGGAGTCTACAGTGGATCAGCTTCACATAACAGGTACAAAAGACAGAGAAGAGCATGAGTCATTCCCCTTGATGCACCTCAAGTTGCTGAGAGGTGACCACACAGGTCACCTCTCCTTTACACACAGATATAAAGTGCACAAAGTGTACAAAGGGATCCAGCTGACACCTTATTTCTCTTTAACATCCACGGCCTCTGTGAACAGAAGATCACATGGGAGAGAAAAACCACAGTGTGCCTCAACTGCACATGGAATCACAGAAGCTCAGTACAGAGAGGATGGCTGAACCCCCCTTGAGAAAGGCCTCAGAGAACACTCACTGCAACTAAAACCAGTTTTTATCACTTCTGATTTCCCTAAAGCTAAAATACATTTGTGTTAACATTCAGAAGGAGGCTGTTTTATGGGTCCCTGATTTTATTAGGTTTTGGAAATCTGCAGGATTTTTGCAAAAGCAAAGTAGCACCCCATACACTCACTCTAATCCTCTGGAAAGTGGCCATGACTGCTGCCCACTGACACTGCCTGTGCAGTAGTCAGAGGAAGGAATATCATGTTTAACCATTAGCTTCACTCTTAGCAGAGGGAGCCATGGATAGAGCCTCACATACAGCTGATGTGGGAGCTGAGAACCCACTGAAACACACAACCCATTAGCACACATTTTTATTAAACCACTATCTTTAATGCACCAGAATGTTTAGTCAAAGCTGAAACATTAAGTGGAAACACACTGCCTTTGATTCAGTTTTTAACTGGGAAGGTTTCCTACCTAGGGCAATCTGTCTAGTTAGACAGCCTGAGGAAAGAGTGGGAGTGGGAAACAGAGACAAACAGGTAGGAGCAGCTATCACACCATTCCATCCACAAAAAAGGGATTTGTTTCAGAGCTAGGATGTTCTGCAGTGGAGAAGTGGAGAAACAGATGGAGTCTGGTAAACTAAAACCACAAAAAAAGAATTCTGTGCAATGAGTCTTCCCTTAATCTAGAAATCTGTTTCACCACTAATTGCTGGAAATGGTTAAATACAGTAAAATATGATATTTCATACTGATGACATGCCTTCAGTTACAACTAGTGAGACCCCCCACATTCCATCTTGGCTCTTCTTGACTAATCTTGAGACTGAAGTTAAATCTGAACATCAAATGGCCTCCTTAAAACATCTCCAGAGAGGAACTTACTGCTCCAGAATCAGTTAGGAGGCAATCCAAGCATATTGCTACAGGGGATGAAGGTGTCTCTTGAAACCCCTGGTATCATGATGTTAGTATAAGGGTAACTGTGCGTATAGAAAAATGTTTGCAAGTTGTCACCTAAACTATGCAAAAGGTTTTAAGCACCCAATATAGACAATGACATTAATCAGTGCAGAATTCTAACCTTCTCTTTTGTGGATCAAATCTGCAACAGTCATTTTATAATCCTGTGATAAGAGATTGTTTGGATCAGTCTGGCTTCCAGCATCATTTACAGCAGGTCTGTATTCCTTCCTTACAGCTACCAGCTATGGCACCCAAGGGACATTCAAACAGGGAGACTTGCTGAAATGATGCACACTTCAGCCTTGGTCCTCTCTACATTGTGGGCTAGATACAAGAGTACAAGAGCAAGAGCATGGACCAAAATCCAGTCCTAAGCCTTTCCCAAACAGGGGAATACCTGTTTCTACATTCACCTTGGTTTTGAAATTAAATCCATTAGTTTCTATTCCTAACAGAAATTTCAAGTATTCCTGTCTCCTTGACCTCAATTGAATATTACAATGTAGTTTTGCTTAAGGAACCAAAACTTGTGTCAACTCCTCTCTCCACTTTTCAGAGACTTGGTACCTCTGTGAGTGGAAGTCACCCCTGACTGTGGAGCCATAACCAATATTTGGACAGCTGTTCTTTGCTTTACCCGTTGGAGAGAAAAATGACCAACATTTCTGAGAATGGCAGAAAGTGAGTCCCTCCTCTCCCTGCAAATGTGTTGATATGGACAACTTCTTCTGCACTCCTTTAGGAATATCTGCCTCATACTTCAGAGTAAGTGTGCTAACCCAGCCTGGACAGCACTGGCCAACTTCCCTTGAAGAACTCATCCTGTGGATTTCAGTGGAGTTACCCTTAAGTGCAAGCACAGTCAGAACTAAGGGGCATTTTTCAGCTGATTCTATTATAAATCAAGCAGTATGCTGTACCAACTTCAAAGAATATAAATTTCAACTAATTTTTATTTTTTAAAAAGAAACTAACTTACACCTTCACCAGCACATGGTGCCACACACAGTGGGATGCTCTTACCATTTGCCACTTGTTCCCTCCATATTTCAGTACTATTTAGTGCCACTCTAGTTAAGGGTCATGTGCTATTTCCATAATTAATCTAATTTTTCAAAGGTGCATGGCTCATCTACTTTAATTCCCAGTGGGGTCTGGAAGCAGCTTGCTAGTGATCAGCTTAGCTATGATTTTTTTTATCCTTATAAAATGGCTTACTCCATCAATCCACTTATTGCCTGTTAGAGGAGAGGCATTTACTCCCTGATCCCATGGTGCTTGCATGGTGTTGAGCTCACAGACCTTACTGGAAAAACATATATGTTCATTAATCAATGCAAAAGCCTCAGATCATTTTGGCCCAGGAGATTGTGATTATTTTTTTTTTTTTTGTTAATGGAAAAGAAACCACACATTAACATTGCAACTTTAATAATGAGTGCACACACTATTTTGGGAGCAGGGGTCTGAATTTCCGAAGTATGAACTAATTTCCCTAAAAATTAGTGTTCACACTTCTGTCACTCTTTTGCTTTTGAACATTATTAATATGTTCTTAAGCAATCGATCTCAATTTGAGGTGGAAAATATTGTTACATAATTGAATAGATTGATGTGTTAATGATCATAGGAGGAAATGAAATATTTCCTTACACTGCGCATAAATAACAGAAGATCAGTGTATTATTATTGTGGCAAAGACAAAGGAAATGCATGCCAAGTACCCAGTTAATGTAAATCAGCACAATCTGATTGATATTAGTCACTGTAGATGCACTTATTCTGTCTAAAGCACGGACCTTTGCAACTGAAGCAATCAAATTGCTCTAATGGTAAAAATCCAATTCAGGAAAACAACTAAACTGAAAAAGCTGACTTTGGCACTCTTTTCCATACGTGTCTTCAGTGTGTGTGAAGGATCACTCCTGCGTGATCCTCACTGTTATTTTACCTCCAGCATCTCTAGATATGGGTAAGGGGCTACAGGTAATCTCCTAAGGGAGAGGCCACCCATATGCCCCGGAACTACCTGGTCTGTTACTTCCAGGGTCCCATTCACCGAATTTTCCCAAAGCCAAGACACATTCCTCGCCGTGCCTAAGGAGTGGCAGAGTCCCTGCGCGCACCGTCCCGGCGGTGTGGCTGGAACGCGCTCAGGTGGAGCTCCCGCAGTGCTGCGTGACGCTGGGAGCGGCATGAGGCGCTTCCGAAGGGGCTGTGAAGATAAGGATCACATTGCTGAGCACGGGTACGGACAGTAATGACTGAAATGATGTTGTGTTTGAGCACACAGCGCCCTTGCCATTGTCACAGAGGAACAATAGGGGGCAGGTGCCTCTGAAGGTCAAGGGTGCCCGCAGCTCAGGTTCCCAAGGTTTCCCAGGCGAGAGGGTCAGGGGTCCTGCCTGCCCGCGGCGCGGCGGCTCGTCTCTGGCAGCCACCGAGGAGGGGGGATGTCACACTGGAGGAGGACGGGGATGTCACACTCGAGGAGGACGGGAATGTCACGCAGGAGGAGGACGGGGACGGGCGGAACCGAGCCCGACCCCCGGGCGGGGCGGCGGCCGCGGGGGGGCGCTGTGCCCGCTGCCCCGCTCGGCCGGGCCGGGCCGGGCCCCTGGAGCGGCGTAGGCGGGGCCGCCCCGCCCCTCCCGCCCCTCAGCCCCTCCCGCCCCTCGCTCCCGCCGCTCCCGCCGCAGGCGAGCCCAGCCGAGCCCGCCACTGCGAGAGCTGCGGCCGCTGCCCTCCGCCTGCCCGCTCACCCGGCACAGCCCAGCACAGCCCGGCACGGCACAGCCCGGCCCGGCCCGGCACAGCGAGCCCCTGCCCTGCGCCCCCCGCACCGCCCGTTCCACGCGAGCCTGCCATGGGTAAGCGAGCGCGGCTGCGGCAGAGCCCGCGCCCCGGCCCGCAGGGCAGCCGCGGCTGCGGGAGGGTGGGCGCGGGGCAGGTGCGGGGCAGCCCCGGCGGGGGCAGCGGCAGCGGAGCCGCCTGTTGAGCGCCCCGGCGGCGCGGGGAGGGGGAGCGGCCGCCCCTCCGCCCGCCTCGCTCGGCGCCGCTGCCGCAGGAACTCCGTGCAGGGAGCGGGAGCGGGGACGGGCGCAGGGACACCCTGTCCGGCGGAACAACGGGACCTTGCTCGCCAGCTGCAGAGCGCTCCCTTCCTCTGAAAGTAAATCATTGATGTGGGTGATGATGATGATAACAATGCAGAATGCGGGATCTGTAGTTTCGGAGGCGGTTGTACGCAGCCGGCCGGAGCTCCTGCATCCCGTGGTCCATCCCTGAGAAGCCGAGGAAGGGGCGCGCTCTGGGGGCAGGGGCGGCCGGAGCGTGCCCGGGGCTCTCCGCGGGTCTCGGTGCCGCCGCCCGGCGCTAGGGGCTGGCTCGGTGTCCCCTCGGCATAGGGCGGAGCGGGGGGCGCAGCCCCTCTTCGCCGGACACCGTCCCCAGAGGTGCGGGTCAGCTTTTGCGGGGCCGTGAAGTTTGGTCAGGAGGGGGAATGGCCTCGGGCCACAGGCGGGAGAGTGGAGGGGCAGTGCTGAGCGCTCCCGTGTGCCGGGCGTGATGCAGTTGTTAGGTGTGAGCGCTGGGGAATCCTGCGGGCCATTGGGACAACGTGCTGCGCTGTTCCCTCGGCTGCGCTGGGTGGAAAGTGGCAACTTTTGTTCCCAAACTTACGGGGAGGGAACGTGCGTGAGTGTGTTAACAGGAGCAGAAATGGAGCCCTAGGGAGGGAGAGATCCGTAGTGCACATGGGTCCGTGGGCAGCCAGCGCTCACCTTCAGCACTCCCATCCTTTCAGCGTGGCTCTTCAGTATATGGGCTGCTTCCCGCGAGCTCTCTTTCAACCAACAATACATCCAAATTAATTAAGCAGTAGTGAAAGTTAGGAGGTTTGGAGAAAGGAAAGATAAAAAAATACAGCTGTCTTTGGTCTGGTTTGCCACTGGCATATTATTGCTGAGAGGTTGCAACTGCTAAAACAGAGCTATCAGTGCGTGCCCGAGTGTTAATATGCACATACTGATGCTGGCGCTCTCTCTGGTTTTAATTAAGAAGAAAAAAATTAATTACTCAGCCAAAGCTAAAGGAAGCTGACGGAATTCCTATGGCTGCTACTTTGTTAAATTAATTCGCATCACCTAATTCCCTAATTTCTAAATGCTTATTAACTGGTTTGTTCCCTAGCTTAGTGAAGATCAGACTCCTCTAGCATTAATGTCTTTTTACTAAGCTTTTTAGAAGTTTTCTACACCCCTTTTAGTACACAGTAAAGTACTGATTCCTGTAGCCTCAGCAGCTCTGATGGTTGAAACAAACCAACCAGCTGTATTAGCAGCATGAAAAACTTTATTTTTTGTGTCCATATTCTGATACTCATTTTTTAGACTATTGTTTTCCTGTGTGAACTTTTGATATTAAATGAAACTGCAAAGTGGACAGCCTCTCCTCTTGTCTACATCTTACTATCTTCTTCCTAACTTACACTTTTACTGGCATGGGCTGATGTCCAATAAATCTTGGAATAGGGAGGGAAGAAGGATAGAAACAAAGGAATGTTTTTACTGCCTTATTAAGGGAAGAGTATTGATTTCCATGTAAAATTGTTCTTAAATGCCTTTGCTGCTAAGTGTATGAAATTGGTTTTCCTTCAGTGAATTAAGCTATTAGCAGTTTGAAATCAAAACACTGTTTTAAATCTTCGTGAGTGATTCATCTTAAGAAGAAGCCCATCTTTATTTCAGTCGTAATAATCTTAAAAACCCACTAAAGTTAATCTTGCACATTGTGAGACTGCAACAGTGTGTGAAGTATATAATTTATGTCCATATAGAAGGTGTTGTCCTGAATGTAGCAGTTGGGAAAAGGGGAGTGAAGACAAGAAAACTTTTCTTGAACATTTTGCTCATAATGATGATAATAGCAACACAAAATCCCAAGGTCTGCCGACTTCTTTGCTTAGGAGCATTGTTGGATGACCAAGCTGTGCCTGAGTTAATGGCGGTTTGGTCAGTCAGGAGAGGGGACTTGGAGCAGAAATTTCATATGAAGTACTTCAAAACGAAGTCACAAAAAGAAGCCTTTGTCAGCTGGTGATCCAGTCCCCCATGAATACAACGTTTTGTTTCTGTCATTGCATAACTGTTGCCTTGGCATTAGGTGGACGGAGGCTGATGTGATTGTCTCACCAGGCCTCGTGTGGAGCCCCAGCGCTGTTGCTGAGCGTCCTGGCCTGATGGCAGGGATGGGTTGGACTGCCTCTCATTAAGGCAGTTTGAGTTGTCCTTGCTCACACAAAACTTTTGTGTGGGACTGGCTTACCCAGGCTGGTTTTTTGTTTTCCTTTTTGGAGGCTGAGTGCTCTCTGCAGCCATTATTGTTCTTTGGGCTTTTGGCTCCCTCAGCACTTCTGAAACTTGGGCTCCCTATTGCCAGCACTGGCTGGATGGAGGGTCCTCAGGAATGACCAGTGCATTGCTTTGTGCATCTCCTGTGAGAATTCCCACCCATGGGCATCCTACATTGTGGCACACACTCTCTAAAACATAGTGTTTCACTTAGAAAGTGGAGAAGGGGGGCTGTTATTTTACAAAATGAACAAAAAAATGCGGAAAGTTTTGGTTCCTAAAAGTTTGAAAAGCATGATACAACATCATTTCTTGGGAACTGTGTGTTTTCGTAATTTTACGCTTTTTCTTCTTTGTATTCTCTAAGTTGTTGCTTTTTACTTAAAAGAAAAAAAAAGTGGCTGGAGCAGTGTGGGTATATATATTATATTTGGGTTGGTTGGTTTTTGGAAAAGAAATATTGAGGAGAACACTGCAGACAGAGGATGAAGTTTTGCCTGTCTTTATGTGGGTTCTAGTCCTGTTTCTTTGAAGTCCCCTTGCAGGAACTGCTGCCTTGTGGCACCTAAAGGCCTGGGAATTCCCAGAGGTGTCACACTGGGACCATCTCCTGTCCTTCACACCTTCTCCAGCCCATCCAGCTCCATCAGCAGTACTTGCTCTGTGTCCCTGCAGTTCCTCCCTGCATCCCAGAGCAGACCATCCCTTTCTTGTAGGCATTATCTTCAGGAGTTCCAGCTTAGGGGCTGTTGCCACCCGGGGAAATGGTCCTTGCTTTTACACTAAATGTGTCTGAGGTAGGTTCAAATATTCCCTGAACCAGGCTTTCTTCTTATAAACAGCTGGGGGCAAGTCCTGAAAGAGACTCAGTCTACTTTCTTTCTATTCAGCTATACATTTCATTCAGTTAGGAACTGAAATCTTTAGTGTCTAACATTAATAGTAAAATCTGATTAGCTTTGGTCATTAAGGGTGGCTGGATTTCAATTGCCAAGTGGTGTAGTCCATATTTTCTTAAATCATACACCTCTTAAACATATTTAACCTTATTCTTATTAAAAGAAAAGAAACTAGTGTTCAATTTGTCTTCTCATAAAACCTGTGAAGTACAAAATTTTGTACTGCTGCCCTTCCTCTATCTCCACAGCACATGTTTGTGCTGTTAAAAGGTACTTAATTTGCCTTCTTACTGTAATCCTTTTTGTCTGAGGAGGGATGGAGGAGAAAATGTTGTGTATCCTAAACAATCTGTGTTTTCACTATATTTACAGGTTCTTCCTCATCCTCTCTGTTTAAGTGCATGGTTCTGTAATACAGGATATCCTTCATCCTGTGTGTTAATTCTGTGTCTGATAGATCTTGAATTGTTACATTTCAGAAAAACATACCGAATGATAAATTGCATCCCTGGGAGGTCTGAACTGTCAGTGCCTGATTGTCTGTCTTTTTCAGAGTGTTTATGGAATTTGTAAAACCAGTTGAAGTCTCCAGGTGTCTTCTAATCATAGCATATTTTGGTTTGAGCTTTAAAGATCAAATTAATCCAACCCCTCTGCTATGTGCAGGGACATCTTTTCACTTGCTCAAAGCCCTGCCTAGCCTGATCTTGAACACTTCCATGGAAGGAGCATCCAGGGATTGGGCATCCACAACTTCTCTGAACAATATTTAGTAATATTTAAAGTCCTTACTCCAAAAAAATAAGTCCACTGTCCACTTCAAGATAAGGTGAAAAAACCCTTGAAACCAAACCCAGTGAAGCCCTCTTCCTGGTATCTCTTTTTATTCCTCATACTGCAGTATCACGTTATCTGAGTGGTGCACGTTTTCATTAGCAAGGATTTTCTTTTCTCTGAGGTGCACAGTTGTTGAAGGCAGATGCAAAATAACTCCTCTTATTGTATTTCCACTGATAGTTTTTGGTTAGAAATGTGTTGTTGTCTTTTCAGAAGTGGGAGAGCATTGTATCCAGTGACATTCCCCCGAAGCAGAGCATTTGCTGAGGGAGCTGCTGTGCATTGCTGCGTTACCTTGTTCCCCACAATGGCTGCTCTTCCCACTGATGGATTTCTCTTGTTCGACCTCCCCCACGGTCACCCCAGCTGTGTGTGCCCTTTGCTTTCCCCAGACATGCACACAGCTGGTCCCCACGAGTGGCTGCCCCACAGCACCTTGCCCCTGTGTGCAGCTCCTTGTGCCATTCCCACTGAGTGCTTGCACGGAGCCATGGGAGCTGCCTTCCTCGAGCCCACCCGGGAAAAATTCCATCTCTTGGTGGCCCCACAGTGTTCATGTTGTGGAAGGTGATGGAGCACGTGGCATCTCGCTGGGGTACCAGTGAGGTGTGTGGTGAGACATTTGGGAGGTCATTTTCCAGGGTTTGCTTAAGCACGCTTGTGGCTGCATTGGTTTGATAGAAACCAAGATTCTTTTCTGTTCTTCTGGCTGGTTCCTTAAAATCCATTTGTGTACAAGTGCCTCTGGGTTTGCACTGGTGTGAGCAAATGTAAGGAAAGGTAGTTTAGTTTCTGTGTGGAGCATCAAAGGTGGTTGTATTCAGGTGATGGGTCCCAGCTGAGCCTGCAGCTTCTCTCTGTAGAGGTGCAGAATCCTGTGCAGGGAGGATTACTGGACCAATACTCACAGTGGTCAAAGGGCAAAACAGAGCCCATCGCATCCATCTCATAAGTTGGCTTCTTCCAGGTCATGTGCAATGTAGCCTGTGGCCCAAAGGAAGCAAACTTGGCTTGACAGTACCCAGAGAGGAATCCACATCTCCTGATCCTTTTCTATCATTTATTCTGCAGGCAGGTGTGAATTTGAGATAGCTCTGGTGCAGGGACAGCTGTGCCAGTCCAAATCCTGTCACCAAATCCTGTCACTCCCCCCCCCCCCCCCGTAGGGACAGTGGGCGTCAGTGGAGATGTCACCATTCAGTGTAACAAGTAGGTAGCGTCCTGTGTACCTACCACTTAATTCTCAGCTGTTTGTTGCTTTCTATTGCTGCTCTGTCTTGGTGCTTTGGCAGTCTTCCTCTCCATAATTATTTGTCTCTTGGGTTTTAGGCTCAAAAGCTTGCATGGGGAGTTGTGGCTTGGGAAACATTTACAAGCAACACAAAGAGCTGTGAGAATTCAACATCTTTTGTTCTCCCTGGTTTTGGAGCTCTTTGATGAGCAGCAAATTTCAAAATGTGAATGGAGCTTATGTTTCATTAACAGAAGGATGTGCCAGCCACAGAGCTATCAATAGATACAAACCTCAGTGCCTTTCTCTGCATCACTTTTGGGCATATTTGTGTTATGCTTTGATAGTTGTGTGTATGTCACACTTGGAAATTGTAGCCTAGAATTATATGTACAGAGAAGAACTTTCAGAAATGTACTTTAATATTTGGGATTTTTTAGAATTTTTTTTTTCCTGTGGGGAGATGTTGAAAAGGACTGTGGTTCAGAGCTAGCTGGGACTTGGGTCATGAGCAAGACTGGATTTCATGAATAGATTTGGAGTATCCAATGTAAGATACAACCTTCATAATTTTGTTTGGGTTTTTTTTTAATGTCTGTTAAGTGCATAGAGCAATCGTTGCATATTGCAGCCTAAAGCCCTTGTCTTTGAATACACTCCTTCAATGCCAGTGGAAATACAAGAATTGCCCTGGTGTAAACCATACATAAATCAGAGCTGGATTGCACTGAAAGCAAACAGGGCAAAAGTTTTGCAGGAGTAAGGAAGCAGCTGGCTTGCCTTGCAGGTAGGTGCTGGTTTGTGGATAAACAGGACACCTTGTGTTACAATGCAGCTGCTCAGGAGATCCAAACCCAGAGTAAATGATGGGAGTTCAGCCAGAGGAGGTTTATGTTTTGAGTAGTGTGCTGGTTATCTCAGTATTGGAAACACACCCTTGGGTTTATTGGTTGTTTTGCTGAGCTGGGGCAGTGGAGCCAGCCCTGCTGGGTAACTGGGGAGGAATCTGTCTGCCCCAGGCTGCCTGCAAGGCACAGCTGACTGGCACTCCCCAGTGTCTGGCTTTACCCTTTAGTCTGTGTTTTTGCCAGCTTACATGCTAACAGATTCATTGAGGCTTGTCATCCTAATGCTGAGTGTGTATCAGGGGAGCTGCTGGGTGCAGGTGAGCACTGCTTGCCTGCAGTCACCTGCTGACACCCTTTGACACCCTTTGGGAGCCCACTTGGCTGCTGTTGGGTCTTAGCTATCACTTCAAGAGAGATTTCACATGCTTTTTTAATTCTGTGACTTGATATGTGTTTTCTGACTGGGCACAAATGTTTCATAGCATAAGGCAGTGCTTTCATCAACTTAAGAAATCTTAAAAAGAAGTCTTAAGTTCAAGGTTCTGCAAAATTCTGTAAGGATTTTCTGGAATGGAGTCCTTGGCACACACCATGCCAACAAACACCATGCAAGTCTGAACTAGTGCAGAACACTGGCTGGATCTTCAATGCTTTTTT
Organism: Melozone crissalis; assembly: GCF_028551555.1. Taxonomy (NCBI): domain Eukaryota; kingdom Metazoa; phylum Chordata; class Aves; order Passeriformes; family Passerellidae; genus Melozone; species Melozone crissalis. The sequence continues at coordinate 57,580,252 of NW_026535791.1, read as the reverse complement.
GTAAATTCTTTACTAAAGTAGTTTTCATTTTCTTGTTCTCTATGTTTTCTGTATCCTATATTTGTAGCTTTTTTTTCCTTGATTTTTTTTTTGAAGGAATAACTTTTGCAAGGTTTTAAGTGATTGCTACTTGTGTCTAAACTTATGCTTTTGTTACCAAAACTGTGTTGACATAAATGTCCCAAACAAAAGCGTAAAATGAGTTTTTGTATTTGTTAAGCACACAGCTGAAAATAAGTCTGCCACATGGAACTTCCCTTGTGGGAAATTAAATGCTTTTCTTGAGCTGTTTAGGCATGCATTTAAAAAAAAAACTAGTCATGAGGAAATAGGGATGTCTAGTGGGAGTATTTTGGAGTTCTTTTGGTGCAAGCACAGGGATCTGCTCCAGCACATCTGTCAAGAACCCGGAACTTGCAAGGTGTGAAAACAAGAACACTTAATGCAACATCTGCTCGTGCTCTGTGACGGGCACAGGTACAAAAGCCTTGAAATCTCGGAGATATTTGTCATGCCATGTCAAGGGATGTAACAGAATCCAGTCCATACAATGGTCTGTTTCTGCCTGCTCTCCAGCCAGAGAAGTTATTAGGTACTAAAGCTGATAACAGTTACACTGAGCCAAAGTTTTGCATAAGCCAATGCAAGGAATGCAGTGCAGAGGGGGCTTTGCTATGTGTGGCTGATGTAGCCTGAGTTAGTAATTATTTCCCTTATGCAATGTGTACCTTCACTTCATAGACATTTCCCCCATCCTGTGCTGAAATTGAAGTGGTGATTTCTCATGCTTGGTAGTTGTCTGATGAAAATCCCCCAATTCAGATTATGCCTGGAGACTTTAAGAAAAAATATGTGGAATAAAAAATATCCAGTAAAGTAATATTTGCTGGGTTGAGCCTGCAATTTTTTGTCTCTCCCTTTAAATTATTTTTAAACAGTTTGAAAATACCTGTTTTTCTCCTCACGCTTTACTAGGAGAAGCATACAATAAATGCTTAATCTTAAACCTTCTCCTGAAATTCTTGGACATTTTTCATGTTATCTTGTTATTTGCCACTGATATGCTTGCAACACCAAGCTTGAGAAATTGCTGTAATCTACCACATACTAAATTCCTCTTATTCCTCAGTAGAAACCTCAGAAAAGAAAAAAAACCAAACAAAAAAAAAAAAAAAAAAAAAAAAAAAACCAGAATAAGGAAGGAGTAAAAAAACCTCTTGAAAACGTTGATTTAAAGTAGCTGTGGCAGACTGAAGGTAGGTATTTGAGGAGTGGGTGGAACTGAAACAAAACACAAATGAGGCAGCAGCACGACTCAAGACTCAATTAGTTTCATCCTTAAACAGTCTGCAGATTTCATTAAAATGATTTTATTTTCCTGTAAAACTTTATTTGTGGATTTTTTGATGTTTCCTATGGCTGTCATTATAGAATCTGCTGAATGTTTTCCCATAACCATCAGATTTCCAGCTTGTCCAGGTTAGGCTCTTTCCATTATCCTCGCAGAGAGGAAGTGCTGGATATCATGGTCAAACCTTGTTCCTTCCTTCCCTCCCTCCAGGCTGTTTTAGGTTTGTGGGCAGGGATGTGTGTGGGTAGATAGTTCCCTAAGCCCCTCATTCCTGTTGGCATTTGATCCTCCACTGAAGACTTTCCATGAAGCGACATCCAGAAGCGCTTGCTGGTTTTCACACATGGTAGGTGAGCACAGCTGTGACTGGCGTGTGCTTCCAAGTAAGTGGTGTACCTCTCTGAGAAACAGAAAACAGGAGAGACTTTAAAAGAAACAGCTTTAAAATAAACAAAAAGTCAAGAGCTTTCTTAAAGCAAAATTAAGTGCCTTACTGGGGGAGAGGTTTGAGTCTTAGATTTCTATTTCCACAGTAACAAAAAGGCATGGTACATGTGGAATATTAAGTGTTGCTGCCAAGGCTAATGGAAATGTCCCAGCTGCTGTTAAAACCTGACATATAACTGTGTTAATTACTGCACACTGAGTCTTCCGTTCCTATAAGAACATGCAAAAAAAAAAGGTTCAGGAAAATGCCAGGGTGGTTACAGTCAGCACTAGTTACTTGTCCTCCTTACAAAAATGCATTTAGTTGATAAAAATGCTTTGTTTCATGTTTGATTAGTTGATCTTAGATAGCACTGGTATTTTTTTGGCTGTAGAGATACCTGCAAAATTGGTCAGTGTGATGGCTGTAGAACAGCTATCTACTTTCTGAAGATTACCTACCCTTTTAGAAAGAACTATGTTCAAAGTGGTTAGAGAATTGGAAATGTTCCTTATTTGCCAGAGTTGTTAGGGTTTAGCTGAGGGATGAGAATGGAAACAAAACCCGAGTTTCTGTTGAGAAGAACCCAAAGAAACCCCACCAGTTACTTGGAAGTGTAGCATCCTTGTTCATTAGTTGTTCTCTGGCCTGCTGACAGGGCTCTCTGTGCAGGACTCCTGAGAAGAGACTGATGGGGATGTCCTGGTTTTGTCCAGTATTTTCTGGTCTTTCTTTGGTATTTTCTTTGCAGTAGCCATGAGGGGGCAGAGCCTGGAGATGTGTGGGTACATCTGGGTTGCTGTTCTATACCACCCATATCATTGCCAGGGATGGAAGGAAGGGACTCCAGCTCACAGCTCACGGGAAGAACATGGGCATGGCTTTTGGGGTGGGGAAATTTGACATGAGGAGGGTGTCTGCCACTGTTTTTCACTTGGTGAGCATTTTTGCCTGTAATTCACCTTCTCTTTATACACTTCTTTTATTAGTGTTGTTACTGGTACTGTTCCTTTTCTTATCTTGTTGCTCTTTCTAGTAATTTGTTCTTATCTCAACCCATAATCTCTTCCTTTTGTTTCCCACCAGAGTGGGGGAGGAGGAGGGAGGCTTGTTTTCTTTCTAGCGGGAGTGCTGTACTGGGGAGTGCCCTTCCTAAACCAGGACAGTGGACTTCATAAGATGACACAGAAGGGGAAAAGCAGTTCTCCGGCCAAAATGTGAGTTCCCAAAGCACTCCTTCATCTTTCCCATTGTATAAGGCAGGTTTATAAATTCAGAAAATCCCATCATGCTTGTTTAAGTTCTCGTCTAGTGTATTCCTTTTAAAAATACTTGGTCCTTAAAACTCTTGTTTTTTAGGGAAGAGACTGGTGAGATTAGTAGGAGGGAAGCATGCCTTTTTCCTTCCATATGTGTTGGTGAGCGTGACTGCTGTGCCCACTTCCCACATGGTCAGTAGTCTGTCTTCTTCTGCATGTGTGAAACATCCCTTATGTTGGCTGCTGTACCTTGTAAATAAAGTGTTTTCTATTGCCTTACTCAGAAAATATGTCATGCTTTTTGTTACATATGCTTCATTGCTCCGACATTTGAGCTTTGCATTTGCATGTGGTTCTTAGATCTCTATGGAGAGGGATTTATTCTCCCTATCCAAGTTTAAACATAGGAGAAAAATAATGGAATTGTAGGATGGTTTGGATTGGAAGGTGCCTTAACGATTATCCAGTTCCAATTCCCCTGCCGTGAGCAGGGACATCTTCCACTAGACCAGAGCTCCATCCAGCCTGGCATTGAACACTTCCAGGGATGGAGTATCCACAACTTCCTTGGAAGACCTGGTCTCACCACCCACACAGTAAAGAATTTCATCCTAGTATCTAATCTAAATCTGCCCTCTTTTCAGTTTAACCATTACCCTTGCCTGTCTCTACACTCCTTGGTAAAGGGTCCCTCCATATCTTTTCTGTAGGCTCCCTTCAGGTACTGGAAGGTGCTACAAGATCTCCCCAGACCTTCTCTTCTCCAAGCTGAACAGCCCCAGCTCTCTTGTTAGCGTTCAAAAACACATAATCACGGAGCGATTATATGCGGTGCTTTTTATTAAGAGCTCTGGGAATCGGGGTATATTCAACCCAAATCTGACTCCGACCATACATCCGAAATGATCATGTTTTATACTCTATCGTTACATAACTTTCATGTTAATTATTAAACTTATATTGTTCTATTGTATACATAAATTTAGCCCCTCTCTGAATTTCCAACATAGTTTCTCACTATTCTTCTTATGGTTATATAATAATTACATTTAATTACTAAACAATCATCACATCTAACAATTATATAATTTATCATACTGCTTACGCAGGTGCAGTTGATCTGGGAAAGCACAAAGCCTAACATTTTAGATTCTATCTTTAACTTTTTCCAGGGTTCCACTATCACTCTCAGCCTGTCTCCATAGGATCTGCAGCCCTCTGATCATCTCTGTAACCTCCTCTGGACCTGCTCCAAAGGGTCGATGTCCATCCTGTGTTGAGGGCACTGCAGCCCAGAGCTGGGTGCAGTGCTCCACCTGGGGTATCACACTGCCTGAGCAGAGGGGCCGACTTGCCTCCCTCAACCTGCTGGCCAGCCTGCTTTTGAGTCAGCACAGAGTACAGCTGGCTTTCTGGGCTGCAGTGCAAGTGCACACTGCTGGTTCAAAGTCACTTTTTCATCCACCAACAGCTCAGGTCATTCTTGGCAGAGCTGCTTCCAGTCCACTCATCACCTGGCCTGTGTGCATGGTTGAGATTGCCCTGACTCAGGTGCAGGACCTTACACTTGGCCTTGTTAAGCTGCCTTTATTTGCCATTTTAACGCTATTTCCTTGCGTCAGCCTAAATCACCGACATCACAGCAGTATCCCAGAATTTAATTTATCCTGAGCTGTTGCTTGTGGTCCCAGAGACATTCAGTACAGCCAGAAACATTTTGTGCACTCAGGTGACTTCCGCATCACGAGTGGGCTTGTAGCAGTGACCTGTGCTCTTCTGTGGCAGACACAGATGGAACTGTGACACTTGAAGCCATCAGGCTTGGCAGCTGTTGTGTGCCCTGCTTTGTCCTGAAGGGGACAGCTGGGGAGGGCACCCTGGTGACAGGGCTGCATCTCAGGCCTTCCACAGCACTTGGGATGTACTGTGCCTGTACTTCCTGCTAGCAGATACTGGCAATTAATTTAAAATCCTCCCCCTAGGTCATCATGACTTTAAGGAGCTTTTGCGCTTACTCAGAAACTGCCTTTCTTCTTGAGTGTGACCTGCCAAGGCAGCTGTGTTTCTCTTAAGCACTGTGTTTCTCTAAATGACACAAAACATGAAGCTTGAGAGGAGGAGATCGGGGTTCCAGCCCTTCTTAGCTGTGTAGTCACTGTCAGCGTCCCTTCTGTGGGAGACCAGAATGATCAGGAGATTTTGTGGCTGCAGGACAAAGTGTAGGCTGTGGCTTGGACATCTGTGATGCTTTCTGCAGTGGCTTTTGAGGAGGGTCCTCATATGGCCTTTCTGGGCTGGTGTGAAGGAAGACAAGCTTTCTTTTTTCTCCTGGTGTCTTTTTGTTGTTTGTTCTTTTATTTGTTTGTTTTATTAATGAGGTACAAAGGAAAATACACTTTTCAGGTGTAACAGTAACATTGTGTAAGAGGGTCCTCCTTGATTGTGTGGAGGCTGCTGACACACATCAGGCCCTGTGGAGTAGGTGTAATCAGAGGGTAATGGGAGTACCCTTGAATGTGCTATGGCACAAGTTGCAGAGTGTGGAAATCTGGCAGTGTTCTGCCCAGCTGTGTAGCTTCTCTCCTCTCAGGGTTATGTAGTAACCCAAATTTAACCTCTGTTCACATAATCCTAAACTGGCCATTAACTCAATCACACATGCAGACTTTTTCATTTCCAGTTTTGCTTGGGAATGCCAAATCTTCAGCCTCTTTTCATGAAGCTGTGTGTGGACTTACCTGCATTTGCCTGGTAGGAGTTTGCTCAAGAATACCTTCCCAAATGTTAGCCCCAGCAGACACGTGGAAGAGGCAGGGCAGCAGTTGCCAGCAAGCATCAGCACCATCTTTTGTTTCCCTCATAGCTATGGTGAGCCTGCATGTGAGAGCAGGAATGTATGCACTGGAGATGATTTAAGGAAATGTGCAGCACTGCATGCTAATTGATTGGGGTCATGGTACTCACAGGATAAGTGCAGCAGCTTCCTGCCTCCCAAGTGGTTCCTGTGCTTCTGATGTGAACCTCTTTGGCTCATGCCAAGAAAAAAAAAACTGTGTAGTAATTAAAATTAACCTGACCTGCTTTAGAGGAGCCTGGTTTGAATTAGGGCATGATTATTAAGTCTTGCAGTATTTGGCTTTGCTAAATCTTTCCCTTTTCTTGCACATCGTTCATTTCCTGCCATTCCATCAGCTCAGTGACTGGGGTGTATCTGTTTATATGAGACCCCTCATCTCATCTAAAGGAGGAGGAGGAGACCAAGGCTTGGCTAACACAAAGACAAGAAAGTCCCTTTCTGGGACTCTGTCAGGGCACAGGGTGGGTGACAGGGTCTCGTGCTGTCCCATCTGCAGAAAGCCAGCACTATGGGAGTAGAAAATGGAGAGTGAGAAGATAACTTTGTCTGCATAACTGACCTGAAAGCTGTTCTTCTCATGGGTGTTTAAATTAGTTAACATAATTGGAGTTTACTGCATTAAATCCAAGTCCTCTGAGCTTTAAGGGCATTGTCTTTTATATCTGTGTGTGGGAAATTCAAGGAAAGCAAGAGTGCAACAGAGTTTTAATCTCAAACCATGCAAGCTTCATCCATTTGAAGGCTCAAAGTCCCTTGCTTGTGATTTTTTTTCCCATGAGCTAGATGATGTGCCTATTTCTTCTTCATATGAAGATGACACCATTTTAATGTCTCTTCAAGCCCTCTTTGTTGGCTGGGTAATAGGTGAGCAGGAGTTTTCATTAAAAAATGCAGTAAGGCCTTTTTGAAAAGGAGCATTTTGCATCTGGTTGTCTTTCCATCAGGTCACAGCTACAGAGTGCCATTTTCAAGGTCTCTTATTTCATAGCTATGCTACTTGTTTTCCAAGGCATTTTTCAGACAGGAGCCATTGGGAGCTGCTGAAATGTTTTCCCAAATTCTTCTCTGGTGTAGTGCCTGGATGCCCTGATGCTCCTGCCTTGTTCTGCTGTGCCATGCAGTGGTAAGGTCCTCCATGACTGATCTCTGGTGATGCAATGAATATTCTTATTTTTTCACCATTTGTTTGTTTTTACAGTGTTTAAAAAGTTGATGTTGGCAGAAAAACAAAAACCAGTAGGATTATTTTTTGATCCAAACAAGCAGGATATTTGAATTAGAAAGGTCTTTCTCTCAAAAAACTGAAATTTTTTTTTGGAAAAAAATGTTTAACATGCACATTGCGTTATGGTGCCCTTTTTTTCCCTCTGAAAGAATTGTCTCTGCAGTGAAATGGAATTGGTCCTTAGTTTGAAGGCTTGTATTGGGCATTCCTTCAGCTTGGGAACAATTGGAAAGGAAAGCAAATGTGTGACTTGTACAGAGAGGCTGTGGTTTTGGCTCTGATTTTCCCCGATTCTTCCTTTGAAGTTCTAATTTATCTTTAGAAAACATGAGAAATTAGAGGTCACTAAACATAATCTTCTGTGCTCCTACAAAATCATTAACCACTGATAGTACCTAAACATGGCAGTCCCTTCTCCCTTTTTGAAGAATCACAGTTTTGTAAGATACCATGAACCCCCACCAGCTGTGTAAGATGTCCCATGTTCTCTAGAGAGCATCTCTTTGATATCTCCTTGCTTTCTGTGCAAGGATCAGTGTCCTTCAGAGAGCTGCAGATGACTAGTTCTTTAACACTGCAAAATCTTTGCTCTTGGATCCTGCTCCTATCCAGCCATTGTCTGTTGTAGTCCTTGAATGCTGAAAAAAAAAAAATCACAAGACTTGCTATTATTTTGGAGGCTTTTGTTTGCTGTTTGTTTTCTGAGCATTTAGTGGCTGGTACTTACTTCAAATTTTCCTTCTTCCATGGTGATGAATGGATTTTTTATTTTTTTTTAATTTGGTAGTAGAAAATGAAGGCTTTCATGTATGCTTCAGAACTGGGACTTGAGCCGGGCACCTGATCTTGATAAAGTTGCTGATGGTATTGCAAGAGGCAATTCAAGTGTAGCTAGCATGTTTCTTCTTATGAGACTCTGGTACCTTTGCTGTTGCTTTGGGGGAAAAAGGCTCAATGTGTTCCACTCTACCTCCCCCTGCTTTTCATGCTCTTCTCCTTTGTACAGGGATTACTGTTGCAGATCTATAGGAAAGCACAAAGCCTAGGCAAACACTGAGCCTCCAGAGCCTATGAAAAACCTGTGTTTTAAGGAAGGATATCTGAAAGGAAGTTGTGGAAACAAAACAGGGATCTCTTCTTTTGGTAGGTGGTACCTGTTTGCTGTCTGGAGGAGAAGTACTGTGGTATACCACAGGGACAGTACATTTTAAATTCTGAAAATACTCTGAAATGGGTTTCTTCCCCCATCTCTTCCGCCTAGTCAGACAAGGTCTTGCTATTTATTTTCGTTGTTTGAGTGATGTTACATGTTTGTCTGATACTTCAGTGCATTCCCTGTTGGGTCATTAAAGAGGCTCCATCAGTTGTTACATCTTTGTTACAAATGTGTAGTTTAATACCAATAAATTTGAGAGTGTGGGAATGGGGATTTTCATAGTATGCCATTAAGGAAGTGTTTCAAGACTGATGTAAGGGTCATATTCTTTTGCTCTGCAAGCTCTGCATTTTTCAGGCAAACTTTGCCATAACAGAGCAGTTAGGAAGCAGTGGTTAGTGGGTCAGACAGGCCCAGGGGGCTGAATTGGGGTTTGCTCAGCCAAATGTTAGTGCTTTCTAATCAACGCTGAATTTTGCGTGCAACATTCTCTTCCTTCCCCAAAGCCATAACAAAAAAAAGGGTGTTCAATTGGGTCATGCACAACATCTGTCCTTTGCTAAAGCAGTCAGGGAGGTACCCCAATGAGGAGGAGAAGCTGCCTATAGCTGCTGTTGGAGCATCTTTTCACCACTCTGGCTTTGGAGTCTGGGATTAGCAGCTGTCAATGAAAATCTGTGTGCAGTCCTCAAACCCCAATTTAGAAGGAAAAGGAGAATTTCCTTTCAGGTTTTGTGCTGCATTGTTACAACAATTGCAAAATTCCAATAAAACTGTGTCATGAAAATTGGAAGTGCAATTAATTTGCAGTGCTGTGAAATAATTGCATAGATTTCTTTTCGCCCTGTTCAGCTTCCATAGGTGTTAGGCTGCTTCACACTAAGGAATTGTTTTGTCAAATCTCTCTGCTGCCACCTGTTCAGTCTCCAGTAAATGTAATTAATGTGATGGTAGGAATGACAGAGGCTTTGGCCTCTCTTGTCTAGAGGGTTTATGTATTCTCCACCACAGACTATGTGTTAATTGGGCTACCCTGATAAGGTTCAATTTGCTTTGGTACAGACCTTTTTTGACAAAAGGCTCCATGGAGGCCAAATTAACTTTTTAAAAGTTCATTGCGGTTAAAAAGCCTCAGTGAACATATAGTGCAGGCATTTTTGATTTGAAGTTTTTAAGTTCAGCTGAACTTCTTCCAATTAATGGGAGTTTATTGAATTCATCACCCAAAGCAGGCTGAGTCTGTTCTGTATTTTAAGCTAAGAATCGTGATTTACTGGATACTTACTGGTGGCTGCTGCAAAGGAACAGAAGAGCAAAAACTGGTAACTTTCTTTTTTAAAGTTCTGAAGGAATTCACGCTTTCATGAAGTGAAATACGAGGATCTGCTTTGAAGGGACTCGAGGGTGATTGAAGTTCCGCTCCTGGCCCTTCACAAGACAGCCCCAAGAGTCACACCATGTGGGTGACAGTGGTGTCCAATCATTTCTTGAACTCTCTCAGGCTTGGAGCTGTGACCACTTCCCTGGGGAGCCTGTTCCAGTGCCCAACCACCCTCTGGGTGAAGAACGTTTTTCTAGTATCCTGTCTAAACTTTCCCTGACACAACTTCATGCTATTCCCTTGGGTACTATCACAGCTTGCCCCGTGCTTTCCTTCATGAGGAAGCTGTAGACTGCTGTTGCTTTACTATTGTAAAGAACAGGAGAGTTAACCTGCTTTTGCCTTGTTTTGGGTGAAGAGCTTGAAAAATAAAAGCAGTAATTATTTATAGGGGGTGGTTTTCTACAAAATATTGTGGCAATGGATGGCTTGCCTCTGAAAAGTCCAAAGCCAAATAGTTTTAAAGATAATAAAGATTGAAGTGGATAACTCCTCTCTGGAAAGCCTGGACTAGTTGTCTTCTCATAATGCTCAGTGTTGGCCTCTCCTTTCCCATTATTTGGCAAGTTGCAGAGGGATAATGGGTGCAAGTGAAAGTATAGAATGCATATTGATAAAACCCCAAAAAACCAAAAACCCAAATATGCTAGAACACAGAACCAAATGCACATTTATTTAAGTAACTGATTCTCAGAGGAGAGCTGTGTTTCAGGGTACAATCTGTTAGTGTCACATCCTGATTAGTATGAAAATTCATCCCAGTTCAGCAGTGCAGTGACAGACAGGTCTCCTCTGATGCACCAACAAGCAGCCTTGCGAGCCTGAGAGGCAATGCTTGGTGTACTGGCAGGAGAACATACAGGGAGTCTGCTTGCTCAGGGTCTCTGTGTGCATGCTCCTGTTAAAAGACATGTTGGAAAACACTCGTGCACAGCAGGCAGGATTTAGCTGATTTGGGACTTTGCAGTAGTGGTTTATTGCTATTGCAAATGCTTGCTTGCTTTAATGCACAGAAAAAGTTATATTCTATGTTGGACTTAGAGGCAGAAAAAAAATAGTTTGGAACAGTGTATAAAGCATGATTTGGAATAATTTTTATTTGGCAGAAACATTGCATTAAAGACCAAATGAAAGACTTCCTTAGCTTCATTTTTCAGGTAAGTAATTACAGAAATATGCATTGGTATGTGATAATCCAGGAAACAACTTCTGATTATAATGAAATCTATGAAACATGATTTATGCTATGAGCACCATCTTGGAGATGTGATTGAAGATCACCACCATGGAAATGAAGTAAAGTGCAATTATTAAGCTTATGCAGAGAAATTATTTGTGAAAGCATGATTACTGGCCCCTAACAGATGTTTCAGGCTAGGAATGGGACAGTGTGCCTACAAACTTTGACTTGGAATTCTTTTTTTTTTTCCAGAACCACGCAACACTTTGTTTTTCCAACTCCGTTTTTACCACTGGTTTCTATCTAGTAGCCAATTGTAATAAGAAAAAACTTGGTCTGTGGTGGATATTGTAGTATAATTGCAAATGTTTTGCTGTTTCATAGTTGCAAAATACATTAATAAAAACCAGGGTTTCTGACAGTCACGTATGTGTTGGGAAGTGCTGTATTGATTACAGATTACAAGGACTGCAGCAGAGCAGGCTTTTCTGAGTCGCGTCTTTCAGTCTTTTGTAAAAACGCAGAAACACCCCAGGATGTGAGTTAATTTTTCAGTAATGAAGTGCTAGGAATTACTTTTACGGCAACCTTCCTGGGTAATAATTCTTCTATAGATAACTCCCCTTGTATGGGCATCTAATGGTATCAATTAATGCTGTAATACACTATTTCAAAATTGCATTATATTGTGAGTAAACTTTCATCTCTGAAATGCTGAAACTCCTTTAGATACAACCATACTTAAACCTACATGTAGCAGCTAGGTGGCAGAAACTGAGCCTTTTTAAAATAAAGTGGTGCTATAAATGCAGCAGTGTTGCTTTGTAGTGACTGTTCAGTTTCTTTGAAAGAAAAAAATTTGTGATACCTTTGTATTGCCAGAAATGTATCCTTTGAGAAGACAACAGTAAGCAACTTGCTTCAGTTTTATTAATGATCTCTTTTCTCTAAGTGTCTGAATGGTCAGAAATACATTCTTCTGTTGCATACCTGTCATCTACGTGGTTATAGAAGAAAAATAGCTGAGAGATGTCACCTTGTGCTTTTGTAACTGTGGCATTCTGTGTCTGCTGCATCATTTACCTGTCATACCTTGCACACCTATATACATACAACAATTAAACATGTGAGTGTGCCCCTGTAGAACAGAAGCCTTGAGTGTTAACTATTTAAAAGCAGAGACTGTTTATGGGTTTGTTTATCAATGATGGCCCAGTCTGCTGGGTTTTTCCTCTGCATAAAACGTTGGCCCAGCAATGTGTGAAGGTGCTGTCTAATCTTTGAGCTACCTGTGCTGTGGCAACAACAAATACTATTTTAGCATGCACCATCTTATCAAAGTTACACAAGTTAGTTTAAGAGTCCAGTAGACTTAACTGAAGAACGACTAAGTTATTTTGTGTGGCAGGTTGGGACATAAGTGCCTTGTTACAAAATGGGGTATTTAAGAAAATGCTTGAGGATGCAGAACTTCTGACCTCTCTAAATGAACACTTCATGTGCAACAGCTCTCTTAACTTTTGGCTTTCCAAACAGCTTGATTTCTTAACAGCCAGGTTGGTTAGAATTTGCAACACATGAGCTGCAAGGTGGGGTCATGATGCTTAGCCTTCATTAAATGGGACATTAAATAGAATTGTGTAACTTCACTAGACTCAGAAGACAATACGCAAGTTTTCCTTGTAGCTGAAATTGTCAAGAGCAGGATGTCCTAAAGGGCAGTGAGAGGGATTTTGGAGTATCTTACATGTATTGAACATTGAGAAACACAAGTCTTACATGGCAGTTGAATAATTTGTAGGGTTATTGTAAAGCCCTTTCAGTCACTCTTGCTTTTTAGTGTCAGTTTTATACATTAACATTGTTGAGAGAGGATTATGTTTTTGAGTACAGAAAGTGTTGTCTGATTAAAATGTTCTTGAGAATCTTCCCAAGAGCTTTTCTTTATAAGAACAAGCATATTGACTTAGCAAAATGCTAAGCTGTTCATTAAAGCAATGTGCTGTAGCTGCCAGACTCAAGTGATTTACATGAATTTGAAGTCATAGCTGTACCTGTTTCTTGGGTTTATGACTTTGAGCAAGTGAGTTGAATTCTTTAGCCCACTTCTCATTCGTTTACATATTCAAGGTGCTTTATGGGCAATTACTGTCTTCAAAATGCTTCAGTGCCTAAATGGAGGGTGATGCTGAAGAAGTTTCTCTGTGGAAACACGTGACTCAGAGTTGCAGATTTTATTCATACTTGTTCTTAGCATTATCAGCTAGTGTGTGTGTTTGCACTCTCCAAAAGAGTGATGTCTGAAAAGGCTCATAAATCACATCCCTTTGGTTTCTTCTGTTGCAACCATGAAGTGGAAGGCAAAATGAGCTGTAGCTGAAAAAGAGGCATTGCCTTGCCTTTAAGAAACCAATGGCAGATTTTTCCTGCAGTTTGGTTTCCTTCCAGCATTCTCATGGCAGTGTCCTCTCTTTCTATGTGTGCTTGTCTAAATATGAAAGACTTACAGTTTTTTATCATTTTAGAGAAGATAGACAAAATGACAAAACAGCCTCCAAAAACTAAGCAAGAAAAAAACATGGAGAAGTCCACTTCCAGTTTGGAATTTTGACTTGAAGCTCTCTTGGTGTTCTTCCACCTCTGTAACTTCATAAATATGAAGCATGTCCCAGCTGCCAACCAGCCTGTAATTGGTTTCTGTGTTCACAAGGGAAGGCTGAGTTCCACGGTCATCCAGACAACAGAAAGATCTCATCCTCTGCTACATGACTGAGAAGAGGTGGCAGACAGGGTTTAGGGTTTTGAAAAGAGTAGCTGCATTTCCTAGAGTTCCTATGCTTGGCTACTCTTGAATGGAGAAACTCTTGTACTCCTTCCTGGTCTTGAGACATGCAGTCCCTTCCTCTTTGTTTACCCATCTTTAAAGGTTGAGTTTTCCCTTGTGCTCTGCTGGTAAAGTTGGTGTGCTCTGTCAGTGGCCATCCAAAGGAAGGGAGAGAGCCCGCAGCTGGAGCAGGAGGAGATACATGTGTGGGGCCCTGCTCCCTGCTCCACCAGTGACTGGGTGACCTGGGTTAGAGAGGAGAGGGAGCGGCTGTGAGCAGGGGGATTACACTTAGGGATGGGAAAGGCTGCACATGGAAAAGTGGAAAGTCATGGGAAAAGAAGCACTCCTTGCACATGAGGTTAATAAAGAAAAAAAATTGGCTAAACGGGAAGTGAGTTAAAATTTGTGCTTGGGACCCTGTCAGTTAAATCTTGATTTATCTCTTCACACAACTTCTGTATGTAGTTCAATGCATTATTACTGCCATAGATGTCAGTATATGCATTTTATTTTGGATACGTAATGCTAGTAATGCAATGTGGCATAAATCATCTGGAATTTAAACTCATGTTGTGCCCATTTCACAATTTAGTACTACTTTCCACTGTTAAATTGAGTTATGGTTTAACATCTGTTGGGACAAATTGGGCTACATGGCAAATTATGAGAGGGAAAGTGTGTGTTACTATTACTCATTACAGTTTTAAGTCTAATTTCTCCTTGTCTTTCTCCCTCCCTCATTTCATAAACTAATCTCAATCTTGACTTTAGAGCCACTGATTTACATGTATGAGCAGTTTCTCACCTTAGTAGCCTCTTCTTAGCATTATGGAAGAATTCCTCATGAATTTAATATGGAATTCACAGTCTGGTTTAAAAGAATTTGGGAAGCTGTGTCAATACTTTGCATTTCTCAAGGACACAGGTCATCATGGTATTTTCAGGCCAGATTCTGATATCTCTTCTTCATCAACAGTTTTCACTGCAAAAAGGTCCAAATCCAAAGGTTGAATGTAGCAGATCTAATAAAAGCAGCAGAATTTTACTCTTTTTGGCTTTTACCATGTCCACTGTGAACTTGAATAATGTTTTTTCATCATGTTTGTGAGATAATCCCTTTTTTTTTTTTTCCTGCTTGATTTATTTCTAACAACTCTGAAGGCCAATGATTATGGTATTTTCTGGAATGAAGTGTGTGTTTGGAGGCTGGGGGGAGTGTCAAGCTGTTTTTTGTGCTTTTGTTTTGAACTCCTCTTCCACAGAAGACGCGGTGTCCTACAGACAGATAGAACAATGCTATATTCCGCTTTAGCCTCGAATCACAAGCAGGGGCTTTGGAATTAAAGCTGGCGAATTGCCTGGATATGTCCAGTTTTTAACAAGCACTGCTTTGTGCATTAGCACCCTACGCTTCCTCCCTCCCTCCCTCCCCCCGGTGCTGCCACTGAAGAGAGGAGGAGAAACAAAAAAAAAACAAAAAGAAACCCCCGAACAGAATAAAAGCATCTGTTAGAGTGAAAATGGGGAAGAAAGAAGGGATGAAAAGGGCAGGAAAAATGTATGCCAGAACAGCTGTCAAATTTGTCAAAAGAGCTGGAGAGCTGGACATTTTGAGTTAGTCACACTGCTGAGTATCTGATTACCTATGTATAATTTAATTTATTTTTTTTAACATTAGGAACAGTGTAGTTGCAACACAACTTTTTGTACAAAATGCAGCTCAGTTTTCATCAGGATGTTTGAATGCTCATTTACCAGGACTTTGTATCCAGGCATGAGCATGTGAAAATTTGACACTCACATGTTCCTTCAGGGAAGGGCACTGAGGCTGATAAAGGCTCTCGAGAGTGAGTCATATGAGGAGTGATTGAGGGGGCTGGGGGTGCTCAGCCTGGAGAAAAGGAGGCTCAGGGGAGACCTTGCTGCTCTCCACAACCACCTGAAAGGAGGCTGTAGCCAGGGGAGGGTTGGCCTCTTCTCCCAGGTAACCGGGATGAGAGGTCAGAGCCGCAGGCTGTGCCAGTGGAGGTTCAAGTTGGACATCACGAGGAATTTCTGCATGGAAAGATTTGTTAGGTGTTGGGAGTGGTGGAGTCACCATCCCTGGAGGTGTTTAAGGACAGACTGGACATGGCACTCAGTGCCATGGTCTGGTTTGCAAGGTGATGTTCCTAGGTTGAACTCTGTCATCTCACAGGTCTTTTTCAGCCTAATTCATCCTGTGATTCTGGGATTCTTTTTTTGAGTCTGCAACGGAACACGTGTTGTGGTGAGGAGTACAGGTTATTATTGAATATAGTAGCTAAGTCAAGGTTTGACAGACTTTGAGATACATTTTAAAACAGCATTTTATTAAATATTATTGTTTATGCTGCCATTCTTCTTGAAAGAGATCTGTGAAAGTATTTATCTAATGACCTGAAAGACAGTTACCCATGAAGAAAAGTACTGCCCTACTGTTGGTAAGCTTATTGACAAAATGGTAGGTGAAGAGCCCCTTCTGACCCCCTGGTACCCTGTTTAACTTTGGTCAAGCAGGGTGATTGATTGCAAATCACCATTGAGGTACTATTTTTACTCAGCTTAAAAAATGTTGGTCTGGTACATTTAATGCATGTAACATTTCAGCCTACCTACAGAGAAAATTTCATATTTAAAGAGGATATGTTCCTAAAATCAATTGGCTTGCAGTAGCTGCATCCAGTACTGCACTCCAAAGAGGAAGGAATCGTGAACAAGTGTGCAAATAAGCCAACCCTTTAATGAGAGAGGGGATAACGAGAAGGTGGCCCTCTGTGCTCCCCAGCTGGGCTGAACTCATGGGAGCTGGAGTCAGCAGACAAAGCTGAAAACTGAGAGCTGTGAAGCTGAACAGAATTCTTGCAATTCTTTTGAACTGCAGGCAAAATTGACAGTGAAAATTGTACCAGAGGAATGTATAAGCTCAAATATTTTCAGTGTAGAGAGCAAAGGGAAATCTATAGTCAAGCAAATGACCATAACAGATGGTGGGTGCTTTCTGCATTTGCATTTTATTTTTGACCCAGGAATGAGGCTCTGGAGCAAATCTCATTTATCCTTGTGCACTGTGCTTTGGTTCAAATCTCAGAGCAGTCCTGGAGTCCATGACCTGGTTTCCTTTTGGATGAAAATGGTCTGAAATTTGCCCTCCAGGAGGGCACTTGGGAAGTTCCCACCACTGAGGGTTGCTCAGTTCATGGGATCAGGTTAGAGTTGGTTTGAAGTCACCTCCTCTCCCCTGAAAGTGCATGGGCACTGAGACCTCAGCAGTGCCTGTTCCCCCTGCAGGTCTGCTGCTATTGCTTTGCAAATTTACTTTTCTGTTGAATCTCCAGTGGCTACTTAAAACATGTTGACTAAGCTATAGATAGCTTTTTTGGTAGCTTTGCATGTGGTTTTGTCATGTATACAATATGCAGGTCTATTTTCAGAAGATGCATAATCTAAGTTTTTTAATTTATTAAAAGATGGAGGATAAATAATAAATCAGTTTAAAGTCATACTTGGTTTGAATGAAGAGCCCATCATTTTAATGCACTCCAACACCTTCAGTATTTACCAGTTAACTAAAACAACTGTATAGCAAATCTGCCAGCACGTGTAAGCAGAAATAGTTGCATCTGATCACTCTTGACCATGTGTATGCTGTATTTAAAACCTGCATGTGATCTGCCACATGCTGCCAGTGATCCACACTCTTTTTGTCACAAGTCTTTGTGAGAAGGTGCACATCTGAGGGAAGCTGGAGAGTGGGGAGCCCTTCTGAGGAGCTGGGAGCTCTGGGGAGCTCACCCTTGTCCCACTCTCTGCGGTGAGGGTGGGCTGTAGGTGCCAGGGCAGCCGTGGGCTCACCTGGTGCCTTCAGCACCTCTTGAGCAATCCTGCAGGGTTGGTGAGAGCAGAGCACTTGCACTTGGGCTGGCTGGTGCAGCCTGGCAGTGTGCTGCTTTGGCAGGCTCTGCAGGACCAGCTCTGGGAAGCACCTCCTGGCCCCTTGGGTTAAGGTGGTGGCTATGGTTGGGGTTTTTCCCCAAATCTGAATTACTCTCTCTAAGCAACTGGGCTAGCAAATAAATAAAATGAGCAGGAAAACGAGATTTTAAAAACAAAAAGTCATTTCAGTCATCTCTAATTGTGGGTACTTAGCTAGGGACTGCTGCTAATCTGATTTGTCTTTCTTTGAAACCTAACCAAAAGCATAAGCTTCTTGAGTATATGCTGCACATATACTGTAGGTGATAAATGTGTGTAAACCTCAGCTTAGGTTTTCAAAGTTTCAGAAGTAGTTTTGTGTAGCAGCGTTTTGCTTATGAGGAAAGCTTAAGAAAGTATTTAATTTAGTTTTTGATTTGCTTTTATGGCACATCTCTTTCCACCCACCATAACTCCCCAGCTGTGCTTGAATAGCTGATCAGGGTTCAGAGTAGTATCTGTGCCAAGGAAATGGTGCATGTGAAAAAATCAGGAGGTATAAGTTATGTCACAAGGGAGTCAAGTTACCATGAGTCATTTCACTCTGGCCTTTAGATTTGATGGTTTTTTGATTTTAATTAGTTTCTATAGTTCTCCCTTTAAACTGTGTTTTGGTTTGGCAGAGCAGATTTGATGAGCAAGTAAAACAAGTGATGCTGAAATGGTGGTGCTGACTAGGCTGTAGCACAGCTTCTGAGATTCTGGAGAGTTTATTCAGGTAGAAGGGCCACCAGGTTGATCAGAGGGATGGAATACCTCTGCTGTGAAGAAAGGCTGACAGAACTGGGTTTGTTCAGCCTGTAACAAGTAGGCTTTGGGGTGACCCAATTGAGGCCTTCCAGTACCTGAAGTGAGCCTACAAGAAAGATGGAGAGAGTCTTTACAGAGCATGTAGTGACAGGACAAGGGGGAATGGCTTCAAACTGAGAGTAGGTTTAGATTAGATATTAGAAAAAAATATTTACCATGTGGGTGGGGAGGCACTGGAACAGGTTGTCCAGAGAAGCTGTGAATGCCCCATCCCTGGAAGTGTTCATGGAGCTGGAGCTCTGAGCAGCCTTGTCCAGTGGAAGGTGTCCCTGTCCACAGCAGTGGGACTGGAATCGATTTATCTTTGAGGTCCCTTCCAACCCAAACCATTCTATGATTCTATGGTATTTTAGTCAAAATGGAGACACACCATGGCTTGTTGCAGCCCAGCAGTGGAAACCCTCATCTCTTGCTGGGCCTGGTGGAGCTGTGGCTCTTGTGCAGGAGGGGCAGGGCTGTGCACACCAGCAGGTGCAGACAGAGGCGGCTGTGGCTTCAGTGTTGTGGCTCTTTAGAGTTGGTTCCATGGAGTGAAACCACTGCTCCCAGTGTCCCTGCTGAACATTTTACTGGAAGGTGGAGGGTCGTGTCAGATTAGCTCTGGTTGGGATGCTTTGTGTGCTCCTGGAGCACACGTCTGGGTTTAGTTTCAAGGAAAGTCAGTTTGTGTGCTCTGAAGCTACACCACCGTGTGGGACAGGAGGGATGACTGGGAGATGTATCAGAAGTGCATTTATCTCTTCATCTAAATAGTAATTGTTAGGGTTTTTTGCTCCCCAGCTGTTCAGTCTCTGTGTGTTGTTGTAAGAGGTCAGTGCTGATTTTGCCTGTTGAATTTAGCATTAGTGTTCCCTGGCTATTGAAAGGATCACTGCAGTGTCCCTAACTTTTTGTTTGGTTTGGGCTGAAGAATATCACTTGGTTATAATTCACATGATATTGTCTGTCACTGCTAAACTGCAGTGTTGCCCTTGTCAAAACTTGGCTCCAGCTGTTCACCAGAGTGGTGTGAATGGTGTTTGAGTGTGCACATCTGGTCATTTTGGAACAGGTTTAGTACATTCTTTTCTGGTTTAGAGTTCAATTTGCAGCTGTAAAGCAGACAGACACAGCACTAAATTACTCAGTTTCAGATAAATGCTTTCTTTGTGATTGTTTTGTGAAAAAGATTTATGGCAATACTCTGTATCCTGATATGTTTCTTCCCCTTCTTCTGCCACTTGCCCAAAATCTGACATCCTACAACTTATGTGTTAGTCTTAGCATCTGCTTACCAAGTATATAATTATTACCTAAGCTGAAGATACAGATTGTGTAATTAAAGCAATAAGCTGAAGTACAAATTTAAATTGCATACCTTTTGGCAGCTGTAGAAATTGAGAAAAATTTAAAAATTTAACTTTAGCTCATGAGTACCAGCAATTTCTGTGTCTTGCACTTGACGCACATTTTTGTAATACTCTTAAAATAAAGCTAGGAAAAGGGATTTTCACTGTCTGGGAGAGTCAGAAATTGATTCACAAAAAGCAAAATTAGATTTTTTTTCTCTCACAGAGTTTCACTTGGATGTGTTTCAATTAGTAAGGCCATTTTTCAGAGGGGAGCATGACCAAAGATAATTACTGATCTGGTGTAGGTTTCAGTGATGCTCAGATTCAGCAGAGTTCTATTTTAAAGACTTAAAATAATAAATTGAAAGTATTTCTTTTCCCTTGTAGGCTTAGATCTTGGTATTTCTTTCTAAGTAGTACATAATGGAGGAGAAATGGAAAGTACCTCTTGGCCACAATTGCATCTTTATCTCTGCTCAGCTTTTCTCCTTGTCACTGGTAGTGTCTTGGTCTCTTGCCTCTTCTCTGAGTGAAGATGTTAAGGCTGTACCTGTGTTACCTTTTGCAGTTTCTAGGAGGATCAGTCTACTTAATTTTTCATTAATAAGGATCAATCAATACTAATTTGGTTATAAATCATTGTAAGAGAGACGTATCATTTATTCATTAAATTTGAGCAAAGAACTTGAACACTTAGTGTTACCAGTGCTATGGGGGTGTAAACCTTCTGGGTTTTTTAAGATACAGTGTCTTTTACAGAGAGTTGTTGGACTCTGTTTCCTTCTTCAGTTCCCAGCTGACTGGCTGAGAACGCTTTTTGTCCCCCTCCTCCCAGCAATTTCTGTCTGCATTGCTGCTAGAACCAGCTGCTGTGAGCTGTTACCACTTTGCTGCTTTAGCGGTTCTTGGGATAGAATGCTCAAGAAAGTGATGTTTCCAGGACCAGTCAAAACAGGTGCTAAGTGTTAGACAAAGAGACCATGGGAAGTGTGGGTGGTGATAACTTGCTGTTTGCCACTTGACCTGAATTATTGTACATTATTGCTCCTTTTTGCTTGGGATGCAGAGAAGACCTTGCTGCAATTATCTGTAGTCTTATCACAAAACCCTCTCCATTTTGTTCTGCTCTGTAAAATGGCTTTGAAAAATGCCTCATCCAGTTCCAGCAAAGGGCAAGCCACTTACCTGTTTGTTGGTTGAACCATTTGGAAGATGGGTGTTGAAGTGGAAACCCATGAAGTGGAAACAGAGATGTTTGCGTTGTACCCTCATGAGCCACACTGATCAGGCACTTGATGGTGGAAGCTGCATATTTGAATTCCTCTCTGGACACATATTACACTGCTCTGTATTCTCTTGACACCTTTCTACCTGTACAGGCTGAAAAACAGCATGAGTGCATTGACTATGGTATCTTTAGCATTATACACTCCTGTGTGTTTTCTTTGCCAGCTTAATTTAAGCTAAGTTAGCACACTGCTAACTTTAAATCATTAAAATGCACTTACTAAGTAAATCACTCAAAAGTATTTTACTCTTAAGCTGTAAGTGACTACTACATGATTTTCATTTGGTGTAGGTCAGTTTGAAGCCTCATGCTTTTTGCAGACTCCTGATAGGGAGGTGGCTCATGTGAGGAGAAGCACTTCCTGAGAAATGTCTTCTTTTTTTCTTCTTTTTTTTCTTTTTTCTTTTTTCTTTTTTTTTTCTTTTTCTTTTTTGTTTCTTTTTTTTCCTTTTTTCTGTTTTGAGCTGCAAGAATTCTACATCAATGTGGAAGGTCATGTTTTGTTTATTGGGAGAGAGGCAGAATGCTGTTTCTCAGATGGTTTTATGCAGCTGAGTCGGGGCTTGCACAGTTAAATTGTATTTATTTGTAACAGATTACTACTCCTGTAAAATCAGTCAGAACACAGAGGTTTTCCCTCTTCTAAGCCTTTGAAACTGCTTAGGGCACATATGTGCACTGGCACACATATATGTGCATATAAATATAGTAAATCTCTTCTACATGGTCCGAGTATTTATCTGGTATTGTAATCCTTCTGTTTTACCATGAAATGCAGATTTGCTGGAATATTTTATGTGAATTGCTGTTGAACTTGCTAGGTGTCTGTTGCAGCTCATAATAAAAAAGAAATAAACTCTTCATGTCCAGCAAGTTTGGTTTTTATCCAAATGCTGTCTTGAAGGCTCTTGGTTATTTTTCAGTGCAATTAGATTTTTTTTTTCCTCTGTTATGGTAGAAGACTTTTGACAAGTGTGGTGGCTCTTAGCAAGAGGTCAATGAGACTGAAGTCATTGACAAACCTCTCTGTTGTAGGAAAAGAAGAGCACACCCTTTGGGGTGCTTTGTTGTGATCACTGCTTGTTCAGAGATGGATTCACTGGTGCTGCTCTGTTCTGTCAGTGTGAAAACCACTAAAATGTTCAAAGCAGATTAATAATGACTTTTGCTCCTTGATCTGTCACTTCTTTGTAACTGCTTTATTGAGAGATCAGAGAGGGAAATCCAGCAGAAATCCAGTGAAATATTTAGGGGACCGGAGCATATGAGAAAGGAGTCAGAGGGAAGGAGGAAGGCTGGGCTTGAGGGGCTGGTCTAATCCCCAGATCTAATCCCCAATGGATGTGTCTGCGAAAGTGGAGGTAAATACTTCTTATATGTGCACACCACAAGCACAGGGACAATTGTCACTTGTAGCAATAAAAGCAATTTTTTGTTGGACACAAGAAGAAAAAACTGTAGTGAGAGTGGTGAAGTGCTGGAGGTCACTCAGGTTATGGAAACTTTGATCTTGGATATTTTCAAAACTCAACTGGTCAAGGCCTGGCAATCAAGTCTAACTGCAAAACTGTCCCTTTTGAAAGCAAGAGATGGGATTTATTCACCTCCTGAGGCCCTTTCCAAATTACTCTGGCTTAATTTGCACAGTTCTTAACACACCTTTGTGGGGGAAGAAACACCCCCATTTCTCCTGCATCCCCTCCAGGGAAATACAGACACACAACTGTGGGAGAGAAATCCCTGGCACTAAAAAAGACTTTGTAGGTTTATTATCAAGTAGTTGAGAAGGTCCTTTCAGACAACTGGTATTTCAAACTGCTGCCAAACTTCACAGGGAAACTTAATTCTGTGATTTGACACCACACTCTAGGTGAAAACGATGCGAGTCAAATTTTAAATAGATACTAAATAGATGCTAAATATCAGTGAATATATGTTCCTGTAACTCTTAATATCTTTATGTTACCTTGTAGTCATAAATAACTTATCACATCATAACTTCTTACAATGTCCTGCTGTGAAGACTGCAATGAGGTCAACTTCCAGCTCTCAGTTAATGCACATTTGGTGTCTCATCCAAACTTATCATACAGACTTAGAGCCTGTTAGTAATTTTGGTGATGACCAACACTTTCAAATACTTCATTACGGGAAGATTTAGTCTGAGTGCTTGTTGTTTAAGCATTATGTAACGAGTCAGGCCATTTTATGAGTATTCATTCACATGATCACTGCATAATGCTGAAACTAGGCAACCATAGATGGATGATGGAAATGGCATCAGTCAACACAAGATGATTTTCCATTTTCATCGTGAAATAACAAACATTTATTTTAAAGGGTTGATGAAATTTTTATAATTTCTCTATACATTAGCTAGTCAAAGTAGTTGCTTTGCCTGTGACCACCTCTGCTCAAGGATCAGGTCACTATTTTAAGAAGCCAGAATAAGGGGTATAATTGAAAAACTATTGTGTTTAAGCTAAGTTTTTTTTTTTACATTCTCTGCCACTTGGAATAATCAGTGAGTCTTGTGTTTCAAATAAACAGAAAAAGAAAAATAAACAGGATGCCTCCTACAGTGCTGATTGGTATCTGGGAGCTTTTTCTCCCTGTTCAATTGCATAAAGGATCTACATCAAAGTTGTCAGTGCCACCAGTCTCTCATTAGGCACATTAGCTCCCTAATAGGGTGAGAAGCCAGGGAGCCTGGTGCACCTCAATCCTCTGTGTCACCATGGAATTGCCCAGGTCCTCAGCTGCTTCCATGTGTGAATTGTGTGGTGTGACTGATTTCATAGACACACAAAGATTTGAAATTATTATTCCTCCTTACTGGAATAAAAGATGTGTGTGTTTTTGAAGTGTTTCCACAGACACTCATTGAAGTGTTTTCTGACATCCAGAAGAGCACTACTGAGTTTTGAACCATCGAGACTGGGTTTTCACTTCTTGTGAAGGTGTGTCTAAAATATAGCTGTTGGGTTTTAGACAACTGTCATTGAAATCTGCCACGGTTATGTGGTTAAGGTTATTGTATTACAGGTTCAGAACTGGACTTTTCCTGAATGGAAAAATTGCTTTTAAGAAACTGATGACCAAACAGAACAAATATGTATGTTGAATAGTTACATTTATGGAGTGCAGCCAATACCAATGTGTGGAAAGAATTGCATAAGTCTTAGGAGATCCTGGAAAGATCTGCTCACTATTGAACTATAAAAGATTTTCAGAAATTCTTGGTCTTTTTAAAATATTTTTTATTGCTTTCTGTGACAACATTAAGGACAGAGATGCCAAAAAATCTGTGGACAAAAGCTGTTATACATTATCCAGAGCATTACGGTATCATTTCTTTAACTTCATAGTTAAACAAAGAAAAGTAACTTCTACAAAATTTCATTTTAAAGGATTAGCATGTATGAGCATAAAACAGGAAAAAAAGAGCTTAGTTGTACTATTCTTGAGTCAATAAAAACCCTAGCATGATCGACCTTATTTTACTGACCTGATGAGAAAGAATTGTTATGTTTAAAAAATGCAGTTCCTTACAGCTAAACAACAAAATGCCAAAGGAATTACCCTCTTCTGTCACGTACCATCCAGTAAAAGGTATCTGGGTAGCTGAAATTGGTGGAGAAAGCCTTTATTCCCACGGACTCTTTGGATCAAAAAGGAAATTACAATGTTGCTGTTCCTAAACCCTGTCAAATGCCTTGGAATGGGTCTTTGCTTCACGGTGGTAGTTCAAGTCATGAGATGGGCAGGGGTGAATTGTTGGGGCTAACAGCTTCTCCTCCTCCATTCAGACCTTTAAATATGTCTTAAATTGCCATTCACCTTTGGTGAATGCATTTCCTTCAAGTGCTAATCTCCTGTCAGCTCTCTAATAGATACATGGCTGTTGGTGAAAGCATTTGTAACAAAACAAGGTGAATTAAATCTGGTCATCATGTCACAATGAGAAAACACACTGTTACCTATCATCCCCTCGGTTCTCCCCAGCTCCTTGCAGTCTCTGTGCAATTCCAGCACACATTTGTGTGGCTCCTTCTGGAAAGCCTCCAGGGGCTGACACTGGGGGCAGCTCTCTCTAGGGGACCTGTTCCGGTCCTTACACCTGAGCTGGGCATTTATCTTTGTATTTTCTTTTATTCCTCTTCCCTCAATCACCACCTCCTCATAATTTCCTAATAACCAGTCTAAATTTCTTTTTATCATCACTTCAAGCCATCTGTACTGTTTGTCCTGAGGGAATAGGGAGGATGCTACACTCACATTCTCTCTGCAGAAACCTTTCAGACATCAAAATCTTCTGTCATGCTTCATTCTTTTCTTTATAGACTATCAATCTAGTGACAGAGGGAGGACGATCAAAGTTTAAAAAGTGAAGATATCTGTGAGCTCACAGATGTGTTCAGTAACTAATATGTAGCATAAGCAGTTGGGGAAAAGCACGTGTACACTTTCCTTCTGTTGACCACTCTTACCTTGATTTACATGGCCTTTATCTGTGATGGTCAATTAGTGACCCACAATGCTCAATAACACATTGCTCAACAGAGAAGAATGACTTAGAAACAGCTGGGAGGAGTAATTTCTTGGAGTTATTTGTTTATTCTTGCCTGTCCAGTCCAAGCAGTGTCTGTAGGTGGATTGGGAAGGTGGGCTTGCTTTGCAATGCTGGGGTTTGTGTCTGTGCACCCAGCCCAAACCTGAGCAGCTCCTCATGCCCGGGTCAGTCTCCACAACACCTGCAATAAATGCTTCTGCTGGAACCAGAGTGGGGGATTTTAATCTGGCCTTGCTTGAAGCTGCTGTTGCATTTTTATGGAGTGCAAAAGGCAAAGAGAGGTAAGCATCCCCATGCAGGATCCAGAAACAGTGCCAGAGAACCTGACCTGAGCATTTCTGCTTTTATGGTTTCTTTAAAAAGTATATTAATGAGGTGGATAGTGCAGACTGCCTGCAGAAGTTCTAGATGTTGTTGCCTGAAAAATCTTCCTGCTCAGGAAATAAAAATGGCTTTTTAATGAAAGCTTCTTTTGGATTAAGCAAAAGCTTAATCCAATTCAGAGTGGAGTTTACGTTGGTGTGTATAAGCTCTGAAATAAGTCTTGGCTTGAGCTGCATTTGTTAGTCCAGTGACAAATTATAACTCTTAAATTGAAAGAATCTTGTTTGGAGGTACAGATGTGGCCTCTTGCATGTTTTCTGCATACTTTCATCAGCCAGTAGTTTTCTAAGGAGGCAGTGGGTATAAGGATGGGGACTTTGTATATGTAGGAGTTTGAGGTGATGATTTAACTGGGGAGAAAACAGAGGAAAAACAGCTGGCCTCTATTAATTTCTCCTACCAGAAATGGGATTTGACATCTGTAGATGAGGCTTTATTATGAACTGCAAGAGGATGTAGAGATGACAGCTTAACCCCAGCCTCTTAGTGAAGATTCAGTGGGATTTCTGTTTGCTGAATGCCACAGCACTTTACATGATGCCCAGGAAATACCGTCATATTATTTACTGGTTTTTCACTTGGGCTCTTCTGAGTATAATAATGAACTTCAGAGTGAAGAGAGGAGTTAAAACAAAACTGAATAATACATTAAGAGATTCTGAAGGCTGCCAGTGATGAAGCTTGCTTTGATGCCTTGTTCAAACACTGGTCAAGACATAATTGAAACTCTGATCCTGTCTCCAATCCCTTTTGCCCTTGGTGTGGGTGAACCCACACGCCTGCCTCTGTGGCTGAAAGCCTGCTCAGTTGGGTTTGTGGTGGCCTCTACTGGTGTTCCTCTGCAAGGGAAAAAAGACACAAGCCCAGCTGTTCTAGTTTGCCTCTTTGAAAACATAATAGCCCAGAAAATCTCTCCTTGTTAAGTTATGGAGAGGGAAGGTGAGAAAAGCTCTTCTAGTGCATCTGCTGTTGTGCCCCTTTGAATCAAGACCTGCCAGCAAGAGTGCAGCTCTCAAAGCTGAGCATTCTGCTGGCCATCACGGGTTTGTTGCCTCCAAGAGCAGATGTGACCTGGGAGAAACTCCTCTTGGGCCTCCAAGCAGCTCCTGCCAGCTTTGGTGCTGGGGTGCAGCTGCAGACCAGCTGGGGGAGTCAGGGTGCTGTGCCCTGTGTGCTCCTCAGTGAGCCTTACTAGCTTTGGATCACTCAAGCTTAACCTGTTCCTGCCACTCCAGAATAATTCCATCCCACAGGTCATTACAGCTACTTAGAAGCCTCCCAGCTGTTGTGAATGAAATAAAATTAATAAAATCAAGAGAGGCCTTGAGCATGTGTCAGTGAGAGGATGCTTTGAACTGATGTGAGTACAGGGCTTATCCCTGCTCCTGCTAGGCCAGAGAAAGCATGGCAGTGGGAAGCATGGTGGGAGAACCTGGAGCTGGGACAAGAAACATCTCTGGGAGAAGTTGTCTAGGTTGTGTCTCCATCCTTCTCAGCTGAAGAGCAAAGCATTGCTGTGAGCAGCAAAAGGCCTTCTTGCTTCAGGTTTAAATGACTCTTCACATGCTGGTGAACATCACACTAGGACCTCTTGCTGACCTTTTGTCAGTAAATTGCCAGTGAGGGAGAGGGGATCTGTGGGTGGTTTGTCCACCAGGTGTGTTTAGTTTTTTCTAGGAACTAGAAAAGTTTTCAAGCTCTGGAATGTTCTGGTCCCTCCTGGCAGTTGTAGTCCAGGGAAGGTGTAGGCTCCTTTCTTTGTTTGTTTAGTTTTTTTCCCCTTGGATGCCCAAAAGTTGACTCTCGAGCTGTTAGAGCAGGGGGTCAGAGCTTCTCAAATCTGTCTGTGAGCTGAGCTGCTATGCTTATCTAGCTCATGAGGATGGCAGTCTGGTGCAGAAAGTCAGGCTGTTGGAAAGCTGTGACCCAAAAGCACATGGTTGGTTTTGAATGCTGTGCTTTGAGTTTATCAATTTTGTCTCTTGGTCAATAGTTAAAGGTTACATATTTAGGCTTCTTATCAGAAATAAAATCCAGGCTAGAAAATTTGGGTTTGTATTTTGTTTTAGGCACCTTATAGCTCATGTTTAATGGTTGAAAAGCTGAAGCCCTGGTAAAAGCACTGAATATTATGAAACTTGAAATAAAATCATGAGATGGCAGTGTTGCTTCTAGCAGCTGATCTCTTTGGCAGTGCTTCATTTTCTAGGTCTCTGTGCAAATGCTTTTTGCTTGCTAAAAGCCTTGTATTGACAAATTACAGCCAAGGCTAAATGCATGATTATTTCCACTGTCTAACCTGTTTATCACTTTTGTGTTGCTTCTGGATTTGTCAGTTGAATTTCTCACAGGCACAAATAAGTGCACTTGTTTTCCTGGCAACGCAGAGATTTGGAATATGGTTAAATGTATTTAAATTAATCTGACATCTGGGGATGTGGGTAGTGAGAACAGGTTTCCATGTTACCAGCTAACTTTAGCCTTGTAGCTGAGGAGACTCTCTCTGTAGCTGTGTGGGGTGGCAGGAGGGAGCCCTGGCAGTGCTGGCTGTCAAGAGTGCCTGAAGGGACTGGCCTCTTGACTGATGTGTTCAATTTCATCCAACCCATTTCGACCACAAGGGCATTGTTGGCCTAAGAGCAGCCAGGGAGCTTTCCCGGTCAAGTTCAAGTGATTCTTAAACTCCTTCTGGCTGCTTCTGTCCTTAGCTTTTAGCCTGAGTCTATTTAGGCATGCTTTGAAGGAGGCATTGCCAGTGGGTGTGAGGGTACCCTTGATCTGGCAGGCAGTGCTTTATCAGTTCGTGTTTAAGTAGTTGAGATTTAAGTGGGTAAGACCCTGCCTCCTTGGGCTCGCCAGGTACGTCAAGACTCAGCTGACATTTGCCACCAGAAGAGGTTTCTGTGAAGTCAGTATCACATGCTGCTTGCTTACCGTGGTCTGCTGGCACTGGAATAACACTGCAGTGCTTCCATATTGAGCTTGGAAAAGGTCTCAGCTTACTTATGCAGCCCTTTAAACAGGATCCAGTCCTTAGCACAATCCTTTTCTGAGCATCAAAGAGTAGCTATGCCCTTTAGGCACTTGCGAGTTTCTTCCCCAGGTCTTTTCTTCTTGCCCCAAAGCTTTCCTGCAGTTTTTATCCTCAAAGGATGACGTTTTCTTTCTTTTCAGCTCAAATAATGGCTGCTCTTGCTGCACTTGAATAACATTGATGTCCTTTGAGCAGGGGGAGGCAGAATCATTTCCTGGCTAGACAGCAAACCAAACTGGCACAGGGATAAGCTTTTAAACAGCTTGCATGCTGTGTGGGCAGCCTTCTCCAGGGAATTCAAGGATGGGAACTTCAATATATGTAATCTTTGCATGGAAATCAACATAAATATGCCCTAGAGAAAAAGAATGGGCTGTGGCTGAGCACGGTGGTGGCAGCTGCTTCAGAGCTACAGCAAACTCAGGTGGCTGAGCTTGGCTGTGTGATACCCTGGTGGTGGCCTCTTGGTCCTTTGCAGTGCTGTGAGACTGTGTAAGCAATGAAACATGGCCTAACAGTGTGAACTCAGGAGGAGCAAGTACAAAAATGGAGGGTTGAAACAGAGCAATGAAATGTGAAAATATTCCTTCCTGGAAAGGGCCTTCATGCCATTTAGAAAGGAAAAGAGATGTGCCTGCGTTCTTCTGCCGGGATCCCCAGTGCACATTGGCTTGGCTTCAGTAATTTTTAGTAGAATTCAACCTCAAGCACTTCCAAATGAGCAAACAAGAGTTGAATTAACTTAAAGGACTCTTCTCTCTTTGAAAGACAGAGATAACAAAAGAAAAATTCATTATAGATATGAATGAATTGTAGATACTTGCCCATGTGGGCTTTTTTGTGTCATTGAGACTTGTGTGCAGCTGTTCAAGGTCTGTAAGAGCTGTCATGGTGAGGGTTAATTTTGGAAGGCTGTAATTTACAGGTAGGAAAGGATTCGGGATTTCAGGGAAAATTTCAGCATATATGTTCCAAGTATCCACTAACAGCTTTAATAGAGCAATTCCAAACCCTCAGGGAGTATAAGGGGATAGAGATGCAAAAAATGGCCAGATTTACTTTCTAACATCTGCTTTTGTCACTGGGTCAGAGTACCAGGTTATTGCTCTGACACAGCTGGGCATCATTACTTATGTTTTTAAGCAACATGAAATTCCTCTTCCCGTGTTCCCACAAACATCATGCTATAGATATTTTTTCTGTATATACATATGGACATGTTTATTTCCTAGGGGATGGATGGACTCTCATAGTGCTTATTTTCCCATGCTGTTATTTCAAGACTAGTTGATGGTTACAAAAGATAATTCCCCAAAGAGGAAGATACTAGATCTAGCTTCTTTCAAAGCTTGTCTTGGGCCCAATGCTCATTAGTTAAAGGGGAGGTTTCTTGCTGTGTACTGTGGGGTTGAGAAACCTGAAGGGGACAGCAGAATATTTTGTTGCTGTACATAAAAGAAAATAATTTTGTCCT
Organism: Melozone crissalis; assembly: GCF_028551555.1. Taxonomy (NCBI): domain Eukaryota; kingdom Metazoa; phylum Chordata; class Aves; order Passeriformes; family Passerellidae; genus Melozone; species Melozone crissalis. Next base: position 57,549,702 of record NW_026535791.1, on the reverse strand, counting down.
CCAAGTTGCTCCACCTCATTTTTCAGTTAGGTGTTTGCATCAGGCTGTGTGGATGCAATCTCTACTGTAGGCTGGAATCTCCATGAAAACTTTGAGTTGTCTTACACAGAGTACCTTCAATGGCGGCTTTGTTAAAACTTTGTCACCTTGTTCTCAGAAATGTCAAGTGAGGAGTTCCATCTTGATTTTCTTAAGTGGATTAGCCCTGGCATAGCTGCAATGCTACTCAGTCTTCAAGGTGCCTTCAAGGTTGCAGTGTCATAATGGCTTTAGCAATATTGCTCTCAAAATGCGCCTGTTAGCAATTTCCAGCATTAATGATAAACAAAATGAAGTGAATTCATGTAGAAAAACTTTACAGGTAGTTTAATCTATCACATTAGATAGCTAGCTGATACATAACTTTTTGTGCTTTAAGTGTTGTGGAATTCTGGGGTTTTTTTTAGCAAATCTCCTGTTGCAGAAACTGTTGCAGCTGGTTTACAGTCAATGTGTTTGGTTCAGTTAGTTTTGGAACCAAAATTCTAGTTTGAGGTTTAAGGAGCCAAGACACAGCAATATTAAAGTGGGATCCTCTAATAACTTCAGGTATTTATGAGCAAACTGGGGGAGGGAGGGTGTGAAATTCTGTGCTCAGGACGAATGACTGGGAGGCTGACTTGGGTTCACCTCATGGGTTGGTGTTCTGTAGAACTTAAGTGTCAGTGCCCTCAAAGCTGAGGATGGATAACACTTGTTTCAGTGGTGAAAAGGAGCTTTGGATGGATGTTGTTTTGATGTGCAGTTTCCACAAGCAGATCAGTACAATGCCTGTCAGGCTGTTTCAGGTAACTCTTGACAGTGTTGCAGAGCGTAGATTAAACAAGGTTTACGCCTGACTTTGAAAATTGTTAAAATTGTTAAAATTGCTGCTGTTCTCCTGCAGATGTTGGCTGTTGCAAGGCTGCTTTGGGATTACAGCATTATGACTCAGAGGTGCCATCCTATCTCCTCCAGTGCTGTTTATCCATCTGTGCTGACAGTTTTCTCCTGACTGTGCAGGGAGAAAGGGAAAGAGCCAAGTCTAGATTTTATGATTGGCTGTATAATTCTCATACTTCAAAGGCTATTGCTTGTCCTTGTCACCTTCTGCACTATTTATGTTGTATGTAAATCATCTGATCCATGTTGTGCTCCTAATAATTCTCAAGCTGTTTGCCTGAGTTGCTCATCACTGTCTCTGCTGCTATGGAAACAAATTGTTCCCAGTTTCCTAGGAAGAATATTTACTTTTTCTGTGATTCGGTTACGATGCATCAAAAATTGAGAGTCCAGGCATTGTTATCTATAACCAGGTGCTTTTGGAAGAGTTTTTGGATGATGGGTGACACTGCCTAACATTTGGTGTTTGTTCTGTTTGGAAAATCAAGTGAAACAGGCAGGGGAAGGGTATTCAATCATATTTGCTGCATTCTGTTAAGGGAAGCACTGCCCAAAAGTCTTGCAGCAACACGTCATTTTAGAAAATGAATGACTGCCATTGTCTTTTGCTTGTCCTTTGTACCTCCATGACAGTATGACTAGTGTGTTCCCATTGACTTTCTCTATGCCAGCATTGGGCAGCCACTACTTATTTCACAGAATCACAGAATATTCTGAGTTGGAAGAGACCCACAAGGATCACTGAGTCCAGCTCCTATGTAAATAGCCCAACAGGTATTTCCACATCCTTGGCATTATTAGCACCATTTTCTCACCAACGAGTTCTTTGCATCACTGTGAACAGGAAGTGATGAATGCAAAAAACCAATCTTTTCCTAATTGTGGTGTCCTGTACATGCACTAGTGGGATTTACGGTGGCACAAAGCCAACTTTTGCCTGCTCTTAGCAAACTTGCTGCTGGATTGTTACTTAGTATGTTCCCAAAAGCACTAAAGTCATTAAATTGTTTATCCTTTTTTATGTATGTGAACAATGCAATTTTTTATGCATGCAAACCTTTTTTATGCATAGTGAAGGGTCTGGAGGAAAAGCTGTATGAGAGATGGCTAAGGTCACTTGGTCTGATCAGCCTGGAGAAGAGGAGCTTCTGGGAAGTCTACATCTTCCTCACAGGGGGATGCAGAGGGCACCAATCCCTTCTTTCTGGTGACCAGTGACAAGACCCAAGGATATTTTTCTAATATCCAACTCAAACCTCCCCTGACACACTAAGCTGTGTCAGGGGAGGTTTGAGTTGGATATTAGAAAAAATGTTTTTCCTTCAGAGAGTGCCTGAGCACTGGGATGGATTCCCCCAGGAAGTGGTCACAGCAGCAAGCCTGACAGAGCACACAAATTGCTTGGACAGTGCTCTCAGGCATCAAATCAGTGTCTCAAGGTGTGATTCTTGGGGTTGTCTTGTGCAGAGCTAAGAGCTGGACTGTGATGATCTGTGTAGGTCCCTTCTAACTTAAAATATTCTGTGAAACAAGGTATTTTGATATGAGCTGGATTGCTACTAAGACAATTCTACTGATTTTCATTGTGCCTTTTTTTTTTTTGCACAGACTTTCTGGTTCTTCATAATAGTGCCATGTGTATATGGAAAGAGCTCCCTGTCTGGAAAGGTGATATTTAACTAAATATCCCTTTCCTATCAGGCCATGATCTCAAACTTCTAAAGTCTCAGATTTTGATAAAGTGTGCCCTGGTTTCACTATTGCTTTGTCCTTCTAGTCAAGGGATACTCCCTCCCATCCATTTGGTTTGGGTTTTTGGAGTTTTTTTGTGTTCAGCTCCACTTATCTGAATGGCAGAGGAATCTGTCTATGATGACAGCAGTCTGCTTTCTTCGCCTTGCTCAGCAGGAGCCTTCACCCTAATTGAGCATTGTAGGTGCTAATGCAGTAAAATCTTTGCTGATTGTGACAGCTGACAGCATATGGCTGCTTCTCAGCAGAACAAGAATGCCCTCACACAGCAGAGCTGCAGGGTGGGCAGATCACTTGCATTTTTGCATTTCACCTGCTGGAGCAAACTTGCATCAAGATGGCTGTGGATTCCCCTTCTTGGTGCCTTCAGTCAATTTTCATCCTGCTGTTATTGAGTATCTGTGTTCTGGGCTCTACCTGTCAGGAAAACTGTAGGAGTGTTTGGTTTCAGATTTGGTGGGACTCACTGCTAGCAAACTGAAGAAAAGGGAGAGGGAACAGAGGAATTGAGGATCATTTTGATTTACTGGGCTCACAAATCAGGTCCTTGAGTGACAACTGAAATAAACAGAGGAGAATGAACTGCATCACTCCCAAATGTGTCTTCCCCTTTCAGTACTTTGGACCTTTGAGAGTACATCGTTTTAAGCATATCTCAATTATTTGCTCAATTTTTCATCCTTAAATTTGGCAGGAAATGCTTCAGAAAGAAGCTGCTTTTTTGTTGGGTTTTTTTTTTTTGACATTGATGGTTTTAATGTAAAAAAAGAAATTTGTAATGAAAAAGGAAAACTTGCAAGCAAATCATTAAATTACATACTAGCTAATGATCTGTGCCTGTCTCATACCATCCTGAAGGTAAACCTTGATATTGCACATGGAAATGAAGATGAACTCCTTGGGATCTTCATGATTTACAGCCAATGAAACTTGACAATGGAAAGGGGAAGAGAAAGCTATCAGAAATCCCCTTTTGTCTCCCAGTATAAGCCAGGGAGAGTGACCAGTGCCCTGCCAGGAGGATTTGGCTGTGTGGCATGTGCTGCCATCCTGTTCTGAGGCGGATCAGGTGCAGGGCTCAGCAGACGCTCCAGAGCGCGAAGGGCTGGGGGCGAGCGGCTGAAACACTGACTGACTTGTGTTGGCAGATGGGAATTGAGGGATTCATTAGTCATGCTGTAGTCTCTTGTTTTGCAGTTTGTCACGATGAAAGGAGAAAGAAGAGTTGCCTTTCGATAGCTGCAGAGGGCTTTTAAATACTGCAGGTTGGAGGCTGCTGTGCTTGTACAATGTTTTTCTCTACAGCGTTTGATCATTGAGACAGTTGTCTTGCAGATCAGAGTAGACATACATGATAGGATTAGCATTACCAGCTCCTGTTGATTGCAGAAAGTGCTGGATCTTATTTGGGAATAAGCAGAGAATGGTCCAAATAGACACTATTCTAAATGCTTTTTCTGTAAGTAAGACCACCTCTTTCAGCTGCTGTATAATCATGCACTACTGTGGTTCTCATCTGGTTGATTTAAGGTCTGTTCCAGTAAAAACCAGTCAACTGGAAGATAAGCAATTTATTTTTTTCCAAAGCATCTTACTAAACAGTACCTATTTGATACCCAAATGTGTATTCTACATCTATCTTTGCTTGTTCTCTCCCCAGGAGACTGTAATGTGCTTACTTATGAGACACTTTGCCTTGCTGTTCTACAGTGATTCACTTTTTTGTGTGGAATTGGGTCTAGACCTGTGCTGTCTGTCAAAGAAGTATAGGATATGAGATATGTTGTCCTGGTCACATCATTTTAATTTTAGATCACAGGAGGGAGGAGGAAGACAAGCAAGTCTTTCCAACCACCTACATCTTCAGGGTTGAAGTCACAAGTGTCTAAAAGGGTGTTAGTAGAAATGATTAGCTATGAAATCATCCATGTAGGTTAATAGACGGGTAAATATACAATGAAGTGAAAAATGCCATAGAATTAATAGCTGAAGAGACATGAGCATTTGCTAACCTTGCTAATGTCTGTGGCAAAATGAAGTACTCTGGAATAAATTAGAATAACAATGAGAGGAGTAAGCTTATGAAAAGTTTGAAGTATATTCTATCAGAATTGGGCAGCATTTCTCAACCAGTCGCATCTCAGAGGCACACTTCTGCCTGAGAAAACAGTCAAGCCTTGTGAAACAATCCATCCAAGAGGAAACCCAATTAATGGGCCATTTTGCATTGCTTGCTTGGTACAGAAAAATGCAAAATTCCTCCACAAAGTGAGATCAGTTTAAAGGGACTCAATGTTGGCAGACCCTGGGTGAGAGACTTCAAAGATCAGTTTCACCCTTTCTTTTACTGAAGTGTAAGTAAATAGAAGGGTTTTAAATAAGTGTTCCTCTGGGTAGTAAATGCAGTTTCACAGAAGTCTTTCACCAAATCTTCCTCTTAAGGCATTAAATGTTGTGCTTTCCCCATGCTCTCTTTTGTCCTTGTTGCTCTGCAAGCACTGGAAATTTTTCATGTTAGCTGTTAGCAACTACTCTTTGTGTTGTGGTGCTTGTCACAAATACCCTTTTAGCTCTTACAGGAAGGGACATAACCTGCCCTGTTTTAGACAATTCAGGTAAGTATGATATTTGGAGAGGATCCCAGCCTTGAACATTTTTCTTGAATTAAGGGAACTGGTAATTTTTTTTCCATTTCCTTGTTTGCTTTGAGTATCCAGTACAAGAAGCTGATGGCTGAGCTTTCCAGGAATGGTGCCTTTGGGGTGCTTAAATACAAACCAAGAGGCCTCATTTGCTTATCTCTTAAGGGGCTGCTTCTGCACAAACATGACCAGGGTCCTTTCAATGCTGAGGAGAATTAACCTGTCAAAAACTGAAGCACCCATCTTTGAATAGCTTCTGGATATACGTGCAGTGCGGGAGCAGCTTTTTTACACGTGTGTGGGGCGGAAGAATTGAAGCATTCGGTATATCCAAAATGTTCTAACCATACTGTCAGTGTTGCTTAGCAGCAGAGGGTTTAAAATAGTGGTATTACTCAACAGTGTGAGCCACATTTGCACATGGTAATGTTCTGTGTCCTGTATTGACTTGCTGCATTATAAAAGTGCTAAGTTAATGTAAGGAAAGTGAAGATAGCTCACCTCCTCCTCTCCTAACTTGAGGAACAAATGGCTGCACAGTGACATGTCTTCCTTATGGTTTTAACAAGCAGATGTCCAGCACAGGGATGCCAAGGTGTTTTGGTCCCCAGGTGTGTGCATGCAGACCTCATTTGTGTGCAGAGGCCTCTCACACCCCTGCTTGCCTCTGAGCAGGTGCAGCTCTTGACCCAGCACCTTGTGCTGGTGCCAGCTTGGGCTGTGTGGTTGGTGCAGCATCAGCTGGCTTGGGGGGGGCCTGGTGAGGGACAACAGCAGGTGTGAACAACGCTCAGTGGTCTCCCAGCAGAATTTCTCAGTCCCTGCTAGTGCACATTCCCACCACTCATCTGCTTCCCGGGTGGTTTGGTCTTCTGAAGTGATGCTGAGAGTACCTGAGGTGGAGGCATCACTCACCCGCTGCCTGTGGGAGTCCCAGCCTGTGCTGGAGTAAGTCAGAGGACCTGCAAGACTGCAAGTCCTGTGCTCGCTGTCATCTCCAGAGGAGTGGAATACTCTAGTGATGAAGGTAGTAGATCATGGTGGCATTAGTAAAAAGTCTGACTCAGGTATCAAGGAGTTCAAGAGTTTTGGCCTCTACAGGATTAAACTAAGGGTGAATGGTGGTTAAGATGTATGGTAGCTACTGAAAAATACTATAGATTAATATAATAATTTCATGTAATATTATAGATTACTATAAATAATGTTATATAAAGATAAACAGCTCAGTGTGGTACATGTTTTACCTGCTTTGAAGATTTTCAACTATTGCTTTAGAGCCATAGCAATACTCCCTTAGCTTTGCTAATGATTTTCCTAACAAATGTGAACTACATATTATTGTGTCAAAATAGGGCTGTATTTTAAAGCCCTGAAGTGAATTAAAATAGCAACTGGATCTGTCTTTAGTGTTTTGTATGCTGTACTATGGAAATAAAATGTTCACCAGATGCAGATATTTAAATGCTGACCTTAAAATAAGGCAAATATGTTTCTTAAGCGGATCTCTCTGTTTTTTTCAGTATTTAAAACCATGGCCTATTTCTTCAGTGAAGACTCATAAACAACCCATCTTAAATGGCACAGTTAGAACATCATTCAAATTTACAGCTATTTTATTTATGCTTTGCCTGAAGTGTGGACCATGTTATGACAGGCATTCTCTCACACACATGATATGTACAGTGGAAAAGTATGGCCATTAAGTGTTAATCTAAGACTGGGAGTTGTGCATGTAAAATACTTCACTCAACCACTTGCAGTTTACAGGGCAATGTTTCAGAAAGAAATGTGGTAGCGCTTGTGACAAATGGCACAGTATAAATTACGATGATTCATGTTCATTTAAACTGCTGGTTTAAAGTTTCTGAGGAAGAGAGCTGAGCTCAGTCAACTGTTTTGGGTTGGGGATATCAATGGATTTAATACTTCCAGGACTTACCTGCCATTGCTTTACCACTGTAGAGACTAAATACACAAGAGAAAATGACAGTGAAAAATTGGGCTTTTTTTCCAATTGCTTGGAAAGATGATGATTTTCAGTTGTTAAAAGAAAACAAAACAGACATCCCATCTTAATCAGAAAAAGATGTGCCACAGGCTGATGCATTTTTTTCCCCTGGAACGGTTATGAAATACATGAAGGTCATATGAGACACCTCAGATTTCCCTGCACACATGCTTTGTACTTCAGAAAGAAGTGAGTCTCTGGAGATGTCAGTTGCTAAGAAAAATATCCTTGTGTTTCCAATCAGGCAAGCGGGGCTTGTAAAACCATCTCTGCAACCCCCTGTAGCTTTGTTTCAAGGTTCCTCCCAGTGGAGGTGCATTCGCAGGAACCCAACTTGCAAATTCTTCAGGTGCACAGGAGATGGTGCAAATATTTCTGCACTACTGGCTTTTCACACTGGGGCCATATGTTACCAGCTGATGTCACGTGCAGACTGAGGATGTCGCTGTCCTTTGCTGCCTGGTTTGCCTGAGAGCTGGCAAAGCCATTTAGAGAGTGTGATTCAAGGGCAGTGCTTAAGGATACACTACAAAGGGGAGAGAGCTTTTTCAGCTGGGATCCCTGTCAGTGAATTGCTCTGAACAGATTCTTGGCTGGAGGAGAGGAAAGCTGGGGGATTGGAAAGTGCTCAGTACAGCTCAGTGGTGCATAGGTATTATTTACTCCTGGTTAGTCCCTGAACAAATGATTTCTCTATATAGTGTACAGGTACAAACATGTGTGCTATGACCAGCTTTGAAATGTTTATCCTGTATTTCAGAAGTAACTTGTTCTTGTGATTTCTAGTAACAGTGCTCACCTATGACCTTTTTTCTGGATGGCTTCCAAAACCAAAAAATGTATATAGTTTGAGGAAAACAGCTGAAAGAAAATTAGCTGTCTGTATACACAATATTGTGCTTTATATGGCTCACTGCCCTTACTGACACACAGAGATGAGCAGGATTTTTTTTGTTTGTTGTAGATGAAAATCTTGCTAGAGCTTGAAGTTTTTCACAGGTTTGTAAAATGAGCTTTTAGTAGCCTTACAGGAATCACCTGGGCTTCAGCAGGGCTTGGGTTTGGCCCTTTGACAGCATCATTTCTGCGTATGCGCTCGATACAAGTGTTGTCTCAAGGCTTGTGTGTTGCCTTAGATTGCCAGTTTGTTTTCTCAGAGACCTGGTGACTCCATACAGGAGGAGGGATGGGATTCCAGTTCTTTCTACCACTCGGTTTGTTTCCTTGTTCCATTTTTGTGTCTGTGCGTGCTCAGGATCATGAATGTAAACCTCAAGCCTGTTGCTATGTAAAGGAGGAAGAAAGCTCCACGTTCAAGCTGCTGCTGGCACGAGCCCAGGTTTGCCATGAGTGTCTCGCATTAGGCTCTGAGGCCAGGCCAAACTGAGGGACACATTTCCGGGTTCCCTTTGGCTTTAGAAAGTAGTTTCACATCTGGAGACAATGCTTCCATGAAATGCTTATTCCCTTTGGGCAGAGGCAGATGTGGGCCCTGCACACAGGCCACGTCCCCACACCCGGATGTTTGTTGTGCTCTGCTCAGCTGCTCGTCTGAGCCCCGGACGCTGTGGGGGTGGCGGTGGCAGAGCTGGGGGAGCAGCACCCTCCTGCTCACACATGGGGTGATGGGTGCTTCAGGGCAGCCAGGTGGGGCTCTTCTTAGTGGGGCCCAGGAAGGAACCTTTGCATGCATCTTCTAGGCCTTCGCAGGTGGATTTTTCTGGTCAGCCAGATAAGTGTTGTAGCGAATGGGATGGTATTTCTCTTTGTGATCAAGTGTTGCAGAAGCTACTGCTGAAGTGTATGCACATGCCTGACCCCTAAGTGACCAAGTTCTGTTCCTGTGCTTTTGCACCTTGCCAATTCAGGATCTAAATGAAAAACAGAGCTCAGCTGCATTAGTATGACTTCACTTCCCTGAAGTTTGTTGCTTTCCCATGTTTCCCAGTTGCACTCTCCTTGCCAGATGTGCAGGTAGTCATCAGCTGTGGGGAGTTCTTTCACATCATCTCCTGTTCTGGGATGAGTTAGCCTTTTGCTGTTCCTCACTTTCCTTCTTGCTTTAAAGAGAGTTATTCTTCTTAATTTTTTCCCCACAGCCAAATGAACAATGTAGTTGCATGTTTTTGTTTAAATCTTGGTCTTTGCTTCTAAACACGGACTGGCTTCACTCTGTTTTTCTACCCTGGAGCAGCAGTTGCGAGTAGCTGAAAAGGAATTGAGCTCTAAGTGTTACAAGTGTTTCCTTAGTGTGTGCTGTTGCAATTAAGGGGCAGGCCAGAACGTGGCAAGCTGGGACTTTGTGTTCTGTCTCTGGCTGCCTGGTAAATGCTTATGTTTAAAACATCCGTCTTGGTCTTTGTTGTTGAGGGAGAGTTTGGGATGTCACTCAGGTGCAGCTTCTCCTCCAGGGGGTGAGTGTGCTCCTCACCGTACCTGTGTGCAAGCTGGTATGGGTATGGTTTGGTAGGAAAAGCTCGACCTGAGGCAGAGCTGGGATCAGCACTTCACTGCTGGCTGAGGTGTGCTGTCCAGTGCCCTGTTTGTTAAGCCTGTGTTTTTCTTTTGATGGGTAGAAGTGTCTAGAAATCAATCTAGGAGCTGGTACTTGCAGAACTAAAGCCAGCGCAAAGTCCACTTCATATTGGGTGGATAATTTTGGGGTCTGTCTGTATATTTCCTGTGGTCTTCCCTCTGCAATTTATATGTCTTGGAGCTGCCAACACTCAGTGGTGTGTATAAGCTGCAGGATGGGGGGGTGTGATGCAGTCCTAGATATCTCTGCTGCTTCCTGCCTCCTCCAGCCTAACTCTGTTGCTGTGGCAACTCGGAGCACCTACAGGCATGGAGCTGTTGTTGCCTATCCTTGCCATCCTGCTTCATAATCCTCGTATTTCTGTGCCTCTCCATTTATCACATGTTTTAGGACTTGGTGTTTCTTTTGACCAAGGCTAGAAACTGCTAAATTTTTAGGAAGGTGTTTGTCTAAGACAAGATGCCATAGATTACTTTTGGTCACGCTGTATTGTGTGTTGTGATTGTGTTTGATTAAAATTCCTCAGGCTTCTTTTCTGAGTAAAGCAAAGCACGTGGTCATGCAGTGTCCCAGTCACACGGTAACAAAGGACTCCATTGCAACATTTCATTAGAAGTCTGTGTATATCACAGTTGCTCCTATTTCCAATAAGAAACCCACGAACAACCCAAGGGAAAGTCAAATGTGCTGTCCAGCTATCTGCAGCTGTCTGGAAAGTGTTTTTGCAATCCCTATCCTCTGTTTTGTAAAAATTTCTTGTGCTCTTTTCAATTATAAGACCTTTTTAGTTTTATCAACTATTAAAAAAAAAGAGAATTTTACAGAATCTATTTTGCTGTCACTTTCTTTAATGTAATACTTTATCTTCCACTAATTAAGGTCTTTATCATGAGCAATTACTGTCATCTTATACAAACAATTGCCAAAAGGTTATCTTTGTCTAATAAGAGCACAGGAAATTGTGCTAAGGATTACAGGCTCCATGGAGGTTTGCCAATAAATCTTCTACATAAAATATTTGTAGTGGTTGTAATTGCATACTGTACTTCATGCTAGTGCAGAATCACATTCTTCCCTTGAGTTCATCATGCCTGAGTCTTAGGGCTTTTATGGTGCTTATGTGTTTAACATGCACTTGCTTCTGCAGCCAGAAAGTAGATTTAAATTACAGAGGAAAGAAAATGGCAAATATTTTGCTTATCTCCATTACTGTGCTACAAACAGTAGTAACACAGATGCAGATACAGGACAGTGGAGGGGATACTGTGATGCCAGAAGGGCTGTGGCAATCCTTGTTGCTGGATATGCCTGAAGAGAAAGTGCAGGACAGAATGAGGGGCATCAAGTCAGACTCATCAAAGCAGATTTGGTTTCATGGGATCTGCAGTGAAATTGTGGTGTTTCACCCTTCATTTCAGATGAAACAAATTTGTGCAGCTGTTCTTGCATTTCTTTCCTTCTGACTTGGCTTGTGGTTAATAACAACACAAGCTAGAGAGAATGAAATTTGTGCATGTCCTCTTGTTGTGCCACTGCACCTCTGACAATAATGTGTGTCTGCTGGAGAAAAATGTATGGAAACTGTACAGGTCACTGTGGATACTTCAGCCATCCCCACTCCCATTTGACTCATTCTTTGGCTAATTAGATTGTTCTAGTCAGGAGTCCTAAAAATTAAACATTGGGTGTTAGAATCCAAACAGAACTTTTTTTTGTTTGTTTAATTGTCTTTTGACTAATGGAATGACTTCTTGTCTCTGGAATAGGATCATTAGTTTGGTGTTGACCCCAAAAGTGTGGTTCAGAGACATCTTTTACTAGCAAACTACTATCTCAGCTTTGCCAGCTGTGCACCCCTCTATGGGAAAGGCTGTTCTTAATATTTAATTGTGTGATTTGCAGTTGTGGGGTGCACCTCTCATGGCAGGACCATTCTGCAGCTGATCTGTCCAACCCTCTGCTCCTGTAGTTCATCACCCTAGCTTTTCCTCAGCCTTCCTTCATATTTTATGTTTTTCTGGTGCAGATGGGATGTCTTTGGGCTCTTACATGGATTAGAATCTTAGGAGGCAAACTGCATTCAGGAGTGTTGCCCATACTGTGATCCAGCTCATTTTCTTAGGTACATCAAGGGCTTTCTTCTCATTCATCTAAAATATCTCCTTACTTATTTAAAACATAGCATTTGAAATTGCCTTAAGTAATCCAGTTCTAGTGCTTACCAAAATGCAAAATTAAAATAAAAGCTAAATTTCAGGTTTATAGTATATTTAATATAAAAATAACATATTCCAGCCTCAGTGCCGACTTCTGAGTCCGGTTCTTCAACGCCTCAGCAGGCCTCCAAATCTGCTATGCAACTTGCAAAAGGAAGCTACAGTTACTCTGGAGCCAAAACTGGCCATTATAAAACCTCTGTAAGCTGGCTGCTAGTCTCTGAGTTCATTATGAGGGAGGTCATTCCTCCTTACAGCAATGAATGTAGCTTTTGAGTACATTTTGAAAGTTTCATTTAATCACAGTGTGGATGAATTGTTTCAGTTGTGATCGCCTGATGGGAAACTAACTTTCTTCTTCCTGGGAGAAAAAAACACTGTGTTGATTCTTGCAGCAGCTTTTAGAACTACAGGATGTGATTGCCTTGATTTTTTTTCTTTGTTTTTTAAGACTTGAAGATTTTGGTACTAACAAAGAAAATTTTTCCTTTCATTTTTTAAATTACTGAGTAGTTAGTTTTCTTTTGAAATTGGTGAATATGCAGAATAAGATCTTCAACAGGCTCTTTCTGTACATCTTCCTAAAGTTCCCCCCCCCCCAGTGTTTTCCAGTCCCCCATAAAAAACGTTTGATTGCAAAATGCTTCAAAGAGTGTATCAGTTTCAAATTTGGCTGAAATGATTTAAATAGGGCAAAGAAAACAAATTTGTTGTTGGTTTTCTGTTTGTTTGTTTGTTTTTGTGAATAATCTTTCATGCCCTAATTGGAAGAGTTTGAAGAAGACACCAGGTTCATCTTGGAGACGTATTAGGATAAGAAACATGTCCTCAAGCCAGAACACAAGAATTGCCAGTGAGATCCAAGGAAATGTTTTCTTTTCCCTGTGAGAGTGGTTAAGCATTGGAAGACATTGTCTGGGAAGGCTGAGAACATCCTTAGAGATACTCAGTGCAGAACTGGATAAAGCCATAAGGAACTTGCTGTAACTGATCCTGCTTTGGCCTGGGCATTGAACTGGAAACTACCAGGAATCCCTACAACCTAAATTATTCAGTGATATTAATCTTGTTTGTGTGTGCAATATCTATGGTATTGGATGAATTTGCTGCTCTATTATACAGGTGTATTTTCTGCATGATTGCTGAGAACTGCAGAGAACTGCTGAGGGGGAGTCTTGGCAGAGGTGAGGAGTCTCCAGCAGCAGAGAGCTGGTGAGCAGCTCGGGTCAGGGGTCCATTGCAGCTGGCTGCTCCTCGTTCAGGATATTGTCCTGCAGCCATGCATGGATGGGGTGGCTGTGCCAGTCCTCCCTGGCCACCTTGTGAGGACTGTCATGTTGTAACTATCTCTGAACAAGTATGCCCAGCCTCAGTTTTCATCACACGCATAAAAATGGGTTGGTGAACAGAAATGGTAAGTCTGAAGTACTGTGTAGCTTTACTTTCCCTAATAGAGACCCTTTGCCAGGACCAGTGTAGAAGAATCCTGTCTCATAGCACTAGGCCCTGAATGCTGGGAAAAACAAATAGCAGTGCTTTCTAACATGTCTTCTCCCAGCAAAACTCCAGAACTTTTTCCAAGGAAGTATGTGCTTCAAAGCGTGTTGAAATGTTAAACTTTCACATGACTTACACTATAAACATTTAAAGTATCAAAGATATTCAGTTTTAATCCTGTGTAATCTTTTTGATTACTCTGTGGTTGTTGGAAAGGCTATTGATTGCCTGTTGCTGGAGAGATTCAAGATGATCAAAAAGGCATGTATTATGTATTACTTCCCAACACAATAGATCAAAAAGGGAAAATTCTTTGGCATTAACTATGTTTAAATATTTCAGCAGAAAATCATTATGGTTTCCAGAAAATGTTGTATTCTCTGTTCTGTGTTTCCTTCCTTGCTATTCTGAAGTGGTTCATTAATTCAGGTTATCTTAGTTTTTAGCATGGATGTATCAGTGCTGTCCTATTGCAGGTCCATAGAAATTCTGAGCTATAAACATCAAAGAAATTCTTTATCAATGAGGTGTGTGGTCCAGGCTGGAAGGAGATAGGTAAGATAATTTAATTTCTGGTCACATTCTTCATATTTGTGTCCTTAATGCTTATTTTCTAAGGTGGCTGGTGACAAGGAGGACTGCAGACCTCAGGAAGCACTGCATAGTGCTCATGAAAGACAAACTGTTTCATTTTCAGATAGATCTGAAGAATTTTTTTTCCTGAAAACTCAGACAAACAGTATTGAGATGTATCTTCTCTGCTGTATAAAGTTGCAGAAGCTATTTAAAACTGTCACACTGCAGAGCTGAGATGAAAGTCTTTGTGGCTGTTAGCTGTAACTCAAAAAGAAATCCCTAGATTTTTTTTTGTCTCTCCCACCATCCTTAGAAGTGATAAAGTAATTCTTTTAATATTAGCTGTTCATGAAGTACCCAGGCTGCATAGTCCAACCAGCCTAATTAAGGGTGACTGTTACATTCTTATTAACCAATAAGGAAGAAAAATGCATAAGAAAATTTTTGTCACACCATTTAAACAGTAAAGAAATGCTATTGTGAATAAATTATACAGGACATAAAATGTCTTCATAAAAATCCAACAGCTTCAAGTAAATGCTTAAGCAGAGGAAGTGGTGCATGGATAGAGGAGAAATAGAATCTGGTTTTTAATTAATTTAACCAGCTGTAGGTGATGAAGATATTGATATACTTGAAAAAGGGATTGCATCAGAATCCAAATGTAGGTCACAATCCACAAGAGGAATAAATTGCAGTTTGAGGGCCACAGAGTGATGGATAATGGAATATAAACTCTTGGTGTAGAGCACTGGAGGAAGGGACACAGCTGATCCCCAGTTACAGGAATGATGAAGATTCAGTACTGTGTGAAAGTATTCACATGAGTAGCAAGGAGAACAGTAATTGCAGAAAAGCTGTGAGAGAGTGAGGTTTTGCCATGGTCCAGGAGCAGGTCAGTCTCTGTGTGGGGGAATATTTCTACCAGCAGACAGAGTTTGGATTCATAAGGCAGTGGCATAACAAGTTCCAGTGTCTGGAAGCTGGAACACAAAGTGCATGCTACTGATCTAGTAATACTCTTTATTCTGCTGATGATTCATCTATGAAAGAACTAAGCCATAAATGTAGTAGGTCAGTCATCTGGCCAGTTCTTTCAAG
Source organism: Melozone crissalis (assembly GCF_028551555.1). Taxonomy (NCBI): domain Eukaryota; kingdom Metazoa; phylum Chordata; class Aves; order Passeriformes; family Passerellidae; genus Melozone; species Melozone crissalis. The sequence goes on along the minus strand of NW_026535791.1, from coordinate 57,534,450 downwards.
ATACCAGATTAGCTGTCTTTCTCCAGAAGAAATGTCATAGCCTTGTAGGAAAAGTAGAAGACAGTGAGATGATGGAGGACTCACTGGATGAAGTCTTGTGGGCTATAATAATCTGGAAGCTTTGTGATCTGGAATAAATCTGTCAGGAACTGGAGTGAGGCCATCAGGTTTTTTTCAGATAGGCTGCTGAACAGCTGTCAGACACTAGCTGCCAGATAACATAAAGAATGTGTCCTGCGTTGCCAGAATGTCTAAGTGATTTTGGCAGTGGAGGGAAATGTGGGCTTGCTTCATAGTCTTTTCACCACAGGAAGGGATGATGCACATTATAATCTGTTCTAGCAGAGCATTTGTTTGGGCACCAGAGGGAACAAAAGAAAATACAGGACAAAAATCCAGATCAGTGCCCTGTGGAGAGAGTAAGACCAGGTCTTGGAGGCTTTTATGTGCAGTTAAGTTTCACTTTTAGGATGACTTTTAGAAGCAGATTCACTAAATCATTTAGTACTTTCTGCTGACAGTTCTGACTTGTTTGAAGCTGTTATACATCATTGCTTGAGAGTAGCCTCTACTGGACTCACCAAGGTTAGAGATGGGAAAATTGTCTGCTTTCATGTGTTTTTAGTCCAGCAAGCCTTTCTTCTCTTTGCTTAGACTATGCCATTTTGGGGCTACTGCCCTTTCACAAGTGTCAGATGTGAATGTTGTGCCTTACACCTAAATGGATGCTAACTTCCTGCTGATTTAGGTGTCCCCTTTTCTCAAACCCAACCTCCTGGAGGCTTCACTCCCGTCATGATGCACATGGTTTGAGCTGCAAAATGTAGACCATGGAAATGTTGAGAGGGAAACTGAAATCTCTTGTGCTCCAAATCTTTTCATTTTCTTTGTGACTCTGCAATACCATTTAAGCATGTGTCCTGTGGGTTTTGGAAGGAGTACCAGACTCAGTCTAGCTTGATGAGTCTTTATGTGCACATACTACCTCCAGTTAAATCCCAATAAGAAAGTCGTCTTCTGATGCAAGTTGGTCTTGTCCCCCTACCTGTCTTGTGACACCCGGGCCTGTTATAGCACTGTATCACTAGCAGGTGATGGCTGGTGCAGTGTTTTGTCTCCTGCCTCTTAGAACAGGCTGAGGTCTCCAGGTCTTTCTCTAGAGCCTTCCATGTGAATATCAAATATGTTCAGTGATTCTTCATTACCAGCTGGCTGTTGTCACTCTTCTCAACTTTGTAAAGAGAAAGGGATAGAGATGGTAAAAACATTAAACAAACCTGGAATTCCTCAGTTTATAGAAACAGTGATGCAGTCTATGGACATAAGCTGGGTAACAATAAGGAGCCCTGGATTGTACAGACACCATTGAGCACTGTCTTGCTCCTGCTTGAAGGTGCCTCATCTTGAGAGAGGCATGAGGAAGATACCAGTGCTTGTTAACAGGGATAACTGTCAGTCATTCCCAACTTCACAAGCTGATAGTGAAGATTTACATTAAAATAGTGAGTGCTAAGTTAATTCTAATCAACTGGAAATCAGGAACTGAGGAAGGATGATTATACTATATAAGCACAGCATTGTTCATATAGTATAGAGGTTTAAAATATAACTTTCCTGCTAGTACTGAGAATCTGCTGGAAGTCAGTCTTAAAACATAACCAATTGCAATGAAGCGCAGCAAAGAAGTTACGATTAATTTTTTATCATAATAATCATATTTAGATATAATTTGTGACTGTTCAGTTCTGTGAGAGTCTTAGATCTCTAGGAAAAAAATTCAGGAAAGCCACCAAGGTTCACCTGGAAGTGGGGATCAATGCACTTTCAAGTACATTTATTTGCTCAGCCAAAAATGAACGTGTGCAAACATTACAGGGTTCAAGGGGAAATCAGTGAACCAGCTGGCATCCAAAGGAAAGATCTTACTGATTATCTGTTTCCACAGAAAAGCACCTCTAGCCATTACTATATTTTGCAGGACCACTGTTATTGGGTATTTTCTTCTGTAACTGGTGTATAATCAAGAACCACTAATAGAAATTTAAAAGCAATTTTATAGTAATTCATAAGTAGTTCAGTATCATCAAAGATGAATCATTCAATTGGATGCTATTCCTCAAATGTTTTTTCTGTTGTTGTTAAATCCTCACTTCTTTCTGTGAACTGCCTGCTTTGCTTTGCTGAATATTCCTCACATTTCACACAGAAGGTCCTCTCCCCCACTGACTCCAGGCTGTGCCTGTAGGTCAGGTCTCTCTCCTCATAAACTGGCAGTTTGCACTTCATATGTTATTGGGAAGTTGTAACAAACTTCTTTAATTTGTTATGCTTTTCTGCAAACTGCTGGATTGCAAACTCCTGCATGGTGCTATACATGATGAAGGAAGAGAGCACAGCTCAAAGTTCTTCTTTGGGCCATCATGTGCTCAGGTTATTTCTGAATAGCAGCCCCCTGTCTGGGGCTGTATATGTGCCTGGTGTGGTTTTGTGCTGCTGTGTGATAAAATGAAGCAATGTGGCAAGATCTGAACAAAAACTTACCAGCTTTTACCAAAAATATATTTTTTCATACCAACTTTTCTCAGTCTTCAGCCTTAATAAATCCTTTTTCTTGATTATTGACTTAAAATGAGTGAAGTGCAGCAATTCACAAAGTTTACTTATATACATAGAGCCATGAGGTGTATCTACATATAGGATGATGGCTTCCATGTTCTTTCCCAGGAGTTTTGTGACTAGCTCTCTCGGCCTGGCAGCAGGATTGAATTACTGGCATTGTAATGCCTTGCTGAGCTGTGATGGGGCTTTTGGAGAGTATCTTGGTTATCACATGCTGGAGGGAGAGAGAGGAGTGCCCATCCTCTACTTGTAATGAGATCTAGGGAGAGTGAGAATAAACCCACTGCCAGGTCCACGTGTGTTTACACTGCTGCACCTGCATTTGTAATAAACAGATATTTCCCTAGTCACAGGCAAAATTGTTGCTTTTCCTCATCAGATGAGTCAGTTCAGAAAGAGACAAAGTTTCTATACCACAAGGGCATTCCTGCCAGAGGACAGATTTTTGTATCAGATGCATCGAACAGGCTGAAATTATATCTAATTAATGACTGTGTAAGCTGGCCTTGTGCTAGAAGGCCATATGTTCATTTGTGTAGACATGATGAAGACAGGCAAACAGCATCTGCAGAGATTACAGATCTGCCCCAGAGCTGCTTACTCACTGTGAGGCACTTGATGAGGAAGGCGCTGCTGATGCCAACTGCCTGAAGGAGCACTGATACTCACGGATTGTACATGATAATATGTGAATTTTCATGGCACGTTGCTGCCTGCAGTCTTTTGTCACTATGGGATGGGGTCCTCAGCATGCTGACTGGTTGTGGGTACCTCATCTGTGGAAGGGTTGTGATATAAATGTTCAGATACTCTAAGAAAACTGTGTGTGGGCAGTAATGTGGCAGGTAGTGTACAACTGTTTGTTTTTAAAGAGAGGAGGGAAGCAGGCATGAGTGGGAATGGCTCACCTGTGTGGACTTACAGCTGAGAGCTTTTCTCCAGCCTGGTGGAGGAGTGTCTTTCATTATCAGGTCCGCTGGTCCTGAAGGTGTGTGCCATAGCCAGCAGGAATGTGTGTGTGCATGTACTTCTGTTAAATATATTTCTAGCCAATGAGGGAAGGGAAAGTGTGTTATAAAGGTGTTCAAATAGTAGTTCTATTTGTGTGTAAAATCTGTCCTGGAAATCTCTCTCAGCCTTTGAGAAGACACTGAAAATGATTTTTAGTTGTTTTCCTTTTCTGGTGGAAGACGTTGATATCAGTAATGTTTCAAGGAGTGACAAGGAGACTTTGGGAAAGGCTAGAGGAAAGAAAATAATTTTGCTGTGATCCATTTTGCTAAGATGAATGGTGACCATTTACCTTTCACTAGAGTTATGTTGTCTCAGTGGGGACGTGATGGCTTGAATTGCATAGGCAGAGTCTGGAAAAATTCTATTGAGCTAGAGGAGAAAGGCATTTCTTTGTCCTTGAGGAGTTTTGTATTTGTCCTCTGGGATGAAGGATAAGTCAAACAGGCTACTTTTGGAAAACTAAGAAGTCACATCATTTTTCCCCTGGTATTTTTGCCATTTCAGACAGCTCTGTCTTTTCTTCTACTCTTATTCTGCCAGAGACCAGCATTCTGGGTGGATGGCTTCCAGTGCCTGTGAAGAAGAAACATTAGGCAGAGTCAGAGAAGGGATATTGTTCAGCTTTGTGGCCACAAAGACTCCAAAAGTGTGGGTTTGCATTAGAAGATGGGAAGGTTTATAGCTACTTGGCAGTGATCTGGAACCACTTTTACACTTGTCTGTACACCATCAGTGGGCAAGTGGGCTTTTCTGATCAATTGCAGAAGAAATTGGAGAGATTTAAGTTGTCTCAGTATCTCTGTGGGTTTAGTTCTTAATTATCCTTTTGTGCCATTCTGCTGAAGCATGTTTGTTAATCACTCCAGAGTACTTTAGCTTCTTTCAATATATTGAATTCCACTTGGATGCTTTTAAAAGTGTTTGCACAGCATATGCCTTTCTTAGGAGTATGGGAAATATCCACAGTCTGAAACAAAAGTGCAGTGTTCCAAACTCAACATCCATGTTGTTATCCCGTAAATTAGTACGCACTGTGCTGTTACGTAAGTTTGCCTTGTGTCAGAATAATAAAAGCTGAGTGTACTAAAAGGCTGATAAGGCTGCCATGAAGAATTACATTGTTCAAAATTTTCTGTCTTAAAATAGCACCTGTTGCCTTACTGACATGCTGGTAGTATAGTGTGTCTTGAGACTAGTAGAAAAAAAGAAAAGGCAATTTTTCAGGCCGTTCAGGTCTGAGCTTTGGCAGCCTTGAATTTAGTATTGTCTCAGAGCCACTCTTATACAAAAGGACTTCGAGAAAGCACAGCTGTTCTGTATTTTTGGATATTAAAAATGGACAAAGTCACTTTTCAGTAATACTGCCATAGCCTCGAGGACCGAATGCAAAAAACAAGTGCTCCTTCTGTTAGCAGGTGGGAAGTTCAATCCCTTAAAAAGCAAAATAAAAAATAATAAAATAGATGGTTGTGCAGATTCTGAGGGTAGCCTGCAATGAGGGTGAAGGGACAAGCACCCACAGCTGTCAGAGAAAATCACTGCTGGCAGTGTGTGCGTATAAAGTGACAGTGCACTTCCAGCGGCCCCTTAGTGAGTGGCAGGGGGGAGAGGGGAAGTTCACCCCTGCCACCACAGCCATGCACAATGATCGCCTTTCTGGGTGCCGAGGTCACAGCTGCTGTCTGGAGATTACGTACAGAAGCACTCTTCTTCTCCGGAGAATGAGGTTTCCTGGAGGATTAAGCACAGGCTGAAAGCAGGAGGAGTTATTCAGGAGGGAGACAAAGCCCGCGAACCCAGGGCTGTGACAGGCGACGGGGACGGAAGACTGGGCAAGAACAGGACTGCCAGGAGTTGCTGCTTGGATGGGAGAGCTTCCAGTTAGGGATCCTGAGGTGGTCCAGTTGTGGGGTGAAACCCACTGAGGGTCTGGCATGACCTTGCCTGCTGCAGGACTTGAAGTGTTGCTTTCCCACTCATGGGGAGGTGGATGGAGTCTGAAGGGCTCTGCCACCTCCTGCATCTACAGTCATTTCTTCCTCTCAATCTCAAGCCTTGTTTATTATTCAGAAATTGTGACCAATGCAGTAATCTGAACCCCCATGTAAAGGTGCATATGCACTCCCCATCTGCTCAGAAAGTGATGCTTTTTGCATTTTCTTCTGTCACTGACATGTTTCACCATGCCTTCTAAACCCAGTGCTTTGGTGCTTCCTTCCTTCTTCCCTCTTCCTTCTTAGCTTTTTTTTTTATCTCCTTTTTTCTCTCTTATCCTACTATTTCACCTCTTGGGTACACACATTCCCAGGCAAGTATCCAGAATATCCTTCACCCACGTATCATGTGCCAGCACCTCTGTTTTGTGTAGGAAGGTCTTCTATATTTGAAGCCAAGGCCATCTGTCTCAATGCTCAAAAAAACCAAAAAACCCAGGTTTCTTGCAGTTTTCTGCAAGGGCAGTGGCCACAGTTCCTCTGCATAACTGTAAAAGGAAAAATGCAACCAATTCTATAGTAATAATATCTAAAACTTCTATTTATCAGTTCTAAAGTTAAGTCTTATTTCACCTGCTGGATCAAATTTCCCACAGATCCCATATGCTGGCAACTTCTTTTGAGTAGCTTCAGAATCCTAGTGCTTTTTATAATCTGAAACAAATGAGTGCTGCACATAATGTAGGAAAATAGAGGTGGAGGCAGAGGAGGCTGACAATGCATGCATTCAAACAAAGTGAAAGTGCAAGTGGGAAAAATCTGACTGTTGGTAGAGCTTGTCAGAGGGCGTTTCAGGCATATCATGTATTAGGAAATCATAGTTATTTTAAAAGCAAAAGAATGAAACTTCTCAAAAGGAGCAGAATTCCAGAAGGATGCTAATGAGAAGTATTGGGTGCCAGTGTTTAACTGTAATGTCATAGTTGCTATTTGTCCCTGCTGTATGGATGTTTCCTAAGTGCAGTGTGAGTCTTAACCAAATCACATTTTAAACTCTATTTCCATTTGCTTCTCACTCTGTAAAGTCCTCTCTAAAAAGGAGCATTGTCAAATAAATTGGCAAGAATTAAAATACTGTTGTTGTAGCTGAAAATAGTTCATGTTTTTGATGTTGATGCTTAGGCACCAACAAAAATAAACAGGAGATCATACAAAAACTGTTGAGAGGAGAAAGTGTGAGGTAGAAATGTAACCTGTGCTACTCACTTCTGGCCCTGGCCAGAAGTGTTAAGAGCAAAATGTTGAACAGTGCTCACTTGCAACAAGTATTACATAAATTCTTGCAAGGAGGAACTGAAGCAACTTTGATTTTTTTTTTTTTTTTTTTTTGAATCACCAGTCTTCTGAAGAGTACTGATGACTGCCCACATCTGGTTGGTGAATTGGATTAGAATTTAATTAGCATACAGAGTTTGGAAAACTTTTACGAAGTTTCAAAAATAATGTGAAAGGAATAAGGAATAGCTTAGCTAAAAATTCAGAGAAGAATTACTGAAATGTTCCTCTAAGCATAACTTGAAAGTTGCTTTCCTGCTCCTTAAAGATGTAGCTCACATGAATGGTAACCTATTTTATTAACATTTTCTTTTCAGATAATTTGTTAAGTTTAAAAGATATCTGTAGTATCTAATTGACCCCTGTAGCTAAGAGTCCATCTGGAAATCTAGGCACATACTGAGGAAGATCAATGAAGTGATTTTACTGTTTGTGAAAGCAATTTTTGTGGCCTAGTTTATGCATCAAAAAGGATAATTCACCTGTCCTATGTTTGTGAAGTACCTCAGCAAATACAAAAGGATAGTCTATTCACTTTATGTACTTACTTTTTCAACACTGTGTTGTAATGGCATGTTTCCAAGCAAAAACATACTTTCCTCTTTAATCTCATTCACTTACATATACATCAACTATTTGTTATAGCAGAGTCGTTAAATTCAGGCTGAAATGTGGTCCAAAGGAGAAATGGAGGCAGAAATATGTTCTGTAATTCTTACTGTAGAGGAATAGAAATTCTTTCCCGATGTCTCTAAATTTAGGGCTTACACTAGCACTGAGAAGCAGTATTTTTAAAATAAAATGTTGATTTGTGAAATAGAAATGACAAATATTTTAAGATGCAAATGGCTGCTTTTTTTCTTCCTTCTCCATTGCAGTTCTGAGTATCTGCTCAGCCTTAGGAGTGCAGTCTCTTTTTCTGTGTGACTGCACAGGGCTTATTTACAGAGCATATCCATAACTGTGCTTCAGCTTGCAGGGGTGGGAAGTAGAGCCCACTTTGTACTGGCAGTATTTCTTTTGTGCCCTTTAAGAAAAATCTTAAACAATATTTATGAGAAAGGATCAGCATAACACTACCAGATGCTTCAAACTGTGGAAAAATTACATTTCACTTCTGTAGGGCATCCCACATACTTAGTTGCTATGTCTTGGCTTAGTTGGGATTCTTTTGCATATATATATATACACATATAAATACACACATACATATTATTTTTTCTCTTTGATCTATTTAGAAGAGAGATAAAATTATGTCAACATCTGTAGCGATGTTACATTGCATGCATATAGAGCATAGGCAGAAATAAAGGAGGAGTGTGTCTTTTGGGGAGAAAGGGGTTTATAGGTATCCAGGCCCTTGAGTATTCCTGGGCTTCTTGGCTTCAGTGGTACAGCTCTGTGAGGAAAGCCCCTCTGGAGCAGAACACAGGCTGTGTCTCCCTGGTTTGGGATCAGTTTGTGCAGCATGTCTGGGACCATGCAGGATCCCTGTGGAAACTGCAGTGCTGTGGAATCATGGGTTCTGTCCAGCCAGAGCACTCCAGCTAGGGTGCAGTAGGATGATGTGGGGAAGCATTTACTTCTTCTCTTACTCTGCTCTACCCTGCTTGCATCACTCTCCTGATCTTGGTCATGATCTAGCTGGTGGCCCAGCTCTTCAGTATTTGGCATTTCTGCTTTCCCACCTTGACTGAAAGGAATTTTCTGGTTTATGATCCTGATCCTCTCTCCAAGGACAAACCTGAAAGCCATAGTATTTTTTTCTTTAACATCTATGTGTCTGAATAAGTTTTGGGACTCTTGCATTTGGAGCAGAAAATTCAGACTAGCAAATTTCTTCCATTTCCTGAAAGGACTGAAAATCACCTCTGCCTTGACACATGCAGCAAGATCCCCCAAGTCAGGGCAGTGTTCAGAAAGTAGCAAAAATAGTAATGATCCTTGAAATTGGTTTTGTTAGACTGAGTTAAAAGGACGGGAAAGGAAATGTGTGGAGCTTGTCCTGCTTCATAGCACATCAATCTCTTGTGTGAGTGCCAGTAGTTTTGGGGTTTGTTTTTTTTCATGAGATTAATATAGAAGGCCAGAAACTATTTCTGCCTACAGGAGCAGGCATAGTATATCCTGCATTCTCTGTGTCTTCCTCCTCTGACTGAATGCTGAAGCATGAAGCATATTCTGAGATGTTTCTATGCTGTGCACTTGCACAGTAGAAAACAGCAGTAGGTGGGATATTGGAAAAGTTAATAACACTTACTCAATGTGGAGGTGAGAAGGTAGTTTTGTTTCAGCAAGATAGTGACTCATGATGCCAAAATGAATGTGATGAGGCTGGTTTATTTTAGCTTAGATATCACACATACCTGTTGAGGTCTGAGATAAAGCAAGCAAACCCTCAGTAAGCATACTGTCAGAGTTCAATACCCTGTAGTGATCCAAGTTGTAAAAGCCTGCCTCATCACATGAGAGCACAGAGGGCTCTTTCTGGGGCTCTTTGAAAGGAAGAGTGGTGCCTTTGTTGGCAGGGTGCTGCCCTGTGCCAGAACACCACAGCGGATGGCAGCATGTGCTCTGCATTCATCGTTGGTCTGAATCCAGGGATTCTGAAGAATAAAGGAAATTTGAGAATATTTCCTGGATTGGGGAGTGCTATGAACAGGTCCCATTGGGTGTCAGCAATATGAAAGGCACTGCTTTACCCTGGTCTGAGTTCGTTCACTTCCTTTCTTCTTCACACCCCAAGATGCTGCAGAGAAATTCTGCAGGTGAGGCATAGTATTTCTAAATACATGGAGGGCTTTTTGTTCTCAGCTTTCTCTTTCCTTGGTTTAAATTCAAAGTAATGACACTGTTTTACCTGAAGTTTATTTTGACAGACCTTCACTCCTAAGAAGCCTAAAATCTCATTGCTGAGTTTACTGGGGATATCTCTTATCACCTGTGGTAGCTTGACCCTAGCTGAACATTCAATGCCCACCAAAACCACTGCCCCCCACAACTGGGTAATGCAGAGAAAATGTAGCACAAGTCTCATGGGCTGAGATAAGGAAAAGTATATGTGAATGGAGCTGAGATCTGTTTTATTTCATTTTCTGTGTCAAGCTGTCGTGGCATTTGATTCCAAAGGACTCATCTCAGAAGGAGTGGTTACAAAGTGAAGTTCTCATTCTAGTGTGAATGAGAAAACCAGTCCTCGTTTTGGTTTTTAATTCCTCTTTTCTCCTGCCTAGACTGTTTTGTTACACTCACCCATCTGTTAATGACCTAATGAAGGCCTCTGAAGGGTTTCTTAAGTCCCTTCTCCCTTTTTTTTGACATTAGACCTTCCTGTGGTGACATGGCAGCCTTGTATAGTGTTTTGGTACCAAGTTTTGAAATGCCTCAGAGCACAGGAAAACCTTGTCCAGCCTTTAAAGGCTGTGGTGCCAAATAATGTGTAGTCCTCCCCAGCCAGATTCCGTAGTGCCCCCGAACAAACACATTGAAATTGAACCTGTGGCTACTGGAGACTATGAAAAAGCTTTCCAGGGAGTCAAGCTGGCAGAGCTGGTGCATCAGAGAAAAGTGTGAGTCACTAGGGGTCAGACCCTTGGGCTGTGGATGCTCAGTGTTGCAGAGGATCTTGTGCGGAGAAGGGAGGGTCCCTGCTGGAGGGAGGAGGATGCCCACAGTCAGACCTCAGTCGCTGCTGCGCGGTTGCCATATGGACACGGCTCTGTGCCAGTGCCAGCAGCTCTGTCACTGCCTGGGGACCGGTGAGTGACATGCCTTTCCTGCCAGGTCGTGCAGATCTGCAGGGGCTGGCGCTCTGCGGGAGGCAGCGCGGTGCTGCGTGGGCGCTTGGCACATGGCTGGGGATGGTTGAGAGCAAAGTGCTTGTGCACAGCAGACACTGTTGAGTATCTTGAGCTTTGCTGCAGAAGAAATCAAGGAGGAGAGATGGATGCTCATCCTCAGGAAAGTTTCCTGAAACAGAACAAAAGAGTCTGAACAATGCAGACATTTCTCCTACAAGACTCCTTCTGCAGGCTGCAACCCAGGCTTTTTTCTGAAGAGCTTTTATATCCACCTCACTTGCAAGCTGCCTGCCTAGGATCTCATTGGCATTCTGCTTTTCTACTGTAATCTCATGTTGTTAAGGAGTGTGATTTTTCTTCTTAGCTGTGCCACATATAGAAGATTACATAAATACTGTGGAAATTTTGGGAGAGGGAAAATGAAGAAGAAGAAGAAGAAAAAGAAGAAAAACCAAACCCAAACCACAAACCCTTCCTCTGAGAAGCATTTTGACTTTGTAATCTTATGTCTTCCTCACAGAGGAAATTCTGTTTAATGTAGGAGGAAGGCAGACATGCCTCTTTACCAAGAAAACCACAAACTGGCTTCCTAATGGTCCAACTGTGTTAATGAGCAATTACAGACAAACACACTGAGCTGAGGTAGATTTATTCTCCTGGCAGCTGTTGACCAAAGATGGTTTGATGCAGCAGTGCTTTTTCCTCCTCTTCAGTGTTGAACTCATTTCCATCTCCTTCCTCTTGCCCTCTTTTCCTGGGTAAATAGAAATTCACTTTCTAGATTGAAGCCATTTCATAAAGGTGATACTTCTGAGATTCAGCTCTCCCATTAAACCAAAGGATAATTCTAGGATGGACAGAAGGCTTTTTTTTGCTCCTCCTAACAGCACAATGCTTCGGTTTCTCATTTTCAAAACAGGTATTTTAAAAAATGTGCCCAGGATACAGGGGTATAATTTAGCTTTGAATACAGGACCCTTTCTGATGGATTGTCGTGAATGTGTTTGAGCTCTGAAATCCTCGATGACAGGGTGTGTGTCAGTGTTGAGAGCAGCCAGGCCAGCTCTCTGGGGGGAACCCTGCGCTCCCGTTCAGTGCAAGCAGTGCACAGACACCGTGTTGCTCTTTGCAGTATCCAAAGGCTCTTTTAAAGTCTGAAACCAATCAAATAATAAGATTTTATCGGTTGTGCTCCCTTCTTTATAGAAAGAGTGAAAATTTGTTAAATATGCTTGCAACTGGCGAAGGAGAGAAGGAATACAACTTCAAACAGTGCTGCTAAAAACAGCCTGGGCTGCTTTTGTTTGGACTTGCAAAACGCGGCAGCTTAATGCCTCCATTGTATGCAGGGGGAAATATGCTAATTCAAAGCACATTTCCCATCAGAAGCCCTTTCAGGCCTGTCATCGCTGAGATATGAAGGATGATAAAAGCGGGGAGCAGGGGAGGCCGCTGCTGTGGGAGCGCGGCTGCGGGCATTGTGCGCTCAATGCGGCTGCCGAGCCCGCTCACCCGTGAAGGCCCGGCCCGGCCGGGTTCCCATGGGCGCCGCCAGCCCCGCCAGGGCCCGGGCCTGGGGCGGCCTCAGGGCCCGCGGTGTGCGAGCACCGGCTCCAGCGCCCATCCCATAGCCCCCTGACCCGGGGTTACTCTCTGCGTAACACGGACAGCTACTTTCTGTTCACTTTAAGTGCACTTTAAGCTGAAATAACAGATTTTTCGTGACAAGGCCTCCATCGGTTCTTTTCCAAGTTGCTGATGCGTGCAGGGCAGTGGCGCTGAGCTCCCTCTGTAAAGCGACGCCTTCAGCTCGGGAAATGGGGGATGCTGCAACTGGCAAGAGTTTTTTCTTCTCAGTTATGCAACAGAAGGGAGTCTGTGAAAAGCTGCTTAGTCTGTTACCATATCTATATGGTTATGTTTGAGGTTGAAATAAATGCATTCATCAGTGTTTGGTATGTCTGTTTGAGGTTGAAATATATGCATTCATCAGTGTTCGGTATGTATTAAAGATCTTTAAATACTGACTGATATGTATAAAAGCCTAGAATTTGGGATTTTTCCCCTTCTCTCTTAAAGTTGTGAAAAGGTCTTTAAATGATGGGGTTTGTCCCAGGACCCTGTTGGTCCAGAACTAGGGAGATGCTCAGTTTACTCAGGAATACATTTTCCGTCTTCCTTTAAACATGTGTGTGTTGTTTTATTGTAGAGAATTTGGGCTTTAATGAAATTGACGATCTGGTAATGTTGCTATGATATTTGCTTGGAAACAGTTTGAAGTGGCAATGAAAAATCAGTTATAGCTTGTTTGGTTCTATAAACCTGCAGTGTACTAATGGCAAATTAAACTAAGAAAATGGGCTTTTGATTGTGTTTGCAATCTGGTGATGTTCTGTCTGCAATAGAATATGTACTGCACTTGAACACACAATTAGTTTCTAAGACCATGGGTGGAAGTAAGTGCTTATAAATACTCTTAAAGCTGTGGCTGGTCTTCAGTTTCTTCCCTGTGCTAATAAACTTGTGAACAAGCGATTTGGTCTGGGTGATTTTGGCTAAGCATGAGAAACTATGGTCTTTTTCTGCAACTTGTGGGCAAGTCTGTGAGATGCAACATGCCTTTGGTTGCCTCCACCTACACCTGACATAGTAGTTTTTTTCTACATAGTGTTCTTCTTCTGTTCTTCGACAGAAAAAACCTTAGAGCCTTGGATGTTGTTTCTGCCTGGTGCTTTTCTCTTGTTTTAATTTTAGGGATTTTTTTTTCAATATATAAATCCCTTCTCCCTTTCCCTGGTGCCTCAGCTCCTTTTTTTCCCTCTCCAAATGGTGCAGAAAGGTGGAGCAGATAATTGTACTTCAAGAATCAGGAGTAGTGAGATATATGGAAGATGTGTCTGTAGTACTACAGAAATCAAAAATGCCAAGGGCATTTTCAATAACTAATGTGAGTGCCTCCAGAGGAAGCACACAAAGCAAATGTTTAGTGTTTACACCTGGGAAGCTGTGAATGCAAGAGAAATGGTTACAAATGTGCTGAAAACCAGAGAGTAGAAATAAAACGGGATGGGAATGATGGAAGGAACAAATAAAAGGCAATGCTGGATGAATTTCACTCTGAGTCATGACAAAGTGCAGAAATTATGTCTTTCAGCTGTTTAAAACAAGTGAATGTCACGTTTGGAAAGAAACAGAGATGGGGATGTAACTAGACATTGCTCAAAAGAGAGTCTGGGTGGTTTTCAGGCAGGAGGAACAGGGGCCATTTCAGAGGCTGGGACCCTGCTCCTTCTGCACTGGCTGCAGCGGGGCCCTGGCCATTGTGCAAGCCCTCCTTTGCGCCAAGCCTCAAAACCTGCTGGGCCACAGAGTGGCTCTTCTCACCAAACACTGAAAGGCTCCAAGCTTGAGACACTTAGAAAATTAGGCAAGACAAAATGTTGGAAATATGTACTCTAGGGAATAATCCTGCCCTGGCAAGGGATTTTACTTGACAGCCTATCTGGGAACCCAGGCTGAAAGCTGCTACTTTGTCCTTAACTCACCCTATAGCACTTTTGTCTCCGAGCTCACTTTGTACACAGGATCACCCACTGCTGAGGTTCAGCAGAAATTGAGGCGTGACATGATCCAGACGGAGCTCCAACCACACTCGTTGTTAGCAGGTTAAGTCATTCCTCGTTTACAAAGGTAGAGGGGTGGAGTTTTTTTCTTAATTGTGCCTAGCTCCCTGAGTGCACACTTAGCTTTTTGTGGGCTCAAGAAAGACCTGTAGAACACTTGAGCAGCGTTGTTTGCTGTTCACAGCGGCGCTCTCAAAGGCTTTGCAAAGCGCAAAAGAACCACTGCTTTCGACATGACTGGGATCCCAATCGCTGCAGCTGGAGAGAAGGGACTGGAAAAGCTAGACTGGAGAAGTTGCTTGGCACATATTTAGTCGATGAGTTAATTGGACACTCTCAACGTGGGACTTGTTAATGTCCTGCTGCTTTCCTAATGAGGATATCTGCTGTTGCAAAGAATACAGTGATTAATTGGGGACCGTTTCGTTAGTGTCTTAACTGAGGATTTCATGACTAGTGTCTTATGTGTGAACAGAGACTACATTTGCAATTCAACAGGCAGTCCAGCACTGCATGACAGAACTGAACTGGTCCAGGATCTTTCCAAAGTATAGTTGAATTACACTAGAATGAGAATTTTCTGTCTTGGGGAAACAGCTACAGTCCTCGTGACTTACAAGGTGCTGAAACCTCAAACAGTGAATTTCAGTACCTCATACCAATCATTATTGTGATGCTTTCTTTTATCTCAACATTTTGACTTTTGAGTTCAGTGGGCTTTTCAAAAAGTTGTTGCACAACTGCCCAACAATCCATGAGCTGCTCTAGGAGCAATGTATGGCAGAGCCTGGGGCCGGTGGTGCTGGTTTTCCAACCTGGGATACTGAGATAAAATGGTGACAGTGCTCCCAAGGTGTGGCTTAGCTGTGCTGCAAACTCCAGTCTGATCTTGGCTAACTTGGTTCCTGGCCCTGAAACCTTGAGCTGCAGGAGTCTGTAGCAGTCTGTACTCTAGGATGGCTGTGCATTCACTATCAAACTGAATACCTATTGCATGACTCTGTAAATTAGTATGCATTCCCCATAGCTGTTCCAATGGTGCTCATATGGTTTACTGTTCAATAAAAATACATATATAATTGTATGCATTTTCTTCATATACATATGAATATGCAAACATGCGTGTTTTCTGCATGTGTACATAAACACACATATCTACATCTGTGGTTTATGCATGGACTCCTTTGTGACATTCTAGGAGGATTCTTCATCCTTGTCCTTCCCCATGTACCCCCAGTATGCAGTGTGAGGTACCCTTCTATAATGAGTGCCCCTGGTTTCTTTTTGGGGACCTGTAGGCTTTTGCACTTCTTTTTATTTCCCTGCTTTTTTCCATGCTTTGTGAAGAGACTGGACTGAAGCCAAGACTGAATAACAAAACGAGCACTGAATAGATGAGAGATTGTAGGTGGGATGCTGAAGTCTATGCGAAGAGTGGGAGGGCAATTTTGAAAATCAGAACTGGATGTAAAGTTAACAGAGAATTGTCTGATTAAATGTGACTTTGTGGAGTAAAAGGCTAAGTTTGTGTCAAGGCTGAACTCAGTGATGTTTATTTATAGACAGAAGAAAAGAAATCAACAGGTAGCCTCCCAGTGCCAGGCCTGTGTCAAGCTCTTGTGTTTTGAGATGGAACAGCTGTATTAACAGGAGTATATTATAATGATACCTTTGCTGCCTTCTAAATTGCTGGCAGAAATAGCTCTTCTACAAGTACAAGAGGCACTTCTACTTGAGTGCTGGCAAGTGTGACATAAATATCTAGGATGCTATTTCAGTATGTCCAAGTATTCAGAAGCTCCAGTTAGTTTCCTGAGATGGCAGTAAGCTTTGACAACAGTGTTGGAGAAGAGGGTTCACAGCAAAAGCTAAGTATGTTGGATTGTCTTCAAAGTGCAGAATTAAGGCAACAAAGACAAAAGGCTTGAGCATATTTTTTTCCTGCTGCACTGCAAGGCAAAGGCATGATAGCTGAGAATTTCCCTTCAGTTGTGATGGACAGAGGGAGCAAACAAAGGTGGTTATGTGTGCCAAAGTCAAAAATGTAGCCCTTAAAATTCTGGAGCAGCATTTGAAGCACTATTGAAGGCTTCATGTACAAGTCATGTATGTGAGGATCTTGCCACTGATGAAGAGAAAAATGTATGGAGATTGGGTAACCCAAAGCCTTGTTTAGCTCCTTCATTAAAGCATTTGAAACCTGCCGTGCAGTACACTTGTAGAAACTATGCCATAAAATTGTGGAGCTGGAGTAGAAGCTGAGGACAGCCACCGGAGCTGGAGCTCTGAACACTTGCCTAATGATAGTTCCTCCTGGGGGACATGCTAGGAAGTCTTTGCTTTCATTTTCTGTATTTCCATGCTCCTTCTACTGTAGTCTAAATGGGCTCTAGTTTGTCATCATATTTTTTTCTGGCTTGCCAAAGGGATGGTGCTTCTCCAGGCAGCCTCACAGGAGAGGGATGCAAGAGGTGATGTTGATTCCAGCTTAGTTTCAAATGTATCCTTTTTTGTTTTCATTTTTTATTGCCTTTCCTTGGAAGTCTTTAGGATGGTTGAGAGTCCTGTATTTTGTCTGTCAAGAGTTTTGAATTATTTTCCCCAGATTTTTCTTTTTTAAATACAAGTTTCTAAAACCCAGGAAAATATTACTAAGGCCCTTAGATTAAATAAATAAAATCCATCACTTTTAAAAATTATTTCCTTCTGTGCTGTTGACTGCCTTTCATAAGTGGAAATGGAGCTCCCACCTGCTTAAGAAGACATCAACTTTTTCTTTCATTTTGACTTTCATTATAGTTCTTCAGGCTTTTTCCTCTGGTCGACTTAACATCTCTACAGCTATCTTTGAGACTAGAACTTGATGAGACCTAACTATGGAAAAGCCATGCAGAACCATCTGCTCACTTTCTAAGGGACTTGTTTTTTCCTTTTGTGTTCCAACTAAATGTTAGCTGTTGGTGTATGTTCTGGGTCTGGGCTGTTTATTTCCTTTGATTCTCAGCCGTGGCTGTAACTGTAGTGGTCCAGCTGGAAACAGGCAGGCTAGACAGAGAGCTGTATGTACCCCAACAATTGAGTGACATCTCCTCTGCCTGCTGCTTGTCACCAGGCATTTAGCTTGGCAGCAGTCATTGACACCTTCATGAGGCTTTCTTAAGGGAGTCACAGCACTGGCATCTTCACGCTGTTAAGGTTTGCTTACCCTCCTGGATTTCGCTCCATTGGTTAACTCAGTGATTTTCTTTGGCTGCAGAGATAGCCACTATCCATGCTTAAGCCTTTATTTTTGCTCTTTCTAACAGAAATTTGAGACTGAGACCCCTAAGTGCAGTGCAGACTCATGTCTGTGTTTCATACTGTAGTATAAGTGCAGAGATTTTCCACTGTTATTTGTTAATTTGGATTCCATTTTCCCAGTAACCTAGTATATCTGAAAGAATGAACCCCAATTTTTAAGTTTTTGTAAGGTACTTGCAAGATCTATGACTGCTGCACAACTAAAAACTTGTCATGCTTTGATTTTATCCACATGGAAAGTTTGCCTGCTTTTGCATAAGTATTTGGATTGGGTTTTATAAGCAAGTCTTTGGTAACTGGTTTAAAGCTGAACATGAGCAATTACATTGCACCAAGTGGCTTCACGTGTATTTGTTCTTTCTCTTAAATATTAAAAAAAAAGTTTTCTACAAGTCATCTTTAAAATTAGTTGTTTGGACTATGTGTCAGTCTTATTTGAAGGACAGTCTCTGTATTTTAACTTCTGAGTCTTGGATCTCATAGATAATCTCAAATTGCTCTTCAGCTATGTGAGAACACTCTTTATTACAGCTCTGTGAAGCCTTTGTAGAAATGGCAAGTGTGTATTCATCTCCTGAAAGCTTGTGAAGAATTTGCTGTAGCTTATGGTAGAGCTTCTCAGCCTGCAGGAATGTAAACTAGATTCAGTGACATTAAAGATAGATGTTCAAAAGAAACTGGCACATGAACAGAATAGGGATTCTAATGTATTTTTTTTACTTTTGCAATTGTGCTATTTTAATTGACTGAGCAAAATTATTAAATGTGTGGTTTGGGGGTTTTTTTTATACCTAGATAAAATAGATTTAAGCCTTTTTTTGAAACTATTTTGCAGTAAATGTGACTTGGTCTGCAGTGCCTTCACATACTTTCCTCCACTGCTATTCATCCTGAGGTTTGGCAGTAGGCTCAGAGCTGTGCTTTAGCAGCAGAAACCCTTGCTGCTCAGCCCCTCTCCTCATTTTCACTTTTATCTTGTTCTGCAAAAACAAAATGCTGGGCTGAACTTCTCAAATGTAACTAGCTGCCTGCCCTGTTGCTGGTTATCTAAATCAGCTTGGTCTGTACAAGCAGGTTTTTACTGAATATCAGTCTTAAAAGTTTTGGGTTTTAAAGATTTTTTTCCCTTTGTGGCTTAATATTGTGCTGTGTTGTCATAGGCATAAACTTGATGTCTCCCAGTCTCATCACATATTATGACAAGGATGTATCTGTTTAAGGGAGGGAACATTGAATGAGACAACTTGCTGGCTGAGATTAATGCTTGAAACACAAGATCAGCACCCATGTTAGCACTGGAGGAAATAGTATAGTTTGTTTTATTTGCTGTATTTATCAATGATGGTGTAAAAGTTTGAAAATCTAGAAATTACTTAGAATGATAAGTGCTTAAAACCTGTCATACATTGCAGCAATCCAGAAAATAGTAACAAGGGAGGGGAGAGAATTTTACACTCATACATCACTTGGAGCTTTTAGAGGATTATTTACTTGGTAGGATTAATGCTTTTGAATAGTTGGGCTTGATGATTTTTGAAGTGCTCAGTTCAGGTTCTTGTGAACTTGATTCTGGTATTGTGCACAGATTTTTCATTGCCTGTTTGGGGAAGGGGTTATTCTGGGGAAACAGTTGAGGAAATAGTCTCCCAGCCTGTTAGTTTTGAGTTTCTGAAACATCACAAACTCTGAAGTCCTGAGCCTGCCTAAAATTCTGCTCACCAGTAGGAAAGTGTGCAGCTGTTTGAAGGAATAGATCTCACTGGTAAAGAGGGGAGGGCTACAGTCATGGGCTTCCTCCAGGGACAGTCTGTAACCACAGGTTATGTCTAATGTGTTTTCTGTTTAAATAAAGGAAATTCCAGATTATGTTTGTATTTTCTGTGTGTTTGTACTGATAAGTGCATTGATATTGCACCACTTGAATTAGGTTATGAACAGGCCTTTTGTAACTTAGGATAGTCTGAAGGGAGGTTTCAGCCTTTTAAAGTTTTAGACCTTTCAGTCTAAAAGGAAAGATCATTAAGAAAGAGAGATCTAGACTGTGACAGAAGTACCAACTGCACAATGAGGCATTCCAAAAAGAGAATCTTATGTCAGAAGCAATCAAGTACTTTGACCAATTGCTAAAATTTATGTGACTTTCAGCAAGGAGAGTGTATTTGGTATGGATTTTCAGTCTTACTGATGTTAAATGGGGAAAAGTCCCACTCTTCATAGAACCTTTTCTTTGTGTAATCATTATACCAACAACTTTTAGTAATGGTTAAAAAAATACAGCAAACACATCAGCCATGCTTTCACCTTTTGGCTGGTTGTTTCAGGGAGTGTGTTTGCAGTGCATGGTCTTGCTGGGGAGGGATTTCAATCTGTGTGTGGATTGCTGTCTTGGCACTGGAGAGGAAGGTGGGGGAAGTATGCCATGCCACCTTGAGGGCATGGGATTGAGGGTTGAGGTCTCTGCTGTGCCTACTGATTTGACTACCTTCAGGAACCCAACCCCTTGTCCCACATTGGCTCCCGAGGATACTGCATGCCATCTACAAATTACTACCATCATCCTGCTTACACAGAGGTCTGCTGAAGTGGGAGCTTCAACTGCAGACTGTTCCTGGACTCCAAGGAAGCATTTTAGGCAAATGCTTGGCATCAAGATTTATGCTGTGATACAAAACTTTAGGATATGACCAAGACCTCCTGGCAGCTGTGCTGAAGCCTGAACTCTGAGCAGTAATGCCCAAAGCAAAGTAACAGCTGTGTTGGCTATGGTGAGAGAGGAGGGTTTGTGCACTAATTTCTTGAAAGAGATGAGAACCTTCTCTAATGGTTGGGTCTGAGGGCTTTTGTGCTTTTCACTTGACATCTAGAAATAAAAATGCGCAGCAAAATTGTGGGTTGTACTATCTTCAACTAGAAGAGACTAAATTGTATCTACAGATCTTTGGACTGCTTCCCTCTTCCCACTCTCCTCTTTGGATTTGTTATAGGGAACATGCAGGGTGTAGGTTTTGACATCCTCAGCATTTGCTGAATCTGCTGTGAGTCTCTGCAGGCTGCAGAACTGGCTGCAATGGCTGGACCACAAAGGCCATTGCTCCACCATCCTACACACACAAAGGGCTGCCTTTGGGCGCTTGTGCCCTGTGCAGTGTGTTGCACTGTAAGGCATTGAGACAAGCAAAGTGACAGGCAGGGTTAATTAGCCTCAGTGCAGCCTTAAATGTGTCAGTTGTCCTGGGTTTTGGGAGGGGAACAATACCCCTGTGTGGTGTCACCCTGATCTGTGGCTCCCCAGCACAAGAGTGGGCTGGGGACACCTAAAGTCACCTCATGCAGTGCAATGCTGGCATGTCTTGAGTTTGTTGCTCCCAAGTGCAGCTTATTTGATCATGTTGCAGTCTGTCTGGATTTGAGGAGTGATCAAACGTGCTGAACAGCAACTCTGTGCTCACTCTCAAGCATGGCTTTAGGTCTCTAGTGGCAGACCTCCTTTTAAAGCCCAAGTTGTGTTTTCTTAAACATTTTATCCTTTAGAGTGTTGCACATGCATTTTAGCTCACTTGAACTGGCTTCCTGTCTCCTTGCTTGGATATTTTTTCTTCTTTTTTTCCCCCCATTGTGCTCACGAGTCAAACAAAGAATTAAAATTTTCCATGTACGTACATATATATATGCCCGCTTTTGCTTTTATGCTTCTCTCACACAGTCTTTTACCGTGGGTGAGCGGATCTCTCAGCAAAGAAAGCAAACAGAGAGAGCAGACCCATCACCCCCCACCCCTTGAAAGAGCAGAGGGCATGTGGAATAAATCAAAATGCAAAGCATAATAACAAGGTCCCATGGGAAAGGGAGCCGTGTGATTGTGTGCCGGCGTGCACTCCCCTTGGAGACGGCGGCCGGGGGGCTCACCTCACCGGCCGGGGGCTCCTTTCTTTCTGCCTTGCATCTCCCCTCCCGGTGTCACCACGCCATTCACTACCCGGAGAATTGATTAACGTTGGTCGGGAGACGGGAAAGCGGGACAGAGCGGAGGGCAGGAGGAAGGGGGCGCGATCGGGCGGTGCTGTCCCCGCGGTGTGGCACGGCGAGGCACAGGATGGCTATTTTATAGCTGGGGACCCTGGTGACGTATAGCTGAGGGAGCTGGCACAGCTCCTCGTGGACCAGTCAGCGGAGCGAAATTGAAGCTGACAAGACTTTTCTGGCATTTTGGAAAGGACTGTAATCTACTGTAGGGGAGAACAGAGCCGCTCAATCACCGCCGCTGTAAATAGGAGACGGAAGGGAGTGAGAAAGGAGGCGAAGAGAAAAAGTGCTTGCTGGGGGGGGAGGGGGGGCGGCATTTTTGGTGGATGGTATGAAGCCAGCCATGGAAACTGCAGCGGAGGAAAATGCAGAACAAAGCCAAGAGAAAAAAGGTACCCAGGGGTCTAACAATAGCCTGTTTAAATCTTTTCATTCAGGGGGCTTAAAGAGGTTTAGGCCAGTTTTGTCACTTTTTCAAATAGCTCTTAAACAATCATCACTGCGTCTTCGGGCTTTCAGCCGTCCTTTCCTGCATGGCTTGACAACAAATTAATAGAGCATCAACCTTTCTGTCTGCGTCTGTATTTGCTCTGAATCTGTCCTAACCCTACCCGAAATGATGCTTGCAAAAGAAGTCTCGTTATTGCTGCGTCTTTGACAGATTCTGGTAAATTTGGTTTACAGAGGTAGCGTGTGCCTGTGTGTTTGCATGTTGTTTTCGGAGCCGTGATCTGGTGTTTTCATCGAGACTAGCCATGTAGCGAGGCTTTGCAATGCAGTGTGGGAGACCTAGGTTATAGCAACATAAAATAGATTATAATGTCACACAACCTTCGTGTAGTGAGCTCCATGCCAAATGCTACTCTTATTTTAAAAATTCCTTTTCTATGGTGTCATCTGGCAAATTTTACTTTGGTAGCTATCTGTCTGCACTATGATAAGGGAGAACAATGCAGTGAGTTTTGCAACATTAGATTTCAGGATGTGTTGATCACTGAGAATTGCTGCTTAATGGAGAGAACAATTCCATGGTAATGGTTCTGTTGTAGGGAGATGGCAGCGCGGAAAGAGAGGTGCTTCATCCATCCCAGCTTTACAGGTTGATTCTCTTTGGTCTGGAGTGCTGAACTTCAGAGCATAAATTCAACTCGCAAGGGACATTTTCTTTGTGTATTGTATAATTTGTGTCAAATAACCGTTCCTCTTCAGTGTAGCAGACTACTCTACAGATCACAGCAGTTTGTTGGGTTTTTTTACTGAATGGTACAACAGCAACAAAATTATTTAAATTTCCACTGTGTTTTTACTTGAGCCATAGTACATTTTTTAACCTGTTGTGTATCGTTTATAAGCAATCTGAGTATCTCATGTGAGTATCTCATAGGCTTAAGCAGCTGATAAACAACTAGTGTATTTCCCCAAGCAGAATTCTTTCATCGATTGTTAAGCAGTTCAGATATAAACATGATAAATCCCGTAGTGTCCAGTAACAGATTTTGTTTTCCTGCTTTGAATCTGACTCCTGCTACACACTTCATATAAAACAAGCTTCAGTTTCAAGTAAATGAAATTTGTCAAGTGATTAGACATAGTACTACATAATCCCCTAGGGATTTCACAAAAGGAGGTCCACTGATGAGAGATTAAACTCCGAAAGCCATTAGTGTATGTGGACAATAACCCACCTCACTGCAGATTTTGAGTAATTAATGTACAAAATGTCCTGAATAGATTGACTATAAAACCACCTTGAATTGATAGATCATTCTTCAAAAATTACAGCAATTCTTTCTTCTGATTGAGGAACTTTTTTTAAACCAATGGAATTCATGTTACAATGAACACTAAAGAAAGTTATCTGCATGCATTAGCAGCTGCGCAAAACAAAATGTGTTGCTGAGTGTGTTTTTGATGAGTTTATGGCTTCCCTTTTGTTTTGGCAAGGATGAAAGAACAACATGTAGAACAGTAAATCTGCTTCCAAGTCAAGGAGGTTGATCTGTTGCTTTCATCAAATGCAAGCAGGGAGCCTCCTATCCCAATGTTAGCACAATTTCTTATTTTTTTCTATGATAATTTTATACTTTGGATCTGTTACATAAGTATATGTATGTAACACTTGTAGGCTTTGTTCCTGCTGATTCTCTGATTCCTGAAAGTAGCATGCGGTCTCTCACAGTATGCTCTGTATTTCTCTTCACTTAAATTCTCAATATGCTTCACAGCAAATTAAAATGCAGAAAGCTGAAAGTCCTACTCCTAATTTCTGTAGCAAAACAAAGAGACCAGATCCCCTGCAAAGTTACTGCTGTGAAGTGGTCATGGAGAAGACGTATTTGGTTTTGAGGGTCAGGTTTTCCAAAGTGCTAAATCTGTCGAGTCCAGTTGGGTTTTCAGATTGGCTCAGCAGGCATCACGTACCTCTCAAATGTCAGAATTTTTCAATAGGGCTCTTTCACCAGCAGCTCCTGTGGAGGAAAATGGGCTTTTTCTCTGTGTAAAGAAACTCGCAGGAAAATGCTGCTGCTTTATTTTGGGGTACAGAACAGAAGATTTCATATACTCTCTGGACCACATCTCTTACTTGTTATGGCTCACATGCTTACCAGCCTTGCAACATTTTCCTCCTCTTCGATCCCACCTGGACTTGGTAATGGCCATCCTTTATGAGATGCCCTAGATCCAGTTATTTCAAGGCAACTGCCACAGCTTGAAGCAGCTGAAGTCCTATCACAGGGTCTTTTAACTCTTCCTTCTAGAAATTAATTGCAAAGCCTAAGCAGATAAACCACCATCTGAAGGGGTTTGGGAGATGCTGCTCTTGCTAGGACTGAGCGAGGGAAGATCATGAGCATTCTGCTTTGAGTACTCAAGTTCACAGTCAGTATGCTTTTCACTGCCATGTTCTGGGAAAGTATATGCATTTATCTAATAGTAAATCGTGCTTTTAAGCTAAGAAGTATTTTCCCTTAGCCAGAATTTTAAACTGCCTATTTCTGGAGTGTGTTTCCAATGCAAGGACCTCCTTGATGATGTGTTGTAATTTTGTGGAATAAATACTTGGAGGAAGTTGGGCTAGGGCTATGTGCTGTCTGTGTACAGGTCTCCCAATATTGGGAGAACCCTGGAGAGCAGTGCTGCTGGAGCCCTTGGCATGAGCAGCGAGGTCTGTTTTCAGTTTGAGCACCCAAAGCAATCGTACGTGAGCACTGGTGCCATGCAGGTATTGGGTTGTGTTTCCCATCTCTGTGGCAAATGTGGCCAGCCAGCTCTTTTGGACTGCAGTGTAGCTGAGACAATTTGCACAAGCTAATGTGCTTTATGAATAGTTACAGATTGATAAATGAAAATTGTTGAAGATTATTTAAACTTTTTAAATTTCCTAAACGATATAGACCTAAACCATGCTATCTTTTAATAATTTTCATGAATCCCCTGCCTGATTCAGGCAGCAATACTACCCAGCTGATGGATTCAGTGTTTATCTGACATTTGTTTCTCTGCACCCAGATGAGTGGCTGCTGTCCCAGTTTTTTTAATTGGAATTGGAACAACCCTCATGTTGATGGAGATAAGAAATAAGTCAGCTTTATGCTGTGTATCAGCAGCCCTTATCAGAGGAAAACACCATGAAAGCTGAAGCAAAATGTTTAACAGATACTTTGCAGGGCTGCAGGACAGATTGGATGCATTTTAAAGATGAAGGTTTACAAATTATTACAAATGACAGGGTTTATCTTGCAGGCATTAAATTAAATCAGAATGCGAGGACTGGGCAGGCAGATTTACTGAGGTGGAATAAATAAGAAAAACGAAATGCCGTTTTGCATCAGCAGTGAAGGATATAGATCCTGATACACATTAGCAGAGACAAGAAGTTTCCCTTTTCATTTAACTGTGAGAAATACTACCAAGTTGCAAAATAAAATGAAAAAAAAAATAAAAAGAAGAAAAAAAAGAATATAAACCCCAACTGTGGATGACCATGGTGAATTCACCAATTACACATGGGGTGGAAGAAAGCACTGATACTAGGGTTTAGGTTCCTTAAATGAATACATATGATGTTCAAATTGCCTATGCTCTGCTGAGGAATAATGAAGACCAGTTTAAGCAGCTGTACCAAAGTTCCCTTTTAATTGGCTCTTCCCTGCTTATGTTCTCTTGGTAAAAGAAGACCTTGTGGTTAGTAATAGCTGTGAGCTCTATTATTTTTATAGTATATGAAGCCATATTTCAGCTTTTAAGCTCTAAATAAACAAGTATATACTAGTCCAAAATGGAAAGAAAATACTTTGCTTGTCTTACACTATTGCACACAGTTGTACAGTTGTGTTTAAATGAAGCTGTAAAGTGCAATGTGAGAAAGGAATGGATTGTCGTGCAGTTTATTTCACTTTTAGTAAAGTTATTTTTACATAGTGAGCTTATGACATTTTGATGCATCACAGATGTATTTTTCATTACAACAAATTGGAAAAAAAAAGTATTTTTAAAAAATATGTGTTATGATCATGAACCAAAATTTCCAGGGTACCCACCTAATGTAAGGCTCACACAGTGGTATCAGAGCTGTCAAGCCATTCAAAGATATTTAGTATGCTGCATATTTCCCCCCATTTTAAGCAGTTGATTGGTGTTTCAGATCCACTGACAACAATAACTGCTGTAAGCATAAGTCCCTGAAGAATACGACTGTAGGAAGAGAGGTCCAGCCCTGGGAGAATCTGGGACACGCAATATTCTGGGGATAATAATTTGGCAGGCTTAGTGATTTAGGTTTTAATGAATAGGATTTGGTTTCTAAATAGGAGGGGCTTGAAAAATACTCGGAGCATGTACTCATACTGGTCTGAACAACCTCATGAAAGCAGAAAACCTAGACATATGTGCCATGGGGTATGGTAACGGGGGTGGGGGAAACCCAGATGGCACTGGGTTGTGTGTGCACAATGGATTTTGCAGCAGGAGCAAAGGGGGCAAAGAGGGGGGGAAGATCTCCTTCAGTTACTCTGACCCTTCCCCATTTTCTGCCCAGCCTTGCTCCTTGTCCACTATTCATCACCAGATCATCAATGACCAAACAACACCCTCTCTTTGCTCCCATGGACTGCTTCATCCGCTGAGACAGATGAATATTAAAACTGTGTTTCCTCTAAACCCAAAAGATAAAGGCAGCAAGCATGAGGATGTTGAGCACTGTGAGTTTGATTACAGGCATGCAGGATGATTCATCCCAATGAATATTGAACACCACAGTCTCCATCCGTGTGCCTGCGTGGTGTGACATGGAAGCATTGTCAGTTCTGTAGCTGCTGTGTCTGTGCAGGACTGAGGACAACCTGGTTCTGGCAGGAGTCCTTGAGTTTGGCTGTGGGTGGAGGATATTGTCACCTAGACCAGGGAATGCAATTAGTGCAGTTAGTTACTCAAAAAGCAAAAGGTAAAGACACCATTAAGCCTGTTTCGTTTCCCAGCTATTTAGGGTACAGAGTTAAATTCCAATGGATATGGACTGTGTGCAGCAGTTGTTAAGCCACTGAAGCCTGAGGAGCTTTTGACCTGGTATGGATTTTACATGAGTGGACCTGGGTGGGTCCCAGTAGAGTCACCCAAGATGCTCTTCAGCTTCAAAGGTCGTGTCAGGCATGCACTAAGGGCTACCAAACAGCCATTGCTAAGTGGCTCTTTCCATTGAGCCAGTGCTCAGTGGAAAAACTGAGATTCCTTATGGAGTTTAAACTGCCAGCCTAATGAAAGGAGCCCTGTTACTGCAAAACCAGAAATTGCTAATTAAAGAAACCAACTGCATAGAATATTTTCGCTTACAGAAATGATGCTACAAAGTTTACATGATGTCTCTGTGTTTCAGGGTTTGATGTTTGTACAGCAGACAGGTGACTTCACCAACATTCCCCCCGGCTAAGGGAGAAAAGGAGCTGCCTGCTCTGCTGCTCTGAACAAGTGCTTTTTGTGGCCACTGCAGGAGAAATCTCAAACTGTGGGTTCAAGCTAGTAGGATAAAATCTTCTTGATGTGGAAGGTTTGGCTTAGATGCTGCTGCAGTACAAATGAATAATTCTTTTCTTTTTGGAAGTCTTTGCAGCTGGTTATTTTTAATCTTAATTAAAAAAAAAAATCTGAATCTGTTACCAGTGTCCAGTAAGTAGCCTCAAAAAAGCAGGGGGCAGACATTGGGGAGGCAGAGAAGGAGAAGAGGTATGCTGTACTAGAGAATAATTTTGTTTTCCGTTTTGTATCCAATTCCATTTTTATGGCTTTCTTTGTGATCTCCCAAGCAGGATTGTTCCTCTCTAAGCAGAAGGAGATGACATCATCCTGAGAGTGTGCAGTCATTTTGGAACAGTACTTTCAACACATTTTGAATTTTGTTATGCTCATAAGATGTAGAACTTGTCTTTCCTAAGAGGAAGAGTGAGCCACACCATACAGAATAATGTCTTCTGTGGAAGATTTACTGATACCTGCTTGCTGGTTTGTGTGTGAGATGCAGAGAGGGGAAAATTACCAAGCCATAAAGTATCCTTTAGAGAGCTATTGATGCTAAATTTATGTAGAAAACCCAAAAGACTCTTAGTATTGGAATTTGATTCCTGATAAAGAAGACCAACAAATTCTTGGTTTAAATCTCTAGATCTAGCATTTGGATTCAAGGCCGAGATTTTTTTCTCTTCTTGACATATGCAAATGTGGCTGTGCCAAACTCCTCATTGCACAAGCAGCCAAACCATATGACAAGGACTGGGTCCAGGACCTTCTGAGCCTCTCATAGGCTTGAAATTTATGGCATTTCTACTTCTCCTGCCCCTTGAAATTTGTCTGTAATCTAGTCTACAGTAGATGACAACCTTCAGGTTCTCCACGTGCCCAAACGCTGCTGAATTGGATTTGCTTCAGCCAGAAATGATGGTTGCTTTCTCATTTAGCCCCTGCAGAGGGGGACTCTGGTGCATTTTGAAGAAAGGTCTGTCAGTGTCACCCTGAGAGCTTTGACAAGGCCACAGTGGTAGCAATGGGGACATGTAGGCTCAGAAGTGGTTTGGTGCTGTTTCCTGCCTCCTCAGGGGCACAGAAACCCAGTGCCAGTGCGTGTGCCGTGAGTGTGTGAGTGGGTGAGGTGAGTTACTGCATGTGGGTCTTGTTGCTGGGCTTCCTCTGAAAAGACAAGGAGAAGCAGGACTGCTCTTGAACCTGGAGCAAATAATTTTCAACGCACTTGGTCCACATTTTTGGATGTGAGCAGAGCCTAGGTGAAATAAAGCCTAGGTGATATAAAAAAAACTTTTTATTTTTTTAATGTAAGAAAGTATCAGTGCAAACCTCTGTGTTTGCCCTACCTTGACATGAAGCAATAACCTTTTTCTTTGACAGCATTAGAGTATTTTTAAAAAACAGGTAATGGGATTTTCCATGACTTTGCCTTCCTTTTCTGCTGGAGCAGAGCATTTTGTCATGGACAAAGAGGACACATGAGAGTGGGTGGGGGTAAGGAATAGAGGGCCCTTCCTTATGTGTTTTAACTCAAATCCTAGGTAGAGTTTCAGCTATTCAACCTTTCTTAACACCTGTGTGAGCATTTCCCTCTTGATCATCCCTCCTAATCTCTTCCCTTAGTCTGTAAGGTTATGTTGTTTCAATTCTGAAACTACCGTGTGTTTTTCTGGGCTCTTGTTTTTAAAGTTAAATGACTGAAAGTACTGAACTAAGACTTGCTGGTGACACTGACTTTTTACCACCTAAAATTGGCAGTGATCACCAGACCAGAAATGGAAATTGGCAGGTACCACTGGATGTACAGGAGTTCAAGGCCACACCGGTACCATCATGTGCCAGCATTGAGAGGCAATATTAGTCCTTTGGGGATTCAAGGTAAATAAAGGGCTGGGTGAAAGGGAAATGAAGAGTTCAGAAATGGTAGTAGCATAAACTTAATGCTTTGCAGTAGTCCTAACAATTTAAGATAAAAGTTCCTCTGTTTTTCTTGTTTTATTTGTTAAGGCTGTAAGGAGTCTACTTCTTTTTGTATGAATACTTGACATAAATTTGAATTTCCTTGTTAATGCTTGAAAGATAATGTGTGGTGTGAGGGACAGCTTCCTTTTATCTGTGCTCCCAATTGCTTCAAAATTGTTTACGGATGAGATGAAATAGTTTGGGGGTTTATATGGATGAATCTATCAGACTTATCAGCCACAAATGCAGAAATGACACTAAAGCAGTGACAGCAAATCTGACTCACTGGTAGCCTGTGCTTCCTAGACAATATCCTGTGGTTTGGTTTGCATTTTTCCCTTGCTAGAAGCACTAAATGCATCTGTGAGAGTCTAGAGGAGAATTTCAGGTGAGGCTGTAAAAATGGTTTGGTGATTCTTCATGCCTGTCTTTTCGATGTCTGGCTTGAGACCTCAAGAAGATCCTATTTACTTTTCATGAAGCCTTATTTTAAGGGTCTGTGGGGGAATTGAGTTTTGAAGGATCTCAGAAAAGCACCTGAAATGAAGCCATGATTGATCACATTAGAAAATTCCAGTCTGACTGATGGATAGCACAGCAAGGGGTGTATATGCTCAGAGACAGCCTTTGCAGCTAGCTCAATCCAGAATTTTCCTCTCTTTATGGAGCTGAGTGACTGAAGCCTGCTTGACAGCTTGTTTGCTGGAGAGGCCTGCCTCCGCATCAGAGACTTTAATAGCAATGCAGGGAAATATTCACCAAAGCTTGCTGCCTCATCCTTCCCCTTCCCATCATATTTTCATACTCATGTGCTTTAGGATTCAAATGTTTATGTATTTCAAATGGCTTTTTTTTCCCCAGAAATGCTTAGGTCACAAATTTTGATCTGTCTTCAGTATCAATATTTATTTGACCATATTTTATTACGAGTTACCTGGGTGACAGGTTTGGGGCTGCTAGAAGACATTTCCAAGCCTCACGTTTAGTACACATGGGATATTTTACACACAAAGGAAATGCTACAGGGAGTAGTGGTAGATTATGAATGCTGCCTCCCTGAGCTGTGAAGGATGTGGAAGGAGCAGGCTAGACCCTGGTTATCGGGGTCTTGGGCCCCTTCAGCTGTCCCCAGTGATGAGACATGTCCATATGTGCTGGCACAGATGAGCCAGGACACAGAGATGCACAGCCTTCTGTTATAGCAGCTGGGAGTCTGGCACCTAAAATGGTGCTAGAAACCCTTGTTTAGGCAACTGAACCCTTGTCAGTCTGCCTTGGGAATCTTTCTGAACTATCATGTAGGTAAATATGCCTGTCATGAAGGAGTTGAGGATGAAAGGGTTCTTGGTGATGGTGAAACCCCCCCCACTCCCACCAGAGCCCAGAAATGCCAGCTCAAGGGAAGATGTTTTAAATGGCTGCACTTAAAGAAATTAAAAGTCTTTTAGGCAAAAATGAAACCTCTCTGAACAGGTCTTGAGTAAAACTAACCTGCCAGTGATGGACTAGCCACTGTGAAAATGCTGGTCTTTTCTCTATTCCCTTAGCTTGCAGGGAAGATGTCACTTCAGTCCCAACACCAATTCCTGCTATAAAACACCTCCCTTCAGCACTGGCCTTCAGCTCCCCACTGCTGGGTGGCACTGGCTGCTGTGCTGAGATAACCTCTGCTCCCTTGACAAACCACAGGCTTTCTTGGGTGCCTTTGTCTCCTCTGTCAGTGTCCAAATGGGCATCACTATGAGGGCTCCTCTGTGGCAGTCCTCATGGCATTCACCTCTTCTCCCAGGGTCTCCAGGTACAACATGATCTCACTTCCCTAATTTAAGCTTGAATCCAGCTCTTGAGCAACCAGGGAAGAGTCAGTGTGGGAGATTCACTGCACTGCTGGAGCCAAGACATCCCCAGAACACCTGCAAGCTTAATGAGCCTTTCAAAATGCTAAAACATTTTTTTCCCAGAAAGCTAAGTGCCCATCTTTTTCTCTAGAAAGAGAAACTTTGCAGTGGTTGTTTAACATGAGCTTAGCTGTAGGCACAATTCCAGGTTGTGTGGGTGTTGTTTGCTTTTTGGATTTTTTTTTTGAAACCTGCTTCCCCCAGATGCTGGGAGGTGTTTCAGCTGCTCTGTGAACACATAAGGGCATGTGAAGGTGGAGTATCTCACTGAAACAGCCTTACTGCTCCTTTGCTGAAACAGGCTCAAGTTTTGGAAATGATGTGGGGATTCAGCTGGGGAAATAATAGCATGACAGCTGTTGCAGAACAAAGAACTTTTACAGTTACAGTTCAGTTCTCTCACTGCTCCTCTTGTTCCATAGTTGAGTGAATGTCTGGGAAGATCTTCGCATATTCAGTTATCTCTTAAATTGAGAATTTACCTTCTGTATCTGAGATCTGCCAGGCTGGAATACATACACACACAAACATACACAATGCACAAACACACGAGTTTTGGCCCTGTTTTGAGCTCTAGGGAGAGAGAGGTTGTGTTTCTTGTTTGCTTCTTTATAGCTTAGGGAGGAGTCAACTGGGGAGGCGGTCAATAGCGGTGGCTGGAATCCAGTGAGGCTAAAGTCTTGCTCTCCTGCTGGGTGCTGAAGGCTGGTGGAGGGTGAGGTGAGTTACAGCTGGCAAAAAGGTGGAGCTAAGAGTTTCAACTCCATTCTTCCAGGTAAGATATTCACCTTTGATTAAAGTAAAAGTCGGCTTTCAAAATCATGTCAGCCAAGATACAGGTGGGTGTGGAGGATGGTTGGATCAAGGAAACTCCAATGTCCTTACAGATTTTCACAGAGCTATGGAAGTCGCTCATGAAACCGAAATGCCTTTGTATTTCCACACTGAGCTTGTCTAGACCTTCAGGCATTTGGATATCTCTGGCAGTTTGCCTATTGCTTCATCTCTTTTACCTTTCTGCCTTGAGTTTGTCCAAAATTATCGTCTGTGCTGGCACCTTTTTAAGCAGCAGTTCCAGCGTGTTGAACTTCCCAAGTGTTTCTTCAAGGAGGAAAAAGTAAGGGAAGCAAGAGGAGGAGGGCCAGGGCAAGGGCAGAAAGAAGGGAGGGTCTTCAGGTCTGTTGAGCAGTGAGTTGTTGATGTTTCAGCTGAGTGTTACAGCCCCAGTTTGGACCAGAAGCTGCCCTTGCTGGTGCAATGTGTTTGAACTTTGAGCTCTGCATGCCAATGAACATTTCCACTTGCTCAGGCTGCACTGAATCCCAAGGGTTATTTTGGATAGTAAATGCTAGAACAAGTCTCCAGGAGAAATAACACCAAAGCATTTATCAATAATGCCTGATCTGTCCCTTATGTGAGAAGTCTATTTTTCAAATCACCAGCTTAATTTTTTTCCTGCAGAAGTAGCTGGGAGCTAAGAAATATCCCTCAAGAATTCCCACTGAAACCTGTTTGAAGTAAGGCCTTTTCCAAGGTATAAATTAGCTATTTTTCTTCTTCTGTGGATTCCACTGTTTCATAGGCCAAAAGTAAAACAGAGAAGACATGAAGTAAAATGAAGTCCTGCCTGACCTCTGTCCAAAAGCAATAAAGCTGGACAAGAGCAACTCTCATCCCACCATCTCGTGGGGCAGCAGTGTTCCTCCTGTGCAGGTCTGACTCCTTTCTCTCATACAGCAAACAGCAAACAGCTGGGATGGGCACTTGCAATAAGGATGGATGTAGTGATTCCTGCCCTGAGGATTTTACTGCCTGAAAAAGATGACTTCAGAACACCTGTGAGCTTAATGAGCCTTGCAGAGGTTGGAATGATATAGATGGGGAGTGTGTGTATTTCACTAAATCTGAAGAAGGTAAACTAGATAAGGCATGTAAAAACACATTTGGATAATCTATCTTTGCATGAAACAGGTTTGGTTCCAGCAACAGGAGTGCAATTTTTTTCCTGTAAGAACTGCTGATTTGGGAAGAAGAGATTTGGAGGGAAGAAAACAAAAAGGTTATGATTACTGCTGTCTGTTCTTAGAGTCTTCTCTGCATCATTTAACACCATTCAGAAGAAACAAATCTTGCCATGGTGAAACAGCCGTTTCTCCAATTTGAACATCATTTTTTCCTTAGTGAGAGAAAAAAATTAGATTTTGCTGTAGATGAACGCTGATAACCTCTGAACGGCTGTTTGGTTTGTTTGAGCCCTTTTGTTTCTTTGTTTGTTTGTGGGGTTTTTTTGTTACTCATGGTAGAAGAAAAAAAAGTGCTTGATTTTAAACCTGTGCTTACTGTATTTTTGCAAACAAATTCAGGAGCCACTCATTATCATTATTCATACAGTACTACAGCAATTCTTGGTGCTTTTTGGATTTGAAGAAGGGTCTGCTAATGGTTCCTCCAGGCTGTGAGATGCTTATTCTTAGTGTGCACCAATTCTTCTGCGTTCTCTGTGTTGGTTTCCAGCACAGGAGGTGTGAGAACTTTTAGTTCTCATCTGCACAAGAATATGGAAGCATCTAACTGATAACAGAGAATAAATACCTTCTCAGAAGAGGGGAACTAGCTGTGTGACAGTGCTGAAACCAAGTATCTTGTATCTGTATCAAGAATAACTGGAGAAGTTACAATGAGAGCTGATGACCTTCAGAAAGGAGCTACTTGCTCTTCAGGTAGCTCTTAAATAGTAGAGGTTGGGGTGAGGTTTACTGGATGGATCAGGCTACCCCCGATCTCACAGGTTTTTACTTGAAAGAAGCATCTTGTGCTGGCCACTTGGAGGGATAACAGAGGTGCTCCTGCTGCATTTCAGGTCTGATCCTTCATGGCAGCCCTGATGGCAGTGCTCTCCAAAGGTCATGTCCCCTCACCACAGGGACTCTGCTGGCCGGGAAGGAGTTATTGATTAATAGCCCTGGAAAAGGGGAATGCAGATACACTGGGGAGATTATCAATCTGGCTAGACTAAAGTGCATTTACATTAAGTTTTCTGGGTCTTATGAGTTAATTTTCAGTATAAGTTAATTTCACAACTTTTTATTTGTGTAGGACAAAAAGGCAAAATTAGGAAATAATGAAAGGAAGTTTCTGTGGAAGAGCCTTAAGTGGTTTGTGGGAGGAGAAGAAAGGATTTTCTCTATTTGAGTTCATCGCTTATTTAATCTGTTTAATGTTAATCCACTGGTGAGTGAACATTTATTCTAAGTAGTAACAGCAGTTTTTGCTTTGTGTCATGTTTTGTAAATCAGCAAAATTTAAGATGAACAGGAATGAGTAAGGATAGAGCTTGGACAGAGACTTCCATGTGATTTAATGCTGAGCCTTTTCAATTTAGTCCCTTATTAAAGCGTGGAGATAAATTTGTCACAGGCTTTAAACTTACGCTTGTAAGGTGAAATATTTTATCTTATTGTGTTGTTACCACTGACCCTTGGCTGCAGGTGTGGGTGACAGATGTGAGGAGTTACCTTATTGCCAGGTACTTTTTTAGTCTCATGCAGATAAGAAAGAGGTAAATTCCAATTTTGCTTCTGAAGTATTAGCCTATTCCCACATCCCTCACTGCTTCTCCTGTGGCTGCCAATCGTGCAGCAGGTAGGAAAATGTACATCCTAGCATGCATAAGCCATTCAGAATGGAAATTTTCAAACATACAGTGGGTGGCAGGCAGTAAAATTGACAGTTGCTTTCATTGACATAAAGTTCATTTTCTGACAAAAATCCATGGTGGTTTAGGCCTCCAAGGGTATTATTCATGCTTGCTATTGGGTAGTCTTCAACACTGAGGAAAGCAGGAGGTAAATGTCAAGTACTGAGCTGTCCTCTTACATTTATTTGTGAATTGGGAGTGATGCTACCAACACTAGGCTCCTGTGGATGTGTAGTAGTAATGAGCCCGATTTAGTTCTATGGCTGTATTTAAGATGTCATCTAGTGCGTTCATTTAAGGTGTTATCTAGGGCTTTTTTCCCTTGGATTTCTTGCAACCTTGCTTTTGTTAGAACTGTTCCTCCCCCCATGATTGTGGTTCTGTGGTGGAACATGAAGTGCAATTTCTGCCGTGTATTAACTGGGCTGGTGTCTGACAGGCCAGCATTTCTAAAAATGTGTTACACAATTACAGGAGGTAAGTGACAAGGAAAAAATGGTGCCCATTGCTTTATCTTTCATGGGAGGGGAAGAAACCAAACTTCTAATGAAAAGAAAGTGGGAACTAACAGCTACAGGATCCTGGAGGTTTAGCTCCCTGAAATTGAAAACTTTGCAAAGCTCCTTTTAGGTTTTCTTGGCTCTGTGTTGTTTTGTTCCATAGTGACCTTGACTATGGGCCGGTGGTTAGAACCTGAGATGCATTGAGGCACTAGTTCAGCCTAGGAGGTGTGTGGAACATTAGACAATAGGCTGGTTTTCTTTCCAAGAGGTGTGAATATTCTTTCTTTACAGCATGTTTTCCATGCTTTGCTTTGAGGGAGGGCTTTGTGAACATCAACCTGTCTCAGCTTTTCAAGTCTGGGCTTCAAGAACTGATGTATGATGTTCCTAGAGCAAGCCCTAGGAATACTCAAGGAAGCTACCTGATCCTATTGCATTGTCCTTTGTCATTTCCAAAACACAGATCTGACCTTAGTAGGATAAGGTACTGTGTGAGAACTGCTTCTTTTTTCTTTTTATTTAAAGATCATTTTCCATTAATTCTCTATTATGTTGCCATTCTGAGTTTAAATCTTAAAGCTGTACTTAGAGTACCAAAGGAGGTTTAGCCACACAATCACCATTTGGCATGGGAAATTGAATGGCTAAGCCCCTGCATGCATGCAGTAGGCTGTACAGTGCTGAGCAGATTGTATAATTGTTCATCATACATTAAGCAACCAATTGCCGATTTATGTACATATGTAAGTTCATCCTTTACCAATTTCCTGTGACTGATAGCTGCCAGGAGATTAAAAGAATAGCCAGTTCCTGTTTCTTTCTCTTCTCTTTATTTTTGTCCTTTAGCAAGAATATTTGTGTGTGTGTGTGTGTGTGTGTGTGTTTAATAGCATTCATTCCCTAGAGAATAATCTCAGTCTTTGTTTTAGCTGGCCTCCTTCTGAGAGTGTGTTAAATCTGTAGCCAAGATCACAGGCAGCTCTGGGCAAATCATTGGGCTGTTATTAACCTGCCTCCATGGCAACTGCTGCTCACCAGCCTGAGGACAAAAAATGTTTTTATTCTGCTGAGTTGCACAAAAGGTTCTAGTGATGCCTTGCACAAAATGGCCATTGAAAGGGAAGATGCAGTGATGTGTGTTTGCGCTGTACAGTTTCATATTTAAATAGTTTTACACTGTTTCATTGGAAGTGGATATACAGCTGAACAGTGCAGCACTTTGACCATATGGAAAGTAAAAACTAGCAGAAAATTTGAGCTGAACTTATTTTAATGCTACTTATTTTTGTCAGCTTGAGTTCACAGGCCTTCAGCCTGCAGTTGTCATCAGTGTGTTAGCAAGTTATTTTGTGAACATGAGCTAGGCAAACATCTTCCTGGGGTTTCAGCTGTACTGTGTGAAGATATTTGCTGACTTAGAGTTGCAGAGAGAGAACATAAAGGTTTCCTGGAAAGCTTTTTAATTGTTTTCAGAAATCTTCTGCTTTGCTTCAGTGCTTCTTTGGGAAGCTTGGTTAGCGTATCTCAGTTCTTGATCAGCTTCAAATTGTAGCTAGTTTTGAAAGCTGCTCTTAGCAGTACAGTTTTAGGCTTAAATGTGTTAAAATTATAAAATTGGCTGTATTGCTTGGGCTAGGCATGGCTTTGAACTGCTCATAAAGAGTGTTCACAGTGGCAGCCCCAGCACTGAGATGAGGTTGCATCCTGCAGTTAGTTACCCTCTGGCAGGAGGCCGTGCAGCTCTGCTGTCAATTTGGGTGCAGAATGACAATGTATGGATGGATGCTGTCTCTTGGAAACATGCTGGTTTGGGATGCTTCATGTGCTTGCAAGCTGGCTGTGTGCTGTTTCCAGGCGTACCAAAGTGTCTCTGATTCCTGCTTTAGTCTTGGGGTCAAGGTGAGTAGTTCCTGCAGTTCCACATTTGGGCAGTTTTCTCTTTTCAAAATAATGTGGTTGCTTTAGACACCTCTGAGGGTGTCTAAAGCCAAGATACCCTTGGCTTTGTTCTGCACTGAGAAAATGAAGGCTGCCCAAATTATCTGATGCCTTTTTACTTGAACTGTAGAGGAAGACAAAGAGTATGGCCACAAAGACAATGTGTGTAGCTGCCAGTTGCTGAGAGGTGAGAGGGGGTCTGCCACTGTTACCTTGTGTTTGAGGATCTGTGGATTAGTGGCAGATACTGTCATGTGTTTGGGTAAGGGATCCAACAAACTCCTCAGGGCAAACTCCTCAGGGCAAATGTTCTTTCCGGTGGCCTGGAAAGCTGGCTTGGCAGTATGGGGTATTAAACATCAATCCTGGGTCTACACCAGTTTTTAGCTTTGTCAGGCTGCTCCCATTTTCTGAAACCAACAGCTTTCCTTTTGGATCCTGTCAATGTCTTGGTTTTGCTTCCAGCTGTTTTATTTTCTGTCTTTGATGGGATCCTTCACTAAAGCAGTCTGTGGGATCAGCACAATTTAAGTGATCAACCTCTCCACACTAAGCAATGATCAGGTGTTGGGTCTCCTGCTTTAGGAGTGTGGCTCGAAAGGTGGTTTGTTTTGTGCTGTGACCACAGTGTGTTGTCTGTTGGGTCAGAGCATGGTTACTTTTGGATAATCTTGCATGGCTAATCCTGCACCAGGTGCATACATTTCTTGGATTAACTCTGGGAGGTTTGGACCAGATGCTGCGGAGGAGAGCCAGGCTCACATGTGTGGCTGCTCTTGCATGTGAGCTCTCTCAGGCAGATTCCCCAAAGAGGATTGCTCTGCAAGGTTTGTTGTCTGAACTCAGCTCTGGACCTCTGTGATAAAATGAAAGCCAGAGATGATTTCCTCTGATAGCATGCATTTGGATTTTGTTTGGCCCGTCGCTGCCGAGCTGTAGCATTTGCTCATTTGGCAGTATTTTTGTCATGAAGATAGTTCCTACTGAGTGGACTCCAGCTGTGGACCAGGCTATAAAACCTTCCCAGGATTGTTTCTATACAATCAAATCTTGTCTGCAGTTAGTGAAGTAAGTAATTTTGATGGTGATAGCTGCTTAAGCCTGAGTAGGGCATTTGCTAGTGACTCTCTAAAAGAAGAGTTTCTCACCTATGAAATGGGAAATCTTTCAATTATCAGATGCATATTATTCCCCAGTGCCTCACAGAAGTGCCTGCTCTGCAACTCATTCATTAGTGGGAAAGGGAGGGGGATAAAAATAAACTTGCCTCATGTGGTGGCTGGAGACTTGCTGATCTTTGTGAGGAATTTTTTGGGTGGGAAGATGTGATGTCCTCATTTGCCAGCTGTCTCCTTGCCTTCAAATGCTTTGTCCATGCAGCGCCTTGCCATAGCAGCAGTGGCCGTCGTGCGACGCTGGCCGCTCCATTAAGCGTTGTCTTAATGGCTTGTGTTCTTTGCAGTTGTATGAAATGCACATTAATGGGCACAGCTTAATGCCATCACCCTGAAGTAATGAATTGCTATGGATTGCCATTACCATTACAGCGCAGTTAAAAGCTGCGTTTGTTTCCGATTTACATTTCCCAGCTTTGTAAGCAGATGGGTTTTCAGGCCACGCAGTTGGAACAAACCTGGCAATTCAGCTGCAACCTCCTTATTGCAGTGTTCATACAAATAGCAGCTCTGGGGGGGATGTTTTGTTAACTCAGACCAGTTAAACAATGCATTTCACTTGATCATGATACTGCAAATTTTATTTAGGGATCACTGTAAATCCAGTGTATCCTATAAAAAGCTGGAAATGTACTGTCTATGTAATACAGCTTCATGTATCTGCCCTTGACAAAAATTGTTACTCTTTGGACTCCATTCAATTGTTCTGTTGTAAAAGTATCTGTATCCCTATAATATCATGGGGATTTATATAAAAAGGTAATTTGGGAGTACTGGGAGAGCGTGGTGTAGCTAAGTTTTGTGGACCTAAATGTATTCATCTTCTAATTAAAGTGCAAAGCATCTCCTACTCTTCCAAAAGGCTTCCTTGTCTTGAGTAGTTGCCTGTCTAGCTCCCAGAGTGCTGCCAGCATAGGTGCCATTAGTAAAGCTGAAACATGGTGAGCTCTCGATGAGCAGCTGAATTGCAATGGATCACTTTAGACAGTGATTTTTTTGCTTTTTCCATTTCATAGGCTGTCTCATCGATCTCCTCTTGATCCTGTAAAGACAGGAGCACTCAGCCCACTTTCTGGGCTTTGAGTCCATACCAACAGATCTGTAGGTCACTGCTTTAGAGGGTGATGCTGTCTTGTACCACCTATAGATTTTTTGCTTAGCATGTCAATGCCTGGGCCTTTTATTCCCTCTGGCTTTTACCAAGTGGAGGACGAATATTCTTTTCCTCATAATTTGCTTTTTGCTCATGATATTTCTTTTGCTTTCTCTCTTCTGCT
The DNA here is from genome assembly GCF_028551555.1 of Melozone crissalis. Lineage (NCBI taxonomy): Eukaryota > Metazoa > Chordata > Aves > Passeriformes > Passerellidae > Melozone > Melozone crissalis. The sequence goes on along the minus strand of NW_026535791.1, from coordinate 57,494,340 downwards.
TAGGTTGCTTTGAATGTTGCATTAAGTGCCTAGGAGGAGTGCCATATGCTTCACTCGTGGCAACCATTCTCTGCTTCTCGGGGGTAGCGTTGTTTTGTGGCTGCGGCCACGTGGCGCTCACGGGAACCGTGTCCATCCTTGAGCAGCACTTCTCCACGACTGCCAGTGACCATGCTTTGCTGAGTGAAGTGTAAGTATGCCTCCCAGTCCCATTATTCATCATAACACCCTCATGCTAAACAAGCAGAGATGGATTCAAACCTCAGTCTCCATCCCTCAGTGTTAGGTTGCTTGCTTTTGTAACGGCGCTCGGTCATTTACTGGTGTTCACATACAAAGAGTCAAAGTGTCCTGGTATCTGCTTATCCTGGGACCAGCACTATGTAATCTTCAGCAATATCAGACAGTGGAATGGAGTGTACCCCCAGCTGCTCTGCAGATGGCACCCAAGCTGAGCGGTGCAGTTTGCTTACCTGAAGGGAAGGATGCCACCCAGAGGGACCTTGAAAGCCTTGAGGAGTGGGACTGTGTGAGCCTCATGCTGCTCACCAGCAGCAAGTGCAAGGTGCTGCACCTGGTCAGGGCAATGCCCAGTATCAATACATGCTGATACATGAAGGGATTGAGAGCAGCCCTGCCAAGAAGGACTTGGGGGTGCTGAAAAACTGAACTTGAGTAAGAAATGTGCACTTGCAGCCCAGGAAGCCAGTTATATCCTGGGCTGCATCCAAAGCAGCGTGACCAGCAGGGTGAGGGAGGGTTCCTGCCCCTCTGCTCTGGTGAGACCCCACCTGGAGTGCTGCATCCAGCTCTGGGTGTGCTCAACACAGCAAGGACACGGACCTGTTGGAGTGACTCCAAAGGAGGCCACCAGGATGATCAGAGGGCTGGAGCACCTCTTCTGTGAAGACAGGCTGGGAGTTGGGGCTGTTTAGCCTGGAGAAGAGAAAGCTCTGGGGAGACTTTAGAGCAACCTTCCAACACCTAAAGGGACCTACAAGAGAGCTGAAGAGTGACTTGTAGCAGGGCCTGTTGTAACAGAACAAGGGGTAACAATTTTATTTTAAGAGTAGATTTAGTTTTTGTTGATGACATACAGTTGTAAGGGATGGCAGGAATAACAAAGAAGCATGGTTCTGACCATCCCTCTCATATACCAGAAGGTGGTCTGGTATATGAGAGAAAAGAAAGAAAAAAGTAAAAAGATCTGCAAATGTAGCCTTTGGATATAACCACGGGTGAAATATTTGGGTCATTTATGTTCCCAGGGCTGCTCTGTGAGGTCAGAGGAAGGCCTGGAGTGCTGCCTCAGGTCCCATGTCCAGCAGCCAGCCCAGCCATGTGTGGCTGTGATGAGGGGCCCTGGGATGAGCATGGTGGCATGGTTCATACAGGAGTGCAGAGGCAGCAAGCCAGACAGGTGATATTGAAGACTCTGTGTCAGGGCCCTGTGCAGCACACTTAATTCTTATTTTCTTTTTAATTTCTGTTCTCCCTGACTCCCTGTGTGTGCTTGCAGGCATAGACCTGCCAGTTTGCTGCATGCCCTCTGGGCACTGGGGCTGGTCCCACAGCACCATTTCAGGGCTTCCCCTGTCCACAGGACCCTCTGTACCCTGACCTGCTCTGGGACTGCTCCCCACTGGGTCCCCCCTTCCAGCACTGCCCACACTCAGTCCCTGGCTGTGGCTGGCAGTGTGTCCCCAGCTCCAGGGCATGAGCCACCAGGGCCCTGCAGTTAGACACAAAACTAGTGAGAAAATGTAAGCAGCTGTTCTTCAGGAGCTGGGTAACAAAACACCCTGTGCTTGCATCAGCCTCCATTTGAGCAAAATAGAAGAAATTGCAAAAGCAGCAGTCACAGGCAGCAAGTTTTATGTTTTGGAGAGTTGTTGACAATGTTTCTTGTCATGTCAGCACCAGCAGCTGGGGAAATGCATAATTCCTACCACAGCAGCTCAGGGCTCACCACTGTGGAGCCAAGGGGGTGAGAAGGGAGAAGAGGTGTTAGAAAGGGGCAAATTTAAGGCTACAGCAACATTTAAAAAAAAAAAAGTTAGTAACACACCCTTTGTAATAGACTTTTGTTACCACTCTTCCTGTTACTGATTTCTGGTAAAATGCATTGGATCTCTCCTGGACTATTAATGATGGTGAAATGATTTCTTCTGTACTTTCTCAAATCCTGAGTTAATTTTTTTTTGTTCTTTACAGCATAGATGCAACAGATTTATCCAGTTATTTTTAATCAGTTTGGAAAACAAAGATAACACTTCCCACGTAAAATTTTAAATGAGCAATATTCTATTTTGATACAAGGGTAACATTTAACTATATAAATGGTAGTCATCAATTTTCCTTAAGCTAAAACATTCAGATACTCTTTGGAGATCTATGCCAGCAGCTACTTGGTGGAGAGTGGCAAGAATCAGAAAAAATATCTTGAGCAAAGCATACTTATCCTCAGAAAACTGGTAGTGTGGATGTATAAATTAACCTCTTAGTTCTATGAATAACTTCATCAAAAATAACCATCCCAACAATCAAATTCATTTTAAGAAGTTCCAGGGAAATCATGCTAATAACAAAAAATTACTTTTGAAGATCTGAAATGTTGTATGGAAGATCTGGATTTCTGGTCCTCCAAAATAATTAGCTTTGGATACAGAATCTGATTGATAATATTTAGAAATTATTATTTTCATCTACCTATTCTAGCTAAAGGAAAAATACTGTTAGAGTGTCATTGCAGATGGTAGATTTTTAAGAAATCAAGAACTTTCTCAAATAACATCTGAGGGAAGTGCTTATACCATGTGCCCTGAGATGGTCTTCCTCTGAGTGGTTCCAGAGTACCTAAAACGGAAGCATTTCCTAAATAACTCTTCCATTAAAAACAACACCAACAAATATTTTGAGACACTCAACACTGCTGTGACTTAAAGCACTGAAACTACCAGCTCACTGGGAACTGCTCTTTCAGGCTGTAGGGCAGCCTCAGGAGAAGTCACTGCATGTTTGCTGAGCTTTATATCAAATATAAAATATTGCTGAATTCAGAAATTTTTGCAAACTTAAGTTAATTGGATTTCACAGGTGGAAATGGTGAATTTCAGGGACTGCTTCCTTTCCCTAAGCCAAAGGAATGACCACAGAGCCTGCTGGTTCAGTCAGGGGTGCAGCTGCAGGCTTTGCCACTTCAAAGCCCTGCATTGTCCCTGTCAGCCATTCCCAAGTTAGGAGCAGTAAGAGGAAAAAGGAAAAGCTCCAAAGTGAAGGTGTGAAATTGCAGCTTTAAAGTGGTGACTAACACCAGTCAGTGCAAGGACTGCAGCACCAACAGGGGATGCTCAGGTGGCTACAGGACTAATGCACCTCAGGATTGCTCACCTGGGAAGGGGCACAGTTGTACCAGTGTTTTCCTGCAGTCTGCTTGCTTCAAATGCTGAGGAGCCTTGAACTTTGTTTCTAGGAGTTGTCTCCCATTTATTGTAATTTGAGAGGACTGACTTTGTTTTTATAGGACTGAAATCTAATTATATTATTTCTTTCTTTTCCATTTTAGAATACAGCTAATGCAGTATGTAATTTATGGCATTGCATCGTTTTTCTTCCTATATGGCATAATCCTTTTGGCGGAAGGTTTTTATACAACAAGTGCTGTGAAGGAGCTGCATGGAGAGTTCAAAACAACAGCCTGTGGCCGCTGCATCAGTGGAATGGTGAGTGGGATCAGGAATGGGAACATCAGTCTTTGCTGCCTAAAACCTGTTGACTCCTGGGTTTTGAATAACAGAATGTTTTTGCCTTCTTTGTTTAATTCCTTGTGTGTGATCAAGGTCAATCCATGTCTTGGTTCTTATCTCAACTTCCAAGGCTGCTTGGTTAAATCAAAATGCTTCAGATGGGCTGGGTGAGGGCTGCCATGGTCTCCCCTGTCATAAAGCTGAACCCACTGGTCTAAAGTAAACTGAGGAGACTGCTAATTTTAAAACACTTAATGTGAGCCAAAATGAAATTCGTGCTTTTAAACATGGAACACTTGAGTGATGCTTAAAGGCAGACTGTAAAATGGCTGTGGTTTGCAGAGCTATTTAAATATCAAACTGTAATGGCTCTGACTTCCATAGTCAATTGTACTTGAGTGTCTGGATCCTTCAACAAACAGTAATGAATGAATGAAGCTTCACAACATCTTTGCACTTGAATCAAGTATTGATTTGCAGATGGCAAAAGGCAGACAGATAGAATAGCGAGGCTTTTTCGCAAAGCCCTGAAGTTACCAGCCATATTCTCTTCAGCATACTTCTGTGTTAGAACAAAATTGTAAGCAAAGTTTAACTAAAAATAAAACTTCAGATTCTCACCCACATTGTCCCCAAGGGCACACTCTGCAAGAACAGCCATAACTATGTTTCTGAGAGAAGATTTCAAAGCTATTACTGAAAATCTGAATTCAAAGCTCGTAGTTATGGAGGAAGCTAAGCAGTATGACAGATCGCCCACGGGAAAGTGTGGGTGAAAAGAGAAGAGGCTTTTGATGTGATTGTTGCATTTTAATATACAGTCTATATCCTGAACTTAAAAAATATGTACTTTCAGCTGGTTAAATACAAAAGAGACGCATGTTTATTTTCATGAGAGCTAGCAATTTTCCACTGTGCTGTTGGGTACTTACTGAATCTTTCAAGAGCTAATAAAAATAAGGCATCTGATAATTTCCCAGTTTAGTGGCTATTTGCTCAGTTTTTTTCCCAGCAAGTATGGTCTTCACCAAGGAGCAAAATTAGATCTAAAGCAGTGTTTTCAAAAGATCCAAAATAAAGTAGAAACATACACATCCATGCATCTCATCAGTGCAGACAATTGCTTGTGCAGTTGAGTAGTTGGAGGCACATGACTGTCAGCTGCTTATACAAATACCAGTGTGACACATGGAAATAGGGCAGAAAAATGTGTTTTCATGTTTGTCCATATTTGTCCATACAATGAAGGAGAGAATTTACCAGCTGAGGAATGGCTTGGAGCTGTGATAAGCTGCATTAATGTTTGGTGGTGACAGGAAAAGTGCCTGTGTGCTGCTGTATAAAACCTTAGGGCTAAAACAAGATTTGTGAGGACACAGAATGTTTAACAGACTAGTGACTGCAGCTGGGTACAGGCAACAGGCTTTTGGACATACACTGACCTTTTGCCATTTTGATCAAGAGCTCCTCTACTTCTTCTTTCATTACATTACTGAGCAAAGTCCTGAAAGGCAGTCCCATCTTGCATAAGGTTGCTACAGAAGACAGACTTCCATCTTCCCTGAATTATTTGTGTTGGCTCTGGAAATGCAGAATAGCCATTTCCCACAGTTATCACATTAAATGTGAGAGTGAGTGTATTTTTTCCTGGCTATTTTAGGATTTAAAGGCTTTGTGCACTTCCTCTCATGCACACTTCCACATACACATATGCAAACTCATGTTTTATTTGTAGTGTATCTACAGAAATCCTTTAACCTTTGGTCCTTCCCAAAATCCAAAGGGAGGATTTTCAATTCTCACACAAAACATACAGGTCTGGTGTATGATGCTATCTAATATGAAATAGGGTATTCCAGTGGAGTTGTCTATAAATTAAAGCCTAGCTGGGGTTTTATGGGCCACAGTTTTGCAAGAACTTCCACCTCCCCACACACCACCTCCCTTGACTGAACCCTAACCAGTTGTTCAGCTTTTGCTCAAATACTTGTAGGGTTATTCTGGAAAAAACCTGTGGGGATGCAAACTTCCACCACTGCAGCATTAGTTCAGTCCTTTGTTCTGGGTCAGGCTGAGAATCCCTGAGAGCCTTTCCCATCCTTGCTGTTGTCCTCTGGCACACAAATTTTAAGGTACTAGGGCACCAGTGCTTTACTGAAAGTGAAGCCTTTCCAGCCCACTGCAGCTGAGAGAGAACAGCCACAGCTAACACTGAAAAGAAAGCCCAGGAGATGTAACTGCATTTCCCCACCTTCCAAGTGGGATCCAAATCCTGGTCTCACCAGGAGGAGGGAGCTGGGAACTGATGCCAGAGCTACTGTTTCACCATAACACTTTGAAGAGGAGGGAAAAGGGAAGGGAAAAGCAATCAGTGCCACATCTTTTCATCTAACCGAAGAAAATGCATGTAATGTAGTGGGTTTTTTTTAAAGAGCAAACCCAAACCAGAAAATTTTAGTGGATAAATCCATGATTTTCTAAAGTGAAGTAATTAATTTTCTGCTTGGCAGTGAGTATTAGACCAATTGAATCCTTCTGATCTGCTCTTAACAGTCATGGTATGTTTGCAAAAATAGGTATTTTCAAATGTTACATTCCCAATTGATTTCAATACATCAGGGAGTGTGGGGGAGCTCTGTGAGCATTGATTCACTGCATGGTTTTGATTTGCAAGTTGTATAGAAATGCTAGTATGTTACAGTTAATTTAAAAAAAAAACCTTAAATCGATTTTTGTTGGAATTTATTGGTTTTAGCCTACAACCAGCATCCCTGCTTAGCTGAGAATCTTGAGAAATCAATGGGCTGCTCTTTCACATGAGGGCAATCTGTTTACTCAAGCAGGCTGATGAAAAAGGAAATGTCTGAATTACTTTCTCTGTAGCACTTAAGCTACCAAAGTATTTGTAAGCAATGAGAATACTGATTTTGTGTGCTTGAAAATCAAACGCTTTCTCACTTGAATTCTGAAAGAATGCTTAAGATTACTTTGAAGCATTTTTAAGGAAAATTTAAATAGTCTTTTCAAAGAATAAACACAAAGTGTTTGTGTTTTCTCTGCCCAGTTTGTTTTCCTCACCTATGTGCTTGGAGTGGCCTGGCTCGGGGTCTTCGGCTTCTCCGCTGTGCCTGTCTTTATGTTCTATAACATCTGGTCAACTTGTGAAGTCATCAAATCTTTCCAGAGCAATGTGACAGTTCCAGGGGACCAGATCTGCGTGGACATCAGGCAATACGGTACCACTTCAATCCTGATTGCATCCTTTATCCATCCTCCTCCGTCTGGCTGCAGTAGTTTTGTCTCAGCCTTATCAGATGAATCAAATGCAAAAGCATCTTCTATCTCTGAGTGTGCTATTACTTTTCTAATTAATTTACATTACACTGATCTCTTTCCAGATGCAATCAATTTAACTGAACTGACAAGTCACTTATCTGAAATGATTTTATAGCAGCTTCCAATACTGTAATATTAGATCAGCCCTAAAATAAACTGCTTGGACACAGTGCTGAGAAATAGATAACCAGATTGTAGGTTTTGAACCCATATGCATGTGTTCTGTTCTTTCAGAAAACTATTTTACATTTAAAGATGAAGTAAATGTCTGAATGTTGCACTGACAATTACTTTCAGTTAAAAAACCAAAAACCTGCAGTTAAAAGTCTGCCATAACTAATAATGAGTTAATGCTGCTTTCTGATGACACGCAGAAATCTGAAGGAGCTGGGACAATAATTTTAAATAAGGTCAGACTTTTCATTCCTTAAGGTGAGTTTTTCCTGAAGTTTATAATTTCAGCTTCCCTCGTGCAGAAGATCTTATGTCACCATTACCTTTGGCTTCATTCTAGCTAGCATTTTCTAGGAATGTTTCTTTCTTTGGACTAAGTCATTCAAAGCTGAGAAAATGGATTCAAAGTTGAAAAAGTAAGAAAGTTTGGCTTTGCTCTCCTGTCCAGGTAAGTACAGTAGAAGAAATGACACACTAATTTTAAAAGCAAGTCTTCAAATCAGTTAAACATCTACATTCTATTTTAGCAGCTCACAGCAAGAGGCTGGGAAGACATTTTCTTCAGCAGCAAAGCCCAGGGTGAAGGGAGATGTGCTCCTCCACCTTCCTGCTTTTCCTGGTTGTTTTGCAGCTGCATTAGTGCTGGATGGGGTTATATTGTTCCCCTGAGCAGTAAAACCATTTGGGTTTCAGTGTGTGATGGGAGAGAGCAGCTCCCTAACAGATAACATGTGTCACTGAACTTCCCTCACATTTTTGGGTGGAAGCAATAGCTAAAAGGCTGGAATTGTATGTAGCAGTTGCAGAGAAGAAGCTGACTTGGAAGAAAATCCTATGAAATCTTTTTGAAAGCCATGCCATCCTGAGATAATTTCAATGACCTGCCACATATAGAGTTGCCAATTCCAACCAGCTGGGTTGAAATGCAAAGTCTTATGGGAAAACAAACTGGGTTTCTCTTAATTCAAATAGGTTTTGCTTAAGCTTTACATTTGTTACTGGCCTAAAAGTTAATGTTATTTTAAATCTGCTAGATTCTGTTGACTTTTCAGACTTGCAATCATGTAAGAAAAGTCATTGGGAGTATATGAGGTGCAGCAGACTGAACTTTCTTGTGGCAGTGTTCACTTGATGTTTTTTACCTATTGGAACTAAACCAGAAAAAAATCTTGTAATTTTTCCCTCTAGCTCTGTATTCACACCGTTCCACAGTAGTTTCTTGTTCAAGTGGAACCTCATCTAGTAAGTGCTACCCTGAAAGGTGCCAAGTACCTCCGAGATGCAGATTCTCTCTTCTGTGCTGAGTGGGGGGAGTAGGCAGAGTGTGCAACTGGACCCAAAGTGCAAAAAGCCCACCAACTGCTAGGCTGCCAGATGGGAAAACCACATCTGAGAACATGCCTTAGCAGCAGCCCTCAGTGTGAGGAGAAGGCACAACCTGAGGGAGTTGTTTGAGTTCCTGCTGCCAGCTCCACGCTGTTCTGGTCAATGCATGGATGCCCAGAATGGGAACACAACTGGCAAGTGGGTGAAAAAGATGAGAGGAATAGAAAAGCTGTGTTGATTGCTAAAATTAGTGGTTTCTTTTCTGTGGTGTTTCAGGTATTATTCCTTGGAATGCTGTACCTGGCAAAGCCTGTGGCCCAATTTTAGAGAACATCTGCAACACGAATGAGGTACAGAAATGTAACCTGTGTGCAGCTTTTGCATCCAGGTCACTTGGGCACCATGTAACAAATATCTGATTGATGTTTTTGGAGAGAAAACTCATGCTAGTAGTATAAAGAGATTGCTTTAATTGTAACAATGAAGTAATTGTTACATCATCCAAAAAAAAAGAAAATTATTTTCACACTTTTATTTTCTCAAGCTTTGCTGCCATGCTAGATGGTTTTATTATCGTTATTCTCTAGAACATTTGAAATGCATTTTATACTATTCCTAATGAATTAATTCAATGTTTTGAACGTGTTTTTTTCTTTAGTTCTACATGTCTTACCACCTGTTCATTGTGGCTTGTGCTGGAGCTGGTGCCACTGTCATAGCATTGGTGGGTAGTATTTTTTGTTGTTTTATCATTAAAAATGTTAATTTTAGGCTTAAGATGCTTTAAGATTAAATTTTGTATATATTAAAGGTAGTGATACTAGACATGAAGGGGGGTGAGCTGTAATCACCATTATTTGCTGCTGTGGTTTGGTCATCACAAGTCAGCAGGTCCCCAACTTTTGCTTTAGGAAGTCACCTTAACCCGCCTCCCCCATACTTAGGAAAAAATGATTTGCATGTCCTTTCAAAATCCTACTTCTATCCACTATTTCTGCTTTTATTTCCACTATTTATTTTCATTTTTGTAGTTTATTTGATCAGCTGCTTATAACCTCTGGGTTTCCATTGCCTGGAGCCAGGCAGATTGGTCCAACCCTGCAGTGCCCGTTCAGGTAGCGGTTCCTATGCCTAACGCTTCCTTTAGTGGCCAGCTTCTAACCCTGTGCCAGCCAAGGCTGCTGTAGCACTCACAACTGGCTGACAAAATGGCCTTAGGGCTTGAGCTGGGTTATCCTCCCCAGAGAAATGGCAGGTTTATTTATTTGCATCTTCACCCTGGAAGGAGCTCAGAGTAACATCTGTTGTAAAAGTATCGAGAGTTGCCCAAGTGGGCTTGAGCCGTCACCTTGTTGTATCTTACTCTCCTGTATTTTGTTCTCTTCCACCAGCTGATCTACATGATGGCTACTACATATAACTATGCTGTTTTGAAGTTTAAGAGTCGGGAAGATTGCTGCACTAAATTTTAAATTGTATAAGCCCAGTAAAAAGCTGCATTGCGTAGCTTGAAATACCACTGACACCCTAGACTAAAAGTCTAGCTTTTGGATTTTGTTACAGTAATTGTAAATAGCTTCAGTAAGCATCATTTAGCTTATCAGATTAATGAAATGACTTCTTGTATATGAACTATGATGTGGATGAGATCTGGCTATTTTTTCATGTTGAGAGGATTCAGTTACTGTAGGGGTGTTTATAAAGCATCCTTCTGAAAAAGGGATGTTTTAATTTCAGGTCTCCACTTGATTTCTAACAGTCATCTCAAACAAATACTGGAACAGTTCAGGGTCAGATGCATTAATTTATTCTTTGCCATGAATGCCAAATACAAATGCCCCTAAGCATGCAAAATATATATGGTGTGAAAGAAAAGGAATAGTAAAGTAGTGCCAGTCTATGTTGGCAGAGGTCAGAAGCCCAGGTATTATGAATTAATTTGCTTGTATTTCTAAGTGATTCCGTGGATGATTAAATCAATTATTTTCTCTTAAGTGCATGCCAAATGATACTCTTGCTCTAAGAAAATAAATCCTTGTCTTAGCTCTGCGTAAAACAATCACATTCTTTCTTTTGGACCCTGAACTAGTAAGAAACAGCATATAAATAGCTTCTGCTCTTGTATGGCTGCACTTTAGTAACTGATTTCTCAGTAGCCAGATCTCAAAATGTAAGTATGACTGCACAGGAAGCAAAACCATGCATAGATCACAGGGACCTTTTCACAGTGTTGGGGGGAAAAAGAAGGAGAAGTGAATCAATGTTTTCAGATGTAGATGTTTTTGCATGAAGTATGGGTAAAAGAAGTTGGCAAGAGACGAATGCACAAACTAGAAAAACAAACACATAATAATTTAAAAAGAGAACCGTTTGCTATACACAACTCTTCACCTGAGGTTGGACAATGGAAGTTTAAAATGTAGCTAATAAAAATGCAGGATTAAGACTTCTTAACCCAGACATTGCATGCTTTTGCTTAGTTTTGGATTCATGTTTTGATGTTTAATTTTTCGATGTGTTAATGTAGCCTTGTTTGAGTGAATAAAACGGTTCACAGTTTCAGGTTTTCTTCCAGGGGGAGGGTGGAATTCTCATCTGCTTGTTGGGGGAAAAGACCTGCCGGGCTCTGGGCTTGGATATGCATAAGCACCACGACCTTAGAGAGCAGTTCTTCTGAGCACCTCGTAGTTTACAGATTCCGTATACTGCCACGTACAAAACTGTTTGTTCCTGCTTCCCCCCATTCTGCATTTTAACTGACCCGTACAACTCTGTAGCTTATTTTAATACTGTTGTACTAACTTTCTCTAAATTGTGAATAACCAACTGAATTATTAGCATGCCAAATTCTAGAGATCTTTGAAAAATAGCCTCTGTGCTTGTTTTAATAACAGAATGCTTATTAACGTAGAATAACTATTTTTTATGGTTGTTGTTTTAAAGAGCGTCTATTAATCTGACTAGCAGCTTGCTTTGCCTCTTGACATGCTCACTCGCCATCATGCTCACCCTTCTCTTCCAGATCCACTTCCTCATGATACTGTCTTCTAACTGGGCCTACTTAAAGGATGCAAGCAAAATGCAGGCCTACCAAGATATCAAAGCAAAAGAAGAGCAGGAGCTTCAGGATATCCAGTCTCGGTCAAAAGAGCAACTCAATTCTTACACATAAATGTTTGCCACAATAATTCAGCAGAAGAGTTCTGTAGCTCTGACAAATCAGCAAATAGCTGCTCTGCAGTACAGATGTGTGTCTAGCAAACAAAATTAGAGAGAAGTGTAAAAGCTTCACATTCCAGCTCCTGGAAAACTTTTTTAGGGAAATCGTCCCATTGGTAATCTTCCATCCTTTCTAAAAGAGACTGGAGGGTTTATTCCAGGCATTTTAAAAGGCAACACTTTACAAAAGTGACCAAATTATTCTTCTTTGAGACTTGGTGTTTAACATTTGACTTGTTTTGGAGCATGACGCCCTGCACAAGCCGGTGGCGGGTGCCCTGGCCGAGCAGGCAGTGATCTGTGCAGACCACAGGCAGTGCAGGGTGTGTGACTGAGCACTCCCAAAGGAACCCGTGCCCAGCTGGGATTCCTGAGAGAGAGGAGCTCCTCTGTGTGTGTGTGTGTGTGATGGCACAGCTGCAGCAGCTCCCAGGTGGTGCAGGGGGGCTGTTTGGGAGCACCCACACCTGGGCCATGGGAGCAGCTGCACTCCTGTGCCACACACTGCCACCACGAGGCATCCCTGTGCTCACCTGAGGGGCGAGCAGATCTCCCAAGTTCTAATCCTTTTATTAACTATTTAATGGAATGTAGATCCCTGGATCTGGATAATGATCCCCTTCTTTGAAAATAAATGTCAGCTTTGCCTTAATATTTATTTTCTATAAATGTTGTAGCATTTATATAGTGGCAGGAGACCATTATCCTACATTTTAAGTAAATGAAAGTGTTACCTTATTAAAATGACACTGATCTGACAATTCCAAATGAGCGGATGAGAAAGTTTGCAGAGTTTTACACAAACAATAAAATTTGCAGCCATAAAAATAATACAGGATGTCCACCTTTCTCTATCTTGGTGCTTAGCAAATTTATAGTCAGTGCTTATGTGTTTTCCTTTTTACAAATTAATTAGCACACTAAGAAAACGTGGTGTTCAGAAAAAAAAAACCAACAAACAAACTGGTGCCATTTTAAAGTCATTTCCCATAGAAGTCTGCCTTCTAATTAATGTTTTTTTTCAGAAGCATTCAGTGATATCTTGAGTATTAGTGATGGTATATTTGGTGTTTGTTCTATATGATATATATATATATATATATATAAATGTTGGGGGGGAAAAGTAAAAATACATCATTCATTTGAAAAAATTAAATATTCAAGTCATACCCCTGCTAAGCTGACGTGTGGTTTGGTAGTTTTGACTGTTTGCTGAATATACATCAAAGGAAGCACAAATTCCTTCAAATCAGTATTAAGAGAAAAGGCATTTTTTGGGGGGTATTAACTTCAAATATAATTTCTTTTGTTAACTATTGAAGTCTAATTTGACAGTTTCAAAAAAGGGGCAAAGTTGATTGATGTAGAGCAAATATGACAAAATAGCCTAGTGTATGTTCTTACCTGTTGCATGAAGGAGACATTTCTACAGCAATGCAGGTGATGTTCTAGCCCAGTGTTTGCATAAGGGTAATAATGGAGGCAGTGTCTTAAAGCCTAATTCTTTTCTAATTCAGTGTAGCTATTACTGGGAGTTTTTGAAGTTTTGTTTAAGTAGTCTAATATTTTTATGTAAAGAGCATTAAATTTTGCTATGTATAAATTTTTGTAACCTAACAGTGAATCAATATTTTCTATCAGTGCCAAGGGCTTCCTGTAGTTACATCCAAGTGTTAAAATAAATATTTGTAGATAATAGACAACACTTGTGTATGCTTATTTGAACCCAGACCTACAGCTACTCCATGGCAGTGCATCTCTAGGCTTTATGTCTCTATCTGAGGTGAAACACGTTCTGTTCCAGAGCTCCCTGCCCTCCTGCATGGGCAGGGCAGCTCTGCAGGTGCAGCTGCAGCAGCAGCTGTGTGCAGCATGCAGTAGTGGTAGTTGTTCCAGGCCAGCATAATGCAACAAGCACTACCCCTTCCCAACATCCAGAAATTCTCAATTCTCAGTCATTCAGAAATTCTGTAAAGGCCAGAGTGGCTGCAACAGCAAATTAAGCAGTATGCAAAATCAGAGTAACCACCACAGCACATTTTAGCTTCATTTCAAAAAGCAAAGCTTGTATCTGTCACAGTTTTGGTACATTGTGTTTAAACATCCAGCAAATTTAAGACAGAACTTTGGTTTTTTTGCCCCTAAATTCTGTCAAACTTGGCTTCATGTTCTCGTAGTTAGGTCAAGATGAGCAGCCTCAAATGCAGTGCAAGTTGTAATATATGCTGCCACCCAAACTTACTTCATTGATAAAAACTACTGTATTTTATACTGTAAATAAAGTTTAATGATCTTGCCTATAATCTACCTACAAAATACAAAGCTTAAATAAAGATGAGTTAAATAGCATTTTTATTTTAATCTCTCCATTCTGGGCTGGTTAATACCAACGAGGTGATACATGAGAGGGGCTGCTTTTGAAAGTGGCTCCTGCCCCTGCTGTGCAGCAGAAGGGACACCTTATTTTGGGTCTGTCACACTCAGTGCTCCAAAGCTGTGTGAGCCAAGTGCCTCCACGGGACACCTTTAAATCAGGTGATGATGAGGGAATTTTTTCTTCCTTTCATCCACACTTTGAACCATTTGCAGAAGGGATTGGGGGGCGGGGGTTGGCCAAATTGACAAAGTTTAGAGGAATTCAGTGCCAACACAAATCTACCCAAACATACCGATCAGTTTCTGTTCCCTGCTTTGTTCTTTCTCTCACCCCACCCAAGGGCTTCCTCCTGGATTAGTAACACACCAGGACTCCCTGTTTGAAATGAATGACTGAAGTGACGAAACAGATCAAAATCAGCTTTATTAATTTATAATTACACAGCCTGCAGTGTTGGTGCCCTAACATTTATTAAAGGCACAAAACAACTTAAAAAATATCTTTCTCTTAACAATAATAATAAAAATTAAAAAATCAGTAGTTATTGTTCACCAGAAGCTTTCATCCACGTCTCCATGAGAAATGTCTGCAAGACTATATTGATTATAGGAGGGAGGAAAATAAAGTGGTATGAATTAATGTCGTTGATCTTAAATCTTAAGTTCTGTTTTAAAATGAGTATTAAGAGACTGCCTTTGCTGTTTCAGTGAACTGCTGGCAATAAAACCAACCCTAAATCAGGAGAATTTGGGCCTTCATTAACTGAAAGGCATCACCTCAAAAAGCAGAATGAACTTCTGTAGTGCTCACCAAGTGAAAACAACACAACTGGTGCCAATTCAGGAGCAGCAGGGTAGGGTCTGTTATGTTTAACAGCACAGACAATATTGAATCATTACTATGGTTATAGTGAACCTTTATGGTTTTTTTTCCTAATTGCTCCATATTTATTTTTTGCTTATTTTCAATTCCACTGAAAGATTTGGAGGAGGATTGTTTGGTTTTTCTCTCGCAAGCAACTAAAACATTAATCTGTATTTATCAATGCCTAGATAAAACCAGAGGAAACGCCTGGGTTGTTGTGACTCAGTGCAGGCAGACAAAATCTCTGAATGAAGCATCTTAAAAATCCACAATGCTACTGAAAAATCAAAGCTAGGAACAGACTATGGTGAGGTGCAGCAGAGACAAATCTTTACCCAGGGTGTCATCACCCAAGAACAATCCCTCAAACTCCAGCTCTCTGAAAAAGCTGTGAGTGCCACAACTACTGAAACAGATCATAAAGTGCAGCTCTCAGATGTGAGCTACATACAGTGCTTAACTTGCATGTACAAGAATTGGAAGGATCCTTAATTTTTCTGACACAATTGCTTTTGATTAATAATTTATTTGGTTTTCTAAGTAGACAGATGTCTTTTAACATAATTCATACTAAATCTATTAAAACTATATATTAGTTATTATTATTATTATTATTATTATTATTATTATTATTATTTAATATGGAGTACTAAAAGTGATTAATGCATGGCCCTTACCTGTCATCATTTTCAGTAGATAGAAGTCCTTCTGAGGGTGACCCTTCTCTTATTTCTTCTTTTTTTGAATCCTGGTAACCAAGAGGAAAATACACTTTCTCTAACCAGTTCTAATGTCAAAGTGATCTAATAATAGTATCTACATTTTTAAGGCTCATAACTGAAAATAAAAATATTCCAAAGGACCAGCCCTATTTCTACAAATGCTACACTGGATCTAGAATAGTAACACTTAGGAAATTTAGACTGGGATCATGTCTGAACAAAAGCATCCTGCATTCCTTCATTGAAGTCATGTCCACCCATACCTCTTCTTTAACAATCCAATTTTCCATTTTGCCAGAATAAATTCTGTTGTGTTAGAGGAACACAACTTGACATGTGTAGCTTCAAACTGTATTTAAACACAGTTTAAGCTAAAAATTGAGGACTTTAAAATATTGTCCTAGAACATTAAAAACCAAGCTAACAAATCCCCCACCCAGAGGACACCAGTAACCCTTACAGAACAAAATTTTCTGTGTTTTTTCTTTTGGATCATCACACTTTTCCAATACACTCTGCTCTGCAGATTGCTACATAAAGTTTGTAAGTGAAGAAAAAATTAAATGTGAAAATTGTTTTCATTCTAAGCATGCCTAGCAAGACACAAATTTGGTCAATAATATTTTTGGGACCGTGTTTTGAGAATAATCACCTTGTTTGCCAGTTCCTGCTCTCTGCTCTGCTGAATTATTCTCATGTATTTTTCTAATGGATTGGAAGGAGGATCCTTTACATTATTTTCAGCAGCAGTGCTACCATGGTCAGATTTTACTCCCTCTTTGTCTTCTATTTCTTCATCTGTTTTCATTGAGTCTTGGATATGCTTTAAGACACAAAAATAAAAATAAATACTGATTAGAAAAATACATTTCTGCCTTACTACCTGCAATACATGCAGAATTTCCTCTTAAACTCAGTAAAACAGACCAGTCTAAACAGTATTAAACAGGACCTAAAAATCCAGAACACTAAACACTGAGTGTTTAAGCTCAAAGGGATTTAAGTAAACTCAAGATCTCCTTATACCCTCTGCTTCCCAGAGTACCCTGGAAGTCCTGACAGATGGACATGAACATATTTTGGTGGTGTCCCCACCTGCAGTGGCCACACCACAGAGACAGCAAATGTTCAGCTTGTTCCAACAGCATGGTGTCAGTGGCCATTAAATTGTAGCTTCCAGTTACATGAGGCAGGGAAGGAAAGGCATCTGTTTCCAGTGAAAAAGCCACTTGGCATAAGGAGACACTCTAGTGAGACTGGTTAATCACAAAAGTACATGAAATAACTTAGCCTCTACTACTTTCACTTTATGGAATAAAAATCTACTTTTAACCAAGTAACAACAACCCTAAAATGCAAGCCACTACAAGGCTGCATCACTGTCAGAAATTAAACTACTACCTCTTCATTAAGCTTCTCCACTTCTTTTTGCTCGTTTTCCAAAGTTTCCTGTTGTTCTTTCTCTTTCCTTTCTTCTCCTGCTTTCCTTTCTTCTTCTAAGTTTTGCTCAACTTCTCTGTTCTGTTCTTCAATCTGCCTTTGATCCAGCACTGCTGTGAAAAATTATTTCAACATCTGTAATTTGATTTATGTAGTTCAGTAATCATTACAAGAGCATATAAATCAGTACCAGGTTCCTGTATAATGTTAACAGCAAATGAAAACCAACTGCATATACTGTTTGTACATACACTGAACTTACTCTTGGGTATGGGCTAATGTGTTTTCCCACCTCCAAACATTTCCTAGTCTGATAAATGACTCACCAAGAGTTAAAGAGTAGAGCCAAAGTACAGGCCAGAGATTTGACAGATTTGTGCACTTCTCATTCCTTTCCTGGCTATTATTAAACAAACCTTTATTATCCCAAAGTCCATGTTACTGTACTCTTTCCACCTCTGCAATGTAGTTGGATACAATTCTTTATATTTATAAAGCAAAGTATTTAAAACCCCTTGGAAAATTATTGCAGGACACTGATATGACCAATATATTTAAAAATCTGTGTACAAATAACAGCATTGGATAGCAATGAGATGGGCAAACTAAGGACTGGGAATCATGAGAAGCTAGAAAATCCTTCTCTAAAATAAAAAGAACCACAATGTTTGCATCTAGAACAGTTAGAAAAGCAGAATATGCTGACTATATATGAGATATTATTCTCATCTAGTCAAAGAATTAAAACTGCATTGTGATAATAAAGTTCACCAACAGAGTCAAGAATAATTTTTTTAAAATCCAGACAAGCAGTACATAAAATTCTTCAAAACATTTAATGTCTCATTCCTATCAAGAGCAGAAATTATATTTAATAATTACCCTAATGAAAAAATAAATCATCTCACAAGAGGCTGGATGGGCGGGTGGGATGGGTGGCAAGAATGTTTAAATTAAAAGCAAATTTAACTAAAGCCAGGATGAAAAATGTCATCCTCATACAAAAAAAAAAACAAACAAAGGAAAATACTGTTTCTCCTTATTACAGAAATGGCACTTTCTGAAAAATTTTTCAACCACACCAGCCTACATACCTACAGACTCTTAAATATTTGTCTTTCTGTGTTACACATTTGACATTTAAAAGGGTACTTTCTTTTGTGTCTGAACTCACTCAAGTCCTGCAGTGAAGTGGCTGCTGCTGGCACAGGGGCTGTGACACAGTTTCCATCCACAATGTCCCCAGATGGATGCAAGACATCACTTTCACACTCCTCTGGTATGTCCCCCTGATCTGGAGAAGAAATGTGAACAATGGCTTCATTATTTTGTAATTGCAAAAGTGGAGCACAGCAATGGACAGAGTGTGGGAATGGCTAAATTAGAACACAAAAATATCAGCACTAATTGAGCATTTTCCCTTCAACTTGATCATCTCCCTGAGAATTAAGAATTATCATAGGCTGTACTTGCTTCCTTAATTACAGAATTGTTAGTTTTGAAATTAGCTATTGGAACACATTTGTTTATAAAGCCAAAACTGTAGAAATATACAACAGAAACCCAAGATGTTTTCATTTCTTTGCAAAATCAAGATACAAGTAACAGAAAAATTGTCTATCCAAGTTCAGCTCATAGTTTTTATGCGTATAAAAATAATCTTTAACTATCTGGTCACACACTTTTTAATGGGGTCTTTGCCTTCTTCAGTGCACAGGATGGATGCTGCTAACTCAGACATTCTACATTATACTATCTTTTCCCTGTGCAATGTTGGCTCTCAATTCACAAAACCACAATTAGTGTCCTTCCTCTTTGATCACTGCTGTGATACTGAACTGCTTTTAAATTACTGATTTGCAAATATGCAGACTGCTATTACCTCACTTGATGGGAGACAGAAAAAAAGAGCTAAAACAAGATGTGGGTATTATCTCTAGATAGCCAACCTGAAATACACAGGACTATTCTCCCAAGCACTTGGTGTAACATAGCACAGATACTCTATATATCTCTAGGTTTTGGGTAAAGCTTTAGAAAACATCAATTTTCATCCTTCATATACTAGCAATGTCTCAAACTTTTCTTTTTCACATAATAATAAAACTGAAATATTTTACATGAAAAAACCCAAGTCAACCAAACTGATCAGCCTCTTTCTCTCTGAACTCTCTGAAAAATTGTCTCTCTAAATTTCTTTAAATTAAAACTCTTTTAGAAGAACTGTAGATGAAAGCATAACAGAAAATTTCTGTCAAGCTGTCATTCTAAGTTAGGAGAATGTTTTCAGTTTCTTACCAAAGCAAGAGGAATTCCTACCTGCTTCACCTAGGAAAATAAATTCTATATATGGGCAGTTTTGTAAGACCAAAATAATGGGCTATCACACTCAAAAGAAAATCTATTCTGTTTTGTTGCTCTCTCTTAATTATAAAACTATCAACAACAACATTATTTCCATATGAGGCACCAATAAGCATCAGGTGTATTTACATTTAAAAAAAAACTCCTTTCATAAACTTGTCCCAGTTAAATATTACTTCTAACTTCAAAATTACTGCTAACAACATAAACAAAAAAAGAAACCCAAACCAGAACCATTAATAGTAGAAAACATGTTAAATTAACTACTCTGCAAAGGAGAAAAAAGGTAATTCTGTACACTTCCACTCCCTTTTTAAGGGTAGACAGCAAGAGATGCATTATTCCCTTAAGCACAGCACCCAGAAACAGCTGCTGCCAAAATAATCTGCTGATCTTTTCTTTCTAGAACTCACTCACAGTAGGACTAAAATATTTCCGTATTTTCTGGTATCTCCTTTAAGTCACTGATTTTTTTTACTGTTATCAACTTCATCCTTCACTAAATCTTTTTCTGTACTTACTTCTTAGATTTTACTTTCTTACCCACCTCTCCCTGCAATTTCTCCTGAGCCACCTCCTTTCCTTTTCAGCCAATCTGATTTCCTCCTATATACTGAGATTGCCTTTTGATGTAGGCTCACCCAGCTAAAGTACTGCTGATTGAGAAATCATCAGCATTTGTGAACTCTTTCAGACTGACCACCACACATCAGCAAATGATTCATTAGCACCTTACCTGGGCACAGCATCTACTCTGCCCTAATTGCCAAGAAAATGCCAGTCTGTTGTCATATGTAATAAAATAAAAATGAAATATGTAATGTATTCCCAAAAGTCTCCCATACAAAATTTAACAAATAAATATAAGTCTAATTAAAATGTGAGATGAGTAGAAACCATTAGTGGCTACAGGCTTGGTTCATATTCAAATAATGCATTTAAAGCTTATAAAAGAAATAAATGAGAGAAATCAAACCAGCTGAGTAATGAGTAAAGCTTCACAGAGAAATGCACAGATGAGGCATTATCTTCTGCCAGTTATCACTAAACACTATCAGCACATCTGCTATTTAAACAAAAATCTTTTTTGGTTGCTTGCTTTTAAAGTACTGAAAGCCATATTCCATAGGGACAGGAGAGTGAGCAAGGGCTCCACTCCATCTTCCATATGATCTAACCACAGCCAAAAGAATAAGCCAGTCTGAAAACATTGACACCAGACAGAATCACTGGTTTCAATGAAAATACCCCTGACTCTCCCAGCAACAACCACAATCTCTTCACCACCTATGAGTTGAGTTACACCACACAATGCCACATGTCCACCAAGCCTCAGGACTTTACAGACCTCATGAAATCTGCAAATAGGAAGGGTTACCTGGCTGTTCACATCTTCCTCATTGACAACTTCATTTACTTTAAACTCACAGTTTCATGGGAGATAAGGCTGCTAAGGTTCAATATTAGGATGTCACTCAAAACTAAGTAAGGTCTGTAACTGCTTCCATTTCTCACTCCATACACAAATGGCTATAAAGGACACCAAGTTTGATTACTCTCTTCTTTCTACACTACCTTAGTTACATCAAAGATTTCTGAAAATCGACCCTGCAGCATACAGAGAGAAGAAAATATTTTATAGCCTGCAATCAACAGAGAGAAGAAATGCAATTAAATGGAGTACTGACCTCAGAGAAAAAAAAAGGAACAAAATTCAGGTTTCAGTAACTGAACCACATGTTCCAAAACTACTCAGAGATGCTGATTAACTGCATAAGAGTTCCTTTGATTAACTGCAACAGTTCTTTCTTCCCACATTTACATGCAGCCTAAAGCAACTTCTAATTCATACTACTATTTAAGCCTCAGTTACTGAAGGAAGAATCAAGAGTGCATGCAATAGCTACAGAAACCTATCTTTAGACTTATAACCTGGTTCTAATTTATGCAGCAAATATAATAAAGCCTCAATTTAGTTCACATACTAATACACTTTTCT
The DNA here is from genome assembly GCF_028551555.1 of Melozone crissalis. Classification (NCBI taxonomy): domain Eukaryota; kingdom Metazoa; phylum Chordata; class Aves; order Passeriformes; family Passerellidae; genus Melozone; species Melozone crissalis. The sequence continues at coordinate 57,472,773 of NW_026535791.1, read as the reverse complement.
GTTTAAAAAAAATTCTACACCATTTAAAAACATTCCAAAGCAACCATCAGACCTACAGTATTAATCAGAACAAGGTTATGCAAGATTTCTGAACAAATTTATGTTACAAATTTCAGAACCAACTCAATTTAATGTCTGCTTATTACTATATACATTTACCTAAAGATGCAAGAATGAAGAAATTTAATACCCCATCATCTGAGACATTGGTTTTCCCTAATTCCAAAATCAATCAGAAATTTTTCTCTCCAACTACAGTCTTAAAACTATGAAGACAGTTATCCTATACTGTTAACCCCTAAGGTGTTAAACAAACTGTCTGAAATGCACTAAAACTTACCTTCAAGAGTGGAAATGTGTTCTTCAAGATCCTCATACCTTAGTTTCTCTGGTTTGTGAATATCACTGAGATCTTGTTTATCGGTCTGTTGACTCTGAAGCCTGAAAAAAATAAGGAAGAATATAAATAAATTAATAAATATAAATGCTGAACTTCTAAGCAAATAGTCATCTGAAATTCACTCACATGCTAAGCAACAGGCTAAACCAAACCTAAAATCCATGAAACTTTCTGACTCAAATTTATGGTATTCAATCCACTTCTCTAACTTTTACCACAAGTCCACTGCATTTCCCTCCAGCCTTTACCCAAGGTCTTTACATGACATTTTATTACATTAAAACAAAATAAAAAGACTAAGAAAAAAGGTAAAAAAGGAGAAATACAATGAATTGTGACAGTCAACTGAAACTAAGAAATTTGCCTCTTTAAGCTTTGTGTTACAGTTTAATTTCCATTTTGATGTCATCTTAACAGATGTGTTGGAAATGTATTAGGATTAGATGTCTGGCAAAACAAGAGATGCAGGGGTGAAAATCTGGGTTCTATCAAAATGGGGTTAGTGCCCTCATTCTAAATCCCCGTTTATCTCATCACAAAGATAATGTGAAAGAACAATGTCTCCCACGTGACCCAGCTACTAAACTCTGACCAGAGCCAGAACAGCAAAAGGAGTGCAGGCCACTAATGAAATTCAGCATCAGCACTTCATAAAGGAGCTTACTTCACACCAGCTGGTGCCCTTCATCACAGACTGTTTGTGCTTACAATTTCTAAGGAATACAGGTCTTCCATGGGGCAAAAGTGGAGAACAAACAATACAAACAATACCAAACATACCCCCAACAATGAGATTTGTTCATAAGCAAAAAGTGAATCTGGGCACAGACAAATAAATCTGCATTGCCAAAAGGATAGTTCAGTGATGTCAGTGGGGAAAAATACCCTGTAAATTAAAGAGGACAGAGTAAATGAAATTTCAAGTTTTGGAAACCTATTTCATGTTTTGAGTCTTTCCTTCACAGAAATGGTTAAGTGCTAAATAATTCTCAAGGGTGTGAAGTTCAAGGACATGCATGTCACTTTCTTCAATACTGTGTCCTGCAACACTGCTAGAAAGACAGAGAACCCACTGCCTCAGCAACAACCCTCAACTGGTTTCTTCAGGCCTAAACAAACAAACAAACAAAAAATTAGGTAATAATCTGCCTTATCACTTAGTCTTCCTGTCTGTGCTTACTGGTTTCCTTCATACCACTCATATCTTGTAGCATAAATAAACAAGGACCTCCTGTAGTTGCAGAAGCAATTGTTCTTCCCCACTGACTGAGCTCTGACTTCTAACAGCTTGTCACGGATGTTACAGCATCACATTCGCTTCTCTTGCCTTTTCAAAGAAGGTCCCATTGCCACTTAAAATCTACAGGTCATAAACTAATCCCACAGTACACATCAGTGATGTGGCATTTGCCTAATAATAGGAGTAAATAACTGGAAAAGCCCACACATGCATTTCTCAAATATTTCATGTAAGAGAAAACAGTCCGAGGCACATGAAATGAGAAAATACGCAACAAAAGAATGTTTTTCCTTTGAGAAAGTCTTGGGAAAGCAGCAAGTTCAAGACAATTACTGGGACCTTATACCCTTGCTTTGTCATAAACCCAAGAAAGCAACAACAAACTATAGCTGCCTTCCCAGACCCAGGTCTGTCCTCTGCAACACAACTTGCTCATACTGTTCACTCTCCAAGCAGGATAGAGTCTGCAAAATCCTTCAAAGTGCAGTCCCTCAAAGGATTAGAGCACTTTCCCCTATCACCTTAACATGCAGGTTAACATTCAACCTCCACTTTTTAAGGTCTGTCAGAGAAGTACAAGAAATCTGAGGTATAACACAGAAAATGTGAATGGGTCGGGAAAGAAGACACAGCCTCAAGGGAATACTTAAAGGAAACTGACCTCACAGGCCCTAAATATCCCAACAGCTCATTTTGCAAACAAAAAACATAAAAGCTCTTCCAAAATAACCAGATATTCTCTCTGCATTAAATGTATGTTGAGGCACTGATAAAAGAAAAGAAAAGCCTACAAATGCCTGCTAGAGCTGCCCCAGCACAAGCTGTCTTTCTTCAGCCACCAAATCACGAATGATGGCTAGCAGGCTAAAGACAATTCAGCTGTCTCTTCTATGGAAAAAAATCTTAAAAGTTAAATCCTAGAGCTGCTTCTGAAGGCACATATTCACAATTCTTAGGTTTGGAGAGTGGAGGCAACACTGGCCATTTAGACCAGAAGAACTCCAGACATGGAAATAGGAGATACAGAGACGGAAGAGAAGCCATTTTAATGCAGCCTAATTTTGTCAAGTTATTCATTTACCTTTAAAAGATCTTAAAAAAAAAAACAAAAAAACAAGAAAAGTGAAGAGCTGTGCTACCCATCCCATTCCCACATGCAAAGGAGACTGGAAAATCCTACTTTGAAAACAGGCACATGAACAAGCTCTTTCAGAGAGAGAAAAGAAGTAATAAATTCAGCATTACAGCTTGTTAATGAATGAAATGAGAATGTAGAATTGCCTTGATTTAAATTCTCAAACAGGAAGCAGAAATTCAAATGCTTCAATTAGCAAAAGCTCATCAGTCAGGTCACAGATGTGAAAAATAGAGACAATAAAGAGACATGGCTTTGCTCAGAGTAAAGCGTTTCAGTTTTTTTATAACTAGGTTCCACTTGAGGCATGATATTTAAAATGGAAATCCTTATTCATCTTTAGAAAAGTTTTCACTTATAAAATCAATGGCTTGCTTGATTTGTAAAAGCAGCTACCACTGTGAGCAATTAGATAAATGTTTCTTTAAAAAGCAGGTTAAAATGTTGCTTTGTAAACAATGTTACCTGATTTTCTGGCCATGACTGGATGGCGAGGAAGGAACAGACTCAGAAGATGAAAGCAAACATCGCTTTGAAATAGGAGAAAGAACCTGGTCAACACTCTGCTGTGAAGAGGTAAAGGATGAGCTCTTGATGCTCTCTGCAGAATAAAAATTCCACAATTTGTATTAGCTAACTGTGCTACTATTTCTCAGACAAGGTTGTACAACACATGCATTATTGGTTCAATGTGCACGGACCTAGGAAGGAAAACAGTCATATGCATGAGCTAGTTTAAAGGAAAATAAAAAACTGCATAATCCTTGTACTTGCAGATTATGCAGCAGAACAGCTGTTGGATCTGCAACTGTAAGTATTTTAGAGGAGAACATACTTCTTTCATTCTCCATTCTCCAGAGACAGGTGCTGACAACTGAGCTGCACTTAACCTCACTTAAAGGAAACACCAATCTCAGACTCATATGCATGGTATCTTCTACCTCTTTAAATTTACCCTGAGTTGTTCAGACTGGTATTTTCAACAGCACCCAAAAGCTCCACAGAAGCTTCCAGAATGACTTAAGAGTTTTCTAGCAAAACCACACCTGGTGCTTCACCTATCTTTAGCAGAAAAGAATACACATACACCACTATAAAAGCATTCCTCAGAAGACTCATGAGGGTGAAGTGACATCTCAGTGGGGAAGCAATCTAAGTGGGAGCTGACAAATCCCACTAACAGCATTTAACCTAACCTTAATATCCTCTCACCCAGCTTCAGCCTGGTTTCCTACACTCCACACCACTCCATTTCTGTAACTCCTGAGTCAGGTAATGCACTCCTTTGTTATTCAATTCTTACCCCTCTCCAGACCAGTCAGTTTTGTGCATTAAGCAAAGAACAGATCCAATGGAAAAAAAAGAGATCTACCATCCTGTAACTAGTTTCTGAAAAGTACAAAGACAGGACACATTGTTCAGGTTATGCACACAACTATAGTTTTAACATTTCATAATTTTCAACAAAACTCTAGTGTTATGAAAGATTTTGTCTGTGTGCAATGCTAAACAAATAGTCTGTGAGTATTTTATATAGAAGCTGACAGAGAGAACTTACAACATGGAAAATTGCTTTGGAAGTTGAAGTCTCAAAGACGTTTTTAGTAACATCTAAGAGTATGATACTCTACATGCAGAAACACAGGGACAGCCACAATCAATCAGTGTTTGTAACCTGTTTCTAACAGTGCCCACTACCAAAGAAAACTAAACTAAAATTGAAAAAGGAGAATACTTGTATCTTACTGCTGGCAATACCCATCCCAATCTTTCTCCAATCAATACTTTTTTGGATCATCCTGACAGAGAAGTTGCATTCCTGCATCTGTGCTTGTTCTCACAGAAGCAATAAATTACACAGCTTACTCGTGGTATGAAAAAGTGTTTATTTCCTTTCAATGTCAGGGGATTCTGGGGTCTGTGAAACAGTACTCAGTTGATCCCTTTTCACCTTTTTCACATTGCTCATTGTTTTCCAGATTTCCCACAGCCACCCTTCTTTCAAACTAAGCTGCCCTTGTATTTAACCTTCCTTCATGGAGCAGTTGATCATTATCTTTTTTTTGTTACTGTTTCTTTTTTTAATTGTATTAAATCTACTTTAAGCCAGGGTGAAAATAATTGTGTCACTCAAGAAGCAGATGTACTGCAGATTTGAAAAAACAGATTGTTTTTTTACATTTTGTTTCTATTTTGCTTGCTTTTCTAAATACTGTCCTTAAAAAAAAAAAGCCTAAGCAATTACTAGAAACTGTGATATTAATAGCAAATGAAAATTTTTCAAAACTAGATCCTTCCTCCTTACAATTGCTGAGGAGTATTTTATAAAGATGTCACACAAAAAGAACAAACAAAAGGAAATCTGGACCTTTCAGACTGGAAAGCTCGATTTAAGAGAAGCTAAAGACATCTTCTGCCACACACTTTAACTACAACAGTTAAATGAAAGATTAGAAATATAGGAGGGTAAGAAACTACAATTAATGTTGAAAGCTTTACTTAATAGCAAGTTTTGAATTAAACTCTGTATATCATAAAGTTACACCTGTAGGGATTTATATGGTGTAGTCTTCTCTTGAAAGCTCCCTATAGTATGTTGAGGGACTGTAAACATGCTTCTCCAGTACTTGTTTCCAGGAAGAAGCAATACTCCAAGCAGCTGGTATATTCTGTTTCCTGAAAAACCACATCTCCTGACTTCTCCTGCATCTTAGCAATTAACGAGTCCATGACTAACACTGCTAAATCTTTCTGTTCCCAGAGCACAAGAGGAACAGTAAGCAAAACCCATTACTGCACCCCATTAACAATTGAGACTTACCATCTGGAATTTTCTTGTTACTGAGGTCTTTCTTTGGTTTGGAAATGGGAGTGGAAGAAAGGCGCCTGGAAGATGCTCCTCTGCGTGGTGGCGTGAAGGAAGTTTCATAGATATCGACCTGCCCAGTTCTTTTGATGTTGTCCTCACCTCTGGGACTGCCCAGAGGGGAATGTGGGCAGCTGGGATTATGCTCTAGCAGTTCCTGCTGGGCACTCAAAGGGTTGCTACCAAGAGGACACTGCAGAATTAAAGGAGGCTGCATCTTGCTTGGTGTTCTGCTGGCAGCTGCACTCAGCATGACTCTGTGCTGGTAACTCCTGTAGGCTTCCTCCAAGAACTCGGCCTCCTTCTCCAGCTCCTTCACCCTGGCGCGGGCCTGCGCGATGCACTCCAGGTCAGAGTCCGGGGAGGCGCCGCGCGGCCCTGGCACGGCGCTGGCTGTCCCCACATCAGACAGGGGCAGCTGCAGGTGACAGCCAGGCCCTGGCACGGTGCTGGCCATCCCCACATTGGGCAGGAGTGGCTTCCTCGGGAATGCACCATCCACGTAAATGTCGTGGGGCACCAGCCTGTCCCCCGCCCTGTCTCCCAGGAAGTCGAGGACGGAGCGGTCGACAAGCGACGGCTTTGGGTTCCGATACACCTCATTCTCCAGAGCTAAACGGCAGCAAGAGCAATAAGTGACACTAAAGCAGGGAGGGAGACCCACAGCAAAGCAAAAATAGTAAAACATGGCATTTAAATTCCAATTTGATCAAAATTATTCTACCACGCAATTGGCTTACATTTCGAGAATTTAATGGTTTAATTGTAATTGATTTAATGTATTTTTAATGCAGCTTCAAAGCTGCAAAATACTGCTATTCTTAAAATATATAATTCTTGCACTTAAAACCACCATTAATTTAAAAAATAACATTGTAGAGTACATGGCTATGTTTAAGTAAATAAACAAACATGAAAACATTACCACTTTAGACACGTTAGATCTTATCATGCTGGTAAAGTCTAAGGAACACAGGGCATGCCACAAGTCTTAACAGTTTCCCTTTATTTAAATCAAAAGGTAATTTTGGAGAAAAACAACACATTACATACAAAATGGTTTGTTCTGTTTGTTTTTTTTTTCATTAAAAGTACTCTAAAATTGTCAGTTAAACTGAATGTTTTGGGGCAGTCAGCTTCCATACACTTCCATGCTTCAACAAGCCCAAAAAACCAATCTGCTGTATCTTTCAGCAAATTTACAGCCTTTTTTTTATTCTACACAAATGGTTCTTCAATTACTTCATTAACTCTGATGTAAAATGAACGTTCTTACAGCACCTTCAGTCATTTAATTAAACTATATATTTGCTATTTTCATATAACAAATTTCCAATTCCAAATGGTACCAATAAGCGTACCATAAATGTACGTGTAAGTCTAGTGAATATATGAAATGTAAAATATTGCATATACTGAGCTATGAGACATGTATGTAATATATAATCATTGCAGAATTGAATTCCATATTTGTACATTAAATATGCATACTAACCCTTATATTTATAATACTTGATATTAACAAACTGACAGGCATCTTTAAAGAACATTTCTTCAGCAGACTGAATTGCTTTCTGTAAGTGCCCATGTTTCTAATGCTCTTAGATAAGTTAAGCATAAGTTAGGCAAAAGTTATTAGACTAAAACTGTTTAAGAGTTAGACCTAAATTTCTGAGGTACAAAACAAAATTTCAAACTGATTATTTTTATTATGAACATTCAAGAATCAAAACACATTAAAACACAAATTGCCTGCTGGAAAATGTTGTTTATGTTACCAGCAAACATTAATGGCCTTATACTGAGGAAAAACAGACAATGAAAATGTGCAAATGCTCAGGGAGGAGTATTTTTCTTCCTCTGCCAGGTTTGTTTTCTGAAAGCAGGTTAAAATGAGTCTTCTTTTTTTAAACTGGGCTTTAAATACATTTTGATTTTAAACTTTAAAACTTACTCCCTGGTGATGTGCTGGCTCTACACAACTGCAGTCTTTTTAAGCTTCTGGAACTTTTTTCATTTGTCCTTCATAAAGGACTGCTCTGATGTAAGATACAAACCTGCCTGTGTTTGCTTCACTTGCAGTTTCAGCTCTTCAACCTGCATATTTAACTTCCTGACAGTAGCTTCAGAGTCTAACAGTTGGGCCTTTAACTGGGCACAACGCTCAATCTATAGGAAATCAGGAGAAAAACAAAACCCATCATAATTCAAACAACATGAATAATCTCAACTAGCCGAATACTTGGTTTCTAAATGTTTTCCAGGTCCAGTCAGATCATACATACCTAGTATCCTACTGAAAGTCAGCACTGACAATTTGGTGACTTGGTAAGACTTGGTAATGTTGGGTTGGCTTTATTTTTGGTGTGGTGATATTTTGTTTTCTTTAGAGGTAGTTGTATATATAAAAATAAGCACTGTACAAACAACCCTTGTAACTGCATGCCAAATGGCCTGCACAGGCAGATGGGTAATTGTGAAAGAGACGACAGGAAGAAGAAAAGATTCAAATCATTTTGAAAGAATAATTTACCTCACTTTGTAGCTGTTTTTCCAACATATGCTTATGACTTTCATATTCATCCAGCATCAATTTTGTAGAATGCTCAACTCTCCTCAGCTCCACTTGGCAGGCCAAGTACTCTGCTGAGGGCTGGGACAGCTCTACTCCAAAAGGGAAACACCAGACACTCAGACAAAGAATAACAAGGGTGCACTTTGCTACATGATACCCCATGAACGTGTAAAGCTGATTTGATTTTAGGAATGTAACAAGGCTTTGTCTGAATAAGTACTTGGAGATATTTTTCTTCTTCCTTTTACAAAGGACAAAAATCTTCATTGGTGTAGTCCTTTAAGAACTAGACCCAGACTATCCTACACTGGAAGAAAAATACATATCCTTATCTTACATAACTGCACACACATCTCTACTCTCCTGTAACCTGAAGTATTTTTAATGCACATTAAAAATACTTTATTTACTACTTTAGTCAGGCAAGCACTTCAATAACAATGCCATGTTCTTTTACCATGATTAACCATACTCATGCAATGGTTAGAAATATTGCACTGCTTTTTTCAGAGGGTGAAAGGGATAGCCTTCCAAATTACAGCTACCACTTAATTCAGGATTTCCCCCATACAGACATAAAAAAGAAAATAAACTTATGCCAAGGACTGCTCATTAATATGTAAACACTAGTTTGGGTTTCATGCTAACTAATAGCAAATATAATACAAAGAAAGCATTTTAATGAAAATTTACTTCTAAACAAATATTTGTAGAGAAACATAAACAAGAAAATAACTAAATAATTCACACTGACTGTCTCGAAGATGCTGGTTCTCACTCCGAGTCTCATCCAACTGTTGCCTAAGTAGTTTATTCTGCACTTGGAGCTCCACTTTTTCCTCCTTTAGCAAAGGATAGTCTGATACCTCTTTCAGCTTTTCTGTCAACAAATTATTCTGTTTATTTACCAACAGAACCTGGGCCTTCACTGACTCCAAGTCCAGCTGCAGACAAAGAACAGTTTAGAAGCTTATGAACTGCTGTACTACTCAACAATTATTTTTATTTCACTTTTTTTTTATTTGTAACATACCTGAACTGCACCAATTAGAATACAGGCTTCTTTAAATTCATATTTACAATTACCTCAAGCTCTTTGGCACGTGATACAGCTTGCTTGAGTTCCTCCTTTTTTGAATTAACAGCAATGGCTTCTTCTTGCAAAAGCATAGCTTTCTCTGCAGGGAGGATTACAAATGCTGAATTAAAATTAGTAGAGTATTACAGTAAAAAACTGTATCAGCAGAAAACAGTTTTAAGCTGCTAAGCCCAAAATTCAATTTAAGACATAAAAAAGACTGTCATATACACGCCTTCAAAATTAACTAAATCATGCTGTATACACAAATGTATACACATGCATAAACACATTAAGAATTAAGTAAATCAAATTCATATGCCTGTGATACATCATTTCTTACACATCCCTAACTTTAAAGTCTAACCTTGTTATCTGTTCTGCTCTCTTCCACAAGCTCCAATTAAACATTTTGTGCACAAAAAATGTAGAAACTGGCAACTGTGCCAGCGTTCAGTTAAAGCCTGAATGAGCCAGCAGGACTTCCAAAGGAAATGGGACACTGAAAAACCAGGAATGCTTTGCAGCCTCGGAGTAAAGCAGCAGTTTATGATTCCCACTGCATTCTGAACAGCAACAAGTTGCTGAATGTCACCTGTTCTGATGGCTCTTCTGTCCCTTATACCACTGAACACCGGGACTGTTCAGGAACAGTTGTGGTTTGGTATATGACAGCTCTTGAAATAAACAGATACTTTATCAATCTCAGACAGATGGTTACCTTTATTTCTTTTCTCATCTTCAGTAACTTTATTGGTTCTGGCTATGTGTTCTTCTTTTAATTCAAGCTGGTATCTAGAAACAAAAAGGATTATGTACTCCCAAAGGATATGTGTGCACACATGGCACAGGCACTTGTGTTAACTCCATTCTTTGCCAAACTAAACTATAATTCCAGAATTATTTATTAACAAAATTAACTACCACAGAGCCACCAAAAGGGTTGTAAAGGGCCCTGCCAATCATCTCATTCCACCACCTCCTCAAAAAGCCAGATTATTGCCACCTGTACAGCAAGGCAGATGTGGCTCTTCCTAGCCAAGTCTTGAAATCCTCAAAGGACATATATTCAGCATCTCCCTGGATGATCTGTAGCAGTGCTGCACTACTCTCCCAGTAGATTTTTTCCTTATCTCCAAGCTAAATCTCCCAACCCACAACTTGCAGCCCCTTCCATATGAACTCAGAGGTCATACTTGAGAGTCCAACTCAAATGGACTATCCTGGCAGACTTTACCAAGCCCTTTCCAGTTTCTTCATGACCTTTTTGAACTGGGGAGCCCAAACCTGGGCATGGCATTCACAGCATGGTTTCCCCAGTACCTTTCAAGGGACAATAAGTTCCCTCAGTCTGCTGGCCATGCTGCTTCTAATCTTACCCATCATACTGTTTTGCCTTATTTGTCAGAGCATGCTGCTGGCTCATAATCAACCTGGCATTCACTGTAACTCACCCACCTCCTCTTCAGAAATGCAGCTCCTCAGTCAACTATTCTCTCCATTTATACAACCTCACAGGGCTATTCTGCCCCATGCACTGAGCTTTGCCATTTTCCTTGTTAAAATTCCGAAGATTTGCACTGGCACAATTCCCAACTTTGTCAAAATCTGCCTGAACTGAAACTCTGTCACTCATTTAGAAATGATTCCTCTTAATTAAGGGTCATGTTCAAAGCTGAGGATGCCCTGTGCCCATATCCAGATGAAGGTGTTGGACAGTAAGGGCCCCAGAACTGGCCCCAGGGATTCTGTGCACACCACCAGTCACCAGCCAGACTCTGAGCACTGCCCAGGTACACCACCATTCATAGCCCACTAGTTCTCCAACAGTGCCATTCCACTGAACTGGAATTTAGAGGAGGTAAGACTGCTCAGCATTCTACATGACCAGGACATAATTATAAATGGTTTCAGATACAGACAAATCCATCCTCCTGCATTTCTGCAAATGGTCCAGACCACTCAGATCCTTCTCCCATATATGGCATTTAATGTTTACTGCAAAAATAAAAAAATTTATTTGCTAGCAAGCATCACTACTTCTGTATAAGAAACAGTAGTCTTTAATACTTTTCATCAATGATTTGGGTCAAAAGGACATGGATTTTGTCTTTCTGCAGCATGCCTTAAAATATTGTGTATGTTGATAAAATAAGCAAAGCAGCAGTTTATCCTTAAATGTTTTGCTGCTCCTCATGTACTGAAAGGACTTTGCAACCACTATTTGTAACTAGCTGCAAGGTGAGTCAATTAGTTGCACTTCACTGGCCTCTAACAAAATCATCAAATGCCAAGGGATTATTTTTACCAAAGCCTGCTATCAACATCTTTGTTCTTTAATTTAAAGACCTAAAAACACAGGTAATACTGCTCACTGGCTTGCAATAAAAAGTAATGATTCATCAGTTGCTTGCTTTAACAGCCTAACTGAGACAGGTTCACAACATCCAAGAGCTCTTGTCTGCATTGAAATATCAAGGAACCCTTCAAGTGACCAAGGTACCACAAGGAAGTGCTATAGTAAAGTCAGGATATATCCACTGCAACACCCCACAAGAAGCCACAGATGACTGCCAATTCCTTAAGACCAGGTTCAGACAGAAGGTAACCAATAAGAGAGAGATTTATATCACAGAATCCCTCTTCAGAACTGGAAAGGGGCGAAGGTAAGAGCCAGTCTGTCTGTACAATGGGCTAGTATGCCTCTTGCCCCTTTTCCAAGAAACCTGTAACATTTCTTTAATGCTGATTTCCCCTTCATGCCTTTTCTGTATTCATAAAATGCTCACTTCTTTTAAGTGGTCAAAGGAAGTAACTGCTTCAGATCCTCTTGTCTAAATATACAAGCTAATGTCAGATGTCTTTTCCAGATACTGACACAGAATTTAAATTACAGCAACAATATAACCTATAACCAAAAGAGAATTATTTTCCATAGTAAACTTACTAGCAAATAGCTAAGCAGTAACATAAAAGATTCAATCTCACTAAAACAAAAACATAAGTGCACATTTTCAAAGTCCTTGCTTTGCTACACTCTTCAAAATAAATCCTACGGAATTTATGACTCTGTTTTCATAGGAAATATCATGTGTCCTATTAGAGACAAAAAAAATTTACTTTAAGAGCTCTGTCTTCAGCTTTTGGTCGTATGTCTCCTCTATGTTCTTCACAGCAACCTCACGACGCCGAAGTGCATCTTCTATAGCTTTATTTTTCTCCTCCTGAACTTTCTGGGTGCTGAAATATCCAGAAATATACACACAATGACCAGTTATAAAGTCAAAGTTTTAGTCTGGGATTCTGTTTCTTTTTCAAAATAACATTTACAGACATCAAAGGGCAACGTGCTTGTTTGGAATACTGTTGCAATTTGAAATCACCATCAGACTGCCACTGCAGTTCATTAAGAACATGGTGATGTGACAAAACTAAATTGCTCTATTTAAAATTCAGCAGCAATCAATTATGCAGCTATCCCGGGTTAACCCTGGCTCAGTTTCCCACAGCAAATACACTTCAGAGGAAAGAGCTGAATAGCTGGAATAGTTGAGCATGCTATTCTATCAGCACCCTCTGCTGGGTTGATAAAAAACCCCAAGTTTCTGTTAGCAGGATACTCACTTCACTATGAAAAACAGACGATAAAGTAACAACATTAAGTAGTATTGAAAGTTTGGCCAAAAATGGATTAGTTACTTCTTTTTTATTTAACTAAAGAAAACAGATCTTGCTAAGGACAAATAATAAAAAAAATTAATCCCAAAACATAGGAATAATAGCAAAATATTCATGTGTAGATCTTATGAGTGTTAGAGTTACATACTGTGTTGTTCGGGGTTTTGATTTTTTTAATTTAAGCACTTGAAGTAAATATCTAGTTCCTTGCCTGAAAAGCAATGCTAAACTATTTTGGTCGGATGAGGTGGAACAGAAAAAAACAGAAACATCTTTTTGTATGGGGAATCCCTGCTAATAGAGAGAGTATACAACACTGCTCAAAATGTAAAATTATGGGATATATAATCTACTTCAACATCACAGAAGCAGAAACATCTTGAGGCAAGTTTTGCAGAAGCATCATTTAGCATTGTACATATCCACACACCGTACATATCCATGAGCAACTTACATTTCAAATGCCTCCATCCTTTGCTTCAGTTCTGCCTCCCTGGTCCTTATGGCTTCAATATCTTTCAATAGACTTTGTCTCTGAGCGTACACTTCCTTTGCTTCTATCTGCATCACAAAACATCATCCTTAGTTTTGCTTCACTGTAAAACTTCATTTACTGTCTAACACACTCAAACTTCAAAGGATCTTCTTCAGGGACTGACTGATCTTACTCCCATAAATACTATTTATATAGTCCTTATATGAAATAATATCTGGAATAAATTTGAAGTATCTTTTTTTAATTCCATTTCTACTTTCACTCAGAGTAAAAACGTTCTAGATGGAGTCACTTCCGTCTACTCATAAACATCCTTCCTTTAAGAAATAGCACTGATTAAAACTTAAGTAATTTTTTTTTTTAATTGCAGGATAAACATGTTCAAACACTTGACTTTTTTTTAATAAACAAGTTTTGTATGTTCTTCACAAAACTGTAGCTGAAGAAACAAATACCAAAACCCACTGATAAAACATGACTTAAAACTAAAACTGAGTAAAAGAACAGCCTTTCAGTTTTTGCAGTTTAATTTATAGGACTCATAAAAAATTGTAAAAGGGATTCTCCAAGTGATGAACTTAGTAGCATCAAAATCCACATATCTTCATATTAATAAAAATGGCTATTTTGCCCTTAAGCACAAAAGACATTATTTCTCTCAAAAAACCCAAAAAAAGCACAAAAGACATTATTTCTCTCAAAAAACCCAAAAAAAAGTCTAAGAAGAAAACTGTGGTTTTGCCATATGGACCCTTATATCAACTTTGAAAGCCACGTGCATTTGACAGTGCTGACAGATTGAGCTGCTGTTCCTGGTACAAAAAATAGACCAGTTTTTCAAGCCACATTTCCTAGACCTAAAGTCATTATAGTGAAGGGTTAAATGACCTGACATCTTTAATGTAAATATACCTGAACTCTGTTAAAAGAATCCCCAGGCAATTGAAACAAAGCTCCCAGTGAGTGCAGAGGCTGACAAGAGAAATAAAATATTTATACAAAATAGTTGACAGATACATTGATCTAGTCATTAGTAGGGTTTTTTTTAATTACTAAATTAATTTCATGCCCACAGAAGAAGACTGATAGCATAACATAGATGTTTTCTTGTCAGCTTCAAATACATAACCATGAAATAAATTCATGGCATGGTGATAAAATATTTAATATTATAGTAATTTATATAGAGACCTGCACAACTGCTTTGTTAACCAATACCCCATGTTCTCAGGGGAAAAAAAGAGACAAACAAAGCCATAATGCCACCACACCAAAGCAAAAATACAGTTAGCATTTGTGGATAAATATTATTTGGACATGCAGGTCTAATGCAGAGAGCGGGGAGGTGGCAAGGCAAACAGGCAACAGAAGAGCAAACAAACTATTCTTTCAAAAACTGAGAAGTAACAGCTTGAGACTGGGATAAGCAGTTGAAAACTACACACAAATTATTGTGTGTTGTAGTAACAGTTACTACCCTGGCAAAACACCAAGAGTTAACAGCCCAGAGGAGTAACTCATCGACACAGAAGTGCTCAAAAAAATGAATGAGATGCTAGCTTACAGTAAAGATGGTGGTTATTCATAACATTCAATATATAAAACCAAACATGAACAGGACATCTGTACTATATGAGCTATTTATTCCATTTAGGTTAGAGTCTTCTGAGCAGCTAAAAGAACTTAAGAGTGTAACTAAAAGCTATGTTCAACTTTCTGTGAAAAAAAAACAAACCCCAGTGATTTGAATTCAGCAAAATTATTAAAACAGATTTAAAAGTATTTATTACATTTAGATCCCAGCTTGCAGAACTGTTCCTTTTCCAGCCCTCTCTACTTAGATGTTTAACCATACTCATTCTTGCAGTTGCTAAATGCAATTTATAAGAACAAATGTGAATTCTAAGTTTTCCCTAATCAGCCAAGTAAGATCTGAAGCTAAATCTCCCAAAGATAAAAGAACAGTCTAACCAACTCACTGAATCATTCTGCAATAGATTAGGAAAAAAATATTTGGAACTTTACCTCTTGTTGCTTTTGAAGCCTCTCAATAGCATTCTTTTCACGAGAAATCAAGGCTTCAGACTTTGCTTGATGTGTCCTCTCTAACTCGTGGCGCAGCTCAGAGATTTCTTTCTGGGTCTGCACTTTCTCCTCCATTTTAATCTTTGCTATTTCAACTTCTTTAAAATGTTGAAGCTTTTACATAAAGGAGGAAGAGAGGGTTAAATAGGGCCATCTTCAAATCAAAAAAGACAATTCCAAATTTCACCTTGAAATTCATGTTAGGAAACAATAAATTGATAATAAATAATTCCTATGATAGAAGAATCCTAACAGCACATACTATCTGCACATCTCACACAGTTTTCATGTGTTTATCCCAAAGCAGATCTTACACAAAACTATCAGCTTTAGACAAGAGCACAACAGAAGCCTATGAAGAAAAAAGCACTGCAGGAGTGATACTCTGCTTGGAATTAAGGAATGGCCAGAGTCTTTTACTCCTCTTCTGACACTGCCTTCACTCTTGTTCCTTTCCTAAAGAACCACTTCTGACTAGTGATTCAAGAAATGGCAGAAACAGACCCACACCCTGAATTGCTCAGAAACCACACTAATTCACCTGGACACAAAAGAAGTGCCAGAAATGTATAAAAATGCAGAACATGTAACTTCATCTAAAGAAGATTACAAAAAGAGAAGTCCCAATTCACTGACTTGTAAGCACAATTGAAAAAAAGTAAATGCCCACAAACAGGAGAGTACAAATCTTGCATCTGCACAGAAGAATCATTGGGAACATGACTCCATACAGCATGTGAAGGACAATATAAGTGAGAGCAAATGGGATTATAAAGAATTACAATAAAAATTTGGAAAAAAAATCAAAAGCAAGCATACAAGACAAAAAATGTGACGAAAAACTGAGCAAAAGAATCAAAAGAGAATGACAGAAAAATTGTGAGAAAGGATTAAAGAGTGTAAAGGCACAGTATGAATGTCTGATCAAGCAACTCAGGTCTGTGGGCATAAATTTTGTGAAAAATTAAAGAAATAGTGAGACAATACAACATCACTTGTATATCATCACTTGTATATATAGAAATTTGATTAGAAATGTCTTACAGTAATTCACATCATGTTGCCAATGAATTAATGTAAAGTTAATTGAATGAAGAAGAGATTCCCATCTCCTTTGTTACAACTGGTTTGCTTAAACTGATACAAACTTAACACACCAATTAACATGTTTTACATACTATAAAAGACAGAGGCAGTTGGGGAATAAAGGCTAAATGAAGAATGATGGTAAACAGAGGTTTAACTCTCCATCTTTCTACTTGTCTGGCTAAATAAATGACGACTACACTGAGTGCCTCTAAAACTGTGTGGAAGAATTGTCATTATCAGATTATCATCTACACATCCCAGTGAATGACTGATTGTGACAGAAATTAATGAAAAATATATTGAAATGAAATACAGTTGATTTACTTTTTTTCTACCTAAATAAAGAGATGATCTTGACCGAAATTTATGGAAACGGAAAAAGATTATTTAAATAAATGTATTTAAATAAATGCAGTATATTCCCTCTGCTCCATTTTTCAGACAAGGATTATCAAAAGATTATGTGACAAAATTTTAATCTTATTTCCAAAATGACGGAAAATTCTCTAAAAGAGCTGTCTTCAGTTATAGGAAGAAAATAAGTTAGAAATTATTCATAATACTGTCACGACTTTAGCATTTCTGTGCAATGTTTTGAAATAGAATGCAAATTCTCATCAGTATTAAAAATTAATTATCTGTCAAGCTACACAACAACAATTCACACCTCTCAGTTGCTATGCACCATACAGAAACTCAAGCATCAAAATATTAACTGAGAAGGAGAATGAAAATTGTGGTATAAACATTTCTCCATAAAACTAAATAATCAACAGCAGATAAAATTTACCAAATTAAGAAAATGTAAGTAAGTAAAGAGTAAGTAAATGTTAGGTTACAAATTAACATCAGAATACAAAGCTTAACATTCTGTGCACATTTAACAAAAAAGAGGGATGAAAAATATACATGTTATATCATCAAATTAACAACAGATATTGTATTAATTTAGCCTTCTGTGCTTGTTGTATTAGATTTCTTCAATTTGCCTTAAGTATGAAAAGTTTGCAATGTGTAAAGTAAAAATAAACAAATGTCTCCCTCAAATTCATAAACCACAGTTATACCTTTTGATGCATTTCTTCTTGAAGCTGCTTCTCTATTTCTTTTCTATATTCATTAAGTTTTACTTCTAAAGATTCATATTTCTGATGCTGAGGATAGGAGTCTGCAAACTGTTCATCAATCAGCTGAAGCTTCTCAGCTATAAAAAAGCAACACATCCATCATAATTTAAAAGCATTCACTGCAGTTACCTTACCTACACTGCAGGAACCTCACTCTGCAGGACATTCCTCAGCTTATTCAAGTAACACTATCCTAGAAACACTCTGCACAAAAGCAGAGGCAGCACAGAAATGCCATTTATTTGCTTTATTTATATAGGCTGTTCAGGCACTATTTGTGGTATTACATAGTCATTCATCCTCATTACCATGGGTGGACAAGAACTTCCTTTTGTATGCAACTTGTAGCTTTTTTTGTATTATATATTAACTGTGCAACCTTTAGCTTTTTTGTATTAATATATTAATAACAGCATGCATATTATACATTCAAGAACTCTCCATCTATGCCTAACTTGCTCACAGAAAGAGGGCACACATTTACAATTCTGTTCTCCAGAACATATTCCAACACACAACATTTACAGTCCATTTGTCATAGGTCTTAGCTAAATGCCTAAGGAAACACGAGAGTGATTTTAAAAAAAAATCATATCCTGACCTTGCGTTATTTTAAGCAAATTTAGAAATTCCACGTTCTAGTGACAGACATGACCTTTACTCATTGCAACTTTAGGTTGCATTGAGTAAATAACAAAGTAATACCATTCATGCAATATATATAAAGCCATATCATATGCCACTATGAAAACATCTGAGGAGACCTGTTTGCAACTTACCAAGAGACTCTCTGTAAGGAGGCACTGAGGTGGTCTGAGTTTCTGTGCTGTGAGTTTGCCTGTTTAGATGATGTTCAGTAAGTCCAATTAAAATCTGCATAAGGAAACCTAGCAAGATCCAATAGATTAGTAATTAGTAAATCAGATTTGCAATTAACAAAGCAATTTTCAATGTACAAGAAAACCTATTTGATTTACAGAAAGAACAACTATTTCAGTAAAAATCAATACTAGTGAACAATTATGGTTTTATTATAAACATAATCCAGCCCATCTCAGTCAGCAAAAGCTGTCCTTTTGCAACTTTTCCTCCCATCCATGTCTCTTGATTCCCAGGTCAGCTGAAAGTGAAGATTATTAGTACTTAATTATGAGGCCTTTAGGCAACAGGGGGTTTTCAAGATCAAGCTCCTTTAGGTTATACAGCATAGCTAGGTTCTGTTATGCCATATAAGAATTATTTCTTATATAATGCAATGGAAAATCAATTAAATCTGTAACTAGTTTTTGAAGTATGTTCTGCAGGCTAATACAGTGTTATAAAGACAACCCAAAACCTGAATTTTCCAAAGTTAGTATGAAAAGCCTCCAAAGAGCTTTATATATAATACCTGATTACAGATTTTTCTCATATTTCTAATGTACAAGTCATTTATTTTATAAGTAAATGTCAACAGTAAATCCACAAATATGAGTTGGATAATCCTGAAATATAACATTAATCATCTTGGTGTAGTGCAAGTTTCAAAATCCAACTAAATCCAAATTACTCCATACCAACACACATTTAAGAAATCTGCTTTTTTATTGCTTACATCTTAATAAAAATGAAGCTAACACAATTATCTCTGTCTGTACTGCATGCAAGTATTTTGTACCTTTATTTTCCTTCCGAGTTCCTGAGGTCTGTAAAAAAGAAAATAAGTTTTAGCCAGTCTATTTTCATCACCACTGTAATTTAAGCTTATTTTCAAAATCAAAATAACTTTACCAGTGATTTGTAAAGACTGGATTCTGGATTGATCCTCATTAATTGAAGAAGATCTTGCACAGTCCACAGCTTTGGGGAAAATAAACGCCAGTTGGAAAAGGTTAACAAATTTAAAATAATTTCAAGTAAGCAAATGGCACTATTTCATAGTTGTAAATGTTTTCCATTTGTGAAAGACCTATTTACTTCCTGTAAAATCATTTTCAGAGGCCTGCTATTCTACATTTACTTATCTTCACTACTTCAGACATACAGCAGCCAGCATGTAGCTTCATCATCAGCTGAAGCTGTGAAAAGACAGTTTTGTTCTCTCCCCACTGTCAACACATGCTTGCTACTTTCCTTGCCTGTTTTCTTGATTTACCATCCAAATCAGATGAGCTCACTAACCCAAATGATGATTAACTACTCACCAGGTCAAAAAACTAATTTTCAGTTAGAAACAACTTCACCCTATCACACACTTACAGAGAAGCAAAGGCAAGGCAAGGACTGCCCTTTTCAGCCACACTTTGTAGTTAGAACAGCTTGAACTGACCAGGAACCACATTTTCAGGGAATTGAATGGCCAAACACACTTTTATCAGGTTCAGTTCCCCAGTGCTCTGCCACACAGCCAGAACAGCACCACTAGCTTACTGCTAGTTTTAAGTATTCATGAAAATGACTCTGAATGACAGAATGTTTTGTGGAGATCAGAAGTTTTAAAAATATTTTTATTTCCTATCACAAAAAATTATCTTTTCAATTGTTAGAATATGACAACCTCCAGAGAACAAAGCTCCTAGATATCATGGAAAAGGCAGAATATTGAACGTACCTTGCTCTTCTCTAATCCACTTTCTGGAAAGAAAACAGAAAGTGAATACTCGTAGCCACATCTCTCTAGATGATCTGCCACCAAACTGTTGGAAGCAGTGATCAAAAGTGAACTGTCTTCACTTGGAACCAGCTGTGGCTGAAGCTCTCCACTCAGAATTGGGTGCATTAGTTCATGGATTAGCTGGTTTCGGAGGTGTGTCTAATACAGGAAAAAAAACCATTGCATTACCAGTTTACATGTGATTCAATGAGAGTTTTAATTTTTCAAAATCCACAGGGAGCCTCATTTTACTTATACAACCTACAAACAGAAGAGGGCAGACTAATTTTGGGAAAATCTGGAAGTGCACTATGAACACCCTGCCCTTCTTCAAAACCCTCTAATGGTGGACACAATGAACTCTGACTTTCCCTCAAAAAGTACCAAACATAGGACTAAAAATAAGTTCCCAGTCAAGAGCTCACATAAGCACCACTCTTGTAGCATCATTTTCAGATCTCTGCTTTCCTGTTTTCCTTCCCTTTGGCTTAAATAAAGCCTTCCTGATGTGGCCACCATCTCAGGTGTTCTTAGAACCCTCACTGATCCTCTTCTGAGTCTCATTCCAAGAAGCTGCTCATGCCATCACAAAAGTAGATGGCAAAATAAACAAAAAAATTCAATGTCTTTAATATAAATTATTTTGTAGGGAAGCAAAAGAGTACTAACCAAAGAGACCTACAGGCACTAATAATTACTAAATGGCATTTTAAAATAATTTATTTGTATTCTGTAAGTTACAGTAGAGGGGAAAAAGTAACCTAAAAGCAGATCTCCCTTCCATGAAAGGAAGAAAGAATTATTTTCATTATACAGTTATTCAAATTGTTTATACAAATTGTTTATAAGAAAAAATCATGGCACAAATAGTGTTTTAAACTTTCAAAAGCAGGTATGCAACAGTGACACAACTGAATAAAGAGGCAGTGTGTTACCAAAAATGTGACAAAATAATTACCACAACTGAATAAAGCTGGATCATCAGACCAACCTGATATTTTAGCATGGTTTTCAAGAGAAATTAGGCTGACAACAAAATTACAGAACTACAGAATATTCTGAGTTGGAAAGGATCCCTGAATCCAACTTTCAAACTCAACTAAAAAACCTCTTTTCCTTATTAATTTCTGAACTTGTTCAGTCTCAATCAACTTTAACAGACAGAATGTTGTCTCAAAAACAACCAGGAACAGCAATCTCTTATACATCTTGTGGCAAAGTGAAGGTGGAAAGCACAGGGCTAAATCCTTATCCATAGTACAGAAAAGGAAGGCAGAAATAGCCTTCTAGACAAGTTAAAGCAAAAAATTGAACTTAAACATAAAGTAATCTGATAGAATACTAGTTAAATTGAGCAAGAAATGGTTCAAGCACTGCAAGCTTGGTATGGAAGTCAGTAATGCAGAAATAAACTGTCCTGAACAGCAAATTCGTAGCTATTGGATTATCAATGATATTTTTGAAATATTGATCTTGATTTTTTCCTATGCATTCTCCTGAACAAGCACGCAAGGACAAAACAGCTCAAATAGTTTTAAAACAGGAATGTAGTATTTTAGAAGTATAATTCATATAGCATGCTTAATTATCATAGGTAATAAACACACCCTGTAACCTGAGAGATCCTTTCCTATTTTATATTCTAATTTATTGTTCTCTCCCGTGCCTGACTTCTTTTTTCAAGTATGGGTATTTTCAAAGACCTAAAGCAGGCTTTCAACCTTCCTCGGAAAAACACTACGAGGCCAAGGCACAATGAAAGGCCATTCTGTTTAGGGAGAACCTCGCAAATGGGGGGAAAACCCCCAAACACACCACACCCCACACCTCCCCAAATAATAATTAAGTTGTGGCAAAACAATACTTGGTGGAGAGAGCGAGATGCTTGTACTCGGCACAGCTTTCGGGGCTCTCTGTGTTAAAGCAGCACAGAGAACCACAGGCAGCACCTGCTGAAAACAAAGCACACCTTAAGTGTGTCCAGCACGCCTCGGCTCTTAAAGGTCTGATACAGCCTTTTCCGGAGCTCCTCCTGGGACAGTGTTTCCCTTTCAACCGATGCCATCGTGCCCTACAACACCGAAACAAAAAGGGCCATTACTGACTCGCAGCGAGACCCACATCCAGCGAGACGCCGAGCGCTCTCGCCGCCTCCCCTCGGCCCGCTCGGGCTTTCCCGGGCAGCCGCCCGCTACCCACGGGAGGGCGCCGGGGCCTGGCAGCGGGGCCAGGCAGGGCAGGGCCGCTCGGGGCTACGGGCGCGGTGCGGCGGCCGCTGAGGCGTCACGGGGGCGCCGGATGGGGCGGGCGCAGCGCGGCGCTTCCGGGGCCGCGGGCGGGAGGACGGGGCGCGGCGCAGGGTAGGCGGCGGGCCCGGGCGGGACCCTGCGGGCTGGGACTCCTCTCCCTCTCCCCCTGTGCCGTTGCTCCCCTGGGGATGGCAGCCCCGCGGAGTCCGGGCCTTCCCCCGGGGGGCGGCGGGACGGGTCGGCCTTTCCGGGCCTGGAGGGCCCGGGGATGGAGCCATGGGATTGTCCCGGGGAGGAGGCGCCCCCCGCCTGCCGCCCTTCCCCTTCTGCTGCCTGTGAGCAGGGCCCAGGGAGAGACAGGCGAGGAGGCTCCTTGGAGGCGGGAGCTATGGCCTGGGATCGCTGTGACCGGCGGCTCCCGGGGGTAAATCATCGGTGAGCAGGGCAGGAGTCGGTTTTAGGTACCTGGGTTCACTTCCAGGTCCCCTTCCCAAGGATATTCTCCGGCTCCCCCAGAATCTGTCAGCTTGGGAGGGAGCACAGGCATCTGGCGCAGCCTGCTCAAACAGGGCCGTCCTGGAGCACAGAATTGTGTCCAGGCTTTCTGAACAGGCTGTTCCAGTGCTCAGTCACACGTACAGCAATAAGTTGTACCTCGTGTCCAGGTGGAACTTCCCGGGAATCAGTTCCTGCTCGTTGTTTCTCATCCTGGTGGGTGGCTGCACCAAGAAGAGCTCGACTCCATCCTCTTGATGTGCATACCTAAATGTTTATCTCTCTTTAGCCTCTGGTAAATATGGATGGGAGCACATTGGCTGATTTTTAGGAGCTCTTCTACATGGATTGAGAGTTTGTATATAGACCCATCAGCATTTTTGTCTTTTCTTGTAGGGAGCATTGTTTTGAAGAATGTCTGGAAGTTTCTACTTCGTGATAGTTGGTCACCATGATAATCCCATATTTGAAATGGAATTTCTGCCTCCTGGAAAAGTAGAGTCAAAGGTGTGTTTTTTCCCCCTGTGACACTCCTGTGATTCTTTTATAATTTTACAGTGTATTAGAAGCATGACCAGCATTGTTGTTAAAAGAAATATCTACTGTTTTCTGGGGTTTATATTAAACAGAAATTTTGTCATAGGGAGTAGAACTCAAGTTCTCAAGTCTCTTAAAAAATCTTTGCCAGATTATACTAGTTCTTCACAAAACACAGCTTTCTTATATATTCCCTGCTGTATGTTGTAGAATATATATATCTTAGTTTTGCTTTCATAATTTCTCTTAGTGTGCAGAGGTTTTATAATAGCTGTTCATTGTTCAATGCCACTTACTTTTAAGACATTTATATTACAGTAATAAGGTAAAGGAAGAAAAATTTGAAAGCTCTAGTCACTCCTTTATTCTTTATGCTATAAAATACCTAATTTTTTAATGATCTTCATTAGTCATATTTGCTTTCAATTAAGGAAAGCTAAAAACTCATATTGATAAATAAAGACTTTGAAAATGTGATAAATGCAATACTAGTCAATAAGTATTGTTTCCAGTGGGAAAAAACCAAATCTATCTGTAAGTGGCATTACATCAAAGAAAAAACAGATTTCAGAATAAAAGTGTGTGTATCTGAGGGTGTATCCAAAAATGGAAGTATATGATGCCACTGATTGTATGGCATCATCTGTATTTTGAATTAATGTCCCATAAAAGATCATAAATAAGGCTACTCAGACTAGACTTTGTGTGAGGATGTGTAAAAGCTGATGACAGGGAAAACCTGAGAGGTGAGAATGGCAGTAACAGCATCCTGTTACTTTGAGAAACAGTACAAAACTACTTATTCTTCCAGTCTGATAAAAGCTTCCAGTGTGGTTTTATCCTGTATCTCTTCTTGGCAGATGTCCTCTGGTGTTCTAGATTGCCTACAAAGTACACAGGCCAAACACTGTGATCTCATGTTTATTATAGGAAGGGATGCAGTTTACACCTGCAGGCATATATTTAATACTAGTTGCAGAAAAAAGAGACCCCAAAACCAACAAAACAATCCTGGGTTTAGGTAAACAAATGAGAAAAACAGAATCTTTAGATTATTTTATCAGCATACCTGCCCTCTGTATTTCTGCTTTCTGCATCTGTCCCCCAGCTCTTGCACATTGTAACCTATGGGTCAATTTCTGCCAAATTTGACTGAAATGTTACAGTCCAGAAAATGCAACATTTTATGTATGCTATGTAAATATCACAAAAACAGATGTCTGGAAAGAAGAGAAAAGTACATATGAGGGCCTATATTGTGGAATAAGTTAGCAGTGGGATTTTGCCCATCAGTAAACAAAAGAATTCATGCTTGAGTTTGTTCCTGAGACATAATACAGGCTTTACTGATTTTGTTGCTCTCAGGACTGGATTTGTGATATCTTTTTATTACAACCTTTTTTCTCCCTTGAAACCAAATATCATGAAAACATATGCTAGTTTCATTTAATTACAGGACGGCACATGTAACAGAAAAGCAGGGTAAATGTAACATTCTGTAACTTGAACATTGGATCTGTAGCAACTGGAGCAAATGATTGTTTGTATTTCATTCCTTTCACTGGACTCCTGCTCTGCTGTGATCTGGGAATGCACCAGGATGATCATCGACACCTCAACCAGTTCATTGCCCATGCTGCTCTCGACCTCGTAGATGAGAACATGTGGCTTTCTAACAACATGTACTTGAAGACTGTGGACAAGTTTAATGAATGGTTCGTTTCTGCTTTTGTCACAGCTGGACATATCCTGCCCATTTCTCTTTCCTTATATTTATGTAAGAAAACCCTTTCCCCAGAAAGAGGTAAGTTAGATAAAGTGAGTTTGGAACAGATTTCTCTGGCTATTCGCCATTATTGCTAGAGTCATCAGCTTCAGGAAGAACTATATTGGGAGGCACAGCAGCTGGGAACAGTTGGAAAAGTGGATTTTTACCTTTGTAGGAGCCAAAATAGCATAATGAAATGTGGTACATGGAGTAAAGAGGTATGAGAGGCTCTGAGCAAGCTTGTATGTATGATCTCTGTTCCCATCCCTCTGACTGTGCTGGAGAGGAGAGGTGGCAGTGAATATGCTTGGTGTCAGTCACTCCAGGGGTGAAAATGCAGTGCTGAGGCTTGATACTGTGTACAGGTAGTCCTGGAACTGTTTGCTGAGAAACATTTGTTACACATAGCAAGTAACATTGAATGACATTTTAACTTTAGGGGTGCATGGCTGAAGTGCAGGGGGATGCACTTCAGATCCATGTTCCACGTTCAGAATTACATTGAAATTGAATAACAAAGAAACCTTGGATAGAGAGGTGATTATTTTCAAATAGGGGGATGTTAAAATATAAAGGTAATGCTTTCCAAATTTCATTGCTTCAATTACTTTTTTAGATGCTTCCTCCTGTGAGTCACTGCTATTTCATGTACAGCTAAACATTTGAGGTATATGTTGAATTAGGTGTAAATGCTTATCTCAGGATAATGTCTCTTATCTTTGTAAAAATTTTATTTTCCTTAATCACTGTACATATGAGATTTTTAATGCTTCATGATGTAAGGCAAGAAGATGGAATCAAGAACTTCTTTACTGATGTGTATGAGTTGTATATAAAGGTAAGAAATAATTTTTTATGGTCTTGCTGCACTACTTTAAAGCATGTTCTGCTGTTTGTGCTCAGGCACAGCTGTATTAGCATGTTTTCTGCTGGGGGCCTATATAAGCACCTGTGCGGCCCACATCAGCTAGAGCTGGTAATGTGTGACACAAAAGCTGTATTTTCCATGAAACAAGTTTTTTGAAATTGTTATAAACTCTACTCTTTTAGATTTCTTCACTTTAGTTCAGTAATTTTTTTTTTTTTTTGGTGGAATAGATTAGAATGGTCTGAGTAGAAAGGGACCTTAAAAACCATCTACAACTTCCTTGCCATGGGCAGGCACTAGACTAGATTGGTCAAAGTTCCATCCAACCTGGCCTTAAAAACTCCAGGGGTGAGGAATCAACAGCTTGTCTGGGCAACAGAGAACTTGTGGGGCAGCTTCTTGTGATGCATTTTGTGGTAGTATGGTATCACTAAGGATGATAATGAAAGCACTCTTCTAACAGAGCCTGGTAGCTTTGCTCTCAGAACACATAGTCCTTGTTCCCAAATCCTGGTGGTACTTCCACTGCACAGGGTCATGGCAAACATGAGCATCACCATCTCAGCCTCCCACAGGCACTCCAATGATCCTGATTTCCACCAGTGTGATGGGTTTGTTCTGAGGAGCTGGTGCTATGGGATGGCTCTGCACATGTAGGGAGAGAATGCAAGGGCCTGGAAAGCAAAGACTGTTTAGGAGGTCTGTGCTGTTAGTGACACTAAGTAGGCTGAAAGCTAGTGGTAGATGTCACCTGAAGTGACATTTTTCAGGGCTGGGCATTGTGCTTACTGTGCTTTTCTTCTTTCCCCAGTTTGCAATGAATCCATTTTATGAACTTAATACTCCTATTCGATCCACTGCCTTTGAAAGGAAAGTCCAGTTCCTTGGGAAGAAACACCTTTTAAGCTGAATAAATAAATCAATCTCCTGAGTGAGTGCTTTTTCCCTCCTTTCCCGATTGTTTGAACTGGTCTGGTTAGTCCCCTGCATGTTTTATACTCATCTTCTGAAGACTGACTAGTTGGATGCTGAAGCAGCTTTTCCTGTTGCTGATCTAGATAAGAACAGCCAAGCTTCTCTGGTTAAAAAAAGGTGTATCTCAAGAAGTTTCCTTTTATTGATATGAAAATAAAATTTTAAACTGTCAGAGGCTGCAGAGGTACAAAAGAAGAAACTGAGACATTATGTGCTAATGCATATGCAAAGTGTAAGCCTCTGACTCAGGGTGGGAGGAAATCAGACCTGAATGCAAAAGATATCACCGGTCACCTGGTTTAGTATGAGCAAAAGGGAACTCTTGACTGTTTGGTCTAAGTACTTAATTTTATAATAAACTTTCCTAGTTGTATTCCTTCAGTAGAAAGCTCACTCTGCAGACTAACCACACTAAGATTACACTCTGGTAGTAAATCAAGCTTCTATTTATTGATCTGTAATTGTATGTATATAAAGTACTCAATAAAAAATAGAAAATAAAAAAAGCTGTCTCCAGTACATCAAGAAACTTTGAAGAAAAGTCCTAGAGTTTAAAAGTGTCTCATTTCAAATTTTCCATGTATTCAGTGCAATACACATTTAGCTGCAGTGTTGCATTAATGAATGAAATAGACCAGAAGAGCCAGATCTGCCATGACATTAATTCTAAATCACACATGGAAAAAACCCAAATGAAATGTTTAAACCCACTTGTTTTTTCCCATTATTTCTTCAACTGCTGAAACGTTCTTTTTGTAACTAAATTTAGAGGAGGATCTTTGCATCATGAAACCATATTTGTTGATGTTTCAGAAAGGCATTATTTGGCCTGTCTGGCTCCTGTTCCATTGTAAAATATTTTAGGAACCAATTTGCAAAACTTAACATCATTCCAAACCAGTAATTTTTAAATAGAGCATTTGGCATTTTTGTACCTAATACTTTGCTTGGGTTTATGATCTTAAATATTCTGTTTCTTTTTGCAGCAAATCTGTATAAGCTATCTTGTACTTTTTTTTTCAAAAAAGTCTGAAAAGTAATTTCCAAAGGAAGTGGCCTGCTATTCTAAGAAGTATTTTGCATAGTCTGTATAATTAAGGGGACCACATCTGTATGTGCTATAAGTGTATAGTCAGTCATCATTTCTGCACTTACTGCTAAGTTGTCACTGTAAAATGTTCCATGAGAAAAAAGAACATATTTACCTTAAATAAAACATGAAATGTTGTAGTATGGATGCCTGTTGAGTATACTTGAAGTGATTTAGAAGAAAACTAGATAACCACAGTAACAGTACCTGGTGGGATGGCCAGTGAAGATGGGAATACCTGTCTTTGCAATGTTTTTGCATATAGACTGCATTGTGCAGCACTTTGATAATGTCACGAGATTTTATATAAATCTTTTTTTTTTCTGTATACATGGAAATAACAAACACACTTGAGGTAAATCATTCTTGATCATGTGATAAGGAGCCACTGAGCTGCAGTTATTTTCTGCCTCCTCCCCTGTAGCATGGTATCTGGAAAAATTCTAACAGTTAAGATTCACTGAGGAAGTACTTTAGTTAAATAATCATATACTTAGCAGGAAGAAAAGGCTCGGCAAATATGAAGGATTAGTGCCAACAGTTTCTACCACTTTTAGAAGCTACATTTTTATAATTGCATTTGTTGCTGCAGTAGGACATTAAGAAAAATGAAAGCATTTTCTTTCTTGCCTGATTTCTGAAGGCAGTTAGCCAAATGGTGCCTGTTCTTATACCTCCCCTACATCTTTCCCTCTTTCCTGTGAATATAGGAATTGTAGATGGGAAATGCAAACTCAGGTCCACCAAGGCTTTATGAAAACAGTAACAGACTGTTACCGGCCACAGGAATGGAAGAATTATGTCCTAACTCATCACCTTTGTCCTAGAGTTTGTGGTTCAGGGGCATTGTCTTGTGACAGAACCCTGAAGGCCTTGGTCAGGTAGCTCCAAGTTCTCTGTACATGGACAGACACTTGTTTATGTTTTAGTTTGTAACTCTTCTCAGTCAGCTGAAGTGATGGGTGAAAATTATCTTGTCATCAGCTAAAGTCACAAATCTGTTCTAGGCCTGAAGGCTGCAGTTCCAGCATGCTTCAGTGAACAGTTTCTCAGTGAAAAGACACCTCCTTTGCAAGGATTATGTTCCTACCCCCTCTCAGGAGCTTAAGAATAAGAATTCAAACTAAAGTCTGTTGCAGTACAAGAAAACAGAGATAATCTGCATTATGCAATAAAAAGTTTATGAGTTAAAGGGATTAGAATTACCCTAAGTCATTCAAAAATCAAGCATAAGGAGATGAGAACATTAGCACAAGCTAACATGAATCAACCTTAGTAAATCCAGGCTGGAAATGCAACTCAGACTCCACTTTCTACAAGGTTCTATTACTGTTTAGGTAACCTGTCAGGTGACTTAAATGAAGAAATGAGGTATGGGGCAGCTGTTAAAGCAGCTTATGTAAGCATTGATACAGTTTGTTGTGACACGAGCTGCCAGCTGTCCCAAGTGGCTGCTTCTGCCCCTTCCCATTCTGCTTTCTAACAAGCACAGCTTCCAGCAGTCCCACCAACCCACAACAGTTCTTCTTCCTCATTTTAAAGGACACTGGAACTTTGCATACATGTTACACAGTATGCTCTGTCGATCTACAGAGCACCACATACTGCTAACAGGACACTGTAATATTTGAAGTGTGTTAGCTCTTGAAACAAATCAGTGAATTGAAACATAAGCCACAAATGCCTACCTTACATCCATATGGAATGAAACCTAGCTTTTACAAAGTACAGAAATTAATGTTTACTATTAAGCATTATGATTTTATACCTGTCACCTATAAGTGCTTGTCAAAAGATTTTTGATTCTGTAGACACTAAGTAGTTTCCCTCTGAGACCAATTCCTGGCCTAATTTCTGTACTGTCTTATTTACTAAGCATGTCCACACCTGTTTATCTTTACTGGCCACTTTTGTGATGAGTGTGCAGTTGTGATACAGCAGCTCCCAGGGCATGAGTAATACACTTCTATGGGATTATGTTTTAACTTTATTAAACCTACTTCTGAGATGGAGGCTTGGTAACCATGATGTGAAGTGGAAAGGGGACAGATAGGGAAACACAGATGCCCACACAGAAGAAAGATGACAGTGGTTCTCATCCTTCATTTTTCCCTTTTAGCAATCTTACTTGAATGGTACCTATAGTACTCTAGTCACAGTATCTTCAGCTCCTGTTTTATTTCAACATTAATCTCTGCTAAAATAAATGTTAAAGGAAGCTTTAAGTTGTAAGGTAGTGGTTTTACAACAATTTCATGTCACTAGCTTCGTAGCCCCTAACACAAGCAATCTTAATTTCTGAAGCTTTTTGCTCTCTCATCCTAAGATTAAGAGGGATTTAGCTAAGATTTTCTTCACAGATCTTTTCATTCATTGACTAGAAATTAAACATAAGTGGCAGTTCAACCTATATTTAACTGCTCAGGGACTGAACTTTAAAACACAGTTCTGTTGGTGTAGATGCAGGACTGCAATGATGAATCAGACTTAGGAATGCACAAAAGATAAAAAGATGGAAGTTTGAAGCAGGAGTAGCAGATCTGCAGAATAAAGTTATCCTGGACAGGTCAAGCAAGAATAAATACATTCAGAAAAGTGTACTAAGAGCAACAAGGGTTTGTTTTTGCAAGCTTTACTTCCAAATAATTACACCTGGTACAGATTGAGCAGATACTTTTAGATAAAGTGCTTGCTGGTAATGTACTCTTCAAGAAATGCTTTTCCATTGAAACAAAAAAGTTTCTGTACAGAAAACTTCTTGTTTAATCAATAACATGGCCTGTCCTGCAGCATCAGACTTCCTCTCAGACCATGTGCACATGTGTGCCTGTTAGCAGTCAATTACAGATGGAAGCAATTGCTACTGTACTAGCAATTTTGCTACTGCAAGGACAGTGGTTACTCTGAGAGCCAATAACCATTTCTCATACAAGTATTCTACCACTTAAACTGCAGCTGAAAGCCTCAAAAACACCTGCAAGTTTTGTCTGCCTGACAGCAAAAAAACTGTCCAACAAATACAGTTCATAATTATGAAATGAATTCAGTAATATAAAAGTCATTATCTCTTAAAGGTACAAGTCCATATCCTAAAATAGCAATTTTAATAATGATCAAATTCAGCTCAAACACTATCTATAGTTATATACCTGTATTAGGGCTGAAAGCTGTCAAATCTACTGTAAGTCAAGAGCTTCCTGAGTTCTCTACGTATTGCCATTCCTTAATATCACAGTGCAGATATTACAGGTAAACACATTCATAGCTCAGGGTAACAGAAACAAGAAGTTTGGAACTTCTAAGGCTGTACACAAGTTTTCCTAAAAAACTGTCACAATGTGGATCCTTTCAAGTGCTATTAAAGCTGACTGAATAAAGCATTTCTTTTTCAAAAAATGGTTATATTTCAGTTACTCAGATTTTTCACCTTATTGATCAGAAACATGCCAGAATGGACTTAAGGCAAGGACACACATTAATTTAAAAAATGATCGGTATTTTGCATTAAACCACTAGAGAAATTAGTGCAGCATCAGATTAATATATGGGAGAAAATGGACACTAAATACGTAGGAAATTTAATTCCTACTTACAAACTTACACAAATTACAGCAACATTAGGCAATTAGAAGACCTGGATGTAATTTATATTAACTTATAATAACCAGATTAGAGATGAAGTACCACTCACAGCAAAAGGAATGTAGTGAGACTGAAGTTTAATATCTAGCGTTGTTAAGAAACTGACATCTAATGAAACAAAAGTGGAATGCCGATTTCATAAAAATATACACATATAAAAGTATCTTTGTGCCTGAATTCCAGAACAGCTTCTCCAAAGTAGTGCTTCTAGAACTTTCAAGTTTTAATTATATTCAAAGGATTTATCATTTGAATAAAGTTGGCAAATTATACTCTTATATTATTTTTTTCCTTGATGTCTTCCTAAACAGAAAGCATCACTAATTCATTAACGGGTCACTCATGAATGGAGATTTTTCTTTTTCTCCCCCATGAAAGCAGCAAAATATTACAATTTTAATATTAGAGTGAAATCCATTTGTTATTCTATCTACTACACCTTCCCCATTCCTTTACAGAGCAAGCTAGTCAACAGTAATTTGGCAAAAAGAAATTTAAGTCAACAACAAGATGAGCTGGGCTTCGGTTTCCGATGAAGGTTTACCGTATCTGTTTGAATAAAGTGATCTGATCTATCTTCAGAGGCCAGAACTCTTCTAACAGCTTCTTCAAAGGCTGCTGCAACGTTAGTGGCATCTTTTGCACTGGTTTCAAAATAGGGATGGTTGCCATTATTCCTGCACCAGTCTTGGGCTTCCTCTGTAGATACTTGCCTTTCATCGATATCAACTTTGTTACCCAGTATCACAAATGGAAAACTTTCAGGCTCCTTCACATCTGCATAATAAATGAATTCTTTCTTCCAGTTGCTTAAGTTTTGGAAGCTTTGAGAGTCATCCACGCTGAAGGTTAGCAGGCAACAGTCAGAACCTCTATAGAAAGGAGTCCGCAAGCTCCTGAAGCGTTCCTGCCCTGCAGTGTCCCAGATCTGCATGGTAACAAAGTGTCCATCCACCTCCAACTCTTTGTTTAGGAATTCCACACCTATGGTATGAAACAGCTGCGCGTCGAACTTGTTGGTGACGTATCTGTTCATGAGGGAACTCTTCCCAACTCCACCATCTCCCAGCAGTATTACTTTAAGGAGTGATGATTTTGTTGCCATTTTGTTACGGGAAAAGATCCTCCTGTTTTCCTAGACCTGTAAAGATTAAGGAAATCATTAAAAAGGAAAATAGTTGTGAGCACCAAATTTTGCACACATAAATATCTAGAATGTGTTTTAAATTCCACCAACATCAAGTTTCATGAACAAAAACAAGACTCCACTAAACAGGTGAACTGCAGTTACACTCCAGTAAGAGTACCCACTCAAGAATATCAAATTAAAGAGGTGTCTTTTCCACAGACTGCAGTCTGCATCTAAGCAGTATGCTGCATAAATTACTGCTCTGTCACTTAGAACTATTTTAAACCCCCAAATCCTTCAAACCACTCCCCCTTTGTACTGAAGGGGTATCACATCACATTCAACAAGTGCTATAATTAATTTATGTTCACTGGAAAAGGTTCATGGAAAAAAGCAGAGTGAGAGAACTTTATGAAGCATGTGCCTTGAACTAGTCACTTCAGTGCTGTATTTTATTACCAAAGTTACTTTTTAAACCAAAGCACTAGGAACACAGTTATCTATGGAACTAATGCAAATGCTGTCATTTTATTTAGATGAGCATTCAATAGTTTATAGTTTACCCTGCAGAACAGCACCGATGAATGGAAAACTATTAAAACTTCCACAAAACAAAGTCAGCTGTCACTACTTCAATGATACTCAAAATGCCACATACCAAGCCCAAGCCTACAAAGACAGTTCAGTTAGGAGGTGTCAACTTCCCATAGTAAAACTGTCAGAAATTCTGGAAGTGCTAGTGAATAGTCCGGCAGCCAGCATGGGGATGGCAAATTAGTGACAATAAAGAAAGCTTTTTAACTGTTAGACTTAAAAAAAAAAATTTTAAAAAATCCTTTAGCGCTAAAGTAGTTTGCTTATTAGTGCTTTGTACCCAACCTTTGCCCTCACAACTGTAGTGTCATCTAAAATGTACTGTAAAATGGTGTTTTAATTGCTTGGGGTAAGGTTTCATTTTATCAAGCCCAAACTGAAGTTTCTGTTTGAGAACTGTGTTCCTAAACCTACCTGATAGTCTGGGCTTCAGCCCTACCAGGCTTCTCTGAAAATAGCATCTATTTAAAATGGAAATGGGTCATAAGTTGCCTAGTCCCTCTCTTTCTTTGAAGGAAGGAATGTGGTCTTGCTAGTTGTAATTAGCATTACTGGCATATACATCACCCACAGTGTGGCTGTAGAATTAGAACCTGATACAAGCTGGTGTGAGAGTCATATGACTCTGTGCTGCCTTACAATCAAGGCCTACAGTAGGAGCAAGAAATTTCAGGAATTTTTTTTATCAGTGACTTTCCATCTTTGAATATTTACTTGCTAGACACAATCTACAGTAAGACAAAAAGGGTAGTTTGAAGCCTCAACACATAAAAAAAGTCAAAATATGAGAACTGACTGCTTCCATTAAAATGTTTTTCAGAGCAAGTAATTTAATTCATTCATACCGCATAATTAACAGCGTTTATAAAATCTTAATTCTGTACAGGTTTGTATGATAATAAAACTTCTTAGAAGCTACAATAAGATAGTTCATTTACCCTTCAGAGAGCTACAGGATAATGGCTAGGGCTCAGGTTATGAACACATACATTTTAGTGCATGCAAAAAGCCTCATTAGAGTCACTGGACTACTTGTGTAAGGGCTGCAGTTAAGAGATATTTAACTCTTAACTCTGAAAAAGGTCTAGTGTATTTATTTATGTCTCCAGCTTCTACATCAATAGATAGGAGCTGCTTCTTAATAAATAATGCTTTCATGGGCACAGAGGGTACTGAATGTTCTCCTGTTCTTCCCTACCAGTGCAGGGAACAAGTTATAATTTATTTTTCCAGTCCTGCAGAAATCGGAAGTTCCGCGGATGACACAACGCGCACAAATAACTGGCTTAGGTAGTTCTGACTGGTGCTAAGCACTCGTTCTTTAGCATCTGCATTTCTGTCAATGGCAGCCATTATCATGAAATTGTCCACAAAGCCACATTTTTAACAAAATACATGTAAGCAAGGTGTTAACAGTGTCTACTACTTTGTGCATCTAGAACCTGCAAAGTTAATTTGCACAATTTCAGCTATGTGGGCCATTCCAGTGAGGTCTAAGAGACTGATGCCCATAAAATTAGTTTTACTGGGCAGACAATTACAGACTAACCACAAACTATTAGAAGTGGACCAAACTGGTCCTTTCACACAAAAGCTACAGAAAGAGTCTTCAGTGATGTTGTAAGCAATGTTGCTTTTCAGGACATTCAGTTTCCACAGCTGCCATGCTAGGCTGGAATTAGGTTTCTGTGAAGTTTTTAATTCAAAATAATGGAATATACATTGAATAATTTAAATAGATGCTGACAAGCTGTATCTGAAGCACCAAAGAAGCATGTTTGAAAGTACTAGCAAGTATTTTTGTTTGAAAGCAGCTAAGACTTGATACATTTACAGTTTTATTATTGTATAAGAGACTCATCTGCAGCCACAACTGATAATGTGATTTAGAATATCTGCTGAATCAGTTGTATTCTTCGAAACAGTAAACTATTTTCTAGTTGTGCATTTTAAATAAGTTAAGATTTTTAAAGAACTCAATTTTTTAAATTGTTCTTTCTAAAGTTATGAAGCCTTAACACTCCAACAAATAATACAAGGATAAAATACTTAAAACACTACAAGAATTAATATTATTTCTCCTATTATACAATTTATCTGTATAATGTGCATTTTGACAGTGGTTTTGGAAGGGGTGGTTAACATACAATATGA
Source organism: Melozone crissalis (assembly GCF_028551555.1). Lineage (NCBI taxonomy): Eukaryota > Metazoa > Chordata > Aves > Passeriformes > Passerellidae > Melozone > Melozone crissalis. The sequence continues at coordinate 57,436,871 of NW_026535791.1, read as the reverse complement.
TGTTTATGAAAATTTACTATGTCAATTTTTCAGTTTAAATCATCATTCATCATCTGAAAACAAAACAAAAGCTTAATTCCTAATGTGCATCTGATTGTTTTACCCAGCATTAGGAATCACAAAACAGTATAGAATTAGATGTAACTGTTTGTTATAGTTATTTCTTAACAATTAGTTAATGTAAAAGTAATCTCACTCTAGTAGGCAAAGGGCCTGTAACAAGAATAATTTTCCTTATGTTTTTCAATCATTTCAATACACAAAGAAAGAGCAAATAAACAGCAGCCCCACTCTGGTTCATTTTGATAACCATTTCTGAATTGCTTCCCCTAACTTAAAAGGATTACAGTGTTTAAACCACTGGCTCCAATATTCCTGTTAAAAGCAGGGAACATTTTCTACTAAATGTAATTTATGACATGATCATATACCATAAAAAAAAAAGGAAATTAATTTTTGCCTTTAAGGATGTCCCTTTTAAACAGTAAAATGAATTGCAAGTCAAATATTTCCACTATCAGTCCAAATATTTGGTGTCACAACAAAAGACAAACAGCTAAGCAACCTCAGAAAAATCAGTTTGCATTACAAAATCCAGTCCTGCAAAGGTTAACAAAATACCACTGCCTTGTCCAGTCTATCCATCTTGATTGTGTTACTTCCATATGTCAGCTTAATATCTGTCTTTGAGTACAAATACCTCTCTTCTAGTTACTGAGGCAGCACTCAGAGAAAAGCAAGATTCCTGGTCTAGAAAACAATAGTAGCAACATGTGAACCCAAGTCTAAGAATTTGTCCTTTTTTACTTTAACAATAATTTCATAGATGAAGGAGGACCCACTCACACCAGTGTACTGAGGGCTGAAGACAAATGCTGAATCCAAGTTCTATGGAAAAGCAGTGCTGGCCAACACAGTAACTGCACAGCCTCTGTAATGTCAGCTAGCTGCAAACCCCATGTAAACTATTAAGCAAACCAAGGCAATTGGATCTATTTAGTTTATTTTTCCCATGCTGATACCAGCCTCTGCAGCACACCATTAAAAACCCAAACAAAAAAACACATAGCAACTGAAATCTCACCTCCACTCCCTGTTTTTAATAGGGCACCAAACCCTGGATCTATTGTAACACCACCACTGAACTGCCTTAGCATTTTTGAAGAAACAGATGTAAGGGACACTTCTAATTTCCAGACAATTGCTTCTCCACTTGTATTTACTTTCTAAGTTGGAAATAGGCAAGAAAATTTGTTTCAGTTATCACTGTCATTCAGTGGTCACTTGATGAATCACCTACTATACAAAACCAAGACTAAACCTAAAGGTTTTCTTGAGGATATGTGGTACACTGTCCTTTAACTAACGCTGTTAAATGTAAAACAGACTCAAGTTTGTTCCCATCATGGAAGTAATCATGTTTACTTACAACCTAATGTGCCATCAGCCAAAAAGGGGCCATCTTTGACTTAAGAAAAAGACACTAAAGTTATGGACAAGCAGAATTAGCAGTTCTGTGAGCATAACACTGACCATGTTTCACAACTTCCTATCCTCAAATTTACACATATAAGCACATCCATTTCAGTTTTGAAGCTTATTCACAATTTTATTTACTAAGCCACCATATTTTGTTAAGCCACTGGTATCAGATTAGAAGTTTAAAAAGGCACACCACTGCAAGCATTTTGACTGAAAAAACACTTGCCTTTCAATGGAAGTGTAAACTCCCTCCCTCATTAGTAGTTGGGTTTTTTCACAGAAACAAAGCATTTGACAATAATTGCCAGGCTAGCATAGAAAACATAGTTTGTTAGTTAAAGCAGCCCATCAAAGAATGACATTAATTGCTTCTCTGTGAAAGGTCTGAAAAGAAGTCCCCAGAACTACAAGAGTAGCAGCAGAAAGGGCAGAATCCAAAACTACATAGTTTTCAACACTTACTGTTTGTGGAGGATTTACATTTCTCAGCCCTCAATCACTACAGTGGTAAAACTTGTTGCCTATAGCAGATCTGCAAGTTTCCAAAAATCTGAAAAGAAAGGACAGAATCATGTTTTCTCACTTTTCTCCCCTTAGTCAATCCTTGTTCTTTGATTTGGGAGGTAGTGGTTTATACCCTGGTCAATTAAGTGGCAGAAGAATACTTTTTAGTGCATAAGAGGCCACAAACATGTTTGACCTTGAAAGACTTTCTCAATTCAAAGGAAAACAACCAGATATGAAGCCAAGAGGCCACAGGCTTTGTACTTTTGAATGTGCTACAAGCAGAGACATTAGTCAGCCTCCACCCTGACCCTCCCCTCCACGGGGCATTGACGTAAGAGCTGTGGATCAGGAACTCCCCTTTGCTGACAGGCACTTGTCAGCTGCCTCAGAGCCAGCCCTACCAAAGTCCTCATCTCCTCACCAGTCTTCCTTCCTGTACCTCTGATTTCACCACTGCACTACGAAGATAACATGTCAGCAAATTATTAAACATCTATCCAAAAGAAAACACAGACTATCTGAAATTGCCTCTAGTTGTAAGCAGCCTTGATCTAACACCAGAAAAATCACTAGAACTTACTTGTAATTTCTTATATGAACCCAACCCAAAATGAACTGTCATTCAGCTGTTGCCACTCATTTAGATACCAAAAAAGTTTTATTTGGGGGTTTCTTTGTAAGGTTTTGACTCTTTTGAAGCTCAGGATTCTAGTTCAAACAGCTGCCTGGCATGACCCAGGACTATGAAAGACCCAGTGGCCAAGGGAAGGAATCCTGAAGTTCACAATAACCCTTGGATCATTAAATCATTTCAGCACTTACTGCCAGAATCTCTTCATTTATTCTAACTTCTAGCTTGACACAAAGTCAATTAGCAAAATTTGTCAGGAGAAATACCTACATTTATATCTCTGCCAATTTAATATTACATAAGCCTAACCTTCACCTCCAACCTCATTCCCCAAATTCAAGTAAAATGAGCAAACTTATTTATTCCAATTTAATCAGTTGACATTTCTCAGCAGTTCACAGTTAAATATGTTCCATCTTAAATATTCTATTACTTTCAGCCAACTTCAAAACACCCTTCAGTGCTGCTTCTGGTCCAACACTGCTAACAATGCTTGAGCTATTTGACATTCTCCTTGCAAACTACTTCTCTATTACTGCTTCCACTCTTTCAATAACTGATCCAGCAATTATTTCTGCCCAAATGTGCTCATCCTTCTCCCTTGCATCAGTTTCCCTTTTCCTTCAGGGAATCTTAGTAATAGCAGCCTCTATTGGTTCAAGGCTACCTTGTACATTCATATTCCTCCCAGTGTAACTCTTGTGACAAAAGCCCATCCCTAAGGCATTAAGTGGGTTACACTGTACCAGGCCAACACACTTGTCTGCTCAGAAGGAAAACAAAAACAAAACACAGGGGAGAACGAACACTATTAAAAAAGAAAATAAACAACAAACACTAAGGACTTCTTACAAGCCTTTTTGCTGGGAATTTTTTATCCATCGTGAAACATTTATGTAAAATTCCAAACCTAAGGAGCTGGAAGATTTGTTTCCCATAATTTATTACCAAATTGACACAAAATAAAACAAAGCTCGAAATCTAAATATCTTATTTGACCCTCTGCAATTCTTTTCTTACACATATTTTCAATTTAAGGAAACTGATGGTGTTTGAGCACTCAAAAGTAAAACAAGGAAACAAGAACTGCTAGAGCAGGTGTTTTGGTTTGTTGGGGGTTTTTTTTGTTTGTTTTATTTTGTTTTTTTTTAATACCCACTGTCTCTTTTTAACTTTATGGAAAAGGCTTTACTAAGATTAAGACAGCAAAGACAGCTCCGTACAACCTGAATGGAGACAGAGAAAAGTAACTGTTCATTATAAATTTGATGCTGGTATGAAACACAGATAGAGCTGTGTCATCCTTTGATTAGGTTTCTCTGAAAATAAAAGTGCTAAGAAAAAAATGTTTTGGATTTATTTTGGGTATGTGTGCTCTCCCTTCAGTCTGCCATTACAGCTTGTTACCTTCAAAGCTACTAAAAGTAATGGAAAAACACTTTGAATAAACAAACAAAAAAAAACCACCGAAAAAAACCCAGTCACACATAGCCACCCTTGCTCTAAAAAAAGCTAGCACTGACAACTTCAGTGTTGCACAACATGTTGAAAGTAAAGACAAATAAAACCCACATGCTTATTTAGTGTAGCTGTAAATTATTATGGACAAGAAGGAAAACAACATGTAGGACAGGAGGCTGCATGAGGGCTATCTGCAGACAAGCATTTCAGTTCCTGAACAAAACTTAGCCAAGAGTTCCCTACTTAACTTCCCACTTAACTTTTATTAACTTCCCACCCAAGTTAATAAAACTTAAATGCTCTCCATGGATCTAGTTATACGTAACCTTGCTATAAAGGCACTAATGGAGGTTTTTAAAACTATTTCTCTTGCACTATCCTGTTAGCCACTAAATTGTTTTGAACAAGTTACCTGTAACACGGATTTACTTATACCGAGAGCAGCCTATTAACCACGCAGACGTGGGCGATTCCCAGCCCTGCCCCATCCCCATCCCTGCCCACACCGGGGCCCGCAGAGGCACCTGCCGCCACCGGGACTGCCCCGGCCACCCCTGCCCACACCGGGGCCCGCAGAGGCACCTGCCGCCACCGGGAATCCCCCGGCCCTGCAGATCGGCTGAGCCGAGCCACTGCTTGAAAGAAGAAGTGAAACCCAAGGGCGCGCTGGGCAGGCGGCCGCTCTCCGCACAGAGTCCATTGGGTTGGAAAAGACCTCTGAGATCACCGAGACCAACCTATGGCCGAACACTCCCTGTGAAGCAGCCCGCGGACTGAGTGCCACGTCCAGCCTTTGCTCAAACACCTCCAGGGACGGTGACTCCATCACCTCCCTGGGCTGCCCGCTCCAAGCTCAAGCAGCGTGAAAAAGGAGACAAAAGGAGCTTCAATACTACTTCTGTTCCCAGTCCGAACCGTGTTGAGCACACAGGTACGAAGCCAAGTTTCAGCCTGACAGACTAGCGATGTCTCTCAGACAGGAGGAAGCGCTCCGGGGTCGGTGACCGGCCACAGGCCAGCTGGAGCCGCTTCCCAAAGGAGCCGCCGCCTGCCCCGGAGTCACGGGATGCCGGATCACGCCACATTCCCCGCCACCCGCACCGGCTCTGGGGAGGGCCCGGGGCTCCCTCCCACCGCGGGCCCGGCCGGGGCTGCCCTCCCGCTCCCGCCAGGGAACACCGGGGAGCGCGCCTGGGATCCCGGGCAGCGGCGGGGAACGCGCCAACATGGGAAAGGAAAATAACGCAACCTGACTCGGCTCCAGGCCGCGGGAAGGGAACTGCCGCCGCTCCCGGGCGCGCTGGGGAGGCCGATCCCTGCCCGCGGGAAGAGAATTGCCGCCGCTCCTCCCGCCGGTCCCGGTCCCGGGCTGCGCCACCGCCACCGGGCGCTGCGGAAGGAACGAACATGGCGGACAGGCCGGGGGCGGGACCGGCACCACGTGAGCCAGGGCCCGCCCATAGGGCACGCCCACCGAGCAAGGCCACGCCCACCGGGCAGGGCCGCGTCCCGACGGGAATGGGGGGAGTCGCTCCGGCCGGAGCTGCGGGATGGTGCGGGAATGGGGACAACGGGGACAACGGGGACAACGGGGACAACGGGGACAACGGGGACAACGGGGACAACGGGACAGCCGGCAGCGGGAAAGACTGTGCCCACAGCCAAACCAGGGCCGGAAAGGCTCATTGAAGCCATCTCTCACCGATCACTACCGTGCGCCGTCTGAAGTGGAAATGATAACTTCTACTTGCTCTAGAATGCCCTGCACTATTAAGCCCGAAAATGCCTTTATAAAGCATTTGCCGGTCAGATTTATTTATTAAAGGCAGTAGTCTCACTGTGCCCCACACTAAGGGCCCCAGGTGTGCAAACTCACAATTGTAAGGCAGCTTCATTTTACAAGTAGAAACATTTAAGGTATCAATGAAGGAATTCATCAAAATACAAAGCACGCTATTTCAAAAAAGTAGCCAGATGCTCTTTTTCCTGTAATAATTCAGAATAACACCAACTTGACTGTTAAAACAAGATCACAGGGAGAAAAGCTAGAGGAGACAGTGATAACAGTCTTTTCTGTGCTCCTACAATCTCCTCACGAGGGCAAAGTATAATTAATACGAAAAAAAATCAAAAAAAATTTAAGAGGTTCCCACACCATCAGGAGGAATAGGTGATGACAGGCATAAGTGCACCCATTTGCTCAAGCAGTCATCACATGCTTCTGATCATAAGGCAGATGCAACCAGACTGGAATTGCCACTTCTAGAGTTGTCTTGTTTTGGATCAGACAGCAACACGGCCCAAGGAATGGAAAACAAGATCTCAGTAACATCAAAAGGAGATGTCTCCTACTGACAGAATAGGATTATTAAAAGGCAGGCCATGCTAGAGGCAAATCTTATGATACCAGACCCACTTTTATCTAACAAAGCTGGACTTCAAAAATTTTTGAGTGCTTTTTTCCCTGCAATCTGCTTTCATCCAATTCTAGTGTAAAAGACAAGCAAGTGCTAAAGGAGTAGGAAAGTGGACTTTAAATTATGGTAATTCTAAGGTATATAAGCTCTGATCAGTTACAAATCATTATTTTATGATTTATACAGAAGAAAAAGCTGCATTTAGAAATGGAGGAAATAATTACTCTATTTTATTATGTTTTGGGGAGAAGCTACCATGTTTTTGTTTTGAAACAATACTGGATTTTGTTTTTAAACACTTTGGATACATACAAATTTAGAATTGCAGGATAGTTTGGCTTGGAAGTGACCTTTAAATGTCGTCTAGTCCAATCACCCTGCAATGAGCAGGGACATCTTCAGCTAGATCAGATTGCTCAGAGTCCTGCCACCATCAATTTGGGTAACCTGTTACAAGATTTCATCACCCTTGCTGTAAAAAAATGAATTCCTAGCCTGAATATAGTCTGTCTGTCCAGTCTGGATCTATGCTCCTTTCTCATCCTACTGGAACAGGCCCTGCTAAAAAGTCTGTCCCCATCCTGGAAGGTTTCAATGTGGTCTTCACAGTCTTCTCTTCTCCAGGCTGAACCCCCCTAGCTGTCTCATCCTTTCCCCATAGAAGAGGTGCTCCAGCCCTTTGTGGCCTCCTCTGGACCTGCTCCAACAGGTCCATGTCCTTTCCCGTGCTGGAGACCCCAGAGCTGGATGCAGGACTGCAGGTGGAATCTCATGAACACAAAGTAGAGAAGCAGAATCGCTTCCTTCAACCTGCTGTTCATGCTGCTTTTGATTCTTTTTGGGCTGCAAGTTCACATTGCTAGCTCATGTCCAGCCTCTGATCCACCAGCACTCCCAAGTCCTTCTCCTCAGAGCTGTTGTCAATCCATTCAACTCCCAGCCTGTATGGACATCAGGGGTTGCCCTGAGCCCTGTACAGCATCTTGTACTTGGCCTCACTGACCCTCATGAGGATCCACTTTCATCTTGTCCAGATAGCTCATTTTTTCAAGTTCTATTTGGAAACAAAATTCTTGAAATTTTCAGAAAGGATGTATTTTTATTTCCTTTACATGGGAACGTATAAGAAAATAGAAAAGAACCATGGTGTAACCATGGCTACTATGCTCATGATTTTATAGGCACAAAGGAGCATTGTAGGGTCACTCTCATGGTTAATACACATGCATGAGTGCTTGAGGATCAGGAACTGAAGGCCCTTTTCCTTCTGTCCCCTCAGTTGCATACCATGTATGTAACACACCCAACAGCTGCTACAGAACAACACAAATTGTAGAACAAATAATGCCCCTGATAGGGCTGATCACATGAAGCTCACCTGCCAGTCCTGAGGTCAGACAGAAGAACATGCCCAGTTAGGATGCAGTTTGAAACAAGTGCACCAAAGTCACTCCTGTTCAAATTCTGACAGCACGTCCCCAGACTTGCCCAGTTCCCACTGGAGTTTTGGCAGATCATTGTCACCAGACCTGCCTTGCTCTTGTTTGCCAGACAGTGACCCTTACAACTGAAGCCACTGTCCCTGAACACCTTGTCACCTACCATCCTCCCCTGGCTCGCCTCCCCCTGTGCAGCAACCCAGCCTTGCTGCTCCCTCACATGCACCTTCATCTGAAAGCTGACTTTGCACTTTACGGATTTTGTTCACAGAGGTGCATTCATGTTGTTATGCCATGTCAGAGAGAGCAGCACAAAAAACATCCAATGGCAAATAAAGGGCAACTTTCTGTGAGTGGGAGGAAGTTCTGTATCAGCAAAGCTCTCTTATAATAAGAGCTTGTGAAGAATACTTTTTACTATCTGTAGCTGGCAAGGAGACTATGTCCCATCCTGGCAAGTGATGACATGGCCTCAGTAAAACATTACTTTGTCACTCCTTGGCTGAATTACAACAGTACAAAATAAGGGGATATGAAGTCATTTATGGCTCTCTTAATACCAGAATGCAGCAAGCCAGCTCCCAAGCAATCCAACAAATTATCAAAGTGCTCTTGTTTCTTTCCTCATCTTCCAGGCAGTCAGTGAATTGGACCATTACACCCTGAAGACTCCCTGAAGGACTGTAATATTTGCTCCTTAACCACAGCCTGTTACCAGGCTTGGCACAAAAAAAGAGCTGTTTTTTTGTTTAAAGAGCTGCAGTTCTTTGCTTTAGTAGCAAATGTAGATAGCACAGCATTTGGAAGGAAATACACTTTAAATGAAAAATAAACAGCAAAAATTTCCTTTTGGTTTTGAAAAGAAGAAAGAGTTATAAACAACAAATGGCAGCTGAGTACCTCCCTAAAAAGTGAACAGTAAGAGGGATATGACAGATAGAAAAGGCACTCAACAGAACAGATGGAAGTGGATCTGGCAGGGGATCTCCAGGAACCAGAAGGAGTTTTGTTACTGGTGTTAAGGGAGTGGTGTTTACTACAATTAATAGAGCACTTCAGATACAGAATAGTGCCTTTGTTTTTACATTGAAAGTTGTGTGAAATTCATTGTTAATTCAGCTCTCATCTTAAGATATGTATCACAAGTTCTGCAGCTACAGGCTGCTTGATCTTTGAGAGTAATTTATGTTTAAGACTTTATTGCTGCTGTTAAATCACAGGATTCAAGGAGCTGAATTTACAGCATTTCTGGAAAACCCCCTGGAGACAAATATGGACTTTAGCCTTGTTCAGTATATATTTGTCCTGTGTTTGTGGGGAGCACCCATACAGACATATTCCTTGTAGGAGTAGCAGCACAGACATGCTAAACATCATACCCAAATTAATGGTCTCTGCTTAAAAAAGTCCAGAGAGCTTTTTCTCACCTGGAATGAACTGGGAAAAAAAAGACTTCAACAATATAAAAGCATCTCATTTCTCAAGGCTTTTCTTTTGTTTCTGGACTCTACTTCCTGTACTCCAGTGATCTACACCCTCCTGCTGTTGTACACACTATGTAGTTGCAAGTTGGCTTTTTAAGTACATTTTGGGACTAAGCATGTAATATAGCATATAATCTTAGCCAGCCAAATATTTAAGCCTGCACAGTTACACATTTAGTGATGGGCAGCTCAAAAGAAAATGATGTTACATATTATGTCACAAATGTAGTCAGTGTTACAGATACAAATTTTACCCTTGAAATATATTCAGTCAGAAAGACCCCCCATGCCTTGTAATATTTCCCTTTGCCAAGATAAAACTTGGATGAGTTGTACATTACTGGAATGGCTTCAAAACCAACTACAGGCAGAAATTATTTATAGGTTGTTCAGAGCTAAAATAAAGTCTTTTGCTACATGGTGTTCTGACACAGCACAATGCTGGCATAAAGCTCTCCTCAACAGGACCATGACCTTCAAAATCACTGCACACAATCCTGTGCTGGCTGTGATCCACTAACACAGGAGTGTTTGCTCTCCTGTAGTTTCACTGAAAGCTAACAATAATACTTTACACAAAAGTGCTGCCACTAAAGCAGGACTACTCATCAGCATCAATTCCAGCACACAAGTAAGGGCTGGGAAGGAAGGCCACATAGTAACTCCTTGGTTACACAGCTGAACACTGGGGGTCTGGCCTAAAGCTTTAATATGCATTTTACATCAGTGCAATTCCCCAAAACCACATGTTTTTACATGTTAAACATCTAACTAATGCTGCTGAAAGTAATGCTGCTTTCTCTTCACAGAAAGATTTTTCATCTTTTTTTTCAGTAGAATACTTTAGGTGTCTCTTTGCAACGTCAGGTTACACATAAATTTCCCCATATACAGATAAAGACCTGTCTTTCAGTCCTGGCTGGCATTCAGTTCACCAATACCTAATTTCTCATCTCATGCCTCCAGCTCCTTTTTCTGAGAGGTCCTGCAGCTCAGCCCAGAGGAGCTGGCCAGCCTCAGCTGTGTCACAGTCAGATGGGGCAGAACTGTCCTCAATTCCTCCAGCAAATACTCAGCAGGTTTCTCTGCTCTGCTGATACATTTTAACCTTGAAGTGCCAAATGCCTGTTGTGTATTTGTAAAAGATACAGGTCACTTCCTTTAGTGAGACTTTTTTTTTTAAATAAATACTTCTAGTGAACAATGAGTGAGAATCCTGTTGACTCTGGAACAAAAATATGTATAAAAACTTCTGCTATTGGATTTCCTTCTATTCATTGGTTGTGGGTAATGTGTGATATACAGAAACATCAATTTTCTCAATTCAGGACAGATGTCCCAGAGAGAACATCCACTCCTATTGATTTTATTTATTAAATAAACATACAACCAATAATATATTCACATCATTTTCTGAAATAATCCATTGTCTGATCCTGCACTAATTTCTTTGCTACTGCAGGACACACCATCTTACATTGTAAATCCAGCCTGCATACTGATAGACTGTCACAAGTCCTGTTTTCCTTCTAATAGCTAAAAACACTAAAGCAGAATCTCATTCTTGCTTTCATTTCCTAGCTGCTTTCTACCCCCTTTAATGCTCTACTTTTAGTTTCTTTTTTCCCTGTTAGAAATCACCTCTCAAATCAACTAAATGATCTAACACTTGCTTGCAAAAAGTTATTTAATTAAGGAGTGAATCCATGCTGAACATTCTGCAATGCACATAAGTATGTGAACTGCAGTTTTAGAAACAGTTTGTTTATTGTAAATGAAACTTATGTTCTGTGAAAGAACTCCTCCTAAGTCAAAAAAAAATTTCCAAGTATCCTTTCCCTTCAGGAAAAACTCAGCACTTGGAATAATTTTAATGGATTTACTAGCAAACATTCCACTCACATACAGTGTAACCATTTTTTCCTTTTACCCTTTATTTCTTTACATATTTACATTACTTAAAAACATGTGAGATCCATTCAAGCCATCTTTAAAAGTACATTAGCAGATTTTTAAAACTGATCTTGCTGTTTTTAATTTTTAAAATTACAGAGTTTCAACAGAGGTAAGTTGTCATACATGTTTCCAAACCCTTTATTATAGAGGGACAGCATTACAAACAAATCCATCTGCTGTGGTACCACTGTTCTCCACAACCATTACAAATAACATAAGTCAACATTTGTTCATCTGGATTTGTGTTTCTCACCCAAGCTGGAAGGAAGAGAGTTCCCCTGGCAATCATAGTGACAGTGCAATCAAATTTTTCACAGCGCCTGCACTTTATTTTGTTTGTCTGTGTGCCATTAATCACCTGTGGAAGCTGATGTTCCTGAACAGATGATTTTGTGTACAGAGCCCTGAGCTGTTTCAGTTCATCACTGGCCATTTCCATCACTGTCATCTCAGCAAAAGCCTTTGGGCTCAAAGTTCCTGAAAAAAGGTTATGCTTTAAGTGGCAGCTTTTAGGGTTCTTAAGGTTAGAGATTTTACTTCTGATGCAATTTTTATACTTTTTATCATTTTTAGCATGAAGAGCAAAAATATGTTCTTCAATTTCTTTAGCTAACTCTAGCCATTTAACAGTTTCTTCTTCATCTTTGGCAGAACCAATCAAAGCTTTGTAAAGAAGATCCACACATTTACACCTCAGAGCTCTCATCAGGTCCTGCTGCAGACTGGGTTCGCTAACAACAGATTTAGAATCTTCATCAACACTGTGCTGTTCCTCAGAAGAAGAATGCTGATTAATACTGCCTTCTGCATTGTTATGTACCATGTTTTTAACAGTTTGTGATGGGACCAAAGTGTTGGAACTAGTACCATCTAACGCCTCCTGCTGACATGGTCCTTCAGGTCCTTCAGACAGTAACTTTTCTGTAGGAACTACACTGAGATGCTCAATTTCTTCTTTCACATCCACAGAAACTGACTTCTTAACTTGCAATGACTGAGCACAGTTATTCTTGTAAAGTGTTTTCCACCTTGACAATAACTGCTTTGCTTTCTTTTTCAACTCTCCTGAAGGGCAGCTCTTGAGTACTCTATATACAGCCTTGGTAACTTCTGTCCCCTGGAGACATTCTACAGTCATATCAACATCTGCAAGTTCTTTAAGATGATCCTCAATATCTTGCAAATTGTTCTCAGACAGCAGGGTTTCAATACAATGGGCTCTGTGTACAATATCTTTCAGTTCAGACATTTTTGAACCTAGAAACAAACAAAAAGATCATCACCTTTCCAACAATTACAACATTAATTCACCTTCTGTATATTCACACAAGATCTTCTTTTCATTTTTTTGCTATTTTACACTATTTTGTTTGTATATATCACTGGGTTTCCCATCATTTTCTTAAAAACACCATTCTGGTTCCTACATGTCCCTCAACTGTTTACTTGCTGTGCAAGAGATCATCTCTTTCAGAAGTCTCTCCTTACAGCTATCACAGAAGCAAGTCAGAGTCTGAGGTCCCATTGCTGCCCTTCCCCTTGCTAGCTCTGGCATCATATTACAGATGGATTATCAAGATGGGGCAGCTCAAAAACAATGACACCTGCAGTGTTTCAAAACACTGACATCTACAGATTTTGAAAATTCTCAAAGGTTAAAGACAGATCCCTCTATATTTTCTTGCAGCTGTAGCATTATTAAAGCACGCTCCCATAGTCTCACACATAAAGGAAAATCAAAGGGGCTCTTCAGAATGCAGAATCTCATGGTTTCAATAGTATTTCCTTTTGATTCCTTTTCATTAAGCCCTTTGATCAAAAAATGTTCAGCCTATTGTTATTGCAAATTTGCATGCAAAAAATAATTTTATATTCCTAACAGTATTCTTCTTCTTACTGATAAGGAGAATTAAATGTAGAATGCAGAAATGAATGGTGTGTTCTAAGTGTTGTGTTCTTCTTTTCCACAGTTAGTCTTCTAAGTTTATGCACAAAATCTTTGTTTTGTCTGAAATTGTTTTCAGAATCCATCCTGATTCTACTCTCCTCTGCCTGCCAGAGGCAAGGCCAGCTACACAGATCCCTATGGGAAGAAGTCACGAGCTGGTTACTTGCAGCATCAATGTTTCCATGATGAACACTCCTGAGAACAGGGCTAGGGAAGGGACAAGAGATACAGCTGGGTGAGATACACTGTTGTTTCAAAGACCACCACCAGCTAACTTGTCCTTTACATGACCAAAACAAGTTCAAATTTTAGGTAGGACCTCAGAGCTCCACAAAAGAGAAGGAGAGAAAGGATAAGACTTCATTTTTTTCTATAGGAACAGAACCAACCCATTCTCATAGTAAATGTTCTGAGCATTTCCTTAAGCTGTATTTAAACACTTGTCTTACATTCTGAAGTCCTGCAAAACCTCAATAATGGCGATTTCAGAAACCAATTTATTACTCAAGAAGTTTCAAACTCAGAGATACAGGATCCAGTTTTCACATACTTGAGCCCTCTGCATCAGATACTAAAAAGAATGTCAGTGCATCCACTCCTCTGTTCTGCTACAGGAACACAGAGGCTGTTAACAGAAGGAAGAGCTTTGTCATGTAGGAGAGCCAAGATAAAGCAAGAACAGTTCCCTGTCTCCAGAGTACCAAGAGGAAGAAACTTGAAATTACTGATGCTGTGATAATACTGCAGTGTATTTTGTAGCCAAAGCTCACTGGGAACCCAAGTATAGCAAGCCTGACTCCTTCCCTGCTCAGACTCCTGTTCTTTGAACTCTGATGTTTCTGTTATAAATCAGATGGAACAGTAAGTTGGGAGAAGTCCCAAAACCTCTTGAAGAGAATGCAAATGTGTCACAGAAATCAAGCTGCAATTCCAAATGGCAAATTATTCTACCACTTGAGGGAGCTGTGGCATAGCAAACCCATGGAATCTTGTGAAATGTGCATGAAAAACTCCAGCCTCTGAAGAAAAGAGATAAAATGATTACGCTATGAACTTTAGTAGACTTCACATTTTTAAGGTACATGTTTGCCTAATTTTGGCAAACAAACCATGCAGAGTAGATCCCATAGATGCTGGGATACAGACAGGAGGGAAAGAGTATATCCCTTATCCAGTTATTGTCTGTACGCTGTGCTTTGATTTTTTTAATTTGGAATTTGACCGCTTTTCTACCTGATTTAATGCAATTTGACAAATGCTGCTGAGCAAATATTTATAAAATTAACTGAATCGAACTCAGTCAGCACTGTTCTGCAGTTCAGCAGTGTTCCTAATTCTAAGAGACAAGAAATCTGAGAAAGACTAGTTTTTTTCCCTAAGTTATGAAATGAATCATGCATCTTTGTTAAGGTGAAGCTGTAAGAAAAAGAACAAACAAATGATAGTGTCACAATTTTGTGCAGTAGAAAACAAACACCCTCAACCCTCCCACAACTGCACAGGGCATTTCAGTTTAGCAGTGACAGAATCACAGAATGGTTAGGGCTGGAAGGGAACTTTAAGAACACCTAGTTCCAACCCCCCTGCAATGGGCAGGGATGCCATTTACTAGACTTGGCTGCTCAGAGACCCATCTAACCTGGCCCTGAATACTCTCAAGGATGTGGCAGCCACAACTTCTCTGGGCAACCTGTTCTAGTGCCTCACCACCCTCTGCATAAAGAATTTCTTCCTAATATCTAATACAAATCTGCCCTCTGTCAATCTAAAACCATTCACATTTGGTCTGGCACTATCTACCCATATAAAAAGTCCCTCTCCCTCCTTTTTATAAAGACTCTATGGTACTGGAAGGCCACAGTAAAGCTTCCTCAAAGCCTCCTCTTCTCCAGGCTGACCAAGTCCAGCTCTCTCAGCCTGTCTTCATGGGAGAGGTGTTTCAGCTCTCTGAGCATCTTTCTGGTCCTCCTTTGGTCCTGCTCTAACAAGTCCATGTTTTTCTGGTGCTGGACCCCACAGCTGGGTGCAGCACTCCTGCTGGGGTCTCATGAGGGCAAAGTAGAGGGGGAGAATCCGCTCCCTTGACCTGCTGTCTGGGTGCCATGGGCCTTCTGGGCTGCAAGCACACACTGCTGGCTCATGTGCAGCTCTTCATCCACAGGAGCCCCCAAGCCCTTCTCTGCAGGGCTGCTCTCAGTGACTTCCTCTCCCAGTCCGTGCTCATGTCTGGGACTGCCCTGACTCAGGTGCAGCACCTTGCACTCAGGCCTGTTGAACCTCAGGAGGTGCTCACAGGCCCAACTCCTCAAGTTTGTCCAGGTTCCCCTGGATGGCATCCTGAGCTGCTGTGGTGTCACCTGCAAACTTCTGAGGTGCACCAATCCCACTGCCCATGCCACTGATGAAAATATTAAATGCTGCCAGTCCCGTGAGCGTCCCATGGACTCACTCACCACCAGCCTCTACCTGGACATAGAGCCACTGACCACAACTCCCTGGCTGCATCCATCCAGCAACTCCACATCCACTGAATATGAATGAGTCCATCCATAAAAACCATGTCTCTCCAATCTGGAGACAAGGATGTCATGAGGGACTATAACAAAGGCCTTACAGAAGTCTAGATAGATGACATTGGTCAGTCTTCCCTTGTCAACCCTTGCTATCACTCCATCATAGAATGCCACCAGCTTGGTCAGGCATGACTCACCATTAGTAAAGCCATGCTGGCTACCTTGAATTACCCTCCTGTCTCTTATGTGCCTTAGCACATCTTCCAGGAGGCTTTTTTAGGCACAGAGGTGAGCCTCACCAGTCTGTAATTCCCTGGATCTTTCTTTCTCTCCTTCTTGAAAATGGAAGTGACATTTCCCTTTTCCCAGTCACCAGGGACTTCACCTAACTGCTATGACTTTCCAAATATGCATGAGAACATCAGTTTGAATTCCAAGCTACACTGAAGGTTACAAGGCTCATATTTACAATGAGACTCTGTAATGCTGTGCTGATGAAGCACTTTCTTGCCAAATCATTACAAGCTCTCACTCCGACTGCACGGTATAATGAGTCACTTGTGTGTACAAGAATAAATGATGACAATCAATAAAAACCTTGTAAGCCAGTTTGCTTCCAAAAAAAAAAACCCAAAAAACCAAAACAAAAACAACAAAAAAAACCCCAACAAAAACAAAACAAAAAACCCCAAAAAAACCCCTATCAGGCTACCTCAGGTTTAAAATATGGCCATCCTGTAATAATACCAACTTGAATCAGAACATTTTTAAACAGTAAAATGACTAAGTAAGAGAAAACCAACAAACAAACAAACAAAAAACACAACCCATGCCAAGATACTTGCTGTTAAGTGTAAATTCAGTCCCTGGAAAAACACTGCCCTCTCCAAAAGCATTTGGGATAAATGCTTTATCTTTGCTTTATACCTTATCTTGTACAAAGCCATTGTCCATTTTGTTTTAACCCTGAAAAACCAAGACAAACTCAGAATGCATCCAAGCAAGTGTGTATGAATGTCTTCAAAGGGTGAACACCTGTCCTTTTCTCCCTCATCCCAACCTCCATTGTAGGTGAGCTTTTTTCCAAGAAATTCTATGTAATTGGAAAAAAAATCCAGACCACATCCAGTCCAGATAAGAATCAGAAGACAAGTACTCAAGACAAGTACTAACATTGTGTCCTGGCTTCCTTTGGGGTAAAGTTAATTTCCTTCACAGTGGCTCGCATGGGGCTGTGTTTTGGATTTGTGCTGAACACAGGCTGATAATATGGAGATGCTTTTATTATTGCTGAGCAGGGCTTACACAGAGCCAAGGCCTTTTCTGCCTTTCCTACTGCCTTGCTGGCAAGGAAGTTGGGGGTGCATGGGAGACTGGGAGGAGAGACAGAGCTGGGACAGGTGACCCCAACTGACCAAAGGATATTCCAGACCATCTGCCATCATGCTCAGTGTATAAAGTGGGGGGAAGAAGAAGGAAGGGGAGGACATTTGGAGTGATGGTATTTGTCTTCCCAAGTCTCTGTGACACATGGCAGGGCCTAGCTCTTCTGGAGATGTCTGAACATGTGGTGCCCATGGGAAGTAGTGAATGAATTCCTGGCTTTGCTTTACTTATGTGTGCAGCTTTTACTTTTCCTATTAAACTGTGTTTATCTCAACCCAAGAGTTTTCTGGTTTTTGCCTTTCCCATTCTCTCCCCAATCCTGCTGCTGGGGCCATGAGTGAGAGGCTTTGTGGGGCCTGGGCTTAAACCATGACACAGGGGAATAAATGTTCTGCAAACATTGTGTTAAAAATGTTAATTCTATAGCAGAACTGGTGCATAGCATAGTCCTAGAAACAACAGCTTACTTTGGGCAACCTAAATCCCAGATAAACAATGAAAATTACTGAATGCTATTTTAAATTCAAGAGCCCAAGCAGAAATCAGAGAATTCTCTCAGCCAGCCTCCAACCCCACAAACATTTCTTCATCCTATCTACAGTGGGAGAGCAGATTTACTGGAGCTTTTATTTCATCTCAGCAAAAATCAGAGCTCTTCCTGCTTCTCCACAGGATTGCCTCCCATACCTAAAACATTCAGAACTAGAAGTTCATCTTCAAAGAATAGGCACATGAATAAAGCCAAGTGAATACAATGAGAACTGAGGCAATACAACAGTATAATTTCCAGCTGTCCATGGCCACTGACATCTCACTGACCAAGAGTCACCTCTCACTCACAGATTCAGAAGCACTGGAGTACACAGTACTAATATGGAGAAGTAGCTTTGTTCTGCACCTTTTACATCAGTGACTGCTTGAACCACAACACTCTTAACTAATCTGGAGCTAAACTGTCTCCACCCTGTGTTTCTCCCAGTGAAATCATTCTCCCACAGCTTTCCTCCCAAATTAGCAAGTTTGAAGAGGAGAGATGGTAGAGTGTATCCCATTCATGTGAAGATGCATAGAGTATCCCCTTTTCAAGGCCAATTTTTAATCCTTACTTGGAGTTGCTTCTTCTAGACCCCTCAATGTTTAATTAAATTCTTATATTCTTTAAAAAAAGTAATTAAACAATCAATAGAGCACATAATGAAATTCTCAAGCCTCAGGGATCAATCCCAATGCAGAGCTGTCAGCACATTTTTTCTAGTAAGATCAAACATGCATGAATTTAAAGAGATAGGAAAAGCTGTTGTCCTTACCAGACTCCTTAGCCACTGGCTTCATTTGACACCAGTATGTAAGACAGAGCTCATGAAAAGGTTCAATATATCACAGCTACACCAGATAAATTAAACCCTGACTTGTTCCATGGCAAAAACAAGATGAGAAAATACTTTACAAATTGAACAGCTACAGCTGCTTTGAGTTCTAGGATGCCCTGCTGATGTTAGAGAGGATGCACATCCCAGCAGACATTACCTTGCTAAGGGCTCCTTTTAATAACTTCATTTACAGTTAAACTGATTCACTCTGGAAGATATTTCAGCTTTTCCTATATCCTGTCTTCCTAACCATGTGAATTTTTCTACTGAATGAAGCAGCTAACTACTTGAAACACTGAAAATGTTACAAGCAATGCATTATTCCACTGATACGAAATCTTTATTTATATTGATATTGATGACATTGTTAATAAAATTTTATGGAGTTAAAAAAAAAATTACAAAATTTACTTTTAACAAGTTACAGGTTACAAGTGTCAAGTGGAGATATTAGCAAACCTCTTCCACAATTGGACAGATATACAGACTCACAATACATTCTATACATTATGATTCAGGGGGCAATAATAAAATGTATACATATAGTTCTGAGAGATTTGTCATCAACAGTTTTATTGGCAATTATGTATAAATAAAGTGGGTGTCTAGTTGCTTTAAAATTTGTACCATTTCACATAAAGAAACACTTGCAGGGTTTCTCTAAGGTACAACCAGATTATTTTTCAATATTAACTAACTTTAGTCTAAAATCCATTTCCTAGTTTGGACACAAGGTCCAGAAATGTTCCATGGAGCTCCCTGGTTTTTCAAATTTTCATGACAAAGCCTTGTCAAAGCTGGCAGAGGAATCTCTTTTCTCTCAGCCACTTTCAACTATGTCAGTATGAGGTACTAGCTGGGGCTTCAAGCAAGTCAAAAGTCAGGCTTTTGACACACAGAGCACATTTTCTAAACATGAATTCCCATTTTGGCCTCAAGTGACAATAGACAGGAAAAGAAGTGTGTTGAATGGAACTTCAGCAGATGACTCAGACATGCCTTAATGCTGCTACAGTAAGGTTTATCATGAGATTCAGGCTTTTCTGCAGCTGCACACAGTTTTCAACAAACCATACAGTAACTTTTGTGATTATATATTAACAGAGTCTCCTGCAAGCTAAAGAGTACAGCTTATCATCTGCATAAAAATCCAAGCTTGTTAGAAATACATCTGGCATTTTCCCAACACATCTCTATCATGAAGAGTAAAACTTAAGCTGAGCCAAGCAGAAAATGCTAATATCAATCCTTTAACATCACCTGCCTCAGTACTGAACCAAAACTTCACTGTGTGAAGGAGTTCTTTGCACTTTATGAAATTACTGCTTCATTTCCTAACATTCACGTTTCTTTAACAGTAACAGATTTTAGAACAAAAAGGAATTGTCATTACATCTGACAGACAACATGAACAATGTTTCACTATTTTCCCACAGCAAGAGGATACTATAAACATTCTCCCTCACTCAAGAAACATACCTGGCAATAGAAATAAGATCTAAGTTGATTTGTGTAATCGTTTATTAAATAACTATTTTTATGCGATATAGTTTAGTCTCCTAACTGTTCATCTGGATTGATGCAGATGTTCATATCCATATTTCCAATCACTTCAGACTAGCAAACTAGCCAAAAAACTTCAGGAAGGCCATGATATCTCCAAGTAGAAGCCAGTTTCTTCAACATACTTTAACTGTATTGCCTTATACAGGTAACAGTTGCAGTCCATTGTAAATTTTGGTGCTCTTCCAACACCACTGGGATTGTATCACTCAGCTGCTCTGCTCCCTCTACTCAATGTCTGTGCACAAGAAGCATTTGCAACATTGTCTCCCTAAGACTGGGATATCATAATTCAAAATTCCTCGTATACTCAGATTGGCTTATACACTATGATACTCTTAGAAGGAAAAAAATGGGAACTGTTCAGCATTTCTTATGAAGCTGTAAGCCTCTAGTCTTCCCATCTTTCCACTGCAGAGAAAATGATTGGGAGTTTACACCTTTTTTAAAAAGGAAAGGTTACAGTGTTATGCACAACATGGCTCCAGCAGCCAGTACTTGAAAAAAAATACAAACTTTCACAAGTTCTATTATAACTACAAAGATTGAAAATTCTTTCTCTGTTTCCCTATAAAGACATTACCTTTCATGTTCATTCTTGGCTTTACAGCTTTCCTCCACTATTTTGTAACTTCGTCTTAAATTTCTTGTTCATTTACCCAAGGAGAATTAGCACTTTTTAAACCTACAGAGAAGAAGAGCATATTGTGAGCTGCAGGTTTAACATTGGCTTTTAAGTGAGAGATCTCATCAAACTTTCTTCCATCTAGTTTTTAGTCTCGATAAATGTTGTTTATATCCTTTTGCAGATGTACCTATTAAACCTGAATCAAAATCGAAACAAAGCTTTCCTGAGGTGGATCACACTTCCTTCTTTCACTGAGCTCTGCACTGGGGCACAGAAGTCCAACAAAACAGACTGTCTTGAAAACGGGAGCCTAAATCAGTAAGTAAAAATGTACTTAAGACTTATTTGTTAACAATACACATTTGTTAACTTAGTACTTCAGAATAAAAATATGAGTAATTTTGGAGAGAAATAAGCAATGCTTCCTCTTGAAGACATTTCCTTGACAAAATAGCTTTAAAGATTATTCTTAATCACATACAGCTAGCAAGGAATTAAATTCTAGCACACTACAAGCAAAGGTAAATGTTTAGTTTGCAATGTCTTTTTATGGAAAATTGTGCTGACAAATTCATATAAAAATGGAACATATAAGTAATAAAAACATGCTTTATGAACTGCTGCAAGCTTTTCATCATTTGTCAGATGAACACCATCTTTTCATTGCTTTAACATTATTTTTTTTAGTTAAGTCTTGGCTCTACACTATTGCTATTTATCATTCCATTGCTGGGGCCATACTTAGATTAAATATCACTTTGTTGCTGTTTTACAGGTTTTCCACTGAAAAATTATACAACTTTTTTCTTTTAAAAATAAATCCTTTCTATGCAGGACAGTACAAATGCTCCTGAAAAGGCCATCCGTCCTGAATGGATAAAGAGGATGATTTAAACAAATGGTATTTGTAAAATATTATTAGTGTCTGTTGCCATTCCTTATGCTAAAATATGAACACTTAAAAGTGAAAGTACATCATATCTTAATACTTAAGAGTCTTGATCAAAGACCCATGATGTACTGGTTCAAGCAAAGGGTGAAACACACTTCAAATGAAATGGATTTTTTTATACTTAACTATTAAAATAATACTACATTTAAAGTGTGAACTCTAACTCCTTTCTATATTTATGCCAGCATATGTCTTAATTCAAGACATCAATGCTGCACCAAGACCAATATAAAAAATACATAAAGAATTCCCATAATAGCACCATTACAGATATCCATCCTGCAGCTTCCAATCCAAGGTCAGCCTCTTCTGTGAGTGGAATTACAGCCATTTTCGATATAAATCAGAAGGGAGGTTACAGCAGCTGGGAGCAGCAGCCAAGCCGTGTGCACTTGGAATCAGCTCACATTCTCTTGGTGCTAAAGCCAGCCACAAGTGACAGCTTGTCTGGCCGAGGCTGGGGGTCAGGCTCATGCCACCAGCGGCTGAGAATCCCCACTGGAACCTCCATGTCGGTCAGCAGCCCACGAAACATGGGGAGATCAGCCTGCACATCTGCCCGGAAAGCTGGGGAGATCAGCCTGCAAATGTGCCCGGAAACCTGGGGAGATCAGCCTGCACATCTGCCCGTGTTCGCTCCCCAGGAAACGGGTGGGCCCATGCCCGCTTTAACTGCGATCCAGAATGCCAGGGGCACGCTAACTCTGTGAGGTTTTCTCCAAATTCTTCATTAAAACGTCACAAAATCATAGAGCTAATTAGTTTGGAGAAGATCTGAGATCATCGAGTCCAACCTATGACTGAACATCACCTGCCAACCAGACCACGGCACTGAGTACCACGTCCTCCAACACCTCCAGGACCGGCGACTCCACCGCCCCCCTGGGCAGTCCATTCCATCTGATCATCCTGGTAAAGAAATTCTTCCTGATGTCCAAGCTAAACACATCCCCAATTTCTGCTACACATCTCCGGACCCGTCTAGCTTAATTCTGACCCAGTGCTGTCCTGCTCAGGAGTTAATTGCTGCCCCGCACAGCCGGGGCAGGAGGAAAAGCAAGCACAGCCCTACCTACCAAACCCCCGCTTCTCAGGGCGCTGTTCCCCGTTCCCCTCGGTCCCGAGTGCCAGCCGGGGCTCGCACCGCGCTGAAGGGCAAACCCGGGCTGCGGAGCACCTGGGCCGTTGGTGCCTCCTGCCACTTTTCCCTGGCCTCACCGCCAAGACAAGGACGGCGGCTCCCCGGGCACTACTGAGGCGGGGAAGCCGCCCTCCTGCTGCCCCCGGCGAAACACACAGCGCTGCTCCCGCACGCCCCGTGCCCCGGCGGCTGGGCCGGCGCCCTCACCTCCGCAGCGGGGCCCGACATGGCGCCGCCCGCCCGCTTCCTGCTGCGCCGCCATCTCCGGGCCGGGCGGCTGCGCGCTGCTCCCGCCGCTGCCAGGGCGCCGGCGGACACCGGGCTGGGCAGCGCCGCTGCGGGCGCGGGCTGTATCGGGAAAGATAAACCAGGTCCCGGTGTACCAGGAATACCAGTACCACGTCCCGGTGTACCAGGAATACCGGTACCAAGTACCGTTGTACCAGTGCGGCCCGCAGGACTAGGGAAGCGATTCTTCCCCTGTACTCGGCACCGCCGAGGCCGCCTTGACTACCGTGCCCACTTCTGGGCGCCTCACTCCAGAGAGGGCACTGAGGTGCTGGAGTGTAGCCATGATATTTTCTGAAAAATCCTTTCCTTAGGATTTTTTCTCCTGAGAAGCTGAGAGGCCTCAGGAACAAAATGTAAACAACGGTTATCTGCTGCTGTGGAATGCAACAGGTGCATCTGTGATTGGTCTCGTAGTTGTTTCTAATTAATGGCCAATCACAGTCAGCTGGCTCGGACTCTCTGTCCGAGACGCAAGCCTTTGTTTTTCATTCCTTCTTTTTCTATTCTTAGCTAGCCTTTTGATGAAATCCTTTCTTCTATTCTTTTAGTATAGTTTTAAAATAATATATATCATAAAATAATAAATCAAGCCTTCTGAAACATGGAGTCAAATCTTCGTCTCTTCTCTCATCCCTGTGAACACCGTCACACTGGAGCCTGTCTGGAGAAGGGTGGGGAGCACATGTCCGATGGGAAGCGGCCGAGGGAGCGGGGGTTGTTGGGCCGAGAGAAAAGGGGGCTTGGGGGTGACCTTATCACTGTCTGCAACCACCTGACAGGAGATTGCAACCAGCTGTGGGTCGGCCACTTCCCCCACACAACTAGTGACAGGATGAGAGGATATCACCTCAAGCTGTGCCAGGAGAGGTTTAGTTGGTCATTAGGAAAAATTTCTTCACAGAAAGAATGATTAGATGCTGGAATGGAGTGCCCAGGCAGGTGGCAGTCACCGTCCCTGGAGGTGTTAAGGAGAGTCTGGATGTGGCACTCAGTGCCGTGGTCTGGCTGACAGGGTGATGGTGCTGATTCTGGGCTTGGACTTGCTGATCTCAGAGGTCTTTTCAAAGCTAAATGTTCCTGTGATTCTGCTATGGAATGTGAATTCCCTGAGGGCTCCTGTGCTGTCCCCGGGGCTGCCGCAGGGTGAAAAATCTCCCGAGAAGGCAGCAGCCATGGAAATAACTTGCTGTCCCATGCAGCCTCCCGTGTGAGGGCACAGTTTCCACGGAGGCTGCCGGCTGTTTTGGGCATGGATCTGGCACATGACGTGGACACCATGATACTGCCCTGTGGCCCGTGTGCAGGGCATGACCTTCCTTTGGTACCTCTCTGTGTGGCTGGGGGAGCCCCACCATGCTCCTCTCAGCCCTAAGATGAATGAAAAATAAATGATTTTAAACTTTAACTTCAGTCTTGATATGGTCCTTCTCAAGCAAACATGGCTTGGAAAGGCAGTGTAACACACAAGGTAAATGAGTATCAGACCTAAGGCTAACACAGAACAGCAACAACAACAAAAAAAAGTTGTAAAACTTCCCATTTTCAATATAGTACTGTGTTACTTTTGATATAACCAACTAATCTTTTGGATACTAAATGGAGCTATTAATATACACAGAGAAAGAAAATAAATATAAAATTTTACAAGGTTACAGCTTTTTGATATGATGAAGTCTGCTGGAAATGTCTGATTATGCAGTAAACGCCTAAAAGTAAATGTAATTTAGTCAAAGTAAAGGTATTTGTTACTGCCTTTGTTGTAGTGCTTTCCTCTTTTACATGTATTTCCTCTTTCATGTATTTCACATAGATGTTCAAAATGATTTTTTAAGAGATTACTACTTCCAGAATTTTGGCTCTACAGCAAATCTATAGATGATGCTAGGGTGTATACTCCAATACAGTAAAATGCTGGTATGATTTTTTGATACATGTTTGTGGCTTTATTCAGTAATGAGGTCTGTGTTGCCCTCTGCTGTCAGTAATCTGATTTTACCTACTTGAAGGCACTAAATATGTTTTGGCAAGAATATAATGTACTGCAGACCTCTTTTTCCTTATTTTGACATAATGAACATCACCATTACTAACTACACAGGGAATGCTCTTGCATTGTTGTATAGGATGTAAAAAAACTAGATAAACAATTTATTAAATTATTGTAGTGAACTGCTTTATCAGTGCTCATCACTGAGTGATCTCAGACCTTTCCTTGCTAGTACTGCAGTGGTTGCATTATCCACTGATTGCTAATGCTGTTCAATTCTTCACTCACAGTGTGTGCCAGACTCATGAATTCATCAAGGATTGAACACGTGATACAATGAGTAGCTGAATGCCACAGTTACACCTCCTTTTTGCCTTCTCTTTGTGTCTGACACAGCAAAAAATATGTGGGACAAAACCTATGCCAAAGAGTTTATGAAACAAGAGATCAAGAATTTGAAGCATGTGTCCAGAAATGGCACAGTAACGTACTAGCGGAACAGGATCAGAACCTTCCAGCTTCAAACGTGGCACGTCATCCAGGGGCCTGTGTTACATATTTTGAAGTATTTCTGCAGCCTAAATATGTCAGCAATTCAGCAGCAGCTCTTATTACAGTATCCAGGAGTTTGCAGTTTCATTTCAGTTTGGGGCTCCAAGGCTTTAAATGCCAGTTTTGTTTAATCTTTCTGTACCTGTGTGATTATGAGAACAGTACATATTGGATTCCTTATGTCCTCAGCTGAAAGTGCCTTGCCTACTACAGAGGCACAGAGCTCCCTTGGCAGGAAGGCAAAACAACCATGGCTTTTTCCTTGTGATTAGCCCTCCTTTGAGATGGGATCAAAAACTGAGGATGCCCTTCCTGGAGACTGGTTTCTCACTCAAGGGACTGTTTGGGCATCTCCATTAAATTGTCTTTGATCCAATGAATAAGGGATCATTATTCCAGTTTCCCATTTATAGAACAGATGCAATAATTCTTTCTCAAATATTAAAATTATACACTCAGTAAATTTATACTTATATGTACACATGTGTAATGATATATGTGTATGTCTTTATATGTTTTTCCAGGATAATATCAGTGCTACTGTAACAGTGATGACTTCCTTGAAACTTCAGTATTGGCTGTGATAAGTATCTGCATTTCTAGAAACATAGACTTCTATTCAACAGATGGAGATATTCTGCCAGCTGGAAAGTATTGAGTATCCAGAGAACTATTTGGAAAAATGTTGGTCCATCATAAGGTTTCTGTAGAGAATAGTATATGCTTCAAATAAGCCTCCATAATTTGTTTTGGTTTTGGTTTTTTTTTTTCTAAAACAATTATTTTTAAAGAAAAAAACCCCAAAAAAACAAATACATGGATATAATTTATTCATAATTTTTCAAAAGATATTTATTTTATTTTTAAAATTGTGTCCTAACTTAATGTCACTATAGGGTATTTTGTGATCTACCGCTGTAATTCTTCCTGAGGAGCTTTCTTCAGTTTAAGGTTTCTTTGTTTAAAGATTATCCTGTCAATTAGTCTCAATTTATAT
Source organism: Melozone crissalis (assembly GCF_028551555.1). Lineage (NCBI taxonomy): Eukaryota > Metazoa > Chordata > Aves > Passeriformes > Passerellidae > Melozone > Melozone crissalis. The sequence goes on along the minus strand of NW_026535791.1, from coordinate 57,410,166 downwards.
TGATTTTAGAGTTGCTAGAAAAAAAGCCAAAATTTAGAAATGTGTTTCTGTTCTTGAAAAGGCTCCCTACCTTCTACTAGCAAGTGAGGAAAAAAACCCAAAAACCATAATATGAACCATGAAGCAAAGCATTATAATGAAATTAAATTAAATTGGGACCAAAGTGTTTTGAACAGTCTTCTCCCTCTATCCTTAGTGATATGCAGAAGTGAATCCTATATAAATCTCATATTCTGAAAATCCAAGAATTGGGCCATACTTTGGGACTCAGATTTCATTTCATGAGAGCACTTTCAATCACAGCATTTGAAGTTTGTTGGTTCACACAAAGAGTGACTTCTTGGGTGGCTGTTAATTTCAAGAGTGACTTTCACATTTTCAGGCTGTGATCCAGTTCTGAGAGGGAGGTGGATGAGGCCCTGGATTTCCTTAGGCTGGTGTTGAACTGATGCAGCTTCTGTGTGATGAGATAAAGGCTCCAGCACTGAGCAGTGGATGAGTTTGAGCAGTAATGCTCCTCATGCTGTTTGTTTCCATGGCTTGAGATTCCTGTGCAACACTGGAATGTACTGAATTTAGGATTATGAGGATGATGCACATAAAGTTAACTGGGTAGTGTGGTTGAGAGACATTTCCCATGTGTTTCCTGGATCTTCCTCCTGGCAGGAATTCCAGTACATGGTGGGGGTATCATACCCCCTGGAAGACCTGAAATTGAATTGCCAGGAGGATTATGAAGAAATTCTGCCGGAGTCAGTGGAGTGTTATGAAGCCATCTGAGTAAGTTGCTTAGTTAAGCACTGAAGAATACTTCATTTGAGGGAAATTGAGATAAGCAGCTTTCTCTGTGTTTCTGTTTCTGCTATGCATAGGCAGTGAACCAGTCTGGTGCTGATGAGCCAAATATGAATTTGTTGTGGCAGCCCTGGGGTTGTTTATATACACATAGTGCTCTTGAAATAGTTACATCTGAAGGAGCCAGCAAGAAGATCAACTACAGAGTGATCCTGTGTTCCACCACTACACAGCTTGGTGGACTGCAATGCCAGTACTGGAAATATGAGAAAAATATATTGGATCTTTTTCAGTGCAAGTGAGTTTCCAGAAGAAAATGCAGTCACTCTCAGATAATTTTCCTTAGAGGTATAAGCTAATTTGGAGGCACTGACGATATTGATGTAAAGTAGATTGATTATTTTTCTAATTACATTACTTGTGGTGACCCACAGTTAATTTCCATATCCCATTTGCTTGCACAGTCACTCAGTATCACAATACTCTTTGCAGCCACCTTTCAATTTAACTCTCTTGAACCATAAAGGCAAACATTATTACCTTGCTATTCACACCTTCACATGCATTTTCAATAGTGCACATACTTGAGCCAGTCTACAAGTGCACCCTTGCCTCTACAAAGGGTGACTACTCGAAAATCTTGGCAAGACAAAGAAAATTAGGACTCCCATATATTTACATCCTGGGCAGGAAGGTGATGCTAATCATTAACTCACTGTAAGTGAACATGTGGTTTTCTTGAGTATTTCTACAGTATCTGTTCTAGCATTGTTAAAATCAGCTGTTAACATTACTTAGTTTAGAATAAAATTAATGCTTGAGGGGAGGATAGTTTTTTTCTGGGTGATTTTGAAATATATTTTTTCTGATTACTTTATGGGATGTATTTCTAGAAGTTTTTATCATTAGTTTGTACCATTTTATCCTGTTTATGACTTTTGGCTTTTTATGGTATTGTACAATTGTAAATTGAGTCACTTTTCAAGTGGGAAGACAAATCCTTGTGCAGTACACAAAAATACCATGAATTAAGATATCAAATATAGCAAGAAAATATAATACTGCAGTGACTCAAAGCATGGAGATTACAACAACTGTAATAACCTGCAGTGAATCAAACCCCAGGGATTTAACATTAAACTGCTATCAATATGAAATCAAAACCAGACTCTGGCTGATTGCTTTATCCACCTAAGTCAGATTTACTGACTGCTCCCCAGAGGTGTCCAGTTCAGCAAGCAGATTTTGGGCATCAAAGTTAAGCACTATACAGCAGCAGAAAGCAATGGAGCAGGGTGATCAGCTCTGGACAAAGATTTCAAGTGCCTGAAGGAGCTGCTAACTTTGCTACTGTCTTTCTAAAGAGCAAACAGCAGAAAAATATACGTCAGCTCCTCTACACAACAAAAAAGTGCCACTTCTGTAATGAACTGGGAGCAGTGCAAGCACTCCAGGGAGTGATTCTTGGAGCATTTTGACTCCCAAGCTCTTCATGGGAATCACTTGAGGGAGAGCTGGAGCTTGGGCCCTGTCAGAACACACCTGAGGAGCTATTTAGTGCTCCTGCAAACCATCCCATGTGTTGGAGATGCACCATCTTTTCATGGAAGTAAAGGGAAGCATATGAAACAAAAGAATGGAATGCTGTTTTAAGGCATGTCTAGAGACATGCTGTTTCCTTTAACTCAGACCTTATTTCTATCAGAATTAAATACACTAATTGTTTATCATATATTGTATTATTTTACATAATGTTTAACTTTGAAGTATTTCTCATTCATTTTAGATGAATTAATCAAACACTCTAAATTTGTGATTGAAGTTAACTTTTATCTGAGGACCTCAAAGGATCACTTTTTAAATGATTTCTCAAATCTGTTAAGAGAAGTTTCTGTTCAGGAGTATATCTGAAATAGAAATTGGTATGAGGCAATACAGAAATATTGAGAAATTGAGAGGTTTTCAGAGTATCAGGCTACAAAAAAAAAAAAAACCAACAACCACTGAATCACAGAAGGCTAAATATTCCCCAGCTTAGTATTTCCCATATATAAAGTTAATAATGAGTTTTCTCAACAGTTGTATAATTTACCCTTCCTGAAGAACTGGGGAGGGTCCAAGAGACTGTATGTCTAATATTGTTGAACCTTAAAGTCAGGTATTCAGGAGGTTAGTAACTATTCAAATTAGAAATTCTTTTCTATTAAAAATCTTTCACTGTAATGAGCTTTAATGTAACATATGATCAAGTAAATCACTCACACTTCATTGCTATTTACCTTTTCATTAATATATTGTCTTGAGTTACAGTACCTCCAATACATGCAGTTGTATGAATATGTCATTAACAATATACCAATTATGAAGCAAATATGAACAGCAGTTATTGAAAACCTCTCTTAATTATCTTGATCTTTTTGATCCTGAAAAATTGCATTTGGGAGTAATTTTTTAATACATAAAGTAGCATCTAATAGCTGGAAAATGTTTTAAGTTCCTTTCAACTGCAGTTTAAAAGATAACCATCTTTTGGGAACATGCCTCAGCATTTCCATGTGTTCACCCTGGTCAAAATGAAATGCCTCTGTAAGTTCTTTTGGCAGCTGAAGAAAAGTGAATCAAACCTTTTGCTACAACATTCAAGATTAAGTGATCACATCTGCTGAGTAGCTTTTGAAGGATGCAATATAGATTTGGGCTATTAGCTAGAAGCTCTTTTTTTTCATTAACTTGCAGGCAGGGTAGTCTCTAAAGTGTGTTATCAGACTTGAGAGTTACAAATGATGTTATCAAAGTTCGAGCCACTTGATTACAGCATAACTTTAACTTGCTCAAATCCTCCCAGTGTAGTTTCCTTGCTGTCTAAAATAATCAAGCAGATAATGGATTCCACAGTAATGGAAAACTGTCAGGAACATTTTGAGGCATTAATTACTATAGGCATAATATCTCCTTTTACTGTTTTCATCTGAAGGAGAAATATGTAGGTTTTGCCCTTAGCAGTTCCATCTTCAGGATGAATGCTGCAAACAATACCAGTTAATTTGCTGATGCACTGATGTGGTTTATATGACTGTCTGTACAGAAGGGATTTATTTTTTTGCTTCTGCAGAAGCTATCTTTGAATTTTTCCACAACAAAAAAAAAAGGTTTCAGTTTTTCTATTCAGATCTTATTATGCTAGAATTATGCTATGATGCAAGCTATCTTGTGAACGATAATCCATTGCAAACAAATGGGAAACCACTTCTGCATCTACTACAGAAAGCCTTATGGCAGTTATTGCAGTTAGTTGGTACTGATCTGTGCAAATAATTTTCTTATTCCATGAAATACAAAATCTTTTTGACTTGACTTTTGGATGGAATTCTACCACTAAAGTATTGGTCCCAGTGATAATTCATGGTGGGCTACGATTCAACCAAAAATAAATAAATATTAGCTCCATATTCATTGTGTTTGCTCTCTGTTGTTTGTGTATTGAGTGAATATCCTTTAGATATCATGCCTTCCACAGGCAGTATTTATCTTTCTATGCCCAGTAACTGCCCATGCAAGAAATGCCCAGGTGCACTTTTTTAGGTGGACTCAGTTTGCTCCACACATATGCATCGTTTGCACTTCAACACTGCAGCACTCAAGACTGTAATGATTCTTAGGCTTTTTAGTATTTAGAGATGCTACATAAGTTATTGCTGTTTGAAGCTAGACACAGGATTTTACTTCAGTAAAACTAAACTTTTATTTTTTTGATCTTCAGTAAGAATAGTTCAACTTCAGTCAGACAAGGAGGAGTGAATCCAGAAAAATACTTGTTTCACTTTTTTTGCCTCAGTGTGACCAGGATATTCAGACATTCTGACATAATCACAGTCAGCATTCAATTTGATATTGAAGGAAGTTTGCCCTCATTTTGAAGCTACCAGAGTCTTTGCTCTTAAAATAGAGAGCAAAGACTTGCTTTACCCAAGTCCTTTTTTTCCAATTTCCACAACTCCAAAGATACCAGGAAACAGATTCCCATGTCAAAGCTGAAGTCTGTGTACACTTCCCAGAGCATCTGTTTTGTAACACAAACCAGTTCTCACAAAAAAGCTGCATTTCCTGGTTGCATAGCCATTGTAAACTTTCCAGATATTTCACTTCTCCTACCCTTTCCTCACCTGTGTGCACAGCACAAAAATACTGTATTTCAACAAGAAATCTCTCAAGCATTCCTTGCTTCATGTGTGTAATTCAAGGTATTTCGACTGGTGTTTTTTTGTTAAAAAGTTTAGGTTTATAAAGGCTGAATTCTTCAAAATTCTTCAGTGTTAGAGCACAAAATTCTATTCAGTCATTTTGGATGTGCCCTTCTTCATACAAAAACTGAAATAATAGGGTCACTAATAATAAATAATGAGCAGTCAGCCTGGAAGGGGATACACAGAAATAAGAGGAAAATGTATGCACATGTATTTAACTGAACATTGCCTGAACCAGGGCTTTTCCATGGGCTTCTCTGTTCTCTTAGAATCCATACTGTTAGGTACTGGATTCCACAGAGATCACAAGACAAAACCAATGTTCTTACCTTTCACAGCATTGTATTTGACTTCCTTTCAGAGAAGATGTAACCTGGACTCTGGTCCCTCAAATGTGTATGTGTACATTGACATGCACTTGTGAGCATGGACAAGCATGGCAGTGGGTGGCAGCTCCTGCTCTGTGGGAGAAAGTTCTGCTCACCTCCCTGCTCCTGGGGATGGTGGATAATCCCCACCCTTTTTGTTGATGTTTAAAGAGTCATGAAGGAACTCACAACAAAGATTATTTTTTTCAGTTGTGTAAGAGGAGACTTAGTATGTGGCCACTAGGTCATACTGTCTCCTGCACAATGAAAATCATTCTTTCTCACCTCTAATGGGGTAAAATAGGCCTGCAGTCCAGCAGGAGCCTTTTGTTCAGTACATAATGTGAAGCTCCTTAAACATTAATAATGGGTCATTCTTTTTGCTCTTGTATTTCCGTGCCAGTTGGTAACATCATCTGCTAATGGTGAACATTAAATGCTTATAAAACTATAAAGGGATCATTTCTTATCACTGATTTGTGTGACTCAAAGACATTGATGACAATCAAGGTATTTTACATACTTTATTGGTAATGAAAATATTCCTCAAAGACATGAATCCGCTTACATCTTTCTTAGCTCCATCAGAAAGGAAAAGAAGGTCTTCTCTTTCTTCCTAGTTGTTTGATAGATTGAATATTTACCTCAGGCCTAATATAAATTATTTGTCAATAGAATTACTTTAGTAAAGTTTAGGGCTTGACATGCCTCAAAGATCACTGGGAACTGGAGTAAGCAGCCTGCAGGATCTGTAGGACCCACTGGTCACTACTGCAGCAACTTCTGCAACATTTCTGTGTCACAGGGAAAGAGAGATCCTTTCAAACAAACTCGTCCAGACTCAGAGGGGTAACAGAATTTGGGAGGAAGGGTGTGCTACTGCAGGACACCCAAGATAAGAAGAAAACAAAGCCAGCTCAGCACAGCTCAGCAATAATACAATAGTAAACACTTATAGTAATAACCACAATAGTAAAAACTACCAGGCTGCCCAGGATAAGAAGCCAGCTCAGCACAAGTCAGCAACAGTGGAGTATTAAACACTAAATATATACTAGATAAGTGGAATATATCAAGATTAACAACATATAAATAGTGGTCATCATTTCTGCTTGGTGTCCTGAATTTGTGGATTTACCTATCACTCATCTTTGCACAAGTATTTAAATAAACAAACACCTTGGCACTGTGTGTGATTGTCTTACTGCACATAAGGTGATGCATACTGATTTTTAGAACAACATACCCACTAAGAAGTGAATTATGTCAACAGAAATAGTAACATTCTCTTAAACACTGCTTTATGTTCTTATGGAGTAGATGAAATGAAATAGAAGGGTAATGAATAGTCTCAAGAAGACTTTGAAGAAAAAATAACATGTAGAATTGTAAAAACGCTTAACAAATAATACTTCAGAAACCCTGACCTTGAATTATAAAATACAGTAGTATTACATTCAATGCATGTATCAAAATTAGAAGAATTCACAAAAAAGTGTATTCTGCATCTTGAACATCAGTTTTTCTGTTTGCATTGTTGCATTAGATTCAAGGCACAATTTTATAGGTTTGTTTTGGTTTTGTTTTTATAATTAAAAAAAATACAAAAAATACACTACTAATAAAGTGTGAAAAATAGGATTAAATCTGGTATACTTCAATGTCCATTCTCAGGCATCTTCTGGGCATGGACCAGAAATTAGTATAACATTGTCCACTCCAATTTCTCCAGTTTTACCCTTCCCACGTTCTGATTCAAAAGTGACCTGTCATAAGAAAAGATATGTATTAAGGGTGAAAATGTAGTTTATTCAACCATTTAGCAACTCCTAGTTAGTTATAATGCTATAAATAAAGAATATTTTATTACAACACAGGACTTAATTACTTGAATCTTTGCCATTTTTAAAGCTTTTGTGCATTATTTGAACTAGATTAAAATCCTCTGCACAGATTTACAATACCAGATGGATTACTTTAATAAGATTATTTACTTTTATTGTAAAAAAATGCAAATTGAGTGAAGTCCTCTTATAATAATGCAGTTTTATCACAGCATGTGATATTCATGCTTTTCATTTATTCAAGACATTACAATTGCTAATTTTTTATCTATTTGGATCCTCCGGTTTTGTGTGCATATTCTATATATATTTACACACTCTTGTATGTATTGAGTATAGTATGTATACTATATATAAAGAAGAGGGTTGTTGTTATGAATAGGATGTCTGGGTTTTTTATTTTATATTCTGATTCTCATTTATTTAAGGGCTTTTCTGCATCATTCCAGCTGTGCAAAGGACCTTGAAAAGGGCTTGCATTTCCTTTACATTCACTATATTCAATTACACAGTAGAAGCCTTTACACAGCACTGAAAATGTTCCATCACACAAATGGAAAACAGGCCCCAGAATTTTGAGGAGGAACCGGCTGAAGTCCTGTTTGAGGCAGTTTCTGGCATACATCAGTGCACAATGTTCCCTGTTGGTACTCCCTGCTCCTATGGTGATGGGCCCCCTTTGATTATACATGATGTCTCCTTTTGCTAGAATGGTTTGGTTTAGTGTGGTTTGAGAGCAACTTCTTCTATGAAATGAAAAATTTTAATTTTTCTAGGCACATATGTAGGCTTCTGTTGTGTGAGATATTAAGGGCAGATTTTGATTACTTTTGTTAATTTATTATGTTATGCAGTATTTTTACAAAATGACAGAATTACTGGCATCAGTATTCTAACCAATTAGGATGATTCAGTTCTGAAATTACAATCAGGTGATAACTTTAATGCCCCCTAAAATACGGGCTCCTGTTTCCCATTTCAGATAAGCCTTTTGGTTGCTGATGCCTATAAAACATTTAGTGGAACGCTTGAGAATTAGGAAATCAAACCAGCATGTTGGTTATGGTAATTGGCTAATAAACCGTGTTATACTTACACTGTTGGTTGTTTCAGCCCCCTGAAATATCTCTATTTTTCCAGTTCTCCACTTTTCATCTTTTCCTTTGTTCTCTTCCCAGACAGGAGCAGTTTTTTTGTTTGCCAGGAACACTCTTAGCTTTCCCACTTTCTCACCAGCAAGCCGATAACTGAAAATCAGGCAGTAGCTGCTCTTTGGTTTGAGGTCAGTGAGGAGAAGTTTTAAACGCCCCATATCGTTCTTGTGCCCCACAAAGGCTGGAACTGCCATGTAGTAGCCATCACCTTGTAAAAAGAAAATAATTTTAAAAAAATTATCTTTAATGCACTTGTGTTATTTATTAGCAATTTGAATACATTTGCTAAGGAAATAAGGGGAAGCTGAAAGTAGTTTACTTGAATAATTTAAAATCACATTGGAGAAAAGCAGCAGGAAGTGTACTTAGCAAGGAATAAACTTGTAGGGTTGGAAGTCAGATCAGTTTACAGAGGAGATGAGTTCATATTTCAATGGCAATTACAGTCATTCTTCCTTGCACTATCTTTTGAAGGCAAAACCATCTGTTTTCCAAATGTAAGTCTGAAACAGGCTGCTGTGCCTCTGTGGTCACATTATTTCAGTACTTGAGCTAGCTCAATATTCTCTCCACTGTCCTCTGCATTAATTACAAATTCACAAGGGAACTGACAGCTTATTTCCCAAGTCCTGGAAGACCAATGAAGTGACAGACACACACAAAATCTTAAAGGAATAAAACATCTGGGGCCATAAATGAAGTCACAATCAGCTTATGTAAGTTCAGGGAGACAGGATAAGGCCAGGGTAAGGTTTTCCTGGAAGTGACAGCACAGAGAAGGGATTTAGGGAATTATGTGGAGCAGGAGAGGAAGGATTAGTGAAGACTAACATGGAAAGGCTCTTAAAGAAGAGGAAGAGAATGTGTGTGTGGTAACTGTAAGTGTCGGACTTTGGGTGCTGTTTAGATGGTCTGGGAAAAGCCCAAAGATGGCCTTGGGCCCCCGGGTTCGAAAGGACGAGAGGAAGCTTCAGATTTGTTCTCGGTCTCGGTGTTTATTAAATGCTTATCTAAAAGATTTTCTCTTGGCCTGACAGAGTTCTGCTCAGCAGTCAGCCATGGGCACACACTGAGAGCCCCTGGGGCGGCCACCTATCTTTATACCCGGAGTTACGTATACAATATTTATCATTTTTCTCCAATACCCTCTACCCTTATTAACCAGTGCACTTTTAGTAAAGACCAATCCCAAAGTGCCAACATCACCACAGAAAATGGAGGCCTAGAGGAAGAAGAAGAAGGAGAAGGGCACGCCCCAATTCCTCCATCTTACCTCTCTAGACCCCCCTGTACAGAGATCTTAAACCCTGTATCTCACACTCCAATTAACTTATCCCTTCACCATTCACCCCGGTGAAATCCTCCTGTCCTCATACTGATGTCATCTCCCATGTGGGATCAAAGTCCAGCCACCAGACATTTCTGGCAACATTCCAGGACTCCCGAGCCCCCCAGGGGTAGTCTGGTTCACCCTGCGCCCCAGTTCTGAGAGACTGAGATCCCACATGTAAGCAGCCTTCAGGATCTGTAGGATCCACTGGTCACTACTGCAGCAACTTCTGCATCATTTCTGTGTCACAGGGAAAGAGAGATGCTTTCAAACAAACTCGTCCAGCCCACTTTTTCATGTGCACCCACTCAGCAGTCCCACATTGCTCTCAGGGAGCTCTTTCTCAGGTTTCAGCATTCGTACCTATTCATGTATTGGCTGTTCTTCAATAGGCCCCTTGCCCTTGGCTTATTCTGAGTTTGTCTTGCAGAGTTTGAGATTTCTGAGCAGCTATCCCAGTGATATTTAAGGCATGTGGGTGACTACATTGCCACATCCATCTAAATGACAGATGTGTGATTAAATGTCCTACCAATCTTGGAGAGACACAACAAGTAGTTAATAAGGTTTCCATTGCCTTGTAGTTTGCAATTCTGAACAGTTATGTTCTAATAATTTTTCTTACATTTTGATTTATTTTTCTTGAAATATATTGCTGATTAATATTTTCTATTGGACATTTCAAAGAAACAATATCCACTCCTATCATCCTCTGCCTCTTTTCTTCTATTATAAAGATAACCCACTGATAGAAAAGAAAAATCCTGGATTCAGTTTCCCCTCCCCCCTTTTTTTTGGAGGGGGTAGTCCATCAAATCAAAGCCTATCTAGATGGCAGATATCTGAATACCTCTATCTCGATCAGCAGGATTCCAGTCAAAGTCATCATCAGCATCTTGTTTCCAGTCACAAACTCCTCGACTGAAGCTGCAATCAACTGAAAAGAAAATTGGCAGAGATAATAGGAGCATTTAGGAGCATATCCTAAGTACTGTTAAAAGACTTTGTTCTTTATTCATACAGTTATTAATGTACAGATCATTCTAAAATTATAATCTGAATTCAGATAGTGTTAACCGAGATGCAACTGCAAAACCTCAAAATATTATGTAGTAATTATTTCTTTACCTCAGTGTCTTTTTACCCACACCTGCACATGAGTTTATATGCTGTGACTTCTGTTTATCAATGTCCTGCAAATCCCCAAGTATAAGTGGAGCTGTTAGTGTTGAACTCGAGCATCAGGAATTGTTTGAGATCTGCCAGCTTTAGAGCTCTCCATTCTCCATTTGTACCACTGCTGTAGCTGCAATCAGCTCAAGTTCCAGTTCTATCCTTTGAGAGAAACTGGCCTCCCATGAGAAGAATCCCTTACATCAGCACCTGATAATCCAACAACATGGAGCTGGGAATAGCCCAGATGAGTTGACCTTTAGAGCACCCTGAAAAGGGCGTCAGCCAGAGCACACCACAGCCTTCATGACTGTGCAGATGAAAAGCATCACACACACAAAGGGAAACTGTGCAATGCAAGCATGACAGATCAGATTAAGAGTAATGCATCAGCCTCTGAATTTCCTCAGAAAGAAGTATCCTTCTTGTTATTTTAATGTATTTTATCACGAGACAGAGACATGCAGTACATGGCATTTAGAGAGCTTTGTTGTCTAAATCCATTGTTTCTGAGACTACTGCTTTCTAAATTGGAAAAAAATATCAACCAGCACATCTGTCTATTTTGTTTGCTTAAGATTATTGTGTGCTATGCAACATGTTTTCATTTTATAGACAATGGAAGCTACTTTATTTTTTCATGACTATGAAATTATTCAAGTGAAATTCAATTGCAAGTCAAGTTCTAATGTGGGGAAACTTTCTATGCATGGGTTATAAACAGTAAAATATGCTTGGAAAAGGACACGTTGGAACTGGTAGCATAGTTTGGCCAGATACTGTCTCTAACATGTTCACAAAATCTTTGGTTTATGTTAAAGGCTTTTAAACTAGTTCTGACTTGGCTAACACATGATGTCACAAAAAGATACAATACACAGGAAAATAAACACTGTATGATAAAAGTAAGCCACCTTCTTGCTCTGGTCTTGACATTGGGATTTTCCTCTGTGCCAGGTGAGGGCCAAAGGCAGCTGCTTCTTTTACCTTGGGAGCTAGGGAAAACAACTTGTCAAGTACTGAGTCATCACAGGAACAGAAAATGGAACTTTATACCTTTATACCAGCTGACATAATTTATTTAAATAAGTCAATATATGTATTTTCCACTCTACCACCAAACCCATATTCCTAACAGCAATTAGATACTCTGAATTTAAAAAAAATTGCTTAAATTGCTGTTTTCCATAGCACTGAGCCTTCTTACCCATAAGCACTGGAGCTACAGCTCCATTAAATTACAGATTCACAAGGTCATAAAATGGTGATCTTTCCTCAGAAGCCTGATCTGCTTTCTTGCTATAATGATCAAATGAAACTGAACTCTGCCAGACAGCAGTGACAGTGACTTGGCAGCAGTTTGCCAACAGCAGCCTCAACAAATGGATAATGTCAGAGACTTTGTAAAAGTAAGGGCACCAAAGGCCCACAGATCTGCAGTCAGGGCAGTGATAGCTGGTGCTGACTGGAAGTACTGGTGAAACAGCACCAATGAATGTTAGGGGGATTCTCTAAGACACTGGCCTGAAAGAGGCATTATTTCTCAGCCTCAGAGACCAAGGGAAATCCTCTCCTGTCCAGTGAGATAGAAGATTCCATATTCTTGTTTATGCTAAGTAATTTCTAGATTACTATAAGTCTTTTAAAATTCTATTACTAAGTTTAAGTGATTAATAGATAAGTGTACTCACTAAAAAACAAACATAAATCTCAACTTCTTTATGCATACCCTGTGTAAGTAACTGCTCACACATGAGATAAGGGAAGGATCTGCTTGCACTGGTGTTCTGTCATTTGCAAACACATAAGCAGGTGATACCTGTGATATATTCATGATCACCTATGAAAACAGGAGGAGTTTAAAAGTGCCATTTAGAGGAGTGAGGGAGAAGCCTTTGGATTACTGCTCACAGAATGTATTAGGGGAAAGCCTGAAACAACTGAAGTTCATTTTTCAGCCCCATCCCATGGGCAGCTGTGCTAAGAAAAGCTATGAAAATTACTTTTCCCTACTCAGCATTGCATCATATATGCATATGCCAAATATTTTAAAAGTCATTATTTTCACATGGATGCACATTTGTTCAGAGGGGAGATTTGTTTCCCATGAGTTTGACTGAGCTAGGGCTTTCCATTTAAATACTCCAATATGCTCTCACATACTCAGTTTTGAGAATATACTCAGAAGTGACTGCAATCCAGAGCCTCCTAGCACCATAAAGACTATGCCATCCACTTAACCTTTCTTCTCCTTCAAAACTGTCAAAAATTGCTCTGTGTACACCAGTGACAACACACACTAACAAAGAGGCCCAGAGGCACTTCCAGAAGTGCTGAATTGGAGAAGATTCATGCAATCTTATGAGCTTTCTGATGAATTGCCAGGAGTGTGTTGTCTCTTGTTGTCCTTGCAGCTTCCCCTAACCCAGTCCATTGCTTAGATCACCTGGATAATATTCATACTTAGGCAAGGATTAATATACATATTTCTCCAAATTAATTTTTGTTTACATATACACATTTAGGAGTAGGGACATCCAGATTGGTGTTAAGTTTACTCTCAAGCCATAAACTTGGCCACGTACTTGGTGAAAGAGGCTCAGGCTGTGAAAACCTTTGCCAAAATGAAGACAGCTATTAAAATATGGTCAGTTCTGGAAAGAGTGGAGTGATTTAACAGAGGACAACAGCTGCCAGAATGATTTATTTGTTAAGTTATTGAATTACACTTGAATTCACTTGAGAGAGATACGTGCAGGTGTAGCCATGTGCTATGAAGCGAAGAACAGTTATGGATAGAAAAAGAGTCCAGTTTTGTTTCCAAATCTATTTTTGTTTTCAGTCAGGCATTACAATCAGGCTTTGCACTCGCTGAAAGATATCAGCTACATACTATGAGAAACTGCAAGCTTCAGCTTACAGAAAGGTTTCAAATAAACCTCACTGCTTGGAAAGTGCCAATATTTTAATCAGATCATCCTCATGCACAGCCAGGATCCAAAGTTTACTCCCTCAAAAGTAATAGGCAGGAGTCATAATTAATCTTTTTAGCTCTTCTGCTATCAAGTGGTCTTGTAGAAAGGCAGGTCTCCTCTCATGGTCCCTAAGAACAAGATCTCACCAACAAAAGCACGCATATGTCCCACTCTAGGCGCAGCAGAGTCCATCCTTCTTTCTGTACTGCAGATGCCCTCACATCAACTTATACATAGCAACAGCTGATATGTAATCTCTACATACAAACCCCTTCATATCATGGTGACACTTGTTCTTAACCACTGATGTCATCAAACCCATTAAAAACATCAAAACCCAGAGAAACAGAGTGGGCACTATAAAAAAAAATCAAGCAGAATAAAAGATGTAGTAAATTTAAGATGAGCTTCCTATATATATATGGTGTACCACTAGGCTGGACTCACAAGAATATCCCATTTCTCTGCTACCACATCCTGCTCTGAAAGAACTACGTTTGCCAGAAATCTGACATGTATAGCTATGAACTAAGCTGTGGTCTGAGCATTAATAGCTCACAGAGTGGTGTAATTACCAGAAAAGAATGAGAGCAAACATCATGATTAACTGAGGGAATTCTCTTGTTCAGCATCAAGACCTGTGAAGCCATAAGGGAAACAGTCCACTTTTAGTATTGCCAAACACTAATCCCTCTTTATCATTCTTGATGCTACCAAAGGAAGTGTCTCTGTGTAATAAATGGCTGGATACATGACACTACAGGAGCTCTAAGCATGATGTGAATTTCATAAACTGATGAAGTACAGAATATAGAATTTAGTTGCAGTTGGCAATATCATTCTGAATTACCAATGACAGGCAAAAAGCAATAAAATGTTAGAAACTGTCAGAATTAAGGTTGTGCTTAATTATTTCAGTGGAGCTTGAGTGTATAATCTCTGCAATCCTTGCTTATATAACCAAGTACTTGGCCCAGCTCTCTGTGTCTTCTCCCATATGCAGAAAGGGCACTTCTCATGTAATAAAGAGCTTTCCAATATTATGTCTACTCTCATTTTTATGATTAAGTATTTGATAATAATGAATAAATAATTAATGATGAATATTCACATCAATAAATAATTAGTCTATCAATAAATAAATACTCTTGTTTATTAAACTGCACCTTTCACAAGAAGACAGGTCCTTTCTTCACCCTGGACAAGGCAAGAATCCCATGGAAAATAGTAATTTGAAGTAATTTCAAACTGTATCATAAGATACAAAAATATAAGAAAAAAAAAATCTAAGTTTTCATTGATCACCTTAATTTTGACATTTCTTGCATGTTGTGGGCTTCATTTTGCTGTCTTTATTGTGTGGGTTTTTAAAAAAAATTGGTAAATACCAATTCTTACGAAGGTCCACTATTTTGGTAGTTGGGCCTATTTTAATAATTTCCATGTTGATATATTTCCCTTTTTTTTTACAATATTTTTCTATGGCTCCCTATGTATTTATCATGTAGTATAACTACTATGATAAAATAATAAATCAATTTAAAGAGACTTTTCTATTTTTTCTAATTAACTACTCTTCCTGGAAGACAAACAATACCAATATTAATAATACAAAAGGCAGATGCTATGTGAATACTCGAGGGGATTATATGGAGGAATTTAATGTTGTCGTGAAGGAATCTGCTGAATAGACATCAGCAAAGAAAGGAAAAAATGTACAAATTTATGAGCTGTAAATTTGAGCTAATGATCTTCTCTGAAGGATCACTCAATATCATTAAAATTGAAAGTGTTTTTAAAGCCAAATGTTAAAGCAATTAAGCGCCTGAATCATGACTGAATTTTTATGATAACAAGGATGAAGTACAGCACATGGAAATTTAAACGGAAGGAAAACACACTTAAGTAATGTAGCCTTAAATGAAAATGGCACAATGCTTTAAGTTCTTGAATCACAGCAGGTGTCAAACAAGAAAGCCACAGATAATACAGAGTTCACAAACTTAATGAAACTACATCTTGGGCATGCTGCTATCTTTGCATGAAGCAGCGCACCAACTTTCTGCCAGAATCCCCTAGCAAAATAAAAATCTCTCTAACAAATTCAGCATTTTAATCTCTGAGATCAATAAGGGAAAATTCTGGCCAGGCCAGATGTGAGGACTTTAAAATTATCCTTCCTTTAAAAAATATATACTTATCTCTCCTTCCAGGTTAAATATCAATAAAGTGAATGTTAATTTCATTTTCTCATTTTTATTATTACAATTTTAATGGCTGTGGGATAGTATTTATTATTTTTCTATATTTTGGAAAGAGCAAATGTAATGAATGAAATATTGACAGTGTGTGTTCTTCATTGTAATTGTTTTTGTCACTACCTTGAAGAATGTTTGACTGAGACAATTGTCTTAAAAACCAGTTATAATAATAGAATTGCTTGGGTTGGATGGACCTTAAAGATCATCTAATTCTAATATGCTGTACAACTTCTTGCTGTGTTTTTCAAAGTCCTCAAACATATTTTCAAAAGCATTAACTAGAACCTAACCATCCTATGACTCTATGATTCATTTTCTACAAGTAAATTCTGATAAAGTGTCTGCAATGTTTTGTGATGATTTTTTAGTGTTTAGACATATTTACATTGAAGCCAGACATTTTAAAAAACAAACTTACAAAAGACATCCCCTCTAAGGCTTTGCTCATCAATTTGATTTTCAAAATCTTCCTTCTCCTCTTCATCTGACTCTTCAGCCTCCTCTTCTGCAGCAGCTGCAATTTCTTTCTCTTCCTCACTGTAGCTCCCACCAAGCGCAATAGCACCTTCATAGCCCAGCAACTGCAAGTGGGTCTCAGAAGGTGGGGTCACAGCTGCTTCTGGGATTGCATTCTTGATTGTTTCATGCTTTTTCACACTGCGTTTTTGTGCAAGAAGCTTCTTAATTGTGTCCTTAGCTGTTCCCGGGCTTCTTTCAATTTCCTTCACTGACTTTTCAGGGATAACTAGAACCAAGAAGAAAATAGAAAATATTCATCTAAGGAATCATCCAGCAATGACAATGTTTTTAAATGGGGCTGTGGTGTCCTTTACAAGGTCCAGAGAGCCTCAGAATTAAATTCTCTACTATGAGATGTAAGTTCAGTTCTGCACAGAACTGAACACGTGCACATGTTCAGCTCTGCACTACTGACAGCTCCTAGTTACAGTGAAAAGACCAAAGCAACCCTCAGTAATGATCTCTTTGGTCTGTGTAACAAAGGAGTAACACAGGCCATAGAGCCCCTTACTTAAATTACTTTTACACTGGAGCTCGGGCAAAAAAAACCCCAAAAATCCTTCTTCAATTTTTGGACTAAAATTGTCCATGGATATGGGATCCCCTCCACAACAACTGCAGCCTAATAATAATCAGCATTTCTCTTGGCTGTCTTTTGTGAACTTCTCTGGTCTAATTTCCCTTCCATGGCAGGCTGAAAGCTACTGAAATGAGGATATTTTGAGACAACATACATCAAGCTCGTCCATCATACTTCTTTTAGCTCTTTTTTAATTATAAGGGATAAACACCAAAATTCAGAGAAGAATCCAAAAATGCCAAATTGTTACCATAATGCAATCCCAAGATGGACTAGAACATAAATGCAACATTTGCTGAGAATTTACCATTTTATGACTCCTCTTGGATGTGAAATACTGTATCTTATAGTTTTGAATAAAGTGGTGTTATTTTAATTATTCTGGAATTATCCTTTTGGATACTACTATCAAATGTTGTGCACAACCATGTCATAAATGACTGACAGTTTGAGTCTTTTATGTGAACTACCTAGAAAACAATGAAAGCTGAGCAGTTCCAGTGTGCTGTAAAAAAGCTCTTTCATAAAGAAAAACTATTTTCATCAGTGGATCAGAATAGTGCTTCCCACCTTTGATTCTCAATCAGTATTGATGCTGCAGTGCCTACAGTCTTTTAGGATTAAAAACGATGGTGGAAGACAGCTATTTTTATTTCCTTCTAATGATTATATTATCAGGGCAAGAATATAGTCCTATTTTGCTCCTCACTATGTATTTATCAAAATTTTATAGTAGTACTTTGAGACAGATAGACTGGACTTGGTATCTTGGGTAGTCTGCCTCCATGAAAAGAGGCACACTATTTTCTCTGTGCCTCTTTTCATGGAGACACAGCAGAAGAAAAACACCAGTAAATAAAATAGAATTGCAGTCTAGTAGGAAAAGAGGAAGGTTCCCTGAATTTACATTCACTTCTGGAAAATACAATCCTATCACTGCGAATTTGTCACATTTTATTTAAGGCAAGTGCAGCTACATGCTATTTAGTATGTCAGGAAAGAATCAGACTCTTGGTGTGCTCACTGTAGCATTTAGGTGTTTTTGAGATTGCTGTTGAAGTAAACAGATGCCAATAAAATCAAAGTCAAACTTGAGGATTTGTTCTTCCTTCTTTTGGATAAAACTTACAGGCTTGCTTGTCAAATACTTGCAGATAAGCTCTTTACTAATACTCCAGTAAGTATCCTCTGGAGGATGATGCCATGAAGGATGTAAGGTTCCCTAGGTCTAAACTCAGAATTCAGCAATAAAAATTAACAGGAAAGCTTAATTCCAAACAAATTTCTTCTTGACTGTCAGTAACAAGAAACTTTTAACAGAGAGGCTATGGGGATTTTCAAGGCTACAAGACTGACTGCTCAGCAAACCTGAACATCTGCTTTTAGTTTCTGCTTTGAAGTTTTCTCATGAAATGGAAAATTCTTACAGTTCAACATAATACCCTCTGTGGTGTCAGAAAGCCAATCTCCTTGTGTGTGCAAAATTTAGCAGAGTGGAAAATCAACTGACAGGAGTGACAAAAATAGGGGTATGAAAAGGTATAAATTCCCATGTGCCTGCAGATTCCAATTTGCTGCTGCACTATGAAAATCTCCATGCTTGTGGAGACAGAGACTCTAGACACTGAACATTATTTTAGGACACAGCACTAATCTCCTTCCAACTTGCATTCATCTTTAGAGTAGCCAGAGGTGTAGATTTGAGGCTTTTTATATCTAGCCATAAATTGCAGGAGGACTAATGCAATGTAATGATACACCACCTTAAACTCAGTCTTTTCCTTTGAATCCATGGCCTATGGATTTGCCTGAATGAGCAGCTCACCTTCTCTGGTGCTCTGGGGTGCTACACCTGAGGCAGTGATTTTTCAGGACCCTTTGCCTCAAAATATGTAGATAAATGCTGACATGTTGGTCACAAACATTTGTGCACTTATCTGTCTATGTGACTGCGGAGAATTTTGGAAAAAGTGCAAGGAAATGTATTTTTTGTATTTTTGAGCATTTCACATCAGTTCAGCTCTATCTCACCTACCTTTGATCAGGAAGCATGCAATTTCTGTTTATTGCCCTAATATGAAAATATCTCAGTTTTCAAAGGTATTTTCTTTCTTTGAATTAGAGAGAATTAAGGCAAGAAGTAGAAAAAAACAAAAGTAAACAGTGGCTGAGGGCTAAAACTTTTCTGTCACCAGAAAAACTCACAGAAATTTTACAAAATTATAAACCTGCATAAATGGATTGGTGTAGGATGTCTAATGACCAAGTTGTGAAAGTTGTGTTGACAAAAAAAGAATATATGCCAACACATTGTGCTGCATTGTGTAAAGGGAAGTACTCAGGGGATGATACAGGAGAGGGACAGACAAGGGTCTGTCTTCCTTCCACAGCCCTGTGACTGCAGCTGCTGCTGGCCCTGACCATGCAGTAGGAGACAGCTTGCTCTGCACTCCAGCAGGCACCCCACTGCTTCCACACCAACACCTCACAGAGCATTCAAAAACCTGGTGAGAGACAAGCCTGGGAGACTGGCTTACAAACCCTTTCTTAGCTCCCTTTATGAGTTGAAGAGGTGTTGAGGGAGACAGACAACAATCTACCACGTGTAGGTGGAGTCTGTAGATGTGAGTAAAGATTAGATCAGCGTGACATACTTCCAGAAATCATTCTAAAAGTGATCAACTTCTTTTAGATATTCTTAAGAGAGTTGGAAGCTTTCACAGATAGGTTAAAAGACAGATTCTGGGCTATTATTTTCTTCTAAGCACCATGGAACATCATCTACCAATATGTGATGCTACCCTGTTTAATTTCTAAAATTTTTACTGTCTTATTTAGGGAAGGATACTTTGAGAAATCAAAGCAAGTTTGTTACACTGGACTGTGCTTAAAACATGACTACACCAGCCAGCAAGGCATCTAGTAGGAAATGTGTGGTGACCAAAGCCCAAGTGTTACTCACTGAAGAGTGACAGCAGTATTTGACTCCATACTGAATTAAATTTTAAGAATATCACCAGAAAAATGACAATCATAGAAACTTTGAATCTTTATTATGTCAAACCAGCCTTTCTCAGGATTGGCAAGTTAAGAAGAAAGCAAAATTATATATAGGGTCTAAGGGTTACCCTATCAGCAAAATATGAATTAGTAATACAAGAGGCAGAGAGAGAGCCAACATAAATTTTTATGGACACTTAGACACCCAGCAAAGCATAATGAAGAAAAGTAACCTCTGCCTCTAGCTGGGCAATAACAGGAGTGTCATTGTTGAGCTCATTAGAGTGATACCTGTACATTTAAAGATAGTAATCCTTTTTCCTGTTATTTTGTAGGACCAAAAAAAGTGAATCAAAAATAGGTTATTTTTTTCCCTCGGGAATCTTAATTGCTTATAGAACCTTGTGAGACTCTATTCTTAAATAAAAGCTGAATACACATAAAAGCAGGTGGCAGGGGAAATGTGGGTTTTCAATGCACAATAGGAAATCAGGAAATACATGAACCTGAGAACAGCAACAAATTGCAGCAAGATAGGGGCCAGATGTGGAAATTACTAGGACCCTTTTAGGGATTGTTCAAATCTATCCATCTCTATGGATTCTCAAATATGTGCTACAGACAGTTCAGAAATGGTCTCCAATGTTTCATAGATACAGGAGTGTTAAATGGCAAAAAGGTGCCTTAATAATCACAGGTCATACCCATACCAGCAGCAGTGTTTGCAGTCTGACATTTCAGCAGCTTTCTCCAAGTCACTGTATTGACACAGAAATTGAATGAAAGAATTTCCACCACCTTCTTTTCAAAGGTGAACTATATATTATATCACTTATTAGGTTATTTGATAGCATGAGATGTAGCCACAGAAATGTCATTATAAGCAATGTGCTTAATTTGTCTCCTTTCATAACCCAAAAATTAAGTTATATATTAAATAGTTTTCATTTTTTGAAAAAAGCAAATACTGCTCCATGGTAGCCAGGTTGGGTTTTTTAATACTAGAGACAATTGCTATTAAGAACTAATGCTTCCCTGTGAAAACAGGATTCCATCTCTGTGGGAATAATTATGTGGAGTACTGGAGGCTTATTTAAGGGAGTTGTTGTTCAGCTGCAGCACAAGCCCTGCTGGGAACTGGAATGGGCCACAGGAACTGTAGCCATTGTCACCAAAAGAAGTGTGAAGCCACAGCCTCAGCTCCTAAATGCCCAAGATGGTGTCCTCATCCCATTAAACCCCATAGCAAATTTTGTTTTGGCTGCAGTAAAGGCAAAGCTTTTCCACAATTGCCACATGACATGGAGAACACTCAGTATTTACTGTTGGCTGGTACATCCAATTATTTGCGTCACTGTGTGAAAAAAACATTTTCCCCAGTAGCAAGACACGTCCTGCCCCCATGAGTTACACTGGTCAGATGTTCTTGAGGATTGCAGTAAAAGTCAACTATTGAAACATTCAGAGCTAAAAGAATCTCCTCCACTTCCCTCTTAAAGAGAAGATATATGTGAGAGAATTACCACCAGAGAAACCAGTCTCTATTTAGCATCTCTCCGTTTCAGGGTTCACCTATAGCTGATTGTATTTTAATCTTCCTCTATTGTTGTTTGCAGCTTTCTAGCTGGACCTTCAACTTTTGACCTGCCTGTGGCTCTGATTGCTCTCTATGTTATTCTTCTATTCTCTCTTGTAATAAATCTCTTTTCCATTTAGTATGTTCCATTCACTTTATGAATCATGGATCCTTCCTCTGCTAAACAACAAATGGATTTCGATAATTGGAAATATGACAGGAGGAAGCAGGCAGAGGGCAAACTATGTGAGAAAAACACCTGTGAGAAGATAGGAATCATCAGAATTCAGAACTGATATTTTACAGGGCTAGACCTCAAAAAAACTCTCTTCATAAGTGAAAAAAATTCTGCTATTTATATTTAAGCAATCATTCTTGTTGAATTGTATTTGCTTGATGATAAAGTATTTTAT
Organism: Melozone crissalis; assembly: GCF_028551555.1. Lineage (NCBI taxonomy): Eukaryota > Metazoa > Chordata > Aves > Passeriformes > Passerellidae > Melozone > Melozone crissalis. The sequence continues at coordinate 57,387,934 of NW_026535791.1, read as the reverse complement.
ATGTAGAATATATATTCTACATATAAAGTCAAAAAGAACATTTCCCTGGAATTTTTACCATCTCATTTAAAAAATGCAAATAAATGAAAAAAAAAAAAAAAACAAAACCAACAGGTTATTTTTCTCAGACATGTATTTGTTTAACATTTCACCTGTGGTACATTTTGTTTTAACAAAATCATGCCAAGATGTGTCATGTCAGTTTGCTTTGGTATCTAGTCAAATGCATCCTTCCATTTCAGTGAGCTGCAGTGATATATCATAAGACATGTGGTCTAGCAAGAAACCTGGCTCATAAATTGAATTTGAGTAGAAGAATGCTCTAAATATCTCTGCTGTGGTAACCTATGTCAGTATCAAACCATTCAGTATCAGTCAGATTTTTGTGTATTTTTGCATGTCAAAAGTCAACATTTCTATACTGAAAGCTGAAACTTAACAAAATGGTGCTCTCCTGTGCAGGGCCAGGAGTTGGACTTGTGGGTCCCTTGCAATTCAAAATATTCTGTGAAAATATTAATTTGTCAATGTGTATTGTAAGTTTCAATTGCTACCACAATGGGAGTAGGAACATGAACATGAGAGGGACTCAGAGAACGTCTGTGACCATGAAGTATAACCATAAGTCATAGCTGATCAACCATTACTATATATTATGTAGACTTCATCTGCTACAGACAAAAACTTTTTTAAAGTTTGAGCAGAGGTCAAGTGTCCTCTTGAGGAAAACATCTTTAATGATGTTGCAGGAGAAACATCTGCCAGGATTAATAAAGGTATAAATTAAAAGTTTCATTTTAAATATAAAGACAAGGACAGCCTTTCTTTCTTTCTTTTTGAAAGGTCATATTCAGTTAAAGTGGGAAATGACATCTTTATATGACGTCTTCCATATTCAATAGACAAAGTGAAAACAATTTAACAGAGATGTCATAGCTTTTCTCTCTTTTCTCATTTTTTGTTAAGTTAGCCTTCTGGGAGAGACTGTGTATCCCTCCAAGGAGCTAACCTTGGGAATTCATTGAGAAATCACGGTATATTTTTTTAAACTATTTTCTCTGTTTCTTCAAGACAAATTAATTTCTCTGTTCTACTTGCAATTCCTAGAGATGAGACTTGAAGACTTACAGGCAAAATTAATTTGAACAAGGGATACTTGTATTGACTAAGCTATGAGTCATGCAGTTAATATATTATTTTGAGGAGAGGTCTTGCTTTGTTGGTGTTGCAGCACTGTTCAGCATGACTTTTCTGAGAACATGCCTTGTAACGATCAATTATTGGAGAAAAACAGCACAGCAGTATTGCTGCCATCCAGTGGTACTCACCAGCACAGTCAAATCCACTTCCTCGGTAGCCCTGCTTGCATTTGCACTGGAAGGATCCCTGGGTGTTGAGGCACTCTGCATGGAGGTTGCACCTGTGTGTATTTGTCACACATTCATTTACATCTGGGGGAAGATATAAACGCCTCAGTGAAAAGTGTTGAAGCCCAAGGCTCCTGACAGCCTGTTTGTGCCACGCATCTCATCCAGGTTCTGTGAGCACTGATGTTAGACCAAGCCAGTGCAGAGACCATCAGAGGCAGAAGGATCCACACCAGGACAGAAAGCTTGGGGTCAGCTCCAAACACACAGATGCTGGCATAGGCATCCACGGAAAATGTTCATCCCAGTAAAGACAAGGTGAATGCAGTGATTTCCTGACTGAGGACAGGATTCAAACTGCAGGTTGCACACACTCTTCTATTAACAAAATGCGCAAAGCACCAAGAGAATGAGTGACAACAATTAAAAGAGAGCTCACCAAAACGTTCTCATTTTTTCATTCACTGTAGAGAGAATGAAATGGAAAGTAACCCTGAGCGTGCCAAGATGTCAAGATCTATAAGCTACCTCTCACATTCCAGCATATATATGATGCTGCATGAAAAAAAGTTAAAATAAGGAAAATTCAGTAGAAAATACAACATTCAACTCACAGCAAAATGTACATGCATCAAGAGTATTTTATTTTGCTCCGTTACAAAGATGTTTCTGATTTATGCCACATGAGGGAGTCATGTTGGTGCACAAATGTTTGTACCACTCACATTTAATCCAGATTGCAGCATTTTTAGCAGCTGACAGGTCCTCTCATAATGTAAGTCAGCAAACAAACAAGTAGCAGGAAGACTGACTCAAAAGTCTGGTATGTCTGAAAGTGAGATTTAAGTTTGCAAATAAAATCCTCCCTTCTGAGACTGTTCCAATTTTTGTCCTGTGCACACATATTGTATGAGAAAAGAAAATATTTTTTCCACTTGAAGCCTCTCAGGGTTTGCAGACATGAAATACAAGCCTAAGTCTCCAGACTTGCCTTATGATCTTCCTCCCACTCCTCACTTCCAATATCAATTAAACATAAACAAATCCCCATTAATTGTCTTTTTAATGCATGTGTATTAGTTCCAACACTTCCAGGCCCTTGTGTAGTCAGCAGCTTGAACAATACTCCTGCAGAACCTGCTGCAGTAAGTTATATTTTGCTGCTTTTCCAGCATTCAGTCAATGGATTGAAACAGGAGTTAAGCATGTTTTGACATTTGTTTTAACGCCTGAGAATGTCAAGATAACTTTTTGCCTGTATTTATTTTTGTTAGGGAGAAACTTGTTCATGCAACAAAAACCTGAAAAGTAATTGAAACCTACTATTTTCATTCTTTTTTTTCCTCAAGTTCTGTTCAAACCATCCAAATAACTGTTTTTACAGTCATGAAGGCACTTCACATTCCTCAATAATGACATGAAAAAAGGAAAAAAAAATATAGTAGGTCTGCTTATTCATCACAGTTTGAAACCAAGACAACAAAAAATGATTCTTTAGCTAAACCTTTAACAGAAGTAGCATTTTTTTAGTCAACAGTTGCCAACTTAGAACGAGCACTTGCACACCTTGACTCGGCACAATGAAGCAATTTAAATTGCAAGTGCCAGTGATTTGGTTTTTCATACGGCTACAGAAAAAAAAACAGAGAAAAATTCAAAGTCCCATCAAGAATATTCTTAGTGTGACATCTTCTACCCATTTCTGAGGCAGCATGCCCAGGACAGGACAAGGTGCTGGGGGCAACCACAGGGAAGATGTGCTCTGTGGGAATGAGAAGAATGAAGAAGGAACAAGCATGGGCTGGCTCCTACCTGCACAGCTGTAGCGGCCACTGGTGTATTTCAGCTCATATCCCTGCTGGCACTTGCAGTAGAAGCTCCCAAATGTGTTGACACATCTGCGGTTGTACGAGCAGACAGCCTTGCCTGTGGAGCATTCATCTATGTCTACAGCAGGAGAAGGGATGCTGGTCAGATCCATGAGAAGGTAAAATAGGAAAAAAACTCACTGGGATTTGCATGAGAATGGTTTGTTCTTGGCTGTCACAAATAAACTTAATCAATAAATCTTGTGATTTCATATTTGGTGGTGGCTTTCACACATGTTCTTATGAGTGAAGCAGTAAAATGTGCACTAACTTCACGGAAGAACACAGTACCAAGTGTTATAACCAATGCTTTCTTCATCACAGGAAACTCACAGGTAATGTTGAGGATTCTGAAGAAAAATTGAGAAGTTTGTATTGTGGGTCACCACAATAAAAGAAGCCCCATTCAAACAAAATGCCCAAATCCTATAATATGTGATGTCAGCAGGGCAGCTTCCTGCAGGTAATGCACAGCAATTAATGGCCTCATACCAATAGAGAGAAACAAAATCTGTTGATGACTCTAAATCATGTCAAAACATTGAATTATTTACTGGGGATGAGAGTTATCCAAAGAATTACATGGCCAATAGTTCAAGAAAAAATATTTTTTTAAAAAATATTAAAACTTTACATCACACTGAGAGTAACAAGAAGCATTATTTAAGCCAGTGAGGAGGGTTAACTACTTCCTAACCTTTCCCCAGAATCTTATGGCTTCAGGGATCCTGCAGAAAAGAAGGTGAGTGAGCTCTCTAACCATACCAATGCATGTCCTTCCATTTGGTCCCAGCTGAAGGCCACCTGATGGACAGAGACACTGCACCTGGCCTTTGACTTCCTCACATCCATATTGGCAATTCACCATGTCACATGTCCTAGAACCTGAAAACAGTATTTAAAATAACAAAAAAAGCAAAATTCTAGGCAGGAATCACACAATTTTAATTTAGACATGTATAAACACAGAAATTAATCAGAACAATAAAAATCCATTCATTATAAAGAAAGCTGTTTATAAATTAACATATAAAAAATTGAGGAGTCCATGAGATATTTTCTACAAACAAAACTCTGTCACCAATAAACTAGAAGCTTCTCCAGGTCTGAAAAATCAGGTTGGCTAAAAAAGGCAGAATGCTTTCCATTTCATGCTGGCTTAAAGACAAAAAATATAGGTAGAAATACCTATTTTCATAAGTTTAGATAAGCCTTAGATCATACAGCAAATGTTTGCAAGAACAGTTTTCATCAACCGTCAAAACCATATTAACACAGATAAAATAAATCAGTGGTGGAGCACAGAGGGAAAGCAAAGAATAATGCATGAAATTCAGCACAGTCAAAAGTTATCTGTATTGGTGCTTTGCTTGAATCCATTCAGTTATCCTTATTCAACAGATGAACTGGCAGGATTGTACACTGAGATTGTACTAGCTGTTCTTCATCTGAAGCAACAGATCAAGAGACTGTTGCTTTAGATGAAGAAGACTTTTACTTCTATCAGGACCAAAACACCTCTGAAGACCAAACTATAAGTACGACCTAGTTTACTTCACCCAGGAGCTACCAAATAGGAAACCTCTTTCAGCTGTGACAGTACCAGGGAGCAGGGGCAAAGACCCTATCCTGAATAAGCTAAGTCAGTTCATCCCAAGAAGAAAATCTGCTGGGGTTAGATGTGATTAGGTGATTTTTGTGTGCCTGTTCCATCAGCTCTGGTACTTACTTGCACATGTGCCATCTGGCATGAGCATGTACCCGTTGAGGCAATAGCACTTGTAGCTGCCGTGTGTGTTCATACATCTGTGCGCACAGGGACGTGGCTTCAGCCCACATTCATTCACATCTGCAGGAGTCATTGGAACTGAGTGAGTGCTGGGCTTTTATACATACATTCATGCATATAGGTGGATAATATTGCCTAATGTGTGGAGTTCCCCAGAGTGAAATTGTCTGGATGGAAAATAAGCCAGCCCCTTGCGAGATGAGAGTTGAGCAGACCATCTGGCTGAAAGACTGCTAGTAAAACCAACATACACAGACCTCTACACTTGAAAATGTAATTCAAACTCTGGCCACATCTGGCACCTTGTTAGGAAGAAGTGGAGGGGTGGAGAGAATTGTAGCTAATCTTTTTTTTGGGAGTTTTTAAATGGATTTTTTCTGGTCCTAGCCCTCCAGTTGACCTCTGAATTAGAAAAGCAAAAACATGAGACTAAGAATAGCAAAACAGTTTGAGATTATATGAAACAACGATTTTTACTTTAATTTTTCTGAGCTACACACTGGCACCAAGGCTATCAGTAGCAGAAATGAAATACAATTTACGATAATAATTATGTGACTTTAAAAGGATCTCAAAAATATCAAAATCCTGAGAATCAAACATCCTAAATACTTCTCAAAATCCAGGATTTAAAGTTTTTTCAGAAACTAAATCAATTTCAAATTCCCAACATCTATCCTTCACAGAGAGAAAATGAGAATTCTGAAATGTTTATTTGTGTGGTATAGGGTGAGCAGTGCTGACAATGATATTTTGCCTATGACAAGGGGACAACATCTGTGTTTTTTACTTCCATGACCTGACACCTCTACCGCTTTTAGTGATTAGTAAATAGATGGAACTCATTTACAGAATGCACCAGCATATGCAGCCCATTCAATATGTGTTTAACAGCACATATGACCAATAAAACAATTTCAGTAAAGATGCAGCTCCCCAGGCAAGCACTGAGGAACTCCACTTCCAATGGGAGAAGCATCTGTTCTTGTGTCACACCCTGCAGACCACAGGAACAAAATCTCCAGGACATTCAAAGCATAAACTTTGTGGAGGTGCACAAGTGCTCGTTACAGCTCAGTCCAGGGAAGAGAGAGGGTTGCATTCTATTATTCCCACAGGGCCTGTTTGAAAAATGACAACCTGTCTGCTTGCAAATCACACTGGATTTTTGTGCTAGTGCGACTCCACTAAATAACTAAGACTCTCTTAACAAAGAAACTACAGAGCACACTAGAGAACAAAAGTTATTCCACTTAGACCATACATTTTCAAAAGTGCTTATCTGTACCTATCTCTCACAATGCACAGAGAGCATACACAGCTCTAAAAAAGAACCTATGGAGATAAGGCTAATTAGCTCAGACTTGGTGGCAGACTAACACAGCCCCCTTATCTCTGTTATTTTAGTTAGCTCATGTTGAGCTTGCTCAGCAGGACATTCTGCTGTAAGGACAGACCAAAGCTACATCTGCCAGTGAATCAGAAGTGGGTATTAGCACTCCTGGCTGATGGAACATGACCACCTATACAGCTATACTGGTGAAACAAACAGCTCTTGGACACTTCTGGCCTGTGCCAGCCACCACTCCACTGAAAAAATCCTGCTCCTGCTTCAGGAGGTAGAAAAGCCCAGGAGCTAACAGGGAGTCTGTGCAGTGCTTCCTCCAAGCCTCAGCCTCAGAACCTGCTGCAGTGCACAGAACTGATCAGGCTGCCTGTGGAAAGCATGTCAAATGCACATGGAATCACTGCACAGAAAGCACCTAAAGGCTGAGGGCATCTCTGTTGCCTTTTAGCAACATTTAAGATGCCAAATAATTTTTGAGGTTAAACTTCTGTGTTTAGAGGCTGAAGTGGTAAGTGGTACTTATATATCTGTTACATGTAACCACAGCTGCTGTTTCCCTTTCCTCTCTAGTGGTGCTGAGGAGTTAACTTCTTTCCCTGTGAGAAACAACAAAAGATGGATTTTTCCAAAATACTTAATAGCACATCTTTAGGGCATATTGTTTGAAAGATACTGTGTAATAAATGGGCTGGTTTGACTATAAAAAAATGTGTGTTTAGCATGTCAATGGAATATTTTCAAGCAAAGTCTGCAGGAGCTCAGGAAGGTAGCAAGGACAGACCTAGTCATTTGTGTGGTCTTTATGTCATGCTTCCATCATAGCACCTACAGCTCACTCATTTGCCTCTCCATGCACAGTGACCTGCTCCTTTCATCTGATCCAAGACAGGGCTCTCATATTTTGGAACAGGAAAACAAAAAGCTGAATTCTTAGCAATGTGCTAACTGAAATATTTCCATGTCAAATTCCAAACTCATGGGGGAAAAATGGTGCATTTCAAGTTTCTGAAAATGCAATTTTAAGGACTCCCAATGATGGTTCTCAGAAATACCATCAGCATATACAAACAGCCCAGGCAGATTGATAAACTAATATCTACCATATAATAATGCAAGTCTTTCTGACTAGAAGATTAATTTACAAAGAAACATGGGCTGTTAGTTAAGAAAATAACATGGGTTCTGGAATTGGCTTCCATCTCTTCTGATATCTTCCTAGATAATCTCTCCATGCCTTAATCCTCTGACTATAAACATGAGTTTGCGCTTGTCATCAGCCCATAGGAGATAAACCATATAGGTCCAAACTTTTGTGTGCTGAAGGAGGCTTAGAGTTTGCCTGGGATGCTGGAGATGCAAAAGTCTGAAATTCTCAAGTTCTTCTACATAAACAAGAAAACATCTTGGTTTACTGCTTTGGAAGATTACAAAAACCATAGTACAAGATAAGGAAACAGAAAACCAACAGTCTCTCCTTTCTGGAGCACATGCACAAACCTTGATTACAGGTTTTCCCTGTAAATCCAGGGAAACATTTGCATTTGTTTGGTCCCATGCACTCGCCATACTTGCAACCATGTCTACAGGTAGCTGGTGGAGTCAGGCAGAGAAAAGAGAGAGAAAATAAAAAGTTAGAAATATTCTATTTGAGAACTTCTGCCCTGCTTAGTTGCCTAAAAGGTGGCACTAACTCAGAATAGCGGCACTAACATTAATTACAAGAATTTGGTTTTTTCCAGGTTTGTAAAGACAAAAGATCTCTCCCTCTTTTTTTTTTTTTTTTTTTTTTTTTTTTTCTGCAATAGTTACAAGGCACATTTAGTTTTGTACTCCTGCCTTTTTCCTTTCTTTAGGAAGCCTCTGTGAGAAGCAGCTGGCCAGCAGCTTGAATTGCTATGCTTGGCATCTGGAGCAGGAAAGAGGCAGCAGCACTCTCCTAGAGCCAAAGGAGACACATGATCCTATAGCAGTTTACAGTCTTGGATCTCCTCAGTTACAGCTGAGGAACGTGTCTGTCCCGTGGGGAACATCCAGAGCACATCTGTCATCAGGCAACTGTCCTTAGCACACATCCCAGGGAGTATATTGGCATCATGTTTACAATAATTTGAGAGGGCTACATTTAACCTGGATGCATTAAAGAGCAACTCAAAGTCATCTGGATCATCAATTAAGAAATTAAATGCTGACTTTTATAAGCCTTAAGGCTCCTGAAATCACTTTAATTGTCAGCATGGGGGTTATTCAGGAAGAGCAAACCAAACATGCATTTATGTCAGGACTGCCGCTGAGGAAACAGTGAAAGAGTGTGCACCAGGGTGTGAATCTCAATTCCTTATGTAGTTAAGCTGACCTGCAAACTATAGGAAAGTTTAGTTGCTATATAGTAAAATTAATATTAAAATTAATTTTTCTGAATTCAAGTATCTCCCCTCCATTAACAGATATGTTCAGATGTACTGAAGGTACTGACTCTGCAGACTGAGGCATTTTTCTACATTTCTTCCAGCCCTGAATGCAATGTGACACACTGCAAGACCAGCTTGTTCCCCTGGGATCCAAAGCATCCCTGCTTGGGATGCCCTCCCATGGGATGGAATGGACCCCTTTCTCTTCTGTAACTGAGGGGATGCCAGACTGCAAAAGACCAGCTTGCAGTGTTAGCACTGAAGCAGTGAAAACTGGCACATCTGGATTTACAATGCAGAATTACATTATGGATGGCTTAAAGTGATTTGCCAAAGGACAGTCTTAAAATTTTATGAAAGCCTATTGCTTTAAAACAAGACAACCTACTTCACTGGCTGATAGAAAGTTACATTTGCCAGTTATCTCTCCAGGTATTAATTTGCATCAAAACTAAAGTGCAATTAAGCAATGCAAGAAATACTACAATAATCCCTTTTTCTTTTGTTAAAATGTCATATCATATATACAGAGCAGAGACATTTCAGCATCTTTCCCTTTTAGCATATGGATTTTCAGCAATGAATAATCTTAAGCCTCTATACAAATTCACTAGATATAAAAGGCCAAACTCTTTGGGACAACAAGCACAACATCTGAGAAGACCTAAAACATATATTTTATGATTTTGTTGTGTTTTGCCCAAGCAAAATTGGATAGAGAGATTCTACACTGCACTCTCCTTGGGATATGTAGACCTTTCACAAATTAGAAGTGTCCTAAGAGTCATTGTTTCTTCATTAAGAAAATGATCCACAGACCAGAACACTGGCTGGCTACCCAAGCTCAAGTCAGGGGCACTTATTATTGAGGTTTTTTTAGTATTTTTGGAAAAATGGCTCTCAGAGGCTGTGTAATCTGAAGATAAAGGATACCAACTGATATGAAATAATTTTAGAGATCCTTATATAGTATTAGAAAACACTGCATTTATGGCACGTACTCAACAGCTGTAACAGTACAGCCACTGACTAGGGCTGTGCAGGAGGTTAGAACAGATGGTGCCTTATGGATCTAAGAATTTTTGAACATGCAAGTTATGGTTTGGTGTTATTTACCCAAAGCTCTGCTTTTTTTGAGGAGATGGTCTCTCAAGCATGTTTTATTTGCTCTCTCACAGATTTGGAGATTTCACTCCTCAGGAGTTTTCCTTCTGTAACTTCAGGCAGACATGTAAGAAACCTGCTTATTAGTACCAAGTAGGCAGCAGCAGAGAGGAAACAAGCAGAAAGGTAATGTTACCTTCACAGTGGCCCTTGTTGTTCTTTCTCCAGCCAGGACAGCAATCCCACCTGGAGCCGTAGCGACACACCCCAGGCCAGCCCACAGCCCTCAGCTGCCCACGAGCTCTCGAGCTGTGTGAGGAAGCACAAACACTAATTCCAGCAGGAAAATGCTCTAGTCCATTCCTCTGCACACCCCTTTGTACAATTCTCTTTTGCTTTATCCACTTGCAGCCATTTTCATTTCCCCAAACCTACAGCAGTGCTCCTTGACAGGAATGCAAGCTTCCATTTGATCAGAGAAACTGTGATGATGGCAATGTTTCACCTGCAATAAATTAACTGTGCAAGGTAAACACTTTCTAATGAGAAACACTGAAGGGCAAAAAATACAGCCAGCTCCTTGCTAGAATGAGCCATCTTAATATCAGTGAAGTCAACAGGGCTGCCTCAGTTTGTGTCACATGAATAACTGGATCAAATACATGATGCCTTAACTGACAGCAATATTGCCTTGGATGATGAAAGACTGATTCCACAGAAAAGCATGTTGAGAACATCAGTCAGCCTCATAAAAGCTAGTGAATTACAGGATCATAGCCACTGCATACATGCAAAGTGATTGCATAAGTACTGACAGTCCCAGGTTCTCTGGTTGCATGAGACTCCCTGACCTACAAATTAATTTTAATTTCACCTGCCAATAAGCCCTGGGGTTCAAAGTCATTGTGCAGATCAACAGCTGCAAGAGTTGGAAAGCCTGCCATATTAATTGCCAAAATTATAAATCTGATGGAAATTCACAAATGTGTAAATCTTCTAGACCTCCTCTGTGTTTCTATGAGTGCTGTGGCTTTAGTTCTTTTCTCCTTCTGCTTGCTGTAAGTTGTCCACCTTAAGCCTGTCCCCTTTATGAAATTCTGTTCTTTATCCAAAATCCTCTCTCCCCATTGCTTTATCCAAGTCATAATTTAAAATACATTTTCTTCAGAGAGTCCAAAGTGTTGGTTCTGACCCAGAAAATTCCTGTTTGGTGAGAGCTTTGTAGTAAGTGGTCTGGGGTCCTGAGGGGGGACAATACACTGCAACAGAAATTTCACAGTGGGAAAAAATGGTGGAAAGAAGCCATCAGGCAAGAACTTCTGCATGTTTTAGCCTGAGGCACAAAAAAGGTAATATTTTTCATATTACAGGAGTACTTTGCATGTATCCTCCTCTGCTTATCTGTAATGGTTGCACTCACATCGAAACAGTTCCTGCAAACATCACTGAGGCAAACTAGTAGAACAAATATATGCATACACTCATACACTTCAAAGACACGAGGTGTTACTCCAGAGTTTTTTTAAGTAGCTGAACCATTGGAACTAGAAGGGAATTCAGAGGAAATGCATAAGCTCATGTATCTGAGATACTCTATACAAAGAAATGGTCTTTGTGTCACCCAACAAGTAAAAAAGCTTCAGTGCTGGAATAAACTGTTCTGAAGCCACCCAACCTTTGCCATCAATGCAGTTTACAGGAGTACATGTTCTTGTACATGAACATCTTCAGACAGGTGAAAAGGTGTGTTGAACAGCTCTAACTCCTCTGTGTGTGACAAATCAGCAGCCTGCCTCTGCATCCTATAGACAATAAAATAACCTTTTTCCATTTTGTTATCCACATGGTGCTGCCTTACATCACTTGCCAGTATACAAGTTAAAGAACATATGTTCTGCTTGCAGACTAGAAAGCGGCCTTGAATTCACCTGAATAGTAAATGTACATTCTGCTTGCATCTCAGAAAATCCCTCTGAATACATCTGGATAGTGCTATGACTCCCCTGGAAGGTTAAAATGCCTCAAGCCTGGAGGAAAAAGGATCTCATTCCTTTCCAAAATGTGCTCATTTTCACAGGAAAAATGGATTCAGTAATGTTTTATTTAATCATTTATATTAAAAAAAGTCATTGTAAAGCTTACAGTATCTCTCAAGATTTCAGAACAAACTTTCCTTAAAGCTGGGAAATGTTCCATAAAGCTACAAATTAAATTAACATAGCTGAACTCTATAGATATTGCCCTGGACAAGGTCGAAAGACTCGTTGTGACTTCCACAAGAAGCATCAAGATAAAACTTACCTTAGGCAACGATCAACTAGATCCCAAAATCTGGCAGGAAAACCAGTTTTGGCAGGTTAGTCCCTCTCACCCATGAAGAATCAACACCCATCAGCTTAGCTATTTCTATTAGGAGTTCAGCATTTAAAAAAAAAAATTAGAAAGAGGAGATTCTTTCAGGTAGGCAGACCCTTTCTGGGAGAGTGGCAATTGAACATTCCTGGATATTGGAGAAAAAGTAATGTAGACTGGAGGCACAGGGCACTTCTGATCCCTCCTTGTTGGATATTCCTGTAGGATTTCAGAGGAACTATCTAGAGTACCCGAGTGAGATGGCTGGACTTATCACAGTCTGCTCAGTGTGCAAAAAATTCCTGGCCTTGAAGAATCTGCAGCCAAAAAAAGTGACTAAGAAAAGAAAGGCAAGAGAAGTCACAGCAGTCAGATTTTGCTCAGTGTGCAAAAAATTCCTGGCCTTGAAGAATCTGCAGTCAAAAAATGTGACTAAGAAAAGAAAGGCAAGAGAAGTCACACAGGGCAGCGGAAAAGTGCAGTCAGAACTCTGAGAGGAAGCACTGGTGCTGAAGGTAACAAGTAGCTACTGAGCAGTCCAGGGTGCCCAGGGAGGAAAGAAGTAATTGAATTTTTGTGGTTGTGGCATTGCTGACAGCGCTATGAGACATTTAGCAAAGAGCAGTGAGGATAAATAGTACCCACAACAACCCAGGACTGCCTGAGTTGAGGAGACTGAAATAAAGAGCTGTCAGCATTGGCTGTCACAAGATTGCTGTGTGACAACATTAGCACAATTTTAAACTAAGCGGGACTAAGTTGCACTGCTGCTGTAACCTGTATTGCTGTTATGGTTTAGGAATGGTATTCCCCAAATCAGTCCCCCCACCAACACTCTCCACAACCACACGACACCCTCTCTTGCTCCCCCAATTTCCCCTCATCCTTCTCCTAGCAGCAGGATGGACATGAGAACTGGAGGCAAAATAGGCAAAGATTGCAGGTTGAGGTAAGAACAATTTACTGGAAATAGCAACCAGATAAGGAAATGAACAGTAATAGCAACAATACTAATGACAGAAGGAAGAAGAAAAGAAACATTTCACACGAAAATACCCCTATGATAGACCGGATGGGCTCCCTCCACCACCTTTTGTTGACTGGAAGGAATCCCTTCTTCCTGGGGGTCAGTTCTTTTCCCTCACCCTAGACAATGCTGTGAGGTGGTACAGAAAAACAAATGTCCTTTCTCTAAGACATAAAAGTGTAAGAGCAGGTCTGGAGTTAATGAATTTCCAGTTCCTGAGGAGCTGACCACTCAACAGCCTCGCATGTGCTGGAGCAGCACACTGCCACTTCTCGATGACAAATGTCTCCATTCACAGATCTCACATTAAAGAAATAAACCACAAAACATCTTGAAGGCCTCACATGCAGTTGCTGGGAATTGTCCCTTTAGGAGCTCCCTTGCTGCAGCACTTCTGCTTCTGGAGAATTGGCAGAGGGAACACTGGAATGGCTTGGTCTGGAGTAAGTGGTTTTACTGATCCTCTCTCAAAATCGTTAGAACCTCTGCCTCCATAGAACCCAATACCTGTGATGACAGGCTGCGGGTGAAGGGCCGTTTATGCTGGCAGACCAAGAACTGGGGGTGCTCACACCTTCCCACAGGTGCTGCAGCTATTCCACCATCGGGACCGCAACTTAAGCTGCCGCTTTTCCCAGAGCTCGCGTCCCCAGCTCCGCTGTGACACCTCGGGGGAGCGGCTCGCACCAACCGGGCGGGCGCCGTTCAGCACCACGGCCCGGCCCGGCCGCCGCCGAGGCGGACCCGCGCACACCCCGCGCCCGGAGGGAGTCCCCGACACCCGCGGGGCCGCCGGGGAGCAGCGGAGCAGCCCCGGGCCCACCGGGAGCGGGGCCGCCGTGCCCCTCCCGCCCGCGTCCCGCTCACCTGCCCGCGGCGGCCAGCCCGACGGCGAGCAGCGCGGCCAGCAGCGCGCTCCCGGGCGCCGGCACCATCGTCCGGGCACGGCGGCACCCCGGCAGGCAGGCAGGCAGGCAGGCAGGCAGGCAGGCAGGCAGGCAGGCAGGCAGGCAGACTGGCTGGCTGCCTCGCCCTAGGGCAGTGCCTCGTATAAAAGGACGGGGCGGGGCAGGCCCGCCTGCAGCCGGGGCGGGAGAGCCCGGAGAGGGGCGGGGGGTCCCGGCCCGAGCAGCGCGAGCTGCCCCGGAGTTACAGTGATGCTGCCCCGGAGTTACAGTGATGCTGCCCCGGAGCCGCCCACGGAGCCGCCGTGATGCTGCCCCGGGGAAAGCCGTGTCACTCCGGCAGGCGGTACGAGCCCGGTACGAACCCGGCCCGGCCTAGAACCGGCCGCTGGTAAATCGGTGAATGGGTAAATCACCATTTACCAGTGCCCCACAGCCGGCGTGATCGCGGGCTCTGCCTCCGCAGGCACCCGCCTTGCCAGCGCTGAGATGGGTTTCCATCCCCGGAAAATGCATTTGCATCGAAAGCTTTCCAGGCTTTGCCCTGCAGGACCGTCCCTGAACAAACTTTTCACAATCTGCTAAGTACTTGGGTATTAAGAAAAAATTTCTCTAGAAAAAACTTCTTCCGAGTCTACTCCTGGTTTCTTCAGACTTCTGAAAGTACAAATGATCTTCCAAAGTATGTTTAAGTCACCGTGTAGAGAGGAGCAGTGTGAAGTCAGAAGTACCAAAAGGTGGCAAATTTAGCCCAAGGATTCAAATGACATCTGATTAAAATTCAATCTATTTAAAAGAAACAAACTTGTGCAATACTGTTTATGTGTTGCACAGGATGGTAAAGACTTTTTTTGTCCTGGACACAAAAGCCATTGTTGGTTTGCAGCTGTGCTGCTGTCTTTTTGAAATGCAGCACTCACTACCTTGAGACTCCCCAGCTCCATTCATTAGATTTGTCTTCCTGTATGGGAGGAGTAGTCTTTTGATTTTAGTTAAATCAGCACCGTGTAGAAAGCATACTAATTACTTAAAACTCAGTTCAAAGACTCATGGTTTTTATTATGCACATTTATTCCAACAAATAGATATAAGTGTATCAGTTGAGTCTGATCTTCTTGCCACTAAAATGTTGATTGGTGTTCAAGATGAAATTTTCTGGTCATAAAACAAATAATTTCTGAACTGTGATGCCGGTAGTCTGTTATGAGCTATAATTATTTCCCCCCCAAAATTTTTTTTTTTTTATCCAGAGTGACTTGTGGATAGGTCTGTTTGCCCTGGCGGTCCCTAAGTAGTACTTCGCATTGCCTGCTGGAATGGGACTGGCCCCGGGTCTCCCCCATTCCCTGTGATTTATTAGGGAAATGTTTATTGAGGCTGTAGTCATGGCTGTCTCCCAAGTGAAAGCTGATGGGCAGTTTCTGGACTCTCCTCCCAACCTTGCTCTGAGCTCTCACAGGAGCCTTTTCATGCCAAGGTGATATAAGAGGGCCCTGTGGCTTCTAGGGTCATATATAACATGTCTTACAGGAATGTCCCTCAGCTTTTAGGAAAACTTTTTTGTACTTCATACAATCGTGATCCCAAAGCACACCTCATGGCTGCTGTTCATATATTTTCTTGATATCTAGAATGTAAAATGAGAAATTAGTGGGATGACAATTATAAATCCTGTTTCTAAACTGAACACAGTTCTTGTTTCATGAAATGAAACAAGTTTTGGGGTCTTAGTTATGTCTTGTACTCCAGTTTTTCATCTCTGCACCAAAGTGAGCCCCATGATAAAACTGCTTTGCCCCCTGAAGATGCCATTTCACATTTGGGGTGAATGGACATAAAAGCTGAATTTGTGTGGAGGGGTGTCCTGCTCATCCCCCTTCGTTTCCTCCTTTGCCTGACATGCTGGGTTGTACCAACAAGAGCATCACCAGCAAGCAAAGATGAAGAAGTAATTGGCCCTCTCTATTTATCACTTGTCAGGGCATACCTGGAATACTCTGCTTAGGTTTTTCCTACTTGTCTCACTCGGTACTTTCTGAAAGTTACTGTGGAACAGCTCCATAGACTCATGGGCCCTGGAGACAAAATACAGAGGAGGAGATTCAGTCTCCAGAGCTTGCTGAAAGTACATGAAGGACAGGCCCTGACACAACTCTGGCTGTACCGTGATTTAATATGATTTTTTCCTCTGAGACTGTAGCTCTAATACTCAATGGGATGGAAGGGTGAAATGGAAGATGGAATGGAAGAAGTCTATGAGGCTATGGAAGAGAACTGGATTTGCCCTTCACTCCACACTTTGAGTGTCCCTTTGTTACAGGGCTCACAAGGGTTGCAGGATGAAGAGAGAGGCGAGAATGTTGACCTCATGTTCAGAAGGCTTGATTTATTATTTTATGACATATATTACATTATGACTATACTAAAAAGAAATAGAAGGAAAAGTTCTCAGAAGCTAGCTAAGCTAAGAATAGAAAAGAAAGAATAACAAAGATCTGTGTCCCAGCAGAGAGCGAGAACAGCTCTGCCGTGACTGGTCAGTAAATCCAAACATCCACAGGAGACCAATCACGGATCCACCTGTTGCATTCCACAGCAGCAGATAACCATTGCTTACATTTGTTGCTGAGGCCACAGCTTCTCAGAAGGGAGAAAAATCCTAAAGAAAGGATTTTTCACAAAAGATGCCTGTGACATGCCTTCCCATGGAAAGGAAGGGGTTACATTTTCAAATTAAGCCTTGAACTCTGAAAACTTCTTCAAGGCCCCTGTGAAGAACCCAACACCAAGTATCTTATACATAATGCCCCATATTATATGGCCCCTTTTTCCCCACCTGGCCTATCCTAATTGATACCTACACAATCCACGTGTGCATCAGAATTGCCATTTCCAGCAGCTTTATGAATGAATGTAATAGGAGACCACTATGTGGCTTTCAGGGATGAATTTTATACGTGTAGCTTCCTGGCTTTTGATGTGATTTTCTTTACTTTCAGGTCTCCTGCCAAAAAGATTTAGACATTTTTTTCCCCCTCACATAATTTCTCTATATAGTAACACACAAATCTTTCATTGCTTGACTGCATTAACCTGTAACAAAAATAATTCAGTCACTGGTGATCCTCTTTATATAAAATACTTTCCATATGGTAGCCCAATAACATGGTGTCTCTTAGTAACTTTTGGGGGTTTTTTTCTGACAGAAAAAAACACAGTGATTTTATAGTTTGTTCAGCTACACTATGTTTAAAAAAATGTGAAGTTTGTGTAATCCATACCTTTATTTTCTCATATTAATAAATGTTAAATGTTAATTGACTGTCCTGTAATTCAGCATTTTGGAGCTTTAACTTTGATGGTTTGTCATTTTATTTGAATTATCAAAACGTAACAGTTGGTAGGTGGTAAAAGAATCAAAAAATTAGGGATTAAACCAGGTAGGATCTGGACTTATCATGCACTTGTTATGGGTCCATAGTTGCTACTTCTCAGCTTTTGCTAATTTGCTGCTGCTGCCTTTAGAGATTCCTGTATGGAAAATGGCAGCAGATTTCTGTTTTACTGGGATCCCAGGTTCTATCCTCGTTTGTTCCCCCTGAGCAGCTCAGTGCTGGCATGCTCAGGAACAAAGCAGAAACCTCAGCCCAGTGGGGAACAAACACTTGGTGGGACTTTATGGGATCAATAGGAGGATCTTTGTGGTTTCACACCACAAAGACATTTGGTCCTGAATTCTCAGATTACACTTCTGCTACCATGAGTTCAGGTTCTCTCTGTGTCTTGATATTTGGAGTAGGTGTTGGTGTAAGACTCTAACTCTTCTTATGCTGTAAATATGAATTACTCAATCTCTATTTAGGAATCACAAAGGACTGATGAAATTGAAATATAAATACTTCAGCTAAAACATTTATATTAAGCATAGATAGAATAAAAAATAACTCAGAGCATTAAGGACTGCAATATTGCTATAATAGCAATCATAGCTATATCCCTTTTCTTTTTTAGTGAAGTTCCATTTATACTGCCAAGTAGTTTCAGATCAAGTTATTTTATAGATTTTTCATGGAGTGGAATAAATAGAGAAATAAAAGCAAACCATTCATTTTTTTTTCTCATGAATAATTTTATAAGCTTTAATAGACTATTTTGAAAGAGTAAGATGTCATGAATGGGATTTCTGAATTGGAATTCCTGAATAGAATCATGATTATGAAATCAATTGAGCTTATTTTTTGTTTTGGTTTGCTGAGTATTGCTTCAGGATATCTTGAGAAAAAAAGTCATGTTCAAAGTTGAAATTCTTGAAATTATTTAACTACGATCTGAGGGTTTAGGAAAACTATCAAATATCCAGAGATTTATGAGACCTAGTAATATTGCTTCACTGAGATTATGCATGTGAGGAAAAAGTGGCAGACTAGATTGTTAAAGGCAGAGCACCAGGATTAACAAACCTTTGCTACTATGAAAATTTAGCTGTAACCTCAACCTACTTTTTAGCTGACACTATAAAATACTCTCAGACGTGGTGTGTTTACATTCCTTTGATATTTGATAACATTTTTCAGATTTCTACCATGGTTAAACCCAGCCCTGTGGTTCATGGGGCAAAGCTTGCTGTCCTTTGTGTAGCAGAGAGTAGGAACGCATTGGCAGGATCAGCCTGGGTCCCAGATATCTCTAATAAGGGCTCAGTAGGTATCTAACTAAGTTATGGTTTCTGTGAGGGAATCCTTATTTCTGCTCAAAAGTAACTGCAAGCACAAAAGCTCAGTGTTTAGGAAATGCTTTGTATTGTATTATGTTTAAATAATTAAAAATCACACACTCAAGATGGTGGGTGGCCTAACAGAGCATGAACAAGAGCCTGTAAAAATTATACAATTGGGCTGGAGATCACTTTTCTAAACGTATAAGTAAGAGGTTTCACATGTTGGTTTTATACTCCACAGCCTGGAGTTCCAAGCAAGGTTATAAATTCTTTTGGCAGAAG
Organism: Melozone crissalis; assembly: GCF_028551555.1. Taxonomy (NCBI): domain Eukaryota; kingdom Metazoa; phylum Chordata; class Aves; order Passeriformes; family Passerellidae; genus Melozone; species Melozone crissalis. Next base: position 57,368,767 of record NW_026535791.1, on the reverse strand, counting down.
CAACTGAGCCAAAGGATATTTGTGCCTGTTTGACGACTGGTTCAGGAGAATGTGAAGAACTCAGCAAAAGCTGATGAAGTTTATTTTGGCAGCTAAGACAAAAGTCATTAAATGAAAGGAAGGCAACATGGAACTAATGAAAAATCTGAGGGCATCATAGATGAATATATGCATGGAAATGACTGCTCAAGGTTTTCTTTGCTGTCATTTGGTTCTCTGGCATGGATATTCATCACTGGTTCAGTTGTGTCAGGTCTGCTTTTGAAGGACATCTTAAAGTTTCAGCTAAAATCCACAAGTCCATTTCACATGGTCCATGAACAGTTGAACAGTCAGTCACTTCCAAAGTGCAATTCTGATTTGAACTAGAAGGTGGATGTAGAAACACCACCTGTGTCTGCATTGTGGACAGAACCAGTATTATAACAAATAAATACTGGCTTTTTAAAGAAAAATCTTTCCAAAAGGACTCAAGGTTTTTATCTGTCTGCACTTATTTTTATTTGAACCTTTTCATAAGCTCTTTTCCATAGACCTTAATCTTCAGTGCTTAAAAATGTGACTGTATAATTTTTCTGAAATACTCCCCTCCTATCTCTGCTCCTAAGAGAACCACCTTGCCTCATACATGTGTAGAAAGTGTTTTTCACATCTAGCTATCCTCTAGATGAACATTTTAGTCTATTTTCATTTTTGTCAAAAAAACAGTGCCTTTTACTATATGAGAAATTATTTTGTTCTTTGGTTGCTTCTCTTGTTGGCCAAAATAATCTAGATATGGCTTTTATTGTAATGATCATCTGCTCTTTCCACTACCCAGCAGCCATACAGGAATCATCTGGGAGTCTGGAGTTCAGTCAAATATGATACTGCAATGCCAAATGAAAATTTTGGAGGACATGTTCTTACTCTTCAGCTGAACTGTCTAAATTTCATCAACTTCCCTGAATTCATTTGGTCAGTGTCCTTTACCTCTTTGTCTCATAAAATTTATGAATACTCTTGCCCTCATACAAATCTTAAGAGAATCCAGAGAAGCTTTGACCAAAAAATAGAAGTAATGCAGAATTAAGTCAAACAAAAAAATTACAAAATATGCAATATTTTATAAAACTTAGTTTCTTTTTCAGTATTGACTGTTCACATTAACATTTGGTGGATACAGTTTCATATTTACAAGTGCACACATTTAATTTTTATTTTTTTTTTTTTTTTTGTGTTGGTGCCTTTAAAACTGTTAGCATTGGTTTTGGTCCCAGTCTGAGATCCAGGTAGATTTTTGAACTGTGTTTTTTGCATAATCAGAACTGTCCTCTTGACACTGATCTGCTATTTTGTTTCAAGAGCTAGAAATCTTTGCAGGCCTTTGGATTGAGCACTGTTACTTTCCTTGGGTGATGCACGTCTTTCACCACCAGCACTTCTGTTCCATGTTCATCTCTTTTCCAGGTGGCACTTAAATCTCATTTCTGCATTTGAGAGGAGGCTCCCAATGAACCTCATTGGGGTTTTCCAGTACTCAAAGGGGGATCCTAAAAAAAGAGGAAGAGCGATGCTCTACATGGACAGATAGTGAAAGGACCAGGAGGAAGAGTTGAAAACCAGGAGAGGTGGGGTTTAACTCGGATGTTAGGAGAAAGTTCTTTGCTGTGAGAGTGGTGAGGCCCTGGCAAAGGTTGCTCAAAGAAGTTATGGATGCCCCATTCCTGGAACTGTTCAAGGCCAGGTTGGATGGAGCTCTGAGCAGCCTGATCTAGTGGGAAGTGTTCCTGCCTAGGGCAGAGGGGTTTCAGCTAGAAGATCTCTAAGGTCCTTTCCAACCCAAACCATTCTATGATTCAGTGATTGGCCTTTCTGATTAGACATCTGTCTCTTTGGTTTTGATCACTCTGTCTTGGAACTTTTTCCTTCAACGTGTATTCCTCTCCTTTAAATTTTGCACATGACCATATATTTTCTATGTGGAGATGTATTATAGAGATATTTTTTTTAAATAAACATCTGTTTAACATATATCTGCTGCTAATATGCAGCGTAAAGTTAAGTGTATGCCTTAAGTCCCTCCTGGAAAATAATTTGGCTGCTTTTTGTCCCCCTTCCCAGCTGTGTACATATTGTAAATAAATTAGTACTCTGAAGCCATAGTGTTTATGTCCAACTGCCCTTTCCTTTCCTTTTTCCTTTCTTTTTTCCTTCCCTTTTCCCTTCCCTTTTCCCTCCCCTTTCCCCTTTCCCCTTTCCCCTTTCCCCTTTCCCCGTTCCCCTTTCCCCTTTCCTTTCCTTTCCTTTCCTTTCCTTTCCTTTCCTTTCCTTTCCTTTCCTTTCCTTTCCTTTCCTTTCCTTTCCTTTCCTTTCCCTTCCTTTCCTTCTGCTTTCTGTTATCCTCTGTGTCAAGAAGAAAACAATAACAGTGCTCATTAGGAAGTTTCCATGTTTAACTTTTGCAAGGCAACATTCAGAGAAAGAAGACCTCCCAGTTTTTTTCTTAAAGAGCTTTGTTATTTTCTCACCATAAACTCTCCAGAAGGCTCTTGGCAGCTCTGTCATGTTGCTCAGTTTCTTGCCTGGAAGCCTGACCTCTGAAATATCCCATTCTTACACTCCTCAGTCTTCAATCACATGGGGTGGTGTGGTTACCACAGTAACTGCTGGAAAATGACTGTTCTTAAAATAATAGCTGTTGTTTCAAAACATACCAAATATTTCAGAACCTCCTTGTTGACACCCTTAACAAACAGTTTGTTCCCATGAATGCACAGTATGGTTCTCAACCCATCCAGACAGACAATGTAAGCTCAAAAGCAATCAGTGTTTCAGCCTGCTTGGTGTCCGTTCATTTCATCTGCAGTTACCCGTGGGCTAAGTTCAGGAGAACGGAAAAGCTCTGCTTTTCCTTGTTGCCCAAGAAATGTGAAATATGTATTATAAGAAAAAAAATCCTGAATGGGAAAGGAAGTTAATAACGTTATATTGATATATATTAATTTTTAGATGATTTTATTATCTGGTTAAAAGTCTTTTGAGACCTCATAAGAGACGTCACCCTTATGGAGGTGGCTGTATGGTGTTTGTTTATACAGCTGAATTTGTTGGTAAGTGATATAGCAAAACAGATCAGGTCTAAAAGGAAGGAAAAGGTGAAAGTTGCTTGCAAAAGCTCTGAGTAAGTTGATTTTACTCACACACATTCTTACTTCCACTTACCACAAGCACCAAGTGTGCCTGAGTGGTCTGACACTGTGTGGGATGCAAAGGATCAGAGAAACTACAGACCCCTTGTCACAGCTCTGGGGTCCTTCACTGGGACTGGCAGGGAGGAATTACTTTTTAAAGAAATATTTCATGTCCATTTAGGAATAGCGTTTATTCTCCTGTTGTGATAAGAGGAGAGAATGGTGTGTATGATGTTCTGCAGCCTTGTTGCCATCCCTTCCTGTGTTCTCACAATGTCCTACATTATGAGTAATTTCTGCTGAGTTTTTATGACAGTGTGTGTTGTCTGGAGTGACACATTCCTCTCTGGGACTGACTGGGAGCTGCCTTCTTCATTACAAGATTTTTTAACCCTTGTTCTGCTGGTTTCTTCTAGAGCTGTCTCTTTTTCTCACACACATTTCCATTCATAAGTAATTCTTAGCAACCTCAAAACCTTGGTTACAAGTCATTCCATCCTGGTTACAGTTCTAGGAAAATCCTGGAATTACAGCTGTGCAGGACTTAGGCAGTGGGAATAACTGGTGCATTCCCCAAGAAAAGACAAGAGTTGTGTGTGGTTCATTATAAGAACATAATTTGGCAAACAACACAACTCTGGAAGATGCATTACTCTAAAGCTTATAGGAAAGCAGAATGTAACAAAATCACACACCTTCTCCTATGTATAGTTGTGTAAAATTCATTAAGGAGAGGCCATGTCTGTGTCCCATTCAAATACTGCCAGGCTATGTGTCATAATGCCAAGACTGAGAAAGTTTTTAATCTTCAGCTTGAGGTTTATCTTTCTTTTGAAGAGAAAAATAAGGAAATAATTATCCCTGGAGTATATTGGTTTTTTTTTTGTTTTTTGTTTTTTGTTTTTTTTTTTTTTTACATTATCACTGGCCCATGTCAGAATTCTTATTCTGGAAAAAGAAATTTATTTTTTCAACTGAGTAGGTATTTCCTATGTATCTTCATTTATGTCACCTGTCAATAAACTCTGGGATCTTGATGCCATTGTGTTTGAGGAAGCAAGGACCCCATAACATGAATTTAAAGATAATAGATATTGTAGGGTAACAGTGCAAGACAACATTGATTGACGGTAGGATTGAGTAGACAGCTGTATGCCTGCTGGTTTTGTTTAGAAATGTTGTATCCTGCTATTATCTGCTGTGCTTGAACATGTAAGAGTGTTCACTTTTCCTTTTTCAACTGTGGACTGAATTCCCTGCTTCTCTGAATGGGAGTGTTTCCATTTTGAAATCTAAAGTACTTCTCCATGGCACAGCATTTAATATTAACTTTCTGTATTCAGTGCAGATGGATTTATATGCTGCTTGGCTTTTTTTTTTCCCTCCCATTACTGGTTTGGCTAAGCAGACGGGTGGAGGTGGATAAGTATATGTGCAGGTTGAATGGATGCCAGGTGTAGAAACCATCTGCAGGATGTAATCTGCAGAGCTCCACAGTGCTGGTAACAAAACCAGACCCACACCAGCAGTTTCAAGCATTGTCTTGGGGTGCTTTTACTGGGCACCATGTGTTTTGTGTATCATCATTCTGACCATGTGTAGTAACTTCAGATGTTTTATAAGAATGAGTGATGGCTAATCCTGCCTTGCTAAACAAAAGTCCAGTTTGGGCTGGGTGGAATTGCAGACTCTTTGTCACTGCTCTGTAATTCTGTTTGTGCAGTGTAAATGACCACCATGAGAGACTGGACACTGGGATATTCCTTAGCAAACAGATGCCTACAAGCATTTTAAATCCATGTGGGCTTGTGTACTGTGGGGTCAGTCTCATTGTAACAAGTGTTTTCTAAATGCCACCTCCTGCAGGCAGAAGGTGAGAAGTTGTTGCAAAAGCAGTGCATGGATTCCAGAAGCTTTCAAGATGAAATTGAGGACTGGAAAAGTTTATTTAGTCTTCAGCTTCCACTGTATTTCTTGCAGTATCAATTCTGCTTTCACACTATGGTTCTGTGAGTATGTGAAGGGCAAATCTGAAGTATATTTATACATTTCCAAGTAATTCTGTCCTTTATGACTTTGGTTCCCAACATTTCTGCTCCTCAACCACTACTTGAGTTAAATAATCACCATTTTCTGGGAAAAAAATCCCAAAAGTAGGAGTTCTTTGTCCATTAATCAAATCTTGACAGAAGTGTTCTGATCTGAGATGAAACAGGTGAACTGCTCCTTTCAGAAAGTTGAATCAATCATCTAACTTGCTCAATAATTTGGATTTGAATATCTTTATCATTAATTTCAATCAGCACAATGAAAAAAAATGTGTCCTCTCACTAGAAATAGCAGAAATTGGTATGCCATGGTTTGAAATTGCACTTTTAGCTAATGAACCCTTCTTTATGATTCTGTCAGAAAGCTGTCCTCCCTTTCCAATACCATCACAGTAAAAGATACAGGTTTATTAAGCTTAGATATAAGTCACATAATATGCAGTTTGTTAAAAAGGAGAGTCTGGCCTATGGGAGGCATCCAGTGCATTGGTGGGGCCCTGGTGACAGTGGAAGCTGCGTAGACACTGTGGGCTATGCAAGCTGCAGAATCTGTGATAAGGAGGATTAAAAGTAAAAAGATGAGTTGTGAACCAGAAATTCTGACTGCCCAGTGCATCTTGCTGAGAAAAAGGAAGGAACAAGAGCTTTAGAGTTTTAAAAACATTTTGTTTCAATGTTTAAAGAGTGCTGTCTTTCTCATTGACCTTTATGTAGGATATGTACTTTCCTGTTCTTGAAATTAATGCTGTTTATTTTTAAGTCTGAGCAGTTAATAATGTACAGAGAGGCAACTTTTGTTTGCATCTCTTGGAATTGGAAGCCAATGGGCAGTGCCCTGTCTCTCCACAGCAATCTGTTAAAGAGAGCAAAGTTACATCTCCTGGCTTGAACAATAGCGGTCTCTGGAGAAAATCTCTTCTTTAGAAACAATTGCATGGCTTTCTGTCACTGAGTGTTCATTGCTTTCTGGAGGCTGATTATAATACTGAATAAATGCCAGTATCTTTCTGTGTTTTAATGAGCATAATTGTGCTGGTTGTCTCCATTTAATTGAACCTTTATTTCACACATGTGCTGCTAATTGATAAAACAGCCCCATGTGAAGAAAAATGGCAGGAAATACAAAGTAGAGAAATTCCAGACATCTCTCAGGAAACAGTGTTCTTTTGTCATGCACACAATGCATTCTTTTTTCTCTTTCATAACTCCCTGCGTTTTGTTTGCCTAAAATGGACCTCTTGATGTAGAAGTGGGTAGGTCAGTTCCTGTGCGTTGGGTCATTCCTCAGAAACTTCAGCCTTTAAGCCCTGGTCTGTGACAGGAACCAAGTGACTGATCATGGATTTAATGACTCAGGTCCATACAAGAATGTTATGATGGATTTCTTGAACAACTAATTTACTGAAGTGTCTCATCAGAAGAAATAATTTTTTGTCTTTTCTCACATATTTTTATTTTTGTTGTTTTCCCTTTGAGGATTAAATTGACCTGTACTTCTGGCTGAGAAGGATTTCTGCAGGGACTGAGAATATGAAATTCTCCTTGTCTCTTCTAACAAGCCTCATGTTCAACAAAACACAAAATTAAATCAGTGATGACCTCCAGTACATGCTCAGTTTGGAATTTTGATATTTAGGGAGTGTGCCATCAACTGCCAGCAGTCATCAACTGTTCTGAGTTTAAACATGGTGTGGGCAACCAAGATGGGAACAAGTTAGAGGTATGAAGATGCCCCGAAGTTAGCATTTACTGCAGCAATTACAGCATCTGAAGTTTTTTTCAGACAGGCCAGCAGCAGAAATCTCACCATGACCATTCCTCAAGTTTGCTGCTCGTGCTAGTCTGGAAAGTGACATGTGAAAAGGTGGCAGCACCAAAGTGCCAAGATCAAGTAATTGATGACAAACACATCCACAAGCTGGGAATGATGATACACAGGTTATGCAGAGGCTGGATTCCCCTCTTGGGCTGGTACTGCCTGATCATGATGTTTGGATACTCAGGGTTGGGATGGCAGCACAAACCAGCAGATACAGTCTGTACTACCTTCTAATTGTTTCTGGAAAAGGTATTGATTTTGACTTACAGGTTGTGGTCACAGACATATCAAAGATAAGAAGTGATGCATTGCCTTCAGTAGGCAACTTAACCCAACATTTACAGTCATGATGACACCAAACAGTCTCTCTGCATCACTGTTAAATTACATTCCTTGCTGAAAGATGAAGAAATAGCCTTGCTTTGTACGTCTTAATGTTTTTTTTCTCTTCCTTCTCTGATTTAACACAACTTAACTTGGTGATTTTTTTGGTATGATTCTGAAAAACATGCATTCTTTTCCTGTTGGGACAGTGGCTTTGTTAGTAATGACTTGAGAAGAAGTGGAAATATTCTCATCTGGACAATAAAACATTTGTTTATATTTTTGAATTTATTTCCCTCAAAAGATGGCACAGCACATAGAACAGTGAGGAGTAAATGCCTTAAATAAAACTGGCATAAATCCCAATGCATGTAAATAACTTTAATAAAGAAATTGCATTATGTCTGGCACTCCACAGCTCAGAAGGGCACTCTCCTCTAGTACATGTTTCAGAATCCCCAGATAGGTCACCCTGAAGATTATCTCCTTCTCCATTGCTGAGAAAACTCTGGGTTATTATTTCTCTTGTCTCATTCTTTCATAAGAAACACAGCAATAAAACTCACTAATATGTCCTCCCAAAACACCCTGCTGATAAGATGTGTAAATCATAAATGATTCCTTTCAATTACAGTAGATTTGTTTCAGAGAAAGAAGGAAAAATTAAAATGGGAACCTAGGGAACAACTCAATATCACTTTTGCATATCTTCAGAGAAAATTTTTATTATTAGTACTAATAATAATCCCCAAATTTTATTCTGGAAGGAACCTACCTCTTCTTATGCCATCCTTTCTTAGACCTTGGATATAAGGTGTCGGAGAATGACTTAAAGAAAAGGCCATGAGACATACAATTGAGAGAAAAGTAAGAGGGAAAAGTAAAAGCAGTTTCTAACAGTTCTCAGCCTTCTGATTTGTATAAACAATTAGACTCTCTCAGGCATCATTCTATAAACAATGGAGTTCTCAGACTGTCTTCCCATAACAAGCAGAACACCGTCTCTGGGAAGGCCTGCCATCCTGAGAACAGATGTAGAAGTTTTGGGAACACTGGTTTCTGTTTTAGTTTCTGGTTTCTGTTTTGGTTTCTGTTTTTAATAAACAATTGTAGGTATTCTAAAACAAAGGGAGTGGTTAGAAGTTTCTCTGTTAGCCTATCATGAAATTGGATTACAGAATATGCATGAAGTTCGTTAACTTTGTTATTTAAAGTGATTGATTGATCAATAAAATTGGAGTTCAATGCATTACCAGGATGGTCGATTCTCCCCTTCACTTCAATATAGGGTGACCCCGACGCGATAGCGAACACCACGGGGAAGCGAACGCCAGGCGAAGTGAAGCCAGGTTCGGGTTCCGTAAGATCGAAACTGCAGCCGGAACGGCAAAAAAGTGCGGAAGACAAAGCGGAGGGTAACCCGCCGGCCCGCGCCGCGCTGCGAGCGACTATACAGATAGGCTCGTCCGATACATGCGGCCGCGACCTTGATTTGAAGAGCTGCAACGTGCGCACATAGGTATGGAAAGGCAAGCCGCATATGAACTTTTTATTACCCTTTTGCAAAAACGGCAAATTAAGGGAATAGATTTACAGAAAGAATTACCGGGTCTTTTAGCTTAAGGCCTAGAAAGGGGGATCTTTATAAATCCTCACACAGTTCACGAATTGTTGGAGTGGCGTAGATTTGGTGATTTATTGTGGCAGGATACGTTAGATGATGATAAAACTGCTAAGAAGTAGGGTAAATTATGGCGGGTCGTTAACACTGAGTTGTCGCAAATTCAAGCTGAAAAAAGGGCTGCTCACCAGGCTACGCAGATTGCTTTAGTACCCGCTTCGCAGCCCCCCCTAACGAGCCAAGCTCCGCGGGGTAGCTTGTTGTCTGCTTTGCCGCAGGCTACACAGAGCACTTCTGACTCTCCCGTACCTGCTGCGTCTCAGCAGCTGGGGCCAAATACGTGTACTCCGTTCCCGACAAGCAGTCAGCCGGTCCCTGGGTCGGAAAACCACTTGGCGGAGGCGATTGCAAGGGAAAGAGATGCGTGGGCTGCCCTGGCCAAAGATGCAATTGACAAGGGAGATCAGGAGCTGATAAGTTCGGCTCGAGAGCTGGTTTGTCCGGTTGTCTTTAACCCTCAGGCTGGTGGAGGAATTCAAGCCACAATTAGCGCTCTTGACTGGAAGCTGTTATCTCAATTGCGAGCTACTGTTAGTCAGTTTGGCTTTAAAAGCGAACCAGCTCGATTATATTTTTGACACCAGTATCCTTCTTGTTAATGATTGTCGTGGGATAGTTAAACTAATTTTTACTCAACATCAACAATTGCTGTTTAACGCCCGCTGGCAAGCTTTAGCTAATGAATGTGTGGCAGTTCAAAGGCAGCCGGGGGACCCCTTGCATGGTATCACTATAAATGAGCTTATGGGTCTGGGACCTTTCCATCGTACTGATGCACAAGCTTTAATAGGTCCGGAAAAGTGCTGGGAGGCAATGCGGTTAGTCAGACTCGCGATAGATATGGTAAAGGAACCAGGAGGGATACCAGTGTATATGGGAATTAAGCAAGGCAAAGATGAGACTTTTGGCGCTTTTGTTGATAGAGCTGCGGCTGCAATTGAGAGAGCCGGAGTAGCAGAATTTATGCGCGAGGCTCTCCTTAAACAGTGTTGTATTCAAAATTGTAACTCTGCTACTAGAAACATACTTAACACTCTAGGTGCAAATTGGACTATCGAGGAAGTATTAGAGAGGATGGCTCTTATTCCTACCGGGCAGCAGGCTTTTGTGGTAGATGCACTCAAACAGATAGGAATAGGTTTGCAAGAACAGGCAAGGTCCTCTCAGAGTCAGGTGTTAGCCGCTTTTGCACCTCTTCAAGCGTCAGCTGCGTTTGCAGCATCAAATAAAGAGGGCCGCACGAAATGCTGTCGATGCGAAGGCACGGGCCACTTGCGCCGGGAATGCCAAGCACCATCAGAAGTCATCGCTGCATCATCGGTACTCTTTCCTGCCTCTAACCCTCCGCAGCAGGGAGCCTCTAACCCTCCGCAACAGGGAGCCTTCAACCCGACACCACAGGGAGTCACCGCGGGCGAAGCTGAACCGCCGCGAAGGGAGTGACCCGCAGCGCAGAGCAGAGATGAATTAGCAGAAGGATTTAATAGGACTTTGGATTTATGACTACGGTAAAGGGATTTTCCATATAGTTTACAGATTAACGGAAATGTGTGAATTCGGTGATTTATGGTAGAATTGCAGTGCTGTGCTACTCCGAACTTGGCACGGGCGCGCTGGAGGCAGCGGCGGGAAGATCAAAAGCCACCGCCGCAGGAGCCGAGCCGTGCCGCCCCCGAGAGCGGAGCCACTGCGCGGGAGCAGCCGCGCCGCCGCTGCAGAAACCAAGCCGCGCCGTGCCGGAAGTGATCAAAGAGCGCCGCGGGGGGAGCGACCGGAGCCGCATCGCCCTCATGTGTGAACTGGGGGCTAGATGTCCACGGACGATCAGTTGCTGCCTGGGAACAGTGACTGGACATCAGAGAGCAGGAGATGGAGGAGCAATCATGCTGTGCATTGATAGTTTTCGTCCTGCTGTTTAGATCGACCGACATCTTTTCTGGGCTCTGATGAGCGTCCAGCGCCATCCATTTTCAGGGCTAGTTGATTCGGCAAGTGAGTTGTCACACATTCCTTAGCGGATTCCGACTTCAGAGTGCTTTTTCGAGCGGGAGCGTTTCTCCCTCCCCCCCGTAGCCAGCAGGAGCTACAGTTTGAGATCTAACAGCCGTAATAATCGTGACTCTTGTCAACAAAAAGAAAGGATTCCTATTGCAATGAAAAGACCAGTGAAACTAAACAAGCGACACCAAGGACTGTTGCTGTCAGGATGTTTTTCACCTAAGTTAGAGAGATCTTTTGTTCTCCCCAGCACAGACTGTAAAGCAGAAATCAGCGTAAATGAATGCGAGAGTCAAATTTCGGCCGATTTGGCTCGGCATTGGTTATGCTGTCTTGGAAACACCTGTATTACCAGAGACTTTGAACATCAGAAGCCCGGATGGCTGGGCCGGTGGAACATTAGACTTTAAAGCTGTGTTTTGAAAAGCTTGAAAATGTTGAGATGTGTTGGATTGATTGTATGAGTTAGATGTTGTGAGTGTGTTTTTGGTATAAATGCTGCAGCAAAGACGTGAGAAAGGTTGTTTTGGTTGAGTGTTTTGGAGTCAGGCCTGTGAGTGAGTGATAGTAAATGTTATATATTATTTCTGTAGCAAGTTTTATCTGTTATTAAGTGGTTTAAGTTGAGTTATCAATTAAGTGCCATTAAATGTTAAGGTTAAGTTTGTTGAGCTTGTTTTCGGTTGGGTTCGAGGTCTTCTAAGTTTAAATTATATATAGGTTTGAGTTGTGTGGGATTTGAAGAAAATTAATTTTTGTTAAGTATTATTAAGTAAGTTAAGTTAGATTCTGTTAAGTTTGAATTAGATTTAAGTGATTTTACATGATTTGCAAATAAATCTGTTAAGTTAAATATTTTAAGTGCCTTAAATGCATATTATCTTTTCACCACTCCAAATTAACAAAGGACTCAGAATCTCCCAGTTGATGCCATTTGAGCCAAATGACTAAAGGATTACAAACTGAAAATTGACCTTGAACATTTCTGAGAAACCCATGTAAGGACAGAAAGGAGCATTTTCAGGCTTGTTCACCTCCTCTCCAGGTTGCATGAATGAAAACAGTTAACAGCTTTCTTTTCTTAGTCCAATTACCACCTGTCGTGCAATGCCTGATAAGGCCGTAACATGCCGTTGCCGGACGACCAGAGAACTGATTGACATTATAGAATCATTATCATCTTTCCATATAAGAGGACCGGCAAAAGAGAACTGTTTTGAATATCACAGCCTAAATTGTGCTGCTTGGGTTGCACTGTGTTGTGGGGGTTGTGATCAGTTGTTACTTTTTCATTTATGGTGCCACACCTGTAATTATAGGCATATCTGGGAACACAATTGGGAGCAGGCACTATGGAATGAGACAGGGCTAAGCACTGCTTCAGCTTCAGACCTTTATAAATCTCATGAGCAAAAATCTTAGCTTATTATCAGTGGGAGGTACAGTGTATTTTGAAGAGGGGTTGGGGCTCAGGGTGCATGATGTGTGGCCTCAATGAGGTATGGGGGACTGGTGCCTTTGACACGGCGTTCTGTTGTGGGCCCTATAAGAAGAGATCCCAATCAAGCATTAGATAATTGCAGTTCAGCTTTGATTACTCTAAATTTCAAAGGATGAGTCAGCATAAACAGACATAGGCTACTCTGGATTCATCCCTAAACCTGGAAATAGTGTCCAAACAGCTTTATAACCAGTGTAAAGGCTCTACTATTATGACACCTAAGATATTTTTAATTTGCGGAGATAGAACCTGGAATGGAATACCAGCCCAAGCGCAGGGTGGATCTTGTTATTTAAGCAAGTCATCATTTTTCCACCTCTGAGCACTGGTTCTGATCCTTCTCCACAGGATCACATTTCTGACACTGAGTGTCCTGTTTGTCCTCAGGCCTTTGGTGCAGCTGAGCCCTGGCAGAGTGGGGTCTGCACTTTTGGAGTTTGTTACGAGGCCCACATGAAGCTGCTCTGAAGTTTAAAGTGTTGCCAAGCGTAGTGGATGAGTTCCCTTCTCTTTTCTTTGCCCCTGATAGTGAACAGGAGGTAATGTCTCCTCCACAAGAGTTTCTGTGAGGAAAAATTTCACCATTATCTTACCTTGTTGCATTCAAAAAAGAGTCAGTAAGATAATAGAAAAAACCTACAAACTAACCTCCTTTCTTAAAAAAGAAAAAACGGGGGAAATGTCGGAGAATGACTTAAAGAAAAGGCCATGAGACATACAATTGAGAGAAAAGTAAGAGGGAAAAGTAAAAGCAGTTTCTAACAGTTCTCAGCCTTCTGATTTGTATAAACAATTAGACTCTCTCAGGCATCATTCTATAAACAATGGAGTTCTCAGACTGTCTTCCCATAACAAGCAGAACACCGTCTCTGGGAAGGCCTGCCATCCTGAGAACAGATGTAGAAGTTTTGGGAACACTGGTTTCTGTTTTAGTTTCTGGTTTCTGTTTTGGTTTCTGTTTTTAATAAACAATTGTAGGTATTCTAAAACAAAGGGAGTGGTTAGAAGTTTCTCTGTTAGCCTATCATGAAATTGGATTACAGAATATGCATGAAGTTCGTTAACTTTGTTATTTAAGGTGATTGATTGATCAATAAAATTGGAGTTCAATGCATTACCAGGATGGTCGATTCTCCCCTTCACTTCAATAATAAGGTGTGTGTTTCTATAGATAGATAGATAGATAGACGGATGGAAGGACGGACGGACGGATGGATGGATGGATGGATGGATGGATGGATGGATGGGAGGGATGCCACTGGTTACCGCCTGCCAGTGGGACTGTGCACTACTCATCACAACTCCTTGAGACACCTCTCTGTCCAATCTCCTACCTGCCTTGCTGGCCACTGGTTTGTTGATCAGGGGGTTGTGGCACAGGCTGTGCTTTCACCAGCCACCAAGGTCACTTGCCTTTTCACAGGAGACAGTCAGCTTGCTTCAGTGTGGTATCTCCCTACTGTTCCGTCACCTGTTCCAAGAGAAGCCTCCATGCCCTCCAGCTACTCCTTTACGTATATTTACATATACCTATGGATGTAAAGAGATACCTCAATGCACACAAACACAACACATTTGAGGTGCCCTGTCACTTGTCTTTAGCAAAAGACAGCACCTTGGTATGGTCTATTCTAGACCACAAGAAACCCAAGGTGTTCAAACCTAGCAAAAATTTTTCTTGTCCAAATTTTGTCAGTGAAATGCTCTTCTTAAAGGATACAGAAATCCAAAAGTTGGCAGGATTTTGGAATTGGGCTTTAGTTCACTAAATGAGGTAAACACTGGAGGCAGGTTATATTCTCTTTTCAACCTGCTTACATTCATACTGTAGGAATTAAGAATGCCCCAAATCCTGACTAGAACCCCTTCAGGCTTATAGGAGGTTTCTAACTTTTGGAGAACTTTTGGACTGCAATTTGATGTGCATTTTTCTGTTTGCAGGTTTGGACTGAGCACTTCCATCTCCATCTGCTCATTTTTCATCTCAGAACAGCTCTATTGTGCTGTTGTTTTACAAGAATCTTGAATGCTTTTTTCCTGTGAGGTATTGATACAGAGAGCCAGGTCTGAGAGGGAAAGTTTTGTTTGCAAAGTTTTGGTTTGTTTGTTTTGAAATGGGATTCCCTCTGCTCCATTAGTAAATGATGCAAAGAAGACTGCCAGAAGCATAATGAAAGCTGTGTAATTTTACACTTTCTTTGCTTCCACAGCACCAAAATTGGACAAAAAAATCTCACGGTATAGAAAAAATAGAAATTCTTAATTAACCACGACTACAGTTTTAAATGTATTTATTTATTAATCTGGGGCTTTTTTTCCTGTGGGTCCCTCAGTGAGCAAAAACATAGATGTGCATGTATTTTTGTCAATATACTAGCTTCATTTTGTGGGTTTACAGACTTTAAATTGATATAATTTTGTTACTAATTTCATTTTGGAGAGGCACTAGGGGGTAGCTCAGATGTAACAGAGACTGAGAAAAAGTGGAAAAACATTTTTCCTTTATTGCTAAAGGGGGAATTAGTATTATTATCTGATTTCTTCTACATCACTCTCAAAAATGCATATTTAGGGTTTTCCTAAAGGTGCCAGCTGTAATAAAATACCCTTGAAATTGAGAGATGCTAATCTAAATACTTTTTTTTCCTTTTAAAAATCTTTTGTTCAAATTAACAGTAAAAAGAATAAAGAGTGTTGTTTCTTCAGCTTTGAAAATTACCATTAAATCTGTCAAGAGGATTATTACAACTACAAATCTATTCCTTGCAAAACGATTTTGTATAGTAACTGTTGCCATTGTAAACTTGGAGGCTTTTTATAACATCAAAGTAATAACATTACAATTGTCAAATTGAGGAATTCTTTCTACTAAATTTGGATTACGTATGTTGAATATATGCTCCACATTATGAAACTGTGTTTGTAAATGTGCTCCTACATTATTGCCTGTCTTTGAGTGGATTATTTCTTGACAGACCTGAAGGGCTGGAAAAAGACCTGTTGAACTGCAAAATATTTTTCCACAAAGAATGGAAAAATATTTTGCAGCTCAACAGGCTAGCTTCCAGATTTGTAGACAGATCTTAAAAATAACTTTTTATTCATATTGGAATTGCCTCTCACAGCAGAACTGAGTCTATGCTATCATATTATAAACAGAAATCAAAATTTGAAATTGTGACCAGGCAACTTATGAAAATGGACATTGAATCTGGTCTGAATTCAGAGCAAAGGGATGTTCAGGCCAATATCTAGTCTAGCAAAAGGAGGTACACCATTTTTCTCAAGGTCTTGGACTGAAGCTTTGAAATTTTGTGTGTTTAGAACCTGGTTGTAGGATTTGTTTCTTCTGTGGTGGCAGAAACACTACATGAGAAAATTACCCATGTTATGTGGTTACAAAAGTCCATACTTTGGTCTAAGAGTGGATAATGGCATGGTTGCTTAAATGCTGTTCCATTGTGTCTAAATTCTGTACACACTGATATTTACATGATTTTATTCCTCTCATGGTGCTATCAAAATGTTATGTCTGCTTTTTTAAAATTGAAATCAACTTGTGTTTTTTAGATTATAATTCTTAGCATCTAAATTATTTTTATAGTAAGAAAATACTATAGCTAGCAAATGGTGAATCATGCCAAAAGTGTCAAAAACTGAGATTGTAACAGAGTTTTAGATTCATTTTCCTTTCTGAACAATGACAGCAGAGTAGAGTATTTTGCTTTTAAACATGTGCCAATAAAACGATGTGTTTGAGTATGATTGTTCTAAAGCCTACAACGCTGCCAGTCTTCTTATTCCCCAATAAAAGCAAACACATACCTTACTTTTCCTTCAGGATACATGGGGACAGTGTGTCCAGAGCACAGGGGGAATGTCCTGCAGGTGATGAACTAAACCAGGACACAGTGTCCATGCTCTGCCAGGCTGGATGGTGGATGTTTGCCCACAGCGCCTGTGTGCTACCAGCTCAGTGACACATTCAGGCTGAACCCGACCCAAGCCCCATTAGCTGTAGACAGACTTGCTTTGCACACACTGAGCTTTCTGAGGAGGATGCTACATCAGATGTGAAACTGTGAGCAGTGAAATACATAAAACTGGATATAAGGCTGTTTTAATCCTGGCTCCTCCCTGCTCTGTTGGGCCACACTCAGCCTGTCACAGTCACAGCTCTGAACGGGCTTTGTGATTGCAGCAGAGGGGGACACTGCTCCCCTCAGCCACGGATAACTGTGTTCCAGGCTAATTCTGAGCACTTGAGCACATGCTTCATATCACAAATGTCTCTGTTTCTGTGTCTCTGCAGTAAAATTAAGGTCTCAAGGTAGCATTTACCCTCTCTCAAGCACCGGAACAGGAAGGAGTGTGTTCACAGCATTACTGAGCTGGGGATATAAAAATTAATGGAAACCAGTTCAAATACATTAAAGCTTTTGTGCAATGCTCATTTCTGGAGATATTGTGTTATGATGTTCGTTAAGGATGCCTGTGTATTTGTATCTTTTGTGCACTTGCTTCACCAAATTAGGAGTTAATTTGTAGTTTAATTGTTAAATTAAACTTTTAAAGACAAATGAAGCATTATCATTGAAATGTATTAATTCCACATAAGTTTGGCATGTAAGTAGGGAACTTTGACAGGTAGTAAATGGTGTTCTGGTTGTGGTCCACCCATTAATAGCAACCAGGAAACCAGAGAACAGAAAAGGATCAGATTCTACTCTGGGATGTATTATGGCTTGTCTTCTCAATGGGAATTTAGTATGTTCATCTCAGGGAGAAACTTGGCCTTACTGCATGGTTTTTCAGACCTGGCTGTATGGCCAACCTCCTGAGACAAAAACAAACTATACTGTGTCTACTGTGAGACTACATTTCTTGGAAAAAAACAAACCAAAAAATGCCTCTCACTCTTTTTCTCATCTGTGCAGTCATCTGTTCTCTAACTTAGTAAAAAGGGACTAGAGACACTTCTTTCCTATTGCTTTTTCATCTCCGCAGTGGTTAGATTCTGCTGTATTATTCTGAAACATAAAACTGTATTTCTTTTAGCTCTTGCAGGTTTCTGAATATTTGTAGGCTGTTAAAAGGAACCTAACAGACCATTCTTCCTACCTTAAAAATATTGGGTTTAGATATTTTTTTTTATCATTTTTTATATCATGCACAACAGTTATCCTGATTGAAGGAACTTATAGGCAGGTTGTACAGCATTGCACAAGAACTTGTACATTCCAAAGCCATTCTATGAGGAGACCATTCTATAATATGTAGAAGTTTTTCTGAAAAGAGGTGAGTGAAAGTTGCTACCTGGTACTTGGTTCTGTCTGGTGATGGCTCCACATGCTTTGGGTTGTGGGTTTGACTCTGTTAGATTTCTGTTGACAAACAGCATTTAGCTGTGGCTAGAAAAGAAGCTGGAGTAAGTGAATCACAGTCAAGGTGGTTGATACAGGGTGCCCTCTGATACAATCATAGCTCTAAATTCATCAAGCCTTTTCTTGACAATAAATAAAGGCGACGATTTGCAGCACTGAAGCACTTTCTGGATCTCAAATCCTGCAATACCTTGTCAGAATATATCTTAGTACTGTGGGTAAAGAGAAAAGGCAATTGGTAGCAAGTGTAATAAGCCTGTGAGGTATTATAAAAAATCTACTGCCAAGGAAAGAGAGAAGCATGTTAGTCACCATGGGCAATGTAGGTCCTACCCTTGGTTTTGGTGATAAAAGCCTGTTGAAATTCTGTTGTTGAAAAGTTCCGCTTATGTAAAACCCTGGAGCAGTATAGGAATCACTTTCTTCTGTTGAAATGCAAATTAAAAACACATATTGAGCTTTTCAGTCACATCATTTTGGCTTTGAGGTTAAATTAAGCAAATTAGTTGTGCAGAGTCAAGCACTTAAGCAACATACTTATAGACAAGGTTATTCAGTCAGCAATGCACAGCTGAAGGGAATACCTGCATAACTCCATTGGACAATAAAAGCTGAAAGTAGAGATGTACACTCTGAAGAACTTTGAATTTGCTTGTACTGCAGCAAGAAGGAGCCTTCTGAAAGGGGCCTCCTGAGGATTTATTTCCCAAGTATTTGGAAGTTGCTGACTGAGGTAAGAGCTAAATTATCAGATAATCACTCAGATAATCATCTGGCATTAGTTATTGAGCTCCCACACATGTTCTGTTAAATAAGCCCTTACTTCTGCATGATGGGTGGTGGTTTGGTTGTTATGAAGTTACATGGAAACACACAATTGCTGGGAAAAACGAGATTCACCTTATCTAACTCTATCTGACCAGTCCCAGGCTGGAACATGTGGTTCTCTGAGGGTGACTAGGTCCTTGCTGGAAAGTGAAGGAAGGAAGGAAGGATGACTTTCCTGTGCACAGGCTTTCAGACACCCCAGCTCGGGCAGGTGACTCTCAGCTGCCACTCTCCCTCACTGCTCTACAGAAAATGTTCAAAGCACCTCCTTACACACACAGTTACCTCTAACTTTCTGGTAGAATCAAATAATCACAATCCAGATCAAATGAAGTAGTCTCATCTGGCCATTTGTGCAATGTCTGTCCAAAATCCACAGAAGAAAGCAGGCTTTTAACATATTTCCAAATATACCTTAACTGGTAAAATACAACAGACTTGTACTGATGAAGAACCTCTGTCTCCCCAAAGAACAGCAGTTTTCCAGACACTTTCACCTAATTTGTGACAGAGATATTTAGGATTTTCAGTAGCTCAAAATACAGCTTTTAACTTATGCAATCTTAAAACAAGTGGCAAATTAAGTGACTATACCCAA
Organism: Melozone crissalis; assembly: GCF_028551555.1. Classification (NCBI taxonomy): domain Eukaryota; kingdom Metazoa; phylum Chordata; class Aves; order Passeriformes; family Passerellidae; genus Melozone; species Melozone crissalis. Next base: position 57,349,413 of record NW_026535791.1, on the reverse strand, counting down.
AATAGTCCTTGGTAACCATGTCAGAAGTGGTATATTCTTATTTCACTGAAAGAAATGTCTTTACTAGTGTCACTATTTTCAGTCATATGGAAAGTGTCAGTGTGTTTTCATTTGATTATAGTAAAATATGCAAAAATTCTATATTTTTCATGTACCTGATATTTAATTTAGTTTTCATGTCACACACATGAACTGCTGTGGAGGCCGTGGTTTTTTTTCACACTGTTGTGGACCTATAGGAGATCCCTTAGGATAGGGTGACATACATGAGATAAATCTGCTTGAACATTGATTGGGGAACCAGCAAATAGGTGGAGCAGCCTTTGCAGTGAAAGGAGAGGGTGATGGAAAACTCAGAGGGAACTTCTGGAGCTGGGCTGTGGAAGTGTAAACCCATTTATTTGAACTGCAGTGTTATGTGGTAACATATCTCGAGAAATTATTGTCTTGTCAGTGCAATGCTCTTTGGTGGCTGCAAGAACAAGTCTTGGTTTTAACACTTCCTCACTTCCCACTGATTAGCTCAGGAATGTTAATATTTCAACCAAAGCTTTCACATGTAATTTATATACTGCTGAAAAGTACTTTGACACTGTAACTTTATGAGCAAGAATATATGATCATGCAACAGAATATCTGAGGATATTTGTGAGGTGTGTTCCAGATAAGAAGCCCTCCTGTCTGTACAGAGCAAATTATTCTTTACTGCTGGCTGTTCGACAGGCGAAGTATCATGAAATTTAAGAACAAATTGACTTTTTAGGAACCAAGAAGAACCCAGAACCTCAGGATGACCTGCAATTGTATGCCTTCAGCTCATTATTTCAGCAGTAATATTTTGTTAAAGATTGGATGTGAACATATCCCATCATTTAATGTAAATGCAAGAAAATTTATAAAATATCTGAAAAAATATGATTCTCAAAAGCAAACACAGGCATGAGTATATAACACACTAATGGACAGTGAGTGAGTCCAGGTTAACTTGCAAGTAAAAGCTTGTGAAAGGGGAGCAGGAAAATAAAAAAAGTAAAAGAAGGAGCACAAAAAGCCCAAAAGACTGTGCAAAAAGCATTTAATCTAGGAGCAAGATAAAGAAAAGAAAGGACATTTGAACTGAGTACTGTCAGGAAACGGTGCTTGAAACAATCAAGAAACTTGAGTTTTCCTGAGCTTGAGAAACAAAAATTTTTGAAATTATTTGAAAATACTTTTACACAGCTGCATGGCAGCAACATCTGTACTTGTCTATTCTATCTACCTGACACTGAATACTTTTTTTTGGCTAGTTGTCCTTGCCTGAAAACAGCTTGGGCAGTGGGAAATTGTCAGCTGAATTTACCAGAGAAAAATAGCTCAAACTACAACATTTAAAAGACAAACTTTTACTGAGTGTGCAGAATTACATCTAAAGAAACATGTTATCACAACTCATATCAAACGCTTTGAGAAGATGTCAGTAGTGCTGAGCATTTTTAACAAAGAAAATACTATGATCTGCATTGTAGAAAAAATAGTCTGGCTGTAATCATAAAAAGTGACTGTACAGCATGGAGAATATGTTTCTCTTACTGAATTTGGGAATGTGCTTCATTTGTGAACCATATCCATCTCTGAGATGTGTCTTTGATCCAGCTTAGCACTTTTAGCAAACAAAATGTTGATAAAATATTTCTGTCCTGCTTATAAAACAACTAGTAATATTTTAGAATTAGTGGTCTGAAAAATCAGTCTTAGCTTTGAGGCTTACCCACTGGTGTGAAATATATGTAAACATCTGCTCATCTCTTCTGAAGTTAAATGCTTTCACCCTTCCCTTTCCCATTTGCCTTTCCCACTATCTTGCTGAGCTATTTTGTGTATGGGTATTATCAAGAATTATGGATTTTGGTGCCTGTTTCCAGTCTGAGTGCAGCAGTCTGATTTCAGAGAGGTCACTCAAATGACCTGATAAGACCAAACAACTTTTCTCTTTTACAGCTGTAGGCACCCGACAAACTGTTGGAGATAACTGCACTTTACAACATGTATCCCCTTACTGTGTAACTGTAAGAAACAGACATATTGTGAAATAACTGGGCTGAGGGAGACTTTATTAGAATATTTCTTATTATGGTGGTGCTCATCAAGATAGGGACTGAATACTGTGCAAACACATAAAACTGAATACTTTGAGTTTCTTGGACGAGCTGACTGTCATCAGATCTGGAAAGATGAATTTTATACTTTTTTAAGGATTGTTCCTAACGCAAAGATCCTTAAAGGCAGAGGAATGACTCCTTTGTAAATTTTGTTGATTTTGATTCAAGTTTATAATGAAATTGTAGCTTTGCTGTGCATGCCCTGAGTAGAGAGCTGCACACAGGAAGAATGTGAGTGTCTCCAGTGAATGTCTTCTCCCAGCCACCTCCACACTGCTCCTCTGTGGCTTTCAGCACTGCAGAAAGCAGCTCACAGGTCATGGGACTGGGAGACACAGATGTGGCAGGTCAGGAACTTCCAAACAGTGACCTCTGTGGCACTCAAACCATCTCCTGCTTAGTTATTCTTGTCAGACACCTTGGCAGTCTGCTCATTCAGGGCTGTGCTCAGAGGCAAGGATGCCAATAACCCCATGGGAGGCTACGTCATCATCACTGGAATCCAAAGAGTTCCTGCCATAAAGCGGACAAGCTAAATATAAAAATGGTCCAGGAATTGTGCATGCAACTAGAAAGATCATTGATAGTTTAGCTAGAAAAATGTAATGTAAGTTAATTTCCCCACAGCAATCTGTGAATGTCTCATCTTTCCTTGATTCTGTTGCCTAACCATGTCTGGATCCTGGAGAGGGGTGAGAATGGACTGGGAAATATTTCACATGAGGGAATATATGGCATATATTTCAATCCTGTGTTCATGTTTGTGTGTTCATGTATCTCTTGCAGGTGCAAGGTTAGTAGTTGTCAGTTACTCACAGACGCATTCTTACCTTTTATCACTGTTCACATCATCTTGAAATTTAAAGCCTGGAAAGAATGCATTTTGGAACAGCAAACACCTTCCAGCTCCAGGTGCAGAGCAGGGTGTCCAGGGATGCTCAAGGCTAAGTGCTTTTGAAAGTGCAGTTTTGTTGCCTTGCTAAAAAAGAACTGGCCATTGTTTAAGGAGGTTGAGGAGAAGTTCCCTTTGGTTCTTACTCTGCTGAAAGATGTGCTGTGACTCTGGATTTGTCACTAGGAATCTGTGTCCCATGTACAGGGTGAGAAAGAGAAGGAAAGTCATGCAGTGGATTTGTATGGCTTCACTCAGTACTAGACTTGGATAATATTTAAAATTTTTCACAATTTAAAAAAATGTTACAATTGACACTGCTCAAGGCTGTTTCCTCAGCTGGTCTGTAGTTCCAGAGTCTGCCAAAAATGCTGTAGTTGTGCTGAAGAATCAGACTGAGAGGAATGACACATTCATAACACTCAGATGATGTTAGAGGATTTATTTTTTCTGAGTAGTCAGCCAGTTTCCTTGAAATTATCTTGCATACCATCTTGGCCTAGAAGAAATGCTGTGGAATAAATGAAGCAAGAATCATTGGGTATTTATCCCTTCTTCTTCATCCTTTAAAGAATACAGTAGTGATACTTATTTGTATTTTTTTATCTCATTTTTTTGAAACAGAAACTACATTCACAGTGATTTTATCTGAGGGTTTTCTTTCCTATTCTTAGAGTCATTACATGGATATGTAGAGATAACAACTTACTGAAATGTTCTGACATTTACAATGGTCATTTGCATTAAGTTCTCTCTTTGAGTATCATTCTGAATTTTGCTTTGCAGTCATGGTGACTTTGTAGGTCTCTTTTACATAATTTCTGTATTCCATTGCTCTAAAAATTTTGAACAGAAAGAGCTGGAATCATAGCAGCTGTCTATAGTTGAAACAACAGGATTATTTAGAAATTATATATGTTAAAATAGAGTTATATCTGTTGAAACCTGAAATATTCCGTGGTCCTTGTTCCATGCTCCTTTTAGAAAGGATATTGCTGAAACCCAGAGTATCTCCATCAGAGTTCTGAAATACCTTGGGTTTGGAATTTCTACCCCCAAACCTACTCTCCTTAGAGAATATAGGTATATGTTTGGAAAGGGTCTGTACTTGACCAGATCTACTTAGCATACTACAGTAGATTTTATTTATAAATATCATTCCTTTAGAAAGCTCTTTGTCTCAGGAGAACTGCATATTGTTCCATTAATAACTTTCTCCCCTTCTGATATATTTTTGTGGGAAAAAGAAAGAACATGGTTTTAAGTTTTCTGGCTTACCTATGGTAAATTCCTGAAGATGATGGACCATTTTCTGCTGTAGGAGACAGCACTGGCAGCACTGCTAATCAAAAGTAGAATAGCATAGAAATTAGCACCAACCCAAATTGAGAAAAGAGCATCAGTCTGTTAGCAATAATAAATGAAGTCTTGCATGTGGCCTGCTCTGTCAGTTGTAACATCATCTGGAATATTGCACATTCATCAGGTACTTTTTCATGACCTTGGCAGAAAAAGTAATAAATGGAAATGAGGAGTCTGCGTGCCTCTATCCAGTAATGATTTCATGTACCTACAAGCAATGCTGATGGCTTGGATCCTACAGCAGCCACAGCAGGTCAGAGCAAATCCTGCAATGTATTTTCTGAGCCTTACTGCTCATTTTTCAGACTGCTGGTAGCTCTTACTACATGGAAAGGAAATTGCTGATAATCTATTTCTGGTATGATTAATCTTTGGGGCTTACGTCAGGTTCCTTTTTGCAGGCCATAATTTGTCTGCTCTCAGTATGTCCTCAGGAATTCTTAAATTAAGGAGCCCAAAGTTTATATGTCTACAATATTGTCAGATGTTACCTTTTTGCCCATTAATGTCTTTTGAAGATCTTGATTTCTAGCCAAATATCTGACAGTAAAATCAGTATGATGCTTCTATCCCATTTTTGGAAATAAATTGATTAGACTCCCTTAGGGTCCTGAAAAAAAGCCCCTTATCTTATGTCAGTTTAATTTCTGCTGTATCCATTTGTGTTAATGCTATGTGAAAGAATACTCTTATTCTATTGCTTGTTTAGTTTACCTTTTTCTTAATTTTTGGTTGCTCTTCACAGACTTCTTCAGAATTTATCTTAAGACCAGTAATCTGGAAATTAGAAAACAAGATCTAAAAACTTATTTATCTTAATCTTGCATCTTGTCAAAGCATAAACCACAACTATTACAGTGAGTTAAGCTTATGTCAGAGGCAATTTTAAAGAGGAAAATTGTGCAAGAATCAAAAAGAATAGGAAGAAGAGAAGAAGCTACTGAGTGTAGCACTTGTTGTCATCTGCAGGGATGACAATTCAGCTTCCAGAAAAGTAATTTTTTTTTCTTTTATTTGTACAGCTTCTTTCAGTTTAGATAAAATGTTGATTTGCTGAAAATTGATACTGATAAAAGTATCAATGACTTAAAAGGTCTATGAAAGGCAAGTTAATGCAGCTGGGCTGTTTAGTGTCTTCATTCTGGTCACTCTGTACTCAAATGTAAAATGTTTATCTCTAGCTCTGCCTTATTTAGGAAATGTGTGCATTATTGCATTCAAAGATGGCTATTTGTCAATCAGATACACACCTCATGATAGCTGCAGTTATTTATCATGCATATTACAATGATGAATAAAGGAACATACAGTTAACTCCACTATAACCAGTAACTCCAGTAACTTCCTTTTTCATATAAGAAAAGAAAGTAATAATCTACAGATATGCATTTAGTACCCTTTTGGTGTGGTAGTGGATGCATTTCCCTTGTCAGGAGCAGTAATGGGCCATAGATATGTATGGAAGGGAAAGAAATAGCACAAGTGGAAATGTGTTTAGAGGCTTCATCTAGTGGTAGGGGTCTGTTTGTCCATCTTTAAATGGGTTCATTCACAGCAATGCAAAGATTAGGAATCCCCAAAAGTGATGTTTAAAAATACCCTGTGTCTAACTAAGCAAAACATAAAGCTGAAACAAATTAATCTGCGCGGAAAATAAACTAATAGGCCTTGAAGTAACTGAAAATACAATGACTAAAGAAAACATAGTAAGGAATAGAAGTATAGAACTTGCTATGTTGGATTGCACTGTAAAAAATTGCAGTCCTCACAATGCAATTCCCAGTGGGTTGAAGCAGCTTTCATTTTGCTTTGCTATTAAAACTCTTCCTTTATATCTCAGGTCTCTGGCCTCATTTTCTATGATGAAACAAAGCCACTAACCAATTGATAACTCTGCCAAAATGGGACTTTCTTCCAGTGAGGAGCTTTGTATATGGCTTTTCAGAAGTGAAAACTCTCAAGAGTTCTCAAAGTGCATTCAATTGCCACAATTGCTTTAAATAGACACAGTAAGTCAATAAATTAATTTCCAGATGTTAGTTAAATAATAAGATCCAAAACCATAACATCTCCCACACGTATGAGTAGTGTAAACTGGACTGAGAAGGACCCAGGAGGTCCTTATGGAGTTCTGAGTATTCCTGAAATGCAGTGCTAGCAGCTGCACTGCTGTGTGAGTGCAGCAGAGCAGAGTCTGCTGGCCAGCACCTCCAATAAAGAACAGCCAGTCTCACAGGACAGCTCTTTGCTCTGTTTTTTTCTGTGCTTCCATGGCAACACAACCTCAGCTACAGCCCTCCCTCCATGCTGACATAAAGCAAAATGCATTCACAATTCTTTGTGGGATCTCAGTCTCTCAGAACTGGGGGGCTCGGGAGTCCTGGAATGCTGCCAGAAATGTCTGGTGGCTGGACTTTGATCCCACATGGGAGATGACATCAGTATGAGGACGGGAGGATTTCACTGGGGTGAATGGTGAAGGGACAAGTTAATTGGAGTGTGAGATACAGGGCTTAAGATTTCTGTACAGGGGGGTCTAGAGAAGTAAGATGGAGGAATTGGGGCGTGCCCTTCTCCTTCTTCTTCTTCCTCTAGACCTCCATCTTCTGTGGTGATGTTGGCACTCCGGGATTGGACCTTACTAGGGGAACACTGGTTAATAAGGGTAGAGGGTATTGGAGAAAAATGATAAATATGGTATACGTAACTCCGGGTATAAAGATAGGTGACCGCCCCAGGGGCTTTCAGTGTGTGCCCATGGCTGACTGCTGAGCAGAACTCTGTCAGGCCAAGAGAAAATCTTTTAGATAAGCAATTAATAAACACCAAGACCAAGAACAAATCTGAAGCTTCCTCTCGTCCTTTCGAACCCGGGGGCCCAAGGCCATCTTTGGGCTTTTCCCCAGACCATCTGAACAGCCCAGAAATCCCACAATTGGCGTCCGCTGCGCGGGCTATCTCCCACCAAACCTTTCGGGGGGGGGGAAAGCCCTGAAGAGCTGAAGAGCCAAGAGAACAGCACTGATAACTCCAGAGGAGGGAAGCCTGAAGAAAGAAAGAAGAAAAAGAAAAAACCGGCCGGGAGAAGCTGCAAAAATCAGCAGTCACTGAGAAATCCCATCTCTCAGCTTCTGCTGAAGACAGCTCGTAGCAGAGCGGCCTGGACTGGGACCAGAAAGGCGCCTCTGATCCATCCCTCGTAATCTGCTGGACGGAGAACAAGGGCCTCCAGACCACGCTGGCGACAGATTCGGTAAGAAGGCCAAAATAATACTATGGGGGCAACACTCTCCCAAGAACAACGGGAAATCTTATCCACCTTACAAAGTGTAGCAGAATTATATACAGAAGGGATCCCAAAGAAAGAATTAAAACAGCTGTTATTATGGGCAAGGCTCAACTACCCACTTGCAGAGACATATCTTTTGTTCGAAGTCGGGTTTTGGCAAGAGATTAATAGGCATTTATATATTTTAGCAACAAAAAAAGATGAGACAGCGTTAAAGCTACTCTCGCCGGCAAGAATCATGTTACAAGGTATTGCAGTCCAGTCTAAAAAACTGGAAAAGCAGCGAGAAGCTGCGGCACCCTCAGAGGAGGGGGCGGAGCGGCAGAGCTCCGGAAAAAAAAAAATTGCTCTGGCTTTAAAAGGCCAGGGGGAAAGGGCTCTCGAAAAAAGAGAGCAGGAAAAAATATTAAAACCCCCGATCAAAAAATGCAACAAACCCCAAGGGCGTCCTGAAACTCCAGAGAGTGTGGAGGAGTCAGGAGCAGAAGGGGGGGAGCAGGAAGATAAGGGATCGGGGGGGGGGCCTGCTCGCGGCGAAAGCGGCGACGCGGCGGCGGCGGCGGGCGCGAGCAGCGCCGGTGAGGATGAGGACACGCCCGCGGAGGGCGAAACTCGCAAAAACCGGGGGATAGACTCACATACCAGCGCGGGGGCGGCGAGCGCGCAAGGCGGGCTGAGGGAAAACGCGCAGCCCCGGAGGGCCGCCGCGGCGGGACGCAGGAGGCGCGCGGGTGTAACGTCAGAGCCGGTGCGACGATCAGCTCGAATCGCGGGTAGAGCCGGGGTGCCGGCGGGGGAGGCGAACACAACGTCAGAGGAGGAGGGGTCGGATTCCGGGACAGACCGAGGGGCGGGAACCTCGGAGGTGAAACAGGGGGGAGACGATGATGACGTCACCTTGGGGGACACCGGAAGTAGCTCAGAGAGCACGCACGCGCAGAGAGTAAGACGCGGGCGGGCCCGAGCCCGGTCCCCTGTGACGTCGCGGGTGAGGAGGGGCCGTGTTAGGGATTCTACGTCCCGCGGCTCCACACCGTCTCCAGATCTGGTGCCTTTGGTCTCGAGCCTCGGAGTTTCAGTTCCTTCCCTTCATGGGAGACACCGAGCCGGAAGAGGTAGTAGGGTAGTCGAGATTGCACCGTCATCCGAGCCAGGGAGGCCGGTGACAGCGCCACCTAGTGGCAGGAGGGCAGAAGTGCACGACATGCCGGGTCGGCTCGGCGGAGCCACAGCGCCATCTCGTGGCGAGACTGCAACAATGCAGCAATTTTTTCCAACAATATATAAAAAGAAAAGCACCTCGAAGAAAACAATGTTAACACGACAAAGGGATTATCCATCCACTTCGGGATTTCATGAAGATGATGAAAGCTCAGATGAAGAACAGCTACAAGGGGAAGATGTCATAAGGATCACAGCATCGGAAGGTGTCCCAACATGGATGCTATCAGCAGCAGAAGCAGCAAAAAGCTTCTTGCATTCATTCGATACAGTAAAGAAGAAATATCAACAGGATCCTCGAGTTTCCTTTTCGGATTTAGGAGCAAGGCCAAAAACCTCAAGGCAAAAAATGAGACACTATGAATCACCGATGACATCTACAACACCATTATTCATGCAAATCCCAATGGAATCTGACGAAGAGGGGTTTCAAGAGCCGGTGAAGACAATGGATTGGAGGCAAATCAGAAAAGCATTGGAAAAGGAAAAGCATTTATTCCCGGGATCAGGGGATTTGACAATGCCAGTGACATATGATGCCCAGGGACAGAATCCAAGGTGGGAAAGGATGGGTCATGAGACACTCAAAGACCTAGGGAAGGCAGCTCAGACTTTTGGGCTGAACTCACAATACTTCAAACAGCTATTAAGAGGGACATTCTCTATGTATGATCTCACACCATATGACATTCGAAGTATTGTGGCAATGATCCTCACTGACACACAGAGTCTTGTCTGGGAAAAAAGGTGGAGAAAATATCTTGCTGAGTTGCGGAACAGATACCAAGGTGGGCCGAATGCGAACCTCACAGAAGGGCAATTAGCAGGGGATCCTCCAGATGACAATCCAGGGGAACAAGCAGCGCGGCTTCCACGGAGAGTGTTAAGCGACATCAAAGAAGCAGCGCGATTGGCAATCATGCAAATTACGCCGACAGGAGCTCCGGATGTCCCGTTCTCTTGCATCAGGCAAGGTCCCACAGAGCCATTCATGTCATTCATCGACCGACTCACGCAAGCCGTGGATCGACAGGTGACAACAGAAGAAGTGAAGAGGCCTCTCTTGGAGAATTTAGCTTTCGGCAATGCCAACCCGGATTGTCAACGGGTGATTAGCACCATGCCAGGACGGCCATCCTTGGCAGAGATGGTGGAGGCATGCAGCAAGGTGGGGACGCCTCAGCACGTCGCAGCGATTGTAAAGGATGAATTAAAAGAGGAATGGGAGAAACAGCTAAAGGGACGCTCAGAAGGGCAATCAGAGGACAAGACATTGGAGAAGATGTTCGAGAAATTACTTCATCAACAGGACGAAAACATCAACAAAATTCTCGCGGCAATGCAGGAAGAGAACAACCCCCAAGGAGGACAGTGCTACAGATGCGAGGGAGATCATTAGTGCTTATCCAGACTGTCAGCTTGTGCAGCCACCTTCTTCTACCGGGGCCATCAATCCGCGGGGGCTGCAAAGTCTTCAGTTGTGGCAAGCTGATGTCACGAAATACCCATCTTTTGGGAGGCTCAAAAATGTTCAAACAACACATAGGCAAAGCTAAGGGAAAATCCTTTAGTTTTGATCAGGAACCCAGAGACCGGACAAATAGAGGGTCCTTTCAGACTAATCACTTGGGGAAAGGGTTTCGCTTGTATCTCCACAGATCGAGGTCTGAAGTGGGTGTCAGCGCGGCACGTGAAACCATTCCGAACGCGAGAACACGAGAATGCTGATCCAAGAAGCAGAGAGACGAGTACTCAGACAGAAGTCGAGACTCGGGCTGCGAAAAACGACCCAGAAGAGAAATGAAAAGAAACTAAGGACTTTGGGGGGTTTTCACATAAAAGCAAAAAAAAAAAAAAAAGGGTCTTTTGGTGCAAACAGAAGGGGGAGATGTGGGATCTCAGTCTCTCAGAACTGGGGGTCTCGGGAGTCCTGGAATGCTGCCAGAAATGTCTGGTGGCTGGACTTTGATCCCACATGGGAGATGACATCAGTATGAGGACGGGAGGATTTCACTGGGGTGAATGGTGAAGGGACAAGTTAATTGGAGTGTGAGATACAGGGCTTAAGATTTCTGTACAGGGGGGTCTAGAGAAGTAAGATGGAGGAATTGGGGCGTGCCCTTCTCCTTCTTCTTCTTCCTCTAGACCTCCATCTTCTGTGGTGATGTTGGCACTCCGGGATTGGACCTTACTAGGGGAACACTGGTTAATAAGGGTAGAGGGTATTGGAGAAAAATGATAAATATGGTATACGTAACTCCGGGTATAAAGATAGGTGACCGCCCCAGGGGCTTTCAGTGTGTGCCCATGGCTGACTGCTGAGCAGAACTCTGTCAGGCCAAGAGAAAATCTTTTAGATAAGCAATTAATAAACACCAAGACCAAGAACAAATCTGAAGCTTCCTCTCGTCCTTTCGAACCCGGGGGCCCAAGGCCATCTTTGGGCTTTTCCCCAGACCATCTGAACAGCCCAGAAATCCCACAATTCTTGGCTTGCTAAGAGCCTGCTCTGTACAAACCTTCACTCTGTGCACGCCTTCACTCTGTGCAAATCTTCACTCTGTGCACACCTTCACTCTGTGCACACCCTCACTCTGTGCACACCTTCACTCTGTGCACACCCTCACTCTGTGCACACCCTCACTCTGTGCACACCTTCACTCTGTGCACACCCTCACTCTGTGCACACCTTCACTCTGTGCACACCCTCACTCTGTGCACACCCTCACTCTGTGCACACCTTCACTCTCTGCACACCCTCACTCTGTGCACACCTTCACTCTGTGCACACCTTCACTCTCTGCACACCCTCACTCTGTGCACACCTTCACTCTGTGCACACCTTCACTCTGTGCACACCCTCACTCTGTGCACACCTTCACTCTCTGCACACCTTCACTCTGTGCACACCCTCACTCTGTGCAAACCTTCACTCTGTGCACACCCTCACTGTGCAAACCTTCACTCTGTGCACACCCTCACTCTGTGCACACCTTCACTCTGTGCACACCCTCATTCTGTGCACACCTTCACTCTGCGCACACCTTCAGCCTCCCACTGCAGGAGCTCCCTGGCAGCACCCCTCTGTCTCTGTGTAAAGGGTGATGCTCTGAGTGCCAGACACTGGGTCTGTCCCCTGTCTCTGATCTTCCTCCTCGCCTGCTCTTCCCTGTTCTCCTTTTGCTACGAACAGACAGTTTTTTGAGAAGCTCAATTTTCTTCCCCCACTCCTGAACCCACCACATTCCCCTGCCAGGGGTGCTGTGCTCAGTCTGTGCCCCCAGGATTCCTGCTCAGAGGCAGGAGCAGCACACACGACTTGCCCTTTGCCTCTTCCCTGTGCAAGTTTCAATCCCCCAATGGAGGGGCTGAGCAGGGCTCTTGTGTTACCACAAGCTTTTAGTGGAAGCACTCATTTGCTTGGAAGGTAACTGCAGGAAGTGAAAAACACCTCTGGTATTTCTCCCAGATAATTATAGTCCTAGCCAGAAGGCTACTATTGCTTGAGATTCTAGAATTCATGAATGCCTCAGGAAAACTTATACCAGGAATCATGGGTGGTAAATCCTAAATCCTCTTGAGTTCAGCCTCAATTTTTACAAGGCAGAATTGTGGGAAGAGAAGCATTCAGCTTTAGAGAAGATTTTGGGGATATCATGTGTGTGCATGATGACCTGTCATATGAGGCTGATGCTCTAAGCCCTCATCTTTGAGGTGGCCACAAGACAGAGTCCCGGATTAGTGTGAATCATCAGGACACTTGATACTTTCATATTCTTTCCACGGCCTCTCCTAAAGACGCAAATTTCACTCAAATTAAAAAAGAAAAAAAGACCAAAAATCAAGAAAATGAGGAAGTTTCCAGGAGTGGTTGGGTGGTCTCAGTTTCCTTTCTGCTCTTGATTTCACCAAAAGTTGCATGAGTCTGTTCAAGTACCCATGAGATATTTTTAGCTCATTACTAGGGTAGCAAAACACATTCCTCCCACTTTGTGAGCTTTCACCCTACAGACTACATGAATACCTTTTGGAATATGATATTGTGGCCATATTCTTAAGGAAAATATCCTTAACTTAAATTTTTTCCCATAATGTAATATTCTACTATTCATTGTTTGATGCATTGCATAACAGATTTATGCAATTAACTTGCTATTAAACATGAAAAGCCAAAAAAGCATTCCTTCCTCCTCATATGCTTCTATCCTACTTCAGGTCTGTCTTTTCCTTGTTTGTGCAAGAAGCTGCTTTTTGGGATGTCAGCAGCATTTTTGAGCGACAAGAGGAGTCTGAGACTCTTGTGCTGGAATTCTTTCTTTGGGAAGCACCATCAACGTTCCTTGTGTTTCCTTGTGAAGGTCCAGCAGCTTCTGAAGGGGCTGCTGAGAATTTGTTGTTTTAAATACTGCAAAATAACAGCATGGGGATAGAGTAGCAATGGGATCTGGACTAGCAGTATGATTCACCTGTTCTAAAGCAGCTGTTATGGATTTTCTACAAATCACAACTGCTTCCAGTGTTTGTTCAATTACTACTACAAACAGCTTGTTCTGCTCTGCTTTTGATGGCTTCTGCTATGGTCATCTGATAAAGTTTTTACATTTTAAATATGCTAATGTTCATATCATGCTCTATGAGTTCTTGTATTATTTCTGTTTTTTGGCCTCAAGGATGAGAATTTTGGGGTAGAGGAGGTTTTTTAAAGTGAGGATCAAGCTTTCAGAGCTCCGAAACACGACAATTGTAAAGAGTAATTAATATTAATATGTGATTTTTCTCCTAGTCTCCACAGGCAACATGACTTAAGCACACTAAAGCAGTTTTTAAAAATTAGAATCACCAGATTAAAGCAGAGATTTTTTTTACAGCAAGCAAAAACATTAATCATAGATTTATCAGCTACAGTATCAGTTTTTTTCTACAGTATCAGTTTTTTAATCTAGTCTCTAAAAATTGCAGTTTCACTTTCTGACACTGAAAATTTTTGCCCATTGTTTGAACATGACATCAGCTTAGATGAAATATAGCTTCAGAGTATGGGTTGCAATTGTAGGGGAAAATGGAATCCTGTTTTTATTTGCTTTTATTATCTTGTCCTAAAAAATAGAGAATTTTTCTTTATATATTCAATGTTATTTCACTTAATGCATCACATCACTGTTTCCAGAGATAATACATTTTTCATTGCTTTTTAGGGCTCTTCTCCAGGCACTTCATGAAAGTCAAAGATATGATCTTTGCACTGGAGAGTCTGAGGGAATGTGAGGGTTTGTGTTAACAGATAAGCTGTACTCTAATTTAAATCATCCTTGACAACATCAAACATCCAGGTGCAACATAATCTGATATGGCAAATTGAAATTGATGTATGAATAAAAGTATCATATATTCAGGTTTTCCTAGTTTGCTTTTTTTCCTTACCCAGAAACCTTTTGAAGCTTTTTTTGAAGTCTGCATGTGTGCTGTGAGTCCATTTATCCATTGACACAGAGCTGCCTGGTCAGAGGGATCCTGCATAGATTGCAAAGCCAGCAGTTTTAAAACGGCACCATTTTTATTGCAATGGTGCAACTGTACAGGCAGAGGAAGCTGCCAGGGGCAGATGTAAGCTGAGAGCCACTTAAGGTATGAATGGACAGGAGAGAAGTTATCTGTAAAGCACGAGCTGCTGTCTGTGTTCTTGGCCCCACACAGCAAACACAGAGCTGCTTTTCCTTGCTGACCATATTCATGCAGGCCCTATTGATGTTATTTCACAGCTGCTGGAGTGTCCAGGTGCCCTGTAGGAACCTTTCCCCAGCCATGGATGCTGCTTTGCAGAGTGTCACCAGCTTGCCCAGTGGAAGTTCAGACCTGAGGATAAGCTGCAGCCTCCTAACCTCATTAGGTTCACTCTCCTCAGATACGTTTGCAGAGCTATTTCCTGATTTCACAGACCACACATTGAAAGCCTCTGCCATAACTTAACTTGCCTAAGCTGTACTGAGCCTTTCTGAATATTTCCAGAGCTGTTCCCCTTTCCCCACAAACACAGGAAATGCCATAGGACATAACAACACGTGTATTTCTGTGCCTGGTGACAATGCTGCTTAGAGCCGAGAGCCAGGGCAACTTTCTCTGCCTTGCATTAGTTGTAACTTTCTGGTTTGTCCCTTTCCATTGCTTCCCAGTTCTCTGGTAAGGGAGAAGCCTTTGACTTGCTTGTTAGGGATCAGATGCACTTCAGGGAGCTTCAAAGAATTAGGAATCTTCTTGCATTTGTTTATGGCACTGAAATCTGAAAGTCCGAGCAGCAGCCAGCCACTTGCCACATGAAAAATACATTTTAAGAAGGCAACAGGATGAACGCTACCACCCTGAAACTTAGTTGCAATTTTCTTTTTTGCTACATTTCATTCTTTTCCGTTCCTTGGTAACCGGTCCATTAGACACTCTCTTCTCCTGCTCTTGCTCAAGTCAAGCTCGTTTGCCAAGAGAAGTCAGTGCACAGTAAATGAAGCTGTGAACTTAAAACCTGTCTAGACATCTTATGCTATTTCTCTGCCTGAACACCTACAGAGCATTGTATGAAGCATCTTACCTTAGAACATACAGAGAGCTGCTCCAAGGCTCCAATGGATAAATGGCTGTAAATCCAAACAATTCTTTATCTGTATTTTAACTTTAACTTTACTGGGTGAATAAGCCAAAAAAAAAATAATACTTCTCTAAGAATTGGTGAGCTTAACAAAAATTAAACATCCTGGTCATGGATTAAACATCCATTCAGCCTTTCTGCTGTTTCCAACATGATCTCTAACTGTAGTATGCCACAGGTAAAAACCAATCCACTGGTGCAATTCACATTGTGGGAGCATTTCTCAAAGGTGCAGGTTCTCTAAAAATCCAAATTTTTAGCAACACCAGCAACAACCAGTGCCCAACAGCTCTCAGAGAGACCCCTGTGGCTGTTCTTTGGGCTTTTATGCTTGAGCCATCAGTTGGAAGTTTGTATAATATACTGTAATGCTATACTCATTTAATGAGAGCTGGCCTATCCCCACACAATTGTAGGTTATCCTTTCTTGTTCTGATGTCGTTGAAAAAGGGAATTTGAATTCAAATGGGTCTGAAGATTGAAAGAACTTTAAAAACTTAGTATGGTTTCAGAATGTAGAGCTGCAACTTGAAATATTTTTTAAGGTGCATCATGTGGATTTTATATTTTGTGGTTTTGCTGACATGATTCATATTTGTCTGACCTCCTGCTTATGCACAGGGATCCCAGATTGTGAGATGCCTGAAGAAAATTCAGCTCCGACTTTATTAAACTCATCCAAATCAGATTCAGGGACTACAAGTTATCACCATGGTTGTCTCACAAGATTTTGAATTCTTTAAACAATTGTCTTCTTTTATTTTACTGTCACTTCTAATACAATTCAGTTTCTCTCCCTGTTAAAATAGCTAGGACTGTGTCTGTTCTACAGTAGCTACCCTGAGTTTAATCTTATACCTGAGGAAAAAAAACCCCACAACCTGAAATAGAAAAAAGTGTACAAATTTGAATTTAAATAGTACAGACAATCTGAATATAAAATTGATCTCTGGTTTTTATAAGTGCTATTATTCATTATACCATTGGATGTACCTTAAACTATTTCAGTGTATTAAATTCTCTTTGAATACTTCTGAAGTCTCTAATACAATATTTCTGAAAAATCCTCCTTGTTGCACGGTGGATAAACATCAGACTTAGCCTGCAGGTCTTAGTGGCACTGCTTGCCATAGGTTTGAATGGAGAGGAAGTGGCTGGATGTTCTTATTTTGTGCAACTCTTTCAGCACTCTGGTGTTCAAGCTGTGGTTGCGGGAATTCCAGCACACAGCAGCTGTTCCCCTCACCGTCTCTCCTTGAAAGGTGCTTTTACTGAAACAAAAGGTAGCACTTTGTCCTCACCATATTTTAAATATCCTGTTTAACTGTGCTGTGTGCTGTGTTAAATTTCCCAGCTGTGAAAAATCTGCACATTTAGTTGCCTACAAGAGGTAACTCTCACAGCTGTGGAAAGGGGGAGAGAGCACAGGGAAAGGATTAAAAGAAGTACAGCATAGAGAGATTGAAAGGAACTTGTATTATAGACTCCAAGGGTAAAAAATTATAGATATTTTGTCATCCTGAAAGAAGTATTTTGGATGCTGCTGCTTGTCAAGCTAAGTGCTGCAGCAGAGCCATCATAGGATCATAGAATGGTTTGGGTTGGAGGGGACCTTAAAGAGCCTCATTCCAACCCCCCACCATGGGCAAGGACACTCCAATTTGCTCAGGACACCATCCAGACTAGCCTAGAACACTCCCAAGGATGGGGCATCCACAGCTTCTCTGAATAACCTGTCCCAGTGCCTCATCACCCGCAGAGTAAAGAATTTTTCTCTAAAATCTAATCTAACCCTGGTTTTTCCAGAACCTTACTGGTACTTGGTAAAGAGGCAAACCATCAGGCTGCAGTGATTCCATGCTTGCACAGTGCTTTCAGCACACTGTAGCTTCTCAGAGGAGATGGTTTAATACCCAATATTGTTTAGGGACTCATGATAGCTTATCCTTCACAACTGTTTTTACAGATGCTTTCTAAGATAAGTTGATATCAACTGCTCATTCTCCAAGTGTTTTCTGAAGAATGGCTTCAGAGTTCTCTTAACATGAGAATACAGTTTCTGTTTTCAATAGCAATCCTCAAAGTAAATCCCAACAATTGGAGGAAAGGACTGAGCAGTTTTCTGTTTATGAAAGTCAAGTAGCTGTTTGTGTGAGGCTGCTTGTTGGTACGTGTCCCACTAGAATGGTTACTGCTGCTGCCAGCTTTTGAAGAGAGCTTTTATGCAGTTATCTAATACAGATTTCTGCTGAATATGTAATTTTCCTTTACTGCATTCTGCTTGACACTAATGAAATCTGAAGACATAGCCATGTGAAATTCAGGAGGGGTGGTCTGCACAGGAGCACTCTATAAATATAAGGAAATCAGCTGAATATATAAAGTCAATACATCTAAATTACTCTATCTGAGACTCCGCTTTAGAAAATTTCATCTTTGAGTAGAGAAATTTCAGTTTACTGCAGACTAAGCTAAATGGTAAAATTACTTTACAACCGTGGGTAATAGGCTATAATTTAGGAAGTGTGAAAAACATCCTCTTGTGATTCTGGTTACACTTAACTAAAAAATTCCTTTCTGCAACTATTTTCCTCCATTAGCAGCCAAAGGTTACTGCCTTCATCCATTCAATTGGTGCAGGTTCAGTGAGCACTCTCTGACCTGTTTCAATATAAATTTAGGCAAACCACATTTGAACTTTTTTTTAAAGGGATGTAATTTGCATCAAAACTTTGAAAAAGCCCTTTACTGGCTCAATTGGTAGAATAACATTTATATGATACAGCATCGATCAGTGGCAGAATAAATTTAGAGCCAATGTAAATGAAGGTGATTTTCTTCATCCTGGGCAATTCTTGGGTTTTTATCAGCAAAGGTCATGTTGAACCAGAATCAAATGCAACTTCTCTTTACCATTTACCAAAATCCCTGAATTAGATCTTGTTCGGATTTTCTTGGAAAAAAGCACTATTTCAGTACTATATTATTTTACAGATTAACTGTGCTCTTATGATTTTTTTCTCCAGAACGTGGTGCCAGTCTGCTTTGCTGCTTCATAGATTAGGATAATTAGCTTTTAGTGCAGTTTAATTCACTGATTGCTAACAGCAGAAATTATACAGTAGATTTTTTGATGCATGACCATTCTTCAGCTAGACTGTCACCACAGCCTTGCTTAAATCTGGTTATATTTCCCAGCCAGTTCTTCTGCTGGGATCTCTTCTGCTTTAGTCAAATAGACTAAAAATATATTCTCTTTCCTGAGACATATTGTTTGTCTAAGAAAAGAGGCATGTACATGCAGACCAGGACACTAATTACATTTATTAATAGTCACATTATACTTTCTAGTATAGCCAAATATGGCCACATGATGGAAAAGTACAAAACTGTTTTTATTTATATACTTTGCAAGAGGTGAAAAAATGATGAAGTATATTTTCCTCACTAAAAAAGATGGAAATAAACTTCTAATTCTTCTACTATTAGTGTCTATAATTTTCATTAGGAGGGAACACATGTGGCTCATTTTGTATTACTCTTGAAATCACCAGTTTGTTATATCAACATAGCAATGTGGCCAGTAGGTGGCAATACATATTTAATGTAAGAAAGGAAGGCAACTCTCCAGCTCTAGTTATGGCACTCATGCTGGCTTTGAGCCTTACCAAGTAACTCAGTCCTCAAGAGCCTTGCCAAGTGTTTTGTCAGCTTTGTAGTTGAAGTACCTGCTGTGCAGGCAGGCAATTATTTGTCAGAGCAGTCAGACCTAGGACTAAATTTAAGTTCTAGTCTCCTATTCTTCCATGTATTCTATGTCTCATTAGGAAATTCTGAATATTTTTCCTTATATTACATAGAAATTTTGGATGTATTCTAAAACTACTGTGAGCAAATACTTTCCCAAGGCCTCCTTTCCTATAGCATATATAGCTTTTGTACATGTTTTGAGAGAAAGAAAGCTGTTGATATGCATTTGTGTGCACACTGGGATTACAGATACAATATCATCTACAATATAAAATTAACTTTATTTTCAATGAGTGATGCAGAGTGCTATTTTCTATAGGATATAAAGAAGGAAGGACTTGTATACAGTCCTTAATACTGGTAAGAGTATAACAGCTGTAATGCTCAAGAGGGCTTAATATAGGGTCATGAAGAGTTTTCTCAGATTAATGAGACATTGCTCTTATAAAGCATTATGTCCAGATATTTTGGCAACACTGCTGTCAGTAGCTGCTCAGAAGTGTATGTAAAAAACCCAAAAGGTCTGGTCCTTGAGTTGTCAATTGATTAGCTTTGTTTTCTGAAAACAGATGTCAGGTGGCTCTGCTGTTCAAACCAACTGCTCAGCATATCTTCAGCCAGAAATTTAATATGAGGTGAGAATGAAAGAGAAGGACCAGAGAGAAGAGGGTAAACAAGAGGCAGATGGTCCATGTGTGAAAATTGCAATGCCAAACAGTGGATTAAGATGCTCTTTTAAAAAGCAACTTCACAACCTGAAAGCAACTGAGAAAAGTTACATTTCCGCTAGCTACAGAGTGAGCAAATTTAGTCTGCCCTCCATCAGAACATCTCCCATTTGTTGAACTGCTGTAGGAGCTGCTTGCCTAAAAAGTGACCTAACAGCAGTTGATTTCTGCTCTGTGAGCAGAGGGAAGCATAAAAGCGCCACCTCTCTGCATGGCTCTGTCAAACCAGCCACCAGACTGATCATCTCTGGGTCAGAGCTAAGAAGCAGGAGACCTCTAAGAAACATGTCCAAGCAGAGAATAAGTGAATCCTCATCTGAGGATTTGGGGCAGGGTAATAGAGAACTATGTTAGGGTACTGTTGCCATCCTAAATATATCTGATACCAAGCTTTAGCAAAATGAACTAGCACAAGTGGCACAACTACTTTTTCCCACACAGCGTGGGTAAGAGTGGGCAGATGTGGGTGTTCATGTGTAGGGACAGAGCAAATGCAGTTACACATCAGGAAGGCGCAGCAGGTAAGGGCTTCTATTCTTCTTTCCACTACAGACTTGTGAGCTATTGACCTTAGTACAAATTCAGCTGGTGGAGAAAAGACCCCTATATACCTCATTTCCAAAGGCTTTTACTGTGTTTCAGTGTTGTCATCTTACTGCAGGGGTTCCATACCGTTGTCTCCTTATCACAAAAGTTTCATACTTTCTTGGTGTTTCTTGTGGGCAGCTGCTCAGAGCACCAACTCTTTCTTCTCCACAAAGCAGCCAACCAACTCCAGTTCCCTTCTCAATGAGCCACCCCACTCTCTTATAGCCCTCTTCTTCTCATTGGCTACAGCTGTGGACTGTTAAAGTCAGGCCTGTTCCTAATCTTTGATAATTGGCCCAGCTGCAACTCCTTAGGGGTAAGATTAATTTCTACACTATCTGTATTTTCTTATATTCTATCCCCCTCCATTTCAGTACTTGATAGTACTGGAATATATGTAAATCTTGGTATCTCCTGTCCCTCAAGTGAACTCTCTTTTACTGTGTCCCTGAATGAACAGATGATTTGGGACTTTACTGGTGACTGGTGTCTGCAGCAGTAGAACAGGGAACTCCAGGCCTGACCTTAACATGGTGCCAGATTGTGTTGGTACAAGTTCCTGTTGTATCCTTGGGAGTTTGCATGCTTGGATTCACACTTTGCAAAGCTCTGGAGAAGTGACAGTGTACACAAGATTGCAGGGGATGAAAGAAGATCTTTATTAAGTGCATGGCACACTGTCTAACCAGGATGAATGTCAGTGTAGGCTGGTGACCGAGAGGTAACAGTCCTGACCGTGTCTTGGGCACCTAGTAGCAGAATGGTCTCAATGCATGAATTTTTTTTTTTATAATTCACTTTTTTAGTGATCCTAAGGAATGCAAAACCCCTCTGTTTAAGGCATTTAGGCATTTTTGAGACTGCAACTGTTCATTCAGGTTTTGCCTATGAAAGTACAAGGCGTTTGCTTTTTAAATAAACCTCTTTGTAGGTTTCCTATGGGTAGCAGTTGACTGATGGTGCATTTTTGCTCCCTCGTCACATTAATGCTCGAAGAATTTAATTTTGAGCTATTTGTGCTACAAAGAAAAAAACAAAAATGGGTACTCAATTCTGTGTCTATTTTGCTAAATAAAACAGGACCACATTTACAGCAGATTTTTAGCAAAGATTTTGTTCTATTAAAATGCCCAAAGGTATGTCCCATTTAAAAAAGTTTTCTTATACTGAGTCTTTAGAATTAAAAATTAAAGGGAATAGTTTGTGGGTTACAAGGAAAAGCAAGATGTGTAAAGACTCTAGCAGATGTGCTCTTATGCTTAAAGTGAAGATTAAAAAAATTCTTTCAGCAAGTGCAGTCAGGAAAAATTCATCACTTCATACACATACACTTTGGGCACTGAGTCAGAAACAGGGAGTAATGACATCAATATATTTGTCTTAAAAAATGTTTGGTATGAACACACTTTCCTTTCTCTATGCTTCACAAATCCTGAAAATCCAGCTCTATTTTGGATTTTAACTTCTACCAATGAACTGCCTTCTCTCAGTACAATCTAATAATTCATGCCATAAGGCATTGCCATGCTGAAAGAGAGGATCAGGTTAGACTCATTAAAGGCCCTAGAATGAGATGCAGCACCCTCTCCAAACCTCTCTGGTCACTTATTTCAACTTTTGCTGCTGGAGGGCTGTTCAGTGCAGGCACACCAAGCCTGTTTTCACTGGACACACAGGAGGCCAATTCACCGTCCAGATTCCCCAGTCAGCCGCGTGCTTTCTGTGTGAGTCCAACCAAGTCATGCCCAGACCCTCCAACACTCAGAGGAATTTCTGCCATGTAGGAGTTGGGCACATCACTTTGTTTGAGCTGTAAAATATCTGTGTTTCTGGTCTCTCCCCATGCAACTGGAATTTGAAAACAAAAGAAACAAACAAAACAAAACAACAAAGTCTTTCCCATTTCATATATAAACAAACAAACAAACAAAAATCTGAGACCCTGACATATTGTAGTGATTGAAATCTGAAGCCATCATAAAAAGGAACACCCAAGAAAAGAGAGTATCTATGCGGAAAACAAATATAAGGCCAAGATCTTCTATCTTAGCAAAAATCCTGCCTGGAATATATATATAATAACTGGAAGCCTAGTTATTAAAATTCAGGGATAAGAGTGGACTGGCCCAAGCAAGGGCAAATGGTTGCTATCATCTCATACACATGCTCAAAGCTCCTCTTGCAGCTCAGCTCCTGCAATAGCAGAGCAGTAAACACTATGATTCCCAGGGAAGAAAACTGAGGTGTAGGTTAAGGTTTCTCTGCAAAGATTTATCACTTGGGTTACTTTCCTAGGGTAACTGCCTCATATAATATTAGAATGTAAATATGTAAATGAAATAGAAAATCTTTAATAGTGAGGCTATTTCCCTAACAAACCCAAAGGGAGAAAAGCTCTATAATCTCTATGTAATTGATTTCTTGTACGCATAAAGGAATTCCAGATTCTTTTCTGTTAGCTGCTTAGTGAGTTTATTCACTGGTCAGATAGGATTGATTATGCCTTAGCATTAATTGTCTTGACTAACATTTATGGATTTATTTGTTTTGAAATGTACTTTTACTCACTCCTTGGCTTCCAGTCCACACTCTCTCCTAAACAGAAGAAATTTGAGTTGCACACTACTAATGTATTGCAAGTTATAGCAGTTCTAATAAAGGTTTTGCAATGCCCACAAATCTAGAGGTGGTGCAATAAGGTAAATCCTAGAATTACAGAATAGTTTGGGTTCCAAGGGACCTTTAAACATCATCCAGTCTAACGCCCCTGCAATGAGCACGAACATTTACAAGATGATGTTGGTCAATAAATACCTTATTCTAGCAGAATGAAGAAGAAATCATCCATCATTAGAGGAGCAAGAAGAATATATTGTTTATAAGCACCTAAATGGATGTATGGAGACTTGGTTCCCAGCTGTGTATGCTGAGCACCAGCCAGCACCAGTCACATTGCCCACAGTGTGTCACAGTGTGTTACTGGCAGCAGAGACACCCAGGCACCTCTGTCTCACTCATTCTATAATGTTAACTTCCAGATGCTGCAACTGGGGGCAAATTCCATCACATTGAACATGCTTCAGTGAATTAGCCATCAAATTGAATACAAAAAGGTTTTCTTCCATCAAACAAACAAATGTGGTCACTACTGTGGTCATTACCATGGTCCTTGAGCATAAGATGCTGCAGTCATACAACAGTCATTGGCCAGGGAGAGTCCAGCTGAGCTCCTACTGACCCCTTCTTTCCATGTATGCTTCTCTGGAAGAGGAAATCCATTCAAAAGAGGCATTTTGTGTCCATTTGCAGTATGTTGCACAGACATTGTCCGCTGTCTTATCATGTGTTAACATTTCTAAATGAAAGAAAAGAACAGGCTTGACTGTTTCTTCACTGGCAGTCTCCTTCTCCTATCTGCCTCCCTGGCTATGATGATATCCTGGATGAAGCTGCTCATAAGCAGATTGGACCTGAGCATGTCCATACTCTTGGTCACAAAACTAGGTTCAAAAATCCCCCCCCAAAATAGATAGATTCCAAATATCCCTGTTGTACTTCCTTTCTTTTGCTTATGTTTAAACCAGACTTTTGGAAATATGATATGTCTTTAAGCAGTGGCTCAGGGTATGTAATTTTCACACATAAGTAGCCCAACAGTATCATACAGAACATACTCAAATCAACAGAAGCTTCACTGCCAGTGCCTGGCTTATTACATATTTTGATTGCTTCTACCTCTCAACCAGGAAATATGAATGTGTCTCTGCTGAAAAAGTGTTTGGTGTTCAATAAACTTTTCAGTTCAAGAAAACCCATCTGTCTTTATTTCATCCACCTTTGCCACTGAAAGAGAGAATTAGGTTTCAGTTTTCAAAAATCTGACTATGTGGCTTGGATTGCAAAACAGGCAAAAAAAAGTATCTGATTAATTTGAGGATTCCCATTAGTGATATAAAGAACACAGTTGGGTTTTAATTACTTTTTTAGTACAACCAAGATGATCTAATAAAGCTGATTATTTTGGTGTTTGCCATTGCTTGTTTCTTTAAAATAAATGCAAAAGTACCTTTTCAATTTGTATTAGTATATTACTTTAATTACAAACCACTTCAATAATTTCTTTAATAAACTCTACTATAGCTTGTTCAAATTAATTCCTAATTACTGCCCATAACATCTGGATATTGCAGTAGTGCACATGCTCTATAAAAACAAACATTTAGATCAATCATATCCTGAAGCTTCACATGGATCAAACTGATATTTCCCCACAAAAGAGAAGAAAGAGGATGTCAACCTAGCTAAAATGCGCACTAGGTGTGATATCAGGTACTTAAGAAAAAAAGAACTCTACCATACTGGGAATTCTGACCACAGCTTTGATCCTTGAAAACTGCATTAAGAAAATGCCATATGCAAAAAAGGATGAACAGAAATATTTTCTAGGGAAAACTGAAGCTCAGAGGCTGAAATATGTCAGACAGCAATACAGCAGACCCAGTAATGAAACACAAATATCTTGCTCTGTGAATTTACTGTTCAATTTATTCAAAGGTTTTTGGGCAGGTCCTTCTGCAGTGTTGAAGGCTGATAAAGGTTATGTGAACATTAAATCCCCACCTGCAGCCTTATGCAAACCCCAAAGCTCCATGCCATTCTTTACTCGCTTTTGGGGCCCTCCCAGAGCTCCTGGAGCTCAGAGGAGTGTTAGCTACCTGCCTGTGGCTTGAAAGGCAAGTCACAGCTGAGATGGGGTTTAGGAAACAGTTTGTCTGCCCCTCATCTGTGCATGTCCTGGCTGAGGCTGGAGCCCATCTGTGCAGGCGTGCCCTTCACTGCTGTCCTGGCAGCAGGCAGAGTCTGTCCTTCAGAGCTGAGCCTTCGAGGAACACTGGAGGATGGATGAAATGTGTCACCACAACTGTGTGAGGCACCCTGGGGGCCCCAGCCACGCAGATGAGATTAATGCAAAAGGGAAAATGGGAAAAGGAAGAATCCACAGTGAATGCCTGGTTTAACAGCTGTGAAATGTTCATATTTCAACTATTGTTTTCTGCATTTGTAATGCCACTTTGCAATGAAATTTTCTCTCTCAGTCTCTTCAAAGATGTTACTTTTAAAACTTCCCTCCACCTTTGGGTTCAAAACCTTGCTTAAAATAAGCATGGATTCTTCTATTTTCTACCAGGATGAGAAAACAGTGACATGAACTGCTTCATGATAAGCTGTTCATATGATCTTTCCAATGTGGCCTGTAACAAAGAAGCAGTGGAAGTTTTATGAGAAAGCCCATAAACTTTTCAACTTCAGTCAAGCCTTTCATTGTGTGTATTTTATTTGTATCAACCTTCTCCCCACTCAGCTTCTCATTGACCCCCACAAGTCAACACTTGAAAATATCACCCTCGGAGAACAGCCTGTTTCCAAATGACCATTGTTCATTTTCACTTTCTCCTTAGATCTTATCTCACATACATTTCTTCAGAGAGCCACCAGCAATAATAATCACCTCCTCTCCAAGAGCACTTGAGTAAATAGCTCTAGGGTGTTGCTGTTCTTTATGTAAGTGGGAGCTGGACTGGGATGAAATAGAGGGGAGTACTGCTTAAACAGAGACTGCTAGATTGTTTTGGTGAATCCACAGCCCTGCACAGCAGAGCAATGTTGTCTATGTAATCTAAGGGACTGTTTCATTTGTGACCTTGTCATGCATTGGTGCACAGAAAATTTCTTCCCTGCTCCTGCTCACAGCTGCATGTACGTGTGTAATTTATCTTCATCATGCCTAGGCATAAAGCCAGGGAGGGGCATGGGAAAAGCTGTCCTTCTGCTTTTTTCATTTTCTCGTATCAAGAGGTTCCTGTGTTTGCTCAGCTGGGGAGAGTTGCTGCAGGCTTCCTAGGTCTCCCGCTGAAGTGGCAGCCCAAGGGCTCTTCCCAGTGGGAAGGCTATGCAGCTCCTGCTTTCAGGCAGAGAGATGTTTTGTAAGTAGCAAAGCAAGAACTGAATATTCTGAGGCGAGAATCTAAGCTCAGACTATTTTTGAGATATATCTTTATTTGCAAAGAACAGGGGTGTTTCCCAGCATCTTAGTGCTCATTGTTCAGGGCTTCTCTGTGACTCCAGAGGAAACGTCTGGGAAAGAAAACCAGCGTTGCAGATGGCTCGAGATGTGAAGTTCAGGCTGGATTCCCTGTTGTTTCTGCTCCTCCTGGATGGGGCTGCTTGCCTTCACTTAAAGCTACGCAAATCTTCTGGATAAAATTCAGCATTGCTGATTCCACGGAGCGTGTACAGAGGCAGCCTGCTGTCCTTACCTGACGTCCTCCTTCCCCAGTGGGATGCACACATCATGGGTTACACAAAAAACGGCAGCAGACATATTGCCCTCCTTTAAGAAAAGCCTATTGTATTCCTCTAAGAAAAGCCACCCCTTAGAGACACTTTCCAGCAGCAGCAGCAGCCCGTGCTGCAGAAATCGGGATCACGGACACGGGCAACGGGAGCCGCCGCGCGGGGCTGCAAAGCCCGGCTGAGATAACAGGAAACGGGGGCGGGGGGAGCCCAAACCACAGCTCGCAAATGCCTCGGGAAGCGACTTTTCCTCGACAGAGAATGGGGGCTGGGCTGAGGGGGCCGGGCCGGGGACTGGGCCGAGGGGCTGGGCCGAGGGGCTGGGCTGAGGGGCTGGACCGAGGGGCCGGACCGAGGGGTCGGGCCGAGGGGCTGGGCTGGGTGCCAGGCCGGGAGGCTGGGCAAGGGGGCCGGACCGAGGGCTGGGCCGGGAGGCTGGGCAGGGGACTGGGCCGGGAGGCTGGGCCGAGGGGCCGTGCAGGGGGCCGTGCAGGGGGCTGGGCAGGGGGCCGGGCCGGGAGCTGGGCCGAGGGGCCGGGCCGGGAGCTGGGCAGGGGGCTGGGCCGGGAGGCTGGGCCGAGGGGCCGTGCAGGGGGCCGGGCAGGGGGCTGGGCAGGGGGCCGGGCCGAGGGGCCGGGCCGGGAGCTGGGCAGGGGGGGACAGCCCCGCCCTGCCGGGAGCAGCGCTGCAGCGCCGCCGGCCGCCAGGAGGTGGCGCGCGAGGACGCGGCGGTGCCGGGGGTCCCGCCCCGCCCGCCCGGGGTGGGTGCGAGCCCGCGGCCCCCCCGCTCAGCGCGGGCAGGGCGGGAGGGCAGCTCCGCAGGCTGGGACAAAGGGATCCGCCCTGCTCATGGCGGAGGCGGTGGGGTGCTCGCAAGGGAGGGGTGCTCGGCTGCAGGCAGGCGCCGTCTGTAGGAGCAGGGATGCGACCTGCTCCGCGGCTCCGCCGGCATGGACTTGGAGGGAGGGAGGGAGGGAGGGAGGGAGGGAGGGACGGAAGGGAGCTGTGGGGTAAAGGGACCGACCGCCTCAGCGGCTTGTCCCGTAGCAGCAGCTGTGACACGTCCGGGGACATTCTGGGAGGAACTCCTGGCTCAGGCAGCGCCCGAGCCGCGTGCGGAGCCGTGCGGGAGCGGCGGTGCCCGCGCTCGGCAGGACGCCCCCGTGCCGGGCGGGCGGCAGAGCCTGCGCTCAGGGGAAATCACAACCACGCAATAAAAGCCCTTTGAGCAGTGAATGGCCTCCCTTTTACGTGTCAGTAGCGCAGAGAATCCAGCAGACACCCCGGCTCCTCTCGCTGGGATGGGCTGTGCCCTCTCGGCAGCTCTTCCCCCCAGCAGCCGCGTCCAGCGGCTCCTGAGCGGCGCTCGGCGTGCCCATTGTCAGCCTGCCAGCATCCAGCCGGCCGCAAACCTCGCAAGCCGAGTGCGAGATTTCCATCGTGTCGCTGTGCTAAGCACGGCAAGAAGAGGAACAATTTTTAATGCGAATTCCTTCAGGCTCTTGTTTACATCTTTGGCCAGAGCTCCCGAAAGCAAATCATTTGCGTGCTTTACAAGGTGGTAGAGTGTTTTTTTTTTTTTTTTGACTTCTGACTCTTTTGTCGATATATTTACACTCTGCCCTTGAACAGCATTGTAATTACCAAGCACTTCCCTATTTTCTATATACTAGTATTTTTCCGATTACCTAAGATCAACAGTCTCATTGGCAGCTGGCTTAATCCCCCAAACCTCTGAATCTGGCTTAATCCTCCAAACCTGAAGTGGAGAAATTGTAGAGATAGATGTGAACTGTGTAACTTGGTCTTCGTTTGCTTGATGCAGCAGAGAAAACCAGAGTGCTCACAGCATTTGGGAGGAACCAGGGAATGCACTGCCCCTCTTTACTAAGGCTCGCTAGCATACAGCTTTTTGATCTCTATAATACGAGTGAAGAAGCCATCCAGCTGCTGTATGGATCTGCAGTTATTTGTCCATGAGGTATAACCCAAGAATAGCAAGAAAATGTCTAAAAAATTTTTCAACAATTCTATGTGCTAGAATTTGAGGAAAATGTGTAAGCTGCTCTCTGAACCATGTTTCTTTTGAGTGTGGCTGAATGGTACTGAGAGATATAAATTCGCTACAGCAGGCCAGCAAACATTTTTCCCTGTAGTCTGCTGAAGGAGCATTGTGTGCTTTTTTTGATTCCTTTTTCTTGGCATTTAGGATACTTCCATTTCAATGGCATCTCGTGGTCTTATAAACATAATAGTATTATTTGTGTTCAAGGTGTATAGCCTTAAGTTTCTAAGGCCACACATCTGGTACAGGACTAAAGAAAGGTGACCTCTTAGATCCCTGTTTTTGGGCCTGGGATTTTTCAATATGAATTGGATACCTAAACTGCAAGTATAGGTAACAGGGGAGGTGGTTGGGGATGGTAATCAGGACTGCACAGTAAGTGGGAAGGGACCTGAATTTTAGCTGGTAGAAACTATAAAGCCTTTTGCCAGCTCACGTCCTGTGGGATGCTCAGACTAAACAGGACTCAAAACAGACTTAAAGTCATCCCACTGGATGCAGGTGATAAAAGCATGCATTTACTTCCCAAGTAGTCACTGGTAATAATGTTTTTATGTAACATTTCTCTACTTGCCTGAGAGAACTTACCAGGAAAGTGGGAGAGCTGGGGCTGGTGAGGAATGCCCAGGCTGCCACTGGGACACTGCTGAGGCTGTCCTACTCTGAAAAAAAGCAGCTGAAGATTTGGAGATGAGGAATGCGTGGGAACAGTCTTAATAGTTCAGGCCCTGCAATCCACTGGTGAGAACACTTAGCAAGGAATGGGGAGTGCAGTTTCAGTCCCAGATCTGTGCACATATGTCATTTGATGCCTCACTGAATGCACAATTGTTATTAAATCTATCACAATTAAGATTACTACTCCAGCTTGTCCATGGTTTTCCCATTATTTTATTTTGTATTTCATGAGGCAGAATTGTGTCTGTGGTGCCTTGCTTAAGAAAATGCTGTGGATGTGTGTTGGTGTTCACTGAGCATGCCTGTGAGCTTGGGTCCCCTGGGCAGGTAAACAGCAGGAGCCTTGTTTGTAAATCTCCAAAGGGTGGTGGGCACTGAGAAGCACAGCTTAGACAAGACAGTTTCTGGGCATGCACAGAACTACAATATTAGGCTGGCAAGTATAAAAATAAGATGGTTTCTACAGCGGTTGTGATTTTTTTGGATTTTGATATAAATTCAATCTAAATTTTACAGTAGTCTGTTGAGTTCGCAAAGCCTCAGAAGTGTTCAGAGCCAATTTTCTGACTGTCTTTGCACTTATATTTTTTTACCAGCTTTTGTATTTCCTTTTCTTTGTTCCCTTATGCAGTTTCTCATGTGGGTGTGAGAACTATGTGATGTGTTCCCCTGCCATATGGAACAAAAGTTTTGAAATGATCTGTCTTCTGTATTAAATCTCAGCTGAAAAACACCATTTGCTGTGTTTTCTGACTTCTTCAGAGACAGTGTTGCTTCTGATCAGTTTTATAACAACATCAGTTTTGTAATGGGGGGTTACAGTTTTCCTCAGAGATAACAGGAAACAAAGTCTGCAGGAATTCTCATTCACATGACTGTCTTGCTCTGATTGTACCTGGATGTGATGAGAGTGCTCAGTCAAGGCGGGTTCAGAGCTACACCCAGTCCCTCATGCAGCCCTGAAAGGAGCATTGCACCAAGAGGAGCAGCTGGATGCTCTGCTTTGACACTGAGTGGGTGGTGACTCCAGAGACACAATGCTGCAGAGAAGTGGTGGCCTTGTAGCTGTCTCATTCGGTGTCCAGTTCCAAGACATCTGCTAATTTAACATTGGCTGTGAGAACTGTCGGAGCAAATGGCTTGGAAACGAGGAGGTGCCGTAGGGGGGAAAAACCTGATGCCATATAACACTGCTCATTCAAAAAAAAAAAAAAATATCCTGAACCCTTTCCAGCCCTTCTCCCTTCAGCTACAAGATGCTCTGTCACTGTCTGTGTCTCCCATGCACAGGGTGATTAATGGCCACTTTAGGCCGGCAGTTTATAGCTCATAAATACTTGGGTGTGTCAGACTGTAATGGATCCCTTAGGAATGACAGTACTGTTTGGACAGTGGCTGAACACATCCCTCTGAATTCCCATCCCTTCAGCATGGAAAATGGATTTTAATGGTCACAAACAGATGGTGCCCATGAAAAGGGAAAAAAACCCCCAGATTATAGTTTATGTCAGACAGGGTAGAGAAAATAACCTCCTATATTTAAAGCTTTATTTTATTAGAAACAATAATTTAGCTTCAAGCCATTGTGATACAATAAAAAAAAAAACCTCAATATTAATATTAGCAATAAGTGGATCTCAAAAGACACAGCAGTTCTGTTTAAACTAAGTAGGAGAATCTCAGTCCAAAAGTAGAGTTATATTTTAGCTTGCTCTTTTTGTTTGCTTGTTTTGTTCAAATGAGAGAGATTTGATTTCCCCAATTAATCAGTCAGGGAGCAGAAACAGTTGAATTGAAGTGTCCCACAGCCCAGAAGAATGTCATTAACAACACTTTAAGTTTTTGAGCTTTATCTAAGTCAGCTGGAAATCTAGTTATTTCCATTTATTGGAAAGTCAGGAAAAAAGTATTCAGGTTTGGTCACCCTGAAATAATTAATTCAAGCAGGATACTGGACTGCAAAATCCTAGCAATTTTGGTTCAAGTGCTTGTTCAAGCCTTGAGAGAGCACAGAAACATCCATTAATGCACAGTTTATGTGTAATATAGTGATAAATACAAGGCCTATTACTGACTGAGGGTCAGACACACAAGATTTAAATTTCATTGTAGACACCTCTGTGAGTGTGATTTATTTAAAAAAATCCATATAATACCTCAGATATTTTTTCCACTATCACCTCAGTACCAGCAAACCCACCCAGAGTCCTCGGAGTCCTGGACTAAAGCCCATAAAACACGCCAGTTCCTTGCTGGTTGTGGCTACAGGTTTGCTGATGTTATCCTCTCTTTATGATACTTTGAATCTTGCATTCCTGCCCAGTTTCAAAAGGATTGAGTGCTGTCTTTCTCCTGCTTTACCCAAAAGAGTGCAGAAGGATGTGGCTAAGGTATGTCTTCTGAAATACCAGGTAGTCTTCTGGATACCATTTGCCTTGGTGGTAGAGGGAGCTTAAATGTGAATGGCAGTTGTTCCTCCTTGAGCCATGTTTTAAAATGTAAAAATGTGCATGGATAGAGGGATAACAGGTATCTGAGCACATCTGTAGATCTTTTTGTGAAGAATCTTTCTTCTGCACTGGCGTCTCTTACAGGGTGGCGGAAAGAAATTACATCCCTCCTTCCACTCTGTTTTTCACTGACAAGTGTTGCATATTATGAAACTAATAACTAAGTGCTTCACACTGTGTAGGGATTTTAGACTATGACTTGCATTCCTAGCATCCAATGTCTAAAGCTTTTTATAGTTCCTGCCTGGTGTGTGTCTCTGGAGTCAAAAGGAAGGTAAAATGGTTTTGCTTCCTCTGATATCAGACAAAGCTTTCAGTGAACAACTTTCCGGGCTTGAATTCAAAGGACATCTGAGATGGGACCTTGCATGACCAGACTAGCAGGAGTGGGTTTGTTCCCTGGTGTATTTCTGCAGAGCAGTGCCCTGCAGTGCTGAGTAGAAACGTTCAGCACTGCCCTGTCACAGCCTGGCTGAGCAGTGATTAGGTTTTCATTCCTGAAAGTGTCATCTGTGAGATTTGCAGGCCATTTCCTTGATATAAGGGGAAACTGGAGGGAGGTTGTGATTAAACTGCTGAAGTGATGGATGTAGTCACTTGCTGTGGTGCTGGCCCATGGCCAGCAGCCCTGGGAGGCTGCAGTGGGCAGCCTGCAAGTACAGGAAGCACAGGGATATGAGGCAAGCAGGAAATGGGCAAATAAATTGAATGGGATATGTGAAAATGCAAGAAAGTGAAGACCGTGACACTAAAGAAGTGTTTTTTATATGATTTTGTATATGAATCCTCTGGTAGTATGGATAATGGCACAAAGAGGGAAATTAACTTTCAGAGTTAGAAACAAAACCTGTGAAATATTTTTCATGACATGACCAAGAGGCTTTTGTGCTTTTTAAGAGAATGCAAAGACTCAGCCTCCAACGGCCTCTGCAGGGAGAGATGAGAAGCAACTGGGACCACAGCTGTGTTGAGTTTGTACCAGAGAATCTTAATTTCTTTACAGGCTTTTTTTGAGACTTGCAGTAGAGAAAGACCCAATATTTGTCTCTGTGGCCCCAAACCAAGCATGCTATGTTTGATTCTCCATCTTACTAACCTCCTCTGAGCTCCACTGGAAGCCAGTTACTGACATTTGCACTGCATGGAATGTAGTATTAGTGTGTTAAATCAGCACTAGCATACAGTGTTGTCAGCTCCTGCTTTTTATGAAGAAATAATCACGATTTTTCTTCAAGTCTGTGCTTCTGGGTCTGTATGAGTATCTCAAAATTCCTTAAAGAAGGAAAGAAAAAGAAAGAGAGAAAGAAAAGAAAGAGAGAAAGGAAGGAAGGAAGGAAGGAAGGAAGGAAGGAAGGAAGGAAGGAAGGAAGGAAGGAAGGAAGGAAGGAAGGAAAAGAAAGAAAGGAAGAAAAAGAAAGAAAGAAAGAAAAGAAAGAAAGAAAGAAAGAAAGAAAGAAAGAAAGAAAGAAAGAAAGAAAGAAAGAAAGAAAGAAAGAAAGAAAGAAAAAGAAAGAAAGAAAGAAAGAAAGAAAGAAAGAAAGAAAGAAAATATGAACCAAATGTAAAAATTGAAAGAGAACTGAACAATAGGAAATGAAATATGCTTTTTAATGCTCATGATTTTTGTGGCATGGCCAATCACTTTTCAATGCTTAGACAGAGAAGTGTAGACAACATTTCTTGCAGATCTTGCTAGGGAAAGAGAAGTGAGCAATAAACAGGACATGAGAAGGTCTTTGTCTTTTTCTCAGTGGGGTGAGCATGCCTGTTATTGTGTGAAACAGAAGGCAGCAGTGTATCCCTGGTGGCCCTCAGAGCTTCAGGCCATTTGGGTGATTATTGGATGGCCATGGCTGGAGCCTGGGAGAACAGTATGTGTTATTGCAGGGTAATAACTGGGGCTGGTGTGTGGGGTCTGGGCAGCTGGCCCTTCCAGGCTGCATGGAGACAACTGGCCCATTTCACTGGATCCCCTCTGATGGTAATAACTTCTAGTCCCAGCTAGCTGCAGATGGATGCAAACCGGTGACCTGGAGGTGAAGTATCCCATTCCAGTGCCCTGAGTCACTCCTGCTGTCCTTACAATGAGCTTTCTGTGCCCTGTGCAGGGATGCTCTTGCTTTGCTGCTTGCCAGCTCTGCTTCTCAGCTGTGAGTTTGTGGAAAGCTGTGCATTAAAACAAATGCACTGCTTTCCACAAAGTCTTCCCCTATGGCCCTTTATGTATTTTAAAGGGCACAGAATGTGTCAGCTGTGACTGTATTGCTAATTAAAAATATCATCTTTTGCTTTGTCTTCTGTCACCTTGAAAAGTCAGATCTTTGCTAAAGGCTGGAGACCATACAACTCATAGCAGAGTGTGTGTTGTGGGCTACCAGATGAGAGAATACGAGCTGTGAGTTCAGGGCAAATTATTCCTGTTTCACATTTTGTTCCATTCTCACAGCAGTGTGGCCCTGTAGCTCCTGGAAGCTGGTAGCACCTCAGCCAAGGAAGCTACTTCATACCAGGAGAACAGCTCCTGTTTGTAACATGCTGGTCTGGCCTGTAAGGTTTGAATATTGTGGTGTCCCTGAGGCTGCACAGTTTAATACTGCCTGCATCTAGAAGGCAGCAGGGGAAGCTTGTCTATGGAACTGACACTTGTCCAGACAAGTCAATGGCCATAGTGCACTGATGACTGGGTTGTTCACGTGCATACGGAGATGTAGCTCATTATTTCTGCAAGTGCCATTCAGCTCTGCTGTTATGCAGCTCCCCGCCTTATCTAGTGTAGCACACACTAGACAGACACCGTGTGCTATGTCAAAGCAGGATAGGCTTATTGGGAGAAATCTACAGCACACAAGCCACATTCAGGAAACAGTATTAACTAAAACTCTTTCCATCTTGAAAAACATGGAAAACCTGTTAATTAAAGTAAAAAGAATCAGGGGGGTCTGAATGAAACTTCCTCCACTGTTTCACTTCCTTCACTTCTTTCTTTTCTTGGGTTGGTTCGTGTTTGCCCAAAGTACAACACTGAAGCACAAATCCTCATATGTGTGTTTGCTCTGACTGGTTAAAACAATGCCTTCATACTATTTATTTTTGTGAAATGAATGCAGACCTCTGTAGGAGCCTTGTGCCTCAGTGTTTTGCAGTAAAGGTCAGGAGTCTATTCATGAGACTTCCAAAGTGTTATTGTTAAAACATCTCTTTGCTATGTCACTGTTTCCCCTTTCCTCTCCTCATTCAAAATAACACATTGTCATTAGTGACTTATAAGGCTCTCCCTCTAAGCACAGCATATCCAGCTTTCCTTAATTTTTTTTCCCCAAGCTTCCTTCCTATTTAAACAAAGAATTGTTTTAGTCATTTGGGACTGAAATATTCCTAGCCTTGTTATCATGAAAAAAAAAATCACTCTCTTTTATGGAGTGATTTATAAGCACTGCAGTTTTATTGCTGTTGCGAGTTGCAGTATCATGATTTGTTAAAATAGAAAAGTTATGTTCTAATATGGCCATTGTTGCAATGTTCACTCTAACCTTTGTATGACTAATGTGGCCAAAACTTTAAGCTTTTAATACATCAGTCACTTTATGAACCCTTGTAAGTGATACTTCAGCAAGAAGGAAGAGAGGAAGGCATGCTGTTGTAATTCAGTAATGCAGTGTACAACTAGTCCTTGTACTCCTAAGTGCATATTGTCACTTTCATTATATATCTTGATTTCAGACAACTTTAACTTGGCATGTAATTTTTTACTCAATGACTTTTAAAGTAAAAAAATGTCCGTAAGATCATGCAAAAGAGCATTTTCAGTTATTTGGACACTCATTTATTACTTAGACAATCTTTACATTGAGCCTGGTGTGGTGTCTCTGACCAAGTCGTGTCCCATGTTAAAGTCACTGTCCCTCATCTGAGCACACTGAGCATGATGAACCCAAAACTGATCCCCTATATGCCAGAAATTACTCAGTTCATTGCTAACCTACTTGGGGTTTTTTTCAGACGTATCTGTCTTTATACATTGAAATGGTTAATTCTCTTTGCAGTTCATTCTACTAAATTAAAAAAAAAATCTTCTTGGGAGAGCATTTATTCACCTATAACCATGTTACCTCTTAGTCTCCATTTTGGTGACTTGAGCAGAGCGAGCTCTGTAGATGTCTTAGTGAGGCTGAGAAATAAT
Organism: Melozone crissalis; assembly: GCF_028551555.1. NCBI lineage: Eukaryota > Metazoa > Chordata > Aves > Passeriformes > Passerellidae > Melozone > Melozone crissalis. Next base: position 57,313,018 of record NW_026535791.1, on the reverse strand, counting down.
TTGTGTGCCTTTTAAAGCACTCTTATGGAATTACTAAATAGTTTCTGAAGGAAATGCAACTTACATCATCACAGTGTCTGTCTAACACCTTCCCACTCTTTTCCTCATACCTTACTGAGTCCTTGGCCGCTTTCAGTCCAAACTGTCAGAGGGGCGACAGTCTCAGAGTCATTCCAGTCTGTGCATTTAGAGCTGTATGAAAATGTTGCACTGTGAGGAGGTGATACACATCTGTGCTACTGGGAAAGGAGAAGCAGCCAGAGCTCAGCCAGCTGCCCAGCCTGTGCCTTGGGCTGCTGAGCCAGCATTGCTGAGCAGGGCCGTAGTGAGAAGACAGCAGCAAACACATTAGGGGCCGAAATTCCTACTGCATAAATAGAAAGAAAGAAACTAAAAATACAATTTCCTAGGAAACCAACTTTCCTAAATTGTTTCATGAGCTGCAGAACTAGTCCTGAACCTCAGGCATCACTGCTGGATGCAGTGCTCCCCACTCAGAAGAGACCTTCCTGTAAAGCATATAAATTTGTAGATGTTACAAATTTAAAGATGCCATCTGTGTCAATCATTATTTTCATGTTTTAATTATATTTTCTCTTTTGTGATTTTTTTACATTTCTATGTGTATGAATTTGGGCTTTGTTAATACTAGCAAACATGTTATGATCATTTGGCCAGAAATTCTGCATTATACAACACTCTAGAGTGCTTTGAATAGAAGCCACTCAGGATGAGACTTTCAAGACCTTTCTCTGTCATGCTCTGTATCTGCCATAACAACAGAATAAGATACTCCAACCAGCTTTGACAGTCAGCCACCTCTGGTAAGTAATGCATTTTGTGGTGACTTTTACTATCCCTGCCATGTTATGAATTATTGTCCTGCCTGTTGCCTTAAGCAATTAATAACACAAATTCTGATACCCCCTGCCCCATCACAGTGACAATCCACCAATTCCATCTATAAATGTATGGAGTCAGGAGATAGTCTTTCATCTCTTGGAGGAAGCAGTTACTGGTCAATGTGTGTCAGCTGGAAGATGAAGGGCTCTGTGCTCCCTGAAAGAGGTGAGTTTCAATTCTCACACTCTGTCATGTCAGTGATTTTGGGATGAATTGCCACCTGAGGTCAAGATGATTTGCATATAAATGTTAATGATGATACAGTGCAGTGTGTAGAGGTCAGGGCATGTGGCTGGTGATCGGCATTTAGGGAGCTCATGGGATGACTATCATGCACCTGGGAATGGACTAAGAAGTAAGAATGTAAAAATTGCTTGCTTGTTATTTTTGACAGTTTACAGGTCTCTATATATATTTCATTTGTGTTTGCATTTTTCAAAGAAAAATTCTTTTACCGGCCATGTATATATGAAGCTATATTTTTATGTGCAGAAGCTTTGGCTGATTCAAAGCTCATTAATAAATTTTGTAGTCATGAAAGGAAATGCGCACTTGATATTGTGTGAAAAGATGAGCCGTGTTTCCTGCAACAGAAAAAGGGGTTTTGGCAGGTTTTGTCTAACACATAATATTACAGATGTATATTTTATATATATACCATCTTACAAATAAAAATATAAATATATGAAATAAATTTAGAACATATCATACCATGATAATATATTACTATATACTTTATGTACTATATATGCATATTATAGCATTGGGTTCCTTGCTACAGTGGCATTTTCATTTAGCATTTTTGATAATTCTGAATTTGTTGTGTCTGAATGGCTAACAGAATGCTTGTAAGGAGGTAGCCCGAATTGACATATTATGTGCTGTAGGCTAAAGCTGTGAAAGGTACAATAGTATGGAGGTAAAATAGTGTGGAGGTGTTATTATGAGCAGAGATAAGGGAAACTAGGCTCAAACTGATGGATTTATTTGCTTTTTTTAGTAGTTCCTCAGCAGTGGGGAATTTGCATAATTCCATCTCCTGAGGATATTGCAGTGTGTCAGAAGTGGCCACAACACATGTGTAACTGTGTCAGGGAGAGCTGCTTGCAGTGGCCTAAAGGAGGGCCAGGAAGTGAGTTAAGGGTTTGGTGGTGTGGACAAGCAGGAACCCTTTTGTGGGCTCATTCTCTTGTGTTTCTGCAATGCCATGCTCCAAAGGGGAGTAGGCGAGGAAACCTGGATCCCCATTCCCTTTTGCCCTCAAAACTTTAACAGATACTAAAGCTGGTACACATCTATTAACTACTGGTTTGTTATTGTCACTGTACTTTAGAGTACAAGGCTTGAATTTGTTGCCTTTCATCTTCCAAGTACTTCTCATTAGGCATTATTTTTGTTCAAGCCCTTCCCCACTGTAAATGTATGTAGGCTGTAATCAAGTAATTTCTTATCCACTTGAATGAACATAAATAGATAAGATTTTTCAGTCTCCAGCAAACAGCTGTATTTTCCTGCTCTAGCCATCCATCCCTAAGCTCTTTGCAGATTTTCAGCCTCCTTTTTTGAAGCTGGATCTCCTCAAAGGACGCTGTGTTCTAGCAGTGAGCTTAGAAGAGAAAGTGCCATCCCTTTGCCATCAGTATTATTTCCCTATTTCTTCACCCAAAAGTCTTTTAAGCTTTTAAATATGAGGTGCTCTGCTCAATCAGCTGTCTTGTAGAGCCCCAAGGCAGTTCCCCTTTGTGGAGAGTTATCTCAGTGCTTTCTTCCCAGTTGCCCAAGCTTCTGTTTTGAAAACACATTTTACTTTACTGAGCATGGTGTACAGGCAAGACAAATTGCTCTGGCTGCTCTTCTAAACTTTGTGATACCTATATATTTTCTCAGCAATTCTGGATGTATTTTTAGATGATTAGTGAAAATTATGATTCTGCACCTTCCCCACTGTTTTTTAAAGGTCTATGAATCAGCCAGTCCTTGTTTAACCTAACATATCCTCCAGTAACTGCTAGAAGATTGCATTTTTTTCACAGTTAATATAGAATGGCACAAGTTGAATATGAAATCACACGCTGGGCAGTTACCTAAGAGTATGAAGCCTTCATACTTGCTTTTTTATTGAAACTTGCAGCTTCTGAAAACAAAACTTGATTGATTTCACTTGGTAGATTTCCTTTAAATTAAGGCTGCTCTTGGTCTGTTAACCATTGCACAGCACAGCTGGGCATTCCATTGATTAGTTTAATTCCAATAGTTTAGTTTAATCCTGATTTTCCTGTGGCTCATGAATTTATTCTGAGAGTGCACACAAAAATTTCTATCATGACTCACTGATCAATAAAACCTGAATTTTTTTCTTTACTTTTTATTTTGACCCCTGAATTAGATTGGAAAAGGGAAAACTTAGATATCAGTTGTTCTGGTGCAAATGCAAATTCCTTCTGGTGAATGAAAGAAAAAAGTGGAGGGTGTGAATAAAACAAATGGGTATTTTTAGACTTGATATGAAGAACACCAGTAAAATCAGAAACTTTGCAGACAAGAGTGTGGATATGGCAAAACACAATTTTCACTTCAAAAAGCTACTAAAAAAAAGGTGGGAGGTTTTTTAGGAGCCAGGATCACTGGTTCCTAAAATATCACATACATTATTATCTATTTGTAGAAGTTTGAGTGATAGCTGTGTGGTGTTTAAGAAAATTAATTTTTTTTTTTTAATTCACAGGAGAATAAACCCCCTTTCCATTTCTCTAAGTTCTTCTGAAATGCTTGTTTGGCACTTGTTGAGAAGACAGAAGAAAAAGGGGAGGCCCAGGTGGAGAACTTCCCCATGTAATACTTCCTCTGGCTTGCATATTCCTTGCTCTGGCTCCACACTACAGGCTAGGTACAAGTGCAAATCAAGATGCTGGGAGATTGCTACACGGTTTTGGAGGGTGCCCGGTCATAAAGAACTTGATGCAAGATGAAGATTTCATTTTGTATGCTTAAAAGTGAGTTCTTAAAGACTTGTGTGTGTAAATACAAGGAAACCTACACAAGAAAGCACTGTGATTAAAACACTTCTTTTAACTGTTGGTCTCAAATAGAAGAAGCTTGATTTCACTCTATTTCTCTGGAAAGGCCATTTCTACTAAGAGAACTTCATATGTTGCTCACTTATTAGTAGTTTCTTTGTAGTTCAGTATATATTAAAAGAAAGTGATATATATTATTATTATATATAAATATGTATGTTTCCACTCTTTTGTAATTTACACAGACAACAGAGCCATAAGCCATGAAACTAGTACAACCCCTAGCAGTAAAATGCCTACAATTTGTTATGCAGTTAATTTACAACTTTAGTTCCTTTTTCTTAAGAAATACAGGTTCCTTTAAAAGTAGTTACTTAGCATTAACCTCTAGTCTTTTTCTTCCTCTCTGAGTCAGCAGAATTGCTGCTGTTCATTTGGAGCCAGTGGCTCCCAATGAGACTCTTATGTGGGGAGCAGATTATACACCATGGTATTGGATCACACTCATTTTCCTAAATAAGGATCTACGAAGGTTGTCATAATCACAATACATTTTTTTCTAACTGTCATGGCTTTCCCTCTGGTCTCCAAGAGGGAACAAGAGCAATAAAGTAAACATTTTTTTGCTAGATTTTTTCAACTTAATACACCTTCTCTTATAGTAGCACAACAGGAGGACAACATACTGTGGGAGAGTAGTCTGCCTGAAAGAGATGGCACATGCACAATTTCTCTGCTAGTATAATGACTGATAGACATGATCAGAACAGAATTCACAAGGCAGACTGCTGTTAACACTGTCTGTAAATAATAATGCTGCTCCCAGTGCTCTAGAGTAAGAGTGATTGTCCTTCTGTCTGCCTTTGATAGCAGACAGATAGCTGGGAAGCATGTAATTGTATCCTAGGTTGTTAAGTGCCTAACAAGTCTGGGATTCAGATTTAAGTCAAAGGAAGAAGATACCTTTGAAGTGATTTTGAACAGTGAGATACCTGCCTGCAATTGAAGTGTCTTGCCTCAGCCTTTGTGAGTACAGAGAAAAAAAAAGGGGTTTTGCTGTAAAAACTTATAGGGGCTTCAGTAAAACAATTGTGGTGTAGAGAGGGGTGCCAACATCTTCCATAAAAAAGATTTTCCCAACACAGGAAAATCAGGAGCTAGAAGGGCTGTGTCATGAGCTGCTTATTTGAGCATATCAATGGGCTTCTAGATGGGAGTGCACAGTTTTTTCAAGAGTGTGCTGACTGACATCCAGAGGTCATTTCTGGAGCCCAGGATAGCAAAGGCACCCTTGTGATTGTGTACCCAGTTACTTATGGGGAGAAGATGTACACTTCATTTGTAAACAGCATAAACAGCTATTCTCTCTCAGTTTTGTGGGGTGAAATATGTGTCTGATGGCTGTTTGGTAGGAAAAGCATTTGTGTCTGCAACTGGGTCTGTTCTGTTGCCCTGATGAAGACAGATTATGTCATTGGCAATTTGTCTATAAGAAGGGCTGTTACAGTAATTAGCTTCTAACTTGCATTTCACATTTTCTACTCATTAGCTTTGATAAATGAAGAGTGCTTAGGATCAGAAGTGCCTCCTGAAATGGAAGGGCTTAACCATGACACCTGTGCATGCAGACACAAATTGAAATCACTGATAGAGTGTTTGCTTCACATCACCACAGTTCCACCACCTGCTACATTGCTTCCCTCCAGTCCCATGTCAGGTCACGTTCCAGTGATCACGACGTTCGTGACCTACCTGTGAGCTCAGACAAGCGGAGGGAATTCACACTCCTCCTCCTCCTCTGCCCTGCTTGCTCTCCTTTGCGTGACAAGATGAAATGTGTGCTACTGGCCTGGAATAAAAGAGAAAGCCTCTTGCAACTTCCATGACATGATGTGGATGGCATGGTGCAGGGAAACAACTTTCAGAGTTGGTCAGAGGTCTGGGAGACTTAAAAAACATTGCTCATCTTATGCTTAAAACATCTACCAAACTGAAAAACATTCATAACACCCAAACACATCCATCACCACTTCAAATCTTTCTCTGATTAAACTGCTTGGAATTCTACTTGGCAACGATAAAGAACAGCATTTGAGAAAGGTCAGAAGAAACATTTTCAAGTTCAGTCTTCCGGAATAGACACATATTTAGATTGGTCAGTCATAGCATGTTGATCACTGCTGTGACTTCCGAGCTCTGCTTTTCTGGCAAGGAGGATGAGTGTAGGTGGGAGGCTCAAACCTGTCCTCCCTTTGCCCTGCTCTTATGGTATGGCCACAGGGCAAAATTCCGTCACGGTTGGCTTGGTGCATCCCGTGGGCTGCTCCAACAGTGATCCCCTGCCAATGGTTCCCCCTAGACCCTCTGACTCTGTGAAGGATGGGACCATGCTGGGTGACAGCTGGGTGCAGAACAGCTTGGGGATGTTGGCAGAGGCTGGCCCTCCTTGCTCCATGGGACTGAGTTACCTGGCACACCCTGTGCTGGGGCGTGGCCGTGGCTCTGCAGTGGCTCACTGGGCAGCCAGCTGCTTTAGAGCACCACATTTTCTGCCTGTGGCTGAGGAACCTCTGTAGACTAAAGGGTGTACAAAGAATGAATCCCACCCTCCTAGCAGAGACCTGAGCACTAAGGCTTCTGTATGTCAGAAGCTGTTCTGCAGAAAGAGAAATGCACTTGAGCTACTGCAGTTATTACTTGGCTACCACAGTAACTGGTTGCAGACAAATCTGTGAAAAATTCACTGTTTTGTATTTGCTCTTTTTAGTGTTAATACTGCAGCACTGGAGGCAGAGAATGGAGAATGGAGCAGCTGAGCTGCAGGACTAACGTCTGAGATAATTCACACAGCGTTTTGATTCCTCTTCCTCATCACTAATAGAATTCCTGCTAAACTCAATTACTCCCACCCAAAGCTGAATTAACTTCCCTCTGTCACAGTACATTTTTTGCTCTATCTCTGTATAAACTAAATTATTTTACCAAGTAAAATACTTCCCTGTCTCCAGAACTTCCCTGTTGACCATAGCTAGGTACTCAAGTACACAAGTCAAGCCAGTAGGCTAACATTTTCAAATATAATGACTCTGAGTATTGAATTAGATATCTATTGTCATTGGCCATCTAGGTATTAAATGCCAAAGGGTGTGTCTGTCCTTTAAAAAAGTTTAAACTCCTCTGTGAAATAAAGGGAACAAAGTCTGTTATATGCTGTGGGTGCATATTGGGTCTCATTCTCCTTATCTTCCACCAAGTAGAAAACTGCCTTGTTGAGGTGGACAGTTTTATGTGAAGAACATTCTGTAGAAATTTCAGTCCAAGTTAAAACACTGACTTTAATCAGTGAAGGAGAGAGACTGGGTAGCAAATAAGTAGGATCTTCTTAGATAAGTTTCCATATTTGAACTGTAGGACAGGGCTCAAAAAGCCAAAAAAAGGTGCCACTTTGTACCCATGGCTGCTTTGCACATGCAGCTCTATTTGTCCACCTGAGCTATCAAGACAGCAAATCCACAGTTCTACAATTCTTGGTAGGAAAACTTAATGTATGCAAGGGAACAGCATGGAGAAGCAACCTTACTCCTTGCAACATATTTGAACTGACAAGTTCTGATGCACATAATTCTCCTCAACTGCACAGAGCAAAGAACCATGGAAATTATACCTTGCTGGATCAAATGTTATCTTCTTACTCCTTTACATCTTCTTTGTTGGTAATAAACGAAAGGAACATGTCCTTTAAAATGACCAAATGTACTCATATTGAAGAGAAATCAAACTTATTGTTTAGGCTTTGGTTATCCTTTGCTGGAAGCTATAGATGACTTTGTGGGACATATCTGAGAGCAAGGAGACTGTTTTATGTTTATTATCACTGAGGAGTGGTTAGCACAGACAGTTTAATCTCATAGCTCTATTTTTTAACTAAGTATGTCAATATGAAAACAAGGATGAAAAATGTGTCTCCTCCCCTTATAATATCTATCTCATTAAGACATTTTCTCCTGTTCAGTGCAGGTAGGGTTCAACCTTGAGATATTTTCTGTAAGAGACATGGGAGCTTTGGACTGGAGAAAATGGAAAAAGACTCATGATTAGCCTCCTCTCTGAAAATGTTTGTATATCAAAGCTTAAAATGTTAGTGGTATTCTTTAAAAATCCTTTACATTCACTCTTATGGATAGGAAGTGAAATAAATGCATTTTACCAGCAATTGCACTAGAACAAGACAAACTAGGCCACTTTAAGATTAGGTATATAATATGAGAAGACTAACTGTACATATGTTTGTTGCTGCACAAGTCAAGGAATTCTGACAAATGGAACATAGTCAGTCCAGTGAGAAATCCCAAGGCAAGCCAGGAATGTGTTGTCAGGCAGGAATGAGTTCAGCCCACAGCCCTTGCCAGCCTCCCTCGGTCAGGTCCACAGTTCCAAATCACTGCTCTGCACAGGGTCACCACTCCCTTCCCCTTAAATCACTGCACAAAGGACCAAAGCTAAAAGTGCTTGGCTGGGGTTTGTCCATTTTACAAGAATGTATTATGACTACCAGACATCTAATAAGCAGTGAACTTGTTTATATTAACAAAATATTCAGCCTCTCAGATAGATTCCCTTCATCTTGCCCTTCTCAAGTAAAGTGGTACCACAAGTGAAGTAGTACTCCAATTTTGCTTGTTTTTTCAGAGCTTGTTGAAACTATGAGGGTTTGCATTTTGACAGCCAGTTTATCCCCATCACAGTGTGGTTTGTTACCTCATGCTTTTTATATACATTCACAACTGTTTTACCAAGCTGCTTCTGAGGCCATATAGTATCTAAATTCCTTAGAAAATAATCTGTCATTGTGGGGATCAAGTGGATGAGGAAGTTTGTGGTAATCTAAAGGTTTTTGCTTGCTTGTCGATTTCATGAGTAGTAGAAAATGTTTTTCATTGAATGACTGATTTACTTTCAGTAAAGTAAGTTTAAAATGTTAGAAAATACCGTGTGGGAAGTGGACTTTAATCTTCCCAAAAGGGACACGGGCTTTCAGTTTTCACATATTACTTCAGATGTACCTAAAAATCATCAATGGTTAAACAGAGCTGCTTCCAATAATATTTTGATGGCTTAAAAAGGTCAAACTAAAGGTTAGTTTAACTATTTTAAGTTGTATAACCTTCAAAAGACAGCGACAGCTGAAATAACTCAGTAATTTTACGTAGCAATCAATATAATGGCTGGCAAAGCATGAGAAGGGATATATAATTTTGAGAACTCACTGTAAAATCCATGTGGGATGTTTTTTACCAAGAGAGATGTATTTTTACTTCAGGGTAGATAACGTGCTTTTCTGTAGTTTAGGAAAAAAATCAGTAAAGACAAAGTACTTTAATTTTGCCACGAAGCAAACTCAGAAAAAATTGATTCTGTCCTCATTGGCAGTTACTGATTCATCTGTGAGTACACCTAGAGCTTCCTTCTGGTTTTATGCTGGAATAGCTCACAGAAATTAGTATTAATGCTTCTTGGCATTCATCTAGGTAACAAATGTGCAAACGAAATTATTTCATTTATTTCTGTACTCAGTGGGAGCTAAAATCACAGACACTCTGTTAGAAGGGGTTTTTTTTTAATTCTTTGTTTTTACCAAGCAGCATCTTGTCATATAAATGCTGTCATAATTTTGAGGTGAACATGTTCAAACCTGAATTCTTGACAAAGGTAGGAATTTCAAGTCTGTGCTTAAAAAAAGGAAGGATAAAAAAAAAAAAAGTATCGTTGACTGAAAGATGATCTTATAGCTGCAGCTGCAGTTTTGGATTTGAAAACCCTGTGGTCCCTCGTGTTTCTTCTGTAGTTGTCCTCAGAGATGTTTCACCTGTTTGATTCTGCCCTCCTCCTTTAACCCTGACTGCTGCCGTAGTCTGCAGATAGCTCCACTCTGAGTCTCAGTCATTTTCTCACAGCTCTACCACTTAAAATCTCAGCCTTTTAAGAATGAGGGTATCACATTTATTTGTTTCTGATCTTACAGTAGCAGATGCCATGGACCCAGACATGATTTTTTTGTAGGAACTAAATGTGGAGTTTTGAGTGCACAATTTAGTTTGATCAACAGCCTAGAAAAATAATACCAGAAAAAGCATTAAGAATAGAACATTAAAAAAATATGGGAAAATATAAGTTATTAATACAAACTTCTGAGTATGTTGAAATGGAATATAGCATGACCCCTGTTTAAGTCTTCCCATGTCTTCCAAAAGTAGCTTTAAACACATGTTTGAAAAGTCACATTAGCATGTTTGAAAAAATGATATGACATAATATTTTTTTACAATTCTAGCATTTGAATTCCAAAATTAAAACTTGAATAAGCTTAAATAATTAATCAATTAGCATATAAGTAAGACCTAATTTTCTTTCTCTTGGGATTACGCATCTTTATTCACCATTTATTTTAAACTATTGCGTTTAAAATAAAAATAAAAAAAAAACCAACATCCCCTTATTAAAGAGATTAAATATTTCCTGAATCAGCATTATTTTTTTTTTCTGACTTCAGTTGATTTTAATCAGTATTTGGGGGAATTATTTTTCTAATTATTTTTTTCAAATTTTAACCATCTCTAGTTTGGATATACCAGTCTTTGTTATCATGGATATCTGTATATAGGCAGTTAATTAGTTCTGGATGTTTGCCATTATTAAAAATTAATTTAGTACTGATTCACCCATATTTTTTTCAAATGTATGTTTGAATTAGGTACTACTTTCTTTAGTGATTGACTAGAGCAATTAATGGCATGCATGAGGTTTTCCCTTCATAAAAATCATTAAAAATCCTCACTTTAAATGGAAATGGAGCTCCATAGACCTTGTTCTGTTGTGACACAATTACAGTGGTTTTCCTGTTCCAGTTCCTCGGGAATGTATATCCATTAAAGAGTCATTAAAAGCACACAATCAATCGACTCCTCAGTGGGAGCAAGAACTCACTCCCCAAGGCATGGAGCACTCTGGGGGACAGCTGAATGCAGACACTTTCTTACTTACTCTCTGTGACTATTGATCTTCCACTCCTTCCTGCACACTGTGGCTCCAGTGCACTGACACCAGCCCCAGTGAGAGTCAGGTAAACCCAGGCACAGACTGGATTTTGCTGCTTTCCAGCTAGATCTGCATTAATAGATTAAATGGATGAAGATCTTCCCGGATGCTGAAGTCAGCTGGCTCACAGAATAGCCCACATCTATGGCAGGAATTTTTTTCACCTCACAGCTGGGAAATCACATGCATGGTGCCTATGGGGAAAGGTCCCTATAGCCCTCCAACTCCCAAACTGTGCTCAGGAATTGGTTGAGACAAAGTTGGTTGATGTGGATGTATCTAATGCTATAGTGTGGGCCATCCTCAGAGTTTATGAGTCAAAGCTGTGCCGCTGACCAGAAATGTTCCCATGCACTGTTTCATTTGCCAATGAAAACCCTGGAAATGAGGGTGAAAGCAAGCAAACCCCAATGTGCTGAGGTGCCCTGCAGAGGCAAGATGACTTTTGGGCAGGAATGGTTACAAAACCTCCTGCCATTAGCCACTTCCAAATAAAAATGGACTTTAGGAGATTTTTTAGTACAATTTTCTTTCTTGGATGCAAGTACCTAAATGCAGCCCTGGCAGCCCTTTTCTTCACTGCTCTTCCAAGAAAGTTTCACAGTGACAGTAGGGCAAAGCACTTCAGAATATCTGAAAAGGAATGACTAAGCTTAAAGATAGGGTCATGGTGCATTGCTAATGCTGGCTTTAGGCACTGCTGTGGGGTCTGTGTCAGTTTGTGTCAGTAGGAGCACTCAGCCAAATGCAGCATAGATGGTGTTTCAGAGAAGAACACCCTGCATGAACACTATTGAACACTAAACTATCCCAAAGTTTTTCCATTTTTGTAGATCACTCCTCTTACTTTCTGAGAGGAGGCTGCATCCCTCATCTCAATGGGAGGCTAGGACATGTCTGTGAGCCAGCTATGATATAACAAGGCATTCTAATATGGGATTTTTCCTGGTCAGTCTGTGAGATAGGCATTTGTAACATCTGATGAATCCAGGTGGAGACATTCTGAATCATGGAGCTGCTGTTAGTGAAACACTGTTTACTTACATTTTTCTAATATGCAGCTGAGGTGGTGGTGCAGGCTTCAGAAACCTGACTTTTTCAGTGAACTGATAAAGTCTTGGGATGTGCAGCTCTGAGTTTCTTTAGCTGTTTTCTCACAACTAAGACCCTGTTGTATTCCACAGACAGTTTTTAGTTGACCGTCCTACAGGTGGACTTAAGGGATGTCTTCAGCTTTCTCTTTGTTTCTACATTTTCCCTAGTTTCTGTATGAGTAGTTCAAGCTGAAATTTCAATATAGCAAATGTAATGTTTTATTTTTAGATAAAATCAGATACAGAAAGAAAGAAATGGTTAAAAACTTTCTCTGATAGTGAAGTTAGATGGAACACATATGCAGTGTTTATTTGTATAAAGAACAATGCAAGAGAAAAAAGGAAACAAAAACTTTTTTGCAAAAAATTTCTTTGCTAAATCTCTTTGTATGTTTCTAAGTATTTGTTCCTGTTTTTCCACTTTGCCTTTCCAAAATGGAATGACCGTTTATATGGAAACAACATGGCAAAAGGTAAAAAGCCTTTTAACCTTTATTCTGCATCAGTTAACAGTGCAGGGTATCTAACCACAGCTGTTTTCTGGGTTCTTATAGCAGATGACACAAAAATGTCGACAGAAACTGGTACTGCTATTGCAGTTCAGTTTTGCCTACAATCTCTTTGTATCCCAGTTTGTTCCTATAGGCTGAAGTACTGGCGGTTTTCTCAACAGAAGTAGTGTTCCCCTCTGATTTTATGGGCAAGATTTGCAGTGGAGCAGTGAGTATGGGTGATTTCCAGTGTTTGTGGGTGTTCAGGATGTGAAAGTCCCAGCTGCACCGCAACTCTGGATCCTATCTCTAGTTTAAGACAATCTGAGACCCTGGAAATGAACAACCTTGACTTTTGTCCTATTAAAAATCCAAAACGTTTCTCCCCTCATGACACAGTGCATGAGAGAATTTCATAGCCAGGGTCAAGTTTTCTTTGAAGACTGAGATACCAGCTTTTTGTATCCTGTGGACATGACAGGTTTCTGACTGATGTTTGGTTCAGACATATACACAAAGTGCCTGAGGCACCCGCTGAGCCTAAACAAAGAAGCCTGGGAAAGGTCTCACCATATCTATTGTCTTACACTGACATCGGCCTTTCCATTACAAAGGCCTTCAAGACCTAAAGTAATCAATAATGATGAATGTGGTTTTTCCCTGTGTGCATCTGAGACAGATGGAGAGTCACTGTGGTCAACAATAGCCTGCAGACAAGGGCCTTGACACAGTTGTTTAAAAGCATCCCAAAACCTGTACATGAAAAAAAAAGGTCCAAAGTTTTGTGATTTTTTTTGCATATTTGCCCGCTTAATTACAGATTCCTTCAGCAAGCAGTAACTGCTTGCATGAGGATCAGTGCTGTCGCTGAGCAGCATCCATCTCTCAGAGAAATGACAGACAGTTTTTCCACTTGATTTTCTCTCTCTGCATCTCCATTCCTTTCCAAACTCTCATTTCCCAAGCTTTCTGTGTCTCTCGCTTCTCTTGCTGAGGCTGGTTCACCACATGCCCGTTACAGAGGCATCGTGTAGTGAAAATAACCTCATTTACTTAACCTTGGGAAGAAACTGGTTATAGACTGTGCTGCATTTTAAAGATCCTTACATGCAACTAGTGTTCACCTAGGATTGGATGGAGGAAGCCATCCCAGTGGCCTGTCCTCAGAGTGGCTGCAGGTACCACCGTGATGGGCATGGACTCAGAAAGCAGCCTCTTGCCAAGGGGCCAGGAGGCTGGCTTCACGTTTAGAGCAGATGCTGTGTGTACCTCATCCAATCCCTGCCTGCTCACATTTGTTCCACCCACAGCACATCTCCCCTTCAGCAGGGGCATATCCCGGTCTCCTGACAAATGCAAACAAAAGGAAAATCGAAGCAGACTGCACATGATCAGAACTTCATTATTCTCCCAGTACTGCTTTTGTTTTTCAGTTGCCTTAGTGTTCTTTTGTGATCCCAGTAGAGGTGCAGATGGGTAGTTTGGATGGATGATGATGAGTCCTTAGCAAAACTGATAAAAGAATTTTCAGCAGCACTCACCTAAGAAAATTATTTTAGTAAAGCTAGGAGCAAGCAGAAATACAAACGTGAATCTCTAAAGTTGAATTTGGCCCTCATTTCCAATGGGATGAGAAAGAATCTTTCCTGATTAATTGTTAATAATATAAAGCCCAACGTAAGCATATTAGCATTTTTTTAAAAAATTACAACATATTAGCAAATAATCAGAAATTGGCCTTAAAATATTTTACATAGAATTCAACAGACTGTGCAGTAACTGTGATAAATTGGGAACTATTACATGAAGGACACAAGATATCTTAATGTTTTAATTAGCATATTGATCTTAAGGTGGTTGGCTTTGCTCCTGAGCCTATGATCCTGCCCCATCCATAGGCAATTCTGGGCTGTGTGAACTGCTCCACTGATCACCTAAAAGGATATACAGCAATGCTGTCCTGCTTTGCTTTTTTTGGTCAAAGACTCCTTTTCCTAGTCACCTGCAACACCTTAGTTGAATTACTGACTGTTATGAACAAAATTCAGTTAATATTTTTTTTGTGAGAAAAAGTTACAAAAAGGCAGCCAGAGCACTGTAGCTGCCCAAGTTCTTCGTGTTTTGTTATTGTAATCACGGGTCGTTGAGGCTAATCGCTCCTTTTGTATTAGCAGAGCCTCGCCCGAGGCTAAGGTGTTCTTTTCCCAGAAGGGTGAAGAGACCTGAGAAGGTGAGGGGGGCTATGCAAAGTGACTCCAAGACCACAATGCAGCATGGGTCCCCCGGTGTACGGAGAAAACCCCAAAACAACGAGCCGCCTAAGAGTTGAGAGACTGGAGTGATGTCTAGACGTGAGGAGCCGAATGCTGAGCCTGCAGAGATGCGGAACACCTTCGGACCCTCTCGCCCTGACCACGGGAGAAGCCCCCGGCGGTGAGACCAGGCCGACTGAGCCGCCAAAAGCAGCACCTGGCGGGGAATACCACGCCCTAAAGGCTCCCACGAGGACTGGATTCCCCCAGTTCTGCTCCTAGTGGACAGAGCTGCGCATATCCTCCTGCTCTGAATCGCCCGGGGAGACGACGGGACCTGCAGACCCGCCGAGCCACCCAATCCTGAGCTGATCATTTTCAATAAATGCATTAAAAAGGAGAAGAAGTCTCCTGGCCCCTGTTTATTTCACTGACCATTGTTACTGTCTCTGTGCATTGGAAGGGAAAAACCCCATTGGAGACAAAGTTTGTGACATCCAGTGAATGTTTCCTAATTCCCAGATTCTAATTTACATGCCCCCCATCCATGAGTGTTTTTCCAACCTTTTCTCTCCCTTGTTTTTACAGTATTGCAGCTCCAGAAGAGCCCACGTGGTCTGTTCATTTCAAGACCTGTTTTTCCCACACCAGTGGAAAGGAAAGAGGAGGGATGGCACTTTTAATAATTTATTCCAGCCTTCCCACATGGGGGAGGCGGGGAAATTGAAGGCTTCTGAAATTAGTGGGGCTGCACTGTTGCAGATGAAGGCACCATTTAGCTCAGGATCATGCTAATTCCTCCCTGTGGACAGCCTTTGAAAGAAAACAAAAAATCACACTCAAAGACAGATTGCTTCCTTTACATTAATAACAAAAGTGTTTATTCTAGTAAAAAGTTGGAAAGGAGCAATTAGAGACTTCAGGGAATATGCTAAGTGAAAATGTGTTTTTGTTTATCCTGGATTACAGATGATTTACTAAATTGCCGTATTTTACTTTTTGTGGTCACCAGTGGCACAGTGACCCAGTTGTGGTAACGCTCCTCTGCCATGCTCTGGAAAATCTAATAACCCCTGTGGCTGCCCCAGGGAGCTGCTTGTAACTGCTCACCCCACCACAGAAATGTCCTGTGTGCCTTGTACAGGGAACTTCCATGGTAGGTCCCCTGCTGCCTGCAGCTGCTGGCCACCAGGACAGCAAGCACGGTGTGTCTTGTTGTGTGAAGGGAAAGGAATAGCAAGAGGAAAGTGACCCTTAAATTAATTTTTGTGGTTTATTAGTAGTAATTCTATATTTGCAATGTGCCTGAAAAGCCTTCATCCAAATCTGTTTGGCAAGCTGATTAGCAGCTCTAGCCCAAAAAACGTTATGTATCTAATGACTACTGATCAGAAATGATGAAGGAAAAAATAAGATGGACAAATTAAAATGAGCCAGTGCAAGCTTAACTTTTAAAATTGCTCTTTCTTAATTATTTTATGGTTTATCCTAAAGCTGTGCCTAGTCCCCATGCACAGATATGTGTTTGGATTGTCCCCTTCCATCCTTCATACACCAAGCTAAGAGCTGAGCCCTTGGCTCTGAGGGATGCCCAGCACTGAAGTGGGGTAAGGTGATCCTGACAGCTTTCAGCAGCCTCAGAGCCTCTTGCTTGAGGATTGGTTTGCTGGAGTGTGAGACACTGTGAGGGTACTGCAGCTTTGCCATTTGTGTGTGTGTGTACTTTTGGGCACCCATTGTGACTCTTGGGGATGGTCCTGTGCAGGGTCAGGAGCTGGACTTAATCAACCTTGTGATTCCCTTCCAACTCAGCATAGCCTGTGATTCTGTCATCTGTCTATCTAGCTCAAACCATCTGGTGCTCTGAAGTCACTGAAATCTTTCCTTCAAGGAGATTTGGCAAGGTTTCTTAACAAAAATGAAAAAACAGTGAGAAACTGCTAGCCTTGCCTGATTTCAGTCTGGTATGGCCTCTAGTATAGCCCCACCTGTTCTTATTGTTGTCCACTGTGTTTAAACAAAATTTTAAATAAAAACAACCCCCCAAAAACCCAAACCTGTTCTAATCTCTGCTATAATTTAAACTTTCCTCTCACCCTTTAAAGACTTGTGCTTGGTTCTAAAACAGAAGACAACAGTTTCCAAAGATGAACCCTAAAAAACCTAAGTGATAATCAGGTAGAAGAACCCATCCTCCTTACACACTTTCCCCCTTTTTTTTCCTGACCTCTATCCAAATTTTTAAAATAATTTGTTTTGAAGGGTTGCAGACTTGTATGTACTGGAGTAGCTGATTTTGCATAAAGCATGAGGTTGAATTCCATCATCATAGCCTGCCAGTCAGTCTCCCTTACTTCCTGCAGTCTGAGTCTATAGCTCAGCTTTCTGCAGCATGGATGGAGAAGGAGGCAATAATTTATATGAAAAGGTAGTTGGTCTCTCTTGCAGATCACTGGTTTCATGCTTCTAATAAGACATCTATCATCAACCAGTTGTAAGTTTCCATCTTCAGATAGTTTTAATGCAATGTGTATTT
This sequence comes from Melozone crissalis, assembly GCF_028551555.1. NCBI lineage: Eukaryota > Metazoa > Chordata > Aves > Passeriformes > Passerellidae > Melozone > Melozone crissalis. The sequence continues at coordinate 57,295,630 of NW_026535791.1, read as the reverse complement.
CCTCCTCTGCCAAAAGTACTGCAGTGACCTTCTTTTGAGATGGCTACAGCCTGGGCATCATTAACAAGTTCCACACCTTAAAGGAAAGGCTGTAGGTTTTTGACCAAGGAGAGGTGAGAAAGTGCTGGTGTGACTAAAAGTGACACTAAAAGCATCTGTTGCTATAAAAAGCAATAAAATTCTGTAAACCATGAACAGAGAGCAGATGCACAATCTTGGTTGGATGGTCAGTGCAAACCCTGACAGCTCTGAGCTCTTTTCCAAGCCTGCCAGCAGCATCTCTGTGTTGTGTGAGCTGAGCTTTGAATTCCTCAGGCTCCCACAAGCAAATCCTGCTGAGTCACAGGAACTAGAAACACATGAAGGGACACCATGTGTCCACCCCATGAGACGTGCTGAACATGGTGAGTGGCCATACCAAGTGTTATTCCTACAAGAGATGGGCATCCTGTGAGCAGTTTCTTGGTGGACTTCTCTCAGTGATTGCATCAGTATTTTGTCCTATATTAGGCAAATCTAGGCTGGATGAAAAAAGGTGTGGCCACACCATCTTCTGTGTACTTCCCTGTGTCTGACTAACAGTCACTAACCATTTCTGTGGCATCATTAAGTCCAACCATCTTAACTTAATTAAACTGCAAATGATCAATGTATTGGTAGATGCATCAGTCCACACTGAAGAGATGGAGCCTATTCTTCCTTAGAGATTTGGCTCCCTGAAAAATCAGTTGTGTCGAAATAAACCCTGAAATGAAACTTGATCTGACTCCCCAGTGGTGGCCTGAGCACAGCCAGGACTGTTTTTAGCAGCTGGCAGGGATTAGCCACCTCCACCCACAGTATCACCTTCTCTCCCACCAGCACAGAGTGGCTGCAGGGAGGCAGCAGCTGGGAATGGTCTCAAGGCTCTGCTAACTCCCAAACCACACCTGCAGATTGTGATAGTAGGGTGTTCTGAAGGCTTGCCAGTAACTGTTCTAATAAATTAACAATAACATGATTAAGTTTCGAGCACTAGGAACATACCTTGACACTGTAATAGATATACTCCAGTAGATATAGCCAAGCAGCCTAAATTCCAGACAAAAAGCTCTGTATTTTCAGCCTACAGTAACTGTTATCTTGTGTCTCAAACATCCTCACTTTGGATTGCTGAGGCACACTAGAAGCTGCCACATCAACACACGGCGTAATTAAGCAGGCGTTTGATCTGTGTTGGGTATTCCTTGCTGGTAACTGACCCTCCACTTAGTCTTGGTTTCCAAAAGCAGTGCTTGCAGTCCACAAGGAGTTTAAATTATACTCTTGATACTGAAATTACTGTGTTAATGCTTTAAATTATGCTTCCAACTTGGATATTACCTTTACTTATTCATCAGGTTCACACCCAAGGGACCTTCCCTTTCTGCAATTGGTCATTGAGTGAAAATGCTTTCCTTCTGCCTGACCCGTGCAATCTGCTGCCATGAGCAGCACGGTCTGATCGTGTATCACAGAGCCCATGTGGTGCCTTCTTGAGTTATTTTTGCTGTACTGAAACTGCCACCTCTCCTGGGCTCTCTGCACTGTGTGGTGGGAATGATGTGTTTGAAAATTTCTGCCCATTGTAAATTATCTTGTACACCCAAATGGTACATAAGTGAGGGCTAATAATAGCAAGAGCAAAATCTACTCCAAACCAGTTCTGTATATCATTTGTAAGCTTAATGGAGCTCACTGACTCCTGCTCTTGATCTTGAGGATATTTGAGGATACTCCAGTTCTGCTCTTGATCTTAAGGATACTTCTTACCAGGTGTTTTTTACTGGTCTGACCAAATGTGCACAGCTCACATGCTTGTTAGGAGCTCACTGTGCTTGGTGAACGCTCAATCTCATGGTCATTAATGAACTCCTGTGATGCTCTATGTGTCTTGTGCTTCTGGTGTTTACTCATGGCACAATCCCACCAGAACTTGTGGGCCACTGTGTTAACTGGGAGCTGCCAACCAAACTGCATTTACAGATATTGAAGTGGGGGAAGTCCCTGCATATATATAATTTTATTTTCTGTTATACAATAGATTAATTTTCTTATGCATCTATAAATGGAAATGCGTTTCACTAATCATTTGTTACCCACAACTCTCTAGCCAAAAATATACTTTACTGTTGATAAAAAAAGCTTAAATGTAGCATTACTTAAATGAGCATCATTACCAAATTTAAAGGTTTGTTTTGTTTTATTTTTCTCTTTTGTATGATCAAATTTTATTTTGCATTCATTTAAAAATTGAACTTTTGAAGTTTCTGTGGGTACAGTAATTTTATTTGATGGGGTTGCAGCAGGACTTCTCCATTGCTCTGTGATGGAAGGACATTATTTATTTTCAGTCCTGGAAAAGAATTACTTTAACCAATATGACTTTCCTTTCCATCACCCAATTTCCAGTGTATCTGTTTTTATGATTCTTGACTTGTCCATGCAGCCTAGTAACCATTGTAACCCTCTGGTATTTCTTTATGATTGTCAGGGGCAGAGCTGATCTTCAGCCCTGCATAACAGATTGATAATCACTTGGCAGGTAGCAGCTGTGGGGTGCTTTTTGCATAAACTTTATAAACCTTGGGAGCAAAAATAGCTGTTCAGTTCATCTGTGTGTTGTGCACTACTGACCCAGCCATGCTACCACACCCTTATAGTGGAAAATGACTGCAATGGCACAGCTGATGCATCTTTTTCTGCTCCTGCATTGTAATTCTGAGGGTGAAAACCCCTCATGAGCTGCACCCACCTCACCTCTTCCTGCCAGAGAAGCCATTCACTGTGTTCCTTTCAGCAAGCACTGTGCTGCTGAGGAGGTAAGCGATGTCCCTCAGCTATTGTGCCATGGGACAAAGCAGGTTTTCTTAAGTAGCTTCTCCAAGCAAGTGCTTTAATACCAAAGTACCACCAAAATCAGTGTCTCTGCCACCTCAGTTGATGGTCTTGGTACAGAGACTAAGGACTGGAAAGGTCTGAAAGTCACAATTCCAGGGAAATATTGAGTATGAAGGGTTAATTACATAGGGTGTGTGTCCAGACTGGCGCTGAGGGGTCCATTTTTTTACCTGACACTTTTCTGTCAGTCGCTGTCTTCATTTTCCCAGCTGTTCTGGGGAAGACACTCTATCTGTGCAGATACTCTATCAGATACAGTACAAAAAGCCAGGCAAGGACCAGCCTGAGCCAGGAGAGGCTGTCAGGGCCCTACCCCCTCAGTCTGCCCCAGCTGGTGTGTTCTCCCTTCTCGTGGAGCATGAGATGGTTGCTGTGCTGGGCTGCAGGGTCCCTCTCCATTTACAGCAGGGTTACATTCAGCCCACGTGCTTCAGTTTGGCACAGGAAATCCAGTTCTTTCCTCTCCTCTCCATGGCAGAACACACTAGTTGTGATTAAGGTTTTTTTCTGCTTTGGGGTTTTTTTTTTGCGCATCACCCATGGTGAAAAAACAAGGCTGTGCATTTCCAAGAAAGTGAAGCTGACAAACAAAAATAGATGATCTGTCCTTTAGGTGAGCTTTCTCTGCAGTACAATGTGTGAGCTATTGGAGCCTTGTGGAGAAGAACGGTACAAATTGCCTGGTCAGGGACTTAATAATTCTTAGGTATGAATCATTGCTGTCAGAGTTTCTATGGGAACAGAGAAATAAGTGAATATTTAGGCTATTTTCACATTAATTATATCAGATCATCCAGAGGTTGTGCAATGTCTAGAAGCAAAGAAACAAATAACTGCATTATTTAGATATCTCTAGTTACTGTTACTGGGTTTTTTTGAAAAGTATGTTTTATACAACTTAGTCACAAAACATTTAAAATCAACAGAAGACAAACAGGACATTTGGCTGTAAGTTCAGAACAATGAACTCATGAGGTTTATTTTTATGTGCAAGTTCAGCCTGGATGCGTGCCATGTAGCACAAAAATCCAGTTACCACTTAATGCCTTTTTTTCCTCCCTTGAAGTGATGAGGGCATCTGGATCCCATTTTAAATTGCAAACTAGGCTTTTTAGCTTTTTAAAACAATTTGCATAGCTTGAACTAATTAGTGCTTTGGTTGATGTGTAGGCAGTAAAACAACATGACCCCAAGCATGAGAGAGGTGAATGAGAGCTGCGTGAATTTTGGCATTTCCTAACTTTTGAGAGCTTGGATTGGCCATTCAAACATTTCAATGTAAGCAGGGTATACACACAGCGGAAGTCACGAAGTAATACTAGAAGGAGACCCCTAGGATAATCTGTGCATGTTTCCCAGGACTGTAAATGAATGTTCACAGACTCTAAATACACAGTGTAATGTTCTGTTCCCCTGAGCAAAGCCAACAGCCTCAGCCAGATGCATCTGTCCCTCTTGAGTTGAGCTGTTCACTGCAATCCCTGAAGCACGTGTGAGCTCCTGACACCAGAGGTCTAATTTCTGTGATCTGCACTATTTCTGCTGATATTGGGCAGATGTCCCTCAATTCCAGCTGGCTGGACCAGGTTTGGCCAATGCCCAGCCAATTTCCTCTCAGAATTTGATGTTTCCCTCTCTCCAATCACACTCAAATCTCTGCAAGCAAACCCGTGATTATGTTCAAGAATAAATAAAATATGGTGTCTTGTGGCTGAATTACCATTGAAGTGGGTGCTGCAGGAAATCAGGAGCCCTCAGTCATATGAAATGATAGAAACCAGAAGGAACAGATAGTTTCTACTCAAGACAAATCTAGTTTGTGTGAAAATGAGGAAACCTGAACCGTACCCTTCCAAACCCAAGTTTCAGATCCATATTTTTTAAAGGGATAGATTGGATTAGGTTTTGCCCAGGTTGCAGCCTTTTGCAACACTATGGTGAGAATGATGAGGAGGGATTGCCTTGCTACAGTGGTACAGACCAGTGAGGCTTTTCTGCAGAGCTGTGCAGGAGCTCAAGTTCCAATGAAACATTTTTGTTTCATGATACAGCTTGTTCTGCCAAAAGCTTTCTGGCATTTCAATCATGTTACCCTTCAACCTTCTGCAGCCTGCAATTCTTCACAGACAGCTTTGTTACAATTAAGGCTTTTTTTTTTTCTCCTCCAGAAGATGGCAAAATGCATTCCCTGAATCCCAGAGACTGTTCCTTGAATACCAATTGAATCTCAATTACTGTTGCTTGAAGAAAATGTTGCTGGATGTTTTTAAACTTGGTAAATACATCTTCATTCTTTGTTGATGGAAGTAGTTAAAATTATATACCCAAAAGGTTCTGAAGCATTTTTCCTTGCTGCAGATACTTTTTTGGCATCTGGAAATGATGATCCCCTTCCATGACACTGTCAGAGGATGGGGCTGAGGAGCAGCTCTGCAGTGCAGCCTTGAGGTCACACTGAGGTGTGCTCTGACAGCAAAGGCAGCCAGCAGCTTCTGAACTGTGTGACCAGGGGTATGGCTTAAAGAGAAGAGACTGAACCCCTCTGTGTGGCACTCACATCACATCCAAATACTGAGTCCAGTTTTGGGGCCTGGCACAGGAAAGACATGGACAAGCTGGAGGGAGCTCAGGGAAGGGCTCCCAGAGTGGTAGGGCTGGAGCACTTGCCCCGTGAGGACAGACTGGGGAAGCTGGTCTGGGTCAGCTGGGAAAAGAGATGGTTTTGGGGTACTTGACAGTCCCCAGCACCAACAAAGGCTCGTGGTAGAGATGGAGTGGGACTTCTCACAATACTATAGGATGGGAGGGCAAGAAGCAATGGCCTCAAGTTGGAATGAGAGAAGTACAGGATGAGTGTAGGGAGAAACTTTCCCCATGAGGAGGCCACTGAGGTCACCCTGAGGGGCTGTGGTGCCTCCATCCCTGGAGGGTTTCTAGGCCTTTCTGGTCCAAGCCCTGAGCAGCCTGCTCTGATTCCAGCACTGCCCCTTTGGGCAGAAAGGTGAACTGAGTCTCTCCCAGCATCATTTGACCTACCATCCTCTGATCTTAACCAACTGAAAATGGGGTACCACTGCTCCAAACACACTGAACAAGTGGCAGTGCTGCCAAGCTGACAGCAGCTGCACTGAGCCTGAGATCACTCATTGCAGATGTGATGGACAGCATCCAACCAGCAAATGGCAGGTCATGTTATTCTTCCCTTTTTGCTTTTTAAAGGTATTTGAGAAACTCTTGAGGTCTGTGCAAGACCTCTATCTTCCAGATAGAAACTACCAAAGTTCATCTGTAAAAGCCATATATGGCCTTAAGCAACTGAGCTCAGGTCAATGCAATGTTACATTTTACTATATGTTATTTGATACACATTAGGTTTGTAAATTGAGAAATACTGTAGCAGCCCTTGCCAGGGCTGAGCAATCCAAGAAACATTAAGTTTAAAGTAAATTCAGATCTGAACACTGGAGCTGTGTCCACAGTCTTGCACACCATCCAGCTTTCCTCAGTATCTATCACTGTTACTATTTGTTATGACAGCTACGTTATTTGTGGGGTAACGGAACATTATAAAATGAAGCAGAGCTGTTTAAACTATCAAAATTCCCTTATTGTGTGTACTTTCATCTTAGGTTTCACTATTTTTTGGATGATACAGCATGTACAGTTGTGTACTGTAGACATGATAAATCTGTATATTAATCTTTGTGACCTGTGTTTGCCCTGGCTCATGCGATCTCAGTATTTCCATGGCAAAAAAAAAAAAAAAAAATAACAGGAGGCTCAGTGCAGAAAATCTAAGGCATTTACTGTGTTTATAAATCTCACTATGGGCCTGATCTTGTAATTCCTTTACTTGGTTAAATTTTCATTATTCATCTAAGGACTGCTGCTGAAGCGTAACATTATGTGTAAGGAAGGATTTGTAACATCAGGCCCCAGTGACATGTTAACATTAGCAGCAATCATCCCTGTCTTCCATCAAGTGGAGGAAATCAGGGAAATGAAACAAAAAGTTCTTGTGGAAATGATTAAATGGTCTGGCTCTGCTGGGGCAAACCAGAGCATCACGCAGGGAAGCTGCAGGTGTGCTGGGAGCAGCCCTGTGCCCCCCGAGAGGCAAAGGGCCAGGCAGGGCTGCTGCAGCAGCCTGGGCTCAGCACAGCTGAAAGGAGACCTGGTGCCACAGCACAAGGCACCTGGGGGGAGATCTGCTGGGAAAAGGAGCAGCTACAGAGATCAGGGTGAAAGCAGCAGCATTTTCAAGAATTGTTCTTCACATTAGCCATGATGTCAGGGCATGTACTGGCTTATTATTCTCACTCCACTATTATTGTTATTTTTTGTTTTGTTATTCTATTTAGTTTGATACTTAGCAAACAAACAAACAGCAATCTAACAGACACCTTCAAAGGATGGGCACTCTGCATGCCCTCCCAGAGCAGACCCTGAACCTCCTTCCCCTCACCAGTGGCATCCTGCAGAAGGAGTCAGTGAGGGCTTTCATTGAAGGCTTTCATTGCCTCCCCATTAGGCTGCAGTGGCTAATTAGGAAGAGCCTGTGTGTATGACCAGCTCTGCAGCCTGTGCCCAGCCTCAGGGATGGGGTGGCAGCTTCAGGGTATCCAGCCAGGCCTGCAGGAGGGACAGGGCGCTGGCAAGAGGGGTTAGTGCTGGGGGGCTGAAGAGGGAACATGGCACCATCTGCAAATCTCAACCTCGCTCTTCCCACAAAATCTGAGAACAGCTCCTTGTCCTCACTTGCTCTTACGGGAAATAAAACAAATCTCAAGTCTGGCTTAACATATTTTACTAGCCAAAACCATAAGAAAAAGCCCAGGTTTATTAGGAACAATTATCTGCCCCTTAGGTGTTGTTTATCTGTAACAGGATGCAGTAAATCAGATTAATCTGAGAAAAGAGGAGGAGAGATGTTCTCTGCTGTTGTTTGTTTAGTTTAGATGAGTTGCTAGATGCATTCAAGCTTCAATTTTTAAATCTGTTGCCAAAGGCATGGGGAGATGTATATGAGAGCCTGCATGACTCACATGAACACTCTTGGCTATTTCATTTCAATTCTCCATCTTTTCTTCACTTTTGAGCTCTTGTTATCTCATTAGGAGCACCTTATGCATTCTGCCAACACTTTTATATTTTTGAAAAAATTACATTTTTGGTATGTAAGAATGGTCAAGAGGTCAAAGAATACACAGAACTCTCCTGACTAATGTATTTGTATAATATATAATTTTGCAAACTGTGCTGAAGATTAAAATTTCATAAGGCAGATGTCTTTTTTTACCTCCAGTGCCATAAGGAGAAATTCTTGTGAATTTTCTTGACTACCCTGAACAAAATTAATTACTTTTTTCAAGCTGCTCTCTGGGAGACCTAATTATCTTTTTATCTGTGCTGCTGACATATTCCTAATCTGATGTTGATCCAAATGGTTTCAGAATCTGTACTGCTTTTTCCTCAAAAATCTGCTGCCTTTCTAAGAGAGACTTGAAGAAGCAAAGGCTCAGAACCCCTTATTTCTAATTTTCTGAGCCTCCCTCAAATTTAAGAGCAGACTGCGGCCAAGGAGCAGCAAACACTGTGCTAATAAGGGTTGTGGTGCCATAGGAGTGAGTCAGGGTATGGGGTGCTTGGATCTCTGTGCCAAAATTGGGAATGGAATGGCCCTGCCTGCTGCAGGGGGTAGAGGAGAGGTGGTATAACAGAGGTTCAGGAGAACTGCTTTATTACCTAATTTATTGTGGCATGGATTGCCAATCCTCTTGCAGCTTAACAGCCTTCTGGGTCTGGCACAGCTTTGTGCAGCTGCTCAAGAAACTTTTAGTGCACTTAGAGTGCAGATTTACAGTGAATCTTGGAGTTAGGCTGTGCTAGCATTTTCAGGGATGCTGAAACTTGCCATTATTATAGAAGGAAGAAATAGAAAGCAGAAAAACAAAAAGAACATTAGGAGAAACAAAGGGGTCCAGCAAAGGGGTGAGAGCTGTACATTAGATAAAGACTGCCCTCCACTTTAATTCTTGGGAAGGGAAGGAGCAGTAGAGGTGATGTGAGGACTGTCAGTCAAATAGAAATCACATGCAGTACTTCTACTTTATGCAGTATAGGAGGAATCCTCCTCACTGCAGGAGGGTTCTCATGTTTTGAGACCTTTCTTAGATCTGTGCACATTTGATAAATGCTACAAGATAAAGTGGTGAAGTGCCATAATTCTTTGTCCAGACCTCAGAGTCCCCATCAGGGGCTGCAGGAACCTACACACAAAGAAATATCTGGAGTAGAAGTTCAGGTTATGTTTCCTCCAAAGGAATCCGCTTTACATGGATCAGGGACATTCTGCAGACTGGACTGATGCATGGTAAGTTGGGTCAGGGAGGGAATTTACTCGGACGAATCACCTTACTGCTCTGCACCACAAGAGCCTTGAGGGCTCAGCCTTTGTGCTGTGGAGTGACAGCCCATGTGAGTTAGGAGGTCAAAATCTGAAGCACTGAATTAAGCTGTTGCTTAAAATGAAGTTCATTACCATCTGTTTGCAAATACATTTTTTTTCTCTCAAATAAACTTAAAATCAATTAAAAATAATTTGCTGATATTAGTATTTATTTAAGCAGCTCTTAAAGCATTCAGAATGCATCAGATTTGGGGATGGCTTATACATCTTTCATAACTTCATGATGATCTTCAAACCTCCACAATGATAGCTGCCAATGATATTTTCTTTCCTTTTGTCATGTGGTGCAGGGCTGTGCCAGCCATGTCATTCAGCTCAGCAATAAAGAGCCCTGCAAACCTTTATTCACTGGCTTTCAGATGTTAGTTACTGACTACTTCTGACAGACAGCGAGGTGCCACAAGCACAGAGATGGCTCACACCTCGAGCAGCAGGGGGGTCTGGTGCCAGCAGGCACACTGTGAGTGACCTGGGCTTGTGAGCTCCTCTTCCAACCCTGCAACTGAGTGGGTGATACCAGAGAAAAAGAACAAGGCTGGTGCTATACACTTGCATATAATTAGTGTAGAAGTATAGCTCTTGTGATGCTCAGAAATACTGAATTCCAAGCCTTTCCAGGAGAGATCCTTTCAATCTTGTAGAAAAAAAAAAATAGAAATACAGCTTTATCTTTTCCTTGCACCAGCATGCAAAGAAATTGTTTTGAAAAAGAAAATCTAATTAAAAACCGTTAACACAGTCTTCACAGCTGAATCACGTTCCTCATGCTTGTCCTGTTGTGTCAAACAATAAACATCTGACTCACCACAGAAGCTGCTGCCCGCGGGGCCAGGCACCTGAGTGCTGGTGTTGAGCTGTTCATTATCACAACTGCTGAAACCCTTTTCACATCAGGCTCTGAGCCTTGATTTCCCTGCAGAACATTTTGCTTTTTTTCCTCTCCAGTTGCCTAAAATACTTTCTCTGTCTTCTTGCTGATGAGATTCTTGGAACTGTGGAGATCGTGGAGAATTTGTAGGGTCAGTTTGTCATAACTTGAACTGAGGATGTTTGAAGCAAAGCTGGGGAAAGCACAGAGTTTGCCAGCAGTGCTCTTCAGATCAGAGGAAGCCTATGTTTGCCTGAAGAAGGAAATTGGAAATAAAAAGGAAAGGAATTTATTTTGAAGAATAGCAGAATGGCCAGTACTCAATACTAGCGCTACTGCAAAGACTACATAAAATATTGTGACCAGATGTGTATCTGTATTTATATTTAATGGATAAAATGCCACCACCCTCTCATACAAAGATATTTCAAAATCACCTGCTTACGGTGGAGGTGATTTATTTTACTAGTATGAGATTAACATACTTGTTGACTGCTAGCTCTTTTGGGAGGTTGATTTGTTTGTTTGCATTTTTTTCAATATCAATTTAAGATAGTATAGTCATCAAAAACAGCAGTGTAGTTATTTGACAGCTAATCAGTTGGGTTGAAGTCTTACCCAAGAGCTAAATAACTCAGAAAGAGTAATTCCACTTAGATTCTGGGTCAGGTATTATAGCTTATATTGTTGATATTGAAATATATTCCTAGTGTGTCATATGAACTGTCACAATTTTATGTGGGGACAGAGCACAATTTTGTGCTGTTTCTGTTCAACAATCTATAGTGCAGCACTTGTTAGAATTTTAATTACCACCTTTTTAAAATTTGACACGATAAAGCATTCATTTATAGATGATTATTGCACTATAAACCCCTTAATAGTACATAACCAATGTCTTTGTTTCTGTGGCTTTCTCATTTTCTAAGCAATAAAGACTGGAATTATTTAATTCCCTTATAAAAAGATATTTTCCTACTAATCCAGTATCATATTTAGATGTAAAACAAAGGAGAGGCAATCCAAAGGGATTAGCAAGCAGAAATATTCCCAGGGACCATGAAATCCCAGTCTGTCAGGGAGGGTGGACAAAGGCTCATGGTAATGAACAAATACTCATCTCCTGCACTAGAGACCTGATGTGCTGGGGAGTTAATGGGATTGAAGCAAAAGGGCAATGAGGAAAGAATTGGCCTGGTTCCTGCAGCCATAGCATGTGTTTGATGTTCAGTGACATTATACTTGTGGAAATAAATTATTTATGTTGGTCTGAGGAGGTCAGCAGAGAAATTCCATGGCTAGACACGAATTGTCGTCCAATACTTCAAGCACCTTTTCTATATGTTTGGGGTCTTTTTCAACTCCTGTTCTGTTTTAGCTGTGAAAGTGGTACTAGATCACAATACTAAGCTGCTCCTGGATCTGGCTGACAAATGACACATTTACACAAGGGGAGAGAATTGCTGATTCTTCATCTACAGTGGTTCTCCACGTTTAATGGCAGGACAGGGCTCTCTGTTTTCCATCAATAACAGCATGGTTATGATTACATTTTTGCTTAGGTGCTGCCACAGCCTGAGCTGGTCCTTTAAAGGATTTGGGTTAAACATTCCCCATGTAGTCTCTTTAGTCTCAACAGTCTGGTCCAGGGAATAAGAGTTTAGGAATCAATATCCATATCTATATATGTTGTAACTGGTGTAAATGTGTCATGGATTTGAGTCATGGTTTGTTTGTCATTGTATGTCTGAAAAAGTATTTTGTTTCCCAAGTTATGTTTTTTCAATATGTGCTTAGCATTTTCCTAAACTAGAAGCAAAAAGCCAGTGTCCATAATGACTGTCAAAAGGACAGACATTTCCTGATATCTATAGAGGATGTGCATTATACATGACTGCTGACATAAAAATCTAGCTCTGTGAAAAACATGACAGAAAAATCTCTCTTTTAGCAGGCAGGAGCCCAGCCTAGAATGTTTTGTTCTTATTTGTACATTTGAAGAGCTAAATCTGTGGTTACTAGGAGTGCTTTCTGCTCAGCTCTTTCCTCCAGTCCTTGTATATTCCTCAAGTGTCCTTGAATCTCCACAGGGGTCTTTCTCAAAGGCTATTTGTTCTTCCAAGTCCACCCCAGGAGCAGATCAACCTGCAGCTACATAGATTGAGTGTAAGATTTTGATTTCATTCAGTTCCAATATTTGTCATTCACTCTAGTTCAATTAATTTTTCCTTATTTTTTATGTACAAAAGGGTTTTATGTTGTTGGATAGTGTTTGGTTTAGAGCAGGATGTAAGAGGGCAAAAGAGCCCTCTTCAATCAGCCCTGGCCTTTAACCAGCCAGGAATGTAGTGGGGAGTAGAGACAATATTTCTGGGGTTTTCAGCCTGCTGGGATGTGCCCAAAAATAATCAAGTTTTATATATCTGTCCTTGAAAATTTAGGTAATATGCACCCAATGAAATAAGGCTATGGGCTCCACTAATTCTAAACACCTTGCCGTCAGAGGTAGAAATAATTAACAATATTGATAAGGTTGAGCTTTCTGTTTAAGCCAATTTCTCCAGAAAAGTGAATGTTCTCTTGTCTTGAAGAAAATTCCTTAAATTTAAAGGCATTGACTGTTTAACAATTGGTTACTTGTCTCACTTGCAAGTACTGCTGATGGCTGTATTTATCTAAACTGGCTCTGAGAAATAAGAAGTGGTTAAAATCTCTTAAATGTTTTTTCTGAAAACAAGAACTCATAAATTGCCTCGTAAGATTTTTTCCACCCATGCTGAACTGCTAAACTTGATGCTTTGCAGATATTTTAATAAAAGAGGGCAGCTAGGTTCTGACTGTTGTTAACTGGAATTTCTATGCAGTGGATGATATTTTGCTCTCCTTTATGAAGACATGCATTTGAGATGTATAACTAAAATCACTTAAATTTCTCCTTTAAAAATGGAGTGAGAGCAGAATGGATGATTTTAACAGGAGTATTTGGCCCATGACAGGCAGGATAAAATTGGAAACAAAATAACTTTGCATAGCTTTATCTAATTTAGGAGAATTGGAGAGAAGGGAAGACAGAAGCTGCTGACCCTATGTGCAAGAAGCAGGCCTGATTTCTTTGAACTGAGTCCTGCCAGTTGCACTGGAAATCAATGCATAACAGAGATTACATAATAATACAGACACTTGTAGTTTTGCATATTGAGGGACTTCTCTTTTGAATTTAACATATAGGCCAGCTATAGTGGTTAGCCAGTTTTCTATTGCTCCTTTCAATTTGCTCACACTAGGGATGAATGTTGTAAGGTATCCTGCTTTAATTGCTGATCCATCACTCTTCATTTTCAAGTTCTTCCTTAAAAATCACTTTTGAAAAATTACCACTATTCCATGGTCAATTTAACCAGATTGGTAGATAGTTGCCTCACTGCTGAGAGCCAGTGGATAGGCTGTGAATGCTAAAGACCAGAAAAAACCCCATCTTTTCTATGGAAAAGTCTGTCCTAAAGACTGTTGAAATTAAGGGTTTCAGTAATTCCCACCCCTTTACTGTTCCTGTTCCTGGTCTCCAGTAGGTGTGCCCGGCCCTCAGTAAGGATGGAATAAATTATGTTCATGGCCCAGGCTAAAGCTTCCCTGCTCTCTCCATGTCTGTTCCAGGCACTGCAGCTTGCTGCCAGCTGCCATGGGGCCTTGGCACATCAATGACTCTGGTTCTTCCACCCCTGCTCTCAGCTACCTGTATGTGAGGGCATTGGGAATATGCAGGGTACATCTGCCTTGCAGCTGGCTCCTTTGGAGCACAGGTGGAGCATCCACTGAGCTGTTTGTGCCTATCCTCATGCTCAACTCCTACAATTTATTCTATTTACACCATTATGTTGAAGTTTGATATCCTCTGAAAAAAGCAGGATTTAGTTGTCTCCTCTCCTTTTTCCCTCTTCTTCCCTTTTCCTCCCTCTCTTTTTCCAAACAAGTAATTTCTTAAGACAGATTCAGATGGACTGGAAGCCTTAGAACAGCTTGTATAAGTCTAAGTGAATGACTTCACTCCTTCACTTTCCCAAGGGAACAAACTGATAAAGGAATATGTTTCAGTGTTTTATTGCACTGGGCATTCGCATTAACAATGTGTTTTTCCTCTGCGTAAACCTGATGGTTCCCATGGTGCTTTTTCCTGGTGTTCTTGGCAGAAATTTCCTCCCTCTGCTTCTGTCCAAGTTGTGATCATACTGAGTTGTTGTGTCCTTCTCTAGGAAGGAGCTATATCTGCATTGTGCATGTGCAGTCTGCTAAGACACAGTGGAAACTTACAGGAAGAAAGAGACAACGTAGATTTAAGACTTACTAGAACTAAAGTTTCCAAGATGTAATGCAACATGTTGAAGCAGGACTAATTTTGTGGCTGGAACAGAGTAAAAAGAAAACATGCAGTGTGTACATTGTTCTGGTTCCAGCAGATAGTTCACAGACATAAATGCTGGGACCAAAAATAGTCAAGTCAATTGCAGTGTTACTTTATTTAGCCACCGACTGTGCTACCTTTTCTTTTACTGTGCCCTTGCACTGAAAGGCAGCAATTTTGCTTCCAGCTGTGCTGTATTTTGCTGTGTGTTCCAAGTTTCCTGGGATAAAACCATCACTTTTCAGTTGTGCAGTGCTTGCTGTAGCAATGAGTGCTGCAGCTCTTGCTGCCTGGCTCTATTCATGCACGTTCCAGCTTCTTAAGTGCACATGCTGTACTTTGTCCACCTGCCTTTGGCCACTGAACCCATGTGCATCCTGCAGTCAGTTTTCTCAGCTTCATTCCAGCCTTACTACATTCCTACTGAAAATTTGTCATGTGATAGAAAAGAAGAAAAATTAAGTATTTCTAGTAGGGAAGAAGTAAACTTATAAAAAAAGAAACAACATGCTCATGGAAGTCAGTTATTCTGAGAATTTTGCTTGCTTTTCCCTGCCACATATGGATTTGGAAAATAATTAAAGCCATCTTCATAAATCATCTTTCTACAACATGGTTTCACCCGATGGTATGACATAGCATTGAATAACATTTGGTCACACATCTAGCCAGAAAGGCATTGACTGTTATTTTTGTCTTTAAAAAAATACATAATGTGAATTGTTTAAGTGCTTGGGAATTTTATTTTTACTTCTGTCCAGTTGTATAAAATCTAGTTATTTGTGTTTTACTGCACTGTTTTTCATTTTAAGTAATACCACTTAGAAAGATGAAGCAATAATCACTTATCGAGAAAGTAATTTTAATGGGAGTTTCTAGCCTTAGGAGAGTTTCTTAGTGGTTAGTGTTTGCTATATAATTAAGCATTTGGGTCATACCAGGTTTCATTTGAAAAACACTTTGTACCTTCTCTAATTATTTTAAGAAGAAAACTTGAAGTTTTGAGCTCCATGCTGCTCTATCAAGCAAGGTAAAGCCAAAGCTATGCTCTTGTCTGTTATCTGGTTTCATATTTGAAGTGATTTTTTAAAACCATTTTGAATACAAGTGCATGTTTAATAGGCTGAGGAACAGAAATCCATATGGGTCTTCAGCAATCCTATAAATACTGATATACTCTGAATAGAATGTCTGTTCCCATGTCTGGGAGACAAAGATAGAGAAAGATCATTTTATTGCTGGACTATTTTTCTTTTTCTGGTTTCTATTTTCCTGATTGAAATCAATATTTCAGGGCTAATGGATGAGGATGTCTGCTGTTGCTGCCTAAAATGCTGACCTTGACAATCAATGTATTCAGTTTGGAGCATTTGTGATGTCAATTACTACGGTGATACTTAAGAATTTACTGCCTGCAAAATGTCTGGGTTTTTGGATTAGAGTTCCCCTGCAACCTTATCTTTCCCTCTTTCCCTCTTTCTCTCTTTCCATGCTCTGCAACTTCTGGGGACTCTGAAACCTCATGCACAACTCTGCTAAGCAATTATTTTGTTAGGACTGGATGAGTAATGGTGTGTGTTTTGTGCTCTAATTTGTTGATCATGGAAACAAATGGAAATCCAGAGTAACAAGCAAGCTAAAGACAATATAGGAACTCAGTGCTTTTGCTACCAGTCCAGTTATTCATCACTGCTCTCCAAAAACCTACAAACTCTCCACAAGCCAAAACACCAGAAAAAGGGAAGAAAAGCTGGGATTTTTTATCCTGGTGAAATAGCCCTATGAATGGCTTGAGATTAAAGAGGGACTCTTTCATTACATATGGGCTTGTCCTTGCTAGTGATATCTCAGGAATGCCCTGAACTCCCTGGGGTTTATGGCCTTGCTGGGGTCATCACTCTCATGGGATGGCCCTCCCTCCCATGGCCCCTGCTGATGTTTCTTGGTGCTGATGTGGATCCTGTTGGCAGCTGTGAGTCACACTGTGTGCTCTGAAGGTGCCCAGACAGAACAGAGTAACAGACAGACTCCAGGGAAATATTTGTTAGATGATGCATTCAGGAAAACAAATATTGGCACAAGAGCAGCTACATTCCTGCTCCTACCTGCTGTGGCTTACCTGGGACTGGTGCAGGTGCTCCCATTTTGCACACTCCTGGAACATCCCCTTTTTGGCTTCACAATCTCTTCCCACCACAAGAAATCTTTCAGTGCCAAGGAGCAGCAGGGTGCAGGCAGCCTCTTGGGCAGGAGGCCTTGTGAGAGCCAGCAGAGCCCTCCTTGCAGTGCTGCTCCTTCCTTTGTGGCATGGAGTTCAGACCCTTCTCAGAGCTACCCTCCACCAGGAGACCTCTTCAGAGCTCCAACTGTTTTTTCTGCTGTACTTGTGATAATCCTTGGACCTTTGCTGTAATTTCTCTGATAACCCACAATCTGTACTTAATTTCTTTGAATTTTTTTTCTTTCCTTTTTTCCCTCCTATGGCTTTATTTTTCAGGTTCCATCTTTTAGCCTGTGCACACTAGTGGTGTGCCTGGGTAGATCTTTGAGTCCCCTGCAATACATGAAGATGCTATTCCCCTTTGAAACTGATGTTTCTGGACTTTGTTTTTTGTTTTGTATGACTGAAGAGTACAATGCCTCCAACTCCATGTTTTTTCTTAGGTTGTCAGCCCTAAGCTGAGCAAATAACACAAGGAGAGAGCTTTTGGATCTCCTTCAAGCCCAAGTGGTCACATACACAATGAATCCTTTGCAATCTGGAAAGAAGAAAAAGGTGGTTTCTTATAATGGCATTTCTGCAGGTTGCTCCAGGACTCATTTTTAGCTGTTCTCTGAGCTAGGCAAAGATTCCTAGCTGATTCCTAGCTATTTCCATGCTGATAGAGACATCCCTGCCAGTGCTGGCTGTATGAAATAGTCAGATGTGTCAAAGGATTAGAGAAAGCATATACAACCAAAGCCTATAAAACCCTGGAGCTTATTCACCTTCTTTCCTTGACCTTCATACTTATTTGATTTGAGGCCACCTCATCACTGTAGTGCATGTGATTTACATGGTTCATTAATTAATAACCCAAAATTATATTAAGAAACCATGAGTGTACTGTTAACTAATAGGTCTGTCAAGTTCTTACTGAAGTCTTCAGGGATAACACCCAACGGGCAGAACTTAGATTAAATCCATTCATATCAACTGCCATTACCTAAAAGGTATGACTTAACTGATGAGTGGTAATTGGTTATGAACCATTGTGACCAGGTCCTTAATTTGGCAAAGAAAAAGAAGCTCTGAATTCTGCTGACCTGGAAGACCTTGATAAATACTGTCAAAGACTTCAGAGCACAGTCTTCAGCCTCACCTGATTATTTCTCAGCTCCAACACTGAGAAAGCTCTGAAAGGCAAAAAAATTTATTTAAATATTGTAGGAAGAGAAGTTTAATATGTGCTTGTTTGGGGACATAACAGATGCTGACATCTGAACAAAAAATGGTCTGGATAGGAACAACCAGATAAAAAACTGTCACAAGGTCTGTAGGGCAGCTGGCTAGCCAAGGATATCTGCGTTTTCACTAGAAGTCTTTTACTTCCTGATCACTGTTGCAGACACAATCAAAATCACAGGCAAACCCTGAATGACAGTCCCATTTCTGCAAATTGAGAGAAGTAATTGGAAACTGTTCTCCTGGAAAAGCATTTAAATCCTAGTGAATCAAATAAATATTTTTACCTTTTGAAGTGCTTTTCTTGACTAGAGAATGAATGCCCTCTGTCTCCCTCTCTGAATGCCTGTCATTTAAAAAGGTGATGACTACAGACTGTGGTTTTAGAGTATGTTTGTGTAGATCACTGCCATGCAAGATTTAAGGTCTACTGAGTGGGCACTCACTTTACTCTATTGAACATATATGCTAAAGATATCACTTAAAATGTCACTTATACTTAAAATGTTGATGATACATCCTTTTCACTGTCTCCACATTTATGCATTTTTGAATAGTCATAGAAAAATAGAGAAGTTTGCTCATCAATGTTTTTTATTCTCTTTACATATTTGCAGCAATTGTCATAAATGTAATCAGTCACAGTGTTCTCTAAGGTGATGTTTTAGATCTAGTTGCTTGAAGTATTAGGAAATATGGGTGCCAAACCTGTGTTTTAGTCTAAAGACATTCTCTTGCTACAGCTGCCTTCACAGATATGAAATTTGACACACCTGTGAATTTTCCCAGTTTACATTGTCCCAAATGTAACTTTACTATCAAATTAAACAACAACAACAAAAAGCAATCCTAAATTTTTTATTAAGTTACTAACATGAACAAAGGCATTCCATTTCTCAGTGATGTGAAAGATCTTAATGATTTAAAATGGCTTACCCACTGCTTCCTTAAATATTAGAGCTGAGTTCTATATCTTGGTTAGGTCTTGAAAGGCATAAAGGCATGTTTTTATTAAGATTAATCTGGTAATTATATGTTTTAATTCCCAAACAGAGTAAGAACACAGGCTCAGCACAATGTGACTGAGCCTTCATTCTTGCAGACTGTACTGTGATCAGTGGTATTTCACACAATCACAGACTCATAAAATGGTGTGAATTGGAAGGGACCTTGGAGATCACCTAATTCCAATCCTCCTGCCATTGGCAGGGCACCTTTAACTGAACCAGTTTGCTCAAAGCTCCATCTAACCCAGCCTTGAACACTTCCAGAAATGGGGCATCCACACTTTCTCTGGGCAATCTCTTCTTGTGTCTCTCCATCCTCACTGTAAAAGAAATCTACCTAATATCTAATCTAAGACTACCCACTTTCAGTTTATCACTGTTATTCCTTGTCCTGTCACTACAAGCCTTAGAAAAAAGTCTCTCTTTATCTTTTTTATAAAAACCCCTTTAGGAATTTGAAGGCTGCTATGAGGTATCCCCAGAGGAGCCTTCTCTTCTTCAGTTTGAGCAACCCCAGCTCTCTCAGGCTGTTCTCATAGGAGAGGTGTTCCAGCCCTCTGAGCATCTTTGTGGCCCTCCTCTGGACTCGCTCCAGCAGGTCCAGGTCCTTCCTGTGTCAGAGACCCCAGAACTGGAAGCAGCACTGCAGGCAGGGTGTCACCAGAGCAGAGTAGATGTGCAGAGCCGCCTCCCCCGACCTGCTGGCCACGTGTCTTTTGATGCAGCTCAGGAGATTTTTGGCTTCCTGGGTTGCAACCACGCATTGCTACCTGATGTTGAGCTTTTCTTCAACTGATAACCCCATGTCCTTCTTCTCAGGGCTGCTTTAAATCCATTTCAGTAGTAAAAAAAAAAGATAGAGAAGAGATAGAAAGCAACATGAATAATTTCCAGCAATCGTACTATGAGCTGAGCAGACTTAAATATTTTTAAGTCAGGAAGATTAGGTAAGTTGAAATATTTATCTCCTCTTACTTTGATTTACCACCCCTCACATTGCAGAATGAAATTCATTTGCTCTGTAAGCATAATTTTGTTTGATTGGGCAAATACATCTTAACACTGCCACAGTGATTGCTCATAAGGCATTATATTGCTTGCTTGTTTTTTGAAAGTGCCTACAGATGCCATTTAACACTTCACAAAATAGATGTTATGAACACAAAATAAATACCAATCCTTCTCTCAATGACCTAGTGCTCTCAACATGTGGTGAGAGACGAAAGGCAGTGAGGCACAGAAAAGGAGAAGAGACAGATGAAGCAGTGTGTTAAGTGAGTAGGTAGCTACTGCAACTGCATGGTTCAGGCTTATCAGAGGGAAGAAGTGAAGAGGGCTGGCACAGTCCCCCCATTAACTCTGCCTAGAGCTACTTGTAAGCCAGTCCCATGAGAGAGGAGACACTGCAGCATCATTTTCCTGCCTGTCAGCAGCTCAACCATGCCTGACTCTGAACCAGAGCTTCACAGATTTTGCAATAAGAAATATTGCATCCATTGTTTCTGACCAAAGTCTACTTAGCATGGACATGAGTGAGACCATGTAGAGCAAGAAAGGATTTTTCTGTAGCTAATGCTACTTTTCCATTAGTGGAAGTAAAGGAGAACTGGGAATGAGAATGAGGTTATCTGTATTTTAGTGTCTCATGAAGCAGTCCTCCTGAAGCAAGGGTCTGACTTCCACACTGAGTTGATGAAGGCAAACAGGTTCCTCTTTGCAGGAACCCAGCCTGCTGTAGGTTGTGAGTTCTTTGTTACAAAAGGAATGAAGAAATCCCATGGCTTTGCCACCCTTCTCTAGCTCTTGATTGGAAAAACTGATATTAGGGCATAGGTTGGACTCGATGATCTTAGAGGTCTCTTCCAACCTCATTATTCTGTGATTCTGTGATATTGTTATAGCTACCTTCTGAGGTGAAAAAGAATTATAATGAAGGCACACATGGTATGTTCAGAGGTGTCTGAATTACTTCTAAATGTGGTGTTTTCTAAGCAAGGACCCCCAGAACTCAGGAGCCTTCTCCATTCCTTACCCGTGCTTTTTACCCTTTAAAGAATGAGTCTTTAATATAGGTCATATTCTCCAGCTGAGTACTAGAAAACAGAAAGGTTTGGTGACTTGAGTTTGTGGGCTCTGCAACTTATGGGAGAAATTTCTATTAGCTCAAAAGAGTCTGTGGCTGACAACTACAATTTTGACACTTAACTCTTGAAAATACTTTTTAAAATTAGTCAAACCTCTCTTTCAGAGTGAATACATGTCACTGTGATATTTTCTGAAAAATCCCCTCACCAGGATTCCTTCTCCTGGGAAGCTGGGATGCTTCAGCTTCTTCCTGTTTTGCTGCTTTGGAATGTGATTTGGAGATTGTTTACCCAGCATGTGAATTGTTTTAATTTAATGACCAATCATGGTCCCGCTGTGTCGAGTCTCTGAGGAGCCACGGGTCTTTCTTTATCACTCTTGTTAAGCTTTCTGATGTATTCTTTCTCTTTCTTTAATATAGTAATATAATATAATATAATATAATATAATATAATATAATATAATATAATATATCAGCCTTCTGAGAACTTGGAGTCAGATTCTCATCTCTCACCTTGTCCTGGGGACCCTCACAAATACTACAAATGCAGGCTAATCTATGAGGATGTGAATGGTATATTTAGCTGTGTGGTGAATGCACTTATCTCTATTAAATGCTCAATGCATCTACATTTCTAAATCCTTGATTACCAAAGCAATGATACTGGAATGATATGTTTTTAGTACACAGTTAGGTCTGATTCATCTTGATGGATGAATAAGATCCAGTCTTCCTGTTAATGGATGCTTTCCCTAGCACAGACATTGAAGAAGAGTAATGTGTTACTGAGGATTTCACTTGTAGGTACATTCTGTAATTGCACAGCTACCAAGAAAGATAATTGCTGGTTTCCAGATGTTACCACTGCGGTCAGGGCCACTTACTGTTTAAATTTAATTCTCCTCTGAACCTTCCTTTTCATTAATTAAAAATTATGAAAGTAGTTTCTACATTTAACTGCACCAAGACAAACAAAACCTATTTTAAAAGCCTGTTTGATTCTGAGCACTCTGACAGTGTAGTGAGGACAGTCACCTAACAAAGCCTTCTTAGTGGAAACTCTCACGCTAGAGGAGAAAGCAGAACTGAGATTGCTGTACTTTTAACATGATTCACAAATAACAAGCATAAAGAGCAATAAAAAAGCACACTTCATCGTTCCAGCAGCGTTCACCCCGACCAGAACAGACAGGTTTTCAGCTCTACCTCCACGATGGGTCTCCGGAAAATGAAAGCCGAGAGGCATTCTGCAAAGTCATGCGGAGGAAGTGCTCCCGGTTCATTGTGCTCCCTCGCACCCTGAAGGCGCTCTCTGTGTGAGCGTTTGCAAGAATAGACCATATGTTAATGACTCACTCACCAACCTCACAGCCAAATCCACATGCTATCAACCACAGCTATTACCTTCCTTTTGTGCACTGTGCTCTCGCCTGTACAAACCCCATAATTTCAGAAAATGTCAGGTGCAACTGTTATATCAAGATGCAAACTGTGGAAAGGCAGCTCATACATTTACCAGAAAGCCATTAGGAGAAAACGTGTATGTACTGAAATCAAGATAAAAATAATGTATAAATATATCCACAAGCCAAAAATACGATGTTCTATTATGATGAAAGATGCTTGGAAAACATTAAGAATAACAAAGCAGATTCTTTCCTACCATAAAAAGCATTGCTCAGCACAGGAGGGCTTCAGGACGGCTGGAAAATATGAGAAAGGTAAACACAGAACAATGATATCACCCAGACATTTTGAAACAGGGGTTTTGTGTTTCAGACTGTATGTAATTGGGCTGCACATTGGATTTGTTTAAGTACTGTAAAGCTAAAATATCTGTACAGTAGGTGAATAATCGGGTACTTTTGTATCTTCCAGTGCTTTTTAATTTTCTTTCGTCATTCCCTCATCTCTTTTTTGCAATAGCTTTGATGGTTCCCCATATACACTGCTCCTTTACCCTGCTGTCAGCCATGAAAGGAATTGACAGGTCCCCTCTCTGGCTTGTTAAGCTCTTGAAGCTTGCTGCATCCTGCATGTAGCATGTTTCTGATTATGCTGGCAGCGCAGACATCTGAGCTCACAGCTGCTGCAGTGCTGCCAGATCAATACACAGAGCACAGCGAGCCTTTTGTGTAGGTTCAGAAATCAAATTTCTCTTGTCTATAGGGCAATCTGTAAAGTAAAATCTCCTAACAGGCAGTCGTCCTCTTGAGCTTCACTGAGAAATGCATTTATCAGCGTATTTAACAAGGAACTAAGCCGTTCTCAAGGCCGAGTGACAAGAAGGGGCTTCCTTGCTTCAGACCAGTGCCACCTCCCCCTCTGCCTCTCCCCCACCCACCCCAGACTCCATCGTGGGAAGGCACTGCATATGTTTCTGCTTAGACTTGTCTGCAAAAATTCAAACTCCAAAAAGACGCATCAGCTGCGGTCATAAACCTGTCAGAAAACAATTATCAGCTGTATCTCTTTGTGATCTTATTAAGTCACTTGGGTCTTGATAACCTTGCAGATGCCCTCTGTTGTGGAAGTAATCAAGGCAGAGATAATGCAATTTATTGATAAAACGAGGAATCTGACTGGGTCAGCTTGAAGCTCACTCAGCTGTTTGTACACAGGGGGTGGGGGCTGACTATTCCTAATTTCTGTGGGTTTGTATTTTGGGGGGGTGTGGTGTTGTATGCCTGATATGCCTCAATTTATATTTTTTTCCTTCCATTTGATACAGACAAGCTCATTTTTTCCCCTCTCCAACTACGCTGAGCATTTAGCTTTAGAGCAAATATTCAGGAACTGCCAGATCAGCAGAGAAGAAAAAGAAAGAAGAGTGGGTTCCAGGGAAGAATCAGCCACAAAATGTTGTGGAGAGCAAATTAAAACCTAATCTTCTCCCAGACCTTTATCCTGCCACTTCCCTGGAAATGGTTGTGTTAAGGGTGAATCTTGCAGGACTGCTAATGAGTTGTGTTGGACTTTGGATCTGCAAGGTCATGAGAACATAAACCCATACAAACTGGGACACAAAGAAAAGAGAATTGCATGTGTAGGATGAAGTGACCATTTCAGCAATTTGGGCTCTTCTTTATCTGTACTTTTTAACTCATTTGTAAATTATTTCCTTAGGGGTTGGATTTGGAGATTCAAATTTTTAAAATTTCACCTGATGGTAAAATTCAGCCCAATAACTCATTTTTCCACAGGGAAAACTGTTACTCCAGAGGAAGGGAGATTGAAGATACAGGAAATTGCAGAACTTTACTTCTGAGGGAATGGCTGCTCTCAGCAAAAATGTGGAAATATGGCCTACATCAACTTTTCAGCAATCCTTTTCACTTTGTTTTTGTTTTGAAGAGCAGATTTAAAAAAAAAAAAAGCTACTTTACAGAGTGCTTTCTAAAAAACCCTTAGGGCAAAAAGCATTAGGTTGAGTGGCAGGATCTAGCACTGGCTTGGAAGGGCCCATGGAGAGGAGAGCCATGTCCTTCACAGGTCATGTGAGGGCTGTATCAGCTTTGCCTTGCTCCAGCATGGCTGAAGCAAGTGGGTGTGAATATGGCTGAAGGAGAGGTTCCCCATGAAAGAAGATGAAAACTTAAAAGCTTATTTTAAAATTAGACTATACAAATGTTTTTTTAATCAAGGACAACAAATTTAGTATGGCTTCAACAAGAATTGAAGTATATATTCAGTTAGGTGAATCCATTTTTATCACTTCAATGCAATCATTTTTACATATTTTGTAAAAGATGTCTGATGGTTCTGCTTCATTATGTTATAGTAAGGTGTCTTGGTTAAGATCAGTTGTCTGTCTACACTACTCTCACTACAGTCTTATGATTTAGTTCTAAAATATGATTCAAAACAAACCGAGATACTCTTCAGAGGTGCTTTCTTGAATATAGTCAAATGATCACTTCCTCAGAAATCACTTCCTTTGAATAATCATTAGTATTTTTTTCAAACTGGAACAGTATCACCTTTCAGCTGGTTTCTACTCTGTAATGAAGACTTGTACATACAGATATTTATACATAATAGCACAGCCTTTCTCATCACTTGTGTAAATTCAGAGCCAATCTATGGAAGTCAAACAGAGGTCTGTTGGATCCCATAAAGTGGATGATATTATATGGAAACAGATGGGTCTGTACCAAAATTGAGAATTATTTCCAAATGCAAAGAGTGAGGGTCTCAACTCCCAAAGAAAATGCTCTCTGATAAATCAAACCATGCAGGAGCTTGAACTGTTGAGTCTGTCTCCAGACTCATGGTCTGGTTTGGAGCAGGAGCCAAATGAAGACTGAGGATTGTGGTCAGTTTGTAGCCACATAGAAACAGGTCATCTTGGTCTTGAGGGGTTTACAGTCCACCTGCATAATAATTGCTGGTGCTGCATGGAATGGTAACCAGCAGAAGCCATTGTAAAGTATTCCACCATCTTAAAAAACCCCAAAATAACACATACCTCGGTCGGTACATTTCATTTAATGTGTTGATTTCATTAAACTGCTGAGAATTGCTTTATTTTTAGATGGTTAATCTGAACAACAAGGCTAAATGCCATGTAGCAATTCTGAGAAAATAGAGTAAAAACATTCAATTATTTATGATAAAAAAATCTAAACCATTCTCTTTTTCTCCAATGAAGCTTGGATCTGATGCAGAAAATTCTCTTAATTCCTGTGTGAATACTAATATTTTGTCACAGTTTGAACTGGTCTTGCAAAACTCTATTTGTTGCTGATGAAGAGTATTAGGAGTAATGGACATGAGAAAGTAACAGCTTTATGAAAGCAAAATGGAATCATGGATCAAAAACAGGAGGGAAAAAATAGGGGACAGACAAAGCAGAATGTAACTGAAAGCAAGGAGAACAACAACAGGAAAAGTGTTTTGTATCCCCAAGAAATTCTGGAGGATTTGGCCTCTTGCAAGTTTGTCAGTGCTTGATGAGGATTGCAGTGCAATTTGCACAGCATGGCCTTGGGGTAAATAAAACTGCAACATGAGCAAAATGTTTTAATTTCTCATGCATGGGAAGTAAAGAGGTGTTGATGATGATAAGGCAGGAACCTTGGGTAGTGTTCCTCTCCAGACACAGCCATTGGTGAGTGGGATACATATTCTGAAGCCTGAATAGTTTTGATGCATCAATGTAGTTGTGGGTTGCCTGATGTCTTACCCTTTTGACAGTAAAGATATAACTATATTTTTCTTTTTTCTTTTCTCTTTTATATTTCAGCATCTGATGGTTATGCAAGAAAGCAGAACTATGGATACTGGTCATATCCTGCATATTTTCTCCCTTTTCCAAGCCTCTTTGTTTGCTTTTTGCTATGTACTTTCAGTGACACATCCCATCTGGTTCTGCTGTATTGTATGATCCAAGATAATACTTAGTGTCATTAGACATCAAGATGGGACACATCATAGTTTGTTACCAGTGTGTGTGCCAAGAGCCTTAACCTCCCCCTTCAGAATTCCAAATAGTATCTTATTTAAGTTTTAGAGTGTTAAACATGCCAGGAACTATATTTCCATGTTACGGCTGATCTTACCCCCAAGCAAGCTTTCTTAAAACAAATTTAGGGAATTTTGTACCAAATATACCATGACTGGACTGAAGGTCAGGAGAGCAGCTCTTTCTTCCTGAATCACTCAGTTGCATCTCAGCCACCCAGGTTTTTTTTTAATTGTATTCCAGTTGTGTCTATTGTTCTGGTACTCTTCCTTTGTAAGGAAGGGGTATTCTCAGGGCCCATGTAGGACAAATTTGTATTGTTGAGCTGCAGAAAAACCAGCTAGTGCAGAGGCAATGGACAGAGCCTGTCATGCAAAAGCATTCTTTACACATCATCTGGTTGTTGTGTCCTGTATCTGAGTTTGAAACCATGGTATTTTTAACTACAACTCACCAAGTCTGTTTTACTGCTGATAGTCTGTGGTTGGTAAATTTTATGAGTCTAATCAGTCTGGGAGCTATATGCAAAGTAAAGCTAAGCCAATAGTATCTAATTTCTGCACAGAATAGGAATAAATACCCTAAGGAGACTGTCATGTCCAAAAGCACGTAAATTCATCTGACATTAGAGGCACAGTCATTGCACACACACTCACACACAAACCAGGACTTCCTGCTTTTGTGTCCTGTTTCCCATGTAGTTTGTTTATTGCAGTCATTGTTTTCTTTAGTCAGGTGGACACATCGTGCTGGGGCCCTACAACAAAAATCAGTTGTCTCATAGGATCTGCAGAAATGTCTGAGCTCAGTCAGGAGAGAGACCCCAAAGGGCTTCAGTGTGGTCACAGAGAGCAGCAACAGAGAAATCTCCCCTGCTGGGTTCTGCTGAGGATTATACCCTCCTGCGGATGCCCCGGTAATCCCATAATCCCTAACCTATGACTGGCCTCTGATCTCCTCTCACTCCAAATTATTTCGACTTCAAGTAAGAGGAAGTTTAGAGAAGAAGAATAATTATGAAAAGCCATTTCCATTAAGCTCCTAAAGCATTTTTGGCCAGTTTAGCAGAGCAGTTAATGAGAGCAGTAGAAGAGGCCTTGGGAGGTGGCGTAGATGTCTTTAATCCTTCTGCGCACTTTTCCTTATCTCCACCACATCTGCTGAAGCAAACAGGCAAACAAGACGTGTTTCCAGTACACACTTAACACTTTATATGCTGCAATTAAAAAAAAGTAGAGAAATGCTTTATTTTTTCATTGATTTAACAGTTTTAACTGTTATATCAATATATATTATATGAAATATTCCTTACACACACACACACAGAGTCTTGTAAGTGTTACATTTGGTTACTACTAAAAAGAAGATCTATTTTACCAAAAGTAGATAAATTTTTTTTCCATAAAAAATGGGTTATTCTATTATAGCCTTTTGCACTACAGTGAGGAGATGGTAGAATAGCCTTTCTGGTGCTGCCTTTTTATGTATTTCAAAGCTAATCCCAAATTAAAATAGTCTAGAGTGTAAAAAAAGACTGGTTTCAGTAATTTATTACTTACAAATAGATGTAATTGTAGTTTTCTTTTATGTTGTTTTTGACAAAGCTCTAAAATATGGATTATTCTGCTCTAGGTATCTATTTTATATGGCTCCTATGTAAAAGTAATATTTTAAAGTGCTTTTTCTGTCTTGTTTTTAAATTGTAATATTTAAAATATTTGCCATTTTCAAAGCTGTTCCCTTCTTCATCTCTCCCCCAAAGAATTTCACTTGCTTTTGTTCTACTGGGGGTTTTTAATAGTATGAAAATAGAAGATAAATATGGGCATTCCAGAAATAATAATATTTTTATTATTACTGAAAAGCTACCAATAAGCAAGAATTGTAAAAAGAAACTTGTAAGAGCATTTGATAGAAGAAACATCACATGACAGAGATTTTTTTTCAGCTTTGCAGAAATGAGGGAATATAGCTTGTCATGAGAGAAGTACACTTGGAATTCATTACCACACATTATTGAATGGTGCCCTTTCCCCTTTGAAGCTATTTGCTATTTGAACTTCATGTTTTTGGTGTGACAATTGTTTTTTTACTCTAAATTCAGCTCAGTGCTGTGATCTGAACTGCGGTCTCAAGGTGTAGGAGTTAGATAATTTGCAACAGGTAAAATGACAAATATCCATGATTATGCCCCACAATTTTTACAAGATATCAATACTGCTCTTTGAAAACTGTCCCAGCTGCTTGTCTGTTGGAGGCAGATTTAGCCCTTCTGGAATGAGGTTCTTACAATATTTCATATGATGGTTTGTGCACAAAACTGTACTATCATATTAATAATGGGAGTATGTTT
Organism: Melozone crissalis; assembly: GCF_028551555.1. Lineage (NCBI taxonomy): Eukaryota > Metazoa > Chordata > Aves > Passeriformes > Passerellidae > Melozone > Melozone crissalis. Next base: position 57,266,620 of record NW_026535791.1, on the reverse strand, counting down.
TGTCATTTTACAAATCCAAAATAATAAACATCATCATGACTAAAACTGTAATTCATTTAATGGTGTCGCTTTCTTTTAAAGTCACTGGTACTCTGGATTATGTTCCATCCTTGCTGTTATATTAGAACAGTGATATAAAAATGCACCATTGACCTCGCAGGAAAATATAATTAAAGGAGAGTGCTTTATCTTTTTAATTCCTTTGACCTCTCCCTTCCAGTCATAACTAGTTTTACTGTAGTTATATTCTCCTCCTCCTAAAGCAAAAGTAAGTAATCTACTTTCAAGATTTGCACTGCCTCATATTACAAAAGTCCTTGCTTTTGCTTCAAATGGCCTTGTCATTGTGTGATTGAAAAATGATCTGAAACACTTTATCAAAGATCAAACAAATGCAAACTGCAGTAACCATTACCTAACTGTTTGGCCTAGACTGAGTCACCCACTCATGTCCTGGGCTCCTGAGCTCAGTATGTGCCCTGATCACTGCTGGAGTGGGGCACCCACAGCTTTAATTAGACTGCAATATCTCTTTATAACCAAGTTAGAGTTTAATAATAGATTGGTGTGGTGATGGCCTTGCTATTTTGCTGCTGTGGTAAGGAGTGGGCTTTTTGAAAGCACTAAGTAAATGAAGAGGAACTGACAATCTAGAAGAGATGGTTGGTGATGGATGTGTAAGAAGTGCCTCCTTCTTGGAATACTTCCAGCTTGTGGTTCCACACCTGTAAAATGGCAGTGTGCTCTCTCACAGCTAGAGATGGTCAGGGAATGCTGGACTAATGTAAACACTGTAATGTAATATAATGCAAACACTGCCAGCTCTAACACGAGTGGCAAGGTGGTGATCAGCTGATGAACCTGTGCTGCAGTTCATGAACACCTCAGATAAGCATTGTCCCCTCCAATCCTCCCCTTTATTCCTTTTACTGCCCAGAGGCTAAGACAAATAGCAAAACCAAAAGCAATCCAAACAAACAAAACCAAAAACTAAAAAACACCTAATGTTATTGAGTGGCACTCAGAGAAAGCTCCAAATTCCCCTCCTCTATGGATGAATCCTCCTTGGAATCAATACCCATATTACAAGATTGTAAACCAGTTTAGATCACTGAGAAGAGTAATTGATGGGGATGTGGGATCACAAACCAGCAGGAAAACACTTTGTAGGAAGAAGAAACAAGCAAGCTCAGAGGGACTTTTGCATAAAATTTCCCAAACTCAGAGCTAATTCTGATGAATTCTGCTTCTCATGAAGCAGAAAGGAGGTAACTGGGTAAAAAGCCCTCAAAATAAGTCTTCTCTTTCAACTCTTCACTCTTTGCAATTCAGTATGGGGCTTTTATTGATTAACTGGGGTGGTAGTTGTGGTGGTTGGGGGAGGGGAGAGGGGCAGGGCAGTGGTATTTCAATACAAAATTAAATGGAGAAGTTCTGCCTGGAAACCAAGAGCTTAAGATTCATGCAATTTGCAAGCTCAGTTACTACTATGACTATATAGATATATATATATATATCTCTTATTATTCTTGTTTATTGTTTCAGCTCCGGTTTGGCTAACTCTAGCTGAACACTAACCAGGTTGCTGTCTTGGGACCTCAAGGACAAACATGTGAGTTCCATCTTCTCTTGGTCCATTGGTCTTTGTCCCAGCCTTGGCACCGCTGAGACACTCCTTAGATAACATAGGGCTTTCTGTTATCTCTTCACAGAAATGGGGGCTCGATGGCCCCTAGGCTGTCCTAAGCTTCCAGACACCACAGTGATTTAAACACACTGAATTCCTTAAATCTAGCCCACAGCATCCTGGATTTATATGTTACTCTTCAGTAATACAGGACAGATGAAAGTTAACAGATGCCTAAGATGTATATGGGTTTCTAAATACAATTATCCTCCAGCTCAGTTAGTGCAGGAAGGATACAGAACTAGACAAAATAATAAACACACATGCCTCTGCTTACTTCCCTCGATTTTTTCTTTTATTTGTACTACAGAATCTTTGTCTTTACTCTCTGAACTGTCTGTGATTTGGGGTAATAGCTGTTCTTTGGATACTCTTCTGAATATTCTTGAATCTCTCCTCTTTACAGAGCCATTTTTCTTTTTCCTTGGCTAATTCTACTTTGAAAGAAGCAATATCTTCTCTTCTGCAAAATATTAATCCTTAGGTTTGAAATAACTTTTAGTTAAAGTGTTACAATATGACATCTGATTCCTTTGTTTTGCCTTGGGAAGAAATTCCAGTGCTCTGAGCTCCAGCTCCCTGAAAACAAGATGGACAAAACTTACCACCAGCTAACTTTACTTTTTACATTTCCCCACCTAGTTTCATTTTAATGAGGGTTTCTCAGGGTAATGTGTCAGCATGCCGTTGAATTTCAGCTAAGTTTGGCAGTAGAAGGACAGTAATGAAGGCACTCAGCACTGCAGTCACACTGGAGCTTGAAATCTTGCAGAGAAGCTACTAAATTAAATTACAGTTCACACGTTCCACATCATAGAAACAAAGAACCACAGAATAGCTGAGTTGGAAAGCATCCATCAAGATCATCAAGTCCAACTCCTGGCACTGTGCAGGACACTCCAAAAATCACACCGTGTGCCTGAGAGCCTTGTCCAAATGCTTCTTGAACTCTTTCAGGTTTGGTGCTGTGATCTCTTCTCTGGGAACCTGTGCTAGTGCTCAGTCACCTTCTGGGTGAAGAAGGAAGAACCTTTTCCTGATCTCTCACCTAAACCTCTCCTGACACAACTTCATGCTGTTTCCTTGTGTCATGAGTCACCACATAGAAGAAATCAATGTCTGCCCCTCCTCTTCCCCTCATGAGGATGTCAAAGACCACAGTGAGGTCTCCCCTCAGTCTTGTCCAGGCTGAACAGACCAAGTGACATCAGCCCCTCCTCATACAGCTTCCCCTCCAGACTCTTCACCATCCTTGTGACCCTCCTTTGGCCTCTCTCTAATAGCTTAATTTGTTTTTCTTTATTGTGGTGCCAAAAATGGCAGACAGGACTCAAGGTGAAGCTGTACCAGTGCAGAGCAGAGTGGGACAATCGCCTCCCTGGAGATGCTGTGCCTGATCACCATCAGTACACAACTTTCCACTGTGTCATTCCCTCTTCTCACACACGCACAACATGCAGGTGACATCTTCAGATGTTTTCTGTGCTTGTGTAAATGTAGGGGCTACAACATAGCCTTGGAAATCTTGTCAATGCTGTAATGAATGCAGTTAAATTTTACATTATTCTAAAGCAAATATCCTTCTTAGTGGCATGGATATTCAATAGTTCTGGTTTTCACTCTATTATGTAAACTGTTTTAGGTGGTAATTTTCCCTCATGTGATTCACTCAGTACAGAAGAGAATGGTACTCTTCCCTGTCCTTTGACCTACCATTGATGTCTATTTCCAATTCTATTTCATACTTTGTAAAGGGTTTCAATTTATTTATGGCATTTATTCTGTGATCTTTCCATCTTTCTAACATTTAATGGGTGAAATCTTTCATAGTCCTGGGAACCTGCAGCCTTGGGTCCAATGTGAAGGCAGGGGAGGGTGTGGAAAGTGGAAACATCCTTCCCATGCTTGTGCTGGGGGTGAGCTTAGGATATGACTGTGTGTCTCCAGCTCAGTGCCTGCAGGGAGAGGCTCAGAAGCCACTGACTTTCCTCACAGTCCCATCAAGGTTAGACGCAAACCATGCCCTCTCTGGGGCCATCAGCTCCTTTGTGCTGGTGCCCCCGTGCTGATGCCACACTTGACAAAGGGGATGGAGAGTAGATGAGTCCTTCTGCTGGAGGGCTGGCAGGAGGCAGGAGGCAGGAGGTGGATGTGGCCTTTTCTGCTCAGCAGAATTTCCCTATCATGTAAAATCACAGTGTTATTTTCTCCAGGCCACCTTGCCTGCCCTTGTTAAAATAGGCTGTGCTTGGCCAGCCAATGGTGTAAATCCCTGGTATGTACTGATCCCTTTTTTTCAGCATAACTTTTGTTCTGGATGCATGAATAACTGCTGGGCCCAGGAGAGGGCTTAATAAAATCAGATGTGGATTCCCCAAAGCTGGAGAGATACTGACCGCATCCACCCTCTTGCCCAAAGGTTAACCTTGGAGTGTGAACAGAGGACACAAGAGCCAACAGACTAGCTGGCCACTGATCATTGCTTCAGTGAATAAGCAAGGAGCACTAGGAAGGCCATCAAGAAATGTCCCTTCATGTATCCCACAGCATACTGTTTAGGCCTGGCTGTTTGTAGAGGGGTTATAGTAATCTTCACTATCTGAATAAAACATAAGCTCCCACAAAACAGGTGATGCTTCTAACCCTGAGGATACATTAGGATGAGATCTCCTCTCTCTTGTTCTGTTTTGCCTATTTATCTTCGGAAATATAACCAAGCAGTCAATATGTTTGGAACTGATTTTTTTTCCCATTTCTTCAGGCTACAATGAGTTGAAAATGGGTTAAATTCTCAGTAGTGACTTCATAGGTACTCTGAAAAACAGGTGAAAATGGCATATTTCACATGTTCACTTACCATTTTTAAATTTTGAGAAGCCTCACAAAAGGGCTATACATGATGGTACCAGGGCACCAGAGGGACTGGGGACTTCCTGGGAGCACTGGGGGCTCCCCATGTCAGGGCAGGATCTGGCAGCCAGGGCCCCTCTGACCCCCCAGCCAGGAGCTGGGATGCTGGGACACACTGGGGCAGCCCCAGCCCCGGACACTGGGCCTCTCCCTGGGGAAAGGGATGGGCCAAGGCTGGGATGGATTGTTAGTCCATGGATGGACCATCAGGACCAGGCCTGGTGGTGGCAGTGAGGGGAGACACTGCCCTGGGACGGGCACAGTGCTGCTCCAGCATCCTGACCTGCAATGTGGGCATCTCATCCTGTGCTGTCAGTGCATGACTGGCAGCAAACTGCAGATACAGAAGTAGTGGATTTCCCCCATTTCAGGTTAACACCAGATATGGATCAGAGCCTTGCACGTCCTGTATTGCGTTATGTCCTGAGCAAATTTAGTGCTGGCTGTGGGCCAGGAAGTAATTTTCCAGCCATTTTTCCAGCTGCACACTGGAGTGCCTTGAATGTAGCCTTTATATTCCTCTAACATTAGGCCCTGAAACAAAAGCTGTGTGTGCTCCACAAAGACGTTTTGTTATAACTAGGTGGATTGTATTTACAATTGGGATTACAGTACATGGGACTCAAGATCCAGAAATAGAAATGAGAAAACCTCTTTCTGATGATATTGAATAAAATATCCCCCATAGGATTTGTTGTATACATACATAGTCATCATGTGGCTTACTGGGAAAGCTGGGGTTTAGTCTTGTAAGGGTCCTTGCATATCTGCAATTATGCCAGTGAGGCTGTTCCAGTATAGTACAGAAAATGCTGTACATGTTAATTTTAGAGCTGCCATAGAAGTACTAGATATTCTGTCATCTCAATACTTACTTTCATTTCACAACAGGACAAAATAAAGATATTCCCAAACCTTCCAAGGAATGAAAATTATAAAATTCTTAGGAAAAAAAATATTAAAAACTGGAGTTCATTGAAATATTTTCTTTTGCCTATTCAAAGCATGACAATGGTTTGTGTTTATTCATTTCAACACTGAACTGCAGATTATGACCGTGTATCGTCTTGAGGGAACTGTAGTACCAAATCTCATTCATTCCCACATTGTGAGCAGGGTCCTTGGCTTGAGTCCATCTTCTGTAATGCCTTCTGAATCCCAGGGCTTCCAAGATAAATCCTACAGTTTTGTTCAGAAAGGCATCATGCATGTTACAAGAGGAAAAAAAAAAAAAAATAAAAAAGCAAACCACTTCAGCAAAAGCACAAGAGAACAAGAGAAAGGAAGTCCACAGCTGTAGACCACGGAAGTCCTGAAGTCCTAACTCTTTAGGAAAAAGTCACTATGCATGTGCTTATTCATGTCAGCTCAAAAAAACCACCCAAACTCAGACAAACCTTTGGAGTAATTCAGACTGCAAACACATTCTGATTGTATCCAACCACTCAAAAATAAAATGTTACACTCTGATTTTGATGGACCTGAGAAAAAACTAGTTCTGCATCAAACACCTCTTTATGAAGCATCTAATACAAAAAGTTAGGTGACAGAAGAGATTTTCAGCCATTACTTCTGTCCAGGATTTCTGATAGGAAAATGAATTAAAGGTTCTTAAATGCAGGAGTGGGGACTTCAGCTGTGGGCAAGCATGCTCCTCTGTTTCTGCCTCTCCCTATACTGCCTTTGGTGCTCCTTTTTTGCTGCTCTTCAGCTGGAGGCTGCTATCTGTCATAGTGGAAGGATGCCTGGCTAAATTACTCTAATTCCTATATAGGAACATGTATTTAAATATATTTAAATAACTTGAGTAATTTTAAGTGAAGCAGGTAAGAAAATCTTAGATGGTAGTGGGACTAGCAATTGTGATGGCTGATGGATTATTGGCTGATGGATTGCATGGAGAGGCAGTGGTGAGCAGCTAAGGGCAGTGTTTGAAACTTCTTGCACTGGCACAGGGGCAGCTGGGAGGAAATCACATTTCACTGAAGTGCAAAGTGTGTTTGTGCTCAGGTGATTCACAGTTTTAAAAGTTCTGCTTTATTATCTTATGTTACCACTAGGTAAAATAGGCCTGCTTGAATAAAATATGTATTTGCAAAAAAGACATGGTGCTCTTCTGTAGGCATTTTGTAGGGGCTTTTAGGGGGGGTGGGTGGTATTTTGTGGTATTATTTTTTTTTAACATGTAGTTGACATACATAAAGTTAAGACAGAAACTTCAGGTGTCTTAGACTAAATCTTCTGAATAGGGTCTCACACACAAAGGTGAAAAACTCCACTCCTCAAACCAGAACATTTTGAATTCAAATCAGTCTGCAGATGCAGACTACATTTTCTGAATCTATTTTATTAAATACATGCATATAAATTATTTTTGCAGCGTCAGGCTCTTGCATAATGAAGCAGCCTGGCATTTATATCAATGAATGTTATTTTCTTGCAGAGTGAGCTTCTGGTAAATATAGGTATTCAGGTGATCTCTTGCAATTTAGAGGCTTGCATAATCCTAATATTTATTAGTGTGCTACTGTCTGATAAAAAAGCTCCTTATATGGATAAGAGACACAGGGAATGTATACTTTTAATAACTACAGTACTCTGACAAATACCAGTTGCATTGAGTATGAGTTTTCAGACCCACAGAGCTGTCTAGAAACTTTCAAGGTATTCACTGTAATTCCAAGTTGGTAGGGAAGAAGAAGCAGAGGATTCTTTGATGTCTCAATTTGACTTTAAAAACCTCAGAAATTCAAAATCAGATGATTTAGACTAGATTGTGTGGTTTATCAGCTGATGATAACATACACTTTGCCATCAAATTCTGGGAATTTTAGTATTCTGTATGAACCAGAAACATTGAAAATATTATAGTGAGTTTCTTGAGACCATAGAAATTACAAGGCTGCTAAGTACTGTAACTTAGAAGAGTTTCAGAAGAGTGCACCTTCCTAACCAGGTCTCTGTTTTTTCACCTGATTTCTTCAGTGTAGCCTTCATTGTTATATGAAGGCATTTTGTCTGCTTCCCCACATAACCCCATAAATGTGCTGCATCTTGTGGAATATTTGCCTCATTCTGATACATATTTATACTCATGACCGAAAACTACCAGTAAGACTTGGACAGCTCCTGACTCTGGGGACCAATAACTCCAAAAATCCACGGATTGCTACTTTTGCTTAGGTGTCTTCTGTCTGCAATGATTTGGGTTGCTGTTTCATCCCAGCCCTATGTAAGATAGCATATTCCTTTATATATTTCATGCAGCAATTGACCATTTTTTAATTTGTGGTTTTTTCCCTTTTTTTTCCTTCAGACATAAACTATTACTGGGTGTACAAAACTGGATAGCTGGAAATGCTGTTAACCTTGAAGGCAGCTGTGTATTTCTGTCACTAGAGCAATACCTTGGGATTGAGGCAGTGCCAGAGCTCCTGCTTACTGGGGAAAATCTGCTGCCTGGCCTCTCCCTGCCCTGCATGCTTCAGCCTCCTTCTTTTGTCTATGTTGGGTGTAAGTTCTTTGGGGTAGGGGCTGCTTTTGACTAAATATTTGAACAAGATATAGCATAATGTAATCTAGAGATTTTTTTGGAACCTCCAGGAACATAATAATGTAAAGAAGACTGTTTTATATGCAGCAGGATTTTATCATTTAGCTCTTTACTGACATGCCCCAGTGTGGGGCTGAAATGCAATTTTCCTTATGCTGTATGCATGCTGCAGAGTCACTGTGACAAATTGTTCAGGAGCTGGAACTTTTCCCTTCCACAGAAGAAATATTGAGCTGAAATGAAGGCCAGTAAATGCTTAATTGCTGATACTAAACCGTCTTTCATACATCTACTGTGAACATGAAACATATTGGATGGAGCTGCTGTCTGGCGCATTTTCATAATATGTGAAACTGGTAAGGCAGAAACAGATGGAAGAATTGCAGTGGGAGAATTGCTCTATTCCCTAATTAACTTGATAACAATGCAAAAGAATAGCAATATCCAGGTTTTGTGGAGGACCACCAGGTCAATATTCCCCCAGATAGGAGACAGATAGCTAGGTCATGCAAATTACTAACCAGGATATACATATATATACAGTCTTGTATTAACCATTCATACTTATCAAGAGAAGCTTATAAAGCAGCTGTCATTATGGTTCTTTCCTCCATCAGATATTCTGCTCTATTGCATTGTATAATGTGATTTTGCATATCAGCACAATGCCAGGCATAGAGCTGGAGGAAATTACTCTCTTTTCCAAGGATTTTCTGGAAAACGTGGTTTTGTGAAAAAAGTTATGAATTGAAGGTGAAGAGGATCATTACTTTTTGTTATTAAAAATGGATCTAACAAAATGGCTGGATGTCCCTTTGGACCAAGTCATTCTTTATCTGGGAGAGCTGGATTAAAATCCTTTTTGTACATTTAAAACCACACCTCTGGACAATTCACTTGTGTATATATGTGTGTACAGACTTTCACTCTCCTGTGCTTACAGATCTGCTTTGTGCACTTGATTAGAGGTGCAGCTGGCCAGGAACTTGAATCCTGGTGCCCCACACCTTGCTCAGTCCTTCAATTGGAGCAGAGCTGGGGACAGAGGGACGCAGCCTGGGGCACATCACCCCATCACAGCACCCAGGCCACATCACCTTGAGGCTCCTGCCAGCAGCCTGAGGTGCTATTCTCTCTCCTGCCAGCAGCCTGAGGTGCTATCCTTGCCTGCTTCTGGCTGAAAAGGCTGAGCATGACCAAAGCTGAAAAGACTAAAATGGGAGGGGAGCAATCTAACATCTATCCTATGGTTTGGTGGCTGAAATCCTTTTACTCAAAGGTAGGGGATGTGAGTCCAAACTGCCACAGGCAGGGAATAAGATGCACCTGGATCTCGGAATCCTGGGCAGAATATAAACAAGGTACTGAACAAGGTTACAGCTATTGTCCAACAGCTTTCTGCACTTAAACCTTCTACTCCTTTGTACTTCTTTTTTGAAATTCTTTTCAAAAGCAATAAGGGGATTTTATTTTAGATTGCATGGAAAACATTCAAATCCACCTTCTCTTTCTTGCTTTATTTGGCAAGAAAAAAGAAACATTTAATTAATTTTGGTCCAAATCAAAATGCTTTACTTGCGTATTTTCTTCTGGCTCTAGATCTATAAACCCAAATATTTTGTCAGTCCCAACCTCAGCAAATGTGAGAGCATGGGTTTAGTACCATCCTCTTTCTTTTTTCCTCTGGTCAAGCTGTGTATAAGACCCACCAAAGTTTCCTCTGGTCAAGCTGTGTATAAGACCCACCAAAGTAAGATTCTTCTCTTTGTGTGATATATAAGGAGACTCTATGATGCATAAATCATGCTTTCTGAAATTTGGGTGAGCAGCAGAGTGAACCCAGGTGCTCCATTTTGGCTCTCCAAAAACCAATGCAGTGAGAAATATTAGGGGGAAAAAATGAGAAGTATTCAATGCAATTATTTTTCTCCTCTGTTTTAGAAAAAATGCTATTTTCTTGACGGGAGGAGTGCTTGCTTTTTACATTTATCTCTCTTGCTCCCCATCCCCCAGAATAACATACAAACTCACTTTTAAGTGAAGCCTGACCCTATTTTTTGGAATTGGCTTTATGGCATTAGAGCAATTCTGCTGTTTTCAAGGGTTTGTTAGCTGTAGTCTGTGGAGCAATTGCTGATAATCTCTGATAAGCTCTTGGGCATCATATGCTTGGGAATGATGGACCAACCCTGCAATGGAAGAGGGCTCAGAAGGCAAGTGATGGGCTCATGAAGCTCAGGGAAGAATGCAGGGAGTGACCACAGCTATTGCACCTCAGTGAGCTCATCTCAACACAAATAAAACAGCTTTTGTTTTGGTAACTTCCTGGATCAGTTGAGTGGATCGGCTGATTCACTGAGTTTTCTCTGAGTTAATCAAAAGAGTGTGAATGTTTTCTTGAGTTTGCAAGATCAGCGTGGGGAAAGGGCACACATGGCTCAGCACAGAGTATGGAAACTGAATGATCAATAAAATGAACTTCAAAGAGAGCAACATGCTTGAACTGGCTTCAACCTGTGCATTCCTTCCCTGTGACTGAGGATGCCAAACATGATGAAAGAGTCCACAGGGAGACAGGAAATGGTAATGATATGTGCATTGTGATCCAGTTGTGTGTTGCAATTACTGTATTCTGATTCAGCACATTGTTCTATCCCTCTGCTAAATCAAAATCCTAACATCAAAATCTTCCAATATTAAAAGCACTATTAAACATTAAACCCTCTCTGTGCCTAATTTTAAAAATAGACTGAGCAGAGAACATTGTACTTTGACACTGTGTCTTGGTTCTCCTCCTTATTTTTCACTGCTAAACCAAGCTTGCAAGAACTGAAAAGCCTGTTTGTTGTGTTCCCAATATTGCTTTCTCAAGGAAGCTACTGAAAAAGTCAGAAAAACTTTTGCACTGAGGAATTGCAGCGTGCACCATACCAGCTCTGCACAAGGACACAACCACTGTAAGAGAGGTTCTAAAATTCCAATTATTCTAGCTACTCTATTACCATACCTGAGCCTGCACTGCCATGGTGTCTTTGAGAGGAAGCAGAGTGTTCCATCAATGATCACCCAGCTTCCTCCTGGAGTGAGCTGTCCTACTGGAGGAAGAATGGGATGAAGGAGCTACTCATGACCTAGTTGCTGTTGACATGTCTGGCCACACATGTGAGAATTGACTCAACTTTTATACTTCTGTGAAATTTTCATGGCTATTCTAATGAATGCAAATTACTGCATATTTTTAAAATCTTGACAGTTCCTTCGCACCAGTAACTTCCTGAATCAATCCATTTTACTTTTCCCTTCATTTTATGCTAGAAAATGAAGGAAAAAGTAAAATGGATTGATTTTACTTTTTGGAGTAGGACTATCAAAATCTCAGGTGGCAAGCTTCAAAGGTGGGAAAAGTCATAACTAAGGCTCTCTGCATCAGTAACTAAATGACAATATACTGATTTTTGTGATTTCTTATGATGCAGTGTTGGAAAAGCAAATCATAAGCCTCACTTTAATTATAAGGATAAACTATTGACATGATTTAGTTGTAATTGCTTTCTTAGTCATGTTTATCTTTTCCTGAATCTATTTGAAATATATTTTCAGATATGTTCTTCAGATTTGTTTTCTGTCCTGTCCTATTGGACAGAAGGCATCTGCCAAGTTCTGAGCTTAGAATTTGGGAGTTCTTGTCACAGCTTGGTTGTTGATTAACTGGAAGATATGTCTGTTTCTCAGTCTGTAGATAAGGACAACAATTTCTCAGAAATCACCTTTTAACAGTTTAAAAGGATCAGTTAACATTTGAAGATATAAACTGTGTGGGAGAATAAAGTCTTTTTATTTGGAAGCCTTTTAAATATTATTGCTCACCAGAGGCAATTAGAACATGATGCACCCATAGCTGTGCTGAACTGTTTATGAACAGTTTATTTCTATAAGAAATAGACTTCTGATTTTCTTCCAGTATTTTATGACTTACAGAATGTTTTGTATAATGAAGGAATACTATTTTAAAGTTATAACAATATTATGTCTTTATCAACACTGTACTTTGTTTGATATATTCCAGTCAAATAGTTTTAAATAGCACTTTTCCATTAAAAAAATTACATGAAATTAAGATGAAGCTGGAATTATTTCCAGAATACCTACCAGAAAGCAGTGGGCTATAACTGTGTTTAATTACTATTTTCTGCAGAGACATATTGTATATTACTGAAAATTTTACTGGTATATGGTTTGGTGTATTTGGGAGTGAAATATTCATGTGCAAAAAAACTGATTAGAACAGCCTACCTTCTGATTTCTCAATTACTTCTCTCTGACAACTTCAGACTGTTTTCAGTGTACTACAAGCTTAGTTACATTGCATGACTGCATTATTCCCTGCAGATTTATATTCCTTATGGTCTTCCAAAGGCCAAGAGGCAACATTTGGTAATATTTACATTATGTGGTAGTCACATATGTTCAAGGAAGCAGTTGAACTACCACACTTGTTTTGTGACAAGAATGACACTCAAATCATTGTGTAAAAGACAGATACAGTGTAAAATATATGCATTCAATAAGCAAATGAAATACACAGAGTCACATATGCAGGGATTTGATGTGCTAGGATCCCTCACACCTTCTTTGTTTACTGAAGCTGTTGAGTCAGTCAAAGTTTAAAATAATGTTAAGTGAGTCTTTAAGTCTCCGGGGACTTGGCAACGCTAAGTCCTGAAAATTTAGTCTAATGTCAAGCCAGCTGTGGTCAGCCCTCACCAAAAATTGCTTTTCCCGGAACTACTCATTTAAAATGTCAGCTGGCCAACAACCAGCATGTATGCAATGCATTGTGTATTGACACTGTGTAGCTGATAGGGAGCTTAACATGATTGTCAAGGCAAACTTTGGAAACTTCCCAAACAGTGTCCTAACACCATGGAAAGATCAGGCTACTGAAATGGAAATACCTCCACAGCATAACATCATTTTTAGTTGGTTGTGTAAATATTAAGAGAACCTTAAAATTATGCCAGAGACAAGCTCATTTCATTTAAGACCTATGTTATTTCCCTGAGAAAAAAATGCACTGTTTCTTCCTTTACACCAGGTCTGAAAAGGAAATACTTGTACAAAAGCATTTGCTTGAGTGTCTGCCAGGGAAATCTACCTCTTCTTTGATGAAAGATGCTGTGAGTTCCCAGAGAGAAGCACGGTAATCCTCAATCCTCATTCTGCACCTGGTGTCTCTACACAAGCACTGCATGATGAGGTGGATGTACCTGCCATGCCCTTCTCTGGGACTACCTAGAAGTGACTGAAATAAAGGGCTGACAAGGAGACAGAATTTAATTTCTAGTTTTAGGTGTGTGCAGGACTTCACTCATTTCCTTGGGAAGGCCCACAGACTGGATGGGAGCTTCCATGTGTGCTGAGCATCCGGAGTCAGCGCTGCACACAGCTCCCACTGGGCAGACACCACCCTGCTTTGCCTCCAGGGGCTGCAGTGCAGGGCAAATCTGGCCACCGTGGCTCAGCAGCTGATTCTTCTCTTGCACCTGGCTGTGTGACACACTACAATGGAAATGGTCTGTTATCTCCAGGGAAGACAGACCATATTGAGAACAAATGAGCTAAAGGTGAATTAGGTCCAAAAAGCTGTGCTAGATCTAAGGGATTTTTTTTTCAGTTTCAATGTTTTCATGTGACATGATTAAAAATGGCAATCTTTTCACACCAATCCTTCCTTCACATGATGGAGCATTATAGATTTTCTCCAGATTCTGTATTATTTTTATTTCCTAAAGCTTTTAGCAGGCTTACTTGAATCTCTCTTTGCCCAGAATCGTGGTTGTTTTTTCCCAGAATAGTGAAGCTGTTTCACAATCACTGGTAGACATGAGGCCAATAAGATAACATTTCCCACATACTTCACATTCCAATGTCTTGGAAGGGAGCTTTTAGATATGGTTTCTTAAAAGCAGTTGGAGGTTTGAATTAAAATGTCCCTAAATGTGGCTCCAAGTCTCAGTCCATTTCTTTAAACACTAATACTGGTGTGTTGACAGTGTATGACAATACAAATCTATTAGTAAAAGTCAGCACCTGTCAATAGAAAGCAAGAAACTCTTGTATGCAGCTGCAGCAGATAAAAAAATCAAAACCCCAAAATGGCAAGAAAAGGAAAACCTAAAAGGTAGAAACTCCTAATTTTCAAACAAATTAAGAAGGACATTTCTTTTATACTTGCTTTTGCCCAATCTAACACAAACTTTCCCAAGGAGTAGGAGTTCACATGCTAATTCCCTGTCTTCTCACAATGTCATTCCTCTATCAATGTGGCAATTTATTTTTTTCAAACAAAATCCCTTTTTTGCTTTCAAAGGAGCGATTGCCTCATCATCCATGAGAAAATAAAGCAGACTAGTTTTGTTTTAGTGTATTAAGTAGAAGTTGGTAAAACATTTTTCCTCTTAGGTGTAAAATTCTGCACTGTCAGTACTGGAAATCCAGAGAAAGGGTTTATACTTACTCCAGAGTGCACTAGGGAAGAACACTGGTCATTCCACTTGTGCACAGAAAATGACCATTTCAAAGCACCCCTTTTTAAGGCAAAGTGTTGTTAGCCTGGCTTGTGATCACTGTGTGACTTCTTAAAACTTACAGATACGGTGTGTGAGAACCTCAGATGTATGGAGATCCACATCTGGCACTGCAAGTATGTTGCAATGCAGAGATATTGCATAAAGCTTTTTCTTGCTTCTCCTTCATCTCTGTCATATCAGAGTATTTGCACTTGGGCATTTGGTGATGGAAATTGGTCGTGGGGGGCCATTCTCCATCAGGGGAGGTGTTATGTTTCAGTATGGTGATTTGGCTTAATAAGGTAGTTAGGCTTTTACAGTGGTTTTTCTTTTCCTGTTTTCAATGGTGATATGTGTTTACCTTAGTGAGAACAAGGTCAAAAAAAAAAAAAAAGAAAAATGTGTGGTTTGCTGTGGTCAGTTGTTAAGTTCCCGAGGAAGTTCATTCCATGGTTTGTGCGTTATCTCCAGGAGAGCTCTCCCCTGCAGAGTTACCCTCTTCTACAGAATTCCTTTCCACTTAAACCCTGATGTTAGCTGCAGCTCTCACCAGAGAATTTGAGCTGGTTTTTTGGATTTACTCAACCTGAGCCACAAAGTGCCTTGAAGGTTTTGCAGTTGCATAGATTGTCCATGGGAAGTGATGTCAAAAGCAGCCCCTGTAGCCTGTGCTGATGAACAGAAAGGTCTCTGTTAACAGCAGATCTCTTCAGCTTATCTTTAGTGGGTGTTGTTTCAACAGGCAGGGACATTCCAGCAAAACACAAAGACACGGTTTTACCTATCTGTCAAAAAGAAGTAATTTTTTTCTCAAGGCTCAAAACCTCCTGAATTCTTTGTAATAATGTTGATTGATTAATTAAAAGGGCACAGGCATCTTGCAGGGCACCTCTATGCAGAAACATTGGGGCTGGGATCTGATGGAATGAATCAAAGCAGTGCCAGCTTTGGCTAAAGGCAAGCATAGGGACACCTGAAGGCCTTGGATGGATGGCTGCTTCCAAGCTGCAGACCAGGTGACTCCAAACACTCAAGGGGTGGCATGGGAATACCATGGAACTCCATGGGAATTAAGAGACCTTACTGTCTAGGTCACTGTCTTCCATTCAGAAAACAGTTGACTCTGAGGTTTCCAGCTGAGACTTAAAGCCACCTGGGCAAGAGGAAGCCTATTACTGTGTAATCAAGAATAAACGTGTGCAGGAATCAAAGATTACATAAGAAAATGTAAGCCAGCTTTTGTAACCTGATGAGGAAGCCACTTACTATTGAAAGCTGGTCTTGCAGTCAGATAAATTCCAATTTAGCTTCGGAGTTGAATGCTTTTGATATGGAGCAGAAACCCAAAATAAGTCAGCCCCTTGGCTCAAAGTGGAGGCAGTGGTTGAGTTTTAGAGTTGAGTGTTATTCAATTACTTTATGTGGGTTATCTGATGATTTCAGGAGAGAGAGTGAACTGAACTTTAGCTCCCATTGTCAAAAATGGCAAATTCTGCTCTCATCCTAATGATTCTGTCACTTCCCCTAACTTGAATCTATCCCAACTCCCTGTGATTTGAGTTAGCTCATCAGTTCCCTCTTTCCTTCCAACATAACCTGTCTAAGCAAGTTTTTACTGTGCAAATTAATTGGACTGGGTTATGGAAGATCCAGTGAGCCCCAAAGCTGTTATGAAGACATGATGGGACCATGTGGCTGCAAGTGTGGGAGAGGAAGAAGAGAGGTAATTTGGTGGGAGGGTGCATTTACTGAGTGATTAGATACACTGCACAGCTAAGATAATGTACTGGTTTTGCAGAGAAGGATTAGGATGCTCTGTATGTACTAGACCACCACAGGTTTCCCTGAAAGTGGAAAACAAGGGGGGAGGACTGTTCCTTGCCTGAACAGACTTGTTGCATTGATTTCTTGTGAGCTGCTTCCAAATATAGGGATTGACATGGCTATTGTTTTTGACTTTTGCCACATTATAAAAACCTTTTATGAGGTTGTATATTATGCTTTACTCTCAGGGTCTGTAAGGACCTTAGTCTCTTATAGACATGAAGTCTGTGCTGTCCATTCATTCGTTATTGGTTATGATGGCACACAAAACACATTTCAGCTTTTTCCCACTTGTTTTGGTTTGTCTACAATTTGCTCTGTCTTCTTCCATTCTCTGGACAGAGGTGATTGTGCTGGCACAGGCACATTTTCTGTGAGGTTTCTGGCACCATGGGTGACTCTGGCAGCCCCTCCTCTTACATGTTCCAGCTATTGCTGCCAGTTTTTGGCTGTTCTGTATGCAGGATCACTGTTGCCTCTAACTGTTGGGTGCAAGAATGGATGAACTATAGCCAGGGTGTGTTTTGGAGTTGGAAATTTCTTGGCTACTGCAGCCTTAGCTACTTTCTATCTTTTATGCATTGCATCAGGACAACTGATTTTTCATTGTGAAAACATCCCAGAATGCTGAATAAACACCCTACAAGTCTTAAGAACTCAGATTTTCTGTACCAGCTTGTTTTTTTTTTTTCTTATGGGATTTTATCACTCAGGTTGAAAGGGCCTTTAAAACAGAAAGTTTCAATTTCAGTTCTCATATGAATGGCAAGGTGTTGTCATAAAAGCATTCACAAAACAGCCGCAGCTGCTGATGGTCACAGACTTGGGCTGCCAGGGCTCAGAATCACATTGAAAATGCTTGGAAGTTTTCAGCACTTACAAATTTGTGCTGAGCCTCTTGCTCTGAAGCATCTTTAGCCCAAACATTGAGCCTTTGGCAAGATACATACTCTGTACTTTGGGCTAAATCTGAACATATTCTACATTATCTCCCTGTAAGTTATGGTGAATAATTGTCTTTCATTTCTGTTTGGTATTAAACCTTATCTAATTAAAATGTGAAGGAGAGCATTTTAGAATCACAGTTTTTATTCAGCTGCTCTGAAAACCTTCACATCACTAAATTAACCTTTATTTATGTTAAATCTCTTTATTCATGATTGCATATTTTTTCTTTCCTCCCCCCTGAAATTTCTTCATCTTTAGTACAAAAATTTCAAGTACTCTGTTGCCACCATGCAGTCCAGTTTGGAGCTGATTTGATAGGGTGTGGACATTGATGCTGCACTTCTCTTCCTCTCACAGCATACCCTTTACATCTGGAATCATGTTTCTTGTGTGCATGCTATCAATTCCAAATGTAGAATCTGTGTTCTGCCTCTCTATTAAGAGCTTTTTTTTTTGCAGTTTGATACTCACATAAGCATTTCTGCCATGATGTTTGATAGATTTTCAGGGAAAGGAATATATCTGGGCTCTGGACATACTGATGCAGAACCAGCCATCTACTTGTGAGACCTTTTATTTTGAGTTACTTGTCCAAATACAATTCTCAGGGATCAGAAATCACTGCCTGTAAAGTTGCACCACTACTTAGGAGAACTGAGAATTTATTGAAGCTTGCATAATTACTGCATAATTGAAATTGTTTTACCACAAAGGAACCTTCACTGTTCATTAAAAGAAGACTGACACATGTCTCTTTTAAACATTTTAGCCTTTTTGTCTTCAGTGGTCTTTAATGAAAGAGAGAGAGAAATGGAAAAGAAGGAAATATTTTCCTCCAAGGTACACTCTGTAAATAAAAATTACTATTGCTTACAGAGGGGAAGGATCTTTATGTGCAGTTGTTGTTATAAAATTGGAGTTTCTAGAACATCCAAAGTAAAATTTATCATTAAATATAATGAACATATCCAATGTAGATTCTAGGTTTTTTGTATTTCTTATTTATGATGCCAAATGGCAATACCCAGTCAAGTAAAATGTGACCAGCAATGAAGCAATGTCTCATTTGTTGCTTTGCAGCACAGCACAGAAGACTAATCAGAAGAGAGGCAAAAAGTAGTCCAGAACAACCAGCCTATGAATGTGAGCAGCATCTTGAAAAGACCAAAATGCCAGAGTTCCTCTACTTTTTGAGGTTCCAATTATGACAACCTAGTCTTGCACTTTGCATCTTGTTATCAGAAAATACACTGTTTGCAGTAGAGGTGGCATAGGAAAGTAGCCTGACATTCCATTTGCTTATCCAGGGATGTCAAAACCCAGGAAGGTGTTGCTGATTTACACTGAACCTCAGGGAAAAATGCAAGTGGACAGGTGCAGCCCTTGTCCTTTAGGATGGTGCAAAGGAAAGTTTATAAAGTCATTGTGGAACAAGGCAGTGAGAGAGAACCCAGTGTTCTCTCTGCCCCAGCACCAGAACACAGTCCAAAGCCATGACACCTCTACAGGATATGCTGTTGATTAATGGTAATTCATAAATAAATGGGAAAGAATGAAAGAAGATGAAGCAGTGGACTAGAAAGAGAAGGCTAGTGCTAGAAAGAGAAGGCAGCACCACTGAGCATAGAAAACATGGCCTGGCACTATCACCTAGATCATGCCAGGGAGCTGGGAAGATGCAGGGAGCTTTTGGACAGAGCACTGACTATGAAAGACCCTTGGTAAAGCAAGGAGAGAGAAGGTCTTGTGCTCTTTTACTCTTGCTGTCTTCAATAATAAAATCAAGCAATATAAGCATCTGGTAAAGTAGATTTTTATCATAGATATGGGGTCCTTAAGTTCTCACGCTCCAGTCAATCCTGCAGGGCTTATATCTTCAACTGCCCTTGGAGAGCTAGAGGTTGGCAATGTTAGGGTTAACAAACTTACAGCCAGGAGACATCTATTCTTTCCTCCATTTAAAGAAAATTTGAAGCAGGAAAATTGAAGGGTGATTTCTGAGCAGTATTAGAAAACAGCCTGTTAGTGTCTGAGTATGAATACTCACTGTTGACAGTCCATTGTACAGGCAAACAGTGCAGTGCCTCATCACATTCATATTTGCTCCTTCTCACAATATCTGTATTCCCTTTCAGCTCTGCCATGCATACAAAACCTTGGCATTCTGCTGACCCTCTCCAAGGCTCAGACTTGGGGTATGAAAGGTCCCTTTAGTGTCAGTGAGAACCAAGGCCAAGACCACAGCAATTCTTCTCTCCTCACCTTCAGCATCATCTCCCACAATCTGTTGTTCTGTACATTTGGTGGTTTTCCTGGGAAGCAGCTATGGGAGCAGCTATAAGGGCTTTGCTATGTGTGTGTTCATCTGGCATCTCCCTCAGAGATGCAGAGAGGAGGAGAGTTGCCCTCATGTTCCCAGTCTTTCCACACCTTCAATCATGTCTTTGTACATTGATATTTCCTTCTCCAGAGGCTTGCTCCGGTTTGCCATGCAGTGTGGCAGGTGAAAAGCTAGGCCTTTAAAGCTGTACAAATTCAGTGCAGCTATTTTGGGGAGCTGAAATCATGATGGGACAATATTGTAGGGGTTTGGACTTAGCAGTGGCTACAGCTGTGACACCTTGCTTGGTCCTGGAGAAGAAAGGACTCTGCAGAAGAGGAAAAGGAAGAAAAGTGCAGAGGAGAACAGAAGAATATTTACAATCCAAATGAGGAGACACTGGAAAGATTGAGACTTTTTTATCATGGAGGAAAAGTCAGCATGGGTAATACAATGGAAATATAAAGATAATGAATGAATTAGATATGCTATTCCTATGTTCATGGCTAGGATGGTAAGATCTGAATGATTATTTGGTACTTGTGGCTTATTGTTACTAATTCCAGACTCTTTTGTAGCAGTCTTTCTATAAGTGGGTCTCAAAATGCTTAATAAAAAATGTATTTTTTTCCAGGTTAATAAACACTGGATAAATGTTAGGCATATCATGAACTGTGTAGTAAAAATCAGTGACTCTGAAATGCCTGAAGAAAGTAATACTTTTCTGTGTCTACTATGAACACCCCCATTACAGAGAGAAGAAATTTTTGTAAATCACTTAACAATATTCAGATTTTCCTCTTGAGACATGATCAGTTGCTGAAGTTTTAGAATATGCTAAGCCTTTACTTTCTGAAAATAATGTACTTTCCATTTGACATGTGAAAACAGTGATCACATTACAAAAATTTAAATCAGAGCATTTATGAAAGAAATTTAAATTGTTTATAGAAAGCCTCTATTGTGAAGAGTGGGCAAACATATGGATAACATAAGAACAAGTTTGAACTTGAAACCTGAAAACAAATGTTGAACTGATGGAAAATGTTTATTTAACTTGGGGAAAAAAAACTTTGCCTGCATCTGCAATTTCTAATCTCTGTGCACAACAGAAATATTCAAAATAACACAGGGAAGAAATTACACCATCAATATTCTGATACAAACAGAACATGGACATAGCCCAAAAAATATGTGCTCTTCTGAAATATAATGTGATTCATCACTCAGTGCATGCTAATCTAAAGTGTTCCTCTGCACACTACAGATATAATCCAAAGTAGAAGGGGAAAAAAAGCTGTGTGGTGAGCAACACTTGCAGATTTACTTTGTGAACCTTTGTAACAAATAGATATTATTAACTTTTAAGGTCTTGCTATTATAGCCTTTTAAAATATACATTTTCCATTTTGATTGGTTTATTTTACATACAACAGGAATGAACACAAATCAAAAGAATGGTTTGCAGCTTTGCTCCCAAGGAGAGACTGAAATGCTGAACTACTTTATAACCTCTGAATTTTAAACATTTTAAGCCCTTTCTCACTAAAGCTGATTGTCTTTGCACCAGGAGGCTCTTGGAAAACACACAGGGTTTTTCCAGGAGCACGTGTGCATCAGGAAGTGGTCACTTGGACAGCAGAAGCTCTCACTGTGCAGTGGGAGTGCAGCACTGTCTTATGTGCACATTTCACCTGGCACTAAGGAGCAAGGAATGCCTGTATGGTCCATGGAGACTTCTCCAAAAGGAACATGGAATTGTTTCTGTGGCATTTGTGACCTGGTCAGAAATGAGATAGCATCATACTTATTGAGTATGTATTAATCTGTTTGCTGACTTTCATGTGTGTATTGATACTAATCCATTTTATCAAATTGGTAATTAGTATTTACCTAAACCAACCTTTTGACCACTTAGACTAAAGAAAATTCTAGTTCTGTACTTGAATGTAAGATTTTAATTGGTTGTCCTCAACTATTTTGTGTCTTCTCATAGAACAACATTGGCTATATCTGATTTTATCTTATTTACAGTGGCATTAATCAAGGCTGTGAATATTGAAGCCAATAGCATTAAAACAGGATTAGACTGGGGAAGGTGAGATAAGAAGCAAGCAATAGAGCCCTGTATTGTTCAGAGCTGTTTTTCTGACACAAATGAGTATTTAAAGAGCTACAGGAGCCAAAGAGTGAGCCCAAGCTTTTAGAAAGAGCTATGAGTAGAGTGCAATAGTTACACAGAAAATATATCTGTAGACTTATAGAGACAAAAGGGTTAAGTTCCCTTTTTGCAGTCATTACTAGAACACCAAGTGTTATAGAAATTACTGTCTTGAGCTTGATCTTGATCTCCCTGGTTATGAACTGGGAGAGCTGCCTGGCTGTGAACTTACTGGGAGATGAGACTAAGGCTGTTTTCCTAAAATATGTAATCTGTCATAATCATGCTTCAAAACACCACACCCATTCTTCTAATTTTGTGTGGGGTTTTTTATTGGAACTTATCTGCCCACCTGAATGTTACAGGGCTTTCTGTATTTCAATCTGTAGAAAACAGTCACAGAGTCACAGGGACAGTAATACCTTCCTGCACTTTATTACCATATACAGAAAGAGGAATAAGAGGAGGCAACTCCCACATCCTAATGCCTAGCCTGTGAGTGCTTATGCTTAATGAAGACAAACAAACTATCCTTGTTTCTGGATTAATGTATTGTAGGAATGAAATAGCCTGTACCATCCACTCCTGCACCCCACTGGCACTTTCTGACATTCCCCAAGATTGTTTTGCTGTCAGCAAGATGCCCTGTGGAGGATGATGATGCTCTTTCTCAGTTCTGTCTTAATGCTGGAGCCCCTCTGCCCTGTGCCCAAGAGACACCAGAGGACAGGCTAGGTCTGTACACAGACCTGGGCAAATAGAGCTGGACCAAGGCAGCATTTGCCAACAATCCCCTTTGACACCACACAATTTAGCTGAAGGCCCCAGGCCCCAACATTTCTATATGCTAAGCTGAATGATATTTTTGAATGATACAGCCTCGTGTGGATGCTGAATGGCAAATCCTTATGTGGGCAAGGAGAGAAGCATTTTCCAGTTAAGTGTAGCTGCTCATAGCTATGTATAGCACTCATTCTGTTGTACAAGCCTCGTTTGTTAAACAGTGTTTGGACTGTGCTTTTGGTACCAGAGCTGCTACAAGACCCTTGGTATATCACTGGGTGTTACAGCAGCAGTGGAAAGCAAAAAGATGAAAAGGCAAAATACCTTCTGGGGCTGAGTGTGTGAAGAAGCCCTGGCACCAACCCTTCTGCTTACAGCTGCTACCCCCAGCTCTGAGCACACAGTCCTGTGAGCATCAGCCGTGTTTGCAGTTGGGCAGAAATATCTGTTTCAACAGTAATGGTGAAAGCCTCAGAGAGAAGCTTTTTCTACAGACTGATCTGATGGTCTCCTCTGGCCCTGCCACGAAGGTGCAGCTGTTTCTGATGCAGGCCTGAGCTGTTGCCTTCCTGCACTTAGGCAATTGAGCCTTTCCCATGTCAGCACCTTTTTATTTCAGCCTGTTTGATAGAGCTGTTGTACTTCTCACATGAATGGCCACTACCTGGGAAATTCAGACTCCCTGGGGAGGGAGCACAAATGGAAAAGTGGGTGGATGTGTGAGAAAGACAGTTTCATGCCTTACCTCTGGCCAGTTGAAGACACTGACGTTCCCAAACTCACTCAGGAGTTAAAG
The DNA here is from genome assembly GCF_028551555.1 of Melozone crissalis. NCBI lineage: Eukaryota > Metazoa > Chordata > Aves > Passeriformes > Passerellidae > Melozone > Melozone crissalis. The sequence goes on along the minus strand of NW_026535791.1, from coordinate 57,243,069 downwards.
GGATACTTGGGCAGCCTGTCAGTACTAGAAATGTGGATGTCATTTTTTCAGTGCTGTGAAATATTCCCCTTTCCCTCAGGCTGCAGGGTGGAATCTCAATTGCCCTGAGTTTAATAGAGACACTTTGAATTTGATGTTGGTTATTTTTCTGCTAATATTCTTTAATTTTCATCAGTCTCTAACTGATTTCTGATATGGAAAGCCATGTGTGTGTTGATGTGAATTTAAGAGGGTTGAAATTCAAATGTAATTAATAGATGGGCAAAATCATGGAAAATTAACATAAGTAGAATTAGTATGGCTGTTTCTAAACTACTTCTTCATTAGCTCCTGGGAAGGAGTAGGTGTACAGTTTTAAAGCATGAGGAAGCACCATGCAGTTGGAGGGCAGGCAGTTGAGCAGGCTGCAGCTCTGTGACATGGTGCTTTGTGAGCAGAGATCAACACCCATCATTTCAGCTTCCCAGATCAGTCCCCGTCTCCTGCATGCTCTCTAACCACTCCTTCAAAAGCATTTTTAAACTCCAGCCTGCTGGAGACTCACAGGTTTCATGTGACCACAGAAGCCTATACACAGGCACATATGCATAAAGAGCAATGAAATTATAACTGTTTCACTCTGTCATTTAGTGCTTATAATTTAGAAGAGATTATTCATCTTGGTTTTGCTTTGCCAGAAAAACAGTGGATTTTAAAAAAAAAATTAATGTATTTTCCCAGTTCAGAAGGTTAAGAAAAATCCTGTGCCTGTGGGGGGAGAAAGAGGAAAGAACAAGAAAGAAAGGAGGGGGAAGGAAAAAACAGAAAGTGTGTCCAAGTGTGGATTTCAGAGGGATAACTCCAGCAGCCTCATTCTTCCCTCATTCCCTTCTCCCTTCCTCACTCCCCCACCCCTTTGTGTGCTAAAGTTACAACCCAAGGACTTGGAGGCATTTCAAAGGAGCGTCACTAATGAAGGCCACATGTGCTCTGCTGCTCTGCTCGGTGCAGAACAAAGCCAAACTGTGAGAGCCTTCTCTCCACGGGGCAAAAACCAGGCCATACTCCATCCTCTGCTACCCACCCACAGTTTATGAATGAGGCTTTCTCAGGTAAGCACCACTTTGCATTCGAGCAGCTTCAGGAGGAAATCAATCATCTTTCCAATGGAACAGAAAGGCAGAGAGCTGTGTCTGCTTCACCAGAACATCAGCAGGAACACCCAAACACCCACGCACAGACACTGCTGCAGCCTTTGGCCTTGGTCCTTACACAGCAGCAGCAGCAGCACCTTCACTGGAGCATTTTTGCCTGCCAAATCCATCCATAATTTTGCTCCCAAAACCTTTTGGCATTAGAGAAGCCAGCAGCAGTGGACAAGAATGTGTTAGGACACAAAGGATCTGCCCAGAAGATATCTACCCACAAGCTGACAAACTCACGAAGGACTGACCATAGAGCCAAATAAAAGCACCCACAGATAAAAGCCCAGCCATGGTGGCAGCCCTCATGGACATAACCCTGCTGCTCTCTCCAACAGCTGAGTGCTCTGATGGAATAAATAAAGATGAAGAAAAGATAAAATAAGCAAACAAAACTGAGACACATCAAAGCCAGTGTGCAGTAGTGGTTGCTGCTAAAGCTGTACCTATTTTCTGACAGGAAACTCTTCCGCCACAACTGTCTTTCAGAGCCATTTCTGGTTACCAACAGTGGAGAGGTTTGTTTCTATAACAAATGTATTCCTGTGGATGAAACCACTAGTATTAAAAATAAATGGGAAGAGGGAAGTGGATTCAATGAAATAGTGGCTGCAAAGGAAGAGAAGTGACCTCTCTGTGTTGGTTAGCAAGAAAAAAAAAATAGTGGAAGCATTTGAAGGATCATATGACTTTCTATAAAATCACTTTTAAGTATAGGATTAAACCATAATATATATGGGAGATGACATAGTCTGAGGATGGTTGTTTGTTCATAAATGATCTAAGGTTAACAAAGCATTCCAGGGTTTTATGAAAGTACTTTTAAACAAATAAATATTACCCTGCAGTGTTTACAAGCTAAGCACTTCAAAATAATGCATGAGAACCTGAGAGGAAAACTGATTGAAATCCCATGATAAACTATTTTAATTGCCTAACCTCATGGCACCCAAGAAAAGTAGATACAGCAAATAATGAAAAAATGTAAAATGTAAAATTTCTAATATATTCAATCATCCAAAGTGCAATTTGGTAATCAACATGGAGCTCTGAAAATGTTTCCATCCTGGAAATTTCTTTTTAAATCGGTATGTGGACCTTTTCTTTTTAATAATATTGAAATGGTTGAGCTTTCTTTTTACAGTGTAAGGTGACATTATTTATGCAGACAGAGGGATTGCCACAGCCCTTGGGCAGTTCTTTGAAGCCTTGCCAGGCTGCAGTCTGTTCATCAAAAAGGCATCCTAAACATTTCTGCTGCTTCTGGACGTCTGGATGCCTCTTCTCATCACTGTTGGTTTGTTTTTTCTTTTCTTTTCCTGAGTATGTTGTCTGACTTCCAAACACATCATCGTGAGGTCCTTAGATCTAAACCAGCTGTGAATTCTTTCAGTGCTGATAAAATTAGATTGATTAGAAGAGGGCTGTACTTCTGGGGAAAGGAGAACACAGTTCTGGAGTATGGTCATGAACAGAAGGCAATGGGGAGCTCTTCTGGAATCCTTCCCACTTGGCTAAAAAGGGATCTTTGTAGATCTGTTCTAAAAGCCCCTTCACTCAGGGGTCCAGGGCTGCTGCCACACTGCTGCCCAGGCAGGGGTCAGAGGGCTCAGTCTTCTGGCTGGTTTTCACTCTTATCTCTGAGATCAGCTGGGGTTTTTGGGGTGGACTGATGCTGCTTTTCTGGTTTGCTCAGTGAGCCAAGCAAGGCACAAGGAGATAGAATCAAAGTAATCCTAGTTGTCATTGACTGCCCTAAGTTCACTCAGTGTAGCATTTGTTGCCCTTATTTCTTCCGACTCCAAATGAAGCTGATTTCTGATGTTTTTTCAATATTTAATTTTTTTAGGGGTGACTGGCTTTCCAGAGAGGTTTGTCAGTGGATAAATGAAAGAAAATATGTAAAGTGGAGAAAAATAAATCATTTTAGCCCAATTTCCAAACTGCTTCTTTGAATATTCTCATTGTGCAATAGATACAGCTTTCACCACTAGGTTCCACCTCATTTTTAAGGTTGACCTAACTAGCCTGTTTTCTGCAGTGAGCAGAGGCCATGGAAATGTCATTTCTGTGAGGCCAGCCCCAGGCATGGCAGTGCTGGCTGCCAAGAGCTGCTGACACCAATCCCATAAGCATTGTCCCAGCATGGGCTGCGGCCTTGGGCACAGCTCTTCTGGGCCATTTTACACACTGGAATGAGCAAGACACCAACTGACTCCACAGTCTGTGGGATCTGTGTCAAAATTAACCTCGCTCTGCAGAGCTGTGTAGACCTGTGAGCAGCTGTGCTTTGGGTGTTGGCAAAGTCCCTTCTGTTACGTGTCACAAGCCCTGCTGTGCACAGACACAGATGACACTGCAATGCAAGGTGTGTAAATGCATTTCCCACATGCACAGCAGATTCAAATGTAGATACACATGTGGCAGGAGGCAGGTTTGCTTGAAAACAGCTATCTTTTAATGAAGGGGGAACTAATAATACAATATTACAAATATTGTAATATTACAAACCACCAAGGTGGTGGTTAATTAATTTTACTCCTGCAGTAGTGATGTGCAAGAGCTTGTGAAGTGATAAAGAATTTTGCGTCTTTGAGGACAAAGGTTGTCACAGCAGTATTGGCTGTGGAAGCAGTCCAGTTGATTCAAACAGCAGTAACATTTTCTTTGAGTGAAGATGAGCTTTGAAGTTTTGTTTTGTGACTCTTCAACCCATTTTTGTCAGAAATTCTATCTCTTGCCTCATAACAGTCACTAGCATTCCCCTATCTCTTTAAACCATGGTACTGATTCAGTCTGTTTGGAGACAGAAAGCTATTTTGACTTATAGGTTCAATTCCTGTTGACTCAAAAGGGAGGAAGAAAATGCTGAAACTGAGAATGAAAACATTTTTTATTCCAGGAGTTGCGAACAGACAAATGCCATTAAGGAACGTATGGCATTTGTCCACAAACTTTTAAAAATATTTTTTCATGTCTGAGATTCAGCTCTGCATGTATTTTCTAGCAGATGTTGCCATGAAGACAAGTGAATCTGGATGTGCTCTTTGCTTCACCAATCATATGAGGCAGCTTTCTCCTTGCCTGGGATCTCAGAATGGAGCTAGAGCAAGGTTTATGTGTCATCCTGTCCTCATCAAGGCATCTGCAGAATGTCTGTCGTCAAAATGAGAGCAAGCTCTCACTTCCTCAACCATTTGGCCAAAAGGGGAATAATACAGTTATGCTGCCAGGGATTTCTTTTTCCAGCAGACTGTGGTTTTTGCAGTTCAACATTATGGTCTCAAAAATCTCTGTCACAGATGTATGTAAAGATGATGGAAAGTGGGAAAGGAAAAATGCTGCTCAGACATGATAAGAAAACTGGTCATCATCACTGGTCACCAGCGTGGTTCAGATCAGGGCTGATGTCTGTAAAGCAGGAGCCCCTCAGAGAAAGGCTGACCAGTGGACTGGATGCAAACTAAGACCTCTCTCCTTCCACCATCACACCATTTCAGCAGCTCAGTTCTGGAGACCTTTTAGCTGAGGGTCACAGGAGCATGGGGCTGAGAAGGGCTGTTTGGGTCTCTCCTCTTAAGCCATCATATCTTTCTTGTTCCTGGCAGTGAAAATATTTAGCTCAGTAGGTTATAGCATGGTGCTAATAACACCAACATTGTGGGTTTGATCCCCATATAGGCCTCTCACTTAAGAGTTGGATTTGATGGTCCTTGTGGGCTTCTTCCAACTCAGAGTATTCTGTGAAGACCTCATCCTTCTGCTGCAGGAGTCCTCCCTGTGCAGATTTGGGTCTCATCCATGTATGTATCAGAAATGCTTCAAAGTGTGACTGTTCCATTCCTACCTCCTCAGCAGAAAAACTCATCTCCAGGGAGATGGGAATTTCATGTGTGATAATTTAGCTGTCTTCCACCAGCCTTTGGGCATTGAATATCAAGTATAGCAAGTGTTCTCTCCCATGCTAATGTACTCACTGCCTTTCTACCCTGCAGCGCTGTTTGTTAAGGTATTTCAACTCCCTGTGCTGCATGTCCATGAACAAGGAAAGTGAGGGGGATAGATCATGCAAGGCTTTTTAAGCAATAGATCACATCCTGTGCTGAAAATAAACTTTTGTGCAGTCAAAATGCGTATTGAGGTGGTCATCTTAAAAAGGAACAGCTCTGTACATTTTTCATCCTGATTGTGGATGGCTGTGCTTGAAATCCTAAATTATCTGCTGGGAGGCAGAGAGGACTTGCCAAGACCAGTCCTATGAAAAGCCCCACAGAGACACCTTCCCCCCAGGCCCTTTCCCATAAGCAGGAGATTCTGTGACACCAGTGGTGAGGAGAGGGAGACCACAGGAGGTCAGGTCTGGGTGTGACACAGCAGCAGCAGGGAACCCTGCATGACTGAGGGGAGCCCTGGAAAACCAGCCACATTTCAAATGACCTTCAAGGCTCCCTCTTAGCAAGTACAAAGAAATTACATACAAGCACAGGATCTGATCTGGGGGTTTCTTTAGCACCTGCTCATTTAAAACTCAGCCATGTCCTTCCTTAATCTGAATTCAAATCAAGCCAGTTACTAATGTTTCTGTTACCCTCACTAGAAAATATTATTTTTTATTATTTTGCAGCAAGGTGACCTATGCAAAGAATATAGGATCATAACACAACCTTGACACGAAAATGTGAAGAGCACAGCATTTTTAGTAAATAGGAAGTAATTAGTAAGGTATTTTTTCCCTGCATGGCTATAGGCATAAAATGAAGGTGCATTAATTTTAGCAGTTGCAAGATCATTTTAAAAGGTTTTTTTGCGATCTTTTGTTCAGTTCTCAGATTTGTTATGAGAAAAAAACAAGTAGATGCTGCAGTATCTGAGTCTGTATTGACTCTCCAATCTGAGTTTGGATTGCTTGACTGTAAATTTAGCTTAGTAATGTGAACAGAAGGCATCTGTAAATCTCTACCAAAACTTACATTTAGGTGTCACATCACCATAATTGCTAATTTGAATTGTATGATTCACTTTAAAATTGCTGTGTCCTAAAGGTTACTTGTTGAAATTTTTAAAGCTTGTTTACATTACTTTTTTAAGTGCAATAACTTAATCTTTAAACAGTGTAAATACTAATATTCCCATCCCAACACAGAATATAACCTAGACTGAACTCTATGAATTTAAATGGAAAATGGGATGTTCTCTTCAAATACCCCTACTGGGCCAGCAGTGGTGAAGGGGATTGTCTTCCTCATTATAGTAGGCTCCATCACAGCTGAAAAGTAGTTCTGATTTAGATATAATAACCATTGAAAACCAGGTTAAATTTCAAACTTCCAACTCCTTTCTGAGTCTACATATTACTCTGTGGTGTTTGAGTCAAAATGCTCTTTCCTTCCCATCCCTTTTCTCCACAGCCAAAATCCTGCAAGGCTGAATTTGCATCCATGTAACAGCTATGAGCCCCTTGTAATGAGTGACCCAGGCTGAGGATCTAATAACCCTCATGGCTATAGACTAGAGCAAGACATATTTTAGCCATTATAATGAGATAAGAAGCATTAAGTCTGATCCAGCCCAGGGTTTGGATGGGCTGAGAAGGGGCCTTTTGGCCACAGAGCTTGTATTCTGATGCAGAAAGAGCTGAACAATTACCACACAGTAATGCTTCCTTGGAGAAATGCTCACATTGCAAAGCCCTAATAAAAGGGCGAGAACCAAGCATAAAACAGAATAATCTGCTCTGAGAACCCTGTACATCTGAAGCAAATAAAAACTCATTTCCAAGCTGTGACTATAGAGGTGCATTTAAGATCTATGCTCTATGCTTGTTTGTTTCCTTTGGGACATGGCATAAGAATGATGACTCCTCATATCCACTGCACTTTGGTTTGCTAGGCTAATTACTAGGAACTACATGAATTTTCAATGGATTTGCCATAAATAATTTATCCAACATATTGAAATCTAGTTTTATATTCACTTACTGCATTATATCTGTAAACAAATGAAGGACTAAACAACTGTGCACATATCTTTGAAGCTGTATGTAGGTTTGGACCCCAACCCTGAATCTCAGGACCCTCCCAAGAGGGTAGCTGCTGAGCCAGGAGCTGAACTGTGTGCTGACAGGTCTGATCCCCCTACCCCTGGGTGTTTGGGGCCACTTAAGCCTTCTCTAAGCCTCTGAAGCACAACCTGGCCTGAGGCAAGAGTTAGCAGAGCTTTGAGTTAGCAACCACTCTCTGTCGTTTCTTTGTCCAGGCTGGGTGAGTCAATTGGCTTTGAAGTACAGAATGGTGTAAAGGGCCCTTTCTGCAGAACCAGGTTATTTCCACTCATAAGGAAACATGCCCAGCATGAGCATCCTCCTCATTGGACTGGCTGAGGGTCTTTGATCTTATAAGGAGCCAAATATGACAGCATTAAACTCTAAATCCAACTCAGCTGTCGATTTGAAATGCAGACTCGACAGTCACTGCTGCAGTCTGCATCTAGACAGCATTTAATAGACTCATTGCCCTCCTTTGCATTTTCTAAACAGATGCTTTAGGTGCAGGCTTCATGATGGCCTTTCAAAGCAGAAACAAAACCTTATGAAATCATGATTTGTCACTGGAAAAAGCCAAAAGCTGGGTGAAAGCCAAGCCTGTGGGAAGCTCATTTGATGAAGGGGAGTAGAAGGGTGATGACTGCAGAGGAAATTGTTCCATTTCAGCAGTAACACAAAGCTTGGCCACCTTTGCCATGGACACTGGCATCTGCACTTCATTCCTCCCTGCTGGGGCTATTAGGACACTGTGAGTGGTTTGGAGTTGGGCAAGTATTGGTCTTACCTCTGGCCAGCTGGGCTTGTCTTCACAGCACTGCCAGGCATTCACAGAGGTTTCCTAGGCAGTGCTCATGACTACATGCTGTCCTCAGGTGTCACCCCAGTGCTGCTGCAGAAACAAGGGCCGTTGCGCAGAGAAATGTTTTCAGAATAACAGCAATGGAGGTGGGCAGACTCTCTTTGTACAGAAAAGTGATAGATTTGATATTCAAAAAGTGATATTCAAAAAGTTGCTTCATGCAACTAAGGTTGATGTCAGAAAAAAAATATTTCTTGGCTCTAGGGAAAGTCTGATGTGCAGTGAACTGGCAGATGCTCTGCCTCCAGGGATCAGTTTGGGATTCGGGCAACAAGTGGAAAAGTTGCCCTTTGAGTGTGCAGGCTGACTTTATTGCTGAGTCAAAAGAAATATCACCTCTTTCAGATCTGGCCTCCTTCCTGTCCCAGGGTTGTGTGTGGTCAGGTCAGGAGGAAGCCGGAACCAGGGCTGCTCTCGTGGCTGCTGCCAGGAGGAGGGAAGAGGAGTGGAGCTGAAAGCAGCAGGGCACGTTTACAGATGCCAGTCTGACACAGCTCATGAACCTCCTCCTCTGGGATTTTTACAGTGTATGGGAGTGGGAACTCTTGTGCAGATTTTGGGCCCTAAAACTTTTCTTTCTGGCAAGGAAGCAAAGGAAGGCTGTCTAAGGCAGGTTGACCTCTTCCCATAGATATTGCATGGGTTCAAAGGTGATCTAGGATGCAGCATTTAACTGATGTACGTGGCCTGTGCTTTTGAATTGAAATTAAAACCTTATTTTTGATCTGATTTACAATGTGACAAAAAAAAAAAAAAAAACCCCAAAAAAACCAGAGGCAATTTCTCTCACCCTCTCAGTTTTCTCTATGCAGGTTATACCATGCTAATGCTGGCCCTGTCACTCTGGAGAGCGGGCAGAAAGCTGCCTGCCTGAATGGGGCAGCCAACAGCATTCCTCCAGACCTTGGGATGAGGGTGGGGTTTGATCAGCCAAGGGAGAAAAATGTCAACATCTGTCTGTCACTGCACGGCCAATGGCCAATTATAATTTTTTTTCCTGCCTCCCTAAGCTGCAGCCAGACAAAGACTCTGAGCTCCCAGCTTTGTTGGCTGTGCCATTTCCCACCACTGCTCCACCTCTGATATGCTAATGGCAAAACTGAACTGTTTTGTGTGGCTGAAAAGGATCTCTGGGCACATTCACTGGGTCAACAATCCCAACTGCTGTGCTGGGGCTCAGCCTGCTGTGCCAGAACCCAGTGCCAGGGGACTTCCCTCCCCTCTGCTTCTACTTTAAAAAAAAAAAAACACCACAAAGTAGTGGAATTAACCATCTGGCTGTCTTGGTGCTCAGAAACTTAGCTGAACAAATGACGACACAATAATACGAAATACTCTCCTCAAATGCCTTCTGGATGACAAGTGACAAGCCAGGCTGTTCTTTCCAGCTTGAATTGCTGTCTCAGTAGATGCAGCCTAGGAGCTGAGAGAGGGTCATCTCCCCTGAGCTTCAGAGCACGGCAGAGCAGTGAGGTGGTTACAGAAATGCTGCTCTATTTATCCAGTTGGCTTTACATGCGTTAGAGCAAAAGTAACACTGACAAACAGCCTTTTGTTTGGAAAAGAAACCCTGTCATACACGCAACGCCAGACACAGAAAGCAAACTTGATGACCTAATCCTATCCATTGTGTGGCAATACTAATGCACTTAAGAAGTAAGGAAGAATAATTACTGAGTTTATTGGGTGATGAGTTTCCCATTCACTGATGCTATGGAAGTGCCAGGGGAAATGGGCTGTAGCATCAGAGACAAGGTGCTTGGAAGTCTGTGATGAATTGATCTTGAAGTACTTATAGTTTAGAATTAGTCACCTGAACTAAATGTGAATGCTATGGATGATGTGCCAGTTCTTTTGCTGATGCTTTAGTAATACCATCATCACTTTATAAAAAACACTAGTGAGGTGGCAGGTTCTTAGTAAAATTTGAAGTACTTTTACAAGCAAGCCAATGTTTATAAGCACAGTAGTTATACCATCATTATTCAAAACAACTATGACATGTACAAGTGTGTCAATTTTGACTGCAAGCACCCTGTGAAAATTGTTGGACATAAGGCCCAATGACATGAGATAAAAGCTAAAGAAATTTAAAAGCTGAATAAACAAAGCAGTCTGATGGTCTGATGGCTTCCAGTTGACCCTGAGCAGAGACCTGGATAAAGCTGGATAAATACTCCAGCCAAGGAAAAGGTGAGAGTTGTAAGTGTTGTTTATGAGACTACAATTTAATATAGTTTGCACAGTAAATAGTCCTGTAATAAAAGCTGACCTTTGCACAACTTGCAGGATCTCTTCTTCTTAAAACATGCTTCCAAGCAGTGAGAGAAAGATCTGGTGGACACAGAACCAACTCACAGTGAAGCCTCACACTTACTTATTCCCACACATGAGAATTATCAAGATGAACATTTTCTTCTCATTTTAAACATGCTCATCTTTGTCAGCTTTCCCTGTCACGGTTGAGCTGGAGGGTGCTTAGGCATCATCACCTATGCCATGGTCTTGTAGCTCTTTCTTGCATGTTTACACTGGCTCCCACCACTGTCCATCCCCTGCAGGGGTTCACCCAGACCCTGGGAAGTGCTGCTGGTGATGCCTTCGGCTGCTTTCCAGGGAAGGGCTGTTATAAAAAGCAGGCACAGCATGAAGGAGGAAGCAAATGCAGGCTTGCTCTGCACACTGCTCTCCAGCTCCCGGCATATGGTGGATGGTTAAAAAAAATTGGATCTGAATGGTGTGAAAATCTATTCATCCTGTATCACAGAGAATAAATTATTTCTTTCTGGTCATATGCTGCATGTTGTCCTGTGCCTGCCTGTGCTGTTATGAAGGAATGCTTTAGACTCACAGGGTGTACAGATCAGAACAACCCTCTGTGCTGACTTTCTGCATCACAGAGACCAAAGATTTTCATTTAAGCACTTTTTGTCTTATTGTGCCTTTAATGAAAGAAACCTGAGCCTGATTTAGGATTATAAAAGGATAGAAAATCCAGTATGATTGTAAATACGCTGCCCAATAGCATGTTGCCACTTATGTTGGAAAACTTTCTGGTCTGCAATTTTCTGTCTTCAGACTATCTGCTGGCTTTTGCTACAATGGAGCCTGGGTCCACAGTCTCTGCTGCTCCTCTGTCCAAGAGCTTCTTTCCTCGTTCCCAGGGCCAGGAAGCAGGTGCCCATGTTCAAGTGTGTAGAATGGCCTGTTGTAGTGTGTTCTGTTAGTTTATTTAATTACTCCCCTATTTTCTGTATCACCCCCCCATTTTCAGTAATGGTTCTGCCCTCACCGGTTCTTCCCCCCATGGTATTGTCAGTCATTTGGTTACCTTGGTTACTCCCGCCACATTTGATGTCAATCCCCTCTGTTATATAATTTCCCCTCCCCTGTGTTTCCTTATATGTGAATTTGTTCTCTTCCCTGGGCCCAGTCAATCACTCCCCACTCCTCCTAGTTTGCCAGAATCTTCTGTGCTTAGGGAGACTTGATTGGCTGTGGCTCCGGGGCCTCTCCTTTACATTGTTTCTATTGGGTTTTCTCTCATGCCCGTTATACTAAGTCCACTCCCTTGCCTTCCCCTATTGGTTCCTTGTAAACCCCTCCCATGAATTCCTCTCTCCCCTTTATAACTCTGTTGCACCTTTTGTTTGAGATCGCTCACTGGCTAACACATGTTAGATACCAGGCAGGTGGTCATTCCCTGGTTGACATGTTGGGTTCTACAATAAGTCTGACAAGTCCCCAGTGTGTGTCTGGACTCTTTACTCTCGTCAGCCAGCAGCGATTCCGCCTGCTGTGAGCACAGCCTGAAGCCTTCTGATGCTGAGGGGTGCTCACACATTTGCAGTTGGGTGTTGGCCCCCCTTTTGCCAGCCAGACACCTGACTTTAAGGCCACACCTCGCTACAATGGCCCAGTGCCCTTCTGGGCATGCATGAGCTCCCATGAAGCAGTCAGGGCTTGGGATCGTGGGCTCCATCCCCCTTAGTCCTCTCCCATTCCCTGTAAGTATGCACCTGCTCAAATCATCCATCTACAAAGTCTAAAGTAAATAGAGTGAGTTTAACTTAATGTATCTGGCACAGTTTCAGGAATCATTTTTGTAGGTCTTTCCTGAAATATTTTTAATTTGCCAACAGACTTTTTAAAGTCCAGGCACTGGATTAGGATATACATTTATATGTTTATTTGTAATAAGAAAACTGGGGTATTTTTTGTAAAAAGAAAGGTAGAAAACCACATTCAAGTTAAGCTAAATTAGGCTCAACTTTGCTATTTAATTTTCAATACTTTTGTTGGGCTGTTTGACTTCTCTTGTTATCTAAAACTGAGGAGTTGTTTTACAGTGGACAAGTTCTTACTCTGCCTATTTCCCAAGGATTCAAGCATATTACCTCACACACTAAAACACATAACTGAGGTAATCAGTTAATTATATAATGAACTTACCCACCAATACAATCAAATAACAGTTGTTCCTTTTAAATATTATAAATTCTATAAAAATTTCTCTTTATCTGTAGGGGGATAGAACATAAGTAAATAAAGGTGGTGTAGAAAGTAATCTTACCCCCTAAAGAATTGCAGCTGAGCCAATTATTAAGGATTAGGAGCAGGCCTGATGTTATCAGGCCACAGCTGTAGCCAATCAGAAGAGTGTTATAAAAGAGTGGATTGGTTGGATGAGGGGAACTGGAGTCAGTTGGCTGCTGTGAGGATAAGGAAGAGTCAGTGCTTGGAGGAGATGCCTATGAGAAACATCAAGGAGGTATGAAACTCTAGCAATATGGAACCCTTGCAATGTAATGATGGTAGAACTCTTGTAACATAATGACAACACTTTACTGAGTGGTACTAGTGGACAAACAGATGTGGACAAAAGCAGTACTCCCTATTGCAGTTTATTATTACAATATTTCCAGGCCTATAAGCTTTCTTAGCTTTTGCTTCCTTCCTCCCCCCCACCAAAAAAAAAGGAGTGGAGGAATAGAATAGATTGTGTGTATTTTTGCATGTGTGTGTATGTAGATCTCTGCATGATGTTGTGATTTCTGTGGGTCTAGCTTCCCCAGACTTTTTGTTAGACCTTGTCCTTCCCAAAAAAGCCATCCCAGTCTTTCACTTGCAGGCAGATTCTCTCAGCCACATCCCCTGCACATGCACTCTATTTATCTAGGTCTGAATAGATTCTGCATATGATGTCCTCCTTCTGGGAGTTGGGAAAAAACATACTCTTCAGACTGGTTCCTGAAAAAGTGGGGATTTACTTACGGTGGGGAGGAGCAGCTTGGGGGAAAAGGGGCAGACTGGTCATCAGTGTCCTCCAGAAGCATCACCCAGCAGGGAGATCCTGTTCCCAGTTGTGTCCTACACTTACAGTACCTGGCTGCCTTTTTCCCCTCCCTGTCATTCATATTCTAGATAGAGCTACCTTCCAAACAAAGCAAATCTGTACTTAAAGGAACTGAAACCCAAAGCTAATCTATGTCGTATACTTCCAGGGCTTGGCTTTCAGAAAGAGAAAGCAAACAACCTCACACGAATCAGCCACTGGGGGAGTTACAGCCTGGGACAGGTGTGACCCTGTACCTGTAGCTGATATGTGTGGGTACCTGCTCAGAGTCACTGGAGAGTGATGTCCCTGATGGTCGCCTCTGTGCTGCTCACATGTCTGTGCTGATGCCAGCAGAGAGAATGAGTGCAAAGTCTTTCCTCCCAGGCATATTTCACACTGCTTTCTACACCTCTGTCTGCCTGCACTTCACAGTGGGGAATAAGAGCTACCTGAACAAATCTGGTACTGGAAAAAAGCAATCTCATTGCTTTATTATCAGCCAGACACTGATGTGTGGTGTCCTTTCTCCCTTAGCTTCCGTTAGCTCCTCTGCCAAGGTGAGGTGGGACTGCAGAGATTCACTGGTGGCTCTGGCCTGGCAGCAGGAGCATGGACCAACCTGTGCTACTTGGCAGTCAGTCCTGCAGCAGCTCTGTGAGGAGTCATGGAAGTCATCCCTGTGGGACTTCCCTGCCCTGACAAACCCACCTGCACACACAGCTCCCACAGCTTCCCCTCCCAGATGGGTTTTATAACCTCCTTGTAAAACCAGGTGTGTTTCTGCCCCTTTGTGTGTGCACTCCAAGGAACAGCTCTGATAGCAGTCTGCTTTGTTGTACTAGAAACTGGAGCAGATCCATTGCATTTTGTGAGTCTGCATTTTTGGTTTTTTAATTAGCAGTTGGAGTGTGGGACAAAATCTGATGAAGTCCTATTGAAGTTCAGGCTGGTAGGAGGGAAGTGGGCAAGGCACAGAAGTGAGCAGTAGAGCAGAGAGGGATGAGCCGCTGTCTAATTGAACCTCTTCTCCCAGCCTTTGAAATTATCCCTAACAGTGTTAGTCTTGCAGGAGGCCTGTGCTGACAAAGATCAAACCTGTAGGAAGAAGAAACTGTTTTCTGTTGTGCGGAGAGGAGTGTTGAGCCCTGGCTAGAAACAAATAGCCATGTACATTGCTGAAAAGGCAATTGTTTTTCCTTGGCTGCTCATACAGCAGTCAGAGATGTAGCTGATGCGTGAGAGGACTGCATCCTCTATTTTATTTGCAATTGCAGTAGCTCTAACTACTTGTGCTGGTTTCAGCTGGGGTAGTTTCCTTCACAGTGGCTGGTATGGGGTAATGGTTTGGATATGTGCTGAACACAGGCTTGATAACATAGAGGGGGTTTTGTTATTAAGTCCTGAGCAGGGCTTACACAGAGCCGAGGCCTTTTCTGCTTTTCCTGCTGCCCTGCTGGTGAGGACCTTGGTGATGCATGGGAGATTGGGAGGAGAAACAGCTGGGACAGGTGACCCCAACTGACCAAAGGGATATTCCAGACCATTTGATATCATGGTCAGGATATAAAGTGGGAAGAAGGAGAAAAGGGGGAATGTTTGGAGTGATTGTATTTGTCTTCACTAGTAACCATTAAGTGTGATGGGGCCCTGCTCTCCTGGAGATTGCTGAACACCTGCCTGCCCATGGGAAGCAGTGAATTAATCCCTTGTTTTATTTTACTAGTGGGTGTGTCTTTTCCTGTTTAACTGTATTTATCTCAACCCACAAGTCTCCTGTCTTTTACCCTTCTGATTCTCCCCTCGATCTCCCTGGTGGGGCCATAAGCAAGCAGCTGCCTGGGCTTTGGCTGCTGGCTGGGGCTAAACTTTGACATTACTACAGACTCACAGAAAATTCCAAACATTTGTTCTTCCTCTCCATAAATTTAGAAGAATAATAGGTGGGGAACAGGATGCATACAAACATGTATGTATGCCAATGTGAACACACGCCTGTTCTTAAAATTTTTTTCCATCAAATACATCAAAAATGTAGCCCAAATATGGAGCAGCTGAAATGAAATAAAAGATCTATTGCATAAGATCACATATTAGAATTCAGTCAGACTGAACCAGCAATAAGATGAAAGTAAAAGAATAAATAAGTATAAATTCTCCTCTTCTTTTTTCTCCTACTTAATATAGACTGCAATTGTATCTAAATTGTCCAACCTACACTTGAAAATTGAAGTAGGAGAATACTTTTGATTGTGGTGTGAAATAAAGCATAGCACTTCAAAATGAGGATGTGTAATGATTTCAGAAATCTGCTTTCCCTTTTGTACATCATACATAATACCAGGCTTTGGTCCAATTTCCATTTTAGTGAATATTGGGGAGGTGAGAGGAAGTGTTTATTTTAGCAATTCAGCAATCCAAAATAATCTTTTCTCATATGCAGAGGCTCTGAGAAGGCTCCACAGCCACAAATTCAGTGTCAGCCAGACACCTGACAGAGCTGGGAATCTGCGTGGTGTGCCTGGGAGCCCTGGCAGGGTTTGTCTGTGGGCACAGGACAGTCAGAGCTGTGCAGAGAAAGTCTTTGCCTCGCATCTTTTGCAAGCTGGTGGATCTGAACTGGTTGAGAAAGTCCAGGAAATCAGGTTACTAGAACAAAAGTGTTCTTGCAGGGCAGTAATCCTTTGTTTTTTCAATAGCTTTGTACCATATATAACAGCATGTAATTCATTCTAGACCAAGTGAAAGCCTTTAAAGATCTCTTTATTATTACTTCACAGGTTTTGGACAGGACCTGGTGTTTTAGAGACCTCAACTCAACATGATAAATCTGCAGTATGGCTTTTCAGGATACATTTGTACTGGACCAACAAATATTTTGTTTTTGTTCAGGAATGGTGTAGGGCCTTCAGATGCTGAAGGTAAGAAGCCCTTCCCTTCAAACAGAGGCAGGTAGACCAGGGCCTGAACTGGGAAGAGTATGTTTGTGCCTCTCATCTGTAGGAGATCTTGCAGTGCCTGTTTAGGAAAGACTCCTGCCAGCTGCCTGCTCTGCCTCTTTTCCAGAGGTCATCACTGTCCTGGAATCAGTGAAAGGAAATCTCCTCCTGCCGGATCTGGGTCTGAGTTCCAATCGCTGATGAAGCTCCTGCAGTGGAATACCAGGCTTTGGCTGAGGCACTGGTGTGTGTGCCCCTCTGCCAGCCCTGCAGGGGACAGCCAGATGGGTAAAGGGTGGGCAATCACCAGAAGGTCGAGGACCAAGAGGTGCTTCTGCTCATCCCAGGCACAGTACCTATATGGAATCTACCTTGTTCTCAAGGTAACTCCAGTTTCTCACGGTATCTGCTTTGATTATTTTACTGTCATTGAAAGCAACAAGGAACCAACTTTACCTCTACTCTTCCTGTTCTCTTGCTTTCAAGCCTGTGGCTCTTCTAGTAGTAACTCCCTGTGTGCAGTTTCCAGCATTCAAAGAAGAAATTGCACACCTGCACATGATGTGAAATTTCTCTCTCAAGCACCTTTTTGCTATGTTTCTTCCTAAAAATTTCACTTGGCTAAAATAGCAGATGGCTTGGGTTTATAAATTTTATTATACATAACAGAAGAGGGACTGTAGCAACTGAGAACATGCAGGACTCATGCTTTTGTAAACAGCCCAGTGATCTTTAAAATAGGAAGAGGAAAGGTCTGGCTTGTACTGAGGAAGCTGAGACAGTGCCCAGGCTTAGGTGTAGTTTGCACCAGGAGGTTTATGAGATCTTATGTTTTATGCCCACCCTGATTCTTGTCCCTTAATAGTGGAAGAAGGAGCTGCCAGAGGAGAACGAACAACTTGTACTTTTATCTTAGCTCTGTTGGCAACTTCTTTGTATGTAACTCTGCTTTCTTTTTCTTCAAGTCCTTATTCTTTGCTACTGAGTTGTTTGTGATATATAAAAGAAGAAAATTTATATATTCTCTTCCCCATTATGAGCACCCCAATTGCCATTGCTGTGTTTGTGTGCACCAACATGAGTGTTGTGTTCAAGGACTGTTAAGTGTCACAAAACTGAACCAGAGCATTTCAGTCACGTGACACTGAAAAGCTCCACTCATGCTTAGCATATGCCTTTCCTGAGCTCAAACCAGATGTTTCCCTTGACAGATCCCCCCCTCCTCTGGATTGCTGAAAATATGGTTGTGTAAAATTGTGTGTGCTTTGTTTCCTTCTTTATTTTTTTCTTTGTTTGTTTGTTTGATTTGTTTTGGTTTGTTTATTTTTTTTTTGCTGTCAAAAAGATTTAGGTTAATAAATACTTTTACAAACTGAATGGGAGACATGAAAAACAGCAAATAGAAGTTTCTGAGTTATTGATCTATTTCCTGGCCAAAATAAATTATGGTAAATAGCTATTCTTGGGGCCATGGTTTTAATGAGAAACACGGCTGTGGCTGCATTTTCCTTTTCTGTAATGCAGAGGCCCTGCAGCTGATTTGCTCTTAGGACTGGGAATGTCATCCTTTCTCATGCCTGCAATATTCCTGATGCTCAGCATCTTTCTTGCAGTGCCATTTAGACTGACATGATAATTATAAAAAAATTGTATGCCTTGGCTTATCTAGTGCATGTCAGACTGATTTTGAGCATGCTCATACAGACAAAAATTACTCTCACTAAACAATTACCTAGTACTGTTCTGATAAACTGTGCTGCTGGGTGACTGAGATGGTCACTACAGGAAACCTTGTTTTTAAAATATTGACAGGAAAACCAGTTTCAAGCCAGAATTATCATCTATTTCCAGTGTTATGATGCTCTTTACACAGAGAGGGATACCTGGGCCTGAGCAAGCATGCTGTAGCAGGGGGAAAAAGCTAAAATATTTGCATGTCTGGGGAAAAGGACATTTTCCAACAGAAGAAATTACTCCTGCATCTGTGGCACATATTTCACTTTGCCTTAAATAGAAACAGATACTGTTTTGAATTATATGAGATGTTTGCAGGATTATATACAAAGTGTTTCATTATATTGATGCCTTGAGAGGCTACCTAGAACAGAGGCTAGACAGAGTTAAAGGAATAAAGAAGGTATTTACTAAAAAGGCCTTCAAAGGATACACCTTGGGCAGAACAAGAGCCTGGCTGAAGCTACACTCAAGATGGATGATGGGTCAGGAGTTTTCACACTTTTATGAGTTTTGGTCCATTTACATACTGGGGTAATTGTCCAATTGCAGGTTATGAAGTCACATCCTCTCAGATTGTTTTCCTCAATTCATTGGTGTTTATACTTTTTGGGCCTGAAGTTGCAATGGTGTTCTTGGTTCTTAGGCTGGAAAAGGACTGTTTTGTCTGACTAAACTGTGCAGAGAACTTGCTGACACTTTGTATGAAGTTCAGAGTTATATACTAATGCAGTACAGAATCTGGAAAATATGAAAGCTAAACCTTAAGGCATCAGTATGGGATTAATAACAGGAAGGACTGGGGGAAAATATGAAGGGGTTAAATATATTTTTGGCTGCCAATATTTTTGCTTCTAGGCAATTTAGCAAAATTGGCTTTGTTTGTCTGCAAAATTCCTTCTTATCCTGTTTACAGATTCCCTTTGAAATAAGTGACCGCGAACGGCTCTTGTATCTCTCTGCTCTAAGTCAGTAGAAATGCCATCTACAATAAAGGCAGGTCTCTTTCCATGAGGCTCATTGCTGTGATGACTCATATGGATTCACCTGCAGGACAGAGCAGACCTGTGCAGCTGAGAGTAGGAAATTCAGAAGAGCTGAGCTTTGCTGCGTGTTGCTGCGTTCAGTGCCCAGCATCTGCAGGGCACAGCATCTGCAGGATGCTGGGGCTGGCCAAAGCTGCACCCTGACCAAATATCCTCTGTTGTTTTCCTGAACTGAAATTAAACTTGAAATTCCTGAAATATGAACCTCAAAACCATCAAACAGTGTTGTAAAATCATCTCTCATCCTTCAGAAGGCATGGCTTTCATCTGACTGAGGCCTTTGAAAGTGGCATTGTCAAAGTAAATGAGCTGATACCCTGAACTGTGAATCATCGTGTGAATACTTCTTTATTGCAGCTCCACTTACCTTTATTGATTTGATTATACAGAGTAACCATAGCTGGAAGACCAGGATGAGAAGTACAGATACATTCCTGGATAAACACAGGCATAGCTCACAGAGGAGGATGCTGTATTTAAAAGTTTAAAAGAAGCTTAATAAATTCCATACACAAACACTCCTGAAAGGATCATATTAACAGCTAATAACTTCTGTTGCCAAGTTTTAAACATATTCCTCCTCCACATAAAACATCTACAGAGGTGATGACCATCTTAGATACTTGGATTGATTTTATAACAGGCAGTGCACGTGAGTCAGTCTTTTCCCATTACAGCTCAAACTTAAAATAGCTTGCTGTAAATAATCTTTTATGCATAACAAAAGCTTCTACAATTCTTGAAAATTGATTCATCGCCCACACTGATATTCAGAAAGCTAAGATCATTTCTGGTGTTGTCTGGTTTGCTATGAGGGCATGTCCAGAGAAATCAGTGAAGACCAACTTTTTTGAGGTAACTGATTATTTTCTTAGGGCCGAATTCACCACTTGTGCAAACTGGCTCTACTTCCTTCAAAATCAGCTGAGAATTTCTGAGCACAAAAAGTTAATCAAAAGTCTTACAGCAGTCCTGTGTGTTCCCTTTTTAAGAGGCAGTATCAGGTGGTCCATAAAGGTGGTGCTCCATGTCCCAGTCCTGTGGGCACAGGGAGGGATGGCTCCCTCGCTCACAGAGGAGGCATAGCTGATGAACCAGGCTGTTAAAGTGTTAGGACAAACTCAACAATGTAGTGAGGGAAAACAACCCTATCATCCCCTCTTCCTTGTATTAGATGCAATTATCTATCATAAAAGTTAATTCCATCAGTCATGACCTTTCAGAAAGGAAAGAAGGGATGTGATCTTTCAGCACCAAACACCCTGGCAAGAGCTTGCATTTTACATGTCTGGGACACCAGCTTAATCCTTGTCATGTTGTAGGCCTGCAATTCCACTTGCAAGGTGTCAGAGAATGCAGCTGTAGCTCCTGCACCCTGCCCAGCCACTGCTGCTCTGCTGACAAACCAGAAGCACAGAGGTGATGCCATGTGCTGCCTTTTCCATCACTGTGCCTGTCCACAGCCCCAGCCTGTCAGCCGGCACAGAGTAACCTCATTGAGAAAAACCTGTCTAACTAGAACTGGAGATGCAGGTAAACCATGAGCTGCACCCAGCTTTAGCCACTTTGTAGTTGTTTTCTGACTGGGGTGGAAAAGCAGAGATGAGAACTTATAGTATCTGACTGCCAAATCTCAGCAGAAAGTGCTTGTTTCTTCACAGCTATTGTGCCCTTCTGGAGGAGTGTGAGGCATATTTACTTTGTGGGGAGAGGAAAAGCTGGGTAGGTGGCAGACATGAGAAGTTATCTTCCTGAACATGTAATGAAGACACTATTTTTTTGGTAGAAAAACATAAGAAATGCTGTAGTGGGAAGAACAGATACTAGGGCTGTGACAGAAGAGGACCAGTCGCAAAGAGGGACCATAAATGGAGCATGTGGGCATGAAGGAGGAAGAAGGATGTTTGCCCTTCTAGTGTCAGTGAATTAATGGGTACAGTAAATTTATGTCTTGCAGTCACCTTTCAGGAAAAATCAATTGCCAACAGCAGGAGCAAAAACAAACAGTCATAACAAATCCATTTAGAAGACCACAGCAGTGACCTTGGACTTAGCTGTGGGTGTGCTTTCAACTGGTAGAGAGTGTTGGTGAGGTGATGCAGCAGGACTGTCACAGCATCTGTGTTCAGCAGTTCCCTTCAAGAATTCATGATGGAGTTGATATCCATGTTGTTGCTGTTTGATGAGATTTCCTCCCTCAGTTGCTCAGAGACAGGAAATCTGGCTGTTGAGAAAAGTCCTCCATCTTCAGAAAATTACTATAGAAAGTTTTCCGAGATCCGAGAACCACCAGTGTGGTGGAACTGGCAGCCCTGCCCCTGGGGAAGCCCTGGCTGTGCCTTGATGCCACTCTGTACAAGTGGGGAATGACTCCAGGGCCTCCTTGGGCTGGGGACAGGCACGGCATGGTACAGCTTGTGACAGTCAGGATAGACCACAGGAAATCTCTATTAAGATCTTGTTTCACATGGAGGAGCTTCTGGTGATTCTCCCTTTCTGTGGACCTACGCTCCAACTCTCTCCCTGTGGATTACCTGGGAACTGAGCAAAACCAAATACAGGAATGCCTTAATGAAGTTGCAGGAGGCATGAAGCCACAGCCTTGGGAGGTGAACAATCTCATGCATCTCAATGGGATTATTACCTCCTGAGTTCAGGGATAGCAGCTTAAGTAGAATCATGATGAGCTATTTCACTTTTGATCACTTAGAAGATGCATCTATCTCATCCTGTGGTATTGAGCTACCTCTCATGTCTGCACATGGTCTCAAGCCGAGCTGCACAAAATCATATCTTTCCACCAGACAATTTAGATGTAAGTGTATCTTATCAAGGAGAAAATCAGCGTCGCTCTGCAAGCTTGGCATGTAGGCAGTATTAAAGACATCACAGTTAATATCAGAAAAAGCAACATAGACAGCTGAAAAACTCTGGTTTCCTTTAGGGGGTTTTCTCCCATTTCTTTGCTTTTATTTTAATCAGCATTTTAGGTGACTAGAGTACAGAAATTCTGTGTCATCTGTCTCTGTCTGTCTAAATCTAGGCTTTTGCTGCAAAGATAGACAAAATCCTGTCAGATGAATTAGCAACAAACTCATTCCTCCTGAGAGGAGAAATGAATTTTCTTGAGTAAGAAAGGGCCTAATGTGGTTTAGGTGCTATAATCTAACTTCTCTGGCTCAAAAAGAGCCCAGGTCTTCTGTAGATTCCTTGTTGTATTTGCCATTTGAAAGTCTCAGACCAAAAATAGCATAATGGTATCATTAGCTACTGATGTTAAAGCACCTGAATTGCTCCCTGTGTAGGAGGTGGCTGGGAAGACTCAGGTTATAGTTAGATGTTATGTGCTGGAAATCCATACCAGAAGCTTCACTGGTGACCCCCAAGCATGGCTTTGTGAGATGAAAACATCTGGAATCATAAAAAATTAATTTGCAAGTAAGCAAATGTAGATGTGGTTGCAGATTTGATGAGTCAAATGTGGCAGTTTCTCCAAAGAATACAGAAAACATCAAATACAAAAGTGGTGAGTGATTTTTAGTTTTTAGTCTCATACAGATATTTTTCTTCTTATCATAGACTCATTGAAAGGTTTGGGTTGGAAGGGGCCTTAAGGATCATCTAATTCAAATCCTTCCACCATAGGTAGGGACACCTTCCACTAGACCAGATTATTCAAAGCCCCATCTAACCTGGCCTTGAACACTTCCAGGGACAGGGCATTCACAGCTTCTCTGGGCAACCTGTTACACCATCTCACTACCCTCACATTAAAGATTCTTCACATTCCTTTTTCTTTTGCTCACTTCTGTGGTCTTCAACGACTGTTAAGGCCCCTCTGGATGTGTCCTTTGATAAAGATTTTGCATCTCACAATAAGAGCTCTTCTCTTGTTCTGGAGCGGCCTCTATTCCTCTGGTGCAGCCTTTCTTCCTTGCTCAGTAGTGATTCCTCATCACTGTGGGGTCACACACACACATACACAGACACACACACAGACACACACACAGAGACACACAGACAGACACACACACAGATACACACACACACACACACATACACACACACAGACACACACACATACACACACACATACACAGACACACACACAGACACACACACAGAGACACACAGACAGACAGACACACAGACACACACAGACACACACACACAGACACACACACACATACACACACACAGACACACAGACACACACACAGACAGACACACACACACACACATACACACACACATACACACACACACAGAGACACACAGACAGACACACAGACAGACACACACACATACACACACACAGACACACACACACATACACACACACAGACAGACACACAGACAGACACACAGACACACAGACAGACAGACACACACACACACACATACACACACACATACACACACACATACACACACACACAGAGACACACAGACAGACACACAGACAGACACACACACACATACACACACACAGACACACACACACATACACACACACAGATACACAGACACACACACAGACAGACACACAGACAGACACACATACACACACATACACACACACACACACACATACACACACACAGACACACACACAGACAGACACACAGACACACACGCGCACACACACACACACACACACACACATAGACACACATTTCCCAAATGCAATTTTGTGCAGTGACCATTGCCTGGCTCTGCTATGTCATACTCTAAGGCTTCTGAAATGAATTCTGAACACTTCACACTTGGCTGTCTGCAAATCAGACATCTGTGTTTTTCTGAATGTTTTTCAATAGGTGATCTGGAGTGGAAATAGTTTTCTCACTTAATGTTCCTTATTGCAGCACCTCCTGCCACAAGTTACTTCCATAATGTCCCAGTGCACACATAGCAAAATGTGAGTGTGAATGCATTGCAGTAGTGGGACAATGTTTCAGGTCAGTGTACAGATTGAGCTGCACCAGGAACTCCAGCCAAACTGGTTTTCTAAGCCTGCAGGTGAGGATGCTGAAAGATAAAAAAGCAGGATGGAGTGTTATTCAAGTGTGGGTGTTGAATGGAGATGTAGGGATGGATGTTATTTGACTGTGTCTGTTGTTTTGCTACAATGAATTACTGATTGTGGACAGACTAATGAACCTGACAGCAGCTCTTTGGTGTTGGGATGATGTGCCTCTTTTGCACCACTTAGATCAGCTTTGAACTCCACTCAGTTATCAGTGAGGGAAAAGCTTTAATAGAGAGGACATACCAATTGTTTCTCTCTTTCACATGCTTTTTCAGTCTTCACAAGCTCCTGCATGCAATTTACAAAGGGCAGCAAAAATTCTGAGCTGTCCAAGACTCTCATTTGGATGTTTGTCTTTAGTTAAGGGGAAACCCTTTGGCCCAGAGCCTGTCCTAGTGAATCACTGCTGTACAGCTGTGATACCTGTGTGGAGTCTCATGCTGGCCACACTCACCCTTTCCCAGGAAGACCCTTCTGTGTCTGTTTCCCCAAATCCTTCCGTTCCCATCAGGGTGCACAGTCCACTGAGATCACTGATGGCACCATATTTTAGTGCACACCTAAAATAAAGGCTGTTTTCAATGGATTCTCTGAATTAGGATTTAGGAACTCAGCCTGTCCCACATTCCACATTAGAAACGCTGTGATTTTAGCTCCAGTTGCAGACATATTGATTTACACTCAGAAGAGAAAAGGAGAATTGATTAGGAGTGGAATGACTGCAGGGTGAGCTGCACACGAGTGAGGTCTGCGGGCGGGACGCTGGAGGAAAGCTGTAGCCATTTTGAGACTCTCAGAGTCTCTTTTCCCCTGAAATCAGTCTTTAGAAAAATAAACTTTCTTATTTCAATCAAGAGGTTTAGTGACCCTCTGCTTCAAGCCTCACAGGCTACCTAGCAGTGAGAGTGTGATGGCAGAGATTGATGATTTCTGTGAAAGCAGCGCTGCTTGGGCACACTGTGCGCTCACGTTCCGCTGGTGAGGCACCTGTCGTGTGAGGTATTGATTTTCCTTTCGTTTGTCAAAGGCACAGTTTATGTATGGAAACTAATCCTCTGCTCCCTACAGGAAAAAGAACAAAGTTCCTTTGTTTCCAATGAGCTTTAAATGAAAATCCACAGCACCTAATGAGGTAACTCAGCTCCCTAATGCTGCAGCCTGTACAGCTTTGTTTCTGACTGCTGAACACTCTCTGCCTGTCTGCCTGTGACCCCCTCAAAATAGGACATAGAATGCACCTTTCTCCTGCCTGCTTGCGCCCTGGTGTCCTTGCAAGAGCTTGGGATTTCTGATTTGCTGGTGCACAAGCCACCCCTCTCTGACAGTTACTAGCCTAAACAGATAGACACACCAACTCTGAAAAATTTCCAAAATTTTTGATCATTCTCTATGTAGCAAACACAGGAGGTGTAGATATCTTGACCAAACCACTGCAGATTTCCTTGTGTCCCTTTCCTCAGTGGGCCAGGGCTTTTCTAATGTTGACAGTAGAGCCCTGTGCCATGCCTTGCCTCTTCTTCCCTTGCTGCTGGCCATTTTTTCTTTTTCAATTTCTTCTTTTCCCTCATTGTTCCAGAATGCTGAATTTCCCCTCTAATCTCCTGTCAAGTGAACTCCTAATCAGCCTCACTGAGCAATCATTCTGCCCAGCAATGCATTGCCTGGCTCCAATCTGTTTGTAGCTCAGAGCTGAAAACCTGCCCTCCCCCAAGACTGAGGCACAGCTCTGTCCAAAGCGTGTCACGTACAGGGATGGTTATCAAAGTTTAATGACCTCATTAGTGCTCATTTGCAGAGTGCAAAAGCAAGCACTTTCTCTGAGATATCGATCCAAAGAAGAGGGAAAGGAAACAGCAAAGGAGACTCATTTTCAAGACAACTTGCAGCTCCATCTGAGCATAGATGAGCTGCCTTTAGCAGACAACAGCAGCAGTGCTAATCATATGTAGTTTTCTGCATTGCCTTGCCAACAGTCCTGTGAACATGTGTATAAATCCCTGTAAATACACATTATATATGTGTACATATACACAGTATATATGAAAGATCAGTGGGAATACACAACCCAATTAAAAATATGTATTTCTCCAGTTTCAGATGACAACTAAATGACTGTAGGTCTTCTGAAAACTCACGGATGTTTGATCTTTGTCCATGGTTCAACACACTAGGTTATGGAAGAAGACTCAAAGAATGACTCCCACAGTGAGAAAACTGTCCTTAGGCTGGGCCATGAAACATAAACATCAAACCCACTGTCATAATTTTAATTCTAGTTGTGTATTTCTAGGCTACTGTAACACCTATTCCATTGGTGTGGAACAGAGTGGACTTCAAGTGTAGGTGTGGAATAATCGAAAGTCATGTCTGTTGCAATGTGTGGAATTGGGAAGAGTTCCTGAAGACCCTGGGGTTCACTGGGGAGGTTCATCTCACCTAACCTGAAGGAACTGAAGTGTAGGTGCCCTAAGACCTACTTAGTTGCTAAGGTCTTCTCTCTAGTCAGAAAAGACAAACAGGTAAAAGTCGTGCTGCAAAAATCATAACCAGCGAGTTCTGCCTAGAAGAACTTGTGTTCTTCTATGAGCAGTAGAAGAGTAGGAGAAATGTGTTAATTCAAGCACAGTGTAGCAGTGTAAAGGTAGAGAAAGTCCTAGGGTAGGTGAAAATAAACCATGTTTGCTTTCACCATTTGTATTTCAGAGCTGAATGCCTGAGAAAACAGGAAAAGAAAACTGGGAGTCATCACATCTGTATTTAGTACAAGGAGCTGGGGTTTTTTTAGAGAAGAGCCATGAGAGAACTTTCTGAGGCGGTAAGCTCAAAATTCCACACAGATGGGGAAACCAGGGCAGCTGGTCCATCTACTAGGTCAGCTGAGACCCTAAGCACTTTGGAGAAATCTATTACAGTGTTTGATCATAATTAATCACTCCATTTTACTGGTATATATTTTTCCTGCTTTGTAGCTTTTGCCTCTCATTTTTCAGATGTTTCTTGCTTTATTAGAATGAATGTGTCAAGTTTTATTGATATTAGAAATTATCTCTAGCAGTCACACAGTGCTTTACTACTCCAGGATTGACTAATCTAAAAAGAAAAAATGGTGTCTTCTGGTGGAACAGATGCAAATCCCTCAGTCTTAAAGAGCAGAGCATGCAGGTCATCATGGGGGTTAGTACTGTCAAGACTCAGTATGCAAAGTGAGAAAAATGAGGTTAAACAGCATCTTTCTGGCGCAGCAGACCACAGAAAGGCATCTGCTGCCCTTATCTCCTCCTCTGACCACTTTTGTGACTTCAAAAAATTTCCCATCCCATACAAAGACAATGCAAGTCTTTCAGAGCCTGTCACAACACTTAGGAGAGACCCTTTTAGCTGGTATCACTGTATTAATAGTACTGAGAGAGAGTACTGGGTAGGGAAAATCCAGGCACTGAACTGACTCAGGATGAGCAAGGGTTAGATTTGCCATTGTCCTCTTCCCTGGTCAGTACTGTTGCTGAGGTGGGATCTATGTCTTGCCCAGTGGCGTCTGTAAAGACTTGCCAGAGAAAACTGATCCAAACTGCAACCTTTTATGAATATTTGGGAGTGTTTGTTGTTGCTGTTTTTGTATCTGTACCTCTTGAAAGAAAAGAGCTGTACTGAAAATTTAGTGACCTGATCTAGTCATGCTTTTGTTGTTATTTCTGTGGAGTGCCATGCTCCTCTGAGTGATCCTGGAGGATAACTCAGGAAAGAGAATTGGTTTGCAAAGAACCACAGCTCCACTGGAAAATCCTCAGGGATCCACACCATGATAGAGGGTTGACAAAAGTTGATGTTAGCTGCTGTGCTAAAATGGGAAATAACAGTCCATATCCATAGAGTTTCAATTGCTCCCCTTTAGAGGAAAGGATCAACAGGTATGTCTTTCTGTAAGGCAGGCTTTATGGTCTCCACAACCTAACATGCTCAGCTATGCTCCTTAGTGTACAAAGGAAGAATACTGCCTTCTGCAGAGAAAAAAACCAAAATAAAATAAAATAGAATGTCTATCGAATGGGTTTTATGGGATCTCAGACAAAATGATAATAGCTGTTTATTGCTTTCACTCTCTGTTTTGCATTAATGACCCTGAAAATGATTTCTGAATGTGGCGCTGGAAGGAGAAACCAGCATGGTATCCTAGAATGGACATTGAAATATTTGAAGAAATCCAGCCTGGCAGCTGCACCTCTAAATTCTTTCAGGTTCATGCTTCAGCTGTTACTTGTGGTGTCAGTTACTTAGTAAGTACACACATGCCAAAGAAATGCTAAACAAGGTGCACATGGGCACTGGTTTACCTCCTCCATATGACAGACACAGGCCACGTGCCATTTCTTTTTTAAATACAGATTTTTAATTTTTTTTTTTTTTTGCCAGCAATGAGAAAGAAGCCTGATAACAGCATCCCTCATAAGAAATCTCAAAGAGCTAAGCAGCTTGATTAATTACTTAGGGATTCCCTAGGACTGTTACTAAGGTAACAGGAGTAGAAATGTTTGAAGATGGCTGAATTTGCTGTGTGAGCTAGAGGATACATGGTGGTCATGAGCAGCGCCCTGCACCGTGAGTTTTTACATTATTAATGTAGAACATAAAAAGTGTGTTCGTATGTGCATGTACTCATGAAAGCACAGAGCCCACACAGCCCTGTGAATCCCCAGCTGCATCTGCTGAACAAAGAAAAAAAAATCTGCTTTGGCTTTCAGGAAGATGTAACAGGAAAGGAATTTAAAGAGTGCAGGGCACAAATCTCTTCCCAGCTCTACAATGCCTTTATTTTGGTGGCTGATTTAACATATTTTCTCCTTCCCCCTTAGTAGGCAGCAGTGACCCAAGACTAGATTCCCACTGCCCAAGGCTCCTCTCAGAGGTGGAGCCACCCACACTTCTGTCTGGCATCCCTGTGGTCCCCAGCACTGCTGACTTTGCCAGCAGTGCAGTGTCCCTGGGCTGAGCAATGGTGCTGCAATGGTGGAGCAATGCTTGTAGTTTCATGCTCTGTAGAGTAATGCATTTTCTAGTCAAAACTGGTGAGAGGCAGCAAGAGGTGACTGTGGTACAGAATATGTCCTCGAGGAGGACACTATTGACCTGTAGGTAGCTGCAGTGCATCTCATGGTGTGGGAGAACAACTGTCTTTAGTGAATTCCATGCCAGAATTTTACCAAAGTTCATGCCCAAGTTAGCTAACACTGGACATGGACGTAATTGGACATTTTGTGCACTTACACAGAACGACAAACCACCTCCTCACAAATTGGTGAGGTTGCATCCTCAGGTACACTGGCACTGTGCCAGTTCCACAACTTCTCTCCCTGACAGGCGAGAAGAATTAAAAACAAAACTAAGCAAATGCATAGCTCAATCACAAGACTGATTTGGGATAAAAATCTTGTTCTGCATTTAATGACAAACCTCTCAGGCTTTGAGTTCCTCCCAGGGATATTATTTTTTTCTCCTTCTGAGACATCTCTCTTTTCTCCAGAGCTTTTGCACATAGCTCACTGCCCCCTCCCTGTCTCTCACTTCTGGCAAACCTCTGTGCAACTCCTCCAACTCAACTCTACAGCTGTGCCAACCCAAAGGCTAGAAAGAACTCATGCTGATTTAGTAATTTTTTATTCACAGACATTAATTCGCTTTTTATCATGTTCCCAGCAGTGACCACAGGGAGAAACTCAAATTTCCAAGAGGAACCACTCAAAAACATGACACTTTCAGGGCTTTGTAGTGTGAGATGCTGGATACACATAGCTTTCATTTGGCATTTCACGGGATGCTTATGGCTCAAACTGTGCAAGAAATTATTTCTTCTGGTTTATAGGCATTTTTGCCTAAAAAATAACTAAGAAACCTTCTGGAGGAACCGAAATAACTTTTGAGAACATCTTTAGGACAAATTGTGGAAAAAATCAGTGTGAGCAAGACAAGTCTGGAACAAAAGGCCCTGGTGTGATTTGGAGAGAGTTTGATATCTGTCAATGCACTTTGAAAATGTAGTCACAACATTGCTTTATGTTACTGCATCTGTATTTTCCTTCTAAAATTGTTTAATTTCTGTTGTTGTTTAGTTCTGCCTGTCTTCTGGCAACCTATGGCTGCTGTTGCTCTGCTAAACCATTGAATACCTTAAAACTATCTGTTGGATGGTGCTGCTATCATACAGGTGTACACATAGCCCAGATAGTTCATTATAGCCCAGCAAACAGAAGGATCTGCATCTCCCTTTTTCTCTGTCTTCACAAAATACCCACTTCAGGCATATTCAGGACATTCTTATTAATAATGTCTTATTAACAATGTCTTATTAACAAGACATCATCACTATTGTTTTGAAGCATCTGTCCACCCTTGTGTGGTAGGCAACCAAGATAGAGAAGTGTAACTGTCTTACACCTCTATTGCCACAGCAGGCATTGTTCTTTTATAGTCTTCAAAATTTGACAGGACAAAGCTCTGCAGGAAGGGTAGAGGAGTGACAGGATTTCATCCTCTCTTCCAGCTCCACTTTCCCTGAGTGCAATTTTTTTTTCCATTGAGCAATCCTTGATCTCGTGATCTTATTTCTTCCTCCTGAGAATTCACAAAGGCATTTCAACAAATTAATCACAGGGAACAGACATTAGATGATTTTTTAATCTCTTGAGAAAACAAGGAAAGTGGAAATTTCATGAAAAAATAAGGAAAGTGTTTGGGTTTTTTTCTGCAGCAGTCTTCTGTGCTGCAGAAGCAGATTTCAGGCTCTAATCCAGCCACACTTCAGGAGCTGGTGCCAGTCCTGCCTCCAGGTGCACCTTGGTTTGGATGTGTGTCTCTGGCCAGGGGCAGCAGCATCCTGGAGGATTCTTCCCTGCAGGAAGAGGTGAGCTGATCCCCTGCACCAGAGCTGCTGTCCCTGCTGGGACTCTCTGCAAACGACTGCCTGGAGACAAGACACCCCACTCATCCCACAGCCTGCAGCTTGGCAGGAGGCTCTGAGGACTCCTCTAGCCAGCTGAATTCCCATGTGAGCATTGCCATGAAAACATGGTAAAAACACCCCCACAGTTTCTAGGACCTTCCTGTATTTACTTCCTTGAAAGGTAACTACACTGAGTTTTTGCCATAAACTAACCAAGTCCATGGCAAGAGAGTTTATCAAATACCTACAGTGTCAGGCAGGGAGGCAGTAAGACCATGATATTAGGATGGCCAGGTTGGTGTATGTTGTGGGACAAGGTGAAACACTCCTAACCCTCTGCTCTGCATCTTCCAGCTGAAGGATTCACATAAAGAATGATTCCCAGCAACTTTTCCCAGGGTGTAGCAGTTCCCACAGTGTAAAAAGGGAGATTTCCCCAGCACATACCTGCGGAGCCAGAGGGGATCACCAGCAGGTACATCAGCTCACATTCATGTCGATTAGTTTAAACTGGGGATGAAAGCAGACTGAGCCATGAGTGGAGCACCTGAGCTGCGCAAGCATCCAGGGTATGCATCCAGTACTGCTGACTCTTTTGTAGAGGTGTTGGCTCTACTCAACAAACAATGACAGGAAGTGTGAAATATCACACTTTTTAAGCGCATCAGCTGTTTGCTCCTTGAACTTGAGTCAGATCCTTAAGATAAAGAAACACCCTCTTTGTGAATCCAAAATAGTCTTCAAATGAGTTTTGAGTTAAAGAACCATAAGAAACTCTCTGCTGTATCACAGCAAAAATGTGAGTGTAGCTTTAAATTATAAAAACAAAAAGGAGGGAACATCAAGTTCATGTGGAATTGCAGTAACGCTAGGTTTAACAGCAGTAATGACTTCCAACTGTTTAAGAAACACATGTGGGAGCTCTTAGGCTTGATATTTACAGATCAGATTTGAGGTTTTTCAGAGCAACCTGTACAGTTCTGGGTTCATATGGGACAGAGAGCAGGAACTGGTGATGTTTTTTGTGTTGGTGTAGCAGAGATAGAAAGTAAAAGTAAAATGACCTGCCTTTGGCATGTATTAATTTTATTACTTTCATTTACATAAGGCTTATTTTTGTATTCTGTAAGCTAAATTTCTTGGGAATTTATAAATAACAACTTCCTGGGATATTTTCTCCCCTGTAAAATTTTGGCATATTGTAATGACCTCTCAGTGAGCATATGGCATTCAGACAGAGTTTCCCACCCTCCCACCTCCACAGAAAACTGTTTGGAACAGACTCATGATGAAAGAAAGCCCAGTGTGTGCCATGAAGCAAGAGGAAGGGGAATAGCTTTTCCTTGGACAGTTATGTTTCTGTAATCAGGAACACAAAGTTAGCAGACATCGTGGGTCACTCAGAAACATGGAGAAAAACCAACACACTATTAACTGTTTTGTTGCTGCTGGGCTGCTGGGGTAGAGCTAGGCACAGGCAGCTCCCTGGATACACTCTGGTAGCCTATGGATAGGAAAAAAAATAAGAGAGGCAAGGAGAGTGGAAAACTACCAGCAAGTTAAGTGAGAATCCATTTGTGATGCTGTGTCACTTCTACTATAAATGATTCTACTATATATGTCACTTCTACTATAAATTATCCTCACTCCCACCATTACCCCCTTTAGTTTTCTGTTTAGTTTTGTTGTTTTTTGGTGTTTTTTGTCAATATGAAAACTAACACGTGTGAGTTACCATGGTATACAGGCACAGAAGACATTTATCAAAACAAGATCAGCTCTCTGCTCTTGCCCGAGGCCTACCTTGGGAAGTTTTCCTCATGATGAAGCTAAAATTGCCTCAACTTCACTGCATTTCTGTCCCGGACATCTTTAATGAAAATCTTTTCCTTAGGATTTTTCCTCCTGAGAAGCTGAGAGGCCTCAGGAACAAAATGTAAACAATGGTTACCTGCTGCTGTGGAATGCAACAGGTGCATCTGTGATTGGTCTCATAGAGTTGTTTCTAATTAATGGCCAATCACAGCCCAGCTGGCTCGGACACAGAGCCCGAGCCACAAAACTTTATTATTCTTTCCTATTCTATTCTTAGCCTAGCCTTCTGTTATGAACTTTTTTGTTCTATTCTTTTAGCATAGTTTTAATATAATATATATCATAAAATAATAAATCAAGCCTTCTGAAACATGGAGTCAGATCCTCGTCTCTTCCCTCATCCAAGAACCCCTGTGAACACCGTCACACATTTCTTTCTCAGGATAGCTGTGTAAATTAATTTTTTTATGGTGCAGATAAACTTTTACTCTGTGTTTTTCAGCAAACTTTCAAGTGAAAATCCTATTTAGAACTTTGGAACTGAAGCTGGAAGATCATTTCTGCAAAATGAGTAATGATAAATGCTGATTACTTATCAATGGTGAGTGCAGAATTGGTCCATTACTGGTCACTTCTTTCTTGATTTTTCATATTCCCCTTTTTCATCCACATTGTATATCTTTGTTTTGGCTACACTAAGCTGAATCAATGTGGAAAAGAATGAAAATTAACTCAGTAGAAGGTATTTTTTACAGTCTTTCATCTCTGGAAATGTTTTTCATTACTAGAATAGGTTACTCTTAATGTAGTATGTATATTGAGCTCTAGACAGTCCTACAACATTTCATCTGAGGCAGCGCACTCACTTTAAAGTGCTGGTGATAGATGTTTGCTGCTGATGTTGTAAGTAGTTTAGAACCAGATGTAAGCACTGCTTTTATGAAAACCATTTTCCTAACACGTCTCTCTAAAAACAGAAAGGTTGCAGGTGTAGATCCCAGACAGGATCATCAACCTGCTGAAGTAGCATCACTGGGACACCATTAAGACAGAATAGACCTGGATTTTGACAAACTGTAAAACAGCAAAACACAGCAGAAGGAAAGAGATGAGATCATCCCTCTGCCTTAAGCAACAAGGACACCTCCTTCCACATCTAACTGAAGATAGCTGACATTCTTCTGAAAAGTTTCAGAATAATAACACCTGTGGAAGGAGAAGACAGGAAAACTAAACATTAAATATTCTTTCCATGCAGATGATGACTGATAGCTAAATAAAAGTCTAAGAAAGAGTTTAAAGGCACAAAAATACAGTTCTGAGCATGTGAGCATGTGTGATGAAGATTATTATTTTAATGGTGCTTCAAGACTGTTGGTGAAAGCTAGAGGGAAAAAGATGTGTGATTTGTGCAGGTCTTGGAAAAGAAAATATGCAAAAATCCCTGGTGGTCATGAATGCTAATGTGAATTTCTGAAGGCTTCTTGTGTGAAGAAGTGAAGATTCCCCTTTGTCTCCAATGGGCAGTTGTGGCATGGCTTACCCAGGCAGCACTTTCTGTGCTGTGTTACCTTGTTTGAGAATCTGAACAAGTTGGGTGTTATTGCAGGTGTGCTTGGGTCTTTAGGGCTTATTCAAGAAGACTTGGTGGATGTTTTCTCAGCCTATGACAGAAGCATGGAAGAGGATCAATAGAGCAGTACATCTATGCATGCATCATGTGCTGTGGGAGCATAGCCCACCCTGTCAGGTGAAAATGGCCTCCTATCCTCAGCAGGATGGTCATGAGACCTTAGATTTCTAATTTGTGCCCCGTCATCTTGATCAGTTCATAAATACTAATTAAGGCTTACAAGTATAACAAGCCTTACATTAAATACCAGGGGGATGTTTGAGTCGGAGTGGGATGCAGCAGCTGGCAGCAAGCAAAACATTGCTGCTGTAACAGAAAAGCCATCTAATGAAACTCTGCAAAAATAAAATTCTTTTAGATTATTTGCCTCCTCCATCACATCCTGTTTATGTTCTACTCACTTTCTCTAGGCTCATACTGACACTCCCTCTTGGTGTCTTACCACCAGATGGACTTTAATAAACTATTATTATATTTGGAAGCACTTTCCTAGCTCTTCATAATTGCTTCTTGTAGTACTTGGATGTGTGATGCAGAGATATCAGCCCCCGCAGTTAAACTTATTGCTAAAATTGAGCAGCATATAGCAGCTTGTTTGTTTGGGTTTTCTTAAAGGAATAGAAGTTATCCTAGATATTCCCCTGTTTCTTTCCAAGTCACTATTTTCTCTCTTTGCCCTACAATATGTAACAATCCTCATGTCCTGTTCCTTACTGTGGGTGTTCAAGAAAGGGCAGGAAGGTTGTTAATATTAATCTGAGTTCTCTGAATTGGCAGATTGGTGGAATTAAACCAAATTTTTCCCTCCCCATGTTGTCTACCATTCAGGTAGACAACAACCCTTGTTTCTTTAAACTTCAACCAAGGGTTCTTTGGCTGGGAATATTACAGGGATGCAGATGAACAGATTGCTTGAGGAAATAATGGAATCTTATCTCCCTCTCATAAGACTTTTCTCCAGAAAGCACAGGCACAGTATATGACCATTCCTGGATATAATTTGGTTCAATGGGATGGAAACCAATTTGTGACTCAGAATAACTTTATAAGCTCCAGGAGCTGGCCGGGATGATTTATCAGTTTCAGGGAAAGGAAATAGTGCAACATTCCTTGGTCACTAGTGACAGTCTCCAAAAAGGCCTGCTAGGCCCCTTTGGCACATAACTGCCATCAGGAACTGAAAGGGCATTCCCAAAGAGTATAAATGAACCTTGGTTGATGGTTCCTGAGAAAACAGCTTCTGTCCCTCCTGAGAGCCATGGCACCCTTACTATTGAAAAACCACAAATGTTCCCTTAAAGAGAGTTGAACAAATACAACTGTTGGGGTGATGTCATGCTTTTTTGTGTGTTCACACAACTTCACAATTCAATGCCCTGTTCAGGAGCTCGAATAACATTTGGCTTGGGAAGTTTTCTGTGTAAATTAGCTCAGAGTTGGAGGGATTTCTAGCACTTGTATTTCATTCTGACCTGAATGCTGCTGCAGAGTTGTTACAGGAAACAGAAAAATTCAGGATGGAGTGTCATATTTACTATTGCTGTTGCCAGGTGCGATTTGGAAAAGAATCCTAGAAGGCAAAACTCACCTTCCAGACTCTGTGTTTGTGTGTATGGTTGTGTTTCAGGTAAGACAGGAATAAGATTAGTATGTGGCATTCCATGGTATGTTTTTGTCTCATAGGATGGCAGTTTCAGACATTTGCAGCTCTTTATTCTCCTTCCACTCCAGGTTCCATCTCTGCACTGCTGTTCCTGCCTCCTCAGTCAGTCACGCCAAGAGCAGCACCACCTTAGCCAAAGGGAAGGAAGCAAGAAATCTTAATCTTAACTATCACCCATCTGCAGTGAGAATATATGTAGTGGTCTGCTCCAAGAGCATAAAGCAACCATGAAAAGTTTGTAACAGTATCAAATAATGGGCAAAACTAGATTTTTGAACATATTACTTTCACGGTATAATGCTGCTTGCTTTTTCCTTTTGCATGCAAACTTAAAGTCTCTGCTAGGCAATGCTTGAGTGCCAAAATATTTTTTTTTCCTTATGTTTTTTCTTTTGGATGATTCCAGACTGTGATCTGAATGGGATTTCTTGCATTTTTAAGCTTGTTCCACTCATGTTTCTTTTAAGCACATAAATGGCCACTTCTGGGAAGATACAGTCTGGTTCCTCTTTTTTGATGTCCATTGTATGAATAAGATTCCTGCTCTGAATCCCTGCAGAGAGACTATAGGAGTAATCTAGAATCACTCAATATTTTATTTTCAGTGATAACACAGTATATCAAGTTCAGGGAATTCACTGTGTAAGAGTATTTCTGATGAATGAGAGGTTATTTCTGACAGGTAATTCAGACTTGCAGTACTATGTATCTTCTCCTTGTCTCACCAGAAGTTACAAGCCCATGCTTAGGTGTTTCCACACCTTCTCCTTCTTAATATTTACTCATTTTTTGCACAAGTAGTTCTGAGCATGGTTGAAGCTGTAAAAAAGACTAGTGGCCCATAAAAACAAGGGGGTAGGATTTCTTTTAGCCTATAAAGGCTTTGCTAACTTCCGCTAGCTGTCATATTGGGTTTTATGGAGTAATTAATATATATTTGAAACACCAGCAAAGTGATTCTTGTATGAGGTCAAGGAGGAGCTGAAGCATCAAAGTTAGTTGAGTACAACAGGCTGGTTTAGCATTCAGCTGACACAATGAGGCTGTCTTGCAGTCTAGGTGTCCACAGAAGAGCCAGATACCTCCACTCTCTTCCCACATCAATAGAAAGAAACAGTTCAATTTATCCTGTAGCATTTGCTCGAGACAGGTCAGATTAAGAACTCATTTTTTGCCTCGGATGTCAGACAGAGTCTAGGGTGACTGATTCATATATCCACATGGCAGATGTCTAATCTGAGATAGGAGAACTCTCTCTCCAGATATCCCATAACTTCCCCTGAGGTTCAAATTGAAACAAACAAGATCAGGAACATTTTGCTTCATCTGTTTTTGCAGTGACTTCAGAATGAAAATGCATTAAGAGATTGACTGCTTTGAAAATGTTTGTGCACTCTCAAAGACTAATGACTGAAGCTTCTGAGCACCACATTTGTATTGGAACTGAATAAGGTGAAATTTTCTTGAAATCTGGAGAGTTTAATACAAGCAGATGACTTTTATTTAGTTTTAAAGGACTTTATTACTTGAAAGAGCATTCTCCTTTTTTCTAAGACTGCTTGTGACTTATGATGCTTCTAAAGCTTTCTGAGCTATTTATTTATAATAATGTCTCCTCCAAAGTTCTAAAAATTTCTTTCTGATTGTATTCTAGCCCTGTTTCCATTTTAATCCAAAATCTTTTTAATTGATAGTCCTCATGGGAACATGGATGCAATATTTAAGACAGGAACGTATTTAACCTTTGCAAAGGGCAAATGCTAATGTTCTTTTGTAATCTGCTGCTTGCCTAAGCCAGCATCCATATCCTTTGATCTGATTCTATTTACACAGTGTCTTCTTCAAAGTTTTAGCAACATGTCCAGCGAAAGAGCTTCCATTGGTTTCTGTAGGCTTCATAAAGTTTTAAATCTGCAGATTTATCTGTAAGGAATATGCATAAAATAATTCTAACATTTGTAGTGCTGGACTATATCTGCTCAGGTTCTGGAATTCCACCTTGTAACAGCAGAGTCAGATCCATTTTCATGCACAGAATCACAGAGTGGGTCAGGTTGGGAAGGCCCAGAGTGGTCATCTGGCCCATGCTCAGCAAGGTCATCTTGGAGTACATTGCACAGGATTGCATCCAGACAATTCCTGGACATCTCCAGTGAGGGAGATTCCACAGCCTCTCTGGGTAACCAGCTCCAGGGCTCAGTCACACACAGTAAAGAAGTTCTTCCTTGTGCATCAATCATCCTGTGCATCAATTTTTGCTGTTGTCTCTTGTCCTATTGCTCAGCACCACTGAGAAGAGCCTGGCTCCATCCTCTGACACCTCCCATCAGACACTCATAGGCATTGATGAGTTCCCCTCTCATTCTTCTTCTTGATGTTTAACAGGCCCAGGTCCCTCATGAGAGAGATGTGCCAGTCCCTTACCATATTTACAGCCCTCCACTGGACCCACTCCAGGAGCTCCATTGTCTCTCTTGTCATGGGGGACTCAGTACTGGACACAACACTCCAAATGTGCCTCCCAAGAGCTGAGCAGAGGCAGGATACCAACTTTGGCCTGTATTCCAGAATGTCATTGACATTTTTGGCCCCGGGGCACACTGCTGGCTTATGGATGGCTGTTTGTCTGCCTGGATGCCCCAGGTCCTTTTCCACAGAGCTGCTTGCCAGCAGGTCAGCCCCCAGCCTGATGCATGGGGTTATTCTTTCTCAGGCGTAGGACCCTGCTTTTGCTTTTCTTTGAATTTCAAACTGTTCTTCTCTGTCCTGTCTCCAAACAGGCTCAAACTACCTTATGAGTTATTCTGTACTGACAAGAATTTCTTTAATCCAGAAAAGTGTATTTATAAAGGAACTAAAATGAGTAGTCTGCTACTAGGCTGTACTGTGATATTTTTAGTACACTAGTTTTAAAAATAACATTTTCAAAAATGGTAACACAGTCTTGTAGAGAAAGCATTGCTTTCATATGCTGCAAACACTGAAAATTCTTTGGACAAGCTGTAGAATTTCCCTGCTCCTGAGTGCAACTATTCAGAGGGCACTGGGTGTAAGCCTAGGAGTTCATAAGTGGTTTTATTCCAATTCCTTGCCACAAGGGATTGATGCCATGCTCATACAAGAGGCTAATGAGTCTTTGCTTAACAAAGAAAATTATCAATATGAGATTAAGTCTAATGCAATTCATTCTGTTTGGAAGAGTTCCCAATTTTTAGTGAAGTGCCTGAGTGGAAGAGAAGATGTGTCACTTTGATCATGAATGATGTCTGAAATTGTGTGAAAATTTTTGCAGAAGTTTCCCTGCCTTACCTGCTTGGAACAACTTCTGTGGGTTGAGAAGTGGGATGGCAATAAAAAGCTTGAGGATGGTTTAGTGGGTGAGGTTGCATAGCAGAAAGAGCAGGTGATTCCACCTCCATTCCTGTGATCAGAAAGTTCAGGTCTACCCAGGCCATCTTTTTTTGGTTGCCTGAAAATGAGACTGCATTTTTCTGCAGTTCTCCAGCTCAACAGATTTACTTTCCAGAATTCCTTTTTCTCCTCTCTTCCTAACCCTTAAGTAATGTACCAAGACACAGACAGCTCATACATTACTGCTTCCCAAAGTCCCTGCTGTTCCCCTCATTTGTTTCCTTTTTTGACTCACAGGAAAATGACAGCTGACTTTCTCAGGGGAAGATAGTGTTCCCTGACCCTGGAGTTCCTAATGTTTTGACTAAAACATCAGGTTGGAGACACAGTTAAATGGTGTGTACTTTTCTTAGATGAACTCAGACTCTGTGAGTCTTGATGTGAGATTCATTAGGTCATATTAAAATGAATCCATGCAAACTATAGTTTTAATGTGGATCATGCTGGCTGGAGTTTGGAAACAACAAATACTTTGAGAACCTTAGCTGAAAAGAAAGGATTTTCTTTTTCTCCACTCAGCTGAAAATACGATGTGAAGCAAAACAATCAACAACCATTTCCAGTCTGATGATGATGAGCTCACATAGATTGACTTTTCTTGATTACCAGTTTCTAGTTCACTTGAATGCTAGTTAGTTCCCTTCACTGAATACATGGATATGACTCCATTTCAATGTTCATGTCATCTCTATCAAGTTTGTCCTTAGCAGTAAGGTATTGCATTTCCTTTACCTCCATGCATGTTGCTTAGGTAGTTAAAAAAGAAATGGTTTAAAGTGCAATCATCCTGACTCCTGAGAGAAAGCATTCTTTCAAAATCTAGATTTTTTTTATAAATTAATTGAGATTAAGAGATATTAATAAACCTATTTGAATCACTGTCTCGAGAAGATTGACAAATGTAACTCTTTTTGGACATGCTAAATGGAAAAACACTTTCAGAGAAAATAATTGTCAGTGAGGTCTAATATGTGATTTTGTTTTGTTCAAAATACACATGTAGATAAATTATCTACCTGGAGAAATTTGTTAACAGATGTACTACGTGAAAAAGCCATCCAGTCCAAATTGGTAACACATTAATTGTAGGCATCATGTGAAATATGACTAGGAGTCACTGTTTCCCCAGCAACATTCTTGCAAAGGACAGCAATAAATCTTTATGGAGAAAAAGAGGCATTATTCTTATAGAAATTTTTGTGCATGCAAACAATTTTGCCAGAGGCCTGGGGTGTACTTTGGGAAGTCTAAGGTCATTGTAAAAAATAACAAGTTAAAGCAAAATTGTGTGGTAAAATTAGTGGGTGTCAGTGGACAAACCGTTTAAAGTCACTGGTATGTTTTATTGGAGCAAGATACTTATGTCCTCAAAATATTTAAAAACAAGAATGAACTGATTAGAGTAGACAATTTAGATATGCCTTCCAGGGAATAGCATTCCCTGAGTTGCTCTGTAACGGCTTCAAATTCTCTGGCTTGCTTCTATTTTTTAAGCAATGGTCGTCATGCATAAGCATAAAATGCACCAGGCACAGACACCTCAGCTCTTTCTTGCTTCCCATGGGCACTGCCTAGCCCAGCTTCCTGACCAGAGAGTCAGAATTCCTTTTGCAGAGGTGTCTGAAACCAATCTGAACGCTATTTAGTAAAAACGTCCTTGGTAATTTTCCAGAATGAATAGAAACATTATCTCAGGGAAATCCTCCCCTTCCATTCAGAAACTGTCTCTCTTCCAGCTGGCAAACGCGTCCTGTTCTCCCACCCTGCAGAACATCACCATGTCCTGGGATAATGGCAGCAAGTCCAAGTTTACATGGGAAAGCTATACTGGGAAAGCAAGATGTGTATTTTTAGATATTACAAATGGGATTAAGCAGTAGGAGATGGGTAAGTGTTAAAACTATGTGACCTCTCAAATCTCTGCGGACCAACCGCTTGGGAACCTTTGAGATGACAAGATACGCCACACTGTGAGCACATGCAGCCCTGCTGTTGTTTCCCTTTGAATCCCTAGACTATTAATTCCTTAGAAAAAAATTAATTTAAAAAAGGAAAACAAACCAACCCTTTCCAGAAATACTAGTGCTATTTTTATTTTATTTTTCCAGAAGGGTATTTTTATCACTAATTTTTTAAAAGTTTTTGTTGTTTCTTTCAAGGTGCCCTTGAGACTACAATGTTGTTGGCAGGAATGCTAAAATGTGCTAGCATCAGAAAGAGGGGAGCACTCTAGATGCTGTTTCATGCCAGCACAAATCAGGCAAGTGTTTTCCCTTTTGGCAGTTTTGGTGAAAATTTGCAGGTAGATGATCTCACTCATCTTTTAGTTTGTGTATGGTTTTAATATGGATTGAGCTGGCTGGAGATTGGAAACAACAAATATTTTGAGAACCTTAGCTGAAAAGAAAGGATTTTCTTTTTCTCCACTCAGCTGAAAACACGAACTTGGCAGGGAGTAAAGTCATGCTTGGCCATATCACTCAGTCACTGTTGAAAGAGAAATGCCCTTTTGCAGAGTTCATCCAACAGTGTCACTGAGAAGGAGGGATCATCCCAGTGCAGACAAGACAAAAAGGAAAGGGTGAAAATAACATTTCACAGCTCTTCTAACATTTTGCTCATGTCTTTTTTTGAGTTTTGTGCATTCCAAAGAGTAATGGGATTCACTTGTCTCCTTCAAATCTGTAGTTGAAACTCTGGGAATAAGATACCATATTTGGCAAGAATAGTTTTGATTCAAAGTGAAAGTGAAGCCTCGTAAAACTACCAGATTATCCAACTTCCACTATCATTATCTTAATTGCCCTTGAGTAATGTAAATAGCTTATGTGGACACATTGTATGTTTCATCAAATTTAAATTTTGGACCTTTTATGAATGTTTATTTAATTCATCAGGCATCTTGAGAATACACAAAAAAATTCACTTAGTATCTGAATCTCAGTCTGAATAGAAATTATGATATCCAAACAACAAAGCCAATCACCAATCTCACAGCCAGTTCCTGACAAGAGAAAACAGATAATTTTTCATAGACCCACTGAAGGGTACTATAGCTAAATACAAGGATTCCTTTATGTAAATTTTAACTCAAGACCAGGGCCATGAGGAAAATTATGAGTTACTATTAATAATTACATTATTAATAAAAGTAATTACAATTGAATCGACAACATTATAATGGAGAGGAGAATGAGCTTTACTGCTACTGTTGGAAATAAATCAAGCAAGTAAAAGATTAAACACTTTTTCTGTAACTTTCTGGAGTCTGCTGCTAGTTCCCCAGTTCCTACAAGGTCACCTGCCTGATGGAAAAATTAGACATATACAGTGGGAGTCACCACAACATCAATACTGGAAAAAACTTTCAGTGTGTGAGCAGATGAGAAATCTATAGAGAAAGCAAGTGGGGGGCCTAAAGAATCTGACAAGAGCCTTCCCCGTTTGCTTCACTTCAGTTACAAAGTCACAGCACTGGCACCACATCCACTTTGGCTTGCTAACAATTATTCTCCTCCCTGTTCCTAGCAGTTCCTGCACAGTCTAGATGGCACACAGGGCACATTGTTGAGATCGGCTCCCTTATCAACACGGTAGCAAATTTTCTGCAACTTAGTTTACAAGAAACTCCAGTGTCGCTTTGTATTTTTTGGCTAATGCAGAAGAAAAAAGGCAAAGCCAGTTTCTCTCCTCATTTTCATTTTCTGTTTATTCTTCCCTTTTCCCTCTCCTTGTTCTCTTTTTTAAAAAGAAATCTGTTCAAAATAATGGCATACGCTTAACTGAGACACAATTAACAGCAAGATGTGGCAGAAGTATGTTTTGTTGAATAAGTGGAACAGGAAAACTAGTTCCCTTGATTTAAAACTTTCAATATTTCAAGTTTAATTGGTAAAAAGATGATTTCTCATAAATTATATCACTGGAGCCAATCTTATATGGTTTCACTTAACTACCACTGGCTTCTGAAGGAGCTCTGTGTGTTATATTTTTTAGGACTGACTTTTACTCAGAGATGTAGAGGGGGTCACCTTGCAATTATTGGAGCTGAGCTAATCTGCAGCATCTGCTTGCAGACCTGACTGTAAAGCATGAGATCATACAATGACATCAGTACACCCCGACTCAGATCATTACACTATACACCTACAATTATATTCAATCACATACATAATATTACTTGCTAT
This sequence comes from Melozone crissalis, assembly GCF_028551555.1. Classification (NCBI taxonomy): domain Eukaryota; kingdom Metazoa; phylum Chordata; class Aves; order Passeriformes; family Passerellidae; genus Melozone; species Melozone crissalis. The sequence continues at coordinate 57,199,260 of NW_026535791.1, read as the reverse complement.
TTCAAAATATGTGAAAACATATGTGTATTTTCCAGAAAACTCCATCTTTTGCTTGACCTGGTAGGCCAAGCAGTCCTCCCCAAGCAATCCCATGCACACAGTGAGGATGGGCTGAGACAGACTGGTCATGCAGACTCTGACAGACTGATCTCCCAGCCTGGCCCCTGTTCCTCCAGCCCCACTGCCCTCTTCCCTGCTGACCCACAGCCTGGGCTCTGGAGTACACAGGTGTGAGGGCAGATGGGGCCCTGAGACTGAGGATGGAGCACTTCTGCTTCAAGTTCCTCACTTTGGGATCTCACCTTGTTCAGAATGCATCAGTGTGATTGTCTGATGATAAGTTTTAACAACATAGATTAATCTTTCCTGAAGAGGGAACTGATACCATGCTTCACGGAACTGTTTTTGTGTATGAACTGTTATAATGCATGAGTGATTATACCTTTACTTTGAAGGTCTTTGTCTGTGATGATGTTATTAATATGTTGCTTATTACCAATCCAAGAACATGTGGCCAAAACTAAGTCTGGTGCACCAACTCTTACTTTACATTTTGCTTTTAATCTTTTAAATAATTCTAGCACATTTCTCAATTTCGTTCATACACTTGATGTTTTTCGACATAGGAATTCTTCTTTCTTTGTGGTCTTGAAGGAATCTTGATTCCATAAATTAATGGCCATGTGGTTTATCAAAATGAAACAAGGTGGAGAACTTTCTGGAGAGACCGGGCCATCTGTCAAATGTAATTGTGTTGCTGGTACAAAAAAATCCCCTACTACATGAAACATTTTAAGATATTTTGGATAGTTTACTACTGTATACCTCCAATATCTGTTATAGGCACAGGACACTAGTAGGAACAGTGAGAAATGGAAACACCAGTAGGAACAGTGAGATGGAAACAAGCCTGGAGAGCCTTTGAGAAGATTGAGGGGACACTGACCAGGATGAATGACAGCATATGAAATGCTCCTCTGCAAATGCAGAGGCTGTGCTGGTTTGGGGACCCAGCCTAGAAGTGAAGAATGGCTGCTGTGTGTGGAAACTGCCCAGACACACAGAGTGAGCGAGCAGGTCTGACAGAGCTTGGTGAGAACGTGCAGAGACACCAGTGAGGAGAGCAGGCACAGGGGCCCGTGCCCCAGTGTAGTCTTTGCTGCCAGACAGCACCACATTTAGTACCCTGCATAGTTAAAATCAGTCTAAATCAGAGGTTGTGTGCTCTCTTGCTGAATGCTTGAATCCTAGGACTCATTAGGAAACAAAAATTATTCCAGGGTGATTCAAGCAGAACTTAATCCAACCTTTCAAATATGCACGGGGCAGCAGCAGTTTTAGATTCAGACTTCCCATCATGTAAATTGTTAGGGTTTTTTCTCAAATAATTGCCAGTTCACATCTTTACCCATTATAAATCACTTAATTTTCCTGTGGTTATGTCAGCTTATGCCACTGAAAATCCAGTCTGATGACATAATTGGAAATATGGGATAAAATGCTAATCTTCAAGAGTATCATAGTCTCTTCACACAGATGTTTCCATAGTAACATAACCATCATGATACAACCATGCTGAATAGGGTTTTAATGTGACTTATTTCCTCTTTTGTGATTTTTTAAAATGAAAGAATTTGGATGGAGACAGTATAGAAATAAGACTAATTGATCCACAAGTACAAGAGAGGATTTGACAAAGTAAACATGACTACGTGTCTAAGGGGGACGTACAGAGAGAGAAGTGGGAGTATGATCTCCCTCAAATATAAATGTATTTTAGATAAAAAACCTTGGCTGTATTCATGTAGATGTATAAAAGCCTCCACCAAAAGCATTATACATTCTTTACAGGCATTATTTTTCTCACCAACCAGAATAATATATTGAAGTGCTAAATCAGCTGCCTCTACCCACCTGTCACAACCAGAGCCAAACCCCTGACATAATTATCCCAAGTCAGTGAACATCCCTGCATAAGCCTGTTCCCCAGTGTCTCTCCCCCAAATGCCAAAGTCTTTGATCAGTAGGACTAATGATGCCTGGTTTCCTAAAGCTTTGTGTCTCAGGTATACAATGCACTGCAATTTCTAACCAAAGCATTATTTACATTTCTGGCAGTCATGAAAGCTCTTTTGTATGGATTCTCTGCCATTTAACACAAACTGGGCTCATTCATCTCCCAGTAGAAGAACTGATGGGGTCTTTTCCACACCTTTTTTTGAAACTTTTAGAAAATGAATATATTTTAGATCATTATTGTATCAAACTCCATCTCATAAAAGATGTCTGAAACTGATGTGCTAAAAAGTTGTGAAATATGAATGGGCAGAAGTGTACATTTGCTGTGGAGACATATATTTCTTCCTTATGAAAAGAGATAAATGAACTTCACAATATATCTGAAAAATAAGAATCTAAAACTTTTGTAGGTTAATCATCTCATCTATAAGGTCCTGCACCAGTTGTGTGCTGCCCTGTCCCAGGTCTGATGTGCACTACAAAGTGCAGGGATGGTGGGATGACAGCCACTGGCTTGGAAAATGCTGAGAGCTGGAGGTTCTGTGTAGGAGAGGAAAAAGCACCTCTGAAGAGGGGAACTGATCACCAGAGGCAGGATGTACCTAACCAGCTATTTAGATTTACCATAAGAAATTAATTCTCTCCCTGCATGAAAGAATTGGTAACTTGTTTGGATATTTCCCAGGGCAGAGTGATTTTAGGAACTTTCTCCAACCACAAATGATTTATGAAGCACTTACTGTAACAGCTATGCATATTAAAAATAATGTGAATAAAACCAAGCATTATCAACAGCCACATGTTGCTGCAGATGAGATGGGGACATATAAATTTTCTAAAACTGAATTAATTTCATTCAGATTTGTGTAATATCTTGAAGCTTTACCTACTGTTGGAACTTCACTTGGGTTTTTACTGAAGCCTTGACTGAGATCTTCACGTTAACTATCCATAATTTCCCACAGGAAAATCCAGGAGAAATTGCTACTCTTCAAAACCCTTGTGTGGTCTTTTCCTCACAGAAGGTTCTGCCTTCTCTGTGTAGAGGAGTTGTGCCTTTCATGAGTTCCCAAGCTGACCTCAGGGTGCTGCAGAACACCTGGGGTCTTGTGCCCCCCAAGACATGCCAAAAGGTTGGACAATGATGAGCAAACCAAACCAGCCAGCACAGGGATCCTCATGCTGCTCCAATGCTTGCCATGAGTGCTACCATAGTGAGACAAGAGGCTGCACAGGTTGGGCGATGAGGAACAAACCAAACCTGCCAGCACAGGGATCCTCATGCTGCTCCAGTGCTTGCCATGAGGTGCTACCACAGTGAGCCAGGATCAGCCCAGCCCCAAGCACAGGGGACGTGCAGCCTTCTCGCAGCTCAGGCTTCCAGGGTTTAAAAATGACCCAGTTCCTAGATTTGATGCAAGTAAACAACAGCCTCTCTCTCAATGCTAGCTCATCATTGCTGAGATGGATTGATTTTGTTCCTGAGCTAGTGGGTTGTTTTTTAACTCTAAGACCGCCAGTAACAGGGAGTGAATGTAATTCTGGACACTGCTCTGTCTCAGACATGCTCTCAACATCACAGCTGGACCCTTGTGAGATGGCATAAAACACCCTTCACATCTCTCTAACATTGAAAGACTTACTGTCAAACCCCAAATTCTACTCAGTTTTATGATGGGTTCATGTTTAGTGCACATTTGCAAAAAATCCAGATTTGGGACCAAACTGAAAATCAGATGTGCAGGTTGCAGCACCCCATTAACCTGCAAGGATGCTGGGCTGGAACTGAGAAGTGTCTAAGCAATCACAGGGACAGCAGCTGCCTCCAATAGGCCAAATCCCCTCCAACAGCAAAATCTGCCCTCGTGGACAGACAGGAGGAGACTTCCAGACCTGCTGCAGAGCAAGCTGAAATCAGGCAGGTGATGGCATCACAAGATAACTTCAAAATCAAGGCACATTGTAAATCCAGGCTTGCAGCTCTGTCAATGTCAGGGATTAGGTGTCAGGTACAGAATATGAAGCCTTGCTAAAGTTTCCCTGTTTGGTCTAAATATCAGACATTACAGCTTTTGATGAGCCCTTCAAAACAACCTAAGCCAAGGAAGCATTTTCCTCAGAAGAATAAAAAGAATAAAATTTTGCAAGTACAGAATGCAACAAGCTTAATATTGAAGGGTGTCTGCATGACTAAAGAATTTTTTTGGTTTCAAGCCTAAAATTTAATAGACCATAAATCTGATAATATAGTCTACTGTCTATAGGCATTTTTAGAGACAAATCACAATATTTATTTAGAAGTGTCATTTGTTGACCATGTTTATTGTTTTAGGTTTGGGTTTTGTTTGAGTAGAATTTCATAACAAATTTTAGAATGTGTGTTTTTTAGTGGTTATTTCTGCCAGCTGGATGACAGAATATACAATATTATTACAGATTACAGGATCAATAATCCATGTGGTAAGAAGGATTTATGTAAGAGACCATAACAGCTTAATCTTCAATAAATAACAAGTAACACAGAACAGAAACAACAGACATTATCTAAATAGAAACAACAATATTTTCCTATACCAAAAAGGAAAATAATATATGTAATATTAAAATTAAAATACATTTTTAGAAAGGTAAAGAGAATGCATACTCTTGATCTGTAAGAGGTTTAAGTACATATTTTCATGAATTGAAATATGTTTTGAGGTCTGAAAGATCAGAACAAAAGGAGCTTTTCTTGCCTCTGCCCATTTTATCTCTTTCCATGATAAAAAAGAATTTTTTCCTTTTTGCTGTTTGAAGCTCAAATCACAAGTCCCTGAGGGAATTCATGAGGCAGCAGAAGAGGTGAAAATAACCTCTACATTTGAATACTACAAAAGCAAAGCCATCACAAAGGTATATTGGAGCTGATATTTCACTCAGGTATTTTTTTATTTCCCCCACATTCCTTTTTATGCGTAGTAGTGCGCTTCCTCTTTAGCAGAGGGAATGTCAGTCTAAACACTGAACATCCAGGCTTTCATGGTTTATAAAAAGAAGTAAATGTGATCAACACAGGGTTTTTTCTTTTGCCTTGGAGATACAGCAGTAGCTTTGATTTCCTTAATTACATGCATCGCTCTGGAAAGGTCAAAGTCTAATTCTGGTTACTATTCTGGGAGCAGAAAAAATAATTCTGATTTTTTTTTCACCTGTTTTCACAATCCAGCAAGGGTTCCTGCTTTCTTTTACAGGAACAGCTACACCCTCCAGAGATTTGACTGGCATGTGACTAGTCAGTCAACAGGAAATTATTTACAGTTTGATTTTTAATTACTTCTGATAATGTGAAGGCCTAACAAACTGTAATCCAAGGATGAGCCTCCCCCGCACTGGAAAAATTCAGATCATTTAACACTGTGTTGCCACTTATTTACAAGCACACCAACCAAGCCAGGTTAAAATGTCTCTGGTTTTCCTTGGTTTGCTTTCCCATTCTGTGTGTACAAGAAAACCCTTTGCATGGCTCAAAAGAAAATGACAGCAGATGACATTTTGCAGATGACCTCCCCATGCCTCAGGGACCAGCAGTGACCCAAGGAACTGCCATCCACACGGAATATCCTGCTGCTGTCCTGGGGCTGCAGGGAGCTGCAGGCTGCAACTCACTGACCCTTTCAGCCTTGATCCAGTAATGCATTTAAGCATGTGCTTGCCAGTAAACACCTGAGCTGGTGGCTTTGGCTGGATCATGAATGTCAGGGTGCTCTGCTGGAGGACAGCCAGAGCACTCAGCAGCATGCACTGATTGCAAGGGGGAAGAGTATGGAGAAAGTTCATCTTTTTAATTGCTGGACTGATTTATTGCCTCCTGCAGTCAGTGGAAGTATTAATTTGATCTTAATGTGACAACACAAGGCCCCACAGATTAGCTATCTGAATCTGTGACTTTTCTGTCTTTTCTTGAAATGACTGATAAAATCTGGCTGGTTCCACCATTTCAGTAGTTTACCCCCTTCCTTCCTTTCAAATGGACTATGAATAGCACCAACAGCTGCCCTCTTTGCAGGCTTAACAAAAGCATCATTCTAGTAAACCTACTAGTCAAGGTAATTTCTTTTCTTTTTTTAGTTTCCTCTTTTCCTCTGAAACAATGGGTCCAGCTTTGAAGAGCAGTATGTTAGTAAATACTCCTTCAGAGAGCTGACAGACTGTGAGAGGTTTGTAGTTCAGTAGGATACTCAGTGCATCTGGTTCTTCTTCTCAGGATACGACTACTGATGCAATTCACTCCCTGTTGATTATGTCATTGTTTCAGACAGCTGGTAATTGGAGTTGGAAAACCTGGAAATCCTTCCTGCTTGGACAGTTCTGAGTTGAGTGATAATTTTGGTGATGGGACTACCTTTAGGAATTCTTCTGGTGTGGGTGTGCAGTGCTCCCCACTCATCTGTTGCCTGGAGAATTGAATTATCACCTTTTTTCTTTCACACCAAAGGGCAAGAGGTCAGTCACCACTCTGTGGCTTCAAAGCAAAGGAAGAGATTTCTCCCTAGATGCTCATATCTGCAGTGTACTCCTACAGGACCCCAGAAGACACTAGCTGACCCTCAAATGCTGCTGCTGCCTCCCAGGTGTGTTGCCAGCCCATCTGGCAGCCTTTGTCACTCCATAAAAACATGTTTTGCTCCCTTGGCCTCCTTCCAGTGGAATGTGCATGCCTGGTGTTTGCTGTGGGCCGTGGGGCAGGTGTTTTGGGGAGCAACCTTCTCACCAAAGCCTCTGCTGGCAGCTGAGCCAAGGCAGCCCATCTGTTTGGGGAATCCAGGAGGGAGCTTTGTGGCTTCCCCTGGAGGGGTCTTTACCACTGGAGCAAGGATGCTGCAGCCTCCCCCCTCTCAGGAAATCCCCTGCTTCTGGGAGGAGAGGTGTCTCTATGTCAACATGTGCCAGCTGCTGGGTTTCTCAGTCGTGGCCAGCACTGGTGCCTGGAGCCCTGCCAGCCCAGCCTCCTGCCCCGTGTCCCTGTGTCCCTGTCTGTGGGCTGTGACTGAGGGAGGCTTCACTGATGGGGTGGCAGCTTCTCCGTGTCGTGCTGGGACAGACTCTCAGTGGCAGACTTCCAATGTCGGGCATTGGTACCCTAAAACACATCCCGGGAACATGGGCCAAGGTTAGATGCTTCTCTCTTTCCTTTCAGCAACCTGAAAAAAAAAAGATATCAGGCCTGTAACCCAGGCTGTGCTTAATCCAATAGAATTTTTAGGTTGTTACAATTAATTTTAATAACAGCAGGCTTTCAGCTCATACTGATGTTTTGGAAAAAAATTAATTTCACTCAAAAAAGTTGACGCGAGTGGTTCTGGTAGTTCACTTTTCTCTTTTTGTATGTTCTTTAACAATAGCATTATTTTCTGTATTAAGGCTAAATCATCCACAGCAATTTCTGAAGGTATTTTTGGCAAGTATGATAATTTCTCAAGCATCCTTACCTGCCTTTAGTCACTTCAGAAAACAAAGCCCCCAGTTTGTTATACGAATGCAAAAGAACAGCCAGAGCAGGTCAGAACAATAGTGCAGGTGACCCTGTGCTCTGTACAGTGAAGCCTGTACCTTGGCCCAGTACAAGGAGTTCCCAGAAATGCTTAAGAAAGGAAATGTGAGTCATTCTTGGTTGCTCCTTCCTCTCTCCTGGTGCTGTGCCGGGCTGCCAGTGCCTCAGGACTGGCTGAGAAGGGCTGTGAGGTTCCATGGCTCTCCTTGGTGCGGCCCCCATGTAACCCTTCTCACCTCCAGTTGGGTTTCGGCCTTGGCAGCATCCTGTAACAATAAGTTCCAGAGTTTAATTTCCACTGTGTGAAAGAGGACTTCCTCTATTTATTTTCTGCTTACTGCCTGCAAATTGAAGAGGTGCTCTTAGTTTTGTGCTGAGGCAGGAGAGGACAGCTATTCCCCACCCACCACCTCTAGACCTTTTAGTATTTATACACCTCAGTCATCCCACCTTGACTCCTTTTCAGCCTCAGCAATCCCAGCCTGCTTAGTATTTTCTGGCACCATCACCTTCCCATACACCTAAGCACAACTCCCTCTGCATCTTGTCCAGTTCTCCCTGTGCTCAGCCATGTCCTGCTGCGAGGAAAAGAAAAATCTACTTTTGCTTTCTGCAATATCCTTCTACCCTTACCCTCTTCTGGATGGCAATAATTCACAGGACATGCACCTGAGAGGTTTCCCAGGGATAGTGCAGGGCTGTTGGATGGACTGACTGGTGTTCCAGGATGAGCCCTGCTCTTTAGACAGCACATTGTACAGGGACCTCTCCAACCAAAACCCCTGGGAGGCTTTATTCCTTCCTGTCCCAATGGCTTCTCAGTGGGAGACCTTCAGTCCCCAAAGCTTCCTCCCACCAGAAAGCATCCCAGCCAAGGAGGATGTGAAGAGTGCCGGGAGCTGCTTGGTGTTCATGGCAGACACCTGGTCACCCAGCTTTAGCTCAGCACCTGAATGGAGAACATTTTACTTTTCTAATTAGAAACTCTTTATTTTTTTATTAAAAGCAAAGAATAGGTGTGTAACCCTAAGCAAATTTTCTCTTGAGTTGGGTCTTTCCAGGCAGACTATTGCCCCAGAAAATCCTGCTGGGCAGAGGGTTTCACAGCTTTTCAGACGTGAGGAGAAATTTGAGGCTGAGACACCAAATACTGCAGACCCAAATGCCAGGCCTGGGATCATTTTAACTCGTTTGATAATACCAGGTCTCCTTCCTCTGTTATTTGTGCTGGATTTGCTCCATGAATTTCCATTGAGCCAAACATTCCTGGGGCTGGCAGAGGAGGCGAGGGATGGAGCAGGCCCTTTGTGCTCGGTGGGCCGACAGCCAGCTGTTGAGGGGAGCTGAGGACCTGGTCAAGAGATGGCAGTGACATTTAGCACAGCAGAAAAGCTGGCTGCAGGCAGTTCTGCTTCCTCCACTGAAGGGACAGGATGACTGGGCAAGCAGCTTTTGCGGGGGAAACAGAGCAGGAGGAGAACAAATAGCTTGTTTCTCTTCGACTTTCCATTTTCCTCATCTAAGTAATGATCTTCCACTTTTCCCCAGACAGGGTACTGCTTTGTCTGAGATGCTATTGCCAAATATCTATCTTAAATGTCAAACACACACAGAGAATACAATGCATATAAGCAGAGCCTTAGATATGAAGGGGTGCTGAAGACCAGAATATGACAGTGGAACGACTCTCCTGGGGTGATGGGCAAACTCTGGTGTTAAGTGGAGCCATCTTCTTCTGCCAAGACATCTGAATGAGCATCTGTTGTTGCTGACTAAATAATGGTACAGATTGAATTAATCCTTGTGGCATGGGAGCTCTCAGAAACAATAGCATCAGCTGGAAGAGTTAATTCCTGGAATTGTGTTGCATTTCACCCTGACCGAGGCACATTCAAGGCAAGCAGTGTGACAGGATGCTCTGTGGTTACCTAATTCCTCCACCACTCCATTCTCTTTGCTGTCCCCTGCTTTAATTAGGTACCATTAATCAGTCACTGGTTAATGAGGACCCATATCAACATGTCCAGCAAAATAATACAGCCAAGCAAGGTCCATCCTTGCCACTTGAGGCCTGTGTGCCAGTCCTTATGGAGCTGCATTGCACTTGCAGCTGTTGATGAGGCAGCTGTGAGCCCATCCAACCCCCGTTCCTTTAAATAAGTGACATTTCTTTCATTCCCTCTTCTGCTTCCACCCAACAATGCATGTCTGTGAGCAGATGTCTGAGGCCTCAATCTGCTCTTTGCTGAATGGGAATAGGCATGGATGAATCTTTCTGAGATATTTTTAAGCCCCAAGTCAAGATAGAAGCCAAATGGTATTTTCTAAGGCTTTGGGATATCAAAACCTCTAGAAATTGGAGGATGTAGAAGAGAGAAAACAGAGATCTCCTAAGATATTTCCTCTGGTTATTTCTGTGGATATTATCTAAACTGCTTTACAGATTGTGGGGTTTATTTTAAATGTCAGTGGGTATATATTTTTTATAATTTAAAATTTTCTCCATGTTTCTGTAAGTAAGGTAATCAATCTTTCAATTTTGCATTGAGACATGCTGGTCAGACCATTGACTATGGTTCATTTTGTACATTAGAAACACTTTAATCATAATATGTTAAACACTGGGTGCTCAGCCAGGCACAAAGTTCCCAATGCATGGAGCTCAGGGAAGGACTTAGAGCCTCGGCAATAAGCAGGAGACGAATGCTGAGAGGGAGAAGATGGAAAGTTAATTGTTGTGAAATTGTGTTTATTTAAAATAGCACACAAAATTATGATGGATTATACACTTCTTTCAACTACTCATTAATTGGCTTTTCCAATTGCATCTCTCCTACATGTGAAATATTGACTAATCCAAAAAGCAGTGTCAATGAAGGATCGTTAAAGAAAGTGGGATGTTCTGCCATGTGATCAGGCTATTCCTGGCCACTGTTTACTCAGTGTTTGCAGCAATCACTGTGGCACAAGGACTTCAGAGACAGAGTATCTCTTTTTTTTGTTCTAGTTATTTGCTTTGTGTTGTATGTGTTTGCTGCACAGTATCAATCCTAATTTAGGCTATAGCCTTGTGTCACTTGAAATCATTCTAGTCTTTTATAAAACAAATTGAAAAACTGACAGAAATTAATACTTGATTGCTGCACTTCTGGCTTCTTCCACCTCCTCCTTCATATGCAGTTCATAGCTGCTGCATTATGGTACAAGATTAGGATGGTGGCTTTGAAAATAAAACTGTCGCTTCTATTGCAATCACTATTATAGTTATTATATGTTTTCTGCAACTTGTCTTTGTGAAAACCATCTTTGACTTGCAACCTTTTTCTGAGATTTCTAGCTACAATGCATACTCCCCAAGAGACAAAGCGGCAATGGTCCTGAGGAAGGAAAAATTGAAATTTTGGTGAATAGCTCTGGGGTCTTAGGTAATTTTTGAACTCTCTGTAGTTGGTATTTCTACAAAAGCTCAATCAAAATCAACTCTGACACTCTGTCTTGAGACAATTCTCTCTATCTGATAATTCTGCCCTTTGAAACATTTCATCATCATACTCATAGGATTTCAATGAGCATAGTCTTCATTCACTAGAAAGTAAAACCTGGAATTTCCTGATTCCAAAGCAAGTGTCAAAGAAAGATAGGGATGCCTCTGCCTGATGAAGATCACTTCTCAATGTGATTCTGATTATGTCTTTGGTGAAAATCTGTTGTCTTCTAGTCAGGGTAACAACCTTTCTAGTTTGACAATGAAATGTTCTTTAAGCTAGCCATGATGGCAGCATAAGTAGTTCGATTTTTTAGTGTAATTTATCATTTAGACTGGAACCCACTTACAAATAATCCAGCCAGAGAGTGCAATGTCTGGCCACACTCTGCAGAATATCTCAAGGCTGTATGTAAAATCTGCCTGAAGATCGAGTTTTACCTGAACTACAGACAAAGGAAGAAAAAAACCTTTCAAATAATTGTTTGAATTTGTAAAGATTTTTTTGACAGCTAGGCTTGCATATTTTACAGTCAAGGTAAATATGGTAACATTGAAATTTGCCTTTATAAATATCCACAGATGCTGGATTTGAAGTCTACCCATGTGGTATTTATTCATCCAGTCAGTGTAGAGAAATTATTTCTCTATATTCTTCTATTATTACTAGACTTCTGTGACCAATTAAAAATAAACAGATTGACTAGGCACATCTGAAAAACAAACCAAATTTTTGGAGGATGCAAGTTTTCTGTTAAGACTGTGTTGAAAGCAAACAATTTAAATGTGTTTTAAAGTTTTCTTTATGTTCTTAATTATTCCCAAGGCATTAATCACAGAGAAGTTTCCAATGTCCTTAAAGAGAGCTCTTCACATGGCTGCTTCTATGTTCACTTTCTGAATCTTAGAGGCTAAAGCAGTGATGAAGTATAACCTCATTGATTAACTACATTTGTTATTTTATGCATTCATAAAACTGTTTAAAAAGCATTTATGTATAAATATTAGCTAGACTACGCTAGCTATGCTCTATACTAGCTAAACTTCCATGTGAAACCATCAGGAGCATTGGAGTAAAAAGGCATTTCCTTATGTGAATAATTTGGTCTCTAAATACACTTGAACAAAGACTACTGAAATGTATCTGAGTGCTTTCACAATCAGTGCTTATCTAATGCTCAAAAGCTATTTATGACATTCATTCCTATAAGTAGCACAGAGCTTCTAGGATGCTGGTGAAATGCATTTTTGGGTGACATGGGTAATCTTTCATTTCTATGTAGACTATAGAATTCCCCCATTATGCTGCAGTAGAAACATCTGCATCTCAATGTAAAGAAAATTATTACAATTTTTAGAACTTATGCATTTAGAGTTGCCGCCTCTTTCTTTTAAAGAATAAATTATTTCACATGCTACAAATAAAAAGTAATGAATCCTTGGGCAAAGTTATGTTTTCTGAATTCAGCCACAAATTATTATCTCTTTTTCTGTTTCTGAAAAGAGAAAGCAAGGATTAAAAATCCACCAGAGTTTCAGGCTGCTATGGTCCTGGTGGTTTAGAGCTGCCTTCACTAATGAAAAAAATGAATCACCTTCTACATGCCCCATTTTTAAAACTATCCTTTATTTTAAGTTTTTCAAGATGCTCTTGTTCCTATCAGTATCAAATGAAATTCCTAAAATATAAGTAAAGTTGTCTGGAAATAATTTGAAGCAGAACTAAGCAAAATGGCACTGTCATTGAGAAAGCACATCTTTCTGAAGAGCAACACCTTCGTTTTTCATTTCCCTCAAAAAAGGCAATGTGCAATACGTCCCTGACAATGACCATATTGGAGGTGGTTTACTGTTTTTATAACATTTAGAATTGAGTTGTCACTGGCTCCTGCATTGTAGGAACAGCTAGACAGCTTCTGAATATTGTGAACACATTTGTGCTAAAATTACATGTACAGTATTCCCTATTGATGCTGCTGGTCGGTGTTGACAGGAGCTCTATGGTGAGCCTGGTATGTCTTTCAGTCTAAAAATCCATTGTCTCCAGCCATTGCAGATGTATCTGTTAGACTTTTCTATTAATATTTCACTACCAGAAATACTGTCTGGGACGGAGATGGGGAAGAAGTCCTTTATGACAAGTCTAGAGTCCTTGTTTCACATAAATCAGTCACTACTGCAATAGTAGTATATTTTAGATTTATCTCACAGACTGGTGCTGGGGTTGTAGTCCAATAAATAGGCTCAGATTCACCACTGTGAGTGGCTTCCTTTAGTCTACTGCTCACATCTCTGACTGCCTTCATTATAAAATCATATCCAAGCCGGTCAGCCCTGGAAGATAAATCATGTCAGCACAAAGTTGGTTTGTGAGCTCTGATTTATTGGCTTTGTTAGCCCTTCAGGTCTTGTGAATCTCCACACATTACAATCTGCCCTTTGAGACCAGTCTGCTCCAAAGGCTTGGATTTTTTCCCCTAATTAGAGCACAAGTAAGTTGTTTCTAAAAAATTTGTGGCAACATGAGATGAGTAATAAAAGACACGAGGTCTGTCTCCCAGGAACAATGCTACAATGAAGCTGCAATATCATTACATGAGTTGGTTTGAGCTCAGGTAGAAAAATTTTCTGTTAGGGTCAGATGGGATACAACTCTTGGGTTGCTGGGGTATCTTTGCTGCTGGGGTTTTGTACATTTATCGCATTTCTGTTTTCAGAGCCCTAGAAATTCACTTTAGTGAATTTACAGAGCATTATTCCCTTTCCTAGTGATTTTGCTGTCTCTCCAGGTGCCAGTATCACAGCCTGTTTTATTGATGAAGCAGAGCCCATCTAGAGAAGCATTATCTTTTTGTATGTGTTAAGATGTTTGCATTAGGTCCTTCAGCTCATGTGCTATGAGGAGGTACAATCCCTCATTAAATAAAAGCTGGAGGTGTTTGTGTGGGGAGAAAAGCAAACCTGGTCACTGAAGTCCTTTCCCTGCTATTAGCATATACTCCTCCCCTGCCAGGTGACACAAATTCATCTCTGTCCCAAGGGTCTGTCAGATAAAGCAGCTGGGAGAGGGTAGATGTGTCAGTGAGCTGCAGTTTGGAGACACCCTGCTGCAGAGGGTGCTCTCTTTGACCACAGTGACCATAGGGGTCTCTCCTTCCACAGTGGCAAGGAACCAATGGCTCACTCTCCCAGCAGAGCTCCATGCATGATTCTGCACTCCCAAAATCAAGGAGAGGTCTCTGACTCTCCTCCCTTTGGCTCTGCTCTGGGCTCACATGCACCCTTTGCCAGGTATTTTTCTTTGTGTGCTGCATGATGGCATCCAAACCTCCCTGCAGTTTGTGGAACTCTCTCCGTTGCCCAGAGGGGTGACTGAAGCCAAGGCACAGAGGACCCTGAATGTGTTTTGAGGGCAGGAGTAACAAAAGGTCATGCAGGGAAGGAAAGAGTAAGTTCACTGGATTCCAGTAGATACAACAAACATCAGTAGGAGTACAAAGGCACTCTGGGTTTAACAGCACAGCACTGTGAATTGTGAGGCTGTGTTTATTCCTTTGAATTCAAGCAGGAAGGAAGGGATTTTTGTGGCTCTGGCACAGGGCCGGATGGTTTGCCTTTTCCCCAGCTTCCAGCTTTTGGAAAGAGGAACTGACTTTTGCCAGCAGTGCCCCCTGCCCCTGCCTCTGGCTGGAGCTGCCCTCATCCCATCTCCTGTCATCCACTCCCTGCCCTGGCAGGCACTCAGTGTCTCTCTTCATTCAGCCCTCATGGTCACACAGGGCCATTTCCACATCTCTGCAGATGCTTGCACTATAATGTGTACCCTAAGAGTTGTGAGCATTTGAAATTGGCTCTGGAATGCAGAGAAAGTGGTCTCTTCGGGGTTCCTCAAGTAAATGGAATGTGCATTTTTCCAAAGAAATACTTAAAAGACTTTGGACCCCAGGTAGACAATTATTAATGCTGCAAATTTTTTTCCATTTTTAATTCCTGATTAGAATCTGAGAGTTTATTTTTGCATTTTTAGAAATATCTAAGCCTTGTGGTAGCCCTTTTGCAGAATGGTAAATTTTGATTTCTGATAATTGCTGGCAAGTGACATTCCCATTAATCCTGACTAGTTCTGTTCAAGGATTTAAAAACCACTTTTAGATACAAGCACAGCTCTGTAAATCCCCTAAGACAGAGCCATGGGTAATGGGAATATAGAGGTCATGTGAGTAATGAAATGTGAACTCTGCATCCTGTCAGGTGGTGTTACAGAGAGAGGGGAAAGGAAAATAATGGTGTTTTCATTCCTTTGAAAAAAAACCACTTGAGGAGTGGGGACACTACACTGTCCTCTGCAAGAAGTAAGAGATTTCCCAGTATGGCCACATGACCATGTTAAACTGGCAACTGCATCGTGAGAAGGGATGCTGAGAAACCCAAGCCTCAATCATTTGGGACTACACTGATTTAAATCCCAAATGCAAAACCCCTGTTGTTTAAGGAGAAAAAAATAGCAGTGTTGTGAGAGACATTAGCAGGCTATGCCTGACTTCTAATTGCTCTGTTGTCCACATAATGGTTTTGAGTCTGGAATGGATCTGTGGAGCAGACCAAAGCTGCTGGTGCTCCCTCAGTGTAGCACTCCCTTCTACCCACGCTAGTGTGGATGCACAAGGTACCAGGTGGGGAAAAGGGACAACCCTCCAAACCACCCTGAAAAAGCCTGGTGTGGACAAAGGTGCCATCAGGTCACTGCAGCCAAATCATACTGCTTTGAGGCAGAGAAGGCCAGCTTTTTTTCTGAACAACACTCCTCACAAAGTTTTTTGCTTCCTTGTAAGAACAGTAATGGTGTGTAAGATCAATGTGACCAAAAGAATTAAAACTTCAGTGTGGTGACATCTCAGAGGGTGGTGGGGCTCTGCTGGGATGAGGGAGTGCATGGTGACCTATGGGGAGAGCAGACAATTACAAACACTGCTGCCTTGGGCAGGTTCTCAGAAAAGAGGGGACACAAAGCAACAGACAGCAAAAGAGCTGCCTCAGAATTATGACTGGCCCAGCTCCCAACAGCACGAGTACAGCCCACATTTCTCTGTCTCTGGGCACCAGCAGCAGTGCCTGCCCCATGCACGTGTCCCAGCCCAGCCCCAGCAGCTGCACAGTGAACAGGACACAGCAAGGGCTGCTCCAAGGATTTCCCACACGGGTGGGTTTTGCCTTTCTCCTTTGCTCTGTGGGAGGACTCAGTTGGTTCTACCTGCTCTCAGCTGGAGTGCCTTGAAAGCTGCAGCAGGGGAAACCAGGAGGGGTGGCCACAAAGGAGGCATGGATGTCCCAGGGGTGGGAATCTTTCAAAGGACAAGTCCCACTGAAATACTCCATGAATACTGCTCCAAAGGTACAGCCAAGAACAAATTCAAACATATTTTAGTGTGTGCATCATATAAATACCATCCTCATCTTGCTGCTTTTGCTGTGAAGACTGAGCAAGAAGTTCAATGTGCAGACCACTATGTAAGCACACTTTGTCTGCAATGTAGGCAAGGACTGTGGCTACTGTTTGTTTGGAAATAACCAATTAAATGTGTGGATTTAAATTTTTCCTGTCACATATCTGTGAGCACTTTGGCTCTTGTGTATAATGCATAAGATTTTTCTGAGTCCTTCATTAAAATTTTCTCTCCTCAGCAAGGTGTAAAAGGGTTAATTCTTGCTTCCTGCAGAACCAGTAAAGTCCACAGCTTTGTCCAGCTCCACAATTAACACTTCAAAGATTTTACTGGTTGGAGCTAACTGATAACAACCTGAATATGCTGGTACTTGGGTAGTTTATTATTCAAATTAAATATTTCAAAGGAATTGAGATTGGAACATGCCTTTGAAGCTATGGAAAGACCCCAGCTTAGGGTTACCATTTCAAAGAGATTTTTACACCACCTCTTAGATGCTGAAATGCCAGTGGTGGATAGGGAATTGACTTTCAAACTGGCAAGATTGAATAATGGGAACCAATTTAGCTGAGACAACACATTAGGTGTTTTGTAAAAGGGACTGTAAGACATGCTTGGAAAGTTGTTTTTAGGTGAAAGGATGAGACAAAGTGCCACTGAATTTACAGGCTGTGCATTAGCTCTAGTTGTTTTGAAGCTAGTGGGAGACCAGATTAAAGAGAGATGCATTAGGTAAACTCAAAAAGATGAAAACCCAAGGAGAAATGGTTATTTTCAACCAGGTGCCCTCAAAACTCACAGTTGGGTGTAGATGTCCTCTTGAACCCCCTCAGTCACATCATGAACCTCAGCTATATCACTGCAAAGAAGGACTGTTAATGCTAAACATCAGAAAAAAAGAGAAATATTAGTATTAAGATCTCAAGTTTAAAAATATTACTGCATTCAATTTCAGTCTTTATTTACTTATAAAATTGAGCCTTTAAGGTTTACATTTTAAAGCTTTCCTCATACAGCCTGGCATTTTATTCTACTGTATCACAGCAGCTACACTCATGGGTCCCTTTTTGATGAGTGCTGTATTAATCCAAAGCAAAATCAAGGGCCTCATTTCCAAACACTCTTATAGACACAAATCATAAAAACTTTGCATGACCTGAGTGATTTTGAAAACTGAGACCCATTTTCATAATTTCTTAGCTGTTTCATCTCCTATATCCCATTGAAAGTTACTTAATTTTGCAAAGATAACTGGAAACCAGTCTAAGCAGCCTTTCAAATCCGAGGTCACCTGGCATCAAAACTGACATCTAAATTAAAAAAATAAAACAAAAATAAAAAAAACCTGACCAAGGCAAATGTAGTATATAAATTATATAGAATATAATCAAGATGCTATCTCTGAAGAGACCCCAAAATTTCCACTACCTACCATGACTGTACAGGTGAATGTACAGGGAGTATTTAGGACAGACTGACCTGTAGCCTACCAAGTTGAATTTGTCAATTTATTTCATCATTTTATATGAGATAGACTGCGATATTGCAGCTGCATGTTTGGTTAGTTTTTTGTCCTACTCCAGAAGCTGGGGGGGCACTGTACTGGTGTAGGTGAGATGCAATCCCCATGACTCAAACTGTGTTGAATGAAAGCCCCATGCCTTATGAACACAAGGGATTTGGTTGTAGTGTTATATAATGCAGACTTATTCTCCTCATCAGCCCATGAAGATGCAGATCAAAGAAGAAAATTGATGTTTTTTCTGTCTTGATGGTGTGGCATGCTGCAGTCAAAGATCAAAGGAGACTCATGTAAGGTGGAGGTTGCAGCAGGCACCCTCTTACAGATGCTGGTGAAATTATACTGACATGTGGCTTCATCAGACAGAATGGAAATCCATGTGTAGAGAAAAATGAAAGGTCAGCAGGTAACCTCCATTAATTGAACCCTCTGGGCAGTGACTGACAAAGGAGCAACCAGCATAATGCTTTCTGAGCATGCTATTTCCAACAAAATAAATCATTTGATGGATGTAGTTAATTTTCTACTCACTATGCAAAGATGCCTATGATGAAGATCTCAATTCAAATGTATTGCAGAAAAGGAGGACTGCTTTTTGAGGATGGGAAACTGGTATAAAGTGAGTGGTGGATTTTTAAAGATTTAAACATTTTTAAATTTTTTTAGTGCTATACTGTTTTTTAGTTTGGTTTTGGGGTTTTTTGGGGCTTTTTTGTTTGTTTTTGTTTTGCTTTGACATTTAAAATTTGTTTGTTTTGTTTTGTTTTTCTTAATTGTAAATAGAAGAGTAGAAAATAATAGAATATAACCCATTCTAACCCATGCAGTCTGACCCTCTTTTCCTGGATTAGCACAAATGGAAAGCAAACACAAGTACAATGGATCAAGCACATAAGCTTTTAGGTCCAGTTTCCATGTGGCTATAAGCCAGCACAAGTGTGGTCCTGGGGGAATGTTGAATATGAGAGGACTCTGGTGACACAACTCTGAACACAGTGACACATCCAATGACTGCTGTGGCATTCTGGAAGCAGCTTCAGTGATGGCCCTGGGACTTGGTACTTGGCCTGTAAATTGTCAGTGGTACTCAGCAGCCCTGCCCTTGGCTGAGTGACCAGCAGTCCCAGCTGCTGCAGAGCCCAGAGGGGCCGTAGCTGTCTCTTCTGTTTGCTGCCATCAGTGTAAGGCCAGCCAGGCTACCCAGAGGCTCTACAAAACACTGAGTGCTGCAGATGGGTAAATGCACTTCCAGGGATGATCTAAACTCCAGGGAGACCATAATATTTCACTGGAAATGCCAGGAATTATGTGGTTCTGGCCTCAAAGGAGTTGCCACAGACAGATAACGTAGTGTTTGTTGACTTTGGTTCACTTTGAGGCTGCACAGTAAACAAAATCCAACCCCACATCAGTTTTAAATTGGCTAATGTGTATAGATTAATGCCTTTTTTTTCCTAGGTGAGAGAACTATACCAGCATAGTCAGACAACCCTACCCCCACTATGGGGGCAGCATCATATAAAACCCAGTAAAATTAGAGCAGCACACCCCTTGTCTAGGGCCAAAGCCCAAGTCATTTCATCAGGTTATAGCAAGTGGAACTGGATATATTTATGAATTGTTTTAAGCAAGGAAATTTCAATCAGTGGTTATTTCACATAAATTGTTCATGGTGATAATTGTTTTAACATTTTCTGTTTGTTATTCATGATGGGGGATGTCAGGCTATCTACTCCAGGGACTTATTTCTCCCAACGAGTTCATTTTCATTGGCTTCCCTGACAGCTAAAGTCAATGTAACAGCAGGGAAAATCTGCTCTCAGATGGTACGACTAGAATTTTTATAAAAAGGAATGACTGATGTAGAGCTATGAAAATAATTGATTTTTCAGTATAGCAGTTGAACCAAAAAATTGAGAGAAAAAAATAGTATAGTCCATCTCAGCTCAATTTGCTGGGCTTTTTTTTTTTTTTCCTGCCTTTTTCCTTTTTTTGGGGGGGTCTATGTGATGAGGAAAATGTTTCATTTAATTTCAGACGAAGCTATTCTTTTTCGAGCCAGGTTGTTTCTGATGAAAATTGTTTGTTGGAGCAGACAGGCCAGATTTAATTGTCACCTACACAGCAGATGAGGAAATGCAAACACACCTCGTGTAAAAGGGCCTGCCAGGTAGGACAATCCTCTGGGACATGATGCTGAGCCCTCCCCTGCCCACAGAGACCCATCTCTGCAGCAGCAGCAGGTTCCTCACCCATCCCAGGAAGAAGCAAGCGATGGACCCTCCAGAGAGGACACACGGTGGTGCAGCATCTGCCTCAACTCATCCTCAAACCTATTTGGCAAAAGAGGCATGGAAGAGATTCACCTAGCTACCCTGGCTGGTAGGGAACATCTTTTCCAGGGTGGTAGGAAGCCACTCTTTCAGGGACCAGCTCTGGAATTAAACCTTGGCTTCCCAGGAACATGTCTGGCCATTGATTTCAGCACAGATTTGATGAGAACAACTTTGTTTAGAAGGACAAAATGGCATTTTTCACAAAGAGATCAACAGCTACATTCTTGTACATGAATATTTTAATGATAGCCCTTTGTTAGAACAGGTGCTTTTCCATGGACATTAATGGGAATGATCTTGTATACATTTCTGTAGATAAGTCCATGAGAAAGGGTAGAGACAGCATCAGATGTGCTTATAAAAAATTCTTACAAGTTCTGAGTGTTCGGGGGTTTTTACCCCTGATACAATTGAAAACTATATTGATTGTCTCTGTTTAATTAGATTGAGAATGGAAGCTGCCATGACATATGTAGCTGAGCCAGTCTGTGACCTGAATGGTAGCAAAGGGGAGGGGAAAGTCTCAGTTCCCCTCCTTCAGACCCTTGTTTTCTTTACCCACACAACCCAGCCGTCTCTGGGGCTGATTGAAATGTGGGAGGTCACAGCTGAGCTTACCTGAACTGATTAATTCTTTCACCTGCAAAAACATAAAAGGCCACCTTTTCTGCTGGGATCATTTTGGGCTGGGTTAAAAAGAGAAACAGTTGGTGGAGTGGCCCAGACAAGCACTTGTCCCATGCCTGGTGGGCAGAAGGACTGGGACTGCTCTACACTGCTGCTGCTGCTGTGTCAGGACTCCTGTCTGCTTTCCAGACTCGATGGGTTTTGCAGTGTTGCAATAGTGTTTATTTTTGTTCAAGGTGGAGAGGTTCCTTCTGGGCACTTTTGTGGAGCTAGTTAAACCTCCCAAAGGGCAGTTTTCCTTATTGCTGTGCCTGTGAATCATGCTGTGCTTAAGGTGCAGGCATGCTCATTTTGACAAAACAGGAGATAATTCACTGCTAGATTGGTCTTCAAAATGAATGTGAGTAGTCCTGTGATACTGCATATTAGATATGATTATAGGCATGGCTGTACTTGTTCAGGGAATGAATTTGTTCTCAAAGAGATAGATGCATAGGAAAATACCTTTCTATTTCCCTGCCCTATGTTTTGTTTAATAATAAGGGATGAATAGAGTTTAATAAAGGGAATGAAAGCAGCTGTGTTGCAATTAGAAGGCTTAATTAGTATTTGCCCAGAAGTCTGAGCATACAAATACACTGGGTAAGGAGATGGCTCAAATGAACAAAAATGAGTGGTTTGTGGTTGGTGCTTCAAAAATCCGGCTCCTACTGTGCAGTTAATGTTAAGCTAGTACAGTACACTGGAAATATAATCCCTTGCAAATCACTCTCTGGGTCTGAAAGTAGTCAATTATCTGTGACTGATTACTGTCTTAGGGCCAGAAAAGTACCAGACACCTGCTATTTCCATTCAAGCCACTGAGAATTGTTGGTACCCTTCTTACTGTTAGATCATTCATGCTCTCAACATATTCAAATTTGGCATTGTAGTGTCTTGTTAAAATGAGGACAAGCACTGACTTCCCAGTAGCAACTGTCCCTAATGATGCCCTTATTCTAGGTTTGAGATAAGAGCAGTTCAAATACCCCTCTGTTTGCCTGCCAGTTTTATACAATTTACTGATTTAGCATGAGACCAAGGGCAGTGCAGTTTTATTTACTATTGTGCATTCAAATTATCCCTCTGAAAGATTTACTGATTTCATTAGTATTTTTGAGAGCATGCAGAGAAAGGATGAGAAGATTAAAACGGTCACAGGCTCGCTGCATTGCAAAGACATTTTCAGGTCTGATCTGAAATGAGATGGAGACATTTGAGAGGGCTGTTGCTGATGCAAGAAACCTCAGAGGAGAGCAGTCAATAGGGGTGAGACTCTGCTCTGGGATTGCTAACAAAGCTGTGCTCTCACTCTGCACAGAAATGGGTTTGCCTTCTGCTCCTGATAATCTCATGTGACTTGTGTTACTAAGCAGGGAGGGTGTCAACATGCTAACTGTCAGCTGGAAAAATTAAGTAACTCTCTTTGTAATCTGATTAATAAGGAAATACTTTGAGAGTGGATTAATCAGACGGTGAGGTAGAATTATTAAATAAAAGCATCACTACTAGTTTCAGGATGATTTAAATAATTGCCATAGCTATTAACAGTGCAGTAACTGAAGTGTTTTAGAACAGGGAAAATCTGGTCCACAGATGGATTTTCTTCAAGTCTCTGCCAAGCTTGAAAAAGCTGGCAGGATGGAATGTGGATGCAGACATGGATTAATTTCATCTAAGAATGTGAGGACATGGCAAGAGTCAACACAGGGAAAGGCCAGGCTGGTTAATATATCGATACAGGAAAAAATTGGAGGGCTCTGATGTTCAAAATGGCAAGGGTGTTCATAGCTGCAAAAACTCAACAGATCTGCCTTATGGCACCAACATGCAATAGAAGAGCTTCTTGATCTAACCTTAATTTAGAAATAAAATGGCAGAGCTCTCTTTCTGTAGGTCTGATGCTCTTGTGAAGCTGGGTGAATGCCTGTGAGAAGTTTCCAAGGGAAGATTAACTGTGAGAGAAATCTGTAGTGAAGGCAAGATCTCTGCTGTAAAGCCAGGCAATGTCAATGCAGCATCTCTCATTTGTCCAGAACCCCTACTGGACTTTCAAGAGCTCCCCAAATCCAATAAAATACAGTTTGAGATATTTCCTTATATAAATTTTATTGCTTTGCATAAAAAAAAGAAATCAAAAAACCAAAAAATGGTTTACCATAACTGTTTATTAGAGTCTCAGTAAGCACATTCATATGCATGACCTTTCCTTTGGATGCTTCTCCCAGTTTGTCATTTTTCTTGAGCTATTTCTTTCCTTTCTAGGAAAAGTGAGTGAAATATTTTATCTTGCCAAAACTTTAGTAAGACTAGGGAAAATTATTTCCATCTCTTAGACCATCCAGTAAACTACTCTGAGGAGACACTACTCAGAACAGTTCAGCTGGAAAATCTTAAGCATGTTTCTGCTTCATGTCTTCATGTTTTTGTCAAGTTTTCCCATTTCCTTCAACCTCAGAGGGATGAGCACAGATATTCCTTTCTTCACTCTCACAAACAGAACAATGCAGCAGAACAATGACCAAAAGGCTCCATCAATACAAGGCAGATAGCATGAATTTCCTTGGAGGTCTGTTTTGGTGCTCATCCCCAAGTGGCCAGGCCAGAGCTCTGAACCCTTTCTGTCCCTTTGCGACAGTGGTCACAGGGGTTTTCAGGATGAGGGAAGAGATGTAGATCTGACTCCATATTTCAGAAGGCTTGATTTATTATTTTATGATATGTATTACATTATGACTATACTAAAGAATAGAAGGAAAAGTTTCATCTCAGAAGGCTAGCTAAGCTAAGAATAGAATAGAAAAGAATGATAACAAAGGCAGCTGGCTCAGACAGTGAGAGAGACCCAGCTCTGCCGTGACTGGTCAGTAAATGCAAACATCCACACCAGACCAATCATGGATCCACCTGTTGCATTCCACAGCAGATAACCATTGCTTACATTTTGTTCCTGGAGCCTCTCAGCTTCTTGGGAAGAAAAAATCCTAAGAAAGGATTTTCATAAAAAGATGTCTGCGACATCCCTTCAGCCACCAATGCAGAGCTCCCCTTGTTCCCCTGCCTCCCATGCTGCCCATGAGCAGGCACCTGCCTTCCCCCTGAGAGAAACTACTGTAACTGCACTGCAGTTGCCAACCAGTTGGACCTAAGAAGATGGTTAGGAGGGTGGAAAATATTCCTCTAATTCTCTTTCCCTTCTGAACCAAGAATGGTTCTGGTGCTGTGCTCCAGAATGGATCACTCTGCACATAAGTAGCAGCTTTAAAACCCGGCCCGTGGTACACCCAGGTCATGTTGCCTGAGGCATTAGGTCATTGTGCAGACTAGGACAACCCAGGCAGATCTACAAAAGCTGTCCAAGAAGTGCTTCTAGAGAGAAGAGATGTAGCTGGGAGGTGGCACCTGCTGTGCTTCCAGCTCAGGGATCCCTGCACCTCCCACTCTCTCTCTCTGTGGGGTACGGCACAGGCACAGCATCTGGCTGAACAGAGAAAGGAACACTGATTGCAGGATCCACTCCTGTGGGCATGGCCATCTGCAAAACACTCTCTTGGGCTAGTATCTGAAGAGCCACAGAGTGTTATCAGTATTTTAGGAGTCAGATAATGGATGTCCCCTAGGCCCCCAGTAGTGGTAGATAGTTGCAGGGCAGCTGTGTTGCTGTTAAAGTTTATGTGCTGGTGTGTCAGTGGTGGATGATTTAATGAGAATGCCATTCCTCTTCAAAAAGAATTATACATTGGATGCTGCTGTTTGAACTGGGAAGAGGGGATTAGGATGTAAGTGTGGAGTCCGAATCAACATCCTCAGATTCATCACTAACATACCTGGCAGCCTCTCTTCTCTCAGCTCTAAAATGAATATACATCTGTCCCCAGCTCTATATCAGGTGCTTTGTCCTTTTAGGTCAGGGGAGGAAAAAACCCCTATGTTTCTCTGGCACATGGCTGTATTGTCCATGAGTTACCCAGGTTAGTAAGGCTGCATTTGCTCTGTAGTAAGAACAAATGTACACATGCAGAAATATTGACTGGATTCTTTTTTTCTAAAGAGTATGATGTCTCACTGCTTTCATTTTATTGTATTTCATCTAGAGCTTTTACAGTTTCATGAAATTCAAACATTGGGGAATTGCATATTATTAAAAGGAGAGCCTCCTTAAAATGTAGATACCAAAAACTACTTGACACTTGCAAGTCCTCCATAAATATTACCACCAGATTCCTGCTGTCTCAAATTTTTTGTCTCTTTCCACACCAATCAGGCCAGGAATTTCTGGTGACACTGGCATTTCAAACCTGGCATTTGACACTTTTTTTCTGTAATTCCCATTAGTTAAAAGGAGATGCACAATGTCTCTGCCATTAGCAGAGATAGGACAGTAGCTTTGCTCTGTTGATGGAGCTTTGATGACCTAAAGATTCATAGCCAGGACAGCTGATAATAGATGGGGCAGAGGAAGTGTTGAATATTTGTGCATGCGGTCAGAAATAGATGTAGATGTTCAGTCTGGCTTCTTTCCCCTTCAAGATGCAGAATGTCTCTTCCAAATGCTGAGAGCTTCCACATTGCAGTGGTGCTGTCATTGCCTGGGTGGGCTGGGGAGCCCTGTGGGGTGGCCAGGCTCTCTGCACCTCCTGCCCTCCCCAGCTCAGCAGTAGTGGGGTGGGAACACCCCCAACATGGGGGCAAACAGCCTCGTAAGATCCATGTCATGCTGTATAACCTTTTATTTGCTGAAGGCCACATTTCTTACACAGCAATTGGGAAGATTCTTGTTGGACATGGTTTTTATTATTTCAGAGCTAACATCTGTTTTTAAGTGCACATCCAGTGTCAGTATCTAACTGTGCTAGAGGTCATAGTGTGTATAATTTCCACATTGTCTGAATATAGGGATACACTGAACTGATTTATGTATTGCCTCCCCATGGCTGAGTTCCTGGATAACCAGATTTTTTTAAGGTTGCAAGGACATTGGTGAATTCAGAATACTCTTGTAACAATTTCTGGTGAATCAACAAGTAACAGACAGGACAATTTAATAAAATAATTGTTCAATAATATTTTGTCTCCATGTTTATTTAAATACAACCTGCTTGTCAGATATCCAGTCTATTCTACCAGTCCCTTTACTTGTCAATGCACAAAATGCTGGGTCTGTAGTGTGAGAATAAGAACATGACCCCCACTGTGGTCATTGTTCTGCAACACTTTTGTCACTGACAGGGTTTGAGTGAAGCTGGGTTTATTAAAGCACAGAATTTTATTGTGTTCAGGCAAAAACTTTCTACATCCCTCCCCCCAAAACAAAGCAAAACAAACTCCATGAAAAGCTGAGCCATCACATAAGATTTTAACTCCATCAGGACATTCTGATGATGGCAAACTCTGCTATTACTGCTTTTTCACATAGAGGTGAAGAAATACAGCTGCTGAAACTTAATCAAGGTACTTTAAATAAGCTGAAATAAAGCTGTGTGAATGAAGTCAGGACTGCATCTTGCTTTTCCTTTAATTTCTGGAAGGAGGAAAACTGCCCAGCATTATGTTATTTGCAAGGAACATTTAGTCCAAAGTGCTACTGATTACATGTTCTATTCTTGTAGAGCTCCTCAAAACATTGAGGTTTCCATTAAAAGACAAAACCAAATCTAGTTGTCTTGAATTGTGTTTTTTCAGAAAGGAAAAAAAACCCCTACAGTTGACTCCTTTGACTCTAAAACAGCAAATAAAAATATCTTGCATCAAACTCATTTACATGGTAAAGTTGGAAAGATGTCCAGTGAAATTGAGGGAGAAATTTTGTCAGAAAGAAGCATTTCAAAACCAGAAGAGTTAGAATATAGTTACTGTAGAGTGGAAATAAATAATCAAACAAGATCAAAAGTGTCAAAACCCAGCAAGCTAGGTGCTGAGAAAAAGCTGTTAGGAAATATCAGATATTTTCCAATGCAGCTTATTGAAAGGTGGCTTACAAGTTTTGCAGGGTGTCTGAGGAGTGTGATCTCTTAAGCTGCTCTGGCCACTCTTTCATAAAAGGTGATGTTGGTCTTGCTGCCTTCCCATTCCTCAAGCCCTGAGGAGGTTTACAGTAACCAGCAGGACCAGCATGCAGGGGGGACAAAAGAAGGGTGTCTGAAGGTGGGACACAGCACTGACAGAGGAGCTGCTGTGGCAGCAGGAATCAGAGCTTCTCTGGCCCAAGTTACCCTCCCTTGCAGTATTACTGCAGCTCTTCAGTGCAGAATTTGGTATATTCCTGTGTGCAGGGCACATTGTGGAGCATTACTGATCCACCCTGATGGAGTCTCTCAATGTTGCTGTGAATAAGCACAGCCAGAAATGCTTCCCCCAGAAAAGGAGCAGTGGGCACTGGTGATGCTGGCCTTGACAATGTCTTGCACAGTGCAGTAACTTTCTAAAGATGCTCTGAGCTGAAGTTTCCAAGCTTCCTGGTCTGGAATTTATGGAAATGTGTATTTTTTGCAACACTGAAAGCTTCTCCACAAGTTGATTCCCTTGCATCCTCTGGTCAGCCTTTGCTTAATTTTTTTCTTCTTCTATCTTCATCTGAGTGCATTAAACTGAGGAAGAGAGGCTGCAATTGTTATGGTTAGTGAGCCCCAGCCCTTCCTCCAGTATCACCTCCAGATGTTTTCCTTGCAAACATTGTGTAGGGAATGCAATTTGTCTTCCTCCACCTCTCCTGCTCTTAAGAAAAAGGCCCGGCTGGGGGATGTGGCAGGACTGAGGAGTCATTACAGCTGCGATGGCCTAAGGGGACATGCAGTGAAAGGTATGTCAGGAATGGTAATCTGTTTTCTTGAGCCACTCGGTGTAAATTGCAGAAATTAGAAGCCTTTGGGTGCAGAGGGCCTTTTCC
The DNA here is from genome assembly GCF_028551555.1 of Melozone crissalis. Lineage (NCBI taxonomy): Eukaryota > Metazoa > Chordata > Aves > Passeriformes > Passerellidae > Melozone > Melozone crissalis. The sequence continues at coordinate 57,171,373 of NW_026535791.1, read as the reverse complement.
TGAGGGTTTATTTACTGGGGCAGCCATTAGTTACCCAGGAGACATCTCCCTCTCTCCCAGCTGTGCTGTGTTACCTGATACATCAGTAATCACCGTGCTGGTTTGCACTGTCTGGTCACCTTTTGTTCTTGGTTCCCAGGGACATACACCTACCACAGGTGTGAGTAGGTAAGGACCTGACATTTCACCCTATGGATAAATGCAACATTCTCTTTAGGGGGGGACACAAAAATAACAGTATGGAAGCACCAGAGAATTAGTAGAATTCAGAACATGCTGAATAGACACATTTACACCATGGAAGCATAAACAAAATACAAAAAGGTGACACCACAGCATTAGGGTAGGTGACAGATATCTGAGGTCCACACATCTGAGGCCTGATTCCCGAGCAGAAGTTCATTTGGGATGTCCTAAATGTCTGTAAATCAGCTGAGCTAATTGCCTTGGGCTCCCCCTGCAACTAGGAAGAGCAGCACATCTCAGGGGTGTGATTAATCTCCCCTATTAATAGGGGAGTGTATATAGTCAGTGTATAGGTCAGTGTAATAGTAGGTCAGACGAATCCTCCCCTGGAAATGTTTGTTCCTCTCTGCTATAAAAAGGAGTCAGAGTGACTAATGCAGGTACCAGTGCCTGCTTAGTTTGCAGTTAGAGGAATCCTGCCCTCCCTGCCCAGCTTGGCCTGTGGCCAAAGAACACTTAAATTGCTGCCTAAACTTAAAATGTATTTGAGGTTACTCTTGAATTTGTATTGTGGGTAAAATGTTTTCTAGCAGAAATGCTGGCAGAAAAATAGAAGGAGGGTGGATTGGTTTTTCTCCCCTGCTCAAAGGTAGAGTAAATGCTTGAGAAATAGAGACAAAAAAATAACCCAGGAGTGATGCTACACCTGAGAGCTGGTAGAATCATGTTTGTAAATAGGTGTGACTGCATCAGAGGACAGCTAACTTGTCCAGAGATAGTTCCTCCTCACAGAAGTCCCTAATGGGGACTACCCAGACCTGTTGGTGTGAGCAGCTGCCACACATCTGACCACAGTGCACAAGTTCTCTTACAGTCCATCCCATTGATTCCCATCCAGGCTGACACTCACCGGTTTTAATTGACCTGGAGGGTTTTGTTTCAGTGACTCTCTCAAAATTACAGTCTGCTTTCTCCTCCATGGCAAAATGAAATTGTTGGTTTTGCCATGCAGTAGCTGCATCTGGTTATTCTGTTGTCAAAGCCAAGTGGGGCCAGGAAACTGTGGTATGACTATAAGGTTAAAAAGGCAGATGGAAACACAGTCATAGCTTATGGCTCTGATTAACATGATGAACCTGGCGTGGGGGCAGGCACTGGTACCTTTCAGGAGCCTGGAACAGAAGAGCTTACTTGTGCTTAGTCTCCTTACACAAGCAAAACCAGTTTACCCCAGGCTGCCCAGAGGAAGTGCTGCTCTGAGGAGCTATGAAGATCTGGTTACAGAACCAGCACCAGGGACCTCTGCTTTTGGGGTCCATAAAAGAGGATGCTCACCATGATGAGAGATTTGGACAGGGTTTACAGGGAAAAAGGGGCTCTGCCACCCTGGTGCTATTTTAGCAGTGACAGTGGGAGTTTCAGCAGTGACAGTGGGAGTTTTTCCAGGGCGTCTGGGGCACTTGGTTTAGCTGTGTGCTGCACAGCTGTAACTCTTCTTTTGAATGTGACTTTTGGAAAGAAACCACCTTCATTCTTCCACTCCTTTGAATCTCCTTCTGACTGTTAGGCACTGCTACCCTCCCTTAGAGCATTAAAGCACAAAACAGTGTGTACCCTTGGGACATGAGATAAACTGGTAAAAGCCACCTGTCCCTGCTGAACATGCTTATTCTGCACCAAACCATGGGCAATTTGACAGAGAGGAGAAGGCTGAGGAGTTGAGGCAATTCTGCAGTTAATGCACTTTGAGAGATCAGCAGCAGATAAAGCACTGCCCCTCCCATCACAATGCCATGTTCGGTAGAGATTATGAGAGCTGCACTTTCATTTTGCCTTGTTTTGAGCAAACCTCCAGGCTGGGTTTCAGCCTCATCTGTTGATAAGCACAGTACAATTCACGGGCCAGTCCCAACTGCCTCAGAGGGGCGGGTGTGTTTTGCCACCTGAGAACAAATAGATCGCTGTTCTTTGGGTTCAGTTTTTCACATGAGCAAATCTGTGTCTCAAATATGGCTTTTGTAGCAAAGAGAATTGTGGGAAACTAAAAAAGCTCAAAGAAATATATAGATCAAGTGAGTACTCTGAGTTACTTGTTTCTGGCTTGTCATATTTGTATCTGGCTTGCTGTATAAAGCCATTGCTAATTTTCTGTAATTTCCCCACAAGGTTAAAATAATGATATCCAAGAGAATGATATCCTAAAACATCTGTGTGAGGACAGATGCCTGGAGTAAGAGGCACAATGTATATTAACTCCACATAAATTTATATGCTGTTTGAATCTGAGTCAGACCACCATAAAAGAGCAGAAATGTGGCTTCACATGAAGGATGTAAAGGTAATTTACCCTGCTGTACTCATGAGGAAAGTAGCAAAAATCACACTCCTATTTATTTGAGGTTTCAGGAATTATTTGCTCAATAAAAACACCTATCCACTCTATTTATACTAGGAGTAAATGGAAAGGGAGAGAGATGGTATCTAACCAGGAACTGGAACAGGAAAAAAGGTAAAACCTGAAAAACAGTAGACAGATAGTCTCCTCTCTCCAACACCCAGGTTTCTAGAATGAATGGTTGCAAATAGACATTTTTTTAAAAAAGACAAAGCATTATCTGTTTACCTCTGGCATCTTCCTCCAGCACTGGGAGGGAAAGAGAAAGGTGCAGAATTGTTCCCTCCTGACAGAGAGTAGGAAGATATTTTCACAAAAGAAGAGTGGAATTGGACTAAATTGCGTTATAACTGCATAGAAATATTTTTACATGTTGAATCAAATTCTCGTGGGCCACTATTCTTCCTTTCAGCAGCAGAGATGCATCTTACTTCTGGCATCTGTGACGATTACATGCCAGTTTTCCAGCATTATTTTTTTTTGCTGTAATATGAGAGGTACTGAAAAGAATAAATGCTTTAAGAAAAATTATGACCCTGGGGACAAATGGCATTATCACTAATTGCATTCACTAATTCTGCCCACTCAAAAGGAAAGAAGGCAATCTGGAACAAAGTACGTGGTTACTGCAGGGTGAGGAAATTCTGCTTGGAGCTGCAGCTCGCAGGGAGTGACTCACCCTGCACAAAGCTGCGGTGTGGGGAGCACCGGAGACAATTGCCTGTAATGAGTGCAGCTCGGTGAATGAAACACTGAGAGGGAGCTCCCTGAAAGCTGTAGGTAGCTCTGTGAATGGCAAACCTCTAATTTTAAGAGAGAGCCCCGTATAATAAATATTAGGCTTGATAAACATGTTTTTAAGGTGTTTAATAATATCCATGAAAGAGGTAGAACACTGAGACAGCAGAAAGTCTGTGTGTAGCATTTTGAGAGACTCAAAATGTACCTTCATAAAAGCAAACAGTCTTCCGAATGGTACTTTCCATTTTGGGTTTGATGTCACGCATAAAAAGGATGTGACTACTATTTTTATTCTGGTGCAAGCTCATATTTTCAGATATTCTATCTATATCCTCCTGCTGTTTGTAGATGTTCTTCCACTGTCCACTTGTGGCAGCCCTGCACAGATTGTGAGTGAGAAGGGGTATGTTCCCCTGGCACGAGTCAAATGTTTTATGATGGAGCACTAAGGTGACTGACTGCAGAGCAGCATCCAAGGCTCCCAAACTGCATCTGGCCTGTCCACGGTCTGTGACTGCCTGGCTGACAGTCAGGGGGCAGTCAGTGGAAAGGAGCAGGTGTACATTTCATTCCCATGTCAATACAGCCTTTAGCAGTTGTGATGATATTTGACAACTGAGATGAAAATGTTATTTTAGGTGTAAGGACCATGATTCACAAAGGCTGGACTCTGAAATAGGCCAAGAAATGCTGAATTGTGAATCATTCCTAGTCTTCTGTTTGAAGGAGTATTTTAAATACATCAATGTTTGTATCTTAATAATCAGATGTTTGCAAAGGCTTAGCATGTGAACCTGTATTTCTAAGGATACCAGGTTATGTAATTAATGAAAAACTGAAGAAGTAAATGATTCTCTGCAAGATATCTTTTATGTGAATGGTAAGCCTGTGATTTGAAGCTAAAGCTTTATCTTTGATCTTGATCTGAAAATGTACTGAGTGCTGTATTGCAAGATGCTTCTTGCTGTGCAGCCCATCCCTTTGTGTTACCACCTTAGCTTAGCAGCTGACATAGGTCAGGTGCTGAAACTGCATCTACTGATGTCCTATTGTCAAAGCAGCCCCCTGCAAAGCCACAACAACAACAAAACCAAAATCATTACCTTAAGGGAACTGTGTGTTACTCAGCACCAGTTCTATTTGACTGATTTTAATTTCCAGACTTTGAATATGAGCACCCTTAGTTTAAAAACTGCTTTTGATCATGCTAAGCTTTAGCCAGATCTGAGCTGTTGCTGTTCTGATTTGTCCTGATCTCTGTGTCTGCACTCTGTGCCTCTGCAGCCTTATACTTCCTGGTGCATATCCTCTATAAATGCCAACTAATTAATGTATTTGATCACCTTCCTCCCACTTTGTTGAGATACACAACTCTCAATCCCACTGGAACAAGTCAAGTGAAAGATCCTGCCACTTTTTCTGTATACTTGGAGCAAAACATTTTAGGCTTCCTTATGCATACTTTTTGTTCTGCAAGTCTTAATACAAAGAGACTCTTTGAATGAAACTTTTATCAAGTTGGATGGGTGTCACAGCCACAGAACTATGTTACTTCCCTTATAGATGCTATTGTTGTTCCTGTACCACTGCTGTTGATTTCTGACTTTTTTAAAAGAAGTCCTTTTTTTTTTAAGAAGGAAAGCTTGTGCTTTCTGACCTTGCTTGATAGCTTCTCTTCTTTTAAGAGGTCTTCTGACAGGATCCATCATTATTCATTGATCTCCTAATCTATTTTTCCCATATGCACAGTCCTGCTGATTTAACAGTGTCTTCACTAAATAATGAATATTGGACTATATCCAAGGGAAAAAATCTATTTCTGACATAGTTCTAACAGCGAAATCAAAAATGGGAGAAGCTGAACAAATCTGGGATACATTTGCAGCGCAGGGTTAACTGCTGAGAAACATGCAGTCTTTGGACCTTGTGGAAACAATGCCCCAGACAGAAGTTTATATCATTTACAGAAAGGAAGGTGATCTCATGTGCTGCAGAATCACGGAAGTGAGAGATGGAAAAAATGCACTTGGTCATCTTGACATCAGCTTAGGTTTTATCTGTGCAATACATTTTCTGGTGCCTTCTCTGAATTTCTTGTACATGTTACTAAGGATTTTCTGTTTATTGTAGTCTTTATTCATTTCTGCAGAATGGTTTTCACTCACAGCTGAGAGGATGGGTGCTGGGTAGTGGGCTCTGCTGATGCTTAGCCATGACTGTTCTCACAGCTTAATTAAAATGGAATAGAATGGGCAAGAAAAGCAATATAAAGGTGTAACCTAATGGAAGGTCTAAACTAGAAAGGCTAAAGGTCTAAAGGGAAAACACAGAAAGGTTAAAGGAATGTATAGTTTCACTTATTTTTGTGTCCAGCCTCTTGGAGAATTTCACTGAGGTTTATGTGCATAGCTTCCTCCAAATCCCACTCCCTCCATGAATCTGAAGTCTGCTTTCTCCTGGCTAGGCCACTTGCCTTTCAAGAAATTGCAAGCACTCAAATTTCAAGCATTTAAGAGGGTACCCTTTAGATTCCAATTTCTTTTTCTTTTTTTCCTTGGTTTTGAAGACAGTTTGTTTGACATAGGATCTAATTTGACCAGTTGCAGTTCAATGACAGGAGAATAAAATGAAAAAGAAGTAAAATATTTTAGTGAAAACTACCTCCATAATGCATTTAAAAAATTCATGACTCAGAAAATGTCGAATGCATTGAGTTCTCCATCGTTCCTCAGTGACCCCCACAGATGCTTCCTGTCTTGATTTCAGTGTGTTTGTAGCTCTTTGTAATTTACTTACATCCCACGCAGACATCCCTTTACTAACATCCTGTGGACCTCTAGCTGTGTTTCCTTGGCTTCCTACAAGCAGAAGGACTCATTTGTGTGAGGCTGCTTTGTCACAGCTGAGAGCTGAGGGAGCTCAGCTTGCCTGTACAAAGATGCAGGCTGTGGTGAATGAAGGGTCCTGATCAGGACAAACATATCTCCTCCAAAAAACAGTGACAGTTCTGTTGGGTTTTTAGTGTTGACTCAGACTTTGTGTTTCTATTAAGTAGAAATAGTGGCTTACAAGTGTGAAAGTACAGCAAGATTCAGTCTACACTGACACCGTTCCACACGTAGTTTATGCAGACTTATTCCAGCCTTTCTCCTGTGAGAGCAAAATTTGTTCCTGATAACAGTGTTTATAATGATTCAATGCTCCAGCTTGTGATGAGCCATCAGTCCCTGGTCTTTGGAACAGCTCAATCTCCAGCCAAATAAAAGCTTTCTAACTCCCAATGACATGCTAACACTCTTGGTGCACTTCCTTGGAAATAGCTCCCCATAAATGTATGACATGAATCTTAACACAAATTTTATAGGAAGTTTGCAGCCAAATGCAACTGAGTCTGAAATCCCCTCTCTCCTCTCCTCCCTAAATGCTTTGTAACTTCTCTGCTGGGAACAATCTCTGACCATTAAACCATCATGTTCCACTACTGAGTTAGAAATAGTCTTGGCACAAGGGGTTACTTAAAGTTTACACAAACCAGTTTTTCCAGGTTCTTGTGGGGTTTAAAAGAATGGAAAGTTACCAGAAGCAGCACAAAACCAGGTGTTAATCAGAATAAAGGATTGCAGAAGCAACTGGGAAGCCTTAGTGAGGGGGACAGGATAGGCAAGCTGGCACTTAGTGCTGGGAAGGCAGGGGGGAGGTAAAACTGCGTGACTGAACTCAAAGAATTCAAACCCCAAGTTGTAAAAGCAAATTTGAGCTCTCTGAAAGTGACTTTGCCCTATCTGAATACAGTGGAGAATGGGAATCAGTAAAATGTGCATGCCATATATTATATGTAACAAGAACTATTCACTCTTCATGACACCACAGTAAGTTTTGGGTCTTGGTTTGCTGTGTGGGGCAATGTGTATTCAATGATACACCAGTAGCACGTGCTTTGTATGTGCACGTGCATCATCTCAGGAATGCCATCTGCCACTGAACAGAGGAGTGGTGTAAAGGAAGACTTTATTTTCTGTGGTAAGGGAAGTGCCAAAGCATGGGGCAGCAAGGCCAGCACCCAGTTTTGTTGGTAGGGAGGCAGACCAGCATCTCTCAAGCAGCCCACTAGGTGAGGAATTTGCACCTCAACAGTATTGATAAAAATTCACAACAAAGTTACCCACTCCAATTTGGGTAACATACAATCTCCTGTGACTTCTTAGTTATGCCAAATAAGACATTTAACAACATTATTTCTTTACCTTTGCACTATCATTCCATCCCAAGAGCAGACGTGGAGGCAGGGAACGCATGCAGTGCCTGGATTCTGGAATCTGGTGGATTCCAGAAGTTCTGAGGACAGGACGTGCAACAATGTGCACCAGGGAGGTAGTTTGACCAAGTAACTTTCCCCTTGCTTTTTCTTTGGGCCAGACCCAGATAGCACGGGACAAAGGTTTCCCTTGGGACATTGTACCTTCTCCTTACATGGCCCAGCAAGACTGCACCAGTGCTGGGGTGACAAGGGCTGCCTGCACCTACAGGGGATATTCCACTTTTAGCTCCATTGTCTCATGAGTTGTTGGGCAATGAGGTGAATCCCGTCGTACAGCCAGTGCTCCCCTGATGGCACCAATTATTTTCTAGATGTGACCTGGCTTTGGCTTAGATGTCTGCACTACAGGTGACTGTGTAGGGTGTGGTGATTCCCTTCCTTTGGGAGCTGTTTTCTGATCCTTGTGTAGTGGAGGCTACAGAAGTGCAAGGTGTTATTAGATGCAGTGGTATATTTCCATAGAAAAAATCATCCCTTAAGGACGTGGAAGAGTTAGGAGATGGGACAAGGATTCACAAGTCTTAGGAATTCCCAACCAGTTCTGAGATTCCTTGTATGGACTCTGGGTTTCCTTATATAGAAATTAGTATCTTCTCCTCCTTTCTTCTGAATCATAAGATTCTGAGAGAAGATTACTGTGCACATCTGCCAAGGAAAGGCAGTGAAACTCTAGTTTTGGTCTGGCCACCCTTAAGGCTACCATAATATGAACTAAAATATAGGCAGATGTTGTGGGCAGATAAGACTCTGCCAGCCTTCCTCCTTCACAATGACCTCTTACTCTTAGCAAGGCCATTTTTTTTACAGTATTCTTCTTTGCAAGAGACATTGCTTACTCCATGGCAGTAAGCCATTACTTAATGTGAGAAAAGGGTCAGAATATAGTTCATCAATGAATTTGCACTGTTAACTCTAATTATTACTGTATTTTGTTGCATCTCCTCCTTCCTGAGTGCTTCTGATAATGTATTTTAGCTGCCTTGTTCAGTTCAGGATACTTGAACAAATATATGAAGATTTTGAATCTCCTCCTTCTGATGAGGCTTTTCAGGCATGGGAAGGTAGGAGATCAGTAGAAGCTTGGGATTTTTCTCCTGCCAATGCCCATGCTGTCTGTGGAACTCACATCAGCCAGCCTGTTGGCCAGAGGTGTCAGCTCTTTCTGCAGCACCTCTGCAGCCATGCAGCTCCCCTCTGAGCAGGTGACATGCCCCCAGCTGGAGATGCCCAGGGCTGGCATGGTCTGTGCTCAGAGCAGCCAAAGCTGCAGGTGCTGAGAGCACTGTGGGGGCTGTGTGCATGTGGGGCCCCCATCCCTGTCCCCAGAGAGGCACCAGCCACGGTGGGCTGAGCGGGCAGGCTGGGGACACCCTTTGCTCCCCAGGTGCTGCAGGGCAAGGAATGGTGTCTGACAGGGCACAGGCAGGCATGCAGGAAGGGGTTGAAATGCTCTGAGGGAAGGGAACAAAAGGAAATTCATTGATGGAAAGCAGAGGGGGATATGGTCTTGTTTTTATTTTTAACCACGGGCAGCTGTGAATTTTTACGCAGGATTATTTTGAGTCTCAGGCCAGGCTGTTTCATGCTTCATTGGTGCCTGAGTTTCCCCTCCAGCTATCTGAATCCAAGTGATATTATTTGCAATTACTTCAAGAAAGCAGAAGCTCAGGGGGAGTGTCCTTGGTGAATGGCTGTAATTTCTGTGCTGTGGCTGCCCAAAAGCTATTACGGCTCTGCTATCTCTGGCTGCCTGCCAGCAGGAAGGATTCCTTCTAGAATTAATTGCATTTCCCACCTTAGAGATACTCCAGGGAGCATGAACCAGGCTTGCAATGGATGTATTGCCTTGCAAGAAATAATGACATGTCTTCTGATGTGCACCATATACGGGCAATGCAAGCAAGAATGTTGACACGCTGCTGACTTTCAGATCTTTGCCTATAGCCAAAAATTAGTAATGGATGGTGGGAAAGAGAAAATAACCTCAATGTTAGGCTCACTTTTGTTTCTGGTATGAAGGAAGTGTGGGCTGCTTCTTCCAGAGTGTTATTCACAGTGATGTGCAGAAGCTGCTGCCTCTGTGCTTAGCTACATGAAAAGAGGATCCACAAGAAAACTGCAAGCTCAGACTCTTTGGCTTTGTTTTACTTAAATGTTATTTACATAGAGGTACCATGACTGTGCCTCTATTGTATGGTCAGTAGGGGCACAGATTTGAACTTGCCCCTTATCTACTGGCATAGTCACATTCTGGTGCTGCCTGTGAGCAAGGTTTGAGATGTGCTGGCTGAGCTCAGGCTGTTTTTAGCACAAGCCCCTTGCTGTCAACACAGAGCAGGACAGCCATGCTATTCCCTACCTGGTCCACTCCCAGGGATCAGGTGTGCTTCTCTCACACCACCACTGTAGGAGGGATATCCAAGGAGGGATGCCAAGCAACACAGAAGAAGGGCAGGTGGGAAACTCCAGGCTGGAACTGGGCTGCTGTAGCACATCCTGTCCATGCAACATGAGGGATGCACTACACAGATTTTGTGGCCTCTTGTGGTGACCAGCATGGCCTGGAGCAAGGAGCCTAGAGAGTCCCAGCCTCTGGCCCAACACTGAAAGGTGCTGCCTGCATTTGGAGGACTGCTGAGCCTGTAAAGCTCAATGTCGTGATGGCTCCCTGTCCATCCCTTATCATGCTTGTGAGGCAGAGAGTTGTGCCAGCCACCTGCTAATGTTGGGCTGAAACCACGCGGCTGTGCCGTATCCACATGGAGCAAATACTCCTCGTTTCCCCTTTGCAGAAAGAGAAGGGAAGGAGGGATCACCTGAGAAAACTCCCTCCATCTCTCCCTCCCCCCCTTCACAGTATAATGAGCTTACAGGATGAGTTGCAATCTGGTCCTATAGATTTCTACTTGATATGCTTGCTATTTTCACAAAGGCAAATTGAGACATTATGATTGGTAATGTTTTTGTTAGATACATTCAACAGACCTGAAGTGGTGGTTAGAGAGCAAAGAGAAAAGGAAAGCAGAAAAAGAACCTCCCAAAAATTTAATAACAACAACAAAAACATCCCACCAAAATAAAAATTCCATTTTTTTCTCTGTCTTTTAACACCAAGATGCCAAAATGGCCAGTACTGAGATCTTTTGTAAACTGTTAAAAAAAATGTTAATGTTAAAAAATACACCAATTTATTAAAGGACTGAGGTTATTTCATCTACTGTCTTTTGATTTCTTTCTCTACTAATCGAGCAAAGAAAATTAAAAAATAATTGTTCATATAACCTAAATGGAAAAAGAAAATGTTGCTACTGCACATCTCTACATAACCAGCTGCTGTCCTCTGATTCTGCTTTATTCCCTTTTGTTCTATTGCACCAAGACTGATGCAGTATAATATTATTGATAATACTTGTGTCTGACAGGTTAGGTAAGTGAGATTAGTGATACTTGAGAAGGGGTACATTCTTCTTTCTTCACCTGTCAAGCAAAACATTATTCATTCAACATCCCAAATGAGCTGTGGTAACTACTTGTGCTATAGAGACAGTGCTGAAAGCACACACTGGAGTCAGCATCTGATGCAGTGTTGTGGGTCAGGGGCCAGATCCCCTGGATCATTCACATGTCTGATGGATGTCTTACATGCCTGCATCACTACTTGGCTGCAGATAACAAGGAAGAGTGTTGGTCCTCTCAGAAACTGTGTTTCAACTATGCTGCTGCCTCCACACATTAATATCCACACATTAAATACCCATCCTTGCCAAAAGCTTGCACTGGAACACAAGTGGGAGTCATTGGCCTCAGCTGCTTTGCCTCTGGGACCCAGTGCAGAAACTTACAGTAGAACAAAAGGAATGTGGTGCCCCCTTAAACCCAGCAGCAGGGGGGAAGGCCACACATGCAGTGTGAACACTCTTCCTATACCTTCCCCATGCAGAAGCAGGAATGGGAATGTATAGAGTTCATGTCCCAAAGGGCCCATGGGAACTCCCGAGCTGTGGAGGGGGAGTAGACAGGCACGCTATTTCCAGGTCCCCTAGCTAAACTGTTCTGCTTGGCATAAATAATTAAATTCTGTTGCATCGCAGGAGGAAAATAGTGAGATTAGTTTGGGAAGGCACTCACTTGGGAGACAGAATAGTTAGACTGAAATCTTCGTTTGGACATTTAATTATTTATACCAAGCGGAACATTTTTGCCAGAAGACATTAAGAGACATCCACCTAATTGAGTAATATGCTTATGATTAAGTTTAGCAGTGGTCAGGCAGAACATTGACATGACTGCTAGTGCACCCCTGCTCAGACTGATTCTGGTCTATATTTACCATGCTTAGGTTGACAAAAAACAGACAATGCTTGCTTTGTGCACAGCTCCAGTAGCAGTAATGCAATCAGCAGTTATAACAGAGCATTAATATTTCTCTAGTAAGAAATCATTTGACTTTCCAGTCCTAGACCCTGAATTAGTAAAAATTATACACATGCATAGAAATGATTGAGTGCAGTTGCAGAAAGGTGAAATTTTAAATTACTGTTGTCTCATGTGGGATGCAGTGAAAGAGGCAGCATGGAACATGAGATAGGTCATTCATACCAGAAGAGGAATCACAGATTTGATAATATGTTAGAGGATGCCTTAAATGTGAACTGCATAAACAAAATGATCCCTTTTGTGTGAAGGGAAATATTTCTCTAGAATTCAGAGTTTGCTTCTTCCTTCAGCTACTGTCAACAAAATGACCTTAGTGTTTAAATATACGCGGAAAATTTGATTTAGCTGGTGAGCACTGCAGGTGGAAATAACTACTGCTGCCTGTTTGTATGAAAATGGAGAGCTGATGTGACAGCTGACTTGGCTAAATATGATATAGGTGTATTAACCTACAGCAGTTGTGTGGTGAAGTCCAATCTGTGGTCACTGGACGAGCATTGAGTTGCAGAGCCTGGGATCCCATGCATGGGCAGATAGCTTGAGAAGCAAGTACACCCAGAGGTATGCTTCAGTAACTTTTTGAGAAAATGGTATGGTTCATTCAAACATCTTGCAATAGGCTTAAAGTACAAGATTCACACTTATTTGTACTGTGCACAGTCCTGTTGAGGCTACTGGGCAGCCATGGGACATAGCTGGTCAGGGAGCATCCCAAGACAGGAGGGGACAGCTGTGCCCTCCACATCTGCCTGCTGTGATTCCCTATGGATGTGCAGCCCCATTACACCCTACAGCTGAGCTCATACACCAGCTGTCTAAAGCCAGTACATTGCTGTTGCCAGCATGACCATGCAGATTCCAAGTAGCCAAAATGCAAAATTGGGATTCTCAGATGTGGTCACAGTACAAACTCTTATACTGCTCTTTTCTGTTGCAAACTGCCCTTGCTAAAATACAAAGGAGTAGAGTTGGTGTTGTTAAGCAGACAATACACTGGCAATGTCAGTAAAGCCATTTATGTCAAGGTTTTCAAACTCCCAGATGATCTGGAAACTGCTTAAAACAGACACTTATTCTGCTCTTGTAATTTATTTTGCAGACGAGGCTCTAACTGATTTCACTCCTTCAGTGCTATTAGCACTTCTCATCAACTCTTTCCTTGTTAGAACACTAGTTGAAGAGCTTTTTAATGTGCTTATTATTGCTTTAAAAAATCATATCTATCCCATAGGATTTCTCTTATCTGTGTTTTTCAGGCTGCATCTTGGCAGGAATATATCACAGTATTAGAGTTCCCAATTTCTGATTAAGTCACTGGCCGCTCATGTGCAAACCTGCAGTAACACCATGCTGTATTTTATGCTCACATAGACAAACAAACTGTTGAGGGTTGTTTCCCAAAGGACAAAATGGCAAAGCTGGGAACAAGGATCACTGGGCCAGTTGGACCTCATTCACCACACGGAAATGTCAGAAGGTTGTAAAGAGATCCTCACTGCTTTTAATAGTAGAAAATTAAAACATAAAGGGCTTTCCTGAGCCTTGTTCTTGTACACAGGGCTCAAAGTGAGCAAAAATGCTTCCAAGTGCCAAAGCTCTTAGGTTTCCCTTCAAATTCTGGTCTACATCTCCTAAAGGTTCAGGATCACCTGCACAGTATTTAAGTTTCCTTACAATTGCCATTGCTCTTTAAAGCCTTCTTGCACTTACAAACTGGGTCTGAAAAAAGGTGGAAGCAGAAGAAATTTTTCCTTCTAAGAGCCTCTGTGCTTTACTGTAATTGCCATTTCTTTTCCCTCCTCAAAATGCAGGTTATATAAACTTCTCTCAGCTTCATGGCAGTCTGAAAAAGGGATTTAGCTTTTTAGAGTGAAAATGGGGCTGATGTGATGCTCAGAAATGAGAGGACAATTGCAGTGTAAAATTGGCTTGCTTGTGCACGACAGACGGGATGGTGATGTGAAAGGAAGATTGTGAGGGTTGATTTGATTAAAAGGCTGTGAAAGCAGCGGCTGAATGAGTATGTCTGGAATGAAAGGGTGTCTGGGGGGACAATTTTCCTGCAGGGTTTTGGTGTTTGGCACTGCAGATGCTTGCTACAGAAATGCTATGATTTAGGAGCACACACTTGGCTTTTAGTCAGGGGCAAACCATATTTTTAAGTGTGCACATGAATATATATTAATAATTTGATAGATTTTCATTTTGTTTTCTGAAGGCAAGGAAAATTTTGTTTTTCTTTCAGAAGTAGAGTGATATCTTAGGAATACTTACAAGACCTTTTTGGTATCATGTATCATCTGCCTACAGCAGACCTTCTTTTCTCTATCATATTATCATTAAATAAAAGATTTTCTATATAAGACAGTCCAGAACAGGGAAAATTCATGAAGCTTACAGGATCATGGTGTTTCATATTGAGATGTCATGTTGGATTTCCATGCAAAAATGGGACTCTCAGATGTGGTCACAGTATAAACTCTTACACTGTCAACAGTGCTGTAGACTGGCAACATGTCACCAGCAGGTGCCTATGGTTAAAGATGTGACCTAAATTTTACATGTTGCCACAGATATTTAAAGAAGAAGGACTGAAGTGCATGTTGATTCATAAAATGTTCTGTTCTTTCCTTTTTCTTTCTCAGGAATCTCTAATCAAGTTGAAATTTTCTTTCTAATTAATTATTTGCTACCATAAACCCCAATGCTTTATTCACGAACATTGTTGAGGTGCCTGGGCAAAACCAGTCATAAATCATTACTCACATTGCTGAAATTTTTGTCAACATCTTTCATTTCCAATTTGTGTCAGGACAGAGCTTGCACTCACTTGAGTGCACATAGTGACAGGTTGAAACTTGAGCCAGGCTTAAATTGATTTCCATGCAGAAGAGAGCTCCTCTCCTTCACTGGGAAGTACATGAAGAGATTCTTACTGTGTGTGATATTCAGCAAGCATTCACAATATTTATTGAACATAAAGTTGCCTCCATTAGATGAATTTATGTCAGCAGAGTTATTATTCGTGTGTGAGAGACATAAATAATAGAGCCAGAAGACCTCAGCATGCTGCAGTCTCAAAGCCACATGATATATAGGAATCCAAGTGGGGAGCATTAGTATTATGCAAGTGATTTGTTAATGAAAATGTGTAATTTACAGAATGTTTATTTCTAATGATGGAGGAAAGGGTCTTTAAGGAGCAATCTTCCAGCAAGTGGAAGTGGTATAAACTGACTTTTAGGGCCCCTGATCTACACTTAGAAGAAAGCAGGACTACAAATACAATCCTTTCAAAAGCTGGAAAAAGCAAGCCAGTCCCTCACTCAAGCCTCAGGAAACAGGGTCAGGCATCAAGGGAAAAAAAAAAAGAATTTATGTAAATATACAAACTCAAGCCAGAGGCTTGGTTGAAATATTTAGTCCTTTAAATTCTGAAACAAAAACCTTCCACAGAACTGGCTGCCTAGGTTCTGGGGTTTGGGAGAGCAATGTGTTCCCTTGTGTTTTTATTCATGTCATCATAATGAAAGCTGACTTGCTTTTTGAATAATATATACTTTATCTGCATAGTGAAAGGAACTGAAATGAACATCATTAACTGCACATTTATTTATAGGGCACCTCAATACTAAGCAGAATGCCCATTATTGCTGTAAGGGGTTTTTATCACAAGGAATAGAAAAAACTGGGAGAAAGTGGATTTTCATTTTAAGCAAAATACCTTTGAAAAGCTTGCCTCCTGCCTTGTAAACAGCTGAAGAAAACATTGTGCTGGCAAGTACACACTAACTTTGGGATGTCACATTGCCAAAGACCAGGACCTCAAAACCTTGAGCTTTTTTTATGACAAAACGTATCTGTGAATACAGAGGAAAACAGACTTTGCTCTGGCATTTCCCTCAGCAATGTCTGGATGTAAAAAGAAGAAGAAGATTTAGGACTTGCCTTCTCACATCACCCCTGCCATCCAGATGCTGGAGGAGCTGTTACCCCATTTGACACCTCTCAGCAGCTTGCAGAAGGAACAGCCATCAGTTGTTGCTGGTGTGCAGCAGCCAACATATTTCCATAATAAAATGCTGGATCTGGTGAATAGTGGGGAACAATGCAGGAGTGGAGGGATTCAAACTATAGAAATGTCCCTGGTAAAATATTACTTGTCATATAAAACATCTGGGGACATCTTTCCCTCCATCATCTGATTGATTTAAATTATTTCAGCAGCCACTGCTATTGACTTCTTTTACATCTTGTATAACAAAGCACCCCACAGTGCCTTAGCCACCAGCTGATCAGAGCAAGCAATATTTCCCCTGGGTATTCAAGGAGATTCTGGCCCTGCAATGCTGCTAAAATGTCAGGAAGTCACAAAGCATTTAGAATCATAGAATCATAAAATTACTTATGCTGAAAAAGACCTCAAAGATCATCAAGTCCAACCATTAAGCAAACTTTACTTCCTCTCTCCTTACTTGTCCAGTTAAAACAGCCCCTCTGCAGTGTCCATAAGAAAATGCCATTACACTGGGCAATTTACTTGGGATTTAGCTGGCTTCCACACATGCCTCTTCCACACATCACTTGGCTGCAGGACTGTACCTAGCAAAGTTTAGAGGCAAGGGCTGCCACAAGAAGTGTGTTTTTCATGTCTCAATGATTGTAACCTCTTCTGCTATGGGCTGCTGATATCCCAGCTGTCCAGGTGAGTGACAGTGCAGAACTCACCTGTCTGTTTTACCTCATCAGTGCAAGAAAGAATAATCAAGTCTACACCATTATCAACCTGTCCCATTGTCTTTCCATCCCTCCCTGCGTCCAACACAAGAACATAGTCCTCCACTAACTTTTGTTTATTGCTATTAACATTATTCTGGTGACCAAAAAAATGGCAAAGTGTCAGAGTATATACCCTCAAATAGTAAATTTTCATAATAGTAAATCTTCAGTTTTTGCAGTGGAAATAGGTGCTGGACATAATGAGAACTTCAGGGAATCTTGGCAGTCTAAAAGATAAAATCTATATACCCTCATCTTATCCTGGTGGCAGAGCACAAACAAGCTTTTCTTTAAGCACCTGCATGTCGACAGTTCCATGAAATTAATAAGGAAAGGTGGACCCACTTTGCTGTGTAATTATTCTGCTAGAATAAAACTCATTCCACATAATCAATGCCAGCAGCCATACGAGTGTGCAGCTGGACAAAACATCTGTGCTGCAAGAACACAGTGGGAAGGGACCATATGTTCAAGGAATCCTGATTCCTTTGTCCAAAGCTAAACATGAAACTATATCAGGAAGGACTCCTGATGATTTAAACCAGGTCTCACCACAGTACCTGATATCCAAACAGGTATGAGATATTCAGAACTGCCTAAACCTTGTTCTGACAGAAGGTCATTGCATTTAAATTGGTTTTGTTGGAAGTCAAAAGCGTTGCATTTTAAAGGGTGTCTATGCCCGAGCCAGCACAAAACAATCCAGCTGAGAGACAAGCTAAAGAAGTAAATTGTTCACTGTATCAGAAGAAGGTGTAAAATTTGGGACAGTAGGCATCCTTGTGGTTTATAGGATTCTGTGAGTATTAGGAACTCCTGGCACCAGCTGACTTCAATTGCAGCCCTTTGTAGCCCATTGATGCTTTTTCTGAGGAACATGAGCTGGGGCCTAGTAGTAATTAGCTGAACCTCTACTAGTAGAACTGCTCAGAGTGCTCAAACATGGACTTGTTTCTGCTGACAAAAAAATCCTCATGATAATGCTTGCAAATAAGGCAGAGCAGAAAGTATTTCCCTAGATCTGTACACTTCTGTGCCAAGAAGGATCTGAGTCTGTCAAGAACTGTAAATAGTGCCAGTATTAAGTTAATTAACTGTGCAATGGGCCAGGTGTTACTCCATGATTAGTTTGTGCACAGGATTTTAAACTAGAATGAGGAAGAGAAACAAAGCCCCAGCAAGACACAAGAGCTCCCTTTGCTCCCACTTGTGTGCCTGTAAGGGGTCTGGATCCAGAAACCAGCAATAACCACAATAGCACATATATATTCAAGGGGAAGGATTCTTTTTTCTAATTAAAATTGTTTGACAGGTATTTGCCCAGCCTAAGACAGTTGTACAGATTCTTTTTGTATTTATTGGAGAGATAAAGGCATTTCTATCAGCTACTCTTTGGTCCTTCACTTAAATACATGCTCAAGGGAGCTGGATCACCAAAAATGTCTCCTCTCCTCTCCTCTCCTCTCCTCTCCTCTCCTCTCCTCTCCTCTCCTCTCCTCTCCTCTCCTCTCCTCTCCTCTTTTTCGCTGAACCAGTTCTCCTGAGAGGTTCATAATACAAGTTTATGCTGGGAGTCTAAGCATCATACAAGACTAAATGCAAAATTTTGAGAAGATTCAAGTTGAGATTATAAAAATAATAATAACACCATGTTATTTGTAAGGTCATGACTGGGAAAGACATAAAGAAGAAGGGGAAACTATTTAATTTTACGTCATTTTTTCAAGGAGTATTAACCCTGAGATGCAAATGCATTTTGAGGTAGCCTGCCTACCCCTTCTTCTGTGTGGTGACCTCTGTCTCCCCTCTTTACCTTCATCCTCTGCAGTAATGTGACCTTGATAGAATGCAGTGAGTCATGCACAAACTCTCACCATAATGAAGAGGCTGAAAGGGAAAAAGGACTAGGGAAGAATAAAAAAGTAAGAAAGTGTGTGAGAAAGGACATTTGCAAAACTGTACAGGGAGGACACGCGAAATTTGCTTGAGCTATTGAATGTATCTCTTTTCTGACTTGTGCCCGGTGTCTCAGAAGAAACTAAAGAAAACCAGTAGTTTTCCCTCAAAAGCAAACAATGGATATGAAGGGATTTCCTTTGTTTTGGAGCTATTTGTTAATTTTGCATTCATATCTTAAATCTGTTTATGTTTCTTCATGATTAGCTGTTGCAGTCCCTAATTCAGGCACTTAAGTCTTTGATCTAGTCCTAAAACCAGATAGATTTTAGATAGATACAAATTTTGACCCTGTGATCAGAAAACCCACAAACCCAACAAGAAAACCCTGATGTTCCACTCACTCCTTGGCAAAAGTGGCATTTTGACAGAGACAATTCTGCCTCACAATTTTCTGCTGCCAGACTTTGGCCACCATCAATCATATTTATCTCCCTCCACTTTGGTGTGACTATGGCTCAACAGGGACAAGTGGGAAAGAGCTTCGGCATTCAGTGGCTGCAGGTAGAGGAGGGATGGAAGGAATGACTCCTGGTGATTCAGCTCAGATTTTTCTCTCATTAGTTTAATACTCCTTGATCTCCAGAAAGATGTTATTAAATCTTATCCATTTCTTAAACAGGATTCTGATTCCATGCATGTGTGTGACCCCACAGTATCTCTATTGGACCTCCCACCACTGCTGTATTCACTTAATTTGGGCAATTTTTAGTCACATGAACACATCTAGAACATGTTATTTGCATGAATAGCCCCAGATTTTTCCTAGGCTGGCAGCCTCAGAGCCAGGTTGGTCACCTGCATTCACTTGGCTGTAATGCAGGTGCTGTGAACCTGGTGTACAAGCTCCTGCTGCAGGCAGTGAAGAGCTGGGCCCTGATTGTTGCCTTCATATCAGTGTCTGGCAGGGCCAACACCATCTTTGATTACCCTTGATTGCCTAATTGCACTGAATGCTTAAACTCAAGCAAGAGCCCTGATCAGCTCAGCCAGAGGAGCCTAAGGAGGGATTCAGGGCCCAGGTGTGGCTCTGACCCCTTGGACTGTGTTGTCTGGGTGACAGCAGGAGCCTGAGCTTGCAGCAGGCACTTAGAGCACCTGAACCTTTTCCAGATGAGTTAGGGGTAGGGCTGAGCTCACACAGACTGAGCTACAGCCAGGGAGGCAGGTGAGGGAGATGCTCAGCACCTGGCAACACACACCCTGACTCCCTGCAGGATGTGTTAATTTGGGCTCGACAGGCTGTGCTGAGCAGAACCAGCTCATGACTGCCTGCAAATGCCAAGCAGACATGCACTGGGAATTTAGTATCTTTTCTATTTAGAAATTTGACCAGATGATTGTTATTTAAAGTTCAGTTTTCCATGTAATCAAAGATAAATACAAACCATTTATTTTCCTTAGTGTTGAGGGATTAGGATGGGTTCTGTCTCTTTCACAGCAGTTTGTAGAAGGGTATTCATTACTATAATTTATTTTTCTAGCACATTCTTTCTCTCTTCCAGGTTTGACAGTTTGGGGCCTTACTTGCTCTGCAGTGTTATCTCTTAAATCTATCCCTGCCTATATACTGTCTTTTTAATTTTGAAACTGCATCAGAAGGATCCTTGAAGAACTCAGGCTGACATCCAAAAAATATTTGCCACCTAATGCCTCTCTGAGGAACTAAGAGCCTTGAGAGCAATAGAACTTTTATTCTAAAATTTTTTCTCCGGTTAACCCAAGTATTGAATTTGCTATCTTCTATCTTTCATGACACATCCATAAGGAAAAATATTCTGAAACATTTTGATTTCAAAATATCTGTGCCTTTAATTTTGGTCTGTTTAATTGACATGAGCTCCATTTCAGCTCATCTGAGGGTTGAACTGGATTTCTCTGTTGGGGTCCATTGCCTTGTGATGTTGGGAGTTTGGAATATGATGCTCTTATTTTCCCATGGAAAACAATTTGACCATGCTTTGCTTTCCTGAAGGATAAGACCTTCCCATAGGTGTTATTTGGAAACTATTGGCCTTAAGGACCTCCATCCTGAAGCAAAGTATAAGCACTTGTTCTTGTGTATCTAAATGACATGAAAGAAAAGTTTAAATTGATGACACTTTAAATTAAACCTCCTGAGCACAGTCTTCTGAATTAAGCTGAACTTTTCTAAAAACAAAACTGAAGATTGAAAAAAGTTAAATAAAGCTTCTCACTGAAAAAAGTTAAAGCTTCTCACAGAAATCTGTGGCACAACAGGTGATTCTGGAAGATCTAAGTCATGCACCAAGCATAAAAACAAGTTTATTGTTGAAGAAACAGAGCCTGATTTACATTTATGACTTATGACATTTATAAATGTTGTAAGTCAACTCTTCATATGCATGACCAAGCAAAGCCAAACTACATTTTATAAAAACAGAAATATATCCTCGATGACAATCAAATATGTTGATTTGATTTAAAAAAACTTGTAGATTTGAAGTCATATATTAAAGTTTATCAAACTGATTTTAGATTAATTATATCCTACTTTATCTTATGTGAATGCTTCCTAAGACAGTATTTTCATCGACAAGATGAAGTAGTTCAGAAGTGTCAAATTTCTGAAATATTGAAAATTTCAGATAACTGAGTGTATAAGGAAACATTACTGCCTGCCTAGACACAATGATACTCACGCTTGCCACCCACATTTTTTCCCTGAGCAACTATCATCCAGTTTAGCTCTTCCCAAGCCCTGAGCAGACACATTCACAGCAATTGCCAATTTGTAAATTGTCACGTCATGTCTGTGTAAAGGATGGCATAATTACAGAATATATTACAGATAATGTTATTTATTGGATAGTCTTGCCTATACTCCTGTCAGTAAATAAGTCTTCTTATGGCTTTTTCTCTGTAGATGCATTTCATGGACATCTTCAGCAAGTGCTATATATCAGATCTTTGGATTTTCTATCTCCAAATATTTGTGGGTCTTCTAAATCTAAGCTCTTGAAGATGATCAGTGCAGGCTGGGAGATGACCACATCAAAAGCAGCACTACTGAGAAGGACTTGGGGCTGGACATGAACCAACGGTGTGTGCTCACAGCCCAGGCACCCAGCTGTATCCTGGGCTGCACCAGTGCGTGACCAGCAGATTGAAGGAGCTGGTTTCCCCCTCTATACCACCCTCATGAGACCTCATCTGGAGCGCTGCATCCAACTCTGGGGTCCCCAGCACAGGAAGGACATGGACCTGTTAGAGCAAGTCCAGAGGAGAGCTACTAAGATGATGAGAGGGATGGAGAACTCTTATGAAGAAAGCATGTGAAATTGGGGTTGTTCAGGCTGGAAGGCTCCAGTGTGCCCTTATTGCAGCCTTTCAGTACCTGAAGTGGTCCTCCTAGAAAGCCAGAGAGGGACTTTTTGCAAGGGTGTGTAGTGATAGGACAAGGGGGAATGTTTTAAAACTGAGAGAGAGTATGTTTAGATCAGATATTAGGAAGAAACTCTCAGCTGTGAGAGTGGTGAGGCACTGGAACTGGTTGTCCAGAGAAGTTGTGGATGTCCTATCCCTGAAAGTGTTTAAGGTCAGGCTGGGTGGAGGGAGCTCTGAGAATCTGGTGTAGCAGAAGGTATCCCTGCCCATGGCAGGGGCATTGGAGCTAGATTATTTCTAAAGTCCTCTCCAATGCAAACAGCCTGTGATCCTGTGATTCTACCTACACCAAGACAAAGAGACATGTATACAGAACATATACAGAAGCTGCAGAGAAGAAAGTCGCCAAAGCTGGATCTTCTCTGGCTTCCCCCATTTAGCAGGGCATTGTAATGTTCTGGTTTCCACTGCTTTGAGCCTCAGAGCACTTTTGGCCAGTGTATCTTTTGTAGTTTGAAGATCAGAGAGAGAATCAACCATTCTGTATTTGTTCCAGTGTATGATCTCCTTCACTATTAAAAATGTGAAGGAGATCATACACTGGAAAAATGTGTTTCCTACATCAGAATAACCCTTAACTTAAAAAATAGAAGAGATATTAGTTTGAGACAGTTAAATACGACCTTAATAAAACAAAAGAGTGATTGATCTGTCCCCATTCCAACATCATGTTACTGCTCACAAAATATCAAATATTATTTCTTCTGGCAGTGTCTGTCCCTGAAATAAAAGGACCTGAATTTAAAGAATCACTTAGTTACTCACATAAACAATGATGAGATATTAAAAATTACATGAGAACAGAAGGCTCCATCTATCTTGTAAAAATAAGTCTCGCATAGCCACACATAGGTTTCCCAATGGGAAAGCCCTTGCTCAGTCAGGAAAAATCACTTGTCATTGCAAGAAAGAGGAAAGAGACGGTCCTGCTCTGGCAGATTTGCTGGGTGGAACAGCTTTATGGTGATAGGGATCAGAGCTATCACAATTTGTGAAGGACTCGAGATTATTTCATTGTGCTGCTGACCTTGTGGCAGAGCACCACACCATGCACAAGGCCACAGTCCTTCCCATTGTTTGAAGCACAGGTACTGCCATTGTCACTGACCTGCCCTTGCACGTGTATGTTTTTCTCTTCACCTCCTTCTGCAGCCACCACATGGCTACAGCTCCTGCTTGGAGCAGGCAGTGTGCCCCACTGTTTGTTCAGTACATAGAGGAACAAGGCCTGTCGCTGCTGAGCAAATAGTTACACATATTAAATATCAGTGTTGGCTCCTGTCATGCCATTGCTCACTCACCAAGACACTGTCACTGTTTTGAAACTGCAATACATTGGAGGGACTAAACAGTTAAGCTCATGGAAGTCGGACATTTTGCTGCAGCACTTCCCCTTCCTTTTGTTTTTAGGCTGGCTTTCCTGTTACATGTTATCCTGTGTGCAGCCTCATCCCCCACTGCCAGCTGCTGACCCAGTGCCTGCCTGTGCATGGAAGCACCAGGGCTTTCCTCCAGGAGCAGCACTGCGCTCCACAGCAAGGCTTGACCATTTCAATGTCATTCATGCTCTCTCCCTGGAAAGGACAGCAGCCTGCAGACTCCAAACCCCTGGCCTGGAAACCCTGCACCTCCCACCACCATTCCCCCTCAGGGTCAGGAATCACAGACTCATAGGTTCAGTAAGGTTAGAAAAGACCTCTAAGATCATTAAGTCCAAATGTTAATGGAGGCCAAATCCATCACTAAACCAAGTCCCCAGGTGCCCCATCCACACTTTTTTTGAACACTTACAGGGAATGTGGTTCCACTACTTCCCTGTAGAACCTGTTCCAATGCCTGATCGCCCTTCAATGAAGAAATTTTTCTTCATATCTAATCAAAACCTTCCCTGTTGCAACCTGAGGCCACTTCCTCTTGGCCTGTACTTGTTACCTGGGAGAAGAGACCAACACCCATCTTGCTACAGCCTCTTTTCAGGTAGATGGAGAGAGCAATAAAGTCCTCCCTTAGGGACTTCTGCCTTCTCTTCCCTAGGCTAAACAATGCCAAATCCATCAAAAAGTCCTTGTAAGGCTTCTGCTCCAGGCCCCTCTCCAGCTCTGTTGGGGAAGGAAGGAAGGAAGGAAGGAAGGAAGGAAGGAAGGAAGGAAGGAAGGAAGGAAGGAAGGAAGGAAGGAAGGAGATGGCTGCAGCACCCCTCTGTCCATGCTGCTGCTGTGTCTCTGGACACATTTCTAGCCCATGTGTCTGCATACAGCATGTCAGGAGAAACATCAGGAATTTATCCAGCTGACACATATTGACCTGCAAACAGAGAAGCAAAATGGTTGTAAACAGGGAGTGGTCTTCCTGGACAGACACACTGCCACATCAAAAGCAGAACATAGATCAGGTTCATGCAGGAATGATAGGAAACTTTGGTGGAAGCAGCAATGAGACCTGGTCCCAAGCTGGTGGGATATTGTTTTTCTGGAATGGGTTGGCAAGAGAGAACAGCTACTGGTCAGGGCTGCCAGACTTGAGGCTGTTCTGGGTGTGGAGGGAGAGTAGATGCTTGAGCAGCCGAGGACAAACTCTAAGAGCCATTTTGGAAAGGAAATGAGGACTGAAGGAAAGCAGGCTCCCTGTTTGGAAAGCAAAGTAATAAAGCACTGAGGGAGCTGAAACAATAAATGGCTGTTGCTCATTAGTTTCCTGGTCATTACTTGCTGGCTGAAAACAAATGCCTGTTATGGGAAATGGAGGGGATTTTCTTGAAAGGTCTGGGAATCAGGAGGACATAGAAATGGGAAATGAGGAAAGGGGAAAGGCTTGCAGCAGCTGCTTCCCTGAAAATATCAGATGCATGTGTGTGCCTGTCTCCTGACAGGTAGGCTCTATTGCTGAGGGTCAAATGTCTTGTGTGGGAGCAGGAGATGGAGTGGAGGATCTGAGCCCACCATGTGAATGCAGGAAAACACAAAACACCCCAAACTGCACAGCCTGTTACAGTGCTTGCTGCTCAGGTGGGCACCAGGAACCAGCTGAGGGAAAGCACTGCCTAAATCCTACAGTTTCTTGGCCCATATCATCAATTCCTCTGAAAATATGAGCCTTGCCTTTTTTGGCAGATCTGCTTAGAAAGCAGCGAGGAGAATTCAGTATCATAACAAACTTGCAAGCCTGGTAATAGGCACTAGCATATTGTCAAGATTTTTCTTTACTCCTGTAACCAGACTTGGGGCATGTTACAAATCACAAGCTTCCCTTAAAATATCAAGGATGTGTTTAATATAATGTTTCCCACCAGATAAATCAGAATGGGGAAAAAATCTGCCTGTATTTGGCAACAGAGTTAATTCATTTCCCAAGCTTAGTAACAATCTGACTAACCAACTTGCATATTCTTGATACAGGCTCTTACTTGCTTTTAAAGACAGAAAAATATCTCTGCAAATTGGGTGATTCTTTGAAATTCTGTATCTAAAAAAAGAAGAAAATTAGCAAGAAAGGATTTATTCCTGTCTTTGTTTACTTTGTAGCTATCAGAAGTGAATGATCATTTATTTGTCTTTTTTTCTGGCAGCTCCTTCCCTTCTTTAGAATAATTTACATTGAAATATGGATGTATCTATCTATGTAAATATGGACAAGTACTTTGCAGGACAATGGCTAACAATGCTGATAAAGAGGAAGAGCAAAACCAGACCTGGTTTTACATGGTGTTACAGGTTTTCTATCAATTTGCTTTAACAATTTATATACAGACCCTTACTTGCCAGCTACCTTACCTATTTTCATATCTGGGACTTATATTAATGCAATGAATACAATTTCCATAGAGCAGAAATGCACACATTGCCTTTCACTTGTAGGATGAAAGGTGTTTGTTTAGGAAGATGAGGAGTTATGTGAAGGAATGAGTCATACAAAAAGCTGAAATTCCCGGCTTGCTCTCCCTTTCTCTTTTCAAGCATGAGAATCAGCAAATATGGTGAAAAAGGATTTCATATTCACATGAAAACTATGCCTGTGATTAGTCAATGTGATTTAAGGTTTCTGGAATGAAGCAAATGTTATGCCAAATATGGGGAGTTCCTTTCTAAATTGCATCATAGTTGCTTGTAGAGGTTATTTTCAGCAAGAACAAAAGGGTTGGGGGTTAAATTTGGAGAGTCTTAAAAGACAGCAGCTGAGCCCTGTTAGCTTCAGGTTGGTTTTGCTCTCTTTGAGCTGAAGTCTGGCAGCTGAAGAAGGAAGATGTGTAGTGCTGCTGGTGAACTGAATGATGCATAAATTCCCTTGCTGATTCTGATGTATCAGAATGGGACAAGTGTTCACTCACTCTGCATGGTTATCTGGGTTAAATTTTGCCATTTTTCTCTTGGGACCCAGCTTACTGATAACTATACAAATGAAAAAGTGAAGAGGAAAATAAAAGAAGGGTTCAATGGTGCCGGTGAGTGAAGAAGTATCACTAGAAAACAGAATTCAGAGAGGATGAGTAAGGCTTGAATGTGCTGATGCAATATGAATGAACATGTCAAAGACATGCCAATTGCCTTCTTGTTCTTGCACGCATTTTGAATCGGGTCCTGGCAATATTTTCTTGCTTGAGAATTTGCTCCTCTGCTTTCCTGATACCAGAGATTCACCTCAGTAGAGCTAAATCGTGCAGAATCAGGGAAACAATTCCCTCAGGGCAAGGGATGAAGCACTTGCTTAAGGGAACACTACCAGGCAGAGAACTGGTTTCTGCTTGGGGCTAGAGACAAAATGAACCTTTCTACCAGACAGAAATTCTGGTTTAAGCCAATTTGGTTTTAGCAGTTATGTGAGGATAGGGCAGGGATGCAGAAGAAGGGGCTCCCCAAGCTTTTGGTTTTTTGGTTCCTGCTTTCTCACAGTTTTCCTTAGAATTCAAGCAACCTTGTGCAGCTGCACACTTTCATTGCCTACATTTGTATGGCTTTATAAGACACATAGAACACTGTGTGTGGGGGAAAGCTGCCAAACAAATAGCAGGTCTCCATCATTAAGAGTAAAAATGAATGCAGAAACAGACAAACCTAGAGGGCCTGATGAGCTTGTGATTTGAAAGAAAGAGCAGCAATATTTCCACAGCATTTTACAGAAGTCTGGCATCCCTCTGCACCATGTTCCATCATCCCTGTGCTTGTGCAACTTGTACAGACATGAATGTGTGTTTTATGGGTGTAATTGAAGGACACTGGAATTCTTTCTGGTGACCTTAAAGGGCTTTAAATCAGGTACCATTACAACCAGGATTTGCCAGTGATTAGTGACTTTGGATTACCCTTAACATTTGGGAAATTTATTTGTGTCAGAGCTCATGGCAGGCACAGTTAAGTTTGAAATATATGTAAATAAAGCACATATACACAAAGTGCCTATCAGTGCTTAAAAGCCAATTTATATGCACTCTCTACAAAGAAAATTCTGCTGTGGTACAAAATGAATTCCAGCTACTAAAATGGCATTTGGAGGACAAAAGAAGCTGCATTTGTCTGCAGAGAGTAGAATGGGTTAATCAAGAAACAGGATACATTGAAAGCTTTCTTCATTATCTGTTATTTGGCTGCATTTAGCAGGAAGCCTCCAAGAAGGCTTATGAACTTTTGTTTTGTCCCAGATTTTCTTCTGGCTGCATCATTTTTCTGTATTCTCCACTTAAACTGCAGCCCTGGGATTTGGGCCTGTGTTTCCTGCACCTCTGTGCAGCACTGCAGGAGGAGAGGGAGCCCACCTCTTGTGCAACCCAGTGATGGGTTTGGCCTCTACCCTGTAAGAGATATATCAGGCATGTACCTTCATGTTTATTTTAAAAAGCTCAAGCTGATCTCTCCCCTCTGCAGAGCATCATGTAGTGATTAGTGCATGGAATTCTGAATATCCACCCTCCACCTCCTGAAAAATGCCTCCTGCTGAAGGGACTCGAGAGGCCTGGCCCACCAGCTGAACCATGACCTCTCAAAAGGAGCTCACCTGAGAAACTGAAAATTATAATAGGAGATTACTGTGCAAACACCTGTGGACACTGAAAATGTGCCTGCTCTGCTGGCAAGGGTGACTTTCCCACAACAGGCTGGCAGAAGGACTGGAGTATCCGAGCCTCAGCTGCTGCATTCCCCTACCTGGGCCTCTAAGGATGTGGGTTTGTATTACACCTCAACTAAATGTGAGACCTTCCAAATGCTCCTGCCTCTTGGCCTTACCTTCTGTCTCAACTGGACCTTGCAGTTCTCTGGACAGAGGAAGAGAAGATGAGTAGCTGAGCTGATGAAAAACATTTTCATCCCCTTGCCTCCTGTTTCTGCCCAGGTGCTCCTTGCCAGCTCAGACAGCTGAACTGACTCACCCTGCAAGGTCTGGAACCTGCACCAGAACTGGCAGGAGGGCCCAGGCAGGAGCAGAACAGCTTTATACCATAGAGGTTAAAACAACCAGCAGGACTATTCCATACCACTACTGGATAGTGGTGTGTGAGTGATTGCCCCCCACCCAGGCAGAGCTGAACATTTCATGTTTCTCTGAGCAGTGCTGGCATCATTTGCTTCAAGTGGCACTTCCCTCTTCTTTTGGGGGTTCTGAGATCAAGGCTTGAAAAACCAGATAAGTGCTGCTCTCTTGTTAGCAGAGGAAGGTAATGTTTAACACAGATTCTCAGTCTCACTTCCCTTACACCAGCAGTTCAGGGTATGTTTAGCTCTCAGACTCTGTAAACCAGTATTTCTTTTTCAGTCTCATAATGGAAAATAGCAGAGGAGCTTGTGGTGACACAAATTTTTAGTGATCCGATCCCAGCCTTGGTTCCTGCTTTCTGCTTGAGAAAGGTGGCAGGGGGGCTGTAGCCTCATCAAGTGACAGCCATCTCCTTCAGCTCTTTAGAACAGCACTTTTTGGAAGCAGTGCCAGCTCCTTCCTGCCTTTTATGAAGGGTGCCTTGTCTGTCAGGTGAGGAGAGACACTGAAATTGTATGTACCAGTAATCTTTCATTTCTCTGAAGTGCCTGCCCAAAGCAGTGACAAACACAAACCCCCAAGCCATGGTAGCAGCATCCCTAGTGGGACTCCATAGCAGGGAGGACAAGGTGATTCTTATCTCCAAGACAATTTATATCTGAGCAACTTCCTTGACGTCAGCTCTGGGCACAAGCTTACACCAGTGAACATCAGAGCTGCAGCTGCAGCTGCAGCCTGTGCAGGTGAACACGTGTGTGCAGGTCACTGTGTGCCATGTCCCACCTGTCCCCAGCCCACAGCATCTCTGCAGTGCCAGGGCCACCCCTCAGGGGCAGTTTGCTTTGGGGCTCCCCTGCACACAGCCAGGGCAGGCAGGGCACCCACTGCACTGCACTGCACTGCACTGACTCTCGCCTGCTTCCCCCTCTCATGGCTCAGGTGCCTCTGGGTTCCAGGGAGAACAAACTGAAGAGAAGCCACCATGAGAGGAGAGTGCAGGGGAATCCACTGCAGTGGAAAGATTTCTATGCTGCAATGACATTCTCTTTTTGTGGCTGCTAGCTACCAGCCTTTGCTCTGATCTGAAGCACGACCTGGTTCATTATTTTAGTGATGCTGTACTAGACACCACAGATACCCACATCTTGTGCTCTTATGGGGTTTTTTAGTTTTTTTTTAGGAGATGGAATGATCATTTGTGTGAAATGACTTTCTGAGAAGTTATAAGCTGGTTGAAATAGAGTTAATTGTAGACCTTTCATTGTAGTTGTGGTAGAAATCAGCTGCTGTAAAGAACTCAGCTCATGCTGTGTGCAACCTTTATCTTGAACCATGAGCAACAGGAAACCTGTGTGGGTTTTCTTGCAACAGCCCAACACATATAGTTGCTTTAGGACCAGCAGCTAGGGAGACTGTGCACCACAACTCTCAAAGGGGAAAAGTTATCATAAAAGTTATCACATCTGTACAACATTTACCATGATCATCTGCAATTTACTGTGATCAGCTCTTCAGTCTCAAAATGAAATTTGGAGCCAGCTTTGGGGAGTAGCCTTAAACCTCTTTAGGTGCACCAAGGACCTGCATTTCCCAGTCCACACATTCATGATTTGGCAGTTCCTTCCTCACTGTTATTCAATGGGATCCTGAGGAAACAAAATCCACCTTTCCTCCTGCTCTGCACAGGCCAAAGAAAGGGCTCAGGATTATGAATCCTCCCACTTGCCTCTCACCCTGTGCCTCTCACCCTGTGCTGCCAGCCCATAGTCTGTGTCATAATTGCCATAATCTCTCTAAACTGGGGAAGTACTGTGTGGGGACAGGCACTTTCAAAAGAACCTTTCTTAATGCATTACTTTCTAATTGTCATGCTTGGCTGCTTACTGAGGGTTAAAAATGAGGCTTGATAGCAGAGATTAGAGTGGCTATGAAGAGATTGTTTGTGAAGTCTACAGAGTCTACAGTTTTTCTTTCCTCCTTTTCTTTTTTTTTTTTTTTTTTTTTAAGTTGTGGAAATGGTATCTATCCAGGGAAGAAAACTAATGAAACAGATTGGAACAGCATGTAATAACAATTTTTGCATGGTGCTATGTATGCTTTTAATGCTTTTAGCACACATATGTGCTTAGTGTTACTAAATTTTTATTTGATAAGCAGTTGGGATTCTTGTTGATGAATAATTTGGGCTTTAGGGTTTTCTGACAAATAGAAGAAAACTATGAAAAGCTGGGATTCCTCCTGGAAAGCACTATTTTAAAAAAAGGTTTTCTCAACTAGGATTTGAAACTCTTTTTCTGGTAGATCTTTCTTCTTACAGTGCCTAGTCCTATCCCTGCAGACACATTTTCAAATAGCCTCATCTTCCATTGCCACACTAGATGCAAATGAGATTAGCTGAGAGCACTGGGGTTTTGTGTATTTTGAGGTCTGGCTAAAGTCTCCTCACTTGAAAGTGCAGAACACCTGAGAAAGTAGTTTTACATCTGAAAGCCAGCTCTTTCAGAATTGAAAACTGAGGAGCTATGTAGCCAATAAGCGGGATGCATGGGCTCAGTTTTCTGCCATTTGGTTGTGTTTTCTGCAGAACCACTAATTGCACACTTCCCACCCAAACCAAACTTTCATCAGCATTCAGAAATTGCAAAGATATCCTTGCTTCCATCATGACAGATACTGGAACTGAAGATGAAAAATGAAGCACCCAAAATTGAAAAAAATGAAAGAGGAGTTCTTTTTATCTTAAATTGTACTTTTTGATTTTGTCTTAGAAGTACTGGAGGAAAAATAAAAAGCCTGATACAAGAAGATGTCCAGGTCTGTGACTATTAACTGTCTGTTAAAACACAGCATATCAGGTCCAGTTTTCTAGATGAAACACTTTCATTGTCTAAATGTTTAATTGTTCAAACAGTGCTAAAAACCTCCTGGAAGAAGGGCCAGAAAGCGCCCCAAGTGTATTTGTGTACTGAGGAAACAGGTGGGAGCAGGGGGCATTGCAGAGGTGTAACCAACGCCTCTGGAAGGCTGTGCTGGCTGAGCCCCTGCCAGAGCCCAGGGGAGGAGCTGTGGGCAGCAAATGCCTCTTCAGTTTCAAATCTGCACAGGAAGCACATGATGCTATTTTCTAATTTCAAAAGGCCTTGTGCAAGCTCTCTGTGGGACAGCCTGTGGCATGCCACTGAGGGGGACTTCCTGCCTGCCTGCCTGCCATGACGACTGGGACACTGAAGGTCCTTGTGCAGTCTTCAGAGCCCACACTGCAGAGCAGGCAGGCAGCTTTTTGTCAAATACATAGCACAGCTTCAAATACCTTCACAGGAGGTGAGCACTAGCTCTGAAAGCATAATTAATAATTAAAAAAAAAAAGGCAGAAAGAAGAGGAAAAATATGGAAAGGCTAAGGAGCTAATAAATGGTTGTATACATAAGCATAGAGAAAGAAAGCATTGGAATAGAATGCTGTAAGCCCTGCTTTAAAACCTGGACAAGGTGGAGACTCCAATGTGCTGGGTGGCATGCGTGGTGGCTGCTATCTTCCCTGCAGGGTTACACGGAAACTGCAGTGCCTGGCTGCACTTCCCAGGGATGCTGTTGCATCCCAGCTGCCCCTTGGAATGTATGACTTTCTGCCAGCATTCAGGGTCAGTCTGGGCAGCTGGGAATGTCACTTCTTCACAAGCCCCCTGTTCCATCTGCCTGGGGAGTCAGGGCTGTGAGGCACAGTGCTGAGCACAAGTCCTGATACAGCCTGGAGAGCACTGGCTTCCCCAGTCAGGCCGTCACCATCCTTTTCCCAGCCAGACTTGGTCATAGCAACATTCCCTAACCCTGGGGATGCTCTCAGGATGCCTGACATTTTCTGTTTGCAGGGAATTGCAACAGGACTTTGTGCAGAGCACAACTGAAGAATGTCAGCTTTGGATGCACCGATGCACCCAGAAAACAAACTGGTTCCTAATTCAGCTAAGTGGGAACTACAACTGCTAGCACTTTTTGTGTTCCTTGCTCTCTCAGGCTCTTCCTCAGGCTGCTGTTTGCAAGACCAGGGTTTTTGTCTGCAGTTGGAGGGAAGAAAGTGAAATGGCTTTTCAGTCAGCAGTCTCTTGCCTAGTGCTGAGCAACAGAATCCATGGGTGCTGATGGCAATATTACCCTGCGCTCTCTCAGCCCTCTCAGTCTTCTGTGTTCTCTAAAATACCTGGAAACTATAGAATTTTATGTGTAGATGTTTGAACTCTGACTCAGTTTATGTTGTCAATAATAAGTCATCAACATTTCATCATTAAAAAAAAAAGAGTAAATCAGACTGTAAAAATTATTTACATATTTTGCAATACTACAAAAATGTGGTGGTTCATTATGTCAGATCTGTCAGGATGGGATTATTCCTGTACATGTCAAATTCCGGGTTCCTGCAGAGCCATGGCAAATCAACTGCAAGAACAAAACCAAATGTGCCTGCTACTTAAAAGAGAGCTAATTCTGTAGAAAAAAACTCCTCATTTTGCTGATTTCCTCTGTGTACTTTTATTTATATGTAGCTAGGCTTTCTTCTCTCTCAGGAACTATTTAAAAAGTAGTAAAAGATATAATAAACCCTAAAAGAGAAATGAAAAATTACCTTGTGACTGATCTCAGTTCCCTGTGTGGTCTGAAGGTCCCTCCACACCTACCCACTGGAGGCAATGAGCCCAGGTGGGGAGAAGGGGGGTGCACTTCCCTCAGTGCAGTGTTTCAGCGCTTTGGAGAATTTTATCCAGTGGCATTGCTTGGCTCACCCTGAGGCAATCTGTGAGACTGTTTTTTTGTTTGTTTTATGTTTTTAAATGTGGGAAAGCCTGTCAGCCTAACACCTTTTTCAAAATTACCTCTAAGTCCTGGAGGTTCTTTAAAAATTATCACTTTGCCTTGGTTACCCCAAGTGGATCAAATAGCTAGAGCAGATGTTGTAGAACTATAAGAGACGATTGACATGTTCATAAAGTTGAAGTTGCTTGAGCTGCTTATACAGAGTTAGATCTAAATGAAGCCCTCCATTACTTTCTTTCTATGGCAGGAATAAGTCGCTTTGATTGTAAGAATTAAACAATATAAAGTGTCAGAATAAGTCAAAAGAAGCACTGGTGGTTCAGTGTTGCTTTCAGTTAAATTTATTAAGGAATTCCTCTTGAATGCATTGGAAATTAAATATTCATGAGATAGGCTACACACTTTTGATCTGTTATTTTTAAAACAAAACCAGCCACATGTAATTTTCACATACATGTAGCATACCTAGTGCTTGTCAGGTTTTGGGTTATTGGGTTTTTTTTAAATTCCAAATGCTTTCCATGAGAAAATACTATGCTAACTCAGAAACTTGTGTCCACTCTGACAAGACTAGGAGCAGCTTGCCAGGCCCAGGGATCCCTTGGTAAATAAAAGGGGTTGGCAGCTCCCCATCAGAGATGGCCAATGGTGCACAGTGAAGATGCCAGAGACAGCACACTTCCAGAGCTCACTCTCCCTGATGGAAATCTGAGTGAGGGACATAAATAGCTGCACCCCCATTGCAGTAAAATGTCAGCTCACAGTAGGCTAGAGACCCATTTTTCCTTCTTAATATGCAGTTTTTTACTCACAAGAGAATATTTCCAGAAAGAGAAGCACTCATTTCAGGTAGAGAACTTTGGGATGTAGTTGTGTAAATCAAAGTTGATGTAGGGATTTGAACCCTGGTTGTCTGCACCCTATAGCAGTGTCAAATTAGCTCTAAGGTACAATTACTCCCAAAATCAGCTTGGCTTGGCCTTGGGGATTCATTTACCTGTGGATCCTTTTTAGATTTGGTTTCCACAAGGTTCAGTTCAGCAGCTGGATCATAGCCTCCTGGTGGCTCTCAGACTGCTGGCCTGTAGGGTTTCCTCCAGAGCCAATACCATCATCCTTGTCCCCATTCATTACAGCAGGGAGGCAAAAAAAGGCTTGTGGAATTCAGGCTTTGACTTGTGCTTTTGTCACTGGGGAGCCACAGATGCCTCCAGCAGTGATTATTCTTTGGCAAGCTTGCCTGACAAACAGGAGGGCTCTCACACCAAGACTTTGACACAGGCTTGAGGAAATCACAGGGTGCAATACAAGAGTCACCCCCCTTAGCTGGTACCCAGTCCCCCACTGCACTTACTGGTGACCCAACACTGGTGTAAAATCTCTGTAGTTGGCATTATCATGTCTGTGGAGCAGCTTTAATTCCTTTTTACCCACTCCTCCATTTTGTGGTGTTGATGATTTCCAGCTGCAGCCAAGCTCCTCTGAGATCTAAAGGAGACAGCGAATTAGTGACACCCAAACTCCTGGTGCCCATCTGAGACACCCACTGCAAAGTCTTCTGAGGTTTGGGCTGCAATAAGGGGCTTGGTAAAATTTCAGCAATTTTACCAAGCACTGTAGGTTTTCTGTGCAGTATTTTGGCAGCACCAGACAGAGTTGTTTGTACTGAAATTCTGAAATACTGAATTACTACTAACACTTCTATAATGCCAGGGCCTAGAAGCCAAGATTTCCTGTGATTATTCTTGAGGCTAGATCAGCTGTTGAGGCCCAAACTAACACCAGAGTGGTGTATTTTTCAGTCTGATGGCTAAATCACATTGTATCTAAAGTACACTTCTTAAATTGCATTACTTGTTTTTAAAAAAAGAAGTGAGGAGGTTTTTAAGTTGTGCTTGGTAGAACCCAAATATTCTATTTAATCTAAAAGTAAATGCTAAATTCAGTTTTTGGTATTTAAACTCCATTTATTATTAGCTTATCACTCCAAATGTTGTTTTGAAAAGTAATGAGAATAACATTTTTTTCTTAGTATTCATTTTCTACCTGGAGAAATCACAAGATTCTTAAATTCTAGGAAGAAATTATGTCTTCCTAAAAACCATAATTTTGATGAATAACATATCTCTCAAAAAAATATCTGAATGTTACCTCATTTGAAATGTCACAAAGTCACAATGTGCTAAGTTTTTGTCTGCAAAGCTGTTACTTCTTGGTTTAATAAAAAAGACCACTGGAAAAATGAGAACTCTGGATGTTTTTCAAGATAAAAGCCTTGTGGGCTAGCTATGGTGCTATGATAGGTACACAGATCTTTTGTTATTAAACTCAGTATAATGGAGCTTTAGATAAAAATTGTTCCATGGAGGACAAAACAAGAGCATTCAGTGGTGTATTTATGATTCAGACAACTTTCCATAGGATCAACTGAAAACAACAGAAACAGGAAAATATAAAGACATGGAATGTCAACCAAATATAGCACCAAGGGCACATAGCAACTGTTCAGTGTTAAGCAGGAAAAAACCCCACATAAAATCTCTTGGAAAGCTGAGATTTCTTTTCTGCATTCAGGCGCATGAGGAGCTCCCAGCAGGAGCTTTGTGGGAGATCACACATGGCTGGTGGTGGAGAGCAGCTCAGGTGTCCTGCTGGGGCAGGGAGAGTGGAAATGACAGCAGCCTGTGCAGAAACCAGGCCAGGATCATGGGCTGGCTCCATCTCCTGCCAGGCTCAGTGGGTGTTAATCCTGCTGCTGTGCTCAGCACCCAGGCCTGGATTCCCCTTTCCTTTGTTCGGGGCTGAGCTGAGCTCTGGAACCCCCTCTGCAAGGACTTTCCCTCTCCAGTGTTTCTAGATGGGGCCCTGGTGATTCTTTTCGTAATTGCAGCACTTCAGGAAAAAATTTCCTGGGGTGGCTCTGAACCCAAACATTAAATAAATAAGATCTGATAACTCAGCATCTCTATTACATCTCCCATATCTGTGTGTGGTTTGTTTCAGCTGCAAGATCTTTAAAGCAGCATCTGTCTTTCATTACATGATTTCATGGCATCAGGGACTGTGGAGTTAGGCATAAAAACACAAATGAGAAATGTATTTAATTTATTTAACTTACATGTAACTTCATTGTGCTGAATGATGGCAGAGAAGTGTGACCTCCAAATAAATAGCCTGCTATTTACTCAGGATGATTTTTATTCATGTCTGGTGCACTGTGGCAGTTTCTCTTCAGAGCAAAAGCCAACATTGAAATGAAAATACCAGTTGCTGGGTTATTGTGCTGTGCAGTCTCTCCAAAATCCTTGCTAGCCCCGTTCCTTTTGTCTGGGAGGGCATTTTATGTATTTGTATGTGAATAATTCCTAAAACAAAGATGCATTCTCACTCTCAGGCTGTGGACCTGGCACACATTTTCTTCAGAAAACATCAGAGCTGTCTGAATAAAAGCTTCTTCAATATTGCCTTGCTGGTGTGCTCAGCTCTGTAGGAAAATGTACAATAGGTTTGTTACTAAAAGTACCATAAATTATATTTGATTCTGCTTACTGCCTAGAGAGTAATTAAAAAGCCATTTAAATGGAAAATAAATTATGTGTATAACATAAATTGAATTTTCATGCCACAAGATGGTTCAACAATATAATAGCACATAAAGTTCATGGTGGAGAGTTGTGCTTTTTTTATTTATTGGACTTCTGAGGTAAATTGTCCCCCAAACTCTAATGAAATGTACACACATACACTTTCCCATTAAAAAAATCCATCTAATGATTTGTCAGATATGGCTATTCTTGTAGAGCATATTCTGGATGCTCTGCTTATGTAAATGCTTTTCTAGTGCTGCCACTTAAAAAACTGAACACAGATACAGTCAAGATCAGCTCTGAAGGTAGCTATGTAAATGATGCCAGGGATTGTGCCTTTTCTTTTGGGTGGGAGGCACATTTCTCATCATCAGCTTTTCAGCACTCTGCTCAGCTACACAAAACCAGTGGTGGTTATTCACAGCAGGACCAGCAGGTCCCTCCCACACACAACAGGCTGAGGCAGGTAATGCCAGCTTCTCAGAAAATATAGAAAACATTGCCACTAATAAGCCTGTTTGCCTCACTCTGTTGTTTGGCTAACAGGAAAAAATGAGGCGTGAGCAGAAGAAGCAGAAATTGGGATCAGAGCATCTTTTGCCTGGAGCTTAGCATGGCACTGGGGTGAAGGCAAATCCCTCAGTGTCAGCCAATTGAGAGATTTTGCAATGAATCAGAAACTTGTGGTTCATTCCTATCCTAGACATGCCTGCAGGGAAGGCAGCAGTGTGGGGTGAAGGAAGGATTTGCTCTTGAGTCAGCCACATCCCTTTGCTTTTCCTTCATTTCCCTGTCTGTGACTCTGACAGTCATTTGGATCTGTTGGTAAAAATCTCCATTGGGACTGTGCAAGGCTGTGCCAGGGACACCAGTGGTGTGCTCCACACCTGTGAGAAGTTCATCCTTAACCAGAGAGCTGGAAGAGATGCTCGTAAAAGGCTGAAAGATGGACAGCTGAGGTGGTGAACTGGAGGGACTGGCACAGCTCCTGTCAGGAGACCCAGCTGACACCACAGCTGCATGAAAACACTGAGACATCATTTGCTGATAAGGTTTCATTTATGGATCTGTATTGCTGGGGCAAGGACAGCAGTGTCACCCCCAAGGGGTTCTGCCTGGGACTGGGGGATTAAATTGCATCAGAGAATGACTGCGTTATCAGTGTAAAACCAGTTCAAATTCTTCCTCCTTTTGAGCTGGATGTTGGTCCATGATAATGTCATCCCTTTGACAGTGACATGAAGGAGAAGCCACAGAGGGCCAGGCATAAACAAGTGAAACTCAGGACAGTGTCACTTTCTGTCCTCACTAAGTTGTTATGTGAACTCAGCATTACTGTGGCAGCAGCAATACATGGGGAAGAGGCAAGAAACCGTTTCTGTATTTGAAATGTGTTGGACTGCTTATAATTTTTTAGGAGAATGCATTTGATAGGCATGGGTTCAAAAGAGAATAAGAAATATTTGAAGTGTTTGAGCTCAAGGACTGCACAATTGTGACACATGTCCCTCACAGAGGGGCTGAGAGAGAAGCTGGGCACTCTCAGTGCCTCAAAACCTGGAGGCGTAAGGGCTGGGGATGGCCATTTGGGGAAGAAAAACAGATCCTCCCACTAAAGAAATCCTGAAGAATAAAGGAAGTAAAAAAGCAAACATTTTGCACCAGACAAAACAGGAGATGCTTCTGCATGGTAGATGGGGACTAAATATATCCCAGTGCTTGTGGCACCAGCAGGGTTCTGGAAGGGGCCTTTGGATAAACGGTCATGTCACTTTGTCCTGGGAACCCTTTTGGGTTCCATACATAACCAAAGGTTTTCAGGAGAGAATAGAGCTTGAGAGGAGCTGTGCTCTGTAGCAGAGCACGCCCCTGAGTCCCCAGCATGTCTGGAAACAGCAGGAGTGGCATCTTGTGCAGGCCAGCTCTTAGCAAAGCGTTGACCAGGAATTCCAGGGAGGGCAACCCCGTCCTTCACAAAATGATTTTTGCTTATGAGAAGGCACTGTTAAATGAACCTGACCATAAATTATTTCTTTCCTCTGGTGAACAGAGGTGATTTTCAGTTTGAAAGAATGAATTTCTAATCAAAAAGAAAGCTTGTGGGGAAAACTACTTCCAGCACACTCTCTGGAGGTTTTTGATGAAAGTGCTGGGGAGTAAAATGCAGAGCTGGGGATTGTTATGAAGTGCTGTGACTTAAAAAAAAAAAGGCATAAACAAGCAAAATCCTGCCACAGTCACTAACAAAACTCACATTGTTATTACCAGAGCAGAAAAAAGATGCTGTATAAAATAACAGAGATTGTTTACACTGCGTTGCTGACACAGCATGTTCCCCAGCTCTTTTCACAAGTGAAGGCCATGCTCTTGGTGGTCTGCTAACAGAATTGGCTGCATAATTTTCAGATTTTCAACAAAGGTATACATGGTTTAGGGATGGAAATATTTAAGAGAAGGATAGGGATTAATAGAAGAATTCTATTAGCTTCACAGGAACACTAATGCCAAAGAAATTCATCTGCCAAAAATGCAAGACAACCAAGTAAAGGAACAGATATTGCTACCATTGGGAAGAATTTGTTTGTTTGTTTTATTTAGGGAAAAGTGGCATAGGTAGGTTTAACTTGTTTGGAAGAAAGGCCATTAGTCTATAGATAGAATTACTAACTTTTCTAGTAGTCAGGGTACATCTGAAATAATAATGCTTGACTTCACAGTTTGGTTGGCAAGGATTTAATATGTGACATAATATTAAAATGAATATATCAACACTCATCCTATGATACTCTGTGACCTTTAAGTAAAGAAAGCATCAAAATAATATGTCTCATAAAAATAGCATGGAGTCTGTCTCCAATCTGTGTTTATCACTGCTACTGAACAAAACTTCACTAGCAAAGCATGGATTAACACCTCCTGATGCTTAGCTCCCACAGACAAAGATATGGTTCATCTTTGAACCTTTGTACACTTAGGGGTACTTTTTTCTAAATGGTATTTCTGCACAAGGCCCTCACCAGCAAAACAGCACAATATAAGCAGGATTGCTGATACATTTTATTCAGACTGGACATCATGGATTCAAACAGCCAAAGAGTAAAAATCCAGAGGCTCATAAAATGCACTTTGAGAGAATTTCCTCTTCTGTCTGGCTTCCAAAGGAAATGACGCTTGTGCAACCACATTGTGTGTGTGTAACTCTCCATCTGCCTCTGCCTGACTGTCTGAGATCTGAGCTCATTCACAGGTGCCAACAAAATTTGTAAGGGGGCAGAGGTATCAACCAAATCTGTTTCATGAAAGCTGGTGGCTGGGAGGAGAAGGCTCTTGGTCACTGTAGGAGAAAAGCCACGGTGCAACAGAGCTGCAGTCAGAGCTTATAAAGCCAGGCCCTACCACACCAGAATGGATATACAGAAGATGCAGCTGGGAAAACACAACACAAAGCCAACACTTGATCAGAACTTGAACCTCAATAAATGTAAATCAGCCAGAGGACAAAAGTCTACTGGAAACAGGTTTTCATAAAACTACCTGAATAATAAATCTGGTTATATTGGGTAGCTTGGCATTAGCTACGTCCATTTTTTTATTCACTTCAATATTTTATCCAAGATATTTGGTTGCAAAGAGGTTAGACATTAGCACAAACTATTATGTGTTCATTTAAGTCATGTAGGAACATGTGTGAGATCTTGGTTGCAGCAAGGTCACAGCTTTTGGTGTTTGTAGCAAGAGGAACCAAGTCTCTGAGGACCCAGGCTAACTTCACAAAACTGTATTCAGTTTTGGATTTGAACCAACATGCTAGTTTCCAGTGCTAGCAAGGACTTTGCAAAATTTCCATCTGGATTTTCCAATAAAGACAGTAAAAATAACGTTTCTATATTGTTAGAAGGGAAGTGAAAAACCTGAGGAATGGGAGAAGAGCTGAAGCATTATTTCACCACTCATCTTTTTCTCAACCAAGTTTTCTGCATACAATACATGCAGGACGGAGGACAGGACTGAAGCTTAGAACATGCATAGCTGACAAGAAAATCTGCAAATGAAATGCAGTACTCAGAATCAAGGGATACCAGGAGGTACATTTGCCTTGGACTCCTCTGCACTTTTGTCCGGTCAAAAGTTTGAATCCACTGCAAGAGAGGAAGCCAGAAATTGCTACATCCAACTCCTGTTTCTGCTTTTTTTCCCTGCCATCAGCTCTGGAGAGAACACTGAGGATAGTCTCAATATACAACTGTGCAGTTGCACAACTGAAATTGCACTCGTTGCCTTCCCTTAAATAAGGAGATATAAATAAGGCTGACCTTTCAGATTTTAAACATCTGTGGTCCTAGTCATGACTAAATCAGCTGAAGGTAAGTCAGGTAACCAGGCTGTATTTTACATCTGTTTTTCTAAGACCATTTTTTGAGGCATTGTCTTATACTATGCTTCATTCACTTGTTATACAATGCATCAAATCACACTCTGCTTTGCAGCACTAGATTGTAAGTTAAGCATTTTCCTTTTCGCCACACTCCCAAATATTTTGCCAGCAGTCACTAAAAGTTAAGCTTTTTGACAATAACCAGTCATACCATATTAATGAGAAAAATTTAGCTTGGGCTCCAGAGTTCTACCACCCACAGACATCGTGCCACCCAGAGATGTGTTGCTGTAACCTTGTCTTCTTCCCTTTATTTTCCTTCCCCCTCTGAGCTCACACTAAGGCCGTGAGCCCTCCATGAGCGAGGCTCCCTGCAAGCAAGGCTGCCCTTCAGTCCTGCCCCCTTGCTTTGCCCCACTGGGAGATCTGTGGGAAAGCACTGGCCTGCTTTCTGTGGGAAGCAAGGTACACACACAGAGCATGAGTGGGACCAAAATCAAAACCTTGTTGATCCAGGTCCCAGTTTAAAATTCGGGTGGGGTCTGCTAGCTGTGTTCATCTCTACCTGCCAGCTGGGAGGTGATCTGGGGTCTACTGCTTCAAGGTAGTCCAAAATGTCTTCTAGAGCATATTTTAAGATACTCTACAATAAATTTAATGTTGAAGTATTTAAGTTTCTCACTCTCACAATTCAAAATACAGTTGCTGCAGTAAATAACATATTATTACATGCAATTTTAAGTGCTTCCTCATGAAAAGTACTTAGACAAGACAGAAAATTCTGAAAAGAAAAAAAAGATAAAAACAAGAAGTTGAGTGAATAGTGAATAGCATGGGTAGAAAACTGCCGAGCACAAAATATGTGTTAGCATTACATTTGATGAAACAATGACAAGGCAAACCCTGGTAACTGTCCACAACAATGTAAGATTGTAAAAGGAGAAATGGGGGAGGAAGAGGAGGTGGGGCAGAAATTATTCAGCCTGGCAGTCAAAAGCCATTCAGGGCGGTGGCACCACAAAAC
Source organism: Melozone crissalis (assembly GCF_028551555.1). Taxonomy (NCBI): domain Eukaryota; kingdom Metazoa; phylum Chordata; class Aves; order Passeriformes; family Passerellidae; genus Melozone; species Melozone crissalis. Next base: position 57,128,897 of record NW_026535791.1, on the reverse strand, counting down.
CCAAAAAAACCAAAACACCCCACCCCAAACAATCAAAAAAACCCCACCAAAACCACTGCCAGAGCCCTAGCAGCAGTGTACACGCTCAGTCACGCAGAAATTGCCTCTGTGGGTCAGAGATCTCCTGTTGTGCAGGGCCAGCTGCTGTGCCAGCACAGGGGACAGCGGGAGCCACAGGCACCGAGGCCGCGCTTCGTTTCTGCCTCCCAGACAGGATTGTGAAAGTGGAGCCCATTGTTCCTGCAGGCTTTAGACATTGCTTTACTGGTCGCCTCATTTCCATAAAGCTCCCTGGCCTCCCAGTAGCCCAAATTGATTTCATGAATACAATTTTGTGTGTTTTAGGATTCATTATTCCCCACGTCCCACCCTCTCTGTTTTGTACGAGGTAATCTCGGTCCCTGAGCAGAAGGATCCTGCTGGAGCTTTAATTAAAAGCTGTGGGCACAATATAAAAGTGTTTTCCTTTGCTCCTCTGAGTGCCAGCCACATACTTCTGCCTGCTTTCCTGTTTCAGCTGAAAATGAACAGGAAGGAAGGAGACATCACAGCCTGTAGCGCTGGGATAGGCAATAATATGACTTGCAAGAATGTGGGAGGAGACTTCTATGCATCTAGAAAACCTGAATCCATGGAAATGTAAAATTCAGAGTGGAGAATGTAAGACAGAATGAATGAGTTCTTCCTTCTTCACCCTTCCATCTCCAGGCATGCCTACATTTCTCTGCATTATTATTGCAGCTTAATTTTTTGATGCAGAAAGTTTACAGCTTCTCTTCAGAAGCTCCTTGTTGCACTTGCTAGACAGTGACCTAGATATTTCTCAAAGGTTTGAATTCAGCCTTCATTTCGCAGGCTCTCGATAGTCCAGGGAAGGAACCACAAAGATGAGCCACAAAAAATGTATAGTCTGTTCTAAGAACTTTTGCATAATTTTGAAGCTGAGGTTCTGCATGCCCGTATGAAGTAGCCTTGACTGTTATATAGCAGAGCAAGACTGAGGAATCATAAACATGATAGAGCTAGAGGATATCAACAAATATTTGGCAGTTTTCACTGTTTTGCAGTCACAGTCCAGTTCAGACAACAACCTTCCAGTTGTTTTATTTACCCTAAAGACAGGAATTTTCCTTCACCTGGGGACATCTTCATAGATGGTACCTTTAAGAACACTTTCTCTGCCATTAAACTTCTGGGGTTTTTCCTCCTCTTTATCACCTTATCCCTGAACTGGCACCAGGTTAACAACTCCTTTATCTCTACTGAAGTCTGGCACCACTATCATCACTCATTTGTACTGGTGTGGTGTTCCAGAAGACATTTTCTCAACCTCATTGATGCTGTTTGGTGGGTAAAACCTTTGCTCAGCAGTACATCAGATTCAAGAACTCACTGTATAAATATTTGCAGGTGCTCCCTCAGAGTCAGCAAGACTGATATATTTAGTTCCTTCTAATAAGTCACTTGCTATAGCTCATTAATCACTTTTATTACCCTCTCAATGCATTTGGTAAATGTAGCAATATGGTATTTGAGTACCGGAAATAAGACAGCTCATTAATTGAGGCAGTGCCTAAAACCACTTTTATTTTGCTATTCATTAACAAATCTACAAGTAGATTTTAGTTCAACAGGATCTTTGCAGAATTCACTAGCACTGTAAATATTTGTCTAAATAAATAATCATATTCAAAATACCATTCTGAATAGGAGGCCATATTTGCAGAGAAGTTTTATCTGAACAGTGTGTGGGTTTGTGTCTATTCATCTGCTTAAGGGATACATGAAATACACTCTAAGGTTATTAACCTTGGTGTTTCAACAGAGGCCATATGTAAGAGCTATTTTTCCAGTGTGACCTCGACCCTACTTGTGTAAAGCATCCTCAGGCAGATGATTAGCATCACCTATCATCTCAATTTTCCTTTTGTCCCATGGGTTACTTTCAATACTAATGAATCAGAGGTGGAATTGTTAGAAGGGGTGAGGGGATCCTTGTAGGATCCTACTGCTCTTTCCATTTTGAAATTCCAATGTATATTGCATTTTAGTTCAAAGGCACAATACTGCTGGGAAATAGGAGCCACGAGTTGTGTGGAAAGAGATCCTCCTCTAAGACTTTGCTGTGGTCAGTCCTGCCAACTCCACAGCTTTCATCACACCACACTAACCTGAGACTAGCAATGCTCCACTCTGTCTTCTGATGAAATGTTTTGGTAATCTACATCCAAATATCTCCACACTGGTCCTGGCTGTACCAGAGAGCCAAACCCAGGGTAGTGACGCTTTGTTTCTTTTCCTCCTCACTCACATTGGGTCTGCACCTGCTCTGGATGAATTGTGGAATGTCTTCAGTGAAAGCAGGTATTAGTGTGATGGTAGGCTCAGATCTTTGTACTGCAGTGTAGCTTTTTTCATTCATCTGTTCTCCTCCAGCCACTATGCCACTGCTGCCTGGGAAATGTTCTGTGGCATAAATCTGCTCCTTGGTGCATGTTGATATCAATGCATCAGCTCTGGTGCACTGCTAAGGCAATGGAAAGAAAAGTAAGGTAAATGAGATTATGGTTAATAAATCACCAAAAGACATGAAAGCTGCAGTCCTAATTTAGACTTAAAGATCTGAAAGGACTCTATCAGTAGTGTCAGCACGTATGTGTGCATGTTCTATGCACAACATAGAATCAATAGGGTCATAGAACCATTTCAGTTCATTAGACCTTTAAGATCATTGAGTCCAACTATGAACCTTGTATTGCCAAGTCCACCACTAAACCATGTCCCTAAACACATCTACATCTTTTAAATACCTCCACCTGTGGTGACTCAACCCCTTCCCTGGGCAGCCTGTTCATGTTCAGAGTACTGCAGCCTGCACCTTAGGAGATGCACTTCTGTACTACAGATTGTATGGTGCTTGAAATTATTATGGGGAGAAGAAAAAAAGCACAGGCCTGGAACACAGAGATGTTTTCTTGCATCCTATGGTAGTGCGTGTTCAACAGAAAGGAATACAGTGCTCTGATATCAGTGGGCACCATTAGGTAGTAAAGACAAAATGCTACAAAAGTTAACCATATTTTTGAGGCTCAGTCAGTAAATCCTACTTCCTCCCTCTGCCCCACAGGAACCAGGCATCTGCAATGGTGAGGCAGAATTGCAAAGAAGTGTTTTTGTGCAGGAAAGTGTAGGCTAAACTGATGCCCAGAGGGTGGATCTCATTCTCTAAATCCCCACTGCCCCTCCTTTCTCCCTCTGTGCTCCAGCAGACAAGAGACTGCATTACACATCTTGCAGGAGCAGCTCACATTGACTAATCCTGGGTTAGGAGGCAGCCATCAGCCTCTGTAGGAAGGAGAGCTGGCCATATAACCACATTCCCTGGCTCCTGGCCAGTTTTTCCCAGATTCCTCAATGCCTGTCAGTGGTGTGGTTTTTTCTGTGGAATTCTTCCACAGTGTCACCTGTTCCTCTAGAACATACTGTGCCATTGGATTGATTTCCTTTAATTCATCTGGACATGCTAATGGCAGGTATCAAAGCAGAATAACAGCAAAGCAGTAGAGACTACTGGAAACAATTTTGTCAAGGAAGGACAAAATTTACCAAATTGGACATGGAAAATTTCAGAGTTTGGTCTAAAACTTTTTATCCTTTTTGCAGGTATGCTGAGTTGCTTTTTAAAAAGCCATGTGCAGATCATTTAAAACCACCCCTAACTTGCATTAGTATTTCATTCAAAAAGTTTCTATACACTAGATATTATTCCATAGTTACTATAGATACGTTACATGCTTACAGGCAGGAAGTGTTCCCCCAGTTACACTGTGCTAATTATTAGCAATCATTCATCAGCAACAGGTAATTACTAAATAATTATTAGGAAACAGAAGCAATCAGGCCATGCAAAAATGTCTCTGCTGGGGTCACAGCTAGAGAGAAAAAATGCAAATAAAGAGTCTTAGAAGCTTAAAAAATTAGGACTTAATTGACATAGAAAAATTATTCAGCATGGCAGACTGAGGCGGCAAATACCCTTGAGGGATGCTGCAGCCCCAGCAGTGAGCTCTTGACTGATAGAAACAGCAGATGCAGGAAGGTTGTGATCAGCAGGTTTGCTCTGTGTACCTTAAGAGCAGCAATCAGTTGCCAAGGAAGAAAGCAGGCAGCACCACACACCATCCCAAACCACTGCTGTTTCCATGCAGAGGGAAATGAAAAACAGCAAGGGACATCAGGGCTGGCATCTATTCCTCTCTAAAACTGGAGGGAGGACACAACCCCAAAATTGCTAACTCTTTTGGAAAGGCCATGTCAGTTTTAACTCCTCATGGCTGAAAAGCTGGACTTTCAGTGTGAGGATGTCTTACTCAGTAAGTCTATATTCATTCATCCTCAGGGCAGCACAAACAAGGAACTCCTGTTTCCGAAACAGCCCCCTGTCACATGCAGAGCAGCTGATGGAGCAAAGAGCAGCATTTGTGGATGTCCAGAGTGACACCCATGGATACACATTGCTGCTGGAGCCTGCTGCTGCTGGAGAGGGATCACTCTGTGTCCACAGAAATCATCCTCTCATCACACCCCATGGTGCAGCCAGCCCCACTGTTGGTATTTTAGTTCAGAAGAGTACAGCAGGCAGGGATGCAAGTGGAAAGAAATATATTGCATGTGAAATTGATGGATTGCTTCATACTTCACTCAACTGAAAAGCTTACTGCTTTTTTTCACTCCTAAAAGTGAAAGTTCTCTTACTTTGCCACTTGTTATTCTTTCACCCATGCCAGATCCCATTTCTAATGTCCAATCAAGCCTCTCCACTTTGGGATACAGGCAAGACTTGGGGCTGGTTTTCTCTTTATGAAACAGAGAAGTTAACTCTGTGTTGGGACAGCTGGGACATAGCTGTCAGTTCCTTTTCATTATCAGCAGCACCCAGCTGGATGTCTGGAATTCACAGACACTGGGGGAGACTCATGTTTGCTTGAATTTTAAAAGCAGGTTGCTTGCTGGGAATGAATGAATACCCTGCAACAGTTGCTCAACTTTGCCTCTTGCAAAGTAAAAGCAATCCCAGTGGCCACTAAAAAACAGAAGAGAAATAAAACTACTCTTCAATTCAGAGTCTGGTTAGTACTTGGAAGTTTTGCTTTTGCTGCAAAATAATCTGCACATGAAGTATTTTTTAAAAGACCAATACCCATAACAAAACCAAAACTAAGGAGAAACCCCAAACTGTCCTTACTTGAAAATTAGTTCCCACTGCCACTACTCTTGTGAGGTAAATAATTTTACAGCTCTAGTAACTTCAGGATTTGCTGGAAATTTGGATTTAGATTGAAGAATCTATTGCTGGGCACTTTAAGATCATAAATGATGTTCTGTTTGCCATATGTCAAATTAGCAACCTCTGCCTAAGTCATGGTCCAAAGGCTGTGATTTGTGCAGTGGCACTGCGTCTTGGAACAAGAAAATTTGCTGAATTTCTCTCCGTGGGGGTCTGCAGCTGGTGTCTGGGACAGGAGTTTAAAATGTTTCTCTCCCTAATCCAAAGTAGCTAATGACTTGGAGGAGTCATTTACTTACTTGCTTCTCAAGTAAGCTTCCTAATTCTAATCTTAGCTTGTCATCTGTCACAAATGAAGGCAGTTCCCTTATGGGATTTCAGGCTGCCCTCTGCAAGGGCCTTCTCTTCGTTTTGGCCTTGCTTTTAAACATATCTGGTTTCCCAGGTATATTTTTGCTCACACAAGAGCAGTCCAACAGGAATTCTGGTGGAGACCTTCTCAGACATCTTTTTTCTTATTTTGCTTTAGGTTGAGGGCTTTTGTTTGCTCGAGGTGGTGTTTTTAGGTGGGGAATTTTTTGTTTCCTTGTTGCTTGGATCAAAAATAGCTTGGGCTGTCTAGGTGGTCATTTCACTCCATTTATTAGAGGCCTAAGTTATTTTCCACCTAGCTGAAGCTGTGGCCATCCCTGCTGTTGAGTCTGGGCTACATCATGTGCATAACACACTCTTCATAGTGTCTGAAAAATCTCTCAATTTTCTTCCTATAAAATGGTTAATACCCTGAACTAACAATTAGTCAAAGGTACAACCAAACAGTGAGCTTAAATAGCCAGCCTGTGCAGGGGAGGAAAGTAACTTTTTTGAAAGATTCTTTACGTGTAAGCCATACTGACCAACAAACCCATGAAACAAATTATATGTGTAAAATTATATAAGAATCTCATTACAAAATAACTCAGCATACAAAAAGAAGGGATGTAGTGAATGTTAACAGCCAGCCATTCTTCTCACAACTCAGAGTGTGCAAAATAGGCTCATTCCAGCTAGCTGGTGCTAAATATGATTTATACCATTGGTGAGCAACTGCCTTCAGTATAACTATTTAAAAATCCCAGTGTAATATTTTCTCCTGACATTCTTCATGCTTGTGTTGGGTCACCTGGGAGTTACTTGGTCCTGCCTAATTCCAGACAACCAGCATCCACATCACAACCAGCCATAACTACAAATTTTGCGGGTGGTTTCAAAGCATTAACTCATGGAAACACAGCCTTAGTAAGCTGATACACATGATCAGAAACACATTGGCATTATCACTGTTCAGGATCTTTAGGAAATCCCAGGTGAAGGAAATCCCAAAGTTTAAGCAGATTTTAGCCCCAGCCTGCCATGCACACTTTAGCCCTTTGTTAATTTTTTTTTCTGAAGTTTTTATATTGCAGCATAAAAATGTTTTTCTTCAGTTATATTGAAGAAAACTATAAAGAAATGCAATATCACTTCACTGTGTCCATGTTTTTTGTGAAGCAAACGCGCTCTGCTCCAAACGCAAACTTATTGAGTTTATTTAAATATGTTTATTTAAATTTATTTATTTAAATATGTTTATTTAAATTTATTTATTTAAATATGTTTATTTATTTATTTACTTACTTATTATTTAAATATGTGCTTGGCCTGCAGAAGGGCTTCTTTTCTTTTTCTAAAAGCAAGGGTCATGGTCTATTAAAAACTCAGGCACACTAATGATTATATGAATGTCTTTTGGTGTTATTCTCTCTTCAGTGAGGCTTGGCCTCCTGGTGTGTGCACATGTCAATTCATGGCCACAAGTTTAGAGGAAACAATCTTGTGTCTTGAAAATACCAACCCTCAGTCATCTTACCAGAACACAGCTAAAGGTTCTTGACGTCCAGTGGCCAGAAAGAGGCAATAATGGGAAGACAGTTTTAGTTAAATTCAGTGCTGAACATAGCAGAAAATCCAGTTTACTGGCTCATAGCTGAAAAGTAAAGATATTTTATAAGAATAAGCAGGCTGGCTGTTTTGTTCTGGGGCCTTGACTGACTTTGCCAGGAAAAGTTACAGCTCCCATTTGACTGTTGAACATGATCCTGTGATGAGCAATACCAGAAGTCAGGACATAGTCTGGGCAAAAAATGGCACTTCTGTTGAATAAGACATGCCTCCCAGCAAGGTGTTTACCTCATTCTTTTGGTTCTATGTCCATGCTATTCCAGCTGTGAAACAGAAATTGTCAGGGCAGAATTAGAATGGCATGGACAAGGTATAACGTTTCCTGGGAAAAAGAGATTTTCACAGACCTTTAAACTACAAAATAGTTGAGGTTGAAGAGAACATACCAAGGGCATCCCATCCTTATGGGGCTCATCTTCTCCAAAGTAATCTGGTGTTTCTACCAATTTCTGCCAAATCTCTGCACCATGGACCAGCTGCATGGTACTCAGTTCAATGTATGATGAAACTACAGTTTTACTGATAGTTTTAAGTATTCTAAATTATTTTGTTGTTGTTTCTTTGTTTAAATATGCTTAGGTTACATGGGACTGGATGAGTTTTGCAAGTTGATTGAGATACTGTGGCTTTGTGACTGCATAAAGGAAGTCCAGGGGCTTGTCTCTCACCACCAAGCCAGATAACATGTTCCACTCCAGAAAAAATTTCTTTTGTTGGAATGGCCCAAATCAGGAGGTGACTTAGCAATGGGACAGGGCAAGTGAGGAGGATGCAATGTTGTGTGTCCTCCCTGCTTTGCTTTTACCTAGCACTACAAGCATGCTCATAAATAGTTGCTGAATTCCTTGTGGGATTTGAACAGGCAAAGGTTGCTTTAAACAACCTTAATAGTTCCAACAGTCCTTGCACATCAGACCACAATCCTTTTCCAAAATGAAACACATTGCCTTAAAACGGTCCAGTTCATAATCCCAGAATTTCTCCAATAGTAGCAAATATTCCAGCCATACTTTGTCTTCCCTACACAAACTTTTATTTGGAATAGGTTCTAAATGCAGAGAAACTTTTCACAGGCCATCTGAGTTCTCCCAGTCTGAAGACATTTTTCAAAAAGCAAATAAACCTGAAAAAGACCTTTTGGGATTTCTTGTTATGTTTTCTTATATGTTTTACCAATTATCATATTTCCCATGTGCCAAATCTAGCAACTGGTCTGAAAAGTGCACCTGGCTCCAAATCTGAACTTCAGAACTGACCCCAGAAGAAGAACCAGTACCCTGAATTCACACATCCTTTCATAAGTACTCTTGTTTCTAAACATCAAATCTATACAAATTACTTTCTTTGTACCTTCTTTGTATCAAGTTACCTACTTACTTGTACAAGAAATACCCTGAAAAAAATAGATTCAAGGTGACACTGAACTTATATTCAGCCTCCAAAAACAGAGAGGAGGGACTCAACAAAGAACTGTTCGTACCACCTTCTGTATCACTGTTGAAATCAAGAGGATCACTAAATCCTCTATAACACCTGGCACATAAAATCTTATCTCACTCAAAATCCTCAGAGATATTAATGGAGCTTACCTGCAGAGCCTGAGAAAGTATTAAACCAAGCAGGCTGACTCGGTGTTTTTTTACCTACTTGAATTCTGTGCTACTGTGCTGTTCAGAGTGATTCAAAACAAAGGCAGACCTTGTTTTGTCGAGGAGCTAATGCGTCCAGGCAGGATCCCCTTTGCATCTGATCATTTTGGAGTGTGTATTAAAGCATTGCAATGAAAATCTGCATGCTGCTGCCTCAGTGTGTTTATCCAGGCCTCATCATTTGGCAGCAGCTCATCAGCTTGTCTTATGAATCTGTTTCTGTGGGGCTGTGGCCCTTTGAGGGTGTGTGCTCTGCTGCAGCTGGGGGATACTTGATGGTGCTTTGGGTGTTCAAGTGACCCTGAGTCTTGAAGATACAAACAGGAAATGCTCTTCATATGGGGAGACACTGACTGAATAAATACTTCTACAGCTTCTGGTGGAAGAGCAGGTCCTGTGGTAGGTGTCTCATTTTGAAACAAAATTATTTTATGATACCTGTTCAAATTATGAATAGTTACCTTGATCTGGTCAGAACCAGCACAGAATGAATGAAACCCAACTTTATTTCAAAGACAGCTGTCCACTCGGTTTTGTAACTACCCCTCAAAAATGAAACACAAGTGCAGATTAAGTCCTCGGGAAGGACAAGCCTGGACTTTCCACAACAGCCTGGCTGTGGGAAAGGCCCCATCTCCATGTTCCTCAGGCACTGAATCAAACCATATGTTCATCACACCCAGGGAGAAGAGGAGCTGATGGTATTCAAGCTTGCTTTTGTGCCTTCCCATCTGGAGTAAAGTACAATGGTTCCTGGGATACATAACCAGGAAGACACTCAGTGCTTTGCCTCTTCCTGTCTTGCTTCTCTCACCTCTGACAAGGTGAGCCTTTGTGGCAAAGAGGTGATTCAGACCCTTCTGTTTGACTGACCAATTAACGCAATTCACAGCAAACTTGAAATCTGTCACCTGTTTTACAACAGCACGTGATGACATCAGTGAAAAATAATCAATGGGTATTTATTTCAGGAAATGTTCCAGGCCAGGTTGGATGAAACTTGGTCTAGTGAGCCATATCCCTGCTCCTGGAAGGGGGGGTTACAATTAAAGGATTTTTATGGTCCTTTCTAGCTCAAAGCATTCCATGATTATATACTTCTATGACACAGAAAACACATAATGCCTTTGGTGAAGTGCCACTTAAGAAGAAAAAATGAGATTTCCCTTCCTGTATTTATCATGATCAGCAGCTCTGATGTGCAGCCAACTTTCCCTTATATTTGGAAATAAAAGGATACCTTCTTATGGTAAGCAGTACCAAATGTAGACAGCTCTTATGCTCAATTGTGTCTGTCTGAAGAGGAGTGTTATTATGGTGCCGCACAAAAGATTTATTGCATGGTGGCTTTTTCCTGAAATCAACAGCTGTCTTTTGTTTTAATCATTGTGTATATAAGGAAAAGAAAGTCATATGATATGGAGCACTTCTAGTTCTTAAGGGCACTCTGTGTTGCCTCGGAGAAAGCCTAAAGTTTGCACAACAGCAAAAACTAGAGCAGCCTTAATTTTGCAAGTGTGCAGTGATTTTACTGTAGATGAAAACTCCAAAAGGAAGCCTCCATTCACTTCCAGCACAATTCACTTGTTGTTTGTGACTTTTTGGCACACAAATGCCAGGAGATATAGTGAGGTACTTTTCAGCTAGCAGGCATCCATTTCCTTCTCTGAAGCAGCAATAATCATTGTTGAAATCCATCTCTAAAAACAGGAAGCTTTATCATTTTGATTTTCTAGCAACCTCGCCCTTTCTTGTGAACCTGACCCTCGGTACAAATCATCTGCTTTGATTCAATCATGACTGTTATAAGACTGAAGCACAGGTATTTCCTATTTTGCTCTAAAGCACATACAGTGTGTGCTTAGAAACGTCCCTGCTCAGGGTGATTCATCCAGCCCTGCAGGAGCATTGGTTAATGGAGCTTTACACAGAAGACCCGCATGTTTACTTCGTGCTTTTGTTTATGTGTTATTTCTGTGGAATAGAGGGAATGAAGCAAGACCTCTAGTGCTGGGAAAATATTATCTGAGAGCAAAGCAGAAGGAAAGTGCTGAGGGTGAATTTGCAGGCACAGATGACGTTTTTTGACATAGCAGCAGCAAATAAATTGCTCTCCCAGTGGTACTTAGCAAGAGGGCTCTCCACACAGAAGCGTAGCAGACTCACAGCTGCACTGGTGTTGTCAGATACATTTCATCCCTTCTGGAAGGGATCCTTGGCAGTGCATGCAGGGCTGGGCACACACACTTGGTGGTGCTGACTAATTGCTCCTCAAGAGAGCAGTCAGCCAAGACCACTGCCCTGCCGGCACTGTGGTCACTAAACCCCCATCTCCACTTGTGTTTTGGCAACACAAACACCCTCTGGGATGCCCCAGGCTCTGGGCTACCCTATGGGAGAAAGCCCCTTCACTCCCCACTGCACAGGAAAGCTGGTGCCCAGCTGAGGAGCCCCTGGGACACATTAGCCTGGGAAACTGCTGTCATCACTTTTGTCACAGGCTTTTGTCTTTGGCTGGCTGTGAAGTAATCCTGGGGTGATGATGGTAGAGGAAGGGATACTGGCTTGAATGCAAAATGCTGTTAAGACTTCTTTATTCCCAGGAGGATTGGCTGAGCACCTCACTAAATCAACCCAGGGAATGGGCATTTAAATGGCTGACAAGAGGATCCAGAAAAAAATACTTTGGAAAGGATTGTAAATAAGGTCATTGTAGGTCAGCAGCCATCTCCAGTTCCAGTAAAGAACTATATCTGACATAGCTTCTTGCAGGAGTATTACTGCTTTCCTTAAGCAGGCTGGAGAAAAATAATGGGAGGTGGTCTGGGAACTTAGTTTCCATGTTGCCTTGTTTTGTTTGGACAACCCTAAACATTGTTTATCCTGTGATCTTGCCCCTCTGTGTCTCCCACCCACAGAGTGGTCCAGAGAAGCGCTGCGCAGGGATCCAAGGGTCCAAGTGCACCAGCTCCATGCAGTTCCACTGAGGTCAATGTGCCTAAAGACAAGGAGAAGGAACTATGGTTTCCCATTCCAGCACATGTAGCACCCTCTTTATGGCATTGTCTGCTCTGTGCCATTGTGTCTTTGTGTTCTATGTGCTCTATACAGACATTAGCTGAGTCAGCTGCATGCCAAAAGCCAGGGCTGTGCTGGAAGTAACTGATCAAGTTTGGTCAAAACTGCTGTTGAAATCACAGTCAGTTCCTGAAAGAGTAGATAAGATCCTCCAGCAAACTCCACTCACTGGCATCACTGCTTCTGTCTTTTGAGGGCAGTTGTCTGTCTGCTCTGTCTCCAGTTCTCAGCATCTCCTTCTCCTCTTGCCACCTTGGTCCCCAGCCCCTCCCTTGTCTAAACCCCTGGGAAAGTCCACAGGATCTCCAGTGAAGGAACATGTAGGTGCTAACCACCCAGCTGCTCCTGCTGCCTCCTGAGCACCTCTGCAGGGCTCTGAGCCCATCTCCTTGTCCCCTACATGCCCCCAGCACGCCCAGAAGTGACTGGAGAGCTATTGAGGAAGTGATGAGGGCTGGCCACAAATACACATTGAGTCCTGGCTGTGAACTTGACAATCAGGAACTGTAAAATACTTCTGTGGCCTAAAGCAGCATTTTCAGTGCTTTTTATTCTCTGGGGTTTCTTTTGCTTTGTTCGCACCAGAGATCACTGATAACACATGAGAAAGGGGAAGAGGAGGATTTCTCATTTGCAAGCACGACACTCTGCTTCCAGCAGAGGAGATTTTGCAAATCCTTTGTGAGCAGGAGAGCAAAAATTCACCATGGAAAATGCACAAGGCTTTATCCCCACAGTACCTGCATGAAGATGTCCAGCTGGCTGACAGAAACAGGCTCTCTTGAGCTTTTTTTCTGCTTACTGTCACCAGGAGGTTTTGAACATGCACATGTCACACCCCAGGAAGATGTGTAGCTGCATGATACAGAACAGAAACTGTTTCTGTGAAAGGAAGAAAACAACTTTACAGACTGGGAAGGAAACAAGCAATCTAGGCCAGAGTCTAAGCTCTTTCCCCTGAATGCTTTCTCAGCCTCTGACCTCTCATTATTTAATTATCACAAGAGAAATCTAAAGAGTGTATTCCCTGGCTCCTGAATAAATGCTAACCTGCAACATAGGTCATACTTACACACTTCACATTTGTACTGGCGCATATGGGACCTGAGCACTGTGGCAACAACTTCTGAGTCAACTGTGAAGAGCCAGAACAGCTGAGACACTGCTTATTTCAACAGACCAGTCAAGACAGACCAGCCCAAATGTTTCTTGATATTGGATTTTATATTTCTGCTTATTAGAGGTTCAATGGATGTAATGCCCAGCAACTTCAGCTGTGGTTTCTGCTATGCATGGCTCCAACCAGAGGGCTCTCTAAAGGCCCTTCTTGGTCCTATTAAGCATCTGTGAAGAAGATGGACAGGGATGAACAAGTAAGAGAGCAAAGGAGGCAACACTGTGCAGCACAGCAAGCTGAAGGTATCACTTCCTTACTGTAGTTCAGATTTTTGTAAGCAACACAGCAAAGGATGTTTTAAAAGCTGGATTTAAAGAGCTGCAGCAGATCCTGCTAGTAGAGAGCAGTGGACACTGTAGTGAATACACTCAAAATCTGAGGGGTGGTGTGGGGGATCTGGTGGGCCTGGCATGGACCAGGTGATGTTCTGGTAGAGAAGATGTGCAGCACTTGCTTGTGCAGTTACACTGGGGTGCCAGTAGTGGGATGTAGACAAAATGGTATGCCAGCAGTAAGACAGTCCATGGTGAAATCTGATAAAGGAAGAAGAGGCTGCAGGGGTTGTGCCCCTAAAGGAGAAGGGTAGGGCAGCTGGTGACAGTTTGGGTGGGAAAAACAAGAGATAAACAACCTCTTGTGGTATACAGTGCTGATTAAAATCTGAACTGATTTATAATGACTGCAGCTATTGCTCTCTCACTTATCCCAGTTCTTTGCAGCATAACCCCCTTCTCACACCCCAGCCATCACTCTGCTCTTATGGATTGTGATTTTCCATGAGGAACAGGCTGACCTTCCTTCCCACCCACACACATTTGTCGGCTTTTTATGTACAATAGTGATTCTTAAATCCTTAGGCACCAAATTTCTTGGTCTGAAATCTTCCAAACCATATTGTTTAATCTTTCTAGTCTGCAAAGCACTAAGGAAAGTCATGTGTAAACCTAACTTTACCATAGTGCAGAAATTCAATCGTTGCATGTGGTAGAAATGTTATGTCTCAGCAAATTTTACATTTTCTCATGCAATGGGGATTTGCATGCACAAATCCTGGCTTTGCATGTCAGATGTACACATCAGTCAGACACACACAAAATTGCAGTTCTGTCTGAGAAGCAGGATCCAAGCAGTGTTAGTGGCAAGACCCTGCACTGCTGCTCTCAGATATCCTTGACCGCTTGAGTCCCTGAGAATTGTCTAGCTCTTAACATAATAAGTCTTTTATAAAAGAAAGAAACAACCTTCCCTTTCTTTTTCTGAGGCCATGACTTATGCTACTGAGACACAGATCCAGGAAACCCAAGAAGGATGTGGTTTTTTTAAAGCATCATTGACAGATAGTGTGTAGAAAATTAAATCATTATCACAGTGTTTAAGCCAGGTTATTTAGGTTGCACAAAGGAGTAGGCAAGAAAGTGGTAGAAAAGGTACTTTTTGTTTTTTTGAAGAAGCTCAGAACTTCAATCTCCTTAAACAAACTGAGTAGTTACTGAATTATTGAAGATACAAAAAGAAATTCATGCTAATTCTGTCTGTAATACACCCCCTGTGGATTCAAGAGGAGAGACTGTTCAGAATAAGATTGTCATTTTTTACATGGGTAGAGTGTTGCAGGCCAGCTGACTTGGTGCACACATGGCACTGCTGAGAATTGTGGTATCCCTGCATCTGGGTCCCTTGCTTCCCCTCAGGATGGAACAGGTGAAATGTTCACCAAACCAAACCAGGGAGTGCTCCTTGCAGCCTGCAGTCAGGGTGCTGGCAAAGGGGAGGGGAGAAAAGGAGGAAGAGAGAATCTGCATTTCAGAAGTAATGTGGATTTGCACCATGCAGTCTTGCCCACGCCTACCTCTTTGTTTCCTTCAGATTGTACAATCCATTTGAACTGATTAACTAATAGGATAAAAATTCACAGTGTTCCTGAGTAACAATCAGGTCTGTATGAAAGATAACATTTTAAACTCCTTCCATCCCCAGCTTTTCCAAAGTGAGGCTGACTCTGGCCCAGCCTGGTGCTCTGGTCTGTGTGCCATGCATCCCTGCTGCTGGCAGCAGCTCCCTGCACTCCCACCTGAGCCCATCAGCTGCCTCCTCCCCTGGGCAAGTCCTGTGGGGCTGCTTCAGCTGTGGTAGGCAGATACATCTTTTGTGACCCACCTCTGAGCTTGCCATGCCATCTCACAGGGGAGGTACTACACAAAGCCTGAGCTTTTCTCATGTCCTCTTTCTGGCACTTCATCCTATGGCTATTAAAGGGGAAAGGGCTCCCAAAGACCAGGGTAGAAAGAATGGAAAGAAAGGTGAGATGTATTTTTCCCTCATCCCATTTTAAATTTATTCTACACTCCCCACTTTGAGAAGAATTGGTCTCTCTCATATTCCTTCATTCTGACTGGGGTTTTGGGCTTGATTAAAAAGAGCCACAACCTAAAAGAAATCAAGGTGGCAACTAGATTTTTCTCTTTTTCTTTAAAAAGCCAAAATAGATTTAAGGAAGAGTTATTATAAGGAATATTCCCAGGTGAGTTTTCTTTTGATGTCTTAGTGTAGTCTATATTTATTAATTTATATTATTTATGTATTTATATTTATATAATGCCTGCTCTCAGTTTAGTGGGTATTTTTGCAGTTTATATAAATGTGATAAAAGGATGCCAGTGTTAGAGTTGTGTTTCAGTCCAGCAGGCTGAATAGGAAGGAAACAAAAGGTTTAAATCTGGCAAGGTGTGGATTGCTGATACCAATGCATGACTTTTGAATTTACAGCAATCAGTAAAAGATGCTCTTTTGCTTTAGAAGGAGAAACATTTCTCCTTCATTGAATGGTGAGAGAGGACACAACTACGTGTTGGTTTTTTTCAGAAAAGGAACTCCAGCAGACTCGCTTTTGGGCACTGAGGAAACAGTAAAGTCTCAGAGTATTGGCATCTTTTATTTTAACTGCAAATTGCTTGATATTTTTATCCTTGCAAACATTTTTAGCATCCAAATTTGCTTTAGGTGATTTCCCCGGGCAATTAGGTAAAGAAAGTAGCCCAGTATCATTCATTTATCTTGCTTCATGCTGTGCCTGGTGGCAGAGTGTTGTTTTTCAGTTTCCCCTGCTTTTTCATGAAATATGAGAGCACTGAATTCTACACTGAACAATGCAGTCCTGCAGTTTTGTTTATATTGCAGATTAAAATCCTGGTTCAGCTTTGGGCTGAGCAGCTTGTGTTAGTATTGGACCTAGAAGCTGGTGTTGGTATGGGGTAGATTTGGCTGCTGCATTCCTCCAGGTAAAGCATGGTTGGCAAGCCTTAGATCTTCATGCACAAAACAGCTTTTTCTGTAGCACAGCAACCAGAGAAATATACAGGATTAAGTTCATCCACCAGGTTTGCTGTGGTGGTTGAGCTCCTAACATTGCTCAATGTTCCAGAAGGGTGAGGATCACTGAGTGCTGATCATGGAGGGCAGGAGCAGAAATTTTTGAAGAAGGCCAGAGGGGAAACGCACACAGAACAAGAATGAGAAGAGAGAACAAGGGAAGAACAGAGACGAGGGAGAAGAAAGAAAATGAGAAGCAGACAGTGCAAGACAGAGAAATAAGTGAAACACAGCGGTGCATTGCAGGCACAAAAGCAGAAATGGAAGTGAAAGAGGGGGTGTTTCAGAGGGACACTGAACACCAGCCCTGGTCATGCTGGGTCAGCATTTCTCAGCCATTACACTCTCAGGCCCAACCAGGAGCAGAGCTCTCCCTCATGGCTGCCCTAAGGACACTGCTGTGCCTGCTCTCACAGAAACAGTCCTGCTCCTCTCCCCTTGGTCAGGCAGAGCCACACTGAATGAGGCCCTCTGGAAAGTGAGGTTGCTGCAAAGGAAGGTGGGAAATCCCTCCTGGCTAAGACAAATAGCTTGGGGTTAAAACATGCAAAATCTCAAAGCTTTCCATCACTGCTGTTATCACTTCTGATCTATTTTTATGTTGAAGCAGCTTCAGGTATGGTTGCTGCAGTTGGCAGAAGTTAAGAAATTCAAAAAAAACATGGCACAGCTCTTCCACAGAGCAAGTAGCCTCCCAGCAATTAGGCAGCTGACTGGGAAAGAGGAGCCTTGTGGAGTCACGGTCACTTGTTATTTTCATTCTGCCTCGTCAGCCTTTCCTCTGTGTGTGTCACAGAAAAAAGTCAGTTGCCTGAAACAAACTCCAGTTGATCTGAAGTCTGAACCAGCCCTGACCCTAATGACTCATTCCCATATTTTTCCTATTTTTTCGCTAGCCAAGTAAAGTTCCCCTTGGTTTGCCAAATTTTCAAGATTTTCAGAATTTTCAGTATTTGGGCTGTAAGTTTGGGGAGTTTTTCCATGTAGATAGTTTGACTTGATCTTTTTATTTGTTTGCCTTTCTCTATGTGGTTATGTAGTGTGATAGGCTGGAGCAGACAGGAATGTGCTCCCTTAGCCCTTGCACATTTTCACATTAGTGAGAGATATCTTGGAAGAGGAAACTCTCTTCTGGAGCCCAAGCAACACATCCTAATATTCAATTAGCTATAGAGAATGTTAGTGAGGCCAGTGCTGCTTATCCTGAACTATTTATCTAGCTGTACTGTGTGAATCCAAAGGAACAGCTGGTCTAAATTTCTCTAGAAATGTTTATCTCTGAGCAGATTCAACTAATTTAATTTCTGCTTTGGTTTTGGTCTGTCTGGTCTCTATGTCACCTCACCACTGGGACAGCCACACTTGGAGCAGAGCTTTCCTTTGAAAGATGTCAGTGATTCATATGCTCCTACCACAGCTCCCTGCAGCACTTCAAGCAACCACTTTATTTGCACAATAAAACTCAAACCAGAATTAGGAAGTTCACAGCCAGTTTGCTGTGTAATACATTAAAAAATTAATCATGCACTCAGTTTACACACTCTTGTTTTGTCCACACAAAAGATTTGTGATGGCACTTTTGTTATGCTGGTTAATACTCTTACACCAATTTACAGGCTGGTAGCTTCTCCTGTCAGTGATAAGGTACATAGCAGGGCAAAGCATCAATGGCAAACTTGATCAGCTTTTAATTCAGGAACTCATTTAATGGTAAGACTTTGACAAAGTTTGAAAAAAATATTTTGTGACTGAATCACAGCCTTGATTTTTACCAGCCCAGATTTTAACCAGGCTGCTGTTTTCTTAACTGCCTATTGATTTGTGTTCATCATAGGCTATATTTTTATAATTTCTGTCAGAGTAATGGTTAAGGCTACCACAAAAATTCATTCTAACCCTTCTTTTTGCAGTGACCTTTCTGTGCAGATGTTCTGCAGAAAACCCAGTCCCCAGAACAGCCAACAGGGATGAGCCAGGAAATGAAATGCTGAGAATCTGAGGCTTGATCTGGAAGGCAGCCAGGGCACACTCCTGAAAGCAGCAGCAAGGTTTCTGCCTTGAATGTAGGTCACCACTCACTTATGGAAATTCACTGCTCCTGTGAAGAGTGCCATGAAGCAGTGCTTTAGGGAGAATAGACAAACATGTAATGCTCTCTGTGCAGTAATTACAGTGGTGTGAGGGGGAAGGTTCCCAATTGCTTTGGCTTTTTCTACTCCTTTTTCACCACCTCTGTGGAAGCAAGGCATGTTAACATCTGACATCACTAGAGAGATTCCTCGAGGGCACATTTCACTTGGAAGCATAGTTTAAATACAAAATTTCTTGATACAAATAAAGCATCTGTCTTTTCTCTTTTTAGACAGATTACACCCAAGAAGTTGTTCCAGGCTAAATTCTATTGTCAAGGGGAGGAGATGTCAGCGAGCTAATCTCCTCATTGCCTCCAGATCCCTGCCCACAAGCCTGCCTGCAGCAATTGATGGGGATCACTCTTGAGGAATGCAAGCACACACAAGATATTCATTGTGGAGATCTGACTTCTCATGGGCTCTACTGACACAACCTGCAGAGCATGCTTACTGTTTGCAGGTAACCACACAGTTCAATACACTGCTATTGCCCTCTGAAAGCAAAGAAGAAATCACTGGTGTGGTCAGAGCTGACAAACTTTTCATCTGCTTTCATTTCACATCCTACCCATCAGAAGAACATTGTATATCACTCTTGTATATCATTTAGTTCCAGGGCAGTAATGCCCAGTTCTCTGCCACTTTGCTATGCCTTGCTTTGGAGATCCACCACCAGCCACCTAATGACCTGCTCTGCTGTCATCACAGTGTGCCAACATCCTGCACATTCAATAAACCTTTAATGCACCTCAGGCATGATGATGCAAAGAAAATGTAAGTGTTCAAAGAGAGGTCTCAAGAGACAGCACACTAAAAGTCTTGTATCGGTGCTTCAGTCTCAGATGAGGCCATTAAGGTCTTTCATACTGGCTGTCTGTCCTTAAAAGACAGCATCTCCTCTTGATAATGGTCCTGTTCCTGCCTTTCCATCCTCCAAAATGTATATACTGCCCTTTGCATTTACATTTTGTTTTTTTCTTAGTCGCTGCATGCATTCTTCTCTGTAACACTAAACCTTCTGATAAAACTACTTTTCTGTCCACCATACCACTAACAGTTGCACTTCCCAGAAACACATTCCTGATGAATAATTCAGCTGGTTGCATGATGCACACCCATGCTAGAGTCTAGCACTGCAGCTTTGGGCCTCCATCAGTAGTTCCTCCTTGTCTGTGACAACAGGTACTATAGAAAAAGGTCTTTTTTTTATAGTAGGCCACCAGCCTAACAGGGGCTGTAAAAGAAAAGCATTCTGCTTGGCAGACAAAAGTAGGACATCTGGCCCCAATCTCATACAGTCTCAGCTCTGGCTCAATGTCATGATTATTTCATCTTGCTGGGAAATACTCTGGTTGGAGACATGCTGCATCTCAATTCAGTTGCTCCCAGCTAAGAGGAGAAACTCATACAAGTGAGTTTCAGATCCCAATTCTGATACATATTAAATACAATTTTTAATATAACTGTCAGGACAAAAGGCTTTACTGGCCAATGATCATTTCTGAAGAAATACATTGAGGATTTAGGGAGGACATAGGGAGCTACATCCAAAATTAAACTGGAAAAGAAGACCAAACCAAAAAAAAAAAACCAAAAACCAAACCACTGGTGATGACTCTTTGGGAAATGGGAAACAAAAAAAATTTCCTTATACTTACTGGTTTAAATTCCTCCACTCCTAGAAGCTCAATGCTGAGCATGCCTAAAAGTGCCTTCCTGCTAACCTGGTTGAACAGGTTGCCATCTAAGCCTAATCAGTTATCAAAGACTGGAATACAAATTCTCGGTTCTATTAGCTAGCAGCCAGCCAGCCAAATCTTCCAGTTCGATCTTCCAGGCTTAATACAGTTAGTTACAGGTTTTCTGAAAATGGTCAGCATTTCATTGCAGGAGCCAGATGCAACCACAGCCCTTTCTGTGACATAAATCCTGAATTGCCTTGTCACTTGTGCTCCACAAAAACTCCCACTGCTCTAGCCAGAGTCTGGGCTCCAGCACTCCGCTCAGCACTTTTAGCATCCTCACAGCCCTGGCTGCCAAGATGGGGAGAGGTTTGCTCTGAGCTCATCACATGATGAGAAACTTTGTTCAGGGTTTGTGCAGTGGCACATATAATGAACAGTCTGTGGGACTTGTCTACAAAGCCTCTAGCTTCAAAATACAAGCCTCCACCTATTTAGCACAGGAATAGCTCCATTAGATGATAATATCAGGAAATTATGTACTTTATTCAGACACCTATAGGAGAAGGGTACAATAATATGTGTATATTCAGAAAAAAATAATAAAGTACTCCAAAATCCTTGGTAGAAAGAGCTCATAGACCTTGATTTCTCAAGGAGCAAATGATTTATGATCCACCATTCTGAGTTATTTCTCCTCCATTCATCTTTATGCCCTAGAGAGGTATTTCTATTAAGCAGCTCTAGTTATCTAGAAGTTGGATATCTAGTCAGAGTTGATTGTCTAAGGTCACTTAATAGTAGATATGCAGACAGCTCCAGAGGAAGAAACACCTCTCCCACCTCAGGCACCTCCCTGAGACTCTCCATATTGACCAGAGAAGCTGAGATGATGTTCAGGCTAGGCAGCTACCTTAAAATGATGGGTCCCCAGACACCACCCTGTGTATGCAACTAGACCCTGGTGTGGGTGCAGAGAGAGCCTGCTGCTGCCCCATGCAGGGCCAGAGCTTGTTGCAGGCAGGACACCCTGCCCAATCCTGCTCCCACTGCCAGACTTGCTCCACAAGCACCTGGCTGAGGAAGGATACTTCCTGAGTGGAGTTCTGAGTGAGCAAGAGATTAATGGTCTGGGAAAGATGATGGTGATGATGATGGGGTGAAGGAGATACAAGAAAAGAATGGTGGTCTCTTCTCCTCTTCTGTCTCCTCTCCTCTCCTCTCCTCTCCTCTCCTCTCCTCTCCTCTCCTCTCCTCTCCTCTCCTCTCCTCTCCTCTTTCTCTTCTCCCTCTCCCACTGACATTGGCAATCACCTTGACAGCCAGGTATTGTAAATCCCATCACACAGGTCTCACACTTCCATCCTTGTACAAGCTCATTTGTTACTGTGACAAATGTCACAGTGAGAGATGTGGCTGCCAGAGCAAAGCTGCTGGAGGGAGGAGAGGCAGTGCTACCCCATCTGCAGACCAGAACACACTGCTCCCCATGCTACAGAAAACAGCCTCTGTGAGGTACTTATGGGAAGGACAGGAAGACAACCAGCATTCAGATGTCCTGAATATGCAGATTTATATTTGGAGGCTGTTAGAAATAAAATATTTTAAAGCAATCACATTAATCAGGGACTTCGTATGCATTTTCTGCAATGAGACCCAAATGAAAAAGAATCACGAGTGCACACTGCATGTAAAGGTTAATCAAAGGCAGCTTCCTCTTTTGGCAGCTACTTTCTTCTGCTGGTCTTTGCCAGGAGGCATTTACTCCATTGTTTTTCTTTCTTTTTTTAAATTTTTTTTTCTTTTCTTTTAAGTATATATGTGCAACTCCCACTCTCAGGTTTTCTAAAAGTTATATCACACCCATTTTATATACATGGAGAGAAAATGGTGAACCTGTCACATTTCAAATGCTACTTTGACAAAAGGGTTTCCAGTAGTTTTGATTGAGACTTTTCTATGTCTTTTGTAGAAGGGGCTGACAGATCCTTTTTTGCAGACATTGGAGGTAATCCCTTTAAGAAAACCACCTGAGCTGGCAGAAAACCTCAGAGCAGCCTGTTTGTCAAGCAGCTGTGCAGGCTTGTTGATATATTTGTTCTGGGGGCAATGCCTCTTACACACTGACCAGCTGGGAAGCATTTGGAAAGATTTTATGGATGGATTCAGCATTAAGTGATAGGGTTGGCTGCAGACTGCAGTACAAGATCATAGTATCTAAGCCAGCTTTCAACAAGCCAATGCCATTTTTAGACGCCATTTACCTGGTAGCATTGACCTTGGGGAAGAACAGATATCACCTGTGCTCTCAATCACCCAGGTAAATCACCTCACACAGCTTCAATCACAGCTAAGCCATCACAGAAGCCCTGATGGCAGAAGTTGGAGGAGGAGCACTAAATCAAAGCACCACCATTCAGCTGGACAGTGTCCCTGTCTCTCTATGTGCTGCTCCTGCTGGAGGGGGAATGGATCTGTCTGTGTGGGGCAAAACTTGTAGGGTTTCCCAGAGCCTCCTGCTGCTGGGAGCCAGTGCTAGGACAAGCCCAGGTGGGGATGCTTGGTCCTTTGGTACAGAGACAGAGTTGACATTGGCTGCACTCTCTGCCATAAGCACCACACTTCCCACAAATCATTAATTTTTAACTTCTTTCAGTCTATGCCAGGAACTGTAAAATAACACATACTCAATTTGAAAAAGAGACTGAGATAAGCCAAGATATTGCCTTTCCTCTTTGGAGGAATTTTACTCTCCAAGGCCTAGTAGGTACTGTAGGGCTGTTTGCACATTTCACCATCTCTGTCCTTGCTTTCTAGCTCCTCACTGGACTTTTCTCATCACAGAAACTCTCTAATAATTTTCTTCTTCATGTTCTTATGCCATTTCTAAAATTTACTCTCTGAACTTTCGTCTTGTTTAAATTTCTCTTTCTCCTTTTTCCATTACTAGAAAGGTATAAAGGCTAAATGAGGTGAATGAGAGTTTAACCCTACAATGTAGTTGCACTTTCCCAATCAAGCCCTGGTTCTTAGACTCAGAATTCTTACATTAAAGTTTTTCCTTCAAACTTAGAATAGATGCAGCTAACATGCCCAAAATTTTGAAGGCAGATTTCTGAGTTCCTTTCAGCCTTCTAGGTAAAAAAAAAAACTGTTTCTGCCTCTGCTCTCAAGATACATCAAGTGGTCATGCTGTCTTCTTTCATATCTTCACCTGAAATGAGTTTCCACCTTGATTTCTTACCCATGTTTAAACGATTTATTTTAAAATTTCTAGTTTGTCTAATAAGCTTGCATGGAAGGTATAAATGAGATCAAAACCCTACTTTGGCGGCCTTTATTTGTTCATGCAAAGCAGTACATTTTATAATCTCAGTGCTTTTTCCCCTTAGACACAGTGTCTTTAAAAGCAGTTGATACCCTTGTAGCCTGTTATCTACACCTGCATTATAGACATCACTCAGGCTGTCCCAAGCTCTTGGGGACAGTCTGGTGACATTAAGATGGGCACAGCACAGCAGAAGGGAGGTGGGGTGTTCTGCATCTGGGCTTAGCCATGAGACATGGTTGTTGTTCTTGTGCCATACAACCCTGCCCCTCCAACTAGCTGGGATCCATCCAGAGTCTCCAAGAAGGGATAAAATTCTGCTTCAGTTTCAGCATGGAAAGTCTCCCTGCTGTGCAAAATCCATAACTACCTAACCCTGGCAGGGGCTGGCAGTTTTGGAGGTCTTGTTCATGACAGCTTGTGCATCCAGGTCAGGAAAAGGTGGATGGATGGAGTAGCCCTGGGAAACCTGTACACCACATGCTGCCAAAAACCCTTTCAATGAATGATTTCCATCTTTCATGCAGTTTCATAAACATTTTTCACAGCATATACACTGGAGAAGGTCAGTATTTCTTCTGGTTAAATGGTATGGGTAGTCTGTGGAGAAATACACTTTTCTTGCAAACTGAACTGTTACTACAGAGGAATGTTAGTATAACTTTCATCAGAAAGGGTCTGTTAGGTACAGACAGGTAAATCTCATCTAAGAATGGTTTTTTTTTTGTCACGGAACAAAATTCACATTTCCTAAAACAAAACAAACAAAACAGGTGAAAGAGAATAAGAGAAAACAGAGAGAAGGGAAGGGCTAAGATCTGATAAATGTTGGAGACCATGACCTATTACTTATGAAATTACTGTGCTGTGAAAATAAAAGTTTGTGCTGTTCTGCTTAGGAATTTAGGTACACAAGACAAACAGCATTTCTCTGTTCAAATACAGCTTTTCAATGGAGCAAATACATTGGTAAACATCACAAGCTGTGTTCTAAAAATTTTATTCCACCAAATTCTTCTCAGTTTCTTTGGCCACCTCTTATTATCTCCTTAGTGGACACTAGCTCACAACTTTTCTATGTAAGCTGTTTGTCTCACTGGTATTGCAGGACAAAGTACAGCCATCCAAGATATGTCTCCAGTGATAAGATGATTCAAAACTCTTCATATGACTTATGTGCTACCTATCCCTACAGATATTTCATTTTGCTTCACAGCTGCCTTTCCAGATTTTATCTCATTGCCACTTACCAGAGTATTTGTTGTGTGGGTGTATTGCTAGTGAACACAGCCTAGCTAGATTTACTTTAAAATGCTGTGAATTTAAACTGCAGTAAGTTATTATGCCTTATCAAAGTGCAAATATTATGTTCCTACTCACATGCCTCTTGCTAAGCTGCAGGTCTTTAGACTGGAGTCCCTTCCTCCTACCCAGTTAGTGTAAAAGCCTAGGCAGAGAGTTAGGTATCTATTTATGTTTGGGAAGTTAAAATCAATGAGTCCAAAAGGAATTTAAACAATATTTTGAGTTTGTGTGCACATGTATAGCCATGGTGTATATCAATAAAAGTTCTTTATCCAAAAACCTTCTTTCTCTTTCCTATCCCTTCCTCACCTCCACTCACCACAGCTCAAGTGCACACTAAAGGTCACCTAATACAGGAGTCAGAAACAGGAATGGATGTATCAAAGTCTACCCATTTTGCCCTTGCAGAGCAACCCATGAGGAGATGGTACAAGATGATGTCAGTCCCCAGGATGGTCCAGAGCTGCCTTCCCATCAACAGCCTCCCATCCTGTCCTTGCTTTTCTGGTCTGACAGTCAAGGCAGCTCAGAGCTTCACTATGCAGATGAATCTTAACAAAGCCCTTTGAAAATTGGTGTGGCCATTTCCATTCAGGAACCACATGAGTTCTACTCAGGACCTGCACTGACATACATGAGCTCTTGGAAATACAAAGCTGGAATTTTTTTCAGCTGGGGAATTTTGCCTTTTTTGCTTCAGTTCCTATTGCAATTTTTGTCATAACCAAAGAGACCTTGAATTCTGGCAGATAGCATGGAGGAACTGGGAATCCCTGTTCCTCATACAGTGTTAGACTGAGCTGTTCCCAAGGTGTTATGAAACACTGCAGTGGGTCACAACAGGAAGCACAACCACCATCAGCAAGTAAAACACAGGCGTTCCTTCCTATTCTAAGGCTCCAGAACTTCCTTATCCTCCAGCTCAAAATCCTCTTACAGCTGTTGCATTTATTTAAAGCAATTTTTTTTCTTATTGCTTCTTGGGACACATTAAGAACCCAAGCCCTGCTCAGTCCTTCTGCATGCAGAATTTGCATGAGAAATAGGCAGAAAGAAAATAAAATATGCAGCTTAATCAATTGTTAGTGAAGATCGTTAAAGCTCTGGTCAGAGGTCTGCAGACTGCATTATGTACTCTTCTGGTTTCACCTGAGCTCCTGCCAGAGCTTTGTGTTGTGCTCCTCCAGCCTCATTTCTCTTTTTCTAATTATGTATGGTGTGCCATCAGGATGGAAAGTAACCTCACAGCCTATTTAATATGTACCTGTTGACTCCCACACAACAATCTAATCAGAATTTGATAAGGTTTGGAAAAAACCCATCTGTTTAGAGGCCAAAAAAGTACAAGCAGTCTGAGAAACTGCTCTCAAAAACCATAAAAGGAATTATTTCCAACTAGGTGCAATTCCTGGGTCAGATCCTATTAATTTCATTTCTATGAGCAGTCAAACCATGAATGGAGTGACATGACTGCACTAGGTAAGCAGGATCCAATCTATTATATTCAGCTCCCTCAACATGCCAGGTCCTCATCCATCAAGGGTTCCAAGGAGTTTTTGACCAGTCAGGCAACACAAACAGCAAGTTTAAGCACACACTTGTCTGAGCAGTTAAATTTAGGCACATGCTTAAGCATTTCCTGAGTTAAAATTCAGAGCAGTTCTCAGGGTTTGGTCTTCCCTGCTCTCCTTTATGGATACAGAGGAAAGTCTTTGTGAAGATGTGGCTGCTTCCAGCCTTCACACAGGTTAACATGATACAGTCCAACTTTTTATTTTTGCCAGGGGTTCCCCCTGCAAAGCAACCTCTGCAGCTCCAGGGTTATCAGGCTGGCAGAGGCAGGGTTTGACTTTAAGGCTGCCCGGTTCTCAGGCAGCATGCTGAGCACAGTGATACAGGGTAGGTGTACACCACAGCCTCTCAAGGTTAGTCAGCAGCTATTATTAGCCCTGAGCTGTTGATCCACTGACCCTTTCTTTGACTCTGTAGGTCAGGTACAGACTGCAGAAAAACCTACAAAGGAGTAAGCAGTGACAGACAAACTTCAGAGGACAAAAACACTCTGATCCAGACGGATCAGCCTCCCTCAGGTTCTTAACTCTCCATCCATCCTGGCTAAACAAACATTAGTGCTGGGTTGCTATAAAATGGTCAGAAAGGGAGGGTAGCAATATAAATTATAAATTGTGGCTTTTCTTCAACTCCTGGTATAAAAGTATCTACAGCCTGAGGATTTGATTGAAAAAACCCATTGCATTGCATACCCCCTACTCCCATTGCCTCAGGTTTTGTAGCCTTTTGCAGAACACACACAAGTCTAAGAAGCAATGTTCATTTTGCAAACAGCTGTTCTGACTGAAGATGGAACTGCCTTGACTGCCTCCTGCCCCAAAATGAAGATCACTCCCTGAACTCCACACATACATAGAAAGAGGGCTTGTGTGAGCTTCTCCTCATCCTCTTCAGAAAAAAATGCACTAGGTTATTCCACCTTGCCCAGAGGAATGCTGATTTCCAGAGCAGGTGATGCAGTGAAAGTTGGGCTATTTGAAAATGTTGCAAATCAATAATTCAGAGTCTCCAGACACCATTACACAACTTGAACCTTAAAATTTATCAATCAAAAATTCTCCATACTAGCACTAAATGATTCAGAACATGTTAGTAAAATCTCATTGTGAAGTAAAATGGTGCTGTGCACAGACACCCATATTTTCAAATTCACTCTCAGACTTGATTCCAGTTTTGCACATTATCACTGCTTGTGTCTAAAGTTCTGACAGATACCAAGACTTCTTTCTTCCTGCAAATATGAAGGAATAATACCTGAAATAATGAGCCCAGTGACTAAATTTAAGCACAGCACTGAAAAACATCAGGTCATCAAGATTCTTACACTTTTCCTTGTTAATATGCTGCTTCTTTGAATGCACTGTTTAAAACAAAGTTAGAAAACTTCACTGAAAATATTAACACTACAAAATGCAGCTGGATTTGATTAAAAAGCAATGGAAATTTCCTGAGATAAATGCTTGCCTGCAAAATTTCAATTCTACAGTAAGTTTTATGGATAAATATTTTTTAAGTAGATATAAGTATCTGAAGTAGGAAATTTAAAAAAATAACAGGTACAATGGGCACATCTGAAGATGGATACACTTATCCACAGCAGTTCAATTTCAGCAAGTCCAAAATACTGTTTCTTCTACATTTTTCTTTTTTTCTTTCCTCTTGGCAATTGTGAATTTCGTTTCATATTCTCACGAGTTCGTCTGCTTGTGAGTCTGATAAAAAGAATATTTTCAATCTAAGCTGAAATAGAATGAATTAAGCCCAAGCACACATTGATATTAGCATATAAATGATTCTTACAGAGTCAGAGAGATGTTTATTTTAAAGGGTTGTTGCAATACAGCATGATATTTTGCAGGTTCAAAAAAGACTAAATTTTTAGTGAAAAATATCATTTTTATTACATAAGGTATAAAGTATGCATAAAGTATGCATTATACTGTGGTACTGAGTGCATTCATTAAAAAAAAAACTATGAAGCATTATTTTTTCCATATTTTTGCAGCCATTTTTGCTTCCATACAAGGATACATTTTAAAAGGTAGTCTGGTAGTCTGGAACTGCTCATCACCAGCAATTATTCTTAATAATATATTTCAGTCACCAAACTATTCTGCTAGACATATGTAAGGTAAGACACGGCTCAACAAGGAACGAACTATGTTTTAAGGTCTTTTTCTTTTTCCTTATTCTTTCTTTTACTTAAATATCCTGCCTAGAGATACATTGAACTGTTTTTGAACTCCTGAAAGAAGAGGGAGGTAGAGAAGGAGCAAGCAGCATGGTAAAGGAGCTGGTTAACTGGGTGACCCAGAGCTACCGCTGAGGTCTCAGCTCTTGAGATACATTAGTTTGCAATTCAACTCTATAAACATTAGTTCTTCAAGCTGCCAACCACTCTCATCATCCTTTTGTGTTTATAGCAAAAAAAAAAAAAAAAAAAATCAATCTAGTTCTTTCCTAGGCTGTTAGTATAATAAAACCTCTCTCTCCAGTCTGTGTCTGAAGTGTAAATGCCCTGAAAAGGGCTGATGGCTGGAGTGCTTCTCCTACTATCGTGCTCCATTGTATGTAAGTCAGCAATTACCCTGTGTCAGATCATCTTATCAACTACACAGGACAGGGCCAGTTCAGTTCTTGTGATACCTTTGAGAAAACTCCTGAAGCTCTAGAAAGTGTAAGTCATCGTTTGTCGTGGGACTGGCCTCTGTTTGAATGCTTTAATTACTTGCAGACCAGCAGGCAGGAGGGATCACCAAGGCTGCACCAAGCCCAGCACACCCTCAACCAATTCTTCCTGAGCAGCACGAGGGTCCCCAGCTGCTTCTTTCACAAAACACAGGCACAAAGTGTCCCAGCCATGCTAACTCTTCCAGGGGACCAGGCACCCAGAGCTCAATGTCATTATCCAGCCTGATCATTGCCTTTTCCACAAGACACAAAGACTTTTCAGCTTCCCCATTCAAATATAAGGGCCAGTCCTACAGCTTTACAGAGAAAATGAGAAATCAAACTCCAGTTTTACCACTCTGGGTGCTTGGTTAGTGAGTTTATAAAGTGCCAGTTGAGAATTCTCATCTCTATTTCTTCAAACTTTGCATTTTCCCTCTCCCAGAAGTCCCTCTTGAACGGATGGGTAAAACTGGTTTATGACCCCAGTTCAGGTCATTAGTCTAACCTTGAGCAAATCAGCAAGGCATGCCAAAGTAGCTGCCAGCAGTGTTCACCCATCTTCTCATCCCTAACTGAGTCCAGCCTCTCAGGCTAAAGACAAAGGTAGAAATCCCCTCACACATCTTCCCAAAACTGGTCACTCATTAAGAAGGAAGTTGGAAGGTTATTTTAACAAGTTAATTTCTAAATCCAGAACTGATTGTACCATTATTCCTATTCTTTACTTCCCCCCAATCTTCTTTCTCTTTGGTATAAACTCTTTGAGTATTGTGAAAAGTAATCCTATTCTTTTCTTTCTCTCTGCTTAGCTAAATAAGCCAAGATCCAATAATATCTTCTCATTTGTTACTCTCAATTTCCTCATCACCTTGGTAGAATTCCTCTCGTTTCATTTCAGTTTAAATTCCCTTTTTTTCCCAAATATAAAAAAAGACTCTGATATTCTCCAGGTGTTGATACACATGCCTTCTATAGTTGTACTAAAGCTTCCTCTTTTTTTCTGCTGAATGTGTTTGGATTGATACATCATGGAAGTGGAACAATATAAGGTTGGAAAAGGACTGCCTGGGACTACCCCAGACATTCAATCCTGCTCTTCAGAGTCCCTGGGACTGAATCCCAGCAGTATCACACTGGTGGTTCACAGACCTTCAGCCACCATTCCACAATCCCCCTCCCTGCCCTGCTGCCTCTGGCACAGGGACCCTGCTCATGAGTCCATGCTCATGGCTTTGCATGTTCTGCTTCTGCAATTCCCTCTGTTTCTGTTGCTCTGATGGGTCCTCTGGTCCTCCCTGATGGATGATGCTCCATCCTTTTCGGCATTAGTGACCCCATGCCTCTTCATATTACTGACAAATGTCTTAAGCTTAGGCCACATTTTGTACCCAGGTGAATAAGGAAAAAATTGCATTGCATTGGTTTCCAAACACATTCCTGAAAAATATCACAGATAACTTTGCTCATTCTGGCTCCCTGTGACATGTTCACCTGCTCCCCACACTAATTCCTGTGTGAAACCCTCTCCCCTCATTCCATAAATAGTTGCCATTACATTTCAGCAATGCTCAAGATACATTAAGTTATTCACAGAAAGCCTAGTAAACAAGTATTCAGTAAAATATTCTGGCTTTAAAAATGCAGGGTTTTGCTTTTGACAGAAGTAATAATGAAGGCAAGACCTCCTCTTGTATTCTAGGGTGAGGCTGTTGGACAGTTTATTGTTTGAAATCTTTAAAATTAGAAATCAGAAGATGCAAGCTTAGGATGTATAAGTGTAATTTTTTTCTTGTTTTCTGGTGCACTCTAAAATGCTAAAGCTGAGGTCTCTCTACTCAATAACATTAAGATTAATAGTAAGAAAAATGTGTTTCTAAATGCATAATGGCAAAAGTAAATAATATGCACATAATGAAAAGAAAAAACTAGATAATAGCTGAAAATACTAAATGAAGTATATTTTTCCAAAGTTTAACTTTGGCAAAAATATTGTTCTGCTGTTCTGCAGCTACCAAGTGTGACTTGAAAGTTAAATAACACCTTGGAAATTGTATAGCAGATATTTATTGCAACTTCTCCCATCCTCTATTTCTCACCCTCTTTGTAAGGCTTGGAAATAAACTGTGTTAGTAAACTGTAAGTATGAGAATTTTGAAACAGCTAATCTTCACAGGATATTACAGTCATAAATTACCTTTAAAAGTATTGGGGCAGTGATCTGGTTTACAATACATTATGCAGTTATTGGGAACTACCTCCAGAAGGTGTTATTAATGGAAGCAAAAAGCAGTAGTCAACGAGTTTTTCTGATAGAGCATTGTTAATACCAAACCACAGAATTTCTTCAATGAATTTGCAGGGGAAAAAAAATAAAAGAAAAAAAAAAAAGAAGGCTATCTGATTCCTGCCAGCCATGAAATAAAAAGAAATGTATTTTGCATGCAGAACTATTGTATCTCTGAAAATTGCCACCAAATTGCCACTGGAAACATCAAATCATCTTTTTGTTCAGTTTTGTATTTATTTACCAAACCACTTATGGATGTCTGAAATCAACAGCCTTTTCTTAAATCATCTGAAAATGCCATCCAGTGAAATTTTCAGACAATTTCCTATTAAAACACAAAAAGGCAGCTTTATAGTTAGAAAGCAATAGATTTATAGTTGAGTATGAAACTTGGCAGCTCTGACTATGAGATAGAAATAGGGAGCTGACTTTTGTGGGTATTCCTTTCCTTGTGCCTAAAGATACCTCTCCCTATCTTTCAGGAACATTGCTTAAGGCTTTTCCCTGACAGACAGGTTGGCAGTGAGCAGAGCCCAGCTGAAATACAGGGTCCAAATCAACAGATCCCAGCCTTCCTCTTGTCAAGCACTCCACAGGTTTCCTTTACCAGCCTCCTTCTCTTACAGTTCTTTTTTATTTTCACATTGTGCCACTTCAGACAGTGCTTTGTTAAGCAAAACAAAGCCTACTGCTCCTGATATTTTTTATCCTCCCCTGGTTTTACAGACCTCTCTTCTGTGGCTAGTAAAGGTGATGCCTTTGGTGACTTGATGCAGAGAGGGCTTTAACTTCATATACTTATATTCAAGGAAACCTGCTCAGTGTTCAGAGACAGCTGGCCTTATTCAAGCAAGCCAAGATTTTAACATAGGTCATTTCTAGGTGCAGGGCTCTGTGGCTGTCTTTGCCAGCTCAGCATCACCTGCCATCACCTGTGTGCTCACAGCCAGGAGCCAGAGCCAGAGCCAGACACATCCTGTCTGCAGTGCTCATGAGCTGCTGGGCTACAGAGCTCTACTCAGGGCAGGTTTCACCAGGAATTGAGTGAATGCAGTGAAAATGGGTGAATGCAGAGATTTTCATACCATGCAGCAAATTTATACATCTTTCATTTATTTGACAAAATGGAGAGGCTCCAGCTAACAGATTAGCACAATTGAAGGTACCAGTTTGGGTGGCCAAATTCAGAGGCATGAAGCTGAGCAGTGGGAAGCTGGCCACAGGCAGCAGAAGCCAAAGATAGGAGAAGGGCAAAAGCCACAGCAAGGAGCCACCCTCCTCCTCCCCACACTGCTCCCAGACCTGGGTGAGAAACACACCAGGGCATACTGCAGTGATGAAGGGCTCTAATGCAGTTCTCCTGGTGAAATGTTGGTTTTGGGTTCACAGTGTAGCCTCAGTGTAAAGGGTCAGAGCAGCTGCTGAGCCTCAAATGAGAAATGGGGACGGATGTGGTTCTATGTAAGTTTTAGGTGCTGCATTTCTGTGATCAGGAGTGGAGGGAAAGTTTAGAAGCCAAAAGGGGTTGTCTCCAGCCCCAGGTGTTTGAATCCCTGCCTTGGATTAGGGTGGGCAGGTAAGACCTCTTTGCTTGCTCTGGGCTTATGGATTTGTGGAAATCCTAACCTTGATCTTCTTTTTATTATCACATTTGGGATAAACAAAGAACAATTCAGTGATCTGCATGTATCTTTGAAACAAATCACTTTTAATTACTTCCTCCTTGATTTGATACAGTGTCTCTATGGTCTGCTGCCTTTCTCTGAATGCGAGCTTCCAGCAGCAGAGACATGCAGCCTCCTCTCTTCCTCTGGCAGCTGAAAGGAGATATTGGCAAGCGTGTGCTGTGGGGAGCAGAGTCACTTCCTTACCATGTTTGGCCAGAGAAGGAGATTGCACCAAACACGGAAGCACTCATCATTGTGTAGTTCAGGAAAATATGTCAAGCATCTCTTTTGCCTTCCTGCCCTTTTTTTTTTTTTTTTTTCTCTTTGGTAAAGGAAGGTGCACATGCTTCTATGTTACATTGTTTGAAAACAAAAGGCTGAGCCGACTCAGACTTGTCTCAACAGTTTTACTTGACCAAGTTGGATTCTGCAGATGAACTGAAACTGGCTAAAATGCAGTGCAAGCTTCAGCAAACACCTCAGGGCACTCACTGAGCAAAGGGGTGGAAGGACCAAAGCATGTCCCTGCCTAAGTGGAGTCATACCACAACTGATAAAAAACCAGCTAGGGTATGAAAGAGATCAAGCATGGAGCAGGAAAGCAGGTGCCACTGAGCAAAAGTAGTGCTAGAAAAAACTGTTGTTTCAGCACTCTACATGAAAATCAAATGAAAATGCAGTTATTTCATCTGCTGGGATGTGTGCTACTAGCTGGGCATTGATTTTAAATGTTATCAAAACTGTTACTTTATGGCTTTTTTTTTTTTGTCTCATAAGAGATCAGTGTCTCAAAGAACTCCTATTAGACTCCCACATTGGGGACAGAGAGCAGATGTGTCTCTCTGGGTGTAGGCAGTACCCATGAATGTTTATGAACACCCTGGGGTGTGCTGTCAAGTGCTGTCACTCACTGCTGAGGCAAGGGAACGCAGTGCAAGTTCCTCCATCACATCTGTCTTGGGGTTTTCCAGTGTGAAACAGTCCAGTGAGTGCATTCAGCGTTGAAAACTTGGTCCTCCAGGTTTGGCTGGCACCGCTGAGCAGGTGGTGTAAGGCACAACCAGCCTCAGACTGAACTGTGGGGATCTAAGGAAGGCTGAAGGGAGCCAAAGGGGCTCCCTAGGTAATGGCCCCCAGGCTGCTCAGGAGGAAGCAGCTCTGGAGACAGGAATGTTTCTCTTACCTGGATGGGTGCCCATACACCTCCAGCCCCCATGAATGCCTCCTGCCCCAAAAGCAATGCCTCCAGCAAAACACAGTGCCAGCATGAGTGATTTGCAGGAAATCAGTGGTTTTGCTTTCAACACACCTTACCCCAGCAGAAGGACAAGTTCTGCTGTGGTGAGAATGATCTGACAGCAATGTGCCCAAGGCATGCAGCCCTTTTGCTCAGCTGCCCTGTGCTGGGCTGTGAGGTGCCTCCCTTCGCCCAGCCCTACAGCTGCAGCAGAAGGAAATCCATCACTTTCCCTAGGACAGTGCCCCACACATGTTGTGGCACTTTGGGTTTTTTCCTCTCACAGGATGGAGGCTTCAGAGAGTGTGCATGTTGCATTTCTAATTTCAGAATCCTGAATGAATTCTCCTCTGTAGGACTGGTTATGCTCTTGTCACAGGCTTGTGGTGCTCCCTCCCAGGCACATGAGCAGTGCTGGTGAGAGCCGCCATGGGAGCAGGATTCCCAGAGAAACATTCTCCCTTGATTACTGCTCAGCAGGGCAGGGGCTCCGTGCCTTACTCTGACACACCACAGCACAGGAGATCAGAAAAATCCCCCTATCTGGGAGAGCAGTTGATCCAGCTTCTACCAGGGAAGCCTTTCAAAGGCAATTGAAATTAAAAAAGAGCCATTCTTCATTATTAGTAATAATAGCAACAGCAGCAGCAGCAACAGCAGATTGCATTCATCACTCTCTCCCCTGAAAAGCTTTCAGCCTCATCTGCCTTAGTTTTTTAATTAACAGCATCTGGGAAATTAGAGCTTATTGATTCCCTGGGTTTCATCCCATTCCTTGGGATTCAACAGGGGTCTATCATCACTCTGTGACTGCAGCTGAATTGTAGAGCAGGGTTGGCACCTCTGCAGATGCTCTGGGCTTCTTTCAGAGGCCACCTGCAGAGCTCCAGAGCCCTGCCCCAGCTGCTGCTAGACACCAAGGATGTGCCTCCAGGAAGAAGGTTTAAGGCTTGTCCTCTCCAAGTCCTTGGAATGAGAAAGATCAGAGGAAAGATCTTTCTCTGACTACTGCTGATCTTAAATAATGACAATATTTTCTGGCAAACTCTTTATCCTGAGAAAATGTGGAATCCTTCATTTTTCCTAGTAGCAGTCTACAGAGAAAGGTTACTCCTGTACCAAATCTAGGAGTTTCCAGTCACTTTGGAGCTGGTTCTTTCCTCTATTCCCAGTTGGCTGCTATCCTGCTTTGAAATCCCAAACATTTTCACAGGATGAAAATAAAGATTCTCACCCCATCTCCTCACAAACCTCTGTGGCACCCTCATGGCAGGGAAAAGTGCACAGCTGGAAGGGACAGGACAGCCTGAGTGCTGCCTGTAGCTGCTAGTCTAGTTCCTACTCCTAGTAGTTAATAGTACTGCTGCCTGTAGTATTAGCCCCTGCATCTTATCTGAGATCATAGGCACCTCACCTTTGTCACTCTGAGGCTCAGCCTGGCCTTCTGTCTCATCCAGTGTAGCCCCAGCCTCTGAAATTCATGAGCAGCTTCCCCTCCTTTTCCTGTTTTTTTGCACATTTTCTCCTTGCTTCCTGTCACACTTCAGTGCTCCCTGTGCTTGAGAACAAAACTCTTGACAAATGTCACTGGCAGTTACCACCAGAGCATTAGACAGCTGAGGTTAACCACCAACCTCTGTTTGCATGCCACAACACCTGAAAGATGAGCAGCAGCACTTACAGGGAACAAAATGTTAAAAGCAAAGACTTTTCAGTGTCAGTGGCACCTCCCAGTCCTGTGATCACCTGGGGGTGGCTCAAAGCCTGCTCCTGCCCACAGCACCCATGGAGGTTTCCCAGTGGAACCTGGGATAAGGAGATCCGGGAGCAGCAGGCACAGCCGTGTGTTATTTGTGATGTCTTTTGCTTTCACTTCATGATATCAAATATTACTCACTTTATTGCTTGATGGACTGTTGTCCCTCTGTGAGGCAGCTGGTGACTCAGTGGCAGCACCCTGTCTGTGACAGTGCCATGGTGACCCAAGCCTTCACCCAGGGATCAAACTGACACGGGGAGATGGTGGGAGAGAAACCTTGCTGGGTACAACATTCACTGAGCACCTACTTCTTAGCCTCTGATTCATCTTGAAAGCAGTGCTGGTGGACCCCACAATGCTCACACAGCTGTTTGCCAACCCCCTCACCCTTGCCACAAATGGGGTGAGGTGGAAGTTCTCCCAGACAAGAGGGCCTGACTTATATCACTAAACACAGCCAATGGGACAAGTATCCTCCTTGTCTGCTTGACACCCATCCAGCAGAAGAACTCTTGAACCAGTGGCCAGAAGCAGTGTCTGGGTTTAAGGTGTTGCTGAATGATGTGCCTGATGAAACTGGCAGCAACTACTCCAGGGTCCCTTAAATTACCCATGACTCAGGCATCTGTGAAGTCATGCCCCATTCCTGTTTATCTTCTTTTATCAATTTTTTTATATATTGTCTGATACTGTGTCAGCTCCAGTGCTTTATTAGACTTCCAGGTCAAGGGTTGTGAACTTATTTGTCATTGTCTTGTGCAATAAAATAATGTCTTCCAACTTGACAGCAAAAAATTTTGGTTTCTAGTGAGGATTTCAATATTCTTTGCAACATATGTAGTTCTCAATTTGTGAGAATGTTCTCTGAATGCTCATAGATTTAATAAAGGCTTCCAGCATTTATAATGAACAGATTACATGTGTCTTTCTCCCAGCATGTCCAAAGTTCCCTCTCCATGGCCTCTGACTCCATTATTTCATGTCCTTCTCATATGTGAACTCTTAAACCTAATTCTTAAACATTAGCCTGGCTGAGATAGCATTTTTGGTTTATGTTTTATTCTGCATAGTTCTGGAAAGAGTTTTGAGAGGTCGTAAGAGAGAGAGAGAGAGAGAGAGAGAGTGTGTGTAAATTCCAGCCAAATGTCTCTTAAATGACGATCAAATGGTAAGTGACTGCAAGCTCACAGCGTTCTGGGTCCTGGGAGAAGAATATCTGCAGAAGGAAAGAGGTCAGGGACACTGGCTGATATGGGTGTAGGCTTGGGTTTGTCACCTCAAGCAGGA
The DNA here is from genome assembly GCF_028551555.1 of Melozone crissalis. Taxonomy (NCBI): domain Eukaryota; kingdom Metazoa; phylum Chordata; class Aves; order Passeriformes; family Passerellidae; genus Melozone; species Melozone crissalis. The sequence goes on along the minus strand of NW_026535791.1, from coordinate 57,091,428 downwards.
AAGGGTGTCTTTAGCTTCTTGGGTATGTGAGGTCCCTGGTGGATCGTCCCTATTTCAGATATTGGTCAGACATTGGTCAGAAGGAAGTCCCTGCCACTGCCAGTGAATTGATGGTCACCATGGGACTTCACAGGGGAAAAAATGATGCTAATACATTGGGTAAGAAGGGTGAAATGCAAGTAGTATGTGTGTTTGCCTTAATATTTTCACAAGCTTTTAAATGCTGAAAGTTGAAGAAATGCTGAGTTGTTTGAGGCTGGTCTGCCCATAGTCACTGCAGGAAGGTACAGCTACATATGACAAGATATGAACCCAGCTAGAGTTGTTATGTGACTGAGTATTGCCTGCCTGGTGCAAATAATGCCAAAATAGTCACCACATTGCCAATATTAATCTCACTGCTTGGAGAAAAGTAATGACTGGCAAGCCACAACCAAGTAATGCATTACAAGAACCACAGCAGCACTGATCTGATAGTGCTAGTCTAGTGACACACCCAGTTAAAGAGCAGGGAAATAGTTCATGCCATGGTGATCATAGGATATAAATGATGTATGGCTTCAGCTGCCCTGTGCTCATGCTATCCCCTAGCACACAGCTGCTAGTTCCCTGCCTTCATGCCATGTGCTAAATAACTATCAAATCATTTAGTTTGCAAAGGAGGTCTGTAGGTGATCTGCTCCTACACTTCACCCAAAGCAGAGCCAAGCTTGCATTTGGATGCTCAGAGCCCTTGGAACTTTGAGTATCTCTGGTGATGGAGGTCCCCTCTGCTTCCAGTGTTGACTGTCCTTTTTTCTAATATACAGTACTTGCAACTTGTAGGTGGAAAGACTGGTTGTCTCCTCTCTATAACATCCATTAAGGCTGGGTTTGCTCCAAGCTGCACAAAGCCTGATGCTCTTGCAGTCTTTCCTCTTGTACGCTCAAGTCCCTAGATGCTCTCCCCTGGGCTTGCTTCCATATGTCAATGAGCTTATTGTACTTAGGAGCCCCCCAAAACATTTTCCCAGCTGTAGTTTCTAACCCTCCATTGTTTTCAAACTGGTAAGCTCAAGAACGATTAATCTATTTATTTAAAGGAAATAAAACAAAAAGTCATATAAGGGCACAATCCCTGGGCTGTCTCTGCATTTAGCATTAGACAGATGGCTCACATTCCACCTCAGTCTCTGGAGGCAGATGCAGCCCAGATCTAAATGGGGAGCTGCTCAGCTGTGGCCATGTCAAATGCTGACCATATGTCACAATGGCTAGTGTCAAGGGGAAGAGGGGAAAACACAGCTTTACAATCCTGCTCAAGTGTCCTGCAAATCAGCACCAGAGTCTCTTGTACTGCCTCCTGTTTGCTGTCCATCTTAGAAAGACAAGTAAATTTTCTGTCATCAGCTGTCAGACAAATAAGTTCCCTCAAAGGATGAAAGTCACAATACATAACATCTCCTAATGGCTCGTTCTGGAGTATGATCCCCTTCACATGGCACCACAGAAGCAGAAAAGTGTCACTGGCCACTTATCAAGCAGTAAACTTCATTTGGAGGCAAGGATGCAAGCAGTAGCCCATACGGAGGAGAGTGCAGGAGGATGGGAGAGATGGCAGCAGTTACATACAGCCTGGAGTAATGGAAAAACTTAGACTGGTGTCTGTCTTTTAAAGGAAAATGTTTCTCACTGTTAACTGTATGGAGAGCCTCAGCTCTGTACTCACTGCTCTGCCTAAGAATTAGTCTCTGACCTCAGCTAAACTAAATGCTGGAACCTCACCTAGATATTCCAATAGCGTCACTCAAGATGCATCCCAGGGTCCCATTTCTAAAAATGCTACACAGCAAACACAAAATGATACAGTCAGTACATAAAAATGCAAAAATCATCATCTTATCAATATTGATGAGCTCCATATTGGTTTACTTCTTGAATAATACACCAAAAAAAGGTAATTGTTTTCAAACTACACAACTGTAGGCAGCAATGTCTATGAAATATACCTAGGTATCTGGACAAAGCTATTGGAAAAAAGTACATTTGGAATGTCCCACAGACTTACATGGTTATCTTTGACAGGCAATCTTTGCTTATCAAGGTTCAGAGTCCATTAACGTGTTTCAGTTTGGGCACTCGGACTCATACACTGTCTTACTAGACAATAAGAAAATTTTAAAATGAGCTGGACAAACATCTAGAACTAAAAAGAAATGGGTCTAAACACACTGTTTCATACTTCTGCCACAAGTAAGGGCCAGCAGTTGTACCACAGAGACGACTGTCATATCAGTGCTGCCCTGGTGGTGGTCCAAAAATAATTGTACCATTGCTAGGCATGACTCAAGAAAAAAGAATTACTTCTGTAACTGGAAGGAACCAAAGGGCACCACATCCATCTGCCTGCCTTCTGGCAGGCTCACTTTGCTATTATCGTGAGTGGTGCATTTGAACTCCAGCTCCTGCCGCTCGCCCCTCCGCTCTGCCCCTGCCGGAAGCCGGGATCGGGCCCAGGCCTGCGGCCCCGCCGGGGTCCCCGGGCCCCGCTGCCTGCGTGGGAATGGGGCTCCAGGAGAAGCCGCTCCCCGGAGGGTGCAAATGACATGTTCAGCATCCCAGAGAAGGTGCAAAGCACACCCCACCGCGCTGCTCTGGAGCCAGCTCCGCTCCTTCCCCAGGGCTGCCCCCGCTCCTTCCCTGAGGAGCGCGGCCCTGCACGGCGGGAAGGGGGGGCCGCGGCAAGCCTGGGAGGGAACGGCCGAAAGGCGAGGGAACAAATAGCTGCTGGAACTGGAATTAGTGTCGTGGTGGGAGGTTGAGAATAAATCTATCATACTTAGCCTCTCTTTCAGCTATTGCAGAGTAGGGCATTACATCTAACAATGAACCCAGCAGGTAGCATATAGGAACAACATGGCCCGAGGGAGCAACCACTCTGTTGCTCTTATAAGTATTCTCTGATGCTTCTTTAGATAGCTTTATAAATCTTATAATATATATAAAATAAGTTTTATAAATTTTCTTTATATAGTTTTAAATTTATAGTTATGCATCCTTACATAACTAAACTCATTTTTTTATGCAAGACTAGAATCCCAGATTCTTTATCTTAACAATAGCCAAAAGAACAAAAATCTTGCTGACTGTTTAGCACCTTCAGAGGACAAAGTAAGGCGGAAAGTGGAAACTCCCATTCAGCTGCCAGGGAAAGATGCAGTGGCACTGCAGCCACATTGGCTTCACACTGGGGTTTCCAGCTCCTGTCACTGCTGGAGGGCCCCAGCCCTTCTCACCCTGCTTCCCTCCCACACCTGGCAGAATCAATTCCTTGCTATTATGGAGACACCCAACTGTTGCTCCAGCTAATGAGTACAAAACTGATAGGAAAGCTTCATGTAAAAACTCACCAAAATGGGAATACATGGGCTAGTTTTTGTCAGAAGTAATGCAATGTTATAAAGTAACTGGGAGTTTTGCTAACTGTGATCAAAGGGGAAAAGTAGAAAGGATCTGAGAATGTCCTATAATAAAAAAAAATGAGCTGAGCTTCTTATGAATAGACAAAAATTGACCTAGCTATACACTGAAAAAAAATGCCTACATTGAATTACCTACTGAAAGAGGTGGTTATATTTATTTCCCAAACCACCATAATACCTGCAGATCACAGTGCACCTGAAAGACTGTGGTAGGATCCATAGGATCTGCTTTTTTAAATTTGTCCTGAGCCCAGTTTTTGAGGGCCCAGTCCTTTAAGGATGACTTTACAGAACAACAGGAGGTACTACCAAAAGAGGGGGTTTGAATGCATACATGTGTCCAAACAAACTGTATGTTTCTGCAGATCTGTTCCCACCTGTGGATACTAATTGATTTCCAAAAGCTGACATAAATTTAATGTAGAAGATAGTCCAGGCACTCAGGCCAGTTTGTGGTCTAAACAAGAGAAGTGGCAGCATAACTAAGATTTTTTTTTTTTTTAAAGAAATACCAGTTGTTGATACTGTTAACACTCTGCGCACATTTCTTAATTCCAAGATGTGCACTACAGTCCCCTTCCCTCAGTCTGTTTATGTGGGTGCTCTGGGATCCTTCACTTCAGCACTGGAGTCTGTCCTTACTGATTAACACAAAGAGTGTGAAACTGTAAATCAGGAAGCATAAGGAATAAACTCAAAGAGTGAAAGACAAAATAGGAGGAAAACTATATTCATAAAGGCAGTAGGGCTAGGCAAATGTTACATTGGATATAAAAGGCCATATATTACACCATAAATGCTTCACATAACTATATATTCCATACTCAGAACTTTTAATACTCTATGGAGATTACATACATGTGCTCCTAAATACTCAATCAACCTACAAAATATCCCTGCTAAAACAATTGCACAGGATCTAGGGGGAAAAGCCAAATAAAACTATCAGTTAGATCCTTTCGTATGGGAGATCAGCCATTCACACATTTTAATGTTCTTTTAAGTTACTGGAAGGAAATCAAGACAATAAGATGTTAATGACAGTAACAGACCTTGATATTTGGTCCATTTCATGGGGGATTTATGAGAAACATATTTTGTAATGTGTTTACTAAGACGGCTTTCCCTAAAGTGGACTAAGCTTCTGTACTTTGATCCTGAACTCTAAAGTCAAAATCAACCAAATAATATCCATAAATTACACGTTTCATAAAAGAAAACAAGGCACTACCCTGTCCCAAATTTATCTTTAAAAATTATGGAAATTACAGCTAATATTTTCACCTGTGGAAATTATACCAAGAAAATAATTCAGAGAATACTGCATAAGAAAGGTGTGCATTTATATGGTACAAGCTCCACTATTGCACTAAGATAACTGAATGTTTGCCATTAAGGTAAACTAACCAGAAGACCCAGAAGAGGGTAAGTGAGAAAATAGAGGTGAAATTAGAAGCTTTTAAGATAGCACTGGAAAAGGGCAGTTATTAATTTCCAGCCCTGTGAATTTGTTGCTGAAATATGATTTCCTACAGTGAAACAGAATCACTGGCCACAACTGAGAAAGGAATTAAAAACATCATAATAAAACCATTTCATTTAATTTTCATTTAATCCTCACATAATTATACCTGCTTTCTGAAAGTATGCATATTCTTGTCAATTTAGCTACTGTCTGAGTTAAAAGTGTGGGGTTTTTCAAAAAATTGTCATTCTCTCAAGGGATATGCATGTATGATTGAATTGTCTGAAAAGCAAAGAAGGATCATAGTAGAACCTAGAGGAAATAGAAGGTGGCATCTTGTGTCTGTTGAGTTCCTGACTTTTGTCTAGCTTCAGACAAACATTGAAATATAAATTAAATACTTCTCTAAGCAATGACAGTGCAGCCTCAGGCTGCCTCCTTATTTTAGTGTGTTGTGGGTTGCTGAGGGATGAGGAAGAAGAAAGAACTGCCCTTGCAAAAGGATCAGTTTCCTCAATCCTGAGAGGCAGGGATGGTGATGAGGAGTGTGGATAGTGGTTATTCCCACCAAAGGAACCATCTTTTGCTTCTGCTTGTAGGAAAGTCTGTCTGTGTAGGCACCTTTCTTTTCCTAACCAAATCTAGGAATTTCAGGCAGTAAATGATGTGTCAAGACATATAAATAAACAGTTCCTCCAAGCTCAATTTGCAGAACCATCCATGCTCTCAGTCCAGCTATTTGAAATGGAACCTGCAAAAAAAACCAAACAAAAGAGTGCTCTATTAGGCTGGTTTGATGATCTAACTTTTGTACAATTTGAAAGACCAAAACTAGCAGACAAGTTCCCTTTTAATGACAACAGAGATGTCTGAAGTAGCTAGCTGCATATCTCCTTGTTTGTTGAGATAAAACTGAAGCATATTTTAACATAAACAATATTTGTCAGCTTGGTCAAATACATAGTAACTCTTAAAATACTACCAAGAATGTTATATGCAAATTAAGAGGCAATTTTTGTCTATATATATATAATCTGTTAAGTGCACAGTGTACACTAATAAATGGGATTCTGCAAATTTTCACTGGAGATACTGAGTGCACTATTGAGTGCTGTAATGTTTGAATGTTCAGAAGGGCAAAAGTATGTTTGACTACCTTCCTGGAAATCCTGTTTTGCATATTAGGAAGGAAAGTCTGTGTGTGATATGCCCCTTCTAGGCAAGCTATAAACTGTGGATAAACTGTGCTGGATTTGTAATAATGGCCTCACTACTGTCAAATGCAAGAACAGTGGCTGAAGTTAGCAAACAGTCCATTACCACATTAAAAATCTCTACACTGCATCTATGGAAGAAGCAATCTATAAGGGCCCAGTAATATGCATTCATATCACAAAGGATAATTTCTCAGACTTCATTATATCTGTTGAAAGGATTTAGTATATATAGCTGAAATTCAGCATGGTGTTATAAATAATTCACATTGGCAAATACCAAAGTGCAAGCCTTGATCACAAAATTAATTACTTTATCTGCACAGAGAACAACTGCCAAATCTTTGTTCATTGGTCTGGTTACTCCTGTGATTAGTCCTGCTGGTTACTGCCACCCTTTCTCAGCATGGAGCATGCCCACCCCATAAAAAGTCCTCCACACAGGAGTGTACAAAGGTGTAAACTGCTAGTGACTGCTTCATAATCATAAGCTTGTATTTGTTCTCTCTGGTGGCCCATTTTCTTTTAAGAACAATACCATGTTAGAAAGATACCATGCCTGAAGGCACATGTGATTAAGATGCCCATAATACAGCAGTGATCTATGCTGTATTACTTCTGTAAAAATGTCAATTAAAAGGAATTTTAAAACATGCTAACTACTGCATGGTACTCCAGTTTCCTATCTGCCTTTAATTCCACATGCATATTTGGATATGTGAAGGATGATAAGTGAGATGCTCTGTTCCAGGAGAACCAGTGCTTTGAGCAGACCAATCTTTGCTGTCTCTGGGCCAGCAGCAAGTAACAAAAATAACAAACTTTTCAAGATGGCTTACCAGAGCTGGGCATAAGGGGATGACCCTCTCCCCCTGCCCTCTTCTAAAGCACTATACAGTAGAAAGTTGCCAAGGGCCAGGCTCTAGCTGAGACTTGCTGCTACCCTGGACATAATCAGCTGAAGTTGTGGCTGCCCTTCCCATCACCTGAGGCTCCATTTTGTCACCTGTACTGAGGTGGACTCTCACAAAGCCCTGCAGAAACAGCAGTGGTCTTGGCTGCTGAGCAAAACAGTGATCAGGGCAGGAAGGCCTTCAGTGAACAGTAAAGCCTTTTTCTCTCAGCATTTGGAAACACACTCCACTTGGAAATTTCATTTGTTTCTGTGTGTGTGTCTGCACTATAAACAAAAGGTTCTCACATTCATTCAGGCCAGTTTTGCATCCTGAATCCTGAGCAAGAGCAGAGCTGTCTCCTCTCCCTGCTGACTCTAAAAAGAAGCAGCAGTGACTCACTGGTCTTCACATGGAGATTTCACAGGTTTGCCTTAGCATATATGCCAGCTCCACTACATACAGCCTGTTTAGCTTTGGCACTGCTGACTAGAAGGATGTACAGCCCCTCCACATCCCTGCTGTGCAAGATAAGCATACGGTACTGATATGAAATGTAATTGATTTTACTGGCACAGCCTGTCCTGCAGCTCACAGGCAACAATCTCAAATAATTTAAAGGAATCAGTAATCTGCTATTAAATTGTAACTATTAATATGTGATATTGCTTTTTCAAACACCCCAGTGAGCTATTTGCAATGGCTTCCTTTCTTTCTTTGTAACTTCAGCCTCCTTCTTTCTTTCCCCTTCCATTTATATCCTTCAAATATACTTATGTGAGCACTCCTGAAGGATGACATGTAGAAAAAAAGCTATACCAAGACATAATTACACTGGTACAGCTAACAGAAAAGACCTAGATGTTTCAAATGTCAGTAGATCTGAAGATGTGTGGGCAGGATTTACAACATTGGTATGTTGCCACTGGTAACTGACTGCATTTTTAACCTTCCCACTGCTGGCTAGTAGTGCGAAAAAGGAAAAGTCTAGGAATTTAGCACTAGAAATAAACAAGCTCATTGTTTATTTCTAAAATTTATTGTTTTGAAGCCGAGACAAACAAGAGGAAGGACTGTATAAAGGTTAGAGAGGAGCTCTTTCTTCCTGATAGGCAGCCTGCACAGCATCTAACCCTTCCAGTTTGCTGGCATGCAGCTGCTTCCTCTGCTGGGTCAGCTGTGAGGACCAGCTTTGGTCACTCCATATATATGGGAAAGGAAAGAGTGAAGCTTTTGCTGGCAATATTTTAAAGGCACAGCCATCTCAGGCAAAAGATACTTGATAGAGTTCCACTGTCAAAAAGTTGGCAGAAGTCTCCTGCTGAGAATGAGCAATTTGGAGACACCAAGCAATCTGACAGACTATTAGACCATAGAGTGGAGTCAGACACATGATCTGAAGCAGGGAGCAGCTGCTGACAGGGGTGTTACACCCACAGCTTGGGTTGGATAAGTGAGGACCAAGGAGAAGACCAAGCTTCTTGGGCACATAATGGTGGTATTATTAGGGTGCTTATCTAAATGGAGGAGAACAAATTTAGGGCAGGATTCCACGAAAAATTAGAATATGTGAAAGGAGACAGTGAGAAGAGAAAGGCTTGAGATACGTGATTGCAGTTCATATGTTGTGCAAAGAGGGGGTTACTCCCATTCCTTCTGAGAAGTGCTCATTGCAACAGAGTCCAGGCCAGGATGCCCCACACAAGCTAATATCATAAACTGGGGAGAGTTGCATGGGACTAAAATCATGTTATTAGCCTTAATTAGATACTCAAATGAAAATAGCCTCATATCTAGAAAATTCACTGAAATGACGGCAACCACACCTGGTCAGCACCTTGGCATTTCATAGAGACTTCTCTTCAGCAAGGAGGGAAAATTTCACTGGAAGGAGTGAGCATTCAACTGCTCCATTACTGTTAACCCTAAATGTGCATGTAGAAGTCTTTTAGGCAACCAAATTAAAAACTGTATGAAACCATTCCTGGTCTCAAAACACTATTTGCTGGTTTTTTATGATCTTGGAAAGAGCAAACTGTAGATGTCACAGCATTGCCTTTGCTAAAAACAAGCTCTGTGCCTATCAGCTCACAAATTCCAGCTGAGAATGATATAGAAGAGACAGCTCTACTCGTGCTGCAGTGCATGTGATTTAACAGCTCTTCCATTTAAAGACCTTTAGGAAAATGCCAGTCTGTTCCTAGTTTTAACCTTTAAAATGCAGCAAGGACTTGAAGAGCGACTTTGGCATTTCTCAGTGTAACCCACACCTCCCACATGCATCAGGGATGACTTTACAAGCACAGCACCAGGGAAGCAGACATGTATGAATATGTACAGTCCATGGACTCCTGTAAAGGGATGCATATCTCCCAGGACATCACCTCTATTCCTCTTGGCATCATTCTAACTCCTCATGCTGAGAAGTGGTGTCATTTTTAGCCTCATTAATTTTCAGGGCTTCCCCTTCCCCCCTCCACTTAATGCTGGCAAGTCAGCTACCACAAGTAAAGCAGGCAGCAGATTTTTCTGTGTCTCTCAGAGTGGTAATTAAAGTTGCTAAAAAAAATAATTAAAAAAATTAAAGAAACGTGAAGTTCTTCCCAGGAGCAATGTTCTCTGCATGATCCAAGCATCAGCTGCTTTTGTAGTTACAAGCTATGGAGATGAGATTGTCTGGGATCCATCTGTCCTGCCCCAACATGTCAGAGTCATGGGGTATAGCTCAGCTGCTAGGAGATTTCTTATTCTTAATTCATTTTGAAACAATACTGTGGGAGCAAAATCATTGATGCCTTCACCAACTCAATTTCTTGTTTTGTTTGCTATTGCTAGGGAATAGGAATTTTTGTATAAAGCTCATTCATCTTTTATTGCTTTCTCATGAAAGTAATTTTAAAAAAGTCATTTTATTTTGCCCTCCATGATGACTTTTCGTGGGACCTTCCAGCCTTTGGTGTAATGTAAGGACAAGATTGCAGAGGTAGGCATCAGGCCCCCAGTCAGCCAAAGCCCTCATGCAGGTTGCAGTATCCTTAATCTAGTAATCAATTTCTCTAAGTAACGGATTTAAGCTGTTTGACTTGTTCTTTGGATGCAAAGCCATCACTGGGCCAGGAGCAAAAGGTTGTGGCTGGTCTGCATTCCAGCCTAGTACGAGTAGGGCTCAAGCATTTTGTGTTACTGCTCTGTGTGGCTGTAACTTTGTGACTGAAATGATGGAAAGCTGAATTGAAATGTTAAAATAAAAAAGTCTCTGCTGCCCTGGGGCCCACCCTGTGATGCTGCCAGCAATGCACACCACAGGGTGACACTGTGGGTGACCTGCCAAAGGTCCCCTTCACAGGAACCCCAAATGGTGTGAGCAAACTTGCTGTGAGCCTGGGGGGTGCTCAGCCTGCTGAAGATGAGTTCCACTTTGGCAGTGTGGATGCCTGGGGCCGTGTCCACTTTTCTTCTGAGGATGTCACTCTGCAATGGCCTCTCTTTCCCCACTACTGGTTCTCACATTAAACATAAAAAAAAATGTGCAGTGCATAGAATGGGCTTTTTTATTCACACTGCACAGGGGCCCAGTGGCATTTCTCAGAGGCAGTGTCCAGTTTAGGTAGAAGGATGAAGAATATCCTTCTGTTGGCTGAATTTTCTTGTACAGACCACATGGTATAGAGCAGATAAGGTGAACTAAGATGCATGAAAAATTAATCCAGAAAATGATTTTTCTGATTATTATGTGGCTCCACAATTCTCTACATTATCCTACCTCAAAATCTAGCTGAGCAAAGGCTTTAAAGATAAATCCCAAAATTTCAAGTGATAGTTGAAGAAGTATTTATCCATTTCAAAACATTTAAAATGCTATACCTGACAAATCTAAACCATATTAAAAATATAGTTATACGTCAGATGGAAAGGAAGCACCATTATAAAAAATAAAGCATAAAGTAATATCTATGGAAATGTGCAAAATACATTAGGTAAGATTTGAGCCATCTGAGAATCTGAATTTCATACTTTTGGTCTATAGAGTAAATTTCAGTGTGTTCATTTGACTTGTTTTAGAGACCAGAGTGTTACCGCAGTAGTTTCACCCCACTAGAAGATACTAGGAATAACTAAACTGCTCATGGCAGATATTACAGAACACACAAATGCATTCCTATTTCTCTTCTTGGTTTGGTGTTTGCTGGGGTGAGTTGTTTTGATTTTTTGGGGATTTTCTTTCCATTTTCAAACATATCTCTAAGTGTGGTACATGTACTCAATATTTGACAATTACATGCAAACAAAGAGCACTGCAAGTGTCTGTTCATGGAATCTGCAGTGTCTAAAAATCACATGAGATTTTTTTCCAGGCCCAAATTTCAAGCCCATGAGCACATGCCAAAGATAAAGTGATGAGAAGTACAAGAGTGGGAAAAATTTTCTTCATCACTGAGAAGCCTTTGGTCAATACAATGATGAAATTTTTTTTCAAGACAATGTTTTGATGGGGAACATGGTGAATATTTGGGGACTATTCAAATGCTGGAAATGTTTTTAAGTTGGAGTAAATCCACTCACTCGGTTCCAAAACATTGCTGAAAGGAAAATCTGTGTTAGGCAAAAAATAAATCTAAAGCTATCAGAAAATCTGAGGTCACAGGAATTGGAAATTAAAAAAAAAAACCATATTTAGTCATCTCAGTATGCCATTCTTTGCATATTATGGCCTGAAACTAAGGCTATAGGGCTATATTTGACTCTGCTTAGCCATCAATATTCACTTACGATGAGGGAGCAGTGGTTGCAGAACCTCCAAGTTGCCAATTCCCATAACATTGCATGAATCTTCTTGTGCCTGACAGTTTTCATAAAGCTCAAGCTCCATGAGACTGAAAAATCTCCTGAGAACGCCAGTTTTTGATTACAAGGAGAAAAGGCAATGTTGTAATCCTCATGACTGTAGAAACAGGAGAAAAAAAATTATCTTTGCTCTGCTCCCAATATGCTAAAAGCTCATTAACCCAGAGGCAAATTAAGCATCTCTGAGAACCCACGATGTTTAATTTTTATTTTTTTCTTTTTAAACAGGAAGAAGAGGAAGTCAGAGAGGGTTCTGATATTTTTAAAACCTAGTAAAAGCAATACTGGAATTCGGGTCATTAACTTCAGCTGAAAACAAAGAGAAAAATCAACTCCTGTCATTAAGCTACAGAATTTTGAAACAGGTGTATGGTAAAGCGCAGAGTGTTTTTTTTTTATCACTATGTCACAGGGACACTGGCAAATGAAACTGCCAGACAGCATACAAATAATGAATAAATGTTGCCTGCAATTCTTTTTCTCTGAATTACCAAAATATCCCATTTTTATAGAATTTGATTGCCTTGCCTGTTTGAATAGAAAATGCACAAAGCTGGCGCATCAGAGGATCTGACAGGAGGGACAAGCCTGACATAGGCTGCTTTGCATAGTCATCCTCCTGTATACCAACAAACAAGCAAGAGCTGCATTTTTTTTTATTTCTTCACACCCATTTTAGTATCAGCCCAGTGGAACTATTGCACTGAACAGTGTATCATGTGCTCATTGTGTTTTATATGATGCTTGGAATAGTGCAGGGTTCCTTATTAATAAAATTGTGCTGTGCAGCAGATGTATGTGGCAGCCATATATGATCACAATACACAATAGGAACTGCTCATTTCTACACTGTTTCTAGGGAAGTAAAGGGTTACTAGGGGAAGTGGTGTCTTATCACACATTCAACATTGCACAAAAATAGCCTAGAAGACCAAAATGCTTACATTGAAGTCTCCACATTTCTGTAATTAATACCACAATGATCTATTTTGGATATGGTTAGCATATGCTTTCTGTCCAATATATGTATAGTTAATGATATCGGGGGAGGTGCATGAAAGGGAGAGAAAATCTTCTGAGAAATACTGAGAAAGGAAGAATTTGCTTCAGTACTGGAGGGCAGAGCTTCTCACCACATCACCTCGGCAGAGCTGCCTCTGGGCTGGGGGTGGGGAGGCAGCAGCACCAGACACCGTAAGGCTCATAGGGCTGGCAGACTGTGCCTGCACTGAGTGTGAGATCAAAACCCTTATGTTTCTCTTTCTAATGACCCTTTTTCATAACCAGGTTTTGGGCTGTAATTTTTTTTTTCCTAGTTAATTTTTGACTGATGAAAGTTTGTAGGCTGATAGCTGAAGAGACTGATTTTATTAACACCCAACACAGTCCTGAGTATTACAATCGATTCCAAGCCTCCATGTTTCACATCATCAATTGCATTGCTGTGAAATAGGTGTCAGATGTGACCACCTCAGCACTGCCTATGCAGAGTATGGCAAAGACCTGCCCCAATTTTCTTTGAATGTATGAAAAGAGATGAACAAGGAGCAGAGCAGGGGATGATTGACTCCAGTCAGTAATCCCTGAATTTGACCTGGCAGATTTTCTTCACAGTTGATTTTGTAATTTTGTTCAGCCCTTGATGGCAGAAACAGAGCTATAACAGCGGTAGTGGCTTAGTGCCTTATCTCCTGAAAACAGATCTGAGCTTCACCACCTTGAGCTGCAGTTGGTGGTACCCTTTGACCAGCACTGATCACTTTGGATGTGCAGTTCTGAAGTCATAGGCCTCATTACTCATTCCATTTTTGCTGAACTCTGCTGTATTACAGCATGCACTTTCATTGACTTATGCAGAGCTGTGTATACCTCAGGCTTTGCCTCCCTCAGAAACCTTGCTGGTTTTTTCCCAAGTGCTTGCTTCTACTCCTCTGTGCACGTGCAGCTCAGACTGTACACTTCTGCACCAAGTCATGTCACATCCCATGCTACCTGATTAAGATCAGTAGCTAGGAGTCGATTAATTGACTTTTCAGAAACTCAGCTTGTAAGTTTCCCATCTTCGCCATTATACACAGGGAATAAAATCAGAGCTTAAACAAGCACAAGAAATGGTTCATTTCCTTCCTGAACTCATCACCTTAAATTACTGTGAAGGTTCTTATATGACACCAGGACTTCCCAAATTTTCCCATGGACTGCATCAAAAAATCTGAAGCCTGAAGGGAGATTCTTATCAAATTCTCAATTCTGCAAGTTTTCCACTGCTGGGGGGCTGGGGACTGTGCCCACAAGCATGTGGCACCCCTCTGGCTCCCATCTTCTCCTGAAGCACAGACATCCACCAAATCTCCAAGGAGAGGAGTCCCACTGCCCTCAGTGGTGCAAAACCAAGGACAGCTAATTGTTGCAGTCAAATGCTTTTAGGAAGGAGTGATAGGATGAAACCCCAAGTCTATGTGACCCCACCAAGTCAGCAGCCTCAGCAAAACTCAAGCTTCCCCAGAGGGACTAATTTTGCTTTACAGGAACTGGCTGAAATTAATGCAGCCTCAAATCCATAAGATAAAACTAAGGCACTGCAGAAGCATGCTCACCACCCTCCTACAGGTTATCTGACAGCAGTTTTGTTTCCCAGAATGATCATTACTCACTCCATTTTGATGAAATTCATGACTACTAAAGACAACTCCTACTGATCTCCCTGGATCACAGGTTTTACCCGCAGTCATTTGCAGAAAAATAACCAAAAAACCGTCCCAGGTCTGAAAGAATTGATGTAAACCAGCATTGAAGTGTGGCTATCTGCATGCCAGATTTTTTATGATCTTTATTTTATACATTATCACAAATGTTTTTGTCCCCAAATGGTCCATTTTGAGTTTTTAAGACTGTAGCTTTATAAACTTTGAAACCAGTTCTTAGGATCAAGGAGACTGTTAAAAGACGTTGTTCAAAACATGAGCAACATAGTAGCAAAATTATTTTTATTTCCATGGAACACCAACCACCAAATGCTTTACGAAACTAAAAAGCTCATGTTCAACCTTGGACTTAAAATTCAAATTACAGCTTCCTTTAAATACCGTATCGAAATAACAAGCTTTAATTATTAAGCTAATTAGGGATTTATAGAACTGAGGCGGAATCTCTGCAACAGTACAGAATGGTTCTTAATAAAAGAGCTATACTATGGGTGGGGCAAAGCAATAAATGCAACCTGATTTTTTTTGCCTTTATCGCTACATAAAAGAAATACTTAAAGGAATATACTCACATGGTGACAAATTACAAGATATGCAATTTTTTACTGAAATCTGTCTAAAAACTAGCTTCCAGGATCACAAGTTTATGTATTGGTGAGCACACATATTGAAAAAAATGAGAATGGTAATTGATGTTTGAGGCATCTCCAAAGGTTTTATAGTATCCTGTGTCTCAGTACCGGCTCTTATGCTTCTTATCCATTGATACAGTTCTCCAAATAGAGGACATAAATACCATCCAGGTTTTAAAACATTTTATTTGCATATTAAAAAAATTGTGCATTCCAATAATTAAAATCATTTGAACAAAAAAAAAAAAAAATGGCACTCGATTAACCGCATTTTACAGCTCGCAGGACCTTGGTACAGCTTTGCATTTATTCGTGTGTTACTCTAGTTTACTGTAGTCCCACCCAAGTTCTTCTTTCATCAACATGCAAGCTCTTTCATGCCACCAGGACCAAAGCCAGACAGGCAGAGGGAAAGGCAGCGCCTTCATTCAGTGTCAGTAGTTCTCTCTATTCTTTTGATGTGAAAGGGGCAGTACAGTCATTTTAAACTTTATCCAACCTCTTTGCATCTTACAAAGTTAAACAGCTAAAAGAAGTAAAATAAGAAGGCAATGCTTGTGGAATGTACAGTGCATAATTTGGAAGGGCAGATTTCATTACGATTCACCCGCTTGCTTCTCCTGTTCAATTGCTAAAAGGGGGGAAAAAACAGAAAAGGAGAAAACAAAATGAAAATCGAGAACCTGATATGCATTCACATGACAATTGCTATAAACTGCTAAAATAAATGTATATTTTTAGCTAGATATCAAAACGGGGCGTAGATAATGGTAAATTAAGCGCTGCTAGGCGGTGGGTTCAGGTTTTTGCTGTCTAGCACAGACACAGCCGCGTATCCTCCCTCCCTCCCTCCACCCGCCGCACCCCGGCTCCCGCCTGCCGCCCCTCTTTGTCTCCTCCCGCCTCCCCCCTCATCCTTCCCTCCCTCCCGCCCGTCTCCCTCCTTCCCTGCCTGCCTGCCTGCCTCCCTCCCTCCGCGCCTGCTCCTCCCTGCCGCCTGCCCTCACTCACTTTCTTTTGAAGGCAGCGGATTTTTCTCTTGCGTCTCTGTCTTCTTCAATTTGGACTTGTCAAATTTCTCGATCTCAGCCATGTCTGGTTTGTCGGACATGTTGGCAGGTGTCTCTGCGCACGGAGGAGGGGAAGGAAGAGCCCGTCAGCCCCGGCCAGCGCTGCCCGGAGCCCCGCGGGGCCGCGCCCGCCGCACCCACCGCGGGAGCCGCACGCTCAAGCTCGCTGCGAGTTAAACGCTTCACCCCCGACATATTTTCAAATAATACTAATTTTTGGGAAGCGTCTGTATAATCCAGCATCCCAAGCGTCGCGGTTCGCCGCCAGCCTCCACCGGGGGCATGTCCCACTATCTGCGTGCTGCGGAGTACAATAGGGGGGACGCGCCCGGCGCTGACCGCGTTTTTAACTCGTTAAAGTAATTTAAAAATATAGCCCTGTGCAGGCAACAAAGCCGCCTTGCGCCTCGCACGGCACCGCCCTGCAGCGGCGCGCCCTCAGACAATACCCCAGGCGGACAATAGCCCCCCTCCCTTCCTCCTCGCCTCCCTCCACCCCCCCCGGACAAAAGCCCCCGCGCCCTGCCCTGCCCGCAGTCCCCCCCGGCAAGGTGCCGGGTCCGTGCTGCCGGTGCCGAGGGACCCGGGGGGTGCTGGGGGTGCGGCGGGACCCACCGGTGTCGCCGCGCGGTGATGCTCAGCCCCGCCGCTCGCTGCTGCCGCCGCTCCGCACGCCAGTATAAAGGGCGCTCGCTGGCGGGGCGGTTTTATCTCCGCGCCTATGCAAATGAGGTGATGTCATTTTGCCGCTTTCCGCGTTTTTCTCTCTCTCTTTTCTTCTTTACCCCCTTGCTTCCTCCCCCTCCCTTCTTCGCCCAGCCCTCCTGCTCTCCGCGCACACGCGTACACGCACACAAAGCTACACACACACATATACACACACATACGCACACACCGACACACTCAGGGACACAAGCACAGCTTTCAGCTCAGCTCGGAGCCGAGCATCGCCCCAGTCTCCTCGGTCCCTGCCCCGGCCACGGGAGACAGCCTCAGGACGGGCCGGGAGGGCGGGCACTACCCCCAACTCCCGGGTCCCCGTCCCGGGGCTGCCGCGTGGCCGGGCCGGGCCGGGGACCGGGACCGGGACAGAGGCCGGGACCGGGGCCAGGGCAGGGGCAGAGCCGGCCGCCTCCCGCGGCGGCGGAGGGCTGTGCTTGGCTGGGGCCGGGCGGTGGCTGCGCTCCACGTCCCTGCGTGACGCTCCTCTGGTTGAGCAATATCATCTCGCTGATAACGTTACTCAAATGTCGGCATTCAGAAGGAAAAGCCGAAACCCTCGTCCCTTCAGAGCTCCGGGAGCTGTCGCCGGCGCGCCCCGCAACCCCCCGCTGCCTTTGCATCCCGATGCAGGGACAGAAAATCCCATTGCTGATGCCGCTGCACCCCTGCTGCAGTGGAAGGAGGGAACCACCCCACAACGCCCCCGGGCCAGGCTCTGGTGCCGGGCCAGCAGACAATGGCTGTGGCAGATGCCGCCGGGCCCTGCCCCCAGCCCCGCTCCCGAGCAGCGGGGCGGCCCCGGCCTGGCACCGCCCGCCCGGCCCGGTCCGCCCGTGCCCGAGGGAAGGAGGGCTGGCGGCGGGGCTGGGGCCGAGCACGGGGCTCTGGGGGCCCTGGGCTGGCTCTGGGCTGCTGCCTGCCCCCGCTGGGTGTTCCAGATGTGCTCGGCGCTCCCTGGGCTCGGGCATTCAGGCGGGCAGCCCCCAGCAGCAGCAGCTCCCAGCGCAGCACCATCGGGCGGGTGGGCAGCGGCTGCAGGGGAGGCGGCAGGATGGGACGCGTGATTCCTGTTTCTGCAAATACGGCATTGGGAAAAAACTGAAGCATTCACGTGAAAGAGCCGAGAGACGCCGGGGGGAGCCTGTGTGCGTGTGCGTGTGGCTGACTGACACGGAGACGGGGAAATCTCTGCGCCTTTGTCTGGCAGCAGCCCTGCACGGCAGCAAAGGCACGCTCGCTTTCGAGGTCTGAGGGGGTTCAGGAGCAGGCGTGTGAGAATTCGTTTAATTTCTGCTCCTTCTGGTGTACCTGAATGGAAACCACGGAGCGTACTGCTCCCTGCTCCTTGCCCTCCAGCAGGGCATTCGATGCAAGTGTGATTGATGTTGAATTAAAAGCCCCGAGTCACAAACAGTATTAATACATGCAAGGAGAACTGTAAATACATTTCAGTAAAACCCCTGGGGATCCTGCTTTCTCTGTTTCGTGGTTTGTTCTCTCCCCCTTGGCTGGCTATTTTCCATAGCATTTCCAGTGCTGTATTTCTGAGGAGGTAAAATCTTGTCCCCATGGCAATCCCAACAATACTTTCTATAGTAAACCAGGATTTCCAGTCAGCCTACAGTCTTCCTAAAGTCAAGCTCCATTGCATTTGGAGATGTGGTGTACAAAGTCTAGTTTCCTCCTGCAGTGCATGAACACCTCCAAAACTGAGATAAATATGGTGTGAGTCAGGAACTGTGCTAGACCAAAGGCCAAAGGAGCCTCGCAGGAAAGCAAGGACCAGGAATAGATCATATAAAT
This sequence comes from Melozone crissalis, assembly GCF_028551555.1. Lineage (NCBI taxonomy): Eukaryota > Metazoa > Chordata > Aves > Passeriformes > Passerellidae > Melozone > Melozone crissalis. The sequence goes on along the minus strand of NW_026535791.1, from coordinate 57,072,617 downwards.
TGGGGATATTTACATATTTTCATAATAATGGCATTTAAAATGTTCCCAAGGGATCTTCTGTGCTGGATACCAGTTAACTTTGCTAGCTTCTGAGCAAGTTCTGTAGAACGAGTTTATGACCATTTACTGCTTTGACACTTTAGGGCATTGAACCTCATGACTAGGAATTGTGAAATTCCCCCGATGATCAGTTCATAAGCATCCCCAATGATGTTACAGACCCAGACTTTTCAGTTTTGCCAAAGATTTTCCTGATTTTAAAGTGAGAGTAAATGTAATATAAATATTCTTTAGAATTTTTCTCATCTATGGATTCTCCAACTTCTCACAGATTTGTCTAAGCAAATCGGTATTCCCTTGACTTCACTGCAGGAAATGTTCTCCTGAAATTAAAGAAGAGTGAATGTATGACTGGGGTCTGGCTTTTTTTCAGAAAATTCTTGTCTAGTCGCAACATTGCCTTCTTTCCTTCTATTTGTTTTGGGACACAGCCATGGATCCCCTAAATCAGTATAAATCACAGCCTTAGATGGAGCTTCGCTGCTGTCTACAAACCAGACTCCACTGCTGAGTTTAGATTCAATTATAGTTGTGAGATACAGTGACAAAAGTTTTGCACTGTTGCTGTTTCTCTGCCTTCCTATACCTTTTTTTCTGGTGTAGTAATACTGAGGTAGGCACAGAACCTTAGTAGTGTTACATGTACTTTCCATATGAAGGCAGGATTGTTCTGGTGAAGCAAAATGAGTGTTGTTGCATTTTTGTGGCAAGAGGTCAGCTAATTTCTGCAGAATTAAATCCTCTCCACAATGGTTTGCATTAGTGGTGTAGCTAGAGAAATTGCACATCTCCTTGTCCTTTTATGTTTGCTTTTGTTTGTTATTATTTGGAGAATGCAAGGAAGATATGTGTTCTTGCAAAACTGTCACGTGTTAAGTAACTTCTGAGGACAACAAAGCACACCTAGATGGGATAGAGCTGACATCCTCAAGAAATATCCGAGGCCATGATTTGTAGAGGATAGCTAGCTTAGGAATTCTTAGTTTGGATATTAATGAGCTGATTTTTTTTTTTTTAAGTGCTTTATTGAGTTTTGTGTCAGCAGTTTCTTCCTGTGATTATTAAAAAAAATTTCAAATCAGTTGAAAAAGTCAACTAATATTTGATGTTGTAGTACCCTGCTAGACATGCCCTCTATCAGTCATTTGCATGTTAAAGGAAAGCACTTTTCAGCACATTGGTGATTCCATTTGCAAGGAGGAAATTGGACCCTTGCTAGCAGTTTTCCCCTAACACCTTCCAGGGATGAACTAGAACAAGGCAGCAAGCTCTTTCTTGCCTTCTATGAAAATTCACATTGCAGGAAAGGTAGGAACTGCTAAACCATAGTTCTTGCATCTCATTCGTATGTTCAAATTTGAGGCCTTATAAAAAACATGAGCATTTCTTCAGATAAGTACATACTGATTCTCTTTGCTTAAATGTGTTGTGAGACTTGCTCAAGGACATGGAACAGGGGCTTCATCTGATATTAGCAGCTGTCAGTGGAAGTGTCTGCATCTCAAACTCCCTTCAGTGGACTTTTCCTTGAACTCTATCTGAAGAAACATGATCAGGAGCACAAATCTTCTAACCTTGTGCTTATTCTGCCATGGAGTTTACACATTTGTTAAAAAAAAGAAAAAAAAGTAAAGGACCATGCAACACCTATGTGATAAAGCTCTCAAGGTTAATTCCCATCTCAACTTAATATTCAAAATGGGATTCTAGGCGCATAAAATGACTAATAAGCTAAAAATAAACTCTATGCAAATTTCTCCATCATATGGGAAATAAATTAAAGAAGGGGAAGCCAAGTGATTGTTTTCCAGGTCTCAGTTTCACATGTGAAATCTTCTTTTCACATGCTTGACTCTCTGAGAGAGGATGCTTTCTCTCACTCCATATACTGCTGGAGGAAACAGGAGCTGGCAGGGAGCCCGAGAGTGTAAGTGAAGAGACAATCCCTTTGGGCAGTCGCTTTCTGCACTGCCTCCCTGCCAGCAGCAGCAGGGTGTTGACAGTGACATCAGGGCTTGGGTGTTCGGTTGTTCAAACACCAGAGCACAATATTTGTGGTGTGCCACATTCCACAAATTGCTACCGACAATTACAATTAAAAAAGGGTAATTGATTCATGGAGCAACGTTTTTAAAAGGAGAACCTTCCCATCCCCCCGCCACTCCATTTCAGAAGAGGGATTACAAAATGCTTGTCGTAGCTGGACAGGTTCTGGTGCTAATTGGCTTTACAAAAAGTGACATTTCCTTTTTTACAGTGCTTGACAAAAGGGGAACTTTGCAACAGGTCATGACTTTCAGAAAGCAGCGGAAGAAAAGAGAAGCCAGGCTGGGAAGCTCAGATTGCTGCACAGGAAGCTAAATACCCTCCAGTAGCAGATGCTCCTCTCCCACACCAATCTGCCTGACTCTGTTTTCCCTGCCTTGCTATACCCATAAACAATAAGTGAAGAGTGCTGAGCCTTTATTTAATGCACACGGAAAGCTGTGGCAACAGTCTGGGAGCCAGGCTATTCAAATACTGCAAGTGGAAGGCTGCCTGCATACCATCAATAACAAAGCAAACAAGATGAGGGGGCCTTCAGCTGTCATTTCTGGCTTTTCAGGGATGCTGAATTTGCTGCCATCATACTCTGAAATTTCTAATAAATGGAGAAGAAGCAAGAGATGTATGTCTCAAAGTTTCATAAGGATATCTGGAAGTTTGCAGGGAACCACCAAACTTCCAGTTACTTGTCTTGTGTTTTTCACACAGGGCAGGTAGGTACATGGTTTAGCAGTGGAATTGGAAGTGCTGGGTTAATGATTGGATTTCACAATCTTACAGGTCTTTTCCTACCTCAGTTATTGTATGATTCTATATGTAAACATTGTGTTTGAAAGCTATCTCTAGAAACAGTGATTGAGTTGCAAGGTACCTGAGAGAACTGGAAACAATACCTTAGCATATCTCCTGCCAGAAGAAAAGCATCTCTGTGCCAAAGTTTCACAAGTGCTTGCCATCACTTTCTGAATTTTGCAGCAACTTTCCTCTCATTTATGAGTAAAAACAATAATTTTAAAAGCGTGTAAATGACAATATCAGCATTATGCATCACAAAACCATGATGAATCATTTCTCCTAGTGCAACTCAGCGACCCCTTGTTCCATGCAATGCTAGGTTTCTCCTAAGCAGAAGTGCTAATTTTATGGCATGTGTATGGGTGTCAATAGAGATTACAAACAGAAATCTCAGGCAAATGAAAAGACTGTATTTTTATGCCATCATTGAATATGAGTTTCTTTCAATGCAAAGGTAAAGCTAGATAGGCATTTGAAATACTGTGGTGTCCATTCAACACACAAAAGACAAGGCAGCTATTCTAATCAGCTTTCCATTGAAAAAGGAATGACCGAAGTAAACAGAACGAAACAATGACTAATAGCATCAAATTGCCTAGGCCATTGTATGGGCTTTGGCAGTCCCCTGGAGGATTGCCAGTCCACTTGCTCTTAAGAAAAGCACAGAAATAAGGAAATACCTGTCAGAGACCATCCCTAGGATACCCACATTGCATACTGTACTCTTGGATGAGTTTCAGAGTGATAAAATGTACCCAGCATCATTAATTAGGTAAATTATGTCTTTCCAGAGTGGGGCTCCCTCCCTCCCTCCACAGCCAACATTCTTATGACCAATTGGCATGACACAGAAGAGCAGTGTAAGTCACCGTGTATGAGCATATGGAAGGACTTATTTATTTAGCTTGGAAAAGGCACTACCCGTGAGGCCACACCTGTGCTATGTGCTCTGTGTATCGTTATCTCTGAGCTGGCTTTAAACTAGTGGCGGCTTGGAACTCACCCCAGCTTTATTGCTTTATGTTGATTTTCTTGGGCGGATTTTACCGCTTGTGCTGAATGCAGCTGGCCATATCTGAGGCATTTGCTTTAAAACCATCTTAAGCATATTCACCTATCAAACCCATACAAGTGCAACAATCTTTTGTCTCTTGTAAGGTTGTAGGCAGGTGCGGTTTTTCAAAGTTTACATGTGGGTTTGTCTATCGAATGTATTTATTTTTCAACACTACTCCCTTCTTCATTTAATTTTAGGGGAAAAGAAAGAAAAAAAGAAAATAGAAGAAATGAAGTTTGCCACCCAACAAGATATAAAAATAGCTAGGAGGTCTGCTCAAAACCCATCTCACATCCTTGACATTCAATGTGACACCAGGGTAAGGAGTGAGGGATGAAACTCTTGAGGTAAAGCACATCCAGTCATTTAAACTTTCTTGATGTGATGCTTTCTTTATAGTGCCAGCTTGTAAAAAGCAAGGGAGAAGAAGTGCTTCTTGTAACTGCCATAATCCTGGATTTTAGTTGTCTCTGGTGTATTCCACCAGTATCATGGACTAGGCATGTGTGTGTGTGTGTGTGTGTGTGTGTGTGTTTTGCAGATTAACCTTCTTAAAGGTGAAAGGCATAGCTCTATAGCTCTCACAGCATCTCTCATCTCACAGCTCTCTTATCACCTGACAAACATGTCCTTGGCCCTCACGCAGTTCTTGAAACTCGTGGGTTCTTTTTCTCTCACATTTTTCTTTTAAATTGGAGGGGAATTACAATGTTTAAGTGTAAACAGAGGTGTGGACTGGCAGGGACATCTGTTGTAGCAAAGTCACACATGCAGGTTGTGTGGGTTGAAAAGGACCCTGTGCTTGGTAGGTATTAGAATTTTCTCAGGCTGTATCACTGTCTCACTTTTTCAAATAATCTCATCTGGGCTAATTTTGCTCTTGAGGCCATTAAGACCAACTGGCAGGGGGCTCAGGAATGCACCACTTTGCCCATAGGATTGTTCAGGTTATTCCACGCAGAAAGGTATGGACCAATGCTAGAGATTAAAAACTGATAAAGCTTGTGATTTTTGTTTTTAAAGTGTCAGGCTTAGATGCATACACCCACAGACATGGTTGATGGCAGAAAAAGTAGTGGTGGGAACAGATGGAGCAGTGTCCATTTTCCCTTGCAAGAAGAGGAACCTGCAGCTTTACCACTGCTTCTGATGATAACAGGGTCTGTGGCATCTCAAGTTTCACCTCATGCTCATTATCTTATATACACGTTTGTTTATGTCTAACAGAAAAAAAAAGCATGTTTTAAGGTTGGTAGGAAGTTACTACACGCATGAAAAACAACAACGGAAACACTAATACATATTGTCATAGTGGATTATTGCCAAAATAAGGCAATAATTGGAGGCAGAGCTCCCTTATGTAGAAAGGTGAAAGAGTGAAAATGTGTAGATTGCATTTTTTTGAGTCCATGGTGGTTTGCTATTGATGTTAATAAGGGTCCAACTTCCATTTATCACAGTTACTCATTGTGGTTACTCATTGTGCCTTATACAGAACAGATGTGAAATTGGGGATGGTAGCAAACGTTCCAAAGGGAGCATGTCTCAAGTCATGGCCTCGTGGTGTTTGGACGATTGTCTCCCTCACTTTTAATTTAAGTTTTCTTTCACAGCAGTGGTCTGCATGAAACACACATTCTGGGGTAAGAAAGAGGAGCGTCCCTGCAGACTGAGCTGGATGTGAGAGTTGGCTGTCCCTGCCCACAAATGCACAAATGTGGTGTTTGCCTGCAGACCCTCTGCTGCTCCAGCGGCGTTTGTCCACTCTTGACGAACTGCTGCCACCAGTGGGCTGTGGTTTGTATCGACACACGCTTTTAGTCTTACACGTCTGCAATGCTTGTCATAATAGCCAAAATATTCCAAGAATCCAGGTCTAAAATCAAGCCATGCCTGAACAGGGCAGCTGGAGGGAGACGTGTACTAGATGGAAAGCTTCATTTCTCTCTCAGCAATGCACACTCAGCATAGATGTTAATCCTGTTCATTTAGACACACCCTCAAGTTCCTTAAGGGATCATTTTCCCACAATAAACTTAACACTGCATCTGTTAGTGTTAGTCCTGCCCCTGCTTAGTCCTAACGTTGGTTATTTGGAGGGAATGCGATTGTATATTTATAAACTGTAGGTTTCAAATTCTACTAGAGATTGCTATGGGTTTGCACAGATTGATTATCAGTATTCAAGAAAACACAGGCTTTAGACACTGAAGGTCAGCTTCAGCAGAGAAGACCCATACGTGTCCTGAAGTAGACACATAAGCTACTTTGAGTCCCCAGTGCTTTGCTCTTGCCTAAGTTTATCAAAGATCTAGAAATTACATCACTCTAGAATTCCTTAATGTTTGATCAGGTCATGACTAACACACACCAGAGCCCTGACTCCTCAAAACTGTTTGTTTCTACCATTTCTGTGAGAATGTGGCCAGAGATTGTGGTGATGATAATCCTTACATATATGTACCTACAGCATATATATATATATATATATATATATATATTTGCTGTAGGTATATATATATATACACACACACATATATATATATATATATATATGCTGTAGGTGCATATATATAAGGATTATCATCACCACAATCTCTGGCCACATTCTCCCAGAAATATATAATATATAATATATAATATATAATATATAATATATATTTTATATATATTTATATATATATTTTTATATATATATATATATGTTGTAGGTATATAGATATATATGTAATGATTTATTTATATATATGTGTGTGTGTGTGTGTGTGTGGTGTGTGTATATATATATATATATATGTATAATATATAATATGTGTAGTACAAAATACAATATATCATAGATATTATATATATGTACTGTAATACAGAACATAAAATATGGGATATGTAACACATATCCAACATAAAATACAGCATATATTTTTAACATAATATGATAATGCAGTAAACATACATAGATGTTAGATTATGCTATATTGACTCAATGTTTTAGTTATATTTCTTAGCCTGAGGGTCATTGGCATTAACATTTTTTACCTTGCTGGAAAATATCCTACCCAGGCAGTAAGGGTTAATGTTGCACATCTGGTTCACACACCACTAAAGTGAAAGCAAAACAGCAAGGCAATAGAGAACCTTTCCTATTTGGATGTGTTACTGGCATGGGCAAAGTTATTTAAGCGGAAAAAATTCAGGGTCCTCAGCCAAAATGGATTTCCTGAAAAGTTTCATCATTGTGGGACATCCCACCCCTCCTTAGCACTGGGGGTAGCAGTATGTACTGCACAGCCCATAGTTTGCTCAGCTCTCTCATCAGGATCCCAGGAGCATCCACTGAGGCACACATTTTCACCCATTAAAAGATGGTACTGAATTGAAACACAGCCCTGCAGTGGGTTCATGCACAAAATTGTTGTTCACATGCAGTTATCAGCATCTTTGCTATGCAGTTGAAAAATCTCAAATTTCCTTCAAATTCTTCAAAAAAGTGAAGGACTAGGACTCTGTAAATGTGGGCTGATTTCATTGCTGAGTGAGTAATGAATTACAGTGGTCTAATGAGATTCTCTCCTGCTGATCTTGGGGCAGAGTCATAGCAAGAACTTCATTTATCACTTGCTGGTGAGCAAAACTACTGTTCCAGTTCTGCAGTGAGTCCAGACTCATGTTTTTGTTCTGTTTGCAAGTCCAACAGCCTGCCATGAGGAAGGCTCTGACCACTAAGGGAATACTAATAATTAGGTAGTATGCTTTTTTTTTTCCCCTAAAATTCATTACTATGAGGAATATAAAATTATATCTCCTCTCCCAGAATAATACAAGTTTATCAGAAAAACAGGAATGCCACTCTTTGATAGCAGCAGGATGGTACTCAGTTGTCTGTCTCAATTAATCCGTAGAAAACTTCAACAAGAAATGAAAGAGTCTGTTGGGTTTTGTTCAAACATCTTTCTTGAGCCCATACTACTGGTCAGAATTGCTTCAGCATCCTGATCCATCTACAGCATACGGGATTCCAACTCCATGCTTATGTGCTCTATAAATAACTTGCTTTAGATTTGCTGACTTTGCCAATAGCTGCTGTTTACACTGTATTTGGAAAATAAGACAATTTATTTTGAAGATGAAACAAAGATTTTGAAGACTAGTTTTTTCCATTTTTAAAAGTGAAAATCAACAGAGGCAAAGATGAAACCCTACAATTTATGGTGTTTTTCCTTCCTTAGGGAAGAGAGGATGAGCAAGAAGAATGAAGGGAGTAAGTCAAGAGGAAATGCTGAGGCTTTTCAGTTTCCTGTTCTTGGTAAGAATGAGGGACCCAGTGATGAACAACCTGCAGTCAGAGAGATAAGCACTCACTTGTTTTCAATTTAATTTTTAATATTCTAAGTCACGAAGTCACCCCAAAATCTTTGAAGAAGCAGAACTGATAGGAATCCACATAATCTCATTACAGTCAACTGCTGGACAAGTACTTTGGTGGGTAGACAGCACTGCATATGTTTTATCTGATTGAACATCTGTATGGCTTCATTAGCTGAACTGTAATTGGAGTTCTAACATATGCTCAGAAAATATTCTATTATATGTTAATATTGCTTCTGGAAAATATTGAGATGATGCTGCCAAAGACATTAGAATGCAAGGCCTAGAAGAACAGAGATTAAAGAAGATTTATTAAAAAAGCAAAAAAAAACTTACAGGAAACATATTTTATGGGGACTCTGAACTAAGATAATGAGGAAAAAATAGTGCCATAGATTAGAAAGAGCTGTAAAAATAGGCTGGAGGTAAATATTGAGGTCTGAGTACTGTAAGTGATCAATATGGCAGAGTTGCAAGGGCCCATGCAAAGACTGAGATATGGATGCTTCTGCATTATTGATGTGAGAAGCCCACTGTGAATTGGAGTGAGGCACGAGGATTTATACTCCTTCAGGAGAACAGACCACAACTGAGCATTTGTTTCATAGCACTTTTCATGAGCTTTACCAAACTCTTCTCCTTGATACCTAGAGGGAATTCACATAGTTAATTTTTAGTTATATGAGAAATCTTTTTACCAGCAGCAGATGTATGGTGTTCCACTCTCACTGAAGATCTGCTTTTGCTATGAGGGCATGTGATAAACAGATATCTCCAGTTTTTCTCTACGTGACATTCATTACCTTTATTAAATCTTCATCAGAATGCTTTTTGTCTGCTTTTGAGAGTAACCAGGTTCCATTGAGATGGATATTTGTCATGGCTTTTGAGACTGCCTCTCTGTTTTCTAGGCAGAGAAAGAGCAAAGCATGGTGACCATGGTTCAGTCACGCCAGTGGTGCCACCTTGCTTGTCTAGCCAGAGTGATATTATTGCTACTGAATGCTTAGGCAGTTGTCCCTGATGAGAGCAAATTAGTAATTCATTTAATGGTTTGATGAGGTTTTCAGACTTATTGATTACTTTTGTATTGCTTATTGGCTCCTGTGTATTGTTTCCCTTTCTAGAGCTTCTGAATGAGATGGAAAATGGCAGCAAGTGGTCTTTATTGCAATTCAAATCAGTCCTCCTTCCTTATGTGCATCTGCTTTTCACCAGCTCTACAATCATGCTTTTAATAGTAATGCCTAGCAAACAAACACAATTAGGGAGAAAATAAATAATACCATGAAACAGAGAGTTGGTGTTTGCAGGGGATACTGTTTTGCTGAGGTAAGGCCAAGTGGAGCTGTGCATGAGTTATATTAATGCACTTATGAATAGATTGCTCAAAATGAGATATCCTATGTCATTAGGATGGCTTTGGGCAATTTTTTGGACCTCAGCAGCTTGATTTTCCTTTGCCTTTAATAATTGAAACAAGACACAGACAAAGAAGTCACATATGGGACTGCTCTTTTTATTTCAGCCATTGACTATTTTGAATATCCAAAGTCCCTTTTGATTCAGGGAAGATAACACAGGAAGTCAGCCAGCATAAAAAGTCATATATACTTATTAAACTGAGTAGTTGCCCATCTGCCTCCAGCATCCATAGTAACTCACCTTGAATTTAAAACCTTAAAAGAGTCCATTATTTCTTTTACACCAGCTAAGATATGCTATGGATATTATCTAAATTAGTATGCCATTAGCATTTGTCTTTGTCCTGTGGTTTGGTGCCAAAATCAGTCAATGTGGTGGATACCCCCTACTATCCCCAGACTATAAGGAGGACTGAGGGTGTGCAATATCAGCTGAGATGGGGACATCAGAGAGTTACTTTTGATACTTCTAGTCAAAAGTGTCTCAGGGAGAGAAAACTACTGTTTTCAATTAATGGGCAAAGGAAAGGAATGAAAGATTAAGCGAGGGATTTGGTAATGGAGAAAGAATGAAATAAAGAGTGAGACTGATCAGTCTGCCTCAGAGAACTGATTAATTATTTTCTGACACAAAGTTTTGACCCCAGTTTTTTTTTTTTGGGCAAGATTTCAAGAGACGTTGTAAAATGACTTTATATATATATAAATCTATATTTGGGATAATTTTTCTTTCCACATCTTAAATACTTTATATAAATCTGCCACTTTTCAAGTGATGTATTAAAGTACTCATGTGGTTGCATAATATCAGTATTCCTCTGAGATTTTACAAATACATCATCAGCATCGGATGGATGAAATCCAGCCTGCCATAATCCAGATGCCGAACATAGGCAATGCTTCACTGAACATTTCAGTTACAGCCTGGAGAGCAGGGGAAAGAGCAATTAAGCCAAATTAGCCTTAATGTTGCTGCCATATTGTCCTGAAGCCTACAAGAGGAGCTCAGGAAGCTGCAGGGGAAGACGCAGTCTGCTTGTAGTTGTGTTTCCTGGATTAGACTAGGGAGGGACCAGAGGCATCTCCCACAGGTGGTGCCTTCCATGGGTGTTCAGGGGAACCCCAAACCCCTCTGTCCTCCCTTTGTGATGTCACCTGGCCCTTTGCAGAGCAGAGGTGCAGCACGTGCTAGTGCCTGCTCTTTGTACTCTGGCATCAAAGATGGGGCAACCTCCAGGCAGATGGAGCTACTCAGACCCTATGGGGTTAAAATTTTAACTTACTAGGAGAGCATCTTGAACCTCATCTCTTATTCAGACCATGATGGGCTGAAAACATTGCACAAGCATGAGTGCAAGGGGCATGGCTTGAAACCACTTGGTATGGGACAAGGGGGAAGAAGGGGCATGGCTTGAAATCACAGGATCTCCCATTCCCCAGACAATTGCTGTACCTCCTAGGATTTGTCTCAGAAGGTCTTATTCCCCACCACTCCCTCACCTAGCTGGTTATGCCCATCTGCCTTAATATGGGGTGAGGCATACTAGGTATCCACAATCAAGAAATAAAAATTTCTGAGCAAATGAGTGGCTAAAACTTAAACCTCCCTGTGAAACTGTAAGGAAAGTGAGAAAATATCTTACACCTTTGGCTGCCAAAAAGTGAACTCTCTGAGGACTTAATCACACTAGTTCAGACAGATGAAGACAGGAGTGGCATTCAAGCTAAGGGAAGATTGAGTTAGGCAGTGAGGTTGAGATAAATGTATTCAAGCCAAATAATTCTAATGAAATTTGACAAGATATTTATGGAGCAAATAAAAGTAATAACTTAGCGGATTCTTCAAAGAATGTGGAAGAGACAAGAGAGATCTCTGAAAAGCTGTAAAGGTCAAAGTCTGCACTCATTTTTAAATGGTGGGATACAAAACCAAAGCATCCTAATATACTTAACAGCCCAACTTCAAGCCTCAGAAAAAAAGATTGAATACCTGGAAGATAACATCATGATAAAGAACTGCCAACAAGGATCAAGCCAATCCCATTTCTTTCTTTGGATAATGGGAAAGCAATAAGTGTAAAATATCCTGCCTCCCTTAGGGCCCATGAGACCACTCTTGTTCTTGTAACAAAACTGAGGAAATTCAGCCAGTATGGGAAACGCCTACAAAGTGTGTCCACTAAAAGTAAGAATCAGCAATCAGTCCTCTATCAAGGTGAGAAGTGTTTTGTGGGGGGGACTTTTATTAGCAGCCTGGCAGACATTCCTTTTCAAAAAAAAAATGGAAGTGACTTGGAAAACTTATTCTCACTTACAGAAAAAATGGTCACTCCCTGATTCCCCCAGCTGCTGCTGAAAGCATCACAGAGGATGCGAGTCATCCTGCCTAAAGTCTGTCTGAGCTGTAGCCCAGACTCTTCCCACAACCAGGGCAGTCTTAGATGATTCAGCCAATCCAAGGACAGAGGTTGAGGAAATGAGTCACTCTCCCGTTTCCTCTCACTCCATCCCAATGACTGTAGGAGAGTGTAGAAGGACTACCTCTCAACAGGCACTTAACTTTTAGATAGCTAATATTAGGGGAGACCTTTAGTCCTTTAGTGAACCACCCAGACTCTCAGAGATATTTGGGTATACTCAATTCTCTTTAAAGTCAACATTAAGTAATCTGATAACTTAACCTGGGATCTGTTGACTGAGTGAGGAGATTCCCACAAGAAACAGGTTTTATGGGGATCTTAAGACTCTTGCCTATTCCTGCATTTTCCAGGCAAATCATTGGGCTCACTAAGGACTCCTCAGCTTAGGCTGTAAGCCTGGGCCACACTCCATGCCATATAACTGAGGGAAAAGGATTGCAATTTGCACAAAGAAATCAATGGGCTAATGCTGATCCCTGCCTGAGTATCCTCTTCCCATACTGGTCACAATGATGTTAGTTATTATTTCTTGTGAAATAAAGACCTAAAAATTGTATCTTAATGTAAAGAAACCTTGGATCGAAATGCTTCTCTATGTTTCATACTCGGCCTTTTGCACATTCTGGAGGGATAGTGGCTTCCAAAATATTGATAATTCTGCTCTTGAAGAGTTGTAATGATGATTCTCCTTTTGGCCTGAAAAAAGGTGGATGAACAGCAGAACTTTAAGCACTGAGAGCCAGGAGAGACACCTCTGCTACCCCACAGGATTTTCCATGCAGTCTTTCAATGCTATGTTACATTTTGAAAGTTTTTCTTTTTTACAAAAACAAAACAAAACAACATACCAAACAATAACTACAAAAACCCCCAACTTCTGTCACATCTCATCTCATAGTCCAATGAAGCCTAAGCCCACAGCACACACAGAAGTGGAGGCCAGGTTGCTAAGGTCTGGAATTAATCAAGTCTTTTGGCCCTTCACTATAAGACATTGAAATACCAGAGCATGTCCGGAGAAGAGCAAGGGAGCTGGTGAAGGGTTTGGAGCACAGGTCTTATGAAGAGCAGCTGAGGGAGCTGGGCTTGTTTAGCCTGGAGAAGAAGGCAGCTGAGGAAGTGCCTTATCACTCTCTGCCACCACCTGAAAGGAGGTAGCAGCCAGGTGGGGGTTGGTTTCTTCTCCCAAATCACAAACAGCAAATTGTGCTTTGGGAGGTTTAGACTGGATAATAAGAAAAACTTCTTCACCAAATGGGTAATCAAGCATTGTAACAGGCTGCCCCAGGAAGTGTTTGAGTCATCATTCCTGGAGGAATTGAAAGGATGTGTGGATAGATCCCTTAAGGAACACAGTTTGATGGGTTTGGCTGAACTGGGTTAATGGCTGGGCTGGATGATCCTAGAGGTCTTTTGCAATGTGAATGTTTGACTCCACGATTCCTGCTGGTTGGCAGCACATCTGAGCCCAGTGCACAGCCAGACCCACCCCCACTCTGTGAGCCCTCACAGCTGTGACCACAGCCCCTGGTCACTTCTCTCTCCACTCACAGCAGCAGCTGCACCAAGGTGCTTGTGTCCCACTGCACCATCACCCTGACACCACCAAACCTCAGTGAAGACATAGGACAAGTCATTGTTGGTGCAATGACCATGATTTCAGGCACAAGCAGCTTTCTGAATTGGGTTAAAGGACTGGGTTAAATTGGCTTCTCCTCTCTGTTTGGATGGAGACTGAAATCGCAGCATGGGTGAGGATCACTGAGACCAGGAGTGACATTGCACAGCTGAGGTCCAAGGGTTGAACCAAACTCCATCCTTCTTTTTTTGAGGAAAATCTTTCTGTGGTGTTTGTCTTGGCCCAAAATGCTCCAGTATGTAAACCTGTTTGCTTCATAATATAATTATCATATAACTTTCATATGGTTAAAGGAACAAGCAGAAACTGACATCTTATAAACAGATGCCAATAATTAATCAAGGCACATGTTTACATGTTTTATTCCCTAATCCATATTTTAAAGCTTTCTCACTGCCTCTCATAGGACAATGCACTTTCTCCTGTGTATTTGGCAGCAGTGTTTGAAACAATGAGGAAATGAACTGCTCCATTACAAAATCCTTAAACCCTATGTCCTGATAGAATATGAAGGCAAATGTCTAAACATATTCCTGTATTTTTTTCAATCCAGCTGTAAGGGGAAATTGTTCTCTCAGGCAGACAGCCTGCTGCTGCTGAGATCCTTGAAAGGCTCCACATCCTGAGGGAAGTTGCATCTAAAATTAGCACACCTGCCTCATGTGTCATCCAGGCAGATCCTGTTGCAGGAAAAAAATTAGATTAATAGGTTGGAAAACAGTAGTTAAATCTTTAATTTTGTCTTGTGAAGACAGAAAGTGATTCCCAGGACAGGATATGGAGTGCATCATTTTGACACAGTCCACTCACACCAGTTTAAATATTGGCTGATGCTTTGTAAGGTGCCGTGAAGTTTAGAACTTAATTTTTTTTTAAAGTATGTTGTTTTGTTCTTTAACATTTTGTACAAATATTGCAGGATCAATGGATATCTAATTCTTGAAAGGAATTTCTTTATATCTTGCAGTTCCATGAGGAAAAAAAAAGTGAATCCAAGTTTACTATAGAGGTCACAAAGGTCGTGAAAAGCCAAAAGTTTCAATATAATATACCATTATCATACCATGCAGTATTATAAATGTCTATGTGTACATTCATGTGCATATACTTGTGTGTTTTAGTGCAAAATAACACAAAACAAAACACAGCTTATCTTTTCTCATGGATGCCACTCCTTGCTTGATTCCTGTTCTTCTCCAAGCCTTCTCACATATTCCTAACTGTTCAGTTTTCTTTTTCTTTGCATACCTGCCAGATTCTTCCCCTGCCCACAGAAAAATTTCTAGCATGTCTGTCACTGTTTATATAGTTTCCAGCACAACTGTTCTTGCTTGCTTAGTTTTCTAGCAATAATAATAGATCAGATTTGAAAGTACAGTGATGCTTAAAAATAATGATAAATTAAAAATACCAAGGTATGACATACAAAGCATATATATTTTTATTTCTTTTTCCATTTCTATGCAAAAATTCTTGTTTCTGTTTATTTTCTTGCTTGCATGACCCCTTCAGAATTGCAGCAGCCAGCAGTACTCTGCTGAATTCATTGTACATTCATTTGCCACCTCTGCATGACCTTGTCACACTGAGCTTTGAGCCACACTGGCTGAGCTGACATTTAATGGCTCCCCACATCCGTTTTGAGAAAGAAACTGAAAGGGAAGTAGAGAGTGCAAAAGAACATTTGTTTTCTTTCATTCTCCTCTCTCCTTGGCCTCCCTCCTTGCCTGTCCTTTTCCCCTTTTAGGAATGTCATGCATACTAAGTCACGTAGTTCCTGGAGGGGATTGGGGAAGCGGGGAGAAGTGCCCTTAAAGATATGATTGGGGTTTATGTTCTTTAAGCCAGCTGTTTAAATAGTTAGTCATCCAAAGTTAGTCACTCCAGGCTCCCTCTGTGCAGCCACAGGGGGAAATGTACACCTCCAAGGGCCAAAGACCCTAAGACTAAGGTAAGACTCAGATAAATCCTCAGTGGGAAGTATCTGTTTCTCATTGTTGACTATAACCTGAGCCAAAATGACTCACTAAAATGAAGTTCACCCCCCACTCAATACACCAGGAAGAATTGCAGTACTGCGCTGAAATGGGTAAAGGGCTTCCAGAAGTAGGATGACTGATCTTTTGGTGAGTGCAGCTGATATTATTCATGCCTTAACATCTTAAGTGGGGTGATTGTATGTGCTTTAGCAAGGTGCAAAAGTAGACATTTGGTCCAAGGTGTCTTCTAAGTTACAGCATGTCAGGTTAAGTGGATGTGGAATGCATTGCTGTAGCTGAGGATGACTGTGGTTTTCTTCCATTTCCTTGACTGTAATTACTCGGTTCATTTGACTGAAGGATTGCTCCAGAGGGTTTGGCTGCATGTTTGAACTATATACTATGTTTGTTGGACAGACATTGTAATTAATGGGTAATATTTATTTTCAAAAGAAAATCTTTAGCTATTTTCCTTCCTCTAACGTTTCTTTAAAAAAGGAAAGGGATTAGTCTTGACACAATTTTTCTGGGAAAGCTAGAGTGTCAATATGATGATGCTCTGGATAAACAAAGGAAAACAAACTCCTCCAGGGAAGTTGGTGCATGTTTCAAAATAGTTAGAATTAAAAAAAAAAAAAAAAAAAAAAAAAAATCAATTTTTTAAAAAGAGGGAAGTCAACCTGGCAGTAATTTGCATATTAAGTATGATGTGATCTAAAAAGAAATTAGTAATTTGCTTGACTTTAAGCACATGGTTAGTCTCACTGTCTATTCACATGCTAAATGTAATACTTATGCACTTCATTAAACATAGACTTGCTGCCAGAAAGTGTCACTGTAATTAGATTGTTACAGCTGTGCATATTTGAACCTTGCAGCATAATTTCCCTGATTATCATGATAATTATTAAGGGCACCTTCTTTCAGAAAATGCAATTGGTTTTTTCAAGTTGTCTTTAGTAAAACACAGCTTTTGCACAGAGTGGGATTACCTTTTACGATGTTAAGTCATGCTGCCATATTTTTAGGGAAACATCGCACTCTGCTGGTGAAAACTCTTATTCTATCTTGTGGCACTCTGGAAAGGCCTCGGGACAGAAACAAAGATTCTGGTGAGCTGTTAATACTTTTTAACCAAGGACGTGTGTTGTCTGCAGCATCCTTATAAATGGATAAATGGGAACAGGTCTTTTTCCCCCTGTCTACTTCTTTCTCTCTAAAGAATAGCCGAAAGTATATGGATATTCTGCAACATTTCCTGCAGTAAAGAACATGTAATATGATAAGCACAGCTTGGCTGTCCACGCTATTTGCAGGGCTCAACAAAGTTCAGTGTCAGCTCTAAACATATTTTGCCATTCCCTGATGCGAATCCCACAAATGAAATTTCTGATTAGAAATAGAAGCAGTCAGCAAGGCTCAGCCCCAAACTTGCACTCGTAAAGGAGTCCCTTCCCTGTTCATTACTTGTATCAGCTCTGTTTTCTGACTCCTGGCCATTAGATGGCGAGCGTGACTGTCATCTGCTTCCCGCGTTCCTGTCCTCTGGTGGCCAAGCTGCTGGTGAGCCCTCCCTCCTGAGAGCCTTTTCTTGTCCCTCCCTGCCTTCCTCATCTGCAGCAGCAGTAGCTTTGCAGGGCCTGGTTGTTAAGCCTGGCAGTGGTTTACAGGGAAGAAGGGAATTGTTTGTGTTCAGAGGGACATCGTTTTTCTGGCACAAGAAATGCGTCCTCCACCTGGAAGGTGCAGCAGCATTCCGTTAGCACTACCAGGAGGTCTCCTCTGTACAGTTTTCTTTCCAGTTTCCCACAACTGCTCCAAGTGGCAGGGCTCTGCCTGGCATTTTAGAGGCACTGGGTTCAGCTTTGTGGCTGTGAACTTAGAAAGTTGCAGTTAAAGCTGATATATGATGCAAAGTCTTTTAGTTGAGAATCTCTGTAACCACTCTCCCTTTTGGCAGGGATTAGAAGCTTGTCAGATGAATCAGTCTGAGGCCAGTTGTTGACTTTCTCCATGTTATAGTCCTTAGAGAAGTGTCCTGTTCCAACAGAGATGGGTTTGTCCTTAGCCACAACCTTTTGTGCCCCGTCCCTGGCTGCAGAGGTGCCATGAGGACACAGAGGTTCCTTCTGCAGAGGTGTCCACCAGCATCTGCACTGAGCTGTGGCCACACCTGGTCAGCGCAGGAGCCCATGCCCACAAACATCCTGCTCAGGATCAGTACCTGGTGCAAAGCTGCAGCTCTGAGCAGCCCCTGGATCCATGTTGGAGGCATTTGTGCTTACCCGCCTCTCCCAAATGTGCCTTGTCTCCTTCTCATGGAAGGCCAGAGCTGCAGAGTGAGTGCCTACCAAAGATGTGCAGGTGAGGCTGGAGGTGAGAAAGGACCCTGCACCCAGGGGATGTGCTGGAGTTGGTGAAAGGGATGGTTGAGCCTGGGAGGTGAGGAAGCTGCCTGATACAACGAGAAAAAGCTGCAAAGCCTTTTCTAATTCTGGCATTTTCAAAATCTTGAAGGCTGAACCTCCACCTTGTAATTTGGTTCCCTTGTATTATCTCTAGCTGTGTACTGCTAGGCCCATGCTGTGAGGAAATTGCTCAGCTGTTATGCCATTTTTAGTGGGAATTTCCCCTGACTGACTTTATTATTTGTTCTGATGCATGTTTGTGACACTGAAACATAAGTAATGCTATCAGTTGCTAACATATTTAAGGGAAATTATTTTAATAAAGTTTGGATTTGTTTTACACACTTTTGCCATTGGTAAAGGGTTTATGTTGTGATCTTAAACCCTGGAAGTCTATGCAGTTGTGGAGTATTTCTGGTCTTTGATGCCCTTAAATATAACACCTTTTTGTTCCTCTGAGTGGCTGAGGGAGTGATGGGGAATTTCAAAGAGGGTGAAACTCTGCTTCTGGGGCAAGTAAAACACAAGGAAGGCAAGTCAGAAGTAGTTATATTTGCTAAATTGGTATTCTGGGGCTTTTTAAATGTGAAAATTTTAAGTTGTCCGGACCAAAAATTATGTTCTTGTAAATCTCACTGTCTTTAATAGTATGGTAAGACAGTAATTGGAACATAGGAAGAGAGCCTTTACCTGGAAATAGAAATATATTATCACTGTGGATCAGAAATCACAAACACACAGTTCTGTACAAGTAAACACCTTCCGCAAGTTTAAAATTTCTGTTTCATTGCTTGGTTGCTGTCAGAAAGGGTTACAGAAATAGATTTTACATTTTTTAGTGTCACAAGATGACATTAGGTAACATGCATTATCGAACTGCCCTATAACCATAATTAAAAAAAGAAATTAAAAGAATCAATCACGAGAAGAACTTTCTGCCAATCACAGGAGCATGGATTTTGTGAAATGTCTTGCTCCAGAAAGTCTGTCAGAAGGACAACATGCCCACTGGAAAGGGGACAAAATACTTTGAGAGAAACACATTACTGATGCTTAGCCTAATGACACCATGGAACAAATCCTGTTCAAGGACCCCCAGTCTGGTCCATTTTGATCATCAGTTCAACAAAGACACACAATCATGTTAGTTTCAACTCATTTTACTCTAAACATCAACACTGGAAAAAAATGAATATGAGATTTCTTTGCAGATTGCAAATGCACCTGGAACTGCTGGGGACTTTTCTCTTACACCTCCCAGCTGCCAGCAGTGGCACCTCCCAGCAAACATTACTCAGAAAGTTTCTGATTTCTCAAGCTTTCATTGAGCGTCACCAGAATTAAATATAGAAAAGAGTATGCAAATAGTAATACTTGGCCTATTTTTGCCACCTCTTTACTAGCAAGGAAATGAAAATAAAATATGAAACTACTTGTAGAAACTTCCCAAATCTGGAAGAATTAATTTCTTTATTGAAATAGGCTTTTTTGTTAAAATTTAAATGAAGAGTGAAAATAGATAGTGAAAATGCTGCAGTTTTGATAAGTCCTTTTACTGGCAATGTTTAGAAAAAAGCCTTGATGTTGTACATGTGATACACTGGAAATTTTCAAAACTAGATTATTTCACATTCTGGTATCAAACAGAAATTGTATTTTAAAATCAATTTTTTTTTTTTTTTTTTTTTTTTTTTACTAGAAGGTTTGTAAAGTTAAGTTAAATGATAAATTAGTTTCTTTTTTACACCAGACTCAGCATTTTACAATTCTCCATTTTTGGGGAGTAATTAATATTTCAGATTTTTTGGGTTTTTGTAAGGTAGAAGGCTGAGTTTGCACTGCTTAAACTATAAGGAATAAAATAGCAGGGAAAGCACTTTATTATTCTCTAGAAATTTTAAAGGGGTTTTATAAATTCTTCACTTCCAATTGCTTTCTATGTATGTGAAAAATATTGAAAAAGTGTATTTAGTGCCTTATTTAATCACTCAGAAATCATTCAAAATTCCTTTCCCATTTTAATTTAATTTTCTTTGTGTGGGCTGGTTTACATTATTTGAGGAAGCCTTTGGAAAGTAGGAAACTGAAAATCTCTTTCTTTATGCCTAGTTTGGGAATGAATCACAGGTGATGGAGAGGAAAGGACAAAACCAGAGATAATTCAGGGATCTGAAGGAGCAGTGAGGTGGCAGCAGGAATATTCACTCCCTGGTTTTAAGGATAAATCAAGGATAGCTGCCCAGATTCTCAGGCTCCTCTCATGCTCAGTGGAGATGGTCATGGTCCCAAACACGGGGTTTGGAGTTTTTAGGAAACTTGTCTGACTGTAGAGGAGCCAGCATAGCCAACATAAGCCTTTACAATGCCACAAGAGAACCTTTTCTGCTTCTGAAAAAGAGATTGATGAGCTAATTATTCTGATTAGCACAAGACTAAAGCCCCCACTGGAAATTCACCAGTTTAGCAGCAGCTTATATTATATGCATTATTTAATTTAAATCGTCTCCAGAAGCACATACTCATAAATGTGTCCCAGCTAATCTACTTGTGCCATTGCAATTGCAGGCAGATTTTCCACTAGGTTCAAGGAAGACAAGCACAAAAAAAGCTGATTTCATATGGAAAAGATTTTTTTTATTTCTTAAATTAATCTTTGAAGTCCATAAGGCTCTCATCAAAAAAGGGAAAAAAAGTGAAAGATTATTTCTATGAATACTAATATCTTTGGGGAAGACAGAATGTCTCCCTTAAGAAAAAAATTTTATTCCTCTAACACAATTAATATTCTAAGGAGCAAACCCATATATGTTGAGGAAGCCCTAAGTGCCTCCTTGTGCGCTTCCTCCGTGTTTCTTTTCTATTATTAAATAGCTAAATTTCAATCACTTTAAATAAATTATATTTAGCTGGTGATATGAGCCATGAAAACTCTGGACTTCCACCACTGCTTTTGTGCCTTTGGGGAATTAAATAAGAGAAAGTATAAATCCAGTTTCCATAAGACAGGAGTAGGTACTGAAAGATGAGCAGGTGGTTGAGTGATTTGGGGGACGATGAATGATTTGAACTGTAAATTATTTTTAAATGAACAATGAAATAATAAGAATAAATTATTTGAAAGCTGTCAAAGACAAAAAGCACGTAGCAATTCCCCTGGCAAGTGAGATCATAACTATTTAAGCCGTTTAAATCCATAACATTTTTTTCCAAAAAATCATCAGTATAACATTTATGAATGGAAATTCTGAGTTATATAATACTATCACAATTCTCATAAAATCAGGCCAAAGCTTTATAGCCTCTGACTCTTCCAAACTTCTGTAGTCTTTGCAGAACAATTTTCAAGTGAAATTACAGCCACCTTCACTCTTTAGGTGATTTCTCCACACTGATAAAACAATTTCTAAAGCAAAGGTTGATTTTTCTGTTCTGACATTCAGCTAAGTCTGTATAAAATCTTTATAAAATCTCTGCTAGTTTTGGTTTTCTGTGCACCCTGCTATTCCTAGACTACCAGAAAAGACCTTTAGCCTTTCCCACTTCCCAGGCCCTTTCCTCCAGGCATGGCTGGACCCACTTTCCTCCAGGCCAAATTGAAGCTTGGTGCTTTCCCACTTAGTCTTGGCTCTTGGGTGTCCTACACAATCTGTGTCTTGTAGGGAGTGGGTTTTGCGGCCATGGATGCAGAGCCAGGGAATTTTTGTCAGGCAGTCAAAATAATAAAAGAGAAGCTATTGTAGCAGTCAAAATAATAAAAAAAAGAAGCAACACAGTGCTGAAATCCCATTTGTGCAAATAGGTCTGTATTCAATGTGCCCTAAGCTGCCTAATGTTCTGGAATTGCATAGATGAGATTAGTTTCCAGTCATGGGATGTTTACATTAACATTTTCTATTATCCCTACAGAAAAATCAGGAATTGCACAGTAACAAGGATTCCCTTTATAGCCCAGTTGCATTAAGTAATTTTACCTATTAAACAGGAAGGTTGTTTGCTTTATGTGTTTAAAGTGGTTGTAAAAACAGATATTAGTCATGCCTCGCAAAAAAGGTCTATCAGAAAGCTGGAATAACTTCTTACATTGAAGTAAAAATACCTGAAAGACAGAAATGCTGTCCTTAAGATGATTACACATATTTTAGTAATAGAAATTATTATCTATGCTGTCATTATATGACATTTGTTTTTTATTATACCTAACTTTTTTGCTTTTAATCTTAGATAGTTCATTTGAGGATTTATGTCTGTGTTTTCTAATCAAAAAGCACAGTAGTTTATTTTTTAGAAATAGTTTGGATAAATGCTGTAGATAATCAAGAAATTTCTGGTGGGTAATATTGTGAGGTTCTTTGTGACATATATCAAAATACACCAAAATACAAAGATCTTTTAATTGATCTACATAACTTTTATCTCCATCTTTCCATAAGTAGGTGAGATGTTTTCCATCAAACTCCAGCTTTTGTAGAGAGCTGTTGACTATAATAGTCTCTGTGAGTGTGAAATACCAGGGAATCTGATGGGTAGCTGACGCTGAAAGGAACCACTGTGGTCATAGAGTAAATCCCCTTTGTTCAAAACAGTAGCAGCTAAGGCAGGTTGCTCAGGGTTTTGTCCAGTTAGGTTTTGAATATCCCCAAGGATGCAGACTCTTGGTAAATCATTTCACCCTTGGATTTTTCTTTTGAAGACAGCAGCCCTGCTTTTTGCAGGATACTCCACTCAGGATCCTGATCTTCACCATCTTGTGGTCATGGAAACCAAGGCTGCCCCTGATCTTCACATCCTTGACCAGTTCTTCCTTTCTGTATAGCACTTCAGAGACACATCCACTCTTGATTTCCAAGAAGAGTGTGAGAGCTTCCACCATCATTTTGTCCTTTGGGTACCTCCTTACTCATGTGCATACAGTTGAGGTAGATCTTCCTAAATCTTAAATCCTGTTTTGTTTTTCCCAAGGTCTTAAATAAAGAGAGATATAGAAAACTCAACTTGTCTATCTCCTTGTCACAGTAAAGTACTGCTTTTTTTCACTATGGTTTAATGCCCCTAAAGTAGGTGATTCATGAAAAACATAATGAAACAAAGTCCACTATATGACTGTAGAAATAATTCAGATTAGGTTGGAAGATAAAACTGATATAATTCAGAGCCTAGTTAATGCTATCAAAGACAAATTCAAACACAATATCCTTTAAACACCTTCAAATTCAAACACAATTTCCTTTAAACACCTTCAAATCTCTGTCAGTGGGAAAAAAAAAAAGCACTGTTTGAACTTTGAAGGGTTTATCAAAGATGTTGCAATGAATTTTTAGCAAATATATATATCATTGCTTGACTTATCTTCTGGCAAGGGCATATTATTTACTCCAGCCTGTGTCAGGTTTTGACTGATTCCCTACTAATAGGATTGTTGTCACTACCCTGTAATAAAGGTGATATTCTGCTGCCAGACAAAGAAATTGTGCTTAACTTAGTGAAAGACTGAGATTAAATTGTGTGATAAATATGACTCCAAAACTGCAGTTAGGAAGATTTTTCAAATTTCTGAAAGGCTTAAGGTCTTCATCATAAAGTCCTTGAACATCAAACCTCTTCCCTGCAGATCCTGGAGGGAAGCAGGTTGCAGGGGTTACACATGTTTATGCTCCTGAGTGTGCATTTCTCTTCTGTGATTAAAAGATTAGTCAAGGAGCTATAAATAAGACAGAATAGAAGTTCGACCCAGGCCATTATGTTTTGTTGAGTAGCTGAATTCCAGAACAGCAGGTGTTAGATGTAAAGCCAGCTGGTAGCTGTAGTTAGAGGGAGGTTTCCATGCCAGCTGTGTCCTGGGTGTCTATAGGTGGCCATTGAATCTTAGTATGCATTGTATAGGTGGCCTTTGAGCCATAGTAAAATATATGTATTGTATAAGTGGCCTTGCCCCGATCCTAGTTGTTCTAGGTGGGCTGCAGCTGTGATGTCCTTAATTGGGTGGCAGCTGTGGCTAGTGAAGATAACTGGGATAAAAGGGGTTGGGCTGGCTGGTCAGGGAGAGCCTTGATGAAGAAGCAGGAGCAACACTGCTGTGAAGAGCTGCTTGTGAGAAAACCAGCCAGAAGGTGCGGGACTCTAGAAGTATGATAACAACAAGTGGTGACCCTGGTGTGATGGAAATATGCAGCCTGAGATCTGTGGAGGAATATGCAGCCTGAAGAGCTGTAGAAGATAGACAGCCGAGAGCTGTGAAGGAACATGGCCTTTGAGTCATGGTGGGTTATATGTATTGTAATTGTATAATTGTTAAAAGAAAAGGGGGAAATATAGGTGGCCATTGAATCTTAGTATGTATTGTATAAGTGGCCTATGAGTCTCAGTAAAATCTATGTATTGTATAAGTGGCCTTGCCCCGATCCTAGTTGTCCTAGATGGGCTGCAGCTGTGATGTCCTTAATTGGGTGGCAGCTGTGGCCAGTGAAGATAACTGGGACAAAAGGGGTTGGGCTGGTTGGTCAGGGAGAGCCTTGGAGGAGCCTTGACGAAGAAGCAGGAACAACACTGCTGTGAAGAGCTGTGTGTGAGAAAACCACCCAGAAGGTATGGGACTCTTGAAGTATGATAACAAGGTTTGAGTAGCAGCATCCTCACCCTGACCCCGACACCAAACCCTGCACTGCCCAGGGGGGCTGGTCCTGAGCCTGTAAGCTGTGGAAGGAGCAATGCTCTATGAGGAAAAGGTTGGGGGGAATTTCAGAGGGTTTTGTTTGTTTTAGGGGACATTGAAGTTTTTGGTTTCTTTTGTTCAGGGATTATTGTAAAGCTGATTCTCCTTCAAATGCTTCTGCTGTCGCGTAAGTACTGAAAGAAATGTTGCTGATGGAAAATGTGCAATTATTTGTCAAATACAGAGTAGTTGAAGGAAATGGAAGGCCAGCTGGTACTTTACATAAATTGTTTTCATCAGCCAGCAATTCCCTAGGATTTGCAAAGATAGCAAAAGATTCATCTTCAGTTTCCACCATTTTTGTGCATAAATCATGAGGCATTTCAATTGCCTTTGTTTAGTGATTCCCATGTAGATTCGTTTTCATCTGCTTGTTCAGGCCCTGAAAACAATCTTCTGTTCTTGCAGTTTTCTGAGAGTTTCAGTTTAATTGCATCTCAATGTGTTCTTTCAGGTGATGTACACTACAGCCAAGAATGACAGAGGAATTGTTCATCACAATGGTAAGTGGCAGCATTTGGATTCTTGGATTCAGCAAGAATTTTGGAAATACAAAGTACAATTAATAGCAGACTGTGACTGAGGCATTCAGGTTTCCTTTAAAAATAAAAGACCTTTAATTTTCTTTTAACAGGTACTTAAAACTGGCTTTTAAAAATCCATAACATAAATACACAGTGTATTCATGGACTTTTTTCCTATGACATTAATATACCTTGGTTTTGCTATTAAAAAACATTTAACAGGTAAGCAATTAAACTTGAATTCATGGAGGGACTGTCCCCAGCAAGGATTGTGAAGTTCTTCTGGACTTTCATTGCTTTTGTAGAGAAATTAGATGCCTCTCTAAATAAATAGCAACAGCATGGAAAACAGAGATTACTTAACAGAAAAAGGGTGTGTAGTTCATGGTAGATGAAAATTCTAGAAATTTCTCTGAAAGGCTGGTCAGACTTTTTGTTATTTTAATACATTTGTATAAAGGAGTGTGTTTGCACCCTAAAGACAGGTGAAGACAGGAAGAAGGCTCAGACTGAATGTGGGAGATCCAGCTTGTAGCAGCAGCACTCAGACATCTTTATTTCTGTCCTCAACTTTGTTTCTTTCCTTTTTTTCTTTGGAAGGAAGGTTACGTATCATAATGAGATGGACCAGTCTCAAAACTAAAATATTTTGAAGCACAATATTTATAAGGAAAGAAAAAGCAAAATAAAAAAAATTAAGGACATTATTATGCGAAATAATGCAAGCATATGATTAAATACAAGCATATGATTAGGAAGAAGCTCTTACAATGTTGTAGACAATATTCAGATAGGGAAACATACAAACAAGACAAGAAGAAGGGAAGAATGTGACACAAAAGTTGTGAAAGGATTATTATCAAAAGGTAGATATTAAAGTTCTGATTAAGTGGCAACATGATAGCTGTTGAACTGGTCTGACCAAAGAAAACCAAAATTGTTCTTTACAATTAAAATGCATTAAAACTTGTTTTTTTTAAACACCAAGCACAAGCAAACATATAAATATATTTACTAAAATATTAATATATAATATTATAGTAGTCTAGAACAAAGATAAAAAATATCCATAAAACAGGGTTACTGGTAGCCCTTAGTATTTCATTAAAATGACTGTTTGTCCAAACAAATACACTTTTAAGAAACGTTGGAAATTCTTATTTTTCATCACTGCAGGGTTACGTGGGAGACTTCATAAGGCATTCCCAGCTTATACAATACTAAAGAGCATGCATTTTTAAAAGCATTTTTTCTAGAAAAACAATGATTTTTCAGTCAGAACCTGTGAGATTGATTCCAATGACACGTGAAAAAAGCCATCCTGAATAGTAATCTGTGTTAAGAAAGAGCAAACTCAGCCTCTAATTTCTGAAATCCCTGGCAGAATTTTTGTGTTTTAAATAGAATGAGTAATTTCATTTTATCTCTCTGACATGAAAAATAATCTATGTATAATAATGGCAAAACTGAAAGCTGTCATCTACTGATAAACTGACACAGAGGGGCTAGCATGTAAACAGAAGTGATCTGTGTTTTTCTAGCATCCTCTCTGGACTAATTGGAAGTCACAATGATTTTAATAGAGTAATTTCTGTACTTATCTGGGGTAGTAATATAAGTTCTAATGACAAAAGATGACCAAGAGGGACACAGCCACACGATGAGGTGTTATGCCAGAATAGATCACAAAGCTGGTGACCTCTTCAGGAGGAAAAGTACAAAGGAGAGGAAATTATCTGAGCATGGTGCCCACACAACTCCATGCTTTCTGCATAGTAGCATTAATATTTATATACATATTTATGGCACAATAAACTCCAGACCCAAGCTTTTATCATGGATGGGAACTTTTGTGTCCGTTGCTCTCATAGGTCTTAAAAATAGAGTTCATGATGGACACCTCTAGAAACTTCACTGATGGTTTAAAATATTATTCTCCAGGCCAATGCTGACAATAAGATAAGCATGACTTTGAAATAAATACATTTTATTTATTTTATGTACAATTCTTGTAGCTTTGTTAATAATTACTGCTGCATAATTCATTCCTTCTAGCCTCAGAAAGGCTTACCAGCTTCTGTTCTTTTTCTTTCCCTGGACAGGCCATTTAGAGAAAGAAAGTGCTCAGATGCTTAGATGGCTGAAATTTGTTCCAGTTTCAATTTTGGTAGCATTTGGAAAATTATATTGCTTA
Organism: Melozone crissalis; assembly: GCF_028551555.1. Taxonomy (NCBI): domain Eukaryota; kingdom Metazoa; phylum Chordata; class Aves; order Passeriformes; family Passerellidae; genus Melozone; species Melozone crissalis. The sequence goes on along the minus strand of NW_026535791.1, from coordinate 57,044,997 downwards.
TGATTATGTTAGATGTTATGAAGTTATTTTCACAGCACTCACTCTGAGAATGGCTGTATCATTAGTGAGTCCATCAGCAAGGATGCTTCTCACTCTGATGTTTGTAAAACATCTCATAAAAGATACAGAGATGCAACTGTCCAGCCTCCAATGCTTACCTCACTTCCAAAACCTGCATGAAGTACACTGGGATCACCCTGATAGTAGGGTGTGGGCAAAGTTTTCCTGCTGTGCATATTTGTTTCCTTCCCTCCTTGATAATCAGGGCAATAATTTGTTCCTTTGTGAGGCAAGCTGCACTCAGATTTCAGCCTGAATTTAAATAAAACCTCTGAGTGTCTCTTCCACTCTGCTAGACACGACTGGTAACTTAAGGACACGTCCACAAGTCATAGGATTTGCAACAGGTTCTTAGGAGAGTAGAGAGACCAAGAATGAAAAAAAAACCCAACAAAAAACCAAAAAAAAAAAAAAAAACCAAAAAACCAAAACTCTGAAGTGACTAACTGCAATTCAATAACCCTAACCCAACCCTCTAATCAAAAAAGAAAAAAATTAAAATTTTCATTGTTTTTTGCCAGTGACATTGAGGAGAAGGATCAATCCCATTGAATTCAGCTCAGTGGACATAAACATCCCAACCTGAGCTCAGATTGGGGGTTAGATGCATAAATGGCAGGAGGTGGACAGGATTGCAGCTGGCCTGTCTCACCAGCTACATCCCCTACTGCTTGGCATAGGATGCCTCCTCTCAATGTGCTGTCTGAGTTAACTCCACCTTAAGTTGCCATTCTCTGTCCTATGCCCAGTAAGAGAAACCTGGATGAAGGCTGTGAATTATCTCCCATAGGCAGATATTTATGTAAATGCATATACTTGCAAAATAAAGCCTTAGAGATCATTGTATTTTGGGGTTTAAATGCCCAGGTGCCTTGGAGCATTCCCCTCAGGTGGGATGGCAGTAATTAGCTATTTTTGTGCCTGGGTATCAGTAAGCCAACATCTATGATAGCTTCACTAAGGGAAGAGAGACAAGCAAAACTGATCTGGCTGAATACCAAAGCCTGCAGGGAGGGAAAATGTTCCCAATAATTGCTTGCAGCCACTGTGAGAAAGCTGTAATCACCTGGAATGTTCAATAGCAATATCTCACTTGCCTGAATATTAACTGGGCACTGTTCTGGGAGATCCTGACAGATCTCCTCTTTGCAAGATGAGGCTCCCTGTGTCTTCCATCTCATTACCTCAAAGCACTTTACGGATGCAAAATTATTTGCAAAGCAATTCTCATTAGCTACATTGCCCAAATGTTTAAGGCAAAGCAGAGAGAGACCTCACAAGTACTCCTGGGTCACTTGGAAAGAGGCAAAAAATGTCCTACACATTACCAGTAAACACTCTTAAAAGCAGAAATCTCCTTGAAGCTTAAGGGTATGCCCTTCTCTGCATATCTTGTGAGCAGCATCTGTCTGTGCTGTCCCAAACATGCAGGCAGGAATTGCTTTTCTTTTGCCTGGTCATGCTGTACCAGCTGCTGGCCAGCTGCACCTGGGCCCCAGGACCTTCCCTGGGCACAGCAGGACTCCTTTCTTCCCCTTCCCTCCTGGCCAGATTGCAGAGTCTGGTGCCTTCTGGTCACTCAGTGCTGCCTCTTGCGTGTCCTGCACAATACCTGTGTCATCAGGAGTATTTTCTGTGTCCATGGCCACACAGCCAGGCCTTTTGCTGGGCAGGAGCAATAGGCATAGAGGGCATCCCAGAAAATGGTTTGTGATTTCTGTCAAAATAATGCTAATAGCAGTAAGAAGGAAATCCTATGAATCTGTGTAGACCAGATCAGATAGTTTCTGTTTGGTATCAGGAGCTGCTGGTTGTTTCTTGATCCTAGAAAGAAAGGCAAAAGTGCTATCAGGAAAGTTAACCATGTTATTAATATCCCACACAAGGGATAGCAATTTATGTTATGCTCCGTCTGATGCTGGAACCCCCAATGACACCATGGAAGATAGACCTCTGCCATGCCATGGCCCCCTACTCAGACTTCCATCTGTGGTAAGTTCCACCAGCAGTCATCTTCACAATTTTAATAGGATTTTCTTAGAAGTAAAGCAACTCTATCTGTCATATTTACTATGGGGGAAAAAAGACAATGTTTGTAGGAAAACATGCTGCTTCACTTCAAGATAAAGTCAGGCACATTCTTTCAGCATCATGGCTGGTGACAAAGAGATGCTGCCTACTGACTCTTTGGTTTGACAGGTTGGGTGCATTTGTTGTGTGGTAGGGCATGAGGCACAGCCCTAAAGCCAAGTCATGTGTGATACAGCAGGCTCAGCACAGGCCTGCCCTGCTCAGCTCAGCTGGATCCTGTTCTCCTCCTGGTGCCATAGCCTGCCCTGCAGGGCCCCCAGGGCTGCTGTTCAGGTGGTTGTTGTTGCCTGTGGTATAAAGGGGGTAGCAGGCTCTGTACATCTGATGAAGACACAATTTTGTCCATTTGCCTTTTCACTTCATGTTTCTTTAAGCCCTGCAGGTTGCCCAGCTCTCTTAGCGTGCCAAAACTCAGCTCAAGGTACAAAGGACATCCTATTTCAACAGCACATCCTGTATCAGCCTCTGAAATATTGCCCAGCCTTATCAGTGAAGTGAGCCAAGAATCTCCAGAAGCATCAGCAGCCATAATAAGGCCAAAATTCTGCTCATTTGGCTGCACACGAGTTAGTGCACTGAAGGGTGTGAAGGCAAACACTTTCACTGTGTTGGTGCTCACACCTGGCACAGTAAGTCTGCTTCAGTGGGGATTGTTTCCTGTTTCATGTGGGATATGCCAACATGTGTTAGGTTGTGGATGTTCTTCAACAATGCATGTCTTTCCCATATCTATCTGTTGATCCATAAAATTTTAAAACAGATTCCTTAGAACAGTGATACCTCAGGAGGATTATTGCTTAGATGGTTGTCTCTACATGTAGAAAATGCATTCCAACACAAGCTAGAAGCCTTCAGGAAAAGAATCTTAGTAAATTGCAATGGAGATGTGAGTCCTGCCTATTGTGGCTGACTTGAGTAGTTCCAGATTTTAAATTTTTCTGTACTGCAAAACTAAAAGTAAAATCCAATATACTGTTTGATAAACAGATTTAAATATTTGAAATCACACAGATAGAATTTGTTGCTGTTCACAACCTGACTGCTGTAATTCATAGAGAAATTCAATCAGATATTCTCCCCAAAGCTTATTAACTGCTCTGAGTTAATGAATGTGAGGCTTTTGAAGCTCAGATCCAGTGTTTTTCTAGGTCAGGGTCTGAGTGCACTTAAAATAAATAGTCCATGATTTCTCCTAGCTGAAAAAGTACCTGAAGGGGTACCTGAAAGGGTCAAATAGTCATGTTTTCACCAAGGCAGTCTAACAGAGCAGGCTTATCTTGACCTCAATGTGACACCTTGAAAATGAATTTCTGTGAGATTATTAACATTTTTGAAAAATAATGAAGTTAAGGTTGTTTTATAAAGTTTATGCCAGAAAAAGAAAAAGCTGACTATTTTAGGGAAATAGTTTTTGAGATATTTTCAGATAGGTCTTCAAACATGGTAGACTTACTCATTTTGAAATACTACAGAAGAAAAAGACTGTGCAAGGTTTAGATACCATCAGCCTAATTTTTTCCTCAAAATTTAAAGATAACATTATGCAGAAAGGTCAAACTCTGCAAGAATTTTTCAAAAGCCATTTCTTTCCTGAAATAATTAAATGTAAGTTGTAAAACAGTTCAGTGGGGCAAGCTATGAATCCAGATGGCAGAAGCAACAGTTGGGGAAGGGCTTGTAATAATTCAAGTGTTTAAATTGTTAAAGGTTTTGCAAATCTACCAAGTGTTTGGATGGAGGTGTTACCCATACAGGGCTCACATACAAAATGAGCATTACACCATCTCAGATAATGCCTGCTTGAATTAAGAGATTCCATATTAAAAAGTATATTTAAATCCCATCCATGACTGATCTTTATGCAGTTAAGCAAAGGTAACATTGGATTCCTGAGGAGAGCAGATGGAGAGATGCTCTGGTAAAGCTGCTGAAGAAGAAAGAAAGGCTCAGTCAGTGAGACCTGCAAAAGTCCCATCTCCTGAACCAAACTTCTTTCCATGAGGATTGCTTTAGTAGCAGTTCTTGCTCATACAGTTCTGTAAGAGCAATAAATAGAATATAAATGTTCTGTAAATAGAATTGTCAGAGCAAACTCCTGTAGTGGGAACAGCACTGTTAACATTTAGTCCTAGTGCTGCAATGGAAGATGAAAACCCCTGATACTTTGTGGAGTTTGTTACTGAGATATAATTTCCCTAATCCTTTTAAGATGAAGAAAAAAAAGACAAATGAGATAGGAATGACTTGACACATTATGTTCTTTAGGATTTGTGAATTTCTGAAAGATGTCATCAGAAACTGCTTTGGTATGAATATAGGCAAACATCAAAGTGACTGCATTATCATTTATTTCCAATTATTGTTAAAACCTTCAAGCTTCATCGAAAGACTATGAAGAAACTGATGATTTCTGCTTCTAAAGTACATTGTAGTTTTCTGGGGTAATAAAAGATCTCTGGTCCATGAGGATCATGAAGAGCGAGAAGGACAGATAGGCTTGGATGCAGACATTTTATTTCAAGGGAAAAATAGATTTTATCAAGAGAGAACAGCTAGATGAATGGCCCATTAATAAAACCTGTAATATGATAATTTTGTTCTTTGGGGCTAATAATCACATTCTAGATAATTTTTAATTATACAAAGAATGCATTTATGAAAAGGTCACAAGAAAAACATAGCTACTTTATAAATATCATGGATTCTAGTTGTTTATGGGTTTAATAAGTTTTCCTCTCCCAAGGTTAAATAAATGGCAGTAAAGGAACAAATATTATCCTGGGATGGTTTTGAGGGCAGTATTTGACATTGCTTATACTGACTGATCAGTGACATTGGCACAGTCTGATGAAAGAAAAATGTGTTTTTCAGACTAATTTACTTTAGAGAGATATCAAAATCTGGTCCTTTGACTGAATGAATGGGCATTATCTGTGATGCTGCAGCTTTGTTTCAGCTAAGAGGAAAGCAGAGGATGTATTTCAAGACCATTCCACATGATGAACCAAAGCACAGCCAGTCAGTGGAGGGGGAGAGGTTGCAAAGGGTTGCTTTCAATTGTAGTTGCTCTATATCTAAAGAAATATGCTGTTGCAGATATAACCTGTGACAAGAAATGGGCATATTGGGGGCTTTTTGCCCTAAAAATGTTCAGCTGCATGTCTAATCTGAGCAATGATGTCTATCTGCTGGATATAAATTGCTGAAGCAGAGCAGTAATTAAGGTATTGTCTCCAGTGGAATTTTTTAAGCTTTATCTTATTCATTTTTTTCAAGGACTTGGCATTTTACTTAGCTGAATTGGACATCAGTCACTAATAGGACTTGCTCCAAATGTTTAAGAAAGTGCAAAACTTTCTGGAACTGTAGCTACCAAGGGACTTCCACATCATGTTACCTGCTTTGGTGGAAACAGAGTGAAAATATTCTCTGATAGTTGTTCACACCATGATTAGAAACACCTGAAATACTGGCATACATTCTGAGTCCTTGGGTTTGTCCAGATTGAAATCAGAAGTTTAAAAAGTCTGAGAGATAGACTTCATCAGATCACACCCCATATTTAGCATAATAAACATAAAAAATTCAAATATTTAAATTTTGTTAAAGAGATAGAGAATGCAACTTTGTGTAGAAAGTTTTGTAACATAAATTGTAGCTCTTTCTATTACCAGATAGAACTGAGTAGTATTTCATACAATTTTGATATTTCTAATCTTTTTGTAGATCAGAGGAACCTGAGATGATTTAAAGGATCACTCTTTGGACTTGAATAATTGCAAGTATTTTCAAGGTACATAAATTTACTTTTCAGAGGGAGCAGCATAATGAGTGGGCATTTAAACTGCATTTAATGTTAGCCCCAAATTCAGCAAAGAGACCCAGATTAATCTCTCCCCACTGTCAAATGCATCTCTGGCATCTCAGATTTTGATGGAAAGACATCTTGTGCAGGGATGCACATTTCCTCAGCTGATAGACCATCTCTGTGATGAACTCCTCTCCAAGGCTATCGGGGAGTAAGAATCTCTGCAGTGTCATGTTTTTGTCTCTTTGCTTCTATGCACTTGCTGCACTCTGACTGCATTTTAGAAAAGCAGTGTGATGGGTGTGATGGTAGAATTTTCTTTTTTTTCCTCTGGCTACAGCATCCTTCCCACCTGACAGTCATAGAGCTGTCTTAAGGAGGGAGGGTTGTTCTGTGCAAATCCCTCCTGGGGTGATTTGTCACACTCGGTGACTCAAGCTCCACGTGGATGGCAAAGAGGGAGTTGTGCTGTTCTTTGTGGGATGGTACACTTTTATTTTTCCTAAAAGAAGAATGACACTTGCCTCAAAGAAATCATTAACATACAAGAAGTTATTCAAATTTTCATGTAGAAAGGCAGACTTAACTCTTTGAGCAGTTGATTTTTTTTTCACCAAAAAGGTATTCTGGCTGACTCAAACTTGCTGCTTAACAGAGGCAGGAAAAGATGCACTTCCCCTTATTTCAGTCCAGGCTCAGCACTTGAAGTCAGTAACAGAGCTGATGAGAGAGTTGAGTTGTGGGGACAGGAATGTAGTTCCCAGCTCTGCACATGGATATGACAAAACTCAGCTCTCAGAAGAGAAGGGTACAGAATATTCTGATTTTTTTCCTGAGCAGCTGCTTCTCCTCTCCTTTGTACTGAGTAATCTAATATGACATATTTACTGGATCGGTAACAGCAGTGGGAGTTGTTTACTTTCCCATTCTGTACAAACATTTTCAAGATGAAAAATTAAAATATTTAATTTCAAAACTGCCACAACAAAATGTTTTCACTCATTCAAATTTTTATCTTCAGCATCTTCTAGCTTACTGAACAAGATTCATTAACCTGATGTGCAGTTGGAAATTCTGAATACTTAACCAGATACTCAGCTGCTATAGTAACCAGGTTCACTCCCATACATTTTCAGTTCAGAAAACATTAGGGAAGTCACACTGAAACAGAATCTCAAAGCAGTTCCACTGTATTTGCACTCAGAGGGAGGAGTCTTAGCACTTACCTGCTTTCCATGGGCACAGGACAGTATTTTCATACTATTAAAAATATTTTGTGTTCCTGATGTAATCAGACAGGTTTGAACGTGAGCTGCAGTTGGATGAAAATGGGTTTAAGGATTGCCTTATGTGAGGGGCACGTTTATGGCAACAGGAGTGTCACAGCAGCTGGGCTTTAAGCAGAAAATAAAAAGGAATCTAGGAGATTTTTATCTTGAGCTGACTTCTGCATTTTTTTCTGGGTTTGAGGTTAGTATTGCAAATTCTGCTACAAAGTAATTGAATAATATTTCTGAGCTTGTCTTCTCTTCCCTATTTTGACAAGTACTCATCATTTGGATTGGGAAAAGTATATGCCAGGCTAAAGCAGGAAATTCCTCATGTGACCCATACATCTGCAATTTACAATTGATCCTGTGTTTCATGGACATGAGCTATGAGATGGAACTAGAAATAATAGCCCAAACAGTGCAGACATTGCATGTCCTTAACTATGGCAGGTTTTAAATAAAGAAAAAACCTGACAGCAGATTTAAAATCCAGAAATTGTGGTGCTTAGTTCAATTAGAGGCAGATTTCAAACAGTGTTTAGAGCCTTAAATTTATCTGGGCTTATGGAAGCATTTGACAGATGCCAGTGCAATTCACTTTGGAACATCTTGAAGGTCTATTGCACGCCAGCAAAAATCATGAACCTCATCAAAGCTTTATGCCAAGGTTCTGCTTGAACAATTAAAGTAAATGGGAACTTGCATAAATGAGCTAATGAAACTCTCCTGTCAACCATACACTCATGCAAAATCCCACTGTCAGACATTGACATTATTACAATGAAAAAAAAAAATTAAAATTATAAGAAACAAGTATGGGAAGCCAGAAAAACTGTACCAGAATACTAAAAGGATGCTGTCAGCTCTAGCCTTCCAAATCAATAAACAAAAGCTTTGAAGACCGTACCTCCCTACAAAAAATGGACAAAGAGACTGCCAATATAATATCCTCCAAAAATGGACCTGAGCAACTGCTCCCTCTGTACCACAGTACAGGACCATGACATCCAGACAATGGCATCTCACTAACTCACAGGAGGATGCCAAGCAAGGAGGATGTCAGGGCAGGCACCTGAAGCAAAGAAAGTCATCAAGTACCAAAGCAGTACTTGACCTTCAGCATCTTAAACAAATTTTCATCACCAAAAGCCTAGACCATATGTGTCCCAGGAAGAGGTGTGCTTCATAATGTGTCAAGTACTTTTCTCTTCCAGCTCTGGGGACCTGCTGGAGAGCACCAACCATCCCTGCCTGCAGTTCCAGAGGTCCTCACAGTGGGAACTCAGTGGTGTGCAGATGTAGTGTGCACCCAAATCTTTATTCCTCCTAATGCATTCAGGATATGGCTGTGGAATTTCCATGAAGAGAAGACCATTCTACAGACCAAAGTGTGGCTCTCAGAACATGCCTCCAACGTCCTCTGTTCAAATGCAGATGTTGGGAACACACTGAAGGCAGATGCAAGTGTCTAAATGACCTTGAAAGCAAATGCTTCAGTAAAGATGTAGGAATTGGACAGATTAGCTGTACAAAGAACACCAAGACTAAAAGAAAATGACAATAAGTGATTCAGAAAAAAAGTAAAGTGTACTGTAACTGTATCACAGATAAAGACACAGCAGCTGCTAGAAGAGGAATGGATGGGACAAATAGACACTGCATTGGCACACTGCATGCAATTCTTAATGCCAACAGCCAGCCAGAGATTAAAGCTTTGTAGATTACTCCAGACTACTAGAGAACCTGCATTTTTCCTGCTCTGATTGCTCTGCAAGCTTTTGTTCATAAGAATGGACAAGTTATTCTTTTCTTGTCCACAACAAAGGTTGTCTCAGCCACAGTAAAAGTTTTTACTTTCTCAGTACAAGGAGAAAAGGAGTTTCTGGCCAAGGAGTTCTCTTGGCCAGGGACTGCAAAGACTCTTGCTGACTCTTTTCCCATCCCACAATACTGCCCTTGCTGCTTTTGTAGGCTTCTCCTAGAAGCTTTCTCACGCCACCCAGCTCTCCCTCCCCCCACAACCTGCCACTCACACATGCAGAGACACCCGCTCAGCAAAATTTCTATTTCCAAGTGCTTTGAAATGCCTGACTTGCCTTTGCCTTTCATGTAGAAATAGCGATGGGTGGTTAAAGAGTACTGTTTGCCTTCTCACTTTCAGGGAAGAATTTAATGGCTTCTCATAATCACTTTATATAAAGTGGTGGTACCAAACAGCTTCAGAAAGTTGTAATGCTGACTGCAATAGCAGATAAAGTTGACCTTGTCTGAGATATAAGGATATCTGATAGTGCAGAATTTCACTACATTCATCTGTCTAAACATGCAGATAGGTATCAGGTGGGATCTACAAAAATGCTGGCACCTACATTACTTTACAAAGCTACCCCCGAGGACCTGATTCAAAGCCATTGTAGTCACAGAGAAATTACTATTGACGTTATTAGGATTCAGTTGAGATTAATGTTGCACACTTCTTTCCTGCCCTTTGCTGTCTCTGTTCCTGTGATTTGAATTGTTCCCTCAAGGCATTACAAAAAAAAAAAAAAGGGATGGAAATGTTAGCAGCAATGCATGGGAAGTTGAATACTTGTCCTTCTCCTTTTCACAGTATCTGTTTAATACAAAAAGAAAAATACTGTTTTAAAACTTAGAATTGTTTTGTCCATACCTTTTAAATGCTGTTACATCTTTTTAAAATATCTAAACCAATAGTGAATTATTCCAACTTGCTGCAAACGGAATAAACATTTATGCCACTTACTGGCAGCCTCAATAACTGGAGTAGGGTGACTGAAAATCTATTCCATGTTCCTGCAGCAAACATCATGTCCATGGAAATCATGTGCAAGTATTTGATCTCCTCAACACTGTAGAATTTATAAAAGCTGCCTTCAGTAAATATTTCCCAATATATCAAAATACCTGATGACAAAGAGTTTATGTCAAAATCTCCTTTTCTAGCTGTCCTAGGCACCAAACCAAATACATTAATTAACTGTATCAAGCCGCCTGAATAAATAAGGGGACAAGTTTTTTGTTGGGTTGGCTTTTGGTTTTGTTTTGTAATTTTATTTTTGATTGTTTTTTTGGTTGGGTTTCTTTAAGGGTATGCGACTGGAAAATGTCTGAATTGGGCAGAAAAACAAAGATTAAAAGGAAGATGGTATCAAAACCCAAAAAACAGGAGACAGTCACTTTATAATTTTGTAGTGTTAGGGAGAGAGGAAGGATGATAAATTGAAAGCAAGTGTAGAGGTGCATGATTGGTCTGCAAAGGAGAAGACATAATGCTGTATTTAAAAAGCTTAAACCTGTGATGGCTAAAGAGGAATACTGTGTACAGAACTGCTCTGTATCAGACCTAATGTCTGCCCCAAGCTCATTGCTATGAAATCTTATCCACAATGTCACTAATGTGACTGAAGACTTATTTCCAGCATCATCTCTGCTGGCAGAGGAGAACTGACTGCAGAATCTCTGATCAGAACATGCTAGTGATGTTGTGATACTTGGTTTTCTGCTTCCAGCTGGAAAGGTAATCTGTCAAGTTGCCTTCCCCTCATATATTTAAGAAAAAAATACAGTTTCCTTTATGCAAATATCTAATTTTCTTTCAGTGATAGGTCTATGAGGTTATTAAATTACTCGAAAATAGACATGCCAGCTTTTCTAAAGCTTGCACCTTTATCAAGAACATCTAGCATTCACTCCTAAGAGTGAACAGAAATTTGTACATTCTTTGGTTTGCTCTTAGACATATGTTATAACAGAATGATGACTTCTTATACATACAATGATTTTAGGGATTGTAAGTGTTGAGAATGGTTTCACTGCCGTGACTGGATTTGCCTCTGGTAATTGAAAAATAAATCCTGCTCTTCCAGAGCAGATGAACTCTGTGCAACCTCTCCAGAGGCTATGACCTGCCTGAGGAAATCAGATGCAGAAGGGATTCATTTACAGCTCTGGCAGTTTTTGAAAGCATCCAGCAGGTATTTCGTGGAGTCAGAATTAGAGTCTTCTTTTGTAAGGATGTATTTGAACACAAGATTTCCCAGAGCAAAGTTCAAGTGGAGAAGTGCAATTGAGGCACTTAGATCAAGGTGCTGGACAGACACAGGCAGGGAGGCTCACACCCAGGCCTGGTTACTGGGAGACAGTAACAATATGGTCAGGCTGGTGACAGCAGGACTGCCCAAGGTCTGCAGAAAGATATTTTCCACAGGGTTCACTAAAATCCCAGTTCTAACCCCCACCAGTTTCCTTCACGACTGAGAAGGTGTTGTAATGGAAAAGATGCTGATGGGCATGAGACCTAATCAGGTAAAGTAGGTGGAAAGCCTCTAGGTACTGTCTCCATTAATCATTGCCATTAAGGTGTAATTCCTTCAACTTTTTCAAACTTGAGAAAATTACATTTAATCTATGCATAGGCTGAAGACATCTCCTGATGACATTCTTTGCATTTAATGTGCCAATTTCAGTCCAGTATCAAAATCTAAAGTTTCTCAAAACTGCTAAAAACCTCTAAAAAAGTCATGCTTTTAGGATCACTCTTTCTTTAGTCCTCCCATGGTCTGACTTGAAGTCAAAGTTTGTTGATTCTGCTTTTCACATACTAACATAAGGTATTAATCCTGTAGTACAGATCAAGCAGTGTGCTCATATTCTGTATTAAAGTGACCAAGGTGAAATTAGATTGCACTCTGGTAATTTTCTTCAGGGCAAACACCTTCACATGAATAGAACATGTAGGAAGTGTTGGCATTAGCTGTTAAAAACCTTCAAATCCTCTCCAGTAGGCTAAATATTGGCCTGAAGGAGAAGCCTAAATGATGAAAATGTTATGAATTTCTCTCCATTGATAATTCAAAATTTATTTACACTAACAGCTGGATCACGTGCAGCAACAAATCTGAAACATAATGCAATTCTCTAGCATAAGTATTCTTACACAACACTGTGACACATAACCATGCAAATGAAAAATTACTCAAACCACTTACATAATTAAGAAAAAAAGTTTAAATATGAATTTGTGCTGAAGGAGAGAACTGTTTACTTGCAGAAATGAGAAAGAAATTCTGGCAGCTAATGCAGTGGTTTTACTGGAGTTAGATGAAGAAATGTGTCTGCATATGCAATACAGGTGTGTGTCATCAGCATCACTGCAGACTGACATGAAATGTTTCCTGGATGTGCTTTTATTTAATGCATATGCACAGAAAATACCTCATACTGGATAGCTAACATGAGATATTTTGTCATCTAAAATAAGAACAAAACATAATGACTAATGAGAATATTGACATTTGAGATCAATGTTGAGTCAGTTCATTTGCTCTGCAGAAAAAGTTCCCTCATAAAATACAAGGTGAAAGTGAAATAAGGAAGGAGAACAATAAAATGTGTTACGAAAAATAAGATTTGTTATGACCAAGTGATGAGTGGGCTGGTATGTGGTGATAAGCAGACAGGAATGTGAGGATTCAGGAAGAATAGTCTTCCTCAATAACTTAATACATCAAACTCAGATTCCAATCTTCCAATCAGGGAATAGAATGGCTTGAGTTGGAAGGAGCCTTGTAGATAAAATAGTTCCAACCTCCTGCCATGGGCACGGGCACCTTCCACTAGACCAAGGTCCTCAGGGCCTCATCCAATCTGGCCTTGAACACTTCCAGGGATGGGGCATCCACAGCTGCTCTGGGTAACCTGTTCCAGTGTCTCACCACCCTCACAGAAAGGGTGAGGGTTCCTATTATCTAATGTAAATCTACTTTCAGATTGAAGACACTCTCACTTGTCCTGTTACTAGACACCCCTATGAAAGGTTCCTCTTCATCCTTCTTGTAGGTTCCCTTCAGATCCTCAAAGGTCACAATTAGGTCACCCCAAAGCCTTCTCTTCTCCAGGCTGAAAAATCCCAGTTCTTTCTGCATTTCCTCATAGGAGAGGTTCTCCATCCCTCTGACCATCTTGGTGGCCTCCTCTGGACTTGCTCTAGCAGGTCCTTCCTGTTTTGGGGATCCCAGAGCTGGATGCTCTAGCAGGTCCTTCCCATGCTGGGGATGCCAGAGCTGGATGCAGTGCTCTGGGTGGGCTCTCACCAGAGTGGAGCAGAGGGGCAGAATCCCCTCCCTCACCCTGCTGGCCACACTGCTTTGGCTACAGCACAGGATGTGTTTGGTTTTCTGGGCTGAAAGTCTGTAACATCAGCTTGGGGGGTAGTGGGTTGGAGACAAAGAGACCACCCCAATGTTCACATGGCAACAGAGAGAGTTTGATCTCAAGCCCTTTCTTATAAAGGGCATTTGAAAAGCCCAGTCTGGATATTTTCATTGGTTTGATATCTACACCCCTTCAGGTTCGTGCCAGTGAAGTGTCTGCAGCCTTGGGAGAGATGTGACTGGGCAAAGCCCCTGTCAGTCAGCCCACAGGCTGGTCAGTTTGCCAAGCACAGGCCAGCCTGTAGGAGTCTGCATGGCCAGGTCATGTCAAGGCTGTCATCCACCAGCACCCCCAGGTCCTTCTTGGCAGGGCTGCTCTCCATCTGTTTATCCCCCAGCCTGTGTTGGTACTGAGGGTTGCCCTGACCTGATGCAGCACCTTACATTTGATCTTCATTGACCATATCTTGATGATCTACATTTGATCATCAAGATATTCCCACAGGCCCATTTCTTGAGCCTGCCCAGGTCTTCTGGATGAATCCTGTTCTTCAGGAGCACCAACTGCACCACTCAGGCTGCTGACATCTGAAAATTTGCCAAGGGTGCATCCAATCCCTTAATCTCATGCTCCAATTTGTAATGTTTCATTTAGCCAACATGCATTTTCCATTCATTTACACTACAAGAAATTTTCATATTCTGAAAAACAGTTGCATTGTATAACTACAGTGCAACAGCTACTGTGCTCTGCATGACAACATATTGTCATGGAGAGACAAGACATAGAGGGAGAGGGAGAGAAGGAGACAGAAGCTATAAATTATTTTAGCTATCAGGAATTTATGAACAGGAGTTAATACAATTTTAGACTATTTTTCCCCTGAACAATATTCAGTATATAACAAATCACAAAAGATCAGAGTTAAGGATACATACAAGAAGACTCAGAAATTAGAGGGAAAAAACCCTAAAAAATTCACAAGACAATGAGGTATTAAGTTCTCTTTGTGTGCTATCCTGATTAGTTTAGCTTTCATTTAAGTGGTCTTTGGGTCTGGAGAATCTCTTGTCCTTCAGTCACTGTCTCTGGTCATCCTTCTCAAGCTTACACTTAGTGAAATGTCAACTCTACCTCCAGACCAAGAGGATTAGTTAGGAGGTGTCATGGTTTGACCCGGAAACAGGATTTCTGGGATGCTGTGTGGATGGTGCCAATGAGTGCTCAGATTTGAATATTGCCATCTGGCCCAACCACTGGGCACTGGGATCCACCTCCGAGAACACAGGGTAAAAGCAGGGCTCTCCCCCTGGCAGTTCCTCTTTGGATTTCCGGCGGTGAAGGAGTTTGGGTCTCTCCCCCGGACCAGTTGCTGGCTGGGCGGGGGGAGGGGAAAAGCCGGCCCGGGAGAGGTAGGGCTGGCCCCCCCCAAGGGTGGAAGGAAGAAGTAAAGAAATGCCGGGAAGCAATGGGCAGCCTGTCCCCCCCCCCCCTTGGAGACAGACAGAGAGAGTGTAGCCGGTGTTTGTGTGCCGTTACCTTGAAAGCAGTAAACCCCTGCTGGCAGCAGGCAGCCCGGCTGAGGAGATGGGGGGGGGGGGGGGGGGGGGGAGGGTGCAGCCAGGAGTCCAGCCGCTTGGAGGAGTTTTTAACCCTTTTTTGGACAATGAAAACTTCACAGAACATTAACCATTCCTAGACGAGAGATTAGAGTGGAGGAGGACGAAGGAAATGAGCGAGTGACGAAAGTCTAGACCAGAGAGAGAGAGAGAGTGAGAGATGTTGGAAAGATGGAGAAGAGGGAGTGGCATTTTATGCTGGACTCTTTTGTGTAGCCATGGACAGAGCTATGTTTCCGTGTAATACAGAGACTGAGTCCAGGGGGAGAAATGTCCCAGAGCCAAAGAAGATTCAGTGTGGGTACCCCTCGGCCCCAGGGGGTATATAAAATATGGGGGGGACAGATGTCCCAGAGGTGAGAGATTAAGCTTTTCTGGAACTGGACACAGCCTCCTTAAAAGGACAACCCTGGAAGCAGCCCTGATTCTGGTCCGGTGGTGAGAGCACCGGAACAAGGACGGAAAAGGCCACCACGACACATGGAAGGACTCGCTCTCCTCTTGAGGAACTGAAGTCGAGCATTCTAAAGGGTGGTGCTGGACCCAGAATTGATTTTGGATTGTGTTGTATTGGGAATTTGGGGGGGAGGAGGAGGAGGAGAGTGTTTTTGTGAGGTTTCATTTTCCTTGTGTTTTTTTTTTCCTTTTTCTTCCTTTTGTGTGTAGTTTAGTAATTGTTTTTGTAGTTTAGTTAATAAACTTCTTTTTTCAAGTGAGAGCCTGCTTTGTTTATTCCTGGTCAAAATCTCACAGCAGACACCAGAGAAGGTGTATTTTCATGGGGGCATTTGGCCTTGTGCCAATGTCAAACCAGAACAGGAGGATTGCCAACAAGGCTTAGGCTCTGTTATGCCAAATTTGCCTTTAAAGTCCTGTCTGAGCTCTCTGCCCTGTAGCAGAATCAGAAAAAAAATGTGTAAATAGGTATGAGAACATGATTGCACCTGGAGGCCAAAGTTGTGAGCTTTACTTTTCCCAAGGAAACAATATTAGAGAGCATTTGTGAGTCTGCATCAGGTTGTCTCATGGAAGGACAGTCTGAATAGGAGAGCTGGAGAATGTGGAGGCATTGACTCTATCCTTTTCTAGCACCCAGCCCTCAGTGCAGGATCACACTGAAGGAAGGAACTGGAACTCCCTGGGCCTGGCTCCTCCCAGTTAAGAGGAGTGCTTGTGGCAGGATTTGGGGTTTGACACACTGAGTTTCTCTTTCTCAATTTTGGCTTGCAGGCCAGCAGCCCACGGAGTGGGCAATTGGAGCACCTGCTCTTCTCCCTTGCTGGTCCTCCAGTCCTGTTAACACCCACACTAGTTTGTAGTGCTTTTCCATGAGATAGTAGCAAAGGAGAGCTTTTATTTTTCTTTTGGAATGAAGAACTGGCATATCCAAGAGAATTAAATATTTTTTTTCATTTTACATTAGTAATCACTCATTGTATGTAAAATTACTAATAGAAGAAAATTTTTAAGAACAATGCCAGACTGGAATTGTCAATTAATTTTTTTCATTCCTAACAATAGAATATGGCTTTGAGAAATTATGTTTCTTTTGTGCTCTTAGGTTCCTCTTTCTTTCAAGCTAGTTGCTAACCTTTACAAAACTTTGAGTTATCCTTCAAAGTTCAGTCTCTCCCAGAGATCACTGGGCGAGGCAACATGCCAACCTACAATCCATCCTCACTCTTTCCTCTCTCTTTTCAGGTCCAGCTGAGGTGCACATCAAAACCAAAACCCAAGATGGTCACCCATACAAGGGGCTTCTTTTCTCATGCCAGATGGCATGGGTCTTGGGTGAAATTGAAAAAGACATCCAGGGTAAAACAACAGAAAAGGTGGTTTCTTGACATTAGAGGGATGGAAGCTAAAGCCACTAGCTTCTGCTCCCTTTTTCATCACCTCTTTGGCACACTGGTGAATACCTTTAGTGGCTTTAGGTGCAGGCTATACATCACTTCTCCTTCTGCTTCTTGCAGCAGCCCAAATTTCTGGTTGATTTTCAAAGACAAATAGCCAAGCTCTGGGATTTTGATGAGCTGATGCCAGTGTTGCCTGAGGTGGGATTTAAGACACTAAAACACACTCTATCACAGAGATGCTGTGGAACTTCTGACAGCAACATGCAAGGTGAGAGGCTACAGGGAAGTATGGAACGACTTTGACATTTCTTTTTCCAAAGGAGCAAGGGTCAATAAAATTCTTTCTTTGGAAGTTCTTTCTTTTGCATCATGAACAGAAGGATAGACAAACAAGAACAAGGATTAGTGAGTGTTTTTCCCAAGTTAATACTAGAACTAAAAGTAAATCTTAGACCAAGGTAATTAGGTTAAGAAATTTTATTATGTACAGAATGCAGGATACAGCTGCAGTGTTTAAGAGCATAATCATGTATGAATATAATCCTTCCATATGGACTTGTGGACCTCAAATATTGTGGGTAAATTATGGCAAATAATCATTTGGAAACCAGCCAATAAGAATATAAGCTAAAACTTTTCTTCTATGTTTCAGGAAATTTTCCTGTGTTCTTCTACACTGAAAATAATTTGTCACTGTGGGGGATCAGTTGGAAATTGGATTTCAATTATTTCTTCAGTTAGCTAAGCAGAACCATAAAACATTACATCATTAAAAGAAGGCATATTCACAAAGGGCTTATTTACAGCTTTGCTCTTTAGTTGAAAACAACTCTATCTGTTGGAAAATACAAGACTGGGCATGTGTGTTTTTAGGTAACACATACTTTCAGACCTTCTCACTCTTGTGGAATCTTAATAAAATACTGATAAGATGTATGATACCAGAGTTGCAGATATTACTGTGGGGAGTATGACATAGATAAAGCACATAGCTAAGACAGCGTGACTAGAACTTAGCTTGTAAAATGAAAGAAAATATTCAGAAAAATATTTAGAAACTAAAAGTGGAAACCTTCCATTTTACAGCTTGCCAGCTTTTCCAGAATTATGTAAATCTATTATCACTCTTTCAATAATATCATTGACAGGAAAAGAGTGAAACTTTATTTCCTCATATGTTTCTGAATTCTCATCTGCAAAGATGGTTTTGATTTTATGGGAGTTTCTCTTTAAAAAAAGATCAAGTTACCTAGAGATGGTTTTGCTCAAAATGTTGCCCTTAGCAGTATGCAGAAAACATAAAGGAAAGAAACAAAGAGAGATAAGGCCATGGATTTTGATCTGTGGCAATTCTGGTACACTTGTTTAGTTGAGGACTGAATGTCTTGAACAAAGACACTGTCCCACCAAAGAAAACCACCCTAACCACCTTAGTTTTCAGAACTTAGTAGGGCTGTCTCATGCTTCACACACCCAAATTAAAAATTTCTCACCAGATACACATTTGATTCTCCATTTTGGCTATTTTTCTAATTAAATAATCCCATGTATAATAACCTCTAAGTGCTTATTAACTAACGAATGCACACAAATTCCTTTTAGAAGTTGGATATACAGATTACCTTTTTAATTTCAGCAGCAGCATATGGATTTAGTGGAAACTATTTGACTTCTCTGTGCTTTATTTTTATCACTTATACTTCTAGAGATAATGATGGATCAATGTGTATATCTTTTGTATTTGGACACAAAATCTGTCTTCCCAAATTACGAGAATAACTTCCATAGACATTCATTGAAGTTGAGTTCATCCAGAGGCAACTGAGAGTAATTATAACCAAAATTATCTGAATATCTCCTTGGTAGGAAATGGAGAAATTTGGCCTGTGGCTGATTTTTTTTTTTTTTTCAAATGAACAACCTATCATAGGGTTAATTTATACAGGCTGATACATTCAGAACAAGATTGAGGAAATGAAAAGTCAGGGTTAGCCAGAAGACAAAAATTAAGTTCACAGTTCTAGAGGGCCTATTGAACCTCAGTGTGATCTACTACACAGTGTGTTATTAATGATGCTGTTATAAAGTTCTTTTATGCAATATCATGTTTGCTACATAGCACCCAATTTTATTGCAGAACAATAGACTAAACAAGCTATGTTGAAATCAGACTTCCTTTGATTTCAGAAGTTCCTTCAATTATAAACTTTTCTCACAGAGGAGGCACCTACAAGTTCCTCTTATGTCAGTTCTTAAAAACAGGGAGATCAAAGAGATCAGAGAGGATTTTACAGTCAAATAAATCTGTGCTGTAAGTATAGATGCTTCTTACCACCTTTCAGTGATTCCTATTTTTGTGTCACACTAATAAAAATAATGTAAATAGCACATTTTTTCTTCCAATTCCAAAATAATGGCAAACATTCAATTAATTCACCAATATTCTTCTTCCTTTATCCTCTATCTGCTTCTTCTATTCCATGTGTGGTTCTTCCAGGCCACATACCAAAATACCAAATCTAGCCATGGCCTGTTACAATTTCTGTAAGGAAGTAGCAATTGATGCAGACCATTCTTTGGTCATCACAGTGGGTGTTTATAGTACATCAGATACTTTGATGTCCATGTGACATGGTTATTCAAGATCAACTTGCTGCACATGCAAGCCTGGAGCAGCAGCCACCTAGCCTTACTGAAAGTGTTCTCAATGCAAACACCTACAGAGTCAAGGAGAAAAATCATACTTTTGGGTTGCAATTAAAATAATTGCATCTTGCATCCTCTTAAAATCGTACATTAGAATGAGATATTCATAAAATCTCTCTATGATCTCACCTCTGAAGGGAGAATGGCACATAGACTTGTTAATGCAGCTGTAGAAGTCCACTTTTAAATTGGCCAAAAATCCATAGTTCCTCCTCCTAACTGACCTCACACCAAATCAAAAGCTATATCATCACAACACCCTGATGCACAGAAACCTCAGAACTCTTCAGTAGTTTGTAATTTGGACACAGCTATACCAACCAGACAAGCAAGTTCCAAGCTCTGCCAGAGAGAAGTGCCCAAGTGAGGGGGCGCAGCTGTGACAGCTGACCTGAACTGACCAAAGGGATATCTTGTGCCATAGAATTTCATGCCTAGTATATAAACTGGTGGAGTAACACAGAAAGGGATCTGATTCTGGTTTGGAGATGGGTTGTGCATCAGTAAGCAGGTGGTGAGCTATTAATTGTGCATCACTTGTCATTCATGGGTTTTCTTTCTCCCCCTCTGTCTCTCTCTCTTCCTTTTTTCTTACTATTTTTGTTGTTGCAGAATTATATTTTACTTCATTTCCACTACTAAACTGTCCTTATTTCAACCAGCATGTGCTACATTTCTTTTCTGATTCATCCTCCCCATCCCACCAGGGTGGGGACAAGTGAGTGAGTGATTGTGTAGTGCTTAGTTGCCAGTTGGGGTTAAACCACAACATCCTCCCAAGTCACCCAGCCTTGCTTTCACTGGCCATACACTTTCTTTTATCTGCCTTAGCTCCAGAGAAAGCTCCCTGGTCAGCCAATCCAGTCTTCTGCCTCACCAGTTTGACTTCCAGCATTTTGGAATTACATGCTCCCATGCTCAGAAGGTGGTGTTAAAGTTTTGACCACAGTGGTAGATCCCAGCATCTTCAAAACCATTTTCTCAAGGGGCCTTACAAACTACTTCCCTGAGCAGCCTGAAGTCTAGTATTCTCACATTCAGAATTTTGCTGGCTATTTTCCTCCTGTCACTAGATATTTTAAATTCAGCTGCTTCATGGCCCAAAATGTCCCCCAATCACCCATTCACTCATGAGACCTTCTTGTTAGCAAGCAACAAATCAAGGAGGATACCTTTCTTAGTCACCTGCCTTAGTACCTGCATCAATTTATACTCATTGCTACTCATCTCATACCCATCCTGTGCACGCTTCTCAATGGAAGAGGAAAAATACCTCTCCTCTCAACATCAGAAAGGCTAAGTGCCCTGGCATTCCTGCCCTTGCCAGTGAGGCTGAGAAAGAGGATCTGCTGCAAACAGGTATTTTGTGGGGAGGCAGAGGGAGATGGTGCGGGAGTAACTGTGGGATTGAGTTTCGAGTATTATGGAGAGAGTCACATTACAATTCATGTTATATTTAGACATACAGATTGTTTAGGCTTACAAACAAAACCACCAGAAATACACATTATTAAAATATAACTCTAAAACTCCCAGTTTTTAATGGCCCTCATCTTTTTCCTACTTCAGTATTCAATCAATAAAAATGTTGTGAAAAATTGAGAAAGAAAAACCTTTCTTATCTGTTATATTATTATATACATTTTTTTAATTGTGTTTCTTTGTTTTTCTGTCTTGTGCCAAAAGAAAGTATCAGCCAGAACACTTAGGTGTGGAAATGCAAGTTGCATCTGAAATAAACAAATTTAAAGCAGTTAACAATGACAACATCAACCAGAGATGTCACCAAGACTAGTTGCCAGAAAAGAAAAAGGGCTTTGATCAAGAGGGAGAAGCTGCCCAGACTACTGCAGACAGAAGCACTCAGCAAGGTGAAATGTGCTGCTTCTCCCAAAACAGACATCATCACATCAAGCAGAGGACCTGCCTCTGTCATGCTCAGAGATTTAGGCTGCCATTACAAAAGGTTTCACTTGAAATACTCTCATGTGTTCAGTGAGTCTGTACTGTGAAACAGGGTGGGGAACAGACACAGATGTTTATTTTTCTTCACTTCTTCAGGATGTCCCTAAAGTCAGACCCATTCCTATCTCAAGTGTTTAGTCTCCCATCAGCTGCTGTGGGAGAGGGACCTGCCTGGGGAGCAAGGAGATGAAGGAGGGCTTAAGGCTCCTCTGGAGAACCACAGCACAGCTAAAGAAACAGTGGGAAGGATGCTTTCCTTGTGTGACCTGATCTTACATGCTTTTCACTTCCAAATTCTATCTAAATTTTCTTCTGGGGACAGGTGGTATTCCTCAGGCTCCAGCCCTGGCTAGAGCAGCTAACACCCAAGATACAGAAAGGGTGGTCACTCTGGGCTTGGGTGGAAATGTCCTCAAACTGATATAGTACAATATTAGAGAGGAGCTCTAAAGTCTTCGGGGAGGAGCCAGTTCAGTCAAAAGCCCAGGAGGGAGATGAAAGACAAAGTGAGAAATCTATTTGGAAATTAGCAGTGAATGCATCTGAACTTCTGCTATGCTCCTCCTTTCTTATCAAATTTTCCACTTTCTTTTTTTTTTCTTTTCCATTCATCTCTTTGTCTTTCCACCTGCCTTGTGCCTATTCCTCTGCCTCTCTGCTGTCGTGCTCCTCCTCCTTGCTTTCACAAAGCAGCCTGGAAGCCCTACAGAACCTGATCTCACACACCTTCCCATTTTAGCGCCTTCTCTTTCTGTGCAGAGATCAGTGTGAATGTCAACTAAATATCAGTTCTGGCAACACTCTCTATTTAGTTTGGAATTATTGGATTTCAAAGTAATTGTGCCTTTCATCTTGGGATATAACATCAAAGAGGTATAACTTCCAGGCTTTGAAAGTTTCCACAAATGAGGTTCAGGATCTTTTCTTTAGGATCATTTGATCATGTGCATCATACAGTATAGACAGGGAGAGTAGACCTAGACAGTTTCTTGGAGAAGCTTGTTGTAAGCCTGAGAATTGCTCATAGCTATGGCATTTTTCAGGCACTGCCAGAAGTAGGGCTGAGACTGAGGATTAGTTGGCCATTCCAGGACCGAACTTCTGCACAGCCTCTTCCTCAGACGCACATAGCGGGACTTCTGCAAAACCTTCTCAAGAAATATCAAGATAATGACATCCATTTTTTCATCCAGAAGCCGCTGATGAGCCATATAAAATGTTGTCTTGAAGCGGCCACTTTTAATATACCTGTTGGTCAGCACAAATATGGTCTTTTTGCTCAGCTGAATGCTCTGGGAAAGGTTGTCAAAGACTGGCTGTCCTGGGAGCCAGTCCCTTCCTTCCAGGCATAAATTGAACTGCCTGGCTTTTTGGTTTTCCAGCCTTTCAACCAGCTCTTGCAGCACCCACTCGTTCACAGCTGGGTCTTCACTGTCATAGGCAATAAAGGCGTCGTAGCAAGCAGCTGGAGAAGACAAGCGCCGGTAGCCCTTCAGCCTGGCAGTGCAGTAATGGTAGCTGTACCACACATCCCAGAAGTACAGATGGCTCATCACTGGGAACATCATTAAGGCAAGGATGGCTGAAGCTGTCAGAGCATACAGGATCAGGTATGATGTGTTCAGCTCACAGGTGTACAGATCCAAGAAAACCACGCTCCTTCCCTTATGTGCCCCAGGGCCAGCACAGGTGACATCAGTGGCCAGAAGAGGGATGGTCACCTGCGTCCGATTGATCCACCAGACAAACCACACAGCCTCACAGTTGCACTTGAAAGGATTGCCGTGCAAAAGCAGCATCTCCAGGTTGTTAATGACATTTTCAGGAAAGCTAGATTTCTTAATAACTTCAATCTTGTTTGAGCTGAGGTCCAAGTGTCTCAATTTAAAAGCACCTCTGAGAAAATATTTAGTCAATCGTTGAATGCGATTGTTTCGGAGCATCAGTTCTTGGAGAGATGAAGAACAATTGGACAGTTCTCGGGGAACGTTAGTCAGAAGGTTATTGCTCAGGTCCAGAGTTACTAGGTTCTTCAGAGAGGGAAGGTTTCCCCAGATAAAACTCTTCAGTCGATTATTTGTTAAGTTGAGAATTTTGAGACTGGGAGGCATTTCTTCAAAAACACTATGAGGCAAAAAATTGAGTGAGTTGAAGGAAATATCCAGTTCTTCCAGGCTGGTCAGATTCTTGAAGAAGGACAAGTACCTAGAATTGCCATCCACCCATAAAGCATCTAAACGATTTCCCCTGAATTCTAAAATTCGAAGAGATTGACTTTCCATTCCCACATCAATAGTGGTAGAAATGTCATTCTCATTCATCATCAGCTTCCTCAAATGGGCTAGGTTTTTCATAAAACTAAGCAACTGAGTAACTCCTTCTGTCATAAAATAATGCTGGTTATTGCTCAGATCTAGAATTTCTAAAAGTTTTAGTTCTTTGAAAGCTGTTTGGTATAGCAAATCGACCCTGTTGTTAGAAAAATCCAGATATTTCAATTCAGTCAAGTAAGAGAATTCACTTCCATTTAAAGTTTGACTTATTGCATTATCTGACAAGTTGAGACATTTGAGGGAGCTAAGTCCTTGGAAGTCTGAGGGGTTAACAAAAAATACATTGTTTCTGCTTAAGTCCAGAGTTTTTCCATAGTTTAGGCAATCTTCCTTAACGAAAGATTGGTAGGAAGAAGCTTCTATGTCTTTGGAACGGCAACTTCGCTCATACTCATCATACCTGAAATAATGCATCTCTTGTTGTAATTGCCTGTTGGATTGCTCAACTGAAATGCCAGGATTAGAGCAAAATCCACAGAAGTTGCTTTCCCCAGAAGAAGGAGAAATTTTATTCACTGAGAGGTCAATGAACTTAAGAGCTGGGAATTCTTTAAACACTGTCATGTCTGCAACTTTAATAAAATTAGTCCCGAGATCCAACATGGTTAGATTCCTAAGACTGAGCAGTGGATGTAGATCTCGTGCCCTCAGTTCTTTAAAGACATAACCCTTGAGCCTCAGGGTTTCCAGGTTAGAGAGGGAGGAAAATGTCTTAGAAAGATTCAAGTAGGGAGAATACACCTTCAGCTCAAAGTTAAAGGACAGATCAAGCTGCACAAGGCTGGGAAGAAATGTCAAGAACTGGGCATCTCCAATCTCCTTCATGAGGAAATTTTGGGAGAGGTCAAGTTCTTTGAGATTCTTGATGTTTTTAAACCAGCTGCTGGGTATGCTCTGAAGAGAGTTACTGTGAAGCCGCAAAATCCTTAAATTTTCCAAGGAGTCAAAAGCCTTTGAATGTATCTGAATTGAGCTCTTGGGACAGGGAATGCAAGGGTATGGGGCATCATAGCAACGTGGGCAATTGCCACTTAGGTCAAGAATTTCTAGGTTGGGAAGGCCACTTAAATCCTGTTCTTGAATCTCTTGAATCATGTTGTTATAAATATACAATTCCTTTAGAGTAGATGACAAATTGGGTGGGACTTGTGTTAAGTTATTGGACTTCAGGGATAGAACTGTTAACTTTTTCAGTGCCAGGAAGGCTGTTTCCTCAATTTCAAATGAAACATTGCATGGATTGCGGTAGTAACAGTTCTGTCCAAGATACAATACCTCTATGTTTGCTAGCTCTGAGAAGCTGGCTTTTTGGATAGAAAAGATATGGTTTGCTTCCAGGCTCAGCAAGGTTAATGTAGCAGGAAGACCTCGGGGTATTCCTCCCAACTGGTTTGCATCCAAATACAGTGACTTCAATCTTGTCAGAGCAGCAAAGCTGCCGTTCTCAATTCTCAGTGGGCTGGTGCACACTTTATTTTTGGGCCCCAGTTTGACAGGCACACAGTTGCATCTGAAGTCAATTTCCTGGAGGTTTTCAAGACGATCAAAGGATGTTGGGTAGACGTGGGGAATATGGTTAATACTCAGGGTAAGGTTGGTCGCGTTTCCAGGGATCCCTCTGGGGACTTCTGTAATGCGCCGGTCGGTGCAGTCCACTGTCACAGTATCTTCTGAAGATTTAACATCACAGGGTAAAGTTTTGGGAAACCAAGCCCCTGACAGCAGCATTGGGAATATGAAGAGCAAGATAAACGGCAGTGCATTTGACATCTTTGCACAAGGTACCTAAAACCAAGGAAAAATGGAGGTATTATTTTAATGTAATGGGAATATTTCATCTATACACTGGGTTAGACTAATGATACATCTAAATTCTGGTTCTTGTCTCACAATGACCAAGAATGAATGTGCAAGCAGCATTAGAAGTTTCAGGAGGCATACACTGGTATTTTCTTTCCTTTTTTTTTTTCGCAGGGGACACAGCATTTTATGCATGTGAAGAACATTATGAGACTAATGAAAGAGTGTCTAGCCTAGCCAAATGACCCCCGATACCCAAGCAATTGCCTGTCTCCATCTTTTATGGCGGAGCAATGTACCCCAGGGCCAAGAACATTGGCCAAGGTAAGTGCCCATGGAGCATAGCAGACAGCTGATAGGAAAACCATAGAGGCTCCTTGCACTGCAAGACATTTTGCTCCATCACTTGGGTACCCTCTTCTGTGCATCTGACAATGCACACCACAGTAGACCATGAAATGTTGGCTGTCACCAGCCATGGACACAGAACCTGCATTCAGAGAGGGCAATACTGGCAGCCACTGCACATCAAAGTCCACCTTTAAAATAAGGAAGGTGCAGGAATTAGACCTACAGCCATGAGATATGCTGTTACATATGTGGTAAGGGGATTTCCATGAGATCTGTGGCTAAGGGCTTACTCTGGGCATGATGGTGTGCTGAAGTGTGATATGTTATCAGGCAGAAACGGGTAACCCTTTTACCCTCAGTCAGCCAGGTAGAAGAGGAAGTGATGCTAAAGTTTCACAATTCTGTACTTTCCTTGTGCAAGACCTAAAGTCTTTGTAATCGCTTTGTTGCTCTTGGTATCCCTCATTTACATAGAAGAGACTTCTCTCCGTCCCCCATTGAAGGCAGCAGTAACAGGATATTTGACCACAGTCTTGCTTCCACTTCTCCCCAAAAGAAATTTGTATGTTGCCAGTCTAGTGTATTTATTAATTATCCAATAAATTGCATTGTTGGTGAATCTGTGTTCATGGAAGTTCTTATTGAACTAAACCAGACTTGTAGTGGGTAATCAGTAACACTCACAACTGGTGAATCTGTTCAGGAATGAGATGAGGCTTGTAGTGTAAATCAGACTATTGTTGCATCTGGGAACCTGACCAGACTTGGTAGTATTTAATTGGCTCAAATCAAAAATTAAGCTCAAACACACCCAGCCCCTCTGATTTCTGTGGACCAGCTGGAAAGCAAGGGAGGTTATTTTATGCCAAATTGCTACATACTTAATGCAACAGGAGGAAAAGCTAATTAGATTCAACCTTTAAAGATGTGATAATCCAAAATAAACACTGTCCAAGCATTAGAGCATGACATGGGCAAAGTATGATTGCAGTCTATATTGAAGACACAAAACATGAACAAGACTTTCTGCATGAACTTGTATGCAGCCATTGCACTCAGTCCCTTAATTTTTGGTGCTTACCTAAAAGTGCTTATTGTCATTAACCTAGGCTGCGCTGACATTCAAGAGAGGAAGGAGGGAAGGAAGAGAGAGACTGAGAGATCCCTCTCCAGATGCTGCTTGGCTCTGAAGATTGAGAGAGCTCTGGCTTACTACACACCAAACAGAGAGTAATACTGCACATTTAGGTGTCTGTAACTAGGTGCAAAGAATCTAAGGTTTGAAAGTCTTTATGAATATACTTGTAAATTTCTCTTGTAGTTCAGTTTTTTTAGGGACCTAAGTGTGGTTGCAGAGCCAGCTTAGCTTTTTGTGCTTCACTTCTTCGTATATTCTCCCCTTTCCTGATATTTTTTTAATGCATTAGCTATTTGAACTGTATAGAGTTACATTCTGGTGCTGTATCTGACTATTCACATGTGTAAAACCTCACATCCATTATAGTACCAGAAAAAACCAAAAATAATTCTAAACAAGAGCAAAAAGCAATGCTGTCTTGTGCAATGTCTTTGCAATGAGAGGCTTGCTTAATAGTACAGCTAGAGTATGGGAGCTGTTCTTTTCTCTGTGATCTATGCTTGGCTTTATGAGAAGTTTAAAAAGAACTAATCTACTGATCTTAACTGACATGTGCATAAACTCTTAATGATTTAGGGTGTTCTTCAAATATTCAGCAGCACTACAGCTATGTGTTTCTGAAGGAAGATTTTCTGTAAAGGTTCCATGTATTTGTTCATGGGGAGAAAGGCTAGAGGAACACCTCAGAAGTTACAGCAAGTAGAAAATATATCATGCTCATTCTGAAGTACAGGAATACAGATAAATCCTTTCCTTTCAAAATTGTCTGCAGCTTCTAACCACAACAGTAAACTGAATCATTTGGAAAACAGAGAAGCAGAATATTTTCTTGAAAATCTTCCACAACAGTTCCAGTCAAAAATGTCTACAAGCAAATTTAAAATAAAAGTTTAACATACCATATTCTTTGCACTTCTAGGTCTGACGGATTAGATTCTGGAAGAAACCATAAACTGGAACAGAAGAGAATAGCATCAAAGTTTTTTCCAGTGGTTCATCTGAGGCGTAGGGGAGAATGTAACATGACATAACACACTCAAGACAACAGTAATCTACACTGTATCTTCTTTCTCTTCATCTGAACACCAAAGGAACACAACTTCAAAATCCTTAATGAGAGAGTATGAGATTAATCAGCTAGGAGACAAAGGCATCAGGAAAGGGTAATACTCATGTGATCAACAAAGTTTGCAGAAGCTCAAGTTCCTTTTTTTTTTCCTTTTTGAAATGTAAGCTGCATGAAGGGAGACAAAAATTGTTAATTGACATGGAAGTTTAGTAATTTTTATAATTGTTATTTGGGATTTATTTCTGCAGTTACTAGCTTCAAGGATTCAGATCTTTCTAAGGATCACTTGTGCGCTAATATGAGCAGAAAAATCTCTTAAGCGGAATACTTTATGTAGAGGTCTGGAAAAAATGTCTGTTAAGTGAAAGGAACTTGGGGAAGGGAACCAAAACCAAGACAAAAAGGATAAGGACACAGGTAACTGAACACAAAGAAGTGAAAACTCTGTGGAAGAGAGTGCACAAGTTGGATTGTGAATGATTTTTTCAGGTAACCAGCCACATCCCTGGTAGATGTCACTGGAATAGAAGATGCTTAGTGTCCCCTTTGCTTGCATGGAAGTTTTCTAAAACACAACATCCAGTCACTCAACCTTGTTATTTTTGACAGGTGCTCCCTCACAATCTATGACTGCAAACTGTGGAAATTTTAATAGCTGTACAGACACTTGGCAGTTTCTTTTGCTCTCAGGTTGATTTTTTTTTGTTTGTTTTAATATTAGGAACTTGTCAACTAGCTAAGAGCTCAAGGAGTTTCAATTCTATGTAAAATGAAACTGCAGCTTTCGCTGAGTGCTAGTGAAATGCAGAGCCCTCCTTATCTTCATTTAGTTTTTACCTATGAAATGTGGGAAACTAAATACAGCAATAATTCACTTCAGAGATCAAGGCAGGGTAAATGGAGGGGAATTTTCAGAAATCCAGGACTTCTGAGCTATAACTTGAGTTTTAGAGGCACAGGGAGTTACTGGTTTACTTATTTTAAAAGTTCAGTTTCCCCCAGAAGTTACACAAAATCTCTTGCCTCCTCTGAAACACAAAGAAACTGAAAGCAGAAAAGTGCTTCCTACTACATCATGTGTTAGGGGAGGATCTACTGGTATGAGTAAATGTAATTACGGCTGCTGTGAATGAGGAAAATAATTTAAAATAAAGCAGGAGTCCTTAATGCTCTTAATCTAACATCTATAATTTGATTGACAGTTGGCTTGTAATCAGATTGGTGAACTCACATTCCCTTTTTTTTCCCCTTTGTCTACAGGAGAATTCCCAGCTCTTAAGTTCATTGCTTTATCTCATTTGTCAAAATCAGGATAAAAATCTTTAAATCTTGATAAGTTTACTTACAGTCTTAAAGTCTTGCTGCAATGTCTGTTCTCTAAAGTGCTGACCCTGATTTCAAGAATAAGGCTACAACTCCATCTATTCATGGTTAATACAGTGTTAAGCATTACGTGGCATAATTTGCCCACAAAAGTATTCAAGAAAGCCAGTTATCTTGCTCAGTGTTTGAAATACATAAGTTGAATTTTCAAACTGAACTTGCTGATAGGCGTTGCAGAAATGTGTTTGTGAGCACTAAAGATAACAAAAAAAAATAATAATAAAAAAAAAAACTAGAAGGCAGCACGGAGGGAGATTGGCCTACAACAAGGGCAGAGGAAGCACTCAGGGAAGGCTGGTGAGGGAGGACAGGCTGACTGATCTGTGCTAAGAGCCTACCCAAACTGCCCAGGGTGCTGAGATATGGCTGAGGGAGCCACTAATACCACAGAAATAGACACTGCCTTTTCTGAAAGCTCAGGCTGTCCCAGGCTACCTTAGGACCAGGCAGGTTAAAATTGTTTGCTCAAAGAAAAGTGCCCAGCACTCTTGTTTTTGAAACTGAGTTACCTTCCAGGGAGACAGAAGGCATCCTGGAATAGCTGAAATGGGATGGAGCTATTTTCCAAGTTCTTCAGGGTCAGCACTGCAGCTGTGTCCTTTCTGGTTGCCCCTTCCTCATGGGCAGATAAGACAGAGTAGCCACAGACATAATTCCTTCTTTTCTCTGAGGGATGATGAGGAGAAGTGCCAAGGCAGTAATGTTGGAAGAGATGGTGCGTGGCAATGGAGAAAGTGGTGGCAAATCATAAAACTGGCAGGTTCAGAGGAAGTTTGGCACCTGTAAGTAGGATATCCTCAAATCCTGCTTCTTACTGATGACATTGCTAGCCTTTTTTCATATTTCATGTAGGTAATCCTGCCATGATTTATGAAGGCATCTTCAGGCAAGAGCACTGAGGGAGCACTGGAGCAGCCCCTGCAGGAAAACGTGGAACTCAGACACTGCTGGACCCAAACAAATCACATAGCAGGAGAGCAGCTCCATATGAAATAAAGGCTTAGATTACGGCAGGCACGCTACTATAACACAGCTCACATTAGACATGCATGCATATCAATTTATGGAGTCTTAAAGACTGTGAGACATAATTTTTTCATTTATTTTAGACCTTAATACTGCCTTTTTGACAACTGTGCATGATATTTCTATCTGTGAGGGCTGCTATTCAATAGAGATTATTTTGATTCTAATGTCATGAACTGCACTTGAAATGGATTGACTTCTTGTCTCCCTCTATGTCTGTATATTTATACATGCAAAACACCTACATACAATAGGAAGGTATTTTGTATAGTGTATATATTGCATATTATCTATGTAGTTGCGGATACATCATAGCACATAGCACTTGTTTAACCATGTCCAGAGCCCTGCCATTTACAGTGGCGCAGGCTTCCACTCCCAGCCTTGTGACCTTCCTCCCTGTTTGCTCTGGAGCCTGTCCTGGAGGCAGATTTTCCCTTTGCTTTCACACCACTGTTCTCTGAACCCTACCCCTGCAAGCCTTGGTGGGATCAGGGGTCTCCTCAGAGCTGAGTGGCAGTGGCACATGCCTAATTCTTCCTTCCCTGAAAAGTCAGTCTAGAAGTGAAGTGTTGATGTGTGCCACTGCCACCAGTACACCCTGCTTCAGCCCCTGCTCATGGATTTCTTTAATGCTAATTCATGAGGCAAGCAGCCATCACCTGTCACTGAGTGGATCATACCTTCATTACCCTTCACCTCATTCTCAGGCCCTGAATGCTCTGTGAACCCAGAAGAAACCATTTTTTCTCCTCCCTCCCATCCTCAAGGTTCCTGGGCACCAGGTGACTGCTCCCCTCCTTACTGTCCTGGAGGGTCCCAGGCCCCTGGCCACCAGGCCCCCATGGAAGAAGGAGGTGATGTTAGCAGCCCACGGTCCAGAGATCCAAGCAGTTAGGAGACACAAGAGGGGGACCTGAACCAGCACTGCTGCTGGACAGACAGTGAAACCCACCAACCTCCAGTAGCAGGGATGCCTCCACCATTGCTTGCATCCTCTGAGGATGGAGGGAGTGACTTATTCTTTTATCTGTTTTGAGAGTCTACTTATAATTGCTACATTGATAGAGCAAACCGTGGACTAAGATTCAACTTGATCTGCACAGGGTTCAAGTCACTATTTTTATTATAAATTCTGTATTACACTACTTACAGCTTGTACTATGTTAATTTGTTTTGTAGAAATCCTGTGGCATTTGAATAATAATAATTGATGTTCTATACTAATCATAACATCCTATCAAAAATCCTTTAATTGTAACTACAGTATAGCACCATCATAATTTTGCCAAAGACTATCTCTTCCCTTAGTGTCAGATGAAAGCCATCCACTATGAATCCTGCTAAGAGCAGATATGTATGTGTATGCACATGCATGGGGGCACAACACCTAATCTGAGCAGGGAATTCATCAAGTCTCTATGATTTGCCTATTCTGTACAATTTCTTTTATTTTTTGCCTTCTTTTACATTTTCTTACAAGTATAGCTCAACACAGGCCTGGAAAAGACAGACACGAGTATCTACAATCACATCTCATTTGTCACAACAACCATACTGGATCTGGCTGAGATGGGGCCTGTTTTCTCCATAGCAGCCCTGTGGTACCCTGGCACAGATTGGTGACCAAAGCAGTGTGGGTTACACACCAGCATGTGTGTAATCCACACTGTGGGGGAACTTGCAGAGCCTCAAGGCCTTCTCCACTCCTCACACTGGTGAGCAGGCCGTGGGTGAGCCAGAGTCTGGCAGGGGGCACAGCCACAATTATGGAGCTCAGCTGACTAAAGGCATCACTCATGCCATTAAGGTTTTATGCACAGCAATAAAACTGGGGAGGGGTGGCAGGATGTGGATTTAGCTAAAACAGCCATCACTCAGAGGCTAGCTGGGCTCTGGTCTGCTGCCAGGAGGTGGTGAGTGATCACTTTTGCATCATTTGCCTTTTTTCTTTTTCCCTTAACTTATTAGCCTGGCTTTATCTCTACCCAGGAGCTTTATCTGCAACCAAGAGCTGCTCTGAAGCTGATCCTCCCCCCAGCCTGGATGGGTGGGCCTTGGCTGCCAGACATAATTGGCTGCCACTCAGTGCAGGAGAGACCACAGAGCAGGAGCACTGGCAGCACACACCTGACAAACGACTGAGAGAGGCACTTGTACAGTGAAACACGCCCAGGTCTCACTCCCCATAGTCACTGCCTCAGAAACAGGCTCTGAGTGTTTGACATTTAAAACCCCTGGAGTCTATGACAAGAGCTTCCAGCAAAGCTGCAAACATCAAATACTCTTACCAAGAAGGCCAAAAATGTGTGCTTGTACTAGGGCACTGGAATGATTAAAAGTAAGGCTTACAGACTAAATGAGCTAAATCCTCCAATTTCTGCTATGCAATGGAGTATAATTTCAGTTATCTCAAAAGAATGCTGCAGAGAGAGGAATGTTTCCCACCAGGCTGAACTGACAGATCTTCAGACCAGAATCCAGGCATGGACCAGGGAGCACAGAGAATTAAACACCAAACCCCTCACCATTTTCTGTTCTCATGGCTTTAAATTCTGTCAAAACAGAGGCAGTTTTGACAGAGCTGTTGGAAGTCACCTGTAACTCTTCAGAAGCATTTGGGTACACATACAGTAAGATCAATTCTGCAATTATGCTTAGTTCTGCTCTTTCCTCCATCTCATCAAATACAGTTGAGTGGGTTTGCTTCCAACAATCTGAGAAATATAAATTTCCACTGCTCATGAAATGCAACTCAGATTCCCAAGGAAATTTAAACCTTGTGTCCCTTCTGTCAGACCATAAAAAAAAAGAAAAGTATGATCTTTTTATGAAGCTGTTTACCAGTGTGGTGTGATTAACAGTTCATCCTCATGTTCAAGACAGCTGGAGCATGATTTATGAACAAGATTTGTATGACAGTCAATGTTCAATTTGACTTGTTTTAATGTTTCTCTATTTGACTTGTGCAGGTCACAATCTGCATAAGAAGAGTCTCAAAAGAACAGAAGCCCAAGCAACCTCTTGGCACAAGTAATTTTTGAAGCTTTATTTACAGTACTTGTGCACAGGGAAGGCAAATAATTCAGCACTTTATTTGAAACAAAGATACAAAGCAACTGAACTGATACAGTACATTAAATGCCTTTAGAGTAGTGCTCAGGTGTAAACTTTGGTATAATTATGTGGCCCCCAGACGTCAGGGTTATTAACAACTTAACTGCAAAGTAATCTGGGTTAAATGATCTTGCTTTTAAGAAATTTCTTTACCAAATAAAACAATACTGTTGTTTCATTGTGTTATTGTGTTAAAACACAGTTATAGGCTCGTCAGGAAGGATAGGCAGTGCAGGGAAGTCAGGGGATGGCCCTTCATATGAGGTTGGTGATGATGTGGTTGAGAGTCTCTGGGAAGGATGAAGATGTGTATTATTGTGGGAGTATGCTATCAACCACCCATCTGAGACCATGACACTAAGGAATTATTCCAAAAAGAATTCAGAAAATATCTTTAGGTCAGCTGTCCTTGTCCTTATAGGTGATCTTAACTTCCTAGACCTCAATTAAAAACACTATACAATGGACACAAGCAGTCTTGAAGCATGTTGAAGATGATTTCTTGGTGGAGATTTTAAGGGAACCGACTAGGCAATGTGCCCACCTAGATTTGTTGTTTGGAAGCAGAGGGGGATTCATGGGCAAAGTGGTGATTGGTGACTGTCTCAGTCACAATGAGCACAAAGTAGTTGAACTTCAATTCATTGGTTTACAAGCACAACCATAAGAAATCACAGCATCATAAAATAATTAAGGTTGGAAAGACTTTAGGATTATCAAGTCTAACCATCAACCTAGCACCATGACCATGTTCAACATTAAAACATATCAAGTGCCATATCCACTTTTTTAAACAATTGCGGGGATGGTGACTTCAACACTTCCCTGGGCAGTCTGTTCCATTGCTTGACAACCCTTTCCATTATTTTTTTTTCCCTAATATCTAATGTAAACCTCCTCTGGTGCACCTCCAGTCCATTTCCTTTCATCCTGTCACTTTCTACATGAGAGAAAAGACTAGCTCTCACTGAGTACAGCCTCCTTTCGGGTGGTGGTAGAGAGTGATAAGGTCTCCCTGAGCTGCCTTTTCTCCTGGCTAAACAATGTTATGGAGGATTGTGTAAAAGGCTTTACTAAACTCTAAATAGACAACATCCATAGCCTTTCCCTCATTCTAAGCAGGTCATTTTGTCACAGAAGGAGAACACATTGGTCAAGGAAGACCTGCCTTTCATAAACCCTTGCCAGCTGGACCTCATACCCTGGTTTTCCTGTACTTCTTGCATGATGGTATTCAAGATGATCTGCTCCATGACCTTCACTGGTATGGATGTCAGGCTGACAAGCCTTTAGTTCCCCAGATGCTCCTTCCAATGTTAAAATAAAATCAAAACATCCACTCTTCTAAACAGGCCCTGATCTTTCTCCTGCTTCTGTTGAAAATCAATAATACTGCCATGATAATTTGGAGGAAAAAAATCCTTATTGTCTGTAATATTATATGAGCATTAGTTTTCTTGTTTGTTTTTATGTTCATGTTTGTCTGCATGCCTACTAAACTAAATCAAAAAGGGACTATTTAAAGAAATGACCAGACAGAAGACCTAGGCAAGGAACTGCCTGAGGCAGCTGAAATCACAGAATGATAGAATGGTTTGGGTTGGAAGGGATCTGGAATATATCTAGTTCTTTGTCTCTTTGGTTTAAATGAATTTCTTCATCTGCCTTGTGCCTCTCCATCTGCCCATTTACTGTCCTCTCCTTCTTCTTGTACCCATGCACAAGGAATCCCTTTATCTTATACAACCTACAAGATCTTCTGAACTCATAACTCTCCATTTCAGTCCACACACATACTTCCAAGTCTCTTCAGATTTGTGAGCTTTTTGACCATTCAACAATGGAAGAGTTCCTGTATCAGACCCAAGCCCCTGACATCAGTCCCAACAGAATTTGCTTTCCCCAGTTTCCCCACACAGACAAAAGTGGTAGACTCAGAAGCTGTAAGCCTAAGATGAAAAGATAAGAAATCAAGAAATCTTTTATTTTCCCAACTCCTAAGATCAAAGAATGAGCTTTTCTAAAGCTATTTCCAAACAGAAATGTGACAGTGATTTCTTTTCTTGATTTTCATAAATACAGCAAATAGATAAACTATATATTTTTATTAAAATCCCATTTATTCCAACAGTGTCTGAACAGCAGCAACTTTAGGTATGGTCCAACCACTCCATCACTCTGCATATTTAGCATGTTGACCAAGGATCTAAGCCACACTTGTCTCAAACACAGGAGAAGCTGGAGGCCTATAGAGAACTAAAAGCTGGAAGTGGTGATTTTCTATAACAGTGACTTCCAGGGGGTAGTGCATCATTTCTCCCTGCACAATAAAAAGTGCCAAGCAAGGTGCATGTGTATCATAACAATATTTATAAAAAGGGGAGAACTAAACAGTTTCTTGGAGAAGCTTGTTGTAAGCCTGAGAATTGCTCATAGCTATGGCATTTTTCAGGCACTGCCAGAAGTAGGGCTGAGACTGAGGATTAGTTGGCCATTCCAGGACCGAACTTCTGCACAGCCTCTTCCTCAGACGCACATAGCGGGACTTCTGCAAAACCTTCTCAAGAAATATCAAGATAATGACATCCATTTTTTCATCCAGAAGCCGCTGATGAGCCATATAAAATGTTGTCTTGAAGCGGCCACTTTTAATATACCTGTTGGTCAGCACAAATATGGTCTTTTTGCTCAGCTGAATGCTCTGGGAAAGGTTGTCAAAGACTGGCTGTCCTGGGAGCCAGTCCCTTCCTTCCAGGCATAAATTGAACTGCCTGGCTTTTTGGTTTTCCAGCCTTTCAACCAGCTCTTGCAGCACCCACTCGTTCACAGCTGGGTCTTCACTGTCATAGGCAATAAAGGCGTCGTAGCAAGCAGCTGGAGAAGACAAGCGCCGGTAGCCCTTCAGCCTGGCAGTGCAGTAATGGTAGCTGTACCACACATCCCAGAAGTACAGATGGCTCATCACTGGGAACATCATTAAGGCAAGGATGGCTGAAGCTGTCAGAGCATACAGGATCAGGTATGATGTGTCCAGCTCACAGGTGTACAGATCCAAGAAAACCACGCTCCTTCCCTTATGTGCCCCAGGGCCAGCACAGGTGACATCAGTGGCCAGAAGAGGGATGGTCACCTGCGTCCGATTGATCCACCAGACAAACCACACAGCCTCACAGTTGCACTTGAAAGGATTGCCGTGCAAAAGCAGCATCTCCAGGTTGTTAATGACATTTTCAGGAAAGCTAGATCTCCTAATTATTTGAATCTTGTTTGAGCTGAGGTCCAAGTGTCTCAATTTAAAAGCACCTCTGAGAAAATATTTAGTCAATCGTTGAATGCGATTGTTTCGGAGCATCAGTTCTTGGAGAGATGAAGAGCAATTGGACAGTTCTCGGGGAACGTTAGTCAGAAGGTTATTGCTCAGGTCCAGAGTTACTAGGTTCTTCAGAGAGGGAAGGTTTCCCCAGATAAAACTCTTCAGTCGATTATTTGTTAAGTTGAGAATTTTGAGACTGGGAGGCATTTCTTCAAAAACACTATGAGGCAAAAAACTGAGTGAGTTGAAGGAAATATCCAGTTCTTCCAGGCTGGTCAGATTCTTGAAGAAGGACAAGTACCTAGAATTGCCATCCACCCATAAAGCATCTAAACGATTTCCCCTGAATTCTAAAATTCGAAGAGATTGACTTTCCATTCCCACGTCAATAGTGGTAGAAATGTCATTCTCATTCATCATCAGCTTCCTCAAATGGGCTAGGTTTTTAATAAAACTAAGCACATGAGTAACACCTTCTGCCAGAAAATAATATTTGTTATTGCTCAGATCTAGAATTTCTAAAAGTTTTAGTTCTTTGAAAGCTGTTTGGTATAACAAATCAACCCTGTTGTTAGAAAAATCCAGATATTTCAATTCAGACAAGTAAGAAAATTCACTTCCGTTTAAAGTTTGACTTATTGCATTACCCGACAAGTTGAGACATTTGAGGGAGCTAAGTCCCTGGAAGTCTGAGGGGTTAACAAAAAATACATTGTTTCTGCTTAAGTCCAGAGTTTTTCCATAGTTTAGGCAATCTTCCTTAACTAAAGATTGGTAGGAAGAAGCTTCTATGTCTTTGGAACGGCAACTTCGCCCATACACATCATACCTGAAATAATGCATCTCTTGTTGTAATTGCCTGTTGGATTGCTCAACTGAAATGCCAGGATTAGAGCAAAATCCACAGAAGTTGCTTTCCCCAGAAGAAGGAGAAATTTTATTCACTGAGAGGTCAATGAACTTAAGAGCTGGGAATTCTTTAAACACTGTCATGTCTGCAACTTTAATAAAATTAGTCCCGAGATCCAACATGGTTAGATTCCTAAGACTGAGCAGTGGATGTAGATCTCGTGCCCTCAGTTCTTTAAAGACATAACCCTTGAGCCTCAGGGTTTCCAGGTTAGAGAGGGAGGAAAATGTCTTAGAAAGATTCAAGTAGGGAGAATACACCTTCAGCTCAAAGTTAAAGGACAGATCAAGCTGCACAAGGCTGGGAAGAAATGTCAAGAACTGGGCATCTCCAATCTCCCTCACGAGGAAATTTTGGGAGAGGTCAAGTTCTTTGAGATTCTTGATGTTTTTAAACCAGCTGCTGGGTATGCTCTGAAGAGAGTTGCTGTGAAGCCGCAAAATCCTTAAATTTTCCAAGGAGTCAAAAGCCTTTGAATGTATCTGAATTGAGCTCTTGGGACAAGGAATGCAAGGGTATGGGGCATTATAGCAACGTGGGCAATTGCCACTTAGGTCAAGAATTTCTAGGTTGGGAAGGCCCCTTAAATCCTGTTCTTGAATCTCTTGAATCATGTTGTTGTAAATATACAATTCCTTTAGAGTAGATGACAAATTGGGTGGGACTTGTGTTAAGTTATTGGACTTCAGGGATAGAACTGTTAACTTTTTCAGTGCCAGGAAGGCTGTTTCCTCAATTTCAAATGAAACATTGCATGGATTGCGGTAGTAACAGTTCTGTCCAAGATACAATACCTCTATGTTTGCTAGCTCTGAGAAGCTGGCTTTTTGGATAGAAAAGATATGGTTTGCTTCCAGGCTCAGCAAGGTTAAAGTAGCAGGAAGACCTCGGGGTATTCCTGCCAGCCGGTTTGCATCCAAATACAGTGACTTCAATCTTGTCAGGGCAGCAAAGCTGCCGTTCTCAATTTTCAGTGGGCTGGTGCACACATTATCTTTGGGCCCCATTTTGACAGGCACACAGTTGCATCTGAAGTCAATTTCCTGGAGGTTTTCAAGACGATCAAAGGATGTTGGGTAGATGTGGGGAATATGGTTAATACTCAGGGTAAGGTTGGTCGCGTTTCCAGGGATCCCTCTGGGGACTTCTGTAATGCGCCGGTCGGTGCAGTCCACTGTCACAGTATCTTCTGAAGATTTAACATCACAGGGTAAAGTTTTGGGAAACCAAGCCCCTGACAGCAGCATTGGGAATATGAAGAGCAAGATAAACGGCATCTTTGCACAAGGTACCTAAAACCAAGGAAAAATGGAGGTGTTATTTTAATGCAATGGAAATATTTCATCTATACACTGGGTTAGACTAACGATATATCTAAATTCTTGTTCTTGTCTC
Organism: Melozone crissalis; assembly: GCF_028551555.1. Taxonomy (NCBI): domain Eukaryota; kingdom Metazoa; phylum Chordata; class Aves; order Passeriformes; family Passerellidae; genus Melozone; species Melozone crissalis. The sequence goes on along the minus strand of NW_026535791.1, from coordinate 57,005,612 downwards.
ACACTGATGAGGAATAGATGTGCAAGTAGGATTAGAAGTTTTGGAAGGCATATGTTCTTTTTTCCCCTCAATAGCTTTTTTATTATCTCCAAAATTCTAGTATTTAAATAATTATCACTCTCTAAAAAAGGGATTATTAAAAAAATATCTCCTGAAAAAGTGAAAAGGGGTGAATAAAGTCTATGTCTCTTTGAACATTCTTTTTAAAGGGAAATTAAGAGGCATTAAACATCCTGCAGATTGCCTTTGCATAATAGCATGGATGAGCAGAGCTATTTTTCCAAATTGTAAGCAAGATGGGTAAAATCTATATTCACTTAAAAGCTTATGTAAAGTTTCAAAACTTCGCTAATGGGTGACTGAGTTCCTAATTCAAATTTAATATTTTCATAAGTACTCTTCCTCTAGTATGTGTCAAAACGGATGTAGAGTTGACCTAAGCCAGTCAATGTCTTTATTTAAATAAAGTTTCATACCAGTTTGCATTTTCACTGCCCAATAGGGGAAGAAGTATGAAAAAAAAATTTATCAATTTGAGGTGGGCACATAAAAATGCAAGTTTAAAATTGGGTATGTTCCATAAAAGACTAATAATTGAACTACATAACCAGAGCTAAAATCCCACAGGCATATTAAGAAGCTTCTCTGTCTGTCAAGTCTTTGCTGACTTCATAGATTTGTGTGTTTTATGGTAAAAGTTTTTAATATTTCACAACCTACTAGTTACTTCCTCAGCAGCAGTCTGTGCCCAGGAAACCGTGGCTGGTGGGCTGCCAGCCTTGGCTTGTGTGGCACAGGCAGAGACCATCTTGCTGCCTTGCCCAGCACCTTAACTGCCTGTGTCTGGTGCTGGTCAAGAGTTTTAAAGACAAGTCACCCCATGAAAATCAACAGCCCCATTACTCCCTTGAAAACTCAGTGCTGGAGGCTCGCATGGCACATAGAGAGTTAAACAACGAGGATTGGTTACGTGTGGCATAATACTGATTAAATGTCAAAACCCAGTTAAGCTGGTGAAAACCAGATGATTTGGCAAAATGTTCAAGAGACATGGAAATGTTTTTATCTCTTTAGCTGGGACACAAGAACATACAGAGACCTGCCTAGCAGTCTGTGTGAACCCTGTTGAGTGCTGCCAAAGCTGTGCCTTGCAGGTGACACGGGCTTGGAGGTGAAGCGAGGCTTCCTCTTGCTCATTCTGTTTACTTTGAGCACTGTGTCCCCTGTACAAATCTGTGTTTCTGTGTTACCTTAGAGAACTACACTGATCTACCTCTGCATCTGTGTATCTGCAAGAGTGCTCAGGTGACTTGCAGGGCAGCAAATGTGACAGAAGCCAGATCAGGTCTCACACAGCTCTGCACTTCTGCTACTTTGACTCAACATCCAAATGGCATCCCTTTGGTAATTCCTTCAGTCATCTTTGGAACTACAGAACCCCAGTATAGAAGGAAAAATGTAAAAGTCCACTGCAGACCTTGACTTCAGTGTAACCTGATGCAGCACTACCACAGTTTCTTTGTCCATTCCCTGGAAGTGCTGTAGTGCTTTCTTCTTTTCCAGAGATCCTCCGGGAAAAGACAAGGTAGCTAAATACCATGGCTGGTAGCCATGGCAGTCATTCATACAGTTATTCAGGGAAGGCTCATTCAGACTAACAGGCCATGCCTGTGTATTCGTATTTTATTATCTCCAACTCTTGTGTTTTCATTTGCTAGGTATCAAATTAACTATCATTTGGCTTATTGGAATTCACTTAGGAAACCCACCCAGAGTTCACTGGGTAAGAGAGGTCACCCGTGTTTTCAGTACAGTCTAGCCAATTTGCTTTAGAGCAGGATTAAGTTTTTTGATCTCCTGATGTAGAAAAGCACTTGGATAAAAATGATAAATGAGAATAATCAGAGTAAGTGGGGAGTGAATTTGGAAAAGATAAAGGCATTAATTTCCTCTCACCACCCAAGCTTTTCAGTAGAATTCCTTTTTCTCCAGTAATGGGGTCAGGGATGTGGGAAGAAGGAAGGACTCTGCCATTGGTATTAAATTATATGGAAAATTGAGGGCCTTTCTTAGAGTGACAAGAGACACTGCCAAAGAAAAATCTGGATATATTATTGAAAACAATTTGCCTTCCTTAATACTTTTCCAGGGGACACAGCATATTATACATGTAAATGATGTTAGGAGACTAATGGAATACCAAAGAATGCCTGTGTTACCATGGCCTGTAATGTCCCAGCAGCTGCCTGCCTCCATTTCCTGCATTAGCAGACTGATGGAGCCCAGAGCTAGTCTGGTTACCCAAGGCAAGTGTCCATGGAGCACAGCAGCACTGAAATTCAAGTGGGGGAGAGAGAGAGGCCTCTCTGCAGGAACTGCTGGGTTTGAAGATCAAGGGAGATCTGCCTGAGTACACACCAAGCAGAGATTATTGCTGCCTGTTTAGGTGCCTGAAATTCGGGGCAGGGAATCTGGGGCTTGAAAGTCTTCATGAATATTTCTTTTTAATATCTTTCTTAAGAAAAGAATCTTGAGTCTTGTACAACGCTCAGGTTTTGAACTCTCACATATTTCAGTATTTTTAGGAACCTAAGTGTTGTTGCAGAGCCAGCCTATCTTTGTGCTTCATTGCTTTGTATATTCTTCCCTTTCCTGATAATCTTTTTAATGCATTAGCTATTTGAACTGTATAGAGTTACATTCTGTGTAACTGTGCTGTATCTGGCTATTTATATGTTTAAAACCTCACGTCATTATAGTACGAGAAAAAAACAAAAATACTTCTAAACAAGAGCAAAAAGCAATGCTGTTTTAGGCAATGTCTTTGCAATGAGAGGCCTGCTTAAATGTACAGCTAGAGTTTGGAAGCTGTTCTTTTCTCTGTGATCTATGCTTGGCTTTATAAGAAGTTTGAAAAGAACTAATCTACTCATCTTAACTGGCATGTGCATAAACTCTTAATGATTTAGGGTGTTCTTCAAATATTCAGCAACAGTACAGCTAGGTGTTTCTGAAGGAAGTTTTTTTGTAGAGGTTCCACATGCATTTTAGGTTATGACAGGAGGAAAGGGAAGAGAAAAATAAACACCTAAGAACTTAGAGCATTTTGAAAAGACATTCATTGCTTGTTCTGTAGCACTGATGTACAGTAAGTTTTAATGCAAATGAATAATTTCCTTTCTGGTCATGATGCACTGCAATTTATAACCGTAACAGTAAACGGTGCCATTTAGAAAACAGAAAAGCAGAATATGTTCTTGAAAATCTACAATAGTTCTAGTCAAAGATACCTAAGAGCAATTTTAAAATGAAAGTTTAACATACCATTTTCTGTGTCTTCCAGGTCTGGCAGATTTGATGCTGTAAGAGACTATATAACAGAGCAGAAGAAAACAGCATCCAAGTGGTTTCCAGTGGTTCAGCTGAGGTGCAGAAGAGAATGTAACATGACATAACTCACTCAAGACAACAGCAGAAATCACTACTCCATCACTATTTTTCACCTCGATTGCAGCTTGAGAAATAATTGAATGTGAAACAACTGCTGCAACCTACTTCCTCTAACATTTGTACTTTAAACAACAGCACCTCATCTACTGCTCCACCCCCACAGAGAGGAGTACTCTTATTTTTCCCCCTTTAAACAAATTCTTACGTTACTCATACATCCATGTGCTTTTATTCTCATATGCTTCAATATGCTCTCTTCTATGCGACTTTTGAACAGTTTTCATTTCAAACTGTGTTTTACCTAGATACAGTACCACACCATAAAAAAAATATAAAAACTACTCAAGAAAAGGTTAACTCCCAAGCTATGGGGAATTCCAAAGGACAATTGTGAAATATTTGGCCACAAAGTTTAAGATCAATCAGCAAGGAGAAAAATGTGTTACATAAGCATAAGTCAGTCACTTCAGACTAAACTAAGATTTTGAAGAAGCTCAAGTTCCTCCTTTCCCCCTCCCCCTCTTTTTAGTGTAAGCTGCATGAAAAGAGAGACAGAAGTTGCTTATTGATGCTAACAATAATTCAGTTTTGGAAGTTTAGTAATTCTTATTATTATTTGGCATTCACTCCTGATGAAAACAGCTTCAAGAACAGGGACAGTTCTAAGTTGAATACTCTATGGAAGAAATGTCTGTTAAGTGAATGGGACTTTGGGGAAGCGAAACAAACCCAATGAGGATAAAATAGATAGTGGAAAGGGCACAGGAAATGGCATACAACAAAGTCAAAGCTGTGTGGGAGAGTGTAGAAGGGCCAAAACTTAGAACTACATGGATAGACTTATGCTGATGACAATCCAGCATTTCACAGAACATGGCTTCTTGCAGACATCTTCATACTTACAAGCCTCCATGCTCACCAGAACAGACTGGTTTGATTTTTAGGATGTTTATTAGGTGGAGTTTATGGGTTTTTTTCATGCCTTCCTTCTCCACATATTTTTCTTGACATTTGAAATTGCAATTTATAGTTTCTCTGACTATAGTGGAGCTGAGAAAATAATTTCAGGTGATAGGAACCTGAAGAATAAACAGGGAAAGAATTTGTAATCATACTTTCAAATTTCCTGTGTTTAGTGTCTGAGTCATATAGACATAAACAGGGAAGTTGTACAGCATCGTTACCATTTCAATCAAGGCCTAGAAAAGGGCCTATTAATTCCCAAATATATTAATTCGGGACTATATTTCTCACCTTTGTGCCTGAATCCTAGAAGGACTGCAATGCAGAATAATTCTTCTTCTCTTTACTGATAATTGGATTTTGCTTTTCTAAAAATATCGAGGTTTTCATTGGGTGCTACCATAACTAATGCAAAAATCTTACTAAAATCCTGCTGTGCGTTGAAAGGCCATTCAAGAAGTTTCTGGTAGGAGGAGAACCTTCACTCTACACTAGCAAACACTCTACACTAGCTATTCTGCTCTGGATATTTCACTGTGGCTGTCACAACAAAGGAAAGTTACCTTCCACTCATTTATATTATTGACCCCATAGCAAAGATAATGCGCTTAACTAATTATGAAGGAAGAGAATGATTTCACACAAGCTGGACTGTGTTGATTTCTTCAAGTACCCAGCCATGTTCCTGCTATGTGACACCAGATCATGAGATGCTTAATATCTACTTGTTTTGGTTGCAAGTGGGTTTCTTAATCCATGTACAATCACCCAAACCAATAATTATTTGCAGGTGCACAGGGTCTTTGGAGATCTTCCTTGCAGTCTAAATCCACAAACTTCAGATATTTTAATATCTAGGCAGACACTCAGCATTTTATTTTGAAATAAGGCTGATTCTTCTTTATATTAGAAACTTACTGTTACCCATCTAAGAGCACACGAGTTTCAATTCTCTACAGAGTGAAACTGCAGGATTAGCTAAACATTAATAGATACACAGAGCGTGATTTTGCTGCTTTCCCCCCCTTATTTTTACCAATGAAATGTGGAAAGCAAAATACAGCAATATTTCCCTTCAAAAGTGGTGGAAGTAAATGCACTACAGTTCAGAACTCCAGAATATAGTTTGGTTTTTGAAGGCACAGGAAGTTACTGGTTTACTGATTTTAAAAGTTCAGTTTCCCTCAGAAGTTGCACATAATCTCTTTCTCCTCTAAAACACAAAGTAACCAAAAACCAATAAAGTACTGCCTACTCCATCACATGTTAGGGGAGGATCCACTGGTAAGAGCAAATGCACATTGCTGCAGCTGTGAGTGAAGAATGTAATTTAAAATAAAGCAGGAACTTGTAATTGCTTTAGTCCTTCACCTATGAGTTTTGTCATCAGTTAGTTTGTAATCAGATTCCTTTTTTCCCCCTTTGTCTTCTAAAAGAAAACATACAGCTAGTTGCTTTAACTTATTTATCAAAATCTGGATTCCACTGTGTTCATCTTATATCTGGGTAGTTTATTTGCAGTCCTAAGGTCTTGCAGCAATGCCTTCTTTCTAAAGCGCTGACCCTCGTTTCAAGAATGAGGATACAACCCCACCTATTCATAGTTAATACAACATTCAGTGTAGCATTGCATAATTTACCCATGAAATTATTCAAGAAAAGCAGTTATCCTGCTCAGTTTTTGAAATACATAACTTGACTCTTCTAACTGATGTAGACAGATGTGCAGAAAGAACCAAAAAGAGAAATGGATAGCAAAATTGGGGAAATGATAACAAAATCACTTGCAGATGCCTTAAAGGTTCTGTATGTATGATCTGTGTGTATTTGATGTAAGCTCCTTGCTGACAGTCCTTGCAAAAATGTATTTGCAGGCACTAAAATTAACCAAAAATATAAACAGGACACTGGCATTGGAGGAGACTGGTGTACAACAAGAGCAGAGAAAGCACTCAGAGCTTGGTGACCATGGAGAAAATGACAAGGTCTAAAGTCCAAATAGACATTAACCTGGCTACAGTATTCCTATAAAAGTATTAACAACCAAAGAAGGGCTAAGGAAAATCTTTATCTCAGTTCAGTTTTGGGTCCTTCAGGACAAGAAAGACATTGAGGTTTCACTCCCCACAGTCCAATACCTCAGCACCAGGCTCTGAGTGTTTGACATTTAAAACCCCTGGAGTCTATGACAAGAGCTTCCAGCAAAGCTGCAAACATCAAATACTCTTACCAAGAAGGCCAAAAATGTGTGCTTGTACTAGGGCACTGGAATGATTAAAAGTAAGGCTTACAGACTAAATGAGCTAAATCCTCCAATTTCTGCTATGCAATGGAGTATAATTTCAGTTATCTCAAAAGAATGCTGCAGAGCGAGGAATGTTTCCCACCAGGCTGAACTGACAGATCTTCAGACCAGAATCCAGGCATGGACCAGGGAGCACAGAGAATTAAACACCAAACCCCTCACCATTTTCTGTTCTCATGGCTTTAAATTCTGTCAAAACAGAGGCAGTTTTGACAGAGCTGTTGGAAGTCACCTGTAATTCTTCAGAAGCATTTGGGTACACAAGCTGCAGCACATACACTAAGATTAGCTCTACAATTTTCCTTCTGCTCTTTCCCCAGTCTCATCCTGTTAAATGCAGTTGAGTGGGTTTGCTTCCAACAATCTGATGCATAAAGCAAGTGAATTGATACAGTGCATTAATGGTATTGTATGCCTATTTTGGAGTATTCTGGTGTAAAGTTGGTATAATTATGTGGCCCCAGACGTGGGGTCTAACAACCTTGTTGCAAAATAATGTGATTATGAGATATTGCATTTAAGAAATTTCCTTACCAAAGACTGTAAATTCATTTCCACTGTTCTAACATAATTCTGAAAATACAACTCTAATGAGGAACTTCTCTGAGAAAAAGCAATTGAACTGAATTCTCACCACAAGAGTTTATATACTTTATTTCTGTATTCATCACTGAAAGCAGTACAGGTGAAATTCTGTTTTACTTATTTTCATGTAGAAGAAAATAATTTCACAGAAACAACAGAAAATTACTTGGGGAAAAAAAATAAAGACCAAATGGATTTATTCTCAGAGAAAAAAACAAACCTTTCTGAAGATTGTCTTAACTGGAAAGGAAAAAATCACTTTATACTCCATCATTGTATTATTATAAATATATCTCCAAATAAGCAAGATTGGATGAAATAAGGGGCTTTTTTATACAGCACTATAGCAAGGAAGCACTTCTCAAGTATGGCAATGCTTTTGCAATTAAAAACTGCAATTTCAGGTAGGAAACTTGAGTTCCTGTGATCCAGGTAAAGGGATATTATTTTAATACACATTACTCTTCTAACAGAAAGACAGAAAACAGTTCCTAATAGGACTCAAAGACCTAATTACAAATTACAATTTTGAGTCCCGACCACCTGCCCTAATCCATTACTGACAGCATTACCCATATTTAACCATAAACTCTCCCACAATACAACAGGAAAAATTGTTTTCATAATGACTTTAATTCTCTAATGTTAAAGCATTCATGATTTGTTACTGTAGCCTAGCTCACTCACTGCACAGTCAAATATTGTGGTATTTTGTAACAGGAATTTGGAGAAGATCCACTGACTGTGCAGGCTGAAAACCCCTTTATTTTCAGATGCTTTTCAACGATGGTACAGACCAGTCTGTGTAAGTGCGTTTAATTTTCTGTTTGGACTTGGCACAATAAATCTTTATAATATTGACAGGAAAGCTTTTATAAAATTATTCCTACCATCACAATCAGGGAATGTCTAAAATGACAGAGAAAAAAAATGAAATTTACACCAAACTGTTCATGATCAAAGCTTGGTCATTGTTTAGACAAGTGATACTAATAATACTGGAACATCAATCTTACAAGACAGCAACTTTACAGAATAGATGTTAAACAAACAATTTAATGTGATGAGAGTTTTACAAAAGAAAACAGCAGCCCCAAATATCTTGTGGGGAAAAAGGTGAACATTAAATGTATCAAACAGGTCATCCTATGTATGTGTTAACAATTCCTCAAAATTAACATGACCTTTACATATTAGGGCTTACAAAATACTGTTCATGGTACTTAAACATAAACAAAAAACCCCAACAGATTAATAGATACAAGAAACTCAGGTCTGTAGCATTTAGCTTAACACAGAGAATGATCTTACACATGTACATCCTGTTAAGTTCTGTGAACAGTTTGTAGTTCTGTATAGAAAAGTGGATCTGACACAGCAGTTAGCCAAATGTGAGAACAGGCACATAGAAGAACTTGCACAACACACAAGACTTCCAGACTCTGAAGAGAATTCTTAAGTTTTCTGCAAGATGGAGATTTATTGCCCATTTACAAAGAACAAATGTTAATTACAAGACAAATTTGATTATTATACATACAAGCTCTTGAATTGTACAAAGATAATAATTTCTCATGGTTGATGTGCAGAGTTAAAAACAGTGCTAACTTAAGAGACCTTTGCAAAGATGCAGTGTAATCCCCTGCAGTTACAAGGGGACGTGACTGAACAGGTAAGACACTGATTCACCATTGTGTGTTCTTCGAATTGCCTCTGCCAGGATCATGGAAATGTCAATAAACTGAAAGAAAAATTGAGGAGAAAAATTTGATGGCATGCCAAGAGCAATAAACAATGCAGTTTAGAGCCATATAAACAAACAGTCCATCTACCTTTTTAGCTTTTATTTCTAGACAGTAATAAAACATTAAAGCTTAGGCATTGAATATATACGTAAGAACTGCAATAATACCAAATAAGAACTCAAAAATTTAGTAGGAATGCATTGACTAGGATCACTGAATGCTCATATTGTTGAGTACTTCTGACAAAGGGCATGCTGTCAAAAAGCCCCACTATTCTTGCCATCAGATGGCAGTGTCTGCTTGACATAAATACAATTTAAAGGAAGTACACCTTTTTAAGTGCTTGCCCTGTTTCAATAAATACCAAATGTTAAGCTTTTAAAAAATCCAGTAATGCATTTAAAACCTCAATCCTTTATGCTTTGCTCCACTCTATACTAAGCAAAACCTCCAAAAGGGACACGGGACTTTTCAGAACAATTCCATTTGTGTTTTTCAAGGAAAAATAATGTCACCTAAGATTTCTGTGGCCTCCTCAACAGAATAACTAAGGTCCTACATCCAAATATTTTATGAATAATATTAATTAAAAAAAAAAAAGAAGAAAAATCCAGTCAATTTTACATTTGTCACTCTTTCAACAATCAAGTGTACTCAAGGTGTGGCAAATAAATATTTTGAAGTGCCCTATTATATTACCTGAATCCCCTTAAAACAGTTCTTTAGCATGTTTTGGCAAAATGTTTTGCAAACAATGTATTTAAGAATATTAATTTCATCTCAAGGCACAAATTCTAGCACCAGTGAGCAGTAAAATACAAATACTGAGTCTAAAGAAATGACATAACACCACTGTACCTGTATTTTTGGGCAATGTTTCATTTTCTCCTCTTGGGGGATTGTGTTGGTTACCACAACAGCCTCAAACGATGCATTATTAATCCGAGAGAGGGCAGGACCAGAAAAGATGCCATGAGTCAGAATGGCATAAACTTTAGTAGCTCCAGCAGACATTAACCTGTAGAACACACAAAAATAGCATGCTGTGATGCATGTGTACATATATGGTTATAGATGAAGCCAGATACAAATCTCTAAAATGCATTTTACTTATGAAATCCTATATATAAAATACCTACAAAATAATTCTGATATTTGTATAACCTGAAGAAGTTTGAATTGTCTCAGAAAAATCCCCAACAAAAATTATAATTAAATTAAAATGTTCTTATTTGCAGCAGTGTTACTAATCTACAATGCTGTGCTTTTGACCACACCAGCAAAACATAAAAATGACCTCCAGTACAAGCTTTCTATCTTAACCAGGCAAAAAATTAAATAGGTTGGATGGCAATATTCACAACTCCATTGTGCCTCCATTATTGTCCCCCTTTATTTTCATTTGCAATTCAAACAGTTCTGCTTGGAAGGAGTTTCTGAGGAAGAAGAAATGTTAATGATTAAAACCGTAGCTTACTGCAAGGTTGTGGGAAGACATGCTGCTGATCCAAGCACTCAGTGAAGTGATGCATGAGGAAGAAAAAAGTATAAATCAAAGAAGTAGAACACCTTGTGAATGACTCAAAATATCCTAATTTAGTTTCTAATGGCCTCAATGCCTCCAGATGCTCAGCTATGTCCTACCTGCTTCTCTAGCCTTAGAAACAGAGGCCCTGAGGAATTTTATCAGATCATCACAAAGTCATTTGTTGTATCTGAAAATATGTTCCTTAGCTCATCTCCTTGATATGCATCTAGGTTGCTGAGGCAAAAAGAGTTCTAGGGAGTATTTTGGTGCATGAGTCTTATTATACACAAAGTACATCCCACCTGGATTTGACATTAATGAAAAACACTAATTCATGCTAAGAACATGACACAAGGCAACATCACTGAAGCTAAAACATCTTTCTTAGTGAACACTGCAGATACATTGAAGGTGATTGACAGTTTTAGAATTTGGTCTATTTTGTCTCTAGAAATGCACTGTAGGTAAATAAAGAGTGCTTCTCTCAAACAGGAAAGAAATAAAGGTTTTTCACAGTAATTAACTTCTATGCACAAGAGTATTAAAAAGATGTTGGCTAGGCAATTTGTGATCTGCAAAGGGCACAGCCTAAAAGAATACTTTGAGGTATGATGTAGATTAGGATGGAGATAGCAAACAACTACACAATATCTCTGCAAAATTTCATCAAATTTCCATGAAAAATGTAAGAAATACAAGATTACATGTGAGTTTTTGACATCCTTTATATAGGTGCAAACAGCAAGTCTGCAACTAAAGACTGTAAACTTGTGATATTAACTCTACTTCAAACCACCAAGAACAATGTCTAACTCACTTGTTGCTTTCATACCATTTCCCACAGCATTCCCCTGTGGAAATTTGCATTGTGTAGCTTGGACAGGTATACTTTTCAATGGGTAAAAAACTGGTTGGATGGCCGGGCCCAGAAAGCGGTAGCAAATGGAGTTTTATCCAGGTGGGAGCCAGTCACTTGTGGGGTTCCCCTAGGGCCAAACCCATTTGACATCTTCATCAGGGATCTGGACAAGCAGACTGGGGTCACCCTCAGTTAGCTTTGCAGGTAACACCAAGTTGGGTGGGGGTGTTGATCTGCCTGAGGGCAGGAAGGCTCTGCAGAGGGATCTGGACAGGCTGGATCAATGGGCTGAGGCCATTTGCAAGAGGTTCAATAAGGCCAAGTCCTAGGTCCTGACTTTGGTCACAACAACCCCATGATGTGCCACAGGCTCAGGGAAGAGAGGCTGAAAAAAAAGCTGTCTGGTGGAAAAGGACCTGGGGTGCTGGTTGAGAACCAGATTAACACGAGCCAGCCTTACTACTAACCTGAAAAAAAACACTATAAAGGCACCTGGAAAACCATAAATAATCCTTTCTGCTCAGCTAGAGCCTTAGTTCTACTGCTAGAGCCTTAGTTAGGATAGTGGGTCTACATTCACAAGCTCCTCTTCAAGTAGACCAGCTAGAAGGAATCCAGAAGGCATCACAATTGAAAAGAAGTCTAAAATCTTGTGGAAAGACTGAACAAACTCAAGTTACTCTAGTCAAGAGGGAAATGAGAACTCTTCAACCAACTTTCAGACAGAAGACAGGAAAACTTATGCTCATCTCCGCAGATGAAAAGGACAAGTAGTTTTATGCTTAAGATGTACAGTGAAAAGTAATATTACATTTGCATTGGACACTACAGTAAAAACACTTTAGTGTTAAATCCAGTAAAGCTTTGTTAAAGATTGCCTGAGAAGAGTGGAAAGGCTCCATGATGAGGTTCAAAGAGGGAATGATTTTTGAGCTGTTGTTCCTGCCTTAGAACTGTAAAGTGCACTAGATGGCCCAAGCGCTTTTCAAGTTACGACACTTTATTTATTCTGTGCTCTTCCTAGGTACAGATCATATATTTCTGTAAATATTTTCTCAATTTCATGTTCAAAAGAAGGACACAGCTGAATCACAGAACTGTGACCTATCAATTCAAGGGTCAGAATGACTTCATACTAGAGAGGTCAGGATGGGTTATAGGCTTTGAGGACAACTGTATCCATCAGCCGTGCAGTGAGTGAGACAGACCATAATAACACTTACTTGTCTGCTGCATGACATATTGTGCCACATGTGTCAGCCATATCATCAACAAGAATTGCCACTCTGTCTTTCACATCACCAACCAAGACCATTCTGTCCACTTCATTTGCCCTCTTTCTTTCCTTATGAATGAGTGCAAATTCCACATTCAGTCTGTCAGCAATTGAAGTAACCCTAGGTTGCAGGAAGAAATGCACCACGTTTAGAGAACCATTTTAAAAGAAAAAACAGTCATACAAATGTTTTTGTCACAAGACACAGTTTTTTGTCTTCTGGCTTTGAAATTACTACAGCAAAAATTTTGCAAGGAATGAGACAGGTAGACGCAATCCTAATTCAGTGCTAATTATGAACCAGAGTGTCTTAAGCTATACCCCAAATATCAGTTTTTTAATTGAGTTGACTTTAGTTTTTGTCATTAAGTGCCTGGCTTTGAAAACATTTCAGATATTCACAAGCTTTTATTAAGCTGCTGCAATACCAGTCACACTAGGTAATTTAAAGTAGGGGGAAGTAAATTCTAAGCCTACGGGAATGTGCACTTTAACACTCTAACTGGAAAATACCATTGCATGGTTTGAAATCAAGCCAAAGGGAGAAAAAAACCCAAACAAGTTAATAGTGATTAATAATTCTTTTCACAGTACTTGACTAGTAATCAAGTAGCTTACTTCATTAATAATTCCCTTAGCATACATTCTGCTTGACAAAGATCTTTTAAAACTCTTCAGGGTGACCTCTGGTGGCCAAACAAACTTCTAATAATAAACTTCACCTGTTACAGACTTCTGATTGCCTTTTTCCAGTTTGTTCTTTTACTATCTTTACTAAATACAGTGAGAGGTATCTTCAAAAAATAAACTTGTATAATTAATTTGATAAAGCAAAAATATTTGGTAGGGGGAAAATGCTGCCTTCTGACTTGAATTCTAAGTGAAGATTGCATTTTGCATTAAAAACAAAACCAACATAAAAACCAAATGCAAAAATAACAGTATCCTGATAGGAACAAAGAAATTTAACTGACTAAGTGATCTTTTAGAATTCTTTCTATGTTTCTCACATCTTTAATTTGATTAATCTAAATAAAAACCCAAACTAACAACTAGGAGTTCCACTCAGTCATATTTCCCGAAAGATCGTTATAACATGAACACTCACAACAGACTCAAGGACTTCAATTAAAATCAAATTATGACAGTCTTTAACACTTTTCCCCATACTACAGTTCAGACATTTAAATTGCTACGGGCTTACAGGAGTCTTACTTCATTTGTCTTTGTTCCCTCTGCAGAAGCAGCATGAGCAATAAAACCTGAGAATAAGCATTTTGCCTCAATGGCATGCTTTATGACCTCACCAGCCAGCCTGCTTCTGAGCTTTGGCATTGGTTTATGCTCAATCAATACCAAATAAAACAGAGTCTGCTAAATGAGTAACACATGCTGTGAATGAAGAAAGCCTCCAATGAACTAAGTTTTCTATTTTTACCCTTTGCCACTCAAACTTTCATTCCCTTTTTCTAGTATTTATAGTGCAAAACTTGGGGTCAGCAGGTTTACATCTGGAATGCAATAATGTAAAGAAAAAAGAAATGAGTCAAGCAAGCTCTTACCTAAATGGCAGCAGGTAGAGTGGGAATAGGCCATATGCCTTGACAGAGAAGGGAAGCTTAGGCAATTCCAGAGCGAAGCAGGAAGAGGTGCAGCAACTTGGCTAAAGAGGCAAGCAGCAGGGAAAATCTCTTCCCTCTGGTGGAGGGATTCAGCTAATGAGGCCACATCCAGGGAGAGAGAAAAATATCTTTAGAGTATAGAAAGCTCCTGAATGTTTTTAAGCATGAACAGCATTGGAAGAAGTAGTTGTTCTCTTTCTACAATGCAGTTGGATTCATCAGTGTTGTACCCTTTATTTTGCACAATTCTAGAGGAATATAGAAGACTAGACAAACTAGATCATTAACTACTAACTATATGTACATCTAATTGGTTTAGGTTTGTAGAGTACCTTTTTGCACCACCTGCATCAGGTGAGACTATGATACAGTTTCTCCACTCAGGAATGTTCTCTTTAATCCACTGCAGGACTGCAGGTTCTGCATACAGGTTATCTACTGGAATGTCAAAGAAACCCTAGTCCAAAAGAGAAAGAGTTTCATAAATACGTGTTTGTATCTTACCTGGAATGAAGACAAAGGGAAAGAATCCAGCCTTTGCCCTTCATAAATGGCAGAACTTCATTAGTATTTTACACTGGTCTAATTCTGCTTTTGATACTACTGTCAAATGCTGCTGAAGTCAAATAAACATTAAGGCCTTGAAAAATATCACCCAAGAGTAGTGAAAAAGGAAACAGGTGTTCCCAATTGATATAAAAATCAGGAAAGATGATCACCTTCAGGCACTCAAGTAAATTCATGCTAGTGAAAAGCTCTCAAAATATCCAGTGAATAATACTCAGCTTCCATAAATTTCAACTGCTTGACATTAACAGCAGTATTTCAACATGGGGAGGATGCAAACCAAAATGGAATCTTGGTACAAGTTGTAAAAACGAGAAATCTGGTTTGGACCTTTTTATTTATGTGACAGCCATCTAGCATAATAAGAAATTCTGATTAAATGGAGCACCAGAACTGAAGGATTTGGTGTTTTCTGTAAAAAATAAGTTCTCTTAAAACAAGGTACACATGAGAATGACAAATTATGTCTGCTCTGAGTCTGAGGCAAAGGTTTTGTGATTTGTTGGATTCAGCAGTAAGCCAGATAAGGGTTGCCAGGCTCCATCTCCACTTCTTTTAAGAAAATATTACACCCTTGGCTGTAACAACAAAACTCTACCTAGGGCAATACTATAATCTCTGACAAGGCTAAGATTAAGAGAACTTGCCCCAAGCCAGTATATTTTATATTCTGGAAGCTCTTACATTAGACTTGGCAAATTCTACCACAGCTCCAATGCATAAATATTTGAAGTAACTGCAAAATCACCTCATAAAATCGAGACTGGTTTCTTTCTAAAATGGAGTTTCATTAGAAACAGGTAGCAACTGTGAACCCTCACAGTTCTGTACACAGCCTTTCAAATTAATGACCAAAGCCATAGAGAATTACTATCATCTTGTCACATTAATTCAGTGGAGCTTCTAGGACAGCAGGTAAGAACCAACCTGGATCTGAGAAGCATGCAAGTCCATGGTGATGATGTGGTCAGCCCCTGCCACTGACAGCATGTTGGCAACAAGTTTTGCAGAGATTGGTGCACGGCTCTGAGAAATAAAGCACAAACATTAACATTTAAAAAATATTTTGACTAGATGCACAGAATCAGAAGATTAGCTATTTTTCTTGGTTTTTTTCCTTTTACAATATCTGGACTCTAGATATGAAAAGCTTCAGAATTTTAGTTTAAACCAGCCTGTCAATCTTGCTACTAGGGTTTTGAAACTCAGTAAAGCATTTAGGAAGATCTAAATCAGCTTGCACAGTCTGCCTAATAATGCTTTGTATTAAAGAGATAAAATTTGGGATATAGTTTTCCAATTCTTCTACTTAAAAGTTTCAGCTAACTTCACTTTTCTACTCCACAGAAACACCCCATTCTATCTTATTCTAAGAAACACTGCAAAATTCGAAGATGGAAGGCAAAATGGACCCAACTTTTGAGAACACTGCTTTAAAACAATGTTAGTATCAAGTATTTCTTCATAACACAGTAAAGCTTGTAGCAGATCCTTGTTGGCAGGGGTCTTTTACCCTGACTTTTTTTTGTAAATTTCTGTTTAATTCCTGGATGCAATTAGGAGTCTAGAACTCCCAAAAGGCACAGGGGAGGTTGAAGAAATCCTAAGTAGAAAGAATGAAAAGAATAAAAATCTTATTAGCAAAGTTAATGCCAATGTCAAGAGGTTTTTAAAAGCATCAAGGATGCAGAACAAACAAAAACAAGGAAACTCTGGAGGATACCTCACTATTTTTTGGTTACTCCAAAGTTTTTTTCATTTTTTAAGCTCTGTAAAAACCTGTCTTTCCCTAGACAGTTTTCTCTACACTAAACAAAACCTCCTGCTTTCTTTTGCTAATCTTTAAATAAGGCTAATAGCTGGCAATAACATTAGCATAAAGGCAGAACTGCAAGTCAGAGTTTCCATCTCAGTATCAGACTGCTTTCTGCTGGCACAGTATTCTCTCCTGCTACATCTCTTTATCAAACAGCCTCATTTCACCTCCCAGGAACTTCCTCTCCTTCCAGCTCATACACACAATTACAGGGTACCTCTGCCTCCCTTCCATTGACGCTTGAGGGCATAAGTGACAATGAGCTGAATCACTGACAATTTAGCCTGGATGCTTTTCCATTTGTACTTTCATCATAACTGTTTTCATCAAAACTGTTCCTAGCTTAAGTGGACACTGGGCATTTCTCTGTTTTAATCTGCAGATTGACAACACACTTCCAGAATAGAAACTGTGATACTACAGTCTCGTTTTATGGCCAGATCAAGTTTATCACCATCATTACTGAAATTCTTCATTTTGGAAACCACCACTTTTGTGTGTTGTGTTTCACAGAACATCACCACCATTTTGTCAGTGTAAGACACACAGAAAGCAGATGCAACAGCCAGCACTTCCCTAGATCTCTGCAATTCAGATGCATATCACTTCCAGAAGAGTTCATCA
Organism: Melozone crissalis; assembly: GCF_028551555.1. NCBI lineage: Eukaryota > Metazoa > Chordata > Aves > Passeriformes > Passerellidae > Melozone > Melozone crissalis. Next base: position 56,988,272 of record NW_026535791.1, on the reverse strand, counting down.
TCATTACTGCTTCAGCACAGTTGATTTTCCACTTACTGAGAACAACACTGCTCTTCATTTAAGTTCAGTTCTGCAAGTTATCCAAAGCTTTCTGGATATTTCTATTATTAGTAGCAAATTTTTGTTCATGCCATTTGAATTCCTGATCACTTCAGCTCATTTTAGCACCTGACACTTTTAAGCTGGACTTCAAAATACTCTCAAATCTCTGTCAACATCTAACAAAAAAAAAATAGTATCTACTCTTTTCATTCTGTTGCAGTGTTCTCTTACCAGCTCTTTCCAAACCTCTAGTTTAAAGCTGGACTAACAGGTAAATCTGAAATGAGAGGTTTGCTCTCCTGCTTGTACTATCCTATCTTTCCAGGCTAGACACATTCCTTCATGGGAACCTCATTCAACCTGACCTTATTATTCAGAAACTTGGATGACAAAGGTGAATGAGAACTCAGGATTTTCCTTATAACATAGTTTGTAAGGTTCCCTTCTGATGAGAGAGGTAAAAACACAGATTCACAGTATTCATTGTTCAATTCTTTGATGTAATTTTAGATTATTTTCAGTTAGTGTGAAATGCAGCATTAGATTATTTACAGAAACAAAATTGTTAAAAAATCACTTGAATTACCAGTGGCAGGAGGAATCCACAAAGCTAATATAAACAACACCACAAAAGTAACTGTGCAAAGGACACATTGCTGAAAGTAAAAGTTGTCCATTAAGATCAAAGCTCTGTTGCCTTTAAGCATCTTAGTACATTGTCTTGTTCAATATTCATCACATGCACACTGAACAGAAAAAAAAAAAAAAAGAAAACCAAAGAAAGCCCAAATATTTATAACTGGAACTTTCACTTCCAAGAAAGCCAGTTGTGAAGTGTATGGATTACGGAATGTTAACTAATGCATTACCAAATTTATAATCTCAAAAATTAGAGATTTGCTTTGAAGCCTCAGAAATTGACAGCCATTATCTTGAATATCCAAATAATTTTTAAACTAGAATCTAGGGGTTTTCTTGTAGCAATTATTCTACAGGATTACTGTCATGGCCTAGGTGAAACACAACTGAAATCAAGAAGTGAAACTGAAAATGTTCCTAGTTATACATAATGTAACCCAGTGAGTTTCACCCTTTCAGGCCATATTAATGGAAATGCACAGTGTTAGATAAAAAAAAATAAATAAATTATACCTACCCAACGCTCCACGGACCCCTTCTACAAATCAAAAAAACAAAGTTACATGAGCTGTAGAACACCAAACTCATCTGTCACTACTTCTAACTTATCTCAAAGGCATCTCTACAGCATCCTACATAAATGTTTCCTGCCCACAGCTTGGAAGGTTGGCATAATTAGAGGATGCATAAATGCAGTTATAGTCAAAGCACAGAAACATCTGAGCTATTTTTAAGTTTACCTAGCTTGTGCATCAGAAATATTCTAGTTTAGGGCAGCACTTGACTGAATCTAAATTAATTTACTGACTTTTTTATAATTCTTAGTAAGCCTTTGTTTTTGCTTTTTTTTTAAAATCTGTTTCTCATTTAAAGATAGTTCAGGTTTAGTGCTAAAATTTTCAGAGTAGATTAAATTGCTCAGACTAAGATTTTTACTACAAGGCCCTTTCCTTACATGAATAAATGAAGAGCACTTTCATTGTTCTCAGAAATCATAACTGCACCAGAGGTATGACAAATACATGCTTATTTTAAGCAGCAAGGACTCAGTCTATTTTGTTCATAACGCATTAAAGCCACTAACTTAAATTCAAACTAGAAAACAACATCCATGTACTGAAGATTACACTGCTTCAATTCAAAGTCAAGCAAACTACAGCAACGTCTTCCACCATAGAAGAAAATCTGTGTGTGATCACAGGTAGAAAATGGCTGGCACTTTACTGACACTTCAGGCAGCACACAAAGCTCGTGCACTCATGACGGGTCAAAGACCAAGTGATCTGATGCAAGCAGGAGGGAAGATGTCCCTGTCAATAAGCTGCCCAATGTTGACAGCTGTATTATAGCTCATTTTGCAACACAGAGGTCAACTAACAAGGTTAATTTCCAAAGATGGCAAACATTTTCTCAATTGCAAAACTGAGGGGGATAAAAACCCCCACAAACACCAACAGCAACAAAAAATATATGCCCACAATTGTGGAACTCAGTGACACACAGAGAACAGTAATCACTTTCCACAGCATTTCTGAAATACAAAATGTTCCTGGACAGCATGCACTGTGCCACCACACTGTGGGGTTAAAACGTCTCTGGAAGTCTGCCACATGAAATTTGGGTACCCTTGAGACGACAATTTAGAGGCATGGAAATTTTGGAATATATTCATCCTTTTCCCACACCAAGAACTTAGAGGATGGTACAGCAGAACTTCCCAATATGAAGTGGGAAATCAAAACATAGTGAGACGCTTTCCCTTCTTAGCAACAAAATGCATACTGGTGCCCTTTCAAGGTCTTTTGGTATAAAGTACTTCATCATCCACTACAAAACACAACAAAAATGAAGTACCAAGAGATGTAGACATAGAATAGGGTCTTACATTTTAATTCCTGAATTCCATTTTTGAAAGTATATCAAGTAGACTTTTATAGTAGTAGTATGCTATTACAGAGCCTGCAGTTAAAGAACTAATATACCAGAAAATAAGTTTTTTTAGTTTTGTTCTTCGATATCACAGGCTGACTATTACATATTTTATAATAACTGCCATTATTTTTAGCTTCTCCATTACTTCAGTCCTGTTAGGTTTTTAATCTAAAAGAATATCAGAATCAACAGAAGGTTTGCAGAATGATTTGATGCCCAAAGTGAAAGAGAGGAGGCAGTCCATTTATAAAAAGTAAAGGAGAGAGACAATTTTCCAAAAACAAAACCATTACAATCCAATCTTTAAAGCCAAATTCACATTTCTTATTACTTCTTTTCAAGTGAGCTTAGGTAAAAGCACCATTCATATAACCTCTCAAAGGGTCTTTTTTTGTACATATAGTAGAGATAAAGTCCAGTTTTCTCTTTTTTAAAATCAGTCTCACTTCCCACACAGGGTTTGTTATTGTGTTACCAACTGGACTGTACTGATATATTCATCAGTTATGACAGACCAAATTCAGGAAAAGGGCAAGAAAATCAGTAGAGTATTTATAGGGTTTCCATACAATTTCTTGTCTTCATAAATAAAAAAAAATATTACCGATATAAATTTTTTTAAATCTGTCTGGCAGCATAAAATAATGTTTTTGGTAATTTCTGTTATGTATTGTGGATTTTATCAGTTCCTTCCATTTTGCTCTGTTTAACCATCTAGGAAAAAACCTACCTACATAATTGTTACAGCACTTTGAATTCAGTATTTAATTCCATGCAATTAAAATGCTTAAAAAGGTGTTCTATCCAAATTAATAGGGATTTAAAAACAAAAAAAGAACTTTGAAAAAGTAGGATAAACAATCCCATAAAATGCAGTTTGCTAGCAAAGTACTCTGCAAAGACCACACACATAGAATATACCTACTTTTGCAAACTGAAGGCATGCCAATTATCAAAATACAAACAAAAAAGCTAATTTGTCTCGCTCCATTCCTTGTGGATAAACTAACTGAACATTTTACTAAGAGAAAAGGGGGGGGGGAATCAAATCTTTCAAATCACTTAAATGTTTATGAAAATTGTTAATCGCAAAAAATTTCAAGTAAGCAAAGTGAATAGAAGCCTTCCAAAATGACAATTCTTACCTACCTTGTCTTTCTTATCTTGCCTGGCATATGGAAAACATGGAATTACAGCAGTCACTCTGGAGGATGATGCAATCTTGCAAGCATTGATCATGATGAGCAGCTCCATTAAGTTGTCATTTATTTCTCCACAGCCACTCTGGATAATATATACATCTTCCCCTCTCACACTTTCACCAATCTCTACACTGAAAGAGCAGGAGATGATAATTTCAACACTTAAATTACTGGAAAGGCATTACTAAAAAATAATAAAAAAACCCAAACAGTTGTGTTTTAACAAACTACCGTAGGTCTTCTGTAAACTTCCCATTTAGGGTAGGATTATTTTTACAGCGATTTCTATAAGAGCTCCTTGACAATTTTAATATAAGCCAGTATGGTCTTCATCAGGTCAGCACCAACCAACAGCTCTAAAATCTACACCATGATGTTCAAGTAAAGTGTTTTTAAGAGACAAAAATCTTACAGAAAAGCTAAGGCTGCCAATCAACAGCTTGCCACTGCTCAGCTCTCATTTTGTGCCATTTTGTGTTCTGTTTCCTCTGACTGTGCTTATGTGCTTTGGTTCCTTTTGTGAGTATTTAAGTTTTTTTGTTCTTCCACAGATTTCAAGACAAATTCTGGGATCAATCACTGATCACACCACAGAATTCAAAAATTAAATTGAACTTAAACAGGAAAAATAAAACAAAACTGTTGCATGCGTAATTCTTTCTCAATTCTAGATCCAAGTAAAAGACATCTACTACTGAACCACACTAACTTTTCACATCTGTTACTTCAAAACTTACACATAAATATAACAGAAAAACCTTATTTTTTCCCTAAATCTATGTACAATGTACACAAAACATACAGACTTCCTAAGTAATTAAGTGATCAGACCTTGCAAATTCATGCTCTACTATGTTAGTCTCAGTTATTAAATGCTAGAATATATTGAACTTTTAAAAGGTTGTACCTTTACCCAAGACACAAATAAGCTCAAGTTTCTGACTGGAAACCATCCAAGTGGCCCAGATGTGAGTAGAATAATTACTCTAAAGGGTCCTTCAATGCTGAGGCTTGCTCTAGTCAAACACAGTCCTAACAAGTTTTGTTTATCAACTCTCCAGGTGCTATGTAAGACTCATGAGCTTTCTGCAGAAAGGAATTTACTGCTTTTAAACATCTTAATGATAAGCACACATTTTATTTATCACTATCAAGATAGTTGAGTACATGCTCTCAGCTGCCCTATTTGAGTTCTCTGCAGCCCCAAACAAACTATCCAAAGATCCTGTATTAAGTTTTCTCCTTAACTGAATACATTTTTTGCCTAAGAATGCTACTAGCAGGATTTCTTAAGGTCAAAAGAAAGCAAATCATCAAACATCAGGTCTCTGGAAGGACAGAGGTGATCAAGAACACCATTATATGCAGATATGTCAGGAAATCTTTTGGAGGCTTTCATTTTTTAGGCACAAAATTGTTATTTTCCTCTCTTAGTTTTTGATCAATGGAATGAGGCCATTCAGAGAATTGTGCTTTGATTTAAATATTTTTTGTTTCCCTTTTTGAAGCTGGACAAGTTTTGGTCAACATAACATTTTTTCAGCAAGATACTAAGTGTGATACATGATTGGAAAAAACTAGGCAGGCTTAAGTAGGAGCCCTTCTGAACACAAACCCAGCTCCATGTGAGGAATCTACTGACAAGCTTACAGATGTGGCTGCAATCATTATTATAGCTTTGTGGTTATCGTGAGGGCTTTAAAAAATTCTAATTGCACCCTGACTCAGCAGTTACACAGACCTGCTTTATAATGAATGTTGTCTCATACCACACCTCTTTGGAATATGCCCAAAGAAAAATTATTTTATTACTTAAGAAAAAAAAAGATCAGCTAATTTAACAGTCTAACATTACATACTAGGAAAAACATTGGCTGAGTGACAAAAGTATAGGATCTTAGTGTTCACTATATACCGAAAGAACACTTGGAGCTGTTTTACCCTTTTTAAAAATTGTCACTAATATGCACATCATTAAAAATCACAGTTTTCAGAAGGTCAAGGAATATAATTTCAGATAAATATAGGTCTGGTTAATACCATGTTATTTTTCCATTGTCACTAATTGTATTTTTTTTTATGATCTTGGGCTACCAATAAACATCAACTTGTAACCAACTTAGAAAACAAACATCCTACTTCTTTCTCTCTTAGTGAATTTGAAAAAGAAGTGTAGCCATGTTTTTAAGGCTAGAATGACATACATACTTGTCGCATAGAAATGTGGGTAGTCACATTTCCCAGGCAACAAGACAGAGCTGTACAACAGATCAGTATCTCTTATTATCTACTTTCTCAAAGATTGGGAGGTATTGTGTGGACTCAACCAACAGATACACACAGAGCTGCCTATTTCACCTTCCCCAAGCTAGAGAGTAAAAGATAACCAGTCATTGTGTTGCAGACACAGCCTGTACTTATCACACTGGTGGGGGTTTGGGTGGTGTTTTTTTTTTTTGGTTTTGGGTTTTTTTGACTGGAGGGAGAGCAGGGAATTGGCAATTAGGGTTGGTTTTGGTTTGTGGAGTTTTTGCCCCATCCCTTTCTCTTTTTTTCATATTCAGGCAACCAATAAAAGACTATAAACTACAGAATCAGGTATTTGAATGTTGTATTTCAAATATCTATTAGACAACGCTAAGCTAACTGCAGTCAAACTCTGTGACAGTTATCTTATTAACATTGCTACTAAATTCCCCCATCTATATCATGACCTTATTAACTGTTTATGAGGTTATTTAAACAATTTCACATAGTCAGGACACAGAGGAAGGACACAAACACAAGCTCTTGCCTCAAGATTACAAGCTCTGTTTGTTTTATGCAATTTAATCAAATTCACCTATTTGTTAACAGTTTAAATAAATTTCTGTTCAAGAAGAGTCAACAGAACCTGCACATTAAAAGCCCTGACACCACACAATTGTGTTTAAAAAGGAAATTTACAAAATCAATAGCAAACAAAGGTAATTAACTCTGAGCCAGATGCTTGGCATCCAGCACAAGGCTCTAGCTGGGAAAGATACACATAAGACAGGACAAGATGAATACCAAGCTTATGTGTTGGTATCTGCCTTCAACTTGCAAAGGCTGATTTGAATGTTCCATTTAACAAGCAGAAACTTGGACAGACTAACAACCATGAATTAAGGATACAGCATGAAACCCACTTAGGTTACAAACATATTCCAATGGCTGAAGCATCCATTAACCAAAAATCAGAATCAGGAGTAATCACAGATTGAGATCCTTTTGAGCCAGATTTATAGTGCAGTCCCAACTGAACTTAGGGATGGGAATTACAAATTTGTGTGTTCTAACTAAAAACCAAGCAGCTGTGGGAAACAGGGGATTAAGTATGCAGAGCCAGACTACAAAGGTAAATAATGTAAATACATAGCTAGGATGTTCAAATTATACACTTAAAAGGGTTCTATGTATTTTTAAAAATAATTAAAGCAGTTTAAGTTTCTAGCCATGCTTATAAAAAGTAAGATTTCTCAAAAAAAATAGATGCTAAAAAGGTAGATGTGTACTTCAGGCCCTTCCAACACCCAGAGAAGAGGCCAGAAATGAAGGTCTAGAGTCCTCATACAGTGTGCAAATGAATCAATATCTCAAAAGTGATCAAACAAATCCACATGCTGAGTTTGCAAGACATTGAAACCCAGCCAATGGCAAGCACTGAGCAGCAGGGTGTGTTTGACCTCTTACCTTTGGGAACACATTTCCCAGAGTAAAGTCTTTCAACCCAAGAGTTTCAACTCACTGGGCAAATATTTCATCTGATGTGATGTTACATCATAAAGTGAATACCAGCAAAGCCCAAAGCAAGAAAGAAACAATAAAAATGCCAGAGTTGGTTTTAAGGCTACAGGGATCCCATATCTCCTGGCAGCCGTGCCGTCCCCTCCACTCTAGGCTTTTCCACAGTTCCAAGGCAACCCCCTGCTATATCTCCATTAACAACTGCCCAGCTCTGATGCAGAGCACTGGTGTGGCAAACACTAGAAGATAGGAAATATCTTGTTACCCTCCACTCTGGCACACAGCCTGTCACAGCAAGAGGAAAACACCTTTTCTTGAGCAAGTTCTGGGTTTAACAACAGGTAGCCCCAAAACTACCCTCAAACATTTGGAAACGAATGTCTAACAAGTCTGAATGCATGCAAAAACTCTTCAAAGGCTGAGTACCAAACTCTGCACCTCAGGACACCTGGGACTGCCAGCCATTATCTGCACATATTGGGGGTTTTGCTTGGCTTGCCTTTGTTTTATTTTTCTTGGGGGGGGGGGGGGGGGGTGGGGAAGGTGGTGGTGTGGGGTTTTTTTTTCTTTTTGTTTTTTTTTCTTGTTTTGTTTTGTTTGAGTTTTTTTGGGGGGAGGGAGGTTGTTTTTAAATTTCAAGTTTTAGCATCTACACAAAGATAAAAGTGCACCACATACAGCAAGGCCAAATAAGTGAAAGTCTCAAACCAAAAGCTTTAAAGGATTTGGGTGCTTTTCCAATTCAGAAAAATGAACAATGTAATAATGGCCATATTTGCTGCGTCTTCAATTCCCTATACAAACAAAACACTGTTACGGCTTTAACACATACAGTGCGCAGTCCAGAAACAATTTTTACCTTCTCCAGCCAAGCTGGTAAAATCTATTTCTCCAGCTTCCACTAGCTCATGACAGTGTAAGCAAGCTGGGAGAGCAGGAAACAGCTGTCCCCTCTGAGAGAAGGAGACCACCACCAGCGCAGCTGGGAATCACTTGTTGGGCACTATGAGGAAACACTGCACATCCCCATGTGTCCCTAGTCCCTCCTGTCTTCAGCTGTCCTAACACCAGTTTGTGACCTGAGCTGGCTCATTCCATGGGCAGGGATCTGCAAACACCAAAGCATCTCCCCAGGGAGGGTGATACAGCTCATGGCTCCACAGCAGCTGAACACAAAGGAACCAGGTTACACGAGATGCAGTGGAGTTATGGCTCATCTGAGACAACTGCAGTGCAAGGATGCTGATGGGGGATTAAGAAGGAAGTCTTAAAGCCAGGTGACAAATTGTAAATCCCTAGGACATAAGTTTCCAGGTTTACTCTTGATTTTTTCAGTTACTTTCTTCATGGAACAAACTAGTTTCATTTTGCCACTTTGTGTGAAATACAAACTCAAACCCATCTTGGATTCTCCAGGGAAACATCAGCTACTTTTTCCTAACTTCCAAGACCAAATATCAGCCCACAAAATCAAGTTTAATTTACTCACAAGGAAATGGCTTTCATATAAACAGCACAGCTTTTCCCATAAAGCTGACAATGTCCCTTTGTAGTCATTCCATATTTCCTTCTGCAAAAGCTAAATGAGATTCACTTTAATTTGATATTTCTGAAATAGTCCAACTTCAGCAGTTGAATGAAGCTGTGGGTAGGAAGCCTTCAAATTCACATGTGCCAGGCAGGACTTCAATTCCTTTCCTCCTGGATTAAGAAAATCTACAAAACTCACTTCAGCCAGTGAATCTGACAGCAAGAGGCCAGGAACCTCACAGGAATGGGTGGCAGCACTAACCATCTTTCACCAGGAAAAATGTGTGCTAAAGAATGCCATCTGAGAGCAGTTTATCCATTTTGAGAATAACAAGTATATCAAGGGCAGAGTTAAAATAAATAGTCTTCAGAGAAGGAAGAATACCCTACCTTGAAAGAAAATAAAATTATTTACAAAGTAATACATTTAATCATATTTTTTTCAATTGACTCACCAAAAATAGCTGCACTAGGGTTTAATTGTACAGCAACTCTAATTAAATGCCACCTCAGTGTATTTGAAGACAATTTTGCAAAAAGCTTCAGAGTACTTAATATCTGTATGTATCTGTTACATGTCAGTCAAACAGTTTCATGATGCTGAGGCTACAACAGCCATCCCTGTTTAAGGACTTCTTTCTCCAGCCTCAAAACTGCTGAAGACAGTTGGTTTGTGGGGTTTGAAGAAGATAAACTGTCTAAGCCCCCACTGCAGTCCTTATCATTTTGCCAGATAAATAAGGTGGTGCCACCCAAGCGCCTTCCACGCCACTGTGGCTGGCACTTAACTGACACAAAAGCTGTGCAGACTAACAGAGTTATCACCCACAACCAGAGCTTAGTGAGGAGCTCTGGTGCTGCATTTGGTAGGGCTGCCTGACTTTAGTAGCCAGCTGAATGAAAGCGTTTCCATACAGTTTAAAGGGAAGGAAGAAAAAAATGGGGCAGTGATTGAGTCTGGCAGCAATTTCCCCACTTTCTCAGCACAGGCTTTCCATTTACCAGCTACAGAACCTGAAAGAATATAGATTGCCTCAATCAGAAGATGACTGTGATACTGTTGCTAGATACACCAGTCTCTGTACAGACAAAAATGAGGAGCCTTTCCTATTTTAAATGTTCTGGAGCTGTAAACATACAGCTTAGCCACAGTGCTTGTCAGTGGTGGTCCTATCCCTGGCTAACCTCAGCATCAGTTTCTCAAACCCACTTACAGCTGCTGAGAACTGGGACTGAAACCTAAAGCCTGTCTGACTTGAAATATAATGCAAAATATTTAATAACTCTTCCCTTCACTCTATTCTGCAAGCCAGACTAATTACAACTCTCAAGTGAAAGGCTCCCAGCTAGGACCTCTTGCACAGATTTAAGCCTGGGGCTGCACACAGTTGTCAATTTATGCATCATTTATATTTAAGAGAATGCAGCAAGTAGCAAAACAGAGTTTTGAACAAAAGGTAAATCTTCTCTGCAACTTGCTAACAGATCTGACAAAACAAGAGTTTGACCCTCAGGCCCAGGCTTATCTGTTTGCATGGGGGATTGCTGGAGTGCCACTGGAAGGTTTAAGGTTCTTTGAGCTTTTTAACTATCAGGTTTTAGGATTCTGCAATACTGCAAGTGTATTTCATAATGCCAATACACTTGTTTATAAATTTAAAAATGCAAGAAAAATTTTTAAAAAGCACTGCGCTGGAGTCACTGTATATAGAAAAAAGTAAATTTTTGCTTATATACACATGCAGTTTAACAGTATAGAAAGACTGAAAATCCAGATGCCTCAGGAAAGAACTGCTCTGCATAAGTATCAACTTTACCTGTAGTTTAATTTCAAATACATTGTTGAGGAATTCTCTTACTATTATTGCTGGGGATTTTTTTTATTGAGAACATTAGTCTAGAAAACTGGAAAGTCAACATCCTGAAGTAAGTTGCTAAGAATATTGACAAAATTACTTGAAGTAATATGTAGTGGATACAACCTGATTTGCTGAAGGGGAAACAGGAAATTCAGATTTGACTCTCGAAGGAAGTTGTAAAACAAAACAAAAAACCAAATAAAACCCAAACACTTATAGGTTTAAAACATTAAGCCATATTAGTTCAGGGAAGAAAATAAATAAAAAAGATAATGGCAGCATTGCCATGTGGCAACAGAAGCAACCAGAAATAATGTTTTTAATAAATACATTCTGCATATGTGTACATTGCTACTTGCCTAAAAACATAAACTGGCACTACTAGATTAGCCAAACCTCTGAGACACTGCAGTCACCACTACCTTGTTTTTAATGGTAAATAGAATATTCCCTACCTGGAAAAATAGGTGTATTCTGAAGCCCAGAATTTAATTAACTTATCTTATAAAATAAACATGCAAATTGTGATAAATTTCTACCTTGGATGAAATCTAAATCAATTTAGTTCTACTGTTTGCTGTTTCAAGCACAGATTAAGATAAGTGTCTCTGGAGAAGAAACATTAAAAAAAATTAGACAAGTTAGCAAGGAATTCATGCAACCAAATACACAAGTTAAGTTTTATCATGCAGAAAGGAGATCAAAGAGCAATAAAGTGAGAATGGGGCTGGAAAGAATTGAGAGAAGATTTAAGCTTTCATTTAATCAGGAATGAATAGAAGAGTTAGAGTGTGCAAACATTAGATTGCATAAACACCAATGGAAGAGGGTTTATAGTAATGCCAGTGAGCATAACTAGAACAAGAGCAACTGCACTGAGAATGCAAAAATGTAGACAGAAAAGGACAAGCTTTGTGAGAGCAATTTTAGAACACATCATGGTGATCTTTCAAAGGAAGCAATGAAAACATGCTTTTTCAGGAGATTCAGAACAAGAACAGATGAAAATAAACACACAAGAACCTCAGAGACTAGCCAGCTATTTACAGCAGGAGCTTGTTTCAGAATCAGCTGGCAGCCTAGACCCACATACCTACACAGAGGAGCAGTTGCAGTCTCACCAGCTCATGGGGTGAACATACCACTGTCACCTCAATTTGAAACTGTTCATTAAAACTGAGAGAATTAAATAGGTGGGTCAGAAAGCTGAGATGACACACTAGCAAAGAGAGGCAACATTGATAGAAAAAGTCCTGGCAAGCACATTCCTGGACTCCAGGTGAGCAAAGCTGTCCTCATGGTTTCACACAGGATTTTTTACACTGTTACCAGTTACTTTTGGAGTTTGGCTGGCTAGGAATCTGGAATGACTGCACTTTCAGGAGTGAGCCAAGGCCATCACAACAACCTGCATCGCTCTCATGCATGACCATCAGTCTTGGACTAGGGAATGGAGCCCTACAGGAGCTGCAATGGGTCCACCATGCACACACCTGGCTGCTAATGCAAAATAAAGACCAGTTGCAACAAATTCTGCAAGGGCAATTTGACTTAGATGCTTTAAAAAATCTAATCCAGCATCCTGTTTCCATATCTGCCTGTACGCAGATATAGGTAGGTAAGTAGGGAAGACCTAGTTAAAAAACTGCACAGCATACCCTAGTTCATAGGACTTTTTTTATCTCTCGGTAGATAAAGTTGATCAACTGCACAGTTAATTATCTGCGAGCAGCAGGATGCGCCTGACATCGCAGACGGGCTGCCTGTGCAAAAACCATTCCCACTACAGAGGAGGGAGGATGCTCTTCACGCGGCTAGGGCCGTGCCAGCCCTCCTCCGGCCGAGGAGCTCCCGACGGGAGCGCCCCAAGGGACAACCCAGCAGGGACACCTGCGGTGCGGTGCCTGTGCAGGCGGGGGAAGGCAGGGGCACAAGCAGGAATAATGAGTGCGGGCGGGATACACGGCCCCGGGACACACGGCATACGGCTCCCGCGGCTGCGCCTGCACCGAGCCGTCCGTACGCGGGTCCCGCACCGGCACAGCCGCCCTGCCAGGACCCGCCGCCAGGCCGGGCTGACAGCGGGGCGGGTGACACCGGAGCGGAACCCACCGCCAGTCCCGGTGACAGCGGAGCGGGCCCCGCCGCCAGTCCCAGTGACACCGGAGCGGAACCCACCGCCAGTCCCGGTGACACCGGAGCGGAACCCGCCGCCAGTCCCGGTGACACCGGAGCGGAACCCACCGCCAGTCCCGGTGACAGCGGAGCGGGCCCCGCCGCCAGTCCCAGTGACAGCGGAGCGGGCCCCGCCGCCAGTCCCGGTGACAGCGGAGCGATCTCCGCCGCCAGTCCCGGTGACAGCGGAGCGATCTCCGCCGCCAGTCCCGGTGACAGCGGAGCGGGCCCCGCCGCCAGTCCCGGTGACAGCGGAGCGGAACCCGCCGCCAGTCCCGGTGACAGCGGAGCGGGCCCCGCCGCCGCGCGGGGGTGTGTCCGGGGCGCGCCCGTGACGCCGGCGGGGCGTGGGAAGGGGACGCGCGGCGAGGGCTCGGGCACTGGCAGTGGCAGGGGCACGCACCTGGTCTCCTGGTTGCTGAACTTCTTGGTGACCACCTTGCCCAGCTCCAGCCCGAGCCGGTCCGCCACCCGCTGGGACAGGTCGTGGTGGGAGCTGCCGCTGAAGAGCACAATGTTCGGCATGGCGGGGGCGAGCGCGGCGGGCGGGCGGGCGAGGTCGGGGCTGCGGCGAGAGCGGCGGAGGAGCGCGGGGAGCGCGGTGCGGGGTCAAATAGCGGCGGTGCGGGCCCGCCCCGCCGCCCGGAGCGGGAGGGACCGGGGCGGGGCGAGCCGAGGGCGCCGCGGGGCACAGGTGTGGCCGGCCGCCCTTCGCGGCCGCGGGGTGGCGGTCGGAGGGGTGGCTGCCGCCGCCTCCTCCTCCCCGTCCGAGCCCGGTGCGGTCCGTGCCCCCCAGCCGCCTCTGGAGCAGCGTTCGGCCGGGCCTCTCCTCAGGCGGGCCGGGCTCCGCTCCTCAGGCGGGCCGGGCCTCTACTCAGGCGGGCCGGGCTCCGCTCCTCGGGCGGGCCGGGCTCCGCTCCTCGGGCGGGCCGGGCTCGCTCCTCGGGCGGGCCGGGCTCTTCTGCCCGCGCGTCGCTGCCGCCCCTGGAGAGAGGCACGAAAAGAAGATCCTCACTGGGGCTCGGGTGCCTTCGGGATATTTGGTTCAGGTGAAACCGGCACCTAAAAAAAGCCGAATACAGCTATAGCAAGGTTAATGTGGGGTTAGAGATCTTACTAGTTTTACTTAGCAGAGCTGTCCTTAAATGTCCATAACCCGTGACCGATTCTGTGTAAACGCTACATATTTTCCATTAGCTTGGCTTTGTCGATTGTTGCTTAGAAGTATGCTCATAAGCAAAGTGCTGTCTGAAAACTGACTAAGATAAAAAGGTCTTAGCTTTCAGGTAGAGCTGTTTTAACTTGTATGTATACAAATAAATAGATTACATTGGATAGCTGACTTCAGAACCACCTCAGTTTTCCTGTCTTAAGCATTTTCTTCAAAGAGCAGGGTCTTGAACACACGGTTATTTATGTTCTGTCTGTAGAATAATTCATTACTAAATAAATCCATTGTTGATTAGTAGATTTTTTTCAACTGAACCTGAAGTCCAGTCAGGAACTTCCTCAAAGAATCCCAAACAAACGAACAAAAAACCACTCCCAAACTAAATTAAATGTTTTAGTCAACAACTGGGTAATAAAAGTTTTGGGTTGTGGAGCTGGGGTTTAATAGGTTGGGTTGCTGTCATTCCCATTCTTTGGTGGTCCAGATGCTTGCACAAATTATAGACACTTCTTGCTAAGTATCTCATCACTGTAGAGGGAATATTAATAAGGGATTCGGCTTATGACAGAATGGAAAATATAAGTGTTTTGGTTTACCACAGTATAACTCTAGAATCTGCTCCAGTATTTGATACATTGCCAATACCTCAGCGTACAAAGACAATTTTTTGGCCCACTCAGGCTCTTGCCCTCTTTGTATTTTCTTTTTACACAATGAAAAAGAAATGTGTTTAACTGTCAGCACCGTAGGCTCATAAAGCATCTCAAAGTCAAATTTGTGATTCTTCCAGTTCATACATCTTCTTCAAAGACTAATTTTGTAGGCTACCTTTTATTGAGTTTCTTGCAATTCCAAATTTTGCTCACTGTCCTGATTTTGTTGTGATTTTTAGTATTGATTAGTCTAAAATCTTTAGATTCTGTGACAGGCCATCACAGCTGCCAGTAAGACTGCAAGTTTCAAATATGTGAAAAAGGAAATTTGTTAATATGACCTCAGGTTTATCAGAACTAAAAACATTGCTAGACAGAAAAGGGCAATTTAAATTCAAAATAACATAATAAAGGAAAGCCATACTTCATTGTCCACTCAATAACAACAGAACTTTTGAAATGGCCTGCAGGACCAGAAAAAAGACAAAAAACCAGTTTGGATTGCCCACAGTTTTTTTTAATATATATTTGCCAGTACTGAACCTTACAATGAAATTGGTGATTTTCTAGATCCATTCTTTTTTCCCTAATACATCCAGTTAAAACTCTTGTCCTCATAATTATTATATATTCCTTTATTCGCTGGCTTAGCAGGATATCCAGACATTTCTTTTTGGCCCATTAAAATTTTTATGCCCAACAGGTAATTAGTGTTTATCCAGTAGCTACAATGTAGAAACTACACATTAAAAGTAGTCATGGAGGCTGTCATGCAAAAGAAATAATAGTGATTGACATGCTAAGTGTGTTGTATTTTCCTTGGTGGCCATAGACTAAAATAGCAGACCAGAATTCAAAAGTTAGTGCCATCCCCACTTGAAGCTTTGTACTTTGCTAAAGAAAATAAAAAACATTTTTTCGATAAATGAAAACCATAAGGGAGGTACCTGCAGAATGAGAGAAATTAAAACTCTCAACCAGAAATTGCTTTCTTCCTTTTATCATCTCATTGTGGTTAGAAACAGTCTTGCCTGATGTGTAGGCTGTAATAATCAGCAAAGAACAAGAAGATGCTCTTTTCTGGTAATAGTTGTGTCAAAGTATTGGTCAGTTCAGCCAGGACAAAGACTGAAACAGCTACGAGTCAGCTGGACCTGAGAAAACATGTGAATCAGCTCCTGCAACAGAAAGCACTTCCAGCAAAGGTGTGAGAGACAAGGAACAATAAGAGGCTTCTAAATATCAGAAGCAGAAATCAGAAATTCTCTGATTTACATAAAACTGAAAATTTTTGCCCATCTTGATTTCTTTGCACAGCAGTTTTCCAAATCTTAGCATACAGCTCGCTTTAGGGTTCTCCTTACAGCTCCCATACTAAAAACCCTGAAAAAAGTCAAAGTAACTCAGGGCTTTAGTAGTTTTTGTATCACAATGCTTTCTGAGTGTTTGGTGAGGATTTTTTGTTTGTTTGATTTTTTCCCTTCCAATTACAAAATATCTTTATGGGAGAATATCTGTTGGAGGAAGAAACCCCAGACTTAAAAGAACTGCCAAAATCCCTGTTGGATCTCTGGAAATACAATCTGAATATCAAGCTATTTAGTTCCTTTATTTTACTGTCATAATTTGCAAGAGTCCATTGACCAATTTCTGCCCTCAGTTACATCATTTAGTTATCAAATGTTAGCAAATCATGGCTTCAGTCTTGAAACAGTTAGTTATGAAAAACCTGAGATTTAAAATAAATAGTTGCTTCCTACTTCTAACTGTTAGTGTACTTTTTTGTTATGATTTCAAGATCTTCTCAGAATCTTCCTTCAGAACTAAAAAAACCAGCTAATATTTGCTTCTAATCACTTGTCTTCACAGGCTTTGGCTTGAAGAATAAAAAGCAAATATTAAAGGCCTTGATATGGAATAGCAGCAGCTGACAACATTACAGTCACATCTGTCCAAACCTATTATCTCTGCATTTTGAGACCTGTGATTCTATTGTTTTCAAATGCTGATCTCGTTCTTCCAAAGCTTGTTCTATCCTGCAAGTATAAAAACATAAAAAGTTGTTAAATGAATAACCCTACTGAGAAAGCATAAAGTTTTGCCATAAAACCCCTAGAGTTGTTCCTACCACTCCATATCTTAGCATTTTTTTCCTGATCTTGGCCACCCACAGCTTCCAAATTCCCCTCAATGTTCCTAACTTCTACATATCTCCAGTAATCTCCCTCCCAGCTTCCAAATTCCCAATGCTTCCTGGTATTGCTCTATGGCTTCCCATGATCATTTCTAACCTTACCTCTGGATATTTTCTGAACATGAATATACTGAATATTTCAGTCGCTGCTTCTATTTCAGATCCACAGCTCTGTGATGTCCTATTCAGCTGCTACTGAAATCTCTTTGATCACTGAGCTCCACTTTTCTTTGTCAGCAGATAGGACTCCTCCTGTCTCACCAACTTTATTCTGGAAAACAGCTCATTGCCCTTCTTACATTTATTCTGAAGGAAGATGCTAAGCCAAACTCTCTTCATAAATTTCTCCTAATGTGCATCATAACACACCTTTCTTGACTCTAATCATCATCTAACAAGTGCATCTTGTATAATGGAGTGCATCATGATCAGTAGAGAGAAAAAAAAGAATTTTCAAACTGCAGGTTTGCAGGTTACGTAAATTTAACTGTTCACACTTTGCTATCTGGTCATTTTCACATCAATGTTCTAGACTGTTCTTAGCCCCCTACCTATCTACACAGGGATGCTTTCTGCTTCTCTACCTGATTTTCTCTTACCCTGCCTTTACTGGAGCAACACATAATTGTCTTTGGTGCTGAGAAACCCAGAAAACTCATCATTATTTTTCCAGTCTGATCTTTAGTGGACGTGTTTCAACTGCAGTAAGCAATGACTCATTATTCTTGTAGCTAGACAAGTTACAAAACTTATGTATATATGTCACCTCATAATGCTGCAGTTTTCCCAGACAGCCTACAAAGCACCTTTCAGGCTTCTTATTTCTAAAGAAGTACTATCTGGAATCTGTAGTTTGTCCTGAGCATACCTTCTTTGCCACATAACCATAACTAAAAGCTGTAACTAAGCTGTAGGTTGTGTGGGTATTGTAATTGTTTTGTCCTAGTGGTTTAGACCAGGATTATTCCCACTGGGGAATGACAAGTATTGATTTTATGATTGTAGAAGGTTAATGCTTTATTTTTACTATCCTATCCTATCCTATCCTATCCTATCCTATCCTATCCTATCCTATCCTATCCATTTTATATGAAACACTTACTGCTTTTGCTAGATAGTCTGATACAGTTTTGACTTAATTGGTTGATTAATCAAAACACTTTTACTAGAGTTTAATAAAGAAACTACTTTTTGGTAAACAATCTCCATAACATTTACATATGCACAACAACAGGTGTAGTAAGTGGAGACAGGAATTGTTTTCTCTGAGCTTTCTCACAGCTTCTCACAGCTTCCCAGGAAAATCTTGGGAGAGAATTATGTCTCTCTCTGTTCAGAGGATATGTGATTACCACACAAGATCCTTCCATTAGGGTTTCCTGGTGAATCATGAAACATTGTAATTTTTTCAGAGATTTAGTTCCCACTACTGGATCATTTCTCAACTTTTTCTATGCTGGATATTTTTCCCAAGGGTTTTACTTCCAGTTCCTGTAATACCTCTTTCTTAGGTCCCTTTTCACTGTTGATTTTTTTTTTCCTGTTTCTTCCATGATTTTGCCTGCTTGAACTACAAAGTAGCTCATAATCTTCATCCTTGAATGATGCATCTCTAACCTAGTACCACAGCTTTTACCTCTGTTTGCCCCAGTTAGTCAACCACCAGTCTTCAACATCTTTGTTACCACATGCCTGAGTAAATAAAGGCAAGACAGCAGACTGATCTTGGAATTAAATATTTCTCTGTAAGTCGATATATAAACAGATTAAAGTTGATTTGCAGAACACAAGTTCTAGTAATCCATTACTGGAGAAAGGATCATATCAGTGCCAAGGTAAGGTGGAAGGACAGAGCAAATTGTTACATATCATCTATTCAGGTATCAGAGGCAAAAGACCAAGACTCTTCAGAAGACTCTTCTACCCCTTTAAAGATAGCTTTGTTCAAGATAACGGATCAAAGATTTCCATTTCTTTTGTAAGGCTGAATCTTGTGCATTCTGCTTCAGGCTAACTTAGAAAATTTTAGCTTGTCTTTTATGCATCTTGATTCTAAGTCTAGACAGCCATAGGATCCAGCTTAGCCTGCAAGCCTGACTTCTTACTCTTTAATCTTCTACTAAATGAACAGATCACCATGCTGTGTCTCTGCTGTCAAATCACATTTTCCAAAGGAAAACCATTCTGCAGGGACATTTTTGACTGGAAAAAGATAAGGAAAGGGAAGCAAACAAGAGAAGCAAGGAGATCACAATCTGAGACTGCACTCTTTCAAATCATTCTTGCACAACCACAGGCACCTGTTTTTGACTCCAGTCAGAGGCAGAATGTCAACTATCTCTCTCAGATGTGTTCTGAGCTGGTGTGGCCTTTCTGATGTTTTATACCTGTGTTCTGACAGCATAAAGTGCCAAGCCAAAATAAGAAAAGTCTCCATAAAAGTAGACAGCCCTTAGTCTATTTTTTAAGTCACAGGGTAAATTTTGTGATGTCTGTGATGCTTGTCCTCCAGTTTTGAGTAAAACTTGCCTGGGGAAGTTTGTAGGAGTTGTCTTGTGGTTTCTTTGGCTGTGGTTGTGCAGTGAGACCCAAGAAGACTTCCTTGCTTCCACATGTGGGTGAATATCCCATAGGACATTCAGGATGCTCAGTCAGGATAAGATATGCAAGTGGTCAATTATTTACCAACTACCTCTTGCTTACAAAAACCAAAAGGAAGAAATCTGAAGTACAACTACAGAAACAAAATAGGACTGAAAAAGAGCCCACGTATTACTGAGATAAAATTTCCCTTCCCCTTCATATTCCCATACTATAATTCCTATGAAATGGTGCTAGTTACTTCAGAAATTAGCATAGAAACTTTATATAACAATAGAAAAAATATAAGAATATTAACAAAATAAAACTGATTTTCCTGAATCTGAAATTAGGTATCCCTACAACATTGCTACAAATACAAAGATAATAGATACACCCAGCTCATAATAAGCAAGTTTTTTTGATATTTAAAGAAGTCCTTCATTGAAGATTCTTTAAAGCTTATAAAAATATTTTTGGTGAAAGAAAACTACAGAAAATATTTTTTGCCTATCTATATACATTTTTTTCTAATTGATAAGTGTTTGGAGTTATTATTGAATTGAACTAAGGTTTTGGCAAAGAGTGAAGAAATATTTTCCCATAAATATTCTGAAGAAGGTTTAATCAACTCCACTGTAGTGTTTATTATATGAGACAGCTCTATAAGTTGTGTGTTTTATCCAAATCTGGTATGAGAAATATTTTCTTCACTAGAAGTGACAGGCATGCAAATCAAGTTTCACTAACACCAGCATAACAAGTACCAAGAAATAAAAATTTGATGAAATATAACAAGACTCGCTATCTCTAATTCATCATAAGTCACTCCATGTTCAAAATGCTTCTTCACATTTGCTGCCTTTGTATATAAATCAGACCAAATGCCTTACAGTCAAAACCAATTCTCAATCACCAAGGTAATGCAAAGATTTTAGATAATTTAACATATTAAAAAATCTGCAGCCTTTACCAGAAAAAAAAAAAAGAAAATGAGTGTTACAAATGGGTGAAAAAAAGTGTGAGCACAAACCTGCTTCAAACTAGCCACATATTAATGTTCACTTCTATTATGAAGCTAAGAAGAGAGAAATAAATATTGAAGAAATAAAATAGTGACTATTTCCTTCTGAAATAATTTTTAAATAGTACTAAGTCCTCATTAATTTTGTTTCAACATCCTAACAGATCCTAAAAATATTACATGGGTTTGATTTCTGATCTTGTCTTGTATCCCAACTTTAAATTACTCAAGAAATTCTGCCCTAATATTCTGTGTAGCATATCAGTGACTAAAATTACTCATAAATAAAATACATAATAATGCATCCATTGAGGAACTTCATGATTTGGATGAAGATATCTTTGTATGTGTGTGTACTTGTTGCCTTGAGTTCAAGAACCATTTTCTTCAAATCATCCTGCAGGATCCTTGTGTTATTTATATCAAAACAGGACTACGCATTTTAAAATCTTCTTTGAAATATTTAGATCCTTAAAAATCTTTACATATTCTAATTTTTCCTTCTTCAAGCTTTTCAAAGTTTCATAAGTTTTTCCTGCTTCCTGCTCATTTTTATGGAATTATCTTACAAAGGAAAAGGAAAAGAAGGTGCATATGTTTTTAAAAAGAAATAAATGAAAAACCTCAAGCCAATTCTTGCCTTTGAGACAATTGCAGTAACAAAAATCTCACTTGCTGTGAAAGACACTGGAGTCAGCTCTCCACTAATGGTTATGGCTAAAAGGTCCTTTTGCCTGGGAAAGGCATAGATGCATCCTGTTGAATAAGCAGCAAAAATGCAAGTCAGTGGAAACAGTGTTAAGGTTCATCCCAAGAAGGTGTATAGTCTTTGTGAAGCTCAAGAGATGAGATCCAGGCTTGTTTAAGCACAAAAATCTGTGGAGTATTAACCAGGAGGAGGAGAGTTATTTTTTTCAAATTGACAGCTGAAGCCCACAAAAGACAATCTAATGATAGATGGAGTCATCAAATCTGTTGGAAAAACAAATGTACACAGTACAGCAATCTTACATACCAATGAATAAAACAAATCTAAGAATTTTCCTTTGCACTGAGGCAAAGTAGTATGTAGTTAGATAAAATCTCAGCTCCAAATCAGTGTCTGTGTGCAAACTACCTATTTGTAATGACCCCCAGAATGATGATGAGCTGAACTGCCCCCAGGAAATATTTGGGGAAAGCACTAGCTAGGAAGGGCCAAGCTCACATCAGGACACAGTTTAATGGTTTCTTAGCAAAAAGGATCATCCTCTAAAGGTCAGCAGTACCCTCAGACATGCTGAAATCTCCTAGTAAAGGCACAGTTATTCCAGGAAATTTTTCTGGTAATGATTTCTCCCTTGTCCTGTCTCCCTTCTAAGCCTCTGTTTTCCCAGCCATGAAAATTAGAAGCTACTGGTGAAGTGGCTGTTCTCAGCTTGATTGGCACTAGAAAACTTCTGCAAACATAAAGGTGGGAAGCAAGCCTGGTGAAAATAAATAAGAAGAATTCATTATGGTAAGGAGAGGAAGGAGTCAAGGGATTAGAAGAAATAACAAACTGTAACACACTCAAGGACCTGGCAGATGGAGTCTTCTGGAAACTTAATTTAAATGACAGAAGACTGCCAGGAAGATAGCATTAACTGAAGAGGTTTATAAATGGAGAGAAAACAGCAAACATCTCTGATGTTAGACAGAAAGCAGAGATAAGAAATTACTGTGGCTGTACCAAGAGTTTTAAAACAATGGGAGAATTTTAAGGAAAAATTAAGGCAAGGAACAAGGACATCTCTCCATATGTATGAAGAAAACAATACTAGGGATTAGCAAGGGGATAAAAATAAAAGAGTTAACAGACACAACAGGAATTTAGATTAAATAATTAAAAAGATATTTTCTTACCAGAAAATAATTCTTGGAGTTAATTCTGTTCTTGGCAAACTGATTTACCTCTGGAAGTGCTTATATCCACTAACTCTCAAGGCAAGCAAAGGCAAAAAGGCATATATGTTCAGTGTCAGGACAGATAATTCATTTTAATGGTTAAAACCTTTTGAGTTCATTTTAATGCTTAAAACCTACTGCTCTACACAGAAAGAGTAGACGAGAGCGTAGAGTAGGAAATGCCAATAGACAAATGTAAACATTCCTAGAAAGTGAAATGCTTTTGACAGTCTGCTACAGTATCCTATAACCAAGATGTGCCACAGAGGTGGATGATAAGGTGGGTGAAATATTGGCTTGCTCATCAGGCCCAAAGGGTTGTGATCAAGTGTACAAAGTTCAGCTGGCAGCTGGTTACCTGCTGCATGCCTGAGGGGTTAATACTGGAGCTAATACTGTTTATTTTATTTATTAACAACCTCAGCAATGGGGCAGAGGTGCAGGCTCAGGAAGTTTGACCTGGGGTGAGTGGTTTGTAGGCTGGAGGACAGGGGTGGTATTCAGACAAACTTCAACAGGCTGTATAAATATGCCATCAGGAACCTCATGAAAACCTCCACAGAGGTAAATGGCCTGAACTGAGAGAGCAAAAAGCCCAGGAACCAGTACAGCTGGGGACAGACCAGCTACAACACAGCTTTACAGAAGAGGACCTGTTCCTGGTGGACAACACATTGAGCATAAACCAGGAATGTGCCTATGGCAAAGGCACCCTGGGGCAACCTGGGCTGCTCTAGCAAGGTGTGACCAGCAAGCCAAGGCCAGGGTTTCCCTTTTGCTCTGCTCACCCGTTCTGGGGTGCCATGCAGAGCTTTGAGCTCCCCAGTACAAGGAAGACACTGGTGGGCTGGAGTCCTGCATGAGAGATCCACCAGCATGGTCAGAGGAACAGCATCATGAAGGAAGAGGAGAGGGCAAGAGAAGTGGGCTGGCTCAGCCTGAAGAGAAGACAGGGATATTGCTGCTGTCTCCAAACACCTCTCAGAGGGTAGAGAGATAGTGGAGCCAGACTCTTTTCAAAGGGACACAGTGGTAGGAGAGGAAGCAATGGATGCATTCAGGTACACGGGAAATTTGATTAGAAACAGGAAATCCTATTTATCCATGGGGTGGTCTGACACTGAAACAGGTTTCTCAGAGAGGCTATGAAATATTCATCCTTGGAGACACTCAAAACTCAACAAGGCCCTGAGCAACTCAGTCTAATTTGATCTACTTTGAAAAGTCTTTAAAAGTCCCTTAAACTGGACTTAAAATGTCCCTTAAAATGCATATGAATCCATAATTACAAAAAAGTGCAGATTGATTTTGAAGCAGAGTTGGAACTGCCACATACCTGAAAGGAACCATCCCTTTCCTTTCTCAGAAAATGTTTTCTCACATAACTATTAACTTGCCTGCAGTAGAAACCTGTATTTTTCCCCCAAGTTTGAAACAGATGTCACATCAAGTCATAACACAAAAATAGGTGCTTTAAGGTGGTGAAACCTTGATATTCCTGTCCTGACACCTCTGTATCTGTCAAAACAGAATGGAAACAAGAGCAAAGCCATGAAAAGCCTAACATGTCCAAGGAGGCAAAATAACCTTTTCCAGTACCCTGAAAATTAGAGGTCTTCACTGTCACCACTTGAAATAAATCTTAGTCTAAAACCAACCAGAGAAGTTTCTCTACTTAAGAGAGAAACCTTTGTGCTGCTGTTCTACACTTCATTAGAAATCTTTTACCCATTTCCAATAGTTCTAATCACCTATACAACACGGAAGGGTCTCTGTGCTGAGCACTCAGAATTGGACCATTAATTTAGATTTTCTGCTTAAAGAATTAATGTTCTGCACAGAAGTACTTTGTCAGTGACTGGTGCTTCAGAATTATATCAGTAAGGGCAGAACAAACTGCTGCTAGGGTGGCTCTGTTTTCTGTAGGTAAATAAATTCTGAATTTCACCCAATGCTCACAATCTCACAGTAAAACTATAGATAAAAAGACTGTTTTTTCTCTCTGGATCTCAGTATAAGTACTTGTGTGCAACAGAATTTCAATTTCTGCTATCAGGTGTTACACAGTTTCCAAACATAATTCTAAGTTGTCATTTTTTGTCCTGTTTTTAATGATCAGGACAAAAATAAACTACATGTGGTTTTCTTCCATGTAAGGTGACTTTATGCTTTTCAGCCCTAGTACTCTTATTGTTCCTGTAAAAGAGAGAACCTGACGTCTACATGGAATTTAACAGAAAACGTATTGTTATTCCATGAAGAACACCCCTGAGTAGGTTGGAAATAGGCACAAGCAAAACTGAGCAACAGTAGACTCAGGCTTTCATTACCTTGGGAAGGTGGGGACATTCTAATGGTTGCTCTAAAGATTTTATATGTCCTTCTATTCCCAACTATATTTCCCTTTCACACAATGTGTGGCTTTTCCTCCATTTTTCCTATTTCCCCTTCATGTAGCCTAGTGCTCTGTATTCTCCTCTGGGTCTGATCTCAGCTGCATGCAGATTCCATTTCAGCAGCACTCCATAACAGAAACAGACAAGCAAGGCATTTTTTTTTCTATTAAATAAAATACCACCTGATGTCATGCACTGGTAACATGCCCTGTTTTCACAGTTTCAGAGCTGAGTTTTTGACTGCAAGACCTATGGGGAGAGGCTACTGTTTCCACCTTATTTATAATACAGAAGTTGTATACTATGGAGATCATATAAGACACACATAAGCTATCATGACCTGAATGTCATTATTTTCTTCTCTCTAGAGCAGCTATGGGATTTCATACAAAAGATTATCATAGTTAGGCTTCTCATAGTCCCCATTCTCCTGGAAAGACAATCACATGGAACACTTCCACAAATGGATATAGACAGAATAATGATCTCATTAGGGAGAGGCCACTGTGTTCTCAAGAGGAGGAAACATTCCTGTTTTCTTAGAGTGTTTCATCTGAGCTTGGTCTGTGCCTTGCCTCTCCATAGGAGGAATTGGTCCCAGCTTTCTGTACATCCTGAAGGAGTGGAAGATGACTACTATTACATAGCTTTATACACCTTTTAGCTTCTATTTAATTTTATTTCCTTGAAATATGCAGAATAATCCTTAGGGTGCTGAAGCAGAATAAAATACCTCATTATTTTTCCCAGTCTCCTTAAAGGAAGGGGAAGATTATGCATCCCTTCCCTCCCTACTTCTATACAACCTAATGACTTTACCTTCAGTCACTTTGCCTTCATTCACTCAGCAAAAGGGCACTGGGCAAAAAGTATGTAGAGGTATTGCCATTTGTTTCACTTATGTAGAAATTAAGCATACAGAGAACTGTGAGATGTGAGAGAGGATCTATCAAAAAAGGAAGATAACTTCTACTTTTACCCTTTGCAAAAAACGTTCTAATATTAATAAATTAATTAGGCATTCAAAAGCCTCTAGAATACATAAAACCAAAATATTACTACTTTTTTTAAATTTTGCTTTATGCTTGTACCTGGAAGATTAAGATATAAAAATGCCAATCCAATTTTATTGCAGGAAGTAGCTTAATCTAATTTGTTGTGGACATGGAGAAGTTCCTCAGCGGTTTTCCAAAGGCAGTTTCAGGTGCTGTATTATTTTACCTATATGTTAGTCTATGCTAACATTTTTATTTATATAAATAAATTAGAATGGCCTGATTAGAATGGCCAAATTAATTTTTATCCCATTGTCATTCTAGGATATTCTGGCACTTTGTGATAAAATAAGTTTGTGATAAAATAAGCAGTATTTAGGATTCAGATGACAAAAGTCTGGATCATCACCAAGAGAATACTTTTAGCCCATTTGAAACCTACTGACTCATTCCTCAAAGGTAATTTCAGATTCAAGTAGTACCCAGCTCACATCACATTTAACAAAATAAAAGAAATATTAAAGTAAATCTGTTAGCCATGAAACCTGGTTCAGAGACTGAGAAAAGAATTAAAAGGAAAAGCAAAGGAGAAGACACTCTTAAAATATATGAAGAGAAAAAGGAAAGAAAAAATGGTAAGAGAAATGCTGCTGAACCTCTATGCCTGGGTATCAAGAAAAAGTTGTCTATAATTCTCAAAAATGACTTGCAGACCACTTTCTTGGATTACTGTATGGCAGAATGACTACATAAATAAGCCTTTCAAATTTGCCTGTATAATTTATCTTCTCCAGTCACTGAGAACCTAAAGGTTTCTGAAAGCTTAAAGGGATTTTTAAAAGCAAAATTAGTCAGCAAGCATATTTATTGTAGCGAGTTAAAAATTAGCTACTACAGGGCTCAAACTGCAAGATAAGCAGGAAAAAAGGAATGAAAATTTTACCTATCATCCCTAATTTTTGAATGGATTCAGGGAGATACAAATGGAGAATGCCCAGTGCTCTGCTGTGGGACACAGGTCTCTCCTTGGAGGTAACTACATGCTGATAAAAGTCTGGCTTGCTTCTCTCACAGGTTTCCACATGTTTATTAATCTCCTATCCAGTGAATTGCAACCAAGCTCTGGAAACTAAGTTAGGTTATCCCTAGGTCTGTAATGCTGCTTCTGAAGCCCTCATTTGTGCCCTTAGCTACACCCAAAATGTTTTCAGATGACTGAATGAGCTGTATGAACCCTGGTAAAGGGAGAGCACAGATTTTCCAGAGTGCTAATTATTTAGCATATTTTGTCCTGGGGACATACCCTATGGGACAGGATGGGGGAATATTGCATACAAACAGAACAAATTTATTTTGTGAATGAAATTATTACATGTGGTTGAAGGTGATATATTAGCCCATCCTCTATCCTAGCAATATCCAGTGTTAAGTAAGTATCAGTGTTAAATTACTCGGCTGTGACAGGACTACTGGTGGCACACATATTGTGGTTATACCCAAAGTGGGTTCAAAATCATCAAACCACAAGAAACAATGAATCTGAATTCCACTTCATGATGTCTCTGACCACCAAATTACAAAATTCAAAGAAAAGTCTGCTTACTTCACAGTCAGTGCTGCTTGGTTGTTGCTAAACCTCAACATTTTTCTTAGTAAAATTATTTAGAGAATTTGACCCTTATTTACAAATTGTTTTAAGATGGTGCTGGGCTGGCAATTTGCTACTTTTTGCAAATACTGAGAGTTATACATACTGATGCATGCTTTTGCTTGTTTTTGCTGCTGGAGAAAAAAAGGCAATGTACAATTGTTTGAATTTCAAAATAAGGAAACAAATCTTCACATCTCCATTGAGAAACGTAATTCTGATTTCCTCTAAGGAAAATGTATGGAGGGATGGGAATGGGTGGGGGGAAAATGTGTCTGTTTTCTTCTTTCTGTGTTGTGGTTTGGTGGGGGAGTTTTTTGGTTGTTTGGTTGGATTTTTTTTTTTTTATGTAATTATGGCCATAAATACAGCAAAAGAAAAAACCAAAAAAGACCAGAATCTCAGAAAGGAGAGGATGTGTACTTTCAAAGGGCAGAATTAAACAATTTCCACAAAATAGTATTTTTAAGAGTGATGTTTTAGCAGCAGAAAAATTCCCTATAGGGAACTGACAGCTCTAAAAGATGAACCAGGGAATAACATGGATATGCTCCTGTGTACCTGGCCAGGTGTGAGGCCAGTTGCTGAATTGTCTGCCCTTCCCAGGCTCAGAGCACAGCACAGTCCCTCGGGGAATGCATGCTAAGATGGTTTTACAGCATAATTCCCTGTCTGAGATGCTCTGCTGATGTATTAAATGATAACCCACTGCTTTTATACTGTACAGATTTTACAGTAGATTGATAACTTCCAGGAAGAAACATGAATCGCACAAAGCAATTTCAAACTAATTTTCCTCTAATTTACAGGCAGCAATTCTTAGTGACCTCTATTTTAAAAAAGATACTATATTAACAGCATTAATAAAATATTAGTTACTGATGTTTTCCCATAATTCTGCAGAGAATAACTAGCAATTCACCAATGCTACAGGCTTTTGTGATTTGACTCAGTCTTGCAAGCTTAATGGATGTGATTCAATTATTTTATGCAGAGCAAACATTTGCAGTGTTTCTCTTCTTGCTCCTGTCCCAACCTAAGCAAATAAACTGACTGCCAGCATCAGTCTCATGCTTCTCATGTGAAACTTATTGTGAGCTTTCAAAGCCCAGTACTCTAAGAGAGAACCTGATGTACTTCTAAATAAATTCACAGATTAATTTGCTTAACAATTTTGAACAAGTAAGGTTGTGGCCCCTGTCATTTGTCTACAAAGTATTCTGTGGGAAATTAAATGCAGGTAGGGAAGAAAATAATTGTTGCTCTCCAGAATAAAATATTTCCCCCATACCCATCCTTCACTACACAAATAGCTTTTCTTTTTTGGAATTTGAAGAGAATTCACAGGAAATAAAATTAAATCATATAGGTTGTACTTCTGTAGTAAAAGGTTGACTTTCTAGAATGAGGAGATCATCCAGTAAAACTGAATGTGGATTAGTTGTTTTCTTTCATGTGTCTCCTCTAGCATTGCTAAATCCCTGCTGAGACTTCTGTTTGGATGTGCATGCACTGACTGAAAATTTCCTGCAAAGGATTATTTAAAGCATTTACCTTAAAATCCTTAAATCCTTAAAAGCCTTCTGATTTGTTTACATGAGTTATTCAAGATCATACAATCTGTCAGTGGAAAAATCAGGACAGGACACCAATAGTATTCAAGGGTTTGGCCTCCTGTCATAATATCCTAGTTAAAAATCCCCAATAAAAATCTCTTGCCATGTGCACACATTTCTTGCTCTCATCCCTTGCATCCCATTGCACAGCTTTAAAATAATTAATATTTGACCTTTTTGGAGAAAGCTGGACATGACATTGTTAAAAAACCTGCTTCAAAGTCATCTCTAGGTTGTAAAGGATGCCCTTTTAGAGTTTGGTATCTGCTCAGATCTAATTTTTACAGAGGATATTGTGAAAAAAATTCATTGACTGCTTTCAGGTCAGGTGGTGGTAAAAGACACACTTTCACTGTAACAAAATATAAGCACTTCCTCAGAGTTCTCAAGCAAAAATGTTTATATTGTGTACCTTGAAGTTTGTCCCATAATTATTTGCCACACGATGCACTGCAGAATAACACATTTTTTTCTAAATCAGTTACTCAATTGATATTTGAATTTCAAATGAGTCTATGTAAAAAACATATCCAGATTCTCTGCAGCTTTTCAAACCTTGGCTATGACACAGCACACTCTTTGCTTAAAAGCAGAGTGAGGTTAAAGATGAAGTCCTGCACTTCTGCAGCCAATAATGGAGTTTTGAAGGGGCCTGGGCTGATGCTGTAAAAATTACATTGGTGAGGTGGCAGAACCTTCCCTGTAGCTGCAGTGGATGGATACACTGGGGGGTCAAAAATTTTCTTGTTGAATGTTTCCAGAAGATAGCTGATTTTACTCCCAGACCATAGACCTCGTGAGAGAAAAGAGAAGGCTGGGGCCTGGTGCTAATGATCCCTGCTCTAAACCTCATTTCTTACATGGTCTCTTCTATTAGGATATGAAAAAACCAAGATAAACCTTTCTTGTCTACTCAGGCTAGCAACCAGAAGATATGAGAAGAGTAAGATCTTCCTTTCAGCAGGGTTATTCATTTGAGGATTTGGGGTTTTTCTTGTTAATTCAGTTCCCACTTGGTGACCTTCGGTACTTACAAAACACAGATGGGAGCAAAAGCAGCCAGGATAATTGCTTCTGCCAGCCAGGGTTTCAACACTTCTGTGTACAAACAGTCTCTAGACTGTTCTCAGTGCAGGTAGCCGTCAAAATCATGGGTCAAGAGAGCTGAAGCAAATTGTGGGGTTCTCCTAATTAGGGAGCATTAGGTGACAGTCTTGGTAAAATCAGTGTGCCCCTGTTTTCCTTGGCTAACTGGTAGTTTACAAACATCATTTAGGATGCTGCTCTTGACCTAGGAAAGCATTTAGACATTATTATTTCTGGGATTTTCATTAAGTAATTTATGTGCTTTTTCTCTTGATTGTTCTGGCTCTTGGAACAAAAATAAATATGCCCCTTCTGATTTGCTTGTTTGACCTGATAAGGTGCTAAGATTAATTTTTTCCATTCATTTGCTAAGAAGGAGACATTAGCAATCAGAAGATAGTCTCATTAAGGATTTCATTCACACTGGCTGGGGATGTAGCAGCATTTCTCTAGCAGCATTGGTCTTGTTCAACAGATGTTAATGAAGGATTTATTTTGATGCCATCTTTAATGAAGACATGAACTAAAAGATTAGGTCTTTCAGTCAAGCTTATCTGAGATTCTGAAAATAATTGAAAAGCTTAAAGTGACAGACTGGGACAAGACTACTCTATTGTAAACAAACCACTTAAAAAAAAACAGGCTTTCAAATATTCATTGAGTGCTTGCACAGAAAAAAGAAAGAGAATATTAATTTTAAAATTCATTAGGCTGTATTCCAGAATGATTAATTGTTCTCCCCTCACACTTTATATATAATCAGGAGATGTCAATAAAGCCACCAAATACATTCAACAAGACATGATAACCTGTTTAAACTGGAGCAGCATCTACTGTTCCTGGGTAGCTTTAGATAATGTGGAATGAGAAAAGATAATTGAAAGTGGCACCACAATTTCACTTCAGATTTTCATGTATTTTAAGAACCTAATCTCTATTTTCTAATCTTCTATCAGCAGAGATTTATTTTTTACATAACTATACCCAAAATAATTTAAAAATTTTTCTTAGTTCCTGTGTGCTTTTTGGCAAAAGCCATGTAATAATTTAAGCATCAAATCTAAATATGTCAGAGATAAGATGCGTTTGCTAGTTTGAGTGAATTTTTCCTGCTTTAAAAAAAGTCTTGACAACACTAAATTTGCAAATTTTGTTATCTATAATTGTTTTTTTGTCATGCACTATGACTTATGAAGTCCTTCTACAGACCTGATGGAGTTCTATCTTTTGAGGGGAGTGATATTGCAGCAATCCATTAGTGTGAGCTTTATACATAGAAAATAACAGAACTTAGGTGTTTTCCCTTGTTGTGAACCAGGTAGGTCAAACTTAAGATGGCAACAGTGAAAAAATATTTAAGTAAAGAATCAAATTTTATTTTTACTCTCTAATTGAAGTGTTTAATGGACCTTATGGACCTAGACAATTTATGAGACTAGAGTAGCACACCTTTGAAATCAGTGTCTCGGAAAAACTTATTTGTAACTAGAGGCACAAATATGTACTTTGGAAATCCATAGAAATATCTATTCACTTTTACAATGAGCATAGGATATTTCAAGGTGTTTACATGACATCTTTTTCTTACTTACATCTTCCATCTCTTTCTTTTTCTGTTAGTCATTTTATACTTTGTATAATTTTTCATTCTTTGTTCCCATTTCCATTTATTTTCTTCTCATGATCTAAAGAAAAGCACAGAAAAGAGTCTGTACTCAAATATTTGATTTCAGTTTGATTGCTGGAACACCTGGAATGATATTAGAAATATTTCTAAACAACTGCACTGTTTCATTTTTCTCCCCCCAGTTGAAATCTAAAGATAGTAGACTAACTGTAATAAGAAGCTATCTGGCTTTAATATTACCTGATCCAGAAGACAGCAAAACCCCATATTTTTCATTTAATGCTTCAACATATCTTGCTTAAATGCATGACTGTTAAAAGAATTTTATTATTTTTCTGAGGAATTGTCCACACAGTCCTTTCCAATTCTGCTTGCAGGATGTATAAGGGAACTCAAACTAAGAGTTTGGCTATGAGAATCCAATAAAAGTCTCAATATTGCTGTAAAATACCATGTTATCTCCTGGTGACCTTTTAATTAAAAAAATCTTTAAAATGTCTCTCTTCTAAGCTACTTTTTTAAATTGAGAGTCATCATCCAATTGAAGTACCCTAGACCTTTCTCTCTGAGCACAGTGGCTGTCCCTGCCTCAACCTACACTCTAGTCTTGGTTAACACTTTCTAATGAAAAAAGGCATGTGGTTTTATACAACACTGGAACCATTTCTAGTCACTTTCTTTCCCATCCTGCTTAGAAAATTTAAATATCCTACCTGGATGGGCCAAATAATTCAATGATGCAAAGAGATTCCATTGGTGCTGAGTTCCCACCCCCATGTCTGCAGTTCTCATCCCACTTTTTAGTTTTGTCTATTTTCCCCACCTCCAAGGTTCACCAGTGCTTCATTTGCTTGAAAAAAAAAAATCCAAATTTGTATTCAATACTTTTGCTTTACTGGGATTGGCAAGGCTATTTTAAGAACAAGAAGTGACAAAAACTTTCCTTGCTACTATGATGCTTGTGTTCTTTTTCTGTCTCCTCTGGGTACTCTCTCCTTGGGATTTCAGGAATCTTCTCATCTATGTCACCATTCCTCCCCATCTCTGCTTGCTTTACTGGGCTTTGACACATTTTAGGGAAAGCCCAATTCTTTGAGAAGTGCCTAAACACTACAACTTTGTTTTTCTTTGAAACACTGAAATAGCTTGAAACCTTTCATTAAATTAAATTTTCACTCTTCACTTATTTACACCAAATGAACTCCTCATTTCACAACATTTTTATAAAGCTGTTATTCTGTCAGTGTTTTTTCTGTTGTATTGTTTGGTTTGGTGAAGATAACATTTAGGAAGAATCAAATACCCTTCAGGACTGGAAGTGATAGAAATGGGATAAATGTGTAGTGTCAACAGGTAATGGTAACAACCTCAGCCACTGGCAGTAATCAGGGCCAGAATGATTAAGAGCTATTGATATACTGAAAAATGTAAATGTGATGATAGTATGTACATATGAGATAACTAGAGACAGATGGTTATCAAAGGCCTGACTAAGCAGATTCTAAAGAATCTCCTGGATTAAAATGATAAAAGAGTTTGCTGATTAGCTAAAGAAAACCAGAGGGAATGTGAGGTGGAAAGATGCTATCATAGATTGAAAGAGAACCCTTTAAAAGGCCCAAGGTTTGTAACAAAGATTAATGCGGTTTTCACCTGGAAATAAAGAAGAATTTCTAGCCCTGCAAGGAGTGATGTTGCAGAAGAGCTATCCAGGAGAAACAGGTACAAAATCTGTGTGAATCTCACTGTAGCATGCAAAGAGACTTGTTTGGGGTTTGTAACTCCAGAAAATTGCTTAAAAATCAGGGAAGGTCCTAAGTCAAACACTCAAAAGTTGTGACATTTCAAAATTAAACCTTCCTATCTCTGCAAAATTTATGTTGCTGTTCCCCATATGTACGATTTCTACAGCACTCCTACTCAAAGGGCAGGCACTAGGATGTCAGTGGTACATGAAGCAGGAATGTGGAAAGCAAAATGTGAAGAAGGCAGCACCCAGATATGGCTGTACAAAATGGGACTCTGTCAGAGAAGCTTGACATGTTGTGGTTTCTAGGATGGCTCACAGCATTCTCTATAGATTCTGCCTAAAGAGCACAAGAGCAAAAAGTCTCTGTTTTTACCTGATGTGAAGCAAGTCTCAGTGTCAACACTTTTCACTAAGTCACATGAGTAAATGGGGATATCTGAAAAGGCAAGTGCTGGCCGTTGTTTTAAATTAAAGGAACAATTATCCGCACACAAAGCCTTAATAAATTAAGGATATTGAAATAATTTTGATTTTTCAATGTTTATTCCATGCAGGTTTTTTCTAACCTTGAAAAAAATAATAGGAGGAAATAAGGTTTGGCTGGTTTTGGTCTGTTTTACTTTCTGATCTTCATATAAGAGCCACTAGATGCTCTGACCGTTTATTTTCAGGACAGCTCATAAAAAATTCAATTCAATTTAATTTAAATTAATTTCACTTTGGGTTTGCAGCCTTTCTTTCTGTTTTCAAAGGTATATTCAAGAGCACACTGTTACTCTAAGTTGCCAGACAAATCTGAACTCATGCTTGGTTGAGAAGTGTTTGCAGGAGTGAGTATTACAGTAACTCATGTATCGTAATGATCAGGATGGGGCAAGATTGATGGGGTCCAGTCCTGGGAATGTCATCATAGGTTGAGAGAATTTGACAACATTTCGTGATAAATTATTAATAAAGAACCAAACAAACAAGTGTTTGCTCTTCAGGTTGCTCCTACAACATTTTGTGCTTTTATTCTGCAGCACCATGAGAAGGGACATAAGTTAATTAACAACTGTTTTACTAGAGCTCCACTGACATCACCAGTGATGCACATTCAAAGCAAAGAGTGAAGAGGGGAGATTGCTTTTGATGTAGTTCTTTTCTGAAGTGTTGGCAGAATATTTTAAAATCATCAAAATGTACTTTGCTCTGTCAACAAATTCACTGCTTTTAAACCAGTTTAACCTTCAGACTAAGACCATACTTGGCCAATTTGAACTGAAAAAGAGATATAATGAAAGCTGTGAATATGTAATGTGAGTAGTCTCATGGAAATTGATGTGCATCCTAAAGAATAAATGTAAACAAACAGCTGTTACAATCCCCTAAAATGGCCCATCTGAGATTGTGAGATTCATTTGTAGAAAACCTTGGCCTTTTGAATTGGAATGTAAGAACTACACAAGGATTTTGTGCACCTCTGAGGAAATAACAACATATGCTCAAAGTAAAAACATGGCATTTTCCTAAGAAAAGAGAAACAGTCTTTTGACTTTTCATTTATAACTAAGGCATTATTCCTGAAATTGTGTTTCACATTCTCCATCTGCCTTTTTTCTGCTATTTATTATACTGACCTGCAATTTACTTGAAATGGCATTTAGAAATATGAGAAAAGTATAGTTGGGAATTCTGCCCCCTCTAAATCTTGAAAAATACAATTTATGTAATGTCTATGCAAATACTAATGAGTATTCAGAGAGATCTGTTGTTAAACCATCAACAACTATGAAGGGCTGTTAATCACTCCTATTAAAGTTTGATGCAAAATAAAACATTGAGATTTATAGAGAAGCTAGACACTCCTTTCCAGGCTCTCACAGCTCATTGCTTTATCTCCAGCACTGGTGGTACAAAGGGTTAGAGAGGCCAGGGCATGTGTACAAGGAGCTCTGGCAGACAGTGCTGGTCCCTGAGCACTCAGAGAGACTGGGAAGGCTGGGAAAGCTGGTACATCCCAAACCAAACCAGTACAGACATGATGGTGCCAAAACCAACACAGATTGTGTAGTATTATCAAACTTATTCTTCCATGTTGTCCTCTACTGGCTTAAATATGCTTTTCAAAAGAGCTAACAGGAGAGCATGACATAAAAATAGGAAGAGAAAACACTATAATGATAAATGCAAACAAACAAACAAAAAATCCAAACCAAAACAACAAAAAAGGGGGAAAATGTAGAAAGCTTCATAGACCTTCTAAACTGATGAAATTCATTACCCTTGTAATTTCTCAGCTGGGTTTTTTCGTTTGCTAGCTTTAAAAACAAACAACTTGAAGCATCTACAAGGTAAGCATGAACATTTGAGCTGGTCAGCTTAGACTTTCCTAAAAATTTATCACAGAGAAATGGGCATTTCCTAGATGTGAATTCACTTACTTATTTTTCATCTTTACTTTCCAGTGATATGAGTAGCATCCAGTAGTGCCTATTCCTCTCCAGTTCAAAGGGACCTCAACATGACTAGCTCACATTTGAAGACTTCTGATAAAAACATCTCCAGTCAGTTAAATTAATCCTATTTTTTTGTTTTTCAATAACCATATTCTGCTAATGATCCAGTAAAAGAAATTTTGATCCAAGAGCCTCAAATGCATTTAAGCACCAGAATTCAGCCCTAGCAACTCAAAGAAAATCTTTAACATTACTAGTTCTAGAACAGTTTCTTACTGTTCACTGCTAAAGTGAGCTGTAGCTTCACTTTCAAGCACCTTTGGTGGAATTAATACTCTGTTCAAGTTTAAATCAGCAGGATGATCAAACAAAAGAAACCAATTTCATATTAACTTAACATAAACAATATGATAAGTAATCACACAAACGTTTCCAGTAGCTTTGGAGAAACCTTCCCCTAAATTTTCACAGTGCATTAAAACTTTGCAAGCAAAAATTTAAAAATGCAAGTATTAATAGGGCAAACAAGGAAAAAGGTCTGAAAAGCTGGGAGATGTGTTCTAACTGGCTAAACATCATCCTCAAACATCCTGGAAAAAGCTGCACATCCCTCCATTTAAATGCATTTTTTTGGTGGAGTTCTTGGTACATTCAAAGCACTTTGTTGACTCAAAGATAGGAAGCATCATCAATTCAGTGATGATCAGATGTCACTAGAAGAAGTGAGGAGTAGGTGACCTTGACAAATGCTAATTGATGTGAGTTAAAATTTAAAACAGTGTGAAGAGAAAGAGGGGGCAGAGCAGAGCAGAAATCTTCATCTCCCTATATTCAACACTGAGACAAGCTGGCTGTCTAAGTTCTCCACATTGCCAATGGAAAGAGAATGAAAAACACATCCAGGGGGTGATTTATTCCAGACATCTTTGAATGTGCCTCTGGAGATGCCTCTTCCACTCCATGCATTGACTACAGAGGGTGTTTATGTGATTTATACCCCATACCCAGCATTTAGACAACTAGAGTCAAGCAAGATGAATTCTGCCCCGGGGAAAGAAAAAAAAAGTCCATGGTAACTTAGGAGTTCATAAGTTTTAATTGATTAAGGAGAGGGAACTGAGCATACCAGTAATTCACAGAATGACTCTAACCCACCAGTGTGCCTCAGGCATGAAGGGTAAAAGGCATCCTGCGGTAAGCCAGACAAGAAATTTTCCACAGACAGAGAAGAAATATTACCATTGTATAAAAATGGGTCAGATCTCATCTGGAATTTGATGCACAAGCACCAGTAACAGAAAAGAACTATTTAAATAAAAAATTTATTAGAACTATCTTTTTATTTGAGGCTTTGGTAAGAAATTAAAAGCAGTGATAATCCTGGAACAGCTATCTACAAAGGAAGACCCAAGACCCAAAGAAAACCCCAAGTCCTTTTAAGATGGGTCTTGAGCCTGCCTGTCTGCACTGAGAAAACACAAATAGACTCAGCTAGAAGAAGGTACCTTTCAATGCAAAGGTCCTATTGACATAAGAGATATAAACAGTGCAAATTTTTCTGCAAGGAAAAAGACTCTCAGTCTATTAATGTGTAACTTGTGAAGTGCAAATAAGGACATTTAGGAAGACTAACGCAATTTTAAATTAGATTCCTTTTCAAGCTTTGCAAAGAAAACTGCATTTTCCTGAAATTTAGAAAAGGCAGGGAAGGAAAAATAAAGCTTAAAAAGCAGCAAACAAAAAAAGCTAGACTCCAATACCGTCCAATGTCATTAAAATAAGTTGCCATTGGGGAACTCAGTTACGCAAAATGAAGTTTCTTTTAAAAATTTTTACTGACATTACTGCAATTACAACAATACTGCAATTCTTATGGGAGATCTCAAATCTAAACTGACTGTACAGATAATTTTTTTAAATGCAAGACAAGCCTTTGTGTAGAGTCAGGTTTTTTTAATAGTCTAGTGGTTAATTTACTCATTTATGTGGTCTTATACAGCAAGAGAAGAGAGAAAAAACATTGAACCTTCTTTTTTTAAGTCAGTAAGACTGGCAACAGAAATTCAGGCAGAAAAAAACCCCAGGAGCTTTGAAATTGAATTTATAAAATGTGAAAAAAGAATTTAAATTGCAATCTTACCTTCATGCCATAAGCAGAGCCATGTGAGCTGAACAGGCTGCCTCCACAGAGACACAGGAGTTGTCCAAGACTCTTCACAATATTCTTCAAGTTTTGGTGCAGGTCCCTGAACCTTTCTGCCGGATGCAACTTTGTCTTTTTATGGAGGACATGCTGGCAGGCAGCTCCGTAGAAGCATCTCCAAGGCAAAGGTGGTCTGCTTTTTTATTTTCCTGGACACAATATTTTACCTGAAGCCCTATGAGTGTACAAAGGAAGCAGTTGAAAGGCACGTCCTCACTTGTTCTGGTGAATACTTACCCCTCCTGACTCCTCAAGGAATGTACTGCTGCCTTGCTCTCGTAGTTCTTCCATATATTTAAAGAAGATTGTTTTTAATATTCTGCTTCATTGATTTAAAGAGAAGATGCTGCAGTAAACATTTTACATTTTAGAAGGTAGGAACTGCTTTTAAAAGTAAAACACCTAATGAGAAGAAAAAAAGCATCCTTAATGAGAAACATACTTAATGCATTGCTTCTTAAGACATGGTTTTCAAGTGCAAAATCTAAGTATCTGAAGTGTATGAAAGAAAACTGAGATCACGGTTACAAAAAGCCAAATTTCAGTATGATAAATATCTTACATTGAAGTATCTAATCCAAGTAGTGTCCTGCATAGGTAGTAATGTTTCAGAGGCATTTCACTTGCTGAAACTTGACCATGCTATAAGGTACATCTGGCTGCTTCAGGCAGGAGAAGCTCAGCTGTACAATTAGCTGCCCTGCATTTGTGCCCATTATTTGCTCGTAGAAGTGACCTGTAGCAGAAGCCCTAAAAAACATATTCAGTGGGGCTGGAAAACATTAAAACTTTCCACCAAAAACTTGACTTTGGACTAGAACTAAGTGAGGGAGCACAAGCACTTTTCTCCTCTTACTGCAGAAAGCAGTTGAAGATAAGCTGGAGAAGTAAGCTTGTGTTTATACACTTGGAGAAGTTTGACCGTGGATCTCTGTTTTCTCAAGGTTGCCAGTCCTTTGAGCCACTCACAAAGATTTCATATCAGAAATTGTTGCGAGGATGATAGGATGCTCCATTTCAGCAAAATGACAGATTGGGAAATTCTTCAGGCATCCACAGTGTCTGCATTGCCAACCCAGGGACAAACTAGATCCTCAGCTGCATCTGTGGCCATTCCACTGGCAATAAACGTTTAAAGTAAAGTAAAGTAAAACTGGATCCTTCAGCACCTCTTTCAGAAAAAAACAGTCCTGGCCATTAGGAAACTGGGATTCCTAAATAAGATCACCTCCTTCCATGGATACTGAAAGACTTATTTGTATTAAGGAACTCAGCCCTTCTGCCGAAACCAAACCCTGGAACACAGGCTAAAGCCTTCAGGTGGTTACCAATAATACTTAGATACAACATTTTCAAACCTGTCCTATATACAATCTTAGAGTTTAGCACAAGAAAAAGATTTACAAGGATAAAGCTGTTTATGACATTTGCTGTCTCCCCATGCTGTCACTTGAAAGGCATGAGCAACATGGAAGAATCTTGCAATGCACTGCCAAAAAGGATTTAAAAAACATCTTCTCTCTGAAGAGCAACTCAAAAAACATTGTAAAAACAATTACCACTGTGCAACATCTCAGTGTTGCCCATTATCAAATTACTACATAAAAATGGGAGGGTAGTGCTTGTTGTTAGTAGTTATCAGCACATCTGAGGCAACTATATGAGGCAACTTTATTTTTATAAGCATAATTTCATCTTTCTTGATACAGACTGCTGCCCCATTATCCTTTCCATGGGTAGAATAGAGAATAGAGATTGGTCTCCAAGAAAGAAACATAACTTACCAGTAGTGAGTTTTCTTTAGGATCCACAGACTATAAATAAAGCTGTTCTGAGGGTACACCTACCCCTTATCCCTCCAGACAGCAGAGATTTTTCCTTTGTAATAACCAGGGATGATGCACTCATACTGTTGTCATCACCTTTGACACAACAGCATAAAACTTCCCTTATCGTGCCATAAATTGTTTAAACGATCAGTCACACAGAGATGGTCTAAAACATTGAAGCAAGCCCTGCTAATAGAGCTTTTAGAGTTAATAGAATTTCTTCCCTTTTCAGCTTTTAAATTAATATCCACATTTGCTGTGACCGTGTTCACAGGGGTCTGAGGATGAGGGAAGAGACGAGGATCTGACTCTGTGTTTCAGAAGGCTTGATTTATTATTTTATGATATATATTATATTAAAACTATACTAAAATAATAGAAGAAAGGATTTCATCAGAAGGCTAGCTAAGAATAGAAAAAGAAGGAATGATAACATAAGCTTCTGTCTCAGAGAGTCTGAGCCAGCTGACTGTGATTGGCCATTAATTAGAAACAACTCTATGAGACCAATCACAGGTGCACCTGTTGCATTCCACAGCAGCAGATAATCAATGTTTACATT
Organism: Melozone crissalis; assembly: GCF_028551555.1. NCBI lineage: Eukaryota > Metazoa > Chordata > Aves > Passeriformes > Passerellidae > Melozone > Melozone crissalis. The sequence continues at coordinate 56,947,427 of NW_026535791.1, read as the reverse complement.
TTGTTCCTGAGGCCTCACAGCTTCTCAGGAGGAAAAATCCTAAGGATTTTTCATAAAAAATGTCTGTTACAATTTGCTCACCCTGTGAGACTTCATAAAATTAAGCGACACAAATTATCTACCAGAGGTTCTTGACTTTGCCAAGTGCTGTGGCAGCTCTCAAGGCAGCTCACCAGAGATGGCACAGTGCCTGGGAAAAGAGTGGTGGATATACTGCAGATCAGTAGCTCAGCAGTCTCACAGAAGCTGTACACTCAGTTGGAAGTATCGATTCCTAAGTTTTATAGCAAATACCGAGACACCTACCATCCATCTAGATAACTGCTGGATCTGTCAGAGATATACACAGTCTGTATATTCTGAGATAGCCTGGAATACAAATATAAAGGGAGCTCTTTTGCTATTAAAGGTACAAAATAAAGCATGTTTCTTAGAAGCCCAAGGAAAGGTGAAGGAAAGCATAAACAAATAAGTGATGTTAAAGACACTACCTTCAGCAAAAATGATGGCTGCATTTTAAGAGCTGGCCTATCTTTGAAGAGTAAGGTCAGAAAAGGAATCACAAGGGTATGGATTTCTCTGATTTTCTAACAGAGTAGATAACAATAAAGAATGCCATTTTTTTTTTTTTGGAGAAGGAGAACATGAAACACCAAATTAAAATTCCTGCAATTGACTTGCCTGGCAGATGGAAAGATCTTGATAAGCACAGCTCAAGGCTGTGACAGATAGTAAACAGACTTCATTAAGGGTAAGAAACATGCAACAAAAGACCAGACTGCTTCAGTTTGAGCAGGTAACTTGGAACAGACTGGACTGATGGGAAGGCCAAAAAAAACATCAACCCAAAACCTAATCTAGTTAATAATTTACATTCCATTCCATTACTTATAAGGCACAAGAGAAATAGGAGTGCTGAAAGAGTGAGTCTTTCTCCATCTGCAGCATTGAGAGAAGCATTTCTAGACTCAGATGAGTCAAATAGCCCACATTCCACAGGTAGCCCACATACCTAACAGGTAGATGAGTAGCAGCAGAAGTCTCTTTGAGAAAGGGAGAAAATCTTGATATTAAAATTCTGCGTCCTTCATCCCACCTTACCCTCAACTGGGGAAAGTGAAACTGGGGACAGAGGGTTTGGAGCATATGTTTCATCTACATTATCAGGGGACTGTCCAACAGGCAGCCTGAGAGTTCAACCACTCTCATGAAAGTATTGCAAGACACCTAAATGAATGCTCTAGATAGAGGAAGATTAGCATTGTGGGACACAAACTGATACACCAATCTTTTTGTGCTAGATCCACTGGTAGAGCTCAGACAGACATTTTTTTGAGGAGGATCTGGTGGATAAAAGACTAATAAATTAATACAGTTCCCTATGGCATTCTGCCAAGGGCTAGTTAAATGCTGGAAGAGAGAAAGGAAACCTACACATACCCTTTCTAGTTATCAAGTTTAAAAATGGATCATTTAGTGGTGAAGTTCTCTTTGAGTGAACAACTTTAGATATGACAGAAAGCCATTCCTGCAGTTCAGATAATGTGGAACTCCATGATATGGATGTGAAGCTTTGGCCAGTTCCTGTTTAATCCTGTTGCCCAATGGACAGTCAAACTGGAGGGAACACATCTAATGCCACTTCCAGAAAGGTGGAAAAATGTAGGCATCATCCCTCAGTGGAAACTTGACGCTGCCACCACAAGAGAAAGTTGTCCGACTTTGAAGAATAGCAATGCTGATGTAGGGACTTGGCCTATGCTGCAATCCCTGCCACTTGGACTGAAAAATTCTGCTTCATTTCAGCATTATGGAAAGGGGGAAGCATCATCTGGAGGATAAGTCTTAGGACAACCATTTCTGGCTGTGTCAAAATGAAATTTTGACATTCCCTGTGAGAAGGTGACAAGCATTTCAGCCTGGCCAATATTCCCAATATTTTTTTCGTGTTTTGCAGTTTTGGCCTCACAGATGAGAAGAAGTTTCTTAGGCTACTAGATAAACACTCAGATGCCCTCTCATTCCACTTTTAAAAGTATGGTGAAAGGATCACATAGGTGCCTTATTTTGATCAGTAGAGGCACCTCTTAAACAGGTGGCAAGATATAATTCAAATCTCTCTGACCAAAAAGACAAAAAGGTAATCCTGAAAGAAGGCATGGTTGAAGAACAAAGACAATAACCTAGTTAGCCATTGAGAAAAACTGAAATAGTTCAAGGTAACTTCTGTCAAATGTTTTGAGACTAAGAGAAGACTGTTTCAAGTGCAGGTATCATAAGGAGTAAACACCTCAGAAACCTGAGCAATAAGGTCCACAGAAACCCAGTGCAGCAAGACAACCACTTAAAAAAAGGACTTTAGAGTATTTTCCCAGTGGAGCAGGAGACATAATGCATTCCTTTCTCTCTCTCTTAGCTTTGCAGGCTCAGAGTAAATAATTAGGTTTTTTTTTTTCAGAATGACAAAATGAGCTCTAAAATGCAGTTAAGTATTTCCTGTTGCATAAAAATGTTCCGCAGTCTCTCTTCAAAAAAGAAATGCACCTCAAAATCAATACTGAAACATTTGCATTTGCTGTACTATAACAGGGTGTTAGGCTAGTTTGCCTTTCCTCCCACCCTTACGAAATCAAAGATTTGCTCCCAGATCTCATGGGCCAGAATTTGCTCTCCCCAGAATCCATAGCTTTACAGGCTCTAAAGGAAGAGTTTTGATTGAGTCTTATGAATTTCCACCCATCAGCATTTCCAAATTTCATCAGTACTGGCAGAAAATTTCAGATTTTACCTTGTGAACACCTATAGGAAAATGTACTTAGAATTTTATTTATTTTATTTTAACTTATTTTATTTATTTTAGTTTAGAGTTTAATGATTTGTGCCTCAACCTCTCTATGGCTTCGGCCAAATCTAGGTCTGAAAACAAATTAGGGCTGTTCCACAGATAGTACAGTGGAAGATTGTGATCACCTTCTTTTTCTGCAGAACAGCTACTACTGAATTTTGAGTGGCAAATGAAAAATACTGGTTAATGTTAGTGCCACATGTTCATCACTAAACTATTTGCGACATGAACCAAGTTTTCAATTTTTAACAGTTTCATGCTTAGTTCAAAGAGACTCTGGCTCTGGTCTCACCCTAGTGAGACAAATTAATCCCTGGTAAAATACTACTAAATTTAGCTGGATTTCAGTACAGTAAGCAGGTCTCTCTTTGATATAAACTGTGTTTAAACAAAGGTACTCAGGAATGCATTTCTCAGCTTTGAATAATGTGCCAGAGTGATTATATCACACGTCTGGTGAACAGTGAGGACATCAGGAAGCATTCTGGATCTTCCAGTGATCAGGAATTGAAGGAGTATTAATGAAATAGAAGGAAAAAAGTGTAGGTATGCAGCTTTGTTTCTTAATGGCAAAATGGCAAACTTTGCCCAATTATTTTTTTAAAACAGCCTGAACTCAAGGACTCAAACATGAAGATGCCTGTCATTTAGCCAAGTTAAAAATCACTAAACATATAGTGTATATATCAAAGTTTATAAAAGTATAAACTTTTATATATACACTATATGCATATATATTGTATACATTGTATATATTGTATACAGATAACATGATATCATTTAGCATTTCCTTACTGCCTTAGTACAGTAGGTACATACTGATGGCATTCCCTCATGTCATGAAGTTAAAATGTGCAATTAATGCAGGAATCAATTAGGATCCACACAGGAAGACAAGGTTACCTTAAAGCTCAAGATTAATAGAAATGGGCTGTAATTCAGCAGCAATTGATGTGCAGTTGATATGCCCCAGAATTAATAAAAGTTATGTCTATTATCATTCAATACTCTCAGCTGTACAGGACAAGCTGAATCATACAATCTTAGAATTACAGAACAGTTTTGGTTGGACAGGACCTTTCAAGGTCATGCTCTCCAACCCCCTGCAATGGCAGGGGCATCTTCAACTAGAGGAGGTTGCTCAGAGCCCCATCCAGCCTGACCTTGAATGTTTCCAGGAATGGGACACCTACCACCACTCTGGGCAATCTGTTCCATGCCTCACCACTCTCATAATAAAATAATTTCTTTCTTGTATCTGTAGTTCCAACCCATTAGCTCTTTTTGTACTGCAACAGACCCTGCTAAAAGGCTTGTCCTCATCCTTCTCTAAGGCCTTCTTTAAGTATCGAAAGGTTGCAATAAGGGTCTCCCAAAAGCCCAGTAGAAATACGAGAATACTTTCTGACAAAGGATGATTGTGAGACACTAACATAATATGCCTGTGAATACGTGTGATTGTAGGAGACTGTAGACAAATAATTTCCAGCAGCTGTGCCATTGTACAAAGCTCTCACAAGGCAGCATTTAAAAGCCTGCACATAAATCTGTATGGAAACATTATGAAAAAGACATTCATATGGTACCACATGGGGATATCTAAAGTCCTGGGGGAAGAAGAAACTGCTTCTAAGGGATGCCTCAGAGAGCTTGGCTAGATGATCCTATTTATCAAAACTGACACAAGAGCATGGTGGTGGTTTATGAAATCACACCATGGAGCCCAGTCCATGCTAGTCAGGGGCTGCAGCACATGATATATGAGGAAAGACTGAAGAAACTGGTTTAACTCAGTCTGGAGGAGAGAAGACTTAGGGGAGACTTTATTACAGCCTACAGCTGCCTGATGAAAGGCTAGAGAGAGGATAGAGCCTGACTGTTCTAAAGGATGCACAGCAATATAATCAAAGGCAATAGATATTGTTGGAACATGGAAAATTCTGATTAGACCTAAAGAAGTTTTTGCATTTTTTAGCCATAAATACTTTAAAATATTGGAACTGGTGCCCAGAGAAATTGTGGGACATCTATCCTTGGAGGGCATCCAGTAAACCCTTTAAACAGCCCTGAGCAACCTGATCAAATTAGACCTGAGCAGGGGTTGAACTAGGTGAACTACAGAAAGCCATTTAGATCTACAACCCAAATTAGTCTATGATTCTATGAAAATGCATTAAAAAGCAGAAGATACACCTCTCCCCTCCTCCCCCTACCCCTTGCTAAACACAAAAAAACCCCCCAAAACAAAACCAAAACCAACCAAACAGGAAAAACAAACAAACAAACAAAAACAAAAAAAAAAGAGAGAGAGACAGAGACCAGAGGCCATAGTTAACTTTAAGGAGCCAAATGAACATGTTTACAATCAGAAAAGATCTTGAACAGTAAGAAGAACAAAAGTCTACTTACCTTTGAAATAAAATTAGGTCAATTGAAAAGAAGTGGAATTAAAAGAACTGGACTAAAAATGCTCAAAGTGACACATTCCTATCTATGTCAATGCGTAGTTGTGACAATATAAATTACCTTCTGAAACTTGGTATTTCTAAATCATTGTTGACATTTTTATAAACTCAGAAAACCATCAAGGAATAGACACCAATGCAACAGTTCAGCTTGGTTTTTTTCCTCAGTATGACATGCTCAAATCCCATAGCATTTGCAGCACAAGAGCGGCACTCACAGCCCCACTCTCTGGGCTGCCAGAAGGAGAGCACTGAGTGTGAGCACCACACAGGACAAGCTGTTGTCACCCACCAGCAGTGTAAGCCAGCCTGCAGCCTCCCTCTGAGCTGCCCTCCAACGTGGGTCCTTGCACTAAGTGAACTGGTCTCAGAAATCAGATTTTTCTACCACAGACAACACATTAAGATTCTGCTACTGTGTTTCTGAAGATGTTTCTCTGCAGCTAGAGGGAAAGGCATGTGTTTGTTTTATAAAGTGAAGTGCAAGAAAGTTTTTTGTTGGTTTAGTCATTCTAGTTCAGCACAGAAAGCTTCACGTGTGCTTCAACCGAAAGGCTAAGTTTCCAAAACAAGAGCAGTAATACCCTTTGCACATGGTGTTATGAGAAACAGCTGAAAATTACCTACAGCAGTTTGGAGAATGGAGGCTGCTGCTCCTTGGTCACTGAGAAGGTCACCAGATGCTCTTGTGAAAGCTTATTTGCCAGCCAGAACTGAGAGCTGCTGCTTTGGCCGCCTCTCAAACACAAGGGTACAAAATGCTTTCCAGAAAGGTTCAGATGGAAGAGATTACTCACAAATTGCCTTTGTCATCACTCAAGAGAAGAACTGTCTCTAGCTGGAAATATTTCAGAGATATTTATTGTATTCTGAAAATTTCATTTTATTTCTAACTTATTTACAGTTAAACATTCAGAATCATAAAATATGAAGTATAAAATATTTAACAAAATAGATGCAGTCCATGTTGTTCAGGTGCACCATAAATATATGATGAAACAGTAAACAGCATAGGAATTTTCTGATGGTCCTCTCTGTCATTGACCAGGAAAAAGGGTATGTAGACCTGCCTCATACATTCTGGTCTGACCATTATGGCATCAATCTTTCATTTCAGAGAGAACAACACCACTACTCTGGTTTCTGTGTCCTCAGTCCTCCACAGTTACCTTCACTGTCTAAAACGCCAACACTATAAGTTCAATACATCAGATCCCCTCTGAAGTTGGTATAGTCATATATTCAATACATTTTTTTTAATACATAATTTCCTAGAAAAGAAGAATCAGGTAATTCAGTCCATATGAACAAAAGAGTCATTTATTATATATATATTCTCTAGTAAGTTATAATAGTCTCTTGGATTTTAAATGTCTTTTTGCTATTTTCAATGCTTAAAAATTATAATTTTAAAACATTAAATATTGTGTTATATACATTATGATTTAATTAATCATTCTAAACATGGAGCCTTCTCCAAGTGAAAACTTGGATGAAACAGAAAACAATTTCATTACATAACAGGCTTTAGAAGTTCACTTCATACAACCATAAATTTGACTATATGAAAAATAGCCAAACATCAATTTGCTCCTATATGGGACTTTTTTCTTTTTGTTTTTCTGATCTTGGGGAAAGGGCGTTTTGGCTGTTGTTTTTGTATAAACTGAAGGACATACCTAGTCATTACTTTTGTCAATGTTCAGTATTTTAACTTTTTTAAATCTCCTACCTATTTTATATAAAATAACAAAATATACAGAGAAAACTGAGTTTGTTACATTAGTTCATACACATACAGTAAATAAAATTTTTTAATGTATGGCTTTGCAAAGGTAGATTATGAAGTGACTTTTGTATTTTATTTGTTTAAAAGCATTTTAAGAGAACGTGTTAGTGTGCTTACAATAGCGGCCATGGTATTCGGATGTCGAGCCAAGAGTTTAATGCTAGGATCACCAGAGGTCTTGCCTGACACTGCTTCTGCAGCCCTCAGAAGACAAATGTAGTTTATTACAACCTCATCTATCTTAGCTATAATTTCCTGCTGCTGTGTTTCAGAGTTCATGACTTTAACTAAACGCATGCAGGCTTCTGTTAAGCAACAGAGTACTTGAAAGCTGGAAGTCATAGCCAAAAGCATTTCCTCAGGGCTTTTATCAGCCATGGCCATTTTCCTGCAGGCACTTCCCAACTGTCTCGATTCCAAAGATAACAGTTGTTTGTACTTAGAAAGTTTAAGGTCATATGTTTCTGGATGTAAATCTTCTCTCTTGCCCATACTTGCTCGGACCAGTGAGAGTAGCTCATTGGCATCCTTTTGTGCTGCAATAAATCCATCAGGCATTGCATATGTCTTCTCTTTCATCACATTTATTCGTGTGATTCGTGCATCGAAGGCTACATCGTTGAGATTCACATCAATTTGGCCACCTTGGGTGTCAGCACTGCTCTTCTCATGCTCATTGACTGCATCACGTGGGGGCTCAGCAGCTTTCGGGGACTCCAAGACTTCCTGCTCATTGTCTCCGGATGACTGAGCAACTGGTTCTATGAGCTCACACGGGGTCTGTGGTTCGAAGAGATGTGAGAGCTGATGGCTGTCTCGGTCATCTTCCTCCTCATTGTCATCATGTCCTCTGCTGAGGAAGCAATAGCTAAAGGGGCCCCGACACCTCCAGGCGCTGCTGGTCAGCTTCCGCAAGGGCAGCGTTCGACACTGCTTGGAGTCCTTCTGGCGGGTGCCAGTGCCTGAACACTTCTTACTGTCCTTCTTATCAGTGCTGACGTACACACAACTCTGAGAGTAACTTTTGGACAGCTTTTTGCCCAGGGAAAATTCCACCCTTCTCTCTGATTTGGATTCATCCTTTTGGGTGGTGTCCAGGCATTTCAAGCTGGCCGTGGCTGCCTTCTTCTCAAACAGCATCTCAGTGCCTGCAGATCTTCCAATGCTGCTGCTGCTGCTGCTGCGTCTCAGCATTTTCTTGCTCTGCGGCATCCTGAGGCTTCCTCCTATCATGTCATATGGCCATAAACTAACTGTTGCCCCACAAGCCTGATTTACTTTGGGAATGTCACAAGAGTCTTCATTTTGACTTGGCACCTTTGATTCTGATAGCATGGATGATAGCATGATGGAGTCAGCTAGAGGCTGTCTAGGAAAAGCTGTAGGCATGCCTCCTTGTCTTCCCTTTTCAGGCTCTGTGAAAGCTACACTAGGGGTAGTAGAAGAGCAGACAGAATAATTAAGCATCACCCTGATAATATTCATAGGCTGAACTTTTAAATATCTTTTAACAGTCAGTACAAATGGTTTCCTGGTACTTCCCAATGGTCCCCATTCCTCAAAATATTCCATACAAGTTCATTACAAGTCTTTTGTATTTCACTAAAATGCCTTTTACAACCGGTCAACAAATTGTAATTTATGAATAAGTAATTGTTCATTTCACTACATCAGACTTACTCAAGAAAAGGAATAGCAAATTGTGTACAAAACATCCTCAATCTCCCCTAATATTTGGACTGCATGTTTTCTATTAACTAATTAGATGAATAATTTCAGATTAAAATACCTTCTTTAACTACACCTGAAAGAGCATGGAAAGATGTGCTCATAGTAATTTTGGTTTGGTTTTGTAGCAGTTTTTGGCAGAGAAAGATTATTTCTCATTTTAAATCTTAGTCTGTTCCACTTTTGGATTTTCATGCATTCACACACTAGTGCTACATGTGGGTTGCAATCCAAGAAGAGGGAAACATTTAAAATTCAGCTGAAAGAATTTGAATGCTGTCTCTGAAAACTGCATTTTTTATAACTTTAAAGAAACACCTACTGTCAGATTGTGAAGTAAATTCATGCTTAATAAGGTAGTGACATTTTCTTATTCTTAACATCTAGAGCTTTTTATTCATATTGGCATGTTTTTGACAACCTGCTAAAATAGCATATAAGACACCTAAGAAATGAATCAAAGGTTTTGCTCCCCTATATTAATAAAACTTCTGAAGTAATTTTACAATCTAACAAGCATCTGGGACTCAACTGACTGTGGATTTTGGAGAGGCTTCCAAAGAGTGGAAAAGAGGCCTCTTCATCAGTGTCCCTCCAAATATTATAACTGCAATGAGAGGTTTTTTAAAAAGTTGATCTTTGTATGCAGATCATCAGAATATCTCAACGAATAAAATGAACAGGTAAACTGAAGGTCTAATCTCACTGTCTGTTACAGCTTGATGATGTAGTTCCAGATAAAGGTAATAGAAATGTCTTACCTAGACCTCAACATGAACTTGTAACTTTAAGAATAAACAGAAGAAACACTCTATTACTGCTGTACCTGTAGTTTCTTTTATCTTGGGGATCCGATGACATCCTTCCCTCAAGGTGCCGAAAAGTGGTTCAGCATTGATTGCTGAATGCACAACAGGCACCGTCATTCTGTGACACACGGCTTCAGGCTGCTGGTGCAGGTCCTTGTATGTCGTTCCGTGGTTTGGAAGAATGGCAGCTCTTTCATCTGCTGGAACATAGGCAATGCCCTTCATTGATGGATCAGAGATGATGGGTTTACCATCAGAGGTACAAAGAGGGGATTCAACGGGGGTAGCACACGTGCTACTGCCTGTGCTGCATCCTGCATCCACTGAGGAGCACTGAGAGCTCTGCAGCGAGAAATGGCCTTCACTTTGCAGAGATGACATGCGCTTAGCCAGGTGATACTCACAAAGTCTAGCCACACCCTGCTCAGCTTCTGGAAGCTTTGAAGGATGGTCATCTGCAGATAGATCAGTATCTTCTGCATCATTTAGGTCTTTGGCTGAAGACACGGGAGTCATATCTGACAGGAAGTTTTCACCTTGGCTAAGCCCTGAGGTGTCATCCTGATCCACCTCAGGATCCACTTCATCCTTACAGTCAGTTTCTGTTTTACCAAGGACAGGAACTCTTGGAAAAGTCTTCCCATTAACTGTTTCTGGGCTTGGCTTATCTGCTGCCCCATCATCGGCAGCGTACCATCTTTGGCGAAAGGCAGTTCTCTCCACATTGAAAGTGCTTAAGCGCTGGCTGTCTCTTGCTGAAAGAGTTCCAAATTTAGCTTTTAGATCTTCATCAGACTCTGCTTTTTTATTTCCCTGTTGCTTTTTCACAGTAGCATTGCCATCAGAGGATGCTTTTACTTCGCTGTCTGTCATCTTATTTTTCCTTTTACTAGTGCAAGAATATACCAAGGATCCCATGTGCAATTTGCTAAAATAATCAGTGACAGATTTTGTTTCCATGGTCTCTGGCTCCATTTCCATGTTATTGGAATGAAGAATCTGCTTTGAAGGCACAACTTTTGACTGTAGCTCTGCAGCCTGACCACCAGCCAAGGGCTGTGAGGGCTTCATACCTGGCCCTCCAGCCTGATTCTTAGCAATGGGAAATTCAGTCTGCTCTTCCACAAGCGGTTGGTAGCCTTCACTTGTGGTCAAAAACATACGTGCAGTGTTTTCCGACTGTTTCTGTGCTGTGGCTAGTTCAGAGCTTTCAGTCATTTCAGAGGAATTTGTTTCATTGCCAGAATCTGAAGATGACTCAGGGCTATATGCTCGCAGGATAGCTACACCTGCAAGCCACAAAAAATAAGAGTCAATTAAATGACAGCAGCTGAGGCACCTGGATAAGCGACAAGCAAAAGGGGGTGTATTAGAGACAAAAATATTCTTTGTAAGAATACTCTGACTTTATTGCACAGTTCCCGAGACAGGTAGTTTAATAACAGTGGTGGCTCCATTAAACATGAAATACGATGTATGAAAAATGATGGCAAAAAAATAAAAGGAAAACTAAAAAAAAACCAAACCAACCCTCATGAAATGGAGTACTTCCAAAGCTAAATGGATGAGATGGAATGATTCTCAATGAATAAATGTAACTATGGTGAAAGAACCTGAATTGTCATTCGTCTGCTGTTCCTCTGAAGCAGCCAAAGCTTCTAGTGCTTGAAGAGTAGAGACTACAGCATCATCTAGCCCCTTCTCACACTTCCCCTCTGTATTAGTAGGGACAGCATCGATAAGCGACACTGGAATGTCATCATTGCCTAGATTACTGTCTTGCTCCTTGTTGTCTCTAGGCTGTGTCGCTTGATTCTGAGAGTCTTCCTCATCAGAACTGTCCCTGAAACCAGGTGGAGGAGCAGCAATGGCCATGTTTAAGGTATGCAAAAGGAAATCATCTTCATTGTCATCACCTTCCGGAGGTGGAAGTGAAGTCAAATCAATAATGTCATCACTAGAACCAGAAAGGCTGAGAAGAGCAGGCCTATTGATTTCTCCTACCATAATATCTTCTTCACAGCTTACTTCATCTTCATCTTCAGCATCATCTGTGTTTTCTGCATAACAGATATCATGCAGCAAAGGCTCTTCTATCCCTTCTGCAGCTCCAAATATTTTACCATCGCTTATAGTTGCGTAAACAGAGTTTGTAGCAAACTGAATGCTTTCAGCATCTGGTGACAACTCCAGGCCTTTAATATCATTGGCATTACTAAGATAAATGGCTCTTTGTTTTTCTAATACTTCTGGACTTTCATCCAAAAGCCTTTCATAGCCAAGAGTCTGGGGACTGAGACCATCCAAATTGGGATCTCCAAATATAAAGGAAACTTTTGCTCCCCTGGGAGAATCCTGTGCTTTCTTGCTAGGTTCCAAACCTGAGAGTGACAGCAGTGAAGGCTGGTTAAAATTTCTGGTTTCTTCTGTTTCAGCAGGGTCACTTTGCTTGGCCAGATGCTGATCAAATCCACCTGAATTATAAGTATTTTCTATGTACAGATGTCTGTGCTCTTTTGGACATAACAGACTTTCAGAAACATCTATAGTCTTCTGCTTTGGATCAGCAAAGGACATTTGCGCCTCCTGATCTCCTTCGGCGAGGAAAGTGGTAGATTTTGGTATACAATTCCACTCAGAAGCAAGGATATTATGCTTCCCTCTATTTTCAGGTCCTATAGCATGGTGAAATAAAATCAACATTGTGAAATCAAAGAACAAAGTCAAATAATTTGTAAACAATAATTTGTTGATGCTAAGTATTAAACACTCTGAATAGGATAGCTGAGCCATCAAATACTTCAAAAAAGTGTTTTCAAATTCATCTCTGTTCTAAATTAAATACCTGTTGACTTAATGACCTAAAGTTTAACTGGTACTTCTGTGCTCTAAAACAAATCTAAACCTCAGCTAGGTATTAATGCTGTTCCAGGCATAGTAACACAAAAGCAGCTGGTTTCTACAAAACCATATGTATTCTGACAAAAGATATATGCATGTAAAATAATAGCACTCACAGGAAGAGTGCATCTGTCTACTAGAGTATGAAGGAAATTCAACACATGGTTTATTTTACCATGGAAATGCTACCATAAACTGGGTAGTAGTGTTCCAAGAACACTACTAAGCTGAATTGAATACTGTGATGCTAGGTCTGAGCCAGCAATCAGATGTCATTTGACACAGCTTTCTATTTATCTGGAGGTGCTCTGGCTTAAGTTGACTTCTGCTTTACACACTGGACCATGGGTAACACAGTGTGAGATAAATACCTGTTTCTCGGCCCCCTGCATTTTTCTTGTTGGCCATGTTAAATATTGAACGCCTTGAGTCAACCAGCAGTCTGTAGTATCCAGCTGTTAGGCAAGCAAGATTCATTGCATCTGATGACTCCATCAGAAGAGTAATAGGCTAAGAAGAATAAAATCAAGTTAAGGCTGTTCCTCCTCAGTTTGTTTGCCTGTTGACAATACTATTACATCGGAGCAAAAGTAATTACATCACAAACACCACAATGAAAAATACACGTGAGAATTTGTTCTCCTCACTACCAATATCAAACAGTGTAAAATGTTCAGTCAAGATTGGAGTTGTAGTAAGGTAGAAGTCCAACTAGACATGTTAACAACTGATTACTCTCTTTCTGAATGAAGCTAACTATTTTAAGACTCTTGCTCCATCTTTTTCTTGCATAGATATCTTACTCTGGTAAAAGCATTATTTAACATTACTCTGAATATGCCAGAAGTGGAGAACCTGGTACAGCAGGTGCTAGAGTCTTGCAGTTGTATGAGAATGTGCTGCTTCCCTGAAAATGTGGTGCACTAAGTATATGCAAAGAAGCATGACAGGGGAAGCAAACAGTCAGGGAAAACTGAGGTTCATGAAATACAGCAGTCAGGTTAAAGCTATCATTACACTGCAATACAGGGACAGGTTAAAAAATTTCAGTGTTTGTGGCCTGGTGTTACTGAAAAGAAAACTGGTGAAAAAATAAGCAGATAAGCAGAGACAAAGAGATTGGAGAAAGATCACCAGAAGTGTGACCAGCAAAGAAAGCGAACATAAAACACTAAAAAAAAGACAGTCCTAACAAAAAGTGAGACCTCAGAGCCTTGAAAAACTGTGGCTGCCAGGATACAAGCACTGAACCCAAGATATCCATGTGAAACATACTTTAATTCTTTTTTCTTCAATTCATTTTCTTTTAATTCAATTTTGATTTTCTTTCACTTTTCTTTATGTATACATTTTCTTGCCTAAAAAATTTGTTCAAGTCTCTATAGCTTTTAATACCAAAAGCTGTTCTCCTCAAATGTAATTTACAAAGGTGGCTAGCCTCTACAACTCCTAGACAGGAAATAAAAATGAAGCCCTCACCATGATGCATAGATAGAAATTAGGCCACAGACAACACATCTTATCACTCACAGTTTGTAGTGACTCATAGTATGTGGACATTTGTGACAATTTATCATAATTTAGCATGCAGAGCCCACTATCACAAGACAGATGCAAGGACCTATATCATTCATTCCAGGAGGAATATCACACGTAGGCTCTCCAACCTACTCAACCCCTTACTAGTAAAAAGAGAACTGATTCTGATGGAAGCTGGGGCCAAAACATAACTGATCACAGCTTACTACCCAACCCACAATAGGTCTGATGAGTTTTTAAAAGCCTGTGCTACAGCACCTTAGGGCACAGTGTTCCAGGTGCCCTGAATGTTGTATAAATTGTTTTCACCAATTTGGAAAAATATATTAAGGTTGTTTTTCTTTAACCTATTTTTGCTACAGCTCAAGCTTCTATTCAGTACATGCTTCTTTCAAGGTATTCAAATATAGCTATTATAGTTACTATAAATTATTAAAACTACATTGGATTAATTCATCTCTTCTTTTGAGCAACTACTAAAAATGGACATTTGAAATGCTACATTAATCTCAAATTTTCTGCAGTGATTGGCAGAAACTGATGAACTCTGTAAAAATCTCAGATTGCTGAAAACAATTCTGTGAAGTACTGCTAATCTCCTGAAAAGTCCTGTGACAACTAAACTTTTATTGCCTGCTTCTGCCAAGTGAAACGTTCTTGAGAACATATTTAAAGAAACAAAAATAAAAGAAAAATCGGAACTGTCTGTTAATTAAGAAAATAATATCATATATAACATATTCCGGTACATTCAGAAGCTGGATATATGAACCTGCTACTTGAGGGTAAATGAAAGGATGAAAACATCATTAAGAATACCTACCAGTGTGTGCCTGGATCTCCTTTACAGGACATGGTCACAACCCCTACTTGTGTCCCACAGAGAGGCAACTTTTTGTCAAATTCCACCCAGAGCCTCCCAGATTTTTACTTTTTAGTCAGTCTCTCTGGGTTTAAGATCACATGTGTAAGTGCAAGGAGATGAGGATATGCACAATTAGCAATAAGACATTAACTGTATTTTAATATATAACAAGATAATACCATGGTAATACATAATACTATGGCATACTGTGCTGCGTATTACCTATGGGCAGATGGGAAGGATTTAATTTCTATATTACTTTCCCCATCTGTAAAAAGGTGATAATAGCTTTCTTACAAGAGGGCTATGAGTTTAGCACAGTAATGCAAGCAAAGCAGCCTGAGATCCTCAGATGTTACCATTGCTAAGTAAGTAAGGTGAAAGAGATGCTGTGTTCACCAACCTGTAAATTTCTCTTAAATTGTTGTCAAAGAGCCTTTAAACATTACTTTACAACAATGTTTTTTTCATTACCTTAAATACAGAGAAACTGTTCCAGGTCAATACACCTAAAGCATTCAAAGCAAAAGCCTAGTAAAATATTCCTCATGTGTGCTTTTTGTGTATAGCTGGGTAAGCAAAAAGAAGTGTTAGGTTCTATTTATTTTAATCAAATATTTAAGTTTCAAATACAATGAGAACTCCACCTTCAATCTCTGATTTTTCAGATTAATGCCCTAGAAAGTCTATGAAACCTTTCAGTTCAAAGCCAAATGGAAACCACAGTGAAAACAACCAGGACAGCATAACAGAAAACTCCACTGAGTTTGCCATTAGATGCCACACAGATGCAGAGTGTTAAGTGATATTTAAAAGAAATTAAATTACTATAGGTAGATGATGAGCATCTGTGAATACTGAACTGGAATTATAAAGGTAAAGAAAAAAACCCCATTAATTCTTACAGTTTTTTTAATTGTCAGTTGTTATGTGGTTACTTGCAGTAAACTTTTTGGGTATAACACTGGATTACAGGGGACACTGGTCGAATGCAGCTGGCAATTCTTTACTGGTAACAATACTGTATATTACACTAGAAGGAGCTTCAAAAGAAGGTCAGTTTCATCATCACATCTTCTTACCATGGAAATACATGAACAAAATAACAAAGCAAGTTGCTGGGGGTCAGCTGGGAGAAAAATCAAAGTAGAATCCAGGTGCTGGAAAACACCAGCCTAGTACACTGTAGGCCCAACCTGTAGTATAAATGTAGTGTGATCAAAAAATAGAGCTGAAAATGTACTCACAGAGTACTACTGGCATGAAAACGTTCAGAACAGCATAGCTTAATCTAAAACTCAATGAGAAAAGCATTATTAAAAGATGCTATATCAACACAAATCAATAACAAACTTACTTTTACATCTAAGACATGCAGCTCAACTCTAACACTGCTTTCATCTTCTGTAAACATCTCAATTCTGTTCACGTGGCTGAAGTCTGCCAGGAGAGCCACAAGATTTGTTTTGGTGTTTATGACATGGCTGATTCCGTACCGTGGCCCTACTAACAGAGTCACTTCTGAACGCTTTTCTCCCTGCTTTAGCAGAAAAAGAAAGAAAACACAAGTAAAAAACATGATAGGTACTGTATAGTGACAGAAATCACCACTCCCTTGTTTCAGTTACACAGAGTTATATTTGCATGGCATTTCTGCATTAAAGATTACTATGTTTTTACTAGATAGATATGATACACAAGAGCATACTTGATTCATAATTTAACAAAAAGTAAAGAAATTTCTTGCTGTATGTTGATTGCACTCTAGATTTTAGGTGGATAGTTAGATGGACAGACGATGGATGGACTCTGCTTCTGTTAAAAGAAAAACTTGGTCATTAAGATTTTTCCAGACTAACAATTTTAGCATTCAATAGATAATTGGATGGTGATATTTGCTAAGAAAGTGCTATCTATCTCCAAATTCCCAATATAATTTTTATTATGACAAATACATTATTTTCAAGATTAAGAGAAGCAAAAAGTGATTTGGTTAAACTAAAAATTATTTTTAAGCACATGAATAGAACCTAAACTTCTAAAGAAAATTATATGATCCAGCTTTTGAAAAAAAAAGGCATTAGATAAAAAAAATCAAGAGAAGAGACTATTTTAAGAGAAATGTTACCACTAGAGTTGCCTTGAAGACACGCCCTCCATATAATCGCAGATCACTGAGGAACTTTAGATAATGCACCTTGGCTTGCAGAGCAGAGAGCTGAGAAAGGAGAAACAGGGGTAAGAGGTAGTTGTGGAAATCATCACATTATAAAATTCTGAAAGAAAATGTATTTGTGGAATATAAAAAGAATGGTCTGTAATAACAGCTCTTTCGAGCCTGAAACTAAATCTTGAGATGCTTGAGCTTCAGATGAGGTGAAACAGTTTCATTCTTAAAATTAATATCTTGCTTGTTTAGTTAAAATGCACTGAGGACTTGGGAATGGGCAGATCAGAGCATTTCAAGAACATCCTAACTGCTTTAATGAAGGGAAAATGTTAAAGTACTCAGATTAAACATCTGTTCACTGAGGGATTTCAAGGCTAAGACAGCAGCTTTCCATTCATAAACTCCATCAGTTCTTAAACGTTTATGTACCTATACAGAGAAAGAGAACAAAGAATTTGCATTTGTCAGCTACATATTTTATATTTTGCTAGGTACTTGTGGGGTTGGGCATATTATTCCACCTTGTTACTGCATTTCCTGCTTTCTAAAATAACACTTTCACTATATTTAGTAGGTAATAAATCAGAAAGCTAAATACAGCACATGGATACATATGATCATGTTATATAATAGATGTCAGAATTTGTCTCCTCTTTTTTTCCTCTGAGCTTAAACTGCCTACTTAAAAAAGAAAACTTGGAAATATTTTATGAGACAGAAGGGAAACAAGAAACAGTTCATTTCAGCAGTCTGAATCCAAACCTTACACTTCCCTCATGTAAATCCTTGCATCTGGATGTTTAGAAGATAATATAAAACAGTCTCAAATCAGTTGCTAGTTTCATTCCAGTCACTGGATTTCTAATTCAAAATCTTATTTAATCTTGAACAGCATTTTAAGGACTCCTATCCTAAATTCTTCCCAGACAACAAGGAGGAAATGGATCCAAAGCAGAGCAACTCGTGGTAATGCTTTGCCCTTTGCTGCACCAGGTGTTCACTTGGTGCAGAAATACACTAGGGTTGTAAAAAAACAGGAGAATTTTGAGAAAGACGAGCTTCCCTTCATGTGAAGGAGGAGAAGACTCCCAGAAAGAAATCAGATAGTTCCTGTGGTGGTATCTACTAGTGAGACAGGAGGTGATCAACAGCTTGGACGCTTTCTTTCTCAGACCTGCCTGCTAAGAAAGCAGGTTGGCGAACACACATTTCCAAAGCTCAAATCAGAAAGAATGAAGCAAACCCAGCAAAGTCTGCTTGCTGCAGGAAGGGACTGTTGCAATACCTCTCCTAACCAAGGACTGATACTGATAAGGCATATCTCACAGTATGGCCTGCAGCAGGTAGGGCTTCCAAAATAGATCCAAATTTATACTACCAAGATAAATAATAAGCAATTGGCATAATTTAGCTTTTGTTTCAGAAGTATAGCAGACATGCACTGCTTCAGCCTTTCTTTCTGAGGTCAGACACACAGAGCTATGTTCACACTCACGATGTGTTCTGAGACCTCCAAGCAGCATTTCTGCTGATGACAATGAGCCTCAGTTCAGGCACCAGCTGTTTTGAGGTTTTTTAGTTCATAAACAAAGTGTCATGAAGCAGGATTCAGCTCATTTTATGTCTCAACTAGTCACTCTCAGGTTCTTTTTATAGTCCATGAAGAGACATAAGCATTTCTAGGGCACAAGCAACCTGACCTATTTCTGTCCCGAATGTGGGATGGGATGAATCGCTCCCTGGAAGTGCCAATTCCTCTCCATTGACTACACATGAGAAGATGACCTGCACTAGGAAACCACATTATGGTGTCTAAAAGCAGTCTCAGCTGCATGCATGTAACAAAGGCATTTCTCAGAGACATTGTCTTATCCCTTTTTTTTCCAGCTGAAGTGAAAGCTTAGTGCTAAGAAAAGTATTTTACAACAGCAAGGAGGGTCATTTACTGCAAGGACCATCATCTATCCAGTTAGATCTTGGCCAGCGAAAAGTCTTTCTCTACAGTGTAACAGAAAACAATCTGAAAGACAGCAGTTATGTCAGATGAGAGCATCAGAGAGAGAACAAAAACTTTCCTAACAAATCTGCCATTCATAGAAAGTGCTAAGTTAATGAAAAAATATATATATGGTTATCATACAAGAGGTATTAATAAGAAGATAATTTATCTGGGACATAATTAATTATTTTAATAGTTTTTGGCTATGTTGCACCAGCACCCAAAGTTAAATCTGAAAATAAAGTGGCTAGGTGTTTCTCAAAAAGATTAACTTTAAAGGTGTCCCATGCATGCCATACTTTTGTTCTTTAAAACATATTTTCCATTAAGATGCAAATGTAATACCTTTTTGCCTGGAGGAACTAGGTTTTGATTTGCTTTGACAAGGTGGGAAAGTGCTTTCTTTATGTTCTTTTCTTTCATGCTTTGCAGCACAGCAGATGGAAGAAAAGTCTCTAATCCCCATTCTTTTCTGCAATAAAAGGCATATATTTAATTTCACATTCCTGTGATGATGATTATTTATCTAAAGACTGGTGACTACGATGCCAAGTGAATGATTACCTGAAAACAGAAGGAGAGTTCATCAAGTCCAGAGTTTTGCAATAACATGTTATTTCTTAAATTTAAACATTTTATTTTTGATGAGAAAGGTATTTTAAAATGATAAACAATTTCTCTTCTACCCCTTCCATCTCTTCATCCATGCCATTCAGAAAAGAATATTTAAGTTTGATATCTAAAGTCTATGTTAGACACTACTTAATTACATTAACAAGCATGATTACAGAATTAAAATAGCAGATAATTTAACAAATTTAATTTTATTTTCTTGGTTTCTTTTAGAACATGGAAACAGAGCCTTTTTTTGTCACCCTTATGTTTGGGGGTCGGGGGGGGAGGTCTGGTTCCTCCTCAAATGCAACCAGTTTGCCTCCATTTACCAAATTATTTTTCTGCTTGAAGCACCCCTTTTGACAGAAGACTGACTCTTCACTCATCACTATTTTTGCAGACTCATTAATAGGATAGAATATAACATTGCCTTCAATATGATGGATAAACTCTTCAAGACTGAGTGTGTAACAGTTATTATTTCCATTCTGCAAGCAAACTAAGCAACAGCAACAAAAGTTTTAGTGCTTAGTTTTTATTTTGTTGAGTTTTTTTTTTTTAATCTATACTGATATACACACATTTGCACTTTCCAATGTTTATTTTTAATTTTAGTTGTATACATGTATGTATGTATATGTAGTTTTAAATATATATAGAGTCTAACATAGGACAGGTGCCTACTGGAGTACATCTGCATTTAAAAAATATTACAAACCCCAGTCTATGACCTACTGTCCTCTGAACCAACCAATAATCTGAATCTTACCATAATAATCTTTACTAAAACCATAGGATTCAGACCATATAAACTTAGATCTTAAATCACTGAAAGCAAATGAGCAATCATATTTACATTTATAGTTTATTTCACATGCTCAAACAGATGATCAAAATGTAAAGCAGACCCAAAGGACAAAATGTACCACTCTTAACACACCTGAATTAATTTCAGGGACAAAGATTAAATCTAAACTGGCACATGCATACAGACATACTAAAGAAACAACCTTAAATAATCTACAAGTTACTCCTAACATTTCACTCTTAAAGAACACACAGCATTCTCAACTTACTCTATGTACTTGAGGGAGATTTTCTGAGTTTGCTTGGTGGTCACAGTTGCAATATACATTTGTAATGCAGCCAGCCGCAGGGCAATGTCATATTTCAGTTCTGGTCCAAATCTTTCCTGGACCACATCGTTACAGCTCTGCCAAAGAACCAGTAGAGGGAGCATCGTGTTAAAAAATTTTGCACTAAAAATAAATTACTGCTCTTTTCTTTTATTTCACCCCCCCCCCCCCTGTTTTTTGTTGGTTTTTTGGGGTTTTTTTTGTTGTTTTTTTTTTTTTTAAATTAACAGTTCATGAAAAGTAACCCCTAACTCAGAAGCAGGACTCTGTTTTTTCTTTCAGAGGTGTCAGATATTTATGATATGGGCACTAATGAAAAATGCCAGTACTTCTGCCAAAGAGCAAAAGGCATGATTTTTTTCACCTAAGCTCTCTTCAGCCTTCCTGGAGAGAAGACTAATCCATCCTCCATCCCAAAGAGTGCTTGGAGGGTATCAGTATACCTGGATTCAGGATAGCAGGATTCCACCTGGTGAGATACTCAGGAGAACCACCCTGCTTGTACATCAGTTCTCCCATCCCCTTTACTGGAAGTGCCTTTTCAGACATCATTTCTGTCTGATATTACAGTGCCATAAATAAGTATTAACAATTAATTCAGCTTCACTCTTCTCTAAAGCCAAATATATTTTGGAAAGATATCAAAGCATTACTACTTGGAGAGACTTATGAAGAAAGAGGACTTTGCAGATGATGGAGATTTGCGCATTCCCCAAGTGCATTCACTGGCTTTATGCAGCAGTAATAAAAGCCAGAATTCACTGCAACCATGCTTTTCTGTGTGAAGATGTAAATTTATATATATAGAGTAAGTGTATTTTTTTTTCTCCTTTACACCAGCAATGGCTGTGCTTTCACTTACCTGTACATAGAGATATTCAAAAGCAACTGGATCTCTTCTTAAAAGATCAATGGGATCCTTTGGGACAAAGCTAATCCTGAAAAGACATCTCATCTTATGCGAGCTTGGCCTTTGGGTCACCTAGGACAGTGCAATAATAATATTAGAGCTTGGCAACCCTGGTAGAGCAACAGGGTCCATAGCCTTGGGCAATGTTACCCTGCTCCAGAGCCCTGTGGTAGCAGGAAAAATAATTCTGCCAAAAAAAAAAAGAGCTTTGCCATGGGCAACTTATTAAGTTCTTCACCTAAGAACATCGTATATATAATCTTGTGGAAGGACTTTTAGACTCATACAGGCATGACTGCCTGATAAAACTCATCCTCAAAGCAACAGAATTCACTCCAAACCAGGGTGAAACAGATTAAACAGACCTTAACAAAAACCATCCAAGTGAAATCCAAACTGAATTGAGCTTCAGCTGGACTAAAACACATAAAAGAGAAGGGTCAGATGTTTGGGGAGAGGTCACATTTTATTTCTTAGGCTGCCTGAGAACACAAGTGAGGCCCAACTTGGCAGCCATTACTCTCACCTTCTCTTGCTTTTTTTAATCCATGAGGCAAATTGAGAGAAATTAGGTCTTTTTCCTGGATTGTTCTGGATTAAGAGATCTACTCCATAACTTCTGACTAAGATTCAATACATTAAAAAATTAAAAAGTCTGCTTTATGTGTTGGTCAGCAAAACTTTTTTTAAGCATCTAACTCGGTAATCTGGGTATATTCACAGGAGACCACTGCCTAGCAAACAATAATTGGATAACAATCCAAACCCACCATTTTAAGTCATGGTCAGCAGCAACATTATAATGGCAAATTAAAGTATTGCTGATTTTACAGGAACTTCAAAGAAGACACCCTCAGAATTAATGTAGTTTATGTAATTTATTCATTAGGCTAATGCAGTTAGAGAGTTAGGGTACTTTAAAATCAACATATTTTCTTGACAGAACTGTACTTTTAAAAATCTCCAATAGAAATCTCTGTCTTGCTCAAACAATTTTCAGAAGTTCTATTTATTGCACATTGTCTCACCTCTTTCCTAAGTATATAGACATACTCTGCACATATTAATAAAAGCTCCAGATAGGATTTTTGAAAGCTCACTAACTGGGTTTATTCTGATCTTTCTGATTTCGGTGAGAATTTTACCAATAACTTCAAGGAGATGGCTGGGCTAGGAGGACAAGTACTGAGTATTTCTGGATATTGTTCAATCACTGGGTAGCTTATACCCCCAAGAAAAGAATGTTAACATGACAAAAGCAAGTGCTTAAAGGTTAGAAAATGCTACAAAGACTGTTATCTGGTAAACTAAGCTCCTTCACACCATTACACAGACTAATTATAATTACAGGAATTCTGTCATTAAAATTAAGTATCTACATCTAACAATACATTTTTCCTTCTTTTTCCAATTTAACTGAAATTTAAAACTATACTAATGTTCTCCTGAAACACAGAAATATAATAGAAACTTTCAGGCTAAACAGTTTGGCAAAATGATAAGCAGATAAAATCAGGGTACTCTGTGATAACTGTGAAGAAAGTTTAACTTTAGTCACACTTCCCTGATCTAAGGAAGAAAGTCACACCAACATTTTCTGTGTCACATTTCATCATCAATGAAGTGACACAATGTACCTCTGTGTAAACAAGCAAACTTGACTTCATCAGAAAGAGACTATTCCCTGTCACACAGATACAGATCTGTATAATCAAATTGGAACGAAATATCAAAATAAGGTTTTTAAATAAAATTTGGCCAGACTGTGCTTCTCAGAATTGTTACCATAGATTTGCCAGCTGTTGAGTATGTTCACTAGCTGGGCCTCATGTGATAGGGAAAGGTTAGGTAAGTATTTCTCAGATTTCAGTCTGATTTTTTAAATTCTTTATATTTTTGAAAGGCCCAATAAAGCAATGAAATATAATGGTTTTATATCAGAAAATTCCTGTGAGAACCTTATTCTTTCAATCAGTTCTAAATATCCTAGCTATTTGATAGACTATATCAAACTAAAAAGCTTGCAGCTAACTCATCTGAGTAATGAAAAAGATGGAAAATTTACTGATTAAGCCATCTCATTAATATCTGTTTTCATAGACCATTACACAAACCTGAGTTAGAGTCTCTTGTTCATGTAGCAAAAGAAGCTTCGTTCCAGATCCTTCCACTCTCTGCTCCAGCATTAAGGAGAAGTGTTCAATACACTTGATGGAAAGCTTTTCTTGGAGTGTTAAGATGACATCCTAATTAACAAAGGATTTATAAAAAGTGCTTAAATTAATGAAATGCTTGGGATCTGGTTCTTCACTGCCGCACACCCTGAATGTACCCAGCACAGGGCAGAAGCCCAGGCTTTGCGCCTGTTTTGCACAAGTTTCCAGGACATCACAACAATTCTTCAAACATCTCCAAGATGGTAACAGATATGAATGTGAGAAATACATAAATGGGATTGCCATGGACAACATTCTATTGAGATTTAACATGGAAATTATATTGGCATGGGCCTTAAATCATATCTGTCTCCCTGGAAATAAAACCCAACAGCAAATAAGAGATGGTCTTATCACTATTCTCTTCCCTTTATCAGGGCCACGCCACTAAGTAGACAAACTAAATTTATAAGTTCAACAAAAAAATTTAGATGAATGGCCTTTATTTGTTCTTATGGCAAAGGGGTTTTTAAATTTCACTTCTTGAGTTTTAAATGCTAACAGAAAAGTCAATGATGATGACTGTGCAGAACAATAGCTCTAAACTGATGGACCATATCAATTTTTAGAGACTCCTGATTAGCTTTTTTCACACTGAATTATGACTAAGGAGAGTTAATTTGGGAATGACTGTATCTAAAATAGCAGCTAAACAAACCTCTTCACAAAACCATTCAACTAATCCCTACCTTACTTTCATATAACGCTTTGTAAATGTATGCAGATTTATTAATATCATTTGTCAAGGTATCTTTTACTTTAGTGAATACTGTAGGAAAAAAGAAATACATAATAACCCATCATTTAGAAACAGTTTCACAGTATGTTGGTGACAAGATTAAAACATTTCCTTCCATCTGAAAGATTTTCAGACATACATAAGTATCCAGATGGATAGGATTTAGTAAGGAGATCATGACAAATTGTAATCCAAGTGTTTTAACATAATTTAGCAAGATTAATTGATCAATTACAGAGTGTTTAAGGAAAATCAAGATGAAACTGGTGGAAGGATGAAAAAATGTAAGTGGGAAGATGGGGACAGCTCTCTACAATGTAGAGAATATAAGATAGCATCAAAGAATTGCTAGCTATCACTCTAAATAATAAAGGCTAATATTATACTATTCTGACCAATGGGGAATTTATTACTTTCACATTAAATCTACTTTTATTTATACATCTAAACTATGCTAAAAGACAGTGGATGTAATAGTAACATGAAGCAGCATAATACTAAATATAAGCTTTTAAGAGAGGGTAATGGCACTACTTTCCATCACTAGCTCTTCTGGGCCTTTTAAAATACGAGGCTAAGGCACACAGTCTCTGAATTACTGCACCAAAGTTTTTGCTTTTCCTCCCATCTGATAATTTCAGAGTCAGCCCAGGTGCCATGACCCAACAATATGGAAAGTGAGGGCTGCAGCTTAGGTGCTGCTTGCACCCTCCTTTTTAAGTGGTGAACTGCTGGACTGCTAGGACTGCTAGAGGTGCATTTACCTTGACTCACCTGGGTGATGTCACCCCAGTTAAGCAAAGAAGCAACAATTCACACCCACCCACCCACACTGAGGAATACACAGACACATGCAAGAATATGTAATTTATAGCTGTGAAGGCCTCAGAATATATAATTGCCTGAATTAGATGCAAAAGAAATTATTCCTACCAATAGTCAAAATGACTAAGTTCAAAGCAGGCTTACAACATCAATACAGCTAGGTAGGTAACTGAGTCCACATGGGTATCTGTGCCAATGACTTCAGATTTGACATTTGGTCTGATAGTACATGACACATCCACGACAGAACTACTGAAAACTAATGTAATGTGATGGCCAAAGACTGGTCTTCAGGGGAAAAACATCTTGGAATAGGTTGGTTGTTTATATGCTCATAACAGAAAATACTTGAAAGTGGTCTTGTGCTCCTTAGAAGGGTATGGAGAACTCACTAGCTACATGAGTAATGTCTCCTATTTCTTCACCAGCCAAATTTTCAAATTAACTCAAGGAATTCAATATCCCATAGTTGTATCCCATGGACGGAATGCTTGTATCCACACCTGCATTCAACTTATGCCTAAGGCATATATGCTACATTTATTAACAAATGTTGCATGCCATTTTCAAGTGTGACTCTAGCATGTTTTGCCATCAGACTGGAGGATATTTCTTGTCTGTCTTAGTAAATAACTCTCTTTGCTGCTCTAACTGATTGAGCATGCTGCTGAGCACAAAGGCAGCCTTTCTTTAAATATTCCTGGTTTTACAATCCCTTAAAACTAGCTAAAGCTGGCATCTCCAGCCTTCATCAATCATCCCACCCATGTCCCTTTCATGTCTCGGTGTACATTTGGTAACCAAACTCTAGATCTGGTAACCAATCTGTGTTGAAACGAGCTTCACCAAACAGTAATGCTTACCACACTGCTCCAAGGCTCTCACAGACACTGATGATGCCTCTGATTTAGGAACCCACATGGAACAGTGTCACACACATTCCCTGGCAGACTCTGTTGTGTGCCAGGGCTTTACCTTTTTATTTCTGCATGTGAAATGTGTTATGGAAAGTGTAGAGGGCACTGCACTGAGGCAAGTAATTTATCACCAACATAATCCTACAATATTCCATCTTAAATTCACTGAATGATAAGCTGGATGATATTCAATCAGTAACCAACATCTTAATCTTCTTAGCTGACAAATCATGCTAGTGTTTGGCAGCATATCAAAACGATACAAGCACACAATTTTGATTGTGCTCCAAGCACATTAAAGTCATCACTTCTTCTTCACTGTACACAATACATTTTTAGGAGCAGAAAGATGGACCAAATCCTCATTATTTGTGAACTAAGAGTCCAGCTCAAACTGAACAAACCAGTAATTTTGTTTTTAAAGCATTCCAAGTAAATGATAATAACTGAAGGTCTCATACCAAGGAATAGTTAGCTTACCTTTATTGAAGTGCTGCAGTCGAAACGGAAAGATTTGGTTTGTCCATTTTCAAGATACACCTTTAGAACATTTGGCATGAAAAGAAGCGAGTTGTCCTTAACTGTTTCCTGTCAAGCAAATTAGTGAATCAGATTACAACATGCAACAAGAGAAATATAAATATTGTTCTATCAAGAAGTACCTAATTTTGACAGAAAAGCAAAAACTGAGAAGGAAGGTGCTGGCCCAAACTGAAAGAAGAAATACCCATGCCCTGCAAGGGTCTAGCCAGGCTCATTACTGCTGCCCTCTATAGGTTTCTGCCCTGGAAAAATATAACTGTTCACATACATTTTATGTTTGGCTAGGGGGACTCTGTTTTCCCTAAATACTATCTGTCTGACAATAAATATTGCCTCTGAAGTTGAAACATTTTCACTGAAATAGAAAAATGGATTACTGTTTCCCTGAATATAGTGAGCTATTTAGTGTTTTCAATCTAAAAAATTGAAACTACAGTTTGTTAGTAAGGATTACAATCAAGGTAATTAACATGTTCTTTATAGAGGGATATTAAATACTGCTCTTTCTTTCATCATTTAAGAAGAACAGCCTATAACATTGCTACTGAATTTGATGATTCATAACCAGTATAGCAAAATAAAGATGGAGAAGGAAGGGAAACAAATCTTTGGAGATACTGTTTGCTTCTTTTTATTTTACAAAGCAGAAATTGCTTTAGAAAAAATGCAGTACCAATTTAGGTTTGGAAGAGAGTTGGCTAAAGACATGAGAGTGGAATGATGCTCTGGCAAATTATGAAAATGAGCTGGGAGTTCATGTCTGAGGAGGAGTTCAGTGCCTCTCAAAGAGAGGCTGGCGTTGCCTGAGGTCTGGAAACAATAAGTTCAAGGAGATAAAACAAATTTTAAAGTGGTCTGTGAGGTTAATCGGTTTTTAAATTAAAATCTTAATCCGTTTTTCTGACATGGTACCTCTCTTGAGCTTATGGGCCTCATGAAAACATAGTTGATCTGAAGAAACCAACAGACAAACACTATCAAAAGTATAAAGACAAATGTGTTATCACCACAAAATTAATTCACTAGCATCTTAATTTTATTTTAAGGGACAAATTTTTCATAAAATTATGGGCCTAGTGCACTTGAAAAAAGATCTTTGGAAAACTTCAGAAACAGAAAAACCCTTCTCTTTTCAAGCCTGTCACTGCTTTTCCTGCCATGTAATTACCTCCCTTTCCAGGCTTGAGCTGTGCCTTTGGATGAAATGCACAATCCTTTCTGAGGTGAAATAGCTGCATACTCACCGACACCTGCCCATTGATAATTACTTCCTCAGAGAAGCGCACTTTGACAGGATTGGACTTCAATCTTGCCTTTTTTGCAGCACTAATAAAAGCTGATTTAGGAGACTGGAAGAAAAGATGATGACAAGATATATCACATAACTTAAAATTAAAACCTTTCTTTTCTTTTTTCAGTTATTTCCCCTATTATATGCTGGAAACTCCATGCATACAGCAACATTTTGCATACAGAAGAATGGAAATACGGTCAAACCATTATGCATCTTAAGGTAATCTCTATGTACATACACATAAGGAAACACCAGTACATACTGAAAATACTGGAAATTATCCCACTGTTAGACTGGAGCAATGAGAAGGGTTCTCAGTGCACACAGAAATTCCTGTAGTGTTCCCACAATGACTGCAGTCACCCAACCTCATCTGCATGAAGGGACACTGACCAGAGACCTACCAGTGACCCTTTCTTTACAGACTGAATAGAAAATCTTTGCCTAATCTGTGATCTATTGGACAGACATACACACAAATTTTGCAAGAAAAGTGTCTGTGAGGTCTCCAAATGCAGTGGCATCTCACTGTATTTGTGCACTTCAGAGCACAGGTGAAAACCACCAAGAGGCACCTGCAGGCCATCAGGCTTCCCCTGAAGGCACCCCCTAAACACACCCTGTGCCATCAATATTGACATGTTGTAGGGCTTCATGGATTAGAAATGTAGAAGCATTCCGAATTTTCTTCTGAGACCTACTTGACTTTTACCTACTACATCTTCAGGTTCACCTGTTTTCAGCCCCGGGAAAAAAGATCTCCTCACTAGAGAAATTTGACTAACAGCTACTTTTTAGTAACAAAATAAATATTCACAGTCAATGGGATTTCCATTTTCAGCAGCAGAAGTGAGGTTGGTTTATTCTCAGGTTAGTTGCAAACACGGTGCTTCTTGGCATTGCCTCCTTCATGACCGTGATAATGGGCAATGGAAGACTTTCTCACTTTGGCTGAAAGTCACTGGGCTCTTTTGGGCCAGGTTTTGATCCATTTGTTTCATGAAAATATGAATTAATAATTTCAGAATCTTACTCTAAGTCCTAAGTGGCCTTACTAGTTTTGAATAAAGACTTACGTCATGTTGGTTTTTCTGTGAGAAAAGGAAAGGGGAGGCACAAGTGGTGATGATGCAACGTGGCATGAGAGCTGTCCTTGTAAACATGGGAAGTCTCATTTCTATCACTCAAATTCTGACTCAACAATCTGCAGGAGCAATGGAGTAGTCCAAGTTGGAAACAATGTGCTCCTCTGTTTCCGTCTCTGATCTCTGCTGAAACTGCTTAAAAATTTATTTTCTTGTGATGCAGAAGCCTTGTTTCTTAACCAGCTAGTTACTTGTTTCTAGTAACTAGCAGGAACAAGTCTAGTTCATTTCTGCATGCCTCAAATCTATCATCACATTGAAAACACGGTAACTATTACCATAGGTTCAGTATCAACCAGTGAACAAGGAATGAACACTGCCACATTCTCCCAGGAAACATCAGAGACATCCAGTAATCCCTGAGGCACAAAATAGAATCAAGAAATAAAAATAAATGCTTCTTCGCTTTCATAGTTCATTCTTTCTTACCTCTCTAGCACATATGACCACACAATAATCAATAATTGTAAATAACAGAAAATTCAACCCCATGAACAAACCAAGACCAGCTTCCAGAGTCACTGCTGAAAAAAGTGGAAGGTCCCCAGAAATTTTGAAACAACCACAAAAAAAAAAAAAGGAATAGTGCACAAAAAAAAAAAAAAAAAAAAAGCATCTCAAGGTGGGGGACCTTGCTGACTTCTTCAGCACGAGGGGACAATATGGAAATGCTGAAGCAGTTTAAATACTGTCCTCTGGAGATTAATTCCTAGAAAGATACAGTATAAAACAGTACCATGATTAATAAAACAACTCTAGAGATGCCTTCTCTAATTTCCTTCCTCTCCATGTAGTCTCCCTTGGCAATGTGTAAGGGGGATAGTTTATTTGGCACCCAAGCAATGGACTGCAAACTGTTGATTCCACCACCACAGGGCAGCACAGCAGCAGGATTAGGCTACTGGCTTTCCCTTGCAAGAACATGGGGAAAACAGTGGCTTTCTCTTACTATTCTTGCTGAAAAAATCTCTGTGCTGTTGCTTGCTTTTATTACAGATGAGTCACCAGTCTGGCCTCTCTTGACAGGCAGACTGCCAAATTTTTTCTGGATTCTGGCAAGGTTATTCCCATACAGCAATTCTGGAAAACCACTATGTGTCCCTATTGCTCTCTACAACCTCTTTTTCTCTCTACAGCCTCAAAAGTCACTTGCAGGAGGCATAAACACTTAAATTGTTTTATTACAAAAATGCGATCAACAACTAAAGGTTTGAACATATGTGGGCTTCCAAGAACCCCTCTGGGATGTGGGGTTTAATGTACCCATTGTACAGCCATGGGAGCACACCATGGTCTGCCATAAAACATGGCACTTCCTTTCATTTCCACTTTTGCTGTGGATACATGGGAAGGACTCTGGCCCTTTGCCAGGCACTCCAGGTGAGCCTGGAGCAGACTGTTTTCCAAAAGCTCCAAACTATAAACTAGGGGTGTAGGAAAATGAAACAGCTGTGCCAGGTATTTGGGAGAACATTCTCTGCTGGTTAAAGGTTTGAGTAATAGCCCAGCTTTTGTGTTTAATTGCGCAATGTCATTGTTTCTACCTCTGCATCAACTTGACACTTGACATTTTCTCCTTGGGAATAGAAGTGTTTCTAAAGGATGTGCAAATACCTGGGAAAACAGTTAGATTTGATTGTTGGAACTTGCCTGTCTAACAAAGCCTCAGCAAGACGATGTGCAGCTCTATTGTATTTTAATGTCTTTAGGTTTGTAGAAGAATGCCATCACTTAATGATTCTCATAGTGCCAGATAATAATTCATTTATTTCTGAGGCTCTGTGTTTTAGCCAAATGGATGCCATTATTCTCAGTTAATGACCTTAAGCAGGAGGTGTTTACACTAATGCAGGACATCTATCACTGCAAGTAAAGTATTTGCATTGACACAGATAAAAACAGCTTAATTAGAGTGACTTTTGCAAAATGAGGGCACACATTTTAACAAGGAGTCAAAATAACTCAAAACCCTCCAAACTTTATTCTGTGTGACCTAAGCCCTGTTTCCTATTAAAAGCTCAAATTTATTAGGATTTTATATATTTTTTACTTGTTTACATAGAATTCAAAGGAAAATATCAGCTGATCATTTCAACACTACCTAGAGAAACTGCTAACAAAAAAAACAAAGCATTGCACAGAAATATACTTGGAGGAAATAATAGTGAAGACCTAGACCCGACTTTGAACAATGCTTATAGTGACTGCAATCAATGGGCTTCCCATCAGCAGGGTCAAAACACGAAAGATTGCAGAGCAGATTTTCAGGAAAATGTTATCTTCTCATTTTCTAGACTTCTCAAAATCAAATCCTATATTTGTCAGTAGCATTAGAGTGGGTAATTTATTAACAGATTTTAGAAACAATAGCCTACATTATGAGGGAAACGTTTTTGGTGGAAGTAAAAACGCCTAGTGCTTCATGCACTAGGCATAAACTATAATTTGGGGGACATTGCGAAGGAAGTGGGTTTTATTTGCTGAAAAAGCCCCTTTGAGTGCTCTTGCCAATAGAGGTGCTGCAACAGCAAAACCTTTACTCATGCTCAAGAAAAAAAAAGGATTTAGTAGCTAGAAGAGCACAGTGTAGTACTGAGATATCATAAAGAAATAGCATGATAGCAGTATAGGGCAATCACAAGAAAATCTGCTCCGTAACTGTAAGCATCAAAATTAGAAATACTACATTTAAAACTACATAATGACTGTAGTTTTTAAACAGTCACAGAGTGTATATATGCAATAAATTTTAAGCTTGTTTTTTAAAAATAGTCATTAGTCTTATATAAAATACTCAGTATCCTAGAAAATAAGGAAAAAATTGCACAAGTGCAAAAAATGTGTTGACTTTTTGGTTCATGGCTAACAGCAATTACAAGCACCAGTATTTAACAAGCAAATAAAAGGTGAGTAAGAGGAAGAATTACATTTATTAAGTGGAACAGGACATAATGCCCAAAGGCAAACTAAATATGGTAATTCATAGCTGCGAACAAGGCTGAAAAGACTACACTGGCTCACAAGAGCATTGTAGAAGAGCAAGTAGGGACATGGAAGAAATAATGTGGAGTTTTACCACACAGTAATTTGTGTTAACCACACCGCACTGACAGAGGATCATCAGGATTATTTCTTTGTTAAACTCTTGGCACAAATTTAATTGTTGGAATAATGGTCAGATCTGGGTTCTCTCTTAAAAAGTTGGCAATCTATCATAGACAATTGCATTTAATTATTTGCATTATTTATATTTCACCATTTGTAGATGGTAATCACAGTCTGATCATTAGTACAACAAACTCTCAATAAGATTGTTGCCACAACCATTATGATCCATAAATGCTATTTACTGCAATTTTTCTGCAACTGTTGTGTCTCAGAAGTATAACCATGTTAAAACAAGAAGCATCTCTTTCAAAACAGAAGAAGATCCTATCTTTTTCCCATTGCAAAACTTAATGCACAGCAAAATTGCCACAGATCTCAGCCAGGCCTGGACTTCATCCAAGGAGCTTAAGAGATTAATCATGAAAGCAACCTATCAAATGATCTCTGCACATAAAATCTGAAAGGATATCAAACAGGCAAGTTATTTGATCTAAGTAATGCTTAAAACTTAATAAGGCAACAATCAGAATGATAGTTCATTTACAGAATAAAACAGTCGGAAATTATAATCAAATGCCATACTTCCAGAAATCAAAACTCTGAACTGCTTTAACTGCTTGAGCTGCTTGGTGACCTCCCTAGGAGCACTGGTGATAAGAACCTAACAGATATTTGTAGATTGATGGAAAGAAAAAGATAGCCTAATGCTTTGGCTTGGTCATAATTAAAATGAAATTTTAATGTGTTTTAATGTGTTTAATCATTAAATAAAACTGAATGCATTTAAGCAAAAATTATCTGCAAAAGCTTTCAAAGAGTACCAAGTGAACTACAGAGTACCATAAATCTAGATTACATCTACTTTCACCTGCAATCATAAAGGATGGTTACTTAAATGCAAAATTAAACCACACTCTAAATAGCACAAATAAAACCAATTAAGAAACAGCACTTTTGTAATCCATCTTGGCAGATATTTTCCTGCAATGGCAGAAGGAAAATCACCATTAAGAAGAGAGATCAATGAAATGTTTGTTGAGATGTACTTCTGTCAAGAAGAGGGAAGAAATTCAGTCTTTATTTAAAAGCTCTTACTTTCCTTTGTCTGGTTTCTACCTCATCATCCCAGTTTTTTTAGCAAAATAGTAAAAGGAAACATGGAGGAGGCTAAATTAAACAAATGTGCATCATAACTTTTGAAGGCATAAGTATTATTTCCAAACTGTAAAGCAAATCGTATTTGTCAGAGGATTCCCTGCACAGAAGACCAGGACAAGTACACAGCTGGAGTCAGCAACACCCAGGGGTTGCAAGGCTGAAAGAGATGCCAACAGGCTCAGGCACTAGTGACAGCAATGGTGTGGTGGCAGTACGAGGGCCAGCATGGACCAGACGTTCAAAGTGACTCAGGATACCCAGGCGACCTTGCAGCCCAAGGTTTGCATAAACGGAGGGGTTTTGCACTGCTTCAGGGCCAAAACTTGGCTGCACAAACTGGCATCATCCCAACTACTCCACATCCCTACAGACACCCTTGCTTCCACTGCAGAAAAAAACTGAAGCTGAAAGCCGTAAGGGGAGGATGCTATGAATCAATAAAAGCCTGGTCTGGACAGGGAGGGAGGTACAGTAACACTGCACAGACGAATCTGCCAGGTGCAACAGTCCTGCACTCAAGGCCCTCCCAACCAGTTCATTTCACCAAGCATCCCAACCTTGGGGTAAAAATCAGTCAATTAAAGCTAGCACCAACATGCAGGCATTAATCTCATCTTCTAACTGCTCTGTGCACATTCTTGGGGAGACTATCTTCATGCCTACATGAGATTAAATGTCCATCACCCCCAAAACCACAAGTGATTTGTCTGCTGAGGTAGAGCTGGGGGACTCTGATAGATATACTAGAGTGGGGCAGTGCAAATTCATATACAAATGGGCACATCAGTCCAAACAGCTGACAGAAAAGCGTTTCAGTAGCATCCTTAGCTCAGTGACATTTGGAGGTATTTCAGATAATGATTAGATTTTGCTGCTACTTAACAAGAGGAGCAGATTCTGCCTTGTCAGGCCTCACAAAGAGCTTGAGCAAATAGCTATGAATCACAGACTGACACAATTAAAGAATGGAAGGTACCTCAAGGATTATCCAGTTCCAAGCCCTGTGCCATGGACAGAGATACCTTCTAATAGACAAGGTTGCTCAGAGCTTCATCCAACCTGGCCTTGAACACTTCCAGGGATGGGGCATCTGCAACTTCTCTAGGCACCTTGTTCCAGTGCTTCACCACCCTCAGAGTAAAGAATTTCCTCCTAATGTCTAGTCTAAACCTACTCTCTTTCAGTTCAAAGCTACTACCCCTTGTCCTGTCACTACATGCAAAACCTCACACTTGGTCATGTTAAACCTCAGAAGATTCCCATGGGCTCATTTCTTGAGCATCTGGTCCTTTACGTCCTTCAGGTGTGTCAACTGTCCCCCTTGACTTGGTGTCATTTACAAATCTGCTGAGGATGCACCTAATCCCTTTGTCTATGTCATTGACAAAGATATCAAATAAAACTGGTCCCATCACAGACCCCAGACGGACATAATTTGTCACGGATGTCCAACTGATGATGGGGATTCTGAGATGTTGAACATAACACTCTGGATTTGAGCATCCAACAAATTCTTCATCCACCTAACAGCGCCTCTAACAAATCCATCTCTCTCCAATTTAGAGAGAAGGATGTTGTAGATGCCCTGATGTGCCAAAGCCCTAATAAACAGGTATGTTATTGGGGGCTTGTCCACTGATGCAGTCACTCCATAGAAAACCACTACTCTGGTCAGGCAAGACTTGCCCCTGGTAAAAATACCAGGTGATGACTTTCCTTCTTTTCCAGGTTAAAGGCTGTGCCTGTGCCATAAGGTTCCATTGAACATGGAGTGTACAATTTATTGGCATTTCAGCTTCCCTTACATTCAGTTCATACAGGGCTTGCTCTCAGACCAGCAGCATAATGATAAGAGGTCACAGCACCTCACAGACATAGTACTACACTTTGCTGTCCACTTTCAAGGGCGACACATAGGTGCACTAAAAGCACATGCCCTTTCTTCACCTGACATTTATAGACAAGAATTAAGCCTGTCAATGGATGAAACCTGCATAAAAAAGAAAGTGGGCGAGGATTTCTTTTCCCCATCATATATATTCACTGTGACCTAAACCACTGGCTGTAAAACCAGCAAGCTTTAAAGGCAGATAGGTTCTTCATTTAGTCAGACCAGGCCTCATTTTCATTTAAGGTGACTGATATTGGCCTGATCCTAGATCACCCTCCTGACAGAGGTCTTACTGCAGGGTGGCAGCCCTTGTCAGTTTTTGCTGTGGAATGCATGCTCTTCCCCCACGAATTAGGTGCAGTGCAGACCGGCTTCTAGAAAGGTGCAGGACAAGTAAAGCTGCATGGCCACCTCAAAACTAACCAGAA
Source organism: Melozone crissalis (assembly GCF_028551555.1). Lineage (NCBI taxonomy): Eukaryota > Metazoa > Chordata > Aves > Passeriformes > Passerellidae > Melozone > Melozone crissalis. Next base: position 56,911,392 of record NW_026535791.1, on the reverse strand, counting down.
AGGCTAATGACTAGTACAAAGACACACCGTTTTCAAGATGTACATTTTGTCAGCTTCATCAGATAAACTTGTTTTCAAGTCTTTGTGTCAAATCCACCTCATCTCTTATTCTTGCATGAAAAGGATGCAATTATCCTTTCTTAATAAAAATTTCTGTGTATCAGGCTAAACAACAGGGAGCCAAATGCTGAATCTGAATTACTCCTGATGCATGGCTGAGGCCCCTCAGCAGCCTGCAATGTCCACATGGCTGTGCATGGACAGATGGGTTTCCTCCCCTGGCTTGCCTTCTCCCCGTTTTTCATGGGAGATGGGTTTGAGGTCATGAAGCCACTCCCACAAACCACTGAGTGAGTTGCAAAGTCACATTGCATCAACCAGCTCTGAATGGGCTGCAGTTTCTCCCAGTCCATTCAAGGAAACCTCACATGGGTGTCTGTCTATCTGCTCTCCCTTTACCTCCACAGGCTGGAGATGCAGACAGAGCCCTCCCTTAGATAAAGTACAGCTGCTTTGCTGCAGCAGTGTAACTCTGTGGGACCAGGGCAGAATCAAGAAAAACCCAGGAACTGCAACAAACAAGAAATTGAAGCAGAACTCAGAATTCTACTCTATCACTATGAGTTTAAAGACTGTTATTTTTTAATTTACTAATGTAGCCTTTGAGTAGAGGACACAGTAATGCCATCTTAACACCACCTTTAATAGACACAGCCCTTACTGCACTTACTTCTTTTTATTGCACAGATAATGCAGGGACACAAGCAGAATATGGGCAGAAAAAGAAGCTGCTATGTTGCTAGGAAACTAATTCAGAAAACATTGACAATACTTACAGGGTAAGGTTGAACAACAGTGAGGAGGATCGATTCTTTGCAGCTTCTATAAAAAGAAAAAACAAAGCAAAATCAAGTAAAGAGTCATTCTTTTATTCACTATCGATAACCTGCTTTTCTTTTTAATGGAGAAAACTGCATTAATATGGAAGAATGTTCATTACAATGACATAGCAGAGTAGTACAGAGATTAATAATATGCCAAAATAACGACACATATTACGAAATAAGTTTTTTCCAATCTAATAAATTGAATTGGCCTAACAGTGCAGTTTATGCTACAAACTTTTTGCTTCATCAGAGGAACCTGCAATAATGGTTGTCTCTAGCAAGAATGAAGTAACCTTTGATTAATTGCATTGGTTCAGCATCTGTAGTCCATTAATTTCTTTTACCTACTTTACAAATGCAAGTCACTTTTATACCACCTAGCTCTTGTACACTTCAAGCCAAATCTTTTTGAAACAGCAGCATTCTTTTTTAAAACAAAAATGAGGACAAAATTTAACCTCCATTCCTTCTCTAGATCACCTTTTTAAATGGGTGGGAAAAGACTAATGTTTGGTGAATACTCCCATTAGAATTTTAAGTTTTTACAGAAAAACTTGCAGAATTGCTAAGGAGAGGTTTTTCTTTCAATTTAAACAGCTCTTCTTTATGATGAAACTAGTAAATGCAAAACATATGAAAATCTCTAAAAATCCACAACTGATTTACAGGAAAAAGAGAAGAAATTATTACGAATCTTGATGTGACCGAGTGGCCTGGACAAATAATACATATAATTTAATTATTGGTGGGTAGATGGGGGTGGTGGATAACTGTGGAAAAGTAAAGTGGAAGGAAGGAAGAAAAGACAATCACAGTCTATAGCTCTTGTATTATCTTTTGATCAGATGGTTGCAGTGGGTGATATTAGTTAAGAAAAGGTCAGCTGCCATTTTGTTGAGATAGAATTAAATTTCTATTGGTTTTACTACTTTAAAACATAAATTGTTTATTTATGTGAGTTACCACCTGGATAAATTGACATGGAACTGATTTTGCATGCCTGACCCCTTGAGCAGAACTAACTAAAAATAATCATACTGTATTGGTTGCATATAGGGTCACCTTATAGAAAAAATGACAACACTGATATGCAACTTAAGAAGCCAAAAGGCAAAAAAAATGGAGGAGAGAATGAAGGCCTAGTCAGAAAACTATTCTGGAATGTCAGTCTATACTTGATGAAGCAAACACATTATTAAATGCCAACAGGGATAACAAACTCTACTTTTGCCAAAGCCATCAGTCATGTAAGGAGCAAAGTCTAATCTAATACCATGTAACTAAAAAAAAAAAATTGCTAGAGCTTCAATTTTTTACTTCTTTTATTAGATATTTGCATTATTACCACATTTTTTGGGAATCTACAAATGCATGTTAAGAAAGGTAATTTATTTCAAGAACCTCATAATCTCTGTGCTATCCACATCTATCCAATTATGATTGCTATATTAACCTAGGCAGGTTAGTAGACAGAAAGGCTCACAGCTGTTAGTTTGGGATAAACTGCAGCACTGGGATAACTGCACCATGACCAAGTGATCCTTTCAATTACTTTGAACTCACTACTTTATGTTTCTCATGCTGTGCATGATTACCACCACCACCTCTGCCTCCTGCAGTCCAGCTATGCTAGAGAGTTGTCTTTAAAAATAAAATCAGCTTCTCCTGAAAATGCTTTTCAGCTATTCATTATTCTTGGATTAAACCTGTCCAGGTGTCAGGCTAGGCAAGATTCATGCTAGATTAGAAAATGTTTTTTTTTTTTTTTAACTAAAAGATCAAAAGGTATATCTGGTGGAAAAGACTTTCTTGTAGGATAAACACTTGCATTGGAAGGATGCTAGATGGGACCATACACTCAACATTTAAGGTTATAATAAGACCCTTTGGAGTATCTGCTTAGTTTCACCCTGAAATGTCTTTCCTAATGTGCCTAAATTTTTTAAAAAAGCCTATATTACAGTTATTTTAATACCTTTCATACTCACTTAACAACTACCTAATTATTTCTGTGCTCTTTTAGAGTCACTTAAGACCAAACATCTGCAATACCAGCTTAGAAAACAAGCTGCTGACTTTTTGAGTGCTCTGCCATCTCACTGGCTAACGCCAACATCACAACAAAATATCTTCATGTTTCTTTCATTTCCTGACATTAGAATCAAACAGTGATAACAAGGCTGAAAAATCTGATGGGAATTTGTGATTCATCTCTCTGTCCTTCTCCGTGTCCTGCGTGGTGATTATATTTGTCCATTCTCACTACTCCTCACAGCTACTTGGGCTGCAACAAGAAGAGAATATAGATGGTTTGGGAATCAAATCATGTCTATTATAAAGGTTAAAGTTGCATTACTAAGTATCAGGCATCTCGAGCTGCATGAGGCATTAACATTCAGCTACAATGGCAGCCTCTGTGAACTTGAGGCTGGAAATCACTGCCTCTCCTCTGCTTCTTGCTAGCTGGAAGAGAGGAAGGGCAAAGGCAGGTGGGGCACATGGGGGAATCCCAGGATCTGAGCAAAACAGAATAAGTGGGTCTATTATTCATATGCATCCTACAGCAAATATAGCACATAAATAGAAAAAAATGTATATGTTGCTCTTAAGAAGGAGAAATGAAAAATTGCTTATGCTAATTTTAAAGCTTTTAGCAGTTTTACATACTAGAGGAATACTTGGTTTCTTTCACACTGAGGATGAACAAACAAAGAATTAATTAAAGCTATAATAAATAATATAATTTTCAGGAAATACAATTCAGAAAAATCTTCTAACCTTAACTTAGCTGTTTCATTCACAATGAACAATAAATTCTGAAGCTCTTGTTCTGAAACACTTTTCTCTGCTATTTTAAAATCATCTGTTTCAATTTGGGTCTCACTATTGATAAGAAAGACCTGAATTCCACAATTGTGGATTTTGATGCCATGATCTGCAGTATGTTTACACTACATTTTTGAAGTAAGGAAATGGAAATCAATGGGTCAAAAGCTAACTAAAAAATCTAACAGGTTACCTCAAATGCCCTATTCAAAGCTAAGGAAAGTGGAAATTATCTTTTAGTATTATGAATATTAACACAGTATTATTGAGCAAAGGGTTTGCAAAGTCACTCTATTGTGGTACATTTGAAATTATTTCATAGAATGAATCACAGGGTTGGCAGTGACCTTAAAATAATTTAGTTACAACTAAGGATCATTTTTTATTTGAGTTGTATATACATTTTTAGGTAAAACCTGTTTTGCAGTACTTATATTCATCTAGGGAAGTTACAAATTTCACTTCCCCAGGGTTTTATCATGAGCAACAATTCCTGTGGAAGAGTTTTCCCCAGAGATCCAGGTATATTTATTTCCGGGGATGGTGACATCCTCTGGAAGGACCTTGGTGGGACAGAGTTGACCCAATTTAAGGCAGTTTCCCCATTCTCAGTTGTTATTACACAGCACAGACACACAGAGTGAGCTTTGAGGTTCTGTGATGATTCCAACCTGCCTGAGTTGACCTGGGGCACCTTGATAAACTATGAGACAAACTCAGTACTCATGGATACCCATGAAACAATGTGGAGGGATCCAGGGAGAAAGGCTTTAAGAAGAGTGTGCTGGGCTGGTTTTGCCACAGGAGAAGCAGCACTGTGCAAACAAAAACACTCAAGCTAAAAGCCCTCAGCACCAGAGAATCCTCCAGCAAGAGCCATGGCATGTGGGGCTCTTCCCTTTCCATTTCCAAAGGCAACCCCACAGAACACAAACTGCAGGCAATAGTTGCATGACTAATTGACAAGTACAACAGATTAAACCAAGCTGGAAGCCATGCTACTGTGGGCACATACCTTTTGATCTTTAATTACATCTACCCATCGATAATCACTGTTTTAGCAGCAGGTGAAGAATCAGACCTCTCCATGCCTAGGACAATGTTTTCCAGAAATCGTTTTAGGTGAACACAGAAAATTATACTTTCTCTGGAGGTTGCCAATACTTGGAAGAACCAACTGCTGGAAAAGTGGTAATGGGATTTCAGTCTCTGCCTTTTCAGCTGACCCTTAGGAATTCTCCCTGAACATCCTGTACACAGTGAGAGATGGCATTCCTGCCATCACACCATGCAGGCAAGGAAAGGTACAATACACATGGCATTACATTACCAGCTCCATCTCAGAAGACAGTTGCAGGAAGCATAGCAGGAAGCTCATAATATAAGGTACACCCAACAGAGGTGAGGTCTGGGGTCCCAATTTAGGGAGGACAGGTAACACTGCATGAAATAGAGTCACAGAAGAAGTCATATGAGGAAGTCACAGAGAAGTCATATGAGAAGCCTCATATGAGGCCAAGGTACCGATCTTTGGGTTCAGACACATGAAGAACAACTTCAGAGATGAGCATCAACTTGGATACTGTTTTCTGGAGATGACAGAGCACAGAATACAAAGATCATAGTGTCCAGGTCTTATTTTTGGAGATCAGAATGGTGCATTGTAATCCCTGGTATCAGAAGGCAGAGACATCACAATCACATTTGGAAAGCTGTGGCTGCCCTGTCTGCTGATGTTAATGATATTACCTGTCCTTAGTCTTGCTGTCAAAGGAGTGAAATACTTTTGACATCCAAGCAACTTCAACTTGTGAACTCCTGAACCCTACACTTTAATTTGCATAGCCTGCTACTTCACAAAGTCATTAAAATTTAAGTGTGCCATCAAATATCTGAGGGCTTGCAACAGCAAAAGCAATCTGCACAAGAACTTGGGAATTTTGCAAGAATCCTGATTGAATGCCTGAGCCCTAAAAACTGTGTAAGTAATGGATGCTTGAAACAACCACTGACACATAAAAGTATAAAACACATAAGGATAGGATTATTACAACACTGCAGGATCAAACAGCAGCAGAAACACAGCTGAGTGAAAAGATGCTCAGATTCAAACATAAATAACTTCAATAATAGCATACTGAAAATTACTGTCAAAGCAAATTGTGTTCTGTATAAATGTTCTTTATTTTAAAGGCCTGGCATGGTGTGAAAGTCAATCTTTAAAATCGTCACAGTCTGCTGCTGGCACTAATTGGAACCCTTGTTGGCAATCTCTGTAAGGGGTCAAGGAGTGAATGTGTCTGCAGGCTGAATTACACTCGCTTCCTCCAACAAAAGTGGTCCCTTCAGAACAGGGCTGTGGCACACTGGTTGGCTTTCATACAGCAGATGCCATCTCAGATACCTCTGCAATAAAGGCTTTGAGAATAAAGAAGCCTCCTCTTCTTTAAAGCTGTTCATCTGTCAAGCTTTCACAGGTACCAGATTCACACTGTTTCCTCCTGTACTAGCACTGTGGGAAGGTAAGCCCTATAAAGTTGTTGAATTTCAGTGCTGTATGACAACTATATTTACCTCTTATCAAAATAAACCCTCCTCTCATAAATACTCAAAGGTTTCCAGCTGCTCATATTTTCAACTTTAAGGCTGTTAAAACTTCATAATTGAGTTACCAAAATGTTGGTCAAACAGTAAATACCTGTGTATGCTGTAAATACCTGTGTATGCTGTTAGAGGAGGGCTTTGGCCAGGCTGCTTGAATACCAGCAGCAGTCTTACACTGCTGAGCAATGTTACCTGCTCCTTACTACACTGGAATTCAATTAATTGAGTGCACCTCGAAGTACTGGTGATATTCAGAAAACTTGACATAGACAAAGGTGCCTTCTTTAGACAATCATTTTCCTACTTACACAGATTTATGATGGCCTCCCTGAACCCCTGGGAGCACTTGGGATTAAACTTCAAGACTGAACCAACAAAATATTAGGAGTTACTACACTGGAGTTCTCTCATCCAACAGAAGCAGTATGTGCTTATTTTGGTCAATGTATCAAAAAACAACCCAAGAACCAGATGAGCATGTGTGTGTATCCGATGGACTGAGACTGACACCAATTCCGACTGTTGGCATACCACTGCCAACACTATCAGCACGTCAATTAATCCATGCTGCATGGAGATGCCATACAGCCAAGGAGAAAAATGCAGTGCTTATTCCCCTATTAATTAATTGTTCAGCTGTCCTCTTCTAATTAGACTTTCTACACATTAGTTTTAAAGGATCAAAGGCAGACAAAATAGGATAATATTGGTCTCTCAGGTCACTCATCCAGGCCAACATTCCAGTGCTAGTTTTCTCTATCATTAACTGCCAAAATCTCAAAAGCTCTGAGGAAACGTTAATTTTCAAAGTGTAATGAAGAAAATGAATATGAGGCAGTCCCAAGATGTCTATTGATGGCATATCTTGAGAAGTAGTTCTATGGAGCTTTAATACAATACTAGCAAAGTAAAATATTTACAGAAGAGGTTGGTCTCACCATGGAAAGGTCAGTTGTAGTCTCCTGAAAATTTCTCATCTTTATTTGTCACACTGTGCTGCTTCCATCAGACTGCAATTACTTTTAAATGGCATTTCTATGAGCATTTTGTGCACGCCCTTTTGGACAGTTTCTAAGTCAGCTAAGTGCAATTCTGCTCTCCATTCAGCAGCTGTCCATGCCCAGATCCAGCAGACACACAACACCTGCCCACTGTTCACAATGTTCAGGGATGTTAAACCCACAAAGTCAGTCTGGGCTCACTCATTCTTTGCACTGGCATTCTCATTGAGGATGTCCAGGAACTTGGGTTGTAACAAAACACCAAAGCTCCAGAACAAAATGCTCAACATGGTAAATTCTAACCATTCAAAAAAATCCACCCCAAAGCTGATGTGACAGACTATGCTTTGAAAGAGTGGCATGAACCATTCACCTGAGGAAGCCACCAGAGACCCGCACAACCAGCAATCGTTATTAAATACATTCCAATTTCTTCATCATTTCTTATATTCAGCTTTCAAAAATGGAGTCATCATGATATTTCTATAGTAGCATACATTTTCATATAAAGTTTAATTTAAAAAATGCTAAATGTAATAACAACATCTTTCTGTTTTCTAAAATAACTTCTAAATTTTTGTAAATATATATGGATGGTTAAACTGAGTTCAGAGTTCACTTACTCAGGAGGAGAAAGAAAAGAAATACAACATCTTGAGAACATATTTCTAGAGGTCTCTTATGTTCCTCTACATTATCTGAATTAGAATAAAAGAAATTTTCTTATGCTCTCTTGAATTTCTAGCACTTGTTTAGACACCTTGATGCAGTCACACAGTCTCTTGAGTTTTTATTTCATTTTTGTTTCAATAGTGGAAACAGATAAAATAATGAAGGTTAAAGCTGAAGGGTATTATGAGACAACTTTTCAAACCGTGGAAATTGGTGTTACTCCATTACTTATCTCAGTATAACACAGAGATTATCAATATGATCTAGCAATTGAAAAGGATGTTTCAGGGAGTAAACATAATTCACATAATGAAGCATTCACATAATGAAGCCTTGTCGATTTCTTCTTCTTTCTTTCAAAGAGCTGCTACGTAAATTTTCATTTAGAAAAGAATTTCGGTCTTCTGATGGCTTATTTTTAATGCCTGTTTTTGCTGACACTGTGTTAGAAGGCAACAATCATCACTTTACTCAATAATTTTTTTTCTCTAGTTTGGATGCAGCAGATATCTCAAGCTCCATGAGAAGGGAAAGTTTTGAGATAATTTGTGCTGGGCTATTTCTCTTCATTTTAAGTGGTAGAGCAGCTTAAACTTAGCCTAGAAGTCACCAAAAACTTCATGGCACAGCTAATGACTGTAGAAATGTAGCCCCTTTGCAGAAATGTAACTCTGTGCCCAGGTTAAAACTACACTGATGAGTGAACAAGCAGGGTGCAGCTCTGCTGTCACAAACCATCAATCCAAAGCTGGACTGGAGAGTGACTGCCTATGGATTTGAAGGAAATTCCCCTTGCTGGGATGGCCACAGCATCCTCTGGAGCAGGAAAAGAAATGTTGCTGTCTTCACAATGAACACTGGCTCTAGCAGAGCTCTTGTTTGCCTGCCTGGACTTCACAAAATGTAAACAATTGACATACTGATACTAACACAATGCAAATATTGCTTCATTAGCACATATATTCTCCCAACAGTTTCTCCCCTACCCTGATTTTTGACATATACTTTGGACAGAGATCTACCATACATGCTGCTGCAGTATTTTGTATAGTTTTGTATAGTATATTCTAGATACTATGGATGTTAAGAGATCAATAAAAACAATTATTTAATAAAATGCATTATCTAATGCCAAACACTTTGAATAAATAATTACATCAATGAATTAAAATAAAGACTAGTATGACTTATTGTTCCTTGCTGAGAAACAAGGAAATCACATACTTTACAATTATACTTCAAACTGGAAATAAGAAACTAAAAGAATTGAAGATATCAGAAAGTGTAGAGGAGCAATGCTGGTATCTGTACAATTGCAAAAGAGATTTATGAGAGTTACATGTTAAAGAGGACGAAAGATCACTAAAGATGAGGAAATCTTACAGATATTTTTACTATGTGACAAATTAACCATTATCTTTTACGATCAGAGCTTCATTTTCATTTGTACTGAAGCATTAGAAACCATTACAGCTGCTATTCATAATCTGTACGGCACTGGCATTTTCATTTTCACATTTGGGCATTGTGTGTGTAGTAATGAAAGGTCAGGCATTCACACACATCCTTCATCCCTGCAGCTATTAAATTTTTCTTTCCTTTAATGCTTTTCAAAAAGCAGAACATGAGATAAATTTTGCTGATTAAATGTTAAATGCTTTAGGATCATCTTGTTTTAGAGAGTTATCTGAGTTTTTATTAATAATGCATAACATTCACTTAGAGCTATTTTGTGTCGGAAGTCCTTCACAGCATTATCTCAGCTCAAAGTAACTCAGCCAATAAAGAAAAATAAATTAAAAAGAGGAAGATGCAATTGGAAATGTGATAAAGCTCTTGAATTCTGAAGAATACTGTATTTTCAAGCACTATATTATATACTGTTCTCAGTTCAATATTATTAGCTTGATTGTTGTTTCTTAAAAAAACCCACATTCATTCCAAGAGTGATGGTATTTTTCTTTCAGATGTCTGAACACTATTACGTTTGCTTTTTAGTCTTATCTGCCTTTTTGGGACCAAACTATCTCATCCAATCTAAGAGCATCACAATCCTTTGTTATGGAACACAATGCTAGAATAATATTTTAAATAATTACAGATTGCTGGAAATGGTTTTAAGGAGTAAATGTTTGAACAAAACAAGACTCACTCAATTCCTCATTAAGAAAAGTTCCAGCAGTGTCTTGAGCATTGTGGGTTTTATTATTAGTATTACTGTAATTATCATTATATCTGCAAGGTTAGACAATTGATGGATACTGAGCTGCAGAGACTAATGCAGAATGATTTTTGCTTACTGCATCTGGAATGGAAAATTGATTGGTCAGATGCCAAAGACATATCCATGTGCCACTGGAACAGTATAAGTGATGGCAAAAGTGATTTTATAATGATTTGGAGGAGCAGCCAAAGGGGCTACCTTCTCAAGCTACCATTCACACAGCATGTAATTCAGACTGCAGTCTCAAAGTGCAGTCTTTGGTTATATTTATATCCTCACACATTATTTAATTTATTTAATAAGTAGACTGAAAGGAGAAGAAATTGAGACAGAAATTCTGCCAGACAATTAACCACCTGTTCCTGTTAAATTGGATTACTTATTCAAAGTCCTGCCATGAATATATTCCATATATCTGGAATGTTTCAAATCCAAAGGTTCATCCCCTTTTTAAAAAAATTATTTAAAGGAAAAATTTACTTACTGTGCTAAAATCAGTTAGATGTAGCTTTAAAAATCTATTCTCTTTAAAGCTTTGTCCAATCTTTCAAAATCATATTATTAATTGTCATTTAATAAATCTTATAATGTATGCTGGTTAACCTAAAGATGCATTTATGCTGCTATACCCTTCACTTTTTTCCCTTTTTATGTATCACTAGAACAAAACAATTTTTTAACATTTTTCTTGGGAAGTTTCTCTGAAAAGTTTCAAAGCAAATGTATGCTGCTTATAAACATGGTTGTTAAGATAAAACTTAAATTATACTTAAGCAGAAATTCTTCCCTGATAAATGCAAATATATTGTAAATTATAGAGGGGGAACGAATGTTTGAAAAGGGGAGAAGAAAACTGCCTTGCAGACTCAAACCAAGCATAAAATGCTGAATGGTTGCATTCTTCTATGCACACAGAAAATGAAGACATAATTGCAGTGCAGTCGGATTCAGAGATGCGAGCTCCAGTCTAGATGGGTAACACCAGCAGTAAAAATACGATGCCAGTCTCTTCAGTATGGGCTCTAAAGCCGCCCACGCTTGCCTTGCCGATGTTTCGGTACCCGCACCCGGCAGATAAAGTTCGCCCGGGGACACGATTCACACAGGCACCGGGGCCGTGCCCGGCCCGCCGAGCCCGCCCAGCCCGCCGCCCTCGCTGCGCCGCAGCAACACAAAAAAAACAAAACAAAACAAAACAAAACAAAAAAAAGGTGAAAATTAACCAGTTTATATCCCTGTCCTCTCCCGCTCCTTAGGAGCTGCGGGTAACAGGGCTGAAGGGAAGGACAGGAAAACAGCTCTGCTCTTCAGGAAAACAGGGGGAGGAGGGAAGCTGTTCACGGGGGAGGTGACTCCATAACTCATAGCTGCAGCCAGAAGGTGGTAGGAGGGAAGATGCGTACTGGTGTAGGGGAAAAAGAAGAAGGGACTGACCCGATGAGACTTGCTAAATTGATTTCATAGGTATTTCGTACGTCATTTGTATTTGCTCAGCTGCTGCTGCGGCCCGGGAGAGCCCGAGCCGCCGCCCTGCAGTGGGGGCTCCAAGCGGCGGCGCTGGTACTGAGCCTGTCCCGGCACAGCCCCTGCTCCCGGCACAGTCCCTGCTCTGCCAAAGCAAGCAACTACTCAACACAAAACAGTGAATCGAGTCGTCTTGTGCAAGCCCTCTCTAAGCAGAAGCCATGGTAGCGAAGGGGCAGGGCCCATGGCCGCTGCTGCCTCTGGCTGAGGCTCTGAAGCAGCCCGGCCTGTCCATGACCATCTCCCGGGGCAAAGGCCGGGCTCGCTGTGCCAGGGCTCTGGGATGGAGCACTCAGACACTCACCGGGAGCTACAAATGAGTCGAGGTGAGAGGTGGCAACCGAGTGGCTCTGCTGGTCCAGCCAGCACGACCAGCCAGCCCCCACACCCGTCCAAAGAGGAGATTCACCTCGAGCTGTCTCAGGGCATGAGGTACCACAGCTCAAAGTGTCAAAAGCACTTCTCTAGATGCTTTCTGAAATCAGAGGGCAGCTGCAAATAGCTTCTCCCATCCTCAGCAAGGTTATAGGCAGCTAGTTCGGGCTAAAGGCTTGGTTTTAAAGAGTTGGAGCTCATAGAGATGAATTTTCAATCAGGTGTGAGAGAAGTTTTATTGTTCAGGAATTACCCTGACCTGTCAAACACACAAAGAGAACAACAGGCTCTGTGGGCTGCACTCGGGGTTTTAGGCACCTTGAGTCATCTACCTGGCCTTTGGATACTGCAGGGCCTGCTCTTGTAGTCTGAGCCAACCCATGGTATTCTGCATAAGAATGCATCCTTTATTAGCCATGTAAACAACTTCACCAGGTTTGAGAAGTATGCAGCATGAAGGTGCCCTTCCTACAGAATAACTCCTATAAAGAGCAACCTTTGGGGCCTGCAGATTTCTTCTCTTGGATGAACATCCCATTTTCCTCTCGAACAGCTTGTACTTGTGTTTCATCCATAGTATGTTAAGGACTTTCATTTAAAGCTAGTTCATGAACTTAAGCCATCACAAATATCCCTCACTTCAGCTGCAATCATGAGATAAGCACAAAAAAAAGCAGTTCAAAAATCTGCTTCACTTGTACACACTGACAACAAACTATCTGTGCAAGAATAAATTCCTTGTTCCAAGGATGTGCATTAAAATTCAGTTCTCAAAGGGGACATTGGAGCGGATTTAGCATGGAAGGATATATGTTCTTTAAGTGCTATAGGCCAAATCTCAAGATTAAAAATAGGAATTGATTCTGACAGAAAAATCACTGTATCTCTATGTTCCAATGGACACAATATTCTTCATTATGTAGTCATAAAGTAATTTTTTTGAGTCTAATTAGACTGCAAATGTGATTTGTAAAAAGCAAATTGAATCATTATTTCAAAATTACATTTACTGCTAATGCCAGAGTGCCAAATTATGAATATTGGCTGGCAGATTCTTTACATCTAAAAGTCAGTAGTTTTTGCATTCATGTGAGGAAAACAGTTACGAGTCCATCCTCAGGCATAATTTTAGCCTTTAAGTCAGCAAAAAGAGGATGAGACCAAGAGCAAGATCTAAACAGAGAGGTCACAGGATGATGCGTTTTTATCACCTGCAGCCCTGACTAGACACCAAACTGCCCACATGCATGCCACTAATTCCTTATGTCACACACGGCAAGAGAAGAATAAAAATATTGAAAAATAGTTCAAATTTACTAATCTGTTACTCTACAAAAAATAATCCAGCTACTTGAGATCTTTTAAACAAACCTTACAAATCCTTCTTAAATTTTTTTGCTTGGTTGTCTTTTTTTTTATTTTCAATATACTTTTCATTCCCTAATTCTGTCCTATCCTAACTAAAAGATAACCTCAGGGCAAAAGCTCTTTATCTAAAGGATCAACATCCACAAAGGCATATAAGGAAAAGAGACAGGGAAGAGAAGCATGTTTATAGAATCACACTCTCAAAGCTAATCATTAAAACAAAAAGTGGAGGAGGGAGGTCAGAGAGGTTTGAGAGGGTTTATTTTATTTATTTTCCTCCCTCTACCCTCTCCCCATCTGCAGCTTCCCAAGAATTGTTCAAAGGTCATACCTTCCCCATGGCTCTTCTAAAGATCTGAACTCCAAAAGGAAAGTTTCAGGAAGGTCACCTGTGAAGGGGATCTTTGCTCTTCACGATCTGTAAATTCATCATTTGAACGACATACTATTCACATTTTTAAAGGCAGTTATAAACAATCCACTCTCCTAGTTCTTTGATTCATCCATTCATTGAGACCAAATATTCCACTTTTGCTTTGCTGTTCTGCATGCTGCTGCTGCCAGTATCATTAAGCTGTTCAGTCAGCCTGACACTGCTCAGTGTTCTGGAACGTGTGGTGGTGACTGTACTTCCCTCCCCATGCTGCTGCTGCCACCTCGTACATGGAGTGCCTTCCATGAGCAGAGGCCTAAAGACCTCTTTCTGTTTTGTTCTGGGCAAAGAATCCCAGGTGTCCCAAAGGCTCTGTGTATTGCAATGGCCTGCACAACAAAGTCATTGGTTGCTCAAAGCCAGCCACTGGAGATGTTTAGGGATCCCTACAGCTGTGTGACACGACCTTAGACCTGCCACTCCTCTTATCCCACTCCCAAAGGGCTGGCTCTTGGAGAGGCAGGGAAAGCAAAGTCATCCTCCCTAAGCTGCCTCTCTGAGCTCACTATGGGGAGCATGGGAAGAAGGGATGGCTCCTCTTCCAGCTGCAACCTTTTCTTCCTGTGTCCTAGGCTGCACAATACTCCAGCTGCTTCAGATGCCATTGACTGCCTGTCCATCTACCCGTTATTAAGAAGTAATTTGGAAAATTATCCTATTCTGGAAATGCAAGAGTCCTTTCCCTTTGCAGAGTAAGGGTGAGATCCATACACAAGCATTCCCGTTCCAAGGGAAATGGAAAGAAAACGATCACTCTATACTTTCCACTTGAAAAATCCATATTATATATATTCATTAAGAAGGTCTTTGATTATGTGTGCAGCCAATGATGATTGAAGGGAAGAACCTGCATGTTGGGAAATTTAGGAGACTAGAGAATGGAAAAGTACAAAGCCGTGGCTAATTCAAAGTCCTGCACCTGTGAGATAGTGTGTCCTTGGGCCTAGCTGTAGTAGGATAACAAATAGTGAAAGAGACATGAGAAAAGAGAGATGTAACCCCTAAGGAATGAGGAAGAGTTCATGGTATAGTTTAACCAATAGATTGCTTGGCTTACAGAATATTCATAAGCTTATTATTTGCTGTATAAGTGTTTGATACTTTCTTCAATAAATTGGACCTGTGATGAACCATCTGGTGTCCTGGTCCCCTTCCTACGACACCTGCAGAACCTCTAGGTTCTTATTGTGCCGCTTCTTAAGGAAAATGCAGGACTGTTGCAGAAAGTGCAGTAAAAATCAAGGGACGGAAAAAAAGTGCTTATGCTTTTCCTAATTAAAAGGGTTGTTGAAACAGATCTTCCCCAAGAAAGATTATTCCATACACAAATCATTGTGTGGTCTCTGACCTTTCTCTGAAACAACTGGAGCCAGGTCTATCAAATACAACATGTAACAATAAAGGACCTTGGATCTGTTTTGGCTTGGTGGTTCATAAATGGTTGTTTTCTTCTTGCAAGTGATTAACTTTTTTATAAAGCTTGTGATAATGCTCACATTCAGATGTTATCCAGTACAGACAGTATTGACATTTTTTGTTGACATTTGCTACTCATCAAAGTTCTCCTGATCTTCAGCAGTCATCTCCAATGTATTTATTATATGGAATTATATAACAGTAAGTTCTGAATAGAATTAACTTTCTCTGCACAAAATGCTTAGTTCAGGAAAGAAAATTAGTTCACTGCAAACCACATGACAATATGGGCTGTAAAGAAGGGTGTTATCAATTAACAACATATTTTGTTCTACTTATTGAAGTTTTAATTTAATAGGTCAGAATTTGAAACTGAGGCATTTCTGATGCAGCCTGCTTTGTATTTTCATCTCTAGCACTGTACTGATACCTGGAAAATTAAACCAACTAACTTAAGGAAAGTAAAAGAAGAAACATGAAAAGCACTGAAATTTGATTTCAAAAACTTTCCTATTATTACAGGGAAGATGGTAGTGATAATGCAGATAAAGGTAGTTATTGCAGTCCATCAGATAAATGGTCAAACTGCACATAACACTTGCAAGGAAGAGGATGAAGACAAAATTAGGAGGGATGTGGCAAAGGCACAATCACACTTTTCTCCCCCTCTAACCTCTTTTCATAGTAAAACAGCCTCAGGGAAAAGAAGCACTGATTTACATCAGAAACTTTATCTCAGTGCTGTCAGACTCATGCATTGAATAATGGTGTATCAAAGCCTACCGTGACTTCAAAGCCATGATGCCAGCTATGATAAACTTCTGTCTTCTGTTCTTGCATTCTTGGTCTTTCTGGGCTCATGATTTTATGCTTTCTGCAGTCAAGATGACCATGCTTTTCCACTGAAACAACACTGGGACTTTCATCCATTCACCTGAATACCATAACTCATAACAAAGTACCTAACAGTTTAATTTAGACTCATGAAACAAACAGAGAAAGGATTTCAGAATGCTTGGGGTTTTTTTCAGGTCCTACATAAAAACAAAACAAAACAAAACAAAACCCACACTTTTTTTCTGTTGTAGCTAGAAAGTGATGTTGAAGGGTGTTACTGCAAACTCTGCAGCCCATGAGCCCCTACACCCTGCCCCAGAGATGTGAAGTTGCTTCAAACATTAAGCGATGCAGTGAAAAAATAGTAGGAGCATCAGTACACAGACCATTGTACTGAGTCACAGAACAAACACAAACATTTTCAACCTCTGTATTTTTTCATTTACAGGTTGGGGAATGAACAGATCAAGGGCAGCCCTGCTGAGAAGGACTTGGGGGGCTGTAGATGAGAGGCTGGATTTGACCTGGTAATGTGGACTTGTAGCCCAGAAAGCCAAACATGTCCTGGGTTGCATCAAAAGCCAGCAGGGTGAGGGAGGGGATTCTGCCCTTCTGTTCTCATGGACAGCTGCATCCAGCTCTGGGATCCCAAGCACTGAAAGGATGTGGAGCAAGTTAGAGCAAGTCCAGAGGAGGCCACCAAGGTGATCAAAGGGATGGAGCACCTCTCCTGTGGGGAAAGGCTGAAAGATTTGGGATTGTTCAGCCTGGAGAATAGAAGGCTTTGGGGTGACCTGATTGTGGCCTTCCAAGACCTGAAGGGAGTCTACAGGAAAGATGGAGAGAAGCATGTATTGACAGGACAAGGGGCACTGGCTTTGAACTGGAAGAGAGCAGGTTTAGATCAGATATTAGGAAGAAATTCATTACTCTGAGGGTGGCAAAGCACTGAACAGGTTGCACAGGAAAGCTGTAGATGTCCCATCCCTGGAATTGTTCAAGGCCAGGTTGGATGGAGCTCTGAGCAACCTTCTCTAGTGGAAAGATGTGCCTGTCCATGGCAGGGGCGTTGGAACTGGAGGGTTGAGGTCCCTTCCAACCCAGGCCATTCTACAATTCTATGATTTATTTACAACTGTCATTTGTTGTCATTTCTACTACCATAAAACCTCATGCTCTAAAAACTCTTCCAGTGTCTCTCTCCTCTATGGTTTTGTTTTGGAACATATAGCATTACCTTAAGAATGAGTCTGGTCTACTTGAAATACCTAAATTTTCATGTTGTGTTTTCTGAAAAAAAATTAACAGTGCCTGACTAAGCACAGAGTTTCAGAGAAGGGAGGGTGATGGGAAAGGGAGCTGCAGAGGCTTGCATGGGTTATCACTGGGAATGGCATATCCCTTGAAATACCCTAGATCAAATAGGGATCATTTTATTAAAGCCTGTTATTCCACCATTTGTCAGCTGTATCTTAAAATTAGGAGGCTACAAGTAGAACCACTACAAGCAGTTCATGGGACAATCACTAAACAGTCTGATTCAAATAGCACAGAAATGCACCAAAAGATTTCCATCATCTTCAGCAGGCTTTGGATCAGTCATGTTGCTGGAGAATGAACATTGCTCCATTGTTCTATTCCAGGAAAATTCCACACAAAAGCAGAACAGGCAGAAAAGCAACACCTTTCCTGCTGCTTTTAAAACACCTTTGTCAAATTTTCCCGTAACAAAGCCTTAAGCAAGTAGGGACTTCTTGTCAGAAAGCAAAATATAAGCATTTCTAGAAGTAGGCAGTATGCATTTTAGCATGTATATTTATGGACTCATCATTTATAGGTTCAACATACAAAGCATTCATCATGTTTAGAGCTGTCCTTAAAAAAAAAACTCAGATGTTATTCTTCCTGCTTGCAAAAACAAATCCACCATGTATCTTTGGTAAACAAAAAATAGTTAATTTACAAAGCTGTAGAATTGCTTTATTTGCACTTGACTGTTTAACACCCAAGGGTTTTAATAGATTTGGCACTGGCAGGATAGGGTGAAACAACACTATTAGATTCTCTGTATTATGCTTAATAATTATAAATTGCTGTGCTTTATCGCTCCATTTACAATAATAAGAGTATTGCTAAACAATATCTTAACAAATGTATTTTTGATGGAAGAGCCAGTGATGTTTGTCTTTATAAATTAAGCTAGTCACAAAAGTCCAGTATTACCTTCTTTGAAATACCAAAATGGTCCACTGGGGGTGCACTATGGGCACCTACTGGGAAATTCATGGTATCCTGCTGCATATATTAGATATCTAAATGAACAACCTTGATAAGAGCATTTTTTTTCTCCTCATTGTTAATGACATACATAGAAAAATACTATAATTATTTTAAAGCAGCAGCTGAAAGAAAAAAAATCTCATGGAGATATTGATAATCTGTCATGAGGAGAGTACTGTGAAGACAGCAGACAATTAAAAATCCAAATATTATTTTCTTGAACCAATTTAACTGTTCAAAAGCATCAATCAAATACTTACACAAGCAAATATTAGAATATTTTCGTCAAGTTTAGTATTTAGTCAATAGACTATAATTTCTGTGGAATATATTGAAGAGTAAGATGTGAAAATATTTGAAAATGTACAGTAGCTATTCAAAGAAGTTATTGCACACTGCCCTTTGATAAAACATCATCTTTCTAATCAAGAGATTAGTAAGTAAACTGTTGCTTGAATAAAAAAAAAGTTTTAGATCAGTAAATCGTATCAGATTAAGGCAGTCATGCCTTATCAGTCATGACCACAGTACAACCAAACCAAATTATTACTTCTTCTTACTGTTTTCTGACATTCAGAGCTATAATTGCCAAAACAGAATTTCAGTGCAGAAAAGAAAAATAGTACTGAAATACACTGTAAACTGTGTATGTTCAGTATTGTGTACCAGAAAAGTACATCCTGTATTTGACTTCCACTGAAAAACAAGGTCATGAGCCCCAGTGAAATAATACATACCTCAAAAAACCAAACAAAACACCAATCAAATAAATGAAAGAAAGTGAAAAATAATAATAATAAAAAAAAGTCATGTCCTACATAGCATCAGTATCTGATGAGGCTGCAAGTCAGAAGACATCTAGCTGTGGGCAAGCCTTTGAAAGGCTCAGTGCAGCACTAAGTGCAGGTAGACAGAACACAGGCATGGGTGACAGTGAACAAGAGCCCAAGAGCAGAAATTCACTGCTGCAACAGAGAACTACTTATTTTTCCTCCTTCCTGGAAAACTCACATCTTCCCAGAAAGGGCTGATAGTCCCAAAGGAGTAAGTACAGCTTATTCAACTCCCCAAAGTCCAGATTCAGGTATGAGATAAAACAATATTACTACTCTGATGCACTCCCAGATCCAAGACCAGCACACAACTTATATCTGACTTAGTCCAAGCTTCCTGGCTAAGTGTTGTTGGTAGATATTTTGTAAAGGCCTTATGTTATGCTTGATCTATAACACATCTTTGCAAACAGATACAAGTTTATAACTTAAAGACTTGAAATGATGAGGAATGAGTACAGCTCTCTCTATGTCTTATCTCTCACAGTGTTATTAGCTGTGGTTTCTTAGGACTAGACTGGACTCTTTTATCAAGCTGAAAAGATACCTGCTATCCCAGTTTTTCCTTGTTCAGATAAAACTGTCGTGGATCTGTCCTGCAGCAAGCAAACTAGGCTGACTTTCTTATGAATCTCATAAAAGAGGAAACTTGTGGTTAATTTTTGCTGCTCTTCCCAAACTACATCCAATTACCAGCACACTTTCAGGAATGGACAGCACTGCAGACCTTGTAGGGTTATATATAAAATTTATATTGCCTCCCTACTCCCACTTGATATTCGTATTCTTTTTATATCCATTTTATATTCATTCTATTACCTACAATGTACTGCTCTGAAAGGTCAGATTCAATGAGTTATTTAATGCCATGGCAAGCTGAGGCATGAACTGCTGTATCTTAAGTCTCTGGTAGTTTCACCCTAGGCTGGGCTTCATTATGTGAGCCAAGGGGATCTAGAGAGGAATGGTCTTGATACCAGCTTTAATCCATTTGCTCTGAGCAACAGGCACAGCCACCCTGCACTTCACCTTGGCCAGCCTTCTTCTGAAACAAAGTTTTTACTACCAGAGGCCATATTCAACACACTGCACTGGGAAACAGCACACAACTTTCAAAGCTCCTTTCCCTAAATTTCTGAACTTCTGGAATTTCACCAGCTATTGCCACATGATTGTGGTTCCATCAGCTACTGGTGCAAAGACCTAGGTCCAGAGAGAGTCACAAAAATGATCACAGTGCTGGAGCACCTCTGCTATTAAGACAGAATGAGAGAATTGGGATTCTTCAGCCTGGAAAAGAGAAAGCTCTGGGAAGACCCTATAGCACCTTCCAGTAAATTAAAGAAGGCCTCTAAGAAAGATGGGGACCAGCTGTTTAGCTGGGCCTGCTGCAATAAGGCAAGAGATTTTAAACTTAGACAAAGATGTTTGGAATTGAAGGAAGAAATCCTTTACTTCAGGGTGGTAAGGCAAAAGAACAAGTTGGCTAGAGAAACTATGGATGCCCCATCCCTGGCAGTGTTCAGGTTTAGATTGGAAGGGCCTCTGAGCAACCTGATCTAGTGGAAGATGTCCCTGGCCATTGTGGGAGGTTGGAACTAGATGATCTTTAAGGTCCCTTCCAATACAGACTTCTCTATGATGTGCTTATTTTGTCATCCTTAAGTACCAGGTTTGCCATGACCTCCAGTCTGCCCTCCTGAACTTGAACTCCTCAGCCTCTCACAGGAAATGGAGTTCCAGTTGCTGCCTTACTTACAAAAGCCTCATGATAACATCCTCTTCTGTAGGTGAGACAATCTCCAAAGGCATCAAATTAAATGTATTGTCTATCTTTAGCAAAATGTATGCAGTACCTATCTCTCTCTCTCTCCCCATAGGTAACCTGTATATCCTATGAACCCCATAAAACTAGCAATACTCATATAATTATAGGTGTTATAAAAATCCCCTCTGTCCACATCTATCTCCATTTTAATGTGTATTTTTCATGTAAAAATAAATAAAACATGATTTTTTTAAATACTGGAGAGAATCACAATGACATGGTAGAATTTGCACCTTTTATTTATCACTTTTAGGTTGAGATAAAGGAAATGTTCCAAAGAAATATTTTAAAACTGTCTAAGCAACTCTTCTATAACAGCTTGGCTGTACAAACCATGTAAAATGGTCATGACAAACCATGTTAAATGTCAAGACAAGATTTTGTGTAACATGAGCTGCAGAACCTCAGGATCTTGTTTCTAAGTAACTCATAAATCCCAAATCCATTATAATAGAGCTTTATTAATCATATTCCTCTCTCTCCACACATACATACAAACATGTGCAAATGCCTGCATACAAATGTAGAATATACACTGCATGCTTATGGCATGTTATTTGTCCAATAAATAATCCTAAGTCTTACATTAGCAAACTATATCCTCAGTCTGTATATCTGGGAGCATAAATTATGGAATTTCCTCTTTGCCCAAAAAAACATGGTTGCTAAAGTATGTGCTGAATTTTCTTCCTCTCTCATATGTCAGTGTGGCACAGTTCCTTCCTTAAACCCATGGCAGTTTGAATGAATTATTGATGAACTCAAGCCATCTGCTGGACACTGCAACATGACTGTAATTGGTGTAGAACACTAAGAAATTGATTCAGTACTTTTTAAGGGGAAAAAGAAGCAGTATCTTTACTAATGCAGTTGTCCTAATATTTCATTAAAGACTTTGAACACAAATAGAATGTCAGATGAAATGCAGAACAAAAGAGTATTTCTGGTCACAAAAGTATAATTTCCATGTAAAATTGAGCAGTAAGGAGAATGACACAAGATAAAAAATTAAAAACAATATTGATTACGAACTCAATTAATTGTTTTAATTTTTTGCTGTCTTCCAACATGGAGAGTTTTTGCTATTTCTCTTGATAAACTTGGGCAGATGATATTTGCCTTTTAAGTCTCTGGCACACTTAAATGACACACAGAAAATAATATTGAGAAGAAAAGATGAAGTATGGAATGAAGATTTCAGTGTAATGACTAAACCTGATACTTCTCATGGTTTTTATGAAATACAGATGACCTAAAGGGTTTTCAATTGCTGTAGCAACCAATTTCTTCTACAAAAGAACTGCCTTTTTCGCAGAGTGCTTTCTGAGTAACAGTCCTGCTGAAAAGCTGAAGTCATCATAAAATGTGTAAGTTCCATGATACTAAATGACAAGACCTTTACCTCTCCTGGAGTCTTGTTTGATTCATAAGCTCAACAAATGTGGTTTTAACTAAACCTCCAATCAAACTGAATTACTTTATTTAACAATATAGACAGTGGACTGCAGGGATTTTCCCTTGTGCAGTAAGTAAAATATATGAAGCTTTAGTCGGCATGAGGAGGAATCTGAGCTAAAAGAACAATTAACATTTCAGCACGTAATGTGTAAGAAATATGCCTTTGGGAAACGTAGGCTGATGGCAATCTGGTTTTATCTCTGCAGTCTCTCCTTTGGTATTTGCAGTCTCTAGTTGAATATTCTAACTTCTTGGTTTCTCAGAACCAGCTTCTTTGTTTCTCAAACAAAGCCAAAGCAAGAGTAATACCAACATAATTTGGAAGTCACCTGCTTTGAAATACACCATTTGTCTTCCCTCTCTTCCTGTTGCTACTTTCAGGAGGTTTGTGAAGATTTGGTTGTTAAAAGTCAAGCAAAAAGTCAAACAGAAAATTATGTCTATGGGAAAAAAAGCCTAGAAAAGCTAAAGTAGTAGCTAAAATACTTTTCTTACACTGCTTGTTATGTGTTGCCTGTAATAAATTACAGATGATCACTTGTCACATCAGAAATACAGGAAAAGCTGACTAATAAATCCCAGAGAAATCTATCACATTGAACTGCCTTTTGAAGCATTCAGTGTTTTAAAAATTAATTTATTTTTAGCAATATTTATTTTCTACTAGCTTCTACTAGTTTTTGTTTCAGATTAATGAGAAACTGTTTATCTTCTTTGACGTCCCACTGTGACCCAGTCATCCCAATCAGTGGTAATATTTAACTGAAGAATCTCACTTTGGGGACTAATGAGTCAGAATATGTAAAACTGTTCTCTTCCCCTTTTAACTAACCCCCTGATTTGGCATATCAGGTAGAGTTAGAAGTAGATACTCAATCTCTTGGCAATTTGGGCAGTCCTTGTTGGCTGCACTACCGCTAAAATAAAAATATGATCTAATTCTGTGTTCAAACTTTTCTAGTCCATCAACCAACACAGAAGTCCCCACAACATTTCTATTCCAACTACATTAATGTGTCACCAGCTAAGAGAGACTGTAAATCACAAAATTATTCTTGTTGGAGGGAAACAGGAAAGAGAAAGGACTTACTAGTGAGAGTCTTAAGCCTTTTGATCAGATTTTTTAAAAAGCTACAAAAATCCTAAAAATCAGGCCTTGCAAACACACAAAAAAAGAAGTCAGAAAAAAAATCAAAGTCAATTGCACTGAAAGCCACATCCAATTATTTTACAAAACAATTAAATCTAGACATCTCTCAATCAAAAAGGAGTCGCAGAGAGTTTTATCAGACTAGGATTCAGAGAATCATACAAACATAGAATTTCCTGAGTTGGAAATGATCCACAAGGAACACTGAAGTCCAGCTCCTGGCCCTGCACAGGACCACCCTAAGAATCACACCATGTGCCTGGAAGTGTTGTCCAGACACTTCTTGAACTCTGTCAGGGTCAATGCTGTTGCCCTTTCCCTGGGGAGCCTGTTCCAGTGCCCAGTCACTCTTTGGGTGAAGAACTTTATTCTTATATTGAGTCTCAACCTCCCCTAGCACAACGTCAAGCCTGTTTTTTTCTCTTTGCCCCTTCCAATCTAGTTCAACTATTATGTAATCACTTGGGTACTTTCTCATCTCTACTATTTTTTGTGCTTTTCCAACTCCTTAGACAAACTACAGGTTATAGGTTTCAAACACTGACATCCCTAAGATGTCTCTGGCAGACTGAAAGGCAACATTGCCATGAGAGAAGGAATATGAAATGGAAGTGAAATTGGACCCTAATGTTCTGAGGGACAGCCACCTTACAGACACACCCCGCTTCAGGAAGCACCATTCTTCATTTTATTTTACTTGATAGACTAAATGTCATCTGGAAAATAAATATAATTGTGGAAGTAAAAACTAACTCTGGAAGGAAGGAAGACACAGGATCAGCCTGCCATAGAGCTAGAGAAAGATCTTGTCATCTTCAGGGACGCCTGATTCAGCTTCCATTATGCAATTCATTAAAATTAAACTGTTATAGCTGTGGATCATGGAGTACCAACACCTCTCCATGACATTTTTCTCTGAGTAGAATTTTACTCATTTACAATCACTCTCCTTACGTCCTTCCCACCCCAGGCAGTGCTGCTTCCACCTTGACAGGGGAAAAAGCCTGAAAACTAAAGATACTTCAAATTAGTGGAAATATACAAGACATTGTAAATTGGTCACAGTCCTTTCACCCTTCTCTCTCAGCAGTTTAAATTGCCTTTTACTTCCTATGAACACTGGTGCACGTAAAACTGCCACCTGCAAAACGGCATTCCTTAGAAGGAGGCAATGCAAATGCCTTTCTCTCATACTATGTACCTGTAGCTGACAGAAGTCTCCAAGGGTCAACTTACATAACCATAAAAATGTCATGTTTGCCTCTCAGCTCTTGACATCACCTTTGCCATATTTCTATCAAAATACAGCATTTTTGTATAATTCAGAAAAACTACAAGCCACTTTATTGACAATGCAACCTACATATCAGTGTTTTAAAGAACTACTTCTCTGTCATCCTGAAGCTATTTAGACAGCAGATGAAAACCAGTTAATTTCTGTGATTCATACAGCCAGCACTGGCTCAGGATAAAAGGGAATGCTGATGCCATCACTGGGAAAAGTCACATTGTGAAAGCCTTCCCAAAGCATGACAGGCCCACAACCATCATTTCTTCTCAGAAATGGCTATGTTTTGCCCTTACAACAGCTTCATTAGCTGATGTGTATATGCTGAATTAGTCAGCAACTGACTGGCAGGATAAGGGAGTTGTAAACTTTCCAGTGAGGGCAGACAGACACTTCTGTAAGGACAGTTACTTTGTGAGTTCTGTGCATGCAGTGGTGAAGGCATCTCTGTCATCTTCCTACTTCACAGCCACACCATGCTGGCAGCTCCAGGTGCACGGCACAATCCTCTCCTGTCAGCCTACACTGCTTCCCCAGTCCCAGAAACTGTTCTGCAGAGTCTGCTGTTTCGCAAACAGCTCCTGAAACTGTCTCTGGCTTGTGTTTCTCCCTGACTTCTACTTTTCTGCTGATTAAATTTCATAGTGAATAAACCTGTGTAAGTGTCGCTGTCCTGTTGTAATGTCTTCAAGGCATCCACAGAACGTTCAAGTACAAACAGGACAGTGTAAAGGGCTAGCTTGCCCAACATTGTCTTTGAGGATTTGGAAATGTCACTCCAAAAGAGACATATAATGCAGCTGGGAAAGAGAAACCTTGCAATTGCAGTAGTTTGACATCTACTCTCCAACCCTCCCTACCCCAAACACAGGATGGGAGATTTTAGCTACCTCCTGCTCCATATTCCAACTGGATGCATCCTTTGATGCACAAAGCTTGTATAAACAGTACAAAGAAGGATAAACATCTATTGCAGAGCATGCAATATAAAGGTAATTCATCACATGGAAGCATTGATTCATAATAAACTCAAATCTGGGTATTCATTTGAATGACTTTACATGGAAACAACTACTCTGAAACATTCTCATCGGTGCATTTGGCTTTAGAGCAAATCTTCCATTTGGACAAGCCGACACTTTTGTTTAGTTGGATGAGAAGCAATAAGCTCATCAGAACAAGCTAATGAGAGCAACATTTGCTGGTTCACATCTGAAGAACCAATCAGTACAGTTACTTGTGTTTTGGGCACAGCTGTTCCACATCTCCATTCATGCCCTCGTGTTCCATAAAGCAACTTGTTAAGGAACAGCTGACCTGAAATTCATCACAGCTGACTCCTTTTTCTAGAGAACAGAGTGAGATGATAACACAACATTTCAAACAGATGACACATTAGCCTTGAATTTTCAAAAAAGGGCCTACACTTGCTGACTCTGAGGGCCATTCAGCATGGTTAACACAAAAAGAAAATGAAGTTTACACAACAAATTAAGATCTCAGAACATCTGAATTATCAAGGCCAAACCTTTCTAAACCATGTCAGTCAACTTTCTCCCAAGAATCAGCAAGGATATGACACTGCATGATTTGAGAGATAGGATGGATTTAAAAGAGAACAATGTCCACAGTTGGCATTGATTTTAACAATAACAAGTAATATCTCTGTACAGCTTTCAGCTCTTAGAGGCCTTTGAAAAGGTGGGTGGGCATTTCTGAAATGTTATTGCAGATTAGTAATTAAAATCTGGAGAAACCTGAATTAGCCTTCAATATATTAGCTCAAGAACAAGAAGCACCACAACAGCCCAGAAAAGAAGATAAATGAGATAATATTAAACATGTGCTCTCACAGATTCAGAGCAAATTTGAAGTATGATCCAGTTATCTCAGTATTATGTTGCAGAAACATCTCAAAAGATAGAATACCCCTCAAGACAGAGAGGAACTGACTTCTGGTATCCTGACTGAGCTCTCTGCATGGGCTAGCTGATCAGATGTAGCTAATTAAATGCCCTGGCAGAAAGCTTATCTCCATTGATGGCACTTGTAAAACTCTGACAGATCACTTGGTCCAGCATTTTGTCCCTTTGTTCACCATTATGTGTTTAAAACCTAAAACACTACCAATTCATCAATCAGGGCCTGACACAAAGTGGGTACAGCCTCCAGATTAATTTACTGAACTGGGAGTACCTTCAAATTAAAATGTCTGCATGACTGGTTTTTCAGAAAAAGCAGTTTTCAAGGTTCATGGTTGCTAAGCAGTATCATAGACAATAGCTTAATGTGCTTGATTTTTTCTCTATGATGCTGATGAAGAAAGAATATCTTTAATACTAAGTCCGCCAAAATTACTTCGGTAAAAGAAAATGTCTAAACTGCATCCAGGAACATTTGAAAAGAGTCCTTTTCAGCTGCTGTAAGATGATGATGATGACAGGCACTGTCACTGAGCTCCCTTTTACACTTGCATTTAGCTCTGAGGATGCAGAGTAGGAAAAGTGGTTCCATGACATACACAGAGTCAAATGGGAGTGACAGAATCCTCATTCATTTCACAATGATGGTGAGGAAGGTCAGTATTGATTAAATTCATGTTAGCGCTTAAAATGCAACATGCAGCCTAAAATCCTGGAGGGTTCCTTCTCTCCAGTCTTGTGGCAATACACTATTAAACCATAAATTCTACAGCAGAATTGAAAGAATCCTCTAGATCCTCTTGATGAAAACTTGCTGTGACATTAACATGCCAAAGAAAGAGTTATTTCAGAGATGTTTTTGAGTCATTTCTCTTAAACAGTAAAAAGAGCCAACAAGAAATAAAAGCCCTTAATGAATTTCACCTTTTTCATTTCTCGCTTTGCAATGTAGGTATTTTTAGTGGAATTCCAGAGGATATCAAATACTGATTTACTGCTGTTACAGTTACAAGGAATGGACTAACCTAGCTTAATTTAGCAACCAAGAAGTCAGGTTTCTACTTAAAAATACTTTTCTGTTCCTCTTCTTTAGTCAATAAAGCTTTCTGCAACAGACTAGCTTTTCCAAAACAAGTATTTCAGATGGATTACCCTCCTCAGATGCCAATTTCTCCTGGATGGCAGCCTGGATAACTATTTTAATTAAAGTGTGAACAAAGTACCACTGCCATGCCACTACTCACTGGTTTATGGAGTAAGCAATACCCTTGTGTGTCACTTAAAATACCTTTCTAAATGAAAAGACAGTTTACATATGTTGGGATCCTTGTAGACTAATGCCGACTCAGTGCAATCTAAGAAAAATAAGTTATTCATGATATAGGAGTTGCCTATGAACAGCTAATAAGGGAAATTACTTGTTAGATGTTTCTCTTTGTTTCAAAAAAAAAGGGTTGCTTAAGCTGATTCTTAGATAAAAATGTAACATTAACCAATGATAATGAGATAGATGAACTTCTGAGCAACCAATTAATTGATATCATACACTCATATACCTTCTAATATGTCAGCATTGCATTGTTGCTCACCGTCATATAAGGAAAAATTGCTCCATTGTGCTATGACCTCAATGTTATCTCAAAATACTTACTGTTAAGTATGTGTGAAAAGCTATAACTCACAGAATCCATATCAGCAGGAAAATAAATCCAACATAAATAGCTCCTGATAAATTTTGAACTGACTGCACTTCAAATACATCCTTTGTATTCTGTTCGCTTGCTACTTGCCTTGACTTGAAGCTTACATTTAGAAAAGTGATCTTGTTTCTTCCTCTTTTTTGAAGTTCTGTAACTGTCTGTCTTGAATGGAATTCATCTTGACCACAACCTCAAGTGACTTCCATAAAACTGACCTCTCTTTGCAAGAGAAACTATAAACATGACTTCTGAGTTTGTGCTGGAAATAGCTCAGGAGAACAAAATATGGTGCAAAAGCCATTGAACAGCACCCAGAAATAATGAGTCCAAGTGCATTTTGTCTGCAAACCATACCTGATTCATATTTCTGCAACCCTGGCTTTCAAAGGACAACTTGAACACTAATTAAGTGTTGCCAGTAAAGCAGAGCCTAAAGAACTCAATGGATCAGAATGACCTACAGGGGATATTTATAATGAATGTCCCTGATAATCTCCAGACCTAAGACTTCCTAAGCTACAAGAGTGTCACTCATTCTTAAAAAACAAAACAAAAATCTCTCACCAGGTTCCTGCTCAGTACCCCCTGGAGTCAGAAGAAGTGGCTATAACAGTTTTCTACTTAAGGAAGATTATTTTCAGTAATGAATGCTTAAAAAACCCACACAATTAAAATATTACAATGTTATAAAAAGCCAATAGGAAAATTTCTGTATTATGCATTGCCTTTAACTTCTTGAATTTGCTGTAGTAAAACCATTATAAAAAGGGACTTTCTTGAAAAACTAGTCTATCTGTTTCTTATCCAGTAGGAGTAACAGTTAGACAATGAATTTGGAGCTGATAGGAAAAGGGCTGAAGAAAAAAAATTATCTAAAAGAAATTACTCTCATTTATTTTGTGGGCAATTTAGAAATAAAGCTAATTTATTGGTTAGGGATATGCATTTTCCTAACAAAAAAAAAAAAATTTAATTGACATTTTTCAGTTACCCTTTTTGGTGGAATTTTTAATTTTTTAAAATTTTTTTGAAAGTTTTGAATTTTTTTTTAAAAGATAGACTTTTTTTAAGAAAGCAGAAATTGCCTCATCCTTTTCTTTTTCTTCAAACTCATAACTCTTTTCACAAGTTAATTTTCTGACAATGTTTTATTGGAAAACAAGTATTGTGTTTCATTAAAAACTCGGTTTAACATTCAAGGTTGACTTAACATCTAACATTTATGTGTATTTTGCTTGGAAGTTTTGGCTTCCGTAATCCCGGTGAATTTTGTAGAGAAACCCAAGAGGAACAGAGAAGCTGTACCTGGCCAGGCAGGGATGGGGTTTGCAAAGCTCAGTTAGCACTGAAACTTATCCAGGATGGATGAAGGATAAAAGAAGGGTCTCTAAAACCACAATAGCAGTGAAAGCCAAGGGAAGCACGAATTTACTGCTAAATTGAGTGGGTATCCTGATGAAGGACACCGAACAAGCTCAGACGTTTGATGCTTTCTTGGCTTTGGCGTTTATTGGCAAGATTTGCTATCCCGGTCCCTGAGCTCAGTGACGGAATTTAGGGAACGGAGGCAGACAAAGGCTGAATTAGGGATTGCTTAGGAAAGAGTGACATTCACTAGTCCATGGGCCAAGATGGGGTGCATCTAAAGCTGATAAAGAAGTTGGCCAATGTTTTTTTGAAAGGCCACTGGTTAGGAACTGAAACACCTACCCTGTGTGGTTGCAAAATCACCGTATTTTGAGATATTAAAGACTTGATTAGGCAAGTGCTGAGCAGCAACATCTAACTTTGACACTACCTGGCCTGGAGCGAGAGGTTAGACTGGATAACCTCCATAAGTCTCCTCTCAGTTCTTCTGTGCTTTTGTGATTATGCCCATTGTGTAACCCATGCATTTAAAACACCTTCAATACTGATCACTGCTACCTGCAGGAAAACAAAATTTCAAAACTTCTCCCATGCACATTGAAAAATGCAGATGCATTGAAAAGTTGTAAATGTATCTAGTCCACATGAAAACCTTCAATTATACAGAAGAGATTCACTATTTCATTGGTGTAAAGAATTGCTTCTGCTGTGGTGTCAGGACTGCTCAATTGACAGTGTGTGCTCAATTGACAGTCATTCCAGGCATGCCCACTGGCATGAAAAGAAAGCTCTTCT
Organism: Melozone crissalis; assembly: GCF_028551555.1. Lineage (NCBI taxonomy): Eukaryota > Metazoa > Chordata > Aves > Passeriformes > Passerellidae > Melozone > Melozone crissalis. The sequence goes on along the minus strand of NW_026535791.1, from coordinate 56,880,603 downwards.
TTTCAAATGCTGTAGCATACAACCCCAGTATATTTCACTCCCAAATTTCATCAAAGAATGAATTTCTGTCAAAATCCCAACAGCGGACAGGTTTTGAGAGCAGAGGTAGAATTACAGTGTAAGAAAAGCATCACCTAAAGCTTTCCCTGGAATGAAACAACACTTAATTTGACATTACTTATGTAGTCAACGTAATTGGGAAGGGTGACATTCTAATTGAGTATCTCATTTGAGCACAGACAATCAACTATACAATAAATTAAGTTTGTCTCAGGTCTAATCAGTCTATTGTCCTTGCTGTTATTACTACATATTGCTAGAAGCAGAAAATGAGACAGAGAACTTAACTTACCTTAATATCAAAGAATCAGGGAAAGAATGAAGAAGACAATATTACTGCTTTACTGAGAAACAAAGACCTCAGAAATGGGTATAAGACCATTTTTGAGGGTTATACCAGTAGTCAACACAAGATTACAAGACAGAATTTTATTAGGAGAAGGACAGTTCTTTCAGATTGAGGAGTCTACTCATCACAAGAAGCTCTTAGCAAGTTTTGTTTGTTAGTTGACTTGCAGATTAACACCTTTTTGAAGAAAATCTCAAAATATAGTTTAATCCCACCTAACACAGATGAAGGCTGTCAGCATTGCTGGCATTTTTATACCATTTCTGCACCATCTTTGGAAGTTTTCTTTCAGCTAAATCCCCAGTAAACGAGCAGTCATTTGCAGGAAGAGTACAACTGCTGTGGCACTTCCTGGCCAAATTTCTGTAAACAAATGTGACTTCTCAAAATTACACAGGTTACAGTGAAAACACTGATAGCTTTAAGTTTTGAGAAGAGGTACCTGTACCATTAAAACCTGAGCATCTCTCAGGAATCAACAAGACCCACAATTCAGAGTTTACACCAATGGGAAGAATACAGAAACAAAACTGGCTGCTGTTTAATGGCTTTTGCACCATATTTTGTTCTCCTGAGCTATTTCCAGCACAGGTACAGCAACTAGGGTGCTGGAATTTAAGTTATTAATGCTTAAGTTTATTTTTTTAGTTACTTGCCATTTTTCTGTGCAATGCATTAACATTTCTTGTTACTCCAAAAGCAAAATTTGTTATATGAATTGCAATGCATTTTTTCTATATCCTTAGCATTTATCAGTCACTGTCCTTCCTTTCCTTCTACATCCCATTACAAATACTGACATTTCTCCTTTCCTGTATTATCCCCAGCCACTTTTTTTTGTCTTCTTCTCTTTCCTGTCTGCTTCTTTCACACAAACTCACCTACCTGCATTCCACTTAAACATTTTTTGAGTTTCTCTATATACTTACATGCATTCATTCGCTCTCAAGAATCACCCTACCACATTTTCTTTATTCTTCACATAAGACAAACCTGACTTAACTTTCTTCATGTGAAAAATGAACAGTAATGCAACAGTGAGTGGAATTTCCATGCTTCAGGAATCATCTTTTCAACAATCCATACAAAAAAAAAAATTAATACCAGGAAAACACTATTCCTCTTTTCATACTTATGTACTTTGGAGCTACTCTTGGATGGTTTTATACCTTTTCAGCTACTCAGATGACATTTTAAGAGGACACATCATTTAAACACTGAAATAATTCATCATTCTTCATTATAACTAAAGCAAAATTATTTTCTCTTTTCTCAGCCATTGGAAGGCAAGACTTGCTGTACTACTGAATGACTGCACAAGGCAATAATCACTGGGTTTGTAGTTTAAGTGACAGGACATCCACTACCTGACAAGGTCGATGACTCTCTCCCTTGGAGCAGTGCTGACTGGCTCATCATTAATCATTATGATCTGGTCCCCTGGTATAAGCTTTCCTTCAGAGGGGCCGCCTGCAGACAAATGAAGAAAGAAAAAAAAGAGCACAGGTTAGCAGACCATTCTAAACACACAGATACTGTTGTTCATATACTACAAGTGTGTTTTTTCTTCAGCTAATGACATTTTTACACTATTTCTGACGTTACCAGTACTCCCTCACCAGGAAAATTTTGCAAGCTAGTGGTTTAGAAGCTTCTACTGAAGTTCCTCAAGTTCTAAACCTGTATCTAACCACCTAAACTAAGGGCTTAGTTTTCTGAAGGGCCAGAAGGACCCATAAGCCGTGGACTTACGCACCCTTTAAGGTGTGATCAACCGTATTTTAATCATCCTTGATCAATGTTTGTCTGATATTTTGTAAGACCACCTTGAGAAGGATTTCTTGTCTTGTGAACAAATGATCCTGTTTATCTGCTGTTAAGAACAGGAAGTCTTTTTACATGGTAGATGTAGCAGATCTTCCTAGTTGCAATACATTTTCCTGTCCCAGGCAAAGTAACACCAGAGAACATCTTATTCCTTTTTCCTATGAAACATCACTCACGTATTTGAATGTCATTCACAGGTGTCTCCTATGATTTGTCTTTTCTAGGCAAAACAAACCTGTTTTCTTCAATTGGAGACAGAAAGTTTTTATACTCCAGCTGCTTGAACCTCTTTTCTGCTGGATTCCTACCACTTGATGAACTCGGGTACATCTAAAAGCATTGCCACTTTCAGTTAGACATGAATATTTAGCATTAATCTGAATAGACAATCAGTCATTTATCTGTCTATGTGGTTTGGATTCTGGCACTGCTGAAATGCACATTGAGTGCATTGTATTTTATAAAATGCACATATTACTTTGTTTCTCAGCACAATTACATGCCCAGAAGATGATGTGACATCACAGTTCCTAGTGTAGAGATATATCCTCTCTAGTCTTTGTCTTTACACTCTGCAATGATGATACATAAAAACCAAATAATATTACCATTATGAAGATAAAGTCTAAAAATAAAATGTTTCATCATCAAAACCAATTCACTGAACAACTGAGCTAATGCCGATCCTTTCCTGTTTGCTTTGAAAACTTTACTCCACTTCCATATCCTGCATAAATGGATACAAATCCATGTAGGAGAATGTTGTCCTGAGCTCATGTTTCCTCCTATTCACTCAGAACAGAACATAGTAAACACATTTTTCAAATTTTAACATAAAACTACATTAATAATGCCGAGTTGAGAGAAATGAGCTGTCTGGATCTGGTTCAAATATTAGTTACACTGCTCACTTCATGTGAAAGCAATACAAATGTAATCAATGCACACACGTTGGTAAATGACATCAGAACTTCACAGAGTCGATTTTGCCTCTCTCTGCTCTGCTCTCTGTGGGGGTTCTGGAGAACATATCGAACAGGAGCAAAGTCAAATCCCTGCCCTTGGCTGCAATTTTACATAACAGCTGGACTTTTGAGCATAGAGAGCAGGAGCCTGTGATTTGGGAAACAGATTATCCCAGGTCTGGTTTCTTATAACTTCAAAGAGATCACAATCCTCACTAATTTTCACTGCAGGTAAGATGTTTGGGGATATCTTTTGACCTGGCTTTTAACCATATAGTTATACAGATGCATTCATTAAAGAAATAAAAGCCAGCAGTAACATCCTGTTTTTCAGAAAGAGATACTGCTTTTAGAAAACTAGCTTTCTTTGGGAAGGTGATGGTGAGAAAGAAAAATATGCAAGTTTTAATCTCAGAACTCAACATACCTCTTGAAAATGCTGATTCAATGGAAATGAAGGTGACAGCAAACCAATGTAAAGATACCAGGGAGAAGACCTTCTTTCCTTGAATGAAATGGGTTAACTCTTTTTAAGGCAAACAATGGTAATGGCTCTGAGCAATAACTCCAAACTGGCTTTTTGCCAATACATTTATGTGATGTTCAAAAATAAGTGTGAGAAAGGAAACCATTGGGTAAAACAAGGCTAAAAATCATATTTAGTATTTGTGATTACTTTGCCTGCCTGAATATTTCAACAGTTCTCAAATTTGTAGCTGCATTTCATCTTAGTAGCCTAAATCAAAGTTTTCTTCTAGGGTCAGTTGGGGAAAACATACCTGGTGTTACTGAGCGTACAACAACTGGCTTTTCACTACCAGCCACAAACCCAAATCCTAGCACAGGATCCCTCCTCATTTCCACTTTCCGAGGGGCTGGAGGGGTTATTTGGCAGCTCTCTATTCGAGGGTCTTCAAATGTGGCTGATTGTGTCATGTGACTGTGAAAAAAAATAAAAGATGGAAAAAGGAAAAAAATCATTAAAACATGGTTTTGTGGTATCTACTTGAGCCAAGCAATTTGTGCAACGATATGAGATGAATACCTGAAACGTTCTCACTAGAGGAACTAAAGCACCAACTTAATAACTTTCTATTAGATTTTCTTATGCATTAAGTAATAATGCTGCTGGCAGTTCTCAAATAATAATCAATAGTATCAGGCTTTAAAGAGGTCTCTTTTTGACAGCACACATTAAATCATATCCCATATATGAAAGAAAAACAACCTGATAATAAAGCCTTTGTCATCTGCGCCTGAATTTTTCACCCTTCAATTTTTGGAAGGGAAAAATAATAGTAGTGACCTACTCATAGCATAAAACTCAACAATTAGAATCTGTCGGACTTTTTAAAAAGAGAACACACATTTTAATTTCGGGATCTAACATGTTAAGCAAGTTTCTGAGCTGAATCCTCTCCCTTCCTGCGGCATCCATAACAGCTCAATATTTGCTATTTGGATAAACTATCTGAAATAATTTTAAAATGTTTCTGGGCACAAACAAACAAAAAAAAATCAAGAAAATATATTTATGTGGAATTACTAAAATACTTTGCTTACTTTTGTGTGTTATGACAAAGCCTATTTATTGTACCTAGAAGAAAAAATTCTCATGGCTGGAGAGAAAGATCTCGAGTTTTCAAGCAGAAAGTAGATAGAATGAAAGCTATCCAACATCCCATATCCGTGAAATAGATAACAGCTTAAAAGCATAAAGATTTTAAATTAACATTTATAAACACTGAAATGTGGCTGATGCTGTACACAGTCAGAACCAAAACATACTTTGCATTTTCCACCCAGTGGCTGGAGTCCACACTGAATCCCAGCTACCAACTCCCAGTGCCAATCAGACAGACACAGAGACCACTCCAGTGTCATACCCCAAACACCATCCATTGAACTCATGTGCTTCAGGATACCAAACTACTACTGCAGGCAACAAGCAGTATCTGGTCAGCACAGTACAAAGACAGATTTCAGCTCATGGCATCAACTTATTGCAGTCCTGAGAGACCTCAGATAATATTTAAGTTGCCTGGCCAAGAGTTAACTCTTTTTTTGCCTTCAAGAGACTGTAAGTCTGCAAGTGCTGAATGACTCTAGCTCATGGTAAATAGACAAATGGGGGAAGCCAAGTTCCAGCCCCATCTGCAGAGAGGGCACATGCTCTGAGAAAGGTAACTAACCATGTGCCCAGCCTCAGAACTCTGAAATGCCCATCAGAGAGGCAGATATCCCTACAGCACTAGGCAGTATCATCCATTGGTGTCCTCATGAGTAATTAACAATATGAAAGTCAAGTTTTGGATAATTGTACATATAACATAAACTGAGAGTTAAGGGACATACTGTGCAACCAGCATTGTTGCTCTCACCACCTGTCCCTTTTCCATCTGTGAACACAACACCCTGAAGAACTCCAAACTGGCAGTCCATAAGGAGAAAGGCATCATTCAGAGATCTGTTTTCAGCATCAATGACACGCAAAAACTTCTCTGATCTTTCCCCAACAGATACACCTTGGGCATGACATCAATTTACTTTCTCTCCATGGTCTGCTTCATTACTGATACACAGAAGAGCAGCAAAATCTCAGTAAACTCTCAGTGGGAGTCTATTTCTGTTACTGGATTTTTCTAGGGCTTTTCCTCAAAGAAGCTTTCTATCCCTATGACTAGATTCAGTCTGCCTAAGAGTAACATGCTGTCTTTTTATGCATATGATCAGAGGCAGCAGAAACTACTTCCTTACAAAAATAAGAGAGCAAGAGAATATCTCTGTGCTCACTTAATATATGCATAAGGTGAGGTCAGCAAAGAAAGTACTTGTTTTTTACCAGCTAGAGCATCACATCTGATACTTCATTATCTTCCTCCTCCTCCTCCAGCTTTTGTCAGTTTATTTTAGATAACATTCTATTTTCTTTTTCCAATGAACTGTTAGAAAACCCAGATAATTATACACAGACCCTTTAAGAAATCTATCTTCAAGACGTCCCAGGTATCTCCTCTCCATAAATTCATATTTGTGGTTTGTGCTTCTAGATATTCAAACACTTCTTCTTTCTAATGAGACAATTTCTGAGGTGTCACTGGTGTCTAAAACACTATCTATTTCAACTTGAGAGCTTTGTTTTGGGAGAGAAGACAAAACTCTGCCTTTTTTACCTCTCTTTGATGACAGCCCCACTTTCCACAAAGTTAAGATAATCTATTTAATAATTTTTTCCTAATAGCTGTTTCCATTTTTGGGGCACTACAAGCCCAAACAGAAAGTGCCTTCTGTCCCAAAGGGAAAATACCATATTTACAAGCAATATGAAAATACTGCTTGAGCCTTTGAAAACTACTTCCATTGTACTACTACATTGTACTTCCTCTGTCTTCTAACACTTTTGCAATCTGTTTTAAAAAGGAAAAGCCTCAAAACAGCCTCAAAACTCCCCAACAAACAGCAGCACTTCACATAACAAATTCTAAGAGCAGACAGAGATTTGCTTAAGAGAGCAGCCCTGCTCCTGGAAGCTCCAGCGCTTGCCTTGGCTGGTGCTGAGGATCTGCAGCAGCACAGCATCAGTTATTCAAAGCCTAAGCAAGAGGATCAGCGAGGAGCAGTCCATCATGATTCTGAGAGGCACAGCAGACACTATTGATTTTTAAGGTTATCCACCTTGGAATACATCAACTAAAAAGACTGCAGCTCACACTTCCACAGCTTGCTGCATCAGATATTCTTGTGCTATTCAGTACGTTGGGGGTGTACTTCAAGAGAGTAGCAAGATGTATAAATATGATCCCAGAAGAGATCAGATGAATGCTCAAAACTTTTTGTGATGGTACATTGACAAACCTGCTTCCTCCTGTGGTTAGTTCATTATTGAGATGCCAGTTGTGATACCACAGTTCAGGACTAATTTGAATTTTGCATTAATTGGAGGTATTTGATCTCTGTCTAAGCTATGAAAAATATTAACTTCTGCAGAATAACTATGCTATGAGTTCTAAACCAGAATCTAATAAGCTTGAACTCAAAAAAGCCACTATGGAGAACCCTACCTAGAATGTCCCTTATACTGTGCAAGATCTTAGAAGAATAACTACAACACTACAAACTTGCTATTTGCTTCAAACATCTTAAAAAATATATTTATATACATTTAGATACAGTTCTTACATCATAGCTAAAGATTCACTTTTCTCAAGGAAAAATGGGAGGAAAAAATAAAGCCTAAGATTTTAAATATGAACTGTTCATTCCATGTACACAAAGTCAAGCTGTCCTTAAATTGCCTTTTCAAAGACAGACACTTATTTCCTCCCATTTTCAACAGCTGAGATTAGTCCCTGCTTTGCAAAAGGCCATCTTCTCTGATGCACTCATGTTGTCAGCAGTGGGAGACTGCTGCCATATGAAGGAGAAAAATTTGTAGAGAATTTCTTGAACAGAAATTTTATATACCAGGCTCTTCTGAGAGATAAACTATGGAAACCAGCTATGGAAAATCATAGCAGAAGTGCAATCATAAGCACTTACTCTCAAAAACCCTCTGTGGAAACTGCTCTAGCCAATATAGAAGGTAACAGGGGAAATGAGAGAGGAGGCATCTGAGCAAGCATGCACCAACACAGAGCAGAATAGAGACATTGCAGGGTGGCATAACATTTGTGTGCACACTTGCCCACAAAGGGGCCTACAGTGAGCAAAGGAGGAAGAAAATTAGGAAAGAAAAACACCCTGGGGAGCACTGATCAGCTGCATCAGGCAGCTAGCACCTGCAAACACAATCCAGAAGCCCAGGACATTATGAGGAGCCTAATTTAACATTTGCATATCCAAATTCATGCTTGGGTTAGTCAGAGGTGTAGTTTAAGACTGACACTTTGAATCTTCACATAATTAGCTTCAAAGTTATTAACTTGGTAATATTTTCCATGGAAACCTTCCTAGCATTGTCCTTATTTAAATTAGAGGCTGAATAATCCAAGAAATATATAAACAAAGACTGCAATCGAGAGCTTGATTTAATAGTGCTTAATAGTAATTAAAAGCAAAGTGTCTGAGTACAAAGCTTTTTAGCCTTTGCATTTTGATATGTCATTCCCTGACATGTCAGAAGGCTTTTTTGACAAAAAATGGAGTTTTCATTTCCACAGAAAAATGCTTAGAGCTTTAAGTCTTCTATGAAACTGAAAACTATGGTATGAACCAGCGATCCTAATATGATAAACATTATTTTAGAAATAAGTAACAACCAGATCAACTTTAGCTCCATTCTGCAAAGACTTCCAAAAAGAAAGCAGAAAAAGCAATACCTCAAACTGAGTTGAATACAGCTGCACACCCACAAACTCTAAAACAACTGTAATCAATCAGCTGTTGCATCATATTTGGACAGGGTGGAGACATGCTGCTTTCAGGTATCTCATTTCATATTTCCTTATGACAGTTTGTTTCAATTACTTCACAGGTTAACACCAGCTTGAAATTTGGGAGTGTTTAATCCTTTGCTTTTAAATAGTTACAGTATTTCTGCTATACAGATTGATTTACCTAAAAAATAGACTCTTTTTCACTTGAGACACAGCAGGTGTAAACTTGGTCAATGACAGAGAAGAGTCTGTGGAAATGTCAAATCACTCACAGACTGATGAGTGGAAGTGGGCAAGGAGGATGGAGATAAGGACTTTTTACCAAAGGCTGAATTCAGAAATAACAAAACCACTTCAAATTGTTGAGCACTGTTAAAATCCTGTCTCATTAATTTGGAGGAGGTGGAGGATCTGCTTTGTTGATTGCAGTTGTGATTTTCAACAAGATCTGTGCAAGTTAAGGACACTGAACAAACTTTCATTTGCAATTATCTGAGTCCCTGCCATGAGTCTCTGCCCATCCTGCCCCAAAATAACCTCTTGATATTCTATGAACTCTATGATACTCACAGTCTTGGACTCTGCACTCAGAATTTCCTGGGAGTGGGAAAAGCTATTGCAGCAACACAAGGAAGTAGATTTAATTCTCATTCTATCACTGTTCTTCAGGAATTAGCACTAAGTAAAATGGCTTGAGACTTGAGACAGATTTATGGAAACTGATAACATGAGGGTATTCTGTATTTTCCTGCTTGATAATTTGGAAAGACAACCAAAATAACAATGACAGTTCTAAGAGAACTGTCATAGAGATGAAGAAATATGCAAACCATCCAGAAAATGAAAAACTCATTTTGTTACTTTAGCTTAACTAGTAGCTAAATATGAAAAATAATTTCCTTCCTTCCTTTCTTCCTGGAACCTCTCAGTATATCCCAAGTTAATTTATTTTCTCTAAGAAATCCCCCAAGAATTATTAAGAACTAGGACACAAGTGTCAAAACCATGCGTCAACTGCCTTTTACTTGAAAATGATATTTCAAGAAAAAAGTGCACAAGTAGTTATTACATTGCTCAGTAGAACTGCTGCTCCTACAGAGAATCTGGTGCCTTGACAAACTCTTTTTTGCTCCATTTTGCAGGAAACCAGAAAATCACTCAAAGCTCTAGAATTTTTTTAGAGATATTCAACAGACAAAAATTTTATTTTCAGTGGTTAAAAAAGGAGTCAACTTTAACACTTCAAGAAAACATTCCCTCTATTTTCACTGGTTTTTGTGCAGGTGTATATACAAAGAATTCAGTATCACAGCCACAAAATGCAACTGGGGCTATTTATCAGATGTTTTTATTTCTTTCTAGGACTACTTTTTTTTTGCCCCAGTGTCAAATTTATTTTTTTTTTTAAAGCTTCTTCAACAGTTAAATCCTCCAAAGTCAGGTCATTTTATAACACCCTAGAAAATGTTTGGCATATGCCATCTGGATGAACATATGGTAAAAATGTAATTAGAAAGAAAAAGGTTTGCTGGTTTCAGAAGAAGCTGGTGACAGCTTTTTTGATAAAATTGGATACAGGGAAATCTGACACGTAAAAAAATTTCAAAATCCACTCTTCCACCGTTGGGCATGATCTGCAATCTAAAGCAAGGCAAAGTCAACCAAAATTGCACTGAATAAAACTGACATGAATACAAATTCAGAGAGCTAAAAAGATTTATGCTCAACTTTAGTCAGGCACTGGGGAAAACACACTGAAAATATAATTCATAATGACAATTAGGACTTATATTATTACATGTGTAAAATGTGAATACTTCTGCATTCTGCCTTATTCTATATAGGAATGTCATATATAGGGAAGAAAAAACCCCAAACTTCTATAGCTGAATCCCACAAAGACATGGAAATAAGCCTCAAGCCCCAGCTGCCAACTAGCAGTTGCTTGCTTTGAGTATTGTATCTACAGATTGCTAGAGAAATTCTCTTTTTAACTTATTCTTCTCTCAGGATAGCCACAAACATATCAAAGGCTCTGTTCATGATGAACCTTGGATTTCCTGTCTTTGTATTAGGACAGGACTTTACAGGCACATGCCAAATAGCAGTAATTGCACAGAAACATCTCAGTGAAAATTGGTGGAGAAAGGACCACCCAAATGCTGGAATTGCCTCCCCTGGAAGCTGAGCATGATGCCAGCCTCTGACTCACTGCCCAAAATGCACAGCCAACAGGGGTGTGCCATGACAACTAAGTCTGAACTGCAGCCATGGACATGTGGCAGTAATGCACATGGACAGCCCACCCACTACCATGCAGTTATGCTCCTGCACACTGCTGAATGGCACTCTGCACTCAGTTTCTGTCCCAGCAAACTTCTCCCCCCTGGGGGACACCAGGTTCAGCAGAAATACTCTTGGTTTCCAAGCCTGTCATTGAACAGAGATCCAGGGGCCCATTCTTGAGCAGGTTTTCACAGCTAAGGGAAGCTCACAAAATACTCATATGTACAAGACTGGACAGATGAAGCTATGGATGAACTGCCTTCCACAAGAAATTCCAGGGCAAGCCCTGGGCTGGAGCTGTGCAGACACACAGTAATCCAAAATGAGGGAGAGAGCAAGCCAGCAGAAATGGCAAATGGCTAACCTTTGCTAGTTTAACCACCAATTGGTCCTTGCCTTTTCCTGGAAAAAAAGATTTACAGATTTACAATGCCTCAAAGTCACTGGTATTTCCTTCCTGAAAGAAGCTTTTTCACAGGTCAACTCTTTCATAAGCAGCAAGGGCAGGCAGGGCATTTGACCACTTGCCTGGCCCAGCTCCTTCAAGAAGGAAACTGTGCAAGATGTTTCTGCTAGAAATCAGAATTACTGGCTTTCCTCCACAGCAGGAATTTCTTACAAAGTTAGGATTTGAAGTACACCCAGGTTTTATCCTGAGATAAAGCATTTTTCTTAAAGTGATCTTAGCTACTCTGTTTAGAACAGTGAACTACTTTAAGGCCCTTAAGGATGATCTGAAATGTAGCTTTTCATTATCCTCTGCACATGCATCAATAAGCCCTGTTGCAACTACAGACATAGAAAAGGAAAAAAAACCCAACCTGCAAATACACAATAAATCCATTTGGGCTGAAAGTGTCCTCTGGAAAACAGAACAAACAACTCCTATTCATCCTGCTTTGGAGATTTCACACTAACCCCATCAAGAGCAATCTGTCAGCCCTGCCTGGCCCAAGTCTGCAACCAAAAGCACAGACCTATGCTAAGGGCTGCCAGCATTTCCCATCCAGCGAGTAAAAGGAGCTGCCATCTCCAACTCAACATGGACAATTTGTCCAACTGAAATGTTATAAAAAGAACAAGGGAGGAGAAGCAGCATAGAAATTGCTTTTAAGGTGCTGATTAGATTAGGAAAGCTACTAACTAAAAAAATCTCATCTGGTGCAATGCTGGAAGCTTGCTCCAAAAATCACATGTCACTCTGTGAATACCAAGTGTGGGTAACCTGATGACAGGGTAAGAAGACAGAATGCAAATTTAAGGTGCCCATTGTAACCCCCTGGCAGAGCTGGGCTTGGCATGACCAAATAGCTGAAACGCTGAAGCCCCTGCTTTGATTGTTCTGTACCTGCCTAACTCCGGGGAACTCAGTGCTGTTATGAGCATGTGGAGATAAGCAATTACAGAAGAAGCAAAACCCATTTGTTAATCCTTTGAACTTAATCTTCCTCATTCCTTCAGCAACTGAATGGATGAGCAGGTTACAGATAGGGCTTTGAATAATCTACTCATTTCCTTCCTTTCCAGTTACAGTGGAGGGCTCCTGAACAAAACGAGCCCATCTGATGGCACCGTGTCACTCCAGCATTCCACCAAGTGCCTCTTGGGCAAAGTGCAACCTTTCTCAGGGAACACTGAACATCAGCTGCCACTGTCAAAACAGGTGAAACACCAGCATAGGGGTTAGTTGATAAACAGTGGGTACTCAATACTGCACCTGCTTAGTTTCTCAACAACCAAGTATTTAAATGCTCATGGATATAAACCCTGAGTTTACCTCACTCTGGCCAGTACAGCTCTCTGCACTCAGAAGCAGACTGTGCCTGTTCTGTATTTTCACTTCAGGAAAGGGCAACACAACAACCCAGTTAGAAACCTTGAGTTTGTCCAAGTTCAGGGTAACACGGAGGAGCAGCTTGTATATCAGTACAGCCAGCTGCCTCCAGTTTCCCATGATGGGTATGAATTCTCTTCACTGGCAATTCCAGCACAGGAAATATTAGGAAATTACTTTTATAAAGATGTCCAACTCCTGAACTGATACAATGACTGCAAGGAAAACCTTTAATTCTCCAGCTACCAGACACAAAAGGATCTGCAAGCAACCAAGGGGAATAGAATGAATTTAAAAGATTTTCATAATAACTCAAAAAAGTCCCAAATTCAAACCTTCAGGATCTGTAACAAAGTCTTCACAATTAGTCTTCAAAGCAAATCTTCTAGTCCTGTAATTCTGGAGAAGGCCTTCAGGACAGAGAAGAAACAAAGAAACCATCTCTTCCTTTCTCCTTTCTTTTAACAACTACAAATAGAAAGAATTACTCTTCTTGACTGCTGATTTGGGAGCATGCCATTATGACTCCTCAGCAAATGCAAAATGAAAAAGAGAACTTAATTGAAATAAGTTAGAATGACAGATTGCACTGATGGGATGTGAGGCTGCCAGATAGAGCTGTCATGCAAAAATTAAGCACAGGATATTGAAGGGAGAAAAAAAATCAGGTGTGTTTGATCTTTGGATTTTTTCCCTGATACATTACTCTCTATACTTCAGCACAAATGGCTGAATTATTTTTTCTGGACTTACTTTTTCATTCCAAAGTAAGCAGCTAACCTTTCTAAGTGAGAACACTTCTAGTAACCATAGGCTATTTCATATATCTTAGAAATAGGGGTGCTGCAGATCATACTACAGCTTCATTATATCAAAGAAGCTTTTGCTAAAGCCTGCAATTTCTATTTACCTACTTACCTAGGCAAGAAGCTGCCCACTTCCAATCCATTGTGTTTGATAGTATCTAGATAAATATTATTCAAGGCACTATGTGTGGTAACAATGCACAAGAATCATTACCTCCTTCAATTTGTAACTGCCAGCAAGGTTCCTCAAGTGGTGAAGGAGAAATAAGGTAATATACAACATTTCAAAACAGGTGCATTGGAGTTAAACTGGAGTGACAGCGGCTCTAGGGAAGCCTATCAGATAGAAACCCCTTACTTACAGGTGAAGAAAAAGGTCAAACAAAAGTGTCATGTACAGTAACCTTGACACAAAAAAATAAATTACAATGGAAGTTGCAGCCAGGCTGATCAGCACATCAGCTCTCCCTGTTTATCTCAAGAAGTCCCAATTCTCTGTAAACAGTGAAAGCTCTCAGTAATGCAAGCAGTTAATTCCAAACTATGACAATCTTCACTTTGGAGTTCAGAACAATTCTACAGATGGTTTGCTTTCTGTTTAAGCCACAGACATGTCAGTCTCCTCTGAAATCTAGAGCTGATAAACTCTGCAAAGCCCCATCTCATGAAAAACATAATAAAGGCCTTCAAGGTCTCTTAACTGAGAAAGTACATGAAGCACTTTGGAATGGTGGGGTTTTTTTAAGGAGAAAGAACACCAGTGCAATTCTGACATTAAATACAACGATGAAAAAATGACCTTAAAGGCTTGGACTTTCAAAAAATAAATAGAATTAAAACAAAATCTTGATCATTGATACTGCTCACCTGTAGTACACATTTTCAGCCTGGAAACTGTCATGTCTCTTTTTGTACATAGGCAGATCAGACTGACAGAACAGGCCAAACTTGAAGAAAATAAGCTATAACTAACATTCTGAAATATGTTGATTTCTTCCTTATCTTCTGAAACTTAGGAATAAGGATAGATCTGAGCCATTGGCAGTAAAGGTATATCACTTTATCTTGTAAGTGTAGGTCTGCTTAGGATTGGGCTGATCTGGGATTCAGGACTATATGGAAAGAGTGGTAGTTGACAGCCATACAAAACCAAGGTTTTTGTTTTTTGGGGGTTTTTTTGCAAAATCACCACAAAACTAAAATAAGTGCTGAACTACACACTTATTTAAACATCATTCTTGCATGATCTGATTATCTAGCTGTAGCTAAATTTAGACCAATACTATCCCCTATTAAGCTTAGTCCACGCCATGAGGATAAAATCAATTTTGTAGGAAACATTCCAGTGATGAAGTTCACAATCTACTATGTAAATTACTTCCACTACGTAGGGCATTCTATAAAAGAGTGTTTTTTCTAGTTAGATAACACTTCCTGGCCCAAAACCCCTTAATTTTCACAGAGCACTATTAAACCATAGTGGCCTGCAAAACACAGGGTAGAATTTAAACTGCATGGCCCAGCACACGGGAAGAAAAAAAAAAGTGGGAAACATCTGCCTAATTATACCAGTAAAACCTCAACTCTCTATAAAATATACTGTGGCCTCATTTTAGTGTCCATACAAAGCATGCTGAACTCTGGTTTTAAATGTCTGCCATTAAAGTAAAGAACATTTCCACCAAGAAATGGAAAGCCAAGCCAAACCAAACTGTCTGATTTCAGAGAGGGTTAGTGGAGCTCACCAAGGGTCTGGAACAGAAGCCTTATGAGGAGTGGCTGAGGGACCTGGGAGTGTTCAGTCCAGAGAAGACTCAGAGGAGACCTTGTCACTCCCTACAACCACCTGAGAGGAGCTTTTGGTGACTTGGGGATCGATCCCTTCCCAGTAACAAGCAACAGAACAAGAGGAAATGGCATCAAGGTGTGTCAGAGGAGGTCTAGGTTGGATATTTGAAAAATTTCTTAAAGAAAAGGTTTGTCAAGGATTGGAACAGGGAACCAACTCCAGAGGTATTTATAAAGATGTGTAAAACTGGGGACATGGTTTAGTGGTGAACTTGGCAGCGTTGGGTTAATGGTTGGACTTTATGATCTTAGAGGTTTTTTCCTAACTTCTATGACTCCCTTCTACATGGAATATTTTTGCTGACAGATCCAGGAATTATGCATATCTTGGTCACATCACAGCCTACAATTTATTTCCTACAACTAGGAAATAAATTTCTGGACATTCAGTAGACTGATTTTTAATAGAATAAGATGCCAGTCTATGTAGGAAGCACAAATTCTTCAAAAGCAAACCAGCCCTTCCCATCATTAATTACTCAACACACCAACATTTATATTTTAAAATCACAGAGAGTCTAGTCTATAAATGGAATACATTTTCATAATTTAATAATATAGCAAACATATGCAAATGAAATTGTTATTTTACAAATCAAGAACGCAGAAAGATTAATTAGAGAAGTTTTACTCATTTCTGACAAGCAGTTTAACTTCAAAAACTACATAATTCAGATTTGGGGATAGGACAGAAAAAATCTGTCATATCAGGAAATTAAATTACTCTGAATTCTGTTTTGAAACATGAGTCATACATTCTCACAATTGATTTAAAACAGCTGGAATAAAAACAAAGCAAAGCTCTACTATTTTCAAAAATTAATTCAAACATCTGGCAAGAGAAAACAGCAAGTCGTCTTCAGTGATGGATAATTAACCTACTCACTGTTCTGACAACCTCAACTGCTCTACAACTTATGTTCATAAACATAAGGAATAGATTTGGAAAATTTTTAACATTTTAAATCAAATTCATATCCTTGTAGAACACAGTTAATTATTTTATTTTGTGTAAAGAATGAGATCAACTAAAGCATGAGCAATTTAGGGGATCTTATGTCTGTCCATTATAGTTTTGCTATAAATGAAATAGTAGGAACAAAATAATGTGTTTAGAAGAAGTCTCATTTAAGCTTCTCCATTCATAATCTGTAGAGTTATGCAGATTACTCTTTTGCCAGTTTTAGGTCCTGTATTTCTACCTCCCAGTTATGGCCTGATCCAAATACATGAAGCTTTTTAAAAAAAACAAACCCCAAAACAAACCAGAAAAAAACTTGCAGCTACAGAAAAAATAGAAAATGTTTTGCAATAAATCTTTCTGTTATACCACTTCAATTAAACTTTTCTTCTCTTTTCCTAAGACAGAAGGATAGGAAAATTAAACCACTTTTAAAATAAACCTGAAGTTTTTTCTTTATAAAATAGCTAATGCATGGCAAGAATTTAGAACACTGAGGTATGAAAGAACAATCCCATCCTCACTAGCACCATCTTGGGGGAAAAAAACCCAGCAGCCAAAATCCAGCTAAACGCCTGGCCACATATACGTTCTTGCAAGAGTGGAGATGGGAGAGGAAAAAAGCCCAAGGAACATGAGCACACCAAGTCCAGGGTGACTTCTTTCATAGTTAAACCATGAAACAGAGGAGAAATGGGAAGGGGTAGAAATGATATCGGAGGAGAAACTACTCATCAGCAACTTCTCTATTCCTCTTAATTGTATATAGTGTGGGGAAAGAGTTGCTACTGCCAACACAAAATTCACAGTTAAACTTCTGGTCTGCTGGGAACACTCAATATTATACCTGTGACATTATCAACGCAGGAAAAAATTACAAGGAAAACTGTCTAGAAGCCTCTATAACTTCCATATCTTACTTCCAGCTTCCTTCCAAAGACTGAAAAAGAAACCAAACTTGTTTTTTTCCTACCAGGATCCTTTCTTACAGATTAACTCATACATCAATCAGTATTTCATTCTTTCCTGAATCCACAGGCAGCCTGACTTATAGTAACATCCAGGTAAAACTCAGGCCAGGGAAGACAAAAGCAGTCTTTATGGGAAATAGAAAAATATTGGGAAGCCTTGGCAACATTATCATCTCACCATCCATCAAACTCTGCACTGCCATCCTCAGTCTGCTCCATCAGCCTGCATTCCCAGTTCTTCTGGCCATACTGAAAGGACATTTCCCTGTAAAAACTGGGTGAGACACTGTTAATTCACAGTGATGAGACTAAAGCAATTTTTATTTTAAAGGGGTATAATTACTCTAGCACACAGAAACTCAGTTAAAGCCACTTTGTAGGGATCACAGGGTGATCACCAGTATCCTCTTTTCTCACAGCTTCAGTGACTGTGCTGCTTGAGAAATCTTCTATAGTGGAGCTTAGCTCCTTGGAGGAAAAATCATCACTAATCCAGCCCTGAAGCTGTGTACATATTGCCAGATGAAATAAAACATGAGCATGAACTGAATTTTTTCTACAAGAACAAAACCTGTCTCTTCCTCTTAGATCTCCTTGTAGCTGTAACTAAGGGCAAACAGAAGACTGGATTTTCATCTGAGTTTTGCATAGCTCTTGTAAACTTGAGGCTGCAATGCAGCTTCCACATTGAATAGCTGGGAATAAGCCTGCATTTATGTGCTGTTAGGGTCAAATCAATCCCTTAGACTGAAACAATATGGCACAATCTTGCTGGAAAAATCTCCAGAAAATATCCAGTTCCTCTGCTGCAGTGTGTCTTCCTTTGCCTTTATATGTGCTTTCCTTTATGGATCTTCAGTCATGACTACACTTGCAGTGTAATCCTTAGGAGAAATTTAAATCAGTCATACTGGAAGTATTTAATTTGCTCCCTAAATAATGATTCAGATTCTCTTTTAATGAAAGTTGCAGGGGCAGGGAGAGGAAAAAAAAGAAAGAAGCTTGGAATAATTAATCCCTTCTACCAGTTGGAAGACTATTACAATAGTTTGACCAGGCTCCTGGAGTTATAAAATATGGAGCATTTGGGATTCAAAGCAGATAACTCTCTGCAGCAAAATTAGCTATTCATCTCCATTCGTCTGTATATAAATGAGCAAACAAGTTACAGCCAAAGTGTCTGCCTGCATAGTCTGCTTAGTAATTCTGAATGCAGGACTTTCCATTGCACAGACACCCGGAATTAATGTTGAAAATACCCTGGCAGTCAGTTATTACTACTGATAAATATTAAATTGGATGGGAGACTGTACTATAAAAACTGAAACTAGAGAAATGAAATGTCTATGTTTTTAGCCAGAAAGACATGTCCTCTAAAAGATAAAAAAGAGAATTCTTCAGTAGGTATATATATGCTAATGATTGATCGGAAGAAACATCAAAGCAGATGGGTCTACAAAGCAGGGAGATCTATCATAAAAATCTTAATTCATTAATAAAGCTTATCTTGTATAATTGTATCCTATGAATGATGCTGCTGGCACAAAGCAACATGGACAGTGTTTACTAAATATGGTAAAGTGCTGTCCTACATTCAGTAGAACTCTTTTTAAAAAATAGTATATTTAAGGGGTTTTGCATGCTAATAATCTTTTATAAGTACATTATGTGCTTGGATCAGAAGGCAACAAGGCTGGATGCAGTACTTTGTCCTTCCTAATTTTGGACTAGCCTCTAAAAGCTCAGCTTTGGTACAAGTATGCTAAGCAGTGCAGTATATGTTTCTGTGCCAAAAAAATGAAATCATGGACAAATGACCTGATTTCAGGAAAGAAAATTACCTCCATCCCTAGCTATTTGTAGAGAAGACTTACTTCATGCTATCAACAAAGGCCATAAACAGCAAATAAAGGCCCAGGATGCTGCTCTCATCCTCACCCACTCCATTCAAACTTTCACACCCCTCCATTGTGCCATGAGCAGAGGGACAGTGGTCCTGCAGGAAGGAATTAACTCATGCTGATGAGCTCAGAGCACCATTCCAGTGTTTCAATTCAGCTGTGCAGGGGATGATGAGGCAGGCATCTGCCTCTACCAGTTTGAAGGCCTAGGTAAGGCACACATTGCATTCAGATTCAAGTCTCAGTTCACAGTGCACAATGTTTTCTAAACCTGAGCAGCAAGTTTGATATGCCAGGGAATTGGTGTCCTTGGCTCTAGCAGCAAGCTCTCAGAGTCTTTTCAAATTAGGGCTGAGATCTTACAGACTGGGAGTGAGGACCCCAAGTTGTGGGGAAGCACATACACTAAGGAGACACTGTAAGTCAAGCATTTTTGATTAGCCTGTGTCTTCTACTAGTGGAAACTTCTAAAATTATTTTCTGGATATATTCCAGAAAATCAGGCTCCTAGTCCAGCCAGCTGCAGAAGCAAAGCTCAGCTCAGCATCAGTGGTAACACCAGAAACACAGTCCCCAGCATGTGCCTGATCCCTGAGCAGCTGCACAGGAACCCAGACCCCAGGCCCAACAGCAGCTGCCTGGGGAGCACTTCTGGGCAGGACTCACATCCTTAGGATCTTAACAGATGCTGTATAAAGGATGACATAACAGGTTCATGCATACTGGAAGGCATGCTGCTTTTCAGCAAGGCTGCATGGGCAATGCCTATTTATTTAGGTAGCAATTGTATTTTTGTAAGAACAGCAGTAAAGGAAAGCTTATAGGAATAAAAAAATTACTTTGAGTCCCAGTTTGCCTAATAGCAAGTTATTAGAGTAGCTTATGTAGCTGAGAAAATGAGTAAGCTTTTAACCAGAAGATCTTGTTGCCCAAAAGCATGGGTTTGATTTTTATTGGTTTGGTTTTTTTCCCCAAACTATCTTTGTCATCCCAGTAGAAGGTACTATCTCTGCTAACAAGCACTGCCTCAATTCTATTTCTAGATCTATCACACTTACAAAAACACTACCAGCACAAATTTATTCACTGTTCTCAGGGAGGGTTTTTCTGACTCTGTTTTTAATGTACTTCACAGTGGATAATATACTGGGTATAGGCTTATTTACCATACCTTATCTTAGATCAGATTAAATTCAACCATATATATCAGAAAATATCAGTTTGAAAATACTGCTTACTGCTCTACCCAGTAAGTCAGCTACAGATCATGATAAATCACACATGGAAAGTAGGTGAAGGTTCCTATGCCCCCCTCTGAAGCTTCCAGATAGATGCAGTTTCTGCACCTTTTTTCTTTGCAGCCTGGGGTGCTATCAATGCTTTGGTGACATCACATATAAAAAGCCTAAAATGCCACAACCTTGCTCACAATAATCAAAACCAGACAGACACATTTTGTATCTCCTTTAAAAAACAGAGGTAACCAGAAGGCATTTTCTGCCTCAATGGCAAGGATTAATTTCTATGGAAAAGTCCTGCTATTTTTCATGTTTATCAAAAATATGGTATAACTAACTAATAGTGAGGCTAAATACAGAGTCAGCATGTGCTTGCATATCTCAAAGGAATCTCTAGGAGCTTCCATAAAGGAATAATTCATTATAACAATAAGGTGCCAAATAAGATACAGCGGCACATAAATCAGGCTTGGGAACAAACTCATCCACTGACTCTCTCTGGCTTTGAGATGATCAATCTCTCCTCAGAGCATCCCTGCTCCTGTCAGCATTGCAGCTCTTACCTGCCAAGCCTGCCATTGGCTGGCATTGCCTTGGCTGATGCCCACAGTGGCTGTGGGCTGCCACGAAATTTTTAACCAGTGCAAAGCCTAAAGCAGCTTGGTAATAAATATAACAAAACATTTGTAAGATTCAATGACAACATAGTGCACCTTTTCAAGTTTACACAGCATGCCTTTAAAGTATCCTTTACCAAGCCTCAAAGAGAAATAATTCCTTTAGCATGGGTTCTCTAGGAAAAAGAAATTCTCCTTTGGCAAAAAATAACTTCTGCCAGCTGGATAACTGACAAAAATGGATATTCACGTACAGGGAAAAATAAAAATGGAGCTTTACTAAGATAGACGTGTTCTCCAAGCACATCCTCATTTATCATTTCCCAGGTACTTCTCAACAGATAACTGATTTTATTCTGCAAATGGACTAGAAGATTCCCAGTATCCCAAACCTCCCTATTATGTATTTCCTAGTAATATACAAGCACTAGTGGCCTAGAACATTTCTGTCTCCCTAGTAGTACCGATAAATTAATTATGCCAGAAGCTGTTCACTGGCTCTGAGAGCAAATGGCACAGAGCAGCCTGTGCCAACGTTATTACTGCTCTGTACTTCTCATTATAGTTATTCTCTTAAACTCCAGAACAGAAGGTATGATGTCCAAAAAGTCTTGTGGGGATTACAAGACCCCTACAGCCTATGCTAAATCCCAATCTATCATCACAGTTTATTTGGAAAGTCTTCAATGGCACATGCATGAGCATGTCAGGGACCATCCTAATAATTCAAATTAGAATTATCAAATTCTTGTCCCTGAAAAAATCATACAGTACTGCTTAATTTACAAAGGCTTCTATCTCAATGATGTCTAAAACTATAATATCTTTTTGAGAAAGTCTCTCGCTGTTTTAGTGCAAATTAAATGATAACAGCAATAAAACTGTGAAAATAGATGTTTTGGGGTGTTTATTGCATCACTGTCTTGTGTCTCATTCTACTGACATTAATAGAAGTATCATGTCTAGAAAGATTCATAACCATGGCCCTTTAAATACACCTAACAAAAATCACCCAGCTTCTGGTCAAAAGGCAAGCATTCTTTAAGCACAACTTCTGTATGGGAAGTACCAAGAATCTACTAACAGATTACTGGAAGATAAGAAGGTGTATCAGGGGAGCTATGGAGTCACAGAGCAACTGAAGCCAGAAATGACCTTTTAAGATGATCTAATCCAGATCCTTCTCAAGCAGGGCAACTTCGAGCTGGTTTTCCAGAAATGTGTCCAGATGGATTCTGAGCACCTTTGGCAAGCTTCTGTGGGGAACTGGATTCCAGATGCAGTAGTACGAATTCACCTTCCTTGACCTTCCTAGAGCAATGGACTTCCTAATGCAGCCCAGAATGCTGTGCTGCTTTCAGCTGGAGTAGAGATAATTTCCTTCACAGTGGCTGGTATGGGGCTGTTTTGGATTTATGCTGAGCACAGAGTTGATAATATAGAAATGGTTTTTTTTATTGCTGAGCAGGGCTTACACAGAACCAAGGGCTTTTCTGCATTTCCTACTGCCACGCTGTGGAGGAAGTTGGGGGCAAGGGAGATTGGGAGGACAAACAGATGGGACAGGTGACCCCAACTGACCAACGGACATTGCAGACCACCTGATATCATGCTCAGTACATAGAAGGGGGGGAAGAAAGAGAAAGGAGGAGGGGAACATTTGGGGTGATGGTGCTTGCCTTCCTAAGTCACTGTTATACATGCTAGGGCCCTGCTCTCCTGGAGATGGCTGAACACCTGCCTGCCCATGGGAAGCTCTGAATCAATGCCTTGTTTAACTTTGCTTGTGTGTGTTGCTTTTGCTTTCCCTATTAAACTCTGTTTATCTAAACTCACAGCTTCTGCTTTTACCCTTCCAATTCTCTCCCTGATCCTGCTGCTGGGGCAATGAGCAAGCGTTGGCCTGGGGCCTGGCTGCTGGCTGGGGCTAAACCACAACAGTGGCCTAGGGCAGATGTCCTAGAGCATCACCCACGCTGGTTTACCTGCCAGTCCTGACCTGTACACACTGATCTGGTCATCTCCCATCCCCACAGCAGAGCTCTTTGCTTCCCAGCTGCTGTTTCACATAAAAAACGATGCCTCTTCCCTGCCTTCCAGCATGGCCTTCCCAAAGAGCCAGTAACACACAATTTCTAAATACAACCTTACTGCAAATGCAAAACATTATAGTATCTAATAAAATTTTCATTTCTAATCTTAGATAAACATTTTAAAAACCACTTCCATTACTCCGTATTCACCAAATAACACAGGCTAAAGTAGTTTTAGAAAATAAACCAAACAGAATGGAACAAATTACATAGTACAGGTAATATACACAGCAGTGTATGAGTAAAGCACTACTGCTTGTTATAGAAACAAGGAATTGTAGCAAATTAGTTTTATAGTTAACTACCTCAAAGAAAGGCTATGCTTTCTGTATACATACAGGTTTGTATATGAACATAAATCACAAGGGGGATGTACGACTTATTTCCCAAACATTACATCCCCTAAGGAAATACATGATAATGGCAACAAAAAGCAATGATGTGTGTTAGCCATTAACTATATAATTTGGCCCAAAATAAAAACAAAACAAAAACAAAAACAAACAAAAACAAACAAACAAAGAAACCCCAACATACCAAAAAACCAACAGTTATTGCTACTATTCATGTTCACAATTTAAGCTATGCTTGACCACAGATCAAGATTTTTCAGAGTCTAGGAACGAGTGCTCCTTTTCTAAGGATAAACACGAAACACTTCAAATTTTCACAGCCTCTGAATCACCCTTTTTAAGGCTTACAGCACACATGCAATTTTAGTGTCAACTTTAAAAAATATTTTTTCAAATGAGGAAAAAAAAGAAATACTGGAGTGGGGTAAAAGAGAATTCTATTACATTAATTTTGGAAAAATATTTTGAGAATATATGTCGAATAAATAATCAATTTTTAAGTGATTTTGCAAAGAAATTAAAAATGAGATATTTTAATGCAACTTAATTGAAGGTTTACTAAAATAAAGTAGGATCTGTTGCAAGGCAGTTAATTTTTCTAACTTTGTTAACTATTTCAGACTCCTTTCTTTCATTCAGTTTACAAGGTGGGGGGCTGTTCCACTCCACTGAATGCAAAAATAATTATTTTAATCTCCAAAGACAGCTTCAAAGAAATATGTTAAAGATCAAGTGATCATTCTGTGGCAGAGCAGGCTTCTCTAAAGGTTAGAACAGATCACTTGAGCTGCATATGTACAGCACCAATTTTTTCTGATTTTTTAGTATCCATAAAGAAAGCTGGACAGCTGCTCTCTGCCTTCTAACATTCCCAGTAAGAGAGTATAAAAGAGAGGACATCTGGGATGCAATCCCTCAGCTCCCCCATAAAGCCAAAGTCCTGGAAAGCAGTGAGTCAGTCCTGCTTTAACTGCTGTAAGGTTTCATACAGGCTTTTTACTTGCTGAAATAAAAATCTCAAAACCATCAGAGGAGCGAAGTATCTGGGACTCAAACTGGGGTCACTCCTTCTCAGGAGAAGCAGTCTCTGGAACTGGAAAAAACTCCAGCTTTTTGCCTCAGCTTCCCAGGGTCTGGGCATCCAGCAAGCTCCCACGGCACTGGAGAGTGACTGCTACGCACCCAGCATAAGGCTGCATTGTAAAGTCCATCAGTTAAATCTCATCAAAACTTTACCCACAGGCAAGCTGAAGCAAGGCCAAATGAGTCATCTGACAAGTGTCATACTTGGTCCCTGCTCTGCTTCAGTGAGCATTTAATTCACATTTATGCAACATGAAGCTGTACCACTGTGGCCAGGAATGCTGACTGCTGGATAATCTTGTGCAGGGAACAGGAATCATGAACTTATCTCATGGTAGATGATGAAACTGAAGAACACAAAGTCATGAATCACTTTGAAAAGCAGTTTCTAATATTCAGACAGTTTTGTGAATCTATATATGAATGGACCATTTTGTGTAGAAAACATGAATTACTGAAGAAGTGGAGTACTTTTTGTTCAAGTCAGGGAACAACCCGAAAAGGAGAAACAGTCACACACATTACATTTGATTTGATCTGAAATAGCAACCGAGCTGAAAAAACTAATTATTCACAGAATAAAGCTGCAAGTTCTCATAGAATCACAAAATCATTTAGGTTGGAAAAGGCCTTGAAAATCACTGAGCCAAATCATTAACCAAGTACTGCCAAGTCCAACACTAAGCCATGTCCCTAAGTGCCACATCTACATGTCTTTTGAATACTTCCAGGGTTGGTTGTGAAATCACTTCCCTGGGCAGCCTGTTTCAGAGCTTGACAATGCTTTCCATGAAGGAAGTTTTTCATTTGTCTGCCAGGGTTGGGGCAGAAACAGGCAAGAGGCAGGATTGTAGAAAAGGCAAAGAAGGCTTTATTCAAAAGAACTGTGCGGTTTTTACAGAGTGTTACGATAGATTCTATTCTATTGGCTAACTAACAGAAACATCTTTCTCACACACTGTCCTTGAGAGGAACA
Source organism: Melozone crissalis (assembly GCF_028551555.1). NCBI lineage: Eukaryota > Metazoa > Chordata > Aves > Passeriformes > Passerellidae > Melozone > Melozone crissalis. The sequence continues at coordinate 56,855,060 of NW_026535791.1, read as the reverse complement.
GAAAAATAAAGCAGAAAAACAACACCTGCAAATTGTTTATAGTCAACAGGTTATCACATCTTTCCAGCTCCCTAAAACTTCTCACAAGCCGCTCTGAGAAACACTTGCCATTTCTCTCTCTCCGTCCCATGGCATCCACAGAAGTTTTCCTAACATCCACTCTAAGCTTTCCCTAGCGCAACTTTGAGGCCACTTCCTCCCTGTCACCTGGCAGAAGTGACTGACCCCCACCTAGGTACAGTCTCCTTTCAGGTGCTTGTAGACAACAATAAGGTCCCACCTCAAGTTCCTCTTTTCCAGGCTAACCCCAGCTCACTCAGCTGGTTATCATGAGTCTTGTGTTCCCGACCTTTCAGCACCTCCATTGTCCTTCTCTGGACTTGCTTTGGTACCTCAAAGTCTTTCCTCTGGGGATGGACCTAAAACTGAGCACAAGATTCGGGATGTGGCCTCACCAGTGCCGAGTACAGTGGGATGATCACTGCCCTGGTCCTGCTGGCCATGCTATTGCTGATACAAACCAGGAGTGCAAGGTGGAGGCTGCTAACTGCAACAAAATACAAGAGATTCTGCCATGCAGAAAAGACCACTACATCCCTAGAGAGTGTTTCCATTAGAAGATAGGTCGGGCTGAAAATCCGAGTCCATCGCTAAGGACAACTATCTATAAAAGGCAATACTTGAGTAGTGAGCTGTGAGAAGACTGAAATCTGTACAGCTTTCAGCCAGAGTGCTTGGGTGCCACGGGAAGCCCAGCTGCTGCACTGCAGAGCACAGCACAAGTTTACCCTGCTCCACTTCACACCAGCCAAAGCTTGAGGCTGCCATGGCAGGAGCTGTGCTGGCACCTGTGCCAGCTCAGTCAGGGCTCGCCGGGGTGCACTGATCGCAGGATTCACAGCAACCATCACTGACTGCAGGGCAGGGAGAACCCTGGGTTTGACTGGGCCTGTTTGCTTCCTGAGTCACAACTGAGACCCCGATCCAGAAAAATGACCCCATAATGCACTTATCTAAGGGAAATGCATCAAGGTCCCCATAATGAATGCAGTAGGCCTAATTAAACCCAATCATTTGCAATTTGGGTTCTACTATGGGGCTGACAGGACATCCATTCACATCCATAAACATTTATGTGTGGATGATGATTGCAGAGCAAGGCCAGAAATGTTACAGGCAGCCAGCTTCTCGTTCACAAAAGCCCAAAGCACACTTGACTAATATCTCTAATGAAAAAGTAAATATTGAAATGCCTCCATGGTAGCTATGGACAAGCATTATGGACAAACACAAAAACTAAACCTTTTTCTACACTTATTCAAACTAGGTAAGGATATTTTTGAGCTGAAGTGGCTGAAAAAACAATGAAAGCACACAGAGAAAAAGATGGGGAAAAAAGGGAAAAAGAGCTGTTATTCTAGAACTCATGAAACACTGCAATAGAGTAACTCATGGGAGAAGCAGTAAAATATAGAAAGTGCTTTTGTGTCATTTCTGTTGGTGTAAATCAGTGGGGCTCTGCTGACATTAATGAAGCCAATCCAACTTATGGTAGAGACTGTCTCTTTATTTCCTGTGATGACAGCTAATGTCTAAATTCAATAGCAGATTTTGTAGAAATATATTATTAAAAATCTACAATAACACAGAACACAAATGTAGACTGTGCAGGAGAGCTGGATTGTATTCATCTTGTGGTCTCATATTGACAGTGGCAATGATACACATAATTAAAATACTAATAACACTTCTGTGAAAGGCAGCACCACAGCATGAAATGAATACTTCAGAACCACTAGCAGTCACATTTCAGGACAACTAAGTATTATAATTATGTAAGACAAATTTTGATTCAGTTAGCAAGAACTGCAATACTTAATTCATGCCACTCCTAAATGTTAAAATGTTTTAACACTTAACTCATGTCACTCCTGAGCTCTAAAAATGTTTTAATAATGTAAATATGCATATAACACATGGCTAAGTGTTTTGGGCATTTGAAAAAACAAAATATTAACATTCATGTTGCAGAATTAATGCTCCTATTCATTTGATGGGCATAAATACAGAGAATTCATATGCAAAAAATTTACAATAAAACAAACAGAGCAATAGCAAAACTTATTACAGGTCATAACCAAATCATGAGTCAGTGCCACTGTGTTGCAAAAAAATTACAGATGCCATTTGTTACTTCCCCTGTCCTCCAACTTTCTTGCTCCCATCTCCTTGTGAGACCAATTCTTCTCCACTTAATCCTTCTCCTCTCATGGTTCCTAATGACAATCCTGTTAAACTCAGTTAAACCAAGTCCTGCCACTCACACTAGTTCCTCCTCAAATTGTGCTGTCCATATTTTCACCTAGCTTCCCCCTCAGCTCTCCATTATGATGCCTAGCAGTCACTATGAGCATACTTCTTTTCAGCTGTGTGATTTTTGGACACATTGCATGGGTGCTACTGCTCCTTCTGTGTTCCTGGCAATTTCCAAATTTTCAGAAGGCTCTTAAAACAGGAGAGCTTCACAGCAACAACAGAAAGTACATCCCTGGTTGCAAGGGGATTTGTGGGTCATGTTTCAAATATGTCTCAAACACTGGGAACCAACCTTTGCAATGCACTTGGGCAAAACATCTTCTGTTTCTCCAGGAAAGGGAAGATACTTTTCAATTTACCAATTAGGTCTCAGAAAAGAGATGGGAATAAAACTTTTCACCTCAGTCAAGGAAAGCATGTAAGGTTACAAATAGCTGGAAAGGGTCTGCTGATGAAAGGTATTCAGCAGCCCTTGTAAAAAGAATGAGATCATGAAGAGCTTGATAATTTCATTGAAGTTTTTCCAAGATTTTGGAACACCAATAGAGCAGTATAGCTTTTTATAAATCTACAATATCTGGCTTAGACAACCATCCTCATTTACTGCAGAGAAAGCATATATAAATAAAAATGTTCAATTCCTGAAGTACTGTTAGAAAGAATTAAAATGCAATAGTCATAATTAGAATCCAAACTTCACTGAAAAATGGAGAGCAGAAGCCTTGTTCTAACTTGTGATATATTGTGCTTCCTTTTCTTTCACAGAGGTTGATTTTGACAGAATTTGGAATTGACCACTCTTGGCACTATGTAGTGAACACACATTATTCTGTTTTCATAAAGGATTTTTTTTTTTAAAATGCATACAGAGATGAGGTGCAGCTGATCAACCAAGAAAAACTGGAAAGCACATCAAGAGAAACAGCTGGGTGTAAGACACAGCAGAGTGAGAAGTGCCACAAGTGACAGGGAGGGCTGGCTGGGTGTCATGGGCAGGTGAGCGGGAACATGTGGAAGATCACCACGTTTGACAGGACCCCAACCAATCCTTGGGGAACTGAACTTCCAAGGCCAACAGTGCCAAGGGGACTGTCTTGGTCCTACTGAGTAAGGCTAATGGCATCTAGGTGATGGTTCACAAACACCAAGTTCAGGTGCAGATGTTATGGAAGTGAAACCAATGAAGAAAAGTAATGTGGAGCATGGCACTAGAGAGACCAGAGGCAAGGGTCCGCTGTGGGGGAAACCACAGGTGTGGATCAGCTATTGGAGACACAAATTCTGTACAGATATGGGGAGGTTGAGTGTGCACTGGGTATACATGACCCAATAGCAAGATCCAGCTGCTGATGGGTAAGAACAGGATCAGGCTGTTTGCACTGGTCTTGTTCATGGGTGGGCTGTTTGTGCTGATGTGGTGCCTGCAGGGCACTGTTTGCCTGCATGCATGATCTGGTGGTCATCTCTGCCAGTCTGGAGCATGTTTGCATGCAGTCATGGGGGCTGCATGCTCAGCCTAATGGGGAGCTGGACCAGGGGACGGGGACAGCAGCAGCCTGGTGCCATCACACCAGCATGGGAGGAATCCCTTCTGATGTAGATGGTCACCAATCTGTACTCCCTTAAAACATTTTCTACATTTGACTAGCATTACTTCAGTTTTTCTACTTTAATTGAAACAATATATATATATGTCTGAGAACTCATAAGGTGCATTAGCATTCTATACATTAGGGTAAGAAGGGAAGGAGACATTGGGCCAGTCAGAAAGGAGGTCTGATGAAGATGTGAAATGTCCACCAGAATATTCTGGCAGCCAGTTGCTTTGCTCCAGTGCCAACACTTGTTTGACACTGTTTTGTATCTGTATTTCCTTGTACTGGGTAGTTACTGTAGGGTCTGTGCTGCAACACTGCAAATTGTGGATAGCCTGTTCAAGGAAACTGTTGGCTCCACATGCCAGGAAAAGTGTGCTGTTGATACTGAACAGTGAAAATAAAAGCCAGTCTTTTAAATAAACTAATAAAACCATCAAAACCCCAAACTTATGCACTGTGTGAAGGTATCTTGTAGCATTAGACTAAGGAAGCTGATTATTATACAGGTAGCCTGAACTATGGAAGCTTTGGCAGTTTGTACCATATGCATGCCAAATGCATTCAAATTGCTGGGTTTTGTTTCTCTGAAGGGCTGTCCAACTAGCACACTTCTCTAAAGCACCACCATTTATATTACTGGCAGCAAAAGTCTTCTCACTCAATAATGCCACATATATTACCACAATTATGCAGAAGTTCACATAAGCAAAAAGATTCTCTAAATGTTGTTTCAAAAAAATTATATCAGCTAATAGCAATTGCTTTTTTAGATAAGTGGGCAGAAGAGGACAACCAGCATATCCTGATGAAATGAATAACTGATGCTGGTTGTTATCAGAAAACAGTATAAAAATCAGAACTTCCAGAAAGAAATAGTCCTTTAACTTGTCCTTACATTTGCAGATTACTTCAATGTTTTGTCCTTTAATAAGATTGATGATGATGCCCATTATCCAGAGAAAGAAAACCATTTTTCTGATACTACATATAAACACTTCAGAAAAAAATATTTCCTCTCCTATCTTTCAACGAAAGCATTTTTTAAAATGGGATTATTCATCATTCTCTGACAGAATTTAGAAAAGAGCATTTATCCAGTTTTCCAAAGGCCTGGTCAAATGATATCATCGCCTTGAATATCATCCCATTTAAGTATTTTTATTACCCATATGGTAACTAAAACCACTGATTTTTATTCTGCTTTTATATGGCAATCTAAATTGCCTTGAGTAATCTGTCTAACAGAGATAATTAGATATGTTTCATTAATATTTGCAAAAGGTTCTAAGGGCATATAGTGGATTAAGTCTGTTTTGCAAGTGTGTTGCTTAGATTTCATGTTCTACATGCTAAAGAAAGAGGTAAACTGTCACTTGGCTTACAGGAAAACAGGAATGGGAATGATCTGGTTTGCCACCATCTCCAATCCCATGCTATTTTACAATCTATCATATAAACTGTGTCCAATAGCCCCCATTAAATATTTACCAATAATCATTCTGGTAAATACATTTTGGATTACTCAATCCAGTGCTCTGGCTGCAAACTTGGAAATTAACTCCATTGCTCTCATCTTTAAGGGTCTTCTCTTGCAATTTGAATATATAGCACCTTTTGGTTTTTTGCCACAAACTGCTTTTTGTTTTAAATATTTCTTGCTTCTTCCTGGTGTTTATTCCCTCTGTATCTTACTTTTGCTGTATTAGACAAATCTATGTGTTCTTGTCTCCCCTAAGTTTTTCCCTCACCAAAACCATTCTAACAGTAGTTTCTGCATTTGTTACAGTTTGAATTCCCCCTCTCAAACATGTCTAGCTGCAATAAATAATATTTCCCTATCTCTACAATAGCATTTTCCAGTGACATACTCAAATGATAATACTTGCATTTTCTCTCAGCAAATCAGCTAATAAATCAAGATTCCTCTCCACAGTTGTTTGAACAATTACATTTAGATCATTGGAAAGATTTTGTTATTAATCCTTAATCATGGCTTTGAGTAAAGAACACAGACAAACACAGTAAAATTCAGATGTCTCCCCTTCCTTTTATGTATAGATAAAGAGCCACTGTAAGAGCTAATTCAAGCTACATTTCTGCAAACCTCACTACAGCCCTCTAGTTTCTGCTTTTTATGAAGTTCTCGATGTTGGTCAGTCCTTTTAACCTTTCCTTACACATCTGTTGCTTTTTTTGGCGATGTATTTATGGAAGTGGTTATTCAGCTAGTTATGCCTCACTTATAACAGTTTTCAGGTGCATGCATATCACTGAAAGATGTGAGACTTTATAAACTAGACTATAAATCCAGATGATTAAAAATGTCTTCCTTAAATATGTAACACTCTTTTCGCAATCCTTAGCATTAGCACTGTACAAGTGCAGGAGATGTATCTATGTGTGTATATACACACATACCTGTCTCCATGCTCACACACCACTCTGTGCCATCATGCTGAATCTTGAAACTGGGACTGGAATGAACCACTCCTGCCTTCTGCTGCCTCTCTCTCCTCTACCTTAAAGTTTTTAGCCTGAGAATCCCCCTAAGCCTCATATATATCCACATGTAGCTCTCCAGTAAAAACAATTCTCTTCTGATTTATTGAAAGCAGCAGCTATTCTATAATGCAGCCAATAGACCCCTTGCAAGTACTGTCTTGCAAAGCTATCCCAAAATAACTTTAGAGTAGAAAAGTCAGGTGCCAGTAGCAGCGTAGCTGTTGTAGCAGAAAGATCAGTCTGAGTTATAAAGCCTGCTTAAGAAACCAAATAAATTTTTAGATTGTCCATGCCAACCTTTATGGTAGCCTAGGAATGTCAGACAATCCAAGGAACTTAAAGCTCATTAGGGAATACGACACTGATTGGTTAGAGCAAACACTTAAGTTTTACTCTTCCTCATAGCAGAAGCATTCAGCATTTGTGCTGTATTCTATAAAATTTAGCCAAACACTTAGCAGAAAATCAGTTTTCTATCATTAATATTTACATTAAAATATCATTATGACTTTAAAATATGGCACAATACTTAGTCTGGCAACATGTGGATAACGTAGCTTTTTAATTTGTCACTGAATGGTACTTATGAAAAAATGCACATTCAGTTCTTAAGCTTAACAGAAATTTGGGGAGGAGAGGGTGACAGTAAATCCCTCCTTAAAAAATTCACTTAATCTTTTCATGCTTTAGATTTGCAACCCATAATGAGAATAAAGTCAGTGTCATTTTGGCATCTGCTAATTAAAATGTAACCACTTAGTACATGAGGATCCCAATTTTATGTGGCAGATTTCCCATGCTCCTGTAGTATAAACAAACAAAAAAAACCCCAAACCAACCAAATTAAAAACCTCAAAAACAAAAACAAACAAACAAAACAATCCCCCACCAAACAAACAAACAAAACCCCAACAAAACAACAAGAAAAAAAAGAACTCCAGTGACCAAAACCCATAATTTTTCGAGCAAATTTCTCTGGAGGTTCCGCTGATCGATTCTTTAAATGTGAGTTCAAGGTCAAACAGCAGCACCATTAAGCTAACTGCTACCTGGCTGTTTCACGTTGACAAATCTTGAGCATGGGCAGTCATGACATCCTTCTTCTCTAAGGCTGGCTGGGATATGCCAGCTCACTCTGAGTACAGCCTGCTGGAAAATAAGCTTATGGAAAATATCAAGCCACCCAACCAAACCTTCCCCTCCAAGCAGCTCTCCATGAAGCCCTGTCCTGTCACTCTCCCTTACAGCACCCAGGCCTTCAGCACGGGGCTCGATTGCCTATGCAAGTCACAGAGGCAGGGCTGGGAAACCAGCGGTGCATCTATTACACATTATGTTCAGGTGATAGGGTTCCTCCTTCAGGAGCAGTGTTCCTGAAGGCTCACGCCATGAAAGCAGCTGTTTCTATGATCTGCCCATTAGCTTGCACTTGCGTTAATTAATTCTAGTCAGGGAAACTAACAGGGCTGGCTCAGATGCAGCTCAAGTACCCTGATGTTGGGATTTCTCTTACCAGGCACTGTTCAATACCTTTTGGAAACTTCTGGCTAGTCATAGAGTGACACTCTGGGGAACCAAATATTTTTCAAGAAATAGCCACAATTTTGACCTGTGTTTGAAGGCATTGAAAGCCTTATTTCTTTATATGTATATTTTAAATAAAAATATTCCTGATTGTAAACTTACAACTTGTCAGTGTGCAACACCATTGCTATGCTTACAGTTTCCTTCTCAGAGATAGATCACTAGCTCATACTTCCATAGGACCCTGTTAAAGGGTGGAACTGCATCTTCATTGGATGCTGGCAACAGGAATTATGCAACAAAACCTCTAAATGTCATTACTGTGAGCTGCCAATATCAGCCCCTCATGGCCCAACCCAAAATATCTTTTATCAGTATGGCTTTTTGCCAAGTCTCCTCTGTCCAGCTCAAGGCACTGACTGCATTAAACAAAACCAATAAACACAGCAGCAAGAAGAAAGCACTGCACAAAAGGGATTATAAGCAGGAACAGAAATATGAAGTATCTCTTTAGACCCCAGGTAAAACTGTTGTTCCCACCTGGTCAAGCCCAGAAACTATGCTATCTAAAACAGCAGTCCTCAGAAACTCTATCTTTGAAGTTGTTTCTAAAGACACCTCCTCCATAAACCCCTGACTTTCTGGTTTACCTGAAGTTTTATCAATGGTTCAGTACTTCTTCCTCCTGCATTTGCTGGATGTTTATGCCAGGAGCGAACTTAACCATGGGCTTCTGCTTTTTTTGGATGGTAAAAGAGTACAGCCATAAACAGACACTCTACACTCATTCCTACCAAATGTGCTTAGTGTTAATCTCTTCCTTTAGGAATGTACCAGTTACCATGACTTTTAGATATATCTGCCATATTTATTATGAATTTTTAACAAAACTTTTTCATCCCAAGATGCAAAGAGAAAAAATTGCACCTCAATATGCAAGGAAGGACATTCTAACATAAAGCTGAGTGTCAGACAACTAGGACAATCGAAGCAATGTCTCTTCATAAGAGCACAGCTAAAAAGCCTGTTGCTTTACACACAGAGACCTAAGCTTATGCTTGAAATGAACAGGGAACAAAGACATCCAAGACTACATGGACTCCCACAGTCAAAAGCAGACAACAAAATGTAGCTGGACAGGGTAGGTAAATTCTAATTCCAACTGAAGAGGTTCATTTGTGGGTCCATCTACAACTTGGTCTTATAAAATGATTTTCCAAGTGTCTTATCTGCAAGGATAGGAATCCCCTCCTTCCACAAAGAATGAGAACAGCATGACTCCAAGACCAACCTCAAACTAGTAAGCATAATACACCTTTCATCTCAATATATTGTGAGCTCAAAATACTGAAAGAATATTCAGAATGCAGAAGCACTGCAGAGTTTAAAAGTACCTAATACAGGATGAATACCTACAGCTCACTTCCACTTCCCACATTTTGACAGAAAAGCAACTCTTCTATCAAGACAGGCTGGGAGAAATGGAATTGTTCAGTCTGGAGAAGAGATGGCTCCAGGGAGACATTAGAGCAGCTTTCCAGTACCTTAAGGGGCCCTATGGGAGAGCTGGAGAAACATATTTTATTTATGGACATTCAATGACAGGACAAGGAGCAATGGTTTTAATTGAAAGAGGCGAGATTTAGATTAGATACTAGGAAGAAATTCTTTACTCTGAGGGCAGTGAGGAACTGGAAGACACAGGTTGCCCAAAGAAGCTTTGGATGCCCCATTGCTGGAAGTTTTCAAGGCCAGGCTGGATGCAGCCCTGAGCAATTGCGCTGGTTGGTCCAGTGAAAGGTGTCCCTGTGCTCACCAGGTGCTTGGAACTGACTGATCTTTAAGGTCCCTTCCAAGTCTTTCTATGTCCCTAGGAACCAAACCAAAAGCCAATCTGAGAAAAGTAAAACAAACCAACCCTAAGCTGCATAACTGAAAGCTGAGAGCTACACATGCCAGTAGATGAGCATTTCCAGTGGTTTTAATAAGTACACATGAAAAAGCTAGGAATAAAGTCAGAGAGAATCAGAAAGATGTTAGGATTGATTAAAGCATCATCCTGTGTCTTCACTGAATATCAGTGTGGCTATCTGCACTATAACTTTAGAAGTACATTTCTCATTAAAAATATTACTTGATAGCAGAGCTGCAAATAACCTTCTCTCCTAAGTGAACCTAAGATCTCTTAAAAATTAGAAGAAAAATGGTGTTATTATGCTGTTAACTTTTTAAATTATGGCAAGATTTTTCCATGCTATTTGTATCCTAAATAATATGCCTATCCAGGTTTTAATTATGAAGAGCTAAATAAATCCCATGAGCAAATGCTTATTTGTATCTGTCTGCTAAGTTCCTTCTTGTAATTCCATCTAATTACTTCCCCTGTCAAGAAAATACTGTCTGAAGTCCCAAGATGTCACAGAAGTAGCTCAATCGCTTTCATTTTATGTCTCCCAATGTTCGACACAGAAAATGTAAATTCATTTGTCTACTGCTGGAAGAGCCAGAAATTTGAAATAATCTCTGCACTGTCAGCAGGTCTTTACCTTATGTGCTTAATCCCTGTTACCATGGAGATATTTAATTGCTCAGCGACACAGTTTGATTGGTTTATTTTAAATTGAAGTTCTTCTGTGGAACGGTACAGGATTCCAGTGAACTTGAGATAAACAGCTTTCAAAATACTGCAGTGAGTCATAATGTTGTCAGTGACTAGATTAATTTGAGTTCAGTTGAACTATTTCTTTACCTGAATCTTATACATATATGACAACATACAAAATATGAGGATTTTTAGAATGATATTTGGGAGCTGAGAATTTTGAGTATAATTAGGCAGTATTTCATTATAAAAAGGGCAATTTAGAAGTAAATGAGAAGTAAAATTCAGTAGACTTTTAGTAGTTTCATCTTGTCTTTCTAAAACAAATTATCTTCCTTTTCTACAATATCAGTCTAGACAAGAACCTTTCACAGGAGGCTTATACTTGATGTTCTTTACAGAAAACTGTAAATATATTAACATGAGAGAAATTAATCCCACAGGATGAATTAGGCTTCCTGAGTGCTGGCTTTCATATACATCAGCATGCAGTTCTTTAGTACATGAGTGTCTGCTGGAAATACAGTATTTCCTGGCATGGCATAACACATTAAGTAACTCATTTTAAATTCTGTACATTCACCACGATGAACTGATAAACTTCAACTGTACTATTTAAACAGCAGAATAGAGTGTGCTACCTCTCATACCCTGTCTTTTTTTTTTCCAGCTCTATCACCCAGCTCCAGCACATTTTTCTCTCAATGTCATAACTGCAGCTCTAGGGGAAATTTTCACAGCCTCTGCTGTGAAAGGTCTCAGTTCCATCACCAAGTATCAGACAGCTTTGCTTTAATTTTTCAAGCTCATGGCCACTAAGGCCCCATGTGGAAGCTGCAGAAAACACCTTTCAGGTGTTTCTAGGGCTGTATTCCCCTCCTTATTTTTACATAGCCTGGTTTTATTTCATATCCAGAGTCTCTGTGTTTGCATCAATTGGGATACCAGCATTTGACCCAAGATAAGACTTAGCTTCTTACAAACCACTACCTCTCTTCCAGCCACTTCCATGGCTTTACAGAACCAGAACTTGACACCTTTAATATCAGTTCTGCAGGGACCACACTGTTTTAGGAAAGCCATGCTTGAAAAAACAGACTCCAGTGGGGACTATCATTCTCACACAAACTGTTTACAAGAATTAATTTGTTTTACACTCCAAGGAAGGGTATCTTAGTGTACCAAAGCAATGCTTCTACAAAAGCATTTACATGCTGCAATTCAATTCACAGATGAGCTGCTGTAATTCCATATGAAACACCTGCCTAGAACACTGTGTACTCCAACAATACTGAGGATTTAATCATTGCACCTCTGTGTTAACGTACTCTGTGATCCTGGGTTAGAGTACTTTGATTTTTATTTTTTTTTTTAATACAGGTTCTGCTCCCAAAGTGTCATTCCTTCCTAATCCATCTTCAAACACACAAGAGTAACAGTGTTCAGGACGCAATATTCTCTGATTTTCACGGTGTCCCCATCCAGTTTGTGTTTGGAGAAAACACAGAGGACTAGCTCAGAAACATCGAATTTGCTGTAGCAGAGGCCCACAGTATGATTCCCTGTACTCCACTTAGGTATAATTACATACAGGCAACCCAAGGCAAATGGCTGATCAAAAACTTTTTCTATTCTGAGGAGTCTCACCCACATTCACACCTTCTTGTATAACCCCCCTCACCTTTCCAGTGTGAGAAATACTCTTGGTTCAGTCAGTGAGGGTTCTATGTGTGTGCAGAGGGGACTCAAAAACTGCAAGCCAGTAGAGAGGGAGGGAGCCACGCTACTGTGACAAGCTCCTGAGTTACAGCACACTAACCAGGTTAGGTACAGCTGCCTTACAATGAAATGAACTCTCTATTTTTCCATGCTCTAGTTAAAATAAGACAACCCCACAAACCGTCATCTCCTTGCTATCATACTCTCCATTATAACAACGATTTATGCCAGCCAGTATTAACATCTCTTTGTCTGTCATATTTATGACTGCTGTATTTATGGCTAGAGCAACATCTCTTTGTGAAGGAAGGACAATTGTTAAATCATCCTCTCTTTTCAGGAGGTTGAGCTGATTTTGCAATACTTTCTTTTTCACCATACCCGAGTAGTCTCTAGGCAAACCACTGACATAAACAGGTTGCTATACAATTTTCCTTCCCATCCTTTCTAATTATTCAGGTTTGCTTTAAACAGTCCCTTCCATTTGTGCATTCCTGCTGCTGCTCATCTCGTCTAGACCCACTCCCCCTTCCACCATATGATCCTGTCCTTGAGTAGGTCAAATCCTTAGCAACAAATTTGTATTCAGTCTGAAAGAAGCAGAGCAGCACTCTTTCTCTAATAGCACACTATTCATATCAACCATCCGTATTAGTGACAAGGGAATTTTAAAAAAACCAACATAAAAGAGATAGAAAAAGCCAAGAATCGCCATACCAATCAGACCTGTTGTCCGCCTGCTCCAGTATTCTTTCTCTAACAGCACTCAGTACCCGCTTCAGAGGAAGGTGCAAGAAACCTTGTAATTATAGAATAACCTGATTAATACAGGAAGTTTCGTCCTAGCCCTAGGCAGTCAGCAGCTGACTCACCCGCTTGTCTGAAACATAAGATTTTATATCGGCTCTAATTTTTTTTAATCCTATGTAATTTAATAGTGAAAGTCTTATTACAAATGTACTTTGCAAATGTACATTTCAATCCTATGAAGCATTTTAGGCTTTACTGTAACCTGTAGCTGAGAGTTCTATTTGCTAATTATATAGGTTGTACTATTTTTATCACTGTTAAACTGCCTGCCATTCAATCTCATTGGATGTCCCTTTTAGGGACTCAGGAATAAGTGGGCCAGAGTGTGATTCCACTGCCTTTTTTCCCCTTGGCATCTCACCTGGGAGCGGAGGTGCCCGGAGAGGCGCACGGCAGTCGGCCTTTGGCTGGGGCACTGAACCAGCACATGGGCTGCCTGCTCACAGCCCTCATCCGAGGAAAGGTGCCCTGCACAAGGCATGAGTGCCCTCGTGAACAAAGCAGCAGCAGCAGCTGTGCTGCTTGCATTTTTGTGAATATCACATAAATCCCCCTGTGAATCCAGTCAACATTGTTTCTGTACTTAGAGATGAAAGAATGCAATGTGCTCAATAAAGTGCTGTGTAACATCATACCTACAGGGCAGAAAGTGGCTCCTGTGACTCCAAACTTTCATTATGGCCTTATGTACTATCGTTGTTTTAAGGTAAAATAACAACAGCCTTTTCAAAACTCAGGAAGATGAGCAGCGCAGTAACAACAATCAAGGCTTTCACTGTATTTTACTTATAACCATTGACGGTTTTCAGAACCTTCCAACAACGCAAACACCTACAGAACACATATACGAGAAGGTTGGGGTAGGCTAGACATAAAAATAGAAAATAATAATTTTAAAAAATTGCTGAATGGTCTGATCATCTTCTGTGCTTATTTATTTTGAAGTATAGTGATTTGCAGGCTGTGAGCCTCAGTTTTGCATCTGGTATAAATTATTGGTCCTTAATAAGCAGGATGCTTGATTGATAGGCCTTTAATATAATTACTGATTGTGTTGTGTTATTCCACATTGCTGGCCAGCTATGAGAAGTGGGTGTACAAGCAGGAGCACACAGGCCAGACAGGATGCATCAACAGGCACAGAGGTGAACTTTCAGAAAACACAACTGAGTTCCTCTTCTAAGCACAGCAGGCACTAAAAGAATAAGATGAAGACTACTACAGAAAATTTAGGTAAGTATTTGAGTACAGAAGAATATCATAACATTGTTTTATTGCAAAGAAATATTGTACCATGTATGCTTTGAGAATTTAGGATGTTGTGAGCTACAAGAGTTATCAAAGAACACAAACACGTTACCTCTATCTTCTGTACAGGGCCAAAGCTGACTTTTGAGAATTTCATGTTTCAGGAATAGCACAGCTACTAAGCCAAACAAGGACAACCTAAATGTAATGATTTCAGAAGCTGAAAGTCATGGAGATTAAATATGCAGGAAAACATACCTTAGAGAAAAGAATTAAGCTTGCCAGATACACATGGAAGAAATCTAGAATTATTTTTTTATGCTAAATACAAAAGCACTAGTGAACAACAAGGAGCTCAGGATATCAAAATATGATGTGCAGGTATCAGAATCATTTAGGTTGGAAAAGACCCCCAAGTCCAACCTTTGACTGAGTACCACCTTGTCAACTAGACCATAGCACTAAGTGCCACATAGAGTCATTTCTTGAACACCTCCAGGGATGGTGACTCCATCTGGGCATGTTTAACAACCCTTCCCATGAAGAAATTCTTCCTGATGTCCAAGCTGAACCTCCCCTAGTGCAGCTTGAGGCTATGTCCTCTCTTTCTGTTGACTGCTTGGGAGAAGAGGCCGACCCTCATCTCGCTGTAATTTTTTCAGGCAGTTGAGAAGGGCAGTAATGTCTCCCCACAGCCTCCTTTTCTCCAGGCTAAACACCCCAGCTCCCTCAGCAGCTCCTCATATGATTCAGTTCTCTAGACCCTTCACCAGCTCTGTTGTCCTTCTCTGCACATGCTCCAGCACCTCAGTGTCTTTCCAGAAGTGAGGAGCCCAAAACTGACCACAGGATTTGAGGTGTGGCCTTACCAGTGGCCAGTGCAGAGGAGCAATTACTTCCCCAGTTCTGTTGGTCCCACTATTTTTGATGCAATCCAGGATGCTGTTGGCCGTCTCAGCCATCTGGGCACACACCAGCTCATGTTCAGCCTGTTGTCAACCAACATCCTCAGGTCCTTTTCCACTGGCCTGCTTTCCAACCACTCTCCCAAAGCCTGTAGTGCTGCAGGGAGGGTTGTGACTGAAGTGCAGGAGCCAGCAACTTGGACTTGTTCAACTGTCCCTGCCTGACCATCCAGGAGTCACTCTGCCACATTCACACCACCGGAGCTGGGACCAAGGCCCCTTCACAGCTACACACCCACACTCATCATCAGACCAGGTTTCCTTACCAGCTCAACCCCAAGTTTCCCATAGCAGAGTCTCACAGGTCTTGATGCTTAAAATAATTTAATCATGGTGCAATAATAAAATAACAGCTTGAGCTGGATGCCTCTGAGGAGGGACTCTGAAAAAAGGAAAACTGGGTTTTTGTATCCTTACAGTTTTAGCACAGGGAAGGCTGGGATCCTTGGCTCCTGCCGTGTCTCTGAGTGTCCCACCTGCCAGCTCCCACCCCACAGAGCTCAACCTGCAGCCCCCACTGCAGCTGCACACTGAGCTGCCTGCACTGAGTGTGTTACTCAACAGAGCCTCACCCACTGACCCAGCCTGTCCAGATCCCCCTGCAGAGTCTCCCAACCCTCCAGCAGATCAACACTCCTACCCCCACGTGGTGCTGTCCGTGACCACACTGAGGGTGCCCTTGATCCCCTCATCCCTTAATAAAGGCATGAAACAGGACTGGTCCAGTACTGAGCTCTGAGGAGCCCCACCAGTGTCTGGCCTCCAGCTGGATGTGATACCTTTTACTACTCTTCTCTGGGCTCAGCCATTCAGCCAGTTTTTAATGCAGTCAAGACAGCACCTGTCCAAGATGTGGGCTGCCAGCTTTTCCATGAGAATGCCATGGGAGACAATATCAAAGACTTTGTTAAAGTCCAAGTAGCCTACATCCTCAGTTTCCCTCATCCCCTAGGTGGGTCACTTAGTCATTTCAACTGCCCTAGCAACCATGTCATATTAACATAAACAAAATTCAGAAAGACTTTTGACAGGTAGTCCTCTCCCAGTTCTGCTGTGCACTCTGGAGACTGACCCATGGGTTCAAGCCAAGCAGTAATAATGCTGCAGGCTTTGATCTCTGGGTGTGCTTCCTTTAATTTCTCATCTGGGATCCCAATTGTTTGCTGAGTTTGTTGCAGACTGGAGCACAGATGCAAGGTAATAAGCACAAAGTACAGATGGTCAGGGTCCTTGGAGTCAAATAGGGAGCAAGCCAAAGTGGAAACACAGACAGACCCCATCATCCTCTCCCAGGAAATAGCAAGAATAAGTAAACACAATCAATAAAAATAATAAAGCAAAATAAAGTAAACACAACCAATAGCACCTCTTGCAAACAAAGACAGGGCAACAAATTGACCTAACGGACCTCTCTATCTTAAAAATCTAATAACTAACTACACCTTAGTAGAACCAGTGTTACTTTAAGTTCACATGAGGAGGGCTACACTTCCTTTCAGCTAATTTTATTTCACATTCTCTGGTCTTTATTTGAATGACAGAAACCAGATCCATGAAAATGGAATTAAACAGTAATAGGGATCAAAAAGGTTTGACTTTTGAAGGCTTCAACTTGCACCATACAGTGGAGTTGCAGGGCAGCTTAAGACAATACAAATCTGTTGCAACCCTGTTCTCAAACCATTCAGATGGTTTGAGTGTGGCAGCAATGCTCACCACCAGGTAATATCCATGGTCTGAGCAGGAGGCTGGACAGGCTGACCTTCAGAGGATTCTTCCATGCTAAACCATTCTGCAACTTCATCAGACCATGGAAAGGACTGGCTTAGAGCAAAACCAACATAAAATTTATTGCTTTCTCCATAAGATTGACTTTTTATTAGCTTTTGCCTGTTTATTCCCCTCTATCAAATTCCCTCTAGATTTGACAAGCAGCAAAATTTCCACAAGGGAAAGGACAAAAATGTTCAGGCCCAAAAATCAGTAAGATCACAGCAGTAGCAAAAATAAGGACCTAAAATTGCTGTGAGTCTCAACCTTTTGTATACAAAATCAGCCAAAACCTTCTGCTCCTTCTGCTCTCTGGAATACTATACTCACACAAAGCCATTTTTAATACGTGCCATGCTTGTATTCAAATTAACATTACAGAATTTCTCATAATCATATACACAGCATATATAATAGATGCAAATAAAACACTTAGGATTTTAAAGTGGGTAAATATAACATATTCAAATTATTTCATATTAAAAGTCCAGTTTAATACAGCTTGTGGAGTACAGAAACATGCTGGGAGAATATTAGATGATTGCCATCCCCCCACACTGAAATGTATTACTTTTATTATAATGCTATTTCAAGTAAAAGGGGCAAGTTAAAAGGGAATGGGTGAAGCTCTGAAACCTTTATGTACCATGGCCTAAACTTAAGAAAAAATATTTTAGAGCTTTGCAAAATGACCCTGGCTGTGCCATCTGTACAAAAGAGATAATGAATTGATAGCAACATCTGAAAATATTTTGATAAAAGATTCTTCTCACACTTTTACAAAAGCACTGCCTGGTGAGGGAAGCTGCCCCTGATTAGCTCATGTCATAAGGGCTTTCAGAGATTTGAAAGAAATCAAATTTGCTTCAGCAGAAAGAATAAACATCTCTTCCCATTCATGCCTTAAAGCATTTGCTCCAACACATTATAATTACATTTCATTTCACCAGAAGATTCTCCTGGACTCTCTGTTCCTCCCACAATTTCAAAATTACAATATGTCTGCTTGCAGTTGAATGGATATGTACATATGGCACAAAGTAAATTATTTAATTAAAAAGCAGTTAATGTCGCTATGAATTATGTTGCTTCCTTGTACAGAACTCACACATACATTTCATTGTGATAATACCTGGTTTATACATCTTTAATCAAAACCAAGCAAAGTATTTGAATTGCTTTTTCTCCTTCAGTGTGATGCAATTTGTTAATTTGCATGGATATAAAAAGCCTTAGAGACAATAAAAATGCTATCTGACTGATCTCCCTCCTGTCTTTATTGGCATAACAGTCAACAATCATCTCACTATATCATTCCCAAAATCTAGGTGCGAAAATGAAAGAAAGAAAATTAAATTCTGTTTTAATTTACATAGTCTCATGTAGTATTTGCAAAAATAGTTGTTTTGAAAGCCAGAGAGAGCTCCTCTGCCAAATAACAGTCAATGTAAGGACAAATACTATGTACACCTCCACAGAGGAAGCACTGGCAAGTCACTGGCTCTATTTAGTCTTGGGTCATTCTTCTCAAACCAGGATCTATCTAATGGAACCACCCAGTCCCATTGTAGCAGCCAGGGGCTGGTGTTCCCTAGTAATGGTGGATGGCTGCTAGCAGTACATGGCTCCAAACGGTTTCCTGATTTCATCCTGTTTCCAAAAGTACTGGCTTTTAGTGCACTCCTTACATCATTTCATGTAAGATGCATTGCTACTCTGGAAGCACATCAGTGCACGTGCTACAGCCAGTGCTGTTGCTGTGAAGCATTTGATACTGTAGGAATTTGTCCTGTAATAATGTGTACAATAAACCACACAGTGTGTAGGTATGTAGCACTGCTCACCTTGCACCTGAAACTGCTCAGAGCTTCCAGTGGGTTGGAAAGTCTGGCACAAAACATCAAAGGCTTCTACCATGCCCTTTACCTCTTAGAGCAGACTATTTTTCTCCACATAGTCTGCCATCCAGAGAAAAGTGGAAGACCAGAGCCCAAAAGAGAACAAAAAACAAGCACCTTGCAAGAGCATGAGAAAAAAAACCTAAAACAAGCACCCCAAAAACAAAAAAACCATGGGCCTCATGTTACTTAAGGCATAATTTGGCACTCCCTGTTATGGATTTTTTTTTTCCTAGATAGAATTTTCTCAATTTAAGAGAGGGATGTGGCACTTTAAGGTACTAAAAGCCATTAAAAAAACCAAACAAATAATCATTAGCTACAGAGGATTAGTAAACATTCCCAAATTGCAAAATTAATGAGTACTAAGGCACTGCTTTTTCTAAGCTAAAGCTGTTGACAGCTACACAACAAGTGCAGCATCCCATTATGTGACCAGTGAGGAAAAAGGAGCAATCAAATGTAGCACCTCTCCTCATAATCAGGATATTAATCCTTCAAATGAATCTCATTCACACAGATGAAAACATGCCAACAGTCTGCAGAAAATAAGAATGAGATGTGCAGGTATCTTCATGAACCTGAGTAACAGAAACAAGAGTCTCACAGAGGCTCACCTATACTTCTTGGAAAGCCTCATTTACTCAGGCAGAAAGCCTATGCTAATACAGTTATATTGTGCCTGGCATTCAGCTTCACACTGCCCATCTTTCAGACATCCAAAGCATGACAAATACTTGTTGACGCAAGAAAACAACATCTCAAAGTCAGCTTCTGAGCCCTCATTAACCCAGAAAATTTGTTCCAATTTGGACAGGTCTGAAATTGCTCTAAATCTTGAAAGCCTTCAGGTCACCAGGCTGCTACAAATCTTGCTTTGGCTCCGAAAGCAAATGCCTCCTAGGAAGCCAAGGCATAGCCCGTGGGCAAAAGGGCTAGGGAAGAAAAGCACAGTTACAGGGATCTTCAGCCTTATGCTTTACAATTATTTTTTTGCAGTTGAAGGATCTTGAGAGAATTAAAGACTTTTAATAGTCAATTAAAAATATGTTTGATCCTTCTCCTCTGTGTTAAAAGAGTTCTAATTCTCATCCACGACTTTTTCAAGCACCTGCAAGTTTCTAAATAGGTTGATAAAGACAAAAATTAAATAACAATTTTAAAAGCCAAAACTTCACAAGAACAGAATCAAAATGCTAACCTTAAAAATGAAATGTAAGCTAAAGAAAAAATGCCAAGCAGCCAATAGTTCTGCCAATCCTACTTTAGTGAAGAAGTTCCAAAGCCACCTAAGAGTACATTTGCTAGAACAGCAAAATGTGTTTTATCCAAAGCACCTCAGTGATTTAAAAAATAATTATGCACAGCTTACGATGGGAAAAGAAAAGCCAATTATGTTTACAATTATATCATAAATATTGATATTTAATTTTTAAACCAGAGCTAAAAACTGTGGGAAAGCTAAGAACTAGTATATTTACTATACATGATCCAAACATTCACTTTCTACATTATTCAGTATAATGGATATATTAGACAAACCAAAAGACCTCACATTGATGTCTTGGAGTGGCTACCTAAAACAGAGGCTAGACAAAATTAAGAGTATAAAAGTGGGTCTTCATTAAGGGTCTTCAATAGGTGCATCTTGGGCAGTCAAAAGTCTCCAGGGGGCTTTTCCCAAGATGGACAATGGTCACAACTTAAAAGTTTGGTCTATTTCCATATCAGGGGTTAATCCTCCAATTACAGTTTCAGGTAATGAAATAATTTACTCCAAGTTTGCCCCCCCCCCCCCCCCCCCTTCACTGTTGTTTACATCTCTCTGGGCCTGGGACAATAAAGTGTCCTTGAGTTTCAGGCCTAGAGAGGAATTGCTTTGTCTGAATAAAAGAGGAGAACAGCAGCTGACAGGCTTGGAGTTTTAGAGTTACACAACTGAAGCAGTACAGGATCTGAAAAATATAAAAGCTAAATCCTAAGGCATCAACATGTAGGAGAGTTGGAAGTCTCAGCCAGAACTGACCTTCTGCCTCATTCTTTAAACATGGCATTTTTATTTTTTCTTTATCTTTTGTTAATGACCTTACTTGTAATTCTCAAAGAATTACAGGTCCTTGTATTACCAACATTCTCTTGAGCAAATGAAATAACCAAGTACCAAAGCAAAGAGCAGAAAGCACAGTCTGAGCTATCCCCGTGCCATAAATCAAAGCAGTGAACATTAACCCTGTTGGGCTGAAGCAGGAATTGGGATTCCAAGGGGATACAGTTGAGAGCAGGGCTGCAGTGCTGTGCCCCACAGTGCACAGCTCACACTGCCCCTTACCTGATGAAGTAATCTCTTCCATCTCTGTTAGCCGTCATCTCCCATCCATAAGGTGTCCCCTGGTTCAAGCTCCAGGTCCCTGAAGGGTGAGGCCAGCCTGAAGATTTATTCCTGTGGCTGCAATTTTGGAAAAGGTGGTGGAGGGGAAAAGAAAGGAAAAAAATAAAGTTATTTCTCTCTTGTACTTCATATGATTCACTTGACATCAAATTACTTTCATAGTTGTGAAATACAGAGTCAAAACCCAGGCAAGGAACGGAGGTTAGCAGATCTATTTACATTTATGATATTCTTTCAGTCACTAGAAAGATAGGCTGTCATTTCTAACAGTCTGAGTTCAGCCCTTTGGTTGGTGAATTTTTCATTCTCACTCATTCCCACATACGCAGCGCTAATTTTCAGTCTTTTTTAATAAAAGGAACAGGAAGCATTTTCATTCATCACCATTCCTTGTTCAAATGCCAGCTCTCAGCACAGTTTTAGGGAAAAAAACCAAAACTAAACCAAACCACCCACTGCATCACTGCAGATCAAACACACAGTGCAACACCTGGCACGAAAAGGAGCACCAACCTTCTCTCTGTTAGCAAGCCATTTTATTGCTTCTTGTGCTGGAACGAGGGAAGGCCATGACCCTGCTGTGTAACATGCTAAATTGCCTGAATATATGAATCTCCTTGCACTTGATCATTATCCATTAAGCTCTCCCACCAAATAACCTTTAAAAGGCTGCAGCATCTCTGAGCCCACACAGTGTTTTATCTTTTTATCCCACTGCTCCAGCACTGTCTGCTAGTATTCCCACTCCCAAAGAAGGGCCCAGCAGCACTCCCAAGTGACAGTGTTTCTCCAGTAATCTGAAATGTTTTGTGAGGTACTGACTCCACACAAAAGAAGATTCAGCTAGCAAGGATCCACCATTGTTTCCCACAGGAATACCCAACGTTTGCACACATGCTTTTCCCCTCACTGGCAGGCATTAAGCCAGTTACTGCCCATTCCCACTTTTTCCTGTGGGACTAAGAGGTTCAGAAGACAACAAACAAGTCTCTTAGCCAAATTAGTCAAGCTATTAATATCTTTGTGCAATCTGAAAAAGGGAAAGAGCAGGAAGAAGAGGAAGGGCAACCAAAAAAGCTAAGGGCATGTGACAGACAGGCAAATAGGAATAAGCACCCAAAATGGAATACAATCTGAAATTTTGACATGAAAACCAAAACCACACAAAATAAGAGCATGTTTTGAATTAGTTGTCTTCCCCATTTTTGTCTTTCTCCACCCATCAAAAATATTACAGCTTGGTGTTATGTGCTAGATTTATTTAAATTCAAATAGTAGCAAGGAATTTATTTCCCCTTGCCACAGATAGAGGCATAAGAAATTCTTTTCTTTAGAGAAACAGAGCACAATATAACCTGACAAACACTTCTGAAGGAACAGAATTGGTCTCCACAGACAACTCAACAAGTGATTGTAAATTGCTAAATTCAATGAAGTTGTGCATAGTTAATCTTTCCCAAAGGAGGAATGTATCATTAAAAACAAACTAGCTGCTCAACCCTCCCCCTTCATTTCAAGGATTAATCACAATTGAGAAAAAAAATGGTGCTTCAAAATACAATTTACATGTAAAGTAGAGCATTACAATGGAATGCTAGGTATCATTTGGTTTATCAATTACATTAAGTACTCTATCTTCAAGGAGTAGAAAAACATTTCTGTTACCATATTCAAACAGTGGTATTTGCCATAAGGCACAGTTTAAATCTAATATTGAAAATGCTAGAATCCTTAAAAAAATTAGTTCTTCAAGGCTAATCAAACACATAAATGTCAGATAGGCTCCACTAGCCCAGATAAATGCAACGAGTCCATTTCTGATCCAAGGAATTGATTAGAAACAGTCATACAAGGAACAAATCCAATACACTTTCGACACCCTCTCATGCAGTTTCTTGTTAAGCTAAACCTAAACATTCCTTTTTCTCCATATGCTTGAGAGACAAAGAAAAGGTCCCTCCCTTCTTTGACAGGAGCCATTCTACAATGTGAGAATGTCCGCTTAACTACATCTACAGACTTCAAATAACACTTTGGAGTATTTGGAATCCTAACCACTGCAGTTAACTAAATACTCAAGAATGTAACCTTTTTTATCAACACTGTATAAATGGATACCCATCCATTCAACAGTTTTCATTTTAATTAGATGTGTTTCACAAACCCTGTGCTATAATTTCACCATCTGTTAAATGGATACAGTGACATTTAAATTCCCAAGTAAAGTACATCAAACTATCAGATAATTTGTAGGAGCATAGGACAGTGATGATGATCAATATTGTAACTCTCTGCATTCAAATTAAAGGCTCATCTTTGAAAGGATTATAGTATTAGTGACTTTTAAGGTGCACCTAATTCCCTTGAAAGCTTTCTTTGAGCCCTTAAAACATTAATGGTGTCAGAACCATATCATATATGACAGGTAATAACTGTCCTACTTAACTATAAATATGTCTACATCTGATCTACTCCTCCAGACTTTCATAAAATCAGTGGGATACAAATTCGCACTTGAGACACTGGATGCACCTATATTAGATGTGTGCAAATTCACAGTGGCTCCACAGGGAAAAAAGACATAATTTTTCCTACAGCTATTGTGCAATTCAATAATAAACACTCACATCATCACAATAAAGCAAGGTATTTACTCTCAGAGGTGCCTTGGAATCCCAGCTGCCTGTACAGTCTGAAAAAAGGAGCAAGTGAACTGCATTTTTTTTCTACACCTCCCTTCACTTGTTGAATATAATTCTGCTTGTCTGCAAGAATTCTCTTCAGCGGCCACTATGAAGGGCAAAAGATGGCAAAGAGGAGATAAATGCCAGGAATGATAAGCAAGTCAGACATTTCACCTGGGGGAAGAACAAAGTCATCTTGGTAATCTTTAAGTCAAGAGGATGCCTTAGTGGTGAGGAAGATCATCAGGCCCTGGGAGATCCCAGTCCAAATCCCACCTCCAAGCTGGTGACCTTGGATAAATCCCTCAGGTCAGTGATCACCACTTGCCATTTCCTTCCTGCACACGCAAAGGAGGAGCACACCAAGGCTGCCAAGGTTTATGGCACTTACAAAGGCCAAAAAGACAAAGAAAATGCACCTTCTACTTGAGCAAGCCTGGCTGCAGAGGCAGCACTGGCGCTGCTGTCCATCACCCTCCCTGCTTGCTCATGGCAATGGCGAGCCTGGCTGCTGGAGAGCCTTCAGGAGCACAGCTCTTGGGTGCCAGACTTCACTGCGAAAGCCAGGCCAGCACCATGCCAGCAGGGGTCTGAAAACAAGGCAGAATAGCTAAAACATCCCTCAACCTGCTTTTTGCTATTCCTACTGTAGAAATATAAAACCTGATCTCTCCGAATTCCTTGACATTAAACAATCAGTTCATTAAATCGCCAAAGTGGCGATTACTGAAGTGGTGTGTAAGGAATCAATGTGTCCTGTGGAGGGACATTCTGACTGATAATGCAATAGCTCTGCCACAGAAAACATCTTCAGGTCAGCCTTTTTTCTGCCCTGTGCTTGAGTAATGACCTGAAACATGAGATCATATGTTAAGTCTCCTGCACTGTACCAGTGATATGCTCTTTATGTGATATGGAGAACATTCTCAGCATAAACCATGCCTTAACAAGTGCAAATCTGTAGCATTATCCACTTCTTTTTTAAAGATCAAAACTAGAACAGTTTGAATTTTTAAAGATTAAAGACAAAAATTTTCTAATGTCCAGAGCAGTTCAGATAGCATTAATAATGAACATAGGAAGCAATACCATTTCTTCTTTCAAACGTGGAAAAAATAAATGTTTAAATAGGTTGAAAAATTCAATTTAAAAAAATTGACAGACAATACATACATACAGACAATAAGTATGTAATATTGCCCCAAACTGTTTTCTTTTAACCAGCAATTGTAGATTCCTCTCAATAGGTCTTTGCTATAGAAATCCTGACAGATTTTTTTAACTGTGCCACCTCTATAGCTCAAGCCTGTAAATTCTGTTATAAATATAGTTCTTCCCTGAACTAGTGGAAATTAAGCTCTCAGGCTGTAATTTTAAAACAACATAAACTGGCACTGACACAAAAGCATTCCCATTTTCCCAGCATCTCCTGCTTCACATCACAGTTGTTCCTGTGCCAATGAAAGTAAACTCGTTCACCTTAAAATTAGCAGCTAATTTTTTTCCATTCAGATTCGTCTCTGCTTACTTCATGGCCTCACAGATGGTCACATGGCAGCAAAAAAAATTGTAGAACTGAGTTCTTCAGAGAGTTCTTTGGTAAAGCACTCAGTTAAATTGAATATCCCGATTGTATTTAGCATATTTAATGTCTAATGGGGCACAACACTCAGTATACAGTTGGGGCATGTCTTCCAAAATGTTCCCATCAAAGCAGCTCCCCTTGAAAACTCCCCCTCAACACATCTACAAAAAAAAAAAACCAAACCCTTAGCTTTTTTTTCCCCTCTGCCTTATTTTCTCCCCATGTTGCTTTTATTTAATATCTGTTAGCTCACAGCACAGGCTATCAAAAACTGAAATGATCCACAGAGTTTCTGACAAAAATCCTCATAATTGTTTAAAATCTCTGTATGTGGAACCATATGGAGCTCTATGATTTTCCTAAGTATAAATAATTTGAAATATTAATATTCTATGCCTACTTTCTCTTTATGTATTAGTAACTTTTTAAGCATCTACCTTGGATTTCCTCAGTTGGATTAAAATAGTGGAAGGATTATACTCTAATGTTTTATAGCAAGCCCTTGAACCTCTGCAACTGTGGTGGATGGCTGAAATTATAAAATGTTTATTATGGGGATTCATTCATATTATAATGTTATGTCTACCATTTGGATATTCAGTGTCCTGGAATCATCTTGTTCAACATCTTGATGTTTCTCATAGTACCCTCTCACACACAGGAATTATTTTTCCCTGAAAGCACTGTCTGCAGGGGCAGCAGTGACTCACACAAGTGAGACCACGTAGCACAAGCAGTTCAGCGCTGCAAATGGAGTAACAGTGTCGATATGCTGACTTCCTTTAGTATATTAACATTTACATGAAGAAAAAACTTCCAAATTTTGAGTTTTGCCAGGTAGCCTGGCTTCATTTCAACTCTCCATTGGTACAAAAGCCAGTTCTCTGCTTCCCACATGCCAATACATAGGGCAGTCCCTCTCCCACCCATCATAAAGGAAAGACATCCTGCACAAAAGCCACACTGCACTCCCAGAGCTGCTCATGGAGGACACACAGCTCCACAGCACAGAGGCAGCTCTAGCCACAGCAATCCCAAGGAGGTACCGAGAGGAAATAATACAACATTTTGTATTATTTGTTTTAGAAAGTAAGAACACCACACCTGAAGTATCTGCAGGGCATGTCTATCTGCAAATAGGAAACATTATTGTGACACAAGTGGAGTTCAGTAACCGTCTCTCTATGATATTTAATCTTGCACTGCCTCAGGAATGAAACCCTTCTTTCTCAACCCAGTTCTCACCCTCTCCTGTCCCAGAAGACTACAGCAATACTTTTACCTCCATCATACCACTTTAACTTGAAAAAATGAGGAATGAAAGTTTTAAAGAATCTGTAGAGATACTATCAAAATCAATCATCATACCCTGCTATTGAAACTCTCCTGAGGGGCACACAGACATGATGGACAATAGTTTCTGGATACAAGATCAAGGACACTGAAAGACTTCTTGTCTTTGAAGAGATGAGTCCTATAAACCCCCAGAGAAGTAGTTCTGCCAGAAACTCAAAAGAAGAAAATTAACTGCCCCAGACACCTTCTGCTGTAGTAAAAATCTTAATTCATACTGAGTCTCTTATTACTAAATCATTTCAGTACAGAAGGGAACCCTAATGACTTCAGATATCCTTCATCTTCTACAACCCACATGCTTTCAAATCTTTTGATGGGTAAGAAAGCAGAAGGGTTTTAGTCCTCATCTAAATGTGTTCTATTTTTGAAATTTTGTATGTCAGTTAAAAGAAATTTGATGAGTATCATCCCACAAATGAGTTTAGAGTTTCAAACTTGTAATTAACCAATCAACAAAGATAGGATTGTTGTCCAAGACTGCCTTTCTTATTTGATCATAAGAATAAAATGCTAGAAAAATATTTTTGCCCTTTGAAACCTGTCATTCTCAATAATTTTGCAACACAGCCATGCCCTTGTCAAAGGTAGAATAAGACTGCTGTATTCTACACACTTGCCTGAAATTTTCTCACTGCATCATGCATCATCAGGAAAATGCAAATGTTATTCAGAAAATAAACACCTTTCTTGTACCTTGTGTTGGTTTTTTCCATTTTCCTAGTAAGGTCTATGAATAAAACCAGGTTGCCTTTCACCGGTTGATCAGAAAACTGAGTCTCCAGCTCAGTTTTTCTTTCTTAGGCATAAACTACTCCCCAAACACTGGCTGAAGCAAAAAAAATTCCAAACTTTTTTTTCTCCTGTCCCCACTTTCCATCAAAGATGTTCTGAATTATTCACAATTTCACCAAGTACCACTCATTCTTACTCCAAACAGAGAACGATGCTAAAGGCTTCACTCGACCTTTAAATCCTTTGGGGGACCAGAGGAAACCTCAAGTACAACTCAAAAATTCACACTGAACTCCTCTATGCAATTCACAATTGTAGAGAAGTTACATTTCTAGAAAGCCCCATCAGACTGGTTTTTTCATAGATTTCATTAGCTTCCATCTCCTCAGTGCCTAAAACAGATTTTTTCTAAATGGCAGCCTATGCCTAGATTGAGAACAGAAGATACTCCAAGGAATTATGAATTCCTCCTCCAGAAGTCACTGCTCCTGCTGCCAGTCATGAGACAACAAGGGTCCATGCTGTGTAGCCGATCTGAAAGGTAAAGGATCCCTTTTACCAGGGATTCCATGGGGAATGCTCCATGTCAGCTCTTCTGCCCCACAAGCAGGAAATACCAGCAGGTATTTACCAGCAGGAATACACCAGCAGGTGCCCATCACTTCATCAGGGAAAAAAGAAGGCAGTTCCACATGGCCAGAAAAGTCTATTTGTAGACTTTGTGAGCCACTCACAGGCTCCAAACACTTCAGCATCAATTCCAGACTCCTGTCTGTATCACAGGCAGTACAGAACAATGAAGAACAAAACCACTGGCTTTTTCAAAATGCCCCATTACACACCCCACTGTACAAGGAATGGTTCCTCTCAGTCTGAAACTACAACAACATGATGTTACCTCCAAACAAACTTTGTTCTAAGGATCTATGTGTAGAACATTTTTCACCGAGTATCTTCCAAAATTTTATTTTTGCTTTCCTCCCTCTTCTCTAACTGATATGTGCAAAGACACAAGTAACCAAACAGCACAGTGAAGTACCTATGGAACACGCTTGTTTCAGACATATAGAAAGCTCATCAGAATTGAGTGTTGGCTGCTCAAAGAGCCACTGTTGTCCTCTGTGGGTGTCCTCTGTGGACCCATAACTACCAAAGGTACAGGCAGGACACTGGGACAAGGTATGAAACAAACCTTGTGAGGCAATGCTGGACTGTTCCAGGCACTAACAACATCCATATGCCTTGGAAAAGGTTCAAGGCAAAGGCGTTGTCCTTCCTTGAGGTACCTTGCCTGCCCCAGAATGCTTCCTTTCTTAGATTCCACAAAAAGTTATAAACTCTTTATCACTGACAGAGCTGTTTCTTGCACTGCCCTGTTCCATGTAAGGTAAGTCTTCCCTTTCAGCAAAAAATGTGCATGTACTCTGATTCTCCACAGTCATTGCTGCCCAATTAATGCACTTTTATGTCTGTTGTTTGGTTTGTTCTGGGTTTTATTTGGTTGGTTGGTTGGTTTCATGGGCTTCTTAAAATATCTGATACAGGTCACATTTTTCATTTACCTGTCTCTTCTTGCTCTATGTTTTACATCCATTATTATTAAAGATGTGGCCCCATTTCATAAAAAACAAAAGACTTCAACATATTTTCTGTTAGACAGCCAGGACTTCTCATTTAAAGCACGCTGACCCCATCCATCCAAGTCCTGAAGGAATTGCTTTCACCTCCAGAATTGTGTTTGCTAAAGCCAGGAATTACCCAAAGCAGCAAGCAATGGCTGGGACTTGGATGCCTGTGAAAGGCTCTTGGACTTTCTGTTCCATAGGATGCTTTAGCTTCATGCTAATGTGAGCTAGTAAGTGAAAGTCTCTAAATAAGCTGATGTGTGAGAGATGTTTTTCTCTGTTTTAATGGGGATTTCGACCTTAGGCTTTCTCAAGCCTACTCAGTATTTCAGGAGGAAAAAAAAGTTCAACAAAACAAACTACTGAAAGCACACAAAGCATATTTGTCTCTTTCTAATTTAGTAAATGGAGTATTGATATTTATTTCTAAATCTTCTGAAAAACCTTTCTATTTTTTTTTCTCCCTCAACCTAGTACATGCAGGAAATCTTACCATATGATCTGCAGCATACCCCCAGACCAGGCACCAAATTAATTATTCACAAAATGCGATCTGTGACAAAATCACAACTATTATCATATGCTGAATTTTATCTCACATATTATTTTTAGGGATTTTTTTCTTGCTTTAATGTGTTGTTACTTCTGCTCTCAATGAACATTTGTCCTCTTACCAGTTTTGCAGTGACGTGCAGCCTGGACTCACCACTGTGTTTCAGGCAGAAGTGCAGGAATTTTGCCATTTCTGCCTTATGAAAAAAATGTCCCATAAAACCTCTGGTAGAAATGCAATCTATCTCATTGACTGCCTTGCTACTAATAATGAGAGTTTATGGTAGGAGAGAGTAGAGCATTGCAAACACAATGCTGTAAAGTGGCATAATATTTTAAATAAAAATAACAGTATAGCATATAATTTCTTACCACCTCTTACACAACTGTCCATTTTATGCCATAAAAATTTAAGGTGTATATAGTTATTAAAATTCAATTATGCACACAGCATTTGGAAAAGCTAAAGGGAATCTCATTTTTCTGCATAGTAAATTTCAAATTATCTTCAATACCTGTATATGAATACAATCTGCCTGCTGTGAGAAAAATGGACAATCATACACTAGAAAAAGCAGCTCAGAAAAATTTCAAGCACTTTTTGGTAAATTATTTCTATTTCTGTAAAGATATCACCCATGTTTCAGGCCTGTGGTCACCTGGAAATTCTTCATGGCATACTGTTGCTGGAAGGTGACATTTTAGTCTGTAGGACAGTAAGCTTGCATTAGAGGCATGAAATGACATGCCAAAAAGGAAACAAAATGGCTTTTGTAAACCTGGATTAAAGCCTAACTTCCTACTGCTTGGTTTTGGTAGGAGGTCTTTCTACATCTCAAGATGGGCTCCATCAGCAAAACAGTAGAACAAAAGATCTGGCTGGATCTTAAGAGAAGAGTACTGCAGAGAAAGGAGAAGAGTGAGAACACCCTCATATTTACCAGTTCTTCAGATTTCTCCTATAACTTAATCTCGCCCCTTTCAATTTCTCGGGAAATAAAATGAAATGGCCAATAAATTACATAAAGGTAGCCTATCTTAAATATATTTTGTAAATGAAATTAAACCAATGCTATCCTCTTAGTTTTGGAGGTGAAAGAAAAGTATATTTTAACTATTTTCCCTACAGAGAAATCCAGCAATAAAAAGCATCACTGCACATTGATTATAGTTCTGAAAGCTAAAGGGTCATCTCCTTACAAAACACATTTGATGACCTTGAAATGAGATACAGCCACTGACCACTGGCTGAGTTTGCTTTCCATAAGCAGCATTTCCCCTTCAAAAATCTTAATTACCAAACTAATCAGTCTGCTAGGCTTAAATCTAATTTCAAATACTTTATACAAGAATGTGATTGTAGTTAAAAGTATTTTTTTCTAATTTATACCCTAAAAGCTCAATATTCCACTTGACTTTAAACCAAAATTCTCAGAACTGGGAATATATGATAAAGTAGCCATCCCGCTATTAAAAGTGTAACAACACTATGCATTTTTCTATACTTCACTCCCCAGCAAAGTTGCAAAGACCTTCAGAAAAGGACCAGATAAATCATGTGCTGAGCAATCTGCTTACATTCTCAAAACATATGCAGAAAAGCCTGTGTTTCTACTGCTATCATGCTACAAGGCTGGGATTTTTTAATTATTTTCTTTGAGTTCCTTTGTATTTCTCCGTAGAGAAAATTATGGTTTTTATGGCAACATACTGAGAAATATTGTAAGTAAAGGGCATGTTATGTAGTAGTCAGACATTTTCATCAGTGGTAAGAAGCCTGCATCCAGACAGGAGCTTATTTAAAGCACTCTAAACAACAAGAAAATCCGAAGCAGTTTCATTCTTAGGAAATTACCACTTGGCATGCTGTGCTGCAGAATTATGTCACAAACCAAGGTGTGTGTAAAACCTTAACAAATGAGAAAGAATTATTCAGGAGTGGGTTGTTAAAGCTTTTTCCTTAGCCTTAGTGACTTCATGGAGTGTGAGCCAATAAAGTGGAACCAAAGTCTCATGTTTCAAATTTATTTTAGAGCTTACATACTTAAGGGCAAGTGCACTACTTAACTATATGCATCAAGAGAATATGAGGTGCCTTGAAAACTAACTAATGGAACTCCCTGAAGATCTGAAGCTGTGCAGATCCAGTACAAAACTGGAGACAAATGATCTCAGAACATTCACCCCTTCAATATATCCCAGGCCAAACCACAGAGGAGCTTAGAACAAGGTGGGCAAAACATCCATCCATTTGTTACAGAGGTAGATTCCTGTGACAATTGATCTAGACATTTGCTCAGGAATTGTTTTCAAAATATTTTTTTTCCTGCATTCTCTACTGGTTAACATACATGTCTTCCTGAAATTCCAAGGAAACGACTGCTTTCCACACAAGAAGCTACAAATGTGAAAAGTTGTAAAAGAAGGACAGGAGACAAAGGAAGAAATTTCTTGGTTGCAAATAAAAAAAAAAGAAAACCCGAACCAAAGCAAACTTAAATCTCTGGCAAGAGCCCCCTCTATCCCAGAGAACCACAACATGGAGCACCAGTAACATTAATCTTCTCTGCCAACTTAGAATCACTGTTCACCCATTACTCAGTTTACAGTACACTTGGTGAAGTCAGTGACTGCACCCTTTCCTTTTGCCTGCCTTTAAGATTAGCAGCAAGGCTTAGAGTCCAGCTTGAATGCTGTTTTAGCACCAGCTGCCCAAACCATGTGGCTGTCTGCCATTTTCCTGCCACACAATGACCAGCAAAAGCTTTTGCTGAGCTCCGAGGCAGCAGTGTTCATGCTCCAACAGCAGCCTACACACTTACGTCACAGAATCACAGGACAACTCCACTTGGGAGGGACCTCACAAGGCCAGCTCCTCCAATTTCCCATTCAAAAAAATCAGCATCAAAAACTCTGAAAAATAGGTATTACACTAAAAACTAAGTTGCCTGGAGTTATATACTTTAACTCTATATGCCTATGTCATTAATCACAAAGCAAAAGACAGAAAAAGCAGAATTTGCTGATTCTATTTCCTGTTTTTTGGTCTGTATCCTGTTCTTTCCCCAACAGTGTTTCCTAACCCAGTAATTTTTAAGCATAAAGTCTGGAAACAAAAACCTGTAACACAAAACACAGGTTTTTCCTTTACTTTGATTTATGACCTGAAAAACATTCTGAAGGCAGACATTACTTTTACAATCAAAAGACAAAATATAATTGTGAAATGTCGCTGCATAAAAAGCTCCTGAATACCAAGGCTCCAGCTATCTAAATCCCTAATATCTTATGATGTTAATCCATCTAGGTAAATGGACTTATAAATTTCTTCTAATAGCAGGCTCTTAGAAATGAAATTACACATACACACAGGGAAAAAAAAAAAACAAAAAACCAAACCAAAACGATAACCTAAATCTTTCCCCCTCCAATTTTCACCAGTCCTTGATTATATGCCATGGTAGGAGTTTGGGTACATATGCTCATATTCTGGCAAGCTACAACTGCATTGCTACTGTGATAGCTACTAGAAGGTCCCAAAAAATCTCTCTCAGCCCTTTGCAAGTGATAGCCAATGAAAATGATACAGACAGAGGTACAGCAGGCTGAGCTAACCTACTTACAGCCACTGACAAGCAGCTTCCTTAAAGATCTTGGAGCAGAAAATGGAACTTTCCCTGCAGAAAGAAAACTAGAGGGACTTTGCAACTTACACAGGTTTAATGTTGTTCTCTGACAAAAAGCTGTAGTGCTTCTGGCTGTTTTCCTACAGTAATGTAGATGAATCTGTTTGCAGGTTGTAACTGCATGTTACTCCAGTCAAGGAGTGCACCTACACACACACTCAGATGGAATCCAGCTCTTTGATATTATGCATTCTCTAAATCTGCAGTTCTCAGAGCTTGCTATTAATTGCATTGCTTGCTATTAATTGCATTGCTAAGAGGAATGAAATTAGGCACAATATCAATACAGGAAAATCTGAGAGAGAGCATACAGAAACACTAAATTTTAGCAGTCAATGCAATTCTGAAATGAACTTCTGTGTTTTCAGTGCAGAAACTGCTTGGAGTCACCCAGCCACACATGGGTTTAATCCATTTATGAGCTGATATATGCATTGTTCCACCTACCATTGTATTGTTTCCCAATAGCTTCACAACATATCCCATAAATTAGGTCACCTCACACCAACAGGGAATGAAAGAGATATGTTCAATTGAACTGGCCCCAACATCAGCACCAGCTGTATCGTGTCAGGCCTTCATGAGACAGTCTCAGCACAACAGATATTTTGGAACTAGTGAGCTAAAGGTTTAAAAATTATTCAATGGGTATATGTAATTTTCACAATTAAAAAAAAAGTGGCATCTTTCTGAGTTGCAAGAAAGAAGACAGAAAAAGAAGAAAAATGGTAATTTGTGCATTCTCCTTCAGTTAAAGGAATATGATGAATACAAAATATGGGAAGATTTGGGAAGAGGGAGTAAACAAAATTGCTCTTCTCTTGCTGCCCTGTATGTTACAGCAAAAGGTGAAGCCCTGACAGAAGAAGGATCAGAATGCCTATGTCAGACTATAAGAAGTCTTAGATGCCCATGGGAGGTTGCAGGAGTCCATTTTATCCAGGAAAGATAGAAAAACAATATAAAGAATGGATACTGATGGTCAGACCCAAAATGGCTTCAGCCCAGCTTCCTTATCATGTCCCTTACATTGGGAAGCAGCAAAATTCAGGGAAGAAGTAACCAGCATTTAAAATTAATTTTTTCCCCAGCTATGACTATTAAATTGCTTAATCCTTTCTTGTACAAAAGCCATTAGAAAACAGATCATTCTTGTAATCTGTGCATTTTTATCTTGCAGAAACACATCTTGAGACAGTGACTGCAGATGGAAGCAACTGAGAAAACTCTTACCAAGTTTGGTTTGAGAGTCATACATTAACTTTTACCCTTTTGCACTCCCTCCTCCAGCACTGCCAATTCATTTAGAAATAGATTCTTTCCTTGACAGGATAAAGTAAACCAATTCTGCCAGCCCAAAATCTTGGCTGTGGTAAGATGAATGTAAAGGGACCTAGCAAATCCTGAGCTCTCTGCTGCTCTAGCCACAGCAAAGCACTACTAGCACAGTAGCCAGCCTCCAGGTTTCCAGTCAGCCAGCCACTTGCAGAGTTTCACACCCCAAGAAACAGTCCTGGAGGATGCCAGAGCCTATTTTGAATGAATGCTAAGTGCTGCTGTTTGACTGCCTTTGCTGGCATGCTTTACCCCAAGCAACAGGTCAGCAGGCTGATTTTATCACCCACCACTCCATTATACTTCACAGAGCTATTTTTATTTCCTCAATGTATTAACTCTCCCACCCATTTTCCGAAGCACAGAGCCAGAACTTGACAGCTTAATTTCTGTAAAGACATTCGGAAATGCTACATGTGTTCATAAGGGCTTACTTATTTATAAAAATGGCAAAAAAAAAAGTGCCCAGTAACAGGAGTTATTTACTGGGATTCTACTGAAGCCCTCCTGAACCTTTAGATGCTTCAATATCCTTAAAAACCTGACTGCAGTGATTTACAATGAAAAATCTAAGTTACAAACAACCTAGGTTCAGGTTTGATAAGCATGTTACCAAGTTTAAGTTAACTTGAGACTGTCGTAGGCATTGCTAAAATAAATTAGTATGTCAACAAATACAGTATTGTTGAAATGAGTTAATTTTATTTTAAAGGTCATATCTTAACACATTTTAATCTTCTATTTATCACCAACCCCAACAAAATAATAAATTTAAATATGCCTAGGTTTTTGACAAGTTGTTATTCTAATTTTTAATTTAAATAAGAGGCTTATACTCTGTTCCCAAACAACAATATGCTGGGTTTGAAAATTTACTTTGGAGGACAGTACTTATACATGAGGACTATGGCTTCCCAACACTATTACTGAAGATAAACAGAAATTCTAATCCCACTTAAGACGCCAGAACTTTTACTATTAACTCTAGTAGGGTCAGGTGTTCATCGCTGCAGTATGATCAGCAGCAAACACTAGTACCTAGCTCTGGGGCTGCTGAGCCCCACAGCGCAGCTGGTGGTCTGGCTGTCCCCAGCAGGCAGGTTCCCGGGCAGGTCTGTGCTCAGGGAGCAGCACTGGAGTGCAGCACGTGCCCAGGAACGTTCCTGTCCACATCAGCATCTCACCAGCTCAAAATCAGCTCCGCAGAACTGACAACACAGGGTGCTTTGGATGGTAAATATTTACTGACTGTCACCTTAGATTGCAACAGCCCTAACTCTGCTGCTGGGTTAAACACAGTTGAGTCAGTCCTGAAGACATATCTGGGAGGATACACTTTTTTACCTCCCCATACTGTTCCCCAGAAGTAAATCTAGGAGAGAGTTCCGAAAATAAACTTGTTTTCTTAAGTCACAACAAGGCAATTATTTCCTTTTACCTGCTCTGTCAGAGCACACAGATGTGTAGGCATATTTGAAATCCAAGTAGGCAACAAACAATATTTTTTAAACTGGTCTTTGTGGTCTACTGTGTCATTAATACAGACATTTTGAAGCCTACAAGTTTACAGGATTTATCCTGACAAAATATATAAACATTATTTTTTTACCCCTTTTTCTACCAAAAGCTACATTTGCAAAATTGTTTTAAATTCTTTACCCATTTTATGATCAAATGAGGAACAGAACATCTAGCTGCAAGTAAAAAGGAGAAAAAGGAGACCTGCAAATATATATACATACATATATATAAATATATATATATACACACACACATATATGTAATGCATGCATGGAGTACTAGAAATACACATCATACAAAGCAATTTGCTTTCCCACCAAGCTTCATTTTACCTGTGTGCTTGTAGCATCTTTTCCTCCCCCAGTTTTGTTGTTTTAGAGCTAGGACCTCTGATTTTATTACAAATTTAATTATTTTGTCTTCTAATTAAACTTTCTGGGATCTTGCTATTTTATGGCAACTTTGATTCAGATATAAAAAAAAGTTTCCTGAACTCAAAGCGGAGAAGGAAGATTTTTAGCTATGAAATGTTGAGGCAGGAGAGGAATTGCCTAAAAGCTTTTATACAAGTCCTGCTGTCCTGGTTTTGTTTGGGAAAGAGTTAATTTTATTCTTAGACACCTATTTCTGAGAGATCTGACAAATATTTAATTGTCCCTCCATATTTATTCTTAATCACATTTAAAAAAAAAATCTATTTCTACTGCCCCAAATCACAAACTAAAAAAAAAAAAGTCCTTATACATTTTGTTTATAGAGGGACAGCAAATGAAATATGCTGCTTCTTTTCCTAAAAGCTGTAAGAGGTTTAGCATAAATCTTACAGAAGACATACAATTTCAAATATACAATAGGAAGGCATCAGAGTGTCCAAATACTGCATCACTCACACAGCAACTGAAAAATACAAAGACAGAATAAAATTGAAGGAGAAATAATTCAAATAAATAAGTCTGAACACTCTCTTCTTTTTAGCATTATGTTGCTCAAGACGCCTCTTTTCCCAATTTATACACAAAGGTACTGTGTAACTGAGTACCTTGTTGCCAGAGCCCTCGCTTGAGTTTCTCTGCTGTCATTTCCCTGTGCCCTGCCCACGGCCTGCCATGAAACACAGCACAGGTGGAGATGCCCTTCCTTTGGTTGCATCCTTCTAAGGCTCCCAACAGCCTGGCTGGCTCCAGGGAGAGCAGGGCAGGACACTCCCTCAAACCTCTCTGCTTCTCCTTCAAAAGGCTTCTCTGCTACGAGCCCCACAAGGTGACAAGAGTCATGGGAGCTATGGGCTGAGCCCTGTCTGAGGGTGGAAAGAAGTGGAGCGAGGCACAGTGGAAAGCTTCAGCTCTGAAGGAGTTCACTTCAGCGCTGACAACTTTCATCCATCCACTCAAAAGGCAAATATGAGTTTGTGTTCAGCAGCATTGGCTTTAAATTAAATTAAAATGTCTCCCACCCAGCTCTGGTGGCTATGGTATCATCCTTTGTTAAAGGCTTGTGCATTAGGCATTTGGCTATAAGCATGAAATATTTTCTGTCCTTGGATCTAGCCCTGAGCCCCATTATTAAGTTTTGAGCTGTCTTCACCATAGCAAAAACTGTTCCTTTGCTGCCAGTCCTCAGGGCCTGTCTCTCTAGAACTGCAGCAAGGTGCTGTAGTTAGACCTAGCATGGCCTGTTACAGCTTGTGCTTGGGGACTGCCCTAAATCAATCACAAAAATGTCACCAGCAAAGAGATCAAACTTTAATATTGCTTTTTACAGCACATTCCCTTTTATCTGTTAAGAAGAGGATGCTGCTCAGTTCCCTTCAGTCTCATCTCCCAGTTCCTCAGGAGTTTATAAAACCCTCTTATGATTTTCTTTTGTTGTTGCTGCCATTGCATTTTCCTCCACCTTCCCCCCACCAAAAACCTCTGGGAAGGCAGCCATCAAACTCTTCCAGAGCTTGCTTTTTATAACTGCTCTACTTCCTCTTATATTTTCTTCTGTGTGTGCATCTGTGTGCATACCACCTGTATCTTCATTAATATTTACTCTCTTTTGAGGAGGAAAATGCTTCTCAATTTACTGGTATATTTACTTCATGCGCCTTGCTGCACGCCGAGTCATAAAACATAAAACATTTTCTCCATTTGAACAATGCAAACTCAGTCTGACACCAGATTTCCCTTGTCACCCCTCTACGTCTTGCGTTACTCGCTCAGTGCACAAAACAATTTGCAGTTGCACAGACGTGTAACACAATGATCCTTGAATACATTTCTTGGCTCTTGCACCCACTTTTCTTCTCCCTTCTTCACCCTACAGCTTGACTACCATGGGCTCTGAAGAGCTGGCGGGCTCAGGCCTCCTTCCCTTGTCACTCCAGCCGGCTTTGGAAGCTGGGAAGTGGTGGGCAGAAGCATCGAGCCAGTCTGGAGCAAAGGCTGCACCATTCCCCTCTCCGTGGGGAGGTGCAGCCCCTTCCCTTGAGATGCCAAGGGTGATGAGCAGGGAAAAAACAGATTAGTTCCAAGGCACAGCTCTTCCCTCAGCACTGCCCAAGGCACTGGAGCTAAACACTTCCACTAAATACAAGCACATGCCCAGAGGCACAGTCTTGCTCTGTTTATATGCTTTATGAAGCTTTTTTTTTCCCCTACTGCAATCTTGGCTTCTTTCATAATGTTCTCAGTTGGTTTTATCTAAACCAATTTCTCCCTTTTTGTCACACTGATAATATTTGACTCAATCCGTCCTACGACTCCTCACATAGCTATAACCATTCTCATATAGCAGGAACCAGGCATGCATTCATTTTATAATGCATTTCTTCCTTGGGGAGTATCCCATGGATACCTT
This sequence comes from Melozone crissalis, assembly GCF_028551555.1. Classification (NCBI taxonomy): domain Eukaryota; kingdom Metazoa; phylum Chordata; class Aves; order Passeriformes; family Passerellidae; genus Melozone; species Melozone crissalis. Next base: position 56,815,802 of record NW_026535791.1, on the reverse strand, counting down.
TCATCATCTTTCTCCACCACTCCTCCACACTCCTCTCACCTCTTAGGTCAGGTTCAGCTGGAAAAGGCTACTGCTTGTTTAGTCCCACTACTTGTCCAGGAAGCACAAATAGGACACCAGTTTAATCTGTGGTTGAGAAACAAGCAAAACAGGGCAAAAAAGACTGCAAGGTAGGCAGATAACAAGGATAATTGTCCTCACTTTTTATTATAACATATTGAGTCAGTAGCTTTTCTTTACCTTGGAAGTAAACATGTGAGATGCATAAGCAAAGAAAATGCCAGGAATAGAAATACACTGCTTTGGGAACATAACAACCAGCTTGAATCCTAAAATGGTCAGTGGAGTGAAATCCCAATGCTCATTCTAAGTATGCCATTGCTTGTTTCATTGGGTCACGTTTCACCCCATATAAGAAAGAAATTGAATATTACCAGCTGTTGAGATACCTGGCAGAAAACATATTGCTCCTACAAAGGCTAACCCTGTTAAAATGCTTTTAACTCATTTACCTGGAAGCACTGGGCAGAAGAGAGAAACTAAATCCCCTATCAGTGAATGAAAAAGCAGGAAAACAGCTTCTGCCAGAAAAATATCAAATTTGTACTTTCACTGAATCCAACACATTAGAAATGTCTGCCTGCCTCCTAGCACCAGCTTGGATGATCTAATTAGTTTAAAATCATTGGACCAAAGTTAATTAGAGAGAAAGAAAGACGTGGGGAATACACAGGTGTATCATACATTCCTCAATTTGTATAGGAAGGGATGTAAAGCAAAATCCAATTAAACTATTCCAAAATCTGGAGAACCCAAGGTCAGCAAGAGTCCCTGTTATGAAAATGTACGTTTAGTAGCTTGCATCCTCATGACTGTGAGACACCCAAGTTCATTTATCACTCCAGTATCATAAGGGTTATAATTTCATTCCCAAAACCAACAAAATCCTGGGACCAGGGGCTGAGTGACCAGGTGAAGAGTTGTCAGCTGAGAATCTGACTAGTGAAGCAATCCCCTTACATGAGGTACCACTGACCATCCCTGGAGCATGGAGGCAAGCAAACTTCATGCCATGGGATCAAGAGCCACCACTTGGGTCAGAGAAGGCTCAAGAAAAAGCCCCTCACTTCTGATTTTAATAGTATCAGTAAAGATTATTTTATAATTTATTTCCCTTGTTACTAAGTATCATTTTTTCAGGGTTAATATTCTTAATACCCTGAATTTATGCACTCTATTAGAACAATTTAAACAGTTTTTAATCTGCTTGGCAATAAAGGATGCATCAGGATCATCGAATCCAACACCCAGCCTGCTGCAGCCCCAGTTTCACACAGCATGCCTGAGAGTATTGTCCAAATGCTTCTTGAACTCAGTCAAATTTTTCAGATTTCTACTTATGTGGTTTTATAAAGGACTCTGAAGAACATACTTTATTTCCATTTAGCAAGAAAGGCTTAGGGAAAGCAGAGTGGCACCAACGGTGACCTCCCTTCATGGTGGTCCCATGGTGGTCTCTGGCAAGCCATGAGAGGTGTAAGGATCACAACAGGGATGGGGCATGGCCTGGACAACAACTGGCTGGGGGTGGAAGGCAATAAAGTGGCTGCAAAGTTTTGATGCTGCATTGAAACAAAGAAGCGCACACGTACAAATAAAACAAAACCCTCCCAAACGCTTCCCAAGGAGCACAGACCTGTTCTTCCCTGACTGCCCACAGAGATGTTTCCACAAATACAAAGGCACTGAAGCACAGTGTTGCATTTGTAATTTTCTCTCAAATAGTCCACTTTAAGATACTTGTCTCATAGTGGGTGAAGCATTATTACTTCCAGATATGTCTTCTGGTGTTTTCATCCTTCAGTTTGCTGGATAGAAGATCAGAAGTCCACTTTCAACAGTACTTCACCATATCAAATACAGTAACATCATTGTATTGCTTTCCAAAAAGGTACACAATTGAAACCCTTGAGTCAATTCTCTTTTGATTACTTACAAAAGGCAGCTGCTTTAATATAAAAGCACTTTGAAGGATCTATATTTTTTCTGTAAACAGATACATATTTTTCTAATTGAGATTTTTAAAACCTTCTCTTCCAAAACTCTTCTTTCATCTGAAAATTATACCTAAAGCACACCTAAAGTGCATCAACCCCCCTGCAGCCCCATATATAGCTCCTGCCCTGAGCTGCATGAGCTCATGCAGAGATGCTGCACAGTAAAAAAAAAAAGCAGTGCAAGCATGAAAAACCATCAACAAATTTTTCATTCCTAAGTTAAGGGAAATGGTTGAATGATGCACCAGAAGAGATATTAATCTTGGGCATTCTGTAATCTTCTCTGTCCTCGGAGTAGTAGTAAAGCAAGGAGACATTTTTCCTTGGAAAGGAATGACAAGCTGAAATATTCCTTCAGGCACCACATTCCTCATTTCACTTTTTATCAGACAGCAGGATTTATTTGGTTTAGCTGGGCCCAAACTTGTTATAGTGGCATCAGTGATAGAAATGAGAGGTGGACAGTGAAAGAGAAATTACAAACCCCCTCCACATTATAATATAATTTGACTTAAAATGTATCCCCAACAACTTCCATAGGAGTTTAGGGTGGCAGGTGTTGTGACCTTTAACAGATAGATGCATCTCTGATAAAAAAAAAAAAAAGGATAATTAAATAATCACTTACAAGAACTGCAAAAGTTCTAAAGCATCTAATTATTTTGCATCTGACCAGATATCTTCTCGTGTTTAAAATGAAGACCCAAAGGGGAGAGATTTTAGCAGAGATAAAGAAGTACCAGGGCCCATAGCTTCCCCCTCAGCCCTTCTTTTTTAATTTAAAATAAAAATGCATTCCTGAAGAAACATCTTATGTCAGATCTGTATCTACTGAGAAAACAGTGCAATGAGGGTCAATGGCTGGATGGGATCACTAGATGAATTAAAATGAAAAATGAGGGACACATTTAATCATTACAAAACAGGTAATTAGGGAATGAATTCGAGACATAAAATCAAACCTGAAGGTCATTAAAAAAACACATAGGTAAAACAGAAAACACAGGCTCTGTGAAGAAATCAATGAGTGCAATTTTTTAAACTGGATAAGACATCAAATTAAAAGATCGAAGTAGCTCACAAACTTTACCAGGTGATTCATGACAGCCTAAACAAAAAGAAGATAAGATGATTTAAGACATTCTTAAGGTAGGTCAGCATGGACCAATGCAAAATCGGCCAGACTTTGTTAGATGTAATCTCAGTAAAAATTTAACAACTGCTCATCTGAAAAATTGTGCAGCTCCCAGAATTAGTAGTTGGCTCAAGGGGAAGTATGAAAACAATAGTGAATAGTAGGAAGAATTATTATTTCTCAATTAGAATATGGACCAGTCAAAAGGGAATAAAGGAGAAAAATGGGAGACAAATTGAAGTTCCACTATGCTACCAAAAAGAAATAGGCTTGACTAATCTTTGCTAAGCAAAATCCTTAGACAGGGAACATATAGAGAGGATATGATGGTGGAAGAGGAAGAAAATCCTCATTCAGTGAACTTTCAAATCTCAAACTATTTATATGTCATGAATCTTGATAAGCAATGCTGCAACATTTCTGTGCAGAATCTTCCTCTTTCTAGGCACAGAGTTATAGAATGGCTTCAAATATAAACACCATACCCATGGACTATGGATTTTTCTCTCCATAAAATCTGTAACAAAATTTTAGAGGCTGCACGGAAGAATCCCAGGATTGCTTATTCCCACATTGCCAAACTTCATCCAATGGCTACCAACAGTCTGCCTTTTTTGAAGGACAGAATAGACCTTGCCCACTCCCTTCTCATGCCACCAGAAAATTATCATCCAAAACATTCATGTCAGACTTCTTCCAAGCTCTTCAGATCTGCCACGAAAGCCCAAATTTTTCTAAGTTACTTTCTGCCTAGAAATCAGACAAACCCAGAGGATTAAACTCTACCTTGTATAAAGCAAACCAGTTGGAAGCCAAGTGACTTTGAATTGTATTATATAGCATAATGAAGCCCTTAATTTCAAAACACAAAAATTACCCATTACACAGAAACACATACAAGCTTGTGGATTTCCAGTCATTTTTTATAAAGTTATTAAATATTTTAAGCACAATAAATATTTTCAAGAAGGATGGTATTGAAAACACTAGTGAATCTGGTTAAAAAGTGGAAGTTTATTCTTATAATTTTGCAAAAACATGTGTCAACTCATTGGAAAGCTTTCATAATATTCTTGCACTAGTTATTTCTTCCTGCTCTAAAATTAATGTTAAAATTCAGATGATCATGTAAAAGACCTTATGCCTCTGACTGCACTTATTCTTCACTGTATTTCACTAAATTTGAACAAAGCATCATAATGGGCATGAAAATAAACCAAGTGATGTGTCAAGACAATGCAACGTTCTTTAGCTGAGTCTCAAGCATTTCTACACTTTTTTAAAATCAAAAATATTCTTTATTCAGATATGCACTACATTATCTTTTACCCTGAAATCAGGCAAACAAATTCCTAGCAAAATAATATCATTCCATGCTAAATATTTTCAATTAAAAAAATAAATATGGAATACAAAGCCCAAATAAAAGAGCAGTCTCATGTCTAGAGACTATCTATTGAATGACCCATTGCACTGATCAAGAGCAGCACAGACAAACCCACCATGCTTCATTTTCATCTTTAACTCTGACATCAGAAAGAAAACAACATCAAGACATGTGGCATCTCCAAGGTTGAAAGCTGGCACACGAGCATTGCATGAAATACGGGTACTTATTGCTAGACATTTATTCCTGGTACATTTGGTAATTATAGAGATGAAGAACAACTTGTTCATTATCCAGTTCAGAGCAGCAGGGAGGAGAGAGGTCAGGTACATACTACACAAGACCCACAACTTAGACCCCAACTGAAGTAACAGCCTAACTTTAACACGTTAGATTTTGCAGAAAGGGAAAAAATAAAATACTTTCTCAGTTTTTGTCCACCGTCTTACAAAAATTGCATTAAAATCAAGTTCTTACAAAGAACACTTTTTTTTTACAATACTGTACTCAGTTCTCCATTGTCTGTAGGACAAAATAATTGAGATAATGGGATTACAGTGAGACAAGAGAAAAATATCAGCCCAAAACAAACTGACCTATACAGTGCAAGTTCATATGTCTCTTCATCAATGGCACAATGCATTCACAATCCAGAAGAAACGTACTCATGTAAATTAATAAACTTCTCTACTATATATACATCACTATTTTAATAATAAAACATTTAAAAATCCAATGCTGTCAACCATTTAAACAAGAATTTTGATTACATTTCTATACTGTCAACTCATCATGACAAGACTACTTCAAGAAGTTCAGGCCTTTCAAACACCTACAATCAAAAGAATATGAATGAAGGTATTTTTCTCTAGGAAGCTTTCACTTCACATACTTTTTTGTCTTGTACAATACTGTTGTTTTGTATCAAAAAGATCTAATTTATTTTGGGACAGCTTAACTTTTTTTCTGGTTCTAATGCAAGTTCTAGTAAAGTCAACAACTTCCTAATTTCTAGAGTTATAAAACTTTCTTTATAATTTCCAGGTGCATCACCACTGAGGAATGCAATTATGCCAAATTAATGCAATGTGTCATTACACACTCTTTCCTTATTAAAGAAATGCTATATAAAACCCCCTTGTAATACACAGAAATCTCAGCTTCTTTTTGGCTTGAGGTGCAGAACCTGGAATACATTGGCAATGATACAGGATTTTAAATAGGACAGCAACTCAAGGAAAAAATAATAATATGGAAAATACAGCTCTGGGCTGCAAGACACTACTTTTTTTATAAAAAATAAACCAACAGTAATTATCAAAATGGTATGGTGAAAAGCCAACAGTCTTCATTGTTTAATATGTCTACATGAATAATTCAACACATCTTAAAATATCATACTGATTTTTTCTTTTTAATAAAGAGCAAGAAAGCATCAGAAATTTTTACAGTACAGATTCCCCCATTCTTCTGGTAATACACTAGCTTTAACTATAAATTCCTCAGCTGACATCTGGTTAATCTATTACAACGATATTTTAGAGAACCAAAAAAACATTACCACCTTCTTTTGCTTTTCATGAATCCTATTCCACAGTGATAACTTTAGTTTAATCTTATTTGAAGCCTGTGTAAGAAAAGGTAGGCTGGCTGTTCATGTCTTATATTCTTCTAAGTTGCAGTAATGTGGTTGTTTAATACAAGCAATTTCTTTTGGATGAGGTATGTTGCATTTACAATACAGCAATCAACATGCAGGTACACATCCAGCCTACTGATGTGTAGCATTGACCTATTAAAAGTATTCCCTTACATCTGTTTTTGCTATTAAGAAATTCTTTGAGAAACTAGCCTTAAAAAAAAAGCAGTCTTAAAAAACTGTAATCTCATGAGATTTCCTCTACTCTCAATGGACAGACTGAAGTTTCTTCCAGGAGCAACCCAGCAGAGGAAGCTGGACCAGTTTTGGTTTTTGCTGGAGGAGCTACCACATCCTCTCTACTCATTCGAGAGGGACTCTACAAAGACCAGGGTTAAAATTTATCACACATATGTGGGTCTTTGGTTTGTTTCACATTAGCAGCTCACAAACCTTGTAGTTCAAACATGAAAGTTAGTGCTACCTCATACAAAGCTAACAGGAATCAAAACTATTGCTGAGAGTTTTCAGACAAAATGCCCTTAAACCTTCCTGCTCAGAAAGCAGAATAAAGTATATTCATGAAGAGAAGCTCACCAGTGAGACGAACTGAGGCTGCAGAGTGCTGGTTTTTTGTGGTCTGATATTAAAGAGCAGCAGATTCTGCAGGTCTCATCTGAAAATACATTCAGTTTTGACTGAATACAAGAATGTAGGAGGGAAGAATACATCAGCATCTGCAATTAGTATAACCTTCTCAGAATGAGCAAAGAGGGTTTTTTCTCTAGGCCAAATAAAGTCATGTCTTGTCAACGTCATAAGAAAACAGTCCTCTATATTATTTTCAATATAGAGGCAGAAAGAGGATTACACTGAAAGCTGAAGTAACAAAAGAAAAGAACCTCCTCCAGGAATACTTTTCTTGCAATAAAGCAATTATGAGCACATTATCTAAGATCCTTATCTGGTTAAGAAAAAACAGTTAAAATTCAAAGAAGGTCTTGAGTCATTAGACAGTTTTGAAGGATCATGTGCATTGAGCTTTCAGCTAAATGAATTATTATTTTTTTCACGGATAATGTGAATCCATTTTCAAGCAATTAGTCTGCAAGCATTATCAACTCCCTATATGCTGATAGTTACCTGTGTACTCTGCAAAATGAATGTTAAATATCTAGCAGGGTTATACAAATCTCGTTTACGCTTCAAAAGGATGTCATGAGAATGAAAGCTTTAACATTTACACTCAAACTGACATGTTTTGAAAAGAAAAGCCATAGGAGTTGAATGGGACAAGAGCCTTCTGACACAGACATTTTTCAAACCTCTGGAAGATTTCAGGCATTGACTCTGATCCACACTTGAATAGTCTCTCTCGTCAAACACTGCCACTCCAGCACCTCAGGGAATACGTACAATTCACCACATGCATACGGCTTTCTTACAGCCCCTTTCTTGAAAAACAGGAATGAATGTACTCCCAAACCACAAAAGACAGAACGTTCACAGATGCTGGATGCTTCAGAAGTTTCAGCTATGTCACTCAACCGAAGCAATCCTATCTTCAATTGTAGTAGCTTTGCTGGGCTTGAAAAAACTGTTTCATGAGGTTTAATTAGCTTTGGGAATTAATCTGCAACACAGAGATGGGCCCTCTTCACAGAGGTTGACATGCAAAACTAACACTGATGTTCTGACTGTGATCACCATGAAGCATAGTGAAGACAGAGTAAAAGCTCTGTCAGAGGAAAAAATAACCCTAAAACCCTCCTACAGGTACAGCATCTCTTTCATCTGAAGGGAATATTGGGAGAGGGCAGCAAGCAATAGCCCTGAGAGGCTACAATACTTGAGACTCCTCTACTCAAGTAACCTATGATAGAAATGACAGACCTAATTCAAACAGAGCTGGCAGCAGTCAGGGTCTATAAAATCCAGACAGCTTTTTGCACAACCACATAATAATAATAATGGAGAAATAGCAAAAGCATTTGTCTAACTCTAAGATATAATGTGTGAATATTCAGAAGAGCAAAGGCTGTATAAAGCTCGTGTACAGTGAGAAACTAACATTTATTTTCTTGACGTGTGCACCACCTAATTTCTACTTGGAACTATCCATTTAGTGTTTAAATTCGACAATCATATAGCATTCAATACTACCTCCACACAGTAAGCAATCAGTAAAACCTCACTGACTCTTGGCATTTTCCTTCTCTTTTGCAGATACAGCTATCTCTATGAAAAAAAAATCCTGTTAAGCAGTACCATAAAATGACATCTCCAGTAATATCATCAGACAGAAATTCTGTGCACAGCAACCAGTTCTTGCAGGTTCTACACATTTTCGTCCCATGAATATTGACATGCTGATAATTACACCTTGCTTCTCATTCTTGCACAGACAGAAAATAATATATATGGTAGCCTGTATCTGACTGCTATCCTTACTAGTTACTTGTACCTGAAATTTGTATTTACTCATGTTGCAACTGAAAAAAAAAAAGAGAACAACCTGTTAATGAACCCCTAGCTGAAAGCTGCTACATTCCTCTCAGCACAACCAGCTTTCCTCCAGCACATTGAAAAAGAAGCAGGGCACACACTGCAGCTTAAAAGCTGACTGAAAAAACAATGACCATGCACAGAGCACCAGACGATAGTTCCTCATGCTCTACTGCATAGCCTTCTTTTTTTTTCATCTGAAATGAAATTGGAGACTTAATCACCTGTCTCAATCAGGCTAATCTTATATATTGATACTCAAACTAAAAGCTCAGTGGGAAATTTCATATTGCCAGGAAAAGATGGCTCCTCAGCTTCTACTGGAAGAATTTTGCTAAAAATTTAACTTTGTAAGAATGGCAATAATTTTATTCTTTGCACTGTCTTTCTTCATTTACTCAGCATATTTTCATTTTCTACTGTAGCCAGTCTCAGTAAAATGTTCAGTCAATAAACACCTTCTTATCACTGAGGCAACACATGATTAATAATTTGGTGCTTCCCTCTCAAAGAATCCTCAAAAAAGCCAAACTTCCCATAAGGGAAATAATTTTAATATGCATGGCTAGTAAATCTGTATTTTTATTTTATTTGTAAAATTAACTTATATGAATATGAGAGAATAAACCCCACACACTAGAATTTTTACTCAATTTCATCTTTTTGTATTGTAGGCATTGATAATAATACAGTTTTTATCACATTCTGAGGCACTAGTTATTTTTCTGTAAAGGAATGTAAATCATGCAAAGAGATTCTTTGGTAAAAATCCTACTTTTAAACATCAATTTTTTTAAATGCTTATGTTTTTAAAGAGGTAATTACAAATGTGGCAATATTTTGCCATTCCTTAATTCTAATTCAGTTAATCACAGTTTGGCTTAATAACCTCATTAGCTTTTAGTAATTTTTTATTTCCTAATGACATTTCAGCTTTGAAGTTTCCTTAGCTTAGAACAAAGTTGTCTTGAAAAATGAAGTGGCCAAATTATAATTATTTATTTGCCCTTTATACTGTAATTTCACTTTGAGGATCCCAAAACAGCTGAGCAACCTCAAAACATTCAACCTCACAAAACACTTGCTAATGCAAATGTGTCTACACCTGCTTCACACGTGGGAAGATTGCAGCGTGGAGAAATTTGGTGGTAATATGCCCCAAAAGTCTTCTGTGCCAGTCAGGAGCAGCATCTTGTGACAACTCCTCATTTCTCCATTTCAAGAAGACAAAACAACCCTGTGTACCACACCAAGGCACCTTCATCTGCATTTTCTCCTGAGAGCCTTACTTAAGCTAAGCAAAATCCAAGTAATTCTCCAACTTCTCTCCATGGCCTAAGACCAAATGTGGCAAGGATCAGGAAAAAAAGGAAAAGGAGGATAAAATTTACTTTGGAAGCTTTCCAAGTCTGTGGGCTGTACTCTCAGCAGTCCACTCAACGTGTAGCTACCAGTGGTGTGGAACCTGTGGGTAAGAGCAGAGCTACCCAAGGGCTGTCCCAAGCCATGTCTGGCTCCTGGAATGGCATCCATGGACCACTTCTGCATAGGCCAGGGGTGGACACTGGAAGACAGGGCACCTCCTGAGAGAGGGGTCTAAGGACAGGAGTAGAATAATACAGTCCCAGAGATGGGGACAGAGCTGTGTGTCCTTTACACATGAGCTTATTCATCTCCCTCACAGTCCGTCATCGTGTCACCTTTCCCTCCCAACAAACCCCCAACACAGCCACAAAACACAGTTCAGCAGCTTCTACTGTCAGTCTTCATGTCTTCTATGTATAACATCATGGCAGCCTTACAACAGACCAAATTTGGGATTTACTGCAATGTCAAAGACAACATTTACTGCAGAATGTCGTAAATGATGATGCATTAGATACATCCCAAATACTTCATCAGTACTGAAATATGCTAAAAAGCCAAATTAGATTTCATTCACATGGAGATATGATGGAATCTGGATCCTTGGAGGTACTCAAAACCCAACTGGACACAGTCCTGGGCCACCAATCTAGGTGTCCCTGCCTGAGAAAAGGATTTGACAAGGTGACCTCCAGAGGTCCCTTCCAGCCTTAATCATTCCTGTGATTCTGAAGATCAATCCTATGACATGTAAATAACAGATAGGTATTTGGTACATATTTAGAGTAGACATATGTGGTACAAAAGTAGTTCAAGACTAATTTGTACCTATGCATGTATGAAAGTACTCTATGCTACAGTTGCAATTCAGAGACTCCCAGAAAGCGCACTGAAGACAGAAGCAGAATTACTAACAAACAGGACAAGACTCATCTCCTGAGAGCCCCTCAAAAGGAAGGAAGCCTTGATGAGAGAAAGCAAGGTTGCAAACCTCTTACACTATTAGTATAATTCAGTTTTAGGAGGCAACACACAACTGAATTTCCAGCTTGGCTCCAAGCTTCCAAGAGGCTCCATTCTCCAAGGCAGCCCTCCAGAAGCATGTAGCTGAGGAAGCTTTGCAGTTTAACCAATGTTGAGAAGCATCTCAAGAGAACCTCTAATAAGAAAGTCAGGAGACAGGTCACAGTATTTTTTAAGAGTTTTTAATTTTTTTAACAAGTGTCTGTATTTTGTCATGTTAGAACCAAAATAAAAAGCTCTCCCAGCAGGGAAAGAGTGAAAATGGTCTACAAGCAAACATGGTAGCAGCAGAGCACAAATCTCCTGCAGAAGCAACACAGCCAAGTAAATTGGTGTTAGCAGAAAGCCTTTCTTAAATCAGGAGCTGATGCAGTTTCCAGTCAAGTGCAAGAGTAGTTTTCTGGCCAGGTATTATTTAATGTCATTCACCACGTATCATCTAATAGGTTTTTCACAGGAAGTATAGCTGAGAGGGGCTACACAACTTGCAAAATTCACGCTGTGATTTTGTAAAAACAAACATCTAAAACAACAGTGAAGGACTAAGCAAGTGAAAGGAACTTTACTGTAATGGCTTAGTGAAACAAACAAACTTGCTCCCTTTGTGTTACTCATACGCTTCACAGACCTCTGAACTGCAGGACTAAACTTCCCTCAGCAGTGGAAAATGAGTGGCACAAGACCACAAACCATCCCCTAGCACATCCTAGTCCTTGCTGTCTCTTTTATTTTCGTTCTTTGGCTTCTGGCCCTATATGTGAGTGTATTTCATGGTCCACGCCTCAGAAGCCTGCAAGTGGAGCAAACTTCTACCCGACACAGCTCTTCCTGCTGCTCCCCTGGACCACCCTCAGCTGGCAGAGACCTAACAGCATCTCCTCAAAGGCAATGGGAGCAAAGCACTCCTTCTAAAATAACTCCCAGCAGGGAACTACTGGTAAAGTAACTCCTCTGCTATCAACTGCAGAAATTCTCATTGAAATTCATTTGAATGCAAAGACTAACTAACTAAATAACCCCACCTATTCTTTATTTAAGATACTTTTTGAAGTAGCTTATCTGATATGACATTAAATACCTAGGTTTTCCTATGTCTGTAGGAAACAATATAATATTCAAGGGAAGTTACAATATTTATCTATCTATCTGTTTTCAAATGACAGGAACCTAAAGCATTTTCTTTCATTTAACTCTTCATTTGGTCTGTTCACTCTTTTTTCAGGTTTCAGTGCTCCCCTGGGAAACATTTTCACAGCTGAAAGTATGCTGTGTCATCTGTTATTCACATTTCAAAATCTTAGTCTCTAGTGCAGGAGCACACATTAATCATTTATACTGTATAAAGACATGAAAAATTAATAGCCCAGCTAGGATTCCAAGGCATCCATTTAATGAGCTGGGACTCAAACCTAGGAGCATCATGTCATTACCCTTACCCATGTATAAAATAGTTCACAGAAAACTTCATCAAATGAGACCTATTGCTACAAATTCAGCACATTAGACCTCTGAATTAAGCATTCAAAAACTAAATCAAGCATTTACTTTCTGGAACAGGTGAAAAATAACCTTTCCTCTTCATTACAAACCTGTTGCAAAATACTGACAATTCAAGTTTGGCTATTGAAAGAGAAAAATAAAATAAACAAAAACCCATGAGATATTTAGTAAACTTGCTCTAAGTTTTAGTTAGTTTAAAAATAAAACTCAGTGACTATAAAGGAGAGAATGCTTGGCAATTTTCAAAATATTTGGATACAGTTTGAGAACAATTAAAGCCATACTTACTGCTGCAAGAACAATTAATGTAACAAATCCAAACATCACAAACACAAAAAAGAAGAAATAATAAAAAGCAAGCATCAAATAATGTAATTATTTTGTTCCAGCGCTCTAAATTGTGATCCCCATTCATAGTCAGAAGTACAGATAATTGCATTTACACAGGCTAAATAGGGCAATATAACCATGCCTATTTCCATGACAACTGCCTATTTCCATGGCATCTGCTTTAGTTTGACCAGAAAGTCAATGCCAACTGTACCTGAATGCACTTTGAAGCACCTACAGGAAGGCCACAAAGTAGCTCCTTCTTAGAATCAGTAATTTTCCTTCTTATAAGTGGTAATTTAAAAGCTTTTTTTTTTTTTCTTTATGCTATACCACATCCCATCAGGAAAAATGGAAAAGCTCAAAATGAATAACAAAAGCAGGCAGACAGATTGATTGCCTTTGAAAAGGGGAGGGCAGACAGGCAAGAAGAAACTGGTGGAGGATGCAGCATCATCAAGCCACTAGGCATGACAACTGTTATAACATAAAAAACTTTGCCACAAAGCAATAATTTCTAGAGAAAGAATTAACCTATTTTCAGAAAAAATAAGAAACTAAGTTGTAAGATGTAGAGTTGGAATAATCAATAATCAGACAAACTGTAATTCTCACTCTTGAAATGCTTTTAAAATGAAGTTTGTTATTACTTTGGGAATAATGAGCCATTTGCATCTATATTGTGCAAGAGCACCTGATGATCAGGAGCAAGCTCTTCTGTGACCTGCAAATGCCCTACAAATTTGGGCTATGTTTCTGTATTTCCTTCAGCCAGAATGATAGCTCTAATTGATTCACAACTCATTTGTATTTTCCTCAGAGCAATTCACAATTCACATAACTACCAAAAGAGAAAAAATAATAAAAATGTGAACCAACTGCTGGCAGTCTTTTAACTAAAAAAAACATGGTGTAAGCTTTTGCACAGTTCAAAGGAAATGTGTCTGCCCATAAGCCAAATGAAACTCTACATCCTAGTAAAATCAAAACTGTAGCATGAAGATAGCACCATGACCTTAACCAGATTGCAAAGATCTGATTCCCCATTTTGAAATGCTTCACGTTATGGGAAAGATAAAATCTCTCAGGTTAAATCTCAGTTTAAAGAACTCTGATTTTGTGAGAGGACATACATATACAAACCTGTGCATTTCACTAGTAACTGCTTGCACATTCAGCCCCCTGCCAAAAAAATGTGCTGCTGGCCAGCTGTGACCTGCCAAACCACAGTCTGTCCTGCCCTCCTTGCCTGAGAAAATGTCAGTCTCATCATGGGTCAGATCCCAACACCGCTCAGTGCAGGGGGTAGTTAAAACTCAGTGGGGCAAAGATGTTGCTTGCAGAGAGTTAGGATGAGGACACAGACTGATAGCAATGTAAGCTATGAAACCCTAATTCAGTCCAAAGCTTTCAGTAAACTGTTCTCACCAAAGCAGGGTTAACTCTGGGTCCTAATGATGGAATTCCCCAAATTCATTCTTTTCCCACCACCCTGACTCTTTCTATATATAAACCTCCTGCTCTGCAAGATAAAACACAACTGATTCAAGGATACAAATTTTAAAAATGTGAAACTAAGGATCCTTCCCTCAACTTGATAGAAGTAACATAATTCACTAAGCATGTGCACCAATTGGCTATGTTATGCTTCATATCTTAGAGGCATATAATTTTGGGATAAAAATTATCAGGTATCACTGATGCAAAAGAATATTTCCTTTCAGAATATGAACCAAAACAAGTATCAAAACAAAACTGTTATAAAGAAGTGGCTCACAGCATGAAAATTTGATAGAAAAAAAGCTGAGGAAGCCTGTCTCATGGCAGTGGAAGTATATATAATTAACAATAGTAATAACGACAAAAGATCCAAGATAACTTCACAATAAAAGTCCTGAGAATTACAAATTTCACAATGATGGTATCTGGGGTTTCTTTTGTCTTTTCAACAAATTCTTTGTTTTTGATGACGAACTTAGCTAAATAACTTGCTACTGTCACATCTCTAGACACTGGGAAATATAACAAAAGAAGGAAAATTATGCAGAAAGACTGGCAGAAGCAAAGGAGCACAAAGCTGTACTTAAAATTAACAATGAAGGCAGCCTGGGAAAGAAGTGAAAATGTAGCCCGTGACATGGTTAATATGGACTAAGAGATGCACTGTGTGTAAAACCAATGAAACAAATGCATACAGAATGAATTCTAAATTGACAACAACTGATACCACCTGAGAATCAAACTAACTGCTGCAGCATTCAACATTAAATTATCCTTTGTAATAAAAACTCTGGTTTTGCTATAGATGAACAAAGGCTGTGGAGCAACTGGTCTTTTCAAAGGGCATAAACTGCAGCAGTCACCCAGGCTAAATGGCCATGGAATTTAAAGCCAGGCCCATATGAATCTTGCTTAAGAAGACCCTTATCACAGAGAGTAATTCAGGTTTTAAGGGATATATATGAATGTCTTTAGTTCAACCTGCTGGCCAAGGCGAGGTCAACCCAGGCTTCCCCTCAGGGTTTTATTGCATTTAGTCTTGAACACATCAAAGGATGGAAACTGCACATACTCTGGGCAACCTGCTTCACTGCTTAATTATCCTTATGATAAAGCTTTCCTTCCTCATATCCAGTCTGAACCTCCCATTTTTCAATTTATTACTATAATCTGTCCTTTTTCAGGTAAATGCCTCTGTAAAAGGCTCAGTTCTGCCTTCTACATAAATTGCTGGCAGGCTGCTGGTTGGTCCTCCTGAACTGAGCAGTACATCAATCCTTATAGCTAATGTGTTGGCAAAATAATTTAACCTTGTATAAACCTACCTTTCATTCAACATTTACCACGGTGCAAAATTTAGGCTTTCTTTCTCTTGGTTTTCATAATAAGATTTTTCTGACTTCTACAGTCGAGCAAATTATTACCATTACTTCATGTAATGGAACCAGACTGTTTTTATATTCAGTCATTTCCTCATGAAATGAGACCACAACCATTTATATTTTTCTAATGCCAATGCAACAACCATAACAGGCATTAGGAGAGAAACATGACCAAATCCATCCTTTCCTCACCTATTCAAAGGCAGGGTGTCAGTAGCATGCAGATCATACTGCAGTCTGTACTGTCAAAACCAAGAAATTACAGCATTTCTCACAAGCTGATGGGTAATTTCGTGTCATCTTAGATCCTTTCATAGCTTCCCCCATCTCCTCAACACAAAACAGAGGTATCCAACAGCAGATAACCAAAGAAAAGGAAAGCCAATTACCAATTCAGTAAAGCCTGTTCTGCTTGAAAGAACACACTGTGGAGATAAAAGCTGTTAAACTCCATTATAGCTCCAGAAATTCACCTGTGCAATGCAGGATCTTAGTTACCTGTCCTCTCAGAAAGAACCCAATTATCCTACTTACTCTATGGCAACTAATGGTTCGTGTTTTGAGGAAATCAAGCATGGGAGACCCAGTACAGAAAACCCTCTTGAGTAAATCTTTGGTTACTGCATCACTCCCCTGCTCTCTGTCTTGCAATGTACAGGGTCTTTTTTGGGGGAGAGAGAAAAGGGGG
The DNA here is from genome assembly GCF_028551555.1 of Melozone crissalis. NCBI lineage: Eukaryota > Metazoa > Chordata > Aves > Passeriformes > Passerellidae > Melozone > Melozone crissalis. The sequence continues at coordinate 56,799,291 of NW_026535791.1, read as the reverse complement.
TGAGGGAGGAAAAGCAGCACAACTATAATTGCTATTAAGAATTTACACAATATTCCGAGAGATGGCCAAGAAAGAGAAAACACTGGAGCTCAACTAAGACAGGTAAGATGCTGGTTGGACACTCAGGCTGAGGGATCTGTAGCCCACCCAGAGACCAGCCCCAAGTGGAGGGAGAGCTGCAGGGGTCTGTCCTGAGGCCTCCAACACCCTTACCAATGACCTGGAGATCCCAATGGTGTGCACTGAGCCTCGGTCACTAAAGCATCCTGCAGCTCCTGGGACGTACAAACAGGGGCACAGCCCAGAGATCAAGATAAGGGATTGTCCCCCTGCATAGCACCCATCAGACCACATTCCAGCAGGTGAAGGAATCTGTTTCCCAGTGACGATAGCAAGGCAGCTGAGTGAGTAACCCCAAGAGGTTGTGCTATCTCCAATCCTGAATTTCTCAACTTCCAACTGGTCCAAGCCCTGAGAGGCCTGGTCCAGAGCCAGTGCTGTTTTGGGGGGAGATAGGCCCACATCCCATTCCACCAGGGAGGGCCATAAGGGAGATGAGAGAAATTGAGAAGCTGTGCTGGCCAAACCATCACTGCCTGGACAGGGCAACATGAATGGAATGTCAGCAGCAGCAAGCTCCTGCCTCTCTCCTGGTTTTGGGAGGACACCCAGCTACAGGAGAAAACTTCTCATGTGTCAGATGCCAAGAGATGCATGTGAGGAGAGAAAGTAGTGACCAGTGAGCTGAAAGGCTTTAAGTGACAAACTGTATCTTTTCTATACATTCTACAAGTTCTGGAAGGAAAAAAAAAATACAAATAAAACCAAAATAAAGACTCATTAACAAGTATTTTAAGCTAGAAAAGGACAAAGCAGAAAGACTCAAAATATAAATGTATTTTACAGAGAAATACCTAGAAGGAATTAAAATTTTAAGCTACAGAAAAGGAAATGAAGACACAGAATAGACAAATGCATGAGTTGAGGCTCTCAAGTGCACTTTAGAGAACGTTGAACAGGTAAGTATGATTTTAATACCCAGGAGCTACTGGAAATAACCACTTTTTTGAATAAAGGCAAATTATTAAGGTCTGTGGAATTTATTTTATTAGGCATTATGTAATTACCATAATGATAACTCTAATTTATATTAGTATAATGAACTCTGCAGTTTGGTATATGTAGTCTTGCATACATTCATCAAGCTGACATTTTGATTGGTCAAAATTAAATTTTACTTCCTTTGGGAAGTGACAATATTCTAGCTAGATTTTTCTCATTGATTTTCTGTAAATATATAGTAGCAGTTTGGTGCAGCTCATATATAAAAAGCCTACTCTTCTTTACACAGTAGAACAATTAATTAGAGTGTTGTTGACATTTCCTACAGAGAGAAACCTGGAAGTATTTAAAAGAAATATAGAAAACTAAAAATATACCATGTTGAACCAATAAAAAACAGAATAGACTAATCTATTTTTAATTGTATTGTTCCCACTACATAAGCCTGGATAGTTTTCATTTTCACAAGTCTTCTAGACAAAATGTTGAGTTATTTTGGAAAACTCTCATTAATATGATAACGAGGGTTTTTTGTTTACCAAAAAATTAAAATGTCAAAACTTTGAAAATTCTGCCTAAAAATTACCATTGGAATCTGTACAAAATTTTAATTGTGCATGTGTAGGTGTGTGCATACAAAGAAAATTAAATTTTAGGAGAAAAATAACCAGTTCTTTACCAAAAGGTAGTGATCTCTAGGTTGATTTCACTTACGAATTTGCTATAAAAAATAAAGCCAAAATAATCACTGAACTATTGTCTCTCTCCCTTAGTACTCAATGGGTTCAATGGAAATAAAACAATAAAAAACCAGTTTCAAATCCTGTTTTACATCAAAATGTGTTTCAAGCACAGGCACCTTGCAGGTCTAATTGTACAAAGGTCTGATGCAAATTTTGGATGAGAAAGCAAATAGATGAAGTAGTTAAAAAGAGAAGATCAAGGCAGAAGAAATTCAGCTATTTTGGCCATTTAAACCAAACTTTTCATACAATCATAGAATAGCAAAATGGTCTGGTTTGGAAGGGAACTTAAAGATCACCTAGTTGCACCCTCCCTGCCATGGGCAGGGACACCTTCCACTAGACCAGATTGTTCAAAGCCCCATCCAACCTGGCCTCAAACACTTTCAGGGATAGGGAGTCCCCAAGTTCTCTGAACAGCCTGTTCAGTGCCTCACCACAGTCACTGTAAAAAATTCCTTCCTTTTTTCTTCTCTAAATCCATCCACTTTCAGCTCAAAACCATTCCTCCTCATCCTGTCACTACGAGCCCTTGAAGAAGGTCCCTCTCCAGCTCTTTTGTAGCTCCCTTCAGGAACAGGAAGGCTGCTGTCAACATAGTGCCTTCCCTAGGCTGAAGGGAAGTGCCTTCCCTCTCAAACTGTTCTCCTAAGAGAGGTGCTCCAGCCCTCTCATCATCTTTGTGGTCCTCCTCTGAACTTGCTCCAAGATCCATGTCATTCCTGTACTGAGGATGCCAGAGCTGGACACACAGCTCCAGGTGAGGTCTCATGAGAGCTGAGTAGAGGGGCAGAATCCCTTCCCTCGCCCTGCTGGCCACAGCTTTTAAACAGTTGGCTGAAATCTTAAATTAAGTACACAAGCTAATCCATCTGGGGATGGTGAATTAAAGTCTGACATACAAGACAGCGTTGGACAAAGGCCTTCTGTGGGCAGCAGCAGCACAGGAGCTGCACATGAACCTCCCCACAAAATGAGCTGATGAGAATGACTGCAAGGCTCAGGGTACTGATAGGGAAGAGTGACCCACAGTTAGAGAGGGAAAAGCTGAGATCAGTGCTGGAATGTGGGGTCTAGCTCGAGTGTCCATATTCCAAGAGATGCCACAGAGAGCCATAAATTGCATCCAGAGAAAAGAGAGAAGCAGCTGTCTGTGAGACTTGGGCACTGTGACTGGACTTACAAACAAGCATGTGACTCAAATGCAAAGTAACAGCAGGTCTGGAAAAGGCACTTCAGTCTCACAGGGCAAGAGAACAAGAGACAAAAGTTGACACTGAAGTCAGACAAATTCATATAAAAGAAGGAGAGGAGGTGTTCACATTCATCTATAATACAGGAGTGAAAGCAGTACAAGAGCCATGGCACCTCTCAAGAATGCAAAGAACAAACACACTTCTGAAACAGGCAGGTCTCAGTTACACATAAGGGGACACAGTCAAGGAACAGCCTATTTAAACAGCCCACAGCAAGCAGATAAAAGAACAAGGTCTAGAGGTCCCTTGGGGCTTCATAAAATGAAATATGGCCTTCAGGGGAGGAAGGAAGAGTGCTCAACATGCTTCATTCCTAAAAGGGAGTAATTGTGCCTGCTGTGCAGAGGCACATGTCATTGCACTCAGAGTGCTGGGACACCAAGGCCACCCAGGTACAACAGACAGCACAGACAGCACGAGCAAAACTTGGCACATCTGGGACTTCTCATGCTCTGCCACACCAGTGCTAGCAAGCTCCCTCAGCCAAGTCTACCCAGCAGTCTATTTCTGGGGACACACCACTTGCCTCTCGCCAACACTTTTTTTGTTGTTATTATTTTGAAAATTACTAGTTAGCCTGTTTTCAGTTCATTGTATGCCACACTGTTAATGGAATTATTTCAAACAGTGGTAGTTCAAAGTAAAGGTTTTACAGAAAGAATTTAATAAATGGAGTCAGTTTAGTACCTACAAATATAATTATTTTTAAGGCATAAAAAGGTAAAATAGAAAAAAAATGGTAATTTTTTTGCATTCCCACTATTAATAATCAGGTTTTATAGAACAGCCTAAACAACCTCAAAATTTCTCCAGTCAAATTTAAAAATAATTGTCCATTTTATTATTGTATTACTTAAGTGATTTTGAAACAATCAATCAGTAATTCACATAGTGTAATATGGTGTTATTATTTTACTGACAATATGGAACAATTTTCTCAAACAGTCAAATACCTGAATACCTTGTCCTCAGGCTGGTTATTATACAACTTTGAATATTTATTGCAAGCAGCAGGTCCCTCCAGGCTGTTATTCCTACCTTAGCCATTGCAGATTAACACAGTGCTCTCCTTGCAGCTGCTGTACTTATTTTCTTCCACAGTTTAGACTGTGAGAAAAATTATTTTCAATTAAAACATTTTCATTTTCTAAAAGTGATCATATTTCACCATCAGGTAACTCATGCATTAGCTCGCAGCAGTACAGACTACTAAATCATCTTTGCTGAGTTGTGGCAATCTGGAGCAGTGGCAATTTCAAAGTTCCGTTCTCACTGATGGCCCTCACCAGAGTAAACTCAAGGCCAAACACTGTATATTGCCACAGGGATCACAATATCACACAGTAACTTCACAGAAGTCTCCCCACCTAGGCTGGGCTCCTGCACCATGTTGAGTTCCCCACTCATGGACTTCAGAGTTTTCCCTGGCTCCTTCCACAGCTGGCTCCAGCTTAAACTCTGCAGAAAGAGGCTCCCATGTTGAACACAAAATATTATCAAATCTGCTTCTTGAGGAGCAAAGATTTCTTCTAAAATGTTCATTTTGCAGCCATGTCCCTTTCAACTAATCTCTCCACATACATGTTTGCATTAAAGCCCTTCAGACAGGCTGTACAAGTACTTGCAACTGTGACCCTTCACACTGGAGAGAATCAGATGCATACAGGTGCACTTAAAAAAGCCAAAACAACAGATCATTGACACAGTCTAGCCTTCCTTCTTTTCAAATGAGTCATGTTTGAATGTGAATTCTAAATGTGAAAATCTAAATTGGGGATTAACCCACACAGCTGCAGCAGTTTCTCAGCACTCTCCACTCCATATTTAACCCCACAACACCACACCTCCCTTCAATCCCAAACATGCAAAAAACCCCAAAATAACTTTTTAAAGTATCAGTCACTTTCTATCAAAAATAAGAGTAAATCAAGTGTCCAAACAACCTATATTAATTTTTAAAAAACCCTCCAATATGTAAGCAGCACACAACCTGCATGTAAGAAACCCTGCTGCTAACAAGGCTGTGCCAAAGCAAATACTCCTTACTTTCTTACAGCTTTTGCAGGACTCTGTCTGCATACAGATCAAACAGAAGAGGCATCATTTCTATAGCACACAGCATCCTGTTGAACATTAATCATCATTACCCACTTAGATATTGCAATATGCAGGACTGATTACTGCTCCACCACTGCGCCCCAGCTCTCTCAAGCGTGCCAGTGCTCAATGCTACTCCTTCTCCACTTTCTAACAAAGAAGTTAAAAGAAAACAATGAATTTTCATGCCCCAAAAGGAAAGACAATTTAAATGTCAAAAAGAAAGATTAGTGGCACATAATTTTAGAATTATCACTGCTTCCCAGAAATTGAGCAAACAGGTCATTTTTGGATTCTTTAATATTTTTCTTGCATTTTTTCTTTAATCTAAATCTATTTCAAAAGTTCAACTAATTGGAAAAGAACTATTAATTTATACTATATAGGGCATATTGCACTCTGTTAGGTTTCTACTTAGGACTTTCGTCTTCTTGATTACTTTTTTATCTTCTTTTAAAGAATATAAATAACTGCTTTTCCAATGATACAGGAGAATTTTTTGTTTGATTGTTTGTTATTAGTTTGTAATATCAAAACTTTTAACAGCAAATTTTGAAAGTAGGAAAACCTTTAAGACAATCTCAAATACAAGCTTTTTATCTTTTTTTTTTAATAGTCGCATGTATATTGAACATCACTAAACAAAACCAGCAATCAAGCATGTCTAAATGTATTAACTTTTTCTTGTTACACCATGTGGCAGCACCTTTTAAATAGGAAGTGCCAGAGTACATGAGATAGTCTGTATCTCGCAATCTCCAGCATTTCTTCAATTAATCAGTTTTGAAGAATGACACTAAAAAGTACCAATTGCAAATGGAGCACTCTTAATACTGCAGTCTGTTGATGAAAGAAAATGTAGTTTTACTTTTTATATAGTTTAGTAATAACAGACTGTTTTCACTGCTTTCATTTAATACTAAAAACCTCAGTATTTATGATTAGTACATATTGAATAACATGTGGGAATCTACAGCCCATGCCTGCACTACTATGGGTACACAATACTCATCTTCACTAATATGTAAGTTAATGGTGAACTGCTCAGGAACTTGGTTCAGTGGTGGACTTGGTAGCATTGGGTTTATTGTTGTACTAAATGATTCCATGATTCTATAGCATGATCATGTGAACTCAGATACTCTGAGTACCAAGGGGTGCCCTCATTGAGGTCGTCCAACATCCTCAGGAGGAAGGGCAGGGGCAGGCACTGATCCCTTCACTCCTGTGACAGGAACTGAGGAAATGGCATGAAACTGACACAGGGGAGGTTTAGGTTGGATATCGGGAAAGGTTTTTGACTCCAAGAGTCGAACAGGCTCCACAGGAAAGAGGTCACAGCACCCATCCTGACAGAGTTCAAGGAGCATTTGGACAATGTTCTCAGGCACATGGTGAGGGGTTTTGGGGTGTCCTGTACAGGGCTAGAAGCTGGACTTGATAATCCTGATAGGTCCCTTCCAACTCAGCAAATTCTGTGATTCTATGATTAACAGAGTATCCGAAGTCCTGTTTGGCCCTCAGTTACATTTTTCTATGAAATACAAAAACAGATGATAAACTGCATGGAAAATAAAAACTTGTTCATCTTACATAATTTCTAGTTCCACATGAATATAAACATATTTGCTTTCTTTACAGTACTGTTTTATTCTAATCTGAATCCATTCATGATGGATTCAGATTAGAATAAATAGAATCTTTTATCTGCATCTGTGAACTTGTCTTGTTTTATTCCTCAGCCCCAGAAAGTTTAAAAATATCTCAGTGGGTGTTTCTTAAGATGTTTCTTGGGTTTGCAGTCAGCAATTCTGCTAAATGCTTGGCTATGGGTGACAGCAGGAACATTTTTCAGAAGAGACTGCGAAAGAACTCAAACCTTAATCTCATGGGCACTTTTTCACTGTTCTCTCCCTCTTCAAGAAAATGCTTTCCTGAAACCCTTTCCCAAGAAGCTGAGGCTTACATTGGAGAGAAGGGGCATTCTTCCGCCACTTTGCTGACAATTATGGCTGTGTCCAAAATCCTTCCTTCAACAAAAGAAGCCAACCTCCTCAGGCATCTCTCCTGTGGCAGAACAGATATCTTGGTCATCATTGAGAGCCCTACTAAAAATGGAAGTAAATGCATACTTCAGAAATCTGCAATAAAACAGTCACCAAGGGGTTAGCAGCTGCTTGGTGAAGCAGCAGCTACTCCACTGAGCAGTGTATGTGCAAGGTTTCCCACCACCACACATGCTGGGCTGCAGGCTGAGAACTGCCCTCCCAAGCAGCTCCTGAGCTACCTGCAGCACTGGAAAGGCAGCAAATTTCTAACACAAAAAGAATGTTGAAGGTGATACAATGCCATTAAAAAACCAGAAAGACCTAGCCCAAACTGAGCTGTTAATCACTCAAAAGGAGTTCATTCTTAATGAAGGCATGGGAAAAGAATAAATGCAGCTTTGATGGCACACAATTTAGGTGACAGTAGGTTAACTGTGGTATCTTATTTCTCGAAAAAATTGAAACTACAAAATTTGTAGAACATAAGTACGGCTAAGATGAAACAACAGATGTTTTTTGATAATCCCACTACTACATTCAGCTTTTTTCTACACTGGCATATCCTGACTCCTTAATAAATATATTTGGTTGAATTACTAATTCTGCATACATAAATCAAAACATGGGAACAGACTAATAAGAAATACAGATACTTGAGTATTTAGATGTTAAAATTAATGACACTCATTGACAGCTAGTAAGAAAACTTTCTTTAAATTAGTATTAATAAAATTATTTTGCTATATTAATACACCTGTTATATTTTTCTCTATTAATATAACTATATACCTTCAGTATATGCTGAATAGAAGCAATAGAGTAGGCTTATCAGTCAAGTACAGTGAATAGATTTATTAATTTTTGTATATCAGTGGTAAAATGTACCTTCATGGTGGCATTGGCAACACTCTATCAATATGACTTTTACACAGAAAGTTATCCTCCCAAAAAGATTACTAACTCAGAAAAGTTCATCTGTTCTATGGGGTTTTTTTGAAAGGACTTAACTTTTTAGTAATATAAAACCTACAAATGAATAACTAAAAATTTAGATGAAGACAAAAAAAATCACAGTTTGGAAGATTCTCTTTCAATCTTCTATCATCCTAATTTTTTGGAACTTTTAGCAAAAAGGTAGATCCTACACACACCCAACTTTGAGAAACACTTCTAGCTAGCCACTGAATTGTAGAAAGTTGTATTTTTCCTTTGGTCACATTAACCAAACAAAGGTTTCCCCCTTTCTCTGCTCTGCAATTTTCCTGGCTTTTTCTCTAGGTTTTTGGGCCACAGATGTTGTTTTAGTACAGAAACCTAGAATATCAGTAAAATGAAAAAAAAAAAAAAAAAAAAAAAAGGAAAAGAAAAGAAAGTTAATCATGTTCCCATTCCAATTTCATTTTCAGGATAGAAGGAACATAAACACCAATAAAAAGAATTTTCAGAAAAATGTTTCTCTCCAAGCAGTATTTTGAAAAACTGCTCATTAAGCATAGAGAAAAAACTGTTTCTTCCTTAGTAGTTAAAGAGCGTGGTAATGCACTGCATTTAACCAATCCATGAGGGTTGCAGATTTTTTAAATTACCAATTTTTTAATGCAAGTCTATAGGCATCTGAAGAGAGCTATTCCCATCTCCCTTCCTGCCCCTCACATCTCTATGTCTGAAATGCACAGAGTCAATTTCAGCAGTTCTTCTCATGACACCTTCAGAACATGGATATCAAAGGAGTTCATAAATTCATTCATCAAAAGTCCTGTGGTGTTGATGGCACTTTGGGTGTTGAGCATGAAAGCTCCAAACCAGCTCCACCTGCACCTGCTCAATGTGGATCAGCAATTCCCAGCATCTTGTCAAAGCATACCCTTAGGCCGTTTCAGGCATAGAACAAAACAAGTTTTTATTCCCACTGTGTAAACTATAACATGCTATCCAAAGTGTAATAACACAATAAAATCAGAAGCAAAGGATCAGGAGAGTGTTGCACAAATGCAGGGGGAAGATTGTACTCATTCTTGCTCTAGTTTCTCCCCCAACCTTTTTCTAGCTTGTACTTCATACTTGGATGGGAGGAAAGTTTGAGCTTTTTTTTTCCCCCTATTCAAAATAAAATTTTGCAGAACTCCGTTCTTGATAGACGTGAGTGCTTATTTTATGATTACACTTGGAGAGATGTGGAGAAAGCAATATACTAGATGGCTGAAAAGCATCTACCTTTGAGTATCTCATTTAGTTCCTTTCTAGCTGTAGAATCACAGCTAGAAAGGTATATTATACAATATACCATTGTATCATGGTATATTTAAATCATAGATTTAAACAGATACAGGCTGAATGGCCAGCAGGTAGGCTCACCTCCTCCCATAGGCCAGAAGTGTGGGCTTCAGGTACGGACCTAAAATTTTCAAAGTGACAAGATCAAGGAGATCACACCATCTGAAAGTCCGATGCTGTATCAGACATACCTTGTAACCAAAAAGCTCTGACCTGCATTGCTGCTTCCAGTCCTTTCACTTAGGGCCTGAAAGGATGATGGCACCAACCCCTGACAGCTCTTGCAGCCCTTTGTTCTTCAAGGTCTGCTTCAAGGCACCAAACTGCTTTGGTGGCTCCATCACCCAGCAAAAGGGACTCTGGGATCACTGTCATTACTGGCTCCAGCCTCACACTGAGAGCTCAAAGGGACCAGCCAATATTCCTACAACTGTCCCAAATGTAGCCCTACCTGTGATAGTTAGGACATCTTCCAATCCAATCAGGACTTGCCTTGAACCCATTAAATGTTTTGCAGAAGCTATAACTGGAAAACAAGAGGTAACTGGCTCTTACAGCTACTCTGGCAAGACTTTGCCTTGCAGTTGGTGATCCTCTTGTTAAGTGGGCAAAATGGATATCATCATTACCTGGTTATATCTATTTCTTTTGCAACACATTTGTTTAGTCAAAATTATATGGGTTCTAAATGTGTGTGCTCACTGAGAAGGAAGGGTATCGTACCACACTGACAAATGCAATTCCCTTTCTGTAATCTATTTGGAAAATATTTAACTTCATTTCACATACAATTAGGTTAGGTTCCTATTGGACTACTAAAATCTTCAGAATAATCATCCATCTAAAGCTATTCCAACAGCCTGAATTACTGGTGTTTTCTATTTTTATAAAATGTATTTGATAAGAACCCAAATAGCTTTTAATTTTTTTATGTAACTGCCAAGTTATAATACAGTAGGTCAGAAAATGCCTGAAGCAAAATATAATCCATGATACATATGCTCTTTTTTTTCCCCTTTTCTCTTGCAAGCCTGAGTAATAGAAAGGTACAAGCAGTTTCACATGCTGTTCTGCATCACAGGATTTAGTTAGAATTAGCTCACTGAAATAATTAGTTTTTTTCCATACTAATAAGGATTAATGAAAGAAGGAAAGGTAAAATATCTAAATTAGACTGGCCAAAACAAAAGAAGAAAGATTTTTTTGTCACTTTTTGTGGAGTGAAAAATCCTATTTTCCAAATGGTTTAAAATGTGCTTTAATATTACTACAGACTTAGAAGCTATGTCCACATATGAATTCCTGCATACATGCACTCAGAATTATGTCTATAAAATATATTACAGGGCACTAGTGACAACTGCTAGCTCATGCAGTTCTGATGTGTGTAACCCAAGGAAGAGACAGGAGTTATTAACACATGTTTTGATATTGCTGGCTTGTAGAAATCATCCTGCAGCAGCCCAGTTCCTCTTGCATGCTTAAAACCCACTGGTTTTGTCTCTGCATTCTTACCCTCCAGATCTTGTTTGCATTGTTTTCAAAGACTGTTACTTCTTACAGCTCTGCTCTTCATTCAGCAAAAATTGGGAAAATAAAGCCACAAGGCACCCAAGTGACTACCCCAGGATAACAATCGACCTCTACTCAGTAAAATAAGAAAAAGTCCAGTTTCAAACACAGGAACACATATAAAAAAGGACATGAACTGAGGAAAGTAACAGAATCATAAAATGGTTTGGGTTGGAAGGGACCTTAACGAACTTTTAGTTTCAAACCCTCGTGTGGGCAGGAATAAAATTAGAAAGCAACTCTCTAAAATGCTGGAATTCATTATTCCTTTTGTAGACAACAGGCAGGTCTACTCCAATGTTTAGTATAGAAAAGCCTGAACTTCACAAATTTTGTTGTATGCAGTGACCCATCTTTTATACAGGTCTCCTATTTCCAATTTTTAAAATAAAAAAAGTCATTGTAGGAGTCAGAGGAGGTTCAAATTCAGTTGCTTCTATGGACTTCCCTACAGTTAATTTTCCTTGGCAGGCACTTAGGTGCAATGCCAGGCAGATAACAAGCACAAGTGAAAACAAAATGATACTCTGTGCACTCCAGCTGTACAGTGCTGCCAATCCTCTGAACTTTCTGAGACTTGCAACAAAACACGAGGATCATAAACCAGGAGAACTGTAAAATCTGATGTTATGCATAAAGATCTTACCAAAGATCTTACCAATTTAATTATTAATAATATGTAGCTTTAATCCATGTTCATAAGATAACATGAAATAACTACCCAAGAAAAGTGCTAAAACTGGTGCATCACTTCAAAAATACAAAATACAACTCAGAACATGAAATGAAGATAGACTATGTCATTCCATATTATTCAGCTGCAAATTTGGGTGTTTGAAACCCTTAACCTCAAAATCAGAGTAATTCCATTATTTTAATTTTTGAATATTGAAACCAACCACATACATCTGAAGCTAAAGCACTGAACCTAAGTTCATTGAAAAACAATAATTTTGTTACACAACTAAGATCATTGTACTCTTAATAGAAAAACACAATGTAGCAGAAAAATCACACATTAAATTTCTAACACTTAAGCTCCTTAGTAATTTAGACATTTACATCATTACTAATTCTTGTTTATGGTTTACAATAGGATGGTTAAATTGAAAAGGAAAAGCAGGAAACCAAACTATCTCTCAGAAGCATTCATACATAAAAACCTAAGCTTAAAATCAAGTTACATCTTTCTTTCCACAATACAGAGAGTCATCAAGCATACTGTGCCTTGCAACTTGTCGTAGCAACCATTGCTATGTGTGGACCAATTTTACTAATAGTTCATGCAACCATATTTAACAGATAAATGTTGGTTTGGTACTGGAACACATAATATTTTAGTTTTGACTTACATCTTAAACATGAGCAACTGAAAAAGAAAATCACCTTTTCAGAAAGGGCTTCTACAGAAGATTGATAACCGTAATTTTCAATCTTGACAATTCTCTCCTTCAGCTTCCCACACAAACAAGCACAACAATTAAAAATAAAGCCATTGCAAATCAGAACCACTGTTATCTGACAATTTTAAGCTTTGCAAAATAAGTTGATTCATAAAGACATTACACCAAAATTAAACAAATCATCACTGAAATAGGTATGAGCTGTCATCTTCTCAGTTGCAGAAGCAGAGTAATTAAGCATATTAGCAACATGCAGTCTGAGCTGCCATGTCAGCATTACAAATTCTTCCATTATGCATACAGCTCAAAAAATAAACAGAGATAATTTAAAACATCAAATTTTGCAGCTGTTTGGGACCTCAGACATCATGCACTAATAATACATCTAAACACATACATTTATAGCTTCCAGTTAAATTTCAGGTCAGATCCTGAGTCTATTTTAGGACTATCAATCCTGCTTTCAGAAGGGTAATTATGCTTCATGCAGATACACCCAAGATAGAAGCACTTCCCAGACAGGCACAGCTTTGGTCTCATGGTGCAAGGATGAATGGTGCAGCAAAACCAACTGTGAATGGGGTATGCCTGTATTTCACATTTCTCTTCAGCACTCCAGAAGCAAAGACCAAGAGAAAAAACTTTCCCCAAGCCCCCAGGTTTATTATGGAGATACACAGTGCATCTGGCCAGTGCATGCACATCACACCTCCCAGTCCAGGTCACAAACTGCATGTGCAGAGCTCATAAAACCTGCACACCACATGCCTACACATTTGGCTTCTTGATACAGCACTTGAGTATTCCTTCAGCCTCTACAGTAATGCCATTCCTGTAACAATAACCACAGGAATGGTGGCAGCATATGATTTTTGAACTAACTGCATGATTACTGTCAACCAGGCTGACTAGTTCAGTGGTGTTGTAAAAGGTGTGATTACACTTTAGGCATACCTTAAAATGAACATTTGAGATACTCCCCAGGTATTAAAAAATGGCATTTAAAAAATCCAAGCAATATAACTTCCTAGCTAAGAAGATCTTGATTATTAATGATGGGATTTAACACAAAATTTGCATAACCTCTAATAAAAGCTACCAGAGTAAACAGACTTCAATCATCATGATTAGATTAAACAAGAAGTCTGATAAACTGATAGGAAGTTCTGCAGTTTGTTTAATCTTTTAAAGGGAAAATCTCCATTTATTGGGCTCATGTTTTACTGGCATACACCTAACCATTTCTTGTGCACAAAGAATATTTTTCATGAAGGTATGAAGAGCTAGAAAGAAAAATAAGCAGTAAAAATTTGATTACAAGCATGCAATCCCACAGAGACAGCACTGTGCAAACTGATGCAAAACATGAACAAGGACAAAAAGAAGCAATACATTTACTTTCAGACTACCTCCTCAGTCTCCTAAAGACAAAGGATATAACAATACTACTATTGACCATCATTCATTTCAACCCAAAAAGTTCTCTTTGCAGCAGACCATGAGACTAAGAAGTTGCGCAGTGAGAGGCAGTCAATCTTGGAATTATATATGCTTCCATTAGGTTCCCTGAATCCAGAGAGTACTCACCAAATGGGGCAATTTTCAGGACATTAGACCTTTATCCAGTCTACGATGACAGAAAAGCTGAACTCAGAATACAAGGGGAGCACTCATTTTTTCAAGCTACCTTGTTAAAAGTATCCATGTCTCCAATTAAAAAGTGAATGTAAACTTCTCAAATTAAAGCTCAGATGCTTTAATTAAGCTGCGTTATTTCAGCTTAAGTGGTAACAGTGACTAGAGATACACTCTGCATGGGGTGCATATTGGTACTGGAGTAACTATTCTTTTGTACATAATCGTACAGCATTTTAAGAGACCCAGAATGAAGTTCTTTCTCCAGTCCTCTGTGAAATGTGGGATGATGACACCACAAAAAATACCCCAACAAACCACCAAAGCATCCTGCTGAAAGAAATTGGTTTCTTACATCTTTTTGCACCATACATGAACCAAACTGTCCCCACATCCTCCGTGTGTCTGGAGACGTCACAGAATCAAAGAAGTGCTGGCTGGGATGTCTTCTGCCCAGGTGGAAACCATTGCTAACAGCAGATGAAGTCAGTCACAATTTTGTCCAAAGGAGTTACAAATTCCTCTGAGGAGAGAGATTAAACCACTTCCATATGCAACCTCTCCCAGGGCTGCTTTGTCCCTGCAGACAAAACTTTCTCCCTACTGTTCAAACCCAAATTACAATTTGTGCCATTACATCTGTCTTTTTGCCATCTGTCACTACTGAACAGAAATCAGCTCTAAGACCTTTGTAAATGCCCTTCAGGAAGTTTTAGGATGGTACTGGACTGTTCTTCAGATTCCTTTTTTCTAGACTATCCAAACTCAACTCTGTCAGCCTCTCACTCACACCCACAACCTCACACCATTTACTAGACCTCCAAATGGTCCTTCTTCCACTTTTCTGTCTACCTCTTGAAGTGCAGTGTCTCCAAAACTGAATGGAGTATTCCAGACAGCCTTACAGAGCCCAAATACAGGAGATAAAAGCAGTCCTTGTCCTTGAGGTACTGCTTCTAGCACAGCCCAGTGCCTCATATACCCTATTTGCGACAATGGCACATGCAAGGCTCGTGTTCAATTCAATATAATACACAGGTTAATTTGCACCAAGTGCTCTATCTGGATTGAAGATCTACCAATGTGATTTAGTGAATCTGAAAATAGGCACAAAGCACCTCTTGCATCATGACCCAGGATGTTGATGAAAAATGAAAACCCTAACACACTCAGTGTCAGCCTCTGCAGTATTCCCTGGAGTACCCTGCTTGTTAAGGACCAGTCATAAAGCACCATTAACCTTTCAGCAGCTAGTCTTCAACCCATCTAAAATTCCACTTGCCTAGACCATACTACTTCAGCTGCCAAATGGAACCTCTGTGGGAGACATTGACAAAAGCACTACTGAATTCAAGAGATCTACTTCATTCCCTCACCCCTGCAACAAGTCATTTAAGCCAAAGCAGCAATAATTTGCCCTTGCTAAATCTGTGCAGGCAATTTCTGGTTGTCCTCTTGTTCTTTATGTGTTTGGAAATAAGTGTACACTCCATGATCTTTCCAGGCCAAGAGATGAAGCTAGGCAGCATACAGTTACCTAGGTGCTCCTCCTTGTCTTTTTTAGAGATGGATAACACATCAGGCTTTTCTCTTTCACTGAGGATCTTCCCCAGATTCAAGCTTTTTGTAGTGGTCTCACATCTTCCAGCTCTTTCAGTACCCTCAGCAGGTCTCATCCAATCCCACTTTTCCGGATATCTCCAGCTTCTTTAAGTGCCCACTAACTTGCTGCCCTACAGATACTGGCTGTTTAAAAAATATGTTGGCAAATACATAGGCAGGGAAACAGGCTTTTCCCTGAGGCCAATAAAGCATTTAGTGCTTCTGTACCATTATATACTAGCTGGTTTCTTCTATTCAGTGAAGTTGCACCTTCCCAAACTTCCCTTTGCTATCAATTGACTTTAAGAATCCCTCCTTGTTACTTCAGCTGGTTTTGATTCCCCTTTTTGCATTATGCCTTTCTGAATTTTAGTTCCCAAAGCAGTTTCTTGTCAAGGAGGTCTTATTTAAAAGATCCTAATCTTCTTGCATAATAGGATTATTTTTTCCTGAGCTCTCAGTAAGTTTTCACATCTCACATGGGAGCACTGAGAAGCCTGCCACACAGACACCTGTCCTTCTTCCCTCTGCCCCCAGAGCCCTGCAGTCACCTTCAATCTGCTGAAAGCTTTTCCTGGCCACTTCACTGATGCCTGTCTAGATGAGTTGCCAAGGAAGCAGTCAGAAAGCCAGGTAAGCTGTGACAGCCTGTCAGTGACACCATGGATCCAGGCTCCAGGCAAGCAGCAGCCCTCCCCAGATGACTGATCTGGCTGGCAAACACCGTGCCCTGTCCCACAGTGGGTGAAGTCACAAACCACTAGCACTTGTCATGGCATCTTCATGGGATGGATGGGTCTGAATCAGTGAGGAGGGGTGTCCAGGCTGCTGTCCCCCAGCAGCAGAGATATCCACCCTCCTCTGCCCATGAAGCCCAGGCAAACAGCCACAAACAGCTCCTGAACCTTCTGTGTGCATCTGCCAGCCTCCCCCCAGCCCGATTCTTAGAAGCTGGTAGGGGTCACCTAGCAAGGTTAATTTGATCTGATAACTGGGGAGAGAGAGAGAGTGTGAGCACAGCAACCTGGGGCTAATCCAGCCCTGCATGGGCACCAGCTGCTCAGCCACATGGCAGCTGCCTGGGGCCACAGGCAAGTGCCCACTGCCCCTCTGGCTCCCGAGCGGGTCAGAGACAAGTTCTGGGGAAGGGATCAGAGGTCCTCCTGGCTAAAGGCTGTGCTAGACTATTTTAGGACCACTGAGATCACCACCCATCTGGCCAGCTTGAAAGACATTTGACAATGAGTTAAAATGTGTGACAGGCACAGAAACAGGAAGCAAAATTATATAAGCTTTTTTTTTTCCCTTTGGAAACCAGGTTAAGTCACCCCTACACATGCATACATCATCCATACCAGCAAACTAGTTTAACCAAATCTCAGTTTCCAGTCCATGCATTCATTTCATTCTCCAACATGAATATAATCCTGAATTCCTTTGCTATTCCTACTTGCCACTCTTGAGACCATATAGTCAAAACATGCTCTTTTTGTTTCCACATGTGGAGGAAAGATACTGGGTGTCACAACACACTATTTACTCTAACCCCCTTCTTCCAAAATGCTTCTATAAAAAGAATCAGAATTTGTTTCATGCCTAGAAACAGAGGATGAAGCAGGTGCTAAAAATCTTAGCCTTTCTGTTGGGACAGTTTTATCTCTTACTAAGTTCCATCAATAATACAAATCGCTTAACAGCATTAAAAAGTTACTGCAGATTTGCTGTGATAAAGTTGAAAATGTAGCCTTGCAGAATGCAGTGTACTTTCCCCACATTAGAAAGATTACAGAAATTCATTTAATACAACTCTCTACCAAGCCTAAATGGTTTGACAGCCCATTGTTTAGAAAATTAACACCTGCCACATCAGTTAAAGTAGATTTAATCCAAGATATAACTTAAAGTAAAATGAAGAACAAAAATTAAAAAGAAAAAAGCTATATTCAAATTTACCGATTTACATTTTAGCTATAATGTAATAGAAACAAATGTAATACAGACATTAGTGGGACTTAGGCATCTGATGCAATACAAACAAATTATATTGATTTTTCCCCCTTCATAAGCTGTGATTCAGATAATGTAAAGAAAACACCAAACAATATTAATAAAAACAAAGTTGAAAGTCTGCAGGTTGAAGTCAGATTGCTCGATGCAATCCTTCTAAATAAAATTCAAGAACTACTTATTACTTTTCCCTTCAGTACTCATTATCACATATTATGTTTGCTGAAGTCCTAGCAAAGCTTCAGGGTCATAATTTCTGACACATTGGTTATTGCAAGTCAATGACGGAAACTTAGTTTTACTAGATGCCACAAAGCTAACTAGCTGCAGTCAGATACTCCCTTCAAAGTCACCACAAAAGGCCTTTCTGTTGCTGAAGCCAGAAAATAATCTTAGGAGGGATGGAAGGAGATAGTACAGCTTTATTTAATGCACTGTGGGGTGAGAGGGGAGACCATAAACCAACCTATCATTTCCTGAGAACTGGGCATAAAACATGTTATCCTTGACAAGTCCAATTGTCAAACTGCAGCTCAACATTCAGTTTCAGAAAATGTCAAATTGTCTGTCCTAAAGCAGTGGTAACTAACTTGAAGCTGCAAGTCCAGTGCCAGATCACTCAATCCATAGTTACACTTGAGATGTAAGCATTAAACTTAATTGTCTGGATTGCAGAAGACAGGCATTTAAAGAAGGGATGGGCAAATCTGTCTTTCAGACCCACTTTACTGGAGTGGAGGTTAGCTTAAATTGAATCTACCATAAAAATAATGAAATAAATGATTGCTAATGTTCTTTGAAAAGGGAATTGACTTCTACAGATTAATAGGCAGAAAATTACTGAACAACCAGGCTTTATCACTGACATTCCCCCTACCCTCTAGAGAAGAAAGCCTCCAACTGGAATATTTTTGGCAGGTGAATTGAAGTAAATTAGGCTATATTCTTTCCAACTCTATCCTAAAACAGGATACAAAACAACAACAAAAAACCAAATAACTCCCCCAAAAGAACCCAAAACCAAATCAACGAACAACCAAAAAAACCCAAACATAAAACCAAAACAAAATCTTAAAAAACACCAAAAAAGCCCCACACAGATAAACAGATGCAAACTCTACAACCAAACATGACAAATGCTATCCCTTCTTTCTGAAAGTACACAAGCAGTTTTGGAAGTCAAGATAACCACAATTGCTTGTTGTGAGACAAGACCTGGGGAAGTATTTCTTCAAACTACGACTCAAACTAAGGAATAGTTCAGTGATTATGCAGAAACTCAGTCCTCTCCCATCAAGAATAAAGCCCTCATTCTATCTTTCTTGGACTACTCCCACAGAGATGTAATTTGGAGAAAAGCAGGCAGTGCTGGAGTCCTAGTGATTGCATACCTGAGTCTGAAACATCACAACACACCAACAGAAAATACTGCAAATAATAATTAAAAAAACCCAAACAAATCCTTCATTCTTTAAAGGCACTTTAAAGCTGCACTGCTGGCACTACTAAACTCACACTGGCTGCCATCTAGACATTTTCGTATTACACTAAGAACAGGTGATCCAAACTCTTCCATCCTCCAGCATTTCAAGTTTTCACCAGCCATGGGAAATGCAATCACAATCTGTCCCTATGGATGCTGTAAGGATTCCTCCACTCGGTGGCACTTTTGGATTTCCACATCAGGAGAAGTACTCATGTGAATATAAAGGAATAACTAAATACTTCACACAAAGAGTGGTGCCCCAATATGAATGTTGGAGACTGGCTTACAGGAAGAGTGCCACTCCCCAGAAAAGCAGTAGAGGTGATGTATTTTAAGCATCACCATTCCTATTTCACCAACCATTGTATTTCTTCTATTCTACTAAAGTTCATGGTAGAATGAATCTTATAAGTGATAAAAGATTATGAATCATAAGTGGTTGCTAGGACTGTTAGACTGCCTTTTGTCACAAGGTCTTTAGAAGATTTTTAGAGGAGATGTCAAGCAGGCAGGTAGCCTTTTTTCCCCCCAGATAATAGAAATATTCATTAAATCAATTTTACAGGAAAAGGAAATAACTGCCACTTTAATATGTAAATAGCACTGTGTTCAAATTCCACTGTTCCCTTGAATAAGGTTTTATAGAAAAAGTAAAAAAAAAACAAACCCAGAACTGATTCTAAAATTTGCATTTCTAAGACTTATCCATTTTTCAAAATATATTACTTTTTTTAAACTGTTATATTTGTTTCCACTTCTGGAGTTTGCTTTTATAACTTTACTTTCAATAGCCTAAAAGTTCTTTTATAATCAGTTCTTGTCTATCAATAAAGATGAGAACCACAGACTCCAGGTCTGTAAATTCCTCTCCATGTGCAACACTGTGGTCATGATGGTCACCAAGAGTTTAAGCTGCTTTTCTTCACTAAGCTTCAAAGCTTTAGACATGAAGTAAGCATGGTAAAATCTGCCTGGTGAGGAGCAAGAGAAGATGGAGATGCCAACACAGCCCCTCTGAACAGCAAAGGTATATTAAGATCCTAAAGGATGAGGATATCCAGCTTTAAACAATCCAATCCGCAAGAGACAATCAGACTTTCAACACCATTTATGGAACCATTGTGGCTTTGCCCAGTACAGTAGTTCAGATTTTGACCTTCTGAAATATTGAGAGTTTTGATTCCTCTGCGCTGTTTGCTAGGACACAGGCTAAACTGAAGGGAAAAAAACTGTGCTTATCTAGACTTTTTCATTTGTTATTCCTCCCAAATCCTTTATGCCCTGCAGATGCCTTCCCTTTTCCCAGCACTTTCCTCTTTAGGATTGTTCTACTCAAGCTTCATTCTGTGTCAACTTTTGGTGCCTCTGCAGCCCCCAGAGATACGACAGAAAGAGCAAACTCTGAGCTCCCTCCCTCCCACACACAAAAACCTAAGGCATCACATGGATCCTGTGGCTTGTCCCTCCCAGCTATTTTTCCCTTCTGCCAGTGCCACAGCTGTAGCTCCAACACCTGGTTTGCGTGCGTGTCACCACAGGCAGCTGAGCTGGCACAGGAGACGCCATTTCACCAGGAGAAAGGAGCACGCAGAGGCTCCCAGGCTGCAGCTAACTCCATCTCACACTCCTCCTGACAGCCTCCCACGTGCAGCCAAAACCTGGCGCTCTGCTGACCTGTTTCCCCATCTGAGGGGGCTGCTTTTACAACCAAACCACAACAACACTGCCCACAAATGTGCAGAGAACAAACACCACGTGGGCCTACGTGTGTCTCTAGTAAGCTCCCCCTAGGCTGCTGAGAGATAGCAAGCAGAACTCTGAGTCATGCTTTGTGGGTCAGAGCTCAAAAAGTTTTGGCTGTTTTGACACAACAGGGCTACAATGTAGTGCTTGGAGTCCCTGCAAAAACACGGCACAGGTGTGCTCACTGCTGCTCTGCACTACGACCCCTCTGGGGCAGAGCCAGCACAGCAAAGGACAATTCTTGATCTGAAGTCAATGACAGGCCTGCTTTAGATACAGCAAAACGTCCTCCATGTTAAAAAAAACCCCTAACAAGCAAAACAACAAAACCCAAAACAAGCTCCTCAAAAAACTCTCCATCCAACAAACAAAAAAACCCAAGCCTCTTAATATTTCCAAAACAATGATACTGAACATGCATCTTCTTAAAGAGGAATCTAATTAGTGAACAGGAGCATAAAGTCAAAATGCAAGCCAATGTTTGCAGCATTGAAGAATGAGAAATACATAATTAGTGGCTATCCTCACAGTCTGAAGCCAAAGATCTGTTATTCTGAAATGGCTCCACTGTCAGTAGTTCCAGCTAAAAAGAGGCAGGACTGCAACAGCAGCCTTCAAACTGAGTAGATGTGACTGCAGATTCAGGGTATGCACTCAGAAAGGTGATGCAATCTACACTTACACATTGACATCTCTCAACACTCGGAGCAAGGCGTGTTGTACAAATACAGAAATGTAGCTGTGGATGTAAACGTTAAGACAGACATTCATAGGCAAAGTTAATCTAAGCCCCACAAAGAATACAAAGCATACATCCATAGAATTGAAGGCCTATTAGGTTAAAAATCTCATCAGATACTTGATTTTGAACTACATTTATGACAAGAGATAAATTACAAAGTATGTAAATTACTTCAGCCACCTGGCAGGCAGGGAAATTTGCTTCAGGGAACAAACAGGTTGTAAATAAATAAATTAAGAATATGTTACCAGGCTTTGAGAGGAAGGGCTACAAGGAAATGGACTCTTTTGCCTCCAGCAGAGGTCACAGCAGTCAGCAGGAATTATTAGCATCATTCTCATAACATGCAAACAAGCCAAGCTGCCAAATAGCTACGCTGCAATGGTATTTCAAATCCTGAAGAAAATTTCTCTTCAGAAAAGGAAATTGAGCTCCTTCAAAAAACTACACTAGTCATTTCATCTCTCATTATATATTTTCCTTGTTGGCACATCTAGTCTCAAAAGGCCTCTGACAACTCTGCAGTTTGATGCACAGCTTTTCATTGTAGTGAAAGACACCAGCATAACACAATAGCTTCCTAGAAATTGCAGCCCGTTTTTTTTCCTTCTGGCAAATTGAAATTCTATAAACATGGCGAATTCATTAATAGAGAAGTTACAAATGGAGTGCATGGATGCCTGAAGGTTTAACATCTGTGAGTATCTTTTCCAATAGATCAAATGCCTGAGCTCACAGCTCCCAAAGAGACTGCTGGTTCCTACTCTCATTTCTGACCACAGAAATTCCCACAAAGTAAAATAAGGCACATTTTTATTTTTGTTTGTCCATATAAGAAAGACTTAGCCTGATGAATTATTTCATTATAATCAGTTTTGAAATGGATGGTAGTTGAAAAAACTGATCTTTGAGGAGAATGCTATGCATGCAAAGTGCTGATTTGCTAAGGAGAAACCTCTGTGTCCGTTTCTCTCAAATAACAGCTTTATTCAATCTATGAAACACTACAATTTACTATGAAGGACACCTATCCCCAGGCACCTCTTGTTTAAGTTGCTTATGTGTTTTTTGACAAAGAAAAAAAACCAAACCAACTAAATCCACCAGGTAAACCAGATTACAAACCTGTTTTCCTCCTCTTGCTGGAGGAACTATTTGCACACCTGAATGTGGAACACACTAAAGTTCTGCCTGCTTCAGCTGGGCAACACTACAGAGCATAACCCCCAAATAAACAGGTGAGCTAAGTGGTCCTCCCACTACCTATTTCATATCTATTGTTTCAACATATTTAGTTGTAGCACCAAGGTTTTTCAGAAGGCAAATTTAGAATATACACTTTGGGGGGAAGTGGGAAGAAACAGTACCTAGTCACTTGCATTGGCATAGGTTGTAAATCTGGCACTGGATAGCATATGGTGGAAGAAAAATACATCTGAAACACTGAAATACTACTGCTGCTATGAAGGCTGCAGAAAACAAACAGCTCCTTGGACTGAAATGATGAAGAACATAAATTATTCTAAGTATATTTTCCCCATACATACACCTTGTAGTGGCAGAGATGTAACATCCATCAGCAATATCACAATTTTATTTTCCCTTTTTCTTTGTTTTATCTTTCTTGCTTTTTATAGCAAGAAGGTCATTTGGTCCATCAGTATATTTGGACTTGTAGACTATAATATTTCTCTTTCCTAAGCATCTATATGATCAGCTAGTTGCTGCTTTCCAGTTTTCGGTGAGAAATTTATTTAACAACTTGATTTTACCTCATCAGCCCTCTTCTCAGCACCAGAGGCACCATGGCCACCCAACTGCCTCAGCTGTAAAGTAGCACAAACGTTTGCATCAAAGACCATCTCCATCTATTCTTTTGTCCTGGAGTAACATTCAGTAACATACCTGTTCAGGTCACACCCTGCACATTAGCTTCACCTCTGAATTCCTCCCCTGTCAGGCCACCAGCTGGCAGAGGCTTGTGAGCAAACTGGGAATTAAAAGGACAGGCCAGATGTCAGAGGGAGCAACTGCTTGGTGACAGCACCACTGTGGGAGCAAGAGCCATTTCACAGAAATCCTGATTTCAACAACACATGGCCATGAGCTCCAGGCATGTTGCATGAAGCAGGAATAAAATCTCTAACTATGCTGAAAGATCCAGAGGTAGAGGGCTATGTACTATGCGACAGTACACCTACTTTTGTCTTTTAACAGTATTTGAGATGTTTTTTCTTTTCCCTCTTCAAATCTGGATGCTCACAGTTCTAGCAGCACAGGAAGCACATCCCAGTGTGCAATATCTTCCCCACAGTCTGCTCTCCCATCAGGAACCAGGGTTCTCATCTCTGCCTACACACCTGGCTCTCCATGTCCCTGGGGACCAGGGGACAACATTTCTCACCTTCCTTGCTCTCTACTGACTCTGAGGTCCCACTAAGGGCTGCAGCAGCCAAATCCCTGTCAAACAGTGCTTAAGAGGTTGACATTCGACTTTTGGCCAGGAGGTTCACTGCTCAAGCAGCTGTTCCCATCTTTGGGGAAAAAGCAGGCACTGGATAGAAACCATTTGCATTTCTGATTCTGACGTACCATCAGCCAGGACACACTGGTAAGGCATAGAGCAGTTTCAAGAATATCCTCAATGCTTGGTAACTGAAGAAAAAAACCATACATTTATAACAAAATTATAAAATAAAAAGAAAAACATAGCTGTGTCATAAAAATGTTTCACAAGATATGAGTTATCACTAAAGAACAGATTGCAGAGATGTTTTATCCTTATGAAATCCAGTGTGATTCTGAAGGGCTTCATTGTTTTGGAACCTCTTTGAAACTGAAAGCAAAATCAATTTATACAAAAATATTACCCCATTTCACTTGCTGCTGCTGACTCCAACTGTTTGAGAAATGTGAACACATGTAAGTGTGAAGTGATCTGGTCTCAGACAGAAAACTATGGAAACTTATTTATTTGACCTAAAAGGGCCACAAAGATGCACCTCCATTACAGAAGAGGCAACCAATGATCACCAGCAAAGTTAAGAAGTACTAAAAGCTTATGTGAAAGCAGAGGGAACAAAATCATCCTGAAGCCATGATCCAGCCCAGTTAATGTACCAGCACCCCTTGCTGTACCATTTCTCTTAGCAAACACCCTCTAAACCAACCAGGACTCACCTCAGCTGAGGTTCCTCTTCAGAAGCCTGACACAGATATGTCCTTTCTACAGCCCTACTTCCAGCATCCACATAGATTCACCACTCCCCTCCCTTTCCTTCCCTATGCTTGTGCTTGTTAAATAGACAATGAATTTTAAACTATTTAAGAATTTTTTTTTAAATAACCCAGGTTTTCAATGCTGTCAAACACTCTTAGACACACTGGCAATATAGAAAAGGATGTTACAGACAGCCTCAGAAAAAATGAATATAATAAATTTCATAAATAAAAACAAATAAAATTTTTTATGCCATTTTCCCCCACTTGATCTCATATCTGCACACTTCCACCACACTGTTTCCTATCTCTTCTGAAGTCCAAGCAAACCCAAAGAGAGCAGACACCACTTAGAAATCTGAAATGCTTCTCATATATTTCACTTGAACATTGCCCTCAGAGGCCCTGTGGGAGGTATTCAGAAAAGCAGTCTTTGGTTTAGTGATGCTTGTCCCCTTCAGCTTGATCTATTGCTGACACAGGAAAAGTGACTCTCCCAAGGTGTGGGATGCAGAAACTGGAATGTCTCTTGGGCAGTGAACTCTCTTTTGGAACAGCCATTTTCTCTCCTCTGACCATGAGAAGAGCAGGAGAATGTTCTCTGGAGGATTTTACATGCATTACCATCACTGAAGACCCTTCTTAGCTAACACTACAGATGACTCCTCATTTAAATTTCTAGCCATATTCTCCTACACCTCCCTACCTAAATCTATCACTCAGCTGTTGCTCTCTAAATATAGCATGCTAACAACTATGAAAGGTGTCTCTAAATATATTTAGTTTACCTAAATGATACTTACTCATCAGTGCCACGTGCAAGTCTGCTATTATTGGATAGCTTGCTACTAACAGAAAAATAAGGAACCTTTTCATAATGCAGTTAAGTTACAGAGGAGACAGGTACACATAAATATAATTAAGATTAGTTTGTGACAGAATCTGTCACTAAGCATCTTAAATGGAGACTCTTCACGGAAGCTTAGCAGCTCTTGTAAGCAAGATGCCCGCGTTGCAGAGTATTATAGTGTGCTTTTAAAATAATATAATGAACTCACTAGCCTGTAAGAGAAAGTACGTCTACATCGACTATCAAACTCTATTCCATCTAGTCATTTGCACCCTTCAGTGTGCAGAGTTTCACTACAGAAATTACTCCAACAGAAGTCCACGTTCATAGAAGATGACAGCAAGTATTGGGTATAAGCCCCTGGACAAACTGGATGAATTCCCACTGTATTCATTCCCTGTAGAATAACAGATTCTCAAAGCTGGATCTGAGAGCTCTCTCACAGTCATGTGTCAGTGCCAGAAAGAAGCACATTAAAGGACTGTAAAGCTAAAAATAAAAGTCCTTTAAAGAAGACAGAGCTAATGAATTGCTGCAAGTATCATAGAGAGAAAGACCAGTCAGCCACTGATTTACATGAGAGCACCACAAGGACTGGGAGCAGTAAGAACACGGCATGCAGACCTGAAAAAGAAGTGCTGTTTAGAAGTTTCTTCATTTAGCCATATTACATACTTTGAAAACAATGACAAGCCCCACTTATAAGCAGGAAGAGCTGTATGTTCTGGCACTGCCTTTCTCACACACCACTCAGAACAAAGTGCCATTACTATCCTTGATGTAAAGGTGAAATTTCATTGCTAAAAACAGAACAAGGTGGAAGTTTACTGAGTGCTTTGAGACAAAAAGTGAAATGCATAATTTATTTTAATCTTTCTTCTGAAATACCCTAGGAAGTCTGTAGATCCTCTCTCCTTCTCTATGTGAAGAGTGACAACCTTCCCATGAGAAGTCCTCTCTAGCCTAAGCAAAACTAGCTTACACCATGTCTTTTAACAATAAATTTCACTTTCCAACTCAGAACAGCAAGCTCTGTGCCTTCACTTTCCATAACGCCACACTTCTATCCATATTTTCCAAATTTTTCAATAGCACAATTTAAAAAAAATTTCTTCCTGCTAGAAGAACTGAAAATAACTCACACAGAAATCTCCTTTAATTCTCCCTAAATACAGGGAAGACTAAAAGAACTTCTCCAGCTTGGAGTGAGTTTTTGAAAACTTCACATGGCCTACCAAAATATACTATAAATGTCATACACAGGCTAAAAAATTTAAAGAATATATAAGGGAACTGGAAAGAATATATAAGGGAACTGCTGATCTTTAAGCAGCAAGGAGAATACCACAATCTGATTGTTACTCTGCTGCCAGAACCTTGCACAGCACAGTCCCTCTCTACTCTTGTCACCCCTTTACATTGTTACAACAAAATGAACATAGTACTTGGCAGAGGTGAACCTCTAGAGGAAAGAGAGCCTGAGCCCAGGAATTTGGCAAAAAAGATATTTAGATCAACTTTGTGCAAGACCACAGTTTGCCTGCCTTTGTTAAACCAGCACACAACTTCATGTATCTGTCTCACAGAACCTATCAGATTAACACTTTGCTCAGAAAAGAAAATATTTAGAGTAAATGCTGCACTTCTTGACCCCACACCACTCACAGTATAGGGAATGTTTATCAACAACTTTATAGCCATTTTTAGCTCTATAGTTCATGGCTAGGTAAGGGGACAGAGAGATATCCTACTGCTCCCAAACAGAAACTGGAAAAATTGTTAGAGGCACTCATGATATTCAAGCTTTACTGCAACTAATAACTTCAGGAGCTGGAGTTAACAAGGTCAAGGTTTTGTTCTGGTTTATAATGTCTCTAAATAACAGAGGTTGCAGTCACTGAACATCCTTGATCTTGCATCAGTAGCTATAGAAAAAACTGGCAGATTCCAGATGCTGGGCTAAGGAAGACACACATCTGGACCTGCCTTGTGAGGGAGAACTACTCAACCCTAACCAGGAGGTTTCTTCATTGTCAAGGTCCCCTTTAGCCAACGACACCACAATCTGGGAAAACATCACAATTTGTGACATGATTTTTGCTTTCTCTTTCTTTGTAAACACATGACATGAGCCTCATCTCCAAAGAGCCCAGCTGCAGCTGTTACTTACACATCATATTAAGGCATAATTTCACTTGTGCAAAAAGGGGTAAGGGTAGGGGTTTGCTACAGCTAATGAAGAAGGGCAGCACAGGTCAATCACAGGACTAACAAGAGCATAAATGTTGTGATTTTAGCCCTTGCCAAGGCTGGATGTTCATGTTTCCAGAAGGCAGGCATGAACACCTGCAAGGGTAGCAAACCGCACACTGGCAAGCTTCCTGCACCATGTGGCTCAGCTGCCCACGTGCTCTAAAGCAG
The DNA here is from genome assembly GCF_028551555.1 of Melozone crissalis. Taxonomy (NCBI): domain Eukaryota; kingdom Metazoa; phylum Chordata; class Aves; order Passeriformes; family Passerellidae; genus Melozone; species Melozone crissalis. The sequence continues at coordinate 56,771,131 of NW_026535791.1, read as the reverse complement.
TTTGAATAGAGAAGCAATGAGGTTTGGAGAAGATTTTGCTGTCTCTGCTTGTGATAAATAAAATATAATTCAAGACTCTTGTCTTCAGGTATTATGTTTCCAGACAGCTACTAAAAAAATAATAGTACTAAGTTAAAAAAAAAACCAAACAAATAAAAATCACTGAGTGTTACCCTATAATTTCTCTACAATCATAAAATTTCCAGGAACGAATCATAGTTATTTATTACATTACCCTGAAGCAATGTTACCCTGGGCTCACCTCACCCCCTGACACCATCCCAATCTTACCCCAGTTAGCCAGGAGGTTGTCAGCTACCAAGACAAGAGAGGTCAGAGTTTAGTTTCCATATTGAGAGAAAGCATACATGCATACATATAGACATAGGATGATCTGCAATTGTGAGTTTATATTTACAAGCAAGGGCTGTAGAGCCTGGGCAAGCACGTGTAACACACCAGAAATGGGTTTTTTTTACAGTCACGGTGCAGACACCCATATTTTAGATTAAAATACCCAACAATAGGCAAAACCCTATAGAATTTGTGGAAACATTAATGGCTTACTAGTTGTCACCCTGTAACAAACAGGTCCTAAAATAAATTGAAAAAAGTGAAATTCTTCTGTTTTCCAGAGTCTTAGTTGACTTTTGACAGAATTTCATTCACAAAAAAAAAAAGAACAGATAAAAAATTGTTTCTCATCTACTTCTCACAGGCAGGCAGCTCTTTTTGTTCGCAAGCACAAAAACATCAGAAGAGAAAACCAAAACACTTTTCTGGAAATCAGAAAGTTCAGTAAAGGAACTCAGTGCTCAGATTTCAATAACCAATTTAAAAAACTGCATATTATAGAAGACAACTGCTCCTTCCAAACCACAGATACAGTGCTCTCCTGTACTTCTCACCCAAATTCTTGTCACACATCCCATGCTCTGTACTTTGAACATCTGACAGGCATGAGTCCAAATTGAAACTTTTTCAGAGCTAAGAATTATTTGTCTTCCAATGCACTTTCATGTAGTCTCAGTTAAGAATAAGTTCTAGGATACACTACTAAAATTGTTATTCAAATTAAACTTCTCCTGGAAAATGCTGTGGAGCTTTTTCTTTTTTCTCCTCTTGCATTCAATAACATTTTGGAATATTTCTTCTTAAACAATAATTATAACAAACAGTAATAATTCTGTCAAAGTTGAAAAACAAAAATCACAAGCTGGAAAGTTGTAAAACCAGATTTAGTGTCTTCGTATACATTTTTTGAGTGTTTCAAGCAAGCTGACTACTCAAACTCTGGTTCAGCCATCGATGTTTTCTGCAAGTTCTCCCATTCAGTTTTCATGTTTCAGAACAAAATACCTAAGGATATATGCAAAATGCTTACAGAAAGAAGTTATAACCAGCATAAATATCACTACAGTTTTAAATTTTCAATCAAAAATAACTTAAAAAATCATCATGTAAAGGTGATATCCTATCCACAGGCAAAGCTATAGACAAGCAAGCTTTGCTCCCATATTTCATCAAGTTTTCTTTTGGTGTCACGGCTGAAATGGGACCCTGGGACACTCCAGCTGCTGACAGGCATATTCTTATTCTTTTCTAAAAAGACATTCATGTGCATGGATGGACAAGAACAAACCATGTCAGACTCTGTACACTGAAAAAAAATCTAGTTAAAAAAGCTGGAAGCAATGTTTTGCCATGTTACACACTATGGACTTATTTTCACATGGCAAATGGATCCTGCCCTTCTTCAGAAGATACAACAGCACACAGAAAAATGCTTTTTTCTTTCTCTCACTCACATCAAACTCTCTCCATCTAAAAAGATCTTTTTGCTTGTGTTTTCAAGTACCACTCACCATTATTAATGGCCCAGACCTAACCAAAGAGATGCATCAACAGATATTGCTGTTCCCACTACTGGGAAAGTCCATCCTCCATCACATTCTGCAGAGTCTATCAAAAAGTCACATTCTCACCAGCAAGTAGTTTACAAAAGACAAAAAAAATGCAATTACACATCTCATGTCATGTCAAAGGAATTGACCTTCAGTCCTAAATCTCTCCTGCTGCAAAGGACCCTACTTCCCTACAACACTGGACAGCTGCTTTCTCACATCTCTCAGTGAAGCCCCCAGAGGCTAATTATCTCAACTACATGCTTGTCAATGCAGCTTTTAAAACTCTACACAACACATCAGGTTCACAGAAGGAGAACTGTAATTCTTGGTGGTCGCTGCAGGGCATAGCAGAAACCTGTTGAGGCTTTAATGCATTCAGCCTTTATTCCAGGAAAAGTTCATGCTCCTGAATTTGAGAGCTGGAACCCTGCTCCGTGAAGCCTGGAAACCATCCAGCAGTGGGATAGGAATAGAGCTGACGAATTTCTTTTTTTTTTCTCAGCACTTTGTTAAATGAACTCTATTCCAGTTTGTAAAATTACCGTGCTCAATCTTTGTAAAGAAATGTTCTGCATTGTAGATTTGTTATGGCTCAGCACTTTGGCTCAGACCAGAAATAAAATACAAGCACAGTAAACAACTGCACTTCAGCTCTGCCAGACAGTTATGAGCTATAGCTCATCACTACAAAATTAAATAAAATTATAAAAAACCAAACTAACAAAAACACCCATCAAAACAAAAGGACAAACAAAAAAGCAGAAACAAACTAAAAAGTCCAACAAAATCAAAAAAAAACCCCTACTCGGCTTCACAGAAGACTTTTCTTCACAGATTAGGTATTTAAAACTTGAGGGACAAAAATAATTCCCAGACCCAACAACAACACAGATCTGTGTTTGTGTATATGCACATAAATACCTAAAAGTAATCCTGAGATACTTATTAATCTTTGAAGAACCCGTGTTTTTCTTCCAAGAACCCATGTGAAAGTTAGAACTTATTTTCTTTGTCTGAAATGGAAACGCACCAGAAGTCAGACAAAACACAACTTACAAACAATACACAAGTTTCAGTCACAAATGCATGTTGCCTTCCTCTGGTAATGCCACCAGCCTTTGCAGAGAGACCGTTCTTTGGATTCACTATTTTCTCATTTAGCATTTTCTGTCTCTGCATCTCTCTGCTTCAATAGATTAGGAAGCTCCCCAACTCCTTTTCTTTCTTTTCAATTATCCTTCTCATAAGCAATTTTATTTCACATGAAGCCTGTGGAAAATAGGAAGCAGAACAGCTGGCTGTTGTTTCTACATCAAAGTCAACACCATGGCTTTAGTCCATCCCTTGAAGGAGGCAATAAGCACCAAACTCACCTTGTATATAGCAGCTGCGCAGATGAAAGAAAAGCTTAAGACAAGGGTAATTCAGAAATCAGCTGGAAATCCACAACCTTGTACAAAATACTAATAGTTTTACAGACCTCCTTTGCAAACCTCAAAGAAGTCATTTCAATAGATTTTCAGGGAAAAAGAAAACATCTTGAAGATTTCACAAATTCAACCTTGCAGAACAGTGATTTCTTTGGTGTAATAGTTACCTACTTCAAACAGGAATGGCTACAAGAGTAAGAAATGCCAGTTTCCACTTCATCATTTTCATGTATTGCCTATTACTGCTTTCTAGTACCCCAGTAAAGGAGTTTCAGTCCAAAACATTGATATATGTACTCTACAAGGCCCAGGAGCATATCAGTAATGATATACACACTAGTATGGTGCCACTTTAATTCAAAATAGAATTATGTACAGCATTTGTTTTCTGAGCACAGCATCCACTCAGCATTAATTTCCCAGTTACTGAGATGGAGGATAAAAAACCAAAACAAACAAACAAGCCCAATACTATATCATACTTAGACTACAATATTTTTTTCCTCTAATTATTAAATTAGAAGCAAGGTAGCAATTTCCACATACTACTACCAAACTACGAAACCACTGAAAGAGACTCCACCGTGAAACGGCATATGATAAAGCTCTGAAAAAAACACAAGAAGTCTGATAACTAGGATACGTAAAATTTCCACTCCTTAGCCTCATATTATACCTTTGAAATATAGCTAATCTGGAGTGTATCATATACAAAGCAAAACCTAAAAGATTGTCAACCCACAACAATCTAGAGCAGTTTTGTTTGACAAAGCACTTTCACATCAACTGAGCGCTCCCCAACATCATTCTGCATTGCCTTTATGAAGTCGGAAATTCCATTTCTAAGTGTCATCAAGCCACTGAAGTCCAGTGAGGTGCTCTAGTGAACACACAGAGCTGTAAGTGTTACAGCTCAAATCACTGCAGGCACAAGGGGCTGGAGAAGGTGACACAAGATGATTTTACTGATGCTCCACCATGGCTGGACCCTCTCTGCACCCATTGCTGGTGGAAGAGCCAGCAGCTCCCACCATCTGTGTGGATTGCCCCAGCCAGAAGGGGTTCTTTGTTTCTGGCCAGCTGCTGACCACTGGCTTGTGAAGCAGAAGGGCTACACACCATTGCTGTCCACCAGTGCCATAGAGCCAGAGATGACAGTGCTCTTGTGCCATTCACAGCCCCAAGATCACTTGTTCAGCATTCCTGAAGCAATTTAACTGTAATCGGTACTTGAAGAAGTTTTTATTTTTAATTAATGGGAAAAAACATGCTAAAAACTCTTGGAGATCTTCTTTCTAAAATTGAAGATTTGTATTAATTATTATGTGCCAAAGATTACATTATTATATTAACTGTCATGATCATATTATAGAATCACAGAATAATAAATCCAGTAGTGCTGAGTCCACCACTAAAAACATTTCTAAGCACCACACCTATAAGTCTTTGAAATACCTCCAGGGGTGGCAATTACAGGCATTTTTCATTATATAGTTTCACTAAAACTGAGAAATCAAATTCATCTGGCACCACAAACACACACAAATTTTCCATCAAATGCTGTTTCTCTTACAATAAAAATTTTTCTTCTTTTTCTCTTTTTCTTTTTATTAAGTATTTGATATCTGGCGCTAAAATTATTTTTTTCTATTTAAGGTATGTGGCATCTCCTTTTTGTTTCTGAAACAATACAGCCAGCTCCTGAAATTCAGAAATAATTTTCTCAGCTAACTGAAAACTAGACAATCTTACGGGCTGCAGCCAAGATGGTCAATGGGCAGAAGTTTATCCAAATCTTCTTTAGAAACCAATGACTTATTTTTGTACAAAGAGATTTTTAAAGTATATGCATAAACACACATGAGAAATGCACTGATTTATTTATGACCTTCCAATTAACTTCATGCCTTTTCCTCCAAGCCCAAAGCTAATCCTTAATATAGAAGTGACATTTACATTTTCTGCATCTTAAATTTTGAGTGGGCAAAAGGCTAGCAAAAACCTCACCAAAAGCATTACTGTAAAAGGATTTTCAAAGACTAAAAAAAATTTGACAAGACCACCTGATGTGCAGCAAGGACTTTATTGTCCTGTTGCTACTTTCTTCAACGCTTATAGCCTCATCATCCCTTTTCATATCCATAAAGCATTAACTTCAATGAACTGTTTTCATTGGCAAATGACTATTCAGTTTCTTAGAAATTCTATGCAAAAAATACTGAGTCATAATTACCCTTTAATTTCACTCACAGCATTTCCCCCAACAGCTGCAGCATCCCCTTCAATGAAATCTGACTGATCTTTATTGCATGTACTCAACCAAATACAAAATCCAGCAGTTTAGCACAACTGCATCCATTCAAGGACCTTATACTTTCTTCACAGAGTAAAACAACATTCTAAACTCAAAGGATTTATAATTCAAATTTGTTCTTCAGTATCTGAAAGGAAGAATTTTTCACCAAAGAGCCAAGTTCTTGCACAGAAGCAGCTGTCTCCAGACATTAAGGTACCTCTCTTTCCCTAAAAAATCCTGGAGAGTGACTGTACCTATGAGAACAGCAGAGCAGAAAGGTAGCTTGTGTCCACTTTTCAAGCTGACCAGTCACAGCTGAGCTCAGTCCTTCCTAGAGCACAAGCCCAACTTTGAGTCTTGTCCCTCTCTGTAGCTCTCAGACGGGTGTGAAAATGGCCAAAACCTTCCTGAATTACTACAGCTTGAACTTAAAAAGTAGCTTAAAATACAAAATCTATTAATAATTTCAATTTTTAATAGTTACCTTCTTGAACCAAATTTTAACTAGAGAAAAAGTGTACATTAGGAATATTCTGTAAGTTGCCATTTCTTTTTATTTTCCAGAGATATTTGTTTTTGTCCTGAACTAGAACTTCTGAAAACCTCTGAGTTGCTAGGTATCCCTAAAACCCAGTAAAATATTTTTTCCCCCATCTACAAAATGAGTAAGCAGCCAACTAAATTAGCAGAAGAGTAATTTTGACCTCAAAGCCTGCCATTGCATCATTCAGTGGACATCTATCAGAAGCAGACATGACACTTGTATTTACAATGTAAATGTAACAAATGTCAACACTTTCACCTCCTAAGAAAGCACAATGCTACAAAATGGAGAGTTTCCTAGGAACCAGAAGGAAGTTACACTTTCCCAGAAAATGTTAGCTCTGATTTTCTTTCCACTTCTTCTAATGTACCAGTGTACATCATTCCTGGGACAGCTCAGACATATCTGTTGTCATTACATTGCAAAGATTCCATATTGTTGTTTCCTTATTGTAGGAATTTCATACCTCCTTGATGTTTCTCATAGGCCTCTCCTCTAGGCACTGACTCTTCCTTTTTCTCACAGCAGCCAACTGACTCCAGTCCCCCTCACCCAACCAATCCACTCTTTTATAACACTCTTCTTATTGGCTACAGCTGTGGCCTGTTAAAACCAGGCCTGCTCCTAATCTCTAATAATTGGCTCAACTGCAACTCCTTAGGGCTAAGATTACTTTCTATACTACCTTTATTTTCTTATATTTTATCCCCCTACACATATCCTCCAAGAAATGACTAATTCTTCTACTGCCATCCTGAAACAACACAGGGATAACCACGCAGCCCCTTTGACATTTCTCTACCATTGAGTGAAAGGCTGCACTCACTCACAGGTGTGGCGTAGATTATAACACACTCAGAGAGATTCTTTATGCTCTCTGACAAATACGAATACTATAAATATTGATTGAGAACTGCCTGACAGCTCTCCTAGAAACAAATGTTTAAAATGTTTAGAAGTGAAAGGCGGACATGCAGAGCTGCCAAATGACTGGCTAGTTTTGTAGAACTAAAACCCTCTGAGCTTATCAGCAGAATCAACTATGCAATGATATTGAAAGCATCCTGTTTACACACAGGAAAATGGGTGTCATTGCCTTCATCTTTCTAATAGGTAGTCAGAAAAAAGGATTAACTCTAACTTACTTCCCAGAGCAGTTATGGACTCACCCCTGCTGGAGGTGTTCAAGGCTGTATGGAGCTCTGAGTAACATGCTCTAGGGGAAGTTTTCTCTGCCTGTGGAAGAGGGGCTGGAAATAGATGATCATTAAAACCTCTTCCAACACAAACCATTATATGATCCTGTAAAACTTGATGTTTAGACTTAATTGCAAAATATTGCTCTAAGATTAATTAACATTTTAAATTCCATTCAGTATTTGGATTCTGGACAAGAAGTTAAGGCATTTCTGCAAGAAAAAGAAAACATTTGCCCATGCAAAGCCAAGAACATCAATTTTAGAAAAGGAGCAGGGCTTCAGTGATGACATGACAACGTATGACTTAGAAGTAAACAAAAGCATTAATCATCAGATTTCAGAAAAGCAAGAAACTATGTTCTGGTAATGAAAGTTAATTAACATTTAAGATAGCATTGGGATTTGAATCCCAGTTTTCAAAAAAAAAGAGCCCAAAATGAGTTGATTTAAAAATAAAATATTTTTTTAAAAATTCCAATACACAACTCCTGAACACTGACACAACAGCATAAAATTCAGTGCAATCACAACCTGCCATGTGTATGGGACAGGAAGAGGCTGTTGTAATGGGTTTACCCTGGCTGGGTACCAGACACCCACCAAAGCTTCCCTACCACTCCTCTCCACAGCTGGACAGGAAAGAGAAAACATAACAAAGGGTTCATGGGTTGAGATAAAGACAGAGAGACATCACTCACCAGATACCATCACAGGCAGAACAGACTCAGATTGGAACTGCATTTCTACTAACAAAATCAGAGCAGAATAATGAGAAGTACAAAAAATCATAAAAAAACACCTTTCCCCCATCCTTCCCTCATTCCCAGCTCTACCTTTGCCCCCTGCAGTGGTGCAGGGAGAAATGAAATGAGGGTAATGGTCAGTTCATCACAAGTTCTTCCTGATGCTCCTCAGGGAAAGGAGATCAGTGTGAGGTTCCTCCCATAGGAAACAGTTCTCCATGAACTGCTCCAATGTGGGTAGCACTTTCATACTGTGTAGCCCTTCAGACACAACCTGCTCCAGCATGGGTCCCCCATGGACTCAAAAGTCCTGCCAGGGAACCTGCTCCAGCGTGAGCTCCTCTCTCCATGGGTCTCCTCCACAGGCTGCAGGTGGATCTCTGCATCCCCATAGTCCTCCATGGGCTGCCAGGGCACAGTTGCTGCACCAGGGTCTTCACCATGGTCTGCAGGGGAATTTCAATTTTGGTGCCTGGGGCAGCTCCTGCCCCTCCTTCACTGGCCGTAATTGTTCCTCTCACATATTTTCACTCTGCTCTTCTCTGGCCACAAATACATCTATGCAGTAACTTTTTTTTCCCTTTCTAAATATGTTAACACAGAGGCATCACTACCATTCCAGACTGGTTCAGCCTTGGCCAGGGGTGTGTCTGTCTTGGAGCCACCAGGAATTGGCTCTGACAGACACAGGGAAGCTTCTGGCAGCTTCTCACAGAAGCCCCCTGTGTAGTTCTCCTGCTACCAAGACCTGGCCACCCAAACCAAATACAGCTGTCCCAGTCAGGAAGAATTAGTGTCTTTTACCAGTATTGAAAGTGGTGCAAGTCTCAACATGCATCATTTTTTTTTTCCCTCTCAAACACCAGCACATGACAGAGCTGCCTGTCATTTCACCCTGTACCAAGCAGTAAATACAGTCAGATCCAGAGCATCTGACAACCAGGGGGGCAGCAAAGCAATGCCATGGACCACAATAATTCTCTAAGCTTCATGTCATGCCTTTTTCCGTCATAGGCTCTTTCACTCAAAATTGATCACACCCAGTGTTTCCAAAATTAGCTGCTGTAAAAGAGATGGTAGGGGTGAGTATTTAAAGAAATTCTTGTGGAACTGAGTAAGCTATGTTCTGCTCACATAATACTTTCATTCAAATATAAAATCAAACCATGTCATTTGGAAACCTAATAACAGATCCATAGGAAACTCACAGGAAGCATTTACCTAGCTCTGGAGCACACCTTACAGTCTTAGGATTCCAGAGTTACTCTGATTTCAAGTGGCACTAAATACACACACAGAGCCCAGTGCAAGATTTTTTGTCCTAGTACAAAAAACAACAACAACAAAACCAAAACAAAAAAATTAAAACCAACCAACCAACAAGCCAATAACAACAACAACAAAACAAATAAATAAACCAAAACAAAAGAAAATCACATTCCAGTACTGAAATGCTTTAGAGGCTGCATAAGCTTATTGACCTTGCTTACTCCCAGTAATGACAGCAGGAACACATGGTTTCTATCATTCACCTGAGACCACTAATGCAATCAAATTGTCCAAGGAAGCAGGTACAGAGCATGGACTGCTCACAGCTTCTCTACACTGGATATCCAAACAGAGCCAGTCAACCCCAAGATGAGCTGCATGTGAGTTCATGTTATTCCCTTAGGAACCTCCAATCCAGAATGTCCATGGAAGAATGTCTAAGCAATCTGAAGGCAGTGCCACTAATAAAAACACCATACCTGTCTGTTTTGCATAGACAATTCAATACCAGCTCTAGACACATATAGCATATATTTATAGACATAAATGACATGCATATACATACATTTTTAAAGCAAAACACTGCTATTTTGAGTATTTTCCTAGTGCAGCTCTCCTGAGGAAATATTGCCAACCACTTTTACTACATAAGCAAGACTTCACAACCAGGAACACAGACTTTCATTGAAGCAGTTAATTTACAAAACTTTTTATCCAATCTCTGAGAAAGACAGGGAAAAAGTAAACAAATGAAATAATAAAAAATAATAAATCAACATAAAAGTCCTGGAAAAAGTGCCTTCACAATAAAAAAAAATTATAAACAGCATGACAAACCATGCAGATGAAGAGAAGCAAATAACACCTCAAATGCATTTGCAACACAAGACTTCCCCTAATGTTTCAGACACCACTAAAGAAGAAACCCTGCTGAAACAATGAATGAATTTATTTCTGACATTCAGCTATATAGAGAGGTGGTGCCTGTGTGTGTGTGTCTATTGCAAGGTCGGAGAGTTAAGCCAGTGTAAAATTAGAATACCTCAAAAATTCCTTGGTTCTTCTAAATCTCTTCACTGTCAGTACAATGCAAGACCATATCTAGTGTCCATATACTGCCTTACCTTTTGTTTCTAAAAATTAACAAGTGATTCTTTTAAATATGCCTAAGGCACTGCAAGATGACCCTGTGCTTCACCCAAAAGAGTGACTGTGACTCTCCCCCATGCAGCCCCTCAGTGCATTAAGGAGAAAATTAGCAAGTTCAGTGAGCTCTGTTATTTTTGAAACAGGAAAAAAAATAATAAAAATAAAACATTCATATTGAAATCTAATTGTTTTTAATAAATGTTCTGGTTTGTAAATGCTGGATCCAGAGGAAGTTCCTCATTTACTACAGCCCTAAGCAAAGTTAAAGCTGCAGTGCTGTGAGAGAGAGAAAGGAAATGATACCGAGAAGGCACACCCTACCTTCTTTTATCTTCCAGAAAAATACAATCTAACCACCCTCAGATATAAAAAAAAACTTACTAAGTCACCTATGAAGATCTAAACTTCATTGTAAAAACTGCATTAGTTTAATAGAATTCTGACCTGTGCTATGCAGCCATCCGAAATCTTGCCAATGATCTTTTCAACACCACCTTCAATAAACACAGTCAGCAAATAAATATCCAATAAACAGCAGTTTAAACAGCAGTCAGCTTAACCTTTCCCCTGTCTTTAAAAAATGCCAGACTCTTCAGTGTTTGCTCAAGACTCTTCTTTTACCAACGTTCAGTTTGAATGAGCCGGTGCAAACACACTGTTCATCCCCTCATGAGAGGAGGATGCATTTATGTGAAACATGAGGAGAATGCCTAATGCTGACACATTCTCTCTGCATCCTCAATGAGATTTTATTACAGGGCTCTCTTTCTTCTGCCCTGGCATGTGTCAGCATGCCTGCAAGCATTCTACTTCTGTTATGGCCAGACACTATCTGTACACTTGTGTTTATGTTTGGTATACACACACACACACTTTATTACACCTGCTTTATGACCACACTGGAGCTACTCCAAAAATTATTAAACCTATCCAAGTGATAATAGGAAGCAATGACATAAAAAGATATATTTTGCTAATAATCCACACAGCTAACTTTCTGGCTATTAGGAGCCAGATTTAAACTCTTTTGGCTTCCAAAAAACATTAAGGGCTTGAATTTTCAAATGTGCCTAAAGGTAAGTCTGTTTTGTGAACTAGCTCTGTAGTCCTCAGAGAAAAACCTGGCAGTTCAATTAAAGTACAAACAAGTTTTTAATTAAAAATGGTTATTTTTTTTCTGTTGTATCAGAGATCCATATGAAAAAATGCATAATGTCTCAACTTTTCAACAAAGTGAGTTGAAATCTGTATTAAAAAAGACCCCAAATAAACAAGAGAAAAAACTCAAACAAAACTACAAGACCACAACAAACTTCCTAGACCCTGCAAGCCTTTAAAGAACTAGTGTAACTGCAATTTTTGGTTAAAGAAATAAGACTTATGAGAAGAATGGCTTTTACCAAGATCTGTGAATATCTTGGGCTGTGACAACTAGATTTAACCAGCTTTGATGAAAAATAGATGAGCCTGGCAAACATTCAGTTTTTCTAGTCCTCCACCTACATCGTTCTACAGTTCCTGATGATACATTATTTATATTTCAGGAGCATTCTCCACGAGGTAATCTCCTTCTACACCAGTAGGAAAGAAGTCTCTGTTGCAAAGATCAGTCATTCCAAGACAGCAAGGAAGTTAAAAGTTATCATTTTAAAAATTCCGTTTCCTAATCATAATAAAAATGCATGTTACAAATAATGGGACAGAGAAGCTGCCATTCTAAGTGAAAATTTCTTTGAAATATTAAGTTCAACAAAAGTGCTATCTGGGGCAATACCTTTCACTATTTTCTTTGATAAAACAATAAAAGCTCAATAAAATGAAGTGTTAAAAATATAACATTTTGATGGGTCCTGTATCTTCCTTGCTTTTCCCATTTCTTTGTTTTTCTTTAGTCTTTTCACTATATACTTATTATGCACTCCTATTAACACCATATTTCTCATTCAGTCACTATGCCCTCACTAAAATACTGTCTCTTTTATACCACTTCTGCTGCAGGATTGATCCCTGGAATTTTCTGGAGCGTCTGACTGTTTGGTTGGGGGTGGGGGAAAGGAGATTTACACGACATATCCCCCCTCACTGTTCTGGACTGACCACCTCCATTGCTCAGCTCTGCAAAGAAGGGCAGAAGTTTCAGAAAGGTCTTGCACTGCTGGAAATTAGATTTTCTTAATAGCTGCAATACAACAGGGCATGTTGTGGTGAGTTATTACAAAAGTCATCAGGGGCTTTATGGGCTCATGTGCCCAACTGAAAGTACCCCCTCTGTGTGTGTGATAAAATTATTCTGTTTAAATTCCTGATGATCCTTAAAGTTTATCAAGCAAGACTGTTGGCAATTTCAAAAGAATAGAAAGACACACGGCTCCAACAAAATCTGTTTTAGAAAACATTCATCAGTGGAGTAAGATGATAAAAATAAAATATTATGGAAATTTTTTAGACTCTTCCTATTCTATCTACTATTGTTCAAGCCATGCCATTATCTACTTATCCTTTTAGTAGATAGAAGATGACATCATGGAAAAAGAGCAATCTACCTTTTTTGGAATAAAGACAAGAAACTTCATATCTTTCTGGTTAATGCTCAATGCAACGTGCAGAGGAAAAAAAGGACGTGGGAACTGCATTACAGAAAAATTATAAATTTGAGAACGTAATTTTGATAACTTAAGGTACGGCAAATTAATGGTCTCCAGAGAATTATATTAATTGTAAGTTACAGACAGAAATATTACAATTCCAAATGGAGAGACAGAGTAATAACTTATCAGCTATTCTTGCATGAACCAAGATTTCATTTTTCTACCTTCTGGCTTCATCCTGAGTTTTTAAGCAATACATGCTGATGTTGGCAAAGGATGATATTAGGTTAATTAGGTATACCTAATATGCACAAGTGTTTGCTGAACCAGTCCAGCACTTTCACTGGCATCTTTTTTCCTCCCCTGTATTAGTGATTGCAGTTGCAGACCCACTGTGAAGAATAAAAATATTTTCCTTCTGTATAGGCCGAGTTGTTGATTCTGTGTGCACTGTACCTTCATACTCAAGGAAATGCTCACTTGGTGGGGAAACAGAGCATGGAAGGCTTTCTAGGTAGCACAGAGATTCCAATTTTTGGTCATTCAACATTTAATCACTTATTAGTGATTTCCAGTATCAGCCAGTTCCACTTTTTTTTCCTATTCAAAACAGCATTGCAAGGTAATAATTACCTCTTCAAGTATGGGGGAATTTGTAGGGTTTTTGTTATGCGGGTTGGGTGAAAGCTTAAGGCATCCATTTATCAAACATTCTGTCCTTCCAAATCAACAGGAGAAAGAAAACTAAACCAAACCAACCCACCTCCCCATCCCCCCCCAAAAAAAAACCCACTCACCAAAACAAAAAACCCAAATACATTAAAAAATAAAAGCAAGGGGATAAAAACAACCAAAACCAACTCAGAGAATAAAAATATTCTCTTCTTTCCTCTCTGAAATAGAAGGCAGGCAGACCGAAGAACTTACATTCCACCTGGTGGCAATTAGATGTGCTGAAACCTACTGACTGCAATACAACTTAATTAACATTATAGATGTAACATGTGTAAGAGGGAAAAAATCTGAGAGCTGAAACAATGTCAACTCCCTGGTTGTTCAATATTTGATTTGTTCATTTTTATTCTCAGCTAAGAATTGACCCTCTTTCTAGTATGTCCCTCTCTGAATAATTCCAGGAGAAGTAATAGGTGTTTTGTATTCAGATCAAGATTTTTCTATTTTTCCTACTGAGGAAACTCATCATTTCAACTGCTTTACCTCTAGTCAAACCAACACAGATGTGCTGTGGGAGGCAATGTTCCCAGACAGGGAACTGGAAGCACCACCCAGTGCACAACCCAAGAGTTGTTCTCTTATGCCAAGTTCCATTTGCCCCATTTCAACCAAGTGAGTTAAATCCTAAAATCCTGTTCTCTTCTATTGGCTCTCAATTGCAAAGTAAAACAGGGACTAAACCACATCAGAACACACAACCTGTGTCAGACCAGCTGTGCTGGTTCTTTGCAGAAGGCCCAGCCATGTCCCAGTTTAATTTCAGGTCACATACCAACCCATGCACCAACAAGTGAACAACCTTTATGTTCTTATTTCTACCACCCAGTTATTCCACCCAACACAGCAGTTTCTTCATGTTTGTCTGCAGAAACTCAAAAGATGATGCTGACTGCCAAGAGTAGCCATCCAGTTAACAAGAAAACAAACTCAAACAATAAATGTACTGATGATTGATGAGAAACCTTGACAACATATATATCTAGCAATGGAGTGGAGGAAAATTTAAACAATTTTCATGCTGCAGAGTAATACCCCAAAATATCAATTTTACACAATTTTAATTCGAAGATCACCAAATCACTGTTTAACTGAGTGACTGCTCTGTCACATGTAAACAGTTCTTCAAAGAGGTGATCTTGGAAAACACTTTATACATAGTATGAAGTAGCAGAGAAAACTGAACTCAGAACTTCGTTAATCTAAATTAATCTGGTTAATTCCAATACAGCCAATAGAAGTTCTCTATCTTGGGGTATGCAGCTTTTTAGCTCTGATTTAGGATGGGGTGATTGCTTGAAAATATGAAGAAGAGACAGGGTGACAGCACAAACCAATGCAAAATGAAAAATTGGAAGGGGACATTTACAGTTCCATTTGTGAGTTTAAAGACCAGAAATTTAAAAAGCTAACTCAGTCACTAAAATATCACTGGATTTCAACATGGCTGAGACATCTTACTCTGAAACACCACAGATTTTAAGTTCCACACATATTTTCCTATCAATAAATAGAACTATTCAGAAAGTCACTCTACCACTGTCCATCTAATCAAATCACACAAGTCTTTGGAAGCATTGTCATTCCACAAGACATAATAACTCTATTACTTCACTTTTCCCAAGGTAAGAGTCCAATAGAGATGAAAAGCTGGGTGTTAAGCAGTTAAAAATCAACTGAAAAGCAATAGAGATGACAGCCTTGTTTCCTATAGTCCTGATTCATAAAGCTGCCAGCAGTGGAGCTACAATAACTCACATACACCAGGATTTTCCACTTTGACATTGAGTATCCTAAAATTTGACTCTTATTCCTCTGGTCAGTTGTTGAGGGAGACAGGGTTGTGTTCTGGGTGGATTTTCCTTTTCTTTTTTGAGGTTTTTTTGTTTGGTTGGTTTGGTTTGATTTGTTTTTTTTAAATTGCATACATGATTTACATAGCAAAAATGTAACTTTTTTTTATTTCTAACTCAAGTTTTTCTGGTCTACATCTCTTTGGGGAAAAAAAGCCTAAAAATTTCAGATTTTGAAGTCTGAAAAAACAAAATAACATCCAAAATTTCATATGTAAAAGTTTTGGGGAAGTCCCACTTAGGAGGAGTGTTGATTTATGCACAGATATTTATGCACAGATATATGAGGGATTTATGCACAGTTATTTTTTTAACATCCATCTAATGTTAGAGGTTCATTACCACCCTGGATCATCAGCTTACCTGCACATTAGTAGCAACATAGAATCAGAGAGAGGATTTCCATCCTTAACTTGCCAGACTACTGTCCCCTGCCTATCTTTGAAAAGGAAGGGCCAGTAAGACACAGCTGAGCCTATGGCTTACATAAAGCATTCCAAGTAAATCCATCTGCCAATACACATCCTAGAAATCTAATCAGTAGTGGGGTTTGCATGTTTGCACAGCTGCTATACCCAGACGCTCTTTTCACTGCTATTTTATCTGTATTTTTTAATAAAGTGTGCGACTATTAAATCATTGCCTTCTTCCTCCTCTTTCAATCTGTTTCTCTGATTTTCACTTATTTGCATCATTTCTCTTCACCTTTAATTTCCTCCATTATTGAACAACTTTCTCCACCACTTTGCTAGACTTCCCAGCCTCTCCTTTTGCTAAATGATTTCTTCTTTTCCACCTTACTTTGTGGTTTCCTTATACTTCACTCTTCGCCAACTTGACTTTTTTCTCATTCCCTACTGCATGTAAGAGTCAGATTTGTAGACTACCTCAGTTTGAAAGGCACCCATAATGATTGAGTGCAACTGCCCTGTTCCTTGCAGAGCTACTCAATACTTTGGACAATGTTCTCAGGCACATGGTGTGATTCTTGCAGTGTCCTGTGCAGGGCTAGGAGCTGGACTTGATGATCCTGATGGGTCCCTTCCAACTCAGCCTATTCTGTGATTTTTTAATTCTAGGCTCACAGTGAATGTTCTGATCACAAAGACATTAATAGGTGGAACACAGTAGCATAAAATTTCTTCTTGTGGAAAATTAAATTTCCTCTTATTAAGGAAGAGCCTAAGGATTTGTACCGTGACTGCAATGGCACTGTGCACTATCTCAGTGTTGAACACACCAACTTCCTATTAGCAGTCCTTCTTGCTATAATTGTCATGCAAATGTTTACTCTTGTGGATCAACCCACTCCAGCCCCATCCCCAGCAGGGTTACAGTGCAGCAGCTCCCCAAGGGGAGGTCAGTGGATGGTTACTGTTCACTTTGAGGTACAGAAGGCTGATCTCCATCACTTTTAGTAGGGTATTAATGACGTTATTCTTGGACCCAAAAATGTACAACTGATGTGAACATTACTGGCTTTTTTTGAGAGCCCATTTCATTGATTAACTGTACTCACAGCTGTGAAGCTCTTTTTGATATTCAGTTTAATTATGTCTTTGCTGATGCCTAAAGACTATTACTTCTCCAAATGCTTATCATGGTCAGCCATCAAATGTGTTTATTTTGCAGAACATGAATAAGTGATGCATCTAATCACAATGCAAGTGTTACACAGCTTCACATTTTTGTTGTCTGGCAGAACGAGCAAGCCCAGAATAGGCACTTGTCTGTTGGCTCTGTCACCCTGTTATAGAATTTCCATTCATTTAATAGCCCTGGGCTGGCAACTAAAGCAATCATCAATGGCCAGAAAGCATCCATCGACCAAAGCCACAGTCCTTCATTCAAGCTTAGACAATTTAAAGTACCAGCTCTCCAGCTAAAAAGATTTGGAGTTTAAATATTAAGGTTTGTAGAAAAACTGAACATCTGAAAACTAAAATGAAGAGAAATGGGGACTCCTACAGTTGCTCTGTCATTAACAACAGGCCCCTGAGAAAGGCACTGATGGCAGACCAGCACACAGGTGCTTTGCACACAGCATGTAAAATCACCCCTGCTGCTAAGGAAAGAGTTTTGCCCTCATATTTGCAAGTGCCACAAGCAAGCATGAGCACCTTTTATTTCCTGATACCAAAATGCTATTAATTTAAATTATCAAAAATATCTTCTCTCCAGAGAGGAAGAGTTCTTTCTTAGATGGGGTATATTCTGAAATACTCCATGGTTCATACTAATCCAACAGTGGGCAACTAGGTTTGCTCCCTTCTAAGCACAAAACCTAGAAGTATTTCCCCAGTGCCTCCCTAGGAAGACAGCTTGCTCTCTGGCTGTTTGAGCTGAGAGAAGCTTCCTCCACTTAGGATGAAATCCCCCAATGGCCATCCTTTAATTTTCTACTTATCATTCAACAACCTAAGAGAAGTGTGTACACAGTCTCTGCAAGCAGCTGAAGGAAAATCATCTTCTTTTCTTGCCTCCTGGTGAGTCACAGCACTGTTAGAGATGTAGAAAAAAAATATTTCTTTTATTTAATCTGTATTTTCTCCACATTTTTCTTGAGGCTATGGATCCTTTGGAAGTCTCTGAGCAATATCAGTTCTCCTGCCCCAGCTGGTACAGTACTGTACAGTAACATGGAATTTGCCTAGTCTTCCTTAAAATAGGTGAAACTGCCAACTCCCAGAAAATCAACAGCCTTTGGTACCTACACTGAACTCAGGCAAAACAAAGTGGGAGCTCAAAGCACCACTGAAATGTACAGACTGTGGGGGGAATATATCAAAAACTAGGGAACAGGAGACAAATACAAACATTTATGTTACTATGAAGGGCACGTAATTAAAAATGCAATTAAGCAGGAAGTCACTTAAGAAGAGAATATTTCAGAAGAACATATTTGAGTAGAAAATGCAATTAATTCAGACAGGAAATAAGAATTAAAAATTAATTATTATGTTTTGCAAAGGCAGAATAACTGTGATTCAGAGTAACTGAATCACACTGTTCAGTGCCTTGTGGGGTTTTTTGCTTTGTTGTTTTTTTGGAGTTTTTTTCCTTTCTGTAACTGTTTTTTATTTTAAAGTTTAACTAGTGGATCCTCATACCACCACCCCTTCCCCCCCATACCCTTCCAGATCAATCAAAAACAGTAATTAAAGTTCCACTTCAGCATCCCAATATGCCTTAGGGTAACACCACATATAACGTCATGGAAATAGCAGGAAGAAAGCCAGCCATCACAGAATTGACTACTGCTCAAAGCACTTATGCTTAGGACCTGGGTCCTGGTTTCCTGCAGGACAGAGACTTTCAGTAGCAGCCATTGTGCCATAAACATGATCACCCCAATTTATTTTAAAGACTGGTTAAAAGCTATTGCCTGTGACAGACCAGGTAAGGCAAACGATCTGTGTTCAGGGACTAAACAAACTGAATTTGCACTTGAAATATTTTGACCTCCATCCCACAAGTGCTCCCAGCAGAGCTCCTGCAATGAATACTGAAGCCCTATTTCTCCAGCCTCTACTCCAGACTGCATACCAGCTCCTGCATGTGCCTCCCTCTTTTACACTCAGGCAGGGAAAAAGATCTCCCCAGCCCTCAGCAACAGCCCCCAGGGTGCTGCTAAGAGGGCAGGAGAAAAAAGACAACATCTTTTCCAACAGAAGCACATTTGGTAGCCTTCAAGAAGCAGATGGGTAGTAGTGAATAGTAGTGCTATTTTAAATAGCATGCAGATGTCAGAAGATGATAAAAAGAAAAACATGCTAAAAAAAAAAGCTTAAAATGTCAAGTGCCTTCATACAAACCAGATTATACAGGGCATGGGGCAAACCAGCAGCAGCAGCACGTGAGCCCTAAAACGCAGCAGCAGCAGCAGCTGCTCATGAAGAGGAGCAGCAGTGACGTTCACCAACTCCATATACACCTCAGGATTACCCCTTCAGACTTCTGCAACACTTCCAGCATAAGCCTCATCCCAACACAGTCCCACTTCCAAGGACACTAGGTTTCCTTCTTCCTGCAGTATACTAAACCAGAACATGCCATACTTTTTGGTTTGGTTTGAAATTGTGTCAAAAGATACTAAACATGTAGACCATCTTCTAAAGAGAGCTGCTTCAACATCAACAGTTCAGTAAAAAAACAGCTGGACCTACAAACACTTACAAATCTTGGAAATAATTTTATCACATGTTACTTTACACCAGATGCCCATAGTAAGCCAATTTTCTTCAAGTAAGGTTTTTGGAGATAGTTCTCTCTTCTTCCAAAAGCCCTAATAACCTTTCAAAAGAGAATAATGACCTGGATCTGACCAGATATAGTATAAAGTATTTCTGCAGTTCACCACATTTTTAATTCACTTTGATGTCTGAGCCACTGTGGATTCACTTTCATGATCATTTTCACAATTAGGTTTACAGAGAACACACATGCCAACCTTTTGCAGAAACTGAATTTAAAAATTAATTACCAATATGCTTTCCCACCAAAACCTTTAATATAAAATAGTTCTCAGCTGAATCAGGGAAATTAACAGATAATGTACTTATCTTGTCCAAAATAGAGCAAAGGAGTTAGCATGCTGGGTAGCAGAGTTGAAGCAGTAAGGCCCAAAATTCAGAGTAATTATGAAGAACAGAACATTTGGAGAGGCCTGGTGCTCAGTCAGTCACATTGTGAACAGGGAAAGACAAAATTCATTAAATAAATTATTCATTAGTATTTAACAACTTGGCACTGGATAAAATATTTGTCTTTTGGCAAAAGAACAGTACTATGAATCCATCCACTTGTAACTGCACTGCTGAAAAAGTTAATGCCATTTATTGACAGGTTAATTTATAATATCACCTTAATTAAAATGAGATTATCTTATCACTTTCTGCCTGAAATAAAACTGCAGCTGATTGGGAACACTGTACCTACAGGCTAATGAATGATTTCAAGCAGTTCACTGTCCAATTAATACCAGCATCTGGTTTGGAAAAATTTTTTTTCCTGTCAAAGTATTAGCCCTATAGTAATTACACTTTTACTTAGCAGTAAAAGAAAGTTACAATCTTGATGTTATCATTCAAGCAAAGATACAGATAAAATGGTCAGGACCTGGAATTCATGTAACCAGAGCAAACTTCATATTGCTTGTACAAAACAAGGTACAAAATTTTTCCTATCCTGATTTCAAGAGTTATCCCAATAGAATAAAAACCAGAGAAATGGATGAGTCCATTATGCCCAAAACACTGGAAGAGTGACCCAACACTGGAAGAGTGACCCATCTACTTCTACCTGGAGCATCCTGTCCTGTCTGAGCTGGCTGCATGATGGACCAAAGTTTGTTTTGGCAAAAAGGCGACTTCCTAGTGCTTTCTTCAGGAAAGTGGCTTTTAATCTGATCTTTGCCTTGAAAAAAGCCATTGACTATTTCATTGAATTTCAAGATTTGGTGCAGCTGGAGGACTTGGGTCAGGGAGACTTGGGGTGTGTGGAAGCAGTATTGTAATGTGTAATCTTTTTACACATTACAATCGCAGAACATGTGAGATGAATGGAGCAACATGTAGCTCCTGCCTGCTTATTAACACTGGATTTAGAGTAATCAAGCATGATTTCTGAAATAAGTTTTTTTCCCCCAGAAAATGTTCATCACTAACTGTACCTAGCACTAGAATACCATAACTATACAACTAATATTTAAAAAAAATAAAAAGAGAAGAAGTATAAAGTCCAGACCTGGCTTGGTGGTTTAACACTGTAAACATGGGGCACTTGAGAGTATCTTATCCACATATTGTATGTAAACTCTGGTATTTCTTAGGAAAGGGATAGAGCCATTTCCTTAAGGCATTCTTCCAATGATACCAGGCAAGAGATGGTAATTTGATGTACCAAATGGTCACTTGAGAATGCAGCAAGTACTCATTTCTGAGAGTGATTGATTCAGTAGTTGGGTTAAGTTCTGTAGCTGCCAGTATCTTGTTCAGTGGTCCTGAGCTCAATATACACTGAATAAATTAATGAAGAAACTAGGAAAACAAAAAAGAAACAAACAAAGAAAAAAAGACAAAAAGACAAGTACTACCTTTGCTGCATAGCTGTGATATTATCTGATATATTTTCCCTTAATTTTGAGTGGCATTACCAGCAGCAATTTGAATCCAAATACCAGAAAGCTTCAAAATACCAGAAATGCTTCAATGACTTTACATATGCTCCTACCTGAAAATCCATAGGAAAAAAAAAGCCAATAAAATCACACTTTTGCTTCTCATGAATGCTCAATTTTAATTAAATGTCATTACTCCAACTAGATCACACTTAATCTTTCTTTCAGAAGCCAGGCAGAAAATCTATGATTCTGCCTCCTTTTAAGAGAGTTTTAACCATGTTTCTAGGTTCTCATATGCCTTTTACTTACAAGATTTCCTATGCTTCCCTATAAACTGAAGACATTTTATCCCACCCATGTAGCAGCTCTATGCAACTGTTGCCAAGCCAATAAATTAACAGACTCCTGAGCTGATCATGCAAGGTAATTATATTTTGATTGTTTCTGGAATCAACAGACAGCAATCCCCTCTCATACCTGAAGCTCAAACTCAGCTTTGGATCCTTATTTTTGTATCTACCACACAGTTTTGATACAAAGAATTATAAAAAGCCTTCTAACACATGGGTGCCCAAGATGATAAAAATTTATTCTTTTCCTCCACTGTAATGGGTCTGCACTGCAGATTTAAAGGTTCAGGATTCACATTTTGCCAACAGTGTACCTAGAAGAAAATCAGAGTTCCAAACCACTTTTCAGAAGGAAAAAAATAAGAAAGGGTGGGATGTTTTTCAAGTTAGTGTTTCAAGAGTGAATCCAATTCTCTGTCAAAAAGGACCTTTAAGATCCATGGGTAAAAGCCAAACTCTATGCATCATGAGCAGATGCATTCAACCTTCTGCTTCCCCTAACCCCAAAGGAGCTCCCAGTCCAACATACATACCTCTCCCTTCCTTCCTGCCATAATCATCTCCCTCTGCCCCAAGGGCCAAATTTGGGTGCTCTTCCCCAAGTTGTGCAGGTTCTATTCTTTCCCACCCACTTCTGTTTCCAATACCCTTCTCTCCTGCACTCCTGTTCGTTCATCTTCTAGCAAAAGCATGAATTAACTGAAAAGACAAATAAATGCAATGTAACATTAGTCTCATTCTACTGTAACTAAAGAAAGGAAATCTTTACTGCAGGCATATGAGCCAACGTCCTAATAGGGACAGCTGCAAACACTGAATGTTGTCAGAAAGCTGGTGATTGCCAAAATAAAATATCAGCATCAACCAACTGCTATGCCAGCTATTCCTAGCCTTGAATATGTTCCTCCTTTCCTAGAGATGGAGATCACTCTTCCAATACCATAATGTGCATTGGACAAATTAGGCAGCTGCCTGAAGGCCACTAGAAATGCTCAGTCTTGACACAGCAATGAAAATGATCACATATCTTGAATTATTTATTAAAGCTGTAATAAAAATATTTTGGAAAGTAATGGCCATGCTTGATAATCTAGTAATGACTACACAAAACTAGAGTTGCCTGAGATAAATCTCACTTAATTTTAAATAAAGCAGTTTGAAAAAGTGGAAATAAATGACATGAACTCAATAGAGTTGCTCTGATATGTCTTGGAGAGCAAATCCCTCTGGGTTTACTCATATTCCAGATCTTGAGATAAGGTTTTCAGCTGAACACACAACATGGCTCCTCCCTTGGTTTGTCAGAAGACCTGCACTAAAATTGACCATGGAACACAAAATATTAAAATGTTTTTTCTGTTTAAAATTACCATCTCCTGTTCTTCTTACTGACAAAGTGAGGAAGGGTAATGGCTTTTCTGGCTATTTTCTTCTTTGAAAGCTCCATTTCACAATTTCAATCATGTACATCACTAAGATTCACCAACAGCAATTCTAAAAGATTTCATTATCATGATAATTAGCATTCTGTCCCTTGAAAAGAGTGACCAAAAATGCCTAACTTTTTTTTTTTTCCCTAGCAAAGAAGACTCTTGATGCAACAGCTAAGTTTTTTTCCAGAAAAATCTTTCCAAATTCTGGGGTTTTGGTTTCTGTTGGGTTTTTTGGTTTGGTTTGGGTTTGGTTTTTTTAATATAGCACAGGTTTTAAGGTTTTAAGCTTGGCTGCTCATAGTCTGGTCTTTGCTGTGAGCAAGCCAGCATCCAAACATCACCTGTTTCACCATCCACATCATCCAGAGGCAGGGTGGGAAGCACCCCTGACAGTATCTCAGGCTGGACAGCCAAATACAGAAACTCAAAGAGGAACAGAAAGGTAAAAAGAGACTAAGTAAAGATTGTCAGCTAACAGCAAATCAGTGAATTGGTTAGGTTTTCCAGTGTGTCCTGAGATTTTCCATTGCTGCAGCCCCAGCTGCAGGAATGCTTTTTCTCCTTTTCCCTGCCTTCTCTAAAATCCCAGTTGCCTTGCTTCCACTCCACCATTACTTGCCAGCTGCTGCCTCTGTGTATTGCCTTCCCTCAAAGTTTACATTGGTTATTGTGGGAGATTGACAGCTCTGTCTTGTAGAGGTGCTGGTGAAATTAGCAAGAACCATGATCTGGGCCTCTTGCTCCTCTTGCACCTGGGCTTGAGCTGGGCTTAGCAGCTGAATGAGGGTGGGCTGAAGGCCTCACTCATAGCCTGATGTTGTCTCAGTGAAGCCCAGGAGAGCACTCAAATCTCTGTGCCAGCCATTACCCTCCCTCTCCCTCCTCCATGCATAACAAACATTGTAATAAATCTGGTCCTTCAAGGAGATTAACAGTGTGAGCAAAATTCTGGCAGATGTCAGAGGAACTTCACGGCCACTTTCCCAGCTGGGAGGAGGAGGATTCCAAGGTGTTATGGTTCTATGCTGTCTTTGTTTCAACCATTAGCTACAAAACCCAGTTTGACTGAGGGGAACAAAAAACTCATTATTTATCATTTAATTTATATATTAAAAAGAACACATCAACCAATATGAAAATGAGAAAACATCTTCCCCCCACCGTCTCTGATGGCAGCAACAGATAAGCAATTATTCTTGACTACAGTCACGCTTTCATTTTTCTAAAAAAAAGTAAAAAATTGCTACTTGAAATCCTCCATTAGGGAGGATCAGAATACAAACAAACTTCACAGAAAATGTTCACTTGACAGGCTCGCTCCTTGCTCTGCGCTCCAAAGCAGGGACACCTCTTGGGTAAGATTTGTACCTCTAACCACATCAAAGCACACACAAGGACACTTGTACAGAACACTACATGCTCATATTTTCAGGTTGAGTGAAGTTATCACCAGCAATCTAACAATAATCTATCACCTGTTGCTTCAAGAAACTGCATTTTGTGAATCTGTGATGGTGAAAGTTCTGATTCAATGTAACCAGACCTATAGTGTTGAATTGGTTATAAATCAGAAATTAGGACCAGCTGCACCCTGTCCTTCTGATGTCTGAGGACAAGTTGGAACACAAGAGGGGTTATTTTCTGCAAAATTTCATACTCCTATCACAACAGTTATATAAGGTGCAAGTTATACCTTACATAAGGTGAAAATATGCTGCTTATTTTGACAGTTCAAGAGCAAATAAACAAAAAACCCTGGCAACCAAAGAAACCACCACACACCCCCTCAAAAAAAGGAACAGCAAAAACAAAAGTGCATATATCAATGGAGAGAAACCAGGAATCATGTTTCACAGACAGCAGAAGATGGGAATCCTATTTTAAACAAGAACTCAGGAGCCAGAAGTACCTCACATTAAACATGGGAATTGCAAACAAAACCCATTAGGAGCAATCCAGCCTTCCCTGAAACATATACACATCATCATTACCAATAATAATTTGGCTCTTCATGTGTAATCAGTGCATGCTAGCCTCACTTTATATTCATAAGGGCCATTAACGTCAAGAGAAATTGTGCACATGGGCACCACGTTGCCCCCATGCTGCTCCTCACTCTGCATCTGCTGTG
The DNA here is from genome assembly GCF_028551555.1 of Melozone crissalis. Classification (NCBI taxonomy): domain Eukaryota; kingdom Metazoa; phylum Chordata; class Aves; order Passeriformes; family Passerellidae; genus Melozone; species Melozone crissalis. The sequence goes on along the minus strand of NW_026535791.1, from coordinate 56,745,386 downwards.
CAGAGGAAACCACCTCTGCTGGCCACTTCCCTCTCTTCCAGCTCAGGAATGGAAACAAGGAAAATGCTAGTGCCTTTTTTTTTTTTTTTTAATACTCCAATAATTTTGTACTATTAGGAGCACCAGAAAGCTAAGTTGTAACAACCATCTGTTCACATCATGCTGAATTCAAAACAGCACATACTGGAGGCACTGCAAGGACAGAATCCATCACAATCCCTGCTTCAGATTCTGATGATTGATTTCAGAGGTTATCATCATCTAAAAATGGCCACACAGATTAAGGATTTGGAAAATAAATTTTAAAAAGCCACAACCTGCTCCCCACCCCCCCAAAAAAAACCCAACACCGTACATAAAAAAGCCCCCCAAAAAAACAGCCAAAAAACCCAAATCAAAACAAACCCAGAACAAATTAAAAAACCCACCCAAGCATTAATCCACCATACTTCACTTAGGAAGTCCCCCCTTCTACTTTCCCCCAACAGATACAGGACCAGGAGAAGCAGCATAATCTGCTTCCCCAGCATTTTGACAATATCCTCACAGGATGAAATTTTCACAAAGAAAAGACAACAGTCAGTCACTGCAGTGTTGTAGGAAAGGTTCAGAGAGAGCACATAGCATTAAATCACTCTCATGAACACACCAGCTTCAAAGTTCATCAGCTACATGAGCATTATAACCCTCAGCTGTCTGAAATACAAAAATAGGGAAGTCTGACTGAAGTCTGCTACACACAAGGTTGAGCAAAATGTTGAAATACAAACTTGTTACCTTGCCCTTAGTAGCTCAGATGAGCCACAGAAGTATAGTTTCCTTCACATAAAAGCTAAGCCACCAGGGAGCTTCCAGGAACATAATTGAAACACTGAAGGAATTCATCTTACTAAACTGTCTGCAATAAATAGAGAATAAATTATTCAATTGGACCAATACTTTATTTTTAAGTATACCTTATCTTCTTTTCTGAATAGAGCATATCAAGTCAGTCATAGTCAAGCCACAAAGGTACAATATTTTCTTATCAGAATAACACAGGCAGAGATATTTCTTGAGGTGGACTTATTTCACCCTTTTGCTTCATCCTAAAACTATGTCAAACCCAAATCTATCACTACAGCTATCAAATCTAAAGAGAGAGCTCACACAGGAACCTACAGAATTGTAAAATCCAAATGGTTTTGCTTTAAATAAAATATCAGTAGAAAATGTTGCATATCTAATCTTTATTTCTCAGGTTTATTTAAAAACCTGCATTGGGCAATTCTTGCATACATTTATAACACGTTGTCAGTCCCTCATGCACTTCCTACATTCCTCTTACAGAACCCCAGCTTGGTATCCACATAATCTCAAGACACTTATTTATAATTGTCTTAAAGAAATTTAATAATTTCTGATTTTGCTATCTTCCTTGCAATGATTTAAACAACATGCTTTTAGATAAGGACAGAAACCTTGCTTGTCAGTGCCCATTATTTTACTATGATTATACAGCTAAGTAATATTTTTATTACTTTATCATGTATTTTGTTACTATATCAAGTATTAAGTCGGATAAATATAAGTTCTGTACCTTGCAGGACTACAGCTTATTCTTCTATTACATTAGATCTTATGTTCATAACATACTTTAATTAGCAAGTCTTTTACTTAGGCCATGAGGATACAGCAGGAAGTCACCAAGCACTTCCATCTTGTTAAAGAGGATTCCATCCCCAGCTGCAGAGAAAAGGGAAGGGCACAAGCAGCTAGGGGGAACAAGTCTTCCACACGCACAAGAACAACTTCTTTTCACTGCAAGCAAAGATTGGTTCCTGGTTTGACATCTGTCCCCAAACCTTTGCAGAATTTCCACTGCACTGAACATATTTAACTTGTCTGTAGTTTCCATCTCATTTTACTGGATAAAAACCAATACTGCCTGCAAAACGGAAAGAAGGGGAGAAGACAGGTGTACAGAGAGGTACCACCATCACCACCCAGCCTCTATGGAACAGACAAATCCCACTGAACTGCAGTGGCCTGAGCATCTGCATTGCCAGCCCACCCTCCAGCACAGCAGTCTGGTCTCAGAGGTCTGGAATTTAAATATGTCTGAGAGCATCTTTGTTACTGTAAGTTTTGAGCTGCTATCCCTTGAAAGGTTACTGAATGATATGCAAGACTGACTGAATAATAATTAAGATATAATTGGATTTGGAAAAATCCATATGTTAAAGCCCTTAGAGCTTTAGCAGTACATAGCCCCTCTCCTCTGCCAAAAAACATAAAAATCTGTCCCACTTATGCAAAAAAGTATACCACAATTGCAAGTTAAATGCTGTATTTTGATTTTTATTTTGATTTAAAAGGAATTCTCCATCACTAAGGAAAACTATTAGGTATTACAGCAAAAAAAAAAAATGCAAAACAAGATGCAAAAAAAATGCAGGCAAAAAAAAATGCAAAACAAAATGCAGGCACATAGAGGAGCAACATGAAGACACCGAGGGCAGACTTGGTGCTTTATGAGTTAAAAATGATCATTTGGTCAGTTATTTCAGCAGAAAAAATTACTCTCCACTTCCTGTGGAAATGACACAGCCTTCACAATTTGTCAGCTGCTCCTTCACATCAGCATGTGGGTTACTATAGAACACCAAACACCATCATGGACAGATCACACAATTTCACACAGCACCACAGAAACTGTCTCTGCTTTAGTGATAAGTCATGTCTGAAACCATTTTTAAAATATAAGAAGGAAGAGCTCTGAAATCTGCTGCAGCTTTAATGCAGCTTGCACAAAGACAGATCACCACTCATCCTTCACTGGCATAACTGTGACCTCAGAAAATACTTAACAAAAAAAAAAAATCTATTTTTAAGTATTATTTTGTTCTGAACTCCCTTTGGGATACAGTCTTTAACACAAAAAAAGTCACTAAACAGATCTATGGAAATACATCTCTAAAAACACTCAGTGTTACAGATTAGGTAAAATTGTAAAAGACTACCACAAAGATATCTCATAAAAATACCATCTCTATAGATAATCCATGAAAATTTATTATGAAGCACTGATACTTATGACAGTATTTCTAATAAAATGTTATTGTCATTTTATAGCAAAATATTATTCATTAGGTCATTCTCTTTGAGTTCTGAACATAACATCCTTAGTTTACATTTCTGTGGAACAATAAAATTGTGACAGATACATGCTTCCACGTTGAAAACATTTTGACAGTCTCAGATTTCTACTTTCTCTCCTCAATAACTCATTAAGTGTTTGTTTTCTAATCACTTTTTTGGTAACCTACTCCTTATAGAAAATAATGTGATAAACCCTAACTCACACCTAGGATTAGAGCACTGAAGAAAGTGTTAATAGCTATGTATTGCAATTGCTGCTCTTTGAAAAGGAAAATGAGGATTAAACACATTAAATGGAATCTCACACATCAGAGCAGAATCACTGCCCCAGAAAGTGAGAGACTCATGAGCAAGGCTCAGGATTTTGAAAGCCTTATAGAAATCAGTTGTCTAGATACTGATACCCTTCCAGTTACTTGAAAGAATCATAATTACACAGGAATAGGCAGGGACTGAGTACTAATCCCTGAGGGTCAATTCCTTGTAACTTTCCTCAGTCGTCAACATATTAAATAAACAACCATACCCAAATCTCTAAAAAAATGGAATGATCTCTGCTTAGTTCCCTGCCCTGGCCCAGCCCCAGCACCACAGGGGATGATTAGTCCTTTTCTGCAGGGCTCCCACCCTCCCTGCCCAGGCCAGCCCCTGGGAGACACCTGGGCAGCCCTGCTGTGTTCTGCCTTTGCTTTGGGGACAGCAAACTGCCCTCCAGATAAAAACATGCACAAAAGTGTGAACAGATAGAGACTCCACTTCTGAGCAACCTGGTCTAGTGGGAGGTGTCCCTGCCCCTGGCTGGGGGTGGTTGGAACTGGACGATCTTTAAGGTTCTTTCCACCCCAAACTACTCTGTGATTCAAGTCAGAAAAAGTCTGCCCATCACATCTCCCCCTTAGTTCAGCTATATGGCTAGAAGCCATTTCAACTTCAGAATTGCAAAGCAACTGGTTTGGTATTTGAAAAGAGGATCTGGATGGTAAAAAAATAATTCATCTGAAATGTTGACCTTGTTAGTATTCCCATAAAACAAAGCCACAATTCTTTTAAAAGCTAATTAAGGGGAAATGAAATCATGAAAATAAACACTTCTTTAGGAGAGTTAAAAAGGGTTAGGAGTGAAACAAGGTTTCTGCCTGAAAGAAACAGTGAGGGATAATTTCAAAAACCAAACCCTTTAGTGACATTATGACTTCATTTTTAAGGAAACATGTTAGTATTGTGCTCATGGAAATAACAACACTGTATAAGCTAGAAATTCAAGCACCACAATCACTCAGTGACTCAGCTAACCCCATTCAATTCAACAATGATGACAGTAAATCCATTATGAAGCATGCTAATAGCAAATTGCAGTGTGGATTAGGAGAAAAGCACAATATTTTACCCTTGTCATCTCTATTCAGATCTCAAAAGAAAGCTAGCGAATCTACAAAAATAACAGTACTTATGTAATCCTTAAGTATTTCTGTTGCAGGTTTACTGAGGACAGGTGGCTTTTAGAACTGAGCTTCAGACATTTTTGCAGGGGTCCTGAGTTTTATTAAGTAAAAGTTTGGAACAGTCTCTTAGTAATACATACAGTAACACATATAGCCTTCAAGTGAAGCAGCACAGTATATATAACTTAGCACTTTTTATAGCTTTAAGGGTACGTGTTACATTAACTAATAATGTAAATGTGATTTACTGAACACAAACCAGCTCATTAGAGGTTTAGCTGACCAAGCACCTTTTTATTTGGTGCATTGTACAGAGGCTACTAAAATGAGGCTCCATGCCCAGGACAGAGTCACTGCTCAAATGAGAAGTTAATACTATGCAGCAATCAAAAAAAATTATACAATTATTAAGCAGTTGTCACACTAAGATATAAGACTGTAAAGTTAGAGAGGATGCTGTTATTTCAGAATGTATGTTACTTGGAAATGCAGCAGCTCATCCAAGTTTCACAGCCATGTAATAAATTGTGAAAGCAGAAAATTTAATCAAAATTCTGACTAAAAGAAGTAGATACTGTATTATGTTTCTCACAGCAGTAGTAAAATAGAGATGGCAGATACCTTCATCTATGTCCCAGAAAGCTAGTTATGCATGATATAATCTATCACATCCAAATACAGCAATGCTTTTTAGACACCTGTTTTATTTTAGTATGATGTTGTAAAAGACAATAAAAAAATCTATTTGCAAAGCAATGCAGGTGTGTGCATATCTACATCCACTCAGTGTGGGTATATCTCAGAATTAACCAGATTTTATCCTAATAAAGCAGAACCTTGTCTACTTTTTTCTTGAAACATCTTTGTCTCCCACCACAAAAAAAACTTCTGGAAGCACAGACACACACTCAAGCCCCCTCAAAAATCCAAAAACACCAACCAAACAAAAAACCCCCCCACACACACAAAAAAAAAAAAAAAAAACCAAACAAAAAAAAACCCATCAAATGAACAAAACAAAACTGACCAACCAAAAAAACCCAACAAAATCACACCGAAACAACCAACCAACCAATATTTTTTGATCAGGAAAAATGAGCATTGAGAATTTCATTCCCAGTAACAAGGTTGCAATGTCCTTTCCTAATCTGGGCTTCAGTTTAAACATTTTGTTCTCTCAGTTGGATTCATCTGTCTAATCCTTATGCTTCTGGGCACAGCTGATGGGCACTATCCTGTGCGACAGTGGGGACCATGTCCTCTCAGACTATGCTTACAACATACAAGATTTCACCAATATTTATACATAGCTTTGCCCTGGCACGAAGGTCATAAGCAACCTAAACTTTGACCTAAATCTGAGTCCACAAAATACCATCTGAATAGGAACTGTCCTTGCACTGACCTCCTCTCATTGCCATGCATATTCTTCTACATTCTCCTAATTTTTTCTCTTACACTCTCCTAATTTTTGGTTTTTTTTTTTTTTTTTAATTAAAGAGGTTGGGTTTTTCATGAGGCTCTAGAAAACAGGAAGAACTATCTCTTATTCTTCCTTTGTTCAGAGAAACAATATCTCTTGCCTCTATCCCTAGTAAAAAGTTGCCATCTCCATTGGGCTCAAATGGAAATCCCAAGACCCCCAGATGTACACCACTATGGACTGCCTGTTTTAGAGATGACACCTGCACCAGATTTTTCTGCAAATAATTATTACTTAGCTTTTCTTCTACAAACACATGATATATGTTGATATGGTTTCTGGAAATGAAAAATACGAAAATGAGGCAAAATGTCTGTAAATACAAAGTAATTTTTCAGATGTTTTCCTCCAGATGATGGAGGGTACTAGATGCTTCCACCTCAACATGTTCAACTGCTCTCCAAAGTAAAAAGAAAAAGGAACAGGGACAAAGGTACTGGAATATTTTTTTGTTACATGGCATTTTTACTGGTTTTTCTCACTTCTGCAGCATTATGTGACAGACCAAACCAACTATTTGTCACCAAGAACCAGAGCTACGATCATTTGTGAAACTGGCACTTAAAGGAGAAGAGGAAAGCCTAAAGCAGCTTTCAAACCTTTCTATTATTTTTTAATGGTTGGATTAAAAAAACCCTGCTACTGAATCATAGTCCACCTCACAGATAACCTGGAAGAAGCTTCATGGTTGCCCTTCAAGAAATCCCTACATGACCATATTCATTTCCTACCTTCTTTTGTTACCAAATTATCCTTTAGTTTCTTCTCATCTAGAGCCACCTCCTTTCTTTTGGGAGCTCTGCACCCCTGAAGCTCTTTTCGTTATTTTCCACTCCTGTTTTTCTCATCCTCTGCCTTTTTCAGCTTTTGCCCACCAGAGCCAAGAAGGAGCACAGGCATCACAGCAGGGGCACCCACATACCCCCCCATGTGTGGGTACCACTGTGCAGCCCCAGAAGCTGTTTCTGAGCTCAAGAGGCTGGGCACAGGAGGCAGCTACAGGTGGGCTCTGTGAGGCCACACAGCCCCTCAGGGGCTGAAGGGACCCCTGGAAGGCAGCAGGTCCCAACTCCTGCTCACTGTCAGGTCACTGGTGGCTCTCCTGGCTGTGTAAGACGAGGCCTCACAGACCCAGCTAGAAGAGCCATTCTGTATCTTACAGGATGACCAATTAAAGTAGTGGCCACTTTTAGTTAAGCGTATAACTGAGTAATTTTTCATTTTAGTTAAAATGGGGATTTTTCGCTGTGTTTCCCATTCCAGCTGTATTTCACGATACTTAAAAGGTATTATTGTGGATGTCAGAGTGCAGGACCACAGAGAAATAGGCTCACCTTCTATCAGCTTTTGAATAAGAAATACAGTAGAATGGATCTTCATTAATTCAGATCATGCTAGTAAGACCAACACTGAATTATTAAATTATGGTGAACAAGTTCCAGAACAAACAGCATAAACAGATTCTTAACTTCCAAGTGTATTTTGTTCATTTGTGCTGACAGCTGTAACACAACTGTAATTACTTACTACACCCAGTAAATTACAACCTTTTTAAAAAAACCCTTCATCTTAGCATCAATCATTGAACTTCTGCTGAGTAATGCTGAAACCTATTTTTCCATTGTTTTTCTTCATTTTCTCACTTTTTCTCACTTCTAAGTGAGAAAATTAACAGAGATATTCTGGCATATATCATAAATAGCAATGGGATAGTGGTTAAAAACTATCTGTACTAATTTTTTCAGAATCAACTTTCCTTCTAAAAATACAAGACTCCTCATACAAGACTCTTTTTCCATAAGATGCATGGTTTAGAGAACAGGAGATATACTGGGAGGCTATGAAGATTGTTGTTAGCGTGAGTATAAAATTTATGCCTACTTGTCCCTTGGGGCATTTCAGTGAAGTCTCAGACAAGAAAAGAGCACAGAGTTGCACTTAGCAATAAGTAACCCTTCACTAGTATTTCAAGGTATGTTTTCTTTTGTTTTTTTATTTGATGGCAATACTTTACCATCACTCAGGAAAAAAAAAAGTAAAATAACTTGAATTGTTTCCACACTTTCAATATAACTGTAAACACAGCTAAAAGCCCACATCTGGCTTGGATCAAGACAGCACATTTGGAAGAAAGGTTCCAAGCTGGTGGGAAGCCACCAACGTAACCTATTTAGAGCTGGAGAAAGGTCATCTTCTTCTTTGTAATCCAGGCTGAAATGAGCCAATGGAATCAGTAAAACTCAACCATGCACCTTATGAAGAGTAACAGTTGTATGCTTAAGTGTATTTTGGGATAAATGGTTAGTAAGGAATGGAACTTGTAGACCAAACCCATTTTTATGAATTGTCATTGCTTTTCTCATGCAATGATGACCAAAACATCCGTAGAACTGAAGAAAGATATACAGATCACTTTTCAGGCATTTCAAAAGACAATGTCCATGAGCTTAATGGGGACTTTTATGATCTTTTGAGAAGCCCGAATTGATTCTGCTGGAGCAGACAGACTCACAGTTGAAACACTGTGTTTCTTCTTTAAGTGGTGCTAGAAAATAGGCCTAAGCAAGTCTTAACGTGCTCAAATGACAATGACACCTACATTGTTTAATTATATTTCTGTATTACCCCCTCTAGCCCAACCATGTAATTTTTATGGAGTATGTGTATAAAACACAGTGCTCTAGCAGAGCAAATTTATACTACATCAAGTTACATAAAACTATTGCAACTTCAGCATTAGAATGCACAGGTTAGAGAGGAGGCCTTCCAAAAGCAATGCTGCACTTTGGATGGAGGAGAAAGACCAAACTAAATCACTTCTAGTGAAGTTACAAGGGACCCAGAGTAGCGTAACAATGCTGCCTTCTGCTTAAAAGCAAAAATACAGGAAACAGATGTTTCCTAGTCCCTAGAAATTCTGGCATATCAAAAAAAATACAAAAAAACCCCCAAAAAAAAAAAAACCAAAAAACCCAGCCAAATAAAGCCCTCTCCTCCTCCTAAGCTGCCAGACAGAGAGCTGGCAGGTGCCAGGAACCAGTGGTGAAATGAGATGAATTGTAAAAAGTTCCTGCATGCATCTATTTCCTCAAAAGAGGATCAGCTCTGCCTGTATCACTGTATCATTCTGACAGTTGTCTAGCATGTTCTTAAGAAGGAAATGTCACCTGGAAATGTAACAGAGTACATATACTCCATCACTCAGCTCATGCACAGAAATGCAGGGCAACATCAGACTGATCAGAACTCTGCAAATCTTAAAAATTCACAAGTAAATGGGTGACAACTAGAAGGAAGTTTTCTAGCTACACTCTGCTTTGTGTCACCTAAGCTAGTTTCCCCTGCCATCCTCATTACATGATAGCAAGAGTCATACTGGGATTCTAAGAGAGGAAAATATCTAGTGCATCAAATTTTCTCCTGAAACACAGTGACAGACTGACTTGGTTTAGTGTGATTTTCTCCTCATCAGCCACAGCATACAATTTGGGATTTGAAGTTACCTACAGCTGTTAAGGTAAGTATGGCTAGCAGTGACCTGGAAAATTCTTCTTGAGTTGATATTCTCCACAGATGAGCTGACTGACTTTGTGTCACCTTCTGTAAACTACCTCCTTTGCTTCCTTTTATGATCTATGCACTTATATACTTCTGTACCTTCCTTTGTCATATATCCCAAAACGATCAATTACTGAGGCATTTCATAGGCAGTGCTCCTTTTCTCACATCCATTCTACTTCCTCTTTTGCTGTGTACAAGAGCTGTGCTTTTTAGGTTTTTAATTTTATGCATTTTAAGAACCTTTAAAAGGAAGCCACAATACTGCCAGAAGCAGTAATGACTTCTTCACTTCCACAGAGTACTCTATTTTACTTAACACCCACTGCTATACTTGAAGGTTTTGAGAGAAGAGGACCCAGGCATCATGGTACTAATGTAATTCATTTGTCTTTGTGAAGGTCAGCAATTCTTTTCCCTTTACTGAAAAATACTGCAGACAGTACATAATCAAAAGCTTTGTTACACAGCATTTCCCAATAGCTGTAATATTCTATTGTCTGCTCCAAGATGACTAAGAAAAACCAATATCCCCCTCTCCTACAGATGCATTAAAAAAGAGGTTTCAGTCACCACATACAACTGCTCATCTTTGTGTTCTGAAGTCCACTGAAAGACTGTGCCCTTTGCAGTGCTTTTACAGGTTAAAATTTGGAGAAGAAAAATTAATTGGTATTCAGAAGATTCCTGAAAAGACCCAGAACCAGCACCTTTCCTTCTTTTTCCAATGAAAATACACCAAGTGTAGCATTTTTATTTCCATGCTGGCAAAAGTATTAATCATTGAGATTTAAATTCTTGCATGGGGGATTTCTCCAGGCTTAGTGCAGCAAAAACTTAAGACTCATTTTTCCTACTCTTTTCTTCATTACTTTTCAGTAAGCACTGCTCCAGCTTTGGGTCATTCAAAATAGAAATGTGTTTCTGAGCAAGAGCCCACATTATTTTTTTGTTTATTACGGTTAAAAAGTAATTCAGAGATATCCACCACATTAGTGAATATTGATTAAGTGCAATTTAATGAATAATTGCTTGAGAGAAGAAAACCTTTTATTTCTGAAATACAGCCGAAAGTAGTCCTTCATTTCCATTGTTGAGGACTGCAGAAAGAGATTCAGTAGGAAATAAAGTGATGTTTAGAATTTATATGTATTCAGGAAGCATCTATAATAAATATTTTAGAATTACCTGAAATAACAAAAGGTCCAACTACTCTGAAATGTTTTTCACAGAAGTCAGTAGACAGACACACACTCTAATGCCTGCAGAGTTTTCCCCCAAAAGGTTATATTGCATTGCCATCATTACCAGATCTTTCTTCTTCACAGATTCTGGGATCAAAAACCCCCTTGCGCATTTCCAGATACAAAGTAAATTTTCTTTCTGAAGCATCTTTCTCTCTGCCTGGCTCTCACACTGAAGTGCACCACTACAATTAACTCCTGAGACTTATGGTTGTAAGAAAAATACCACTACACATAGGGAAACCTGGTAAACACCATAAGGGCCTTCTCCTCAAGTCAGTGTGGGCCACCAGAGCAAATTGCAATTAAAAAAAAAAAAACCAAAACAATCCTAAAAAACTGAAACCATTTTCTTAAATGTGCAATTTTAATCCAGTATCCTCAGGGAAAAAAAAATAAAAGCAACATATCCAGGCAAATGTATAAGCAATAGAGAACCTAATTTCAGTAACCAGCACATATAAGAAAATAGAATGGGATTTGATAAAAATGGGGTTGGGTTTTGGCGTTTTTTTTTTTTTAATGGCACTGACAATGCCTTTTCTTCTCCAAACACAGTTTATCATTTGCCTTCTCAGAAGAATTTCAGTGTGCTAAGTTAAAAAGTCACTGCACTCTAGAACAGATCAGCACTAATTAGGAAGACTGGTCATATATCAGATAACAAATAATCCATCCTATGACATGACAGAAACTGTAATTACCTGGATGTGAGACTGAAGACCTCTCCGGATCAATGTTTACAACATGTCACTTTTCCCAGAGATGCTGAAAAATTATTAATGTTGCATGTATCAGATAGAGGAAAAAAAACCTAAACAGAAATTTTTAAACAGGGAAGGAAGTGCCACCATCATATGATACTTCCAACACTTTCAAGCTATGTAAAGTCAGTCTCACTATTAGTTCAGGTAAAATGAGAGGTTATATTTTACTATGATTTTCATTCAGCACATAGTCATTCAGTGACACTTCCAGATATAGTTTAATACAATGCTTCAAAACTGCACTAATATAGGTTAAAGTGATAATAATCCATTGTGTCCACCTCAAATTACAACTGAGATGTATCTCAGTCTAAGAATATTCAAAAGAAAAAAGAGGTTTAGACTCAGAATTTGTATTTAATGAAGTAAGAGCACTATACCTTCTTTCTGGAATGCAGTTGAAGACACCGAGTTCTGTCATACAAAGGACTTCCTGTGTAGGACCAACAGTTTCCCAGCTCAAGCTGATTTTGCATAGCCTGGGATTGCTTGTGAAATCTTGCACAAATCTGCACTCAGCCTGCGAGGACAGTGTTTCCAAAAGGCTGTATGGTTTCCAGGGCAGATTTCAGCAAGTGTTTTTTTAACATTTTTAACATTTACAATTGTAGCTGCACACTGCTGGGCTCACAACAAATATAAGTAATCATCACTTCGAGTTTTGAGAAGGGAACTACAGTTTGTGTTCTACTTTCTAAACTAAGCAATGCTTCAAGAAATGTAATAGCATTAAAGAATAGGTCTATCCCATACTGCTAAGTAGGCAGTCTATTCAAGGCAGTTATTGCTTCAAAGCTGAATTTTTGTAAAGAGTTCAAGTCAACAGTACACTAGAGCCTTCTCATTTCTCCCTCCTGAAAGAAATAACAAGCTGCAAAAAAGAGTTCTGGGCTGTTCTGAAATAGCAACCTAATAAAGGAGTTCCAAATATTAAAACTCACATGAATCACAGTAAGAAAAACACACAAAGAATCCTGTAAATAACAAAGGCACCAAATATCAGGTATAACACAAAAGGGAAGACTATTAATGCCAAGAATAGCAGAAAGTCATCCACAAATGGTAAAAATGAGGAGGAAAAAGAAGACTTGGCAACACAGATATTTTATGACAACTTGTTTTCATCAGCTGACCTGCCATTCAAAACCAGATATATGAACAATTCCACAAAATAGGAACATAAGAGTAAGATTGGAGCTACAAGAAACATGGCTAGTAGTGAAAAGTCACTATTTACACACCAAGGTTCTCCAATCTTTCTTAAAAAAAAACCCCAAAACAACAACAAAAACCAGCCCAAAACAAAACAAACAAAAACTACCCAAACTCCTCTTAAAAAGAAAATGCTCACACTTCAAGATAAAGCAAACTATGAACCAGATGCAATGGTCTGACAACTGCTAGTAATAAATTTTTTTTGGGGGGGGGAGGGGGGAATTTTTTTTTTTTTTTCATTTGAGAGCATGTTTTCTCAACCGCTAGTAAATGAGGCATATTTTTTAGGAATCTTTATAAACATATGTATTTGTACTCTTATTATTTATACAGTCAGATCATAGAAACCTTTTATTTTTTAAAGTAGACTGACATTGTGGGTTGCACAACACACTTTCTGTTGAAGTAGTACTTGTTCAGACAAGCTCCCACTCAAGAACCAGCCTGGTGCATTGTGCTCCATATCAACCAGCATCTTCTGCACATCTGTCAGACACTGTTCCAAGAGCTCACACTCTTTGAAGGTCAATTCCCTTCCTACCACACTCAGTACACTCAGTCAGCTCAGCAACGACAAAAATGAAAACTTCCCCATCTTCTTCTCCAACCTTCAGACAAATCTTGAGCCAAAAAGCTTTCCTTCAGGTGGACCTTATTGGTACATTTCATTTTTTTGGGGATATACTATAATAGAACCAGAGGACTAAGATACAGACCTGGATAAAGTGGTGTTCCATGTAAGATCTAAAAAGCACAAGAAAACTATTTCTAACATACACTAATTCTTATATCTGAGCAAAGAATCATAGAATGGGTTGGGTTGGAAGGGAACTTGAAGATCATCCAGCTCCAATCACCCTGGAGCTGGGAAGGGAAACCTTCCAGGGAAACCTTCCACTAGACCAGGTTCCTCAGAGCTTCATCCAGCCTGGTTTTCAACATCCCTAGGGATAGGGCATAGACAACTTCTTGTTCCAGTGTGCCACCAGCATCACAGCAAAGAACTTCCTCCTAGTATGTAATTTAAACCTTCTCTCTTTCAGCATGAAGCCATTCCCCTTTGTCTTGTCACTACATGCTCCTGAAAACTGTCCCTCTTCAGCTTTCCTGCAGGCTCCCCTCAGGTTCTAGAAGGCTGAAATTTGGCCACCCCAAAGCTTTCTCTTTCCAAGGCTGAACAAAGCCTGGTCACACTGCTTTTGATGTAGCACAGGGCACGTTTGGCCTTCTGAGCTTCAAGTCCATATGGCCAGGTCATGGCCAGGCCCTCACCCACCAGCACCCCCAAGTCCTTCCCAGCAGGGCTGCTCCCCCAGGGTTCATCCCCACCCACACTGAGATGAGGGGCGGCCCAGCCCAGGTGCAGCACCTTGCACTTGGTCTTGTTAAGGTTTATAAGATTCCTGTGGGCCCATTTCTCAAGCCTATCCAGGTGCCTCTGGATGGACCCCTTCCTTCATGAGCACCAACCACACCACTCAGCCTGGTATCACCTGCAAATTTGCCAAAGGTGCACTCAATTCTCTTGTCTTTGTCATTAATGAAGGTATTAAATTACACTGGTCCCATTAAGGACTCCCAGGGCACCACTTGTCACTGCTGTCCAACAAAACTCTGAGCCACTGACCACAGCCCTCTGTATGCAAGTGTCTAATAGCTTACTCACTCAATATTCCACTCATCAAATCCATCTCTCCAACTTTGAGAGAAGAATGTTGTGGGGAACTGTGTCAAAGGCTTTACAGAAGTTCAGATAAATGACATCTGTAGCCCTTCCCTTGCCCACTGAAATAGTCAGTGTCATTGTCAAGTGTGAATGTTAGAACACTTATCTCCTCAATTAAATACAAAATAATTTTGAGGCCCAATTACATGCTTTTGAGAATTTGTATTGTAGCAGGAAAGACGTCCCAAAGAGCTGGATCTGCAGTTATGGTGCTGAAGGGCACGGGATGAAGCTGTAGGGAGAAACAACAGAGGAGAATAGGTACCAGATGGCAACCATAAACTAAGGACACAGCCAGCTATCCCCTCTAGCATATTTTACATGCTGACAAGTACAGACACTTATAACATTGCCAATACAATCTGTCCATCTACACTTACCTCTAAAATGAGCTGAGGTCAAATTTTTATCATCATACGCATTTCTATTAAATTTCAAGTGGGTTACTTCTTGTGATGTGGCGCTGTTTTATTTTAATGGCTGATTTGACACAATTCATCTTATGTACCTGACAAAAATCTTGAAATCAAGCAGGAAAATAAAGAATTACAGAGGAAAAATCCTAAATTAAGGATTAATACAGTAAAATATTCAACACTGAAAAAAAGAAGCTACAATGCAGTTGAGAATCATATTAACAATCAACATCAAATCCATAATGCAATCAAAGTTTATAAAAGCTGTATGATGTTTCTGGGTAGATCACACCTTTCTTTCAAGGTGCATTAGATACACACAACAAAGACAAAAAACACCTTTTTTTTTAGCAAAAAGTTAAAATGGTCTGTACCTGAAAATTCTGAAATTCTCCTAAAAACTTGTGAAGAACTTTTAGAAGCCTTTCAGCACCATTTAAGAACAAAAAGCAGGACTGTCCTATTTCCTTAAACGAGCAGGACTGAAGAGTTAGTATTTTAATGTGTAATTAGTCATTACAGGAAAAGGTATTTCAGATAACACTATCCATCACAGATGAAACTAGAGTGCTTTCAACACCAGATGAATCCTTGAGGATTTCAAAAGATTTCTATCATCAACCCATGCTGGAAATTACCTGAAATAAACAGACCTTTTGGATTTCATGTAGTTAAAAGAAAATCTGCACAGAACATAGAATCAGTTTAATCTGTTACCACTAAATTTACTTCATTCAAACTACGATAACTTGCATGAGCTAGGGATGTGGCTTATGACTCATTTCTAGCCTTTTAGGCATTGGACCTGAAGCAAAAGTGCTTCCTGATGAATATTAACTTTGTTTTTTGGAGTAGAACATGGTGGTATTTGGTCAACTGATGACCTTGGAGGTCTTCCCCAATCATAATGATTCTATGGTAAAAACAACTTTTCTCAGTTTCAGAGGTGCAAAGACTGGAAAGTCTTCACAGTTCCCTTATGAAGCAGACTCTCCCAAAGCAGCATTGAGGAAGGTACAGCACCAAGGCCACCCAGACAATCCAGCACTGCTGAGAAGCCCTAATGATCTGCAAATGCACTTCAAGTATTGGCATGCAAATTAGACATCATGAACAATCTTCTCTGCTTCCAAGTTTGGCATATTTATTACAACCTGAAAAAATCTGTAGAAAGTAGGCCAGGTTTTTACTCAGCTAAACTTGGACTCAAACACATACACAATCTGTCAGGGATCAGTGGCAGCATCACAAAGAAACAGACTCTTTTGTATAAACTGGCTAGTCATGAAGCCGGCAAAAATAACAAGGTATTGGGCTTTAAAAATAGCCAAAACAAGAAGCTGCACAACAAAGTTACTTGAGCATAAATGCCCCATTTGTTTCTTCAGACAACACTATAACAGATAGCTTGAATAACATAACCAAAAGTATATCAATGGGGGCAATACAGAAGGGATACAGGCTATAAATTCTTATCTGCAGAAGAAATCCTGTTCTGATTTAGATATCGACAAGGAATTTGAGATCCATTCCTTTATTTCCTTCTTTTAATTTCCTCTCTTACAAGGCCATTACACAGGCCAACTTGCTTAATTTCTTGAATCAAAGTGCTCCAAGTGGGAAACCAGTCAGTGTTTGTTCTCATACCCAGAAAGATTTTACACTGAGCTAAGTTTATAGTACTCTCAAAATATTTCCTGTCAAAGTTTTACAATTAAAACTCCTGATAACAGAGCATTTATTTTATTATAAGTGTATGCTGTAATTAGTTTGGATACAGAAATGACATAAAAGCTTCATGTCAGCATATGATGTGCTGGAATACCAGAATTCCTAAAAAATTCACAGAAGGTATGCAGGGAGATAAGAATCACTATCCTGGATGCCACACAAAACTTTCCATCTCAAACTCTCCAGTCTAGGTGCTGGGGTTCACCCCCTATTACCCTGCCTTGCAGCATCTGTAAACTCATCACCTCAATGACTTTCCTGACAATAAATGTGCCCAAACTTCTGAAGCAGCATTTCAAGTTATCTAAAGGAAAGAGATGCAAAAAAATTCTTTTTTCAATCAGTGTTTATGCCATTTCCCCAGCACCATCTAATCTTCTGAATTTTAGAACATGGCAAGTAGCATCCTTTCTTTTTCTTGCTATTTTATCTTCGAAAGAGCCATCAGATAATGACTCATGAGTGACCTCAAGACATCTATAATACATTTCTCCAAAACTATTTGCTGACATCACTTATGTTTTAAAAATGCACTAGCAGGAAAATGTTTATTCCCACCCTTAATTCAACTGACCTTTCAGATGACTACATTTCTTTGGAACATAAGCTTCATTGTGCCTCTTCTTCACTGTGTGCCAGTCACCTGTCAGAATTCAAAGCTCTCTTACTTCTAAAGAGGTTCCTTAGGAAGATCAAAAAGCCAAGATTCTCTGTAGCACAGATTAATTCAGAACTAAAATCTTATCTCAACCTGAATACATAGTCACTTTAACAAACATTTTTTGCTGAAAATA
This sequence comes from Melozone crissalis, assembly GCF_028551555.1. Classification (NCBI taxonomy): domain Eukaryota; kingdom Metazoa; phylum Chordata; class Aves; order Passeriformes; family Passerellidae; genus Melozone; species Melozone crissalis. The sequence goes on along the minus strand of NW_026535791.1, from coordinate 56,727,869 downwards.
GCAGAGATATGAACTGGCTTCAGATTATCTGGTTCTACTACTGTTCCTGTGAAACACTGGAAATATTGCCCCATGTCCTGACAAGATTAATTTAAGGGGACTGACATGAACATTTTAAAAAAAAGCACAAAACTACATCAAAAACGTCTCAACTACGTGTTGAGATTTTTAGAGGCAAAGTGTTTGCAATTGAAAATCTACCCCACAGCAGAACTGTTTACAAGATCTTCCTAAATTGCTTCTAATGCTAAAAGTGAGATGTCAAATCATCACATTCAGCTTTTTTAAATGTTATATTTTCTCAGGAGAGTGGCAACTGTCCCCTCTGCACTCACCAGCTCAGCAACACCACTGTTACAAAAAAATTGGGAAATTAGTAGAATCCACATAAAATTAGTCCCCAAAATGATTACTTCCCACAAACTTTTGTCCACACAAGAAAAAACAATTAAGTACAATAGCAAAGTGTGTTCCATGCCTCAAAAATCAACAAAGCTACTGAACACAACGAATTCACAATCTTGAAATAAAACCAACAGTGTGACTATTCACGGATTTATAATTAAGATTATTCTTAAGTGCTTCATCAAATCAGTTCCTTGATGAATTAAAATTTCAGGTAAAATCATAACAACTTATGTTGCTAGAAAACCATATATCTATTACATTCAAGATTTACTCACATTTAAGAGACAGTTCCCAAACTTTTCTAGCTATATTCTGGCCTATTTTATTTAATCTGAAGTCATAAAAAATATTCTTACCAGAAAGAAGGCTTTGATTTCTGCCAAATCTGTTCCAGTAGTTTAATATTTCAACATTCCCTGATGTGTGTGCATTACTGACAGCCCAGCAAAGTCTTTTAGCAGAAGGAGGTATTAAGCAATTAGGCTGCCCAGAGAGGCTGTGGAGTCTTGAGAGATTATCAAAACCTGCCTGGACACTGTACTGCACAACCTGCTGGAAGGGAACCTGCTGTAGCAGGGAGGTTGGAATAGGTATCCCCAGAGGTCCTTTCCAACCCCCACCACTCTGTGATTCTGCAATTGTTCTTTTCACACAAGACAAGTGCAGATTAAAAGGGTGTAAACACACCCAAAATTAGACACAGGACACAGATGTTGAATCTGTAAAAATGAATCAAACCAGCATACACACCTAATATATTGTAGGTGATCAGAACATCCAATAAGAGGCTTTATTTATTTATTATTTCTAACACTAGCTTACAGTTTCCTCACTTTGAAAATACCTTTCTTCCCTAATATATGGAAAATAGCAACATTTATTACTGTAAATATGTATTTTAACTGAGTCCATTCAATATTTATGCAGGTTTCAATCTCCTCTGCTCATGAAAATGGCTTTTTCTAAAGACAAAGCCCAAATCAGTTTATCTGAACTGCTTCAGCTGATGAGACCAATTCAGTTCATGCCATCCACTGTCTTCTGTGCTGCAGTTTTTCCACACACATAATCTTGTCTGTATGAGAAAGTCAAAAAATATTTCAGCTGTTCAATATTTAGTATTATATTATATGAACTCCCACAGAACTGACTTCTAAATTGCCACATTTTGCTTTTCACTTGTTCTGAATTCCAGTAAATAGATGCTATGGACCATCATGGTCTGCCTGATAAACCTTTCCACTTTTAAAGGTAGCAATTCAAAAAAAACTTCAAGGTACCAAACATTTTAAGTCCCCTGATGACTAATGGTGGTTTCAAAATATTCCCTCTCTCCTCTGAAAACATTATATCCTGCTTTTCCACAAGAAGAAAACACTGAACTCACACAAACAACAACAGACAAATTGGCTGAGTACAAAAGAACAGGATGGCTATATTCAAAGTGCTGCAAAAGCAGAATATAAATGAACAAAGACAGAAGCATTATCTTCATCCAATTTTGTGCTATTACAGTCATTTTAAGCATTGTCTGTTACAAGAGTAAGCTTGAAATTTGGAAGCAGATGCATTCTAGTTGTCAGTCAACACTCTCCACTTAATTCTTTATTATTGGGTCCATCATTTTTCTTAAATGAGTTTGAACTTTTCCAACTACACAGGTTATTAGCGAGTTATTTGTATTTCCCTATGCGCTACTACTTCTCCAGTGTTTAGACACAGCTCTGTGCACACCCAGGGAAAAAACAGTGAAATGCAAAATGAGACTGCATTTCAGATAAAGTTTCTTTTCCCTTTTCCTTAAGAGCAAACTACAACACACAAATTACTTGTAGTAGACAGTATCCTGCATTTGTATGGGGAAAAAATATCATCATTAATAGCTGACAGCAGTCAGCACACTGGAGACTGAGAGCACAGAGAGGGAATCAAAGAACCCACAGGATACTGTCTCATGCACCTGCAGAATTTCCCATGTGAGGGAGTAAACTTTCAAAACAAGTTAACAGCAGTGTCAGTGCATCTGGAAACCCAGAAGAGGGTTCTTCTTCCACAAGAAGAAACAGCCTCAAGTTGCACCAGGGGAGGTTTAGATTGGATATTGGGAAAAATTTCTTCCCCAAAAGGTTTGTCAAGCACTGTAAGAGGTTGCCCAGCAAGGTTCAGTAACTACCCCTGGGGGTGTTTAAAATGCATGTAGAGAGGCCACTTGGGCACATGTTTTAGTGGTGGACTTGGCAATGCTGGATTAATGCTACTCGATGATTTTAAAGGTCTTTTCCAACCTAAATGATCCCATGATTCTATGACTGTGAACATTTCAGGTAATTTGTAATTATTTTAAGGATAGTTCTTTCAGTTTTTATACACCTTGTCTGTATACTTCAGTACACAATCCAGCTACAGAAAAATAAGTCACAGGATGGAAACATCAGTCAAAATATCTTACAGATTCAAAAGAAAATGGACTGGAATTTTTTTAACCCCAAATGGCAACAAACCCAGGAAAACAACCATGTCAGTCATTTAAAACATTCATACACAAATACAGAGCTCCACTACTGATTTAAGTAAGAGACAAAAAGGATCATATAAAATCTGTAAGGAATCACATGGCCACGAAGATATTCTCCAGATATTACAATAAAATTTACATTGGAAATAGATAGGATTTTTTTTTCCAGGTTGGATGGGGAAAAAAGAAAAAAAAGTTATATATTTCTTTTTATTACACCCACTTCCAAAAGATCAGATCAATTATTATATAAGTTATCTACTATTATTCATATACAATTTACACTGCCTGTCCTTTTTAATTAGTCTTTCACCCAGCCATAATAAAAGTCAGCTGAACTGCAGAACAACTGTCGAAAGACCAACCAGGAGAAAGGACAGCAGTGTTATCACCACAGGAGGATGAGACTGTTTCACTGCAAGAAGCTTCTGAACTGAATGGGAAACTTTTCACACATCACCAGAAAGGAAAGCATAAGAAAGACCTCGGACACTGCCTTCACTTTGCCTCCTCTCTGTACTGAGCAACTGCTGATTGAACTCCCACAAACTGCACCCTTCAGGTGATTCTTGTTCTGTGGTGTAGGCAGCCTGTACAGGGCAATAAGTCAAGGCAGTGGGCATAAAGCAACAACCCAGTGTGGCTTGGACAGTATTCTTCTGTTGACAGTACTTTGTGTTGAACTTTTCCTCCCAAATCAAACAAAAAACCCAACCAAATAAAACCCCCCCAAACCAAAACCTAAACAGGAAAGAGTAAGCTTATTCTTTAAATAGAAATCAAAAGTGTGTTAAAGACTTCTTAAGTTAAAGAGGAGACTTTTTCTTACTCTGGGTGCCTTGTGCAAAGCAGGCCAACTAGTAATTTTAAAAGGTAGAAGAGGATTTGTGGCCTGCAGTGGAAAATAGGTATTAGAGCTTAATACTTACTACTGAATATAAAGACAATTTCACTTCATAACTAGCAAAACTAGACAGAACTTCAGAACATTGAAGTGAGTTTCATATAACCAAACATCTACATCCAGCAAGAAAGCTGCTTGAGTAGGGGCCACAGGCCCTGTCCACTGTCCAGGGATACTCAATATTTCCCACTGTAACGGCCCTCTGCAATTACTCAGGTCTGGCAACGTCATACAGCCAAGACTAGCAAGTACTATGAAAAACAGCCCTTCACCCAACTTGAGTATTCCAGAGACCTTGAGGAAAAACAACCCCTTTTCAGAAACCAAGGCTGAGGAGAGCATGATATTTTTCTCATAAAAATTATTGACAGGTAGTTTTTCCAAAACACTACATCTCCTGATAGGAGGACACCTCAACCCCTTGAAATCTTTTCTAGCTCCTTTGCCTATGAGCTATATACATTAGTTTTATTCAGTTATAAAACAATGCTAAAAGTTGGTAAGTAACTTCCACATCATTCATGAAGTGTCTTCTAAACTTTCCTTTACTCTTTGCTCTGAATTCTGCTCACAAAATTTCCATTCAATAAATATTTCTCTTCCAGCATTTGTTGTTTGAGCAATGCTGGTATATTTTTTCTCTTAAAGAGAGAAGGCGGATAAACAGAAATACTTAATTACTAATGACTGCTACAAAACCTGGGTTTTGTAGTTTCCCTTCTCCAAACCATTTAACCCACCTCCAAGCTGCATTTTAAGGAATTGAGAGCAGTTCCAGGTAATCTGACTGAACAATACTAAAACAGAAATGAAAGTAGAGGAGATATATTTTAATAGTCCTGCCAACAAGAGGACTAATTGCATTATCCAATCTGAGAAAGTAGGAAATAAAGTATAAACAATTCTGTGAGAGAATGTGTACACAAGCTCCTGAACTGCCCTGATTTGACTTCAGTAGGAGCAAACTCCATAATCACTCATACCCTCACCAGCCAGTAGACACTAATTTGCAGTTGTCAGGTCCCTCATAACATTCCAGTCTCCTCGTCTAGGCAGCTCAGTTCCTTTCTCTTTGCTCTTTCTATCAGAAGAATCACATTTGTCACTTCCTCTCTCACCTTCCCTTTTATATAACTTCCAACCAGAACATCAAGACTTTATTTATGTTACTTCTACTATGCTCCAATTTTCCCCATTTTTGAGAATCAGGATCTTTCCTTAGTCCTCCATCCTGTTATCCTGTATCTTGTGCCACCTTCTTTCCCATACCTGCTCTATTCCTGCATGCGAGTTATCCACCTCCACGATCCCTGTCCAGCCATACGGCTGCCTGCGCTCCACCACAGCAAGTCACTGAGCTGAGGCTCAAAACCAGGACCTGCCAGGACAGGTACAGCTGCCCACTTCAAATAACCAAAGATCCCATTTTCCCTCCTGCTCCATAATGCCACATAGCAAACAACTGGCCAGGGAGAGCTGCTGGCTGCACAGAGGACGGGTGAGGTGAAAGGTCAGCACACGAGCACCACAGGAAGGAACCTCTCCTGCAGACCCATCACCTCAAAGAGGGCAGATGCCCAAGTCTCTGCCCATTACCATGCAATAGGTCCCATTTCCCTGAAAATAATCCCTTTCCTGACCACATTCCAGCAGGGGAAGTTCTCAGTAACAAGCATCTTTGAAATGTAGAGCTGCTGAAGACTTTTTTTATGCTAGCCACTGTCGCAGACATTTTTTCACAGAAATCCTTTCTTTCAGATTTCTGTATCTTCTGGGAAGCAAAGGGCCCCAGAAGATGAATGTAAACAATTGTTATCGGCTGCTGTGGAACGCAACAGGGGTTTCTTGATTGGCTCATGTTTCTATGTTTATAATTAAAGGCCAATCACAGCTGCAAGCTAGGGGACTGAGTCCCTGGACACAACTTTGTTTTAAGTTCTTTCTTTTCTATTCTTAGCCTAGCTAGCATCTGCAAACCTCTCTCTTTATTCTTATTAGTATAGTTATAATGTATAATATATCATATATCAATAAATCCAGCCTTCTGATCAAGAAACAAGATTCTCGTCTTTCTCTAACCATGGCGGCCCACACAGGCACTGTAATAAGCCACATTGAAATGGATGTTCACAAGAAACACTAAATATACACTCATCATGCAATGCCATTTTTGTATGGTTGAGAATTTAGGTTCCTGCTTGGTCTTCCCCTCTCAAGGGTAATAACACTAATCTCCTAGTATGACCTGCAATATAGAGCAACACTTCTCAGATTCCAGCTTGATTTTCTTCTTTCCTTCTGGATTGAAATTGTTCCACATCTTTTCTATACAGTATCTCACCAAAGCTGAACGGAACAAAATAAATAGTTTTCAGGCCATACATAAAGCTCTGCTTACATTTCATATGTTTACACTCTGTTGTTACAAGGCATCCTTACAAAGTGCCCAATTTCCATACTTACTTTTTTCCCTGACCAACTTCATTGAATACAGACCCTCACAGAACCCCAAGTCCTTTCCCACTGTCTCCTAATCAGCTCCAAAAGAGTGACATGAATAGGTTACACTGCAGTCGCACAGTGTGACTTCTCTGTGACATCAGCTTCATGCTACATCTGGTCCCAGATACAGCATATGCAGAGCACTAATAAGACATTCCACATATTTTGGGGTCTTTGATGCTGACTTCATATTTTTATTGAAATCACAAAGACCCATTCCCACCTATATTTAAAAAAAGTGTTTACTTTATTCCAAGACTTCATAAATCATTTAGGACACAGTTAATATTCGAAGACCTTATTATCATCACAGCAGGCAAATGTTCCCAACAGTTCAGAGAGAATGAAATTTGATAGGAGAAAAAAAAAGTCATAATAAATATTATATGGCCAAGGGAGTGTTTGGTTGAAGAGCATTCCCAAATCATGCACAAGCAGTCTCTGGGGACTGCATTGTGTTTTTTATCCTGGCCTCTTTAGTCTTCTTCCTCATTTTCATTGTCACAATAAAAATGAAAAAGCTCCTAGTAATAAACGTGATACATAATTTACATTCACATCCATGACATCATTGTCAATCCATGTAGATTAATGAAGTGAGCATCTCCTTTTAAACAGCAGAAATCATTATTTAAATACAGCAAAGTGAATTATAGCTTAGTATATTACCTGCGGTGTCAATCACACTGTTCAATTCTTCAAGACAGACTTTAAATTAAGCTGTAATAGTCACCAGCCTCATTCCTTTATGAATGTGATTGCCCTCACTGAAAAGATTCTTCAAAAAGCAAATCTAGAAGAATACATTTGTACTTTTTAATTTTAATTAAAAGCTTTTCTGGATCAATTTGCAGATCTATTATCAAGTACAAAAGGATCATAACTACATTTAGCCAGATGTATTGTAGTTTAAAGTTAATGCCAAGATGGTTGCAGAAAATCTGACTGAGGAGAATTTCTAAAAACTATAATCTTGGCAGTATTTACTGAGATTATGTCAGTATCAATGCATTTATATAACATCAACCTATTACATGATGAGGATGGTCACCACACAAACAGGGACAGAGACAAGGCAGAGGTGCTTATGACATTCTTTGCCTTTGTCTTCAACATGGACGATGGACCAAGGGGGTCTCAGTACCCTGAGCTGGAGGACCATGACTGCAAGAATGATCAAATCCCAGTCAACCCTGAAATTGTGCACAATCTGCTGCTCCGGCTGGACCCCTACAAATCTATGGGGCCTGATGGCATTCATTCAAGAAGTCTCAAAGAGATGGCTGATGCCATCACAAAGCCTCTCTTGATGATTTTTGAGCCATATTGGGAATCCAGGGACGTACCAGCTGACTGGAAGCTGGCCAACATTGTCCCAGTTTTCAAGAAAGGCAAGAAAGAGGACCCCAGAAAGAGCAGGCCTGTCAGTTTTACTTCAGTGTCTGGCAAAATCATGTAAAAGATTATTCTAGCAGGTACTGAAAAGCACCTGAAAGACAATGCAGTCATTGATCACAGCCACTATGGCTTACAGAGAGGAAAATCCTGCTTGTTAAACTCATTTTGCTTTTATGACTAGGTAACCCAGGTAGGTGATCAAGGGAAGTCAGTTGATGCAATTTTTTTGGGATTTCAGCAATGCGTTCAAAACTGTCTTCTCTCAAGATCCTTCTTGACAAAATGTCCAGTTCTTAGCTGGATAAGCATCATGGGATGGGTAAGCAGCTGGCCCATGCATTGGGCATAAAAGGTTATAGTGAATGGAGCAACATCAGTCTGGCGACCTGTCACTAGTGGGGTTCTGCAGGGCTCCGTCCTTGGCCCTGTGCTCTTCAACATCTTCATAAATAACATGGATGCAGGCCTGGAAGGGACACTGAGTAAGTTTTCATATTATACAAAACTGGGAGGAGCTGTTGACTCTCTCAAGGGCATGGAGGCCCTGCAGAGAGACCTGAACAAATCAGAGTGCTGGAAATCCCCAACTGTTTGAACTTTAACAAAGATAAGTGCTGGATTCTGCACACGGATGGCACTCTGCACAGACCGAGTGGGGAATGAGAGGCTGGAAAGCAGTGCCATGGAAAGGGACCTGGGGATCCTGATCAATGGCAACTTGACCATGAGTCAGCAGTGTCTTGGCAGCCAGGAGGGCCAACCCTGTCCTGGGGATCATCAGGCACAGCACGGCCAGCTGGGCAAGGGAGGGGATTGTCCTGCTCTGCTTGGCACTGGAGTGGCCTCACCTCGAGTGCTGGGGTCACCACAAAATAAGAAACATATTCAACTATTAGACAATGTCCAAAGTCATGCCACAAGGATGGTGAAGGCCCTTGAGGGGAACCCTTATAAGGAGTAGCTGAGGGCACTTGGTGTGTTCAACCTGGAGAGGAGGAGACTGAGGGGAGACCTCACTGCAGTTACAACCTCCTTGTGAGGGGAAGAGGAGGGGCAGACACTGATCTCTTCTCTGTGGGGACCAGTGACAGTTCTCCCAAGGGAATGACCTGAAGTTGTATCAGAGGAGGTTTAGGTTGGATATCAGGAAAAGATTCTTCCCTCAGAGGGTGGCTGGACACTGGAAAAGGCTCCTCAGGGAAGTAGCCACAACACTAAATCTGACAGAAGTCAAGAAGTGTTTGGGAAAATGCTCTTAGGAACATGGTGTGACTCTCGGGGATGGGCCTATGCAGGGCCAGGACTTGGACTCAATGATCATTGTGGTTCTCTTTTAATTTTCAGTGATTTGGTGGTATTTTTAGGACATCATGCTTATGGACACTTTCTACTGCTTTTTGCTCTTGTTAGATTCACACTGCTTGCCTAAAAATTCAGGTTTAGCTGAACTTATCATGACTAACAACTGACACTTTAGTCCTCAAAATCTAACAATATAGGAGAAGATTTATTTACCTCTTGTCAAATAGCCTACATGCCACTTGCTATGAAAGGGCTCTCCACAAAATTAGACAACGTGGCTGAACAGAAAACCTGTGGGCTGTTTTCTCCCATGCCCAACAGCTTGCAGAGTGACCTTCAGCAAAGCACCTCCTGTTTGAAGTGGCAGTGGAACGGAGGTAACATACGTGCTGACTTCATGTGCTATATACAGCTAAGCTGCCACGATGATGCACACTGCTCAGAGGTGACACACTCAGTATAAAACTCACACCTACCTCAGAGAGACAGAAATTTACTCTCTGAGGATTCAGAAAGTATTTATTTGCTACTGAAATTCCCAGAAGACACATTCAGTACCTGATCATTAAGAGAATGAAAATGGATTTTTAATGTGGTAAGATGGCATAGGAATGGCAACCAAACTCAGCCATTCTGTATAATCAGTACATTTTCCCTGAACATCATTAATGCAAAATGAAATAACAGTCAAAAGGTCAGGACATCAAAAGGAAACCATTAACCTACAGAACATTCAATAGACATTTTTATCCTACTCCCTTCCCTGTAAACTAGATAACAAGTGATACTATTTACATTAAGAAAATATTCATTTTCTACATGCCGGTAGATGGAATCAGCTGTCTCCAAAAAGCACATCTCGAATCCTTTAGGCTTTCTTAAGAGGACATCCATGTTCTTCAGTTGACTGACTCACAGGGAGAAAGAGGCAGCAGGTGCCCTCAAGACACAAAGGCAAGTAATGCCTCACCAAGTAAGCCAGACCCCAACTCCAGCTGGAGAGCTGACAATGTGCTAACCAAAGAATTACCCCAAAGTCTTCCATTCCTGAAATTTGATTCCTCCCTAGGACCAGTGTTTTTAACCTAGCTAAAACCCAAGAATGAACAAGGTCAGTCCACCTCTCTGTCCATCTTTCTGGATTCTGACTGCACAGCTCCACCACCTGTCACACAGCAAATTCAATGGACTGCCTTACTATGAAATGCAGTTTATGCATTTCCTAGAGTCAGCCAAAGGAGGAAGGAGAAAAGTATAGGCTACTGCAAGGAAAACAATTGCATTCTCTCAATATGGAGCAGTTATTCTTACAAAAAGGGGATAATAACATTAAAGGCATACACATGACTTGGGAAGGAGAATTTTTTTTTTATAAAAAGGGTTGTATTATTTTGTATTATGCATCCCTCCACCCCCCCACCCCCCCGCCCCCAGGATGAGGGGCTGCATAATACAAAAATAGGACTAGAATTGTTATTTTTTAGTACAAATTTTCAAAAGAAGGTTCACGTGAAGTCAATGAGGAAAGCCTAATTACAAAGGATCAGCTGTGTACAAGAGATAGGAAACTGTCAAATTATCTCTGGCTTTTCCCTAGTAATTAACATGTCTGAAAGAAATTACCCACACTGCTTACAAAGTCGGAATTCAGTGCATCTCATGGTTATTGCAAACTACAAAAAACGACAAAAAACCCAGGGTGGTTTAATCATTATTCTTCCTAAATGTTACGGCACTTCTGAATACTGAATGAAGGAGGACCTAAGGAAAATTATTTCTATTCTAAAGCCCCTAGAAACTATTTTTAAAGAGAAAAAAAAAAGCAAAACGTATTACAATATTTTTGCTAGAGTTGAACATGGAAAATAAAAGGTTTTTTCCATCCTTTAAAAACAACCAATTTTACTAAACTTAAAAATGGCATGATCAGTCAAGCATAACATCCATAAATAGATTCTTCATCAACGTGCACTTCTGTTACATGCAAAATTTGAAGTGACAATGTATTCAAGAGAAAAGAAAAGAAACCAGCTGCTAAGGAGGCTACAAACATGGTGGGCAAGTGGCTTTTACAAAAACCAACACTATAATGCATCTTCCTAATAAGTGATGGATCTATAATAGTAACACTGTTGCCTTTTCCTCAGCCTGGAAATGAAACTTGAGATAATTTTAGTAAGGAGATAATATAAGAGTAGATGTTTATTTGAAGTTTTTCAAGAGCAGTTATGGAAAGATGTCTCCAAAATCCTACTTCCTCCAGGTGTGAGTACATTTTTATAGGTTTTAGGAAATTAGCATAATTAATAAAATTATTATTTGGAGGAAAGTGGTGATGCAATTTTTTCTTATGTGAAGCCAGCCCTCCCATCAGCATTAGCTGCACTTTGTCCATGAGAATGGACCTCAAAGAGTTGTTCTTGGCCTTGGTCCCCAGGTGGAGCCAGGACAGCAGAGGGGCCTTTGATACCCGGGGCTTGGAACCCTTGAATTTTTGTCTTTCTGCCTAGGGAAAGGCCATGGAAAAGTACTGGGGAAACTAGCTACTAATACAATAGGTGACAGAGTTACAAATATGTGTGTGAATAATACAGTGACAGAGTTACAAATATATGTGTGAATAATACAGAGAACGCATAAAAGAAAAAAAAGGCAAAATCCAAATGGCATCAACACAGAACATACAAATCTCATAGTAGCACTTTTCTACATTTAGGTGTTTTGGTTTTTTTTAACTTTGAAAACAGTATTAATATCATAAAATGAGTAGATAAAGAAACTAATATGAAGGAGTTTTAGCTTTCCAGGGAGAACAGAGCTAAAACAGTATGGATTGAAGGTGAAAATTTATGTCAAGCCAATTTAAAATAATTTTTTGCAAGATTAGAAATATGGTTCATAATGGGTCTCCCACGGTGATTACCAATACAACACCTTTGACTGACTATATTGACAACATGCTATGATCTACAGTATTTTCACTGAATTACTTGAAAAAATTGAATTACTTGATGGTGCAAAATCAGATAATAAATAATTAAGCCAAGAAGATCAGCAGTACGGTTCACTGAAGACAGTAATTTGACTTCCATAAACAACAAGGCTCAAGTAAAGAACCAGAGATCTACTAGAAATTTTAAAACTAAAAATTATGAAGGCTGCTTTTAATTATGTATTTCAATCTACAAAAGCTACGAACAAGACTTAGGGACCATTAAGAGCTAACAAACGGAACAAAATTTCTAGGAAAACAGTCAGGAAAACTAATAAAATTAAATTTCAATCTGTAAACTTAGAATCTCATATAATCTGAAATAATAATTTTCACAGTTTCCCCAAGACAGCATCAGAGAATAATTTCTAATTTGGGTGCCCACATATTGAAAAGGGTACAGAAGAATATGACAAGAATGACTGAAGCAACTGAAAAGTATATTTTACAATAGCACACCACAACATATAACCTCATTTTACCTCAGAAAAAAAGGCTGAGGAGAGTTAATACACATAGAGAATAAAGAGTTCTCTAAATCAAGAGTTGTAGCCATGCTGTCTCAGACTAGAAAAGATAAACATATCATTAAGGAAGAAAAAAAAAAAGCGTGAAACTTGCTACACTTTGGTAATGCTCAGAGGAAAACCAAAGAACTTAAAAGGCAGCATTGTTTTGCAAGAGAAAATGAAAGAGCAAAAGGAATGGAAAGAGCACTCACAGGGATTTCTCTCTCTGCCTGCCCTGCATGCCCTGTGCTATCCACAGCTGACCACAAGTATGAGGGTGAGAGCTCAATCAAACAGAAAAAAAGCTTTGTTAGAAGAAGATGCCTTAGTTAACCCAAAGGAGTTATCAAAAGAAAAAATGAAGCTGTCAGCAATCACACAGTATAAATAAAGATGATATGCAAATATACTGATGACAGCAACATTTGAACAGTACTTACACAAGTGGTTGCATACTAAGGCCTTTTTTAAAAAAAGAAATCAGCTAAAAGATGAATGTACAGAAACCAATGGCAATATACTGTTTTCCTGAAGGCACTAGGCCAGCTGTGATTCTCTACACAAGCCTTTGAGATGCATATTTAAATGAATTCTTTTTTTCCCTCTGGAAATTATATTTAGAGAAACAAAACACAGCAGATATTATTACGTTTCCAGATGTAGATTTATGTCCCAAATCAACTCTGGACACTGAAGGTGCCCTGGCTCGCTCTGCTCCTTGCCAGGCAGCAGCAAACCACAGCCCATGAGCTGAGCCAGGTGTTGGCACCACTGTTGTACAGATTTTAGGAGGTTTTTCTGATACCTCAAAAACTTTATGCATATGAAGGCTGTGTTTACAAAGGAAAACTTTTTATTTCAGGGCTGTACAGTCATCAACATTTATTTCGTGAGACTTCTCTGTAAAATGGTGTCAGCAACGATCGTGCAATTTACAGCATCAGCTGCCCCCTAGTTCTGCACAGCTGGAGCTATAGGAGCTGCATAGGCTCTTCTGCTAGAAGAACTAGATAGCTCTTCATCTAGATAGCATCTTCTGCTATCACTGTGGACTGCCTGCTACTGCCAACACCATGGGGGTGCCACAGCACTATTCATTAAAGCTGCACACACAAAAAAAAAAAACTAAGGGTGATGAAGCAGTGGAACAAGTTTCTCAGTGATCTAAACTGGAGAAGCAGAGTCTAGAGCATCTCAAATTCAGTACCAATCCTGCTTTCAGAAAGAGGTTGAACTAGAGTCCTTCCGAGCTCCTGTCCACCCTCAATGACCTCATATTAGTCAACACCAGCCTGGGCTGACAGGGTAAGAGCACATATATTTGATATAAAAACTGACTGCAGAAGGCCCAGGTAGCTCAGCAAGTTTCTCATCCTCAGGAAACACTTCAACAGCTCACTCTGAAAGCATACTGCCACTTCCAGTGGCACATGACATAGTTATCCTCTTTTAGAGCTTCTGCTGGAGAGCAGTTCCACAGAGCATGTCACCAAAGTGAAAAGCATCAACTACACCTTTCTATTTCTGTACCGAGCTGCCATCCAGCCCCATGGCCCCAGGCTGCCAAACAGCTGCTCTGCCAGCTACCATGGCTACAGGCAGCAAATCCCTCAACAGCAGACACCTGTAATTGTTTTCTTGAGGTTCATGCTACTTCACCAGGTATCCTCCCAGCTCTCCTCCCCTTGCATATTCCCCATGTTGCTCCCCTTTTTATATAAATCTGGTTTTCATACTCTATCTCATTGGGTCGCAAAAAAATCCCAGGCTAAGAATAACATTACTCCTGTTTTCTCTTTACAAGTATCCAACACTCAGATCCAACACATAGATTGTTGCCATCTTTCAGATTATTAAGGATCTTATTATGAAAAAAAAGATGTAAAAACAACAAGCAATAACAAAAACTACAGCCCCAGGTACATTACATTATTTCAGTCTTAAAAACACCCACATAAGAAATAGGATCTAGGAACAGTTTTGTTAATACAAAGACAGTAAAGAATGAACCCACACAGAATGGGTGAACCCAATTAATTTAAGTAAGAGTTATATCATGCTTCTTTGAGACAAAAAACATTTTTTGCAAATCTGGAAGGACCTTGCATGTCCCCCATCCTACAACCATTTCTATTTTATGGCTCTGTCTGCATCTCTAACACCACTGAAGGTAAGGATTGACTGCCTTGAAGAGTAGCATGCATGCCTAAAGGAGTACAGAAACATGAACAAAGGGGCTAGGATTCACTTTGCTAATCCTAAATCCTGCACTCTGTTCTACATTGAAGGGAGAGTCAGGCACTAGACATAGAAAATGAAAGAAATCGTCCTTTGCTAACAGCTTGTTCAACCCATTACTATGCAGAACTAGACAAACTACCTCAGACTAGGTGCTAAAACACCTGAGCTCCAGGTTAGGATGTGCTTTGGCAGAAGAAGTCTGAACAGCTGGGCATGGGTAAGAAAAGCCTTCTTGACTGCCTGCCCTGTATGGTCCTTGCATTTGCAGCGGGCAACAGAGACCAAGAGGTGCAGGAAACAGGGAAGTGGAGCTCTCCCAAAGCCAAGGAAATGCAGACCCCTGGTGCAGTCACAAGGCACTCCTGTGTGGAAGCACTCACAGGGAAGTGCTGCTCTGCCACTCCTGGGCACGGGTGTCACAGTGCTATCAGCTACCACACAAGAGTAATAGCTGGCTTCAGAGTTTATTCATCTCCTAATTAAGTTCTCATAAGTACCCTTGAGGTAATTTGGAAGAGCACATGAACGTGATGAGAGACAGAGAACTACTTAGGAGAGTAAATACAGGAGTACCATTAAAAAGCCAAAGCACTCCACAATCACAAGTAGTAATCTTATAGTAATATCAGGTATTTTCTCAAAATGTAAACTCAGTGCTTCAGGACTTTGGCATACAGCAAAATACTGTGCAATAAGTAATAATCCATTATAATGTATGTGATTTATAGCACCAAAAGAAAACCTGCCACAACAGGAACTATGTAGAAAAAAATTCAATGTAAATGCAAAATCACTTTTCATGTTCAAGCAGGGGCAAATCCATCAAACAAAACTCAATAAAAATCACAGCAAGACTGAACTAACAGAGCTCCTCATCATTGCAAAGAACAGAATCGCTACTTAATCCCTGTAGCATACAAAAGGTTTTGGTTTCACACACCTCATCTTTTCAAGGAAGCAGCCAGTTATCACCAGTATCATCAACAGAACATCAAGCTTTGCAAGTTTGGTATCACTAATCACACCAAAGAAATATATGGACTAAATATCTGCTTTTTGGAACAAAGCAAGGAGAAGAATCAAAATGTGATCCCATGTATCATCTTAGTTCACATTATTTTGCATCTTTGTTGAAGTTGCAGGACCTTATTAATTAAGTTGCAACCATTATTAATTCTGTCCCAGAAAGAGTCTCTGCACAGCTTTTCAGAATTTTGGAGGGAAAACAAGGATCAGTTATTTTAAACTCTAGAAAATACACAATTTCTAACAAGCTTATTTTCTTCCTGTTTTAATAACTACAATATTAGTCATACAACATAAAACATTTCAACTGGAAATGATGCAATACGTGAAGTAAATAGATTTTTTCTTAATGTTACCAAAAAGGTTTTCAATGTAATCTTTCAAGACACTTGCTCTGCCCTGGATATCCATTACTCCCAGGACAAGAGGTAGCTACAAAAACTTCTTGAAAATCATT
Organism: Melozone crissalis; assembly: GCF_028551555.1. NCBI lineage: Eukaryota > Metazoa > Chordata > Aves > Passeriformes > Passerellidae > Melozone > Melozone crissalis. Next base: position 56,711,615 of record NW_026535791.1, on the reverse strand, counting down.
AGAAGATTAGTTATTCTTTCTGTTGGAGGTCTACAATGCAGCAGCACCACTATCTCCGCTCCTAGGAGCCTTTCACAGCTTCTCAATTTTTTCAGGAACAACTCTTCAGCAGATTTCTAAAACCATTACCTCTCGGGAAGCAGAGCACAGGATTCAAATTAACCCATTCTGGGACTTCTTTCCAAATTCCAGTTGCTTCACTTACTAGTTTAGGTTCTCACTAGAAAAAGTCTCTGTGAAGCAGAGCAGCAGAATAATAAATATTTTGCCCATTCAGTTTCCAAAGGTTGATAAAAAGCCAAAGAATTTCTCTAGCATTCCTAAATGAAAGAAGGACAAGGCTGAGAAAAATTTGTAAAGGACATTCTGAATGGGGACAAAAAAAATCCAAAATGTTATTAGTCCCACATTTTTCAATTATACACTCATATTTGTTTTTAGTATCTCTATCAACACCTTCATGAAAATAAATAAAAACTTCTAGTGGAAGATAAAACCAAAAATGGTTGCTCCCTCCCCAAAAACACAACAGGTTCCTATGACATCAGACCAATTTTCAACAAACCCACTTGTGTAAAATTCACAGTTGGAAACACACAGCTGGTTCACTTTGGAAGTTAAAGAAAACTACTCAACTTCTTGAGCACATCTGATATTTGGAAAAGGGCTTTGCAGTTTTCCTTTGCCTGAAAAGCAAACTTCTCTGCACAAGACTTTTATTCAAAAGCTACTGATTATCCCACAAAAATTAGATCTCAATTGAAGGGAAAACAATGAGGTTTGTTTCACTCCCATAGGAATCTTGTCAAGTCTGCAAGAAAACAACCTTGCTCAAAAAAAAGAGAACAATAATTTGTGTTCATTTAGTCCCTTATTTATCCAATAAAAAGTATTCTTGCTACCACTCTGGGACAGAATAAAGAACAAAACCAAGAGATTCAACAACAAATGAACTAATATATTTTTCCCTGTATTCATACTGAAGTCCAGTAACTGTTAAAAGGATTTCATTTGTGCAAGATGAAAACACATAAGATGATCTTCTATCCACTATGGACAGTTACTTTGGTTCACTCTTTCATCCTTTAAGTGGCTTCTCTTTGCCTTAAAAGATTTTTTTTTAAATCTGATACTTCTTATGCAGGTGCTTCTCCTAAAAGTACTCAGATTTGAATGCTAAATTACCTTGTGTGCCAGACAACTGCTTTTTATCATAGATATGATTTTTTTGCTATTACTTTGATATTTTTTTAAATATCATTGAATCTTTTTTTTTACTGATCACATTTAATATATTCTGCTTTTAACATCTAGATATTTTTTCCCTATGATATATGGAAACATCATTATTTTCTGCTCAGTAGGTGCCACACAGCATTACTCCATGGTTAGCCAGTCCATTTTATGTATCAAGCACACTCTGGAAAGCTTATTTTATTTTTATAAAGGAGCTTTTGAAAAGAAAAAGAAAGAACTGTAGGGAAAGCTAAAGAGCCTTACCAACCCTGAATTATTTTAACTTTCAAAGCCTAATTTCCAAGGTAACTTTTCCCAATCCCCTTTACTGTAAACATCATGCAACTTGAGGGTTTTCAGCTTGGTCACAAAACAAGTAGATGTAATGAACCAAATGAAGCAAGTGATTGGGAAAAGTTGCTATGATTTACCGAGGGCAAATCACACCAATGAACCTGATCAACTTCTACAACAAAATAATCTCTTCTGTCAACATAAGGAGAAGAACAGGATGTTGTTCACCTGGAGTTCAGCAAAGGATTCAGTGTTGTTTCCCACAGCCTTCTGCTGGACAAACTGGCAAGATACAGATGGGGTGAGCTGTGTGCAGGATGGGTTGGAAGCAGACTCACAGGTTGGACTCGGAGGGTGGTGACCATGGGTTTCTACTCAGGCTGGCAGCCTGTCACAGGTCATCCCTCAGGGATAAACATTGTTCAACACCTTCATAAATCATGGAGGTGTTGGGATTGAAAATGCCCTCAACAAGTCTCCTCATGACACATCACAAGGGAGACCCATCTTAGAGAGAGCTGGACAGTCCGGAAAAGTGGAGTAGCAAGAACAGCATGACATTTAACAGGCAAGTGCCAGGTCCTGCACTTGGGGCAATATAACCAAATCCTGTCCAAATAGGACAGGATTTATACAGCTGGAGAGCTGCTGTGTTCAAAGGGACCCGAGGGTCGTGGTGGACAACAAGCTGACCATGAGTCAGCAGTGTGTCACTGCAGCAAGGGATTGAAACCTGAGCTGAATCCTCAGGGGCATTACTAGCAGAGGTAGGGATGTGATCATCCCACTCGGCCCAGCATTTCTCAGGCCACAGCTGCAGTACCATACCCAGTTCTCATTCCCACAATTTGCAGACAGACCAGAGAGAGACCAAAGAAAGGCCATAAAAATGGCCAAAGTGTTATAAACATGCCTTTTGACAAAAGACAGACGGAATTAAACCTTTTCTGCCTGGAGAAAAGAAGGCTCAGGAAGAACCTCACAACAGTATTCCAGTATGTAATGGGTAGCTATGAAGAGGTTGGAGGCTCTCTCTTCAAAGAAGCCACATGGAGAAGACAAGGGGAAAAGGGTACAACCTACACCAAGAGTCGTTTCACCTCAGCATAAGATACACTTTCTTTATAATGCAAATGATCATTCCCTGCAACAGCCTCTCTCCAGGGTTGTGGTAGAGATCCCATCACTGTAGGTTTTCAAGATGAGATTAGAGAGGGTGGTAGATTTCATCTACCTTTCCATTCCCAAGAAAGTTTGGACCATATCATCTTTCAAGGTCCCTTCCAACCTGGGCTGGTTTACAATTTTATGACTGTAATTTATGAAAGCAAATACAAAATTTTTTGTAGCTACTCTAGCTTCATTAAACCTTTTTTCCCAAAAAAAAAAAGGATGCTGAAATCAGTGGGGCTGTTCTTTCTTTGGCTTTGGTTTAAGGTTAAGACTATTGTTACATGCCACCACCTCCTTCCACCTTCATTTTACTTCTTAAAAGAGCCAAAAACAACATTCCACATCACAGGACATTTTAGTTCAAACCAAAAGTTTTCCCATGGGGGACACAGGACTTATGGTAACCGAGTTTCCAAGGCTCTGCAAGCCTCGTGGCAGTCTACCTTCAGAGATGCAATGATCTCATGTTTCTTAAATTTCTCTGCCTGAAGGAACTGAGACTAAAAACAAACCTATGAAACAAACCAATGTGACTGAAATAGAGCAGAATGACATACTTTATCTAGGCTATTTTTAGAGAAATGTATTAAAACTCTCGGTTTATGTCTTGTTAAACATATTTTTCTTTCACTTTTTTTTTCATTTTTCTTTAGCAATTGCAGCTTGTTGCTATCCTCCTTCTTCCAAAAAAATTTGCATCCAAGTGAATTAAATAAATAATGTGTTATTCCTCCCAAGCATTCTCATCCTAGCAGAAACACAAACAAAATGCAGAACTACTTCTCTGTGAAAGCAGTTCACATTGCTCCTAGATGATGCATTAGCACACAAAGCTTATATAAGTGCTTCATTTACTGAATTAGACACACACCTAGCCTGGCAAACAATACAATCTTAATAAAAAGGTATTAACAAAAGAAGGCTGGCCAAGTGAGATGTGAATTATCTTTGATCACTGAAGCAGAAGAAGTCTGAGAACAGCCAGCATGCCTCACCAGGTAACCAGCACAGTCTTCTGAATCACATTTGCCAAACTTCACCTAGCAGCCTGGCCATTAAAAAAGAAAAAAAATTAAAGGGGGTTTTCCTGCATCAATGCAGGTGTTGCCTGGCACTGGAACTCCAGCCCAGACTCTTTCCACACTGCTTATCAACAGTTCCCACAAAAAGGGACCACGTGGACCAGCTCATGGCTCCCTACATCCACCACCTGTGTGCTCCTCCTCCTCCTGTGTCACACTGATGGCACGATGGCCGTGTGAGCCCCAGGGGGGCAGAGGGACAGACAGGAAGACATTGCCAAGACAGCCTGGGCAGATCATGAGAAAACATCACCCCACCTGCACCCTGCTAAGGCTGAACAGAGTAACGGCAATGACCCACTCAACCTCTACCAGAGCAGCTTCCTCCAAGTGTGCATGTGAGCAAAGCTCTGAGGTCAGCAAAAACCTAGCGCTGCCTCCTGTCAATCTAAGGCAAAGCTCAAACCATAACAGGCTTTCAGCTGTCACCAAAAGGCACCAACGTTTACAATTTACATACAATTCACACTTTGAGGAAACAAATGATTGGGCATTCTGCTTATCTGTAGAAAAGGCTAGGCAAATTCAATTCTTAGTTTATAAGATATTACTGAATTGCTCTTTTATAATATGCATCCCTCAACACTCGTGCCTGTTCCTCTTCATGAAAATCTTTACTAAGGGGCAGAAGATTTATACAATTTGATAAGAAACCAAAGTATCCCTGGAAGTGTTGAAAAGATGTATAGATGTAGTATTCAAGGATATGTTTGGACTCAATGATCTTAGAGACTCTTCCCAACCTTAATGATTCCATGATTCCATTATATATTGCCTTTATATACTATTCATACCAGCCATATGTTGGTTCTTCTGAACTTTTAATTGCAAAACCAAAAAAAAAGCCTACTCATAGGGAAAATATAGTCTTAAACTCTGTTGTTATTTATACATATTTTATATACTTACCCTACTTAGTGAAGGCAAGATTCTCCTTGAATTGGATACAAAAGGCATGTCCAAAAATATAAATCACAATTTCTTAAGATGTACTCCTTATAAAAAGATATATCCTTTTTTACTTTTTTTTTTTTTTTTTGGTAGAAATTTTGTCACAGTCACAACATTCTTGAACTACTCAGTAAATGAGGTTTAAAATTGGAGAAAACCACCAGCACACAGCTTTAATGCAAACCCTGCTATGGAAGTATACAATGATATTCATTAAATCACAGATCTGAAACCTTTGTTAAAAACAGATTCTTCTTAAAATGCACATTTTGTTATAGATGTCCTGCAACGCCCCTGGACAAAGCATTAAAAAGTTTTAGGCATTTTATAATAAAACCAAAATATGACATATAAAGACCAGAATAAGTGCAATTACATAAATTAGCAAAACTTGTCTGGTTTTCATCTATATGCACATGATTTTTATTTTTAAAATGTATAGCTTGTCTTTCATCCTGAAATACGAAGATGCACAACCTTCATGAACTACTTTGTTTCCTAGCTTTTTACCTATGGAAACAAAAAAAATCTGGGGGAGCTTCAACAAAAGTCTAGAAAGTAATTATGAAAATACAAATTTTGCAAAGCTGAAATTCATTTATCATTTGCATTTTCTTGCAATAAATAAATCAAGTAAGTCAGACACAAGATTTCTAATGTCTGACAACAAAACTCTTAGCAGTTTGTGGGGTTTTTGGTTTGGTTTTGTTTTAAAACAAGGGAGCATCTCTTTAATTTCTACAGTACCCATTAAACAGGGGTCTCCAAGCAATAGTTGCCTGAGTGTCTCTAATCCAGTCAAGGAAGAACCCTTCCTTAAATCTTTAAGGGGAGGAAAACTGCAAAAATAACAAACTAGCAATTTTTTAATACAGTGTTATATAATACAGTGTTATATATATTTTACATAATTCACCACACTGCTGAATAGAAAACGTTATGTGAGAGGAATCATCACTTTCAATAGATTTTGATCAGCCTTTCCACACAACAAACCATTCTAACAGAGTTGTCCTGAATAACATGCTTCAGATATCATTAAGTCTGAACCAGAAAACAGATGCTTAAAAATAACTTTTGCACTTCTAACCTTTTAGAGTGCACCGTTCAATTATGCATGCTTTTCTGAATATCAGTCTGGAAATAAAATAGAGCTCTAAGTATTACCCACAAGAGGAAAAAAATATAAAAAAAAAAAAAAGAAAAAAGGAAGGAAGAGAATGACACATCCTGCAGGCACAAAGAGATGTGGCTCCCATAAGGCTGGAGCCCAGGCTGCCTGGCAGCACAGCAGGAGGAGAGCACACCCAATGGAAAAGAGTTGCGTGATGGGCAATGCAAGAGTTAAATGTTACAAAACCACTCTGTCCAGTCATCCTCAGACAAAGGAAACACATCAAGGGGGAAATGGAGAGCAAATAGGACACTGCTAATGGAAATTCAGTGGCCTTTATTTCTGGTTTTCAAAATAAACAACCACAGAAGAGAGAGATCTGCAAAACAGTGAGCAGCTGGAAGACAAGCAGAAAGCTATGATTGATCAAAACCTCCCCAAAACATATTTACTAAGGTAACAGGAACAAAATTCAAAAACCAAATTTCAGGTGTGCATTGTTAGGACTTGAATTAGGAATTAAGCCAGTTGGGCACACTCCCACTGAGAAGAAAGGGGCAAACTTTCAGCATACAATCCTACCATAAAATGTCATGTATTTTCTGTCTCAGTCCACAAGGCCAGGCTGTATATAGACAGAAGCTACTGAAAACAGTTGGAAAAACCTACAGAACTGCCAACTCCAGAAATGAGAACATTTTCAGTCACACAAGAGTGCCTTCTAGAAAAATTGGATCAAAGAGATACGTCCCAAGGGTGCAAGTATTTGAACCACTGTTTATAACCCTGAATTCCTATGTTAGAGAATCTCCTTTTGGCACCCTTATCAGTGAGGAGTCACTACACAGCCTTATTGTAGGGGGTGGGGAGGTATTACCCAGCAGACATCACACTGAAAGATAAGGTGGCCTCCATATTTGTATGTTACTCATAATTACTTGAGTTACAGAAATCGCTGTACATGTCCCACATGGAAACACTCTGCCTGCTCAACCTACAATGGAAGCTTAAGTTTTGTACATGTCAGTTTTCTACTGATGATGCTCAAATTCTTGGGTTCAGAATATGAAATACAGAAAAAAATTCCAGAGATGTACAGAGGTGTAAAGAAAAAAAGAATACGAGAGCATCACCCCATATAGGACATTCCTGCCTCAAAAAGAAAACAAAAATCAAAAATTCCACGTACCAAAACACCAAAAACGTCATCCTTAAACAACAGGTATCTTCAGTCTTCTCTACACCAAGAGTTTCTGCTATGCAAAGAGGTAAACACTCACACTTGATTTGGTGCAAACAGGTTGATGGTATTTTTTTACACACGTCTCTACACCAGAATGCAAAACACACCAACACATGAAGAAAAAACACGCAGTCCGTGTCTCACCACTTAAAGTTATGAATCTGTGTTCTAGTTTCTGAGGGGTTTTATGCTGGGGTTTTTTTGGTGCTTTTAGAGGGATTTTTTGTTTTGTTGTTCTTGTTGGTTTTTTTCCCCTGGTTAGACTTCATTTAGAATAGGCAATGCCTATTCTAAATGAAGTCTAACCAGGGTATTTTCAACTAATTTGAAATGATGAGGAGTCTGTATGGAAGGCCTAACAAAAGGGCTTATGTAATACAGCAAAACTTCCTGAATGCCCACATGCATTATTTGAATTCTGAAGCAAAAGGGATACTGCCATCCTCTCCTGCCAAAGGCTCAAAATTACATATTCAGATTCCAGCAGAAGACTTGCAAGAGTTTAACAGAAATAATGACAGCCTGTCCATCAAATGGCTGCCAGGTACAAAAGCTTTATATACCTCTTACTCCCACTGTCTGAATGATGCTTTTAGAAAGAAAAAAAGTAATTTGCTTTGTATGGACTTTACAGTCCCCAGGCTTTTCTTTTTACTCCTCCATTCTCTTCACTTCAAGAAAAAGAAACTGCCTAAAAGGAAAAGGTTTCTCAGTTCTAGAGTTACAGGTCAGATTCTCCTGTTCATTGGTGGAATTTACCACAGTAATAACTGCCTTTTATCAGCATCATACATGATTTGGTATTACTTCAAACTCGATACATTTTAGTGGTTTTGGTCTGTCATATGAAGTGACAGTAATGCTTCCGCAGAGAAGTTTTCTCTGGATTTTTTAAATTTAATCCTTGCGCTTTTCAACAGATATCTTTCAAAAGTAGAAAAAATATATTAAGTAAATCTTTAACTTGATTCATGAGCAAAAAAAGCTGTAAGTAAAGATTTGGTTCTCTTCTAACTTGCTACCTGAAAAACAGTTACCTGAATAACCTCACAAAATGCTTCCCAGAAAACACTTTTTACATGTAGGCAAAAAATGCAGTCTCTTTTTCAACATAATCTCTCTTGACTATTTACAGCTCTTATGGTTGCTCTCTTACATGTTGCATTAAATTCAGACTAACAGCCTAGGCATCTCAGCAAATCTCTTCAAATCACACTATGGCTTGCTGCAGCTGTTAAATGCCTTAAAAAATCACACATAAAAGTTAATGAAAATATGAAGATCTGGAAATAATCCAAACTTCTAGGAAAAAAACCCCAAACTATAAATAACAAGTGACTGGATTGTAAGGTAGATAACACACAATTATCACCACAACAGCCTCTGTACTCCTGTTTCAAGAGAAACTGTCATCTGCATTGCAATGCCCTTGAAAGTAATTTTTCTCTTAATATATCTTATTCGACTATTTTGCTCAGGTTTAATTCTGTTGTATTAGTGTCCTAAATGATTAACAGCCAAGCAATATGATTTTGCTGCAGGATCCAAACCTGTAAGACAGACATTTTAGACGTGTTTTCAGCTGTCTTACTATGGAGACATAACTGGTGGGTGCCAAGCTCTACTACACATATGCACTTTTTGAAATGCAAATATGGTGAACAATTACCACATAAATGCTCTTTGAGGTGATCAGAAGCTGCTGAAATCTGCCCCAAACATGCAGTGCAGGTGGCAAATATAGATGCAACAGGAGATTCCTACATCAGGGAGCGTGGAAGAACTGCTGCAAGGGATACAACATGATGTGTCCTTGGGAAGTCAGCTCCTTCCCAGCTGACCAGCCACAGGAGATCCTGGGACAGACACCGTCCTTTGCAGGGGTCCCAGCTCCTCAGCTTCTTAGCAAGGGATGGCACAATGTTGTATGAAGATTATATTTTTATATGCAAAGACTGGTCCCACCTGAATCATTACATATCTATTAATACTTCTTATTGGGAGAAGCAAAAATAATAGCATTGAATTCTGAGGATGAAGTTTGTCACTAACAAAATAAGGAACGGACAACAAAAAGTCTGCATTCAGAAAATAAAGGAGGGAAAGCTAATTCAGCTTTCCTCAATAGGAGATGTGGCAGATACTATGTCATCTAGGTATCAGAGCCTGCATTTGTGAAGTTGAACACTTGACTAGACAGCCATTATCTTCACTGAATTCCTTATTTGTGAGACCAGTTTTGAGTAAGGGCAATGAAATAGAGATAAATCTGGACGGAGTTTCAAATACCCCTGGACAACAAAGGTAAAGATCAATCCCCAACATGACAGAAAGCATTACCTCATTCTTAGGTGTTTCCTACACTCATACACACATTTTAACTTAAAAACCTAATTATTTTACAAGGAGCCAGCACAGCTTGGAGACAAACTTGCCACAAAATACAGAAAACTGCAAAAACTTGCAGGAAACAAACTCAGTGATAGAGTTGAGCAAGGCAACAGTGTCTCATTACACACTTTGGAGGCCCCTCTGTGCTTTTGTAACAAAATAGGCTTAAAGCACAAAGGTTATAGCACCAGCTGCACCAGGCTCCCAAAAAATTGTTTAGCCTTGATCCCAGAAGCTTATGATCTTAAGTTTCATAACAACATTCAGAGCTCAAAGAACAATTTGTCATTAGTTAGAAGCAGCTGGTTCATTTAACCTAAAAATGATACTGAAATTTAAATTCATCATTTCTAGGAAGGGACCTCACCTTGATGTTACTTCTCTCTTCTAGATCATCTTCTTAGAAGTTGAAGAAAAAGCTTCCTGTCTTAGTTACTGTTACTTGCAGCTAGATAGGAAGAAGAGGAAGAAACTGAGCGCCTCTCTTTCTACAGCAGGTGAATGCTACTTGCTTCATCCTCTAAAAAGATGAGATAATAAGTTACACTGATATTTTTCCACATTTCTGGTTTCTTCAGAGCATAGGGAAATTACACACTGCAGCTGTCCTGTAACTTAAAAAAACCCCCAAAAACAAACAAACAAAAAAAAACCCAACCGAGCCAACAAGAAAAACCTCCAAGAAAAAAAAAAGGAAACTGCCAAGCAATCAGTAAGACTCTAATGCTGCACAAAAAACAAAGCAGAATTCAAAAGAAAGTATCTCAAACCCTTTTCACCCTGAACTGGCAAATAAAACCTCCAGGGAACTCCAGATTTACTTCCAGGCGGATTCAAAGTCTGAGCAGTGGGCCTAATCTCTGGCAGAAAAAGAAGCACCACTGCCTAGGTTTTAAACACTGCTTTAACTCTTCACTGATGTCTTTATGGGTAACTTCAACATAGATGTATAAGTATATAATATAAACTAAAAATTTTTGGTTTTACTAATGTATTTTTCAAAGAATAAAAGACCATAAAACAAACATTGGGTATTTGCAGGAGGATTGTGTAAATGTATTACCCAAATGCTGTTGTCATGGCGTGAACACACTTGCTAGCTTTTGGAGATCCCAAGAGTTTTGCTTAACAAAGCAAGTCAAGGAAAGAAAAAGAATGATTCCTCACCATTAAAACGTGAGTCTTTTTGCTGAGAGTGCACCCATGAAAGATAATAACTAGCTGACACTAAGAAAACTGCCAAGGTTTTCTGCAGTACATTACCAATATGTTCAAAATGTTCCCATTAAGACACACATTTTTTTCTCTTCAACACTTTTTCATTTTACTATGAAACAATCAAATATCTTCAGTTATTTTCTTTTATAGAAAGGAAGAGTACGCTCAAATAGTTGAGCATCTCAGCAATCACAAAGGAAATTGGTACTTAACATGAATTCAGATCTCTTGATGCCTCACCCTATACTTTAGGAAGCATACACTAACTTTGTGGAAAATACAGCTAAAATTAAAATATTTCATAGCAGATGTAATTCATTCCAATAACCTGAGGAAGTTATGCTACAGTCTTAAACACAGTGCAAATATACTCCTACTATAACTCACCCCAGTTTCAGTCTCCTCATATAAACCTTGCAGTAACACAATGTAAAACAGGCACTCTCACCACAACAGGTTTTTTCATTCCTATTCCTGTATTTTATTAAACACTGCCGACCATGCTGCAAGTAGTTTACCAAACAAAACTGCAAATAAGCTTAGCCTGCTATTATTAAAATATAATCTTCATTTTATTTTCTAATTACCATACCTCCCATCTTTTGCAGAGCCTTGACTGCTCACTTGAAGCTTGGCAGTTCCCAAACCATTGGAATGTTTTAGACCAAAGCCTGTTACCACATATGATCAAGTATTTATGCACAAATACTTCATTAAAAATATTTAACAGTTTAATTTCTCAAAAATACTGAGGAATAACATAATATGCAAGAGGCAGAACTGCAAATCTCTTAAAATTTCTCCTGTTGTGACATTAATTTTTTTTTCCACAGATCATAGCATCGATGAGGTTGGAAAAGGCCTCCAAGATGATCAAGTCTGACCTATGATCCAACACCACCCTGTCAACCAGATCATGGCACTGAGTGCTGAGCCCAGTCTTTCCTTAAGTACCTCCAGGGACAGAGACTCCACCACTGGGCAGTCAATTCCAGCATCTAATCACCCTTTCTGTGAAGAAATACTTCATAAACTGCCTTCAACGCACACCTCCCCTGGCATAGCTTAAGACCATGTCCTCCTGTCCTGTCACTGGTTACCTGGGAGAAGAGGCCAATGCCCACCATGCTACAGCCTCCTTTCAGGGACTGGTAGGGGGTGGTAAGGTCTCCCCTGAGTCTTCTCTTCTCCAAGCTAAACAACCCCAGCTCCCTCAGCTGGTCCTCATGGGACTTATGGTCTAGACCTTCCTCAGCTTCATTGCCTTTCTCTGGATTCTCTCCAGCACCTCAGAGTCCTCCCTGAGCTGAGGGGCCCAGAACTGGGCACAGGACCGGGGGTGCGGTAAGGCTAAGAATCACTTTCCTAGTCAGGCAGGCATGCTATTTCTGATCCAGGCCAGGATGCCTTTGGCATTCTTGGCCCCCTGGGCATACTGCTGGCTCATGTTCAGCAGCTGCTGATCAGCACCCTCATGTCCCTCCCTGCTGGCCCACTTTCCAGCCTCTCTGACCCAGCCCGCAGCACTCCAGGGGTCCACTCCAGTGATCCATCCAGCCTGTCCAGGTTCCTCTGCAGAGCCTTCCTATCCTCCAGCAGATTGACACTCTGACCCAGTTGGTGTAATCCATGAATTTGCTAATAGTAGACACAATCCTCTCATCCAGATTATCAGGAAAGACATCAAGCAGCAATGGGCCCAACACGGATCCCTGTGGGACACCACAAGGGCCGGATGCCAGCTGGATGCAGCACCATTCACCACCACTCTCTGGGACTGGCCATCCAGCCAGCTCTTAACCCAACAAAAAGTGCACCTGTCCAAGCCAGGGGCTGCCAGCTTTCCCAGGAGTGTGCTGGAGTCCTGCTGAGGATGGAGGCACAAATCAAAGTGGTGCTGCAAATATCTATAAAACAATCGTTTTGATACACCTCCCTGTTCCCAGGATGTTTGCTTTTACTACGCATAAATAATATTCTAATTTATCACTGTGTTATGGAATACCCCTTGTCCTTCCTCTGCTGATGTAAACCAATAATGTGCAGGATGGGAATTAACAAGATGTTAATGGCATGAGCGGCAGTCAGAAGAAGAAGAAAAGAGCCCAATTTACAGCATAGGAGGATGGGCAAGAGGAGCAGATTTATGAACATGGGCTAGATGGTAACACTGGAAATAAAAATAAAAAAGCCAAGGACCAACAACAGAAAATGAACTGACTACCTGGGAAGCACTGCAGTTAACTACATTACTTGTATTTACTTGCAGACTGCAAGAGGTAATCAAGATGATTAATCTAGGCAAGCAACTAGAAAGGAAGACTGAAAAATAAAGCTTCCAAATACTTTTAACAGTAAAAAGGAACACTCTTTTCTTTGCTTGACATTCTTTGTTAAGCAAAATTCTGGGGACCTCCAAAAGAAAGCAAGCATATTCATGTAATGAGAACATTATTTGGGTAATATATTTGCATTCCAAAATGTCAGCAGCCCTCTGCTTAGCCCTTTTACCACAACTGACTGGTGTCCCATCATTTGAGATTTGCTATGCTTCAGAAGACAGCAAAACTTGAACCTAACATTTCATATCCCACAAGACCCCAACTCAGATAAATATTCTAATAGCAACTGATTTAATATATATATTTAAAGTTTTAATAAATTACTGCTTTACTTGAGGTTCTCAATTTCATATAAGGACTTCTAATCGATGTTTTTCTCTGAACGCCTCTGAAATTTACTTCTTTTTTTAAACTTTGCTTTTATACTGTTATTTTCCACAGTCTCACACTATTTAAGAAGCTTTCTTTGAAATCCCTCAAGTTTTGACAAGATGCCTTTCATCTCATGCACTTCTCTTGAAAATTTCACGTACTTCTTGGGCTTTATAAAATAAACTTACAGGTTTAAAATAATTGCCCTGTGAAAATAATTTTCTTTTTTGTGTTTTCTAACAATCCTTCATGCAACATCAAAACACAGTAAAACATGCAATCCAGCACATAAATATGACAAAGCAGCAGGACTTTATCAATGTAAATAAGTATCTGAACAGGGGCATGCCAAGAGGATGGAGCCAGGCTCTTCTTGATGGTGTCAAGCAATAGGACAAGAGACAATGGGAAGAAAATGGAACACAGGAAATTCCACATGAATATGAGAAAGATCTTCTTTACTGTGTAACCTACAGTTACCTACAGTTATGGTCTTGATATGAACAAGGAATAGGTGACATTCTCATGAGGATACCTATAATAATGTGAAATAAAAGACTGTACTAACTGACTTTAAAGCAGTTATCTAAAGGGTAAATTTCCAGAGGAAACAGGTATTATATTAATGTAACAGGAAACTAGACTAGAAGGCTAAATCTCCATAATTACTGAAGGAAGGAACTAACAAATTTCTGTTCCTATGTTTCTATATAAGAGTATTCATTAACAGTAGATTAAAATGCATTCCTGCAGAGGATTATTTGCTACACAACCTACTTGCATGAGGGAAGACTGTTGATTGTAAGGAGTAACTCAGAAAATGTTTTCTAACATGCCTGCTTAATTTTTTTTTTTGGGGGGGGGGGGCAGGGGGGGGCAGGGGAAGTCTGTAAAAGATACCTTAGAAGAATCCAGGAAAAAAACATTGTTTGATGATTCTGTGAATCCATTATGCCCATCAAACTGCCCCACAAACCATAAACTGAAGAAAATAAATACTCAGGATTACAACAATCACTTGTATTTTAGTATTGACAACCAATGACTTGAAATTGGAACAGTTAGGATGATATCTGCTATGCAGAAGAAATAGCTCATAATGGTGGTAGAAAACTAGATTGAGCATTTTGAGTAACAGTCTTTGATGAAGGGACTTGGCATGGGCTTTTTATTTGATTTTTTTTTTCCCCTCTTACCAAAAAGACTTCCAGCTGGTCCATTCTTCTGGGGAAAATAGCTGCTGGCTTACATTGGAATCTAGCAAGCATCCATTAAAAAACACCAAGAAAATCTGACAGACAAAATGTTGATTAAATGAACAGCCTTAACAACATGAAGCAATTATTTAGTACCCAAAGTAAATCAGTATGCATTTTATTCTTAGTATGTTTAAGTAAGGTCTGCAGGACTGCAGGACATCTGGCAAGCTTTACACAAAGGAGTAAAGGTGAAATGTGGCTTTTAGGTTGTTTTTCTGGGATTAAGTTTTTTTTTACTTAAGAGACAGTGTATGTTTTTAAACTTCAGCTTAGGTGTTTTTCCTATTATTCTAGAAAATTATTCAGCAGTTGAGCTGATTTACAAAGGAACCAATGAATACTATAGGGAGGCACCAAATGAAAAGAAAAAATAGGAGTCATTAATTTTGTAATGCAATAAAGCCTTGGTGGAAAGAACAGCAGAAATTAAGAATCAAAAGTATTTTCAGTTCAGAGCTACTGCAGCATTACTATAGATCTGCTGATAATTTGGCATTTATCTTTCAAGCTTTAGAGCCTGGATTACAAAAAAGGATATCATGGCCGCTTATATTTTTTTTTTTATTTCCCAAGTATTTTTAACTGGGAAAAAGTACTGGGTTTATTTCATGACTGAGATGGGAGCAAATTCATGAAAAGACAGTTATTTCCCATTTCTGAAATATATGGGAAGCTCATATGTTAAAACTTTTGTTTTCCTATCCAAAAGTAACTCTGCTACTAAACACAATGAGGTTTTCAATTTCTTGAGAAGATGTCACAATTGGAGATTGAGAAATTGTAGGAAATTTTGCAACATTTTTCTCCCCATTCCATAGAGACCTTACAAAAAAATCAGTGTTCGTACATAACATGCTCTGTAATTCACCTAATAGTTTAAGATAGATTTCAGCTGGTTTCATTGCTTTTATGAAAGGTAATTTTAGTCATGATACCGTGATTTGCATACAAATCTCGACTGACAACTTGACTGCCAGATTTCACAACTAAAAATTCAGAGTTTCTGCCTTTTCTGTGATGTGCACTTCTTGTGATTCATCACACAAAGACTATGAGAAATGGAAAGGAGGTAAGACCACTGATGCTTTTTGGAAAAAAATGCTCTGGAAAAAACAAACAAACAGACTGCAACAAACAAAAACCAAGACAAAACCAAACAATTAAAAAAACCAGAATTACTCTTGTCAGAACTGGCCTAACAGCTCATCACATGGGGCTGGTCTGATTCCTCAGTACAGCTCCTCTGCTCTTGCTGTGCTGAGCAGAGAACTACAGTGCTGGCACCAACACCTACATCACAGATTTTCACCTTCCAGTGTCACAGGATCAAGATCTCCTTTGTCTTACCAGCTGTAAACCAAATGCAAGGTTGTCCTCAAAGCAGAAAGTTTTGTTCTTGCAGATCTGCAAATCACCCTCTTAATGGCAGTGGACGACTGCCAGTCCTGAACTGCATAAATAATGGAACTAGACCTCGCCAAGCTGAGAAATGAGAAATAAGAAGGCTGGCTATACAACTGAAGGTGGGATAAGGAAGACAATGTGAGGGCTTTGACAATAAGAATGACTTTGTAAG
This sequence comes from Melozone crissalis, assembly GCF_028551555.1. Classification (NCBI taxonomy): domain Eukaryota; kingdom Metazoa; phylum Chordata; class Aves; order Passeriformes; family Passerellidae; genus Melozone; species Melozone crissalis. Next base: position 56,695,364 of record NW_026535791.1, on the reverse strand, counting down.
CCAAGGCTTACTCAATTTCTTTCTTAAGAAATTATAATATTCTCAAGATAACTTGCACTTTCAGAGATACAAACCTACAAATGTCCTTAAAAGGAACACCCACACACTGTCTCCCTTAAAAGGGACCAGCACAACAAGTTTCAGGTAGAAAATAAAGCTGTACATTACTAGAAATAAATTTAAAGACGGTGAACCTCACATAATGAAAAATTAAGACAGCTTGAAGAGAAATCTTCAATACAAACTCCTAAGGGAAAATTTAGAAACCTCAGAGGAACTCTTAAAATTAACCCCATTTTATGTACTATCGCAAGAAAGATCCAAAACCTACAATACCTGCTTCTGTGTGCAAAAAAAAACCAAAAAACCCCACAGCTTATGTGCCCAGCAGAGCAAAGCCATCCCAAAGTACACAGCTATTTTGAACACAAAGCCATGGGCACCAGCGGTCCCCACCAACAGGTTCTCTGCTCTCATCCTGAGCTCCCTCATCATTTCCTCACTGTCTCACTCTCTTCAAACTGCTTTTTCAACAAGTGCACAAAGGAATGCTACGTAATCCACGTACATTTTGTTCACACTTTGTTAATGCAGCCTTGTACATCTGCCCAGACCTTCAGAAGGGAATATTGTAAACAAATTAATGTAACATGAAGAATATAACCAGTCCCATTGCCTGCCTTGTGCTTTTATTTCAAAACCAGCACATTGCCGACAGTTTGCATCTCAGCAGCTGGGCCAGACACAGAGCAAGTTCAACAGAGGTAAGGTTCAACAGGGTAAAGGAAGAATAAAAAGCCTCCTCTGTGGTGCTGCTGCTTGCTCACAAGGCTGTTGTTCTCTCCCAAGAGCCTTGGCTGGCGGCACTCCAGCCCCTGCTCCCTCGCCGTGTGAGGAACACCCCGGCACAGGGCACGGGGCTGAGCCAGCCCGGCCAGTTCCAGGGCCACACGCCAGCCCTGGCTCAGCCACTCCAATCCTTCCTCCCATGAGAGGCCCTCTCGCTTTACAGCGTCCGAGATTATCTCGTCCTGAAGAGCGCAACTGTTTCAGGTCTGGCAGGTGCTCATGGTGGTTTTGCAAAGTTAAAACCACATTTAAAGTGCTTGGAAAGAAAACAACAACAGCAACAACAATCAAAAAACCTCCCAATGTCTACAAGCACTCTGTGGTTCAGAAGGATTTCTTTGATTAGGCACCTCTAGAGCAATTTGCAGTAGTACTCCAGGACTTACTCTTGGGGCCAGCAATAAAAATCTACAGGTTTTTAGATCTATAGTGGATGGCTATGTCCATTCATGTTAAAAATCTATTGCTTCTTCTACTGACCTCATGCCTTAGGTACAGAAGCTATTGTAAAAGGAGTACATTACAGGTCACTTCTGTCAGTACACAAACAACTTTTCCAATTTCAATGTCAAGACATTCCCTCTCCCCCCTGCTAAATGCTCAGTCCTTCTCTAGCACATTAATGATCAAGTTGAAAAGTGGCACACACTAACAATTTCAGCTGCTTGGAAGGTTTCTTGCCCTCTCTGTACTATAACTTAAAAAAACAAAACAAAAAAATCCAAAAACTACAAACAAACCAATGAAACAATAAAATTCCTCCCTTTTGTTTCTTGGAAAACAGGCAAAAAAAATCCTGGTTTTGCTGGTTGGTTTTGTTTTTTTTAATTCATTCCAACAGGAGCACAAACGAACAGCTCCTCTTTCCTCTCACTGACACCAAAATTTGAAAGCAGAAAGGACACATTCAGCTTCTTCATATTGAGATTTACCCTGAGTTCAAATCATTAGCAATGGCTCAGAGGATTTCAAGCACCCAAAACACAAGTGCCTGAAAGTTCTACAACTTGTGGACAATGGCCTTTGGCCCCGTGGAGATCTTTACAGGGTGAGCATAGGGGGAATGTTTTTACAGAACTAATGAGGAAATGAGAAGATTAATAATTTCTCCCTCAATTTTTAATACAGGAAATGTACAGAGAAATGCACAATCTAAAAACAAATTGAGGTTTTGGATGCAGCTAAAAAATGCCCAATGAACACCTGAACATTTCACAATCATTTTTTACTGTTCAGTCACAAGCAGTAACATGATTAGCTCTCACCTAAACTCTAAATCAAAGTAAACACTATGTCCACTGTCTGTCTGTTCAAAAAAAACCTGTTCTCTGGCATCTGAACACCTCCTCCTATGGAGAAAACGAAGTTTATTTGGATTCAGTGTGAACAGTGCTTTCTGTCATGGCCATACGCAGTGGAGAGCCCCCGCCGCAGAGCGCGCAAGGCCCGCGGCTGTGGGAGCCTTCAGCAGGCCAACATCCTGTCACAAGCCCTTACTTCAACAGCAGCACAGCTCCCTGCCACTTACAACCAATCCTCTGATCGTGTTTCATAACAGGTTATCCCTTTCATAAGAACCTCTGCAGTACTGTAAATGTGTCTTTAAAAGGCTTTAAAATTTCCTCTTCTTCCAGTGCAGTAGGTGTGCAGGTGCACACACAGCATAGAAAACTTCTGATGTAGTTGTGCAGTCATTCCATAAAAATTATGTATAAACAAAAATATTAATGGATTGTCTGTATAACTAAAATACATAGATGCTAAAATGATTGCTTGTATATTAAGTAGAGATAACATGCCAAGTAATTTTGGTATTCTCCAGCCTATTCCCAGAGGGTAAAGAGTTATCAGCTACCTTGGGAACACAGTTATTTTTAATGATAGAAAGGTCATTTAAGTATTTGACAAATATTTTCAAAGAAACATGTACTTTCACTAACTCTAAAAACTTTAATGACAATCCAGATCAAATTGTCCAAATATTTGCATCCTATTATTCACCCCCTCTCCCAAAACATGATTCAAAACCAAATCAAACAAAGAAAAAAATCCACCCCGCTCACCTCAAAAAACCCACTCAATAACTGTTTATCATATTTCTACTTTAAAACATGTTAGGGAACAAATGTGAATTTGGAGTTCCTTAATGAGTGTCTTGGCCACTGCACCATACTGTGCATGGAGCAAGAACATTGTTTCCACAGCATGAAATGTATGCAATATTCACAGACAGGAGAAAAAAATATTCTAGTTTTAAACTGTAGAAAATCAGATTTTTCAGTTCACCTACTAAAAGAATTCTTGCACAGTTCTTACCACAGAAAAAAAAAGATTACTAAAACAGTGGTGCATGCTACTCTAGTTCAATGGTTTATCTCCTTCAGTTTTCGATAGTGAATAATACATATTATTTATTTAAAAAACAGATCAAAAATGCATTCAGTAACTTTTTATTAACTGCTTCACATAACAATATTACAATATTCTGCTTGTAACACCACAGAGGTATTACTGCTACTCATGAGAGGACAGCTACAGATGTAGAGGTTATCCATGAAGATTTTGAAATAAATAAAACACATATCAAACTACAAGAGAAGACAGAGAGAGAGAAAGACTAAATTGAGTATTCACTGCAGTGAATCATAGGCAACTGACTTTTCCCTATGAGTAAGCAAATAACCTGAAAGTTCTTTAAATATTTGGTTTTGTAAAAAAAAAATTGAGAAGTTAAAGCTCTAATAATCTTTGCAGAATGATAAGTCACTTAAAACCCAAGTTTGCAGTGGAAGATTCTATTTAAAAGAGCTATCCATAGATCCCATTACTTTTGGTAAGCCTGCAGTGATCTCTCTACAGTACTTATAGTCAATGCTATAATGAACTAAATTATGTTCATGAACTATGTACAAAATCCCATCACAATATCTTTGTCTCATTCTCCAAAAACCCTCTCTCCTGACATTACTTTGTACAAATTTACAGAGCTTCATGCACTAGCAGCAAGCTTGCCAAACAGCTTTGTTCCCTCCAAAGAACAAGATCCCACCTTGTGACAGATGTCTGACAACCATAAAAAGGCTCAACCACTATTAAGACTCCAAAGAGCAGACAATTCATCTCTATACTCAAAAAAATCCATGTCAGTAATTATATTCCTTTCTTACTGAATTACCTAGATAGCCAGGAATAGGGACTTATAATTTAAGACAGGTCATCTTGAAATTATGTCCAAGGAGTTGCTAAAAGTCATAACTCTTTTACATCATAAAAAAGTAGAACATCTGATGTAACATCATTTCAATAAATGTTGTGTAATATGAATAGAATAATATGAGTAGAATAATACAGTGTGACTATGCACTTGCAAACACAATATTACAAGCTGCATGCTGCAAGGCTTACTTTTGACCACTATTTATTCCTGAATTCCCCAAGTCAGTTTTACAGCAGTCCTTTTCCTTAGCAAAAGAATAACTATTTGCAGAATCAAATTATCATTATTATTACTTTCTCAGGATAGGAAAGCCTAATAAACACACAAACAGTAAAGAAAAAGCAGTGGAAGGAACTAACCCCACATTGTAAGTTAACAAGAGTGAAAAAGCTTAGCCAAGGACCAGGTATCAAACCTCTCTCAGTCCCAAAATGAAAGCATAAACAACTCCATGCTTACCAGATGCAACTCACCTTCAGAGGGGAACACCTGAAAGAAATACTGTTCTGATCAAGCAACTGTTCTTTCAAAATAAACACAACACAATAGGACATGCATGGACATAGAGAAAAACACAAACAACTTCAACCACAGCTGGACACAAGCAGGTTTTCATCCTGCTCCTTTCCATGTTCATTCCCTCCCTCCTAACACCTAAACGAAGAATAGGAAGAGTTAATGGAGAAAGAAGTACATTTTTTAAAAAATCTATCACAGAAAACAAGGTATCAAGTATAGCTTCATGGCATGTAAAGATGCACCAATGGAAAGTGATTTGCAAATCACAAGAACTACATTTCTTAATACAGCAGGTTAATAACTCAAGTTTTCAGCACAAGTTATACTCACCTCCTGTTGGCAAAAAGTCACTTCTTAAAAGGAAGTATTTGGTTATACATCCCTTTGACTGTTCTGGCTTCACTTTCCATGCAAGTTAAGAGGGTTCAAGTAGAAATTATGCATGAAAGATTGAGCTTGTGCATAAAAGCTGCTTCACTGCAGACAGTAATAATTTACCACATACTCAGTTTTCCTACTTAAATTGATGGGAAAACACACTGGGATTCTACACTGGCACTTTATTTTTCCAAACTAAAGCAAACACACAGCCCTTGGAAGTCATGAGGCTTCGTTTTTTCCCTGGGAGAGCTTAAGCAAGGACTACTGAGCTCTGAGGCTTAGAGGGGGAGAACAGCTCTTTGCTCCACCTAATGGTGAAAGGGAATAAGCATTTCCATAAGCGTTCACTTCATACCAGGTGAAGTCAATCCAGGATGACTCGTGCACGTTTTTTCATGTCGTAATGGAGCTCGTGTGGTCTGTGTGGTGATAAGGCATGACATGGGTACACAGAGCTGTAGAGGAGGCAGAGGCAGACACGTTCCTGGACAAGGCAGGTAACCACTGCTGATATCAGATCCCAAAGCAGGAGCTATGGCTTTTTTCCATGACTGTCTCTGCTTCTTCCCCAAGTCTCGGGACCCTGGGCTGGAGCTGGCTGCATGTGTCAGACCTCCTGCCATAGGATGGTGATGTGAGGCCAGGCAATCTGGGGCAGGGCCAACAGGACCAACTTCACACAAAGCACTGGGCAAACAGCTGAGCACCTCCTGCTGCCAAGCCAGGTATGATCTGGCACCACAGCACTGTCCCCAGGCCAGCCTGTCCTAGTGACCCCAGCATCTGTTTGAAGCTGCCACCACAGGCACGGACAGAGGGAGACCAGCCTGTATGGCTGGCCTGCACCCACAATTCAATGTCTGGCTAAGCAGACATCCTTATCCTGACCAAAGGTCTGTGCTGCTTTTACACTGAAGGACTATCAATGATCTCTTACTCTCCAGGGCTTCCAAGAGCCCTTAAGTGGAAAAAGAAAGAATCAGGACAATTTCTACAAGACCACAATGTTTCCAGAGAACTTCTGAAGTGTAGGAGTCCCTAAATACTGTCCCAGTCTGTGATCTCTTACTCTCCAGGGCTTCCAAGAGCCCTTAAGTGGAAAAAGAAAGAATCAGGACAATTTCTACAAGACCACAATGTTTCCAGGGAACTTCTGAAGTGTAGGAGTCCCTAAATACTGTCCCAGTCTGTTTCTTACAGTTCTAAAAAGAGGCTGGAACTCTGTGGCTCTCTCCTAATGGTTCTGGCAAGAGGCTCCCCCAGTACCATCTTCTGGAATCAGGAGGCACACACAGGTTTAGACAAACCAAATGATGTGTGGATTGTTCTCACACAGCAGGTGCTATGCTGAGCACAAGGGCAACACAACAAGGTGGTTCTGCTCTCCCCAGGCATTCAGACCAGAGAGCAGAGGGCACTGTCCCTCCACATTCACACCCAGAGCACCAGCAAGTAAATGTTCACACACCAAACACCACCCACTGCCTACTGTATGATGGCCATGCTCACATTTACCTTCATTATTAATCAACTCCTGAGCAGACAGTAAAAATACCTCATTTGTCCTTTTAGGAAATTAATTAATTTGGAAGTACTAAATCTTGGTATGGAGGAGTTTTGAGGGTTTTATACATCAATGTTCAAGGGGAAAAGACTAAAAAAAGTCATTCCAAGTACTCATAGCACTTTAAACAGGCTCAATTTTCAGAAAATAGGGAGGAAGATTTCATCAGATGGGAATTGCTAGGAAAAAAAAGAAAAGCCAAATAGAAGCAGAATTATCTTCTAACTTGAAACAAGACAAGGTGCTGAGTTTTACCCAACATAACCTCCCTTCAAGTTCAGTAATGCAGCACAAGTTAATTCAAATATCTCTTAAAGATAATTGCATCTGTATGTCAAGACAGTTGGAGTGCTCTGCAGGTACAGAAGTTTAGTTTTATTCTAATTCTGTATGCCATCTAAAAATGTTATGATCTGGTCATCTGGAAATTAATACCTAAATTATATCCAGTTTTGTAAAACACTTAATAGTTTTATTATTAAAAATAATGGAAACCTTGTCTCAGTTCATCAATTTTTTTGTATTTTTATGAAAATATGCATATATTTATATATAAAATAATGTTTACTGCCCTATTCCTGCTATACATTCCAAATTCCACAACTACTGAAGACAACACCTGTAAATAATAACTTGATGAAAGTAAATGCAATAACTTACATGAAAGTGTTTTCTTCTGCTGTATCTTACTCAAGTTTATAGGAAGAAAACAAAATCCTACTTCACTTCTGTGTTTAGGAAGATGTATGATATAAACAATGCAAAAACTGTCACATGAGAGCCCTTTGTTACTTTCAATAAAAACACCTGTAACCTGCCATTTATATAGCTCACATCTTGCTGTACTCATCCTCTTTGTAGGGAAGGTCTCATCCCCTCATTCTTCCATCTTGGAACACAACACAAAAACTTAACATGAAAAAGTGTGGGGTTTTATTTATTTCATGCACACATGTCATCATGTCATAGAAGAGAATAATTCATACTCATTTCTCTTAATTTTCAAAAAAAAAAAAATGTGCCTTAGAAATTTAGCTCTGAGGATGGAGTTAGGCCCCACATTGATTAGCATTTTCCTTTTCCTAATATGCACTGGTCCTTGCTGGGAGTTTGGCTAACATAAGGAATATTTATTCCTACCATACCCTTATACAAATAAAATATGTAACTTTTCAGGAAAAAAACAAAACCAAAGGTGAACTGTCATCTTGCAATTATCAGTTTTGACTAACTTCTAGCTTTCTTTTCCCCCAGAATTGTAGAAACATCTTTTTATAAATTCTGTAAGTTCACTCTTCATTTAGAAGAGTGAACTTACAGAATTTATAAATGGCAGCATACAAGCATACACACAAGGCCCAGTGTATGAGAATGCTTTGAATTATGTCCCCATCACTACTGAAAAAATACCACTCAGAAGTGTCATACATATAGTAGGTATAGATATATATAGTCAGTACCTTGGCATCAGTTTGAATAGCTAACAAATAAGTACAAATATCCAATATGAAATGGGAGTCAAGACACAAAGCTCCTTAGGCACAAGAATAAAGATCCTTCACTGCCACATCACAGTATAAACACCAGGAAAAATGTCCACATTCAGAAACCAAACATTTCAGGATTCATCTACAAATAGCTGGACTAAATTCCTTCTGATAATAATTGATCATTCTAGGTCTTACAGTTCCTATAATGCACTGGTCAAAAGAAGAGCAATGCTATCTGTCTAGAGGTGCAGCAATGAGCAAATTAAACTGGTTAATTTTTATCAAAATTTCTGATGTTCTTCACATAAAAAAGAATTAATATAGTCAGAAGTGAGGCAATGCAACTCCTCAGAGAAATTTGCCACATGGCATTTCATAATTTAACAGGCATCCACACTTGGCAGGGAAACATTGCTGAGGTCAAAGAATTCACAACTTTACACAGTTGCATATACATCAAACATGTAACACACCTTGACCACATACAGGTAGGGCTTTCCTAGACTTGAAAAAGAGGAGACCTAATTTGCTAAAGCCAAGCTTTAAAGGTCTCAAATGTATTACTTACCACATAATTCAATTGTAGCAGGTAGAGCTAAAATGCACAAAATTTAGGGTATTAAAATGGAAAGTAGTAAACAGTTAAAACATCCTACTTGCAATAAAATTTTCAAATTAATAACAGACGCAAGAGAAGTGGGAAGTTTTTGATCTAAAGACAAAAGAAAATTATAAGAATTTCAAAAATCCTGCCAGCTTTGCAACAGTAGTTTGAGCTGAAGATTCAATCCCATCAGCAAAGAGGCAAAGGTACCTTCCTCTGTTTTATACAATCCTTATGTTGAGATGAGATGTGCCTGGTTAAATCTGGACATTCTCTAGCTCATCTTTAATGTCCTTGTTCAAGTTCTTCTCCACTACTGCCTCGAGTAGTAAAGGCTTCATCTAGCATACAAATTCTCCAGGGTTAATTTTCCTTTGGAACACCCTCATCATTGGATATAACTGAATTAACATTACTGACATTACTGTAGTTACTCCTCATTTCTTTAGCCCCTCCTGTCTTGTCTTCCCTCAGGTGCATTACTGCTTTTACCTCCCAGCACTTTTATTCTTTGCTTCAAACATTTCCTTAGGCGTTTCAATGTACAACAAAAATTATATTCCTTTTTTCATTTATCCTAAAATCGCAGATTAGTTTGGGTTGGGCAGGACCTTAGAGATCATCTAGTTCCAATCCCCCTGCCATGGGCAGGGATGCCATTTAACTAGATCAGGTTTTTCAAAGCCCCATTCAGCCTGGCCCCCCCATTCAGGGGCTTTTGTGGCCAGGTAGGATGCCAAGTTTATCTTTCTCCACACTTAAAACATTCACTGTATTCTCATCCATATTTACAAAACAAATTACCTTTTAGTCTCTCATTTATTTACCTATTCTTAATATTTAAACTACACTTAAGAGATTTGTATTAGATAAAAATTCAATTACACAGTATGTTTATGAATTTTAATTTTCTCATTAAAAGAATTTTAGCTGATTGCTTCTCAATTTTCATTTTTATCTCTTTTTCTCCTGCTTGCTCCTTTAAAACATATGACTAAAAGAGTATAAGGAATATAAGCTTATGAGCCTTCACTCTTAGCTGTGATGCATGCACATGCACTTTTTTAATAAGTCCAATGTTTTTAAATGAATAGAAGTAAAACTTGAGGTTTGCATCTCAGTAAAGAATAGGTCAAAGAAGTAGGAAGGAAGGAAGCATACCATGCAAATCACTGCATTACACAGCATCAAACTAAATGTCTTCTTAATATATGAGATATAAGTCCTACTTAAATCCTGAAATAAAGTGTAACTGCTCATCCAATTCATCAGCTAAAATCAGCATGTCATAAAAGTCTGTCTTGTTAGATGACTTGTTGTCTATAAAGGGTAGTTCCTTACTCAGCTTTGGGGTAAGAAGCCAACATAATGTGTCCAATGTTATGCAAAAACAAGTTAACATTTTACTCCATTGTTTCAGTTATAATACTGATGGGTTTAAAATAGATCTGTCTCCCACTTTCCACTTCCCATTTCCCAAAGCACATTTTTTTCAATTGTGCTCATCATTCCCTATTTTGTTTACAAGGAGGAAGGGGAAATGAGAAAGCAAAGAACTTATATAAAGGGGAAAATGCGTGACTATGAAGCTCTACACTTGGCTTTGGGAAGATTTAAATGATGGCTCAGTAATTTCAAACCATATTCCAGAGACCATATTGTGATAGACTGTTCCCCATCCTCAGCATGTGCCATTCAGAGGAAGGAACTGTGAACCACAGCTTGAGATGAACCTGCTACCAACTTCCTATAGTTTGGGAGGACTACAGATGGGCCAGCTGGTGACATTTACCTTCTCCTGGAGGCAAGTCTGCCCAGACTGAAGCCACCATCCTCTAGGGGCACACAAACTCCTGTTATGCCAGGAGCCAGTTTACCACAGCACTTGGGTTGTTTGCCTCTGGTTGAAGTGAACTCATCCTCAGCATTTGTCCTGAGCCAGCAGCCAAGCCCCAAGGCAGGCACCCACTCACTGCCCCACCAGCAGGATCAGGGAGAGAGATGGGAGGGGAAAAGGGAATTCATGGGTTGAGTTAAAGAGAATTTAATAGGGAAAGTGAAAGCCATGCATAGAAGATAGCAAAACCAGGAAGAAATTCACTGTTTCCCCTGATCAGGCATCTCCAGGAGAGCAGGGCCCCATCACGTGTAAGGGTGACTTGGGAAAACAAACATCATTGCTCCAAACAACGTTCTGCCTCCTCCTTCCCCCCACTTTATATACTGAGCACAAGGTCAAACAGTATGGAATATCCCTTTGTAATTTGTAAAAGGTCAGAAAAGGCCTTGGCTCTCTATAAGCGCTCCTCAGCAATACCAAGAACTCCTCCATATCATCAACCCTGTGTTCAGCAAAAAAATTCAAAACACAGCCCCCTACCAGAACTGTAAAGAAAATTAACTCCACCCTGCCAAAACCAGCAAGCACCATAGCAGGTGAGGTAAGCAAACACACACTCCTATGCCTTCTGGCTAATGCTGAAAAAAGCATTAAGCCAAGGGAGTTTAAATAATCTACTGTCATCCATTTTTAACCAATCTCATAAAAATCAAAAGTCAAGACAAAAAATGCTAGCAGTGATTTAAAGATGCTTTCCTTTACATTAATAGTAGTGAATCAACTCCTACTCAGCACAGAATTGGTATTTTGCACCTCTGTCAGACCTCTACAAAGCTGCTTTGTGCCGTTCTTTCCAAACAGGACAGAACACCTTAGCACCCAGACTGCTGAAACCATATGAGATACACCTCTTCTGGAAAACCATTTTTAGAAGATTTACAAAGACATCTGCTGCAAATAATGTTTTATTTCCTCCAAAAACCTCCTCCCACAAACACAGAAGTCATCCAAAAGTCAACTTGGGTCTCCTTCTGTATCACCACTCAAACACAGCCAGCACCTGTACAACCCTGCAAGCCTTCCTGGCACCATGGCAATGTAAGCAGTTTAATTAGCTGAATGCCAGAGAAATTTGAAAATTGGAAAAAAAAATTAAAAATACACACAGGCCTCCTTATGCCCAGAAAAGACACAAGGGATTTTAGATATACAGATTCCACCAGAGCCTGGAGAGAGAGGTCAGCACACCTGTGACCAGACTGCCTACCTTGGCATACCACTTCAAACTGCCCTAGAGTCACAGTCCCTGATTTATCTTTTGCTGCTACATATAAATTTGAAACCTCTGTATTCCATAATTCTTCCTTGCCGGATGTGATTTCTAAAGTGACTCCAATTAAATCTCCTTCAAACATAATTGGAACATGTACAATTAGCAGGAAACAAGTTTGTCAGATTTTAAAAAACTGCCAGAGATGACCTATCAGCCCAAAATTAGCAATTTCTCCACATGGCTTTTACTAAAAAACTCTGAATCACTACAAATCTCAGCCTATACTTACTCTCCTCCCTGAAACACTCCTCCCAAACTCCCACAGGCTCTAAGATTAAAATGTTCCCTCATCCTTCAACTGGTGAAATAATTTAGACAGCCTTCACTACATTCACTTGGCACCTTTCTTCTCCCTCTGGGCCTACAAACATAATAAATATTATGCTCTGTTATTTTGTGCATACTATGCAGAAAGCCTGAGCTTTGGAAGTATGTTTGGCATCATAATTACCTGAGAAATAAGATTTAAACACAGTTCTAATGTCAGAGTTTACAAACAACTGGCTAACAGAATTTTCTGTGAAAGTTTATGAATGGCATCTCATTGCATGACTCAGACTTTCTACTCTCAGCTGGAAAAGGGTATTTTTTATTTATTCTCCAGATATTACAGATGATGCCACAAAAGTTTTTAAATAAGTAAAAAATAATTTTAAAAATCCAACCCCACAAGCAAAAACCCCAAAAAGAAACCTATATCACAACAACACAATCCAGGGTAATTTATCATAGGTTAGGAGCAGAAACAGAGTAAAAGTTACTCTGAGACAATAGGGAGGATTTCTCATTCCCAGGGCTTTTCCAGTATACATTAAGAATGAACCAGGTATTTACTGAGCTGCAGCTGAATCCTGAGCCTAACAGTCTTTCACATAAATCAAATGCTAAACTGGGTAAACATTTCAATACACTTAATAGTGGGGACAATGAAAAGTGATAAATAACATAAAAAATAGCAAGCCAAATGCTCCTGGTAGCTTTCATTTTACACTGACTTTATTAATTTTATATTTGTGCTTCCAGATTCTTAATATTCATGTGCTGCTCTATGTTACAAGCACACTACTTATGTCCAAATGTTAGGAAGAGCACAAAATACAGAGTGTGCAAGCTGAGCCATGGGTGCAAATGGAACCAATGTCATCCCAAGGACAAGCATGGCCAGAATTGCAGCACCAAGGGAAGAAATGAGGTTCGAGGCTTTTTTTTCCTATTCCACCTGTTTCCTGCAGACAAAGGCATTTAAGGGAGAGTGGCACAAGTTAAATATCTACCTTCTGTACAAGGAACTCACAGCAGTAATCAGCATCAATCCAAAAAGAAAAGCACAGAAGTGACTCCCACTGCACTTCCTTCACATCCATGAAGGGCAGGCAGCATTCCTGGTGCCATCCATCCTCCCAACAGCTCCACTGGGAACACCAAACCACCCTCTGCAAGAACTGAACCCCAGTGGCAGTACAGGTGTGGCTTTGCCTTGAATCAACCTGCCAAGTCCCACTTTTTAGGGATTGTAGCACCCAACTACACTGACAATAAGTTCCAGACCCCACTGCGGATGCTCTTCTATTGGCCACTGCTAACACAACTCAATTTGCTCTTGCTTACATCTGCACACATTTGCTCTCGCACCACAGGAGGGCTGACAAGGTAGCTTTCAGCACAGAAAGGAAAGCCAAACACTTTTCCAAATTTTCTCCATTTCAGATATCTCATTCAAATACTTAACAAGGAAAAATATTTCTTAAGACACAATTAGTTGGCTAGCACGACAGGCAGAAGTCAACTATTTTTCTAGATAGATGAATAAACTGTTCAATAAATTAAATTCTTAAGTTGAAACAAAAATGGATATATATGTTATTTAAAGTCTCCAATGTTATTTAAAGTCTCCAGATATACAGTTTTCACATACATAAACCCAGGTATGTACAGTATGGACCTCACAGAAATGAAAGGAAGTTTTGCTCTGAACATCACTGAAACTGAGGATTTCTTTATTAAACTTAGTTTTGAGAAAATACTTTCAGAAATTAGGTTACTACATTCTTAAATATTTACATTAATATATCACATCCAAATATATCCAATATATCTAATATGTCTGCCAGCATTAAAAATTTATGTATGTACACAGGAACTCATAGAATCATGGAATGATTTGGGTCTGAAGGAAAGATCTTAAAGATCACCTTTGGTCTGGGACACCTTTCACTACAGCAGGTAACTCAGAGCCCCATCCAGCCTGGTCTTGAACACTTCCAGGGCTGAGGAGGCCACAATCTAGCTGTGCAACCTTACCACCCTCACAGCACAGAATTTCTTCCTAATATTTAATCTTAACCTGCCCTCCTTCAGCTTTAGGCCATTCCCCCAGGTCCTATCACTTCAGGCCCTTATGAAAAGTCCCTCTCCAGCCCCCTCTTAAATACTGGAAGGTGCTTTAAAGTCTTGATGGACCCTTCTCTTCTCCAGGCTGAACAGCCCCAACTCTCTCATCCTGTCTTCATATGAGAGGTGCTTCAGTCCTCTGCTCATCTTAGTGCCTCTCCTACAGTCCACAGATAAAAACAGCTAAAAAATGATGAGTGTAATACTAAATGGAAAAGGAGTGCTAACAGAATGTATCTGGCATTTTCAAACATGAATTATTTATCCATTCATTATTTTGATTTAAAAATCAAGTAATTTGCAAACATAATAAAATTAAATTTTAAAAAGACATTGTTTAACATTAATTTGTAACTAAGTAGAACCCATCAAGAAAAGTTTTTGGTCCTTTGCTATTTAACAGTTCACTAATGATCCAGAAGACAAAGGGCTTGTTAATACAAGCCACCATCGGCAGAGGGATCAGGGAAATAATCTAAAGTTTATAGCCGGGCAAAAAATATTCTAATCTATTCTGTAGAACTCTATACATGTTTTGAAGAGTAACATTTGCAAAAAATTCTTAGTGAGCTAGTAGATGAATCTGATCTCCTGGGATGATGACACAGAAATGAAGAAGTACAGAGCAATCTTTGGGTAAATCAACAGGAAAACAACAAAGAGTATTGATTTTAGTATGTTGTATTGCACTGGCCAGGTAGATGTTAACAGCACTTATGCAGTTCTCTTTTAAACCTTTGAATAAAAATACAACTAAAACATTTCATATTGATACAGTAACAACAAAGGACTAGAGAAAATGCCTTACAACAAGAGTTAAAGGGATGTCTGATTAGTTCAGCACAAGAGTATTGAAAGGTGACTTCATTAGAGAGCATAAACATCTCACTAAGAATAAAGAATTGGAGCTCTGAAGAAGAAACCAGAGGCAATGCCTGGAAACTGAAGGCAGACAAATTCATATTAGAAATAGAGCTTAATTACATTTTTCAGCAATGAGGACCATTAACTACTGATGAAGATAGAGTGCAATGCATCTTCCACATCTGTAAACGAAGACCAAACACTTGTAGAAGCTGCACTCCATGATGAGTACCAGCCTAACAGAAAGGTAGCTGCATAGATTCAGAAACAGTCTATATTACACAGAGTTTAACCCATATGTTGTAATGGTCCTGCATGACCTTAAAATTGCTAGGACATATGAATCAGTGCCAAGCCAATTAGCAGTAATAAACCACACAGGATCATACAGCAACATTAGGAAGAAATTCCCTAATTTTTTTAAGTTACCCAACCCTTTTACACAGAAACAAGGCCTCTCCATCTGATAAAAACAACACATTTTCCCCATAAGATCTCATTTCATATAATAAAAAGGCTTTTCATTTCATGCATATCTTAAAAAAACCCCTTTTTCTACTACTTAGCAGCTGGGATAAATGTCACCTAGATATTAACACAGCATTACTGAAAATTGTATCAATACTAACAAAATCCAATGAATGCTAATTACTCTAATACTTCAAAACGTTACCACTAGCTGGCAAAGCTCATTTAGGTTTGAAATAACTATTTTGATAAAAAGAGAAACACTGATTACATAATTTGCACTTATTTTGTCACTTCTGTCCTTTTTATCATTTTCTTTTCTGCCGCATAGTTGCTTGACACTGCTGACTCACAGGCAGCAAGTATATTCCCAGACTGAATGTAAATGCATCTCATGCCCCTAAATTGTCATTTTCCAGATATTCATCTCCTTCTTAACACCACCTGTACTCTAAGGGTGCATCTGCAAAGAGATAAGCGAAGGAGCAGAACTGGCCTCTGAAACAAAATTGTTTCTTGATTGCTTTGTAGGAAACCATTTCATTAGGCATTCAGCTACTTCTCCAGCATACACAAGCAGGAACTCTAAAAAAATTACCTTAATTTGCAGATCATAAATTCTAAAATACACACATCCATTGGACAGCAGGGCTTACTGGCCTGCAAAATGTTATTGTAAATAAAAATGGGAACTTCAGACTACTATATATTAATATTGTAGAGTATATGGATCTTTAAGGAAAGCAAGTCCTTACCTAAACACAAACACAACAACATAATCACCAATAGGAAAAAAAAAGGCACAGAAGAGGACCTGGAGAGGTCAGGTAGCCTAAGTCCCATTCCAACATAATCCAGGCAGAGAGTTTTCCAATCTGTTCCTCAGAGTCTCCAAGTAATCTATTCCCAAGCTCACAATTCTTGCTGCTCAAAAGTATTCTGCCCATTCTTTACATGCCACCTGTTTGTCTTTCTTTTTTTTTTTTTCCACTATCTAACCCACATTGTTTTAGCTGCACATTTAAATTCTTGCCCTATCCCTTATGAATAGAAAGCATATTTTTGCTTCTCCCCTGGCATCAGTCTTCTGCATACATGAAAATTTGTTTCTCCCATCAGTAAATAAAGCATGATTCGTTCAGACTTCTCAAAAGGTCACTTTTCTTAGATGTCTTATTACCTTCTCTTAAACTAACATCTTTTAGAATCCCAGTGCCTTGCCCACATCAGTGCATGGGCCCAAAACTCTACACCATTTTCACAGCCTGCATTTATCTTGAGTACATCCTCACACAATCTGCACAAAAACAGAGGCTGAGAAAGCCATGGGGGTAAAAAAGGGACATGCTATGAGGGATCAGAGACACAAAGATTCTAGGCAAAAAGTAATGCTGTTACCAACTACACTCAGGTTTTTTTATCAATATTTTAGTCTACTGAGTTTACTTTGACCTCATTATAAATATGAATTTATTTGTGCAGCATAATAAAAAAAGCCTGTGATTCTACCTGAGACTTCTAGAATAACAAATTCATACCAATGAAGAAAACTCTATAAATCCACTATAAATAAGGGGAAGGAGGCAAAATCATATACATATGCATACCTGTACAGTAAATGATTTGCCTAATTTCAATAGTTCTTACACTATAAATTTTTATTGCATTTTAACAAAGAATAAAACATTTTGCCTCTTGGAAAAGTTCAATGCAAAATTTTAACTAAACTCTGGACTACACATAGAAATAATTGAGCATAAACTAATTTGCCATTGTTCTGTGTGATGTCTTCTACCTGATCTATCTTGCTATCTTTCCTTCCTGACCTAGACAGCTATATGCCAGCAATAATGGCTTCAAAAATACCTAGACAAATGTTTCACAAATTCAGGACAAAAATATCAACTATTTTTGCCACTTGTGTTACAGGGAGAGACAGCAGAATGTGCAACCTTAGGCACAACACAATTTTAAAACAGCTAGTAATGTAATCATTGAAAGAAATCTGTCTCACATGGAATTTTTTAACTGAACTACTTTTACACCACCACTGAAGATCTGAAAGCACAATTTAGACCCACTTTTTTGTCATTTGCCTTGACTTCATATGTGCAAGCCCTAGTGATGCTGACGTCAATGGGGTTTTTGTCATTCAGTTCTCTGGTCCATAATTAGATCTCATATTGGAAACAGTTATTTATTCCATTTGAAAAGAACTTGCATCTACCCCAAGCAACTTGCTTTTCATTCTTCAGTCCTTCAGGCTTACTTACACACACAAGAAAATTGAATAAATCAGATTTATTTAATCTCTATCAATTTGTCAGTGCTTTATATGGATGGATCTGAAAGCCTCAGATTAACTGAGGGAGCACATAGATGAAGAAGGCACCACATCTCACCCAGCCCTAACGGGCTAAAGCACATTTTAAAAATTAAGTATTTATTCTTACATATAGCATCTGAGGGTCTGCAAGGTCTTAACATATACTTAATAAACATATAATAAAATGTGATTCATAAGCAAATACTGATACAGATGACTCATTTTTTTTACAAAACCTTTAATACATCAATCAGAACATGGATTACACAAACACACACACACATAAAAGATAGATTACTACAGAAGGGGCAATTTGGCTGCTTCTCAGCAAACACAGATTAAAGCCCACAAGCTCTAGTGCATACAAGAAAGAAGATAAATAACCCCAAAAGGTCACAGCACGTACTCTGTATCTGCGGGTACTTATGCAATAAAAGATAAAACCTGCTTCTGTGCATAAAACTGAGTGATTGCAGTATTCAGTTTCAATACACTTTTAAACATGTATGAAAACATAGCAATCACTCAATGTGCTGCAATATTTTTCCAGTAACAGGTACATTTTTCTAATCCAGTAGAGGAAATATAGTGATGGCTACAATTAAGTACCATGGCCATCTAACTTAAAGCCAAATGTCTTCACTAAGTTTTGCTCTACAAAGGATACTACTGCTGATTTTTGTATTCAATTAATATTCCCAAGTAATTCAGAAGTGTGGTTTTGCATCATATTTCTTTATACTGCAAAAACATCTGAGATAATGAATCACCATAGTCTTACATCTAGTAATATGATATTAAAAGAAATTCTCAGGAGGATTCCTTTACTGAAAGGATGAAGAAAGCATTGAAGCAGACTGCCCAAGGAAGTGGTAGAGTCAGCACCTCTGTAAGTGTTCAAGAAACAACTGGACATGGCACTTTGTAGTATATGGTCTAGTTGACAAGGTGGTATTCAGTCAAAGGTTGGATTTAGTAATCTTAGGGGCCTTTTCCAACATTAATACTCAGTATTCTAAAGCGACAAATGCAGATTCTTTAAAAAAGAAGGAATCAGCTGTCAAAATCAACAGGAAATTTCTGTTATAGTTATTCATTGATTGGGAAATTCTAATTCTACATTACCCCTCTTACTGAATCTGAGATATTGGTGGAAACAGAAAACAAGAGATGAACTATAAGTTCCACAGGATCATCTTATTTCTTTTGTCAGTCATATCACTATAGTTGGTCCAGTTACAGCCATACCCTATCAATATTCAAATATTTGCTTCTCAGAAAGGGATGGGGGGAAGAAAAAAGGGGGAGGGCAAGCAGAGAGGGTCCAAAGAGGGTCCTGCTTTTTTTTTAGTGCTTAACAAAGTCTGTAATTAACTGCAGATTTCCATCATACATACATCAAAACACAACAGGCTCCTTGCCATCCTTATTTTATGTCTGCTTCCAGGGCTGATTTTTGAAAGCTAGGAATATTTTCATGCTTTTCCACATTCCTCCCCCTTCCCAGCAAGTACTACAGCTTTTCACTGCACACAGCTTAGTGTACAGACTTTTAATTCTATCTAAGCTAAATAAAGTTTTGTTAAGTTAACCATTTGTCAACCACTTTCCTTAGTCTGAACCAGTGTGCCTGCTATTTTCCTGAATATGTAGTCAAGTTAGCAGCAGTTTTAAAACAAAAAAAAAAAAGATTTGGCAGGGAAAGATGTTACTGACAGGCATCCTTCTGGGGAGGCCTGCAGCAGTGTCTTTTCTCCTGACTGCAAATGAAGGGAGCTCTCACACCCTTTCTTTGTGTGCTGGACATGCATCCATCCAAGGAAGCCTGCAAGGTCCCAGAGGGCTGTGGGAGGAGCTCCACCTGCAATTTGAAGCAGCTGAGACAGATTTCACTCATGGTTGTTCATGCCCTTGACCAGGAGCTGTTACAGAGAATGGGACAGAGCTGAGCCCGCAGAGCCGCGGCCGCTGCACACAGACGAGCTGAGACGGCAGCCAGCACAAGTGGGGCTAGGAAAAGGAGCAGGGAAACAGAAACCTGCTGAGGGGCGAGGATGGGACAGAAGAATTCTAGCAGTGATAGAAGCTGGAAATAAAATAAAGCTGAGAGAAGTCTGGAGTCAGAAGATGCAATTGGGAACAGCTGTGAAGTCCACTGGATGCCTTCATTTTCTATCTCAATCGTACATACAGAAGGTACCAGCCAACTGCTGAAATTCTGGATATTAAGATTCAATATATGACATATGAAAAGATTACTGCTATTCCAGATACTGGATGATGTCTTTAATAACATAAACAAACCATCTAGATAAAAGAAATATATGTAAACTATATAGATGTATCTATATCTAAACACACACAGTAACCGTACAGACACAGGAGTACAAAACACCAGCCTTTCCCAGATGGGCAGGTCTATCTGGACAGAAAAAGTTCTATCTATCAGGACAGCAAAAAGATCTAGATCTATAGAATAAACAGGGTCTTCCAAATGACTTAAGCCAGTGTCTGCAAACTACAGTTGTAGGGCTTTTTTTTAGCAGAGGCTGAATAGGGTCTTTTTCTTGCAAAAGTGCTAAGCAGAAAAGATGCCTACACTAACAAAGTCATCTATGGCAGAAAGAAGGATTCTGACATTTGCAAAAATGGAAAACAAGTATTTATCTAAATTAATGTGGTTTTAAAAATATTTTAAATAAATTTCAGACCAGAATTAAATGTTTAAAATTAAAATTAAAAACAAAACAAACAAAAACAACAAAAAAAGCGCACACACAAAACAACCTTCCCCCACAATTTTGTTCTCACTGTCAGAGAGGGCTAAAAAAACAAACAGCCCATGAAGAATCAGATCTATGTGTCCCATATCACAAGTGAAGACCTAGACATTTGTTTAGCTTTAATCATTTCATATATCAATCCATCTTCCATAAACAGATATGAAAAGGCTGCTGAATCTACAGCAGCAGAGCAAAATGAATTCAGTATAGCTTAAAGTATGAAGATGCAATGATAAGTGAGCCACAGAGCAGCTTTGGGAAACAAGCAGTTCTGCACATGCTCCAGAATAGGGATGCAGGGACTCTGAAACAGAGGAGACATGGCCAAAGAGAAATATTAAGCAGCTGATCTTTGTTAGAGGAGTATCCAACCTCACACATAGAAATATAGGCATGTCATGAAGAAAAAAAAAGAAAAAGGACTGTTCGAGTATGACAAAACTGCTCTGTCAGCATTTTGCCCTACATTTCCATTTGCCAATTTTGACATAACATATGCAGAAATTGCTCAATCCTCATTCAGATTAATTCTAGTTTTCACTAAGCACTGCAGAAAATGTTTTAATAGGAAAAAAATTGACATCCTTATCATACAGCACTTACAAGTTTCCCTACCAAGTCTATTCTTTCCATATTGGAAATGAAAGATTCTTAAAGTATTTTAAAAAATTAATATTTTAAATATAAGGAGCCTAAAATTGAAGATGTAAGAACATGACATAATAAAATTAACTTGTGAAAAGTGCTAGATATTTCATACTGCGGACTTTAAAACCTTTGCCAAACATTTCCTGCACTTGGATAAAAGAGGAGTCTTCATTATGAACCAGCATGAGATCTTCTGGTTTGTATCACTTTGAGTTCCTTGTGTTAGATACAAATATTGCTAATATATTAGACAATCTTTTTGCAGAAATGGGTTATCATACCCCATTCCTAATGCTTTTGTGCTCATTTCTGCCAGAACATGGCTAATGCAGCCCAAACTGGCTCTTCTGCATAATCCTCAACAAGGCTATCAGATCTCACATCACTTCCACTAGTTTTCAGTCAAGATTTTTTACATTAATGTGACACCTTAATTTTAATTAGGATTGTTTTTGCAGTTAAGACTCGGATAAAATTTTCAAGAACTTCAACTACAGCAAAACAAAATATTCCTATTTTATTAACTCATTTCAACTGGGAGCAGAGAACAAATATTAAAGCTGATTAAGTCAGACTGTCAAAATTGTTTGTAGGATGAAGCTTAAGTATCACAGGCTTTGTTCTGCAATTCCTTCTCATTTCTTACATTGCCAATACCAGCATAAGAGAAGCACAAAAGCAGATTGCAACTGGCAAAGTAAAATCTGTTTATCAAAATGTACATACCTCAATAAACTGTTTTCTTAAATTTCCAGAGAAATATATTGGATTTCCTAAATATCATCCTCTGAAAGGTGGTATCATTCAGAAGTTAATGAGCTGATATTTTACAAGTTTAGCAGTTCCTATAGAATTTATACAGATTTTTTTTAAATCTACCTCTAGCTTCCAATAATAATCTCATATTTCTTTCCCTGATTTAAATTAGCACTATCACAATGTAAACTTTTGCCAACTATGAAACACACAGATCTTTCAGTAAACCAAGAAGGGAGAGGCAGAAGCATTTTTCTCTTCCAGATGTAAACCAAAATGTTTTGGACAAATTTCTTACCCAACTTCCAATCCTAAGTAAACCTGAGTGGTAACTTCTGTAAATCCATCAACTATTTTCTGAGAGTTGTTGGGGGATTTTATTTGGTTTTTTGCTTGTCTATTTGTTTCTGGGATGGCTTTAAAGCAAAGAAACTCTGAACATAAAAATGAAAATCAAAACAATAACTAAAATATACTCCCAGTGAAGGTGGAAGTTAAGAGTGAATGTATACCAGCTATGAATAAAAAAAAAAAAAAAAAAAAAAAAAAAGGAAAGTAGAAGTCTCCAGCAAATATACTACAATTTAATGGACCAATCTGGCCCTGAGGGACACTCATTGGATGTGTCTTTGGATGCAAGCCTCGATACTGCATAAATCACAAATGAATAAGCATTATTCAAGCCTTTTCCAAGGACTCTGAAACAAGTAAAAATATTCTCACAGACAGAACAGCCAAAACTGTTCAAAAAAGTCCACAAGCCATTAGAATTTTGAAATGGCAAAGTCAAGCAAGCCTTTCCCTCCACAGCACTGTCACCTGTGCCTCACCTTCCCCAACCCCCAACTTCCTTCCACTTCATACCCTCCAGAGCCCTTTCCCAAAGACAAGATCCAAGTGCTGCCATTTCCCTGTAGGCAGCTGAGCACACCAAGATGCTGCAACCTTAATTTGCTGCCCTTTCTCAGCTACCTGAGGAGTCAACACACATCATGGGAGCAGCAGGGAAACAAACCCAAGGGAAAGCAGCGCCTCACAGCACCCATGGCCAATGGCACAACAAATCTGAGCTGTGAGGTTCAAGTGCCTCATAAAATACTTCAGCTTACAGAACTGTCTGCATTCATCCTAATTTGGGAAGAGTGACCCCAGCAGGTTGAGGGAGAGCATCATGTCCCCAGTGAGGTACGTGTGGAGAGCTGGGTCCAGCTCCTGGCTCCCCAGTGCAAAAGAGATGTGGACATGCTGGAGCAAGCCCAAAAGATGGTTAAGAGCATTTGACAAGCAAACAGAGCCCAGCCTGGAAAGGAGAAGGCTTACCAACATGTATAAATTCCTGCTAGGGAGAACAAAGACAAAGCCAGGCTTTCCTCAGTGTTTGCCAGTGACAGGACAAGGAGAAATGGCCACAAATTTAAATACATGACACTTGATTTGACTAAAGAAAATGTTTTCTTACCATGAGGATAGCTGAACACTGGCTTAGGTTGCCCATAGAGTTTGTGGAGTCTCTACCCTTGGAGATACTCTAAACCCAACTACACATTGCCTAAGAAGGGTGTTGGACCTGATGGCATCCAGAGGCACCTTCCAGCCTCAACCATTCAGTGATTCTGTATACACTAAAATTAAATTACCATCCTTGATGCCAAATAAGAACAGAAATACAGCACATATACAAACGTCAGCAAACACAAAGATGATTAATTAAGTCTCCAACCTAAAGCCACATTGAATGAGCAGAACTAAAATAGCTAGGGCTTCTGCTTATAATTTGTTGGCCCCGACCTTCCTCTCTCCTAAGGACCCTCTACTGTTTGATGAGGTGACATTTTGTAAAGGCAATTTCTAGATTCAAAAGAACAATTTAATGAGTCAAGGGGGTGCCAACTTGGCCGCAAAAAGTGAGGAACGAGTTGATTTTTCTCTCTCCCAAACACACATTTATTTCTCTCATTTCTTCTGCATGCTATTTAATCTTTTGCATCCATCAGGAATAACCCTCCCCTGTCATCACTGTATCCTGAATCACCAGCAAGTGACATTCTTGAAGTAATAATTTAAGAGTCATTTTAACAATGCAGTTCCTGCTTCTTGCTTCACACTAACATCTATTTTTTGCTCCAAAAACAAAAGGCAATGTCATCCACAACCATATTAAGACCCTCACTGAAAAGCTGTAATTAGTCTTCTTACAGGCCTTGCCAACATTTCTTCTTAAAGTGGTAGCAAAAATGTGTACAAACAAGCACAACTCACCAGTACCCTTCCTAGGAATGCTTCCAAGGCAAGATCTCACCAGGAAGGCTTGTAAAAGCTCAAACAATTTTTCATAACCTTCACAGTTCGGGTGATTTATAGCAGTTGGTTTCAGAAGTTGCCACCAGTAAGTACAACTGAGACAAGAACAGGTGTACTCTTTCTAAGGATAAGTGATTTCATTTTTCTTCCCACTGCCCATTTTCCTCTATCTCCTCATCATTTCCACTTGCTTTGCTATTTCCTCCTCAATTCTCCTCCTAATTCAGTCCTTAAGTCCAATTTCTACCTGCTTATAGCTGATGTTGCTACTAGATATATTTAGGAAGAAAACAAAAAAAAAAAACAAAAAAAAAAAAAAAAAAAAAAAAAAAAACACAAAACCTAACAAAAACCCAAGCACTGCAAGTTGTGCTTTGAATACTGATCCATATAAACCACATGATTTTCTGCATGCACTTAATTAATGTCTTTTTCTATTGTCCTCAGTACTCTCTTTGTTGCTCTTTCAGCAAGATCTCCAGTGGACTCCTGGCCATTTTCATAACATCAAGCTATTTTCCCAGGCAAGTTCTGAATTATTTTCAACTAAGTACTATTTATTGTAAAAAATAAGATTGAGAAACAAAGAATAGATCCTTAAGGCACACATTCACCTTTCAACTCAGAGCTGGAGAAAACACAGAATTTAAATTTAAAGCACATAATCTTGACTGTTCTTGTGTGAAGATGAGAATGAAAATAATGTTGCAGATTCTCAGGAAAACAGTTTAAATAAAATGCTAGTGCTGCTTTACATACTGCAAGCAGGACTGCAGATAAAAGCTCTTCCTCAGCTTCAGGCTGAACCAGCTGAGGAGAACAACAATACAACTCCTTCCTTCCCTGCAAGAGCCTACCACATCTGCCACTGCAAAGGAGATCTACGTGAGATTTACAAAATCTTACCTCACCATTCTGCATCCTCATTCTCTAGAAAATCCCTCCAAGTCCGCTGGTTTCACTGTAGTAATTAAGTGAGAAAATAATTGGTTTTCAAATGGCATAGAATTACCCAAATTATTTTGACGAGAGGTCAAAGTAAAAGGGCACACAACTGTTAATTCTGGCAGTGATGATAAAGGCCCAACAACTTCAACCATACAGGCACCAGTGCCTTCTTCAGCTGCAGCTGAAAGACAACACCCAGCAACTACTAAAAATTTTCTTGCTAACTTGTTCCAAGAGCACATCACCCTGAAAGAACTGCTTTATCAACATATAGCATAGAACAAAACCAGCAACTCTAGAACAGCTGAACTTACCTATGTGCTGATCTTTAGAATCCAAGAACCTGTCATTTTAAAAAAAACGAGGTGATCAACAGAGGCCCTCAAAACTAACAGGTACAAGGCTGTTGGTGGACAAATGGAGTAAATCAAGACAGGAAAGAGCATGAACACAGTGCCCAGATATAATACTGCACACATTTGTCCTGTTCAGATAGTACTATCTGTTCAGGTATCTGTACTATCTGTCCTGTTCAGATAGTTTCCTAGTTTATAGTTTAGTCAGCAGTTTTGTTAGCTTTCAGAACACTTTCAATTCATCATATATTCAAGCAGAAACAACAAAAGTTCACAGGATTTGCTCCTATACTCAGAGCTGAACAAACAGTTGCATCATCCGCATGACCTACTAGTCCTCAGAGAATCTTCACTTGGTTGCCTTAGGACCAAGATGAACGGACAACTCATTTCTCTCAGAAAACACTGGGAAGAAAAGGGGGAAGGAGTGTAGAAAATATGCTGTCCCTATCATGCATCATTCTTATCTTTTGGCTTAAGAAACACCAGGGTTTTCCTTTAAGATCCCTCAAGAAGCATTTGGAGCTGCAAGTGCATTGTGACCTGATGGGAGCCAAAGTTCGCTCTGAAACTGGCAGCCCATCAATTATCCCTTCTAATCCAATGAACCTTGACAGCTATAAATTCTGATAAACAAAACACATTATTACATAGCTGAAGATACGTGTAAGACAGCACTTTGAAGGCACCATCATGCTGCACAAACTTGAAAGCTGCCTTCTGGATCTTCTAAGACAAAATCCAAGGACACATTCATTGTCAGGTTGGACACAGCTCTGAGCAACTTGTTCTAACTTGTTCTAATTGTCTGGCTCATTGCAGCGGGGTTGGCCTAGATGACTTTTAATAGTCCCTTCCAACCAAAACTAGGGCAGAGAGGCCTTGCAGACAGACCTTAACAAATTGGCCATCACCTACCATGTGCAATGATGGGCACATGACCATATCTTGGGCAATCACCAACCATATGAAGTTTAACAAGGAAAAGTGCTGAATTCTATATCTGGGATGAGGAAACCCTGGTTGTCTGTATAGACTAGGAAATGAGAGGCTGGAGAGCAGTGCCAGGAAAGGGACCTGGGGTTCCTGCTCGATGGCAAGTTGAACATGAGCAGCCCTGAACATGAGGCAGCCAGGAGGGCCAGCCCTGTCCTGGGGGCATCAGGCACAGCATGGCCAGCTGGGCAAGGGAGGGGATTGTCCTGCTCTGCTCTGAGCTGGGGCAGCCTCACCTCGAGTGCTGGGGGCAGTTTTGGCCATCGCAGTATAAAAAACCCCTCAAGCTATTGGAGAGTGTCCAAAGGAGGAGCACAAGGACGTTGAAGAACCTTGAGGGGAAGTTGTCTGAGGAGCAGTTGAGGGCACTTGGTCTGCTCAGCCTGGAGAAGAGGAGGCTGAGGGGAAACCTCATTGTGGTCATGAACATCCTCATAAGGGGAAACAGAGGGGCAGGTACCAATCTCTTCACTCTTGTAACCAATGACAGGCTTTCATGGAACAGCATGAAGCTGAGCTGGGGGAGGTTTAAGTTGGATGTCAGGAAAAGGATTTTCACCCACAGTATAGTTGAGCAATGAAATAGGCTTTTAAAGCCTGTCAGAGTTCAAGAAGTCTTCAAACAATGCTCTGAGGTGCGTGGTGTGACTGTGCAGGGCCAGAAGTTGGACTTGATGATCCTGATAGGTCTCTTCTAACTCAGCTCATTCTATGATGCTATGATAATTCCATTATTCTAAAACGTGATGTATAGCACAAGCACAGCTAGTGTGACAATAATCTGATTTATCATGCATTTAATTTGCTTGCTAAAGAATGTGAAATTAACCTGTGTCACCAGCATTTGCAGTCATTAGTTCAGCATTATCTTGCTATAGGGATGCTCAAATGCTTCCTGACATGTGAACTTCAAAGAGCTGACACGACAGGGACCTTGGGTAAAGAATCCTGAGGGAGGAGTGGCAGCTCACCACAGATATGTCACAGCCTCAGTCTTCTTCAAGGGGAAATGAGAAAACAAACAAACAGAAAGGGCTTCAATCACCTCCTCCTTAATCTCTGACAGAGCAATCCAAGTAGACAGGAAGAGGAGATGACCACACTTTGGGAACAGCTATTATAGGACACAGCACATATAAATACTCCACAGTCCTGGAAGCTTCTGTGAGTGACAGTAAACAAGCTGTGTCAAGACAAAGGAATTATGATAGCACTCCTAATTTTGTGGTGCCTTTCTTATCATGCAATGTTGGCATGGACTACAGTTCCAATGGGCCATTTTCCTCACTTAAGCATTAAAATACTTTCACCAAATTCAACACTATACAATTTAAGAAACAATTGTCTTAAAAAAAGGAGGTGCATCCTGGAGTCATCCCATGTCTGCCTTCAGACCAGTGTAGTCCCCACATATAAATCATGTTCATTTGGGGCAAAATCCCTAGGGGATTTTAAAGAGGCAACATTTCTGTAACTGCTCATCCAGGGACCACTAAAAGCATAACATAACACGTCAATACATCTTCTCTAAGAATTAAAAAGGGAACAAAAATAGTCTTGGAACTTTCTACACTGATTTCAAAGAGACTTCAGCTAAGTAGCTTCAAAATGACAGTTCTGCTTTAGTCTCCCAGATTAGCTTGTTAAGTCTATGAGCATAACACTGGAAATAGCACATCTAAAGTAATAAAGCAAATAGATGCAGACATGAAATTTGGAGTTCTCTCCCAACAATAAACTGAAAAACAAAACAAACAAAACTAGAAAGAAAAAAATTGCAAGAGGCTAATAAGATTGCAGGGTTTTTTTTAATTTTTCTTTTCAAAATACCATGTATCACACTCCTCAAGCTAATGCAGGCAAACTTAAGTCTCAGAAAACACTTAGGAGAAGGCTATACTCTTGAAAAGTCTCCTAATTTGAGTAGGAAGCAGTTGCACATCTGTCAACAAGACTTTGCAACCAAAATAGCTATTGCCATCAAGGAGACCAATTTGCAAAATTTAATCAACACCTCCATCTCCTTACATACTTCCCATTAGTGATTAGCTTCAATACTACCTTTGCTCATCACACAATGTTTGTAATTATCATTAAAAATACATAATTTGTAAAAGTACATATAAATTTATATATATTTGCAAACTAGCAATCCTACAAATAAGCATGACTATAAAAAAGCAAGAAAGACCATAGGAACATGCTATATGACCCACAATAAGACACAACTACTGTAATTAATAAACCACATTAAAAAGCTGTAAAAAGCATGAGTCTCAACTATCCAACATACCCAGTCTGCACAGCAACACACAATATTCTTCCTGATTCATGAAAAGCACCGCTGGTCTTACAAACCAAATACACTGGTTAGCTTTAAATAGCAAACCACAATTTGGTTTTGCATTAAAAGTCCTCGTGCCAAGCACAGCTTTTCCTAGTCTTTCCACTTCTTCCATTTCTCTCCTCCCTTTTGGAGCCCACAACGGGCTGAAATTCCCATTCTTTATTCACATGCAGTCTAACAGAGTAAGGCACTCTGAATTAACTCGTGTGGCCCCAGCATTTCCATGGCTTGGGATGTGCCTCATGGAGCTCAGCCACATCTTAGAAACAAGGTCTTCATTTGTGCTCCCTCTTCTGGCTTTGGGAGCATACAGCACAGCCACAGCAGGGTGACACGGACAGCCACCCCTGCCTGCAGCCCCTCCTCCCCAAAACACAACGCAGAGCCACAAGGAAAGCATCCACAAGGAAAGCATCCACAAGGAAAGCATTCACAACCTGCACACTGCCACCTGCTGTGGCGGAACATGCCACCAGAACAACCCAGATCAGAACTCATGGCAGCGATTTATATTATTTCACCGCTCAAAACAGCAAGGATGCAGCTTCCAAAGAGGGAACAAAAATAGCTTC
This sequence comes from Melozone crissalis, assembly GCF_028551555.1. NCBI lineage: Eukaryota > Metazoa > Chordata > Aves > Passeriformes > Passerellidae > Melozone > Melozone crissalis. The sequence continues at coordinate 56,665,811 of NW_026535791.1, read as the reverse complement.
CAGCTAATTTTTTAAGCCTATCCTAATGTTAATTTTAGCTTTGGAAAACCATCACGTGTAACAGAACGCAGAGTCCAGCACCTTCCACAAGGAAAAAACCGAGTGACATTAAAGGCTTATATTTAGATATGTCTGGTATAAGAAGCTTTAATTTTCAAGCTTAGAATGCATTTTAATCATTTATATATTTATTTTCATAATAAAAACAAGGAATTATGTTATTTAGCTGGACTGTCTTTGGCATCAATGAAGTCCAGGAGAAGGAAGTGGGGGAAAAAAGCCAACTGCACCATAGCTGACTGTTCCAGCATAATGTTGCACTGCAGTGGAGGTCTATTTTGAGAAAACTATAGTTGCCAGCGGCATAGCCCTCCTAAGTCATTTTGGTAGAAGTTGTCAAAATACATGTTCTTTGGAGTCTTGCTAGATTTGGAATACTTTATCTGACCTTATTTTACAACAAAATGAAAATTTTTTACCATCCTCTAATAAAAGTATGTGAAGAAATGTTAACTCTGGATGAAAATAGAGTAAGTAAAATAATCTACAGTTTTCTCAGGACATGGAGGATAACAAAGTGGGACTAAGCAGAGGCAAAGTTGAGTGAGGAAGGGAAGAACACAGTCTTGGTATCTTTGTACATAAGAACAGCTTGGGAATGGCTAATGGAATGAGATGGAGAGAAGCTGCCAAAGCTGTTGGCTGTCGAGACCCCTAAGTCTCATCTCTTCTCTGCATGCCTGTGTTAGAATGAGAGAATAAAAGTCCTGGATAAGCCCAGTAAAAGGGACTGGAGTCAAAGGATCCCTTTCCTAGACAGCTAATTATAACTAATTAACAGCCAGACATTATATTATTCACTACTCCATTTTCCTTCTTGTATTTGTGGCAGAATTCTTTCTTCCTGGAATATCCTAATGCCTGGTAGTCAGGAGAAACAGATGTTGGCTCAGATCTCCAGCCTTCAGAGGGGATATGAAATGCACAACATCCAAAGAAGGGCAGAAATTCTGCAACACCATTGTGCCTAATGATATTTTCTACTAGCTACTGCCAAATGGTTTTCCAGATCTGCTCATCAGGGACATCTGGTATTCTGTATTAGCCAACATGAACTGGTCTGGAACATTCAATAGCCTCAGGAATGTGGTGTAAATTTTCATACCTAAGGATGCTTCTTTTTGTGATAACAAAGTTACTTGGACTCTTCTGTAGCTTTTGGAGGTCACCAAAATTTTAGGTTATATCAAAACATTGTAAATGGGCTCTATAGCTCACCTACACACTTGCTTCAGCAGCTATCAAATCTCATTTGGCATCCAGCCTTTTTAGTTTCTGGAATGATTTGTCCAGTGATTCTGCATGGTCTGTAGGCAGCTTCAGAAATGGTGCTAATAAACTCTCACAGAAGTTGATGTATGTGAAACTAGGTAACTGCAGCTCACTTTGGCATACCAACTAGAGAATGTAGGGACACTCAAGAGTAGGTAGAACATCTCTTGCCCTCCATTTTGTTATTTATTCTACAGTTCCTGTAGACAAGGGAAGATTTAAACTACTGAAGAAAAAAAAGAACTGGAGAAATCTAAACATAAATCATCATATTTTCATTTACCAACAAACTCTCATCAGCTGACCTACAGCACATCTTCCAGATTCTCATCACTTTATTTACTGTTTAATCCTCTCCAAGTGGAAAAATGGTGATAGAATTCAATTATTTTACCAACATATACAGACTGTTACATTCAGAATATCCTTCTAAATTACAGTTTATATTAAGTGCTGTGCAGCCCATGGAAGATGGATGAGAAGACACTTCTCCCAATGAAGCATAGGAAAGCTTAAGGCTCCTGTTTTCTTTGTGGTAGCAATATGTTACCAACAAATACAACAGAACATTTTCCAAAGTGCTATTCCTCATGACACCCTCTCCATACTAAGGTGAAATACAGCTGAAATCTGTAGCAAAGTGAACTTTGACTCTTTTTGCCTAATTTCATCAGCTAGAAGTCAAATTACACGCCACAAAAACCCGCAGATTCTAATTTTATGCTTAATCAGACTATAATATTCCAGAAAAATACAAGCCTTGATGGTATTTATGGCTTGCAAAGAGCACAAGTACTGAACAGGCATTTATATTGGATACACATATTGTTTCATAAAACTTCCCCCTCTTAAGTCTGTTTTGTCTTTTCTTCCTCTTTTTTTTTTTTTTAATATGCTCTGGAGGTCCAAAGTTTTTGATGAAATAAGGGTAAATATCAAACCCATGCTTTACCTCACCTGAAAATTTAGTTTTGTATCCCTAAGCAAATCCCCTTTTTGCATCAGTTCCCAAATATTCACCAGCATGTGGAAGCTCTTCCTATCCCCCAGCACTTTTTTTTAGAAACAACATCTGAAATATAGTTTTAAAACAATATCTACCTGCAATGTTCCAGGTGAGCATGGATTGTCTCACAAGATCTTCAAATCTATACCCCATAACAGTGGAAACTAAGCAATCCTTTAAAAAGCACTGCCAAGTCCATCCCTTAGATGAACAGAACACTCTGGTTTCAGAGCCTAGCACTGAATGCTGATGGGTTTTCTACAAGAAACTCAGGAAAATATAAGAGTTTATTTTGCAAATGTTTAAGAAGTTAGAACCCAGTAACATGAATGAAAAGCTGCTTCCAATCTACTGACAGACATGTCATTCTAAACATTTTCAGCAAAAGCATTTCTCCTGATTTTCTGAATTGTGGAAGTAAAAATCAGAAGGGAAAAAAAATAAAAAAAGAAAGTAAGCAGGGAAAATAAAAAAAGCCTACCAGTAATGCTGTTGGAGTTCCCATTCAAGGGAGCAGACTCCTGGCTAAATCCAGAATAAAGTGATCTTGACTGCAGGTGGTGCACTCTTCTGTCACCACCAAGTGCCACTGCAATCAATCAGAATCACTATAGGAACGTGGGGCAGAGGAAAGCAGACAGTTTTTAAATCGAAATGTAAAAGGTGCATTTTTAATTTAAGCATGGGTATTCTTAATTATGAATTAGAAGGGCATATTTTAGGACAATTCCACATGGAAATAACATGTCCTTTAAAAAATTCTTAATGTCCAATATCTACTTGGCATAATGAAATGCCAAAGGTGGCCTTAAATTTCAAAAATCAGCTTGAATTTATTGCATCTTCATGTGGAAGTTCAGTATTCATTAGGTTATAGAGTACAGATACCAAAATCCTAGTTCTAAGAGGAATAAATAGTAAAAAATGGCCTTTAATTGTTGGGGTTTTGTCCTACCCCACAATCATGAACTAAAAAGAAATGCTCAAAAAAACAGACAATTAGAACTGCTGGCTTTTTCTGGAACAAAATTTCTCCCAAGTTTTATCAGGTGACAGTTTAATTCTGCGATCTGATCCATTGAGCCCAGTGTCTGGTCATTACACAGGTGAGTTTTCCTTCCAGTTGACCACCATCCTTATCACTATGTATTTGTATGTGTTGATAAATATCAAAAAATAAACAAGTCACCAGGAATTAAGCTGCAGAAGTACCTTTCTCAGAGGTGAAACAGTACTTTTTTTTTTGTACTGTGAAACAACCACAACTTTCAATACAACAGGCCTAAGCTATGAAAGTCTAACTTGAGAATGGAAAGCCATGATCTTTGCCTCCAAAGTGACTGTTCTTTTATATAGCAAAGACTCTCGACAGATATTTTCTAGGAGCTGTATGGTGAGCTGAGCAGGCATGTGTACACAATGATGCATTCACAGACCCCTAAATCACCAAGCATGCAACTCCTTTGCCATCATTAACACTGGGTTTTCGGCAAATTATTCAAAACAGTTGCCAGACTAGATTTGCCATTTTGAAGGATAGACCATGTAATCTTTCAGTGTATTACAAATCCCTGCTGAAGGTCTGCCAAGGCTGGGAACCACCACCTGCAGAAGCAGCAGAAATGGGGAAGCAGGCCCAAGGTATGTGTGGCAGGTTTCCTCTCCCCACCCAGCCTGGCAGCAGTAAAGGCTGCAGCTCAGCACTGAGGATGCTTCATTTATTCCACTCAGGTACACGGGGCAGTTGTGGCTGGTCAGACACACTGAACTGGCACCTGGGACAGGCAGGTCCTACCAGATGAAATTAGAGCTACAGTTAAGCCTGCAAAGAAAGTTTTGGCTGTGATTCAAGCTGCACTGTTATTTACTGAGCAAAGAGATGCTGTACACAGGATCAAAGGAGACTAAGGGGTGACCTTATCACTCTCTTCAACTTCCTGAAGGGTGGCTGTGGTGAGCTGGGGGTCGGTCTCTTTCTCCGGGCAACAACAGACAGAACAAGAGGACACAGTCTCAAGCTGCACCAAGGGAGATGCAAGCTAGAATTAAGGAGGAAGTTTTTTACAGAAAGAGTGATCAAATACTGGAATCATCTACCCAGGGAGGTGGTGGAGTCATCATCCCTCGAAGAGTTTAAAAAAAGACTGGATGTGGCACTTGCTGCCATGATCTAGTTGAAGTGTTAGAACATGGGTTGGACTCGATGATCTTACAGGTCTCTTCCAGCCTAGAATTTCTGTGATTCTGTGTGATTTGGCCTATGCAGGGTGCACAGACCAGCTGGAAGGAGAAAAATCCACCTCATGTCAGTTATAAGGTCTGTGCTGCTCAGCTCAGAAAGAAAAAAAAAAGGATGAAGACAGAATAAAACAATTGCATATATGTGAGAAACAAAGTAGCCATGCTGTACTTACTTACTCAACTTTTGCAAAGACTACAAAAAATGAGAGTAAAGTTTCCTTATGGTTTCACACAACACTAAACAAGCTTTACAGCTTCCTGCCACTGTTCACTGAAGGCAGAATCACCATGATCTTCTAATGCTCAGAACTGCTCTCCCTTGAACATAAATATAAATGAAAGTCTAAACCACATATTCCCCCAACACCTTTAAAAGCCAGAATACTGAACTAATAAATTAATAAAAAAGAGATCTGGATCAAGAAGGTGTCTGTTGTGGTCAGAGTGCTCTTACACACTCATTCCTGAGCCCCTGCCAATAGTGCCAAGCAGCCCAATCACAACAAGTGGTGAGTCAGCATTAAGCACTCACTGTGAAAGGGGGGAACTAGCAAAAAAAAAAAGCTGCTCAAGTTGGAAACTGATTGGAGGGGGTTGGGGGAAAGGAAGTAAAACAGCAAACTATACCACAGAAATTAAGAGACAAACTGTTTTCTGCTTATCATCACATTTGTAGAAAAAAAAATGAATATTTTGAACACTGAGTAGATTAAATGTCAGTTCTTATAATTACAGCCTGGTAAACAAATATATACAAATAGTGCGGGTAACATTTTATGCAGCTCAAATAAATTTCAGCCATTTTGGAATAACACCCAGTAGAACAGGTATTGTGTCCTCTAGTTGGAAAACTGTTCATTGCAGCACTGAACTATGAACTGTTTGGAAAAAAAAAAAAAAAAAAAAAGAAAAGAAACTAACGCTGTTTTACCTTCTACTATGAAAGAAACATTTTAAACATTTAACATCAAAACAGAATTTCTCTTTTTCAGAACCAGCACATAACATGAGGAGATGGGATGAACTCTGACATTAATGGCTTAAGAACACTAATGTAAGGGAAAAAACAAAAACATACATTTGTCCAAGGCTAAAGAGCAAGATGAGATTTGGACAAGCTTTAGAAAACACAACAAAAAGCAAATCAACAGTCTGCTATTAAAGAAATACAAAGTATTTTTACTGATATGAAGGAGAAGGCTTGCACTGACATCTGGAAGAGTGAAATTCATCCTTTACCCTTGACAGGGTAGGCTACTATTAAAATCTATTGAACAGTCAGGGCACCAAGTAGCACACGCAGATACCATGGACAACTTGAATCCAACAGGACAACCGTGGAAACAAGAGGCAGGGGCAAAGAATCTGCCAGCTTTCCACACTGCCATTTCAGAGCATCCCTGTCTTAACCAGACCTTCACAGGACCTTAATGCCTATTAAAGCCAGCAAAAGACAAGAATAATAATCAATGTCTTGCTTTGAAAGACCACGCCTTCGTATCAGTAAACAGATATACAACATATTCAGCATCAAAAAATAAATATATTGGAAGTTTTTTTCTCCAAACATGCCAACTAAAGAAAAACAGACTTGTATTCCACTGTTCATATTCCACGGATATTACTTATAAAGTGGTCTTCTTTAAGACATGCTAACTATAAGTCACGCAGATGCATGATGTTAGCTACCTAGGAAAAAAAGTGCAAAAGCTACAGTAATTTTGTAGCTTTTTTTGTAATTTTTAGTTTTTGTAATTGTGCATCCTGAGAGTACTTCTTTGGATATACTATATTTTTTTTTTTACAATAAAACACCCAAGCTAAAAGAGCTTTAGTAGTCCTAAATTTAATTTTTTTCTATGAAATCATTTGTTGTGAGGCTTTTTAGATTTCTCCTTTAGATGTATCCTTCAAGATCCCCATCACCACCACCATTTTTAGACCACATATTCAATGATGTGATAGAGTTGATGGATAAACATTGCAAAGTATGAAATTATCAATGAGGAAAGGGGCTGATGAAGTGCCATATATGTATAAGAAATGACAGAAGATACAGAAGGAAGAAAAATTGCTGTATGGAAGATCCTCAAAGTTTACTACTGCTGTTGCTAAAAAAGAGAAAGCCATGTGGTTCAAAGCGTAATTAAAAACTCAGACTACTTATGCACCTATAAAACTCCCATTTCCAGTTTCAAAATGAAGAGTATTTGAAAAGCAAGCCATTAGTACTCTCCAGTTATTTTTCTGTGGTCTCAGAAGTAGCACAGACACTCTATACTTGCTTCTGTAAGATGTTCTTTCCAAGTTCAGAAATAGAGCATTTGAAAGAAACCTTTTATGTCTTCAGACAGCTTACAGAACTTGGAAAATACATCCATGGAAAGGATATAACTGCAAAATTGCTGCTAGGAATGAACACGTGTTCATTATTTAAAAGATAACAAAAAAAAAAAAAATTAAACAACCTCTCATTTATCCTGGATAGTTCACCATCTACAAGCAATCTAAGAAAATTAGTCCCTTGGACAACCACACTCCTCTGCTGCGTAATAAAGCAAAAATACGATTAGAAATCTGCTTTTAAAAACAACAGGAAGCCAGTTTCTTTAGACTGCATGGCATGGTAGCAAGGGTGCAATACCTTCACACATCAGGATGTGCAAGATACACAAAGCTGCATTTAGCACACAGAACCTGTACTGGCTTTCCCAAGTGCCAAGCAAAGCCAAGTCAATTAAAGGCAGCAGAACAGGCTTCAAAGGCAGGAAATGACAAGGAAGCAAGAGGAACTAGGAAAGATCATAGGAATTTCAGAGGGGCTGAAGCAGCCTCTCCTCACTGCAAGCCATCTTTTGCAGAAACTCCCCTCTTCCTGGATTTCTCATACGTGGGGCTCTCACGTAGCCTCCCCACTCCTCAGCTCCCAGAGGTGCCTGGAGAAAGGTTTCACCTCCCTGTTCTCCCACAGCACCACCCACCACCAAATGGGGTGCAATGTGACAGAGCTCAGCATACACCAGAAGCTCCATTTCCCCTTCTCCCCTTCCACCTCGCTGCCCAAGACAATATGTATGCTTCAATCACTTCTGCCAAGCCAGCTTAGATATCTATACCAGCAGAAATTAAACAAACCAAAACCAGTTTTCCAGTGGTTTTAGTCCCTGAAGTAGCTCACCATGGTGTGAGACATAAAAGGCTGCAGAGGACAGAATGGGAAAACTGAAAAGCAAAAGAAAATGGAAATCAGACCCCACAGCCTCATTAGGTCTTCTGCCAGTAGATTTTACACGAGGTTGATCATATTACAGAAGTGCCCCCTCAAAATGCCTCAGAGTACCTTAGTTCTAATTCTCCCCCGTGCCAATTGAAAAAAAAAAAAGAAAAAAAAAATGCCTTCTGGTTTTTTGGACTTTTTTAAAGCCAAAATGAAACATAAACACATTCCCCAACACCTACATATTTTGCAGTCAAGTTATCTGCATTCAAAGAGGGGGAAATCACAGGGTTCACCAGTGAACCAATGCAGGAGTTGAGCTTCTAAGAGGAGTTGAGTTGACCCTAAGAGAAGGCACCATTCTGAATGCAGGGTCTCCAAAACAGAAAATACTCAGGGAGTCAAAGACCATCTTATTATTTCATGTGTTGAGTGAGATCAAGCTTAGCCACCAGAAACCCCTTAGAAAATTAAAGGGCTTTCAAGAAGAAACTCAAGACCTTAGAAACCAAAAAAGTTGTTTCTGTTCCAAGGCTGAAGTGAATTCTTCCCTTTTTTAAAACAGCAGTCACTCAGATTACAGCACATCTCACCAATTAATTCAAACAGCCTTATGAAGCAACTAAACTTCTACCCAGGCAATAATGTAAGTTCACCTTCACAAAAAGATCAGCTAGTCTTGAACAATTAATTCAATTAACTCAGGCAAATTAGCCGTCACCCAATACAACATTCATTTAATTCCTTTCTCCAATTTCTCTTCCTTCCTTTGCCGTTCCTCCCCCATTACACACTGTAGCCCAGAGTCACCTTGCCTTCAAATCAGAATAGTCAAGTACAGATAATTCCCCACATGCAGTTTTTCTCTGTCCCCCTTCACTGTGTGCCCTGACAGAGGAGAAGGCACTCCTTGTAAACATGACAGGTAACACACAATACATTATGCAAAGCAAAGACCTAGGCAGGTAGCCAACTCCATGAGAAATCTATCTGCCACCCTCACTGGGGAAAAATATTCTTCAAAGATAAAAATTAAAAATTCAGTCAACATCATCTGAGGTTAGCCACAAGTCAAAAATAAAAAACAAGAAAAGCAGATGCCTTTAAATAGCAACTTTCATATGATCCAAAGCCTAATGCCAGTAAAAAACCTGTGAAATTTGGTAATTTCTACCTGAACACATGAACTACATTTTGACTTATCAGCCACATTGTACAGTCAAAACAAAACTTGTCTTTTCTGATAAAGGTGCACAACCTGTTACATACTGCAGTGTTAAACAGACAGCCCATCCCTTTCTAGAGTGGGTAAGGCCTTGACAATATTGCCATACATAACCTTAAAATTTTTTTTCTTTGTTTTTTGTGGGATAAAGGTCTGACATCATAAGCAAAGAAAAATCACAGGATTATAGAATGGTTTGGGTTGGAAAGGACCTTGACTATCAGGTCCAGCCCCAAAGTCTGAACTTCAGCCCTGCTGGAGCAGGCTCTGCTGTGCAATTACAATCTCTGCTGTCTCAAGGCTCCTGTCATGGATGCCTCAAGGCTTGTCACAGCCTCATTTAGAGTAAGTCAAAGTCAGTGCCATCATTCAGGCATTCAGGTAATGAAGCATCCTGCCTCTACAAATCTGCTTACAAATGGAATATTTCCAGATTTCTCCTCCAGTTCTCTCCTGCTCTATTTCAGTCAAACACAGAGCACAAGTGAAATAAGGCAGCTCGGTCTTGTAACACATGCCAGGCTTGTTTTACATGGCTGATGCCACTGCCAGTACTCCTGGTAGCATTGACTGCCATTGAATAATGGGCATTTTGCTTTCCAAACATATGAGTACTGCCAAATCCAGAGGAATATAATCACAAATTCAAGATTAAGAACAAACAGTGAAACTGCAAAATCTATAAGCAACATAAGCAAAACCTTACGGGCTGCATAATGCTGGAAAAGTATTTTAAACAAATATGTAAGCACTTTAATGAAAAAGGTTGACAGTTTATCTGAACAATTATAACTCAATCACACACAAACATTAACGAAAACCTCCATTCTATATAAGGTACAATCAGTACTACAAAGTTTTACAAATAGCGATTTTAGATTTTCTTCTTAAAAAACATTAGTTTCAAAAATTATGTCTTTTCTCTCCCACTCTCCAAAAACAAACAGAAAGGACATAGGAAGAAATAAATTCTGAAGAACAGAAGGGAGACTTTTTTGGTCTTTTTGATTGTTAATGTAAATCACGAAGTAGTTTTGATCAATCCACAAATATATACCTTTTTGTTTTGATTATCTATAGATACAAAAATAGTCATAATACCTTACAATATCCCAAGTCTCTTTCCCTTAAAGTTTCCAAAAATTCATAAAAATCCAAAAATAAACTCTATCAAGAGCCAGATCATAAGAAGAGTCATTCCCAGCATTTGACTCTAACATACAAATATTCCTTCTTATTCTTCACCGCCTTCTTTCTATTTTTTGTATAATTTTTTTTTTTACCAGTAGTTCGCAAAATCTTGCAAGATATCCATCTATTCTGCAGAGCCCTATCTCTCCACACTCTCATAGCTGAAACTGATACCTGACAAGTCCCCTCACTAACTTTATTATAATTAAAAATGTTGGTTTTTAAAACTAATGAAAAGAAATGTCTCAGCTTGTAGCCAATAATCAACCTCTAAAAGGGAGTTTCTGTATGCTCTAAACTAAAGGAATGCTGGTAGAAACTTCTCCCACAGCAGGTTCTAATTTAGATCAGAGAGACTTTTGAGTACTGGAGTACTTTACATCTCTAGCTCCAATGTACTTTCACAGGTTTAGATTTTAAGCAGTGTGGATTTCACTTGGATTTGAAATGCAATTACTTACTGATATTTATACTACTCCACTGTTACTTGTTTCATTTCCAGTCAATTGAACAATTATCAGAAACAGAGTCTCACTGATAATTTTAAAGGTCTTTAAGCATACCTTCAATAAATGTGCAGCCTTTCCACTTCACAGATTTCTTCAAGGTATGTCACAAAACTAGTCATTTTATTCCTAATTATAAAAAGCAGCTTTAAATACAGTTTGGTATTATCAGAAGTCAATTCCTGTTCAAGCATGTCCCTGTAGTATTTAAACACTGATACTTTATCAGCACCAAAAGTTTCCATAACGTGGATTCATATGGGTTATATGCACACAGTCATGAAAATGAGTAGTTCATGTACCTGGATGGTCTTCCCTGATTTAATAGAGCTATTTGTGCATGGCACAGTAGGACTGGAATCCAAAATTACCTTCCCTTTCCTCATATTTGATTTTTTGCATTATTTGTCTACAGCAGATAGAGATCCTCCCCAGATGATGGCTTATTTTATAAAAGGCTCCTGCATTACTTTAGTCAATTCTTTGCCCCATCAGTCAGATGCTAAGTTGTGATAGATCTGACATAACTGTTTGGAAATGCTCTCAAGAGCAGTAAAATACCCCTTCTGCATCACATTATGAGTGGAGCTGACACCATGTATTATCCTCTCATTATTTCAGGTCATGGTTTGTATTCCCTATGAACAGCTTGGTACACTTCCATAATGACCTAAAATGCTGCAAAATATGGAAACTTATCCTCATTTTTTATTACTGCTATGGTGAGAATTTTTTTCAATTTAACTGAAATTTCCCACATGAATCTGTCAGGCTGAAAAGCAGGCTTCTCAAAAATAAACCAACCAACCAAATCACATCAGGAGCAAGCAAACCTTCTCCTCCCTCAAAAAACTAAACATAAACTGTAAAATACCTCAGGCTTTTCCTGGTACCAATGAAATAGAGGCAAAAACCCACAAAAAACCCTCTTCTGTCTTCTCACACCATATAAAAATTTTAACAGAGTGACTTAAACATGCACACACAAGAACTTTGGTGCAGGCTACAATTGTAAGAGAAATTGCCCCGAGATTCTTGATTCGGACATGTCACCAACAATTTTACACTACAGATTGAAGTCCTCCAAAATAAACCAAAAGCAAACAGAAAAGATATCTTCCTAGAAATAAAAGCATTATATTGAACCTGCACATTTTGATTTTTCTGAAATCAAAGCATCAATTCTCAAAGTTTGCATTCCATCTTCTTCAGTAATTAGTACAAGAGGAGAAAGAAAGCAACACTTTGGGCTCATTCTCTATATTTTTTTTTGCTTTCTTAAAAATTTCTGGAGACAATGTTGCTTCTGGTATAGAGAACTTACATATTTAACAGAGTTGCATCATCATTTACTGGCCACTTTACAAGTTTACAGCAGTTCATAATGTAAGCAGTGGTTTTAATAAATCTCTAAACTGCTGAAGTCACAATGACATACAACATTACTAGCATCACAAACATTAAAGTATATGTCTCTATTATGTGTGTCAGCTAACAAAACAAAACAGACAAATAAGAAAATATATGGTAACATTCCTATATTAATGTGACTAGGCAAATGTGCCATTAAATGTAATGCAGTCCTCAAGGAAAAAGGCTGAAATGAATTATTGGTTATTTGAATTATCATCCTGTATAATAAAATCCTTTTTGGAATTAAATTACCTCCTTTGAACATGAAAAGGATAATCATAGGCTTTCTTGCTGAATCTTTTGTAAATACTGAAAATAACTTACAAGCTACAATATTGTCATTTCAAAGAGTACTCATAAAAATTGTTCCAAAAATCATATGCAAAACAGCATCAGTAAGTTAATCACACTTTCAATTGTCTCTCCATTAACATAGAGTTTTTTTAAACTTCACAGGAAAATAAAGGCTTGGCAAGGAAAATCACAGAAAAAGAAAGGTGCTATTCTGATAAAGACAAAGAAACATCCCAAAATATTCTTCAATTAATTAAAATTTTTTAAAAAACAAAAAAATCACCTCAAGAAAACCCCAAAAACACAAACAACAGACAGGCTAATTTTGGAACTTTAAATCTAAAAACATATATCTGCTTGGCTGAACAAAAACAATTGAATCATGAAGTCAAGCAACCTGATTCCCTAAAGAAAACAAACAAACAAAGAAAACCAAAACAAACAAACAAAACCACAACAGAGTTTAGTAGTCAGAAGATACAGGCACAGCTTCTAGTCTGTTAAATTTTAAGGCAGATCTAGGAGAGAACCTTTCACACCAGTCTGGCAGGACTAATGTCAGTATCTGGAGAGAACAAAACTGAGCACAGGGCTACAAAGGCTGGAAAAGGAGAGAACAAATCAAGGCTACACATCACTTCAGGCTTCTTTCACTTTTATCAGCAGCAAGAACCCAAAAGTTCAAACATCTGTGTAGGTACCAAGTCAGTCTACCTGACTAGAGATGGCCAGCTATGGAAGGATAAACACAAAAGATAAGAATGTGAGATTTATTCACTCCAATGGAAAAGGACTTGGTAAGAAGTTCCTTTTCAGTTAGAAACCCAGCCTCAGGTTTAGTATAATCATAGCAAGAAAATATATTTGACTGTTCTGTGAATAGAAGAGCTTACAGGGTTAAGGGATTTTTTTTTTTTTTGTCATTGTTTTAAAGCCAATTCTAAGGTCCTGGCTAACAAGGATATGACTATTCACATCCCATTTTAATGGAATAAATTTAAACTCAAGGATAATGGATGGCAATGCTAAACTTGAGCAGAAATTAAAGATCCAGGTCGGACAAATTTACATACCCCATGTGACAAATTGGCATGGCTATTAAGGGCAGGTCCAAACCTTCCTGGTATCCCCCTGTTTGATATAAGGGTTTAACTCTCCAATTGTTATCCTTTTAATGGCTATAATAAGGTCTCAATTTCTACTTTCCTACCCCATACTGCAGGCCTACTTGGAGATTTTCTTTCTGGTGACAAATTACTCCTGAGCTCAGAACTTCTCCCACAAATGTAACTGTGTGACAGAGATGCTCACCCTACCCTCAGCAGTATTGCCACAGCTGAGAACCTGACAGCCACTCACGCAGACAGTCGTGTCATTTTCTCCCTAGTGTTATCTGGCAAAGCTACAAACAGGGGCACAGGAGCTTTGTATCCCAGCTCTGGAGGGTCACTGCCTCACTCAGTCACATTCAGGTGACATCCAGACAAGCATCTTTCCATATCAAAGTTATAATTCCTGCTGTGAAAGCTCTGAAATAGAACTGACCTCAACAGACATCACAAAAACAGTCATTCCCAATAAAAAAAAAATTCCAACTAAAAATATATTCTATGAATACAGGCTTAAATTCTCAATAACTTCCATCCACTATTCTGACCTATTGTTTCATAGTTCACCTGTCCAGTATTGACTAGAAACTTGACACTGTGCCCTTTTCTCAGATTTACCTTGATCTGAAAACAGTTCCATGTTCAGAACAGCAGCACCATCCCTCCTCCACTCCCTATACCTATGCTCACGAATCACCACTCCTACTGTGAGTATACCAGGCAAGACAGACTTCTGAACCAACCTCAAGTGTCAGCTCTGCACCTCACCTATAGCACTAATACTCCACCCCAAGTTACAGATGCTACAACACCATCCATGCTTATGCTGGCCAAGGTACAGAAATATTCACCTGCACTAATCCTCCATCCCAAATTACACATACCACACCTATGGCACTAATCCTCCACCCCAAATTACAGATGCTACCACACCATCCCTGCTTATGCTGCCCACAGTACAGAAACATTCACCTGCCTTGTACAGCTCCACGTCAGGGCACTGATCCATTGAGCAACACTTATCAGTCATTCTCTACACTTGGACATTCATCACAATAAAAGGTGGTTGTTTGTTTGTGGTTTTTTCCTCCAGAGAATGACACCGTAAGATTTATACCAAAACATTTACTGCAGACCATTACCAGATTGGTGAATTTCCAAAATGGAATGGAGGAGAGGCTATGTCAGTGTGATCACTATTTTTGCATGGTATTTTTGGTTTCAGTGTCTGATGGGTATCTCCAAACTTTCAACAGAAACTTTATCATGAAGCATCTGTATGTTTATGCATAGTACACAGTGTGACAGACCTACAAAGCCAAGGAAAGGACAAGATTACCAGAGATCACATTTGTCATAAAACCAGTCAGGCATTCTCTGTCATTTCTGCACATAATCCTTTTCCAGATTATGTCCATATTTTTTACTTACCCAGCAAGTATGGACAATTGTTGAAGCCATTGTAGAAGCAGAGTCTCTAAAAGACCCTAAACACAAAGGTATCACATAAAAAACCCACATAGATAATCAAAATATAAAAAATTATGTATGCTATGTAACATTTTATATCCAGTAGCCACCTTCTAGGACTTTAGGCCTTATCTAAAGCTTCTTCCAGATAAAAAGTTTTACATGTTAATTCATCAAGACAAGATTTAAATTCTTACCAGACCCATTAAAATCAAATAATGGCTTTAGGAAGCATTCCTTCCAGTAGTCATGTATAACAGACCTTAAGTGTGCCACTGCCTGCAAAATCAAGGCTGCAGACTAAAACTTTACTAAGACTGTAGTAAAATACCTGCAACTTAAAATGAGGAGATCTGAATGCACAACAAAATAAAATTTAAAATAATTTCAGCACCAACCATGTTCAAAACAACTTTCTGTAGGTAATCTGCCTGTAAGATCACACTCTCAGTTAAATATTTTCTTCAGAAAGGCCTTCCTTCCTGCAGCAAACAACCAGCATTTTTGGGCAAACTAGTTTTCCAACCCAAATGCACAAAGGGACTAAAACCTGGGGTTTACACTGGAACCTGTCTTCTTCATGAAGCTCTTTTAAAACTGGAATAGACACCTGGCTGTAACCTAGGTAACAGCAAGTAAAGTCAAGTCCTGTGTAAACTATTATGTCTTTTAACAACCAGAAAATTAGAAATAAAAAGTGTAGCTCAGTACAGAAAGCGTGTACTGCAATCTGCAAGATAAACATAGTCTGTAAGTATTTCACATCCTTAAATGAAGCAGAGGCAGATACAAGCTTTAAAACTTGCAATTTCATTTCAGAAGGAACCTTCAGGCTCTTCTGAAGAATTTCTATGATCTGTCTTTACTTAAATGCAAATCTTAGCTCTATCTTCAAGTATGCAGAAAGCTACAGATTTTGTACACACCAAGAAAGACCCAAGCTTACAATATACATATCTAAAACCTACTATGCACCTGACATAATAAAATTTTTGAATGACACATCCCTTTCTCTGCCTTTGATTCTAGACCGAGTGTGACGTGAAGACCTGGGAGTTTTTCTAAAACATCATTTCAAAAAAAAAAATTGAGAAGGTCACACAATTCAGTTACCTGGAAATAAATACCATACAACATGACCTATTCCTTATCTACGTGAGCATATTTTCCCTCTCCTCAAAGTTTCTGCTGTAGTTCCTGCTGCTGCAGCTCTAGTGGTATCAGCCAGTAACACCACCCAAGGCAAGCCGAGGGGGCTGCTTGTATTGTCACTGTCACATGGTGTAAAATTGCTGGGAGCAGGATGAGACAATGATGTGCTTGAATGACAGCAGCTGTTCTGTGCTGGCATGCCACAAGCAGAGCTGTAATCACAGCCAGGTGCAATGGTGGGAATTTTGGGGGATAAAGGCAGTGCCTGCACCTGTGGCACTCTGTAACTTCAAGCCGTGCAATATTTGTTCTTTACAGACCATCTGTCATTTTGACAAGCTCCCTACCTGACCGTCATGGGAGCAGCCACCTTTTTTATTTCCTTACCAAGGCCTTTCTCCCTTTTGTACACCGTCCAATTTCTGCCTCATACGTGCCTCATAAACAGAAAAGGATATGGTAACTATGGTGTAGGAACCAGTGAATCATAAGAATTTGAAACACTCCTAGTTACAGTGATCAAAGCTAAATCCTTTAGGAAGATTATCCACACCAGAATCCTGAGAAATAAATGTGACTCAAGTACTTTCATACTGCATCTTTGAGATAAAGCACAATTCCCGGTGTAGCTGCGAAGGGCTACCTCCAGTTAGGCTGAACTACGGTGGGAACATTGTAACAGGGGCTGCCGTGCCTCTTGATCTATCTATGCAGCTCCAGGCCTGGCAACCGGCTGCGAACGCAACAGTCCACAGCCTGAGACCGCAACTCTGAGGCCATCCAAGAGAAGGTTTATTTGGAAAACACAGAAATAGAGAAAAACAATACAAATCGACCATACATTTAAACAACGAGGAGTACGAGCCTTACAAGCATGGGATGAGACTCCAAATCCACTCGCGCCCCTGCGCCCATCGCCGTGCGAAACGGCGGAGGGGCAGCGCTCACAAACGATGCGAGTGGCGACGATTTCGCCACTTCTCCAAAAATGCGGCTCCCGGGGGAGCCGGTGTGCCCGCGGGGCGGCGGGAGCGGAGCGGAGGGCAGGGACCCTTCCCGGCGGCGCGGCCCGGCCAGGCGCTGCTCGCTCTCGGAACTTCGCCCCCGCTCCCGCGGATGACCGACACCCGCACCGCGGCCACCACCCCCAACACCAACACACCCCTCAGCGCCGCCACCGCGCCCGGCCCCGGCTCTGCCGCCGCTTTGGCATTTCCAGAGGCACTCCGGCCGCCCATTCCGGCCGGCGTCTCAAGGAGGGCACCGCTCTCGCCCAACTGCGGCCGCAGTTCATTGTCCCTTCACACGGGAGAGGAAGATGGATGACCCATCCCGCGCAGGGACATGGGCACGGCCCGGGCAGATACCACGGACAGCGAGCCCCCACCGCCCCACCCCGACACGCCGAGCCCCGCTGCCAGAGAAGTTGGGAGCGGCTCGGGCGCTCCCCACGCCGGGCAGCCCCCGGCAGCCCCCATCCCTGCCTGCCCCCGCAGGGCACGGGCAGCGCCCGCAGCCGCGGGACGCCCGCGGTTCGCGGAGCAGCGGCGGTGGCGGCAGACACCTACCCGGAGAGCTTCCCAATCTTCACAAAGCTAAACACATCCATCCATGCGGCCGGCTAGCTCTGCCCGTCACACTCACTCACTCCAGCAGCAGCAGCGGCGGCGGCGGCGGCAGCAGCTCCATGTCGGGAGAAGGTTGCGTCCAGCGGCAGCAACAGCCCTTGCAAAAGAGCAGGAGCCGGCGGAGACAGCGGCTGCTACCCCCCTCCGGCGGGGAGCTGGGCGTGCAGCATTTCGCAGGACCGGCGCTCATCTGCGCGCAGCCCTGCCCCCGCTCCCCCCGCCCCGCTCCGCTCCCCGCCTGCCGAGCGCTCTCCCGGGCTGAGTCCGGAGCGGAGCGGAGCGGGGTGCCCGTCGGGAGCGCTGCCCGCAGCCTGCGCTCTGCCAGCCGGAGGGAGAGGCGGCCGCGCTCCGCCGCCGCTCCGCAGTGCCCGCAGGAGGGAGGCGGCGGGGCGCTGAGGAGAGCGCAGGGTGTACCGGGGTGTCTGTCCCTCCGGCCGGCCGTGTGTCCGCTCCGCTGGGCGAGCGCAGGGCCCGCTCCAGCCCGGGCGAGCGCCGATCGCTGCTCCAGCCCGAGGCGGCGCTGCGGCCGCCGGGCCGAGCCCGGGCTCCCCACAGGGCCTGCTGGAGCCGCGGTGCCGGGGAAGGAGGGCGAGGGGTCCGAGTGTGAGGGGCACGGCTGCGGACCCCGGGGCAGGGAGCGGAACGCTGGGCGAGAGGGGAAGGGGAGCCCTGGTAAGTAGGAGGCGACACCTCCCCAGCCCGGGAGCGGCACCCTGGGCCTTGCAAAGCTAAAACTTGGGAAAGCAGAGAGCCGTCTTTGCTTCGACGATCACACTGCTCCATGCAGTCCCCGAGGGTGAGGAAGGGCTTTGGGCTTTCAGCCCCCGCGCTGAGTGCTCAGCAGTGGGGACCGAGGACAGGCACCGAGCTGAAATCCACCGCCGGCTGCTGGCACTATCCTGTGATCCCTCTGTACATGCCAGGAAAGAGACCTGAACCGACGGCGTCCTCGTTGTGGCAGGAACATGACAAGGCTGGTTTGTGGCAACATAATTAAAGTCAAGCATTCTTCATACCACATCTTGTGGAAAAAATGATAAATCCAGGGCTCCTGACACAAGAACAAGAACAGATGCATTGCCTTATGTCCTGCGTCAGGCTTTAAATGAGGCACTGGAGTTTAGCTCTCCATAAGTTTCCTCTGAGCAGAACAGGAAGGCAGGTGAAATTCAAATTCATCTGCACACAAACTCTGCTCTGTAATACAATAATTCTCAGTATGGGAGTGGATTCTCTCCACTGAAGTGTTTTCATTTGTGTGTTTGTTCTCTCAATGGATTGATATGTGCTTTACTTTGTGCCTTCACTGAGTTTCAGTCTCTTCTGCAGGCTTGCACCTGCACCCTCCCACCGACCAAGAACTTAGAAAATAACAGCAGAGCTCAGCACATATACTCCTGCAGCCAGATGAAAACAATGCACTTTTTTAATACTAAAACTTGTATTGATAAGAGAACAAAAAGAACAGGCTGTACTAACACAGTGTGAATTGGGTTTCAAACTATTCTTTAAAACAATAGCAACGAAGAATGATTGATCATCTATTTATGTTGGGAGAACATTGTACTGCCAGCTAAAAAGCACTTGCTGGCCTAGCATAGATGTAAACGGCTTGGGCATATTCTGAAACACCATATGAAATATTTTATGCTAGTGCATCAAAATATTTATGTGGTACTTACGTGTACTCTATTTATTGTTATACCAGATTTTTTAAAACTGCAGAACCTGTGCCTGTCATTCGCGCTGCTCTATTGATTGGTAAAAGCTACAAAGATAACACAGTTTCAGCTGGTTAGAAACTGATTTATTTATAAATCTGTCATTATTTATTTATAGACTGAGGAGATAGGCCAAGATCCTACAAAGCTAACTGAAGCTGATGAAATGATACACCATATATAAGATTAAGCACATATGTTCCATATCAAACAAGGTTCTTATCTTGAGCACTTCATGCTCCCAGGCTTCTCACATAAAGGTGCTGTAGAGCATAGTGGTGAGTGCCAGAAAAATGAAGAAATTCTAAGGGGTCACTGGAATTTCTGTGGTTTCAGGGTCTTTCAGGAAAGGCAAATGTGATCCTAGGATATCCTGGCTGAAGTATTTCCAGTAGAGATATGTAGAAAAGCAGAAAACATAAGATCAGATCAGAAATGCCATACTCAGCTTATTCAAAAAGTACATTTATGAAAATTGAGAGCAGGTGCAGGAATGTTAAAGGTAATGAAGAGTCTTATGACAAGAAAGAGTTTTGCCTAGCAAAACAATGACTAAGAGATAAAAAGGATTGTTTATAAACATCAGTATTGTAAACACAGGGTGTGTACCCAAAATGGTAGGCCTTTATGAAAGTCATTAAAATTTGAAATGAAGCTGAAATTATCTCTTCTTTCTTTGGCTTTCCAAATAGATACATGCCATATTGAGGTGTTTATAGTCATTTTATATTTTTGTTTTCCTAGGCAGAAGCTATTGCGGCATTGCAAATCTTCCAGAATGCCTGTGGAGATACTCTTGGACCAGCCAACGTGCTGGAGGTCCATTAATAGCAGTATCACAGAAGCCTTGCTCCCAGATGTGAGACAGAAAAGAGAACCTGGGCAAGTGTCCTTCCTACTGTGCTAAGTGCTGTGCGTTTTGGAGCTGTGCAATGTGAGAATCACACATGGGGAAGGAGGCTGGGGTATGAGAGTGAACTTTGGTTCATGGTTCTTTGGCTTCTGCTGTCATAGCAACTGGATACAAAACTGTCAGTCTCATAGTAAAGGATTAAAATTTGCCTACCCGAAGAAGCGAAGGGGTGGGCGTTGTTCTCTTTCAAGAGTGAGTGTTGATATGTGTAGTTTGGACTGGCTTTGAAGCCATCAACTGTACATTGAGATAATATTTTGGTATTTTATCTTCATTTGCAGAAATATCAATTAGACTGTGTCATGACTGCACTCTTGCACATGCATTTATACCTTTCAGTTACTACAGTGGCATTGCTCTCCATAACTACCAAAATTTCAGGATCCAGCCTCAGCTAGTCATACCCTACCTCTGTGGTGCACAGGTACTTAGTACTCCAAACCATCTCTTTCTAGGAAAAGTGACATAAATTGCCTTCTGCAGGTGCTTTATTTTCTTTGTTAACTCCAGTGAGAGGAAGCACAGATGCCTACCTTTGACTAGAGGTCTGTCTAACAGATGACTGAAGTCAGGTGAAGTAAAGCCCATTTGAATGTGACAAAGGTACATGTAAACACTGAATGAGAAGAGGCAGCCAGAGACAGCAAACCAACATGTACTCACTATCTCAGTAACAAACAGTAATTGAACATGAACATTTCTAATCTGAAAGTAAGAATCTGACATCAGTTCCTGGCTTTTTACAGTTTTTTTTAGAATAGCGTAGTAAATATAGCCTTTGGGGATGCTTTGTTACCATGTATTATTATCTTTATGCCTGGCCAGAGTAATCAAATTAGGACACTTAATACTAATGCTTTGTGTAATCATAGATATCCTTGTGTAGACTGTGGGCCAGTAAAAGCCTTAAATTCATATAGTATGGCAGTTTCATAGGGATTTTTAGAGAAGGAAATCTGTGTCATTTTATGATGCTCCCTGCTCTGAAGGAAATGGCAGACATATGTAATGCAGACAGGAATGCTATACTATTTAAAATTTAAAACCAAGTAATCTCTTAAACCAATCACTGTAAAGACTTAATTTTTTTGAAAACCCTGTTGTTTTGCTCCTAGAGAATCTGCTACGAAGATACATTGTATATATTTACAACGGACATGAAGAAACACTTATTATTTTGTTCCTCAGTTCTAAGGTTTTTTATTTTTTCTTCTGAGGCACTAAATAATCCCCAGAAGAAGATGCTTTGGGATTTCCAGGATACCAAGCAGCACAAACATTTAGCCCTGCCACTGGACCAATAGCATCTCTTGTCATTTATAAGATGCATAAAATTTGATCCCAGATAATTTAAATGAAAACAGGTAGAATCCTAAACCTAACACTTAATATTTAAATGCTTCTGTAGGTCTCACAGAAGTTGTCAAAGTTTTTCTCAGTGAATTAAAAACTCAACACTATAATTTTTTTAAGACTAGTCAAGTAGGGGTTTTCATGATTTGGAATCTTTTAAAAGATACTTTAAAGTGCTGTGTCTCATCCTCAAAATGGTTTAAAATTCATCAAGCTGGAATGGGTTTTTTTTAGATAAGAGCTGAAGGTTCTATGATTTTTTTGCAGTGCTTGATATTACTCATATCCAAATGGCAACAGTGTGTAAAGAAATGTGATAATAAAATCCATTGAGTAAGGCGGTGGTAATACATAGCTGATGATGCAAAGTTTTAAGGGAAGATATTTAGATATTTTGTCATTGTGATCACCTACTTACTGATTGTTATTTCTAAAGATAGTTGGTTATGATTCTGTCGTGTAGTAAGTCCTATAATACTCTGGGTACTTGTGTTTTAAACTGTCACATTCTTTTTTCAGCCTTGAGCCTTTGAAACAGGCATTTCTTTTAGAATACATTCCTACATCCTGGTGCTTACCAACACTATACAAATCTATATAAAAACATTGTAATCATTACAGATTTTCTCCATGTCAGTATTTACAGCATTATCAGGAAGTCCCTCTGCTTGTGTTGAATCTGTGCACCAGTTTCTACCAGTCATTTTTTGGCACCTTTGTGAAATAGAGCATTTTCAGGCCTGTTTTATAATTGACCCATACAGAGTGCTAAACCCTGTAGGTTTTCAATTTTGCTGAGTAATTTAGTGTGGTGGACATGGTATGTCAAAGTGCAAAATTAGATCATAGATAGAAAATTTAAATAACAGATAAGATTTTCTTTCTTGCCAATGAAGAAAAAAATCTAGAAGCCTAAAGGATACTGAATTGCATAGAACAATATAAGTAAGAATATTGCAACTGATGCTACAATTCTGCTGAAGCTACACATGATAGTCAAACCTATATAAGCAATCTGTTATCAAGACAGTTAACAAAAACTACTGGCTGTTATTATGAACTGAAAACTTTTGCAGTATATCAAACCTGCAGCATTAGAGAAACACCATTAAATAGAATATTTGTTGGTGCTGCAATACACAGATGAGCTCAAGATAAGGAAGAGGACCTTAGACAACATTTCCTACTTCTATGAATGAGACAATGCTAATGCATTAGTTATTTTAAAATGAAATTATCTTTATTTAAAAGGATTCACTTTTCTGGAATGGGTATGTATGAAATATTCAAATCAGAATATGGAAAGGACTTATCTACAGTTGCTGTGTTATTGACAAATGGACCCAATTCAAGAAAATGTTAAATATGCTTTTAATCAGCCCTATTCATGGCTTCACTTAATCTAAAACATAACTTGAAACAATCACAAAGTTAAGCACGTGTTTAAGTGTTGGTTGAATAAATATGACTTCACAAATCATAAGAAAATGTATAGAGATGAATCAGAAAAAAAATTTGAAATGCTAATGTGCAAGTACTTAAAATTTATTTACAATAAAAAGAGAATTGAGGAGAAGTAAAACCTCATCCACCTTCTTCTCAAAGGCAATCCTGATTCTGCCATCAGGGATTTTCTCATACTTTAACCAAAACCAACTGCAGAATGAAAATTGTGTGGCAACTTCAAAAAAATGATCAAAGTATGAATTTCTAAATTAATAAAGTGTTAAAAAGCAGGACTACCACTGAAGTCTTTCTAGTACTATCTGTGATTAAAATCATGAAATATGTGTTGAATTTTAAAAATCAGAGGCGCAATCAATTTTTTTTAAGATATCAAAACCAAGGACAAGATTGTTATGGTAGAATTGTGTTGGGGTAGGAAGCCTTTGTTTTTGTTTGTAGTTTGAAGTTTAGGATATTTATTTTATTATTATTCCCAGTAGCAGATTCTTTTATTAGTTATGGATTAAAAATTTGCCAGCTTGTCTGTATTTGTTTTTCCTCCGTGTTAAAATGGGATATTATGGTGAAACTCAAGAAATACTGTAAGGTTTTGTTCTGTGTTCATTTTCCTGGGAAGTATATGCAAACATTGCAGCAAGGAGAGGAAAAAAAGCAATGTCACAGGTGCAAAATAGCTTACAGTCAGAGGAGAGAGAGAAGAAAAAAAAAAGAGATTTTCCCAATGAACAGAAACTTCACAGACACAGCATTTGTATCTGGGTGCCAAAACCCAGTTTCCTCAGTCCATATTTAGGTACTTGCACATAGGTGGCCTACTTGTCAGTAATACTAAACATTCACAAATGAAAAAGAGATTGCTAGGTACTTTTAAAAGCCAGGCAGCTTATACAAAGTTGCCTGAGTATCTGAAGAGACAAAGCATGTCGTCTTAAAATTTCCAGCCTGTAGTTTGAAAGATCACACACCCCATATTTTAACCACTGCAATGTGTTATTTCAATCTTAATTGCGGGTTTAATAAAACTAGGCCTGTGAATTATATGTGAGGTCTCGGGCAGAGGAATTACTCTTAGCTAAAGTAAATTACAGCACACAGCAGCTGCTCTTCCTGACCATGGCATCAACAGAACAGCCAGTCTGTACATCAGGGGTTGTTCTCAGTGTAAATCTGTGTTTGCAAGGTGTGTACGGGCTACTGTTTCATGTGGCTTGCATTAAGAATGTTGTTTTTTCCAGGCAGAAGAGAAGACTGCAAATCTGTCTGTAGTTGAATGTACAGTAAGATATTTACTTGCTCAGCATACTGAGTAACATGATAAGGAGTCTTGCATGCTCAAAACACTTCTGTTTATTCAAGTGACCACTGGTGAGTGTCACTAAGGATTTTGATTTTTTGTTCAGGCTCTCTAGTGCTTCTAGAACAGAAAATGAATCCCTAATGTGTCTTAACAATAAATACTGGAGAGTAACTATCTTGGGAATATGGTATGTGGAAAGACCAGCAGGGACTGCAAAGCTGAAAGGCACAAAAAAATTGCCATAAAGGTCACATAAGTTTCTTTTTAAAAAGTGCGCAATTTTTAGAAATGTACTGCAGTTGATTAAAGTTGTCCTGTAAATACAGTGCATTTAGAAAACTATTTACTTACTACAATGCACAAGCCTAATGCTGTCAGTTAGGAGGAAATAGAGAACCAGCCTTCCAATCCCCATCAGCAAGTGGCCTGTCACATGCCTGAGTAACCTGTGTGCAAAGGCTCTTGTGCCATGTTTTCTGCTAACAGAAATCTGTTTGCCCAGATCACTAAGAAACATTGACAAGAGAGCTTCACACCTGTTTTCACTTCTTTGGCTACCAGTTCTAGTCTGGGTGAAATCTATAAGCTGTTTTTTCTCCATACTCATTTTCTCAGACCTGTTTTACCCTTCCCCCTTTGCAGCATGCAGTGCTCTGAGGCTGAAAGCAGAGAAGGGCTGCACAGCGTCCCCCAGGGCAGGCTGTTCAGCCCAGACCGTGCACCTTGATCACACAAATGGGCATGCACACCTTCTGGAGTCAAAAAGGAGTCAAAGAGCCAATGCACAGCATATGAACCATCAGTCTGTGCAGATCAGCTTACAGGGCAGAGACATTTTAGAGCACAATGCAAGATCACTTTCTTTGTGCTCCCTAGTAGAAACAGTCTTTAGAATTCACTGACATTTAATCATGTGCCTCATATCACTTCTTTTCAGAGCAGCTATTTTGGTGCTGTGTGGGGGTTGTCACAGAAATGGTTGCCTAATTCTGATCTAAATTTTGTAATGTGCACCCAGATCTTCTACAGATATGTATTTGAAATCCAAATGCAATAATAATAAAGGAATTCAAAGTGATTCAATTTAATGAAGGAGCAGTAGCATACTTAGCAGATATTCCTAGCTCTTGCAAAAAAGAAACATAGCACAATTTCCACAAAGCCCATGGGAAAATTGTTCCCACTGCCCAACCTATTGGTTTAGTTTCTGTAGCTGCAGGTGAATGGAATTTTAGTCAAATTCAAAAAATCAGGACTTGTTCCATGTAAACATCAGGCATTGGTATTTTCAAATCACAGCAGGCCTCATAAAATGCCTGGGGTTCAGAGCTATGTTGGAGCTTAGCAGCCAGAATATTATCAGTGAAACTGTCAGGAAGCTTGCTGGCTTCCTGCAGCAAGGAGCACAGAGCTATATGAGATTTTTCCTTTTACTTCCAGTGGAGCAGTAAGAAAGAAGTGAGGAAAGGGGCTGCTCGCTTTATGTTCCGTGAAATACTTTTGTGACTGTAGATTTAAATCAGTCCAGTGAGTACCTTATGAGTGGTTTTAAGATGATATAAATGTCCTATTAAAGGCTTCTTGTATTTCTCTGCTGAGATTAGTACAATTATTTGTTTACAATATGCCAAAGCACTTTTTCACCCTGGATGATTCTTTCAAAGTGAGGTTATTGCATATCTGCATTACATTACTCAGAAATAAAAGTTTCGTCAGAATGAAAACTGAAACCTAAAATCTTAGCTTTTTAAAAAGGAGACAAAGAAAACATAAAGACAAATTGAATTCTCTACAGAGTTTTTACAAATCCAGTGTGTTTTGAAGGGTAGTCCATGATTGCAGATAACTTTACAGATTTCTGATTGGATAGAGATTCTGCTTTGTCTGCTCTAGTCCTCTAGAAATTCCTCCCTTTACCTCCAAGGCCTGCTAGCCTGCTCTGTCATCTTTGTTTGTGTCTTCTAAACCAACCCACACATGATGTCCAGACCCCCTTCTATAACTTACCTTCTCTGTGCATCCTGCAGTCTCCTGAACCTTCACTCTTTGAGCACACTCAGTGCCCCTTGGGGAAGGAACAACCTCCCCTTCCTCCAGGAGGTCCCTCTTAAAAAAGCACAACACTAAGGGGAAATAAATCAGATGCCCATGAAATTCCAAGCCAAGCCAGCCCCAGTCATTGAGAACCCAGTCTTTTCAGACTGCCTCATGATACACATCTAGGAGAAGATGCCCAACATCTGGTGCAACAACTCTTCAAGGCTCTTTTTGCTTAGCACAGTTTGAAAACATGTCAGGATATTGGAAGTTCTGAAACACATAAAATTAAAAATACATATTTAGCTGTATCAGACCATCCACTTGAATAATTATTCTGGTTATCCATCAGGTCAACTCCATAATGCTGGCTGTCCTCCAGGCCCACTTCTCCAATGTCTCCGCCAGATGAATGGCCAAATTGTCAAAAAGCCATTGAAGCAGGAAGATTAATGGAACCACACTGTAGGGGTCATGACTGCACCCATCAACTTCCTGCTTAAGACATTGCATTTGAGAGAACAAACTCTGCTTACCTGAAAGTCACCTTACAACTTCTGAGTGGTCTCC
Organism: Melozone crissalis; assembly: GCF_028551555.1. Classification (NCBI taxonomy): domain Eukaryota; kingdom Metazoa; phylum Chordata; class Aves; order Passeriformes; family Passerellidae; genus Melozone; species Melozone crissalis. The sequence continues at coordinate 56,638,669 of NW_026535791.1, read as the reverse complement.
CTGTGAAGTCAGTGGAGACTGACTGCAAGCATTTTCTGAGGCAATTCTGTCCATTTAAGGTCTGACTGGTTGTTCAGCTTGTGTTTTGGTTTTTTAGGGGGAGGAGTGGGAGAATTTAGAGGTGGGGTTTCATCTCTGCACCACTGCTTGTGCTCCTGAATTGGATATCTCAGGTGGTGTTTGTGTCAAGGTAAGCTTGCACCATTCACCAGAGTAAAGAGAAAGGAACAGAGATTTGTGGTTCTGTCAGCTGTGTTAAAAGAAATAGTTATACTAAATCACAAAATATGCTGGGTTGGAAGGGACCCACAAAGATCATCAAGTCCAACTCCTGAGCCTGTGCAGGACCATCTTCAAGAGTCACATGTGTCCAGCAGTATTGGCCAAAAGCTTATTGAGCTGTGTCAGGGTTGATGCTGTGACCACTTCCCTGGGGAGCCCTTTCCAGTTTTCAACCACCCTCTGATATCCAACCTAAACCTCCCCTGATACAACTTCAGGCCATTCCCTCGGGTCAGCTGTCGCTGGTCACCAGAGAGCAGAGATCAGTGTCTGCCCCTCCTCTTCCCCTCACAAGGAGATTGTAACTGCAGTGAGGCCTCCCCTCAGTCTCCTCCAGGCTGAACAGACCAAGTGACCTCAGCTGCTCCTCACACAGCTTCCCTTCAAGGTCCCTCACCATCTTTGTTGCCCTCCTTTGGACGTTCTCTAATAGTTTTATATTTTTTTTATATTGTGGCACACAATCCCATCCCTGTGGTCAAAAGAGGATGTATATGAACTCTGAAGCCCAAAGCTAAATATCCACCACAAACTGTGTATTGTATTTCAGTGTAATTTGGTATAATCTTGATTCTCTTGTAATTAAGAGTCATGTCACCAGGGTTTAAATGACTGCCCATTTAAGGATTTTTTAATGTCAAAAATAACATTTTGAATTTAATCAAGCTTTTTGCATAAGGGTGAACAGTGCAAAGTTGAAGTCACACTCATCCCAAGACCATCTATCAAAATGGGCAGCCATACTTCTCTGTGGAGGCTTCTTGGTCTTAGCTTTGGGGGATTAATATTGGTCCAAGACAAGGAAGAGACAGCAATGCCAGAGGTAAGTGTAATATTACATTCATACCATGTTGATTCCATATATCCAGGTTCATCCCACTCTGCTCTTCCCACAAGAGACTGCAAAATCCTGCTGTCCTCTGCTACTGATTAATCCTCTGCAATTTTTGGTTTACTACTTCATAATGAAATTCATAATGTAGAGGAACAGATACAAATTCTGTTATTAGAAGCCCGACAGTATCTTTATCTTTTGCAATAAATATGGTACAGAAATTCTCACTTAAATCATCATTTTGTCCCACTTTGAGTGGGAAAACTCAAAGCCCTTAGTACTGCTTAGATGAGAAATCACCAAGTTAAGAGTTGTGGTGCTCGCTGGTGCCAAGAGAGCTTAAAACAGTCATGACCTTGCAGATGAAAAGGAGTAATGGCCACGCTGAGCACCACAGAGACCTGCACAAAAGAATCATTGGGACAGAGGAACAATTGGTCATATTTTTGGTTTGGATCCACTCCCACAGAGTGGAAAAAGGAATGACTGGTAATTGCTAACAAGGAATGAAGGCAGAAATAAGCTCTGAAGATCACCCACAATATAGGTAAATATAATCATTAAAGGCAATAAAGTGCAAAGGCACAAACCCATGATTTGTCTGTTTATTCAGCATTATAGAAAAATTTAGAGAACAATGTGGACAAATAACTATATCATTTTTAGAGAATTAAAAAATATTATACTATAATGCACTATAGTGTGGTTGCCTAGTTACAAGGCATAGTCCTTAGAATGAAAGGGAAAATGATATTCATACAAGTGTAAAGCCCTCCAAAATACAAAAATATTTTGTCTCCCCGTCAGAGCAATGCAGGCATATAGCCATTGTATCTTACAAGTTGCCAGAACTAGACGCAAACATTTTACAGAATTTTACACCCTATTGGAAGTACAATATCTGTTTCTAGTTCTAAGTTATTAGTATGAAATCATAAGTGATCACTCTGCAGGGTTTGGAATCTGTCAGTCAGAAATTTTAGGTCACTGAGGTGGACAGAAGCTCAGCAGATTGAGGAAGCAATATGAAACAGATTTTGAAAAATCTGTTTTGTTCATCATGATGGCTTTGAGGTGCTAAGGGTGTTGGCATAAGTCTTAAATGGAAAGGGTGACAGTAGGCCATAAGTTTTTTTAAAAGGAAAAAAAATGCTATTATTCTATAATTGATTTTGTGACTTCAGTCATTTAGCCTGCAGCTTTTATGAGTTTTTATGCATTAATTGTATATCTGGTGTTTAAAAGGTTCACCTAAAAGGGCACATTCAGACATTCTTAGCATCCACCTGAAAACCTTCCAATTTACAATTAACTGCAAAACACACTGGACTAAGAACACCAGACTAACACACTGCAATAAGAACAGTAAAAGCTTTCAGGAAAATGAGATTTCACTGCTTTTATCACCCTGATTACTTTGAATTGTTCTGCAACTTGCAGGAATAAATATAAGACTTTTGAGGTGAAGGATCCAAGTCAGTTTGCCTCCTGAAATACCCAGGCTGAATTTCAAACATTATGGGTAATCTTCTGGAGCTTATTTGTTCCAGAAGCAGTGGACTGGTAACTGCATGCCAATTTAAGGCTAGAAATAGCATTTATTAAAGTTATATGCTGATACAACAGAGACAAAAAAAATCTATATTCTATATTAATTGATTAAGAGTTTCTCCATTCACTTCTATGGTCATAATTTATATTTTGTTGCTAGCATAATTTACATGAAAGATGTCTTGTTTTGACATTGTAATAAGATCTCTGCAGACTCTGACTGTTATTTTCCATCGCTGATATTTTTCACACCATCCTACTGTGAATAAAATAAAAATTTACTGAACAATGCACATTTTCAGGAGTTGGATTTTCTTGTCATTTGCCTTAGTAAGAACACAAAAATTTCCAAAACACCATTAAAACCAGCTTTATGTATAGTTTCATTATTTTTCTTCAAATTATAGGATAGTGTGTAAGAAAAGCAGTTGGAGTCACTGGGATTATTTTTATTTTTTCTCTCTGTAACTCTAAGATGATTAGATAGATGTCTCATTGCATATTTGTTTTAGACCAATGTGATTTAAAAACACTAAAATTATAACATCCTTTAAATTTAAGCTTAGTATTGTAATATTGAGAATTTTTGTTATATTTTAGTGTATCAAAAAGCTTTCTATAAATTAAATAAAATAATATAAAAAGTGAAATTTTAAATTCACCAGATAAAGACAGACATCAGAGGAGAGTAATATTGTTATATTGTAATATTGCAAGAAAAGACTATGAATACTTTCAGCCCCTTATCCCTCTTCATATTTACTGTCAAATAATTCAAACAAATGCCACCTAAAGGAAGAATGTAATAAAACTGCTGTAGCAGGGATATGATCATACTCACTACACAATAGTTCTCTATTACTCTAGGATTGTGCTGTGGGTTATTTTTAGTGTGAAGACTGTAATTCCAATTAATTCCTTTGTTGGTTCAAAGTTTGATAAATTCTGGCATTAGTCTGTATCACATGTAGATCTCTAAAGACTTAATAATTTAATGGGAGCAGTTGAAAGGTGTGAGGCTTTATGTGAATTTGCTGCTGAAAAAAATCCTAAGAGCATTGAGCACATTAGATGTACACTGCAGACCTCAATTTATTAGTTTTGGGAAGTCTAAATATCTGGCCTTGAGAGGAATTTATCTACTAGTTCTGGACACACTAAGTCTGAAAGTAAGGAATGCAGTGGATGGAATTGTGATTTGCAGCATGGTGAGTATTGCTGCTAATAACAGTTTTGAAGTTGGGAAGCTCTTAAGTCTGTTTTGAAGGAAGTGTTTCTGTGGTCCTCTAACATTTTCTGATTCTACCTGACCTTAAAAACATACTGTGAATGTGGGCAGCAAAGCTATTTTACTCATTTCACATGCTCAAGGATGGGTAAGACTGATGCTTCTTGATAATCCCCAAGAGTCATCTGAGGCCTTGAGAGACCCAGAACTCTTTCCAAGAGCTTTGCAATGTTCCTTTTGCAATGTTTTGACCTTTCATTAGTGTTATTTTTAATACATTTTTGAATCATCTGGCTAATATTATCACTCCTGGGATTTTTCCAGCAACATCTAAAACCACTAGCATATAACTTTATGTCTTTGTGGTGCATTGATCACTGCTCCTTACTGTAATGCTCCCTAACTATACCACCTTCATAAATCATTGTGTGTATGTATATATAGGTATACATTTATATGAAGCAGAAGTGGTTATCTCTTCAAGGAACATATAAACAGTCCTCTTTTTAAAGTTTTATAGTCCAAGAAATTCTTCTACATGATCTTTTAAGCTGAAGCCCATAAATTTTCCTTGCAGATCAGGGAAGTGCTAAAGTATATGTATTTTTTTTATTGACTGTATTTGCTATTTTTCACTGTGTCTGGTCAGAAACTTTGCAAAATGAAGATAGGTTTCTGTATTTTGAGTACCAGATTCTCTCCATAGATTTCTGGCCCCAGGCATCGGTGAAGTGGTAGACATTAAGTTCTATAATAAAAAAAAAGTGGGGAAAAAAATGAGCGCTTTGAGAATGCAGACTTGGTAATGCAAATTTTTGAAACTTTTTCAGATGCTGTTTACCATTATTCCGTCACCTCTGCCTTCACACCACTTTTGATTTGTGTTTGTGCACAGCCAACTTATTTACCACCTGGCTCATGGACTCCTTCCAGCTGAATATCAGGCAGACAGGATTTGGAATAGACACACCATTGGCTGGAGTGATGGATGACCCACTCTGGCCCATTTAAAGGTTCCTGTGTCTTTCTACAATGTTCAATATATTCACTGCGCTGAGTAGTCATTTTACCTTGAGAAGTTAATGGTTAAGCACTGAGCTAGAAAATATCCACTGTATGAAATGCAATCAGAGGGCTGATGGCCTGCTTTGTCTTACTTGCCAAAGATATGAAGATCCTCCAGTTCTACATCAATCACTCTTTCCTTTCAATAGCCATATGAAGGCACTGGGAAAATTATGAGACATCATCTCAAATACCAGCAACACAGATCATTTTTTGTCCCAATGGATGATAAGTCTCTTATTCTGTAAAAGTTACTCTCTCTCGGATAGGTCCCAAGTTAGAATTAAACCTGCTCAGATCTGTAGGTAGTGCCATATGAAATGCATAGACTGCATTGTTTTTTCTGCTCTCTGTAACTGGAATTCCTTGTTCTGTCCCCTACCAAGTTTTCTTTAGGAAACTGAGACTGTTGATGCTTGATGAGTTTTCTCATAAATGTCATTGAAATCTCTGCTTCTCCCTTCTGTATGTTTCCTTTTAGTATCTGAGTTGAGTCAGGAGCTCCTTGTTTATCCATGCAGGCCTCCTACTGCTTCTGCTTGATTTCCTGCTCATTAGTTTGGACCACCCCTGAGGATGGAGAAAGTGATCCTTGATAATGAACCAGCTCTCCCTGACCCCTCTTTTTTCCAGAGACATATTGCATGGCATTCTTCCAAGCAGATCTCTGAAAAAGGCCAAAGTCTCCTGATACCTTGGGTTTTAGCTTTCTATTTTTTTTTTTCTTTTTTCTTCTTTTTGATTTTAGGCTGCTTTGGTGTGTGGGTCTGGGTTTCATATAAGGGGATAATTAGCTCTCTTCACAGAGTAGGTAGACACAAAATGCCTTCTCTAGCCAGGGATCCAAGCACAGCTGGATCCAGATCTCAGGCCCAAGAGTATAAACAATATGGACTGAAGAGAGAAAAATAACAAGGATGGGACTTCACGGGCTGGGGCTGTAATTGGACAATTAGCTCCAATATGTTAATGGACCAAAACTTATAAAATTTGAGATCTTGTGACCAAGCCCTCTTTTTTGCTTCCATCTTGGAGCCATCTGGGCAGAGCCAAAGCTGTGGCTCTGGTACTGCCAGGGGGTGGCCTTTGAAGGCCCTTCAATAAATATCCTTTTATATTCCCCTTAACTCTGTCTAGACTCTGTTCCAGCTGTTTAAGCCATCACTCCTCTGCTGTAGTCCAGGTTTATAATCCTAATTTTGCCTTGTTCCCTCCACTCCATCTTCTGAGCTCCAGTCATCATAATCACTGCAGCCAAGGGTGCTAGCAGCCCCAGATCCCCAAATGGCCCTTCCTTGTTGTAAGTATGACATGAGCAAAGCAGCTCCATCATTATCTATTCAGTCAAAGCACACCAGAATATACTACTGTGATTCTAATTCCCCATGAGGACAAGGGCCAGTCAACACAAGGCTTTTTCCAGTTCTCTGAAGAAGACTTTATCCACTTCTTTCTGACCAGGCAATTTGTAGCAGACACCCACAATATCACCTATGTCAGTTTGTCCCCTATCCTGACACACAGGATCTCAGCCCTTTTACCACCTATCTCACAGCAGAGCTCCATTCATCTCTGCTGCTCCCTCATATACAGCATAATTCACCCTTTTTGCCACCCTTTCCAAAAAGTCTGTCTCCATCCATCATAATTCTCCAGTTGTGGGAAGAATCCTACCACATTTCTGTGATTCCAATGAGATCATAGCCCTAATTCCTCCTATTTGTTCCCCGTGCTGTGGGCATTAATGTACAGGCTCTCTAGGGAGGCACCCAGATGTGCTTATTTCCCAGAACGAGTATGAGAGCTTCTCTCATAGTACTGCAGGGCACATAACAAGGCTAGGGAGAGAGAAATATTAAGAACATGTCATATCACAGCTCTTCTTTGCTGCCAGAGAACTCCCCTTGCAGCACTAAGTAAATAATGTTGTGACCTGGGACTTTTCCTGTATGCTTCATAAATTCTGCACACAAGCAGATAAAAATGCTCATTTATTTCTGAATAGCAGAAAGGCTGAATTGCTATTTAGGGATAACAAACATGGTTACAGTGGGCTGAGACTACATGATCTTGACATTGGCTCATCATAAATTCAGGTTTCCTGACAATTTAGTTTTCCTGGGGATAAAGCACTAACTTTAAAAAGAGCTTACCACAAGTTAAAAAATGCAGAAGCCATTTTGGAGAGACAACTGGAACCATCTCTTGTCCTGTTGAGTCCCATCTGATTCCCCTCATAGTATCAGATTAATTCCCAATAGTTTTTCTCATAATCTATATACAGATCACTGTCAAAAGCCACAGCTTATTTCAGTAAAAGACCAAGAGTTCCCTCAAGATTTCCATATTGTGCTACAGCAATTCAATTTTCAAAAGCAAATTAAACTTTTGAAAAGTTTACATGCTAAAACTGCTCTATTCCTTGCTTGCTGGCCTGAAAGTAGAGTTCTCTTTTGTCACATAGTGCAAAAGTTCCCCCCACTAATATTACTTAGAAGATATTTTCCTTCTCTTAGTTCTAATCTTGCACACACTTGTCAAAAGGCAGCAGGGATGGAGATTAGGAAATGCCTTGACAACATCACAGGCAGGCATGGGATAAGGGAGATCCTGCTGTTTCAGGAGGCTTTTAGGTTTCCAACACCTGCTTTGGGTCTACAGTGAGGGGCACAGGAAAGACTTCATCAAGACCCAGTGCAGTAAATGCATATGGCAAATAAAAATCACTCAACCCCCTCACATACTTCTCATCTGTGCAAGTCTATATTATTCTGCAAAATGTTTAAGATAAGCTTACCAGGTTCCTTAGGAGCTTTAAGTCCCAAATCTACTGATACTTTCTTGTTCAACATGGGTTCAGCAGGATGCTATTTGTAGGTGAACTGATATTTTTCATAGATAAATATCAGATAGTTTTGATATCTGTACATATATCATGTGAAAAATTGCTTTAGAATGCTTGCAGTTTCAAACTTTGGGAAAGCTGATGTATTTAAATTTATTCAAGAAAGGATATAATTTATATGTTGAAGTATATTTAAGAGTGATATAAAATAACTCTTCTTCTTTGCTCCCTCCCCAGCAAGACATGGATATTAAGCAGTACTTAACAACATTGTATCACTGCAATAAATATATCTTTCTTAGGTATACAGGCAGGGTATCCTTGGGTGATGCACAATCAAAACTCCTATTATCTTTCCGAAAGAGCACAGAAATGGGGGGGAAAATTTTGTAATCACCTGGAAGACATTTCTCTGTGATTGCTTTAATTTCCATGTTAAACTGTGATAAATGATCCAGCACCACTCATTTCACTTGAAAGTTATTTCAGATTATATGAAAACCGCTAGTTTGGAGTTCTTTAAGGCTAGAAGTTCCTAAAGTTATTCAGACACTGGGCAAATCTCACCTCCTGCAACTTGACCCTGCCAAACCATACATGTCTTGTTTTTGCCAGATCATTAAGGTGCTGTGTTTATTTAATGGATGAGATAGGAGCCAGTATCTCCTGCAGGTGCCCGCCCTGAGCACCCATCTTAGCAGGGGATGAATTCCCCTCTGGAAGCTTCTGTCTGAAGACTGTAGAGAATGTAAATGGCCAGTTGGCAATGACTTAAATTATTAGAAACTTAGTTTATAGAGGCATAAAGTTAAGAGAGGTGAATTTTATTTGTAAATACCACCCATGTTAAAATCTTATTCTTTTTTAAGGAGAGAATACTGCAGCATTTCTCCTGTTTTATTACAGCGTAGCTTGAAGGTAAGAAGTCAGAACTGCCTGGCATAGAGGAAACATGAGAAAATCAATGCCTTGTGCAGAGAATAAACATGCAGGGGGAAAACTTGAAAAAAAAAAAACCCTCTTCATAAAAGTTGTCAGTTAGCTGGTTAATAAGCAAAGAGAGCAGATACAGGCTTTCATGGAAAAATGTAGTAATAACTGTTCCTTGAAAGAAGGTAAACATATCTTTGAGTAATCGTTAGCTGGAGAAACAGTGGATGGACTGAGGGAAAATTCTAAATATGTTTCTTTTGAGGAGATTAACAAATAGTGATGCAGTCTTCTGATTTTGATTTTTTTTTTCTGAATGTATTTTGTTAAACTGGGGGTGGAAAACATAAATCCCTGGTAAACCCAGATGAGGATTGTTCCTTAAACGAGAATAGCACACACACAAATGTCTAGCTATTTTAGACTCCTCAGAAATGGTTAAACACATGGCTAAAAAAAAAAAAAGGAATTATTATCCTGGTTCTGCAGTAGGTTTAGAATTAATCTGTTTTATTTCTGGAAACAATGTGGCCCCTCTTCTTATTGTGGTCATGTTAGAAAGGAGTGAGCTGTTATGCAAACAGGGAGCTGCAGCATTCCCGGGGGGGCTCGGTGCATCCCGGGGTCCAGCTCAGCTGGATGGAGATAAAGCAAAGGCAGGCTTGAAAGGGGAGCATTATGCAGTTAATCTCATGCTGGCTCTAAAACTAACATCTCTGACAGAAAGGGTCACAACAAAGGAATGACACAGAGAAAAGGGTGAGGAGCAAGAAATGAGTGAGATGTCACCGTTCAATGAGCAATTTGAACTGACACATGCAATTGTTTGGGGTGGACAGTATCTGACTCTGGGCAGGCTGTACAGGATGGGTATGTTCACAGCAAGGAGCACAGCATGAATAATGGAAAATGTCTCCCACATTCCTTGTCCATCTTCCTGGTAGCTCATAGCTTTGCATCATTGTAAATTCAGAAAGTGCCATTTTTACTACTGTTATTCTCAGTATTTCATTGCTAGTGGAATAATTGGGGCTTTCTTTATGGAACATTATCTTCAATGACAGGTGAATCTCAAGTATCTGGAATTTCACTTTAGTTTGGACAGGCATCCTAATATTTAGATGATCCTTTGAATCATACATGAAGTGGAAGTCTCTGAACCTGAGATGAAAATGTGACAAGTACAACATTTTTCACGAGTTTTCAAACATTTTGAGTTGAATTACACCTAGAAATGCAGAGAGAGCAATGTCCCTCTAGTATGCTGGCCTTTCAAGTGGGGGAAGTAGGAAAGGCTTGAAAGTTTGTCTAGAGTGCAGAAAAATAAAGTCCCTCTTACTATGTGCAGGGCTTTAAAATTAGTAAGGGTGTAGTGTATTTTTCTCATTTAAAAAGCTGAGATTTATATTTTAAGAGGAAAAAAAGTTGTCTAAAAGTAGCTTGATGAGTGAAAAATCATCTTGTCTAATTACAGACTTCTAAAAGTTGGATATCTGAGTCTACTCTCCCTTTATAGTTAATAGAATCATCTTCAGAACACCATTTTCTGACCTGTCTTAGATGCCTATCTTAAGATGAGATGAATGGCTCTCTGGAGACCTCTGTTTCTGTCTATTGAAAAGAACTGAGGATAACAACATTTTCAAAACACAAAGGCTGTGAAATAGAATTTCAAAAACCTTTTAATCGGACCATGTGAAAGACAACTAGAGTGATTCCTGGTACTTGCAGGGATCAAGGGCAGGAGGTGTGGAAAGCAGTGCTCTACTTCAGTTTTGTCTTTATTTATGGGTTTGTTATTGGTATGACTGAAAAGAGTGCAGGTAGCAATTTGTTCCACATCAATTTCAAAATAACTTAGGGAAAAAAATTGTATTTTAGTCCAAATCTTTGTTCCTTTTTTATTTTATCCAATTATTTCTGGACTTATAAGTGTCTGAATCTAAGAAATCAGTGCTGATACCCAGACGACGAAGTGCAAATAGATCATGGTGATAGATTTTTTTTTTTTTTACCCTTGACAATTTCAGAATCACTTTGCTGACTGCTTGACCTCAATTTTTTTGTAGCTTCTAAAATCATAGAATCTTAGAATACCATAAGCTGGAAGTGACCCAAGAATCATTGAAGTCTAACTCCTGACCCTGCACAGGACAACCCCAAGAATCACACCACATGCCTAAAATAGTTGTGTAGCTTTGAAGAGATGTTATTTTAAATATTTTCCCCCAACAATGTAGCCATAAAGGTCTCCTTTTTGTCTCTCTGACATAGACTGACCTTGAGCTCTGAATCAGCATTATATATATATATATATATATATATATATATATATATATATATATATATTCAGAAACCAGTGACCGCTTTATTTATTATGCAAAATCCAGGAGGAGAACAAAATTGGGGCTATATTTGCACTGGGAAATGCCAAACCCCAGTTTTTCAACTGAATCCACAGTGTAAGTTGTAATGCAGTTGGTGAGACCAAACCATCTTACAGATACTGAAAGAATGTTTTAGGTAATTTAGAAACCTGAGGGCATTTACCATTCACCCCTTTCACTTCCCATGCTGTAGCTACAGAGCTACACTATTCAGTTATCTAGTTTTGCAGTCAGGAGATAAAAAATACTTCGTTTCTGTGACTGTGGATACTCAGTAGTTTTGTATGTCAATACAAATTGTGTATGGTGTTCTACCATCATGGCTTGTGTCAGAAATGGTGTGGCCAGCAGGACTGGGACAGTGATCATCCCACTGCACTCAGCTCTGGTGACGCCACACCTTGGAGCCAGTATTCAGTTCTGGGCCCCTCACTACAAGAAAGGTGCTGATATGATGGAGAATGTCCAAAGTAGGGCAAAGGAGCTGGGGACAGGTCTGGAGCACAAGTCCTAACAGGAACACTGAGGAAGCTTAGCCTGGAGAAAAGGAGCCTCAGGGGGACCCCCACAACTGCTTGAAAGGAGGTTGTAGTGAAGCAGGGGTCAGTCTCTTCTCCCAGATAACAAGTGACAGGATGAGAGGAAATGGCCTCAGGTTGCAGTAGGGGACGTTCAGGTTGGGTATCAGGAAAACTTCCTTTACAGAAATGGTGGCCAGGCATTGGAATAGCCTACCCAGGGAAGTGGTTGGGTCACCACCCCGGAGGTATTAGAAAGATGTTTACATGTGGCACTTAGGGACATGATTTAGTGGTGGACATGGCAGTGCTGGATTAACGGTTGGACTCAATGATTGTACAGGTCTTTTCCAACTTAGATATTTCTGTGATTCTGTTTGACCTTCAGTCCAGCCTGCAGGGGATAGGAATGTTGGCATGCTCCAGAGCATGGTAAACTTCAAATATTCTAAAAGATCTCTGGAAAACACTAAAGGTCTTAACTGTAGGAGGTAGTCAGTCCTGAAGTGGTTGAGTGGAACAGTAAGCAGGTTTTACATGTAAATGTTTAGAATATTCCCCAAAACTCCTGTGTGACAATGCTTCTCAAGTAATGAGGTTACCCAATTTCCTCATGTTGACTTTAACACTTGCTCTCATTGATGGAATTCTCAGACAAGCTGAAAGCTGCAGAGCACACACTGACAGTGGGCGTGCAGAGAATGAAAGCCATGCATGAAGCAGAGCTCCCATCCCCCAGCCCTGTCCATAAAGTGAGACCACAGAGGGAGCATCAGCTGCCAGATGAGGAACTAAACCTGAGTGGCACCTGTCCAGGATAAAGGAGGTATTGCACTATATTTTCCAACCGCTTGAAGGGATTTTTAATGACCACATGTAGCCAGAACTTCACTTTTACATGGCTTCCAAAAGCTGACAGGATCTTCATAGCTTTGTTCTGAGTTTTTACATGCTATCATGGTCTTGGCTCAGAGGCAAAGTGGCACATCTTTAATTGCTGCTGAACTCTGCAGCACCTGGGAGCTGCTGGACATTTGCCATCTCCCTGCCAATAAGACCTGGCTCAGCTACTTTTGTAAGTTCTGACAAGATCTCAGACTGGTGTGATGTTGCTGCAAATGTTAATAATGTAGATAATCTAACACCTTTATCAAAAGCATAAGGAAAATTTATAGTTTGGATTTTTTTCCTTTGGGCTTTATTGAGCAAGCTGCTCAGGGGATGAGACTGAGAAAAATGTGCAAAGAACACAGACCACAGGGTGCATGGATGCCTGATCATGTGCATGGATGTCTGATCATATGAATTTCATTTTGAAGAGCTGACAGGATGCTTGGACAAGTCATTCTTTGTTGCTTTAAGTATGTGAAAGTGTCCCTGTGCTGTTTTCCTGTATTTTTGCTAAGGCCACTTGCTCTTCAGTTACAATTCATGTTACATATATTATTTGCTTTTCTTATAAAGAAAGCCAATAACATCAGTCTGTAAACATATCAAACAAATACAAATGCTTACTGTTTGAAGGGAGAAGTTTCTCCATCACATCTTCTGCTAGCATAGGATGTATTAATGGTGAGAAGTTAAAACCACTTCACCTCCAAATGATTGTTCTTATTGTTATTTGAATTAACTGCTGTCATTAACTTAAGGTCGGAAACATAAGCCATAAGTGATCGTTTGAGAACATAAGCTGAACACTCCCTCCAGCATTTTTGTGTAGGTTAGTATGAGCTGAAGTTCTGAATGGCATTCTTCTGGTTTTATATAACATTCACCTGCTTCTCTAAATAACATTTTTATTTCAGTTATGTCTGAATCAATTGGGCTAGGACAGTAAAAGTGCATTAAATGAGCCCCCAATAGATATAACACAGCAAGAATAATACATTTTTATACTTTCAAATCAAATATTGTGAGTGTCTGGGGGAAGAGGTTCTATTGCATGCTAAATGGAGGACTTGGAACTGGCAAGTCTTCTTCCATCTTGGCCACTGACCTACCTAAGAAATCTGGTGTTTGTTGTGTAGGTGGTGACAGTGGCAATCTACATTTGTACAACTCTGAAATGCCATAGCCCTTCATGATTCAAGCTCCAGCCAGCCCAGATCAGCTGGGGAAGCTGTGAGCAGTAAGTACCACCTGCTTCAGTGGTGGCTGGAGCTGGGCTCAGAAAGGCCCTGGTGAAAGACATCCCTCAGCCAGTTCCAGCTGCCCAGAAAAAACATCTCCACAGCTTTCAGTGAGTGACCATCTGTGAGCTGGTCAGGACTCTGTCCTCTCCTCCCTGTGCAAACTGGTGCCAGACTTTGCAATTCTCAAGATTTTTCTATTAAGTCAGTTTGTGTACTTCTTGAGCAAGCATTGGTTTTCTTTTTTTTTTTTTTTCCTAAGAAAATAAATTCAAATCCATCTAATGTGCAAGGATGTGGAGAGAGAGAAAAAAAGGAAGGAAAATCCTACCTTAGCTATGAGGGACGACTTATCTCACTATACAGGCAAGAAATCCAACAGAATCACTTGCCTGAGGACCAAGAGTGACTGTGGCAATACCCCATCTCCTGAATGCCCAAGTTGCAAAATTATCTTTCACCAAGGCCAGCTGTCATTTAACATAGAGAGCTGCCTTATTTTTAAAGATACATAAGTAATTTATGTGAAAAGGAATTAACTTCAATGGAGAAAATACTTCTTTCCAAATGGTTGAAAGCATGTTTGCAATATGCAGACCCATCTTTGCATCTGGAAAGCCTGTTTTCCTGTCATAAATTTCTTTGTATGAATTAAAATCATCCTGTGCTGTGATAATGTTTTCGGTATCTTATCTCTATTATAGCTAATCAAGAAAAACATATATTCTACCAACTGTTTCCAATTACAAACTAAAATTCTGTTGAGACTTTTCCAATACAGTAGGGGTCAAATCTTTGGAGAGGGTGAGCAGCTGGAACTCCTGTGGCTCAACTGATTAGCACCATCTCACTTTGGAGGCCTGAATTTTACACAGTAAATGATCTTATCACCTACCCGGGTTTAGAACTATTGCAAGTTAATAACAGCACTGCAGCCATAGCTCCAAAATATTACACAATAAAACAAAATACATGGAAATAATCTCTCCTGAGTGCCAATAATTTAGATTTACAGAGTAATCCATATGTATTCCAGCTCCTAACAGATTGCCAAAATACTGTTTGGAGACTTCTATTTCAAATCTAGTTCATTTTATTATCATTTCAGAGGTTACAAAATTGAGGAATGAATTAAAAAGCTAAAATGGGGAAAACAAACATTTACAGATTGGATTTAGGCATTGAGACGTGTGAAGCAAAGCTCCCTCTTTTGAAAGGGCTTCATTAATGTTTAATTAGCTGAGTTGCAAAGCAGAGCTCACTCCCCAGTGTCCCCTTACCCAGGCACAGCACGAATTGCTCTCCCTCACAAGGGGGGAGCCTGGCTTTGTGGGGTTATTTAGCAGCGTCTCAGGGATGGCATCTTTCAGCAGCTGGTCTCAGGGCACTTCACAATATCATCATAATTGTCACCAATGCAGTCAGGGGATGCATAGGGTTACCAATCAAAACAAGGCAGGGATCTGTGTGGGGGCAAGAAACAGGTCTTTGTTTTGTGAATGTATGGAGGTGAGGCCTGGCATTTTGAATATCAGTTCATTTTGCTCTTTGGCTGCTTGGTGCCAGAAATGAGAGCCACACAATGCTCATGGAGTGCTATACCAATATTGTATTTTTCTAGGTATAGACAATTACTGTAGTATTTCAGGTGTTCAGGGACAGGTAATTTTTCACCAATTCACTGCAGCATAGTAATTTCAACAAATGCTTCGCAAACAATAATTTTAAAAAATCAAGAAGTAATTTTCATATCATTTTACAAATATTGTCCAAACTTACCAGAATGCTGTAATACAGAAAGTCTATTGCTTAAAGGTATGATTCCTAATAACTCTAACCTTTTCCATGACATGAGTCAAATAGAGAAATTTCACACTGGGCAGGACAGAGTGTCTCTGAGCTTCACCCAAAGAAGACCAGAATACATTAACAAACATTAACCTCCTTGCATCCTTCCAGCTAGAGGCACTATGTTAATGGGAATGCCATTGAAATCATTGGAGTTGTGCTGCTTTCTCTTTGCAAAGTGTCCAGTTCAGTGCCCTTGGACTGGTCCCTTTTTCTTGTGTATTGCAGTGTCTTTTATGCTATACATGAAATAGGCTTAACTAGAAGACAAAACAAAATATGACCATGGAAATCAATTTGGCCACTGAGTTGAACTTGCCCCAAGTCTGCTGCACAGCCAATGTGTTTCCAAGCCTCAGCCATGGGGACCAAAGCCATCACTCCAAGGCTCCAGCAGGTCAGAGCAGCAGCACCCCTGCTCAATTCCAGCTCTCTGCTCACTGAGGGCCACCAAGAAAAACATGGCCTTCAGCACTTCACTGACTAGCCATGATTTTTAAGAAAATTGTTAGATGATAACACACTTTGTAAATCTGAGGTTCTGCTTCATATTCGTATGTGCCTAAATAAATCAAAATGTTTCTCCCTGGCCAGAAGTATACGAGTATTTGCTGTAATAAATGCAACTATGCACAAGATGGCTTGGAAAGCAAAGTTCTTTTCAGAACGTTATGAATATGATACATTCTAGTAAATTAACTTCTGTTCATGCCAACATTTGAACACACGATGGCTTACCAAATAAACCCCAAGTAATCTGAAAATTAAAATCTTGTTAATATCCTTTTCCCAAAGAAAGGCTACAGTCTTCATCAAACAGTGTATATTTGTCAGAGAATTCAATTTTGGAAACCTTTAAATCCCCTAGGTTAAAATAAGGTTAAAATACTCATATTGTAGCAGACCTTAAGCAAACAATCATTGACAAATTCAGGGCTTTTTCTGAGATGAACTCTGAAGATAATATGCAGTGGACAGTACAAAGTGATAGCAGCTCCAGCAAAGGTAAGGGAGGTAAAGGAAAACATTAGAAGTGTAAATATGATGGAGCTTTCAGAAACTAATCTTGCTTTCCCTTTGGTTACAATAACTGTCAGGAATAGTCCGAGAAAGAAAAATCTTTTCATTCTAGTATGGCACATTGCATTAATATCAAAGTACACAGTTTTAGATCCAACAGGAAAGGTTAAAAAAATATATGATTAAAGAGAATCATCAAAGGAAGAAAGCCATAAAGGTCAGATATTTCCAGTTACTGACTGATTGGCTTGGTCAATGACAGTGATCATTAACTGCCAAGAAGTGCCCTTCCTGTCAGCCTCTCTTACATAAACAGTGAAATGCACAACAACATGGATCAGAAGCTATTAGATGATCACATGTGGAAGCTGGTCACTCCAAAATGCCATGGCATTTACCATGCTAATGTGATCCTGGTGTTCTTGCTCTTTCTTTCTTTCTCTCTAGTTCACCCTCTTTTTTCCCCCATGCAGTCACACACATACATTGGCTGCACAAAAACCCTGAGAGCATGCCACCAAATGGCTGGTGGCTGTAGCTGTGCCAGGTGAGAAAAAAGCCTGAGATTGATCAAGTGATTAATCTTGTGTTAATATATAACTAAGGAGACATGAAGATTTTATAAGCAAGGACAAAAAGGTATAATTGGATGTGGTAACTTTTGTGTTCAACAGAAGAACAGCTGGGAAGAGGAAAAACAACTAATTATAAAAACAGAACAGGATTAAAGAGATTTTTTTTTTCCTGCTGGGTACAAGCACCTGGATGGCAGAGAGCCTAGAATAGGATTACCTTTGAATTTCTAAATTGTTTTCATGAAAGGAACATTTTTGACCCATATGAATCAGAGAGAAAGCTTCTTAGATTTGAGGAATACTAATTTATAAGAAACCTTTCCTCCTATAAAGATGCTCAGGAATATACTGATTGGTCAATACTGCTTACTTTTTTTTTCAAATTCTCTTCCTGACTAGCTCAATAAATTGCACAGAAAAAAAATTATAACCTTCAGCAAGGAATAAAATTGTAAGTCCTGGAAAAAATTGCATTTCTTCCTTAATTTTAAGGTATCCTTTCAAAGCAGTCATAACTATTTAGAAATAGGTAAACAGCAAATTTCAAAATTAAAAAATCATGAGATTTTTCTCCCTGCCTTTGCTTATGATTTTACAGAAAAGGATACAGTTTTCCTAGTGCCACATCTATTTTTTTCAATTCTTTGTTGTATTTGACTGTTGAAATTATTTTCTATGTGGGTAAAATATTTGGTTATATAAACCAGTTAAACTGATAAGTAGTCACAACAAACCACAGCAATTTTTTCCTCTTGTAGGAGTCTGAAGGATTGACAGCTGGAGAGATATTTTCCTGTGTCAGTATCTGCAGAGATCTTGAGCAATTTCTCTGGAGAGGACTGATGCTACTTATTTGTATCCCACAAGCAACCTCCCCTGCTACCTGGTGCAGCTGGCCAAGGCTGGAACTAGGCAAGCACTCATATGTCTTTTCCATTTGTATAAAGCTCATTAGCATCCATTGAGCTGTGCTGTTCCAGCTTCAATATATCAACATTTACAAAACATTAATGCTGTTCTGTTGAGGTAAAAGAAAAGTAAGTCTCATTTGAAATACAAATATGTAATGAGATGCAGCCTCTTGCCCCCCTTCAGATCCCAGGGACTGATGACAGGATCCCAGTGAAACCCCAGGCATGCTGTGAAACTTTGACGTCTTTGCTAACCTGTATCTGTGGAATGGAACCACAGGTATTAAGAAGCAGCTGTACCTCCTGCAAAAGGTTCTTGCTGTAGCACCATTAAAGAACTGATGGAGAGTTTAATCTGGAAGCTCCTACCCTGGGAAGCTGAGTTTGTGAGGCACAGCTGTTGTGCAGCCCCCTCAGCAGTGCTGAAAGGCATGGCTGAGAGGACAGACAGACAGACAAACCCACCCAGGCCGGGATGCCTTTGCCTGGGCAGCCCAGATCCTCCTTACCCCCATCCTCCCCAGGCAGAGCAGGGTGCTCCCTCAGCAGGTACCACCCCATGAGGGGCTTGCAGCAGGAAGGCTCTGGGCACCAGCAGGGCCTTTGGCCTCCCCTGGGGAGGAAGGGCTGGCTGGAAAGGCCTAAAGTTCATACCTGATGCTGCTGTGGGCTGCCACTCACAGAGCACACAATTTGTCAGCAAAGCCACAGTGGGACCAGGCAGAAGTATTTGGAAGAAAAAGATTCCTGAATAGCCTGGGCTGTGATTGAAGCCAGAAACCATGCAGGGATAACTTGCCTTCACATTACAGAGCTCTAACCCCGAAGCCCTCGGATAAAAAAGATGTTATTTAAATGAAGGAGCAGTATATAGCATGCATTGATTTTGGAGGGAAGTTATTTATTCAGCATTTCAGCATGCTGAGAATGTTGGTTCAGCAGGGAGAGGCTTCTGAAATGCTCCCCAGACTTTACATGGAGGATCACCTCAAGAACAATTAGCTCCTGTGCCTGTTCATCTGGAAAGGCAAGGGGTCCATACGGACACTGCAGGTGTAGGTAGAGGGCAACTGCTGTGTTAGAGAAAGCACAAGCACAGTGACTGATGAGAAAGACAGGACTAGTCTTTGTGTTGATAAATACATGTAAAGTGCTCCCTATTTTAAGAGTTTTGTGGGCTTGTTTTGTTTGGATTGTTTTTTCACTAATTGTTTTTCACAAATAAAGCACATATAGGAAATGTTTAAATGTTTAAATATTTAAATGAATTTGTTTCTCTGTACTTGCTCTCTGTGAACAGCAATTAAATTTCCTGGCAGGAATACAAGTGATAAATATGAATTGCATTTTGCATGGTATTTATAGAAAAATAATTTTAAGGTTTGTATTCACAGAATTAAAGGTTCTTTTAATAGTCAGTCATGTCCCCTCAGAAAGAAGAGACTACAGCTCGTGACTCTTATCATTTGATTTTTGGAAAGTGTTTGTGAAGCATAGGCAGCAAGTGAACAGCAGATAAAAAATTAGTGCTGAGATTCTACTAATGACTATATTAAATATTATGATTTTTCTTCATAAACAGAAGGGAAAAATCAAGAGCATTTTTTATTAAATGTTTTATAGCAATATTTTGCTTTTGATGGAAAGCTCATTCTAAGATATGTGCATGTATGCATTAGTTAACAGTATGTGCCTCCTATGGGGCAACTCATAGGATAAAACCTGAATGTTTGTCATGCAAACAATTAACCATTTCAGTGTGACATGAACAGGGTATACATGACATGCAGCACACCCATAGCAAGAAATATTGCAGATGATTTACTGCAAGGGGAGAAAAGAGCTGTAACATGAACCAATAATTTCTTCACTTAATCCAGGAATAAAGATAAAAGGAGAGAGAAAAATACAGTTAACTCTTCCCCAGGGTGTTTGAATGAGGAAAGTGCTGAACTGTGAATCAGAATTGAATAGACAGAAACATTAGCTCCTTTCAAAAGGATGTTTGCCTTACAGAGACCAGATATTGTAATAGCACAGATCTGGCTCCTTGCCTATGCTTTGCAGCATGCAAATGAGTATTTCCCTTTCTCAGCAGCTCTGCAGTAAAACCCACCATGAAATCACAGAAATATATTGAAGAACTCTCTGCAATGACCACCAATTCTGCTATCAAACACCAGAAACGGATGCTTGATTAGCAAAGCTGCAGGTAAGGGCCCTCTCTTCCAGACTCACTGTCAGTGGAGACACAAGCAATGAATACCTCTGAAAAAGTGCTCAAAAAAGCACATTATCAAAGCTGACTCATGGCAGGTGCCAGACAACCATTAAAAAAAATTTCTACCTGCTGTTGAATTGAGGTGCACAAGAACATGTTTTCATGGTGGATTGCAGAGGAGAGTTACCCTGAGTTCTGAGGGAGCTCTAGTTTGTTATGCTGAACACCAGGATGTCTCAGCCCACAATAAACTCTGCTCTGCCACATGCAGACCCTTGCAAACCTGAGATATTCTGATACTGAGATTTTATTGCAAACTGAAACTGAACAACCTGGGGATGCTCTTCTGCAGCTGCATCAGCTAAGAATATTTAAATCGTCAGAACCACTGAAAGCTGTGTTTCAGTTGGGTCTCCCAGTTTGAAAGACCAACAAAAAGCTGGCCAATCTCATGACACAACAAAAAATGCATTTTCAGTTTATTAACTTTGTCAAGACTGAACTCACCACTACAAACTGTACCACTGGCAAGTTTGGGTATTAAGGTAGAAGGAAGGACATCAAAGAGGAGGGAGACAAATGTGTTATTGCCAATTTACCCATGTATCTGATTCCCTAATAGAATCTTTCATGCTTGTGCTGTAATTGCCTGCAGCTCTCTTGATTTCATCAACATCAGTATTTTGCTTATGTTTAAGGTCTGCGACTTCTGAGAGTCACATTAACTTATTTTTCATAAGCTACTTCTAGCATATTTCCTCTCCACTGTCCTGTTAACATCATCACAGAGTTATTCAGAGTGGAAGGGACTTCTGGAAGTTTCTCTTCCAACCTTCTGCTCAAAGCAGAGCAAACACTGAACACATTGCCAGGTGACTTTCTGCCAAGGCTGTCAGTCCCTGGCCTTTTTCAAGAGAGTACCATTTGCCATAACCCTTTACTTTCAGCCATGGGTCACCATCTCAAAGACCAGCGCTGTTCTCCTGTCCAAAAAGAGCTCAGTGCCCCATCGTCTGAGGGCACCCCTCCTTCCACAAAAACAGGACAATAGCCTAGTGTGAGTTGATAGCCATAATCACTTACACTGCTCTTAGCTCAACTGGAACAGCTGACTGAACCAACGGATTCCATAAGCCCAATATCCCACCTTTTAAAATGAATGCAAGCTTCACAGTAGATTAAAACACAGCATAACTCAGATTAATGGTGAGCTGCTTGTCACTCCCATCTGTACCTTCCTAGGAAAGTATCACTTACAGATTTGATCACAGAACAATTTTATGCATTTGCCATTTTGGAGACTTAACCACAGTATGCAAATATTTCAAGGACAGAAATGGTTTCAATGTTTATTCAACATGAACTTGTTGGAAAAGAGAAAATAGCAGGCATGAGATATTTAGGGCAGCCACTGTGAATTCACTGTAGGTCTGGGAAAACTGTCAATACTGAGGGCTTGTGGCAAAATGCTGTGAAAGTACAGGAGCAAAATCAATTTTAGCCAGATTTTTTCCCTCCCAGTACACATGACAAAATTATTTACAAGTGGCTTATTTAAATCTAGCCAGAAGTCAGCTATTTCAGTGGCCTATTGAGCAGAAAAGATCCTCTGTGAGTCAAGGAAGGTCACAGATCCAGCTATATCATCCAGATGATCTCTCTGACAGAATATTTGTACCACTTGCTCTACCTTGCCTTTGTTTCAAAGTGGATGGCTTGTGACAGTGGGTTTTACTGCAATTTTTGTTGGCATGGGCTAGAACTTGCTGTATCCTGACACAACCTTTCACGTAATGATGATGAGCATAGTGTGAAAAGAAAACAAACCAAGAGAGAACAACGCATCTTATCTAGAAGCAAAAAAGTCACTAAGACCACCCTTTCAGACACCCTCATCGAACCCAAAGCTAAAAGCTGCTTTAAACACCACCCACACTGCAGTCATAGATTTCCTGCTCAGCACCTCTTCATAATCTCAGTGCAAACTGCTGCAAAAGCCAGCAAGCTAATAGCTGATCTGGCTCAGTGCCAGGCTCAGTTTGACTGTCCCCTTTTGAAGTCTAGGGCATCTCTGCATTGGCATGTAGCACAGTGTGATTGGAGTGGATCTGTAGAGTGAAATGGGGGTTACACAGCAGCAGAGGGCCAACCTGTACACACTTTAGGGATATTACTTCAGACTATCTCTCATTTGGACCCTACACAGGATACTGAGTGAATCCCATCCACTTGATTCAGCAAAGAGACATGCAGTTTGTGTGCTCCAACACCCCTTCATTCACACTGAGAATGCAAGTAAACAGGACAGAATATTTGCTTCCTGGGTACATTTCTGGTCTGTACTAAACTGCTAACACAAATACATCTTGGGATCACTTAGGAGTGATCTTGGTCCAGGGAAGTCCTTTGTGTAGGAAGAGATTCTGACTGTGGAGATAACAAGCATCATTAGCTGCTCACATCGTCTGTACACAGTTAAACATAAAACTGGTACGTTTGATGAACCACTATGAGAACTAGTAAATTATTTTTCCTTCTTTATTGGAAAGGTAGGACTTAAATGTTACAAAGAAAAAGAGATTCAAATCAGGAAATACCTGTCTTTTTTGTAATTTGAAAGTTTAACAATGAGAAGTACACATCACTGGTTTTGGAATCCTTTACATAATTAGCCTATTCTGTCAAGTTTGATATGAATTGTCTCCAAAAGTGTTTTTATTTGTCCCAGGCCATCACTGCCAGATGCTGTCATCTTCCAGGCATGTCCATGGTGGGACACCTGGTCTTATGATGCTCTGTGAGTCAGGAGTGGTGCTCTGGGGACAGTACTGTACAGCTAGCTGCATAGGGGAGATGTTTACTGCTGCCAAATCACAGAAATCAAAATACTGTATTCCAGTAAGCAGATTCCTGTGGTTAAACTCCAGCGAGTCCATTTCATAGTGAGCTAGATGGGCATTCAGGGAAGACTGTGTCAGAAACAGAATCAGGAGAACATCCCAACATACAGGCATAACCCTCACTGCCCAGCTGTTGCTAGATATATTGCTTTCTTGGGAGTTTTTTTATTGGGTTTTTGGGGGGAGGGTGTTTGGTGTGATGTGATTTTTCTTGCTTCTCTCCATTCAGAATGCAATGAAGCACAGTTGTTTATAGAGATAAATGGCTTTCACAGAGATGAAGACTCAGCCATACATACCAAGGAGCATATGCCTGATCAAGATTTGTGGCTATACCACAAGCAGGTAGGGAGTTGTATTACTGTATTACTGACTTTGGAGGATAGCTCAGTGCCCTGGGAAAAAAAACCAGCCTGTGTCAGACTGAATTCTGCAGCAGATAATACAGAGGCTTGATGACTATACAAGAATCCTTATTTAATTCACTCTGTATCCCTAGCTCTTCTTGTCCATATAATCAAAGAACTGAGACTGTAATGACTGAGTCTGAATATTTCCATTCTTTTTAAGCTTTCAAATTCCTTATGCTTGTTCAGGACTTGCCAGCTTTCTTCATGTCTTAAGGGGAATGTGCATAATAGAGAGTTCTGCCTTTCTCATGGCTCTATGGTAGAGCCTGCACAAGCTCTGCTCACTCATTCCAAGCATATTTTGTTCTGATGTAGTACGTTCAAAGAATTCCACTTGGAAAAAAAAAAATTAATTATCAGTTCTAAGCCTGCTGAGCATAACTTCAGTGCACATAAACTTTAAAACAGCAGCCATTGTACAGTCTTTGGGTCCAAATTTTCAAACACACTTCCTGAAGCCCCCCTGAAATGTGAAGGAGTGTATGGAAAGATGAACCTATCTTTCCATCAATTTATTCAGCAAGTCGTCCTGCAGGAGTTTGGTTGCTCTGCCCCATTAAACTGGCAGTGGTTGCCTTGCTTTACACAGCAGCCCAGCAGTCCTCAAAGGCAAAGTATCCCAAGCTCTGGAAGACCAGGAGCAGCAGCATTGCCCCAAGCAGGTCCCGTGTGCGTGGAGCTGAAGCTGCCATCCTCTGCTGCTCCCGAGACTGTGTGGGTTTGTATTCCCTCTTGGTTTTTGTTTTCTTGTCTTTGGAGTAGGGAAGGTGGGGAAAGGAAAATATTTGTGAATGTAGTTCTTTATTTTTTGTGTCTCTGTTCTTTCTTTTTGAAGTCTGCGCAATTCCTGCATCCAGCTGCTGCATCCAGAACAAGGGAGCAAGCTGGCCCCATAGCAGCGACCCATCTGCCTTGGGATTCATGGAGGGGAGGAAGGGCAGAGTTTTGTTCATAAAGAAACTATTCAGAATTCTGGAATTTATTTTAATATGCTCCAGAATATGCTAGCTTTTTCATTGGTGACCTACAAAGACAAGGTCCCTATTCAAAAAAATTTGCAGCAGAGATTTAAAACTTAAAAAAGTGTAACGAAAAGCAAACAATGCAGAAGGAATAGATACAAAAATCTGACAATCATATTGTTAATGAAAATTTACAGATGTCTTTGGGCTTATTTTATTTTGCCCCATTTGTGGAAAATTAAATAGAGGCTAAACAAGTTAAATCATTCACAAACAACCTACATTACTGAAAGATCCAGAGAAAATTGTTTCAGCTGCAGTCCAGTTCAATGGGAAGAGACAATTCTATTCAAGTACAAAGGGACCAGATGAGTCCAAGCCTTTACAATTCTTGAAGATTTGGATTGTGCAAAACTTTACTCTCCTGACAGACTGTTATTTATTGAATTCTAGTTTTGCATCCAAAAAGATGAAAAATACCAAGATTCAAAAAGTGAAAACAAACAATTACAACAGCAACATAAGAAAACCAAAATGAAACCAACCGAACAAGAAAACCTTCAACCTGAGTTGGAGCTGAAGAATTGTCCTTGGTGGAACTGGGAGAAGAATTCAGGCACACCACCTCCTAGCCCTCCTAAGTATTGGACAACCTCTTTGAGCAAATAAATGCAGAGAGGCACTCTTAAAACAAACATCATATCCTATGCTATGACCCAATATACATGCAATACAGTGAAATCTTGAATAATTTATCTACAGTATGAGTTCATTATTCAAAGACAAGCATACCATGCAGTTTAATGGGAACTTGCTTCATTACTTTCAGGATCTTTCAAATCCTTTTGTGACATAAATACATGCTTACTAAAACATTCTTAAAACTTCTGAGAGAGTCAGCATTCCTTGCAGAAAGAAAATGCCTGATTCCTTTCTTCACTTTCTGAAGTTCACTGCAGTTCTATGGCATTTTCAATAAATTATCTAGAATGCCTGTGTTACTGCTTGTTGAAATGCTACTTAGATTAGTTTAATTCAAAGGTCAAACTATTTTCAGTGTTTGACTAAGTCATTTCAAAACATGCCTTACCATTAAGGGCACAGAGGTGTGAGTATTCAAAACCATATTGCCCTTGCAAAGTATGCATATATTTAAATATTTATATTCCCATTAGCTGGAAATGGGAAGAACAGATGTGTTAGCTTACTCACTGAATCACGGTGAAGATTCCCAGGGGATTATCATAGACATCCATTGTGTTTGAAGCTGATGGAAGCGGGTGGCAGAGTCCTGGGCACGGCGGTCTGGGTTGGTGAACCTGTGCCTCCTTCGCAGCACCCTCCACACACACACCACACACAGCCCTCCTCTGTGTGTGCTGCCCAGCCTCACCCCTTCCCCAGCCTCTCCAGGCTGCCTATGGAGCCATGGACACTGCTGCTGGCTCAGAGCTACCAGGGGCAATGGGGGACACGGGGGGGCTCCATGGCAGTGACGCTCCCGCACGCCAATCCATGTCGATGCTGCTGACATGGGAGGATCAATGGGAAAATTGCAGTCCCGTGGTCTGGGCTGTAATGATTTAATGACCATTTTGAAAACTGTTGGGAAACTTCACCTTGAAACAAGCCTTGAGATTAACCTCAACAAATATAGAAATGTATGTTGATGCAGACTGGATGATGTGTGATTCTAGCCTAATGTTAATGATGTGTCAGTGTCTGCTGGTGTAAGGAGGGATAAGCATAGCTGTGCTTTGTTTTCTTTTCCTTGGCTGGGATTCTTGGAATAGAATATAACTTTGGGGGTTGCAATGAAATAAACCTTTCTTCTGCTTATGCAAAGAAAAACATGACAGCAAGAGAAAGACTCTCTATCAGTTAAATATCACAGGACAAACAGTACAAAGCAGTCCACTAAAACAAATAAGTGTATGTCTAAGTTTTCTTCTGCCGAGCTGAAGACCTCTGATTTCCAAAGGAGGATGCCACTAGTTTTTGAAAACTATGTCTTTAACAGGATCCTACAGTTCTGGAACTTAAGCATCTTACAAAACACCTGTGACAAACACAATTTCTTCAAGTAAAGAGAAAACATTTCCTTACCAATCCACACTGCAGTTTAAACACAATGGTGCTGAGACAGTTGCTGAAGGAATACCAACCTATTCCCCAGTTATCTTGCATGAAAAAATCCTTCAGCTGTGAAAGTCAGATGACAGCTGAGAATTTCCATGGGAGCACTCCTTCCTCTCTTCAGACACCCAGTGCCCTCACTCCAGGAGTGTAGCACTGGACACAGCTTCATTCAGGGAAGCAGAAAGGACAGACTGTACAGTGAGGCTGGGGTGACAGGCATGTGGGAAGCTGTGGGAAAGTGCACCAGCCCTTACCCCCAGACTGCAATGGTGACAGGAACTGCTGTGTCCAAGTAGATGAAGAGAAGGAAAACAAGATCTGTATACCAGATGTATGAGTCTTTACCATCAAAGGCAGCCACCATGGAAATGGATGTGTTGAAAGCAGTTAGTTAAATGGCATCTCCATTTCCAACAAGGCAGACCCACCTGATCTCCCACAGCTCTCACCTAGGCTGACAAAATTACAAAGTACCATCTCTCCTAGTGAGGTGAAAAACTCCAGAACAGAAGTGTAGGCAGCTGAATCACAAACACTGCTGGCATTGCTGCAGTGGTGATTACAGAATCTCTGAAAGGTTGGAAGGGACCACAGCTTAACAAAGACCATTTCAGCTAACGGCTAATGATCAAGGCTAAGGACCTTTCATTGCAGGCCCCAAGCAGAGCAAGAGAAGACAGAATCAGTTCTGTGCAGTGGCTGCAGTGGATTGAGAAACACTTGGGAAATCCACTCCAAGGCTCCAGAGCCTTGCTGTAAAAGCAAAGCTGACAGTCTGGTGGGTTTTTACTGTACTGTGCCACTCATATTTTCACACAGTGGAGAAGTGAAATGGAGACCATTATGTATCTTTCCATTAAAAAAAGTGCCAGTGGAAGGTCCCAGAGTCTTAATTCTCAGGCTGAGCACATTCCACCACCAGCCTTGTTGAAATGCTGATGTCTGCAGGGTCCATTACATGACAGCTGGACACTCTGGTCTACTAGCAAACTTGTGTTTGGGCCCTTGTTCTGGGATCACAAGATGAGGTAAACATCTCCACTTGTGCAAAAAGCAGACAGGATTTTTTCCTAAGGTAAGCTTTGATTCCAGCTAAGCAGGCCTATAACAAGTGTAATTGCTGTTTTCTCAAGGGTGGTTTGAATACGTGATCTAAGGGTTAAAAAACTCCAGGGCACTGAAAAACTCCAAGTGCAGTATAAATATGGGGTTAGGCCACATTTCTGAATTCAGATCCTAGCTCTGAAACTAATTTTATTTCTGGCAGTGAGCAAATCGTTAACAGACGATTTGTTAATTTGTTGAGACATTTGTTCAAACAGAGTTCCTGATATTCAGTATTTAGCCTGAGACATGTGGGGCTGTGTTTTCAAAGTGAATGTCACCCTGAAGGGTTAGCCACAGATGATCACTTTCTTTAAACTCATCTAGATACAAGATGCCACCAGTTTGACTTCTGTAATCAGAAGCCACTTTTTAAAATACCAAGTTTTCCTCTCAAGCCTTGTAAGTGTTTTTGGAGATATCCCACTAATTCAACAGCCTTCACAGCTACTCAGGCTGCATTAGTTTCCAAATGTCCAAAAGAGAAGTAAAGGTTTACATATATGAAAGATTATTTAGGCAATATTTGTGGAATAGTTTGAGGGATGATGTGGGTAGTTTACCCCATATGACTCCCTCACGTGCACTTGAATAGATAATCTGATCACTTACTTTCGCTCTTGTGTTTTCTCCCAGTTGCATGTGATTTATCTGGATCTTTAATTACTCATTTTTCAGATTCTCTAATATTTTGTAGAGAAATCTTGGTATCTGCCCACACTATGAAAGATGTGGCAGAAGTTATTCATGTACCATTAGACACTGAGGTCAAACTCATAACTCAGAAGAAATTAATGATATCATTTTAGTGATAACATGATACAAAATGAGATAGGTCCCAGAAGCCAACCTTCAGCGCCAGCAGTTTCCCCTTTCTGGACTTCCCTGTTTTGAAATTCCAGCAAGAGGGGCTCTGAAAAAACTAGAGAGGTAAAAAGTGATGTATTTTATTTGCTTTTCTCAGAGCATCTCTTGTGAGCAAACCAATGATGAAATGAACTAGCCTTTAACATGGTCCTTTCCTCTCACTACATTCTTAAAAGCATCTTGAGAATCACGTACTGAACATTAGGGGCCAGATGCTTATCTAGCATGATTTGATGCACACACATTGAAACCAGTAGAGCAATGATAATATATATATATACTAGAAGCTACAACAACTGGGCCTTAATAAAAGGTTTCATAAGTTATGTAACTGGTAATTCCAGTACAGGATTTGCTTTTAATACGATTGACTTTGTTGAGATGAACATGACTATAACCTTAGAAAAGATGTAATGCTACTAAAAAAAAAAGGACAAAAATCAACTAAACCCACAATAACAGTGCTCCTAGAGCTCACAACAAAATTAATTCTTCCCTCACTGTTATGTGCAACATTTTTCCATTTAAATTGGAAGAATGAGACCTATCTTACAAAGTGCAGACTTTTAATCCCCTCACCTAAGACTCCAAAATCACTAAAGAATAAGGCACGTGTAGATGTAATGCATCTCATTATAGAGATATGTTTGAGTCCAATGAATCACATCATAAGAGAAGGAATAGCCACTAAACTGAGGCAAGGTGAAGCCTCATCCTGATTTCCATGGCTGCTCTAGGTTACAGTGGGGCCAGCACTTATTTTTACTCTACATTGGTTTCAGTCCACTGGGTGCAACATGGTTTCTAAGGATAAGGTGTCAATACCATTTTGTAAAGCCAAAGGCAGGCTTTGCTAAATAAATGAATACACAGAACAGTGCTGATAAGTTGCCAATTTGACTGTGCTGCTAGACAGGAGATTAACTACTGCTTCACAGGAATTATTGAAAAATTAAAACTTTGCCTATCGTGTCGGTGCTTCAGGTCTGATGGCATTTCAATACAGAGAAGTCTCTAAGTATCAGGAGGTCAAGTATGGTGGCAGCACCATAGGGCAATTATTAAATAGCATGTTAGTCAAATTCAGTTTGGAAAAAAATAAAAACATTATGAACCCTATTTAAGAGCATGAAAGGGGTGATTTTTTTCTACAAAACAGCTAATGCTCTAGCTTCATTTGTTCTTGGCAACCATCCTCCTAAACAGGACTCTCATCGTCTGACACCAGAGGCCCATGGTGCAGTTGGCTGTCTCTGCTGGTCACCCACTGCTTGCTGCCACAGCGGCTTCTGGGATGTGATTCATCTGACCTAATTCAGCTGCTGCTGTACAGTTAACATGAATAATGCCTAGAAGTGTCTGTTTCTTTCCATTTACTGTCTATCTGAGTTGTTTGGTGTGCGGTACTGCAGACTGGCAATACTTTTTGAACAACAAAGAAGAATAGAAGCTAGATGAGAAACTCTGAACTTATGACTTCAAGTAAAGGTCTGTGTCTCACCCTCTGTATTACAGAGGCGTGAAAGAAAGATGTAGACTGGACTTTGGTGTAACACTGGTCTACCAAGCTGCCAGCCTACTGCTACTACTTCCCTGATGCAGTATTCCATAAAATTGTATTTGCTGGTGTGACTGAATCTGGCCTTCAAGAGGTTTGGAAGGAAGTTTTGTGGAGAAAACCTTTTACATGTTAGAAAGTATAGGGTTGCCAGCAATCATGTGAAAAACATGCTCTGGCAGTGTTCTGCCTCTTTTCTTAAAAGCCCAACACTCCCCCATCCTCCCAAATCCTAACACATTATGATCCACACACTGGTTTTGAGCATAATTCAGGTAGACCATGATGTTGAATGTATTCAGCAAGAATTCTCTTCCCATTGTTTTTCATAACTACAGCCTCTGTCAGAATTTTTCACACAGTATTTCTCACTTGCAAAGTGGGCTCCTCCTCTCCTTCCAAGCTCATCTCCAGTGCTGGCCATTAGTGAAAGGAACTGGGGTGTGGAAAAGACAGGAATGAGTAGCTGGGGGCAGACTGACAGTGCTGGAGCTTTGAGCATGTCCCAGTCTCACTGAAAAGAGTGGGCAGAGCTGGAGGAGAGAAGTGCTGGTGCTAATCTTGTATCTATGATCCATTTGGAAGTGCAATGTGTTTGTTTAACGTTCAGCTTATGTTTGACTTGTATGTATTGATGTTTGCATTAAATCGAGTAATTTTTCTGCACTCTTGTTATATCAACAAAGCTATATAAAGCATTTGACATCCTTAGAAGAATTCTTCATATGCTATTATTTATCATCTTAAAATCAGTAAACAGATTGTTAAAACAAGCAAATTGATTTTCAGGTATGTTACAGAGCTGCAATAAGCGCTATTGCTGTACATGTTCCTTAGTTACAGAGAAATATAAAATCAGGGGAAAAATTTAAATTATATTTTTCCAACCTTGCACCTGCCAGATAAGATCCTATGAGGTAATCCCACATGCAGAATTAGATACAACTCATGGTGAATATGCATGGTGGAATCAATCCAGGACATGTAAGAGAAAAAGAGAGGAGTCTCAGTGCTGCCAGAAGTGTTTAACAATATTTTTCTGTTTTAGAAACTTGGATATACAGAAGTCCCAGGTAATAATTAACTTAAACACATTCCTTACTGCCTTGAGCAAACAGAATCTGACACCCTACTGTAAGCAAGCTGGAACTGTGACCCAAGAAGTCATGTACCACCAAAAGATTTATATCCGCCCCAACATATTTTGGCACAGAGTTGCCTCAGAAACTGGAAGAAACAAATTATGATCAAGGTTAAGCGGCTCACAGATGGTTTTCCAATGACTGACAGGTCAGGTCTGTTCAAAATAAAGCTGCGAGCAGTCACAGTTTGTCTTTTCAGTGGTTTCTGGCTGTTTCCAGTGACTGAGCTGCTGGGGGACCCAAAACAGGTATCCAGATCTGTATCACATAGGTTCACACCTTTTTGATTGCTGTGCATGGAGCCTGAGAAAGGTCACGTTACATCAGCAGTGACAAGCAACATTCCTCTTTTGAAAATGGCTAATGAACAACCCAGACAAACGATAACCACACAAGCAGCAATCAGGCTAAAGGTGGCACACATAGAAATTAGACTTTGGAATTTCAACAAATTAAAGATCTTCATAATTAAAGATCACTTGATCCAGACATAGCAATACTCCATGCTTATTTATTTATTATTGTACCTAATTTCTGTCAAGGATTTCTGATGAGCCATGCATCATTCTTGTTTAGATGATGGTATAATGACTCCTGTGGAAGTTATAAAGCATTAAAAATTATTTTCAAAACTCATGCATATTTAGAGTGATGCAACTCAGCACTACTCTCCTGTCTTCCAGGAAAATGCATATTTCTATTTTGTAAATAAGATGGAGTTATAGCAGCTAAGGTATCCACACAAATGGTAGCCTTCCAGCGGGATGGCAGATTCCACAATCAACATAAGGGACCAAAGGAAAACCATATCTGACAAAGGTGAAAAGAGGAAAGGCTGTAATGAGCAAAACAATTGCATTCTTTAAATTACTTGTAAGGGGTTTTTGAAAAGTTTCTTGGACCAATTCACTTGCAACAAAAAAAAAAATGAGTAATGGGAAAGAGAAACTCTACTTCCAAGTCAGTCTCCACTCCAAGGAAGGCAGATTTCAGTAACAGATTTGTTAATGGAGATATTTACTGTGTTGGAGGGCTGTGTAGGATATTTTGGCAGTCAGTTTGACAGGTCAATCTACAAATCAGAATATAATTCAAATCAGATTGAAATCATCATTAGCAAAATGTATCTTAGACAAGTATTTAACTTCTCTCTATATGCCTTTTAATGGAGTAGCTTATTCTCAAGTCCTTAATTTTAATGCCATTTTTACATCCTATGCCTTCTTTAGTGTAAAGGCAGTGTTAGAATCGCCACCCAATTTTCATGATGGAGGTGGTCCTAAGTAGGAGGGATGGGTTCACTGACCATTCCCACAACCATCTACAAGGTGACTGAGAGAACAACGAGCACTCCTTCATCAAGGCACTGCTGGTGGTGCAGGGGACGCAAACTGGCTGGTTTTAACTGGTCAGTGCTTCTTCCACATGGCCTTTTGGTCACTGCCTCAGACACAAATGGTGCTCCAAATGTGAGGATGCTCCATGGTAACAAAACATGGTGGAGGATAAGAAATGCATTTCTCATTTTATCTCCTTCATCTCTTTCACGTCCCACAGCAAACAAGACACAATGTCAGCATTTTCTGTCATGCATCTGTATGTGGCAGCACCTTCTGTGGAGGAAGAAGGGGACCTTCTTAGAACATTTTTCCTCCTTAATGCTCCAACCCTTCAGTAGAGCATTTTCATATTAGCTCAGTCAGGTTGTCTACTATTTTTGGTAACCACACATGCAGGCACACAGTTGCTTTGCCACCTCCCACCAGCATTAAAAGCCCACTGCTGCACACCTCCCTCTCCCACTCATTCCTGCACTTGCCTGGGAAGCTATTCGGGCAAAGAAGCTGCTGAAACATAATCTTTTTTAATTACTAGCAACTGCATGTGCCAGTAAAGATGTATGACTGCAAACCTACGTGAGCACTGACCTCAATGCTCTTTAGCCTAAGTAGAGCTCTCTTGCAGACCTCATGTATATAAATACTGGCTTTCTCTTCCCCCAAGCACAACAATGTTTTAGCTCTTTTTAACTGGAGATTCATGACTTTACAAGGACTTATCTGAATCACTGCCAATCACTCTGTTAAACCCCAAAGTACGTCACTCTGTTTTCTGCTGATATAGATGATTTTTTGAAAGCAGTTAGCATTTTGAGGAGATTTAATGTGGGATGCAGGAAAGAAATCTCCTTTACAAAATTTTTGCAATGGTTTCATCCAAAAATCACTCCCCCTAAAATGGCTGGCTGTGAGAATCTTAGATGTGAGAAGTTTGGAATTACAGACTTTGCCCAGTATAAAAACTTTCTCTCTTCATTATTGAGAAAATGTTATTAATTATTGTGGGGAGAAACTAATCTGAGGATAGAGATATCCAGTCAAAATTTTATCCATCCTTGATCTCATTATGTTCTTTTATTCCTTATATATTCAGTTTATGTGCAACCTAGTTTTCTCCACTGAAGGTTGTGAATAACAGATGTAACCTCATTGTCCTTACTGACTTCACTGAGCTATAATTGAACACTGCTTTTGGAATGCTCTCAACAGTGTTGCTTGTATACTGCAAGTCATGTAAGTACTAATATTGAATTTATTCCATCAAAAACTAGCCCCTGGGGGCAAAAACAAACCAGAAATAATTAAATTCATCTAGTAAACCAGAGGTTCATTTGAATAACATTGCCTTCTCTTGATACTATGTGTACATACAGCAAGCATAGATCATTGCAGCCTGGCATCTGCTTGAATGCCTGTGAAACCAAGATTCTCGGTTTTGGCTTCAAAAGCAATGAGTGCTTTGAACAGGAGAGAGAAGAAATCTGAGTTTCAGTATGTTTTTCCCCAAGCAGTTATGCTATGTACACTACTGTCAGGTTTTTCCATGCAACACTTTCTCTTTGAACTCCTTACGGATTGCACTAGTACCTTTTTATTACTTCTAATCTGTCAGAGTGAAATGACAGTAGCCTTGTGTCAAACCAGTTATACATCTGATTGAAATCCATTCACATTTCACCTGCAACTCATTATTTTCTCATTTCTATGTTGTTTTCAGGATGAACAGTTCACAGTTCACACTTTCCCTTGGAACACATTTATCTATTACATGCCTCAGATGTTCAAGGGCTGATCAACAATCTATGGACTCCACTTAATATTTCTATTCAGTATTACACAAGTTCTTGTATGGATCTGGCCCATACAGTAGGGTAGGCATAAACCTGCAATCAAACTGCATTTTTCGAAGGCCTAGTGGAAGTTTGGATCTGTATATAAAGCTCACTGATGAATGCCTCCTCTTCTATCTTCCTTCAGCTCTTGATATAGAAAAGTTTTTGCAGTCAGATAAGGAAAAATCAGCATGTACTTGAATGTTGCAAAGTGGGATGTTTTTATTTTTAAAATTTCTCTTTTTCAGCTGTGCTACTTAGTATTTTGCATACGAATAAAAATCACGAAGAATTACATATCACAGCTTAAATATCAAAGATGACTGTCAAATAATTCAAACAGAAGGCTCTTTATTAAAGTCACTTTATGGAAAAATTTTGTATTGGAAACCAAACAAGATGAAGGAGAATACTGAATCAAAGCAAAGAGTCTTGCTCTGCAGTTGCACATCTGCACAAGTGCTTCAATACACAGCTGGATCACTAACTCTCAACTTTGGTGAATTTGAATTTGTTTCTCCACAAAATGGAAACACATACTCATCTGCCATATCTCACAGAGGTAGAATATATAAAGATTTCTTCCAAGGAATTTCATTAAAAGACACCAAGTAAGTGATCAGCGCCATTATTTTTATCCTGCTTTAAATTCTCCATATCAAAACAAGACAATGCAACTTTTCACTTATATGTCATTCATCTTATTTCACATTTTCCATTAGGTTTTGTGTGCTTTCAATAGAGTGTGAATGCTGCCTTGGTGATAAACTTCTTTATTTCTCTGGGAGGTGATGGGAGTGCTACATATGACTACATGCTGCTTCTTCTAGTTGCAAGAAGTTTAACAGGAAGAAGAATGACAGCCACTCTTTACTGGAGACCTAAAAGCATTTTTCGTGAAACTTGTATTGCATAAAAACACAATTAACAAATGTCACCAGCAAAAATAAAGCTTTGCTAAGGATGTGGATATTCACCACCTTTTCAGAAATCAAAGAACAATCATCGAAGGAAGAGACACATTCTTATGCATAATAGTCTTATTTTATGGCACATAATTTGTATAGCTATTTATTTTTAACAGCTGGTGAACAAATGACTTTACTATAATGTTGAATTTCTTTCACTAGCTGTATATATTTTTCCAGAGTTCTGATCCAAAGTCAAATCAAAGTCAGTCAGCATCAGTATACAAATTAGTATTCCTTTCCATGATAATCCAGTTTTGACTGACCATGCTCCTGCTGATGCCAATGGCAAACCCAGGGTCTCATTTGGTTGTAAAGACAATGAACCAAAATCACTAGATGGCTAGAAATTTGGCAGAAGCTGAAATCCCAGAGCAGAGAACACTTCAGAAGTTAGAGCTCCAGTATGTCTCCAGTACACAAAACACATCAGAGGAACACAAGCTGCTTTTGTGGTGAGAAATAAGTGTTGGATGCTCCCTAGTTTCCAAATGACAATTTTACAACTCACTCTGTGAAATCTTTTCTTGAGTCTAGTTTGCTAAAGCAAACTATATATATTACTAGTGTATTATTCTAATGACATGGAATTGCTTAAAAACTGGCAGAAAATTACTTATAAAACTTTATGTCAACATCATCAGTTATCTTAAAACTTTGAATTGTTAAACTGTATTAGGAATATTTTCAGATAATCCAACCTACTTCTCCTTAGCTTTCCAGAGATGATTCAGAAATTAAGTGTGCCCAAATCCAGCTCTGTATCTGCCCTGCACTGTCACAATCCAGGTTTCCCCCTGAGGCAGGGTGTTAATGCCATGAGTCCTCATCATGGCAGCAACTGAAAAGAATGTGTTTGAACTCTTCTCCTTGATCTGCTGCTTCTTGCAGATCTGCTGTGTCAGGAAAGTAGTTTCCAATACAGGATACCTCTAAATTGACTTGTTCAGACCCTATGTATCTTCTTTGCCTAACCATAGTTCCATCTCCGCTGCAAGCCAACACGTGTTCCTTCTGTATTCCTTAGTTCTTATTAACACCTGTTTTCTTTTTCTGGTACCCTCTATGTATTTTGGTGTCATTGTATCTGATTTTATTTCTCTTCCTTCCATAAGTAGCAGATATACATGTTAGCCCTCCCAAGATTCTGCATGAGAACTCAGTATCTCCTAATTTGCAGAAGCAGGCGCATCCATACAGCTGTAGAACTGTTTGGCCAGCAAGCCTCTCAGCCTGCCCTCCAGCATGGTCAGAGGCACATATTTCAGGATGCTGTGTGCTTGAATGCAATAAGACAATTACCATGCTCCCAAGGGCATCCAGACAGGATGTCTGCAGGCAATCTGCAATCTGCCGAGCTGATAAGATATGGGCTGGAAGCAGAACATGCTATGTTGACTGCTTTCCATGAGATCATTCTTCCACAGAGAGGGATATTTCCTTCTTTACAAAAGGTACTATCATCTCTTCTATTCCTTTTCTTCAAATCTGCAGGTTGTTAAGAGGTCCTGTGAGGAGATATAAATCTTCCTCCAAGCATCAGTGCCAAGATCTGTTGTGTGAGGAACTCTTCTGCTTGCTTCATGCTTGTCTGGTGTGGTGATTCAGTGGAGATATGTCCACAGGAAATGCTTACGCTAAAATTTGTGCTCATTAGAGTTGATGACAAAAATCTTATTAGTCATACCGAAATGCCAAGGGAGAAATTGTGAATTTTATGGGGAATATTCAAGGCTCCTTGTCATTCCTACAGGAAAAACTGGCTACCTGAGACAAGATGAATGTGCAGAGACAACTGACTAGCAGCAGTAACACCCTAAAAGACAGCCAGACATAGACAATAAACAAGAGTGAGCTGTTGGACTTCACTTTGCCCATTCCTTGTAGGCTTTATTTTCTTCTGGATAAGTAGAGAGCCATACAACATCATCTGCAATACAAATGCTGCCTCCTCACAAGATCATCCCTGTGTCCAAAGTGGCAATTCCCTGTGAGAGCTCTTCCTTGTGACATTTGCCAATTCTGCTTCTCAGCTTCTGACTCTTCTTCCCATTCCTCATGCGATTCAGCTAAGGATTACTTACTGGTAACTAATGCCAAAGCTCATAACAGCCAAAAAATTTCCTTTTAATAGCTTTGATAGCTTGCATTGCTTTGTTGGCTGTAGGTAGAGCTGATACGTGATAAGCTTGGTAAAATTTTCTACAGAAACCACCTTTTGACAAAAATTGCATTTGTCACTGAGCGGAAACTGAGGGCCAAAAGCATTTGCTTTCATTACCAAAATAAAAAAAAATGGAGGACGTGTCTTCTTTTTTTATTTAAAACTACACACTAGAACTGAACATTATTGTTTTTAGGCTAAAAACCAAAATACTTTGGACAAAGGCCAGAACATTTCAGCTGAGAACTAGCTAATGCTTCATCACTGTGGTTAACAGATGTGACTGGATCCACACAGAGAGTGAATTTGTTCCGCAAAACTTGACATTTTTTCACAGTCACATTTCAAGCAGAAAAGAAACCCTTTGAAAATGTGGTAATAGATTAAAAGGAAACCATCCCTTCTTCATAGAGGAAAGCCAGGTATGCACACATGGAATATAACTGGCAATACAGCTCTCATGGGTTTTCCCTGCTCATTCTCCTCCCTCCTGCACGCAGTCTGTCAGTCTCACTGCAGGAGAGAGGGCTCAGACCACTCAGATAATGGGCATGTGAAAAGCTGTCACTTCAAATCTTTCTTAAAAGTGTGTTAGCCTTTATAAACTGCACCCCAACCTGATTGAGGAATACATTTGGTAAAGGTCCAAGACTCTGCAAAATATAGTCATTCCATGTGCTCAAGACACTTGCTTATTTAAAGGTTTACTCTGTGTGGCAATCTATAAAGAGATCAGAAATGCTTTCCACTTAACATGACCTTCAAGATAGGAGACAGAGGAGTTTTTAAAAATTCAGGAGGTGCTTAAATTTACAATCATTTGTAAGTATGCCTTATGCTTCTCTCCTCCTTGCACAGACTGAAATAAAAACTGATGTGTTTGTTTCACCTCTGTCCCAGATATTTTAAGCTGTGTGTATGCAATTCATTTGGGTTAATTTGCTATCAACATGTCAGTTAGGGAGACTTTCCTACAAAATGCCTTGGATGTCTCCTGGCTCCACATCTTAGGAAGTTCCAAGCCTGCCCAAGCCCTGTCCCCTCCCTGCAAGGGGAATCTGCCCCTGTGGCCCAGCAGTTCGTGCTGCAGCCTGCTCACTGTTTGGGTAACAGAGGACTAGCATGGCATGGAATGGCACGGCACAGCCACAGCAGGGGAGTCCAGCTGCAGCCCCGTCTGAATGGCACTACTCTAGGAACATGCATCTGTTGTCATTGATTTTACCTTACTGCTTGGCAATAAATTAATTTTTTTCTGCCTCTCTTCATCCTTTATTCTTCACCTCTCCCCATGGCAAAGAGTAGCTTTTCTTTTAGCTGCAGTTTCACTCAGGAACAGTATGGAATTCCTGTTCCCATGAGTCTGGGGTTGTGGATGTGGCTTGAGCTCTGCATTTCCAGGCTGGGAGAGCTCCATCACTGAGGGGGCAAAGCTCTGGCCATAGCTGGGTTGCCATTTGGTATTGCCAGTGACCAAAATGCACAGGCTAGGTAGAAGTGAAGCCACGTGGCTCACCAGAGGCTGGTGTTCTTGCATGGCCCCACACCCAGCAGCTGCCATGTAGCATTTGCAAGTGCTCCAGTTTGAGAGACCATCGTTCACCCTGTTTTACCTGTGCCTATTTAGCAACTAGCAACTGCAACTCTGCTGTTGCTAATAACTGCATAAGGGTGGAAATTTGATAAAGGAGCATGAATTTTAGCCTTTCTCTAAAAAAGTGACTTGTACCTGGGCAAAGAGATCTACTGGAGTATGTACGGAGTTTGTTATATTAGTCTCTCCTGCTACAAATTGCAGCACCAGTGGGGTGTCAGGAGAACTGCTGGGCTCCCTGTGGGGTGTGTCATCCCTCAGGAACACTGCCAGCTGCCATGGCTGGAGTGATGAACAGGTCCCATCAAAGCTGTTTTCAGAGCTTTTTTGGGGTTTGACATGGTTCTTTATCATCAAGAACCATACACAATTCTGCCCAACAGACCTTTCTTCCTTATCTCTCTCAAAAGCAGTTCAAAGCCTATACTCACAGCTACAAGGTACTCACAAGTGGATCCCTCAGGTGTCTCAACCCTAGCAGATCCCCCATGGGATAAACTGATGCTGCACCACAGAGGTGGCACAGAGGTGGCTGTGAGTACAGCACCGTCGAGGCAGAGGAGCCAACCTTGATAATTGGAGGGACTGCAATCCCAACAGTTTAGAAAGACTGTTGAAAGATCCAGTTTATCACTTGGCAAAACATCCAGGGTTTACCAAGCAACAAAATTCACATAGTCCAGACTGATGCTCACCAAGGTTTGACAGACTTAAAGCACAACAATCTTTGAAACACACTGTTAAACCTTCTCATTTCTTTTTATTTCACTGTGGGAGATGGATTTAGGATAAGCCAGATCCCTCTCAAGTACTCCAAGTGCTGCTGTTAGTGGTGCAACTCAATGGCCAGTGAGGGAGCCCCCTCCATCCCAGAGTGCTGCTGCATTACAGCTCACCCTGTCAGCTCCACCACCCACAGTTTATGGATTTCTTTCACCACCAGGATTAGCTGCTTTGTTTGCCCTCTTTAGACATTAAAAACTCATGAAGTTTTCTCATTATATCATTTGAGTTTTAAACTTTCCACCACTATTTTAAAACTGCAGTTTTTTTCAGCATGCAAAACTACATCAATGAAATATGATTGTCGCTTCTTTCAATAATTTTTAAATATCGATCATTTTTAATGAGCTTCATTGTAAGGCAGCCTTGTGACTCTTATCAAGGACACTGTAAATGCATGGCTATGATGATGTTGACCCAGCAAAAATGTTTGCAGTACTTTGAAACCTGTAGTTCTGGCATGCTCTAGGAAAATGGGCAGGGTTTTTTTGCAAACTCTCTTTCTCTCTACTACATGCTGTAGGAGTAGTCTTTACCTGTTTTAATTTTTTAACTAAGGTCACAAGCTGGACCTGAAAGAGAAGGTTTTGGAGTGGTTGAATTTTTTTGTGTTGAAGATCTGGTATTTGGTTTGGGGTTTGGCAGGGGGCACAGTTTGTGTAGGACTTCAATCTTTTTGGTAGTGGGCCAAAGTAGCCCAATGTGCAATAATGGCTCTGGCATATTTTCAGTGATAGTGGCAGAATTTATTTCACCTCTCAGTATGTAGGAATATATTCCAGTGGGTAAGGAGTGTGCATTATTTTAGGTTTGACTCAGTGCAAATATATATATTTAAAAAAGGAATATAACTAGATCAGCCCACACAAAACCATGAAGCCAGATGTCTTTTTTTTGCCTCAAATTCAAGTAGATCCTTTATAAACTGATGTGGAGAAAAAGCTGAAAGGGAAGATTTAATTATATGCTACAATCAAGAAGGCATTTTACATCCCAATTGGCAGAACTCTTGCTGTGTATTTTAAGCAAGATGAAGATGACAGAAGAAAGCAGAGAAAAAAACCCAGTTTCTATACTAGTACTCTGGTGCAAGGAACAGTTTGATCTTATTTATTGCATCGTTTTTGCAAGTTCTGATATTTAGAGCCTGTCCTGTAACATCCAGGAACAAACACTAAGGAATTTTAACTATATTCACATGAATTATAAATTCATTTCCTGGAGCCATAGCCATGGCTCCTAGAGAGATATTAACATATATGCCATTTCTTTTGGTACTTAATGACTCTCTGGTAGATTTTTCATAATTAATCTTCAGAAAAAATGAATAAGGATTAGAAGGGAGAGGAAATTCTTTTGGCATTCTCTTTATAACTTCATGCAGCTTTACCAGAAACAAGTAGAATATTATAATTTTTTTTCCTTAATTAATTTTCTTTGAGATTTGCCAGATCTATCTAACAGCTTTTTTAATATATCAAAACTGCAAAGTGTCAAGATCCAGAATTAATTATCAACTCTCATAAAAATTGCATTTTGTAGGTATAGATCTTTTGACTTCCCTTCTAAACAGAAGATTGAACTTAATAATCAGTTCTTTCTGCCCCAGCACATTTACACTATAAATTGAATATCCTGTTCTTGGTTAGAAAACAGGATTCAGGAACAAGCCTTTTAAGTAGAGCTGCCTAGAGGCAGTAGGTTTCACAGACTTGGACAGCAGGTTTCTCACAAAGGCATTCTCTCCTCATTTCTTTAAGCTTTTCTGAATGCAGACTGAGCAATAAACATAATCATAACTATTAGCTTTATGTATAAACAGTTTGCAATATTAGGTTCTAAAAAATACTGGAACATTTGCTTGCCACATCTAGTAACTGATAATGTAGATACAAAACATTAAATTTGAGATTTCTTGCTTTGGTAAGAGCCTAGAGTAAAAAGGGTAATAGTGCTTTTGGGGATA
The DNA here is from genome assembly GCF_028551555.1 of Melozone crissalis. Lineage (NCBI taxonomy): Eukaryota > Metazoa > Chordata > Aves > Passeriformes > Passerellidae > Melozone > Melozone crissalis. The sequence goes on along the minus strand of NW_026535791.1, from coordinate 56,596,595 downwards.
GGAATAATCTCTGAAGAGGGGAACTGTGAAAGTTTCCCAGCCTGAGCTAGTAAATAGAACTGCACATCTATTGAATGTGATTAATGAAGTGTAATGATTGCATAGTTACACACTGGAAGAGCAATCAAAATTACCATTGTTAACTTCAGCAGAGTATCACTCCTGCAGTACCAAGTACCAGGTATTTGTTAGCTGCTGGCAAGCATTTGGACTGATTTAAAAGGGCAAAGACAAACTGAACCATTGGAATCCAGATTTTCAGCCAGGATTCCCAATTCTCCGTAACTGCTAAATACCTAAGACTTTGCTTTATATTATTATATGGCAGTCATAAGTATTTCTCTAAATATAGTTGCTAAAATGCAGAGTGACATTTTACTTGTCTTTCTATCAGAGTTAAAGCAGCTGGACCTTCAGACAAAAGACCCTGTTGTTCCTTGGGCTTAGCTCCCTGGCCCAGCCTCATGATGCTGTTGGGGGATGCCAGACCTCATAGTGCAGCTGACTGAAGTCCCACTGTTAAATATTGCTAAGCTGATGTCCTCCTCAGAAATCTACCATCATGGATACAGTCATCTAGGATTTGCAGTTTAAGAAACACTTTGATATGTAAGGAAAACAGGGTGGGGTTTTTTGTAAGAGAAACATCTAAGCAAGGAACACTTCTGCCACATCCAAAACAAGATTTACAAAACTAGTCAAAAATAAAGCAATGTAAATGGAAAAATCCTTTCCTTAATACTTGCTAAAATCAGAAATACTCTTACAAATGAGTCCTAAGGCTATCATAACAGCCTTGCCATTCCTGTTGGAACCCACTGGTGGCCAGACAGTGTCTTCTTTTCACATGAAGTGGTATGCTATCTTTCACAAACCTGAACTACTTACTAATAAAACTTGGTTTTGTCCCAGAGAGTAATATTATTTTGCTTCTATACATTTTTCTGAATGAGTTACTAAATCTGAAGAATTCTGTAATGTTCAACTGGCAAAAAACGTCACGGATAGCCATGTCTAGAAAACATTACCCAAATAGTTGAAGACTCTGTGGATGGGAAAACACTCTCAGTTTTCCAAATAGGAATATTTTTCATTAAACTGTCATGTGTTGGAAGATTTGCATATCTGTGTGCAAAAAAGCTGACAATTTTATCTGTCTGCAACATAGGTATCCCCAGGTAGGTGATGCTTGTCTAAGGTTCAAATAAATGCAATGGAGATGTTTTTCCCATGGTCAGTGATGTCTGAATAACTGGTTTTTTTACCCAAAGTTCACTTGACCACTCTCTAAAATTCCACTGATGCTAATGGGAGCTGAGACATCTGTGTAAGCCCTGGCACACCTACATGCTGGAAGTATAAAGCACGCTGGGAGATGAGGACGAGCTGAAGGCTCAGACAGCAAACCTCAGCCCAAATGTTCTTCAGCTCTGACACTTTGTAACTCTCCCTCACCAAATATCAGCCAGCAGCTCCCTTCAGAACTGTAAGGCTTGGAACACTTACTAAGGAGCTGCAACACTTCACTTCAAAGGCCAAATATCCAGTTAGCTGTGAGTCACATCCCATGTATTGATCTCATGCCATCTGGAAGCACAAGCTCAAACAACCATCACCATCACCCGCTGTGGAACTTCAATAAAGTCAAACTGTCAAGGTATTTCAAGGCTCTGAAAGTGTTACTGGGAAGAATACTTGCTGGCCACAGGTGGGAGGGGTACAGAAAAAAATAAGAATTTGTTATGTCATTGGACAAAATAGAACCAGGGCAGAATAAGCCCCCTTAAGATAATAGATGATAAAAGTAAAGGGAAAAGGGGTCAAGAACAGTCAATAGCTGGAACAGAGGATTGGGCACATAGCCATTCTGGTGGATTTGGGCCAGATATAGCCTGAGGCTGTACTTAAGCAGCTCTGAGTTGGAATGTTTAGATGTTGGTTTGAATGGCTATAAAAGTTTAATTAATGTCCGAGGGGCTTGAGGAGACAGATGAGCATAGAATTAACATCCAAAAGTTGCTTCCCATCATGAAACCCTGTCAGTTTCTCATAAAACTTAGAAATGCAAAGAGAAATATATGAAAATGTTTGGGTTTTTTCTTTTGTTATTATAGAACCTTTGAAGAATTCCTTCATAAGGCTTAGAATTGTTACTACAGCTGTAATTATTTCCTTTGTAAGGAAACTAAGAGGTTTATTTGTAAAACTCTTCAGTTTCAAAATACTGTGACCAGAAAGAAAAAAAATATCCATAGATTTGTGTCTTTATTGCACAGAAGACTGAAGGTGCATTTCCCTGACATTATGTACCTTAGCATGTCAATCTCAGTAGCAAAAAATTGAAGAATGTGAGGATGTATTTTGCAGCTGCAAAAAACCTCATCACTCTTGGTGCCTTGGACATGTATTGATCATGCTCTGTGACAAGACAGAGTTTTCCCCTGCAGAGTAGAGTTGCATACTTAACTGTGCATGGCATTTCTGCCTTCCTGCTGCAGTGCTCAGCACTAATTAGTTCCAGACACATTAGATTGTACCCTTAGATCATTAACACATTTTGGTAAGCTAAACATTTAATTTGCATTGTTATGTATGGTATTATGAATACATTCAGTGCACGATATAATGCCCGAAAACCTACTCACATATGCAAAAAGTAAGTAAAAAATGCAACCCTTTGCTTGTGTACATCCTCTTCTTGGGTCCTGAAGCAGATGTCTGGTAAGCACCCTTGGTTCTGCATACTGGGGTATTTTTCCACAGCTCAGTGAATCCACACATCCCCCACCTTTGATCTGTTAGCATCATCAGCCAGGCTCTCTTTTTCCTTCCAAAGCAGAAAGTTCTCTTTGCCACCCAAAATAACCCTGTCCACTTAACTTGGCAAAATAATCAGGGCAGGGAATATTCCATCTTGTATCATAATGAGTTTATAAGACTGACTGAGCTTTTTTGCCCTTCATGTTGGCTAGAAGCAGGAGTGCTGTGCTACTGAAAAGTGGAGATTTACTGTTTTCCCAGAGTATTCACAGGTATTTATTTTTCCTTCATCTGTCCCCCAGGACTCCCTGTAGGTAGCTGGCTGGCCAGCTTAGTTCCTGTTGAAGTGATTATTTAATGTGGTGAGAATGTGTTTATTGTGTGCTTAATGATAGCAGAAATGTAGAACCTTCGATGGATGCCTCTTTTTTCTTCTCTAAATCTAAACTAATACATGAAAATCAACCTATTTTGCTTCCTTATTTTTCTCAGTTGTTAAAAGCAACTGAAGCCTAGGGAATTTAATTGGACTTCCATATTTAAAGCCATATTTTTTCACCTTTGCTAAAACCTCTGTGCAAACCTTTCTGGTACAGAACTGCACACTCAGCTTAGATAGGTTCACTTGGAAACCATGTTTGAAAAATCAAACTCATATTTTTTTCTCTAAAATGCCTACAAAGAGACACATTTAAATGACATTTTTGAACAAGCATGCTTAGATATTAAATACTTAGGTTATTTTTAAAACATCTGAATGAGAGGTTCTGATTTTCATGAATGTTAGTCACTTACCATATCCAGAGGAATTCACTGGGGTTGTGTATTTTTCCGCAGTTCAGAGAATTACTTCTTTCCACACAAGAGACCAGGATTTAGGCTTAAAAATGTGGAAGATATTATCAGAAATATGGACATGCAATTCTAAGGGCATCTGTTTTGAGACTTGTAATGAAGGAGGAAGCCAAGAGAGCATTTCTGGACTGCTGTGCCAATGGGTGTGTTACACTGTGAAAGCACAGCACCAGCTCCTGACTCCTGTAAAATAAGCTTATATGCAAACACCTCCACATCAGCACTTATGTAAAGTATCTTGGGCTTCCTACTGATCTGGAAAACAAAGTTCATACGAGTGGCTGGAAATAATCCTTCCCCATCTGTAACTGGAGCATTCCTTGAGCTGTGCAAATGTAAAACAAAGTTTCTGTCATCTCTGTGTTAGGAACAGGAAGCTCCAGCCCTCTGAACTTCCCAAAGCTTGAGCTTTTCAAACATAGGTCATTTGCAAGAGAATACAGGATGAATCAGGTTTGGATGCTGCTCACAGAATATGTATGAGAATAAAAATGGTAATTTTTCCTTTTTCCCATCTAATTGTTTTGGGGTCTTTTCCTAATTAGAAGTCTGGACACAAATGAAGACATCTACAGATTTTTGAGTGTGATTAGGAAGAACAGAGTCTACAAAACAAGAAAACTAATGTATGAAAAATCATGACCTTTAAAGAACAATGCATTAAGGATGTTCATTTCCCAAAAAGGAATACTGGTGGCAGTGTGGCATTTTTTGAATCCCTTTCCCAGTGTAGAGTAGTGAAGCCTACAGGCAATGGAAGTGTTGAAATTGTCTGCTTGGTGTCAGGTCCAGCCTCCTCATCAAATAAATACTTTTGGTCACCAAAAATTTTAATGCTGCTTCTTTTGATGATCTCTTCATCATTTACCTACTCCTTACCTTTGCAGGGATGATTTTCAGGAAGATGCAGTGTCTGCAAGAATATCTGAAGATCCTTCAGCTGTTTCTTCTTGTGGCATGAATGATCAGTTTTCAGGACCTTTGCTTTAACTGTACCTGAAGGCATCACAGCTATAAACCTCTGCCTCCTCATCTCTGCCCAAGACAGGCCTACATTGCTCATTATAAATGCTGCCAACATTGTTAGAGAACATAATGGGGAAACAACCCTTTGAACCTACTTCTGAGGCAAAAAAGTAACATCTGCTCATTTCTAGTGTCTTCTGGTATCCTTGCAATGAACCAATTCATTATTAATGATATTATATTTATAGCAAATTCAATGGAAATCAATTCATTAGGCTGAGAAGTTCTTCTGCATAGCCATCCCTGAAGCCTTATCCTACTCATTAATTAAAGTCAGGTTTTGACACTAATTACACTAGGATCATGCCCTAAAGCGAATTATGTATAAATCCTGTCCATTACAGACTATAGATTAAAAGAAGAATGAAAAACCTCCAGAACTACCAAAGTTCTATTTAAATTCAAGTTTCATCTGTACCAACTCCAGGGAACTTTTTGTCTGTTCCCTGTACACCAATAGCTGCAGAAGTGGTCAAAATGCCTTTTAGCCTGAAGAACCCCAAAAAGCTTTAAAATCAGAATCACTTGAACACGTCCTGAAGTGCAGCCTCCTTTGTGTTGAGAGGGAGCAGCTGCTCAGCTGTGCACTTCAACAGCAGCACACAGCAATATCAATTCTGACTGACTGAAGCCACAAAGACAAATTTAGGCAAAATAATGTGGCTGCCCAGAGTTCTGTTCCCCATCAAAACTCTCACAAAGGCCTGCCAACAAAAAACTGATCCCTACTTTTCTTCTTTTTTCCTATCCTTTCCTCCAAAGTAGAAGTGGGCTGCAACTGCAGTGTGTTGCAGTATCAATCCCCTCTCTGCTTCATGTTTTGATTAAAAGGAAGAAGTACAAAGTTAATCAAGTATGAACAATAAAGGCTTCACATGTGCAGGGTGGCCACTACTGAAAGTTGTTAACAGAGCTCTACAAAGAACTCAAACATCTGTAACTTACACATTTATACCATGCTTATATTTTTGTTCTTTCTCCCTGTTGAAGCACTTTTTCCAGTAAGCCTGTCTCTCCTCAGGTAGAGGGAGTATTAGCAGCTTGCAACTTGTCTTTGTTCATTTTACAGCAAGATTGCAGACCAACATAACCCTCTCTGCTTGCCTTAGATCAAACTATTCTAGGCATCCTCAAGGATAGGAAAGATCTTCGTGACTCAAAAGTCATACACACTTGATTAAACACTACAAGTATCTGTTGTAAAGATTCATTGAGTTGAAGTGATTATTTTTTGTGTACAGTTTTTAAAGACACAATCTGCATTAGTTTTAGAACTCCAGTCCAAGTATAACCTTTGCTCATATGCCCTTATTTGCTCTCTCAGTGTTTTACTCTTTATGAACATCCCAGAGGCACTGACAGCACAAGTGCTGAAGAATCTCCGTGTGCTGTGCAGACAGGTATGTTGTGCTTTCAGGATAAAGGATTGAACTGTCATCATCAAAGTACAGGAGCTGTGTATGGTTCTTGTAAGCTCCATCCAGCTGTGAAGCATAGGTGTAACAGATTGCCATGCTCTTACACAACAGCAAGAAACAGTCAAAGCTCACTGAAACTAAAAGTGTTTGAGTCTGTCCATAAAGGAGAAAAAACTTATTCCACTTCATTACATCTGGAAGAATAAATCTTAATTATGTTGTGGGCATGAAGTTACAGAGCAATGCATAGTTGAGAAAGACTTTCTGAGTTTTGAGAAAGTATTTTCTTCTTTTGACATAATAACACTTTTTTTAATATCAGTTATAACTCATTTCTTTATAATGATGAACATACCTTTTAAACTGTTAAGTCTTTAGCTGTGTTGCTTACTTTAACCTATGTTAACATTCAATATTCATGAAATAAAAGGGGTTTATGTGTTTCAGATAATTTTTATTGCTGTACAGCAGTCCCAGAGTGCTTTTAATTCAGCTACCTTAATACTAAAATGATACCTATCCTTAGTGATGGGTACAAACACATGTGGAAAGTCTAGAGTCATGGAAACTGAGAATACTTTGGGTTGGAAAGGATGTTCAAAAATCATTTAGTCCACTCTCTTGCCATGGGTACAGACTTTTTTTTACAAGATCATTCTAAGCTGCATTCTCCCTGGTCTGGAACACTTCCAGTGATGGGCCAACCACAGTTTTTCTGGGCAGTTTTTCTAAACCTACCCTCTTCCAGTTTAAAACTTTTGCCCCCTTGTCCTGATAATAAAGGACCTGGTAAAAAGGGCCTGTGTATATTCTTATAACCCCTCTTTATATATTAGTATACTGCAAAAAATCTCCCCAGATCTTCTCTTTTCCAGGCAACCCCAACTCTCTCAGCATTTCCGTACAGAGGATCATCTTCATAGTCTTCCTCTGGAGCTGCTCCATCAGATTGATGTCTGGGGTGTGCTGGGCACCCCCAGAGCTGGACACACAGCTCCAGGTGGGGTCTCACAAGAGCAGAGCACAGGGACACAGCCCCCTCCCTCAGCCTGTTGGCCATGCAGGTGTGGTTGGCTTTCTGGACTGCAAGCACACATTGCCAGCTCATGACTAATTTTTTCTTTTGCTAGTACCCCTAAGTCCTTCTCTGGGGGGCCTTTATCAATTCTTTAATCCTTTATCAATTCTTTAATCCTTTAGCCAGTATGGATACTGGGGATTCCTCAACTTAGTTGTAGGATCTTGTTGAACCTCATGAAGTTCCCATGCTCTCACTCCTTAAGCCTGCCAAGATCCCACAGGATGGTATCCCACTTTTAGGAATGTCAGCTGCCCCATTCAGTTTGGGGTCAGCTGCAAACCCACTCAGGGTGCACTCAGCCCAAGCACAGGACTAAGTGGATGATTACTCTGTTGCAGAGTAAGCACCTACTCTGAACTGAAATGTCATAGGTCAAACAGGTCTTCAGATTCAAAAAAACATCAAATGCCTTGTTAAAAATTATAATTGAATTGGTAGCAGAAACTGCTCTGCAAAATGTCAAGGGGTGTATAGAATATTCTAGTGGACTATTTGGTGTGAAAAAGATACAAAACTATCTGGAATATTGCATAGATGTGTAGAGGTCATTGCAATGGGTCTGCAAACTGCAAATGGTAACAGTTGCTGATTGATTACGGCTTTAATTGCCATACTCTGTATGTCAACTGACCTTTATTAGTTTTATGTGGTAGCTTTTATTTCCATTAGAAACCACTAATAGAACATAATATCATCTTTTTGTAATTTGCAATTTGATTAGTGTCTATTTAATAATAGATTTGTCAAGAGCATTAGGAAGTTGATTGTAAAATTTCCTGCAGGAGGGGTAGGTCAAAAGGTCTAAAGGAGAGATTTAAAAAAAGGCATTATGTGGGAATAATTGGGTATCACAGACTTCTTGTAATTATTTTGAGAAATGTGGGAATAAAGAATGGCAATTTCTTGCAGAGTTCTTATATTGGTGTAACTGGGAGGAAGAATGGCTGAAAGATGGGATCCCTCAATCTGCAGCACTATACACAGCTTACCAGGAACACCTGCAAATTTTCTGGGCATAGCTGACAGCTTCCAGAAGAAAGTCTGGATTGTTTTATTCCCTAAAACTCAGTATTCCCTAAAACTCAGTAAAGCTGTACTGGCTCTAGCCAAGCAAAGAGAATAAAGCTGGTCTGACAGGTTGGGTGAAGTTCAATCTTTGCATTAAGATGGCAAAAAGAGATGGCAGCATTTGCTGAATGCTGGTACAGCATGCTCTGCCCTCAAGACTGTTTTGAGATTATTCTGACTCAACTGAAACAAGTGCAAACAATGTGTAAACATTGCATAAACAGTGAAGTAAAGTACAATTAATTTAGGGCATTACAAATTCCAAAACAGAGGTAGAGATAAAACAGAGGTAAACATATTGAGGAGGTGATTCCACTGCTTTTTAAAACTGTTCTAATCTTATTTCAGAGACAGAATCTCTTCTGGCAGATTCATCATTTCATCATCCACATTCATGCCTGTGTAGATGAAAAGTCCCCATCTGAGTCTGTTCTTGCCAAAGATTATCATGGCAGTTTCAATTTTCATCTGTTCTCCATAGATACTGATGATAATTTTTGTCCTTAGCCAAGATTAATGCTATGTATGCAAGGACAAGAGAGCTTAATGCTATGTATGCAAGCTACAAGAGAGCCCCTTGCAGCTCCTCTATCTAAATCTGAATTGCTGAACTTGCAGAGTGTGCACCTTAGAGTCTGATGTTCCCTCAACATCCAACACTTCCAGGAATGGGGCACGAATCTACTGTTCCTGTGGGCAACCTGTTCCACCGTTTCACCACTCTCCTTTTCTTCTTTATCCCTAATCTAAATTGACCATCTTTTAATTTAAAACCTTTTAACTTTTAAATTTTTAAACCCTTTTCCTATTGCAACAGGGCACACTGAAGTGTCTGTCCCTACCTTTCTTGTAGTCTCCCTAGAAATACTGAAAAGTCGCTATGAATGTTAACATGTTGATCAAAACCTGTGTTAAAAGGGCCTACCTGGCCATTATACAATGACAATTACTGACTCCCTGCTGTCCAAAGGGTCCGTGCTGTACCCAACTGAGATATTCATTTTCCACTGTCTGCCAGAAAAGGAACTAATTATTGCTTTGGTTTTATTTTTGGGATAATTAGTTTGGATTTGCTCTGGAATTTCAGGGGAAAGGTAGAGTTAAACTTGCTTTCGTGGAATCATTTCTATTAACTCCTTTCATGGGCTGGCTGGAAATTTTAATGCACTAATTTGAAAGATAAAATTTAAAAGAGAAAAAGGGAAGTGTCATGGATGAGAGTAAAAAGGCTGTTTCTTTTCTCCAAAGGTGTTTCATGCGTGTGTTTTACTGCTGAGCTATGCCTTACATTGTTGAGACTATACTGATAATCCAGGGGAATGTTATCTCCTTTATTCATGCAACACACAAACATTTGCCTATTTAAATCTGAATACATTCAAATGCCTAAATATTCCACAGATCAGAGCTATGTAGCTCTTTCTCAATCACTAACATATGTTGTGTATGTTTAGCTGCTTTCTTAAAAAAGCAACTTTCTTAATTTTCTTCAGGTTAAAGGAAAAATCTGTTTCCTTTTTTCGAGCATTATGTCCAGTCAAGGAGAGAAAGCTATTCTAGAATTGGTGTTATAATTGCCTCAAAACACACCATGCTGTGCAAATTGTAAGGAGAAAAGCCAACAATACAAGGATACAAATTAGCAGGCAAGAAAAACCCTGCATTATTTTCAGTCAGCACTTCTGAAACATCACTATTTCTTTCTGCAGACTGCAAAAAAAAGCAATCATCTCAGCCAATTATAGTTTCTTGTAAAAGACTTTTAAAACTATGAAGAGGCCTAAAGTAGTATTTTTATTATGTCTGTTTACATTGTAGTCCAGCGGATTTTAGCAAGTGTAGCACAACTCCATCTTCCCCTTAATTTAGCATAACTTTTTAATCTGTGAGAATAAATAGAAGACCTAACAGTGATTTAATGGGGGGTGGAGACATGTTAAAAAAACCTGAAATGGCCAGTTTAAGGGCTCCTTTAAAAAAATTATCAAAACTTTTGCTCAGTAAAGGAGCTACTTTAAAGTGCTTGACTTTTAACTACCTGAAATCACAGAAATATGCGAACTAAGCTAGTAAAAAATTATGGGAAAATACATGTTCCTTCTTATGACCAATTTTGAACCAGGTTAGCTCCTATTGTATGGCAACAGCTTTTAAATTTTCTTGTCATTTATTAATGATTTTTTATTAAGAGAAAGAGAGAGTGTCATGTCATTTCATTGTACTTAACCTATCGTGTCACTTAGCTTCATTACAAAGAATTCCTCCAAATACAACCAACACACACCTGCTTCACTCTCAGTCACCCCTAGCAGGGTATTGGGAAGTAACAACTGTTCTAAAAATTATGTCCTAGAGTTCACTCCTTCATCCCTTCGGTTGCTTGCAGAGCAATATGATCTACTCATCTTTTTGAGATTAAATTTGTGGTAAAACACACACACACACATTCATAGCTCATCCTCACCCTGCCCCTTTACCTCAAAACTGAAATTGTTCCACAAGCTTTTCTTTAAAAGGCACATTTATTACTAAATTCTGAGTGCAATTATAAAAATCTCAGTAAAAGCTCTTTTCATGCTTACCCATCTACAATAGATTTTTATATTTCTAATATAGATTCATAGGGAATGTAAAGGAGAGACACACTCCTGAATTAATGGTTTAATTATGGTCTTCCAAGGACTGACATCCATTTTCCACTGCACCCACTACATCATTAGCTATGACTGACAAGTTGTAAGAGATAACAAAGTAAAGGAGTTTACAGGAGCACAGGGAATGCATTGCAGTTGCTTAAGACTTTCAGAAGGAGACACAACAGATTCATGGTGGGAGATGACACCAAGGTCCAGGCTTCCTCATTTGCAAAGCAGGCATTCAGAGCTAGTCCTGGTGGAATCCCACATCTCAATGAAGCCATGAAATGATGTTAAATGATGATTTAAGAGCATTCACTGAACAGCAGACTGCTTCCTATTTGGAAAAGGGGTGATGGTTTCATTGCCCTTAGTGGGCATCCTGAACTTGCTCTAATTTAGACAAAAGATAATTTAATCAACATTTGAATTTACATATTGATGCTGCAAGGGAAGAAAAAATAAAGACAGTTTTCAGCTGGATGGAAGTCCCGCTTTTCTTCTAATACATGCATAATCCTTACTGGTCAGACCAGTATACAATTTGTAGCTGTTGACTTGTCAAAAGGTGCAGCCAGCCAGCATGCTCTGTCCCCTGAAGTAGGGGACACCATTCCCTGCTGGTGGAGAAAATGAGAAAATGGCCATCATTCCCTACTGGTGGCTATTTTGTCCTTGTCTTAGGAGCTCAGACAAGTCTCTGTCATGTACTGTCCTGAGTCTGTACCCCTGGGTAATGTGTAATTCTGTGTTTCATGCAGTGCTGCAAGAATTAATGTGGTTTCCCCAGGAACATCATATCTTGTCTTATATGTTGACTTCCCGGAAAAAAAAAGGCTCAGGATGCAAGACATCTGTCTTTACCTACAAGGCTTGAATTGAAAGTATCTCTAACATTCCTAATATTATATGATAAGGAACATCCCTGTATGTCTGGCCCTCAAATCCAGGTAAATTACCCATTGCAAAGATAAAGATCTGAGAAATTTCTTGGAAGACAGGAAAAGATGAATCCAAAGTGTCAAACACACACCCACAGATAACCACAAACTGCTTTTATCACTAAATCATTCTTGACTTTGCCTTCATTGACAAAGCTGTATCAAATACACAGTTATATATTAAAACTCCACTAAATATGTGGCTGGGAAGCAAGAGAAGAGTCAAAAAACACCCTTTATATCAGAAGTTGCATTAAACTATTTTAAATATTGAATTAGTGAACCTCACCATTCAATTACAGTTTACAAGAAGGGAGGTAATTATATAATACTTTATCTGTATTAATCTAGATAATATTTCATCATTATTAATAAATACAATTATTCATCATATATAATTTATATAAAATTATAAATAAGTCTAAAATAATCATCCGTCTAGTTAGCATTTAATCTATCTTTTTTTACATTATATGAAAATATTATTGCTAATACACCACAAGCAAACTGTGTAATAAGCAGTTAACATTATAACTTTGATTAAAACAAAATTTAGTTTTGCTTAAAGGCTAATCAAAGCTGTCTGATAAGCATCATATATTTAAATATCAAAAGTTATGGTAACACTTAAGCAGGTTGTCACTGTCTTTTGTAAAATTCATTTTCATTCAATTAACTCACATCAGCTCCTTTCTGATTTCTGCTTGTCAGTTTAAAAAGGAAAAAAATAAAAACATTTTATGATCTAATTGTTCTAATTAATTACTTTATGCAATGTTGCAATGTTGTACTATAAATACAGCTCCATTTTCCTTACACCTTTTCAAATATCTTCTTCTATGGTGGAAAGCAACTGAACTCAGTAATTTGTGTCTGATTTTATATCCTCATTCACACACAAACTGCATTTAATTGGAATCTGAATTAAGCAACATCAGCCCTACTGAAGGCACTGCTGGAAGGTGTCAGAGCCAGGGCAGATTTGCCTGTCTCATCAGCAGGGCTGGTTTGCAGGTAGATTGTGGATCTGATCAGGAGCATTTCTCTGATGGAGAGTAGCAGGTGACTGTGCAAGGAAATGTAAAAGCATCTCATGGAGAGCTACTTATCTGTCAGGTCACTGGGGCTCCCTGCTTTTGCTCTCAGCTGCCTCTGTTTCCCTCCACATTCCATCAAGGATCCCAAATACCCCACATTCCTCAATACTTTCTAAATCTTACTTCAAACAGCAAATCCCAGTCTTAGGTTTGCACTTTTCACTGTTGCAGACCTTATGGGTTAAGTCCATCCCCCTGCAAACAGGTAATCCCCACCTAGACCTTAGGGGTCTCTGAATCTGAGACTTAACAAACCCATCACAAACTTCTCAATCCTTCCTTCATTAGACTGCAATTATTCACAAGGAATATATATATATGTATAAAGTATAGGTGAGATGGCTACAGGAAATATTCCTACATTAAGATCTTGGTGGAGTTTTCTCCTTTCCTCTATTGCAGTTTTAAAAAAATAAAATAAATAAAGGACTTTAAATAAAGTCCCCGCCTCTTTGATTGAATTTCTGCTGAAGTTTATTGAAAACAAAGACCAGGATGCACCCAGGAGGTCAGTGGAGCTGAGCTCTGCCATTCCTGAGGTTCTGACATGCCCTCAGGAGTCACTGCTGCACTGCCCTGCCCAGGCTGGGCCAGAGTGGTTGGAAGTGAATCTTTTCCCTGGCAGAGATGTAGGAACACGAGGCTGGAACAAAGAGACACAGGTGCAATGATTACATCCCTCTCTGTCTCCTTCATGGGCACATCCTTGCATGCTCAGCACTGGCCCACACGTGAGATGAAGGGTTTGTGATGTTCCTCCTTTCCCTCCACCTGCCAGCAAAGTGCAGTCCAATGGGTGCTCATGAGCAATCTCTTTGGAAGAGCATCCAGTTGGCACACTGAGAAGCTGTCCTTAAGACAACTCTCATATCTGCCCCCGCTCTCAGCATGCTGCAAACCAGTTTGAAACATGCATGGGTTCAAAATGCAAATTCATGTACAAACACTTGACTGTAGGCTCAAAAGATAGGAACGCCTGATTTCTAGCTTTCACAGCTTTATAGTGATTTCAGCTGGAGCAGAGCTAAATATCCTTAACAGAAATGCAAAAGTTTTACATGATTAGTATTGCTGGATCCATAATATGGATAAGAAAACAACAGAAAGGAAATTTGTAAAAGTATTTTCCTACACCAAAAGTCTGGGCTGAGATGCACTCAGCTTCCTTCAAAGGAATTCTTTTGTATTTCCACCTAAAATAATCAGGCAGCATTTTTAAATGTTCCTCCTAAATAAATGAAAAGTAAATTAAATAAAAATCAGAAATGGGACTCTAAACTGGGACACCCAAATTCCAGTCCCTTTCTGAAAGTCCTGGCGTGTGACTATTAAGAGATCATCCAGAAGATCAGTGGCTAAACTGTGACTAGATTCCTCATTCTTGCTGTAACCCCTCTCACCTATTAAAACCAACTTTTTAAATAAATCCAAGGAATTATATGTAAGCCACTTGCAATGGCTTTAAAATCCCCATCTAAAGGAAAACATGCATGTCCTCATTTTGCCCCAGGCTCGCTGGTCTCCTGGCAGTTTGCTGTGCCAAGCCTCTGCAGCTCACTCTGAGTGGAAGTTGTGATTCAGAGTAAACAGGGCACATGTGGGAGAGAGGAGACCTCTGCTGAGAGTTTCACAGATCAACCCCAATTGTATTTTACAAAAGAGGGTAACACCTGCAGAGTTACTATAATCGTCTTTTCTGGAAGTGAGAATGTCCCATGTAATCCACATCAGGTGAGAAAAAAACTGTAGAAAAATGTCTGTAGCAGAATGACAGCAGGAAGAAAAGATATCTAGGAATTCCAGGTATGTTCATGTGACAGCTCATATTCAGGTTCTTAGAAGGCAGAATATGGCTTGCTAGCATTTCAGATTTATCAGTGGCACATAGACAATGCACCTGCTGCTGGTTATTATCAAATAAATTTTTATAACAACCTAATTATTTTTAGTGTTTTACATCTGTCTAAAGTTGTTCTCAAACAAGAAAAAGATAAGTACTGGTTGAGATTTTGGATAATAATTGAGAAAGAAACAGCTCTTCAAAAAGATTTGTATCTGATGCATCAAGCAGTAAAATAACCTTAATGACAGTCTTACACTCTCAACAGCTCTAACAGAATAAATTAGGCAACATAAAACAACATTTAAATAATTTAAAATCTGTAAACCTTAAAATGCACCATAACTGAAGAGACTACTGTGATTTATACTGGGGATATTAATCCTCTTTAAAATGTAACTGTAAAAATGCATTTTAGAGAGGCTAATAAAAGAATATAATGCAGCTGAATTGTAGAGGATTAGCTAAATATACCTGATTTGTGTTCTAAAACAAATGAAATCAAAGTACCCCAGTGGTTCTTTGCAGCTAACTACTATAACTGATTTAAAAGGGAATGGTATTCATGAAAACAATCTTAGCCTGTCTCTTGAAGATGTCTGAATCTGCAGAAGAGCATGTGCAATTTCCATTTGCCTAAATTTGTAGTTATCCAAAATAACAGCTTCTCTGTCTCCCTGAAATGAAAGTGTAGTTCCACTGATTGAAAATTACATTGAGGATAGGATACACACTGGTGTATGTATCCTATGTGGCTGTGTTCCCTTTGGCTTACACGGTTTTCACTCAGGTGTGTTCAGAAAAGACTGTAAGTCTATATTAAAAAAAACATCCCTGACACTCTCAGACTTGATTCAGCTCAATCAGCTTACAGGTTTTTTCCAACCTGAATAATTCCATTACTTAGGGGTCCCCCCCCAAAAAAAAGATTGAAGCACATAAGAGAGTCAAAACATGGACAGTTACTGAGATGCTGAGGAAATTGAAACTGCACACAAATAATTATATTGACTACCACTATCAAAAGGGTGCTGATTTCTAATCAGACGGGCAGCACCTTTCCCAGATCCTCTGCTCCAAGGCAATGAGCTGTGTACTGCTGGGAGAGAGTGTCACTGTGCACCATGACGTGGAAAAAAATTCTTTTAGGGTGGTCGTAATGGAGGGCAAGATCCTAGTTGGATTTATGACCCTTAAAGGTCCCTTCCAACCCCAGCTGTTCTGTGAGTCTATGATTCCATGAGTCTATGATGACCTGGGCTGTGCAAACCACATCTTTTTCAAGGGAACACCTTTTTACTGGTGTGTTGGGCAGACTGCACTCTGAGGCCTAAAAGATAATATGTTTTGTACTAGGAAAGAAACAAAATAGGCACCATTTTCCTAGCTAGCCTTGAGCTGGGTTTTCATCAGTGATGGATCAGTGTGCTCTGGATTCTTCTAGTGAAGCCCATTAGCTCTTTTATGTGAACTTTGCACAGTGCAGCTTTGGTGTCTCATTGCTGAAAGCTTCTCAGGATAGTATTTCCCTTGACTGCACATTATGTGCCAATCATGTGCTTTTATATCTCTGAAATTCTTCAATTAGTTAACAAGGCATGTCTACTATGCTTTTAAAAGCTATACAGCATGGGCAAATTTGCTCGTATTATTTAACTTATGCTTACCATTTAGTCCAGGAAGAATGAAGATTTTGTATCAGGAAATGGGAACTTTATTAACGTCATTGTTAACTGAGCTTCAAGAAAAAAACAACTGTGGAAAGAAATCTCAGCCTGAAAAGCAGACAGTGTTAAATACAGCTTATTTCAGCATCTGAGGGGCTGGCCTGAGAGGCACTCACACTACCTGCCTCCTTAGCACTGCTTTTACTTTGAGCTCTCAGCCACTGAAACCACCATCTTCTTTTTACACCAGGGGAGTAAGCAGAAACACTCTCATCCATTTTGGTTTCATTTTTACTTGGGTCATATTTCAGATGAGACTTCATGACACTGAGTAGTATCAAAAAGAACACGTGCAGTCATTCTTTCCAAAATTCAGATTTGTCTGGTTTTTTCATGAAGGAGCTCATCAGGAGAGCCCTTTTCAGCTCAGTTAACATCAAAATATTCCAGTCTAAATACAGTTTATGTATCTTCCCAAGTGACCCCAGATCCAGGAATAAAAGGATGCTAAATGTGAGTAAGAGCACTATCCATGTCCTGATACAAGTGCACCAGCCTTACATGAATGCTTTCAGCTCTTACATAACACTAATGATTTCACGCTGCATGGAAGTGCCTCTGCTCGTCATTTACATCATTCCCCAGATCAGATTATTTACTCAGAAATCACTCTGTTTCTCTTATCCTTTTACAAGCTGTCCCTCTTTATTAGAAGGATCACACTGAGTGCCTCTATACCCTAAATAAAACAAGGCCAAGCTCGATTATTGATTGTCCACACAGCATAATTGTTCTCTAAGCCCTTGGTTCCGGGATGGATTTCTCCAAACAGCTGCCTGCAAGACAGCCATGATCTGCAAGAGGCTCCTGCTTCACAGCATACACACAAACCTGTCTCTGTCACTGGGACTTGGTTTGAAACCATGTCATCTTTTATTTGGCAGGGTAGATATAGCTCTGAAAAACACTGCAAGAGCTCCAGAAACGCTTTGTCTGTGTAAAAACCCAATCGCAGGTCACCCCTGAGGGTGCTCTTGATGAATGCTGGTGTTTCACAGAGCCTTGGTACATGCTACTGTGCTTGCTTCACTTTTTTATATGCTTACCTTTCTTTGCTAAAAATTGACCTACATATTCATCATCTTCCTATAGTGGGCAGGACATGGCAGTCTGGCACTTCTTTTCCCATACAATGAAAACTCCATTATGGGAAATGAGTACTGCATTTTGTTGTAGTCCAACATGTATCCTTGATGACCCTCTGAACTGGAGGGTGGCAAAGATATCTTCTATTTAAAAAAAAAAATAAAACCAAAACTATTCTGTAGGAATCAAGGCACCCAGAGGAAATATAAATGCAAAATTTAAACTGCTTTTCTGGTGAAATTTCCTACCTACTTATAATAAAGAAAAGAATGTGAGGCACATGGACAATTTTGGGGCATCAAGAAAAAGTCAGCATGGACTTTTTGAGGGAATTCCTGCCTCACAAACTCCTGAACAAGAGAGAAAGCACCCCAGTGGTACTCACTGGGCTTTCAACTGGCCATCTTCAGGCATTGACAGTTCTTAGGGAAACTAAGCAACACCACTGGAAAAATCTTCACATGGACTGGGGAATAACAAAATAAATCAACCAGCCAAACAAACAAACAACCCCCACCAAACTCATGAAACTGGTCAAAAGTATCAGAGCAAAAGCACAGTTTTCACAATAAATTGTGGAGGTCATTCTGACAGGGGTGACAGTAATTCATGGTACAGATGGGTACATTATGAAGAAATATCCATTGAGTGCATCTGAAACAGGGTCACCAATTCCGAGCTCAGTTTCAGAGCTGTGAGTTGTCAGAGGCTAAGAGACCATGTTGGGAAAGTAGCGCAATTTCCTTGAAGTACTCCTATTTTTTACTCTTACTTTTCTGCTTGTGGTCATTGCTGGGGGCATTAGCAGCACTCAGCACCTCTATTTTTGCAGTCTTGCATTAAGCTGACAAAGGTGAAAAGGAAATGTATGCAGACAAAAATAGCAAATCTACCAAAACTACAGTCAAATGAGAGAATGATGTGTTGACTGAAGCTTCAGGGAATACTGGCATCACCTACATATTCAAATTATGTGCTTAAGATAAGGAATATGAAAATATCCCCTCATGAGCACCCACTGAGGCCACTGGGATGCTTTCTACCGGATCTCAGCTGGCTGGTTATCAAACAAAGAAATCTGTGCAGGAGCATCTCTTTTACTATGTCTATATCCCAATCAGTGAAAATCCGTCTCTGTTATACATACAGACAGCAAAGAGATAATATTTGTTTTACAAATTCAAACGTGTCATTTTAGCAATGCTTCCTTCCCAGGCCCCAGGTTTTTATATTTCAAACATTACAGATGTAATACCACTCTTTTGTAAGCTTACCTTCATAATATGCGGTCTAATTTAGGGCAACTCATAGGAAAAGTTCTATTTATGAACAATGTATTTAAAGAAGGTGTTAGTAGAGGAGCCTCTGAACTACCTCTCAACCACAATATTTTTTTTTACCTTGCTGCATTATTCATGATTGTCAGCTCTTTCAGAATTCATTCCTGTCAGTTACTGCATGTGCTTTTTTGGATTATTCTGTACATCTGGGTAAATTGGCAGGGAGAAGTATTTAGCATCTCTTCCTACACTGAGTACCAATTAATGCAACCAGTTATCTGATCTAAGCTCCTGGGGAAAAGCTATACTGGATCAAAAGCTACTTTTTAAAATTACTCCTTTTGACTTATTCTGCATATTATGATTAAAAACCTATTACCTGCTGAATTTTCCTAGAAGAAAAATACTCCTTTGCCCAAAAGAGACTGTACCTCAGCTTATGGCAACAGTAAAAACCTCTGTATGTGGCTATGGAAAAATAGCTTTATAGTAAAGAAACAAACAGAAGTGATGGCCTTGCAAAGGTCCTGAGCAGGTTGCTGTTCCCAAAGACCCCAGACTCCTTTGAAATAAAGCAAGGTGACACTTCTACTTGGTTCAGTTCAGCACAGAGGGCTCTCCCTACCTCTCCTCTCACTACCATACTGATTCCTGCAGTCATTTTTTTCAATATCTCCTCAATGGTAATACTGAAGGAAAGGAACTGCCCATGGGTATGGGCTTTTAAATCAGTTTTATATTAATACAGTTTCCCTTATTAGAAGTAATTTATTTCCATTCAGGCTGATCTCCTGCCAAGTGGTAAACCTGGATCCAGACAGTAGGGTAAGTCACAGTGATAATTTTGTACCCTGCAGAACCCTTTACAATGTTCACACAGGGTTAATATATACACGTTAATGAGCATTCAAATTTGTTCCCATAATTTATCAGAGGGAAGTGGCTACATTTATTAGGCATGCTCATCAGTGCATAACAACCACTTAATGTAACAGAGAATACTCCCAGGAAAATTAGATGACCATAAAAATATCATTGACTTTAGTCTTAGAAAATTTCAGGATCACTGCTTTGCCTTCCAGCTGTTCCCAACCCTCTATGAATTACAAATTGCCCTGAGAGAAGAAGAGTAAATAATATTTACTGCAGCATACATTAGCAATTAGCACACATAAGAAAGAAGGGGCAGAGTGGCAAGAAGGGAACAAATTGCCCAGTGCCTTTCACAGACCTAAATGAGCTAAAATGTATTTTTGCCCTGTGGCTCTGTCACCCGTGCTTCCCACACTGACACCAAAGGGGAGCAGCCCCAGGGATCAACCCCAGCAGAGCTGACAACCACTGAAGGAGAAATCAACATCCCCAGATCTGCAAAGATTCTAGGCAACCCTGGTTTTATTTGCCTGTAAGCACACTGCTGAAAGAAAGGTCAAACGCTCTGGACAGCTCTCCATGGGCACACAAGCCCCATGGGCTGCCAGAAAGGCACTCTCTCTTAGGAATGGATTCTGATCCAAGAATTAGGAGGAGAGCAATCTCTCCTGCTTGCTCAACTCAGAGACTACTAAAGCCTCTCAGAGGCTGGCACACCAGATATTAACAATTCAGAGCATTTTCCTGAAACTATTTACTCATAAGCAGGGGGAAAGATTCTGAATATTTACATGACATAGAACACCTGCCTCACCCTCCAAATAGTATTTTCAGTGATAGGCTGTGATTAATAACTGCAGTGTACACAGTGTGTTATTTTGATGGTGAAAAAGAAGGTCTGTTTTAAAGAGCTTAGTGCTGCTGGGAGGAAACAAAAAAAAGGTAAAACTATATTTTACAATAATGGAGAGAGTTATAACTCACTTTCAGCTTGTAAATATAGATATCTGCTGCTGATTCACAATGAAAATAGCAACCAAAATGGCAAATAGCATACCAATTAGCCTGCTTTTAGAATTAGGAACAAAACTCTAAGGCAATATTAAGATATATATTGAAATGCAGAAAAATGAAAGAACACGATGTTAAAGATCCCCTAGTGAATATAAAGTAGTCCTCAAACAAATACATAGAAAATTAATATGGTTCTCCCTTCAGTGCCCTCATGCACCTGTAGAGAGCAGCCATGGAATGAGTGATTTAATTTACTTGGCAAAAGGTTTTACAGGTATGTTTTTGATGTTCTTGGATCTTATTTCTACAGCCCAGAATGTTTAAGATGAAAAGAACAAGGAGAAATCAGTGTGCTGTTTGACATGTACCACCTGACTGAGCTCACCCTGCTCCTTCTCTGGGGCAATCTCTGCTGATTGCAGCAAAGCTGTTACAGAACACACGGGGAAACAATTCAGGAACAACGTGAACCTTTTACAATGAAACCTGCACTATGCAAAAGTAGCTTTGATTCCGTTAAGAAAGAAAATTGAGCATTGTGTGTATGAACAGCATGGTTGTTATTAGGATCTGATCTCTTCCAGCTCTTGAAATCAGAAGCTGTTCTCAGGAACAGCCCTGCTTGCTGTTCCTAGGAGGAAATGGATGGGAAGGGGGATCTCCTGCCTCCAGCCCTGTGTATGCCAACATTTGTGCTTGCAAGAATTTGGCCTCATAGAATGATTTGATCATTTTGGATTTTTCTAAATTAGTATTACGGGGTCAGGATGCAAAGGTATCAGTGCTACCTCTGGAAAAGGACCCTGAGCAGAGATGTAGGGAGGAGGTGAACATGGTACTGAACAGGAACTAATATGCCCAACCTACTTCAAAGCTTCTCTTCTGGTTGGTTCTGATTCTTCTCTTTTCTTGGCAGCAGTCTGAGAGAAGGCAGCAGCATGGGATAGGGCTCGGGCAATTGGAATGGGGCAGTAGGAAGGAGGCAAGGATGCTGGTAGAGAGAATGCCCCTGACATCAATTACATCACCCCAGATGAGAAAAAACAACCTACCAAGGGATTGGGTACAGAGAAAGCAAAGCAGTTCTGCCTCCTTTTCTGGCAAGATTTATGCAAAATATTTTGGGGTATAATCAGATAAAGCTGCTCTTAGTCTCTTTTACTCAAACCATGGAAAGAGGGAAAGGGAAAGGGAAAGGGAAAGGGAAAGGGAAAGGGAAAGGGAAAGGGAAAGGGAAAGGGAGGGCCATGAGCAATGAGCAAATGCAGGCTGCTTACCTGTTTGTCTGTGAAGTGTAGCTGTTTGACTTGAGTGTCTAAAGTTAAGCTCCAATTTTAGTTTTCCCTGAGAGGATTGCCTATTTTCTACTGAAACTGAAATAAAACCCCAAACCAGAAACACCAGGTTATATTATGGTTATATGAAGATACTTGCAAGCTCTTTGTCCTCTATTAGGCCACTAATTTTCACCAGCTCTGTCTCTCATTTCTTTAGACAGGTACAGACAAAATTGCCCAGCAAGTTCAAGAGAGGAAGAGGGAAGAAAAGCCAACAATGCCACCACACTTACCACTGGATCAAAGCCACCAACCCTCTCCCAAGCATTTCCCTCGTCATAATGAAAGTTGTCACTGCCAGGCTTACCTGGTCCTAAGAACTGCTCACACAGGAGGAAGCAGGCACTGTCAGTCTCCACACTGCCCAGGCAGAGGAACATCAAGTTACCTAATCAGACATACTGAACAGAGGTAACCACCCCTAAATCAGCCGGTCTGGATTACAGTTTTAACACAAAAAATGAGGAAAAAAATTAATTACTTAGAAACGCCTGTCTGGCCAGAGGACTTTCCTTCATTTTTGCCACTTGCAGTTACTGAGCATGTTGGACACTTCAAAAGATTTGATTAATTTCATACCCAAGTGTTACAAATAAGTGGAGAGCATTTGCTCGTGAATGCCCAGTTTTAACATTTTAGCATTTGCAAACTTAGTAAAAATTGTGGTAAAAACTAGTATGACAAAAGACTATAAAGACACACAATAGAGACATTATTTTTCTTTTTATGTAGATGGGGGAAATTTCTAAGGAAAAATCCTGCTCCTTGTATAGCATTATAGCAAATGCTTAAATGGCCTTCAGAGATTTGTGCCTCAGTCTAAAATTCAGTACTTAACATTTTACTTCACTATGATTCTATTTGAGTATTAAAATTGAGCTAAACTATAGATGAGCTGAATAAAAAAAATGCATTGAAAGAAATCATATAACTCAACACTTATTTCAGGATTCACTTGTCTTTGCTCAGATTGAATGATTTTCAATTTTAGGGCAACAGAAACAGCACTTGGGATTCCTACTTATCCTGAATTTACTCCATCATTGCTAACTGTTAGCAGCCTTGCAAGACACAATCTCACATAGATCTCAGCTTCTACTTTGTGCCAATAAAAGCTGTAATTCTTAAGGGAAAATTAGGTTTTGAGGTTTACTGGAGGCTAAAAGATCACTCTTTGGGACATAACATGAGGTATTGCTATCAAAGAGCAATGGAAATGCAGCCATCAAAGTTACTGAGATCACCTTAAGTTACAGGAATGCAACAAACTGGAATCTGTGGCATTACCTTACTAAATCACAGTTACCCATCAATCCAATGCTTACTTGTATTTTCAGGTGCCTCAAATCACTCCAAAAACACTGTAGAAAGCCTGGCTGCTACAGGGATTATAATTTTAAGCCTCATTGTCTCCATTAATTTCTTTTTTACTTGATGGTTCAATGTTTTTGTCATTGATACACCTAACTGCCAGAGAATCTTGGGCTCAGTGGTTATCATATGGCAGCAGGTTCCACATATGGTAGTAAATTTACTCTGCCAGTGATAAATATAAGAGTACCTTTGTATGTTTCAGATTTTTTGTATTTTAGGTACATCAAGCATCTCCTTAAACACACCACCTGATTGCCTTTCTCTGTACCCTGATTTCACATCTCTTTCATACACTTCTTCAACTCCTCTGTGAAACAAGGTGTTCCTGTGTATTCAGTTCATACTGCTATGGAAAACTTTCATTACTTCTAATAATTTCTGTAAGAAGTCCATAAGCAGGAAAAATGTTATAAAAAACAGTGAAACAGGGGAGAATATTTTTATATGCATAGCAGAAATTTGCACGTTCATGTTTCTGTGAGCATATGTGTACAGACAGAATAGCTGAAGCATTAGCACTTCAGGGGAATGACACCCCAAGACTGCACAGAACATCTGAATCATAGGATTATTGTATTAAATATTATTGCTTCTAAAACTTCAGCTCTGTAGATAGGTGAATATTTTATGTCAGTGCATATATGTACTTCTTCACTCCCACCCATGCACCCACACATTATGCCTTAAGAAACCTTAGGCATGTGTAATAAAGTATGCGACATCTACAATGTAGAATTAATTTTATTATTGGTTATATTCTCATTTAGACATCCAGTCACACTTTGACCATTGATGCAGATAAAGAGGACTTTGGTGAATTTTTTGAAGGCCCTTTCCATCCATAATTCTTAGGGATGCATTAAGAATGCATTAGGGATGCATTTTTTTTTATTTTTAAACTAGCAATATTGTCCAAGATGCACTTTTGTTGACATACTCCATCTATCATTCCACTGCCAGCTTACCTAGTTTTGTGAGGTGTCTTTTTCAGGTGTTTTTCACACTCTATTGCACTTCAGGTGAGCTTTACCACCATTTGAAATGTATTTGACAGTATTCATAGTGCAGCTCTGCAGTCATCACTTGGCTGGCTTTTTGCCAGCATGGTACCTTGGTATTTACCTGTACTTCTTGATTTTCTATAGCTTGCTGTTCCCTAATCATAATTCCCACACCTCATGATACCTAATTTCAGTAACAGGCCCCACTTCAGGAATTTTGACCAAAAAATTTTAGTTTTTAAAAGACTGAACAAATGTCTTAAGGTTATTTTACTTTAGATGTGGCATTTACAATAAAGTGTCAGTAGATTGAAAACACCAGTTTCTTTTACAGCATCAGTGTTTATCTGTGAGTATTGCAGCTCTTCCCGTTCCTATTGCTTTCTAACAACTTCCTTTAATTACTGCTTCATTGTTTTACTCAATAGTGACACTAGACAAACTTGTTTATCATTTCCACAGTTGCCACAGAGTCTTTGTTAGACTGAAATAGGACTGAAATTTGCTACCCTAAGGTCCCTTCTAAAATAACACTGTGCATTTTGTTAATAACAAAACCATTTTCTTGTGTTTCCACGGAATACTTGGTGGAACAGCAGCCAAACTTTCTTTTAAATAGCTGCTGCCTAATTGCACCAGCTAGTTCTAACATCTCTTCTTTTGACACCTTAGTCTCACAAGGTTTCTGCTTTATTATCTGGAAAACTGATATTACCAGTATTTTCTGCATTCAAAATGAACAAAAGAAAATAATTTTATTTGAAGACTTCATCTACCTCCTTTACAACATTAAAGGGATGTAGGTATGTCTGGGAGAGAGAGAAGAGAGAAATCTAGATTCAAATCTCCCATCTGTGCCCTTGATCCAAGGACTAGATGGTCCCAAAATACACAAACCAAAGTGTCTTTGGATTTTGGCAATGCTAAGTAAGAAAATGACCACAATTTAATTATTGTCACTGAAGATCATTGTTTGTAGACAAACTCTTTCCAATTTTCTCAATTTCTACATACTCTACATTTTTCTATACACTAACCCAAAACATAGATTGATCAAATTTTTCACTAATAATATGTAACAGTTAAGCCAGATGTTTTCAGGACAACAACTGTGAAATTAGGAGTCTAGATTTCATCAGAATTCCTACTTTAACTGAGACCTCCTCATCTGCAATTGTCATGTATCTCACTGGAATCTGGAGTACCCAAGGAAGCAAACAAAGTTGCAAGGAAGAATTGGTGCCACCACTGCTTCTGAATGAAGTGTGACTGAATTTTCTTGGACACTGAAAGGAGGACACCTGCTTGCTGCTTTGAGAACAAGCTGTCCTGGCTTCTCTGAAAGCTTACTCCAGGAGGGGGCTCACAGGTGTGAAGGCATCTCTAGGCAGCCCAAAATAACACTGCCTGGAGGGAAGCAGATCTAAAACTCCTTAAGTCTCTCCTGCTACCTAGACAGCTCTTGTTTTCGCCTTTACAGGTTCTGCTCTAGGGTGCTAATTTTCCTCACACATTGTAGAAAGAGCAGATCCACCTCCTTAAGGAAAGTCTTACTGGGTGAAAGAACACCTTGTAAATCCTCCTTATGACTGCAGACTGAACTATTTATTACTGTGTAAGCATATAGATTACATCCAACTCTGTATCTTTAGCTCTCTCCCCTCGCTCCTGCAAAGTCCTGGCAAGATCCCACACTAAAACTGCCAATGATTTTCTTAAGGCAATAACACTTTTGCTAACTTGGAATTTGATATCTATTTTCCCCCTCTTTCTTCCCCTTACAGCATTAGCACTGTTGCTAACTTGGGAGACAGTGTGTGTAATAAAGTTTTGTAAACTTCCATTGCAGCTGCCAACTAGAGATCTGCTTCATGTCCACAGGTGAGTGGCTGCAGTGATGAAGGATTTCAGCATAAGGAGGAAGGGTCAGCCCAATGCACTAAGGAGGATTTCTGCAATCAGAGGAGAAGAGGGAGCTGGTGTTCTGGATGGAGAAGGACCAGAAGGAGTTTCTTTAGAGGCAATGCAGCAAGGAATGAAACCCTTTGGCCCATGACTAGCCTAGAAATTAGTAAAGAATAGTTTGATCTGGTTGGACTGCATCTCTTGTTAGAAGATTAAAAATAACCAGAAACATGAAATCTCTTACTTGGTCAGCCATTCTCCTGTGGGAAGCAGGACTCAAAATATACTAGGAAATAAAAGGCTCAATCCTGCCTTTCTATTGACCTCTTAGTTCCTATTGACTGGTGTTTTGATTTTCAGGGAATGGCAATTTTGTCCGTTGCTCTTCTGTGCCCTCTTTCTTTGAAATTTTAAACAAAAATGAACAAAACCTCATTTTAAAAGTCAATTAATCAAAGCAAGGTAGAGGTATAGCTCCATTAAACTGTACAAGATTTTGGACAGGCATGTTTGCATGACTATTCATAGCAAACTCTCCTGCCACCTCAGTCTGATAATCCCTGTTTATTCAAAAGCAAAGTTATAAGCCACTAGATAAACTAATCAAAGGACATGCTCTACAGATTTTTCATATACTCTTCATGAAGTTGGACATTTATGCTATTCCTTTGAGTCATTTCATACCAAAATGGAGCTCTAGCCCAGCATTTCATTAGATTCATAAGCAAGATAGGCTGAAATAAATGAATAAAGGCAGAAGAGTATTGAATTTTTTGCAGGCAACTTTCCAATTGGAATGTTTTTCATTTCTGTTCAGAATTCAAATGTTGCTTGTGTTTTACCAAAGAGAAATGTGAATCTACACATATTTCAATTCATTTCATGGAGCAGTGACTCTAGAAAGTTGCCTAGATACAGAAGATGACTGAAGGTAATAGAAGGAAAGTGTCATAGTCACTCCTAATTTCACAGAGCATCTACAGCAGCAGGAATTTCAGTTACCAGCAAATAACACAGTGGCCTGGAGGTGAACATATGGTATTTGTCATACTGCTCAGCTGTGAAACTTGCCAATATGGCCATAGGAGAGAAAAAACCCCAAACCAAAACAAAAGAAACCATATCAGTGGAGTGTATTACTAATTTGATGTAGGTAAACCATGTTATCAAAGACTGGAAGCTAAATTAAAAGATGAGTGTAGAAAATTCTGAAAATTTGCATTTAAAATGCAGAAAATATCTCCTTTTATTGCAGGAGGCCATGTGATTGCTCATGGTAAGAAATTGAAATAATTGAAATTTAGAAAGTTTAATTATACCCTAGTGCAGCAAATAAGAATCTTTATCTCATTGTACTCATATGAAGGATGGTGTGGGCGAGCATATGGATCTTAGAGATGATTAAATTAGTGACTAATTTACTGCAAAAAGAGAAGAAAACAGACATATAAATAAAAGCTGGAAACAAAAAATGTCTTTTCTTTTACAGATATGACTAAAAATAGGACATACACAAAATTTGATATTTTAGGTAAACATAGTAAGGCTCATATTTAATATAATTTTCCTTATATTTTAGCAAAACTTGTACCTGATTGGATAAGGATGGTGGATTTTGCTTCTCTGCTAATGAAATCTATGACTAACAGATGGGTGGTTGTGTTTGAAATATCAATTTTCACTCACTGTGAGACTTTTGATGGGTCAGCCACTCTCTGATCTTGGGAGGATGATAACACAGGTATGATGGCTGAGCACTGGAACAGGCTCCCCAGCAAGGTGGTCTCAGCATCAACCTGACAGAGTTCAAAAGGTGCTTGGACAATGCTCTCAGAGACAAGTGTGACTCTTGGCATTGTCCTGTGCAGGGCCAGGACTTTGATGGTGTTTGTGGATCCCTTCCAACTCAACATACTCTGTGACTGTGATAATAATGCTCCTTTCTTGGAAGGATAGAATTTACCTTTTCAGAACACATAGAAGCTACTGCAGCAGAGACACTTTAGAAAATGTGCCAAAAATTAGAGACCAAAAGTCTTATGTAGGCTGATAAACAAAGGAAGAAGTTTTCCAAAGTGCTCAGTTGGCAATTATTTCCCATCAAGAGACAGCTGATGAGAGCTCAGCACTGTCAAAAAGAGGTTACTTACTTAAGCATGTATGTTGGAAATTTTCCCTCACGTGCATGGGATTGCAAAAATGAAAATGTCTTGCTTCCTTAAATCAAAGTCAGGGTGAAAATAACACTGACTGAAATGATGGTTAACTGATTCATCTCTATAATTTATATCATTTATATAATTTACTGCCACAAGACCTTATTGAGGCTAAGGGCCAAGTATAATGTGCTGTACCTGCAAAGTGGTCTTGGTTTAAAAACACATTGGTTATCATAGGATGATGGTGTAATTCGGGCCAGGAGGTACCTTGGGAGGTCTCCAGCCCAAAACAGGGCCTGTGCTGGAGCCAGAGCAGGCTGCCCATGGCTTGGACCAGCTGGGGCTTGAAACCCTCTGAGGATGGAGATGGCACAGACACTCAGGGTGACCTGCTCACTGCCTCCCTCACAGGAGGGCAGTTTCTGTTTTTCCACAGCCCAAAACTCTCATTTCAACTTATACCTGATGCCTCTTGTCCTCCTACCCCACACTGCACTGCAGTGGGGAGCCTGGCTGCATCTCCTGCTCGTAGGGACTGTGCGTGCCTCAGGTGCCCACAAAGCCCTCCTCAGTTCCTGAAGTGGGGCCTGTAGTGGTAAAAGCCAAATCTCTTGCTGACAACAGTTATACACACAGCTAAAGCCCCTTCCACAAAGAGTCAGGACCCAGGAGAAAAGCACCAGGACCTCTTCTGGCCTTGGCAGAGGTGCCTGTGCAGAGCAGGGGTGCCCCAATTTGCCAAGCCCCCCTCAGCAGGCCAGGCCAGGAGACACAGGCCTCCGTCCCCATGGAAGGGGGATCTCCCTCTGCCATGCCTCAGTGCCTCCTCCTGGTGCTGCCATGAGCCTGGGGTGCTTCCCCAGGCACAGTTTTCTGCCCCCACCTGCCATGAGGCACTCACACTCCTTGCAGGCCTCTGGATGGAGGCACAGCCCCTTGCCTTTTCCAGGAGTTGGACACCTCCAATCTTCCCTGCCATGGGAGACTCCATGTGCCCCCCAGCACTGACCTGGACCCTCCTCTCTGCTCAGGGCTTGGGAGGGGCCTCTCAACATCTCCCACAAGAGATAGTACACAAAGCCTCCAGTGCAGCATTGAAAGAACATAAACTAGACTTCATTCTTCCTGGCATCATTTTATATTGACCTTATATTCTGGAAATTGTAAAATCAGTCATGGTTAAATGATCTCTCTCCCTTCTCCAATCCTGAAAGCAGAGTTACTAAGGTTTGGTGGGGAAAACTGCCCAAAATAGTTCAAGAAATACAGCTTCTATCTGCTGAACTTATGTTGTTCTTTGGGCAAGAGGAATAATATCTTAGCTCTGTGTTGGGACAAGTTCCCAGTTGGTGCTGACTGGCAGGACTCCAGTAAGAGTCCCTGTCCCTGGAGGTATTTAAAAAATGTGTGGATGTGACACTTAAGGACATGATTTAGTGGTGAACTTGGCAGTGCTGGGTCAGCAGTTGGACTTGACGACCTTAGAGATCTTCTCCAACCTAAATGTTTCTATGATTCTGTTTCTTCAACTCCTCCTGGGATCAGACCTTCTGCTCTTCTCCTCCTCCCAGGGACAGGCATAGCCATCACCTATGGCCATCTCTACCCCTGGGGATATGTTAGAGGCAATGGGCATTTGGGCTGTCGCCAGAGCATCTTCTGTCCTTCAGCATGGCCCTCCTTCCTGACAGCCTTGCAGCAAGACTTGCTCAGCCAGTGCCACCCTACTGCCACATTTTAAATTGGTTTGGCTAAACCCCGATAATTTTGGGTATGAACTCTAGTAAACGGGTTTAAATTCAGCCTGCAGTGACTCAGCTGGCATTCATAAACACTAGCATAACAAAAAACTAATTTTAAATCCATCATCGTGCGTACAGTTGCATCAGTTTAATCGGAGCTGCTTCCAGGCAGAGTTAAGCTAAGCTGGCTCTGCTTGGTTGCAGCCGAGCCTAGGTCTGGAAAAGCTGATGAGCAGATACAAGTAAGACCATCAGTTGCAATTATAAAGTATTTCAGCTCAGGTATCTTTGTGCTGCAGGGTATAAATTAATCACCCACTGCCATGCCTTCCTGTGCTTTTGGGGGAGCTAATGAATGCTTCCCTCCAAAACACCTGCTGCCATCCAGGCTTGGGGCCTGCTGTCCTCTCAGGAAGGCTTGTGAGCTGGACAGAACACTACCCACTTCCATAAAATAATTACAATTCTCAAGAAAAACACAGTGATGTTATCATTAAATTGGGACCAAGTCCAAGGTAATGGAGAGCACGGAACAAGCGGTCCCCTTCCACCGGCTCAGATGCCTTTCTTGGCAATAATTGGGAGTGCGTCAGCAGGGGAGGTAACTCTGTTAGCTAAATGAATAACACTACTGAAGTTTCTCAGGTTGTCCGTGCCAAATCTGTGTTTAATCGGCCTAACTTGGAAAGGCTATAAAGGATCATTTTATTAATCTTTAAGGTCAGGATTTTAGCAAGGATTTTGAATTATTAAAGAAACTGGCTGATAATTGGAGCAGGAGGTAGAGTCACGCTCACCTTTGAAATCACAGCATCAGCAAAACTTTCTTGAGACCTGTTACTGGATTCAAAGGGACTGAGACATGCATTTAGACAGGAGAATTGCATTTTCTGTTGAATTATTTAAAATATAGTAGTATAATCCATGTGGATCCAGCATGTTTTAGCACTTGCTGAACTGAGTTGTCCGTGCTGATTTCATTGCTTAAGAGACACAGGTACAGCACTGTAACCAGACATTTAACGTTTCCTGACTCCCATTAAATGGAAATCATTAAACATGAAGCTGTACCAACCTGAACAATTGTACTGAGCTATAAAACACGACTTTGAGAGTTTGGCCTCAGAACACCTCAGGGATGCAGGCAGAGAAGAGAGAGTGGATCATCTCTCCTGTTGAGACTACCTCTTGGCAGTGTGAGTGACCTCCTTTCTGCACTGCCACAAGCTTCCTTCCCCTCATGAGGATGAGCTGTCCAACCTGTATGTGGCTCCTCTGGACAGGAGGCAAGCTGCAAGACTTCTTGAGCTTTATTCACTAGCAGCCAGTCTCATTTCTTGGTGTCCCTTCTGTAGGCTGAGTGATTAACAAGCAGTTTAGGCAGCATCCATCCTGAAAAATGTACACACTATAACCTTCATTCCCTTTCCATTTGTCTAAGGATCTAAACTCCAAACAGGTGGGAAGATGTGGATCATACACCACAGATGCAACAGAATGATAAAAGGAAGCAACATCCCCTGAAGATCTGGTCAAGTCCTCAGGCCGGTTGGGATAAAATTTCTGTGGTTTAAAGCAAATTTTAGTGCCACATTATTGTTGTGACCTCAATTCTATAGCATGGAGATATATGTTGTTCTAGTTCACCTTATTAATGGGGAGTGAAATTCACTGCAGCTCTGCTCTGAGAAACAATGCAGCTATGGCTGACAGGAATTCTCACAGCATAATAACCCAGGCATTTAACTAAAACGTTGTAACATCAATCACCTATTGTCATTAAAATCCAGGGTAATGTCTGAAGTGTTGTAAGATTTCTCTCCCTCCCTTGTCTCCACATGCCTGTACCTGAAATTGCAATCCAGCAGTATGAAAGGGGAAAAAATTATATTCCTATAGCTATATTCCTTGCTGACCTAATACCAGTGTTATCATATTGGATGTGAAACCATGCATCCAGACTTCATTCTCTTTTAATAAGAGCAAAACACTTGCTATGTACTTTCTTCTACTCAAGAATTAAATTGTACAGAAGGGATAAATATCTCCTAATAAACTCTTTTTTCATTTTTCCACTGTCTCTACTTTCTCAGTATCAGCCTTTGAAAAACACTTTAATATTTCTCTGAATGAGAATGTTCTTTTTTTTTCCACTGCCTGAGCTCTTTCCTTCATATAAATCAAGAGGTTTGGAAAGGCAATATGCTTTCAGATTATTAGAAAATAGTTACATTATTGTTTTTGAAAAGGCAAGCAGCCACAAGATGTTATTAAATGCTTTTCTGAATATCTTTAATATTCAATTAAAGGGTAGAAGACATGGTTAAAATCAAATCTAAGGATGGGTAGATACCTTTGGAAAATGCCAACACAGAATTGAACTGAAGTGCTTGGACTTGCCATGGTTTTCATGAATGGACTGGGGGTATTTTAGGGATTGTTTTGTGTAGGTTGGAGTTGATGTTCTGAGTGGATGAAATACCATTTTTAAAACCTCTGAATTCCACAAGTATTAAATTTAATCTTCTAAAATATGTGTATTTTCTATCTGGGAGTACATGGTGCTTTACAGCTATTGATAAACTAAGTTTTAGCAGTCCTTTGAGATGAGTAACCATGTGCTTCCTACAGATGCAAAAATTGATGCACACAACACAAAAGTAATTTTCCAAGAGCCACAGAAAAAATTAAAAATATCATTTTCCTGTGATTCCTCTGCACCACCTCCAGCCTGACCAGATACTTGACTGTCAGCAGTGATACCTACCTTTCACTCTGCTGGTGGGAAACATGAGATACACTCCTGTGATGCACAAAAAGAAAATTAAGTTACAACAGGATGTGGGGAAAGTGATGTCGTGCTTTGGCCAACATAGCAACGTAGGTTACTAGGCCAGATAATGGAAAAAGGGATAAAATCACACTAGAAAAAAAACAATTACTTTGAAAAGTAGAGGCTAAGTGAGAACAGGATAGAAAGGAAAATGGTTGACAATAGTCTTGAAACGAGATTTCCTATTTCTAGTAAGGCAATAATGTAATTATGTGGGAAAGAATGACATGATGTCATTTTTGACCCCACAGACATGAGACAAAAAACAGTAATGGGAGGCACTTGGATGAGAAGTCTGTAGAAATTAGTTTGTTGATTTGTCTCTGATGATTTCTGGTCACTAATATTTTAAAACAGCAAAAGCAAAAAGACATGTTTAGTTTTATACAGATATAATTGTTCATAATTGCTTTTGATTTTCATTCATCAGCACTTATACTTCTTAGCAATACACTTGACCTGAAGTTCAATGTCCATAAAGAGGGTTTACTCAGCAGTTGACATGTATCATCTCCCTGCTAAGAAATTACGGGCTGGAATAATACTCTGAGCTGTTCATTTTTACAGTGTCCCTGACCATGGCTCTGAAAGGTTTTAAAAATTCATTTACAAGTCAGGAATGAGTCACTGCAGCCCTTCATTATATATGGAGAAAAAATGTCTAATGACTTCCACTGGGATGGTACTGTGTTCCAATAGAAGGACTGTAAAATCTATTTCTGCTTATGGCGCTTCTGGTTTTTAACTCCTTCTTCTGACTCTCTTGCCTCAAAGAACATTAAAAATTCCTAAGAGGCACTTAAGCATTTTTTATATCCATAGCAGCCAACGGAAACCCATTTTAAATGCTCTCCTAAAACACTTCTTGGGAAAAGAAATTTTCAAGCTGCAGAGGAAAAAATCCACCTAAAATATCCTATCAAAGAAAGCCAGTTTATTTATTAAAACAAAAGGCCATCAAGCAGACATTTCTGCTGAACTCATATAATAAACATCCACAAATCTTGAGCTTCTTATTTGCAGGTGCACATGGGTATGGCCGTATGAAACTGATCACCACATATGGTTGCACATTCAGCAGTACTGGAGAAGACTCACTGATGATACCTATTTCTTATACAGCAATAGTTACTTTAACCTTTTATTTTAAGAGTGATGTAAATTATATTATCTATTTATACTAGATAAATATAAATATATCAAAAGATACCCATGGTAACTGTCAGTAGCTATCAACTCAGTAATCTGTATTTGATTCCTGGTACTTGTACTTACATCATTTCAAAAATGCAAGCATGTATTTTCAGTGGTTCCATCATTTCTTTTAGTTACTTTGCCTACAAACTCATGCTTAACATGAATAAATGGCTGCTTTGAAAAAGGAAGAAAAGGTATAAGGTAGGTATTTCTTGTTTGGGATAACTGCTTTTATTTCAGCATGTATTCAGTCGCTATTTAGTATGTATTTAGTCATGCAACAAATCTGGCTTCACCTCTCACATTTCCTCCATGACTGTTTCTGTGCCAAAGTTCTCTGTCCTGTCACAGGTTTGTACATGGTAAGCACTTTGAGGAGAGAAGTTTTTTATGGCTAATGAAGTGATTGCTGGTGTTTTGATGACCTGTAAGGGCTCATTTGGTGAAGAAACTGAAAATCTGGTATAAAGCTCTTGTGAATTTTCCAGTTGCTGCAGTAAAGGACGCTGGTCACTCACAACAACTTTGACAGGAAAAAGGACTATTAAAACTTGTCCATGGACATGCTTCAGGCTAAAACTTACACAGGTATTTCCAGTTACTCCCCATGTGACAGGAATGAAGGAAATTCCAATTCATTTTTAGGTGAGGAAGACAAAAAGACAATGCATTATCTGGAAAGTGGTTCTTGTTAATTAATAATTACTTAGGTGGCTATGTGCACAAAAGACTAAAAGACAGAGGAGACAGTTCTGTTATTTCAAATTTTGGCATTGGAAGAAAAGTACTGTGTTTGAAAGACTGGATGAACAGATTGCTCACAAATTGGGAGCATGCTTCCAGGGAGTAGAATCTCACATGTGCTTAAAACAACAGGCAATAAGGCTATTATCACTACATATAGCTTTTTGTCCTTTGTGTAGGGCAGAGCAGTGAAGACTTGGGCCAAGTGCATGTAACTTATTACTAATTCCAAAAGAAAAAAGTCTGATGTTCAGGCAGAGGGAATAGCCTGAGCTACTTAATAATAGTGGTTGTAGAAAACATGTATTTTTTCTACATTTAGCAAGGGGAGGAATAAATTAAATCAACTCAAAAAGGAATTAGACAGTATTTTGTATGAATAATTCAAGCAAATTGCCTAAGCCTTGTTATGTGTTAATGGAACTTTAAGTTTGTGGACATCTAATCCCAGTCAGACAATGCAGGAAAGCTAACCAGAGAAATAAAGCCTTGTTTGAGCTGCATGCTTCCATAGGTGACACACAGCACTCCTAGAAACAAGGGAGGATGATGCAGTATGAGGGTGCTGGTGTGGGTGGAAGCAAAATAATAAATGTGGCTGTTCCCCTAGAGAGCCATGATGGGATAATGGGACTATTGTTACTGACTGTGTGTCCTTGATGCTGCTGTCGTTCCCTTTAAAGCAAGGGGAAATCTATTAAACAATTGTGTTCATTTACTAGAAGGAGAGGTCTGAACCTCTGACAATTGCCTCAGAAGACCCTTTGATTTGTTCTGGGACAAACTAGGGAACTTCATTTGGTTTCTACCCATCTTCACTTCTGCTTATCCTTGAATATTGTTTCTAGTACATGCATCAAGCTCCAGCTGTGTCAAATAAGAAACTTCAACTATCTATGACCACAACAGATATATCTGTTTGCACCATGGTACAGACAAAAGTAGAGACAGAGCAATTTCAGCTGAAGGATTTGATTATTTAACAACCTCACAGAACAGGAAAATTACTGAAATGCTGTAACAGCTTGCCCTTTCAGGGAGCCTTTCTGCCACAGGCAAGCTTCACAATTGCACATTTCTTTCACTTCCACATGATCTCACTAACTTTTGGTTCCTTTTCTTCTCTTCCCTCTCTCCAAAAACAAAGCAAAACAAATAAACTAGAAAAAAGCCTCTAAGCCTTGAAAAGGACACTAAACTAAGGTTGGTATAAATATAGCTGCTGATAGCATATGGAAGGTTCAAAGATGCTACAGAGAGAACTGCTGGCACTAAAAGTGACTACTTTA
The DNA here is from genome assembly GCF_028551555.1 of Melozone crissalis. Lineage (NCBI taxonomy): Eukaryota > Metazoa > Chordata > Aves > Passeriformes > Passerellidae > Melozone > Melozone crissalis. The sequence goes on along the minus strand of NW_026535791.1, from coordinate 56,560,312 downwards.
AAATATACCATACCATGATCATTACCTGTGATACAGCAAAAAGCTGCAATCTGTCTAACTCAGGTAGGGCTCTCCATTTCTTTTCCTGTGGATCAGTCCAGCAAATTAAGCATCTGCTCTCTCACTCCTGCAGCCTAAGCTCAGTACTCTGAGCTGGCAGCGTGGTGCTACTAAAGGTAAAGCATGGCTACAACATGTAGTGAGGTGTTTATATCAAATTATATGGACTGATGTAAAAGAGCTTCAAATGCTCCCTTTGGGGCTTCCCTCCAAGCACAGCCTTCGGCACACTATCACCATAGCTAGTTAGTATTTGTTTTTTATTTCAAGACAAAAATTCAAAGTCCAGTTGGCCAGGGTTTCCTTCCCAGCCCCTCTCCTTCTCTTACACCATCCCAGATATCTCTCAAATGGCAAAATTGGGAAGCTTAAGGACTTCTGAGTGTTGCTTGATGTACAGAGAGGCCTTCTTGCGAGGAAAGGCAGTTTGACACCTGTAAGAAGTGAATAGGCTAGAATAGGGAAGGGGAAAGCTGTGCTAGTGAATGTTATTTGACAAGGAAAAAATAAAAATGACCCTGTAAGCTCCCACCTGCCCTCCCCCAGCTCTGTCCATTGATTCCTCATGCAGAGCTAAGCACAGCCTCCCTTTCAAGTCCACTTTCCTCTCCCCTTCCAATCCCAATACAAATGAGTTTGCCCCTGTGCAAAGTGGCCTCCCCATGCCTGGACAAGGGCAGGAAAGGGATTTTGTTTCTCTTCTTCAAGCACTGAAATTTATTTTGACTCTTTTGTGGCTATGCTTTGAGCTGGCTCAGAGTTGAGTCATGGCTTGATAGCATGCACTGCATCTATCTTGGGGATGGAGGAGTGACCAGCAAAGGGAGAAAGGGGTCACCACGCAATTATATTTTACACAATCAGCTGAGATTATGTCATCTTAGTAATCAGAGCAAGCAAAATTAGATCTGGATTCCTTAGTTCTTTGCCTGGTTTTTTTTCTGGTTTGCTGCTTGCGTTTCCTTGTTATAGGCAGGTCTGATAATGCCCAAATAAGCAGTCTTACATCATCCTTTACAAGAATGTGCTTTCTCATGTTGGAGCTGGGTTTCCATTTGCACTGGCTCACTGCTGCCTTTCTAGGCAGCTGAACCCAGCTGTGTGAAGGACAGGGGCTCCATGGTGCAGTGCTGCCCAGTGTCATGGATACAGACACTAGGATGGGAAGCAAGGAACTTGCCTATATTTATCATATTTTGGCAACTATCATCTTGTCTCAGGGCACCAGATGCAAAGGAAGCAAGACACATTTGATCCTGGAGCCCAGGAATGGTTGGGATTAGAATTAATAGTGAAGAGAGTGAAGACCCTGAGAGGGACAGAGGTGCCAAGATGATAGAAGGGGTGGCTGATTCTAGGTCAGAAACTGGGGCAGCAGAATGGGAGAGGGCAAGGCACAAGGTGGTGAGGGAGACAACTGGGAGACAACTGGGAGCAAAGGTATCAGTGAAATGGGACCAGGGCACTGGGGATGGGGAGGGCTGCATCCTACCTGGGGGCAGAGACTATGACCAGAGCACAGTGCCAGGAGCTAGTGGTGATAGCTGGTAATAAGGAAAAGAACACAGGAGGGACACAGAGGCAGAAGGGGGAATTTTCTCTGCACTGAAAATATTTTCAAACTATATATATAGCAAAAAAAAAAAAAAAAATCAGTGTCCCATGAAGTTTTCTATGTTTTGACCAGATTTTGAGATTCTACTCAGCTGAAAGTCAAGGCCTGAGCATTCAATGTCCATTGTGTGTTGCCCTTTTCCACTGCTCCAGACACAGCACGGAGGTGACACCTCTGTCTGCAGGGGAAGGTGAGGGCTCACAAAGGTGAGGGCTGCCTGCCTGACACACATCTGTGCTGGAAGGAGCACCTCCTTTGCTTTGTCCTCAGACTGCCTGTGTACTTATCCTGGGCTCTATGAAGAAGATGCCACAACAGATAACAGTCAGTAATAAGTCACATTAACTAAACGGTCACTTTAAGATTCATGGATAGACAGTGCCCAAAATATCTGATATTAAGGTGTGTGCAAGTGCAGTTTTATTGAAGGAAAGAATGCCTTCTGAATGCAGGATAAATACTGATAAAAATCAAATAAAACAGGATGTTTAAAAGTCTGTAATAGGCAGGAGATGGAACAGTAGAAAGCCACATAGGGTTTCTTGACAGCTGATCTTTTTAGTGATAGGAGTCCAAGCCAGATTCCCTTTCAATGCCACACATATGTGTTGAAGTCCAAGCATCACACTTAATTGCAGCAGGAAATTGCTGTTTTAAAAAGCATGTCTGTAATGAATAGGGGAATGCATACAGCACATATGTGCCTCGACAGTTTTGCTAAATAAACCATGAATTTTGACAAGTGTGTATCTGTAAGTTTGCCATGGAAATAGGATTGTATAACATCACAGCTGAAACAAAAGTTCAGCCTCTGAAAACTGTGGGGGCGTGCTGCTAAAATGTTTGTTCGAATGTTAGCTGACTAGTTTCATAACTCCCGTGCACATAGTCAATGCTCTTTTAGACAATACACAGAAAGGACGGATGTCAGAGCTGCTTAATTAGAGCATTAAAATTGTTATAGCTAATAGTCAGATCTCAATTTCAGTGTTTCATAAAATGATAAATGTATTAAAAAATTTAAGAGATGAGCCTTCTCAGCTTGTTTATACAGGATTCTATAAAGCAGAGGTCTGGAAAAATATTTGGTTCTTTGTTTAATGAGGAAATTACACATTAGGGGATATTAATTTCATTCTAAGAATCTGGTTAGTTTAACAAACCAGTAAGGAATGGGACGTAACGGCTTTTTCTTTCAGGTTGTTGATATAGAGCCATTGCCCTGATGCCAAAATCAGGAATTACAGTGAAGAGGAGTTGTTACTATTAGTGAACCCATGATTCAGCTCAGAAGTCTCATCCAGAACCCAGTGAATATGTTCTCACTCGGTATACCACTGGCATGTTTGGCAATGCATCAGCTGTCCCCTCAACCAATACCAAGAATTAAGTAGGTGTAAAAGTACATCTCCAAGAGGCTGCTAAAAGTGGTAGTTCTGGCACAGGTTTGATGTGCTACTTCTTCATGGGGGAAACAAAGTGCCATCAGCCATAAGTAAGCATGGACATCTTTATCCAAAAGATAAGCAGCAGAGTGAGGGTTCAGAGCAGCTTTTGTTGCACTGAGCACTGAAAGTCACCTGCACTGACTTTGCAAATCAGTCATTCCCAGCCAACCGATCTTGATCCGCATTCAGAGGATGCAAAACCTAAATTAACAAAATAAACTTTTCCAAATTTGACCTTAATTTAGAGTTCATTGGGATCATTCTGTCTTCCCTGAAGATCTGTTTTGTAATTCACACAAATTGGCCCATCCCAGTTTCTGATGGTATTAGCATGACCACAGCACCTTTTCCAGGTGGTTTCGGCTGCCCCTGGCTGTTGAGGGCTCTCATACCTTGTTCAAGTTCAGCTCATGGCAAAAGCAAAGTGAGCCTTCCCCAGGGATATCCACCAGGAATGACCACTCCAACATACTGCAGTTTTGCTCTGTCCCAAAAAAAGGACTGGCTGGAGGAGGGGGAACGATCATGGGAATGTGTGCACACACCTGTGCATGCAGGTATGTGCCTGCACACATGTGTGTGTATGTGCATATATGTTGGAAGATAGGCTCTTTAAGCTGCAGCCCTGGAGGAAGGCTATTTCTGAAGGAGCCAAATTGGCTACTGGTCTGATTCAGTAGCCACAAAATGTCTCAGGAACTGTATAAGGCCTGCCTTACCAAGTGTTTTCAGGTTAATGGTATTTCTCCAGGGAAAATGATCTAGCAATTGCTGTGACACCTTCAATTGTTTATAAGCAAATTGTTTATTAGGACTCTATTAATGATAGTGCTCCTTATTATAAGAAGCAAGAAATATGTAAGACACAGTCTACATCTCAATTGAGTCCCTCTAGACTGTTTCAAAATGCTGTGCTGGAATTGTTTGGTTTATACTGAGCTGGTGACCTGATTGTGCTTTTATTTTGTGCCAGATTTTTTCTGGCATACACATATGTCACAAGTCCAAACTAACACACTACATGTGACTGAAGGCAGGCACACAAATGACCAAGATGTGTGCCAAAGCAGTTTTGCACAGAGACACAGATCACTGTGCCTTGGTGTCACAGACATATTTTCTGAAAAATCCTTTCACTAGGATTTTTCTCCTGAGAAGCTGAGAGGCCTCAGATACAAAATGTAAACAATAATTATCTGTTGCTGTGGAATCTGGCAGGTGCATCTCCCATTGGTCTCATGTGGTTGTTTTTAATTAATGACCAATCACAGGTCCAGCTGTGTCGGGACTTGGTCAGTCACAATATTTTATTATCATTCCTTTCTAGCCTTCTGATGAAATCCTTTCTTCTGTTCTTTTAGTATAGTTTTAGTATATTATTTTCTTTTACTATATTTTATATATATATCATAAAATAATAAATCAGCCTTCTGAAACATGGAGTCAAGATTCTCATCTCTTCCCTCATCCTGGGGACCCACAAGCACCACCACACCTTGGCTTTTACAGGTCACATGAAAGCTCTGTTGGGCCTCATGCAGTAAACAGCTGCCAAGGACGGACATGCCATGGCAGGCTGAAGTATGGGTACCACCTTTTTGCTTTCAGCTCCCATGGTTTGGTTGAAGATAAAACTAAACAGGAGCCTCACTGTCACAAAACTTTGACAAGCCCTTGAAGTTCATCTCTGCCTACACTCCTTACATTGCTATAAATTCAGCAGGGTGATGTGGTTTGCAAGATTAGGGCAGCAGAGTCATACAGCAAATACAGAGCCTCTTGGTAGGATATTTGAAATCACCAAATGGCAGAGATGCTGTTACAACAGTTTGTCTCTCCCAAAGCCGTGACACTTGATCTATCAAATCATGGAAATCACAAACGCTGCAGTTTCAGCACACTGGGAGGATTGTATTAAACTCAGTCAGCAATTATCGGTAATATGGGATAAAAATCTTTACTCTGAAAGTAAGCTTTAAAAGGTCATAATGTAATCGTTGCCACTGATGGTCTCTGCAGGGGCTGTTAGTCTGATTGCAAAGCAGCAGAGAAGAAATGCAGATGCATAAATTGAATGCAAACCCTAAAGTTCTATTTCTGTCACAGTGTTATTGGCAAAATTATAGATGCAGCACACATCATCTTTCTCCCCACTTGCTAGATTTAATAAATTTACCTTTATTCTTCACCAAATTTCCTCTTTATTGTTGTTCTGTGAATGCCCATTATGAGAAAGCACAGAAATGCCAAATGAAACAGGAAAACTAGGAAGTGTATGAAGGAGACAATGGGAGATTCAGACAAGTTTTCTGGGCCCTTTGTGTTGCTCACAGAAAATGTAATGCATGAGTTAAAGCTGCACTGCCAGATTAGATGTGGACCTGGACATGGTGGCACCTTTCACTGCAATGAGATGCAGAATAGAGATATATAGAGTCTGATTTGGGCGGTGCTGGGGTTTTCACCCTGACGGTGTTATGAGCTGCCACCTTGCACCAGTGCTGGCAGTCTCTGGCTCCCTCACCAAGTTCAACAGTAGAGGCACTTTTAATGCCATTTCTTCATCCTGGGGCATTCCCTGCTCAGTCACAGCTTCAATTCCTTTCCCAAGGGAGACCTGAGTCCTTTGCACCTCACCACTTCCCTAAGACAACTGGTAGAACAGATTTCAGCTTTCCTTGGCTGCTTCCAGAATCCCACTCCCGTTCCATAGCCTGGTTATGCACAGTGGTCAGCAGAGTTATTTCCAGCCCATTTTTAAGGCAGTTCAGGTAAACTTCATCAAAGTCTCCTGCAGATGCCTCGTTTATATTTTAAAAAGTCTCAGAATAATTTAGTGCTTAGACTACAAGCTTTGAGGCAGTAACATGTTGCATGCCAGTTCCCACATGAGCATCTGGGTGTGCTCCCTGCCTGAGTACCACTCTGGCTTGAATGACTTCATTTTTGCTAAATATTAAGAACCATTGTCAATTACTGCAGATCCCTCATACATAATAATTTGCAACCTAATGGCCTCTACTGCACCACTTAGTTTCTATCACTTTGAAAATAATTTCTGCTTAATTGAGTTAAGGTCAACTCTTATTGAGAGAGCTGCTGCAGTGACTAAATGCAGTTCAGCTTATTTACTCTTAACTCATATTTTAACATTTCTGAGTGTTAATATACAAGAAGCAGATTTTTCATACAGGAAACAAACAATTAGGAACATCCTGAGCAGTTCAGCTGCTTATCTCCTCTATGTTCTGATGTGATGCTACACCTCTGAGTATGCCCAGTCCCACTGAAACATAAATGGTCTTCTCTTCCTGGAAAATTGACTTCTTACTGTAAAATCATCAGTAAGCTTCTTCTAATAGTGGATTTACAAATTTCTCATGTGCTTCTTGAATGGCTCTAATTTGTTTAATAAAAAGACACATTTTGGTTAATCAAAAGCTTCTCAGTGGATTCTGAATTAATAGAGTAGACTGAAAGGTAAAATTAATTAGAATTTTTCTCCAGCTAAAAGAGTAAAATAATCTCTTGCTCGTACACATTTGGGATAGAAGCTACCAGGAGCACCTCAGGCCTTTATTTTCTGAAAAGCTAATAATACCAAACTTAGTGAAACATAGTAAGTCATGAATACCAGGGCTTGTGTAGAGCCATCTATGCTATTAAAGTGATTTTAAACAATAAAAGTTTGCAGCCTTAGAACTACTCCTCCTCAGTTTCATTTTATTCCTAAACACCATAGCAACCTACCTGACCACAGGAAAGGATGTCAGGTCCTGTTTCTACCATCTTGTCACTCACCCTGCCTGCCTCAACAAACTCAAAAGCAGTCTCCTCTTCTTTAAAAAGAAAATAGTATTGCATGGGGTTGGAGTGGGCATCAGCACACTAACTGTGATAGCAGAGCCCAAATGCCACAAGTTCTGAGTAACCTCATTCCTGCAGTTCCAAACCAGGCTCGATATCTCTGCGGCACAAGCTGGGCTTGCAGCAAAATGCAGCCTCTCAGACAAAACCCCAGCTGGTTAATGGAACCATCAATGCTCTGCGGAAAGATGAGACAATTCCTGTATTGACCCAAACCCAAAGCACTCCTCAATCTAAGGTGACCTTCAGCTTTAGACAAGCAGAAGATGCAGAGAACATACTGCACATCAAAACAGTAAATGCTCCTTGCTGCCTCTCAGCCTTCTTCCCTCCAGTCCCAGGCACAGCTGAGCCAAAATGTCACTCCTTGCTCCAAGAGCTGCTGGCTGAGCCCCAGCCACCCCTTCTGCCAGCACAGAAACAGCCCCACAGCCCTTGGGTAGGCACAGACCCTCTCACCAAAGCCCCCCTCTCTCCCACCTTCTTTCCTGACCTCCTGTTGCCCATCAGCCATGGCTGGACACCTGACCCCAAACTCAAGGGCCTTACACAATTACACAAGAAACTGATAAACTGCTTCAAACCAGCTGTGCAGTAGCTAATTACTGCTGATAGGTGAGGGACTGTTACTGGAGGGGTTCAAGAATGCACATTCTACCTCCTCAAATACCATGGTGCTCATCCTGCAGCTGTTCATCCTAAAGCAAAAAGAGCTTCACCTTGCAATATTCTGTCACAAGTCTGTCATACTTGTGACAGAATATTGCAAGGTGAAGCTCTTTTTGCTTTAGGCCTTTTACAGCATCTGCCCCAAAGTGAGATAGAAAATGGTTGAATAAGCTCCAGAAATTCTTATTACCAAAAGCAAGTCTGCATGGCACTTAAAATACAACTGGGATCACTACAGTTCTGAGGTGTTGCACCAATTGGAGTTGCTGGTTTTTTCCTCCCTCAGATTAACTTATCATATTATAATATTATAAGCTATTGGGGTACCTGCCTCAATTCTGGAGGAAGTCATAGCCAGATCCAAACCTCTGATCAGAGCCTGAAAGTTTATGTGGAATTTAATAGGAATTGAAGGTACTTCAATTAGCACTTCTTAGGGCTTGGCCTAGACACAACACAATAATATTCTTTCCCTCCAATGTAAAATGCTGCAAATTATCTGTTTTAGAGATCTGTACAGACCTACTGTGTTTTAGTGTGTTTACCTGATATTGCTGTCTGTGTGTCTACCTGCCATTCCTAATAGCTCGTGAAGCTGCTGCCCAGTTTCAAGGTTATTTGACAGAGTAGCAGGAGAATCAAGGGAGTTTAGCTGGAACATGATTAATGGAAAGAGGAAGTGAGGTAGAGAAACGACAGCCACCCAGGCTGAACCAGTGTATGCAAGGTGGCTCAACCTCAAGACATAAATCTCCAGGGAATCAAAGCATGACTGGTTGCACTGCTCGCTGAACTGCTTCTCCACCACCCTGAAATCCATCAAAAAACATCTGCTGGAAGCTTTCACTGCAAGTGGAGCAAGATTCTCAGTGAATCAAAGGCTTCACAGACAGCTAACAAATCATACACCTCCTAATGTGGAGGTCAGGCAGCTGCTGTGTTTCTATTCACATATTAAATGAATAATACTTATCCTAGAACTGACAGAACAAGCCATGTCACTGCCAAAGTTCATCCTACCTAACAGTGACCTCAGTGAAAGTTACACTGATTAGTATAAAAATACTTATCTCCAGCTTAAAAAAAAACCCTAAACTGAATGAAGTGGAAGATTAAAATCACTTCAGCATCTTAATATGCTGTATCCTGAAAGGTGTAGGCACTGCAGAACAGGAGTCAAAGCAACTCCATCTGATGTTATTTCAGTATGTGATACAAAATGCTGGTAAGAAAAGCTAGAAAGAGTTTGCAAAGTTTACTGAATCCCCTATACCTTCAGTCCCCGTGCTTGTTTCACAAAGTGGAGCTGAGCTCAGGTAGCGGATCTACATGATTGCAAGAGAAAATTATATTTGTGCAATAGTTTATTATGTACTTCATTAGGGCAAACTATTTTCAACCACTAGTAGCCATCTAAATGGACACTGAACGTTGTGTTATGGAGGGAGGGTGGAAGCCACATGTAGAAGTATAAATGATACTTCAAGATTTATTTTAGCTGAGACTAAACTGAAAACAATAACAAAGAGACAATATTATGATGAGAAATGGACACTGTTCACTGTCCTAAAGATTTGTATCCACACTCCCCTAATTTGTTGTCTTCCTTTATATGGTGCCCTTTACAGGTTTTATTTTGCTCTCTATAACAGCAGGACAAGTGTAATTATTCTTGCTGGAAGCTGATGAGGTTTGTGCTATCTCATTCCTTTTCCCATTGATTCTTAGTGTAAATGAAAGAATAGGCTGTAAGACAGCATTTTTTTTTCCTCAAAAATGCAGTTTTTTCTTTGTTTGCACCAGCAAAGCACTAAGCTCAGACTAGGGGGATGGGATGGCAGCACCCATGGCAGCTCTCACCTGTGCCCATGGGAAAGCCTCCTGTTCCCACAAACCTTGGCAGAAGGGTTGATTAATGGGGTAATTTATCCCAGATCTAAGTTGGCAAACATTCTCATATGTGTGTATGTATGTGTGTGTGTGTATATATATAATAGATTTTTATACACACACACACACACACACACACATATATATATACATGTATATATCTGTCCTGCAGTACTGTGTGATAGGAGAGGAAGTTGTGACAGTGCCCTTGCAATGTCTGGGCTACCTGCTCATAATAAGCCCTTCAGAATATGCTGGTATATTTTACAGCTCTTTACTTATTCCTGGGGGACAAAGATACACTCCACATTCCCCAAACCAGGAAAGAATAGGATGCCTTACAAACAAAGAGACAGGGGCACATGTCCAAGTGCATCTGCCAAAACTGAGTACATGATCTTGGCTCAGAGGAATAACTTGGATGAGAAAATAGGATTTAATTCTCCCCATTCCCTTGAAAGAAAGAAACAGAAACATTGTGGTGCAGTTAATACAGCCACAGCTGAAGGACCAAGACTGTGGCAAATTATACAGCAGCACATCAGCCAACACACAGCCTTCCAAAAGAAGCCCTTTCCCCTCCCTCTTCCCAAATCCAGAATTTCCTCCCTATTAAATTCTTTTTAATCTACAAAGATCAAGGGATCAAGGAGCAGGTGGATCCAACACAGCTTTGTACTGTACCCTAGCTCCCATTAGGAATGAGGGAAGCCTGGTCAGGCAGAAGGGAATCAGAGGTCTGTAAGTGTTGTGAGATTCAGGTTTTCACCTGACAGATTTTGTATCAGAAAAACCTCTTTTCCAATTAAAAAATCTGATTGTTTATATATCCATATTACTGATTGTGAAGGATATCTGAATATCTTCGTACATTGTTAAGTAGTTCTAAAGATTGTGCTGAAGTCTGGTGTGTGTATGATGATCAAAAGGAAACCCTCAATTAGTACTGACATTCAGCCAGGATTGTTCATCTTATCAAAGATTAAAACTGAAGAAAATTTTGGCACTGTCACTATGGTAGCCTAAAATCCTGTCAATATATATTTTTCTATGCCAATCTTTCTCTCACCTCTCCAAACCCATCCTCTTTGCTGCAGTTATGGCAGCTGCATATCCAGGTCTTCAACAGCAGAAGACACAGTATCTAGGTAGAAACAAATACTCTCTTGCCCTCTTATTCTGGGCAGGACTTTTAACCTTTTACGAGAAGAAAGAAGCAGACTCTCCTACTGCCATTTTAAAAATTACATGCATTACCATATCAGCTAGCCTGGAGTTGTCTTCTCTTTCAGAAATTCACCCAGGTGGAATTTTTTTCTTCTTTCAGTTGCTCCCAAAAACTTCATAGCCCCCTGTGATGCTGCACAAGGGGTGCCCACCCTGTAGCTGTCCTCTGAGGGGCTGGAGAGCAGCTGCTGCAGGCACCCCTGCCATGCTGACGGACACACGGACCTCAGTCTGTCCCCAGGTGATGCAGCAGCAGCTCTCAGCACCGTGGATCAACCCTCTGCCAGCACGGAAAGCAGCTGCCAAATTAAGTGCTGTTACTCACGGGCAAAACTGCTCCTCTTCCACTCCATCCATGACTTCACTGATGTCCCAGGGAATGCAAAGGGTTTGCTTTTTCCCACTGCCAAAGTCCCTGTCCATGATGGAGGCAGGGATCTGTCACCGCCCCTGCCCTTGGCGGGAGCAGGGAGCGCATGAAGCCGCTCTGCACCTGCTGCCCCTCAGCTGGAAAAGGCTGGAGCAAGCTGGGTTTACTCTGTCAGAGCAACTCGGGGGAAGGAAAATCACACAGATGAGAGAAGGGGGGAGAGTGGTGGTGAGTGCATGGAGCCCAATCACTTTGCATCATTTTGCAAGTTGGAAACAAGATACGGCTAAGAGGTCATGTGCCCTGAGTGATTTACAAACACAATGTCTGCACGAGAAGCCGCATGAGGTTTTCTTTCCAACAGAAGCAGTGGCTTTTATTGGTAATTTATCCAACATCCAGGCTTAGAGATTGCCCATCACATATAAGGGAAAGTGTTAAAGCACTTAAAAATATATTAAATCACTGTTGAAACCCACACAGTTGGGGGATGGTGCTTCCTCCAACCAGTTAGCAGAAGTGTAGGATTTAGCACTTTCAGTAGCAGACTGAAAGCCTCTCCAAGGCAGCAAGCAGAGCCTTGGATCCTAGCACTCATACTCGATAAGGAAAAATAGCCTCTTTTTCTGAGCCAGCCCAATTTACTACAGGGATAAGGAAGATGACACTGTGAACATGGCTCTCTGTGTATCCACATTCCCCTTTCAAGTGAAAAATGAGGAGCACAGCAGCAGTCCTCCACTCGGTGTTGAATCAAGCCAGGATGCTGGCAGGAGAGTCTTACACAACACAGTGAATAAAGCACATCCCTTTCCTCATGTACCTTTGTCTGGATGGGGATAACCATATAATGCTTGTAAAAACCAGAAGAGGGTCTTCCCTTACAGAAGAACATTGTGAACTCACATTTCAAGTGTTTAAAGTCCACCTAAAGGAAACTTAAAATGCAACATGATCAGAGAGGAAGTAAAAGCTATCAGGTACTTAGCCATCGAGAAAAGGAAAGAAAGATCCTGAGCACAGGGCAGCAGGCTGAATATGTCTGGAAGTCTTACCTCCAGTTATGGAATACAGAGGATGATTTAAAGGGATGTTGTAAATTCAAATTCAGTGTTTTAAATAATTTATAGTTAGAACTCAGTCCCTTGAACAGTCTATCCCTAAACTGGTTTAGCTTTTCTCATCTGCCTAATATGTTTCACACCTCTCTTCTAAGCACAAACTGAATTTAAAGAGGCTAGAGATTTTTTTTGAGAAAACAAGCTCAAATTTGGTAAAAAATGAAGGAAACCTTTGGCATAAAAAAAAGGATTTTTGTCAGAGGAAGGTCTTTTAAAATTTTGCAATGGCCTCAGTACCTCCTGGGGCTGAATACCACTCCATGGCTCTTAGGTGAGCTCTGGTCCTAATGGGGAAAAATGTGCAGAATCCTTTCACACCAGCCACTCCACACAATCCAAAAAAAAAAAGCTAGACAAATCCTTGATGCTGCAACAAGATCTTGCACTTAGGCCACCAAAAGTAATTCAGTTACACTGTGCTGAATGAGGGAGAGCTACATTGCACACTTGATAGAAAACACAGAGTGAGGGGGACAGTGTGGATGGGAAGGAGGCAGAGACCCCAGGAGAGGAAGAGTATCCACCTCTTGGCCACAGCCTTGGGAGAACCAAGGTCTGAGAAAAGGGGTTCGTCCATGCCCTGCTTGCTGCTTGTGCAAGGCAACCATATCTTTCACATCTATTGTAAGCAAGCTAAGCTGGGAATCACTGCCAGCCTTCTCAGGGTAAACCAGCTCACTGAGCCCTCACACAGTCTTCCTCTCACAGCCTTCACAAGTAGATGCCCAGGAGCAAGAGCTTCCCACTGCACTCAAACTGTGGCAGAAATGATGGTGCTAGTCCAGCTGGGCATTGCCCACTTCTGCCTCTCCACCTCCTCCTGACTGTCTCTTGGTGCACATAAAAACTGCAAGCCTGGAAATAGAACTCTCTATTTTAGTTTCACCACCATTTGGTACTGTGAATCTATGACACACAGCCAAGGCTCCTAGGTAAAACCACAGTGCAAATAACATTTAGAAGGATAAGAAGAGTTTGGACAGGGGCACTGCTGCCCTGCACTAGAGGTGTTGCAGAGGCTCTGGGAGGATGGGAGTGTTAATGTATGACACAGCAACTCCAGGACTGCCACCAGGTACCTTGGAAGTAGTTCTTATTCTGAGCCACAAAAAATAGGTATGAATTAATGATATAGTTACTTATTCCCTCTGTCTAGGCCTCCTTTCCTAAGCTACCTTAGGGAGGTGCCTAAGGTATTTCTGACAATACAGATCTCAGACAGCACTGTTTTAATCTGACAGCATTTCTATTTCCCTCTTTAGCTGGACTGTGCTTTGTGTTCTCTCTTCCTACCACATCTAAAATAAGGACACTGCAGCCATTTTGACAATTCTCATATTGAAATTCCAAATGGCTGTGAGTGCAATGCAGGAAACACTTTAAGGGGCTGTGGCTCTTCAATTATTTACAATAATATTATACATCCTATTTTGTCTTAACATAAATAGCATCAAATGGGAGCAGAAAGAGAATAAAACATTTGAGCCTATTTTTGAGACACCTAACATGCCATGGAGCTCCACACCCACCCTCTGAGATCTGTTTGCTCCACTCGCTGCTGCAGCAGAGGGTGCATTGGTAATCCTGGCAGGGAAGAGAAAAAACCTTCCCTGGAGCAGACACTACAGTCTGCAAGGTATTTTGTAATTATTACTGAAAATATCCAACTCCTCTGTTTCTCTTAATGATTGCTCTAGAAGCATTTTACTTCACATTTAATTTTAGTCTGAAAATCCTGGCATGGCTGGCACTGATACAAATGGCTTGTGCCCCCCCCCCCAGAGCACAGATCAACGTGTAGGTGATCAGTGGGAGACCAGATGGCTTCTCTGAGCCCTGAGGGTGCAGGACCCTCACTCCCAGTTAAGATACTCTACCAGACTTGTTACTGCTGCTTCATTTTTCATGTGTGCAAATCAGCAGTCAGTGGAGATTTAGGAGCACTTCATCATATAAAATACTCACTGCAGGAGTATTTGGAGTCTTTACCAGATGACTGCTGAATCTCAGGGCCAAGACAATACATCTGCTCTTGCTTGCATGTATTACAAAGTTAGGAAATGCATGACACTCCTGTCTCCCTGAGAATTGCTAGGACAGTCAGCACTCACTCCCAGGGGCTCTGTGGCTTTAAGCAACTTACTGCAGGTAAGACTGCAGCAGCAGGGGAGAAAATATCACAATGGTTTCTCTCTTTGAAACCCATTTTCTAAAAGTAAATATCAGCCCAGAAGTATTATGATGGCTTTATTCCAGAAAGCCAGTTTGCACTGACCACTGACATTTAGAGGAAATACCTCACCTGTTCAGGCCCCCTTCTGGGATGCTTTGGCCCATTTCAGACACAGCTGCAGTCCCCCACTAACTCCACATCAGAGCTGGCTGCTCCCCTCACTATCACTGCCCAGAAAAGCAAGTGATCTCTTTCAGACTGTTTAGGAGAAGATATTCAGAAGGGAAAGGAAGAAAATTGACCTTATTTTGCCTTAGACATGAGAAAATATCCCCTTGTTTAGGTATATGACTGTGTTGGAGTAATTTTCATAACTTGGTCATAACAATTTAGGAAAGTTAAACACAGCTCAGGGAGATGCCTTCATATCCTTAATTTGACTTCCAAGAGCGATTCCATGGAAACATATGGAACTGCTCATATAAACAGAGTTCCAGGATGTGCAAGCTTTCATGGCAATGCCTTGCTTTACATCCCATGACTTCTGCAGACCCGAATCTTTGCTGATCAGTGCTCCTTCTTTGGAAATCCCTTCTGCAGCTGGGTTTGCAAGCAGGAGTGTGGTGCACAGTGCAGTCTCACAGGCAGGCTCTGTGTGTTAATGAGTCCCATGCTGCACAGCCACTCACCAGACATTTGCTACACAACCTCATTATCTCAAACTCAGTTGATAGTTAAAAAAAAGAAAGAATGGTTAAATGAAGGAAAAGGGAAAAGACAAACAGGCCAGCTTGGCTATTGAAAGCCTTTGCAAAATTACATTCAATAATAATTCAAATTAATTTTTTCTTTTGCCTTTTAAAAAGAAAAACATCCAATCCAAAGGCATTTTAAATAGCTTCACCAGCCCAGAGCATTCTCTGATATCTTCTCCCCTTCCTAGAACCTGGGAAAATAAAGTGCCCTAGAGAATACCTAATAGCAGAGTCTCTGTTGCTCAACCACACTCCTAGCAGAGAGCATCTCTGATTGCAAACCCACCTATGCAGTCCAGGTAGGAGAATTACTGAAGAAAATTATATTCCCATCCTTCATGTAGCCCAGGCCTACTTTCCTAAACCCCATCAGGGAGCTGATAGTGTTTAGCACTGCTTGCAGCTGCCTGGCATTGGCTCTGCCATACATGGAGGAAACTTCTGGCAGCTTCTCACCAAAGTCACTCCTGTAGCCTTTTGGGGAGTAAATAAGTTTGAAAATTAAAAAGGAAAAAAAATTGTTGCATATCAGGTATATCAGAATAACTTGGTTAATTTTCACTGTGTGAAAATGTTGATCAAAAACAAGGGAGTTTTTTCTTTTGAAACCTTATCTTTCCTCACAGATAAAGAAGAAAAGGAAATCTCTTTGTAATTAGTCAAATTAGTTTTGCACTTTTCCTTTCTAGAACATACATCAAATGAGGAATATTTCTAAAGAAATTATCATCATCTACTGCAAGGCTTTTTAGAGGCTGTTCAGTTTCTAGAAGGTTACAGCTAATTTAGTGATATTTTCATTCACAGGAAGCCTTCAAAAATACATTTAATTGACATTAGGAACCTTAAGAACTTGTATTGTGTCTGACTTTTTGAGGAAGACAAGGCACAATAACTTTTTTGGTCTCCTTACATTAAACTGAAAATTATTTTGGAGATGGCACATACTAGCGCTCAGCATCAGTCTCTGGTGTTCATTCAGGCACCACAAAGGTGCAACCCATAATTTGGAAGGTGAATGCAGGCCCTGTCAGGGGAGGAAAGTGCCTGGGTGCTGTGTCTGCAGGGATTCTTGGACACAGAGTGCCTCCTGAATGTACTGACAGTCACCTTTAGATGGGGAGCCTGCTGACTATGGGCAAGTGGTTTTATCCAGGAAGTGTCACTGGCGCAATAGCAAATAATAATAATGTTGATTCAGAGAACTCCCTTGGAGTTTCTACAGCTTTTCAGTTCCAACCATTTTAACCCAGTTGGTGTCAGAGAGCAGAAAATTGGTCACTGCTTACTCAATTTTCTTTTTTTTAGAGTTTGAGGCACAATGCTGGAATTGAGACTGCCCTATGCTGGGCACTATACAACAGCAGGAGTTAGTCAATAACCACAAAAGACTGCAATATAGATAGATGGGAGGTGGGAACAGAAACAAGACTGAAAGAGACCCAAATTGCCTGAAGCCACACAACAGCAAAGAGCAAGTCAATATCCTATAGACAGAATTGGATTTTACCTTTTAATCAGAAACATACCTCAATTTTTTATCATTTATAGCATTTTACTTCCAACATCAAACGATAGCTCCATAAAAGCAAAGCAGTTCTCTGACTTGAAACACTTTCTGGGTTCCTCATTATCTCTGGTAAAAGAAACCTAATAGAGAAAAGCCAGGAATAAGGGAGTAAATCATTGGTATTGTTGCTTTTATTATTATCATAGCTGCACTTGAGCTTCCCACAAATTTTACATACAGCTGAAGTGAAGCTGAGCTTTCATTTCTTTCATTGATCTATATGGGCAAAATTATATCAAGTCTCATTACTGCTTTTTAATCCTTCCCCTATTTTGAGTCTTGTTAGCTGGAGAGGAAAAAAGAGAAAATGCAGCTGACTTTTATAATTAAAACTCAACAACTGTGAGCCAAAGAACAACAGCACATCGGACACAGCTTGTCTGTGTGCCATGCAAACTCAGCCTCACCAAAGCTGACAGTGAGATGGTGGCCTGTGGGCATTGGCAGCTCTGGGGACAGCCAGCACCCTCCTGTACTTCTGGGCCACTCTGGCTCTCCCAAGTCCTGTGTGGGCTGTCTCTCACAGCTTCCAGGCTGGGGGAAAGAGCAGCCCCAAAATGTTGCTTTGCCCTTCCTCTCCAAACAGATTTATCCTCCATGTGGTCACTGTCTGTACCCATAATGTGGCTGTGCTGCAGGAGAGGAGGATCTCTTCAGAGAAATTCCATCTTTTTCAAGATCAAAAGAGAGACAAACCACACAGACACTGTGGTGTGACTGACTCTCCTGCAAAGCTGATGGAAAGAGAATAGATGGAAATGCAGGCCCTGCAGCAGGACAGTGTGTGTGCTCCCCTACCAGCTTTCCCAGGAGAGCTCCACTCTGTCCATGGGTTGTGGTGGGACTGGGAACGAGAACGAGCCTCAAGCCAGGCCTCTCAGAAGTGCCCAACTCATTCTACCTCTGAAGAATTACTAGAAAATATGCTTCTGTAATAAAAAATTCCCTGATATTTTGTAAACCCATGTTCTCTTGCAACATCATTATCTCATTAGATTGGCTTCCTTTACACCTCTGAAAGATAGAGAGAGCCCTTTGAGCTTCCTGGATGGTGATGAGACAGCAACTGGTGATACCCTTTATGCACTGAATTTTATGTACCTTCTTGTGCCTCATAAATGTGACACTTTCCTTGTGACTAGGCAGTTGTTTCAGTGTTTACCAGGTACTTCTGCCACAATATTCTATTTTGCTCCTGAGACTATAATTCTGTCACATATACAAAGCTGACTTAAAGTGAGAGAAGAGGAGATATATTCCTAAACAATAGCATTATTGTTTTCATAAAACTATCCAGAGGGAGGACAGATTTGGCTACTTTTGTTGATTTAATCATTTGCTCCTTCAACTGGACAGCTGAGTCAAGCTGCAGGAATGGGGACAAAATTTGATGTGCAGAAAACAGTTCTCTTATCTAAGCCTTCCCCTCTTCCAAGTCAAAAAAAAGTATCTGGAGTTAGAGTTCTAAACAAAGTTTTAGAAAATGGTTTTATCAGTTATCACAGGTTCTTTTAAGAACTTCATCAGTTCCTGATGAAATGAGCTCAAAGATGAGATGAATGGATCAAGTCAGCCTGATCAACAGAAAAAGAGAAGATATAAAAAAGAAGGTAATAAACACATTTCAGCTTGTAATTAGTCTATCAAAAGCTCTGCTTTCTCTATAGTCTAAAATAAGAGAAAGATTAATGAGATTTTTTCAAAGACTAGGTGTATGATCATTAGACTCTTCCTTTCATTCACATTGATTTTTAACCTTCTCTTATAAGAACATTTCTTAAAAAAACTTTATGTAAGGAACATTATTAAGCATCTTTTTCCCTTTCTGTAACATCTACATGTGTGAACAGCAGACAAATTATTATTAAAGCTTTGAAAGAGCCTCAAAACATATTGCCTCTGAGACTGCTAACAATCAACAGATGAAGGGTACAGTGTTTTAACCCACCATATCCCAAGCTGTTTCTCTCATTCTCTATGCACCTGTCTTTCCTGGATGACAGCAAGGAATATTAAAAGCATATTTTACTCTTATAATAAATTATACAAAGAATTTAATTTAGAAAGTAGACTCACCCAGACACGGTGGTTCTTCCATCCCAGCACCCACCACCTCAGGGCAGAAGAAAGAGCTCTGGTGCTGACTGTTCACACTTCTGTTCCCTCTGCACGTGTGATGTTTTGTTTCTGTGAGCAGGCAAGATTGCAGCTCCAGCCTGGATAGGATTGCTAAATGTTTTGACAGTTTGAGAAAAACCCAATAATGCAGCTTGTTCTCATATTGTAAATGTAACTGTTTGCATAAAAATTCCCAGAGATACTGCTGGAAACTCTGTTTAATTGGATTGTAAGTTCTCCTTGCATCGTTGAAAGAGCACAATCAACAAGCCCTACCTACAGCTGCTTAAAAATGGAAGCCATTTAGAAACAATAACAGCTAACGAAACCAATCTAAACCACTACAGTGCTAAAGGCCTTGTTACTGCTTTACATCCTGCATCATAAATCTGCAGGCATTGGGTGGACTTGCTATTTTTTGGCTCAACTCTGTCAAAGCAGTGAGAATGGGAACCACACATAATGCAGAGAGCTCCAAACCTGAGCATTATACACAAAATATAGGGATTTAAAATCATGTAACTCTGTTTTCCAAACCTAACAACAGTTGCTGTCAGCTGCATGAAGAGTACAAATCTGAAATCTGCTGCCAAATCAAACTTGAGCCTTAATGTCAAAGCCCAGATTTTATAAAAAGGGTAGATGTTATTAAAAAGACAGCTAATCAATCAATTACCGACACTCAGCTTCTCACCAGATCTGGTGCCATTTGTAACACGTATTGAGATCCTTGACTGGAATGAGATGCAGCAGAAAGGCAAAGAATGATTGTGGGCACTCACAGCCTGGTGATGAAGTGCCAAGGAAATGTCAATAGCAGTCAAACAGTAATTTTCCTGATTACAACATGTAATCTAGGCTCCCCTTTCCTTGGGGCTGAAGCAGAGGTTTAGATCAACAGCTTCAGACAACTGAATTACAAGCTGTGGCTGGGTGAAAAAAACACATTGAATTCTAAAGGTACACCTCAGTAACATTATCTTTAGTGGAACACAAGCACATCCTTTGTTTTATTAATGTGTTTAAGTGCCATCCTAATGGGAATATGTTGTTAATGAGGCTTATTACAGTAATTTGTATTGGAGTCATTTACAGGCCTGAGTCCCAGTGTGTTTGGCATAGCACAAGAATTAGAGTATCAGTTTCTCTGCTCTCTGAATAACACAGTCAAAGTATGGGAGAGAGAAACAAGTGATTGGCCTAGAGAGATGGGAAGTGGAGAACAGGTACGTACATGGCCATGGGGCATTAGAAAATAATGAAGTAAACAGGGGTCACTGCACATGGAGAATTGCGTTCCTCCCTTTTATCTAAGTTCAGATTTTACAAAATCTGTAAATTTATTAATTTGAGTTGGTTGCCCAATACCATCTGCATCCTATGCATTTATCTGGATCACCAAGTGATGATGAAGATAAATCATATTTTAACACACAGCTTCATCTCCTGGTGCTGCAATGGTGCCCCAAATGATGTAGACATTGTACAGTCACTGCCCATAAAAAGTAATAAAAGTAATAAAATTATAAATAAATAAAAAGTATAAATTAATAAAAAGTAATAAAAGAGAAAGCATTACTTTTAACCCTAATAACAATAATAATTACTCCCACAGTAACTTCAGTTGAAGGGTGAACATTCACAGTGTGTGAAGCTTCTGTATTTCTCCAATTGCATGGCAAGTCAGGCAGGAGCTCCTGGGAAAGCCTGGAGCTTGGGCACAGAAGGCTTGTCCCCACACAACCCATGGCACTGGCACCTTGTGCTTGGTGCTCAGAGAGAGCCCTTTGCCTAAGCCCTGGGCCACATGTACAACAGCCCTGCAGCAGTAACTCATGGGTGAAGCCTGGTCAGGCAGAAGATCCCTCCAGACAGGTTTTGCCCTTTCCTACAGCAGGTTGCTGTGTAAAACTGGTGGGGGGCTGCCATGCACATGACACTGCCTGCAAGCCTTGCAGCTGGGCAATTCTTCCTGCCTTGCTGGCACCCACCCCTGAGCTGATGTGACCTCACTACAGGCTAGGGCTGGCTTGACTGCAGTCACCTCGTTATTCTAGGGGACCAATTTGACCTGGAGTATGTGGTGGAGGGATAGAATGTAAGAAAATAAAGGTAGTGCAGGAGGTAGTCTCACACCTGAGGAGTTGCAGCTGTACCCATCACCAAAGGTTAGGAACAGGCCTACCCTTAATAGGCCACAGCTGTGTCCACTAAGAGGACAAGTGCTACAAAAGAGTGGGTTAGCTGCGTGAGGGGAGAGTTGGAGTTTGTTGGTTGTGCTGTGAGGAAGGAGTCAGTACTGTGAGGAGGTGCCCATGAGAAATCACTGAGAAGGTATGAGACTCTGCAATAAAATGACAACAATATGTGGCACACCTGAGCACATGCTCACAACCTGACTCTTCATGTCTGAAGTGCCACTGAAGTGAGTGTATAAATGTGCCTCTGTCACAACCAAAAGGGACATTTTATTTTATATTTAACCAGTCCTGTGGCATACCTGTCTCCTAAGATACTCTCAAAAGAGTAAACTTTCTTACTTCCTGACACACTCTTGGCTGGATGAGGGTCCCAGCTTGTTTACCAGTATCTTTTGAAAATACCCAAAATTAAAATGTCCAGAAGCAGAAGAAATGTCTGAGGTTTAATGGATCCTACAGTAAAGCTGACAGGCAACAGCAGCCTAGGGGTGGATACAAGAAATGCAGAGCCAGAATCACACCTCCTTTTGCTTGTTCTCTGGGCTGTACTCCACCAAGCAAGTGTCTGAACCACAATCTGTTCTGCAAGGCACTGCAAAGATGAAAATCATAAAGATGGCCATTACGTTTGAAAACTTAAATGATAAAACAAAACAAATGGACACAAAGACAAGATGCCATCACTGTGACAATCTCAGAGTGTCATCATGCTTGTCTCATAATTTCCTTTGCAGTTTTGTCTACCAATTCTATAAAGCTATTTATGAACAAGAAATTAGCTTTGCTGTTAAGAATTCCTCCATAAAGCGCATTGCAAATTATATCATGCACTCTTAAAAAAATTTACAATATTCAGTATACTATACTATAAATATTTCTAAAACTTCAACAATTTCTAAATAATTGCCAATTGCAACTGTGTAAATGAAAGGCTACAATAAACAACTATGTTCTGTTGTTCTCTAGATGCATTCACTGCTTTGGATAATATTTCACAGTGCTGCAAAAGAGGTTTTGTATTAATTAGCTGGCTCTTGTTTGTTGAAAGCAGTTGATTTACCAAATATCTTGCTTATTAGTGTGGAGGCACAGAACAGAAGGCAACACTTCATAACAGCATTTTAATAGACAACCTTGAATACTTGACTTTTAATAAGTAGCTGACAGAAGTTGAGGTACCGGTTTTTCTTTGTGAAAGATTCAACTGAGGGAATCTGGTGTTTCCTTTAAGTTGTTGGTATCCTTTCCTGCCATGTTCTGTCACACAGTTCTGCCAGCTATTCAGGCCAAGAATCATGCCTGTGATAGCTCAATAGATCAGCTGAGATCCCAATGGACAGCAGCACCCTTACTGACTCCTTTTGCAACCTTGAGCCAATAACCTCCTGTCATCTATTCTTGTAAAAAGTGTGTGAAATTGATTCTGTGCTGGTATAACCCCAGCAGGCAGCTTGGACCCACACAGCCACTCACTCAGTCTCCCACCAGTAGCATGGGGAGAAGAATCAGAAGGGTAAATGCACCAAACCTCATGGGTTGCAATAAAGACAGTTTAACAGATAAAGGAAAATAAGAACTCATTCACCACTTACCATGGGCAGATGGGTGTTCAGCCATTTCCAGGAAAGCCACACTCTACCCCATGTACCAGTGACTTGGTGAGACAAAAATCATGTCTCTAAATAATCACCAGCTTCCTTCCTTCCCCAGCCCTGCAGGTTCAGCATGACACCCTATGGCGTGGGACATCCCCTGGGTCAGCTGTGCTGGCTGTGTCCCCTCCAGCTCCTTGTGCACCCCCAGCCTCCTGGCTGGTGGGGGTGAGCAGCAGAAGAGGTCTCAGCTCTGTCTCAAGTGCAGTTCAGCAATAGCTGAGATGTTGGTGTTTTACCAACACCTCCCTCACCAGCACAAATCCAAAACGTAACCCATATCAGCTCATATGAAAAAAGTTGCCTCTATCCCAAATAAAACCAGTACAGATTCATTGTGTGCATGTGTGGTATTTGGAAGAAGTAAAAAGTGGATAAGTATCCCCTTCTGCCATGGGGCAATGTTTGGGACGGGAATCAGCTCTAGACTTATCATACCCACCTCTTTCAAGTCCTGACCAGTGTAAGAATCAACAACCTTGCATATGTTTAATGAATCTCACCTCACTTGGAAGCTTTGAAAAAATCTTGAAAAAAAGAGGTAGTATTTATGAAAAAACTGGAACGAATCCAGTTTGAAGAAATCAAATATATCAAAGTGGTAAGTAGAACATTTAGCTTATCCTCTGGATAACTTTGGCGATAACTAGTTGTTCTTCATTCAAAAACATAAATTAATTTAATTACCATTTTTGTTTTTACTTTTTTTTTCTTCTTACTTTAAATCCTACCTGTACTGGAGCTATATATTTATATAGATAGATACAGATATAGATATAGATATAGATATGACAAATGTATATGCTATTCCATCCTGACCTTAATGGCCCTGCTGGATTTGGCATGCTCATGATTTTGCCCCAGGATGTGTTTTTACATCTGTGTATGTGGCAGAAGGCATAGGGAGGAGATTATTTTCCAGTCTTTGACAGCATGAAGGATTTCAGCACCAATGTTAGGCACACTGAATCTCCTCACCAAAGTGAAATTAAATCTGCTCTCAAGAAGTAGTGGCATGGCAGAGACAGTCTCAAATGCATGCTTTGATACATCACTAAAGTCAAGTAATAAAAGCAAGTGTTAATAAAAGCCAAACAAAAACCAAGTGTTTCTGATTAGTGTAACTAGAGACCAGGGAAACTTGGTTACATTCAACCTGAGACTTTAATCACTACTCTTTTAGTCACCCCTGTGTTTTCTACATAAAAAAATTAAACAACATTTTAAACATGGCTTATTTGCAGTTCTTGTCAATATGTTCCTTAAACAGGCAATGGGGCTTAGGGGACAATGAGACATGAGAAAGATGAAATAGGATTTGAAGATGCAAGAATGTTTTCTGCATGCAGCCAGGCTAATCCAGATCCCCAGCAAGTCCCTAATTCACAGACCACTGGGACAACAGAAGAACTGCACTGACTTCACAGGCTTTGCAGTCCACAGTATAAATGCCCAAATTCAGATTTCAGAAAACTCTGAATGTAATCAGTTCAATCTAGAAAATGTTACACCACAGTAAGCACTATCAATTCCTTTCTACCCACACTTACTCTTTGTTACAATATGCTTCATTTAATTTTAAATGTAGGCTATTTTTTAATGAGAAAAGGTTGCTGAGATTTCAAACCTCTCAGGATTTTGCAATGCCAAGCATTCCTGGGTTATGGCACTCTTGCTCTACTTTGGTAGCCATTACCTTAGTAGATGTGGAACAGGAAATTAAAAGAAGTAAGTTTTCCTGTCCAGTCTGGACAAAGCATTAGTAAATATCCTTCAGAAAAAGAAAACGTAAGAGGGGTTATTCATAATTTTTATAATTTTCCTGGAAAAATGTAATCATAGTTTTTCAATAGAGTTTTTATCTGGAACTGGTTATATGGTCTATTTGCAGGGATGAACAAATGAAAGGCACACACAATCACACACACACTCCTGATCAGACAATATGATCAACCCACCCTGTGCTAGCTGAAGACATCCCCAGATAGGCCTGCATGGCTTTCCAGGGGAGCCCACAGTCTCAGTGGTAACTGGGCCAAGAAACTGTCTTGACAACCGTAATCCTGTCTGCAGAGAAAATCAATTGCTAGCTGAACTGTAGCAATCCAAAGGTATCCATTCTGCCCAGATTGTGATGCACCAGGCAAGCAGCCCACCCAAAAATTTCCCTTCCTGATAGCCAGAACACTTTCCAAGGATCTTTCCAAAGGATGGACCATGAAAGCTGTGTGAGAAATCTCAATAGCATCTACTGCTGGGGAAGCCACTGGTCCAGAATAATGCACAGCAAGCCTTGGCACACAGACTGGTACCAACCTCCATGGCAGTTCTCCTTCACAGCACTTTCCAAATGGGTGCTTGCAGATTTTGAGGAACACGCTGTTCTTTCCTCCATAACTCTGCATGCCCCAGCCTGTTTGTATGCTTTTGTAGCTCGTGCTGCATTCTGCAGGCTGTGATTATTAAATGCTGGTGTTTGCTGCTCCTTTTCCATTGAGAAAAATGTGAGCGAAACAGAAATTATATTGCTACATTAACACAGAATCAGGAGAAGGAAGTTACAATGAGTTCCCCAAAGACAGATGATTCATACATTTCATAAAAATTGTACCATATGCATTAGCTGTCGTTGTCAGATAACATTATTGTTGCAAGCACTGTTGCACATAAGTACTTCATTTATCTAAATCCAGACTTTACACTTCTGCACACTCTGCAGGTCCCAGGCCTGCCATGATGGAGTTACTAGCACAATGTAGCAATGTATTATAGTGTCAGATCGACTCACATTTCACATTTTTAACTAAAGAAAATCAAAATAATGAAATGCAGCCATAGAAGGAACAACTGCTCTCATCTGCAGCTACTCCTACTTAAGAGTTATTAAATAATAGCAATAAAAATGAGAGAATATGTTGGTATTGACAACCTGTATAGACTGGAATACAAGATTTATCTTTTATTCAATGCAATTATTTATTTCTACTAGATGAAACATCATTAATTTTTCCTCTACTACTTTTTTGGGCCTCAATATTCAATATCTTCCTAAGCCCAGAATATGTTTCCATTTAGTCTTCAGGGGTTTGGGGTCTGTCTTACCCTCTTATTTTCATTACTCCATCCTGCCACTTAGCCACCCTCCTCATTGCAGCGATGCCGTGGCCTAAAGTCCTGTGCCTGGCTAGCTGAGAGGGCGGCCAACAGCCCCACTACAGCAGGGGGTGTCAGTCCCGGTGGCTGGGCCCCAGGACTGGCAGCTTCAGGCACCCCTCGGCGGTGAAAGCCTCGGGCTGTGCCTGCAGGACGAGGTCTTCGGAGAAAAGCTGCGAGGCAGGGCGGAGTGAAGCAAGAGCCGGACACTCTCTGGGGTAGAACTGGTTTAATGTCCCGGGGGACGGCCAGCGGGGGGTGACAAACTGGGAAGGACCAGCAGAGAGTGACCAAGAAAATGAGCAGAACATGAGATTATAAAGGGAGGTGGTAACTGGGGGAGGAGTTTACAACGGACCAATACGGGAAGGTCAGGGGAAGGGTTTAACATAATAGACTTGAGGAAAGAACCAATGGATACAATGTAGAGGAGGGGCCCCGGGACCTCAGCCAATCACTGCTCCCACCGAGGGGAACCTTCTAGAAGACTGGGAGTGGTGGGGAGTGATTGACTGAGCCCAGGGAGGGGAGCAAATTATACATATTTGGAAACAGGAGGTGGGGAAATTACATAACAAGGAGTGGCAACCATAGTAACGAAATAACAGACAGAAACTAGGGAGGGGAAAACTGGGAGGACAGAACCATCATGACAAATAAGGGAGAACTGGAACAAACCAACACAACACAACACCTCATGAATAGGGTTGGTTTGTCTCCCATTACAACAGGTTCCTGCCTACATGAAGAGAGGTGGGAATGCTCTCAGCATTAGTGGGAACTTTGCCTTTCCAAACCCCTTGTCCACTCAGCCTGCCCAAATAAGACCTGTGAATATGGTACTCACCAGGTGATAGATGGGAGTGCAATGTCCACCTGCTTCAGCTGTATCATCCTCAAACACAAAACAAGGAGCAGGAATGTGGGGTCACTCCTTTCACAGTTTTGATGCCAGGCAAGCAAACTAAAACTAGATTCAAGAATATGGAAATAAACATAAAAACTAGATCCAAGAATATGGAAATAAACATAATTTTAGTACACAACGCTGAGCTCCAATCTACCTGGCAACTGTAAGAAGTCATTTACTCACTTTTCACTTATTCTGTGTGCAGGAGGGAGTCTTCTGGGAGATTGACATGATGCAAGTCATAAAATGATCATTGTCACAAACCTGAGTTGACTCTGCTGGCAGCCTTTCACATCTCATATTTCCAGCTGTAATTAATGAGGCATTTTCCAGAATGCAAATATAAGATTTTTAAAGCTTTTCTTTAAAGCTTTTTAGCTTCATTTTCCATTTTTGTGTTCTCTGAGATACAGGAAACATAGAAATATAAGGTGGAATGACAACAAGATGCAAAAGGCATAGAAAAGTATGTAAATATTTTACATAAAACAAAGAATTTCATTTGCCTTGAGACATGTCAGAGTGCATATATTAACTTAATTTCAATTACAAATAAAACTGCCTTTCTTGCAGCTAAGTTAGATTTGAGCCAATGCTTCACTTCACTTTGCATAAAGGGAAGGATGCCAAGACAATATTGCAGGCATAAAAATGTACAAGCCCTGATATCTCAAGACAGGAGTATTGCTTAGGCATCTGCATGCAGTACATTACCAAATACCACCAAAAAAAACCCCAAATAAACAACATAAAAACCCCACCAAACCCAAAACAAAGCCCAAACCCCCAAATTTGTATAGCACCAAGCATTATTGTAGTGGTAGGAAGGGTGCCCCAAACCCTTTGCTAAGAAAAGGCACAGAGGGCACTGGATAGCTGCTCTCTCTTTCTCTATTAGCTGTAATTTTCATGTTTTCCAAGACATTTTACTGAGCAGGTAAATCAATTCCCATTTTTCAAATCAATATTTTCTTGTCTTGAATGCCTTGTGCTGATAAAGCACTTTCAAGCCCAACTTGAGTTTCTCTTTGTGTTCTGCATTTAATATTATTATTGGAAACTAAAACTCTGCAATTGTCATGATGGCAAAATTTTTGCCACAGCATCCTCTCTGGAATAAAATCTAAATTTATTGTAAAGATAGAGATTCAGCAATGATGACCCTTTATGATGGCCCTCTAGATTCAGCAGTAATTTGAAAAGCAAGAATTTAAAGATCAAGCCTACCAGTGCCAGTCTACTGTTTTTTCTGGCCAGTTTTTCACAACTCACCATGAGAAGTTATTTGATATTTGCATGCAGCACAGACAGAGATTTCTGTTAAATTTAAATTTCTGCTGAAGTTTGACCACTTTTCTTTGTAATTTTTGAACTTGTCTTATGTCAAAACTAACCAAACTAACCCCTCAAAATATCCAGCACATAAAATTGGTTTTATGTCATTATTTTAGGAATCTTTCTGAGATAGCTCTGCCTTGCTCAGCTGAGTTACTCAATATATTTATAGCACTGAGCAAGCATTGTAAATCAGAAATCACAGAATGGGTCAGGTTAGAAGGGACCACAGTGGGTCATCAGCTCCAACCTCCCTGCTCAAGCAGGGTCATCCCAGGGCACAGAATGCATCCAGACAGTTCTGGGATATATCTTAGTGAGGGAGACTCCACAACCTCTCTGGGCAACCTGTTCCAGTGCTTGGACACAAGCACAGTAAAGAAGTGTGATATAGAGATATATAAAATGCAGCACTTGATACTCAAAGCTTGAAAAATACTTGAACTTTGAAAGAAACACTAAAATCCTCTTCATTTCCAAAGATGAAATTACTTCTCTTTCATTATCTGATGCTTCTTGGAGACCTCATCTTTAGAGTTCAAAACCAGAAATATCCAACTACCTTATGTTCAGGATGTTTCAGCAGGGCTGGAGATCATGTAGCAGATAAAACAAAGATGCTGTCTGGGATTTCTAGACCAATAAGAAATGATTTTGTGAACCTGAACTTACAGACACTGATATGGCATGAAACCTTTTGAAAATCTTCTCTCACTTCCAAGCACATCACCCAGTGAGAGGGCAAAGACATCATCATTTGATGGAGTTTCTGCTGACTCCATGTTCACTCTTTGCAAGAGGTTCTGACAAAATATTCAGAAAAGGAGATATTTTTTCTGAAACACGCAGAGTATTTGCTTCTATGTCAGGGTGCTTATGGCTGTAACTCTAAAAATATGGACAGCTTTTGTATGGAGATAATTAAAAGCGTGATGCACTTAGACTGAGAAGCAGTGACTTCAGAAAACACAGAAAGCCCCAGAACAACATGATCCAGTAGTTCTGGTGAGATTATGGTGTTTCCATGAATGCATCATTTAAAAATAATGCAGTACATCTCTGAAGAATATAGTTCAACTCAGATTTAATATGGGTTCACTACTCTCTATTCCCAACCGCTAATTTAGAAGAAGAAGCTAATATATTGAAAAAAACATTTTAGAAAGCAGGAAATACATTTCAAGTTCCAGTAAAACAATTGGAATCATCTAAGATTTGCTTAATTATGCAATATAGTTAGCCCTTAGTTAGTGATTTAAACCTTAGGCTAAATATAAGAGAAAAGCCTGTCATTTCACTTGAAATAAATATGACTTTTTCTCACAATAAGCATTTGCTTTTTTTATATTAAAATTTTATATTATTATAAAATTTCTTCATCTTATGATTAGGTTGCCCTGCCAAGTTAAGATACTTTAATTAAATTGAAACCATCTAGATTTGCTATAATGACCAGAGAAAAACAAAATATGAAAAATGAATCTGCAAAAAAAAAATCTTCTTTGAGACATTTTATCAAAATGGTGATTTTGCAATCTATTAACAGCTGTAGGCCAAAAAAGCACATGAAATCACTCAGGCTGGCACATCCAGAGGTCCTTTATCACTAAAGGTGAAACTATAATTTCAACAACAGTTCAGCCATTCAAACAGCTAGCTAGTGGTCAAATTCCTTCTATAACATTATGGAATAAAATTATAGAATTATAGTTATTACAAAATTGAGTACATTTCAAATGTACAACCAAACGTTTATAGAGGTTTGCAGAAATGAGGTTCATCGTGCAGGAGCTCATGCCGTGCAGAAGCAAGAGCACACCAAGTCTCTGCTTGTGACCTGTAAATGCTGTGATGGACTGGGAATCTCACAGCAGCCATTTCCAGAAAACACAAGAAAGGCCAACATTCATAACCTCTGCTTCAAAAATGCAGGTTGATGACTGAGAACAAGGCTTGTTGGGCCACATCCATGCTAGCAGCCCCACTCCTGTGTGGCTCCTCTGCAGCCTACACTCCTTCCCCACCAGCAGGAGGGAGGTGAGTATGGACATCTCACAACCAAATCTGCACGGTCCACAGAGAGCCCAGAAGACGTGGAACAAGAGAAGTGTTTTGAGGAGGAAAACAACAAAAATTTGCATTGGAAGTGGCGTCCTGGAAATGGGGAAAATTTCCATCCCACTGTACAGATGTCCCCTTGTTGTGAAGAATGAAAAGCAAGCAAAATGCAATTGTAGAGAGGTCTGCCATCCTCACCTTCCTTCTGCTACTGCATTGCCTCAGTAACTTGCTGGCTTTTAGCATCCCTTCTACACTGTTATCTGCACTGTAAGTCAGAGATCCATGGGTTAGATGTATTAAAGGATTCAGGCTTTGTGGCAGCAGCCATTTCAGTGTCTGCCTTCCTGGTGCCTGGCTGCTGAGTGCC
Source organism: Melozone crissalis (assembly GCF_028551555.1). Taxonomy (NCBI): domain Eukaryota; kingdom Metazoa; phylum Chordata; class Aves; order Passeriformes; family Passerellidae; genus Melozone; species Melozone crissalis. The sequence goes on along the minus strand of NW_026535791.1, from coordinate 56,529,750 downwards.
ACCTCCATTGGATTCGTGACAGGCAGAGCTGGGAGCAAGGATGCTCCAGGGCTTGCTGAGAGACACCTCAGAGAGGCACCTGCCTGAGAGCCCACTGCTTGTGTGGCCACACCTGAGTCACAGTTAAATTAGCTTCAAGCCATGCCAGGGGATGTTTATATTGGATATTAGGAAAAATTGCTTCACTAAAAGGTTTGTCAAGCCCCAGAACAGTCTGCCCAGGGAAGTGGTTGAGTCACCAGCCCTGAAGATATTGAAAAAAACGTGTAGATGTGGCACTCAGGGACAGGGTTTATGGTGGACTTGGCAGTGCTAGGCTTACAGCTTGCCTTGATCTTAAATGTCTTTTCTAACCTCGAGGATTTTGTGATTAGCATCAGGTTGGAACTTCTAGCCTGGAGTCCTCTCCTGCACTGCAGCTGTACATTGTACTCAGGCCTGTGTAACACAGGGAAAAGTCATTGCCTGTGTGACAGGGAAGCAGGAGACTTCCATTTTAGCCAAATTACTAAATTGTGTACAGGTCTCACTTGCTATCCCAACCATCCTGCTGCAGGCTTTATGCTCAGGATGTTCCTCTCCCTTCCTGTTGTAGTTATATTCCTGAGCAAAAAGTGATTTAAAAAATCAGTGGACTAGAGAGAAGCTGCCTAATCTTTTAAACGGTGACTGGGAAATTTGATCAGAAGTAAAGAGGCTTGGTTTCTAACCACTGCTCTAACAGCTTTCTGTGCACAGAAATAAAATATTTAATAGTTGGTGAACAGAAGTGTGAAAATCTGTATGTATGAAGAGCTAGCTTAAGGAATGGCAAGTAAGGATCAAAATTTAGGGTTTAATATGTGAAATTACTCAGTCCCATTTAGGGATCCTCAAACCTTTATGAATTTGGGCTAATAATGGCAGACTTGAACCACAGGCCATTCTGACTATTACCAGTCTTGCCCCGAGATAACCATGTTAAATGCAAATGTGTATTCATTCCTGCAGCAACAGTGATTTGACTATTTGTCAAACTATAAAAAACTATAATAAAAATGAATAATTATAGTAATACTACTAATAATAATTCTATTACTACAACTACTACTAATAATAACCCTATTTGTTTATTTCCTATATAACTACTCAACTTCACATGGCCACTGCAGTGGCTGCCTAGAGCCTTAGACATTGTCATGTAGTAATGTGCACATCCTTACCTGGGAGGACAAAAATAATCCTAGACCATGAGCAGCTTCATTTCACAGCCTGATTTCCTCCATATTTCCACTAAAATAGTTCCCAAGTTTCTGATACATGCAGCTACCTTTACAGATGTCCTGGTTTATTGTTTCATTTTTCAGGGATCCACAGAAATAGAAGCACATAAAATTTTGCCAATTTTTGTGTAAAGAGAAAAAAAAATCACATTATTGAGTCAATGCATGAAACAAAGTCACACAGAAAATCGAATAGAAAAATAGCAACATCTGAATCACTGCCTCAGTTTTTCCATCACTTTTTTGGATATGTTTGGTGGTCACAGAAACTCCAGGGTTTTGCTGAAGCCCCATCTCTTCTGGTGCCTGCAGCCAAGTTACATCTGTCTTTCTCTGGTAATCAAAGAAAGGCTGCTTGTAAAATTATCTCTTTTCTTTTATAAGTACTGGTGCCCTTTTCCAGGCAATGTCCTTTGCTACCCAGAAATCAGTTTGGTCATCTGTTTCTTGGCTACCTGCTCATCTGGCAGAGCACTATTTGCTTGTCCTTTATCCAAGGATAACAAACTCATACAGTTTTACAGCCCTGTGCTAAATACCACAGCTTTTCCAATCAGCCCTATGTGTGCCAAATCAAAACAAGGAGGTTACATTGCAGATATGGAAGCAAACATCAGACACAGGTGGATAAAGATACATTTAGCTACACACAGACCCACCTCATCAAACATGGATGCAAAGTCAACAAGTTTCACTGGCAAACTGATTTTTTTGAAGCTTTTGGTAAAGGGTGAGTCTCCCACCAACGTCAAAACATAACATCAGCCAAAGCTCATCCCTTTAAAAGACAAGTACTGACAAAACTGGGAACAAGAAATGCAAAAAGTTTTGCTCTCTTAGTCTAGCAGCATCTGAAAACAAAATCCTGCAGCTTTCTCTGCAGACCTCAGGCACAGAGCTCATAAGACCAAAAAACTGCTGTTAAATAGAATTTAAACTAATTGCCCCTGGTTACAGGATGTGAGATGCTAAAACTGTCCCTGTCTCCTGATGAAATCAGTGTCTGTGTTCTCCTGTGAACATATTTACATTTTTAGCCTTCTCTTAATCCACAAAAGAACTTTACATGTATCAAAGTTGCATCTTGTCCTTGAATGCTCCTTTTTTCTCTAAACTCTAGTTTCTTTGGTGGTTTATCTCTTGTCTCTGCATTCTTTGAAGCCTCTGGATACCATCTGTGAATTTGATTGATGTGTAAGTTTTCTTCTCTTATTATTTTAGGTCATTTATACAGAAGTAAGTATTAGGCTCCACACTAACCCCCAGTGAACCCCACTTTGCTGTTTTACCCCTAATAGTTGCTTTGGTTTCTGGTTTTTCAGTCATTTTTTTATTAAAACTGCAATTAGTACTGGGATATTTATAAAGAATTTTTAAGATTGGATTTCCTTTGTTGAAAGTCTTGGATTTTTGCAGAAAGTTCTTAATAAGAGGCAAAGGTGCTGACTTCACATTGCTCTGTATCATTTCAGCTGAAGCACAATAAATGCTATAAAATTACTGGGAAAATGCCTAACACAACCCTGCATTCAAGGAAATGGTGTCATCAAAACTAGGAGAGGTATTTTTTTAAAAAAAATATTTTGACTGATTTGCCTCTTGTGCTTTCAGGTCTGCCACTTATAACTCCACAAGGCTTGTCAAACTCACTTTTCCAAGAGAAAGATGTGAATTTTCTTCTTGTTCTGCTCTGAGACAATATCAAAGAAAATAGAGGTGACTTCTGTAATCTTTCAATACACTAAGTTTTTATCCCTCTGCAGTTTGAACAGCATAATTAAGAAGTCCTCATTTAGAGTTTGAAACTTTAATCATGGTTGTCCTAATAAAATCCTCTCTGGTTTGATGGACTTTATATTACTTCTCCTCAAGTGAACCCCAAACTGATTACTTGACAGGGAGCATTATCTAATTAATTATTTAGAGGAACAACTACCAAATTACACACAGAGATTGAGCAGCATATGGTGATCCAGTTTTAATCTTCTAATCCGGAGTTCAAATCCCAGGTGGGGACTACAATCTTCTGAATATTAATCTAATTGCACCTCTACTGTCCCAGAAAATGCGTTTCTTTTGCTTATGAATTTTTCATTATTTCATCTGTAGTGAGAGAGAAGCCTACATCCATCACAGTTTGGAAAGCATGTACTACATGTCCACGAACTCCACTTTTCACCATATTTCTGAGCAGTTCCTCTGCACTTCTATGCCTCTTTTAACACTGAGTTCCACCATCGCCCCTACAATGGAACCCTCAGCGCTTGTTTGCCAAGGCACTGAGTGCTCTACTCTGGACAAGCAAGCCTCCATCAAACCCCTTCAATGTAGGAAGACCAGTTTGTTACCATTTCCTTTCATCTGTGCTCAGTACACAGGTGACCAATATGGACTTAAGGAAACATACTTGGGGTTTTGAGATTTGTTAACTCTGATAACTACTCAAAAGTCTATTTCTTAAAGTAACCAAACACTTGAACAGCTAAATTAGGGTTCAACTGATTCAAAATATAAGTGTTGCTGCATCTTTTTCATATTTTTTTAACATAGCCTAAGGATAAATTGACTTCAAAATTGTTTGCATATTTTTTAAAAAGTGCGTATCAGGGAGAATCTAAACACTGGTTGAAAATGTAGTGTTTTGTTTTTCACCCAAATGTCTGTACATATGACAAACACAGTGTCAAACAGGCTAGAATTTGCATGGCTTTAAGCTTAAGGACAGAAATAAAGTATTTAGCAAAATGAATATTCAGAAAGAGCTCCTTTCAATGCCCTGCAGTCTCTTCATCAGAGCTTCATAAATGGCTCAAAAACCAACCTACTCCTAATCCTAAGGAAAGTCACATAAAATCCCACGCTGCATCCAGTCCTTCATTCCACATGATGGCCCACAGCTTGCCTGCCCTCAATCCCACATGGACCACACACCTACCTCATTCACCAGCTATTTTATCCCAAATCTAAACACTGCCTTACAGTAAGTCTCTCCTAGCCACCAACCCAGAGGCAATTTCCCTCAAGACAGGTGGAGATAGGCAAGGGCAGCCTCACAAGGCAGTGTGTGTGTTGCTACCTATCCCTAAGGTGTCACTGACTACTTAAATCCCCACACATGGCTTCAATCTATGAAGTACAAAAAGCATGGCTTCTCTCACACTGATGCAACAGGCTAGGTGAGAAAAATGTCAAAACTGAGCCCGGGTTCCACCCTCTACTGGTTTTGCATCACAGGCTCCTGAGCAAAAAAGCAATGATTGATGTGAGCAATTAAAAACTGTGATTGGTATGGGACTGAAGAAGCAGTCCTACCACAAGAAGGATGTTTGAGCTGGGGTTTATTTCTCCCTCAGCAGCACTATCTTTCACAGTGCTTTAGCAAGAGCTGCTGTGGTGTGTTCTGCACAGGGTCTCTGCCGCAGGATGTGAGGAAGCCCAGGTTTCACTGACTGCCTGCACCTGCCAATTGACACCAGCAACCATGGGCTAAATGTTGCAGCAGAGACAGGTGAAACCATAGTGTTGATCCTACCTGCTCTGTGCTTTTTGTTTGCCTGCTTTCAACTGCACATTGTGCACACATTAGCCAGTCATCTGCCAGCCCTCTTCCTCCACAACTAACAGTTATTCTTCATGGGTTCTGTGCTTTATTTTTTCCATCTTTCCTCTCATGCCACAAGTCTCTGAATGCTCTTGTAATAACTAGATAGAATAGCAGCCAACCCTTCCTGGGCTTGGAGTGAGAGTGATTTACATTTACAAAAATACCCAAAATAAAGGAGAGCAAAACCATGAAGTAAAAGCTCTAGAATGCTCCAATCAGTATAAATTTATAATTAATTATTATGCATGGAGGGACCGTCTCATGTTAATGTATGCCTAAGCACCTGTGTCAAGCTCTTGACTCCAGATTCTCTAAGCAGAGAGCAGGTGCTGTGGCTCAAGATCCTGCGCCCCACACTCACTTCAGGGCAAGATCAGCCACACCCGGAAGCACTACTTCTTTCCAAGGACTGTGGAGGTTGTTCAGACAAGGGTATATCAGATCCATCATCTCTATCTGCTGGGCTGGATCCTACTCTACATGCTTGAGCAGCAACAGAAAAAACAAGTTTGGAGGCATAGGTAGGTTGGGGGCTTTTTTTGGCTCTTTACCAGAAGAACTCAAATTTCATATTTGTAGGGGGACCTTGGCCCACTCCAAATGCTCACAACTTGGGCTGGTATTTCTCAGATAAATTACTTCTGTATCTCCTGGCAGGCTGGTGGCAAGGCTGTCCTCAAAGTGTGCAAAAAATAAAAAGGAAACCAGGTGCTGTATGGGGAAATCTGAACATGCAAGTGGAAATATCACTTTCTAGCCCAATGAGAAAGAAAATTCTTCCTTCCTGTGGCTCTCAGGGCCCTTTCTGTAAAATGACTTTGTAAGGAGCAGTCTAAAAGGAAGCTCATGCAACAAGGTCTGTGGAGTAGGCCCCAAACCCAGATCTCCCACTGTCCAATCCACCTTTAACCACTGTATCTGAAGGACTTGCCACAGCATTTCCAGCCTGTTCCTGCTGCCACAGCAGTTGCTCTTGCTGTAACACGGGTTGCACTGCCATTGGCAAGAGGCACGTGTCCTCCAGCAGATCCAAGTGCAAAACTGGTGCTCAATCTGTACATCCCACATGGCCATGCAAGCCTGCCAGGGGTGCTGAAAGCCCAGTTTGTCTTTTTAACATCTAAATAACTTTACTGCGGAAAACTTAGGCAACTACAGCCATACAGATTGCTGTGCTAGATTTAGAAAAAGAAAGGATTTGTGGATTGCTCTCTTTAGCTCATCTGATCTCAGCCTATATTTTTCTTTAGATACCTTCTACCCTTGCCAGAGCTGGGCCTAAGGTAACAGCAATAACTTGTTATCTTGTCACAGCAAGAGAGGGACAATTAATTCAATGAGTGGGTCTAACAACATAAACAACATAAGAATTTTGCACATACCACATAGAAATAGCAGAGTTCTCATTTAACTTCTTATTTTCTTCTGATGCATGATTTCATCAGCTTCACCATCCTGCACAGCATAATTTTGTTACTATGGTAAACAATTTATCTCTCTCATTTTATTAATAGTAATTCCAAACAATTAAAAAATTGAATCTACAAATTTAGGTTTATGCCTTTGGCAAAGGCAGTCTGTTTTGTAGATCAGCAGCTGTAACTTTCCTACCCAGAAAACCTCACTACCCAAGGTTTGTGTTATGTTCGCACAGATGTTCACAAACAAATTCAGTCTATGATTATTTTCAGATTAATGACATCCTGCTCTATTAGAGCATTGCCAAATCATCCTTTTATTGCCAGTCTTGCAAGGTTTTGTGTTTGGTTTTTTTTTTTTTTTCTAAAGCACCAACTCCAAAAGACACATGATTAGTCAAAACCCTCAGTTTTCCTTCTTAAAGTCTCAAGCAAGTCTTGTCGCAAGCTTGACTCATGTTACCCTAGGGGCCCAAAGAACAGAAGATAATTGTCACATTTTCTTAACCACTTCCAAGACTTTTAAGGGTCTGACTCATGATTTCTAATGCCTACAGTTGGCAATACTGCATATACATTACATGTGTCATATCATCCATATGCCAGTAAACAAAATCTTTAGGAAATGTCCAATTAGTTACTACTCACCCTGTTTATAATAAATGATTTTTTAAAATAATGTTTACATCTCTGGTGCCAAAGAAGTTTTATCACTGCAGTAGTCACACACAGCAACAGAAAATAAATTCCTCATTAATCTGATTAAAAACAATTAGTAAAATCTACCTCCTACTCAAACATGCATGTGAAACCTAAACAGAACTACTTTTGATTTCTTAACTCAGCAGCCTACAAAACAGAAGGTAAGCCATGAAAATGCTCACTGAATATCAACTATGCAGGCATTTGCTGTACTGCTGTCATTGAAATATAAACATGAGACAACTTGTGAAGGTTTGTTCCATCTGAGCACTCTGTCATTGTGTGCTTACCAGTGCCCCAGCCCAGCAGTGGAAGAACCCTGCAAGGGCTGGAGACATTTTGGGGAGAGCTGCAGCTTACCTTAGTCCTGCTGCAGAGAACAACACCTTCACCAGGCCAGCCACCTGGCACCAGATTTGTCATATACTCCATTTCTAAAAAGCTTCTGCAAAAATAAAGGCAGAATGTTTGTTTATAACATGGGATAGCAGCATTTCTATGTTTGAATTCAAATTTATGGCAAAATTTGATGTTTGATTACTCATGTTAACATTTAATCAGTTTTGCACTTTAGAGAAAGGCCCTCATTTATAATGCTTGGCATCAAGTAACCAGAATCAGAAAGCCACACATAAAACAAAAAGATCCCTACCATATAAATACATACAGTGGGACTAATTTCAGGCATATTTGAATCATCCATTACTCAATTAGATATTTACACCATTCAGTTCAACTCTTTCATTCTGGCTCTACTTTTGAGCCTACAAATAAAAATCTAGTATATGTTGTACAGATGTGATGCTTATACCTCAGAATGAATCAGAAACACATAAATGGTTAAGCAATGTATGTGCTCAGACTTGCTTAGTCTGAGTCAGAACCCTTCTTCTCTCCATGAACTTCATGAGCATGCTTTCTACAACTTTCTAGAATAATAGAAAAAATATAAGCAAGGAAAGAAGGGAGTAAAGAAAGAAAATACTTGGGAGGTATTTTTGTTTCATGGACTTAAGAGATTATTAACTTAATTATCAGACTGGCAATTATTAATAGCTTATAATTAAAGACTAAAAAATGTCTAATAAATTGAACATCTACTTGATATTATCTATTAGAAGCCCAACCTGAACACTATCACTGTATTGGAAGTGTTGTTCATTTTGCCAGGAACTAAACACGTTTATCTCTATATTTCTTGCTACATAAACACACTTTGTTTTCTCGCATCACACCAAAATATCCCTAAGAACACATTTGTATGATTCAATGCTTTAATACCTGGGTTGCTTTCCCCAGAATTAGATCCAATATCTTGTATTGGTTAAGAAAGTAATTTTTAATAATAAATTCCCACCATTTCTAGAAACAAAATGGCAGAGAAATTACTCCATTCCATGGAATGCATTATTAAAGGTCAGTATTAGTGAGGGGATTTATCAATTTGCATCTGAGGTTTTTTTGTTCTCCTGACACTGTTGCCCAGCTCACATGACCTAAGCAACCACTCCCAACTGACAGACAGCAGGAACAATGTGCACTTCATTTCCCCCCTAATTTTCTTTTTTAAGACAGACTTCTTTTCATCTTTGAGCACAAGTTTATACTTCACTGATTTTATTCAGCTTGCTATAATCTTTACCCTTAATGCAAAAAAGTCATCTGCTATGTGAGTTAGATGGGGAAAATACATTATGCATGCAACAGAGAGAATGCACAGAGTTAGATCTTAGTAAGCATCTACATCTGCCACTCAGTCATTGCTGATAACATTTTCCTGAAGCCATATATATTCCAAACTTTGGTTTAGGAGTTGGGGGGAGGGGGCGTTGTCACTGAAGTAAAAACCACCAAAAACTGAGACAGAAATACTGAAGCGTTTCTACCTCCAACTCCAGCAGTGTAGTACCTGTATTCACTAATTTCATACAGAAAAAGCATGCAGCTATACAAAAAGCAGAAAATCCCTCCAAATTCATTGTTTCATAAGCAAGTGAAAAAGCTGACTATGTAAACACATCAAGGTTGTACTGATTATGGTCAAAGGAACAAAAAAGGAACATACCATCTAGAACTGTTGTTCCTGGGAACCTTGAGACACTGAGATGTATTAAGGCATAAAATGGAACTTGTTGACTTGTTAATGTGATTAAGTGCCATCACAAAGATTCTACAGTACACGAGACAAAAACATAACACATTTAGCCAAAGCATGCTATGGCATTTTATCCTTGAATTTAGACTAGCCTTTATGTGCTCTGAAGTGCAATCTTGCTTTCTGCCTCTGTTATTGGTCAAGAAGTTGAAAGGGATCAAACATGCAACAGCCCAAAGTTAAGAGGAGGCTCACTGTCCAAGAGCTGTCAGCATTGTGCTTTCCTACAGCCAGCTACTACAATAAAGGCTTGACTTGAGACTTCATGAAGAATAATAAATGTTCCTTCCTTCCCCCTGACTTCAGCAGCTTATTTCCACCCCAGTATACATATTTTTGGAAGATGTGCCAAAGATGCCAGTGGAGAAAATGTGTAATTTTCACAAAATGAAGGATTTAATATACACATATACATTTTAACTCCAATAACAATCTCCTCGGCATTCTTCCCAAATGTCTTGATAACGTTTTTGATGATATAAACATGAAAAGCAGTAACAGCTTTTTACTTCCAATCAGCTTTTTATTTCCTCCTTGACTGCAGACATTTCTCTCAGCATAATCCAGAGCAAGGTTATCCTGCCTAGTGTTTGACAAGTTCCTATCACACATTCCTGACGTAAGGAGTGACGACACATTTGCTGTTAGCCCACACCAAGTGCCAAGGGAAACCCTAACATGTGCCTAAGCTTTCAGAATGGGACTTTGAAGATATTCTTAATTAGCATTTGGTCACATTCACATTCATCATCTCAGTTGAAAAGGAGCCCCATGAAAGCCTGAGCTTTAAAATAGGAGCTTGAAAAACACAACAGCAAAATGAAAGGCAACATGGCGATTCTAGACAGTGCACTTGAAAGAACAGTATTGATTTCCACCTTTTTTTCCTAAAGTATGATAGGTACAAAATCAAGCTTAAAATCAAGAATAAAACAGAAGAATATTAAAGTTTTGTTTTGTTTATTCTTCTTTGGTAAACTTTACTGTCTATGTAAAGCACTTAACATAAGGTCAGTTTCATAGTCCTGTGGCACCACATAAAGCTCCTCAAGTACCTTCCTGTGCCAAGTCAGAGCAGGTACTGAAAAGAGTCCTTGGGCGTGCAGGTGGCAGCTCTCTTCCCACCCATCAGCTGCACCACCTGCTCCTAAACCTAGGCTGCAATTGTTCTCCTCTGCCTTTTCCCAAGAACAGTCATATCCAAAACATCACACCCACTATGGGAGCACCCCACTCTTGAAGGGAAGTGCAGGACTCACCTCCAGCATGGAAACTTACCAGTGGAATTATGCACTGTAATTACAGTGGGATAATTTCCTGAAATACACAAACAAAACTGCCTTCCCTTGGAAACAGAGCACGTGTGCCTTGTACAAACAGGTATGTTGGTATGATCTATCACTGCCCATTAACCTGCTTCCTCAGCTCCTCTGCTGCAGGGGACTGCTTCTGAAGTCTGCTGGCAGACTTGCTCCTCTGAAGGCTCCCGCAGCCTGCTTCAGTCAGGCTTTCATATTCCTGCAGCTAGTCCATGCCACTGTGACTCAACCAGGTTAGAAAGCACGGTGTGAGTAACTCTACAAAGAGCAACCAAATAATGACAAATAGTTCAGTGCATCTTTCATCACCTCAGATGGATGTGGATCCCATCAAGCATCTGATCAGTCAAGGACACTGAAAGAATTCACACTGGCTGTAAGCTACATTATCAAGCTTCCTGAGTTCAAGAACCCTTGAACACTACATTCCAAGTGAATTTTGGGGCCCACTCTGGTAATTCTCTATATATTTGAAGACCAGTAAGAACTGTCCCTCTTGAGCACTCTGTTTCAAGTTTTTGCAAGAGTGTCCCACTGCTGCAGCTTAAAAAAATTAAAAATAAGGTATTAAAATTTTGAATGCCATAAATGAGGAGTAACAGTAAAGAGGGATGTCAAAGTTGCACATTACTGTAACTGAATTTATAAAACTACACTTTTAAAATTCAAATATATATTCAAATATGAAAGTTATATCAGTTAGAAGTGTCAAGAAGCACAAAGGCATACAACTTTGGAGAAAAGCTTTTGGTTTTTATGAGAGTAAGATAGTTTGTAATATTACATCCAACGGCAGCCTCAAGAGAATTTTATGAAAAGTTCTGTTCACAAAGACTACACTATAACTGGACCATCAGAATTTTTCCCCCCTCACATCTTTTGAGCATCTCCACAAGGCAATACCAACAGTACTCCTGACCCCTTGATGCAGAAATTTTCATTTCAACAGTTAAACAGTCACACAACGGGACTCAGTTTGTAATGTGTCTTATACTCACAGGTGCACAAAATGGAACAAAACCAGATCAGTCCTATTACACATGAGCATTCTTAAAATAGAAAGGATTAATTTTGAAGTTTCAGGCAGCATTCCTAGACTCATCTCGTGTTAGACAGTTTGTTTGTATTTTGTTGAACTCTCTTTTAGAGAAACAGCATTTAAACCTAGAATGAAACATGTTGGCAAAGTTTTGATGTACATGGGTTCTGCTAGAGATTCAAAACTTCTGTCATTTGAGAATGATGAAAGCTTACAAATATGGGGTTTTCTTGGTACAAGAGAAACGTGTTTAAAAAAGAGTAGTGCTGCTAAATGGCAATTTTTAGAATTAACAATCATCAAATCTGCATGCATCCATGCCACTGGTTTAACAACTGAGTTCAGTAGACTCTTCGTAAAATTACTAAAACCAGAGTAATCCTAATCTTTTGAATTCATAAGCTTGAGCACACCACAGAACTCTGAAAAGTGAGAATGAATATCAACAGCAGATTTTACTTTTTTTTTTGGCCTTTTAGCCTGAGCCTGCCATTTATGTGTGAAAGACGATGCCTTCAAATTACTAGTTTCTACAAATGTGAGGAAACTTGAGCTCTGCATTATAGGTGGAAGTTTTCTGAACCAAGAAGGATTAGAGAGTCATTAATGCAGTCTGTAACCCAGTCCTGTTTTCTCTCAGTGCTTTTAAAATCTGTCTATCTTGATAGAGCCAAGGATTTTGAAGGCCAGTGTTTTAAGTCCTGCATGTGGTTTCCACAACAAGAATTATGTTTCAATTAATTTATACTGAATGTGTTGTCACATTTGTAGGAACTCAGTTCTCACTGAACTGCTATTTCCAGAGCCAAAGTGTCTAAAAAAGTCTAAAGAGACATCCTTCAAGTCTGCAGAAGAACATCCAATGATACAGAAAGGGCTCCTCTCCATATGTTGTCAGTGCTCCCACCTCTCATTATACGCACACTTAGCACCCTCAAAAATACTAATTGAGCACGAACAAGATGTTTTAGACAGTCAAAATCACACATCCACACAGCAGCCACTGTGAACTTTATTAAGAAAATAAATGTTTGCCAATTAAAGAGCAATGACTTCACTGACTTTCCCATTTACTTGTAGAAAATGAGTTCTTTCATAACGGCTCTGGAAATCATTTATTGCCACGTACATGCCGAATCCCTGGCTGTGTCTGGTCTGCTCAGAACCCTGTCAGCTTTACCATGAAAGGTCTATATACACCTCTGCAAAATGCAAAGTCAGCAACACATCTTTCATTCAAGCAACAAAGTGATTTTTGAGGCAGATGTCACACTAGCCAAACAGCAAAGCCACCTTTACATTAAGCAATCCTTTCTATCATGACAGTTCCACAGATGAAATGTAATTTTTGAGGAAAACAATCCATAAGATACCAGTCACAAATTCTCTTCATGTAACTGTTTAGTCAAGTCTTATTTCTCAGGCAGGAGAGGCTGAGCTACAATGAAACACAGCATGGTGATTTATCTTCATGAGAATGTCCTGTTGCCAATGCATCTGCTTTTGCCTCCTTTGCTTTTGATTACTCTGTGTAGTCCTGTGCAGTAAAGTCAGAACAAGGCTTCTTCATTCATCTGGAGTCAGATTTATATCCAGCCTTCCAAGTGACTCACACCACTGTTTATACACATCTGTGAAAAGCAGTTCTCCATTCCTAAGTAATCCAACCATCATAAAGATATTTTCCAATGTCTTCAACTCCAGAAGTTGCTTTAATTCCTTTCTCATCTTGTAGCCATGTAGCAGAATAGCATTGTCATGGCCTATGTATAGCAGAATTTAATCCTTATTAATAGCTTCAGTAGATGGCCCGAGGATTTTTAGTACTGTAGTAGGCTTCACATGCAGCTACATAAGCAGATTCTGGGAAGAAATCATCATGATATTCTGCTAAAAACCTGAGAAGAAAGCACACCAAAAAAAAGAACAGAATATAAAACATTTAAGAGAAAAGCTTTTTTCAAATTGATTTTTAAGCTCAGCAAAAACACAGCCTGGGAATTAAGAATTATTACTCTTTGAAATTTGGCATACAAAGGATTTGCCCTATTTTTTACAAGTTTCACATAGTGAAAAACAGCCTTCCTCTAGCATTCTGAAATCCAACAAGAATTAAAAAAAAATTCCTCAAGCTCAAAAACAAAACAAAAAAACCCCCAGAAAGTTAAACTATACTCAGAACAAGAATTCAAAGAACTAGCACAGAAGGAAAAAGAAGAGATCTTTCTGCAACTTCTGTAAGTTACCTGCTCAGCAAACTACTTTCATTTATGCCCAAACCAGTATTTTCAGTTATCACTTTGGCAGTACTTTATACAAATAGCCAGGATTCATTAGGGAGCCAAACGATATCTTTTAAGGCAAGTAAAGTTATGATTTTTCATATATTTCATGTGCCTTTAGGGTCTCCATCTTTCTGATTTAAATATGGGTTTCAATGACAAAACACATCCTTCACAAATTCAGTTCCTTAATTTCATATTTCTGCAAGATGGTTTGCAAATACTATTCAAACCACCAAGCACTCAATATTTTATCATGTTTTCCTGCTCTGCTAACACACAACTTTTTCTTTGGTTTAGGGCTGAAAATGAAAACAGTGCTGCTACAAACACCAGTAACAAACAGCTAGAATGACTATAAGCTCCCTGTTCCTTCCTTTGATTTCAAAGATACTAGGTATATAAATGGGGGGGGAAGGGCAAAATGGTTATTAAACTCAAGATTACACTCAAGCTGTACTTCAGAAAAAAGCACAAAGCTTCAAAAATACCTGGATATTAAAGATCAGCATCAATAAACATGTTTTAAGAGTAGGAAGCAAAAGAAAAAGAAACAACAGAAAACAATGTCATTTACAGAATCTGTGCTCTCTCAAGAAACAGTGGCTGGGGTGATGACTTCACTACTGGAAGCTGAAAATATCAGTTTTGCATAGCCAATACCTTGGACATAGAAAGTACAATTAAAAAAAAAATATTCATGTAAATGGCATAAAAACTACAGGCCTTCTCCAACCTCACTCACTGCTGCACTGCCTGAACTAGGCATGTTCTTTGATCTAAGGAGAGCCAAAGCATCAAAGAATACTGGCAAGATCCTCTAAATAAAGCATTTATATTGAATAAGAAATATATTAATTGCTCAGAGCTCATAGAAAATGGTGACAGTACAAAACTGCAGATAAATGAAAAAGAGTTGATTTTTCCCCAATCCTTGCAAGTGCTAAACAAATGCTAAACTAGAGTTATAACTAGTTACATCCTACTAGATGTAACTAGAAAAAGCAGTGAGAAAATAGAAACTATTTTAAAAGAAATCAATCCTTTATGGTGTGTCACTGTTAATTTAGAAGGCACATTGTCAACTTCTTCCATACTTCTTTATTTCACAGCAGCTCTGCAATTAACAGTATATAAAGGGACCTAAATGGTTTCTGATGTAAAATGTTTCAAACCACTAAAAAAATAGCAATTAAGAAGCTAATAAAATACTCAAGTCACCAACTGCTATGACCTCTGACTTTAGTTAGCTACAAATCACTTTCTAGGAAGAAGGGTCGGTATGAAGCAAGTGTGGAAAAGCCTAAAACTTAACAGACTTGAACCTAACTTTGGATGTACTTAGATTCTATACAGTTAAGATGAACAACAAGTGGTATTTGATTGATAATTCTTCATTAACACACATTAATGACTCCAAAACATTAAAAAAATAACAGGGGCTGATGAAAATCTTACTATCTTTGGATAACATTTAGTAAAACACAGTACTACAAGCTAGATCACAGAAGGGAACATGTTTTAAAAGAACCTTCAGAGGGCATTTGGGTAGCTGACAGTTCCAAGAATTTTATCAGCATGTAATGGGAAACAGGTTCACTTTCTCTTCCAAATTTCCTGACTATTCTTTAAATCATCAGTGATACATGCCAGTTTGGTGCATGCTAAAGTGACAGCTGGTACAGATGAGAAATTTTAGCTGAGATGGTGTGCCACAGCTACAACTCAAAAAAAAGGCACAGAGTCAAACATCCATCTCCCTGTTCTTCACATAACAGTTGTGAAAAGCAAAATACCCCAGAGCTAGCAAACACAAATTATTTTCTGCAGAGAAGTAGAAGAAAACTACTGAAGGAACACAGTCAGCCTTTGTCACAATCCTTTCTATACCTGCATACAAAGAGCAGTGGCCCTTCTGAAGCTGCTTTCTATTCAAAAGACATCAGAGTGCAGAACGCTGGCACAGAAATATTAGGAGTCTCCTAAGACTTTTGCCTACCAGATATTTCACTATTGCTTTGCTCTTGGACAAGCTAAACCAGCATCAAGATCAATTACACTGCTACCTGAAAGTCATGAGCCAAGATTTAAAGACAGAGGGAGCTGTAATTAGCAGACAGAGCCAATGTTCAGCAATAGATCAGAAAGCATATTGCCATCGAGCTATTCAGAAATTGTTTCATGATTAACTTACAAATCTGATCCATTCAGTCACCTGCTGCATTATTGCCTCTTTCATTTTTATACTTTTTACAGAGTTCATATGCATACATCTATAAAGCAAGACTGCTGATGAGCAACCAATCAGTCCATACTGATTTGAGACTGCATGCATTTTTCATCATGAATGTCCTCAAAAACAAACTCATGCTTTATACTCATGCTTAGAGAACAGAGGTAACATGGCACAATGCAGTTATTTTCCTCCAACCTCAGGCTCCCAGAAGGGCAACACTTCAGAAAGGTCTAGAGGGGATGGAGACAAGTGAAAAAGATGTGGGCAACTTAGGAATTCCTCAAGCTATGTTCTGATCTTCAAGTGTGGGTTTTTTTAAGCAAGCAACAGCCTCATAAATACACTACCATCTGACTGATTTATACAGGTAGATCTACCGAAAAGAAGAACTGAGTTATCACTATCACATTAGAAGGCCATTTAACACATGTCATGAACATATCTCAAAAAGAGTCACTGAATTAGTATGAGTATTAAGAGCATACTCTGATAGGCCTTGCCTTGACACCACCAACAAAATTTATTACTAGAAGTGTCTGAATGAGGAAAAAGAATTCTTATAAATGTCAGCTACCATCACATGAATAAACTTAGGGACAGCCCAGAAAGTGTGAAAATGACAAAGAAAAGAAAACCTTGGTTTTCAGAAAGACATCCTCAGCCATTAAGGTATAAGAAGACGTTGTCCAAAGGAAAAGTTTCCAGGAAGGTGACCTTACAAACTTCTACAGAATTTTAAAAAGTAAGCAGATGCTTTGATGAGATCAGTGACCCGTCTGAAAGGCTACTGTAATGATCTATCCAAATTTGCTAGAAGACCATTATGAGTCCTAGCTCTGTGAGTCACCTCATCAAAAGAAATGTCATTTGCAGATTAAGAAGCTACCTCATCTCTGACACTACTACTCAAGTGCAGGATTTGGAAACTAAAAGGCTTTAGGTTCATGAAGAAATGTATATGCCACCATCGCTCCCCCCCCCTCCCCAATTTGTAGGCCTGTCTCCATCTGGAAAGTTGTTCAGATGACAAAGTCCATCATAACACCATTGCAGTCAACAGAAGAAGTGAATTGAGGTTTCAGATGTTTGTTCTAATACCCAATGGCTAAAGAACCATGCTAAAGGAGTAAACTGGCCTGTTTTGTTGACTGGACTCCTATCACTCACTGATATACAGAGACTGAGATAATATTCCTTGGCCTTTTAAGAGAAAGTATAGAGAACCCTGAAGATGCCAAGCTACCATAATAACACTTTCAAGAATCAGATTAAGCGAGTGAGAATTTAATTTTCCCAAAGACCTTTTGGGAAAACAGTCCTACAAGAGATCAATACAGGAGTCCTTGGTTTGTCTTGAGGATGAAGACCCCGTGACTAGACCAGCACAAGCCCCTAGAGCTGCCTTCTAAAAAAGCTGCCATAACACATTTAAAGGACTTGGGGCAACCTCTAAACATAGATACATGATCCAAGCCTCAGCTATTGACTACCAATATGCTCATTCAAATTCCCAGGCACTTGATGATTTGAAAAGCAGAAGGAAGAGAAGCAATCCACATGGAGAGTTTCATGAACAGTTTTTGGCAATGCAACAAAACCTTAGTTGAGGATGATAAGCACCAACGAGCACATTCTGCAGACCAAGCAGCCAACAAAGCCCACTGAAAGTAAGAACCTGCACAATACCAGGTACTCAGTGGGAAGCATTCTACCTAAAGGTGCCAAAAGTTTGAGAGGGCCCCTTTCTACCCAACTGTGCACAAAAAATTCCTTCCATTCCAAGTGTTTCAAAACTTGGAAAAAAATGTTGCTTTACATGTTTGTTCACCCTAAACCCAGGTCTCCATTTATACTCAGAAACTTGATTTTCTCACATTTAGGTTCCAATTCCATGAAATTTTCTAGTGTGTCATAACCAAGTAACTGGATAATTCAAAAAACTGAGAGGAAAAAACCCAGTATAATTCAACAATATTAATCAATAATACAATATAAGAAACACTAGCACAATTGCATTCTTTGTCCATCTTTCAGAATGAGATTTTTAATTACTTGCCCTTTTGCAACTGAAGCCACAATGACTCACAATGAACAGGAACTCTATTACAAAGCAACTTTGCCTAACTAAAGATGTCTTCTAATTCATTCACCATTTGCAATGATTAATTTTTTCATTCTCAGACACAAATAACCTCTCATAATTGTACATCAGCACAGACTAGTGGTGATGATTCACCACTGCAGTTATATATAATAAAATTATTACACTCAAAATTTGCTGTCAGCACCAGAGATCCATTTCTTAAAGTTACGTGAAACAACTTGTCATCTTTGTATATACACATTTTATTATTACAGTCCTCTGATTTGGCTTCCTTCTCAGAAAAATTCATCAGTATCAAAATATTTTCCTACCCATGGAGCAGAGTGGCACAATAGATACAAGCATATTTTAGAGCATAAGTGGGGAAAAAAAAAAGATATTTAAGCTTAAAGGAAATACTGAGTTTGAAACACGTGTGGGTTTTTAACAAAACTAAAATATTTGACTGTTACCTGTCCATAATCTGAACTAATACATTGGCCTCATCTAAAAAAAACTTACTAGAAATTTTAGAATTATTTTAGAAGTATTTCATCACTTATTTATTCTTCTGTATTTCATCAAAGTCAAAATACCTGTCTATGCATTTCTATACCACTTCATTTTGCCTTTTTTCCCAAAATGCAAATGACAGTCTCTGAAATTACCTCAGTGAAGATGGGTCTTGCTCTTGTAAAAACAGACATACTGTTAACTCTTAAGTAGCTCCTATTGGTTAACAGACTTGGGAGGGGGCCTCTGATTCCAAAACAGTTTTCCAAGCCAAGGCTGTGTGCAAATTAATGGAAACAGCAAAACAGAAATGGGCACCTTCCTGCCAGTCACTTCTCACCACTGAGGCAACCTTTGGAGGCATGTTAGGCCCCTTACAATGCCAGGAAATTGTAAAATACAGCATATGCAGCATTTTATTTCAAAAGCAGCTGAAATAATGGAATTAGTTTAAAGCTGATACTTCCTCTTACTCTAAAGCTATTAACAGGCAAGGAGATTTAATCAGGGGTCT
This sequence comes from Melozone crissalis, assembly GCF_028551555.1. Taxonomy (NCBI): domain Eukaryota; kingdom Metazoa; phylum Chordata; class Aves; order Passeriformes; family Passerellidae; genus Melozone; species Melozone crissalis. The sequence continues at coordinate 56,510,623 of NW_026535791.1, read as the reverse complement.
TTCACTAGTCCAATTACCAGTTAGCACCAGTAAGCACCAGCTAAAGCATTAACTCCCACAGACTAAATGTGCACCAAGTGAAATTCAGTGAAACCAACTGGTGAGTCTATTTTAGACTGCAAGTACTATGAATTATTTCAGAAATAATGTAAGATTCAGAGTTTTGTACGTAATTTGAGAATCTGATTTTCTTCTGCAAATTCTATTATTGAGAAATAAACTTTCCTGTTTTCCATGAAGAAATTTTCATTTTACACACTTGTAGGAAGCTGGATTAAGAGGGTATAGTTTCTACTTAACAAGAAAGTCAAAAAGATGCATTTCATACATTTCTTAAAAATATATGTTGTCTGGGAAATTGAGAAAAATCTTGTCTAGCAGCAGTCTGAGGGCATGACTGGAAAATGTTATCCATGTAGCATCTCAAAGCTAATTTAATGCATCTATCATGAACTAAGCAAACTCAAGACAACAAGCTCCCAGAAAAAGTATTACATTACATAAGCGTCAGTTTCTCAGCTCACAGGAGATTAATAATATAAATGGTAAACTATAAATTTTAGCCACAAAATCATAAATCAAAATTGTATCAGTATCTACGCAAGAACTAAATCAGTTGTGCACTGCATTTAAGTTTTGTTTAAGAATACATAAACTACTAATGCTTGGACTACTCTACTAGACATCAAAGAAGATTCAGGAGTAGTTTAATTAATGCAAGCAGACCCATCAATCCTTTGCCTGCTATTAGAGAAATAAAGAAAAGGAGAGTACTTCAGCTTCTCACTCAAGAGCAGTTCACTAAAAAAACCCCAAAAATAATTAAGCAGTCCTAAGTAAACTGGCTGCTATTACCTAATGCATACAGATGTTGTAGGGAAGATCTCACTGTTCAAAAGTTAAGCCAGAACAGAACTGATATAAAATATTTATAATAATCACTCATTAATCTTTTAATTCCCAAAAAGGAAAAGACAGAATGTGAAAACTGAAGAACTAGTACTGATGCCTAAAGATTTTTAGATTTTTGTATCTTTCATGTATTTGTAGCTTTGTAAATTGCTAAAGCATGGCTGTAGTTTCTAGCAATTTTCCTACCTTTCTTCCCTACGTTTAAAAAGTATAAGCTAACCTTAAAAATATTGTTTAATCTTACTCCAAGAAGAAAACCAACTACACAGACATTCTGTTTTCCAACCAGAATCTGGACCAGACATAAAAAAGTGGGGCAAAAGAAACCTCTGCCTTCAGTGGGGCAGGACCCCAGGGATTATTACCTAACCAATTAACCTTTTAATTGGACAGTATATGGTAAGTATACTACTTGACTGACTTTATAAAAATTGTGGAATTACTATACAATGTGTGATTTCTGCTATATTGTCTACCTGAAAGCTTTCAAGTAAAGCTTTGCTTTTATATTCACTCTAATATTGTTGGGAACATCTATGCTATTTTCCAGGCATCAGTACAAGATGTCACCTCAAACTCAAGTTTTCTTGTGATTACTACCAGAAAATGCAGAACTATTTCTGTGATAAAAATCAAGCTTGAACAAATGTCTAGAAAGTAATTTTTTGACCACTTCCAATGACAAGCATCATGAGAAATAAATACCCAAATGAAAAATTTTTCAAAGCACCATATGAATACATGTTAAAAAAAAAGTATCTAATAATTTGTACTGGTTTCTGTTGCCCAGCAGCATAGCTGACAAGGAAAGTAGACTAAGGAAAGTATTTATTACAAAGCTATCTAAGATCAAATGCTTCCTACAGCAGTAACTGTAACTTTGAAGCTTTCTTGACACTGTCAAAAAAGAAAGTGCTTGGAAAAAAACCAGCATTCAAATATTTTGCTGTCACAGATATGTGATATCCACATTATCCTTGCCTTGTGGGGCTCATTTGGTTTTGTTGTAGCCTGGCCTCAAGGACTGAAGCACACCTCTGGGTAAGTGTTTTCTGAAAGGAATGCAGGTTGTGTATTTGGAGGACACTCCACCATGACACAAAGCATGGAAAAGGTGAACTACTGAAAGATTTGCTTCAAAACCACAGTTCTATCTCCCCTAAAAATGCTGATGTGGAAATATGATTTTTATTTCTATTTATAGATGACTACACATTTCAATGAAATGCTCAGATGGGAAAGTAAAACACATACAGATACTATCACTAGAAATTTCAGTTCCCTTAAGCAACCCCTTCCCAATAAGCAACCTTTATTTTATAGGGTATAGGGGACATGTTTCTCCTTCCATCTATTCTCCTCCATTAAAGCTTATTTACAGAATGGATATGAAAACATGGTTATTAAAGACACTAAAGAACAGAGATCTGCTCTACCAACACAGGAGAATCTGAACAGCCAAAAGTCTGATAAAAACTGATCTGATCAACAGTGAGTTAAGCTCCCTAAAAAATATTCACTTCAAGAAAAACAGTCTTCCAACAATGAGCTCTAATTATGTCCTGTTTAATTTAAAGGTATTTGGAATGCCAACAACAATCTAACAAAAGAGATGAAAAATGGAATCAGTAAAACTTGACAACTAACTGCTCCCAGAGAAAAACTGTGTACTGTAGGAACTTTTGACATTGGAAACCTTTTTTTATTTTCAATAAGTAATTAAAGTAAAAGCATTTTAAAGCTTTCATCTCCCTGATATCTAACACAAGGGTTTTTTTATGCTGGTGTAATACTAAGTTACCTTTCCTTATGTCACTGACCAAATTTAAGCTACAATTTCCATATCTGTTCCATTACCATCTACAACACCTTTTCCTGAAAGTTTTCCTCGGCAATTTTGTTTTCCAGTGTCTCTGACACTGCACAACACAGAGCAACACTAGATATCTAACCACATGCTCAATGTCATGCAGAAATACTAATTACAGTATCTGATAAACCAATCTGATCATGGGGCAGGTATGACCTTACTGACTCCAGTGGTGGAGCTAGTGCAGCCACACAGAGTTGTGTATCCCTACAAACCACTGCACTGCATCACAGAGAAACCCTTCTGTTCAAAGCTCAGTTAAGACAGACATTTATTTTAAGAAATCAGCATAATTAAAAACACATTTTAAAGAACAAGTTTCTCCTCCTGCTAATATTGATAAAAAATACCAATGCAGACTTTGCATTTCTTCATAAAACACGCTACTTAACCAAGTCAGACTTATCATTCTATACATATCAACAAACTTTCACACTTCAGTTCTATATCAATGTGTTTATCAAAATTGAAAGTAGAAAATTCTGATTCCCTTCAAGTGGAATTAAAAAATAGAAAAATCTTACATTCATCTTTACTCAAATTGTTAAAATGGTATACTAATTTTATCCTAATCTTGTAGTTATAGAAAATGAGTATCTTAAGTCCCCTTAGCCATTCCAAGACATTTAGATCTATGTAACAATAGAAACACTGCTGTAGTACATTGTGTCACATTACCTCAGAAACATCTCAAAGTGTTTTACTAAAGCCTTCAGGTTTTTGTCAGGAAAGCACATCTTCCCCAGTATTTCTGGTAGTTTTACTGTGAATAAAAGAAATAATGTTTATACCTCTTCTTGTAAATGCAACTTCAAATTGCTTTTATCCACTACATAGAAAAGAATATTAAAATTTCTTCACACCACAGACCCCACTTTCCCTTGCAAGCTACTTTTGATCTTTCAAAGCCTTACTAAACAGAAACATGCTGAGAAGGTGAATGATGCTGGGTTTAATGATGTTTGACAGTGTACTGGAAGTAACACTGCTTTGCCTTTCTTAAATGAAGGCATACAGAGCCAATAAAAGATAACCAAATCTATGGACAGCCTAAAGTTCCAAATAGATTAAAATGTACATTCCTCCAAGAATAAAAATAAATTTAATAAAGCAAACAGAAAAATCACATAGATTTCGGGACTGAAAAAAAAATATAAAGCAACTTTGACTGAGCAGAGTATTTTGCATTAGTTTACCAAACATCCTCAGCAAATGTTGAGATCCATAGATATATGAAGGAGGTGGTGGTTGATCACTTGGTGGATAATTCTCTGGCATCAATTTCCAGGACAAAACCTATAGATAAAATATGAAAATTTTATAACATTGTAAATAATTTAGAATGTACAGAACTTCAAATTCAAAGATGAAATAAGTAATACCAACAAAACCTTTTCTTACATAGCCTTACTCTTAGGTCCACAAAACATTTAATCATTGAATCTAGGAAAGTAACATCAAAATGTTACCTCATTCAATTCGTTGTTTCTTCTACCTTCAAAGCCAGTAAACACCGTGCTCCCTTCTTTGCTAGGAGTCAAAGTTATAGGTGAAGATGACCCGCTGTGTACAGGGGTTTCTTCAAAATGAAAGGAAAAACAAAACAAAAGAAAAAAGAAAAATTTTATTACTTGTAAACTACTACCTGGAACTATAAGCCATTAAATGCATCTAAGGACTGCTGCTAAAATGTCTGAAGTCTTAAAACACTGAAATTCAATAAAGGTTATCCTAAAATAGACTCTCAGAAAAGCAGCTCATTGCATTCTGTGGAAAAATATCCCAAAGTACTGACAATATTGCCTTGTATTTTGCTCTTTGGTAATAAGGCCTCAGAGTTAAAGAACTGATACAAGAAGTTAACAACTTCCATTTCTTTCTCTGAGTTTACAGCCCATGCAGCACTAAAAGAACAGAACTTTATGCTTTGTTTAGGCCCACAATGTAAGAAGAAAAGCCTACTTTTTTCCAGGTGCAGGAAGAGCTTTGGCATGGACGCGGGGGTGTCGAGGTGCCGCCGTTTGGGCTGTGGGGACGCGCTGCTCTCCGACAGCCTGTCACAGTTGGAGCTGTGGCGTGTCGAACGCCTCAGAGACTGCAGGATCTCGGGCTCAGCTTTCCTCCTCTTCGGCGTGGCTGGCTCCCCTGTGGTGGGCTGGCTGTCAGTCGACTGAGGCGTGGGTGGATTCAGCAGAGGAGGGCTTGGGGAAAGTTCCTCCTGATTTCTAGGTAATTGGGGCAGGTTTACAGAATTGAGATGGTCAGGGCTCTAGCAACAAAAGAAATTCTTCAAGTTTCACAGATCTTATTTCTAGCTATGATATTTTCTGAAAAATCCTTTCTTTAGGATTTTTCCTCCTGAGAAGCTGAGAGGCCTCAGGAACAAAATATAAGCAATGATTATCTGCTGCTGTGGAATGCAACAGGTGATTGGTCCCATGTGGTTGTTTCTAATTAATGGCCAATCACAGTCAGCTGGCTCAGACTCTGTCTGAGACACAAGCCTTTGTTATTCATTCCTTCTTTTTCTATTCTTAGCTAGCCTTCTGATAAAATCCTTTCTTCTATTCTTTTAGTATAGTTTTAATATAATATATACCATAAAATAATAAGCTTTCTGAAACATGGAGTCAGATCCTTGTCTCTTTCCTCATCCCAAAACCCCTGCGAACACTGTCACACTTATTGAACACTTTTATTCAGGGAAAACAGTCTCCTTCCAATAACTATTAAAGTGATGAGCTCTACTACTGAATTCTATTCTCCAGAAGTATACTTATCTTCAAATTAGTTAAGAACCAAGGATACCACATTCTCCTACCTTTTGACATAAGGCATATTAAACTTCTTATATCTAACCTACCTGTTGGTATTTGTTGAGTTTTCTTTGATGGGAAGAAAGAATTTTGATGAAGTCACCTTCTTAAATTGAGCTTGTTCATAAGGATAGAGCAAAATTAAGGGAAGTGTAAAGTCAAAGGTTATTCTCAGCCCATCCACCATCTCTTTACATAGCTCGACACTAGAGGGGAAAAAAATTATGAATTTCAAAGTTGCATGCCACTATTTTTCAGCACAGTTGCACAAAATTGCTCAATAATACAGTCGATTAACATCATAACTACAATATGGTGATTCAATCACTAAGTAATGATAAGTGATTAGAAACACACTTAAAAAGAAGGTGATTGCTCTTGTTAACTTCAGAAATACAAGTTCTTTTAAAAGGTCTGCTTCACAACCTCAAACAAAATCACACAACTGTTATATTACACTATTCACTAAACTAATAAAATCTACTGTGGAATAAATAAAGTTCGTTAGATGTTTTTCAGGTAAACATTCTTTTGGTTTCCCAAGTTCACTACGCTGACAAAGAGGCACCTGTGCACCAGAACAAGTAAGTACTCAATAGACTGAATCTCTGTCTAAAAGGCATAAGCAGAATTTGACCTATAGCTACTAAGCTGCAGTTGAGCTGTGCTCAAGAGTTATCCAGTGCACCAACAAAACCAGATACATTTGCATGGGAGAGCAGTTTCCAATGGTCTGTTCTCCTAATTAGAGCACTACCAGGAATTGCAGTTTCAGGTCTGTGTGAGAGACTTACAAGGTTAGGTGGTGACTATACAAGCTATTACAAGAACCAAAACCACAAAGTGCAGCACACTTGCAACACCTCTCACCTTTGTGAAGGTATTCCCCTCTCATGTTTCAACTGCACATACGTGTATGGTTAACAATTTGATTCTCCCAAAATGATCCATGTTAGAAATTCCAAACCTCCAATATTTCATACCACCCACTAAAACTGATACACATGAATTGGGCCAGGGGACCATCATGGGCAGAAATTCTATAAATCCAAGAAGGTCAATAACTTTCAGTGTTAGAGCAGTAAAGGAAAAACAATGACGATGTCAGCTGAATTTCTACCACTTAATGATCACTGAAACTATACTTTTTTTTACTAAAACATTGTTTTTATTGAGGAAGTTACTTAAACATAAACCTGTAAAAATCATAATGTGTGTAAAACCTTCTGTTTATATTTCTGATATTTTATCTAACCTTTTGCTTGGGAGATTATACTACAAAGAAGGGAAAGTGTCAATCTGTCAAAGAATGAATGACACCAACGTAAAACAAGACACTCAGGATAAAATACTTCAAGGAATAGCATAAATACACACCATTGAAATAGAACACTAACACAAGTCAGGATTTCTTGTTGATAAAAATAACAAGATTTCACCCCATTGTACTTAGATAGAAGCAGTCTTATCTAATATCAAAAATCTTTAACATAAGAGAAAAAAATCCCCAAAACAATCAAAAACCACCACACTGCAAACATGTATGGTCAATGCATTTGTAACATGGTAGAAGAACAGACAGCTCAGCTGAGAAAACAGACTAAAACATGAATTTCAACAAATCAGGATTTGTGTTACCACAGTTTCCCTACATACTGACTCTAAGATTTAAGATCATATATCCACTTAAAACAAACCAACAACTTGCACTTGGAGATCTTTATAAGTGTTTGTATTAAATTTTTATCCTTTTTAAAACATGAACCTGTTCAAGTTTATCTAAGTAGGCTATTCTTATATCAGATATGAAATTCTCCACATTGACAACAGCAACACATTCTTCAAAACAGATCTCAATATTTCAAATATAAGAATTTACACGATAAAACAGAATATTGATACTTTTGCATAATGACTTTTCAGAGTACAGGGACTCTCTCACTGGTAAACAAGTTATCAGTGTTACTCTGCTATAGTTATCTGTCAAATACTTTGAGCCCTGTAAATAGATATACATTATGGTATAAGCTCACAGAAGTGAACAGCCATAAAACAGAACACAGAATGCAAGGTCATTCTTCTTGTAACAACAGCATTGGACTAAAGATTACTCACTTCTTCTCTGGTGGCACATAATGAAGATTCATATTAGCATGTGGAGTCATCTGATGGTGCCGAGACCTTTCATTGGCTGAAAAAGCAGCATTAATTGCAAAGTGTTTTACATATGACTCCAAGATGGTTATTATATTGGTCTGGCAAGGAAGCTTCACTAGCTGAAAAAGAAACAAAAAATAATGCCTTCTAAAAACAATAAGTTATAATGTACCAACTAATTTAGTAAATATCTAGTGCCTAAAGCAAGTTCAGGACTGTATAATTAAAGTGCATTTTTTATCAACATCAGGAGAAACAAGAAACATGGTCAGATTAACAAGGCTGCTGCATTTCCAGCTTTCAAAAGCAATCTGCATTCTAAAGCACAATCAGGAACCACAACAGTACACTGCTAAATATGACAAGCCACTGTTATAGCTAAAGAAAAATCTATTATCTATACTCTTTGTGTTCTTCCTTGCCCTGTCAACAGGAAGCTAGAAAGGTGAAGTTAAAAACCTCCAGTTGTACAAACAAGGACTACTTTTGACACCTTCCTCACATCCCCATGCACATTAGAGCCCCAACTTTTATTTTATACCCTTTTTCTTCTATTAATATAGTAGCAGTCTTCCTCAAGCTTCTTTTTCAAGACTTCAGGAATTTCTATGCTTATTGCTCTTTCTTCCATGTCCCTTTTTGTATGAGTGTCTTGTTCTTCTTTCTACAACAGATCAGTGAAAGAAAACATTACATTGGTTGTGAAACAATAACTTCAATAGTAAGGATACAAGTGGATAATAGGCTTAAACTATTTAACAATACTGCTCTTGAAAACATCTGCAAATTCATTTTTTAATTTTTTTTTTAATATAATGTTCTCTTAAGTATTTAACTTTAAAAAAAAGCAAACAAATTTGTTAGGTGTTACTGTTGCAGATCACCCACACTGTAGTTGTTTAAGTCTACACATCTTCAGATCAACTGTTTACTGTGGAAAAATAAATGGTTTTTTTCCTTGAAAACAGAACAGTCCTCTCTACATTTTAACTTAAGACCAGGGTTGACATGCCTGTCTCACATTAAAATACATGACAAACATCCTGCTACTATCAGTTTGTTCAACCTGCATAGACAAGCAAATTTTTACAGCACCCACAAAAGTGGAAAATCTAGTCTGCTACATTTTCTCCACATGAGTCTTTTGTGTAGAATGAGAGGGGGGAAAAAAGTGTATTTTTAGCAGTATATCACACAGTTCTATAAGAAAATGACATTGTATAATTTTCAAAATCTCAATCACAGAAAACACCAGGAATAAGAAAATTATGCTCTTAATTCCAGCTAAATAACCAGTTGTGGCCTATATTTTATCTACTTCAATTTTCCCAGAGTTTCAAGTGCAGATGATAATAAATACTAAATACTATTAATACTGATACTTAATACTAATAAATAATAAATACTATTAACTTAAGGAACACACAAAAATACCATTTCTGTCCTCTCATCTATGTCACTTTCTTCACTCTTTATTTCTTCATCTGTTCCTTCATCACTGTCGTCAGAAGAAGAACTACTTATAGCTGCAGAAAAGAGATTTCACAAATTCATTATTACATTACAGAGGTTATGACCAGTCAGTTTGAGGCCTCAATGCAAAAAACCCCAAAAAACAAAACCCAACCCACTAAAAAACCACAATTATCTTGTTATATTTAATGAGGATGAGTAATTCTAATTGAATTAAACATGCATTATTTACAGCCCACTACAAATATTTTAAACATGTGAGTTAATAGGAAGTATTCTTGCCTCCTCTCTAACTGAAAAACATTCACTTTTAAAAGCTCCCTACATTCCTGAGCACCCACATTTTCATTGGACTTTAGTTCTGCACAGAGGATTAACATATTAATCACTCAATCAAAAGGCATGAATCTGTGCAGCAGCAGTTCCCACAACATCAGTTAAGTGCCAGCCAATGTTCCTGCTGGCTTTCTAGTCACAAAGGAAAATGCAGGAAATTAAAAATCTGGCTTGAAAGTGAAATCAGACAGTCAGCTGACAAGAAACAGACCTTTGTGTGAGGTAGACTGGGGAAAAAATGATCTGACTGCCCTCAAAAATACACAAACACTAGCAGGGAAATGCTGTGTTTCCGAACATCAAACGAAGAAATCTGAGGGGTTCTCACACCTATTAATACTACACTAAAGAAAACAGTACTGAGCTCTGAAATCACTGATTAAAACAGTTGAGTAGAAGAGATGCAAGGAGAAGCCTCTGGACTACAAGAAGAAAACAGATATTTCAACTTAACAGATGCTTAGCATGAAACATAGTTCCCACTCTTCATATGACTGCCTTTGAATATTTGAGATAGGAAGGACCAGGATACTCCCATGGCAACTGACACCATGCACTTATCCCCAGGTCAAGGCATCCCACCAGTTACCAAAGGAGGAAAACAAACTCACAGTTTTCACTACTCTCATCATTTTCTTCAGCAGGAAGGCTTTTTAACACAGAGTCAACACCAGGCAACCTGCAGCGTCTCTTCTTTCTTCCTTTTCTTCTCCTACAGAACATAAAATGGTTCACTGACATTTGGGTAGTATTATTTCATTTCTTTACCCTAACTAATTTGATTATGTGCAAATGCACAGGAAACCTGTGTTTGAGTTATTTTCATTAATTAAAGCTGAAATTATTTGGACAATGCTTATTTAAGAGTGGATACCCCAATGTCTGTACATTACCTCACATTCATGTTCTCAAGCAGATCCTCTAGCCATGGCTAACCAATATTAGATTATTGCCTTTGGCCCAAAAATACTTCATGTTTTCCTGAAGTATTTTGCAAGTATATTTCTTTGGGAAGATGCAGATCCAACACACAGGCATTTCACAGCAGTAGTTAAGAATAACACAGCTACTGAGTTGTTAGTCATTTAAAGTGTTAGTAACAATCCACATGTCTTTAGCTTAGAGAAGCTCTCTAGAATGCACTGACTGTATTATGCATCTATCTACCATCTACAGCATGAGCTCACATTCAGGTGTCTACAACTGAGCTTGGCATCTGTCTGAATCTGAAAGTGAATCTCATTTCTTTTGAGGCCAAAAGGATTCCTTACATGCGAGCCACAGCCTTCCGTGCCAATTTACGCTGTAATCTGCGGTTTTCGTCTGTATCCCGAAGAACATGATCTTCAGCTGCCCATCTATCCCAGCTAAGGACAGGTCAAAAGAAAGTAAAAAATTACTATGAATATATGCCACTCATGATTACCAATGAATTAATATACTTTAAATCTACAAAGGACTTGTTTAATGCCATTCAGAAGCAACCCCTGCATCACAAGGTTTGCACTCTTCTCTGTTGACGTGGCTTCAGCTCTCACGTTGCCATCTAAAATCTGTCAAGCCTTGACTTAATACAAAACAGCATTTCTAGCACTGACACATACTATCAATCACAGTCAAGACACTGCACTCATGTACTAATAATCAAACAATGCAGAGCTAGATTTAACAAAGCACATACCTTTTACTAATGGAAACTTAGGTGCCATAAGTATATGGCACAGGCAGATATCCCGTAAGGTTTAAACTCATGTCTATCAAACCAATTCACTGAAATTTATGGATACAGACCAATGTCAACATGAGCAAGTATATTAAAGGCATTCACAAATACAAAAATACTCCTGCAAACATTGGTCCTTTGATATTCTATGCAAAGCCTATCTTTGCAGAATCAAATAGAAAAAATGGAAGAACTGAAACTACACATATAGGTTCTTACCTTCTGTTCCAGCCGTTAAAATGGATCAGATATTCTGGAATCTTTCTGCCTTTCTCATCTTTTCCAACAACAATATCAACAATCTGAAACAAATATTGAGGGGTACATATTAAAAAACGTGAGAGAAAGTAAGCCATTGGGTATTTAGAAAGTTTATGCACAAAGAAAGAAAAGAAAAGTAAATAGACTTGATATTCTGCCAGTTAATATTGACATGAACAGGATTATGCTAAATGATCAGAAAACTTAGCTTTCTTGTTGACCACTCTTAACATTGCAGACTGCTCACTACCTTGGTTCTATCCTCAAAGGTCCCATGCTTTCAAGACAGACAAAGGGAAACATCAAACAGTGCAGTAGCACAGTGTGGATATGCAGATTTGGGCTACTTACACTTTCTCATCTGTGCTGTCTGCTCAAGCGCCCTAAGTAGGAAACAGAGTTTTCTATACATAAACCATAGAAATACTGCTCTGTTGAACACCACAGACTCTCAGCCACAAAACATTAAGAGGCTTTGGGAATATCTCAACCCTTGTTTTCTTCCATTTTTACAAATGTGCAATGGCCAGTCTGAAAGGGCCTGCACCTCAGAAGAAAAAGATATGGTGCCTATACTTGAGTAGCTTTCAATATAGATCATTATCAGTACTTAGGCCACTAGTGATGTTTCAATTTGAGTGTCCAGAATTTAAGAACTATTGATGGATTCACAGACAGTATGCTGTTTACAGTACTTGACAGTAAAGAAGAAGAGGTACAATGCATTCTTGTACTTGGGTTATAGGTTTATAGGGATAGCAACTACAGCTACCAGGTTGTTAGGACATTGGAATAAATGTACAAACAAAAGGGCAGTCCAAAATATTACAGGACGGTGGCATTCTTAAACAAAGATGTTTGAGAAACACAGATAAGCACAACTCGCAAACCTGCGGCAAAAAGTATTAATTTCATCAAGGATCCAGTTACAACACTTCCTTTTTTATCCCTCTCTGTAACAAAAAACCACCCAGAATTCTGTTTCTAAGTCGGACACAGTCGTTTCAGGATTGAAAAATAATCTTGTGTACCACTGATACCGTAAACCAGCACTATTTACATAAAGCTCTATCATTACTCTCACTACCCTTAGGGTTAGGCCCTAACTGAGGCAATCACCTCTTACTGCAGCACCTACAGCCCACCGCGCACTGCTCACTCTCCTATTTCCGTATATTTTCCCTCACCAGCGCTACCACTTACACCTTTCTGAACCGCAGAGGGGCGGGCAGTAAGCGTGGGAAAGCGTGACAGGAAATAAATCCAGCTACACTACAAAACTGCAGGGGTGGCAGCAAGACTTCAGAATTACTTTGCAGGTGTTCAGCCGAGAGCGGCCGGCGGGAAGCGCGACCGGCGGCACTCCCAGGGCGGCTCGGGGCCCCGCTGTCTACCTGCCGCGGCGGGCAGGCCCCATCGCCCCTGCTCCCGGCGCGGCCAAGGCCCAGAGGCTCCCAAACAGCCGCTACGCGCACCCCCAGCCCCGGCACTCCCGTGGCGCGGGGAGAGAGCTGAGCCCCACCGGGGCACCGGCCTGAGCCGCCCGCAGGGAGCAATAAAGGAGGGAGGCCAGGCCCGGCGGGGACGGCACCGCCTCGTTTCGTCTCCCTGTCCCGTGGCGGCCCCCGCACCGCGGCCTCCCCGCCTGCTCCCCCCTCCCCGGGCCGGCGCCCGTTTCCCGCAACAAGTGCAGCTGCCGGTGGAGCAGCGTCCCCGGCCGGGCCCAGGGCCGCTTCCCGCGCCGCCTCCCGCCCGGGGGCGCGCCCAGCGCCCGGCGGGAGCGGTAACGGGAGAGCAGGAGCCGTAACGGGAGCGGGCGGGCCGCGCGCCGGCCCCGCCCCGCGCCCTCCCGCCCGGGGAGACGCGGGAGGGGGAGGCAGGAGCGCGCGCGGCCGGTCACCTTGGCATCATAGAGCACTTTGGCTTTGGTGGGGTCGGGCTCGAAGCAGAGAACTCTCTCTCCCCGGTGGAACTTAAATTTCATTCCCCGCGAGGTCATTTGTTCATCATGGCGCAAAGGAGAGGAGCCCCGCCCGCTCCCGCGGGGAGGCGCCGCGGACGGCCCGGCCCCGCCCCGCCCCCGGCTCCTCCGGCGGGGGCGGGCGGCCGGGACGGAGCGGGGATGCAGCGCCCGGCTTCCTCTGCCCTCGGCGGGGGAGCGGCGTTCGGCCCCGGGCGCTGCGGGGACGGGCCGCCCGCCTGTGCCCGCCCGTGCCCGCCCCGCCGGTCACGCGGGGTGCGCGGCGCGGGATGCGGGAGCCGGCGGCGGGAGGGGCGGCGGCGGCGCGGGGGACGCGTCCCGCCGGGCGGAGGGGCGGCCGCCCGCCCTGGGCCGGGGGAGTCCCTGCAGGAGGCGAGAGCTCCCGGCCCTGGCGGCGGTGCCTCGGCGCCATGGGAGCCGGGGCGTGCGCTGGGCCTGTGCCCGCCAGCAGAGCGGGGTGCGGCTGAGGGTTAAGTGCACCCCGAGAACAACAGCGGCCCTTCTCTCTGCTGCTGCTGCTTCCCCTAAACATCAGCAGACATCCCCATGCCTCACCCTCTTTCCCGCGTTCTCCGCTAAGCGAAGAACCGCCCCTACTCCCAAGATGGCTTTGTGTACATTGTAACCTCCCGCAAGGTTTGTTTTGCTCTCCGTTGTTCTTTCAGCCTTCCTTCAGCAAAATAAAACCAGAAATAAATAGGGTGTTGGGACTAGAAACTCAATCCGCTGTTTAATTTCAGATTCTACAAGCACACATATAGTGCAGATAATCAAAATCAATACACAGCTTTCTTGCCAGTTTATGCTGAGTGATGCCTGGAAGGGACCTCATGGGGCTCAGCCAGGGGAACGCTGCAGTTTCCCACACGGTGTTATTAGATGCTCCCTCAGGCTGTTGCAGTTCTTATGCCAATTCAGGATTTCTGATTTACACAAGACCATAACAGGGCTGGGAGGCCTGGGCTTAGCCAGCCTTGTGGAAAGACGAGTTAATTTGTGATTATTTAGCATTTCTGAAGTTGTTTTTCTGTGGAAGCTGTTCAGGAGATGGATGACTCTAGACTGTGCAACTCTGCATACACTAGTTTGGTGCTAAGGAGAAGAGGATTTTAAATTCTCCTATCTTTTTTCCACTCACTGAGGCTGATAGCAAAGCTGGAAGCTGTAAGAAATGCCATGGGAAAGAACATGGTGTTCTAGTGTATTACCAGAAAGTTTCTGAAGGTAAAAAGTGATAGGGGGTACCGGAAAACAAGATTCTGAGAAGGTGACTGCTCCTTGGAATAGGATGGACTGAGTACTCAATTTCTTTTGATTCAAAAATACATATTTTTTTATGTACATATTTTTATAGTGGGTAGGAAAACATGTAAACCTGCTGCTAAGACTTGGTGGGGTGAGAGAAGCCAATTGATGGAAGAGAGAGAAATTAAGGAGGCATTGCTGAAATTGTTCAGAGCCCACTGATGCTAAGGTTAGAAAGCAGGCTCCAAAAGTGCATGAATGCAATGTCAATTGCAGGAAGTGTTACTTAAGTTACTTTTTGTGGGGTTTTTTGGGTTTTGGTTTTTTTGTTTGTTTGTTTGTGGTTCTTTTGGTTTTGTTTTTTTGCGAGATAAAGAAAATAGTGTTGCACGTTTAGAGAACAAAGCTGTTTCCATGCTTTAAAAATGGGGGGGAACCAGCAACAACAAAACAAAACAAGGGAAGGAGAATCACCAATTTGTGCTCGTGTCCCTGCCTCTAACCTGGTGATAAGAGTACTCAGACAAGAGGAACCTCACACCACTTCTGCATAAACAGCTTATGTGTTTCCACACTGCCTCCTAGATTCCTCCTTTTCCTTCCTCCCCACTGGTGTCCACTTGCAGACTCTGCTTCTTGTTCATCTCAGCTTTTCCTAATTCACCCCAGCCCACTACTGTTATGGCTCCCACCCAATCTACTCCTCAAATCTTTGGACTCAAATTTCTTTCTACTTGGGTCTCCTAATATTATATACAGCTCTCTGCCATAGCATTTGAGATCCAGTTGTTGCCCTTTCTACTCTCTTCCTGCTCCCACTCTGGGATAGCCGCACATGTACATCCACCTTATCTCCCTGAGCCACCTTGCTGTAGATAATCTTTGCCTGCAGATCCCTGGCCTTGCCAGGTCTCCTACCAAGGCTCCTCCTCTAGCAGGGCTCTCAAAATCCTGTATGTGAGCTGTGCTTAACTACACATCCACCCAAAGGGAAATGGGAGAGGAGAAATGCTGGTGTGTTTATGGAAAACCTGTGATAGTGCTACCCAGGCAATTCCTACTTCTAGGTAAAATACAGAACATGGACTTTTCAAAGCTACTGAGTCCTCCATAGTGAAGATTGCCAAATGGCTGCCCAAAATCAAAAATACAGAGTGATAGCCACTTGGAAAATGATGTTTGTGTGTGTATGTACATACTGCCCATGTGGCACCTGCCGTGAGTTGTTCCTGCCATGTAAAGCACATAAACAAAAGGGCCGGTATAGATCTACGAGATTTAGCAAAGCTCCAACTACAGCTCCTCACTCACAGGCAGCAAGGCTACAGCAAGGAGACAGCACAGGCAGCAATGTCGGGCAGCATCTGCAGGAGCATCGTCCCACACACTGAGGAACAGTGAAGGGGGGTGGGAGCTGGGAGAGGCCAGCGGCCGGGTTTGCTGAATATTGCTGAAGCAGGAGATGAGCTGACCCACCACGTATTTTGAGGACATTCCCAGGACACTACATCGCCTCCAGGAAAGGAAAGCAGATTTACAGCTCCTCTGGGAGGCAGAGCAGCCCGGGAGTGGAGACTCCGGCCTCCTGCCAAAATGAACCCAACGAGATCATGAGGACTAATTCAGCTAATTCGAGGATCTATTTCAGCTGCGCGCCTCCCCGCAGACTCAAAGCAGGCTCTGAGAAAGTTTTGTTCAAGGACAGGCTTTATTTCAACAAGGAGCGTTTGTGAGGGGGAAGATGGAGGCGGCGCAAGGCTCGCTGGGAGCTGTAGTCCTGCGGCGGGCGCGGGCAGAACCCCGGCCCCGCGGGGAAAAGGTGTCGGGGTCCCCTGAAGACGAGAATTCCCCGCCTGGATCCTTCCTGCCCAGAGCATTGGGAGCACCGAGGGGAGAGCAGGGCTGCCCGTGGCCTGCCCACGGTCTGCTCTGTGCGGAGCCTCCAGTGCCGCGATTAGGCTGGGTGTACCCTCAGTTTTACCCGCACGGCTGCTGGTGCCGCGCTTCTCGCTGCGCGTCCGCAGACAAACAAAGGTGACAGCAGCCTAAAGACACACCCGGATAGTCTGGCAAGATGCAATATGCAAACTGTTAGTTCCTGTTGTTGTTTGAATCTGCCCAGCTTTTCATTGTTTCTCCTGGGATCGCTGTTGGGGCGTGTATTTACCTGGCTCACCTGGGCTGTGCGGTGCCGAAGGGAAGATACGGCAGTAGAGACAAGGGGTGTTTCCATGATCCCAGCACCCACGCTGTCACTGCTGCTTGTAAATCCCGGTGAGATTTCACTTATCATGAAGCAATCAGTAATTCTTTTAGCCCTGCACTGATTTCTTTAAAATCCCTCCTTGATTTTTTTCAGCCTGGAAATGGCAAGCAGACACTTTTAAGCATTCTGAGAGTATTTTAGCTTTATGAGGCTCTCATCATATTTGCCACATTGGAATCTCTTAAAACTGTATGACTTCCTTCCTAAACTTTTATTCAACAGCCATCACCTGCATGTTCTCTTCTATGTTTTGCTTGTTAGAAAGCAAAATTATTTGTTCTGGTATTGATTAGGACAGGATAAGATATAATTTTTTTTTTCAGAGTGACATTCTTCTTTTTTGCCCCCTCGTTTTTAAAAGCAATTATAACCAGGAGTTTTAGTATTAGGATCATGGAAATTTCCCCAGTAACATCACAGGACACTCAGAGGAAGCAAAGGACATCCACAGTAAGCAGGAGGAGGAGGCAGTTAGAGTCAAAGCACAGCTCACAAGAAAGAGACAACAATCCTTTAAGAATATTGTATTGTATAAAAATCTTGCTGTATTGCAGTGCAGAGAATACAACTTCAGTGAGTTTCTGCACATTTAATGAAGCAATAACCCCCTTGTCTTCTCCCTGAAGTTAATAAAAAATTAACTTAACACCAACATAATACTATCCTTGATTATTTGAGGAAATCCTCAAAAAGCTCAAATGATGAATGTTTAATAAGGGGAACACACTTCTTCAGGACCTCTAAAAAAAATTATATATATATATACATATATATATATATAAAAATTTTAATTTTACTAAGGCAAACGCTGCTGCTTAATTATTTGCTTGATTTTATTAAGACAAACCCTGTTGCTTTCAAATCTCCTAAAGTTAATTCCTGATGTTTACACTCTTTTTGCTGTTTACATTGGCTTCATGAACCTTCAGTGTAAACAGAGAAAAAGAAGTAAGGATTCTTCCCATGAACAGCTCAAGAAAGAAATTCTGACATCACTTAAATGAAGCATGCTTCCTGTTTCAACATAATTAAATTCTGAGATCTTAAAAATAAAAACAAAGAAAAAACCCACCCTGATTTGCTCTTAAAGCTACAGACATCTCAAGGATAAAAAAGAACTACATATGGCGAGATTATTGTTACCTATGAAGGACATTCCTCCTGATGTTCTTATTTGGGTGTCTGTTTAAACAGAGGGGTTCCAGCCAAAGCAATTGTTGTTTCTAGGATCAAAACTAACATTTGTTCTGCACAAGATAAAAAATCTTTCCTGGCTCTAATGCCCTCAAGGCATTAGAAGGGTTTCAGCAGGATCATAAAATCACAGAATATGCAGAGTTGGAGGGGACCCACAAGGATCACTGAATGCAACTCCTGGCCCTTCACAGCTCCATCCACCATGTGCCTGACGGTATTGTCCAAATGATGGTGACCTCAATGTCACAGGTGCCTTCTGCCATCCCTGTGAAGGTAAGACCAGATTCTTGCAGCTGGACTATATTTATAACACCAAATAAAACAAATAATAAATAATAAAGTGAAGGCACTTGCCTTTTTGGCCAAGTACCAAGATCTGACCAGATCCATTTTACAAACCAGTTCATTCTTTTTCATGGACCTATGATACAACTGTCAGCATGTTTGTGCTTTTTTAATTGGCTCTTTCTTTTCCTAAAAAAAAAAAGGGTTATTGGAGTGACATTTTCATAGTATGAAGCTGAGAACACGTGTCCTATGCTCTGGAGAGTCTGAAGGCAGTGAAAAAAGGTGACGCTAGGCACAGGAAGAGGGAAAAGGGGAGGCTGCTCTGGTGTTTGCCTGGTGCATGCTGCCTGCTGGAATGGGCTGCACACTCACCATCTCCTGGTCTGGATTCTGTCTGGGACAGTGTGAGATGACATGTGCCAAACCTTTTCCAGGACACATGCTTGCAGTTAAGCATAATGGGCAATTAGCAGTTCGGTGCTTAAGCTCATTTCCAGGCCCTGTTTTTCTAGTGCTGTGGTCATAGCTTTAGAGTACTTTGGGGAAAAAAAACCCACCCCACATTATACTGCATGTGACTGGTATAGATTTATTTTATTTTAGAAGGTCTCAGGCCAGGATTCCTTGAAGAAGCTTAAGAAGTTTCTGCTGCTGGCTGTTTTCCCCCTCCACCACCAGCTGTCCTGGCACAGCTGTGTGTGCAATAAGGAGCCTCCTTGGAATATAGATTGAACAAACATAGCTGTGGCAAAGTTGAGCAGAAGCTTGGGCTGAAGTACAAACAACATATAGTGACAAATAT
Organism: Melozone crissalis; assembly: GCF_028551555.1. Taxonomy (NCBI): domain Eukaryota; kingdom Metazoa; phylum Chordata; class Aves; order Passeriformes; family Passerellidae; genus Melozone; species Melozone crissalis. The sequence goes on along the minus strand of NW_026535791.1, from coordinate 56,491,296 downwards.
TCCTAGAAACCAATCAAGATTTTAATAACTCCAGGTAGAGTTATTACAAATACACATTACTTTTGACTTCAGGATTTTTGCTTCGGTTCCTGTCTTATGAAATAACAATAAAACTTCAATCTAGCAGAGAGCTAAAGCTAAAAGTTTTCTACCTTTCTGGACTGTGAAGGAATCATGCAGTGTGAAATGGTGCTGGCATCAAGGCATGGGGACTGCAGGCATCCAGGCAGCAGGCTGTACAATCTTCAGGCCTTCAGTTGTATTTCCAGTTTTATATTCAGGTTTTTGGTGGCCCAAGACTTAAAAGAAAACATACTGAACGCACTTATTGTGAGAGAGGCTTGACCACAGTAGCAGAGAGGGGTCAATGAAGTTGCAGAAATACTTGGAGGGGGAAAAAAGGATAAAATAATCATAATCATAAGTAATTCAAAGGGTGTGCATTGAGGCTTTTAAAATGCTCATCCCCATCTGCATAGAATAAATACAAGAAAAATGGACAAAATTTTGCTGTTTTCCTTTAGAGCCTGTCATTATTTTATGTTGCTACAGAGGGCAAAAGTAGCAGAAGAGGTAGAAATAAGGTATTTATACACACCACGTATCATGGAAATTATTTGTCTGTAGTAGAAAACATACCCTGGGTGTTAGGACTGTGCATACTTTTCATGGGAAAGAAGTGGCTCTCTTGGAATGCAAACCTCCCTCATTCCTGGCCTTCACACTGCAACATCGTAAATAATACAGCAAGCTGCTGCCCCAAAGTCAGAGCTTGGAAAGGAAGAAAAAGAAACAGGCCTTGTGTCTGCCTTGGTGAGCAGAGAAGTGCCGAGCAAGGCAGGGTGTGTAAGAGGGCATGTGCAGCTCCAGTCAGGAGAGAACGGCTGGGGCCACTGCAGGAGGGTCAGCTGGGCGTTGTGGGGCACACCAGATGCAGCCAGTGCCAGAGAGAGCAGAGAGCATCCCAATGCCCCGAGGCTGAGGGCAGGAGGAGCTGCTTTCTGGATTTGTGGAGCATGGCCAGGCTGTGCAGCAGCAGGCATCCCCCAGCTGTCAGCCTGGGTCACCAAGGCTCTCAGGAACACAGCTTGGAAGTCAGCCCTTTCCATCCTGCAGTCCCATAGCACGGAAGTGTTCTTGGCTTTCTTCTTTTCTGCAGAGCCACTCCCTGGTATTGATGCTTGTGTTGCTCTAGAGCTGGTAGAAGTTGCAGGCAGTCCCTTGATGTGGTCTGCAGAGAAGCCCTCAATTCAGGCAGTTGCACAGGCTGAGGTGAAATTCTTACCTTTTGGAGGGATCTTGGGGTGCACGCATGGCTCTTGTTTTCCTCTTGAATGTAACCTCTGTAACCCCAGCAGTCCTGCTTTTTACCACCTCCATTTTCTATTTCAACACTGTTTACTTTCCCCCTTTTATTTGTATCACTTGTGATCGCACACAACCATTTGGTCTTTCTGAAGTGTTTTTCTCACCCACTTTCCGTTTTTGTAGGGTGGGGAGAGATGAACTGACACTTTGTTCCATAACACAATGGGCTGCTATTTCTATCTGGCATGTGACAAAATTTGCATCTGCTTTTTCACCTAAGCCTTTTTTTCATTCCCATTCTTTAAAAAAACCCAAAAAACAAAAAGCAAAAACCGAAGCAAAGTAGCTTGAGAGCAAGCACCTCCCTGAAGATTTCTAGTAGTGATCAGGAAAGAATCCCAACAAAAGAAACTTGCCCATGCCACAGCTTCACAATGGCTTGGTTGGAGTGCATGTTCCCAGGATTGTCTTTGGATGTAAGGGTTTTTGCATGACTCAGAAAGGGAAGGGTGAGAATATGCACAAGTTCAAGATTTTTCCTCATGTTGATGTAAGAGTATAAACTAGTAATTAATGAAAATAAAAGGTGATTGATAAAAAAAAAACCAAAAAAACAACCAACCCAAAACTGACTTTATGCATTTATTAAAAGAGGCAGAAGGGTTATTATAAAGTACAGGTAAGCAAATTACACCTTCCCTGCTTGATCTATGAAATTACCTTTTCCAGAGAAAGGCATGTCCTCATGCTGCCAAACATGCTGTGTAGTTTCAACTGATGTATGGTACAGTAAAGTCTTTCTTCTCATATGCCCATTCTTTTGCTAAGCTCCACTTTTCATGGTCACCTTATTCCAAAGTATAAAGAAGGGGAGAGATTTTTAAAAAGAAATACCTTAGATAACAAAATACAATGTGGTCTTTTATTCTGAAAGATCACTCAGTCAACACCTTCTGTTCCTCCCTTTGCTTCTTTACCTGCACATTGAACGAGTCAGCCAAAGCAGTTTGAAAAGTCAAAGTACAGAGTGATATTGAAATATGATTTAGCATTCTTGAAATGTTTAGTTGTTTCTAATACAACAGGATGTGAACTATACTTGAAGATCAATGTAAAAAGTTACCAAGGTAACCTTTGGAAGATCCAAATAACAAGCCTGCTATAATGAAGATATATTTCCTTGAAGCATTCTTAACAGTTTTTCATTTGACATGACAAGAGCATTTCTGAATTATTTCTAAATGGGCTGAAAAGGAAAAATCCACATGGGGGAGATTGTTTCCTGACTTAACTTACTTTTACTCTTTTCATTAAAGAAATAATGGTGGAGATAGGACCAATTTTAAAGCTTTAAATGAACATTTTCATGTGTTTGTAATCTGCCCAGTGGTCTGATATTTTCAATGCTTTATTTGGCCCCTATGCTTTTAAGTGATTCTGTCTTTTCAGAATTCATAAACTGTTTTTAGGCATCTCTTAGGTTATTTAGACCCTAAACATAAATTTCCATGAGTAAAACATTTTTGGGATATGTATTTCCTTTTCTTCCTTGCTTGGATAGCTCCAGAATGACTTTAGCTACAAACTTGGCTCACAGATGCTTTGGAACAGAACATCGTTTTCCTGAGCGTGCAAAACGAAAATTCTCTCTGAAACAGTGAAGCTCTCCATGCCCTTCCCCACATGACATGTATTTGCAAAAAGTACTTTACAGTGGCAGTCCTGATTTCATGGGAAATAACCATGAGTGGCCTTTGGTATCCTCAGACTGAGGATCTGACTGATGGCTCTTAGAAAAATAAGTATAGAAAGGAGTGTAGTTCTGGAAGCAGTTATGTGTCTTCCCATATTTTCTTCATTTCTTCCCAAGCTGAGACAAATTATTGTGGACAGACAATAGCCCTGTCTACAATTATAAAATGAAGGATATTTGGCATGAGGTAGAGGTCAGAGGTGGGTTTACGAGTCAAGAACTAGGAGTGGTGAGCAGCAGATGGTGTGGGAAAGAATTTGAGAAGCCAAATTAATCTCTGTGAATTGTCTTTGTGGTGTGAAATCCAATCCTTTCAGTCCTTCCTTTGCTTCCAAGCTCTGACTTGGAAACCAGTTCAGAAATAAAGCGTACAAGTTCCCCATCCCTTCTTCCCACTCAGTCCATCCTAATTAATTTATAAGAAAGGCTACACAAACCAGTCTGAAAATGAGAATGGAAAAATAAAGCTTTTGTTTTCCCCACATGCTCATTGCCAGAGATTTTCTCCCATTTCTTAGAATACCACCCAACATTCAATTTGAAAGTTGTTCACAATGAGCTTTCTCCAGGCTTCCCTTAATATTGCTTCACTGTGTGTAAATACTGCTGTGAAAAAAGACTCAGTGATGGGGACTGATTGCTCAGGCCACTGGCTGGGTCTTTCCTCCAGGAGGCAGGACCTGGGCCTGCCCCTGCTCCAGGCAAGGTTCATTCACAGAGACTGCAGGATGACAAGAGTTAAAACTGTCAGTCTAGCCTAGTCCAGCAGATGAACCACAGCAATTCCTCAGGCATGAGTAGAGGAGGATTTACATATCTAAGGCAGAGAAACTACCATAGCCTGGTCTACCCCACCTCCAGCGAATTCTCCTCAATGAACTGAAAATAACAACTTTCCCTTCTGGGATTTTTTCCCTAATCAAACGTATCTAATACCTAATATTTAAATTGTTTTCCCAGTTAACATGAATTTTTGATTTTTTTCTTTCACTCCATTTTAGATATAAGATTTATTATTCATAATCTAGTAATATAAATGTTCCCACTGTCTTTTATTAGTAAAACTGAGCATGTAGTTTATGCTAATTTAAAGCAATTACTTCCTCTTGTTGATTACTCAGGCTGCTGTCACTGTTACATAAAGAATTAAAAATGTGGGTTCATATTCTTTCAAGCCTTGAGTAATTCCTTTCTCAACATGTTCATTTTGTGCTAAATGAATGTGTCTTTGTTCTTTCTTGTCATTTCTGCCTTCTAATATTACTTGGTGCGCTCTGGACTAACCAGCCTTTCCCAGGGAAGAATGGTTCAACTAAAGAACACAGTGCAATTTATTTTTTTTACCATTTGCAAATACAAGTAAACAGAGGTAATGCACCCTGGAAAGAGGAAGAAGGAAGGCTTCTCAGATGGTGGGCTCGCCTCTGTTCTTTGGTTGTTTTGCTGGAGGCTGAAAATTCAGCAAAACACATGATTAGCCCATGTTTGAAAGTCTCTGTTTTGTTGGAAATGAAGCAGAAGCTGAACTCTGTTCCTATTCAGCAAAGAGTATTAACACATGGTGAAATGTTAGTAGCTACTTCAGTGTGACAACACTGAAGGTCCCTGCTTTGTCACATCCAAAGTCAAAGGGTGAACATCATCCCTGTTTGTGTACGTGGGTTCTCCAGGGACCCTCTTGGGCTCCTGAGGGCAGGAGGACAGACTTGAGGGTGATGTCCCATCTGTAGTGGGGACAGGAAATTAAGGGACAAGTTAATGTCCTAATTAAATCAATCACAAGTAGTTTACCCTTTCAACAATGCTATATTTGGTAGATACTGTACTATGATGGTGTGAAAGGAGAATTACAGGCAGTATACAGTTAGTAGCCCAAGGCCAGGATGAAACATGTCAAAAACAGTGGACCCAAGTCTGGAGAAAATGTGAAAATCTTTAATGATGACCTTCTTGACAGCCTACTAGGAAAAAAGAAATAGATAAGATATCTTGGAGTCAGCCAGCAGGACTACAAGATGTGTTATGCTTATTTTCCTTGCAGGTGCCAGGTAAGAATGACTAATGGTGGCTGGCAAACAGAGGCCTTCGAGCCCCAGAGGAGCAGGGGCCCTCAGCCCTGGCCCAGCTCTGCTCCTGCTATGCCCAGCACCTCAGTGCTCAGGGGCCTGGGGAGGGCTCTGGGATTCATCTCCATCAAGCATCAGACAAGGGCTGTTTGGGGAGTTCATGACAAAACCTGCAGAGCTGGTGCTGGCTGAAATCTTCTTGGGCAGTGAATGCTGATATGAATCTTTGGCGTCTTCTCAGATTGTGCATAACATAGGAGGAGAGCTGGGAAAGGCTGAATAAGCCATGAAGTGGATCACTCCAATAGCCTAGAATATTGTTCTTTCCAGTACTGATATTGGAAAGACAGGATGTTGGGATTACAGAGAAGCTACTTGGAGCAAGTGGCTCATTTTTATCCAATATTGATACAGTATTTGTCATCCAAACTATGACATTTTGCACTTAGATTTCTGTGTAAACTAATCACATTACATTACACTGTTGTTTTTTATATTTCTACTTAATTTATTTATTGAATGCAATTGTTTATATCAGACTACTCATGCAATGTCCAAACTTCTTTGGATCATGTATACTAAGAATAGCCTTGGCTACTGGAAGTGGCATAGATTTATATTTCATAGATATCTGAGAATATCAAGGACTAGAAAATAGTTTCTGAGAAAGTTTTAACTATCTTTTTTGAAAAGGAAGCAAGGAAACTGAATTATGCCTATAGGGGATCATATAGTCACAACATAAAATGTTAAGAAACGTATGATCTATATATAAAACATGAATTTAAAAATGAAAACTGAAAGACATTTTCTTGATTGAGTTCCAGAAAAACCTAACAGATGTGAAAAGGGTTATTTAAAGGCTAAAAAAGGAACTCAAATACTCTTGGATTCTGACTATGTTTCAGTGAGTAAACAAATGCAGTCCTTACTCCACAGTAATGTAACCTGTCATTCCTATGCTAAACACAGTCTGAGGAAAGGAAAACACTTCCATCTGATTGCTTTATGGCCATCTCCTACACTTTAACGATGTCTTGAAGTGAAATCTGAATGTGGGCAAGCTACAAAAGAATGCAGAGACTCTTTCCAGCTTAAAAGACAGTATGAATTGTTAAAGTTTACTTCCAGGGAGAGACTGAAGCCCATTTATCTCCTAAATGGGAGATAAATGCCCGAATAAGCAGCCTGGGCTCCCCAGGCCAGCTGAGGGTACTGCAGCCTCTCACCCTGCTGGGGATGCTGTCTCTGACTGGGGCACTGTGGCACTCCCAGCAAGTGGCTGCTGCCGAGCCCCTTCTTGTGCAGGGAAGCAGGGCCTGATGGATAACTGCAGCTTTCCCTCACCTTTCTGGGGCTTCTTTGTGGCACTGTTCTTTCCCTTGTGCAGTAGTTAGTTTTCAGCATTTCAGGACAGCTCTGTGTGCTCTTGGCATGGATGCAGGAAGGTGTATGGAAATGCCTTCACTTCAGCTTGGCATTGCCTGGCCATAGCTCGGGTGCCAGGTGTTAAGGGTGTTCTGCTCTGAGTTCAGACAATTTCAGGGTACACGCACAGCACTAAACTGATTACCAGATTACATTTTATTTGTTAAATGTTTATTGCCAACAGTTTATAGTCTCTCTGGAGACAGATGATTATGTTTTCCACCCTATTATGAAAATAAATCTCCTCTCTTCCTCAGGATGCATTTTCTGTTTAAGCAAAATTAAGTATCTGATCTTTTGAGAGACTTGCTGTGGTTACATCACTGCCTATATTTCCTTTAGTAGTGATCTCAAAGGAGTTTGGGAAGATAGTAAAACTTTCTGCAACACTCTTAATTAATAGGGCTGAACAGAGCCAAAAGTACAACTTCCAGAATATTCACCCTCAGCCTGGCATGGTTCTGTGTTGTTAGCGGTGTCATTTAAGCATGCTGTTGTATTTCCTGGACTTTGGATTGGGTTTTTTCATGATGTTATAGGATAGCATTTTTCAAATAGATGATTTTTGTGCAAATAATTTGCAGAGGCATCCTTGATTCTTGTGGAGGCAAATGCAGACATTTTTCCTGATATTTGGCTTCTTCTATTAAAGAGCCATGTAAGGGATTGAACAGCACTTCATATTTTAACAACAGGGAAACACTCTTCTAGGATGTGCCCTTTTCATATTTTCAGGTGCAAAGTGTGCCTCTGATACCACTGAGAGCCTCTGGACTTCTGGTACATGAACCTCTTGAGAAGCCCAGCTGCAGAGATTGCACAAATATGTTATAGCAGCACTGTTTGGATCCCACCATGCAGAGAACTTCTTGTTTAATATTTCCAGCTGAGGGTGGAAAGATATCTTTCCAGCCTGGAATGATCTCTGGGGTATTAGCTAAACATTGCCAGGTTTATGGCCTAACTGAAATGTGGAAATCATGGATTAACCTCCCTTTTGGGAAACCTCTCAGCTAATTACTTAATTCTGAACATGAGGGGTTCCCTTGACCATGTGTGCGTTTTCTGTTTTCAGCTACATGACTGTGCTTGTAAGATTGAAATTTTGTTTGAAATGGCTTGTTTTATTATGTGCTCAGGCTGTGGTTTGACATGATTATTTAGGGTGTTTCACACCCTATCTAATAGATGCAAATTTCAAGGTGCTGGGCAAACTCACTCTGCTGGTTCATACTGGTTCAAAAAATGTATGTAGGAGGTATGTCTTGTCCTAGATTTACACAGGCTGTTTGAATTCTTATTACATAAGCTATATGTAAGATATTACATAAGGTATTATAACACTTTCTTTTGGCTGTGGTATTGTTTGTTCTCCTGTACCTGGCAAGAAATCAGCATACCTGAAATACTTTTCACTCTGATATGGCATAATGCAGAGGTGTTCACATCTGATACCAGATTTGTGCTGCTGGGAGATCCAGTAATACAACTTCTGTATCCATTACCATGACTTATATCATTTTTTATGGGACAACCTATTAAAAAAATGAGCAAAAATCTCTCTTCAGTCAGATGGCTTTGGATCAAGTCAGTCTGTTATTTGCCTTGCTTCCTCCAAGTTGAAACAGACTGGGGATCTTAATAGGTTTTAAAAGAATGCTTCATTTTTCAAAAGAATGATTTTGACTCAAGTTCATTTAGTAAAATGCTATAAAACTGAATTTGCCACAAATGAGGAGCAGTACATTTTATATTTAACAGTGGAATATCTTAGCTAATTTTTAAAAATTATGTATTTATGGGGTTCTTGAAAGTAATCTTCAGTGTAGTTATTGACTTGTTCATACACTAGTCCTGGGGAGAGCAGGAAAGGAACATGTGGTATGATTTCAGTCATGAGATCACCCCTGACTCAGCCAAAGACAGATAGCTAAGGTGTCTAACAGCAGCATCTGCTTAAGCTACAAAAATTAGATGTAGTTTGGGATTTCAAAGACCTCAAATTACAGGAGAGTTTCAATGTGGTTTTAGTTTTCACCTGGCTTAATTGCAATGCTCTGTTACCACAGGCTGCTGCTGGTTTCTTTTCCTAGCAGCAAACCTGAGTGCACTCCTGATTCTCTTGACCACAACCCTTTGTCACACCCATGATAAGGCTCGTGACTGGAATAAAAACTAAAAGCTGCTCACAAAGCTGTGCCTCAAACCTTTCCAGACCTGTAGAATATTCCCAAGATATGTTTCTCTGCCTTGTCTTCCAAAAGGAGTGCACCTGCCATGCCGAGTGGGGCCGGTCTTATCCAGGAGCTCATGGAGTTGTGGAGATTTCGCATTGCAGTGAAACCACATTGCCCCATCTCTCCAGATAATCATTCACCTGCTCGCACACACATGCTGCTGGCTGCAGCCTAAAAAAGGGCTGTAGGTTGTTGTGGGAATAGTTGGGAAAAACAGTCAGCGGGCATTTGTGGCATTTCCTTTGAGTTCCTGCATTCCCTGCTTCCCTGGAACATGGCAGCTATAGACCTAAAGGCTTGGAAGTGGAAGGGGAGCAATGAAGCCAATTTAGGCAGTATTATGGGCATATAGGACACACTGAAAAAGGAGATTATTGAGTGATAGCAGTACCAATTAACAAAAAAATAGCTGCAAAATTTACAATACCCCCCTGCACCAGTACAGGCTGGGGGCTGACCTGCTGGAAAGCAGCTCTGTGGAGAAGACCTGGGGGTGCTGGTGGACAACCATCTGTCCATGAGCCAGCAGTGTGTCCTTGTAGCCAAGAAGGCCAGTGGGATCCTGAGGTGCATTAGGAAGAGCATTGCCAGCAGGTTGAGGGATCCTGCCCTCTGCTCAGCCCTGGTGAGGCCACATTTGAAGTGCTGTGTCCAGTTCTGGGCTCCTCAATACAAGATGGACCTGGAGCTCCTGGACTTGGATCCACTGGAGGGCAACAAAGATGACTAAGGGACTGGAGCATCTCTCTTGGGAGGAAGAGCTGGGGAAGCTGGGCCTGTTCAGCCTGGAGAAGAGATTAATGAGAGGGGATCTCATTAATGTCTGTCAGTATCTGCAGGGAGGATGTCAACAGGACAGAGCCAGGCTCTGCTCAGTGGTGCTGAGCAATAGGACAGGAGGCAATGGGCAGAAACTGATGCACAGAAAGTTCCACCTGAAGGTAAAGAACTGTCCTGCTGTGCATGTGGCTGAGCACTGGATTGCTCAGAGAGGCTGTGGAGTCTCTGTCACTGGGGATATTCCAGAACTGTCTGGACTCAGTCCTGTGCCATGTGCTCCAGGAGGACCCTGCTTGAGCAGGGAGGCTGGAGCTGATGACCCACTGTGGTTCCTTCCAACCTCACCCATTATGTGCTTCTGTGATTTGCTTCATCTGTCCTCCTTACTCCCACTGCGTGCCATTTTACCTCTGTGATTTCTATTAGGACAAGAGTACTTTTCTGTGTTCTTTTCTGATTAGAGACATGAAAAGCCTTAAAGATTTATTTATTTATTGATTGATTGATTGCAAAACCAATGCTCAGGGTTTCACCCAGATCCCAGGCTGCTTAGGAATGTCAGTGGGTGAGATGGAAAATAAAGCATCAGGAGGAGCAGGAGAATCTCCTAATCTGAGGGCTGACTTGGGAGAGCAAATGCAGGTGTCAGGGAGCCCAGTGAGGACTGGGGTGTGGGCTTGGGGAGGGACACAGTGTGGGCAAGCATGAGGAACAGCTGAGATCGTGAGGGACATTGATGGCATTCTGAAGTGTGAACAAAGATCAGGTGGGAGAACATGCAGAGCCTCGGGCAAAGCAAGAGAAGCAGAGCATGGTGGTGTGCGGGGATGGGGCGTAGAGAGGCTCTGGCATACAACATGAAGAGACAGTTGTGGGAAACTGGCTGCATGGTGAAGGTCCCAGTGGTAAAGCAAGGAAAAAAACTTAACCATGGTGTTTTTAATGAAATTAACAGTAAAATGAATTTTTAAAAATTAAAAAATGTATTAATGACAGAGGAAGAAAGAAACAAACAGCCTAGTGACTATGTGTAAAGAGAAAGCTCAGAAGAAACTTTAGAAGAGGAATAATTCAGATTTAATAATTAAATCTGTATTGTAGGTATGTATTGACAAGGAGCAAATGGTATCCTTGAAAGGTGCCTTGTCAAATTATTGTTTCTTCCTCATCAGTAAGAAATAGGTCTGTCTTTTTACCCCCTACAACTTTCTCTAGAATTTTTTTGCTTAAAAGGAAATATTTATTTTTTCAGAAGAACAAAAATTCAGCTTAAATAGACTGAGAGTGCTTTTTCTTTTAATCTCTTGGTTTGTTTAAGGAGCTGAAAAATCAGTCTGACACTCAGCCAGAGCAGTTACAGATACTTTGCAAGCTGCAAAAGTTCTTCCCTCTCCAGGAGAGGCTGAAACACATCTCTTAGCAAGGCAGAGTGGGAGCACACACACAGTTACTGACAAGCACTTCCCTGGAACTCACTGACACGACTTGGAAACATGCCTCATTTCCATTGCTTGGCTAAGGACTTGTTCAGCACGTCCTGAGGAGAATGACAAAGTGCCTTCATACCCACGAGCTGCTGCCAGGCTGATCCTGGGGACTGTGCTGAATTTCAGGGCTCTGCAGTAGGGACCCTCCTGCCAACACCAGGCATATTTCAGCACTGCCCTGAGTGTGACCTCTTGCTTTCAGGCAGGCATGGCTCTGATGCTGGCAGGGGACCAGATGAGTGCAGTGCAGGGCCAGCTTTGCTGATTCACATCAGCCATACATCTTCCCACACCACTGAAATCCTCAGCTGACCTGTAATCAGGGCAAAGGAGGATGGGTCCATTGCTAATGCTGTAACCCAGTCTAGTTTTATGATATTAAAATATCACCAATTAGTGATGCACTGTGGGATGGGTCTATATAGTTAATCAAAAGCAGAGCTCACACCTCAAATTTTCAAGCTGAAAACAAATGAGTATCTAAATGCAGTGGGAAGAAAAAAGACTAACAATACAGTAATAACCATTGCAATATATTGTCTGTTGGTTTGCTAGGACTTGTTACAGTATTCCTGCTTAAACTGAAAATGCAAATGTTAGCTGGATGTGAACATGCAGGCAGTTACTGGAAAGAATGGGGAGGATCTGTATGTTCTTTCTTTTGATTCAAGATACCAAACTACTGCACATGCATGAGAAGAAATACACTTGAATTCTTGCTTTCCAATTTGGGCAGCTACTACCTCACTATTTCCATTCCAAATGTTCATTTATTTTGTTTATCTTTTCTCATCTCTTTCCCAGGACACATGGCTGTCTCCAGAACAATTTCTCCCTACTAAATATCTGCAATGTGTTAGAACTTATTCCTCCAGTCAAAACAACAATCTGTGTAATAATTTCTGCATTATGAAAACAGGCCAACTACTAGGAGTTGGTAAAAATCAAAGTACGCATTTGTTATTTGCTCTGTGGTCTGCTGAAAGAATGAAAATGAAAAGACTATCAATGCCTCAGGAGGATAGTGAACATTCTTATTGCCCAGGAAATAAAAGTTTACATTGAAACTTTGTGGATACCAAGCCTGTGCATGCGAAGTTTCATCCTGTTTTAAAAAAAGACTTTTTTTTTTTTGGATGGTGGGAACTTTTCCTGGGATATAGGAATGATGAACACCAAGAGAGCACCCAGAAGACACTGTCTTACAACTGTTCCTGGTCAGATTTTCTGTCCTTGTGCTGCTTGCCCAAGTTGGTCCAACTGGAGGTGCCTTTTGTGATGCACTTGTGAGATGGTAGCTGCGCCCCCCAACCACCCCAAATTTCAGAGAGGGACTGCTGTTGCAGTGAATAGATGTAACACACCCATGAGTAGTGCATCACCTGAGGCAGCTGACTTCCCAACAGAAGATTCTCTCTCTCCTTGAGAGCTGGGAAAAGTCTGATGGCTCCAACAAACATTTCTGAAGTGCAAATGCAGCTTTGAATAAAACAGACACATATAGCCATTTATTTATTTATTTATTTGTTATGCTTAGACCATTGACATTTATTTAAAACTTGAGAATGAAATCCACTTGGTATTTGCATATGAGAGTTTTACATTTATATAAACTCAGCTTTGTGTTTTGGGGGGAAGGAGAGTAAAGATAGGCAGCACAATGTTTTTGCATCCTGTACAGCAACTCACAGCTCAGTGACATGCAGGTTTAGTCATTGCCATGGCTGGGACTGGTGTGACTTGGGTCCAGTGCTCTCCTGTGTTAGACTGCTGTGTGAGTACATCCTAGCTCTGCACCTCACACCACAGAGGTGCACACCTGCCTTCTCCAAGCAGCAGTTCACCTCCTCTGTGTTCCTGCTGGGGATGCTGTTTATAGCCAGCAGGGACTGGGACTCACCAGGACCCACATGCCCAGGACGCTGCCACAGGTCTGTGGCACCTGGTGCCAGGACCAGCTCAGCTGTCTCTGCACAGGGCACCTCCCTGCTCCTACAGTGACAGTGAAACTCAGGGAGCATGCAGAGAGCCACCTCCAGGGATTTTTCATCTGTTTCTTTTCATATTGATATTGGCAAGACCTAGTATTAATCTGCTTGCAAGCCTGGATGAGAGAAATTCAGTGCAGCTTCACCAAGGACAATACAGGCCAGCTACACCAAACACCTCTCGAGAGGCGTCGTGTTGCAAGTGTGGACTGGCTGGTACAAGTCATGTCTTGGGAAGGCCCGGGAGTCTCCAAAGGAAAAATCCACCCATCTGGAATCACTTGTATGAGAGCCCATGATTTCTAAATCCCTAAGTGCCAGATCCTACAGTCTGCACATACCCAAAAGTATGATTAACATTGACAGGGGAAACAGCTGCTTTAAGCAATCTTGAAATGAGAGCTTATTTGTGTTAAATACAGATTAAATTCCAAATTTAAAGCAGCAATCAAGTTTTTAATTGCTCCTTTCAGCTGTGGTTTTCTAAGAAGTAGAAAATAACTGCACAAGTGTTGGTTAACTTAGAAAAGTCTAGTTGGAAAGGAGATTTTGCAAAATGTTCAGAATAATAAAAGAGAGCCATTTTTGCATTGTGCCAGCAAAATTCCAAGTTAACAAAAAAAAGTCTGGCTCTAAGCCAGACCACCAAAATAGAAACTAAAGACAGTGCTACAAATATAGTCTCAGAAATTGGTTCACATAATTTGTTTATCCTCTAAGCAAAGAGAGAAATTATTTTAAAATTCTGTTTTAAAAATGTTTTGAAACATCTCACTTGTATTGCAAGCCATCTTCATTAATGGAAAAGCCAAGACTCTTGTTTTGTTACCAAACACACCTTTATGCAGTAAAAAAAGTGCATGAAAAGATTGTTATAATGTACTTCTAGGGCTTTGCAATAAAGTGGGAGAAATTTCTGTGCAAGTTCCTAGATCAATCAATTTTCCTTTCAGGGTATAAAAAGGAAGAAAACATCTTAGAATAATTGAGATGGGTTTTCAGGACCTTTTCTGTTTTATAGGAATTGCTTTTCTCTGGAAGAAACAAATAACTTTTCTGATGCCACAAGCTGTTAAAATAACATCTTCAACAATGAAAAGACTCAATTGGAAAATTAGAAATAAATAAATGTACATGAGTGTGCTGAACATAAGAGGCTCATCTGTTAAAAAATGGAGTAATTTTTATATAGTTGCAGTAAGAGCAGCTTCACTTAGAACAAAATGGGCTGAATGACATTTTTTTGACATAATGCTGCATCCTAGGTCAGGTGACTAAGCTTTGTTTTAAGAACATGAGAAGCAAAAGCTTGCACTGTAAAGAACAGCACAGTGTGTCAGAGGACAAGAGACATGACAGGAAAAAAAAATCCTCACACACAGAAGTTGAGCTTCTCTTACCCACAACCTAGCAGAGGTATTTAGAGATGTTGGAAGCACCTTCATTTGGAAGAAATTAGAAGGATTAGAAGAACACTGGGATATTTGGAAATTTGTGGGCTGAATCATTATCTTTAAAGGAAACAGAGAAATTACCAAGGGCCCTGGAAAACTACACTGAACAACAGGAGGTAAAATCCACCCTACATAAAAGCAAAGGAGCACACATGAAAGGTAAACCATGGGTGTATCTAGGAGAGCTCTAAAGAGTTTCTACTCAGGGCATTGCCACTGACTGCCCCTGGAAACTCCTAGTTAAAAAAAAAAGCAATTCCAGACAAAGATTGGAGTAGAAACTGCAACAGGAAACAACACAGGGAACAAATATTCATGTGCCACTCTCAATAATTTGATCTACACAATGCATCACTATAATTTATCACTCAGTATTGACTGTCCTTAACATGACACACAACAAAGTCTTACAGACTCAATTTCCTTACTGCTTGAAAGAGGCCCTAGTTTACTGTTTTCCCCAGTAGACTATGTTTTCTCCAGCCTCCTGTGGCTCTGTAGTTACAATTTGCAATACTTACATACAGATTTGCCAAACTCATCTTTTCTAGACATCAACTACATTTCTGCCTCCACCATGAGCTCCTAGAGCATGATGAGCTCAGGCAATCATTGTGCAGCCCTGGCACAGCACAATGTGATTTCCTGCACTGCTCCCACCAGCCCTCAGCCACAGCTCACCCACCTCTCCCAGCAGCACCAACTGTTCCAGCATCACCTGGAACTCCACAAGCCACGTGTCACAAGGAACAGGGGTGGTGAACTGACCCCCTCCTTCTGCCAAAGCCTCCACAGCAAGCACAGCAAAGAGACAAGGAGGGAAAGCAGGGAATCTAAAGCCAGCCCCAAACTTCATCCCTTTTCTGGAGCTCTGTATAAGCACTAGTGTGTGGGGTGAGTGCATTTCCTACTTCACCAAATCCTTAGAATGGACACCATAGGTGAAAGTTATTAAATATTGGCAGCTTTCCCATCCTTACCTATCTCAAAGGGCTCACTCCTACTCACTGACCCACTCAGGTGCTGCTGGCTCTTTGCCTCTAGTCCTGCCTGTGTTCAAGGGTGCAGCAAAGGAGAGGAGCAAAGGAGAGGAGAACATCAGGTAAATGGCACTCTCTGAAGCTCCCTAAGTCAGTCCAGCCTTCACCTCGATGCCTGAGGTGCTCCCTTTTCACACTGGCATCTCTCCCACAGACTGGGATGGGGGAAGAGGGAAGGAGGGGGTGGAGGAGGGGAGATGACAAATCAGAAGATTAGGTCCTTTGATTGCTGTGCATAAAATAATTAATCAATAATGACACTGTAAACCTGTGGTGCAACTTCACAGGCATTAGAATATGAATACATCAGTTAATTTAATTGCTAGTAGTCTTGAGCAGAGCACACTCACAGATGAAGCATCTACAGCAAACATTTCAAAGTTTCAGTTCTTGTTTGACAGGGCCCATCACTTGCATCATCACTTTTAAAACACTACATCAAAAAGGCCCACACACTCAAGGCAACAACATCCTCTCAAGAAAGTAACTTGTGCATTTTGAAAGAGAATTAAGACATGTTTTACTTTCCCATGGCTTGCCAGGTTAAGCCACAGAGTAAGCCATCTTACCAGAACATATCTGTTGAGTAATTTTTACCTCCTACCACAGCCAAATTTTCCCATGCCCATGCTCATGCTATTCAATATATAGGGCACGCTGTGGTACTCTCCTGGACAACACAAGCCACAGCAATAAGTCGGTTTATCTTGTCCTCTACCACTTGGAGATATTAACCAGGCTATAACAAACAATTCCCAGACTTAGGAAAGCTAAGTAGCATCGCACTTTTCTTACACTCAATAGTAAACATCTCAGCTGGTTCTGTTTCTCAGTTACAGCACTTCTTGCAGGACCTTCAGAGAACAAGGCGTCAACACTGAAGCTGCAGAACAATGGTGGGGGGGGGGAGTAACACAAAAGGAAAGTTTCTTTGTTCCCATGCTCTGCAGAAACTGCCCTTTCAGGGTCTGTGGGCTGGGGAGATCAAGAGAAGCAAAAAGGAACAGTTTATCCCAGCCCAGCAGCTCTGATGCAGTGAACCAGTGGGGAAGCAGGTGAGCCAAGGTCTCATTCTCAGCTCCTCCATTTGGGGAAGCGCTCTGTATCAACAGCTTCCTCATGCAAGAGGCAGGTAAAGGATGTGCCCAACCATTCCTCCCCATCTAATGGGGAACAACTGAGATTATTTACACCTCTGTGCAACACAGGCCTGTGAACAACTTGTGCTGTTCTCAGCAGTGCAACAGCGTTGCAACCTGCTAAAGGTTTGTTTTCAATGAGTACTGACCAAAAACCCCAAACAAATCAAACATGTTTTTAAATGCTTGCTAGCAAAAGTAAAGAACATTTTGTCTTAACACATACAATTTACCTGTGTGTTAAGACAGACCTACCTGTCGTAACACACAGGTAAATGGTATTGTTTTCTAACACTGAAAGATTCAATTTTACTCCATTTCATTTGCAGGTAATCAAAATGTTTAAACCAGAAAATGCATGGTACGAAATGGTGCATACCAGGTATCACTCACTGTCCTCTCAGAAAGCGTTTGCAACTATATTCCAGTCTTACAATGAAAGTACTTTGTGGCTGGGTGGCTTTCTGTTGTTTTGGGGTTTTTTTAAAGCATGCTAAGGCACAAGAAGAAGAGTGGTCTTTTAAGGTCCCTCCTTGGACTCCACAGTTCTGTAATCAGTTCCATGAAATGCCCTCAAGCTTGGTGGATCAGCATCACTGACAGCCTGGTCAGCTTCACCCACTGGCCAGGGCTCCTTTTCCTGCTCACATATTGGCCCACACAGCACCTGCAGCAATACTGGTGCACGTATAATTTACTTTCTGCAACCAAACCCCCTTGAGATATTCTGCCCAAAGCTTTTCCACTGGCCACACTAAGCCACAAAGCTACATCTTTTTCTCAGTGAGAAAATAATTTCCAGACTGGGTACCCTCAAAGTCACTATTTTTGCCTTTGAATACCACCAAATTTTTTGAGCTGCTCCTGGAAAAACTTCATGATCTTACAGGTGTAAACTCGGTCATTTCTCCCAGCAATCCCATGTAATGGTAGTGAGATTTCCCCTGGTATCCACCTATACTCAATAACAAGGTCACATATCCCGCTTGGGAGAGTGCTGGTGAGGGAGAAAGGACAAGGAAAGTGACACAGGCAAGGAAAACAAAGTGCTTCTCCCAATCCAACACCACTTCATGGACTCTATTGCTTCAAGTCCACTCAGACACACCAAGTGCAGCAAGACACACACCTGCATGCCCTGAGCAAAGGCATCCTCAGAGATTTCCCCACCTCACACCAACCTTACTTTATTATTGCCAGTGTGGACTTGCTAACATTTGTAATCCCAGCACCTCTGTTAGGTTCATGTGTAATTATCATTCCACAGCTAAAAGATGGGGAAAACAATATTTTCCCTTAGCACTGCATAGACCATCCCAGGGAGATGCACACAGCAGGGAACCATCTGCCTGCTCTGGTGGTATTTGTTTGCTCCCAACACCATCAGGGAACCATCTGCCTGCTCTGGTGGTATTTGTTTGCTCCCAACACCATCAATGACATTTCACTGTTACAAAGTAAAAAAACCCCAGGAGCTGAGACTAGGCAGGTATGGTGGGAGCCACATGTCAGAATGCCCAAGTGCAGGGCAGGAAGTTTAGGCAGAGGAGGTCTGAACTCCTAGTTCATGTTACACATTTCAAGGACATGCCTTGTCCCTGTTGATGCCAGCAACATCTACTCCTGGATACACACTCCAGGTCCTCTGCCACTATGTTGTTTTGCAGGTTATCAACTAAGCAGCCCCACCAACATCACCACACTTTACTGCCCACTACCTTCATGTAGCCTCATATTTGGGGGTAACAGAGGGCATTTATGGACACTGAGTATCAGCAATGCAGGTGGTGCTTGTATCAAAAGCACTTACACTGCAGCCTGTGTAAGCAATGTAGCTCGTTTTAAACAACCACTCCTGAGTTCAGATCATTAGAACTGCCAATTGAAGCGGCAGGTGGAATCTTCTACACCTGGTGATGTAGGTTCAGATAAAATCCTCACATTGCACAGTTCAGAAAACCAAAAAAAAAAATCTGGAAACTGAATATGATCCAGGTTTAGCTATGAATGGAATAAATAACAAGCAACCTAAGTTTTGTGCAAAGGATTTTATGGACGCAAATGTTTGCAATTAAAAAATTTAAAGAAAACACTTTGGTATTTTTATGTAAACATTCCCCTGCTGCCTTGGAAATATTGACACAGCAACAGTGACCTGAAACGTTGCAGAAAATAAAGTATTCCTTAAAGTAAAGAAAGAGCTACAGCCACCAAAAAAGGTAAAAGTACTTATTGAATTATTTCAAGTTTACAAATAGCAAGATATTGTAAACACGTTCCAGCTATTTAAATCTCTGCTGCTCTTTTGCTGATTGCCCAGTAAACTGCAAAATTGCACCAATGCCAAGTGTTTTTGATGAGAATTTCCAGGTGAAGAAAAAAAATTCTGGGCCTAGAAGATTTTATGGATCAAAGCTCCTTTATTGGGTTGGGCTGAGGCAAAAACCAAACCTGGGTACCAAAACAAGAGGGGAAAATAAGATCTTTATCGTTTCTCCAGCCAAGTTCTCAGAGACTTAATCTCTTAGTAGGAAGAGTTACCAAAAGCACTCCCACAGACACTATCAATTGTTGCAGTTCTTCCTGTTAAGCCTATGACCTGAAAAGAAGTTTGGTAACTTCACCAGGCAACACCTCCACCAACACCAAGGCTGTTGGAACTGACTCACATCCCCTCCCTCTATGGTTACAACAGTCTTTGGGGGCTTTGGGGTTTGATTTTACCAGAGGAGTGGACAGAAAAAAATGCTGCCAATGCCACTGGCTTCTCAAAACCACACAAGCCTTGCAGGCAGCTGGGGAGCCTCCTGTGTGCTCTCCACCCAGCCACGCTTAGACACTCTCTGACTTCCTTCATGCCAGACCACACAACCTGGTAGAACTAACCACACATGAAAGGCTCCCTACATACAGACAGGCTGATCAGACACTGCCCTCAGATGTCTGCTGTGCTCACCAGATTTTTATAAAGAAGATAACCAAGTTGGTACAATGATTCAAGACAGCAGAAGATGGGGAAGCAATGTCTGAAGCTTAAATTGGAAGTCACACTGAGATCTCATCAGAGGATGGAAGTAATTTTGCTCAACTGCAGATGCAACAGGCTACCTCACATGCAAAACATTCTACTGTCACCGTATCTTTAAAGACACAACATTGTACTAATAAGGCCAGAAGAGCCTACTAATAAGCCTTGTCTTTTCTGATGCTTTCAATACCTCAAACTGAACTGCTGCACACAGGTGGAAGTTAGAAATCCCAATTATTTGACTCTACTTCTGCTACAGCTCAAATCTGAACTCCCCAAGCACGTCAGCTTACTGAAAGAACTATGTAGTTTAGTCTTATCCCTACATTGCAACTTGTTTTGTGTTCTGTCAGAATCACACTGCATTAGTTTTGATTTGTTCTTTGCAATAACAATGCATATAAATCCAGCACATGAAAACGCACATCTGTGGGGGAAAAAAAATCTATCCTGCTAGAAATCCCTAAAAATAAACTTATTTGAAATTACTCCCTAAAAGTACACTCCTTAATTCTAGTTAACTGAGAGAAAACTGTTTTTCCATAAGCTTCAGGTCCTCCCATACAAATAAATTCCCACACACTACACAAATATTCCCAAATGGAAATTCCATCAGTCTTACTGAAAAGTTTTGCATCATCTTTGTACAAATGCTCAAAATCTTTAGACCAAAGCATAAGAAATTTCAACTATAGCAAAGACATCCCCCCATGCTATGAAATAGCACTTAAGAGAAATAGTATTTGTAGAAAAATAACTCCCTATGCATCACTGGTTTCCACTGCAGATCACAGTTACTCCAAGAGGAACAGAATCATGGTCAAATCCCAAGCCTCTCTCCAAATGTGTGCTCACACAGCACTTTAAAGGGTTATCCCCAGTGTCAAGGATAGAGGCAAATCCATGCAGTAACTTAACTGTTGAAATTTGAAGAAATCCCTTGAAGTGCAACATTTTAATGAGAAACTAGTGTAGAAGGAAATTTCCTGCAGAATCTTACAGCACAGCAATGAGAGGCAAAGCACACATGCAACCATAAACCCTAATGCAAGGATGCACAAGTACCACAGTGAAATTACAGGGTGGCTCAGAGTGAAGAAGAAAAACAGCAAAGAGGGGAGGAGGTCCCACACGTGCAAAAACATCACTGCCAATGACATGAAACACAACTTCATTATGAAAGCAGACAGTGACTTTAAAGCAGCCACTGGCACTGGAGAGCAAGGTGGAGCTCTGGCAATTCTCTATAGCAGATATGGAAGACAGGGTGGTCCAACCCAGAACCAGCAACAAGCAGGAGACTGGGTGGTGACAGTGCCAGGAAGGGCACCAGACTGTATAAAGCTGGAGAGAGTAACAAACAAACCAAAACATTCTTGGCAGAAGGACTCAGCAAAGAACATTAGGAAGTGTTTTGGACTCCAGCTGGCTATGCTGCTTTCAAAGCAGACACAAAAACCAAAACTTGCTGCTTTGCTGCTCTGAGTCTGTAGGTTAAGACCCATACTTGTACAATTCATCAGGGAGACAGATGAGACCAGTTTTTGCTCACTCTTCCTCACTCCACATCCACCTCTTCCCAGACCTCTTCCCAAATCCTGACACTACAGCACTTGCTCAGGCAGAGATCCCTGCAGTGATGGAGCAGCCATGTGGTTCATGTAGCAATGATGGTAACAAACACAGCAGACAAGTCAGTAACCAGGTTCTGATTTCTTAAAACAGGAGGACAAAGGAAAAATAGCATGAGTGATCAGATGATTGAGCTTAAGCCTCTTCTTGAAAACAAAAAGTACTTTCATAATGTGTCAAAGTGCTCTGTATTCTACTGTATCAAATGCAGGAATCTCAGCATTCACCAGATCAGTTTTGGAGACCATTAAGTATTTAGTACAGAAGCTATTTCATTTTCAAGGCCCAATATGTGCTATCACTGTCTCAAAAACTGGCAGATGAATAAGCTACGATAGCTACAGCTACATTATGAAGTCTTTATGCAAAATATTGGAAGAAAATTCCAAAGGCTAATTTATTTTCACTTGTTAATTAAAATTCAGTTGTGCTTTAATAACTGAAAACCAGAAATTGTGTAAAAAGTCAGGTGATAAAAAAAGCGAATACAAAAGCGAAGTGGCAATACAAGAACAAGGGAGGAAAAAACCCGGTAAGATTAAGAATAGCATTTAAATATAAAAATTTATTTAGGTGAAGTCACAAACAGTTTGATATCAATTTACAAACACTTTATGTTATGCATATTATTGGAAATATTGAGAAAGGGAGAGGACATAAGGGCAGCTTTTTCCTGAAACAACTAAAGGCAAACCCTTACCATCATGCGCATTACTGGATCATAGCATTACCTTGACCACACCCCTTAGTATGCAAGGAAAAAGGAGAAGAAAACAACATACTGAGATGCAGAATGAAAACTGTGAATCAGTGAAAAAGATTTTCACGAACACCAGACTACAAAGGTCTAGTCTGATGGTCACGATTTTAAGTAATCTAATAGGATAAAAACAAAATTATAACTTAGGTCAATCATTATAATTGATGAAGAATTTTGTAATGCACAATTGGGCTATTTGACAATGACAGTAATGGTTAATGCAGAACAATGGAAAGAGGATACTGAGCCTAACAGAATAATTCTGTTGACAACCTGAGTTATTATCCCAAGTGTATGATACTTTTCTGAGTCAAATACACATTTATGTTGCAGATACTCTCAATGAAATGGCAAAAGTAACAGCTGTAACAAGACAAGTTATGATTTATTTTTTTAAAACAAATATAATACATAGGGTTTTGAAGTGTCCGGTTGTGATCT
This sequence comes from Melozone crissalis, assembly GCF_028551555.1. Taxonomy (NCBI): domain Eukaryota; kingdom Metazoa; phylum Chordata; class Aves; order Passeriformes; family Passerellidae; genus Melozone; species Melozone crissalis. The sequence continues at coordinate 56,468,755 of NW_026535791.1, read as the reverse complement.
GCAAAGATCCAGGATTGCACACAAGTTTGGTCAAATGAGAAGGTTTAATCTGCGCATTAAATTGGCTTTTACTTTCAAAGTAGTATTTTAGGGCAGGGTTCTCCTCCGGGAGAGTGCTCCTGACCTCATCCAACCAGTGTTCAATTTATTCACCTTCCTGAATCTTTGCCCTCTTTGGATAGTCTGTGACAAGTGCTGCGCTGCAGGAATTCCTGTTTTCCAGCAAACTGGCTTGCTCTGCAGGTTTGTAGTCCATTGTTACAATTGCTGATTGGTAAAATGAATTTCCTACGTCTTCTCTAGCACAGCTTGCAACGCAACAGAAGCAGAGGTAAAAGAATGCACTAGAATACCAGAGCTCCACTTAAACACCAACGGAGTCAGGCTGTTGGCACCAATAAGAAATTCTGTATTTAACAAATCTGCAAATATTTAAGATCCAAAGTTATTCAGTTTTATAAATAAACTCACCCACTTAGTCTGACTCCCATCCCAACTGGTCTTCTGTTTTCATGGAGTCTGGGGAAAAAAAAGAGAGTTGTCTGAAGTTATACACACAGACATAAATTTGCAGGAATGACTCTCACCTATCCTACACACACACCAATTATCGCACTCCAACTACAACTAAGATTTCTCACTTTGTTCTTTCCATGTAATGCAAAGTTACAGCTCTTCACCAGTGCCTTAGAAAGGACAGTTGTGCTCAGACACAATGCTTTCTACACTTTGACTTAATTTTTACTGTTTAACCCTCTGTGGAAATGCAGAATTAGATACAGGCACTAAACTAAATGATGCTGAAATTCAAGGAGTCTTGGACTAAAAGGGGGAATGAAATCCAGTCAGGCTGCCTAACACTATCCCTTGAAACTACAAAAAGAAAATAATTTCAAAACAACAGCCTGGTAAAAAAGGTTTTTGTAAAACACCTCCTCTTCCTTTTGACAGTGTGAATATTGAAAGGCTTAGGTTCTGTCCAAAGTCTTGAGGCCATAAAAGGCTATTCTCTCCTATTTTAATTCTCCAGTTCTTTTGCCCAAGTGTGATGTCACATCTTATTTTGCTAAAGTAGTTTTATACAACATAAAGAGAGCTTGCAACAAACTGAGGAGATATGGGGAAAACACACAGGTCACCTCCAAGAAAATATTTCCTTGCTGTGACCATGCCAATGACAAATTCATGCTTTATCCTAGGCCTCATCTACATTTGACAGCTACCTAAACCATCATTTCATTTAAGGACATTTTTAAACAGTTATAAGACACTATATACTACCAATTAAAAACTGCTCCAGTAACAGAAAGGTGGCTGAAACCACAACAATTAATTGCCCAAGTTTTACTTTTTCATTGTGCTGTGAAAGTACCACTCATTTTGCAAACATTAAACTTTTGATATTTTGTAAGAGTTAAAATAAACATGTTTATTTTTTTCTTTACACTTTCTGGGGGAAAAAAATACAACAATGCCACTGATAAAAATCAACTAGGAGGTTTCCATGAAATCAAAGAGGATTGAGATCCCTGGTGCCTCAGCAGAAAACCCAGCAAAGCTCAGCACTGACAGACCAGCTGCTGTGGAAGAAGTTACAAGAGTGGTTAACATGACAAGCTGCAGACATGTCCAGTCTCACATGAGATGAAAGCTATAAGCCACTGCCCATCTGGTGCTCACATAAGATCTGTAGGAAAACAAGAACTGAGCTGTTCACCTTGAGAATGAAGAAATGTAAACAGATATATCAGAAAAAGTTGCAGAACACTGAGCATCAACCACAGAAGGTGCAAGGCCAGCAGGCCTGGGTTTATCTATCTTACTGCGTGGTGTTTGCTCCCTTTCTATGTCACAGGTTGACCTAGAGAAGTTACTTTTGATATGTACCAAAGGCAAGACTTGCTGTGATACACCAAGCGCTTTCAGATGCCTTGAAAAGGGACCAGGCTAACATGAGTCAAAGCAAAGAACTTAGTCCCCCTGTGCTGGCAATCAGACAAGCACAGCATCTGATAAAGCAACAAAAATTCTTCTGGAAAGCAAAGGTTCTTTCTACAATTGTAAAAAATAATTTATTAGAACTAAACATAGCCATTATAACAGAATCTGTCACCATTCAGCTGGCATGAAGCTCAGCATCCAGCTGAATTTTCTGTGCTGGGGATTTGGCAGACTGCAGTCACCGGTGTAAGAGAAGCAGCACAACCCCAATATAGACAGGCAGCTGGCTGTGGAGCTCAGCATCATGCCCCAGGCAGAAGAAAGGGCAGACCTGCCTGCATCCACCACAGGTTATACCAATTCATACAGTGATGCCTGTACTGAAAGCAAACCAAGTACACAAAATCCTCCCTGCTTCTCCTAATCACACTCATCTTTTCCCACAAAACAGGCTCTAACTTGTGAATTAAATCTAGCGAGCCTCCAAACAGGTTTAATCTTCAAATCGTGGTGAATTTGCACACTGCGGCCATTCTTGTTAAGTTTAGCTTTATTCATATCAATTTTTTGCCATCCCATGCTGTCTGCAACTGCCCACATGCTCCCATAATAACAGGAGAGTCTGTACTCTTTCCCTTACATACAGATAACTGTATTGCTCAGAAAGTTGATTTTTAAAGACAACTCAAGGAAAAGAACAAAACCACAGAACATCTTTCTTCTAATGTCTTCAGGAAAATACAAAAATACACCAGAAGAAGGAATTAATGGGGCTCCTATTTTCTGTTGCCTGGAGCAATAAATGCTCAAACATTTGCTCAGAGCATCCATCCGCGTGCACACCGCTCACGGTGGCCAGCCGGGCACCCATGATACCGTGTCCCTATGGTCAACACGAGCAAAGGGTCAGTGCCACGAGACGAGAGCTGCCGACCAAACAAGGGCACCTCAACTGCCCCTTTCTCCTCTTCCCATGCGAGGGAGCGCCATGCCCGGCCAGCAGAGCAGAGAAACACGCGGCCATCGGCCCATCACACCTGGCTTTTCTCCTCCTGCTTGGGGCTCTGGCCCGGCGGTGGCGGCTGGGCCGGCGAGGCCTGTGTCTCGCTGTCGGTACGCAGGCGTCTGGGGACAAGCGACTTGAGGGGCGCCATCCACTTCATCCACAGGTCCAAGTCGACGTCGCCCCAAGGCAGCGAGGGGTTCTTGGCCGCCCGCCGCCGGAAATCCTCATCGTAGTTCATCCAGGAGGTGCCCCCGTAGGTGGCGTGCAGCTTGCGGATGGTGTCCAGGTACTTGAACATGGCTCCGCAGCGCGCCGGGTGCTTCTCGCACAGCACGCTGGCGTACACCAGGAAGGCCGAGACCCACTGGTCCAGCGTGTCCCCCGGGCGCGGGCCGTGCTCGGGGGCCAGCTCTGTGTGGAGCAAGGAAAAGAGGTCAATGAACTCCCCCCGCCAGATCCGCTCCTTCGTGGCCTTGGCCAACTTGTAGCCCAGCGGCCGCCGCAGCCCCACGTAGGGGGTGGCCGCCGCCTCGGCCTCGCCCTGCCCCGCCGCCGCTGCTGCCGGAGCCGGAGCTGGGGCCGGAGCAGGAGCAGGGGCTGGGGCTGGAGCTGGGGCCGGAGCCGGAGCCGGAGCCGGGGCCCCGGCCGCGCCGCTCGCCGCTGCCGCCTCGGCGCAGGGGCTGGCGGCCGCCGCTGCCGCCGCCGCCGCCCCCAGCGCGGCCTGGCGCTCCAGCCAGCGCGGGTTCACGTAGACGGTCCGCAGGCGCGGCGCGGCCCCGGCCGCCGCCGCCGCCCGCGCCGAGCCCTCGGCGCCGGGCTGAAGCCGCAGCACGGCCAGGGCGGCGGGCGCGCCGGCGGGCAGGTCGCTGCCGTCCCGCCGCGGGGCCGGCTGGGCCGCCGCCGGCACCTGCAGCAGCGAGGGCGCCGCCCAGGGCGGAGAGCCGCCCCTAGGCCCGGCCGCCGCCGCCAGCGCCTCTAGGCCCGGGAGGCCGAGCCGCGAGCCGGGCGCCACCGCGCCGAGCACCCATCGGGTCTCGGCGATCCCGGTGCGGTCCCGGGGGCTCCGCGACCTCCCCTCCTCGCGGCGGCCGGCGAGCGCCGTCCCCAGCGTTAGCGGGGCCGCGACTCCGGCCCGGCGGCGGCGGCGGCTCCGCCGCCTCCCACGTGGCATCGGCACGGCGGCTGCGGGCGGCGCGCGCCGCGGGGGGCGGGGCCGCGGGGCGGGGCCAGAGCCGAGGCCCCACCCCCGGGCGGCCCTGGCCCCGCCCCCCCGGCTCCGCGATCCCCGGGACGTTCCAGGGGATTGTCCGGGCGGCGCTGGAATGCCGGGAGGGGAGCACGCAGAGCGGAACACTCTGCCTCTCGCTCACAAAATGACCCCAGTCCCGGTGTATATATATGCATGCTCTATACATACCTGTATATCTAAATGTACGTATGTATGTGCACGCACATTTACAAATATGTACACCACTTTTAGTTATATATACCATATGCTATATAACAGATTTGCACACTGTATATATAACTTCTGTAAGGATATGTAGTAGGCACCTTACGTCTACATAAGGTGCCTACTATATATCCTTATATGTAATTATTATTGCTTCAGTATAGCAAATGTTTTGAGGAACAATGGCATTACATTGCTTCTCCCTTCCAGTATAAATAAGCCTTTTTCTCTTTACAGAAAATAGCTTTTTAAAATTATTTTGGGTGCTGTCACACAGATTCAGCTTTCCTAGCTAAGCTCTGAGTAGGTCACCAGCTGGGTGGAGGTTGAACCCCTCTGGAGTAAAAGCTGGGTGCTGGCTCCTTGTGTGGACTCATGCACCCCACTCCACAGCTGCTTCCACAAACACTTCTGTAGCACTCTCTCTTCTGGAGGAGCAGCCTTGAGTGCTGTGCTGAAATGTTTATAGATCAATTGCACCACAACAAAGACAAAAGTTCTGTTAAAAAATATAACAGTTCTTTCATTTTCACAGGAAGACTGGAAGAGATACATTTTAGATTAAATCCTTTTTGAACAAAAAAATCAAATCCCAGGAATGACAAACTTAGGAATTCTTCTGTAAGAAAAAAAAAGTAAGGTAAAAGAGTGGCTTTGGAATTTTTTTTAATGCTTAATAAATTCTAAAAAAATAATTAGAGTAACAAAAAGTAACTATTTTCCAAATCACCTTTATTTTCAGGGATTTTTCAGAAGTCTGAACAAACCAGGCTTTTTTTCATTTTTGAGATGAATACACTCTCATTTTGATAAAAACCATTTTTTTAAAATTCAACCAATAACAAGTGACAGTCACTCCTTCAAATTTCAGTTTAATGGGGCATTAATAAAACCAGACATTGTTAAAATAACAATAGGACCATAGTTTCTCTCAAACTTAACCATGTAGCATGCTTTTTATAAAGTCAGGTGATAGCCATTTACACAAAGTCTCTGAAAATTTTCTGAAGTTTAAGGTTTTGTTGACTTTGCTTCAAAATTAGTATTTGTTTAGAACCAGAAAGTGATTCAAGTTGGAGGGAAGCTCAAGAGGTCTATACTCCAACCTCCTGGTCACAGAAGGGCAAAAACTCAACTGAGACAAGATTGCTTAGCGCCTTCTTCAGTTAGATCTTGAAAACCATCAGTGATAGGGATCCCATAACCTGTTCCAGTATTGATGATTACCCTTGGTAAATCCATGCTGAATCTTTCCAGTCACATTTTTCTCCTCCATGTGCCCACAAGTTCTCTTCCAAGAGAACTTGCTTTTGTGATTTTCCTGAAGTGAAGCCCCCAGCCTTTAGCAGCTTAGGTAGTCCTTGCTCTTTTTGAAGACAGGTGCAACTTTTAGCCTTTTCCAAGCCATTAGGTGCGCTCGGGCGTGCGTGGCCCTAAGGTCCGGCTAGCAGAAGGGGTGAGATTGGCCGACGCCCCTACGCATGGAGGCCAGCCCCCTTTGGCGTCTTGGCCTCAGGCTGGGCTGGATCGCGGAGTCGGATACCTGGCGCTTGCCGGGATGGAATAGGAGGCGACCACTTGTGAGGGTTCAATGTCAGTTTATTGAAAGCTTCCAGCGGAGGAGCAACCAACAGATGTAGCAAGAAACCCACAGCAAGTGGCCAAGAACAGCGGGAGTGACAATGTTTTAAAGAGAAGGGGAGGAGAAAGGAGGGGAGCCCAGCAAACCAATCGGAGAGCAAAAAGGGTGGTGTGATACATAACTGACCTGAGTACATAACCAATAAACATAAAGCGAGGGAGGGGCCCCGGGACACCAGCCAATCACAACCCCCAGAGAGAGGAAAGTTCTAGAAAGCTGGGAGGAGTGGGGGGTGATTGACTGGGCCCAGGGAGGAGGAAAAACTTACTTATAAGGGGGTATAGGGGAGGAGAAGTTACATAACATAGGAGATTGGCAGCTGGGGGGGGGGAAGGGGGTAACCATGACAACTTAAGGTCAGGGCCACAGTGGCGGGAAAACTGTGAGGGGAGGAACCATTCAGCACAGAACAAAGGGGGAGCATATATAAAATTGGGGAGAAAACTGGGGAACTTAAAAACACAACACAACAATTAGGTACTTCTCCAAATTTTGATGGCCTTTCAAATATAAAAAGTGGCTTTCCAGTGACAACATTATCCAGCTATTCGAGCACCCTCAGATTCATCCCCACTGGTTCCTGAGACTTCATTTGTCTGTGACTCCTCAGGAGAAGATCCACAACTTTCCCCCTATTTAGAGGTTTTTTCACCTTGAGGCACAGAGGGCTGGGAGACTTTGTTGGTGAATGTCAAGGCAATGAAGGCATAAATAGAAATAATTTTGTGCCAATTCTACAGGTTTTTTAAATACCTCCAGGGACAGTGTCTCCACCACTTCCTTGGGCAGCCTGTTCCAGTGTTTTGCCTCAGAAAGGAAGGGCTAGCAGCATCAGATCAACTAGTATTATCTCACTAATCCTCTGCAGATATGGCTGCCCAGACAGTATCTTGTGGCTGGAAGTTATCAGCAAAATTTGGGAATTAGGACTGTGCTTTTGTCCTGTGCCTGTACCATGCTCACTAAGAGCTCAAGCCTATTTCAGGATGGTGATGCCAGGTCTCACAATAATGCAGTTCATAGTGATAATGAACAGAAACTTCAAAAATAATCAGTAAGTGCTTTAATTGCTGTTACCCCTGAAAGATGCAGACAGCAGCTAAGAGCAGCAGTGAAGTTGTCTACATGGATCATCTCTATGCACACTATGCATTTACTCTTTGAATTGCAGCTGTGATCCTCTCTGTCTCATGAAAACTATAATTTTTGATGGAGGCTTTCATGAAGAAAACCAGCTGAGCAATAAGTAATACCTGGGCTGAGCAGGTGGAAATAAGAATGCTTTGCCTCCACTTCATTTAGAGCTGCTGCTTGTGACGTATGCTCCTAACTATGCACTTATCTGATCGTTTCAGTCTCCTTTCACAGGCTGTGTGTGCAGCCTGTAAGGATCTGAATTGGAAACTTGGGGGTTTGCCTGCTGGCAACTGGCTGTGCCCAGGAGTGTCAGCCCTTCAAAGTGGGCAGGGCACCTCACTGCTTCAGGGAACTGCTTCTGGTGAATTCTGGAGGCAAATGTGCTTGTCCTCTCTGCTCCTCATGTGATGAGTTCCTTACAGCTCCGAATTTCCCTCTCTGCCTTTTTCCTCATGTCTTCCTGTCCCTTTATGTTCCCCTGATGTTTGTACAGGACAAAAAGAGCAAATACTTGGAGCCACACGTACATATATTTGTATTGCAGATGTGTCTCAACTAAATTGCTAGAAGAGGCTCAGAACTGCAAAAACAAATTCAGATTGTCTTATGCTTCAGACCTTCTTTTTAGTCTCAAGCATGAGACCTTATTGAAGGCATTAATGAGGAGGCAAAATGAAATGAAGCTCTAAACAGAAACAGCTGCAACCTTAGCTGTGGAGGAACTTGGAATTAGGCAATAGGACAGTTTATGAAAATAAGAGGGAAAAGCTACTTTGCAGACCAAGAAAAAAAAAATCTCATTTGGAAGCATTACCTAAAAGCAGAACACCTCCCTTTGAAAGAGGATGTACTTGTGTGCTGTTGCTGTTCATGAACTTTAAACAAAGCCACAGAGGAGAGAACTGCCTACTCTATTGATGAAACCAGAAAGTGCTGCTATAGAGCATTTACCTGCAGGACCCCAGAGAGAACAACACAACCCTGCACTAGGGTTTGAGAAGAAAATGCTGCAGGAGGAGAAAATAACCCTTGTGTTATTTTCTAAAGCACTTTTTTTTTCCCCAAAATAACCAATCTTTTTCTAAACAAATTTTCTAAGAGCTGCTTGCAACAGTTTTGGGGAGACTGGGGTTTTTGGAGCTGGTGGGTTTTCAAGTCAAAAGAAGGATGCTTAGGCCCCATGGCATCAGCAGTCTAACTGTGAGTTCATCTGAGATGGGAGAGGTTTGCCACTTGCACAGGGGTTGTCCTTTGGCATCTTCCACTTACTCCACAAATAAAAGGTCAGGAAGAAAAACAGGGTTTGGTGCTGTGTGTTTTGCTTTCCAACTTGAAAAATTTAGCAGCTGTAGCATTCACTGACACAATAGCAACAGAACCAAACCGACCCATGAAGCTAAAGGTTACTTAATAAAGTTTAAACACAGAGTAAATGATGGTGTTGGAGATCCAGGAAAAACCTGACAAACATCGCAGCTGAACTCCCTCAGTGAGGGGAGAACTGTTGATATTCCCAGCTAGGAGCAGCAGTAGGAGCCAGATTCTGCAGCTGAGGGGCTGCTTCCTTCACTCCAGGTGAGGAAGGAGCTGGCTGCCTTCATGGAGCTGCATGGTATTGTCCCTCTCTGTACATTCAGTTTCTGCATTTCTTTACAATTTTGCTTTCCCCAAGTTTGTTGTGTCTCTCTGGTAGATGTTTCCTTGCCTATGCTTGCAGTGAGAACAGAGAAAGTCTCAATGGAAGATAAACATGTTCAGTTACTTGTCCTGAGGAGGCACCGGTCCCACTCCTGTCCTTTTCTGTGGCAGTGAGGTACTCAGCAGTACAGGTCTCGGTGGCCCATGCTGCCTGTGGGGCTCACGTCCATGCGCCCTTAAAGGAGGTGTTTCAGAGGATGGCAAGGGAGACGTGGGCCAAAACACAGCTACAAATCGAGCTCCGTTGAAGACCCTGTCCCGTGTGCTGCACAGCGTGAGTTTGTTGCTGGAAGTTTTTTCTGGAGACATCATCTCTGCCCGACACAGCCGGGCCGGGGCAGACGGAGGTTCCATAAGCAGCAGCGGGGTCGGAGTGGGACGCGGCGCAGGGCTCAGAAGGGTCAGACCCAGGCTCGGCTGCACCTCGGGAGCGATCGTTCCCGAGAACTGCTGCCCGCCGCTGCTCGATCCGTCCCCAAACGCAACTGCACCGTCCCAGGGCGGCAGCGCCCGGGGCCCGCAGCGCCGGTGCCCGCGCAGCCCGGCGGGGCTGCCTCCCCCGCGCTCCCGACGGGGCCGTCCCGCGGCACAGCGAGGTGCGGGCGACACCGGCAGCGGTTCTTCCCGCCCCGTGAGGGGAGGCGGACGGGCCCCGCCACCGCCGGACCCGACCGGCTGTGCATGTGTGTGTGTGTGGGGCGGCCCGCGACTCCCTGCGCATCGCGGCCGAGGGGGGAGTGACTCTGGCAGCCTGCGGCGAGCCCAGATAAAAGCTCCGCTGCTGCCGTTTTCCCTCCCCTTTTCTCTCGTAACTTTTTTTTTTTTCTTCCCTCCCTCTCCCTCCCAGCAAAGCGACCGCGCCGGCGGCAGCCCCGGAGCAGCCCCAGCGCCGGACGCCGCCATGAGCCCCGCTGTGCCGCCGTCGGGCCGCGCTGCCGGGGGCTGAGCCCGGCCGAGGGGACGCCCCGAGGGCCGCTCCGCGCCGCCCTGGCGGGGGCTGGAGGCAGAGGCAGCGAGAGCCCAGGCAGGACCCCCGGTCGCCCCGCCGTGCCCGGGGCAGCGCCCGCCGCGATGTCGGCGCAGAGCCTGCTGAGCAGCGTCTTCTCCTGCTCCTCCCCGGCCGCCGCCGCCCCCGCCGCCGCCAAGAGCCTCTCCAAGCGGAGGCTCCGCCAGACGCGCAGCCTCGACCCCGCCATCATCGGCGGCGGCCGGGAGGACGGCGAGGGCGCGGGGCGGGCGCCGCGGGCGCGGGCCGCCGGCAGCCCCCCAGGGGAGCGCCGCGCTCTTCGGGGCGCCCCGCCGCCCCACGGCGCCTCCTTCTCCACCCCCTGCACCCCACTGGAGCGCTCGCCGCCGGGCAGTGCTCTGTTTGACGAGGAGAGCCTCCGTGGGAAGCGCAGTCCCGGCTGCGAGCTGCCCTTCCTGGCGCGCACCCCCTCGGCCCTGGCGCTGAGCGGCACCGCCAGCCCCGCCAACAGCATCTTCTCCTCGCCCCGGCGCTGGCTGCAGCAAAGGAAGGGGCAACCCTCGCCGCCCGAGCCTCGCCCCGCAGCCTACGTCGTGTGGAAATCCGAGGTAGGCACGCCCGCCCCCGGGGGACGGGCACACGCCGCGCCGCCCCCGTCCCGTTCCCGTTCCCGTGTTTGCCGCCGCCCGGCCCGGCGGGGCTGCCCCACCGCGGTGGGTGCGCGGAGCAGCGGGGCCGTCGAGGCCGCCGCGGGTGTTGGTGCTGGGAGCTGGCATCTGCGGCGCTGGAGGGCCGGATATTTGAGGTTCCCTCGACGGGTTCCCTGTGTATGTGTCCCAGGCTTGTAAAACCTTCCCCTCCCAGTTTCACACATCTTAAACTGAAGCACGTGATGGCTTCTAACAAGATAGACAAATTGTTTTTAATGTGCACACACCCAGTGAGTTGTGATTTATTTGAAAACGCACATCTGTCAGTACCACATGAAGAGCAATTGTATTCCAAGACAAATCCAACTTTGCAATGCAAGCATTTATTCATTTAACTTGGATGTCATCGATGTTGGGCTGCAGATACCATACCATGTGGATGAATGTTTTCAAAAAATGTGGCATTGTTTCCTGGTAGCAATTGCTCATCGAGTTGGTTATGCTGAGCCCTTTGTAGCACAAGAAGAAGAAATTTTTTTGTTTTGAGAAATTCTCCATCCTGTTCATGATGATGAGGTTTCCTGCTTAACTGTTCACTAATGCCTTCTGGAGGACTGGGATCAGAAAACAGCATTTCTATTTCCATTTCAGATGAACTTATTATAAATAGTTAGTAATAATTGGATGCACCAATAAAACAGACCCATTGTTGCAGTGGGATGTGGAATTCCTGGTAAAATTATTATCTTACACAGCAATATCAGATCAAAGCCAAACTGGGCATCATGATTACAAGACAAGATTACAAAATGCAGTTTTCATGGGCAAAGGCTGCATCTTACCCTGAGCTCCCATATCTCCCTGTTTGCTTGGAGTATAAAAGTTGTTAGTGTCTGCCAGTTGTGATGGAGTGTCAACATGTGGATGGCAACTTCAGGCATGATGCTGGCTAAGGTTGAAAGAGGTGGTGAAGAATCTTAGCAGTTTTTAAAAATGGATTATTATGAAGTCTTGTAATCAGAAGTTACTCTAAGCAATATTTCATCCTGATGCTTGAATTTTAAGATGGTAAAAAATTCATGGTGTCAAAGAACTTTGTGGAATTTGTAGCATCAGTGAACAGTGAGAAAATAGGTGATCACACTAATTAAGGATAAAAACCTCCTGAGGACAGTGAGATAAAAAGTGATCACACTACTTAAGGATAAGTTTGCTGCTTATCCACTAATGATGTTATAAGGTCTATCAAAAAGTGTAATGTACATAAGGTTTCTGTGCAGAGTTTCCTTACTGGGTCCAAGACTCACAGCATGGCTTCTGGTTTGTAAATCTAAGCAGGTCTTCCTTTTTTCACTGAATTTATGGTGGTGGACACTTGGGGCATTTATTTCAGATCTACTGTGTGTCAAAACACACAGCATATCACATCTTCAGACTGCATATAGCAAAGTACTGGTTCTTCCTTAATTTGGTGTGTGTTGAGCATTTTTAAATAGTTAATACCTTTTTTTTTGGGAGGGATGTCATTGTCCCAGCAGTCACGGTGGTGAGGCTGTGATGTCAGGAGCAGGGTGTGCTGGCCTCCTGCACTGGGCCAGTGTTGTCATTGTGAATTTTATGTCAGTTCTCGTTTAACCTGATACTCGCTGGTTTCAGAGTTGCTATTTCAAGACATTATACAGACATGAACTTAGTTGTTCAGCAAAGACATCTGCAAATTATATAAATCTATATTTTAGAAGAAAGTGCTCATACATAATATTTTTGTTGTTCTCCCAACTATTTTAGGGATGCATCCTAATGGTCATTCAGTCTGGTCTCATTATAAAATAGCATTATTAAAAAAGGACTTAGTTGTTTGCTTCCTATTTAGTGTTTATTTGAAGAGGTGCATTTTTTTTAAGTGAAGGATTTTTGTCTCTACAGCTTCATCCTGGCTGTGGCAAAGCAAGTGTGCTTGAGGAGGTGGAAAAACCCACGTTTTATTGGGTGAAAAGGAAGTAACTGTTTATAATATTATAGCTTTAAAAGGTCCCATTATTCAAATTATTGTATTCTCAGTAGAAAATCTGTAGTTCCATTTCTGTTCAGCTTAGGAAATAAAATGCATCACAATAATGATTTTACTCGGCTGTAAAAAACATCTGAATAGATGACTGCCTAATGAAAATAAACATTGAAAGTTTTAGTTGTAGTTTAGTATTTTATTCCCATCCTGTAAGTTGGGAATAAAATAAATGCAAAATCAGTTTTCTTTACCTTCATTCAAACACCTTCATTATAATTGCCCTTTTTAGGAAATATTGCTCTATACCCACTGTGGAAGCAACAGGGTTATGGACTAGAAGATAAGTGTGGGAATTATTTTCTCCCCCACTACCCTAATCTTTAAAGGAGTAAAGAGAAGTAAAAATGCCATGGAACTTCCCTTCAGAACTCCTTCAAAATGATAACTTCTGGCCCAGACCTCCTGCACCTGTCCCAAGCTGGATCAGTGTGGTGGCATCCACAGGGACACATTGAAGGTGGGGTTTGCAGCCTGCACTGGATGAATCCTGCCCTGGGATGGTGGTACTGCAGGGGCAGGGCACCTGGCCCAGCTCCAGTCAGGTTTTAAAGCAGGCATGCCCCACTGATCTGAGATTTCTGTGTATGAGGCCACAGTGCCCATAGCTTTGTTATGATGCCAGGAGAATAAAATGGATTGCTTATTTTGCCTTTTTTTCATTGTAATTCTTTGACTTCTGCATTTTATACGACAAGTCTATCTACTGGCCTAGGGAGAGAAAGGTTGCTGCTAAGTTCATGCCACCATTCAGAAATAATTTTTAATGGAATGCCTGAATGCACAGGGGATTTCCAATTTCAGGTCACACCTAAATGTGTTTCTTAGGTCCACAGATTTTTGAATATGAAGCATCATCTGACAGATGTGTCTCTCACTGTTCAAGTGATCTGGCAGTTCTTTATTGACATGTTGTTTTCTTCACAAGAACCCTTTTACAACTATAAAGATTATTTTTTGGCAGAACTTCTCTGACAAGCATTCTTTCACCTTTCTATTTTCTGCTTATGTATATAAGCTGCTTAAATAAAAAACCTGTTCCTGGGTCTGTGTAAATCAGCAACTACATTTCCAGTGGTTTCAGGAGGACAAAGCCAAGGGGGATTTTTAATAAGGGGAAAAAAGCATTCATCTTTAATTCCCATCTGATCACAGCTGTTCTTTTGTCGTTTTCCTTAAAGAAAATGCACTTTCACTTGCAAAATTAAGTCTATTATCTTTTCATTAAGTGTTCCATATGCTCAGGTAAGTCTCTAAGTAAGCTAAATATCATGGATAAGATGGTAAAAATACCTAGAAATACTCTAATGCCTTAATTCTGCCAAAATTTGTCATACTTTTATGCTAACATACATGAGTAGACCTGCACAAGTTAAGGATGCAAGTGTTTACACTGACTGACTGGCTGAAATACATTTACTGGGTCCAGAATAGCACAAGATTAATAGATCTGTGTGAAGTCTCAAGTTGTGTTAATTCTTGTGCTTATTTTTCTGTCTTAAAAATGGTAATGGAAAGCCACAGCAAGTGGATAAAAAAATATGGCAAATCATGGGAATGTCTCTGAGTAATCTATTTGTTGTAAGAAACCAAATCTGCCCACTTAAATTTATATGGTCTGATTATTTTGCTGTCATAATCTGTGTGTTACTGACTGGTTAAACATTACCATCTCCAACTAGTATGCTTTTTTGGGGTAGAGCTGATTTTAAAGTGATGGTAGCAAAACATCTGCAGCCTTCCCACCTGCATGCCTGGCCCCTGTGAGGCAGGGGGCAGCATCCTTAGCTTGCAATTTGCTTCTCAATGAGATCGAGTTGCGGGTGGACGGCTCAGCCTTCCACACCTCCTCCTCCTCCTCCTCCTCCTTCTGACCTACCCTGTCATCCTCTTGCTCGCCGTCGAGCACTACAGGAGGAGTTTTCCATGGCATGGGAGGGAAGGTTGCCCTGGTTCCTCACCAGGTTTTGGGGGAGAAGCCAGGATTTGTCCAGGTGTCTCCTGCACTGCTGGCTGGCCAAGCTGTGATGAGCTGCAAGGATGCTGGAGAAACTAATCTGCACTACCAGAACAACAGTGGTTTAGCTGAATTGTTTTATAGCATGGCCGTCAGAAGTAGTGAATGTTCACAGCACAGGTTTCAGCTGACAGGTGCCTTGGTGGGTCAGCTTTGGTAAATTCACTAGCTTGATACTTTAGGAGTTTAAATCCATTGGGAAGGCAGTGGAGGTTCTCTCTTTCCTTGTAGCAAGTGGGGGTCCTCTCTCCTCTCAGGACAAGAGGAAACGGCCTCAAGCTGTGTCAGTGGTGGTTTAGGTGGACATCAGTTGTGAGAGCAGTGTGTTACCCTTAAGCACCTTGATACCTAACCCAGAGATTTTGCTGTATGAATAGAAGACATATTGGAACATATTCCCTTGCAGAGCTCTGATTAACTGCCCTGGAAGCAAAATGGGGGGTCTAGCATGTTTAAATCTATAACTTGCATTTTTTCTGTTGAGGGGTCTTCTTTATGAGATGTGTGAGAACTGGACTTTGGAAGATTTTTTTTTTTAATAAACTAAAAACTGGATGTGCTGGTATTTACCACTGAACTGCTCTGCTCTGGAGAGAATATATATATAAAGCACTGTTCTGTTTTATTTTCTTTCCTAAGACATTCCAAACCATTGGACATACAGATTAGTCTCAGCCTGAGTCCATTCCATTCAATGCTGTAAGTGTTCTATAATTACAAAATTTGGTGGGCAGGAATGTTGTGGGTCTCTCATGACAGGAATGCAACTAAAAGGAACTAAATATATTCAGTATTTCTGATTTTGGCAAGTGGTCTTTTCCCATTCTTGACGAAATTACGTCTGAAGACATTGGATGAGAATATGGGGGTTGATGGCTAGGACAGACAGAATTTTTCAAGTGTGCATTGCTTAAGTAATGGGAAAGGAACTTGTGAAAATAATAGAAATGAGACTGAAAAGTAATGTTTAGTAACCTCTAAAATATTAACAACCCAGACTGATTTCTTGACTTGATGGTGGAGTTGAAGCACATTTAGTTTTGCAGACTCTATTGCATGAAAAGAACTGCAGCTGTGACAGCTTGCAGGTGAAGAACATTTCAGAAGTCTCTTCTGCAGTGTTCTGCTGTACAAGTATTAAGGCTGTACAGGTGTTACGCCTGTTTGGGGGGATTTGTTTTTTCCTTCCAGATGTAAATTTCATAATTGAAACCAGCAGGGGGTTCTGAGCAAGTAGGGCTGAACAGTCATGATGGCATAGTAGTAACTTCAGAGTATTACTGTCAGAGTTGTAGAGTTAAAATCTTAATTAAAAAAAGTACTAAAAATCAAAATCATAATGGCAATCCTGTCTTAGTCTCCTTAAACATGATATAACGCTGCTCATATTTGATTCTCTGGCTACGTGGCACAGTATTTGAGAGCAACAGCACCACTGAAATTAAGCTAACATTTTAAAATGCAACTTTTGTGCATCCTGGGTTCCACTGGTTGCTAACTGGACCAGGTGTCTGGATTGTGGGAGAAGAGGCCAAATATTCCATTCACCTTGTAGAAACTGTAAGGAGAGCAATAAGGAGGTTCAGAGCAAGGTTCAGACTTCATTTGACTTTGCAGCTCATTGGCCAGGTTTGGAAGGTACTGAGCTTTCAGACTTCAACAGAGTACTCAAATGTGTGCCTTCCTTTTGGCCAGTGACTGCTAATCAAACCAGAGTATCAGGAAGGAAGCAACACCTTTAGTTACCATTCAGTCCTAGGAATTTACTTTCTTCACCTCACTTTAAAGCTTTTGTATTAATTATTGTGTACACATTTTTAAGCTGTGCTTGTTCAAAATAATTCTTATTTTTTAAATCTTTTCCTATCCTGTAACAATAATACACGTCAATGGAAATGTATGTGGAGGCTTTCTGGTTGAGTTTTAGTTTTTCCTAGATGTGTACAGACTGGCTATTTCAAGTTACATGTTTTTTCCACTCCGGTTGTCAGCTAAAAATTATTAAATCCCCGGGAGAATTGAGAGTGTTTTTGAAGGATTTGATGAGCTTCCAGTGCCTGATGCTTGCCACATTGTTGTACTGGAACCAGATGTTGGGTACCACATGTTTGTGTTTTTGGACCTAAGTAGGTTAGGTACTGTAGTAGGTCTCTGGCTCATAAAACCAAGCATCAGTTTCACACCCTAAAGCTGTCATACCTGGGTCATCATCCTCACAGTCCTGGCCATGGGAACAGCTTGCATCAGCATCCCCAGTTATGAAACCAGAACTGTCTTTTCTGGATCTTCCTACTTCATCTCATCTGTATCCTCTCAAAGAAAAGACCTTCTGACTTACACTGTTTACCCGTGAGGACTCAGTGTGTGTGGTGTCAGAAAGAGATTTTTGAGCACTGCACTTAGTGAGGAGGCACATGAGCAGTCAGTCCAATGCACAAACTCTCCTTGTGGCTGCCAGGAACTTGCTTTTCTCTTTCTCTCCTCTTAGGTTCTGAGTTCTCTTCCACACACTTGGACCTTTTTATGTTGGGCTTGTCTTTTATCCATTTCTAATACACCTTGTTATCAATAGCTTCCTTTATCCTCCCTGCCAAAAATTAAAAAGGAAGATACTGAGTCTTGTTCATCACCTGAAATTCATACTGAAAAAGAAAAAAAAAAAAACTGCTTTACTGTAGCTGTTGCCTGCTATTTGGATTGGCCAAGTCAAATGATAAGTACTTTTCTCATAATTGGACAAACTGGTTTTCAGCAAAGTACAAAGTGTGTTGCAGACCTTGCTAACAAAGGAAGGATTTAGGTTTAGGTTTTTTAGTGCAATTAGGATTTTTTTTTTGCATTGCCTTGGAATTAGCCTGGACTTGATTTTCAGTGGTGGAACTACATGTACCTCCGCTGAGCACATATAACTGATTTTGCAAGAGGAAGACTAATACAAAATTTCCATTTCTATTTTCAGGTTTTATTTACTTTATCCCTTTGTTTTCTGCCACTGTTGTAATATGGCAAGATCGTTTCTGAGCACTAACTTTTTCATTTTTTCTCTGAAGGGTAATTTCAGTTGAGTAGCACCCTACTGAGACTAATATGGTGAGAAACCAGTTGGCTGTGCTGTGTTCAGTTTTCATTTGCCTCTCTCTGTAAAAATTTAAAAATACTCCTCCTACAGGAAATGTTTTCAGTTCTGTTATGTCTTTTGCTTCCCATAGGAGGTATTCCTTTTAATTTATTGAATAAACCCATAAAAATTTTGGCACAATAGGGTCTTTGGGCAAGCTGTTTAAGGGATCTCACCATCTTCTGTTTTTAGAAGATGTGCAATTGTTTCTTTATACAGTGCTATGAGGCTCTGGGGCCAGCTAACAATTATGTGAAATGGGAGAATTTGAAGCTAAAGAATGTGAATTGACACATCTGCTGTCACTTCTCAAATATTGTTATTTTGATAGTTCATATTTCAAATTTATCCTTCTTTAGCCATAATCAATCCCTTTTCTCTTTCCCCTGTCTTCAATCTTAAAAGGATTCTGGGTAATACGTAATATTCTAGGTAATGCTCTCAATCTCATCACCACAATTCCTTTTGTAAGTGTATGTGTGTATAGGAAGGTTAAATCCTCATAATGTCCTGGTTGGAAATCAGCTCTATTTAACTGTTAATTTAATTTGATGACAGTGCAGACTACTATTTGAAAGGGGTGGTGGGGAAAGAGAGATTGGGATAGATTACATTTTCATGCTCCAAAATAAGACCCTATCTACTCTATCATAAATTAGAAAAATATGGTTGAGTTTTCCTGTGGCTGTTTCATAACATTCCTACTGACAAAATATGGCGTGCCTCTTGTTCATTGCTTCACTACTGTTTCTCAAGCATGTGTTTGTGTCTGCATCCAGTGACAGCTTTTGTTCCAGCACACCACAGGAACATGTCTTGTAGGTCTTTAGAATGGGGCAGTGGATTCAGAAGTGCTACACAGAGTGGGCTCTTCCAGGGAGTGGGTACCAAACCACAGCAAGCCAGGAGAATGAGGCAGCCAATTACTGAAATAGACACAATTAGAAGTTTTACATATTTCAGAGATAAAGGGCCTTAATTCTGTATTCCCTAAAGGAATCCAATGTAATTGGCAGCCAACATACATGGAGGGTTTTAAAGAAACTTTTTAGCATAATGGTTGGTAAGATTTACATTGGCAAATTGACATACTTTAAGTCTCTGGCACACTGTCCAAAAGGCTTCTCAGCACTTTTCTCTTCTTGAGGTATGAGCACATATGACTTCCTCACCCTGCCAAGGCTCAGATGGAACCTTTCTGTTCCATAAACCTCTCCTGAACAGAGGCAGAGTGAATGTAAAAGATAAACATACTTTTCTTTCTTGGAGTAAATTGTGTGACAGAACCTCCCGCCTGTCTTTTAGCCCAAATGCAGATAAATTACACCACCTCATGTGGGCCAGAGGAAAAGAAGCTAACCATTATTATCATTTAGTGAGCTGTGGAAGGTGTGTAATGTGGAGAGCAGGATATCTGCATACTGCATGAGCAGAAAGGTAACAGGCAGGTCAAGGGAAGGGACTTCACCCTTGTGGGGCCCCATCTGGGCTCTTTGTGCAAGGGAGATGTTGACAAGCTGGAGCAAATGGACTGGAAGGCCATCAGGACAGTTAAAGGATGAGGGTGCTTAGTGCATGAGGAAAGGATGAGGTTTGTTTCAGCCTGGAGAAGAATCAAGGGGGAATGAAAATCCACTTTTACTACCTACATGGAGACTAAGGAGAAGGTGCAGCTGGATATTGTCAGTTGCACAATGACAGTCACAAGTTGCAGCATGAGGAATTTTGAGTAGATCTAAGTAAAAAAGCATTCACAGCAGGAGTGGTTAACTTTTGAGATGGGCTCCCCAGAGAGGCTGTGGAGTCTCTGTTCTTGGAAATTTTCAGCCCTTGACAGGTCAAGGCCCAAAGGATTCAATCAAATTTTGAAGATGAGACCCAGCTTTGAGTAGAAAATTGGACCAGATGACCTGCAGAGGTCCCTTCTGACCTCATATTTTCTGTGGTTCTGTGACTCCAAGTATAATTTCTTTCCACAGTAGAATGAAAACTGCTGTTCTCCCTTGTACTGCAAGATACAGAAGTTGCTGAGTTGCAGAAATTATGATGCTCTCCAGCACCAGCATTGGAAGCAGGCTTGTAGGAAGAGTAATTTCTTTCATTCAATCATTCTCCAAAGCTGTTGAGGCATATCCTTACTCTTACTCCTACTCTCCTGGTGTCTCACAAATGCAAAGTAAGCCAGGGTAGCTCTTTAAAGGTGTCAGTAAAATTCAAAACAAACCCCAACCAAACCTTTCTGAAATTCAAGTGTTTTACAGAGGCAGACAGTGTCCTAGCAGAACTTCAGCAGGGATTTGGCAGGGAACTTTCAGGAACTACTTGCCAGGTTGGTTTCCTGCCACCTCATTTAACTAAGCCAGCCTGCTTCTTCCAGCACCAGGGACCCCAGGGCTAAGAAGGGCTTACACCTTTAGGACATCGTGTTGTTAGGACACACTTGTTCTGACATTGAGCTTTGTCTGTTTTTGTGGGTTGTTTACATTTAAAAATATTGAACATTTGGTAGAATACTGTTAACTTTTCCTACCATTTCATGGTAGCTCAGTGTGCTCATGACAGGCCATATGATATGCTGCCTAAAACACATCAGTTCAATGCCTATAATAAAATGATGGTACCGAAGCATTGCTGTCAATTTAGCTTTTCTAAATTTCATTTTTGTCATCTTGCATATAAAAGTAAAAATAACCTGTGAGAGAAATGGAAGAAGGAAAAAAATTGAAGAGGTATGCAAGAAGGAAAGGAAATCTCCTGTCGAGCTTTGAGCTGGGAATTGCATCAAACACAGAAAAATAGGTGTGGCAATGGGACTGTTCAGGATTTGCCTATATTGTCTTACACAGCAAGAGTTTAACCTGATACTGACCTTGTGATTTATGAGCTTAAGGGTACAGTTATGTAACTGGGATCAGTCAAAGCTAAACTGAACTGGAATAGGCAGATGGGGCCACACAGCCTGGAAAAAGCTGGTACCAAACTGGCTTGCTGAAATAAATGCTTCCATTCTGCTATTTAAAAGAGCACAGGTCATAATTTGCTGCTGTTTGCAATGCAGCAGTGAGCTTTTTTGAGCTTCTGAAGCATGTTGATCAATATCAGACCTGTGTGTCTTTTCCTTGCTTTTGAGAAATTACTTTGGCAATTCTTCATTTAGCTGGCAGAGGTTTTGTCAAGCAGGTGCAGCCTCCAGCATCGAGTATGAAAATGGGCTGACTGAAGGATCTTGCCCACAGTAGAACAAAGCTTGGACTCATAAGTGTTTGCAGTCTCGGTAAGTACTTTTCTCCTCCATGGACCAGAACATAAGAGGAAGAAAAGGTGATTCCAGCTGTGTGGTTCAAATGGAAGGAGACAAGGAAGAGCAGAAGACAACACAGTGTGGTAAATGAGTAGCTAAGTGAACATCAGCAAGTCTGGAAAGCAGGATTGCCACTGAAGTGCCACCACCGCTGGGCAGAGGAGAGCTTTGACTCCTGCTTGGGTGTTCCTGCCCTGCCCTGCTCATGGTGGGATGTCCTGGTTTGCTGCTGGGAGTGCTGAGGCCAAGGTGCTCAGGTCATGGTGTGCTTCAGCATGCTGTGGCTCTGCTTGCCACACCACCTGGCCCTCAGTGTGCTTCAGGCAGATGAAAGGCTGGGGCTGGACCCAGCGGTGCATGGTCTGTCCTGGCTGCCACAGTGCTTGGTGCTCCCTGAATAGTTCTCACCATCATCTCTGCAATGAGATTTTCTGAAGCTTTTGACTCACTTTTGAAGATGAACCTTGAGTTCCTAGATTTTTTTGGATAGTTTTGGAAGTCTTAATCTAGATATTCTGTATTGTTACTTTTTGTTACTGTAATTAGAGCCTTCTTTCTTTCTTCTTCTTTCTCAGAGAAGGACTCTAATGCTGAGGTATTTCACACAACTTAATACTTATTTTTAGCAGTAGAGGGGTCTTAAGCTTTGTTTATATGTTTTCTTGTGCAGTTTTTCATTTTAGTAGCATTTTCAGCTGCTGTTGTTTCAAATGTTCATGCTTTGTGCTTATTTTGTGATGACAGATATGTGCTTTAGCACAACTTGCTAAATTATATTTGCCTCTACTATGATTGGTTGTTTTTTGCTTGTGATAGCTTACCTACTTGTATTTTTAGAAACACATCTGGAGGCTCTATCAGTGCATTGTTGAAGTCCAAATGCGTTCACTTTAGCTCTTTAAACCAGGAGCAACCCGCTGATCAGATGGTAAATGGAAATACTGATTGCTGTAGAATATGGGGTCTGGCATAAGTGCCAAAATTTAAAGAGAATATCTGCTGTTCTTTGGTAACTTAATGTTCTTTGGTAACTTACGTGTGATAGCTGGCCGGGAGGGGACTTTCAGAGAGGGAGCTAGGCTGCACTGCTATATTTGTCTGGGCTTCCTTTCTGGAAATCCTTTTCAAGCAAAGCTCTCAGGTGTTTGAAGGCATGGTTGTTCGGGAATCTGTCTGACAAACTGGCTGGAAACTAGATAGCATTTTGCTTTCTACCAGGGAAATCCTTCCCTTATCCTGGCAGGCTGCTGAAGGCTGCAGCCCTGCAGGGACCGTGAGGTGCCACTGCAGGAGGGGTGGGTGGAGATAACAGGGCATGATCCTTACTGCCTGTGCTCCACAAACACAAACTTTTCTGCCAAAGCTGCTGAGTCCTGATGATGGAGTCGGGAATAGAGAGATCCCTCATCACCTGGCAGGTTGAAGAGCTGTTGAGCCCTGGGAATAGCAGCACTGGGAGCAGCAATGAGCTTATGTTCATGGCCATACTGCAGTTGTGGTGGCCATGGTCTCAGGTGGCAGGACACCTTTCCTAAGGGGTTTGAGCTCTTGGAGCCCCTTCTTTTGGACCAAGTCCAGCTACTTGGACTTAGCTTTCAGCATGAGATTTAACTATAGAACTTTGTGCTGAAGATAGCAGGCTTAAGATGAATTAACTTGAATTATGGGTGAAAAGAATAAGATTACTGCAGTGAATTATTTATTTCTGGCTTCCTTACGGTTTTTTGAAACACACACCCTTAGCTGAGATGAAGGCATTTAATAACCATATTGCTCTGCAAGAGGGTGACTGGCCTCTTGTGCTGGATCTGACTCAGACAGACGGAGGTGGAGTGGAAGCCAATGGGAAAGAAAAAATATGGTTGTCAACATCTGGCCCAAATCAAAGAAAAGCTGGAAGGGAGCAATTTTTTAGGATGTTCCCAAGGAGAATGTGAGGATTTCTGTAGAAGGTACATAGCAGGGGGAGCTACAGAAGGGCTTGCTTGCTGACCCCTCTTGAAATAAAGTCTGAGGCTAGAGGAGGCTGAAAACAGAAAAGCAGAGGGGAGTTTGCATGGCATGTTCCTTGGAGCCAGTGAGAAAGGGCCAGAAGAGCAAGGGAAGGGATTTGCTTCCAAATCCCTTTTTGTGTTTGAGTGCTGGGGGTGTTGGTGCAGCAGAAGCAGCTGCTGAACTGTTGAGGACAGAGAAAAATCAGCATGTGGGAAGTGTAATGGGACCTCCCATCAGGTCCAAAGATTATTTTAAAATTTTTTTTTTACTATTTTGGTTATTTTATAACCCAGCCTTTTTTGGCAGAGAAGCCCTGCTGGGGAAAGGCATGAAAGATTTTGGAAGGACTGGGATGACTGAACAGAGATCTGTAGATCAGTGAGCATGGTGTGAGGTGGAACTGGGTTAGTTGTTCCAAGGCTTTGAGTGTTGATGCACTCAGTGTCATATATATATTTCAGGATAAGCAGTTGAATTGCTAGGGCTTGCCTTAGAAGTGAAGATTATTTTGTGCAGTGGCAAAGCACTCTAATTTATTTGTCAAACCTTAATGAAGCTTAAAATTGAACCCTGGAGGAGAGAAATTGGGAATTACATCTCTGTATTATCACATCCTCTGTGAGGTGTGGTTGTCCAGGAAAGTCAGGCTGCAAATGTTTGATGGGAGAAAGGAGAAGACTTTAGGAGCACAATAAGGGTAAAGGAAACTAGAGATACTGTGGGATGCTTGAAATTGTGAATTGCAGGGGAATTATTTAACCTTTGTGGCAAAACAATTTGACTGTAAAATATATTTATATTTAATACATAAACTGTTTCTTTCTTTCTAAACTTGGAAGTTATGTTTGCTATATTATATTTTTGCATGGGAAATACTCATTGTGTCTGTATTTTTTTCTGACTTGAATGATTACCACATTGAAAAATATTAATTTAAGCATTTCGCAATAATTTAAGTGCATCTGGAGTCCAGGTTACTAAAAAGCTGTTACTTATACAACATTGCAATGTACAATGTCAGGGAAAATGAAAATAATACGAAATGTACTATTTCTTAATAATGCAAGTCAAGGTTTTATTGTCAATATTTTTAATTTTGTCACGAAACGTCTCCCAGCTCTGAGATGCTGTTTCCTGGAGATGAGACCCTGCAGAGCTGGGTGGGTGAAGGTTGCAGTGGGTAGAGCCGGGGCTCCTCAGACGTGTGTGAGTGCTCGCTGTGGGGAGTCAGTGGGATGCTGCCCTGCATTCCAGCACAGCAGCTCCACAGCCCCGTGCTCCCCACAGGCACCACGGTGCTCGCTCCAGGTGACATTGGGTGTCCTGACCCAGCTCCTTCAGTGCCTCCCGTGGAGGAGTTTCCCAAACAATGAGGCACAGGAGTGGTTGTGAGATCAAATAGCTGCAGGTCACTTGCTCCCAAAGACAACTGGAGGGCTTTTGCCTTTACTTTAAAGTGAGGAGTTTGTGAATTGTGCTCAACTGGCCCAACATCAATGTGTAGAAGGGGCTCTAACATACTGTATTTGAAAGAAATGAAGAAATATTTTTTGCATGCTTTGTATTAGGATAACTCTGGAAATATTCTGTTTCTGATTTTGCTTTTGTTCTTCCCAGCTTTTTAGGAAATATTTGAATTAAAAGGGTTGAGACAGTGCTCAAGACCATTGAGGGAAAAATTTATTTGCTCAGCTTGGAAAAGGATCAATTACAGATTTTGCTGCAGGGACTAAGAAAGTTTTTGCATATTCCTTCTTCCTCCTCTGGTGCTGTGGATTAGGGCTACATTCACTCTGTAAGAATATATAGATTATTTACAGTATGCACAGCTCAGATGCTTGTTGGAGTATCTCTTGACTTGCTCCCAAAGAGTGGGACAGAAGCAGTGGGCAAGTGATTGCTTGGTCCTTAGGAGCTGCCTGGGGGTGCTCACTGAAGCACTGGGGAGGGACAAGGCTTTAAAAACCAGAGCTACAGATGAGCCTGTGGATGTGGTGGGTGATGCACGCAGGGCTGTGTGAGAGCCAGGTCTCTGTGCCACCGGGCCCTACAGAGGAGAGCGCTGGGGCTTGGGTTTGGCAATTGCTGCTGGGTGTGTTTCCATGATGGGGGAAGGGGATGCAGCATCAGTTATTTCTGGAAACCACACAGCCTAGAGAAATGATATTTAGATGTTAGATAGCTGGTTTAAATTGGGATTATGCCCAAATTAGGGATGAGACAGTAAAAGTGAGTGATAAGAGTATCTGTTGTTTCTGCCCTGACTGTGGGGGGTTGAGGGACAGAAATGGGCATCCAGCCCTGTGCAAATCCATAAAGAATCCGGAGAATTTGTGTGGGCATCCCTGCATCACAGGTCACCCTGCATTGCAGAGGTGATTTTTACATTGCCATAGTATCTTGGCACCCTATTTGTGGGTTAGGACATCACTGTACAAGGTGTATAAACACAGTTGACTTTTATTTCCAGAAATTTTACATAAGAGACAATAGATACAATAAAGACAGTACATTTGCACCAAGGTTTGTACTGACTGTTTTGTGATATATAGTGGACTCAGCAAGCAGATGTTTGGCCTTGCTAAGTTTTAGAGATTCTTAAACCGTGGGGATAATGTTGTAATAATAAGCATAATAAGAAATATAATTAAAATATATTAATAAATACAACAATAAATATAATTAATATAATATAATAATATTTAGTGGTAATTTCTTCAGAAATGAGAGGAGAAGGAGATAAGTTCCCAGTGCAGAAAACTGTGTGACAGAGACCTGACATGGTGGAATGAACATAGGCAGTAGATGAGGATGATGGAGAGGATGGGACTAATTAGGAAGGAAAATGCTTAATAATTGGTGTGATAGCAGGCTGAGATACAATGGAATGCTACAAAGAAAAAGGTGGCATTGTCAAAGCCAAGATGCCTTTGCAGAGCATTGTGGATGAATATAAACAGAGCAGCATTGTATTGGAAAGGTGAGGGAAGAGAACACCAGAGCAACTGAGAAGAAAGCAGTCTGCCCAGGATTTCTGCCTGGTTTTTGTATTGAAAAGGCTGTGTATTTGTAATTTGCATATAAATATAGCTTGCTTTAGCTTCTAGACAAGGGTCAGTGATAGGAGGAATATGGCAAATACTGATCTTTGTTACCTTCCTGCCTCCCTTTCCACAGGCATCAGATTTTCCCAGTCCTGGAGACTGTGTAGAGTGTATGGTGTAAAGATCGCTAAACTGAGAAGCTGATGCAGTGTTTGGCTGTGCCACAAGGTCTGTTGAGGTCCCAAAGTAGTGCACCCACAGTCCCACAGTGACCAAGCTAAGAAATATTATAAAACCTGCTAATCTGGTAAATCACAATAATTAATTAAAAGTAAATGTATTTAAGGATCAGTCTACTTTTATTTCTACAGAACTAAGTCTGTTTGGATTAGCACATGGTATAGCTTACTTGGGTGGTGTTGGATGGTGCTTGTGCTGTGAAAGGAGTCTGACACCTTTGTGTGTGAGATTACCCAGAGATGAAGCATAAAACCAAGTTCAGCTCCTGCCCCTGTAGGGATAGCTCACCCACTTGAGCTCCTGTCCCAGCTGGCTGGGTCTCTGACAGCTCCTCCCCTGGGGCAGTTTTACTCCTCTTCCCAAGAGGTGTCATACAGTCTTTTTTGATCCCCCTGGGCAGTGTTGTTGTTACCCCGTCAATCTGCTGAGTGTGTGGGATGTGGTAGCTGTTTGCTACCTCCACAGGGTACCACCCCCTGTGGTAGGCAGCTGAATCCCAGTTGACACTTGATACAGCCCCATTCTGGCCTTTTGGCTAGCAAAGGCAGAGGAATCACCATCAGAAAAGGAACAGGTTATATGTGTGATTTTAAATACACAAATATAAACATTAGGCAGAAACATTTTTATTTTAAAAATATTCAAGAGCAGCAAAATAAAGTCTTGATAAACAATACTAATACAGAAAGCAGTTCCTTTTGTTTGAAAGTTGTCCAGTTTATTCCAAGGACCTTTTGCAACGGTCTCTTTGCCCGTTAAATGTCTTACTGGAGAGCTGGCATCTTGCTGTGAATTATTAACACTTACCTAATGGGTGTTTACATATGTTTGCCTTGAAACTTAGCTCTGTAATTCGGTATGAAAACATTGAGTTTGCAAGCCTGTGCTTTAATGAAGGTGCAGAGGATGTAGAAGAAAGTGCCTGGTTTTTTTTTATGTGTAACAGTCGTGCTGAGCCTCCTCCAATGTTACTATTAATGAACTTTAGGGTTTTTTACCTGTTTGTTATGACCACTTAACTACTTCTGAACTGTTACTCTGTCAGCAGCAGCAATAGCAAGCCTCTTCTCCAAATACCTGCTTCATTATTGCTCTATGAGAGGGTAAACCAGCCTTCAGCCGTACACAGCAGTCTGGGGTGCTCCATTCCCTGGAGCCCCATTCCTGCCCTTACCCCGTGCTGCCCATACCACAGCAGCTGTGGGGCACAGAGCCAAGCACAGCATTTCCCTTGTCAGCACCTCAGCCCTCTGACAAGGAGAGGTGCACACCAGAGCTCCTCACTGTCTCCATTTGGATGGGTGTCTGTGTTCTCCTTTCAGTACCTTTTTGGGGACAGGCTGTCAAGCTTCCACCTTGTAATTACACCTCTGAAGGAAGCTGCTGGGGATTATAGCCAAGGTGCATGCTACAGTTCCTGATCCCAATCCTGCTGCCTTCAGAACTGTCATCCTCCCCTAACCACGGACTACTTCTGTGAGAGCTTGCTTTGATAAGAAGAAACTTAATTGGTTTTGCAGTGACCGCTTTGTAGTACTGGAGGGAAAAAGGGAGAAAAAGATGCAACAAAATCACCACAACCTGAAGACCCTTCTCTGTTTAGGAGGCAAAATATCTTACTTGGAAATGCAAGTTCAGAAATGTGACTTGAATTATTGGTGCCTTGTCACTTAAGAATTAATTGTTGAGAATTAATTATTAGGAATTAATTGTTATCTTTTGTCCTTGAAGACGGGGATTTCAGTTCCTTGATTGAGGAGATCTTTGAGTGAGAAGTTGGAGTGGAACAGGCAGCTCCTCTTTCCAATATTTCAGCCTTGTTAGGGCCCTGATGGCTTTTACAGAAGTCCTTGCCCTGGTAGTTAGCCATTACCAAGAGGAATCAATCTAATGATTTACTTTTTTCTGGACAAACATCTCTTGAAAGGAGAGCAGGAAGGATCCAGTGGCAGATGCACTGAAGCCTATTCTGCCAGCTCTAAATCCGTTTTTTGGAGGCAAAGCCTTCCCTGTGCAGCGTTTGTGACTTGTGGGACAGCTCTACATGCCCAGGCTCAGCCACTGCAGGGTTGCTCTGCAGCAGTGGTGGCACTGGTGACACAGCTGAACATCCCTGGCTGTCCTTGGGCATTTAATATATTTAATATATTAATAGAATATTTAAGATTCTGCATACTTTTATTTTTGAATCTTTTCATCTTAAATGGCAGCAACCAAGTTGAATCATAGAATTCACTGAATTATGTATCTCATCTTAATTGATAAATCTCTTTATACTATTTGAAAAAATAAAAACTTCAATTTTAAAGGAATACAGTTGATTCTCCCTAAAGTATCAGGTTCTGTTTGATTTCTGATCCTGGGCTCCAGTTCTGCTCACAGGCATAGGAGAGAGTTGGTCACATGAAGAATTAATTAGTATTTATGGTACATTTATTCTGCTAGAATGTGTCCAACTTCAAATAGCCATGCTTTGATTGTTTTGCAAAAAAGGCATTAGTCTGTAGGAAAAATATTTCTAGTCGGAAAATTGGAGATTTTTGTAGCAAATTCTGCCTTTTTTTTTTTTTAACAAAACAAAAAACAAAACCAAACCAAACAAACAAAAAAATAAGATTGCTATGGCCAAGCAATATGAAGCTTTATCAAGCAGCATGCTGATATTAATTGCCTTGGTTTCTTTTTTAGTGGTGGTCTTATTTAAAACATGTCTTAACACCTTGTGGAATCAGTTAATTATTAGTTGCCAATGATATGGTGTTTCAACAGATGTGTAAACACCCTGCCCTTCCTAACAGGAAAAGGTCACAAATAACTCAGCTTTAAAGTTAGGGTTGATCGTAATGCTCATGAAGGAAATGTGTTCTTTTATACTGGAAAAATAGAGGGTATCCTGGTTCCTATTTTGGGACTGAAGCAATATAATTTTTTGTCAGGGAATCACAACACATGGTCCATTTTTAACTCATGTTTATTTTAATAAAATGAAAAGTATTATTCAATAATAAAGCTCTGGTGTGATGTTGTCAGTCAGGACTCTGTTGCAGTCTTCACTTGACAGTGTTTCTTTCTGTCTGTGATGGGGGTTTGTTTTTACAGTTAATTTGCCTCCCCATAGTAGGGAGGAATGTATTTATTAGATGTTACCCTGCCTAATCTAACGTGAACACCTGCTGGGAAGCTGTAATACAATGTCAACTGCAGTGGTGAGATAAGGACCTGATTTGCTTTTACTTGACACTGTTTCATATTTACCATATTTCTTTAAAGAACATTTTGAAAATTTTGGTTTGTGGGCATATTTGTTTAGGCTGTCCCATCAATCACTGCTGTGTTTCACTCCGTAAGCAATGCTGTGGCTGACTCCAGTGTGTCCCTGCATGAGTGTCTTGATAATCTTTTATGAGATGCAATCTGTCTCCTTCCAGACTTCATACATCCACAGGCTTATTTAATTTTGACACTCCTTCACTTCACTGTTATTTTTTCTGTAGATAACTCAGTACTTCATGGCTTTGGCAATTTTCATAGAGACACTCGATGATATTGCAAGAAGAGTAAGCAACATTCATCTAGAGAGCATGTTGCTCCTATGACTTGCTCCAAGGTATGATTATTCAGTTACCTGTTGTGCTGTTTGCAGCTGGTCAATTAACACATGAATTAATTTATGAGATAGCATTTGTGATGAAATACTTTTCATCATTTTTGTATGGAGTATTACATAGCTTTTCTTAGATGTCTTACCACACTTTGGAGGCAGACAGTTGATATGTCATTCATGTTGGAAATAGCATTCAACAAGATATGTATTATTTTGGCTCTATATATACAAGCAATATTATATTCTGTATTCCCTGAATTGAAGGACATTAATCATTTTGATGTTTCCATTTAAATATAATTTCACTTACACATGCTGAGACCAGAAACAAACATGCAGCTGAAAAGATAAGATTTGAAACAACAATATCCATATATCATTACAAATGTATTTCTTGTACATCTGTATATTCCTGTATAGATTTGTGCATGAATAATTTGTGTGTGTTCAAATGAAGGACAAAGTATTTCCAGAATTTGGCTCTGGCAGGCTGAATTTTACGTGTGAAAACTGGACAAACATAAAGATTGATTATTGGCCTCACATCTGAGGAAGCTCTAGAGCATAATATTTTCCTCCAGAGTCCTCTTTAGGCTTGTATTTAGTAAATGAGCTTCAAATCTTCTGTTCAGTGCTATTCTCATCAAATACTGCCAAGCAAACTGAGAACTGAGTGTAGCACATCTCCACCTAAGTGCTGTGTTAGGGCAGGGATGTGCTGGGGAGCTGATCCCCATCTGCTGGCATCCAAGAGCCACCTGAATAGGTTAAATCTTGCTTCCCAGTGTCTAACTCCTTCCTTCATGTAGAAATGAAGAGGCCAGGGTGTGGGCTGAGGTCTAGTGTGAACCAAGGTCCTGCCCCAGGGTTGGGAGATGAGCCAGCAGGACCGATGGGCACAGAGGAACTCCTGAGTCTGTCACTGAAGATATACTCCACATAGCTAATTTAGCTGAAAACTTAGTTTGGCTGCCTCTTAGCATTCTTAATGCTTTTCTGTGTATGAGGGAGAAATCTCTGTATAACTGGTGACTTGTATTATGTGACTTTCGCAAGTGCTCTTTGATTTTGCATGTGACTGGTTTTTCACGTGATGTGTCCACTGCTTTTTCCAACAACAATGCCATTATGTTTAGAGTTACAGAAAAAGCCTGTAGAGCATCATGCTAGAGAAATTCTGGTGACAAAGTTACATGAGCAATTTTGTCATCAAAAGTTTCTGGGTTTGAACACTTTGTCTTCTTATGAGGTGGCCTCTCATGCGGGATTAAATTCACCAACTGCCAAAAAGGCCGAAAGAGAAGGATGCCTTTTTTTTTCTTTTTTATTTCTCTAAGTCAGTTTATCCAGATCAGAATTCTGGGAACATTCAAAAAATAACAGTTACTTTGTTACAGTTCTATATATGTGTGGAAATGTGGAGTGGTTGCAGTTGATTTTTTTTTTTTTGGTGTTGTTTTATTTGGCTTTGTTAATGGTGAGCTGCCAATGAAATGATTAAAATTCCATCCACTTCAGCACAATCTGTATAAACATAGGCCTTCAGAAGGCCAGGCCTCTTTTAGTTTTAATCTAAAATATTTTCAGTCTTTATTCAGTGTCTTCATTATCTATTTTACACTCTGATCTGCTTTATTGGGGTCTGCTCCATTAAGATTATTTAAAATGCTTGATGCTTCCCTGGCTAATGACAGGGATAGGTGAGGTGTCATCACCTATTCCCACTCCACAGTTTCCCTGTTGTTTGTCAGAGCTCAGGTGAATTGTATATTGGCTATTTTTGTGAAAATGCACTCACCTTTAACTCTTTGAAAAGAGTTAAAGGTGATTGGGATTAATTTCTTTAGGGTAATGTAATTGTGGGTTGCCAAATAGCCTTCAGGAATAAGGGACAGACTCCCAGGGAAAATGTAGCTAATTTGAAGTGATCTGGGGGCTCTCATCAAATAGCTTTGGCAAAGGTTTCTTCTGTGTTTTGAGTAGGTAAACATCAAAACTTTGCCTTATCCCATTACTAAAATACATGTAACTGCAGACACGAGCTGTGGTTATCTAGAGAAATAAAACTTCCTTTAATCAAAGAAAAGAGAAGGAAAGTGGGCACTGGGACTATCACTGTTGCGGTGTGTCTCCAATATATCACTAAACCTGTAAAATTTTTCTGGAAAATACAGACAAATGTGTGAATCACATCTGTAATTTCATTAAAATTACAATAAATTAGCAAACTAAGAATTATTCAGTTGTCTTTTGTCCTCAGGTGCTTTTGGCATTCTCTAAGTTTGTTACTTGGTCTTTTATGAGAATTTCACAAGTGCTAAGGATGTCATATGCTGTCTATTATCCGAGTTATAACCCTTTGTCTCTTGACTGGTTCTTCTGTTATGTTTTATTAGTAGACCTTTAAATCATATTTGGGTTTGCAGTTTGATTTTCATCACTGATTTTAAATGTGTACTTAATTTGGTAAGTAAGTGGCTTAAAACTTTTTGGATCACATTTCAGAGTTATTTTTCTTGCAAGATGATTTGCATTGATTGATAGCTGTTTCATGTGTTGAGTGTCAATGGCAATATAATCTTTTCCTTAATTTAGTACTTCTTTTGCTGTACAGACTGACAAATTACATACATACTCTTTTTTATAAATGGTAAATAATATATATAGCATGTGGTCATGTTTTATTTGTTGATGATGTCTTGGAATTCAGTTCATAAAGCAGAAAATCAGTATTATAAAATTGGTTTAAAAATACTGAGTACATATAAGAGAAGAAGTGGAAAATGTAAAACCACATTGTTATTGAAATTAAGAGAATTATCAGAAAATCAGTTAATTTGCATTAAAATGATTAATTTAATTTGGATCAGGTGTGTGTATTTTGAACTACTCTGTTGCTTATCTGCACTCATTGAGCTTGATTGGGCTGACATCCTGGAGCAGTCTTGGAGAATGTGAATGCAATTGTTTTTGTATGAAATTAGAATGCCAAGGGCACCACTGTGTGCTCAGCCTACATCAGGTACTTGGGATCTTTGAAAAAGCAAACTGAACAAACTGTGCTTTGCCTCTACAGCTGAGGGCAGGTTGTTAGATCTCTTGGACAGCATTTTTAGGTAGGACTATGTAGGTGTCTGAGCGGACTGGGTTTGGTCTCCATTTATTTTTGGAGCTGTGTCAGCCTCTTCTGCCAAGTGTGTATAGGTTGGAAGTAAGGACTTTTCCTCTTCCAAATCAGTTCTCCAAGCTTTAAGGAAACCTGTTCTTGAACTGGGCTGAACTAAAGAAAATGCTCTTTATAATCAACAAAATAGTATGTGATTAGAAGTTTTTTTCCCTGCTGAGTGTTTGCTTCCTTGCAAACTTCATCAGGAGCTATTTACTCTTTGAATTTAATACAAATTCTTTAATACAATAAGAAAACTTAAGTTTATAGTAATGAAATTTTCACATTCTGAAATTTAATTATTTGGAGATATTTTCTGAGTGTTAAGGACAGTCATACACTGTCTGTAGCTGAGTTATAATGACTTGTGTGCTGTTTTAAAGTTTTTATCTCTACAGAAATAGTTGTTCTGTCAGTCACTGATACTTCTAGTCTCCAAAATCCTTGGATGCAAATTATACCTGGCCCTCATTATTTCTGCTCTTTCTTATGTTCATCTCTCAACAGTATATTTCAGAAAGAGTAAGTATGGATGTTACTTTGCTAATATCCTTCCACTATAAATATAGAATACAGAAGATGCGAAGAAATCAGGCATCTTTTGTGTATTTTCCTTTTTTTCTTGTTTTCCCTTCTTGTACCTGTTTTGTTCGCTGTTATTTCAAAGTGGCTCTTCCAGAACATGGGTAGGAGCACCTAGGCAGGTCAAGAGAGATGCTTCTTCCCTTCTACTCTTCTCTTGTGAGACCCCACTACCAGCACTGGATGTGCTGCATCCAGCTCTCAGGCCCCCAAAATAAGAAGGACGTGGATCTGTTGGAGTGGGTCCATAGAAGGGCCATGAAAATGATCAAAAGGCTGGACTGCCTCTCCTGTAAGATCAGACTGGGAAAAGAAGACTCCAGGGAGACCTTATAGCACCTTCCAGCACCTGAAGGTGACAGGACAAGGGTGAATGGCTTTAAAGCAAAAGGGGATAGTTTGGGTTAGATGTTAGGAAGGGATTTTTCACTTTGTGACTGATGAGGCACTAGAACAAGTTATCCAGCAAAGCTGTGGATTCCTGGAAGTGTTTGAGGCCAGGTTCAATGAGCAATTTGGTCTTGTGAAAGGTGTCCCTATATGGTAGTGGCTAGCATGGTCTTTAAGGTCCTTCCATCCCAAACCAGTCCATGATTGTGTGTTTCTAAGATGTGGTCTTGGAGAAAATGAACTCCTCAGTGCTCATACTCACATCAGCAGTGATGTAAGCACAGAAGCGTCAGGGATGGGTGGGAAGAAAAATCATGCTCTACTGCCTCCCGGTGACCACTCAGTTGTATCAGCATGGATGTCCCATATACTCAGAGCTGTCTGTGTCCTCCTGGGACAGCTGGCGCTGGGCTGTGACAAATAGAGCAAAGAAGCAGTGCATGTGTTTGCTGGGAAGAAGCATTTCTGTGGCTGTGTCCCCCCGGTCTGTCCTTAGTGCATTTCAGAACTGGCCCTGTGGGCTTGTTGCAGTTGAGACAGCCACAACACACAGAGTCTCACCATAGAATATCAGAAGGCTTTAAGCATCCACCCACACAGAGTAACACCATAGCACATCAGAAGGCTTCCAGCACCTGCCTATACAGAGTAGCATCATATCACTTCAGAAGGCTGCACATGTCTGCCTTTCTTGGTCTTTAGCCCAACCTTTTATACCCTTCATGATTATGCACTGCACCTGTGTGCCCTCTGGTCCCTGTGGTGATTGGTCAGTGCACCTGGGCACTCCATGGCTCATTGCTGTCAATGCTGTTCACCTGCTTTTCACAGCTGTAGCCCACTGGGGATGGGGCTCTGCCTCAGCCCCACTCCCAATTACCACACACTGTGTGCCTACATGGGCTGGTGGGGACTGCAGGGGGGAGGATGAGTGGTTTTGGGTTTGTGACTTTGTACTTTGCATAGCAGAGTGTGAGCTCCAGCCAGGAGCTGGCCAGGCAGGCAGTGTATGAAACTTTTGTGTAGGATCCATGTATCCTATGAGGGCACAGACTGTGCCCAGTGGGATGCAGATCAATAAACTCATTGTCCTTGTGCTTACCTGGCACAGGGTTGCAGTTGTCTGTATATGCAACAACTGAAAGTTGAGGAAAAAATTCCCCTGTTGCTTTTGGACTCCCTAGGTCCAAGGTAAGCACTGATACTGAAAAAGAAGACTGTATTTTGTTCAAATTGAGATCTTTGCAAAATCTGTGCTTTTGTCTACTAAGGAAAGTAGTAGATTCCTTTCAGTGTTTCTTTCTTCTAGCTGATGAGTGTACTTGAACAATGTGTTAAGCATCACAGCTCTTCTGAGTAGGGAGTACTGTCAACTCTTGGCTTATTTTCTCATTTTCTCATGTTTGACTACAGCAGCAAAATTTCACAATGTGTGCCCAGAGTTTTATGTCCATTCTCTACAAAGTTTTTCTTTGGCATATTATGTGCTGTCATTTGATACTGCAGTTTTATATTCTTCCTTTCCTTTCCTACCCTGCCCCTACTGTGGTTTTCTTATCTGTTGAAGTGGCCTTATGGCTATTTGCAGTTATTTACCTTTTTCACAACTCTAGTTCAGTATGGTTTATATTTTCATCCAGATTGTTGCATTACACTTTCAGGTCATTAATCTCTACATTCTCTGCCCAGAGAGATTGAGGAAAATCAGACCTTGATGGTCTCCTGGAATTTTCTTTAGCAGAGTCCAAGGTCATGAGGCTGAATGCATTGTTTGAATATTCATCCAGCAGGACCTTTGGATATGCAGTGACTGAACTCAGCTGAGCACTGCTGCTTGTAATGATCAGTCTTTGTTTATTTAACCCAGGCTGTACTTTAAAGAGGTTTTGGTTACAGGCATATTTGGAGTCCTTTACAGATCACAGCGTCACCAATGTCCTTGTATTATCTCTGAGAATCTTTATTGTTGAGAGAGAGGCTCTATTCTTTTCACATGGTTATATAATTAATGAGTTATTCTAATGGTTTTTAGATCTTATTATTCAGGGATATTTTCAAAGACGTTTCAAGGTCATCATTTCAGAAAAAAGTGAGGCTGTATTTTATAGCTAAGGGAGTAAGATGCCTGCATTACCAGCTCCAGTAGAGTTTAAGTTCAGCTAAAAACATCTGTAGTTCTTTTGGTTTCAGGAGGACCTCTCCTCCAAATGTGCTGAAAGCTCTTTTCCAGATTTTGCCATTAGACAGCTCCAGAACTTGCCACTTCACAAACTTTGCCAAACTGCAGACAAGTGATTCTGATAACATACTGGGCAGTTTCCTTGTGGCTATTTCAATCCTTGGGACAGAAAGGAAAGTGGCAAAAGTCACATGTGCTTCCACTTAAATTTCTTCTGGATGACAGGAATAGTTATAAAAGCTAGTTCATGAATATTCACAGGGATGGAGAAATAGAAACACTAAAAAACTGGAGTAGAGGACTGGAGGTACAGGCTAAAGATGCCTTCATCCTAGACCCAAACTCTGAAGAAATCCTGATGGGGAAGGTGGGATCATCTAGAGGGAGGGAGGGAGATTTTGGGTATTTCCAGGGAGATTTATTGTAGGACATATTGGGAACACTCATTTCACCTTTCATACATATTAAGAGGTTGTTTCTTTAAAAATGATACATAAATGAAAGAAATCTGCCAGACCTGCAGTGTTCAGCACTTCAGTCCCTTCGGGACTTGGAAAAGATATGTGCTCGGAGCAGGTTTGCTGTTTGTCTGTAGGTCTGTGGGGTGCTGTGTCTTGTGGGTGCAAATCCATGACACTTTGTGATGTCAGGCAAAGAAACAGGGTTTTGTGTCCTGCTTATGGTCACACTGCCTGTCTAGCTTCCTGAGACAGAGGAGTCCCCATCCAGCTGCTCACAGGCTGCTCCTACCTGCACAGCAGTGCTCCAGGTGAGCAGCACAGCCACTTGTGGGATCCAGGTTGTGTTAAGTCTCAGTTGTCCAGGCTAGCTTCCAGTACTGTGCTCTCTTAGTGCAGCTGATTCTGCTGAAAAGGTGCTGGAATTCTCTTGGGGATGGCTGTGCCAGCAGGGCAGGGCAGGTGCTAATCTCCAGTGAAGGGGAGATGACAGGCAGTGGGGCAGGCTAAGGGCTGTAACCTTTGCAGTCAGCGCAGCTGGCATGGCAGAGTGACACGTGGCCAAATACCTCATCTTAATACCCAGGCACTTCATACCCACTGTGCTTTTATTTGTCATTATACATACCAAGTATGTTATCTTTAACTTATGCAGTGAAAGATTTTTGTGCTGGGGATAAAACTCATTGATTGCAGCTCACTGATTTGCAATATCCATCCATTCTGCATGGTATATAAGAATCATTTTGCAGTAGGAATAGTTGCAATATAAATGTAGGCTCCACTGCAGCCATTTTGAGTGGTTATGGCAAAAAGCATCAGGAATGCAGTATTTGGACATCACTATAAGTTAAGTTAGTGCTTGCTGCTCAAGGAGTTCGGCGCTAGTCAGACCTTATGCTGTGGAATCAGGCATTCTATCACTGGCTGTGCCTAATGCTCAGTGCTGTAGAAGCAGATGAAAAATTCATAATGCAAGTGTGTGTGCCTGTGTGAATACAATTACAGAAGGAATTCATCCTCAGTAACTTCAAAGAGCACTCTCCAGCAGGCAGAAAATCACAGTTTAACGCATGGAGTCTTCTGTCCCAAGACATTTGTCCGTGTTGCCTTACAGGGCACATTTTGTCTTCTCCAGCAGATGCAGTACAAATGATGCAACCCCACTTTCAAACACTCAGCCGAGACACACAGCCCTGAGAAACACTCATTATTCCTTGGCTTCACTCTTCCTTTTGTTTCTTATTTATTCAAACAGATTACATTCCTATTTGGATAGGATTAGCTGTGGTTTGAAAGTATTGCTGCGGTTTGTCCTGTGAACATGAGTGTAGTATTTAGCTGAGTGAGGTCTGTTTCATGACCTGAAACCCCTTGGATAGAGCATACAGGAGTGTCAGCATTTGAATCTAACTAGATTTCCTGTTGTATGAAGGCATGAGGCACATTTGGGGACCTCTTAGGAACTTTCCCATGGGGTAGAAACAGCATTTGGGGGTTTCTTCATAGCTTTTTATAGGAAATGTGGATTTTTTTTTTCCTCCTTTGCTGTTGAGCTTCTGATTAACATTAACAAATATATTCAGAACAAGCTAAAATAGTAGTGCTCAACTTTTTACTGTGGTGGGGCTTACAAGAACATCCTGCAGAGTGACCTGCTGTGCATGCATGTCTGCAGTGTGCCCCCATCCCCATATGGTCTAATGAAACCTGTATACAGCTGTTTTATAACAGTCAGCAAAGTGACTTTGTCCTCAAACAATTCCATTTTTAGGATTAAAAATAACCAGATAAGTGCAATAAGTGTGATTTATATTTCTGTGATTTAGTGTGGCAAGTCCCAATTTTTTTAGGCTTATGCAGTTTTTCTTCTAAATTAATTTTTCAGAGTGTAAAAGAGGGCATTTAATTTGCTCTGAATAGCTATGTTGCTCCTATGAACGTGAAATATTTTTCTTAATTTCATTTAATAGTTTTATTTTGGATACAAGTAATTTTGTTAGTGTTGGAAACCCATGCACTGTAACATAGCTCTGATGTTGGAGAACTGAAACTCTAATTGACTGGCCTTGTCTCTCTGAAGGCAGAGTGCAGTGTAAACAAGAAAACACAAGCCATAAATGGTGAAAAGCTTACTTTTTGGATTTTAACCTCCTGAGCTAGACTACTGAAAATTGGTGCTGGGAAGTAACCTCAGTGTGAACTCACACTGTTATTTTAATAGGAAACATACAGGTTTTTATTCTCTGTAATTGAGGTATTATCAAAGCACAGTGTAACTGTTTTATGCTAAGTATCTGTTTCTTAGCACAAATTAAATTATTCCTAGAGCTTTCCTTGGCTCAAATTGAAGTAAAGTAAGAATTTGTTAATATTAACAGGCTGCACGCTAAACTAAACTCAATGGCAGTCTCTTCCTTGCTCATTCACCCCTGGGGAAGCACTTCCAGCACGCCAAGGGAAATTTGTGTCCATCTCAGGCCATCCTTCTGCTGAGGGGGACTTGCTGTACCTGCACTGCTGTTCTGAGGTGGATGGCATAATCCTCAGGAGGTGCAGCATAATCCTCACATTAACTTAAGTGGCTTTAACTAAGCCACTCTGAGAATCCTTATCTTCAGGGAAGATATGATTACCTGTGAAGTGTCTGTGTCTGAGGAAAAAGTTTCTAACCTTCTTAAGCATAGTCTCAGGAAGAATAAGAGGTTTTCTTGCCACTTTGGTTTTGTGTAGCAGCAGCCGCAGATATACCACCAGATGACAGGTTATAAACCTGCATTGCAGTTGTACATCTTAAGTTATGTGAACTCAGGCACAGTCAGTTCTTTTCCTGACTATGTTTGCTTAAATGAAGTCTGAGACAGCTTAAAAATTTAAGAGTACCCGAATGTCTACAGCCTTAAATGGGAAATAAATGTGTGTACCTGGTTACCGTGCTTTGTACTGTACCAATGCAGTATGTTTTTGATGTCCCAAATAAGTCTGTATCTCTTCGTTTTAATTCATAACCTCTGAAGAAACTTGTGGCTCATGTTACATTCAATGACTGGTGCAGAACTCAGCATCAGGAATGTGAAAACTCTGGTCTGGGGTCTTCTTTTAGCATTTCTGTGCAGTTTGGCTTTTCTGCCCATAGCCAAATATCCTTTCTGCCCACAGGCATCCCTTCAGGATCTTCCTTGTAATGGAGACTGCTTTTACCATCTGGATCCCCTCAGGTCCTGATGTTGCTGCTCCATAAATGTTAGTCACCTTGCATGGTCCTCTGTTCCTGATGTAAAGCTATCTGTAGTCAGAGAGAGACTTCAGTGAACTTAGTGTCAGACCCTTTCCCAGTAGCTAAAGCTACACCAGAGAACCCCCATTCCCACTAGGAATTGGAAGTCTCAAAACTCTCCATGTTTGTAAGTGATTGCAGCTCCCATGGTATAGCTTATCTCATCCTGAGTAACACTGAGAACTAGAGCTTACTGCTTCTCCAGACTGAACCTAGAAGAGGAGAATCAGTTCTTTGTTTTTGTTTTTATATATACCCCAATGAAAAGCAGTACCTAGTACTGGTTCCTCATTTAAATTTTTCCTAGACTGTTCCTGTCACTTTGAGCCAGTGAATAAATTGCCCCTGTGCTGTCTTGGCTGTCGTATGTCCTCATTGTACTCCACAACTGAAATGAGTTCTCAGAGAGCAGGAAACTCTTTTCCTCCATTTTCCAAAATGTATTTGTAGTATATCCTTATTTTCTTGTTGAGGATGGCCTCGTGAACTTTTTCTAGTTACCTATATGTATACATTTCTTAAGAAAATTGAATTAGTCCAATTCCTTGTTTTGTCTATATTGCTCTTTAACAACATTCAGATACACATGATCAAGGTGATGAAACTGTTTTTACAAGAATCTAGCATTGAAAGAAGGGTGATTCTTTGATTGCTTTCTGAGATGCTAAAAGAGAGAACCTTAAGTGTTTTAGCAGTATAAAGTAAGCCAGTGTATTTTTGTATTTCAGATTGTTATGTAAAGACATTTGAAGCCTTCTGTAGTTATTAGGCTTTTTCAGATGGATCCAGGGATATCATGCAGAGCTGCAAAAAGCAT
This sequence comes from Melozone crissalis, assembly GCF_028551555.1. Classification (NCBI taxonomy): domain Eukaryota; kingdom Metazoa; phylum Chordata; class Aves; order Passeriformes; family Passerellidae; genus Melozone; species Melozone crissalis. Next base: position 56,428,008 of record NW_026535791.1, on the reverse strand, counting down.
TTTATGATTCAGGCTGGTATCTGGTGATGCAGTCTTCAGGAGAACTGCTTGATGCTTTCCAACAGCACTTTGCATTTTAAGGTATACTAATAATTTTCCAAATACATTCTGAAGGGCTGGTAGCATTTCAAGAATATGCAGAGTGAGGGGGTGCAGAGTCTAACAGGCAAAGAGAGGTGAGGCTGCTGTGGCTCTGTGTCCCCAGGTGTGGTTGTGTCCCCAAGAGGCACGTGTGCACACCATATATATATATATGTGTGTGTGTGTGTGTATAAACACAGTTACACAGACACACTGATCAGCACAGGCAGGATACACAGCTGTGACACAAATCGCAGTGCCATCGATGGCCTGGTTGGTTTGTCCTCTCCAGCTGTGGAGGGTGAAAGTCAAATATAGGCACATCTTTGTACACAAATATAGATGTATTGTATGCATGCACATACATGCTCTCAGTCCAGCCTGTAGCTGCCTCTGGATCCCTGCCAGTGTCCCCAGCTGCTGACACCTGGGCGTGCAAGCCAGTGCAGCTGCCGGTACCCCAAAACAGGGACCTCTCTGCCCAAACTGCTGCATTCACAGCCTTCCACAAACATGTGCAGGCAGAACAGACTTCCCACAGGGATGGCCCCTTCCTGTGATAGCTTGGGAATGATGAATATCTTTGGTAATTAATCAGCCACCCTAATGAAGGGGTTCTGTGCTCAGAGCTGCTGAGGCTCAGGCTGTGTGTCTCAACTGAGATGTTCCTCCTGTTTCTACAAACTAATGGTGTAGGCAGGAACCCTGAGGTGTGGTGGTACATAAAGGTTATGAATTATGCTCGTTTCCTTAAGGACTCTGTTGAGTATTTGCTACAGCATTGTTTGTATTCTTTTCTTTTTTTTTTTTTTTTTTTTTCCTGGAAAGCTGAGTGTGAATATAATTTCTTTTGATATTTGAGTTCTCAGATTTTCTCCCACTGACTTCACACTGCTGAGAGAAGGGAACTGCACAGACATAGCTTTTGAGAAACTATAGCTGAAACCTTGTGCCCCTGTGGCAGACTGCAGGGAGGCTTTCAGGAAGGCTTTGAGCTATTCAGTGGGAAACAAAGAGAGCACTGGTCTGCCCTGGAAGGATGAGTCGGTACCCTGGAAAGAAGGAGGTCTTGGTGTGTGTCATATTACTCTGAGTCAGCTTTATCACTGAGGAGATTTAATGTTAAAAGCATGTTTATTCAAAATACAGAGTTACAGGAATGGAATGAAGTCATAAAAAAAGTTAAAATCACAAAAACATATTGCTAAGGGTACACAACGCAAATTCTTCTTTTCAGCTTCAGCAATTTAAATTTGTGAGGCTCTTTTGCTATAGCAGTGTGCTCTGCAAAGTACTTCCAATTAAATGATGAGTTATGGGGAGCTGGCTTTGGTTTCCAGAGAGAGCTGCCCTGGGTAATCCCCTCCACTGCTGGCTCAGGAGGGAACAAGCTCCTGCCCCTTTCCTGTGTGACTGGCCCTGGTCCCTGGTGGGTGACAGTCACTCACACCCACATCTCACCACCCTGGATTGATGAGCATTTCCTCATAGCAGTGGTTTAAGTAGGCATTAAACTGCTTTCATTGTGTTTTTATACTCAATGCAGCATGTGACTTAAGGGTTTTATTTCATGAGCAATAACAGTAATAGATTTTTTCTTCACTATATTGGTTGTACTTGGTACTCTGCAGAGAAGCTACCCCAGGTCTGTAAACTCATGGAAAGAGGAACAGAGCACCTGGGCACTGTGATCTTTTCCTATGTAAAAGATAAGCATCTCCAAGGACCTGCCAGAGTCTGGTTCTTACCAAGTTTATTTTGTTTTGCTGTGCTGGAAGTGTCTTTGATGGAATGGAAATAATGAAGAAGGAATGCCTAAAGAAGAGGAAGTAAGCTTATTAGAAATTTTGAGCTTCAGATCTGGTTTTGGAACTTAAAATAGTCAACACTTGATTGAAATTAAAATACAAGCCCCTGGGCTGAATTTGTGACTGAAACTGAAGGAAAGGATAGAAGACATAGGCTGACCTTCAGGTATTAAAAAAATATGATTTTTTTGCATTTAGGGTGAAATTAGAAAGGACTTCTGTCATAAGTGGAGTGAAATTAATTGATCCAAGGTGACCTTTTCAGTTCATTGCACTGGTTGGCTGTCCTCTAGTATGATACAGCTGAGGACCAGAATCATGGGGATGACACCACCAGGAAGGTCTATTGACTAGTAAGATTGTCCTGAGTGGTGAGCCAGTTAACTGCATTTCAAATATCAACATTTAGCCTGAAATACTGAACCAGCCTTGAAATGAGAACAGTTTTAATTACATAATGATGGGAGTGCTTGCAGATAGATATTTGAGATGCCAGCCATCTGCTGCACCAACATTAACTGTAGTCCTCAGTTTTGATGTGCCAAGGACCTTCTACAGCCTAAATGTCTGAGTCTGTGATTATAATATAGAAGGTTGCTTTAGTCATGATAGCTGCTGATGTGCACTGTCTTTCTCCATGGAAATAATATCATTCAAGCAGTTTGTTCCAGCTGCTGCCTCTCTCAGTAGGTGTCAGCTGGAGCAATGCATTGGCACTAGAAGAATCACTGTTTGAGCAAAATTGGTGTCATTGCTTTACTGCTTACTTGGTTGACTTCATCTCAACAAATTTTTCCATTAGCTTTGAGAGCTATCTTATATAATGCTCTGCTGAACTGCTGAAAGCTCTGGTATCCTTGGTGGGACAGGTCTGTTCAGTTTTTCTTTCAAAATTCAAGGAGGTTCCCTAGGTCCTGTGTTGTGAACATCTGGTAGGGCTTTATTTATTTTTTTTACTGTAGAAAACACTGGATTCAAATGAAAAAGCAATAACTTGACCTTATTTTAATACCAAATATTGATTTTTCGCCCCTACTGATAAATAGGCTTTGGCAGTTGGTAATCAATAGTTTCGACCTTTTGAATGTTTGTGGGATGCTGTACTAGATGCAGAGCAATTAATTGTTTCTAGTTGCTGGAGAGGAATTTGAATGTTCTGCTGGGCAATGATTAGGTTTTATGGATCTTTCAACTCTGGTAAGACTCCAAAAATGTGTAAAAACTCTGTTTTGTAAATTAAGATCAGAAACTATTATTAGCTTTTGTTTGTAGTTCAAGCATGATGTCATATTTGGCATAGAGCTAAAGAAAAACTCCCAGCTCGTGGATCTGTTCTTTCTCAACTTGGTGTCTTTGGTGTTTGCTCCTGAGGCTGTCTGTCTCTCCAAAAGAGGAATGGTTTGTGTGATAGCAGCTTTCTGAGGGCTGATTTAGTGTTATCGCCCTCATGGGAAGGGGGACAGGGGGCTTTGTTTGGAGCTGGTCATGACTGCATGATTTCCAGCCAGCTTATCCTTACATAAAAGTGTCACAGCTTCAACTTTTTATGCTGGTGTAAAGTTCTCTAAGGACATTCCAGATAGACAGCCTTGGCCTTTGTGGGAGGGGTGCACAGGATTTGTTGACTAATTTAGGGTTAAAAAGACTTGAGGAAGCATGATATCACAAAAAAACCCCCTGTGTTTGGTTTTGTAAAGCATCACAGGAGACAATGTTCTTCCAAGTTCCAAGAAGTTGCAGTGTGTTAATGGCCCTTCTGTAACATCTTTTCCATGCTTGCTTTTACCCCTCCACAAGGAGGGTGGAGGCTGCTGAATTTGGGAGTAACTACATTAAGTAGGAGTCATTGTAGTTGTGGAGGAATAATTTGGTCTGTAGTAAGTATTTTTCTATCATTTGAAGTTTTCCGTAATATTTATTTGAATAAAATTTGAACTACAAAAAGCTTGAAACTCTCTTGTGTATTGTGACTATTAAATTTAATTTTTTAATTTAATTTTAATTTTTAACTTTTTAACTTTTTAAATTTTTAAATTTTTAATTCACTTTTTAATTTGCTACAATCAGGTATAAACAAAGTCTGTTCATTGGAAAGGCAAGTATACAGAAAGAAGAATACTATTTATCATTCACTTTAAAAAAGATTCTTTCAAACCAATCACATGATTATTTTGTGAGGACTGTCTTACTGATTTTCTGAAGTTATTGTTTCCAAGTTCATTGGCCAAGTACGCATATGTGTTTAACAAGAACACTGTAGAGTTTGCAGTTAAAGGTAAAATACATATTTGTCAGATAACTGGTTTCTGTGTTTTGTTTGCTGGCTGAAACATCCTCTTTACTGTTGTCTATAGGAATGTTTCCTTCTTCAAAATGTGGAGTTTCTTTCTCCTATAAGGTTGAAAAGTATGTGGTAGCTTGAAGGGCAGAGGAGCCAAAATACAGTATATTAGAATAATGGCAGATGTACAGCCTGGTAACTTGTGAATTAATAAGACTATAAAAATAAGCCTCACACTACTAGAAAGCAAGCAGTCCCCTCTTCGTAGAGGAATTGTCCAGCATTTATAGTTACAGTGTGTCCCAAGAGGAGGCATTTTACACTGTTGTTGTATTGGGCAAAATAGAGGAAATACTAAAGAAGTAGACACTGAAGAGATAAAGAGAAGGGTAAATATTTCAGAGTTGGAATTTACATTTATAACTCCACTTTGAAGCTAGATGTCATGAATGAAACAGCTCAGCCTCGCAGGAGTGTGGACGGAAAAGGCAGCCCAATGAATTACCTTTGTTATGGCAATGGGGAGGCAGGGCATTGTCAATAAAAAATGTCTGGTGCTGTTGTGTCTCAGCCTCACATGGCTCCTGCAGGACCGAGCAGTCATCCCTGCAGTGCTTTGCAGCATTCCCTGTCAGGTAAGGGCTGTGTCAGGAACTGGGACCAGCCCTTGGGGCTGCAGAGGTTATGTGTGGCTGTTGTCTTGCTGCTGCCCACTGCAGGCTGGAAATTCTCCTGGCTGGATCTCACTACAGAGATTAATACAGACCTTCCCCAAACGGTAATGACTTACAGAAAACACTTGACAGCTGAGCTTTGTGGAAGGTTTTTGTTGACATTCACTTAAGATAAACATCATTTTTCCTTGGTGGTTTTGCAAGTCATGGGCAGTGACATGATTTTGGACTATTCTGTTTAAAGCCTTTTGACCATAATGGCAGTGTGTGTGTTGTGCAAGTATTGCTGTTTTGTATGGGCTTGTTTAAACTCTTAACAGGTGTCTTAAAGGCCCTAACACCTCCAGAGCATTTTTGGAAATCATTATTGTATTGTAGTGTGCCATAAGTAGTCAAAATTAAACAAATGTTCATCTTCCATGTTCCTGTAAATGTTCTGCCTCAAATATTCAGCTTAGCCTTGTAAATAGTCCTGATGTGGCTTGTTTTACGTTCTACATTTTTTGCATTTGGTCAACTCTTGTGAAATATAAACTGATATTAAAATATCCAGTTTTCAGGGCTCTACAGAAAGTAACTGCTCATGAAGTACTACCTCACCTTTTTGCTTCAGTAGCTTTAGCCTGAATTGTAAGAATCTCATAGTGTTACAAAGGATGGGGTCATAACAAAGGAGCACCAAGACAGTTAACAAATGTCACCATGCACACAAATGTTTTATTAATAAATAAGCCATTTTAAAGACTACACCAGTTGTTCCTTTAAAAAAGCCCCAACAACTTTTACTATGATAACTTTTTAAAACTAAACTTCAGGAGAGATGAAGAATGTTCTCTGTAGAACTGTGCTCACACTAACTGTTTTGAAATGGCTTTCCAAATAAAACTGGATTTTGTGTGTATGTAAATAGTTTTGGTTTCTAACTAATGTAATACTTCAGTCAAGGAAATTCACTGTGAAAACTGTAATGTAAATAATTTTAATCTCCTATCTATGTATCTATCTCTGAATGTGCTGTTAGATGCTATAAGCTAATGTTTCCTGAGACTTTGTGAGGCAGAGGAGGTGGCAATTCTCTGAGCTTGTTTAGTGCTCTGTTTCATATCCTTCCAGATCAGAAGACATTGGGATTTATTTTCTGTCCCTGCTCCGAGTATTTGCAACCTCAACAGCCAGCAAAGAAAGGATAAAGAGTGACACTGCTGAAGGATATTCATGCAGGAATTCATCTGAATTCCTGCAGCAATTAATAGATCTATTGAGGATTCATCACATTTCTGTGTACTAAATAAACCCAGACATTTACAGTTGATATTAAGTTGCCATTTGTCTCACAGCACAGCACGATTGGTTTTTTGTGGCTCTTCTATCACATAGTCAATAAAGGAATCAAGAAAATGGTTCTTGGATCTCTGCTGCTTTGCTGTTTAATTGCTATTCATAATAGTTGGAAGAAGCTTTCTGTTTGTTACTGACACAGATTTAGTCCAAAATAATTGTGAAAAATCAATGGCCTACAGAGCACTTTACCAGCTTTAAAAGACAACTCCCACACCGCAGGCTGGATGTCCAGAGAAGGTATTTTGTGAAGTTCTGTCTGAATTTCTAACTTAAGCAGTCTTCTCATGGAGCCCCAAATATGCCAAGTTATTACAGGGTACTTACCACAGTCCATGAAGGTTTTGAACTTTGCCAGCTTCTGAACAGAATATTATGCCAGAAGTGTTTATCTCTTTTTTTTCTCCTCTTTTCTTCCTGAGGTTCAGTAGTTTCATTTGGAGTTGAAGACACTTAAAGCTCTTTTATAGTGCTTTGAGCAAACAGTCATGCAGTTCAAGTGTATAGTTATTAATTGAATTTAAAAATTCTAGAAATGCGATACTTGCAGGTTTATTTTCCTCCTTAATTGTGCTTCTTATATGTGTCTGATGGTGGATTTGTATAAAGGAGCTCCAGAAATGGCAGTAGCATATCCTTACCTTGTTCCTGACGCATCTGTTCCCAGTAGAATCCGCTGACCTTTGTTATCAAGTTAAGTTTATGCTGCAGAACCAGCTGATTTAAAACAGGAAGTTTATTTATTGATTGTGGACTGAAATTTTTGTAGTTTGCCTTTATTTTCACAGTGTTCAGTCTTTGTTCTTATTTTCTAAAAACTCTTGAATGTTTATTCTTTACTGCCATTTCAGTACATAAAACAAAGCAAAAGAGGTACAAGTCCCTACTAGGCTGCCTCCCAGGATATTGTTCACCAGTCAGGAAGAGGAAAGTTGCATGTAGAGGATTATCCCAGTGCCAGAGATGTCCTAACTGGACTACAAACTCTGTAACTACACCAACTAAAAAAAACTTTTGACTTTCTGTAATGCAAGGTGAATTTAACTGAACTTGAGATTTCTTTGGTTAATTGAATACATGAGCAAGAAAAACTATAGTGATTATTTCATGATGGATGCCAGGAAAAATTGTAATATTTATGTTAGATGAGAGCAGTCAGGTTGATGAAATAAAGTCTCCATTTCCTCATCATGTTTGTGAAATCTGAGCACGAATCCAGTTGTTACTGATTTGTTCCTCCACATCTTTAGGCACTGGAATTGGGGTGGCAGGAAATTCAACTGAGACACTGTTATTTTTGTTCATCATACGGAGTTTATATTTTAAAAATAAATAAAGTTATTTTTATAGAAGGGCAATAATGCGTGTGAACATGACAGAAAAATCACAGAGGAGACATCAAATCTTTAAATGTTAAATAAACTGCTTTACAAATTAAAAGAGTTATGCCAGTTCCCATCCGATCTGAGACTTTTCTGCACTGAGAGTTTGGAAGACTAAAATGTGTGTTTTGCAATAGACTGGCAATAGACAACAGTATATATTTCTGCTTTAGCATTTTTCTTTTTTTCAAATGCCTATGCATAAATAAAATTTCTCTGTGTGCTCTTCAGATTAATTGTTGCTGTATCCTGAATAATGTATTAGACTTTAAGGCAAGAACAGGACCTGATGATTAAGGTTGACCTCTGTTGAGGCCAACTGTTCCTATATCTATCCAGCATCTTATAGTTGAAATAAATCAACTTGTGACATTTGTTTTAATATGTACAAAATTAAATGCACATGAACAGTTCCACTAATATTTGTTAGATACACTGGCTCCAGATGTCAGGTAAATAACGTGTTTGAAAATTTGATTCCTTTTTTCCCCTTAGCCTTTTTGTGTTGCATAGAAGATCTGTTATTGTGGACTGGATGACCTAACTAAATGTTTGATATAACCCACTCATAGTGAAGCTAAGAAGGGCATTATAAAAATAGCCAAAAGCCTGAAAGCCTCCTGCTCCCCAAAATTCTGTCCTTTGGTTGGCACAGAGGCTTAACTTTAAGGCAGAATAGGTACTCCCTATGATCTGGTAACTGTTCCTGGGATGGGAAAATGGTGTGTTAAATGAGTGGTTAAGGGAAAAGCATTAGGAAAGCAGGACACAATCAGAACAAAATCTCCACAGGAGTGGAGAAAATACTGTGACCAACAGGTTTTACAGGCTAAGTGTTGACAGGGTAGGACTGGGAACTGTTAAAGAAACTCTCCTTGCATTGGTTGTATTGTGTAGAAGGGGAAAGGGCACTGCCTGCTTTTTGTAATAGAGTCAAGCTTTATCAGGCAACTGTACAGTCCCATTGTGGTTTCTTTTTCTGACACAACATGCAAAAGCAGAAATTTGATTTTATGGGTTAGAAATGCATAAATGCTTATATGCACAGTATGCACACCTTTGAGCACACATGTAACTTACATTTCTGATACAGCAGATTAACCAGACAGCGTTAGTAATGAAGGTCAAAATCTAATAAGGTTGTCTGCTTCATTGTAATGTATTTCATTTCAGTACAGAAATGGTGAAGCTGGACTAGACATCTAAGCCAATACACATGCAAAACTAATGAATACATTTTGTACTGATTGACACAGTTTGTCTTGCTCAAACTTCTTTGGCTCCAGCAAAAAAAAATAGCTATTGACCTAGTTCTAAAAATATAGAGGATCAGGTAATATCTTAATTCTGATTTATTTGGTTCAAAATTTGAAACGCTATCACTTGCAGCTGGAAGATAAGCAGTGGTAGGGAACAGTGCCATCATGAAATGCTGCAGGCTGAAAAAAAACACCTGCTTGTCCTGGGATGAGTGCCATTGCTGTCTGATGGAAACACTGGGCTGGTCTCTCATCCTCTGAAAGGGATGCAGATGTTTCTAATGGAAGAGGAATTTACCTGTACAGCATAGGGGATGATGCAGCAAGAAGTGACACGTAGCATTTTGCATGTGACTTCTTGTATCCAAACACTGGACTTTTTTTCTTTTCTTCCTTTTCTCTAAAGGCAAGCTCACAACATGGTAAATATTAGAAGCAGATTGCTCATATACTGGCAGAGATTCTTGGTAGCTGTTTGTTTTGGCTGACTCCATTTTAAAATAAATACCTACCAAAATAATAGAAAGAGTATATGTGGAACATTGTACCTTTATTTGGCATTTACGCTATAGCGAACAAAGTTGCATTAGAGTTATCATCATCATTTTTACATGGTAGTTGGGCATTTAGTCAAAACTATGTATATTCATAAGTAACTAGGCTATGCCTGGAATATTCTGGCAATATATGACATTGGTTGTCCTTATTGCCTTTGCTTTGCTCTTTTTATTTTCTTCCCTTTTTTTGGGCTGGACATTAGATTTGAGATCTGGGTCCAGTATTTGAATCCAATTATTGGATTATTTCAGTTACTTCTCTCAGCCATTTCTGCACAATCCTTTGATTTTTGTATTGAAAGTGGGCTGCAGTTAATCTTCCAGGATGGTCTTACTGAACAGGGAAATTGAGTGGATTTATTGATATTTTCCCTTTTTTCTCTATCTCCTTTTAGATCCCAACCAAAGGTGAGACAGCAAAATGAAAATCAAAATCCCGGAGTCTGCAGATTAGGGATAGAGATATCAATCTCTCGCAGTCCCTGAACACTTGCTTCAGCAAGCTCCCGCCAACAGCCAATTTGTTCTGTAGGATATTGCAAGCTGCTTTTTATTACCTCTGTTGACAACAAGTCAACAAGTTCCTACTCTCCATGCATGTAAGAAGGTTTATGGGCCCTGAGCTGTCACCTTGCCTCCCCTTTGAACTTGCATCCTTGGATGAAATCTGGACCTTCTTGTAGACCTTCTTCCTTGCATATTTGTTTAATTTCGTGCTGAGTTGACTGACTTCTTGCTCTGCACTTTGCCTTGCTGTTACCACATTTTGTTTTCAGTATATAAAGTTGCAGTAAACTTATTTTCTGTTTTGTTGTAATTCTTTAATTTAGTGCATTTTAGTGCATCTGTCCATGTTGTTTTTTTTTTTTTTTTCTTGTGTATATAATATAAAATAGGAAAGAAAATTCAGGATGATTTGAAGGAAAGCTTTATCAGCACTAACATGGGAATAGTTGTGTTATTTCTGGGCAAGGGCCAGCAAATGAGTTATTCAGGACATGATAAATGAAGGGGAAACTATTCTAAGAAACTTCTCTATCATGTATGACACACATAAATTACTGTACATATGCAGAAGAATACTTTCAAGAATTTTAAATTCTTGTTAAAGACTAGAATTAATTCAAAATATAAATGTAAATTTATTAGAACAATTTTATTGATTAAAGAAACTGATGGTTTCTAGAGCAGTTTAGGTGTGGTGAATTCTTACCAAAGGAAGACAGGCTCCAGGAGATGCTTGACTAGATGGGATTACTGGCAGACTCCCTTGAGGACCACATCTCCATCTCCAGTACAGTTTGTCTGTTGTGAGGCCACCGCTTCCAGAGCCCATGGGCCTGAGGCAGGAGATGTTCCAACTAGGATGACCCCAAAGTCAGGATTTTCTGTCCCCTCTCTCCCCTGTTTGCTCATTCCCAGCCTTTGTCCTAGCCCCCCTGGGGCAGCCCAGTTAGCACACTGTCACTGCATCTCCAGCAGCAGTGTGCTGTTTTGCTAAGCAGGCATAAGAGGAACCAAAGAGTGCTTGTATTTTTAGCAGAACAACATTCTAGGCTGGGGTTGATTTATAGTGACTTTTATAAGGATCAGGTTTGCTCAAGAAAGAAAACAAATGCACTTGAAGCACGCAGGCAAGACCCACAAAGTTTGGTGAGACATGATTTTTGTCATCTCCAGCGGGGCCTCTTTCATGTTGCGCAACTGGGATCACTGGCATACCTTGGCCCTTTGCTCCAGGGACCCCTTGGAGCTGTGAGGAAACACACATGTTGCCTCTGCCTTGAGGATCCTCTTTTTCCGAGACTTGATTATTTAGCTTGGTGCAATTGGAGCTTGAGAAACTTCTCTGGTGGTGTAGAGAACTTCCTTTCAGTCGTGCAGAGATGCCAGCACCCAGACTTACTCATGTGATGACCTTGTTTGTGAGAGTGCAATTACTCTTCCTGCTTTTCACCACACTGTCTTGCCCAGTGCCTCCAACCATAACATTTTTATTCTGCAAAGTGGAAAAAAATAACATCTTCCTCTGAGATACTCAGTCAAAATAAGTAGTTAATTTGAAGCTCACTGATGATCAGGAATGTTGAGAGAAAATCTGGTGGAGGAATTAATTGTGGTTTTGGGGATGGGATAGATTTGATCATAATTGTGATCTGATCCTTGAAAGAATGTAGAAAAAGCTGGGTGTGGTTCAGGTTTCTTGTATCTAATTTTTCACTGCTGATAGTGGGTCTAAGCAATTTGATGGGCCTTAGGAATAAGCTAATTTTGTAGACACAGTTCAATAGCTGTCAAAAGAGAAAAAAAAAGGTTAGAAGTTATAGAGAAGGAACAAAGAGCAACCAGAAACAATTTTTGAAGCAGTTGTCTGATCCATCCCTGCCTCCTGTGTTTTGGCTTGCCTGGGAGTAGCTTCAGGGCCCTGAAGCTGAAGTTGTTTTAGGTGAAACTCACCCAGAAGATGGACTTTGGAAGCACACCTAATATTTTCTATGTGCAAAGGGACATTGAGTATTATCTGTTCCAATATAGCACCCCCAAACAGGTACATAGGGCCAGGTCCTCCTCTCTGCACAGCAGCCCCTGTGGTGTTGGAGGTGGGGTGGACAGGAGTGGCCTGTATGGCTGAGCTCGCTGTGCCCCTGTTCTCCTCCCTGGGTGGCTCCTGGGGACCTGACACTGGGCCAGGCTGCACCTCTGGGCTGTTCTGTTTGGGTGGAGGATCTCAGGATCTGAATTGTAATGGAGACACTAATAGAAATACTACTGAGAGTTACTGAAAAATAAAAATGGCCATATTGGTTTGGGTCATTTGAGTCAGTTTTTCTTTTTGGGTCATTTGATAACTAGGGACATAACCAGGAACAATGTATTTTTTGTGTCCCTTTCTCCATGCAAGAGAGAGGAACATGCATCCTGTAGCTAATACAGTCCACATCCCTCATTAAGCACAAGCTTATCTCTCTCATGAGAATTAGATTTACTGCTGCTGTTAGCAAAGGCCTGGGAACGGGATCCTCTGGCTGAGCTGCACTCCAACTCTGTCCATCCTGGAAGCTTTCCCTCTGTAACCTTTTCATGTCAGAGGATATTTTTTCCTCCTGGTGATGATCCAGCTTAATTCATTCTGTCCTATGTAACTTGAATATAGTGTCCTAGTTAATTGTCACCATCTGTGTGTAAACCACAACAGTTTTTTTCTACCATGTCACAACAGTGACTGAACTCTGGCTACTTGAAATGTGCCCAGAAGCAGACACCTGACTCAGGTCCTTTGAGTTACTCTCTGTCAGTCACTACTTCTGTTTGCCAACTCAACATGTTACTTGTAATCACAGGACCAAAGAATGGTTTAGGTTGAAGGTCTCTTAAAGATCCCAAGGGCATGAGACTCCTGTCATGGGCAGGGACACCTTTCACTAGACCAGGTTTCTAAAAGCCCCATCCAGCCTGGCCTTGAACACTGCCAGGATTGCAGCATCTACAGCAGTGCAACCTGTTTCAGTGTCTCATCACATTCATCACAAAAAATTATTCCTCCGTGTCCAGTTTCAACTTTCCCTCTTTTTTTTTAAAGTGTTAATACATGTTGCTACATGCCCATGGGAAAAGTCCCTCCCCAGTTGTCTTGCAGGTCCCTTCAGGTACTGGAAGGTGCTGTGAGGTCTCCCTGAAATCTTCTCTTCTCCAGGCTGAGCAAACCCAGCTCTCTTAGCCTGTCTGCATAGGAGAGGGGCTCCAGCCTTGTGGACCCACTCCAACTCAGTCAGTCTTGTGCTGGGGCCCCCAGAGCCGGGCACAGAATCCAGGTGGGATCTCACCAGAGAAAAATAGAGAGGCAGAGCAGAGTGGAGGGGAAACTTAAACTCCTGCTCTTTGGTAACTTGTTTTATCAGTCTCAACTTGCTGGGAGTGGAAGGAGTGCAGACAATATGTGTTTTCTGAGCCACAAGCATGCATGAAACTGCCTGGGAAGCACAACCTGGGGACAGTTAATTATAGGGATATTTCAAGTTGCCTCCAATTTCTTGACACATAACAGCCTTTCAGTTTGAGGCAGTTCCTTGGTGCAGTGCCCAAACCATGTGCCATGAGGCTGAAGGAGGGTTTCAGCAGCAGAAGGTAGGCAGCAGTTTTAGAGGAAGGGAGATAGGTACAGATGGATAGAATATTTGAAAACCCCCAATTGCTCCAGTAATCAAAGAAGTGAACATTTTAAGACAGAGCACTCTGCAGAAATTGTGAAATTTGAGGCAAGGCTCTGGCTCCATGCTCTCAAGCAGTTTTTCATCCAGGTATCCTAAAGAGTTGTCTGTGGCCCTGCCTACATGAGCAGTGAAGTTTTTGCAGATGTCAGTCCTATTCATTCCAAGGTCATAGGCCATGGTATCAATCTTGGCTTTTTAATATAAAATGATTAGTAACTAACATGCATATGCCCATATAGCAGGAATGGTGCTGATCAGGTGGTGAGCTGTCAGTTCTCCCTCTCTCTCTCCTTTTCTCTGATTTATGTGCAGGCTTTGGCTGCCATCCCTGGAACCAGCTGCTATCGGGCTGTGGAAGATCTGATGCCAGAGCAGCATCTGGATGCCTGGCACAGCTCTTTGAACAGTTGTCTTGATTTCTATTGCGGTCAGCGTGCAGCTGGAATTTTTTATCCTGCCTGGGCAATTTTTCTCTTTGTTTCACCTTGAATTATTTGGAATTTATGTGTTTCCATCCCACGGGGGAAACAGAAACTCTCTGCAGTTACTGCTCAGTACTTGGATGGAGGGTCCTCGCAGCTGAAATACAGGGAGAACTCCCTTCTGCCTTTTTGTTTGTATGTGGTTTTTACAGGAGAAACACACTAAAATTTACTCTCACCCTGAAGCTATTGCACATTCACAGAGCACATGCTGGGTTTGTGATTACAAATGAGAAACTTTTGTAGAGATGGTTGCAATTTTTTTAAAATGTGTTTTGTATCAGAAATTTCTAATTACACAAGCAGAAAATTTCTGTATTGTGTATTTTTTTTTGGATCTAGGGTTGGATTCCTACTGGCAAATACATATATGAAAGAAAAAAACCCCTATGAATTAGTAGTGATGGACCTCTCCCAGTCTGTCATTTGGCTTTGAGGAGCCAGGTTCAGGGTCTTTCTCTACCCTATTCAGTGCTGTAACAACCTGGCTGAAAATTTGGGGTGTTTTCCAGAGCAGCCTTTTTTTAGTCTGGCTGACATGCAAGCCCCATAACTCGCTGATGAGCATGTGTGCCTGAGAGACAGGGGCTTCCCTGAACCAAGGGGTGAACTGGGGAGGTGGAGGAGGATGTGTCTGTCCCCACAATGTTAAAGAACTATGTTTTGTGAGGCAAAATTAGGAATCAATGCTGCAATCTCTTTATTAAGGGTCTTGTTTGTGGCCTGCTCAATACCAAACCACTCATTCTTTTCTCATGCTTCCTCACTCTTTTACTGCATGTGAGTCCAAGATATCTGAGGTGCAGGTTTCATCATCCTAGAAATTCACCTCCACTGCCCTTTGCTGTGCTGAAACAGATCCTTGCCTGGCAGCAGTTTCCTTGGTCTGCAAGCAAACACACAGCCCACAGCAGGAGAAGCCAGAGGATTGCTACCAAATTAGGAGACCGGGTTGCTGGCTAGGTCAGCAGAGATACTGTGGAAAAGTAAAAGACAGCTTTCAGATCCACAGCTGCTCTGAAGAGGCCTGAAGTAGTTTCTGGATCAACAGCTATTTTTGGGATTCCAGTGGAAGAGAGCAAATGCTATTGGGTTACCTGGGGCTTCCTTGACTTAGAGCTGGGTGGTTGTCACTTTTGGCACCTTTGGATGTCTTTGTTTTGGAGAAAAAGCTTCATTGTGTACAAAATGAGATTCCCAAACTGCACTGAGGGGGGTATTTCCTGGGAAAACACAAAGCAGGGTGTTGGCACTTGTGGTGTGGCTGCTGCTGGGCTTGCAGCTGTAGCCACAGTGTGAGCTGGGGGCCCAGCAGCCTGTACCCTGCCCAGCTCAGCTGCTCCTCTGCTGTCCTGGGTGGAACAGAGGAGAAGGAGGTTTGGCCTCCTCAAACTCTCGCATCTCTATGGAAGTAGCCAAGGGGAGATTGTTGCAGGTGATTGCTTTGATTTCCACCCCCCCTGAGTTGTTGGTGGCAGAAGGTGGGAAGGAGAAGCTGAGTGTGGGCAGCTAGGAATAGCTGCTGGTCCCATTGAGAATGGACAGGCTGGGGACTGCTTTCATTTGTCCCCACTGGCCCATCACCTGAGGTCCCTCCCAAGCAGCAGTGGTGCCCCTGCCTCCCCATGGCTACCCCCTCCCAGGTGATTTGGGGTGTAGATCAAAACAAGGCAGAAGTCTTGTCAGCAGGTGTTCATTGTAGTTCTGACCTCTTCAAAATAATAGGCTTTATTTGGCTTTTGAACCAAAAAGGTTGGGGCACCTTCAGTTCATTTTGTGCTGAAAGCAATTCAGCAGCGTTACTCGCAGGACTTTCTGCAATCTTCCTTTCCTACCTGCAGTAGCTCAGTATTTCCCTCGCTTGGCAGATGTGTTAACTGAAATAATAAGGGAAGATGTGACTGTGGTTGCACATGGTGCTTGGCAAGGACTCTTTGTCCTGTACGTTAGCCACAGATTTATCCTTCTGCTATGCGTACTGTCAGTTTTTCATTTCCTCTCTTTATTCTGTATTCCAATTTCCCTTCTTTTTTTCTTCATTATCTTTTCCTTTGCCCAGCCTTGTTTCTCCCTGTGGTTCAGTGACTGCTGTGTGTTACCTTGGATCTCTTTAAGCACCAGGGAGAACAGAGAGTGTTCCCATGTACCACACACAGACATTTCCAGCACACACACACACACACACACACACACACCATGCACGGGGATCCCTGCCCACGAGGACATGTGCACATGCCCAGCTATGTCTGGTTGGTTTTGCACCAGTAATTTAACCTAAGCCAACCAGCTTTTATTAAACCCACCACTGTCAAATAGGGTGTGGGCAAGAACCACAAACCATATGTTTCTTCTGTTCCACCACATGCTGCTCTGCATGTGTCTTAGGAGTAGCATGGATATGCCCCTAGGGAAGTTACAGCAAAGTGGGGTGTTTATTAGAAGACAATCTTGGGATTTGTAGTTTGGACTGATCATACTGCAGATAAAAATCTGTATGTTCTGTGTGTTTCAACTATCAGCTATTATTACTACAGGCTTTTCTTTTCTTTTCTTTTCTTTTCTTTTAGCAGGTGAGGAGTAATTCTTGAGTATTTTGTAATATATTGCTTGTATCTTAAAGGCAGGTTATCTGAAACATGAAGGTGTGTGCTAATTCCAGCTCCATTCTAGAAGATACACATTTAGTTGAAGAGGAGGCTTCAGATTCCTGGGTGTTATCCAGAGTTCAGTCCAATGACACTTTAAACAGAGTCAGAAAAAAGAATAATTTCAGTAATTTTTCTTTCTAGCAGTCTAAGAAAATATGGAAGGTTTTATTTTGTTTTCATGGACAATTTATTTTGTGCCATAATTAACTGGCGCTCCTGGTGATATATACCCAATCTAAAAATCTGCTTTAATTTATGAACTGTTTACATTGGAGAATATCCTTCTCCAAAATTGTGTTGCTGTTTTTAGCTCTGTTAGTATTGGTGTATGGAGGATGACTGACAAGAACTGAACATTAACAATGATCTTGGGCTGCTCCAGAGAATGGTAATTCCTATCTGTAATGTCCTTTATAAATATGCTGTCTGAGGACTTAGTAACATGTTAATAGTTGTGTTAAAGAGCATTAAGCTCCACTCAGACTTACTGAAAAGAGAGATCAGTCTGAAGCAATTTTCATTGTAGGAGAAGTAGAGGACTCTGCTTTGTCTCCCACAGACCTGACTGAGCACACAAGGAGGGTGAATGGCTGTGGCAGGTCCTCTACATCCCTCCCACTTGTTGGTTAGATCTTCCTTTCCTTGATTCTGTATTTCTAAAATTCAGGTTTCTGTTTCTTTTCTGACTAAGCAGTTCTAGTCTCATAAGATTTTAATGAAATATAGTCTGGACTGGTTATGGAAAGCACAGGCAGTATATTGAACACCTTAGTAACTTTTTTGAAGGCAAGATCATTCCTTTGTTAACCATTTCTTTTCTTAGAAACTGAGTGGCTGTTGCAAGGTTTTTTTTCCTCATACTGAGTGCAGGGCCTGTCACAAATCCATCTAACTTTTTGGTCCTAGTTCTCAGATCAGAAATGTTGTGGCCGTGTGGAGCAAAACAGTCATCCAATGTTGACTTCTTCTGCTCTTTCAATATTCAGGAGTTAACCTTATGCCAGCAAGATTTCTCTGTGTCTGATGTTGTTTTGGCCTTCTGCAGCCTGCATAACAGTATGGTGATTTGGCTTATTCAACAAAAATGTAATTGTGTATCTGTTCCTGGCCTGGATCAAATTTCTATTGCTGTCTTATCCAGCAGTGGGCAGGGTGAATATAATGGAGCATGGAACCACCCTTGATCAAAGGCCCTTCCTGGGTGTATTTTCATGGTCTTTGCTATGACTGGACCAGGAATGAAAGGGTCCATATTGAAATGTAGATCATCATTAGCAGATTTCAGAGTTTTATCTGTTACAGTTAATGTTATTCACACTGCTCTTGATACTTAGCATGCAGGGTCAGGCAGGCAACTTTGCACTTTTAAGACTCTAGTGATAAACCTCCCTGGTTTTGCATCTGCTTGGCCTGGGAAGAGTTGATGTTTCGTGATGTGTGAGCTGCCTGTGAGCTGCACCTCTGTGTGTGGGACAGATGTTTTCAGCCACCACAAACAGAAGCTAAGAAAAAATAGTGGTGATCTTAGTGTATCATCTCACTTTCTTGCAAGTGACAAATGGAAAAATAATATTGCTTCCATAATATTTCAGGCATACTTCCTGACCGCTGTGTTACTACTCAATCCTGAATAGTTAGGAATTTCAAAGGGGAAATAAAATAAAATGAAAACATTAAGAATTTTTGAATTGTCTTGCTGTATCAATTTAGCTCAAAGTGGAGTACTGAGCAGTGTTGTATTTTAAACCATAAAAGTTTTGCTTTCAGTGGTGCTGTGAAATTGAGCTGCCAGTCTACCTCAGATTATTTTCTTATAATTGTGTCACTGCTTCTACAGAAGCAGCACAAAATATTGTTTTTCCCTACTGTGATTAAGATTCATCATCTTGGGGAGATTTCATTTCTCCTTCTATTTCCATGGTAAAGCAGTGACTGATCAAAATCATATCCTTGAGTACTAGCTGAAAAATTTTAAATTGACAAAAACCATCAGTCTAAAAGAGAAACCAGCTTTGCCATAACATCTGTTTCTTTCAAGGAAGCAATAATTTCATTTGGGATGGAAAATATGTATTCATGGATATGAAAATGTTCTTTTGTGGTATTTTGGTGCATTTGCTACATTCCAACACTGCATTTTATGTTACTACAGACAGTTAAATGCTATAAAAGAGCTGCTTGTGCTAAGTGGTAGATGATTAACCTTCAGAATGCAATTCATACCCCCAAGCATTTTTCATTGTAGCACATTTCCCCAATAATCCTGATTTTGTTACTTGAGCACCTGTATCATCCAATATGGATGATTGTTTTAAGCATTAAATTCAGAGGGAAAAGCTCTGTAAAATGAAGTTGTTAAATAACATTTATCCAGGCTGGGAGGAGATCTGACAAATGCTTTTGAAGACCTTTGGTTGATTTATTGAATTGTTATAATCACAAAACCATCTTCTCAAGAGGAGAGGTGACAAGGAAAATAGCCAGGCACTGATTTTGGGAGGAGAAAACTCTTATTGGCTGGACCATGGTGGCAAAGGCCATGAGAGCAGCAGTGAGTAAAGCAGGGCTTGGTGAACCTGTGCTTCAGGATGCTGACTGACCCCACTGCCTTGGGCCCGAGCACGTGTGGATGCCCATGGATGAGATAAAGCATGGCCAGAGCAGGCCAGGGGAGGACACCGAGGCAGGAGGTCAGGCACAACTACTCTGTGAGCTTGGAGAGCTGGCTGGGGCCTGGCACCACAGAGGAGCTGTGCTGGAACATTGAGCTGGCACACATTAAGACTGACCCTTTCATGTAAAGTGTGTAACCTTTCCAGAAAATTGTGTACTACCAGTGGGAGGCTGGAATACATATGTTTACTTTAAAGACCTGGTTGTGCTCAATTTTTAAGGTATTGATCTTTTTTCTTCTCTTCACTGTTTCTATTTATCTATTAATATCTTCTTGGGTGGTAAAACCAGGCAAAATATCTCTCAAGAAGTGCAGTTACTGATAATGCGTCAGCTGGAGAAGTGTCTCTGCTGTTCTTGTTGGAATGATCTTAACAGAAAGACAGCAAACTCTGGACATAGGCAGATCAACAAAAAAAGGGTAATTTATTACACTTGGCTGTGTTTGTTGTTTAAGTGAGTGGGTGTGAGAGAAATATTTTCATGATTAGCCTCAGATTCAGGGAATGGCACTGGATCAGATTGCTAGTAATAATGTCTTTCTGGTCTCAAGTTACTGTGCTTGCAACATGGGTTGCCTACAATTAATAACTTGTTCCAGGGCATAAAACTTCATTGTTTCCAGTTCCATTTTGTTGCAAGTCCTCACTTCATTAGCATCAGGTCACTTGTGGCAGAACTCCAGCAAGGAGCTGGGGCTGTGAGTCTGTGGGGTTTGTGTTCTGGGTTCATGGAGAGGGACAGCCTCTCCCTGAAGAGGAGTCCTTGTGGCTGCCAGCAAGGAGGTCAGGGCTCTGATGGGGAGCAAGAAGGCTGCATGGGACGAAGGAGATGCCCAATACCAGTCTGTGCTGCTCTGCTGCCATGTCCCAGATGGGTGGCACCACAGGTGACACCCGCCAGCTACCTGTTTGCAGCACCGTCCCTGCTCTGTGGGGTCTCTGGCTCTCCTCTGTGGATGACCTCCTCCATATTTAAGTCTCCTGTATGATGAAAGTTGGCTCAAAAACATTAATTTGCAGGAAGTGGTGTCCTATTGTAGCTCTGTTTTCCCCTTCTATAATGTCATGCATTCACCAAGAATCCCATCCATCTTCAGGTGAAGGAGGTGTCATCTCTTGTAAGCAAAGGGGGAACATCCTCTTTGTGGAAAGGAAAGTCAGAGATGAGCTCTAGTAAAGTTTCTTGCTCTTCTTTTTCTTTTTCTCTCTTTTTTCTTTTTTTACAGAGATTAGTGAAACAAAAATACATTTGTAAGAAAGTAACTCTGGATTTTGTAGCATACTTCAGTAATGCTCAGAAAGATGGTGATGATATGCAGCAAACATATATCATCCACTGTTGAAAAGACTGA
This sequence comes from Melozone crissalis, assembly GCF_028551555.1. NCBI lineage: Eukaryota > Metazoa > Chordata > Aves > Passeriformes > Passerellidae > Melozone > Melozone crissalis. The sequence continues at coordinate 56,407,260 of NW_026535791.1, read as the reverse complement.
GGAAAAAATCGTAGTGTTTCTGGAATGATAGAAACTTAATGCCCTGACTCTGTCAGGCAAAGATATGTGGAGAAAGCCTATTTAAGAGGTTATGGGAATTCATCAGGCACAAACAGCTGTGAAGGCAGCCTTAAATTTTGAGATTGATGGGATTTTTGCAATACAGAACACTTTAATTACTTAATTTAGGTGCTGGTGCATTTCTTGTCAGCATGCTGACTTTTGGCACTGTTGTCACAGTGTTTGAAAACAGTGCATCATATATGGAAGCAGCAATTGCCCATGCATGCCCTTGCACAGTAAAATGCCCTGGGTAGACTCGAACATTTCAGTTGTTTATCACATACACCCATGGTATGACAGGCTGGCTAAATACAGTAAAGCAGGAGAAGAAGAATGTGGGACCACAGCCTTCATTTTTCTGAATTGCATAACTCCTTCGTAAAACTAATCTCTTTAAGGACAGAGGATCAAATTCTCATCTCTCAGTGTAGCTGAAGTTACCCCAGCAAATCTGGAATTACTCAGGAGACGCTCAATCCCTCAAGCCCTTGATCTTTGCATAAACTCACATAGCATGAGCTACCTGCTGTGGTGGAAGCTGTTGGGCTGCAACAGCCAGAAGGACCAAGAAACTTTCAAAGTAGCAGAAACAATTGAGTTCAAAGTGAATCAACTTACCTGTCTTCTTGTTCTGCTCTTGTTACTAATTTTTTATTCTTTTTATCCTTTCTCCCATTTCGCTGGGTTTACATTATAAATTTATATATTGCAACATATATGTGGCCCAGCAGTGAGCCTCCTTAAACATTTATGTCAGGCTAAACTGAGTAAGTATTGCTGACTGCATCTGTATTTACTAAACCACAAAGCAAAATATTCAGTAAGGAAATAATATATAATGACAGGCAGCAGTAGTAACAAAAAGAAGATCAAAACAGATAAGGGAAGCTGCAAACATCAAAGACATTCCCTCTTCCAGAGGAGTTGCTCCATCCTATCCTTGCCCTCTTTCTACACTGAGGACCAATGCTTGTCTTGGCTATCAGGAAGCAAAGGCACCTTCATGGAGCAAAACTCAGCACTTCCAATAGCAATCTGTCTTGCAGATTCTGGAGGAACTTCTGATTGTGCTTGTGGTCATCATGCCATGCACAAAACCCTTTTGGGAATAAAGCTCATGTGGTGCAGAGCAGGAGGGAGCCCTTTGCCCTGGGATAGGTGCTGTGAGGTGCACTCCAGTACATGGGGTGTGACACGGCAGTGAGGCTGCAGGCATGGCTTTTGCCAAGTGCCAGTTGGAAATGTGCCCATGGCCATGCTCCATCTTGGCTTGAAATGCCTTCTGGGATGCTGGATAGCCTGCCTTGGGATCAGCTTGTAAATTAGCCTCCTCCTACTCTGTCCATCCTAAGAATGGTCTGTTTCCTTGGACAAAGAGTTTAGGCATCATAAGCTTATTAAAGAATTCATTTTACCAATGGTATTGAAATGCTTCAGCCTCTTTTAGCAAAGTCCTTCAAAGCTCATGGTTTTTTCTCAAAGGAAAGAAGCAAGTAGTGTTATTCTAAATTTTGCCTTAGCTAATCACATATTTTACAAGCAGGTCACCATCTGCACTGTAATGATTTTCTTCCAGGAACATTCCTTTTGTTATGTTCAAATAAATTTTTATAATGGAATTGTTTTTCACTTAGCTTCCAGTAATGCTGCACTAAGAGCAAGAAACTCTGCTAGAAAACCTTCTACCTCCTTGTCAGTCAAATTGTGTAAGTCTTATTACAGTGTTCCTATAAATGACTTAGTGTCTAAAGAATATTTTAAATGGAGAAATATTTTACTATTGTAACTTATATAAACATCAAGTTTTGTCTGGTATTTTGCTTGCCCCAAAAAATAAGAGCACCAAGTACTGATTTTTGAGGATTTATATCTGTGTGTGCCAGTGATGAAAATATATTTAAAGTTATTAAGCAATTTTTTTTCTGGATATTTTATAACATTCTACACAAATTGTAAACTAGATTTTCTGATGCCAGAATTTTTTTCTTCATCTGGTTAATCCAGTGTTACTCTTGCTCTTCTAGTACTACAAAATAAGAAATGCAAAGTTTTGCTGCCAGTCTTCATAAAAGATCCTCACTTCTGAAATATGAAAAAAAAAATATTCTTAGCTTCCAATTTCAGAGATCTGCATTACAACTGCTTGCCTTGTACCTTGCCCTTGATTCAGCACAGAAACTTCAATGTGATTATTAATTAGATAGTAAGACATGACTAAGAAAAAGTGTCCCTGAAGCAGAGCTAATAGTAAACAACACATTTTTCCATTTCTTATCTACATAATACCAGTGCCTTGAGAGAGCAGCAGGACTTTGCAGGAAGCCCTTCAGCTTCCATCTGGTTTGCAAGCACAGCTAGAGTGACTTTCAGTGGTGGGTCAGCATCCTGCTCCTTGTGGGTTACTGCTGTGGCAAAGTCATCTCAGCCACCTTTGCCTCCCCGTGGAGCTGTCCTTGCTCTTCACTCTTGGGCTGGCCTTGCTGGTCTCTGGGATGAATGCTGGCTACTGTGGGTTTATATAGAGCAAGTAGATCAGATGCTAAGGACAGGAACATAGAATCATAGAATGATTTGGGTTGGAAGGGACCTTGGAAGATCATCCCATGGGCAGAGGCACCAGGATGCGCTGCTGAAGTCAAGGTGGAAGCAAATGTCTGGGGACTACATTGCTAATCTGCATAAATAAATAGTAATTTTTTTACATCAGCCAGACCTGTGGTGGAGGCATTTGAAGGCCCTGGTAGTGTCACTGGGATGTCCTTTCACCCTCCGGTTTGTGTATATTGTTCCTGTTCCCCATTTACAGCTTTGCAGCCTGCCCTTCAGTTCCACTGGAGAATCCCACACATTGAAATTTGTCTACTGCTTCCCCAAACTCTGATCTAGCCACTCCCTCTACTCCTCAAAACACTGGTATATGAAGTGGGTTTTTTTCCCAAATGTCATTTTTATCTTCTCACCCACTTAGTAGTCACTGAAATAGTGGGAATCATTGTCACCACCATTTTGCTCCATTATTATTTTTCTTTCTCTTGCTAATGTCTTTGGTTTTTTGTTTATTTATTTGTTTGTTTTTAAGGAATAGTGTTTTATCAGACCTGGATGTGGTGCCAGAGATCTCTTACCTGAGGAGGAGGAAAGAAATCGGAACACAAGGCAATCAGATTCCCATGTAAACAACATCTCATTCTAGTACTGTCTGGGGCCATATAAATAATTTATAACCTGAGGAGGTTTAAGTCCATAGTTGCTCCTTTGGTGTCCTTCCTATAGATTTCTGCAGCAATGCTTGATATTTTAATTTCCAATTTGCACTTGAATTTTACTTTTTTATGGGTAATAGTGCTTGTTTTGGAGGAAATGAAAATGTGGCGTTTATGTTTCTATTTGTAATTAACTTATAATGAGTAAATTATCTTATTATTACTTTAACATAACTTTAATTCTAGTTTAACATAGCATTTGGATAGAAAATTTGCTGTCATTTTCCAGATATTGTTTAGGTGATATTGTTCATATTTAAAACATATGAATAGCTTTTTTTTGTGTCATGGAAAAATAGAAGGAAAGCACAAGTTTTAATGTGCCTGAGTCACTTTCTTGCCTATTTTATATAGAATATATGATATCATGTTAAAGGAATATCCTTTTAATTGAAAAGGAAAAAAATCAAATCTGAACCTCTATGAAGCAACTCTTTTTCTTTCAAGCTTCCTGTCTAGACTTGTAGTTGGAAAAAGCTCTCCAGGAACCGGCTCTTCCGTTGCTGTCTCTGGCACGGTGCTCCCTTGGGCTGGGTGATAGGCAGCCCTACTCCGTCCGTCCTATTCAGCAGCATCTCCTGCATCCCTCTGAAGAGTCCCAAGAAAGCAGCACCATCTTTAATCAGATGTCCACAGGATCCCTGGGGAAAGAGAGAGATGGTTTCCTATCTCTGGAGATGTCACTATAGTGTTTACATGGCTGAAGAGGAAAGGCGTGGGACAGCACTTGGGCCTACCAAGGACTTTGCAATGGTATGTGGGTGTCTGATAGTCCCTAGGTGAAGATCCCCAAAGGGCCTCTCAGTATCTTTTTGATGGCTGAGTTTTTTTATCTTATTTATGTGGATTTTTTTGGTATTTTTGCTTAAAATATAATGGGTAAAATCCTGGCATCCTGCTGCAGTTGGTGGGTGCTTTGCCAGTGGGTTTAATGGAATTCTGTAAATGTAAAAATGTTTTCTTCTGAAATGTTGCATTTCATATTTGTTTGTAAGAAGCCCTCCTGCTGGCAGAGCAGGAAGCTTGGGCTTTGTTTGGAAGCTTGGGCTCTGGGGCTGCCCATGGACCATCAGGGCAGCCTGAGGGGCTTTGCAGCCAGCCTGCTCCTGAGCTGTTCAGCCCAGCTGGGCTGGGCTGGCTTCTGCCCTAGCCAGGGGCCAGACCTGGCAGGAGTTGCCTCGTGCTGCTTGCTAAAGTGAGCTGGATGGAGTCTGCAGCTTGGTGAGAAGTTTGTGAGCAAACTCAGAGAAGCACTGGCTTATGAACGCAAGGGCTGGGAAAACCAAACAGGTTGGTGTAACTCCTTGTGACACTTCCAAGGTTTTTGAATCCTCTCTTATCCAGTAATTGCTCCTAAATATTGAGAGTCAGAGAAGCATACTGGCTACACCCATAAAAAACACAGGCCCTTGCCTTGAGGAGAATTCCTCTGTCCGTTTTACATGTGAATTTGCTTTGTGCATGTGCTTTAGGAAATAGCAGAAGGTACTGCTGTAATTCCCTGCATGGCAGAGACCCTTCCTGTGACCTTGTCTAACCCCATGGACTTGTTTGAGCTCTAGGCTGGTCTTCAGTTCCAGACCTTATTAGGAAATCCTGTTCCCTTCCCAGCTCCTGATGGAGGCTGCTCTCAAGGAGGTGTGGATGCTCCTTCAGCTCTCCCCTGGGCAGCCTGAAGTGCACTGTTATCCCAAGGAGGGTACATTTGGCTTTGCAGGCAATGCTAGTGCTTAAGGAAGCAGATAATAAGAGTATGAAAGTATCCCATGCCTGAGTTTATCATCAAGGCCAACTGGAGAAGATAATTCTTCCAGATGTTTTCTAAATGCAAATTTGTTATTTTTCATAATAATGCTATTATATTGTGATCAGAGAAAATCAAGGCAAAGCTACAGTTCTTGTTAAATGGGAGTCTAAAGCAGACTTCTAATGGACAGAAAGCAATTGCATGCACTCTGTAATCCTTTGCACGTGGCTCACATCATTGCTGTTTCTTGCACAAGTCTTGTACATGCATATTTCGTTTTTTACTACAATGTTTATTCCCCCCCAAAATTCTCTTTGGCTCTTTTAACATCAGGCTTTGCTTCTGACTGAAGGCTGTAATAGACTTGAGTCCTCATAGCCCATTTCTCTTGTGATCCTCTTTGCTTTGGAGAAGTGTTTCTGGGAACTTGGAGAGTTTTTGCCTCCAGCATGCTGCAGGATATAGGGAAAGCAAAATATTTAATCCATCCTAAAATGGTAGAAGCGTGTTGAAAAACCATAGGTTTAGCACACAGCATCCCATTTCACCCAAAGTTTCCTTTTTTTACTCTTCTAAGAAGGAAGCCAGTGGGGTTGTCCCCTGGTGTTCCTGGCAGCTGGCCATATCAGCAGACAGGATTACAGCCAGGAGAGAGGCAGAGGGAGAAACCTGCCTCAGCCTCAGGTAAGGCCAGGAGACTCATGCAGTTCAATTTCTTAAAATATGTATGTCAGAGAGAAGGGTAATGGGAAAGAAACTGAAAGGACTTTAGAGGAAAAGGGCTAAACTGTAAACTGTTCCCTTTTTGAAAGTTGAAGGATGTTGAGGTTGTGACCTGATACATGATCTCAGAGAGGATTCAGCTCCAGATGTTGTTTTTTCCTCCTTGAATGCTTATTATGAAGAGGAAATGTGAATTTCTTCACTAAGAATTCACGTGATGATTCTGGGGCTTCCAAAGAAATTGGTGTGGTTGTTACAGAGTGTCCTGTCTGGACGAGGTGTAAGCACTGTGCAGAAGGGATAAGAGCTCTCATAGCTGCAGAAAGGCTGTACATTTTGATCCAGACTGAAGTGGGATGAAGTTTAGCAATTATTTACTGTGTTCACTTCCTGAGTGAGAGGGGTTTTGGAGCAGTGCCCTGGTTTTGCTGGATGCAGGAAGGCTTGTCTGCCCACATGGTGGACACTATGGTTTCTGCCCATCCAAGGAACAGGGGCATGTTCCCTGGCCATTAATGGTGCAGTGGGGAGCCTGGGCAGAGTGCCTGTGGCTGCACCATGCTGATGAGGTTTTGTATGGGGAATGGGGGGCAGTGGCATTCACACCAGCAGACTTCTGGATGAGGATATCGGGCTGGTGCTGGGCTGCTGCACTGGAGCATGATGCCTGGGGACCCTGGGGAATTGGTGCTCCATGCTGCCAGCACAGATTTGCTGTGAGAGCTCTGTGATGCTGTGGGTGTTTTGCAGCAGGATTGGATGTGGTCACCACCGTGGTGGCTCCCAGGGGAACAGGCTGCATGGAGATACTGACATATGGTCTGTGCTGCCCATCTCTGGGGCTTCCTCCTTCCAGTCCATGGTACATAAAAACTGGTTCTGCAGCTGCTGAACGGTGCCCTGGTGGCCTCAGGTCCAACTTCCTGCTTTTCAGACATGTAATGATGTTTTTCAAATGGTGACAGTATGTTTTGCTGTTTCCTCCCTTGTGCTCCAGCTGCTCTCATTGCCTTCAATAAAGGTGTGGGTTTCAGGCCACTCAGCAGAGTTTGTAATTTCCCTTCTCCTGTGGCTTTTCTTTCATTCCAGGCATTTTATCTTATAGGACACGGAAGTAGCATTATTAATAATTGAATGTTTTCCAAGCTCTCATTTAGCACACCATCCAACTTAGACAAGTAAAGGATAAGTAAAGGCAAGTAAAGGATGGTGGGGCCTCAATCAGGCCATGACGAAGGGCTGGATAAATGGACAGAAGCTCAGTACAGTCAAACAGAGTCACTTTAGGAACTCATGAGAATGGAAAATGCTGCTTCTCTTCATAGATATATATTTGCAGATGATGTTTCAAAAAGAGGATTTCTTTTTTTTTTTTAATGTGAGGAACAGGAGAATCCTGAGCTGAAATCTGCTCAAAATCTGTAAAAGTACTTGTCCATACATGTTGTGAACTGGTGTCTGCTTTCAGCCTTCCATTCTGTTTATATTTTGTAATTATTTGTGGTTCAGCTGTTACTGCTCTGTATATATAAGAAACTAATGAAAGTTAATGGGCTTTCTCATCAGAAACCCTTCAGAATGTGTTTTGTTATTCTTGCATGTGCCATCTGTTTTTAACAAGAAGGGCTTGGATTAATCAACTATAACAACTGGTTTAGTGGTATTATATTTTCTAAATAGATCAGTTTCATAAGTGTGATTATATTTGGCATGAAGAGCTGGTAGATCTTATTCCTGTATATGTAGCTTTTTCTTTTCTTCAAAGGGAATTAATTCTTTTTTACTCTGAAAAATGTCACTGTCACTGAAGAAATGTACCAAAGAGGAAAATTGTGTTATATCAGGAATCCTAAAATCCTCTGACTCCCTATCCTGGCCATTCCTGAAAGAGTTTCTAGAGCAGACATCATTTAAGTCCTTTGTCATATAATGAATATACAATTTATCAATAATTGTTTCCATATATTTAGAGATTATAGTCAGAAATTGTGGGGTTTTTTTCCCCCATGTTTTAGTATTGCCCCCCTTCGCTTTCAAAGATGATCTTAATTTATTTACAGTCTTCCTAAACTCAGCTTGAGGCAGATGAGACGCATGTGTGAGCTAATAATTCTAGATACATGGCATGGATGGGATCTGAACATTTGTTTCTCTTCTTCATCCTTCTTCTGGTCTATATTGAGTGGTTTTGCTAATTTATTGTATCAAATAAAATAAACAGTCCATTAAGAACTAGTAAATTTGTGTCAGAGAGTTTGGTTGAACATGGAATAAAAATGACATACACCTTCAGTGAATAATTTCAGCTGGAAAAACAAGGAGACACATTACTGAAAAATCAAAGCATTTTTCATCTTAGAAACTAATGTTTCCTTTCTTGTATTGTGAAATAGCACTTGACAATGAATATAAATAAAATTTATTTGAAAGAAAGTAAAAAGTAGCCCCTAACTTCCTAGAAGAAGGAATGGGAAAGACTGAGTTGATGAACTTCTTGATTTAATTTATAGTGATATTGATTAAGGGCAGTTGTTTCAGGAAGAAAACAGAAATAGCTTCTGTACAAGAAAATTGTATTTTCTGCAATTCTTCAATTTTTTCATTGATTCAGAAAAATCAGTTTATGATATGAATATAGCAATACATGTAGTGTCTCAATGCCATAAGGTATCAGGATCATATTGGTATTCTCATTTTAAGGATATGTGTGTAATAAACAATACATATATAAACAAAAACTGCTTATGTGTATGTTCATAGAATGGTTTGATTTGGAAAGGGACCTTAAAGATCATCGACTTCCAACTCCTTGGCATAGGCAGGAACACTTCCCCCTAGGCCAGGTGGTTCAGAGCCCCATCCAGCCTGGCCTTGAACAGTCCAGGTTAGGGGCACTTACAACCTCTGGCATCCTGTTCCAGTGCCTCACTACCCTCACTCACAGTAAATAATTTCTTCCTTATATCTAGTCTAGATCTATCCTCTTTCAGTTTAAAACCATTATCCTTTCTCCTATCACAAGAGGCCCTATAAAGAAAGTCTGTATTCTTTCTTGCTCTAAGGTCTCCCTGGAATGTTCTTGAGACTGAACAACTCCAGCTCCCCCAGTCCTGTCCTCACAGGAGAGTTGCTCCAGCCTCTCATCACATCTGTGCTCCTCCTCTAGACTTCCTCTTACAGGTTCCTGTGTTGCTGAGCTGAGGATCCCAGACCTGGGTGCAGAGCTCCAGGTGGGATCTCACAACCTGAGACATTTGTGTCACTCTTGGTGGCAACTGAAGGGTCTCATCAGGTTGTTCTGACTTGATGAACATTGTTGAAAGTTTGAATATAATATTATAGCAGATGTTGACATAGTTTTGGAAACAAGTCTGTTTAAAATCGGGTAAATACATCTATGTTAAAAGATATTTCAATTTGACAGCATTGTGTAGTTTTATAGCATTTTATTATTATGGCTTCTTATGGTCTCATTTCAGATCTGAATTGTAGCATAAACACATAAAGTAAGTTGTTAATGGTCTGGGACTTGACGTTCTGTTTGGATTTAGTCCAGGTGTAGTAATTTTACTGTACACATAAAATGAAAAGCACATGGTTTGAAACTTCAGTGCTTTGCATATAAATGGTTTATTGCAATCACTGTGGCTTCATAAACGTGCTATTTGCAGGGTACCCTCCATGTACTGAAATATGGAAGTTGTGAGAAAAATGTGTTTACACATGATAGAAATAGAAAAAGAGTGTATTCATAGCTTGTGCCAGAGAAAAAACCCAAACTGTTTATATACTGGTAAAATAATTAGATCATATGATTCACATTTTGGATGGGCAAATTTGTATAGCAAACAATTATTTCTATTTTAAATGTCATTGCATTAAAAATGTACCTAGGTTAATTTTCTGCTAAGTTTAACATCTAATTTTAAAATTATAATTTCTTTTTAGGATGAGAAAATGTGACTTTAATCTTACTGTAACAAATCAGCATACCATGTATACATATATATATATACATACATACATGGCCTTCAAAAATATTTAACATCCTGTTGAAGTTAATGCTGATGACTATTGAGGTAGGCTAGAAAAAGTGTTATTCTGGTACATGAGGAGCTGTGGGCATCTCTTGATGCCATCCAGAGACTCAAACTGCTAGTGAGAAAAGGAATAAGCATCTCACTGTACCATTTCTATGTCACTGAGTACTTTGTTTTCCAACCCTAAATTGCTGACTAATTGTTCTCCCTCTGAAAGTCCAGCAGCAGCTGTGCAGAGTCTGGGACTGAACTGTAGGTCAGGAGCCGTGCTGCAGCACTACAGAAACTGTGCTGCTCTCTGAGATGAGAAGTTCACATCTGGGACAAGGCAACACAGCTGCTTCTCAGGTTTTTTTGCTAGTAAAGGCTCATCTTGGTTGATCTGGTGAGCCAGTGCTGTTTCCATCCCAGCCTTGGGCTGCCTGCACCTGGGGCAGTGTTGCTTTTGGTTGGAAGAAGCAAAGATTTATGGTGCTCATCTTACTCTGGAAATCCTAATACTGTGGTCCCAAGAATTTGTCTGGTTTGTCTCACTGCAGGTCCTGAGTGGTTACATGTCTTTCAGATGTGTTTAAAGGTGAATCTCCACCCCTGTGCTCCTTCTAGTTCTTGCTCATATTTCCTTGGGACCAGTGCATGCTGCCAGTTCACTGTTTTGGCCCTTTTGGTGGAGCTAATGCCCTGGTGTCCCAGCCTGGTGGTGCTTGGGGCGAGGCAGAGTTGGGGTGACCCTGCCCTGGCGTTTGCAGGTGTGCACCAAGGGCTGCCAGCCCCACTCAGCCCCCTGGTGCTGGCCAGGATGCAGACTGGGCAGTCTGCAGCACAGGCTGCTGCCTGCAGCTGCATTTTGACTCCAGGCTTTATAGAAGTCAAACCAAGATCTGCTAAACCCCAAATATTTTGACAATGCTTGTTCCTTGTTGCATTCAGTTTCTCATCAATAAACAGAGGATGGAGTTGAGACCACTTCTTCTGCATGTACAGGGGAGGCTGCTGAAGAAACAAAAGCAGCAGCTGTCTTTTTGCCAAGGAGCCAGCATGCTGACATAAAAGGAGAATATCATAGTCTGCTTAGCACTCATTACATTCATATTCTGAACTCCTTCTTTTATTAATTTGCATGTTCATTTCTACTTTGCCACTGATTATGCTCTATTTTTGTGTCCACTTCTTAATATCAGTCCTTCTCTTAAACATGTTTGACACATGATTAGCTCCTTTTAAAGAGAAGTCCCCATTGCTGTCCCAAAAGGAAATGTGTTGGCCATTTAGATCAAGAGGCTTCATGGGTGAATAATTGTGAAGATCAAAGATCCTCACATATCTGGTGATCTTTACAGCAAATTAAGTTTCTTGGAGAAGATGCTATTTTTGCTTAGTGTCAGGCATCAGCCTGTTAATATCATGCTCTATTTACAGAGACTGTTTTCTTTCCTTCTCTGTACAAAAGCAACTTCCTTTATGTCTCATCTGTTTCCACCATCACTGTCTGCGGGATAGAAATAAATTTCAGTGAGACCGTGAATAACAAGGAGATGAGTAAGTAAACCACCCAGAGAGAAAACAGGGACAAGAGTGCAAAGCAGCTTGTCCTTCTGCCCTGGGTGGTGGAGGAGAAGGTCTGGGGAGAGGTGACAGCAGAGGCAGCTCTATGAGATGCCAGTGCCAGTGGAGCAGCCCTTTGTGCCTCTGCAGGTGCCCAGTTCAGCCGCTAATGGCACAGGGTTCAGTTCTCCCTGTGCTGTTTGTGGGCTGTAACAGGCAGGAACAGCAGGTAATGTATGGGTACAGGCACAGAGGCACGGCTGGGGGATGTTAATGTGGGCAGCAGGCTCCCTGCCCCAATGTAAAACATGACCCCAGGGCTCTCCAGCCCTTGCTTAGCACCGGCAGCTCCCCTGCTGTCCTCCAAGGGCTTCCCCTCCCAGTGGGACAGCTTATGGGCAAAACAATGAAAAGATGTCTACTCTTGCACCTTTTGCAGTGAAGTATTTAAATCTCTGAAGTTGGTCTTCACATAAATTATAAAACATTCAGTTAGAGGCTGTATGAGCTGGTCCTACAAGCCACAGTGTTGTTTATAAATTGCCATTTGAGGAGGTAACATTTCCTGACCCAGACAGAATTGCCTGCTGCCCAGGAAGAGTGCAGCTCAGAGAACACTTGCTCCTCTTCATGTGCCTCTCTCAGTTCTGTCTCCGAAGAAGAGCCAGCACAGGCAGGGTCATGCTCTGTGACCTCTAAATGGCAATAATTTACCCTGAAAGAAGGAGGCAAAAAGATATTTTCTAAAGGTTGTTAGAAATGTTGGAGTCAGTGCTCCCACAGGATGAGTTTTATGTAATTGTAAAGGTGGCACATATAAAGTTTTAAATAGATATCAGGGAGGGTCTTTATGCTGTCATGAGATCTGGGAGCCTGATTTTTGGTCTCCCACAGGCACAGACTGCCTGCCAGCCTAGGAGCTGTCAGGGAGGTAAGAAGTACTTGGGAAAACAGTACTATTTCTTCTGTAAGGATATGGGTTTGACAATATCTGCTGAAATGTTTCATTCTCCAAGAACTGTCATGTTCCAAAGGGAAAGCATTTTGCCCAAGGAGTTTTCAGGAATGATGATAGCAAGGTTTTGCGGTTTGGGATTTTTTTGGTGCTTTTTTTTTTGTTCTTGCAAGTGGGTTAACAAAATGTAAGTGAAAAAATAGCTAGAAATAGAAATTGCTTTATTGTAAAATTCCTCTTTTCCCCCTTTCTCTGGTGCTGTTGCAAGACTGTAACACACAAGGGATGCAACATTTTAGTTGTTTCCCAGCTAAGTGAAGAGTTGAATTTAGGACCTGGCTTTGTTTGTGGACTGTGCCAAGCGCCAGTGATGCCCTTGTGAATGTGGCTGACAGACTAAAAGCTCCTTCTTACCACAGTGACAGATTCACCAGAATCACCTGGGGAGATACATACACATGTCCCAGCAGCACCTGCCCCTGCAGTGACAGTGTGTGGAGACAAGCACTTTGTTTTCTGGTGTGTTTATTCAGTTGTTTTTTTCATCAGCTGAGACTACTTTAATTTCAGCTTCAAAGTTTTAAAAATCACTATGAAGAAGCAAGTTAGGAGAACACAGCTTCATTCAGGGTAAAGATCCTGAACAGTTGATTGATATAATGGAACTGTGGCATTGCTTTTGCCTGCCCCTTCCTCCTTTCTTGTCTTCAGATGGTGAGAAATTTGGAGAGATGGCACCACCCAGGCCTCTATGGTATTTCAGTGTTGTGTGATCCTGCTGCATTGGGTTGTTTTTCAAACCTATATCAAGTCCCCATTTCAGTCAGAGCGTCCATGCACTCTCCTAATTTTTCTGGTGTTGTGCATACTGAGCAGTGACCTTCACGCTGTCATGCTTCATTTTCGTGAAACTGAGTACACCAAAGCAACAAAATGAAGCCATTTATGTTCACATTCAGGTTTCCTCAGACATGGTGTTTATGAGAGAAATAAGCACCTTTGCAACACAGGGAAAAGGAGAATAAATTTTGCACACATTAAACAAGTGTTGTTATGTATTATCTGTATTTTTTCACAGCTTTTGTCTGCTGTCATAAAATTAGCATAAAGTGAATGGTTGAGAAAACAGATCAATCCCAAAGTATTCTATCAATAAATCAGTCTATATTTATAGTTCCTAGGTTTGGCTGATAAACCTTTCACATTGTTTTAGTTTGTATGTTCTGTTGCAATAATTTATTGCATATTACTTTCATGGTATCTAGTATCTATCTTCAAAGCTGTACATAGCTCATTTTTTCTTCCTTTCTCTTTGTGCAAACCTACATTTTCTGGACTCATATAAAATCAGTTTCTCCATATGCCTTGGCACCTTATGTGAGAATTTGCTCCTTATTACTGTGCAGTAGAAATCTTTAGGACTTAATTGATTCATAAATATTTCAAAGATCTTTGCTCTCTTTGTTATCTGTTTGCTTTACATAGATAAAATGCCTAGAATGAAACATTTGGTAGCTGTGAGTGTAGGGGCTCATTTATAAACCCTCCAGAGAGAGAATGACTTCCCATTCATGTAGACATATACCGGGAGCTCCTGCCAGCCCTCTCTGCCATGAGCTGTCTGGTTGGGAACAGCTACCAGTAAAACTCCTGACATGCAGTGAAGTGAGCACAGTGAGGAGGAGAGGAGGTTTTGGGCTGTCAGATAGTTTTCTCAGCTACAGAGGGAATCTGTTGCTGAGCAAGTGCTGCCCTGTGAGCAGGTACCTAGAAGGGTTTTGATTTGCAGGAAAAACAACACTTTCTAGAATGGTGCTTTATAAACTAAAATTGTAGCAGGGCAGTGTCTGCTGGTAGGAGACAGGGCTTGGTGTCTGGGTGGGGAACTTGTGGCACTGCAGATGTGGAGGGGTCAGCAAATGTTTTGCTTTAGTGTCTGAATTCAGCCCACTGCCCTGAGCATCTGTCTGCCTCTGGCTCACAGATACACACCAACACACCTTTTACCACCTCACTTCTGGGGAGAATGGACATTGTTGGTGCCAGCACCGTGCTCCTTGGGGGTGTATAGATATGCCCATATGCTCTTTTAATAGTTGTGATTTTGTTTCTTGATTGGCTGTTCACAGCACACTGAGCTGTGGGCCCAAAAACTAAAAAAGCAGAGCTTTGCTCTGTTTTCCATCTCTGTATGACTTATATGTAACACAGTAACAGGCTGTCCTGTGAGGAAAAAGACTTAACAGAATGTGTTCTTTACTAAGTCTCACCCTTGACTTGGTAGTCACTTGACTTGCTAGTTGCTGGCAGTCACTGATGTTTCTGGTGGTCTTTCTCCCATCCTCCCCTGTGTGGGTCCATCCTGCTGGCACTGCTTGGCCAGGGGGCAAACAGGCCCTGTCCCTCCCAGGTCCCCTGTGATGGCCTGGCATGCACACACAGTGACAGGCAGCCCAGCAGGTCAAACACACTTTTGCTGTGCTCACTCTGTGGTTTTTCCCTCTGGGCTTCTGATTGTCAGCCAGGGATGTTGCAAAGCCTGAGGCAATGCAGCTCATCTTCTGCCGGTCTCCTCTGCTCCTGGAGAATGTGCCTTGTGCTGTCCCAAAGTGCTGCTGTAGGAGGATAACAGACAGACAGACAGACAGGAAAAAGGGCATTAGCCCTGTTACCTTAGAGAACTGGACTCAAAATGGAAGAATATTTATCAAACTCCCCTTTCCAGTGTGGAGTCTTCCCTAAAAGCTGTTGATGCTTCAGGACCAAGAGCTCTGCTAAAATGACAAGCATAGAAGTGTTGGTGCTTCTTGTCACATCAACAGGGGTAGGAATAGTAACAGATGTGTGAATGAACAGTAGGCAAGGTTGGCTCTCTGTATGATGATTATAAAATCAAACCTATAATTAGAGATATGAGAGTTTAAAAATTGATTAGATTTTGTTGAATTGAAACATTTAAAATAGTTTCTTCAGGAGGAAAGACATAGCAGCACACACTGACTAACACAGTCCATGTTACTGCTGCACAGAGACTGAGGTTTTATGAGAAGTTTTGTTACAGAATAACCCTGCCACTTTCTTTTTGGTAATCTTTAAAAAAAAATAGCACACCATTGTGCTTGCAAGTATACTGTTTTGATGAAAATCTACATAGAAAGATTTTTCTTCCTGTTCTTTTAAATTTTTGGCACAGCCTCTGAAGGAAACTTAAGGTAACCACATTTGCCTTATTTAGGGAGGGAGCAAAGGTGGAAGAGAAAGCTCTGAGTCCTGAGTAGTATGTGTTGCCATGTAAACCATTTGGGATTTTCATGCTTGAGAATGAGGCATCCTGATGTTATTCTTAACATAGTGTTTTCAGCATGCCCAGTGGTCAGGACAAAAGGATATTTTTATGTCTATCTATCAAACATATGTATTATATGACCTCACTTAAGCAAAATATTTTGCTGCTTCTTTGTGCTGAAAGAAAATGAGATGATTTGGAACTGCAGCCTAAAAATTGTCAAGTGCTGAAGCTCTGAATGTAATTCTGTGGTTTTGCTCACACAGCTTATTTTTAGATCAGCCTGTCTTCTCTTTGCTGGGGAAATAAATCAGAAATCATTTACAAACAGCAGATAAAGAATTGCAAAATTTCAGGCTGGATACCCTTAGCACAGGCTGGTGGACTGATTCTCCTGAAAATATTAGATACCTTCCTGATTTTCATTGAGCAGTGGAGAGTGCTTTGCCTGTAAATGCATTAATCTTGCAATATGTTGGATTCAGGGTCAGATTATTTCCCTTGCCTTTTCAACTATCTCTTGTTTGATTTTTGTTTCCTCTTTCCAGGGCTCATACTTTCTAAATTCCATGCAGGTGCTTCTCTGAGTATTTTTCAGGTGGAGAGGTTCATAAACCCCAGCCATTCCCACACATTCAGATATGGAGCTGTGCATTGCAGGTGTCCCTTCAGCTGGCTGCATCAGCCTTGTGGTGGTGGTGGTGGTGTTGTTCCCACTGCTTCTCCTGTGGCCTTGCTCACACATTCACTCTCTGCCAGGACCTCTGCTGCTGGAAAAGGTGGTTTGTTGGTTTGATGCCATACTCTCTCATCCACTCCCATTGCCATCTGTTGTCTTTCTCTGTTTTTTGCATGCCTTAAGCTTATACTAAGTGGGGGATGTACACATGTGATGACTGCAGTTGTCCATAATGAAAAAATAGTTTGTTTGGACTTGCAGAAAATACCTTGAAAGATAAGGAGGACAAACAGAAACTACCCAGTGGTAGTTTCAAGTTATTTTTAGGTTGTTTTGCTCCGCGAGCGAATCTCACACAACCACACTGTCCCTCATGAATAACTTTGATTTTGTGCATGAGTTGGGAGACAGGGAAGAGCTCTGCCCAGTTTTGCAGAAGTCAGGTTGAAGAGTGGCGTGGATGAGCGTTGCCATGAGGGCAGCTCCTGGGGCAGCTCAGCAGGCAGCTGCCATTCCTCAGGGACATCTTCGCTCCACATCAAGGTTTTGAGGTCCTAAGTCACATTTTGGAGGGTTTTGGTTTGGTTTTTAGATGTGTACTGAAAGATGGGAGAGACAGACATCCCAAATGCACTCTGGCTTCCTGGAAATGTCTCCAGGTCTGTGTTCCTGCCAGAAGTGTGAGGCAGGAGGGACATGAGGGGCTCATCCCACCTGGGGTGCACAAGGAGTTCCCACCAGGCAACACTGCTTTTAGCAGCTGGGAGTTTATCAGAGATGGGACATGGCAGTTGTCTCTGCTTGGTCACTTCTCTTCCTGGATCCTGCTTTCAAGCTGGTAGGAGTCATTAAATGATCAGTTTAATCTCAAAATTAAGTTATAATTATAGAATGAAGAAGCATTTCCCCTAACTTCCCCATCTTCCTCCCCCTGCACTGATTGTCCTCATTAAGGGATGTCATTTTCCTGTAAGCCAAGGGACATCGAGGACAATCTCAGAGTGGATCCAGTTACTAAGCAGGCATTTGCCATGGCTGGCTTTTGCATGCTTTGGGAGTTTTACTGAATATATTTAGTAACTGCAATTGTTTCTGGTTGTGCTTTTTTGTTGGGAGTGCTTGTAAGTGTGGCTGCGCTGTTTTTAACATCCTAATGTCTCCAACTCACACTGGCAGCCATGAAAATCGATAGTGTTGGATGTGAGCCTGGGGTGTTACTGGTTTGTCAGCATGTCCAGAAATGCATACATTCCTTTGGGGTCAAGTCCTCAAAACTATTTAAGTGAATCCTGGATGATAAATAACAAGCATATTATTTCAGGCTGAATAAGAAGATTAATTTCACAGGATTTGGTGGAATTTTGCCTTTCAAGTATTTTTGCTGTTTATGCAAATAACATTTTGAAACTAAAAGATTGCTTTGAGGAAGCAAAAGATTGTGGTGCCATGATGGCTGTGTGACATGCACTGGAAAGTCCTGAGGGAGCACTTTCATCTTGTACCCAAATCTGGCCCCACTGGTTTGGAAGTCCAGCCTCACAGAGCCCTGGGTGGGCAGCTGCTGCCTCAGGGGGTGACAGTCACAGGGTGTCAGAGGGGCAGGTAGGTTGGTAGCCTAAACCTAAAAGGGTTAATGAATCCCGCATCAGCAGCTGAAGAACAAGGTGGTCAAGCATTATTTCACCGCTGAAGTTGCACCCAGTGTTCCTGGTGCAGTGACTTCAGCTAAAAAAGGTGTTTGGTCGCTTGTGATGGCACAGAGCTGCTTCAAGCTTCCTGCAAGGACATCCCCTCATGGAGAGTGAGACTTCTGCCACCTCTGACTTTGATGAGCACAGGGATACCAGAATTGGAGCTAGTTTTTACGTTTTTGAGAATAGACTATTAGGTCTTGCTTCATGCTGCTCTATACCTTGTCAAGGGAATATCAATTAAATGACTGCCGTAAAAGATGCATCTGTTTGATGCAAAGGAGGTTTACTAAGGGAAATGTCAAATTGTGGCTCCAGGAAATGATGGCAAGAATTGCAGGAAATACTCAGTGTGTTGAAAAAGACAGCAGCATCAGCCTCTCCCTAGAATCGCAGCACAGCCTGAGCCTCTTCCCCTCCCTCACCACCCCGGAATGACATAAAACCAGAGGGAGCAACCACTAGTGTGGCCAATCAGTGCTGCAGAAATATCAACATGGAGGAATGGTATGGTAGATTGCATCTACATCTGCCCACTTCATTTATTTCAAATTTTTCCTGTTCCTCCTATACTTCCTTTGCTGTATTAAAGCTTTGGAGAAGGTAATTTTGAATGTTACTGGAGAAAAGATTTTAATCTGACACAGGTAGGACAGAATAAATTAAATTTCTGTTTGGAACTCGCTGTTAACACTGGTTCATGTTAGCTTTATTTTATCCTTTGTGACTTACTATTGGAAAATACAGCATAGGATTCCCTTCTTAAAAATTTCAAGTAATGTGTTGGCTTTTTGTTAATGATTATATGCAAATCTTTAGCACTGCAGTCCATTTATTGTTCTACTCTGCACATTTGGTTTCTTAGTAGAAAGTTATCATTGAACTGTGCATGATTGAGACTTGGGAACAACTGACACTTGAAATTGTAGTAACAATTGATCCCTGTAGTAACCATGACAGGCTGGTCAGTGCCAGGCACAGGGTGCTGGATATGGGAAACTCCATTACAGCTAGGTATCCATAAAACTTAACCTGGATTTTAATCATTAACAGCAGCATCAGCTTCCAGTTAATGGACTCAGAGGCTCTCTCACAGCAGAGCTGCAGTGGGTACTGCTTCCAGATGAGGCAAGAGCAGCAGCAGTTCTAATTCCTGCAAGACCCCTGTCCTTCAGGGTGTCACTGAGTTCACTTTTTTGTCTCCATCTTACTGAGTGGCTCCATAATGACACTTCTGTGTAAACTTTAGCCATAAGGTACTTCTCCACCAGCTGCTGTTTGCTAAAGGGTGCAGGTTTAGACCTGCCACAGGTAGATTTCTGTTTTAAAATGCCCTTTACAGCTTGCTAGAGAAAAACGTGTATTCATTTTCTGAGAATTCTAATTTATTTCTTAGGTGACCCTGGCACTGAGACGGGCATTTGGGGTTCACAACTGTTTGGAACCAGGTGAGGTGACCTTGGCTGTCCCACCTGCTGTGAGTCCAGCAGAGGGCTCACATCACTCTGCTTGGTCCCCCAGGAGTCTTGTTTACCCTAAAGTGCATTTGAAGTGGCACTAGATGGCTGTGCTTAGGCCCCAGGCTGCCTCCCAAAATATATGCACACACCCATATGAGCTGGGTGTTTTGGTGCCTCTGATTCTTCTGAGATCACCCTGTTACTAGGGAGGAAGATTAAAACAAGATAGGATTATTTTAGAAAATTTTGTTTCTTCTGATTACAGAAGCATGCTAACTAATTCTTCTGATTACAGAAGCATGCTAAGAATTCAGTTCTGGGTAATATTTGACTGTAAAGCTCATCAGCTGTTGCTGTGATACTCAGCTGGTGTAGGTCTAGGACTGCCTCATCCCATCTCAGAGAGCTGTGTGAAACTATCCTGTCTCTGTTCTTTCAGTGCAGATGGAGATCCCAGCTGCTCTTCAGAGACTCTGTACTCTCATCTTGATCAAGATGAAAGCTGCTCTCTCCTGCTTCTTGTCACTCTGCTTTTCCTGCCTCTTTCCTTTGCTGCTCCCCCTGGATTCACGTCACCTGCTGTTCTGTGTTGCTTGGAGTGACATCCAAAGCCACAAGATAAGGACAGCTTTGAGGGTTTTGGTCTGAAGTGAAGATGGCAGAAAAGAGAACACTTATATAAAGCTGCCTCTTTTGTAAGGCAATTCTCTGCCTTTTGAGAGTGTCTGATGAAGATTGTACTGTTTTGTGTCATTCTAAAGCTGTACATTAAGCAGCAAGACACCACTGTAAGCTGCATGCAGCCAGGAAATTGTACCCTACCATACAGAGCTTAACCTTGGCATTTGTCACCTGTAGATTAGCAGAACTCTTGAGCCATTTGGTCCAGATTTTCACTGCTGCTGCTCCACAGATGGTTGGTTCAGTGGGCTCTGTACATGTCTGCCCTATGGCACTGTGTGGAGAGGCTTTTTTCAGCACCCAAGAGCAAACTGAAGGGTTTTAATATTGGAAATTTTTAGGCTTGAACACTACAAACCATATGTGGGTCTGAGGCCATGATTTCTGTGTGAAAAAATTCTTTGAAATTCTTGTATTGAGGTTATTGATACCTGTGCATGCAAGAGAGCTTTTGGAGGTTGAGAGCTTCCCCAAAGCAAGCAGACATGTCCAGCAGTGCCTATGCAGCAGCTGTGTGTCCCATTGAGACTTGGAGCAGGGAGAGCCCTCGGAGCCTCCCAGAGCGGCACACAGAAAGCACACTGCCAGCTAATGTGCCTGCTTGGCACAGCGTGGGGATGGAGACTCAGGTGCCCCTCGAGGGTGAAGGGTGGGCTCTGTGGGGTGGATGAGACAGCTGGACCTGTCCCCTTGGTGTGGGGAGACTGTGCTGCCGCCAGCAGCATCCTCCTGCTGGACACAGGGATTTTAGCTGCAAAGAACTTTTAGTGTCTCTTGAGAGGAGCGCTTGTAGGAAGGGTGGATCAAAGAGCTCAGTAGCTCCAGATGAATTGCCAGCCACCTCGTTAATCAGCTAATAAAATGCAATGAATATGTTGCACTTGGAAATCCAAGTGAGAGGCCTCACAGTCCCTTACACTGAATTTCCCACGTTGTCCTCATTTAACCTTGCTGTGCAGTGGCTTTCCTTTTTTTTTCTTACGTTATTTATAGAGTGAATATTAGTGCAATGCTTTCTCCTTCAGCAGCTGGTAGCATCTTCAGAAACAACAATCAAGTTCAAATGAAAAACAGAGACCCATATACTTTCT
The DNA here is from genome assembly GCF_028551555.1 of Melozone crissalis. NCBI lineage: Eukaryota > Metazoa > Chordata > Aves > Passeriformes > Passerellidae > Melozone > Melozone crissalis. The sequence continues at coordinate 56,386,036 of NW_026535791.1, read as the reverse complement.
GAGTATATTTTACAAACCTATTTGTAATGGCTAGAGAAGAAAACACAGTTAATAAGGAAGCAGGGAGTGGAAGCTGCATTCTTTTATCTGAATATTTGTTTTGGCAGTGATCTGGAGTTCTCTGAAACACTGGCTTAATTGTCTCTTAAGTTTGCCAACTGTAATTTTCCCTCCTATTATTAGAAATTAGGGCATTTTTTGGTTCGTTCAAAGAGATTTATTTTCATAGCAAATGCATTATGTGTATCCTGTTAATGTAAAAATAAAACTTTTTGTTAATATCTTGCATGAAGTTTATTTTATGGGCCCAAGCTCTGAGATTTAACTCTAATGTGCCCTGGGTCAGATGACGTGTGAGGAGCTGCTGGCTGCCAGCTGGTCCCCTCTGTGGAGTTTCACACACAGCCCCATCAGAGTGTAGGGCTTTAGGGGGAAGAAGCACAGTCAGAACCTTCTGACCCTTCTGAGCACCAGCATTTTTCTCTGGTGGAGCACAAACTGTGTCTCCTACATGGGTAAACTCCAGATCCAATAATAAGTGCCTGCCTCAAAGAGTGCAAGTGCTTGAGCTTGAGTTCATAGCAGCCCCATGCACTTTACAGTTGTTCATTAGACTTTTAAATGTGAAGTCTAAAAGCAAGGAAGAAAAGCATTTATTTCACTTTTTATATGGAACCAATAGCATTTTTCTTTACACATTTTGAAGCAGTTGATGAAGAACTTTTTCTGTAATGGTATATTCATATTATTCTTGATATTAAAACTATAATCAATTAACACTAAAACAATTATTGCTTGAGAAGTTATAAATAGTAATATAAATATAAATAGTAACTCTGCTGCTAACATTTCATGTAGAATGTGGAATGAGAAATCTGCAGTGTCTGCCAGAGGGGACAGCTTTGCTGTGCAGTTTGGCCTCAGGGGAAGCTAAAAGAGCCATTATAACTGGCAAACTTGCAAAGTATTTATGTTTGTGTACAAATATTCACAAATTAACAAAGTAACATCCATGTGTACTTTATCCACCCTGTTTTGAGGTCCACATCCATGTGTACTTTATCCACCCTGTTTTGAGGTCCACATCCATGTGTACTTTATCCACCCTGTTTTGAGGTCCTTCAAAGGAGAAGGCTTCCTCTGTCCCTCAACACCTGCTGTACTTTTGACTGCTGTGCTGCAGTTTATGCAAGGGATGTTTCTCATAAATGTTCCTTATCCATCCAAAAAGAAAACACTCAATTTTGTAATGGAGTAGAGAATCCAGTCTTTAAAAAACATCTTTCAATTTATACTGTTTGTTTTTTCTGGCAATTCCCTGTGACCATTGTGCTTTAATAATTTCAACATGTTCCCTTTTCTGTTTCCTTCCATCTTTTCCTATACTGTTAGAAGCAAAAATTAAACCAACCTTTGTGGTTTTTTTCCTCATAGAGCGATTTGCAAGACTGAAGTGAGAGTAACTGGTTTCTTATTGTGACACCAGCATTCTCCTTAAAAATAGGATAGGAATAAAATAATAATTTAGCATGTTTTGTCAGGAGCTGGTTGGTTTAAGTTTCAAATAGCTCTTTGTAATGAGATTTCCATATTTATAGTCGTCTTGCTAATTGACAGTATTCTTAGGCACTCTGTAATTGTATGTCTTGTAGCATTGAATGCTCTTTCTTAATAGCAAAGAACAAGTTTTGTTAAACTCCAGTGAAATTTGGTAGGAAATATTAGTAATGTGGTGAGGGAAGGGAACTGAATTACATGACTGTTACAGCTTTCAGATATTGCATTTGCAGTCTAAAAAAGCAATTAAAACTTAATGAAATTATGAGTTTGGGAGCCCTGCAATAGACACATTGGGTGTCAACATTACTGCTGCTTCATAGTGTACTGTATTTTAGTAAAGAAGCTGTTTTTTAGTAGTGTGTACTCATGTTCCTTGGCCATGGAAGGAACTAAGTTATCCAATTTAGCTTAGATTGCAGTGAAAGTAGGAGAATTTAAGTTGTATTGCTTGCATTTATCTAACTAAGCACGTGTAAGAAGAGGTAATGGCACACCAGCTGGCACACAGGAACTTGTTGACTCCAGGGAAGAACCATGTGCTCAAGCCCTTAATTTTGCCTAGGAAGAAAATTTCCACCAAAACAACATTCAAAAACTTTAACAATGTTAAGTGTCTTGGTCATTTTATTTCATCTTAGAAAGGAGTGGAATACTGGAATACCTTACATTTAACCTGAAAGTGGAGTTTATGGGCATTTTTTGCAGTGGATCCACATAAACCATGAAAAACATATTTTTTAGTTGATCATTATTTTTGAAAATAGTTTGTCCCAAAATGGAATGTGATTTGTCTGTGCAACTATTTGGAAATTTAGGATGATTGGCTGAATAGGTTTGGACAACAAAATGCTTCAGGCTGAAGTGGTAATTCCTCTTGATGAGGAAGTGTTAATGAAGAATGGGTTCAAGACCAAAAGGACTCAAAGCCATATCAATCATCTTTTAAGAAAGTAATATGATCTACAAAATAAGTTATATTCGAGGGTATATCACTCCTTATATCTCCTTTCAATCCTGTTCCTTTAAAAACAATAAAATAAAAGACTTACATATTTGGTGAGCCCTAGGAATTAAGAGTGGGGGTGCCAGCGTGGTTAGGGCACATGCTCAGATCCAGACCTGGCCAGCATGGTTTTCTATGTGCTTGTAGCAGCTTGTCATTTCCTACAGCTGAGCACCTTGCTGCCCCCACAGCTGCTGTCCTCCCTTCCCTATGGTGATAGAAAATAGCCCAGGGAACAGGCATTTCAGTGCAAATTTTAATACTTCCTTTCACTTGCAGTAAAACCATGGGCTGCTTTTCTTGTTTAACTTCAATGAGAAAACTTTGAAGTTTTTTGTTGGTTTTTTTTCCCCCTAAAATCAGCCTAAATGTTCTTTTTCTCTTGCTGAATCTGTAAAATAATAAAGTACAAGCAGGTACTCAGACAGTTGCAATTCAGATTCATTTTGCCACCAAGACAGGTATCCCCAAATGGGGATACTTCTCTGTACCTTTGACCCAAGCAGGGTCATCTCTATCACCTGAAATGTGTGGTGATCTTGCCAGCCTTGTGTGACTCCACTTGCTGCTTACTCTGCATGGGTAACTACCAAAACTGCAAAAGATGTTGCAAATCTGGTATTGCAACAGCCTTTGGAAACTTAATCATGAAAGCAAATTCCAGAGAGTTAGAGCAGTAGAGGAGGAAAATGTTGATGGCAATCCTGAGCCTTTGTTCTGTGTCCATTTAAAACCTCTCTCCACAGCACCTCCTTGTTTGCATGGTTACTCTGGCTTGTAAGAGTCTGTCTGACTCACCTTGACTTTTAACTTACCTGGTAAAGAAATATAATAAATTCACTTACTGTAAGCTGGTGAACTTTATACAAGAGATAGGGAACAAATTTTCAGTGAGGATGTACATGATTTACTGCTCTATGAAAGGTTGCAGTGGGATGTGGGATGTCTATAACCCTGTTTAAACCAGGGCTTTCCAGCTTTCAGAAATTTGAAATGTGCTTTCTGTAGTGTTTCTGTCCTTTAACTAGTTGAAAAGTTGAAAATTAAAAATTTTAAGGCAAAATTTGTTTTTAGCTTTGGAGTCTTTTTTGTAGAATTAAAACATTTTTATACAGACAAGTCAACACATTTTTATTTTTCACTTAATTACTGTATAGTTTTGGAACATTTTTGTTTTTCAGATAGTTTCTTTCTAATAGGCAAATTTTCCAGTGAAGATATATTATCTGTTAATAGGATCATGCTCCCATAGTACCTGTAGCCTAGAAACAGGGTAGATGAACATTACAAACCTATTAGAATTCAAAACTTCTGATGAAAATTTTTTTCAAATAATTTATTTTTGCAGAACTATGTTTTCTAAGTATGAATTCCAGAAGGATAAAATGGTTTTCATTGTTCAGTGTTGGTGTATGGCATTAAAAGAATGCATGACATTTTAAAGAGAACAACAGGTTTCTTTTAAAAATAGTATTTAATTCAGGAAGAACTCTACCCATTGAAAGATCATGAGTGGCAAAGCGTGTACAAATGCTCACTTGAATTTATAGACTGTATATTTTACCCTTCTTCCTAATAAATTTGGAAATGAACTGAGAAGAGATATTGCTTGTATTTTATATGTTCTATACTCTTGAGATTACAAGCCACTGTAGGAAACACTGTGTTTTGTGGTTTGTTTTGTTTTTTTTTAAAGAACATCCCACTAAAATCAGGGGATATTTGTAGCATAAGGCAACCTATAGTAACCCAAACCCATGCTTCTCATCAGTGTTAACCAGAGCTTTCTGAATAGCAAAGAGGACTTTAAAAAGAGCTCTTGGAGAAAGCCAGCCCCCTGCTCTCTTTTTAATTTCCCTATTCTGTGAGGAAGGCAAAGTCCTGCACAGCCAAGTGACAGGTGGTCACAGCCTGGGAGGAAAAAAGAGAAATCTGTAAGTGTCTGTCAAAACCAAAACATTTTGGGAAAAGAATTTAAGTACGTGTTTTAAAATATTGTTCAGTTTAGGACCATCGAGTTTTTTCCTGGTCTCTATGGTGTCTGGACTGCCTTTAGTGTCTTTTGCTAGAGAAAAAGGTGACCCTGCTGCTTACCATGGTGTCACAGACGTAGAAGGTGTTCTGTGTGGTGGAAGGGAAGAGGTCACCATTCCCAGCCATCCTTATGCTCCGAGATACCTCCCATGGAGGGAAGTGTAGTGACAAGGACCCTCATTGTTACCAAGAACCTGCTGCCAAATGCTGCAGGCCATTGGGAAAAGTTCTTAAGAAAATTGAGGCATTTTTAAGGAAAATTATATTTTTTCTGCGATTTTCCACTTACAAAATCTGTGCTTTCTGGTTTAATGCAAGCTGTCTTTTGAAAGTTTTGGTTTGGATTGTTTGGTTTTTTTTCTTTGTGGTGTGAATGCAACTTTGAGAGACCATACCCCAGTCCCAGTAGAAAGGCCAGATTGTAGCTTTCCCTCAAACCTGGCTGCCAGATTGCATGTGGGGTTTTTTTTCCCCTCTCTCTCTGCAGACTAGGGTGCAGCCATGACAGCAGGGATAAGCCCTGGATAGTTTGAGGCAGATAATTTTGGCAGGGACCACAGAGGTGCTGTGTGTTCCAGAGGTGCTGTGTTGCACCGAGGTGACGTGTGCTCCATCCCGAGTGCCTCCCTGCTGAGGGACGTTCAGGTCAATTCTGAGGGGAAGGCAAATTGCTCTATTAATAGTAGGATCCCTACAAAAATCCCTTAGAGGGCATCAGTGACCATATCTAGTGTGATCCTAGAAAACCAAAAAGCAAAGCAGTGACAAGTTTAAGTGGGATGAAAAACAGGCACAGCTCAGTTTTTACTGGGAGAGACAACAGTAGTGTGCTCTTGGGGTAGGTGTCTTGCTCTCTCTTTTTTTCCTTGTGTTTATAACTTACTTGACTCCTGTGAATGCCACTGTGAGAGCCCAGTGCTAAGAGCTCATGTGGTTTTAAAGAGGTGCCAGCCTTTGGGATGGCAGTAAGCTTGTGTGGCAGAGAAAGGGAGGAATTGTGGACCATGGTGGGGACAGGAGTCTTAATATATATTTTAAATCTCCCACTATATGCTTGGGACCCAAAGGAAAAACGCACAGGGAACACCTCTGGTAGAAGCTGCTGCAGCTGCGGTGTCCTGCCTTCAACACCAGCCCTCCAGCTGGAAAGACCACAAAATTCATCTCTGTGTGGTGAATGCTGGACCTCCCCATTCAGGATTTCTGTGCACAGGATGCTGCCTCTGTCACTGTCTCAGATACAGACACAGATTTTGCTGCTGGCAGCAGTGGAGATGCTGTCCCACAGTGAGTGAGCCCTGGGCACACAGGGAGATGCTGTCCCACAGTGAGTGAGCCCTGGGCACACAGGGAGATGCTGTCCCACAGTGGGTGAGCCCTGGGCACACAGGGAGATGCTGTCCCACAGTGGGTGAGCCCTGGGCACACAGGGAGGTGCTGTCCCACAGTGAGTGAGCCCTGGGCACACAGGGAGATGCTGTCCCACAGTGAGTGAGCCCTGGGCACACAGGGAGGTGCTGTCCCACAGTGGGTGAGCCCTGGGCACACAGGGAGATGCTGTCCCACAGTGAGTGAGCCCTGGGCACACAGGGAGGTGCTGTCCCACAGTGGGTGAGCCCTGGGCACACAGGGAGGTGCTGTCCCACAGTGAGTGACACTGCACGCTGTGCACACTGCTCTGCTGCAGCCTCACCTGCTGCCAGCCCAGCCTCGCTGCCCTGCATTGTGCCCCTGCTGCCAGGTTGGGGCTCAGAGCATTTACGTGATCTTGCTGAGTGTTTAAAGCAGTTTAAAATAAACATGCTGGGAAAAAAAATTAACACACCAAAGACCTCAGCTAGAAAGACATTCCCACTCCTCTTTGCTTTCCTGTTTAAGTACTGATAGGTTATCTCTTGGGTGGGAGGTGGAAAAAGAAGAGCAAGGCTGAGGAGTGAACAAAGCAAATGACTCCTGAGTTCAAGACTCAGAAGAAATCTAATTTCATACTGCTCATAACATCTTCTTGCTCCATTGTCTTTCCTCCCAGAAGAACAATGTGATGGTAAAAAGAAAGGTGTTGTCAGCAGGAGATATATTTTGTTAGAGGGACATGGAGCAGAGAGCAAGGTGAATTACTCACAACTGTCCCTGTTGTAAATGCAGGCAAGCTGTAACAATTTGCTACAATTACACACAAGTTAAATAGCTTGTTTATGTATTATGTCACATTTCTGCACCAATTCTTGATAATACCATACTTCATCTTCTTCTGCCAAATGCACTTCCCTTCATTTGTGGCTACAGCAATAACACCTGTATAGGAAAATAAAGTCATTTGAGTTTGTTCTGCAAAATCATTTTACTTTGCTCTGCTATTTAATGTGCAGAACATTAGTTCTGCACATTATACAGCAGAAGTTACAGTGAAGGGTCAGAACTTGTTTAGCATTAAGCTTCCACCTTTTTCCTCTCCATAAGGTGAGTCACTAGTTCTCATTTTGTTACATTAGTGTTTTTTTTCTTATTTCCCATCTTTGGGTCTAATAAACACTGATGGTGAACAGGAGGATAAACTGGATTACCATACTAGAGCATACAAATTTCAAATTGACTGTTACGATCTTTCTGAAGCAGACAATAAAATATTTCTCATGTGTACTGCATTTTAATAACAAGAAAGGGGAACTTGATTTTAGCTGTCGTCTATTGCTGAATGCTTTGTTTCAGCCTCTTGCAACCACGGGTGGCCCTTCTGTTTAATTCTACAGTAACTGCAAAATGCTGTGATTAGTGTGGTGGGTTTCCTTCCCCAAAACAGAGGGAGCCAGTTTTAGAAGCATTAAGATAATGCCTTTGGGATTCTGTTTTCATTAGAATGCTGAGCAGTCCTAGATTTACAGCTCTCTTTGCAGTCGGCTATTATCTCTTTCTAATGACTCTTTTGTATTAAAGAAAAGTTATGGAAATCTTCCAGTACTGTTAAAGTGCTTCTAATCTTCCTTAATTTGCAGGAAGACAGTGGAAATCAGTGGAGGGTGAGAGGAAATAAATAAGGCATCCATATAAGCTATGCTGGCTAAGGAAATGCATAAAAGTTTTCACCACCTGGATACAGAAAGGACCAGAGAACATTCATTCTTGTAATGGGAGTGTAGCACCCCAATAATAGTAATTTTTTGGACCTGAAAAAGAGCATGATGTCAAAAAAGCTTGCTTGGAAGTAACAGCTGTGTAGGATCTGCCACATGAGAAGTGTGTTTTTCCATTAAAGCTCATACTGCAAACAGAACACCAATCTGTAGCTTACAGAATGGGTATGCCTTCTCACTTGGTATTTGTTTAATGTTGCTCAGGTTTTATTTTATTTATTTTATTAGGCTGTTGAGGAGGGAAGAGATTTGTTTCCTTTGATATTAGAAGTTTTACCCTCTGCTGCTGCCATCCTGCAGAAGACAGTCTCCACTAAGGACAGGGTGACCGTAGTTCCTCCCTGAATTCTTAAGACTGTTTTAGGAGTCCTGAATATTTAAGTACAGACTCTTTCAATCAACTTAAAGCCAAATATCACTTACTGGATAGGACAAGCTTCCCTAGGATAGGAGAGGGGAGCTAGAAAGGAAAGGTGAGTTACTGCTGCTCAGTGAGATTAACAGCAGTCATGTTTGGCATGCAGATGGAGAATTGGATGGTGATCAGGAAAATATTTAATGGAAATGTTTGCAAAAAAGCAGCATGCCATATTTTGAAGCTGAATTAACTCTGTGCTTTGAACATTTTTAATCAATTCTGCAGAGGATATGCTGAAAATTGCTGTCACCAACAGCCTGATTTTATGCCTTGCATCCTCATGATTTCACCCTGTAGTGGTGTGCAGTTTTCTTTTCTGTAACAGCATCATTTTTTGTTCCCAGTGGCATTTAAGATCACTCTGTCTCCAGAAGTGAATGGTGATTATGTTTATTAATTCTAAGTATAACTGCAAAGCTGCCTCAGCAGTACAAAGAGGTGCCAGTGTCTGGTGTGTGCCTGTACTGCTGGGCAGGGCAGGGCCAGGGGCAAAGCTGGGGGCTGTGCCCAAAGCCAGGTACCCATGCTGGGTTCAGCCCCTCCTGACTCCTGCCTGCACTGCCATAAGGAAGGTGAAAGAAACACAGCAGAGAGAGGATTGCTTGGAAAGGCTCAGAGTGCATCATGGGCTTGATGATTTCCCCAGCAGTGGCCTCTGTCAGAAAGATCTGCCCGCGAGTGTGGCACAGATGGCAGAGCTGGTGTGGGTCAGTGCTTATTAATGGATTATTTTGTTTCTTGCATGTTATATTTTGAGGTCCAACTCCATTTCACAGATATTTCTTAATTTTAATTCCATTAGATGGCACACTCTTTAATCATTTCCCCTGTCTCTGGTCTCCTCTCCCTTTCATGTAAGAAATTCCTAAAAATCATCAAAATATTATTACTGGGTTCTTCTATGTTAATCATGGTTTTGGTCAAAGACAATAATAAGTAGTCATTTGATTGAACTGAATTCCCTGCCAAAGTTAATAAGAATGATCATACTACATTTTTTATGTAAAATACACAGCTTGAAATTGGGAACTAGCAAGAACATGATGCAAAACCTCTGATTCTCCCAGGGAGATGCTGATGTTGTGTTTTATTATTCTGCCTTCATTTTTCTCCCACATCATGTGACAAACCGTATTTGTTCTGAACTTCAGATACCTTCTAGACTCCAACAGAAATGTAAGGCAGTTGATTTGCTTGGCTTCTCAGGCCCTTTTCAGAAAAAACAAATATTTGGACCCAGGCAATAAGCCTAACACTTTTTTTTAAAACACTTTATTCAGAATTGGATAACAGGGTAATTCTAAGACCTTCTGTAGGGTGAGGGTGATATCAGCTTTTTTTTAAATAACATTTGCTAATATTGTGGCATAGCTACTTATAATTGTAGGAAAGTGTCTCGTGCTTGTTTTCAATTTTGAACAGTTCTCATTGCTGTCCAGAGGCCTGGGAACGTTTTACAGGATTCTGCATTGCATCAGAATAGGTACTGGCATTTTCACAACTGAACTGAACTGCCTGGTAATGAGCTGTAGCAGTGTTGAGGAAGAAGGCAGGCTACAGAGCTTGTCTCATCTCCAGCTTTTGTTTACTTTTTCATTTTTTATTAAATGCCTCTAAAAATAAGCCATTAATTGAATCCAGTCCTTAATTTGAAAGGATTGAGATGGAGCTGGGAGTAGGAAATGTCACGCCTGAATCCCTTAATCACTAAAAATCAAAGCTTTTGCTGGTGTCCCTAGCTGAACCTTTTCTCCTCACTGGGGGCCTGTGTCTTTAAGATAATGCAGTGCGTATGTGTCTTCAGAGTAACTTGCTTGGAACTTAGGAGGAAGATCTTTTGTTTCCAAGGAAGAGGGCAAAGTGTTAAGACAGCCAATACTTGAGAACAAAGTGCCAATTTTAGCATTGTCAAGGCAAACCATTACTGCTGCGATGCCATGGGCTGGAGGCCACCCCTGTGCTGGTGTGTTGGATGCTCTGATTCCAGCTGCATGTGCTGCTTCATTGTACCAACCTGTCCCTCTGAGAACAGCTCATCCCCAGGCTCAAGCTGCACCCTTCTCATCCCAAGGCCTTCTTTCTTCCCTTCTCCTTGTACTTGGAGGGTAGAGGTTTGTCTAGTCTAATTCTGGATGTTGTCAATGTAAATCTCTACATGGGCATTATCCCCCAGGGTGTCTCTGCAGTCAGTCCTGCGGGTAGAGCAGCACCAGCACTTCTTGTACCTGTTAAAGAATGGGATGGGTAGTATCCTGGAAGTGTTGCTCTCCCCTATAACAAGCCTCTTGATGAGCAGCTTGGATTTGCAAGGTTGAATCCTAGCCTGTCAGTCCCTGATGAGGATTTCTTAAAAATGGCAGTTAATCCAGATGAATGGTTATGGTTTTATCTGGATGCATATTCCAGTAATACTTTATGTAAGTAACATGTATTTCACATTTGGTTGCTTCAAGTACTAGAGTTTCAGAAGAGAGTGGAAGTGAAGGAGGCCAAAGGCATGAAATGTGCCAGGAAGATTCCATGATTTCTGCTCAGGATGGGTGACCTAGAAACTGGTCTAAGAAAGCATTTGCTTTTCAGGGACTGTCTTTAGATGCCTTATAGTGAAAGAAACAATCACAATCATGCTTTCTCTTCAAGCAGGTATAATGACTCTTTTTTATTCTTTAATACAGAAATCCTTTGTACTTTCTGTTGTAAAACTGAGTGTGCACTTCCTAAAATGAGACCTGCACAGACGCCTGTAGGCATGACATTTCCATGAATATTACAGATGGAATTACAGATCTGTGAGGGTTTTCTTGTTTTGCTTGTCATTTGCTCAGAGCCCACACTGTGCTGTCACTTGCTAGTGTCTCTGCTTCTGGCCAGAACATGGGTTGTACTGCCAGTGTGCTCTTCCCATGAAGGAATTTATTCTGTAGTCCAAGATTTTTATAAAGGGAAATCCCATCATCCTGTATCCTCTGTTTTTCTCTGGATCTATGTCTCAGGAAGCTTCAGGACTCCTGGCAGGAGAGGAGTTAATGCACTGGAAAGGGATCACTGCAGACAATGTAGGTTTGGGTCTTCCCCCTTTACTTCTTTGTATACAAAAAACATTTCTCCTTGAATTAAAAACTAAGCTGGACCCCTGGCTCTGGGATGATAAAACAAACTCTTCCTGGAGAGTGGCAAAAATAAATAAAGTGTGTCCCTTTCTTTTTGAATATGTACAGGACAGTTGCTTTTCTTCAAGAAAGTATCAACAAAGCCAGTCCATGGTCTGGCCAGGGTTAGTACAAATAATCCATTTCACCTTTGGCAGGGTCAGGTTGTGCTTGGGCCTTTTGATTTCAGCCTGTTGCTTTGAGTCTTTTCTGTGCTGCTCCAGAGACACACTGGTCTTTCTCCAGATGGTTGCTGTATTACAACATTGCTTTTGTGGATTTTTAGGGCTTCCACTCTGAGGACCAGTCTTACAGGCTGGGCCCATCAGAAGCTGGTGCAAAGGCAAGGCAATAACATGTTTTGCCCTCTTCAAGAGGAAGATTAGAGACCCTAAGTCAATCTTGATGTTTGGCAGTGGTGTTTCAGCTCTGTAGAAACAACATTAAATATGCACAGAACGAAGAAAGAATGAATGCTAAGATAACACTGAATCTTTGGGGATGCTCTGGGGAGCTTTCTCTGCTTTGAATTTTCTTAAGAAATGACAGAAGAAGGGATGTCACATCCTGTCCTTGAACTGTTGGGAAGCAAAAAGTTGCCTGGCTTAAGAACAGCTCTCTCATGGTGGTATACTTTAGTTCAGTCACTTACGAGAAGAACTTGTGTGTCATTAAAGAGATATTGATGTTAGTGATGGCAGAATGCTGGCAAGAAAATGACCAAATGTTAAATTAATGGCAGTTGTGCTTAAGCCTCATTGGATCCATTAAAGAAGCCTCTTTTAGATTGCTAGTGAGTACTTTTACTCATTAGTATGGAAGTAGACCTCCTGTATGTATGTGTGGGTGTTTTTGTTAAACTGAAACTCTGAAAGGATGTGGGAGAGACACACTTGGAAATTTTCCAGATTTAGACTCATCCTCTTCTTTTCACAGAGATTATTCATGAGACTTAAAAGCACACATTTATCATATAATCACAGCAGAAAATAATTGAAGACATGTTGCTATCACCCCTTTTCTTTACCATGTTATCTCGCAGAACTTCATCTGAAGAACCTCTGGGTTTAATTTTAACACTAGAGTTCTAATGAAAAAAGAAGTTACTGCTAAAACTGTACTCTTTGTAGCAGCTTTCTGATTATTCCTCATGTTTGCAGGTGAGCTACTGTGACAATCCCTGAGTTTCTGAATCAGATGAAAATATTTTCTTGTACAGAATTTATTGCATTTTAAAATCGGGCAGCTTCCTCCAAAATGGGCTGCCTTCAAGAAGAGAGGGTGAGGAAGCTTAAATGTAAACACTCATTTGGTCATGGAAAATATAAAAGCATTTAAGTTCATATGGGAGAATTATCCACAAAATGATCCCATTTTGTGAAGAACTAGAAGAACTCATCTGTTAAGTTCAAGCTTGGTTTCATACTGGAAACATTGTGTATGAAACATTGTGTAAGTAGCAGATGGTTTTTTACTGATCATTTATAATAGTTTCTATAGTATCTATGATTCCATGGGGAATTGCGAGCCAAATATCAAAGGATAAATTGCTTACCAGTTTATTTTCCCAATAAATAATTTCTAAATGTGGGATGTGTAGCAAGCATCCTTAGCTCTTGCTGTTGGTTCTGGTTTCTCACTGGTGTGAAGGTCCTGGTGTTCTGCTTTGTTGACTGACTGTGCCTGTAAGGTTCAGCATGCCAGTGGGTTGTCGTGTTGGAAAACCCTTCTTCAGGGAGCTGGCAGGGCACTCATCGCTGCAAAAATTAGGTGCTGTGCTTTGAGGGAACATGGTGTGTCTGCCAGCATCTCATCCTCCCTTTGGCCTAACCACAGGCTGGCTTTTGTGGGTTATTTTCAGAGTATAGGTGGGGTTTGCACATGAATAGGGAAGAGTTGAAAGGAATTTTCTCCTCCAACTTTATGGACCAGGTTGCTCCTGGATAAAACAGCATCAGTGGTGTTTACTGTGTTTCTTCCATTCAGGAAGGAAGGGGGTTATGTTTGGTGGAAGGCATCTGGTCTGCAGCCTAGCATGAACCCTCAAAGTCTTCTTTTGTGCCTTTTGCTGGATGTGAGAAGTACTCTTTCAGATCAGCAAAAGACTTTGTAAGTTATTTTAACTGTGCCCCAGTGTAGCTGTAGGAGAATTACCGTCCTGAGAAGGTGTGGCCCTGTATCTTCCACTTAGTGGAGGCAGTTGGGAACATAAAATATCTGTAATCCACAAGCTTGTATTTGTTCACGCCTCAGTTTCTGGTGTTGATCAGTGAAGCATTTCACTTGCTTGGTCTGGACTGCCTAAAAGTAATTTTGGTTATTCACAGCTTTGAAGGGCAACTACACAGTAAAACATGAATGCAGTAAAGCATGAGTATGTGTGTAGAGATAGTAAAAATTAGATATTTTAGAAGAAAACTTAAAATGATGCAGGCCAAAAGATGCAGTAAGGGAGTGTTCTGTACATATCCTGCAGATAACATCTAGCAGTACTGACTTAATTTAGAAAAGTTAGCAAAGAGAAGAATCTTGCTTTGAAAGATCTGCAAAATCCATGTTTATAAAATGATAAGAAGAACTGGCCTCTGAGTAGGAAATGAGCATTTTCTTGAAACAGATACTGTTTAAGATAAAATCTTCACAAAAGGATCATTTAATATTGAAGAGTCACAGTTCCCTGGGATATTCTTCCATGCTTTAATATCTCTGTCACAAAATGACAAGATGAAGATGTTAATAGAAAGGCAAGACAAAATTCCTTTATTTCTTTATATCACTGGTGGATAATTTCTAAAAGTAGTGTTGCAGGATAGTGAAATGCTATCACAGTTCAACAAAAAATCCTGAGAAAATAAAGATGATTCTTAACAAAATCAGTTGCAAACTCATCCCCTGTAGTGCCTGAATTCTTCAAAATGTATTTTACTTTCATATAAAATTATCCTGAAATGTGTATTATTGAAAAAATCTCCTGCTGCTGAGGGGCAGCTGTCATCATCCTCTGGGTCACTCCTTTGCAAATCCATAATCCCTGGCCTCTGTTTTTTTAAATATAATTTTTCTTAGTGTTTAATGTGACTTTCTGTTTGTTTTCTGTCACACAAGCCCTTGGTTCCTAGGGAAGCTGTTGGGAGAGTCCTTTAGAGTGCATTTGATGCAATTTGCTTTTGATAGAGTTGTCTTTCAAAGCTTTTCCTGTGCTGGCCTCCCTTTGGATGGAGCACAGAACCTGATTTGCATCTGGCAGGGACTCATCCTTTGGAGAGGTCACTCTGAGCAGCCCAGGAGAGCAAGCAGATGGTCCCAGAGCACACTCTGGGAATTTGTGGACAGGGTCAGGTTCTGTTCCCTGGCTGTGGGCTGGTGTAGGTGCTGGGAGAAGGTGATGGGAGTTTTTCCTGCTGGCTGGTGATGAAGGGGTTGATAAAGGAAAGGTCACAGAAACTGCTTCAGCCTTTGCTTCAGATTCTACTTCTTGAATTTTTACTTAGAAAATGAGGATGACATTAGCTAGAAAGGTTAGAGCAGTCAGATGTCTTGAAATAAATGTTTCTTCTTTGTATTTTCTTACAGAGGTAGGGTTTTTTTGGGGAAAAAAAAGACATTATGAGAACAAAAGAACTGATTTTAATACCGCTTTCTTCTTTACTTTTGGCATTAGTGGTGGGCTGCTGTCTCATTTTGACTGTTTGATCAGGGTGAGAGACAAAAACATTTGGAAGGAAAAATGTCAGTGTATTATCTGAAAGGTAGGACAGAAAAGCCAGTAAGTGGCTCTGCAAAGAGGACTCAGGCTTGCATGGCTTCATGGAGATGAGCCCAGGCAAACTCTTCCCTCCCTCAGTCCCTGTGCCAGAAAGTCAGCACTACCAGGCTGCTGGCACTGATCTTCACAACAGGTGTGGAGGTTGGAAAAAGTGGTTTTTAACTATTCCTAGATGTAAAAGGCTCTCACCAAATAACCAATGAAGCTGTTAATACTCTTTTATGTCTGGTTTGGCGAATAGTGTTAATATTACAGAAGAACTGGAGGTGGTATTTCAAACTGAGGAGAAATGCTTGCAGAGCAGCCTACTCAGCCCAGTCAAACAAAGAACTTTTTGAGGTAGTCAGAAGAAAGTAGTGCATTTTCCATAAAGATTAGAAAAAAGAACAGAAGCCTCAAGAAAGAAATGTCTAAAAGTCAGAAACAGAGACCTGTAGTAAAAAACCACGAATCCTGCTTGGTTACCATAAAAGAGATGTGCCAATAGTAAAGTTCTTTTTTAGAAAATAAGGGATTGCATTTGCTCTGCAGAGATAGCAGAGCAGAGAACCAAAATGATTAAATGAAAAATACGCTCCAGCTGTCAGTAATGTCATTGAAAGAAAGAGAGCTACTGGAAGCAGAGGTTGGGAGTGGAAAATAACACAACCAAGTGGACTCAAATGAGTGAATCAGGGAGTGTTTCTCTGATTATTGCCAGAATCTTAAAGTGAATTAAATAGTAGATCTGACAAGGATTTTTAAATGACTATTGATTCTGTTAAATTGGAGACTGTCCTAAAGAAACACACAGCCAGAAACAT
Source organism: Melozone crissalis (assembly GCF_028551555.1). Lineage (NCBI taxonomy): Eukaryota > Metazoa > Chordata > Aves > Passeriformes > Passerellidae > Melozone > Melozone crissalis. Next base: position 56,370,172 of record NW_026535791.1, on the reverse strand, counting down.
AGTACTCAATTTTAAGAACAGGTAGAAAAATGTGATCTAGGCAATATGAATTTGTTAACTGAATGGGATTAAAACTTGTTTTATTTTTAGCTGGGTGTGAAATACAAGTTGAGTACAAAATTCTGTGTTTGTTTATGAACTATCAAGGGCACATCCCTATGTTACGGAATGAGTTGTTCGCTTGGCAAGAGGTCTGCAGAGGAAGATGTGGTGGTCATTGTTGCCTTGCATTTAATCTGTGGTTCAGAGTGGCATGTGTTGGAAGCAAAACCATCCAGTAGGCATAAACAGGACTGCTGTATACAAAGGCTGTATGCAAAGACATCTGCCTGCTCTACTTAGCTCTGCTGAAGCTTGACTGAAAAAGTACCATGTCCACTTTCAGGCATCCTTCATCAAGAACTGCGTGGGCCATCTTGAGGTGGTTCTGATCTACCAAAACTTTACAGAATTTTATGTATTAAAAAAGTTTGAAAGCAGTGGGTTTTATTAATTTAAAGAAAAGATGAGAGATAAACACTCCAAGTTTCTTGCATATAATCACAGGCAAAAAGGCAATATAATTCTCTGCATCCACAGGAAATAAGACTCTCCAAAACAGAATGAAATGGAGACGTGTCAACATCAGTATTTCTCTGATGATCAGGATAGTTCAGAATTGAAATAGGTTGTCTAACTTGTTCTGACCTTCTAGGTACAGTGATTTCATGGCTTTGATAGGTAGCTGTGTCTTGGAATACCTCAGCTGCAGCTGGTTGGGGCTGTCAGGGTTCTCCAGGTGTCTTCAGTGACTTAATGTTTGTATACAGCTGAGCACAAGGGTTTACACAGTGGTAAGAAGCAAGTAGAGAAGGTCACAATGTGTTGTTTTAGAAAGAGGAAGTGTGTGTAGATCACACTTCCTAGAGTTTGTTGGTGAATTCCACTGTAAAATGAGATAGATCTGCTGTATTTTTTAAATCACCCAAAAATGCATGACAGAATGTCCCATTAAGTGTCAAGTGAAGGAATCAAAGACTCTATCAAGTCCTCTGTTGACAAGCTGGTTTACAAAGAGGATATAGCCATTAATAGCATGCACATGCTCTGCATAGCCTACATATCCAGACACCTGAGAGATCTGTAGGATTATTTGCAAATCCCTCATATGAGGAAAAAGACTGCTCATTTTAAACCCAGCCTTTCTTGGATATGGCAAGATGTTTCTCAGGCACAGCAGTGCAGCTGCAGCTTCCTGTGAGTTAGTCTGTCAGTCTAGCTGTTGTAGCAGGACTGTTTTTCTACTTGCTAACTTGTACATAATGTGGCATATGGAGCTGAAAATTGCTTATTCTGTATACTCATTAAAATAGAGAGCAACATCTTTTCAAGGTTGGTGGGCAACATCACTTGCCTCAGCATGACCAGAAATGCAGTTCTGGCACCCACGGTATGTGCCAAAAAATACTGCCTCTATCTCCTGAGAGCTCAGCCCCACAGTGGGCTCTGGCCCAAGATTTTGGGAGTGTGAAACAAGGAGGAAAATGCCTTTTCTGCCTTTACTATAAAGGTATGGCCAAGTTCTGAAGGTGACATTGCCTCTTTGATGTGGTTCATATGGTAAAGGAGCAGGAAAATGTGCGTGTTGGCCAAACCCCAACCAATGCCCAAATGCATGAGTAGAGATTACATTACAGAAAGTACCTTCATAAGGTGCTGATCCAAAACTCATTTGAGTGGAAGAGGTTATTCTCTTGATGATAGATTTGGCTCATGTGGTTGATATTTTTATTTTCCCACTAGAGCTTTTCTTCCAAATTTGTGAAATAAACTTTTTTTTTTTTAAATGGACTGCAAAACATGTATGTGTGTATGACACCTGGTATTAGATTTTCTTTCTTTTTTTTTTTTCTTTCTCTCCCTATTGCCTCTTTTTTCATAATTTGGATCAACTGAGAAAATTGGGTTAGGCTAACACTGGACAAATAGTTAAAATACCAGAACTGAGATGATGTTCAAAACAGTAAGTGGATAAACAGGATTTGTCAATAATAGAGTAATTCTGGTTACTTTTGAGTAACAATGACATTATAAAAATAACTTCATCCTGGTGACGTAAATGAAACCTGTAACTTGCTTTATCAAAAGGAACAATTATTATAGAAAGACTTCATTCCACCTATTCTAGCCTCCTGTTAGAGAACAAAGACCACAATTTCCAGAAGCTGGTCCAGAGATGAATAGAAACAAAAATCATGATGTCTCAGGAAGCAACAAAATTAGATTAAATGTGGATTCTAAATGTAAGTGAAAGAAGGAAAAATAATTCCATCCTTGTTTCTGTGGGGAGGTTTTAAATACAAACCTTTCAGGGAAAGACAAATTTGGCTTTTTAATCAAGTTCTTACCCAAAATGTACATGCACATAGAGAGAATACCAGAGCAAAGGAAGTAGTGGGTAGAGCATATCACAAAGAGGTTTCTCTTTTTCTAAATTACATTTACATTAATTCAGCAGTGTAGAAACGCACTGCACATTGTGCCTTGAGCTTCCCTTTGCACATGCCTGGGGACGGGCGTGGGCAGCCCTGTCCATTGTGCATGCAGGGGTGGGGGACAGGAATGCACAGCTCCCCTTCCCTGTGTGGGAGCCAGCTTGGGCATGCTCAGGCCTCTCAGTTTGGACTATAAATCCTTTCAAGTGGATTTTTCTGGAATAAATATAAAAGAAGAAAGATGGTGTGCAATGTAAATGGCCCTCACCCTGGGAAGGTTTTATTCCCATTATTGAAGAGGGCACTACTGGAGATATGAAGTCTTTGGATTTTTTATTTCAGAGGAATTGAGGTTGATATAGGAAGGTTTTAGGTTTTGGTTTTTTTTTCCTAGAAGGGTTGGTCAGGACAGATTCCTCTGTGTTCCTCCTCCCAGCTGTGAAGATGCTCAAGCCTGGGATAAGGCTTGGAACAAAACAGTGAGATGAGAACAGAATTCCATAGTGAGGGAGCTGCCAAAAATGCTGGGTTCACTCTCCTGTCATAATTGTGTGCAAGTCCTTCAAGGATGAAAGCCTGATGTGCATTAGGTGTGTGCACATCAAGACAGTCTATTTGAGAGGTCAACAGCCGTGGGGAAAAGCAGTAGAGAAAGAGGATAACCAAACAAACAGAACTCAGGGATCATGGTCTAAGACTTACAGTCAAATCAGATTAAAATTAAATCCTTAACAACATCAGAAAATCTTTTTAGGCTGTTACCCTGTAATCTAATCCTCTATCTGTTTATATTTATTTATATGGATTTTTGAATAACAACTGGATTGATCTTTTTACTACTGACGTCCTGCTTTTTAATTTTGCAAAAGGGAGGGGAAAAGAGAGCTTGTGAATAAGTTTTCCTATTCCTCATGTATTTCCTGCTGGTGCTGCATGGCTGTCTAAACAACGACCCCAAATATTTCCCAACCCAGCATTTGTGTGGGCGCACCTTCATGTCAACTAACACCTAACTAGGATTTTAAGCTTCTTTCCTCCTTCCCTACACTTTGGTTTTCCCAGAAGGAAAACAGGCAGAATGGTCATGGCACACGGTGATGGGATTTATGGGATGCTCCGTAGAGCCCAGGTAACTTGTTCATGTGCAGCACACAGTAACATCCACTCTCTTGCCTTTTTCTGACACCCTCAGCACACTTCATTGGGACTGCTTCACTGCTTGGACACTGATATATGCTAAAGCTCAAATGCTGTTTCAGACCTAGAAGTTGGGAGTTATTTCATATCCAAATTTTCTTCTTGTATTTTTCTGTTTCACATATAATGACAATGCTTTTATTAATCCATCCCTTTGGATTTATTCTTTGTAGAGATGATTCAGCATTGGCAAGCACAGTGGAATGAATTAAATTAAGCTGAAATGTCTTATTTTTTACAGCAATACTCATTCCAAAACTATCAGACACGACTATTTGGCTAAGAAGGGGTAGTTTTGCACATCAGCAGACTAGCTTAGGTGGTTGTCTCAGGTTGTCTTAGGTGGTTTAATTCTATAAACTCAGAGCAATAAGGTGTGAGAGACATTTACTTAATTGTGGCAACTTCATGTGGTCGTCAAGCACATCACCCGGTAGTGCTTTGCTTGCATTACTCTAGGTAGTAGTGCCACCCTGTGGAGAAGAGGAATATGGTCTGCTCCTGAACAAAGAAAAAAATGCAAATAGGGATCTCTTACTAATAAAGATGCAAACCCACTAATTTTAAAAAGAAAATAAGAGTTTTGTTAATTTTCTATATTAAATAATTATCTTACTATTGTCTTACTGTGGTATCTTAATTTTTTTCCTGCTAATTTTGTTTTCTTCTCGAGGTAATTGGTATTTTTAAATTTTGCTGAAATGAAGTTTATAGATTATATTAAATTCCATTATTCCAAGCCTCTGTTTTTCATTGAAGATGATGAATGTTACCTTATTTTGAATTTTTTTAATAGACTTCATAATTCCTTGTAAACAATATATAAATAATAATAGTATATAAATAATATACAAATAATTCTATATAAAAGAGAAAATTAAACATGTAAAAAAGTAATAATTTAATTTTGCTGTCCATAATACATTTCTCCAATTCCTCTCTCTGTTGTCATCATATTGCAAGGTTTTGTATTGTGGTCTGTTTAGTGCAAGAGTTTCACATTGCTAGTTTCATACCTTCTTGAGAGTCCTCATAGGCAGCTCCTCTAGGCACTGACTCATCCTTCTTCTCACAGCAGCCAACTGACTCCAGCTCCCCTCAGCCAACCAGTCCACTCTTTTATACCACTCTTCTTATTATCAGCTACAGCTGTGGCCTGTTAACATCAGGCCTGCTCCTAATCTTTAATAATTAACCCAGCTGCAACTCTTTAGGAGGTAAGATTACTTTCTATGCCACCTTTTTTTACTTATATTCTATCCCCCTACATCTATCCATGACTTCAAATCTGGTTTTCTGGCAGAAAACTGAAAAAATGCATGAGATTTTTTTTCTTGAGATTCATAAATACTGTTTTTGATATCTTATCTCAAGGAATGAATATGTTCTCAAATGACTGGTACGCTATAATTAGGTACTTGTAGTCAAGTTTGTTCTTTTAGGTGTCACATAACATGCTATCAGTCCTGAAATTCTCAGGAAAATTAAGGGTTAAAGACATTCACAAAGGAGGGAGCTTGGCAAGGTGCAGTTGGCAGAAGTGTGAAGCTCTCTGCATGCTGCCTGAAGCTTCCCTTTCCCCAGCTGTGAGTGGCATCCCATGGTTTTCCATGGAATGCTGCTGGGGTCCTGCAGTGTCACTGGGATTGCTCCTGCTGCTTGCTGAGGGCAGCAGAGGCATCAGGGAGGGACCACAGGTGTGATGAAGGTGGCTCTCATGTTCAATAACTTTGGTTCCTCCTCCACCACTGCCTTCACCTGAAAGGGTGGGATTTTAGTTGAACAGTGCCTGTCTGGTTTGCTGCTGGATCCCTGGAGCTGTGAGCCCTGCTTGAACCTATCACCAAAGGGGTATGGGGGACAGACAAAGGTGATGCAGACACTCCATCATCAGAAGGCATGAAAAGGCACTGTTTTATTAGAAACCCACAGTTCTTAAAGAAACAATGCTGGACCTAAGAAGACCTGTTAGAAATCCACAGTTCTTATAGAAACAATGCTGGACCTAAGAAGACCTGTTAGAAATCCACAGTTCTTATAGAAATAATGGTGACCTAAGACCTGCTTGGCCTTTAGGAATCTTCTCTCACCTATTGGTCAAGAAGGGACAACTCTTTCTTGTAAACATCTTTGACAAACAGAGATTGCCTGCCAGGTACAGAGATTGAGATAATAATTGTTTTAATTCTTTCTCTGAGCTTTCTCACAGCTTCCCAGAAAAATCTGGGAGATCTGTGTCTCTCTCTGATCAGAGATATGTGATTACCACATGAACCCAAGTGGAACAGCCCACCCTGACATCGATACTGTCCCATCCCAGAGCGCTGCCTGTGTCCTCTGTCTGGTCTAAGACTCTGTTCATGTCTGCTCATGAGCTGCTGCAAAACAAATTAATTTTTCAAGTAATTGATTGCTTGGCAGGTGAAAAGAGATAAAATTATTTTCACTCAGTGTTTCTTGGCAATCTGACTGTTTCTGTTGTGTTGCGAGGGAGACGCATCCATCGTGGCTCACAGCCGCTCTGTTAGTCATATGCTGGCCTGGGTCAATGCTGCCCAGATTTTGGAAAAATGAATCCTCTCAGGGAAAATGCAGCCTTTGCCAGCCCAGTGAATTGATGCTGAGGGGCCTCTCAACTCTGTGTATACCTGGCTTGTCTGAAGCTGTAGTTGCAGGCTCATGAAATATCACCCCATAGTGCATGAACGTTTTGACAGCTCCACTGCATCAGGTGGGATTTTTCCAGTACTGTTTTTCATGTCCTGGGTTTGCTGTTTTCAGCCCCACTGGAACTCTGGGTTCCTCCTGGTGTGTGCAATGGGGACTGCAGGGCTGGGATAGGGAGTGGCTGCCCTGTCAGCAGGAGCCAGGCATGGTCATATCCAAAAGAAAGCAGGTGTGGACTTCAGAGAAACCTCTCTTGCTTTGTTACTAATGTTTCAGTTAGCAAAACAGTTCCTGAGAAAATTCTTTTCCAGTCTTCACCTCAAAAAAAAATTCAGCTATTTTTTATTAGCTCCTTTAATTTTGTTGCTTATTTTTTTCATATTGCCCATGACCTCAGAGTCATGCCATAGCCATCAGATTTGCTTTTAAAGCACCTTCTGTAAAAGTTGTGGGTGTATGTGAGATTTTTTTGAAAGAAAAAAGCTGCAATTTGCCATGTGATATTTCTTTATATGTATGGGAATAAGGAGACAAGTGGTGATTGGGAGTTAGAACATTACACTGCTTTACTTTAAAGGTTGTCGGTGACTGTTCTTTGTGATGGAATAATGACTAATTTTTCAAAAATTATTTATTAAAAAGAACTCTGCTGAGTGATTTTCCTTACTTCCTGGGGGCTTGTACGTGGTGTTTTGCAGTGAATGGAACAGCAGGCCATGATTACAGCATGTACCAGTGGAGATGTGTTCATTTCAGCTGACCAAAAAGCCAAGGCCTGTGCGTCAGGACGCGTGTCTTTTACAGCCTGTTTGCTGCAAATGTAGGGATCAGAGTTTGAAAATGTTTTGCTTAATCATTATTCAAGCTGTAGTTTTCAAGAAGGCTGATGATACAGATATAAACCTCACTGGACCGAGATTAGAGGAGTGTGTGTATGCAGCTTTGTAAAGTAGAAGGAAACGTCATTCATTTTTGTTTATGTACAGACATACACAAGTTCCTGCATCTTTAGCTGTGGCAGATACTGCGGGTGCTGCACGGGACATCTGTGATGCAAAGAGTGTTCAGTGATTCACTGATACACAACATGAGGATGCCTCCTCTGGTGACTCACTTTTTCCCTCACGCTTTCTTTTCCCATTAAGCAGAAACAAAGCTTAACAACTTTTACCAGAATTTAAGGAAAGGTTCACACAGGCTTTAATAATTTGAGAGTTAGATGTATTTGAATACAAATTAAGTTTTCCTTGAGAATCCCTTAAGGGAAAAAAGAATCCCTTATTTCTTTAGATAAGGACAAATGAGCTAGACAAAACGCTTGAGAAATGCTACAAGTATTAAGCTTGAAGCAATGCCTATTTCTGATACCTAGCTACAGGAGAGATGGCTAGTTCTTAGGAAAAAAGGATAAAATTATATGAAGTATGTTCTGTTCTTCCAAACCCTAGCTTTTGTTCTCATTTACAGAAATAGACAGATGTTTCTGTTTGACCACCTCAGAGTTTTCCCATAATAACTGAAAATGAAAAAAATTTTTTTGGGAGAAAAAAGTCAAACTTTGGAAGCCACCACTCCTAGGGAGGAAAATGCTGGGCACCTGCTGTGCTGTTCAATGGCATCTGTTTCAGTAAAAGTTTGTCATGGGATAGTCCCTCTTGAAGAGTTTAGACTTTTTTTGCCATTGTTTTCCAATGTCCCTGATTTGATGTCAACGTTTGGCTAAAGCTGATAGAGTTTTTCCCAGCCTGTATTTGGTGGCAATTCTGATTCAGCTTTTCAGGAAGGAAGAAGTCTTATTTCAGAGACCACACGAGGGAGTGTTGTTCTGCGTGTGTGGCTGCAAGCAGCTCTCTTGCTAGGAAGGGCACTTAAACTCCGTGGTTTTTCACCCTGTTAAAGGAAAATATTTTCTTTAGCAGTTCTCAGCTTTTTCCAGGCTGTAGTTTCTCAATAATCCCCAAATTTTTTTTTTTCAATGGAGAGTATTTGGAATTTGTTGTTTCATAATGGCACACCAGCTTTCCTGCCTGTGCACCAGCCGTGCTGGGAGCGTGTGTGGTGTGGGAAGATGAGTCAGGGGAAAGCAGGCAGGGTTTGCTGTGTGTTGTTCCTGCTTCTGTCTTTCCCTGCCTGTAGAAGCACAAGTTCAGTTGAAGCTGACCTGAAAACCTTCTACCTCTAGTTCACTGGTGTGTGCTAGAGCATCTGCTACGTTGGAAATGTTGTCCAGCATAATTTATTTTGGTTTTTAAATTTTAGTATATAATCTTCTCAGAGCATACACCTTTCTGTGTCACAGAGCAGGTGTTTGCTTTAAAGCTTGCATAGACAGATTCTTTGGTGCTGCATTGTTGCCTCAAGCTGGCATCCTACATGAATTAAACCTAGATGCTTGGTAACTGCATTCTCTTGAGTTGCTTGACTCTTTTCTGCTGCTTGTGGCATCAAGGGTGATGTTTGCATTGAAGAAACAAGTGGTGCAGCTTTAAGTCCTGAGACACAAAGTTAGAACTGAAGCTGTTATCTGTGTTTGCATGTCCCATAGGACAGGTGGCTGCTGGATACTGCCAGGACTTGTAATTCTTCAGGTGTTAAATGAGGTCTTTATGGTAGATGCACCCAGAACAAGACTGGGCAATTCTTCCAATATCTACTTTTCTGTTGAAGACTGGAATCTATTTTTTGGACAAAATGCTACCACACATCAAAAGGGAAATGTGAAGAGCCCTGCAGAGACCACTTGCCAATCAATTTGAAGAGGAACATTATCTATGAGTGATGCTGCAGGAGACCCCTGAGAGGACAGTCCCTTTGAAAGCACTATTTTATGAGTCTCTCCAGAAGTGTGATCTCTCCCTGCAGTGTAATTTAGCACATGTATTTCAGCTAATTTTTCTAGCTACATATGGCCTAACACTTTGTTGGTTAGAAGAAAGTACCTCTCTAATAATGTGTCAGCCTCCTACTGACAGATTTTCCCAAGTGGCCTCTATGCTGGAGATTGAAATATTTCATTTTTTATTTTTTATGGTATCTGGTCCATGCATTCCTCCTTCATGAAACTTCAGAGGTCATAATTCAAAGGCTTCGTACAGGGATGCACAGAGTTCAAAATGCTGATGTGCTAAAGGCACTGTCATGTGTGGTGGTCAGATAGAAAACTCAGTCAGTTTGGAGACGTGCTTTAGCTTGGCTTGTGGGAGTTAAAGCAAAGAAAGTATTCTGTTAGACAAGAGTAGTAAATGATCAAGTAATTCTCTCAGGACTCCCTAAATAGCTCCAAATTGTTCCAGGAAACATTTGGTTCATCACAGCGGAGAGATGCAAAATCAGACGAGTGGATTTAGCTTCCTGGAGCAGTCTCAGTGGAGCAAATGGTAACACAGCTTTGTATAAGTGGTGTGATTAAAACCTACAGATGAACACAGATGATAGGTTGCACCTCTTTTTACAAGATCAAGTATTCCAGTGCTCTGCAAAATGGACTAAACACTCCACACTGAATATCCATTTCAATCAGCCAACGTGCAGATTGTTTCCACCATACTCAGTCCCAGAGGACATAAAATATTCCTTGGTATGACTTAGTTCTCTTCTTCCCAAGTTTAAAAATTTCCAGTTTTTGTGGAACAAATGCTTCTGTTTTCTGAAACCAGCAAATGCATTTTTAACTATATGTCAAAAAAACTTCATATACCTCTGGTTAATCTGCAAATTAGAATATGCCAGCTTTTTGCATTCTTTATGCTTAACTTTTCCATTTTTCTTCCCTCTTTACCTATGCAAAAGTATATTTCTTATCCAGCAGAGCATTTCGTAACACATTTGCCCTTGCTATTGAAGTGGCAAAACTAATGTATCTATGACCTATTTCCTTGACAAATTCCACTTTTTCTCTCAGAGGTAGCCTCTAAAACTGCCCAAAATTTTCAAAAGTCTCTTCAGTTCCTGCTGTTGCGTATTATTCAGGATGTTGGGCAAGCTGCTGTGAACAGTTCCCCTTTGAGAAAGAGAAAGCTGAAGGCATGGCTGTGCCATGTAACTGGTGATCTTCCAGAAGCACACAGTTGCACAACTTCTCTTCATTCAGCCACATCTCCTCTTGTTGTTGGCCAGGCTTTCAGCAAGAGGCCCCATCAGCCAGGAGAGCTGAGTATTTGTTAGGCCTCTGGTTATGAGAAGGATTTTAACCTTCTGCCCAGCTTCTTTGCAAGATAGAACAAATACTGCCTTGTAGCAGGTCAAATGTACCTGAAAACAGCAATGAATGATAATGAATTTATCATTATCTGGACAGAGGGACAGATCCCTTCCAGTGGAGGATCACAACATACTTTTTGCTGAGGGATGCTGAGTGGTGCTCCCAGGTTATATTTCTGCAATAGAACTGGTGTTTTTTGAAAGTGCATGATTTCATTCCTGCAGAACATGAAGAGGGACAAGTACATAGATAAAAACCAGCATGTTTTGAATGTAGCTTGTGGCACTCCTTACACTTTGTATTGCTAGAACTGAAGGGGAAGCCAGTCAGTGTAAGGATAACTTCATAATTGCCCACTGCTCATATGCTATTGTTAAACATGCAGTGACAGAGGAACAGGCTGAGATCGAGCCAGCCTTTGCTCTGATACACCAGGCCTCAGAGAGACCCATTCACAGGATAGAAATGTGGGGGTTTTTGTGCTTTAGTCTTCCTAAATGATGACCTTCAGATCCTTAGACTTTCAAGTGTTGGTGTATTTGCACAGCCTTCTTAATGCTACAGCTGTTCCAAAACTGTTTTAGTATAGAAATTGTAAAGATTTATGAGTAACACTTTGGAGAACGAGTTGCTTTACTGTAGTGGAATTTGAAGAACTGAAAAATGGGTTAAAAATAGAAACTACTTTTAAATTTCACAATAAGTGCACAAATACTTGCCCCTAGTATTTCCCTTCTCAGCATATTTGAGTCTTAGCAGTATTGCTGTTTCATACCTATATCTTTATCAGTAGGTTAGGCATCAATATGAGCTGCAGGCCACACTGCTTTTGATACAGCCGAGCTCACAGTTGGCTCTCTGGGCTGCAAGAGCAGGTCATGTTGAGCTTCTCACCAACCAGTATCTCCCAGGTTCTTCTCGTCACGGGGGCTCTCAGTCTGCTCTCCTGTATTGGTGATTGGAATTGCCTGTACCCAGGTGCAGGACCTTGCATTTGGCCTCACTGAAGGTCATGAGGTTCACACAGGCCCACATCTCCAGCCTGTCCATCCCTCTGGATGGCATCCCTTCCTTCCTGTGGGCCCCACAGCTGAGTGTCATGGGCTAACTGGCCAGGGGTGCACTGGATCTTCCTGTCCATGTCCCCAGCAAAGACACTAAACACCTCTGGTCCCAATACCAGCCCCTGAGGGACAGCATTCATGGCACATGTTATGGTCTTTGGAAAACTATTGATTTACATGTGTATATATAATTTTATTTGAAAAAGTGTTACTCCATTGTACAAAGCATGACTAAGACTTCTTGTGCAATTTTGGGCATTCCTATTCAGGTAAAATGAGCCAGGGCTGGAGTAGATCCAAGTAAGTGCTGCTAAAATCAGGGAGGGGAAAGATCAAAAGATTTTAGATTGCTTAGCCTCACAAAAGAAGGACATTGGGAAGGCAGTAGGATTATCCTTTCTTAGTAGGGACCAAATACTAGGGATGAAAGAGAAGAGCCATTTAAGCTAATGATTTAAAGGGCTGTAATGTGGCACTGAATAACCTTAGGACAGAAATGAGAAGATGGTTTCCAGCTAGTGAGACTTAAAGACTCTTCAGAATGAAAGTAGTGGGAGTAAAGGCAGGTTCATGAAATATTTGTCTCCTCAGGAAGCTGTGATTTTGGCTTGAGCAAATACTGTCATATTTGTCCATACCCAGGGCTCTTGTCTCAGAGGTCTCTTCCAGTCCCTGAACTGTAGTTTTTGTAGCTATAGGCCAAGCCTAGTTTACTTCCAGGCATACCTTTTAGAAATACTTTTTATTTGTCAGCATGAAGAGATATCCAGAAAAGCCACTAGGCACAGTTAGCACACATTCCAAATGGATTCTTTAAGCAGGCTGTTAGGCTTGCCAAATCTGTGGCTTTGGCTTCAGCTGCTGAAGCATTGTGGTTAGTGTTGCTCTGTAGCAGCATCTCCAGGTGTAAAACCCTGCTTCTTGACTATCAGTGCCAACTCTGTAGGGGACAGGGGGAGTCAAGTGTGGGATGAGTTAGGGACAGGGCTTTTGAGTCCCCAGGCAGGTGGTTACTGAAGCTCTGAACTCTGTTTGAGAATGGGGCTCTTTGGAAATGATTACAGGGTAAGCATGCTTCAAGAGGCCTGTGGGAGGGAGGGCTTACCTAAAGAAGGGATTCAGTCTGGACTGCCATCAGGTAGGAGTAAAAAGAGGCCTGTGTCTACCTGGCATGTGTGTAAAAAGTGGTACAAAATCAATACATGTTGGTTCTGTTTTCTGTTGGATTCTCTCTCTCTCTTTTGTTTTTTGGGGTTTTTTTTAGCACTAATAAAATGATCCTTTAAATATCCCTAGTTTTTTTCTCACAGCTTCCTCTTTCTGATTCTTGACTTTGATTGAAAAATATTCTATTTTTCTTGATTATTCTTGAAAAATATCGGTGTAGGAATTTAATGGTTTTGGTAGAAAGGTAAAAAAGCATTTTTGTGACTGGTGTGAACTCCTGTTTTTGAATAACTAGCTAACACTGAACAAAGAAACAAGAGAGGCGAGTGAACAACAGATCAAATGTAGCCCTAGAGAGTGTCAGAGATTGTAAGGAGGCTCTCATAAGCCAGTCTCCATGGTACACAGCATACATTTCCATGGTCTTGTTTATACAAAGAAATATTGAGTAGGCAGTTTAGCTGTTTTTCTTCCTTTCTCCAGGCAGTCTTACATTAGAGGATTTTAATAATGCAATTACCATTGTACTGCTTAGTACACCTACAAATTATCTTGCATTCTCCCACCTCTTCCCCAGCACAGGAGGCATACCACAGAATAATGCTGGAGAATAAGCTGTTCAGAGATTTCCACCTCTCCCTGCTCCTCACAGCAGGAATAAGCCTGACTCCATTTTGAGGGAGAGGAGCCACTTAAAGGGCTGGAAAGGGAGTCAGAGGATGACAAAACTGTTTGAAGGATATTGCAGAAGAGACTGGGTGGAAGAGGAATTTGGAGAGAGAAAGGTGGTGGCAGGGGAACCGTAGAAATGGAGAGGCATCCCTAGCTTGACTCACACTGATTTATCTTGATTCCAGTAAGGACATCAGTTGTACCTGGACAGACAGAGCAGGCAAGTGATGCACTGGACTTAGCCATCTCCTGCACAGCCTTATGGCTTTCCTGCCTGTTTTAGGTGAGCACAGTGCCCTGTTACAGGCCAGAGAACTGTCTGACACACCGTGGTTCACCGCCTGGAGCCAAGGGTCCGGCTGAGAATGTGCCAGGTCTTCCCAGCAGGTCTGGGGTGCCCCTGTTCCTTCACACACTGTTGTGCCCTGACACAGCAAGAGGCATTATGTACTAGTTAAAACCAAACTTGAACACAGCTTTTAAAATCCATTACTGTTTGGGAAAGGGAAGAACTACTCAAAGGGCTGCCAAATGTACAAATCAAGTATGTCCCATGTATTCAGCAGCAGTTGTGTGACTGGGGTCTCATGGAGCTGGTGGGACCAGAGTCAGATAGATGAGCTCCTTCTTCCCTTGATATGCTCCAAAAGGCTGTGCCAGGAATAGAGATGCCTAATCTAAAGGCCTGGAAGTGTTTGTGAGAAGGGTCATGTGAATCTAAAAGTTGGTGGCAAGTATCCTGCCCATGGGACTTGAACTTGCTGAGACATGTTTATGTAGATGGAAGTTGTTTGTCCAGATGGCACTCAAATATCTTCACTCTCCATTTCCTTGTAGCAGTAAAAGAATTGCATGTGGATCACGTTCAGGAAGTTGGCCCTCTTTATTTTTCAGAAGCCTAAATATTTATAGTTTTCTTTCTGGGAGAAAGAAAACCAGGTGAAATTGCATAAAAGTCCATCTATCAAGAGGAATTAAATGAGTTGACTCATCCTGCTGACAGAGAGGAGAGTTCTGTGGTTACAACCCAAAGCTGAGGCCAGCTCTGTGCTCCAGACCTTTGCCAAGGCAGCTGGGTCACATATGGGGTGTGAAGCTATAAGAGCCTTGAAATCCATGGTTTTTCCTGGCAGGAATGCCTGGTGTGCAGGTAGTCCCTCTGCCAAGGCTGCACACAGCTTGCTGTGTGTTTCTTCTGTGAGCTGGAGGTTTTCTGTACAGCAAAAGCAACCCTGCTGAAAGAAGGGTATCCTAGCCAGAGGCAGGTTTAACAGATCAGCCTTCCCATGGGACTGAAATGGTTGGGAGCCTTGGGGTAGGGAAATCTAGAGAACTGATTTGGCAGATTCCCTGTACATTTAACAGTAAGTTGTACTGGGGCATTTGGGGATGGGTAATAGCTTTCTCATCAGTTTGCTCTTGTACCTTTGTCCCTCTTGATACTCCATTGTTACATGGTAGGGCTGCAGCACTCAAAATCTCAGTTTGTTGATGAAATGCTGCATTTGTTTTCTGGAGATATTAAAGAGTAGTCATGGGTGATTTTATTTGCCCAACTTGAAGCATCTGGAAAAAGGCATGGATTACTGCATACTTTTCAGAAAATGTGGTCTACATTTAAAATCCTGCCAGTTTTTTAAAAGGGACTAGCAATTTTAGATGTCTAATTTAGGCCAGCAAGCTTAAGATAGAAAGCACTAGGAAAATGCCAACACTTTTAATGTTGGCTGCCATTGGACAGGATACAGCAGGGTTTATATGCTGTGGCAGATGCAGCAGAATTAGTTTTTTATAGTGTTAAACCATGGCTCTTTTCAGTGAGGTTATTCTGTATGTTTCCTTCTTCTTGCCTCCAACAAAAACAGTGTAAAGTGTGGGCTGTGAGGGCAGGGAATACTAAGAATGCTATGAATGCTTTTCCTCACTTCTTGAAAGAGAATTGGCTGGAGAACTTAAGCCACAGGATGGTTTCTTGCTGAATGCTGGTTCAAGTGATGTAAGTTTAATATTTGGGGAACACATCTTTGGAATACTTTTGTGAGGTAAAGGATGATGGCAGAGACCATTGCAAGTTCAAATCCAGAGGGGCTGTGAAAAAAAATGTAAATCCACAAATTACATGTGAAGTCAAACATGTGGCAGAGAAATACCAGGTATTAATCATGTACTGAAAAATAAGTATTTTGCCTGTGAATTTGAAACATAAGATTACCCAAAATATAAACAGACTGGTTTAAAATAATGACTAAAATAATATTAACTCTCCATAGCTAGGGTATTTTTTTCTAACTTCTACTCTGCTTTGGTCTTGTTTTCTAATTCCTCCTGGAAACAGAGTATTTCATTGGTCTGCTTAAGGAAATGCATTGCATACATCAAGAAATTATCTTTAAATTGTTGCTCACAATTGTTGCTCACCATCCTCAGTTCCTTGCATCCCTTTCCTCACATTGCTTCTATTTCATCTCCTGTTACTGTCTTCACACAGTAACCTGTAGTTTTTGTGTTCCCATCTCTGAGTCCTTTCTCTCCTATTTTCATTGCTCAGTTGTTGATGCTCCTGCCCAGCTCCCCCTTCAGTGGAAATGTGAAGTGAAAGCTAAGTCTTCCTTCTTAAAGCTCTTTTCAGCTTAATTCACAGCATTTTCCTCCTCATCTTCACTAGGTTTAGGATGAGAAGCCTATTGTATTTTGCTTCCTTCAGAAGGGGAAGCAGAAACCTCACAGAAGAGAAAGGTACAGGTGGAAATCAGTCCAGTTGCACTGATTCCCAGTAGGTTATCAGGGGGAATTCTGACTATGCTGAAATCTGTAAAGTCACAATTTTCCCGTATGGTTTATAGCCATGTACAAAATAATAGGCTTTATATGAGTACAGTGAATAATATATATTTTAATCCTACCATAAGAGCAAAATACCAGTGGCCAATAAATACTGGGATGCTGAATAAATTATATCCTTTACATTCAAGTAAAGATTTTAAGTACTGGTAGAAAGAATTTTGAATGAGAAAAATTAAAAGTGTATGGCAATATGAGTTTTAATTCACTCAGGAAGTATCCATGTGCTTTCAAAATCAGTGGGAGTCCTGTACTTATTTTGTATCATTTATTATTGCTGTCTTTTATCATAGGTACTGCCTTTTTGGCCAAGGAAAACCATCTTCTAAGATCATATGTATAACTCTTTAAACACTGAGACATATGAGAAAGGGGTAGAAAAAAAGGAGCTAATGTAGGCATTCATATGTTTTCAGAAGCAAATTCATTTCTCATTATATGACAGGCCAGCCTAATATAATGATCTCTCAGTGCCCAAGCACTGGATATTCTTCTGTATTTCATTATTCCATAAGCTTGCATGGAAGAGTGGCATTAAAAGGTTCCTAGTGGAATTCAGTTTAAAAAAGCATGAATGTGAGTGAATTGGCACTGATGTGATCTTTCCTAAGAGAACAAGTCCACTGTTGAGCTGTGAAGGACAAAGTGTTTAACTATAGTCTTGTCTGCAGGTTTAGAAAGGCTAGACTGATTTTTGTTAGGTGCTCACAAAGATGAACATCAATACCACTGGAAGGGAGACCTTTAAAACTGATGGTCTCTCCCATTTTAGACAAAACACACAGCACTGTCCAGAGATAGCATAACACAGTTGTCTGTTTTCGCTGCCCTTTCTCCTTAAGGTTTGTGTGGAAATGAGGAGTTTGCAATGTTTTATTTATCCACTTGTTCCTTCTTGGTCTCAAGTACTTCCACAAGAGTTGCAACATGCTAGTTTAGGTCTCCATCTTTCAAATTTTTACATGGCCCTAAAATTTAGTACCTCTGGATAACTGCAATGAGATCAAGTAGTTCAGTGTGTAGAAATCTGAAAGATGTCCATGTACATTTTTTGAAGCCTAATGTTGCTAACTTTTCTGAATACAACAGTTCTGCATGCCAGAAAGGTTTGTTGGTTTGAGTTTTTTAATATATATACATACAATGGAAAGTGACAGATGCACTAAAGCCTTCAATTGGGGTTCAGTGTGCTGCAGTGGTTTTTGTGGTTGTTTTTCTCACACAGACTTAATGATAGCTTGAAAGCACATTGCTATAAAAATGTCACTGAATTGTTTGCACTTATCATAGTTATTTGCTGGAAATAGTTTCTCACAGTTTCTTGCCAGAGATTACGATCATAAGAGGAAAGGAGAATTATTACTGTGGTTGTCAAATTTGCACAGAAATGCATTTACTGTGATACAGCAGTGAATCACCTTTTAAGCGTGGCACAAGTGTTAAAGAACTAAAACTCAAGGAAAATAGCATCTTAAATGTGAGCATGTGTGGCACTGCAAAAATCCTTAACAAAGGACCAATCCTGGCTCACAGGACTCTTAAGTCACCTTATGAGTAGGTCAGGCTGAGAGCTCACATCTGCCAGCAGGGACAGCCTCACTCTTTCCTCTCTTGATCTTCCCCAATGTGTCTTCCACCTCTCATTAGGTCTTGGCATTTTTTTGTAGTGAACCAGTTCATCTCTCAAACCCAGCCAAGGTTTTACAAGGCAAGGACAAACAGTTATTTAACCCAAAGTGACCAAACTTAATTTGACTATCATGAGGTACCATTTTAGTCACTTCTCACTCAGAATTATCTGGAAAGCTCCAGTCTACCCCTTGGGCATTTAAATATGTCTTACTGTACTTTCAGTGCCTAAAGACTTTCAGTATAAGGGACAGAAACCCCTTTGAGAATTAAAATTACTGGAACCAAACTTAATTATCACAGAAAAGTCAGAAATTCAGCCTTGATGTGCCCTTGAGGCCCGGATATGAACCAGCCACATATACTTTGTTTTGTTGAGAATATGGGATTATCATGTTAGTCATCAAGGCTAAGATCATGGGGAAAGTGAAGAGCTAAGCTGGATCATTCCCAGTGGAGTTTGTGTGCTGCTTTTTCTCCTTGTGGCAAGGAGGACTCTGTGTTTGGCCAACCACAGGCTCATGAGCCATGAGTTCTGTGCCCAGGTGGACAGGTCACTGTGTAGGTCACTGTGCACTGCAGTGACTCTGATTTGATTCCCCACAGCAGGCTGACAGCTCACCTCTCTCGTACAGGTCAGCAGGTCACACAATGAGCTGGCTCATCCAGAGCTGCCATCCCGCTTAAAATGGAGCCAGCACAAAACCAGGCTAACATTTTCAATCTAGATCAGCACATTAGCCTGTTTCACCTACCTGTACCTGGGAGAGGCTTCTGTGGGGTTTTCCCCCCTGCAGAATGTTCCTGCTCCTTCCCTGGCATCAGTGTGATGGGGAGTGATTCAGATGAGCTCACAGCTACAGAAACGAGCTGCCTGCCCTCTGGGGCAGCTTGTCATGGTCTATGCAACCAGAAATCAAGCTCAGCACCAGGACTGGGAGACAGATAAATGAGGAATGCCTCCATTTCAGTAGTGACAGGGACCCCAGAGGGTGCAGGAGAATGTCTCTTGGAGGGGGCAAAAAAAAAAAAAATCATGTAGATGTGCTGAGGACCCCCATGCAGCTCCTGATGAGCCACTCTGGCTAGAAGGAGTTGGCCCCTTATGTCGGGGCTCTTTTCTGTGTCACATCTCAGCTGATGAACCCTCTCTTGCTAAGGTAACACTGTGTGCTCTTGACATTCCAGTTCAGCATGGAAGCATGAGACAATAGGAATGACAAAGAAACCACATGCCCCAATTTTATGGTCTGATAAGGATTGAAGGAGGGAGATTGCTCCCAATCCTAGGCATGCCTCCCAGTTTTGTGTCACCACATTATCCAGAGGCCAAAGATAAGGTTACTGTGAGCTGTCCTCCTTGCAGCATGGTTAACATCCTCCTTGTGACTGCAGTGTGTTTGAAGGAGCCTGGGGAAACCGGGGGGGGGGGGGGGGACGACGGGACGGGACATTCATAGGGATTGTTACAATTAAAATCAGTGAGGAGCTGCATTCACATCTTTTTAATAGGTCTTTGTTACAATAGCATTCTCTAAAACTGAACTCACCAGAGTCCTGACTTGAGCTGTTGTTAACCCCAATTACTTGGGTCACATTTTGGGGACCAAAGTTAGTGTTCAAGGAACTGGAGAACTGACATTAACTCCACAGTTCACTGGTGCAGGTGATTATTGTGTCAGCCAGTGATACTGTGTCAGTGCCACACCATGTTGGTGCTTGGTGACATTTTCATTTTACAACAGGATCTTCAAAAGTGTGAACTGGCTTGCTATAAGACATTTCTGGGATGGGGAAAACATTTTTATTGCAAGTTATTGCTTTAGTTTCCTTTCTTTGTGAGAGCTGCTGGACAGATCTGTCCTCACAAATGGGGTCCTTGCAAACCCAGCAGGCCATGGCCAGGAGTGCCCAGCTGATGTGGAGCTGCCCCCAGGTGCTGCTTTCTCCTGCTGAGGAAAGAAGCAGCTCACATTTGACTTCTTCTGGAGGTAGCATCTCCTTATCTTTGGCACAAGGCTGGGCACAAGTATGTCTCATAAATCAGTGTTTCTTGGAGTTGGTTTCATGGCAGGCTTTGTACCCTTTGGTATGTGCTTAGTTTGTAGTTCTACTTCTGTTGACCTGTCGTTCAATGTCAGCTAAATTAGACAAAAGCAAAATTTAACATCAAGGTAGAATTATGTGTCTATATTTGATGCCAGAAATTTAAAGTTAGTATTTGTGTCAGCCATGCCCTACAGGATTAGGTATTTAATAAGGTGATAATGAATCTCACAGAAAACTTTTTCTGAATATACAAATCATAAAAACACAAAAGAAAGATGCAAGTGTCAGAGCCAGCCATTCCCTGAAATGAGAGTATGACAATATCTGAATAACTAATACTGAACAAAAGCAAAATGTCTGAAAAAAGGTCCAGCTTCCTGGCTTCTCACAGAAAATTGCCTTGCTGTTTTTGCAGAGGTGTTTGTATCAAGCCTTTCTGATAGCAATAACTGCTGCTTGTGCTCTTCTCTGCACAGCACTATTAATATACTGTGACACAGTCACCCTTTATTGTGAAGGGAGTGTAGGGCCCTGCTTGCACTGCACCCATCAGACCGCTGAGGGGTCCCTGGGGTCATGCAGGTGGAGATTTCCTTGTGGCACCACTCCCCTAACTGGACTGGTACTCTGAGTAGCCCTAGGGAGCATACAATACCTTCAGCCACTGTTGCCATATTTTGGTTAGGTTGCTATTTCATGATTTAAGGCAGTTGGTGTTTTTCTGCTTCCTGTGTCAGCACTCAGTAAAGACACGACTGCACAGCAAGCTGCTGGACCAGAGAGCTGCTTCAGCTGAAAGCTCATCTTTTGCTGCTTTTTTTGCCACTGGGTGAATTTACAGCGAGTCATTTCCTTTATCATGCAGTCACACAATTTTTAGCATTGTAATGAGGAGGAGACTGGGACCATGAAGACAGAAATGATGGGAAGGTGTGACCATCACTTTAGGAAGCAGTTACACTAAAACTGGATTAAACAAATCAGGAAAACATCTTAATTTTTAAGCTGACATAAATATTTAGTGGCTCTCAGTGGAATATAGACAAACCTGTGCAAAGAGGTTCTCTTTCCCATAGCCAAACAGACATGCCTGTATAAACAGCCTCTTGTGAAGAGATTAGAATTTAGTACAGTGATCTCATACTGCTCTGGGAAGGGAAGATAATTGAGAATTACTGCCTCCAAGTATGCAGCTGGAGAGCTGGAGGAACAGAGTGGTCAGAGCACTCAGTGATATGTTTCTGGTGACTGCTTCTTTAGCAGTGCTTGCCTGGTATAAATTTTATAAACTTTCTATGATGGAGAAATTGCATTAGAGAGGTAGAACTGCATAGCAAAGAACGTGTGATTCAGGAATGACAGCAGCATCTCAGTAGTTTTATGAGGTGGTTCTTTGATGTCTCTTCAGGTGTCAAGGTACTGGCCAGCAGTAAGCTTTACTCACCTATGCACAACTCAGTCCCTTCCGTCCCATGATCTGCAGGTGGGCTTAGTCTTTGGCAGTCTTTTGGATATTTGGAAACTGGCACATCCAGAGATTTAGGCTGGGAGTGGCCAAGCTTTGAAGGCCTGAAAATCCAGACATATTCAGAGGCTGAAATGCTTGTGTTTTGTTTGTTTTTCTCTGCGCTTGTTTGTTTCTTTTCTTGTTGCTTTTTAATGAAAAACCTGGAATGAAAACTTCTGCCATTGAATAGGACTTCAAGGTCTTACACTCTTTGAAAGTAAGCTGTCAGGAAACCAGACTTACTTTTGGGCATTTCTCCTATGAGGAAAGGCTGAGAGAGTTGGGGTAGTTCAGCTTGGAGAAAAGAAGGCTCTGGGGAAACCCTACAACACCCTTCCAATGCCCAAAGGGGGGCCTACAAGAAAGCTGGAGAGGGACTTTTTGCCAGGGCCTGTTGTGAAAGGACAACAGGGGGAAATGGCTTCAAACTAAGAGTATGTGTAGGTTAGGTGTTAGGAAGGAATTCCCTACTGTGAGGGTGGTGAGACACTGGAACAAGTTGCCCACTAAACTTGTGGCTGCCCCATCCCTGCAAGCATTCAAGGCCAGGCTGGACGGAGCCCTGAGCAACCTGGTCTGGTGAAAAGTGTCCCTGCCCATGGCAGGGGGCTTGGAAGTACAAGATCTTTAACATCTCCTCCAAGCCAAACCATCCTGTGGTTCTGTGTTTCTATGATTTTGTTACACCCAGTGTTGAGGCATGTAGAACAAAAGTAGCAAGCCTTACACAAAAAGGAAGGTTTGTGAATCTTGAATTTTCTTGACATTTTGTAAATGACTTAACATTGCTTTAATTTCACTTTGTTGGTTTCTTTGCTACTGCTTGTTAGCTGGACTACTAAGCAATAATATTTTCACTTAGCTTTATTTATATTCCAGTTGAAGTGGAGTTATTTTACCCCTTACTGTTATGAAGAAAGTGCTGAAGTTTGAAGTTTCAGACTTGTGCTTCATGGTATCTAAAGTTACAACTACGTCTCCCTACCAGGATATTTTCCAGATGAAGTAATTCTTGGCGAGGCTAAAAGACCCAGAACATAAAAGATGGTATGTTGTTGTATGTTATATAAAACAAAACCTGTTTCTATACAGATTTTTTTTGAGTAGTCCATAGCATTAATATGAGAATCTTGACTGAGATCAGCTTTTACTTAGAAATCATTTATCATTGTAAATTATAATATTTATACAGCAAATATTTTCAAGAGTTAAGAATTTGTAATATTTGTATTATAAAGTCAGTGAACGAGTAGGAAAAAATAACTTGTAGCAAAAAATAATGATAGATAATTGAGAAAAATTCAAATACCAACAGCTCAGCTTCTTGGGAAATACTTCTAGGTTTTGTACACTGGGATGAAGTTAGTGGAGAGCAAAATAAAAGTCATATTTCTGAGGATTTCTGAATGTGGGAGATGGAAACAATCCTCACTTTTTACATTGTCTTTTTCCTTCCAACTTTCTCCACTTTCTAACCAGAGAAATTTAAGAACAGATTATCTCTGTAAACTGCTAATACAGAGCTTTCTGATTAATTATTCCAAATGCAGGCCTTCCTCTGGCACTGCCTCCTCTTCCCTACCCCTGTGCTCCAAATTGCCACACTCTGCTCTGCTGCCGAAATGCCCATGGTCTCAGTGGGCACAGCCTGTTTGACAGAGCAATCCCACATTGGCACCATGAGGTGTGGTGGTGCTCAGCCATGGGCAGAGAAGGGAAAGAGGCATCAGGGAGCTGAGGATGCCCTATGCCAGTGCTGCTGCCAGAGGATTGGTATGATAGAGGTTTGGCTGCACAGGTCTGCAGGATCACTAAATTTGGCAGCAAGTCTTTTTTTGTCAGCCTTCCATGCTGCTTTAACTCAAGACAGAAAGAGAGACCTACCTCTGGCCAAGTATATGTGAAGTAGAAGGTGCCCTGTACTCTGATTTGTATGGTGAGATTGACCTCCCAAAGCTGCACATGGTTCACACTGGGTGTTGTTAGAGAGAGAAATGCAAAGAGAAATAATAACAAAGTATATGGGATAAAGAGGTGGTTATGTCACAGCCACACAAAATATGTTTATAGCATAGAATCAAGAATCTATGGTGGTATGAGAGCATGGGAAACAGCATGAGAGTGCAAAGCTTGTAGAGATACTGCTCAGGACTATGCTAGGTCCACCATGTGCTGCATGTGTCAAATGTGGGGATTTGGTCTAGCAGTTTATATTGATGCTTTTAATACTTTGATGTGATTCAGAATTTTAAATTTTCATTTTCATACATGGTTCTAGTTATGCCATGGTTAGTAGTTCCTCAGCAAGACAACCCATGGGACTTTCTCTTATTTCAGAGGAACACGATTCATCTTAGATGATGGGATTACACATGAGCAGGATGTGTAATCCCATCATTGAAGTTGGGTTTGGAAATACTTTAAGTAGAGTTTCCTGGTTGTGTATGAAGAATGTACCTAAGTACATAAACATGGACTTTTCCATCTTCACCCTTCTACAGGAAAACAATACAGCCTTTCAAACAATGGGAGATTACTGCACTCCTTGGGAAGCTCAAGTCTTTCACTCAGGCACGTAGAATAAGTGATATGGCAAAACTTCCTAAAGTTGATAACAGCACTCACAATTTTGTCAAGAGAACCTTTAGAAGGAAGTACATGAATTAAAAATGTTAGCATATCTCATTTGAAATGCCATATTTTATGAGAAAAAACTCACTTTCATCTGCAAACTGACTGCCTAGAGTATTTGTGTGCTTCAAATTCTGCGGGGAAATGAAAAACATTTTCATTCCTAATGTAGATTTTTTCATTCTGAGGGTTCAACAGCTTCCATCTCTCTGACCACTGTCTTATTTCTGGTGCAGTATTTTAGACAACACAAAGCTAATATGCTGCAAAAGTTAGCTCAACACAAATTTTTTAGAAGTGGGTGTAAGAGTTAAATGGATATAAGATTAACATAGGCCTAGGATAGATTTACACTTATTCTTCTGAGGAAGTGATAGCTACCTCTCTAGTCATCACTACCCAGATCTTTCAGGGGACATCCTTGCTGCATTTTGTTGGCATGAGTTTAGATGTTGCCTGAAGTAGGGAAAACAGACCTGGATGATTATGCTCAGACAGGCCACCTGAGCACAGACACATCCATTTTTGTTGTCCTTGTTACAGGCAAAATATTGTCTGACAAGGGGAAAAGACAGACAGCTGAGGATGGGAGCACCCAACCTGAATCTGGGCTCACAGGCTTCACTGGCACAGAAAAAAGAAAAAGAGGAAAAAGAGAAAAAAAGAAAAATGAAAAAAAAAAGAAAAGGAAAGAAGAGAAAAGGAAAGAAAAGAGAAACAAAAATTGCATTCCTTCTATTTAAGTCTTTTTATAAATTGTTTTTGCAGGCAGCACAACTGCCTGATGAGTATGTGTATTCCAGTAAAGCTTTAAACAGCTTCACTAGTGCTAGCATTGGTGCTTCTGGCAAACTGCTTGAGAGAGAGAAACAACTTTCTGAAAAACCCCTGAAGTGATAGTTTTTATTCCGTCTGAATTTCTGCTATCAGCACACTGTAAGGTCAGGCAGGAGCTGGTGCAGCTGTGCTGCACCTCTTGGTGGCACTTCATCATAACCTGTAACATGGAATTGCAGCCTTGATTGGCTTTAATTCACTTCATCTCCTGATTTAGGGAGATTAGTTTAAAATGCTTTTTCTAGCATGTCATTGAAGGTGCTCTTGAAAACCTGACTTCAGCTGTCTAAGAAGTTATTCCCCCCTTTCTCACTCCATCTCCCAACTGGACATGGGCAACTCACAGCAGCTGGGGCACAATGAAACAGAATAAAAGGTCTGTCACTTGGGTGGACACTGTCAAACCTTGGCATAAAACCACCATCAGGAGCAGCTTAACTGAGCAGCCAACACCCTTCCAAATCAGCTTTGGCACAAGTGGTCCTACAATGCAAATAGCCAGAGCTGAGGTGAAAGCCATGCCACGCTCACTTTGTGTGCTCAGACTGGGTGAAGACAAAAGGAAAAGGGGGCTGAGTATTCCCCACTGGAGGACTGACCAGTTAGCAGATGGTTTTACTCTGTTCTGGCTCTAGTGGTTTTGGGAGATGATTTCATGAAGTATTTGCCTGAGCTTTTCCCTTAATATGGTGGTTTTCTGATGTATAGTTCTTTAATTGACCAAAATGTTTTTATTACATGGAGAATCATTATATACAGTGAGTCAGATTAGTAGGAGAAAAATCTGAGATGAGTAAGGAATTGGCTAATAGGGATATGACAATTAGTGCTGGAAGCTGAAATGTTGGAACTTATTAGAGAAATTCCTGTTGGTCTTGGGAGCAATTTAGTACAATAGACCTTTGCAATAAAATAACAGTACTAGTGAAATAAGCTGATGACTCAAAGCTTGGAGTTGTAATGAAGAGAAAGGAGGATTCACATTTCCCTTACTTAAGGGGAAGGAATGAGCTGGATCTTGCAAATCAGACAAATGAAGTGGTGTGATATGGGGAGCAAAGTGACTTTTCAAGGAGGTGAGATGGAGAGTTTGCCAGTTTGGGTTAGAAAAGCAAAACCTGAGAGGATTTGATTGTTACCTGTCTGGAAGATAAAAATCAGGGAATGCTTAGGACTGTTTCAGTTTTAGGCCTGTCCTACTGTATAAACAGATTCTCTGAAGAGCTGCACATGTAGGCTGGAAATTAGAAAATATTATGAGCTTGCAGAGGCCCAAAATTCTGCAACAGCTTCCCAGTGAGAGAAATGGAGATATTTACCTATTCCTGCCTGTGTGCTTAGGTGATTTACAGAAAGTTTTGTCTGATGTAGATGTTTGTGAGAGGAGAAGATTTGACTTGAGATGCAGAATTCAATATTATTTTTCCTGGCTGAGAATATCTGAAAAAAAACCCTGCTGACATTATCATAAATGCTGTTCTTAAGCTATTCAAGCTGCTTACTTCAGAGTGTGATCTTCCCTCTTACTTCTGGTAATTTCATTAGGTTGCTAACAAAGCTGACGTTGATTTGTCACTGGTTTTCAAAATTGCTCTGAATTGAGGAACGTCACACCTCTCCCAGCTGTTGTTGCAGGTTGTCAGCAGAGCTTGTTCAAACATTGTGCCACAGGTATGCATTGAGTCAGAGCTTTGTAAGTGCTCCTTGCAGCTTGGAGACACAGGGGTTTGCCCAAATTTCTATCAATAATCTCATATTTAGGAGATAAAATATTCCCATTGCAGGAAAGTGTGCCAGGTGTCTGAGTATTGTGCACTAAGCCCATCAGGCCACCCGGGCTCAGCAGGAGGATGTTGGCACTGTGCCACGCCAGAAGTGCCAATTTCCTGTAGGGTGGCACATCAAAGGTTCATGGACTTCAGGCAGAGGCTTTGGATGTAGCAAGGTACTGCCAATTGCCATGATCAAACAGAATAGCCAGAGAGAATGGGTTAGGTGAGAGTGAATTTTGATAAGGTGAACAGCGTGTGTGTCTGGGAGATTTCTAGGACTGCTCACCTCAGTCCCAAGTTCCTGTGTCTGTCTCCCTGTGAGTGCAATGGCTCAAAGTGAGCTTTGCTTATATAGAAGCAAATTCTATTAATCTTAGCTTTCTTCCTGATTTGATTTTTTTAATTTATTGCCATCACAATCTGAGCCTTTTAGCTGTAGCTGGAGCCATATCTGTAGAAACTTTGGTGAGCTACTGTCCCTTACCACACCTCCATTCTATATCTATACGCATCTTGCTGTATAGGAAAAAGAAGTCTACAAGGGCTGTCTGAGTCTTTTCCCAAGGCTTTTCCAGTCTTTTGAGTCGAAGATGTGCTCTGATAGGTTCTCATCCTAAAGATGATTCCATTGGCTTTCCATTTTTATCATCATCTCTCAGTAAATCATACAGACAAAATCACAAGGACTTTGCTTGGTCCAACATCTGTGCACTCTGACCTGTACCAAACAGTATCTGGATGTGAACACATGCATGTGTGCTGACCACAATGTTTAAGTGCACTTTTGTTCAGAGAAGTCTTGTATGTTAGAATCAAAACATCCCTGGTGATGTATGGAATTCTGCTGCAATTCTTGATGGAGGTGAAGCCTGCTTTTCCCTCCTACCCATCCAGTGCAGTAGGTAAGCTATGAGCAAGGCAGGCTGCTTGAAATGCTGAGTGACAGCCATACAGGGAGGTGGTATGACAGGCTGTTATTTCTCAGAAGTATCTATTCAGTAGAATATGTCACATTTCCAGCCTTTCATCCCATTTTAAAATGGAAAAAAGAACAGAAATACAATTTTTTTTTCATAAAATGGATTCTTATGATTCATGCACACCTCTAATTCGTGAGATTTTTCAAAGAACTGTAACATGAAAATTAAAGTATTAGAAAATATTTTGTTGACTGAAGGAAATGAAACATTGTTAACACTTTAATGAGCTCTGTTACCTGCTGCCTATACAGCTCCATACCTAAACTCAGAAGGATGGTGCTGTTGGAACTATACACAGCAATGGACTTAAACCCACCATGAATTAAATGAAATAATGAAATAATTTCAAGTTGTTTAAGTAAATGGAAAGCAATTTTTCTTTTTTAATAATTGATCTTGACTCTGAATTAATGAGCCATCTGTAAATTACATGTTTCCAATATAAAATTGTTCATAGAATGAAAAGATGACCACATCGAGAAATTTGTAAATTTTGTTTAAAACCTATATTAAGGATTATTTGAGAGGTGGAATTGTGTTTAAAAACCCAATAATTTTCTGTTCAAGCCACCTGACTGAACACTGGTGGTTCAGTTCTCCATGTATTTCTGGTTTCCTGCAGTACTGGGCATGGTTTCACTCTGACTTTGCTACTTATGCTCAACATCATCCTGCTTCTGTGTTTCTCTAGATCTACTGTTCCCTACATGCCTGGAAATTTTGTCAGGGTAACTGTTGAGATTTTTCTGTGATTCTTTTAAGTGTCTTACATCCCAAACTGAACTGCCATGCAATTGTGTAGCACCAGATTCAGGTAAATCCAGTGTTTTATATGAGCTTTAGTCTCAGTGCCATACTTGTGGGTAACTGCAGATGAACTCCACAGAACTTCTTGTCTGTCTAGTGATGACTTAATATACTGATGACTTTATTCATTTTTTTAAATTTACCTCTCCAAAACTTTCTGGGCAGTCCCAAATCGACCCAGTGGGCTATGCTTACAGGAAGTAATGGATTTATTGCATCTGCTCTAAGCAAGATCTCTGAACCAGAGAGTCCTGGCTTGTGCAATGAAGTTCTTAATATTTGTTCTTGGTACAAGTGCACTTGTTTGGGGTAAAACTCTGGTTTGCAATGGAATGTTCACGGAAATTATTAGACTTCTGGGCACACTTCACCTGGTAGTAACTGAAAAAGTTGCATTATCAGAGTAAAACCAAATGATGTGTCCAGTCTGTTATGAAAGCAATCCTGAGTCAGGCTTCACGTCAGCTTGCAGCTGCACAATCACCTTTACTATTGCTTCTTTTTCTGGGCTCTAAAGGAATTGAGGACTCATTGCCTCATCTGACATGTGAAGTAAATGAAACAGCAGAAAATTGTACACAGTGGGAATTGCAGAGCTTGGAACACTTCAGCTTCAGCATTTTTCAAAGGCATCCCTGACATCACTGCTGCTGTCCCTTGTACACGTGCATATATGATGTAGCAATCTTAGTAATTAGTGGGCTATTAGCAAAGAAGAATTTTGTTCCAAATGCTCCCTTGAGCATTGTCTGTTCTAAGGAAAGGAAGAAAGAGCCTGGTGAGGCAGACTGAGCTTTGCCATGCAACATGAACTGCTGTTTTACAGCTACCAGGTTCATAAAGTTGGTCTGAATTTCTCTGATTTTCTTTGTAGCCATTTTAAGTCCTTCTGCTAACTGAAAGTTGGCGATGTCTTCTCAGAATAACTGATGTGATTTGGCTGTGGAAACATCTTTATTTTCTGTGGGAGAGGTAGAGATAGTCTATTGCAACAGAACTGGGTAGGAGCAGGTACATCACGACCTGGGTCCTGCTCAGCAGTGTTCAGTGCTGCTGGTATGTGGGTGATTCATTATTGCTTAATAAGAAACTAGTACAGACCATGCATGACAAGAAACAGCCCTAAAATTGTTATAGTTTTACAAAGCAACAACAAGTATGAAGTTTATTATGTCACTCTGTGCAGTTGTGTTATTACAAAGCAGGTATGTTAAGGTGCATTAAGGATGAGGTAGGACACCACAGTCCTTTTGCTGTGCAGGTGCAGATGCTGGAATGAAGGATGCAAAGTCTTGATGCTGTGTTTTGGGTCAGCATAGTGCTGTGCAACCCTTAGGAGAGTCCAGCTCAAGCTTTGATTATACATTTCTCCTTAGTTTTCTCATTATTCACCTTTCTGAGTGATAAGCATTCATTTCCTTAAAGTTGCTTAAAACACAACTTCAATTTTGTCCTGTTGTCTGTATTTAGTGCCATTGTTCAGCTCCCATTCAATCTGCAGAGGGTACCCAGCTGCAGTTGCTCAGAGCACACAGCACTGGCTTCACTGCAGGCAGCACAGGGAGCAGTGCATTAATAGATCCTGCACCCATCCTGCCCAGTTGCTGTTCTGCTATGTGAAAAGAAATAGACTGGTTTTCCTCAAAAATGTATTAAGTTCTCTTGTACACAGCATGGCATCTGAAGGGCTTTTTCATAGTACACAAAACAAAACTAACTTTGCTCTTACTTATAGAAGGGCCACACATTTACTTCACAGCTGTATGACAACAGCACCTGGATGATGGTCAACAAAATCAAGGCCACAGCATAGTAAAAGATGCAACATTTTAGAAACAAAAACTATCTACTGTTGTAGAGCTGTACGGGAGGGGAAATTAGTTTCATTTTAAAATAAAATCCATTTCACACACTTTCACCTACTCTCTCATACCCATGTATGTACACAAAACCACCAAGACCATATCTCAAAGTGGTCTGGCATTCAATCATATGTGACAAAAATTGCAGATGTCAAGGGATACAGGTCAGTAATAGTAATGCCAGTGCATATCTGCTTACAGTGGGATCAGGAGCAAGACTTGGGAGAGCTGGCAGCGTTGGCCAGGCTGTGGCTGTGGGCGTTGGGACATGCAGTGGCTCCCAGATCATCTTTGTTGCACAAGAAGGAATGAGAAATATTCTTAATTTAAACAAAAGAAACAAAAAAAGTGGTTCCTTTATATGCATTCACCTGCCCTTGTGTTTCCTCATATTTACTTGTAGAGCCAGGTTAATCAAACCCCAGGGATTGAGTTATCTTGAATCCTTTGGGCATGAGTTGGGAAGTCCTTGGCTAAGAAAGAGAGCCTGCAGGCCTGAAGGGGCTTCACCTCCTGCAGAGGGGCTGTGAAGGACTTGAGAGGCTTGAATTCCTCCTCCAGGGCAGCCCAAGCCACACAGTCCTCCAGAAATCTGCTCACTGCCCTATGTCCCATCTCTGCTTGATCTGTTGTTGCTACAGTGTCTTGATTTAGGAGGATTGCTTTGACACATCTGGTGTAAACACATTAACCTCTAAATTCTAGAAATAGTCATATCCATCCAGAAACTGGGTGCATAGGTCAGGCCTCAAGCAGTATCTTTCCAAATATAATTTGAAGCACTTGTGTGTCTGTGGATTCTATCAGCATTTTCAGTAAGTTTATTTCCAAGGATTGAGTGCACAATGTTTTTGAGGCAATTAGGAGTGTGCTACCTCTACGGAAGTGTCAGACTGATAGAGTAACTAAACATTTAGAAAGCAAGAACTGTTTTTATTTGCTAGTGATAAAGCCATCACTTTTCTTGAATAGAATCATGCCCTCAGTGGAAGTGCAGGTGCTGGTTCCCCTGACCCCTTTCTCTTGAGCATTCTTATTCCAGCCTCTCCTCCCTACATGTCCTCTGTCCCTGCACCCTCTGATAAATTCATTTATTGGATTCTGGGAGTAGCAGTTTTCCTAGGGGGGCAGTTGCCTCTGTGAGCCCACAGAAGAGATTGTCAGGAATCATGTTTGGGTTTCTTGGGGTAAAAAGTTGCTGGAGCTGCTCCTGGACTAGCTCACAGCTGTATTTACTAGTGTACACCTCGTTTTTTGTTTGTTTGTTTTGGGAGGACAATGCATAGCAAAAAGAGTGTTTAACCTCAAAATTGTACAACAATATATTTTACAATGATGGTTACACTCCTGTCTTTTCAGAAACTTCCCATGCATCCTTTCTCTCTGTGCAGGGTGTTTTATATCCTTGCATTGAGCACTGCACATGGATGTCATTGGGGCCCAATCTATCCCCAGTTTATGCTCTGTGCACCCCTGCTGTTCTAGCTCATAGTTTCTGAGCAGGCAAAAGAGCAGCATTATTTGCAAGGGCTGAAATGTTTTGCTCTCTGTGTTGGACACTGGCTAAGTACACACCAAGGGGGGAGTCCTTTGGAAGGACTGGAAGAATCTGTGTGTCCACTGACTGTATCTAATGGGCTAAGTTAAATCTTCCTGACTTCTGAATAGGGGTTTCCATGGAAAGTTAACTGTGATCTTCTTGATAGGCTTGGCTTGTATACCTTCAGCATGTTAGCTTGCATTTCTCAAACAAACAAATATGATATGTAGAGGCCAAAGTAACTAACACAAATCTCATCCTGAAAAATCTGGTGTATTGCAAACACTTTTTATGAAAAATCCATTATGTATTCAGGTTTTCAAGACTGTGCTGTATTAGAAATCCCCTCCTAGTTCCATTACATTTCCATGTGTGTGCAATCTGTGTGAATTGCAGGAGAGCTGATGGAAGAAGAAAGCCACATGATGAACTGCTGGACAAAACCCACTGCTCTGGATGCATTCTCTCACTGTGTCTTTAAGCACTGCTTGCTTGTGTGTCCAAATTACACCTCTCTGCTTAACTGTTCTGTGTGTTTTGTGCTCTCTGCTAATGATTTCAGAGTAATTATGTCTTGCTTACTTTAAGCTCCGAAGTATTTCCTTGCTCCCATTTCATCCACAGACCTGGCACAGTGGCCTGACCATGTGCTATGCTGTCAGGCACATTCAGCCAGACTCATCTGTGAGTTTTATGCAAAGAGAATTTGAAAGATGCTCTCCTTGCAGTGACTATGCAATCCCAGAAGATGGAAGGGCAGGAAAACATGACATGAGAAATAAAAAGCCTTTTCAGATCCCATGCTTAATTTGGGAGCTGGCAGTTAGTGAAAGCACCCTTTAGCTTGAAAATTGTAAAAATGTGCAAAGATAATTAGTAAAAACCAAAGAATATGGGACCCCTGAATATCATTTTAATTAAAATAATTTTTCAGAGGAGAACAGCATTTTAAATGCATACTATCATAACAGCCCAGAGAGGAATATTAGTAGCAATATGAACTAGAAACTGACAGTCACTTCTGGAGAAAAAATAGCTCAAATTGGTGGGCACAGTCAGATCTGCCCTTTCCAGGTCCATGTGGAGCTGTAACAAACTTACTGCCCTGCTCCCAGAAGCTACTGATTTCTCAGCTGAGTAATTGAGGACGTGAGCACTTACACTTGGCTGTCATAAACCAGGTTTGCTTAAATCCTCCAGCTGGGGGGTGCTGATTGCTGACGAGATGAGGGAGCTAACAGCTGTGGCCAGTAGCTTTTAAACAGCTCTCTCTTGATTGCTTATAATCACCTAATTATAATTTGAATAAATTAAAAAATACACTTCTACTTAAACTGCCATTAAGGCATGTTGGAGCTGGGACTGCTGCCTTCTAGATCAACTTTTCTAAATAACAAAATTTTTTTAAAAATTCACATTTCTTTTGCTCTCAAGCACCGTGAAATCTGTTTCCGTAAATTGCAACATGGTGTGTTAAGTCAGAGCAAAAAGAGCTAAAGCCTGGGAAATACTGGCATCCAGAACCAACATCCAAGGGCAGCTAGAGGCTTTCATTTTTTTCATCAGACGTTGGCAAGTCTATTAAAAAAAATATTTATCTTTGTTGTTTGTGATTCTAGGGGCCCGCTTGTCTACTCTGGACTTTTTCTTCATTTTTCCTGTCAGTCATCAAGGCTGTGACAGCCTTACAAGCCTTTGCTGACTGGCCTGTTGCTGAGGATGTTTTATTCCTCCTTTCCCAGGGCCCCTGGCTCAGGAGTCCCCACCTTTGAAGTGTCAGTGTCAGTAGGAAACCTAAACTTAAACAACGTCAGGTTTGTCATGTCCTTGTCCAAAGGCAACCTGACAGCTCAGAGGCTTCTCTGCTTGTTTCCTATGTACTGACCTGCCCTAAAACCTAGATATTTGGGTTATATCACCACTGGTAAAATAAATCCATGCCTGTTTATCCAATACAATCTTGTTATACTTTAATAATAATTTCTGCTTTCCCAGTGTCCTCGAGTTTGTTGATACCATGGAAAGTCACTGATAAGATGTGATGAGGTGGTAAGAATTCCACTGTGAGAAAAACCACATAAACAAATAAATCTGTCATTTGTGTATCAACACACACAGACTTCACATCCATTGAGTTTTGTTAGCTGGAGGCTTGGGTTGTGCAGTTATCCTCCTTGAGGAACGTTTGTGTCATTGTTTGAATACGAAATAAGTACGTATGTATTTGTGTGTATAAACCCTGCCTTTTGACCTGGAGCATGCTTTGAGGTGACAACAGCTATGAGGGTTTAAAAACCACATAAGCTGCAGCATTCAGCTCTTTCATAATTGTGAATTCAAGTCACGTCTCAGAAATGCTGTTAGGTCATGGCTGCTGAGAAGTCTTGGATAAATCATTGCTGTCAGCAGCTGAGCAGTCCAGGTTGGGGAGGTTTTCTGTTTCTGCTGCCTCTGTGGAGGGAGCCCAGAGTGAGAAAAAGCAGCTGTGAGCCTCAGCGGCTTTCTCTGGAGCTAGACAAAGCCTAAGATGGGAGGAGGAGAGACTATACTAAGAAAGATAGGGGGTGGAAGGGGGGCAGTGATGCCTGAAATACAAAAACTCATTTAAGTCAGTATCCTGGCTCTCTGATTAAATGAGGAGGGTGGAGGTTGCTCCAGAGCTGGGCAAATCCCCTGAACCAAAGAGATGCATTCCTGGACTGCATCCCACAATGCAGATCTTCAAAGCTGTGCATATCCAACTGCACGAGCTGAGGGAAAATTGCCATTTACTGGGGATTTACCAAATCTGACATTTCTTAATATGAAAAGCTGATGCCACAGTGAATACAGATCCATGGAAAACTGAGTGAATCATTGCAGCTGTTAATGGGTTTCTGAGGAATCTCCTCTGTGCCTGGTAAGAACTGTTCTTTTATTACTTTGAGACCACTAGAACAGTTTATCTGCCCTGTGGGTGTTATTAACATATGCCAAGAATATCAAGATAATATCAGGAACACAGAATGAGAAATAATAACTTAGGGACTGAAATGTAATGGACTCAGAGGGACATGTGGACTAGTGACTGAATAAAATGGGAAACCAAACATTACTGGGAGGTTTCTTTTTTTTTTCAGCTATGCCACATTTAACTTCCCTGAGCATGAGTCTATAATGAAAGTACTCATGTTTACTTATCTTCAATGTGTGTCAAACCTTTGTCAGAGAAAGGCTTTATGATATTACAGTTTAATATACTGAAGATGTGCAAGGTTTATCATAGTATCTTAGCCACAAATATCCCCACACACAAAAAGTTAGTGTCGATTGACCCTGTTCCCTGATTGAAGCAATCCTTTATTTTCTTAACACATTGCCCTTTCCTTCAGAAAGGCTTTTCATTACCAAAAGAGTGCTTTTGTGACATGAATATTTATGAATGAGTGTCTTGATTTATATTTATTCCATTCCATCAATCTCATAGTAAAATGAGATCTTATAGCTTCAGTCTGTGTCATTCACATGAACTGCAGGATTTTTGCACCAGGGAGTATCCCTTACTCTGTGCACACTAAATACCTTTCCTGAGCTCTTCCTGTGTTGCTTCAGTATAGTAACCACGTGGAGGATCACAATGAAGGGATTACAGGAAAGGACTCACTTATGTAAAGCCTGCATTACTGCTAGATTATTTGGGCTATTTTTATAGGTAAATTATGGGCTATGTGCAGCCAAGTTTGATGATAATACTTCTAACAAGAACAAAAAGTGAGTGTGACCACAGTGTTGACTGCAACAGATTGAGACACATTAGTTTATTTTATTATATAGCCAAATAAATCTGTAAAGAGCAGTTAAGAAAACAAAGCGATTTTAATATGTGCATATGAGAAAAAATTTCTTCACATTTGAAAGACATGGTTAAAAGTGACAGTGGAAACACTGAGTGAAAGGCCATAGTATTAGTGACTGGGATAGGCTGGCATGGTTTTAACTAGCATTTAAAAGTTGTTCAATTTTTCAATTAGCTGTGAAAAAACACAGTGAAGGGAAGGAAATCACGTCTGCACCTTATTCTCTAGGTGGATATCTGGATTTTCTTTCCATGCATGAAGCTGTTGAGAACAGAGGCTTCATAATTTGTGTCTTCTTATTCAAAGTTCGTGCTAACTGTGTAATTTCACGGAGAACAAAAAAAGATATTAAAGATTGCATAAAACATAATATTCTTAAAGTAGTTCAGAAAGACCTAAACTGTATGTTTTCCATTGAGTTTTGGAAGCCACCACAAAAACAATTAAATATATGTGATGCTATCCCATGGAAAATGTGTGATCAAACTCCATTTTTATCACCATACTGATATAAAAACTAACCCAGTGTTTCAATAATAGGTCATGACAATATGAACTGTTGGCATAGAGACCAGATATAGTTTTTGAACAGAATTTAGGAGGCCCACTGACTTCACTTGTTTAAAAGCTGAGTATTGATTTGCACTTACTCTGTGTCACAAGAACACATCAGACCTCTTAACTTATTAATCAGCTGAAAAATAAAAACATTTCTTTATTGTATAGATATACCTTTTAAATACCTTTTTTTCTTGTCACCTGACATTATAAGAGTGTTGCTATTTCTATCCTGATTTTTTGGGATATGTTCTTAATACCAATATGACAGAGACCAGCTGAGTACCTATGGATGGATACCTGATAGATGTGAAGAGCTGAAGAATATTTATTTAATAGCCTATTGTCTTTACAATTCTGATTTTTTTTGCCAGACTTTTTATTTAAAAGTCAGAAATTCAAAGCCTTTGGTAAGGGACATACTATTGGCCAAATCAAGTAACATTGACTGAAATTAAGATGCCTCCATGGCTGTGGTTTCCTCTGGTTCCTTACCGTTTCCACTTGCTGTTGAAAACCAGAGCTCCCAGTTTCTGAGTGATATTTTTGCTCTTCACTTCTCCACTGTGGCAGCTTGGAAATATAATTTAATGTAATGAGTCAGAGGCTCAGTTTCATCACATGAAGATCAGGTGAAAGCAGCCATCAGTTGCGCCTGGGGATTGTGTCCCACTCATCTCTTCAGCTCCTTAGCTCGTTTCCTCATTTCATCCAGGGTTTACACCTGATATCTGGGAGCAACATTTGGGCACCACTGATGCCTTGGCTGCTTTCATAATAGGTCTGCTTGGTGCTTACAATCTAAAATACAAGTGCAGATTTAGCCTCTGTTGCATGTCTGTGATGATACCTGCAAGACAAAGGCTCGAGAGCATTCCAGAGCCACAGACCTCTCCAAAGGATCAGCTTCTGCTTCAGTGGAGCTCCTAATCTCTTGTCAGTAGAGGAGTGTGGTCCTGCTCACTCTCAAAGAGAGGCTCATGGTGCCTTATTGCAGGTGGCCCAGAGGAAAGGGGGGGTTGATGCACTGTTGGAGTCAACATGGCCAGAGCAGGAAAGTAGGGGCATTACAGAATGCATCTGGGACCTGCAGGCATCTTGTTTTCATTGCACATTTCAGAAATACAAACTAATAACTGTTATTTTTTGCATTGCTTAGAAGAGAAATTACATAACCTTCCTGTGGAATTGTACATCTCCAAGTATGGCCTAAGTTACACAAGCTAAATGGCCTCCTTAAGGGCTGTGTCCTTGGCAGTGTACTTGCAGTGCTTTTTGTTGATTTATGCTCTAGTGTTTGTCCTATTTTGCAAATGCAAATATTTTCTCAGGTATTTAAAAAGCCACATCCCTGTTTTCTGTAAAATAGAGCCATCCCTCACCCTTCTAGTTATACAGAGTAAAGCCTTTAAAATAATTAATCTTGAGCAGAGCATCAAATAACAAATAAATCACATATCCAATAATATATCCAGCAAAGAACCTCTTAGTTGAATAAATACATCCATAACATTTCTAAGAATCATTGCTGCATCAAACACCTCTTGATACCCTGCCTTTTCCCTCCCCAGCCTCCCATGAAATTTAGTAAAATACCAATAGATTTGACCTCACAAAGATCAGAATTTTTTGTGTTTGGGAAGTGACACTGGCACAATTAATGGACCCTGAGAATATAATCATGACTGTGTGCAAGTTTGATCTCAAGTCCCAGAACTGTTCTGGTTTCTGGAAGCTGTCTGGCATGGGATGGGTTCCTGAGCAGGGCTGTGCCATAGATTTTCCCTGGCAGGCTGAGTGGTTGGTGCCAACAAGTGCTGTGTTGTCTGGAAGCAATAATGAAGGAGGTATTCAAGCCACAAAACAGATTACTGGGGATGCTTTTTAATTGCTGCAATTAAGATGAACAGGCCAAATCAATGTACCATTGTATGGAGGTGGCTGGCATGTTGTTCTAAAATAATACCTGTACCTTTTCAGTATAAATTATTCTGTGATGTGAATTGCACATGCCAGGTCTTATTTAAAAGGCACAGCCTGAAAGCATAGCAGCAGGAGAGAAATAAGAATGTCCCCATTCATCTTAGCTTTGATGTCTAAACAACAATTTAAATACCCATTATTGATTTGCTACAGAAACAGGAACATCCAGCAAATGGTTTTATTTCACTTTACCTAGAAATGCAAATATTTGTCCAGTTGCCTGATTGTTCCATGTGTGCATAAGTCCATGACAGTGATATGAATAAAATATAACAAAGTCATAAAGTCAATATAGGCTGATCACATTCTCTTTCTGAGAATACTTGCAAGGAACTAAGGAGCTTAGTAACCAATCGGTTCACATTTAAAATTAGCTTTCAAAAAGTGCAGGATATATAATTTTTTTCTGGAAATAAAAAGAATACATGTTTTGGTTATCTTTCCCTCTAACACCTTTGAATGTAAGTACTGCCTCCACATAGCCTAGAAAGTGGGACGTAGAGATCTTCATGTTCTTCCCATGTTTCCTCCAGGTGTGCTGCTTGGGTTCAGCACTTTGGGATAAGACTGGGCTGCTTTGGAGACACAAGCTCAGACTTCCACCCCATGTGCCTTTGTTTCAAACAAAGGTCCCTGCTTGGACCTCTGCTGGCTTGGGTGCAAATGCTGCATTGTGTGGCTCTATGTGATGAAGCAGCACTCTCTCTCTGTCTTACCCTCCACTCATCTCTTCTTCCCCTGGGGCCAGCCTGGAGCCAGCCCAGCCACCCTGCAGAGCAGGATAGGGGCAGGTGGGTGCACAGGGACACTCCCCACGTTACCTTCATCTCCTACCCCTTCCCTGTGAACATTGGACCAGTTGGATGCTGTTCCCCTGGTGCCCAGTGTCTGGGGTGAGGCTGGGTGCAGCAGGTGACATTTTCCCCAGGCCTTGGCTTTCGTGGACTGAGCCTTGCTCCCTGTGCATGCTGCCATAGGCAAAGAGAAAGTGATGCTGGGCAGGAGGCATTTTTCCCTATCTTAACCTTTTTCTTGTGCTGTTTTTGCTTTGTGTAGTGGGAAGGCAGCCTGTGGCATGCCAGGGGCTGCCAGGACACTTGACCTGCTCTCAGCCTGCCAGTGAAAAGCCTCTGCTGAGCTCAGTGCCTTCTTGTCAGACATGGTGCTTCAGGCCCCTTGTGTGGCTGCATGTTTGGAGAGGCCCTGTCACAATGATGTCCTTGTGTTGATGACACCTCTGGTGTCAGCATGATGCTGACACCCCACTCACTGCCAGGGACTTTCCAGGGGAGATGAAGAGGAGCAGCAGCTTTTGGGGTGGTAGAGCCCAGCAGTGCAGCTGGCTCCCTCCTCCCTGCACTGCCTGGGCTCTGCCTGCCACCAGCAGAGAGAAATGCTCAGGTTGGTGTGCCTGTGTTTCTTTTTTCCCCACTTTAATGAGGTCATGACCCCTAATGGAGTTGTTGCCCATGTACTTCCAGCCATGGCATGTGTAGCTTTTGGCACCATGTGGCCAAGTAGGGCCGTGCATATGGACCATGAGACACATTTACTTTCTCTTGTAATGCTCCATTCAGATTAAAAGAACCCAAGGAGCACTTTGGTAATTCTTAGATAAAAAGCAGATACCTCCAGTTGGTAGCTCATGTCTCTAAATTAACTCAGAGGTGATAGTTCCAAGGAGGGTCTTGTGGAGGGCTGGGTCCTCAGCAGCTCTGTCAGTGCCTGGCACTGCGGCCCCGTGCCAGCCAGGCTGGTAAACACAGCAGCAGGGGCAACGTTTGAACCACAGATTAGTTCTAACAAAAATGCATCTTTTCTTACTCCTACTCTCTGTATTCTTTGTACTGTGGTTTTGTCATTATATGGAATGGGATTTTTGGCTTATTGAGAGCTACACTTGCATGTCTATATTCAGTAAAAAGGGATGAATTAAGTGGCTGTGACCACAGCTTCTCTGGAGCTGAGGCCAACTGCAGCATGGTCAAGAGTTCCCTATATCTGTGGTGAAAGATAAAATTTAGCAAAGCATTTTAGATTATTAGCACAAATCTGCAGTTTAAGTAGAGCACTCTGCCAGTCAGACTATTGAAAAATCAATAGCAAGGTATGCACTCAGTTTTTCCCAGAGAACATTATGATTTTCTTACAGTGACAAAATTAGCATTAAGAACTGGCTTCATGCAGACATTTACATGCTGGCATGAGTCATGAACTTGAAAAGGAGTCTGCCTAGGTAATTAATTTTCTCTCTGTTATTGCAGATCTTGTCTTTGCTCATGTATTTCTTTTTTTTTAAGGCTACATTTAAAAATTACTTTAACCCCAAGATTTTGGGCTGAATTAATTTTAATAATACTCCTCAGCATGACCAATACAGGACATGATGGAAATTCAGTTTTAAATTCATGAGAGTCTTCTGTTTTAAGTACTTGCCTGGAATTAAGTGGATCTGCCACAGAAGACTGACCCATGTGTGTGATCTTTTGCATGTTCTTCTCTGCTTTTGTTGCCAGCTTTAAAATGAGGATAACTATATTCATTGTAAAAATGTCCCAGGAGTTGAAAGTCTTTGTGAAGAAGCCTGATTTCATGATGGCAGAGATTCCTTGATTTATTGCATGTCACAAAACTGGGATCTTCCAGGGCCAGTGGAAATGCCTTATACATCTGTGTAGAGAGCTGAGTCATTTACCTCATTCTTCTGAGGCTGTGGCAGAGTGGAAAACAAGCACAGGCTCATACCAACACTACCTTTTATAGCATCCATTTTTTTGCTTCAGACTGATGTCCCTCTGGAAATCTCATCTAGGAACACTCCTTAAGGTGCTGGGAGATGCCCTGAATCTCAGACAGCACTGCAGAACCTTTTCTCTCTGCCATCATTCTTGCTTCTCTTGCCAATACTGCCCTGTAGATGAGAAGAGGCTTGAGATACAGGGCAGAGCTAATGAGATCTCACAGGCACTATCTCATCAGGCAGCATCCAGCTGATGCTGAAGGTCACATGAACACTGCTGATGGGCTGATACATAAATATACTTTGTGCACATGAAGCAAATGAAAAGTTAGTTTGCATCCCTGCAAACCTCTCAAGATCCTCATTTAATTGTGCTGGCACGAAGCTTCTGAAGGCTTTCAGTGGCAGAGTCTTATTACTACAGCTGCAGATTAAAACTCATCCTCTGTGTTGTTGGGAATGTCACTTGATGTACTTACCATGCTGAGCCTCAAGAGTACAATGCTGAATTTCTGGGGTATAAAAAGTACAGCATGATAGATTTATGGATTCTAGTGCAACCTGCAGCACCAATGAACACAAATAAAAACACATCTACAGTAAATATGCCTACATGAGTAAATCCATCCTTAGAAAAATCCACGCTTTAGGTCTTCAACATTGCTGGCTTGGAAAAGTACTTATCCATAAACATTTTTTGATGCTTGGATGCATATCTTAATTACATATTTTGGGTGCTACGGATTTCTCCCTGGATGAAAAACAAGTGGGTTTTTAGCTCACTGAACTTTTGAGTAATCAATTGGTGGGATATGGATACCATATATGGATATAGGTAAATGGATATCCCTGGATATAGGTAAATGTTTTCTAAAATTATTATTAATATGGTTTACAAGTGTTACTGGGAGAATCAATTTGAAATTGCTTGAATACCTAATGTGATAAGAAACTGTGATCATTTGCACAATAATGTAATGTTTCTCTAACATTTGTGCTGTATAACTTTTTTGGAACTTGCTTTCCTTCAGGAAGAAAGGTGGGTTTTGTCTGATACTACTTTGACAACAAGAGGAACTATTTAAATCCTTTGGATTATTGTAGAATAATTGAGTTGGAAAAGGTGTTTAAAGGACATCTGGATCCAATCCCCTGCAGTGACCAGGGACATCTTCAATAAGATCAGGCTCCCATCCAACCTGACCTTAAATGTTTCCAGGGTTCAGACATGTACGAGGTTGCTTCCTGGGAACCTGTCCTGGTGTTTCACCACCCTCACTGTGAAAAACTTATTTATATCTAATCTAAATTGACCCCTCCTTTTATTTTAAAACCATTGCCCCTCATTCTATGCCACAGACCCTGCTAAAAAGCAGATTTCTCCTGGATTCATTAGTGCCAAGGCTTTTTTTTAAACAAGGAAAGAAAAGTGTTTGTTCTGGGAGAGATTTCTGGAAAATAAGTAAGTCACAAGCACCACATTTCAGCAGCACTTGTGCTTCCTTGTGGGGTGTGTGCTTGTCCCACCTACCCTGGGCTTGTGTAGAACGGAGCAGACCCCTCCATGTGACCATGTGCTGTGGACCCCAAATGCACAGGAGTCAGCCAGACCCCTGCTGTCCCACATGAGCATACCAAGTCACCATAAGCAAATTCACTTCTCAGATTTATATGCTTATGAAGGCATTGCTGCTAGAAAAGGCCTCTGGATGTGTGACTTGGGTTGTTAAAAGGACACCATCTTGGGAGCAATATGCTCAGAAAAATGCTCGGGAAAAAACTGTCCCAGCCAGTATATGGCTCAAATGCCAAACTATGCAGCAAAACCACGTTAAATAAACTGTAAAATCTATTTCCACTGCTGATGGATAACTGCTCACTGGGTTTCATGGTTTTGTCCTTTTGCTTGGGTTTACTCTTTTCTGGTTTTGAGAATCCCTTTTTTGAAATCTCTCTTTACCTTAAACCAAACAAGTATGAGAAGCATGGTGTCCCTTTTTTTCTGGGTGTTGAAAAAAGGCAGACTTGAGGAGTCATCCAGTCCATCTTCTTGGGCAAAAGCCAGATTTCTGTCCTTCTCATAGGCATAGCATAAGAACATGGTCTCTGTCTTCTCCATACTAGCTCAAATACCTGATAAGTGATGATCATGCAGGATGATTAGCTGTTCCCAGTAGTGTGTTGTTAGTGGGCTGCCTTCCATGATGTTCACCGCTATTCCACCAGATACTCCATCCAGGAAAATACACCTGGGGAAATACACTAGCTTCAGAGGCTTAGTGCTGAACATGCTTGCAATCTTAAAAGTCCTCTTTTGTCTTGGAAAAGAAACTGATGGCATCTTTTCTAAACCTGGTTCCTTTTTTTCCTTTTTTGTTTTTTTAAATTTCTCTCCAGTGGTAGAGAGAAATAGGTTAGAGCTTTTTGCTCCAAAGCCAAGAGTGAAAACAGCCATGAACTGAAGGCTGAGAAAATTCCCACTGATAAAAAGAATGCTTAAATATTCTTTCAGGACAGAAGAAATTAATTGTGTTTTGTTAAAACATATTAAACCTGGTGGGAAATCATTCTGATTCCTGGCAACCGTGCTTCTCTCTCAAGATACCATTTCTGAAATATTTTCTAGACTAGACACTAATTTCTCTGCTGGCTTCTATTTATCTATCTCACTTATTTATTTTCCCTTCCTTTGCTCTGGAGGAAGGGAGTGTCCATTTCAGGTTCTGGTTGCTTTTTCAGTAAACTGTGGGTTTCTGCTGTTTGTGCAGCACCTGGCAGAGAGAGGTCTCAGCTCACACCCAGGACTCTGCTATGAGAAATGTGCTGAAGGAATCATTCTGCTCTGGGAATATCACTGGGAATACCAT
This sequence comes from Melozone crissalis, assembly GCF_028551555.1. Taxonomy (NCBI): domain Eukaryota; kingdom Metazoa; phylum Chordata; class Aves; order Passeriformes; family Passerellidae; genus Melozone; species Melozone crissalis. The sequence goes on along the minus strand of NW_026535791.1, from coordinate 56,326,291 downwards.
GGAGCTGGGAAGGCTGCTGGCTCCATGTGTTTGCAGGTCTCTCTGGCTTCCAGCCAGCATTGGTGAAGTGATGCTAATTTACAGCTGTTGTCCATTGCAAGAGGGGAGAAAGGGATGCTGAGAGGGATGAGCTCCTCTCTGGGAGAAGTGGCTGTAGGGAAGCATCACATGTGGGTGCTGGCTTTGGTGGGGAGGCAGCAGCCACACAGACATCCCCCATCCCACCCAGTCTGACCCAAGGGCCCTCTTACATGAAACAAAATCAGTGTTCAGGAGGCTGTCTTGGTGCACGTGACTGTAGGGTTGGTCTGCGTGGCAAGTATTTCGGATAACTTGAACATAAGAAGTGGGAAGAGAAGATTCTTTTTACTGTTTTGTATTTTGAGGAAAGTTAGTTGGGTAGTTGCCAATAAAGCAAATTTTGTTTCCAGCCTCAAGGGAAAATTTGCATTGCCGTGCTTCCTTTTCCATATATATTTATATATGTGGATATATAAATATGTTATATATATATGTAAAAATTATTTTGTTTTGTAATAAGGGGTTTTTTGTTCAGCACACTTTGATGTTTTACCGATAACTTTTTATTTTAACAATAGAGTTGCTCTAAGACATGCTGTGAAGTTTTGATAATTTTTGATGGCTGTCTTCTTGACTACTAAATGTGTTAAGAACACATACGACACATATGACATCAGTTTGGGAAGAAGTGCCAAACTTACTTGAGGAGTGGTTTTGAAATCCCTGAGCTTTGTTGTCTCCATGTACAGCAGTTTATACTGAAATTCTGCAGCACACTCATCCTGAGTGCTAGAGGAGAGAGTGTAAAATTTTCAGTCCAATACAGTTTTCTGGAGTAACCTTTGATGCATGACCACACTGAACTGAGAGGACAAAAATCTCCTGAATGATGCAGCTGAGATTTGGCTAAGTCTGAGCTGGATCTTAGGTTGTCTTTCTCAACACCATACTTTTCTTCTTTGCAAGTCGTATTAAAACCCCCTCACCTTCCTGCACTTGCTTTTCCCTCTACAGGGTATGTGAAGAACTCTGTGTGATGCCAAAAACAATATTAGTTTTTGGCATCAGCTTTCAGGATGTGCTGAAAGCTGTGTAATCAGCACCTCACCTCTCAGAAAGACTGGGTGCTTTGCTCTCCAGCATCTCACAGGCAAGCAGGGCCTGGGAAAGTTGGTTCTTTTGGATACTTGAGAGACCTGAGTAGAGAATTAAATGGTCTGGAAGTGTATCAAAAGTTTCTCCACCCTGGGTTCAAAGCTAGGCCCGTCTTGACATCAGAGTCTTTCTCCAGACTACAAAAATATTTGGGAGAAATAAAAAATGAGTCAAAAGAAACTTTGAAAATATCACAATAAGTAGAAGAATACAGTCAAGAAATGCTAAATAAGGTTATAATTTTTGCTAAAACTGGAGGGAAAAGCAGTAATAACATTGTGAGAAGCACTGGAAAAGAAATGTGCACCAGCAGGGGAGTGAGCTGCTGGCAGTACTGCCTAGTCCACAGGCAAGCTATGATCCAGCATAAGGAATTCCAGGTGATCAGAAGCCATGGTCTGTGCTCTCAGCTTCAAAACCATGTTCCCTCTACAGACTACAGCATTGCTGTTCTGATATGAATGTGCATTCAGAAAGCTACTTAATACAATATAATCATGTTTTACCTGCCTTTGGTGATTTGAAACAGGAGCTGGTTACTGTCATACCCTTCCTGAATTGTACCTTCCATACAGTGACACAATTTCAATTTACTTTGAAGTACTGGGCTGTGGGGCTCTAGAAGTTGCTTCAGATGTTGTTCAGCTTTCCCTGCTGTGGTCACTGTGTCTGAGCAGCAAGTGGTTGGTGGATGTCAGTACCCACTTCATCGCCTCGCTGCGTGTGAACCAGAGCTCTGACTCGCACAGAAGCGGTTTCTTTTTAGATGGCTTAAATAATATTTGGGTTTAGATGATATTTTGAAGCACCTTGAAGTCCACATAAGATAGGCCATTCAGGACTATGCATGTGTAAGCAGCTTGTCTCTCCTTTTCAGCAGCTGCCTAAGCAAGTTTCGTGATTAAACGTTGTGTGTTTTGGGCTGTGGTTCCACAGCGCGAGTGGTTTGGCAGCAGCTCTGGATGAACAAGTTCCTGCCCCTGGCTCTGTGCTCAGGGCAGTGCAACTGCTGTACAGTGAGGCTTTGCCTTTGATGCTGCTGGGAGGGAGACAGCTCTTGGGCATCAAGGAATTCTGGGTCACCAGGCTTATAAATGGCTGAATGCCTTTTACAGTGTGATACACAGTAGAATAATTATTAAGTGGTCAAATGGCACTGACATGAGCTCACCTGGTTAGAGCGTGGTGCTAATAATGCAAGGGTTGTGGACTTGATCCTTGTGGGTCCATTGCAACTGAGAATATTCTGTGACTTGAAAGTAGATTTTTGTTCAGCAGAGAATGCTCCTCCTGTTGCATGGTGGTTCAGAAAAGGCTGGTCCATGTTCCCTGGGGAATGAGCTGGCACTGTTTGTTGGTGGCACAAACAGTGCCAGAGCTGAAAGACTCCAGCTGGAACCATACCCTGCTCCTGGCCTCCAGAGCTCACACCCAGCCAGGGTTTGTGCACAGCTCCAGGGAGGAAAAGCAGTGTGTTGTTCCTTACTCATAATAACAAATTCCTCGGTCTCAGATAAGTAGAACACTTCAGGATAGGCTAGACCTGGAGATTTGGACCAGAGCATCCTGAAGGGAGAAATAGAGCCACTCAGATGATATAATAAGGGGAAATACCAGCACTTATTTCTGCTGAGATCTCCTCTTTGTAAATGGGTAAGTAAACAACCCAGGGAGCTGCTGGCCAGTCTCTCTCACTTCATGATGTAGCACAGCAAAAAGCAAATAGAGATTCTTCTGTAAACGGTCAGGTGGTAACTGGCTGATATACTGGGGGAAATATATACTATACATATATAGTATGTTGATAGACTGTGGGGAATATATATTTTTAGAAAACAGAAAACTTTGCAATGCTTGTCTATTTTTGAAGAAATCACAAGCTTTTGAATAAGGCAGTTGATATGAAATTCAGGGCTGGTATCGTCACAGTGAAACTGAGTTTAGGAATGAATGAATACCTTTAAATATCTTTGTGTCAAGGGTAACTTCATATTTAATTTTGCTTTCATGAATGATCTGGAATTCTAAACTAGTTGATTCGTGCAGTTTGTGGGAAGTTAGAATTTTGGAGCACTGAAACTGCCTTGGAGAATTCTAGCAAAATCTATGGCTCCCAAGAGGAAATTCAACATTATAAAGTTATGTCCATGAGAGGAAAAAGAAAACCTCTGAAGACAAACTTTTATCAATCAAAACCCAGAGAAAAAAAGGTTATATAGTAACAGTGAGGGAGAGGGTCTGGGCGTTAATAGATAACAAATTAAACACACAACATAGTAATTTAATTTGCAAAAAGGCCAAGTCTGTTCCAGGCAAGGCTCCTAATGTTTCCGCTGCATCTGATCCAGGATTACATCCAGTTCTTTCCTATAGGAAAACTTCACAGTTTAAAGATGAAATGTGTTAAAGCAATGGCAGATTTTAGTTTCAGGTTGTGTACATTGAGGGTTTCTCAGTGGGTGTATGCCCTGGACATGTATTGTTACAGGCCATGGTAATGATCCTGAGTTCTTTTTATCCTTTGTCTTCCCTTTAAGTCCTCAAAGTGATCGTTTTCTCTGAACAAGACAGAACAAGACTGAACAAGACTGGGAATGATCAGGAAACACTGGGAAGAACAGAAAGCAAACAACAAGCCACTTCAGTGAACAAGGGACAGGGATAACTTCAAAAGTTAGGAAAAATTAGGCTTAAGGCCACCTTTCATGAGAAGGCAGGTAGAGCTGAAAATACATAGTCTAAGAGGAGAGTCATGAGCACTATTGAATTACTTTAAACCAAAATGTTGGAATTTTTAAAAGTAGTAACAGAAAGAAAATAATTACTGCAGGTGACCAAAGAAATAAGCCAGCAGAGAAAAGGTGAGAAAACAATATATTTGGGAAAATATGTAAGATATTTTATGTATGTAAAATATGATTTAAAAAAAAAAAGGAAGGATTTGCATCTCCCATGGAGTTTGATGTGCTGGTAACCAGCTTAGTTCTTAGAGTGATTATAAGGAAACTTTATTTTCTGTGGAAAAGCTGAGCTTCAAAAACACACAATATAACCTCAAAAAGTGCTCACCATACTGAAAAAACAATTTTTTGTCAATAGATTCCCTTAAATTAAAAACAAATTACTAAATATTGAGATATTCTGCTGATAATTTACATTATGTACTGGAACAGAAGCAAAACTTTTTCATAAAGGTACAGTTTTTTCCAATCACCTCCCTGTGAGGTGATTGGTAAAAACTTTGATTTTGTGAACAAGATGTGGCTGTAAATGGTGCTAAACCTTGGTGAAGTGGAGAGCACATCCATGTTCAGGCATCCAAGAGGGCAGAGCACCTCAAACTCTGAGCTTCCCCTGTCCCCTGCTGCAGAGATGTTGAGGGTGATAGTGATGTTAAAGCAGTGGCAGCAAGAGGAAAGAGGCCAACCAGGAGCTCCTTTCTTCCTTGCAGCACTAAAATGTTTGTCAGGAGAGCAGTCTCCATCCCCTATGGCTCTTCAAAACTGTTTTCCTTGCAGAAAAGGGAAACTTCTGCAGTTTTCTGCCTTCCTTTTGCCTCACTGCCCTGGGCTCATGGAGAAAAATATGAAAAATATGTCAGTGGAAAACAAGGAGTAAAGCTGTGGTGCACATTGTGCTTCTGTTCTGAATCCTTAGCATTTAGACAGCAAAAATAGCTTTAAACAGCAACAGACACTCTTGAGTTGAGGTCCATATCTTCTGCAGACTAAAAATTATCTGACTTGCAAACTCTGCAGTGTGGTGGGTTAAGTAAATGCCCTTTTGCTTCTGGCCAACAAGCCCAAATAATCTAAAAGTAGTGTCTGGTTAAAAAATTACCAAACAATTGGGTTTCTTTCCTAGTCCATGCTCATAAATGGCAGCAGCCAAGGCATGCATGGGTTTTTCATGTCTGAGCAGCAGTAAATGAATGGGACTCTCCAAGAGAGCCTTCTCCAAGCCTCCAAAGCACTTGGGAGGTGAGGGGAGCAGAGAGAGTGGTGACAGTGGGGGAATACAGGCACTGCTGGCGGCCTCTGCAGGAGGGCAGGGATGAGGCTGTTGCTTTATGTTGATCTTTCAAAGCTGTAAGCATTTCTCAAGAGAGAATGTCTGCTTTTTTTGTTAAATATAGGCCTGCCTTTCTCCTTCCCTGTCATTAAGTGTGCTTGGCTGTGGGCACCAAAGTTGTCAGCTTTGACTCTCTCCTTTCTAGCAGACTCCATCCTTTCCACTCCTCCTGTCGCCCTCGTGCCTGCTGTGCCCAGCTCTGTGGCAGGGCTGTGAAAGCTCTGCTGCTCCCCCTGTGCCTGCTGCTCCCAGCATGGAGCTGGGCCGGGAGCAGGACCTGCCTGCCCTGCTGTGGCTGTGCCCTAAGGAGGCAGGGGAGTGTCTGGCTGTGCACACAGCTCAGGGGGGATTTGGGGCTCTGGACAGGGTGTCTGTCAAATTATGCTATGCTCTGCCTAGGTCTCCCCATCACTGATGAATTGAAAATTAAAGTCAGAAGAGCCATCCAGCAGAGGGTCTTGTTCTCTGAATATGAGTCTGTACATCAAAGGACTGTGTTTCAATGTCATGAATTAATGCAGGCATTAATGAGCTGAGTCCACACCAATCCTCTGGCTCCAAGTTCAGCAAAGCATCCTTTTTCAAGAGTATTCTTGAGCACCTGCTTTCATTTGTAGATCTGTTTTTGTAGCATCCTGATTTCTAGAGCGAAAGGCAAATTAATGTCCTGTAGAATGGGGGCACCAGTGAACAGCAGTACTGAAATCTCTGACTACATCCCCTTCAGTCTACCGAGACCCAAAGGCCCCTTCTGCAGAGAAACTTGATCTGTCCAAACCTGAATCTTTATGCAAAAGCTTAAGTTAATACATCATGTGAAATGAAAATCAAATCTGAAATCTAAAATTTAAAAAAAAGTCCTCTTAATATTTGTTCTTATTTATCCTTTTAGTAAAAACAATCATCTTTACTGATATCACTTGTTGCAAAAGCAGTTCACTTTGCAGCTATACTGTTTTCCCTGCTCTGTTTTTCTTTTTGAAGACATTTGGCTTCGTGCTTCTCCTTTTTTCCTCCCCTTTTCAGGCTCCCTTTTCAAGCAACTCTTTATAGAGGAGTTCAGCATTTGTAAACTTTTGGTAGTGGCAGGTCAAGAATGTTAGTGATAGCACTGAGGGTCTCCACAGATGAGGTGCCAGACTCCTGTGAGGTGTGGGTACATTAACATAAGAACTGGAATCCTGGTGGAGATGAAGAGAGGATCCCTAACACCCTAATGCTCTTTCCTGTGGGAGGCAGGAGTGATGATTAAAGAAAGTGTAGTAGACAGCAGAACAATTAAGAAGTGTAAGACAAAAGTTAGGTTTTCCCCTTCCTTGTGGTTAGTGATTTAGGGTCTTCTGTACAGAACAATCTGAGTGACGTTGTTTAATAGCCACTGATGTCTGGGAATATCTTTATTGAGTTTTTAAAATCCTTAACCCATTTTTACTCTTGGTTCTCACTGTTGCTACAGTAAATTCCACAATTGAATTATTTCCTAGTGCTGATAAAGGCTTTCCTTTGGTAGAAAAATCAATACATAATGCCTTCTCTTTTTGGAGTAGTGTGCCCTAAATACCCAGGATTTGGGAGAAGAGAATGTACAGTTGCACCAAATGTTTAATTACTCCAATTTAAGGATTTAATTACTCCAGTTAAAAGCTAGCTGAAATCATCCATTCCTCCACTTCCCCTGCAACACTACAGCAGTTGAGTGACCTCAGGGGGAATTGATGTGTCAGACAGTTAATCCACCACAAGGCTATTAATTTCCCTTCAGAGTGGCAGCCTTGCCACAAACACACTAAACCTGGAGTGGATGGACGTGAGAAGAGTAGAGGAATGCAGGGTCACTCCTCCAGTGGCAATCCACCCCTGGATGGATCAAACCCTTCATGAGTCTGCACAGAGTCTCAATGTTTGAAAGGTGTAGGGCAGCTGTTTGTTTAACCTACTGCACAGATACCAAACCTTTTCAGGGCTTTCTCATTAAGTGAGAAACTTCTTTGGTTTTTTGCAGTCCATTAAGACAAATTCCACCCTCAGTGACATGGGCACAACAGCCAGCTGAGTTTGAGTGAAACATAGTTCAGTCACCTCCAGGAGAACAGTGCTTCAGTCCTATTGTGCTTGACAAGGAGGAGTGTTGTAAATGTAGTTCTCCAGTCTGTTTCCCTGACCTCACTTGGGGAAAAAAATCCTACCTGCTATAATAAAAATTGTAGCTCCAAGTTTTCCTTCTCTCTATTATTGCTCTTCAGATCTTAAATTGAGAGTTTCCATTACAACACAAGGCATGAATGTACTGCTGTTTTGTGTAATGCACAGTGCTTATCCACATATTGGCAGCACCTTTATGTTCCAGTGCTGGAGGGAAGAAATAAGAATTTACTTGCAGACAAAGTGACAGACGCTGTCAAGTTCACTTAGGTATTAGGATTTAACTTCCGAATTAAATCAAAAGAAGAGTGATTCACTTAATTTCTTTTCCTTTGGATATATCTCATATTGTTCAATTACAATAATATCAATTTTGCCATAATGGAATTGCTCATTTAGTAATATTCAGCTGAAAATAAATGTGATAGTTAAAACATTAGAAGTTCCTGAGTCAGCTAAAAAAAGCCATGAAGTTCAGACCTTAAAGGATTGGGAGATTCTAATAGAGATTTTTTTTCCTATATGTATTTAAAAAATTGAGCCTGATTTTTTAAAACGGAGGGAGGGGAATATCTGAGTCTCCCTTCGCTCACTTAAAAAGTCTGCAAAGCTTTGTTAAGAAAACAAACAGAAAAGCCTCTGAGAAATGCATGAGCTCCAAAGGAATGCTATGGTCCAGCTGCAGCGAGGCTGAGGCCCATGGGTGGTTTCAGTTCACTGCAGGCACAGTGAACTCTCCTCCTTCTGCTGAGAGTTGCCCTGCACTTGTTTTGGTTGGATTCCCACCAAAACAAGGGAGAGTGTAGGTCTGTGTGTCAGCCAGCCCTCGAGCAGCAGAACTGCCACGCTCTTTTTAGCCTCCATCAAGTGGGCACCATGGTTCATGGGCTGGCACCTCCTGCAGCATTTCTTGTGCTGCACCTCTGGCGGGATTACACGCTTCAGGGTCCAAGGTGAAACACTCTGCTCCTTGGATGGTACACTGTAGGTGAATGTGGAGGGACTGATAAAAGGTCATGACACAGGGTGCAATAGTGAAACTTTCCTGTGTGTCTTTCTGTCCAGTTGAAGTACAGTGCCTGAGAGTTGGCTTCTCCATCTGAGACCCTTAGCTGGATCTGAGATCATACCAGAGGTAGCAGATCAAGCTTTGATATAGCAGATATCACAACCAGAGGTGTGTTGTTTCCTCTGCCTTTGGTTTAGAAGCAATTTTCCATGTGAATCCCATAGTTAAAGTTTCCAGGGGTCACTGTGGGATTCACCACACTGCTCTAATGCTTTATAAACAATCAAAGGCAAAAAATAACCAAGTTAGATTTAGAATTGTTAAAGTATGAACAATCTTTGGTACAGATGTACTCAAAGCTATGTGAGTAGTTAGCTGCTACCTTGAATTACAGCCATTGTCAGCAGCCTGTGATTAAATGAAGAGTAAGAGGGAGATGTGTATGAATGTGGATGTTTCACAATGTTTTTGAAGTGAAGTAACACAATACTGAGAGCATTCATTCACACATCAGCAGGGCAACCACAGCAGTCTAAAAATTATCCCATTTGTTGGAATAATCCAGATGGTAGCCAGACATATACAAGCATTGTCTTCTGGGTCCCTCTAGGCTGATGGAACAGATCACTGCAACCATCTGTTCATCACTGTACTGTGCTGGTGGGTCTCAGAGCTACCAACAGACGAGGATGGATGCAAGCTGGATGTTTATGGGTTCAAACAAGAAATCAGTCAAATCTTCAGTGTGGACCATTTAAGTAAGCCAAGATGCTTTTACTTAAAATTAAATAAGGAGCAGCATACAGTTTTTTCTCTCTGTGGACCCATGGGATCAGTAATTTCTGTTAGCACACTAATTTACCCATGATCACAAAAAGAACTTTTTGTGCTGGTACAGCTGGTAGCAGCACAGTACAGAGGGAGCAGGAGAGTCTGTCATGGGTGATTTTCAGACGTGGCTTTGTTGTCTCATCTCTTTTGTTGGAGTGTTCTGTAGAACAACACGAGCCTAAACACCATCATCAGCAAAATACTGCTGCCTGCCTTCTCATAAGAACCAACAAAAAGTGACAGTCTACTTTTTTTCATCTCGGACAGTGTGCCTGGGTCTCTGTCATGTGAACATGGCTCTTGTTTTGTTTGGAGTTTCCATGGGTTATAGCCAGTCTCTCCAGTCCTCACAGGGCATTTCAAGGGCTGTAATTCCATCATGAGGCAGCAGTGAAGTTGTGCTGTGCAATGACTGATCTGTATCCTTGGCTGCGAGTAGAGCTGAGCCAACAGTAATTGCTTGGACAATTAATACCTTGCTGGGCTGACTGGGTTCCCAGTTTCAGAAGTTTAGTGGTGTCTCCGACAGGAGCAGTGGGAGCTTCTGGCCATCATGTGTTCATCTCTGAGAACTGCTCCAGCAGGCCCTCAAGCTCAGGCATTGATCACATTCAAGTGTCCATTCTCAGCTAAGGGGCATGAATTTTGGTCATCCCTGTTGTATTGCAATATCAGTTTCTTCATTCTTTATCTGTTAATGCTGCCTTTCATCACGTTATGTCAATCCTTAACAATCCTTTGCCTGTTTGCTATATCATACTTTAGTAGAAAAAAACAAACTGCATTGCTTTGCAAATTTCAGCTTAGTACCAATGGTGGATGGAGAGATGTTATAGATGAAACCTGGGGGAGGGATGTTTTCCCATCTTGCTTGCAGGCCCATGTATTACCTAAAAGGAAAGCTACAGATCCTTTGATCCTGACATCCTGTCTCTGAGTACTTTGGTGTACTTTTGACTCTAATTCTGGGTTTTATGGGTAATCTTTTACATGACGCTCCATCGAAAGAACATTAAAGTGAAATCTTAAGAGGCACAGCTTTGGCTATGGAGTTTACAAATTCCAAATTACGTAAAGTGGAGAACCCTTATTACAGCGTGATACTCCAATAAAGCTGCTTAGATGGCCATAGCAGTTTTGAATTGCAATGGAAACAAAACATATCCATTTGATCCCTGTAATTGCATCCACGTCAAGACTTCAGCTACATGAGTAATAACTTACACTTCTAAATTGGTTTTGCAATACAGGTCAAACTTTTCTATGAAACTTGAGTTAAAGCAGACAGGTAGGAAAGGGAGCACATGAGAGCTGCTGGGTGGGAAGGAGAAGGAAATACCTGAAAAACCTTTCCTTTTCTCCAGCTATGCCATCTAGCTGTTTCTAACTCAGAGATCAGAGCAGCAGTCTGTGAAACAGAGTGGTAAAATAAATGAAAGAGTTAAAATGAGTTGGACAGAAGCAGGGACAGTGCAGATCTGTGGAAGGAAAATGCTTCCCAAAATGGGTCAAAAATAACAAATACAAAATGTACTGAATGAACTTTTGTTTTTGCTTAAGATTAACTTAAATTTTTTAGAAGAGAAAAAATCACTTTCTCTAACAACACAAACCCTGTGTATATTTACCTGAGGCTTATAGAAATAGCTCATATGACAAGTCTGGCTCCATAAACTCTGCCTAAGAAGCCTGGATCAGCAAAATTCAATCTGGAAGCTGTCTATAAATTTATTAAAATGTCTGAGGTTTCTGAGTTAACTATTGAAGTAATATTCTGTTTGTAAAAAGATGTAAGTTTTATAAGTTAATACTGAAGTCCATGGAAATTAACTTTCAACATTCAGTGCTTTAGTTAAGTTTGGATTTAATTCTTCTGATAAAGAAATGCTAACTCAAGACCAACTACATAAAGTGAGGTCTATTTGCAAATGATTTTAATTAATTTTAATATATTTTTGTCTTTTTTACTCACTGGAGATTTTCAGCAGTTTCACGCTTCAAGTAAATCTTAAGGAAGAAGTCAAAGCAAGCAGTCAACTTCTCTCAGGCCATCAAATAGTGCTTTTCTGCACGTTTTACTGACAGATGAACAGGCAATCCCATTTATAGAGCATACTACATGTTGACAGAGAGCATTACTTCATTTTGCAGTATTGGCAATTTGAGATCTTAGCCAAACAATGCTGAGGTCGCTCTCATTCTGAATTGCCATCCTTGGAATGTGGCTTGGGTTTTCATTAACTCTCTCACTACAAGGTACTGCAGATGGAGACAGATTTTATAGCGGGGGTTGTAATAAACATCAGAGAGTGGAAAGTTGTAAACAGCCTAAATTCATTGTCCTGTGTGCATGAATTCCTTTTCCTTAACACTTTGATGTTCTCAGCATCTTGTGGACACTTTTTCTAATTGGAGGTGAATGGGTGGATAATGCACACGGACTCTGATACCTCCCAGCTGGTGTGTGGGGAGCAGTGGTCTCAAACTCCAGCACCCAGTGAATATGTGCCTCAATATAAACAGCAAAAGTTTGGATATTCAGCCTGGCGCTTGGCTCGCTGCATTCTGGCTCTGCTTAGGAGCACAAATCATGTACAGGATCACTTCCAAGATTTCTCCTCGACTGTTTAATCAAGGGAACAGGACAAAAAGGGAGAATAAAGAGCACAGCTCTACCATGGCTCTTTTCCCCTGCTGCATTATTCCTGCTTTTCCCTATGCTGGCTTCATTGAAATCACCACTATTATCAAGTTAGTGTAAAACTGCAGTGAGTCTTTCCAAGGCCTTTTCCATACTTACATTTTTTCGAGACTTACCAGGACAGTTAAAGCAATACAAGTCACTTGAGAAGAATTTAACTACAAAGGAACTGGGCTGTCCTTACTGCCAAAGGAGAGCAGACTGGTGGGAGAATCTTTAGCAACAGCTTCATTGCTTTCAATTCATAGCTTACCTTTTTACAAAACAATTGCCTGAGAATGGCCAACATTTTTATACAACCCAGCCTTTCCCAAGCTGTTTTGCCCAGGGGGATCTTCCCCTCCCAGATTAGCATAAGAGTCCTTGCTCAGCAGCACTGGGACTATAGCACCTCTGGATCCCTAGATCTGGAAGGCTGTGGATTGTGCTTTGCCTTCTCCTTCCTCCCACTCCTGCAAAGGGAATAGCCACGGTATGGGGTACGCTGGAATAATTGCACCCAAGCTATGAGGAATTCAGTATACTTCCATCAAGTAAAGGCTCCTGCAGATTAAAACAATACAGCTCTGCAATCGGAGAAACTGCTTGGATGATGGTGCATGTCTTATATGAATGGTGCTTTCATGTTCCTGTTGCTTTTTAAATCACTTTCTCTACAGTGCTTGCACTCAGAGCTTCAGTTTCCAGGTAACAGGGAGAACCAGACGCCCAAGTGCTGGGTGATTTAACCTTTTTGTCTGAATGCAACTGGGAAGCAGTTTGAGCACTAACATATTATAACTCTTCGGTTAAACTCGGCTCTTTTGGAATGTAGACTCATTTGTGAGAGCCACATGCCACATTTACATGCAGTCACATGTAGTACAGCTGTCATGACTGCTGCAGGGAGAACAAAAGTACAATAAAGTCACCTTTTGCTTTATGTTTACTGGGTTGTGTTTTCAGCAATGTGCACTGCTGAGTACTGAGTTAGTCCATGGGTCTTGTTGGGTAAGGTATGAATCCATTTTGCCTGGACATGTAAGAAAGGGCTTCTTGCAGATCCCTTCCCCAAGCTCCAGCTTGCATTGGTTTAGATTGTAGAAACACATGACTATTGAAACAGGCTATCCAGGCAGTTGGACCAAAGGTCTTTAACACAGTCATTCCTACCTTTGGATAGGAATGACTGTGTTAAAGCTTGTTCTAGGGTTCTGTAATGGATGTGTCTGAAACGGCAGCTTCTCCAGGTGGGCACATACAGTCAGTGCACTCATCTGGGTCTGGAAATGTGTTGAGCACATTCAAACAAAGCATCTGCTTCAGACTGCCATGTCCCAAACCCTTTCAGCTCTACTGTCTATATAGAGTAGGACCAAATGGGGACCAAGATGCATAACCCATGCATAGACACTGATGGGAACAATCTGAAGATGCACCTGGAACGCTTGGACTTGGTAGTTGTTGTTGTTGTTTCCCTAACTTCTTTACAATGTTTTTAGACTTAGGGTAAGAGTCATCCAGAGTGTTTAACATCCTGCATTTCTCCATCTTCCCTTTGAGTACTGAAGTCTGTTCCTTCATATTTTCTCTCACTTGTCATGACAGGTCAGAGGAACTTTTATGCCTGAATCATTAGGTGACTGAAGTTTCTTACTAAAAAACAAATATGCTTTGATGCTTTTGCAGCCTCAAGGTGAAAATAACAATAAACTTATGGCCAGGGAAAATGATGCTTAAATAAAACTCATCACTGCTTGAAACCCTCAGACTCCATACAGTGAAATTGTAACCATTCCTGTTCTTCAGAGTAAAACCAAACAGTGAATGTAAATTGCTACAGCACTCTGTAAAGATGCTCATTGCTAATTCAGTGGACAGTCAGATATACAAGTTCAAAATACCTCATAAGGAACTCAGTCTGTGAGGTTATTGGATATGATTCAGTTTTATAAATACAAAAGAAGAAGCATTTCAAAAGCCATTAATCATGCTAATGAGTAGAAATTTACTATAGTGGGAAAAACTGATTTATTGGCTTTCAAATATTTCATTTGCAACTCCTTGAATTCACTTCTAATCAATCCAGGAGAACTATCCCTGAGTTACAAGCAGGCTGCATGGACACTCTGGGTTTATGACTGAGAAAAAATCCTCCTGGGCTGTCCCACAGCCCAAGGCCTGGGACTGATTCAAGAGTGTATATCTTTGGTAACGTCCATAGAGTGATCCAAGGCCAGGCCCAGTGATCCTGAAAATTCCCAGTTCCAATACCAGTGTGGGCTGGCTGGCAGAGCTGCTGGGCAGAGGCCTCCCAGCTACAGGACAGGCTGCCTGCCAGGGCTTGGCACCGCCAGGGATTCAGTGCCAAGGCCTCAGGGCTTCACAGCACTGTGGCAAATCCTAATTCCATAGTAATTCTCAGCCTGCCTTTCTGGCTTCCCAGGCTCCCTGCCCTGGAGCAGAGATGCACTGGGATGCCTCCCAGGGACTGTCACTCCAAGGGCAGTTTGCATGAGTGCTCTGCCAGGGCTCATTGCTAACCAGCAGACTGCTTCATGATTTTCTTTTTCTGGCTCCAAAAAAAAAAAAAAAATAGGAATTAATAGTTCACAAAACCTTTGAAAATGTTGGCTTTAGACTCAATCAGATGAAAGTCAAATTTTGAAAAGCAAAGTTCCTTCTCAGCTGGAACACTAGCTTTTCAACCAGCCTCAGTGAATACTATGAATAATAATACCCTGACTCTTAATTTACAGTTGAAATCCAGAAGAACACAATGTCCATCTGCTTACATGATCCCCAAATTATTGACAACTACAAAAACATGATGTTTGTAACCACTTCACATATAGCCTGAAATGTATTAAACAATGACTTCATTTGAAGAGGTTTGTTAACATTATGAATATTATTATTGTGGGTCACAAGAGGCTTGGTCTTGTTCCAGTCTTGAAGTAATTACTTTTACACTGCAAAACTGGTTTATGAATTACAACATTAAATCAAAATGTACAGTAGTCACGTTACTTCTTGGGAGGTTTATTGTGTAGTTATTACTCTGCAGACTAAATGGATTTTAACAATTCCATACTATTCATGAAACAATTTTGAATAAACTTTTGGTTTGTGAAAGAGCCCTTCCTCCTAAATTCTTGTCAAATATTTAGATGGTAAATTTAGATAGGAGCCCATGCTTCTGTCTGTTGTTGATAAGCATTCTTCTTTCTAATCTGAGCAACCAGATCATGTATCTGTGAGTGACTTGTTTCAAGTTAGTGGTTTAAAAACTTTTCTTATATAGCTGCAATTTCTGTAAAAGTCATATGTAATGAAAGAAAATTGTGTTTTTCTCCTTCAGTTCTTGGAAGACATTTAAGGGAGAAGGATAATTGCTAGTGAGAGCACAGCCCAGTTTTACTTTACAGTGAGGGTGAGTTGCAAGGAGATAAACAAGGAAGGAAATACATGGAGATCTACCCACTCTCAGGAACTAGAAAAATCTTCCAGTGAATTGTTATTTTCCCAGATATGTATGATTTACAGAGATGAGACTTCACTGAGATTTTGGCTTGCATGCCTAAGTCTCCTAAGCTGTTTTGATACTCTTAACCTGGAAGTTACATTTCTTTTTTTTCCCCCTTATTTCCCCCCACCCCTCCCCCAACTCCAGCATTCTTCGCCTTATTTTTATCTTGGTCTGTGTCAGCAAGGAAAAACAAACATTTAAAAAAATTAGGCCTGAAACTCAGTCATTCATCTTCACATGAAACTGTGAATGGTTACATTTATTTAAACTACAGCCTCTAAGGCGAGAAAAATATGACAGGATAACTGGTATTTTCTTTTGCAGCTTTAAAACCCAAATGAATTCTAGTGACCCATGGGGTTAATGCTAATTTTTGTTGAAAAAATATTTTATGCTATGTTTTAGGGTACCTTTTTGACCTACAAGTTAGTGGTTTGCAGTTTTAGTTTAAAGATTTTCTAGTGAATTTTCACTGATGCTGGAAACAGAGACCATTGTGCACATGTAAGGGATACAAATTAATTTAACCTTTTTCTAAACCAAAAGTATTTTAGATTAAATTTCTTTGCCATGCTGCTGATAACTCATAGTGCAGTAATATGCACTAACATGTAGGACATCACTGACCAAGAGTCAATAATATAGTATGCATATATATAGGGACTTATAAATTAGGAAGTGTAGGGATTTATCCTGCGTGAGGTTCTGGTAGCACACCAGTGCTAACAAACTCCTGGATGTTTGCTAACATCTTTCACATTATGGGAAAGGTTTCCCTGGGGATTGCTCCATGGGTTGTCCATTTCTTGTATCAAGTGCTTACCAGAACAGCTGGTTTTGGCCCCGGGCCATGTTGTCTGGATTCTCACCTTTCCCTAAGGCTACATTTGTTGCTGTTGCTCTTTCCGGGCTGATGCCCCATCAGGCAGCAGCAGCTCTGGCAGCTCTGGCTGAGTGACCACAGGCAGAGGGCAAGGAGAAGAGTCAAGGGTCCTCCTCTAGATATGTACTGATCGCATTCTTGAGAAAAGCTGCTCCTCCTGCCCCTCTGCACAGCACATTTTGCAGCTTTAGGTTATAATCTGGAGTCTGGTTTGCCCTCGAGGGCTCCGTGGCGTTGGCCGTGCAGGAGCGTTCCAGGAGCTCTCCAGGGTGTGCACAAGGTGCAGTTCCTCTTCTTGCACCACCTGCTGCAAGCACAAATTAGTGTTTGCATTCAGGTTGCTTTGCACCAGCCTGCCACTCACTTCTTCTTCACCAATATGAGCAACGCCTTGAGAGCAGTAACAGGGTCACACTCTTCTCATGTATTAGATCTCATATAAAGAGCTTTCAGACATCGAGGAAATTACAGTGATCAAGTTCTTTCCAAATAGGATTTCTTTCTGTCTAAGAAGATTTGCATGATTATTGTAAAGAAGCATCTCCAGGAGTGAGGTGGCACTTCATTCTTAATGGGCATTAAGTACAATTTCCCTAAGTTCTGTTACAAAACTGGTGAGAAATTATCAACATATTTTGATAGGTAGCAAATAAATAAAAGAAAAAAGGTTCTGAATAAAATATTTTTGTAATGTATTATCTCTAAATTCTGATTCCTTAGTGTCTAGGTTTTATTTATAGAACTTTATGCATTTCATATACTTGTCTGTCATATTTTCTCTCTCTTCTTTTTGGGAAATAGACTTAAACCATTAGTTGTAGCACCTGAATGAACATTTGGCCAGGATAAGAGAAGTGCTAATTCCTCAAGGAAGCAGTGTGCTGCCAGTATCACTCTTGCTCTGGTTCAGCAGCCACAGAGGCAAGTTTTTTCCAGATGTGGAGTTACCTCTGTATGGAAGCTGCATTCATGCACTACTGGAAAGGTCAGGTGAAACAAGACCTTCATGCTTGCTTCAGGCTTTTTCACCTGAAGATAGTGATTGTGTTTTCACCTGTATGGTAGCCCCTGCTTTTCTGAATGCAAAGAACCAAGGCACTGAGACAGTTAAGGACTTTTCTGAAAGTCAGATGAGATTTAATAGCTGGTCTCCCAGGTGGGCTTCTCCTCACTTAACTGCAGATGCCTGAAGGGCAGCCTCTGACCTCATTGTCATGGACCTCCTCTGAAGTAGCACTTCAATTTCTGTGCCCTACTTTAGATGTCTACTTGCAGTGACATACATACACACCAGGTCTGTGGGCTTCTTCCTGTAGGAGTGGGAAGCATAGGCTGGTAAGCTGAGATGGGGATTGTAGATGTTTACATTCAGGTTAGACAAATCCTTTACTGCAGTAAGGACCATGCTGGCTGTCCTCCCAAAAGAGGATGCATTTGGAAACTTTTTCCTGCTTCATCTCATGAGACATCAGACACCTTGAGTCACGAGCTCCAGGTGAAGTTCATGGCAGAGAAGTAGAGAAGTCTGTTCTCTCCAGTTTCATAATTGTGTGCTGTCTGAAGCTATTTTCCTTTGTTTATTAGCAGTTACTGTTGAGAAAGCAGTCAGTTCCTGCAGTAATATTGGAAAAACAAAACTTGGCTCCACTAATGATCAGGTAGGTAAGATTCCATTACCTACTCATTTCCCAGCTGCTGTGTTGTAAGCAACCAAATTTTAGCTGAAACTGTTCATTCTTCTTTTCTGTTGTCAATGACAAATGATACACAGGAGAGGACTGACAATTTTAATAAGATCTGTTTGCAGGTGTAAAGCCCACATTACAGCTCCTGGAAGCTGTGTAAGGAACAGCCACAATGGGAATCATGGAAAGCAGGAATTGATTGAGTTGCCCTGGAATGAACATACAGGAAGCCAACTGTGAAGCTTTGTATCCTATCTTAAGAGAAACTGACCTGGGAGGTTTACACTTCCCAAGGTGAGCTGCATGTCCAATACCTTGGACACACATTGTCAGGTAAATAAAGGAGAAAGAAAATTTGGAAAGAACAGCAGGGAGGAATCATAAATGCATCATAAGTGAATAAGGGTGGAATGTGAAAGGGTAAAATGTAATCAGAATGGCCAGAAAGATCTGTCTGTAAATCTTGGCTGCTAAGTGGCTTAAGAGAGGTATAGATGATTGCAGGCAGCTGAGTAGTACAGCTCAGTGGGTTCCTCTTCACTGCAGACCAGGGTGGGCTCCAAAGCCTGAGCAGTTTGAAATCAGAAACTCCTTGGCCACCATAAATACAGTGTAAGGGAGCTTTCTAATCACAGCCACAGTAGCTTGTGTTCAAAATCCAGAAAGCTTTTGTTGAGATCTGGTCTTTGAAAACACTAATTGCTAGTCAGCAATTAGTTTTAAATTCTGATACGAGGTAGACAAGGAATCTTTTCTCTCTGTTTTTTATATCATGTGTACAGAATAAAGCCGGATCTAGTATCCTGTGTTTTTTGGGGTTGATAACCCCCAATTTGTAAGTTTTTGCTCACAACTTCTTCCTTGTCACCATAAAAAGTTCAACTGCAGTTTCCTTATCATGTATTCTTTATTTTTAATCTTAGCTGCACTAATGTAACAACCTGTTATTATTGCAAAGCACTTCCATGCATGCTCTTCATCTGCCCCCAGTATCCTACTCCCAACTAGACAGTCTCCAGATTTCTTTTGTGCCAGCTCTGGCAGTCATCTCCTCCCTCAGAGGGCTGAATCAGTCTGCTAAATGGAAAGAAAGGTGCGTGCTTCATTTGCTGTATTGGTTTGTGAGAAGCACGGAGGCAGAGGGGAGGGAGGTGGTGACAGTGTGTGGCTGGGAGAGGGGGATGAAGAGGGTTAATGGGAGGCAGACTCTCCTTTTCAATGGCAATGAGTTTCTAGGCCAAACAAGTTTGACCTGCGAAATTTCACCTTTAGCCCTTCCCCTCTCTGGCTTCTCCCTCTAGGGCATTTTTTACCTTTCTGTTTTTTCCCCTTTCCATGAATTACTCTGTTTTCTTTAAGTTTTGCATCTCTTCCTTTACTGGTTTGCTTCTTCCCTACCTTCTCTACCATGGGGGTTCTGCTCTCCTTCTATTCTTTTCACCTTGGGGTATTTATTAGAAAGAACACCTCTGTTTTAATCCTTTTGTCATGTTTTTCATTTCCTTTTGCAATGCTGCATCTATGGTTAGAAGAAGCTGGTGATGGTATAGAACTTGAGCATAGAAATCCTGCAAACCTCTTCCCATCTTGCTCATCTACTTTCTGTGGTCAAACCTGCAGAGCAGACAAACAAATATTGGGAATCACAGCATATGATATATGCAGAGTTCCCAACTGAAAACATCTCCTTGAAATAAGAAGCAGAAATATAGAAGAGAAAAGCAGGCATTCAGGGTTTTATTTTTTTACCCTTTTTCCCCTGCCTACCTGCCTGGAGATTCTGATGAAGTTTGTTATATAAGGTTTCTTTCTGTTGGGTGCTGCTTTCCAATAGATGCTCTGCAACTGCTCAAGTATCTACCCTGCCTTGTTTTCCAGGAAGGGGAGTAGCACAGATTGTTCACCCAAGAGACAAAAATGGACTTTATTGGTAAATGCACATACTGTGTTCTTTGTTCACGCCAAGTTGACAGTCCATGGGAACACTTAAAGATTATTTCCTCTGCAATAGGGATTAACATCCATGGAAGATCCATAACTGGAAGCTTGTTGAGTACAGTACATCAGCATCAGAGCACATAAAAACTTTGGCTCAACTGGTTTGTCTTTCCAGGATATATTTTATGATGTTGTACACTTTTTTTTTTTTTCTCAAAATGCCTTCTCCTTTTCCCCTAAGTACTGTGCTACCGCTGTTTTGAGATAATGCTATGGACTAGTAGCATTTGCCTAGATTGTAGGTTGGAAACTGATGAATTCCCTTTATGTCATGCAGCACTAGGATAAGGCCACTTTCTCAGAGAACAGCTGAGAGTAACTGGGGGGGTTGCTGCCCTTACCAAGATTTGTACAGAGCATTTAAAAATGATTATAAGGGTGAAAGAGGGCTCAGGAAATCATGTAGCCTGGCCTAGGCTCTGCTTAGGCTATGCTTAGCTGAGGGAAGTTTATACATTTTTAAACACTTCCATTGATGGAATAATCTCCCCAGGCAAGTCACACAGAAGTCACTACTAATTATATAACACAGCAAAATGCAATTTTCCTTCAGAATGTGTTTGATCTTCTACAGTTTGTGTAAAGACACATTTATGAAATAACAAATAGGCCATGACATAGCATTTTGTTTTGAAAGTTTATGTGTTAGAGAATCACGACCCAGTTCACTGAAAGTACGCACTGTAAAACCATGAACAGGAAAGTTATGTTTTATTTGTCCCTCTCTCCTTCACCTTTAGCTCCTCGCCTGCAGGACCAGGTTCCTCGCCCCCGGTGCTGCCGGGGCCGGTGCGGTTTGCCGGGGGCTGTGGGACGGGCTGGCTGGAGCCGCCGCTGCCGGGCGGCCGGGGCTCGGCACATCGGGGCGGCTCCGCGGGGCCCCGAGCCGGCGTCGGGGTCCGCCCGGGACGGCCGGAGCGGGAACGGAGCCGGGAACGGAGCCGCCCGTGCGGGGAGGGCTCGCAGGTGCGCCGGGCTGAGCGCCGCGCTGGGCGGGAGAAGCGAAACCGCCACCCCTCAGGCAGCGCCGGGAGCCGCCTCCTGCCGCTGCCGCCCGGCGCTGCCGAGGGGCTGCCGGCTCCCGGCGCGGGGTGGGGACAGCCGGGGGCGGGCCGCGGGCGGGAGTTACGAGGAGGGGCGCCGGGGGCCGCGGGCTGCCGGGCGGGAGCCCAGCGCTGCGGCGGACGGCGGGTCGGGGGCAGTGCCCAGCGGCGCCCGGGTGCAGGGAGCGGCGCCGCCGCCCGCCCGTTCGCGCCCATGGGGGACTCGGTGTTCAGCGAGAGGCCGGCGCTGCGCTACGCGGTGAGTGCCGGGGCGAGGGGGGCTGCGCGCACCGGGGCGCCCACGTGTGCCGTGGGGTGGTGGGAGCGTCAGTCTGTCCGTCCACACAGGCGCGGAGCCGCGGGTCAGGGGGAGGCGGCTGCAGTCCTGTCCCGGCGGGGACTCGATGCGCGCAGCCTGCAGGCACGGCGCTGAGCTGGAGGCTTTCCCCGCTTTCCTACCTGGGAGTGTCGCGCTTTGCTGGAGATGACATAAATATATATATTTTATTTAATAAAGGAGCGGGCGATGCGGTGCCGGCCGCGGGGCAGCCGGGCTGCAGCCGGCAGGAGCGGTGGCGGTGCCGCCTCTCCCCGGGGGTAGCGGGGCGCTCCGGCTCGGGGATCCCGGGAGCCCCGGGTCCGGCCCCGCTGCCCTTCTCCCATCCGCGGGCTGGGGTGAGCCCAGCACCGGCCGGGCTCTCGGTGGCGGTTCCGATAATAACACCGTACTTTATTTAATTTCCTTCGCGAGAGCTGGTGCTGTTGAGAAGCCGCCGCACTTCCACCAGCCTTATTAGGAGCATTTTCTCGTTTGCTCCGGCGGGGAAAAAAAAAAAAAAAAGCCGCGTAAAAACAACCAGCTGCCTCCTCTCCTGAAGTCATAAATAAACACCAGCACGAGTTATTGCTATTGCATGCGAGGGCTGGTGCCGCTCTCGTTTGCACCCAAGTCAGTGATGAATACTTTTATTGCTGTTGTTAAAGTTGTGTGGGAATTGTCAGTCGGAGCAGGCTTGCTTCGCTGGTCCTGGGAGCACGGCTGCTGGATTGGCGGGATGGGTTGATGGATTTCTAATTGTATCCATTACGGGACACACTGCGATGTGCTTTTTTTTACTTGCTTCACTTTGATTCCTTCAGTATTGGACATGAAATTAAACTTCTTTTTATACACTCTTTTATTTTAAAATCTTGTGTAAACAATTTGGAAGAGACTACTTGGGTTTTTTTGGGCAGCAGGGTTTAATGTCTGTCTCTATACATATTTTTCTACCCACTCAACTGTAGGTGTTAGTGTATTCAGCTGCTGTAGTAATATAAGAGTTTTTAGAGGTAATGGTAAGTTAGCTAAATTAGTTAATAGAAACAAATACCTTTGTAGTGACAGTGATTTCATCAGGAATCTAGTTGTCTTACACCAAACAAATTGGAACCACTCTTTCAGCAGGGTAATGGTGCCGTGAGTATTTTGATGTGGTGACCACTGCTAGTCACGTCACGTGCTAGCACCATGAAACTTTTATTACTTCCTGTGATTGTGCTTGTCAGTCTGCCATTAACTACTAGTTGCAAACACATTATTGTTTCTGTCAGTTGGGTATCAGTCCTGTTTCATGCTTGGAGTCAGCACCAGGTAGTGCATTGAATTCAGGACAGCAGGCGTGCAAGGGAAGAAGGATGGCCAGCCATATCGGATGACCATTGCCCCTTTGACAAAACCCCTGGTCTTTGATTGCTGTGTATCACAGCAAAAGGGAAATTGCACACCTGAGAATGAAATATATCCTAAAATAGTAAAAGACACTTTGAAATTTCAATGATGAAGTAGCAACACATAGTTATACCTTGCAGGTAAGTGACATTTATAGTTTATATTACTGGCTTGCCTGGAGAATTGGGGTCTGGACGCTGTGCATAATCCAGGCTTAACATGGAGTCTGTGAAAACCTAGATGAGATGAAAAGTGTGTTGACTTGATGAGCTCAGACTGTAGAGCTTTCTTGTATTGAGACCTTAGTAATTACTGCTTAAATGTAGTGAAGTACTGTTCTCATTAAGTAGTTGTGTGGTGTAAATACAAATCAAGTTCTTGGATTGTTTTGATAACTGTGAAATAAAAATTATGCAGTGTTACAGCATTTAATAGCCATTAATTTATTGGCAGAAGAAATTATAGTGATTTCTGTGGTGAGCTTCTCTTCTGATTTTCAGGACTGATAATTAAAATTTCATGGTTTTCATAAAAGGAAGCATCTGCACTGGCACCTTCGTTCCAGACAGCGTTGTGCTTCTGAAGGCAGCCTCCCAGTCTTCCCCAGTTGTTTGCTTTGCTTCATGTCTCAGGGTGGAGAGATCATGGGAAACAGCATTTGTTCAGGTGATGCTGAACTGGGGAATGTGCTCCTGGTGCTTCTCAGCTTGGAGGGTATTTGAGCCTCAGGACCAAGCTAGAGTCAGCTAAGCTTGGAAAATTCGTGTTGTTTGGGCATTCCATCCACTGTACCAGCACCTGAGCTCTGCAGTGTGCTACAGCCAGTGCAACACAATAATGTAGCCATAAATCAACAGAATCACTGTGATTCTGAGGCTTCCTAGTGTGTTTGCAAGCATAGCTTATGCAAACACAGACTTAATAGCTTAAGACTGTTATGTCAGTGGCTATGATCCCATCACCTATAGCACATTGGATCCTGTGTGTGTTAAGTGAGAGTGGAATGACTGATAATTATGTCACAGTTCCATTCTGAACTCAGCATTGGTGTTGACTTACCTAAAAACTCCACTAGGCAAAGAGGTCATTTTAATATGCTGAAATATTGTTTTCAGTGAAAAGTAAATTAAAAGAAACCAGCCAGTTGAAAATGAAAAAAAGGATGTTATTAAAGGAGTAGGTGTAAGAAAAACAAACCAAAATGCAGACTGGGAGACGGTTATACTTGCATTAGATCAGAGAAACAATTTTTTTTCCCTCCTCATATCTTTTCATTAGTCCAAAGACTCTTTTCCTTTTCTTATATGTTTAGATGACATTTTTATTAAAAATTAGAGAAAAGTAAATAATATCTCATTCTTGATGTATGTTGCCTGGCCAAACTGTACTCTTTAATTTTTAGACATGGGTTAGTTTATCTGTCCATTAATGATCTGGCTGAATTACTCTGAATTAAAAGCTCTTTTTGGTATCATGGTGTTTGTAACTGATACTCCAGTTACAAACAAAATCTCCAAATGTTCCAGGAACAGTTTTCATATAGTTTCATTAAAAGGGATGGTCACCTTCCTGCCTTGGGATTTCTTTTTGTTTGTTGCTAAATTCTTTTTTTTTCCCCTCCGTCTTAGTAGCTTTATGGGGGAACTAAAAAGCTGCTTCGTGTATTTTGGCTAAAACATCAGAGAGATCCATTGGTTACTTGAGATGTAGAATTTTTTCCTGTGACAAAGAGACTCAAAACAGCCTCAGCTGTTGCCCAATCAGCCAGTCCCTCAGTGGTTCAAAGCAGAAAGATTGGAGAATGATCTGGTTTGGATATAGCCATTTTAATCTTAGTGTAATATCTTTAATCTTGTTTTGTCTTGAAATATTTACCAGAAAGGATTTCCCTCAAGGGAAAGGACATTTTACCCTGATGAGGAAACTCTGACTGTCTTTCACCAGGGAATATGAGAAAATGGGGAGGAGCTGGGATTTGGAAGTGGCTGCCCTGACTTGAGAGATACTTTGGGGAATTCATCTAAGGAGAAAACATGAGACTTTCTTGGGGCCAAAAATTGAGTGTTCTGGCATCCAGAGTGGAAGGGATATGTGAGTCCTTGGACAACAACTTTGAGTTGGTTTAAGCTTCTCACCTCAAATTCGGACATTGGAGAGTATTTTGAGAAAAGAAGGTTTTTTCCCAGCCTCCAGCAGTGTTTGGGGCATTGCATTGTGTGTTTGCTCAGCCTGTGCCCAGCTGACCCTTGCTGGGCTGAATGGCAAACTTGCTGCTCCCTCTTTAGTGTCTTAAATCCATGAGTCTGCATGGAAGGATGGAGAAAACAGAAGAAACAGTTTTCACTGGAAACTATGACATGAGGAAACCTCCTGCTTTCTGGAGCACAGAGGGAGTAAAAAGAGAATCACAGACATTTTCCTCCAATATTCCAGTTGTAGGAATGATAACTGTACCTCATAAGAATTAGATATTAGAATAATTCAGGGTGGAGTAGCAAGATTGGTGGTGATGCTGTAAAGCTGTAAACTGGAATGGTAAAATTCTCCTTGTGAGGAGGACCCAAGTACTGACATCCTCCTGTGGGCCTGCTTGTGTTTTGCAAGAATCCTCTTTTAAAGACAGTTCCTTTTGTTTCTGATTTCAGGACACATTGCCTTATGACTTGAGCCTTCAGCCACTCACGGGTTTTAACAACAAACTTACATGCCACAAGCAGACCACACTTGTTACCATAATTGTGGGAAATCCTACAACTAATTTATCTTACTGGACTAATAAGATTGCTGTCTTCACCTAGACCATTTGACTGGATTCTCTTTCTTGCCAACAGTCTTGCCAGCAAGAAACAGCATAGGACCAGGCTGGGCCAGTGTGTATCCAGATCAGTCATAGTTTATTTTTGTGCTTAGGTTTGGTGAGATTAAGGACAGGCTGTGGGCTGGAGGGTAAGTTCCTGCCCATCAAAAAATCTTAAACATCTCTACTTCACAAAAGGTAGCTGCTTATTTTCTCCTATCCTGAATAGTCACAAGCAGAGTTAACTTGTTCAGGAGGTTTAATTGCTCTGTAGGTGTTGTTTTCAAATTAGGAAATTTTGAAGAAAACTATCAAATTCACCAAATAAGCAAGCTACAGAAGAGGCAATTAGCAGTAGAGGAATAGTTAAATGTCAGATTTCTGGCATCTGATTCTTGGATTTTATTTGTCAAGGATTTATCTCACCTTATGCACGTTGGATTTTTTGGAAGGAGGAATATGATTTCCAAGGAATGTTGAGCCCAGTGCTTCATTCTTCATTTGGGTGAAATTCCCAGTGACAGTGGTGACTCATGCTTGCACTTCTGCAACGTTTGAAAGTACTTTTATTGCTAATCTCTAAAGAGCATGTATAAATATAGGAAGTGAGCTCTCTTTGTCACTCAGTATGAACACCAAGACTAAGCTTTGACTGGGATTGATGGAATTGAAGTGAGTCCAGCTGTTTTTTATCTGCTATGCAAAGTGGCCATGAGTTAACACCAAAGAGCTGGAATCCAGGAAGCAAGGGGCTCGTGTGTGTCGCAGGATTGTAAAAAGTTACAGGAAGTAGATTTCCATTCTGATCAGATTCTATATTTTTTATAGCTGTTGAACACCTCATGTGTTCTGGGAGCTCTTCACTGACATGTGGATATCACTGTTCTTCCTCTCATGTGCAGGACAAAGATGAGGGGCAGATGCAGGTGGAGTTGGGCAGGACTTGCTAGGTTAGGTGCAGAGCCACACTCATGTGGTTTATTAGTCTGCTCCCAGACACTGTGCAGGAATACAAGTGGCCTAAAGTACAGAGAAAAGTGGCCACCCTGTGTATGGACTGCAGGAGGTAAAGCTTCCTTTTATTCAGTTTCTCTCTGTCTCTAGCATAATCTGTCCCTGCAGAGCAATTACAGCTCTTGTAATAGTACTTGCAAAGATGCTGTTTAACAAAACTCCCACCTGAGGGGATCTTCAGGGTTTCTCTGCAGAGGGGCGCACAACCATTAGGCTCAGATGTGGTGCTGTGCTTCCCCAGGAAGGTTTATGCTGATACAGCTTCTCCAGGAGAAGAAGGAATCAACCAGCACCAGTCCTCTGCAAAGCTTCAGGGTGATGTTTTGGGCTCAGCTCTGCCTGAGCAGCAAGGTCATGCTTGGCTAAAATCAGCACCTGTGCCTGGAATGAAGCTTAGGCATGTAGATGAAGTGCAAGATGAGGACTTCAGTCTCTGTTAAGTCCTTTTTTGGTGACTTTAGAGCAAGGCTGTTCTCTGGTCCTTTTCAATTATTTCTTCCCCTGTGGAAATACTTCTCTTCCTAAAGAACCTGTGTGTGCAAACGTGCTAGCCTTTAGAGATTTTTCAGGTATGATGGTGGTGGGAACACAGAACTACCCTAAAGTAAAAATGTTGAACTCCACCTAGTCAATATTCCCTGCACAAGCTGATGGTTTGTATTCCAGTTCTGTTTTCTAGAAGCTTTTTGAAATTTGCAGATGTGTCTTCACACTTCTTTCAGCCTGAAGAGTGAAGTAAATGGAAGATGATTGAGGGCACAGATATATTTAGGTAGTTGGTTCTACTTGTATTTATCTTCAGTTGCAAATTGGTTACCTTTTATGCACAAATGTCTGTGTACAACTGTGGGGAAGGAAATTTACTTACTCAGGAGATTTGTTTCTGTAGAGTTATATTTAGTAAAGTAGTTTTGCTGGCTACAGCTCTTCAAAATTTCACATATGTTTAGAATTTAAATCTCAAATGAAAATGACACCTAAGGAATACTCTGGTTTACATGTCATCGTGTAAGCAGGGATTTTTGAACTTCTTTCATTTGTCTGCTAAGGACCTCTGTTGATCACCCACTACTATTTCTGGGCTAGGTGTGTTTGCTGCTCTTGTTCTAAAGGAATACCTCTACCTGTGGCAGAAATACAGCTGAACTCTTAGTGACTTTGAAAAGATGTACTCAGAGTTCAAATTCCACACTATTGCTGCCTTTCTATGACATTTGAGAATATAGAAAGACATTTGACTTCATGGAGTGAAATGGCTTTTACTTGTCTGGGGAATAAAGGAGGTCTGCATGCATTGTACTGCTTACAAAAAGAATCTGACAGCCTTTCTGTAGCATGCCTTGGCTGACAAGTCCACATGGTTCACATTAAGTTTCTCTAAAGGGGTGTCAAACCTTAGTGCTCCCTTGGGAGATGCCTGGATCTTATCAGGCATGGCTGACTCTAAAAGAAAAGTAAGTAATGTTTTTTCTTTCTAATGCTTACTATCTAAGTGTTATTGATAGCTCACATTTAAAAAGATTTTCTGAATATATTCTCTACTAAAGCAAAAAATGTTATGATATGCTGATGGAAAATTGAATATTACAGCAGTACTTAAATAGACTGTATTTAGTGTTCGGTTGCTAAGGGCAACCTGAGTAAAGTTTGGGTTTTTCAGGCTGTGGTGCCCTCAGGTATGCAGGAAGAGTAAGTGCTGATCTTAACTGCCTGCTGTTATTTCATACATGGATGCTTTGCATTTTTGAAACAGGTGATTGAAGCTGTGGAAATTATACTAGAGGCTGTTGATACTACATCATACAATTGAATTGTTTACTTCTAAATAATACCTCATACTTTTGTGCATTAGTTTATATGAATCTGATTATCAGTCACTTTTGCTGCACTGCCATGAAGATAGATGATCCTGTGATTTTATAACTACTACAGTTCTATGTAACTACAGTAGATTAGAGCCAGTCTTCACTGTTTACTGTAGATGATCAATTACTTTGAAATGGAGCATCTTGTATAACTAGGTATAACTGTAGCACCCAGACTTTGGCCTGTCTAATCTCCTGAAACTTGCTGTTGTCTTCTTTTGATGTTGATAAAGGTATAATACTTGCAAAGTTTTAAATATTTACAAAGTCAGTTGTGTTGTTTGGGATGTCAGGTTTGATGCAGACACCTAAGTTAAATGTTGTTTAATGATGAGTACTTTTTCCCTTTTTCCTGTTAGTTTGTAAAAGGTCCTGTTACACTCATCTATACGTGACTTGGCATTTGGATTCAGTATCTTTGCTGGCTGAAATTCTCATTTGTGTGATTACTGTATTTTTTCCAGTCTGGTCCTGTTAATAAAGATCTTGAGGCTTGCAAAGCACTTTGTTTAAACACAAGCTGTGGAAAAGAATCTGAAGATCATTATTTGATTAAACTTGCTTAAAAACTTGGAAATGTATTTCTGCTTTTCAGATGGGGTTTTGAATAAGTACAGTATTTAGAGCTATTTCTACATACCAAAAAAAAAAAAAAGCAAACCCATAAACAAATTGTGCTGGAAGAAAACCATAGGTAGTTGCTGCCTAGTCCTGTTCTTGCTGAAATATATCCCAGCTCATGAAACAGATGTAGAGGGAATTGCTATTGGCTAAAATGCCAACTTTGTGCAGAGGCCACACCCTCCATTGCCCTTGGCAGATTGTCTCACATTCCTGTGACCCTCTGGATAAAACCATCCTTTAACTGGTACTCTGGCCTTAAATGTTTCTTTTTTTCTTTTGTGGTAAATTGCTCTTGTTCTGTATCACTGCAGGCTGTCATTAATATTTGCATACTGTTATTATGTATCCCTTTAAATGTCAGATTTTTTAGCTGCACATATTGAATGTTGGAAATATTCCCAATTTCTATGAAAGTTAAATAAAAATGAGTGATTTATTTTACTGCAGAGTATGGCGGTGAGGAGCTTTTGGTAGAATGTCAAAGGGGTTTTCTTGTTTGCAGGCAGAGATCCCTATGAGTAATTGAGGAACCCCCAATTAGCTGGTTGCTTCCTCTCCCAGATGTGTGTTTCTGTGGTCTCCTTTATGAATGTTTTTGTTGTCGAGTTCTCAGCCGGTTCTGTCCTCTGAGCACATCTGGACAAATGGCAGGGACAGGTGGCAGGAGGGGAGGTACATGGCTTGGCTTTTAACTGGAGGGTGCGTGTCTTTCAGAGCTGTAGCTGCTGAATCTCTTCTTGTGGTGTCTGCGGTGTCTTGCACAAGCAGCAGCAATGACTGGGGGGGTTTTGTTTCAACCCTTGAGAAGCACATGGGCTGCCCCTGCAGTGAGGGATGCAAAATGTTCATGTCTTGAGCCCTGGTTCATGTCTCAGTGGTGGGTTTGGTGGGTTTTCACTGGAGAGATGCACATGCACTGCTCTCAGCATTATCTGGTGACAGGCAGCACATTCCAATACCTCTGTTTAGCTCAGGAGCTGCTGAGCCGTGTCCTTGTGACCTCAAGAGCTGAATTACCTGAGCTGCTGTTGGAGGAGCACAGGAGATGACCGCCAGCTGTGACACAGACTGTGAGCACCTGAGAATTGCCCCACTCACTTCCCGTTGTACATGATGGACGCAAGCCCAAGTTTTCCAGGAGTGAAAACTGCGGTGTCACACAAGTGCATGAGTCAGTCCAGCTCTCAGCATGACCTGGTGGTTTTGAATTTAAAGCCACTGGGATTTCCAGAGGCAGTTCACAGTCCTTCTTCAGCAGAAGGTGAACTCGTGCTCAGTTGTGATTCTGGACAGACAATTTTGCCTTTTGGGTAAGGGTCTTGCTGGTGCATCATTCTGGGCTGCTTCCTTGTGGCTGAGTGAGCCCATAGCTGGACACTGTGGCTGGAAGAAATGAAGTTGCTAGTGATGAGCTTTGTTTTCAGAGTTACTGAGGCCTGAATTTCTCTGTAAATACTTTTGGTTTTTTAATTTTTTTTTTTTTATTTTTGCATGTCTTACCCCTGAACTGTATTCACAAGGTTCGATTTAGATTGATGTAAATCTGAAATTCAGTCTGAGGCCGCAGGAGAATGCACTAATTAAATGCAAATTTTTGAGCTTTATTACCCCTCACCTGTCTTCTTCCACAATGTATCTGCATTTTAGTCAAGGTTTTCCATGTATGAATGCACAGCCCATGTGAAGCAATGTCGAATTCCTAAATTTTAGGAATTTACTATGATAAAATGTTGCAAGAGGGCAGAATTAACCTCTGTCAGAAATACAGAGGAGAAAAAGGGTAAAAACAGCAAACTGTGCAGTCCTATGCACAGTAATGTACATTGTACATTACTCTGTCAAATGTTTATGTTACTTTATCATAACAAAAAGAGTTGTTTATATTTATTTACAGAAGAGATGCTCTTATCCTTTTTGATCAGTTGACGATTTCCCTTCTGGCTAACTATTTTTTTTGGGGAGGCATTCTCCCTGCTGTGAGTTCTCTAATGAACAATGGTTGTCCCACTACAGGTGATTCATGGCTTTGGAAGTGGTCCTTGTAAATCTTTATTTTCTGAAAGCACTCCTTTATATGAGAAATTTGGGAGTCTCCTGCTACTGAGTCTCTCTGCATGATTTTGGATAGTTTGTTGTGAGTGATGCTGAATTATGTATTTTACTTCCAGGAAGTGTACACAATGGCTGGGGAGTATTTAAATCCTTCAGTACTAGAGCAGCATTTCTGGCCATGAGTTAATATTGCCATTGTGCCTGTTGGTCTCTAAATTAGGCTGAACTTGAGTCAAGACTGTGGCCCTTGCTACAGTGCTATAACCTTAATTTTGTCAGTACTGTGTTGTCACACAAGTTTGTATCATTTTTCCTTTCTGCATTTCCATCATCCATGTACAGTCATCCCATTATGTATTTTTGTTGGTGCAGGCTTTCTCAAACCCAGGTAAGCATGAACTATTTTTGTGCCCTTAAATATGTCATAGGTGCCTTTAGTCATCTTCTGTGAAGTGATGGGAAAGAATTACTTGGCTGACTGTCAAATTTAGTGTCTTTCAGCAACTTTGAGGTCTGTACAGCTGAATTTGAAAATATACTTTTACTAGGAGCTGGCCCTGTTCATCTGGCCAGCTGAAGGCTTTTTTCTTTCTTGTGTGGCATTGCCAGATAATACCCAGTTGCTGTGCAGCAAAACAATTCTGTGCTGTTGCAAGTCCTTTTCTCTCAGCAAGATTGAAAAAGGTGAAGGGGACAGTGTTTCTGCCCTACCTTAAATAAAGAATAACTAAAATGTGCACAGGGAGGAAATCTGATTAGTAACAAGCTGCTGTTGCTTTTTTTTTTCCTCTCTCTCGGGCATAACATCAAAGTGTTTGACAGGAAATATTATTGCCAGGAAGTCCTTACAATTATTACCTATGCCTGCAAATAGAGTGTCTGTTCTTTTAGCTAGCATGCAATATTAAGCAGAGTTTACTTATATCTTACTATATTTTGCACTAGTTGTTTAAATCATTTCCCCTTTATGTAGAATTCATGCCTGAAATTCCAGCTGAAGAAGTATTATTGAATTCCTTTCCTTTACTATCATGTTTCTGATGGTGGTTTTTATCTATTGCTTATTTTAAAGTTCTCTTAAATGCTTTCTCTTGCAGGAAAGTGAGAAAATGAACTATCAGGAAGTACAGATGCTCTGTAGATCATGGGCAACAATTTTTAATAAAAATGCTGTGCAGAGCACGTTTATCAGCCTAACTCATTTTGTATTATTTCTGTTGGAATATTTATACTTTTTGATCGATTTTCTATATACCACATAATACCATACATTGGCTATTAATAACTATTGACTTAATGTGTGAGGCTTTGCAGATTAGTGTGTCCCTTTCACTAAAAGGCACAGGAAATAACAAGGTTCTTCACTTTTCCCAAGTTATGTGTGTAATTTGGTAATACACATTCTCCCAATTTAGGGCTGTTAGAGCTCAGATCTTCATGCGGTTGCCATTAGTTAATTATATTTCCTTTAATTTTACTGGTGTCCTTTTGCAAGGTGAGGCTTTGGTTTGAACTCTTCAAACTCGGATAAAGACCTTCAACTGCAAAGATTGATGTTAAAATGACTGCTTTCATTTTCCCCTTGTCTTGTGCAGATTGTCATAGCACTATGTGTTTTAGTCTTGTGTGTTTGAGACACTTGTAGGTTTGATCTCTTGTCTAACACTGCCTCTCTCCTAAGTGTGGAAGGCCAGGCCAAGTCAAGGTTTCATTTTACATGGATGAGTATTTTCTTTACAGTATATATTACTGAAGTTTTCTGAAACGGTGCAGCTCTGCTCCCGAGGTCTGGTGTAAAACAAACTTCAAAACAGAGAGCAGATTTCAGTCATTGCTTCTGAAAATGCCAGCGGTCACATGGCTGCTTGACAAGGGGTGAGGATGGTTTCAGTGTTTATGAAGCCAGATTTATAAACTGACAAGAGCAGAGTTTGTACATAGCTTGTTCTGTAAAGTGCTTAATGCATTTTGGTGCATTTAGAAGCAATAATGTGTAATAGAGTGCGTACGTATTTCCTTGCTTTTCACAAATAACCTTGTTATGTTCTTGGTGATTCATCTTGCTGTTTTCTCCCATGAAGCTTTTTTTCCCACTAATGGTAATACTACTCAGTTTTCTGTGAACTCGGTAGAATTTCTATTTATCTATTAAGAATGCAAAATCAAGGGGGAAAAGGGGAGGTCACGTTTATTCTGGGATGAGTTACCATGAGGAATTAATGTCTTGTTATTTTGCCTAAACTGGCCTCTAGCTATCTTTGTGGATCCCTTTTAAAGCAAGCTTGAATGCAGCTTTAGCAGGGTGATTGGAGCAAGGCAACAATAAATACTCTGACTCATAACCGTGCGTGTTTAGGTATTTAGACATAGATTTAACTCTAAGTGCAATTTCTCAATCTGGCTCCAAAGAAGCAGACAAAGAAACAGACATTTTGATTCCATTCATCAGGCAATTGAGGTTGCTTTTACATGAGTTTCTTCGAATCTCCTCAAGGCTTCCCTGCTTGAAGCAGAAGTGGGTAAATGAATGGCTCTGGATTCCCTGCCACCATTATAATTATGTCTTATCGTGCAAATTCATTGCATTTGGGAGTCCTTTTTGTCCATGTTAAGCCACATGCAGTTCAGATGGTCCCAGCCTCTACCTAGTAGCACTTTGAGCCTCAGTGATGGTTATAAATAAGCAAATATAGTGAAGACTGAGATCAGGACTATCCTGCCCTGCTCAGAGCTACAGGAGTGTTGACATTTGTTTCAAACAAGAGAAGTAATGTGGTGTTTGGGTGGGCATTGTAGGTACAGTCCTGCTGATGGTGTGGCTGGATTCCTTCCTGAGCACTGCTCCTGCTGGCAGGATCACTGCCCCTTTGGCCAGCATACACCTGTGTTTGGTGCCATCTCTGTCTGAGGAACTCTTTAAAAGAATTCCTTGTATAGAAACTGTGTTGACACTCAAGAAAGCATTGAAAAAATACTCCTGTCCTCTGGTGTTCCATGAATCCTGAGTCTTGTCAACTACTTACCAATGTCTTGGTTTTCATCAGTCTTATGGATTGATAGCTCCCCCAGACTTAAGCTGCAGATTTGTTTGCTCACTGAGGCATCAGCATCACTCAAGAGCAGCACTTGAGGCTGAATTACACATTCACATAAGCAGCCCTCCTGACATACCCATGTAAATGAAGGCCAAACCATCATGTTAGCAAGGAGCAATGCTCAAAAGATGTTTCTTTGGGGAAAGAAAGATCTTTGTAATCACAAGCTTGTCTGCTTTCTATATGAATGTGTATTACAATGTATTAGTTGTGTGTGTTTTTTATTCTGCTCTTGTATTTTCTGTTGGAAGTATTCACTTCAGATTATCCGTAAGATTACCCAATCCCCACATCACAGTTGGTTTTAACAAAAGTCATTGGTATCAATGGCCACCACATGGGAGGAGAGAGCAAGTCTTGCTGCTTGGCCTCCTGAGGTTGCAACACTTGCTGGAAGATGCTTGAGTTACCTTGCCAAAACTAAGTTCAGCTATCCATTTAAAAACATTTCCTTTATGAGTACAGTCATTTCTTGTATCTTGTAAAACAGAGAGCAGCATGCCATGATGCAAGCTTAGATTTGCTGTTCTAATCCCCAGTTGTGAGTATGGACTGTTGTGGCATTTTCAGTGTTAGTGTTACTGAAACCTCACCTGTGAGTTTGGTATAATTATTTCTCAGAATTCCTTTCCCTTAAAAATTGTCTCTTTCCAGTGTTAACTTTCATCAAATAAAAAGAAACAAGAAAAAGTTGCAGTTTTGACTGCAGGAGAAGTAATTGCATTAGTTACAGAAATGAACACTATACCAACTTGGAGAAAAAGATAAGGGCCCAGGTATGTGTATTAGTAAAGCAGAGATGAACTTGCAGTAATTACACTGCTGCACTTTTACTTGTAGCTGTGCTTGCAGGAGGTGCCTCTTCTACAGCTCATAGGCTGGATCTGAGGCATAAAAATAATTCATCCAGAAGTTTCTGAGGTCCTTTATTAGCTTTGACAGCCTGCTTTCTGGTGCCTGCTTTTGATGCTCCTGTGTGATTTCTCTACTGTGGCATGAAAACTGTGTCTGCCTTATTTAGCCTTATTCTGGGGGGAAGGTGTGTGACAATCCTGTCTCTTAGTCATGGATTTCTTTTATTTGTGTCAGGAGTGTTTGGTAGTCTCCCTGCTCACCTGCACTTTACATAGGTTTACATGTATGCAATCTTAAATGTATTTGAATTACTTCCCAAATGACCTCTGAAACATGTACTTCTAGTCTTAGTAAATCTCTATAGGTTTGTGCATCAAGGAAAACAAAAAGACAAAGAAATAGCAGCTTTTGTGGAGCTCTCTTAAACATGTGCATGCCCCCCATTGCTTTGGTACACATCTTCCTCCCATTTGTAGTAGGTTTAGATTGTTTTTATATTGTCCACTTTACTCTGTTTCCTGCAGACTCATGCAATTTAGCACTGCAGAGGGACTGGAGGAAATTATCTCTAGGCCGACTCTATTAATTATTGTTCTCCCGAGAATCTGCTTCTTCTTCAAAGAGAATGGCAATAGCAAAGAGATAAAAAGCACTCTGGAAACATGCTAGTGCAATTATTACTTACATCTCTGGCAAATTAGGGGACTGATCCTTTTCCTGAAAGTTTCAAAGAAGCATATTTGTTCTGCTTTATTTTTACTTTTTATAAGAAAATCAGTCCTTGAGCCTTAACTCTTCATAATTGCTTAAAACTGGAAAGTGATTTCTTGGGAAGGAAAATACTTGAAAAGTTAGCAGAATTCACCTGGCCAGTATCTCGGACTGTAAGACATGGGGGCCCTCCTGAGCTGTGTATCCCAGCCCCTTGCTGTTGCACACAGATATGTGTAACCTCTTAGATAAACACACCAGGGTCTGTGTCTCAGAAATTGGATGGTGTTTTCATTTACTGCTTCAGCTGAAGGGCTCTTCCAGACCCCTGTGACCAACTTTTCATATTGACTTAAATTTATTCTTGGGGCACCATGAATATATGAGCTTTTAGCTGAAACTGCACTTTTGTTCGCCTGTTAGTTATCCAAGCTTTCCTTCCTTTATTTGTTTTGCCTGCAGAAAGGATGCTGGCTCTGCTGTGAGGGACACCCTTATTCTGTCTCTCTCCCTAGAAACTGTCCTCGATGTTTGTTGCTTTCTTCAGGGATGGACTTCATACACAGTAGGGAAAAATGTGAGAGCAGAGTGACAGGAGCTGGTTTCATGGCCTGAAGTCAAAGGGAAAATGTCCTCTGTCATGATCCCTTCCTCACCCCAACTATAAATGGAGCCCAAGCTTAGCAGCTGACATCAATGCTGCAGTGCTCTTCATTTAGATGAATACTGCTCTTGGCAACCTTTTCAGCTGATGGCTTTACTTTTTTCTTTTCATTTCCCATCCTTCAAATAGTTGCTTTAATCAACTTTATTCTGCACTTCATTAGTTAGGACAAATCATCCTCTCAGAGACTGAGATCTGCTGCCTCTGCAGGTGCAGCAGGAGAGAGAAGCCAAGGACCTACCTCATCTTCCTCATTCTGCTGGAGTTTCTCTTGAAATGTCTCTGTTAATGGTTGGTTTTGGGCACAGAAAAGGGAGAGGTGGAGTTGGGAGACAGCAAACTGAAGATAATGTGGGACAAAAAGGAGGAGAAATTGCCAAGTACTGATGGGAGAGAGAAAGGCATGGACGAGGTGACCCTGCTGCTGTTGGGTCTGGCAGCCAGCCCACAGCCCCAGCACGGATCCCTTGCAGCTGCTGCAGCCCCCTGGCTTCTCTCAGCCTCTGTGCCTTGGCCCAGGGGGTGTAAGAACTCCTGGCACTTGGAGCAGCAGCTGTGGAGGAAGCTCCGAGGTGTGTCCCTGCCACGTTAAACCACAGGGGGTGAAGCAAATGTTCATTACTGTGGGCAAACCCTCTGCTCATACGAACAGGTTCCTTTTGTTTGCACCACTGCTCTTGTGATAGTAACTCCTTTTTGTATGGATAGCTTAATTTGGAGGAAAACTCCAGGTTTTACATTTCACTGTCAGTGATTATGGATATATTGGGATGTAAATGGGAAAAGCACATATCTGCCTGGAGCTTATATAGGTGTTTAACAGAGATGACCTCACCACCTTAAATAATGTCAACATTTTCAGTCCTCTTCATAACTAACTCACTTCAGTGGTGCTATTCTTTCTGTTTTGCCAAACTTTTCAAAACAGAAAACATAAGACTAAGAAGTCAGACCATACTTTAAAGAGAATCTATTGTGCACCTATTTATTTCTGAAATTAAATACATATTTTTTAAAATTCATATTGACTTTTTTCCTCTCTTACATGACTACTCTTAGGATTTAGGATCATGATCTTGTGCTAACCAGTGGCCCTTTGTGCAGGCTTACCAGAGATATATTGCATTTTCTGGGGGAAATGTAATTCATACTTGCAAAATTTTATGGATGACATTACATTAAGTAAAGGGGGTTTTTTGCTTGTTGTGAATCTGAATGGGTAAAGGATGAACAGATCTATGTGTCCTCATTGTTTCAAGTGTAAGTGTGCCAGCTCTCTCCTACATAATTTTCCCCCAGGGCTGTAAAGTTTTAGTAGCACTTAGCAAAATGTTAAAAGGAAATATATGCCAGTATGATTTTAAGGACAGCATAAGGCACTTGGAAGTGGTGACTCATGCAAAGTGTTAATAAATACAACTGCACTCAAATACTTAAAGCTGCCTTTGTTACACTGCTAAGGTGAGAGGTGCTTCTGAAATGCCAAATTAAGAATAAATTCTTTTCCAACTTGTCTGTCTGTAAACATATGTCTAATAATGATAAAAATCTTTTGTTAGGTCAGACTGGCTAATTGTCTCACATTTTTTTGATAGAAGGGATCCACAAAGTTAAGAAATTTTTAAAACCATGGCAAAGTTTCTGAAATTTAAAATTTTTCTGTCATTTGGATTACTTTAAAAATGGATGCTGGATGAATTTTTTATGACATAGGCAACAGTGTTAGTTGTGCTTGTTCACACAGTGGCAGAATGGCCTGGGGGTGATGAGGAGTTCATCCCAGCTGCTGGTTGATGGGATGGACAAGTGCACAGGTCCCTGCTCCTTGTCCTGCTCTACCTTACCTGGGCAGGTGTGAGATGTGAGGGGGTGTTAGGGGTCTGCTCTAGATGCCAAGTTCAGCTTTTGTGTAGAAGTCAGCATTGCTACAGAAGGAAATACTACTGGGAGATCCATATCTATGGGAAACTTTTAGTCCTTGGAGAAGATGCTATTAATAATGATAGGAAGGATATTTCTGGATGTAGTAGTCAACATATTTCTTCTAATAGTTACTGAATGAAAAGATCACTCCATTTCAGGCTTGGCTTTGGTATGTAGGAATGACCTTATGGAAGAGCTGACTATGAAAACAATTCTGGAACAAATGCTGACAACTTAACCAATTTCAAATGGGATTTGAACAAAATGCAGGGGATAAAGTTGAGGGAATTAATTAACCAAACAGAAGAGGTCAAGGGACAGTTAATTGATTTTTCTCCAGAAAGCAAAGTCCCCAAGCTTTCAGAATCATTCATAAAGCATTCTATTGGAAGTGCAAATGGACAATTAACTGCCTCAGAATAAAGGGTAAGCAGAGGTCCTGCAAACAAAGACTAAAGGCTTCTGTGCAAATTGTAAAAGGTCAAGCTGAGTTCTTTGCAGAGGAAGCTGATGCAAATAAAAGAGGTCCTTGAGACGGAATCAGGGACTGAGATGAAGCCATGATGCATTGAATAAGTAGTATACCTCAAAAAGAATACAGAAATTATCTCAAAAGGAGATATTTTCTATGCCACTGTCAATGAGTGGTAATGTTGGAGGTGCTGTACTAAAGCCAAGGTTGTTTGTGTAAATGATGGCCTGAAAATAGAATCTCTGTTTTAAGAATAAAACCCAAGTGTCTGATCTTCCTGGATCCTGGGAACCATATGATGGCCATCCCTAGATGACAGTAGTAATGGCACAAGGTCCTCTCCCTAGCTGTATTCATTGTTGAAGATTATGTTACTTTCTCTGCAAGGTTTGTGTTGGCTATGTCATTAGACATCAGCTCAAAATATTGGAGGGGTTGACACATAACCCTTAAAATCTGATCCCAAGCATTTTTGATAGCTCAGTCCTTCCAGAGCTGCTCACATATGACTGGGGAATAACAAATATATTTTTTACCTGTTAAAAAGAAGAAAAAATCGGACTTGAGTACCAAGAGATTGATTATTCTGACATTTGTTATGAAAAAGAGTTTAGAACAAGGAAGTCATAAAAAACAAAGAATAATGATGAATGGGCAAGGAAAATGAAGCATAATTTTACCATAGCCAGATAGTGCAGAATAATCTGATGCTTGTCCTTGATAGTTGTTGCATTTTTGAAAAGTAGGGTATTCTTTTTTTGTTTTTTCTTTTCTAACCACATGCCTTAGATTTGGTGTTAGATTTCTGGGAGAGAAAGAATAGTGTTTATAAGCATTGCAAAGAACACTGATACAGTTTCACTGGGAATATGAGTACATTTCCAATGCTCTGTGTTCAAGAAAGATGAATTATTGTCTGGAGAAATTGTGTGAAAACAATTAAGGAAATAGAGGTATTCTCATCCTGAGGACTGAAGGAGAATAATGTTGCTGAGCGTAGTGAAAGGGAAGATGAGAAGGGTGCGATTATTGTCAATGATACATGAAGGGAATAAACAGAAAAGAAAGAATTCTTTCCATGAAAGCACAGCTATGAATCATAAAGTAGGCATAAATAAACTCAGGTTGGCAATTAGGAGCTTATTCCATAGAAGCAGGGTGTTTCTTCAATAGCCTCTCTCTCTGTTGCTGTTCACCTTTCTCTTGTCACATCTTCTCATAAAAAATGGTGACTGAAATATTTTTGCCCAGGACTCATAGGCCCACAAGAAATATTGATTTTCACAGAACAAGTATTTTATATTAAAAATTTTTGCATTGAGGAATTTGTGTTGGGTTTTGTGTGTAAGGACTATTAGTGTTGTATGTATCTGTTCAAAGGCTTATATTCCACACAGAATAAATGAAAAGTAGAGCTTTGAGTAGTCATGGAGACAAAACGTGCTGGAAGACATGAAAACTGAAAAAGTTAGAAGATATTTTCATCTCTAGAATTTTTGTATTATGGAATGTATTTGTGATGGGGACAGATCCTATGTACCAATTGGTCTTCTGGGCTTTAAAGTACATTAATACCACAAAGACAGGAAATGGAAAACTGAAGCCAGCAAAGATTGGTAATCAAGAGCATTAGGAAAATTAAGATTGAGCCTTAGTTTCACTGTGCCAGGAAGAAAAAATGTGTATTTTCAGATATTTAATCCAATAATTTATTTTGTTTTGCCATTTGTAGTGTGATTTTAAATTATTCTTATATTTTATAATTTATTCTAAGGTTTCTGCCAGGTGGCAGAAATGTTTCTTGGCCATCCCTTCCCCACTGGTGAGGAATGAGGTGGTGGGATTGTCTGGGGACAGGGCACAGTTTGATTCTCATAAGGGGATGGAGAAGAGCCCTGGGAAGCGCTAGCAACCCAGTCCAGCAAATATGTGAGGGTTTTTTTTTTTTAAGACAGAAGCTATGCAGCCTTAAAAGGACTTGTTTAAATTTTTGTGTGTGTGCTGAGTATGTCAAGTTTGTAAGGAGCCAGCGATTCTTGCATCCTTTTAAAGTGAAAATTATAGAATGCTTCACATTCTGTTTGTCACCAAAATGCAGATTTCTATCTCTCACTATGAGTAGAATCATAAAAGTGATTTTAGTGAGAAACAGTGTGAGGACTGTTTTGATAATTTGCTATTTAAAAATGGGTCAGGAGGCCAGGATTTGCTGGCTTCCAACAACCTTGACATAGCACGGTCTGAAGAAACCCCCTTTCCTCCCCTCTCCCTCCCCCTGCAAATCTAAACAAGTCCTTTTAAGGCTATATGGGAAGGATGGCTGATAGCTATGGATATAGGTGCTATGTAAATCATTAAATAATGGGAAGGGTACTGGAATAAAATGGAAACCAGAAACAGCAGCAGAAATGCAAAGCTCTCTGAAAGTTAGCTGGAGGTTTGGTGTGCATCTCGGCTTCTTTACCTTCAAGTTGTTTCAAGCGGCTGGAGAGTGTGTGGTTTGTGTCTGTTGTACAAACCTAGCTGAGCTAGAGCATCAAAGAAGCATCTGAGGAGTGTTTTACAAGCACTCACTAGTTAGCTTCCATGAATTACTAAAGACTGCAGTGAAGGGGGCTTTTTGGATTTCATACATAGCATACCTGGTTTGCTAATAGGATCAAAGTGGTGGAATACTCATTTGCTTGTAATTTTTTCAGTGTGTTTCCTTAGGTTACAGTTATTATGTAGAAGGTAAACCCTGTGAGCCTTTGAACAAAGTGAGAAGTAGGATTGCTGCTTTGGGACAACTTCATTCTTTCCTATATGCCTTGCATTTCTGTCTTTCTCCCACATGGAGCTGTTGTGGTTAAAATGGGCACTTCACCTAACTTTGCTCCCACCAGGCACTGTGCTTCACTACTCTTACATGACTACATTTAACATTTAATGCCCTCTCCAATGTGTGGTTTTATTATGAAATATATATTGAGTTGATGGTCAGGAGGTGCTTGGCTTTGCAAGCTGACAGAGCAGTCTTTTCTTTTCCTATTCTAAACTGTATTAATTTGGGTATTAGAATGGGTTTAATGCAGTATCACTTAGATAAAACATTAAAATAATTCCTGTAAATCTAATCCCTTAATGCATCTTCTGATCTGTGAAGCCTCTCTGGAATGGCCTTGCCTTAGCCAAGCTGCTCTCTAGTATGGGCAACAGGCTGTGAGTATGATCTGGCTGGAAATATATGTAGTGCAGTAAAGTCTAGCCTGAAAAAATTCCTGGCATTGCTTCTATTATATGTAGAACTTCTAAAACATACTTGATTTCTGTGTGGCTTGTGGAGTACCTCTGTCTGCAAGACTCTGATCCTAATCCCTTTAACGTGAATGGGAGTTGTTTCTTCTCTCACTCTTTCTTCCCCCCCAGATATTGCTGGTATGTCAGACACTCCAGCACAGCTTAAGCATTCCCAAGTGTCTGTCTACTTTACCTCTGGAAATGGCTTTTTTAGCAGACTTTGAATAGTGTCTCTTTAACTGGGCATTGTCTTCATTTGTAATCATCATGACACAGAGGGCAGAACAACCTTTCCTACTTTACAGTACTCAGTATTTTTATTGACAATAAATATTAGCATGCCTTGGCAGTACAGGATGCAGCTGAATCCAGCTGTGGGTAAATGCTTGCAGACCTGAGAAGTTCATTTACCTCTGTTAGTAAGGAGCACCAGGCATAAAGACTTGTGCTGTCTTCTCATGTCATCTTCTCCTTAACATTGAGTCAACTTCCACAGCTGATGCTGTTGTGACATCAGTGCAAGTCACATGTCCCATTTGTCATGGAGTGTGCAATTAGCTAATTCTGCACGTCTGAGTCCCTTTCTGTGGGAAAATGGGCTCAGGAGATGCTGAGTTGGGACAGAGCTTTTGTGAAAAAGCATCCTGGCGGGAAGGCAAGAGATTTGGTCAGGGCAGCCGATCCTCCCTGAGTGTCAGCGCCAGAGGGATGCCAGGATTTGTGGGTTTGAATGGAGCTGCCCATCAACAGCCTTGAGTCCAAATGGAAGATATCACCCTTTCAAGGCAGTGAGACAAAAACTCCTCAAAGGAAGAAATGGTCTGACTTTATTGCTT
Organism: Melozone crissalis; assembly: GCF_028551555.1. Taxonomy (NCBI): domain Eukaryota; kingdom Metazoa; phylum Chordata; class Aves; order Passeriformes; family Passerellidae; genus Melozone; species Melozone crissalis. The sequence goes on along the minus strand of NW_026535791.1, from coordinate 56,283,346 downwards.
TATGACTTCACAAAATGCCAGTTTTTATTTTGAGAATTGCTTTCTTTGGTTTGCAGCAAGAGACCAGACTGTTTCCTTGGATTTCTTCCCTAGACACACAGTCTTGGGCAACTTCACACTCACATTTGAATGTAAATTATTTGAGTCAGTCTCATCGTTGGCATGAAATAGTAAAATAAAATCTAAGTGAGATGGATTTCTTTGAAATGAAAAAGGTTATTAGGTTATTAATTTCATGTAACTTGGTAATGAGTTACTCAGACAACTGTTTTTATTATGTTCTTTTTTAATTAATTTTTTTTGTTTGTTCTCTCAAAGAGAACTCCTGCTTTTGGCAATGATTTTCACTGGCCACAAGTAGATGAAATATAAGTGTGTAGCTAGCATGCTTTCATGTGCTGCATAATGAAAAAATGTGTGCTATCATTTTGAATTATGAAGAAATTTGTTTTCACAAACTTTTCAGTATTCTCTGGGGTGTAATTATTTAACACAATAGGTACTTTTTATTTCAGTGTACTAATTAGCATGTTAATAACTTTAAAAATTCAAGACTGGCAGTGAAGGCTTGGGGAAAATAGCATAATGTACTAATTTGGGTTTTTTTAAGTATTATTTTGCCACTTATTCTCTCAGCTGGTTGGTTAGCTACTGTTGATGAAAGTTTCTGTTTATCTGACAGAAGAAATTTTATGAAGTTAAAACAGTTTTTCCTTTGTGGAGGAGGAAGAGTGAAAGTAATGACTCGCTTGAGTCTCCTGATAAAGCTTTAGTGACTGACACTGTCAGCTTAAAATCCCCATATTTCTTTATATGCATTCTTACTAGTTTTACAAGCTAATATGACTTATCTTTTGTCTTTATTTTTTACAGAATTAGAGAATAGTTAAGATTGGAAGAGTTCCTCTGGAGATCATCTAGTCCAATGCTTTGTTCAGGTCAGGGTCAGCTGCAGCAGCTTGCTCAGGCCTTTCTTCAGTTTTATTTTGGGCATCTTCAGAGGCGGAGACTACACAGTCTGTGTGGGCATCCATGCCAATGTTTGACCACCCTCACTGTAGAAGTTTCTTCCTATGTTTAGAGTGGAATTTCAGCCTGTGGCCACTGTCTCTTGTCCTGTGACTTGCCACCAAAGAGAAGAGTCAGTACTTGCTTCCTCCTTCAGGTATTTCTGCAGGTTGATAAGACCTTTCTTAGGTGTCTCTTCCCTTTCAGCTCTCTCAGCCTCCCCTTGTACGAGAGATGCTCCCAATCCCATTCCTTAATCATCTTTGTGGTCCTTTGCTGGAGAACTTGCTCCAGTAAGTCAGTCCTTGTCTGTCTTGTGTTGGGGACCCCAGAACTGGATCCCACATCCCAAGTGTGAGTGTCTCAGCCATGCTGAGCAGGGCAAGGATCCTCTCCCTTGACCTCCTGGTGACTCTTTGTCTAATGCAGCTTATGCAACATAGGAAGCTGATGGCCTTCTTTGCTGTGAGGGCACATTTCTGGCTCAAGTTCAGAACCAGGGCCTCTTCCATTAAGTTATTTTCCAGCTATATTTGGCTCATATGCTGAGCAGTTCTTGCTTTGCACCCAAGTTTCCCTAGAGGCCAGGCAGGTCAGCTGTGATGTGGGCCTGAGAGGTGACCTTGTCATGAGGTTTGTGTGCCTTTGTGCAGCATGCCTGCCCAGTCCTGCAGGCAGCAGAGGCAGTCTGCATTCCCAGCAGCTCAGGCAGCATTTGTCATCTGCAGCTGGCTGGGGAGCCTTGTAATGGCAGCTGGACACGGCTGCAGTGACCTGCAAGGGAGCAGGGTCCCAGGCTGGAATCAATCAATACCAAGTGCTCTGCTTGTTCACACAGTGGGGACAAGTGTACACAAGCTTGGTTCCACATTGAGCTTCCTCTGTGGCAGGTAGCTTCATGTCTTACCATACAGAAAAATGTGAGCTAGTATCTGAAAGGTTTTAACACAGAGAGAAATGGTCTTGTCCTCTAAAGCCAGTGAAGTTCTCTGGTTTTTACATACCCACTTTCCCTGAGTGGTTTGTAGATGCAAGCTTTCTTTCTTTGTAGTGTGAATCTTTCACTGACAGTAAGGAAGAAGCGTGTAAACCAGCAAAGCTTTGTAATACTCAGCAGACATAGTACCTGTCACTACTCATAGCTTCCTATTGTAGTTATGCTGGATTGCAAGCTCACCCCTCCTCGTGTTTTCATGTGTATGAAGTTAAGGAAGCTGGAAAGATTTATGCATAGTTCAGGGCCAAGAAATCCAACATGTGGACTTAAGATATCTTACGAAATCTTCATCAAACATGAATAATATTTTGAAACAAAAGCAAGGAAATTAAAGACCTCTAACATTGTAACTTTATACCACAGTGATTTTACAAAGACATTTAATATTTTTACCAGATGCAAAGGTCCAATGGAAGACGGGTAGTGTCTTTCAGGAACAAATTGTTGTGATGAGCCACGTGTAGTTGTAGTGAAGAAGAGCACAGGTGTTGCAAGTCACTGAGATAAAAACAGCTGGACCAACCATCTTCACTCAGTGAAAGGAAAGGGGAAAGAAGGAGCAGAGTGCTGAGCTTTGTAGCAGAAAAGAAATAACAACATTTTGTTGTTTTGGATGCTCCTCAGTACCAGTTAGTTAGCCAAATATTTCTGGTTTAAAGTGTGAGGTAATTTGTCATCTCTTTGTAGCCTTCCTCTGGACTGTAAATGTGTACTCTCAGAGGTGCACCAGAGCAAGGAATGTGCTTGGAATATGTATGCTGATGTAGAAATGATTAATGATTTTGGAGGCTCCTTTTCTAACAGTGGCTATTTCTACTCAAGCTGAGCAGTATTCATCTTACGTGACGTGTACAAAGTTTTGGACTCAACTGCTCATACTCATCAGTACTCACAGAGTACTACAAGGTCTGGACTGATATAAGAATCTGTGTGCAAATCCTAGATAGTAGGCACATGGATGTGTGAAGTGAGGTAAGGATGTGTTGGAGTAGAATAGTTTGCTTCCTGCTCCCTTTTAAAGGTTTCTGCTCTCATTGAATGGTTTTCCCCATTGCTGTCCTGTATGACAAAAGCAGATGTTTCTGATAAGCCAGCTTCCAATTTCTCCTTAGTGTTAAAATACAAGGTTTTTGGATACGTCCGTTTCTTTTCTCAGCCCTCTGGCACCTCCATGGAGCTCATGGCAGCTCTTGCCAGCTCTGGCTGCATGCAAGACCCCTCAGTGCAGATATTCTCTTCATGCTGAGGCAGCAGCCTTAGGAGCTCAAGTACTCACCTCAGCTCACTTCTGTTGCTTAGTGTTCATTGAACCTGCAGAAAGCCTTTCAAGAAGCTGTCTTCGGTTCATGAGGGAGAACACTGCACATATCATCCCTTTATACATTAAACTGGTCTGTTCTTTAGTTCTTAGCAGCTAGGGCTTAATCATACATTCTAGCTGTGAGTGAGTGAGTTTCTGTTTGACTATGAGTGTCACATTGTTAATGTTTGGGAGGCATTAATGTGTTGTTATATTGTTAAACACAAATATCCCCCTGGATTTTTGGAAACACACAGAGATTGATTTGTTGCAATATCAGTGTTCTCATGGAATGTAAAATCAGAAAGCGGCTAAATCTGTTCCTTTTGGAAAGCTGCTGTCTGAAGTTCGTGGCTGTGTTGCCCAGTTCATCAGAGAAACTCTTCATCAGTGTAATGAAGTGAATAATAGAAATGACACTGTACTCTGTCTTTACAATAGACTTCATCTTCTCTTTTTTCCCGCCTGCAGTTCCCTGAGTGTTTCACTCAGTGTGACCAGGGCTGATTGCCATGTACACGGAATCCTCTTATCCCTGGCAGTGGATGTGATTATTCTTGTGCTGGATGTATTTATAACAGGACCATGCTCAGTGTATCACTACATGAAAGAAAGAATGTTCTAACATACATCGGTTCAATCATTCAGTTGGTAGAAGCTACTTCTTTCAGATTTTTATCAGATTCTGCTTTAGGGTTTACCTCTGCTGGTAAAAATTTTTGCATCTGCTTTTAACTCAGTTACTTAAAATATTCTTAGCTTCAAAACTACTCTCTTCATGCCTCTGTATTTTCTTTGGTAAAGGTGATGGAACCCAGCCCTTTGTCATCTTCACATTAGGCTTTGAGAAGCTGTCACTGGTGACCATCCGGGTAGAGAATGAGGAGATTTGGTCATTTAGAAAAGTTATTGAAGGATCCTTGTGATATTAGGTTTTGCATAGGCTGTCTCTTTTGATATTGTTTTGACTGAGTACCATGATGGTGTCCAGCAAGGATCTGCCTGTGGTGGCCTGTGCCTGGCCTGTGGGTACCCTCCCTGCCAAGATGCAGGGTTGGTGCAATGTCACACAGAGGAGGTACTCATGGGGGAAATGTGTGCATGGTGTCCCACAAGGCCTGATGTAATTTGTTTATGCTGAGAGAAAACCTTGTATTACAGTCTAGTAGGATGGCAAACCACAATCAAAACAGTTACATTTGTACACCATGTGAAGCAGCTTATTTAATCCTCAGGCCAGCTTCAGAGGTCAAGTCCTTTCATCCCATTGCCTGGTCTTGGCAGAGGCCCAGTGCTGAGGAAGAGTCCTGTCCTTGCCCTCTAATTCCTCCTCCAGACAGCCTTCTCAGCCAGCCAGAGGAGACTCTGTCTTCCTTGACTGTGTTGTCTCCCTGGACCTTGGGTATGCATGCACAGAGCAGGCATACATGCATACAGCTATGCTGGAAATGTGTGTTGCTCAGTCATCTTCTGAAACAGTTCTTGATGGTTCTCTTCAAGCCCCTGATCTTACCTTTTCTCCTTGCCCAAGCTGGAGAAGTTGGAAGTGTGTAGGGAGCCAGGGCACAGTGAGTTTCCCCATGGATGCCACTGTGGGATGGTGCCATGTACGAGTGGAGGTGAAAGGGCTGAAGTACTGATACATGGGTTTAGGGTGGAAAGAACAGGTAGAAAGTCAAGGAAAATGGCAGACAATGGCATATAAGGGTGAATGTCAGAAGCACTTGTAAATTTTTTTTTTTCTGCTTATTTTTAGGATGTGTATATTGCTCTGTAACTTGAAAAATGGGAGAAAACCTGTGAAAACTTGGCTATATGCTATATGATTTTTCATAAACAGGGAAGCAGAAAAACCTTGCATCTTTTCAGAGTAACTTCCATCCCAGTGGTGCACTTGGTTTGCCCAGTTATGTTCCTTGTGAATGTGACATTCAATATATTTCCAGGAGCCACAGCTCTTGGAATGCCCCAGTTAGCTTTGGGTTGGTGGGGACAAGCAGCTGTGGTGGCCTCTGCTGTGTTGGTGCCAGGTGGGGTGGCTGCAGGGAATCTCCATCTCATCCTGAGCTTTGCTCTCCAAAGAGTTTATTTAGCACTTGTCAGTTATTTATGATGTTAAAACCGATTTTTATGGGAAAGCCACATTAATTCATACAAAGTAAGCTGCAGATGTGTATGGCTAAAATGTTACCGAGAATTCTGTGGCTCAGAAGAGTAAAGCTTTATTCAAAGACGGGACACTGCTCACATTTCCCAGATAACACATAATGAAGAAGATACATTTATGTTAATTGGGTTGGCACCAAGAAATAAAAAGGTCTTTTAGGTTTGGTCTCAAGAGATATGGAAAGTTCTTGTTAAGCATTAAGCGTCTGGGGAAGCTCTCACCTTTCAGGTGCTCAAACCTTTGCAGGGTTGAACACCTGGAGACCTTTTTAAAGTTTGTTTTATTGACATATATTTGCCATATTGTCTAGTACTTTCTTAAAAGAAAAGAGACAGGAGCTAGTTAGTATATATGAAGAGACGTATTAGAAAATAAATTATAGTTTTGTGGTTGAATAGTCTTTTAGGTCTTGTAGTTATGGTTTCTTTATTTTTGTTTGGGTTTTTTTGTTTGTTTTTTTTTGAAGAAAATTGCTTCAAGTTTGGCAGTGGCAGATTACTTCACTTCTGTCAGGATATTCCCATCAGTGCATTATTTTTTGCTGACATGCTGTACAACTTTTGAAATGTCAAGTTATGGGAGGATCCTAGGAAAAAAGCGATTAAACATTCTTAGTTGCGCCGAAGTATACCTACAATGAGGTTCTGTTGCATTATTTATTATATAAGAATATTAAATTTTATTTTAGTCTCCTTCATTAAAAAACCCCACAGCATTTGTGCAAGGTTAAAATAAATAACAGAGACAAAGTGTTTAGAGGGGTTTGATGGACTCTGTCTCAGCAGACTTTTTTTTTTTGCTATGGATATGTTCTGATGCATTTTCCCTTACATGCAAAGTAAAAGGGTCAGTTGTTAATTACAGTAACATTCTTTTACACTTCTCTGACTGTGTAAAGCAGCTATTAGTGGTATAGTATGTATACTCTGAAGGTACCTTATGTGACAGCAAGACTTGAAACAGCTCTCCTGAATGATTTGTGCTTTGGAAATGTCAGGAAGTTCCATCAGGATGACTGCTAGTTTGTTGCATATGTGTATTAAGAGGTTTCTGTCCATACAAATGTGTCACTCTTACTGAGTGATGCACAGATAAAGTGACCTGTTCCTTTACCACAGAAGGGTGACAAAGGCAGCTCCCAGTCACTGTGGAGCTGCCATGTGAGCACAGTGTTCTGCACTGTGATCTTAGCACAGCGCTCACCCAGGGGCACTGCTGCTGCAGCTGCCTAATGCCTGTGTTCCAGGCTAAGAAGAAACCAAACTACTGATATTTTAATAAGTGCAAGAAGAGTAGAAGCAGGGGAAACAGTCCTTTTTTCAAAGGGATTGTCCTTTTCTGTTAATGCATTTCTAGGATATAGCATGGATGTAAAAACCAGGGAAGAGGAAGATGCACTGAAAGGAGTCAAGAACTCTTTAAGAGGAGGAAATGGGCAAAGGAGGATGCAGAGCTCATCCAGGCAGATGAGATGGATTAGCAGACAAATATTACAGGGAATGGGACAATATCAATGAGAGGCAGGTCAAATGAATCCTGAGAAAGGTCCCTAAGAATAATAAGCAGTGGAGCAAATAGGTAATGTTTTGATAGGTGACTAGGAAGTTTTGTAGATCAAGAAGTCAATCTTTATTGAATGAAAGAGGTGAGTAATGGCTGACTTCAGTGCTAAACGAAGTGTGTTATATTTTTAATCTTTATCTACCATCAAAGCATTTTCCTGGGCAGTTCTGAAACATCAGCATTAAAGAGAAAATCCTCTGTGACTGAATTCAGTGTGTGTAGACCTACTGACTTCAGCAGACTGTTTCTACTCTTAAGCTTTCAGTATATTACTAAACAAACTGACAGCTTGGAATATACCTGAAGAGCTCTTTTTAAAAGGTTGCATTTTAAGATCTGGACCTATATAAAGATTGTTTTTTAACACTTAAAACTCTAAGCTTTCTAATTAATTATGTAAAATTTGGGTCAAAGAAATCTCTGAACTTTTTTTAAAATAGAGAATAAGGGTATTATAACAAATCTTAAATTATAGTTGACCTTACTTGGTATGTTTGACTTTTTTGGGGTTGAATATCCCACCCTGAGGCCAATCTAATATGTCAATAGAATTGGGTATCTTTTTCTTTTACTGACTTTTTTGTGGGATGTTATTTCACTTCTCAGTGGTTTGAGTTTCCCTATCTCTCTATTTATTCTGAGAATGTCTGTCTGATAGTTGTTCTTATTTCATTTATTAGGGATCAACAGCTGGCTTTATTCCTGTTTTTATAGATTCTGCCTTTAAGAGATGCCTTTCTTATGTGATTGAGATACTCTGAAGCATTAGAACACCAGGTACTCCAAATAAAACAAAATCTGCAGTTTCTGCCCTACTGGGTGAAGGTTAACTAGGTTTAAAATCTAGTCCTGGGTTGTATCTTTCCGGTGAAGTCTTTCAGTGAAGCTGTCAGACATTGATGAAATTAGTAGAGTTCTTTATGAAGTTTTTTTATAATCCTTTCCCAAGTTCACATCCATGTCTGTGTATGTATGAAAGGTGCTTATAACAAATCAGTAAATATGAATGTTAACATGAATGCAGATTACAATAATTAGTGGGCTGTGAAGGGATGAAAAAATGGCTATGAATGGATGAAAAAATGAGTATATCTGGATGTCTACTTGGTGCTCCTTTTTGGTGAAATTGTTAAGAACCTGGTGACAGAAGGGGAAAGAAGATGTTAGTTCTCGAACTTTTTAATAAGAACATAAAATCTGACCTTTCTGTATTGTATTCTGTCTTGAAATAAATGCCACAGTCTTTTTTTCACATATGTAATGCAAAGTCTGCAATATACACATTTTGTGAAAGTGTTAATTTTAAAATCACCTTGAAAACTCATCAGTCAAATTTAGTTGGTATATAATAATTCTTTGTGCTTACTTTCATCTTTTCTTTGTAACCTGCTGATAGATTAAAATGAACACCTAGCTAGAAATAAGCTTTATTTTAGTTTTTTGTATAGAAGTTTCTAATAGGTCATGACTTGCAGATATTTTGTCTTTGTCTGTGCCAAACTCAACAGCAACCAAAAAGAAAACCCCTTACAGCACAAAACTAAGGATATTGTAAACCACTGTGAGATAGAGAAGAAAGATGGAAAAATTTGTTAATAACTTTCATTCCATCCTTTTGTCTTACATCACTTACCATTGTGTGACAAGTGTTTCTTTGAGTTTCTTTGAAAGATAAAAGAATTTGTGTATTTTATGGCAGCATTCTTCACATGTATTTTACCTCTGTGTTTTTATTACAAATTTTCAGCTGAGCTGTGAAGTGGAGCAACTGACCTAACATGCAAGATATATAAGGAGAGGAAAAACATTTAAATCATGTTTTATATCTTTCTACAACGTTTCTGTCTGGTAGAATAAAATAAAATTGCAGGAAGTTGGGAATAGAGGGGGACTTGATAATAGGAAGACTTGGCTTTAAAAACTTGAAATATTTGCCCTTAATATTTTGCCTTCCTTCCTTGCCAATACACTTATTTTCAATAATCTCAGTTCTTTTTCAAATGTTGTATTGTGAAAAGGCAATTAGTGAAAGACCTAAGATGGTACAGAAAAACTATTCAGTCCAAACTGATAATTTTCTTTCAGGGACACAGTAAAATACTGGTTTTGAATTGTAAATGGTTGCTACATGTATAAATAACAGTAGCGAAAAATCATTCAAAATTCAACTTTCATGTGACAGTAATACAAAACAAATCAGAAGCTTAGCTGAGTAACTGTTTGGGAAATAATTTAAAGATTAATAAATAACAATCTGTATAGTGTTCAGTATAGTTTAATTGACTCCTTGTTTTGCAAGTGGTTAAGCTTTGGTGTTTTTTACGTGGCTGTACAGGAGGCATTTTTGAGTCTCCTACCTTGCTGTCCCACATGTTTTATGAAGACAGTAAATTAGTTAAATTAGTTTTCAATGCTCAGCTGTGTCCTGCCCATCCTTCCTTCAAATGCATCGGGGTCTGCCTTGAGTCCTGCGGGTGTGACCATCCTGCTGCTCCCTCTTGTACCTGCACAGGGGCGGCTTCTCCTGTCCCAGGGAGGGTGAGCGGGCCCAGGGCTGCTGTGGCACGAGGCTCTCCTGCTGCTGAGTGGGGACACTGCTGCTCTGAGCCCCTGCAGCTGGGGCACATCTGCAGCTGGGGCACATCTGCTCAGGCACATCTGCACATCTGCAGCTGGGGCACACCTGCACACCTGTTGCTCCCTCGGGCACCGCTTTGGGAGCCGCCTGCTGAGCGCTGCTGGTTGTGGAAGCTCTGGTTGTAGCTGCCCTTAATGCTGTGGTGCCCAGCAGGAGGATTCTGCTCTGCAGGCATGGAGGGTTTGAGTGAAGCATCAGAACTGATTGTCCTTTTTGCACATGTGCTTTTTTCCCTGTTGGTAACAGTGTTGGCTTTTACAGAGGCACCTGAGAACTGTGTGGGGTCAGTGCTCCCAACAGAGCTGGGGTCTCACTTTTAAAAAGAGACATTTGGCTCAGACATAAGAAATGGTGGAGGTTCAGGTGCTGCTGGTGGCTGTCTGACCTCTCTCACTCTTCCAGCTCACCAAGGGGGAGCCCACTCTTCATTGCTTACTGGGCTCTCTTTTCTGCTTGTCACCACATAAAGTATGTATTTATAACTCCTAAGCGTGTAAACGTTGCCACAGAGTTTATTAGCCTATCTTCTGTTTTGCTGCTGATGTGGTTCTAAGATGCTTTTACCAAGAACTATTAGAATAAATTATAAATAGTTAACTGTTTAGAAATGCTCTGACTCAATCTTATTGTACATACGAGGACTAATTCAATTTTTTTTTCGTAAATGGCAACTATTTTCCTCAACAATTTGAAACTGAACAACAGAAGGGTCTCCAAGCAAATTAATCAGGAGAAAAGTAGTAAAACCAGCCCTGCTCAGGCTTTTTTCCTCCCTTCTGTGTGGGAAACATGACGTTTTCTAACCCGATAGTGGGAATGTTTTCTTCTGCAGGCCTGAGTCACTTGGGAGGAATGCTAAGATTAATGCACAAGATTAATTTTCTCACTGCTGCCTTCTCCACTGCAAAAATGGAAGTTTCCTTTCCTTTGAGCTTTTCTTTCATTTCCAGCAAAATTTCAGGTACTCTGAACATTTTTCCCCTACAATTTCAAACCCAGTTTTCTTCTATAAAATCTGTAAAATTTTTCCTTGCCTTTTAGTGACCATGGGCGCAGAAGTGATTAATCTTTGTTTGCTCTGCATTTTACGCAGTTCTGCAGAATACAGAAAATCCTCGGTTCTCAGAGAGCTGTGAACAGGAGTTTTTACTTTATCAAGGTTCCCATGATGTACAGTATCAGTTTAATCCAGTTTTTTTTTTTCATTTACAACAATATTAATTATACCTAATCTATAACAACAGATGTTCTGAAATGGCATTTATATTTGTTTTGGATCCTCTAAGAGAGATTACTTCTCATCTTTCTTAATTAAGCATTAACAGTTATTGAAAGAATTAGTCTTAAATGCTAAAATTAAAAAAAGAGATAAAGGATGTCTTCCCAGGTGGCTCCAGAGTAAGCACTACTCTCTATACATTGAATCTCATCAAAGGCTAGATTTTAATGCATATTAATTTCATTTTGACATGCATTGCATAAGTGTTCCCATTGAATTTGAACAAAAAGACTTAATGCTCTATCTTAAATGAATAATCTGCCTGTTAAAGTAATTTTAGGAAAAGCAGTAGCACAAAAATGAGTTCATGTTCCCATGGCCAATGCACATTAAGTTATATAATTTTAAGATTAGACACGTGTAGTTGAAAGGCATCATAAGTGAAAGGTGTGCAATTGGCGTTTTTTCATTTGTTTGTAAATGACAACATGTTCTGTGTTACTGTCCCTGAAGGAGCAGGAGCACTTTGGGCCAGGCATTACTTACAGCACCAATCTGCAGGGGAAATGCCTGAATCTGCTCCCTGCCCTTCCTGTGCCCCAGTGCTGCTGCCCACAGAGGAGGGATAGAAGGTGACCTGGAGGTGATAACACTGGCTTTGGACCCAACAGTGTCTTTATGTTTTTTATTTGATTAAAGAGAAGTCAGTCTGGAGAACAGTTAGGAAGAAATGGAGATGCTTCTGGTGAGTATGTGAGTAACTTGGTTGTATGTCAGTAACATGGGTTGCTTTCTCAGAGAGGTTTATTTTCACAAAGACCTGTAAAACCCTATTTCACTGATGTAGTTGAAGTTTCTGCCTTGTTCTTCATTTAGCATAGACCTTTACTTGGGTTTCTTGTAGTGTTAAGGGGTAGAGATTTTCTTGTCGCAAATGTCCTGTTCTTGTCATTGAAGACATTGGTTCTCCACTGAGATGAGATCGCAGAGATGAAAAAAAAGGGTAACATTAAAATTCTAGAAATTCTGTCTTATTCAGTCAATTGGAACACATAATTAGTAATTGAAAAGGTAATTAAAGTTTGACAGGCTGCCAAAATTTGTGTATCACATAATTTTTTTTTAACAGTGGCTTATTTTTTGAAATTATTTTTGATTCTTCTGGCCTTGTTTTTTTCTCACCTTCCTGCATCTGACTTTCAATGGATTTCAATTCAATTGAAATTCATTTCAATGCTTCTCATTTTCTAAAGCCCTGAATTTTTCTCTACCTGTTGCCAACATCCTCTTTCATTCTGTGTTCTCCTTGTTTAATTTGCTGCTTTTCTTCCATAGGTTTCTGACTCTTGATTTCCTGCTCAGTCCCATATTGGCTACTCATTAACTACATTAGCTACATTAACTTCCCATGAATTGTTCCCTTTGGGTATTGAATGCTTACTTCTACAATTTTTCATGATCCTTCTTTTGTTCCTTTCTTGTTATATCACCATCAAGACTGGTCATTATTCCTGTTTACCAGCATAATTTTCTGGGACTTCTATATCATTAGGTAGAAATGAAAGCAAATGTGAATTTGGGTGTACTTAACAGGGTAGAAATTAATTAGAAATGTAGAAGATAAAACTGTCCCCTTGCCTCTGAGACTTCAATTTCATGAGAGTTTTCTAATTAGATTGCAATTTCTGATTTTCCATATTCAGATCAGCGCCTTTCTATCAATGGAGAACTTAGTTTAGAACTTGTTCTCTGATCAGTGAAAAAATTCAGATAACATGGCCAAAAACTCACATTTAGTCTAAATGGGAGGAAAATTTTTCAGTAGGACTTACTGAAAATTTCTGAAGTATCACACAGATTAATAACAAGCCAATGTGTCAGATTAAACTGGAGAATGAAACAGATTGAATCACAAACTGCAGAAGACTTTCTGAGCATCTTGCTGAGGCCTTTCCCAAAGACATTTGTTTTATTTATGGTGAATGTTACTTCAGTATGTTTCTAAACAGACAAGAAAGAGGAATCAGAGTCTTAAGAGCAGAGACATGTACTTGAAATTTAGCACTTCACACTGTGTTCCAGCCTGTCTGAGAGCAGTTGCTGTAAAGCATCTGGAGAGGAGAAGGGATTAAGCCCTGGACCTTGGACATGGATGCGCTCATAGTTGGGCAGAGAGCTGCAGGGTGGGGTCTGCATCTGACACTGCTGCTGCACTGCTGTGCCTGCTCTGCAAATGCTGTCCTGCTGACCTTAAACAATTTCCATGGGGCTCCATGAAAATAGGGAGGGAAGTGGCGAAGTTGTAACAGACTTTTGAAATGGCTTTGTCTGGAGGGGAAGCTGCAGCTTTGAGTGAGTGCCTGAGCTCCCTGAGCAATGGAAAGGATGAAGCAGTGCTACATCACAGACCTATCAGTGTACCAGAGAGGGCTCCACAGGACCCAGAAAATCTGGGTTCACTGTTCTGCAGAGTGGCCTGGAGGGAGGTTCCAAGGCCACTTTCTTGGAAGAGGTACAAGCCACTAGGTTAGAGAATAACCTAAAATTGGGAATCTCTGTTTATGTTTGTTCTGGTTCATTATGTTGGTTTGGTTTTTTTTTTCCCACTGGTGGTCACATCTGACTTTTGGGTTTGATTTGATGGTTTGCTTCTTTTTTTTTATTCACCCTTTTCTTAGTTTATTTTTGGGGTTTTTTAGTTTTTTTTCTTTTTTTTTTTCAGAAATATATTCTCATATCTGTGTAGGTTTTAGAATAAAAACTGGTCATCTCTTTGTCCTGTAAGCATGTGGCCTTTCACATGTACCTCAGGGAGACCACCTCCTGTACTTTCTGCCTTTTCAGGCACTGCTGTGTGGATCTCAGTGTGGTGGGGCTGAGCTTTGGCCACCAGACTGACATTTTACTGATCATGCCAGAAGGGCTGTGGAAAGCTGAGCAGTTTTCCACTCTAAATTTAAACACCTGTGTACAGTCCCTGTTAGGCATGTGGCAGCAACCTTTTATTTTGGTTTTCTCACATGTAAGTTGGAGTGATTTTTGAGAGCTGGGAACTTCACAGGAGTATGGATTGGTCCCCTCTGCTGCTCTGGATTCAATAAGCTGTATATGTTGTTATAAATGTAGATTGCAAGCTGATCATGGTTGATTTGTTCTTAATAGTCACAACTCTCAAATCCTGTGAGGTATTATTCCCACTTCTTTCTAACACTGCACAAAAAGAGAGTAAAGATGTTAATTTTCAAAGTAAAATCAAGTAGTCATGTTTTATGTTCTCAAAATCTACCAAGAAACAAATATTTGCCTTCTTCTGATTTTTTTCTTCATAGGATCTTATGTAACAACCAAAGTGATAGTCCTTAGACTGAACTTTTGTACATTATTAATATGACTTTTCAATATCTTGCATGCTTTTGCTCTTCAGACTACAATAACATGTCATTGGGACCATCAGTAGCAATTTGGATCTCTTTATCACCGGTTTTTCTTTTTACTTACTACATAAAATCTTTACCCAGAGGAAGTGGAGTTATTTCATCAGGGACATTTGCATCTTAGGATGTCTCTAACCCTTTCTACTGAGTGCATTTCTTTCAAACATGTCAAAATACATGTGGAAAAGCCTAGTCACCAAAAATTAGAACATCTGTCTTTCTTGCTTTACAAAGTAGTGACTGAATCTGTAAGATAAAATCTTCAGGAACCTCATGAGAAGTTTGTGAACCTTAGCCTGGCTCTGTTTTAAAAAAGGCTTTCCTTGTGTCGAGTGTTTTTGGCAGTTAAGACATTGGAAAAACTTCCACAAACAAGATGTGGAAGCAGAACAAATGAGCGTGGTCCTGCTCCAGCTAACCTTTACTGAAAGATTGATGTGAGCTTCCTTTAGGGCAGAGTTGTCTTCCTTTGTATTCATAACAGAGAGAAAGAGATGTTATTGGGTCTGTACTGGAGTTCTGTAGCTATTCCACCCTGCCATTTAACTTTTTTGACTCTTTTCTCACTGGCTAACTTAGTTTACTGACATTGCTAGGGACCCCTTTAAATGTGGCATCATGGACAGTTTATGATTCTGTTTTCTAGATTTTTATTTTCTTGAATGATGCACAGGCAGATCCAAGTGTCTCAGAAGTGAGGAGTGTTTTGGGGTACCTCAGATTTCAGATGATGAAATCAAGTTTGATTTTTTTCAAAGGATGAGGGCACAGCATCAATCTGCCTCAGAAAGCTTCTCAAAGTGGGTGGTTGTGATCTAAGTCTGAAGCAGCATGTTTGTGCAAAAAGCCATACTCCCATGTCACAGAGAGTGAGATTATCACTGTGCTCATCCTGGGGGTCTTGCTCCCTGTCAGGATTTGGGAGAGGGAATACCAGAAGCCAGACGTGATCTGTCCAAAGCAGCAAGGTCTTCTGTTGTGTGAGGAAATAGTGCAGACTGAAGCTCTGAAGTCATGCAAGCATTTCTCTAGGGAAATATAAATGTCTGAAGTATAACAGAACCCAGTTTAAACCAGGACTCTTTTAAATACCTCTACTCAGAAGAAAATGTGACCATTTTGTTCTTAAGTTTGCGAGTCATAGGCAGGATTTACGCAAGTATTGTTATTATTTACAGTGATAGTTACAATGTTTGAGTTAAATATCCTCGAGCAATCAGTGAGGAGCTAAATTTACATCGTTGCCTGGTTTTGTGTGTCACACAGTGCTATATATTAAACCTGTTTGTCAGGTGAGTGTTGAGCTGAACAGAACAGGTCTCTTGCTCAGAGCAGCCCTGCTCATGCTGAAGTTGTGCCTTAGCTTCCAGAAATGCAATGTAATGGAATGCCAATAGACATTGTTAACTTGGCAGCAGCTCAAGCACTGTATTGCAGTGTGAGGCTTGATTTCTTTTATGCCAAGGTAATGCTAGAGCAGCACTTGATTTATCCTGAGTTTACAGGACTGTGACAGACTATAATCTAGTTCTGGGCACTGGAATACTTCCCTGAAAAATAGGAGTGTCATTTACTTTTTGTATTCGTACTGTTGGTTTTTTGTGGCTAATAGAATATTGTTCATATATTATATATAATTCTGGGTATAGTGCTGTGAGAGCTGGATCGTTAGTATTATATAGAGTTAAGACTACTAGAAAGGCAAAAAGTCTGAGTCCAGTTTATGAAGAATGTAGAGCAGTATGACAGATGTGTGAATGAGGAAATTCCCTGCTTTGTAGATTCAAGTAGCATGTGTCTATGTCCAAAGATGGTTTTGTTGTGGTTTTTTTAAATAAGAAAATAAATATTCTCATTCTCAAACTTTCTTTTGGAGGCAGTAGGACTTTTTCTTACTACTTTTCTCTTTTTCTTCTCCCCTATATTCAGCCGTAGTCCTGAATCTAAACAGTACACTATGGATTTTTTTTACTTGGATTTTGTGCTGGTGAATAAAAATTCACAGTACTCCCCATGAGAAGCAAACAGGAGACTAAATATCTTGACCTGCAGTGTAATTTGGCTATTTAAGATTCTGATCTTCATCTGCCTGGTTAAGCTATAAGTATATTCACTTTAATGCACAGGCCAGGTGGCAAGTCATGTGAATATGAATGCTTTACATGTGAAAATTTTTACACTGGTGCTTATTCATTTCAAGACACAGGAAGTTCCATGCTACTCAGCTGCTTGTTCTTCCAAAAGATTCTGCAGCACTTCTCAGTGGAAGTTCAGTGCTAGAAACAATAAATTTATATTCATCAGCTTCATTGTGCAAAACTGTACAGATAGAGCAGTTAAAAGAATATGGTAGTACTGAGACATTTACTTCTCATTTGCTTAGCTGAGGCTGGGATTCTGACTTCATGTTCTGAGTGCCTTTCAATCTGGTGTATATATGATTAATGTTGGTGAGTCACTTCTGATGGGAATTTTCGCTTTTTCTCACATTGCAAGATAGGGAGACTTTCTGCTCCTCCTACCACCAGTTCAGAAGCACTGTAGAAGACAGAAAGGAGGAGATAAATTTCTCTTGTTTTCAGAATTGCACTCTGTTAAAGGAACTGAGGAGATTGCCAGTCCCTTTGGCATTTTCTACACAGGTGTCTGCAAACCAACTAGGACAGCTGGGATTGGGATAAAGGTGTAAGTAGATTGTTATATGCACTTGAGAAATGTTCTTACTGCTTATTTAAATTCAGAATTTAGGTGGGAAGACTAGTCTAGAAAAAATGGGAAGGGGTATTTGGGAAGGAAATTATTCTGTAGGTGCAGGAAGGCAGATCATGACCTGAATCCTTTCGGGGTTCGTGGTAGGGATTGTTGGAGCTCTGGAGATCTGCTTATTCCTGCCGTAAGAAAATAAATAAATTCTCCTGGGGGGAATATAATGCTTCATTAACACAGCTTAGCTCAAAAGCTCTATATAGCTGACTGTAAAATAATGTAGGCATGTCTACAGAACTTCCCTGGGATTTTAGAAAATGCTTTTCCTCTGTTTCTGTGTGTGTGCCTGTGCATAAAGAATGCAGTACATAGGTTGACTGTGAGATTCAGTTACCACAAAATTCATAAAATGGGACAGAATGGCTTCCATATTGAGGAATTTTAAAGGGCTCCACCTGTATCTAGAGACCAGATATTTGGAAATGCCTAGGTACATAAATGTATGTAAAATACCACTGGAAGTCCTCAGTGGTATTTTGCAGGGTTTAAAGCAATTAAATAGCTGCTGATTGCAGCAGGACTTAGGCAGCTGACTTGCTTCTGGTTTAGACAGCCCTGCAAGACCTCTGTGTGTAATTTTAGTCCTCTAAGTAATGTCAGAATATGGTCTGATGCTTCAATGAATATCCTTCAGCTAAAATTTAAAGTCTGCCTGACCTCACCTCTGACACTGAGGACAGACCTCCTGAGTTTATGTCTTGTGGATTTTGTGTCCAAATTGTGTTTTGCTGCAGCTCTACCCTAGGACAGGACAAGATCACTTGAGGCAAACCACTGGTACTGGAGACGACTGCATCAGATAATTCGTGTTTTTACAGTTGTGATGTTCACTACAAATAACATTACCAACTATTTGGTGACCTCTAGGAATTTATTCTTTTGTCTATCTTTTGGACTTCGGTATTTCATAAACTGACTCAGCAGAAAGCATATGGCTACAGTGAGTATCAATGCCAATTATCATGACATCAGTAATACTGCTGTTAGTTTGGATTCGCATTATTGTTGGATCTAGAAGTTTAATTCATTCTATTATGGATTCTATTTCCAGTAACATTCAATTTGTATTGCTAGCAGGCTGGAAAAGAACCCATGGAGGAAAGAAATTTTGTCGAATATATGCACTAACAACACATTAGAAAGTGACTTCCATAAAAAAAAAAAAAGAGTAATTAATTGTGCCAGAGATTGATACTTTCTCTTCTTTACCCTCTGTTCCTCACAGCTTTTGGAGCTCTGTTTGCTTTCCAGAGGTGTAATGATATGCTCTGAGTGACTAAAAAGGCTTATTTCTGTCCTAGGCTTAGAGCATAAAGGATGAATGCTTTGGTGGTATAATGCTGATCTGAACACTAGGGGAGAAAATGGAGCTTTATGAAGATGGAAAATGAAAAGACTTTATAATGCCTTCATTGCTTTTAACATTTGTTTTCAGTATTTTCTGCAGTATTTTTTTCTTTTCTGAAGAAACCTATAGCTTCCACACAAGTTCCTTTGCCCTGTTGGTTTTCGTGACTCGTTATTCATTGACAATCTATTACTGCCAACAGAAGATGCTCAGGTCAAGCTCTTGGCTGCTATAAAATGCACACTAAACACTCAGCATGAATTCTGGTGGGCATTTGCACTTACCCAGCAAGTAAGGATGCTCTTGGGAACCCTGCAGATAATTGCCCAATATTCTCTAAGACTGCAGTCTCCAAATTCAGGCAGTGTGTACAGCATGGCTCTTTGAAAAGACTTTTAAAAAAGTAAGACCAGAGAAAATGTTAGGAGTGGGCAAAGGAAAGCAGAACTGTGCATGTGTGGGTGAGGAGGGGAGTGTTTCTCCTGTATTCTGACCTTATTTTTTCCCTTCTCTGTATGGTTTATTCCCCCTTTCCCATGCATCAAGGGACCCTCTGTTGTTCTGTGGAATTGTTTGTGGTTCAGGAGGAGACAGATTCCAACAGCCTTACCTGGAATCAGCCAGCATAGGGGCACCAGGTCTGCACCATGGGCTGCCATCCTGGAGTTTACAGTCTTGCCACGAGCCTGATGAAGGTGGTCCAGCTGGCTGTTCCCTGGTGGCATTGTAAGCTCAGGTTCCTCACAGTACATGGAAAAATGCACCTCTGTGGTCACACACTGTGGCTGTAACACCTGCTAACTACTGTGACAGGAGCTTTCCAAACACCCTGTGTAGAGCATGTTTCTATTATTCTGAAAAGGGTCCAGAAAAATGACTGAGTACATTGCCATCTCTGAATTCCCCTTTCTCCAGGCAGTTTGAACCTGTGTACAGACAAACTTTTTTTTATTTTTTTATGTTTACCTTTTCAAATCTGCATATAATCTGAATTGACAAAGGAAATAGATCTTTCTGCCTTCTTTTTTCATCACCCTACAATATCCTAGATATTATACAAGGAACACAGAGAAAGAAATTGTAAAAGGAAGATGGAATAGCAGATCTGGTTTCGTGGTCCCTTTCAAAGCTTGGAGCCAGTCTGTTTTCATCCTGGCTGTTATTTCCTGGATTATGGATTATCATAATGAAAAATGGATTATGATACACAGTAAATGGTCAGTGTGCAACAGTTAAAAATAACTAAGTGATGCCATCTGCTGTCTTAAAATCTTATTTAGCATTACATCTGACTGAATTGTTATCCTAAAAAGTGGGAACTGCCTACGCTGAGTACCATGTCAGACATGTTACCTTGATGTGTGTCAAAGTTAGGCAATATAAATATTGATTGTGATTAAATATAGTAGACTATAGAATGTCAGAAGAAAATGTGATACTAGTGTCAATCCAAAACAATTCCTTGGTGAACTTACTTTGCAAATAGTTTGAGAGGTTTTTTTCCAGACTGTTTTGGGTTTTTTTTATTTCTGAGAGGAAGAAGTGGAATCTTGTGGAATAGAGGGGAGATTAGTGACATACCAACCCATTAAAGTGTGTGTTTATTAAACTGTATGTTATGTGGTGAAATTCTTCACGTTACTTCTATATTTAGTACAAGTTATCTACAGCTTTATCTATAGCACACAGTGCTTTTTTTTAGGAAAGAGTTAACCCCTGACCATGGTCTTCAAAGAAGTTGAAAACCACATTTCTGTAAGACATGTTGCTCAAAGAGAAGTCACTCATTGTCTCAGATCATAACATTTAACAGTTGAATATACATTAAACTAAGCTAAATTTGAAGTGGACTATGGACTACCATGCTCAGCATTGAAATCATTCAGAGAATATTCAGAGAATATCATCTCTGAATATTGAGTGTATCATGATATTCAGAATATCTCTGATATTCAGAGTATCTCATTCAGAGAATATCAAATATTACTTATTTCATGTATGTGTATGTGTTTGGTTGCTTGGGGGTTTGACAGCAAGAGCAGAGGATGTGTTTTGTTCACATGCAGTTATCCCAGAGTGCAGTTCACGGGCTGCCATTTAATGGAACACTGGCACATGGTAGAGTGATCTGAAATGCACTCAGCAGTGCTTAGCAGGTATAAAGGGCTGCAAATTTAGATTTAACCAGATCAGATTTAACTCTTTCTGCTTCTCTTTTTTGTTGTTTTTTGTAATGATCTGACATAATCTCAGTTTCCTGTATTTTATTTTCACCACAGTGAAAATCATCTGAGTTCTGTGAAGGTAACTATCACTATTGCACTGTTGTGACTTCATATCCTGAATATATGCCTTGTTTAGTGAGGTGTGAGTAAAGATATGTTTGGACATAAACTTATGTATAACCATAGTCTGATATTGAAATGTTTAATTTCTTGTGGATGTTGGGGCTTTTTTAGTTTATTATCAATACTGCAGTGATGTATATTTTGATTTGTATTTTTAAAAGATACACAACCCTTGCTTAGAGTTTTGTGCAGTTTATTTTTAATAGCAAAACTTATTCAATATATAAATATTCATTTCCAGTTGAAGTACAATAGAACTGCTCTCCTATTGGAGCATTATAAATAATTTGCTTTCTCTCTCTGCTCTGGGAGTATATCTGTAAAATTCACAAATGACCAAACCAACAGCAAATTAATTCTGCTGTTAATCCCTCAAAGTGTTTTGCTTTCCAGCTGCCTTTTTATTAGGGAGACCTGAAAATCATGCTTTGACAGAGAGAAAGCTGTGCATGTATTTACATCTTTCTCATAGCATGCCATAACTCTTTTAAACTTCTGTAAAATTCCTTTGCAGCCAAACTGTCCAATCTGGAGCATTAAGAAATCATGAGATGGTTTGAAAAATATAGAGATATATTTTAAAAAAATCTGTATTCAGTGAGCCTTTAGATTTTTGTTTTCTTAAAATTCACATTTCCAAGCTGTCTGCACAACTCTGAGGGCTCAAACCTCGCTTTAAGAGGCAGGATAAAATGTGAAATTCAGATTTTCATGTAATTGTGGTTTAAAAACACAGAAACTTCACTGCACTTCACAGAGTTTACTGTGAATTTCTAAGTGTCCATCAACCAAAAGCTGTGACAGCATAGAATTATGATGCATTTACTTACATGCAAATCTGCTGCTGTTAATGTAATCCTAAGTGGGCATGAACTGTAAACTGTGTGTTAGGCTTTATTTGGGATAGTTTCCAAATGAGTGGGAAGGGAAATAGTACTTAGTTTAGATAATATAATCTATGAGTTCCTATTATATTTCCAGGGCAAATGCTGCACTCATAATGAGAGCATCAGTAACAATGTAAGGAAATGTTATGGTCTTGGCTGTGAAAAATCTACCTGAAGGAAAGAGGAGAATTTAAAGGTCTTGTTGAAAAAAAGCAGGACATTTTATTCCTCATGAAAACTCAAGGAGCTCCTGAGATGATATTTCAAAGAAGTTGCAAAAATGTACTCATTTTCTAATTAGCTCATCTTTCTCAGGGAATGATGACTGGCTGTTAGCAAAGGCTTTTTCTGGAAATGTCTGGGCTTTTGGGTAACACATCTTCCACCACACCAGTCTGGCTGTATGGAAAACTGAAATGGTCTCTGTCTACAGGATAATGCAGTATCAGGGTGCCCAGAGTGCTTCTGATTCTGTAAGCTGATGTGGGCAGCAGAGTATTGATTAAAGGCATGGATGATGAGAAGGCATGACCAAGATGTCAAGGGACCAAGGGGAGATGGAAGAAACATAGAATTAAAGGAAAACCAGGCTGTCAAAATTGTCTTTTCTTCAGTCTGCTCCCCAAGATTTTGTGCTACGTGAATTTTTCACTATAGCAAAGTGCTTCATAAATTTAAAATGTAAAGGCAGAGGTTTTCTTTCTCTTATTCCCTGGTGTAATTTTTACTTTTATAACTCATGTTCTTTTCCAGCTGAGTGCTATTTCCAGGGAAGCCAATTCATGCATTTTAGAAGTGAGCAGTGCTTTGGGAACTCTCCAAACTGACTGAAAAAGTACAAAACCCTTAGTGAAGTACCAACAGGAAGACCTAGAAATGCAAGGAACCGTGCACATGATCACTGTTTACCTTCATTCCAGCCATTCCTGCTTACAGGAACAGAAACACTTCCATGACTTGTCTTTTTCTTTGTTTGTTTTGATGCAGAATTATCAGAGTTGTCTGATTCTGAGTGTAAACTCCACATTATGAGAGGCCTCTCTCAGGCTTTGAAGTGCTCTCTGTCGCAGGAGGGGGCTTGCTGTGAATGAACCTCAGGTCTGCCTGAAGGACATCCCCATGTCTGACTTGCTGCAGTCTGACACACCTGTGGGAAGATGGAGGAAAACTCATCACAGAATTTTCATCTCTGAACAGAAAAGGCCATTTGTAACAGGTTATGAACTAGGTGCCAAAATGCAATTTCTCTGGTAACTAGGAGCAAAAGTGTAGCAATAGTGTTGGGGTTGCTTATGTGACGTGCTTGGCTGAATAAAAAACTGTTCCAGGATCATGATGCAGAAGGCTGGGTCAATTTTTTTTTTCTTCTTTCTCTCTTAGTCTGATACCATATATACAGTTCTTTTACTGCAGCCTAAGATTTGAATGATGAATAGCAGCTTATTAAGCAAGTTTGGTGCCTGTGGGATAGGTTGGAAGTCTGGTGTAGGATTTTATTAATTTGGAAAGATTTGCTTTAGTTCCTTCAGCATTAACCTTTTTTGTCACCTCAGGTTATTTCAATAGCCTGCTCTGTGAAAATTGGGTTGTATTGAGTCTCCCTATATGATGTAGGAATTCAAATAAATATGGTGGTGTGATACCTTAGATCAAAGTTAGGATTCAGTCTATACTTAAGAAGATTTGGGGTTAGAAATACAAAGTTACATTCATAATGACTTGTCAGTTCAGAAAATAATTACTTCCACTCACTAGGGCAAGCAAGTATGAACTTTTTGTGCTTGTTAGAGAAAAACTCAGACAGCTGTAATTTTTAAATAAAGTTACGTAATCTGCTGAGGAGCAAGAATTCTTTTTCCAGGTAAGTAATTTTCTATTGTGTCCTTTTCTTTTGCTTGTTGCTTGAATTATATCATGGAGTAAAACTCTAGCATCTTTGCATTAAAATATATATATATAGTCACTCTTACTTCCTTATTCTCTTAAAATGGATGTTGTAGAAAAGTTAAGATTTTGTGAGTGTGCTGTTTTTCTTTCCTTCCAAGCAATGTTGCAAATTGCTTCATCATTTCAGCAGTGTAAGCATGGTTGCTTCTAAGGGCCAGGAGGAATCACCTTTGGCTGCAGCATTTAATTTGTCTGATTTGTGCTTTATGAGAACCATTAACAGTGGCTCTTTGGAGAGTGTAAATACAAGAAATTGGGTACTTTATAAAGCTTCAGAAAATGCCTCTTGAAGTGTGTGCATTGTGAGGTATTTCTTAAAGCGGTTAGGCAGCTTCTGTCATTTGTTAACTTGCCAAGCCTTTAATTGTACTTTGTATCATCAGATCTGGACTCCATCCAGAATTAATGTTTCCCACTTGTAATATTTTGGGGTTTAGGAACTTGCATGCTTTCTGTGGGAAATTGAGGCTAGAGATTGACAATGACTTTGGTGATGTTCCTTGGGAAACAAGTTAGAGCTGATGCATATTGTGGAGTTAAGGAAGGGAGGCAGGGAAAAAGTAGGCACAACACAAAACCTGTTAAATTTAGGCTCACTTTCTCTTCTTCTAGTTGCACTGATGTATTCAAACCCAATTTCTTTTGTCTTCTGTATAGTGTGCTGTGTTGACTATGTAGCTACTGGACAAATTTACAGCATGCTGGAAAGCTGGGAAAGGAGCAGTTAAAGAGCATGCTGGCCATGGCAGGAGAAGTATTGAGCAGAGCCAGGTCATGGCAGCTCCGTCTTTGGAAGCTTGGTAACTTCATCAGTTTTCACCTGCAGAACTGTCTTCATATTGACAGTATCAAAACTTTGTGAGGAGAAGATAAAAAAACAATTAAACTTTAGTCTCTCCACAGTACTTAGTTTCTGATGGCAAATTTATAGCAGCTAGTAAGAGCAGAGTGGAGTTAGTGTTTACAGACTTGAAGTTTGGTGCTAAACACAATAATTTATAATTCAGTACTGTCAATTAAAATTGGTCTATCTATGATATGATGTGATGGTTGCAGCATTACTTTATTATATTGGTACAGGGTGTGCATGCAGCATTAGCACTCTGCTGAGAAATTAGAGTGTGTAACACCCAGATCATTGCGTGATAAACCTTTGTGCAGCAGCTCTTGCTGTCCCTGGGCTCTCTAGTTTCAGTCACTTCATGTTTGTGAAGGCTCACTTGCAGAGTGGAGTTTTACAAATTCCTGCTCACCCAGGATCTTGAGGGAAATGTAGAGTCCCCAGATGTGGGAACAGAACCTGCAAGAATCTATAAACTTGGCTACAGAGAGAAAATGACCACATCCACTGAAACACGAGATAATATCTCCCACACACTGAAAGAAAACAAAAAACAACATGCAGAATCAGACTGTGAGAAAGGATTATCTAGTAAGTTTCAAACAGCACTGTATGTGTTTCTATTTTAAGATTATTTAACATAAATTGATGTTATCTAACTCCACATGTCTCCAGTGGAGGAAGACATCCTGAGTGCACAGAACATGCACACTGACTTGGAAGAATAAACAACTCTTCTTTGCTATTTTTTTTTAAACACAGGGACAGGAAAGAGGGAATGTGATTTCCCTTGTTACCTTTAACTCCTTCCCCAGGCCAAGCATGTGTCATAAGCTAGCAAGCAAGCAGAAAATAATTTTATTAGAACAAATAGAGAAAGGATCAGCCAAAGCTCTGAAGACGTCTCAGCTTCTGAAACCTGTTGCCACTTTGCATCACCAATACTCCTAATATTCATTCAATATGAAGGTCTGGAAACCTGCTGATGGTTCTTCTCAGTTAAGCCTTGGGATGAAGGGGCCTTCTCTGGTAACTGAATGGGTGTGAATCTCCATGTTGAAATCCAGAAGGTTGAGGGTGGATGGAAAACAGTCAAAACAACATTCTGGTTTAAGTAAGCACCATGTTTCCTACTTTTTCAGTTTTCTATGTACCTGGCAAGGGAACAGAGGCTATTTTTGAACTGTCTAGACTATTCTTCTAAAAGGGATCTCTTCTTTTTCCTCTTCTGGTTATTGGTCATCAGGAAGAAGGGAGTTAGCATGTCTATTTGTGAATTTGCCCACACACTGAGCCCACATAAACATTTTAGAAAGCATATTTATAGAACTGTTGTAAGAGCTTGTGTCCTCAAGAGCTGTGCATTTATAAAACTGGCTTGCATGTAGTTTAATCAGTGCAGAAGCATTACTACTAACATAAATTTTTGCATGGCATTTTCTACTTAATGTAAAATCCACTCCCTCCCCCTACTCTTTCAGTTTAGCTTAAAAAAGTTTATACATGGACACAAAGACAAAATGTGAATGTGCAGCCCAGTCATTTAAAGTTTACACTTCTGGTAATAGATTATTTGAATTATTGATTACTCCAAAGATGGAATATATTTCTCTACATTTGAAAAGTCTTGAGAGTCAGATGAAGTCCCCGGTGACTGGAAAAAAGGAAACATCAGTCCTATTTTTAGAAAGGGGAGAAAAGAAGACCTAGGGAACTGCAGACTGGTGAGCCCTCCTTCCCATACTGGGAAGATGATGGAGGAGATCCTCATGGAAGCCTTGTTAAGGGACATACAAGACAAGGAGATGATCTGAGACATCCAGCCCAGCTTCATTAAGGACAAATCATGCCTGACCAGCCTGATGGCCTTCTGTGATCAAGTGACTGCAGTGGTCAACAAGGGAAAACTGACCAATGTAATCTTTTTAGATTTCTGTCTGGGCTTTGACATGTTCCCACACAACATCCTCATCTCCAGTTTGGAGACATGGATTTGAAGGGTGGATCAATATTCAATAAGAAATTGGCTGGATGGACAGAGAGTTGAGGTCAGTGGCTCTAGGTCCAAGTGAAGGCCAGTGACAAATGGTGTCCCTCAGGACGCTCATGGGACTGGCAGCCTTTAATATTTTCATCAGTGGCATGGGCAGTGGGATTGGTGCACCTCAGAAGTTTGCAGGTGACACCACAGCAGCTCAGGATGCCATCCAGGGGAACCTGGACAAACTTGAGGAGTTGGGCCTGTGAGCACCTCCTGAGGTTCAACAGGCCTGAGTGCAAGGTGCTGCACCTGAGTCAGGGCAGTCCCAGACATGAGCACGGACTGGGAGAGGAAGTCACTGAGAGCAGCCCTGCAGAGAAGGGCTTGGGGGCTCCTGTGGATGAAGAGCTGCACATGAGCCAGCAGTGTGTGCTTGCAGCCCAGAAGGTCAGTGGTACTCTGCATCAAAACAAGGGTGGCCAGCAGATCAAGGGAGATTATTCACCCCCTCTACTCTGCCCTTGTGACTCCTCACCTGGAGTGCTGCCTGCAGGTCTGGGCTCCTCAGCATCAGAAAAACGTGGATGAGATAGAGCAGGTCCAGAGGAAGCCATAAAGATGATCAGAGGGCTGGAGCACCTCTTCTAGGAAGACAGGCTGAAAAAGCTGGGGTTGTTCAGCTTGGAGATGAGAAGATTCTGAGGAGACCTTATTGCAGCCTTCCAGTACATGTAACTGCTTCTCTTTCTTTTGATGATGCTGTTCCCCACTGTTATTTTTTTTAATCCCCCATTCTCTCCGCAGAAAAGAATTTAGGAGGATTCTGTGTTTCTTCTGTGAGTGTACATGTTCATACTTTGATTGCTATGAAAGATTGGTTCTGAAATGCAACAGCTTTTCACAAATGTCACCCTGTTGTAATCTGAGACCGTAATAGCTTTTCATTAAATGGGATTGCTTCATCAAAGCTGACTGGTGTTGGAAGTTGCTGTGGGTTGCTGCTTCCTGGGTACTTAAAAACCATTTGGAGTTGATTTTGTGCTAGCATGGAAAAATGAAACTAAAATGACAGTAATTGTCCAGTTTTGAACAGAGCAGGCAAGAACTGGTTGATAATGTTGGCTGGGGACGTGATAAGTAAAATACTTTTCTTCTCCCTGCCCTGCCATCTTTGCCTCACTCTTAGCTTGGCCACTACAGCCTCACACTTCCTCTGCTCGTCCTTCAGCTCAGCTGTGTCCAGCTGCTGGTGCTTTTCTTGTTCCTGCTCTGCTGGGGTGTTTACAGAGACACCAGGCTCTGCTCCCCTGCCTCTGCTGGTATCTCTGTCTGACAGAACTTGTGGTGCTTAGGCAGGAAATGGAGCTCACATGAGATGCTGGGCTAGTGTGACTCTGAGCAAGCCTGCTTCATGGCTTCCCAGATTGCTGTGTTTTACATAGAAACTCTTGGTATGTCTTCATCCAGATGCAAAAAAATGCTCTAAAATTTTATTCCTTGCAGTAGAGCCTGTTTATATTGCTTCTATTATTATTGTTAAGCATTTGGACAAGCCACTTGTATTAACCTGATCTATGACAGTAATTTGAATGGTAACTACAGCTTTAACAACAATTGAAACGTGAAAGAGCAGGACATGCCAGGAGTCCAAGGAGAAAAGTCCAGAAAAGTACTACCCCTTTAAACATCCACAGATGTATTTTGAATCTATGTAGCAGGTTAATAAAAGTAAATGTATGCATAGTTTAACAAAACTATGCTTTTTGTAAAAATCATGTGACATGTGAGTCAGTCTTTGGGGTGACAATTACAGGCAACTGAAATAGCAGATGTGCTAAAGTTCTAAAAATAGTATTATTTCTGGAGATAAGCTCCTGCTCATTTCTCACAAACAGCTATTTTTCTGATGCTCTGCTAATTATCTGTGTGGATGTAGGGGCAAGATCAATATAGATGCATCTGACTGGTAAGTTTCTGTTGCATTTTGTTTGCAATGTATTCCTCCTGAGATTCCTTGTAAAAAACCCACAAACCTTATATATCATATCGTAGTTTCACAGTGAATTTAATACTGCTGGAATCATGATAAGCAAGGGCATTTGTAAAGTAATTTCCTCTCTGAACTCTACAAGATTTGCAGGACAGAATTCAGAATGTCTTGCATTCTTTTAGTGCATGTGTGAATTCCACATCTTGTCATTGCAAGTGACATCATAGCTTGATGTAAATTGTATGTCAATATAATCATGGTGTTGTTTCATCTTCTTTTCTCATTTTTACATTTAACAAATGCTAATAATAATTAAATATCTCAGGATTGCTTGTAGTCATTAATTTCTGAGTGCCTACGTGGCTCACCTGGTTGTTTTCTGCATTGATCAAGTTCTGCACTCAGATAACCAGTGCTAATTTCTGAGTAACATTTTGATAGCTTAGTTCTGTAGAAAGCAGTGAGGGATTTTCCTTTTTTAAGCTGTGTTTTCATTTTAGTAAAGCACAACAACCCTTCCTCTGTGAGCCGGTGGTGCACTTAACAGATTTGCAGCATGGACTTGATGGGGAGGGAGCTGGCACTGTCATGCAAGAGCATTTATGCCAGGTGTGTGCTTGGGAGAGGACTATGGAGCTTCCAGAATATGGAGCAGAAAAAAACAAAAGGGCAAGTAATGCAAACAAAATTTTTGGGCAGGCCAGACCTGACTTGTTGTGTAGCCTGAGTTTCTGTGCTCTTACATGCAGTTAGAAACGTGGCCAAGTCCATACACAGATGTCATGGTACATCCATAAGCTATAGTCAGCCTTCTGTCTTCTCACAGCAGCAAAAGAAATTTGATTGGGAAAATTCTCTGTGGATTAAGACTGATATTTTAGGAACTAATATTGTAGATATGTCCTAACAAGAGGTTGGAGCTGGATTCCTTCCTCTAAAAAGAAAGTATTGACTTATTTCACCAATGCTATTCTGTGGTTCAGCAGTAGATATTCAAGATCTTGCAGTCTCCTGGTGGTTTTCTACATCATAATGTTGACTTATTATTGGAATGTGATTATATTGCACTTTGTTGAAATACAGGTTTTTATTTTATTTTTTAAAATTCGTGATAACTCAATATGCTACTGGTACTTGATATCTGCAAAATTTTTTTTCTTTGCTATGAAAATGTTGCAAAGGGAAGTGGGGGTTTTGTGGTTTGTTTTTTAGGGGGGCAGGGATTACAAACTGCCTTTGGAGGAGATGAAGTAGAAGCTATTTGAGCATTTGCAGTGCATCACCTTTAAGTAACATCAGCTCCTCATATGAATGAAGAGAATGAAAGTACAAAGAATGAAAGGAAAAAAAAGAATCCTGCTTTCTCAGGAGATTGATTTTCTTTGCCTTTTGGTACTGTTGCAGGTGATTATGTGGGGAAATCTTTCCTAATCTAAGCTTTCTTATGTTTCCTTGCCCTATCCTGGAGCTGTTTACTCCTCTGTAGTGCTGTAAAACTTTTTGTTTAGAAACTTAAAAACACGAATACAGCCCCCCTCCCCGCAAAGAAACCGGAAAAACCAAACAAAACCCCTAAGGGCTTGTGCTATAGTGTGTGACTTATCATGTTTTTTTTTGGAAGAAGGAACTTGCTGTATCCTGGTACGGATTCAGAAGTAGCCAAGCTGCAAGGCTCAGACATTGGAGGGGTTCTTCCCCCTCCTTCTATCAGGCCATATGTACTCAAACTTCCTGTCTTGGGAAATGAGTGTAAGTTTCTTTTTCTCCTTATGCGCTGGGGGTTTTCGTTGGGGTTTTGTTTGGTTGGTTGTATTTTTTGTTTGGTTTTTTTTGTTTGTTTGTTTGATTGGGTTTTTTTATCCAAAGAGAGCTGTCTAATCAGCTCCAGGAGTGGGATATGTGTGGTAAGAGGCCCATTTTGGTTTGTAGGTAAAGCAGAACTCAAAATATTATCAAAATTTGCTTGTTCTAAAGGACAGATTCATTTCATTATTTATGGGCAGACAGAGACAACGTTCTAAAGTATAAAATCTGAAGTTATAAAAAAAGTATTTTAAAATCTCTCTCTGTAGTGAAGTTAGACAGGTACTGTTCCACATTTTATAATTTCAGCTTTTAAAGTGTCACCTTGCTTATATATGAGTAAAACTTGGCTTTAAGATGTGTCCCTTTACAATAGCTTTTAGGAAAATAATATTTGAGGAAGCAGAGCTACTTTTTATACATGATCATTCAAAACCAAAAGAATTCAGATTAAAGAGGTGGGGTACTGAAAGTGAAATCAACTTTGCAACTACTGGAGCAGCAAAAATAGGTGATACAGCTCATAATGTAACATTTAACATAAAGCTGTAAATAATAGAGGAAGTATTTTAAAAAGTATTATAAATACTTACCTTGTGCTCAATCGCTGGCTCTATCAGCTGGCTGTCACATTTAAAATGCTGTATTTGAAGAGATTTGTGTAATCTGGACAATTTTGTATAGGGATAATAGAAAAAAAAAGCCGAAATATGATATGCCAGCTGAGAAGTGGTGATGAATTTCTATGGTCAGTAACTTTTCAATCCAATCTGTTCACATCTGGGAAAGCGTTCTGGTGTTGGCTTTGGAACTACATGGTTGTTTTTATATTAGGGTGAAGATCCCTGGCTGATTTCATACTGATTTTAGCTGGAGATGGATTGACTTTATCTGATTGAGTGCTTGCTTTGCTTTGTATTTAAGCACACTGTAATGAATTAGGCTCTACTCCATCACACCTTTTTCGGATGTAAATCTCAAAGCTGTGGTTTGGGAACTTTAGTGCAAATGACAGCAGCCCTTGTTTATTGCTCTGGTGTCCTCTATTGTAGCCTGAAACCTGACAGTCAAAATGTCCCAAGGTGGCCTTGAGCTGCTGGCTGCCCTGCTTCTTCATCCTGTGCAAGATGTACAGATGCTCAGTGGTAATAAAAAGCAAATGGTATCCTGCACTTCCTTCAGGGTTGTTTCATTAGCATAGCAGCCTGAGCCCTTGTCCTGTGAGTGCATGAGCCTGGATAAATCATGGGGTACCATAAAATTAGGGATATTGTAAAAGAGGGGCAGCACCAGAAGCAGCAAAGAGTGGCTGAGCACAGAAAAACAAACCTCCTTAGAGCACCTGCTCAAACACAAGATACAAAAGAGAGAGACTAGGAGAACAAAGGTATGGGAACAGTCCATCAGTCTCCTAAGTGCAGCAGAAATACATTGGCTAGTCTGAGAATTTTTGAAGAGCAGCCACCAATGGCTATTCAGTGACTGCTCTTGGTGGGCAGAGCTGGGAGTGAGTGAAAACATCCCTCAGTGCTCCTCCCTTAGCTGCAGGGAGTGATTTTTGTTCGCTTGGGGAGCAGACTGGTTAGTGGTTCAGAGAGTTCTGGTGTGTCACTGCTCCCAGGAGTGAAATGACCTTGTTTATAACGTGTAGCTGGGCCAGTATGCAGCTGTTTCCACTGTAAACTCCCAGAAAGCTGGGTTCAGGGTGTGCTTGTGCATATTGCTTTGCAATTAACTTTGTATGGACACTCATGCCCTTCTCCCATAGCTGCCTCAGTGCTTCTTGCTGCTGCAGGCAGCACAAGTGCATTGTTCATTTTTGGTTCATTTTGGCCCTGTCAGAGAAACAAGTGTGTGGGTAGAAAGGAATGAAAGTGATGCTTATGGTGCTGAAGAAATGAACTACAACTGAAGTGGTTGGGTAATTTAGGTCTTGCTAGAGGAACCAAAAATAATTGTATGTGGAACCATTAATCCTCCATTCTACAGCACACTTCAGAAGAATCATTATAAAACTGGAAAATGCAAGTATATCCAAGATGGAAATTGTTTTGGAAGAGCAGAATTTGTATGTGTTTTGAAGATAATGTGTGCAATACTATGATGCTTTCTTTTCAGAATAGCAATTAAAAATAATCATCCCATTTAAGTGTTCCTAAAACAAAAAAAAACATTTAGGCATGAACATTTTCTTAAGCATCACATTCCAGCTAGAAATAGGATGGAGCTACTAAGGATTGAAGGAGGATAGAAGGTGGGTAAGCCCTCCCTTCATTGTGTAAGCATCCTGCCCTGGGCAGTGTCCTTGAACACGTAAGAGCTTCCAGAACTTTGCTTATCATTAATATTGGCATGCTGCACAAAGGGGAGGAATATGTTTTCACTTCCTCATGAGATTTTTGTCCTGCTTCTGACAGAACTTTCTGTTCATGCTAATGGTTTCTTTGCTACTCTCTGTAATTTTTTTAGTGTTTTTTGTTTGTTTGTTTGTTTTGGTGTTTTGTTGCCTTTTTTTTTTTTTTTTTTTTTTGGTGTGTTCAAATCTCTGTCCCATGGAGTAAAATTTCAACCAGTGAGAAAAGACTTGTCCTCCCTGGTGACAGAGCAGGGGTTTCCCAGGAGTGATTGAGAAGAGGGATTTTCTCTTCAGGTGCTGGGTAGGAAGCCTCTCTCTGCCGTTGGATTTCCTGACCTAGAGATGTTGCAATGTGTGTTTTGTGACATTGTCCCATTGCATGTGCCTCTCCCAGGATGGGAGGAATGAGAGGGGAAGGGACATCTGACAGATGTGTGGGCATTTTGTTTAATGCTGGAGGATGGAGTGGTGAATTAAGCTGAGTGGAGTAACATTCTGTATAATGCAGAGAAAGAAGAGGGAAAAGGAAGAGAAGAAAAAGAGGGTAGATGTATGGGGGAAATCCAAGAATTTTAAGGGTTTCTTAAGGATTTCTATTCTACAGGAGCAATCCTTGGAATAAAAAGCCTACAAGGGATTTGTCAGCTCCTTGGAGAGCCTCTTTTTAAACAGTGCAAAAGTGCCAGGAACCTGTCCTGTGGCTGGAGCAGAGCTGTGTTGTGTGTGAGTGTTTTGGAGAAGTTCTGTATCTTGGAGGAAGAGGAACCAGAGTGTGGTTTGACAGTTGCCACAGCAACTAAGGCTTTTTTAATGGAAGGCAGGGATAAGTGATGGTGTAAAGCCTTGTGTAACTGACGTACCTTCCCCCGCTTCCTGCCAATTTTCCAGTATATTAAAACAATCAGTAATTTATGACTTGAGCTGAGAAATGGCTCTGTGTTTGCCCAGCTCAGAGTCGTTTGCAAGACTGCGTGATCTTAACAGAGACAACAGAAAAGAAATTATTTACATAACAGAAAGCAGGGATTCAAGCATCTCTGAAAAGAATGCTTTTCAAGGGACAAATGCATCCCTTGTTCTGCCTGATGAAATTTTGTTTGATGTGGATATGAGTGGGACAAGGTTTTTTATCTCATAGCTTCCTTTCTTCTCGTCCTCTCCCTTCCTCCCAACCGTGAATTTTTTTGCAAAGTTTTTAAAACTCTTTTTGGTTGCTGTGGAGTTCTTTGTAGTGTAGGAATGATGATGTATTATAGAGTAAATGAAAGATGATGCAAACCTGTGGCAGGAGGGGAATTCTGCTGGCTGTCTCTGCAGCAGTGTTACAGAAGCAGCCCTGGCACAGATGTGCTCCAGTAATTGCTGTCCCTGGAGAGACTTTAACCTTTGGAATTTTTTGGGACTCAGCTGCTTGCTATTATCCAGCAGGAATGATACAAGAGTGGAAACCACACATCACATCCCAGAGTATAGAAACACTCACTTCAGGTTTCAAAAAAGTGCCTGTTGTCCATTCACTAGTTTAAATTTACGTATTTTAATTTAGTGGTGGTTTTTATTACTGAAATTTAAGGGCATTTAATAGCTGCATTTCAGGGGAAGAGAGTTTGGATAATGCTTCTGTTCTTTGAAATGTCTCTGGAAGACTTAGGCTGCAAAGGGGCACTTTGCCTCCCCCTTGGGTTCTTTATGCCAAATCAGAGGTAATTCTTAGTTAAGGTTGCTGATTTTAATTGAAGAGCAGGTATTAAGCCATTAATATATTTGTAAATGAAACACAAATATGCACAGTTACAGAACCTTAAATAGATGTTTTTGCAGTTCTTACTCAGTTTTTAAGCCTTGTTTTCATGAACCAAACATGTTTACCTAGCTCTTCAGAAGTAAGATTTATTTTACAGATGCCCTTGCTAATGTTTTGAGCATTAACAACTCATAACCAGAGCTCCCAGATCTGTAGGTTTGTTTCTCGTCTTTCATTTTGCAGTTTAAAAGAAAAAAGTTATCTTCAGTAGAATTCATGACAGTATTACACAGTGCATTTTCAGAAAACTATGACTGAACTAAGACCCAGTTTTCAAGTGAATGACATTGAGGTATTTAACTGGAATAAGTTCACTGCTCTCGAGTTGCTGAGAAGCAGTGC
Source organism: Melozone crissalis (assembly GCF_028551555.1). Classification (NCBI taxonomy): domain Eukaryota; kingdom Metazoa; phylum Chordata; class Aves; order Passeriformes; family Passerellidae; genus Melozone; species Melozone crissalis. Next base: position 56,248,607 of record NW_026535791.1, on the reverse strand, counting down.
ATGAAGCATGCACATTTTTTTTCACGGATGAAATAGTAATAAACCTTTGCTACCAATTTTATGCATTTTAAAACTCAGTAGAGGATAATTACTGCCTTCTTGCATTCATTTTGGCATTTTGTGCATTCACGTGAGATGAGAGAAATAACTGAAATATTTGAGCTAAAGGGAAGACTGACAAAAAGATCTTCTTTTAGATATTCATGTGTTAGTGACCAGTAGTTATTAGAAAAGAAATTGCAGAGTTTAAATTCTGCAACATGAATGTGTTCCTCCCATAGCATCCTGTCTGCCATTTTCTTCCTCCTACAGCCCTCTCCTCCTCCATCCTTACCCAAACCTTGACATGGCTTATCCTTTTTGCTTCTCTGACTCATTCACTTGCCCTGGTGACACAACCCCATCTCCAAATCTCTTTTACTCTCACTCCTTCAGCCTCCCTTAGGGTCACCCTACCACAAGATTCTCCTTTATGTCTCACCATCTCTCCCTCAGCAGGACAAACCTGCTTTCATCTCTTTAATCTTAAGGAGCCTGTGCTATTCCAACTGCTGCCCATCTCCTTTCTTGCTTTTCTATCAAATAGATTGATTCAGCTCCTCAAAGTTATTTTTTCATTACCATCTGGGCTTCTAGGCTGGCTCTCATCCCCTCCATGGCCCCTGACTGCCCTTGTCCAGCATTCCATGACTGCCAAATAGCACTCCATGTTTTCAGAGGGACACCAGCAGACCTTGCACTTGATCAGTGCATTCTTGCTGCCCTTTAGGTCACACAAAGTGGAAGTTTTTCAGCTCCACGGAATTGTTAGTGAACGTAGAGTGATTTTCTAGGAATTACATAAGATAACTGTGATACGAAAACTATATGTAACTGAAAATGTTAACATTTCAGTTCTTCTACTGTGTTATAAAAGGTAAGAAATCATTGAGAAAATGCGATGGTCGGGGTGCAATTACACAGTATTCAAACCTCCCGTACTTTTTAAGTTAAGTGTTTCTCCTCTCAGCTGTATTTAACTGTGTTTCAGGTAAGTCTTCTGCTTAATACTATGGATTATGCTCTGACATGAGAGTACATGCAGGTTTTTTTGGGTTTTTTTTTTTTCCAAAACTGGGTATGTGGTTTCCTTTTCATACAATTATTGGATCTCTGATTCGTGGCTACTCATCTGGAGTGTGCCAATGCTGCTGACAGCTGTAGGCATGCAGCACTTACGTAAATTGTCTGAACAACTAAACTTTTACTGGGTGATATGAATATTTTAGTGTCTCATTTAGCCAACCACTTCAGACTTTTCTTTAGATAAACTGGAGTTTCTCACCTGAAGAAATGGTATAATCTGAAAGCAAAGGCAGGTTACTTGCAGTTTGTAAGATTAATCAGTCATCACTGGCATCAATAAAAAGCTTAGGAAAGTTGAGGCAGAAATATATGAAGATATTCAGAAGAATCTTAGCCAGTTTAATTTAGTAACCTAAACTTTGAAATAACACTAAACTAGTGTTATTTCAAATCCTTTTGGGCATGGATATTACACATGCATTTTTTTCCCTACAAAACTTGAAAGAAAAGTAGTCATCGCTTTTTACTTATTTTTTCCCCAGATTAAAAATGGCAGGAAGTTATTTGCAGTTGTCTTGAAAGTGAATTCTTGCTAAATGGTTAGAAATAGCTACTCTTAAGTATTTTCAAAGTAGCATTAAGCCAAAGATTTTTCTGCCTTCATATTGATGACATGACAGACCAAAGGAGTTGAACTGAAGCCCAGTTTATGCAACTGATGATAGTATTTTATGGTCAGAAAGCAGCATTCCTGTCTTTATCTCCAGCATTTTTTAAAGACAGAAAACTGTAATTTGGAAAACTGAACAGAATAATTCTGTGTTTTCCAGCAAATGGTTTTTATGAAAACAGGTGGTCAGCTGTTAATATTAAGAGACAACATGCAGAATTGTCCACAAACATTAAATTTAGCAAGCAAAATTCTGTGTCTTTGAAAGGAAAGCTGACTTGGCTTGGGTTCACCTTGTTACAAATAGAATATGTTTTTCCAATGCCCTTGTCTTTCTCTAAGGCAGATGCACAAGCTCACCTGAGGCACCAGTGCATTTTATTGGGTAGGAAAAAAAATCTGATTTAGTTTCTATTGATTTTACTCTGTTAACAGGGTCATATATAAAACTGTAGGAATGACTGGGTTTCCATTCTGTAGTTTAGTACTAACGCACCACTGAAGGCACTGATCTAAATTGAATGGTAGAAGGTTGTTATATTCAACACAAACAAAAAAAACCCCAAAGCTGCAGCAAGGAGATTGCGTCTTACAGACTGCACAGCTTCACAGCAGTGAACATAAGAACATGATCTGGAGGAGATGTCTCCTGGCAGTCTCTGTGCAGCCTACCCTGCCCAAGCCAGCCCAGCATCAGAGAGACTTGCTAAATCCCCTGCAGCAGGAGAGGGAGGGAGCTGAGGCAGTGGCTGGGGAGGTGATGCTCAAGGTGTCAGTGCAAATGCTGCCAGGCTGGGAGGCTCAGGGACACGCACAGGGAATGTTCTGCAGACCTCAGGAGGAGCTTCTCCTCTCTGTGAGGGGCAGGCCCTGTGAGCGCATCCCCTTCCCTGCTGGTTCCCTTAGCTAAGGAGGGGGGCTTTGTGCAGTGGGCTCTTGTGGCTCTCAGAGAGCTCACCCTGTGAGGCTGTGGTGAGGAGGATGTGCCTCTGAGGATTCCTTGAGCATCCCTTGATCACATCCTGTGAAGAAACACCCCCTTGGCACCATTGGTGTTGCACTGTAACCATCCTGCTCTGTGGAGGTTCCTGGCAGAGATGTCCAGGTGGTGCCTGGAGCACGGGAATTCAGTGTGGAATACTGGAGCGTGGTGCTGCATTGCTGGAGCCTCTGGGAAAAGCTCTTCCATAGCCTGTGAAACCTGGCAAGTCAATGTGCAAGCTACAGCCTTATGTAAGGGTGCAGTAACAGAGTTAGCTGCAGATAAGGGGTGACTGAGATATGCTGACTTTTGTAATTGAACAATTGATGCTCTGCTAAAAGGAATTGGATTGAGTCTGTTTTGACAGTTCCAGCCCTGTTTGGACCAGTTGCAGTAGGTCTTTATCCAGTACTTGGTCCACTATATGGAGAGTTATGGAGTGTTATCTCTGTTTCCTAATGTCTGCATATGATAAGTTTGGTTACATGAGACTGCCAAAATAAAAAGGAAAGAAGTTCTGGTAGCTTTCTAAGAAAGGCACTCAGCTCTTTGCAAGAGGAAGCTCTCTTTGATATATGATATCCTGGAGTGTTAACTGTGAGCCCAACCTTGCAGCAAGAAGGGCTGCAGTATTTTTAACCCAAAGATATTTGGAGAGTTTTCAGTGAGGCCCGGCCTTTGTTTCTAAGTGTTTATATAATCCACATTGCCTGGAATATTGATAGTTACATGCAGTTTTACAAGGACGTGTGTTTAACATCTAATGTAACAGCAGTACTTGTGTAGCGCTGTCACTTCTTTGTCACACACTTATTCACATTCACAGGTCTGACAAGTCTTTCATCCTGGTGTGTATTTCTGCTGTTTCCCATGCATCCTGGCCAAGCAGTGGGTTTGTCACTGCCACCTTGCCTGTGTGGTGGTGCTGGTGAGGTGTGTGAACTGTGCACACATCAGATCTCTGACTGAAAGAATTTCCATAGCTCTCACTGCATTGGTGCAGCCTGGGTGGTTACATACCTCTCCATGTATTTGTTGGTATGGAAATAATCTCTTTTAGTACAAGCCGATATTGACACTTATTCATGGGGAATTCTATTAGCAAAACTGATAGGGCAAAATAAGGAGAGGAGCATCAACAACGCTCACTGATGAACAAATGCAGCTTCTGCCACCTAAATTTAACAGTACAAGTTATGGAAGAATAGCAGCCATTTGTTCACCCCTTCCTAGATGTGTTTACCATGGAGCATCTGTGTTAGCAATGCCAAATTCTGGCACATTGTCAGAATACTAATTTTTCTCAAAAATAACAATTACCTTATCACACTGTTGTGAGGTCATTATTGATTTGGGTGGTAACTTCTTCAGGGGTGTAAATCAAGCCAGGCTGTGAGAGTGTAGCAGCTGTCAGCTTTTGAGAGCTTCCATACTGCCAGGGCATTGCTTTTTCTGCTGAAGCAAAGGCAGCTGTGGACGAGCCTCTGCTACTTGTGGTGAGATTCCTCTTTTCAGGAGTGTGGGTCAAGGCTGCCTCTTTTCTCATGCAGGAAAGTTGTGCTGTTGGGAGTGTAGGTTTCCTTGGCAGGCAGCTGTGCTCCTGGGCTGGAGGAAACCAAGCTGGGACTTCCCATGGTCCAAGACTGGCCCTCTCTTCCCCAGCAGGTGCCACACAGAGCATCTCAGCCTGGAAATGAAAGCAGAATGGGGAAATGGTTGTACCATTTCCCTGGGCCTCTCCAGTTGACATTGGGTTTTCTTTCTGAAGAGTAACATGGCCTTCATGGTGATAGTCATCCCACCTAACTTGTTTAGCTTATCTCTCAGTCAAATTACTCTGTACCACTTGCTGATTGCTAAACTCTGCTAACAGGTACGTAACATAGGAGATAACAATTGAGAACAGAAGCTGGAGGGTTTTTTTCTGGTAGCTAAATGTGCAGGAGCTTTCACCAATTAAGATTTTACATCTAGATAATAATCCTGTGCAGTTACCTTGCTGTTACAAAACAGCTGCTTGGCAGTGGAGTGCCCTGGAGACTGGAGCTCAGAAATGGGTAGGGAAACTGTGGCTGGAAAAAGGAGATGACAGTGGCAAGTTGGGAAAAGCTTAACTGGAAAGCTCTCAGTTAATGGGATTACAATAAAAACATCTTGATTTACTGTGCACGTAGTCAATCTAGAGATTTATTAACGTGGTCTTATTGTGGTTTAAGACTGGTCACTCATGGATTGTCCCCCTCGGGCTGTAGATGTGCTCACAGGAATGTAATGACAGGAGCTGTTTACCCATAGAGAGATAGTGCTGCATTGCCTTCATCTTTTACCTTTTGGGATCTTATCAGACAAATAATCAGGTTCTCCAAATGATAACAAATCTGGCATATTGGCTGAGGTGGTGCCAGGTTTCTTTGGCTCCAACAGCCTGAACACGTGGGGTGACGAATGGCTTGAGAAAGAAACACTTGGGTGCTCTCCTGCCCATACCCACTCTTCCTCTGTGTGCTTGCAGGCTGCTGCATCACAGAGTTGCTTCAGGCCTGCTTTGTGTCCCAAGGTTTACTTTTCCAGTTTAGTCTGCTATTGTTTGAAATGTCAGCCACCTCCGGCCTTACCCTGCCTGAGTTGTAAAGTTTTCTCTCCCTCTCTTCTCTTGGCTCGGGAGGCGGGGAGGTTTTGGGACCATTCCAGGGCTTTTCTGAATCTGCTTTTTCCACTGTCAGGCAGGGTCTGGCACTGAGTCAGCCACTGCTTCCTGGTTCTCACCCTTCCCTTGCAGGCAGACAGATGACCTGCCTTAAGGGAGTGACCTTTCTTGGAAGGTGAAATCGAGCACATAAATTAAATGCTGACCGTAAACATTAGCCACATGCATACTTACAAACACATGAATCCTGTGCTAACAGTCCCAGTGCAGTGTTCATTGATCAGCTAGTTACTGTTTGTGCAGTGCTTGGAAGATGACAGCAATATGTACGTTTCTCTGATCATTACAGATTAGCATTACCAAGGCAGAAACTTTACTGAGATAATTTATCCATAGTCTGATGAAAGAGGTGTGTGTTTGTTAGGAGAGCTTAGTGAGGCACAGAACATATTTCTTACAGTTTTGAAGAGGAAAGATTTGATAACTGAGCAGGAATCTTGTTAGCCACATCTTGCCCTGTGCTGAGGAGGAATGAAGTTATTAATTTACCTGCCTTCCTCTGTTTGTGGGTTGTAATGTGAACTGACTTTTCTTCCTGCCTGGTTCTTCTCTGGAAGGCTCCTCTCTCATTTAATGAATGTTTGATTGCCACCCGTTTTATCTTGCCCAAGCCTCTGTGGAAGAGGATGAAGGAAGGCACTATTTAAGGATCTGGATGCATCCTGGGCTGCTCAGGAAAGAAATAAGTACCTTACCTATATCTACAATGTATGATCAAGTGGAGTTTTATCCTCTTGACATTCACCAGGGCTGAAGAAATTCCACCTTGAGGTATGCATTTCCTGTTCCTTCCTCAACCTTGCTTTTCCTATTTCTGATCTCTTCTGCCCCCTCCATTTAGTCTTTACTGGTTAAACTGTTTTCCCTGGTGCCATGCTTAACTTGATCTGAGTTCATGCTTTGCATAACTAGATGGGAGAGAAAATATGATCTGACAATAATAGCAGGCATGCTTTTTGGAGTTACCAGTGTAACCATTAACCTAAGGAGGAGCTCACTTGGGTGTAAAGTAACAGTCCTTGCACAGACACAAAATTTAAACACTGAGTCACGTGAAAGAAGAGCCTGTGTCTAGAAATCTCCATGTTCCTGATCTTACCAGTGGTTCTCCTCATAGAGATATTGCACTTGGATGGACAGTTGCTTCTTCTGGGCTGCCCATGTGGTTGGGAGGGGACGGGAGGAACCAGGAGAGTGGCTGACCTTGCAGTCAAGGTCTCTGTTAATTGCCTCTTTCAAAGCAGTCTGTTCCAGTTGGGCTCTGTAGTGTTTGCTCTGACTGTGGGCTGCTCTCTTTCTCAGCTCCAGGGGAGTGATTTCTACCTTATAGAGACCTTCAGAATCATCCCTTCCTCTTCATTAATCAAGAACCTAATCAGATTACAGAGATCTAAATGGACTTCAAGCACTAAGTTTTTAAGTTCTGTGGAAATTTTCCATTCTTTAACATATGATAACATGCAGACTAATTTAAGTTACATTATAACATGGTAACATTATCTGTGGACAATTAATATCTGATGGGATCCCTTTGCTCCTGCTTGGTGAAGAGATGAAGCCTCCCAGGGCAGCTTCATTCCACAAACAGCTGAGTTGCTGGGAATCCCTGTGGAGCCTCAAAAAATTCTTAACTCTCTTGTTTTTAAAATAATGTTTTTCAGTCATTTTACAGGGCTTTGATGGTAGAATGTAAGTGATGGAAAAAAATATCTGAGCCACTTCATGCCCTTCTTTTTTGTCATATTACCATATTTGAAACTTTGCAGTTTGGTTGATTTTAGCTGTCATGAAGATAAATTTCCCATGGATGCTTTAGACTTGAGAATTCTTGTACTTCGCTGATTTTTTTCAGGAACAATAATAAATAGTCTTTGCATGTGAACTTGTATCAAGAGACAGAGATATTAATCTCTTGGGGAAATAATACATGTTTTGCTTTCTAGATGAATTTCAATTAATTTCTTGTGGTCTCACATGGATTTTCATCTTCTTTTTGTAAGTTATCTGTCTCTTCTTTATTCTTTGCTTTACACCAGTGTGCCTTTGCTTTCCCTGAAGCTCCATCTACTTTTTTGACTTGTCTCTAATGGGATATTCAGTTTATCTCACACTCTCAGCCCAACTTGGTTCTGTACCTTAGGAAACTCCTTTATCTTCTCTCAGGTTGGTAATGTAATGTCCCTTGCAATCTGCTGGAGGTTTCCACTCTTTTCTTGTCTTTTCCCCCTTCTTGGTTTTCTTCCTGTCCCTTTCAGTGACTTACAGGATTTTTGTCTCATTAATTATCTTGCAGTTGGCTGAGACTGAAGAAAAGGAGGGGTTTTTTCTGGCATTTTTTATCTCTGCCTTGAGTTCCAGCAGTACCCTGTGCCAAATATGATGTGCATTTATAGAGGTTACCTTTTTCCCAGCAGTAAGTCAGTAGCTGTGGGAAGAAAAAGGATCTCGGCAAGATGCAGATGATTTTCCTCAAGTTGTCTGCTCCATGTAAATATGTTATGCCTGTATGCTTTCTTCTGATATGAAAGGCTGTATATCAAAGGTAAAGGTGAGGGAATAAGACTTAAATCCAGGTGTGTAACTTCTTTCTGAGAGAAGAATGTGAAGGTAGTGGGTATGTTGCTTCATGGTGAGTTGAGCTTACTTTTTGTTCTTCCTTGCTTAATATGTGAGGAAATAAGAGAATAATTCTCTGTCAGGCATGAGTTAGCAAACTGGGTCAGGCTGCTTTCAAAATTTAGAAGTGGTAAATCCATGGGGAAGGGATTCTGGAACAAGTGACATTGAAGTAGTGAGCATTTTTGTAGAAGTGAACTATGTATGAAAGAAAGATTGTTTGGACTTATTCTCTTGTCACTTAATGTCTGTTGTCAGGGTAGTCATGAAAATGGACCTTTCTGAAATCATAGATGACAGTTATAAGTCATTGCAAGGTGGTAGTACATGGACATCTAACTGAGAGCTGACTTTCTCTTGCAAAATTTCCATCCTAGGAGACAGGTTTTCAAAAGCATGCACTCAGAAATATGCATTTATTGTGTTTGCAAATGGTTAATGTGCCAGTGTTCTTCCCAGTAGATTGTGGATCTGAGTTGTCCTTTGTGACCTTGGAGGCAGGCTCATAGTAAGCCAGTAGGTAAGAAGATGCAGAGATCTCTCAAAATGTCAACATGCAAGATTTTGGTTGCCGTTCAGATCCACTGGCTTACATGCGGAAGCTGTTGCTTCTGTTCTTTCCAGTCTTATTCAAATAAACTCATTTTGGGTCTTCCTTTTTCTGATACCAGTTCCTGATTCTCATTTCTCTAAAAGTCTCACTTTGGTTCTCAGAAACAAATGAAGGCGATCATTCCAGTCTTAACTTGCAAATCAGCTCTAACCACAAACTAAGCTGGACATCTTCCACTTGAATTCAGTGTTCTTGCTTCTACTTGTGCTATAAGGTTAGTAAATTTTTAATCAATATTAGTTTTGTCAGTCCAACACTGCTTATTGATACCATTCCCCCCACCAATACTGATCTCTTCTTTTTTTGTCTTCCTCTATTTTTGTCTTCTTTGATTTTTTTATCATGAGTAATGTCTTTTGGAAAGGAGATTTTTCTTGCCCCATTGCTGCTGCTTTTCTCTTCTTGTGAACTGCACCGCCTGTGTTTGGTGTGTAAACATTTATTGCTGTAAGCTGCTCTAGAGATCCAGAGGCAGATACAGGATGAGTTCAAGGGAAGCAAGTAGAGGTTAAACTCTTCTGTTTGTTGTGATACATGGTTGGACAATCCCACATGGCAGAGTTAGAGAGGAATTGAAGTGCTTGATCCCCAGTGCTGCAATAGCTCCTTTCCAGTTGTCCATATTTCTTATCTGTAGGACTTTGAGATGAGCTGTGTGTAGCTTCCTAAGGCTGAAATGGACACTAAGGAATTATCTAAAATAATGGTATTATGCAAGATGTCCAGTGTAGTGTAGAACATATTTGCTTTTTAAATAACAACACGTACCATACAGTTATTTTGAAATGTTTGATACCATTTACACTTTCTTAGAGCAAACATCCATGCAGGGAGACGTTGCCAGTATGTAGAATAAAAGACTCTGTGGATGGGCAGCACAATGTGAAGGTTACGTTTCATGTTGGTTAGAAAAGCAAATGGTTGGTTTGGAGTCGAGTGAAGCTTTTTGCCCCTCCTTCTCTCTCTAGGTGGTTGCTGCTAGTTTTACATTTCTTTGGTTTTTATAACAGAAAAATGTAATTTTTTTTTCTAATTGGCCAGGCATTCTAAAAATACAGAATATTTTGTATGAAAAGTGGATTTGGTAGTAGAATTCTGACTTTCTTTTAGCTTCAGGGGATGCTGTCCTGACAATTAAGAACTAAGCTTTAGCAGTTCTATCATGCACAAAGGAGATGACAGCAGAAAAGATTGTGCCTTGAAGAGCAGTTTTGAAGTGCCACTGCTCCCCTCTGGGACACGCTGGGGATGGCTCAGCACCCTGTGCTGGGACACGCTGGGGATGGCTCAGCACCCTGTGCTCCTGCTGGGACACACTGGGGATGGCTCAGCACCCTGTGCTGGGACACACTGGGGATGGCTCAGCACCCTGTGCTGGGACACGCTGGGGATGGCTCAGCACCCTGTGCTCCTGCTGGGACACACTGGGGATGGCTCAGCACCCTGTGCTGGGACACACTGGGGATGGCTCAGCACCCTGTGCTCCTGCTGGGACACACTGGGGATGGCTCAGCACCCTGTGCTCCTGCTGGGACACACTGGGGATGGCTCAGCACCCTGTGCTCCCCTCTGGGACACACTGGGGATGGCTCAGCACCCTGTGCTCCCCTCTGGGACACACTGGGGATGGCTCAGCACCCTGTGCTCCTGCTGGGACACACTGGGGATGGCTCAGCACCCTGTGCTCCTGCTGGGACACACTGGGGATGGCTCAGCACCCTGTGCTCATTGCTGGGACACACTGGGGATGGCTCAGCACCCTGTGCTCCCCTCTGGGACACACTGGGGATGGCTCAGCACCCTGTGCTCCCCTCTGGGACACACTGGGGATGGCTCAGCACCCTTTGCTCCTGCTGGGACACACTGGGGATGGCTCAGCACCCTGTGCTCCCCTCTGGGACACACTGGGGATGGCTCAGCACCCTGTGCTCCCCTCTGGGACACACTGGGGATGGCTCAGCACCCTGTGCTCCTGCTGGGACACACTGGGGATGGCTCAGCACCCTGTGCTCCCCTCTGGGACACACTGGGGATTGCTCAGCACCCTGTGCTCCCCTCTGGGACACACTGGGGATGGCTCAGCACCCTGTGCTCCTGCTGGGACACGCTGGGGATGGCTCAGCACCCTGTGCTCACCTCTGGTGGCTGGATTTCTGGATCTCTGCTTTCCCATCACCAGCTCTGCTGCCTGTCTCCAGGAGAGCTCTGGCAGCACTTCTGTGTGCCAGCAGGCTGACAGGCAGTGTGGCTCTGGCTTCCAGGAGATCTTTTTTACTGCAAAGTTTGAAGCCTCTTTCATTGTTTTCATGGCTCTTTGGGAAAGAGAATTCTGACAAGTGGGGCATAAATCCACTCCCAGCATGCCAGCCCAGTGGTAGCCTCACTGCATTGGTAGGAAATACCTCTCACCTGCCTTCTCCTTATATATGTCTGCTGAGGATGCTGGTACAGCCTGTGAACTGGCACTGTGACTTGAATTGTATTGACTTTTATGGTATAAGCCTGTCCAATTTAATTTAAGGATATTATAGTTAATAACTCCCTGTTTGAGTGTGCCAATTTACAGAAGTATAAATGGTTGTCTCTCTTGTGACATGGAGCTAATATAAAAATTATAATATGTTTTTTTAAATTAAGTTCTGTTCTCTCAAAAAAAAAGGGTTTTTTTCTCTTTCCTCCTTAGTAAGGGAATGAGTATGGCCTTGTGTTCTTATATAATTTGCAAAAACAAAACTGGAAACAGTCTGTGGAGATTTAATTTTCTTTTTTTACAAGAAGTGCAGGGTACTTTGTAACAGTGTTAAGTTCAATCATGAAATACATACATGGTGTGGATTATTTAAGTGTTTTAAATAACATCTGTATTTCAAGTAATTTTTTCAGATTAAAGTTATCAGGTAGTCTTTATAATGTGTTATATTGTAGCTTTTCAAACCCCAGTGTGACCATTTTTCAGGATAATGTGTTTATTCAGTTCAATCACTGTGCTGTTTTTGGTACAATATGTACCAAAGCTCACCTTTTAAAGCCAAAGATCATTGAAAGAATTGTTGCTTGGTTTGTTTTTTGGTTTGGATTTTTTTGATTTTTTTTGTTTGTTTTGTTTTTGTCTGGAAGTATTTTTATTCTTTTCTTTTTTACACACTTTTATTGTTTTTAAGTTAGAGTGCTCCTTGAGGAGGAGGGTTAATGGAGGTATGCACTGCTGACTGCAGGAGATAGATTAATTTCTGAAAGCAAGTGAAAATGCCTGAAATGCTTCAGCTTTTTTTTTTTTTTTTCTGGTTTCCTGATCTTTAATCCTGAAGAAAAAGGAAAAAATGAAATTAAAACCAGCCTTACAGAGAGCTCTCATGCAATAGTGATGGGGTTTGTGTTTTGTCTCTTCTAGCGGTGATAAGAAATGAGTTCAAAGATCCTGAAAGAATGAAATTTGGCCTTTTCATGAGTAAAAGCATTAGTGAGCTTAAAGTATGAAATGAGGAGAAAAGTGGTGAGCTAAAAATTGTGTAAGCTTGTTGCACTGTTAGAAGAACCTCCTATAATCTTGATGCCTTCTGGATCACTTAGTGAGCATGTACTATAGTGCAGGCTTGGTTTCTTTTAAACATAGCAGGACATGTTATTGGCTCTTTCTGCTGCACAGGCTGTGGTGCTTATGTTTATATTTTCCTGTAGGATGGAAGGTCCTGCAAAGTGCGGTATTCCCTTTGGGCAGCATTGCAGGGTTTGTTAATACACATTTCTTATTCTGAAATTCCGTGTAGCTTGATGAACTTTGACAGAACAGACTCAAGGCTGCATTGATATCACAGCTCCACAGAGAGAGATGACTGTCAGATCAGATATCTGGCTTAATTAAAAATCAGTTCAAAATTTTGTCTTTTGCTCCAATCTGGCAGAAGCTAAACTGATACAAATCAATCCCAACCTGACAAGAGTGTGACTGCACAGAGATGGATGGATACAGTGATTTAACTAACTCACACTGGCTCAGGGGAGGGTGGGTATGAGGGAGAAACTTTTTTATTGCTGCTTCCTGCTTTTTCTTTTTGGTGAAGCTCTGTGGCTCCAGCTGTCCAGGAGCAGGCAGGATGGTGGGTTCATGGCACACCTGGGCAGGTGGGATTCCCCTGCAAGCTGGGGCCACATGGGCTGGCTGGCATTTCTGGGATGCTGAAGCTGCTCGGGCAGTTCAGTTGCTCCCCCTGTGCAGATGGAGCTGGCGTGGCAGGCTGGGCTGCTGGGGACACCCCCAGCCTGGGGTGCATCACCTGCTGCTGGGGGGCCATATGAGGCTGTGCTGGGGAGCTGATGGGGGGCTCTGCATCTGTGCCTGGTGGTTGGCAGGGTAGGCAGCAGCTATGGAATTGTAGCCATGGATGAATGCAGAGCTGGAGAAAGACACGGATTGTATTGTGTTTTTGCTATTAATTTAGCATGTATGCTCTGGTGGCAGGTGTTGACTCTTGAGGATAGTGCCTGTTATGCTGTCTGGACTATACTTATTTTATTCAAAGACCACATCTTGTCTTCCCTGCGATTTGGTGGTCTGCATCTTTTTGAGCATCAAAAGAACACTATTAGATTTTCCAAAATGGGTATCTTACTATTTTTTTAATATACTCTCTTCCTCAATTGGCAGGATGATACAATAGAAGCATAATAGTGACAGGACAAGGAGTAATGGCTTTAAACTGAAAGAGAGTAGATTTAAATTAGATATTGGGAAGAAATCCTTTGCTTTAAGGGTGCTGAGGCTCTGAAACACTTGCTCAGAGAAGCTGGCTTGAAGAAGCTGTGGATGTCCCATCCCTGAAAGTATTCACAGCCCAGTTGGGTGTGGCAAGTCTGGTCTAGTGGAAGGAATTCCTGCCCATGGGTTGGAAATAGATGATCTTTGAGGTTTCTTTCAACCCAAACCATTTTATGATTCTGTGATAACAGAAGAAGCATGCCAGATGCTTACCCTTGTGAGGTGTTTCAGGGGAAAGTGTCTGGACTGCACAGTACAGTGTCATATCTGCCCGTGTAGAGTATGGCTTCATACATTGTCTTCCCTTGTGTTTGAATTCATGCTATGGAGCATGCAGGAAGGAAGTTTCTTTTGCTTTCTCCTAACTTAGGTGCCCATGAGGATACTGAGGCATTTAATTTTTCAGGTGTCTTGACACAGCACTTTTAAATGTTCTATTGCTTGGGTTTTTGTGTAACGAATGTAAGCACTGGTGCAGTAGCAATCTGCCTCTGTACACACATTCACAGGCAGTCAGTGAATGCCACGCTGTCTGTGATACAGATTTTGTGTATACAGACAAAATCAGAAGAAATTGAAATGTCACCTCAGGTCTCACCAGGCTCTGCTAGCATTTCAGAGGTGTTGCCACCTTCCAAAGAAGGTCTTCCTTCATCCAGGGAAGAAAAGGATTCAATGATAATCCATAGGTATGTTAGCTTGGTATTTTCCCTTGCCTGAGAACAGATGGCAAAGCCAAGCATTGTGTTGATTGTTCTGCTATGCTCTGAGTCAGTTGTAACACCTAGGATGGCATCCTTTCCTAGAGAAGGTTTTCAGTATCCTTTGGGTGCTGAACAGCCCTATAAGAAGACAGAACAATTTAAGTAAAATAATTCCATGAAAAAAAGTATTGGACTTGTTGTGTCAATACTTACAAAGTTTGATTAATTTCTGGCAATTCAAAGATGCTGATGTTAAATTGACAAGGTTTTCCAGAATGCCTTTTCAGGTGAGTCTGGAAGCCAGAAATTTCTGGTTTAGAGTTGCCTACTGGGCCAATGTCATAACGTTTGAGAAATTCCGAAATTGCCAGGTGAAAAGGTAGACAAGACATTGTGGTAAACTTTTTTTTTTGTCTTTTTCTCCAAGATAACAGAGCCTCCTGCTGTAACATATTTTCACTCTTTTGTTATGGGTCTCATGAACTGAAACTAAATTTTTTAACTGTTACTAAATGAAAACTCTGTGTTTCCAGTTCTGTTTCAACTTCTCTGCTGCAGTCCACAAGGCTAAAACTTAAAGTCATCTGGTCTTAGAGGAATGGGAAATATTTTGTACTAGCTAAAACACTAAAGCAGGAAAAAACCCTGAAACACAGATATCATAGTTTCCAAAAATCTGCAGTTTTCTTTTCCTGATGTGATGATCAAGTTTTCTCTTATGAAGATAACCTTTTCCAAATACTCAACACTGTTGAACTTTCTGCTTATGTACAGGCAAAAAAAAACCCCAAAAAACTCCTTAAAACGGGACAAGAGTTTTGGGATTTTTTTTCCCCTTTCATTTAAAGGATATAATGGACTTTTATGAATACAAACTTGCCTGAATACAAATATATGAACATCTCCCACTTTTAGGCAAATTTCTTTGTCATAAAATACAAGAAACCCAGAATTTAATTTACTGTGCAGACTTCCATGTTCAAAACAATTTCTGGACTGATAAACTAGGAAAATAACCAGGATGTTCCTTATGGTTGGTGTGTTTTCATCTTCCAAACTCATTTTAAAATGGATTGTCTCTGTCTGAAGATCCAGTGAGTCAGGTTCACTTTGCTGTGCTCTGGTTTTATATCACTGGAAGCTGTTTGACACTGATGTAACTCAGTGAATCACTGTCTGCCTGCTGCCAGCTATTCTGAAGTGAACAAGTGTGTCAAAAGGATTAAAATACTTTACATTGTAGCTGAAATTGATAAAAACAGGTTGTATTGGATGGTCAAATAAACTGTAAGATGCATTTTGTTTACCTTGGTGTTATGAGGTAAAATTACCCTGAAGTAACATAGCTTTTAGCCTGGGCTTTGCTGACAGTGTTTGAGTTCCTATAACGAGTGTGGCTGTGATGAATTTGTCTCACTGAGTTACTGCTCTGCCACTAAGGGTAGGATTTTTCAAGCATGAGCTCTCTCATCTGCCAGTTAAACATATAAGGCAATTGTCTTGTACCTCACTATTCAACACAGGGAGCACCTCTTTAGGTCAAAGGATGGCAGGATGAGTGAGATGATGTGCAAAATAGCTCAGCCTTACAAAACCCAGCCTGCATCTGTGATCCAAGAGATTAATTGCATACAATAGATAGCAAAACTTCTCAAACTAAGCATGTACTCAAGTGTTTTGCTGACTGGCAAATTTGCCTTCAGTCTGAAGTCATTAGGAGCTTATTTTTACATGAAGCATTTGCAGTCAAAACAGTGTTGCTATCTCTGCTTCATTTCTATGGAAAGATTAAAAAGTTTGTAGGAGTTTGGAAAAGAAATCTTGCCCTTTGGCCTGGAATGGCTGCCAATTCTGTCACATCATGCCATTCCAGGTATCAGGAGAGCAAGTGTGGTTTTGCAGGACTAAAATTTACTGTGTGCTGGTCATGGGGAGTTTGAGAGCCCTCTGAAAGCAGTGATGGCACAGGGCTGGTAAATGCCATGTGCTCCCTCTGAGGCCAAGGTGGGGGTCTCTGTTACCACTCCCCTACTGCGGGGGGATAGAATGTAAGAAAATAAAGATAGTACAGAAGGGAATCTCACACCAGAGGAGTTGCAGCTGCACCAATCACCAAAGATTAGGAACAGGCCTGCCCTTAACAGGCCACAGCTGTGTCCAATAAGAAGAAGAGTGCTACAAAAGAGTGGGTTAGCTGGGTGAGGAGACAGTTGGAGTTTGTTGTCTGTACTGTGAAGAAGGAGTCAGTGCTGTGAGGAGGTGCCCATGAGAAATCACTGAGAAGGTATGGAACTTTTGAAATAAGTTGACAGCACCCTACACCTCCATGGCGTGTGTGTGTGTTTGCTGGGCTGTGGCTCTCCTCCATCTCCCTGACCACTGGCTGAACTGGCTGTCTGGAGGAGCCCTGGGGGTTTAGGGGGACCCTTGATCTGAAGGAAGGGGTCCTTCCCTGCACCACAGCAGCTCTCAGCACCAGGGTTCTGCCTTCCCCAGCCAGTGGCACTTATTGATCAGACAAGGCTTTAATTTCCAAGAGGTCTGCTAAAATCTGGTCAGAATGCTTTGTGTACAGATCAGCTTTATTCTTCCATTTGGAATTTTCACTTCATAGTTCTGTATAGGTGTGGTTGATGTTGCATCAGAAAGTAGGAAGACTATTCACTGTGAAGTTTAACCACACTGAATTACTGTTGTAGTCATAATGTGACTCCATTGCCCACTGGGATAGCAAATGTTGCACCAAGGAGACAAGTGGTCAACATTCATTGCTTTGTCTTTCTCAAATTTTAGTATCTGTAACAAGAGGGGGAAAAAAATAATGCTTTACTTGTCATTATCAGAAGAAAACAATGATTATATATTAGCACCTGAGATATCAAGGACAGATTTTCTGCAGTCAATTTGGAAACTCTGTTCATTTATTATTAAGTATTTAGTGAGAACAGCAAACTGGTGATAAAATTGGACTTTGGAATTTATCTTAAGACAGAATGCAAATGTTTGAAGTTTTTTTGGTTTTGGTCCCCATTGTTTTTGCAATCTCTGAGGGCAGTTCCCTTTAATTTTCAAGCCCTGTTCATGAGTACCAAGAGCAAAAGGACTAAATGTCATTTAAAAGTAATGTAGCAATACTTGCCAACAGCACAGCTTTAGTAGATTCTGAGACAGGAATGTGGGAGCAGTCATAGCCTTAAAAAAACAACAATAAGCTTTAGCAAATGGAGAATCTGCAAAAATATTTGAGAACTGTGCATGATCTCTTCTTGCTGTGTTGAGTTTCTGCTCTAAAGATTTTTTTGTGGGTTGGGTTTACGATCTTTTTCTTAGGAAACATCTCAGAAGACTTTTAAAAAAAATTGATAAAAATATTTACTTAAGAGCTGCCTTGAAGACCACTCCCTTGCTAGAGTTAAATTTTTTTTTGGTCCTTTCCCTGGCTGTTTTATCTATCTTACTGTAACTTAGTTCACAGATCATAGCATTTTGTGCCAAATTCTCATGGCGTTTATTATTATAATGGTGTGGTGCATTTGTCTTGCTGAAAGTATTGGCTGAAGTGACCTCTGCTCAGAAGTGTGCATCAAAGTTAAGGAGGTCACGCCTTCAGTGTGCTGCTATGAGCAGAGCTAAGAATCTGGGTGGAGTTGATATTTCCACAGCAGGAATTTGTCCCGTTCTCATCGTTTTGAGAAATAATAGGTTTCCAACAAAAAGATTTCACAGCTTCAAGATTTAGTATTTGAGGAGGAAGAGGGATTAGTATCTATTTGCACAAGTGATCACAGAACTGTCACTCGTGCCTTTCCCAGAGGGTGAGCACCCAGATCTCCCTATGGGGAGCATCCTTGCTCTCCCCAGTGAAGAGGAGAAGAGTGGATGGGTGAATTCCTGCATTTGGATCACATTCTGAAGGGCTTTCCATCTCCCAGCACTTAATGACTTCATGCCTTTACAAATAAGGCTTTGAGATCATCCATCATTCACATTGTCACAGCTGCGGGCTGAAGAGAAGTAAGGTATTTTGATTTTCTTGCAATAAGCCAATTTAGGTCATGTTCTGTGTTAGTAGCGCTATATCAGGTCATGAAAATAAGCTTAACTCTGTGGTTTGAAAATATTCAGAAATAATTTCAGGAAACAAAATTTCAGTTTTTATGTATAAAGTTCCTGGCTTCTCAGGTATTTAGGCATGTATTTTGCAAGCTAGACATAGCGTTTCTGCTGTCCTGGTAAATACTCAGGGTTTTCATGGTGATAAAAGTTAGGCTAATACACTAAATTTTTAAGTAATTTAAAAATTTTATTGTACTACTTAAGGTTTCAATGTGATTATATTATTAACATTATTAAGGTCTCAGTAAGGAAGAACATTGCAGAAATACTGAGTAAGGCACAGTAGATTACAGATGTTTTTTCACACAATGAAAATTAATGCAATAGTAGTGTAAAACAATCCAAATATTTTCTATGACATAAAATTTCATATCCTGTGAGAATTCTTTAATGAAGAACTGGTGTTAATGTTTTGTATTAAGTAGGAGAAGGAGTTGAACAGGGGTTTGATTGGGTAGTCATTAGCTGGGGTAAAATGCTCAGCATTAACTGAACAGAAAATGACAAGTACCTTTTCTGCTGGCACAGCCAGCCTCTATTGAAAATCCTTATGCAGCCTGAACTTCCTGCTCTGCACGACTTAGAGCCTGTTAGTGGTTTATTGTGGAGATGAGAATATCCCTTCTGCTATTGCTTTTCAAGGAGTAATGGGATCACCTTCTGCCAAAGAGTGAGAGGAATAGCTCCTTTCCTTTGGAAAGATAATTTTCTCTGGGCTAAAGGAAAAAGATTAAATAGGCTGCAAAGCTCCTTCTTAGCCTTCTCAAGGTAGGAAAATAAAGCTGGTAGATTATAGGTCTCCTTTTTTTCATTTGCTTTTCCAAAGTTCAGGAAAATGTCAGTGTTCTCTCGTCCCAGAAGAACCAGGAGAGAGGGGCTTGGAAACAGTGGAATCTCCTCTTAGTAACTGGAATACTGCAGCCATCAGGGAGCCTGTTGTGTCAGAACAAGTCTTTCATGGGGAATTTGTTTGTTTTGTTCTGGAATCAGGAGAACTGTGCAGGAGTGAAAATAGAAAAATACGCTGAACTGACAAATCTGGTGTAAAATGTGCAATGAAGGCAGCACTGTGGCAGCACTTAGATCTTGCAGAGCTAAGGACTGCCAACAGCAAGTCAAATACAACAGAGTGGCCAAAGGAGAAATATCCTTTGTATTTTCAGAGATTTATTGATTTGGCTGTCACAGAAAAGAAGTCAGATGTGCGTAAGCGCTTGGCCATGCGATTCCACTGGCTGGTGTGTGCTGCCAGCAGGTGAAAGGGGTCCTTGCCCTGTCTGTAAATAGCACTGGTAGCTTCAGCTTTGTCAGCTGCAGTGTGCAACTTACGTGTAATGTTGGAGAAGAAATCAGCATGGAATGGTAACTAATTATGTAGATCACCCTGACTTGGGATACCTTGAGTCTTCTGGCATTTGACCTTAATCTAGCTGAAGGTTGGGTGAAGTTTGGAGCCAGTTTAAGAAGTTTTAAGCCAGTTTTAGTGTGACCCTGTCAGTAGGACTGAGAGTACCTTGGGAAGATTGTCCTAATGTGGGTAACATGTTAATTATTGTATAGCACTGATATTAATGAGAAAGGTAGGTTATTTTTTGTTGTGAGTTAAAACTGTAGAGTGTACACACAAGTTCATTCTTACATTAATATTTCACAAAGCTTGGGCAGCAAAAATAAACCATAAAATGCAGTATTACCTCTTTTTGTCCAGGTTTGAAGAATTGACCTGCTCTTTCTCTCTTTCATATGCATGCTGAAGGTGAGGCAATAGGCAGCATGGGTTTAGTACAACCATGAAAGAGAATTAAGCCAAGAAAATGCTTCTCCCTATGCTACCTTGCTTTACTCTTGACAGTACTGCTTCATGTCTTTTCACTTGATTGCAGAGCATTTCTTGGATATACCTCAATGCCATGCCTGCCTTTCTGCCTCCTGCTCTGCTCTCTTGGGCCATGGCTGCACAGAGATCAGACTGTGTCAGAGAACTTCCCTGGGGCTGGGACTGGATCATCTGCACCATCAGTGTATAGAGCAGGCACAGGCCAGGAGTTGCTTCTGACAGACCACTTGGACATGGCCACTCTGCAGGGGGAGGCAGTTTTGTAATGAGGGTTAAGGCTGTTCCCTGCCAGCTGGGTCACTGCAGGAGCTCAGACGTGTAGTTTGTGAATCTACATTTCAGTCTTTGGTTGTGGGTTTGTGGTTTTCTCCAGCATGATGACAACACAGCACTTCAGCCCTGAGTGACAGAACCTTCTGGTCTACTGACCATATCAGCACTGATAAGACATGCTAGTGGGAACATCACAGAGCTGCTGAAGCTTAGCAGATGGTAGAGCTAAGGCAGCCAACCATAAATATGCTCTTTGACTGGCAAAACACTTTGCAAATGCATTCATTTTGATCCTCTTCAGGAGCTAGCAGATAGTGTCATTCCATAGCTGCAAGTTAACAGTGCTAACACAGGTAATAATTGTGCTATGCTGTGTTCCCCTAAATGTAGGGGCAAACCTAGGGGTTGCATACTTTCTGAATATTTATATTTATAAAATATAAGTTTCTGTCATTGACATACATGAAGCTGTGCTTGCTCCCTAGTCAGGGCTGGCATGGCAGTGACAGCCCTGTGACTGAAGCCAACTTCTCTGGGCCTCTACAAACCCCTTTGGGGACAGTGGAGTCTGTCTCTACCAGCACTTGGGAACCTGCAAAGCCTTCAGAGCATGATGCCATACAAGCAGGATAGGCAGGAATGTTCACTATCACCGTAGAATAAACAAGGTGAGGTTAGCTCTTAACCCACTGGAAACCACTGCACCTTATGACGGACCCTGTAACCTGTGTCCTGCATGGCTGTTTTTATTCAGGCTGTTGAGCCCCTGTTGGTACCTTTGTATGGAAACTTGTTAAATACACAGCAAATTAAAACAGGTAACAACTTGTTACAGCATGTTGTAAGTTTCAGTGGGTGGGGTTTTTGTTGTTGTTTCAGATGTGTTTGCTAGTGCATTAGCAAGGCACAATGAGAATTTTGTAGGCTGCCCTAGCACACCTAGAGAGGCATACAGTAACTCAGCCTGGGTGGGAAATGGGGGACATGGGAGAAAGCTGTAAGGTCTTCCCCCTGCTTCTGAACCTGGAACAATTGAGTGTTCTTATTCTGTTTTTATTATTTTGTCAATTAATTGTTCTAAATGTAAGGTATTTTTCTCTTCAATTGGTGATGCATACCCATATCTGTAATGCAGACACATATATCTGCTTCCACATTTTATGTTGAATCCTTACAGTTTCTGCAGGCCTCCAGCTGTATCTGTGTTTTGCACTGGTTTCCCTGGGGCTGTTTTACTGGTGAGGCAGAGTCCAAGATTTAGAAAACAGGTCTAGGTCCAGCAGAGCACAAAACCCACATGATGGCTTAGATTAATGTTTCTTGGCTTGTGGAGTTTTAAAATCCATGGTGGCTGTCAACAGAACCAATAAATTCTGCATCCTTGGCGTGAGACAGCAAGGCAGTACTGTTGGCAAGGTAAATGTCTGCAGTTTGGAGTTTATCATCTGTCCAGAGGGTATGTCTTTATACAGAAGGTGCCTTTTATATAAAGAAGTCTGTGAGGAAGTGTATAATGTGACCAAGAGTGAAGCAGCAGATTGTGACTGTGTTTACATGAGGACAAATGTGAAGTGATTTAGTAGCCTTATTAATTCAAACTGGAATGAGCAAATCTGGTGGTAAGGTCAGTGG
Source organism: Melozone crissalis (assembly GCF_028551555.1). NCBI lineage: Eukaryota > Metazoa > Chordata > Aves > Passeriformes > Passerellidae > Melozone > Melozone crissalis. Next base: position 56,226,636 of record NW_026535791.1, on the reverse strand, counting down.
GGAACAAATACTCAGTATAATTTTTTACATTCAAAATGTGGATCCTTAATTATGAAACAAGATACTCAAATAAAAACATGAGGCAACATCCTGATTAATAATGTTTTCTTTAACAGCAGTGTACTACAAAGTGACCTTTGAAGCATTTTGTTCAGAAAAAAAGTCCTGTATTTATTTCAAGCATTTGCTGATTTTATGCCAGCATAATATAAATCTAAGCAGCTGCAGGTACACAGATCAGTGGACTATCAAATGCTTTCTGTGCATCATGTTTTAATAAGGGCAAGTACATTTTATTTTAGGTGTTGCAAAGGCAATTCCTGGTGTTGTCTAGAATGAGTCTGTATGGCCAGCCCAGGGCCGCATTATACAGCAAAGCAGTTGACTGCTGAGAGGCTGTTTGGTGACAGGAGTGTTAGGGAGCAGGACAGAGTCATCCCTTGGGGCACAGCCTGGCCAGTGGGATGCAACTTGGACTGCCATTCTCTAGAGTTGCCTCAGATAATTCATCACAGGTGGGTAAAAAGGGAATACAGTTTACAAGGGGTAATTATCTTTAAAATCATACTGCTTCTGAAATGCTGCATGTGCTGTAATACAGGAGGGGTATTAAGCAGAAGATAAATGACAGTCCTTTTCCCTCCTCATCCTTCTGATTTATTGCTGTATTCTTTTGTGATGTTAAGAGCTGCTTCGTTTTTCATTTGCCTTTGTATTGTAGAGCAGTTGTTTTCCTTTTGTGGTAGTCCTGCAGGGCTGAAGGGCAGGAGGGGGAGTAGTTACCACAGAGCAGTAGGACTGGAGAAAAACATGGAAGAAAAATGGCTAAGAGGGTTAGAAACCTAAAGTGATGCCAGCTGAGGTTGCCTGCGTGCCTTCAGGACTTGCCCCGCAGCTCATGGCTGAGTCCCAGTGCTGGAGGTGAGTGCTTTTAGGGGTAGCACGCTGACCCTGCGCTTTTGGGGGCACAGCTGAGGCTGCAGCCCCACCTCTGTCAGCTCTCCCCTGGACAGGAGCCTCCTGTGCCATGCAGGGACAGTGACAAGGCGTGGGATGGCTGCCTGGCTCCTGGCTGGCTCAGTCACACTTGTCAGACCAGCTCTGTTGCAAAAGGCGAGGCAAACTCAAATCGGCTGTGTGAGTGCTGTGATGGAAATGATTTCCTCTTCCGGAATGGACCCTGCTCTCTCCTCCAGTGAGATAAACGAGCTGGGTCAGTGCCTCTTCCCTCTTCATTCTACCTTCTCCTGCCCTCTTTCTCTCATAATTTTCTGGGAGTTTTTGTCTGGGTAATCTAAGGTTTAAACAAACTGTTCATCTCGCGTGTCTGAAATGATTCTTACCCCCTCACCCAGGGTACAGTGAAAAAACAAGTCGGCACATTTTGTAAAGGCATCTTCATCAGGATGATGGATGATTCTTAGAATTACTTCTGTAATTACCAGAAGAATTGAAAATAAATGAGAACCTGAGATGTGCAGTCATGCTTTAATAGTTGGCATCTCAGTCTTTTACTTTAGAGCTGAAGGTTTAAATGGAGTTCACGCCTCTTTTTTATGCACCTATTTGTATAAAAAACTTAACCAAACTGAACTTGTTGATTCTGTTCAGGTGCAATGGTAGGAAATTATTAAAAAAAAACAACCTGAGAATTTTTAGGCTGGTAGAAAAATATTTATTGATTTGGAATACTGTATAATAAACTCACAGCCAGGCATTTCAGATATCAGAAAATATTTCAGTGTGCTTTCAAAGGCTGTATAGTGTTTTATTGTGTGCTTTTCTGCACATTCATAAAAGACTGTATGGGAAGGAAAGAGTGAAATTAATTTCCAGAGAGAAATGTTTTAGGATAACTGGGCATTTTTCCACTGAACATCTCTGTGGAAATCTGGAAAAAAATGTTATTTCAGTTCTCTACAAGAAAACAATGTTCTGACTGCAGTGCTCTTTCCCATCATCAGTAAATTTGAGAAAATTCTTTTGTAATTATTAACTAGCAGAAAAATTGAGTTTTTTTAGGAAAGCAATTTAGGAGATTATTTGCTTTTAAAAAATCTTCTTGGAAGTGTGAACTGTGGATGGTATTTGTACTATTGTTTTCTGATTTGCTTTCAGATAGAGGGCAGTTTTAGCCCTTTGGAAAAGATGAGGGAGGAGGACAGTATTAACTGTGTCATTGCAATATGTGAATTCTCTGCTCTCTGCACTTCTCTCTGCTACTCTCTGCAGTCCATTGAAACCTGAATGCCTCCTGTGTAGGACAGACTAGAAATAGCCAAGTCCCTAATGGACTTGACAGAGCTTTGACTCTTTTCCTGTTGAAGGCTATAAGTGATTTTTTTGAGTGAAGACAGTAAAAGGCAAGGAGCTTAAATCATCATTGGTTTATATTGGTTTTTAGTACTTGCTGTTAGTTCCATAGCCACAATGCATCAGAACTCGTGATGAGTATATTATTGTTTCATCTGGGATTTTATTCTCTGTACTGTTGTTCATTTTTGTGGGAGTTAGCACAGCAAATGCCCAGCTCCTGGGGGAAAAGGCTCTTGCAGCAGCTGAAGAATGCAGCCTGTGATCTCCTTCTTCCCAGGGATGCTCCACCCAGCCCCATGGCTATAAATGGCAATTGGACTTCAGGGAATTTCAGCAGTGGGATGCACTGCTGAAGGTTCATCTGCAGCTGGCATTTTCACTGTTGGGCATGAAATTAATGAACTATGGCCTTGAGCTGTGCAGTGAACAGTGCAGGTCTGCAGCTTTGTGTGAGGCTTGGCTTGGGCTCTGTTGGGATGGCTCAGTGCGCTGGACGTGGGGACAGTCTCTGCCCGAGCCACTTCTCTCAGGGGACCGAGGGAGAGGCTGGGGCTGAAGGAATGCTCAGCCCTGGGAAACTTGTTGGCAAGTTTGCCACAAACCCCCGGGTTTCATCAAGGAGCTGTGGAGCTGGCCACTGAGAAGCAACTTTGTGTATCTGCAGCCTTATTAGCACAGGGCTTACAGGAGACTTAGTGGTGCTCAGCAGCCAGGGAAAATTTAATGGAGGAATTCAGTTCATTCATTACATGTTTGCTATTTAGGCTCAATATAGACATACAGCTCTGTGCTGGCCACCTTGCATGGGAGGAAGTGGGGGGAAAAGGCATTTCTGGAGCTTTGCCCTTATCTCTGTGAGCCAAACAAAATTAATTGCTTCCCCAAAAGTTCCTGTTTCTCATTGCTGGTTGGAAATGGTGCTGAGAATGTCTAGTTAGAGATGGGGGTATTTTGAACACAGTCCCGCTGCAGATCTGGTCTGCTCCACAGCTGATGTGTCAGCATTTGAAACATCCATAATTAGCCTGCATTTTTGTTATTATTGGCTTTCATTTCTCTGTCAAATGGAAAAGGTGAAATTTCACAAAGTCTAAGGGATTCCTGAAGGATATTCCAGCTGAGTCTGTAATGAGTTATTTATGGATGATAATAATAATGATGATAAGAGTAATAACACCAGTAATGTACACTTTGATTAATCCTGTGCTGTGTGAAAAGTCAGAGAAAAAGCACATTTAACGTTTATTCAGTGGAGGATTTGAATGGAGAAGTGTAAGGGAAGTAGCCTTCTGTGGAATAATAAACACCAAGTTATAGATTGAACAAATGCTTTATTATTATTCCCCCAGTTATAATGCTGGAAGCATTATTGACTAGCTGTATCCATATCTACCAAAACTCCTCTTGTATGCAGTGCTCTCAGGCTGTCACTTTCCAGCAGCACACAGAGCACACCTGCAGGCTTCTGTCTGCAACAACTGGAGTTGTATTGTATTCCTTACGTAAATACATACAATGAGATGTGCCCAGACTTTCACATAACTCCTGGAGATAAAGCTTTAAAGCAAATACCAGATACCACAAAGATATTTTAACTCATAAAAATTGCACAGAATGTGCAAGTGTTGCAAATGCCTTTAAAATCAATGTCTTCTTTTAGAAATGTACCCAATTTTCAGCTTGGCCCCTGGAAAGACATTCTTTTAGCTGAGGATATTTATTCTGCTCCATTTTTTGAATGGGATGCAGCTGTTGAATTCTTCAGACCTGAGTAAAGGCTCCTGAAGAGTTTTATTTATATCCAGTTTTTTCTGTCGTCCTCTGTTTCTGAACAAACAGCAACAACTTCAGCTATTGAGAATTGTCACACTGCAGCTAAGGCAGGGGGAATACTCTGAAGAGCTCAACACTTATGTGAGTACATTTGTGTAATTATATTAAAGTGAGTGTAACTTCTGAAGGCGGTTGGCATGAGCAGACTTTCCCCCCAGTGCAGAAGTTTCTGTAGGAGATCCCTGGGGATCTGGAGAACAAGGAGCGTGTGTAAGGCGATCAATTAAAACTCATCCGCAGCCTGTTGGAAGCATATTGCAATGATACTTAAGTGTATATTCCCTCTTATTTCAAAATGCAGGCTTTTGGATTGAGTTTCCCTTGGGTATACTTTGTGATTATTAATGAGCTGTATCAAATAATCTTATTTAGCTCATTAAAGGGCATAATGCAGATAAGCGCTCTTTAGACCTCATAAACCTCAAAATTAATCTCTAGATCCATATGTTACTGGAAATCTTTGATAGTCAGCTGAAGTGCTGTGATATTTTGATGTGAGTAGAGTTTGATAAAAGTTAAAAAGCAACATGCAGTGCTGTTATGTGTCTGTGGGATGGGGAGTTCTTTGTACAGCAGCAGTGCGAGTTTCAGCAGGAAGCTCAACCTGGGAGGCAGTTGTTGGTTTTACAAGGACACTGCAGTGAAAGCTCTTTGACTTCCTGTGTCTGTGCCTTTTGTCTGCAAGAGCCTCATACTGGCTCTTAAAGTCCACACTTTTGGTTCCTCTTCTTTTCACTAAACACTTTGCTCAATCAGTAATGAAGGGTGAAGTTCGAAGAGGCTTTAGTGGATCTTTGAGCTGACTAATATATATTTTAATTGCAGTAGTAGTAATGTTGGCAAGAGGAGCTGTTGTGACTACTTAACACAGACATTTTAAAATAATTGGATTGGGGATGCTTACTAGATTGCCATTAAAAATTTAAATAGGAGCAGAGGGCATTGACAGTCCTGTGACAGTCAACAGCCAAGGCATGCAGAGAATAAGGGGAGGGGAAGACAAGAAATAGAAGAGGGGGTAAGGAGAGGACATTGGAAAGCTTTTGTGCTCTTCATTTATCTAAAAATAGGTTTTCAGTCTGCCTTTGAGTTTGTTTATGTTTGTCTTTCCTTTGGAGACTGTGGATGGAGACGTGTCTTTTCAAATGCTTTGGGAGTAGGGCCTGTGCTCTTTGAGCTTGGTTTCTGAAACCGGACTTGGAGCTGGGGTTGCACATTTGGGGAGCTGCTGCGAACTCCTCCCTGGCCATGCAGCTCCCTCTGAGGCCTGGACAAGGCTCTTCCTGCCCCCTCTTTTTTAAAATCTAGTGCAGAATTTTCCAAAATATCCAGTTAAGTCCATAGTTCTCTCTTTGCTCTACTTTCTGCAGGTCAGATATCTAAACACCTCCAAAGGTGGGAGTTTGTCCTTGTGGCTCAAGGGCTGGTGAGGTGTGGGCTGTACCTAATGCTGCTTGTCACACCTGGATTTTGGAGCTACACTAAAAATAAAATCTGCTCTGTGGTTTTATGAAAACAAAGCTGCAAAGTGGCATTTTCAGGATATTGCAATGACTGCTTTTAAAAAGTCTGAGAAAATACAGAGAATCCTCTTCTTGGAGATTACAGCCACAGCACAGGCATGTTGGAGCAAACCCAGCTTTGGTTCCTCCAGGATGGCCTTTCTATTCTCCATCAGACTTTCAGTCTCTGCAGCTCCTTATGATGTTTTCCTTTTCTGGAAAAAGGAGTGATGCTGCATGTTCTCTCTTCATCTGTGTCAATGTATGGGCTTTTATTAGAGTCTAATATAACTTGTCAGAGTACTTACGTCATCTCTTTTGGAGTCATCAGTTTCTGGTGATGGGTAACACTTAGAATCAAGAGATAAAAACCCCCAAGTTAAATATATTTAATTGGTTTTTATTTGCTTTCTGCTTTTTAGAGATTGTGAGGCGCAGGCAGAGAGTGTCTGGAGCAGATGGGTGTTTTGTGGTTACTGGACCAGACAGCAGAGATATAATTAAAGTGCCTTTTTTGCATATGCAACTTGCAACCACTTCTCTATTTTCACAGGTCTTAGGATCATATGAAGTGTAAATTCAATAGAGGTTGTTTTACTTCTCTTATTTATTTCTATTTTTGAATGAGCTGCTTCAGCTGAACCTAGTGCACATAACCTTGTATGACTGTGAATGCTCAGTCTGTCTTCAGGCTCCATGGTGGAGTTTAAAAAGAATACAGGAAAGCCTAAACTAGTGCTTTTCAGTTACTTTTCATGGAAATGTAAAGATCCAGTATGTTTTTATTCATGACAGCTCTGCTGTGTCTCCTAGAAGCCATTCTGCAGGGGGTTTTATACCCCAGGTTCTTTCTCATGGGCCTGGAGGGCTTTTGCTGCTGCAATGCCATCCCTGGAGGTGGAGGAAGGAATCTGTCCTAGGAACTCCAGCTTGCAAGGGGTAAGATACATAGTTATGCATACAAAGTTCTCAAATGGCATCCCCCCATGAAGCACACTGGCACATTTTGGACCAAACCCATCATTCTTAGCTGCAAATGCACTTTAGATTTTCACCGTGCCGTCGTTATTGTCCACAGAAAACATATCTTTTATGAATATTCATTTGAGGCAAAATCACATTTTTTTTCCCACTGAAAAAAACTGAGATTTTAGGTCAATTTTGTTTCTGGAGCTATTTTTGGCAGTCCCATGAGGCATTTATGTCTATAATTGGTCACTGGTGTAACGAGAGAGCAGCCAGAGGAATTCTCAATGCCTGTTAATTTGGGTCTCTTAATCCCGCACCTCTCCAGAGTGTGAGTGAGTCCTTCGAATTTTGCACAATTAGGAAACAAACTAAAAGTTCCATACTCCTTGTCTGTGAATGGCAAAGTTACAATCTCAGAAGTGATTTTTCTATGAGAGTTTAGGCCAAGCTCAATTCAAAATTTTGAGATGAACATTTTTGAGTATTCTGGGGAAAAAATCAAAGAACAAAACAAATGCTCATTTTCTCCCTTTTTGTTGTTGATAGGGTATATTTTTTATAACCTCTCCATAAGCTATGAATATTTTGTGTCATAACGCTTAATTCTGATACCATGTTTTTAAATATAAAGCTGTGCATTACACAGCTGTAGTTTGAAATTAGAAAGATAACTCCCTGGATGTGCTGGTAGCTAATAGAAATTATTTACAAATAAGTTCAACTAGACAGTGTAGACAGCGTGCCTCAAAGAACCCTGGGTTTTCTTGCAGGGAACACTTTTAGTGTATAGTGAATAACCTGAAGAATCCAGGTTCAAAGCAGAATTCAGTTTCTAAGAAGGAAACACTATCAACCTGTGTTTCCAATAAATATGAATTTGTACCTATAGTTCCAATATTGTTTCACTTTTAAAAAAATCTAAGATACAGGAAAAAACCTGTCTCTGGAGCTCAGAAGTAAAAGTGGAAAAAGCTATCTCAATACTTCACAGACATTAAATGTTGTCTTTATGCAGGCCACCAAGAAGGATTGGTGATTTTTAGATACTTTGTTTGCAGGGCAGCTGCTGTGCAGAGCTGGAAATGGCAGTTCCTTCATCACATGGTTTGAGTAAACCAGGCTCAAGAAGGAGCACAACCCCGTTTCCAGTTATATAAATAGCAGAGTTTTGCTCATTAAGGAAACTCAGAGAATACTGGCACAAGGGATATGTGGGCTAAAGAAACTTACTTTTGAAGAAAGATTGCAAGGACTACAAATGTACAGCATATTTTTGGGAGGACTAACAGAACACTGCTCTTTGGCTGCAGCTTCTCAGCAGTCAGTGACAGTACTTTGCTGGGGTTATTCAGCTCTCTCTGCACATAAGAGAGCTTGTTTGCCTTGGAAATGTTGTCTGGTGTGATGCCTAATGTGCAGCACACCAGCTGGTCTTGGCACCTCTCAGCCCTGGGCAGCAGTGTGGAAGGAGGCTGGAAGTGGAGGTGAGGAGCTGCATAATTTGAGCATTTGATGTCAGATCTGAGGCACTGAAAATGCTGAGGCCTCTGCATTGATTTCCCTGGGCTTTTCATAAGGCTTCGGAATTATGGACATCTGATGTCTGAGTTTGGTGCTGTGAGGAGTGAGGCTAATGGCCAAGATGTCAACCCAAGAGGGACTGTGAGTTTCTGAGCTGGGGCTCTCATACCCTGGCTGGTGGGCAGCTCTTCAGCCTGCTGATTTAGATGTGGACAAAGCATGTGGGTAGATATTTGGGGGAAAAAAAGGAAGCTGCACTACATAATCTGCCTTGCCTTGCCATTGCTGTGAACTCCAGCCCGTGGATCTGTGTGCAATCTGATGAAGCACTAGGTCGTGCCAGCCAACAAACAAACTTGTCTCTCTGAACAATGACTTGGTGAAAAGCCACACAGGGCAGAGCTGCCATCGGAATAATTGGTGATTCACTGTTTGTTTCTCACAAATTCCTACACTCTGCCCACGCACTATAGATGACAGCATTCTGTATGGGGACTGTGAACATGACAGACATTATTTATGAAGCAGCGCCTTTATCAAGGGTATTTTTTTTTCCCTAGCAGACTGTGTAAAATGCTCAGTCTCTGTGTTGTTGTTGTCAAATTATGTTACAAATTAATCTGGCGTGCCTGAGTAAGTTTTCAAAGGTGTTTTAAAAAGCTCTGTGCAGAAAGGTCAGGCAGAAGCTGCTGGGAGCTCCTTGCCGTGTTCTAAGGTGCCACGGCAGCTGTGTCCAGCACTCTTGGCTATTCCTGATAGAGGGAGAGTTGGGGCAGTTGCAGATAGTTCTGAGTTTCCACATCCCCAGGTTGAAGGATTTTTGGGAGGAGATCTGCCCCTTCCTCTCATCTCCTTGCACTAGCTCAACACATCTCTGGAGTAAGAAGCAGGGAACCCAGTCACAACTTGTCTGTGTGACTGAGCTTTTCCTTGGGCCAGCCTCTCAGCTTGCTTCAAAGCAGAGAAAGGAAAATACAATTTTTCCTCTTTAAGATTCATGACGTCTGGCAGCAAAAGGTGTCCTGGGAGTCGCAGCTGCTCCAGCCAGGCTCACTCTCAGCTGCTTAGTACACAGCTGCAGGTCAACAACATTACTCTTAATTTATTTTATGATGCAGCATATCTGGATCTGTGTCCTTAATTCAAGCCTGAATATCTGATCAAATACTAGAGAACACTGAAGACAAAAGAGAGCTCAGTTAATGGGTAAGGAAACCAAATAATCTTGTATGTCCTGGGATAGAGGTGAGTGTGATGAAGAACATGATCTGAATGTGGCGTTCATGGTGACATCAGGTTTAATGTTTTTGGGCTTTAGATGAGTTTGAAGAGAAGTGAACGTCTTTGATTCAGGGTGGGGGAAAAGCAGGCACTACCAAGCACTTACCAGGCTCTGGAAATCCATCAACAAACTGAGAGCCTTCAAATACTGTTTGTTTTCAGACCTGTTTCCTGACCATGCCTGTTTTCATAAAGACTGAGAGTAATGAAACTGTGGAATGAGAAGTGACTTTAACGTTTGGAAACCAAACTGTGTAATTCGGCTGATTTGTATTTTAGTGGCTTTGTCAGGTGGTTTGCTTTGGATTCTGTGGTGACATGTTTATTCTCTTTTTTGTATGCTCTGTGCATGAAGGGCACGTAATCCAGGCAGTTGTGAGAAAAATATGATGAAGATAAAGGGGTTTTGAAAGCTGATGGCATGACAGCTGCCGCTGCATAGGTTCATTTTGGCAAGTAACAGTATCTGTATGCATAGGTTTTATGGCCACGGCTGTGTTACTGTTGCATTTTTAACTTTGAGTTAACTGCACACAAGAAAGTAGAGACCCAGAGCTGTTCATCATCTGGCTCGGTCTGTGAGGAGCTTGTAACTCTAGCAATTGTTTCTGTTTTTCATAACAGTGGGAACTTTATGGCTATTTTTCCCCTCTTCTGTCCAAAGTAAATGTGCTGTTTTAAAACAAAGAAAGAAGTGGTGGAATGTCTGTTTGAATTTGGGGTCCTTCAGGTTGGAGGGGCAGTTTAGAAAATACACCTTTTTTCCTGAAAATTGATGCTGCAGTAGTTTTTATTTGTGTGGATCCATTTTCCATTTCTTACTTTAGAAGTCACATTTTTAACAAGCCTCCATGTTAACAGACAATGGTGATCTTTAAGGTGCTTTTTAGTGAACCTCCCAGGTACATGCAAAGATCCATCAGTCTGACCTGTAGCTGTATATCCATTCAGAGCTGTTTGATTAGTTCCAGTATAGTTGAAGTGGTTTCTTAAAAAAATATTTAAACTCTGTTTGGTATTGAACTTAATGACGAATCAGCAGAGTCATGTGTGCAAACAGTAAATTTTTTATGAGAAATGCCAAAATAGTGCTTTTCATTAAGGTAATGTAATGTCCTGTGCTGTGCTTTGCAGAAAGAGATCACATTGTGCTTCATTGCATAGAAAGAAGAGGAAAAGTAATTGCATGGATGAAAAGTATTCATAATACTAAGGAGTGCAAAGCCACCTCTTTGTACTCACAGTATTTTTCCTTGTAATTAGAGTTTGTGTATTTTCTTTTCCATAGAGAATTATCTTTGTGGGGTCCTCAGGAAAGAGAATCAGCAAAACAACTGCTGGTGTGGGTGCAATCTGATATCCCAGATCTTACAAAAACCCCAATAAACAAAGGAAGAAACGCAGTCCCAATAAACTGGAGTAGATTGGCAGAGCACTGTAACTCACTCACTGGTGCAGACTTGTCCTGGGCTGCATGGCATCAGTGTGTAGCACAGGGTAGCAATGGTAGTGTGTGAAGCTAGTGGGAGAGTGGTAAAACTGAAGTGTAGAGTGATTATGTAGCAAAAGAAGTGAAAACTCCTGTTCTCTAAAAGCTAATTTTTTACTTGTTACATGTTTGAAATGCACTTGTCCCTGCCTTGCAGAACTCCTGTGTGGCTTACACTGCAGCACTGCTGTCTGGTGATATAAATTCATGACTCAAAATAAAACTTCCTTAAATAAGAAAATGGCTCCTACAACCTTTTTTCAGCATTTATCTCAGCCAGTTTATGAAAAAGAGAATGGGCATGAGGAAGCACACATGGTCACAGTACAGAGTTGGTGGGTGGTCACTGTTAGAGGTGTCCAAGTCAGCTCTCAGAGTTGCCAGTCATGTAATGAGTTTGCAGATGGCTCTGGCAATCTCTACTGAGGTTCAGCACAGTAGGGATGGAGATGTTGGAGTAGACAGTGGCTTCCTGAGTAGGGCAGTTGTCTGGGATGGGGTAAACCTGGATCCATGGGCCATGCCTGGCAACATGAGGCTCAATAGGAGCAAGTGCTGGGTCCTGCAGTTTTGCCATAATGTCCCCAGGTATCTCTACAGTCTGGGAGAGATGTGTGCCAGTGGAAAAGGACCTGAGGGTGCTGGTTGACAGTGGCTGAACATGAGCCAGCAGTGCCCAGGGGCCAAGAAGAACAATGGCATCCTGGCCTGTACCAGAAATAGTGTGGCCAGTAGGTCAAGGGAAGCGATTCTTCCCCTGTCCTGGGCACTGGCGAGGTCACACCCCATACCCTGTGTCCAGTTCTGGACTCCTCACCACAAGAAAGACACTGAGGTGCTGGAGTGTATCCAGAGGAGAGCAGTGGAGCTGAGGAAGGGCCTGGAGCGCAGGTCCTTTCAGGGGTGGTTGAGGGAGGGGGGATTGTTTGGCCTGGAGAAAGAAGGTCCAGGGGGATGTTACTGCTCTCTGCAATCAGCAATAGGAGAGGACATAGCCTCAATTTGCACCTTGGCAGGTTCAGGTTGGACATCCTGAGTAATTTCTTCACTGAAAGGGTTGTTAAGCATTGAAATGTGCTGCCCAGGCAGGTGGTGGAGTTGCTGTCCCTGGAGTTAATAAATAAATGACAGTGTGGCACACAGTGCTTGTGGTTTAGTTTGCATGGTGGTGTCCAGTCAAAGGTTGGACATGATGAGCTCGGAGGTATTTTCCAACCTAAATGCTTCGTTATGTGTGAAAGCCTGGTTCAAACTCTTGTTCCAGGTCAGGTCACTACTTCCCAGACTTCTTCACAAGTCCTTTGTATTTTAGCTGTGTTACTGACAGCTGTCACTTTACTCTCCAAATGTAAATATTTAGAGATGTCTTGCATTTTGTACTTATCAAATAAATCACACACAGCCCCACTCTCCCCCCAAAAGAAGAAAATAACACTCTAGAATTGTTTTTCAGCCAGATCTGGTATTGAGGTAGTCAGATGACTGTTTTCCTGTGTGGAACAGACCTCATTTTTCTTTCTGTCAGTTGTACAAGTTTATAGAAAAGACTGGTATGAACCACTTGAAACAGTAAGAATCAAGTTTTGTATTGAGTTAAAGACTATACTGTTAGTTAGATCTTAGTTCTTATAGAATTATTTTATTTTAACTTTCTTTATGAGATTGTGACAGTATCCTTGTCAGATCATGTAATCTGCATGAGTCTTAAAAGCTCAAAATCCAGGAAGTACTCAAATACATATTTTTAGTTTTGTGTACAGTACTTTGGCGGATACCATTTTTGCAGGCTTGGAAATTACAATGTGTACTCTTTCACATGCATTCTCTCTTTTAAATAGTAGGTAATTTCCTTTCTTCTAAAATGTTGCAAGTTTTTTTTTTATATAGACCATAATACAAATAGATGTCACTCCTAACTGTTCAAAGCATTGGCTGTGGTCACATTGATACCTCTAATTGTCTGCAGAAATGATTAATTTTGTGCTGTGCAAGCAGAGATCCTCATTGTTTCACTGGGATAGTTTGTACTACAGGGTCATATATCCAAATAGGACATAAAATTTTTTTTTTTTCATTCAGATTGTTTAAATAGAGTTCACATATAGTTTGTCTTACTATTTTGTTTGCTTAACATTAATTTTCTTAGGCTTAGGAGAAGGAGCACTGTTTCAATAATCAGAATCTCATTGGAAGCTTTACCTTTAGTAATGACATAGCTTTTATAGATGGCACTCAGGGAATGAATGGATTACTGTAACCTGCAGTAATGAGCAAGTGTTGTCCTCAGGACAGAGTCCCCCTTTTCCATAACCTGTGGCACAGGAAAACTCAGATTAGATGCCAGTCTTCAGTGTATCATGGCTGTGGTTCTCCATTCACCTTCACAGGCAGCTGAACACTGAGGGCTGTTGGGATCACATTTGTGTTGGTCATAGGAACTGGTGTAGGGTCTGTTTAAGTAAGCTTTGCAACTAAAAGTAATATTTCTGCAGCTATTGTATTGGATTTTGGTTCAGCTGCCATTAGCTTGCAGAGTTTTTGCTATTCCATATGAAGCAGGAGTTTAACACTTGGAAAAGCCTGGCACCAGCCTCTCAATGTATGCTAAATGAACCAATAGAAGGGAAAATACTTCTTCCCTTAATGAGATGAGACTATCCCAAATCTTTTGTGTTAAGATTGATGAAACTTTGTAGCTCACGGCTGTGCTCTCAGATGGTTTAACTACTGCAGTTTTTCAGCTTGCTACTTCATGCAGTCATAGTTGTGGCAGCACTGCTTGTACCTTTAACCTGCAGCAAAATTCAGAGTATTGCAGTATGGCTTAATTCTTAAATCTTAATTCTCTGTTACACATGAAAACACTCAAAAAGCTGCTTATGTGATGACCAACAAAATTTCAGCTGTAATTCTGAAGTTGGATTTAGACTTTTTAAGGTGTTTTGTCTCTATTTTGAAACCTCCAAAAAGGTATTTGGCCATGTCTAGTTTAATTGTATTTCTTTTTATAAATCCCTTAAGAAATATTGATATCTGCTGAAGTAAGAAATCCAAAAAAACCTGACTATATATTTTGTTGCATCTTAGGGAAGCTTTCTGACTTCTGGAGATTGGTTTTTGGATCAGTTGAAAAAGTTCAGTATAGAGTCCATATGTTAGGGATGAATATTTTGCTGGGCAATATCTTTGTACATCATTCAGGTTTATTAATGTCAGAAAAGGAATTAAATACATCTCCATTACACATCAAGTTTTTGTAAGAGAATGCCTTTTAAATACTCTAAACATGCAATAGTATCCTGAGGCATTTAGAAAACTTGGAAAGGTTGATCCGGAAATATTTTCCCCTTTATTTCAACAATTTTAATACTGCTGTGAAAGCATGCTCATTGTTCTGCTCTCTGTTTATCCTTAGACTAAAGTTAGTTTTTACTCTGATAAATGGAAATCACCACTGTAATTAACAGTCTGAAATGGATATCTTTACCTGGACACGGGTTCATGCCTTCTTGCTAGATGAAGTGTTTCTGTTGTGGGTGTGAGTTCTGTCTCCTCTGAGTGGAATACCAGGTTTCCAGTGTTCCCACAGGGGTTCCCTTGCAGTACTGATCCTGAATATGTGGATTTCCAGCCTTGGGAATGAGACAGGAATTGAGGAAGTGTCTGTCTGTAGCAATGCACTGGTTACATTAATTGCCATTAAGTAGTTTGATATCTCAACCAGTGTTTTGTAAAACGTGATCTTTCTGGCAAAACCACACTTAAATACAATATAGTGTGTAATGAGGCAACTTTAGTGCAAGGCTTCAAACTACCACAGAATCATCTGGACTGTACTTACTCTCTTCCTAGAGGAGACGTTATATTAATACTTTTGCCCTTGACGTCAAGGGGAACAGGATGTCACCCTAGATAACAGCCTTAGTGAAGTCAGTCTTTCTTAGTGAAGATTAATTGTTGGGGCCCCATACTTTGTACATCCATGTTTAGATCTCTTCCTCTGAATGCTTTGATGTCACACAGCAAGTCTTGTGCTTCTTTGTATAGTGTTGAGGTGGCATTTCATTCATCTGAGGGAGTTCTTTTGCAGTAGTAGCAGACACTTGGGAGCATCTGTGTGATCTGAGAGCATCTTGGGTTGCAATTGTTTGTAATGCCTGCTGGAAACCAGGGTGCTGCCTGTCATGCACTGAGCTGTGGATGCTATGGGAGAGCATCTGAAATGAGGGAGGCAGAGAGGGTCAGGTTGTAGCACATTTGTACCATCTACTGCTTCTTAACTCTTCATTAATTTGCAGGTGGTTATCTGAGATAGCGTAGAGGACTTTCCATGCAGTTCTTAACTGCATGTAATGCTTAAAAGGCTGCTTAAATTAGTTTTCCCCCTTCTCCTTCATTTTCATCCTGTCCAGGAACACTATTCTGTATAGTGTTGATTCAATAGGACAGAGTATGTAGCTGTACTGAAGTGACTGACTTTTACTTTAGAACTGGTGTTTGTTCTTACTAACAGCAACACCAGGGAAATGAAGAGGCATTACCTGTACCAATAGACAAATTGTGAGAGTTTATGCCTGAGGAGTCTGGAAATAATTATAGAGAGAGTTGAAATAAATGACCAGGGGAAGCAAAAGGTTGTAAAGTGGCAGTGATATATGATTTCATGAAGCTTAAAGAAGTAATTAAACAAACAGAATTAAGACGCTCTAATACTATATTTGCCAAATTATTTGCAATATAATGTTTTTGTGTGAAACCACTGAGTTCTTTTATAGTGGACACCCATCTAAATACAAGCACATAGCTAAAAGTTGCTAGGATAGAAAAAAGTAGACGTAATTGGCTTTGATCCCAGTGGTTTCAAATGGATTTGAGGTAAAGACCAGTGAAAAGTAGACAGCTAATCTGATAATGGTGTTCACCTAAATCAGTCCAGACCAAAGTCATTAACAATAGCAATAAGGCAAAAGATGAAAATTGCACTTTCCATCTTGTATTAAATTCTTTTTTATGAAACTGTGATGTGTGAGGCTTCTTATTTCCCAACCTTATTTCCCATTCACCTAACTCACTAAGGCTTGAAACTCCACAGAAATCAATCAAGGTTGATCACTGCCTATAGATTTGCATCTACATTCAGCATTCTATGCAGTTGTCAGCCAGTTTCTGTATTGTACCAAAGACAGAAGAGTGAGGCCTTTCTGAAAGACATCTGCAAGATTTTCTGTTGGAGGCTCGGGAGAAAGAGGTCAGGCGCACAAGAATAGCTTAGACATGCTTAGGAGTAATTTAAGTGCATGGTGTTACTTAAGTCAGGATGTACCACTTAATATTTATTTTGGAGTTACCAAACATCCAACCTATTAGAAAAATGCTTGAAAGAACATCAGAACAGCTGCAGTCTGTGTCTTATTAAAAATGTGCTTATGACTGTGGACAAGAAGTACAGGGAAAATGGACAGATTCAGATTCTTCACAGGCAAAAGGTGCAGTTTTCCAGCAATCTTCTTTGCTGAGTCATCTGCTCTGGTATTTTAGGTAGTTACCTGGTAAGTGAAGTGCTCGGTTGAGCAGAGGAAAGATGTTAGATATTAATGGGCCTGCCAGAGAGAAAATGCAGCTGAAGTTGTGGATTTGAGAGGAAAAATGCGTGACTGGTTGATGGAAAAAAACAGAGAAGGCTTTTAGTCTAGATTATGGTTTCATAAAATTCTTTGATGAAGGCAGCTCTGCAGTTAGCAGTTTGTCCTGTCAGGCTGATCACTTTATCCCAGAGCAGTTTTTCTTTTTGCACTCTTCTGTTTGTGTGTTGCCTTTTTCTTCTTGGTGATGGAATCATTTGTAGAGCATATTCAGACTTACAGTCCTATAATCTAAATAATAGAGAGCAACCTGTGTACTATGTCTGAACACATTCAAGCATGAACTTCAAAAACAAACGCGTCATTCTGACTTGTTGCTTAAAGGTCTTCTGCTCCTTTTAAGCTTCCAGCTGGGGCAGGCTGATGTTGAATTAGGCAGGTGAAGTGTTTCCTCTCATATGGAGAGAGAAACAGAAAATATTCTTTATGTCTGTGCTGCCCTGTCCTCCTTTGGTTGCCCCACAGAGTGCTGAATAGCTTTAGGCAGATGTAATTACACCAGCCCCCATTCTTCAAGGGAGCTTGACTTTTCTGGACCTCTCCCAAGCCTGGATGATTTTGCAATATTTACAGGCTGTTTGTATAACTGTGCAGTGTTTTGGGAGGAAGATGAGGCCTTTAATTTACCTTGTGTTTTGTAAAGCATCGGAGTATTTGAATAGATTAAATTCTCAAATACTGTGTTTTGACTCATAGAAGACAGTGATATAGAAGTGATATATATTTGCAAAATGAAACGGAATTTTTCAAGGACATATTTCTTGAACTGTTAAAGATTAGGAGATTTCATTGGCCCTACTTACCACGTGATTTTCCAAAAATATTTTAGTTTATTAGTCATGTGTTCCATTAGCATAATAAAAACCTATGTTAATGTGACCTAGCAGAGATTTTATCAAACCCATCAAGTGTTGAAAAGGAATGTCTTCTTTAGTGCACAGCAATTGGGCAGAGTGACTGCGCACTCTTTAATCTCATCAACCTGTTGATGTTGCAAATAACTGATTTTAGCTAGACAGTGAGCACCAAGAACATCTGGGGGCTTTGCAAACTGGCAGAATAAAAACCTGGTTTTTTTAATTTATTGTAATTGTATTGTAATTGGTTTTTCATGTCATTATAAATTATTTTTCATAATTCTATTTCATTCCTGAAAAAGAGGAATAATTCATGCAGAATTCAGTTAAGGAACTTTTGCCTAATTTGTGGTAATTCTTAGAAGTCCCGTGCTGCACTTGGTTTTTGTGGTCTGCAGGAAACAGGACATGTATTCTGTTACCTTAATATTTTCTTCAGGGTGTCATTTTTGCTTCCTTTTCCTGTTTTAATATTAAGGTTAGGGTTTCAAATTTGTTATGGTAGACATACCAGTGATAGTTTTGTTTATGAAAATACTCATGATGGAGAAATAACTTAAGATAAAATACCCCTAAACTCTATCAAAAAAACCTATATTTCTCTGTCTGTACCATTTTGACTGTAGAATACTTTCTGTATTATCTGTTCATGAGGATTGAATGGCATTCTTCTGTGCTTGTAAAGTTTCTTTTGCATTATCAGAGTTGGAAAGGAATTAGTTTTGTTGTATACATTGTCTGGTTTTGGATGATGTTTTTGATCACTTTTATCTATAAATGACAACAGCTTTTTAAAAAATGTAAATGTTTACTTGCAGTTTTTTAAATAAGGTTTATGTGACTCTTGCTGGTTTGGTTTTGCTTAAGTTAAGCTACACAGCTTGGCTTGTAACACTGCAAACCTTTAGTCTAAGGTTACTAAATCTGGTTAGTCAACAGTAAGGCACCAGAAGAGTAAGAAAGTGAAGAGGAAAAAAAAATGAAGTAACAAATTACAGTAGTTAAATACTAGGGTAACACAGAAGTTTTGCATATGTAGATCATGTGCATATAAAGACTATAAAGACATTGATCATAGTACATGCATTAAGATGTAGAGGTCCAGTTGCTGACATTGAGGTAATGCCTTTATCTCTTATGATTGCTTAATGACTTACTAAAACTACTCCGGCAAAAAAAAAAAAATTCCTTGCTAAACTCAAACATGTTTTGTCAATCACAAGAAAGGCTGTTAACTGTGTCATTCCTTTAATCTAAAGGATTAAAGCATTGCTAAATGGTGCTGCACATTTGTTAATGGTTTTTGTCTCATGCTGCTATGTGGATACACTCACAGAGTCATAGGTGTGCATATGTGTTTAAATACAAATGTATGTACAGGTTGTACATGTGTATATAAATGTACATGCGCATATATGGCCAAAATATATGGAAATGTGCAAAAAGATGTTTGCATACATCAGGATGCATAACTGCTAAGTAAAGTCTAATTTTACTGATTTTTATATTAAGGAGCTTCCACCAATAATTTTTAAAGTCAGTGGACATCCTTTGACTGCAGATGGATGTGCAGAACAGATGAATGATAAGTTTACAGTGAAAAAAAAATTAGTATGCAGTGAAGGTAAAGATGTTGAAATTTAAACTGAAAATGAGAGTGAAGTCTATTAATTGTAAGTCTGCCATGCTGTGATAAAAGGCAGGTTGGTGGGTTTCTTACCACCCAGCTGGTGTGCATCAGAGTTTTTTCATTATCAGCAGCTGCATCAGGTTATACTTACTGACAAGACTGATGTTTATTTTTTAACATGGTTAGAATGAAAAACAAATTCTTTCTCTCCCTGTACTAATCTGTGCTCTTTGAGATGAATTCTGGAAGTTTTACTTTAATTGTCAGGCTTTAAGGTTGTGTTTGTGTTCACTCTTTGAGTGATGATTACTTCTCTGGCCCAAGCTGAATACTGGGAGTATTTTGGAATAGTTTTTTTGTATAGGTTCTCACAGGTGGGATATACAACAGCTAAAGCTTTCAGTTTGCTTTCCAAGCATAATTGGTACCTTCCAGAGATGTAGCATATCTCATGCTGTTTTTCTCTATAAATGTTAACAAATAGGTTGTTATTGCAGCTGTTCAAAAACATGGAATGTCTTGTCCCTTAGTCGTTCATATTCTAAACTCAGCCTTGTCGTAAGGAGGAGATGAGATGTGTTGGAAAAGGGGCTCTGCCAGTGCATTCTCCAAGTCTGCTGGAGTAGGATGAGCAAGATGTGGGAGTTAAGATGGAAATTGTCCATGGAGATCTGCTGCTCTGACTGATGGTGCAGGAAGATAATTAAGTAACATCAAGTGCTGTACAGAGAAAGTAAACTGGGAAAAGCAGACAAGGGTGCTTTTTTCCCCCCCTTCCCTGCTTTGTGCTTTTTGTTATTGGAATCCTAATGTTTTTCAACAATACTTGATTAAAATGGCTTCAGACAGAATTGACTTCTTGTTTTGCATGTCTGTATCCCTTTTAAGGAATGCTGCTCTAGGGAAAATAAAGATATTTGAAAAGTTAGCGATGTCCGAGAAAATGGCCTTTTGTCGAGAAGAACCTGTGTTGTTTTTTCTAGCAGTAAAAGAGATGGTTCTGTTTATTAAACTGTGCATACCATATGATGCTTCATATTTTTCCATTTGATTTCCTGTAGGGTGATTTCACTTGGAACAGCATGTCAGGGCGCAGCGTGCGGCTGAAGTCAGTTCCCGTTCAGAGCCTCTCGGAGCTGGAGCGTGCTCGGCTGCAGGAAGTGGCTTTTTATCAGTTGCAGCAGGACTGTGACCTGGGCTGTCAGATTACTATCCCCAAAGGTAAGGGCTTGATAAGCTGTCTCTGTTTAGATTGTTAAGCCACTGATTTCATCTCACAGCAGTAAACACTGGGGGTTTTTTATTCCACAGATACTGTCTTCCATTTCAGTTTTGCTTAACCACAGTCATTATGTAAAAATGATGAGTAGAGTTGTTTGTCTGCTGTGTCCAATTTGGGCCACCTAGGGGTGGGATCACCTGATCAAGGACCGATGTCTACAGGGTAGATAATCTAAATCAGACTCATTCATGCCAGGATGTCTTGATACTCAGTTGAGAGAAAAATGCTTTTCTGACATTTCCTGATATCTAGAATAAAATGTCTATGTAGGTCAGGTAGATCTTACCATAGAAGTGGTATTTTTCATTCTGTGTAACATTGTCTGTGCAGGAAGCCAGCTGTCACTAGTTCAGATAATGAAGACATTTATGTCAAATAATATGAGTCCTACCCAAGTTTTCCTAAAGACAGTGTTGCCTATTTCCTAGAAAACAAGATAATTTTCAGCATAAAACATCAAACTCCTAGGAAACAGGAGATGAAAAGGAGAAGCTCAGCTATCGGAATCCTGATGCAGGATATGTGCATGTGGTGGACCTGTACTTAGGTTACCATGGAAGAGATCTAAACCTCACTAATGAGAAAGTTTCTGTTGTTTCCTGTAGGCTGCAGATCAAGCATAGCAGAGATAGCTGTTGTGCAATCATCTGCAAATCTGGCTTTCCTGTGGTTTCTTTGCAGTTGTGTACTTACATAAGGAATAACAAGGGATCACTGAATTCTCACTTTTGACCAGAGGTCCTGTGTGGTAGCATATACACAGTGATGCCACAGGAGCAATTCTTTAATGGGTCTAAGTTAAGCAGAAAAAATTTGTCCAGTCTGTGAAAATAATGTTGTAGGAAACAAATGAGAAAGAGACAGGCTTTTGTATTCATCAGCTTTTTAGTATCTGCAGAAAACTTCTGCCAAAACCAACAAAGTCCAACTTCATGCATGCA
The DNA here is from genome assembly GCF_028551555.1 of Melozone crissalis. Lineage (NCBI taxonomy): Eukaryota > Metazoa > Chordata > Aves > Passeriformes > Passerellidae > Melozone > Melozone crissalis. The sequence goes on along the minus strand of NW_026535791.1, from coordinate 56,205,373 downwards.
GCAAGGCATCAGTTTGTAATGAGATGGATTTTATCAATTTCTTCAAGCCTCACCAGCTTCCCTGCTCCCTCAAAAACAAGTTTGATCAACAGGAAAACAATTTTATCAGATATTCCTAGGAAGAACTGGAACACTAAGAGCATTCCAATAATTTCTGACAGTCTAAACTGCCAATGGCTGTTCCAGAGAGAAATGAAAATACATATATGGAGGTCCTACATATGTGGATGGATGTGTGGTAATATCATCCAAGACAATTGAGTATACACATTCACAGAATAGCTTAGTTTGGAAGGGACCTTAAAGGTCATCTAGGCCAACCCCTTGCAATAAGCAGGGACATCTTGAACTAGATGTTGCTCAGAGTCCCATCCAAACTGGCTTTGAATGTTTTCAGGGATTGGGTATCTACCACCTATCTGGCCATAAAAGGCCAAATATTTGGGGAGTCTTTCAGATTTGAATCACACACAAGAACTATTTTTATTTTCACAGCATATATATAGATGGGTAAATATAAAACATGAAATAATTTTAGATATATTGAATCTGAAAAGTGTAATTGTAAGCATAGAAACTAAATGAGAATATACATTTTTGTTAAGCATTTAAAAATAAAAGGCATTTCAAAAAGTCAGGAACTCCAGGCTACTGTTTCGTTGCTGGTGCTGACCCCATAATTTCATTAATCTCTTGACTCATTTTGACTGAGAAATAAATTGGCTATTCAGTTCTGCTCTCCAGTTTGGATGTACCAGTGAGATTATTAATAAGAGACAAATAATTGCACATCTGCATTCTTGCTTTGAATGACCAGATCATTAGATTTTCTGTGTTTTGAGGTATACATCACAAAGGAATAGCCAGTACAAATGAATTTTAAAATGTTGTAATACCATCCATTGAAGGAAGTGAAGGTAATAGCTAGAATTAAGGTACATTTTGTATTTAACTATCCATCCTGTTTCAAAGCTTGGCACCAGTTTTGACAACAGAAATAAATAATATTTTGAAGTGGGTATATCTAATAATCACTCTGTCAATCCATCATGCTACATCTGTGCTGGTACTTTGATAGGAGAATAAAAATCTACCATATTCTGAAATTATTACAGATTGGTTTAGGCCCTTTGCAGAGACACTCTGAAGTCCTCTTCATGTTCCTATAATTTTTAAATGTGTGGAATGAAAATGTATGACAAGAGTTTACAGGCGTCCATCCAGTTAATCATCATATTCAAACATCATGTGTAAACTGGGAATTTCAAGTTTTATCCATGTGAAACTGGCTTGGGCACTTTGGGCATGCAAGAATGCAAAAATAAAAATTCCATCACAGCCATCAAGTTAAAATCAGACTCAAGTTAAAAACAAACTGTTAAAACTGTGAGATGTAGAACTAGTACTGTCTGAGAGAGCTAGAGGAGCTCTGTAGGTCTGGAGAGATCCAGAAAAATGAGATATGTACTCTGCAACTCTCTTCTACTTCAGAGAATGCCATATGAAAATATTCATGAGTAGAGGCAAGTGGAACTATTTATGTATTAGAAAATTTAGAAATCTGTGCATAGAGTCGGACTTCTTTGTGTTTCTTTGGCTGCTTTTCAAAACTTGCTAGAGAATTACATTAGAACATGCATGTGCCTGCTGGGCATTTACTTCCTGCAGGCATTTGAATAGTTACATTTACTGGCATAGGTATGGTGAAGAGTAAAAATTCATTGTTCATGGCTAACAAGTGTTTGTGCCAAACGTGCATGCACGGAGGTTAAAGCAGAGTACAGATGCCTCTGCCTTATCTTACAACCACAGACATGCTGTTACTGGTTGCTTCTTCACAATGCTTCAGTCCTCCCATGCTCGGAGGGTCCCTTTGTCACAGCTAGTGCAGTTTACCTCTTCCAGGGCTCATCTGGCTGTTCCCACCCTTGTGTAGGAATGCACAGACTGTGATACCTCATATGTAATCCCTCTCCTTCACTGTATTGTAGCTATTACTGTTAATGAAGAACATTACTCACATCTCCTAGTAAAATATCCTGTGGTCACAGAGAAGAGATCACTTCCCACAGGAATTCCTTTAACCAGAATGTCATTTAAAAGAAGCTACAATTGCACTAAAGTAGGTAATTCAAATGAATTGAAGTTGATCAAGAGGTACTAGTTTTACATATACCATGAGATGTTTCACGTTTATTTCTTGTTGTCTTGCTTTTCTGCCTTTTATCTTTCAAATTCTGTAATCAACTCCTTTTTTGCTCCCCCATATCATTCCCCCATTTGCCACCAGAAACTAGACCAAGAATCATTTATCTTTTGTTGGTTAATGTGTTAAGTTGCAAGAGGATGTAATTTCCAGGCAAAGCATTACACAGTTTCTTTACCAATGCAATTACTCTGTGAAAGATTTTTAATTTGCTGACATTCTGAATGTCACAACAGTACAATTCTGCTGGTGCTTCTTTGTAGTTCATGTTTACAATATAGTGTGTCTTTTCTCATTTCAGGGAAGTCAATCTTCTCTTTAAAATAGGAGAAAAAAATGGTGATGCAGGTCACTTCAGGTGTGCTTACTTTTTGGTGACATTACGATTTTGAGTATGTCCTTGCACAGAATTAGTGAGAAAAATGAACCTTTTACAGAAGGTCTTCACAAGCAAATGCTAACTCAAGTTAGATGGCTTCTGCAGAGTAAAACTGGGATCAGAGCAGCAGAGGAGCTCATTTTCTTCTGTTCATTGGCTCCAAGGTAGCTCTTGAGCTGAGAGGTTGTTGAATGAGGTTTGATTGGATCAGTTTCCTAAATATCTCATGTTTATAATGACTCTCTTAACAGTCCTGTCCCACTTCACTGACCCTGTGTTTGGAAGCAGGGGTAGGAACTGCTAGGAGGTGAGCAAATGCGGAATTAGGGCTTCAACCCTATTTCAGCTCCTAGAACTTCTGCCTTGGTTTTGAAGGTATGATGGGAACCTGCTGGTGGAGGGGCTCAAATAGGATTTGAGACTCAGGGATCATATTTGGGTCTTCTCTTTATTCAAGAAGAGAAAATTTCTTCTTCTGTTCGTTCCAGTTCCTAACAGGATGTTGTCTTCTCAGCTTTGCAGCGGGGCTGGGGGATTTGTGGAGAGCAAGAATCAAGAAGGAGAGCATTTTGTGGTTATGTGTGGTTTACTGGTGATTATGCTGTTGCTAGGTTGACAGTTGGGCTGGATGATCTTGAATGTTTCTTCAAACCTTGATGATTCTGTGATGTTCTGGGAGAGAGAAAGTAATTCTTAATTCTGCTGTCAAATCTGGTTCTCAGGTAATTTGTTTAGTTGTAATGAAGATGATGTAAGGGCAGGTTTAGAAGCCTAAATGCAGTCCCAGTTGTTTAAGGAAGGTAATTTTAAGGAAGCTGCTGCTGGTTGAACATGTGCTGGTGTATAGTTTTGCATGTGAGCTTTGTGCCATGTGACACCATGCATGTGCTCACAGGGGGTGAGCACTGCTCTCCTGTATGACTTGTAGTAAAGGTGAGATTGAAGAAGCAGGGCTGGGTAAGTGTGTGATTACAGATTGAGAGCTGAGACAACCCTGTCTCTGAAATGAAGGGAAACATGGCTGGGCTTTCTGAATTTTTACCATTCATTTGTAAATGGTAAAAATTTGCCCCTCCATTCCAGTTAAGCTCTGAATAGAAAAGGGAATTAAGAGTTACACAATTCTATGCTTCTTGTTTATTTTGGCAGGGCGTGCTTCTTTCAATCTGTTTTTTGCTTACATTACTCTCCATTATATTTCATTTTTCATTTTCCTTAACACTGAGAGTGACTATGATTTTTATCTGGGCTTGCATTTTTGTGAGGGCTCCAAACTGCTCTTTGTTTTTAATCACTGACCATGTTGCATACATTATAGCTGTTGTGGCAGTGGAAAACATCTAAGTAAACTGCAGCATATACATTGTGGAGTTACAGGCTCAGGGACTGGCTGCTTTTCAACTGGAGTCAGGGTATCTTCTGATTGTAGAGGCTTCTTACCACCCCTCTTAATGCCAGCCTCTGCTGATTCTTCTCATATAAATACTGTCTCTGGCAGGGGCTTATGAGTCCATGGATTTTATTTCAATGTAGTAGAGCTCATGAAGATCATATTTAAGACAAGTAAGGTTGAGATAAATTCCCCTCCTTTATGCTACATTAGTAAATCTTGGCTATGCTGTGTCAGACAGACTGGTCAGAGATAAAAACTGTTTAACTTGCTGATTTTCAGACTGAAACTTCCCACCTGTGCATCCAATTTAAATATTTCATGGAAAAATGTATTTTTCCAAGGATTTCTTTCTTCATTCTAGGAAAACAAAACTAAGTATCTCTCAGTCTGGGTAAAAAAAAAAAAAAAGGAAAGAAAATTTAATTAATGTTTTAACCTAGGAGAAGTCCCAGCTGCTGCAGGGTAGAGGTTGTGAGACACAATCTTGAACTATGCTACACAGTCATTTATCAAAGTGAAGGTGACAGGAGTTTTTCCAGGCAGAGAGATAAGAAAACAAGAAAAAAACTTTTTCCTTTTTTTTCCTCCCAGTAAGGAAATTTGCAGAATTTTTTGTCGGGATTTTTTCTTTCAAATTCCCTTTATTGCCACTGTTGAGAAAAGAACAAAATGGAAATACATCAAGCTTGCAAGAATAGAATTTCTCTAACATTGTAACAGGGGAAATAATTTATTATCTTCAAAACTTAAGAGGGAGGGATGTTCCTTTTTTTAATTTTTGACGTGAGGCAGTATTTTTATAAAGGACTATGCCATGCTCAGCAAATTGATTTCCGAGATTTTCTTGTATCACATAGCCCGTTTTACTTGTCTGTTTACATCAGGAAAGCTTTATTCAAATTAGTTATTCTGTCAGAGGTAAGCTAATAGGTTTAAAAGGAAAAGGTTTTACTCATTAAAAAAATCATTACAAACAAAAAAAACTTGTCCTTTTACTAAATAGTATTTTGTAAATAACTAGGAGCTTTGATTGATTGAGAAGCAGCATGCATTTTCATTATGATGTAGGAACACAGAAAAGAGGTAGAAAACGCTGTAGGCTTCACAGGAAAATCAATGGCACTGATAATGTAAATATGACAAAATAAGTTTATAGCTTAGCACATTTAAAATAAAGATTTGTTTAATTTCTGAGAACCTACCTGTTGTGTAGGTGTATTTTGTGGAGAGAGGAAAGGAATGAGGACGGGGATGGACACTGAAGGAATACCTAGCTGTGGAGCTGGTTGGGCAGGAGCACTGAGAGGCAGGAGTCTTTCAGTTCCCTTCACAGTGAAGGAAAGAGATCTTGCTTAAATTCCTATGGTAAATAAGGAAATATTACAATCCATGTTTCCATATATCTTGTATTCATATATCGTGAAAAGTTAGAGAAGATAGACTTATGACCAGAGTTTTCATTACTACGGCAGTTGCTTATTTAGATGCTCTTTGTTGTACATTAAGGGTACTGCTTTTGAAGCATCAGATCTGGAGACTGCTGCGAGATGTATTTGATGTTATATATACCACATATATTTGATATTATGTCCCATAGAATTTAAAAATTACTTCTGAGACAAAAAAAAAAATCCTATCTAATATAGTTTCTTTAGGAGTACACTTGAAATAGCTGTTGACTTGACGTACATGTAAGTATATTTGGTATTTTGTCTGTATTAGTCAGACTTGAAAATCTCAGCTTTGGTTTTAAAACATAGATCTTGACCATTGGCCACATTCAAAAGTTGAGACACGTGGTAGAGAGAATCAGTGTTGGGAAGCAAAATACACATTGAGAGGCTCTAAAACTGCTTTGCAAAATTAGGTGTATTTCAGTCTTTTTCCTTTGAGAAAACACCAGTGTAACAGAGACATTCTTGGGTGTGTTCTGCCAAATCTGTCTTTAACATTTCATGTAGTACTTACCCTTTGATTCTGAATGCCCATCTAGGCTGTCCGGGTTTTGCCAACAGTCAAATGTATATATCCAGTGATTTGATAGTGACTTATGAATTTGTGCTTTATTGTGGTTCAAAGCCAAATAATAAATACCAGTAAATTTAAATACCAGCCAAGGAAAAAGCTTTTGAACCTTTATTAAGAATACTGACATTGCAGCCTACCAGTTTCCATGTTCTGCTTGCCATTGGCAGAGCTTTGTCAACATGGAACATCAGTATAACATGTATTCTTCCAGTATACTTCTTAAAAATTTCAATTGAAAATCAAGCTTATTTATATTATCTTGTGTGTGTTGCTCCTTTCAGTAGTGCATTAGGGAATATTCCTGATGATTTTTTTCTTGCCTTGGGTAATAAATTTTCTCTAGTTTTTCCACAGGCATGATTTAAGTGCAGTTGTGGTTGGTCCCAGAAGTGTAATGTCTCTAGATACTGATTAGGAAAGATAAAGTGACTCCAGATAGATTTATTTTATCAGAGCTGTGGTACTATATATATCTTTGTAGTAGGCTTTTACACTGAAAAGGCTGCCTTGAGATTTAATGGAGATGTAATCTCCTGCTGAAGGATTTTAAGAATAGATTAGACAGATGTCCATGTGACTCTATTTCTGTGCAGGAAGTCAACCCAAGTGTTCTCTGCAGAGCTCCTTGTGCCTTTTTGCTCTGTGGTTTACATTTTCAACACCTGTTTCTGTTATGATTGATGATTCAAAGGACAGGTAATTACTACAAAGAGACATTATTAGAAGTAAGATCTGTTGATCATTTTTCAGAGGGATAACAGCTCAGTTATTTGAGCCACCAAACTGTCCAGTGGGAGACCTGCTGCACCATGATTTCACTTCCACACACTGAGAGCTCCTTTCTCATTTCATTTCTCCATCACAGTTCTCAGCAGGACTGCTGTGGACTAGTTTAATTAGTTCTAGAGAGAGTAAGTTATGGAAGCTGTTTTATTTTCTTATGTGGCTTCTTCTTTAAGGTGAGAGTCCGAGGACAGACTTACACAAAGGAGTCATATCTACAGAGACCTGGGTGCTTTGAACCATCTCTGTGACCACTGGCTGGTCTCCTAAATTCCAGAGGGTTAAAAGAATTTCCTCTTCCTTTGAAGAGCTCAACTCATGCTCACACTGAGAGCAATGCAGGGGGAAAGATTTGAGATGTGAAGAAGTTTGGTTGCTCCTTCACCTGCCAGTACTGGTGTGCAATTGGCTTTATTGATAACAGTAAATCCAAGGCCAGCTACATGCTGGTGATTGTGTCTGTTCTGGCCCTGGCCCACCCTGTAGTGTTTGGATTGAAGGTAACTCTCCTTATCACATTGAGTCATTTTGATTAGCAATAGCGTCAAACTACTCTCCCCCTCCACATTATAAAATTTTTATTTAAGCAGTTGAAGCCAGGAGACAGTCAATTTCTCTCTTCCTGCTGTTTCCTCAGTGAAACTGAAAGCAGTTTTAGAGCTTGTATTTGTATTTTTCTATCTCAGACTATAGCATCAAGGCTCCTGTTTGGGTTTAATTTGGTATTTTGAATTTTTTTCAGTACAGCTAAAATACTTTCTTTGACTGTAGTTGTTTTCATTTATTAGTGTGGATAATTTTAACCTATTGGTTTTTGGGTTTTTTTGACCTGCTTTAGTGTTGACAGTTTTTCTGAGTTATGAAAACACTCCAAGAAGGGGGTGTTGTTCAGTCTTTCTCAGAGCTTTCAAAGCTCTGTCCATCATCACGGTTTCTGTATCTTCCACTTAGAGAGGGGCAGCAGCAGGGTCCCTGGTGTATCCCAGGCTATTTAAGTCATGAACTTTCCTATCTTTGGAGATCAGGGAAACTCCTGCCACACTGTGGATACTGCTATAATGAGAAAAAGTAGTGTCTATATTTTGTCTTGCACCTGCTAGTTGATGTTACTGTTCCATGAATGCTGTAATCATTATCAATGTAGAAATATGAAGCCTAGAAGGAGTGGTTCCCTCTAATTTCAGTGAGCCTAGAGACATGTTTTACTTCCATTATTGACACAAGGCATGTGTTACATCAAAAGACCTGGACCACCTTCTATGGCTGTTTTGTTAAGGGTTTTGTTGGGGGATGGGAGGTGGGATTTTGGTATTATTTTGTTAGATTACTGTGACTTGGGATTTCTTATGACACGGGCAGTCCTGTGCTAATGCAGGTGCTGAAGCGAGCAGAGCTGTGTATGAGTTGAAAATCTGAGTGGGTTTATGCACAGGGAAGTCAGACCTGGCATTGTGTATCTGTTTTCCTTCCCAGGAATCTGCCTGCTTTTTGCTGCTTTCCACTAACAGCCACACACAAGGGCATTTGACCTTTCCTTCATAATCCTCTAAAGGCTGCCAGGTAGCTTAGCATGGGTTTTTTGAGTTACTTCCATCATCCCATCTATGTATGGCAGCAGCAGCCATTTTCCTCATTCTGGCATAGAAAAGTACTTGAGCAGCTGTTTATTTTTAGGTTAAAATGAGTTTTTTCCAGGGGTCTAGCTAAAGATTTAACAAGTCAGTTCCCAAACAATTATAATTTAGTGTTTGGATACTAAAACTCACTGAATATCTCATTCCTCAGAGCTTGTGTAATGCAGCCATCTTAAATGTATTATTAGTTAAAAAATATTTAAATGGCAAAAAAAAACTATATATGTTTTCATTACAGGAATGGCAAAATAACTGAACAGGGTTTTTTCCCTGACTTCTCCAATGCAGTTACTTCCAGTCATTTGTCCAAATGCAAAAAGATTGAAAAATACTTTCAACCAAAAAAAATCAAATTAAAAGGAAAGATAAGAAACTTTATTCTTGGTTTTGTTGTGGTGGTTCGAAAAATTCTGCAACTATTAAAAATTCTTTTATTTTAAGGATATTTATACACAGCTTGCACAAACAAGGCAGGCATCCACTTTGTACTTGCTGAAGAGTTTCTTTTGGTGCAGCTGTGCCGTGTTCATCTGTAGGACCTGCAGCTTCCCGCACAGCAGGAGTGCAGTGGCCTGGCCAGGCCTGGGAAGCTGCTCCTTCCCAGCTCTTCTCCTTGCCTGGGTGGGCTCTGACATCCCCCTCCCTCTGGCTGTGGCTTCAGGAGCCCTGACCTTGCTCCAGAGCCCAAATCCCATATTGGTTCTCACCCTTAGAATACATTGCACCTGCATTTGCCCACCAGTTAATGCAAGTCTCTTCATGACAGAGAGTCATGGAAGAACGTATTTGAAAATACAGAAGTAATTATTTCTTTACAACATATATACTTGAGACTAGTTAAATCCTTAAATGCACCAGGGAACATGTAAGCAAATGGAGTGGAAACGTCATTTTTTATGATTCCTCTAGCCACAGGAGTTGGATAGTATTTGCTATCTGAATTAGAGCAGTGACCAAAGTAAGTTGTTGTTTTGTTGGTTGTGGTGGTCTTGGTTTTTTTTTGTTTTTTGTTGTTGTTGTTTGGTTGGTTTTTTGTTTGTTTGTTTGTTTGTGGGTTTTTATGTGAAGGAGAGTTAATACCTATCTCACTGCAGTTAGAGTCTATATTTTTGATAGGAATAGACCTTGCAAATAGGTTTCAATAGAAATAGTGCATTTTTCTGTATTTGAGTCTAGTTTGGAACTACACTTATCAGATTTGTTTTCCTAAAAGACAGGTCAGTCTACTGGTAATATGCTCAGCAAGTATAAATTGATATATCACCTTTGCCTTCAGAATAGCTGTTCAGTATCAACCGATGTGTATAAAGTATCTGGCAAGCAAATTATGTGAGGTTGGTTGTTTGGGGTTTTTAAAAAGTTTGTATTGGAACCACAGGAGGTTATTGTGAACTGTTATTTGAGAAATAAAACTGTAGTTCCTATAGGGATGCAGTTTTCTTTTTAAGTAGGTGAGATTTCCATCAGTTTTGCCTTCTAGATGAGTTCCATGGAAACTTATGAATACGTTCTAGATAAATAATTTAATTTGCCTACCACTATCACCAAGTTCTTACTGTTCAACAGTAAAGAAATTGTGTATAGTGCAGCTTTTAAACTTTCAGCAGCTGAATCGCTTAAAACCTGCACAAGTGGACTTTGTAATTTGTCTGTGTTTCATTTTAACAATTAGTAGTGCCTTAGCCCAGAGGCACTGAAGGCTAGGTCTGATAAGATGCACTAACCACAGGTTACCAAAGAGTCTGCTGGGATGTAGAAGATGTGAATTAAAAGCACACTTCTGTCTGCTGGCTGTGGGTTTTCTCAGGTGATTGTACTCTGTGCAGTGTGTTGCTGAGAATGTTGTTTCCTGCACAGTTGACTTTCCCCACAGTTCTCCTGGTTTCTCATGGTTGTCCTGAGAATTGTTAGGCCCAGGTGCTGCCCCTGCCCAGCCCTGTCCCCTGTGCACAGTCCAACAGGAGGGATCTCCCTTCTCCTGAAAAACTGGCTTTGACTTCAGCTCTGCCCTTTTCATGCTGGTTCTTCTGCCATGAGCACAGTCTTCAGGAACCTCTCAGAGAGAGGAATGCTGAAGCTTGTTTGCTGCATCAGAGGAAAGCTGCCTCTGTTTTGTGTGTTTGGTGCCTTTGGTGAGCAGCCTGAACCTGGTGCTGTGGGCTGAGGTGAGCATCTATGAGCCAGATGTCACCTGGAAGGCCATGGCTGCAGTTGTGGGATATTCTTGAATTATTATGACTTTTCTTCCATCAGCTGCCAGCTGACAAGCACAAAGAAATGCTGATTTAAGTCAAAATGAAGTAAAGCGTGGAACATAGACCATAAGGAAAAAAGAGATAATAGTCCAAGGCTTCTGAATAAATACAGTAATCTTCATCACTGATGGAGGTCTTGTGTGTGTATGGCTGAGGCAAAGGGTGAGTGTGCTAAGAAATATCTGAAGGCTCAGACTTCCCCTTTTTGTATTGCTTTATGTATGTGCCAAAATTCTGTTTTTCTGGTGGAATTTTATCTTCATTTGTGTTGCAGCTGGCAGTACTTGGGAAGTTACTGCATGGGGGCGGGGCATTTAAACAAGTTTTTAAAAATAAATATTTCAAGATGAACATTTATAGTACAGAAATTGCCAATCACCCTCTTCTTCAGCAGAGCAGCCCCAAGTGCATATTTAGAAGTAAATTTGCTTTGTATAGTGACCCAAAGAAGCAGCTACAACCACAAACACTGTGCAACTGTCAGTGAATGAAGTGCAGTGTTGCCTTTATTGTGCTCTGTCAACAGAACTTAGCAGTGTTTTCTGATTGACGCTCTCAATTACTTGCAGTATTGCACAGGCCACAGAGACTGCACCTTGACATTGGCACACAGGCTGGCTGGGGGAGGCTGGCACTTGGGAAATGAGTTGCTCTGGATGGGTGAAGTGAACCAGCAAGTGCTCAAGAGAGATCTAATTTTGTGCTTTTGTGGTGCCATTGGTAGTAATTTAGTAATTTTCAAGACAGAATTTATTGCAGTCTTGGAAGATGTATTTTTTTTTTCCTTTAAGAGCTGTTAGATCCCATTACTAGTAGTTATTAAGAAAAATGGCTATGAATAGAATTAGAATTACTATGAAGAAGTAGTTTAGAAATCTCATAATATCAACCTTTTTATCTGTTTGTGTTTTGGTAATTGAGCTGTGGGTCTAATAATAATCACTGAGATAGGTCCTCTTTTTACACTGTGTTAAAATAGCCCTTAATTGTGGAACTTGACAAACACTCTTCCCTAAACGGACAGGAAACTTATTTCTCTTAAGCAAAGGAACTTGCTAATAAATGGGAAGTTCTCTTTGTTCTCCAACCCTGTCAGCAGCATATCACCTCTTATGTCAAAAGCCTGCTGAGTTAAATTAGTTTAAAGAATTTGTATGAATTTATTAAGTTTTTGAGTAATAGAAAGTGTCCTTGCATGTAAGTAACATAAAAGGAATATTATTCTTATAGATAATCCACCAGTCCATGCTGGAAAAAAGGAAAGTGCTGAAAAATCCTATTTTTGTTACAGGTTCACTTCAAGCATATTTGAGAGGGTCGTTTTTTCATTATCTGAAGTCTAATACTGTAATATTGTCCCAGAAACTATGTACAAAGCTTGGATGCTCTTGTACTATTTTACTGCATCATTTACTAATTAGTAAAAGCATATTGGATTAGGGTTTCACAGGATATTAAGTGACATAATCTGAAACTGTTAGGCCAAGACTTTCTGGGTATTAACTTTGCCACTAACTGTATAATTCTGAGCTAATTCCCTGTACCTATTTTGTGATTCTTTAGCTTATGCTGAGCAACACTTCTCCCTACCAAATAGACTTGTTCATTTCCAGACACATAAGTTAAATAAAAAAGTACTGGAAGTAAATAGTAACAGGATTCAGCCTGCACTATCCTCTCTCTTGCAGTCCTAGAAGGTAAGTGGCTAGTAAGTGGTCTTGTGCAAAGCAACAGAACAATAATTTTTAAAATGTACAAAGTTCTCTTTCTTTCTTTTCATGTTTTGACTGTCAAAGCTGAAGTTTATATATCCTCAGTGTGAAAATGACTTCTTATTACCTAGTTTGTAGAACCATGGTCTCACTTAGAGAGAAATCTAAGCCCTCAAATGGTCTGTAGAAAATCTGGGATTTGATAGAATAAATGCTAAAAAAATTGTGCTAGTGATGACACTGCAGGTGAATTTCAACTTTAACCCATAATATTTAAGTTTTGATAATCTCAGAAGTCAGATTGTTCAATTCTTGTAAAAAGTCTGTAGATCAGTACAAATAGTCTTGTATTCTGTAGGCTGTGTGGTTCACTGGCAGAGTCCTAAAGAGATGACCTAATTTTTCAAATAGAAAGGTCTTTTTGGCATTAACTGAACCTGGAAGTGCTCACCACTTTGGAAAAACAGGTCACATAGCAATTTAATGTGCACTCAGGAGTTTGATTCTAGACTCTTGATCTTTAAATATTTATTGTGCCAGTCTTAATAAATAGATGCCTAGGGAGTGATGTATGCATTGCAGTGAGAAATGCAGCAAACATATAAATTAGTAAGTACTGTACAGATGAAGTCCATTTCTGACAAACAAGCTGATCTGCACAGCTGTCTGCACAGGTGACCTTCAGGAAAAACAGAATGGGTTAGCAAAGGAAAAAAGCCACAGCCTCCTTCACTGTGACAGTTGTCATTTGAGTGCTTCTCTAGTCTTGCTGATGTTCTTGAGTGGAACCTGTCGAAGGAGCAGTGTATTGTTGATCTACAGAAAGAAGACATAAATTGAGAATTTATTTGACACAAAAGGCTAGATAACTGCCCAGCAGCTTTTATCACCATGTGATTTAGACTTTTCCAAAGTGGAAATTAAAAATAGCACTCCATCCATACCTAATGGCTCTTCAGACTGATACAATGCTATTTTGCAGAAGTATTTGCTAATTAATTAAAAACCATGCAGTAGGTATTAAGAGTAGGTAGTGATGCTTTGCTTGTTTCTCAATAATATTTGGATATTAATTATATTTTCAAAGCCACACTGCAGCGAACTGCAAGCATTATTATTGTGAATGGGATTCATTTAATATGTAAAACTGCTGAGGTTGCACAAGTCTTTAAACACATTATGAATATTTCAGCAATGTTCGTGCCTGATGTGCCCTGTGTTAACATAATTTGAAAACATATTTTTATGTACAGCATATGGACTGTAATTTATCATGTCTTTTGCTGGGGAGGATGAAAACTTGAACTGACTTTAGACCTCTTGGCAGATCTTCTGAGCTTTAGCTTTTGCTGAGATTTTTCTCAGCCTTATTTTCATATGCAACTCTTTTTCTCTTGCTGTGGGGTGAACTGTAAATGTAAATGATCATAGCAAAACACTGCATTTTACATCAAATTTTGATTCTTTCTCTCATTTTTTTTATGTCTCAGTATATTGATAAATGATTTTTTGGAGAATATGACTCCAAAGAAATATAAATCATCTGTCAAAAAGAGTCTGTGAAGCAGTAATTTGAATTTATAACACGGAAAATAATTTGAAAATAATTTTATAGATATAAAGCCAGAACACAATGGTAGCAGAGAACCTTATAAAAACAAGCTGTACTGTCAGGTGCATGTAAGCAGGCTACCAACTATTCACATTGCCAAGAGGTGAAAGAATTTCTCTTAAAAGCTCAATCTTAACAACAGGAAATGTCAGAGGGTGTGAAAAGTCTGGGCTTTTCATCAGTCAGAGTATGGCTTTGAATTATAGCCTTGTCATGTGGCTAAGAAAAAAGGGGGAAATCTAATCATAGACCATATCAGGAAATGAATTGCCACCATTATACTGCTGAACTCTCATTTTGGAGAGATGAATTCTCACCAGAGCCGGTGTGGGAAAGGGGAGTTAACATAACCAACACTTGGCAATTGTACCTTGAGACAGGAACTAAATATCCAAGTTGTGGGTGCTGGGAGCCCTTCCATCCAGGAGGGCTGCTGCTATCCTGGGGTGCATCAGGAAGAGCTTTGCCAGCAGATATGGGGAGGTGATCCTGCCCTTCTTCTCACCCTCAGTGAGGCACATCCAGAGTGCTGTGTCCACTTGTAGGCTCCTCAGCACAAGAGAACAATCTGCTACTGGCAAGGGTCCAGCAAATGTCTACAAAGATGATGAGGGGTCTGGAGCATCTCTCTTGTGAGGAGAGGCTGAGGGACCTGGGCCTGTTTAGGCTTGAGAGGACTGAGAGGAGATCTCATCAGTCCATATAAATATCTCAAAGATGGGTGCCAAGAGGATGGTGCCAGATTTTTTGCCGTGGTGCCCAGCAGCAGGACAAAGAGCAATGGCCGTAAATTAAAACACAAAGCATTTTCACCTCAACATGACAACTTCTTTAGGAGGAGGTCAGAGCACTGAACCAGGTTGCCCAGGGAGGTGGTGGATTCTCCCTCTCTGGTGACATTCCAAACCCATCTGGACAAATTCCTGTGTCACCTGTTCCAGGTGATCCTGCTCTGGGGGATGGTTGGACTGGATGATCTCCTAGGAAGGGGCTAGAGGCCCCTTCCAACCCTAACCATTCTGTGATTTTGTGGTGTCCTGGAAATAACTGCAGAGTACAAGTGGAGTCTGTTCAACCACCATTACAAAAAGTAAAAAAAGAAATGTTACTTTTAAAATTAAAGGATATTAATTTGCTATAAAACAAGTCAGATTTTTTGAGCAGTCTCTCAGGTAATATTCTGGACTTGTTTTTCAGAAGGATTTGAGGGAAAGGTATGGAGAAGTAGCTTGTGTTCTCTCATGACTCCTTATTGCAAAGATGAGAGTTTGTTAACAGAGATCCACTTCACTCCTTTGTGGTATGTTCCTTGCTATAAAAGACTTAAGACTTATTTAAGACACCAGCTTACACAACTAGAAAAATGTGTTGAGACACATTACTTGGTGACTGTCTTGCTCTAAAAGTGAAATGAATATGGTGTGCTTATTTTTGAGGTTTTACCATGATACAAAACCAGTAAGGGAAAAGGTACATGTTCATTAAAGTTTATCTAGAGCAGTGTCTATGGTAGACACTTTATATTGCTTTAGAACTTAAAAAATTCCAAAGGTACAAGTTAAAGCAGGCCCCTGACTTAATCCCTGGTATTTGTTGAGACCTAATAAATAAAATTCCGTTTTGTTGACTTTTCATTATAAAAGATGTTGCTGAAGGAAATAATGATAGCCAACTTTTTGATATAATTGTTTCAAGAACCAACCTGCCTCTGATATTGCTTAAAACCATTGATCCTTAATACCCGAGTGGAAACTTGGACAATATGTCCGTTGTCAGAACAAAACCTTTTCTGAGGCTCTAATCCATCTGAACCAATCTGGACATGCTGTACTCAAGTGCCAGTTCCCAACATGAGTTCAGATCAGATGGGTCGTGTGAAGGTGGTCAGCTATCACCCAACTGGTATGGCTGGTATGCAGAGCTTTATCCTGGAGGTTAGTAATCCTCCCTTTCCAAATACTACCTTTAGTTCCACCCCTGAATCACAGCCTTGTGACCATGGATGAAGGCTATTCTTTAGGATAAAGCTTTTAGGTTTATGGTGCTTTGCTGTCAAGAGCATCCAACAAAACACGTCCATTGTTAACTCTTCAGTGACCGTGCGTGTGTAAATGTGCCCAGCAGCATGCAGGGGATACATTTGTGTTCCCCAGTACAGCCTCAGTGTTTGGGTGAGCAAAGCCACACTCCTTGGGGCCAGAGGGCTGTGACAGTCCCCAGCTTTTGTGAAATGTGTCTCACAGCCTTCCTGATCCCCAGTGCTGTAACCATCTCACTTCATGCTCCTACAGCTTGTGCAGCTGTTTGTTTAGGGTTGCTTCTCTTCACTTACTTCCTTTTCTTGTTTTCTTTTTTTTTTGCCTCTTACAGATGGACAAAAGAGGAAGAAGTCATTAAGAAAGAAACTGGACTCTTTAGGAAAGGAGAAGAACAGAGACAAAGGTAAAAATGAGTACATATTTGGTGATCAGGTCTTAGTTTTGCATATGAGATTTCTTTAGTCTGATAAATACTTTTTCAAGTAGAATGTTGTTAAGCTGATATACTGTCTAACAAATATGTTTTTTCTGTTTGACTTTAGTATAAGGCAGATCTCTTCAAGTGTAAGGTTTTGGTTTTGATTTGGTTTGGTCGATTTTGTTTGGTTTTTTTTTTCCCGAGAAAAAAAAGGAAGACTTAAAGGATTGCATCTTTTCTCCAATTGTCTGCACTTTCACCATCCAGTGCAGAATGTGGTCTGTATAACGTGATCCAGTTCTTTACCTGCATTTGTACTCTCAATTTACAAAGCACATAAACCCAGCACTGCCCAAGCAAGTCTGTTGGTATGCTTTTCTTTCTTTAACCTTAGGAAAATAACCATTGTTTAAAACATATAAATGCTTCAGTGCTACTGATCAGTTGGATTTTAATAAACCCCACGTGACGTGGATTTACGGATATGGTTGCACTCTTTTGTTTGGACACTAATCAGCTTTATGGACTGGGCCCTAATTCAAGGCCTGAAGTTGACCTGTAATTCAGAGCCATTTGAACCAAGTCTGAATACTGAGATGCTGGAAAGTGTCTGTGAAATTGCATGTAGGTAATTGTGCATCTAATTTTGTGTTCACTTCTGGAAATGAAGTTCTGGAAAAATGATTGTAAGACTCACTATTGATATCCCAGTTTCACAAGCATGCACTCAAATCCAGGAATTTTTGACAGAAGAAGTGACCTGGTTACTCTGATGTCCTCACTTTAAGTCTAGTTCAGCAGAAGAATGGAACTTCAAAATTCCACTGTAAAAATTAACATCCCCATTTCCAAGTTAGTTTACATAGTCATCAAGAAGAAAATACTATTATTTTCATTTTTCTTTGTTTGATGAGTTAAAATACATGATTATTATTTTCTTGATTTAAAATTGGTTATGGAAAATATTTGTATTAATCTTTCTAAAATGGAATGTGCCCTGACACATTGGTTTGGTATATCCAGTGGCTTCCTGTATTATTACATTTCAGGTACCAAACTTTTAATTTATTGCAAGAATTACTTGGTATAGGGCTGAAGTCACATGCAGGAGGAGTCATTAAGCAAGAGATTTAATGATTTTGTAGACACCTTTGGGGGAAAATCTTTTTTGCATTGTCCTATTAATTCATTACAATTGGTTACATTGTAATTAGTCAGTCATTACATTGCTATGTTTTTTTCTGTAGTTGATACAGATAAGAGTGCAAAGCAACATAATTCTGTGCAAAATCTGCTCTCCTCTTCAGTGTGTTTGCCAGAGATTGATCTTCATAGGGCCTGTGAGGTGTTCTTCTGCATCAGAAAAGGTTAACCACATCCTGCATTTTAAAGTGCTTCGTCTCTCACAAATTTTTGGTGTGCTGAGAGCTTTCATCTTTCCTTCCTTAGGCATACGATAACTTTGGTAGTTTCTGTTGAAAGTTTATTTTTAGAAGTTTGAGAGTTAAAATACATTTTGGCTTTTTTTTTCCCCTCACATTTTTTCATTACTGTAGCAGATTTTAACAATGATAAAGTGCTTTGATATTTCACCAAAGCCAGAATTTTGCTGTGTCACTCAGACTTGGTAGATCCTTGCAGTTGCACTTTCAGAGCTCCACCAATGCTCTTTGGTGCAGTGCCTTGAGAAGTGAGTGTCCTTTTGGTGATGGATACAAATCCTTAACCCAGAGTTGGTCTTTATTCCACTAAATTCTCTGTTGCCAAAGATCTTTCAAACATTTTGTTTTCTTATATTGCCTTGCATTCTATTTTATTTTCTTACAGCCATGGTTTATTTCAACTGACCTTTATTTCTGATAATTATACAGCTGCACCAGTTAAGCACTTTAATATAATATTCTGCTATTACACTTCTGTTCAGGGATTTCCTTTTGTCTCTACCCTGCATGGTAACATTTATATGCAGTTATACTTCATTCAGTTAGTAGGTTTGGGGATATACTTGATTTTTATTCTGAAGAATTTTCTGAGTGCACTTTGCCTTTTAGGGCTCACTAGTTGCTACTAAAGATCAGCACTTTGTATTTATTCATCATTGTTTAAATTTATCTACTTCCTGGTTTTCAGCCTTGCTCATACTGTCTGATTACTTATACTAAGCATTTTTAGAAATCACTATGCTGATTCTCCTAATTTTAATTCCCTTTTTCTTCTTATTATTATTTGAAGTTCAGATGTTTCAAACATACTGCTTTTATCCTTTTTTTATCCCATCTGCTTTTATCCTTTTTCTCCCATGTCTCACTGTCTTATTCTGAGTTATAGAGATGCTTTACATGTACTGTCCACTTATAAAGTATTATAGGATCTTTTATAAAATAATATAAAATATTAAAGGACCTTCTGAGAGGAAAATACCCCAGCACTTTTCAAACAGTAGAATCTGTGTTTCTCTCCTTCCTTTAGGAAAAACTTGTGTTGGTTAGTAAGAGTCCAGGAAATTGGAAAGAGTCACGTTCTGAACAGGTTGTGTTAGCAGAGTGAAAAGAAAGGCATATCTGCTCTTACTAATTGCCAACAGCAAGTGTTAGGCAAAAATAGCCCAAATAGCAGCATATGGCATCTTATTTGTCAGGTTTTCTGGCCGTGGTTGGTCCTGGTGTACTTTTCTCTGCCCTTCTGAGTTATTAAAGATCATCTGCCACTCAGGTACTTGCTGAGCAGACTTTTAATGCATGACAGCAGAGGGAATGAACAACCAGGAGTGCTGGTTTGTGCCAGGGGGGCATCAGCCTGGCACAGTGCTTGAAAGGTGACTGTTTTCCTGTGGGAAGCAGCAGCACCAGCATCTCCTCCAGCCTCTGGAGTCAGGGGGGACAGTATTGCCCAGCTTTCAGCTGATGAGTTAGCTCTGAAAGAAAAATGTAAGGCCTTGTGCTGCTGGTCTCCATGAGGATGAGCCTGCTATGCTCACACCAGAATTGAGCCCTACCACCTTCCCTGAACAGTGGCCTCCATGTCACCTGAAGTCAGAGTTAACCTCCCTTGACATGCCTTTCACAGCAGGCTTGTTCTCTAGAGAGGGTTTCTTCCATTTCTGGGCAGCTGGTCCAGGACAAACACTCCTAACTGTGAGCATGGGTATGCCACACAAAAGGCTGGGAGCACACACCCCCCAGGCAGGTCCCTAGTGCTCATGCCTGAATGGAATGCCTTCCTTGTGTTTCCTTTGGGGGGTTTGTGGTGGGTTTTCCAGCTGCACTGTTGTGAGAAGGAAACAAGAGCAGGCCGCAGGACGTCAGAGGGGAAGCAGGGAAGCTGCTCACCAGACACTCCATAGAGAGGAGATGCAGCTGCCTTACTTCATTTCCATCCCTTCAGCATCACTTTGTAAACACAGTTGCAGTTGGGAGAGTAATTAATCCCAAACATTTTGTGTTTTCTCTGTCCCAGCCTGGGAGCCCCCACATACCTGGACAAGTAATGGCTGAGGGGGCCATGTTGTTGGTCCTGCCCAGAGTGTATGGGCCACCTGAAAATCTCCTTTTGTAAGGACAGACTCCTGAAGGTTAATCCTGACCGTCATGCAGCACCATGTGATCATGTGTGAGGGTTGCAAAGATAGCAGGGATGTGCCTGGCACCAGAGGCCACAGAGGTGGAAAGAAAGGGCCACAATGCTGGTCACCAGGGATGGAGGCCTCACTGCAGCTCTTGCCTGGCAAAGCCTCTCCTTCAGCACTGACATGCTCTGAACTGCCCCATGGTGTAGGTTTCTGGGGTTACTCTCTCTGGGGAGGTGCCACCTCTCTCCAACCTGTGCCCAAGACTGTTCTTCCCCACTTGCCCCACCAGGCATCTATGCTTTAAAGGCATAACCAAAAGTAACGGTACTTAGTTTTTCTAGGACTGTTTGGAGATTCAATAATTTGTATTTTAGGACTCAGTCCAATCTATGGAGGTTTTACTGTCTAAATTCACATTTTATTTAGATGGATCAGTCAACCTGTCTGTTAAGTGACAGTTTCAGCAACTTGTCAGGCTTCTGAAGGCCAATAAAGACACCGCAGTAGGATTTAATGTACTTTAAATGAGTTTCATATATCTTTGTCCTTTTTGATATCTGTCAGCATCTCGTTAAAAGTGGAGAAATTGTAAAAGAAATGTTTTTTCAATTGTTATTACATCTCTGAGTAATTCACCAAAGCAGGATATAGCCAAACTTGCTGGATGTAAACAGACTAAACAGGAGAGCAGCACTCCACCCAGACGTTTAAGCAATATTTTCAGCTTCCATCTTTCAAGTGTTTTTGCTTTACCCGGCCTCCTTGTTATTAATGGCCATCATGACCCTCAATCCTACTGCCTACAGATGTCTCCAAACATTGCTTTTGGCTGCTGACAAACAGTACTCAGGCTGAAGGAGCAGTAACATGTCTGTGCTGTTTGGAATAAGACATTCTCAGGATGCTGTCTGCTGGCAGCTGGATGTTGTTCCCTTATGAATTCAGTGCTAATCTTTAAGGCAGCAGAAGCAGGGTTTTTTGCCATCCCTTGCCAGTGATAGGGGTGTCAGTGAAAGCAGACCTACTTCTAGAGTACACACAGGCATTCCTGAGAGAGATGCCTCCCAGAAATTACTCGCCCTAGAAGATTTTATCAGTAAGCAAAGTTTGCTTTGCCTTGGTTCCAGAAAACCCTACAGGTTAACAAAGAGACTTGCTCAAAATTTATAACCACTTGTTATGTGATTGCTTGAGTAACTGAGAATCATCCCTTTTGCTGATGTTTCTGCATGGGATGTAAATACTTGACAGGTTCACTTGTGAGGCCTTAGCAGAGCTGCTGTGTATACAGGACTTCACGAGAAAAAGCCTTCCTGGTAACTCTGTAGCGTATGCAAATCCAGCAGATGTTCAATTTTTCTTTAGTTCAAAATTCTTGAAAATGTCTTTTGTGTTTACTCCCTATTCATGCTCAGTAATTTAAGATATTAATGTTTGCATTTGTTCTCAGTAATTCGGCCTAATGCGGTGTCTGTGTGCGTAAGGAGGGAGCTGAATAAATGGAGTCTCTTTTTTATTGTAGTTTATCAGAAATTTTTTTTTTAAAGCCTTCCCACTAACTTACCATGCCTCTATAAAAAACTTTGAATATGTTTCTCATGCTCTCTAGGCATAAAAAAGAGGTTTTTTAATCAACATTGTGTCATATTTTATACTGAAGTCAAGTAAAATACCAAATAATCTCTTGAATTTTTTGTAAAAAACCCCAGACCTACTCCCACAAAAAAGCATATGTAATTGGGAGGGCCTTATATTACTCCTTGAAGGTCAGTAAGCTGCGAGTAGCTGAAGAAGAGATTTTCAACCCCAGAAAATACTGAAATACTGATGCTGAAAATACTGTCTTCTCTTGAATCTCTTGGAGTCAGTGCAGGTTTTGAAGAACCTTCAGATGGAAGGAGTTTCAGAGTTCCCATTATGGACTGAGGTTTCTTGTTTTCTACTTCCATCACTGTCTCTACAGATCTGAAATAATTTTAGTTAGCAAAACAGAGTTACCCTGTCTGCTAGCTGGAGAGATTGACTTAAAGATCCCATTTAAATATCCCTTTAAAAGCTTGCTATTCTCTGATCTCTATTCCTGTCATTTAAATAGATATGGTACAAAAACCTTAGTAAATCCTGGTCACAGATTTTAGCAACCCAAAACCAGCATTTATGATGTACTTAAGAAAAAACTCCAAATGCTAAGGACCCTAATCACAGTTACTTTCCACTTTATTAGTATTGAAAGACTCATTAGAATCTAGAATATAGATCTCACTGGCTCCTAATAGACTGTTATGTTCTGTGGGATGGAAAGCAGTTTTCACCAGCTGAAACTTCAGAGAAGTCTTTTAAACTATGTTTGGACAGGGTGACATGAGGTCAGGTAAGCTATAACCATGTGGGTCAACATCCTGAATATTATCATTTCATTAGCAAAAAGGAGGATTTGGGATCACTGAAACTCTTATTTGATCTGGCTAGGAATTTTTCTGTGATATGCTGCTTTTTATTAGAAAATGACAATTTACTGCCAAAGAAAGATTTCTTAGGAACATATCAGTTTCAATCAAAATTTTGTTAAAAATCTTGCCTCAGCTGCAAGACTGACTTTCTGGTAAGAGAAATTATGCACTTCTCTAAAATAGTAAACTTCCTCCTTTGCCAGTAAACACTGAAAACTGGAGTGTATTAAAAGTGGTGCTGGCTAGGGATACAAGTCTGTTTCCAAGCTGATTGCCCAATATGCCAGGTTGTTTCACATTTTTACATGATGCTTTTTGCAAAATGTCTTTTTAAGCTGCCCAGTCTCCTCACTGAATAAGTGATCAATTTTTTGTTGAATTTACAGAGAATAACTAACTTAGTAGCTTTGGCACTCGGTATGTATACAACAGACCAAGGCTTGAGCCAGTGCTTTAAGGTACATTTCTTCATGCAAATGAAACCTCTCTGGCAGAGGGGATCCCCAGCATGCATCTGTAAAAAGACAGTTGGTCCTTTTACCTTTCTTGTGAGACTGGAGCCTCAGACCTACACATCTGGTGATTTGAGTTAGAGCCCTTTCTCTCCCATCTGTGGGTTGCTGATTACTTCGCAATTACTTCACATGGTACAGCTTTTCTTTAGTAATGAATCTGAAATGACAGAAGGGCTAACATTCACTCTAATTACCTGTCCAACAAGGAAGCTGTTAGGATTGAATGGTTCTGAAGAGTGGTGGGTAGGACATGCTCCTTGCCACCACAGCCACACACAGATTTTGGTGGGAATTGAGGCTGCAGGCAGTCTGCAGAGGGGGCAACTGATTCTCTAATTTCAACAAATGAGCAAAACTTTACGGGGTTTGCCAACTCTTTAATGTAATTACCACTGCCAGCCAGCCCCACTGCCATCTCTATTTAGTCTGAAATTCAGCCAGTTGGTTTTCATCCAGTTCCACATCTCTGCCAGACACTGAGAAATTGAGGAAGTGGTTCATGTCCTCTAAGAAGGTCTGCATCAGAGCAGTCTGGAGTAGCAGCTCATTGTCCTTTCTCTGGGCTACATTGAGCAAGCACAATTAAAAACCTGGAATCCCACACCTGAGAGTTTCCAGGGAGGGACAATGCCTACCTCAAAATGCCAGCCTTCACATACTGAAGTAAGGGAGAGGGTCATTTTAATGAAACTTGTTTAATGAAGCAGTGCTGAGAGCTCATCTCCTGCTGATCTTGCCCCAGTTGATGTAGGATCAAGGGCACCAGCCGGCTGTTGGGCATCACATGAGCTAAATAAATACTGCTGTCCTCTCCCAGTCTGAAGCACAGGCAGCTCTGAGCCAAACCAGAGGAATATACTGTGTTGGCTTTTCTCAGGAAATGTTGTAGAAGGACAAATAAAAAGGGGTGCTGGGAGTACAAGAAAGCCCCCGGTTAGACAGCCAGAGGGGACACGTGTTGCACATGTGCGTTTCAAATTTGTCATCTTAAGTGTTCATTAGGAAGATAATTCAGGACAGTAAAAAAAAATTAATACTGTCATAATTTTGTAGACACACTCTGCTGACTACAGGAGGAAGAAGTCTAACTGAACTCTAACTGAAGTCTAAAGTCGAACTGAAAAGTCTAACGGGAACTGGCAATCCCTGCATTGCTTGATATCTGTGTGAGGATATTCTTTCTTGTCCTAAATTAAATGCAGATGGTTTTAGGTGTCATTCTATTCACAGGTCACCTCCAGGGTTGCTTGATATATGAGGCACTGCTTCCTGATTTAGTTTTGACTGGCCACCAAAGTTAACTCATATCTTAACATTTCATGCTTCTAAAGAGCAGGAATGTTTCTACCAAATCAGAACATTGGGCTGTTGTTTCTTTAGTGTGATAGACTAGTAGTGTCCTCATTCAAGATTCTTAAAATACCCTCTTCTTTTCAATGCCTTACTTAATACAAATCCAGATACAGTTTGCAAGTGTCATCAAAGACCTAGTCAGACTTAAAATCCCAGGAGGAATTTTGGTGTTTCATCATTTACGTGATTGTGGCAAAAGAGACGTATAGTGTTTTTTTTAATAATTCCTTCTTTGATGCTTAAAGAAATTTGGTTTTAATCTCTGGTGCTTTATTTATGCCTGATCTGAGCAGGTCTGAAGCTGGAACCTTCAGTAGAAGGTAGTAGAAGTTGAACTCATTTTCACCAGAGTGAATAGCATCAATAACTATTTTTTTTTCATTTCTTTTGAGCGCAAGACAGTTCTAGTTGGAAATCTGTTTCAGTAGCTTTGCTTCTGCTAATCTCAGATAGATATGGTTTGAAAATTATTGATGAGAATTTTGTTATTGCTGACTGATTTGCTGTAAAACATTTTTCTATTTTGTAAAATATTTAAGCATTTTGAGATCTGAGATATGTGCTGGTTTTGTACATTACAGTTGTATTGATGTGAAAGGATTATGTTCTTTCTCCTAGTGGAGACAAATGTGTTCTCCTATATTTCCATGTGTCCATGCTCTTTTACTGCTGCAAAGGAACTTTACACTGATACACCACTATTAAACAGGTTCAATCTTATCAGTATTTAAAACTATAGTTCTTGTGTAAATTTAAAATTATATCTTTGAAGGCTTAATCTGAGGGGTGAATGTACTTCAAAGCTCTCTGCGCAGGTAGATTGATACTCTCTGAACTGTAGTGAAACCCATGCACATGCCAGGACCCCTTGACTCTGGTGCGCTACAGCATTCATGAGAAAGGAGCCTGGTGGAGGGATCTGAAACATGAGAGAGAGCTTTGGAACACTTCAATGAGGGTCACAGTCTCAGGATGGTTACCAGAGCTTCTGGTGCCCCTGTGCACCATCTACATGTAACCAGAAGTGCCTGACTTCATTTACTTTTGGTGGAAGTTAACATCCTAATTAGATTTGATCTCAAGTGATTTTCCAGGATCCTGTGCAGAGTTATCTTGCATTATGTGACTGGATGTATGATTCAGATACCATAGGCTACAACAGCCTGGCATGGTTGTTGTTATTATTGCTGAGTCCAACACTTCATTGGAATTACTATATATTTAAAGAGACTTCAGATTGTTTTTCTTAACAAAGAAAGAGTTAATTCTTTTTGTACTAAATAAATACCAGATGTTTGGTAACTATTAGGGGTTTGTTGTTGTTGCAGAATTTATTCCCCAGGCTTTTGGAATGCCTTTGTCTCAAGTGATTGCTAATGACCGGGCCTACAAGCTCAAGCAAGACTCTCAGAGAGAAGAGCAAAAAGATGTTTCAGATTTTGTGGCCTTTCTCTTGCCATTTGGAGCTAAAAGACAGAACAAAGAACTTTCCAGCAGTAACTCATCTCTCAGTTCCACCTCAGAAACACCGAATGAATCCACTTCTCCTAACACACCTGAGCCGGCGCCACGGGCAAGGAGGCGTGTAAGTAGACACATCACAATGGGGTGCGTGATTGCAGGTCCAGAGGGTCTGGCTGGACCAGGACAACCCTGTTGTGTGTGTGGACTGTGGAATACTTTCTGTTCAATAGTGGGGTTTTTTCAGGTGGAAGTCAGCCTCATCAACATCAGAAAACTCTTAACTGTAGTGGAAATCTTCTTTTGCTGATGCTGGTGGGAAAAGGTCATATAGACCCTGTGAGTCTGTAACAGATCACAAGGAGGCAGAGAGATTATCTAGAAGTCTTCCTGTTTGCTCCCTTTATCTACCTCCTTCTAAGTCTTTCAGATTTAACAAATTCAATCTGTCTTTAACCTATTTTTTTCAGCAGTTTTAAAGACTAAACTTATGTGTTTGATATTTATAGGTATACTTATCTTAATCTAGCTCTAACTTGATAATAATCCCTATCTTTATATTAATAATTTATAATTATCCTTGATTATTAATCCCTATCCTTACATTAATAAAAATCCTCATGCTCTAACCCATATAATTTCCTCCATGATAAGTAAGGAGTTCTCAGACTAGATTTGTACCAGGGTCTTCAAAGGATGTTTCTGCATGCAGGCTAGGAAGAAGCCTTTGACAGCAAAACACAGAGTGGTGGGTTTGGGTTGAATATTAATCTGCATGTAAAATTGATCATTTTTTAGCATAAATCTTTTCCTTGTAAGTAAATTTTATGCTCTGAACTTTCCAGTTCTACAGTTGGTAATTTTTTTCTTTTGTTACCATGGAATAGAGGTTCTAGACTTTCCGGCTTTTTAATTTCATTTGCAGTGGAGGGAGAAAAAAATTGCATAATAAAATACTTTGAATAAAACCCCTTTTAAGAAATCTGAGCAAGAATTGAGGTACAAGAACAGACTCTGGAAAAGAAAGTATTTTCTTAAGAACCTCACCTTCTTTCATCCGTTGGCTAAAACTGCTTCATCGAAATTCTCTGTTGGGCTCTTCAAACCAGGGATTAAGAGGGGTGGAACTGGAGTAAATTGCAAATTGAGAGAAAGCAGAAGGCAGGTCATGGGGCTCTTTCTTTTTCTAGCTGCCAGCTGAAGCGTCTATATTCTGTCTGCAAAACTGAAAGCGTGATGTTTGCAATCTTGTATACTCATTAACGCACGTCTGTTGGTCTGTGCGAACCATATGAGCAGGCATTTGTGTTCACACAAAAGTGCAAAGTTACTTGACTAAGTTAAGGGAAACCCATGAACTTGACTAAGTTAAGGGAAACCCATGAACTTCTTTCAGAGTTTGGCAGTCAGCGACAAAAAATAAAACTTCACTGTATGTACTCATGAGCTTCAGAACCTTTTTTCATAGGAGAAAGATAACTCATGTGTCCAGAGGTGACTCATCTGCTGTTCTTTTCACAAAGATTGGATTATAAGATTTCTGACCTGTATTTGACCAGTGAACAGGCAGAAGAACATGGATCCTTTGGTACATCCACAGAGATCCATCAGGACCAAGTTCCGAGAAGTTGAGGAAGGGTTTTGCTTGTTTTGTTTGTTTGGATAGTTGGGGATTTTTTTGTCATTAATGCCATTGCAGCTTTCAGAGGGCAGAATTGGAGCCTTTATTCCACAGCCATGAGGAAGCAGTAGGACGTGGTTCACCCACAGAGAAATAAAAGTTAGACTAAGGTGGGCAGTGTGACATGAGGGAGCTGGCATTTTCTCTAAGGAATTAACTTACCTAATGAATTTAATGAATTTTCCATTATTTAACATTAATATCAATGCATGTCCCATATCTTGTCTGTCTTTATAATTCTGTTTATCAGTGCACTTAACCCCTCTGCCCTGAGCTTACTTAGGGGATGATAAGGAAGCCTACACTTATCTTTTATCTCTTGAGCGCCATTGCCCTGTTTTCAACTGACAAATGCTTTCAAAAAAAGGAAAAAAAATATTTGTTAGCAAATGCAACTGATACAACCAATTTATCACAAAAATATTGCACAGACACCTGGACTCCAGTCCTCTTAAACTTAAACTGGAGAGATTGTTTATCATTGCTCCATTCACTTCTTTGCAACTGTGTCATTCACTTTTGTGTATTTCAGACACAAAAGTGAGTCTTCAAACACTCACCTAAGACTTTCAGTAAGAGTTAGAAGAAGGTAATGCTGGCTGCAGAGCTCATGGTGTGAGTGCTGTGGTTCTCTCTCCAACAGCTTGACAAAAGTCACTGTTGCCGCATTTTCTGTGTAGGATTTTTGCCCAGCAGTTGGAAGTTGAGACTTTAAATTCCACTTTCCTTCATGTTTCTGTGTGCTTAGATTAAGACTTCCCCAGTGTATTTAGGTTTTGAACTCGTCATGGGGGAGCAGGGACTGGCATCCATTATGTGCAAAGGTAATGCCTGGTAGATGGAACTTGATTTTCTTTAGTTGCTGGGCACTGCAGTGTGTGTGTTACTAACCTGGAGCAGTGGCGTGCAGTCTCCTCCTCCTCTGTTCCTGAGCAGTCAGGTAGGTCAGACTGAGCCCAGACTAATAGGTCTGGCTGAGTTTGAGCTGGATTTGTGGAGTATGTTGGTAACATTTTCTTGTGCACTTTGTAAAATCAGAGCTGGCCTGACCCTGGTATTGCCAAGCCATGACTTCAGTCACTGAACTCAAGGTCACTCTTCCTAAAGCCAGCTCAGTGTGCCAGTTAATCCACAACTTTGATAAAATGCCCAAGGACCACGTTGAACTGACTGTATTTGCATCTATTTTAGGGATCTGAATCCGATTTAAGTAACTCTGATAATGATTCATGAGGTGAGAATGCTTTGCAGACAGGAAAGGACCAATAAAGGCAGGTTATAAAGGAGGGCACCTGTCACACAGGGGCTGCACTGGTGAGGGTGGAGTTAGGATTTTCAGTGCCAATTCCTTTATTTGATGTTTGGAATGCCAAACTCTTAAATAATAAATAAAATCAAAATATCATTCAGTTGGAATTTTACACACATGGATCGTAGCCAGAGGTTCTTGTTTGGTCTGGAGGGGTTTTTTGTTTGTGTTTTTGTTTCCTGTTGGCAGGAAATGGTAAAAGGAATCAAGCAGATGTACTTATGAGAGACATCAGAAATAAAGGTCAAAAGTTGCATTCTAAAGGATCTAGTAATTGTTTATAGTAATGTGGGTAAAAAAAAATCTTAAAACTTCACTGTGTTTCATTTATACATCTACCATGAGTTACAAGAAACAGAACTATACCTGATAAGTTAAATGGGTTTTTTTTTAAGGTATTAAGAACTAGAAATATATGAATGAGTTTGAAATCTCAGTGGACTTTTTGTGAGTTTTGCCTATGAGTTGAAAATCTTCATAAAGTTCAACTGGCTGGGCTGATGGAACAAAATACTTTTAGAGCTTTAAATTCCCTTGTAAGCAATTCTCATTTAATTCTCAAGTTCTCATTTAATAGACATAAGAGTTCTGACTAGCAGTCTATAATTTGCCTATCAACTTTTAACAAACTATAATTGTCAGAAAAATTTTGAGTAGAAATTTACATTTTTGTTATTGTTTCTTAGGATGACAGGCTTCATCCCTTTACAGTACATTTTATGTTATTGCAAAATTTATGCTTTGTTTCAGAAAGAAAGAAAATAGTGTACAAGAGATATTTTTAATAGGAAAAAACCTGAAACTTTTATTTGTGTTTATTATTTATTTGTGTTTATTATTTTATTATTATTTTAATATAATAATATTATTCTTATTATTATACATGGACCTAGAACGTTTTTTGCCTCCTAACTTTAATAAGACTTGAGAGAAATGAAATTAAGTAATCTTGTGCTTTGAAAAAAAATCTTATTTTTAAAGTGTGAAAATTAAAACATGCCAGAAACCTCCAGCTGCTTGTGCTGCTTTATCCTTTACAGACTGCTTGAACTTCTGCACCTTACTGTAATCAAAACCTGGATTTCAAAGCTTTCATTGGAATTTTAGTGATTTTAAAAAATTAAGATATGTGAAATAGAATTATTTAAAAAATATTACACCTGAACTTTTCTGGTGTATCTTTATTCTGTGATAGAGTGGGATTATTTCAAACTCCACAGCTGTATGCATTTGGGATATTAACTGTTAAATATATATGGTGTATGGTTGTTAATAATTTTGCATAAATTTCACTGATACAATGGTTCAAGATACAGAAGAAGTAGTCAATAAGATTTAAAAATATCTATATATCTCCATGCACATGAATACAGTACTTCAGAGGCGCACCCACAGACCATGATTCATCCTTGCCCTGCAGTATGTGCAGGCTTACATCAGTAAAAGCATGGAGTGAAGGAGTGGAAAGCATTTCAATTTTCAGTATTTTAATTTTGATTCATTGTAATATGATAAGAATAACATTGGTACCATTCCTATCCATTACACTGGTATTATAACTTAATTAATTTATGAAAATGTTGTAGCTAATGATATTTTTATATTAGTTTGTTTAAAATGCAGGTAGGCAAAAGTCTTTGTTGGATGTCCTGTGATGCTGAGATTTCCCCAGCCCTACTGATTGTTCACGTGTGTGCATTTTACAGGGTGCAATGTCTGTGGACTCTATCACAGATCTTGATGACAATCACTCAAGATTATTGGAGGCTCTCCAGCTCTCTTTGCCAGCAGAAGCTCAGAGCAAGAAAGAAAAGGCAAGAGATAAGAAACTAAGCCTGAACCCTATTTACAGGCAGGTTCCCCGGCTTGTAGATAGCTGCTGCCAGCACTTGGAAAAGCATGGTAAGAATATTTTGTTTTCCCAGGAGTGGCAGATGTATTTTTACTATAATATAAATAAATGCCTATTTTGAGAAGTAAGTATATGCAAGGACATCTTTGAAAGCTAGACATTTTCCCTCCTGTTTTGCCTCTTGCTAAAAATACTGTCTCACAAGTAATTCCGTACATGATAGCTTCCCAAACTAAAGATCTGTGCTGTGAGCTTGTAATCTGGCCCATAGAGCACAGGGATGGAGCCTTTTCTTGGAGGTCACCCATCTTGTACTGGGGTGCTCAGCTCTGCAGAAAGAGCTCTTCACACCCCACAGGTTTACCTGTTCCTTCAGAACAAAAGGTCTGAAATGTTCCAGTCAGTCTGGAGTCATGCACAGCCAGTGGATCTTAAGGTGTGAGATCTAGATTAACTATTTATACTGTAAGACTTTTGATATTTGAAGATGGGGGTTCAGAATAAGAAAGAATTCCATGCTAAATATATATTAAGCTCCAAGTAGCCTCTTCCTGTTCGCTGCAAGGCTTGAAGGCTGAATACTCAGTTTGTCTCTGGCTTGATTCCTCCTGACTAGCCTCAGGCTCAGGCCTGCTCTCTCCAAAGGAAATCACAAACTCCTGCCAGCCTTCTTCCTGTGTGTTCATAATTGTCCAGTCACAAGCCTCCCACAGCTTTACCTAATGCAGAAACAATAGTCAATCTAGGTATCTGCTCACCATCTCTGCCAATGGATCTTAGCCTTGTAAAGTTTTTTAATGATAATTGAAATAACTTGGCCACAGGAAGATGGAGTTATCTCATGGCCAAATAATCAACAAACCATAAAATAATGGTGATTGTAACAGCAAATTATGTGTTTGATGCTAATTTCACCAGCAAGAAATCATTTACTAACTCTGAATGAAAGGCTTTTGCAAGATGAGGGACTGCAATTTAAACAACAATGCTCAGCTTTCACAATTCAAAACTGAAAACTATCTTCCTTACAAATGTATCAAGGAACACTGCAAAAGATAGTTGCTGTTAGTCTTTCACAGAGATTAGATACCATGGCTGACAAGTAAGGATGGGATGATTAAATTTGAGATGAATGACTTCCACCCCTTTAAGCAAAGGTAGCTGAGATGGAGAACATAAAAGTATCTGAGTCAGCCAAAAAAGCCATCCTGCTGAGCATCATTTGCATACTGTGATTTTATGTCACCTGATCATCTGTGATAAATTTTTTAATCCTTTTAATGCACTTTCATAACAAAGTTCTTTTCCATATGATGCTCTTTATATTTCCTTTACATTGAAGTTTTCTTTTAAAGGAAATTTATGATGAGTTATTGTGCCTTGTTTAAGAATTAACTATAATATACCACAGTGCAATAATCCGATATAATCTGGGGCAAATTCTTCAATTTTAAATTTAATCTGCTTTTCACAAGACAGTCATTGGCACTGAGAGAAACCTAAAAGTGGTAGAAGGTGGACACTGTAGCAACATCATTCCTGATTCTGAAATACTTGCCTATATGCATAAATCCTTTTTCAGCAACAAATCACGAGCAGTTTCTGATGACTGCTTTAAAAGATAATTCTGAGCATTAAATGACAAAAATGGTTATGTTTTTAGACATTAGAGCACCTGTCCTTGTCACCTTCCCTATTTTCCCTGGATTCACATCCCAGAGATATAAAGGCCTGGCTTTCTGTAGACCTGCAGTGAAGCAAAAACACTGCATGTGTAGGAATGGGTAAGCAGCCTGCAGGTTGCCCAGTGCGTGTAATCTCCATCTCAGATGATTCCCTGCCAGTGTTCCTGGATTTACTAAATGGTAGTCCATCAGTGTAATTTTTTGTTAACCAAAGAGAGAAGATTTGAAAAGAGGTGTTATGTTGAGACTAAAATCTAAACAGCAGAATCCTATCTGAATTTCTGTGATGAAGATCTGCAACTCCAAATACTGTTCAAGTTGACACATCTCCAGCAAGCAAGTGTAGCCTAATGGCTGTCAGAAGGCATTTCACAAGGAAATTTTACACTTCCTGTATGTCAGTAGAGATTAGAGCTGCAGAGTAGTCCTTGTTAGACCATAAACTTCCAAGCTTACGGATAATTTCATCCCTTTTGCAAAACTGTATAACCATGTAAAATTATATTATATACACAGGCCCTTCAGGCTCTAAAATTTCCACGCACATTGTCATTGCTAAAGACCATGTCACCTCTCAAATTTTTCAGGTCCTGTTAGTCTGCAAGATATGTCCATTTGAGAACCAAATTATAGTTTTTTGTATTTGTAGTGGCTTTCTGCAGGACTACAAGAAGGTTTGAACTGATTTCTTATGAAATAGCAGGCAACACCAATTTCCTAATTGCTTTAAGTCTAAATGACACACTTCTGCACTTTGCCTAAAGTACCACAATGCTTCTTTATAGCTTTCCCTCTATATAATAGTTGTTCCTACCTTATAAAGTGCACACAACTCCCTGTTGAAGTTCTTCCCTCTCACAGTCTGCCTGAGTGCCCTATTTAGGTACCTTTGAAGACTTTCAACTTTGTCATGACAAGAACTTTGGAGCCAGTGAGTTACCCCAAATACCAGCTTCATCCTGTTTCCAAATACACAGCTCAGTGCCCATGTATTTAGTTGTTTTACTGCCTGTTTCCTTTGATATCAGTCCTGGAAGTTACACCTCCAAACCCTGAGCAGTGCCTCAGTCTCTGCATACTTCTGTTCCTCATAGCAGTGGCACATCCGAAGTGGCATCAGAAATGTCACAGAGGTGCCATTTTGCAGATTGAGTGTGATCCTTTAAAACCACAGTGGGTGGCTTCTTAATCACATCTTGCATCAACGTGGTAAGTACACATTTGTGGAGAAATATGTTGCTTTTCTTTTTATTTATTCTTATAAGTACACTCATAGGTCAGAATGCTTTGGTTCAATGCAATTTTCAGGAGAAAATTAAGCAATAAAATAGTGCTATGATGTGTTTCACTTGCAGGTCTCCAGACAGTAGGAATATTCAGAGTTGGAAGCTCAAAAAAGAGAGTAAGACAGGTGAGTGGATATGGATATGGTTTTATTTCATCAGCTGTAATACAAACAAATCTGATTCCTTCTGTTGTTATTTCTTTCCCATCTGTAGTATGGTGAAATTTAGTCTTTCTGGGTCAGTGACTTTGCTGATTTTTGATGGCTCATAAAAGGCTACTCCAGTATCTTTTACATCTGGTGAAATCCTTGTCAGGTTCTCAGCAGGTTAACAGTCTCTGTATGTTTTGCTCTGGAAAAGTAGCACAGGGTTGGAGATCCAAATAAACTACAGTGAAGAAATTTTCCAAAGGTCACACTGCAGGGAAAAAAAAAATCTTGGCTGTTCGTTTCATCTCAGAAACAGCTGAAACTCCCAAAGTAAACTCAAACTGTAAATCTTCTTTGGAAAACTCACGGTATGAGAAAACATGCAAGTACAGAACGATCTCTTTGACCCTAAGATTGCTGCTCCTAATATCACCTTTCTTTTACTCCTGCTAGACTTCAAGGTCAGAGCAGACCCTTCCAAGTCTTAGTCTCAGCTAAATTATGAAAAAGCACAGATGGTGTGCAATTAGGTTCCAGAGATAAAGTCAAATGTGGGTGTTAGCTCCTAGGTATACCCACCTAGACATTCCCAGCAGCTGGGAATACATGTTGAATTAGGGCAGTGGAGATGGTTGTTAGTGTTTGCATGATGCATAAGGAAGAGATGAAAAGATAGAGGAAAATGTCCCTCACAGGAAGTTAAGACCAAAAACATGAAACAGAAAAAAAAAAGGCAACAGAAAGCTTGACTGCATCTGATCCTACAGTTTATAGTTCTTTGCAAAAAGTTGCAAAAACTTCATAGTGTAATGTTTTATCATTCTGGAAAGTTACCTTGAATAGCTAAACTGAATTGATTTTGGCAGGTAGGACAACATAGCCTACTGAATTGTAGCTTATTCTCCAGCAGTTTCTATTCCTGAGTCACTGGTGTTACACTAGGCTATAAAAACATCTGCAGAGGCAGTTTTCAGATCAACACTGAACTAGATAAAGTAGTGAAGTTGTCTCACATTTGTGTTGCAAGCTTCAGTGTCAAAATATACATAACCATTAGGGGTGAGTACAATTGCATCATACATCTGGGGGAAAAGCAGAGCTTCTATCATTCACTTGTAAACTAAGCCTTACTCTGAACATTAATGACTTTCACCACTTTTTGTTCTACTTTGTTTTCAAAAGGTGGGGAAATCAAGAGATTTGGATATCTATGTTTTTATTACATGGATTAATTTATTGAACTAGGTAAGCTGATATATTTCATTAAACAACAAGGAAGCATCAGCTTGGCCCTTGTAGTTACAGTAATAAATGCTGTCAACATGAACACATGGGAAAGTCTTGATTCAATTAAAATTCCACTCATTTTCTGAACCGTAGAAAGCCAAACCCAGCACTTAGATTTTGGTGTGCTTTTGCAGCTGTTCATTAGTTTTTCTTGTGTAGAAAGTAAGCATATTTTGTTTGCCTTCCTTCCTCAGTTAGAAAATGTCCTGTTTCAACTGTAGTTTGTTGCAGTAAATACATAAGTAAGTAGATACATGTGCCAGAGGTGGTTTTTTTTGGTGAGCAGGAAGAGAAAACCTAGAACATGTCTATCTCTTGCAAACTTCTTCCTTCATGTTCAGTGAGGTGTAGGACAGAGATTCCCAAGCTCATGTTGACTCAAGGTGGTAGATCTGGTGCATCAGGGTGCCAGGTTCCATCTTGTGTCTGAGCATTGTTGCCAAGATTGGGATGGGCAACCCTTGATGCTGGGCCTGGTGACATTGTGGCAGCTTCAACCCTGAGGATGAAATAGTCGGAGCTGTGCTCTCCCTGTTCCAGCACAGATGTCCTCATCTCTCATATCCAAGATTCAGTGGATGCTGTAGTTCACCACCTGTATCTTCCAAAGTCTGAAAGCATTCCATGTGAATGGAGTCTGAAAGACTTGAAGTTGAAATGTACAATTTACAGTTCTAACAGCCATGATACCTGGGCCTGAAATGTGGCCACATCTCATCAAGGCTTCTATGAAATTTTGCTGCTTAGGATATCTCTGTAGGTCTCACAGGATATCAGATCACAAGGGCCATATTCAAGTCTGTAACAGCAGTTTGTGATTTAGCCAGCTATTTGGGAAGTCTGAATTCCTGATGCAGTGCTAATCTGTTTCCTCAGCTGCTTTTGGGCACTTAAGTGCAGAAACAATCTTCTGGATTGAGGTAATTTATGGTGCTCTGCAGGGATGTTCTGCTTTTGTCACCAGTCTGGAGAGTAGAATTAGGCTGGAAATGAAGTTCTCAAGTTGGCACTGGAAAATCTTTGACCATAAATCAAAGAATAATATTAGATAAAGAACATATTCTGGTCTTCATAGCATAATTATTTATTATTAATAATGACTGATATTAATAATGTTAAAAGTAATCCTAATAAATTAGAATGGAGACTGTGGTTTTTAATGAATATCTTTGTGCTTTCATATTGGTTGTTAATCTGAGCTGAAAACAAAGGATTTTCACACTGAACACACTGAAGATAGATTTGCATGTGACCAAGATTTGCTACAAATTTTTACAGGCATGTAGTTTGCTTGTGACTTAGCTTCTTTCCTCTCTTTGGTATATTTGTAATATTCCTGATGAAGAAACCTGATACCTCACATTTCTTTGTTTATAAGATTTAGCTGTAATCACTCTCTGAGAAGGTAGGTGTGACATTGTGATACCTCATAATGTTAGCAAAGGTACAATTTTTTTCTAGGAAATAGTTTTAAAACCTCTAGACTGTTTTCAAAATGCAAAAAGAGTAAAAGGTGAAGCTGTCTTCCTTGAGGAAAGCATTCTGCTCTTTCTGCTGGAAAATCCCTCCAGAAGGGCAAGCTTTTACCTTTTCATAAGTTATCTTGGATTTGGAAGAGTGTTTTCATCTGCCTTTGGGAAGTGTGATGCCTTTAATTCAAAGTGTGATGCCTTTAATACAGCGTTTGTCTGAGGACCAAAACAGGGGAAAAAATTAGCAATACCTTGTAATGATGTTAGCTTGCTATTTGTGAACTCTGTAATGATGATTACTTAATGAATATAACTAAATTAGGAAGGCAGAACAAGGTGTGTGTGAAGGAATACTGTGAGGTCTTACTGAACCTGTCTGCTTGATACCTATCTTTACATACAGTCTTAAATGACAAGAGAAATGTGAATTTGGTGGATATTAACATGATATTACTAATATGTTTTTCTACAAAATCATAAGTGTTATAAAATGCAATTTTAGTCTTTCTGATTCCAGGGATAATTCAGTAAGGTGATATGAGAGTCTGTCTTGTAATTTTCCTTATTTTCTCTGGTTTCTGCTTTTGCTATGAATCTTGCATTTTTGCAAAAATTATTCTTGGATACATGTTTTTATACAAGAATGTCATATATTAGCTAGAAAAAAAAAAGTATTTTATTACAGCCTGGTGCAAACCTTAAGTTATTTATAACATATTAAGCAGCAATTAGATATTAATTATGTCGTTGACCTTACCAAAAACTAGTCATGCTCAGTCTTGAAATTAAAAAGGAGTAAATCTGCTTTTCTAAAGATTTTCTGTGTTGGGATGCATTACTGGGGACGATAAGTGACTGTAGTTTTCTCTCATGATTTTTTTCAGTTACGTGAAGAGTTTGACCGAGGCGTAGATGTTGTATTAGATGAAGAGCACAGCATTCATGATGTTGCTGCCTTGTTAAAGGAATTTCTGCGTGACATGCCTGACCCACTTCTCACCAGAGAGCTTTATACACCTTTCATCAACACACTCTGTGAGCTCTACAGCATCTTGATTTATCAATTTTCAAAGGCTAATTTGTTTGAATTCTTTGATCTCTACTAATAGCCTTCTTTTAGTCTATTCCTTTAATGTTCTGGCTTTGATTTGTTCCAAATATTTGTTTAATACGCTATAAATTATATAGTATATTTAATAACAATAATATATATATATAATATAATACAATATAGTGTATAAGAATATAAATAATATAGTATATTCTCTAGTATAAATTTACTGAGGTCTTGGTTTTACTTCTTGGTTTTATATTGTAGAAATATAATCCAGAAAACTAGAACAAGGGTTTCACTAACTATATATATTTTTGCATTTGTAAGGATGGAATTCATGTTGTCTATTAAAACCTGACCCTGTCTTTGATCCAGCACTGCCAGGTCACAGACTCCCATTTGAATCCTTGTCTCTTAAAATTTTTAGATCTGTCTACTGACCAAAGTTCCAGCTTGGCTTGAAAAATTCAAGTTTCTTCATATTGTTCCTTTCATTTATTCTTCTTTGATGGTCCTCAAAGCCATCATATTAAGTACTCCCAATTGTGTTGCCTAAGACCCAAGTACACACTCTCAGGGGTTCAGGAAAAAGTTAAGTTGGACATTTCAAGCTTAAGCAGCTGCCTGGTATGGGTTCTTCAGATGCTTTCTAGCCCTCATGTCTGAGATCCTGCCTCTGTCCCACCTTTGTCACTGGCTATCATTTAGATGGTAGATGGTAGTGATAGCAGAATGTCCTTTTATTGCTCTGGTTGCTTTCCAAAGTTCTGGTACTTCTGCAAGATGAAAAACTGTAAGAAAACTGATTAAAAATGTCTGAAGCATAAATCTGACTGGAATGCTTGATGGCTACTGTACATACCAGTAGCCATACCTAAATGAATGGAATAAGTAGAAAAGTAAGCAGAATATTTGAGTCCAGTAACAGTGATGGAGTGTAAAACATGGATTTTGCTCTGTTTCAGGATAAGAAAAATCTTATTGAAAAATCTTATCTTATGAGCAAAATGTTGACCAACTAAGGCAAAAATCCCATAGCAGTAGTTCTTAGAGTTTCGATGTTTCCTTAGAGTTTTCTCTTTTTCTTCTGATGTTGTAAGGAAAATGGTTCTTAAACAAAGCTATTCCTATACCTTCCTTTGGGTTGGGATCAGTATATTTGTTCTGCTTTTAGGTTAGTTGGAGTGATTTCTTAGAACATATTTTTTCCCCTCTTAGTATTAGAGCCAGATGAGCAGCTCAGCACCTTACAGCTTCTCATTTATCTTCTACCTCCTTGTAACTGCGATACCCTTCACCGCCTGCTGCAGTTCCTCTCCACAGTAGCTGGCCATGCAGAAGACACCAGAGACAAGGATGGCCAAGAGGTAAGTCCTGGTCACTTGTGTCCTTTGACTTTACTGAATTCATGGTCTGAAGAGAGATCTTTAAAGCCTT
The DNA here is from genome assembly GCF_028551555.1 of Melozone crissalis. Taxonomy (NCBI): domain Eukaryota; kingdom Metazoa; phylum Chordata; class Aves; order Passeriformes; family Passerellidae; genus Melozone; species Melozone crissalis. Next base: position 56,166,355 of record NW_026535791.1, on the reverse strand, counting down.
GAAACATACACAATGGTGGCATATCCCTGAAAGATGAGAGAGACTTAATCTGTTTGCCTGCACTTCTGCCATTTGTTTACAATGTTCTTAGGGCTGTGAAGGTTTAATTTTTGTATGACTTAACCAGTAAAGCATCTACCACTTCCTTTGGGAGATTCAGTGTACCAGCCTTGCTGTCAAGAACGTCTAATGTCATCCATCCTTCCCCTGCTGCCTTGTTTTATCCCATTATATTCTATGGGAAAAGTACTCAGAAACGGTCAGGCATGCATTCATTTCATTCATTTTCTTTTCATTCTCTGTTGTTGCTTTTTTACATGACTTTTGGACAGAGCAGTTTGCTTCCTGGTTCTCTTAGCTTCCTTGTGGGCCCTGGGTAGTGAAAAATAAACAGAGGACAGGAACTCCAGCTGTATCCTTGCAACTGACAGACCTCATCACTAGCTGGAGTCAGGGTTCATCTTTGCCCATTTTCTTTCTGACCTCCTTGGCTGTTGCAGGCAGAACCAAATTCAGTGGAGAGTTTGATGTGCACTCAGCCCACAGAGACAAGAATACCCACAGCCATGGGGCTGAGCTCTAGCCCTGAGCATTTCCATGTCTGCACCCTGTGCCCATTCACGCTGGAGAAAACCTGGAAATCCAGGCTTCCCATTTCCTACTAGGGAAGTGCTCGCACCAGTGGACTGCTGTGTAAAAGGAGGCAACTCTGTTAAATGAATAAAATGGATATAATCTGTGAGTGCTTGACAAAAATATACTGGTTTATCTGTGGAAGGACTTCTCAGTCCTCTGAACTGCAGCAGAGACTACTTCTGAGACTCTTATGAAACTCCTTGAGAATTTTGTCTTCCAGATGGAAAATCCTGCTGATTTTGTCAGATTTGGATCCCTTTTGCAATTGTCTGGTTTCAACAATTAGCACTTTGAGACTTATTTTTGCCAAATTTCTGCCTCAAATCCTAACTTCCAGCTATTCCATCTTTACAAGTCCTAACTTCCAGTATTGTATGTGACTTCAAGGCCCATTTCACTTTTAAATCCACTTTGAATGCTATTATTTTTATTCTCAGCAAGGAGTTGATAAAAAACTATATCACTGTGATGGGAAACATTTAGAAAAAGCAGCTTGTAATACTTTAGTGTGCTTAAAAACATGTATAAGCCAGCTAAGGTCATGGTCCCCCTGGTCCTGCAAAGAGTTCTCTGTTGGTTCAGGAATGAACCCAAGAGGATCTTATTGCAGGGCTAGGGGATGCTGCTGAGCAGAGTTCATTTGGCTCAACCATGGTACATCAGCTTTGCCACAGGTATTTTGGTAAGGCAGGTTTATGTCAGTTATCTTGACAGTATTGTAAGCATCAGGAATATTATGTGCAACTGGATACCTTTTATAGATAATACAGTATTCTGCTCACAATTATTTAAGCTATTTATGAAGAATTAAGTGAATAAAGGCATTCAGGGCAAGAGAAAGTATTTTATCAGACTGTTTGCTATCACTGGAAGGAAAACAGCCAAGCTTTGGCACACAGGCCCTCTTGTTGATTTCTTTCAACAACCCTTCTCTCACAAAGATGAAGATGGATGACTAACTTTATTAAAATTGCTCATTCAGTTTATTTTGGTGGAAATGTTTACAACATTTTTTAAGGATGCCCTGAGGCTGCCCTTAAGAAAAGGCTCACTGTTTGTACAAACAGCCTGCACATGCAGATCTGGGCACAGCCTGAGGCTGCCCTGGCACACTTGAGGCCCCCTGTGCCTGTGCATCTGTGGTGGCTCAAAACTCAGAGTTTAAAAAGCAGGTCACCTGAGAAACAGCTGGTGCTTGGTGCTGTGCAAACAAGGTTTGCTGTTCTCACAGTCCTGCTGGGATGGATCTCTAAACAAAGAGCCAACATGTTTGCTATGACTGCCCATGCACCTACTTAGTACAGGTTCTTTTCAACACTACACACTGCTCCTACAAATAAAAAGCTTTTTACTGTCATTTCTGTGCTGTCTAGTTGAGTTCTTTGAAAAATAAACCAGATGTAGTCAGTGCAATTTTAAAGTTTGACTAGAGTATTTGATGAATGATCAACTACAAAAAAAAAAATTAAAATACTGCTTTGAAATCATCTGTTTTGTACAACTCACTTTTGAAGTTCTATTTTTACTACCTCTTTTTGGTGTCTCTTCATATCCTTTTTAAAAACTATTCGTTCAAATGACTTCTACTTTTTATTAAAGAATAGAAAGGGAAATTAATAGTCTAATCACAAATATGACAATGAAAGTTTTGGTGTAATAATGTGTGTGACATATTTTTCAGGTAATTCCTGTCTAGTCTAGTATGTATTCCTAGCCTTTTGTTTCCTCAAAATTCAGGTTACTGTTGCTTCCTTGAGCACAGGTTTATAAAAATAGGAAAAAAGATAAAAACCCCAACAAACTGTAACAAGCCACCAAACAAGTAAACATTTGGCATGTTCTAGAAATACAGGAAAATACTCATAAAGGAAGTTACCTGCTCCTTAATAATCTCAACAGTTTAAACGTGGAAAAGTATCACTTTATGTTTCAAATCATGAATGCTGCTTGAGAAAGCCGGGAGCTTTCAGCATTAGGTCCTAGGAGACAGTAACGTCCTGAGATGCTGAGGTAAGAGGGAGGTTGCTCTGAGTTCAGAAGTTTGCCACTGTTGAGCTCCCAGGGAATTAAAGGCAGAAAACATTTCCACCTTCTACTCCTCTAATCCACTTGAAAATATATCCAGAAAATCTACAGTGCTTGTTGCAGAGATGTTCAAAACAAGGTGTTTCTAAAAGTTATTCATTTTTTATTGACAAGCAGCAGGTTTTGATTTTGATGAATGGAGCATCCACCAAATCAGGGGGGACAGAGAGTGTTTCTGTGTGGGTGTTAGGGGTATGAGTGTGTATAGATGTGTCTATATAAATATCTGTATATGTCAGGCCCTGGGAGACCCCACCTCATTTTTTTTCTCTTTTCCAGATTACTGGGAACAAAATGACATCGCTTAACCTGGCCACCATCTTTGGCCCTAACTTGTTGCACAAGCAGAAATCTACAGACAAGGAATTCTCAGTTCAGAGCTCAGCTCGAGCTGAAGAGAGTACTGCTATCATAGCTGTTGTGCAAAAGATGATTGAAAACTATGAAACCCTGTTCATGGTGGGTGGATATTTTTTCATATTTCTCTTCTACATTTGCAAGATAAATGCGAAAATAGCTGTTTGATATTAAAGTAGATGAGGATGAAATAAACTGTAGAAGCTGCATTAAATTAGGATCAGTAATTATTGGTAACAAAGAGTAGTCTTCTAGCAAGGAGAATGATTTGCAGTAAGTAAAAATATTAAAAATGTGTGCTTATATCTTGCTTAGAATGGTTTTGTGCAGGTAAAGGTACATTTTTTAGAAGATTGTGAAAATGATGGGGTTGGCCATTCAGTTGTATACTGAGCAATGCATAGACAAGACTGAAAATGATCTTTCACATCTCAGTTTTGGAAGTCAGGAAGAAAATTTTTCTGCAGGGATTAAGACATCCTTGATTAATTTAAGGAATTACCTTCCCGACCCAAGACTTTTTTATTGGTTGGATGGAGAGGAAGGACAAAGCTTTCTTATTTATTAGTTGGGTAAAGGGAATAAAACATAAATCTGTGTAGTTCCTGAGTTCCCTTCAGTTCTTTAGCTGAAGCAAGCAAGTTCTTCATAAGAAAGCTGATGGCCTTGGAGTTGGACATGTTGTTTACTTCAGATGAAGCTGAGTTAGGTCACATTTCTTATGCCTAGCAGTTACCTGAGCAGTTAATTCTGTGACTTTATCTCATGCTCTTTTTGTCTACAAAATTGTAGGTCAGCTCAGCATGATTTGTGTCTGAGGGAGCCCTGCTCTGGAGGTAGCAGAGGCCAGTCAGACCTAGTGGTGGTCTTCATTATTCTGTATTCGTTTTAGTAAAAATACACATTGTAACAAAACCAGTAATCTTGAAAAAGTAGAAAAACTTTGGTTGTTGTGTCGAGACTAAGCAGCACTGTATGTTACACTGAGGAGATAAATTCCCAAAGCAGAAAGAACACTCTGGAAACCTTCAGTGCTTCAGCAAAGCCGAGTGCTGGAGACCTTGTTGGAAGATGATGAACAGCCCTGAACTGTGGGCTGATGGCCGCAAAGAACTGTAAATGGAAGATGTCTGTCAGGTTTCAACAAGGGAGTAGACATGAGAAAGCAATCATGAGCCCTGCCTCAGATATCTTAGCCTCAGATGAACTTCTTTGTGGTTTTCCTGCCTTTTATTTTTATTCTTGTACCAGTGAGACACTTGCAATAGTTTTCTTTTTTGTTTTCTTTCTTTTTTTTTTTAATGCCTTTTACAGCTGGGGGAAATGCTAGGTGCTATTTTTTCCTTCCACCTCAGTAAAAGAAAGTGACAGAACTGTACTCCTGTGTGAAGGTCTACTGGCCCAGAGTGTGGATGGCACTATCAAGTTTGAGATAATACGTGAATAAGAATACTTAATATAGTGGAAGTGTTCTTATTGTTGTTTCTCTTTAAGAACTTCTAACAGCACAGACACAACTCAGTCCATAATACTTAAAGCATGCATTGTGACTTTCAATGTGGAAAGGATGGGGCTAAGGTTAGACTAACCTGCATCTGGGCTCTAATTCTGATTGATTTATTCCTTCTTCTCTTCAGTGCTTCAACTTTCTTCTAGAGGTTAAATGGAGTGTGGGAAAAAGAATTTCTTTTGTTTTCCAGAGTTGCTTTTACTGTTTATATTCGACATTTATGCTACATTAAAAAAAAAAAAAAGAGAACATCTGGAGTTAAACATTCAGCTACAACTATAACATGGTGTATTAATGCTCAGATGCTTTTGTGTTTGGGTTTTTTTTTTCTTTCTATTACTTTTATGTATGGGGAGGTTATGAAACTGTGATTGGTTTCAGCATTGAAACTGGAACAACATTTGGAACCAAACCCTAGGAAAACAAAATGTGGTGGTGGACCACAATATCAGAATGATTCTGATTTATTGGTGGATCAGAGAAATTCTGTTTTTTGGAACAACCCAGGATATTGAGCACCATTTTTACTGAGTAACTATGATTAGCATCAGTAGCATGCAAAAGTGGATTTCCTGTAGAAGATGGAATCTGGTCATTGCTTCATTGATGTCAGTGATAATAATCACTTTCATATCCAAATCTTGCCCATTTCAATGAGTCTTGGGGATGTATTAAAATTAAGGACTGTTCTTTGCCAGTCTCTGTAGCTGAATGAAAGGAAGCACAACTCAGCCACTCTTCATTTTTGACTTGGCTTTGCTTGAAGGATGGAGATCAGCAGCTTGTTCATGTATTTGATCTCCTAATGTCCAAATCCAGCCCTGCTGCAAAGAAGTGCGACTGAGTATATGAAATTTCATATTTTTGCATTTAGAGGCTACTGTGACCTTCCCACTGTGGAGGCAGCCACACACTGCCATTCTGTGCCACATCAGTGGCCAGGGACAGCACAAAGGAGATGCCTCAAGGGTCCCTCCACTCTTCTGTGTGTCAACAGCTGTGACTCTTATGTAGCACCCAACCCCAAAATCTCAGAATATCTGGTACTCTACTGGAGTCCTCACAACCCTGGAGCCCTCTGATATGTCCCTATATGTCCTCCAGAGCTGTTTTTTCACCAGCTTCCTTAGCTTCCCTTCTGCCCCAAATTTCAAGTTCTCATCCTTCTACTTACGTGCAATTACCAGTGAAACAATTAATTCAGTAATAGTTATGGTGACATTTTCCTGAGATACTGATATTGTAATTCTCTATAAGTGTAAGTTTACAATTACATGCATATCAATTCTACACTTGCCAAGTAACTGAACTAAACTGAAGAAAATTGCTGCACAGGAGGAGCCCCCAAACACAGTAGGCACCTAGCAAGGAGACCATCAGTGGAAATCTACTTGCAGATTCATTCTGGTAAAAGACCTATGAATCAGTAGAACCATTAAGTTTGGGTTTCAGGGAAGCTTTCTGTTGGAACTGAGCTTCTAGTGGAACTTTTTCAGACTTTTTTGTGATGGATTTATAATTTTTTTTTTTAATAAGGCAAGATGTATTTTTATTTTCTGACAAAATTCTCTCAGTAGTTTCTTAGAAAGTTATTTGATAAAAAGCTGAGTAGAAAGATACAGACAAAAATGTGTGGATTTTTTTTGTTACCATGAAACTCTATGTGGAGTTTCTTCTAGTGTACAGAAAGGCTCTCTAAATGGAGAAGTTACAGTACACCAGGTTTCTAAAAATTATATTCCTATTAAAAAAAAATTGTTTAAAGACCAGTGTATCAGTGACCATCAATAAGATATTTTTCCAGTTCAGAGACTGAAAACAATATTAAAAAAATGAGTATGTGGTTACACAAGTTTTTCATAGAGATTTTGGATCAGTTTGAATTAAATTATGCATATCTTTATTTATTTTCTAATTATTTCCTTATTTTAAGAAATATGTCTTTTATGTAACTAGACTCCTTAAATACCTCCCAAAATGGAATATTCCCCTGGGGAACGTGTTAGTAATTCTATTCCTATTTCCCAGGAAATGTCAGGGAGAACAAATGGTCCATGAAGTGTGACTTGAAGCTCAAGAGATTCAGGCTCTGACAGATTACATCCAGAAACATATATTGCCCAGCTGCTGACCCCTTGTTGAGATTGTCTTGCACTGACTTTCACGTGTCATGAGTGAACCTGGGCTGTTCTTGGATGGTTTCATCTGTTCCAGTGTTTTGAAGTTTGTGTTGAGCATTCTGCTGTAATGCAGACAAAGCAGACAAATCCTTACTTGAAGATTGATAAGAGTCATGTAAAGTGCAGTTGGAAACACAAAGTTTACTTGTGCAGGTTTTGGGGTGCCATTTCTGCTACCCGCCCAGGAGATGTTGCTGTATCCTGCAGCATCTGAAGCTGTCGAGGGTATTGAAGGTTCATACCCATACAAAGTGCAAAGAGAAAGCACATCAGAAGGCCGAACTCCAAAGGTGACACAAATTCTGACTGAGCCTGTTGGTCAGAGTGGCTGGAGAGGCAGAAATGGAGATTGGTAAATGTCCTCAGATCTTTGAAGGGTGGTGTAAAGTAAATACCTTAAACGGGAGCTTTTGAGATTGTGATACCTAAGTGATCCCACTGTTATTTCCAGATATAATAACCAACTGGACACCTACCAGTTATTCGACAGTAATCAGCATTGAACATTGTACAAAGTGGTCTTCAGTCCTACTTCATCTGTTCTTACATGAAATTTCTCTTTTAAGTGAAAGCTTCTGAATATTTTATATACTTTCTGTAAATGTACTTGTACTTGTTCATTTAGATTAAGAATAGCACCAAAATTAATGTATATGAAAGGATATTAACCTCCAACTAAGTATTCTTTTATGTCTTCATAGGTTTCCCCTGATTTACAGAATGAAGTGCTTATTAGCTTATTAGAGACTGACCCAGATGTTGTAGACTATTTGCTGAGGAGGAAAGCTTCCCAGTCATCGTGAGTAATCTGTTTTTTCATCATCCCTTTTTCTTCTGGGAATTTCTATCTCCCACTGGAAGTGTCCAAAAGGTTCTAGTTTTCCACAGCTCTTCTGCACTGTCTACAGTGGAGTAGAAATATCCTCCCTATTACACAGACTCTGCCAAAGAAATTCTGACTCTTGTACAGCATTTTCTAAAGACAAAACTTGTTTCCCTGATTCAGAGGAAAGATTGTGTTCTGCTGCAGAGAACAGAATGACATGTACATAAAAATATTCAGTGCACTATTATCTGACAGGATGTTTTTTAGTCATCTGCTGGTTTGTGTCTTGGGTTTATTGTAGTCTTCAGTAACAGGAAGCATGTATTCCACTATCCTTGAAACACACCCTAGAGTGCCTTAACACCATCACAGTGAGCTGCTTGACCACTCTGTCATTCTTTTCCTATCCTATACATGTAGGACATTGTGAACAAGCCAACTGCCACAACAGCAGCCCTATGGAGACTTTGGATATTATTTAATTGTATGCTTTGTGAAGGATCTGAAGAGAAAAAAAATCACACTGGTCACTATAGCAGTTATGATACATAACATATTCTTGTGTATGGTGTACCTGCACCCTTGTGCCTTAATGCTGTGAGTTTGTACATTCAGATTAACAGTATTCCTGGCTTTCTTATGGGACCACACACTCATTGTCATTATTCTAGTGAATCCCAATATAGCAGACCCCAAAATCACAAAATTTGATAGAATTGCTTTAAGTAATTTTTAAGAGGGTTTGTGGACTCTAAACTCGCTGGGACATATTGGACTTCGTCTTCCTGTGTTTGTGGAAAGTGCCTAGTGCATTCAGAATATAATTAAAATTGAATTTGTGTAGTCAGCTATGATTTTTTTTCTCTCCCTCTTAACATTTTATATTTGGAGGTAATGTAATGATGTGCCTGGCTTCCAAGGGAAAGGTATACAAGAAATAGTGTAACTAACACCTTCAGGAAAAAGCTTTCTTTAACTACAAAATTTGGAAACAAAAATATGTGCAGTATATATTGAGTTGTAAAGGATTTTATTAGTTTGCTAACTTAACCACATGAGGTAGAAAATTATCACAGATCATCTGATTTGGGGTAATTTTCTCTGTGTGAAGTAATTTCAGCTAGTTTGTCTGATTGACAAGTAACCATATGTGTATTTAGATCACAGTAAGTGCAGGATAGTTAGAGGTACATAAACTGTCTTTTAGACTTGTTTCACATTTGTCAGAAGCCAAGACTACAATCAGGACAGACACTACAAAACATATGACACAAGGTAGTGTGTTGAGACTTCTTCCTTTCAGGCCTTAGTTTGGAATGATCAGATAATTTCTAGCTCAAGCTAATAAAAACTTCATGCAGGATTTCACTGTCTGTATAACAAAAAGACATCAAATCGTATCTCACTTGTGACTACACATACCAATTGTGCATAAGTTAGTCACAAATCATTGTGGATGTAACAGGTAATTGTTAGATCCTGATACCTTAATTGACTTTTCCTTGAAGTTTCTTACTCTTAGCCAGCATGCACACCTTCAGGAGAAAATGCAGCTTTTGTGAAAAGCTGGTCACACTGGCAAAAGGCATTTTGTAAGGAAATGTTCTGAAGCCAAACAGGAGCATATAGCTACAGTAGTGCTAATTTATTGTGTTGTCAGTAATGGGCAGATGAAATATCACTGAGTTAGGAAAAAATTTCTGTCATTTTTTTTCTACTTTGCTGTCATGTAAGTGATTTACTTTTAGTGTTAATGAGATATGTTTTCACTGTGGTTGCAACTTCTTGGTTAAAATATTCCAGGCAATTAGAGAGAATGTTGCTTAGTGTTATTGCTAGGAGTGTGATGCTCTTAAGAGATTAATGTATTTCACAACATGATCTCAATTTTGAGGCTACAAATGTGTTGCTTATTTTTCCTATAAGAAATGTGAGACAGCAGACTACAAGGAGATGTTTGTCTTGATTTCATAAAATTGAGCCTCCAAAATATATCTTTCTTATTGGAAATTGCCTGGTCACATACTCAAAATACAAATGTGGATCTGTGGACAAAAAACTTTATATATTCTTGAGACAGTCTTCATCAGAAAAGCTAGTTGACTGCATAAGTATAGAATCAACTTTGAGACTTTATTGTCACATTAATTGCTTTGAAGGTCCTGTTCTGCAATTGCCCTCACATTTCTGCTCTTGCTGTCATTATAAATGCTTTCTTGGCTCTTACCTAACACAGAAAACACAATCTCTTTTCCTCCCCAGAGGAGGACAAATCACACGTTCCTCATCTTTCAGTTCCCTTAAGAGCTAAGCATTGTGAACAGTGTGTCAGGGAATTTATGGAAGTTGTTCATGATAAAGTGCTAATTACAAATGGCAGCAATTGTGAAGTGTGCTTTTGTGGGTGACTTCCCAATTTTTTTGTATGTTGGCTTGATGACAATGGAATTTGGGTTTACAGCTGTAAGATGAAGCATCTTTCAACTAACAAAAAATAAAATCTATTTCTTATGGTTATTTAATGCTTATCATGGTTAGTAGTCCTTTCAGAGTAAATAAGTTGCAAAGTTACAGCAGTTTTGTATGTTTTTGGATTATGATAATGAGTTTCAATCCATCCTGATCTGTGACACAAAAATGAAGCCATACGACAGGTCATGCAGTATGTGTAAATGCAGTTTTTAAAGCTGCAGAGGCTCCTTGAAACATTGAGTCCTTTACCCTGTTACAGCAGCAACCTCATCACAATCCCACAGTAATCTGCCTTGTTGGTAGCACCTGTGTTACTCAAATATGTGTGGAAATTAGTACTGTGTGCTGCCAAGCCATCTCACTCCATATGATTTGCCTCTTGAAGGTGTAATTGTTTTCCCACTCAGAAGCTTTAAGTTATAACAGAAAAGGGTTTCTGCCAGAAACAGAAAGGGATTTCCTATTTTGATAACCTTGATGCTAGTAGAAAAGTAAGAATATCCTCAGTAGAAGCAATTATTGTGATTAACACATTTCCAGTCCACCCATGCAGCTGGACTCTGGAGGACAACATCAAGTCATAGAAAGATGCCTGTTGTTTTGGAATCTGAAATTGTATTTTTAAATTCATGTGGCATAGGTTTCTTCTGCTGCTTTCAAATCTTTCCATTGGTACTTAGCCACTTTTAAAATCTTTTCCTTAACATACTTCATAGTCCCTGAAAAATACTTTACCTGCCTTCCCATTCCACACATTTGATTGCACATAATCATCTATTATTCCTTGTGGGGACAATTATCTACCCTTCCTCATATATTACATATAGAGGAGTGGGTATCTTACACAGTATTTATGTTTGCCTTCCAATTTAATTTCTCCCTGGTGAGTGGGTAGAGAATCTCACTGTCCAAGGGAAGAATTTTGAATTGTAGCAAACATCCATTTGCTAATGAACTCAAACAGTAAAGCAAACAGATGCAAAACTTTCATTTTAAGGGATTTGTGAGAATTCTTTCTTTGTTTGCAAAGAAGCAAACCAAAGTGTTCTTGCAAGTTGTTGTATTTTGTTTGTGAAGCAAACCTGCAAATGTATGAGTTCAATTTCCTGCTTTTAAGTATTTAATCCATTTTGATGGTCTCTTGTAGTAAGATTGACAGAGTCCACTGCAGTTCCTTTGATTTTTAAAGCTATTTTGCCTGAACAAATTTGAAAGTGATATTATATATGTATATAAAAAATAGTATGGACTTACCAGCCAAAACTATAAATCAGTTTAGAAACTTGAATGTTTGAATCTTTCCAAAGACTTGAAAGTTTCCATTCAGGTAAATTTTTAGCAGGAGCTCTGTCTTGAGAAGAGGTAGACTATAACAGATCATTCAAGGTAAGACATGAAATCAGTTTGTCACAAAACTCAAGTTTATGTTCCCACATTCTTTCATTTCCATTTCCCTTATTCCTTGTGTTACCTTGCTGTGGCTAAGTGCTATTTTACCTCTGTCTTTACCCTGTGCAGCAGAGTTTTGATGGTTTTGGTGCTGCAAAGACTTACATGCAATAAACCTTACTGTTTGGATGACATTCAATCTAGAAGGCTGGAAAAAAGGGCATTTGGTCATAGGAAACTTGCAGATAGCAACATTTCTCCCCTTTTCTAAGTTCTTCTAGTTCCTTCTCCCCTTTTCTAAGTTCTTCTAAGTCCTTCTAGTTCTTCTGAAAATCCCAAGACATTGCTTAAATCTCATATCACTGCACGAGGGTTTTTAGGACTTAGGAGGACAGAAAGAAAGAAGCAAGTCACAAAAAACAAGAAAAAAGGTTTGTGATAGAATTATACATACTTACAAAACTATAGTTCCTCAGTGTGCGTCTGCCTATAGATTAATTTACATTGGATTTATGTTCAGATAAGAAATTTAGTTGAGAAGTTACATACTTGAGACTTTTTTTTTTAATGATTCCCCAGCATTACCATGCTTCTCTGGGAATCTTGTGACAAAGCAACTTTGCCAAATGGCAGCTCTGCTTTTTGGACTTTCCTGAGTTTAACTCCAGTGATGGTTTTGTCACTGAGAGTTACTGAGGAGTAACATTATTTAGTTACCAACACATTTTGATTGCTTTCATACTGGAAAAGAAAAAAGGAATATTGAAATACCATAGTACTCATGCTGTTGATTTATATGTTTTATTTTTTGGGACATGCGATATGTAAACCAGCCAGGGAAAAAACAACAGCTTGAAAGTGGTGTTAAGTTTGGTCATTATTTTTGTATTAATATTTATTATGCTGTGGTTGGCTTTGTGTTTTCTTTATTTTCTTTCTTCAGTTTTATTTTATTTGTATGGAAAGACAGTTACTGTTCCATAATGAGAAATGAGTTTTGGCTGCTCACTACATTCAAGCTGTCTTTGGATTTGACTATGAAAAGGGCTGACCATTTTCAGACATTTACAGGAATGAGCCTCTGTTGTATCACATGAAATTAGAACAGATATTAATGAGAGGTTGCTTAAAGAAGTGTTTGACTCAAGCAAAAAATAAGCATTTACAAAACAGAGGTGCAGAGAAATGAAAAATGAGTAATAGAAATATGAGTTAGCAAGGAACAACAGGGAAAAAAATTATGTTTATTTACAGAGTAGTTCTACACGTTCTTTGTGGATATTCAGTGACTCACAGCCTGCCTCCTACCTGCATGGCAAACTGTGACAGTTCAAGAAATCTCCATCAATGTTCCCAGCACATTTCAAAAATTAGTTGTCTCTCTGACCTTTGGCTGTACTTAGGTGGGAGTTGTGTTTGCCTTTTCTTGGCAGAATTAAAGGCAGTTCATGTTGTTGGGGGTGTGAAGGTAAAAAGGTAAAAGAAGTTGTAGAAGGTATCAGTGGAACCAGTTGTTTGATGCCCCAGCCATAAGTACAGTAAATACAACTGTTTGTCCCTTGTAGAACATTTACCTTCTCATGTCTCTAGAAGAGGATCATTCTCGTAGTTTGACAGGCAAGCTGAGTGCTTGATTTCTCTCTGGAAAACTTCAGAATACAAAAATTTGTTTTAGCATACTGCTTAGCATCAAACTAATCTTCCCTATCACGCCTTCAGTTTTATTGTTGCCACAAGCTGCATTGTCAAGGTAACATAAGGAATTTATTAACTGCTTAGTTTCCTCTGGTTTACCATAGAGTTGTATCGGTTTTTGTTGTTTTCTTTCTTGACAGCAACATCTTTTGATTTTGAGTGGCCTCTGCTGGCCACTTCATGGCAAAAGTTTTAGTCATGGAAAATCCACCTCAATAAGTGTTTCTGAAGTGTTTTCATTTCAGCAGCTGTGACCATTCTCATGTGTTTGATTTTATCTGTATGATCGTAGAATCATAGGACGGTTGGGTTGGAAGGGACCTTAAAAGTAACCTAATTCCACACCCCCTGCTGTGGGCAGGAACACCTTTCACTAGACCAGTTTGTTCAGAGCCCCTTCCATCCTGGCCTTGATGCCAAACTGCACCTGTAACTGTGAACATGGAGCATTCTTTTATTAACAATAGTTTGTTCATCAAAATTTCTCAGGAGCCCTGAGATGCTGCGGTCAGAAGGTTCCTACTCCACAGGAGAAAGACATTCTTCCACAGACTCCAACAAAGCTTCCAGTGGTGATGTCTCCCCTTATGACAACAACTCCCCAGTGCTGTCCGAGCGCTCGCTGGTGGCAATGCCAGAAGAAGTTGCCCACAGCCCAGATAAGCTGTACAAGGTACCTGAGCAGTACACAATGGTTGGACACTTGCAAACCAAGCCAAAGGAGAATTCTTCTGCATCACAGGCTGAAAAAGGTATAGTGCATCCTGCTTGTGCTCCTCCTCAGTGACTGATGGACACTCCTGAAATAATTGAAAAGGGCCAGATTTGTATTATCAGCAACCAGGATTTGAGGAGCAATAGCGTAAATAACCTTATAAAAAAATGACAGACCAATATAATTTTTTTTTTGTGTTGAGCCCAAAGGATCTGTGCTGAGTCTTCTCATTCACTCAGCCATCAGTCAGGGATGCTCATGGTATGGCACTTCTCAAAACTTGGAGATATTAATTAGGAAAATAGAACTATATATGTCCAGTTTTTCAGCCTGTCTCTGACAGCATGGCAAAGTCTAGTCCTCATCCATGAGACTGTAATACCTGCAAGGTTGTGGTTCAGGTTTTGGAAAAAACTGAGATTTTTAAGATTTCCAGTTGTAAAGAATGACCTCAACACCATGTCATTGGAAAACATAGCTGAGCTGCACAGCTTTACATCTGCAACCAATTACACACTGAGCAATACTAGTGCAGGGATCCATTCTTCCCATAGCTACCTGTGGAGTGCATACCTGAGTGATTTCTTTGGTAAAGAACTGTGGTTTAAACTAATAGCTCATCAGCACTTCAAGATACTTTTCCTTTAAATATATATATATTAAAAAATTGTCATCCATGAATTTTATACTTAGTGAGCCAAACTTTGAGACCTTTCAATGCTTAGGGATGCACATAACTGGTGGTATTTTTAAAACCTCCTAATTTCAGATGTACTGCCTAGGCATTTAATTCCCTTTGGACTTAATGGGATTTAGACTATTATCTCAATTATATGCTTTATAAATGCCAACTGGAATTTATCTTCTGTATTCAAAATATAAATCTCTGAAGAGGTTTAAGAATTTGGTCAGATTTCTATTAAGTTATGAATAGGAAATTACATTAAGTTTTATTGTATTAACCATCTTTTGGATTTTAATATGCATCACAGTGATACTGGACCAGGACAAATTAGGAAGTTCCTCTACTGACTAGTGAAATCAGAAAAAGGCATTAAATTGTTTATAACCCAACATTTCATTAAATCTTTGTTCTGTGGCTGCATTGCTGGGTAAGAGTGGCAGCTTCCTTGGGCTGATATATCATGCCTTATGGTGACCCCTGGGGCTGCCTGAGGGAGCTTTGCCAGAAACCACCTTTTGTGGACCAAATTCCCCTGTTCTTGTGCAATTTCTCTGACTGCAGTAAGGCAGAGGACTTAAGAACTCAGCAAACTCAGGCACCCTGCCCATACAGAGCTCACTGAATCCATTGCAGGATCTGTTCTTGAAACAAGTAGCTGTGAGCAAATACATGGAATTATAAAATGTCAAGGGGTTGGAACGGACCCCAAAGATGATCAGTTCCAACCCCCCCCTACCATGGGCAGGGACACCTCCCATTAAGGGGTCAGATTGCTCAAAGCCCTAACCAGCCTGGCCTTGGACACTGCCAGGATTGGGGCATCCAAAGCCTTCCTAGGCAACCTTTTCCAGTGCCTCACCACCTTCACAGTAAAAAAATTCTTCCTAGTATCTAATCTGAATTTCCCCACTCTCAATTTGCACCCATTACTCCTTGCCCTGTCCTAGTTCCTGATGGACAGTCCCTTATTGGCTTCCCTGTTGGCCCTGTTCAGATACTGGAAGGCTGTTACAAGGTCTCCATACTATTTTCTCTTCTCCAGGCTGAACAGCCCCAATTTTCTCAGCCTGTGTTTGTAGACAAGGTACTCCAGTCCTCTTACCAGCTTTATAGCTCTCCTCTGGATTTTTTCTTGCACTTCCATGTCCTTATGTTGGGGTCACCAGAACTGTAGACAGTACTCCAGGTGGGGTCACACATATGAGATGCTTGTGTTAGGTGCACAGTGAAGGTGCCACTGGATGTTAATGACTCTGATGCATAACTGTTCTACTTATATATTTCTAAATAATGTCTTGAAGATGATTGACTAATCATCTTTTCCCTGCTCTTACTGCTGTTCAGATGTTTCTGAAGATCATTTTGATATCTGGGGTACTTGGCATTCAACACTGAAAAGTGGCTGCAAAGATCCAGTAATCACAGGTCAGTAATTTCTCAATTTTAAAGCCCAAATCTAACAAAGAATAAACCAATTTCTTGTTGTCAAGAAATCACAGTGAAACCAGTAGAATTCACTTTGTCCAGAGCTGGACTTCTAAAAGGTGACTCTAAAGTAGAATACAGAGGAACACAGTGGTTATACTTCTCTGTATTCAGTGAAATGCAGAAAACAGCAACATTTCAAACTGTCAAATATAATTTTAAAAGTTATTTTAAAATTGCTTCAAGAAGTAGTTTTAAATTATTATGTTTCTATGAATCATAGAACTATAAAGTGATAAGAGTTGGAAGGGACCTTAAAGATCATCTAATCCTAACCCTCTTCCTTGAGCAGGGACACTTCCGACTAAACTGGTTTGTTCAAGGCCTTATCCAGCCTGACCTTGAACACTCATTGGGGCATCCCCAGTCTCTCTGAGCAACCTGTTCCAGTGTTTAACCACCTTGACAGTAAAAATTTCTCCCTCCTATCTAACCTGAATTTCCCCTCTTTCAATCTGTACCCATTACTCCTTGTGTTATCACTATGGTTCCTGATGAAGAGTCCCTCTCTGGTTTCCCTGTCAGCCCCCTCCAGATACTGAAAGGTGCTATGAGGTTTCTGGGCAATCTTCTCCTCTACCATGTGATCTAAGGAAAAAGCAGTAGTAGCTTGTTAAATGCCCCAGGAATGGCTCTGCAGGCTCATGTTGTGTTTCTGCCCCCACGCCCAGGTTCTTACGGGAGCATTTACGAGAGCAGCTCGCTGCGGCCCGGACAGTGCTCCCTGTCCCAGGGGAACCTGGCCACGTGCTCCCCTCGCTGGCAGGGCAGCTCCTCGGACCTGGCCGGCGGCCGGCAGGCGATGCGGAGGAGCCAGACCACGGCCGCCATTGCCGAGTGCCAGCTCCATCCCGCGGCGTCCCGGCCGTGCAGTGACCCCCACAGGGACGGCGGCTGCAGGAGCTCAGGGCTGTCCCACTCCCGGTCGGAGCAGCGCTTGACTTTGAGCAGCGTGGAGGACCTGAGTGAGCGCGACTCGAGCGCGGGCTGTTTGCAAAGCGCAGCCAAGCCCTCCTACAGGAAAGAGCGGCCACCGCCTCCTTACCCAGGCCCAGCAAAAACCAGCTCGAGTGTTTCCTCAACGCTGCACTCTTTGTGGAGACTTCAACGCCCAGAAAAGAGTTCGGGGCCGCGAGCAGCTGGAGGCCCACCAGGCAGAGCCCCTGAGCAGGCCACGTCCAGGCAGGAGCAACCGGCCCCGCACACGCCAGCGGGTCACAGCTATCCCACAGCCCCTCACAGCCACAACAGTACAAGTGCTTCAGAGGCGGACTGGAATGAGTGGCAAAGGGAGAGGTGGCAGATCTGGGAGCTGTTATCAGCTGATAACCCTGATGCCCTCCCAGAAACCCTTGTATGATCTGACTCTGTGGAACTGGCACTTTTACCCGTGCCTCTGTCTCATAGGAAAACAACAGGGACTTGGAAAATGGGGGAGGCCTGTTTGTTTTATACCAACTCAATTGCATATACTTTTTTAAAACTTTGTTCACTTTAATTTCTCAACAGCGCTGTCAAGCAGTTAATTTGCAACTCCAGCATGTTCCTGTTTTTCAGCAAGCTTTTGAGAAAAAACAAGGTGAAAACTTAAGTGTAATAACTCTGTATTCATATGCTGTGTATAAGATAAAACTGTTGCTTTGATGTTGCTAAAAATGTATTTATATATCTGCAGTTTTGATGATTGTATATTCTGTAATGGGTATTGTATGATAATCATATTATGTTTTCATATACAGATGTCAATCAATCGTGACTGCTTTTTTAAAAAATCACTGCACTTACATTACCATGATATGCATTGGAATTCTATAGAAAGTGCACAAGCTGGTTTCTGTGCTTATATATATATATATATTAAAAAAAAAGCTGTTAAGGGGTAAAGTTGTACTTCTTTTCACTGCCTTTTGAAAAACACTAAAATAAAGTGGAACATGAAAAGCCATATATTTTATAAGGGTAGTAATGAGCTTAGAGGGGTAAATACAAAATATTTTTTTCTTATAGATGTATTTGCAAAAAACTTTAAAATTTGTTACAAGATTATAAAAGTATTTTTTTAGGTTCTGATAGGAAGCAGCTCAGAGAATCTAAGAACAACATTGTGCCTAAACCAATGAACTATGTAGTGCAAAGTCTGCCCTCCCATTCCAAAGGAAAACCAATGTTATATATGCAGGATATAATATATATATTTATAAATGTGTGGTTTTATGTATTGTTTTAAAACAATAAACTGGAATCCAAATTTTAGAAAACCAAACCTAATAAATTGAGATGTGTAACACTGAGAAAGAATATGGCTTTTCCTTTGAAATATCAAAGCTCCAGTATTAAGAAAGCTAGAGAAAAGCAAAAAATGCAGACAGACACATGAAAGGGAGGGAAGTAGAGTTTCAGGAATGAACGTGACATTTGGAGAAGCTCGCAACTGTGTTTCCATGAAGTTTGTGCCAAAGTCGAGGTCAGTCCCACTGCCTCGGTAGCTGTATGTTGAGTTGTGTTAAATGTTGCTGTTCTGTTCACGTTGTTTTTCAGCTGCAGAGCCGCCTGTGGGCAGCGGGTGGCAATGTACTCCAGCGTTCCAGAGAAATTCCTTCTTGGCACTCCACAAGGGAAAGTGTATCATAGCAAAATAATTTCATAAAACATATTAGTCTTAATTTTAATGAAGTTGAAGACTTACTCAGTGATGTTGTTTAAGTTCTATCTTGTATCATACTGATGGAATAAAAAGCTGAGTAAAACAATGAGCATATTTTTTGCTCCCTTTTTTTTGAAGGTTTAAGGATATTGATGTGTTTTTATTGCATTCTTAAGTGTCTGTATAAAAAACATCTAAGAGGAGCTTAAGGGCCACCTTCAAATGCAACTTAAATATACAAGATTCAAGGTTTTACTTTGGTTTGAGGCTTAAAATCCATCATATAAAGAGTCCTTCCCTTCAGATCTCCATTTCTCATCGTATCTCCATTTCCCCAGTAAAGTTATAAGATAAAAGCACAAAGCCAAGTAGACGGGGGCAGGATTTGGCCTTTTGACTGTTGTAGCTCTTTTTATGCAGAATAAATAAAATTCTCTTCTGGTAGTTGCAAAGCTTTTCCAAATATTATTGTGGTATGAGACTTGACAGGAAAAGGTTCATGCGTGTCCCTTTGTTGCAGCAGCTATGTGTCAATTTATTCCAAAAAAAAAGGCAGTCCACCCCAAATTAAAATGATTGTGGAACATAAAGACAGACAAAAATGAGCTCTTACAATCTTCTCTATTTGATCTTGCCTCAGTATTGTTCCAGGCTCTATACAGATTTGCTGCAGGGAATTAGCTCCCAGGTGGTCAAAACCAGTCATAGTGTCTTACTGCAGAAGATACTGTATTTACTAGATGTCCATCTCTTCATTTTAAACCCTTCTAAATACAGGAGCACCTGCACCTTTTTAGTGAAAGATGTCTGAGGATTACTCAGCCTCATTAAGAGATTGCTTTTTTCCACTCCCTCTCATTGTATGTATTTATATATATCTTTGTATTGCCATCTACATAGAGTTTATGCAACAAAAGATGAAAACAAAAGACAAGACCACTGCTGGAGGATAGCCTTGTGTGCACACATTTCAACAGATTGTCATGTGGAAGAGAAAAGATACAAAATAAATTCCAATAAATTAAAGTAACACTTGGCAAGACTATATAATTTCTGTAATTTTCATTTGAACAGGGCAGAGCAGAGTTATCATGAGCAGGTTAAGAATGTACTTTTTAGTTGTAAGTCTTTCCAGGCTGAAATCAATGACATAATTTGTATGCCTTTTTTTTTTTCTTTAATATATATTTTGTAAGAAAGGTAACCATGAAATCTTGTTTCTAGTTTTATTTTGGGTGATAAATCTGTGTGGGATATCCCATTTTAGATCTATGAATGATCCTATGCTCTTGAATACACATGCTCTTGAATAGCCATAAAACTCATTTTACAGGGAAAGTTTCCATTGTGAGGGTATCAAAGCTTTTTCTCTGACTCTTTCCCTTGGGATGAAGATTGCTGTTTTAGCAAAGGGCTCATGTCTCTATCACACTGTCCATTAAAGCACAGGCTTTAGTGAAGATGTGATAGAGAAGGCCCCCTCTGGAGGTCTCAAGGCCTCTAGGCAAATTCAATTTCCCTCCTATCACTTCTTATCACACCACACTGGTTCCCACCTAGGGTTGTAAATAAACCACTTTCCCCTCCTGGGCCGAGTTCCCTCTCTCAGGAGGTGTCTCCCAGCTGGGAGGAGGGCTGTGCTGCACTCACAGGTGAGCCCAGGAGAGATGGGATGTGGGTGCTCCAAGGACAGGCTCCTGCCAGTTGCCCTTGGGGCAGGGGTTGCACTTCTGCTGCAGAAACAAAAAATGCAAGGATTCAGTACAGCTCTAGGCACAAGCCAGATGTGAGGAACCTGTCAGCCAGGGGAGAAAGAACATACAGACCTTAAAGCACTACTTTAAAGATTACTGTTGCTGCCATCTTTTAAAACAAGACATGGCTGCACTGTTGTGTTGTGCATTCCAAGACCATGCTCCTCATCTGAGGGGTCAGGTGCACCTTGTTCCTCTGCCCCAGTTTACTATCCCACCCCTTAGACCAGCTTGAATACACATGCTCTTGAATAGCCATAAAGCTTGTTTTACAGGGAAAGTCTCTAGTGTGAGGGTACCAAAGCTTTTTCTCTGACCCTTTCCCTTGGGAGGAGGATTCCTGTTTTAGCAAAGGTCTCTATCACATCTGCATTAAAGGAGTGGTGGGAGGAGTTCAGGGCTTGTTGATCTGGCTAAAACCTGTCCTGAACAAGGAACACATAAAATTAGTGGCTCTCACAAGTGGTGGGCAGAGGGGAGGAAGAGGATGGACAGGGTCATTGATGGGGAGAGGAAAAGGGTGAGACTGGCTCTTCTGTCAGGTGCTCCAGCAACCTTGAGGCTTGCTGCTTCAACCTGCAGCCAGGAGCCCAGCCAAGCCCTTGAGAGTGGCTCTGAGGTACAAACCTGAGCCAACCCAGCTGCTGCCTGGGGTACATGGAATCTCAAGCCCTCTGCTGTCTGCACTGGGAGCCCAGGCTGCCACCATAAATTAATGCCACTCAGAATTTCTCTGCTGTTGAAATGATGAGGTGCAGTGGACTGGAACTTGTGTTTGTATGGTGTGGGGAGGGTGGTGTTACCTGTTTTTTCACTGGTTTTGTTGTTTCACAGGCATTGGTAGAGGTCGGAAATCTCAATTCCAGCCTTTCTGGAGCACCAGCTTGTGCTGCATTGCAGGGATGAGGGCCTTCCTTCTTCTCTGGGGAACAGGATGTCTGAGCTTCATCTCTGTCTCTCCCTCCCTTGTTTTTTTGCATTAATTAAAAAAAAAAAAGTAACTCCATTGTGCAATACTTAACCTCACAGAGCTGCAAAGCAGAGGAAATGTTTCTCAGTTGCATTAAAGAGTATTTTGACATCACCAGGTGCTTTTACATCACTGGGAACTGTAAAGCACTGCTGTGCTACACTTGCTATAGGGGAAGTGTCTGCAGCCATCCGGTGCTGCAGAGACCACACAGCTATTCCAGGCATGTAGACACTCAGGCTGCTGGGTCGTAAAATGCACCATCTCTGAGAATAACATTAATTTAATTTTTTCTGAAGAGCAAAGCATCTCAAAAGGTGGCATCTGCATCTGGAAAAGTTACTCACAGGCTCCCTTTTTATTTAGTGGAAAGAAGTGGGTATTTCTGTGCCACCTTGATACAGCCTACATGTCTTTCTTTGAAGGACAGTCTCTTTTGAAGGTCTGTTTGCTAGAAGGGCCTATTTTTTTCCTTCCCCTGCTATATGAAGGGAGCCTAAATAAGTTGCCCAAATAAGGTAGCACTCCAAATTTGTTGGAGTGAATGCCACCCTGAGGGTCTAGTAAACCAGAAAAGGGGTGGTGAATGTTCAACACAGGTTTCCAGCCCCTAGGAAAAGAGAACTTTACCCAGAGGCCTCAGCATTGTGGTTCCTAGGTGAACCTGGGACTTGTGGGGCTGGCAGAGTCAGTGCTGCTCCTGGGGGCCTGGTGAGATGGCACACTCAGCTCTGGGAGAAATACTGGCTTTGTGCAAAGTGAGGGAGGGACACTGCCTGGCTGGGTTTTAACCTTTGCTTTGATGTGTGACTGCTTGCTTGGTTAGTTTGTTTTCAAGTTGGATTTCTTTATTCCCTGGAAACTCTGTTCCCAGATGAAGTGAAAGTTTTTATGAACAGACAACAAAGTTGAACTAAAAAAAAAAATGAATAATTTGTTCAGAGACTTAAAAATGAATATATGATTTCTAGAAGTGACCTAATTTGGGCATTATATATATAGAGAAAGGTGGTTTGTATTGATTCCCAAGTGACACTGGCAAATGGAGACAGGCAGATGAAATCTTCCTTTTGCAAGATGGGTGTTAATTCTCTTTCTTCTGCTTCTGAGAAAGTAAGTGGTTTTGCCACTGGAGTTTTAGAGTCAGAGAGTAGAGTAGGAAGGAGGAAAGAGGATCCACTTCTCTCTTAAGCTGCAGTTGGGAGGGGTGAAAGCAGGTGCAGGTGAGAGCAGTATCTCCAGCTGGGTGGTTGAAACACTCTCTGGGGGAGGACTTCAGCCCCAGACTCTGTGCACTCTTCTAATGATTATTCAAACTTTTAAATAAAAGAGAATAACTTTTAACAGTGTCTCTTTTGAACAAAAGGGACATGAATAGACACTTCAATCACCATTTCCTTTTGCTGTGTTTGCTCAATTCCATTTTCTTTTGTTTACTTCCAACCATAGCTATGGGTTTCAATTAAAAAAAAATATAATGGGCCTGGGAAAAATATTTCTTTCTTCATCATCTTAATAGAAATCCAAATTTTGTCTGCTTTGAAAAAGGAGTATTGACCAAGCAAGGCATCCTTTAGAGTACAGAAACTCTTCAATCATTATGAGAAAAGACCAAAGACTACCTGACCCTGATTACTGTCTTCAGCTTCACAGAGGTGAGTTAGAGACACCATTCAAGAAGGAAGGGAAGGGAAGGGAAGGGAAGGGAAGAAGGAAGTTCAAACTAAAAAGCACTTTATCATGCAGAAAATAACAAATGCACATGGTAACCTGCCAAGCAGCATTACTGCAGTAAAAACACACTGTTCACTCGAGTACAAGAATCACTTTGGGGAGATGGAGTGTTGAATATGGAAGCAGCATCTGGCTTTTCTCCTAAAAAAAGGTTTAAAAGGGTGAAATGCTGAACAAACTCTTCCTTTCACCCACAAGCTATTTCTGTAGATCTGAACAGCAGCTAAAGGTTACCAGCTGTGCTTTTGCCCAGGGTGGTATTGACATTGTGTAGCTCTGCCCTTATTTGTGATTGCAGGGAGAGCTGGAGCCCTGAAAGAGCTCAGAGTTGAAGGAAGGCTCTTCTGAAATATTCCTAAAAAACCACAAAAAGCCCTGGCTCCAGTATTATGAGCCACTTTTCAGCCTGTGACAAAAGAGAGCTCCAGAGTAGCAGCCTCATCCCATTGGTGCTTTCATTGGTTTCATGTGAACTTATTCCTTATAACTCTGACAAGTGGCAAGCAAGTGGTAGAACCTAGAGAGCTGGGAGGCTCCCCTGTTAAAGGAACAACAAAGGTAATTTAAAAAATAAGGAAAGAAAGATGGAGACAAAGTTTGTGATGCAAAGTGAATGCTGTTTTCCCATGTCTGCCTCTAGCAGACAAGTTTCCGAATCTTCAAGTTTTCCTGTCCTTGAAGAGTCAAGATTTGTAGTTGGAAACATTGAGAATTGGTGTGACGGAGTAGAGCAAGGTCCAGAGAACCCAGCAGGTGTGATGAGGCCCTGCTCTCTTGCATGTCTTGTCCTCCATGGCACTGGAATTAATTCTGCCTGATCCTGGTGCTAGTGAGAAGATGAGTGTGAGAATCTGTGTGAATTTTGAGCCTTGCTGCAATGGCATTGCTACACAAATACAGGGACAGAGCCACACTGCCTTTTGTTCTGCTCTACTTCTGGGTTTAGGGCTCCTTTCTTCTGCCTTGTGCCCTAGCCAGGACTGAAGAAGTAATCTTCAATATGTCCCTCCTGTCATCTGGTCATTTGAGCAATACTTCTGGGATGTACCAGGCATATTTAAACCCTGAGTATCTATCATCTTGTTCTTCCATCCTGTCACCATCATATTTTCTGAAAAATCCCTTCACCAGGATTTCTTCTCCTGGGAAGCTGAGAAGCTTCAGAGAAAAGTGAAAACAATAATTATCTAATTAGTTTCTCCTGTGTTTTGCTGCTTTGGAATGTGGTTTTGACATTGTTTACCAACTGGTCATTGTTTCATTGGTTTCATGTGAATTGTTTTGACTTAATGACCAATCACAGTCCAGCTGTGTCAGGGCTCTGGAAAGAGTCACGAGTCTTCATTACTATCCTTGTGCCTTCTGTAAGTATCCTTTCTGTATTCTTTAGTATAGTTTTAGTATAGCATTCTATAATTAATATAATATAATATAATAGCCTTCTAAGAACATGGAGTTAGATTCATCTTTCCTCTCAATGACACGGGACCCTGAAAATACCTCACCATCCCACTGGTTAATGGGAGGGACCAAGGGCAGTGCAGCAGCTGCACAGCTCTCATCCATGGGCCACACACAACTCTCAGGTCCCACCTTCCTCAAGGCTCTCCCACTGGGCTGAATTCTGGGGGCAGAATTCAGAATTGTGTGTCTGTGTCTGCCACAGCCCATGATGGCAGAGCTTAGCTGAGAAGCTGATGCCTTTCCCCAAGGACAGGGAAGCACACATGAAGATGGTGCTGCCCAGTACTTGGGATCCATGTGGAAGTTTCTGTGCCCTAGGAGCCTTGGATAGTTGCTCAGCACTGAAGATTAGATTGCCTGAGCTGTTCTGGCTTGTGCTACACTGGGACTCCAATGCCCCAAGGGTTTGAGCATGTGGGTATGGCCCATGGTGTTTTAAGGCACAGGGAGCTTGGGAGAGCTTTGTGTGCCCTGTACCAGCACCACATGTTGTGCTGGGAGTAGATGGAAAGACTCATACTCTGAGGCAGCCCTTTGGACACCTTCAGACACCAAATGAGAGTTGTCCCTGAGAGCCAGACAAGCTGAGCCAGGAGCATTGGGAAAGCAGCAGTGCTACTGCTGCAAAAGGTGCCCTGGCTAGCTGGTACCAGAAATTTCTGTTTCACTCCTAATGCAGAATCATGGGGAGGTGCCAAGAGGAGGCTCTGAAAAGAAATTAAGGATTCCAGAGAAACCTCTGTTTTGGTAGGAGTAATTCATCACTCCTGCCCCTACCCACAAGGAGACATCCAATTGTCACTGCAGGTAAGCCCTGAGAAACCCTCACACCCTCCTGGGATGGGCAGGGCAGTGCTCAGCTCCTGCTTCAAGAGCTGTGCCTGTGGTGTGTGTCCTCTTTGTGGTTGCTGTGGGGTCTTGGTTTCGTTTGGTGTTTGTCTGCTCTGTTCCTTTGTCTCTGTGATCTTCACATGCACAGGGAATGTAGGATCTACCCAGTGTGCTAAAGAGGGAGCAGAAACCTGCACTGCCCTGTGAGGAGAGCTGTTCAGAGGAGTTTTGGTTTAATATTCATACTACCCTCAGGCAATTTTCTGCTCTGTGTTTTAAGGGAGTGGGCAGGGAGAACATGTAGTGGTTGTTTACTCTGGTATCAAGGGATTAGCTTAAGGCCGTGGATAAGGAGCATGAGGGATGCAGATGGCAGTGGAAGAATAAAAGTAACCATAGGAGACTATCAGGACAGAAAGCTCCACCATCCCTTTTCATAGGAAAGATTTTTAAAGAAATCTTCCATGACCATTTTTCCTTCAAGCAAGTAAGAAATACCCCATGTCAGTTCTGATCAGCCAGTGGATTGAGACAGAACTGAGTACATTATAAGGCAAGGAAATAAATATGAGCACCATTTAAATAAAACCATTCTGTTAAGGTGTTTATGCCATGTTCTGCTGTACCAAAGCTCATATCAATCATAATGGTCAAATGTGGATACCTTCTGCCTAATTCTGGACATTTGCCACAACATGGAGAGTCCCTGAAAAGTAAAATAAATAGGAATAAGATCAGTGTTTCCAGGTCATGATTTATATTTACAACTTAATAATAAGTACTATCCTCCCTCTTAATTTTTTCCTTTAAAAAAAAAACCAACCCTAGTGTTTCTATGAACTTGTCTAGTCATAGCAAGGAGGGCACTTCTCTGCAGTTCTGCATCTTAGAAAAGGGCAGCAAAAACTTCTGCATGTCCATTGTAGGGCTAGGTTTGGACTCAATGCCAAAAGCCAAAAACTGCCTTGTCCTGACCCTCAGGTTTGCATTTACCCCTGAAAAAACCTTAAAGAGTATTTTAGATGGGAGGGAGAGGAAAAAGGAAACATGAACCACAGTCATGGTGCTTTTGCCCCTTGGTGCAGGTCCACTTCACATCTTTGTAGGCAGTTTGGTGGATTTGCCATTCTCCTTG
Source organism: Melozone crissalis (assembly GCF_028551555.1). Taxonomy (NCBI): domain Eukaryota; kingdom Metazoa; phylum Chordata; class Aves; order Passeriformes; family Passerellidae; genus Melozone; species Melozone crissalis. Next base: position 56,139,788 of record NW_026535791.1, on the reverse strand, counting down.
AGTGCTGTGGGGACACCCTCCATGGCTCTGATCCCCTCCACAGCACATCCCTCCCTGCCTGGAAGTTTTGTGCAGGACAAGACTCTGTGCCAGGGGGTAGGTGGGCAAAAATCCATGAGCCCCAGGAGTTTTGCATCCTCAGCTCAGCTGCAGGCAGGATCTCAGAGTGGCCATGCATCCAGCTCTCACTGCCAGCCCACAGGCTGTGCTGTGTGACCCTGTCAGATCCAGTGGCTGGAGAAGCCTTTGTAGAGCAGCGATGAGATTATATCATAAGGATTAGCATTTTAGACTCAGGACCTCTCACACTTGTTCCCAATCACCCAGCAGGGAATGTTGTTTATTTGGCAGGCCTATGCAAACACACTAGCAGGGCAACTGGGGCAGACCTTTCTGCTCAGAAAGTTTATGCTCACTGCACAATTGTGTTAATGTAAACCCGTTATATTGGCATCAACAAGAACCGTGCTGAATACCTTAATTCTTCCACCAGCAAACAGGCTGCTGGGCTCAGTTCCTCATGGCCGCAGCCAAAACCCTGCCAACCTTGTCCCCTGTGAACTAGAAGTTCAGTGAGGAGGGAGACAGGAAAAAAGACTTTTCTTAAAATACATCCACACAGGCCTTTCCTTTCAGCTTTATAGATTTATTCAGTAAACCAAGATAGAAGTCACACAGCAAGACCAGCAGAAAGATATCTGTTGCATGTCAGAGCCTGTGGACCTTTTCTGTAAAGTGTGAGAGTTTTAGACCATGTTCCCAGAAAAGGGATTAAACAGAGAAAGAGTCTCATTGCCCAGCTGTCTGCCAGTCTGGGGGCTAAACTACCTTTCATGTTTCCTGAACATTATACTCTGGTAGATACAGCAGAACAGACATTAAATACCTTTGTTTGTCAGATCTTTTCAAAGGGCTTTAAGTTCTGTTTCAGTGTTTCCACTTGTTGTTGTCACATGTTTGACACCAGGGCCACTCTGGAGTGAACAGTGAATGGTTGGACTGCCAGGGAAAATCTGTTTGGGGATTCATGTTAACAGGATGGCACTGCAAGGCAGAACAGACTCATGTAACACTGACCCTTCCACCCGACTGAATGCCAGAAAGTATCATTGGGAGAACTGAGATTTCAGCTGTTAGAAGAACCAGTATAAAGCAAATGTGTGTGCTGTGACAGGAACAGCATCAAGTCCTTTGTGTGCTCTTCAGGCAGTGTCTGAAGCTCTTGATGGAATTATAAGCACAGTGTCCCAAGAAATGTCCTCATGGCTCACATCAAAGGTCATCTCTAGAAGCCCCTTAGAATGACTTTCCTTTATTTTAGACTTCCCTTCCTGGATATTGTAGGGGGTGTAGACAAATCCTTGCACAGCCCCAGGTGTGGCTGGGGTGCTTTCCCAATGTTTTGGAAGAGCACCTGGGGAACAGCAACACTGTAGCCTTCCTTTCAGCTCTTCTGTCATCCCAAGCATGAGGGCGGGGCACATCCTAATGCCTGTTCTCACAGACAGGAGCAATCTTAAAATGTTTCTTAGCATTTACCTCTATATTGCTTGGTAGATGCTCAGCAAAGTGAATGAGGTGGGCTCATATGAACATCCTGTGATATGACGCAGTAGTTTACAAAGGACTTCTTATACCATAAACTTTCAGGCAGCATGAAATAAAAATTGACAAAGTCCCCTTTCAGAATTTTTATCTGATATTGGTGCCCTAGCTACCCAAAATGTTTGGGTTTTGCCTTGTTTTTCTCTCAAGACAAATTTATAAGCCAAGGTCCCATCTTTGGTAGCATCCCAGCTGTGCTGCTGTTCCTAATTGTGCTGTGGTGTCTTGGACATCACCTGGGATGGCTGAATTGCATGCTGGCAACTTGTCCTCTCAAGATCTGGGATGGCCACTGTATCCTGACCACTGGGATGATGGAAGCACCCACACAGTTTCCCAAATCTCTCCTTCTGGAAGCTCTGTCTGGAGAAGAGATTGGGTTGCTATTCTTCATTAGTGGTTCCTGAGGCCTCCACTGTCGTGGAAGACAAGAGCACGTATGGGAGCACATGTGGTGGAGCAGGAGGTTCAGCTTCAACCTTGCTGATCCCAACACCTTCCATCCCAGCCAAATAGGGAGTTACCCTGTTTTGTAATGTAAAACATCAGGATGAGTGTTCCAAAGCAGCTCATCACTATGTCAGGAAACTCTAGGATTTTGAAGAGGATGCTGAGCTTTGGCTTTCAGTCAGGCTGTTAAAATCTACTGTGTTCACACAGTGCTGTGATGGGATAACTATATCCCTACTAGTTCAACAGCCAGCTACAGCATTTTGGAGATCTTTGTATACCTAGGCTTAACCTACTCAGACAAATTACCATTTTAATTTTTTTCAGAGCCTATCAAAGGAATCTTTCTTTGCTTGTGCTCTTTCATCCCACAAACTTTTTCTTTCCACAAAATCTCTGGGACTCCTGCACAAAAACTGGATATCAGCATTTAAGATCCTGCAGCAACTGAAGGCCTTCTGTAGTGTGTTTTTTGGCTTAATCTGCCTCAGCTAAAGGATAATCCAGTGACCTTTTGCTGTCCTGACTGACAGTGGCACATATGTTCATGACAGGGACTCCCAACACCCCTCACTGATGGAGCCAGACACAGGAATGGTAACAAATGCTTTGTTGATGAAGTCCAGCCCTTCCAGAAGATCCCTCATTTTAGTCCTCAGTTGTAGAGAAAGCTGCTGGGCAAGTGGTTAAGTCCTTTGTTCTACAAATTCTGTGTAAACCCCCTCCTCTTGGGACCAGTATCATAGGAAATTGCCTCCCTCCCTGCAACTCCTCCCATTGTACCAAGGGCAGTTGCTGCAGCCTTTGTTTAGTGTTTACATCCATCTGTTCTTCTCACAAAACTGTTTATGAAAGAATCCTTGTTTTGTCTATGTTGTGTATATCTCTGTTTCCCTGCTCTGTGCTGTTGTATACTTCATGCTTTCCATGCCTCTGCCTTTCTCAGCCATGAACCCCCAGAAGCTTTAACACTTCTCAGCATGGAGCTGTCTTTATGGGCCATCCTGTGCTCACCACAGTGAGATAAGGATGGTGAGGGAAGATAAGGGTTTTATCTGTGCCAGGATCTATGGTACATAATGTACCACTGCTGTGAGGGATATCGATGGAATATGAATATTTTTTCTACTCTCTGGAGAGGAGAAGGGGTGGTTTCCCTTTTATTGATCTGCCTCTAGAACTTCTCTCCTCTGAGCCCATTTTAAGAAATCCCACCCAGAGGGTCTATATTATCTTTCTTACTCTCTAAAGCGATGTACTAGATTGACTTGGCAAGATCAGTAACACTCTCAGACTCAGGATATTAGTTGCAGGTTTATTTTCTGGAACTATATAAAAAGTTCTTTTTAAAGATATTAACTATGAATGGTTCTTTATTCAAACCAAAAAATATTTTATTTACTAGATGGAGGAACTATTCTGACTCAAGAGATAAGTGCTCTTATGGAGTGCTGCTTTTGTATAAGCAAGCCTAGAGGGATGGGCTGACAGATTCTTTTTAATCCCCTTGGAAACGGGACTGGGGAGAGGGATTATTTCCTTCAAGGAAAAATGCAGCTTTGGCACCCTAAAGCTATGTGTCTGAACTTGCTGGGTAGTGTGCATTCTGTTGTTTTATGCTAGATGAATAGAAGGGAGTCAGTCATCTCTGCAATCTGCTCAATAGCCAGTCCAGCAGGAATGTGGAAGACCAAGTTTTGACAACTTTCTCTTCCTGAGCAGGAGTTTCAGCTCCTTCTCCCCTCCTCCCATCCCAGTTTTTCTGAGGACAGGTTATGAAATGCAAGGCTAAAGGGTATTTGCAGGCAGATCTTCCTCAGGGTGACCTGGTGGTGCTATGTCATCCATTATTAATGTGCAGATATTAGAAATAAATAGGCAGCAGTGCTGAGAGGTGAGACATGCTGGGAGTGTGAGACATAATGCAGCTCCTCCCACAGGCAGTAGCCCAGTATTTTCCACAAATTTCTGTGTTGTGGAGAGTGAGGGAACTCTGCCCAGACAACCCTTATCACTTGAAGAACAAGGCATGTAGAATGCAGGTGATAAAAATTAAATAGTCTTACATGGAGAATGAGATTTAAACTAAATTTTACATGCCTCAGGTAAATCTCCTGGCCATTTGAAGGAAAGAGTGTGTATTTGGGGGGGCAGCAGTGCTGACTGAAATTTTTGGTTTAGGTCCTGACAAGTGTTTGCTTGATTTGGAATGAAATGTGGGATTATTTCCAAGAAAATAAAACCAACATTTTCAGTGATATGTTCTTTATTTTGGCCTAAAGACCAGCTCTTGAACTGGAAATATCCATTCCAGGGCACACGATGGTGCCTAGCAGCAAAGTGCTCATTTAGCTGAAAGATGCATAAATAGTGTGGTCCTTCAGGCTGCTGTGCCAGGCGTGCCCAGGTATCTTCAGGAGGGCAGAGATGCTGGTTATGGTGTGCATGAGAAATAAATTCTTGCAAGAAAAACTATCTTCTCTCTCTTTCTTTTCCTTGTCTCAGATATTTTGGACCATGCTAAGATTTTGGTCCTAGGGTCATAGCCATTCAGTGAATGCTGAATTGGTTCCTTGCTAAATAACCTGAAAGAACTCAAGAAAGCAGAAAATAATGACCCTAGGTTGAGTAAGAGCTTGTATTCCTCTTGTTAGTTCTCATGGTTACTTACTGCACACAACAATTCCTAATATATATAATTTACTTTGTATGCACTGCACTCATTGTGGTGTCTGAAGGTTTATACATAATATGTAAGAAATCTCAGAGGGCAATGAGATGTTTTGCTTCTTTGGAGTGGAAACTACTGAGCTCCCTCTAGGATTTTTGGAACAAGACCACGCTAAACACCAGGATATTATTTGCAAAGTTGGCTATGTAAATTTGTGCTGAAAACTGAGATTTTCTTCCAGGTGTGTCTTAAACCTTTTTTTCTGTTGTAACATTAAAATCTGGCCCTTGCAATCAGCAGAGTGATGGTTAAGAAATCTGTATTTATTAAAAACATACTGGACACTGAGCATGTTCAGTCCTTGCAGTGAACTTGTCTGCCTTCAGAGCTGGCTGTGAGCACCAGCGTGAATGCAGGTGAGAGCACCTGCAGGTATAAGGAAGTCATGTTACAATTGTTGGTGCTCCTTGAAAATAGATGCTTTATACAATGAAACTTTAGCAGAAAAAAAGTCTAGTCTATCAAGAGGAGGAAACAACTGTTATTTGCAAGAGAAATTTCCTAAATATGACAAATACAATTGTAGTCTATAGTCTGTAGGTAAGTAAGGGTTGGGGTGGGAATGAGGGAATAACCAGTGTCAGTTCTTTACCCTGAGGAGATGTTATCTTATCCTGTAGCATTTTCAGCTGATTTAAATATTACTGTGCCAGTTTTAAAGCCCTTGGAGACAGGTGTGTGCACATTTCTTGAAGCCCTACTTAACAACCTTTGTATTGTCAAGCATGAAAGTTCTATTTAAAGGACCACCTCAGACTCTATCTGCAATGGATGTTAAAAATCTCAAAATACCTCTTTTAAGACTGGGAGCTCTGCCTTGGTAGTCAGCCTGAGCCTCTGCTCTTTCCTTGCCTCCATGCAGTGTAGCACATGCACCACCTGACCCTCTTCTTGCCACAAGAGCAAACCTTCAGGTGTGCTCATATGAAACCTGTCTGCACACATGCACATTTCCCCCTTTTCCTCAGCTCATGTTGAAGGTACAGCTATCTAGACTGAAACTCTGTTCTGTTTTGGCTTATGAGAAATATGACCCTTAACCAGCTCATTTATATTTTACATTGCGTTTCACATAACTTCTGTTTTTTTAATGATTCAGTTCTACTTTCTAGTGAATACATAGGTACAATACAAAATTTATAGTATGACTTTAAAGGGATGCATTATTTTATCTTCTTAGACTGTCAGTACACTCTCACAATCAGGATTAGATTTTCTTCCACAAAGACTTCAAACCTTTCTAAGGTTTTGTTTATTTTCCCCCTCTTATGTTGCTAAGTAGAGTCTGCAAGAGTTTGCTCTTCTGGAAGATAAGCACAGGAATAATCCAACTTTCCTCTCTTTAGTAACTGACTGGATTTCTAAACAAAGGTGACTGGAAATATCCTAGCCAGTGAGGATTTGTTCAATGAATGGGAAAACACTTTGAACTTCAGGAATACATGCATTTAGTGAAGGAATGATTAATTTACTTCATTCTCTCCTGCCATCAGTACTTTGGGAGAATGGGCAGATTTTTTTACAGGGAGTTCTTAGCATGTCTCCCCAGAGCTGCCCTCTGCAATGCCTGCACTCACTGGGTTACTGCTGCCTTTGCTGCACGGGCACAAAAGTTGCTTTCTCCTCCACCCCCATCCTTTTGCTGCCTGTGTGACTCCTCTCCAGCCCAAATCCCTCCCTGCTGCCTTGGATGCTCAGCCCCCTCTGTCCCGGTCTGACTCTCCTTGGGGAGCAACCCAGATGCCTCCAGGCCCTGCTGCATCCCACAGGTGTTGGCAGCAGGTTTGTGACCCTGTGGGACTGGCACACCGGACAGCCATGCATTGCTTTTGCCTTTCAGGAGCTGATGCTTTACCAGTGTTGTCTGAAGAGGGTGTGGAGGAGGGCTGATGTCCAGGGATAACCTGGGGAAATGCAGAGCTATTCCTATGTAGGGTCAGTATTGTGGGGCTGGGACACTGATTGCCCTCTGGTAATCCACTACCCTTTTATCTTGCATCCCTTATTAGAGAGTTTTCATGGGCAAATAAGAAACATTTGGTCTTTGGACACAGCTGAGATTCTCAGAGAAAAGACACCCTTAAGGTGTGCTTGACCACTGCATAAATTTTCCTTTTATGAGGACTGAAACAATGGAGGGTGATAGGGGTAGGAAGAGAAAAGGAGAAATACAAAAAATGGCTGTCTAGCTGTGTGTTCAGAGGAAGTGGAAGGTGTCCACAATGGAAGAGAAGCTCCACCATATACCCCTGAACCCATGTCATGAGGTACTGTCTGTTTTCTTGTTTCATGTAAGAATGAGATTTATGCAGATTTTAAACTGACAAAAATCACCTCAAGTATGGGTTTTAAAGGTAACAAAAAATGGAAATTTTGTTATTTTGCATAATAATAATAGCAACAATAGTTAAAATTATTAATTTTTGAGTTTTTGAGATGCCATGTCAGGGTTTTTTCCTTATGAAGCAATCTGTGCTCCAATAATTGATTTCAAGGAAAATCATGCTCAGCAGTGGGAATACTGGTGCAAACTCCTGTTTGTTATGGCTCTAATAAAAATTTTTTTTGTCGTGCTCCCAGACCTTTCGTACTTCCAGACTGCTGGACTTCTTAGTGATGGAGGAGCTCTTCAGCTGTATGTTTAGGCTTTTTTTGGTGTTTTTTCCTTCTCTGTAAACATCCTTATAAGGGTCCTTTCCTTTTCCTGGGTCCAGCTCACAGTGGGGATGGGCTGGGGCATGGGGAGCAGCAGGCAGGGAGAGGCTGGGTGGGTTTGGAGCAGGCTGTGAATAACAGCAGGCTGTTACCTCTCTCCAGCAGAGGTAACACAGGAGATCTGGCAGCCAGTGGAGCAGGACTGGCCTGACATTTTCTGCAGGTCTCTATAAAAATGGGGGCTGGTTTGTAGCTCTGGGAGACTCTTCCTCCACTGCCCAGTGCCCTCCCAGGCATCTGTGCAGGGGCCACTGTACCCCATGGTGCTCCATAGGCACCTTCTGTTGAGATGACTCTGGACCCCAATCATGTACATCCATGTGTAAAATAAAAATGCACGTCCCCATCCCTCCCTACAAACCTTGTGGCTCTTTATCAAGATGAAGGAACAGGACACTGATGAAAACCCACCTGGAGTACTGTGTCCAGCCCTGGGACCCCCAACAAAAGGAGGATGTGGGCCATGAAGATGGTGAGAGAGCTGGAGTACCTCTCCTGTGAGGACAGGCTGAGAGTTTCTGTTCTGCCTGGAGGAGTGTCTGGGATGACCCTATAGCACTTTCCAGTACCTGCAGAGGACCTACAGGGATCTGGATGTGGACTTTGGACAAGGGCATGTAGAGGTCAGACAAGGGCAGAATGGTTTAAAGTGAAAGAGAGTTGATTTAGACTGGATACAATAAAGAATTTGTTTACAATGAAGGTGAGGCACTAGAACAGGCTGCCCAGAGAAGCTGATGCCCCATTCCTGTGAGTGTTCATGGCCAGGCTGAATGAAGCTTTGAGCAACCTGCCCTAGTGGACAGTGTCCCTGCTTAAGGCAGGGGTCTGGACTAGGTGACCTCTAAAGTCCCTTCCCAAGAAAACTATTCTGTGATTCTGTGCTGCTGTTCTAAGGCAAGGCCCTGTGCTGGCTTACCTGGTGCTCACAGCCTTTGTAGTTAATATCCTTTCACCTGGTGAAGCTGCTAAAGAGACTGACACCCAGTGTGATTGTCTTCTAAACCCTAAAATTTTGGGGTCAAAGTATTTGGACAGAAGCTGTAAATAGAGGAAACAAAAATAAGCAGTGTGGCTTGGCTTTTGCCTGAGGACTTTTTGTAGCAGCCCTCAGGAGATTGACACAGGCTGAGGGAGCAGTTACAATCAGTGTCCATCAGGATTTTCAGAGGCATCTCTGGTTCTTATGGAAATCAGAAATGAAATAATTTCAGAGAAGTATGATCCCACTTATTCCCATTTCTCCCCTTTATTTAACTGCTAACAATTTAGGCTTCTGAAGGTTTAGAATTAAATATTTTCTAAGTAGTCAGAGTATCTCTCCTTCATGCTGTACACTTGGCTTGGAGATGATATCTAGCTTTTCTTCCATCTTTTGTTATTTTAAATACATGCTCAGCATTATATCATTTACAGTCAGTGCTGATAATTACAGATACATAAGGAGTAAACAACTTTATCCAATGTCACAATAGGAGTGTTGCTGTAAAGTATAGGGCCAAGGAAAACTTAAGGCTCAGTGCAGAGATAACTGAATGAACCCTGAATATAATCCTATTAAGAAATTGATTACAAAAACCTGAAATGAAATTGCAAACAAGGCTCTCTGTATGACATATCTAGTCCCATCCAGATTAAGAACCAGCTGAATCCTACAAACAATTTAGAGAAAAGCAATTGCAAAGCCCTTCAGAAGATAACTGCATATTCTATTTGCAGTTTAAATTTAAGACAGAGACCTAGTCAGGCAGACAGGGATAAGCAAATCCTTGGAGTTGACATGAGTTGGTCTGTTGAATTACTTTAACCAGAGGATTATATAGATTATTTATTCTATGGATTTTTACGCTCGTTTGGCTCTACTACAATAACAAAGTTTTGACTGTTTAATATTCATTTAAGTATCTATATTTCATTTGTTAAACAAACATAGCACAGCTTCTGCATTGTAACCCTGTATGGGTTTATATTTCTATATACACACACAGAGCTGAAGAAGCCAAACTTACCTTTGGCATCTATATGTGAGGGAGCTTCAGTATTTTATTCATTGTGTGTGAGTCCATTGAATTTTTCTTTTTCCTGTAGACCATTTGCAAATATTCATTGTGGTAAATCCTTCCTCCCCAAATCACTGAACACTCAATGCAGCTGAAGTTTTGGATGGCATGAAATGAGGATGTAAGTGGTCTGTGCGAGCCTAATCTCCATGCTGGAGGTTTAGAAGGAGAGGGGTGATAGGGAAAAGGCCTAATAAGGCTTGAAGAGGTTTTTTTCATAGGGTGTGCAAATTTTGGATGCAATGCCATTTGTCCCCAACTGTCTTGGAATTTCTAAAACTTTTATTTCTACTTCCTTAAGTAGAGTCCACTCAGAGTACAGACGCCTAATTGCTCAGGCACACCTGTTCAGGTCCAGAATAATTTTCCTAATTAGATTGTTTTTGGGATTCATTAAGTTATCTACCTTGGATATCTGAGGGATTCACAGCATGGAGATCAAGGTCCACTTTGGAGCCTTCACAGACCTAATCTGCTGCTTCTTCTTTCCTGCAGGGAAGCTGAACCTGCATAGAAACATCTGGGGATAATGCACAGAGGAAAGAGACAGAACGGCTTTTCTCTAAAGTCTTTTTATTGTTTCAAATTTTCCTACTCAAAGAGGTGAAGAGAGGGAAGGCCCATGGTAGTGACTTTCAGGGAACTTGTAGAAGAGCCAAAAATCTGTTCCCTTATGCTACAAAGCCTAAAAATCAAATCTACAGGGAAAATAGTAATGCAGGGTTTGACTCACTATTCCCTCTGTCTTGAGGGGCATTATTGTCCCTCACAGCAGAGAAGTCAGGTTATGCTAATCAAAACCACTAACAGGAAAATGTTTCCTTTTCCCAAACAAGAAACAAAAAAGTGACATCTCTTTTTTTAGCATCCTGGTAGTTGTATTGCCACCTTCCTAAGAGAAAGTAATACAAACTCCTGGGGCTGATTCTGTCACAGTCGCCAATTTTCTAAACAACCTCAGCCTCAGAATTTAAGTAATGCTTAGAATGATGCAAGAGCAGCAGCACCTTGGTCATCTCTCACTTTCAGTGAAAAAGCATCCTTGTATGCTACAGTGTCCAATCAAGGCTTTGCTCCAAGTACCATGGAAAGGATGGACGGATGGATGGATCGATGGATGGATGGATCGATGGAGGGATGGAGGGATGTATGGATGGATGGAGGGATGGATGGAGGGATGGATGGATGATAGATAATTAGATAGATAGAGAAAAGTTTTAGAATAGCATTTTAGAAGAGCTGGCAAAGCAAGATCATTTACACATAACTTTGTTGCTAAAGTTCTTTTATTATTGGATTTCTGTTATGATTTTATTACTGAGCAGTAGCAGATTCTTGAGATTTCTATAAAATTGGGTCGGTCTCATCAGGCTTCAGCAAAGTCTTTTGTTCTTTAAAAAGAGAAAATCAGCATTGGCTAACTTGTTCAGGGTGGTTTTTCTTCCATTAGGATGTGCACATTGATTTTAGCAGTGTACGTAGCACAAAAAATACCCTCAATCTTTGCATGGTATCCAAACCTCTGAAATGCCAAAGTTCATGCCTCTGCTGCAGGTGAATGGTTCGGTAAAAAGAAAACAGCCTCAGGGTTTGCAACAAAGTAAAAGATCAACTACAAAATGTCAATGATTAAAAAGAACCCCCCCAGTCTCCCTCAACATTGGCACTTTAATTCTTCTCTGACACAAAGACCACTAAAAATCTCTGGAGATTCTGCTTTTGTTAAAGCTTTGGGCCCCGTAGCAGACTGGTCTTTATTCCAGATGAGGATACAGATTTCTCAAATTGACCCAACTTTTTAGGGATTAAACAGACCTCAGAAACTTCTGACGTGCTGGAGGTTTGCCCATGAGCCAGCTGCCTCCCTTTGCCATTGGCTGGGTCAGAGACAGAACAGACACAAGGACATCTGTCCTGCAATGGGGAGCTCCTGGAGACAAGGATGCTCCACCTGCCCAAACCTGGAGGGCCAGGAGAGCCTGTGGGGCCTTGGCAGCCCTTCTGTGCTTGACACCTAATTGCTGATCCTCATCCTCACCTGTCTAAAAGAGTGCCAGAAAGTGTCACTCACACAGCTTTGGCAAAAACCCTGCATTATTAACATTGCAAGTTTTATTTCTGGAGTGCTTCAAAGAACTCAAAACATTCATTGTCTGACTAAGGAGGAAATGTGCCCTACAGTTTCAATACAAAATATTAATTGTATTGAAGTGCAAAATAATTTCAAACCAAAATGCTGTGCGATTTCAGCACAGAGCATAGGTTAGCATTGCCCCCATTCATGCAAGTTCAAGGAACTGCAAAATTAGTGCATACAGCTACTGTTACCTATGTGGGGCCTGAGCTTGTAGTCACTGTTACAGCATACCAGCCTTTGGAAGGAGTGTTGAAAACAATAGCCAAACCTCATGCCAAAAATATTTTTGATAGAAAGTGATTTTTTAAAGTGTTGAGCTGACTTTGAAGCTTGTAGATTGATTTTTAAAGGACTGTTCTGCTGGGAATAGCACTTAAAGGAAAAAATGCATTTACTGAACTACTCTCTCTTTAGAGTGGGAAGTGAGTTCAGTTCTTTTATTTAACATATTCTACTTTTAATCACATTTTTTTGTAAACACAGTTGGAAGAGGAGGGGGAAATAAAGGGGGTTGTTGTTTGTTTCTGAGCCCCAGTGTCTGCTAGAAATTATTACTGTTTGTTTCACAACGGGGTGTGAATTACTTGGTTGCAGTCAACCATTGTTTAGAAATATATTTTGGAATGTTTCCTTTATGAAAGGTTTTTATTTGCTTAGGGGTCATGATTCTGTATTTCTTTCAGCTGTTCACATATTCTGTTGCTACAGAATTGCTCACTTTTATAATAATGGGTTCAACTAATAACCAGACATTTGTTTCAAACTACATCTTGAAGCATGGTGCAAAATCTGACTCCTGAAAGCTGCATTAAACCAGGATCTCCTACATTGTGCACTCTGCTAACAGTGATCCTGGGATTTAACTTTTAATAGAAATTTTCCATTATTTCCTGGAAATAATTAAATAAAAGGTGGTCATAAGTTTTTGTAAGTGTGGTGAACATATTTTCAAATGTGATGATTTGGACTGAGCTGTTTTGGATCCTTTTTAATGTTGGAAGACAGCAGTTGTTCTTCCCATTTTGTCTGACTATATGTGAATTAGCTACATAAAATGCATCCAAGTTCAATACTGCTGGATGATCAGGGAGACTAAGGCCTAATTTTGGCAGTGGCAAAGAAATTGGGGTTTTCTTTTAAGTGTTGATTAGAACTGGATCACTTCCAGATTAATCAGTTTAATCCAAATATTGCCATTGCCCCTGCTCTCCCTCCCATTTGTCAGAGGAGGAATGTGCCTGTGGGAAGGACAGACACCTGGCTGTGCTGCTAAAGGCAGCGGAGTTGGAGTGCCCTTCTCACACAGTGGCACTGCTTGAGGGACCAAGCTGAACACCAAAATTCAGACTCCAGCTTCTGCCTCAAAGGGGCCGTGGTGGGTACCCAGAATGTACAGCAGCTCATGGGGCTGTGCTTGCTCCTTGGTAAGCGCTTTTGAAGACAGATTTTGCCTTTGGGACCTAATGAATTTTGGCATTCTGAAGATGAGGGTCATGGATGAAAATTAAACCTTGCTAACCAGATAACTATTTTTGATCAAAAATTTTGAACTTTCAACTTTTTATCATTCTCTTGTTGTTGTTTTTTAGGAGCTATCTTATTTTAATTTGGATCTACTTTACTTACCTAGATGAAAGTGAGCAGGTGACCTCAGCAGAAAAAAAAATCTCTGAAATGGTGATGTGTGGTGTTTGTGTCACAGTTGCCATCTTTCTTTGTGCTCATTATGTGGAGACATTCAGACACAGATAGGAAAGGACCTCAATCACCTTGTCCAGCCCACTGCTAACTTAGACAGCCATATGATGCCAACACCTGAGAAATTCATCTTTATAGGCTTAAGATCTAATCCCACTACTCTTTTTGAAAGGCTGCTCCACAGCTTAGCTTTGTAGATGATTAGAGGCCTTTCCCCAATTACATGTGAATGTCCTCAGTCAGAACTGTCCTTACAGCTGGTTTGCTGCCTCTGTAGGTTCTTCCCCCTGGGCAGAAGAGACTATTTTTCTGATCTGAAAGCTCTTTATACTCTTTATGTTTAGTATAAATGCTGGGTCCAGACACCTGCAGCTGCAAAATGGCATTTAGATTTTCTTCCTTCTTTCACCATTTTACAGACTGCTGCTATGTTCTTCCTGTACAAAATTAAAGGAGTTAGAGCTTAAGTTTGTCAGGATGATCTTCTTGTAGAAGGATTTGGGTTTTTTCCCCATTATGTTGCTCATTTGCAAGTTACTGATCCTAAGTTTATTTTTAGTTTCTCTTTTGCTCATCTGTTGTGTTTGGTTTGAATTTTGAAAAGTAGGTGTAGACCTTTGTGTTTGCAGCCTCAGCAAAGATGATAGTACACAAGTAGAGTACTACAGCAGGAGCCCACAAGATTGTTTCTATCCTGCTGTGCAAACTGGAAATCTTGTTCTCCTTCCTCTCACCTCTCCACACTCTCAGGCAGAGGAGGTAGATCAGGGAATAAGGATGGTTACTGCATTCCTCTGACTGTCCTGATATTTTAATTACACTGAGTGGTTCTTTTAGCAAATACCATCTTGTTTTTGCTGCAAGTCATTCTGTTAAACATTTCATATGAAATTCAGTGTGGAAGAGAAACCCTGGGCAGCCCTGAAATCCTTTACAATCCCCAGGCTGATCATCTGTCAGAGCTCCAGCATGTTCTGCAGTGCCATGGCTCCCTTTCCTGGTGGCTGTTTGCTCATGTGGGCTGGCCTGAGGCGCTTCTTTCCTCTCCACAGGAATTTGCCTTTATCTTATTTTACATCTTCTGTACATGATTATGTTTTCTCACGTTGCTTCATGCATATGGGATGTTCCAAGGTCAAACAGAAATGTTGTGTGTCCCTTTTCCTGCCTCCTGTGATTATCATCTCCAACAAAGACAATTTTAATTGGTGCCACTGAGACCATGCAGGGCCAATGGTTTTGTATTAGAGATGAGATTTGATTCAGAGTTTGTAGTTGCACTTCCAGTTTCTGGTTTGTAGGAAAAAAACATTTTTAGTAATACTTTGCTTTCTGATCCTGGCACATTTTGCATTGCATGCAATTTAGGTCTGTTTACATATACATGAGATTGCCAGGTCTCAATTGAAATTGGTATTTTAGAAGCATGGAGAGAACTGGCAGGCAGGAGGTGCCACAAATCTTACATGTACAGCATTTCTCAGTTTTTTCATTGGAGACTGAGCCAAATGCTGCTTTGCTGCCTGTTGATACTGCAGTTTTATACCAATAACCTCTGTGAAATAAATACAGTTAGGCTTATGCCCGTGGGTTTTAGTGAATATATATTTTATAGATTGCTTTCTGGAGGACCTGATTCTGTTTCTCTTGAAGTCAATTGGAATTTCACACCTTTTGTGCCCCAAACATAAAGCATGCTTGCCTAGCCAGTCAATGAAGTTGCTCTGCTCAACTGAGATGCAGATTGGATTTAATTTTTCCCTTGGTTGGACATTATCTATTCCAGTTTTGTCTGGCTTTGGAACATAAAT
Organism: Melozone crissalis; assembly: GCF_028551555.1. Classification (NCBI taxonomy): domain Eukaryota; kingdom Metazoa; phylum Chordata; class Aves; order Passeriformes; family Passerellidae; genus Melozone; species Melozone crissalis. The sequence goes on along the minus strand of NW_026535791.1, from coordinate 56,124,581 downwards.
TGATTTTTTTTCATTTGAGTTCCTCTGGGAGATCTTTAAAATGAAATCAGAAATTGATTATAAGAAAAGCAGAGCTAATAAACACTGTGCATACCCAGCTACTGAGTTTATATCCTTGCCACACTTGGGGAAGCCTTGGGGTGTATTGGATTGGAGCCTAACTTCTTCCCCCCCCCCCCCCAATTCATCATCATTTAGCATAGTAGTTCTTATCAGCCACCTAGAGCACTGGGCAAAGGAAGCACCAGCTGACAATGGCCTCATGATTTGCCTTTGTCAGTACAGATGGCAGCATTCCTAAAGCTGAATTAATTGGGATCATTTCCTGCCACTGTCCATGGGGGCAAATGGAGCCGGGTGTGCTCTGAACCAATTCTCTTCCCAGACCCACTCCCTGCAGGCAGTGGTTGGGAGGAAGGGAATTTGGTGAGCACTGGAGCTATTTCCCATTAGGGGACAACTTAAACAGCAAGATTTTGGAATGAAATGTGTGTTATTTGGACTGCTCAAGGTTATTAAACAGCAGAGAGAAACAGCCAGTTGTGACTTTTCAATTTTTTATATGATGGGATCAGTTTTTAGAGAGGAGAATGATTATGGGTGCCCTACAGTGTAATTGCTGTCAAGACCTCCAAAACTTCCATCTCTCTGGATGCTCAGAGTTACGGGTGAGGAGGGAAGGCTCATCTCAACAAACAGGCTCACTGTGTCCTGGTTTTCATAGTCTCTCTTTCATAAAGACAAAATTCAGGTATATTCAGTTTGCAAATTAGGACACCTACATTTAGATGTCTCTGTGTAGGTGTCACCATGTGGGCAAAGTGAGCTCAGCAGAAATCAGACAGCTGCCCAGGAGATCACTTACAGCTCCATTTTCAGATGAGCAATTTGAACGTGGTGGGACCTGAAGCTCCAAGCTGACAAGGGGTCACACATACATATGACAATATGTCAGTGGTTTTAGCTGAATCCGACCCTTTCTGTCTATTGTCTGCTTTGCTGTTTTGGTTTTTTGTTTTTCATATAGGGCAGAAATAATTTCATTCTCCCATCAGAAGTTGAAGAGGACTCCAACTAAAATCACTAAATCCTTGTACCAGCTCGTGCAAAGATGGACTTTACACATTTCTAGAAGAACCTGGCTTTGTGGTGCAAACTGGTGGGGGTGATGGTCGTGGAAGAGCAACGGCATCAGCTGCTTTCAATACTAAAGCCCAGCACAAGGAAAGCAGAAGGGTATCGAGGCCGTGTCTCCAAACATCTTGGGATCCACCCACCTTTATGAAGGTAAGCTGCTTCCTGTGCTTCTAATTATTCAGGAGTAATTACTTTCAGTAATATTATTTCTCCAGCAAGATTTTACTTTGAAAAATGTCCTGTTGCTTGTGCAGCTGATGTTAATGAACATGCAAGTTTTGGCTCAGGGCTGGTGTTGACCAAATGAGATGAACTGGGTCAATATCTGTACCAGTGAAATGAATCCAGTAACATTTAGATCAGATGTTTTCCTCCTCGCTCCCCTTTGCATTCAAGCCGTGTACTGTAGTGGCACCTGAATAAACACTTGCAAATATTTATAATTCCCCACCTTCTCATAGGGAGCTTTCTGAGATCTTTCCCACAACTCTCCCATATGAAACAGTTGAATCCCTCTTCTTTCTTAATATAAACATGAAGGTAATGTGCCCCTTGTCACAGCAGGCATCTGTTACATGTATAGTAGTTATTCTGTAGCTCACAAGGTTAATCATTGTGCTCCATCTCATTTTGCACTGCAATCTGCAAATTACAATGATTCCTTGAAGAGACGGAAATCAGGTTTGTTTGTTGTGTTATTAATAAACTTTAAATCACTCCCATATTCATAACTGGGTTTTTGAGATTTGTTCCAGTCTCCAGATGAAAAATATTGGCTGCTAAAGACATTTTACTGTGATCGCCTTTGCTAATTGCCATGAATGAATTGAATTGAACATTAAATATTTCTGTAAAGGGCTCATCACAGGAAAGCCGTCTGGACTTGTGTAAATTTATATTTAACATCCCATGATAAATGCACGCCTTTCAACAATTGGTTTGCAACTCCTGACAAATGTTTTTATTTCGTTTTGTAAGTTATGAGTTCAGTCACTGCATCAAAAATAGTCATGGCTTCGATTTGCATTAAGACAAATAACTCTTGAAATGCATTTCCAGTCTTTAGGGAATCAGCAGGCTTTCTATAAAATGAGGATCTTCCTCCCATTTTTCCTGAGTGTTTATGTTTTATATAACAAGACAATTAAAAATATCCATGAAGGCACTGCAACAATTCATATGTTGGACATGATGCAGTAAAGGAATTTGTTCCAAACCAGATCTGTGCTTTTTTTGGATTAGACTTAACATTTCCATCACTGGAAAATAATCATATATTAATAGAAATACTAGTTATACTTGGGATCCATTCTCATATTGCCACCCTCTAAAGAAGGGCTTGGAGGAATGCTAGGTCAGCCCTTTTTGTGACCATCTTCATCAGCAATTTTATTCTTTAGGACAGAAATTTGGTGTTGCAAATACAGTCCTGAATTGTTTATTTTGCCATTACAGCAGCAATGGCAAACTTTGAATTGTGCTACAAAGACTGCTTTGCTATGGCTGAGCAGCAGAGTATATTGTACAGTCTCCTGTATATAGGAGACTGTATAATAGGATTTTATTTTCTGTACAACCAAGTGGTTCCTGCTGCAAATATTGGAAAGCTAACCAGAAAGATGTGATGAACCCTCAACACAATTGCTGATATGCAGATAAAGGATATTTTAAGGTTGAAAAAATGAGAGGATGAGAATGCACCCAGCTGGCAGGAATGTCAAAGGACTGAAAATAAAATTACAAATACCCATCATGTCAAATATTATAGGTGAGTTCTTTAGGTTTTTTTCACAGCACAGTTTTTCAGAAGCCTTAACTTCAAAACTTATCCTGGAAAGAAGAGTTCAAGAGTGATTTCCATGAGATGTCTCTAGAGTATTAATTTAATATATATAATTCATATAATACAATATATACATATGTGTGTGTGTATGTGTAAATGTGTGTATGTTTATTTATTGTTTTCAATAGGCCTTTGTCACACGATTTCCCTTTGCATTTGGTTTGCATTACAGCATGGGCTAATGCCATTGCTCTTGGAGAAGACTTGTACAAATATATGTCAATTTCATCTATTTGTACTAATAGAAAGGATTCTCTATGATTTTCTTGGCTCTGTTGAGTTTATACCACATACATCCACTTTATGGTATTGTCCGTGGTTTATCTTCATTAGTCTCATGTTTTATAATTCTTTGTCCTTCATATGGCTTGAATTTTGTGCAGACCCTGGGACTGCATACACTGGGAACTAGCCTGGAATTCAGGAGAAGCAGGGCTTTTTTCTTTTCTATGATATTGGGCCTTTTTGACTCCAGGCAAGCCTTTTCTGCCTCTGGCTCTTCCTGCACTTCTGTCTAGTTAGAATCTGAGACCAAGCTCTTCAGGGACTCTGACTTTGCACCCACATGGTGACTTGAGAAATCTGTGGATGTCTAGATGCCTCCATGGCTCCCAAAAAGTGTTTGCTTTAGGGAAAAAAAAAATCATCAGAAATAAAATATATTTTCAGTACTTTTTCATGACCTGCTAAGTCCACCTAGAGGCTTGTTGTATGGCCATAAATGTTTTTGCAGCTACACAGAGGGAAATATTCATCCTTTTTTCCTGTAATGGAGCCTCACATAGACTTTACTTCTTTGGGGACATTTGTATGCTCTCTTCCCTTCAGGGCTGTCTCATATATTGTCAGTGCTGTGTGTTTGTTTGCAAGCCTGAATCTTGCTGTGTAGATGGAAGGACTCTGACTCCTTGTTATGGGTGGAGGAAACCTCTGCCATCGTGGTGTTCTGCCTTGGGCTCTGCAGAGTGCCAGGTTTGGGACAGACAGCACTGTCCCCACTAGCTGGATCAGCTGGATATTGAGCTCTAGGCTCCTGCTGCCCACTGCTTGAAACACCTCTGGTGGTTAATCCTGTACATTATCTCACCATTAAACTATTTAACACAACACCCTTACCCTCACAGGTTAGCTGAAAGTGGCTGGTGCCTCTGCTGAGCCCTGCTCTGGTGTGATGAGAGCCTGGGTGAAGTTGACTGCTGCTATTCATGCTCTGAAATGATGCATCTGCTTGTTATGTAGATTTTTGGGGTGTTGTTGCTTGGGCATCTGGCAGCTGAGAAAGCTCCCTTGAATGTGCAGTGGTTTATAATCAGAGCCTGGCAGATATATTCAGTTAAAATTTAATTCCAGGCTTGTGGTTTACCCTTGAGAGGCTTCCTTCCATCTAACAGCAGCACTGAGCTCTCATGCAACCCGAAGCTGAGTCAGCTGTCTGTTTTCCAGGTACTTATCTTCTGAAGTGCTGAAACATCTTATGCATTTCACTGCCTCCTGTGTCATGGGAACCCCAGTAAAAGCAAATGACTGGAGAAGAGCTTGCCTTTCTAGCATTTCCAGGCACAGCAATAAGACAAGTTCATGGAAGAACTCTCCACCCAGGCCTATTAAACATTAAGATGCTGATGTGACCATTGGCTCAGAAAGTTTTAGATTGTGCAGGGCCAGGAACTAGTAGAATATACAAGGGAAAGATCTCTTTCTGCTTTCCCTTGTCTCTTACTCTGTTCCAAAATACTCACTACTCTCACATCATCTTCTGAATTAAAAGGATCTTCAGTGTGGTCCTGCAGAGATGGATTTCTCTTCCTAACCTCTTAGAGTGTTTCTCAGCTATTTGAAAGCACTGTGTGGTCTCCACGGAAAGCTCTCAAGGGACCCAGATCACGAGCTGGACAAAATGTATGCATTGTATGACATTTAATATGAATGTTTTAGTAATCTCTAGTGGACCAAAGGAGTGATCTGCACTGAGTGGGGGGCAGACACCAGGGCTGACTAAGGACAGTAGTCTTAAACATGCAGTTTTAGCAGTCCCATCAGTGTTCATTTTTGGATCATGTGTTCCTGGATGGCTACAAGCAAAGTGGGGCTGAAGAAATCCTGCTGAATAGCCTGAAAAACTGAGCTAGGTAGATTGTCATGGGGCACTTGAATTAGCAGGAAAATTTGAGTCCAGAAGAAAGGGAGCAGCTGGGGAGGTAGGAAAGTATCTGAGTTCAGGGTCCCAGGACCTGCAGCAAGGAGAGGCAAGACAGAGATTCTGGCAGAGTGGAGCTGAAACAGCTATGCAGGAGCATAGGATTTTATTTGAGTTACGATTTAGTAATTTATCTTTTTTTCTGTGCTTGTGTCTAAAACCCCTTATTTAAATCTTGCAAAGTAGAGAGTCCTGCTAAAAATGTCTCTGCATTTGTCTTAAATTTAGGTTGAAGTAGTAGAGGCGGTGCTGGCAAACCTAGGGTATGTTGTTCCCATGGTGCTGGTAGATGGGCACAGGTAACGTAGAGGGTTTGCTCAAAGAAATTTAGGAATCATATTGTGCTTGCACTAAATCACAAAAATATGGGCTTAGTTCTGACAGATGCTCCTCCTTCCTTCAGGAAGGGAAGTAGTGAGGGGACACCAAGACTCTTCCAAAGTATTGAGAAGAGTTGCCATTAGCATATGGCATCTGACAGGGCTTTTTATATATTGTGGATTATGCTGTAGTTTGAGATACTCACAAGGAACATATGGGGAAAATTATTTTTTCTTGGCCCATCCCTATGTGTAATATGGGCAGAATGATATCCCTTTGCACAGGCAAGCTAGAAAGAGAAATATACTGCAATAAGGTGAGCTGGTCACAGAAGAATGACAACAGCAATAGAGTTATTTTAGCTAATTATGGAGGAGAAATAAAAACTTACATAAGGTTTTACCCTGCAATTTGGCTTTGTGACAAAATTCAGTCCTGCCTTGCTTTTGTCATCTGAGGAGCTGTAGAACTCACTGATCAAACAGCAGCAATTCATGGCTGTCAGAATGGATAAAATTGATAGTTTATTAATAAAAACAACCAATTGGTGTTATAGTCCATTCATTATTGCCTGTTTGCAATCCTTTCATAAATTAAAAGCCCTGCACAGATATTAAGCTTGGCAAGAGTTTTCTTTAGAATGTGTAGTGTACACTCCACTCTAGAGTGTGTGCTTAGCTATAGCACTTCCCAATATGCTGTGGTAATAAAGGGGATATTTTCTATAATAGCAGCTCACATACTGGGTATTCCTGTTGTGTTCATGGACATGAATTGTTGAATAAGTTACCATTAGATATACTTAGCAATCAGTGACAGATTCTGCCTCTGAGATACTGAGCCCTCTCCCTAAGTAACTGATATCACTGAATGCTTGTCAGTTCCACTGTATGATCATTTTCATTAATTTCCTGCCTTTGAAATTCCAAATGGACCACTTCAATCTCTATAGAGACATTAATTTTACATCTGCTTTTTTTTCCCCCTTAGAGCTGAATTTTCTAATTAACACTAAATAAATATTCTTTACAAAGTGTTATTAACAATAGCCATGAAATCCAGTGGATAACTGGTTTGAAGCACAGCTGTCCTGTTCCTTTTTCACATCACTGGGGGCAATCCTGTCTGTGCTTTGTCCATATGAAGTCCTCTGCCCACACACCTCTCTCCTCACATTCAGACATTGTGGTTCCAGTCGAGTGGCAGCCTATTAGGTCCCAAAGTTTCAAAGTATACAGTGATTTCCCCTCAACATCAAAGCAAATTATTCTGATTTAGTTTCTCTTTAGAAAAGGAAGTGGCCGTTTATTTTTCCACTGCAATTTGTTCATCCTTGCTAAGTGTTGCTGCAGATATCATTCCCTCCTTGCAACTTCCTTTTTCTTGTTTTCCCCTTCAGTCTGAGAATTTCAGTCAGGCACTTCTATTTGCCATTTCAAAGGAATGTATTTTGCAAGCACAGGCCTCACAGTTTTGCTCTTCTGATGTGACTGGAATAAGATTATTTGGTCACAGAGCTTTGAAAAATTTGGAAGGGATATTACAGAGCAAACAAATTTATCATATTTTGTGTCATTTAAATCTCATTTTCATATCAAAACACATAGTTTCTGAAATACTCATTTCAGAGGTTTAAATAGGTTTTTGCACACTTCAGTTGTACTTCTTTAGGGCATATTTCCCCCTTCATGCATTACTGGACACCAATTCACAGATGAACTTTAAATGCCAGTAACTTTTGATAGAAAGAAAGAAAGAAATCATAATAATACTAATGAAACCCATCTCCCTCAAGAATCAAGTTAAGAAGTGAGATTTCTACAAATTTCTAAAAGTTCTCTCTGAGATTTCTAGATTACTCTTAAAATAGGAGAGGAAGAGGGTGATAAAAAGAGGAATTGGCAAAGTCCTTGGAAATAACCAACAATGTTGAAATATTTTCTTTCATATAATTATGCACTTTTATCCGATTTTCCTGTCTTACTCAAAATTAGCTTGCATTTATGCTTTTGAGACTTCCTTAGCTTCTGTAGGGAAGAGATTTAATGAGGCTGATGATTTGATGCCAGCCATCAATGTCAATGTGTGTTAATGTCATTTTCAAAGGCAGTAATGTCCAGTTGTGAAAGATACCCAACTTGACTGAAAAACTCATTCAAACTACCATCCTGCATGGTCTGATGCTAATCTTGTAGGTTACTGATGCAAAATACAAGTTCAAAGAACACTTTTAGATGAAAACTGGTAGTTTCCAAAGGTTAGGCCACTGGGGTTTTCTAAGGAGCTAAGAGCAAGGCCCAGTGTGGAAATTTGGACTTCTCACTACAAGTGAGGACTTTCTTTGGTCCATATCCAGCAAAGATGGGAATGAGAGACGATGAAATACAATTTTAATGTGGTTATCCAAAACTAATGAAAAAATGAATTCATGCATGTTTCTGGGTTTGATCTGGAGAGATTTCTGTGTAGATTTGTCTTTAGTGTTTTGAATCAATTTTGTCTTCCAAAATCTTTCAATAAAATCTAAGTGCAAGAGCATTCATTGTGGTTTTGCTTATTCTCTGTTTTAATAACTAACTAGCAATGAAAGCTGGGAAGGGACAAAGTGCAGGAAGGTTGGTTTGTTTTTCTCTATCTACCGGATGTTGCAGACTTAAGATACAAGGTTTGAAGACATAATTAAAGCTCTCAGAATTTTTTTTCCAGTGTGTATGACTAAGTAATTATTTTTAAATGTAAATAGAATCTTGGCAGCTTTTTCTATTTAATTTATTGGTCAAGTTTTCTAATATAAGCAGGATTCCTCCCAAAATCAATTTAGAAAACTAATGGCAAAATGTTTCTCAGATTCATTATTTTGGAATAAAATCTCAAAGTAATAATTTTTGGGGTAATTACTCTGCAAAAAAGGGTTTTAGCCATGTCAAACCCCAGAACCACAGCATGCCTAGGCTGTTTTTAACTACCCCATCAGAATGTAGAGAGTTCTGCATTCCCGTGTCTGTGGAGCAGCCAGCCGTGGGGATTTTGCTGCCTATCCCCAGGCTTTCAGACACAGGCACGCAGCAGCTCAGTCTGTGTGTGAGAAAGGACACATGAGAAGTTGTTACAAAGCCCTTTGCAGATAATGACCCTTTTTTCTAATTTACAACTTAATAGTCTTGACAATGAATAATTGTCTTGACAATGAATAATCTTTACTGAAGTGCAGTGTGAAAAGCAAACAACAATCTGTGATTCTTTAGTTTGTTTTCTATTTTACCATCACTGCTAGAACAGTTAAAGTACTTACAGAGGGCACCAGGAACAGCTTGGATTTCTTCATGTCCCTATTATGTGGTTTGATATACATCTTTTAATCTGCTTTGTTAGAAAAGCCTAAAAAACAAGTCCAGTTGGAACTATGAAAGTGTAGAGCAAACCTTCCCTGTCACTATGCTTCCTTCTGCCACTGTGGCTCCCCCTCCGCTGGATGAGATCATGGCTTAGGTACCAGGTGCAGTCCAAGCTCAAAAAGGATGCTTGGGCTTAGACCATCCTGATCATGCCCTTTCTCCTGTCACCTTAGGGACAGTCTTCATGACTGAGCAGAGGAGTAATATTCTTCCTGCTGGTACAGAATGTCCACCCTTGATTTTTTCTGACTTTATAACTACTGTGCATCCACACTTACATGCTGTAATATTGTAAAAGGAAAATAATTACAATAAAAAAGGTTGTTTTCTCAAAGAGATTCACGATTGTTAGGCATGCACTGAAAAGGACTTGAGGAGCTGTAAGTCCTATGTGGCTCTGCTTGTGCTTTGCAAAGCTGGGCAGGGTTTGACAGCTCACCCTGGCACCCAATGCCAGATGCCAGGGAGCTGGGACTGTGGGTGTTTATTAGGGTTCACTGATGGTGGATACCATTCCATCAGGTGCCACATCACTGCTGTGTGAGGTGGGCTGCCACTCTTCTCACATAGGAGCATGTCACAGACATCTTTTGTGGAAAATACTTTCTTTAGGATTTTTCCCTCTTCTGGGAAGCTGAGGCCCAGAAGAAGAATGCAAACAATGGTTATCTGCTGCTGTGAAATGCAACAGGTGCACCTGTGATTGGCTCATGTTCCATGTGTACGATTAAGGGCCAATCAACGACAAGCTCTCTCTGGGACAGAATCTGAGAGAGCTCCATTGTTGATTCATTCCTTTTTCTATTCTTAGCTTAGCAGCTTCTGAACTTCTCTCTCTATTCCTATTAGTATAGTCTTAATGTATTATATATCATAAATTAATAAATCCAGCCTTCTGATCATGGAGTCAAGATTCTCGTCTCTCTCTTCACCCCTGAGGAACCCTTGCAAGCCCGGTAACAGGAACAGATGACTTTTCCAGAGGGCAAGAACTTGGAGAGAGTGGTTTATATGACCAGATGGAGCCACTGAGATAATCTGGTGTGAGCTTCCAGATAATTTAATAAGAATTGGCAAGAGCAGGCTATTAGTTCCTTGATGGTTTTTTTTATGAGGGGAGAGAGTGGTGAGGTGTTAATGGAGAGGGAATTAACTCTCCTTCACTCTGGATATACATGCTCAATGATGTGCTTTCCTCTCTTCTTCCTAGGCAGAGAACACCATGCTAGAATCCTACTGACCTTTATTTATAAAGATTCCAGAGCCTGAGGAGGTCAGGGGAGGGAAGCAGGGTGTCAGTGGCAGCGGAGCAGGCAGTCCATCTAGATTTGCTCCTTGGAAAACTCGCTCTGGTGGCTGACCCTGGGCAGTGACAGAATAACAGCTCAACACCACCGAGTGCCAAGGTCCCGTGCTACTGAGGTGCTGTCTGCTATTTTGGATCATGGGGAAGCTGATAAGGTTCAAATAGGAAGTCACTGCAAGTGTCTGGGGCATGCTGGTGTTGGCTTTTTAAAATAGATGTCCATGGCTGAAGCACAGTGCTAACCTCTCTGAAATCCATTTTGGGGTGCAGTCATACCCCTGACATGAATTCTACTGAATATATAGCGGGGGTGCCAGACTGATGAGGGCTTGAACTGCAGAAAGTGAGGGTGGGTGAAGGTCATTGAGGGTTTGATGGATAAGAGCAGATTCCTGAGCTCCTCATTCAGGGGCTTCCTGCTGGAGCAGAGCTGTGCCACTCAGCGGATGCCAGTAGGAGATGCTCGAAGAAGCTGCTTTTTTTGGGCATTAAAAAATTAATGAGAAAAAATAGCAAATGTCTGGAAGGAGAGCAGACTGAGAATTCACTTCCTTATAATAAAATTATCTCTTCATGTGTGTAGGCATTTCTGCTAGACTGACATACTTTACAGACCTGAGAGCTAAATAAACAGTTGAGTATCCACTTGTTCCCTCAGCACTCACACACTGAAAACCATGGTGGAAGTGCTAAATGCTTTTCTTTTTAACTCCTGAGACAGTTTAAACTATTAAAACTCTTCAATATATTGTTTGTTTGGTAAAGAGGTGGTCATGGAAAATTATCAAAATTACAACAATTAGCAAATTGCAGAGAAATGTCTTTAGGCCTTAAAGCTCCAATGTGTAGGCAATAGAACTGTAATTTATAAGCTGACATACCAATTCAGCTATAGGCAACTCCAGCAGCTGCTTTGCTACTCATTAAAATAAGTGCACAGCTATCAGACTAATTATAGCATGGAGCTATGTAGAAAACTGAACCCAGACAGTGAGACAGGAGATCTTCTGACAGAAGTACTCCACAGCCCCACTGCAGCCTGGAAATCCTGCTGCATTTTAAACTGCTGTCTCCCTGAACATGTTTGAAATGCTGCTTACTTTGTACATGTTCCTTTGTGCCTCAAGTTCCTCAAAGATACCTCAAAGATGTGGGATGCAGCAGTTGCTGCTTTTGTTTTTTCCTCTTTGAGAATGTAAACCCATTCTGGTTACTCCTGCTTTTTTTATTATTAGAACAGACTTCAGCAGCTGCCTCACCATGAGGGCAAAAAAAGAACTGTTATTTTCTCCCTCATCCCCTCTCATAAAAGGAAAGACTGGATCCAATTCCACATATCTGCTTCTGTGTTATGTTCGTGATTAGGGCCAGGGTAGTGTGCCAAATTGGTTTAGGTGAATAGATAACTCAGATGATTCTTAATACCTTATGGAAATGTCAGGTTATGTAGAAGATGACCAACTTCTAACTTTTCTTGCATGTCAGCGGGTTAATTTCTCTGGCTACCTGTGTTTATGTTTATGTTCTTGTAAGCAGAAGTCAGGTACTACTGCTCATTTTAAGTAGACACCTGTACAAAATAGCCAAGAGTTTTGTCTCAAAACCCTTTTTGATTAATAAGGCTTAACTAAGCTCTTGGGAACAGTGCTGTATTTTACTGTCCTGGGGCAGCCAGTGAGTAGCAGCAGGCCTGGTGGGCTCAGCTCTGCAGAAGAGGGTCCTCAGCTGCTGCCCTGCCACCAGCAAGTGACTCCAATCTTTGTCAGACCAGCTTGGACATGCTCAGCATTCCAAGGGATTTGTTCTGAGAGAAGAAGCCAGCTGGCCTTCAGCTCCCTCTGTAATGTTGGGCTCATCTTTGTGTCACACAAGCATCCTCACTTCAAGATGCAAGCTAGGCTTGCTAATTTTGGAATCTTAAGCTGAACTTCACAGCCTTCATTTACATCGTTACCATATCTTCATTTGTACATTTTCTTATAGAAGACATGTCAAAAGATAAAACAGATTTGGCAGCAGAAGAAAAAAAAAAAAAACAACTAAAATCATATGCATCTGCAAAAACTTTCTAATCTGTCTTATCTGTCTTGACACATCTGTTTCTTTAGAAGAAAAAATTTTCCTGGCTGCACTGGGGCCCTGCAGCTACATGTGTTGGGGGCCTGGGTGTATAATTTGTGGAGCATAATAATTCTATAATTATATTGCTAATTGTCTGCTACCCCCTTTTTATAATAACAGAGTGAAGTGATTTATAACGTAGCAGTTTTACAGGAGCTCAGACAGACTGTTAACTGAAAATGAGCTCCTTCAACGCAGCCCCTAATAACTGTTATTGTTAAAGACACACCATCAAGGTGCCCCAAATACCTCCCTGGAAGGTGCTGTTCTGCAGAAGTGTTTCAGATTTAAAATCTCAGCCTTTGTGCCTTTGTGGTCTTGCCTTTGTGAAGAATAATAGGAGAGAGGATGGAAGAAAGGTTAAGAATAAGAGGAAAGGAAGTCTGAGCAGTACCCACAATGAAGTTCAAAAGGCTGCAAATGGTAGGAAGAATCCAAATTGCAAAATTGAAGGGGTATTTGAAGTGAAAAGTGAATAGGAACTGGATTTTGCAAAGGCTAAAATACTTTTCAGTTCAGTAGTGAGGAAGAATTGATAGTTTGGGGAGCAGACAGGATCTCCTCTCTCAATACTTAGATTATCTAGAATTTCCAAACTTGATTGCAGAGACAAGATATTTACCTTCTTTTCATTGATGCTTTGGATTTTTGCTTTGTCTGAGCTAAATCTGGCTTTGAGGGGACAAAGCTGCTTTCTGTGCCTGTGGATATATTTTTTTCTGGGTGCTGCCAAAGCTGCTGTTGCTTCCCAAGGCAACTTTACCTTGTCTGGGACAGGAAGGAATAGCTGTTTGGTATCATTCAGGCAACACATTGTATGGGTGGATTTGTGCTTCCACATTATATATGATGGGAATGTCCAGCATTTTACAGAAATAAAGGGATAAAAAACAATCTTTAATGTTTAGCTACTTAGAAATTCTACATGTAAAAAGCATCAGTATTTTTTCTTCCCTTAAAAGCAAAATATTCAAGTACCTGAGCTCATGTGTTAAGTGCATAGCAATAAGTACCTGTTGGGACTCTTGACTGCATGCTGTTCGCTCTGGAACTGTTTTTAATTGTGCAATTGAAGTTGCATTATGAAAAGAACAATTTTTCTTTCATACATGGAATATTGGAAGATGAAACACATCCGATATTCTTCCCTCATTCCAGCAAGTTTCCTTTTATGGCAATGGTTCCTTAAGTATTTAATCTTTTAGAACTGATGATTTACTACACTTGGCTTCCATTTTTACTGCTTTCCTCATATCATTTCAAATATAACATGGCTTATCACTTCAGATATAATATGACCTAGGTTGTGAAATAATTATGAAAGATTGTCATTAAGAGTTGTACAGGATTCTTAGAATTATTTTATTTCAAAGGATTTTTTTCCCCTCATTTATCCCTAGAGAAATTTTCAAGCCAGCTGGTTCTGATATGACACAGACTATATACAATACTCATTTTGTACTCATAGTTGCTTGATCAGTAGATTAAAGGACAGAAGAAATTTTTTTTGGAAATACTTGAATTTGGAAACCATATTAAAATGAACATATCTCAAAAAATTAGCTCACAGTAGTGTATGTGTGTTTACATGTGTAACCTAAGTATTCTGCAAACTATAATACCAGACACGTCTGACTCAATCTGTATGAGTTGTTTTGGCATGTTCAGAATTTGCCTCACAGACTGAAGTCAATAAATAGGAATAACTTGTTCAGCATGTCCAGACAAAGTAGTAATAAAAGAAAGAAAGATTAGAAAAATTTGAGCAATGGAAATATTTCAAATAAAGGGACAGGAATTTGGAATACAAGAAGTAAAACAGAATATATGAATATAAGGGATAGTTTGGTATTCATTCTTTCTAACTAAAGCAGTTCTGGTCTGCTCCTGCCTCTCTCACAATCTGTGGCAAGGTCTCTGTTTTTGTCAATAGGCTGTAACTGTACAACCTCTAGTACACATCTCCAGCCTAGGAACAGTTATGGTTTTTCTTTTTCAGTGTGACAAAGCTATTGGCTTTGGGCTTTTTCTTGTGAGAATTGCACAGTCTCTGATGAACACATGCCATTGCTATTCCTAGAGAAGCATGTAAAGTTCTGTTGTTAGGAGGTAGGAGTTTATTTTCTGCTAAGTAGGATTTTGATTTTTTTTCATTTCATTTACTAATAAAAATATTAAAGTAGTTAAATGCACTTCATGAAATCACAGCATTTGCCTTAGATTCTGTTAATATTATACTGCTAATAATAATTTCCTTTACAGCTTGTCACCCACCGTGTTCCCTTGCACACTTTAATGTAGAGTTTCCATTCATGATCTTCACTGTTTCACTGTATTTAATCTGCTTTAGTATTTGACTTTACTGCTTTACTGTATGCTGTTCTGTGGACCCTACAGCTACTGGAGTAGGGAAATCCAAGTGGAAATCCAGCAGAAAGGAATTGAAAAACCTAAGCAAATAGGCTAATGCTTCTTTTCCTTGCTTATGCATTTCTCTATCTTTAAAATGTATATATTACTACTTGCTTTGGATCTATGGGTGAATTTTTTGTGTGAAAGATTACCAGGATTGCTTTTTTTTTTTTACCATATCTTTTCCTGCAGCTCTGCTTTCTACTTCAAAGTAACATGAGATGCCTCTGGATGTAATTTTTGGTAGACAACTTTTCAAGCAATTTAAGAAACCATTAGAAATTTGTCTGTACTAAATATGTACAGAAAATCAATCAACTTTTTTTTCTTGTTGACATATATAATATGTTACAGGGTATATTTCTGTAAAATCTACATGTCTCACACTATTAGAACTATTACTTTTTGTTATCTGTTTTTGTTCTGTAGATTAATCTAGACTTCTTCTTGACAGTGTTTGGTAAAGACAGGCATATAAAATTTTAAATGTTTTCAGTCTGTTAATGTATTCCAATCTTAGAGTGAATCAATTTGATGGGAACATTCAAAGGGATTTGGTGGAGAAAAATAATTCTGAGAAATTCTAAAAGCCTTTAATGCAATAAAATTCCATTTCTTTCTTGAGGTGGATTCCATAAAAAGAAAATAATACATTTATCAATATTGAATAGCCACAAGGAAACCCCCTGCAGCACTACTACTAATTTACCTTTCTCAGAGATTCACACACAACCTGGGCTTGTACGGTCCTGCAGAAACAGTATGTTAAATTCAGCAAGACCAGGATCATTTGCAAAGACTTGAGCCTTCCTCAGTCTAACCTAGCTGAGTCTTCCTCAGTCTAACTGAGCTGAGCCTTCCTCAGTCTGACCTAGCTGAGCCTTCCTCAGTCTGACCTAGCTGAGCCTTCCTCAGTCTAACCGAGCTGAGCCTTCCTCAGTCTGACCTAGGTGAGGTAGGCCCAGTTTCTGTGGCCTAGGAAGGCTCATGGCAGCAAGCACAGTTTGTTTCAGGGGTGTGAAGTTAAATTTGTTGGGAACAAATGCCACTCTTCTGTATTTGCACAGTCAGCAAAGGGATGCAGGACACAAATTTAGCTTAGAGGAACTCCTGTAATTTGGGCAGGATCACCTTTCATCACAATGTCCACCTTCAGCTCAGGCAGTGTGTGTGAAGGCCAACCCATTTCCCATCAGTCACCAACCATTCCCAGTCACAGAGCCTTTACCTAAATTAAGGCATCTCCTAGATCTGAGCTCAGCTGAGCAGCACTGTGCATAGGAGTGATGTATGGGCTTGGCTTTTTATGTGCATTATTTAGAATTTGCTGAATCCACACTTTTCTGACAAGTCAAACATCCTTTAGGGAAAAAACAATATGAAAAATTCTTTTGCATCAGTATACTGAATATAAAATACCTGCAGCCTTTAAATATACTTTTTGCAGGTATCAACCTAGATAATGTTGCTCTCTCAGAGCAGAGAGCTGGAATTTCTGGAAATATTTTTAGAGCTGCTTTCAAAGTGGGACTTTTCTGCAGTGAAAAGACCCTTTAAAATCCTCTTTAAATCCTTTTTAAACACTGAACTGTTGTTGTCTGTCAGATGTAGGGGATATGGGGATGTTACAAGTAACTAGGATTATTTCCTGTCTTTCCCATTAGTGAAGCTTCTAATGCTGATTTTAAAGTACATTTTTACAACATAATAATTTTTAACCGGAAGACATGGCCACAAAACTGGACACTGAATATATTTATTCCTTTGGACACACTCTCTGCACCTTAAGAAAATACATCACAGTGAGTTAATAATTACTATTTTTATACTGTGTTATTTTATGGAAAGTATCTCTCACCAGCAGGAAAGTACAAGGACTTCTAGGAATCACTAGGGTATTATGAAAGTTGCCAAAAATGTAAACCAATACAGATTTTCTTATGAACCATGAAAATATTATGTTTAAACTAAAACCCTAACCTTTAGCCTTTGTATGAGAACAGCAAAAAAAAATATGGACAGGAATTTTTTTTTAAAAAGTGGTATATAGACGTCTGAGGTCTTCAGTCCTATTTATTTAATAGAAAAAAATGGTCTGAGACCTTAGAAAATACCAGCCAACTAAACTAACATCAGAAGATCAATGAATGATCTGTGAGTAAGTGGAAAATTTCTAGTCTGATTAAATCTGCAAAATGAATCTGAACAGTGGGGTCCCCCCTTTTTGCTTCTCAAGTGTTTTAGAGTGCATTTAATTACAGCAAGATACCTTTTCACCTCCATAAGGGCATTTTTTTCCCTGAGATTTTTCCATTCTGCTCACTTCCATCACTTACTAAATCTGCAGACTTCAGCCAGCATGCCAGCAATACTCCAATAAAAGAAGTGACCTACCCAGCAAGCAGCACCCAGCAACATAATATCAGGACAAAAGAATTATTCCTCTGAAGAGAAAAAAAATAGTAAGTCTCCGGGATGCTACTTGCTAAGGTGTCAGTGTTGAAGAATACCATGAGAGGATTTCAACTTCATGGCTTGAAGATCAACTATGGGGCACACAACCAAAGAAGGAAGCCTATGAAGATATTTTTAAAAATGAGATGGATTTTTTTCAGTGATTTATTGTCCCAATGAATTCAGTTGTGGATCAACTGAAGCAACTGTTAGAGTCTGTATTAATAGTTCCTCTTGGCAAGAACATGTGAAACAAAATTAGTTTTTTCATTTTGAAGTTTAACCATAAAAAGAACCATATATGAGGATCAGATAGAAAATCCAGAAGACTGTTGAATATCTTCAAACTGAATGGTTGCAAAACTTGTTTCCTTTTCAGAACAGAGCAAGATTTTTTCTCTCTGTATTTTTTGTTTGTTTTGTTGTTTGTTGGGTTTTGTTTTTTTTTTTTTCATTTGCTAAAGGGGATACAAGGGTTAAATAACCTCAAAGGAAACAAAAATCAAATGAAAGTTCTGCCTGACCCCAAGCATTTTTTTACAGTTCTGGTTCAATAACACAAATGAAATATTCCTTGTTAACACGGTTCTAAGTACAAAATACCTTAACAACAATTCCCAGGAGATGTTGTAACACCTTTGTCAAATTCATTTTAATGTTAAAGTAGCTGAGAACATGTTCATTCTCTGAAATAAGAGGTATTTCAACATTTCCATTCTAATTTTGGATGAAAACAAACGTTGAAATGTTAGAATTTCCCCCAGGATGAAAATTCTAATATTTTGTTCGGCTCTAGTTTCCAATAACTCTTACACTTTAATTTTGTAATATTTAACTTAATGTTTCCCATGTGAGTATTATAGCACTAGTGGGTGAAACTTTAGTCACCTCACAGATTAGGCATGCAAAGGAAAACAGTTCTTGTATGTAGAGGGACAGATTTCTCCCTTCACAAGTACCTTCCTCTTGTTTCCCCTGCTGATGAGATGTCAGTTCATTACAGACTTGATGAATGGAGTTTCCTTTCCCAGGAAACAGTAGTCAGGCCTATGGAAGCATTTATGTAACAGCATCCATTCCCTCCCCTCCTTGTTCTCCCTTCCCTCAGCAGCGTTGGGCCGCAGTCAGAGACTGCCTGAAGGGGAAGAGTGAAATGCTGCTGCTGGGATATTTGTGGGAAACAAACCTTAGCAGTCCTGCTCTCAGGAGTTGTGAAGGCACAATTGACCCCTGCTTGCCCCTCTGTGGTGCTGAGTGAGACCTTCTGCACCTCTCATCCCTCCAGATCAGGGAGGCTGATGCTGTCCATGGGAGGGCGGCTTCACACACACGTGCACCACGCTGGATCTCAGCGCCTAAAGTCTCTCTTAAGCAGACAAGTCTGCTCCTACCAGGTTGGGTCTCAAGCAGCCCAGGCCTGCCATGACTCTTAGTACTGGGGATCTCCAAACCAGCCAACCCAAATGAATTGCAACATGAGCTAGATTCAGTTCCCATTCAAAGCAGGTGCAAGATAATGTGAGCTTCTCCATAGCATGCACTTCCCTAGATATCAAAATACTTTACAGATTAGCTTGATTGAACTATCTCAGTTTAACAGGTTGGAAAATGAGATGTTGACACAGTTAGAGCTACGAAATTGTCCACTGTGCTCTGCAGCATCATTAGTCTTGGAGCCTGTGACACCAGACTCCAGGTCATATATTTAGTGTTGGACCATGGTCCTCAGCAAGTGTTTCACACAATGTGTGTTAGCAGGTCTTGGCCTTAATGCTGTTTTCCTTCCTTAAATGCTGCACTTTGTGTTGTCCCACACGTGCCTGTCCCAACACATGCCTTTTATTCTGATCCATGTGAAGGATGGAAAGTGGTCAGTCTGTCTCTTTCCCAAACTGAGGAATGCCTGGTTATGGCAGTCTCTGGCAAAATCTGAGTTGTGGCTTAAACAAGCTCAAATGGGGAAATGCTCTAACCATGTCTTCAATGAGGTAGACACAACTGCTGCTGACTTTATTGCAATAATGTAAGTCAATGCTCTCATGCCCAAACACATGAGCTCAGTTCTTGCTGGGATTTCGGGCTGTGGTCTCAGGTGTGCATGAGAAAACAAAATCTCAACCTCCACAATGTGTTGGTATGTAAGCATTGCTCCTAAGAATCAATCTCTTCCTCCTTCCTTCAGGTGTAGCCCAGGAACAAAAACTACTGATATGGTGTGGCCTGAGGTGTCCTTGCACAAACGTGAGCCTCAGCTTCCACACAGTCTCTACTCCTAGGACATTCTTCACTGGCACTCTTAATGAGGGCTGTCTTATGGAGGGGCTAGATACACTACAACTTAGAGACAAAATTAAAAATAATGCAAAAGCTCAAATGTACAGGCTTTGGTACAGTACAGTTATGTACAGTTATGATTAACTCAATACTTGGACAAGGTTACTGAAGGTAGGTAGGTCTTGAAATATGTACAGCAGTTTATAAAAACTGGTACATTGTGCATGCTAATATTTATTATGTGATGGGATACAATGATGGTACCAAAACAAAGGGCTATAACAGCAAACCTAGAAATACCTTAAAACATTTATAACCAAAATGGAAAATTATGTCACTGCTGGAAAAATGTTTCTTGATTTTTAAATTATTCTTCCAGTGCATTTTGCTCCTTGGCAAATGTAGCCAAAGAGACAGATCCAAGAAGTTCAGGTTCCTAATAAAATAATGAGTTTTTCCACCCTCCCAGTGTTCAATTCAGCAAACTACTTTTCAGGAGCATATATTCCTAGGGTGCACATAGCCAGGAAGGACTCTAAACCAATGCTGCTGATGAAGCAGAGTAAAGGGAAGGTTGTTTCCTTCACTTCAATGCACACTTCAAAGTATTTCAGGTTTATCTTATCTCAGAACTTTCCATAAGTGCTATTAATAGCTTTTTAATTCTGACTATTTTATTTTTGCTTTTGAAGCTTTTTGTCTTCAAGTTCTTTATTACCTGTGCACAATTCATCATTATCTGTGCTTCGTTTTTAGTACACTTTATCACAATTCATGTGTCAAATATGATTCTTTAAATAATAAACCATTTCTAAAGATTTGAAAGCATGTTTGTTTTCTAAAAAACAAATGCAGAGCTGAACTCTAAATTTATGTGAAAATCAAAGCCTGACCATGTTGCTTTTGAAAAAAAAGTAAGGGGAAGCATAAGATCCAAAAAAAAAAAAAATATTCTTAATGACTTGATGTTAGGTACTTTGATAAAATCTAAAAATTGTATTTTGAATAAGAGGCTAATGTTGCACAAAGCCCTAAA
This sequence comes from Melozone crissalis, assembly GCF_028551555.1. Lineage (NCBI taxonomy): Eukaryota > Metazoa > Chordata > Aves > Passeriformes > Passerellidae > Melozone > Melozone crissalis. The sequence continues at coordinate 56,104,085 of NW_026535791.1, read as the reverse complement.
AGAGATTTTAAATTCCTTTCCCCCTTCAAGTCTGCTTGTAAAACCCTAGTTCTGCATTTCCTATTCCACCACACATGACATGTAGCATCACCACAGTCAGCTCATGCAGTTGTTGGTTTAAGTCTCCTGGGACTTCTTTTGTGATCTAAAGGTGATGGTAGAAGGAATATTTTTGCAAGTTCAGCTGCCACGGTTAAAACTAATAAAACTTGCTTTAAATGATATTTCATTTGAAACAGTGCACCAATAGTAAAGAATTTCTGGGTAGTGTCTCTAGAAACCAATCCATGTTTGCTAGTCCTTTATGAAGAGCCATTAAATCCCACTAACGGACATAAGAATGTGTGCTGAAACTCCTGAATTGTTGACTTTGCAATAGATTTGTTAAAGGCTGTAATGAAACAATTTTTCTGCTGTTTTCTTATTTGTCAAATAAGAAAGAAAGCTGCAAAAATATAAACACGTTACATGTTTCTTAAATGCTAGGTAATAAATACTGTGTAATTAAAAATTAATATCACTTAGGTGATAACAGAACAAGGATCTGCACTGAATATTTTTTTTGTTCCTTCCTGAGCCAAGAAGTCCTGGGTGAATATATAATATATGTCTTGTCAAATTTGTCTAACTTGTTCTTGTAGGAATTATAGTGATAGAAATCTCAGAGTTTCCTTAGGCAATCATCTTTCTCAAATGCTTTACAGAACCTCCCATCTAACATGAACCTCATTTGCTTCAGTTTAAAACCATTTATTTCTGGTTCTGTGCATGATGAACTTGATAAACAGATTTATGGTTTTTTTTAGTTTCATCAGACTTACAAAGAAGATACTTATATGTTGAGTTGAAATTAAAAACATTATTTGTATCAATTATAGCTGTCACATATCCACCTGTTTTGTTTTTTCTATTTGAACAAGCTTAGGTAAAACAATTTTTGTTAAACTTTCTATTTTGTTTCCTCTGTATGATTTAGTAACACAGAAAGGTTTTTTTCTGATTAATCTTTGTATTGCTAGAATGCAGATACATGTTCATGCAAAAAGATTAGGGATCTATTTTACTTGGGAGGTGATGTGTGATAATTGACCAATCCAATAGAAAGGTGTTCATAATCACAGACCAAATTCCAAGGTCCCTATCTTCTTTACACTTGAATGCTTCATTTAAGACACTCAGAGTTACACACATCAAGAAATATTGTGGTTTTGAGGAAAGGATTTCTGCAAGGGCCTCACTCTCTGATAGCATTCAAGCTCAGGAGTCCAATATTGACACAGTCAATATGAGGGAACTAAATTGCTTTACAATAATGGGCAGAAAGTCCATCTGTTCCTCCTTTGTGATAGGAATGATCATATTCAGAATAAAAATACTGATGTAGTAAGAACTGGAATGCTCTTTAAAAGTAGAAAGTTAAAGAAATAGGCATCCCATTTAAATCCCCAAGCTAAGGACTGGAACACAAAGGTTTTGTTTTGGCACTTAAGATTCCCAGTACATCTCAACGAAGACTTTCTTTGAATTTTATTGAAAGTAGGAGCTGGTTTGTTTGCAGTTTAGCTCTTGAGGAGGCTCACAGTGGGGGCAAGCAAACAGGGCCATAGGGACTGACGTAGACAGAGGTTCTTCCAGACGTGCCACTGCTCTTTTCTCAGAGATAAAACCCAAGAGATTACAGATCAACAGTAAACTTCCTCAAGGTGAGGCCAATGGCCTAATGACTCTTTTTGCTTTACAAGGCCCAGGGTGTGTTTGGGAAGGGAAGCTATTAAAACAGATGAGGTTTGGTGATATATTGTATTGTGTGCTCCCATGGGACAAAGGGATCCTTTGATTGCTGCTCACTTCTATCCCCTCAGTTGCATTGAAGAGGCCATGCTACAAACTCATTAGAGGTCCAGATGTACTTAAAACCCTTTCCAAATCATTTTGTTGTTGCTGCTGCTGTATCTTAAAAGCTGGGTCTGTTCTGAGGCCCCCAAGCAGCAGTTTTTCCTGGCTAGGAAGGCTCAGGGGAGAGGTGTCTGGGTGGCCAGGGGCTCAGTGAATTGTTGGGAAAAGGAGTGGGCGGAAATAAAACCATCGGGCTCTTTAATGATGTGATTGCCCAAGGCAGCTGTCTACAGAGATGAAGAGGAATGAGGAGATGGTGACTGCTGGCTGCCTGTGGTGTTCCTGCTGAAGAACACCTTCTGTAGGAGTATCTGTTCACCAAACGCCTCGTGATGCTGGTGCAGCTACAGGAGGAATCCCCAGGGGAGCTGGGCACTGCAGGATGAGTGGTGGTTCCCATCTTTGGTGGGGATGCAGGATCCTCAGGTCCAAGCTATGGGACCCTCCTGACTCTGGCTTCCTTCTCCCCACGGTACAGGGAGAACATTTCCCACAGCTTCTTTCCCAGCTGTGTCAGTGCTGCTGGAAGCACAGGGGTGTAGGAAGGAGTGCTGTGAGGGTTGACCAAGGGAAGGAAGGGGACTCTTACTGGAGGAAGGAAATGCTTTCCTTGGTGAGAATGGGCAGGATGGTGAGGAGCAGAGATAGGGAATCAGGGTGTCTGGTCTGCCTGGGGGTAAGGGCACTCTGGTTAGAGCACAAAGTCCCTTCTGGCTGTAGAGGAGGTGAGAGCTCTTCCTGTGCTGGCAGAGAGAGGAATATTTTAATGAGTGGTTGGGCTGGCTTTTGGTGGGGAGAGACAGAGGTCTCTGTCCCCACTGTTCAACACTGATGGTAAACTTCCTTTCCCCTACCTGAATACCCACTATCCTATAAAGCCTTGCTGATGTTTTCCAAAGCCACTGAGTGATGCAGATGTTTGTGAGGAGTTTCCAGCAGCTCCAGCTCAGCCATGCATCTGTCCTCCATGTTCACACACATGTAGTTTTGCTGGACAAGTGGAAAATGAAAAAAATTCTCCTGCTCCAATATGAAGTAGGTGTGTATTTCAGCTTGTTCCCCATACTGTGTGACTCCTCTTGGAGCTGCTTGCAGTTGCCAGACAGGCCTTGGGAGGCATAGCTGGGCAGGCATGGGGCCAGGTTGGGAGCATTGTTTTGGAACCTGGAGGTGGGAGTGCTCACTGGGCTACCTGCTGCCTGTGAATGGCGTGGAGCAGCCCCTTCCTCCTTCTTCTGTGATCCCCTTGACCATAACTCCTAGTGCAAGTTGTCTCTTATACATCCTGCATAAGTGCTGAGCTCTTGTGATGGATGGCAATACATGCAGCTATCAGTCTTTTGCCCTCTTCAATGGCTCCACTAGTAAACTGTTGCTGAGATGGATACTGCCCTTTTGTTACTGGTATTTAATTTTTCGTGCTGATGTTGTTGAGAGAAGGATATAGAAGGGACAATGCCAGTGTAATTTGTTTGGATCCTGTGACCTACATCTCAACCAGCATTTTACTTTTGCAGCTTTTCTCATGCCTGAGTGAATTGAGAGTGCCTATTATTTAAAAAAAAAACCATGGTGATCCTTAGTCTGAGCACCAGAGGCAGCTGTGCTCAGTGTCTGCTGATACAGCGAGATGCAGCAATGTTCCACTGAAACACCAAGCATGGAGCACCAAGGCATGGTCACCACAAGCAGCTGAACTAACACTTCTCTGAGATGTGTCTAGCAAATGAACTTTAGTCTGGGAGTGCATGCTAATGAATCCAGACACTGCCTGTCCAGTCCAGAGCCTGCACAAGTGCATTTGGATAATGCTGCATCGTGCCATGAAATTATCCCCATTCTTTCACAGGGAAGAAAGATGATTGAAGTAAAGGTTAACAAGTGGCAGAGCAATTATTAAAGACGACTTTGGAAAAGAATAGAGAGATGGAGACATAACAAGTAAGCAAATGAGAGAAAAGTTACAGAAAATATATGAAAGTATTGACATCTGTCCTGGATTGCCAAGCAAATTCTATCTGTATTCTATTTGCCATCTGTATGGCAGTTGTCTTCTGTTAAGTGGGCAGTTTTCCTTATCTCTTCCACAACCAGTCCTCCCTCTGGGGAGGCATCTGCTGATAACAGCTATTGAATGTCACTGCATGACTGATAAGAGCTACAGCATCCTATTGGGAGATGCTCCACCCAGAGGGAGGAGCCAAGCATTCCTACCTGGATATAGTCTTGAGGTTCTGAAACCAAATCCAGCTTCTCCACTGGATTTCCCAGAGGGGCAGCTGCCTCTATCACTGGATCTCCAGAGGAAGACTACACCTTTCTACAGGATCACTGATCCAACAGAAGCACACCTGACACTCCAGGAAGACTGCAGCCACAATTCCAACTGGAATGCTACCAGCACCCTGACCAACAGAGTGTCAGGTTGTGTTCTGACTCTGTCAGTGTTGTTTTAGTTTACTGCATTGTTTATTTTATCTTTTTATTTTCTTCCCTATTAAAGAACTGTTATTCCTGCTCCCATATTTTTTCCAAAGAGCCCCCTTAATTTCAAATTTATAACAATTCAGAGGGAGGGGGTTTACATTTTTCCATTTCAGGGGAGGCTCCTGCCTTCCTTAGCAGACACCTGTCTTTCCAAACCGTGACAACATCACACACATTGACATGACCTGCAGCTTAGACTACATCAGGAGGAACAGGACTTATGTGTGACTTTTAGGGTATGTTACATAGCATTGGACATACTTATCCCACATGCATATTGCACAGTATCTTGGATTACTGGGATGGTGTTTTTAGCCCAACTGCTGATGTCTCCTGGGCTCTCCTTGCCTTGTCAGCCCATATTTGAGGTTACTTCTGCATATGCTGTCCATGAACAGGTGGTAGCCTTCATCCTTATGCTCCATGCATGTGAAAAACAATTCTCCCCTTGTAATTTTGAATTTTTTCACAAAATGAACAAGAAATTAAGCAAGAAACCAGACCTCTCTGCAGTTCGCAAAACTTTCTTCCAAACAGAACTGAACATGGGGATTAGACTAACACTCTCTTTCTCTGAGCAATTTATAACATAGCAAGAAAACTTACAGCATTTTAATCAGGATTATCTCATGACGTCTTGTTGGATTTTAGGACAAATGTTTTCAACTAGTGCAATATCATTTGGACAGATACAGCCTATAATAGCAAAAAAAATAGTTACCAAAATGATGGTTACCATAAGCACATGGTGTGACTGCCCATCTCTAAGGAAAATTAACAATTGGACCAGATGGCTAAAAGACAAATAATAATTCAGGAATGCTGAGAAAGAAATCAAATACATTAATAACCGTGCTTGAATCTTCTCCAAGGGCAAAATGATACACTGTGAATGTGTTTGTCTAATCTTCTGTAGTAATAATAATTTTCAGTCCAGGCATTCTTTCTATTAACCATATGGTTTATCAGGCTTTTCTTCCCAGCAGCAGTCCCCAGTGGAGGGACTGTGTTGCAGTTGCAGTGCTAATACAAACATCCATGTCTGAGGAGAATGAGAAAGCTGTATTTGAAATAGTTGGAGTCAGATGCTGATAAGCATTGTCAATCATGTTCCCATCTTTAGTTCTTTATAAAAGAGATATTCTTTCTTTTAAAAAATGACTTAATTGTTATGGTTACAAATTTGTATCTGACTACAGAAAGATCTGGCAATTTTTACTTGGGATGAGGGTACAAAGAAATCATGTTGAGTTCCTGTGAGCAGACCTATTTGCACCAAAGTATCCTTCATCTTATAGCTCTTAATGAATGATAACTGGGTGGGACAGATAAATCAGCCTTTTTGTTAAGAAAAAACACAGGACCTCTCTCCCCCCCCATCCCCCTCAGATTGTTAGGAACAGAATTAAGTAGTTAATTAAGTTCAATATTGACTTTTTTCACTGAAGTTTTATTCCCTTTACCTTAACTAATGATAATTTTCCTCTTATTTTAATCTGTAAGATGAGAAACTGTCCTGTTTTGGTACAAACAGGATTTACTTGGTTATTTCTTCTCCTAGATGTTCTTCAGCTTTGGGTTTTGTGCAGAGCCTGAGGACAGGGGCTAAGCAGGTAATGGACACAGCTTAATATTTTGTGTTCCTCATGAGCAAATTAATCACAGTTGCAATTAAATATGCAATGACATTTGTAAAGTTGTACAGTACGGATGAATTGAACCTAGTCATTCTCAGCAGACTTGTTCTACATGGAATATAAGTACTAAAAGAGAATATGACTTCTTTTTCCTTCTGGTATCCCTCAAGATTCCTTGCAAAAATCATCCCCATCATACTGTGGGCTTTATTCTGGGATGCTTATGTGAAATTGATTATTTTACTCTCTCAGTAAAAAAAAAAAAAAAAAGAACTTGAAATGCAAACATGAATAACTAAGGCCAATTTTAAGCAATGTTGTGATGCCAAAGCAGTGTAAAAAGGCCTCTGTGTAAATGAAAATCAGACTTTATGTTTATGTGAATTACACATCTGCAAAATATCTATAATATAGGACATAGCAGTTGTTTAATTTTTACCTAATTAGAGAGGCTTGAAAACATCTGGCATTTGACACCAATCCATTTTTTCATTGTATCCTCTCTTGGTAAACTGGGAATGGAATACAATATATCCCACGAGATGCGCTTTAGTTTATGACAGGTGTGCATTTCCTAGCTGCTCATTCATTGTATGACACTGTTTGTTTCCCATAGATACAGCTGGAAATACATTTATTTGGCAGTGAGGAATTTGCAAGGAGGGGGAAAAATCTGGTTTAGGAGGAAACTTACATCAGAGATGCAGATATATAATGTTTGCACAGAAATCTCAATGTGGCATTTCGTAACTTTCACAGACATTTGCTTTGTCAACCAAAATATCATAAAGAATTTGTGAAAATTTTCCAACATTAGTATAAAAAGTAAAATTAAATGTGTGTTGTCAAACTATAATCACTCCTGTAGCATATGTAACTTTTTATTTAAGCACTGAGCAAGTTTCTCCGGTTGTGCTTTCTGCTGCTAGGAATGAGGGGATGAGTGAAGTTGTCCAACTGCTGGCCAAGGGTGCTTTGGGCTCTGTGTGGGGTCTGTGGGCAGGGAACAGGGAGCTGAGCTTTCTCCTCCTTCCTCCTCCTAGAGGATGTGGGAAGCCCTGGGACTGCATGAGAGATTGTGGGAAAAGCTTGACACAGCTCATATGGAGACTCTCATTCTCTGGTGGCAAAAAGAGCAGCTCTAGATGTGCTGCTCACAGTGTGCTTGCTTAGGAGCAGCATCGGCCTGGCACTGGTGTAGACTGGTGCACTCAGCATCGCCTGGGCAGCAGCTCTCAGCTGTGCTGGCAAACTCCCACCCTCCAAAGCAGCCGTGCAGACCACCTGTCAGCAAAGGACCCAAGCTGACTTCCAAATTACCCCTGGAAGCAGTCTGTGAGTGCTCCCCACAGTGTAAGTCAAAACCAACCAGAAGGAAATGATACAAATTGCAGTGCCTGGGAGCATCTCCTTGTGTCACTTACTGGTATAGGCATACTCCAATTGTCCCTGTGTAATTTATTGCTCTTGATGTGGAGTTTCCCTAGAAAAGCCTATGAGGGTACATACAGAGTTGTGAAAATTCCTAGTTTAGCTAAACTTCACAGCAAAAAAAACGCCATTTCCCTAATCCAGGATTTTTTTTTAAATTGTAACACTTCCGGTTCTGTTGTTGTTGCTATTTTTTTTTTTTTCATTTTAAATGAAGTTAATCTTTATAAAATCTTCCACAAATCTTTTAGAATGGAAAATTTCATGTAGCTCCTTGCCAGATATAAATATGCAGGATATGTGTGTGTTTTAGCCCCATATGAATATCTCATATCTCATGAAGCCAATGCATTCAGATCATGGGTACTGTGAACTTACTGTATTGTATTGCAGGCTCTCTCCTTGTCCTCAACTAAAGGAAATTATTCAAGTTTTTCCCCTCAGATGAATGAAGGATGGTGACTAATTTTCTGTATTGGATTTGGCACAAAAAAAAATACAAAACCATAACCCCACAAAACAAAATCCCAAAAAACCCAAACCAAAAATAACCCCACCAAAATCCATCATAGCTGTGTAATTGGGAAAGGATTTTTTCCCCCATATGGAATACGGAAAACCTTCACTCCTGGTGGAAACAGGCCCAGTTCAACGCTGCTGGATATGAAGAAATGAGGTTGGTGTGGGTTTTAATAATTATTTTTCACTGAACTTTTCATATTTTTTCTCACTTAATTAAAAAAAAAATTAGTCTTCTGTTGTTCTTCTGAAGTTTTTTCTTGTCCTGTCATGTCCTCCTGCACCCCTGAATAAACAGTGCTTGATCAGATGACATTGTCAAAATGGATTTATGGATTTGTTTACTAACCAGGATTCAGAATGGGATGAAACAAGTTTGCATTTAGGAATGGATATGACAGATGCTACTTTCTGAGAGCTGTTTCTTGCCATAATTTTTAAAAATAGATTGCTATTGTAAAATTATTCATGACTAAAGAAAATTGAGGGTAAAACTAGTACTTATATAAGTTCTGAAAATGGCAGCCTGGCATTTCTAAAGCTGAGAGGTGAAATGTAACAGCTCTGTGAAAAGCATTTCCTCTTTTCTTTTTGGCATGTTTTCACTTATATCCAGGGTGGTCCTGAGAATTTGTGGGCTCAGAAAGAACAGGAAAGATTTCTCATCATATATTCCTTTCCCTCCTGTTTCCCTTTTCTTTCTTTGTTTGTTCTTATATATGCATATATATATATATATATATTTAAAATTATTATTATTTTATTATGCTTTTCTTTCTTTCTTTCTTTCTTTCTTTCTTTCTTTCTTTCTTTCTTTCTTTCTTTCTTTCTTTCTTTCTTTCTTTCTTTCTTTCCTTTTCCTTTTCCTTTTCCTTTTCCTTTCATTTTCTCTTCATTTCCTCTTCATTTTCTTCATTTTCTTCATTTTCTTCATTTTCTTTTTTCTTTTCTTTCACAATTTTCCATTCTCTCTCCTGTTGTGCTTGGGTCCAAAGAGTGGCATCTCAAACGTTTGGATACAAACATGTCCTGTATCCTTAAAGGGCAGCACGTGCAGCCCCAGCCCCTCCAGAGAACACACTATTGGCAGGAATTTCTTGGGCAGTGCTTGGAGCAGACTGTGTTCCTGGGGGCTCCCAGCCTTGCTGGGGTTTTGCTGCTGCTTTTCCCCATGTGCTCCCTCTGCCTGCCCTGAGGGAAGGGGATGTTTTGTGCTGTGCTGCCCTGCAGGAAGCCCATGGCAGGGATGAGGTTTGATTTTCCTCTGCCCCGTTCCTTGCAACTCCATTGATATTTGGTTGTTTTGGTTATTTTGTTGGTTGGTTTATCACTTCTCAGAATTGCACTTACAGCTTTAGCATAGTTGTGTTTTCAAGTCTCTGAATCTTCTCCAAACTGTTTTTCTCAATCACTGTAATCTAATATTCCCTGATTTTTACACTGGAAATTTCAGGTCTTGTTTCTTTCAAATATGCATATTAAGGCTATTAAACCCTCCTAGACCTTAAACCCTGCTCAGTCACATCAGAAAATTAGCATTTTTACCCATTACCACTTCCACTTAATTGTATAACAGCCAAACCAGATGATGTGAGAGAGCACATTGGCATTGAAATAGCCCTTGCTGAGGAGAAGCACATTCCAGAGGAAATTGATTCTTATTTCACCAACTTACACATATTTTGAAAATTAGCTTCTCAGACACAGGTTTCAGAACTGATTTATTTGTCTTTATTGGTGCTAAATTTGTTCAGATGAATTTTTAGTGAACTAACAAGTTGCCTCTGACACAGGCTGAGGAGAGGTTCATGCAGAGAATGCACAATGCATCTCCCAGGGTGTACGTGGAGGTCAAGCCAGGCTTGTGAAATGCACAGAAATAGTTCATGGCAGTGTCTGACCAAGCCCACCACAACAACTCAGGGATTCACGAGGCCTGAGCTGGAAGGCAATAGTGTGGTCTGCTCTCTGTATCTCACAGCCTGCTACACTTTATCCTGCTATCCATGTTGAACACATTGCTTCCTGTTTAACTTAAACATGCCTTCCCAAAGGCATCCGGTTTTGATCTGAAATTAGGGGAGGTTTGCTTTGATAGCTTTTTGTTGATGATTGACAAAGTCCAAACAAATGATTACTTTTAATTTAACTTTATCTGGCATCAGCTTCTGACCAGTGAGGATTATGCTCTTCATTTAATGAGCCTGCTGTTTTTCTCTATGACATAACTGCATGCAGCCATGTCGTCTGTCAATCCTCTCCCTGTAAGCTCAGTCTCTATGTCTGCCTCTTGAAGATATTTTAGATATTTTCTCTGCCTCAAATCCTTTCTTTTGTACCTTTCACAATGTTCTCAATAGTCTTTCAGAGGTGCAAACTGTGGATTGTAGCTGGCATCTTAATGTGTTACTGTGTGCCTCCTGGCAGTTTTGGCAATTAAGAAAATATGCTCTTTGATATAACTTATAAAAGTTGAATGCATTAAGTAAATTATGCCCATATACTTTACTTTAAGATTATGGATACAGTCACTGCCTTCAAGCTGGTGACAGTTTGCCTCCTGTCACATCAGTATGTATATGGCTGGTACTGGTTTTCAGGATTCTGTAACCATTTTAGCCTGTGCCAGAAGGAATTTTTTTTTCATGAAGCAGCTACATGCTTTAAATTAAAAATTTATGTTTGCCACATACTGTGAAATGTTCTCTTCATGTTCTCATCACCAGTCATAAGATGTTTGAAATTCTGCTGGCTCTCTTTTGAAGAATAGAGAAAAAAAAAGAAAAAGGAAAGATTCTTCTGGTCTAAATTGGGTTTTGTTTGTGTTTTCATTGATAACATGATTTACTGAAGGAGTGAGAGAAGAGGAGAAAAGCCTAGGAGAAGGTACAGATAACTCCCTGGCTGGTAGGGTGGTTTCCTCTCAAGCTGGAGACTGGTGATAGTGAAGGTGTGTCATTCCCACACTGAGGAACCTTCTCTGAGCTCAGATGACTTCAGCCCTGTGGAATCTCCTGCCCCTCCTGGCAGCCCAAGGGAGAGAGCTCACCAAAAGCCTCTTTTGCCATGCTTTGCTTTCCCTAGCTGCCATACTTTGCTTATCAGAACCATTTCACTTAACCAAGTGTGCATCCCGGGGACATAAACTTGGCAATGGTTTTGATAATTGCTGTTTGTATTGCACATGGTCGGTGCTTTTCCCTGTTGTTAATGCTCTCTTAATCGTGTCTGGAATTCTGCAAATGTCAGGAATTCAGGCAAGACATGGCCTGGATTTTTCAGGGCAGATGCACTTTGACCCTTTTTAGGAGATGATTGAGGGGGACTGCTGGAGTTATTAGTTTTCTTTACCTTCCCCCACCCTGCTTCTCCAAGTAACCCCCCCAAATTATTCAGTGCTAGCTGTCTGCTTGCACAGCAGAGCCAGGGCTAGGAGAGCATGACAGTGGCTCTTGTGAGCAGTGAATTTATCCCAGCTATTAAAGAAAATGAACTTTTTTGTGAAAGACATATTGTAGAGGTAGGAATAACTTGTTGTTTTGTACTTCTTATATGAGGATGGGTAGGAGAAGGATTTTATCAGCAGTTCATGGCTGTCTCCCCAGGCCCACTTGGAGGTTTCTCTTTATCTTTGTCATGATGCCTGTACCAAATTGCTCTTTGTTTGTCACTTGCAAGTTCAGTCTTCTGGTGGTTCATGTATTGCAACTTTTGTGGGAATATTTGTAAAACTTGTTCACTTGGCTTTTGACTCTTTTCCATGGCTGAGGTTGTGAATTAGGCAGATGTTCACAACCCACATCCTGTGATGAGCTCAGTGATTCTACCTGGGGAGCCACAGGAGTGGTGTCTGACCCTGTTTAGAATAATATGTGCTTGAAAACTAGGGAAAGGCATTCAGTATATCTGAGTCCTAACATATTAGGTCCTTTACTTCCTAAATCATGTGATTGCTAAATCAGATTGTAAATTTAGCAATTAAGACACTATTTCTGTCACATCTAGTTAGACATGGCTTCTCAAAATGTGCTTGATGTGGCTGAGCAAATCTCAGTATATGACATTATTTCTGAATTTTCATTAATACTCAGTTTCAGTTTCCCTGATCTGATTTGCTGGGAGGCTGATGTGTGAAGTGACCCTAATTCTACAGGGGCTGGAGAACCACAGGAGATGCTTGGTATTGCCAATTTCCTTGTACTTCTGAATGAGCTTTGTGTTCTCTACCTTTCACCTTGTGGCTTTTCAACATGAGAGCTAAAAGAAACTTGTTATTTTTATTAAAGTCATATGTTAGTGTCACTTTGTAGTTTTTTTCTGTGAAATGATTATTGAAACTAAAGTGATTAAATTGGTATAACCTTGTGCTGTCCTCATTTGGTGTAGCAGTGATCTGAGTGGATTATCTGTAAATGCTGAGTAATCCTTGCCCCAAACTGGGATTATATAGCTGGTAATAAACAGCATCGTAAAACTGACATCACTCAGCCAATGTTTTTCTTTGGACTTAAGTGATGGTTTTTATACACTTTAAAGAGAAAATTTCTCCCATTAGAAAGGCTGGGGAAAGCCACCTGGAAAGTACACTCATCTGCAAAGGAGAGCTTTGAGCCCAGGGTGGTCAAATAAGTTAAAAAGACAGAGAGAGAAATAGAGTGGAAAAAATAAATGTGTACAATTCTCTGTCTTGCACATTTTGCAAGCAATAGCCAGAGGGATGGCTTTGACCTTAAAAGTAAGTTCACTTACAGCACCATGGATTTATCTTGCCTGATAGTTAATACTGTTCATATTTATGAAGAATGGGTTGCTTATCCAGAAAATTTGCTTCCTTTTTGACTAAATCATAGTGCTAAGGAGACAATCTTTCAATATGCAAAGTGATGGTATGTTGTTCTGCATACAACACAATTCTTTTTTTTCCCCCATAGCTGAAAAGCAAATTCAGTTTGACTCCGATCTCAGCTTTTGAAATCTTAGAATCAACATTGTTATCCTAAGCACAATTTAAATATTTCATATGTTATCAGATAATCCTGGTAGCAGGCAGCCACAAATGACTCTACATATGTACATAAAGAATAATGAGGAGTTCTGCCCAAAGTCAAAAATTAAAAAAATATTGAAATATTTTGCCCAAGGTCATAAAGTAAAAAGCTATTGGCAAATCTCAGACATTTATATTCATTATCTGGTGTCCCTTGCACCTAGGCCCAGTTGCTCATTGACTGATGTTATAAATTATTTGCCTCTGTGGGAAAGTTTTTGGTGATCTTCCTCTCTGAGAGACAGACTGCAAAAGCTGAAAGGGGCATTTTCTATTTACATGCAAACAAGTACCTAAAGTATTAAAAAAGCAAGCCTTGGTTACATCTTTGGAATTTCATGCAGTTCACTGGGATCTCAGAAAACATAACTTTAATAGGGGGCTTACTGCTGTATAGCCTCAGGAGTGAAAACCCAAACACTCCATAGCTAGCTCTAATAGTTTTCCCTTTTAAGATATTGACTAGTTTATTTATAGTTACTTTGCTTTTTGTAGCAGGGCTAATGTCAATGACAAATGAAAGTTGTGAGAAAACCCCACTGTTTTTAGAACTTTTTATAGATAGGCTTTATATGCTGTGATTAGAGTTATATATAGCAAGCTGCTATGTATTAGGGAGAATTTACTTTTCATTAACATTTTTAATGCTTTTAATACATTGAGAATAAATGTTTTGGTTTTGCATCCAGTTTATAATGAAAATAGCAAGAGGACATATGTGATGGAAAGGAGTAATGAGAGCAGAGGAGAAAGATGAAGGAATGACAGCAGCAGCTGTTGGGGAGAAAGGAACAAACAAATCAACTGGAAAACTGTATCTATCCATATATATATCCATATATATATATTTATATCTGTCTATCTATCTATATATCTTATGCGTACTCTTTTCAAAAGTCAGAAGAGAAAGACATCAGAGGCTAAATGAAATTAATTTCCAGGCTATACCTGGGCAATATACCATTGTTTGCCTGTTCTTTTCCTAGATCAAGACCTACCTACTAAAAGTAAACATATATTTTATGAAAGAAGCAGCAAGGCTGTCTTGTACATTCTGCACCATCTGGGTAGTGTGTGCTCTTCCCTTGTGCTTGGCCTTCTTGCTGCAGCTCATATCACAGCTTTCTCCTCTGCTGGAAACCCAATGTTTGTATTGGATGGAACTCAGGACAGGGAACTGTGTGTATAGGCATCAATTATAGGAATCAGGTTCATAAACTTGCCTGTTAGAAAATTAAACACAGGCTTCAATTTTGCAAAGCTGCTATTTCCTCCACACCTATTTTCTTATTGCAAGAGATTTGTACAAATTTTCTGTGGATTAATAGTGGTCAGTCCACATTTAATAGCAATATGATAAGTCAGACCTTTTAAAGAGGTCCTTGTTTGTTTCCACAGCTTCAACAGTGGCTCCTAAAATTCTCTGAAATGATGCAGAAACAGCTGTCTCATCCTGGAATTTCCCCACAAAATTTGCAGATGCTTGAACACGGAATGTCTGAACACACAAACTCTTTTAGGACGGCAGACAGGATGGAGTTACACCAAATTCCATCTCAAATGGGAAGGGCAGCAGTGGGAGCTGGGGATGTGCTCCTGCAGGGAGCTGCATTCACGGCTGTGTGGGGAGGCTGGGAGCCCTGCAGGATGAAGAGCTAATGCTGTGTTTGGCCACGGGATAAGTTGTCAGCACATCCCTGGCCAGTTCAAGCTTGTGCACAGATGCGTTCTCTGAGACTTTGATAGGTTAACAAAGCAAAAGGAGGGCAAACACTGGGGGCTTGGGATGAGTGTGGCTTAAACCCTAAAAGGAAAGCTGCTGGCAACTCGTAGTTTACTTTGGACATCTTCTGTAATGGGAAGAGGCAAAGATCTTTAATTTCTCAATTCTTCTAGTGTGTAGTAGAGAGGTGGTTGTTAGCAGGGTGCACTTCAGCCAGCAATATTTTTTGGTGTGCTGCACTCTCTCCCATAAAGTGTTGCTGTAGAAAAGCTGATATGTGAATTGAGGAAAATATGTCACTATGGTACTAAAACTAAGCAAATCAGCCTTTGCTTTTGTACTGTAATCCATTTGTCACTGTAAATAAGGAGGGAAATAAATTTAGATTTAAAAATATCCACAAAACTGACTTTTTCTTCCTCTCCTATACTGCCTGAATAAAATCTAGTCACACAGATGTGTAATTCATCCTCTTTTTAATCAAGAGCAAATTATAAAATGAAAGTCAAGGTATTAAACTCTTTTCTCAAACTACTGAGATGATTAGGCTCCAATTTGATGTTTTAATTTCCTATCACAGGAGTTTTACTGTTTGCCTTAGGAGGAATGCCTTAAGAGAGTTGGGTCTGTAATTCCCTAGACTCTCATCACACATCCACAAGCCTGAATAACCCCAGACACTCTACCAGATTCCAACTTCTGCTTTTGACAGCTATTTTTAGTCTGTTGTATTTCTGCCTTTGAAGACTATGCCAGTTGAGACCCAGACTGAAAAAGCTGAAGCTGCTAATCAGCATTTTGCCTCATGTGAGTGCAGATGAGCCACCCACAGTTTGTGGCTTTGTGCATCCCCAGGGATGGAGCCTGAGAACGTGTGCAGTGCTCATTGTCAGCCTCTCCTGGAGATCCATTTCTCTCAGTGTGCCGTCAGGGTGGCACCATGTCTGCCAGCAGTGTCACCTCCAGCATCTTGTGTCTTGTCCACCCATGGGATGTCTGTGAGTTGTGCTTCCCATGACAGGCATTCTCACCATCTCCCCTGAGTCACTGTTACCAGCTCAGTTCAGTTTGGTGAAGTTTAAGGCTGAGACCTTTACTTGGAATGAGTGATGGTTGTAAGTACCTTTCAGCCCTTCCACGATCTAGTAATTTTGTTCAGTTTGCATTACACCACAAAGTCTCAAGCCAACTTTATGCCTTGCCACCAAAAAGTGAAATCTTA
Organism: Melozone crissalis; assembly: GCF_028551555.1. Lineage (NCBI taxonomy): Eukaryota > Metazoa > Chordata > Aves > Passeriformes > Passerellidae > Melozone > Melozone crissalis. The sequence continues at coordinate 56,088,123 of NW_026535791.1, read as the reverse complement.
ACAGGAAGGGGGCAGCTTTCCCTTTTCACCACTCTCTCAACCCGTAACCACTGTTTGGCTGCCCCATCTGTATGGCTGTCTGACAAAAAAGATGCTGGACTTCATGGAGCCCCTGAAGGAAGGCAGAGGGTCAACTTAAAAACTAAAAAACTGGGTCAACTATTTAGTACTAAATGAACTATTGGCATTTCCCTGTGCTCACACAGAGACAGAGCCATAGGACATTATGTAGAAGAAGTAATGGATTCTTTCAGTTTCGGTGTCTGTAGGGAAAATCACGAGTCACCATGACTCACAGCAGAGTAGCAGATCTCCTTAGGACTGCAGGATTCCTTGGAAGGTGGCCAGACTCTATTCCAGGAGCAAAGCAGCCAAATTCACTGCTGAGTGTATTGTTTCCGATTTAGAGCAAGCTGGGTCGATGCTGGACCATAACCCCCTAGAGCAAGCTGGGATCCTGCACCATAACCCCCTGCACAACCTTTAGGTACTGATCCTTTCAGGATAACCACCGTGCTTAGTCACGCTGCTGGGCCTGCACTTGGACTGAAATAGCAGAGACCTATGGGTCCACACCAAAATTCACTGAAAGTCCAGGTCAGAAGTGAAGTAAAGCATCAGGATGGAGCTGATTTAGCTGATGCTGTGGTGGTGAACTCCTTAATGGAAAAAAGTTCATAGAGCCACCTTTGCTGGTTACAATGGGTCACTGAGTTAGGAGACATATTGGCATTCTGTCTCATCACATCTTGGGCACTTTGTTGAAATTATCAAAGACCTTTATAGTGTAGATGTTTGTAGACATAAAGTGTATTTCTGCATTTGTGAAGAAAGGCAGTCTTGCACTGCACAAGACAAGTGCTGACTGTGTACTGCTGTGTGTGCTCAGCAAATAGCTAAGATTCCTTCAGGGTTTTAGGGGATGGATCCATTCCCCAGTGCTTTTTGACAATAGTATGGCAACAAAGGGAATAAAAAAGAAAAATAAGAGGCTTAAAACTGTCATTTACAGACTAGAAGCACCACAGATTTTCCCGTAAGGCTTTCATGTCTTTATTCAAATTTCATATCGGCCAAACTAAATTAAACAAAAAAGAAATAATGTTTCAAAAGAAGCCTTTTTACAACAGTTTATGCTGAATATTCTTCTGAATGGAAAGACCTTTCCTCTCTGCTGTTGTAATTTAGCATGGGAAAATCTGATATTCCTGCACATAGTCCTGCGAATCAATGGGGCAGTCTGTAGCTGGGAGTCTTCCAGTGGAACTTTGAGCAAAACAAATCCCTAAACCAGTGTATCCAGAATATTTGTTCTGGCAACAATATTGATTTGACTAAAGCTCACTAAATCTGCCTTAAATTTCTAAGGAAACAATTTCTATATTTCTGTTAGTTTTATTCCAATACACGCATAGGTATTTTAAGCAGATGTCTTTGTGGTTTTTTATCCATTGCTTAGCATGAATAACTAGTGGTGCCTCTGACAAAGTAATTTTCTCTGATCTGCTCTGAATGTGATCCATGCAAATTCTTTATCCAAATTAGGTACTGAATAATGCATATTTATAAACAATGCATATAGATAAGGGAGGCATTAAAAACTCTTTCAGAGGCCAGAAAAAAAGAAAAGAGTATTTTTCTCCTTCATGTGTTGATGTGAATCTGTTAGTAACTTCAGATGTAATAGGGTTACAGTGACACAGGGACAAAAACAAGGAACAAAATTGAAATGAAACTGCCATTAGAAGCTCTAATTTTGAAATTTGAAAGCCTGGTCTCATTTGGCATGCACAGAAAAGAGGTAGTTTTAAATGGTGATGGTATTATTTGTTGTGCAGTGCTATTACAATTCCCACTCATCTCCTTGGTAGTTTCTCTTTTTTTTCTTCCATCTGTCTCTAAGACTGAAGAGGAAATGTAGTAACATCTTAAATATTTCAGCATAATGAAATAATATTATGATTTGAAAGTTGAAACCCATGTGGTTTTGAATTCGGAAAACCTGGGGACCCAGAACTGTGGTTTGTGAGGTTTTGTATATGCTACACTGGGTTAATATTGAAGCTTCTATTTTGCTTTAATATTATATTTCACTGATTAGGGGATTCTTTCACTTGATACACTAAAGAAGGGATAAAATTAAATTAGCTTAGCTCACTGAATTGAAAGATGTACCTATCATGATGCCAGTCCTGCAAGTTTTTCTAGATTACTTTTTCATTGACTAGAAAGTGGATATTGAAGAATTTTTCAAATGTTGATAGCCAAATCTTTGCTTGAGTGAGGTTTCTTCCTGCAGAGCCCCATTCTGAGAGTCTGGGTTTTGTGACAAGCTGATGTTGGGGAAACTCACTTTTGATGGGCACTTCAGACATTACAAACCAAATGACTTTTCTTCAATATTAGTTTCCTACTAATATTTCAAAGCTGTGTCTAACCTTTCTGCTGGAGCATACCATGCATGCCCTGTGGTTCTGGTCCATGCATCGCTTGCATCTTGTCTGACCCCTGTATTTGGGTTTCCTTTATGTGGAAAGTGGGAAATGATGTTGTGTATTTGGGTTCTGTCTTTATAAGAATTAGTTTGGGCCAGGGAGACAAATGTAAAGCAGGGAAACATTCTCAAGTTCCCCGATCAGATATAACCTGAGACCTCACCAATGCGAGCAAGTATTTCTCACATACAAATACAACTCATTGACATGAGGTCATTAATGAGCAGCAGTGGATTATACTGTCTGACATTTCTATCTTTTTTGTGCATTGTTAGAAATCCTGAGATAGTATTTCCTTTCTATTACCCCAAATTGCCTACTGTTTTTCATATTTAAGTGACTGAAGTGATCATAGCTTCTTACATGTCATTTTACTTTAAAATGAAATAATAAATAAATAAATAAATAAAATTAAACCAAAGCTGCTTTTCTAGCTTCTAAGTCATGTGGCATGTCTAACTCATGTCTGCTTTCTCACAAAACATCAGTAATTTTAAACAAAAATCAATGATGTAAATAGGCTGAATCAAAACAGTAGATTAAATGTTGTTGTAAAGTTTTCCAAGAGGCCAGAATCCCCTGCCTGTGAGGAAGATAGTGTCCTTAATGGTACTGCAGGCATTGCAAAAGGAGCACAATTATTCATTGCACTTACAGCTCTATGGCCTGTCCTGTCTTGCTGGGAATCAGTCACCTGAACTTTTTGAGCCTCTTAGGCCAGGGTTGAAAATTTGTGTCAATTTTTGTAGTTCAGAATAGATTATGGTTTTACAAGGCCATAATCTTTCTCTGTAAATTTACAAGGTTTACAGAGAAATGTCATGCCAAAGATCACATAGCCCTCGACCTCTTGACTCAAGTCACTAAGTTCCTGTTAAAGCTGAATTATTTGGAACAGGCTTCAGCATGAATCTAGAATGAGAATTTAATTACCTTTCCTCTGGTGTGAGATACATAAACTCTGACATGCTTCCAGTTGGAGTGTATGTTATATAAAAAACATTATTTTGATACTTCCATGGAAAGATTCTTTTCCATTTTTGCTGTTGTGCGTAGCTTTTTACAGGGGGAGAAATCCTGGATAATTCTGTGATTTAAAACAAGTGGAAGTTCTCTGTGACATCTGTGAATTTATTTCTTGTGAAACAATTTTGTCAAATCTACTATTCAGCTGGAATTTAAAAGTGATAATTGTGAGTAGTGTAACTTAAGTTTACATGGCGTAGAACATGAGAAGACCACCAGGGGAGTATAATTCTGCTAAGTCCCAAGTAGCTAAAGAGGTCAGCAGACAGTTCATCTGATTCTGCATGGCCAAAGTGGTAAGTCATCATCCCACCCTTACAACCATACGTCCTATTGACTAATTTAAGCTATAAATTTGTACCCTGAAGTCTTCATCTTACAGTGTCCCTATAACCTGTGAGACTACTACAGTCTACAAGACCACTAGTTTTCCTACTCCTTGCATGCTGACTTGCATGGAGAGTCTCCATTCCTGTTGGATTACCTTATATTTCAGGTGCTTCAATTAAACCAATAATTCAGATGCCTCTTGTTCTCACTTGCTATGCAGAGTTTGAGATTAATCTTGGTGGACAATTGAAGCATAATCTGTGAAAAATCCCCATCCAGAATCTGCCTAGTCTATTTTAAGCCTAAATGAGATGCACGTTTTCTCTTGCTGTCTTCCCCTGAGAAATTCCATTAAGTCTTTCGTACCTAATCCTGCTTAAAATACAGAACCTTAAAATCTTAAGCTACGTGGCATCTGATGGCTCCCAAGTGTTTTAGAAGAATGTCTTGCTGCTGCCACGTGGGTGGAGCACTGCACAGAAATTGCAGTTGTAGCCAACTTTTGAACATTAGGCTGACTGGGTGGACAATGCCTCTTTCAGGCAATGGTTAGACTTTGTGCTCTGGAGTCCTGCCTCTGCCAATGCAGCATCCAAAATATGGATCCTCTCTTGGGGATAACCTGGGGCTGAATGGGAAGCCGTGGGCAGGCACAGAAAGCCAGCACTGCCTCTGCTGCTGAGCAGCCATGGTGACTCTTTCAGGAGTAGGAGAGTCAGACCTTGCTCGGTACTATTGTCTTGGAGGCAGAAGAGGGAAAAGAGGCTGTTATGACAGGTTAATTGGGCACCTCTCCTGCCTTTGATAGCTGGCCTCCATTATTCAAAAAAGTCTTGGCCTCTGTGCATGGCATTGCATAGACTGTAAGGATAAAGTTTATGTCCTCAACAAGGCTGGTACAGAAATATTTTATGGTCATCAATTTGCTTGGGAATATATAGGTGGCTTGTTACACAAAATGGTCCATTTTTGTCTCAGCCTCTGGTATCCTTTTGTCCCAGGGATCCTTTAAGGCCAGGGGCAGCCCATGTCATAGCTTTGGACTTTCAATGACTTACTGGAGATGAATTGGTAGACACACAGGCACTTTACTGGGTTATACTTTCTATTGAAGCCACTCTGCAGTATCCTGATGGATGCTGTTTATGACTAACCAAGCCTGTTAGGACTCACTTCCTTCAAAATTCTCCTTCCAGAAGCCCAGGATATATGAGCAGGCCCAAGTAAACTGAAGTATGCAAAGTAAACATTCCCCTGTAATATTGTACATTTCAGTGATGAAAATGTGCAATGTGATTGTCTCAGCAAAATTTGGGCAAATATTATTTCTCCAAACTAGTCCTAACAAAGTTTCAGGACTACCTTAAAATAATGTCAATAATATCTTAAATGTAAATACTTCATTTAAAAAAGAAATACATCTCAATTCTTTTAATTCTGTTTTCAGTGATGCTTAGGTACACAGAGTTAATTTGTTTGACTAATTTTCAACTTACAATGGTATAATCTAACCCAGGTAAAGACACACAACTGTTCAAAGCTTTTAACATTTGTTTTCAATGTTAATTCTTCAACCATGCTTAGAAAAACAATTCTTTCAGAAATCTGATCTGCACTGCTTCATTTGTAGTGTTTTTGGCTTTCAGCTGTCTTCCAAACCTGCAGTAAAAGTATTCCTCTGTTATTCATATTTGCTCATATAAGTCCCAGCTAAAGAATGCAAGCAAGGAATCAAACTGTCTTCTAAATCAGCAGAGACTTGAACTGAATGGACCAAAATCACCATTCTGCTAGTCTTTCATAGTGCTTTAATTAGCTCTTGTTAATTAAGACCATCAAACTTCTGCAGTTGTGCTTGTGTCAAAAATATAGTTCTCTTTCATTAAATATAATTAGGAATAACCTTTAGGAACAAGAAAAAAAGTAACTTATGCCTTCCTAGTGGTATGGCTTACTTTGTTTAACACAGGAAGGTAGTTCTAGTTTTTTGCCTCATCACTCTGTAAAGGAAATATTTTTCAGTCAAAGCCCCCTTTATACCAGTTTCACTAATAACCTCTCACACATTATTTCAAAACAGGTTTAAACAGGATAGAACAGTGCATTAAATGCATCACAGCTGTTACACATACTCTTGAGTTTTGATCTACTTCTGTCACAGGAAAAATAGATTTTTATAAATGGATGTTTCATGCTTTTCACTCTAATGTATGACATACAGTGAGACTCACATTTCCCCTAAATAATGGTTTAGCCTCTGTGAATCCCTATCACAGCTGTTGAACCGCAGATGATTTAACAGAGACAACAAGAATTCTGTGAAAGCTTCAGATTCAAACTGAATCCTTGTTCAGAGGCTCCTAAAACAAACTTTCCGGGTTTTCATCAAAAAATACAGCACTTTGGTACTCTAAATTTTTGTTATATATGCAAATGATAAATGTCAACCCAAATAGGCTTTGGGAAGAGTGCATTTTAAAATGATGTTAACTTGTGTAGCTGCTCTTAGGAGAGAAAAATAAAGTACAAGCTCAAGCTTCAAGGCTTGCTAATTTACTCTGAAATAAATAAGCCCAAGGAACATATGAAAATGTGACATAAATTTGTTTCAAGAAAATGTGAATTACAAAATACCTGAATATTAATTTGTTTTACACAGTTTCTTTCTGTTAGAGATTTTGATTTGTTTTCCTCTGGAATTGTTTTGTTGCCACAGGGTAATAAATTAAAAAATACCCTTAGACATCTCTTTGGAAAACACTTTATTTAAATTCTTTTTCCCCTTCTTTTAAATTTTAATTTTAAGAAGAACAATGAAGTCCATCAGTAAAGCTCTGAACTAGGTCCAAATCTAAAGATTAAGTGTAGTAGGTTAAGACTTCTATGGCTTGCTGAAATTTTGATTAAGTAAGGCAAAAATACTTTATGGTCAAGTTAATGGTTTTATGGTTATTGTTATTTTTTTCTTTCTTTCTTATTATGGTCTTGCAAAAATAGAAAATAAACCCAAGTTGGATTAATTTTTTTGAAAATGCTAAGAGTTGAAAGTCAAAATATCTGAAAAACCTGTATTACACTCAGTGTCAGAAGGTGTCTTTTGCCAACTCTAAAATATTTTTTTTCTTATAGATTATAAGGATGAAAATTTTATGTGTCAGTATAAAAAGGTATTTGAAAATGTCAATGTGCATTATAAAGGTCTGATTTTATTATGTTTGCTTGCATATTGAGAATTTACTTTCTCCTGTGTTTTGTTCTTCCATTACCAGAGGGAACTTTTGAAGGTTGGAATATTATTCAAAATAAACTGACATTTGAGAGTTCATGAAAAATAATTTAAAAACCTTAAACCAGAAATAAACTCTCCTCTTTCTAGGAAAAAAGGTTGCCACACATCTGCACTAACCAGGATTCTAAGTCTGGGGATACATTTTGCTGGAGTTATCTTTTATAAGTACAGTTTCTCCATTTCTTAATTCTATAGCACTGAAAATCCTGTCAATTCAGACATTACATTTTAACATATCCATTTAGAGAGAAATTTCATTTTTCTTTCCTGATGTCTTCTTCTGCTACTGAGGAGAAGCATCTGTGTGTAACAATAGAAATGTAAGCTGTAATTTTAAAGAAACTGCACTTGAAGACAACGGGACTACCAATTAACATAAAGTTAAACATGCATTTAATATTTCGCAGTAATAACTTCAAAGAAAAATATTTCCTTGGGAGGCATATTATTGTAGGAGCTAATATAATAAAAAATTGCTTTTCATTGCTTCTGAAACCCTCAGCTGTATAGCAATTTGTGCTTCATCAGGAAGGAGAATTTGTGCCCCAGTGTGCACTCCAGAAGAGGAGAAAGGTCACATAAAATCCAGGATTTCACAATGTCTAAAACACACAGCTTGTTGCTTGCTCTTTTTTGTTTATTTCAGAAGCTGAAGTTTTTTATTTTCAGTTCTAGGAAATGTGCCAATCGAACACTTCAAATGACTTCAAGTATTTCTCATATGTCCCAAGGCTAAGCTCTGGAGAGGAAGGTTGTGAAAGAGCTAATGGAGTAATATCTTAAATTGAAAGAGCAGGATTTTGTGCAAGATTTTAAAAGGCTTACAGTTCTTACTGCTATTATGATGAGTATCTCAGTCATATCTAAAATAATATCCCAGATAGAAGTACCATTGTTAAAGGCTGTGCAAATTTATAGGGTGAGGGAGTTTGAGAAGAGTTGAGACAAGATGAAAACAGTCATGTGGATATGGTTATGCCAGCAAGTAGATGAGGAATATAGCAGAGATGAAGCAGTTGAGATATAAACTTTAGATTAAAAATGTACTTTAAAAAGTATTTTGTGAGAATATCCACTTGTAGCCAAACATGACATCCTAGAGAGTTGCTTTTAAAGTTCTAATATTTTCAAATGACACTAAAAATACATATTTTTCTTTTCCACCAGCAGCTGTGTTTTGATAAATCAAACTTTGACTAATATTATGAAAACTTTGGAAAGATAACTGAGAAAAAAATCTTTTTTGAAAAAAGACAACAAGTTTATATTTAATGATAATAACTTTTCACCAGTCACTAGATGTTTGACTTAATTCAGGCCTTGGATTTAAACAGCTCACATGCCTGAAAGTCAGACCTAGATCTGACAGATATATGTGGAGCTGTGAGAACTCCTTGAAACAGACAGGAAATTCTACAAAAACATAAAGAAGAGCACTAACCCAGCGCAATGCTCTGTAAATCCACCAGTCCTACACTTTATTATGCTATCATAAGTGTGAAGTAATTCAATAGAATTGCACAAATTTCTTCAAAACCCCTAATGCAGAAAAAGAATTTTGTTTCGTTTTTGGCTTTCTATAATTTTTGTCCTTTATCAAATCCTAAAATGTTTGGCCTGGGATTTAATTTCTTTGCTGTTCATATTTAACAAAAAAAGGCTTTCCAGAATAACCATCCCTCTCTGGCATTTCATGTGACAGGAGGGAAAGAAAAGACCCTCTATACAATGCTGAGCTTAAAAATAAACTTTTCGGGTTTGCAAATAAGTGAAAGCACAATGGAATCCTGTGTTTCAATCTCGTGTGTGTATTCATCATGGATGCCTAATTATGAAGCATAGAACTAAAGCTGAACTGTGTACCCCTGGTTACAGGACCCAGGGGATGACTGGATTCACTGGTTGTAACTCGTTCCTCAGGGGCCAATTAAAAGCACACCAGGTAAAGTTAAATAAAAAAATATATAACTCTTGTATACTACAGATTTTACTCATTGCTGAAAACTGGCATCAAGAGAACCTTGGTAAACTGCCCTTTTTATTAACTGCTTTATATGAAACCTTTAGCACTACCTGTAAATTCCCATTTGTGTCACCATTTATTGTGAGAAATACAACTGGAGGAAATATTTAGGTGCATAGCTCTTCTGCTACCCTTGTGAAAGAAGTATTATCTTTGCTAAGAAATGGTCTCTGCACTCTTGCAGCCCCCACAAGAAAATATTCCTTTCTCTGCTGATGTTCATGTAGAGCACTGTATGAAGGAATTTCAGATTCTGTTTATATCAGTAATTTAATCTTAGAGTCATAAGAGAGTGTTTATTTTAGCTCTGCTGGTGATGAATTCTTTCTGCTTTCAGATAAATCATAGTTAAGAGAGTTGTTGAATAATTCATCAATATAATTTTGAATACTTTAGTGTATCAGATCTCAGAAAATATAAGTAGAAAATGAACAGGAAAAGCATAAAGCACCCATAATGTATGGCAAATGCTTGTGCATGAAAAATATGTGCTTTGTCTGTTTTCTCATTTTTATCTAGTGTTACACTGCTGTGGTTGCTTGAGTTTAATAGGACTAGCTCCCAGTCTGCAATGACTCAAATGCTAAAAGAAACAGGAATATGATCTGATATGCCTGGGTGAAATGGAAAACACAGGAGTAGATATACCCATTGCAGTAATGTGTTGGCTCATGTTTAAACATAAATGTCTGTATCAACAAGCCAATAGCCATTAATAAACAGCTGCTAACCCTGCTGGAGATTTTATCATATGCATGGGTACTTTTTGCTAATGAGAAAATGCTTTGTTTATCAAAGTAACATTGGTTTCATAGAGATGTAATTCAAAGTTTCTTGTGCTGTACTGGGAATACCAAAACAAGTAAAGACTGTATTAATTGTTATTTGTGTACTGGAACAGATTTAGAAAAAATAATTTGTGAAGAAATCTGTACTCTAGTAAGACTGAAAAATTCTTTAGCTGAGATACACATTGTTTGTGGAGGGTTTGCTAACAAGCTTGTGGGAAAACCCAACAAATATTCAAGGCAAAAAAGGTCAGGAACACTGAATATCTGGAAACCCCTATCGTTTACACTTTTGGTCAATAAAAATAGTCTGAACCATGCATTTAAATATACTCTGTAACTAACTGGAAAAAACAAGCATTCCTAAAGGTCCCTACGAGCTATCTTGGACACAGAGGTTTAAAGCCAGTGATATGAACTACTGTCTGCAAGTTCTCCTGTCTCTCTGATGCGGAGCGGAGTTGCTTCCATGAGGGTCCCACATCCCTGCAGAACACACATACGTTTGTTATTTATGAAGAGAAAGTAACTCAGTATGCTACAAAGCACACGAGGGACAAGTAACAAAGAATTTGAAAGCAACTAGTAAATTAATAAGCAGATATCAAAATGACATTAATATTAAATGAACTTCCAACAGTTCCAATTTGCAAATATTAAGCTGTATTGGTTGTTGCACATAAGACACTCATTAGGAGCTTTTTTATTTTTCCAACAGAACAAAGCAGCTTTAAATGAATGTTGTTTCCCTTTAAGGTTTTATAAATCTGATGCTCTGAGATATCTGGACACTCACAAAAATTCCTGAGCCTATAAACTTACAGAAACTGTTTTGTGAGGGTCAAGATGAAAACTTACCCCCAGAAACCTTGGTGAATCTGAAAATCACAAACTATGCAAATAATTTTTAAAAGGTTAATTTTTTGTTTGTTTTTATTTAACTGTTACTTCAGTTTGTCAGCAGGACTCTGTTTAAAATTCAGAAAATAAACATAGATATAGAAACTAATAACCAGCCTTTGTTTTTTTTTATAGCAAGATTGGAAATACGTGAATATGTGAAGACTTGAGCTAATTTTATGGGAGTCAGTAGTTGTTGTAATTCCTTAATTCTTTATTACAGTCTACAGCTGGAATTTTGCTATGTTTGTTATACTTGTTCTTGACTTCTTGAAGTCTGTCAACTCTAAAGCTTTTGAAAAGAAGCGTTGAGTTTGGAAAGGGTCTTTATTAAAGAAAGTTCCATCAAGGACTTACAGAAGCTTGTGGAATCACGAGGTAATGAGAGCTGATCTTTGTAAAAGTCAGGCAAGCTTGGGCTAGAAGTACAGGACAATTATTTTCTCTATCAAATCACAATGGCTGTTGAGGATACCCATTAAACTGCATGTAATTGCCAATCCTTAAATATTTTTATCATATGTAAAGGAACAAAAGGGGGTTTATATGAGCTATAAATACTGACTAAGAAATCCTCTGCTAAAAGTGGCTCATACTCAGAGGAAAAAAGAGGAATGTGGCTGATGAGCAGACTGAACAGAGCAGTAGTTTGACAAACATCATGGGAACATAACCATGTTATTTATTAGCAATGTTTACCAAAGAATTTCAATATTAAGGTAATGATTCCCAAACTATGATCCTGAGACAATTCACCATTTGCAAGCTTGTTAGAAATGGCCTCTACAAAGAATCATATCAAATATTGTCATTTAAGGCATCTTTCTGGCAAATCAAGGGTGTAAAAGTGCCAGGTAATTTGTCATAAATTCTTCAGGCTGAGGATTTACTAATTTGAGGATGTACTAGAAGGGAAGCTCCTGCCTGGGGGTAGGACTGCTGTGGTGTCACTGGAATGACACCATGCCCAAGGCACGGCCCATGCCCTGGGCACACAGGTGTCCATGAGGTCACTGTGGCTTGGTGCACCCAGCAGGGGATCAGCCAGAGAGAAAGGCTAAAGGGTCTGGTGGCAAAAGGGGCAGCACGAGAGGACCAAGCACAGCACTGGCCTTACATGTTGTGGGTCTGCTCCATCAGTGTCTGATGCTTCCTCCCTGAGCTTCTGCCCATCTGCCAGGCACACGGTTACACCTTCTCCACTTTTCATTTGAGACCAATGCCTGTTGGGGGATACAACATAAGGAAATAAAGGTAGTATAGAAAGTAATTTTATTCCTTAAGGAGTTGCAGCTGAGCCAATTACTAGAGATTGGGAACAGGCCTGACTTTAACAGCCACAGCTGTAGCCAATAAGAAGAAAAGTGTTATAAAAGAGTGGATTGGTTGGTTGAGGGGCTGCTAGAGTTAGTTGGCTGCTGTGAGAAGAAGGAAGAGTCAGTGCATAGAGGAGCTGCCTACAAGAAATGTCAAGGAGGTATGAAACTCTAGTAGTATGGAACATTTGCAACATAATGACAATAGAGCCTTTGTAATGTCATGACAACAAATGCCATCTGGTATGAGTTCCAAAGAAGCCTTAGAGTGATTTTTTTTTTTTCCTTTTTGTGGGCTGTGTATAGCTACTCACTGAAGTACATCATAGTCCTGGAAAAAAAAGATGAGAAATACCAGATAATTTCTGTTAAGTCTTACTGTTTGGTTTCCTATTAGGTTAAATCTAAATTCTCTCTGAAGTATCTCATGCTATCCTTCTGCGAGCTTAGACAAAACATGCAATGTAGAAAAAGGCTTCTTTTTACTACAAAGTAGACCTCAAGTAAGATGCAGAAAATATTAGACCTCATTTACTCAAATAACCCTATAAGCATAAATATATGGACTTCTATGCACTCTAGCACATACCAAAAAATGAATTTAACTGAGTTAACCTATATGAAATGCCAAATATTTGCAAAACTCTTGCCGATATTATAGAAGAATAGGAATCTAGTGGTACTTATTATGCTTTATGCATAACTTAACATTGCTAAAATAACTGCAAGCTGGTAAGGGGTATGTGTCCTTTGTGCAGCGGTGTTCAAACACTGGGTCTGACATATGGGCATGAAAACCCCAAGTAATAGCTGCTGGGAGATCCTCATCATAGGAAAAATGGTCTGAGATAAGGCTGCTCATGGCTGCCCTGTCAATACAGACAAGATCTTTCTAATAACAAAATTCAGCTAGGTGGATAAGTTCTACTTACATTTCAATGAGCTCTTCTAATGAAAGCAAACTGTAAAGGGGTAAATCTGGTTCCATGATTTTTGGAAAATAGGATGATTTGTGAGATATCTTGACAATGCTGGATGCCAATGATCAATTTGGGTATAATTAATTTTCCTACACACTATGGGGCTCCCTAATATATTCACAGCCTTATGTAGTTGACAGACATTACACAGGATATATCAGACTATGGCAGATCCTGCTAATTTGGGACAGCAGTTGAAAGAGGGGATATATTCCCTAGGGAATATGCCTATCACAGATGGTATTCGACACTTTGGGAGTGACTGAGCCAAGATCTTGGCAATCTTCATTCAGACCATGTCCCACACCATTGCCAGGGAGTGCAGCTGAGAAACTGTGTTTTGCTGGGAGTGCTCACTAATACAGTGCAAAACAAATTCACATCATCAGGGGAGTTCAGGGAAAATTGTAACCTGCCTTCCCAGAAAACTGGCCTTGAAGTGAGAATTGTTGCCAGATATATCTTGAAAAAAGAAAGAAGTGACCTCTCTTGGCATACCCACAAAGTGAGTCTGTTTTGAAGATAAAAACTGATTCCCTTGGTTAGTATAGCACCTGCCACTGCTCTTGGTGAGACATCCTGGAGTGAAGACAGTAGCAGGAGAAGGCAGATGATGGCAATCCATTGTCAGCCCTTCCAAGATACCAGTCTCCAAGGAAGAGACTCTGATCTAAAATTTCTGATGTTAACTTGGATTCAGCTTCTGGCCCTGACTAAATAGCCTTGAAAATCCTGGTTGGAGAAAAATGAGGATTTTTCCAAGAAAATATCTACTTGTTGTTTGGGTTCCGATTTTCCATTTTTTTTTTTCTCTTTTGATAACACGTGAAGATTTAAGCTCTGCTTCACTAGTTTGAAGTTCTGTTTGATGTAATGATGTTTGTTCTGTGAAGAAATAGCCATTTATTTGCCCTAAAAGCAACATCTATAAATTATGTACTTACAACCAACTGTTTGGGATAATATTCACAAGTTTTTTAATTGAATAAAGAGTTAGTAACTTCTGCTTGTAGCAAGTGGCTCTTAAAATTCAGCTAGAGGTCACCTATTCACACACCCCTCTAAATTCACATTTAGTCATGGGACCAGAAATGTACCAGTGCAGGTGGCAGTGAGGTCTGTCTGCCAGCTCAGCCATTTTTATGAAATTTAGCCTTATGACAGGTTTCATTTCTCTTCCTAATCCCCAGCTGGTCCAATTGCATTTCTCTACAAAGTTCTTTTTCATTTCTCCACCCTGTATTATTTTGCCATACCTGTGGTAGTTGAATGTGGGTAATAGTCTTTCATAGCACCACTGAAAATCATAAATGTGAGCATCCTATTCAAAATAATAGAATGTTAACTCTGCTTTGTACTGACAAAGGCAAGAAAATCTGAAGTAAGGGCTGCTTTGTTTCATGGTGGTGTACAGGTGCTGGTGTAGTACCCCAGAATCAGTGAGCTCCTGTGTGTGAATGCCTTCAAACTCAGACATTCACAGGATGATGCTTTCAGGTTGGAGGAGTCTCCTTTAGAGATGGCAATATGGCATCAGTGTAACATCGTAAGAATCAGCCAAAGAAAAATCAAATTCATTGAAACACAGTGGTTATTTAATCCAAACTACGTATATACCCTAAGTGTTGTCAAATGAATGGCTGAGTTGGCACTCAGCTCAAATCACCCAGATCTTGTGCTTTTCTAGCAATAATCCTTATGTAATTACACATTTGACATGTGAGAACTGCCAACATGGTTTGACACTGCTTAACAATATGTAATCTTTCATGCTGCAATCTGTAATTTTCATAGCTGTATGAGACTATATGCTGTCAGCTCTCTGCAGCCTGGGCTCACTGGAACTGACAGGCTGCATATTTGTTAGCTTATTTTTGCTTGCTCAACATGAAATTGTATATTGAATTCAGACTCTAATTAAGTGAAATTGAGAGGTAATTTCTAGAGTTAGAATACTGTTAATCCACTCTTGCTGTTGTAAATCTTCAGATTGAATGGACTGAGATTACTGTTGCTTATGGAAGACAGACTACTGGGCTCTGATTTTCCATCAAAAGATTATGGCTTCCAATTTTACATAGCTGTTCTTCAGTTGATTTCCTTATAAGTAATGAAGAAATGTTGCAAGCATTATAAAATAAGGGAGCTTTGAACTGGAGATAATTTCTGAATGTCTGACTTTCAGTCTTAATAAGAAAATTACATATGGGAGTTTCCAGACTCAAAATCCACTTTGCTTTGATTTGTACATAATATTATGAGTGACAGTGGGAGAACAAGCGCTTGAGACATGACTTCAGCTTCCCTTAATCTTTTCCCCCCATATGGAAAGGTAAACATCTGATTGAAACAACAGCACAGGTTCTAGAATTGGAGTAGGGGAAAATATTTACATAATACACAGTGTGATGGGACCATTATGAAAAGTATTTTAAGAGGTTTGCAGACAGCTCTTGTACTTAGAAGACAAAAAAAGTCATGCCCTAAAACCAAACAGATGCACTAAGCATACATTAAGAGATTTGCTAGAAGAGAATAGTTAGTGTAACTCACTGCTTCTTCCCATGATGAGCCAGTACTGCTCCTGGTTTTTTGTCCAAACTCGATTCTGGTGCTTCAACATTTTTGGCAGGGAAGTTCTTCTAAAAGCAGAAGAGACCAAGTGACACTTTTAACATCATGTTAACCATCATCATAATTCAATAAATACCCTAGAGGCATGCCTTTAGGCTGTACACCCCAATGACAAAACAGTTTGCTTCACTACTGGTGGCTTCTAAAAACTTGTGCAAAATGTCCTCTTCTGCTAGCTTTTTGTTTCTACTCCCATTAATACCTCTGAGACACTCTTTATGTACTCATTTTATACACATTATTTTTTCCCATCTCTTGAGTACTGCATAGGCAGTTCAGCTGCTTCTTACATGAGGCTGATAAGTAATAGTAATAATCTGTGTCTAAGTATCAAGAAGGTAGAAGACCTTGTTTGATATGTGTATGTAATTTTTGTACAAATTGAGACTTTCTCTATTGATCCATACAGGGCAAAAATCTTATTTTCACGTAAAAACTAAGCCTCCTTAGAGACATTAATATGTTGTTGTGAGTGAAAGACTGGTTGGAAAAATGTGAAATCAAATAAATTTCAATGGTTTCCTGGAAATAAGAGGATTTAAATGAACAAGAAAACTAAATTTAAAAAATTACATTAGAGCTCCAAGTTCCACAAAAGTTCAACTGTTGTCTATTCTCTTCACTTTGTTTCTTTTATTTAACTTTGTACTACACACTTTGCCACTAATTCCTTCTCTTCTCATATTCCATTGTTTTCAGAGGGTTAAAAGAAAAGGCAAGTATGTAGTTCAGTTTCATACAGCACTTAAGCGATTCCTTTAGGAATACATTTCAGGATGGGATATGAGTTCTTGACCTTATTTTTCCTATGCATAGTTTCTGCTTTACTATTTTATGTTCTCTGAAAGCTTTATAATATATGTGCACATTGAAATCTTCCTCTAATAGTATATTACAAAATTTTCCACCAATTAGTTGTATGAATGAACTCTTGCACTTTCATTACAAGTTTATAGAAATTAAGACAATTTTTTGGATCAGTCATGGATGCAGTCACTATGGTATAAAATCCCTCATGAACAAATATTCACAGGCAAAATTTCCAACATTTTCTTATATTGAAGCAAAGTTAATGTGGAAATTAGTATTGTAGTACAGACAAGACCAGCTGGGTTGTGGGGTTTTTTTGCCAGATACTTAATCTTCCTCTCAAGCCCCTCAATCTGAATAAATAACACTTTGGGATTGACATAAAATTATAGTACTAAATTACTTTTTTCTCATGTCCCCACTGAGGCACCAGCATTCTTCTTACTATCCTGACATCTCAATGTTTGAAAAAAAGAAAAACCAAACCTGTTCAATAAAAAATAATTGGAGAGGTGGAGTATGGTTGAGTGGCATCTATGCTATATGTACCCACAGGCACACATCATTTCCTGGCCCTTGGAGCAGTGGTGAAAATGTAATGCTTGAGCAGTGTGTCGCTATGGCTGGCTGGTTCTTTGCCAAAGACACGTATAGTTGCATGGATTTTAAGAATGCTGCCACTTTAGGGGTGGAAATGAAGCCCTAAAAATCAATAACTTGGCTTCAGTATTAGGCTGTGTACAGTAATTTCATTGTGGTTTTATTAGATCAGTAAAATACCCTCTGTGGGACAGTATCACAAGGAACTAATTCATGTACCAAGCTTGAAGCCTACTACATGACTTAGAGAAGGGGATTTGAAAGAGGTGGAGGAGTTACATAGAGGCTTTAGTGTTTAAAAGTGTTTTCTAATGAGAAAAGAGTAACAAGAAACTAAAGCCTAATAAAGCAGATATTGTAAGATTTGAAGTTTCACATTACCTTCATTTGCTTTGTAAATTGCTAAGGAAACATGCTCCTTGGATGCTTTCCCTAATATGCCCTCATCAGCATGTGTCTCTTGCCTTCCATCCATGCTGTACCCACAGAACTGAACAATTAATGATGTTGAGAATTCTTAAGCTTATTTCAATTAAATTTGAACCAAGATTTGATTAAAACATCAGCAAGTGTGTTTGTTCTAAATGTTGGCATATGTCTGCCACCTTTACACATGCTGAGTAAAGTCTACCTGCAATTTGTGAGGTTTTGAACAAATGAAACTTTGTGGTGCTCCCTCATCAGCAGTTCAGATTCTGTTCTCATTTTCATGTGTGTGCAATCTACCAAGCAACTTTCCTCTATAAGTATGGGATGTGGAATCATCCTGGTGTTTGATATTATATTGGATTTATGTCACTGTGCTTGGAAATTGGAATTTGAGCCTCAATCAGGAGATCAAACTCTTGAGCAGAAGTTGTTCCCACAGACCACATTTCTTTCAGAACAACAAAAATAAAAAAAAAATCATATTGGTCAAAGAGGTGCAGAAGTGAGTAGTGCCACTGGCATAGATGAGTTGGCAGATGTCCCTACGGTACTCAAAGCTATGCCAGTAACACAGCAGGTTTTTACTGAGTGGCAGAATGGGAGGATTTATTTAAAATGCTATAAAATTTATTAATTTATTATTTATTTAAAATGCTATAAATGCTACAAATGCTATTTGCCTTATAGGGCATCAAAATGAATTTCTGTATTGTGTCCCTAAGAAACATTCCTCTAGCAAGAAGGCACCTTAAAACAAAAAGAAATCCTAAAGGGCAACTTGCTACTAATCATTGCTGGATGAAATATCAGTGTTTTTATAGTGCAGTAGCAATGGACACCTGACATGGAACATGAGGACCAAGTAGGAGGAAGCAGTGTGAACAACTGTTTGGTTTATGTTCATCTTTCAAATGTTTTTGTTAAGACTGAAAGAAATTAAATCTGAATTCTGCAAAATATTTGAAATTTGTCAAAAGAAACTGGGAGGAGTATTTATGAGCTGTTTCACTATCCTCATGTATCACAAACATTAAACACTCCAAAGAGTTAATGTTATTCCATAGCCTTAATTACTAATTTTCTACAAGATTTACTTATTTAGTGCTCATAATGAAAAGATACAGAAGAGATACAGAAAGACCAACACACTCTGGTGATAGTGAAGTGCAAATTGTTGGCATGAATTACAATGTCACTATATGGCAGGTGGGGGCATGTCCTGAAACCCAGAACAACACAAGTACCAATGTTTTAATGAAAATCATGATGAAATTGTTGTTCACTTTCTGTGTAGTCACACATCACAGTATTTCTGAATATCATGAATTTTCTATAATAATTTTATGCACACAGAAAATGGAATAACTGAAGACAAATAGCTGTGGAAACACTATCTGCCCATTCCAGATACAGTCTTTGATATTCATAATTTGTTTTCAATATCTTTCTGTTTGGTAGAGAAATCCACAGGGTTTGCTTTTGTCTATGCCAGATGCCGCTCATGTGAGAGGAAGTAGTTGCCAAATTGCTCACCATGCAGTAGAAATGGCAACTGAAAGTGATTACACCCAACATATGGTCCAAAGACAGACATCTGCTAACAAAGATTAGGGATACTGTGGCAGATTCTCACTTGTTCTAATGAGCCAAATAATCCTGAGCATAAGTCCATTAGAACAAATGAGAGTAGCCACCAATGAATTTTGCATCAGACCTGTCTGTCCCCATTCACATCTATGCTTTGCCAGCCTGGGTGTGCAGTGGTATCATGGGAGGTGTGGGTGTATTTGCCAGAAATATTTTATAAAACCAATTTAATTTGTTACAACGGAGTAAGAGTAGCAAACCAAGCAGTAAGAGAAGTAAACCTAACAATTTTAGCAAAATGCAGTGAAATCTAAAGGTGGGCACTGGAGATGGTAAATAGTACCCAAGGGTACAAGAGTAAGTCCATTGTTTCTCCTGTCTGGAGGTGAAGTGTGCTCTTTGCTCCCAATCACTTTCATCACTGCAGAGGCAGCACTCTTCCACAAACATTAGCAATGCAGCCCCTTCAATTGTTAAGGGGGGAGGGGAAATTATTTTCTATTACAGAGTTGAGAATTCAGGGCCATGAGGTCTGGGTGGAAAGAGCTCAGAGTTAAGTACCTCATGGCAGATGCCTGTCTCACAGTGTCTTGTCTATCCCAAGGTGCCAAACTCAGTAATCACTGGGGAACCAAGCATGGAAGCTGCAATCAGTGGCATGCAATACTGCAACACCCCATGGGACAGAGGTGGCAGAACAGGAGTGCTGGTGGAGAGAATGGCTTGAAGGAAGGGTGAGTGCTGGTCTCTGAGGAACTCCCTGCTAACAGATAGATCTAAGAGTGAATGCCAGGAACAGGAAGTGACTGAAAGCTGTGCATACACTTTGGGAGGCACAACTTTAAAGCTAAGAACATGAGTAGTAACACCTGGAGATGGTGAGGCAAAAGGTGCTGGCAGAAATGAAAGAAAAGAAAAACAACTTGTAAGAAGAGAGTGACAGTAGTGATGAAACAAGATGATACTGACTGCATTGATCATGACAAATGAAGCTGGTCAACAGAGGAAAAATGGAGACAAGGAAGTTTGGTAAGAAGGCTGGTCACTAGTACTTGCTGAGCAGTGAAAATGCTGCTGTAGCATAACCTCACTTTGAAACATAGACCTACTTTTGAGACCCTTAATTTGACATCTTAATTGGGAAACATTTCAATAATTCTGGAATCTATATAAAGAGGTTGCTTAGCCCATCTACTATCGAACAATGCCTGTGCAAGGGTTAAAGTTAGGAAGAAACTTGTGATAGAGAGAATGTGTGCAGCCTTGGAGAGCAAGAATATGGAAAAATTATGATCTCCTGCACACTTTCTTTACAACTAAAAGATTATTTTTCCAGGAGATCATTTTGATGTTAAGTTGCGTCATGCTGTTCTTAAAAAGACAAAACCAAATGGTTAAGAAAGTTATGCACCATGGTGAGTTATGAGGGAGGATATTAAAATGCCAAGTGTTTGTGAGAATGTGTGTGATATGTATACAAATCTGTGCGGTGTATGTATATTACCATATATTACATATGCAGACTAAGTCTAGACACAACTATAGACACAGATATGGATGTATGAGCATAATAATTGAAATTTATGAAACCATTTTAGGCTTTCTCCTCTTATGGGGAGAATATTCTGAAATGTCTCCAGGTATATGGCAGAGTTGAGATCCTCTCCAGCTTTATGAGAAAAGAACCTCTACTGTGCAAGTCATTTTTGCTGAGTCTCTGGAGTGTTACTTGATACATTTTCAATACTGTTTGTAAAGTATGGTGGAAGCATTCCAGTAAAGAAGTACAGCATTAAATATAAGATTATTAACTTCATTCCTTTATGGTTAGGCAGGTAGAAGGTATGCACACTTTTTAACTTTTTGAGCATTTCAAATAACTTCTCTCTAAACTTTTAAATGCAAGTAATTTAAAATTATGGCTTAAGAGAGGTAGGAGTATGTCCCTGATTATTTTTCAGTTTTCTACATGCTTTGTTTTGATCTCTAACCTAAGAAGGATGCTAAGGATCAAAAACTTTGTTCAAATTTGATATCTTAATTGGGAAACATTTAAATAAATTTGGAATCTATGTGAAGAGGTTGCTTAATCCATCTACAATCTAACAAAGAATCACAGATGCCTTTGCAAGGGTTAAAATTTTGCTGTTTGACTTATGGAAGAGATAGAGTTTTCCTTGTAGCTGCAAAAATCAATGTGCAAGATTGTTTAGATATTAACATTTCAGAAGCTGACATATTTCCTCTTTTGATTGAAGAATGTTGTCCTGCCCTCTGGTCTGGAGATGACATTTTGAAATTTCTCTTCATGTAAGTTGAGAATACAGTGGAATTCAGACTTCTCCATAGACAGAATCAACCAACTTAATTTCAAATTGTCAAATATCTGGCTGTATGACATCTAAAAAATATTTTTGTTTTTTCCCAAGGAAACAACGAAAGAGGACACTCTGCTTGTCAAACACTTAAACAGTCTACACTCATGCTTAGCCCACTATAGAAAATGGAAAGTTAATTTTCCTTTATATGCTTATTCACTTATGTGTTAGATTTTGACTGAATATTCAGGCCAGAGGCTAAACTGGAGTGGGAGTCTTTAATCCACATTTTGCCTGTATTTACCTGGCAGATCATAAAAAGTAGTATCTTCATGACATTCCAGTGTGCAAAAATTTCTGCATTTTTTCCTACTTCTGTTCAAGTTTAAAACCAAGCAACACAGTACAGTGTTTTGGGCACCCTCTTCTATTTAATTAGGAAAAACGGAGACATTGAAGGGGACTGAGTGGGTGAGAGCTGTTCTCACTGTTCTTCAGAATTAGGGCTGGGTTTTGGTGGTGTTATTTAAGAAAATATTGTGTACATTCTGCTGAAATAACCCACTTTTGTACCTCATCCATCTGTGATGTTGTTTTTTAGTCTTATGTGAATGAATATAACTTTGTAAACACAGAAAAAAACAAATAAAAAATGCAGTGTTGTAGGTAATGTGTCTGTGTCATCCCCCTGAGTATGAATTGCAATGGTAGGTGGTGGCAAATAAGGGAATTAGACACCCTTTGGGTATTCAGTAATTTGTTGTTGCAACTGATTTATTTTTGAAGCATTTGGAGACTCATTTCTACTTGTAAATTGTTCTCCTAAAATGTATTTATGAGTCAATGTCTTAAATTAGGCCTTAATGGAAAAATGGATGAAGCCTTAGGTAATTCTTTCCTCCCCAAGTCATGCAAATAAAGTTAATAACTGCTTTCTTTTTCTGTTTACTTTCAGTTACTAATTAGTTGCAGTGATCAGAATTGTATTCTTTAGATTGTAAGAAATGGAATTCCAATAAGGAAATTTAGGACAACTGAAGTTGTCCTAAAAATAAACTGTACTTTACTAATTTTCAACGAGTGTGTAGAGTTGTCAAGCTGTTTGCAAAAGGATGCTTGCAGCACTCGAGTTGCTTGGTTTCATTCTGTGGCTAATGTGGGGAAATTGTGCAGCTTTGTTGCAGCAATTGTAAAAGATGAAGTGGAAATTTACGTGAGTAGATCCTAAGCTGGAGTCTTTTAAAAGTACATTGAGATGAAAAATGAAAAACTTCATAACTGCATGAAGTGTTAAAAAAATTTAATCTTTTAAATGTGTTACAAAGCAAACTATGTGTGTGTGTAAAAAGTTGTAACTATATCACTTCAGCAACCTTGTCATTTATATTTCCAGGTGGTCATGATGCCTAAAGAATACTGTATTTAGATATATACTGAAAAAATGACTTAAGAGTCCTATTCTGCTGTCCCACTGAGCTTGAGTTCTGAGCAGTCTCTACCAAAGCAGTTAATGGAGTTCAAATAGGGCTTGATTTCTACTGAACTTTTATAGTGTGTTTAAAGCAATTGGTAACAACAACATGGTTCTACTGAGAATGTCAGCTATGGAGTTCCTCAGCATACATTTAATTTAGAGATTGGTATGATATGATGATCTTGTGGATATCCATACCAAAGTATTAATGGTAGAAAAGCCACAGAAGCGATAGAATACGTTTATATCTAGTAGGACTTCTATATAAAGTTGTGTAGCTTTTTATGTCTAGCATCTGTGTTTCAACTGATTTCTGCAAATTTCCATTTTTCTTATAGATCTCATTCATTCAGAACAGTTTCACCTGTAGTGCTGTTGTGACCTACTTTTGTATGATTATCACAGGCATAGCAATGTTGAGCGAGTTTCTTGGTCAATTCAATCCTCTAAAATGTTTTTTTCAGAGTCCAATTACTGTCAATGGATAGCTGGAAAGAAATATACCAACTAAGCTTTGGTTTTACTGACACCTGTGAGGAGATCCAGAAATAGGTCAAATATGGGCTCTTCACAGAGATGCAGTCCTTTAATTGACCTTTTCCCCATGAATTTCATCTAAGCCATTTTAGCATTTGGTAGTTTCATATTAACAATGAGGTTCACATCTGAGTGTCTTATGCTTTGTAATTCTAAGGTATGAAAGGGTACTTTGGAGCCTTTGGTTTACTGAGCTCAAGCAGTGGCACTCCTATGGCTCAGACAAGACTGACTCATCCCATTTTGTGGCATTTTTCCTTCTGAGATGCATCACATCCTGCACCTTGGAACAGCCATGACCCGAGCAGTCACAACTGCAAATGCACAGAGAGCTACTCTGCTGAATTTCCAATATACAGACAGATGATAATTCAGCTATACTGGCTACTTTATGCTGAGTATTTGTAAATTTTATTTTGCAGTCCTAAAACTGCAATTGAGTTCAAGAGGATTTATAAAACAATATACTGAATATGTTATGTAAATGATAGAAAATCTGCAGTTATCAAGGATTTAGAAATAGTGTGGTATTAGAGCTCCCAAGTCATAAAACCATATTGTTACCTTATTAACATAATATAATATTCCTGCTGTGGATCATATTTTATGTAGTTTGCCAGAAAGCAGGTTTATTTGCAGTTCAACAAAATTTGAAGTTATGCAATGTCTTGCATAAACTGAAAAGTGCAAGGCAAGAAATGCAGTCAAGGGGAATCCTACCATACCATTACTCTGTTATATTGCTGAAACTCTCCCATCAGTCAGGGAATGGATTTCTAAGGGTTTCCCTGCCCTTGGGCAGCTCAGGGAGCCATGTCAGTCAAGGAGGTCATCCTCTTGGTTTGGCACATCAAATTCATGAGAAGACACAGAAAAAGACGGAAGAAATGAGGGAAACACCAGGTGGCAAATGCTATTGTTGATGTAGCCTGTTTGAAAGTTTTGGGATTGTTTTTTAGTTCTTTAAAGATGCATTGTGGTGTTCACAGGTATCAACTTGGACAAAAATTACCAAGGGTGCATTTTTATTAGCAGTTAGTGGAGTCTGACTGCACCACTGTGAAGTTTTCTGCTGTTCTTTTTGTAGGTTTATTAAAATCCTGCGTTCAATCACTTAATTCATTACAACTGAGCAAATACCCAGAGCTGTACCACGACATTTTATTGAAGCACAACAAAAGTGAAAGCAATCTGTGGAAGCAAATAAAATTACGTGTGTTTGCTGACCCCAAACTTGCAGAAAAGGGAGTTAAAATTAACTACTAATTTATTGAGTAAACTCTTATTGACTTCTAACTATAAAAGCAATAAGGCCCAGGATGGCTGGCAGGAATTAGCAGTCCTCTCACCACAGAAATAGTAACTCAAAAAAGCATAATTCTAAAATCTTGTACTATGGTACTCTTACAACAAGACCTCAGCATTTAGCAATTTTGGGTGGAGGCAAATGCTTCTGTATTAGTACTTGATTGCTCATCAGATTCTCAAGTGTTGAATTATTTTGGATTTCTGTCTTGAACTGCTTAGGAAGGCACATAATTTTTTAATAATATGACTAATAAATAGATCCTTGTTTGTGCAGGTTAAGCTCTTAAAAAGATTGCTCACTCTTAGCATGCAGATGTGATGGGATGTGTTGCAATTCAGCTACACATTGCTGGCCATATTGACATCCAGGTGACAGTAATGCCAACAGTGCCTTGCCCCCAGCTTTTTAAATGTGCCCACCTCTACAATTCTGCAACCACCAGGGATGTAACCGAGGTTTTGTGTGATTTCATGTTGCCCGTATTCATCTTCATGAACTAGGGCAGAGAAAAGCCTAAAGAAATCCAGGACAAGGTGGTGGAGTTGGCAAAGAGGTTAACTAAGTTTTGCCTGTATCTCCTTGTACCTTTAGTTTACAACAATGGCAATATCTACTCCCTTTATGTTCCACATGTTTGAAGCTACAAAAATATCCTGAAGTTCTTGCCAGTGTTAAATTTGTGTTTGAGTCGTATGAGAAAATCGGTGTTTTCTTGTCATGCAATGTCTGTCACTCAGCCTCCCTCAGCTTGGAGTCACCATGTCTGCTTAATGCAGCAAATGACTTCAACCACATTGTCCTCATCTGTCCTCAACTTCTGTCGCATTCCCTTTGCTGGAGATAGATGGGTTAAAAAGCTGAAACATTGGTAACTGTTGGCAAGTTTTGTTTTATGTCCCATGGCTGAATCCGACCATCTGCCCTGTTCAGTAAGTTGTGTCTCAGTTTCTCTTCCATATGAGGTAAAGAAAGGAAAATATTATGAAACCATGGATTCTATATCTTTATCCATATCTGTGTAACTATATATATAGACACAATGTTTTAAAAAGGAACTTATACTAGTGCATAAATGGGACAAATATTTTCCATCTTATGCCTAGAAAATGGTATGATAAGATTCTTCTCCATAATCTATTAAATTCATCTGTTTCCTGAAAGAATCAATACTGAAAGTAAAGTTTAGTCTTCATAACTTTTTTAGTGTGTTACTTTTGTGCAATAGTAAAAATTGAATGCAGCAGGGAAGATGGAGTGCCTTTTCAGACAACTGAAATGAGCCGTTCCTTAATATTATTTTTAAATTACTAATTAGTTTTCGCTATTTTCTCAAGATTGTTACAGCGGATAATCACTGTTACATATGAAAGATTTTTTCCTCTCTGTGACTGGAATTTGCTAGAGTTACTTCAGAAAATTTTCATTTTTCTCTCAAACAATCCACTTCTGCTATTGCTATTTCATATTACTGTTTTTTCAGGTTTGCTTAGCAAAAAGTGTACCTAAAGTGTCTGTTTAAAAACATAGAGTAATTGGTTATATTAAATGTACATAAATTATCCCACCCGCTGAAAATCTTTTAAGTTACATTTTAAAGGAAGTTACAGCTCTTACGTTAAAGTAATGGGGGGAAAAGCCCATGTGAACTAAAGAAAACAGTAGCTTGACTCAGATGTTTGCAACAACAGTGACTTCTATTTAAAAAATTAACTCCTAAATTCATCTTTGTATGTTTATAGAATCATAGAATAGTTGGAAGGGATCTTTTAAAGGTCACCTGGTCCAACACTGGCAGGGACAGCAATGAGCAGGGACTTCTTCAACTAAACCTTGTTGTTCAGAATCCCATCCAACTTAATTTTGAATGTTTTCAAGGATCAGGCATCCATCACCTCTGTGGGCAACTTGTTTCAGTATTTTACTGGAACAGGTTCTGAAGAATGTTCTGAGAACACTTTCTGAGGCCCTGGGACAATTATTAGGAGCTGAGGGTTCTCAGTAAGTGTAAAAGCAGCAGTGTTTTAGATGTCCTGCTGTTACCACTGTTTGTGCTATTTACCACTTGCATATTTTGATTCTCTTCAAATGCTTACTTTGGACACAGCAACTGAAATAATGTGCTGAACTACAGCCCAGTGAGTTTCCCCATTTCTTGGCCGTGTCCTTTGAGCTTGCCTATGAAAAGGCAAAAAAGTCTGTGCTCAGTCAGTGTGGTTGAGAGCAGGTTTAAAGGCTTAAAGGTGAATGAAGACGCTCTTAGCATGCAGTTCTGTCAGTATGAAGGTACAAGTTAGAGCATAACCTAAAGTCAAAGGACCTGCCATGTTTCAATTTGGTCTGAATCTCTTAATCCCAAATCCAGTCTGCTGATGCATACAGGAATGTAAGCAAGGTCAGGGTATGGGACTGATGAGGGGGAGGAGATGTTTTTGGATAGCCTGAGCAGCAGTTTACTTCATATTTTATTGCACATCATCAACAATTCAGTTACCCTGATTAAGACTCTAAAATTTATTATGATGGTCTAAAAATGGCAATATACCAATATTTCCATACTAATTATATCATACCTGTTAATGTCTCTGCCTGTTTTAGTATCTTTGGTCCTTATGACCTCAAAAATTCTCCAGCTGAATTGATTTCCTCTCAATTTTGTGGTGGTGGAATGCTTCTTTTAAGCACAGTACTGCAAAAAACAATTAAAATCTAAAGATTCATGTAGCTCTTTGTTTTAGAGTCATATATGTGTAACACACCTGTCTATTCTTTTTTATCAACTGTTTGGAAAATACATTTATATTTACTTTCTGTTAAAAACATTGATTGCGCTTTGGAGTAAAATTATGGCAACATTTAATATGGAAAATACTTTTTGGTGGGAATGATGCCCATAAAGATTTCATAATGTTTTCATTGTTTGAAGATCTAGTACAATATCATGTTCAGGCAACACTTTCTATGTAATTTAATGTTAAATGTCCCAACATGATATGAAAACTCCCTACTGGGGAGGAAAAAATGGCATTGCATAACCAAATAAGATTCATGTACAATTTTTTTTAAAAGGTCAGGGAATTGAAATCTATGCTTTAGGTAAATAACAGGTAAAATACAGCAGCTAATCTTGAGAAGGTTGCCTAAAACAATTAGGGAACTTGGACTTTACTACCAATCACTTTGACTAGAAAAAACTTGACTTAACATGGGTCAGACTAAAATATGCTTGGCTTCGTTTTCACCGTGGCCCAGAATTTTGTATTATTTGTATTGTGAGAAAAAGGAGATTTTTTAACCCAAAGTACAACATCTCTGCCCTGGAAACTGCAAGGGCAATGCTGTTAAAAAGTATATATATTGTACAATTTGCTCTCAGTAACTTCTGTTTTCCTCTTCTTGCTTCAGGATATCAAAAAAAGATGATATTGTGATCATAGGTGCAGATTTGCTGGTGGAAACCAGATAATTTTGTCTTTCTTTTAATATTATCTCTTGTGTCCTCTGACTTTTTTGTGACTGGAGATATTGTTATGTACTCATTTGCTTAAGAGATCTAAATGATGAAGAAATTTGCCAATGTTGCTCAGCACATGTGCAAAGACATGGCTTTGTCTAGATTTATTTTTTTAAACATGTAAGCTGTCTACTTAGGCCATTTAGTAGTCACACATGCATGTAATGTTTCTAAATCATGTTCCTTCCTTGGCTGCCTTGGATTTTCCAAGTGGAATTAAATGCAGGATGTGGTCCAGTGTCCTGTGTCCCTTAACACAACCCATCTCCCCCTCTGCCATTCAGACTGATTGCATTTGGTCTGACCATTGGCACAGACTGACACTCAGCAAGAATGATCCCCTTGGCTTTTCCAGGCTGTCTGTATCCCAAATGCACACTTACTCCCCAACCACTGCCATCCTGTAGCACATGCTCTTTTTCTTCCTCAGAGCTTCTTGATGTGGTCATACAGGCCCCCTGGGTCAAATACTGCAGCTGTTTGGAATTATCTTTTGGACACATGGGAAACCTAAGAGTGATTATAAATTTGGCAGACAAATCCAAGACATAGCCAAAAATACCCCAGATCTACAGTTTGTTTGGTGAGCTATAAAAATAAGTACCTATGTCCCAAGCAAATATATATGAAAATCAGTTTTCCTCCCAAAACTCTTAGTTGTTGCTTTCTGTGTTGTTACCTCCAAAACATAACAGGAATACAAGAATTGACTGTGTGTACATATTTATTTAGTTTCTATAGGAATAGATCATGTGGCTCATCAAGGAGTGGTAGATGAAAAATTCAGCCTTACTACAACCCTTTTACACCATTCTCACAGTCCCTGCAGGTTGGAAGAGTTCATTGAAGCTCATGAAGTTTAGTGTAGTGAGCCTCTTTCAATTTTTTTTTAAGGACTTAACCTCTGGGTGGCCTAGGACAAAGGGGAATGCCCCAGAAGTGAGGAGCCAAGTTGGAGTGTAACCAATGTCCTGTCTTCCCTATAGAAAATTAATTTTTGTGGAGCAATATTCAAATGCTAAAGAGTAAACGGCATGATATGTTGTACTGAAGTGCTCTTACAGGGCACTGTGTAGTGATTGGATTCAGGCTGTAACAAGAAATTTGCTCTGTATATTGTCCCTCAATACTTAAACTGTTTCCCAAAAATACGTTTTAGCAGCTAGGCTGTTCAGCTTGAAAACCGCTAAAGGAACTTAAGAGGCTGTTTCCATGGTTTACAAAAACACATCTTAAAAATAGATTTTCCTATTGCAAAACCCTCTGTCAATTAATTCCTCCAATTAAACCTTAATAACATATACTTCTTGAGAATTTGCATTTGTGCCTTAGGCAGGGGAATCATGCATAGTAATTCCATGGACTATAATAGTCCTCAGCCTACCCTGGGATCAAAGTTGTGTCCTTATTCTTCCCTGTGTTTATTGGAAGCTTTTGATTCCATCAATCACACCAAGGCAATGTCAGCTTCGAAAAGGCACTGCTGGGTTACCACAAGTACTATTTTGGCATGTTTGGAGTATCTCAGGCAGAGCTCACAGATAGTTATTCTGCTCAACCTTTTTTCCTTCTCATAGCTCTTTAGGGTTCCATCTTCAGACCTTATTAGTCTTTTGTTATTTTTTAAATGCTGGTATCTAGGCTACAGTAGCCTTTTAAAATATTAGATGTACCATGCAGATGACAAGGCTTCCTTTTTGAGCTGTCCCTTCCAAACTTGGTTTGGTTCCTGCAGTTTCTGAGCTGCCCTGAAGACTTATTTCTGAGTTTCAGCCAAAAGAAACCACATTATTTTGCTTTTGTGACAAAACATAAGCTGTATGTGTGGAACCCACTATCATGCTGGACTAGCTCTTTTTTCACAGTCCCTTTGAGACTAATTTTTCCATTTCCTGTCACCACAGATTGCACTCTTGGAGGCAGTTTTAAATCAGTAATGTCTTTGATGTTTTTCTTTCACCATGCCAGGAACATTCCCAGAATGACATTGATGCTCTCCCAGGCTGTCCAAATGTGTATTCATGGCAGGCTTCTGCTAAGCTGCTGTAACACTCTCCCGCTCTGTTTGCTGGCTTGCCAGATGTGAATAAGCTCCAGTTAATTGAAAATACCAGATTTTGAATAGGTTGCAGTTAATTCAAAATGTTATGGCTAATACCAAAATATGATGTAGCTAAATTTTAACCATTGCATCTGTCTTCAGAGAAAATCAAATGACAGAAACATTTGTCAGATGTTTTGAACTTTTTCTTCTTAGGCTTCCTGTGCCCTTAAAGAAAAATGTACAGAGGATCTTTCCAAACAAAGCTGAATGCATCTGACATAACTGAGGATCAGGTAGACTAAATGGACTTGGTCTTTTTAAATGGCAGCTGAAAATGAAGTGCTAACATAGTGAATTGTTTTCTGATACTGCTGTGGAGTTGCATGCCTACAGATGGGAGGCATTAACTTTCTGTCACTTGAAGAGCTTCTTTTTTTTGCTTGTGCCCTCTAGTATGTTAAGCTGGAAACTAGACTTTCTGCATAATTTTACTTTTTTGGTTATGGCAAAAACAACATGGAAAAAAGATTTAAAGATTTTGTTTGTTGTCACTGTTTGTAAGTCATATACTTTATAGTATTTATATTCCATCCATTTTGAAGTTGAGAGAGATTGTTTGCAAAACCAGGTACTAATACTTATACTACTGTACCTTGAATAAAATATTTCTGAGGCAAGGATTTTGAATAGTCATGCTACATTAGAGTTTTTGTATGTGCTAGAGCCATAGCAATTTCTGCCTTCCATGGTACTACTTCAATTAATAAAACAGATATTCAGGAAAAGATTTTGTGAAGGATATGGGAAAGCCTATGCTTTTCATTATAACTATGAAAATGAATGAATCTATTAATTTCATATGATTCAAATAAAAGCCCTGAATTATCCACCTGATGGCACAGAGGCTCCAGGCAGGAGGGTGTGTGCTAAGGAAATACAAGTAGCTGAAAAGGGCAGGCAGAATAACTGAAGCCATTAGACCAAGCAGGCTGTCATCAGTCCTAGACAGCAGGGTGAACATCAGAATGCTGATATGGGATTTAATTCTTTACAATTTAAAGGACAGGAATATGAGTCAACCAGCCTTTATGGCTTGTGGATCTGGTTTCATTCCTCTGATGAGATAAGTTTGCTTCATTAAAGCAATTGTTTCATACCATAGAAAGTGCCTTTCATAAAGCCCTGAACTGCATGTTATTGTAATTAGAAGTCAACACTATCTGATATTAATTAAGTGTAAATTAAATGGATTTAGACACTTGGTAGCTGGTATACATCAAGGGGGTGTCATGGAAGATTTATCACTGAATAGAAGTATTTCAAATAGGATTTTGCAGAGATGAGTTACAGGTCAAGACTATGAAATACTGTTTTATAAAAAACTGAAAAAGCAAACATAAAAGCACTGTGAATAAAATTTATGGATGATATAAAGCATGTCAAAGTATTGAGAACTGAGTAGCCAAGTTAAGCAATCTGGGTGTCTTAAACTGGTAGGATGCAAGCAAAAGGTGAATTTAGATGTCAGGGTTCCTGCCTGCAGAGAGTCTTGCATGGGCAGCAGCACAGGCTGGGGCGCAGCTCTGCTCCTGTTGCTCACACTCCTCTTGCCTGGCATGCCAGTCTGGCTGAGGAGAATGACACTGACGTGCTTGTGGCACCTGAGCCAGCTCCCTGCCCATACCCACTGGGCTGTCTCTGCACTCGTCCTGTCCCCCTGCAAGGGTACTCACAGACCAGCTGAAGTGGGACCCACAAGTAAGACAGGTTTGCTATTGGCTTCAGAATTGTTTGTATGAGCAGATTATAAAAGTAATTATTTGAGGTCTTAAGTTATGTTTTCACTGTTAGTTGTAATTTATTTACCAGCACAAAGGCTAATGAAAAGCAAGAAAAAAAAAGTTTCATATTATATAAAATTCATTATGCAAAACTGAGTCTACAGAGATTACAGTGGTTGCACAAGTTGAGTGTGTGAAAAACGAATTTGGAGCTGAAAGTTGGTGCCTATTTCTCTGGATTTATATGAGCTAAAGATGAAATATGATAAAATTTAAAATATCTGGATTTTTGATGTTCATAACATTAACTATAATATGTGTAAATATCCAGAACTTTGTATATGTTTGTCTGCCTGTTTTCTCTCTCTGGTATAAAATTTTACAAAGAAAGAATTTTTAAAAATTCAGGCCAATTACTGGTTTGTGCCATCATTTACCATAGGATAAATCCCCACAACTACTAAAAAGAGGGTGCACAATCCTTGTTTCCACTTCATCTCTTTTGTTGGTGCCAGCTTATGTGATGTTCCAGGATGAGGGAAGGTCAAGGAACAGTTTTTGTAAGCAAATTCAGCCAGGAGCATTGTCTTCCAGCCCAAATGCTTCCCTGCCCTGTCCCATTGTGGGGCTGTTTGGGCTCCAGCTCTGGCGGCAGGTGAGCACAGGGGCAGCGCCGCCTCTTCATGGCAGAGCTGCAACTTGTGCTGGATCTCAGCCTTGAAACACCTCAGTAGCTGCTCACATCTGGCTTTGCAATTCTCCTTGTCCTTGCCATGTTTTGCTGTGCTCTCCTTCCCTATGTGTGGGATTTCCAAACCCATGGTTTACTTACCCACTGATTGCATTTTGCACACCTGTTCCTCTTGAGGTTGATAGTTTTATTTCCTGAGTGGAAGTTGGCTTCCAAGGGCTGAAAGCTGTTGTGGGCAGGGTTAGGGATGACACACAAGCTTTGCAAATGGAAGTGGAGTAGGTTTTTTTTCTGTTTGAAATACTCCAGAATAATAGAAAGAGAGATTACACCAGAAATGGATCATCTAATTTTCTTTCAGGCTAGTTATACACCTCTGGGTTCTCCTTGTTGCATCTGGCAAATTACTCAGTCAGAAGGACAAGAGTGAAAAATGGATGGTTTGGCTCCCTAAAGCAAATGTAGCCCAAGTGCATATTGTACTGTAAGGTACAGAGCATGAAGGTGTCAGATGAAAACTCTCATCCCAAAACCATATGAAACAAATACCACATTAGCTTTAAAATAAATTTTAAGAGAGGTCCATGTGGAAAACATGACTGGAACTACAGCTGACTTTGTATGTACAGGAAAGTTTATAATTCACATTTGCTGAAAAGTTTAATCCAGCAGTACTAAGACCAATTTTATGAAGTTCTGTATGAGAGGAACAGCTTGCAATAATACTTGTTATAAGTAACAAATAAAGAGACAGGAAAAATTAGAATGATGTTTACAAGCCCAAGGTCTGGCAGCAATGACACTGAAAAAGGCAGTGAGAGCCACAAATTCCAAGTGAAAAGAGGCAGCTGGTCTCCTAAGAGGTGGGTGTTGTTGCAAGACCAGGGATGTTCCTGTTAGCATCTCTAAGATTAATTAGAAGCATGAAAAGAGAGTGAGCTCTCCTGGGAAACAAAACAAAACATTTGATAGCAATATACCTGTTTTGCTTTTCATAATAATGGAATAAAATATTGATCCACCAAAAAACATTTCAGAAAACCATGAATAATTGCCCCATGGAGACAGGAGGGAGGCAAAGGTCAGGTGCAGAGCTTGTTTTTAATGTGTGGGGCAGCAAGGAGGTCCTGGGCTCCCCATCTGGGAGAACCAATAAGGGGAAGGGGAGTAGCTGTGGAAGAGGAGCAGGATTTTATATCATCCTTCTCCAAGGACATCATTCATGTCCTTCTCCAAGCTGCTACCTGGGGCTTCACTCATGACCTTTGGAGGCTCAGTTGTCTCCTGCTGCCCCACCACCTGTAACCATGGTGACATCATCCCAAAGAAGCCAAGCATCATTCTGGCTGTGACTGACAGCTTTCCAGGGCAGCCAGGGAGATGGAAAATAACAATGTTACTGCTGCTGCAGGTGGTGAAAAATAAATACAGCTGAGTCCCAGAGAAAGGTCCTTGCAACATCAAATGGGGTAGGGCAAATTAAATCTAATAATCTCATTGTGACCTTTCTCTTTCCTGGTGTCAACAGGTGAGAGACGCAGAAAATGAACGTAAATAAAGAGGAAAAGTTTGAGAGAAAACGAGGAAAGAGCAGGCTGATTGAAGTAGAAAGCAAGTGTAAATAAATGGCCTCTCTTGGCCTCCCCAGGCATGCTTTCCACCAAGGTGTAAATTCCAATAACATATGTGTAGTCTGTGAAGTAATTTAGTGGAGAAATTAAACCAGTGGACAGTCAGGAAGTACTACATTAACACGTTTAAAGACCTCTAAGTAGCTCTGTGTGATGGGAGGCTGGGGCAGCAGCAGGTTTCTGCATGTGCATCTCCCAGAGATGCAGTCCCTGCTCTCAGGTAAATGGGACTGCTTTGTGCACTGCAGTCTGACATGGTCCCTACTCTGTTGGATGAGATTTGAAGGTAGCAGAACAGTGGGCAAAGAGGTGCAGGGAAGGTGAACCAGCACTGATGATGGAAAAAATTCTTTCAGTGGCATCTAAATGACAGTGGTTTGTTACTGTGTCGCCTATTGCACAGCATGCTGAAATGACTTTTTCATGATAAAATGCAGCGTTTCTCCTCCTGGGACTTAATGTAGGTAGCTTTTTCTCTTGCTTCTATATGATTTCTGTGCCCCTACAGTCACTCTGTGAGCATTATTGGTGCTCTTGTTTATGCAAAGGCCTTTCTCCAAGATTCAGTTTATAGTGAATTGCTCAGGAATTACATTATATTTTTTATCGTCCAGTTCTGCAGTCTTTCCATAAAATCCAACCACAGCATGGAAATATGTATGGTACATTTATAAAGTCTTCCATATGTAAAACAAATTAAGCTCTAATATTACACTCCAGGCTATTGTGCTGGTGGGAGACCAGGATTCTGCAGTTGCACTCCATGGGAACATTGCTGCTTTTTGAAGTGTACAAGCAGGCTGATGCATTATCTACCTGGTGTGTTTGAAAGTGTGAACTATGAGCTACCAGGTCAATAAAATGGGGATACTACAGAGGACAGGCTGGAAACAGTATGCATTGAAGTCACAATGATGACAGCTTGTCACTTAGAGCTGTTTCAGCAGGAATACCTAGCTAGCAGTATGCAAATATGAAGGCATTGTGACATTATCAAACGCATGGAGTGCAGAGTTCACCAAAAAAGCCTGGTAACTGAGAAGCTCAGCTAGATATTCCTTGGTGCACACCTTGCTGACCTGAGCCAACTTGGTTAAAGGCAGACATCCCCAGGAGAGCAGTTCTGCTTCAAAGTTACCCAACGTGTGATCCTACAGGTCTAAAAACTGGACTGCAAAGACCAATCCTGAGAATTAAATCTCAGTCCTGAGATTTACTGGTGCCAAGGACTATTTATTCTCTCAGCTCACTCTAATATGGTCTGTAATTATTGGCCTGTAATTCTAAAATACAGAAATGATGTTTCTGCACTAGCACTTCACTCAAAGCACTATCTTGCGTCTGCTGTGGACAGATATAACTGTCCTTTTACTGACTGGGTGATTCCCACAGAGTTTTTCCTTGCTAAATGTGTCCTGTCAGGAAGTGGCTTCACAAATGTTCAGACACTGAACTGAGAGGAGTAAGCTTCTTAAAAACAGCTGATGCTTCCCTTCTCTACTTCCACCACCCAATAAGTTGCTTCATTAGAGTCAGAAAAAGATCCAAGTATTTTATTATTTTTGGAAGAAAATGTAAAGAAAATTTGCCATTCTCTTCCCCCATCTATTTTATGAAAAAAAAATTTAGAATACATTTTTGAGGATATAAATTATGTGCAGGCCAGCCTCCCTCTTTTACTTTTTATGTTATATTTTCAAATTTGCTCCTATTGTGTTATCCACTCACATCCCTACACATTAGGCTATGCATTTAGTAACACAACTTATGCTAAAAAGAACATACATTTAGGAAATGCAAGTGCTATATTTGTAATCAAAAAGCTGATTTTACGCTGGTGTATTAAATTATGAAATCTTTTTTTTCCATCTTTCTCTTCCAATCAATTAGAATTTTTAAACAAAAGCCAAAAAGAGGGACTCAGTGTCTAGTCTGAGACAGTGAAAGCTACATCTCTTGTGTTCCTAGCTCATAGCAGAGTACAGTCTTTATTATTTTAAAAATATCCAAGTAATTTGGCAATATTCTTTTTTCTTGTTTTTATTTCATGAGACTTTCTGCAGGATAAAGGTGAAAAAAGCATTACAAAATCTTGAATCATTTTGCAAACAGCTTAAAGAATTGAATAATTATACTTTATTTATTCACGAATATTTGAATATAATTCCAGTGTAAGACAGAAACAATATGATCTTTCTTTTTCAATATCAAAATGAGGGGGAAAAGCGCACTTTTATCATAATGTAAAATACAGTTATCAGTATTTTGTATGTTGCAATCATAGAGAAATCTTAGCTGTATTTAGGATAGCCTGTGCATGAATTTTGTAGAGAACCCAAAGGTAGAATTTTCATAATTTGCATTGGTTTAAAGTTTACATATCCAACCCTTATAAAAATATAGGTGTCCAGTCACATAAGAGATGCCTCCTACATGCAAGGACAGGCTGTGGAGCTCCTTGCTGAGCTCAGGCCCACCATGGCAGCTCCCACAGAGTGCACTCTGTTCAGCACAGCCCTGCTGCTCTGGCTGCCCTGCTCTCTGCCGCACGCCCCAGGGGCAGTGAATTTGTGCTGCTGTTTGCCAACAGATTCCTTGTCAGAGGAGTGCACGATGGGCATAACATGGATACTGATTTGACAGCTCTGTATTCACTACCCAGCAGCTGTTCTTTTGCTTTGATAGAAGAGTCTGTGTGGAGTCTGGGAAACACTTTCCAACATATTTTTTTTCTTTAAGTGGATTTTTTTTTTGTTTCTTAGAAATATAAACATTTCCATTTGTGATGAAGAAACAAAATCCAGCCCAGCTAGTTGCTACCAGCACAGTCTGAGTGTCCCCTCACATCAGAAAAAATCCTATTATACCTATGGTCACATCAGATTTCTGTAGCTGCTGTGTCTCACAGGTGGGCTTTACATTGTGTTCTCCTAGTCTGTGGGTGCAGATACAAGGAGAAACAAAGGTCCCATCATAAAGGACTAAGTAGAGAAGACCCCAGATTCTCCGAGAAGCAGCTGGGAAGCCAGGCAATCCCCACAGTGGGGATAACCACACCACTAATCCCAGGCAGGTGTTCGTGGCACAAACCAACCCACTGCTACAAAGGGCAGGTAACTGTGATGGCTTTCAGCAGAGAAACCAGGTGGCGAATGGCCACTGGATCTGCCTCCCTCCCAGCCCCTCAGCAGCCAGGCTGCTGTGCTCTGTTGCAGATTATGTGTTTGGAGCTTTCCCAGGCTGCAGAAAATTAAGAGATTTCTGCTCCTGTCTGTTTTTCAGGCATTTCTTGCTTATTGCCTCTTAGAACCTGTAGTCTGATCCAGGGAATTCTATGTTAAAAGTATGAAGGGAATAAAAGAGCAAATTTTATTTTGCATTTCAGTGTTCTCCCTGCTTGGTTAGATCTGTCACTGTCTCCAGCAGGAAACATAGCTGCAACTCAGGAAGGGTTTCAATTATCTTCTTGTTCACTGGAAATAGAAGAAACCTCAAACTGACATGTTTCTGAAGAAGAATTCCAAGGGATGCATAGTTCATACCAGAGAACCACAGAATCAAAAAAAAAAAAATTCCTAACTAATTCTAAAGTCTTCACTGTCCCAAATTAAAGGGAAGCAGAACATTATTAGCTTTGTTATCTATTTACTAGCACCTTACTGTCACTCATGTCTTAAAACTGTGGTATCAAACACACTGGGGCACCTTGCTGTCATGCTAATGAACTGCCTTGTCACATCTATCATATAGCTTATACTTACAAGAAAGGAAAAAATCAGACACATGGTTTGTAAATATATGCACAAGCTACTGCAGGACCTCAAGGAAATGCACACTGTGGATGATTATGGAGACATCACAGTTTACCACCTGAACTGTCTCCCCTGGGATTTAACAGTGGAATTATACCTCAAAAGCTGTCTTCTCTACATGAGTAACTACAAAACACTGTAACACTCTTCTTTTTCCTGCATGTTAGCATCACCATTCTCTGAAAGCAGAGAAGGTTCTGCCTTCTTCCAGCTTTCCTGAAGGCATTGTCCAGGGATAAACCTTGAGCCTGAACAGTTCTTGAGCTTAATAATCTGTTACTTCCATGGCTTCGGAGCAAAAATGACAAGGTGGGTTGAGCCAAGGTTTTGTTTAATATGTAAGTAAGATGAATATTGGAAAGTGTTCTCAGGTTAATCCATATAACTTTCAAAGAAAGTCATTGTGCAGCCTGTTGCTCTAGTGCAGAATTTCCCATTGCTGCTGCTATTCATATGCTGCTGTAGACAGCAAAATAAAGTGCTCCCCCTGCTAATTTTTTAATTTTAGATGTTTTCTTTAAGTTCTACAGGAAGCCATAATGCACCATACATGTGCCAGCTGAACCCTGCAGAGGTGAAGCCAATGTCAGCAGTGTCACCTCCTTTCCAAACAGCTCAGTAACCTCTCAACAAACAAACAGCTGGGCCACCCCATCTACCAGCACTGCCACCCAGCAGAAATGGGTGACTGGTTCTTCCAGTTTCTGGCAAACCAGAAATATGTTGCAGATACATGAAAAGGTGAGGGTAAGGAGCTGCCTTTCCACCTAGGATCAATAGGAATCTTGAGCCTGGATACACATCCCCACCCACACAGACAAACAGCAGCTCTCTCACACATCACCTGCTGAAACCATTTGCGCTGTTGTACTGAGGCTGCCCAGGAGAAAGGCACATACTGCTCTACTCCCTGTGCTGGGAAAAGGAGTGCAGAGGAGAAGGGTGCTGGGAATCCCTTCTTGGAAGTGTGGGAGATGTTATAGACCTGGAAGAGAGCAAGGTGCAAAGCTTTCCTGTGGCCTGAGCATCAGCTGAAGTACAACTTTTTGAATAATCCTGATACAAGATCTCATTTTCAAATATTGATGGGCGACTCTCCTGCTGATTTTCACTTTTTAGAAGTCTGCTGTGGATTTTGTTGGACGTGGCTATTGCAAAAAGTTGGTCAGGTAAAGAACTGAAAGGTGAAGAGAATGCCATGCAGATTTAACTGAACCGGAAATTCATTTGAGATAACTGTTAATATTGCAAAACTTATGAAATTATTATAAGTAGTAGGGCTCAATGAATATAAACAGCTAAAGCTTCAACTCCCTTTCTGCTCTAAAATACCTTGTTTCCAATATCACAGTATAATTTCTTCATTATTGAATGTCCCCAAATAATAGTGTTTCATATATAAATCTATGGGTACTGGTCTAAGTACCTATAAGACTTCGCTTCTTCTAAGCCTACGACCATTGACAATGTCAAAGTATCTCCTATTAGTATCCTTCCTATTTCAGGCTTTCAACACCGTGAAGAATGAGCAATATTTTTTTCCTTTTTTAAAGTGCAAGTGACCTTCAAACACCTGCCTTTTGAACAGGAGGGGAGAGGACATTGAAACATGGCTTCTTAAACAAGGGCAAGTGTTACTCAATATCACTTTGTAGTGTGTTTACTGAAGTACATTTAATTACTTCAACAGTGAAATAAATAATTTTTCATGCCAAATGAAATCAGTATTTAAATGTCTTATGTAAATTCTGATGCTTCTCTTTGGAGTGTATGTTTCAAGCCACAACTGGTCCTGTCAGGTTTTTTTTTTCAATCAAGTTTGGAGACAAAGCATGCAGAAAGCTTATATTCCAATATAGAAGAGTAAACTTTGCAGGGAATGAAAGTTGTCTTCACTTCTCACAGAGATTTTGGTCTTGCTCACAGAGATTTCTGAGCACTTTAGGTTGTTCTGGTATCTCTAGCCATAAAAACCAGATACTTCTTTAAACTCTCCCATTTTCCCTGACCTATGAGCTCCCAAAGTAAACAAAATTGTTTTCTGATTCCATGAAGGCTGTCATTCTAACACTGTTTTGAACTCAAAACTCCTGGATTGAAAACAAGATACTACTACCTTCAATTTTTACTACACAACTGGTAGTATTTCCAAGTTAATTTACAAAATGTATTGCAGCATTTTCCATAATGGGCTGAACAATTTTGTCCACTTCTTCCTTCAATTACACCTTCAATATTGCTGGATGAGAGAATAACAAGAGGTGTTTAAGCAACAGAGGAAATAGGAAAGAGAAAAAAGTAGATGTTGTTGCCAGGATAATGGAACCCCAAGGACAGTGACTACATTTTCCTAGCTATAGATCAGCTCACAGACTAAGTTTCTTAACAGTTAGATTTAATTAAACTTCTTTTTCTGTATCTGCCATTAATTGAGCATTTATTCCTCACCTTTGTGATTAACATGGCTTGGGCCAATGTGCTTGTGCAACAGTCTGTAGATTTTTTAATAGAGGAATTATTTTTAATTATTCATGCAGCTCTAATTTCTTTTAGAATTGGTCAAACTGCAGGTCTAAAACAACATTCACAGACCTGTTAGTTTCCTACTTAGAAGAGTGCAGTGTGTTTCAGGAGGGCTTTGAAAAAGAAAAAGACAAGAAAAAAATGCTAGCTTATTGCTTTTCTCTACTAAAAAGAGTTAGAACAGTCAGCACTCCTGCGAAGTTAAACAAAAAAAATATTAAAAATCTAAAAAGTAATCTAACCAGCCAGCTTCTACCCACCAAATACCTACAGATGTGATTATATTTAGTTACAAGAACAAATAGCTAAACTTTCTTTATTGCACATTATTGGAATAGGAATCCCAATATTATCAGTTAGATGGTGCCTGGGCCAGTCTGACTCTCGCTGCTGGGCCAAAGGCAGCAACTGCGGTGTAACACCCCAGAGATACCTTGGCTGCTGGAGATTGCAGCTGGGCACTGAACAAGTCCAGGCTTGTCAGGAACTCCGTTTACCTCAGGACAAAGAGCTTCTGGCGATGGTGAAGAGAAAAAGGAGAGGGTTCCGCTGGACGGTTTGATGGACAGAAGTTTATTCCATGGTTACAGAGGTCTGGACGGGAGCAGCTGCTCCAGCAGAACGAAGCCGCATGGTCTCATTAACCTTTTAAGCTCAGGGACAGGGGGAGGGGAGGTACAGGTGAGCCACCCAACCAGGTGAAGGGGGCTGGGTCTCGGGGGGGGACGACACCCAGACTGGCCAATGACCCCTGGGCATAGGGGCATCTCCAATGACCCCTGGGCATAGGGGCATCTTTTGAACTTGACCAACCACACGACGCCTCGCTGGAATGTTAAGCCTGATTGACAGGAGTCACTCAGCAAGGGGGCGAGGGGGAAGGGAGAGAGGTATAGGCACACCTGGGGAAGGAACCCGGAAGCCTAAAATGGGACATTACAGCACACCGCAACAGCACATAATGTTTCCAGGGATCCTGGCAGTGAAGATGACTGGTTGGAGGTTATTTGATGATTTGCTTCTATTCCTCCAGTGACAGATCTGCTACTTTTCTACTACTGCCTGACTGCTTGCCATCGTTGGTAAGGTGATGCCAAATTTTACAGAAAAATAAATATCTAGAGGTGGGAATCAGCTGACAAAGTGTCTGAGCCAACGATCAATATTCACTTTACAGTCCCCAGAGAAAAACAGGCACTTAGAGGGCATAATTCCTAAAGCAGATGCCTAAAATAGCTGAGCTAAACTGAGCCCTGGAAGTGCTGACTTCAAATACAGCAACAGCCCATAGCTCAGAAGTGGAGGCAGCTGTAATATGGATCTGGGTAAACCTTTCCTATGGCAGGAATCTGATTACAGAAGATGCTGCTGTAGGGTAAGGTGGCTTCCACATACACAGAGCTGATTGTTGTGCCACGTGCAACACCTGAGAGCTGCCTGGACAAGTGAGTTTAAGTTTAATTACTCCCCATCCCAGCATTCTGCACCAGGTGTTAAATTCTGCTTGAGAGAGCAAGCAGCTTGGCAGGGTGAAGCCTTGGGAAGGCTGACCTAGAACAGAGCCTAGAAGGAGTTAAAGAATAAAGAGTAATTCCTCAATGGATACACCTTGGGCAGCACAAGAGCCCAGCCAGGCGTGCACCCAAGATGAACCCAGAACAGTCACAAAATGGACGACCAGTCACGGGGTCTCTCACTTTTACAAGTTCTGGTACATTTACATATTGGAGTTAATTGTGCAGTTATAGCTTTAGGTTATGAAGTCCCATCCTTCTTGTTTTTCTCTCTTCATTCTGCCATTGTTTATACTCTTGGGCCTGAGATTTGTATCCTTTGTCATTGGTCCCAAGCTAGGAAAGGAATTGTTTTGTCTACCTACTCTGTAAAGAGAGCTTACTATTCCCTACTATAAAGCTCAGAACTACACACTAAAGCAGTACAGAATCTGGAAAATATAAAAGCTAAAACCTGAGGCATCAGGGCAATGGTTTCCCTTTGCCTGGGTTTGTGGCTGGCAGTGTAGATGCTGTGTGGCACGGCCAAAAGAGCAGAATAATGATGGAGTGGTCTGGCATGATAAAGCTTCCCCCTTTTCTTCCCCGTGGCTCTCCTGAACTTGTTATTTAGTAACATTTAAATCTACATCCAAAGAGTGTTTATGGGTAAAGTAATGAAATTCTTGGGAAGAAGACACCAGTTTAAGGAGGTTGAGGTGTCACTCACCAGCAAGCCTTGGGTAG
The DNA here is from genome assembly GCF_028551555.1 of Melozone crissalis. Lineage (NCBI taxonomy): Eukaryota > Metazoa > Chordata > Aves > Passeriformes > Passerellidae > Melozone > Melozone crissalis. The sequence continues at coordinate 56,045,045 of NW_026535791.1, read as the reverse complement.
CAGGAGACAATGGAATAATGGAGGAAATATATTTTCTTTAGAGCAGATGAAAATTTACCTCTGTTTTTTCCAATCTGCCAGTCTTCAGCTACAATTCTTTGCTTGCTGTCAAAATAGTTTTTTATTAAGGTAGTTAGGGAGTATTTCTGGTCACACTATATTATATGTATATAATAATATGAACTGAGTTAAAATAAACTGAATTCAGAGAGGCTACTTGCATAGCTAGGAAATTTTAAAATGCTTAATACTTTGCAGAACTGGATCTTTACTCCTCTCACAAGCCAAATATGTAAAAGACTTTTTATATGTAAAGTCCTAAACAAAGACTCCAAAGCATAGGCTGAAAGAAGTTAGTATAGGCTGAAAGAAGCTATCTACTCCAGTCTTTTGCATATTTTACAGGTTTATCTGCTTCACTATTTTGAGTATACTATCTAATCTCCCTTTAAGCATTTCCTCTTCTGATATCCCAGAAGTTTCTCTTGGCAGACTTTTCTATTGATGAATAACTCTTATTTGGAGATTTGTCCTCACATCTAATCTAAATTTGTCGTATTTTAGGTGAACGTTTTCCTTGAACAACCACAATCAAGCCTCTCTCTTTTATCTTGTTTCTCTCAAAAACTTATTAAAAAGTTCTATATTTTGTTTAAACTAAATGTCCTTTCCATCTTGTTCCTTATAGCTTGCAGCTTTCTTAATGTTCTTCATCTTTGCTGCTCTCTCATCTTCACAGTGAGAAGGTCAAAGGATATCCTAAGTGAGGCCTCAGCTGTCATGTGTATACATGATTTATTACCCCCATACTCTTAAATACAGTTCTTGGAATATGTGTTCTTTCAGAACAGATCAGAGTATTATCTCTGATTTTTGTTTGTTTAGACACAAAATCTAAAAATGCATTTTGACTAGTTATTTTCAATGAGTTTTGGAACAAAAGAGTTCACTGTTTACCTTAAGTAGTGGCTGGGACATATCACTTTTTATTAAAAACCTTTGATTTTGCAATACACACACAACTCTCCTTATGTGCTGTTGAATGGTTTCCTTCCTTTTCCTCATCAGGGAACTCCATGACAAAACTTCTTTTGAGCAGTGTTTCAGGATTTCCACATAACAAAGGCCTGTAAATAAAAAAAACATCCACACTTCCTTTAAACACTCCAATCTCCCAGAATGCAAATTTTTCTCTGGCCTTTACTGTCTTTCCCTAAGTTTTGGTGTTGTTATACACACAGGCTTAAAGATATGGACTGTTTAAAACTAAGGATCAACCTAGTCCATGTGTTCTACCAAGAAATAGTGCTGTTTGAGTCACATAATCTGCTTACTATCCATTTCATTCAATATTTTCTTCGTCCATTTTCACGTGCTCTTTGGCCAGCAGTGCTATCTCCCAGTTTAAGTCATGTAACTGGCACTCCAAGCCGTGTGTGTGGTCACCCTCTGAAGGGTTAAGAGAGGTGCACCTCTCTCAGGTGATCCACTTATTCACGGTCTGAGAAACAGCAATATTTTTCTTCCAGAAACCACAGAAGAGCTTATGGTGGCTGGGCTCCAATTTTCAGCACTTCACCTTTGTATTCAGGTAAAGTGAATTCATGCAGTTGCCAAGCTGTGAGTCCTCCAAAAGCACCAGGGAAAGTGTGTCAACAAACCGTGGGTTTGATGCTGCCCTCATGGCCATCCAGGGAACCTGCAGCCCTGCTCTGCCCTTCCTGCCCTCTCCTGCTCTGGAACACCTCTCTGGGCTCATTTTCCAGGATTTTCCAGTATACATGCTTTCTTCTATTTTCTGCAATGTTACATGGGATGAAATATAAAAAAATCATCTGCCAATGACTCTTGCATTTGCAGCATCATCCTTCTCCATGCAAAATTGTGTTACTGATTTCACTAATCTGATAGTTATGTCAGTTCAAACATTAATGACATTTCTACTACCCCATCATCAGAAAAGTATGCTTAATGTGGAAGGTGCTGCAGTTAAAGACATCATGAGAGGACTTTAAAACAAAGCTTCAAGCACAGCTGGTCAGCATTAAGCATCACAGTGCTTGAAGTCCCCAGTGTTGATGTTGACATGAAGATAATTTCTGCTGTCTGGAATTCTATGGCATTAAGAACTAAGTGTTTTCCAAATGTCCTTCTTAGTGTAGGTATTCTTAGAGTTTTTCCCTGGACCCTAAGGAATTTACACAGTCTGAAAGCCTGTTTAATTGTCTGGTTTATTTTCCAAATGCCATTTAAATCCATCTCTAATCTTCACTAATAACAACATTATAATTACTTCATTAACTTTTCCAGATAAAGTGTTTAAATTCTACAGAAGCAAATAGCTTTGTTGCTGGATTGTGTGCTAACGGCTTCATCTAATACCACAATCCTGAGTTTAAAATGTATTTAATGAAATCATAAAGCTCTTGTTTAGTGTGTTACTGAAACCTGAAGAACACGTGGTACAAGGGTAAAGATAGCAACTTGTTGTGTTACAGTGATTTAATGACGCATTTTGAAAGACTGTTGAGGAAAAAAGCTCAATTCATTTCCCAAGGGTAAAAATAATACCCTCAGTCATTGGCCTTAACTTGTTTTGACATCTTTGTTTCTGTGTAAAGGTTAAGTAATGTGGTCAAATTTTATAAGTAATGCTTTATTAACGAAGTACTTGCATTAAGGCTGTAAAATTGAACACCAGATCAGGAAATAATAAAAAGTGAGGGCTGTATCATAAAGTTAACTGATTTGTACAGCGAGTGCTCCCCAGATAAGGTACGTGCTCAGCTGCCCACAGTATGTGCAGTTGAGTTACTGCTTCTGAATAACTTAACCTTTTAGTTTCTTCTTTTTTGGCTACTTTCATTTTCAGCCTGAATGTTGAACGAATGCAGGTTCTTACAATAATTTTTAGTTTGCCTTTGCTGGAAGAAAAGCAAACCCCTGTGCCTTCTGTTAGCTGAGTGAATAAATTACAGTTTGTGGCTACATAGCTCTCAGGCCCCAGTCTGTGGCCAGGGTACCTGCTGACCTGGAATCTTGTGGTTTTCCCTGAAGTTCCTGTGTGCTCAGGGTTATAGCCAAGGAACTTGCAGCTGAGAGACAACTTCAGCTCTTTCTCAGATGTATGACTGCCATTTTGGTGCCTCTAGTGCATTTCAAGGTGAAGTCAAATGACTTCACTGGGCCACTGCAGAGGCCAATGTAGCATGACAGATTTTTACTTTTCCATGAAATGAGATGGGAGCATTTATACAAGCTACTCTGAAATATCTTCTGCGAGGCAAAAGCAAATAACAGATAAGGAGCAGTAAAGAGAAATTTCCAAAACTTCTCTGCTGTTAGTCTCTGGACTGGACAGTTCACTTTCTCACCCCCACCCCAGTGAGATACAAGAAGAAAATAGCAAAAACAGAGGTCAGAAAATTCATGTGCCAAGACAAAGACAGTTAATAGGTGAGTATGGTGGAAAGCACAGCAAAGTAACACAACGTATCTCCAGCCAGTTTTTTTCTCCAAACAATGGTTACCTTAGGAAGCCACTCCCCTTCTTCTTAGTCAATCTTGGGTTTTTATAAATAATTTTGGTATGAAACATCTCTTTGGCCAGCATGGGTCAGCTGTAGTTACTGGTATTCTCCTCTCCCATTTCCTTGCCCACTCCTGACCTTCTCACTGGAGTGGGGCAGTGTGAGAAAAAAAGGCAACTTTGTGTGTTGAGGAGGTGCAAGCACTCTTCAGTAACAGCCAGACAAAAGTATTTTATCAATACAGTTTCAGCCACTAAGCCAAAACACAGAACCATACTGGCCCCTCAGAAGAAAATTAACTCTGTCCTAGATAAATCCACTCAGATGGGTTTCTCCAGCAGTTAGCTTGCTTGGAGAAGGCTGCACTCAGCACTAGGGCATTTTGTTCATAGCTTTTTCAGGTTATAAACTAAAAGTCTGAGTGAATCTGTGTATTTGTGTATCTGTGTATACTGCCACAGTATCTTAAAATGCAATATTAGCATTCTGCGTGTATAAATTATTTAATGGTAGGAAAGAAAAAACATTTGTGGATTTGTACACAGAAATGTATTCAGGGGTTTAGGTTTTTAATCTAAAAACCATTTCATGTAGAAAGAGAGATCCCTATGATATTGCATATCTTTGGAGAGACTAGTATGTGAAACAATAGTTCAGTTAGAACTGAATCGACCTCATTTGTCAGGGACTCGCTGATGCCATTCTAGCTGAGCACGTTACCTGATTTGAGGGCTGGGTAATGTACCTGAGAACAAACAATAAACTATTGAATGAATGATCTTGTTGCACCCCACAAACAGAACAGACATTGTGGGATGTCAGTGATGCACATCTCTGAGGGAAACTGAAGATGTAAAGATGCAGACACCAAGATGAGGTTTGAAATCTTGCCTGTATCAAAGTGAAAGGAAGTGTTGCCATTGCATGGAAGAAATTAGAACTTCGAGAATGCATGAACAGCTTGATTCTGGAAAATGTGCAGCACAGTGCAGTGAAACCTGAGACATCTCTGTTGCTTTATACTTACCTGGATAAATTGAGCCAATTTATTTAGCCACTCAAGTGTGGACAATTTCAGCCTACAAAGAACTTCAGAAGCAAACCTTGTTACTGAGTTAGAATTCAGTTAAAGGAGACTAAACCTGCTGTGTTTCACCCTGAGCATTTAATAGGGAAAAAGTTGAAGGCAGATATTTAGAGACTCATGGCAAGACGATTGGAAACTAACGTTATTTGTTTCATATAAATTTCTTGGTGTACTGCTCTCACCTATTCCATCCAATCAAAATTCACAATGAAAATTTACACTAGGTTTCCATTTCTGGTACAAAACCACAAAGAGTGACATGACTATGTATTTAAAAAGTGGGCAGAAGTGGAAGAGGGAAAATCCATCAGTCTTTTCATAAGAGAAAGTATTTCTTACAAACCACTTTTTGAGATGAAGCAAGTATGGCTAATAGGGCATGCAAATGGAAGTAAAGAGAAAGGCAGTAACACCTTGATCTATAGCCAAGGTTCTGCCCAGGACTGTGATTCTTGGCTCTTCTGGACAAAGGTCATTCGGCTTACAAATAGTTACTATCTTAACAGCAGGGACTAAAATAACACCAATAAACTGTTTGTATGGATTGTGCACAGGAAACAAGCTAATGACACACTGAATGAGAGTGTCTGCTTAATGCTGGGCTTTTTCTGGGGGCAGCTTGGAACACAGCAGTGAAGAAAACAACTCTTTGTCATGAATTGCATTAATTTCTAATGAACTTTTAATTCCTTGCATTAAACCCAACATATCCTAGAGGTCTGCTCAGATCTTTTCTTATACTCTCTGATGCAGAATACAAGCTCAAATTTGCTTGTATTCTGTATTGTACAGACCTCTTCCTGGAGAAAAAGAGAAGATGGTTTCAGCATAATTAGTCTTAGCATTATATGAGGATATGTATATGTGACAGCACAGTAAATGGGGGTAATAAGTCTAAGTTACTCTCAGCTTCAACAATTAGCTGAATTTCTTGAGAATTATATAGTTTCTTTAAAAAATAAAGAACTCAGAAATAAAAAAAATCTGACTATGACATCTATTATTATGATTAACTGCTGTTGATGCTTTAGCAGAGACATGCTGTGAAAATATAAATAAATTTCATTCTGATTTATGTTTGAGGAAGAAATTATTATTTTAATACAAACATTGTTTAAGCAAAGAGATTCTCTCTTGCAAAGATAGCACATGCAGGACTTGGGGAAACTTTTCATGCTTTTGCCAGCATTCTAATGAAATCACAGCTTGGAGGCCAGGAAGTAAAGAAAGAGATTTCATACCTGGCTCTAAGAGCCTAGATCCCCTGACTGATTCTCAATATGAAGTTTGGGTAAAGAGATGGAGGTAAACAGGAATGTCAGGAGGTAAAGGGGTATGTCAGGTGTCAGGTATGAAAGTTAGTTGAGTTTTCAGCTTGAGACTAGGGTAAGTAACGCCCCTGTATGGGTACTGAAGAAATGGTGGGAAAATCCTTAATTCAGGGAATATTTTAGATAAATGAATGTGATGTTTATTGTAGGTCTGGGCTGACTAACAGAAAAAGTGCTAGCCTAAGGATAGACTGTCAACCACACTTGAAGTATTATCTACTATCTAATCTACTGTTAGTCTAGTAGCACTCTTAAAATTCCTTTGTTGTTGCAGTTTTGGGAATCTGATGAATTTTAATTGGCTTGACTCATGCAAAAAACCTGATACTCATTCAGGAACTGGTCATGAGATCATGGTGGTAAGGGAATACTTGGCTGTGTAGTCCAGTGCAAATGCTTTGTCACAGGAGCATGAACTTGGCAAGGCCAAGATCCTCTTCTTATGCAGCGGAGCCACAAGTGAGTTATCTGTCCCAAAAGAACTAAATGAAGATCATTACACCAAGCCCCTGGCCACATATTCCTGATTCCCTATACACTGTATGGAGAGACTATTTTAGATGTATTTATTGTCTTACAACTTTTATTGGTATTGTTTTTCATTTTTCTCAACTTCTAAGTCAAACTCCTTCAGTATCATGAGGCTGAATGTTTATGCCTCAGGGAAAGAGGAAAATTATAACTAAAGAAGTATTGAAGCCATTAGGACTGGACATTAGGAAGAGCTTTTCTGTGCAATATATTATTTAATGATCTTCAAGTCATATATTGGGCAGCAATAAAAAATGCTGTAGTCCAATGGATAATTATGATTTCCAGCTTTAGGGTGGTACACTGGGGTTTCTAACACTTCATAGGTCACCAGGAAGCCAAATTTGTGTCTCTTGTGCATTTTGACTTATAGACAATATATCTGGGGACAGAATGAAAAATAATTGTTTATTTTAGAGCTCATTGTATTTTTATTTTAAGTCAGCTTCTCATGATCTCATCAAATCTTGAAAATTTTCTCATTTTCACTTATTTTTTTGTGTTCTTCCATCATTTTTTATTGCTTTTTTCCTTATCCTCATGCCTTTTGCTGTCTAATTCCCCCTGCATATCAGCAGTTTTAGCCTGTAGAAAAGCCATAACTAAATAGTGAATCTTTCCTGAATATAATAAAGTGACACATATTACATGATTTTCCCTGTAATTAATTAATTATTAACTGCCTGCTGAAGTTCCTCTGGACAAACAAGTTGTATTTGCAGAAAAGGGTTAGCAAGCAGTGAGCAATCAAGGTGATGAAAAAAATATGTGAAATAGAGATGTCATTGCTCTGTAGAGTGCAGCATAGGCTTGTTCTTGGTACTTCCTCTGTTTCTGTTTCCCTGTTTAGGTAAGGGTGTGTCTGTTAATATATTGTAATCACACATCTCTGTGTGATAATCACAGATCTGTCACCAAATACTTAACCATTACATTGTATAGAAAATGAACCTGGAAAAAGTAAAACAAGTTTTTCCTACGCTGCACCTTTCCATTGATATCAGTAATGCAATCCTAATTTTCTAACCTTTTCACATAACACTTGAATATGGTAGTCTTTTATGGAAACTTCAGTATTGTGGGAATTATTTTAACATTTTTAGAAGGTGTGTGCACAACCTTTGTCACTTTGTAGTACTACTACATATGTAGTACATCTTTATATGGAAACTTCAATATTGTGGGAATTATTTTAACATTTTTAGAAGGTGTGTGCACAAACCTTTGTCACCTCCACTTTTCTAGGATGAAAATGCAGGCTCAGTGTTCTGTAAAATCGTCAAGTGTTTAATGCAATGTGAACATAGTACTCGCTATTGTTATGGCTTTAAGTAATGGGATAACTGCATAGGTGCTACTATGCACCCATTGCTTAAAGCCATAGCCATACCGAGTACTAGTTCACATTACATTAAATACTTCACGATTTTACAGAACTACTGCAAGGAAACTCTTCTCCGTTCTGAAGTCCCTTCCCCACGCTGCGCTACACAAACTTCAGGCGCTCGGACCCATTTGGTATCTGTGGAGTTAACTAAATTAAGCTTACTTCCAGTTAGCCTCTGTCACCAGGCATGCAATTTGTGTTTACCTATATAAGGAAACCTGTGGGACCTGGGGGAGCTCTGGGGCAGGGCTGTGTGTGTGTGCCTGCGGAGGGGCGAGCGCTGCGCTGTGCTCGGGCGGGCGGGGCAGAGCCGAGCGGGGCAGAGCGGCCCGAGCGCAGCCCGGCGAGCGCAGCGCTGCCAGGCAGGGACTGTCCCCCTCCTCTCCGGCCTCGGGAACAGAGAAAAACCTGCCGGGGGAAAAATGGAGGAGCAGGTATGTCAGGCGGATCCTCGCAGTGCGAGGTGCGGGGAGGGTCCGAGCGGGGTTTGCGCTTCCAGCTGCTGTTCCCTGCGGAGCGGCCGGGGAGCTCCGTGCGCGCTGCGGGGCAGAGCGGGCGGTGCTGGGGGCAGATCCCGCAACTCGCCTGACGTTTCGTGTGCTCCTCACTGGATGCACCTTCGTTCTACTGAGAGAGTCTCAAACTTTCTCGGCTCTGCTGCAACGCAAATGTGAGCCGAGATTGGAGATAAAGCTGAGATGCTTTGGTCTGTTGGCTGAAGCGCTGCAAATCCACGATATTACCATCCTAGTATATCAGGGCAATTCAGTTCTTGACACGTTTGTTATTTGGTATTTCTTTTAAGTTTTAAACTGTACATTTTGCAAAAGGTGCACCCCTTTAGCATGTCTAGGGTTTTGGTGTGTTTTATTTGGATGTGTGTGAATGCAGCTAAATCAGCATGGCTGGAATGTGTTTGATACAATACAGGGAGTTGCTGTAGCAATAAAGATTTTGCAGTGAGTTAAAAAATAAACTTCAGGTGCTGTTATAGGAAATGTAAGCTAAACAGGTTCTACTACAATGGGGATTACCCAGTTCAAAACAAGGATATGTATTTCTTAGGAAGTATTTGCACAGTATGATAACATTTTTGAAACAGGTTTTCAGTAAAATCCTCAGAAAGGGAGAGAATTTTTTCCCTGCAGATTTTAGTCAGAGCATAATGAAAAACAAAGTTGAAAACTATTTTCCAATATGTCTCTAGCTGTAAGAATACTGGTGTGCAGTCCATTAGGACAGTTACTGCTAAGTAGCAGCATGTTCATTGTGGAACTTAATTTAAGTTTTATGCCAATATGGTGTATTATGTAGGAAGGGAAAAATATTTGCAGTTGATCTCTTGTAGTATCTTCTAAGGCAAAAAAGTTTCAGAGCACTAGCTAGAGTGCGTTTTCAGAGTGATTTTTGTTTTTCTGATATTAAAGACTGATGTATGATTACTTTCCTCTTATTTTCCTGGTTATTCATATTTATGTGTGCACAGGCATGTGAATGCACTCATTATGGGAGATGTAGCTACATCTTTCCTAGTGGGAAAGTAAGAGTCCTAGGAGGTTAGAAGCTTACAATGAAGATGATTATTATTTAAAACCCCTCTTCCTTCTAAATAGCTGTGATTTTTATGAATTAATGTCTCCTGAGATTAGTATTATTGTATTACCTGCTTTAAATTAATTCAGAATAAAGAAAGAATTAAAAGTCACTTGTGTTCATAGAGATTCTCATTCATTTCTGTGTAAGATTTTTGTTAACTCCGGACTTTGAATCTTGAGTGAGGTTTTAATGGGAATGACACAGGATAGCTGTAGTAGTTTCAGTAGAAACTTTTACAGGAGCTTCAACACCACAAAGTACATAGCAAGTTCCCAAATACCTATTTCAGGGCTGAAGCTAATGGGTTTATTGTGATGAATCATCTTTGGTTGTGGTGAAGCCACAAAGAAAGCAAGCCTGGTGGACCAGAACCATAAATTTCACTCGTTGCATTTCTCATCCTGGTGGTTTTGTGGAGTATCTTTATTATTTTGAATTGAAAAGGAGTACAGAGAAAGGACTTTTAACAGGGCTGTTAGCAAAGCCTAAATTTAAAGGGCAAGAGCAGACTCCAGGGAAACCTGCTCTTAAATCACCTTTTTCATGTCTCTGCAGGAAATTGCATTGCCCCCATCAGTTTGTCTGGCTATGTTGCAATCATTATTGGTATTTCCCAGTGCCAAGCCAGGTAGAAGCGTGGTCCAAAGTCTCTGCAGTGTGTTTGGGGTTGGCATGAGCCTGCCGTGTCCCAGGCTGTGAGCAGATCATGCTGGGCCTGCCTGCCCCTCGGTGAGGCCTGCAGGGCCTGCCTGCCCCTCGGTGAGCTTTGTGGCTGTGACCCTCCCGAGGGACACGAGGGGAGCAGTTGGTTCTCACTGCTCCCAGCCGCAGTGCCTGCCTCTGCCACACACAGGATATGTGCAATGGTGTGGCTTCAGAGCTTGCAGCATCGGGGGGGACCTGCCTAAAACCAGTGTCTGCCCCAGGGTTTAACCTCAGCTTGGTGTGTGCCTGTGGCGTGGCGCAAGTTTCCTTTAACCTGGATGCACAAAAAGCAAATTCTTTTCAGGCCGGAACTGATGCCTGGGAGATATCCCCCAGGGAAATTTTATCCTTGTTTATGGTGTGAAAAGAATTTCAAAGTAAAAAAAATTAAAAATATTTTTATCCCATTTAAAATGTGGGATAATTAAAAGTAATAATGGGATGGACCATTCTGTGGCCTGAGCTTCTGCAAATTAGCCTGCTACCCTAGGAATGGATCTCTAACCCATGTTAATAGGTGATGAGCCTTATTCACTGATTAAAGAAAAAAGTTAAAGATTTTTTTTTGCCCATTCATTCAAGGATTCATTTGTATTAATTTTAATGGCAGAACTGTCTTCAGAGTGCAGTGATGGTGTTGTGTTGGAGTGTATATTCTGGGGATGAATGTGTTGAACCCAGGGGAAGGCAATGAGCACCTGAAGTTTGTGCACACACCTGTGGTGCCAGCTTTAGTTGTGTAACTGAGACAAGACTGAAGGAAAGCAGAAATACTCGGACTTGATAGTGCTGATAGTGAACCAAAATGATCTTCTGCCTTCCTGTTGTGTTACTGATGGCTTAATTCATGAGAACTGTTATTAATTTGTCACTTTTAAATCAGAAATTGCTTTAAGTATTTATTCTAAAATTTATTTAGAAATGAAAAAACATAGTAAATGTCTTCAATGTTTTTCCACATTTAGTAATCTGCTCATCCTAAAAACAAAGTTAGGACTCTTTTTTATAGGGTTGCTTGACCTGCATCCATCACCCCATTTTTGCTTTCAATTTCTGATTTGCATATAATTTGAAGCTGAGTGCCCTTATACATTATCAGGAAGCAGTTTGATACATCATGTTTTTTCCTGGTATCTTTACACATATTCAATAAAATAAAAAAAACCCAAAAAAACACCTAAACTTTCAAAGGTGCAACTGGAGAGCTTGAAATAATAAAGGAACATGCTATAGTTGCATGCTCCCTTTACGATTTTGTTAAAGGCTTTACCATTCCATTATGCTATCATTTTGTAGTGTAAGCATTTTATATGGCATGTGTGATTTCATTGCCCTTAAGTGACCTTAGTAAATTCCTTTTTTCCCCTGAAGCACATACCTAATTGAAAATTGCCATCTGCAGTTGAAGAGCTCTGAGCAAGAGCTCTAAGAATAACTCAAGGTGGAGATGGGTGTCTAGAGAGCAAAGCAAAATCACTTTTTCTGTAGAATTCGCTGTATTGCATGAAGTGAAATGCAACTTGCTTTGAAGATGAATGATAAGGAATTACAGGAAGGGCATCTTTATCTGTCTGCCCAGTTCATCTGCCTAATGCTGCTCTCCAGAGATCATGTGATCCATAAAAAGTGTGTGTTGTAATTTTTTTTAAACCTTTTTTAAAACTTGCCTCTCTTTTTTCAGCCTTTGGTAATTGTGTTTGGAATTTAAAGTTAAAAACATCATTCCAAGTCTAGGCTGGGCTTTCTAGTCCAGCAGCTGTCCTCATATGCAGAGCCTTGCTTGGCTCTGGTGTGCCACTTTCAGGATACAGCTATGATGATTGCAGTCTGCAACAGCAACCTAAAAATGAGATGGGGTGTTCCCCCTGAGAAACCTCTGGCCTGGCATTGCACTCATTACCTCTGTGAGCATGAGTGCCTAAGAGTCATGAAAATGAAGGAGGCAAAAAGCTGGACAGTGTGAAGCTGAGGAATGGCTCAAAGGCATTTTCTTAGATGAGAGAACATTCAACTGTGCTCTGGATTAGAAATCTGTGACATCTGTATATTTGTTCACTGTTGTGTAGTGTAATTGTTTAGGACAGGAAAAATGCAAGTATTTTATTTAAAAGGGTTGGGAAATGTGAAGCATGAAAAGCCTGTGATGAAGATATGAAGTTTTTATCCTATCTTCCTGTGTGTTTATTCATTCCAAAAAGTTGAGAAAATGACTGGGCTAAAAATTAAGTCTCTACAAATTCTCTAGTTCTATGTTATCCTGCAGGTAGTCTTATTTATGAAAGCTTATCCTTTAAATTATATTTTTTTGGTGTTAATTCCAAGTTGTGTTTCAAAACCATTTATCAGCGTTAGAGCTTTGGAGTACACATGGCTTTGAGACTCATAAGGGCAAGATATTAAAAATATGCAACCTGTGTTAGGGTCTGAATTTACCAGCTGCTTAGGATGTATTTCCCTGCTGTTTTCTTTTTTTTTTTTTTCTTTCATTAAAAATATTAATATTGAATCTAGATTTTCATGGTGTAGCAAGTAATCAAGGGAAGGAAATATTTCTTTGCAAATTTTATATGATTCCATATTTCAATATTTTTTCACATTAAATATATTTTTTGTTCAACAAGATACCTAGAAATATACTTGAGTCTAAAAGTCTGTACAAAGGCAGATACTTGTTTCCTAATCTATCTATATCTATGATTGTAACACATGTTCAATTTCATATGCATCTAAAATCACTGCTGAATTTTTTTTGGTGAAGTTACTATTTTCATGTGATTGTGTGCACAAAGACTGAAATAATTAGTACTTGCTTTTAGGTAAAACCCTACCTAAGAGGTAGGGTAATATTCAGGATTTTCCTTGAACAAATTATGATCTTCCATTTAAGGGTTCATTAGAGGGTAGAAGTTAAGTTGCACTCTCTCTTTTCTTTAGTAGTTTCACTCAATGCTGGTTTTGTATTGGTCCTCTGAAAGCTGGATTTAGGGAGATGGCATATTAAAAAAAAAGCAGTTCCTTTTATTAGACATCATTATATTGAGTTCAGCTTCATTTAGCATTCATAGTGTTCACATTCAGTGTTATGAAAGAAAGGCCATTTTTGACCCCTCATGCACAGTTCCAGGCATTGCAGTGGCTGAGAGGGCTCTGCTTGGTGACACACTGCATTGCAGAGTGTCACTTTGAAAGTGCCGTGGTTTGTCTGCTGTGCTCCTCCAGAGATGCATGTGCTCCTGCTGCTGAGTTCCTAATATTTCTGTTTTGTAGCTGCCTAGCCTGGAAAATTCCATATAAAACCTCAGATCCAGCCTCCTAAGCTGGATTTTTTTTTTGGGGACAAATTTAATTCCACTATGTATGAAACAACATTAATGTTCCTGCTGTGTTAATTCTGTAAACTGAGCAGTTGTTTTACTATACTCTTCATATCTTAGTTGCTTCCTTCATGGGAAATTCCATCCAATTTTAGCTGGGGAGTTTAGGAATTAGTAGTTGGTTATGAATTCTTACCTTAAGTACAGCAATGTACCCAGGGTGGTTTGGGATATCCTACTGGTTGTGGGCTCAAAGTTATGCAGCTGTGCTTAACTCTCCAGTGGGAAATTCTGGCCATGTTGCATTTGCTTTTGATATGTTGCCATGCCACCACCATTAATGCAAGCTTAGACTGCAGAGATCTGTTTGCTTTTATTGCACATGTGCTGCTTAATGTATTCAGTTTGTACATGATGTGAATCACTGGACTCAGTGAGCATGTATGATTGGTTTAATAAATAAAACTTAAGTTGTGTTTATAATAAAGTGCATGTCCTAAAGAATGATATATATGGTATACACAGAGAAGTGACAAGTTCACATCTAGACTTGCAAGTATTCCATATTTGAGTGCGTTTTTAATGGTTTGGAGGGAGTCACATAAATGTCAATACAAAAGGAAGGATTATATGCATCCATATGTCAGACAATGATGATGAGAACAAAGAAATGCACCTGACAGAAAACAAAAATATTAAAGTTTGATATCCTTCATTCTAGAATCTCACCACATTTATGGCATGAGTGGAATACTTGTAAGGAAAAACCTCCATTTTGATATATCTACATATGCTCTAGAGTGCTCCCTTTAATGAAAAAGGTTACCTGGATTAGGAAATAAATTGCTGAGATTAACAGCTAAACTTTTCAGCAATATCCCATAGGTATTGATGTTTCAGAGACCTGCCATGTTGGTTCTAGCATGTATCATTCCACACTGCTGGAATGCACAAGCAGATTACTTTGGTTTGGATTAATGAAAGTGAGTGAAATGACTTACAGTTGTTAGCTTGCATTTTAATTTTGGAGGTTAAGCTGATGTGCCTCGAAGGTTTAATTCATATGTTTCTGTACCATGAGGCATTCAATTTGGACATTTTCTCTGCCACAGGAGAACTAAAGCAACAAAACACAAGGAGAAAATGGAAGATTACAGTTGAACAGAACCATCAGCTGAAAGTCCTTTATTCTCCCACAGACATTTTAAAGTTGGTATGCAGAATTGGTATAATATAATAAAAACTAAAACAAAAAGCTCTCTAGAAAGGGCTTGCAAAACCAAAAAGTTTAATTGATGGAGTCAGTGTCATCTGCCAAGTTTCCAGTACAACACCCAGGCTGAGGGAGGTAGAACTAAATTTGAAAGTTATTTCACTAGCTGGCAAGCTGGTCTGAAATCAAGAAGATATAATGCAATCAAAAGAAGCTATGAGTTTCTATAGTCAGAGAAGAAAATATAGTTTATTTATAGAAAATGGGGAATAATTCAGTCAGCAGGAGTATCTGTGGGCTACCACAAATTAGAAAATGAATGCAAGTTGCTGATGAGGCAAAATGCTGAAATGGGAAAGCCATTCTGGGAGTCATTACCAAAGGTATTATCAACAAGAGGATGAGAAGTAAACGTTTTGCCCTGTTCTGTTGTGATAAATGCCATCCTGAATTGTTCACCCAGTTTTATATGTGATACTTTAAGAAATGCAGTAAAAAACTGGAGAAAGACTAATGGAAAGCAAATGAAAAATTGTACCAAGGAAATGTGACCTAGATTGCAGGAACTGAGAGTGTTTTATTGAAAATCTGGCTTCCCAGTGTGTCCTGTACAAGCATCTCATGAACCAATATCCTGTCCATCTGCCTTCACCCAGAGGTGCAGGGAGGAGCTGAGCTTTTCCTGCTGCCCACTGCTGCCTTCAGGAGAGAACAAAAGGTGAACACACCCAGTTGCAGCAGCCACCCCCGAATCTGGCAACTCATTGCTTTTCCTTGCATGAGCTCAGCTTGCTACATTGCTGTCTAGAGAAGAGAGAATAAATAACACAGTCATGGTTGTAAATGTGACAGTAATTAATTGTTCATCTCTGAGGATGGAACAAAAGGCAATTTGCATTAATGGTGGGTTTCATTAGAATCTAGGAGGAAATCTACAGCTGGTATTTAGGCACTGTGATGGGTTAACCAAAGAAGCTGCCAGGTCAGTCTTTGGAGATTTTTCAGACTGAACAAAATATTTTTTGTGGAGGATCTAAGTGTAGTTGATCCTCACAGTGAGCAGGACTCCACAAAGACTTTTCAGACTTAACGTTGTAGTTGCTTGCTATGACTTTGGCTGTGTTCCTAGCATGGGATCTGGAAATATTTTCCAATTTCAGACCCCAACCTGTCTCATGTCCATGTCCCATCACCTTAGCAGTGCTTCAGCTGGGCCTGCATTTTCCTTTCATGTCTTTATGCCTCCAGTTTCCATACTGCAATCAGGTAGATGAGCAGTGAGACTGGTGTCTCACAGCTGGCCCTTATCTGTAAAAAAGAACTGGTTCAGCCTCAGACTTGGACCCACTGCTACTCTCCTTATGGATTCCAGTACCATAGACTCACTGCTTTAGAGTTTGGGAAACTCTGAATGATTGTTACTTGAGCTTCTATCAGTCTCAAGAGTTATTGCCAAGATTCCCAATTTATAATCAGCATTGAGTAACAACAAATACAGAGATTACATGAATGAACACAAAACCTAATAAAATCATGGTAAAAGTGTGAATAGTTACATGTATGGAAATGATGCTTTAAACCACTGCCATTTACTCTACAAAATACGCTCCTTTTTCTCTTACTGTGTAGAGCGTGTGATGTAGCCATGAAAACTAGAACAGCACAATCTCTGTTGATGTAAAGTAAGCAAGAACATAACTACTGTAAATAAATGTGGGGATTATGTTGGTGGAGGAGAGGAGGCTGTTCTCCTCAGCGCCTGAGTCTAAGTAGGAGGTAGATTGGATAGTTACATGACAAGGTTCTTCTTGGAGAACAAATCTGGTTTGTTGTGTACAATGTGTTATTGATGTGCTACGGGCCACAGCAGAGTCTGTCTCCTCCGTTTGTGTGGCAGTGCTGAATCATTGATTACAGTCAATCGATGCTGTTCACTGCAGTGTTAGATCCATTAACTCATCTGTGAGAGTACAAGGCATAGCAGTCAATCAATAAGGTCTCAGATTAAAGGCAATGATCCAGGAAAAGGAGGATGTAAAAACAGAAAAACAGGGAAATGGGAGTGAGATTAATTTCTTCTACTTGATACTTCCCATAACCATTTCATGACTCAGCATTTCTGAGGTTAGCTGCTTTGTGAGATCATGATTCACAAGGTTTGTTTACTAACTGAGTTCCTTAATGATGGTTAAATTAATTGTTAGTGTCTAATTCATGAAATGGCAAATGCTGAACTGTTGACCTTCCCAAAACTGGAAAGCTAGCACACACAGTGATTTTAAAATATAGGTGAATATTTTTATTACCAGTAAACCTTTTTACTGTCACAGTCATTCATTTAAATCAGTCCATCTGTTTACTTGTCTTTAAATACCCCACTCTGATTTGGAGGGTGCAGAGGTGTTACAGCAGGGGTATCTGCCCACAGAACAAAAGGCAATTTGCAGTAGTGGTGGGTTTCTACCCAGTACTGGGGAGAGTAATGGGTGCTGTGTAATTTCTGCCACACTGCTCAAGGACATCTCTGTGGCAGAGCCTGAATTTGCTTCACTCCTCCTTTCATAGCTGGGGCTGAACTCTTCAGAACTCTTCTCCAGGCCAGTATTTAGGCAGAGTGGCGAGGAAGTCGCTGTGAATTTCACAGCTCTCTGGGCAAAGACTGTGGTTGACTGGGGACTCCATCTTGCAGAAGGGATGCCATAATGCATTCTGCTCGTTCCTGTTGGAAATTTACTGTCTTCCACAGTGGTTTCTGTCTTAATTCAATCCTTATTCTGAGCACAGAGGAAAAGAACGTTGTCTCAGGCAGCCAGTGTGTAACTGTTAGGAAAAATACTTGGTTTGTGATGGCAATAATTACTACAACCATTAATTACTGTGTTTTTGGGAGAGAAGCATATTTCATATTCATAGGCAACAACACTATACGACTCTCTTTCTGAGGTTTAGAAGTTTTCCATCTAAAAATATTTTGCAAAAATTAAATTGAACCAGGCTACTAAAATATTCAGTAATTTTAAGCAACTGTATAGCCATATGTCTATTCCAACCCAGCTTTTGACGTCTTGCCTAGAGGAAAATACTCTCTAAAATGTTTGGACAGACTATATCTAAAGCTAAACCTTGTTTGAAAGATGACATTCTTCTAAGCAAGGTTCAATATTTCTCGTAGATCAGGACTGGGTCAGTGGTTTTTCATGGTTTTATGTTCTGAAAAAGAAAATCTGGACAATAATGTGCAAGTATGGAACCAATATTCAGTAAAAAACATTCTGTACTTTATAAAGAACTGTGTCTCAGCTTTTTTCCTCCTCTGAAATAATTTAACACAAGACTGAGAAAGATATGTGCTGCAGCCAGGTTTTTGCTAGACTTCAAGGTGTGTGAGGTGTGATGTTAAGCCTTGACAGCTGTGCCTGTTGCAGTCACTATCCCAGACCAAGACCTACAACATCCCCATTACAGGGGGTGGTGGGCTGCCCTCTTCTTATATCCAGAAACTTCACTAATTTCTTTAGTGCCAGTGCATAGTTTTGTTTGCTTGCAATTTTCTTCCAAGTGTGATTGCTATTTACTATTCTCTCAAGAGCTGGACAAAACTCATTGTTTTACAAGCCCAAGAAGAGATGTTTTAGGTTTTACTAACTTGCCCAGGAAATGGAAGATGTGTGCTGGAAACCTTCCCTCTCCTAAAGAGGCAGTGCTATGGTCACAAGGTGACATATCTGTGTAAATATAAACTCATTCCCTCCTGGGGAATGAGTTAGTGTCACTGGAAGAACAATGTCACAAAAGTCAGGACTTTGTGGTCCTCTGGGGAGAGCTGTCACCAAAGGAAGGAGGTACCCTGGGTTGTGAGCATAACTAATGTCACTCTTATGTTTTACATTATGAGGATGTTGACCCAAAAAATAATGGAATTTTTCCACCCATGTGGAGGCTGCAAATGTGACAGGTGGAAAACTAAGACTAAATCAAAACAGGCTTTCAAAAGCCTTAAAAGCTCTATGTAAAGGTAGGTGCCTCCACTGGCTTCTGGCACTTTCATTAACTTGGGTCTCTTGAATTATGAATAGGTAGAGAGAGCAATCAGGTACTGAGATGTTTGTATAAGCATAGAACCTGATTTGTGGTTTTTTTTTTTTTATTTTTAAAAACCAAATTTTTTCCAAATCAATAATTCTTTCACTGTAATTGTGTGACTGTAATTGTTTCACTGGAATTGTTTGGTGCAGACTCTGAAGAAGTCACTGCTGTTTACCCCTGGTTCCCAGGCCTCATGTTTAAGGCACTGTGTGTTTTTCAGTGCAGGGTGGATGGGGATGTGTCTGTTGAGCAGAGTGCTGGGAAGGTGGCAGCATTACACATTCCCATCCAGGAGAGACTGTTCCCAAGGTCTATTCCTCTGTGCCCTTGAAATCATGTCTAAATCCCTTGAAGTATTCTCCCTGGTGATACATCAGCTGCAGCTAAGGGTTCCTTTCTCAGAATGATCAGTGTTTTCAAAGCAGTAATATTAGTTTGCCTGCAACTCCTAGGGGAAAAAAAGGGTTAACTTATGAACTATGGGGAGCAGAGAGCCCTGTGTTCATGGGACCACAGGATTTCAGGGCTCTGAACACATAAGTTAATAGAATAGTCCATGTAAAGTGAGACTGACCTCATTTTTAGAACTTGCAGGTGCCTAATGGAATCTCTCTGTATTATCAAAATTCATCAACAGTAGCAAATACATGTAAGAGCTGAAGGTAGTTTTTCTATTGTTTCTTATATTCACTTTTTACTACCTTCCCAGTTTTCTCTTGCTCTCAGATGGGCAGAACTTTTTTCTTATGTAAAGTGGTAACCACTATAGGTTATGTTGAACATTTGAAAATGCAGCATGACTTTCTGTTCTCAGTGGCACTGGTTTAATTGTCTTTTAAGTTTCTGTGAAACTGCAGGGAGAAAGGAGCTTTTAAGATACTATAAAAAGTGAAAGGATCTTGCCTTTTTCTGTTATGACTTGTTAGAAGCCCACACTTGACTTTGGACAAAGGATTCCAGACAGCTGGCTTCTCTCCAAAGTGACTTCCAACTTTATTCTTAAAGGAAGAGATCCCAGGTGCAGGAGACTGAAGTAATAGGGGATCTAATATTAAGACTGTATTTTTTTTTCCCTTCTATAGCAAATTTCTTTTTTCTGCCTAATGTAAGATAGGTATAATTCCAATTTAATTTACAATTGCAATGGTAAGTATACTTTCCTTTGACTCTTCAAGTGAAAAGTACTGCTGTGCTGAACCCCACTGTTCATGTGTCTTATATAACATAAGGACATTTGTTCTTCTGCCTTTCCACAAAAAAGACAAAACATCTTTCTGTTTCAAGAGAGATTATTCATCATATATGTTGTTCTAGAGTTAAGATGCAAGCTCATAAACTGGAGTAATAGGTAGTATGGTGTTGCTTTTGCAGTGCAGTGTTTATCTGCTATAAGGAATACAATTGTCTGAAAAGGTTTCAAAAGCACAAAAGAGGAATTATTTACAGTATTTCATCCCATCATGTACCAAAGAGAATGTTGAATGAGTATTACAGAAGCATTCAAACTGCACTGATCAGCACACAGAAATTAATATATGGTATGTGACAATTTTGGGGAGAGATCTGTATCCAATTATAAATTCCTCTTCAGTTTATGACTAACATTTATGGAGTAGTCTTTCAAGGGAAGTGGTGAAGCACTGTGTACTCAATTGTTGGCACATGAGGTCTGCAAAATGTTTGAAGGCTCTTCAGAAAGCAGATCTGAGAGGAGCAGTGGCGCGGATGTGATGACATGGTGTAGTTTCCGTGTCTCAATTCTGACTTGCATTTTGACAGTAGCGCTGATGCAGAAGCACCAGGTTGTGCCAAATTTACAGCATTCAGAGTAAATGAACTACTTCCTCCAGCTCTGTTGTTAGAGAATTTTCAGATTGGTGTTTATTTTTTTGTTGTGTTTAATTTGAGAATATGTATGCATTTGGGATTCAGGGGAACTGCGTGGCAGTTTAACTAGGGCTGGAATCACTGTTCAAAGCACAAGAAATAACAAACTCTGAAATAGCAAATGTCCCACCAATTACATGACTGGTCTGTGTTATGAGAAGGAGAAAAAGGTTGATAGATGTGGTGCCTCTATTACAAGGGGTGGCATTAGAACCCACTGTGGGCTTTGTAGCTTGCCTGTAAAGAACATCTCAGCAGCTTACTCAGAAATATGCCAAATAGCCATATTCCATATTAGCTGAAGCCCCTGTGAGTTGTTTATTTCTGGTTTGTGTTGTTTTATTAGTTTTTTTCATCTGCTGTTTCTGTTTGAAAGCATGAGTTGGTCAAAATGTTTTCTTGGAAGAATTGATTAATTTTGACAACATCTCTACTATAAAGAGGCTCTTCACTATTAAAAACAGCCATTAAAGTGGAGGGTGTGGAGGAGGAACAGAGAAGCTGCTTTCAAAAGTGCATATGAATTTGCTCTGATATGGGATTTTAACCCTGAGTCTGTTATGTCTTGAATAAGTGACCCAGTCTCTGGCTGCTTTGAGCTGTTCCTAGCAGCTTCTAATGTTGTATTTTGTATAATCATCTGAGTTCATTTTTTGTCAGAAGAACTCAGAGCACACATCTGAGGTGACTTTTTAAGGTATTTTATCAGAGTCTGAAGTGAGTGAGTCTTCCTTTTTGTTGTCTTTCTCTGCTTCAGAACACCATAAATTTACCTAGGTGTATAATGAGGCATTTCTGAAAGGAAAACCTTTTGTTTAGTTTCAACTTTGTTGATATAAAGTATTTTGTCTAAAAAGCAATTTTTCCTGTGCCTCCTTTCCTTGCAGTAACTTTTAAAAATACCCTGCTCTGTTGGAGTTATGGCATGATTAAGCAGGCAAATGTGGTCCTATAAGGCAAATAGCTCTGCAGCAACTGCTCTATAAGGGAAGATGAAGGGACCTTGTTTTATGTCAGGCTGGTACAACTGGCAGCTTCTTATACAATGCTTTTGGAACAAGTTCAAATGGCTTTTAATGTGGGGGCCCTAACCATGTGAACTACCAGCTTTACTCTTATGATCTACCACTCAAAAGTGACTGGATTAATAACAGGGCACCAATGTCTCTTTTGAATCCTTTCTTTTGAGTAGGATGGCATCCTGATTTATCCACAGCTTCATCAGCCTCTCTCCTTGTCTGGGGCCCTGAGCATTTGTCCTCACTTATGCAGATGTTTTTGCTCTGGCTGCGATTCCCTCTTTTACTAAACCTGATCGCTCTTTGCTGAAAGCTTGTTTATTTGGTAAACTTGACTTTTGGCTAAGCAAGGCTTGTAGCCTGTTAGGAACGAGATTCTTTGAATGTAGCAGCTTTACCTGTTGTTTTTCAGCTGTGTGCATGTATGGTCGTGCTGAGAAAGGCATCATGCCACTCCCACTGCAGAGGGGTGCTGTGCCTACAACAAGTGTGCCTGCACATAAGCTATCTGTGATGAATTCATATCACTGCCCAATTTAACAGCATTAAAGGATTTCCAGAACTAAGTGGTGCAAAGAAATTACATATCTTGCACACAAAGTTTCAGTGTTTAACAATTGAAAAGGACTCAATTTTATTGTGAATATTACTTGCTATGTTAGGTCATGAGGACCAGAATAGGGATCTAATACTCTGAACTTGCAAACATTTACACACTTGCTTACCTTGACTGTATAGCGCAGTCCTGTGTAGTTAGTAGGTCTGCTCATGGCAGTGAAAGTAATCATGTAAGAAGGTCTTCATGGAACTGAAGCCTCATATTGATTCTCTGTAGTATTGCAGAATAGCTTAACAGACCCTACTGGCAGCTATGATTTTGAATTTTTTAGAGATGGCAAGGAGCCTATACATTGTAAACTGGAAATGTCAGAGTAATTCCTCCTTGTAAGTGTACCAGAGTAAAGTGTCACTGCAAGGATGCAGAAAGACTAGAACACAAAATATTTATAGATGTTACTTTTCCATTTTGCTCTTCCCAATGAGGATATTGCTATTCCCACAGTCTTGGGATTGACCCAAAAATGCTTTGACAGTGTTAAAAGTTGCTTGCCTCCCTTTACCTATCACAATTTGCTAACCAGCATTTTCATGCAAGATTTGAGGTGGAATGTTGTAAAATTATGTGCTTTTAGTCTGTAAAACTCTGGACTCTGTCCAACAGACCGTTTTTACATGGCCTGGATCCCTTTCAGACAAACAGGATCTGTACCAGGGTGCAAAATTGTAGACAACTGATGCATTCTTTAAAATAACTACAAGTTGGCTCTCTGCCTTTTCTGGGAGTCTGTCAAGACTCCCCCACTGGTGCCTAGAAATGTATTTTTGAAACAGGAATTGTGAGTGCCAACAAAGTAATAAGTTTAAAGGTAAGCTTTCTTTCCTGTGGCAGTCTGAGAATTTCTTTGTAACTCAGTGGCCCTCTAAGTAAAATGGGTAGGGCACTTAATCCTTCTGGTCCGACATATCTGTTATCTCAGCAAATAAATATTTTAATTATCTAGAAAAGGAAAATGTATGATAAGGGGTTTTTTTCCTTTTTAGTGGTAGACCAGCTTCCTAAATCTGTAATGTCATTGCCAAATTTGCAATTTAGAAATTTGTTACTTGATATGTGCAAATTACTTCAATCCAAGCCTCCTCCAGAAATCTGCTGTGGGTAGCAACTCCTTTGTACCCATCTGGGGAAAACTACTCCATCTCCTTGGACTTCTAGCATTTATTAGTTGCATTATTTCCCTGCTTCTTCTCATTTTTGTCCTGTATTTTCAAACACAGAACTTCTGGTCTCTGTCATTTACTTGATGGGATCACCTTTAGCTCCTTCCTTTAGGCATCTGTTCTTCACCTTAGCTGTGGCAGTAGCGTATGAAAGGTTTTATCTATCACCACTGTTGGATTCAGCTAAAAGATACTTCAGGCAAGGAGAAAAGTACAAGTGCTGGTGTAGGATAGGTAGGAGAGGGCTGGATATGTTCTTTTTGTTCTCTCCAAGGTAAACAGGCAGATCTCTCTCAGCTGTAGGTGGGAAGAGGGAAGGATCGTGGGCAAGGGTCTTCTACAGAAGAAGAAAGTGATGAGTGACAACTGCTTTTCCCCTGACCAGTTAGCAAGGGGAAATGGTTCCAGACTATCTTCCATCAGCATGTTCTTTTACACCTCGGGTGGGAAATTTGGCAGGGCTCTTACAAATATATCTGCTTCTCTATGAAGTAGCAGTTTGACTCACCTAATTCTCCTTGCTAGACAGCAATACTAGGGATGCTAGCAGAGACTGAGTGAGCATCCTCCATGTGTCAGTCCGGTTGAATAGGGGTAACTATGTCTACAAAGTGTCGTATTTAAACTAATGCCATTTTAAAAATTCCAGACTTTACTCAAGTAAATTTTGTGAGCACATGGTGATTTTTGTCCTGAGGTTGGCAGGGGAAAGGTTGGAGTCTTTGGTGCTATTAATTCTACAGGTGTCCTGCCTATTAGAGCAGTGAATGGGCTGTGGCAGTTGCAAAACCACAAAATTATACCCCAAATGTGCAGGCATATGCTTTATGAAGTTTCTCACAGATAAAAAAGGTTGTCTTGAAGTAAGCCCTCTTTGAGTTCCTAGTGATATGTACTATGGCTCCAGAAAAATGCGCAAACTCAGGTTTTACTAAGTTTACTGAGTTTACAAACTTTAAAAGTTTGGGAATGATGTAATCAAAGTGAACATTTGCAGAAGTGGTTAGGTGTTTTGGTCCCTCTAAATTAATAGAGAGAGGTACAGTCTACTGCCAAAAAACTATGAAACATAACAGCCCAGCTGCTTGCCAGCATTTGTTATGCCTTAGGAGATATTCTTTTTGTTCTTTTTCTACTGAATATAACCCAGGATTGATGAAAGTAATTATACCCCTGCACTGGCCCTGGCTAGAATAGAATAGATTTTTCTTTTCATAGCAGCTCTGTGTTTCAGAATTTTGTCTGAAATAGAAGTGATAACACTCAATACTCTAGCTGGTGCTGAACAATGTTTGTAGGGCATCAAGGTCTGCTCTGTTTGTCACTCTGGCACCCTGGTGAATAGATTGAGGGTGAAGGTTCACAACCAGGCAGATGACCTGAACCATCCAAAGAGATATCCTATGGAACATAAATTCATGCCTCCCAATAAAAGGGGAAATAGGGAGATATAGGGAATTAGCCATCTTTAGCTCAGGAACTCTCTATGCATCAGTCTACCCACAGGAAGTGGTGAGTGATTGCTTTTGCATTGCTTGTTTTCTCCAATCTCCCTCCCCCTTTTCTTCTACTTATTCAGGTGGTTTTTTTTATTTGTTCAATCTTGTGTTTTCATGTTGGTTTGTCTTTTTTTCCTTTCTTCTACCCCCATCCCAGTGAGGGTGGTGCCCAGTGACTGTGTGGTGCTTACCTGCCCACTGGTGATAATCCACAACAGCCACACTTTGTGGGATTGAGCTACTCATCCCCAGAAGATTCTGGCATCATCCTTGTCTTGATGCATCCAAATCTTCTGATTCACACTCTTAAAAATGATAAATGTATGTGCAGATGTGAGTAACAGGTTTGTGTGTGCATCATTGAAAGAAGGAAAACAACTGCTGAAGTGGAGCCCAACTGAAGAGTATTTTAATATTAGCAGTTTTTTTCTGTTCATAAGCACTTTGATAACTATCTCCAGCGAAGGGCAAAAC
Source organism: Melozone crissalis (assembly GCF_028551555.1). Classification (NCBI taxonomy): domain Eukaryota; kingdom Metazoa; phylum Chordata; class Aves; order Passeriformes; family Passerellidae; genus Melozone; species Melozone crissalis. The sequence continues at coordinate 56,019,607 of NW_026535791.1, read as the reverse complement.
CACCTTTAGGGGCTTTTTTTAAAGTGAAAAGGAGACTCCTATATTTATGGAACTTACTTTGGATTCCTTCAAATCCAAAGCTGTCTCACAAGCAGGCCATCTTCCATATATTTTCATATTTTCCCTTCTGCCCTTTGAATTGTTATCTATTTGGGGTTTTCAAAAATAAAAAAGCAGATGGATTTTGATTATGTCTGTATTCATTAAATGACATCATTTTGCTCAGTTAAATTGTAGCAGTTTTAATGGATAAAATCTAGATAAGCAGATTCAAGGGGAATATTTGTTGCTGGGTAGTCATTTTGATTTTATCCTTTTTGCTGTGTGATTGTAAGAAGGACAACAAGGAGAGTCTGAAAGCATGTTCTTTTAAGTTGTAACATTAGTCATTTTTAGCACACTTTCTAAGAACTGTCAAGTCAGTGATCTGTTTTAAAGCCTGAAAACCAAAGCTGACAATTCTTTTCATTGTTTATAGAGTTGTAGAGGAAAGATATGCTTTGAATTATCTTTGAATAAGATCTTAGAATAAATAGGGATGTGACTTGGCCCTCAGTTCCACGGAGTAGAAAGACAAGCTGTGCATGCACAATATAATGCAGAATTTGAATCTTTACTGAATGAGGGAAACAAATGAAATTTCCATGCTTCTTTGGTCTTTTACAAGTTCGGTATAATAATCATAACAGGAAGTACTGTAAGTTTCCATAGGCTGTGAAGATGGCTGTAAAAAAATAAAATGTAACTGAATCAATATGGAAATCCTTACTAATAAACTTGATTAATTTGATTGCTAATTTCTTGTTCAACTGTAGAAAAGAGGGGTTTTATTTAAATATTTAAAATAAAAACATAGTAAGTAGTAAAAAGGATTTTCTGCCTGAAAGTAAAATGAGTATCCTTTTATTTTTTTTAAATACTTTTCTTTCCTCGTGTGAATTACCCAGCATATTAAGCAAGCACAGTGTAAGAATGTTTCTTGCAGTGTTTCAGCAGGAGATATGTAGCTTTGGTTGTATAAAATGACAGTGCTCAGGAAGGTAAACATATTGAATTACTCCACTAATAGAAAGGAGAAGGTATTAAGGTAGTTTTCCCCCAGGCACTGAGTTTCACAGGTGCTGTAATCATGGTGGGCTACAATGATAGTACTGTAAATGCAAAAAATAACAATATGCAATTAGATGAATTTTTGTGTGAAATGTGATAAATCAAGGAATGGAGTTTGTCAGACATCAATTCCCTAACAGCAAGAATGTTTATCTAAACCACAAAAACCTCACAGCTGAAATCACTATTTTCTCATGTTTTCAGTCAGATCAAAAGAGAAATATTAACAGCACCCTTTTGAGAAAGAAGCTTTTCAGTCTCTTTTTGCATTCATTAAAAAGCACTTGTTAGGTAGGCATACTTTTGGCAATATCTGTACCTTCATTTCCATGCTTTCTGAAAATTGTCATTTTGTGAGTGAAATGACACTGCCTGTCATTTGCCTCCCAGTTTGGGAAGGGTAGAGTTGAGAGATAATTAAGTGAACTCTTGCAAAGAATTCTGCACACCCATCTTTCTTGGTCTGTGGGAAGTGTTTCTTAAGAGAGGATGCTGGCATGCTATCTAGGTATCACTGCATTTTCTTTGATAATGCTACAAAATGTGTTGTTGAGGAACATGTAACTGAGAAACTGTAACTCTACAGTGATAAAAATGTTACCTTAACCACGACCTGATACTGGAAATCACACTTTCTTTGGGAATTTAAATATTTTAAGTCTTATTTTCTTGTTTGCTAAAGAGAGGTGTTTGTTTTCAAATACAGAAATAAAATTACGAAATGGTGCATGTACAGAAATGTGTTGTGAATGGCCATCCAGCTTCCCTTGAGAAGTGGTGTCTGGCCATAAGGAGTGCCCTGGAAGCAGAACTGAAGTTCACGAGAGCTGCAGCTGGGCTGTGCCAAGACACCTTTGCCTGTCCCAGTGTTGAGAGATCATTCCTGACAGTGTTTTGGCTCAACATTCCATGATGAGCCCTCAGCTCAGGGGCTCAAGGTCCCTATTGTCTTTTGGGGTGCATGTGGGTTCAAAGTCTGAACTGTGCAAGCACTGAGCCTGTTGGTGCCTGTCTTCTTTGCATTTCTCTTGGGCTGATGGAAATCTTCCAAGGTGCCACTGCTCCCCAGCTTCCCATGTGGTATTTACTCTGTGGGTTGTCAGCTGAACTTGACCACTGGGGTAACAAGAGGTTCCATCTGCACAGACAAGGCACACTGAGTAATAAAAGTAATATTTTATATTTTGTAGCATTAACATTCTCCAGAGATTGCTACATTTTTGTCACAAAGGAGCTAAAAGTTTTACCTTTTTTCTTCATTTTCCTTCTTTTTTGAACTTGATTCCTACTGAAGAGTGAATGCTTAAACTGATGTGGAAATTACCCCTACCAAAACACCAGACAGGGCCTCTCCATTTTCTTTTCCTCTTCATGATGTGTCATTCAACTACACAACATTTGTTTTTCTTATCCTGCTGAGTGCTCTGCAGACTCAGATTCGAAATGTAGGGAATATGTTCAAAGCTTGTGATTAGATCTCCTGTTCCTTGTGACCACTCTGGGAGCCTGGGCCATGGAGATGGGATGCTCTAACTCTTCAGAGGCTGTATGATGCCAGGAGTGGGGAATAGAGTTCAGGTCCCACCAAACACAGTGCTCCTGGGTTATTTACCCCCAGGGCTATGAGGTGTAAACCAACCCCATGGTCCATCCAGTAGGTGAGTTCAGGGCAGTGAAGCCCCAGGGACAAATAGTTCACTTCCTTGGTGACAGTCCCAGAGAGCTGGTGTAGGAGTGGCTGGCCTCAGGCCAAGGTTTACCAGCCTGCATGTTGCTGTTCCTAAAGGTGGTTGGGTTTACTGGAATGCAATAAAAATGCTCGAACATAAAGGAAGGTAAAGTAACATGGTTAATATGTGAATTGTTAACCAGAGTCAGGCAACAAATGTCTGTGGTGGGTGCAGGACTCTCCTGCCAGTGTCTGCAATGGAAATCAAGTTTTCATTCAATGTGACACCCGGGATACACAAGGAAAACAAACAGTGACTATTATCTTCCTTCTGAAGCAGCTCCAAAGTGAATATAAACACTGATTGTTTAGAGACCATCAATTAAGCTAAGAAGTATTTAGAGCAGGTGCAAGAGAGATAACAAATGAAAAGAAAACTTTATAGTCTAGTGTATTTAAAACAGTTTGGCTTTTTGATGTTGTGTTTACGGGGAAGAGTATTGACTTGATAGTTGGAGCCTGGGACTCCTTTATGAACCCTTTTTAGTTTGATAAACACACTGCAAACATCAAGAGGAAAGGCCTAAATGATGGGAACTTTAATGCTGGGGATGTTTTATTTATCACTGCAGTAATTTTGAAAGAACGTTTGAACTTACGGGTAGAGGTTTATGGTCTTGTTAACCTCTGTTTTATTAAGGGAGAGTTATGCAACCTTTCATATTCTGAACTCCCTAGTGGTGTCTAGGGGAATTGCTGAGAATAGGGCTTTCTCCTGTTAAGTCACTTTGTATGATGTGCTTCCTCAGAACTTGAAAGCCATTTCAGATAAAGGGTAGGAGAAAAGGAAACATTCATTATCGTGACTTTACAGGGGAGAATCTGAGAAATAGAGAAGCAAGGGACAGAGATTTTACAAAAAGGTACAATGTTTCAACTAAGAGAAAATTTAATTGACTTTTCATAAAAGAATTGTGCAGATGAAACAAGAAGCTGAACCCTCATCTCCCAGAAGTAATTGAGGGTAAATGTGGATCAATGTAGCTTTTTCATCTCTAATCTTGAAAAAGTATTTTATGTCCCTTTCTAAAATAGGTAACAGTATAAATTTTATATTTTTGTTTGTTTTTCAACACCTCTTGTCCTTTATTCTTTCAAGATTTATCTGTCAACATTCTGCACTTTCACAGTGTACGCAGTTTGTTCTCTCATTGAAATTTAATGTACTTTACCATAGGTTTCTCAGCTTCTTCATTTTTCTGGAAAAGCAGCTTTGCTGTTCAGGGCTAAAGGTGGTAGCAGGAAATACTTTGGGTGTTAATAAGAAGTGTGGCCCTGGCTTACTGAATCACTTAGGGAAAGCCACTTGATCTTCTGGCCAGCTCAGCTGTTAAATCAGTAAGCAGGGGCACTGACCACCAGATCATCCATCCAAGCCAACCATCCCCTGGTGAATCTATCACCATGTTAAAAGCAACCTCTGCTGGCAGAGGTGAAGCATCTCCAGCAGCAGTGAGCCTTGAGCTGCAGTGGCACACAGAGGGTGCCTGTGTCCCATGACTGATCCCGGGGAGCGCTCTGCATGCCTGGAGGGGGCACAGCAGAGGGCTGGGGGTACATTTGGGGTAGCATGTGGCACAGGCATGCCAGGGCACTGTGGTGAGCAGTAATGCTGAGGCAGGACTGCCTTTCAGCACCTCTTCCCTGTCCTGTACAGCTCTGCATGACGGCAAGGCTGTACCAGGGAGAGGTTTGGTGGAAATATTGCATGGTGCATCCTATTCCATACATCCTGTCTCTTGTGAAAACTGTTTGATAACACAAGCCAATCTGCCTGGAGTGAACAGGACATGACATCCTTGCCTGTGGGAGGGTGGAGGTGAGAAAAGGAGGCTGTGGTGTTTGTGAGGAAAAGCTTTTGGTGGTGGATGGCTTCTGTGAGAAGCTGCTAGAAGATTCCCTATAGCCATGATATTTTCTGAACAATCCTTTCCTTAGGATTTTTTCTCCTGAGAAGCTGAGGGGCCTCAGAAACAAAATGTAAACAATGGTTATCTGCTGCTGTGGAATGCAACAGGTGCATCTGTGATTGGTCTTGTGTGGTTGTTTCTAATTAATGGCCAATCACAGTCAGCTGTCTCAGACTGTCTCGGTCAGTCACAAGCCTTTGTTATCCTTCTTTTTCTATTCTTAGCTAGCCTTCTGATTAAATCCTTTCTTCTATTATTTCATTATAGCTTTAATATAATATATATCATAAAATAATAAGTCAAGCCTTCTGAAACATGGAGTCAGATCCTCATCTCTTCCCTCATCCTAAGACCCCTGCAAACACCAGCACAATTCCCCATGTTCAGCTCCCTCAAAGATGGACCTGCTGCTGGCTGAGTCCATCACTGACAGTGGCAGCACCTCTGTGCTAACTTACTGAGAAGGGGAAAGCTGTTACTGCACAGAAGCAATTGCAGCCAGAGAGGAGAGAGAATCTGTGATGGAAACAAACCTGCAGGCACCAAGGTCAGTGAAGGAGAAGGGGGAACAGGTGCCTCAGGTGCCAGAACAGAGATTTATCTGCAGCCTGTGGTGCAGACCATGCTGGGGCAGCTGTGCCCCTGCGGCCCACCAAGATCCCTGCTGGAGCAGGATCTGCCTGCAGCCAGTGGAGCACCCCACACCATAAGAGGCAGGTGCCCAAAGGAGGCTGTGACCCTGTGGGAACCCACACTGGAGCATATTCCTGAAGGAATGCACCTCATGGAAGGGACCCAGACTTGCCTGGGTCTTGTGGTTTGTGAAGAACTTCAGCCAGCAGAAAGGAGCCATGGTGGGAAAGAGTGTGAGGGGTCCTCTCCCTGAGGAGCAAGGAGTGTCAGACACACCTGATGAACTCATTGCAACATCCATTCCCCATCCCCCTGTGCCCCAGGAGGGGAGGAGGTGGAGAATCCACAAGTAAAGCCAAGCCACGGTCAGCCTACTAATGCCAAGAAACTTGATGTTATTGTGGTTTTTTTCTCATACGTCCATCAAAAATCTCCCTGGAAAATCCCAAGAAAACACTTTCTAGTCCTGATTACTAAAGGAGAACTTCCCAGTATTGGGAATGATTAAAAAAATAAATTAAAAAAATCAACTGGTGATTCCAGCAATGAAGTAAATGTTCCTAGTGGATTCATCCCATGTACCAGTGGGGAGAAAATAAATCCCTTGTAGGGGCAACCACATTACCAGAGAATCCCTGTGCTGAGCAAGTGGGAAGGATGGTGTGAGGATGAGTTTTAGGGTAAACATGAGCTGAAGCCTCATGGACTGGTTAAATTACTTTAACATCATCTTATCTCTAACACAATCAGGCATGCAGAAAGACACATTCTTTACCATGGTTGATCATATGCCTTTATTAATGTAAAAAAGACAGAGTTCTATTTTAGTCTATTTTAGTCAATAATAACATAGTTTGCTGTTAAATTCACAGTTACACTGAAGACATTTATACATTTGGTTTTAGTTTATTTCAAACTGCCTTGCCATTTTTGGGCCTCAAATATTTATAAAATCCATAGAATTTTTTTAGCCAAACAAATGATTCTGTGATCCTTATCGATTATATTTTTTATGAAATAGAATTAGAAGCAAGTTTCATGTAAAAAGTAATTTTCCGCTAAATTCTAGTTTCCTCATATATGTAAAGGGAAAGAAAAAGAGAGCGGAAACATTTAGATTTGTACTTTCAGTGTTTTATAAACAAGAGATGTGAAACTACTAGAGAGACATGTTTTGTGCATGTATGCATACAAAATGTATAATTGTGATCCTTTGAGCTTAGCTTTGAAAGTAAATATGGATTTAATCAGCCTTGAATAAAATGTGACATATAAATATACTATCACTGGACTCTAAGGTTCTCTTTGAAATAAAGAGCTTCCTTATAATTTCTAGAAAGATGTGGCAGCCCAGGTGTGAGTTACAAATTAGTGGTATATGCTGATATCATTATATATCTCACCATCTGAATTCGCAAAATATTCTGCTAACTACCATGAGGGTGTTATGCACTTTTAAAATGCCAAATTATTTTACCCTGTGTAGTTATATTTTGAAATTTCAAACACTAAAATAATTAGAGAATTGAGGATTAAACTTGTCTCAAAATTAGTCTCCTGGTATCATTCTAATATAGGGGTATTTTTAATGAATCTTCCACTGAGAAAAGTTTATTTCTTATGCTTTTTTTTTCTTTTGTCTGTCATACAAATGTTCAGCATTTTTTTTACTTGTATAATGAACTCCAATTTGTATTGCCTTCCTTAGATATTTTTCTAAGGCTTGAGGATTTTGGAATTCAAGTACCATTATAATTTGTGTTATCTGTTCAAAATGCAGGCATTCTTTCTTTTTGCCTTTTTTTTTTAATCCTCTCTTTTTCTCTTTATTTTTTAACAAGCAGCAGTTAAAAATAACTGTTTAACACCCCCTGCAAATCCCCTCCCAGCTATGACATAGTTTGGGTTTGAAAAGCCATATAAGGACTTTTCACTACCATTTCATTCCCACAAATTGTATTTATAGCAGGAACCCTTTTTTCCTGATGCAGGGTTACAGTCCATGGCGGAGCTTGCAAGAGCCCTGAGCAGGGGCAGCCCATGGCAGGGTGCTGTGCGCTATCACTGCCCCGTGGGAGCGCTGGTTCTGGGGGACAGGAGAGCAACACTGAAGCTTAATTATTTTCCCTCCACCCTTCTGTAGGTGTCTGGCACATGTCCCTTTTGGAATGTGCCGCCAGCTTGTGTTGGTGTGCTTTCCTTTGGTACCCTGCTATAGTGCACCCTGGAAGAAGAGAATGCAGCCTCAGCCACTGGGTTTTGGAATTACCTCTGATTATTAAATGCAGCCTGTTTTTTTAAAAATGCTAAACTTAGAGATGACTTTTTTGTCAGGAATCACATATTGGTTGAAAAATTCCTGGTGTGCTTGTGGCTTGACACAGATCCGGGGTGGACTTATTGTTTTTGCCTGTTAGGATGCTCAGGTTACACAAGGTGGTTCCTCCATAAGATGGCACTGTGCGTTTTGGCTGTGCCTCTATCCCTCCCCCTGTGTTAAGTGGAAAGTAATTAACTTTTAGGAGGTGTGTTTGTTATAAAAAGCAGCCTCTCCTTGTTGTTCTTATCAGACTGAGGAAGATGGTGTTGCTCTCTGTATTTTTTCTCCCCCCTACCTCAGTATTTCCAGCAGTACTGCAAATGCAGAGTAATAGAAAGTACATGGAAGGTGCCAGCAAGACCAAAACTGATGTATGCCTTTCCTCCCACTCTGAAATCAAAGGATTTTTATCTTTCTATGGGTGATTTAATTTGGGTCCCTGTGATTTGAGAAACTAAGCATTTTGGCATTTTTTTTTCATTATTAATGGTCATGTTCCAGAGTAGCTCTTTTCTTTCCTTAAATGTGGAAGCACCAAAAATTATAGATCTCGGTGTTTCTCAAAAAACTGTGAAAGGAGTGTGGTTAAAAAACCTGATTTCCTTGTGACTGAGAAGGAATCAAGTTATTGCATTGCTGCAGCTGCTATTTGATCCATTAGCGTTGTTAGAAATTTGAGATCAAGGGAAATTCTCTTTCTTTATGTTGGACAGAAATTCACCCCTGAAGAAAGGGCCTGCAGGAGGCCAGGGCAGGTCTCTGCTAATGGGGAAGCACCTGAACATGATTTTGATCTGGCAAACTAATGCTGCCTTCCTTATTCCCAGGAGTGGTTTGGGCACCAGGATGAGCGAGGGATAATCCCTGCAAGAGATTGTGCCTGTGACCACCCTTTCAGAGAGCATGAGAAGTTAGCAATGTGAATGTGAGACATTCCATGTTTGCCTGTGCCAGCGAACAATCTCAGGCTCATTTAATGGACTCATATAACTGTAGGCACTGTGTCCCAACAAAATGCTAAGCAAACACTGGAATTTACCCATTCTGGATTTTTCAGCCCTAGCAAGGCAATAAACAGCAGTAGCATACCTGGTGAATATTTACTATGCAGGTCTTTGGAAGTGCTCTTGGCTTCATCTACAGTGGTTGTAATAGGGGACAGTGAAAACAACCTTACTCAGGAAAGAGAACAGCAAATGGGACTGGGGTTCAATATTGTATTTAACTGGGAAGATAATTTTACTCTGCAAGCTGGACTGGGGTGAGGGAAACATGGATTGCTACCTGGCTGCATTATTGACTCTCAGGGTGACTTTGAGCCAAATACTTCTGTTTTCAAAAGTGAGTAATGAGTTTTCCTGCTGGCTGGACACACTTCACGGGGTCATAATTTCGTCCCTAAAATGGTGGCCCTCTGTACACCCGAGGCTGTAATTTTCTCAGGTTTGAATCTATAACATGGGAAAGCTAATAAAGGCACTTTCCTCATCCTTTTTTTACTGTTCTAATGTACTGTAAATTTTTTGTAACCAGAATTGCTGCCTATTATGTGTGGAAGGTAGGAGCTGAAACACAGCTTCCCAATCCCACATTTTGGGTGACAGAGTATATTTGTGATCCTTAAAATAGTATTCAGGTTATTTATATGAACTATAAAATTTATTTTTATGACTGATGCATATAAATAAACATGTAAATAAAAAAGTTGAAATCTATAAAACACACTTCCTAGGTGAAGAAAAAACACAAATGCATACTTTAATAATACAGTTTACACAACAATAAACCATTAACAGCTCAGCTTTTGTATAGCTTTGGAAAGGAATTTAAGCAGATGTGGCAAACTGTAGGTTGAAAGTAAAAAACTCTGTAAAAATACAGGTTCATTACGGTTTAATTTCAACTGAATTTCCAAAGCTTGAGTTAAGACTCCACTTTATGTTTCAATTACAAGCAATTTTTCAAGATCTTATTTAATAACTTCAGTCTATAGGTTAGTAAGATGTATGCAGATATTATTTGAATTTTGTAAATCTACTTGAAATGAGAAACTGCTAGCCAGTAAAATCATCTATAAACCAATAACTGCACTAACTTTTAGACCACACAAGGATTACAATTTTTGTGGGTTTTTCCCATTGGTAAAAGGGGTTTTTTAAATATAATTTTGACTAAACTCAAGCATGGCTGTGCCCTGTTGTTACCTGTTGTGATTGTCAGATGTGATGCATGTGTGAGAGCCCTGCATGGTGCCAGGACTGTAAGGGCTGGAGGGTGACACTGAGCTCCTCAATAGCTGGGAAATGCTGCTTAATTTCAGCACTAAACTCCTATGCTGGTGAAGCTTCAGATTAACTTGTCTATTTTTATTTTACCTAAGTGTGATGCTTGTTGTTTTTATAGGTATACGAAACCATAATTGCTCATATTATTGGTTTGCTTGGGTGGAAAGGCAGTTTAGCCAGAGAACTGCTCTACTCTTCTGAAGCTCTTGGTGATAAAACTGTATTTCCCATATGGGTCTGGGTGCAATGCCAGTTGGTCTAATTAAACTGATCTTGACAAATATATTCTCTCACACTTCAATGTTTGGAGCCTGATCTGACATTCCTTGTCTAGTCTGTCTTAAATTACATTTGTTGAAAAAACCATGCAAAAAAATAAAAACCAAAATTTTTTGAGAAGAGAGGTTCCCTAATAACAACAGCAACAACAACAAAAGTCATTATATATTCTTTTTTACCTATGATGTTTCTCTGAAATCCGAGAGATTCTGATGGTAGACTTCAACTATAAGGTGGTAGTTATTTTCTTAATCACGTTTAATGGAAAACCCAGTCTTGCTACAACAACATCATGGCTTTCTCAAGTTAATTTAACATAGATTTGCTGGCCTCATTATCACTCTGAATGTCCTTCCTATAAGCCTTCACATGGAATAGGAACTCCTATTCACAGAAGTAAACACAATTAGGAAACATAAAAAGCAATGAAAGAAATGGACTTTATGTCCATACAATATAAGACAGTGTCTAAGAAGTAGCCTGGCACAATTTAATGAGCTTTTGTCTGGATTTGCCTCCTTTTTCTTGAGCTGTGGTAGGGAAGAAATTCAGCACGGTATAAAACCAACACAAATCTTTCCAATATGCTTTACTTTCTGTAGCTTTTCTCATCCCAACTTAATATGAGATGCTCTATACAATTCAAATATGGAGGCAGATGCTAGTGACTGCTAAAATCTGTAGAAAATAGTACTAGAGAACTTAAATTTGTTGAAAAGAATTGGAGAAATAAATAACAGAAGCAAAGACAAATATACAGATTTACGCAAGGAAGAAAGAAGGAAGAATGTGAATCAGGCAAGTCCTGAAACCAAACCTTCATGTCCAGAGTCCTTGATGATTACCCATGGGTTCAGAAGGAGTCTGATTTTGTACATTAATTGAAAGAAGAGTGGAGTCTGATCCAAAACTGCTGGAAAGGACCCCGAAGAACATGGTAGGTGATACAGTGGTGAAAAGGAGTGACAGGCACAGAAATGTTCAGGGCATACCTGCCAGAAAAATGGAAGGGGAGCAGGTTCTGCAAGGCCGTCCATGGAAGGTCCTTTGAGAAATATTTAGAAATACAGAGACATTCAACAGAGGTTTAGGACTAGAGACACAAACAGAATAAAGAGGGTCCAACAGGCAACAGCACTAAGATGCTCTTCCATGCTTGCCAGTCTTACTAGGTCTCCTGACAACATAACAAAAGATTGAAATTTACAGAAAGTAATTTCCTTTGAATGAATACATGTGTAGCACTGGCATTGCTGCCTGAAATTAGAAGTGACTCAGTTGTACATTTCCACAGTAAAAAAGAAGTATGGGCTAGGCTTTGCAATCTTATCACATATAAAGAAAAAATACTGAATGTTTTCCCTGAAATAATTTAGATTATGCTGGTTTTGGCTCAGTCACTTAGGGAAGAGAGAGATCATTATTTCTCTAGAAAGCAAAATGTCATGACATTGTTATTATCCAAGAATGCAGGGCACACACTGAATTCATTCTCCTGATCAATGTGTGTCTTCAGGATTTGCTTTGCTGGTAGATTCCCAAGGGGAAGTCCATGCCTGCATCTGATACTTCCTCTAAACACAAACAAGATCAACACAAGTGTTTTTAAAAAGGGTGATTTTCACAACCTTCTCTGCTAGAAGGAGAGGACTTTTTCTCTAAGAGTGTGGGTCAAAAAAGGGCATAACCAGCCAGGAGATCTGTGGAGCTCTAACCCCCTTGTTTTCCATCACATTGGTGTTAGTGCTGTTTGGGATCCCATGTAAGCTTAACTGGAGGTAACTTGTTGCCTGGGGAAGGAAATGAAGGCTGGGTCTGCTTGTTTGAGCCACTGAGATTATGCCTGGATTTGCACAGCCTACACTCAGTTTAAGTACATCAGAAATGGTGCATCTAATAGAATGATCTGAAGAAAACAATGAAAGGATATTTAAGTGCTCTGTGGGCTTTTTTCCTTTTATTTTTTTTTAAATCATATCTCAATATAAGTTCCATTTATAATAAAACACTTACTTTGACAGGTCTGAAAATATTATTATTTTAAAAGGCTGACTAGATTTAATGTTGGCTTGGGCCATAATTTTTTTTTATTATTGCAAGGATATTTCTCTGCCTCTCTTTGTTAAACTAGCGTAATTGAGAATCCAAATAGCACCCTTGAGATGACCATAGGGGCTGAAGGCAACCACGTATTAGAGTCAAAATCATCCTGTTATCAAAAATAAATCATGGTCTTTCTCATTCACAGGTTCTCTTTAAGGATTTTCTCTTGGGGTTTTTTTTATGACTTTTCTTCTGTATGAAGACTTGACAATTGATAATGAAAATCATTTATAGTTCAGATTGCCTGGAGAATGAGGGGGAGACAAACCTGACTTCATATTAGGAATTCAGCATTTGGGAAACTACCATGATCAAATGCACACTGCACAAAATGAGAATTTTAAGGACCTTTTATCCACGGTTTTGTGGGACATTCAAAAGGTGGTGCCTGCTCAGTACAGCTTTTGTATAAAATAATGGATCACTTATGAGCAGTAAAATACTGAAACATTCATAGAATGTCAAATGTCACTGGGAATCTGAGACTTCTGTTTCTCAAAGCAGGAGGAACTGATCTTGCAGAAATATTATCTTTCAACTATTTCTCTTATTTAAGAGAAAATGAGAAAATGTTGTATTTAGGGGGCAGTGTTGTAGCGTGAGGCAAGAAAATGACGATTGGAGATAATTTATTGCTGAAGTGAGGTTTTTTCCAGTTCAAACTATTCATTGCAAGTAATATTATGAGTCTCATTTCTATTACAACAGACAGTGCTTAGTTTTGTACATGAAAATAAAAATGGGCTGACATCAAGAGCACCGGGATAAATGAGGAAAATTATTTTTTGTCTTTGTAAGGACTCTGATAAACAGTTGTGGATTATTAGGTCAAGTATTGCCATTCCTTGTGCAGTACAAAAGAGATGAAAGCCACTCAAGAGGACAAAAGTGCAGATGGGAGGAGAGGTCCTTGTGGTCAGAGTGTCTCTGTTGTTGGTATTGCCCCACAGCTGCCTTACCTTCAGCAGGCAGCTGCCAGTGGAGCACACTCTGTCCCAGCCCCATGGAGTTGTGTTCCTGCACTCCCACCAGCATCACATGAGAAGCAGCTCTGAGACCTGGCAGAGGACAGGGGAGGCCAAGCAGTGCTGTGTTGAAGGATATTTGCACTCTGGATGACACCAGATTTGGGGAGCTGGAATTGGTTTCCTCACACAGGCTTTTGGTTTCTCTGTTCCCTCTTGCTCCTTCATGTGGCTGCTGTCTTCCTCCTCTCAGTTCACTGGATCAGGATGAAACAGAATAGGATTCTGCTTTATTTCTCCTCCATCTTCCCTCCCACGCCTCCACATTAGATGTGGGATTTCCCATTAGCATCACTTAATCCAGCCCTGTGGTTGTTTTCAAGGCATGGAGAAAATGTGTCCCTCCCTGAGATGCTGTTTTGCAGAGAAGTGGGGAGCCTTCTGTGAGACAGACTCTCTTTGGAAGGTATGGCCTCTGGCATGACAGTCCTGGAAGGTTTGATTATTCCTGCTTTAATCTGGAGGTTGGCCCAGATGACCTTTATGCCTAAGTCCATCTATGCTATGCAGTTGTGCAGTGGCTGTTGAGAGGGGTTAAAAATCCCACCACAAAACAACAAGATGCAGATAAATGAAAGATAAGGAGTTAGAATTTGCAGCTGTTGGATATTAGGATGATGAGGCAGGATTACTGTTGCTGTGCTTTCCTGGGGAATGAAAACACAGCAGTCCTGGGTGCAGCCTGTGCAGGGAGCATTCTCAGCATCTCACACAGGACTCCTGGGACACTGATGACCTGGTTACTCTCACAGCTTCAGCCACACACCATTGCTTAATTAACCAATGCAAGAATTTGCATGTTATATCTGTGCACACCATTTGAGGAGCCTTTTCAAAGCGGCTGGAACTCGAGGTGGGAATTTTGTCCGTGTGAATTCTAAACGTGAACAGGCAAAAGTTACATTTTTGAAACATCTGTAATCATTTGTGTGCCATATAAGTTAATTGGCTGTGTATGGATTTTAAGCAGTTCACTCCTCTTCTATGTTCTGACAGTGTATGCTTTGCATTCCTGAAACCCTTCTAATTTTCCTAGAGTTTCTAGAAACAAAACCTGAAATCCGACTAAATTATGTTCAAAATTCAATAACATAGCTATTATCTGCCTGCTTTTTATTATTTTTTACTACATCTCTAGTGAAAAGAGAAAAAAGGTATCAATAGGGGTTAAGACCTCACTGTGTGACTTTTTGGTAATGTTATAAAAATACAACAGGAAATTAGTGAAAAAGCATCTTGTATTTTTCTGCATGGGAAACAAACCTGTGGACTGAAGTATGGAGTCCAGTCAGAGAAGCAGAGCATCTATTCTTACTAAAAAATACAGATTGACTGCAGGGCTTGAGGTCAAATTGAGCAAAAATAAAGACCTTGTGATACTAAATCAAGAGTATGCACAAGAGAGGTTTTCCATGGTGGAATTATTTTGCAAATAATTTACATCAGAATTTCAGATTTTGGTTAATAAGAACAGTATCTGTATAGACATTGGTTTGGTTGGGATTTCTTTTTTTGTTGTGTTTTTTTGGTTGTTTGTTTGTTTTTTTCTTTCTGTTGATTTATTTTTTTAGAAATAAGTAGTTGTCCAGGAGCTAAAATACTCTCTTATTCTTCATTCTACTCCCTTTCTCCTGCTGGTTTTCTTTCTTGCTCTGCCTATAATCTGATGTTGGCTGCAGTGAAAGATGATGTCTTCCACTGTGCCACATGAGTTCTTTTAAATCCTTATTTTCCTTGAGCAGCGGGATAATTGATTCCTTCTCCTAAAATGTAAACCTCACAGCTTTCCTTGTCTCAAGTACATCTACAGTCATTTTAAATAGAATAATATGTGTCCTACCTTGGTGCAATGTGATCTCCTTCCTGGACCTCTTCTTCTTGTGTGTTTTAATTGGCAGTAATGTGAACCTGAGCAGTCACTTAGGCATAGTGGGAGTATGGGGTTGTATGCACATGGGCTTATGTGGAGTCTGGGAGCTTGATTGCATTCACCATCAAACTGTAAGACACTGAGAGTAAAAATAGCCATGACAATTAGGTGCCTCATAAAAAGTGAAGAAACAAAGCCTTTCATTGTAGACTTCCCAGTACTTATCAAAGTAGATTGACAACACTAATAAACTGATTCCTGCTTGGTGCCTCATGTGCAACATGAAGTTATGAACATTTTGCACCATTGTTCTTGCCTCTGGCAAGCTCTTGAAATAGCAACTTGTTGAAGCTCTTTTCTCTGGGGAAATGAAAAGGCAAAGAGCAGAGCTGCTTGCTCATCCTTAGCTGGGGCTCAGGCACGGAGGCTGCAGGGGGCTGGGGGGCCCGTGCTGCTGCTTGTATGACTAAGATGATTTTTTTGTTGATTTTTTTCTTGGTTTGTTGTTTTGGGGCTTTTTTGTTTTGTTTGTTTTGTTTTGCCTTTTTTGTTTGTTTTTTTGTTCTTTTGTTGGTATGTTTTTGTTTCATTTATTTGGATTTTTGAGTGTTGAACATCAGTTAATTCGTTAATTTCACAGGAGTTTAAGTGAAAGACAAACTAATTCAATAGCTACTCACAGCATGAATCTGATTTCATGCAGAACAGAAATTGATGAAGAGACCAAACATGAGCCATGGCAAAAATCAGCTCAAATTCAAGCAGTGAAGAGCTATTGAATCAGTTTCTCATTCCCTTAGACGCTCAGACCTGACTCTCAGAATTGGAATGTATTTGTCAAAAAAAAAAAAAAAAAAGCTTTCTTGAATGTTTTTAGTTAATTTATTGGGTTTTTCTTATGAAGTACATAAGGATGGTGACTAATTGAAACACTAATATGCTGTAAGTCCCATCTGCTGGTGAATAACTGAAATGATGAGCAGCTGAGCCAGGTCCTTGTGCTGCCTGGTAATTGATCAGAAATATTGTATCTGCCACAAAGTGTTTATTTTCTCTGTAGTGGCTGACGGCCTCTTTCTGGTAATAGAACAAAATCAACCATCCAAAACATTTCAAACTATCAGCAAGAATTAGTGATTAGCCTCCACACAAGCCTAGCAATAAATCTGCTCCGTTCCTCTTTGGTCTTTGTGACAGCTAGCGACAGAGAGACTCTTGATGTAATTGTTATGACTGGTGCATGCCCCTGCCTTTTGTCCCTGCTATTTGTTTATTAAAGATAAGTGTTTTCTCTCCGAGATTGGTTAAATGCTGCTGCTTTCAGTATCTGTTTGTCTTTCTCCTATTAGCACTTATAACTGGAACAGAGTGTGAAAGTTTTTAGCTTTGCTCAGAGTATATTCTCAGGTAATCCTTGGAATGCCTCCCTGAATCAGTATTACTTTCAGATTTAATATTGAAATTCAAGATTAGGAAACCAAAATGTAAGAGTAAGCAGCATCTGAGTTTGTTCTGGACTCTCAGATAAATGGGCATCAGCAAGAGCAGGAAATCATTTCTCCATTCTCTGTCCTGTCTGCTACTTACTCTCAGATATTGAAGCTTTTAGAGCCCCGTGAGAACACGGGCGTCAAAGCATCAACAATTTCTTGCTACTTTTTCAATCATGGTCATATTTCTTAGCTTTATTTCAGCTGAATGATGAGCCACAAGTGGCCTGCACCTCCCTGTGCCCTGAGCTGCTCCCTGGTCCAGCTCATGCATGAGGATGCTCCCACTGCTGGACCTTTGTTGGTACCACTTGTGCCCTGTGCAGGACCTGTCTGCCCTGGGCCAGGAGGGCTCTGCTCTCTGTGTCTCTGTGTCCACAGCAGGGAACAGTGAAGGCCAAAGGGAATTCCTGCCCTTGGAAGCAGCCCAAGAGCTGTGGAGGAAACTCATGGTGGG
Organism: Melozone crissalis; assembly: GCF_028551555.1. NCBI lineage: Eukaryota > Metazoa > Chordata > Aves > Passeriformes > Passerellidae > Melozone > Melozone crissalis. Next base: position 56,002,396 of record NW_026535791.1, on the reverse strand, counting down.
GCTTTCAAAGCTCTAGCTGAGCAGCGCTTCAGGGTCCCCTAGTGTTTTTCTTTCTGCCAGTGGGATTTACTGGGGTTTGTGTCCCCTTTTCTAGGGAGCCAGGAGCAAGGAGAATGCTTGTACTTGAAATGATTTAGTTGCTCTTGTTAACTCAAATAGGATGGCCATGTATATTGCCAGCATTTTCCTAGAATATGAACCGCCACCAAATGCATAATTCTATGGACACTTCTGCTGAAAGCAACAATTTTTTGAAAACTAAAAAAGAGACTACTTATTAACTACTTTCTAAATTGTAAATGAAATTAATTAATTACCTATTTTTATAGTCTTTCAAAAATTATGTGACTCTGAGGTAAGTGAGAGAAAATTTTTTAGATTGAACTGGTTACAGAGATTAGAACATTGGTAGACAGCAACTTTTTTGCTTTTAGAAGTCAGAAGTAATCACATATTTGTACTATATATCCTAGACAAAAGGAAGGGGTAAGTGATAACAGATTGAAAAGAAATTTGATTTATTTTCATTCTCAAGTTGTTTAGCAACTGCTGTAAGATTGCATTAGTGATACAGTATAAATAACTCTTTTTCATTTGTTACAAAGAGATATATAAATCAATGGAAAGTCAGAAATATGCTTTCATTCTATGGCCTAGAATGAAAATATAATTCTAATTTTTTACTAGGAAGCCTCTAGCTCAATAGCATTTTGTGCAAATTCTAGTAGGTTTTTTCACATGTCTGGATTATTGCATTTAGTGTCAAATTGTGGAAAATGACAATTCAAGACCAAAAGTCAAAGACCCTTTTCTATGAAATTGAATTTCCAGAGCCAGAAACTGTGAGCCCCTTTTTCATTGGAACAGGTGTTGGCACTCAAATTCCTTAGAAAACCTTCCACGTGCAATCCATCATAGAGAGGTCAAAGTGGCTTTGGTTTGTGCAACTCTTAGAGGGATTTGCAACCTGCTCAGGAAAGGCTTTAACTGCTTCTTTGAAATGTAGATCTTTATTGCAAGGAATGCATGCTATGTGTGAAATGTGGTTCTGTGCAACAGGCTCAAGTCTCAAAGGTGTGTTTTTCATGCTCTACTCTATCCAAGCACACCTTTTCCCTCAGAGTCTCAATCTCTACACTAAGATCAAGAAAATCATGCTACTCTCCTTAACTCAAAAACCCCAAATGAATCCCAAGCCTTATGTCAGGCTTTTACTTCTGCTGGAACAAACATATATTTTTCTTAATTTAAATGGCTACTGAAATGCAAAATAACAGATGCTTTCTATATCTCTTAAGCACTATGAAAAACATTACCAGAGGACAGATAGCGTGGGGCTAGTGCCTCACAATAGTGCAATATAATTTATAGAATTTATTCAATGCATGCAATGATCTGCCCTTTTCTGAAGTGATGACTGTTTGGAGATAGAAACGGAAACTCAGGTCACTTGGTCTTACTTCCATGACTGTCTTATTCTTATATTCATCTAAGAATACTAATAGTTCCAAACCTATTTATGTTTAGTACCCTTGGAAGAGAGATTAACCTTTTAAAAGCAAATGGAGGTTTTCAAATGACTACAGTCGAGTCAGAACCATGATTACAGCTCTTGCAAACATAACTATTGGAAGACTGTAATTCATAATGAGTTTATTCACAGATAAAAGCTGTTCTGTTTAAAATGCTCAAGCATATACATACACAGGCGTGTGCTGATTTTGTTGATTATACATAAGTATTTGTAAGTTTAATTTGGAAATTCTGTTCACTTATTAAATCACTTAAAGATTTTATGGATATAAGGCAGATGTGGATTTTTAGCTGTGTCTTATAATCAGAATGCATTTTAATATTCTGATTAAATATTCTTGAAAATTAAATGCATGGTTCATTGCCTTCTCATTATGAGTTTGGTGTTTGAGTGAGGGAAGTTTCTGTCTTTCTGCACCTTTTTCTATCTTGATTGTGGACACTGATCCAAATTATAGGCATAGGGTTATTTATTTTCTTCCAGAAGTTTTAGTTAACACTTTTGAGTGAACAAAAAAGGTACTAGAATTGAACAGGTTGAAAATTCTGCCTCCTCTATTTTGAATATTTGAAGGAAACAGCAATTAAGTTGATGCCTTCAGGAATTTGTGGGGAGGGAAATCCTCATCGAATCCTCATCGAAAATACACAGAATTTTTCTTTAGTTCACATTTATAACTCCCATTTCTTTTATCAGTAATTAGACACACACATTAAGGGAAAAATGTCACAATGTTTTGTTTATTTGAGAATTTTGGCATAAGAATAGAGTGCACATTCATGCAAGCTGGATTTGTTACTGACCACAATAGCTGCAAAGGAACAATTACACTTTATTAGTTCAATAATTTTGCTAAGAAGCAAATATTCATTGCAGCTCTGTGGATGAATAACTAGAGCAGATTCACATCTTCAAGGGAGCATCAGTATTCCCATTCCAGGAACAAGAGCTTCACTTTCTTTCTGGATGCTCTATTCTGGAAAAGGCCACTGGCATGGGGCAGAGCAGTGCTGGGAAAAGGTTTTGCACAGGCTTTGTGCAAGAAAGCTCAAAGCTGCCTTTTTAGTGTAATGTTGCAAGGGAAAGATTGGAAATATCCTGATTTAGTTTTTATTCTGTAAGAATCCTACCTGTTTTTGCTAGAGTTAAGGTGCATAAATTTGATAAATAAATGTAAGTATCAGTGTGTACATCTGTGTCCTGGATCTTGGTAGCCCCATATGTTACCTTGTCCACATTCACATTTGGTGGGACAAGGGGCAAAGGTTTAAACTAACAGTGAGTAGATTCAGCATAGACACAAGTAAGATAATTCTTAAACTGAGAGTGGTGATGGTGGAACAGGTTGCCCAGAGAGGTGGTAGGTGCTTCATCCCTGGAGACATTCAGAGTCAGAGTGGATGGGGCTCTGAGCAAGTTGGAGATGTCTCTGCTCATTTCAGGGAGGCTGGACTAGATGGCCTGAACTCTTCTATGATTATGACTGTACATGTGGAATTAATTTTGTTAATTATAGACAACTTTAGGGGTTGGTTTCAGCTAGTCTTGCACTGGCCTTGTATAGCCAGAGGATAGACAGACTTGTGAAAGGAAGCTGAATCTAGTTACAGGCACAGGGGTTGAGCAGGAGTGGCTGAGCTGAGCATGGCTGGGTTTGCTCACAGCTCCTCAGCTGCATATTCTTCTGCAAGTTCAGACAGATTAACATTTTGAGGAGTAAGAAGAAGTGATATGGGAGACAGAAGGAATGCTTTGCTTAAGAAAAAGGCATATCTGAAACTTTTTAGAGCAAAGGAGCTGCAGAAGCAGTATCTATGCTCCACATGATATTCCTGAGATACCTGCAGCATTTTAGTGAAACTTTTTAGTTCAGTAAGCAGTATAAATATGGAAAATAAATTTCTAAATAGAATTTTTTTTAAAGTTTTGGGTTTTGTAACCTGAACCTGGTAAATGTTGAAATAGTTTGCCTTTTCCATGCTTCCAGCATTGTGCTGCCTTGTATTCAGGGTGAAGCCCAAAGCTGGCTTTTTCTAAAAAGGACTCTGCTAGTTAAAAGCTTGTTGCAGAAAAGGGTGGTATTCTATTATCTGAACATCACATACAAACATTTTAATTCTGGAATGATCAGGCTGGTACTGACTCCTTTCTTCTCTATGCTTCAGTGTTGTTGGAATTTTATACAGCTGATTATAAGATATGGATTCATATCAACAAACTGGTAAAAGAGATGTGAATTATGTAATCAAACTCACAATTTAGTAACTTAAAAGCACACGAAGAAATAATAATGAAGTCAGAGGGGCTTAGTCCTCACAACTTTTAGGAGGGGATTTTTTTTGTTAGTTTTGTTTTTGTATTGGGTTTTCTTAAGCATTTGTGTGGTTCAGCTTACAATGAGGGGCCTCTTGCACTATTATTATGGTATTTTGCCCTCAGTAAATGACAGGAGTTATTGGTACATAGAGATACATTACACATTCTCTCACTGCAAAGCCTCCATTGCATGCCATTAGATAACAGCATGTGTTCAGTAGCTGTGGTCTCTTAGCAACTAACTCTGCCTCTTTCTTTTGAATTCTCCTTTTGTGACCCAGAGTCAGGTCTTTAGACATAAACCTCAGCCTGCTTTTCTACTTTCAAGACAGTGAAAAGTGGAATGTTTTTGGGTGCTTATGTAAAATCCAGACAGTGTGAGAATATGTCTTTCTAAATCTATTGCAAGTATTGAAAACAAAGATAAATTTGTATTTAGTAATTAATAAATATAATATTAAAAATCTGATGGTTTATGGTATTGTTGGTCATGACATGTCAATATATTTTAATATGAAATGTTATTTTAAGAAAACATAATGAAAATCTGCAGATTTGACAGTATTACATTTATGTAAAAAAATGTAGATTCTTTCACTGATGTAGATAATAAAGTATGCACTTTGGGGGATGGTGTTTTTTTGGTTTGAGTTTTTTTTCCTGTTATATATCTGTATTTGAAACAAGGATGGACCAAGAAGAGCATTCCTTCTAGGCAGGAGATTAGCAGCTATGCTTTCAAAATGGGTTTACATTCAGATCTTTGTGTGTATGTTCCCAAAGCTACCATTTAATGGGTTTTTTTGCAGATGTTACTTGCCTTTAAGTAGAAATAAGTACTGGAAAACTTTATTGCCTAAAGAAAACCCTGGGTTCAATAATTATTTCATTAACCTAAATCTTCTATTCATTCAATTAAGGAATGTAAGAGTTACTTTGGTGAGGTGGTAGTGAATTGCTGTAATGAGTAATGGTCCTTCTAAACTCCAGATATGTTTTTATGTCTAGACAGGTCTGTGGTACAGAAATGTGATTATAAAAGAATATGTCAAAATGCATTGAAGAGATTTTTCATAATAAGCACTTTTTTGTTTTTTGGGGTTTTTTTTTAAACAAAGCATGTATAATGTTTAGAAATGTTTCTGAAGTGACAGTTCTGGTCAAGTCTTCTATGTTAAGCTGATTAACAGTTTCTGACCTTTCAAAGGACGTCATATATAATCCTAGAAGACCACCAGAGTTGAAACTATTCTATTAGTTTTGACATTCCCATCAGGCTTTCTGTCTGTTTCACAAGCAATCCTAATTCACTTGTTTTTAGTTAATTTGACAGGTCATTGTTAACATCATTACTAATAGCAAACTGCTACAAGTTACACATGTTTTGACAAGAGGAGTCTTCAAGACATGGTGATACTCATTAATTAGAAGAGGAGGAAAGTGCTCATTTCTTTTTCCCAAGGGCTGGATATTGTCTTAATATTTTGGGACTAGAAGAGAGAAAAGAGTATGTTTACTTCAGGAAAAAAATCTATCTTTCTGTCTGAAACCAAATGAGAAGCAAGTGGAAACAATCATGAAACTTTAGTGCTTGTCACCATACTTAGAAAATTTCTCTTTCTTGTAGCTATTTGTTGAGTAGATTTTGAGTGAAATATCACTTTTCTATGTGGACCTGCTGCTAGTTTATCTGGCTTGTTTTGATCAACTTTTTTTTCATGTGTATAACCAATTTTCTCATTGATTGTGAAATAAGAGCTAGTCTGCTGAACTCTTTCCCTTCCTCAGAGGTAAAAAGTTGAGAAGATCAAGGCTCCTACCTGTGGATGCAATGTAACCTAAATGTGGGCCTTCCAGGAGAGGGATCAAAGACCATTCCTGAAAAGTCTGTTAGGTGATGCATGGTTCTATGTAGGGGGATGGAATATAGGTAAATGAAGGTGGTATAGAAAGTAATCTTACTTCCCTAAAGAGTTGCAGCTGGGTTAATTATTAAAGATTGGGAACAGGCCTGACTTTAACAGGCCGCAGCTGTAGCCAATGAGAAGAGCGTTATAAAAGAGTGGATTGGTTGGCTGAGGGGAGCTGGAGTCAGTTGGCTGCTGTGAGAGCAAGGCAGTGGCAGTGCCTAGAGGAGCCGCCTACAAGAAACATGCAGGAGGTATGAAACTCTAGCAATATGGAACCCTTGCAATGTAATGACAATGGAATTCTTGTGCTATAATGACAACAGTTCCAGGGGTGATTTGAGTGAATCAGGGTTTCATTGCTGAGAGAGACTGAAATCACAAACAGTTGTGCTGGCTTTGGCTGGAGTAGAGTTAACATTCCTCACAGTGGCTGCTATGGGGCTTGTTTTGTATTTGTGCTGAACACAGGACTGATAACACAGAAATGTCTCTGTTATTGCTGAGTGGTGTTTACCCACACCCAAGGCCTCTTCTGCTTTTTCTGCTGCCATGCTGGTGAGGACCTTGGTGATGCATGGAAGGTTGGGAGGAGACACAGCTGGGACAGGTGACCCCAGCTGACCAAAGGATATTCCAGACCATCTGACATTATGCTCAGGATATGAGGTGGGAGGAAGAAGAAGGAGGGGGAGGACCTTTGGAGTGATGGTATTTGTCTTCCCAAGTCACTGTGATACATGATAGGGCCCTGCTCTCCTGGACATGGCTGAACACCTGCCTGCCCATGGGAAGTAGTGAATGAATTCCTGGTTTTGTTTTGCTTATGTGTGCAGCTTTTACTTTTCCTATTAACCTGTGTTTCTCTCAACCTATGAGTTTTCTATCTTTTAGTCTTCCCATTCTCTCCCTGTTCCTGCTGGTGGGGGCGTGAGTGAGTTTGGACAGAGCTGTCGTTTCCATAGAGCTTGGTAGTTGGCTGGGGCTAAACCGTGACAACAGCAAAGAGAGTTAAGAGGGTGGTATTATGTGTGGTCTTAGCGAGATCAAATTCAAGGAGAAAGAGGAAGTACAGCACAGAAATTTTGGAGAGAAGATTTCTTTTTGCTTTCACTCACCAACCAACAAAGCATGTAAAAGCTAGACTGGTCTGAAGCCTTAAAATCCAGTATCTGATCAGTAGAAATGGTCAGATCTTGCTTTGAGTTTCCCATTCTGATATAACACTAATGAATTAAACCTGAAAAATAGTTTGGCTTTAAAACAAGAATGGAGCAAACCTTTAGGAGGAACAAACTCAGGTAGGCACTATACTTGAAACCAATATCTGTCAGAGTCAATGAAAGTGTCAAAGTGTCTTTCTGCAAGGCACTGAACTAAAGGCACATCCCATACAATGTTCATCCATTCCTGATTAAACAAAAGCATTTGAGGAAGTTCTGGGTGCCTGTATCCCCTTCCTGTCACAGGCATGATCAGGCCCAGGGCTGCACTTTAAAGTCTGAGTTGTGCCTCTCAGCCCTTGGTGGTGTGGGCAGGGGAGTGCACAGTGCCTCTCTGTGTGCCTGCGTGCCCTGCTTGCTCTCTTCTGGGAGCCTCTGTGTGTGTGCAGAAGGGAATTGATGTCTGTAACCTGAAGAGCTATGGACCAATCCAAATGCCACTTTTCTGTTTATCAGAAGTGATTTCCACCAATGCTAAATTATGGCTCCTGAGCCTGATCTACTTTGCCTGTAGGCACTTCATGGAAGTGGGGATCCTGACACAAATGTACAGATGGAACTGGTGTAGAAAGAATCTGGGATGGGAATTTGAGGTCTGCCATATTTACCTACAGGTTGTATTTGTGTTGTCTCTGTCCTATGAAGAGAAGGAGCAAGTATCTGAGGCTCTGAGGTTGCAGATGTTTTGTTTGAAAGGTTTGGTAACAAAATATTTGTGAAAAATACTTTCAAACAGTAGGGGAAAAGAAGAACAAGCTGATGGCTTCAAAACTACATGCTTGCATTCTTTGAATGGCAAGAAAATGATCCTAAATCATTCCTGGGAAAGATAATAATAGTGGTTGACTTTATGTGTTAGGCCATGTCTTTTTCTGACATACACCAGAGAGAGCTGTAAGTTATTCTGATCTCCTCATGAAGCCTGTTTTTGTTGCAATGGGATTTCTTTCTAGCCTCTTGTTTTAATATCTTCTTTTTTCTTATGTTTAATTGTAGCATTTTCAGGAGAACTTGTGTTAAATTTTGCAGCTTGATAATGTCACCTATTATACCTATATAAGTATACACATGCTATAATGTTATCCTGTAATATCTGACTTTTAAAAAGGAGAAAACTAATAAGTCAGAGTCATGATAGAACAACTAAGAAAGGTAGCCTAGGACTAGAGAGTGTGCTGTAGTTTGGCATTTAAAGTAAAGAATGACTCTGAAGTAGCTTTCTTTAGGCAGTAAAGAAAATGCCAGTGTAGCAGTTTCTCTAATCACATGGATTGACATTTACTTTGAGATTGAGCCTGCCTGTTAGTTAATTAGCATGGTGGAGTCACATTGCACTCAGCCCTGCATCTCAGCAGGCCCCTATTGCAAGATTTACATTTCACACGGAAGAAACAGTCTTGATAATGAAATGATGCTTTGCAGAGATATGTGCAAGGGAGCACAGCCAGATTATGTAAATATGATTTATCCAGAGCTATAGCACATGGGTCCTGTTACTCAAATAGAGATCTGTAACTCACTGATGGCTCTTGTGATTTCACATATATGTGCTTGATGATTGGTATTAACTTTTAAGATCATTTATTTTTATGTATGCCATGAAAGGCTTACATCAAAGTTAATATATATCCCCTACATTTACCCCGATAGCATTTTGTGATGTTTATCTTCTCTGTCCTTTTCATCAGTCATGGTGACATTTTCAAAGGAGGAAGATTCCTACTGAATGCATCACATTCAGCACCAGAATTAAGTTAGAGATGCTCAGGAACTGAAATATAATGAGCAGTTCCTACTTGCTTCATTAGTGCCAGTGTTCTTTCAGCTGGGAGAACTTCCTATTTTTTCTCATTATCTGAAAAGAAAGCAGAAGGATGGGAAGAGGTGTTTTGCAGAAAGTTGTATTGGTACCACTGCAGTAGCTGAAGTTTCTGAGCAGGTTCAGGGAGCCATGCTCTTTGTTGGGATTTGTTCCTAACTTGTTTGACCCATACTGCATTCCTTTGGCTTCTCCAGTTACCCATGAAAATGAGGACTCAGGGCTTTGTGCTCATCAAAGCAGGGCAAGCTCTGGGCCTTACATTGTTTTTCTCTTTCTGCTCTCTCAGGTTGATCAGATGTTTTCAGCCTGGTTCCATCTTTATAGCACTGTGTGCCTGAGTACGTTCTTTGCCGTTATCCCTGGGGTAGCTTCAAAACCTCGTGGCCCCTTTAAACCAGGCAGCCCTGGAAGGGGATGCATTTCTGTGGAATTTGCAGCAGGAATGCCCTGGGCAGCAGAGTGGGAGCCACGTGGCTGCCCAGCCAAGGCCCAGCAGCTGCTGTGAACTGCTGCAAGTTCAGTTCTGCCTGTGAACTCCCACAGGGTCTCCCTTGGGATCCCTCCCTACCTGGGCAGCAGCTGCAGAAGCCATGGTGAGGCAGGGGTAACGTGTGCCTCCCTGAGAGGAAGGGCCAAAATGGAATCCCTGAGAAATCATCTGCACTCACCAGCTTTGAATTGCTAGCAAAACACAATGCTCTTCCAAGAAAAGCCTGCTTGCTCTTAACCTGAAAATTAATATATTAATACAAATAATGTCTCTGTACCATTAAAGTACTCTAGAGGGAGAAATAAGAGAATCAGACCCCTTGTTTCTAAGCTCATCACTTTGGAGAATTTCCTGAAAGTGATTAAATTGCTACATTCTAACAGAGAGGGAAAACATGCTGACAGCACGAGGCTTTTATTCTGCTTTTGCCAAGTAAGAAGATTTGAGTATCTAAAGTCCCCATTGCATTTTAGGAATGCAAGATAGGGTCAGGAATTGTAGAAAACAGAAGATGCCGTTGTTAGTTGTTGACGTAGGATCCTGTTCTGCTGATTTTTGTACAAGTGGGCAGGCACTGACAAGTCATTGAAAAGAGAAATTTGCAGATGGTTTGAGAACTGTGGCCACAGTTAGAGAAATCAGGAAGCTAATTAGGCTTGTAAATATGTTAAAAACCCCTCCAAAATAAAAACTATATTTAATTGTTACTTATATGTGTATTTCTATTTGAAAAACTATCATCTGCATGGAGTAATTTTTAATAAAATTATTTATAAACATTAAAATCTTTGGTTTTTACCTTTTAAAAAAAGTATAATAGATTTCAGCTTCTTCCACACATTACTTATGTAAAAATCTTCAGGTTTTATTATTCACTTCTGATGGTAAAAAATGGATTTGAAAGTGAAAATTGTGAGCTAGGGTAGTGTAACAGGACTAGAGAAATATATTTTAAAAATTACTCAGACCAGCTGCAAATCTCATAAATTTGACTTCACAAATAGCAATAGGAAACATAGGCATAGGTTTGGAATTATCTGTGCTTTTCTTGGAGGGGCAGAGGTCCCAGATATCCTCAGGACATCTGAGTAATTACAGAGTGCTTCTCTGGGGAATCCCTCTTCATGTATTTTCCAAAGTGCTTCTGAGTAGACAAATTAAGTGGTTTTTGTTTTTCTTTGAACACAAAACATCTTTCAGTTTGAAATTCTTCCCTTTGAGAAAAAACTCAGCTCGGTACGTGCTTAGTGGTTGGCTCCTCATCTGAAAATGCTAATATAGCTAAACTGCAATGATGTTTTAGTGGACTGAAGGGCTGGACCCACAAGGGAAGGCTTATGATACTGTAAATTCCTCTTAAATAGCAAAGAAAATTGCTTACACTGCATATTGACTGCAGGTTAATGGAAATTCATTCCACTTTCCCTTCTTTCTCCTTAAATCTGAGTATTGAACAGCTTTTGCTATTCAGCCTCTTTGCTTTCTGGGAGGTTGTGAAAGAACTGCTGGACTTTTCACTGTGTTTTTCACATGCTTTTATGGTGGATCAGCTGCACTTATGCATAACTATTCATAGGTTTTCTTATTCTTCCCATGTTGTTTTCTTCCTGGAAGAGTGAAGTACCTGAAAAATTGGACCTAAAGGTCTATCCTTGCCTAATGATAAAGGTCCGTAACCTTTTTCTCTTGAATAGAATAATGCAATGTTCAGCCCAGACTGATTTACATTTGCTACTTCTGATTTTCTGATTTTTCCCAGGCTACGAAAAGACTGATATTTCACAGCTGGTGTCAGTGACAGTAGCTGTTGTACCACCTCTCTCTCCTTCAGTACATGTGTCTGATATTGCAGTTTCTGGTTGCACTTCTTACTACCAGCTTATACAGCTAACAGTATTAGGTTCCAGCTATTAAGTATACATTAATATGCAAAGATTGATGACGTATAAAATTATTCCTGACTAATATTGATAATTTCCAATAATTCCTATGGATGCTTGACATTATTATAGCAGAATGTGCTGCTGACAGTATAGTTCTGTATTTTTATTTTCTGCATATATGTTTATCATGAGGTTTTTGCTTTTTTGATACAAAAAAGAATACTGAAATAGTAACTACAAGGTAGCAGTTGGATGGATCCTCAGGTGCTTTGATTGCCATTTATCCACTGAAATTATTTCCCACTCCCTTATATTTACTCAAGGTATACATTGTGACTTTGAACTAAGGTAAGTTTGCTTAATGCCACACTGACAGTCTGTGGTAGAGGGAGGAACTGATCCCATACACATACCTTTACTCCTGAACCAAGATTTCTCTGGTTTCTTACTACATTCTATTGTGTGCTTTTGAAGTAGTGCAATGTTATGAATAAGCTCAAAGAATCAAATCTGAGACATATAATTGACCTTGGCACTACTTAAAGAAAGCCATTAGCGTGCACATCACAGGCTCCTTCCAGCTGCCTCTGAAGTTTCTGTTGAGATTTCCCGTTACTTCTTCATGACCTGGAGCAGCTTCAGGAGTGACACTGTATCCCATCCAGTTGGAATTGCATTCCAGTTTAACTGGAGATAGATGTGCAGTTTTTAAACAGTGGAAGGAGAAAAAAGACAAAATAATTTCAAGTGAAAATTATCTGACAAAATGTCGACTGATGTTTAGTTTACAGTGAGGAAACAAAACTATTGGCTGAGGAAATTGGGAAATAACATTTAAAGCCTCAGGAAAGAAACAATTATTTAAAAAAATCCATCTCGTGTCTGTATTTTCTGCAGAGCAAAACAAAAATATTAAATAAAGTGTCAAGGATCTTTCACAGGAAATAATTCAGCTAAGCACAAGTGCATGAAATTCGAGAAGTTTTTAACATCTGTGACAGTTTGCTGTGTGCTTTGAAATAGAAAGCAGTATGAAACAAGAAACGTTCAGTTGACACATGTTCCTCAATCACTAGAATTTCAGCTATGATCATTGCAATCCAGACATCAGAAATTGACAGATATGATGTTTTGCAGCCCTGTCTGGTTTTGCCTCAGTCTTTGTCTTATTTTTGGTTCCATGAAAGTGAATGATTAAACTCTTGTTTCTGTCACTGGGAGATATCTGTGCCCTGCTGTGAAGTTCATATCCAAAATTCTGACAAGAATATATGGGCAACATTTTCTGTCAGAAAGAATTCAGGGAAAATTAAACACACTAATTTTTTCTTTGCATCTGCATTGCAGATAACCAAAAACATCCATCCAAATGATTTGTGGCAGTGTCTGAAAACCATGATGCTTCTGTTTGGCACAGTTGGTACACTGAAACATTGTGTTGCATTTGCATTGCTCTGTGATTACAGCTGGGACTGGATCTGGCACCTCAAACTGTGATAAATATTTGTATGATTTTCTACAAGACAGTAAACATTGTATAAAAAGAAAAATTTAACATTTAAGCAGTTACACTGGCTTTTGCATGGCTTTAGTGACCAGCTAGTAAAATATAAGATGACATTGCATGACCAGCCAAGCCATCTCTATGCACTGACAGCTTTAATCCCTGCAAGCTTTCTGTGGATTTGCAAGAGCTGAAGTCCAACTTTGCAGTCAACCTTAACCATTTCAGAAATGTTGCTAACATGAAACTGCTGCCATTCTTTATGCATGCTTTGTTGTGAATATTTTTCTCCAGATATTCTTAAAAAAAAAAATTATTAACTACCACTATAAAGAAAACATTTCTGGAGAATGATCTAGGGAGAGCAGAGGAGAAGCTTCTCTTTAAACTGTGTTTAAACCTTTGAAATTGTGAGCAGTAAGTGGCCATAGATGTTTTACTGGCCCAGGGAGCTGCAGTTGGTTTCCTTCTGAATAGAAAGTATTCAGGCTGGGAAAGGTTTTCAGAAGTACAGATATCCAAAATATTACCTGAACAACAGCCAAGAGCAAAGTTCTTGGTCACAATAATACAAGAATATAATTTGAATGCACAAGTATTATGTATCACTTTATTTATAATAACCAGAAGAGAGCAACAGAAATGGTTATTAAATATGTTTGGGAAGTGCATGGAGTTACAGAGATACCTTGTTTCCTCTAAGTATTTTTGAAGAAAATAAAAGAATTTGGGGAATACTTAGTTCAGTGCAAGCAATCATGTGTCTCCCAGTTTTCATACAGAGCACAAACACTACACTGTGCATAAATCAAGATCATTTGTGCCAGATGATTATTCCTTCTCACTTGGTTTAAAGTGAAATGATGATCTGATGGCCAACTCAGCTTTTTCATGTTTTAGTAAGCTTGGTGCTTTGAAGCATGGGAAACATAAGCTGTGACCAATGTGGTACTCTGGTTGTTTATGGCTGGTTCAGTGCAATGTATCTTTAATTTGTGGTTATTTAGAATATTTAAAAGAATAAAATACTTCCTTTTCTTATTTCTTAACCCTTTCCTTGGGAGTTCCATGGGGTTATCATTCTTGCTTTAATAATTTCAGAGTATTACACACTTTAATAAGAACAGTTCATGCGACAGAAGACTACACTGGAAATTTTTACATTACAGTAATTTTTTTTTCCTTCTCATTATGTGTAGTGTTATATATTCAGATATACAGCCTATTTTTAGGAAAATTGACCACTTTTCCCTAGTTTTTGCTTTTGATTCTTTTCTCTTGGCTAAACTACTCTTTCCAAAATGGCGTCTCTTTAACCAACCACAAAAGATGTTTATTCTACCTAATTTTCAAAGGCTAATAAACTATAATATCACAGACCTTTCCTGTTTATCTTCAGAGTGGTGGTGTTTGCTTGCATCTGTGTGCTGGCCTTGCCATGGATCTGAGCAGCTTATGGAAATACAGGGCTGAAAATCAGGCATTACTTATACAAATTTCATTTTAGTACAGTCAAGACTGTTCACTGCAATTGTTTGATTTCTAAGATGAAGAATATTTATTAATTTTACCGAAACCCAAACTCATAAATGCTGTTGAATACATTCCTTTTCAGATTTTTTTATCTGAACTGGTTACAAAGCAACTTTGGCTCTTCAATAAGATACAGTACTTAGCCCTGTAATCCTAAACTTACTGTCCTCACAGCTGGAGAGCTGGAGAGGAGCAGCCTTTTCTTTATTTGTGTTTCTGTCTTTGGCAACTCTTCCTGGTTCATGGTGGAAACACTGAATTGAATATATCTTCCTTATGACCCTCTCAGCTCAGCCAAAAAGAAAAAAAAAAAAAAGAGAAAAGAGAGAAAAAGGAAATTCATTAGATTAAAATATGAGACTATTTATCATAACTGGAAAATACTCTGTTAGAATTTTAACAAAATTTAGTTTTTAAAGGCTCAAGAAATGAAAGTTAATAACTTCTACAACTGCTTTAAGAATTAAAAGATTTCTAAGATTCAGTGAATAAGAGGTCATCCAGCAGAAGAATAAAAGCTTTAAAATATCTATTTTCACATGGGGGTTTGACATCATATTTGGCATGAAATATTTTGTATTTTCTTCATGAGATGCAGGTTCATACAAAAATGTGCTAAGCCATTTAATACTTAGAATTTTAAAACAAATTTCAATTATGAAGAGCCATGACTCTCCAGGAGTTCTGCTCTCACCTCATCACTGTTTGCATCCAGGACATTTTCAGAGACAAGTATTCTCTGTGGTAAATGCCTACTGCTGTAACTATATCATGCTAAAAAGGAATGAGTTTCACAAATTACTTTGGGAGAACCAAAGCTGAAACAGAATTTCTGGTTAGAATTGGAGAGGAGCCTTTCCCACAGCAGCTGGTCTCAAAGTTGGGTTGTGGCAGATAGTCTGGAGTCATTGCCGTGACTGATTTGCAGCACAGATGTGCAAAATCTGATTATATCCTTAGTAAGGATTCCTTGGTAAGATCATCCTAAGAAAGGAACAATTTTGTATACCATTTCAAGTACCTACTGCTTTGCTCACGTTTTCCCCATGTCTGTCTGTCTGTGTGTGTATTTACACACTCCTGTGCCTGTGGCTCTGGGGTGCCTGCTGGGTGTGCAGGGGCTTGTGGCACAAAGCCAGCACATTCACAGGCCATGCGTTAGGTGACAGTGACACAGAAAGCCATGACTGCCAGGGAACAAGCTGCTTAACCAAATATCCACTAATGGTATTTGGAGTACCAAAGAATTTGGATTAACATAGCCAGTTTTGTTTTGGTTGGTCTTTTATCCATCACCATCCTTTTGTTGTTTCTAATTCATTTCTGCATTTGCAGCTTTGGGAGGGCTTTTTTGAAAAGGGCAAGGAATCTGGGAGTTCTGAGAATAAAAGTCAGATTTCCTGGCCGCAAGTCATGTGCCTGGACCACAAATTTTCCTTCTCAGAAAAACCAAATTTTCCTAGCTTGTATCCTTGATTATTTCTCCTCTCCTCATATTTTTGGTTGGTTTGCAGGATGTCATAGGATGCCTCAGATGAAAAGTCTTTGTTAAGAGAGACTACTTTAAATTTCTTCTCTGTGTGTATTTGTTTTCTTAGCAATGACTAGAGTCATATTTCACCATTGTTTAGGATGTGTCTGATACATCTGGAGAAGAGCAATGAAGCTGGTGAAGGGTCTGGAGAGTGACTCATACAAGGAGTGGCTGAGGCGCTGGAGTTGTTTAGCCTGGAGAAAAGGAGGCTCAGGAAAGACCTTGTCATTTTGTTCAACCACCTGTGAGGTTATAGGCAGTTGAGGGTTGGCCTCCTCTCCCAGGCAACAGTGACAGGACAAGAGGACACAGTGTCAAGCTGTGCCAAAGGAGGTTCAGATTGGACATTAGGAGAAATTTCTGACTGACAGGTTAAGTGTTGGAATGGGCTGCCCAGGGATGTGGCGGAGTCACCTGGAGGTGTTCAGGAAATGACTGGATGTGGCAGTCTGTGCCATGATGTAGTTGACATGGTGGTTGGTCAAAGATTGGATTCAGTCTTGGAGGTCTTTTCCACCCTGATTGAGTCTGTGATCCCAAACAGCTGTTTCTTTTTAAGTCAAAAGTATATGCATTTTTCAAAGGTATTTGGAGGTATGTGACTAAGATAAGAGGTCCTACAGACACTGGCTATCAGACTTTTAAAGAGTCATTGCTCATGTAAGTAATGAAATCTGTAAAAGATAGCTCAATAGACCATGGAGACTTTCTTTTTGATTTTAATTATTTTGTTCTTTTTTATTTTGAGTAACTACTTCTGGACTGTTATAGTTATCTTATTAAAGGTACGTCTTCTAGCTCCCAGTGAAACACCTGAATAAAAGTGCTGCAATACTATGATCTTTCTAGATACTAACAGATGTTTCTCTGTTGAAGTTCTAAAAGTCCTAAATTACGTTAAATATTTTTAATATATAAACGTACTATCCAAATCCCCAGAAACAGGAGCTCACAGTCTTTCTTTGCAGTTAAGCAAATTTAAGTACCTAGAAAGGGTAAGAGAATCATGTAGATACCCCCAAGTTCTACACTTCAACATTGTTTTCAAGGCTTGCATACTTTTTTTTAGGAGTGCTGGCTCCATAAATAGCTGTAATTTGCTGTAAAATTGGAGAAATAATAATGGTGCTTTGCTGTTCTGCGATGTTCTCTCTTTTCAGTGCTTCTTGAAGGTTATTCTGACACATAGTTTGCTCACACTGTATGCTCTGCTCTGTGGAATATTATTGGTAGGATCACAATTCAAGGCTGCTAGGTATCTACTTTGAATTTCATAATCAAAGACATGGTCTTCTTTTCTGACCTGCTATTGTAAAACATATTTTTCATTTCTATTGAGCTTCTATTGAGTTTTTTATATTCACATGTCAAAAATTTGCCTTGAACTGTGGACTTTAAAGGAATACAGTCTTTCATATAAGAATCTGTTTGAATACCTGGGTAAATGTGTGAATGGAGTGGAGATGCAGATGTTTAAAATTTGTAGTGCTGCCATTCAATAGCTTATTTGAAGTTGTGTTATAAAAACTAAATACAGAATCATTGTTCTCCCAGTTCCCAGGAAGTACATGAAAGATGGTTAGTGTGTTAGCAATAAAGAGAGGTCATTGACACTTTGTACTAAAAAAGACATCTCAATCTGTTTAGAAAAACTATATTTCCCTTATTTTCCTTTCTTATTTATTATAGCTTTAACTGTAATACATATGCATGATGGGCAGGGATGCTGCTCTCTGCATATATTTTAAGATTCAGCAAAATGATGATTCTATCCTGACTGGAGCTTTTAGAGATGGGTCCAAGATATTTTTAGTTCATTAGTATTGAGTATTAATCAGATCACCTTCTGTGATATGCTTACTACTTTAGACAGCTAAATGAAGTAATTAATTTATGAGTAAAAAATGCAGTAATTAAGAGAGTGGCAAAACTCATATCAAGAGCAGTCTATCATGCATGTACTTCTAGCTTTAGTCACTCACATTCTCTGTGAGTAAGAGTAAACATTTCTCTGAATTGAACAATTGAATAATTTTCTGAATTACTGAATTACTTCCTGCTACTGAATTACTTCCTACTTCTCCAAAGTCACACAAAAATGCTGTTTAAGGAAGGAGTTAAGTGTAAAACATCAGATGTAATTACCATGCACACATAAAGGTAATAAACTGATTCACTTTCAACAATACATGGTAGATTCATGGGAGATGTGGAAAATATACTAAATATGTTTGTGAGGAAGCAAACTCCATCAGTCATTTAGACTGCATTTTCATCCATTATGAACCAATTTGTCAGAGAGATCATTCTGTATCCTCAAATCTCCAGCATGCCCTCTCAATTTTCTCATTGTTTTTCCTTATTCCTCTGTTTCTAACAAAAGGAGGTACAAGGCAGCAGAAAAGCAAAATATGTTTCAGGTGAGGTATAGATATAAAACATGAGACTCCTGGTGGGGATTAGTGATTGTGCAGGACAGCAGTTCTCTGTGTCCTGTTTGTGCTTTCTTCAGCTTTTGTTGAAATCAAATTCTGCTGGATCTATACCATCATCATGCTATTGTATTTTACACATACACATAAATCGAAAAAGGGCTGATAGGATTCTGTTAACAATTTTTATTTCTTTGTTTTTCTTCATACCATACATTTTACCTGAGTGTAGGAGAGAAACTATGGGAAGACAAGCTTGCATAAAGAATCTGTAAGAACCCCCACTGACGGAAGCATTACTTTCCTGCTTTTTCAGTGCTGTTTTCTGTAGAGCTTCTTCAGAAATCTTTCACTATAATGCTTGCAGACAACAAGCTACTGAATTTTATCTTCAGTCTTCATTATATGCCATTATATAGATTTGCTTTATTCAAACAGGAAATTGTTATTTCCTAATTATGAGGCCTTTTTCATTCAGTGGAATATTGTTAATTTTTTTTATTAACTGCTGTTCTTAGGCATTAATTCTCCACCTTTAAGTGGAAACAAATGTGTCTAGTCCATTCTTATAAAATCCTGCCTACATTAGGAATCTAAGAGTCAATTTGGCTCATCCAAACCTGCAGTAACATATCCTGATAACACATTCCCAAGTCTACAAATGGGTTTGCACCCCTGCTCCAATTATAACATTTGTTTAACAGCTTGGGGTCAGTGGGTGGTCATGAGCTGTGGCAGAGGGGGTGACTGGAAAGGCCCTGGTAAAAATCCCTGTGGATCTCAGCACAGGCACCCCCAGCTCCTGCTGCTGGGGTGAGCTGTGCACTTACCTGGGAGGTGCAGCACTGCAGGCTCTGCTGTGGTTGTGCTCCATGTTGGTGCTGGTGAAATTACTCTGCCTTTTTATCTTCCTTTTTGGTTTTTTTTTTTAATTAAAAATACTTCTAGGAGTCAAAATACTAGTTTATTATTTTCAGAGGCTTTAAAATTGAAAGAGCCAGTTGATAAGATCACAGCAAAACTCAGGTTGGAGGGAAGTCTAAAAGCCAATCTAGACTAACCCCTTGCTTAGCCATAAGCTACCAACCTACATGAAAAAGGGCTTCCTTGAGTTCTCTTTTTTTGATTTTAAGTTACATATTTTTGTTGGAACCTGACTGATGATATAAAACATGTTATTTAAGTAAGCTTACAAAACCCCTTCAGCTGACACAACTTTTCCCATGTCTATAAAATTTCAATTTATGTGTGTGTTACTTAGCAAAGCTGACAATTGCAAAGATTTGTATATGTTTATTTTTTAAGCTTCATCCACTTCTTGATCTTTCATCTGATAACACCATCAGTGAAAAAAATAATAAAACATCGCTTTGAAAATGTCATTCTGTTATACAGTGATGTGAAAACACTTACTCTAATCATTAAATCATGTGGTGGGAAAGATATACATTGTACTAAAAATAATGAATTTTAGAAGACAAGAAGACTGGAGGGTAAGAACGCATTGCTTTTGAGTTTGAATCTACGTCTTTGTCTAGAAGATGTCATCTTTTACGTGGAGTGATTTTTCCACCAAATGGTGCTGTGAGTGACACGTGTTAGGCAATGTTCCTCCTAAAAATAGCTTTACTGTAGAAACACATACTTGTATTTTTAGAAAGGTGAGGCAGTGACTTTGGTTTCAAGTACCAACATCTCAGTAAGACAGTTCAGAATTTGCTGTGCCTTCTGGTATCTGAATACCTCTAAAGACAGCAAAGCACAGGTCACTGCATATTTCTGTTAATTACAGTGTGATTAATTGATTCATCAATCGGTGTGTGATATGCCATGTTCCCTGACAGTCTCAGAACTCTGTTAATGCTAGATGCCTGTCCTGGAGTCAGCAAGAACTCTCTTTACTGGTTCTTAGAGTACCTGGTGCGTCCACAATCCCATTTCACGGACATAGAGAGTGCAGTGATTGAATCCAGCTGTTTGCATTCTGTGTGTTGCTATCATTTGCCAGCCCACTCACCATGAGAGCTGGGCAGGAAACAATTTTCTCATCCCATTAAATGGAATTTTGTCATCCCTTCCGAGATTCAAAAAAAAAAAAAAAAAAAAAGAAAAGAGAAAAAAACGGAAGAGTATTTTTAGGCTGTTCCCCAGAAGGGGTAAAAACCCTTAAAATAGCTTGTCCTTATGACACTCACTTTAGATGTGGAGATTCAGATTCCAAACTGCAAGCTAGATATCTCCATGAAGTGTTTATCTTTTTGAATAAGTCTTTTGAAACAATAATTTCCTGATGAAGAGTATTTAATATTCCAAATTCCTGATTATTTCTGTGTACCAGAGCCACTGTTTGCACATAGATGATCTGCCTTTGTTGAAAAATGTAATTTTTTTCCACTTGAGCAACAGCCAATGCTTTAGGAAAAGCAGACATTGCACACTAATATCCCTCTCACCACCACAGATCATCCATGCTTCATACAGCATCATTAGATGCATCTGCTGAGAGCATGAATTGCATTTCCTGCCTCTTTTTTCTTTGTAGTCACTGTCAGTGACACAAATCTAATGGGAAGAATTGGTATATGCCTGTTCACAGATGGCTTTCTTGTAAAAGAGGAGGATGTAAACCCATAAACCTCTTGTTACATTATTCACCTAAATGTCAATTTTGGCTCTAACTTTAGTACTTCGTCTTATTATTCATAATATTGTACTGCATTATATAATCTTATTTGTAGATTATATTGTACTTGAAAAGCACATTATTCTAGACATTGTACAACCTTAGTAGATGGCTCTTTCACAGACTAAAACTGAAGATCTAGGAACTTGGAGTCTTGGTTTTTTTAACCCAAACTCATACTGCAGTGTACAACTTCAAAAAGTTGTACAAAAGGTTTGTTGGAAACGGTTCATTGGAAATTCTGACCTAACACATATTCCATGCCCATGGAGATGTTGGCTCTTAAGGGATAGTGGGAAATGAGAAGAAAGGGAAAGTGGAGGGTATTTTTTTTCACTTAAGTTGTGTAGATGTTGGGGATTTTTCATTATGTGATTACTCTGATTAGTGAAAGATGCCTCTGTGCAAATTAACATGCAAAGGAGGTCCTATGCTGAAGTCATTAATATGGATTTTATTTAACAGTAAATGTGAAGTAGAGCAATAGAAAAATAGGAAAAAGAGAGAGTGAGGGCAAGGAAAGAGAATGACACATTAGTGTAGAAAGATAGTCACCATCCCTGTGGATCCAGTGGCATCCCATTGATCCTCTCCTTCTGGTCTTCTTGGTCATGGGGGTCCCCCCACACATGGAATCCAGTGGGTTAATATGTGTTAATATAGGTATATGTGGGTACACCTAAGCACCACCCCTGCAGGGGCCAGGGAAGATTTACGCTGCCTTTTGCAAGACTGACTCTGCCCATTTGTGGACCAGTCCTCTGGTGGTAGGCTTCAGGAATGAGTCTGAGGGCACTTTGAGGGTCTTTGATGGTTGATGATCCTTTCTAAGACATGGCAGCTGCCTCTCACATAAATGTGCTGTGTGAATGTGACCTTCCTGGGGTGGGGAAGTTTTACAACTGGGCTGGTTTGTGTCGGGGAAGAAAATTCACATAATAAAAAGCCCCATCCCATCTCCTGAAGTTCTGCTTACTTAGCCCAGCCTGCAGCCTCTGGTGGTGGGTGTCATTTCTTCTGTCTTATGTGGACCAGAGCTTTCACCATCACTCACTCAAAAACTCCTCCTCCCCCTTGACTGGCAGGGAAGGAGTGTGAAAACCTGGCCCAGCAAATGAGCCTGTGGGCTATGGCATCCCCCAGCCCTGTTTACTTCTCCTTAGACCTGAGATAATTGGACAATAGTAAATGTTTGTCTTGTCTCAAGGTCCTGTCAGGTGGCTTAACTCAAAGTCCAAATTCCAGAAATCCTGGAGGCATATTTGGGGTGGGGGTGGGCTTTGGTGGTCACAGCTTTTTTTATAGTTTGCCATAGAGGGCAAATCCTTCAGTGATCCTAATAGTATTTAAGACAAGTAGGATGTTTAAGTCTCTTAAAGGGTTGAAGGCTAAGAAGGCCTAGAGCTAATTGTCATGTGGATCAGAAATAGCACTGTAACTCAAACACCAGGTAACTATGAACCCTGCAGGTTTTCACAGTGCAGATCAGCAACTGATTGAACACTAGAACTGCTTCACCACCCTCTCTGCTGCTGCTTCAGGATGTCTGTGTGTCAGGAGCAGCCCTGGTGAAGGCACTGTATACCTGCTTTGGCACAGAGTATGTGCTGTCCTCACTGAATGCAACAATAAGGCTTCCAGCAGCTTTTTCTCTAGATGATGATTGGCTCCTGGGGATGTCTTCAGACTGTCTGTTCACTCCCAGATTTTTCTTTCTAGTACTACAAATGGTGTGTGATGCATCAAGAAGCTGCCAGTTCTGGGCCAGTGAATAGGGAGAAAGTGCTGGCACATCTGGCTCTGGGATACTGCTGAGAACTGGGCAATGCTGGGTTACTCTGTCACTGCAGCTCCTGAGTGTTCAACACTTCACCTTTCTCTCTGAAGACAGGATGATTTGTTGAATACAATTTCAGTATATTATTAATTGTAAGTGAATTGTTTAGAAATGGAATTCTGTGTAGGCAAATGATTGGATACTTCATACTGTGCTAGATACTACATCCTATAAATCTCTCTTCTAATTTATGGTTATTTCTGTTCATTCTATGAAAAGATCAGCAATCAAAGGAAAACAGCAATGAACAGCTTTTTTTGATACTTTCCTGACTACTGGTGTATAAATAATTTCTGAAGGTTACAGTTAACCTCCCTGGTGGGAAAATAAAAATGCTAAATAATTCTAAAGAGTGGAAACAGTTCTACCCACCAATTTATTTCTTAAGATACCAATAATAGAGCTGGTAGTTTCATGATTGCTTTCTTTAAATAATTCAAATAGAACAAGTACAACTAAAAATCAAGGGATATCTGGAAGATATAGACTTTGTAGAGTAATCTTCTCTTATATATATATATATATATCTTTTATTTACAGACTCAAAAGCTTATAAAACTCCTCCACAGCATAGCTGGATATCTCTTAAAGCTTAATGGCTTTTTCTTAACAATGCTTCTCTTTTGAGAGAACAAAAACTCCACTGTAAGGACAGGTAAGGAAAGAACAGCGAGATCAGTATTATCCAAGGTCACAGTGGAAGCACACAATAGCAATAGAGATGAAGTGCAAACTTCAAAATGTGCATTAGCACCTAGTCTCTCTCTCTACAATATCCTTTCTACTGCTGCACACTGCTTTTATTTGTAAGGACCATCACATGTTGTGTGATTTAGTTTTCTGTTAATGGCAAGGCACCCACAATTATGTCTATTTTCCCAATGCTCTTTGAAAATGATTTCATCAGTACCCCAAGTGTCTGCAGTGAACCATTCCTGTTGTCACAGTTGCTATTCAAATGATAGAAACATTCAGAGGAGGAGATTTGCCTGTGTGAATGAATGCCCACGATGGAAGGTGACCTCTGTCTGTCAGACACGTCGGGCGGGTTCACTGCGTGATGCAGCATGTGAGGAGCTGCCTTCCAGCCCCTGAGCACAATGTCTGGGGCCTGGGGTCACCCTGCAGCTCCCCTGCCCTCTGCTCTGGGCCATGGGACTGACCTCCTCCCTGGGGGAGCGAGACCCCGGCCAGCCCAGCTGGAATGGGCTCAGCAGACTCCAGCCTGAGAGCAGGCTCAGAGCTTGGCTTTCGGCAGGAAAATCAGTAATAGGAGCAAACGTTTGTCTTTGGAGGCACTGCTACTGCCAAAGAGGATATTCACCCCCATTCTTATTCAAATCAGGTGCATGTTCAAGACTTCACTTGTTCTAAAAGCTCTGTGAAATCTTGAGGAGACAAAAATAGAAGAATGCTGTCAAGCTTCCCTGGCAATTAAAAAAAATATAAAGGAATGTTTTTCAATAGTGATTTCTAGTGTAAGTTCTGTGATATAGTTGCACTTACATATGTATGCATATGTACATGTAGTAAGTCCATATAAGCAGGGGAATAAAATGGCATCATCATCATCTGAAGAAAGAAAAACAAAACCAGGGGTGTCTGAGCTATTTAGTAAAGGTTATTCATGGAATTGGGGAGTTTCATGTGTGATTGATGTAGATTCCTTCCAGTACCCTTGTTTAATTCAGGAGTATTTGTGTGAATGAGAGATGCCACATCTTGTTGTTGAGTTGGTGCCAGCATGAGGTTACTGTGTGGGTTGAAATGACACACAACTGAAAACCAACACATTTTGCATATTTTATATAAAAGCTGCTTCAAGCACTTTCAGTATTGTTCCCTTTACTTCATCACATGGAAAACAAATCAAACAGCTGCATTACAGAAAAATGGGACATTCCCAGGGTACAGTACTTGCAGTGTTGTTATTTCTTCCTGTTCTAGTGTCCATGATACTTACCAGCTCAAACTGAATTTCACTCAGAGGAGATTTACAGTCTGAGGATTGGATTCATTTGTTCTCCACATCTTTGAATAAGAGAAGGTGGGAAAGACAGACTGGAAGACCTTGAAATTTGGTACATTCCAGATATTAAGGTTTCTCTCCAGCAAATTACTTCTTGGAGTTACTGTCTTAGAGCATCTCTGTAGCTTTTCCCAGTTCTTCTTCCATTTCCACTCCCATGCAGAGACCTGAGAGACTTTTTTTGTTGCAGAAGAATTTATTGTTTATTTGAAAATTAAAACTGTCCTTTGTATTTTTCATAAAAGCTGCAATAGTGTAAACTCTACAAGAAAGCTGGTATGTAGGACAAAAGGGATTTCTTACCACAAGATCAGCGTTCATTTTATATCCACTTTTCATTAATATAAGGTGCCTCAGAGAACTGTGTATATGTCAGACTGCATTTTATTGTAGAGGTTAATTGCTGCAAAGGATGATCCATCTGCTAGAATTTTTGTTCACATTAATAAACTTTCTTGGTAGTTGTATGAACATTTACTGTAGTCCATAAATGAAGAGTGTGCTAGTGCAGGTACTGAGGATACCACAATAAAATTTTAGCAGTCAAGAGGTTGTTTATTGTACTTGGTCACATATTCTTTTGCACTGACATGTATTGAGACTGAAATGGAACAAATGAAAAACCAAGATTAGATCCTCTTAAAATGGGAAACAAATTAAAGGAAAACATTTTTAACCACTATGCCTTTTTTTTTCAGCTGTAAAACAATGCTTTATTAATTTAGAGGAATTATTTCTCCAAGCATGCTATCCATGATTTTTGGTTTTTCTTTTACATGATAAATACTATTGCCATAAAACCAATGGAAACCAAGAACTTGTGACAGCTCATTTTAGGTCTGGTAGGCTTGAAGGTAAGCTGAGCTGCCCAGAGGGAGTTGGTGAAAGAGTTTACTTGCTGTAATTGTAATAAAGGAAATTTAAAAACCACAAGTTGTTTCAAGTCAAAAATGAATAACTGAATATTGTCTTAAACATTGTTTCCCCTCTTCTTGGCATGCTTATGTTCTATAGGCAAGTGGCATTACTGGACTCAGGATACAGTTGCTATTTCTTTAGATAAGTCAACCTGTGCTTCTGAACCATTCAGCCCAGTAAGTCCAAGTTTATAGCATCAGAACCTTGGCTTTCCAGTGTAAGGAAAAAAAGTAAAAGCTAAGAATGGATCCCTACTTATGATTTAATCACATGCATTATTTGTTTCTGGTGTTGTGCTTCATACATGCCTAAAGGGTTTGAGAAAATGTTAGACACGTTTGTTTTGTACAATGTATCTTAATTATTATTCTCTATCTCATATTTATTCCAGAAAGGTGTCTAGTCTCTGATTGCCATGTTATTTTAGCTATTAAAATATTACAAAAGCATAAAAAATGTTTTTTAAAAATAATTTCTGTAGGGAAGTGTGAGGTGTTTAGCTAGAAAACTCAGATTCGTGCCATTATTATTACATTATTATAACATTGTTTTGTGTGCCTGCAAAATACGGATTTCTGGATTTCAGTTTCTATGTGCCTCGTATATATAATAGTGAGATATTTTTTAGGTTTTTTTCTTTCTTTCTCGACGTTCTGTCTGAAGCATCCTGCTCAGGGTGGTGCTCCCAGCTGTGCGCGGTTTAGCCATAGGAGGGAGCCGCTCCCCTTCCCAAACCAGCACATGCAGGGAACAGCCGGGCTGGCCTTGGCAGGGACCTGCCTGGCACGGGCACCTGGATGGAGATGTGAGCGCTTCCTTCATTCCCCTGCGCCTGATCCCCTGCATTTCCCAGGCAGCACCATTTACACGGGAGCCAGCCCTGCTGGTTGCACAAACAGCTGTGCAGAAACGATCAAACCCGCTCCCACGGGATTTTAGAAGTGCAAGATCATACCTGCACAGAAAATGATTCATTTTTTCTGAAAACAGCTGGGTTTCATAAGTATCTGCCAGCTCACTGCATCATCCAGCTGGTACAAGAGAAAATGTTGTTTACCTGGTGCTGCAGAGGTTATACTCTGCCCTTTTTCATGGCGTATTTCTCTTCACTACAGACAATGAACTTTGGACAGTCAGTTTTTTGGTTGTTTTCCATTAATTCAAGTTAGGTTTGACCTTAGCACAAAGTTTACGCCGTTCATAATAAAACTTATTCTTTAGTGGAGTTCCTTTAGGTGGAAGGAAACACGTGGCTGAGTATAATAAAATTTCTGACTACTTTGATTATGTTGAATTGCACCAGTAAGCTGCTATAAGAGGAGGAGAATTAGTCAGTCAAATTAATGACCACAAAATAAATGCCGAAGGGAAATAGATCATTAGAGAGGAAAAACAGAATGGTTAGAGAAGCCTGAGCAAAAGAATAAAGTGTTATAAGAGCTTAAAACCTGAATTATGTTAAATTTTAGGCAATTTGATTGCATAAATCTGTATGTGATGTATAAAGGAAGATGCCCTTGAAGTTTATATGTGGTCAAAAATAATTTGCTGTGGTTACTTTTGCTTGGTGATTCAGCTTGAGGCTCCCTTTTGCAATGGTCAGGGGTTTCCCTTATGTTTGACCATCAGGTGTCCCATCCTCTTCCTCATCATATAGGTCTGACCTGGGGCACTGAGGGCAAAGTGGCCTCTGAAGGAGGGATGGAGATTGTTACAGAAACACAGCACTTGTGGTAGCTGGAATGAGAGCTCCCAGTGTACCCAAACAGGAAAGTGGGTGCTCCAGCCTTGCAAAGCTGCCTTTTCAAGTTTCTCCCATTCTTATTTTAGTTATAGGCCATCTTATTGCTGTCTGAATCCTCTGCCATTTAATATATACTCTGAAATTTGTCCTGGATTGTAACAGGTTTATTTTACGCTATTTTGTGGGAAAAAAAAATCCCACATTTTCTCACAGCAAGAGCAGTGCATGGTATTAACTCAGGCATTTTTCACACCTAATATTCTACTTTTCTTGCATACATTATTGGATAATGTCCAGATAAAGTTATATGTTATTTTTTCTTGTCGTATGAATATGATGACAATTCCTGGGAGGAATCTTTAATGAGGGAGTAAATCTGCAACAGTGCTTATGTTCCAGCTCAGTACTACAAATTCTTGTTTGTATAAGTAGATTTCTTGTGTGGAGTCTGATTAGCTGTAAGGCATTGATGATGCTTGTGTTTGCAGCAGTTTGCAGGGCACTTTCCCATAAGCTATTTATACCATATGTCTGTACCCCTCTTTACTCCTTTCTTCTCCCCCCACTTCCCAAATATATCCAATTAACTCTATTAATTTCTCTTTGTGTTGGAAAAATGAAACACTAAATCACTATTTAAATCATTGTATATATGTTTTCACTGCAGTAATATTCAAAAGTTGGAATTCCAGCTGTGCTGCAAACCTCTGAACTACAGGGAAAATACATGTGTCTCCTCCAAAAGACTTAACAGTCTGAGGCTCCAAGCCTAAGAATTTTTTAGCAGATGTTTGTCTTTATATGCTAAAGGGGTTACAAAAGTCGTGATGGTTGAGCTTTAAAGGCCTTCCAGTCTTCTCAGTGCCTGTGCCTGTGTGCCTGCTCATGTCAGTCTGTCTGTAGCACAGTTGTGATGACAATATCTCATCTTTAAAAAACACCAGGAAATGTCCATAGTGTGGCTGTCTCCTGACCCCACGCTGCCCGCTCATCCCCAGGCCGGTGCAGAAGCTGTGGAAGGTGGGTTGGATTATGGGGGTTTTTCCTGGCTGCACAGGAGGTGTACCCCACTGTCCCAAATTACAGTGTTGGCTTATCTTTGACCAGCATTCCATATCTGCCAAAGCCCCTGGAAAGGCACTCAGAATGTGTTTTCTTGCCAAATTTACAGAGAACCTCTTTTTTTTGCTCCTTGTATCTTCTTGCTGAAGGAGGAATGAAGAGTTAGTGCTATGCAGGCCCCATGCTGTTCTCTTACTTTGCTGTTTTAATGTTGCTCTTCTATCTAACTTTAGGAAGACTGACATATTTACTGAAGTTTGCAGGCTGATGCACCAGTGTTGGCTGATGCACTTTGAAGTTCCAAGCTAGACGTTCCCAGCTTCAGGCACACACTCCTAATGTAAACCCAGCTGCACTGCTGAATCCTTGCTTTCATCCAGCTCTGAGACAAAAGCAGAGAGTGGGTTTAGGCTGAACCTGGGGAGATCAAACCCAGGGAAATGCTATTAGATAACCCTTGACAAAGTGAAACATTGGCTTCAGTGACATTCTTGCTCAAGTGACTCTAATCATCAGAGTTCTTAATTTCTCTCCCTTTTAACCCAACTATGTTTTTTTACTGTGCTCTCTTCTCATTGCTAATCCTTCCTTCCTTCCTTCTTGCTGGGTCATTCCTCTTCCAGTTCGCAAAGTTGCCACCCCACTGCTTTCTCAGAAGAAAACTGGTCAAATAGATAAAGAATATCCCTGAAATTTGACATACATAGGTTATATGAGCATAGGTCATTAAACAACCTTACCATTGAATAATAAACTTTTAAAATTAATTGACTGTGGTAAGGATGCCACTGAAAAGTGTACTCTTAGAGCATCTACTGACTATGGAACTCATGTTTCTCAATCAATGCTTTAAAGTCACATGGTTTATCTTTAAAATGTGCATTTCCTTCTGTTTATAAAGATATGTCATCTCCAGATGATCCAAATGATCTTTAAGATCCCTTCCAACCCAACTCTTTCTATGATTCCATTTTCTACATTGCCTTTAAAAATTACTGGGAGTTTGGGGTAAAAAAAAAATAAAAAAATCAAAGAGCAGCAGTAGATTGCACTAATCAGAGTGCAGTCACCAGCGGGTTTCAAAGAATTAGGAATCTTTTGTTTTGCTGGATTCTTTTCCAGTGCAATTGCCTGCACCACTCTGCTTGTAGAAAAGATTTTTCAAACTGCTCTTATGATTGCTGTTAAACATGTATGGCTGTTATCCAAATGAAAGCCTTATCCAAGAGCCTTATGCTTTTTGTTAATCCTAGAAATGTGGAAAGGAGTAAATGTTGTGCAAAAGAAAAAGTGCTTTGGACAGATTATACAGACAAGAGGATATAATTGTGAGCAAGCAGAGAAAACCTTTCCCAGCAGTGTGTGCAAACCTGCTGCTATTTCCTAAAGCTCAGACTGCCTTCAGGTATTTATCATGAGTCTGAAAGTTACATTCTGCTACAAGAATGAGAAAAATGAGCTCTTCCAAAATTTTAGTGCCTGTAGCTTTTGTCCCATTGTGAATTTTCTGTTTCTCTGTGCAAGCTTCCAAGTACAAAGGTGGCTGCATTTTTCATGCTTCATTCTTCCTTTTGATCAATAGAGCTCGTCTCATTTGTGCATAGCATAGTTAACCACCTGTTGCATGGTAGAAAACTTTTTATTTAGAGGTAATGTGTTTATATCAAGTGGTCTGTGAAGAGGCCTTATTGTTTCTGAAATGTTTAAGTTACTTCCTTCTTTACAATGGGAATGCTCTCAGATTGTTAGGGAGAAGCAAAGAAGCAATGGTGGCAGTTAGGAAGCTATAATTGGGATATAAATGGTTCACAAGTGCATCTTTTAAAACTTCTTTTCAAAGTGTGAAAATCATACCACATTACTTTCACCATGCTAGAGTCCCCCATGAGTCCCACAATGGGGTCACCTAAACCAAGAGTGTGATTCTAAGGTGGTCATTAGGAAAACCAAACCAACCAACCAAAACAAAGCAAAAAAACCCAAAACAAACACCCCCTCAAACCAAACTAAAATTGGATGTGAATTGATAAAACTCAATAATTGCTGATATTCCTCTGTGTAAATCTGTCAGATTTTGCATTTTTTGGAATCAATCAATTTCTGTCTTTTGTTTGATTGTCTTTCAGTATCATAAGTTGGGTACTACCTCACATATATTCTCATCTTATTCAGCTAAAAATATTTGTTGATATGGAAACACTTAAATACTGTTATCTAAAACAGAGTGCATCTTTTTGAAAAGACAGTACTATTTTTTGGAAGAATGAACAGGAGCCCATATTTTTTGGCAGAATTGTGAATATCAAATCCCAAACTAGAAACAATGGCAACATAATTTGTGTGATAGCAAACACAGACCATATGAAGCTTTATCTCAAACATGAGTAGACCAGGCCCTGGTTTCAGAAATCATCCTCTGGAGCATGAAGATCACTGGAGCTGGGGTGATCTGCTCTGGAACAGCAGAGGTTTGGCTTTCTGTCAGAGACTTCCTTGAGGCAGGTCATTTGGCCCCAGTATTCACCTGTGAAATCAGAGATCTGGCACCCTCCAGTATTCCTGGTGAACCCATCTGATCAGATGAGCAATCAGAAACAAAGACCAAGATACATTAACAGCCTATGCTCCTCTCTAAGGAAATCAGAGCCAACTACAGATATTAGGTTATCTGCTAATGAGCTTAAGCCTGTGGAGGTGGAGCCTTACATTTCAGAGTTTATTCACCATCTTCCTTTTTCAACTCTTTTCATGGAAAGGCAATTTCTTCATGAAGAGTTCTGTGAAATCTGGGAGGATTTTTATGTTAAATATGTTAATCTTGTAAAAAGATTTCCGAAATCATTTTAGCAGAGAATCTGCATTCTCATACTGAATTTGCAGACACCAATTTTAAGATCTATGAATCCTCTGGCATCCTTTAATATGTCTTTTAGGTAATAAATAAAAGAAATCACATTGCAATTGTTTGCCTCAGATTACTGCAGTGAGACCTTTGTCCAGTACAGAATTGTTCAAGATTCATGGTTCAATAACTGAATTTGCACAGTTAAGAGATAATTCACAAAAGTCACAGTCAAAGTGTTCTTTGGTCAGAAATGACAAAAAACCAAATTCTTTCCTTCCTTTTTTCCTTTGTTCTCTGGTGATGTTGCTATTTTCTTAAACTAAAATATGTCTGAAATAAACAATTTGGATTAATTTCTCCTCTTGGAGCTTTTTCCTTCTGCCCTTAGACCTGAACTCCAAGAAAAGTGGAAAGGGATTCCCTCAAATTCACACTTTTGAGTTAGGAAAATGTGTTCCAGGCATTTATTGCATGTTTGGTTCACTGTTAAAATGGCTCTGCGTGGTGGAAGATTCTCCTCTGTCCCTGTCCCCTCCTTCAGCTGAGCAATAATGGGGAGACAGGGCTGTGAAGTCACAACCCACATTGTGAAAAGAGATCCCATCCATCAAACTGTCACCTTGGTTTTCTCTCCAGGGTCACAGAGGAACAAAGTCAGCTTGTGTCAGGTTGAAATAGCATTGGTAAGTGTTAGTGTGTGTGAAGCTGGTGGCTTGAAGTCTCTTTATTTTGTTTGAAAGGCTCAAACAGCGTGCTGCCAAGCAGAGGAACAGGCAGGAGAAAGTCTCCTTATAAATTATTACTGGAAGGCTCACAGCCAACATTTAAGATGTGAAATTATGCCATCTGCTTTTCTAGGTCTTTGATTTACTTTGTGGCAGCTGCCTGTTTCTGTCTTTGCATCTTGTGGACAAGTAAAACTTGTGTTTAAAACTATTATGACAACAGTGTTTCTTTAACAAAGATTTAATGATCTCTTGAAAAGCAGAGGCTAGGCAGGGGATGTTATCTCAATATCTATCTCATGTTTTCAAGATAATTTGTACTAAAATATGTTGTCTCTTTTTACATGAACTGGAAATGAAGATAGAATCCTTTTCTCATTGTAAAAAAATCAAATTACTTGTTCTGATTTTAGCTATCAGAAGCATTTCAGCAAGGCACCAGTGGTTTTTTAATATGGTGCCTCATAATGTTATTGATTTTGTGTCTGTTGGGGTCTCTTTTCTTATAATTTTGGTATTGATTTTCTGGGGGAACATCTTTGTTGTGGTGGGTTTTTTTGTTTGTTTTTCTTTTTTTTTCTGTTTGAAATATTTAAGATTTACTTGCACATTTTTTGTGAAAAGAACATCTAAGGCCCACCAAGAGCTTTAGGAAGTCACGTGGTAATTTTAAAGAGAGGAAAAAAGCCCAATTACTTCAGTGCAGGCAAACTGAGATGCACGGGGGGATTCCTGCGAGCACCCAGGGGTGTTGTCATTTCAGCAGTGAGTGGCTGGCAGGGTGATGGCCGGGGACGGGCGCTTTTCCGTGCCGTGTCCCGTGTTGCAGAGTGTGCAGGGGTGTCTGCCCGTGCCTGGCACGCTGGTTCTGCCCTCCCCGGGGATGCTGCGCGGCTGGGGCTGAGCGGTGCCAGCAGCATCTCTCCTTCCCCACCCCCCGAGCATCGCTCCTGCTCAAGTCATTTGGTGCGCGCCGCTTTTCCCTCTGCGAGGATTAGGGAGTAGGAGAATGGCTTTGTGAGGAAGCTCGGAGAGTGGGAGCTGAAGAGAGGCTGAACAGAAGGGCCGAAAGACTTTAGCCTTTCATAGTTCTTTCAGTCAGTTCATTCTCAGAGACCAATTGCATGCGAAACGGCAGCTGGGGGTTTTGTTTTCCTTTCAGCTGAGTACTGTAGGAGAAGCTGGTAAGGTTATTTTTTTTTTTCCTTGTTCTACTGTTCCATGATGCTATTGTGATTGCTTTATCGAAGCTGCTGTTTGGTGAGGAAGGGAAGTTGGTTAATGATGCTGAGGGTCCTTGCATTGTCTCTGCTTTGTGCAGCTGCACTTTGGGGAGAGGCACTGTTTACAGGGGCTGGTTTCCGCTCAACAACTTTGCTGGTATTTTCCCAAAGTTGTTTGAGCCTTTCTTTCGGCAAAGCTAGGAAAATAAGCAAATAAACAGATTTGGCTGTTTGGAAATGGGTAAATTTATAGAGGCTGCAATTTGTTGAAAAATCTGCTCTGCCTAATTCTTAGTTTCAGATGTTC
Source organism: Melozone crissalis (assembly GCF_028551555.1). Taxonomy (NCBI): domain Eukaryota; kingdom Metazoa; phylum Chordata; class Aves; order Passeriformes; family Passerellidae; genus Melozone; species Melozone crissalis. Next base: position 55,968,845 of record NW_026535791.1, on the reverse strand, counting down.
TTGCTTTGATGTTATCAGATCTATTACTTTGCTGAATCAACTCCAAAACTGGGTTTTATGTGAGAACCTTTCTTCACAAATCTTTTCATGTTTTCAGCAGGGCCAAGATAAATTGATAGCCAAAGAAAACAAAACAAAAATCTATCTGTGGAAGGTGAAAATATTTGAGGAAAGAAAAAATCCTAGGGGAATTCAGGAATTAAAAAAATAAATGAAGAAGCCTTAATTCTTGGCAGTAAATTTTAGCAGAATATCAGTGTAATGGGAAGCATGTGGTTAGGCAGAGAATAGAAATACTCTTTCAGGAGATCCAGATGCACAGGTGCATATCCTGTCTAACTGCACCCTTCCAAAAGAAAAGTTATCATATTATCATCTTAAAAGAAAAAAAAAAAGAATGTTAAACCAGAAGATCCTGGCTATCCTGTTCCTTTTGTTATTTCTAGAATAGTGACTTGTGTTGGTCAGAATCTTTTCTTTCCTTTCATATTGTCGTGGGAAACTTTAGCTTGAATTGGTCGGACATACGTGAGCGCAGCTTGGGGTACACTATGCCTATTCCACTGGCAGGCTCTGAAAATCCTGCCTGTGACTCAGATGAATTGTAAAGACCATAATTACCAACAAAAGTTTCTTTTGTGCCCATTCAAAAATCACAAACAAGGTAAGAGGGAATGATTGACAACAGTTACACTACTGATTGACAGAGAACCAAAAACTTGGTCTCTGACTTACTATGTTCGTTTTTCAAGAAGTGTTGACCTTTTTCACTATTATTCTGTTCTTTCTGATGGACTATTCCCAACTCCTCTATTGAGGCTAGAACGTCTATCTAAAATGTGTCTTTGTAATTCCTGCCTGTAGTCTGGGTGTCTCTTTACAATGATATGCTTATTTGTTGATGCTGAAACAAAATTGAGAGATGCATTGCAATCAGACCTCCATGAGAGAATGTGTATCTTTTATATGCGTCACATGCTTAGCTATTGATTTTAGCTACAGATTTCACTCCTATGAAGTAATGAAGTGCCACATCCAAATCCTGCAGATTTACACTCACAGTTCTAGCTGCTAATAATGGAAGGCCCAAGGATATCAATGTGGTTACTCATGTGAGTAAAGATTTGGAGACTCATTTCCCATTCATGAATGAAATGGTTTGGGAAATGCACAGTTACTATGGTTCTCTTTTGGCTTAAAAACAAAAATTTCCACAAAAACAACCACTAATGAGATCTGCTAGAGGGGCCCAAGGATAGAAAAATTCAGTGATTTAACATACGAATGCAGTATTAATATAAGAATGTGACAGCAGTGTTTTAGGAGTTATAATAAAAATGTTCCCTCTCTTTAGCTTATTAACAGCTTTAGAAGCAACGGAAACTTAATTAATCTCTTTGTGTTGCACCACTAGATATGGCCATGACTCATGAAATACCACCACAACTATGAGGTACTCCTTATCTTTAAAATAAATGTTAATTTAGGGTGGTCTTTGTCACATACTTGTACCTACTCTTAGTGATAAGTGTCAGTCCTGGCAAATGACAATAAGCTGCTATTTCTGGTTAGGCTTCTCCTGGTTGTATGTAGCCAAAGGTAACAGTATCTCCAGGGTGCAATGTTTATTTCACATCCTTTGTTTCACTGCAAGCAAACAAGAAGCAGGATGCCTTCTCTGGTAATTGATACACCAGTTAAGGATCCTCAGTTCTCTAAAAGAGAAATTACTCTGGTTCAGTGTTTCTAAACTGTTCAACAGCACCCTTTAGTTTGCAGAGATAAAAGAGATGTATTTGCTGTTACTTCTTTCCTGGTTTTCATGAATTCTAAATTCCCAAATTGTATTTTGGAGAAAAAATAGGCATCTAACTTAGCAGAACTCACAACTGATTTTATAGCTCTGCATGGTAAAGGAACTATACTTAAATTGTTTTGCCAGAGAGTTCTGAAATTACTGTCTGAAACAGAGATTTGTCTATCCCATTAATTTTTAAAAGCAGAGATACATGGACTTTATATCCATGTATATATGGCCATTATTGTTGGAAAAAGGGCCTTGATCATCACCGACATCACATTTATGCATAAAGAAGTAAATCTTGGCTATAAATGTCTTTTATTAAGTTAAAGCAGAACAAAATTCCAAAGGTAGAGGGAAACACATAAGCAAACATAACATTCGTTTATGAAATTAGAGCAATCTAAACATGTTCCAGCAGTCATTAGCTATCTGCTGTGTGTCACAACTGAAAGGTTTATGCAGATCAAAACAGTAATATCGCTTCTCAAAACACATAAACATTTCTGTAAAGAAATTGTGGAGGTGGACCTGCCACACTGGTGCTGTGCTGGAGCTTGGTGAGTTTTTGATGAGTTTTTTTCACATTTCTTGGTCCAAATGTCACATAAACACAGTGTAGAGCAAGGAAACCCAACAAACCCCAGCAAAAAAACCCCGGTGTATCTTCTATATTATTTCTATATATACTTATATATATGTGTGTAAGCATTAATGAAAATTTTTAAGATATACTTGGCACACTGCAGATTTTTTCTCAGCTGGTTTTGGTAGTATTCTTTTACTTGTATTCTTGCTTGCACCACTGTGAGATCTGTTCTTTGAACAGGTCTGAAAAGACTCATGCAAGCATCAAACATCTTCCATGTTAACAAAACACTTTCTAGGTTTGTTATTAGAATTCTTAGAGGATTCACAAATCTTACACTTAGAGCTGAAGGCTGCCCATCTTCCTAGGAATTACTACCTGAGGTGGATGTCACTAAGTCAGGCTAAGCATACTCCGGAAGGATTCTACTTGTCTTATTCTTAACAGGAGAATACACCTGGGCTCTCCTGGGAAGCTGCTGTGTTGAAAACAGTAAGCAGCAGGAGGTCCAGTCTGGTGGGAAAGGATGGGAATTAGCAAACACAGATCCCACCTGCCTCACAAAACAAGAGATTTTGAATGCTGCTTCAAAATAATCTTTTATCATTTTTTAAAAAGCACTGTAAAAGTAGTCAGTTACCAATTCAGTATTTTTTACTCATGAAGCAACAGAATGTAGAACACATGGAATATTTTTTTTGTATATATTTCAGTGATTCTTACAGTTTCTAGATATGTCTCTGTAACTTTCAAAACTTTGTGAGGCAAATCTGCATCATTCTGTTATGCACCTCAGAATCACAGTGTGCTCCATATCCTGAGGTTTTCTTGTCTTTAAATCCATTGTAAACAGGCAGATATTGAACTGCTGATTAGGAGATCATCTGCAGGATGGTTTGAATGTATGATCTGTGGGAGATGTAATGATATATGGCTAAGGTTTGAAGAGTTCACACACATCCCACTCTCTTACTGGAGTGTGCTTCAATAATATATGACCATAACCCTTCATTTTTGAAAAGCTGTAACATTTACAAGCATTGTTGTGCCTCCTGGTTGGATGTAAGTAATCTTCATCTTTGAATTGTCAGTTCTTTCTAGAAAAGTAGTGTTAATTTTCCATGATAAACCTCCAGGTTTTTGGAGATTGACTTTTGGTCCATTAAAAGTTAAAATTCAGCCCACAGGGTGTGTCAGACTAATGCAGAGTGAAATGATAGAGATGTGTGGTCTTATCCAATTAAAACTGACTGAAATTTTAAGGATCTTTTGGTTGACCCTTTGGGAAAGACCACCAGTGATTTCCTAAGAGGAAAGAACTTTTAGCTTCCAACAATACCTGAATCTGTCCAAGCCCAGTACATTATTAGCTGACATCTATGGGGATTTGTAAGGACTTTTGAAGTCTTCTGGATTGTATACAGAAAGAATAGTGAAATGGATTATTTTTACTTCCATGAATAGGAGTATCATAGTTCAGTGCTAAATAAAGGAAGCTAAGGGTCAACCTGTCAGTCAAAACTCATCTACATTACAAAAATGCAGGATTTTTTTTTCCTGAGTTAGTCCTTCTTGCCCAGTGCAAACGCAGTGTAGAACTGGTGAAAGAACTGATGAGATTTGGGGACCTCAAGGACTTTCAGAGCATTCTCAGGAGGCAAATGAAGGAACAATGAATTTTGACTGTTTCTGCTCCTCTATTAAATACTAGACTTTGCACTGGGTGTTACTGCATTTTATAAATATTTCTGTACTACACACCTCTTGGTCTCTAAGTCAATAAATTGCCTAGAAAGTGTTTTGAAATGTCAGTAGATGCTGAGAGAACAGCAAGAGTGAGACAACATGCAATACAACCTGGTTGGCATTCAGTTCCAGATTAAGACTGTCAGAATTGGGTGACTGTGCATAAATGTCCACATGTGATTCAGCTCAAGTGACAGCTGACACCTGAAGTGCAGTTCTCTTGCCCACACATGGGAGTCTGGTGCCACCAGAGATGCATTAAGGTACCTCAGACACCCCCAGGGGACTGAGAGGTGACACAGGACATTGTGACACGTTGCCTTTCTGGAGAAGTAGCTCTGCCAGGGCCTCTGAAATGAGGCCCTTCTGTATAGACCCCTCAACAGGGAGGCCATCTCAGAAGTTCCCATTCCTCTGCTCATGTGGACTCAGCGATCACTGGCCAGCTTATAGTGCCAGCCTTCACAGTTAGCCTGTCTACAGGCAACCACCCACAATCTGAATAATTGTTGGTTTTTATTACATGTTTTTGTTACATCACTACTGTTGAAGCAAAAGTGATATTTATGGACTAACATTAAAGTGTTCCTGTTCATTATGGTAATAGGAGGAAAAAGGAAAGCAGGAAGGAAGGAAGAAATTGTATTTGTCCCATCTTCTGAAGGCATCTATTTTGAATGTTTAAATTAGGACTCTTCATTGGCTTTGTAAACTATTGAGACCTATACAGACCTTATCTCAATTATTTAAATTCTGCATAAACCCCTAGCTAAGGAGAGACAGTCTCCTTGGACTGATTTCATGTAGCCTTGGTAAGATGCTGAGCTGGTAACCTCTAGGACTAGTTGATAGAAAACATCAGGCATGCTCATTATATCTCAGGTCATCTGAATATCACACTTTCCTAAGGTTATTCTTAGTTCTGCTAATATGCCTTCAGACTAAAAGAGATTTAACCAACAGGTTTTTTTCAAGATATCTAACATAATATTCTATTAAACTAATTTGGCATAACTTCTCTCTTAAGTGGTTGGAACTGACTTCTAGATGTACCTCTCTTTCTCATTTTCATGGGACCATCACCTCTGAGAAATTAATACGAGGAAACAAATGCTTTCCTTTTGTTATGTGTCATTGACATGAAGTCCTTTTGCTGACACATCTTTAAACTTTCACATTGTTATGCATATCTATAATGTTTGTCTAATGTATCCATGTGTATTTTGTAACAGTATATATTTGCACTCCACCTCACAATTCCTTTGTTTTCAGAAAATTATTTCCCCAACTGAAAACATAAACTAGAAGTCATTGTCTGGTTTGGGGCCCATAGCTAGAGTTCAGATGGTAGGGCAATTGTGGAAGGTTTTACCAATTTACATATTAATTAAGCATAGTTTGATGGACCTTAATTAACGTAGGCTCAGTCAACAACTTAATTAGCCAGAAGCACATAACGAGGTTCTGGTGCCTGTCTTCCAACCCCTGAGATTTTTTGCCAAGCAAGTACAGGTTCCTCAATAGCTGTTTTCTATAGCATTGTTAAAGCTAAGACCTTAATAATTGCTCTAATGGGGGAAGTTAGTTAAAACCACGTGTAGAACACCTGAGATAGCAAAGCATCTTCATTGATCCAGCCAATTTGTAACCTGGATCAGGTATGATATTAAATAACACGTTTGTGCCAAAATCACATTGAGCACAGAATATGTTTTTTAAGAACTGTGGATGTTTTTATCTGATTGATTAGTTCCACATGTACGCAGCCCCAGGAATCTCTCCACAGGAGCCCACATGGAATTGGGATAAGCACAATTTAAGTATGCCTTTGTAGTTGAGTGACCTGCTGGGCAGGACTTCATCTCTGGTAACAATGTCTCTCCTGATATTTTGTTTAAAGGCTTGCTAGTCTGCAGCTAATTTATTTTACAAATAAAAATCAACTTTCTCCACACAGATATGTTTTAAAATTCCTTGAATGCTATCAAATATTGTTTTCGAAAGCTGGCCTGCCTGAGGACTAACACCCAGTGGGACAGGAAACATTTAGAATTTTTCCATATTTGATTCCTTGCTGCACATCTTTCACTGCTGCAAAATATACACAATACCATGTAGATGGAAATGTTAAGTGTATATTTATTTTTATTTTCAAAAGGAGAATTTTGTTATGAAATGTTTGATTTTAATGGGAAAAATGTTTCTTCTATTGAATGAAAGCAGAAAATTATCTCCCGTATTATTAGCTCCCGCTATCACAAGTATGCAGAATAAAAGTGCAAATAACATGTGCACTGTGTAATTTCTGTCCTTGCTTTCATGATACCTGGTGTAAGAGCTGCTGGTGGTGACAGAGAGAAAAACATCTGTTTTGTTGTGTGGAATTGGCATCTGAGCAAAACAGGGAGCAATTTATGACCTTATATTTTCTACTGTCGTCAGGCACAACATTGTGATTTTCTGCTTGGTTTCTGAGAAGAAGAGATAAGAACTATCTTTGAAACCAGTACCAGTCACTGCGTGAGTGTCGAATTCTATCCTGGCTTCCCCCTGAAGGGACTGATAGCACGGCCTCCCATATAGAAAGTTTTCTCTCACTGCAGAAATGCAGGAAAGTTTCCCTGAGATCAAAACCACTTACAAATTACAGATACCTCTTGCCAAAATTGAGAGAATTTATTAGTGGAAAAGATCCAGAAAGCTTCCTTGGTCTACTTGCTTGCCAATATCTTGTTATTTCTTATATCCTCTCAAAGGCTGCATTAAATGCAATCCACTCTTGTAGGTTTTAGTGATGGTGTGGACTCTTACTTAGAGGTTTATTTTCTTGGTATTAAATATTCACTTCATGCTCTTGTTTGTAGTACAAACCACCCTGCTCCCTTCAACTCAGGTCACTAAACAAAATAACTACTCTGTACATAATTATAAAAACATTTTAATTGCATTTCTAAATATACGGTAAGTTTCAGATGAATGGTGAGAATTTGTATTGAATCCTTTTGTGAAAAGCAAGCCTATAAGGCTATTGAAGCCATAATGTTTGCCATCATAAAAAAAAATAAATCATGCCTTGAAATATGGAGTGATAGAAATTTCCTTTACATATAGAACTTTAAATATCTTAGGCTAAAAAAGAGCAATTTTAATCTTTGTGGAGGCAGGCATTCAAAAAATTCAGCAGCTATCTGCAGTTGCCATATTGCATTAATGTGGATGCTACCAACATTTCTTGACCTAAGTACATAGAAATTGATGGGTACAATTTTTTTAAGCCTAAACACATATTGATAGAGCTCCCACTGAGGTTACTGCAGGCTCCAGATGTCATGTGGTAACTGACAAGGGCTGTTTGGATGAGTAACTGGAATAAAGCTAAAAATCTCAGTTTCAGTGCCTAGAAAATACAAGGGAAAGCATCTTAAACCTTTAAACACTGATTCTTAAGATGATTTTTGTATCTGGAGTTTGGATTTTTTTTAGCTATGGAGAATAGTGCTGGAAACTGTTCTGTCTAAATACACACGGAAACTTTTCTAGCAGATGATTTTAACTTCAACCTTACCTCCTCTTGAACATCAACAGAGGAAACTGTGCTTGGGCTCTGTTTCATCTTTTATTAGATTCATATTACTAGTATGTTTTATATTATTCCTTGCTACTTTTCCTTCTGATATTGTTCCTGGATAACTAATTAAAAATGGAGATTTATTTTTGCTCACCTCCATGAATCAAAATGACAGATTGTTTCATTGTTAATTCTAAAGGATAAGTCTTTTCATACGTGCCTTCTGGAGATTTGTGTCTTTCTGCATTATAGCAGAAGCTCACGTACTTAGATTTAACCCCTAATTTCACTGTTTAAAATGTGAGATAAATCTCTCCTTTAATGACTTAAATTTGGTGTCATTATGTTAAAGTCTGCAGAACTATCTTGACATTTAAAGAACATAAAATACCATCCCTACACACATAGACTGCAAACGTTTTTAAAGAGGAGACACATGCAAAATACTTACTCTTCTAAATTAATTGTTAACAGTAAAAAGTGTATATTAATGTGTAACCTGTGTTTCTCTGGAAATTTATGGTACCTATTTTCAACAGTCTTAGAACATTATTTTCTAAGGGTTTCTTGAGTTCTTAGATTGAATACCAAATTCAAGTGAATGCAATCAAGAAGCAAAGCAAAATATTAAAATGTCATGAAGCTATGTGAACAGCATTTTCTTAAGATACTGAATTTTCAAGTCCTAAGAGTGAACAAATGCTTTCTGCAGTAGTGTAGTTTTTCCATGTAAGTGCTTACAATGGATTTCAAATAGGAAAAGAGATAAAAATGTTATGTCTCATACACAGAATTCATCATGTTTTTAAATCCCCATAATCAGTCATCCTCCTGGAAGTATTCAAGTAGTTACATGTAATTAACTTGCATTTGCACAGTATTTTTCAGCATAAGGAAATCTGTACAAAGCGCTCCCACTGTACAGAAAGGGTAACAAAGAGGTTCAGTGTTTTGATCTGATTCTGGAATTTCTGAGCCAAGTAGGTCTCTAGTGTTCATGATCAGAGGTCAGGACATCCCTCACATATGCTCCTCTCTCCCCCATGAGAAGAGGTTTTCCCAGAATCAGTCCCAGGGAGACCTATTGGGGAAGCAGGTGGGGGCTTATTAACAAGACACATTTGTTTGAGTACAATTGTAGTCATTAACAATGCAGCCATTGAGCTGCATATACACAGAAAGTAAATATTTATGTGGTTGGTGATCGATCTGGAAGAAGTAAAAAATGGGGGGAAATGATTTTATATTGTTAGATGTCTGACTTTCTGTTATTCCATTTCTATGTTGTCATCTTTGTATAGAGCTGTAGGCTTGGAAATGCTAGATCAAAAGAAAAAAAAATTTAAAGTTAAAAAAACCCAAAAAACAAAAACAAACAAACAAAACCAGCAAAACAACAACAACAAAAAACCCCAAACAACACAACATGAAACACAAAAACAACCTAAAAAACAACAAAACCAAACAACAAACAAAATGCTGGGAAAAAGCATGCCAAAAAAACCCAACCAGCTGTAGCAGATACTGTTCACCATGAAAAATGTGGTGTTAATTCTCTCTGGTTTTTTTCTGTAGGAGATCATTAGGGGGCTTTATGTTCTTTCCAGACCAGTACAAAAGGCATTCAATATCTTGATGTGTCTCTATGAATTTGAAAAATATGACCTCCATAGGGGATACTACTGTTGGTTTTACACCATTAATGTTTTCCTCTATTTATTTCTGCAGAATACCTGCATCATCTTTTAAAGTGGGAATTGCCTGGGGTGACAAATTGAATCTTCAGTCTTTGCACCTGACGCCACGAGAGCCTATAAATTAGTCATGGACTAGGAAGATACAATCCTAAATGTTTCTGTTTCTCATAGAAAAACAATCCTTGGGGTCACTAACAAAGAACGAAAACCCTGTACTTATTTGCAAGAAAGCAATTAATTATTTACACACATGTGAATATTTGCCATTAGCATCTTTAGAATTAGAAGTCCTTGTTCTGCTAGATTTGCTTCTGCCCTTGAGAGTGTAGCCATTAAGAAAAGGTATTTGTTGACCCTTTTAAATACTGGGAAGAAACAGAAAATATGATTCTAAAGCAGAGCTGTATGTGTCCATTGCTTTTGATCTTTCAAAAGAAACAAAGATTAAGGTATCTTATTGCAAAGCTACAATAGTGTGGAATCACTGGTAGTGACTGTACTATCACCCATATGGTGGTTTATTATTCTAGCACATTCATGCCTAGGATGAAGCAAATAAATTATTGAGTGCTGTGAGTGATTTCATTTATGTATATATGTATGTATGCATGTATGTCATTTTTAGAGCAAACAGTAGAGAAAAACCTTGCATCCTCATATGCCTCCCATGGGGAATCTTAATGCCATTCAGCCAGGTGGAGCTTCTATGTGCTTTTTTTTCCCATTCACTGCCATCCACCCATCCATCATAATGCCCTGAGCAGTTTTCATCCATGAAAACTCCTTGCTATAGCAATATATAAGCTTTGTAAATAAAGTCTGGCATCCCTGAGGGGAACAATATAGACTTCCAGGAATTCTCATATATTTAATCTGGTTTAAGGCCTGAAAAGTATATTTCTGTAATAAAATATTTTAATACCTTTTTGTCCAGGGAAATTTTTTTTCCATGGCAGGTGACCCACAGGACTGCTGCGGATATGAACATTTAGGAGTTTCAAATGGATGCAGTATGATGCAGGAATTTTTTAAAGATTACTCCAAAGGGAAAGGATCCCATCCTCCTCACCCCCAGTATCTGATCAGTTTAAAAGCATAAAGATCCATGCTATCCCTGCATGTAGAGGCAGAAAAATCCCAATGGCTACAGCCAAAGCTGCATGTGTGCATCCAAGTGCAGCATTTTGGTTTTGAAAGTTAACTAGGATATGAGAGAACAGAATAGTGTTTTCTGTAGGACGTTTCATATTTGTTACTGCCCAAAGCACCTTACAAGGACGCATAAATGAGATACTGATAATATAGGAAGCATGAAAGAAAGCTGAGAAGGTATTAGGTGCTTAGCAGGAGATACAAAGCATTCCAATGAGCAGAGCTTGATTTAATAAAAAAAAGCAATAGTGGCTTTTCAGTGAAAATACTGATATTATATTTTTTCTGCTTCCTCTTCCTCCCTGTCTCTTACATGCATAAAAGATGCCACCAAAATTTTGAGAATTTTTTGATCCACTGTCTTAACACTGTTGACTTCTTTTCCCTTAGGCCTGGTATTCTGAGCATTCAGCAAGACCTGGGTGTTAGTTTTGAAAAACAAAATATCTTCTCAGCTTTGGCCTTACAGTGTGAAACGCTTTAGTCCAGTTGTGACAGTGTTAGGATAGAGAGTGTAGTAGGATACGTGCAGTCATTTGGAGGGAAAACCCTCCTAAGCAGCAAAGCAAGGTGGGCAGTTTTCTAGTGCCTTCTTTAGGCACCTGAGCAGAGAGATCTGAGTTGTCTTTGGCACTCAGGACTGTGTGCCTGACCTGAGCTGACAAATCTTGTGGGGAGCTTGAATTCAGAGCCAATGTTGTCACATCTAACTTAGGCATAGCATTGCCTTATGAGTGCTTCCAATATACTGGATTCCTCCTCTGTTGCCTCTTGCCATGATGTGGGTAAACCTTCACTGTGCCACCCTGATTGGAGTCCCCAGTGACTGGAGCAGCAAGGTACGTGGATCCAGCTCCATGGAGCAATGAAGAGCTGCCATAAGAACCCAACCACGGGGCAAATGCTGAGCAAGGAGATTCCTCTGTAAAGCTCATAGTGAGATTTGGGGTAGCTGAAAGGATGTGGGAGTTGATAAGCCCCTGGAGCCCAAATAAAGTTAAGTTTTTAAGGCAAAAGGGGCAGTCATTGTCTGGAGATAATGTATTTAGCCGGAAATTCCTGACTTCACCAACTGAACAATTTTAGAATTTGTGGGTTCTCATAATCTGTTTCTGATGCAACATGATAGTTGCATGCGCCTGTAATTTCCCCTCTAAATCAATTTGTGAGTAAGCTTTCTTGCAGTGACTGCATAGTTCTCACTGTTTACCAGTCTCTCTTCATATTACTGACATCAAGGTCGGATTTATCTGATTATATTTACTTAATTGTTTAATTTGTCAAAACATTTAATAGAAGGCTTCTGGAATGATATACTCAGTATTTTCACTATAAAAATAAGCAATAACATGTGTATCTGTCTGCTGCTGCATTTGAAGTGATAGGATTTGATTTGGGGCAGTGCCAGGACATTGTGATTTTGTAGTCTGGGTGGAACAGCTTGGATGCAATCAAAGGTTTTCTTGCTGTTTAGTCTCTGCCTTACAGTACACAGGAAAATAGAAGGCATTCTTAAGTAATTATCATAATAATAAGATTACATACCTACAAGCATCCATACAGACATGCAGACACTACTTTTACAACTCTTATATATGATTATTTAACAGCCCTACTTGAAATGATTAGTTGAACTGCTTTCTTGTATGCTTGCTTGATTTTTATACGTATCTATATAATTCTGTTTACATATTCTTCCTGCCTGTTATTATTTTTTAGATGAGGGTGAAGGCTATCAATACTGCTGCTGCAGGACCCAGGTTTTTTAACAGTGTAGTGACTGGGGCTCATTTTGCCTCATTAACTCACCCAAGATTCCCTATTAATCTGTAATTTTGCACTTGGTATTGCAGTGGGAGCTGAAATAAAAATAAAATGAGGAGGTATGATAAGAAGCCCAGAGGTTTCTAAACTGTAGTGTTTTAGTTAGAGTTAAGGGAACAATTGTCTTACTTTTCGGATCATAGCAGTGGTCAGAGGCAAAAGCCATCTCATGAAGTGGAGTGGGGTCAGGGTGCTGCTCCAATGAGGAGAAAAAGGAAAGCTGGAAAGGAGGTCAAGGCAGGACCTCTGGGAAAAGGGACTTGTCTGCTCCAGCTGTTGAGTGAAGTGGCAGGAAGGGCTGAGGTGTGGGACCCAGCTGTGGAGGAGCAGCTTTCCCTGGGCATAGCTGCCTTTCTTTGCACCCACTGGCACCCATCACCTCCTGGCAAACCAGGCAGCAAGGCCAAAGGTGCTCTCCTGCCCCCACCATCTGGCTGCTTCCCTTATGCACCTAGAGCTGGCTGCCCTGGTTCCTGTGCTCTGTGTGATACTGGCATAAAAAAGGAAAAATGTAACCCGCAGAAATGTACACACACGTGTGGTTACACAGAAGAGTTTGTCAGTGATGGGCTACAGGAAAGTCTTAAAATGCTGATAACTTTGCCTGTACAGTTAACTGCTTTTTCCAAAAGGGAATGCCTTCAGGATCAATGTGGTTAGTGTCTTTTTGGTATCTCCCTTTCCAAACAGCAAACAGGCATGGGAAAGGGGATGGCTCATGAACAAAGATTTCTGTAGTCCCTTCCACTTAAAGCCTGAGCTAAAACTAATGATTGCCAAGGAGTCAGCCGGCTGTTTAAAACAACAGGTCCTTAACCTGAAAGTTAGCATGCTTTGCACAACCTCCTCTGCGTAGGAAGGGAGCTTGCAGCACCCTTCTGGCTGTCACAAGATGTATTATCCCTTCCAGGAGCTCTCTGCCTAGGCTGGCATGAGCACTAAATGAGGTCTTTTCTTACCTGTAGAGGAGAGCTAGCTCTCAAAAAGCATTAACCTCCTGCCAGACTCCACCTCTTTGACAGTCATAATATTTTAGGTTAAATATCATAACATGTTAAAGACAATTCTGCATTCCTTTTTTCTAGCCTGTGGCTTTCAAATTGTAGGGGTTATATTCAGGTCAGACTGTCAGCTCTCTCTCTGTAACAGTCTAAAGGCTAAATCCCTTTCAAAAAAGAAAATAAATCTTCAGTTCTCACATCATGATTTGGTATCTGGAGCTGAGGCTTCACAGAAAAGATCAAATAGCCTAAGCCTTGTGACAGAACTGTAAGGAATGGCAACGCCTCATTATCCCACAGAGCAACATCTCAGTTATAGCAGTCTGTGAATGTTCTCTGAGACACATGACCAAGAATATATATAGTCCCAGTGACAGAGATGGTACTGCTCCTGTGCTGTGTGTGTTGGGGATTGCTGTTTGTGCTCCAGATTTCTATATTGTTATAGCTGCCCACTCAAGCATTATGTGAGGTTAATTTGATGGTTGTGGCATGTCAAATGGCAACAAGATGGGAGATAGTGTGCAGAAGTTAATGACTCATGGGCACAGATGGGGCCAAAATTGGTTATGAGTGGCTGCTTGGCATTAAATTCCTGGAAAATTAAAGAATAGAGATGGAGGGACAAAACAGTGAACAGCTTGTTCTTCCTCGGTGTTTGTCCTTGAAAAGGGAGCAGGACCCTTGTCCCATTTGGACCCAACCATGAGCTCATCTCAGCCTGCACACTCTTCTCCAACAGCTGCAGCTGTGTTGGAGCAACCTCAGTGCCTGTGCTAATGGGATAAAAGCATTTCCATGTGCTCTGTTCATTCACAAAGCACATGTCCCTCCCATGGCCTCTAGTGTATCCTCATTCCCTTGAAATGGATTCAAATATTAAAGCCTGCTATGTTTAATTATTGCTCTGTCTGTGAGGAAATAAAATCTTACAGCCCTTTTAACATGTTTCAAGCCTGGTAGGTATAAGTCACAAATGTGCAGTGAGTAACAGGAAATTCAGAAGCCATCAGAAAGCAGTAATGTGCTCTGAAGAGAGGGATCATAAAAGTTACATGGTCTTCTCAGCCATGTGTGCAGGGTTCTGCAGCTCCTGGCCTGATGAGTAACATTCCTCAGCAAGGATCCCTCACAGTCAGGACCTGTGCAGGACAAACTCACCTCAAGGTGAGGTGTGGTAGCACTCTGGAGGTGTCACAAACCAACCCATGAGCAGGTAGATTGCTACTGGGAGAATTTTGTCCTGAAAGTTTTTAGATCCCCATTATTTCAAATTAAGTCAAATGGAAGAGCTTGGCTTCAAGCCTTTTGCCTACAATATGCAAATTTTTTTTTTTTTTTTGCTTGTGTGAGTATAGAATGAAACACATGTGGGAAAGGTTTCTCTTTTATATATACCCCTGCTATCCTTCTGCTTTGCTTCTCCCACAAGTTTCTGATTTTGGGGAAATACTACATTATGCATGAACCAGCTATTTGACATTACCCTTTGACTCAAATGTAGCTTTTTCTGTATATGTGTATACACGTTTTAATAAAGGTATGTGTCTGCTCTTCCCCTGTCCCCCTCCTTTTCCCAGCACAGAAACCATTGCTTTCTTTAAGTAAGGTTGTAGCAAAACAGCACCAAAACAAATTAGCATCATTCTCTCTTCTGCCATTAGAATATCCATTATGATTTCTGGCAGCCACAGCAGCAGCAGGCAAGCTCCACTATCCTGTGGTTTGGGGCTTTTTGAAGTATTTATCTATTTGTTGAGAAGCAAACAATCCAAATAGAAACCACGGCTTACTTTCAGTTTTGCACTTGCACTACATGCTTTTTGACATTGCCTTTTTTAATAAATAAATAATTTCAGTTTTCTTCTGGTTCATAATCACTTTACTCTTTCTTCTTGCATGACGTTTTCCTCTGAAGGTTTAAAGACTTGTTTTTGCTAGAAAGCCCCTCCTGTCTTTTTGTTTCTAAAGACTGGGGTTTTTTAAGTCTTTAGACTACATAGGGAAAAAATTACTAAGAGATTAGACAGATATTTCTTGGAAGAGGATGTAAAAAAGCATAAATTATGTTTTGTGGAGGATGATACACCTAGTGATGTAGTTGGAAGAGGTTATTCAGTGTTTTTTTCACATGGAGATGAAACTGTTTGCTAATGCCTGTTGACAATATGTGTTGATGGTGCTAGGCTCCTAGCCTGAGCTCTAGCAAGTGATGATAAATTCCAGACTCTAATCAAACATCTTTCAGAAACATTAACATTTGCTAAATAAACATATTTTTCTCTTCTCTATTGCATGTAATGGATGTTTTTAGCATTGTTTGCCAGTCTTTTTATAAAGCATAACAGATGGCCACTGCTTCTGATGAAATAATTATATTACTTTACCCTTTTCTTGGGAAAGAAAAGGCTTGGGCTTGTTACTGCCATTCATATTTTCTGTAAATGACCCTGATGACAAAGACAAGAAAGTTTTTGGTTGAAAAATCTATTGCCAGTTTTAAATGAAAGAATGGCTACTTCTCTCAGGTTTGATTTTCACATTGGTCACCCTCTTTATAAAATGTGACAGGGAAAGTTTAATCCAGAAGTCTGTGAGGAAGCACAGAGCTGTAAAGAGGCAGCTCTCAGAGTGATGTGGTACATCTGTGCTGCACCCAGAGATAGATCTTGGGAGTGGTCAGGGACCTCTCTTCTTGATCTACCTGATAATACAATTGCTTGAAGAATTTTATGTCCATACCCCTGTGTGTCTTATTGGACTTTGTGTTCTTGGTGACACACCAAGGCAGCTGGCTGAGCATTACTGAGGCACTAAACTGGCAGGTACAATTATGTATGCAAGGAGCTGTATGTGGTGTAAAGTGGTCTCTAAAATAGGTTAAAATCAGGCTCCCAGGTCCAGTGTTTGTGAAATACTGGCTGGGGAGGTCAGTCTGCTCTCTGAAGTCAATATTTGTCCTGTTGAGAACCTGAACACTCTCAGAACTGATGCACTGGGAGTGTTCAGGAGCATTCTGGCAAGATGGAGTCCTTTAGCAGCCCGCTGCTGTGTGTGCATTGAATGGCAGATGAGAGCAGACTCCTCAGATTCAGAACACACTTGATTCCTAAACATTTCAAGAAAGTATTTGGCCTTTGACATTGATGCCATACCAGAGATTGCTAATAATAGCATGCCTGAACTTCTGTTAGAAAAATAAGCACATCCCTCAGCAATTCCCACACTCCTAAGTTAAATCACCACAACATCATATTAATGCCAGGGCTGATAAGATACAGAGAAATATTAAAACGTCAATTGAATAAAATTTTTTCTCATTTGAGAGGTCTTTTTCACAAGCCTGAAAATAAGAACAGTATGATATCAGCTAATCATTTGTCAGCACCCTTGCTCTTGGACACACACAGGATTGGCAGGATGCTCTTGTTCCACTTGCTTGCCCAAAGCTGCTGAAGTTCTGCTGAATTGTTGTGGCCAATGCAGTTTCATTCCCTACCCCTAAAATAAAGGAAGTGTGAGTAGGAGGAAGAATTAATTGAATTAAGATAGAGGAATTCCTAAGAGGAAGTACTGTGAATGGATGAGCTTGGAGAGGAAGTTTCATCTGAAGGTTAAGCTGTTTGGTTTTTGTATTGGGGGATGCAAGGGGTAGGTAAGATCAATAAATCGTCTCCAAGAGGAGGTCAAACTTGTATAGATACTTTTAGGTTTGTGTGTTTTCTAAGCAGACTGGTAAAGACTCAACCTGTTCACATCCACAAATAATATGAAACTGATTATTCACAAAGATCGAAATAGGGGGATATATACCAAAATTTCATATTAACTATTTCTGTATCTAGGAAGAAATGAGCAACAGAAATATGTGAGTGCAGAAGAGGATAAAAGTTTGTTTCGTTATGAGGAGACCTGATTTTAGCATGGATCTTGGAGGATGTAATTAGTGGAATAATAATGTTTCCACAGAGTCATTTTATATGATAGCTGCCCTGGTATTGAACACATTTCTCACCTGTCTGGACATAACATTCAAAACTTGGTTTTTTGTCTGATACAAAAATTCAGTGTTTGTGTTTACTGCTTATTGCTTTTGAAGGGAAAGAAAAATGTACATTTTAAATTAGGAAAGACAGAAGGAATATGAAAATTACCAAGATGGATTGATATCCAAGTGAATAGTTTGAGTTATCCCAAGGTTTACTTGGTGGTGATTTATCCCCCCTTATGCTGACTGTCAGGATATTCTGTTGCTATAGGCTGGTGTGGAACACACTCTGCATTAATGGTCAGAGTTCAGTGATTTAATTTTATTTTTGCAAGCAGAAAGCTGGTCCTTAACAAAAACTCTTGTGTCTCAAGGGGGTAGGCATATGCTGGGAAGAAAATATATCACAAATTTCAAGTATGCAAACTTGTGGCCTTTTAAGACTCTAAGTACAGAGGAATTACAACACAGAGACTTCACGGATATGGTAATGCTGGGGCATAAAATGCAACTCCTGGAATGCAGCAACAGTGTGTTTCCTCCACAGCCATTAAAACCAGGTGAAAAGCAGCTGCTGGTTTGAACCTAAGCTGTCTTCTCTTTGTGTGGAGAAATCAGCTTTAGCATCAGAACTGGAGTTGATGTCATCTTGGGAAGAAGTGGATCTTACAGTGTTAAAGATGAAAGAACTGCCTGCTATATATGGTTTTAAAAATGAATTTTATGGTTGCTAAGTTTGGATCTGAAGCTTAGATGAGAAGTAACCAAAAACTGTTCAGATTTTCCCTGCAAATAGAAAGTTTGTGCAGTTTCTACAAGAAACTGGTGTCACATCTGCCTCGCAGAGAGGTTCCTGCTCCTTTCTGAGCCTCTGGGCGTGGGGGCGGTGCAGGCTGTGCCCAGCGGGGCCAGGACACTTATTGCACTTATTAAAGCTTAATGTGAATTTCTCTTCTGCAAATACTACAAAACTGATATATATGCTTATCTTCAAGACACCATCAGTTTCCTGCTTCATCTGAATCATCAGGGAAACATAAAAATGACGTACTATTCATGCTGATAAGCACTTCATTCAGAAGATCAAGGTGCTGCACTCAGTTTTGCCACCGCTCCCCTGCTCCCCGCCTGGCCCCGCTTCTCTCTCTGTGTGTATGCACCAGTTTGGGATTCCTGCGCTCTTTGTTCTGCTTTTACATAGGTGTGTGGGTTCTCAAGCATTGGGACAGCGGAATGGTGGAGTCACCATCCCTGGGGGTATTTAAAAATGCACAAAAACACCTACCCTGCATAGGTACATGGTTTAGTAGTGGGCTTGGCTGTGCTGAGTTAATAGCTGGACTCAACCTTAAAGGTATTTTCCAACTTAAATGATTCTGTGATTTACATTAAATTCTTGAAGTTTCTCCTCTTCCCATCTCTGTCTCATAATTTATCACCCCATCTATTTTTGCATGTTTATTCCTGCACTTACCCTGTAGGTGCTACAATTACCCAAATACTGACACCAGTGACAGGATCATTATGATGGATGATGTCTGTCTTGGTAAACAGAGGGTCAGCTGCAACTTTGGGAACAGATTTCCTTAAAATTGCTGAGCCTTCTGGCAGATGACTTCACCATCACCTTCAAATTTCCCAAGTCAGGTTTGGTGTGTGTTGAAGAGCAAGGGGGCAACAAAAACCTTTCTTGCACTTCAGAAAGGAGCCCAAATACAGAGTGAGTATGGCTGGGTTTATTTTGTAGGTAACACAAGTGGTGATTGTAGAACAAGCAAGACAATTTTACCTCAACTAACTACAGTACAAAAATGCCTCTTGCTGAATGCTTATTATTGTATTTGCAGACTGGCTTCATATGTACCACATGTGCTTATTGTTGTTGCATTGTGACTTCAAGCTTTTATGAAGTGATAAGCCACATATTAATAGTTTTAACAGAAGGTTCTCTAGTTGTTAACATGGTAACACCTTGCAAGTACAACATGTTATGTCCATTTTTCGTTCCAGAAATATGCAACATTCTGCACTTCAAAATACATAAGGAAAGTGTCTATTTAGTACTTAGATCTGCTCAATATATTATCTTCCATGATTTCCTACCCTGTTGCTCAGACCTGCTATAAAAATTTGCTGTCTCAGACTGCAAAATATTAATTCATTTCCCAGGAATCTCTTTGGATACAAGCTGTAAAAGCAGATTTGGAAGTTGAAAGCACATTTGCTCTTGCTCAGTCTTACTCCAAACTGAAATGATTGCAAACACTATTATAGTAACAGGTGTTCAAATATATCCAACTAAATTATTAGCCAAGCTTGGAAGATTATTTTTGTTCTCCCTGACCACAGTCAGGTTATCAGTTGCATATGGATGTAATCCTACTCATATTTACCTCAGTAAAAATTGGGCCATTTTTAAAACAAATTAATTTCATAATAGCAGACTGTACCAGATGTCATTGGAAAATTTCAAACTAAGGTAGCAGGTACATAATGATCACAGTGACCCAAAGAAAGTCAAAACATTAGTGTTTTGATGATAATAAAAATTAGAAAACCTTATGTTTATTTACATTCTATGTCTCCTAATAAACCAAATTAGGAAGTCAAATTAAAATAAGTTAATGTGTTAAAACTTCCCTGTAATTGCATCATGAAGACTACAAACAAGTATAAAAATTTGAAATTTGGTGCCTTTACAGTAACTCCATTCAACCTGCCCTTCTAAGTAGGCAGTGCATGAAAGCATTTGCCCATGAGTAATATCTTAGTAACTGGTTGTGATTTGATGTGACACATTTTGTCCCCAATTTGCATACCTGATAATAGGCTTCCCAAATATCACCTTCAGATTCAGTGGCAAAAAAGGAACTCATCTGAAAGAAACACTGGATGAAATGTTGGTGATGGGACAATCCCGGGTCTGTGTCCGAATGTGAGACAAAGAGTTCAGACCATTAAAAGCTATATGGTCTATTGCCATGCTAATGTTTAGTTCTTTGTTTAGTGCAGACTTTTAAACATGTTTGCATGACTCATTAAATCCTCTGAAATAAAAGTTCTCACAATTCCAGTACAGTGGAGCAGTTATTTTTGGACTTAATTACAAACAGGCTAGATAATGAGCTACCTAACTTGTCCCCTTTTCGGAAGAAGGAAAATGGTTTGTGACCTCTCCTTTCTCTAAACGGTATCAAAATGCACTGTATTTGATAGATAAGGAGTGGAAAGTCCGTGAAAAAATGAAAGGGGTGCATAAGCAAAAGCCTGTTGGACAGCTAATATTTTAAATAACAAGTAAGAATATGTTTTTTGTGACCCTATTAAGTATTCAGCTTAATAGAATATGGTAACCATAGCAACCCCTTATCACCTGTTTGAGACGCTGCAACATCTCCACGAAATGTGCATCAACTGCCCTGCTAATATTTATAAAATGCTGAGAATATTGGCTCTTGGAAATGGTCACACTGAAAAACAAATGCATAAAAATGCTTGAGACTCAAGATCACCTGTCTACTGTCTGATTTCTCCTTGCCCTACTACTTTATTTTTATATATCAGTTTTATTTAGCAAAAGCAAAAGATTAATGGGTTCAAGAAGTCACTGGAGGGAGCAAAGTGATGGACACAGATCACTGCTCACCTACAGCATGCCCATAATAACCACCCTCAGTTAAGTGTGCTGAAAGTTTTAGTTTGTGGTGGCCAAACAAAGCCTACATAAAGGGAAAAATTTCCCAAAAGAATTGAACATGAAAACTCACAGGAAGACACCCAAAATAAGGAAAGTACAGATCCCCTCCTTGCAGCAGTTATCAATCTAAAAAGACTGGGTTGTGCCATTTTCTTTATTTGCAGGATTTCAAATTTCATAAAGCTTTTACAATAACGATATCATGAGCTGTAGAGACAGCTTCTCTTGTTTTAGGTGTTGCATTTCAGATGGTCTCTCTTCTTTTTCAGCTTTGAAGCTGTAAGTGGTCAGAGCTTTACACTTCTAAGATCTAATATGAGAATATGGCAGGTGAAATTTTCTGTGAAGTTATTTCTGTGCCCCTAAAGGCTTTTAGGGCTCAGGATGCTGGGATGGCCTGGAGAGCTCCTCTGCTTAAGTTTCATCACCTTTTCCCAAAGGAATCTGTGCTTTGTCGTTTTTTGTGGTGTACTATGTTTTTCCACACAATTAAATACTTACAGAAGCAGGTAGTCCCAGTGAATTACGAGTTCCTGTGATAAAAGAAATATGGAAATTGTATTTAAATCATGAGAGTCTTTCATTTTTGCATCCTTAGTATGATTCTTTTTTTCTCTCTCACTTCAGTGTGAAGTGCAGTACACTGTCTACATGTGCTTCCACGCTGAAGAGACATACAGAAGGAGGAAAGCAAATCAGTTGTTGCCAAGTGATTTGGTAATGGAGCAACATGACTGCACAACTCAGCTTTACTCCTCTGTATGTGCTGAGGGGTCTTCCTGTCTCATTCTGGTCTGCAGCATCATTTGGTATCAAGTTATTAGCTGTTAATTTTAGGTGACAGATGGGAAACTGAGAGCACCAAAAGCTTGGATTGCTGAGGATGACAGGGTATTCAGGACATCACTGTGCGTTCCCATTGACATCGAGGACCTTCTTTATGCTCAAGAGATGTGGAAAAGGCTTTATGAAATGCATGTTAGGACCTTTGCATATCATTGCAGTTTCATAGTGAATTACAGCAAAATTACAGCTGAGGAAGATGTCTGAACAAGAAGGAGAGAGAGAATGAGCATATGTGACAGTGTGGCCCTAGGGATCAAAATCTGCATGAAATAGTTTAGAAGGCATGCATTAACCTTCATCATTGGGCTGATGTGCAGTAGCAGCTACTTCTGTGCTTTCTTTTACTCTGTTGTTGGTGTAAAATAACGATATTGGAGAATGTGTTGCAGGCTGGAGTTGAGTCTCTCTGCAAATAAGTCTATGTATTTAAGAAGACAGACTCTGGACAATATCTGCCAATTTCAGCATTGAAGTGATAAATGCAAACTAATAACAACCTGTGAAAAGAAGAGATACAAAAATTAATGCCTAAGCATTTTATTTCTTTGCTGGGCTTCACTTTCCATGTGTCTTACCTGAATCGGATTTTCTGGGTTACTTCATATTTTTTGAGTATCTTTATGAAAATGTTTATCACCAAGTCTGCTTTTTTATTTTAGTTTTCTTTTATAAGGGCATCTTATAAAATGGGAATCAAAGGTTCAGATTACAAAAGTGGTTTGCTTGGAACCTGGAGAAGCACATTATCTTTGCAGTCATTGTCTTTTATTGCCAGTGCCGTTTAACAAAAAGGGAGAAGTGAATAGGTGACACCTCTGGAAATGTGAGCTAAAGAAAGTAAAAATTGTTTTGAAAACTGGTGAACCTACACTATATATTCCTGTAAAAGGAACAAGGTGCAGGGAGTCATAAAAGTGCCATCTGAAAATGGTTTAAAAGTTAAAAAAGGGCTGCTCGACACAGATAGAAGTGTGAGACCCAACCAGACTGGTCCTCCCAGGGCAGCCCCAGTGAGCCTATTTATAAACACATCAATTTGAAACCCTCCTTAGCTGGTTTTAAGCAATGCTCCTGGTGAGAAAAAACATTAATGTGATAAGCAAAGACTTTCTGAAACTGTCTCCAGCTTAACTTCTGTGACTAATGCTTCGTGATATCTGCCCACATCCTTGAATTGCTTCATTTAAAATCTTCTCATAAAAAGGTTCTTTTGATTTTCTTCTAAATTCTTTGCCTGTTTTTCTCATTTGAAATTAGAGGAATGTGATGGTTTTGGTGTTAACCTTCCCACATAAATATATTACATGGTCAGTACCAAGCGTTTCTCTGAAGCAGTGGGAAGGTGTAGTAATCTGATATTTCATAGGTAACCTGACCTTGATGGTAACCCCAGTGAACTTCAGAAGCTTGTGAGTAGAATCATGAGTCACATATGTTAGCAAATTCTCAGTTGTATAAAGCAGTTTTCCTGCCAGAGTTTAAGGATTTGGGATTTGGGTTAAGGTTTTTGCTGTCATTCTCCAGCCCACACCCTACAACCTCATGTCACCACCAACACTGCAATCCACTGGTATCCTGAGTAGGGAAATATTTTGTTCAGTTGTAGGGAAGAGCACCTTAAGACCCAGTTCTTTTTCCCTGAGAAAGTCCAATATGCCTTGGATTTTTCTTGAAGAATTTGAACATATTTCTCTACACATTCATGGGTGTCTACATGCACACACATACAGAGACACACACACTTTTTTCGAAATAATTTCAGTAGTCCGATTGTTGTGTTGTCTTGTCAGTACGCACTTTTGCATTCTAAATACTTAGATTTAGTCCAGAAAATTGTAGTTACATCTACAAAGATTAGTCTTATTGTGTCTTTCATTCCTGCTTATAACAGAGACTGTGCTGCCCTGATTACAGCAATGTTCAATGTTTTAGCATTTATAGGTTTATTCTCTCCTTTATTACCCTCAGCAGTATAAAGACAGCTTGAATACTCAGTCTGAGAATTCCAGTGAAGGAGATGAAACACCTTGCACCCTGGGCACAGGTAATTTTCAGGCTGCAGTTCATATTCCCAGTGTTTAAGATACGATTCCAAATCACATCACTTCACAAGTTTTCCATGTGATCCCCTTGCTGCACAGCTGACAGGTAACTTTAGTACCCCCATTCCAACAGACTGCTGGTTCACAGAAGCCCTTTTCCCATGGGGCAGGGGGGTGGCAGGGGTAGCCAGGACACTGGAAAAAAGAGAAAAGTGAGAATTCTCTACAAAAATATTCTCAGGAATTTCAACTGCAAAAAGTAATTTTCTTATTAAACTAAGTTTCATGAGATAGTGCAGACTGCTGGCAAACTTTCATTATTAGAAAAATGAAAATTAAATAACAATACTTTAGTCTGACTTGAGCTTTTAGACAACTTTGGCTCCATTGATCTTAGCTGAAATACTGATTTGAGGTCAGCAAAATATTGGTTGGTTGTCCCTTCAGTGACAAAATCCTGGGATTTTTAAAGAGATACCTGAGCTATTTTTTTTACCTCTGTACGACCAAAACTGTGTAGTGTCACTCCAAGGAAATACAAGAGAACATTGAAATATCAAATGTTTTCTGAGAACAAGAAATGTGAGGAATTAAAATTTGTGCAGAAATATCCCAGTTTTTCCTGTTAATGCCTTGTCCCAGGTGAGATTTTGACAAGATGTTAAAACACCGGCATTTCTTCTGTTTCGGAAAGTTTTGCAACACAGAGTCAATCTCTCTATAATTCTTCCTGGACATGGCACGGTCTCAACAGTGCTTAGAGTTTCCCACTTCTGACACACTTGTACATGGCATAGGACATGTCTAACCTTTTGCATGCAGGTTCTGTTTAGAGCAGAGTGGCTTAATTGTGAGTGTTACATGCTTTTTTTGCTAAACCAGTGGTTTAGAGGCTTTTATTTCGAAAAGAAGGATTTGCATGGTTTGATGATCTCAGCTAACACGCAGATAATGGGGATTTGAGTAGATGCCTGCTTGCTTCAAGTGACAATTTATCAGTTTAGGCTTTACCTTGTTTTCGTTAAAGAAATTGTGGCCAGATGACTCTCCCTCGAACCTGTGTGAACATATGTTTGGACATATCTCCTGGAATAGGAGAAAAATACTGATTTTGACAGATAGTGTTCGATGTTTGACTGACGAAGGCTCGTTTGTTATAACTTCTGCTGTTTGCCCAAATCTTTATTTGCTTATCTTGAATCATTTCATGACTGACTTTTGCAATTGGTCACTAAATAAGCAATTGGTACGAAATGCAATGGAATAAAGGCCCTCTCTGTTTTTTCTATGCTAATAGAGGTCACAGATAGATAAGGCAATTCCTGACTTCTCACTTTAAAATTCTTTCATGGAGGCTTCCAAGGACTGGAATATTAAAA
Organism: Melozone crissalis; assembly: GCF_028551555.1. Lineage (NCBI taxonomy): Eukaryota > Metazoa > Chordata > Aves > Passeriformes > Passerellidae > Melozone > Melozone crissalis. The sequence continues at coordinate 55,943,515 of NW_026535791.1, read as the reverse complement.
AAATGTAGTAATTTAACTATTGTCTACTACTTCTAAGAGTAATGAAGTGTAATTATCACTGAAGGAACAACTAATTTTAAAATAGTGGGAAATCAAATGGAAAAGTAGTGGTAAACTAATTATGATTTCCATTTAATTCAGCATTTATATATACTAGAGAACAGATGTTTTAGAAATTCTGAACCCTTGTAGCATCCTTCTTTGCTAGTCTTTTTAGCTTACTATACTTTCATAGAATTTTAGAAGAGACTATCAGAGTCTTCTGATCACTAATTTATTACACATGACTGTGCACCAGCTTGTTCAGCCTAGCAGATCAAGTATCTGCCTCATAGCAGATGTAGTAAAATGAAATCCAGCAGATATTATTCTTTTGATTAAAAAGCCTTAATCAAAAAGTCTAGTCAGTGTAGTCCTAAGGCAAGTGCAGATGGATAATTGTTTAACCACCTTTTTGTCTGTTTGAGCTGAGGATTACATAGGTTGCATAAGTTATGGAGAAAGAAGCTGTCCTGAAGATATCTTCCCTTCTCTCCTGCCTGTGGCTGGTACAGTCCCAAGTGAGATCAGAGCACCTTGAGTGATTCTGTAAAGGGTGAATGATCTTCTAAGGGTTGTTCCACCAAGAGGACTGAAGGATGCCCTGATCTTCCCCACAGCTGCCTGTTTTACTGACACCCTTCCAAAAGGCTGAGTCTTGAGAGGCAATGAATTCCCCAAAAATCCACATTAAGGACACCTGTGTGCACTGTGGCTTTCAGTGTGTATGTGTACATGTAAGGATGCCTGACACTGCTGGTCCCAATTTTAAAATTCTGTCAGAAAATGTGTGTGCATTTAGATGCCATGATTCAGACATTCTGCCAGCAGACTCAGTTTGTCTTCACTGCATTCACTGCAGCAATGTTTATAAAAGCTTGGATCTTGGTGAGATCCAAGCCCTGAACAGTCTTACATTCACAAATGTTAACTTTATCATTTGAAATCATTGCCTGATAATATTCACATCTTGAGAACAGATTCTTCCTATTTGGAGTATTTCAGCATTTTTCCTCCTTCTTTTTTAATACAGCCTTCTCATAAATTTTTCTTCATTTTACAACCTTGTATTTTGTGCCAGTTCTTCTAGAGGTTATTTTTAAATGCCAGTGTTGTCTTGAGTTAAGTATTCTACTGTTATATGGGGTTATTAAGAAGTATTTTGTATTCTGGACATCCTGCTGTTCCTGCAGGTGCCAATTTAAAACTACCAAGGGAGGGACTATAAAAACAATTAGAAATTAATTTCAATGCCAATAGTTTGGGTGTGAATATTACATTTTTCTCTCAAAGTGCAGCAGTCTAGCTGCTTGTCTTATTTTGAAAAACATGTTTTTATTAGTTGTCTATATTGCAGATTAAAGGCAATATATTTGTGATTGACTTCATACCTGAAGATGCTCATTTTAAACTAGGTTGTTTCTTTTTAACCTATATGCTGGGTCATATATTTATCTGCTGCAACTCTTTCACTCCTACCATATAATCAGATCCTGGGGTCTGTTCTGTCTTTGTTTGGCACAGCACAGTAAAGAAATGGAGTGGTTCTCTGTCTTTAGCGTATATTAAATTCTCTGGGCCCAAGAGGATTTCCATGGCAGCTGGAATTCAGCTAATGAGAGAAAGTAATTTTTGCCACTTCCTGTTCTGCGCTCCCCCTGCAGCTGATGCAGACTTATCTTGGTCTGGACTACGTAAACTGTATTACACCAAAAAAACTCCAGCAACTGAGTGAGTCCACATTGGGCTGTTTCGCATTTGATCCAAGTTCAAAATAATTCCTCTGTTTGGTAAATTATTAGAAACAATGACAGTAGATAAGGAAGGTTTAGTTAAAAAAGCAGTGAGCAAAAGTTTCAGATTCTGAAACAGTGATAAATTTTTGGTATCAAGATTTTTGTCTTTGCCTTGTCACAACTTAAAACCTTCAAAACTGTACACTGCATTGATAAGCACTGAACTAAGCCTCTTCCCACTAAATTTAGATGAACATTTTAAGAAATAGTTGATGTGCTGACAAAGAGTACTCAACACCTAATTTACTATGTCTTTGTAAAAAATGTGTGATATTTTTACATAATGTAAAATTTGTAACTGGTATTACAGTGGTGCTGTTTTCTGCACATTTATAGGAACTCTCAGAGATTTTTGACTACATAGACTGGTTCACTATACATTCTAACATTATATCTTTGTCTTAAGTAGCCAAAGGAGGCAGGAGTTTTAGTTAGAACCCAAGAGCCTGAGTTCTCACAAGTGCCTGCTGACTACTTTTACCAAGTCAAGAGCACGAACCATGCTGAAGATCTTCCTGATCAATGCTGCCAATAATGGAAGCCCAGCCAAAGTTATCCTGCCTTGATTTTACTTTAGTGAAAGGGGCAACATAATGCTTGAGACATGAGGCTGGATGGAGGGCTTGTGTGCCTGCCCTTTGTGTCTGGGAGTGCTTGGTGTGCGATAAGGACTGTGGCAGGCATCCACAGTGAGCAGCAAGGTCAGAGCCACTTTGATATTTGTGTGTCACTCATAATTCCAAGGGGTTTGATAAGAGGGATATGTGACCATTACTGCTGATAACCAGTGTTCACATAATGTAAAACTGCCAATGGCTTGGTGTGCTTGTAGCCATTTTACTTTTAACTTGGATTAATTCAGTAAGAATCCTTTAAAACTACTGCAGTCCCTACCATGGCTTTGGTCTGGCTTATACAGGTCTTTGCTTCCAGTCATGTCTGAACTTACACCTGGCATCAGCTCCTCTGGCTGCTCTTACCCCCCCTGGTTCCACTGAACAGACTGTAAAGGTGTCCTCTGTCAGGGACAGAATCTCCTTTCATTTCCCCAAACATCACAAGCCTTTCTCAGGCACGCACATACACTTGGGTTATAGATAGGAAATCTGATTTTCAGAGGAAGGTGTAAAAACCAGCACCTGTCTTCTTGCATCCCAGGCAGCAATTCCTTTTCCTCATATCCAGCTGTTTATCTGTGTCTTTGGATGCTGACTACCCTCAAACCACCTCAGCTATAGATCCTCTCTTTTCCTCTTGTGCCACTCAGAATACTCTCAGAAGTGAAGTGCAGGACCCAGTTTTCTGAATCCACTGTGTGTGATAATACCACTGCACCCCCTGCAGCTGGTGCAGACTCATCTTGCTCTGGACTACAAAAACTGTACTACACCAAAAAACTCCAGCAACTGACTGTGGGTCAATCACAAAGTACATTCCTCAAAGGTGGAGAGTGAATGGCATAAGTAGAATAGGAGCTCTGTGACTCTGGATCTTAAAAAAATAGTCCACACCCCACCCTGAACATAGGTAATTGATTTTAAAGGTTTTGCTTTTTCCCTAATACTAGAAATCAGTTTTCATCCTATACAATACACTCATTTTTGATGCCATGTTCTGCTGTGTTTTAAGTAAAATGCAGTACTGTAAGTTGTGCATGTTGTATGAGAAAAGGCATCTGCATTTACAGAAAAGGTATCCAATTGTTTTGTCTTTATAACATTTGAGTTCTTACAGAACTTTGAGTTTTTTACAGAAACTTTTGCTCTGTTCCCATGTGAAAATCTGAAACTGTCCTAATAATCCCCTTCTTAAAACCCTGAAATCAAATATAGGGGTTTTGTGTAAATCATTTATAATCCTTACTAATTTTGTAAGTTTTGAACTTTTTACTACATCCTCTTCACCAGGGTAGTTTACCCCTAATGTTCTAATTACTTTGAAAAAGTAAATTTATATTTCCTTTGAGTACATCCTGGAGAGGATTTTCCCAGATTTAAAGCAGTAAAAGGTCCTCACATGCCACATACTCATTTTAAGTGACACGTGTCCCCAAGCTATGCTTGGGGAACAGAGGACAAGCATTCCTGCTAAGTGCTCTTAATGCACCTCCCTCTCTGCATTGCAGCTGCTTCAAGCTGTTGAGCAAGTGGGCAGCGTTAGAGCATCACTGAGGCATCACTCACTCATCTCCACATTGGCTAGAAAGAATGGTTTGTCTTACCGTGATGCAGCTGTTATATTGATCCCTGGGGATGGTCGGTGTTGTACATTAAAACATATAATTGGATCCTTCCTTCTGAGGACACAGACCAGGCAAGAGTAAAGTTGGACCTGGATAAATTCCAGTAGTAGTTTCAGTCAAGTTTTCTCTCCATCCATGCCATGCTTCTGATCCAGACAGTGCCAATATTATGCAAGCTCCTTTCTTTGTTGCATTTGTGAGAAAAACCATTATTGTCTTTAAATGGAAAAACAAATAAGTACATATTTCAGATATTTTCTTTCTTTTTCTGTGACATACTCACTGCTGGAGCTTATCATAAATTAAAAGGAAATCTATTTTTGGAAGCTTTTAATTAAAGTCCTAGAAACATGTCATAGTAACTTTTTTTTGTAACTCAATAAGATTACTTGAACTGCCAAGGGTTTTTATGGATAGTGGCTAATTTTTTCATTGGTAGATAAAGCCTACCATGAAGCAAATTCATGATATTGGGACTTTACTTCAGGCATCAGATTTGCCTGATTGTTCCCTAAGATCAAAAGACAGATTTCCATTAAGAGCGGAACAGAATGGCTAACAGGCTTCTGAACTGATAGTAAGTTAGAGAAGTTAGAAGCCTTCTCCACTTTGGAGAAGATTGGCTGGTATCAATTTGCAGGCTTGCACTTCTCTGGGTTTTTGGGGGTTTGTGGGGTTTTTTTCTTTGTTTGTTTGGTTTGTTGTTGTTGTTGTTGTTTGGTTTTGTGGGTTTTTTTAACTCAAGAAATTTGGAACTAAATTTTCTTAAAGGTCCCTTCCAACATAAACAATTCTAAAATTCTATGAAAGATGTAACTCAAACAGCAATGGCACTTCAGAGTTGAGATTTTTGATTTTGTCTTTTCTTTGTTGATTTTAATGAAAGCCACCGAGGGGCAGCAGATAGCAGCTGATCTCGATAAAAAACTAAACAAAAAAACACATTATTTTTTTTTCTTTGAAGTTTAATTTCGAGTCCAGTGTTATCTTGCATGAAAAAACTCAGCTTCAGGAATGAGGAAACCACCCTCCCTAAAGAAGGGAAAGCAGACAATAGACTGAGGCTAGGGATGATTAAACGTTCGCCACTGAAACAAATAAAACTTTGCAACAAAACATTTCCATAGCCTCCGGACCCACACATATATTTTAGTTCCTTTCAACAGACAGGAACTTGCCCTTAATGTAAATGGCAAACGGAATTTGACTTCCTGCTCTTGTCATGATGTAATTTTCCCTTTAATCTGACATGAGTAAATCGGTGCTTCTGGAGACGGGATATCGCCACTTTACCGGGCGGCTGTCGAGCGTTCCCGCATCGCTCTGATGCTGCAGTAATTTCAGATTTACATATCCTTGCCTGGGAGCCTGCTAAGCTTCGAGCAGACTCGGAGCAGTTACATGAGAATGGGAATAATCTCTTACACCGCAAATTGACTTCCCTCTTTGTAGCCCTAGTCACTGTTTCCAGCTGCTTTCAGTCTTTTAAATCCTTGAAAGCTTTCCTAATCCGCGTGTAGGCAGCAGCCTTTATGTGCTCTGCCGCCCTCCCCTTCCCCGTGATTGGCGAGGCCATTGCACAGCCAACTGCTCCATCCCTGGGCTGCGTTTGAAACCAGAGCCGGCCGGACAGTTCCTCCCCGCCGCCGACTTTTCATAGGCTGGGCAAGGAAGGTTGGGAAACTTGACATTGTCTCAGGGCTCCCCCCTAGCCAGGAATAAAAAGTGTTGGGGGGAAATAATAGACAGGAAAGAGGAGGGAGGGAAACTTGCTTGCGGTGGGAAACTTGATGGATTTGTGCCCTGCCGACAGCAGCGCGGAGTGAGCAGCCCTGGCCGGCTGGATGGATGATGGGAATCTCACCATGAGGCAGGTAAGGAGCCACTCACTGCCCGCCGGCTCCGGCCACCTCCGCTCCCGACCCCTGCCGAATCCGCTGCTTTCCCCGCTCTTTATTTTCTTCTTATAATTGTAAGTTTCCGGGGGGGGGGGGGGGGAAATTCTTCCGCCCCCCCCCCCCCCCCCCCCAGCTCCCTGGGGGAGGCATCCCTGCTTTCCGATTCCCCCGGTGGGCAGGGAAGGGATGCCAGGCAAGTCATGGTGCGTTTCGGACTCGCAGGGAGCATGGAAGCGGTTTGCGAGCTGTGTAAATCAATTCCAGTTTGCCATGGTCTGAGGGCATTGTGTAGGCTGTCTCGCAGCCCTGCTTGTGACATGCGAAAGAACTTGCTGTGTTATAAGCCTAAATATGCCAATAATTCAGCCCAGGGATAATTTATTAAACAGCTCTGCGTGAGTTCCTTGCCTGCCAGTGCTTTAATCTTCTGATTGTTTTAAAACGTAGTAGTTTCAAGCTGTCTTGCAGCTTCACAAAAGTACTTTGAGATGGGTTTTCCAGGGATTTTTTTTCTAAGATTATTCAAATTAGGGGTTTTTTCAAGACTTCTATTCACCTGAGGAGACAAAAGGAGCTTTTATTTTCATTCTCACAGTTATAAAGCACAGTGGCAAAATGTTTTTGATTCTTGTTTTTCATAGTTTTACAGCCACAATGTACACTTACAAGAGCCTTGTGGGAGGAAGAACAACTGGCTGTATCATTCAAAGATCTGTCCCAGTTAAAAAAGCTAGTTTACTTCCTAAACTTGCTCATAATATGGGGGGGTTTTGGATGGGCAATATGTTAAGAGGCAATACAAGTTATCTGGGTTTTCTGTGTGGGTGTCATTCATTCAGTTCTCAGGGGGACTTTTATAGTACATGTCCAGGAAATGCACGTGTGAGGATTTTGCACCTGTAGTGCAAATGGAACATTTGTTTTACACTCGCTTTCTGAAACCATGGTGGGAAATCCCAGCTTCCTTGCCAGTTTTCTCTAAGTTACAGGAGGTGAGGAAGGGTGAAGAAAAACGCAGGTGATAGAAGAAGAAAGGTATTTCTTGCTCCCACTAGCAAAATCATCACTCTTTAAAGAGAGAGAAGTTCTTGTCCTTGCCAAGCACAATGAAGGGCATTTTATATACCCAGGCTGGTCAGCTGGATGCACGTAGTCATCAAAAATCATTATCACCACAAGAGGGTACTTTGGCACAGGGGGTTACCAACGAGGAGCGCAAAAGAAGCAGAAATGTTACAGGACGGCAATAAAAAAGTGTAAAATGCTCGGTGAAACGTGCACTTCCCTGAAATATTTCCACCTAAAGAACAGGCTTCAGGGATAATGAAGATTCATAAGCGGTGGGTTAAAAGAGCAAGGCGAATGAGCCTAACAGAGCATGGGGGCGGAGGGGGAGTGCTGAGGCATACACGCACCCTGCAGAGGAGGAGGAGGAGGAGGGATGGGCAGACATTCCATCCCGAGAAGGAGCAGGCACAGGCGGGCCGGGGCTTGCCCGGGGTGCGCGCTCCCGCCGCGCTCTCGGGGGCGCGCCCGCCGGGCCGGGCCTGTCCCACACCTGCCCGAGCGCCGCTGCTCTCTCCGTGCCGAGGGAGCGCTTTGGGAATGTTCCTCTGCCTTCCCTTGGCTTGCTGTGCACAGATATCTTCAGTTTGGCCGGGAAATTGTGTGGGCACTGCTGGGGCCCGAGGGCACAGCCCAGGGAGCTGGGTGCCAGGGTGGTGCTGGGCCGCTGTGTGCATCAGCCCCTGTCAGCAGAACTCCTCTTTCTGTGGGAAATGAAGGCTGTGATGGGCCTGAAGTAACTGTATAAAGCGTTTAGGAAATCCATTACAGCAGACACCTAGAAACTGGAGTCATGTGAAGCTGGAGCCCTCATCGCTGCTTCTAGTTGGAAATTGTTAAGGGAAAGTTATGGGTGACTTTTCCATGGCCCTCCTATTCAGAGCAACAGAGAGCTCTTTCTTACCTTCTCTTCCACTTTATAATCCTCTCCCTACCTGTCCTGTTGCTTTCTCTGCCCTTCCTTGGCGATCCTTTCCTCATCCTTGCACCAGCTGGGAGGGAGTGGGTTAATTCCTTCCTCTTCCAGGCTTTGGGAGTGAATGCTCCCACTTTGAGAGGCTCTTGGTAGGAGCTATAGCTCAATTTGGTGTTGCAGAGCTAACCAACAAGGGTACAGGCATATGGCAATGTACTGCAGGTGTTGGAATGAAACCATGTACTATGCTGATGACTGATCTGACCCAAGGGCAACCCACAGCTACTGAACAATAGCACACAGAAATAAAAATGCACTAATTCCCCTAATAGAAGTGGAGGAATTACTGTAGAAATGTAATATGCAGCCTGTTGATAAGATTCAACCTACTTTACTACTGTGCCAGTCCAATAGTCTCCTGCAGGTCACAGGGGTTGGTGTAAATACTGAGCTGAGACTTGTAAATGAGGGAGTATAAAGAAGCAGTCATTTGTAGCTGATCACTGAAAACCTCAGCAAGAGCTGTCTTCTTGCTGTCTCATAGAATAACCTCAAACCAACCTTATTTGTTGGACAAATAAGGTCCAACAACAAAAAAGGAACATTTCTATCCCATGTGGGAAACTACACTGATCACAATGTATCAGTGAAAGTTTAAACATCCACAGGAAATATACTAATTTATACCCATTTGTATGTACTGTAAGACTAATGTTAGGAAGCAGAAGTGCAATTTTAAAGGTATCTTACATAGTTACATAGTTCTTTTTTTTTTTTTTTTGCAACTAACAGACAAGAAAAAAGCTTTCACAAGTAACACTTTTACACTTTTTTTTTTTTGCTTTGCAGAGTACTGAGTTCAGTTTGTTATTTATAAAGTAAGGAAATTTGCCAGTGATGGAAGCTCCTAAAGAGGTGCTTAGCCTTCATGAAGGTGGAGTTTTTGTGAGGGTGGACACAGTTATGAGGCTGGATTCCCTGAATTTGCCGCAGAACTGGAGAGGGCACTGTGGGCTCTGTTTTGTTTCCTAAGACTACTTCACAGAAAATCAAATGTTTGATGAATTTTAATACTTCATTTTCATTCCCTTTCAACCACAATATATCCCTGAAGTGCAGCTCACAGGAGTGTCATTGACAAAAAATGCAGCTCCTTATTTTGGCCTCTTCCTATTGAAGTACCATTGACTTTGATCGAGGCAGTCTTGAGCCCTTTGTCACATAAAGAGGTTCAACCTAACAACTCTTAACTGACAGACCACCTGAAAATGAAAAACTGTGTTTCTAAGATACATAAAACCATTACAATCACTTATCGTGTCTGCAGTCATATGGCTTTTAGTGTGCATATAATTCACCAAGTGAACAAAGGCTGTATACAATTTCGGTGCAAAACATATGCAAAATTCAAAAATCACCCCCTTTCCTTTCAGCTGTTTAAGTTTTTAGCATGTGTTTCTTATTTCCTATTTTCTTTTGCATACCTTTTAAAATTCCTAATGCGTTCTTCTGTAGAAAAGTTGTATTTTTATCCTGAAGTTCTGTAATCCTTTGCCTTATCTTAAAGAGTTCATCCTGGGATGTTTTGTTGTTTGTTTGGCCTGTAAGGGAAGAAAGAGCATCTTAAAGAATGCTGCCCTTTATTTTGTGTGTGCCATGCAGAATAAAGAAAACAGGTGTACAGAGTCTGCAGGCTGGGAGTGTATCAGTTAATTAGTGACTGGACTTTGCTGGGTAGGAAGCCTGGTGAGGATTTTTGTGTGTGTGTGTATGTGTGTTGTCTGCTCCCTTTGATCACTTGTGTGGTAAATAGACATGCAGGGTAGCTATAGCAACATGTGCTGTAGGTTGGTGGGAACAGAGGGGATGGGTTCCCCTGACAAAGGGTAGTTTGTTAGAGTGGTTGGTTCTGATTAGAAAAAGGTGGCACCAATCAGGGCATTTAAAAACATCAGCTTTGCAAAACACAAATGAATGTTATCAGTTTCAAAGTAATGCTTGTTTCTGTAGCTCTGCAAGTGTAGATCGTGTGGAAGATTGATGAGGAAGGGGGAGGGATAATAAAAAGCAGAGCATAACCCATTTACACTTTTGAATGTAAAAATATTCGTGCTGGATGTGCTTTTTCCTGTGGTGCTGCAGAGCCTATGCAGTTTGCAAAAGAAGCATTTGCAGGAGCCAAATTCCCATAGATGATGATACAAGTAGTTGTGTTTTTAAGATATGTCTTCGGGAGGCACTGATGATAGTGTGATGTTAAGTCATGCATCTGATCCATTACCTTTCGCTGATTTGTAAGAGTTTTGTGTGCGATTTGCGATCCCAGGATCCTGTTCCTATTTCAGCAGCCTACCTGTAGAGGTCAGACTTGAAGCTCTCAAAATCTTCCCATGATAGAATTTCAACCTAAAGTTGCAAATATACGTATCCATAGCCACTTTCCTCATTAACTTTATGTGGAATACTTTTAAAATAATGTTGGTTTTCCAGTGTCAGGTTATTAAGTAACACCACGTTCTGCATTGATGGAAGCCTGAAATACATCCAAATTCAGCTTCATTTCACGTCTTGAACAGAGCCCAACCTAAAGCTTTTATTAGTGCCTGAATTATTTAGATGTGTATCTGTCTCTCCATGATCCCCACCAGGCCTCCCACCTTTGATGAGCTCTGTCTCCAGCTCCCTCCCTCCGGCTGCCCAGCCCTCTGCTGCGCTGGCTGCCGCCTCCCCACCGCTGCCTGGTCTCAGGGCTTCCCCCTGGCCGGGTCAGGGAAGCAGGCAGTGCCACAGAGGGGCTCAGCAGCTTCTGAGCACTGCAAAAAAGTTGTCAGACCTCAGAGTCCCTCCACAGAGTAGCACGAGAGGTAAGGGGTCTGCTGGAGCCTGGGCTCGAGGAAAATGAAATGCTGGGAACCAGGAGCTCGCGGTGGTGAATGCTCAGGGAATCTGCTGAGGCTCAAAAATTGCTTCAGCATTTGGAGAAACTGTTTAATTTGTCTGTGGGTGAAGACTGAGTGGAGGGAAAGGAGCAGACAAGTATTCACAAACAGTTGTCTTAATTGCCTTTTGGATGTGTGCTGGAGTTTTGTTTGAAGTGAATTTCAGACTTCATAGGGTATTTCATTCTTTATCCTGTTTTTGGTTCAAAGTCTTTATTACAGTCGTGCAGCTTTAGAGCTTGTAATGCTTTAGCAAGCTGTAAGGAATTACTGCATATCCCTGAGATCCCTGGCTTGCCATGCAGAATCCAGCCTGTCTGAAAGCTGGGAAAAGCGCTAAAGGGTGGGAAGCTGATTTTGATCTCTTTTCTAAACAGTAAAAATAGTTCTTAATTCTTTAAAATTCTTTCCCATTTGCTGTCATGTCATGCTTTTTTATCATTAGCATTTATATCTTCCCGGGGGATGTGGGAGGAGAAAAAAGCTGGCAAAGAAGCAATGTTTGTTTGGCCCAAAAAGTTTTATCAACTTTGTTGATTGAATAAGTGTTGAGATAACTGGGTGCAAGAACAATTTTAAGATAGTAAAACAAATAAAAGGAATTCCAGGCTTTTATTCCTGTAAAAGGAATAAAAGGACAGTAAATGAGGAGATCCATGGGACTGATAGGATGTTTTTTTATTGCAGTGTGCTGGTCTTTAAGGAAAATATTTATGGAGGAACATTTTATGGCTCCAGAAAGGAGCTGGTGACAGGTTATGAGAGTTACTGCACGTTTTGGGTCAGGAAGGCAAACATATTTCTCATGCCTTTGGTGGCAGCAATGTCTTCCCATCACTCCTCACCCAGGCTGTCCTGTGCACCTGTGGGGCTCAGTGTCTGAGCAGGTGCCCAGGACTGATGGCATTGACTCCTCTCTTTGGGTCTGCAGGCATTTAATTACTGAACAACTGCAGCAGGAGCTTAGAGAGGTCCCCCTCCCCACACACACACCAGAGTGGTAGGGCAGACTCATTTGTGGTTCTGGCAAGCTGATGCACTTTGCAGACTCAGGTGAAATGATGGCTTGCTTAGATGAGACCCCCCCTCCCCCTCCACACCATCTCTGGGATCTCCTTTTTTTTTAATCTTTATTTGGGGCACTAGCTAAAACTGCTGTTTTCTTTCAAAAAATACTGAGAAATCAATATTTTATGGCAAAATTGTACTCAAAAAAATCCTTTTTTTTTTAGTAGTTATCCCATATGGAAACATGATCCCTTTTGGTTTTTATTTTGTTTTGATTTGGCATTTTGTTTAGGGTAGGATTTTTTGTTTGGTTTTTGTGGTTTTCTTTTTTTTTTTCTTTTTCATTTGGCTTGTTTTGTGTATTAGTTTGGGAAATTCTCTTCCTGAGGGGTAACTGGAGACATGAAAAAAAAAAAGTAAGAAGAAAGACTTTTTCATAACTTATATTTTGAATTTGAGTTGCCAAATCTAGCCACTCCATCATTAAAACAGCCAGCATCCCAGTTTTAAGGATCTCTTTATCACAAAGCAAGCTTCAAAAGTTTTGCAGGTTTTGGATAAGTCATTGGATTGTACCTAATATTAGGCCCTTATTGCAAAATCTATATGTATTTTGCATGGAAGATGTACACTCTATTGACAGCAACTCCTTTGTGGACCACCAAGGTGTGCCTCTGCTTTTTTCCTCCTTTGGAACCAGCTCCAGCTCCCTGGGCAGGGAGGTCTCAAGCCCTCAGCCCAGTCTCTGGTTCCACCTCAGCTCTGGATGCAGGGATACAAACAGATCTCTCTCTTACTACTTGTGCTTCTGTTCTTGTTGGAATTGCAAGAGGCTGTAGGCAGAAGCCTACACAACTCTGTAAATAATCTCACTGAAAAATAACGTGAGTTGTAAACCTGATGTGCAGAGGAACAGCAAGAATAGGGGAAGGGAACACTGCCCTGGGCAAGGAAAAGGATTGTTCCTTTCAGCGCAGAGCACGTGGACAAAGCTCTTGGGCAGGGACAGCACTGACCAGGTTTGTCCATTCAATACCCAAGAGATTGTGTGTTCTCTGCTTGTGCCTTGTACCAAATGCCATCAATACCAGCATGCATTTCCTCACTGAGAGATGCCAGCTATGTGAGCTTTGTTCTGAACAACTCAGGAAGCCTCGGTTTGAACCATACAGGTCAAAATTTGCCCTATCCCACCAGCACCTATTGAAATAGGTAGATGATTAATGACTTCACTTCTAACTGGGAAACCTCAGAGTTATAGTTTAGACAGAGATTTCAAACTGGGATTTAAGCAGTTCAAAAGTGCACTGTATTGTTTTGGTCTAATTAACACAACATGGTGATAAGACATTAAAGCAGAGTGACAACACTATACATTGATAACAGGGGACATTAATGCCTGGAGACACAGTCTACATTGTAAAAATCTGAAAAAAAAGGGGCTTATTATGTTAGATAGGTCAATGTGATTTGACCTAGTTTTGCTTTGCTGCTTGGAAATTATGTCAGTATTTGTTATGTCATCTCCTTGGATGAGCAATTTAACATCCTTTTTGCATTGCAGCGTTGTCCTAATATTTTATATATTTACTAGCTCTCTAAAAGGATCCTTCAGGCTAATTCTAGAGATCTGGGGAAAACTGATACAAAACAAAAACCTCCTGAAACCAGCTTCCCTTTCATATCTGTCCTCTGTATAACAAAAAGGAGTAAATTTAGTCACAGCAAAATTATAGTTACAAATTCTGAAAAGCATCTTGTCCCCTTTGTATTTAAAACTCAGTAAAATTCATGAATATAAAATAACTGTGCTAACATATGTAACCATGTACACCTTTTCCACAGAGGTTTTAATTGCTAAAACACTGCATTTTTAAATTTACCCAGATGCTTATGTAAAATAGAGTGGCTTAAAGGAACCACACTATATTCTTCCCTGAAGGTAAGGTCTCATTCAAAGTCCTCAGTATTTCTCTTGGGAAAAATGAGGTGTTTTTTTAGTCTTCATCAAAATCACAAGCCCTTTCCTTCATATTTATATTCATGTTGGTTTTTCCCTCTGCTGCCATCTGGACTTGTAAGACATTTGCCAGGGCTCAAGTTGAGGTACATCAGGGAACAACCAGGGAATTAGATGTTACAGTTCTTTGCTCTAATGGAAAAATTTTGCTGTTCCAGTATTTTGGTAAATGTTAGCAGAGGAAAGCTCTGTCTGTTCCTTACCTTTACCTACCTTCTCACAGCTATGCCTCTTACTGTGTTTAACAAATGTAGGGTATGGCAAGGTTGCCCCTTTTGCTTCTTAACATTTCTTGGTCCAAAATGGGTAGCTCTGAAGCCTGATCTTGCTTCTGCTGAAGCTGTTATTGAGGAGGTCAGGCAGATCCCCCATTCAAAATAGTCTTTTATTGTAGTTATTCAAATACATCTTTTGTGGAAAATGCTGAACAGACCAGGTGGTAGCGTGAGAGCAATAACCCGGCCTTCTTTCACAATTTTTTTCACAATTTTAAAAAAATTCCTATTTTCTTGAATAATAACAAATCTATTCTTGAGTTTCAGCATGAGCTTTTTTCTTTCAGTGTCAAAATGAGCTAAGTAAAACCTGTACAAGTTCTTCACCATTTCTGCACAAATATATCTAATCTTGAAAAGATCCCTCTTACTCAGAATTCTCAGCTCAAGTAAAATTAAAAATTGTAATAGCTATCTGAATTCTTTGAGCATACTTCAGATGCAAATGCTCTTACATCCCTTGTTAACCAGCTTAATTGGAACAAAAGCTCAATATGAATGTGTGTTCAGAGGTGCCTCTTCTTTGCTGTTAACATTTGCTCTTGATCCCTAATTAAGCCTTATTACTGAAGGTTAAAAAATCCTCCTGCAATTTAACTCTCCTTGAATGTCTTGACTGCAAAAGAAATTGTCAGGGTAGGAGACTGCTATTGCCTCCCATGTGCCTCCTTCTTTTAAGTGGAACTAAAGTGTAAACTGCTTATGAAGGATTAGCAATGACTGGAAATAAATATCACATATCTCCAGAGTAGTAAAAGCCTCATGCATGAGGAAGATGATGGTTGTGGGCTGACAAGATGATTCACATAGCTAGAAAGACTGTGCAGGGATTCATGGAAAGCTCTCACTGTACTCTGGAGATTATCTGGCCCAACCTTCTCTTCAGCACAGGTTGCTACAGCAGTTTCCTCAAACAATATTGAGAATTTCCAGCGCATGAGAGCCCACTGCATTCCTGGCAGCCTCTTCCAATCTTATTTTTTCTTTTTTTTCCCTTCAATCCAGACAGAATTTCTCTTGCAGCACTTCGTGCCCATTGCCTTTTTTTCTGTCAGCAGGCATCCTTGTCTAGAAAGTAGCTGTTTCCCTTATAACTAACTTTATAGTTATTCAAGGAATGTGATTAGATCTCCTTTGAACCTTCTGCTCTCCAGGCAGAGTAAACCTGTTTCCTTCAGCCTTCCTTCATGTGTCAAGTGCTACAACACCCCAATAATCCCAGTGGCCTCTGCTGGGCCCTTCTCAAGTTCTGCAGCTGAGGGACCACAGGTGGTCACAGTATTCCAGTGTGACCTTGTCAGAAGAGTGAAATAGCCACATTTCTTGGGTTGCTGACTGCACTCTTTCTGGAAAGCCCAGGAGGCTGCTGGTTACTTCTTTCCAAGTACAGAACATTACATTTATCTTTGTTTAAGCTCACATTATGGCTTAGTTGATAAAGTTACTTTACAGTCTCCAAGAGGGACTTCCTGGCCAACCTCACAAAACAAAAACAAGCCCCAAAATCTTCCCTGTTTAAGTTCATCTTATTGCATGATTGCTCACAAAGGGCTTTAGTTATTTCTCAAGCATCATCTGTCTTTCTGGACCAGAAGTCCCGGGGTATTAGATCATGGATTTTGTCTAATTTGTCTATTTCCATGCTGTTTTCTATTGTGTGTTTCTATGATTTTATACCTCTAAATATTGTAGAAGAGTTAGCTTTAGGAAGACAGATTGTGTCATTTTTGTCTTGAAAATCTGGAAACTGTTACTGGAGAAAACAAGTTTATAGAGAAATGCACTTTATTTCCCCATTTATCTTGAGCTGATGATGCAGGTATGCACCAAAAGAGACTAATAACCAATGGTGCTGATTTTTTGCCTAATGTTTCCTTGAGCTTTCAGATAAATTCCAGCACGCTTTCTTAGTCCAATGATTTATTTTTTTAGCTCTTTGTATTGAGCCTTGCTGCCCTCCTCCCTGACACGGCTCGAGGTTTTCTGTTACTGCCTCCTCACTTCTCTGTCCCCAGTTTTTTGGCCTTCTGCTCCTTCCCCAGATATCTGAACAACACTATACCTCTCAGAACTGTAAGGTAAATGCAGGGGAAAGAGAGAGGAAATGTTGTCTCAATCCATCCCCTTTTTCAAATGTGTATTTAACTTCATCAGTGAAGTATAACTCCTGGCCCTATCAGTGTGAGGCTGGAAGCTTGATCATGACAAAGGAGAAGAAAATTGATTTTTCCCCTCTTTTCCTGTCCTTCTAACACTGAACTGGATTTGCAAATTTTTCTTGAAAAATCCTAAGACAAAATCTATTCTAGCCTTTCTGAACATCTTTTGGCAGATGTTTGTGCCATTGGTTGGTGCTATGCCAAGGAACGTCTAAGTGTGTTTGCTTTTTTGAGGGACTTGGGGTAAAGGAAGGGGAAGAGAAAGGAAAGGAAAGAAAAGGGAAACTGTGGCTGTTAGTGTTATTCCTACATAATAGCAGGGGAAGCAGCTCTACTTTTGTTGAGAGAAGTACATTTTAAAATATTGGGATGCATTCCTGAGACTCGAACTCGACTAGGTTACTTAGAAAATAAAGTACATGAGAGAGGCACAGAGGGAAAACAATTGTGTAGGAGAGGAGACCAGGAAGAAGTCTGCAGAGAAGGAAAAGATTAACCATCTGTGTTCTTCCAACTGCATTGGGAAAGCAGAGGAAGCAGGCTTTATCCAGAAATTGAGAATGAACCTTGTGTGAAAATCTTGAGGATGAAAATAGGATTTTTTTGTGGTACAAAGTCAGAACTTGCCTTGGTAAGCACCAATGAAAGAGAGGAATAGTACAGAAACTTCAAGAACTTGGAGACAAAGAGAAGGAAGGTAGAAGACAGAAAGGTAAAGAGGGTAAAGAAGACCTCTGAAGGGAGTCTTAATTCCTTACAAAGGGAGTTAAGCACTTAGAACCTCCTTTGAAACAGTCTGGCCTTTCTCTTGAAAGAACTATTCCCAATGGTACTTGTTCTTCATATTTGCATTGCAGTGTAAAGGTGTAATGGGATGATCAATGGAGTTTTGTTTTATAAATCCTCTAGAAAACTATTTTCCTAGCAAGATTTTCTTTGCAGTGTCTTTTTAAAAATAATAAGAGTCTTCTGCGGTGTTGGGTATTTTAATGTCTGTAAAAAGCAGCTAAAATGAGGCTTAGTTATCTCATCAAGCTGTAAGGCTTCTGACTTTTTCAGTCTTGAGGTCAATATATAGTGTGTGCAAATAAATGGTCTCTACCAGATGGTGAAACCTTGTCCATGAGGGCTAGAGGCACATGTAATCCTTTGAAAAGTCAATTATACCAATAACTTTAGGCATCTTCATTTTTGAAATTTGTTAGCTGGGCTTCTGGGACAGCATCAATGTAAAAAATTCTGAGAAAAATTTTTACCATAAGATGCTGTTAAAAAAGGGTTCTGTTCCAATTGTAAGAATCTTACACCTGTTGAGTTTGTAGATCTTCCACTGCATGAATAAAGAATCACCCTTCAGAAGTGACAATTCCAAAGCTTACCCCCACAATTTCATGATTGCAGTTCCATGGGTAAAGCTATTTTTTTTGTGATAAAGACATGTGATGTTGTCACCGCAGTAAAACACACCATGAAAGGTATATAACCTAAGTGGTCTGATATGGAGAGATGTGCAGTGCTGTATTTCAGACCAGGCTTAAGTCCAGGCATTATAGCTGTAAGGTCAATTGTAATTAATTTTCCTAGCTTTGGACTGTTTCATTTGAAAGTTCTGTGCTAAGACATTCATAGGAGATTTAAAAGATGTGTTAATGTGTTATGTTGTGCAGATGTACACTAAGCAGTGCTGGGATGGCATATGCACTGCAGGAAATGAAACAATCTTGGGGATTTGCTCATATTTACAATAGACATTTATTTACTTAGTGTGTTCTTTCTTGTGTGGGGTGAAAAGGTTACATATGTCTTCAGGTGATAATGGACAAATTATTTAATTAATAGGGGTGATTTTGCTCAGAAATCGGAAGGTCAAGAATCTTTGCCCAGTGTGTGGGAAAGAACGATACTCAGAGTGATTAACACCCAGAGGAAATTTCTGAGTTTATTTTGGCTGGTCTATAGTTGATAATTCCCTTGGCTAAAGGAATGCCTGGCTCCATGTCAGTCACCATTTCCAGAGCTTAACTTTGAATAGCAGTTATTTCTCACACATGTTGGACTTGTCAACTCTTGTTTCAGAGACAAGATGCAAATTGGCACATAGGTAAACTATAGCATTTGGGGGTTTTGTTTCTACTTTATTGTTGTTGAAAGACTCAAATTTTTAAAAAAAGGAAATATAGGAAGATTCTTGGTATAAACCTGTTAGTATGAATTAAGAAGCTTTTTGCCATGCTACTTTGTTATGTGGGCAGAAGAAATTTGACAGATGTAAGGATAATGGGAAAAACAAATTCCAGTAGCTCAGAAGGGCACAAGGAACATCCAATCTCCAAGTCTTAATTATAGAAGTAATGAAATGAGTCATAGTATCTCAGAAAATATTTAAGGAAGATGGTACAAAACATCAAAAGCCATAAAAGCCTCCAGAATAGCTCAGAATGAGAGAGATAAATTGCTAGTGTTCTTGCACTAGCAGAGAAATTTGGGGAAAATTGGGGGAAATTGCAACTGAAAATAGGAAGTGGACAGTGCTCATACTAAGAAAAGCTGCTCCATAAAATAGTCTAAATCTCCAAATCAGACCTTAGAAATTTCTGTCTGGCCTCTAGATGTATTATCAGTTTAAGTCTGAGCATGTAAAATGAACTGACCATGTTTTCCAAAGATTCAGAGCATTTTATTTCCGTGGATGAAATAATTCACAGATGTTTCACCATGCCAAAACTTGGCTGTGGTTTAAAGCATCATTTCAAAGGTTTGGTACAAGGTTGTGTTTTTAATATTCTGCAGATTTATCTTTATCTTTTAAATGCAAATGTGCTGGGCCAGGAATCTTGGACTTGGGTCAGTCTGTGGTCTGTTACATTTCCATATGTCCACACTGCAACTGAGGAGTTTATTATTCACCTTGTTTGGGTGGTGGCCTCCAGTTCTCCCAGTCTAACAACATAGGCTGATCTACTTTCATGTCAGCCACTATATGCTCTTTATTCACCTCAGGGAGAGGACACAGTCTAAATCAATTTATGCTGCTGGTCTTCTAATACCTGTTTATACTTCCCTCCAGAGTGCCCAGAAGTTCAGCAAAGACTTCCTGCATTTAAGTGGAAAGCATCAGGGAGCAGCTTAGGTATAGAAACCTCAGCAGCTGCCCCAGCAAAACTTAGGAACAAACACAGGAACTTCAGTCTGAAAACTGATGTGAAAAAACAATGGAGTGAAAATTTTAAATACATGAGTTGAACATGAGTTTATCTACCTTACTTAACTGAATTTTAGGTGTCTGGGTCTAAATATGTCACTTATTAATTTTATCAAAAAGGGAGGAGATGTATAAGAAGGGACTTGCAGAATAATGTCTTTCCCAAAAATACCTTGCATGACTAATCTTTATCATCTGTCCAATCTCTCTTCAAGTGATGGATGGATTGACATAAAGAGCTGAAGTTTCCTGGTGCTATATTGGATAGTCATTTGAATAAGGAAGAAAAGTGGTGAAAGGCTTTAAATAGATTGTGGTAAAATATATTTTGTAACATAGGTTTGATCTCAGCATAACAATACAGAATAATGAAAATAATATTGTTCTCTGAGAACAATACAGAATAATGAAAATAAAATATTCTCTGAGAAGTCAGGGTAAGTGAAGGGTTACTGTGTTAGTGTTTCAGCAAGGTCAATACAGCATGAAGAAACAAGGTATCGAGGAAAGGCATCTTCAGTAGGTATTTTAAAGAAAATAAGAAAATCTCATGCTAGCCTTAAATCCAATAGTACTCTTAGTTTCCGGTGTTCTCCCCTCATCCTTTATTTAAACATATTTAAATAGTAGTGGTATTTGGGGTTTTTTTAAGACAGGATTAGTATTTACAAAATGACAGCAAAAGATTGTGCTGCCTATAAAAAACATATCTTTTAAAACCAACTTTAACAAAGTCCAAGTGTGATATTACACAGATTTAAAAGGCATTCATAGGTATTTGCATATAATTAAACATTTGCAAGAAATTCAGTGACTCATTTAATACATGAGGGAAGGGAAACCATCCAGAGGGGGCTTGACAGGCTTGAGGAGTAGACCAATGTGAACTTGATTAAGTCAGGGCAATGCCCAGTATCAATACAAACTGAGGGATGAATGGATTGAGAGCAAGGCTGAGGACAAGTTCTTTGGGATACCAGTGGGTGAGAAGCTGGATATGAGCTGGCAGTCTGCCCTTGCAGCTCAGGAGCCCGACTGCTTCCTGGGCTGCATCAAAAGCAGGTTCCTGGAGGTGATTTTGCCCCTCTGCTCGGCTCTGGTGAGACCTCACCTGGAGCACTGCATCCAGCTCTGGAGTTCCCAAAACAGGAAAGACATGCACCTGTTGAAGCAGGTCTGGAGGACGGTCACAAAAATGATCAGAGGAGTGGAGCACCTCTGCTGTGAGGACAGGCTGAGAGAATTGAGGTTGTTCAACCTGGAAGAAGAAGGCTCAGAGAAGACTTTATTGTGGCCTTTCAATAATTAAAGGGGTCCTACAAGACAGCTGAAGAGTGTGTGGTGATAGGACAAAGGGCAACAGTTTTACATTGTAGGAGAGTGCATTTAGATTGGCTGTAAGGAAGAAGTTTTTTATGATAAGGGTGGTGAGACACTCAAACAGGTTGTCCACAGAAGTTTTGTATGTTCCATCATTAGAAGTGCTCAAGGTTGGGCTGGAGGGGGCTTTGAGCAATGTCATCTATTATTCTTGAGCAAAGGTGTTGGAGTATATGATTTCTGGGTTGTGTTGAAAAGACTTTTATTCTATGATTTATTTTTCTTTTTGTTTATATAGGTCATGTTTTAAGCAATATTATGAGATTCCTTTTTTAAATGAGGCATTCTAAACTTGATTAAACCATGCATGACTGCATTCCAGGAAGTGTACTGATTTAGCTGGAAATTCTCTGGATATGTTATACTTTTGTGATGGGAGTCTTCTGACAATGGGGATTTCTATGTCTTAGCCCACTTGCTACTAGCTTCCTTTGTAGTCCATGGATATGGGTACTCGAGGAATAAGATTTTCTTTGCACTAAAACCATAAAAAATATAAGATAAAATTATTCCTTAAAATGCCTGTTGAGTAGGAAAGGATCCCAGGATTATTTTATACACCTCTACTTTATAAGATGAACAGGAATTTAATATTATTTAGAGGAGGCTTTCTTTTCCCTGACATCTGTTATAGCCCATTCAAAGATGGCTGTATAAGACATGCAGCAAAATCCTGCTTTATGTTGTTTTTCTGATCTAAAGTCAGGTGAGATTAATTTCAGCCTTTATAGAGTGTGACCAACCAAGGTTAGCAGAGTGGTGCTGCAGCCACAGATTATTTCTTTACCAGAATTTTAACTGCTCAATGGTATTTCGTCACAGTGAGCTGAATGAGGGCACAAATTAACAATTGAATTTCAAAAATGTTGACTTCAGAAGCATTTCTCCCCATCCAGAATGTAATTATGGTTGAGACTGGTATTGTTTGGAAGAATGCTAATGGGAACCTTACCTGTGGAAGGAAATGTTGCCTGCTTCATACCACACCTTTTTATCTTCATAAACCAGGATTGCAGTTATTAATATATCCCGTCTTTTCCCACTCATTCCCATTATTTCACATTTTCCTGTATATTCTATTTCTAAACCTTCACTTTTCCCACTTTCCAATCTTGCCCACATTTAAATTTTTGGTCCGATTTTCCTGAAGGTTTTGGCATATTCAGTGCCTGTATCCACATTAACCAGTCATGCTGGACCAGTTAACAGCAGATCAGGAGAATGAAATGATTGATGCAGAGAGCCCAATACCCAGATTATACAGGTCTTTTTACCCATACTGTTCTCCTTATAGTCAGGCCCCAAAGACTTCATTAGCAGCAGAAGGTCATTATTAAGTGCTCATCTAAAGCTCATCATCTGTGCTATTAAATCTGAGAGGATGAGCCTTCGTGCACTCCAGCATTAGTCAGGGATGTGACTCCAAGCTTGATTAATGGAGAGGATTGGGCGGTTGCTTAAAAGCGCTCCCATGACCTGAGCAAAAGCACTACCAGGAAGATATACAGCAAGCACAGCTCCCACTTTGCAAGGGCACAGATATCCTTGAATTAGCATTTGCACTGCTCATTTCCCTAATGCAGCTCTCCAAGCCAGGCTCATCCTGAGTGAAGGTGCTGGCACTGCAGATCCAGCTAATGAGCCAGCCACGCTCAGGGGCTCACAGGGCTCAGAGGTGTGGCTGCTCCTCGGGTGAGGAGGTGAAGCTCTACACGAGTGAACTTGGATATTCTAAACACCATAAAAATGGTGAGGGACAGGCTTAGCAGGGGAAGATGGGTATGGGTCAGACTGGGAGAGAGGAGTACTAATGCTGAACAGTGTTATAGTGCTAATCCTTTTAACTTCCTCTCTGGGCTTTGTTGTCAGACCCCTATTGGGGCCTGATTATTCAGACTTTGCCCTGTCTTTCCAGGCACCCGTTCTGAGCAGAGCTGTCTCTTTCCATAGTTAACAGGGAGCTGAACTGCAAAAGGCAGCTAGTGTTTCTTCAAGGTGGGAAACAGGTTTTTACTGTTAAAACATTGTAACTCAACCAAAGTTGTGGAATATCTGCTGACCAAGTTTATGAATGTGTTTAGGATGTTATGCTTCTCAGAAGTATGAGAGTATTGTATCTGCATTGCATTATTTCTTATCTCAGCTAACCATGGAAAGATCTCTTCTATAGAAAAGCTCAGGAGTACATAAAGGCACTGTTGTTTCTTGGAGTTAGTGAAGCTATGAAACGCATGAACTTTACCCCTTGTCTCTACAAAAGATTTGCCAGTTCTATGAATTTTAAATCCATGGGAAATTTTTGTTGCCCTCAGCTGCTGAGGTTCAATGGCTAAAACTCTTTTTGAAGTTATGCTTGAATGCTGCTTTCTTTATAGCCTCCAAAATGACACCTTACGTTTTTCCTGCATTCATAACACTGAGAAAAAGATGAACAAGTGTTCCCTGTTCAACCAACCATCGTATATCATCTCATCTGTTTGGCTGCTTGAATGTAGTGATTAAATGCCCATAATTCCAAGAAATACTAAAATGTGTTTAGCAGTTTGATGTTTTAAAATCCAGGAATAAAAATGCAGATGTTATGATCCATGAAGAAATGGTACATACAAACTGGGGGTAGGGCACAAGAAAACTGGGACTGTTTCCTGTGTAATGAGCCATGCATGGCAAAGACTCTAAGGAATGGCCAGCAGCAAAGAGCTACCTACAAATGTAATCATTTTATGTTTCATTAAAGCCTCGTTATTTTGGAATTTATACAAATTTATGCTGCAGGAAAATATAAAGCCTGTTGTATGACCCTGGCAAGGAAGAAAATAAAACTTTGAAGAACTGAGCTATCATTCATCCAATTCTGATTTTTAACTGAGTTTTTTTGGAGATGACTGGGAGAGAACTTTGATTCAGGAAGGAGATGGTAGCATACTGAGCACTGGAAATTACATGGCACACAAGGACATTTGCAGAGGCAGCTTTTGGCCATGTGACTGTAGGTTCATTTTTCCTCACTCAAGATGATGGGCAGAATGAACACCCTGTATTTTCAAGGTCACTAGAAACATATTAAATGGATCTGGTTTTTAAAGGCTACTTAGAACTTCTCACAAAAAAAAGAAATTGGACACAAACTGGTTACATAAAACACATATACTGTCATATGCCTTTTTTGAAAATAAAAGTATAACAGTAAGAAAGGGAAAAAAATAATTTGCCTTTAATTTCCCATCCATATTATAAACCAATATCATAACCAAAACCATTCCAAGACACATCCTTTCTACTGAGTCAGAAAAAAACCCTAAAGATCCCAATCTGAGAGCTCAGATAGGTCTCTGCATCTATATTTTGTTCTCTAAGATAAACTGGGACTTGTGTCAGAAAGTTTATATACCACTTTCCCCTTGGAAATCCAGCCTTATTATTAGTTGAACTGTTAAACATGGTCCTAACTTAAAGTACGTCAGCTAATACCCACCATTAAGCTTTATGTCCAGATTATGTAGTGGTGTGTCCAGCTTGACAGATACAGAAATATCTTCAAAGAGGGTGGTGGGAGAACACTGTTGCCAGACAACAGATTGACAAAAGTGTGATTTTGTTGATTATTGGAGCCATTCTCCCTAACAGCATTCTGGTAATCTGTTCACTAACAGAGTTGTCCTGGAAGAGCTGGAATGTTCCAGATGCTTCTGGAACATCACAGAACTCCGTTCCACTCCCCAGGCATCTGAGAAAGGCAGATAGAAAACCCAAGGGAGATTTGATAACACTGCCCATAAAAAGACACCCTTTTCTCCTATATCTTAACTACATGTTTTTACAATGTCATTTTTTCTGATAGAAACAGATACTTGCTTCTGAAATATTTAAGTTGAAAGCAGACCCTTTTTCTTTAATATATGAGGTAGCAGAATAAAAAATATATATGAGAGAATGCTTTAAAAGATTGTGTGTTCAAAATGTTTTGTCCTAGGAACAAGCAGCATCCAATGTACTGAGCATGTAACAAAAAAGAAACTGATCCAGAGAACTAATTTAATCTGCTACAATAGGGTGATAATTTATCTTCAAACTAGACAGAAGAAAACTTTCAAGCCCTTGTGTACAGGTCTGACTCAAAGTAAAGAAAGATATTTATCATAGAATCTCAAGTGGATGGTGAAGTATTATGCTTTGAATTGTTTATATTCTCCTCTCTCTCCTTTATAGTATTTAAAACTTGGTTTTGCTCGGCATCTGAAAGAGGATATCCATGTTCCTGATGCAACATGGACGTATGTGACATGGAGTTTTTCTTGTCTGACTTTTTAGAGGAGGGGTGCTAAACAAATGTGGGTGAAAAACTTACTCACTGATTGAGGGCTCAGGTTTCATATATCTGATTTACACTGTTCAGACCATTAGTGGTGGCATAGACATGAGTAATTCCGTTCATAATATTGTCAGAAACTTTTCCCTGTTACTTGTGTATAAGATCGGAATAATATAATTTGCTTTATTGGCTTTGGTAAGTGAAAATCATGCTGGGTGTTGTGGTAAGTCACTTATTTTGAAATTTGTCACTGTATTTCTCATTTCAAGGCTCTCTCACAAAGTGTTTGGGGGTTTTGTTGCTTGTTCCCTGTATGCACAGAATATGAATTTTTCGCACAAGAGATAACATCTAAAGATAGGCTGATAATACCACGTAGTTATTTATGTGGTTCATAGTTATTAACCACTTTGCTCACATTCTGATTATGTACAAATGGTCCAGGCCACCTTCCATGTAGAGAGTGCAGCTAAGCCCAGTTTGATTTATAATAAAGCACTCAGGAAGACAAGGACTGTGTTTTTAGAATCAAGTTTTTGTGCTTTCGTTTCCAGGAAATGCTAATTCTTATTATATCACCCAAGTACAAACATAATACAAGCCATTGATCTGAAAAATATATGGGATTTTTTGAGTATTATCCCTTCAATATTCAAAAATAATATACAATAAAACAAGTGCTGAAAGGAATAGAGTTTCTTTGCCGAAGGTATTCTGTACTTTGGGTGTGTGATAAAATTCCAGCATGAATGCACGGCAAAAAGAAGTATTAACTTTCTTTGCTTCCTAAGGAGTTCAAAATGTTTTGCTCCTGTGGGATTTATGTAAGTGATGCTGGATATTTAGTGTACAGCATTCTATTCACCTTTGAAAAGCCTAGGTTATAATCTGATTTAGATGACAATTGAAAGAGCTCAGTGGTCTCAGTTTAGTCCCTTTTTTATTAAATCACCATCAGACACTTAGCACAGTGCTGATCTTGGCAATAAGATTCACTTTGAGGCATACTGGCCCTGTTGGAGTAAAAGAGACATGGAGTATGAACTTGGCTTTTATAAAAATGAAATCAGCAAATTTCTTCATTTTAAAAAGCACCAACAATTATGGAAATTTTGCAAAGACAAACCATACTACTGCATGGATGCCTTTATTCTCAGAGATAATAGACTATTCTGCATTACAAATGACAAAGATAGTGATACTGCTGGAAAAAATCCTTAGTAGGAGGAATTGCATTATGGTAGCAGTGATTTGCACTGGCTTATTAAAGATATCAGTGTAGCAGAATCTGGCCAGATTTTATATTGCTAGGTGTGGCCACCAAGTCAGAAACTATGCTAAATTAAGAAGATGCCTTGGTCAATACCTTCAAACATCTATTTATATCTGATCCCTTCCAGAGCTGTAATGGAGATTATAGGGTAGTATAAAGACCTGCAGCAATAAAATAAATAATTACTATCAGGTGATCTAGGAATAAGCAAAAACGTTGTCTTGAGTAACAAAGGAAATAGCAAAAGATTTCTTTATTATAAAGAAAGTTTCTAATTCTGCATTATTGCATTCTGAACAGAAAGGTCAGTTATAGGTTTCTTTAAAATGATGTGCCAGTTAATTACATTTCTGTAATGATCTTCAGATCAAAAACTATGCATTGCACCCATCAGTACAGATTTTTGCAAGATACAGGCTAGACTTAGCAGAATAAAAAGGCTTAGAGTCGAGCACTTCAGGGGGCTAAGGTGTTTTAAAGCTCCTACTCAAATGGACCATGGCTTAATCCCTGTGCTGCCACTCAAGACAGTGATTAAAAATCACCCATTCAGGCAATTGCTTCTGGGTGTTGATGTGCCAGGCTGTGGGTGTGGGGCTAAGGGGGTGGAGAAGAGGAGGGTTTGTGAATGTATGGCTGATGTTTGACGAGCTGAATTTCAAAAAGAAGGAGGGGAAAGCAGAGGAAAAGAGGGAAAAACTCAGCTTGCCCCAGGAGGAAGGAAAAGGAGAGAACAAAGCTTCCTTCAATAAGCTCAGCCAGTCCTACAATTTCTGAATTCCTCACAAGAGAGCTCCCCCCTTTCACTACTCTAAAGAGAAAACAAGATTGTGAAATCAAAAGTCAGCCCTGGGGGAGGAGAAGGGGAAGGAAGTTTGTAAATGAGACAGGATTTATCCTGAAATAATAACCTTAGCAGTGATAGCAGGGCTCCTGGTGAACCACTTGGTGGACTTTTTAATCTGTCTCCTTAGATGCTGAGTGTCATTTTTAAAGCAGGCTCTTTATGTCAAAGGAGATTAGCACTGGTGACAGAATAACTTATTCTTGAATGTGAATATGGAGAAAAAAGTACTTTTCTCCGTCTCTCCTGCTGGTAATTCTGATATATTTTGTTAATTTTGATATATATTGCTATATTATTTCCTTGTTTATTCTGTAGATTTGTTCGTGTACAATTACTCCTAAATTACTTTAAAAAAATCAGTGTGGAGAAAAAACACTTGTTCTCTTGTTACCTAAAAAAAGAGTCACTGAGGATAGCATTAAATCTTCTTTCAGCATTAAACATTTAAGTAACTGATGGCTGTACTGCTGCCTTTTGAATCCATGCATGGCTGCTAAAATATTTCATCTCTCAGGGTTTCTTACACGTCTCATCCATCCTAATGTGAGGAAAATGTTTTGGTTTCTCATCTTTTACAGAAAATATCTCATTGAATGTGTAGTACACTCAGCTTCCTGAGCAAAGGGATAATGCCAGTGTGACCTTGGTGCCAGGAGCAGATCACCTTGAGTGCCATCATGTGGCACCTACAGGACAGCTGGGGGATCTGACCCAGCCAGTGTGGGTTTAGGAAAGGCAGGTCCTGCTTGACAAACCTGATCTCCTTCTGCCTTGTGGATGAGGGAAAGGCTGTGGATGTTTACCTAGACGTCAATAAAGCTTTGACTCTGTTTCCCACAGTATCCTCCTGGAGAACCTGGCTGGCCATGGTATGGACAGGTGCACTCTCCTCTGGGTGAAAGAAATGTCTGGATGCGCAGCCCAGAGAGTGATGGTGAATGGAGTTCATCCAGCTGGGGGACAATCACCAGTGACATTTCCCAGGGCTCAGTACTGGGGACAGTTTTGATATGAGTATCAATGACCTGGATGAGGGGATTGAGGCCACCCTCAGGCAATTTGCAGATGACACCTAGTTGGGCAAGGGTGTCGATCTGCTGGAAGATTGAAAAACTCTACAGAGAGATCTGCACAGGCTCCTGGATTGGTGGGCTGAGGCCAATGGTATGAGATTCAACAAGATGAAGAGCTGGGTCCTGCACTTGAGTCACTATAGCCTTTAGCCATGCTAGGGGAGGTTCAGGTGGGACTTTAGGAAGAAAGTTTTCACAGAAGGGGTAATTGGGCATTAGAATAGGCTGCCCATGGAGGGGTGGAGCCACCCTCTCCAGAGGAGTTTAAGGAAAGACTCAGTGCCTGGGTCTAGCGGACAAAGTGGTGTTGGGTCATAGGTTGGACTCAGTGATCTCAGAGGTCTTTTCCAACCTAATTGATTCTGTGATTCTGTATCCTCATATCTAGGACTGCAAAAGTTGCTTTTTACACAGAGTCTTTCTCAGAAAAATACTTTTGAATCTGGCCTTCCCCCTGCTTTAGGAATCGTGTTGTTTCATTGAATTATAGACACCCCAATATGAGTTGGAAGGATTACAGGCTCTGTTGCTATCTATCACCTAATTTTCCACATCTTGTTTATGTCTTTTATACAGGAGCTCTGCCACGCTTCTTGTCAGGGATTTATACTCATCTTTATTTTCTAGAGGTGTACATAATTTAGGAAAGAGAAGCACTCCAGAAAATACTATAAACAAGGTGTACATATGTGACCCTTTCACATATGCAATGTTGCTGACTTGAGTTGAAAGACAAGCAAAAAAAAAATAGAAGGGATTTCTATGAGGGTCTTGTAAGGCTTAGTTCTTATGACCTGGAAATAAGAGCAACTTTAACTGGTATTTTAGATGTTGTTTAAAACTGGGTAAAGATAGTGAAAACAGACTTAATTTCTTGCTCTGGTTTGTGGGGGTATTTTTGTCATTCAGATGGAATTTCCCATCACCGCTTCACTGGAAGTCTTCCAAGTGCATTTTTAAGATTAGCAGAAAGAGGAAATGTATGTTGAAACAAGTTCTGTCCATTTCTGCTTGGCTTCAGTAGGTCTGGCCTTTGTGAAAGTCTTGAAGAAATGCTGGGTCATCCTTTCCTGATGGTAATCCTGAGCAGGGTTTGAAGGAAGCGATATAAACTGGGTATGAGCTATATGTTTCACTGCCTTTACACACTCCCAGCTTCCAGAAAGGGCTGTTTTGGCTGTCTGATTGTCAAGAGCCCAGAGCATCCTGGCTGTACTGTTTTCCTTTGATTTTTTTTTAGTGGAAGAGATGGTTACCAGTAAAGACACATTCATGCTACCTATTTTGAGACTTGTCCCCCAAGGAAGATTTATCCCATCCCAGTCTGTAGTGCCTGTTTTGCTCAATTTTCTAGACAGAACCTGAAACAGGTGGCTCAAATTTTGTCTAGATTTTTAATGGCTAAAAATAAGGTTTTGTTCTGTCATGTCTAGAGGAACTTAGCTATCTGTTCTTTGACACCTGCCTGCCCTGTTTGGCCAGCCCCTTGTCCCATCTGCCCTTTCTCAGACTGACTTCTTGACAATATAGGCATCCCACACTAATCTGGCTCATCCTGTCTGTGGCATTAGAGATCACTGAAGTTGATTTTCCTAAGTGAAAGTGGAAAAAGAAGCTGCAAGAAATCTTATAATGGAGTGAATGGATCAAATAATGGATTTCTATTCCAGGTGTGACTCCCTGGCAGATGATGATTCTGACACCATTTTGGGTGTGGGTCTCTGTGCTGACAAAGAATTTGGAAGGGGTAGAAAACAACTGCAAAACTCAGAGCAGGAGAAGAGCCCTTTATACACGAGTCTCATGGGATATAACTGATCTGCTCTAACTCCCAGTGACAGCAAACTGTTCTTTCTCGTATATTGTAGCTACTTCTTTTCTCCAGCATCTCAAGTAATACAACATCTTTTCATCATTTCTTGTTGCTGGAAGGGAGGTGATGAGTGTTCATGTTCTGCTTGGAGAATTTTTTCATCTAGGACACATGCAGGCAGAAGATACTATTAGATTGATCCAGCAGGAAACAAAAGTAGTTAGAAAATGTGATGTTTATGTCCTTATATAAGAGTTTATGTCCACCTATAAGAGTATGTGGTTTTAAGACTAATACAGTGTGTCTCCTGTCAAGGAGAGTTAGCTGCCAGCCAGATTGGTTTCCCAGAAAAGAAGTCTCTGTCGGCTGGCTGCTGTTTAATAAGCGCACTGTGTCCATTATTCAAGCTTTTGACCACATTCCTTTTGCTTCTTACAGAAAAAAATTAAATTATTCTCTCATTGTTAAACAAAAATCTGTATTTATACAATTGAATATATACCAGATTCATAGACGTTAGTGCAAAGTGATCCAAAGGTGGGTTGTTTTGCCTGTCTTGTCTTTTTTCCCCTCTCCTCTCTGTCCCCCCAAGTCATGCTCCAATGTCAGATGCTGCTGAACCTGTTTGGCTGCTTTGTGAAATCTGGAGGGGCACAAGCTGCCACCTGGAGCTGCTGCCCTGAGCAGCCACTGCTACGTCTGACTAGTTCACAAAGACACATTTATTCTGGTTGGCATTAATTAGATCAAGAAGGTAGGAAAGGAAAAGAGAAGAAAAGTTATTGCATTCCTGAGCTGATAATATATACAGGACTGACAAGTGGAGAGGAAAATTGCAGAGCATAGCTGCTGTCTCTACTGGCAACTGAAAACAGCCCAGTAACTTTGTTTTCAAGGGACTTGTGCTTTGTCTGTTTGCTCTGAAGAGAGCTAGGTAGGATAAATTGATGATAGTTGTGGCAAATAAATGTTACCTGGAATGGAAAATTGAATTTGAAACAAATATGAAAAGTATGGAATCAAGATCCCAATTCTTTGAATCTTCACTATGTAAAGCACTAATAGCAATGGGTTTTTCGGGGGAAAGGTTTTTTGCTGGTTTCTATCTGGAGGAGATTTGTTAAATTATTGCTCAGCAAGTCCAAAACTTAAAACTGACTGTGGATCTCACTGCAAGGGCATGTTATAAAGGGCTGAAGGATAAAAAGGCTTTGAAAGGAGGAACTAATGGAAGATGGGCACATGGATGGCTGTTCTACCATGTCAGAGTGGGTATTCCTGGGAGAGGATCAGTCAGTAATAGGTTTATTCCTCAGTTTTCTTTTACCTCACCCATCTTCTATGGGACATAGCCTTTCCATGGCAACTGAAGAGAACATTTTGTTAATCTAGTGTGACTGCTCCCTATGAAATTATATATCTGCTTTAAAAATCTCAGGTTCAAGGAGATGAAAATTAATGGCTGCAATATGTATTATTCTCAACTGGTATTCTGTGATATGTTAATACCAGTCCTGTAGGAACTTCAGCTTTTAAACATATTCCCAGTGTGATGACCTGTTCATTCACAGAAACTTGAAGTATAACACCCCTACCAGTTAAAGGACTTTGCCATTCCTTTTAGTCTGAAAAATATCATGCTCAAGACCTGGAAGTTTCATAAAAATTCCTCCCTAAAGATATTGCTACTGCTTAATAGCCATCTGCTTTGGGTTTTTTCTTGAGTCATATGGGGGCCTTTGTTCTTTGGCTTACCTGCTAGACTTTGTTTTTATTTAAGCTTTTTCCTTTTCTCTTGCTTGAATACAAAAGCACAGTTTCGTATCATGCTTTTAGTTGTATTTTACATTGTATTTTTTGTTAGGTTACAGTAGTAGGAGATTATTTTGAAGAGCAGAAAGATAAAAAATATTACATTAAAAAATATATCCTTTCCAAAAAAAATATATCCTTTCTTCATCTATTTGTTAGCATTACTTTTGGGGAAAACTCCATTGCATGGACTATAGCGATGTGGTACTAAGAACTGCAGGAGCTCTGGAGAGCCTTCAACTCTGAGTGACAGACTCTTCTTTCAGAGTGATGGGAAAGAATATTTGCACGAGTCCTTAATCTGAAATTTGACAGTCAGTTGTGCTTATTTTTGTCTATATGCCGGTGCACCACCCTGAAGAAGACTGTCAAGAAAATAAGGAATAGAGTATGACACAAGAGGAAAGTTGCCAGATAATGAGAGATTTAATAATAAATAAGAAAAAAGTGATTGCTGTGTTGTCCAGGACTTGATGCTTATTTAATTGCAGATCAGGAGTGCTTAGAGGGAGAGTAATTGATGGGATTAATTAGAGATATTTGTTTAACAAGTGTTCCTGGTTCTTGTGGCTCATTAATTAAAATTTGAACTTTGTAAGAATGTTCTCTGCAATCCATATTGGTTTGTGAATACAAACCACTTTGGTTTTGAATGGAAGAGAAATCAGATGAACAGATAATTAGTGCAACAAAAGTAGTACATAAGGGGTTACAGGGATTTATATTTCATTGGAGAATCAAAAAAACCCAAATCCACCCATAAATCAAACATAACTGGCAAGGCCTGCCTTTGTGGAGATGTTTTCTGTAACAGTCTCTGACGGTCTGTGTTTAAATTCATCCTATGTGATGTTACAAGAATTAGTCCTTGAACTAACTGTAGACTAAGTATATAATTTTTATGCTTTAAGCAATTTGTTTTCCAGCGAGAGCATTGAATATCCAGAATATTTTTCTTTCGCACACTTGCATTTGTAAATAGTTATTCTCTTGACTCTTCACTTGGCAAACTATTAGAAAAATAACAAAAGGGTGTAAATGTTTCTCTGCACATCAAGGGTCTCTATCCTGAAATTTTTGGAAATCTAAAAGGCAATTAA
Organism: Melozone crissalis; assembly: GCF_028551555.1. Classification (NCBI taxonomy): domain Eukaryota; kingdom Metazoa; phylum Chordata; class Aves; order Passeriformes; family Passerellidae; genus Melozone; species Melozone crissalis. The sequence continues at coordinate 55,910,346 of NW_026535791.1, read as the reverse complement.
TTCACTTAACAGACCCTGTGGTGGTAAGTAAGGTTTTGAGTTCTCTGATGCTTTGCTTTGTTTTTCATAAGTTAGTGTTCTCTATTAAAAGGCACAGCTTTACTAATACTTTTCAAGGCTATTCATTTTGATTTGTTAATGATCCTCATTTATTTTAAAATATCCTGGTACAGTTACTACATGAATATCTCTGGAAGACAATAGACAATACCCTCAGGACCAAAGATTATTTAATTAGCATAAAATTGTTTGGTTCTAATCCTCTGAGTATTTGTCTGTGTGCTTAACTTTATTTAGCATTCCTAAGAAATTCTTGTATCTGATGCTATCTCTTAGTGTCTGCAGAGCAACTGCCGCACTGTTTTCAGTAAGATGTTCCCTTCAAAAGAAAGCTGTTAAACCTTGGTTCTGGTTGGAAACAGAGCTGAAGTTTCAGCAAAAGTGGGAGCTGAATGTGAGGCTAAAATACACTTGTAATTACTGAGACTGTGCATTCATACTACTGCTCATGAATACCACATAATCTTCCCATAATACTAAGGGCTATATTTCAATGCTTAAGAAAACAAATTTAAATTTCTTCTCTAATGCAGTTTCCTGTGGCCATGGTATAAAAACATGAACAGATTCTGGCAGTGTTTGTCAAGTTTATTAAAGTGAAGTCTTTATCCCAGTTTTCAGAATCGGAGCACGTAGAGGGAAACCATAATCAGACATCCACTTTGTAAAGCATCTCCACCAAAGACACTAATCTACCTGTTTTGCTAAAAAACCCATAATTTTTTGAATATAAAACAGTGGAGAATTTAGATGTAGCCAAGAGCCTCAAAATTAAGATTGATCTCTAAACCTTCCAAAGTTTTAAGGCAGTCTAGCTTTTAGATCCCAATATCCTCTCCACATTTTAGGGTTAATCGCCTTTTCAATACTGTAGAAGAGAATTAGACTTCAGAAGATGTGTTTAAAACTTCAAGTTTCACATTTAGTAAGTGTCAACTTAAGTTTGTTTTGGCATCATACTGCTAAAAAGCAGTTAACAACAAAGGAAAAGAAAACTATTTTCTTATCTTTTCAGTACAAAACCTTCCATGATTGAAAGGGTAAACAATCCTTTTGGATATTTGCAGGAGAAAACATAAAAAGGATCAAGTTCCTGTGCTTTTGACTGGGTTAGTTCCCCCCCCACCCTATTTTTAAACATGTCCTTGTACACTGATATTCTTCAGATCTTATTTTCATAGTAAGGTTCAATTGATGTTTTCATACTCCTGCAATGATCATTCCCTCAATGATTCAGGGGGTCAGACTAGAATTCAAATTCACAAATTAGATGCTGTATTGTCAATCTAACAATTTAGAACAGAGCAGTTCCAAAATCCAAAATGCAGCACTGAGCAAGAGGCTTCATTGATCACAAGGAATTGTTAAAAGCAAGTTCCTGTGTAGCAGTGGGAGTAGCTTCTCTTTTTCCCTTTCTCTGCCTCACCTTCCCCCAAATTTACTAGCAGCTGCTGTACATTCTAAGCAAGGGGATTTTTTTTTGTTTGTGGCTTACTTTGAAGTTTAGTAAGATATGCTTTTGTTTAAATTGGGGAAATATGATATTTGATAGAGCAATTTATAATCTATTCAAATATGAATCAAGTACTAAATATTTCGCCTTCAGCAAGGCATGAAGTATTTTAGAATCCCCTGCTGCTGTTGAAAGTTTTGCCTTTCTCTAAAGAGCCTCAATGGTGGGTCATTTATAGTATGGCTTATTGGTTCAAATTCAAATGATATTTAGATACAAATGAAGCACTAGGGGAAAATGGCATACCTGCATACAGTGACCCATCAATGTCTTAAGAGTTGCATCAGTGACACCAGAGGAGGCTTAAAGCTCAAAGAGCAATTAATAATAAACATCTGTTTGAGGGAGAATTAACACTTAGCATTCATATGAAACAATTTCATACTAAGAAATTGCTCAAATTGTATCACATTAATCACTCTTGTTGACATGATATTTCTTAATTTTTCCTAAAAGCCAGACTGCCTTTCTTTTTTCCTTTTATGTCCTTAGTGTATAAAAGGAGAATTGCAAGGTGCAGATACTGACTTCAGGGGAGGGCACTGTATTTTCTCCAATTCCTTCACTTGGGTTGAGCAGAGGATGTGGCTTGTCAGAAATGGAATGAAGCTATTTGCCTGGAGCAGGAAAACCCTATATCTCAGACATGCTGTTAAGAACAGCAATGAGGCTTCTCTTCCTCTGGCCCTGTTCAGAAAAATGTGTTTCTAATGTCATTTGTATCAGCCCCTCTGTGCTGACTGACCATATGGCAAGAGGGGAAAGACTGAGGAGATACTATTTTTAGCTCATCCACTGTTGTTGATTTTCTTCAGCAGAGAATCATATGATTAGCTGTATATAGAACAAGTAATTTATGTGATTGTTCTTGCCTGTGGAAAAGTTATAAACTGCAGACATTAGTGTATTTTTTCCATTTGTTAATATTAAAGTTTCAATAGGATCTATTATACTACACTATAGTATCTGCTTTCTGAAGACAGTGGACTGATTGTTTGGAGTAAGTGCCCGGCAGCAGCACCTATCAATCTAAAAATTTATGTTCCCTGTCCATCAAAATAAGATAAAATTGCACAGAAAATGAACTATAAAAGAAAGATTGTATTTCTGTTCTGCACTTGAAGGAGTGGCATAGAGAATTCTCTTTTGAGGGCAGAAGGCAAGGCAGTAAAAATTATATTTGGTAACTGCATATTAGTATTTCCAAACTAGCAAGAGAAAAATCTTACTTTTTAGCTTTCTCAAGAACCAACTGTCCAACTGTTTTTATCTATGAAAACATCTTTGTCTGACTTACAAGTAACACAAAGGAACCCAGCAGAAAGCTGTCCTGGATGCTTGTGGGTTGGTGAATTTCAGGATTAAGACTGGATTATGATTTTGAGCCCCATCTAAGTTGCTTCTCCCCATCAGTCCTTGTATTGTCCTTTTCTAGCACTTTGAATATTTTCTGGAAACGGGATTTCTTGTAACCAAACTGGGCACTTGCTTGTTTCTATTCTACTGATCTGCTTCAGCTCCTAAGGTGCTCGGTTTCTTGATTGCCAGGAGCATTGTAACCAGAATAACGCTGTAACTGCAAAGCACGGCTGTGAGGCATGCAGAATGCAAAGTATGATACTCATAATGCTTCCCTAAACAACAGCATCCTGCTGATCAAACTTTTAACATGAGGAGCTGACTGAATTTGGCAGAAACAGTGGCTGCACAGCAAATAGACACATTTTGGTGATTCTGACATCAGAAATACATAATTTTAGAACTCACACATGATGAAAGAATAATTTTGCATAGAGTCAATAGATGGATTTTCTTTAAGTCTCCTAGCCTTAAGCTATATTAAATTTAGATACAGTAACTTATCTCTCTAGTAATATATTAGCTCAGAGTCTTGGACTGAATTTCTTCACCTCCTGTTTGAGCCAGGGACATTGCCAGTTGATATCTAGTGAATATTTTGGCATAGTTTAAGAAATAACTGTCACAAGCTACCCACTTCTTTTCACTGCTGTAACTTACTGCAACCATACACACCTTAAGCAAACATTTTTTGTAGTTTATACCATGGAAAGAAACACACAAGCTGTGGTTCAGCATTTAATGTACTGATTCTGTGGTGAAGGTGGTAAGTTTCAGCAGAAGGGAGCTATTGGTGCTGAAGTAACTTTTGTTTCCAAAGCTCTTGGTGGGGATCATAAGAACACAAATGCACAGCTGTGTTGGCTCTGAGCACTAGAGATGTTATCTTGTTAAACTGTGGTAATTTGATTATATTCAGTCATGTATCTCAGTCCTTCTGCTATATGAGAATGCAGCTTCATGTCTAAAGACACTTCTATTGAGGTTTTAATGAATTTCAATAGATATTAAAGAGGAGGAGGGTTAGAAGACATCTATTTTATAGTTCACACTTGAGTTCAAAAGTCAGAGTGTGGCAGAGGATATTTGCTAGGTGACTTCATTATCTTAAGGTAAGGTTTTTGAATGATAACTTAACCAAGCTGGCACCCCAAGTGACACAAGTACAACTTTAAGAGTCCATGATTTGAACTCACAATTACTCACTTGTATAGATGTGTATATGTGCATACAAGTGCATAAGCAGTGAGAGTATTCTGAAGCCTTTGCTGACAAACCATCACATAGGTTGTCATACTTATACTCAGCTCTATGAAATCTCCCTCTGTTGTCTGTTGTAACACATGCAGTGTTATCCTCAAACTAAAGTAAAACTCGTGCAGGAATTAAGGCAGATGTATCAGCAAAATTGTAATTATTTGAATTGTTATTGCTTTTATAATTGGTGTCACTTTTATGATTGATTAGGAAGATTTAAATATAAAATGTTTGTTCATTGAAACAGCTTCAGACTGAGCTGGTTGCTGCAAGCAAAGGGCATGAAAAGGCAGACTAACTATAGCATGGACAAAAGAGCAGCAGGACAGCATCTGATGATCACAGAATCAAGAATCCTTTGAGCTGGTTGATCACAAATGCATCTGGATGAGTATAAGCCAGCATGGCTGGACAGACAGTCCAAAGAAATTACTGATGCTGTTTAATCAAAGATCGAGGACAGGATACGTGTTGAGGAATCTAAAATTCTTCTGTCTAGGACTTGTGCTGTGGCTCCTACTGGGCTGCTTATAACTTGACTTGACTGTAGGTTATCCATGGACATTCAACATCATGGAAAAGGGTTCTAATAATCATAATACCTCTGCACATCTGTGTTGATTTCTGCATGCTCAGTTTGCCTGTTAGAAGCTGCTATTCCACACACAAGTTAACAGATGTTGCCAGCAAAAAGCTTTTAAAACCTTATGAAGAACGTGCATTTGTATGAGGTCTCTGGTCTATTGTTTCAAGGAAATGAAATGAATAGGAAATTAAATAATCACAACAATTGTTTATTGCTTCAAAAGAACAAAGTGCAGGCTCTTCCATGGAAGAAAAACGTAAGACAAGTGCGGGTTTGCAATTTTATGCTCAGATGTCTGAGGTATGTTTTGTTTCACTTTGTTGTGTTACCATTGTATGAAAGAGGGCATTGCAACATGAAAAACGGAGAACACAAGGAAGCAATTCTTTCCTGCTGTTTCCACTTTGTGTGATTTTTTAACACCTTTGTTGGAGACCAAATGTCTGGTGTGACTCAGTCAGGATTCCTCCCGGGCACTTTGGTTAAGCATTTCCAGTTTCCTGCTGCAGTTTGCTGCTTACATACAAGTTAGGATAAAATTAAAAAAAAAAAAAAAAGCAACTGCTATCATCTTGTGTTTCACCTGGTGAATCTCAAAGCAGAAGGGTCTCTGTGGTGTTTGTAGGAAGTCTTTCACACAGGTGCTGTACTCTTTCAAATTGTCCCCACTTTCAGCAAACTCCCCTAGACTTTGCACTGTTATATTTTTTAATAAGATTTGGAGAAAGCAGTGAAAAAAAAGTGATTATTTGCCACAGGTCTGTCGTGCAGAGTTCTGCCATTCTGGGGACCAGCAAGTGTGGCGCTGTTCCTTTTGGGCGTGGCAGGTTTGGCCAGGCCAAGCCAAGCCAGGCTCCCTCACCGCGCCGGGTGCTGCCAGCCCCGCTCTGGGCCCATTGCCCCAGGGCTGAGCTCAGCCTCGCCCGAGCCGTGGGGCAGCACTGTCCCAGCACAGCCCTGGCTGGGATGCTCTGCAGGAGGATCCAGCTCTCCCTGCCTTCGGCCCACCACGGCTGGCCCTTGGGAGGCAGAGGAGGTGTTTTGCTGTGGGTGCAGCTCGGAGGGCCGGCCTCAGGAGCTGGGATCCTGGCGGAGGCAGTTAGGTGGAGCGGGTTTTCCTGCAATTGTAGGGGAGATTTTCCTGTTGTGTTTCAGTCACAACTGTCTTGCAGTTACAGGCGCAGTCAGTGCTGCCACAGGATTACTGGGGCAGTGCTGGGCTCTGCTGCCCGTCCCAGCTGGGCTGCTGGTGGTTCCTGGAGGGTCAGCGTGGTCCCTGTCTCCGCAGCCATGCTTCCCACAGAAGATGCAGGGCGGGATCCAGCGGTGGGTATGCGGCTGGGTGGCTTTGCGGGACTGGAGCAGATGCATATGTGTGTGCTTGTCTAATTTAGGAAGTATTTTATAATGTGTTTAGCAGTCCTAGGGAGGAGCTGAGGTTTGCTCTGTTGCTGGGATGAATTATCTTTTTGGTGCTGGAAAGTCTGGAAAAAATGGAACATTTTTCATCTCGTGTTTTCAAACAAGGACTTATTGTCTTGTTATTTGTCATAAAACCAGTTAGAGAGATAAAGGGGCATTAGCATCTGCATAGTGTTAACAACATCTGGAACATTATAATTCTGTTTTTAAAATAACAGATGAAGGCTGAGATACATGTTTACATGAGAAAAATTTAAAGAATACAATAATTCCCTGATGCCTGCTTCAGTCCTTGAGCAAAGTCTTTCAAATTCCATTTATTTATTTGTAAATTATGAAGTTACATAACCTAAAGCAATGCCATGGTTCAAGTATGATGGCTGAGAGGTGATGTTTTTTCCAAGGATGTACATTTGGCACCAATATGCTCAGACTGATGGTCTGGTCACTACGGTCATTTTGCATGCAAATTCTATATCCACTAAAGCCCACAAAATGCAGCATACACTTAGGAGAATCAGCAGCATGTATAGCTCATAGGTACAGAGTCATCGTGTGATTTTCCCAGTAAAGTATTTCAAGAAAAACAGTTGTCTGAGGATAAGATGACATTCAGTGATGTTTGATAATAGGTATTTATGAAGCTGCTGGAATAAGAAGCTGGAAGCCGTGCAGATGCATACCAGTAACTCTCAAGTGCTACTCTAGTTATTACAGTAACACTGACCTGCTTGCCAGCTGACAGGAAATGTACAATTTTGTTCTATTTTTTTTTGAGATAAACTATGACGCTTTTTTGATGAAGAACATCTAAAGGGATGTAATAATTAAGCTATTGTTTTCTGTTTCCATTCTCCCTTAAAAGCTACTAAGCCAATTTGTGAATGTTGTTAAGAACCTTTTATTTGAGAGGCCTATTGGTGGTATTGATACAGTAATTTAGAAGTAAAACTATCCAAATCCGGAAGAATCCCTGCTCAGTGGTGTCAGCTGGAAAGAGGTTGCTCTGGGATCATTCTCCTGCAATTCAACTCAATTTTCTTTGCTTCCTCTTGGATTTTTAACTAGAGAACAATAGAAATTAAGCATATTTGAAGATATTTATTGGAAGCAAATTTGGCTGAATACGTGATCATTGAGCACATAACAATAAAAAATAGATGTTAGATTCTCTATTTTCTCTTTTTAAAGCTCAAGAGCACTGGAAAGAGTTACTTGTTAGTTGATGTCGTCTTAATTTCTTAGATTCTAAAGTTCCTTTCATACCTGGAATAAAATAAACAGATCTAGAAAGCACAGATCACTTAATACTAAAGAAAAATTCATGTAGTCCAAATCAGATGGCTTTAGAGATGGCCATTACTTTCCATTGATTTCCAAGGGACCCTATAGAGACCTGTTCAGATGAAAGCCACCACTTTCATTTAGGAACCACTGTGCAGCAAGAGAGAAGGACTGCATTCTCATATTTTTTCACTTAGTGATTTGCTAACAGGTACTTGCAGATTTCTGTTCTGGAGAGCTAAAGAATGCTCCTAAAAATCCTCCTGGTAATGGTGAGCAGGAGCCTGGTACCCCAAGCTGTGGTGGCAGAACCGTGCCCATGGTGGCCCCGGTGACACCAGGAAGGCACAAGATGTCCCCACTCCTCTCAGAGCAGGACTCGGGGTCTGGAAAGGGCCTGGGTGAAGATTCTCCTTCCTAATGGAGTAGTCCTCCTGCTGATTCCCATTTTGTTATTTTCAGACCCAGGAAACCTGAGCTGGGTGTTTCCTCCAGTGGTGAGATGTTTCTGTCAGGGATCTAAAACAGATAACCTTCAGACCACAGATGTGACTTGTTCCTTATCTTCCATCTTGCCATGGTTCACAGCTAATTAATGACCTAATTAAAATCTTGAGTTTTAAATACACCAATGATCTTAGGGAGTTCAGTGTACTGAGAGTACAGCAGGCATAAATTAGAAGGGGCTCTTCAGTGTTAGACAATAGGGTGGGGGTTTTTTTGCAAAAGCCAGAATCTCTTTATATTCTTTGTAAATCTGCAGAATAGAACTCTATGAAAATTCCTTTAAAAAATATTTTCTAGGCTTTTTTGAGGATTGCATATGAGGATCAGGGAACAGGACAGTGAGAGATTGACACTCTCATATACACTTAATACTCTCATATACATATACATAATACTCTCATATACACATGCACTCGTATAACACTCTCAATACATTGTGATGTATTGTAATGTGATTATAAATATAAGGAGTTTTAGTTCATCAAAAATATATCTTGCAGGTAGTTTAACTTCAGAGCCCTATGTGGTGGTTGAGGTGACATCTTTATATCTGTACCAGTTCCTGGGAATTATTGCTGTTACTTTAAATGCTCTCTCTGATAAGAAAGCAGATCCAGATAAGACAGATATCTCTCAGATAAGGAAGCATAAGAATAGCAGGCTATCCTTCTGTGAGAAATTAAAATGTGATTATCTAGGTGAAGACTGATTATGAACTTTAGGACCCATGATTCCCTTTACTTAGCTGTGGGGAAGGAATTAATAGAACAACTTGGTGGGAAAAGAATGCAAGAATTTCTTTCTGCCACCTCTGAAAACTCACAGTAGCTTAACAGCTACAGAGTTTCCAAGCTGCACTAACATGTCTCTGTGTGACCCATTGTGACTAGAAGGAATGTGTTGGAACACATAATTTCTGAGTGCTTCTGTTGCTGAATAGTCTATGTTAAAATTCAGGGTGTACTGTGTCACCTTAGGCATTACACAAGCTGGGAAAATGTGGGAGATTTCCAACTCTACCCTGCAACCAAAACCTTATGAAAACTGGTGGATTTGGGTGGGTAAAATTATTTTACCTTCCTTTTGTTGTGGAGTGGCATCTATATCAAGGAAGCTGTTAGGTTGAAAGGAGTGAGGAAAAAAGACTGGTGTGGTACAAAGCAATTTGTCCCCTTGGGTAAGTTTTTGAGGTTGCTCCATTTGTTGTTTTCCATGCTGCCAGTATCACACCAAGACATGAACTTGATATTTGTTCCTATACAGCAATGATATACCCCAGAATAAATGCCATTTTCTCAAATGTAGAGTTAGAATTTAGTTGAGGAGATTTTTGGAACAGACCTTCAACCATAAATTTAATTGGAGGTCAGTGCTGATTCCCACATGCTAAATATTAAACAATTAATTGCTTTCCTTTCCCTGAAGAATTTTGAGAAATATTAGATCTTCTATCTAAAGAATGTAAAGATACAGGAGTTGCAATAACATGAAAAATAAAGACTAAAAAGCATTCCAAGTATATAGTAGAGTAGGTTTATGTGCATGTGTAATATTGTATCTAATATATTACTATATATCATACTAAATCAGCAACTGATTAATTGCTTTGGGATTTACAGGTCAAGATTTTTTTTGTAGTCTTTTAGTTTTTGAGCCTTACTTATTGTTTTATCTCCCATGAGCAGGAACATATGATGTTGTGCCAAAACCTTAATTCTGTGAGATGTTCTTGTCTCACTGAATAACTTAAGAGGATTCATCTTTTCAAAAATACATTCTCCTGCTAGCATATGTTTCAACCAGAAAGGGATGTTGTCAAGGCTTTATAACACTGCAAACAGCATAGCAGGTGTGCTTTTCCTGTATTGATATAATTTAAATGTTGCAAACAACTCTCTCAACATTATGGAAACACTGCATGTAACTTCTAGACAAGGCAGATGATAATTCTTCTGCCAATGAAAATGTATGAATAGGATGAACTAGTAATTTTCTTGCATGCTGATCATTTGTTTTTGCATATCAGGAGCTGTTGAACAGACACGATCTTTTGAATATTTATCAGTTCTCACTGCTTTGATAAAAGCCAGTGGGAAAACAAGTATTTGCTTGCTTCAGGGTGTGTGCAGCTTGCTTGCTTTACTGCTACAGTAGTTTCCATTAAACATTTCTAAAAACAAATCTGATGTTGGATTATTAGTTCTTTTTGCACTACTGACACAAACCACTATTTACATGAATATCTCAGTAGCTGTGCTGTTGGCAATTGCTAACATCATGGGTACCCACAAGTTTCAATATCTGTGCTGCAGAAGGTCAAATCTGTCATGGACTAAGGACCACCTAGGCTATGCAGGAGTTCATTGGTTTGATTGCATTTGAAATGTTAATTGAACCGGCTGTGGAACAATCACATTCACTTGTTGGAAAGAAAAGTTGTTCCCCAGACAATTTTGTGTATATCCTAGAAAATGATAGAAAATGTTAAAATTCTTTTTTTTTTTTTTTTTTTTACTGTTAACAGAAGAATTGAAAGCTGGTTGGGTTTTTTATAGCCTGTAGCAGGTTTATCACAAGAACAAAAGATAATAACTTTACTTTTATTGTGCACTTAACAGAAAAATGTTGTGACTTTGAAAACTACAGCTCTGTATTACGGTAGTAAACTGCTTAAGCATTCCATGGATTACTCAGGAATAGTGTGGGTGCTCACTGCAATTCCCCTTGTACTGTAAACCTAGGATACATACATGTATGGACGTATGTATGCAAGCATAACTAATTTTATTGCATTACATACTTCTATTTTGTATTACATTTCTTTTCATATTCGTATAATGGCATTTTAATAAATTTCATTTTCTATCTGAAAAAGTTGCCAAGTATTTTCAACAAAAATCTTAGTCTTCAATCTTTAAAATAGCCAGTGGTCTTGTGTCCATCCTGTATATGAGTTTGGAGGACCAGGATTGAAATGGCCTTACTCTAACAGCCATTCCATAGCAGTCTTATCACAGTATATTGTTAGAAAACATGACTACAAAAAATGCTATTCAGGCCTGTTTAGGCATATTTTGCCTATAATTCACCAAGCCACTGCAAACTGTGATTCTACCAGAGAGGATTTTCAAGGAATTTTGGAACGTGTCACCAGTCCAACTCTTTTACCCAGTGCTACTTGTTAGTAAGGTGCTTAAAATTTCTAGAATGGCCTACAGCTCCTTCCTCCTGCAATAGGACTGAGTTCACTACAATTGAAATGAAACAGCTTTATTCATGCCATGAGCTCCACCTTTGCAAAAGCAGAAAGTGAAGTTTTGTAGGACATGGTTTCCCACTGCTTTTCCACTCCTGGTGGATTCCGTTCTCACCTCTCCTGAAGGTTGTAGGACCAGCTGGAATAGAAGGAGACACTGTGTGGCATGCTATAACATTGCCTGCCCACTTTATTGTAGGTAGCTAGGGATTTATTCAGTGTGGGGAGAATTCTGTAGTGTTTTACTGACCAAAAGTGATCTCAATACCAGAATTTTTGACACATTCATTTATAATTGTAGTTTTATACTTGTGGTGAGTTGACCCTGGCTGGATGCCAAGTGCTGACCAAAGCTGCTCTGTTACTCCTCTCCTCAGCTGAGCAAGGAAAATAAATACAATAAAAGGCTGATGGGTCAAGGTAAGGACACAGAGAGATCAGTCACCAGTTACTGTCATAGGCAAAATGGAATCAACTTGGGAAAATTAATTTAACTTTTTACCCATGAAATCAGAACCAGACAATGAGAAACAGAATACCTTCTCCTCCACGCCTTCTTCCCAGGCTTAATTTCACTTCTGATTTTTCTGCTTGTTCTCCCTAGCAGCAGTAGGAGATGGGGAATGGGGGTTGCAGCCACTACATCACACATTTTTTTCTGCCACTCCTTCCTCCTTGGATGGAGAGCTCTTTACTCTCTTCACCTGTTCTGGTGTGGGGTCCATCCCATTGGAGACAGCAGTTCCTACAAGAACTTTTGCAACATGAGTTTTTCTCATAGAGTACAGTTGTTCACAAACTCCAGTGTGGGTCCCTTCCACAATGTGCAGTCCTTCAGGAACAGGCTGTTCCAACACTGGTCCATCACAGGGTCACAAGTCCTGCCAGGAATCTGCTTTACTTTGGGCTTCCCACAGGGTCACAGACTCCTTTAGGCACTCACCTGTTCTGGTGTGAAGTCCTGCAAGGGCTGCAGGTGGATCTCAGCTCCACCATGGAACACTGCAGGGGGACAGCCTACCTCATCATGGTCTTCACCATGGGTTTGTGTGGAAAAAGTCTCATTGCCAGAGGTTTATGTCCAGAAAAGTGACAGAAGTAACTTTATTCATGAACAAGGGAGAGGCCATAGGGAATTTCTCCATTGAGTCTCAAATTGCTGGAGGACACAGCCTCCTTTTCAGCCCAATTTTCCTGGCCCCATCACTCGTTCCATTTCCCCATTGGCTAAGGTACTTGGAAGATGCAGACTTCCCAATTCACCTATTATATATTCCCCTTAACATGCACACACAAACCCCCACACACCCTGTGTATAACATAGCTCAATTAAATCTTTGTTCTTCTTCTCAAAGTTCAGAAATTTAGCATGACCTTGGCTGAGCATCTTTCCATGCCCATTGGTTGTATTTTCTGAAACTCATAATTTCTCCTGTTACTTCCCTACCTACAAGTCCCTGGGCCGTAATCTACAAGCAGATTTACACCATCTGTTTGTAAAGACACATTCATCTTATTCTTTTCAAGTTGCAGGGAAATCTGCACCTGGAGCACCTCCTCCCTCTCCTTATTCACTGTCCTTGTTGTCTGCAGAGCTGTTTCTCTCACATACTCTCACTCCTTTCTTCTCTCATTGCAATTGCTTCTCTGCAATAACTTTTTTCCCCCTTCCTAAATCTGTTATCTCAGAAGTTACCCCAGTTGCTGCTGGACTATGTCTTGGAAAATGAAGGTGTTAATGCCACCTACAAAATATGTCATGCTTGTAAGCAGAGGTACAGAGATGCTAATTCCTTTAGTTCTAGTAGAATCTTGCAATAAACTACATTGATGTTGAGATTTTATTTAGTGCATATTTACAATATACTGCATAACTAATCATTATGCACCTACGGGGATGTCACAAATTCAAAGTTACTTAAGTATATTTTTGTTGTTTAAATAACATTTCTTTTGTCAGTCTCTTTTATTTTGATATCTGCTCTTAAAATTACCTCCTGTGGGTAGAAAAATAACTCTTGTCATTTCAGTAACATTTTCATAATATAATTTTCTGACAATAATTCCGTATTTTTGCAAATAGGAAATTGTGTACTTGAAATTCCTTCATTCCTTTCTGCGTCTGGAGGCTATGTGCATTTCAATTTTTGAGCTAGGTTGAATATGGAATACAACCTTAAGTTGTATTCCATTTTATATGCATACATAAACAATGCATATTGTGTTTCTTCCAGTTTTCTGTAGCTATGAATTGTCTGCCATTCTCAAGGAAGAAAGAAAAACCCGAACTCAGTATGAAACCTTAAGGCAAGGGCCAGTGAGTTTGAAAGATTTTGTAGCTGGATCATCAGCACACTGATCTGTGTGTGCTTTAGGCACCCACTTAAATGTTAAAGCAGAAATTCAGTGGATTAGAGTAGTCATTTGATTGTCCAGAAATGCAGCCTGTCTTTGGTGAGAGGCTCTCAAAGGATTCATTATTCAGTCCTAGATGTGCTGTGTTTTGACTTACTTGCAACTGCAAAAGAAAAGGGGGAAATGTAATTTTTTTGGTCTCTATCAGTGTGCTCAGCTTTGTTTACCTTGGAAGATAGGTTCTTATTCCAAGACGTTAAAGTCTGAGATCAGATTTTGGCACCCTTGCTCATACTGAATAGCATTAGTTAGGGCTCAGCTGCTGCTCATTCAGGTCAGATAGATTAGAGTTAGTCATCAATTGAGATGGTGCTATTTGCGTAGAGCCCCAATGGTGATTCAAACATCTTTCTGTGAGGCAGTGATGCAAATGTTTTTCTGCTGCTTCTAGCTGTTTATCTATACATCTCTTTGATATGAGTACCATAAAAAAGCCTTTGCTTTAAAAAAAAAGCTTTAAGAAGGAAACGGAATGAATGAAACTGTTTGGCACATGGAAGAGGAGAAGGAATTTTGTACTGAGAGATTAGCATAGAAGAAAGCCCTGTATTCTGAACATGGTCCTGAGAAAGAAACCTTTAAAGCTGGCAGGTTTTCACAGGGCTGCCAATAGATGAGAAATGATTAGTTTGTCTTTTTAAACATTGTCTCCTGCCAAACCCAAATCCCGTTCTCCCTTTTCCAGTATTCAGCCTGCAGGATAAGAGGATGATGAGGTAGACAGTTGTGGTGTGGAAGGGATTCAAACAATGTGAATGAGATTTTGATCTTTTGGGACTTCTGTGAGACAGAGAGTGAAGAGGGGGAAAGACAAACTGGTCTTCATTTGCAGAAAAGGCTTTAGTCTCTTCTCTGCTGTATGGCTATGGCTGAGAAGGGAGTTGTCTTCCTGCTTATATTAAATTTCCAGACCTTTAATTTTGACCAGATGCACCGTGCAATTATGGCAGCTGATGGATAGCTATAAATGAATTAGTCTTTGGCAAACTGAACTTTATTTCAAAAAAGATTAGCATCATGGAAGATACAGAAAAGCAAATTTTGTGATGGGGTCAGTGCATTTTTTAAATGCTCAGATTTCTTGGCAGAATAAAAGGACGCATTAGTGCAAAGAGGCAAAGTATCCTCATTTCTAGGCATACCTCTGGAACAGACGCCTTGCTGCTCTTCCCACACAGCAAGGAGGACTAAATACCAATGGTGAAGTCTGAACCTTGCCTCTGTTAGCTGAACTTTCCTTTTTGCTTGGTTCATGTTGGGGTTATAGGTAGCATTCCTGTCACTGCCACCATGCTCCCCACGCTAATTGTCATGAAGTACAGAAGATTCAAGCCTGCTTGGTTCCCAAGGCTGCTAATGAGCCCTGGGCTTTTCTCACCCTTAATGAATCAAGGTTTGTTTGTGGGGGATTCTTGTCCTTCTGTCTTTTTCCCTGGCCAGGGGAGGAGTCAATAGTTCACACAACTGAACAATGACTTTACAGTGTAAAGACGATGCAGCTGTGCCATCTGAAGCCATCCTCAGTTATGAGCAACAAAGCTTAAATAGATTGTACTGTGAAGAGGTACAGCTCTGCGAGTGTGAAGCATAGCTTTTGCTTCTGCTTCACTGACCCGTCTGCTTGCGGCAGTGACGGGCCCTTGACGGGAGCTTAGGCAGGGAGAGTCGCGTAGGGCGACTCTTTCAAAACCATTCTCTGTAACGCTGAGCGCAGGAAAAGAAGCAAAATGAAGTTTCAGTTGATCTCTGATGGGGGTATACTGCTGCCTTCTCCAGAAAATCCCATGCCCTCCATTCAAAAAATCGTTGATTCTAGTCCAAATCCACTTCAGGGGTTTAATAAGGTCACTAAAGTAAGCCGTAGTTCGTATGTTTTAGCAGTAGAGAGTACTCATACAAAAGTGGATACTTACACAGACTCCTCCTAAGCAAATCACACATTTCCCTATCTCACTACATTTTACTGTCCTACTGTCTAGAGGCTTTTCTTGTATTAGAGATTGGGATCATCACTAATTTGGGCTAAGCTACTGTTTGGCATGTACCTAATTCATCTTCATTTAGGCATTTCAGTTACAGCACTGTGTGCTCCTTGTGGCTATATTAATCTTATTACAAACATGTATTGATATACTTTTTGGCATATGTATGCAGGTATATATGCACAAAGATATAGTTGCCCATAAATACAGCTTCATGTGTTATTGAAATGCATAAGAGTATACATGATATATATCATACATATATGTAGGATATCACGTACTAGAAAACATTATTCCTTGTGTTTAAATCCATATATATATATTTACATAAATAAACACAGTATAAGTACTCTAATAAGTACTCTAAATGCTGTGCGATTCCTATAGCAGCAAGTGAAACATTCAATCTGATAAAATAACTCAATGCTAATAGAGATTTTAAATTTATCAATTATAATACTCTGGACTAACCCTTGCACAATGCCATACAAAATTGAAGGTAGTTTTTTTTTTTAAAGTTTTACTAATAGATGAGTGAAGCCAAAAGCAGCATCTGCAAAAGAAATCTAATTTTGCTGTAATAGGCTTTTGAAGTTCATCATTTTGGGTTTTAATAATGCACGGAAACATTCTTGATTGCATAAAAGAGAAAGGAAAAGAGAAAAAAAAAAGAACATTTGGGCTTTTTCATTCTTAAGTGAACAGAAGGTGGGGGGGGATAGAATAAAACAGATTAAATACCTTGATGTGTGTATGTGCAGGTTCAAAACTTTTGATTGCTCTCCCGCCCGGCATGGTGGGTTGATAGACCAGGGAGCGGTGGCGAAAGTTGACAACCCCCCATGGCTGACCCCTCATGTTTTCTCTTGCCTAATCGAATTTTACATGTGTTTCCAGATAGCTGATCAGCTTCCCTGGATTTCGCTGACGCCACAGGAAAGCTTTGCCTGAAGATGGAAACACTGGAGTCAGAACTGACCTGCCCTATCTGTCTGGAGCTGTTTGAAGACCCGCTGCTGCTGCCTTGCGCTCACAGCCTCTGCTTCAACTGCGCGCACCGCATCCTGGTCTCCCACTGCGCCACCAACGAGCCGGTGGAGTCTATCACCGCCTTCCAGTGCCCGACCTGCCGCTATGTCATCACCCTCAGCCAGCGCGGTCTAGACGGGCTCAAGCGCAACGTCACCCTGCAGAACATCATCGACAGGTTTCAGAAAGCCTCCGTCAGCGGGCCCAACTCCCCCAGCGAGACCCGCCGGGAGCGGGCGTTCGATAACAACAGCATGTCGTCCTGCGAGAAGGTGCTCTGCCAGTTCTGCGACCAGGACCCTGCCCAGGAGGCGGTGAAAACCTGCGTTACCTGCGAGGTGTCCTACTGCGAGGAGTGCCTGAAAGCCACTCACCCCAACAAGAAGCCCTTCACCGGCCACCGTCTCATCGAGCCCATCCCGGACTCTCACATCAGAGGATTAATGTGCTTGGAGCATGAGGATGAGAAAGTTAACATGTACTGTGTGACTGATGACCAGTTAATCTGTGCCTTGTGTAAACTGGTCGGGCGACACCGTGACCATCAGGTGGCAGCTTTAAGTGACCGCTATGACAAGCTAAAGGTTAGTGTTACCTATCAGTTTTTTTAGCCAAGCAGTGTGTGGTTGGGAAGGAAAATATCTTTTGGTTGCATTCTAAAGTCCTCATTCCAGCAGCAGCTGGGAAAGGCAGGTGTGCGATCTCTAATCATATGAGATACACATACAGATCTGTATGTGCGTTTGGTCACCATGTAAAAGGTGCCAGATTTTACTTAAGAAAATTTCCTAACTGGTATTTGGGTTTCTCTAAAGCTATCATAAGGAATGTGCCGTGCAAAGTACTGTTCAGGTGAATTTTCCTACCTACTTGCAGCTGGCAATGTTTTGTTCCGACTTCACATACGCAGACTGAAATGTCATGCATTCTTCGCACACGCTTTGCTGTTGATCATTTTTCATTAGGTTGCTTTCATTGTGAAAAGCCCTTCACATCACCACTAACAGGAGATGCATTTATCTGTGCTGGCTTCAGGGATGCCAGCTGCCCATCCAGCCAGGGAAGCCGAATGCCGGCTCTGCTCTTCCCGCGCTGCCTCCCACCAGGCTCGCGGGCAGTGCAATGCTAGTAACAAAGCCAAAATTGTCTCTGATGTTGCAGCATTCCCATGGTTCTGGAAGCCTCTGGAGCATCTCCTGCCAGGTAGCTGGGAGGCTCCCGCAGCCTGGTCCTGTGCAGGACACCCTGAGCGAGGTGGCAGTCGGCAGCCAGGTCTCAGGGTGCTCTGGAGGCTCTCCAGGCTGCCAGCAGAGACAGAGCTCCTGCTGAACATTGAGGCCAAGGCAGGTGACCTCACACCCACCTGGGTGTGCATTTCTCTCACGCTGATTCTGTGCTGCTGCAGAGCCAAGGCAGGAATTAGGCATCCCCCACTTTCCTCCACCTGCTCCCTCCAGACTGTCTGCATGTGCCTGTGTGCAGCTGTAGATGGAATTTTTAAACATGGACTGCAATCCAGAAATCACAAGCATGGAGAGCAAGGTTCAACTGCCAGCCTTCCCAAACAGAATTTTGAACATGGAAAAACCACTGAATTATAGGTTTAACTAACTTAAATACTTTCAGATTAAAGTGTGTGGCTGCACTCATGTCTATGATCACTTTAGGTGCTCACTGGTGAAATCTGCACACGCATTCTGTGCAGGTTTTGCGCCTCTATGCTATGCAAATATGCACATCATATTCCTATGAACATAATGAAAGACGCTTCTTTACCTGGACCCGATAACTTCCTTTCATCTCTTAAAGACTTTTTTATTTACCAAAGAGTTGTTATTTTTGCTTTCTCTTTTTCTGAACTAATTTGTTATTTTAATAGATTTGTCGTTGGTAACATTAACATGGGCCATAGAAGTGAATAGCCACCTGGATTTACTGTGGTTTTTATTAATACAGTGAGTTTACATTCTTACCAGGTACTACTATTTAGTGACATAACAATGTATTGATTTCCAACTTTATACCATTAGGAATACACTACTTAACATGAAAGACCTTCAACATTACATACTGGATAAGCATGTTTTTGATGATGTAAAAAAAAGGAGTAAACATTTCTGGTCTTCTTGCACCTAGATAATGCAAGTCTTGAAAGAAGACTTTAAAAGGCCTGTCTTCTCCCTTGTGATCTTTGACTCAATACTGTTGATAGGAAGAAAATGAGGGTGTTTTTTCATGATCTGTGTCTTTTCTGTGCAAAGATGACTAAGCAAGCTCTGAGGCTAAAAAAGATAACATTCACATTGGATGTCACCCAGCTTAGCTAACCTAAAAGCAAGGCAACTGAAGTTCTAAGCCTACTAAAGATTTTACACGAGCCACCTTAAAGACTAATTAAAGTACTAATTTAATGGTTAGTATAGACTTGAGCCAAATAACTCTTGTCTCAGAATGACAACTCCTAGCATTATTTATATTATTTTGTATTTTTTTTTTGAGATGAAGAATTTCTTTGTACCCAAACTGTATAAAACACCTTTGCACACACAATTGGTAGTCCATGCGGAATCCTGTTCCTGTCATCTTAGTCATGAAGCAGCCTAGTTTATGTTGGTAACACCAGTGATGACATCAGTCATGCCAATTACGCCACATATATGACATATTTACACTCTGGTCCAGGAACATTAGTCCAAGTGGTTTCCATGCAGATCCAGCATCCATTCTCTGTTCACAAGCAGGTAATCTGAAAGTAATGTCTTTCCTTTTCTTGTTATCTCTCCCATCACATGAGTTAGTTCTGGTTTACAAATCGATCTTAGAAAATAAGATTTTCAGTTCTGTAGATTGGCATTTATCCCTCAGAAGTTGGAGCGATACCAGTTCCACCAGCATTTGGTAGCTGATGGTCAAAAATTTCATCTCCATTTTCACATTCAGGCCTCTTCCTCTGCCTTCCTTAAGGGTGATATGACCTCCTGAATCACTGGTCTTTCTGTAATATAACACTAGGCATGAGATTGCAGATGGTCTTTACTAACTTACAGATAGTGTGCACCTACCCCATGCAAATTAAACACTTAAATGGATCAGCAAATTCCCACTTTAGAAAATGGGTGGTTGCTTGCTATTTTGCTGCTGTGACTTTTTAGTATACGTGGGGTTTGATATAGGCTACTTTCAATCTTAAAAAAAAAATCTGAAAGAATGAGATAGCCAGTAGTATAGTGGATCACTTAAAAAATGTGTGATTAACGTTACCTTTCAAAAGAAAAGCTGACCTGCTTAAGGTGGCTCTTTTGATTTTTCTTTTTAAATCGACACACTACTGGTACTAACAACAGCAACTGGTGCTGTTCTGGGTGTTAAGCTATGCTAATTACTCACATTTTCTTGCAGTGGTGTTGCTAGTGGTTTAAACAATATCTCACCCGTCATTAATTATAGGACAAAAGATTGCATTACAATCTAGCTCCTTTTGTGGCAAAAATGAAGCTCCTTAATTAGGATTTCTGTACTCTTGTCCAGCAGAGGCGCCTACACTGAAGTGTGTTTAACAGCGAGTGTAACAACAATAGTGGACATCTCAAAATGAGAAAATGCTTTCCTTTGACAACAATATCCCCATCCCTGAGAGGTGCTTCTATTTCTCAACCTGTACTGGGGCAGGGGGAATAGAGGGCATTTGTGTTCCTTGAGGAGCAATCTTTCTTGCTTAGCTGCACAGCCACGATGCCACCTTCGTGCTCACTGTTGGTCTAGTGCTTATAGATGCGCTTTGGTTTGGTTTTTATTTTTCTTTTTAAGGTTGATCATAAACAGATGCATATTAGTAATGGAAAAAGCAATAAACCATGACCAAAACAGAACAGGAAATATCCTGGCAATACACAAGATTTATGATGTGGTGATCAAAATTGTGATAAAAATAATTTTTAATAGCAAAAACAATCAAGGTTTTAAATACAGGAAGAATAAATGACTGTGCTTACCACATCATATTACCTCAAAAAATATTTATGGTTAATTTTGATATTGATTCTTCACTTTCTTTTCTTGTTGCAAAAAAAAAAGAAAATAACAATTTAAACATTTTTTTTTTCTTTCAGAAAAAGATAACAAAATTACTCTTGTTGGATAGATGTACTTAAACTCATGAACAGGAGGAAAAAACACAGTCAGATAAGATTTATTTTGAACAATAGAGAATATTTGAGGAGGAACAAACTTCTAAGGTGTGGATGGAAATATATGACTCATTTAATATTAGCAAAGAGCCATGAAGAGTTATAAGAAAAGAGAAAGATAGATGATAAGACGTATTTTGAAATGGTGTAAAGCCAGCATAACAGCATTGGAACTAATTTTTTTACATGTCTTCATATTTACTTAGAATTTAGCCTCTAACATATATCTTCTTGCCAAAAATAGTTTTGGCACAATTTTTCTAATGCTTGGTCAAGAAAGATCCTTTGCGGAATCAAAGTTAGCTCTGGTAGCTTAGCTCTGGTTCACCATATTTCTGTTTGAAATTTATTAATGCTGAGTTGTTTTGGGCATGTTTGTGAAGCAGGGCAGCTCTCTGAATAGCACTCAGCAATTCCAGAAAGAGAAGGAGCTTCTTGTTTGTCTGGTTTCCAGATAGTTTTAGTGATAGAATCCATACACATCTGTTTTTCCAAATCTGTTGATTCAGGATGCAAGGATTACTTTTTCTACTGTGTGTCAATTCAACTACTCACAAATATTAAAGGAATAGGAATTGTGTCCACGTAGGGAGGAATGAATTAATATTTTCTAAACCTTTCACTGTATAAAGGTAGGAGACTTTCTTAAGACCACAGCTTCTACAAATATGTCTGCTTCCCTGCTATATGCACATTATAGATTGAAAAACTTCTCATGTTTAAGTAACTTTGCAAAGATTCTGGAAAAATATATGTTGAAGCTTTCCAACTATTTTTATATGGCTTTATTTTGATATATTGCAATATGTTGGCATTTGTGTCTATGTAGAGTTGTCTACCATAGAAATATGGGTAATTTTCAGTAATGTCTAACTTAAGGAATATCTAGAATCTTGAATTTGAAGAAACACACATATGCCTGTGTTTGAGTAAAAGTATACAGTTTCATATATATGTGTAGGTCAGTAAAAGTATAATCAAAGTCAAAGGTCAAATATATATATATATTATGCATCAATAGATTTACTTGTTTTCTATTTTTACAATTCTATGCATGTGTCCTTTTTAATAGCTGAATATTTTCATATCTAAATTTACAGTTTCTCTGTATACCCTTAACTTCACTAACTTGGTATTTAATGCAATCTATTTTAATAAAGTCCAACTGGTAGTGATGCCTTTTTGTTTGTCCTAAAAGCGCAAGCCAGACCTAGTTAGGTGATAAAATAGGTTACCTTTCTAAGGATCTGTAGATCCACAGGTGCACAACTTGCTAGATGGGAAGCACCAAAGATACACACATAACATAGAGTGCATACAATTTTTATGTATTTAGCAAATTAGCATAACTGACAAGAATCCCCTATTAGTGACTGAAATGGTGAGGTAATTCTTCCCTGATTTTACCCTTTTCTGAATTCCTACGCACCTTAGATAGGAACTAAACTTTGTTTATAAAAATGTGTCTCAGAGAGCCAGTTTCAACCTTGGCTTCCCAGAGAATCTGAACTTAGACCCCAGGGCTTGGAGCCATTGGGGAATTTATTTTGTCTTTCTGTCTAATAGAGTAGGTATAGTGCTAGCTATGAATAGAATCATTGGCTACAGAGCTACAAAAACATATGTAAAGGATAAAGAGAATATATAAAAGCAAAAAGACAAAAATCAATTCAGCATCAATATAGAAAGAGAGAGTATGTCATGTAATGGTTATATGTGTTATTAAACATTTAGATAAATGGCACCTCCTTTACATTGTTTGTAACAGATTGAAGGTAGTGCGAGTTCTGCAAATTTAATATATAGTTAGAGCATCATACCCAACCTGGCAAAGTGTAGAGCTCATGGACTTCCATTATTATTAGATTAGATGCAGCTTCATATTATTATTATATTATTATTATCAGATTAGATAGTGTTTGATAGATTTTTCAGTGTACAAATTTTTTATGAAATTAAAATGATGAATAGTCACAGGGATTATTATGGAATATTATTTGATATTACTTAATTATTTAACCCAGAAATAGATGCAAAACTACAACTAACTGTCTACACTTCAGTATTTGCAAAGATCCAAAAATATGAAGTTGTTGCATGGAAGAGGACTGATGTAGGAATAAGCTGTTTTACTACAAAAAATTTCCATCCACACTTATTTTATTACACTGAAATATAATTACTAAGGCAGACTTTAGAAAATTGTCTCTTTAGCTTGGTGTTATCTGCTTTGTCTTTTTCCTCCATTTGGTATTTGTTTTCAGAGTTTAGAAGGATAACAGAAAGTATTAATACAGAATATCAAAATTAGTCTTTTATCAGGGAAGAGAGTGTGTATGTGTTTATTTTAGACACATTTTGAAGTTCTTCATGTATATGACTGTGGATAATGAACTATGATTTTACAATAGTTCTAAGTACTATGGGATTAAGGGGTTTTATCTGCCCAAGTTTCCTTAAGTAATAGAAGCCAATTTTTTAAAACTTAATTTCAAAAATTTAATAGTTGGCAAGTCTTCCACATACTACTTATTTCCTTCCATTTTAGTGGAAATGATGGTGTTAAAGGTCTAATCCATTCAGGAAAAATTGAAAAATTAAACAAAATTGTGAATAGCACAGCATGATTATCTTTGTTCTCATGACCCTGATTTCCAAGGAAGCCAGACTAGTTCTCAATCATATGTTGAATAATTTTCATGACATCTTTTTTTTGTTTTACTTTTTTTGATCTTACAATACACACAAATTTAGCAATGATCCCAGTATAATCCTTCAAATTTTGGGCTTTACAGCTGTATATCTGTTATGTTTTAATTTGACCCTCTTTCTTAAGTAAAATGTATGCTTCCTATCAAAACAACAATAGTTGTATATGCCATTAGCACTGGGGACCTTACATAGGGTTAATAACAAACAGAAATGGTCACTAATTTGGAAAGCCTGAATAGTCCATGGCAAGGGAAACTCCTGCAGAAGGTCATGGACTGGAAAGCTGTGTTGGTTTGCTAAAGCACGTTTTGGACTCAAACCCTGATATGAGTGATAAGACTGTGCTCCCTTTCTCCCCCATTTATATTTATCTCTCCCCAAACCAGTCATCCAGACTCCATCTCTGTGGGCGTCCCTTGACTGTCCAGCAAGAAGTGTTGTCTTTTGCTGGGAGGACATTTTTGCCCTTGAGAGAAAACACCCACACCAGGAACCTGAGGCAAGGGGATTCCTGTCCTTCACAGCTTTCACATCTCATTTATAATGTTGCTCTCACAAATTATTTTCCAGTTGTCTCAACCCAGTGAAAACTAAGGCGGGTGTAAAGAAAAAGTTAATTTTATCATAGTGTGACTATACTGAGCTGTTCTTACACCTTCTGAAAACACTTATTTAAGTAATCCTCACACTTTTGCAGATCAAATGCTTAGTTGAAAGTACACTGTTTTCACCAGCAGAATGCTTAGAATATCCTGGTTAGCTAATAAACATGTAATATATATCACAGACTTTCTTGATGATTAGCCTTGATGGTGCCAGCAAGATTGATTTTTATGATAGCCTTTTCTTTTTTAATTTCTACAGGCTGGAGTAGTAGTATTACTTTTTTAGATGTTTCTTCTTTTGTGGTATGTTGGTCCTATGCAATATCTCAGTTTACAAGGGTGGAAGGGCTGCATCTACAGGGTTATTTCAGTGCCTCAGACAGATGTGCTTGAAAGACTGGGCCTTTGGGCTGCTTTTGTACCTTACAGATCCCCTCCATTAAAGATGAATAATCCATTTGCAGCTGTTCCCAGTTGCCAAGATGTGATTCTTTGTAGTAGCTAGGACTGCACTTTCAAAATTTAGAAAATTCTGTGCCCCCTGCTAGCAGCTGTGTTTGCACATGCACTGTGACTTCCACGTAAGACCTCCCTGAAATTCTGACTACTGAAAATCAGAGAGGGTCAGAAAAATACAAAAGCAGTGAGTCCAGGTATATGGTTATGTAGAAATGTTCATCTAAATTATTACTATCGCACTTCCAGAATTTTTAGGCTATTTATATTTTTATGTTTATTACATGAACAAAGTTCTGTCAGTTCGACTGAAACCAAGAGTGTGTAGTGGTTTGGGGTTTTTACATGCTCACAAACTTTGCATTTCTTGAGAATAGAAAATTTCCTGTCTAAATGTAGTCTCAGTCTTATTTTTTGAAACTTAGCAATTTTAGATTACTTGGAGTATGTTGACCATATTAACATAAAGTAGCAGTATGATCCTATAATTATATTTTACATCATGAGGGAAATCAAATTCAGCACAGATGAGAAAAGTAGCTAGAGTGCATATGGCTTTTGCCTTTGTTATTTATCTGTTCAATTAGTTGTGATATTCAGAATGGTCTTCTAAGTTACCCCAGACTCCTTGTTCATAGTCTTTTAGTGGCCCAGAGAAGAAATCAAATGCTGAAAGTTTGAAAGTCAAGGATAATTTGATAGAATAATATACTATATAAAGTTCCAGATTTACATGACAGTTAAGGGCTTTTTTAACAAAAAAAAAAAAAAAATCTCTGTGGGTTGCTGACTTTTAGACAGTTCCTCTATCATCTCTGTCAACTACATCTATCAAGTGTAGAAATAATTTACTTACTTTTACTGTGGTAATCCCCAAAGGCTCAATTAAAACAGAAAGTCCTATAATATTAGGTCTTGTACAAGTACTTGAGATGTAATCCCAACTTCAAGGAGTATTCATTCAGCCATCCTTAGAACAAAAATCAACAGCAAGCATGACAGGTATATAGACACTTTTTGTGGTCACAGTAACATTGAATTGAGCTGTTTGCATCAGGTAATGGCCATGATTAAAAGAATTTTGAAATTAATATTGGCTAGTTGATTTCATACTATTGGATTTCACACTACTATTTGATTTCATATAATTATTTTGGTTTGAAATACAATAGCCCCAACTCCCTTTGTCCTTATGTTGAAAAGCCTGGATTCTTTTGCTCTTCATCCAGGAGGAGAGGTGCCACTGCAGTTTCTGGCTCTGTATGTCTTTCCTTATGTGCCAGTCTAATGTATTACTTCTGATGTTGAAACTGATATAAGTTGCTTCTATAACAATACTCTTAATTGACTGAAATCTACACACCCTAAATTTGAAAAAAAAATCAAAAATATGAGAGAATCTCTTATATCCTCTGAGAAACAGATTTTCTTCTGTCTTATAAGTGTTTCAGCTTTAATTTCTTAATGACATTTTGGGATTGATAGCAAATTATTTTTAAAGGTTTATTCAAAATAAAATAAAATCATTGTACAATGAGAAGAGATCTTTAATGTAAATTATGTATCAGCTCATTACAATAAATAGCAAAATGTGTGGCCTTTTTCATGCAATTACTTCTCAGTGCCATACTGCATTAATCATTTCTTTCACCATTGTTTACTGTAGGCTCACCAGTTGTGGGTGATAAATCATTGCTAATACCAGGACAGATGAAGATGGGAACATCAATCTGCTCTCAGGCTGAGTGAGGGGCTGGGGAATAGAGCTCTTGCAGCCCAAGACTTATATCAGGATGAGATTGTTCAAATACTGCTTTTTCAGGGGTATGCCTAAAACACTAAGCACTATTGCAATTTTCTTTATCATTTACTGTAATTCTGCCAGTAGTTCATGCACATTTTGAAGTAGTTTATAGATATTAAACTTCTATTTCTGCCGCAGAAGATAAACACTAACGTGTTTGACTACAAATTAGCTGGAACATCTCTGATAGCAGATAGTACTGAAAGATTTCTTAACATACTCAGAGTATCAGAGTTGGGTAAGGCAATGGCTAATTTGAAGCAAATGAAGAAAAAAGAAGTGCTTCCCCAGTTAAAATAATCCAGCTTTTCTCATTTCTTTTGAACTATCCACACATATACAACAAAACATAAGACTTTTCAAACTCTTCTGTTTACCCCATGCAGGTCGTGGTGATTGAGATGTCATGCTGGCTATGAATAATAATGTCCACTCAAGCTTGTAATGTGTTTGAATGTCAGAGAAATTTCCTACATGTAGATCTGGTTGATAGTTAAAATTAACAAAAGTAAAATAGAAAACACATTGTCTTTCATTAACTATTGGAGAAATAAAAAATTCCTGTGAGGAAGTAAAAAAGAAGAAGCTGTGTTGCTGTGTTGAACCTGTATTAGACAAGTTAATATTCTCTTGGTAAGCACCAGAGCTTTGCTCTAAGAGCAGCTGGAACTTCCATAGGTTCCCACACTTCAGTAGCCTTCCCCCTGAAAAGCATCTGCATTTTTGGAGATGTCCTGACTATTCTGAAATGTGAGACTATAAACCCAAGTTTTGTTATTTGTTAGGATACTGTCAAACTTTGAAAGAGATTGAAGATGAGCAACTGCTCACAACATGTGTGTCTTGTGGTAGAAGTATTAAGCAGATTCGTTAAGCTATAGGTAAGGACAGGGTGTGCAAAACTTATTTCCAAATTAAGAGAGCAGCATATGGAGATTATAACTCATTCAAACTGAATTTGAACAATACCTATCCTATTAAGTTTCTAAAGAGTAGAGAATATTCTGATCTGTGTATGAATGAAAGTTCATCTGAATAGGTATTTGAAATATTTTATTTCTTGTCCAAAGACTTGGAACACATGCGTGCAAGAAATCCCTTCAAAGGAATAATTCAAGTAACTGTTAAAATACTGCAAATGATATCTGAATGTAGTTTTTTTAAAAAAAGTACTTTGAAATTCTCAATCAAAAAATAGGATTTTTCAATGCATTTCCCAATATAACAAAATGTACTATAGTCTTTAAACTGTAAAAGGGAGGAGAATATATGTACAGATAAGATCTCAAGAGAAGGATAGAAGTGAATGCTTGGTAATGAAGGGTGCTGTGTTTTTGCAGCAGTCAGGATCTCCTGCTGACTCTGTGATCATGCCTGCTTCCCCTGAGTAGGTAATGGCTGCTGGGGCAGTGGGTCACTCCAGGATGGCCCCACAGTGCTGGGGCTCTCCCATTGCACAGAGTGCTCTTCAGCTTGGCAGGGTGAGCTGCATTTGCTTTGGAAGGCTGGCACTGAGGGGTAAACTGAGCTCATCTCAGTTTAAAATAGAACTCATTTCAACGACATTGAAAAATCTTTCATGTGAGAGAGCTCCTGCACTGAGGCCCTTCTTCAGCCCAAGGGTCAATAAGGTGCCCACTTACCAAAAGGACCCATGAGATGCCTCATGGCATCTGAGGTCATGCAAACTTTGCGTGAATTTATGTGGCTCTTGAGTCTTTTCTTGCTTATGTCCCTTAAGTATGGGCAAACATTGTTCTTGGCCCTGCCTTTGATTGCAACCTGTAACTTCTAAAATCTGCTGGAGCTTGTGGGGGAAAGGGCGTTATATTAGCCATACAAAAATGTTTTCACCCTCTTTTGAGCATTGCTTATGATCACTCTTGAGGAAAAACTGACCTTTCCAGTCAAATCCACCAAACAGAGCAGCACCATGAAGCCTTTTTGTGGTTTTGCACTTTTTTTTTTGTCTCTGCTGAATTAGCTTTCTTTTCAGACTTGGTAGACACACGCTTTTGAAATTTTGATGCACTAAAATTCTTATGTAGGCAGAATGCAATTAATTACTGCAGTTCTTTTGGGGTAAGAATATTATCAGAGGAACCTTTTTACCCCATTAATTTCCTTGATTACTTCCAGATTTATTCATATTTATACTAGTTGAAAATATTTGCCTGAACATGCAGTGAATTACTCTGAGTAAAACTACCTCTTCAGGTTGTTTCTGGTAATGTCTTTTGTTAGAAGAGGTTGAGTAAAGAGAATGATAAGCTACTAAAACATTTTTCTGGAAAAAAGAAAAAAATTTAAATGAATTCTGAATTTTGAGTAGTTTTAAATGGGTTCTTGCTCTGCCTAAATAATTTAGCATACTCTCACTTGAAGGCAATGTAATTTTTCTGTCAAATAAGTCACTACTACACTTAAGGGGAAAAAAAAGAAAACAGCAAATAAAACCAATTTGGAGTTATACTATAAAATCTCATAATATTTAATTTCAACAGTGAAAGCTTCAGATTAATATTAAAATAATTTTGAATAAATTAGGAATTTATTTTAGTCTAATTTTTGCACCTATTGTGTGCAGAGTTGAGTGCAGTATAGGAGTACAAGTAAATTGTTGTGTTACTGATAAATGATTGTCACAAGTTACAAATTCATATGTGGGAGAGCTTATTTTGTAATGATTCTGATTATAGTTTGCAATGAAACTGTCATATTAAGGAATAAAACTGCAGAAGGTAAAGAGGGGAGTGCTTGTTTGTTCATGTAGTTTGGTTTGGGGTTTTTTTCTGACGTGTTGTAGACATGGTAGGAGCCCTGGTTCCCCCTGAGGTTCCAGGGCTGAATGACTCTGCTTGCAGAGCAGGCTGAGTCTGCTGTCACGAGTTTTCCTTGGAGGAACTCATTTCCTTCCTAAGGAGGTCTGCAAGGTCAGGCAAATAAATATCCAATCTTGGAAGCTGTGTGTCTCCAGGCTGCTCCCTCTGAGTCACTCTTTCTACAGAAAAATTCATAGGGAAAGTCTGTCATAATCCCAAAGAAGCTAAGTGCTTCCATAATGGGAAGCTGTTTTAACTGGGTATGCCGGGTACAAGAGAAGGGTTTTAAAGCTTTGGTGTTTTGTTTTTTAACACATTACATATATAATTTCAGTATTCATGTTTAGGATTCAGAAGTCATGTAATTCTTTTCTAGTGTTGTGAAAATTTTTACTCCCCCTTCTACTCTGGTAGTGAGAGTAAAAGGTGTCCTGCTTAGTCTTAAAAATTTGGGTCTATTACTATTTTTGCTTTATATTATGTTTATAGTATATATCAAATTCTGGCCTCAGGCAGACCACCAAAATCCCACATTGCTTCAACAAGTGTTATAAGATTTTAAAATTATTATTTATTGTTTGTTTATTTATCATTGACAATTTAGGATTTTTGTTATTTACACTCCTGGCACTGAAGGTATATTATGGGATAACTAAACAAATTTAACAAGCCTGCTTCCACCAAAAATTGTTCTTTCTGATGATGTTGCTCTCCCTGTCTTCTGTGCATGCTGCTATCATCCCACTGGAGCAGCTCCAGCAGCTGTGCAACCTTTGGTGAACTGATTCCCTGCACTTTCTGCTGGCCACGAGCAGCCCCAGCAGTGCAGGGGAGCAGGCACAGCTGAGGTGGGAGCCCTGAGGCTCATCCATTTCCTCCCTCTTCAGGCACCCAGCAGTCTCCAGGGACTGCACAAGTGAACTCCAGCAAGACTGCTGGCCTAAGTACTGATAGTAGATGCACAAATTAGTTGTCTTAAATACAATTTCCCTGCAGCTACAACAATTTGATGGCTAGTTCCTGTGCATCCACCATTTTCCCCTCCCTGTAGCAGTTCATCCCTACCTCCTATGCCTTGCCTGCTCAATCCCACCCTTGCTATGCCAGCTCTCAAGAACAAAAAAAACCCCACATCTCTGCACAATAAGTGAATAATTTCCTAGGTGTCTAGCAAGTTGAAATTATGCAATGATGGGTCAGATTTAGTCTGGTTGTGGTACAAAGTAAAGACAAGGATCTGACAGATTAGGACAGGAAGGAAAGTGATTGAATGAACTTTAAACATTATCCTAAGGAAGGAGAAGCAATTCCACCTACAGCCCTTCACAGAGTGTAACAAAAGGGGATATGGCAATTTCTCTGTGTCCAGCTCTGTTAAGGGTTGTTCCCTTTATCAGCACAGAGTGGTTAAGATGTGCAAACGTGACAGAGTTTTAAGAAAGCTGAAAACAGAAACTTTCTTTTTCCTTGTGTTCTTAAGTGGCCAAAAATTATTTTTACCATTACCAATTACCACTATGGATGAACAAATCAAAATAAACTGGAGATCCAAAAGTGGTACTATAACTATATCTATAGAAAGACTTCTTTCAGTACAAAAGTTTCCTGCAGAAGTTATGCCCTTCGCAAAATGTTGGCATTCTGGCAAAAGCTTCTAGTGGGAAGCTGTGGCTTTTATTTAGAATAGTGGTGGGAGAACAAATTTGATCTTAGGAGGTTTTTACACTGTAGTTGTGTATTTTGCCCTATGACTAGGCATCATGTCACCCCCTAACCTGCTATAAATCCTCCAGAGAGTTTAAAAAATGTTAAACAAATACTTCATAAAGCTGGCTTAAGTTGGAACTTGGAAGTAGTTGTAGAAGTCATTTGGTTTTGATTTCCTTGAGAACCCATACTAGATTTCTGGTAGGGATATAATACTTTCCTGCAGAAAATATTCATCAATGAAAAATATGGGCAAGACTGAAGATTTTTTATTTATGTATTTATTTTGATTTATGCACATGACTGGAAATGGTCCTGTAATATTCTTTGAAACACAGTGGAATTGATCTGTCTGGTAATTCCCTTTTAACCACAAACCAGCAGGAGTTCAACAGCTGAGCTGCAACAGGTGTAGATATATCTGCTTTTTAAAAACTTTTGTCAGAGCTTTACCATTTTCTCACAGACTGCAGGATCAAATGGGCCTGGGAGTCAGGCTCACTAAAACAGGGTTACTCTAAACTAAATAAAGAGCAAATTCCAAAACACACCAGAGCTAATTTGCCATTGTTTTC
This sequence comes from Melozone crissalis, assembly GCF_028551555.1. Lineage (NCBI taxonomy): Eukaryota > Metazoa > Chordata > Aves > Passeriformes > Passerellidae > Melozone > Melozone crissalis. The sequence goes on along the minus strand of NW_026535791.1, from coordinate 55,878,808 downwards.
ACCATAAGCCATAATGAATCCTCATCAAATGAATGCAGCTGCTATGGTGCTGTATCCAAAATAATGTAATTAAATTGCTGCTTGGGGAATTTTAGAGTATAAATTTGGCAGAGACTCATTACTGGCAATTCGACAGCAAAGCATTTATAATCTTATCCAACGAGGTGATCCTGTGTTCTGTCACTCCAAGAACAGAGAGAGGAGAAACAGAACCAGGATGACAAATGGCCAGACCAAAATCTGAAACACGAAACCACAAGAACTAAAGGCTAATCCAAGCCATGCTGGAAAGCCTGTTGGGATGGCAAGGGGAGGACAGGATGAGAAGAGTTGAATATATTACATCAGAAAAATTCCCCGCCACTCTCTGCAGTGACAAGGTCAAGGGAAAGAGGGCCCACCACAGGGAGCCTGCAGGAGCCACAGCTTTGCCACCACCAGGGTCAGAGGAGTCACAAGCCCTGATCAGCCAGGGGCAGCTCTGCAGCCTCACGCCCAGAGCTGACTCGTCCTCCTGCCTACTCCCTTACAAAAACACTGGAACATTGCCCCTCCTCCTCTGTCAGGGCTGTGTGGGTGCTTGACTGTGGCTGCAGCCACCTCCTCCAGCTGGGGAAGGCAGCAAGGTTGGCCTGATGAGCTTCCCAGAGCTGCCAGGAGCCGGGCTGGCACAGGGAGATCAACACACAACTCAAACAACTGTAAAAACTTCCGTGATGAACACCCCATTGTCCTTGCTAAGGCTGCTCAAGATCAAACAAACTGCCTTTACAGTGCTGAGAGCTGTGATGAGGTGACTACCACAATCGCTTTTGTGATTACAAAGCTAAAACTAAAACTTGGGTCACCCAGTCTCGTAAAACAAGCAGGTTATGTTTCTAATTTGTTTTAAAAGTGAACTCAAATTAAATTCTAATTTCAGGAGAGAGAAATTTGCGTTTTGGCCAAATCCGAGCCTTTTAATGTTTATGCTTAATAAACCTTAGCCCATTCTAATCAAGCCTACATAAAATATTGCAGCTTAGAGCATACTTTAGTTTAACAACAATGTTTGTGTTCCTTTATAGGCTAAGAAAATCTCATGGGGTTGTGTTTCCAATATGAATATTCACTATTATAGCTTCATAATTGGATATCCATCAATATTTAACATTATATGTCCCTAAAGGAGTTACCTAACACTTCAGCTCAGGGACAGCTGATCAGATGAAGCTGAGTCCTTCCTTTTTTTTCTTTTTTTCTACTTTTCTTCTTTTTCTTTTTCTTTTTCTTTTTTGGGGGGGGGGGGTGGTGTTTTCTTTTTTTCTTTTTTTTTTTTCTTTTTTTTCTTTTTTTTCCTTTTTTTTATTCCTTAATGCATAGCAGTGACTGGCAAATTTTCAGAAGCAACAGCTGCCAGCAGAACTAATTGGAAAAGGGGCTTGGGGAAAGGGACAAACAGAAATTTCAGAGTTTTGATGAAAACCAAAATAAGTAATTTGCTAAAGATAGAAAGAAAGTGTTGAGATTAAAGATCAACACGTTCAATGGTAAAATTCCCAGAATAATGTACCAACTTTGATGTGGAAAGAACATTAAAAATACTAAGAGGAAATAGTTCAAAGTTAGGTGGGAATTCCTATTACATGTATATACTTGGAGAAAGACTGTATTGTGGGACTTGAAGAAAAAATGAGCCTTCTGTATCCTTCTTTTGCTCAGTATTGACCAATGAACATCCTTTTGTATGGAAATAGAAAATAGTCATCAGAGGTAACATTCCACACATCAGGTGAGTGTCCCAGAAACATAAATCTACTCTAGCAACAGACTGATGTCTCCTGAGTTTGAACTGCCACAAAGGGAAGTTAAAGAGAATTAGGCAGGGTAGGATTTGTAGATTCGTCATGGATTTCATGAGTTTCTTTTGTTTATGTAGCTTTGGAAACCCAAAGCTCTATCAGATCTAGGAAAACAAATATTCGTGTCTTCTTAGAGGTTTGTCAAATGACACAGTGCTGGCAATCTTAGTGAGAAGCTGAAATAATTTGTTGCCAAATTGTCTCAGCACACAATAAACTTTACAGTTATCCTGGATTTCATATGCAATGCTATCATTGCTGGAGACAATTAAGTGCCTCTATCCTGTGCCATACCCCCAGAAATGTTGTTGCAGTTGCTTAACAACTTCACTGTGATTTTTTTCAAATTGCTTGTTGATGACTTCGGCTTTGGCCTCTTTGGTCAGATTATTTGGCTGCTATAAAGCTCTGGAAAGTCACTGAGAAAATGCTGGCATAATCTTGAACTTAATGGAAGGATCAGACTGGCCTTAATCCTGCAATTTAGTCAACAGAGTTGGGTAACATTTTAGTGACTGCAAATTCATCACAAATGGAGTTTTGATCCTAAAGCTGTTTCCACTTTTTAGTAGAATGGCAGAATTTATTTGAGGTAAGGAAAAAGTAGCCTGGAGGTAAACTCTAATCATGTTACCCCTCTTTTGCCCACCAATTCAGGAGTTATGGAATTTGGCTTTTAATCTCATCATGAAGGCCTTGGAAACAACACCTCCCTCTACAAAAGGACAATGTCTCTGAGGAGAAAGTTGGAGGAGATTTGGAGTGAGCTGTTCTTGTTTCTGGCCCCATGTCTTGGGCCCAGCCAGGCAGAGGTGGTGGGCTCTGGGGTTCTCAGCCTGCTCTCTGAGCTGCTTTGGCACACAAAGTCCCTGCAGCACACAGCCTTGGCACTCACACTGCTGCTGGCACAGCTTTAACATCATTGCCCATCTTTGCCCTCCTGGCTTGGGTATCCATAGAGCCTGGATGTTCATTCTCTCCCAGAGAAATGGGAACCCTGGGTCAAGTTTGTTCTTTTCCCAGTCTAGAGCAGGGACCACAGAAACAGCCATGTTTTGTCTCCAGTATTTCAGATTGGCTGCTGACCCAGAAAATCAATTACAGCCACAGCCTTACGTAGTGCAGAATCAGGTAATCTCCAGTATGACAGTGACTGTGTCTGGCCCATGTGGAGCTTAGACACCTGCAGAGGCTGCTTTCTCAATATTGCCTTATTTAGCACTTTATAGCCCTTTACAGTCTCCAAATGAATCTCCTTTTCTGTGCAGAGATGTAGTGAGTTAAGAGAATACCATTTTTCCCCCTTTTTGGCACAGTAGTTCTACAGACTGGTCTTAAATGAAGTTCAACTAATTTATGTAGTAACAATAGTGAGCTGATATTTCCTCTGATACTGAGATTTGGCAGAGAGGACCAGAAGGAAGTGTTTCAATCCAATATATAAGACAACAGTAAAAGGAAAAAGAGATATTTCCTCTTTATTATGTGAGGAGAATAATATATTACAAATAATTTCCACCCATTAAAATGCTGTTTTGTTCTCGCAGCCCGGTTTGGGATTTGTGGTCATTCCAGTTTTGATCACTGTAATATCTTTGCAACATTCCATCCTTGTTTCCTCATATCCATAGCTTGCTTTTGCTTGCGTTCCATCTGATCCCAGCTGTTGACATTCAAAGATCATTAATCAGGACACTTATTGCTAAAGAGCAATGGTCAAAGTTTGGCCTATTCCGGCCCAGCTGCTGTGGCTGGATTTTTGTGGTCCCCAAATCCAGTCATTTCTGGATAACTCTGTCTTTAATCAACTGGCCAACTGTAATTTACTCGCAACACTATTGGGCCAACTTCCTTAAACAGAGATATTTAAATAATTTTTGTGCAATTTTGCAAATCCTAAGGCTAAATCTCAGGTTTAGAAGCTTCCCACAGAGTTTGCAGAAAATAACTTCATGCTGTTCTCTCAGCGTTTTTAGTGTTTGCTTGAGTTATCACTCTGTTCTTTGGATTCTACATTTTGGTACTACAAATTAATAGTAACTGGAGAAAGAAGAAGGAAATATTTCATTGGTTTTTTTTGCACACCACCAACAACACAGCAATGTTATATAAGTTCATGTAAGGTAGGTTTTCTTTACAGAAGTACACAGCTGCTTTTGCCTGGTTTGTACTACAGGCATTGTGAAACTATTAGCAACTCATCCCTGTGAGCATTATTTCAGCCTCAGAGCTCTGAAGGGCTTCTCTTGTTTGTGAACCACACACTAAAGAAGGTCTGAATTGCTCAAAGCCTCTCCCCTGGAAGGGTTCCATGGAGCCTGATGTGTGTCTGATTCGGACACCACAGGGCAGCATCCAGTTAAGCAGCAGAAGGGACCAGAGAGATGCTGCCAAGCCCTGTGGAACACAATACCAGGTCCCTCAACATAGTAGAGGAGAGGGAGATTTTTGGATGCTAAGGTTTTCAGATCAAGAAATGGCAGTAAGTACTCGGGATGAGTACTTACAGTGATGCCTCAGGAAAGGGCTGATTGCCAACCACTGATTTTTGAAAGCTTTAGAACATGCCAAATGCCAAGAGTTCTTCTCTCCTCTGTTTTCACTTTCATTGTAGCTAAAATCAAGAAGCCTAGAGGTCTGAACATCAGACCATAGAGTAAAGTCTTGGGAATTAAAATTATCCAAATAATAAGCAGGATGAAAAAAGTCGTGTTTCTGATTAGTTCAAATTTTTGGTTGATATATCTTCATTTAAACTAACTGCAATCATAATAAACCTCTGCTTTTGAGAAGCAATGGAGTTTAAATTTTACAAGGACTTCTGTCTAGAATGCTTTTTTCTGGGTTTTTTTCTTATTGAAGTAGAAATTTACAGTAGCAAAATTTTGATTTTCAAATAAAGAATAAAGTTAGAATGGGCAATTTAAAATACTGCATTCAGTAGTTACAGCATGTGAGTCAGGAGTCCATTCCCATTTAGGGATCTTCTGTTGTAAGTTAACACTTTTCATGAGATGCTGATACTCTAGTAGATAGTGGATGGCATTTATCCATTTCTGCAATACGCCTTACTAGTGCAAGTGGAACTTCTTACTGATGAGCAAGCTACAGTACTAGTTTTACTCAGCTTTTCATCTGAATTTATCTTGTACACTAATAATGCACTTTTTTGGTGTCAACTCTGCATCAGATCATAAGAACCTTTTCTATTAGCTTTGTCCATTCTGCTCAAATGGAGTTCATGGGTAAGAAGGGCTCAAGGAACCTACTGTGGTTCTCTGATTCTGGCTAACTGAATTTCATCAGTATTCATGATTATGATATCTTTTTCACATTCTAAGCCCTGACAAATTTGTAATAAAAAGCTCCCATATAGTCAGATTTTCTGAGATGAGTTCTCTCCTGGATTCTGCAAATTTTTAAGGCCAGCATTTCCAGATAGTAACTCTAATGGCTCACATGCTTTAATGTAGACACTAGCTATATTGTGTCTCTTATAACTCAGTGACCAGATATAATAAGTCATTCTAGAAATTCATTTTCTACTAAAATAATGTTTCATTAATTGGAAAATCTGAGTGTTGCATGAATTTGGCTGTTTTTCATCTGGAACCCTAAACATTTTGGGATTTCCAACAATCACTACTCAGGCATGTGCATGCTGCTCTTCACCTGTACATGGGAATTCTGAGGCTGCCAGGGCATCCTAGTCCTCCTGAACATGAACTATATATTATATATTCAGTTTCAACTGTGTAATAAGCCTTCAGAAGGTCCCTGGCAAGGGTCACACAGTGCCCACATGGCCTTTGCAGCTCCAGAATTCTATAGACCTTCAGTTTTTCAGATTTATTGAATATACAGCCAGTGTTCAAAGCTTTTATATCAGGAAATTTTGCCTAGCAACAACTCTTCTGCATTACCCTAGCTCCTGGTCCCCTGGACCGTCCATATTGCAATAGACGCAGGTGAAAACAAAACCACCACCAACTTTGTAACTGCAATGAGCTTTTTGCATAGTAAAGTGGTCCATTTTACTTCTTAATACTGCGTGGTTGCTTCACTAGAAAAACTAGCCCTGCTGAGGAAATAATTCTATCGAATATTTAAAGCTTATATATGACCTTTATTTCATTCTTTATTTCTCCACTTCATTCTTTTTATTTTATTCATAAACTAATAGGCTACCAAGCTATCGTAAAAATAGTTGGAAAATGCATCCTGTCTTCCTGCTAATGTTTCCAATTTATGCAAAACTATTTCAGTAGGAATTTGAATTTCTGGAATGACTTATTATATCTGGTCACTGAGTTCTAAGAGACACAATATAGTTAGTGTCCACTTTAAAGAGCAAGGATTGATGTTGATGTCTCTTTAAAACTATTTTTTTTCCTTCTGAGACAGTATGCTTTCCTCCTGAGTTAAGATAAAGATACTCAAGTACTTAAGTTTTACAGTATATATTTATACATTTCTGTTGAGCATCCTAATGCATTTTTTACTTTCAAATTTCATGTGAAAAGACAGTAATTGCTATGTTTCAGAAATTCCTTTTTCTAATACAGATGCTTAATAATAAGATATAATAAGTTATTATTATAAGATGCTTCTGAGGCAGATATTTGGTGGGTGTATTAGTTATTTATTGACCTTTTGTCTGGAAAACATTAGGTTTCATTGTCCTGCTGTTGATGTCTCTGAGCATTATAACTTGCCTATAATTTGTCTGAAGTGAAGGGCCGTTTATTTTTAAGACATATAAATTAATTAGTGAAAGGTCTTGTTTTACTGTAATTTAAAGGCATTTCAGGACTTTAATTTGCTCAGTTGTTTTGTAAAAAAATATAAAAGCGAGACAGAGAGAAAAGAATGAAAATCAGACTACAAAATATGGAAGAAAAGGTAAATAAAATCTGTATAAAGGCCCCAGTCTTGCTCATGGAAACTGTGCTGTTCACTTAAACGGGAGCAGGAACTTGCCCTTTAGCAGAATGCCCTTTTGCTTACAAGATATAGAACTGTCATTATGTAAAGTGGTTTTGTGTGTTTGCCATATTTTTTTTCGTGTCATTCAAGACCTAAAGACCCCCAGGCTAGCATTAATGTCTAATAGAAGTTTTGTAAACCTTTTACTTCCAGTGACAATGTGAGTCTGTCCTGCTGTCAAAAAAGGGTCTTTAGTGAAGTTAAACATGAGCTGTTCATGTCTGAGAACTTGGCAGAGGATGAAAACTGGAGTCTCAGTTCAGTGTCTGATGTCCAATAGGTGATTTCACAAAGCACCTTTGCAATTTGACAGCATTGTTTGCAAGAGACTCCAGGATTCAATGAGCCTATAGTGAATTGCTTAACGTTACCCCATAGAGACCTGCCTCTCTAGGTTAAATCTAAAGTTTATCCACTGACAGTACTTCACTTTCTGTGCTGTTTTGGCCCTAAGAGTACAGCAGGAGGGATCTAGCTCAACTCAGAACACATTTCAGTCTGTAAGGTATCTCTGGGTGTAAAATGTGTTTACATCTCTGAAATCCACTGAAGAACTCAGGGAATATAGACATGTCATTTAGTGAGAAACTTTCAAATTACTTTTGTTAGCCTAAAAAAAATTATCCAAAATCACCCAATTAAAGCTTAGTGTAAATGCTGTGGGTTATGTTCAGGGAATAACAACTAATACCACCCTGGGTTTTCTGCTCTGGCTATAACCTCTTAAAAGTACAATTCAGTTTTTTTCATCAGTTTTTAGTGGAGATGCAGCATCTGTACCCTATGCTTTTGGGGTTGGTGGGTGTGCGGCAGAAATGGAATGAAGGCTGCACAATGCTGGGGCCACTGAGGAGGAATTAGGCAGCTGGTTCCAAGCACAGTCTGCAGGGACCCACAGCCATGGCCAAACAGGCAAGAACTCCCCTACAAGCACAGAGAGAGGCGGGCAGTAATGAAGAAGAATGGAAGTTTGGAGAGGCAAGGACCTCCAGGAGGATGACACTTCCCCTGAAGGCTGAGGTACCACCACAGAACCACTTCCCTGCTCTGGAGAGTGAAGAGGAAAGACCTGTCAGATCAGGATTGCTGCTGGAACTGAGCAAAGCAGCTCCATCTGCTCTCTGGGTAACAACCTGTGCAGCTGAGAAAGGGGGACTGGTGAGAGAGAGCAGTGGGTGACTCTTCTGCCAGGTACACACAGAAGCACCCATGTACTCTAGAGAGAGGAGCTGCTTACCAGGATTTGTGTCACGGGTGTCACTGACAGACTGACAACCTTTGTACAGCCCACTGACAAACACCTGCTGCTGGTGTTCCTCATTGGTACCAGCCAGGAGCAGCTGGAGGGGATCCAGAGGGGATCACAGAAATGGTCAGAGGCCTGGAGCACCTCAGCTATGCAGACAGGCTGAGAGAACTGGGGCTGCTCAGCCTGGAGAAGAGAAAGCTCTGGTCACACCTTACAGCAGTCTTCCCATAGCTAACGGGAGCCTAAGGAAAGCTGGAGAGGGATTTTTACCAGTGTGTGTAGTGATAGGGCAAAGGGAAATGGCTTTAAACTAAGAGTAGGTTTAGCTTAGATATTAGAAGAAAATTCTTTTGTATGAAGTTGGTGAGACACTGGAAGTTGTTGCCCACAGGAATCGTGGATGCTGCATTGCTGGAAGTGCTCAAAGCCAGGTTGGACAGGGCTTTGAGCAAAATGGTCTAGTGGAAGATGTCCTTGCCCATAGCAGGGAGGATGGAACAAAGTCCCTTCAGACCACTCTGTGATTCTGTGAACATCATTCTGTTATGCAGAAGATCTCTGCTTTGAGACTCTTAAAGACAGATGTTTAGTTGCAGTATTTATTAGATAAGTTCATCATTAACTCACATATAATTTTATACTGCACTTGTACAGTGTAGAAACTCTCAGGATTAAAAGGTTGGAAAAAGGTTATATGTCCAAAAAATAAACTTTTCTCATAAATGCATTGGATAATTTGTGGTATTTATCTGTTTGTTGCCCTAGGCTAGGGATAATGGGAAGATGGTTTTTTTCAGCACTTATGGAAAACCTGACCCTTCAGTATGCTTAGATTCCATGAGGTGGGATAACTGTGATGGGACCCTTACCTGGAGGAGATCACTGTAGTTCAATGCATGTTGCTTGCAAGTAAAAGTTATCCTGTGTTTTGTGGTGCTGTTTAGAATGGAACTTTTAAAGACTGAACATGTTATGTCAAAGCTTTTAAGAAGGAAGAGGCACAAATAGTTAAAAACAATATCGTTCATCAGCCCCATGCCATGGAAATATGTGGTAAATAGTGACCTGTTTCTCTGTCCAGCTGTACTGCTTGCAGGGGTAAGGATCACACATATGAGGATGTATGGGATAAAGTTCAGGGCTACCATTTCAAAGCACTAAATAGAAGTGTTAAACAATAATATTTTCCAGGAATGTCTCCATCCAGCACCTTTTACCACAGTACAAGAAACAACAAACTGAAAGCATGCCTTTCTCTTTGGCATATATTCCTCCAGATAACTAACCTACTTATGCATGGTAGGAAGAAAATAACATACTCTTTTAAGTAGAGGGCTGCATTAAGGAGGACAGATTTATGTGAAAAATGAAAAGAAGAGTCTATTTTTTCATTGTTTAAATTTCTTGCTATATTAAGTTTAAATAAAAAAAAACTAGTGAGTCTTAATAATTGCTTGGACCAGGATCCCTTTACAGTATTACAGGTAGCACATCCATGTCTTGTAAGTCATCCTTGCAAAGTAGGAGTGTAGCATGTCTCAAATTTATAAACAACCTGAAAACCAGAGATGCAGCCTGTTCCTTCTAGCTGGGACTATTTATTCCTGTAAGTCACCATCTAAACTTGCAGCAGAGATCACAGAGATGATACAGGATTCGTACTGCTTTGTGGATTGGACCTGAAAATCAACTCTTTCACTCGCTGGGTTAGCATTACTCTCAGAGAATTTTGGAGAGTGAAAATTACTTTGAACATTATGACAGCTATAGCCTTTCTTGACTTTTTGTGAACTTTTAAAGCTAGATTATCCATCTAAACTTTTGAATTAAGGTGGTAGCAGAACTTAGGCAGCATGAGAGAAGAGCTTTGTTGGAACTTGAAAGAAAACCACAGTGTGAAGCGAAAGCAACGTGACACTGCAGAACCACCACAGATGTTCTTTCATGACTTCTGTTGTGCTCTCTCCTTGAAGCACTTCAAAACCAAATCTACTCCCACAGTTTTTGTGACCTTACCCTTAGTTTAGAGCAAGAACAGAAAGCATTGTGTTTGTCTCATCCACAGTGGTTGCCAAATCTTGAGATGGAACCCAGGGGTTTTTTGTCTGTTAAGTACAAATATTGTGCTGATATTCTAGCTAGTGAACAATGCTGCATCAAGTAAATGAAAAAAAATTTCTGGATTCCTGTCTGTGTTTCAGATTTTGATCACCTGTTTTATTCCAAAGGGTTCAGTGTTTATTTCAAACAGAGAAATTGAACAAATGCTTTATTTTTAATTATGTTAGATAGAAATATCTTAGAAGTTTGACAAAGCATTATGCCTTACTAGAACAAAAAGAGCAACCTGAAACTTTACAAATGATGAATGCTGCAGTGCAGCTCCCAGTAGAAAATCTCCAGTAGAAAATCTCAGGATAGAGCACAGGCAGATCAGATTAGGTTTATGTTTGATCAAGAGCCAAAAACATCAGGAGATAATGATAGTAATTTTGTATTCTTTTCATAAAGAACATGAGATAAGCATTGGAAACAGTTATTATTTATATTATATTAGGAATTCATTATTAAATTACTTTATTTAAAACAAAGCTAAGACTGAGTGAAATAAAATTGGATAATGATCTGCCATTCTTACTCTTAATATTCAATTAATTATCTTTTATTATTTCATTTTTCAACCTAAAAAAAAACCAAAAACCTTAAAAACAAAAAACCTGCCCAAAACCTTTAAATGAAATATAGTCTGATGCCTGGGCACAGGTCCACTTTTAATGCTGCGATTCACTTCAACAGGTTGTTTTTTTTATTATTTCAGACCCAGCAACTGAATCTCCTGTCACTTAAGCACAGTATTAGGTCACAAAGATTCAATTTCCATTCCAGTGTAACTTCCAAATAGAGACAACTTGTGATTTTTTAGCTGATTTATTTTTTCTTAATTAATGCTTTCCAATCTGTGCTGCAAAGAAAGGAGTGCAAAGGTGAACCTTACCTATCTTTACAGAACTGTTATTACAGTTCTGTAAATATATCAACGTGATAGGATCCTGTATGGGACTGGAAGCAGGGACAACTAGAAATTTGAATATGAACTTTCTATTGCAGGTTTTTTTGTATGATGGTAGTTACATTTTTTTTTCCAGGTATGATCAATTTTTAATAACATTTCTGCAAAAAAGCCAGAAATTTCTTGAGAGAAAAAGGGGATCCAGATAAACCTTTGTATTCTTCAGTACTGATTAGGGAGAACACTTTGTTGGAAGTTCACAACTGTTTCTGTTAGTGCAGATATATATATGGGGACATTTTTTGAAGTACTGGGGAACTGCATGCTCCTGTTACAGGTGGATTCTTAATTGACATTGAAGGAAACTTGTTCCAATCAATAATATGGAATGTCAAAGTTCAAGTATATGTTTTGTACACCAGGTGCTCAATCTGTAACTGTTTATAAACATTGAACGCACAGGTGGAACATGGATCTCTCACACTACTATATTCATACATGATAAAAAAGTTGCACTGCAATTCAGGAAAGGAAGCATAGTTCTTTGTACACGTAGCTACATGTACAAAAGAATCATCTTGGGGCCAATAGAAAATGTAAAAACTAAAGCCTACTTTTTGCTTATCCTATGAAGTTTCTGACCAGTGTATTCATTTAATTCAGTTACCATCATTCTTATGAAACTCTACAATCTTCATTCATTTTTTGCTGGAATACATTCAGCCAGCTGTGGTTTCTCTCATACTCATTTGCCTCCCTGTCCTCCCACACTTTCTTTTGTTCTTTAAACCACATGGGCTTCGTTCCTCACCAATGACAACTGTTTCCTTGCCCCCATCTGCCTACTACTCTTTAAAGCTTCCCTTCAAAGAATGTGCATCTAAGAAACTGATTTTTAAAATTTTTGACACCATGACCTTTACTGACATTTGGGAGGCTTGACATCTCTCTCTGAGAGTCACATCTCAGCATCCCATACACTCAGGCTGTTCTTATCAGCATGCTTGGCTTTAGCTTATTGCAGATGAGACCAGTCAGGAGCAAGGTCTGAAGGCAAAAGAGCTGGGGAGAAACAAGCACAGCTTGGAACAAAAATAAAAATTACTGCAATCTTCAGAAAAACAGGCAGACACATGGGCAGAACAATCTGCATTCATGGAATTGCAAGAGGGCTTGAGTTTGAAGGGACCTAACCCTCCGACCCCACCGTGGGCAGCGATGCCTCCCAGTCAGATCAGTGCTCAGTACCCCATCCAACCTGGCCTTGAACACTTGAAAGGATGGGGCATCCATAGAATGGGACATTCCCAGAAGGTTTTGCATTTTGTCAAGATATTTCTGACCTGACACTGGCAAGTGTCTGTGTATGTGTCTGTATATATATATAGACATACACAGGTAGATATATTTTTATATGTTTGTGTGTGAACACATATGTGTCTATCTAAAACAATATTTTCAGACACACTGATTTTTTTGTATCTTTAGCCTTTCATTTTCTCATGCAGGGGTTCACATGCTCAAGTTCTTGCTTGTCTATACACTGATCATTCCCCAAACAGGCTCTTATTCTTGCTCCTCATGAGTTTGGTTCTTGGCTCATTTTGTTCCTCATTGTCCAAGGTACTACTGTCAAAATTGCCTGTCCCAGGTATTGACTCAGCCATGTTACTTTGCCATCACTTTAGATATTTCTGTTTTGATGTTCCCTGAGTTTCAGCTTCCCAGGATTCCTTTGAACAGCCTATACGGTGATACTTTGCTGCTGCTTCTCCCCTTGATCTTGTGATTGTCTCAGTGCTGCCATTTTCCATATAAATATCCATTTTTCATATTTCATCCACTTACCTAGAAAAATACTCAGTGTTTCAGGGCAAGGTTACTTCAGGCTCAAAGACAGCACTTCCAAAGCAATGAAATCTAAATTTTTGCCTTTTCAGAATGTCATATGTCAAGGAATTTAAAAATAATTATGATAAAAGATGGCATCCATTTTTGATATTTTAATGCTAGACTCTTTGCTTGAATTGTTTAGCTACTTTTGGGGTGAGACTATATTTTTGTCTTGTACTCATACAGTATCTAGCAGAGCAGAATTCTCATATGGAACACCACTCTGTAGTGCGAGACAGAGGAAAGAATGCAGTATGTCACTTCCTTTTCTGATAAATCAATTGCTTTATCACAGGTATTTCAAAACTAATGACTAATTTCAGCTTTGGATCCACCATATAACAACATAGTAAGTATTAAAGGCTTCGGCAAAAAAAATTCGAAATGCTGTTTTCATGATTTTTTGGCTTATAAACATTTGGGACAGTTCTGTAATAATGAATTATGGTTTTAGAAGCTTGCTCTATAATATTTATAAATAAAGTTGATAAATTAGTTTAAATTTAACCAACTATCACTCATCAGTAATCAATTAATCATCTGTGAGCTATGGATAATTATCACTATTTATGTTTTAACCTAAATTCTCTAACATTTAGAAAAGGCAGTATTTGAATAAGTGTCCCTGGAGGGAATATTTCAGTGCTCAGCTCTGCTTTTAATTACTATAACTTACTTTTAATTTCACAGTTATTCACTAGCGACATTTTATTTACAGATAAATGTCTCATACCCTGAAGAAGGAAAGAGGCATTAGCAGGCTCAAAATTTAGTGTTTAGTCCTTTCTTATGTGTTAATAATCAGAATATTAATTGATTAATTGACTATTTATTTGCTTTTTTAGCTTATTTTTGGACTTTGCATGTTGTAGAGTGGTGTAGTTCGGATGGATTCCTGGTGCTGAGTAACAGTCCTTATAATTATGAAGGAATTTAAGAGTGAGCACTTGCTTATTGAACTTGATGAATTCCAGGCTAAGTCCTCTGAGCCTAGAGGTGACTCTTTCCCACTTGCAGTGGAAGAATGGGGCACTATCATCACTAATGGCAAAGTCTCCCTACCAAGATCTGAAGAATTTGCTGAGTTCTTGGCATTATAGTTGGAAAGGAATTAGCTAAAGTACAGCTCTCTAGGATAGAACAGTTCTTGTGAACCTTCTTTAAAAGTGCTTAGAGGAAATGGGCTGGTCCATAGATCTAAATGCATTTTTTGATAATTTAGACCTTTGTCATAAATTTAGATTCATTTCCCAAATTTGACAGGCACAAAAACATTGCAAATATGAGAGTAAAACTGTGCTAATAGAAAAATATACTAAAAAATAAAGGTGCATTCACTGAAATACTTTTCTGTAATCTGTCATAAACTGTGCTTTTACTTATCCTGTTGCAGCTAGTGATACTGCAGTAGCATATTGCAATATTGCAATGTAGTATGCCTTCTAATAATGCATAGCACACAGTATCATATTTATTTTGGTGTACTATGCAGTTATTTATAGTGGCACCCTGCAGTATTTTTGGGATACTACCAGTATTCACTACAGCACTTTCCAGCTGGGCTCAATACCACACTTTTTGCCTTGAGAGCAGCTGATGCTCAGGAATTCTGACAAGAATTTATTCTTTGCTTTTAGTTCTCCTGTGGCTAGAGGTTAGCTCCTTTCCTGGTGTCCATAACCCAGCCCCAGTCCAGGCTGGAGTCTCTGGAAAAGTGGCAAGTGCATTACAAAGTAAGCTGTCTGGGCAGCAGGGCCAGCAAAGCTACAAACAGAGCAGCTTTTTCCTCAGTTACTGCTCTGAATAAATCCAGTTTCTTCTCATGCTCCATGGGTTCAGTTTTTCTTCCTTGCTGTGCTTTCTTGAAAAACATGTGGATGTTCTCAATCCCTCCTCCTTTGCATGGGCCACCAGCTGGAAAAGCAGCTGGGCAGCACAGGGGAGTTGTCCAGGGTACATGGATGCTTCAGCAGGCCCTGAGTCAGCTCAATTCACACCATGGTTTTCCTCCTCAACAGGATCAGTGACAGGGCTCTCACTTGCCCATTCAGCAAGAAATTTGAATGAAATTTGTAGGACTTAAGCATATATGAGACCTCTGTCTCTGTTTATTTAAAGTTAGACATTCAGTTTGCAATTATTGTAGATGCGGAAGATAGCTGCATGGAGGTATTATAGGCAGTCAGGTCAAGGTCAGAGAAAAGGTTGAATTTAAATTAAACCCTGTAAGAAACAAGGGTTTTTTCACTATCCACTATATTATCTCCCTCAAGTATGCTAACTTACTTTTTCACTCCCTCCTCTTCCCTCTTTTACCAGTACAACTCTGCACAGTTGGAACCATTTTTACCCAGGGAGCAGCTGTTTAAAATATTTCTGTAGTTTCTGAATTTTTCTGAATGACCCAGTACTTCAAGAGACAGGTGTTCTGAGGATACTCATCATTCTACAGCTGTAGTTTGCTTATCCAGAAAAATAATATAATGCAAATAAAATACTTTTGAGTCCCTGAAATTTAACTTAACCTTTACTTTTTCCAATGGGCTTTTAATTTATTTTTTTGTTTTGTTTGGGCTTTGGTTGTTTAATTCATGCCTTGGAAATGTGTCCTTTGAATCCAAGGCATCTGGAAAAACTAAGCATTAACATTTTTTAGTAAAAGTTGCTTAGTTTTCAGAGGGGCTCCAAGACTTTCAACAGTCATAAGCCTAAAGAGAATAGTGCAGGCTCTAGAAACTTCTGAGGAAATTGTCATTTAGAGAAGTTTTGTGAGTAATTTCAGGTAATTTGAGACCTCATTAATAGGAAAGATGGTTCAGTTTCACTACTTGCTTCATGATAGCTTGTTATCCACCTCCTCACTGGTGCTGGCTGCTGCAGTAACGCACCTTGGAGAAGGATTTGGTGTCAGTGAGATTAATATTTTGATGTACTTGGCTATATGCCCCACATGCTGTAGTGCTGATGAAAGGGTGAGAGCAAAAATGACCCTTTTAACAATGGCATATTCTGAAGTTATTTTAATAACTTTTGAAATTAAGTTGCTTGCTGCCAAAAAAGAAGGGGGAAAAAAAGTATGGCAGATAAAACTAAGAGTTTTTCTCTGTCTGGAGAAATGAGTTTAAACAGAGTCCTTCCTCTACTCTGAAAAACAGTGTAGATTTTTATATTGAGGGAGTCTTTTCTGGAATTTCAGAACCAGTCTCTGAGTCACATACCACACACTGACTTAGCTATCTAATTCCTCTCTTTAGAATTGCATCTACCGTAAATAAAAGATGCAAGGATGCCATAAACTCTATCTGTATCAATTCATTTCTTTCTCACCAAGGAACTAACCCCACCCTGGAGTCCAGAACTTGCTGAGAATTCAGGAGCTGTGGCAGTATCACTCTGTAGTGCCATGGCAGGCCAGGTAAGGAAACCTGCATTTATAATTCAGTTTCCTGAACACAAGTATATATTCATCCCATAATGAATACATTCCCAGTTGTTATATCAGATAAGTGGTTTCAGTAAATGAGACTATTTTTTTGTAATTTGAATGAAAGTTAACCTTTTGGCCACATATGTAACTTTAAAATAGAATGGAAGAAAGAGATTCATAGCGGAAGTCATCACAAGTTCAAAATAAGTAAATAGAACATCACTAAATTATCAGATGTAATAAGTAACATTATTTGCATCTGGAGTTGACTGGCTGTTTTGCACATTGAATAATGTTTGACCAAAGAGATAAGATCACATAACCTCAGCATGAGATTTCCTCAAAACTGGCAACAGTTGGACAGTTGCTCTCTGCCCTTCCTTTTTTTTTTTGTTTGATCATCACATGTAGTATAAGGTACTGATTTTCCATTTGTTTTAGTAAATTTCTCTCCTTTTAGTATCACAATATCAATGAAAGTAGTGATCTTTGTGAGTGTATTTTAAAGTGCTAAAGGGATTTAGTGAGTCAGGATTACCTTGTAGTGAATCCATGAGATGCTGTCCTTGGCCTGGAGACCGCCTGGCAGCTTCTGACCCTTCAGCACCTTGCCCTTCTTGTTCTGCCACAGCTCATCAATTCCTCAGTTTTTCTGCTAAAAGTGTCTGTGGAGATGTTGTAAACTAGATCTCTTATACATGTTTAAAGGAAAATTCTCATTCCCTACTTTGTTCCAGAGGTTCAAGCCACACCTGGCTTACAGTGTAGCTGCACAGAGTGGTGCTAGTAGGATTAGAGTAGTGGGGTGGGCAAACCCATATTTCTTGGGGTTTCTTTGAACTGGCCTTGTCATTGCAGCCAGAAAGTGACAGTATCATATTAGAGACTGCAGGACTCCTCATATTCAGTGTTGTTTGTGTTATTTCTATATAACCAGTCCCATTCAATGGGGAGAATTAACAGGTAAAGGTGGCCAGTACATTTGTAGGGCCTGCTCCCACCCCATGAGAACCAGCAAGTCCCAGTACATGAAGGGTGGCTGTAGAAGGCTTCTGGGTACTGCCCTGAGGCCAATTCTGTATTTTCTCATGGAAGAGAGTTAAGCCAATATTTCTTTTTCTTTGATAGATGAATAAAGTGAAATACTCAGTGACATGAAGTGGCAAAGGCCGTAGAATAAACATCACTCCTGGGAATAAAAGTCAAGAAATAACTTACATGAAAAACTGTAGGGGCTTTTTCGTACCAGTCTGTGGTCAAAATAATGAAGCTCTCATAATGCTTTCTTCTTCTTTTCATTTCTGGATGTTGCCAGTCAGGAATGTTTCTTCCTTAAGACTAGTAAGAAAGTAACATGGTAAACCTGTTGCTTTTAAAAGCATGCTCACTATGCCATGTGCACTGTGCCATTTTCAGAATCTTTTAAAGAAGGGGTAAATCTTGCTATGCATAAGTATTTTTTTCACAAGAGAATGGGATTTTCTGGAATTTCTCTGTGTGGGTTAAGCCAGGCATATGAATTTTGTTTTCAAAACCAGTTTTTCTTCTAGACAATGCCTTATTCCTTGAACAAACAGCAATATCTAGCAGGGTAAGAGAAATGGCTAGCACTGAATAAAAGTATTGGAGGAGAACATTTCACCTTTTACATATGACAAGTGTTAAATACTAAAATATCTCTAAAGCCAGCTGGCAGAGTCAGGCTGGTACAGTGCTAAATTTTGGATTTAGTGTGAGAATGATGTTGATAACATGCTGATGACTTGTTGTTGCTAAGTAGTGCTTAGTCTAAAACCAGAACTTTCTTTACTCTTTCTCCAGTTTTTTTTTAAACTTATTTTCTATTGGATGTGCTAATTAGGAGACCCATACTGTAGATCTTCAAAAAAGTTAAGGATTTCACTCCAGCTAAGTGGGTTTGTTTAGCCTTGTGAAAAGAAGGCTTAAGGCAGACCTTATCATCATGTTTCAGTATTTAAAAGGTGACTAGAAAGAGGATAGAGACTTCTTTTTACAAGCAGTCCAATGGAAAAATGAGGGGTAATGGGTACAAGTTACTACTGGGGAGATTCTAATTAGACATGAAAGGAAAATTTTTCACAATCAGCGATTGGAATAATCTCCTCAGGGAAGTGGTGTTGGACTCCCCAGTGCTGGACAGTTTTAGGATTCTGCAGGTCGGGGTGCTGGACCATCTTGTCTAGACACTGCTTTTGCCAGGAAAGTTTGGACCACATGATCCTTGAGCTCCTGTCCAACCTGGCTGCTGGTACTCAGACAGCAGCTGGGGTTAAACCATAAAAATGAAAAAGCACATTTTTGACATGATTGTATATGGGAAATGAAACCACTTTAATTTCTTCTTTGATTGGTAATGTCAGAAAAGAAAAGGAAAAAAAAATACAAAAGAGATCAAAGTCTTGATCCTTACACTGAGGTATCCTTAGCAAATGAAAGCCCAAATAATCACATTAACATTGCAGTCTTTTGTTAATTAAAAGCTGGATTGGGAGAACAAGTGCTTTATTTCAGTTTCCTTTACAAACAATGAAGGAGTGAAATCCTACCTAAATCAAATCAATGGCAAAACTCATAGAAATCACAAGTTGATAATTCAGAAGAGTAAAGGACCCTTTGATGTTTGCCTTTTAAAGTGCCTACACAAGAGCAACAATTCCAAAGACAGCCATTGGACCATTTCTGGTTTTTACTTCTCACATTTTGCACGTAAGAAATATTCCCAAGGCCACAAAAAAGATTTGTGAGAAACAATAAAACCAGACTCTCTGGTGAGGGACCACTTGTCTCTGTTGGTCTCATTTATGTGATTCTGTTGTAATATATGATTACACATGTACTGGCAGATGGAAATGTTTTACTAAATGGGAAAATATAGCTGATATCATAGGGATCATTTGAGATTTATTAGAAAGTTATCTGGTGCAGACATTTTCCCTGTAAAATAAACCCATACAAAGTCCTGCTAAATTATTCACCTAGAGGCCTTTTCCTCTGTCAGAATCTAATTTCTAACTCCCATCTTCCTTCCTTACACTTGGTCTTCCTGTTTCCTGACACCCAGTCTCAGATGCCTTGCCTGCTCACATCCTTTTCCAGTTTTCCAGTACATGGTCAGCATCCATGTCCCCAGATTAGTATTTTCCTGCTTCTACATCTGTATTTATTCTGAACCTTTTCCTTTGGTTCCCAGACTGCTCGGACCTCCATGGATGCTCAGCAATATTCGGTAAGGCCCTGCCATCCCACAGACCACTGTTCTGCTCAGGACTCTGCCCTCTCTGGTCTCTTGCCCTACTGGTTCTACCCTGCAAGACTTTATTTTCCCAGCTGTTTACCCGACACAGTAATTCCCATTTGTATATTCTCATCTCACTGTGCTGACTTTTCCTTGGTCCTTCTTCTGCTGTTTCTTCTTCCCATCACCTTATCTTTCCACCTTCTCCGCCCCTTTTTTGTTCCTGGGGTTATCATTTGCAGTATCTATGTTGTTATTTTACTCTCTCATTTGAGGCTCTCCTCTGGTTGTACTTCCAGAGAGGCTTCCAGCTCACCCATCTCCCAGTCTCAGGACCCTTTTTCATAGTAACTTTGCTCACTCTGCTTTTCCAGTTATCCATCCCCATTTCTTCCCAGCATCTCCTCCAGCCTCACCAGGAGCATTTCTTATCCATTGCTAGTCCACCTAATTCCATCTATTTGTCATACTCCTTTCTCTGTTTCTAACTTACAGTGTTCATTCCATTTTAATTTGCAATTGAACTCCTCTGCATTAACAAGTGTGTTCTCAAGGGAGGGGAACTGGGGCCAAGGAGAGACAAATTCTGCTTTTAGATCTGGAATGTAACCCTGCCCTAGGTCATCAAGTGGGAGAAGTCATTACAAGGATACTGTAGGCAAGTTTGAGTAGCCCTGACCTGTACTATGATAGTACACATCCCATCTGGTCAGCTGGGAGTCTGGACCTCCGCTGTTGTTGTCAGTCCTCAGAATTTTTAGTTGCAAAATGGTGGTGTACAGTTTTTTTCAGATCTTGTTTGAATTTGGAAGGACTGGCAGTTAAAGGCAAAAGGGCATACACCTGGCACAAAAACCTCTCCTGCTAAAGTCCAGATTTCAGAGCACTGAAGCAGCAGAGCACGACTTTTTATCACTGATGGCAGCATATTTTCTGTGACTTGTTTTGTAAAATTAGCTGGTGGTTTTATCTGACATTTATATAAAAATAAAAATTAAATAAAATCAGGCCAAGGAAATACTGCAACTGGAAACTTTAATACTTTATAACTGAAGTTTGACATTTCAGTATGTGAAATAAGGAGCTAATAATGGGAAACATCAAATACGCATAATCATAAATGAAACTACAATCCCTGCTGATATGAGTAATAGCTTTAAAAAGTCTGAAATGTGTTCTAAATAGTTGAGGATAAGTTATGAACTGAGCTACATCTCTCAAAATTATCTGATTCTCAACATTCAACTAATGCCTGGGTTTAGCCCATTGTATATAGCAAAACTACTTTTTAATACAAAACTTGCTGCAGGCAGACATTATAAATTCTGTGCATTCCAGGGCCAGGTATGACCACAGTAATTGCAGAATCTGACCTCATGCAAGAGAGGCGATGACATTTTGCATACTAATTCTTTTATTTCACCTATAACTCACCGAGGAACAGGACAATATCTGTTAGTGCATCTGAATCCTGCTATCCATATGCATGGATTCCAGATGGCCGTTTGCTGGGCTGGATTCAGGGGAAGAGGTCAAACCTAATGGCCTTAACGACAAGACTGTATCCTAATGGGAACACACCACTAGCAAAACATTCCAATTAACAGGGGATGTACTGAGCTGAAATAAATGGTTTCAAGTGATGATCAGCCTGGTGTGAAATTATAAACTCCATTGTTATTATCAAAATGACTAATTACAGCTCTGATGCATAATAGCGCACCATTTTTTTAAATCTGGGGGACTAAACTGAAAATGCATTTAGCCTTATGCAGAACCTCTAGGGAAAAATGAAGAGCATGTAATTTTTAGCTTGTATTTTTATTTAATTGGGACATTATTTCAGTACAAAGCATGATGTAGTATTTCTTTCCCCTTTCTCCAGTCTTTTTTAAAATTGTTTCTACCGGATGTCCTAATTAGGAGACCCATACTGTATGCCCTCAAAGATTTAAGGATTTCACTTCAGCTAAGTATCATTTTTGACTGTGAAAAAAAAAAAAAGCACAATTAAATGGGGGAGAGAAAACCAGGGCAGCCAGGCTATTCAAGGAAAACTGAGAAGTAGGCATAAGTTTTACATAAGCATTGTAATTCATGTAGGTGGTTCTGTCTTTACAGTTTTCTAACACTGTATAGGACTAAATTATGTTAATTTCTTTTGTACTTCTACGTAAAGCAATCCGCACGCATTTTAAGGCCTTATCTTCCTTTTGCCCTACAGCTTTCATATCAAGCAAATAAATGTTAAAAGCAGTTAAAAGCAAGTCTGAATCTGTCCTCTCCATTAATGGGTTTTTAATTTAAAGGTCTTTGAAACTTTCATCTCCATTAGCTCAGCCCAGGAGCACTGAACCACAACTGTCTGATGCATGTGCTGGCAGACTAAGTCCTGAAAAAAGAGTGTCAGTTCTTCCACCCCTAGTTAGACTCCTCAACCAATGCTGAATGGCAGGAAATAAATCAGATTTTACTGTTTAGTAGAGTACATTAAATAGGTAAGGCTGAAGAGGCCCTGCAATTCCTGTTCTGTTTATCTTTCACAAGTGCACTGAAAACTGAAAATTTCCCTTAATAAATTGCAGTCTTATTCTTTTTCAAAGATTTCACGTGAAGCAGAAAAGGTGTGATGTTTCTGTAACTGTATACTACCCAGAAATAATTTTATTCACTGGAGCTTGATACCATGCAGGAAATAAAAACACAAAGAATAGATTAAACGAGGGTAATAGAAAAACTAGGTATCCATATTATTCACCCATGGTTTAGAACATACTTTGAATAGTGCAATCAAATGTACAAAACATTGTCACTTGTGCTATAAGTCATATATGATAAACTTAGCTTCTAAAAATATATTTCATTAAGTTCTTTATTTAAAAAAATTATTTATGGCTCAACTAATTTATCTATAGATTTTCAGAATTTCAGTAATAGTTATGATTTATAAAAATAAGTGTCTTAATTACAGAAGTAGAGAATAATTTAGTTTGAAGCAGACCTCTGGAAGTTATCTAGTCAGCAGCCCCTTTCACAATGAGGGCAGGTTGCCTAGTGACTATTTTGACTGTCTTCAAGGATAGAAACTCACAGCTCCTTTGTGCAACCTCTTCATCATTTAAACACCTTCAAGGCATCAGCAGCCACCTTTACTGTGAGAGCACGTGCTCAGCTCCTGGTCCACAGGATCTGTGGGGCCTTTTTTGCATCTGTCAAGGTTAACAGCTGTTTTTCCAAAATACAGAGTTTGCGTAAAGAAATTCACCAAGTTGTGAAATCCACTGCTTTTATTGTGGTTCCCTTTTCTTTCATTTCCCTTTTCTTTCTTTCACTCACATTTGATTTTCGTGCTAGTTGTTTGACCCTAGCCTCAAAAGCATTTTTCATGTACAAAATTCATTTGTACCTAAGACATTTCTGAGGTTACCTTTTGGGAACTCTGCAAGATGAAACAAAGCAGACTTCTATTTACTCTGAAAAGCACCCAGCAGCTAGTGTCATACATGGAGACATACCACAGCACATATTTAATAATGAGAATGGACAACCTTAAAGGTCTGGACAAACCCATCAAGAACTATTGAAATCTTTTTTTAGACACGCAGCTTCAAAATTACATTCAGAAGCAAGGCAGGGTTTTTTGGTTTTGGTTTGGTTTTTTGGAGGTTTTTTGGGGGTATTTTTGGGGTTTTTGTAACATGTTTCTAAGGGACTAGTTTTAAAAGTCTAAATTCAGAACATTATTCCAGTAAGTTTTCATTTTGATCACATGTCAATAGACTGTGGCAAGGGCAAACTACCTGTTATGTCAAACCTAGGAATCTTTGCTTTTGCTGTCTTCAGTAACCATGTATAGATTGTTTGAGAAATAGCTGACACCACTCTAACATACAAGTAATAATCATTATCTTGAGCACCCAGACTACTTGCCTGAACAAAAATTTTACCAGCATTTAGTGTCCATAGTGAGAGGGGCCTTCTTGACTTTACTGACTTCTGATGACTGTCATTCAAAGCCCATTGACTCAGTAGGAAAACTAGCATAGCCTTTAGTGCATATTTGATTAAAGGCATTTATCTTAGGGAAATTGACCAATCTATAAAATAAGGATCATCATGTCTTTCTCTTGTAAAAGTAATTGAAATTCATATAGGGAAAGAACAAAGTAGGCATTATTATGCCTCTATCTCTATTAAGAAATTTTGTCTTATCAGTTGTTTTTTTTAATTAGTTAAATGAGTAATTTAAAGCATTTTAGGGCCTCATGTACTGGTCATGTTATTTGGTTCTTTCTCTTGAAGTAAGGTGGTTACTATGGAAACAAAGACTATGGAATATTTGCATCACTGTTAACTTCATGGACAATACATTGTTATGAAAACAAAGAAAACAGATATGGAGTTATAAAGTAAAATAAGTTCCTTATTAATTACAGGAATCATGGGTAAAAGCTAGTTTTATATATATTTTATATATTCAATAGAAACCCCTCTGGCAGAAACAAATAAAAAAAATGGAAGTTAATGGAAATGTCATTTCAATATTCAATAATTTTATCTAGAATATGTAATTTCTAAAATGTATGTCCCATATCCTGCATAAACAGTTACAACAAAGTGAAAGGCTTACCAAAACCAACTTATTTTTCCTATCAGAGTATAACAGCAATTTAGAGAGTAGAGCCTCTCTTGACATACTTACAAAGGCAATATAGGGCATGGCTCTCCTGGCCCCTCCTCAGCTATTTGCACAATTATTTCTTGGCCATCTCACAGACTTGCGTGTTTATGCAGGGGGTGAACCAGCTCATGTGCAGAACTAAGGAGTCAAAAGCCATCACTCTGGGAAAGCCTGACGTCCTGAGGGTTTGCAAGTCTTGCCAGTCTGTTTTCCAAGCATTTGGAGATACAGGAAAGTGTGGACCAGGCCAGTAGGAATTAGAGAGATGTCAGTTCTCCTCTCCTGTATGTAACTCACTTAGTTAACACTGTAGTGTTCAAAATCAGGGAACGGTTGCATAATTGAAATAGTTTCAGACTGGGCAAATCAGCTCAGCAAGCTAGACTGAGAGGCCAGGCTAACCAGTAGGTTGATTTCACTGGAGGGTTTGCTAAAACAAATCTATATGTACACACATGCCCATGCACACAGGGCCATACTCAAAAGAATGAATCAGTACAGATACAGCTCCTTAACTAATAAGATGGTTAATAAATCATCAATTATAGAGCACCACACTTTGGAAGGGACCTCCCAAGATGATCAACCTTTCATGTAAAAGGGAGCTTAGATGGCTATGCAGACTATCTGCACAATTGCATCTTGAAGACTTCCATTGATGAGGACTCTCCCTTGTCCCTAGAGAGGCTGTTTTAGTAAATGATTGTTCCCACTGTAAAACATGTCTTTTTTACATTGAGGTGAAATGTCTCCCAGTGTAACTTATACCCTTTGCTCCTTATCTTGCCTGTGTGGCTGCTTATGAAGAGACAGTCTGTTTGTAGGTACCCTTGAAGTATAGGAATATTCTTATGAGGCCCCTTGAGTCTTCACTTATCCAGGGAGAAGAGATCTTACTTCAGTCAATGAAAAATGAGGAAATTAAAAAGTTGTACATGAAATCAGGCTCAGCACTCCATCAGTATTGTGTGACCTCAGAATGCTATTGATGACCATGTGCTTTATAAACACCAGAGAATACTCTGTTCTCTCTCTACGCCCCTTGCACATTACATTACTTATTCTTTTCACTTTACAAAGCATAGATGTATGCTCTATACAGATATATGCTTTTTTGTGTATGTTTTATATGGCTAAAGAGAAGGTATTTCTCACAAATCTCTCAGAAACAATGGATGTAGAAAATACAGAAATAAAGTACTGGGTAAATAAAGTTCCTATCTTTTCTCCAAAGAAAACTTTGTCTGAGATCAAAATCAAACTGAATTAATTGAAGGCCTCAAGTTGAGACTTCCATGTGCTTTACAGTTTTAATATCTTCCCAAAGTGCCATGAAAATCAAACTTATATAATCAGCACTGACTCATGTTTTCAGCAGAAAAAGTTTGGTAGCCTTGATAGTAGGCAAAACTTCAAAGGCTGTCATTAATCAAATGAATGATTTGTCTGGAGGAAGTCGTTATAAATTGGTCACATTATGTAAATGTGTCAAATGAAATGTTAAGATCTCCCTCTTTCTGTAGGAACAATTGGATTTGCACTTCTCTCTAAATTGCTAGTCTTTTCAGCAAAATGTAAAGTCATTTATTTTTCATTACCTGAATGCCTGTCATATTATGGTTTACAGAAAAATAAGCAAAGCTATATGGGAGGGTTTAGGCCAGCTGTTTTTATGTTTTACTACTGTTATCCCACCTGATGTCAAGATGATCAGCAGGCCATGTAAGACTAGCTCAGTTTTGCATCCTTAGTTTAGGTATGCTAGAATGGATAAGATGAAACATTCTAAGATTCTTTGTAAATCATTCAAAGGTCGTAAAATCATAGAATATGCTGAGTTGGAAGGGACCCAAAATGGTCATTGAGTCTAACTCTGGCCCTGCACAGGATGCGCCAACAATCCCACCAGGTATGTGCCTGAGAGCAGGGTTCAAACAGTTGTTGATCTCTGTCAAACTTGGTGCTGTGACCACTTCCTTAGGGAGCCTGTTCTGTGGCCCAGCCACCCTCTGGGTGAAAAACCTTTCACTGATATTCAAACTAAACCTCTCCTGACCCAGCTTCATGCTGCTTCCTTGAATGCTGTCACTGGTTATGAGAGTGAAGAGATTGGTACCTGCCCCTCTGCTTCCCCTCGTGAGGATGTTCATGACCACAATGAGGCCTCCCCTCAGTCTCCTCTTCTCCAGGCTGAACAGACCAAGTGACCTCAGCTGCTCCTCATACAGCTTCCCCTCAAGGTTCTTCACCATCCTCATGGTCCTCCTTTGGACTGCCTTCAAAAGCTTGATGTCTTCTTGATATTGTGACACCCAAAACTGCCCCCAGCACTCAAAGTGAGGCTGCCCCAGAGCAGGACAATCCCCTCCCTTGCCCAGCTGGCCGTGCTGTGCCTGATGCCCCCAGACAGGGCTGGCCCTCCTGGCTGCCAGGGCACTGCTGGCTCATGGTCAGCTTGCCATCGACCAGGACCCCCAGGTCCGTTTTCATGGCTTTGCTCTCCAGCTTCTCATTCCCCAGTCTGTACACACAGCCTGGGTTACTCTGTCCTAGGTGTAGAATCTGGCATTTGCTTCATTGATCACACCTCTAGAGGACCATCATTTTTGCATTTGGCATTTTGGAGAAAGAAGAGGTACCAGGAACGTGGCTCCTTAAAATTATGATGATTCAGCTGAATTTTTTAATATGTTAAAGAAAGGTTGGGCTATACCTGTCACTTAATGTTCTTACAGAAAATGGACTGTGGATTCAGATGTTTTATTCTCTATTATTCATAAGTATTTTGTTCTTAATTGAGCATTTATTGAAATCTAGTATATATATGCACTTATAAATTGATTTTATTTTCTGAGTATTAAATGCTCTCTTTTCTGATGACAGATTTACTAAATTTACTAGTGCAAATGTGTGCGCTTAATATTAAAGCCATAAACAAAGTATCTCATCCATATTAATTCAATATACCTATTTAATTAGTAAAATGTTCAAAGTCTTTTCCTGTTAGAAGATGCAGAGCTGTTATTGATTGTTCCAGTTCTCTTAGAGAGCACACAGGCCTTTCCTTTGTGTTTTGCCTTTCAGGTGAAAATCTGAAATGTCAAGAAAGCAAAGCTCTAACTCAGAAGAGTACAAAATAATGTTTTAGAAATTGAAACAGATTTGTGTTTGTGAGTTTGAAATGTTACAGGTGCACATATCTAGGCTTGTACTTGCACTCTTTTCCCTAAAAACATCCTTTGATTTTATATTATACAATCTATCACCTTGCAAACTACAGCATAATATTTATTTTTAATGTATTTTTTAAATGTCTTGTGGAACCAGAGTTCTGTGGTGATATCATGAACATTCTGACACAATCCACTAATTCTTAACTCACAGAAATTTTATTTCTGTTTTACTGTTCAAACTGTGTGTAATCAGAAATAAAAAATAGAAAAAATTGTTCAGTATATAGTCAGGGGATCTCAATTATTGATGGAGGAGAACTGGCTTGAGTTACGTTTAATGGTCAGGCATGCTGCAAGTGATTATAGGAGCAGAGTAAAAAAATACAAGAGTACTTACAAACATACTTCTTGAGCCAAAACTCACTACTTTGAAGTATCCTCAATGCAATTGCTCATGCTAGCATGAACAACTCATTAGTTGATACAAATTGATAAATTCACATTAATAAAGTGAAACACGTCTGTGATGGTCTGCAGAGCTGAGGTGAGTGAACAGGCAAGTCAGCTGTGGCTTCCACATGGAATGTTTGCTTCTGGCTGGTTCAATTTTTTAATCATTGCATATACATTATTGAGGACTGCTGAAAAATAATGTGTCCCTGCTTTACTGGCCTCTCGAATTATAGTTGGATTATCACTGAATTGATTATTTCATTTCTTTGTGGAAGTGCACTCCCTAAGGGAGTGAAAAATGGTATCATAGCATGGGAGTTATTTCTTCAGCTGTTCTGCTGTCTGTAGCATGCATCCCTCAGCCCCTGAGGATTTTCTTGAGCATCCACATTACTTTCAGACCTTCTTCCCAGAAACTCTTGGCACCCTACACTGCCAGCAAATCAAGAGCCAGAAACTGAGTTCAACTCAGGTTCATAGAGTCTAGCAGGAGGTGAGGGGCATGTTGTAGCAGCAGCTGGACAGGTCACAGCATGACCAGAAAAAATGGAGCAAAATCATGAGCATGTTTTGGACGTAGGAGTAGTGAGGGAGATCAGGATGTCTGGGAATGGAGCTGGATGCACTGATGAGGTAAGGGAAGGAAAAACCTTTAGTATTGTACATTAAATGAGAGAGGATCATACTTCTGCCTGCTGAGTGCCTTCTTGGTATGTTTTTCTTTCATTTATCAGTTGCAAAATGCAAGGGAAAAATTAAGTCCTGGATTTGTCATGGTTATTTTCCTAGTCCATCATTATTTAAAATATACTCAGAACTTTAGGTTTTCAGATAAAACTCTTGGAGGGGGTTGTTGGTGTTTTGGTTTAATTTTTGGTCTTTTTTAGGTTTGGGGTGGGTTGTTTTTTTGGTGGTGGTAGTGGTGGTTAGTGAATTTGAAATCTTAAGTTGATCTCTGAGGAAGTATTGGCAATAAAGACTAGGCAGGTCAGAACAGAAATTTTACCTGACTATGACAGAAATATGAAACAAAATCTGCTTCCAAGTCATGATCTGTACCTTTCAATTTATACTCCCTATTTAGCTCACCACCATCATATTCTTTTAGTAAGTCCCTAAGTATGTAATTCTATTAAGAGTATTTAATGATGGTATCTAATTTTATACATAGCAAATTATAAAGTCAAAAATTTAAATATAATAACATCTCTGTATCTGAAATCTGAGTCAAAGATTGATGTCTTGGACTGGCTGCCTAGAAGAGAGGCTAATCAGAGTTAGAGAATAAAGTAATGGCACATTCTGAACAAACAATATTGTCCCTTCTGAATGTGGCATTTCCATTTTAGACAGCATATTTTTTCCTAAATGTGTATGTACTGCAGACAACCCAATGCACATCATATTCCTTACAGAGAACTACATTTAAAATAATAGTAAAGGAGGCAGTTTTACAATAGTTACTGCTGAATCAATATTTTACACATTATAAATGCTCCAGGTGCATGAATAATATAAACTGGTGCTATCAAGGAAACTGATCTGGTTGTTTTTATTCTTTCTAGATATTTTCCATCATTTAAATAACAAAAAAAACCCTTTAAATATATTGTTAGATTCTTTTTATTCTTGTTAATATTTTATGTCTCTTTACAAAGATACAGCAAAGCTGTTGTTAAAAAAAAAAAAAAAAAAAATCCTGAAAAACTCATGACCATTGTCCATCTTGGGTGTAGCCTCTGTGAGGCTTTTGCACTGCCCAAGGTGTATCTATTGAAGGCTTTTAATAAATACTTACTTTATTCTCTAACTGTCTAGCCTCTGTTCTAGGTAGCCAGTCCAAGGCATCAAGATAATTATTTTAGCAACTCCTAAATGTGAGACCTGGTGCTTGGTCAAAAGCTTTTTGTAGAAAAATACTGATAAATTATATTATCAGTTTGACAAGTATTTTAGATGAATGTTTTCAAAAAAGTTGAACTTATATCTAAACTTGAAAACTCTAGGAAACTCAAGTTCCCCACACCAAACTTCCTTGAGGGCATATACTCAATCTAGTGGATGGTTTTAGTTTGCTGAATAAGCAATAGAGCAAATGAGGAGAAGAAAACAGATTTACACTTCTGTCTAGAGCAAGCTCTAACCATGGGCAGCAAGGCATTGAGCATGTGACAGAATGAGCACCAAACTGAACAGATGCCAACTTTTTTTTGGTATGTTGTCTGCAAGGTATGGTATGTGGTATATTCACTGCAAGCAAAAGGCAGAGCTTTCAATGACTTCAGCGCGGAAAAAGCAGAGTGCTCCAGAGGGTTGTAACTAGCTCATGGTGTACTTCTGGCAAAATTTCAGAGTTCATAAACACAAGAAACAAACCCCCATAAAACACAATTGTAAGTGGTGCTTTGATTAGTATACTTCACCCTGTGCCAGAATTGGGGTTTCTGCTTAGCTGGTTTGGTGACACTTGCCTCATGCACCCTGACATTGGACAGTGGGAGCAGCATTTTCCCAAAGAGGCACAGTTCTCTGGCTTCCCTTGGGTTCACCAATGGTGCCTGTACGGCTCCTACTGTGCTGCTGGGGACACAGCCGGGAGTATGTTGTGTTCACTGATGGGCCTGTTTCCTCCCTGCCGTGGCGCTGCCCAGACAGCCCCTCTCACACCTTGAGTAGGAGCTGCTGGTGTTCTCTGTCAGCCCCACTGGTACAAGCCCACAAGGCCAGCGTGAGTCCTGGTGTGCCAGACCTTCCAGCCATGCCAGGAGATGGATCCACAGCTTCATTCTCTGCATGGACAATTAATATCCTCAGGAGGGCAATCAATAAATATCCTTCAGTGTGCTGTTTGCTATACTGAGAAACAAATGCAGAAGGCTGCAGCTGCCTCAAGTGTCAGCTTTATTACAGGCCAGCAGAAGGAGCTGAATTACGCTTGTGACAACTCCACCACTGTTACCTAATGCAGACCAAATCACCACATTGACCTGCTCCATTTCTTACCTATCCAGCTGCCCTTTCTAACCTGCCAGCTTTGCATAATACTGAATTGTTTCTACATATACCAGCTTAGATAAGATGGAATTTTTCAACTGCAAAATGCAGTAATATGTATTGACTGATTAAACCCAGATTTTTTCCACAATAAAACCTCTTAAATAAATATAACTTTCAGAAATGTTTAGGCAGACATCTGTAGAAACCCAGACTTTAATAACACTGCATAAATTTTGGTTCTTTAGATAATATTTTTGTTTTGTTTTTGTATAGAGGCCTGTCATTAGTTAGGTGGAAAACTTAGAATTTCAGGTTTTGGAATGAATATTTCTCAGATCTTTCTTGAGCAGGATTACATTATGCATCTCGTGGGCAGGAGCTTGTGTGGAACTCCTGGTCTCAAATACATTCCTTGTCCTGGGAGGCTGGAAGTTCATTTAGCTAGGGTGCTGCAGGACAGCTGTGCAATAGTTCAAGTTGTCCTTAACCCCCTTCATTGCACTGGATTAGCCCATGGGGAAAAGAAGGAGTTTATAAGCCCTCTAGCTCGACACAATAAGTCTAATGACATGCATTAAATTCAGGTGTCTGGTATTTGTTTTGCTCTTTTAACACTTCAGCTTCCAGTTTGACTCCTGCATTGAGGCAGGACAAAAAGGTCAAATATATTGTGGCCTCCAACATATTTTTTCTACTTTTGCAAACCTTTATTAACTCACATATCAGTCCAAACTGTGTTTTCGTTTTTAATGTGGTAAGATGCTAAAGCTATTCCTTCTTGATCCTTGATTCCTGATTATTATTCTGGTCCTTCTTTGATTAATGATTCATGACTCATTAAAAAAAGAACTGAAACACTCCCCCAGATCCCAACCAAGTTAACATTTGTATGTCTTCTAATAGCTTAATTGAAAAGAAAAATCCCAGTTTATCTTATAGTCAGTTTTGTCACTATCTAAACTGTAACAAAATTCCTTCAACAAGTTTGAAAGCCTTTAAGAGAAAATGCTATTTTCACTTTATTTTTATATGTCCTTCTGTTACACTAAAAAATTAACTATGAAAATAAGTATGCAGTGAAAGTTTCATTGACCTGCTTTCTGGGTAAACATTGTCCCTGCTATGGACAAATAGTTTTTAAGTGTATGCATGGTTTCTTTTCCAAACTTATAGTACACATCAGTGGAAAACTTTTGCTACAGGGTGCTATGTATATACTTCTTGTCCTGTTCTTTTTCCTCTGAGGCCCCAGGTATGAAATTTCTCTTTCTCCAAAAGAGAAGAAGCAGTGGAGGAAGACTGAAAAGCAATTCACAGGACAGACTGGTGTAGTTAAATAAAAGGCCAGAACTGCACTTACAAATGGCAGGAACCCCTGGTATATTTGAGGGCATGGCTTTGCAGGGACACAAGAGTGTAATTGGAGGTTCTCCCTAGAATATTGCTTTCTCAGTTATTAAAGATTTTATGTGGTCAAGAATTTGAAGTGCTTGGATTTCCTTCAATTTTTCCACAATGTCCCATGTTAAATAGACATTAATGAAAAATTGTGACATTCCTATCAAATATGGAAATATTCCATACTCATCTTAGTTAACATCAATGGAGTCATAATGGCTTCCCATGCAGATATTTTCATTGCACTTTTAATAAACATAGTCCTGGACAATTAATTAACAGTGCAGTATCTCATGAGTCTTTCCTTGTGATATACTATAATCACTTGAGGTAAAAATCCTAGTTCCCAGGAGTCTATCGACATCAAAGCTGTTATTTCTTTACACATCAGAATGTGGAGTGCAGTTGTCATGCTCTGCACATTTGAGACTTGAGGTCAATCATTCCTATTAAAGCGTTACTATTCCCTGGCTGGAGAAATACAGAGTTGACCACATGAATGCTACAGAAGAGTTGTCATCTGTTTCAGGACAAGTACATAGAATTAAAAATTAGCTTAAGTTTTTCCATATGCACCTGGCATGTCCATTTAAATAAAGAACACCAAATGAAGCATTGAGCTCACATAATTAAGCTCACATATACACCAAACCCAGCTCAAAACCACGCTTGATACTCTGGCAGTTATTCTGGATTTGATTGGCAACTTTTTTAATAGGTTAGACACAAATCCTGCAGGCAACAGGACTAGTTCATGGGGTATGTCACTATGACGAGGTGAAAATAAAACTGGAGCACATGCAGCATAATGCCTTTGAATTTGGAGGAAAACATTTCAGTGAAGATGTGTTTGCTTGGACTGTGTTAGTGACAGGGAGTACATTTATGATCTCTAACCAGCCTGCAGGTACTAAAGATTGATCTGCCATGTCAACACCACCCTGCTTTCCCTGCTGGCTTAAGTTAGAATTGCGATCACACTTGTGCTTTGTGATGTTTTATTGCTCATCTACAGCAGTGTAACTGTGTGGCTTTAAGCTACACACTTTACTAACCCAGTGTGGAAATGTTGACTGTTTGTAAAGAGATGATGAGAGGGGGGCAATGGTTCTCAAGAAACCTGTGTAATTACTCAACTTAAATTCCACACTGCAAAGTTGTTTTCTTTAAACCAGGAGATAGCCTCAAAATGTGCTTTACTCTGGTCAGTTCTACACTAGGATCAAAGGAAATGCAAACTGCAGTCAATGCTTGCTTAGGCTTTGGTCATGGTGGAGTTGCTTTACTTCAAAAGGAATTGAAAATTTCATTGGACCTGATAGCTATCTGGTTTATTTTTTGGCTTTTTAAATAGACTTTTTTTATGGAAAATGTCTCTGAGAAGATGATTTTGGGAATGCTTTTATTTTGTGTGCCATGACATAAGGCAGGAGCACACGACTCAGCATTTCTCTTCTTTAGAAGCTTACATTAATTTATTTTGACAGCATTTCCAAGTCATAGTAGCTTAGGATTATCTGTTTGTGCTACCTTCTTATTTCAGACAAGCAATGCTTTGCGTGAGACTGTTAATTTGGCAAAGGGCATGGGTTCACATTTGGTTTTCATAGACTGATAGATTTAAAGACTAGAAGAGACCACTATGATCATCTAGTCTGACCTCCCACTTCAATCAGGGCACAAGCCTCACGCAATCGTTGCTGCAACATGATCATGACATCAGCAGCAACATGTTCATGAGCTAGACAGCAGCTTAAAAAATGTCATCAATACTGAGTTCCCTTCCTCTAGTTTTTGGCATTAATTTTTCCAACTTAGACTCCTGTCCCTGGATCATATTGTTTTATAGGCATGCAGAGTCAAAATGAAACATCATCCTTAACTGTCCTTTTCAATTACATGTCTGGGGTTTCATCTACTTGGATTTATTCCAAGATTATAGGAATATTTATGTTGTATAATTGTCAGACCATGCTAAATGGACATTAAGCATTCTTTTCACTTTATACTGTTGTAAAAACAGTTTCAAAGCATGCATGGAATGTCAAGATCTTGGGCTGGATCTACATTGGTAAGTCAGGAAGCATTCAGCCTTGATTTTGCTTTTTGAGAGCAGTTTGCATCTACTGAGTTAACAT
This sequence comes from Melozone crissalis, assembly GCF_028551555.1. Lineage (NCBI taxonomy): Eukaryota > Metazoa > Chordata > Aves > Passeriformes > Passerellidae > Melozone > Melozone crissalis. Next base: position 55,844,306 of record NW_026535791.1, on the reverse strand, counting down.
ACATGAAGCCTGTCCACAGAGGAAATGCCGAGCAACTATTGTGCTTCTTTAAAAAAAACCAACACTAGAGTTTCTAAGATCAGTTTTTAACAGACAAATAACAATGAAAATTAGCAACTGACAAAAAAAAGATAAGAAAAGGAAGGAGTGAATGTTTAAGAAATTGTGATTTACCTAATATATTACCAAAAATACAATTGTAATTTGGTGTGCCCATCAGAACAGCAGTAGACGATTAGGTGGGAAGAAGGAAGGTATTTGGAGTCAGGTTACTCTGCTACTCACTTTCACATTTACTCATCATAATGTGAGAGCACACTTTCTTAGACTAAAAACCTGGCTAAAATTCACTCTCATAGGAATTCTGGTCTACAACAACTAAATTGATTTTCCAAGTTGGCCGGACCTCCAAATCTGGCAGGGTTGTCTTATGCAACTGGGGAAGTTCCTGGTGGGGATGAGAAATGAGGTTGCAACACTTTGGGAAGTCTCTGAGCAAACATCTGTTTCTGAAATTTAAATGTTCAGGCCTTTCCTGTGTCACCCTACATGGAGTAAAGAAAGAGGGCAGGCTCAGACTCTGCAACTTTACTATCATGTGGTAGCTAAAGGGGCTCCATGGTCTGTCTGAGAAAATAATAGGGGAAAGTACTAGAGGAAGATACTGCTGAGAGAAAATCTGGATAAACATACTGCAGGAATTGACCAAGTTTTATGAGCTTTAAAACTTCTGAATCAGGCCACTTCTAAGAGCTGCCATTCAGTACTGCCCTAGTGAAATTGGAAAGATTGACATTAATTTCACACAGCAGCCACCAGGTTCTTGTCGTCTGGTAAAGCATTAATAGAAACTGATGTTCTTCAACAAAAATTTAACAAATTTTTAATTGTTCTTGGCTTTAAAAAAACCCAATCTCTTGCATACCAAATTGCCTGGAAACAAAATTCCAGGTTTGCCATATTTAAAATTACACAGTTCAAGGAGATAGAACATGGGAATGGAATAACTCTGGTTTCTCTGAGGCAACTCACTTGTTTCATAGTTTTCTTCCATTTTCACAGTCAGGAAATGCAGATAATATCAAGAGACCTATGTGAAGCCACAATAATATATATGGGTTTATATTTGTAGTCACTGGATAGGAAATTTATTCTAAGATTTTGTTCTTCATCCTATATATATATATATATGTGTATAAACAGGTATATAGGAATAGAGATTACTATATCCATATTTTGGAAATATTTAGAATATAATAATGTATATACAATCTATGGGTCAATACATTTCTGTTTCCGAGAAAAATGCTGACTCTTCTTGTATTAATGGCCTTAGCTGAAAAGAAATTACTTTCAGTTATTTGAAATCATTGCAGTGTCCCACAACCATTTTGAATACATTTTTTCTTCATAGTATATATAGGTACCAACTGCTAGTATTTTTTATGTTCAATAATACATTTTAAATTAGATAACCTCAATGAAGAATACACAATTTTCACTGAAACGTTTTAGTGTAAAATATTAAAATATATAAAACATTAATGTATAAGATTAAGAAGGTTTAGAAATAAAATTTCAAGCGTATTTGCTCATTTGAATCAACTTAAGGAACTGTTTATTGAAGGCAAAAGTTATCTGATATTGTAACTATATATGATATTTTGACTTTGCCTGTGAGCCTCAGCGCTACAATGGGACATCTGACAGCACAGCCAACATGCCTTTGCAATTAAGATTGCTCACAGTGTGGCTTATGGAAATGTAAGATCCAGCACAAACAGTTTGGTAAAAATGCCTGCTCTTGTTACTCTTTGTTTTAATGGGCTATGAAATAAATGTAGCGTAGAAGGTATTTTTACAGCCAGGGCTTGTCATACACAATATGCATGGCTCTGCTGGGAAGAAAATGCCAAAATTATGTACTTCGAGCACCCATCACACTCCTTGGAAGGGTCATATACATAAAAGCCACCAAAATGTTGTGTTTTCCTTAGTGGAACAGAACTGACTGCCTCTCCAGTGCTTACAGCATCCATCCTGGTACATGCCAAAGTGTGTATCATTCAGCAATTCAATACTGCCATCTTCATTTGTTTGTAGCCACATGCAAAAATGGGAAGGGAGCTGCATGGCTGCAGAAAGGGAGGGCAAAGAACAAGGTGTTTTAAACAGCATGAAATAGGCAGGGAATAACAACACCAGAAAACACACACACACTCTCTAAATGTGGGTATGGAGGTGGAGTTGGGGGAGGATTATGCAAGTCAGGTAAGTTAATGGCAGCTGCAGGGGCTGAAATGATAGAATAAATACACCAGAGGGAAAGTACTAGTGTGAAGAAAAGAAGGTCATTAATAAAAGATGAGGAGGGTTGAAATTAATGAAAGTTGTGTAGAGACCCTTGCAGCCCTTGCCAGGAGAAAAGCAGAGGACTCACTCCTGGTATTCCTGTTCAGTAACTCCAGGGAATGGGTCAGAGCTGTCACAGACCTGCCCCTCGGGCTTGGGTTCCCCTCCTGTGGATGCAGGGAGGAGAAGGGAGGCTGAAACATTTGTTGTTAGATCTCAATCTCCCATGCAATTGCAGGGAGCCAGGATGCAGCCTCAGATCTGTGAGCTGGAAAGGACTTTGCTCCACCACAGCTGCAGATATTTATGGCAGACATAATCAGTTGATAAACACAGAAATGTGCCACAAGTTCTCTCTTAAGAACAGTTAGTGAAGGTAGAGTTTGTGAGCAGGTATTTCATTCTTATCCATAGAAAGGGTGTTTTTCTTTTGAATTGTTTATTAAAAAATATAACTCTGCTGAGCTCAGGAATAAAGTTAAACAGACCAAAATCTCCCCAGCATTTCAAATCCTAAGAAAAAAATGCTGACCAGTTCTGAGACCTCAGTTAGCAGCAGAGTTTTAAATTCAGATGTTAGATGGAAAGCAGGAAATAAGGAGTAAAAAATGTTCTCAGTTAAAATAAATATTTATTTTGGAGAAATGTTCTTGCCTTTTCTGGTATTCTCCTTACTCATTTTTTTCCTCTTGAATAAAACTAATTGCTTAATCTAATTATTATTAGGCCCTTAGAAAAACTATTTTTCCAGAATTCACTCTTTTCTTGAACTTTTTTGGTCTCTTGTCTTGCACAGATAAAACATCTAATCAAACATGTAATGTAATGGAATATATCAATATGAAAATCTCATGTTCATATCTGTGTAATTTGATTTTTCTAATATTCACCGAAGTATTAAAATCTTTGCAATGTATTTTTTTTCTTTATTTTTACAGCAAAATTTGGAGAGTAACCTCACCAACCTTATTAAGAGGAACACTGAACTGGAAACTCTTCTGGCAAAACTCATTCAGACCTGTCAACATGTAGAAGTGAGTATGGCCTCAATCAGAAATTCTTATAAACCTAATTACATTCATTTCTAGCATCCAGGAGCAAACATTTAAACAAAAAAAAACAGACAAAACCCCAACAAAAATAAATAAAACCAAACAAACAAGTGAAGAAATTAATTTGAATAATGGTAAACTGACTTTAAGCTTTTTCACTGATAAGGGGTATTCTCAATACAGATAACCTCCTTTACATTCCTTTCTGTCCTGTTTTAATTATGGTGTGTTGTTGTGGTCTCCAGTGCTACTGTCCTTGAGCACATCACTTATTACCTGTAACATCTGCCTTTCCTTTGTAAGATAGAGAAATATTTACAGGTGGAAAATGAAGGAAAAAATAGCGACACCCAGATTCCCGACCTCATTTAGGTTTCTGTTTAACACAGAAACCTAAATGAGGTTGGGAGTCTGAGTGTTTTTGATTTTTTTTTAGTCAGAATTTACTACTAAATACATATCTGTACTCAAATGTCAGACATGAAATATATTTCTCTTCCAAAGAAGACAGGTTCTTACAGGCCTTTTAGTTGCTTCACTTACATATTCCGCTCTGACAATCAAAAACGAAAATCTTTAGCAGGGTGGGATCTGAACCTATACTTTCTCCCCTAGAAAAGGTGAAAAAAAGTTCACCCAAAAAAGGCAAAGCAAACAAAACCAAACAAAAAAAGGAAACAAACTCAAGAACCAAGCCAACCAACCAACCAAAGCCAAACAACTCCCTGTTCTTCCAAAGAGATCATCTTATCTATGTTTGTATCTGCTGCACTTCTCTGGAGCCTCACCAGCTTCGCAGAGCTCAATAAAAACCATAAAAGTCTACCCACAGTGTGAGACATTGGGTGGATGGTTTAATTCCTTTGTATAGGCACCAGTGACACCAGGCAAACAGCTGGAATGGCATTAGTGGGTATTGAGAGACAGAGATAAGGCACAGTTTGTTCCTCTGCATCTAAAGCTCCGAGCAAACCCCATGAAGCAGATGGGCTCAGGACAGCACAAAGCCTCTTCTTCACTGGTGGCCTGTGTCCAAGATGTGCTAGAGCTGAAAAACTTAAAATTGCTCCTCAGTCTTCTCTGCAGCTCTGCAATATTTTACCAGCTCTAAGTTCAGTGTTACAAGAATCCAACTTGTTCAGCCGGTAACAGATGCGCTTCTGTCCCTGGAGCCCTGGTTTAGAAAATTTCTCTGTAGACATAAAGCAATCGCAACATAGTTGTTAATGAATTCCTACCATGTTTTATTCATCAAATTAGTCTAATTAGCATTTAAATTAGCTAAATATTAAGAAATGAGCTTCAGTCAAAACCTTGGACCTCGGCCGTGCTGGAAATTGGGCAAATGGGGATGGGGAAGTAAACTTGCAAGTTATCTGTCTTTCTCAGAGCCCTGTGAAAATTTCAGATATGATGTGCATATATCCAGCATTGGAGAAGGTGTGGCTTAGATAGATTTTTGAAAAGCCAGTACATTCTTTCTCTTCTTGGTTGTTCAGGAGAGAAATTCAACCCAATACAGGAACCGAATTGAAAATTAAATGAAAAAATATATTGGCTAAAACATTAACAATGTGAATTTAAAATTACAAAATATTGGGAAAAGTTTCCAATTTCTGTATTATTTTTAGCATATGAACCCACTGAAATGTTGAAACTGAAAAGGAAGTTAGTTTTACAGCAAATACTTTCTTTTTCATTATTAGATTTATTATAGGTAATAATGTAAAATACATTGTACATAGTTTGTAAACATATAAAATATAGGTAGTAAATTTAAAGACTTTTGTTACCTACTTTGATTTTCCTTAACTAATTTGAAATAATTTTGATTTAGATTTTGGGGCCTTTAAAATCGGTTAAAAAAAAAAGAAAAAGGAAATAAGATTTCAGTTTCAGATATAGTTTGAACTTCGAAAAACAAGGAAGGAAAGGAAATTATTAATATTCCATGTATTAAAATTACCAAGACTTTATTCTGATATAGATAAACTTTTAAAAGTCATGCTCACTAACATTTATTTGTAGCTATAAACAGTAACATTTTTTTAAGCCTTTATCATGTCATAAGCCAAAAAATTCAATGTTACATGAAAAATGAAAAAGGAATGTCTGTTTTTGGTTTGATATGGAGCTAAAGCTGATGTGTCCAAAAATGAATGGAAAACAGGCTCTGTGTGTTTTGAATAAATTGATCCTCGCCAGCCAAACCAAATGGTGTCACAAAGCCTCCATTTCTCATTTCAAGTGAGCAGTCAGTGGCTTCCCAGGAACCATCTTTATGGCAGATTGGTGATCCAGCCATGCATCCTTCCCAGCTGTACTGTCATCCAGAGCAAAGGCCAAATCCCAATCTCTCTATGCTTTAAAACTCATTCTTATTCCTTTCTGAAACACTTATTTTCATTTTTTTTCCCCCACGAGTGCACAAGGAGTGATCAGTGATGTTGATAATCTGGAAGGTGGAGGCCTTCCAGCCACTGGGGAGGGGTATCTGGTTTGGCCTCTCATCACAGCATTGGAGACATAAATCTTGCCAATTTCTGGATTGGATGGAGGTTATCAATTTGTGACAGGATTTATCTTGATGGAGAACCTGATCTTGGGAGCCTCAACAAGTTCACTTCCAGTCTTGCATTCCTATGGGTGATTCTGATCATAACAGCAAGAAAATCTTTGTGAATAAACCAAGCCAAACCTTTATTCTTTACTGCTTTAAGTAAGATATAATATTAAGCATTTTATAATAGTAATAACAATTTTAGTGTCTGAATGCCTGCTTTCATGCCTAACATGGATTAGCTTATTTTCTTATGGCAACAATTTTTAAAATTGGATTTTCTCAAAGAGACCCATGCCCTGAAATGTGATTGCTTAAGACTACAACACTCTTTTCTGTCCCAAACCTTTCTGTTTGTTTAGGAGCATGCTGACACACTTGTTCTACTCATCTTTCAGACACATCTCTAACATGTTTTTCATTTTACACTAATTTTTCTGTCTTTCCATTCTCCCTTCCTCTGTAATCCTGTCTGTCATTACTTGGTTTTGCAGAAACCCCGAAGGCTGGTAATCAGGGAAGCTTTTTTTTCTTCCTTAGAGCCCATGGCAAATTCTCAACCTCATACTTCTGGCCTGGCTGTTTTCTGCAGAGCACCCCCCGGCCCAGGGCAGCCCTGCTGCTCACTCTGTGCAGGGCAGGCACCTGTGGCTGCCTCCCCTGGCACAGCAGGGTGGGCTGCATAAAAAGATAAACTGGTCATTTATCATGGGATAAAACAGAGCTTTCTCCACAAACTGAGAGAATGGAATAGGAATGACTGCTACTTGGATATGCATTTCTTTGTAGTCCTTATTCACAGCATTCATACTTCTGATAGGATCTGTAGAAAAATATTTTAAAAGCATTAAAAATTGTCTTGGATAATTCTATCTTTAAATTTTCTGCAGGGGCCTTGTACAAATCTTCCAAAAACAGTGTTGTAAAATTGGGATTGGCAGGCCCAGGATGAATTCCTGGGTGTCAGCACCCCTGTGGCCACCCCAGCCCCCTCCAGGTGTCCTTTGGTCAGGGTGTCCCTTAGCACTGTGTGGCTCTGCCTGTGAGCACTGCAGCGCTGCCACCCTCCCCGGCACACCTGCCACATGCCAGGTGATGGGGGCTGCATCCTGCTCTGCTGGCTCGGCCTCTGCTCAGGATTTAGCCCCTTCTTAGCTGAATCAGGGGAGGATATAATGCTGTCAGTGTTTCTCTGACTGACAAGGTGCTGTGACACAGAAAGTTCGCTTCTTTGTCATAATTTCCACTCTACGACTGTGTGAGGTTTCTGCAGAAGTCTTTTAGACCATGGCATTCATTGACATAAAGCACAAATTTGGGCATGAGACTCTTATGCCAGTTACTTTGTTTCTAAGCAATTTGAGTTTTGTTTTTGGAATTTTTTTTTCATCTCTTTTAGGAAATGCATGATTAAATGTCTGTTATATCGTCAATACCATAAAGCTTCTCATCTGTTAGACAGAAACATAATCTGAACTCAGCTGGAGGAGAAATTGGAGCAATTATCTAGGAGGGAGGAGAAAGGAAATAGGTTTTGCTTGCAGACAACTTTATAGCATCTGTATCTCAGTCTTTCTGCTTGTTTTGTTTTGTTTTGAATACACCAAACGTCATAGGAAGCAGATTCTGGACAACACTGTAAAATAATTTTGGGTTGCATAAAGAGGAGGCGTTTTCCTCTGGTTGTGTAACCCTCAAAGTGCTGCATCCTTTTCTCTTTGTATGTAATAGAAATGCTCCATTTCCAGCTCACTTCTAAAGATCTCCTGCAGGCAAAATCTCAGTGTAAAGTTCCCAATAAAAAACTGGGTTTGTGAGTGTCAAATGGTGTTTTTTATAGTCATGTTATATAATCACCTGAATAAAAAGTAGTTCAATGAAAGAACTTTTATTTCACTGGCACAGATACTCAGCACTCACACTTATCACATACATTTAACATATCAGTGTAAAGCAGTAGTGCAAAACCAATGAAGAGAAGATGGCAGCACCTAAAAATCCTGCTGTTGCTATTTTATTGCATGGCTGATAAAAAAGAAATGATCCAAACAGGAAAATTTAATAATAATGGAATGTTGAGTTTCTAGTAAGACTTCAGTGACAAGATAGCTCCTTCAAATTTTGCAACGAAATGTCTCCATCAATTTTTGCATGGCATTTCTGTTCCTTGAGAGACAGTAAAATCAAAACTCAGCTGTCAATACAATTCTCAAAGGACCCTTGAAAAATAAAGAGGCTTTGTCTGTCACTATAAAAAACAGTGAGTACTCTGTTTTCACAAATTTTCATGGCACTCACTCCTTGAGATTTGGGATTATTTTTGTCAAAACTCAAGTAAACTGAGAGGTTCTCAATAGGAAAATTTAGTCAGAAAGCCTGTATGTAAATCGTGGTGTCTGAACTGCAGTAAATGGCCTTCAGAGTAACACCAGGTCTTTGGAATAAGGAATCTACTTTGCTGGGGATTTTTTTCCTAGGAAAGGAGCAATGGGTTAGGTAAGTGTTTATCATCACTGTGGAATGTGTGTGATAATTTGGAAAGGAACTCCACAGAAATTTGTTTATTCCTCTGCCCCTCTATCTTCCACTTTTGTGAAGATGTTTGTTCAGCAGCTACATTTATTGGCTATATTTAAGTGCTAAAAGTAAATGGTATTTTTTGATTTTCTTAAATAGACAGAAAAATATGATTTGAAGGAAATTAGGAGTTCTCACTCTCAGTAAGATACTAAGAGCAAACCTGATCATATGCATAAAACCTTAAGATGGAGTTTACAGCATTTGTTTTTTCTAAGACAGTTTCTAATGAGAGAAGGTACAAGAGACTTTCTCTATTAACATTATTTTGATTAAGTATGTGGCATAATATATTTTGATTTCTAATTACTTTCATTTTACTTTTAATTCCACTCTCATAAAATTTTATTTCATTCAATGGAAATCTCAGGTAAGCTTTAGTCAGTGTCTTAAATTTATGTAGCATCAGAAAAGAGAAACTTCAGAAATAAAAACTGAGAAAACACTGCATAGCATATGGTGATACAGAATATTAATTCAAGGATGTCCTAAGATGCATGCCTAGTAAGCTGTAGCCTAGTAGTCAAATACTATTTCCCTAAAGAATTATTAAATTTTTTTCAAAAATTACTAATTAAATGTAGAATTGGTCCTATACAAATATGTAACTCCAGCATTTATGCATACATTTTATGTACAGATTAAGCACGAGCTGGAATATGTTATTGCACCTACAACTGTTTTGTACCTTCTGTATATTGGAGTTGTAGTTATGGTAAGAGGTCACACAGATTGTATATAAACTAATAGCAGAATTTTTCACTGCTTGCTAAGGTGGCCAGTCCTGATTTGCTGCACCTCTCCCTTTCTCTCATATCCAGATGTTCAGATTTTTGATAGACTGATATTCTTGCAAGACTTTGACCTTAGACTAGTAAATGGAGCTTAGTTCACTCTTAGCTGGTAAATTAATGCAGCAGATAATATTTTGTGCCTGCTATCAGAGACTGTAACTTTTCAGTCAAAATGTTGTCAATTTATGGAACCTTCTGTCTCTGAGTCATTTATCATTATGGGAACAAAATACTCCTAAATTCCTCCTTTTCCTGCCTAACATAAACAGCTAAAGAGCAACTAGAGATGCAGGGAGACCAAAGGCACTGGTCCTCTTGTGAGCATGTTAAACACTGGGCTAAAACCCTGGGTCCTGGATGACAGTTTTAAGTATTGAACTATTGTTTACAAGTGCACTGATTTCAACATCATGAAAGGATGGACAGTCCTTTGAACTTCAGTGATTATTTGATAGTTTTTGTTTTTCTATCCCACATAAAACCCATGAAGTGGAATATTTTGCTCAGTATAGAACAAAGGCTTAATGTCAGCAGGAAAACCTAAAACAAATAAATAATTAAATATTGTTCAATTAAAAAGTATTTTCATTATTTAGGTTTAAAGAAAGGTCTAACAGAAAGTGTAAAAAAAAGAGTGAAAATAATGAGATTCTTATAAATATTTTTTTTCCCCATGAAATTCTGGGGTTTTTTTGTTTTAGGATGAGACTGTAAATGTCACTAGAGGACTTCTAGGTGTCTTGCTGGTTAGTTTCTCACCAATGTGCTTCAAAGTACAATGGGTCAAAAAACTTCAAAACAATATTTCAGTAAGTAAAATGTGTACTTCAGTCTTCTAAGAAAGGTTTACTTTTAGTCAGGATTGAGGCAGGATAGTCTTATCTGCTGGACCCAAAGTGGTTTAGCTTTCCTGGCCTAATCGATCCTTCAATCACAGAATTCCTATGTAGCCAGAGTAAGATGGAATATTTTTGCACTGACCTTTGTTTAACCTGCTCTGAGACTGCCTCTAAACACAAACACAGGTCTCCTGGTTAGAGATAGATGTGGAATGCAAACAAAAACAAAGCCTCTGGCACACTTGAAATGGAAGATGACCTTTTTTTTTTTTGCACCATTTCAAACTAAAAAATTTATATTCAGATGGCAAGCCGATTAATATCACATATTTCCAAAGGCATGGTTTGTCATCACAGATAAAATCAGATTTATGCTTAGACTAGGGAAAACCTGAAAAAGTTATTTTCCAAGAGTTCTGCTTCTGCTCTGTAGAGGACTAAATTGAACGACCCATAACATCAGACATGAAATAAAGGAAGTTTGAATCTATGACTCTCATGGCCATAAAAAGAAAGGGAAGAAAATTTTTCATAAATGTTCATTAATGATTATCCTTTTCCATTAAATAAATAAATTACATATGGATGATGTGAAAATAATACTTCAATGTATTCTGGCTCTCTGAAAAAAAGTTACTCACTTTACAACATGGAGTAAAATAAACAGGCCTCTCTCTTTAGGAGAGTATAATCCTTTAATTCATCTAGGGACACTAATCCAAGCAAATGTGTTCCACATCTCCATGGCAATGAAGAAAGTTTTCCTAGGGTAAGTAGGTATCGGCCATTATATGTAAAAATTTTAGGTTTTTTTAATCTCACTTTCTGGGTTTGGTGCAAGAAGAAATTGAGGCTCAAATCTAAAGTGAAGTATGTGGCAATGATGCAACAGGTTTTGAGTGGAATCATTCCATTTACTTTTCTGATATTTTTTTCTTCTTTTGAGTATACAGTAATTGTTGTGAGTATATAGTCATTCTATAGCCATAGTATATAGTCATTCTATAACTGTCAACTCAAACACATAAAGAAAAATTCATACCTCTTCTTTACCTGTACAGCCACAGCTGCAAAGAATTTCTTTTTTAAGGAATTGAAATAATTTTTAAATCGTGACGCTGAAACTCAAATTCATATCTCAGTTTTCAAAGATCAGACTCTTTCTACAACCTACTTTCTTCCATTTTGCATAATCAACTGATGACTAGAAAATAAAAATTGCTCTGGTTTTGATGACTTTATCACAGAGAGCATAGCCCTAAAAAACAGACCCCCTCTAATTTAAGATGTCTTATTTTGATTGTCATTTAGAGATTGTTTGCCAAAAAGATGCATGAAGATTTCAACTTGTGGGGAGAATTGCCTCACCTATAAGGAATCTCAGAGGAAGAGTTTTGCTATTGCAAGGAAAATTCTTGTGAGACACCAAAAATATCCTTTGCTTTAGTATATTAGTTGAGGAAGTTTTCATGGGTATGAATCCAGCCCTCTGATTCTGTTTGCCTTCAAATTAACCATAGAAGCTCCACTGTAACCTCAAATCTCTAGCCATTCTGTAGTTTTGTGATTTCCCAAACATCTGCTGGGGACTTTGAAACCACCACATTCATTTTCTGATGAGCTAAGCTGCAATTTAACTCAGGTCTCTGAAGATGAAAGCCTGGGAAGCCTCCACAGAGAGCAGAACACTTTCCAAATCAGTTCTCAGCTTGTGGAGCTGGGAACAGCTGGCCTGCTCTCCCCTTTGGGCTGGGAGGGCTGCTTGTTTCCAGCTCCCTGACAGACATCTGAGGAACCCCCATTTCTCTTCTTTTTTTAACTACACCTACTTCCTGAGGCAAAGGGCCACAGTTCCTATCCATATGTCTGGAAAATCTGGAAAGAAACCTGGAATTTGTAAGGTTGTTGGGTTATTTCAGTAAACTATTTGAGGTCTGTGTGTGTTACAGAAATGGGAATAAATTACCCACAAAATCAGGACAACTAGAATCTGTCCTTCTTCTTTTTAGACGTCATAGTTCTTGCTAAATCATAAGGCCTCCTAGTCAATTTTAACTGGCATGGAAAAGAAATTTATAAAAATAATACCAATAAAATAGAAAGTTTTAGGTTCAAAGTATTTCTGGGCATGGATGTTTAAGAAACTGGTTGATGCCAAAACTAATTGTATTAATAGTGACATTTTCCATAGAAAGGTGTCATCAAGTCTAGCATAAAGTCTCAGACAACAGATACCTCAGATTAAAGAATCAGCCTTCATCTTGGGTGGAGGGAGCCCAGACTGAAGTCAGCTCTCTCTATGATTTGGAGACTTTCACAAAGTGTGTGACACAGTCACCAGACTTTATAAGGCAGCTATCAGTCTCTTTTAACGAACTCCTTGGAAAGAGGGCTTGTTTTTTAATGTGGAAAAAATGTAGAATGTAAAACCTCAAATATTTTCACCAGACAGAACTCACATTCCTTGGCCAGCCCAGCTGGAAGTTATTGTCAAGGTCGCTGTTTGTCAAAGGACTCAAGCAGAAGGAAAAGCCTCATTCTGTTGTTTTTGCAGCACCTGTACAGTGGAGCCCTGGTCCATGCCTGTGGCTCTTTGGTCTGACACATGGCTCCTCGGGAACACACAAGTAAATACTATTTAATGGTAATCTCACAAATAGTCCCTTTAGGGCCACAGCTAATGTAGTGCACTTAAAATTAGGCATGTGCTCAATTATAAAGTTATTATTGAATCAGAGGCTTTGGGGGCTGAAAATATGATTAAGGAGTATTTCAGCTTAAGAAAAGCCCCTAGATTAAATGTTGAGGGATTTTTTTCATGTAAAGCTCAGACATATCGTATAATTTTAGAATATTACTTTCATTTTTAACAAGCTTGTCCAAGCTATAAAGTTGGAAATGTCTTCAAATGGTGTTTAAAAAGAGTATACTTTTCAGATTTCAAAGAAAAAGAGAAGTCTGCACTCAGTGCATTAAGAAATCCAGAGATTTTTTCCAAGCATTTTGTTTTTCTTAGTCTAGAGCTTTTTAAGTTAAGATCCAATTAATACATTATTATTCAAATCAATCAGAGTATTAAATGAAACAATGTTGACTCAACCTTCCTGTAACTTTATGTTTCATGACAGTTATCCTAAAAATTAATTAGATCTTCTTGACAAAGCAAATTGGTGATGTCAGTGGTGCTAGAAGTAACACTTCGAGTGGAAGCTACTCAAAAATCCCATCAAGTGTTACCATAATGAGGTGCCAGGAGTGTTCCTGTAATTAGGTGCTGAATTTGGCTGTGGCATGGGCCGGCCTTGCTATTGACACAGGAGCTGTGCCCACATGCAGTGGATGTGATCCCTGCCCCGGGCTGAGGCTGTGTAGGCTTCCCTGATCTTCAGTGGAATTTCAATGCAGTAGTGAGCCTGAAGTCGGGACTGGGAGAGCAGTGCATGGCACAGCTTGTTGAAAGCAGCTCCGCAGAGTTTCATGCCAAAGCAAGGAAGTGTGATGCAGCTGAGGCACTGGGACAGCAGGAACAAAGGGAATAGGAGGGACACTGCACACTGACTAAACTTTTCTAGGTTACCTGAGCTTTCAGTGGAGAGACACTGGCACTGCTAGAGGCTTTGGGTGGGCTGTTTCGTGCTCTCTGTCCTCGTGGACTGTGGTGAGAAGCCAGGCAGAGCAAACAGCAAATATAAGGAGAACCATGGGCACCTAAACCAGCATAATAGGAATACCTTCTACATCTTCACCAGCACTTGCAGTCACATCTGACCCCTTCCAAAAACAAATGTATTCTCTCTTTTTAATCTTGATGTCTTAATTAATAATTAAGCCTCTAAAATGTGTAAACAAACTTTAACTTTATGAAGATTCAGAATGGTAATCCAAAACCTTGATGAAACAGGTCTTTATAAACAAGTCCTCTCTTTGCCTGGAGGATACTGTGCATTTCACATAAGAAGGTTATTTGTAAAATTGGTTCTGGTCCAAATTTAGATATATAAGCATTTGCTTAAGCTTAATGAGCTCTGTAATGTGCTTGCGGGTAAATGCACGTTTAAACACTGTTGGAAGGAAAGAAAAGAATACTGATGCAGAACCAGAAGGTTCATCAGACTGAAGGAACAATCAAGAGTGCAATATAGTTACTTGTCACCTGAAAGTAATCCCTGTTGTTGTTCACCACTGACTCATTATCCCAGTGGGAAAGGTGACATGGCTGTGGGGGCAATTAGCCAGGGCTGAAAGCTGCTTTACCCTCTTACCCTCTTTTAGCAAAGTGCAAATGGAAACATACCTCTGAAATAAGTTCTTTCTTTTTATTCTAGACATGATTAGAACTTTTTACCTTTTTTTCTGAGTCTTTACACATATATGTAAGCTAAACATGCAACTGCTGGAAGGGAAGTACTTTCTTCTGGTTCTTCTGGTTGTATATAGAATGTTGACTTGGCACTGAAAAAATCAGTCTCCTTCAGAAACAGGACATATTCATCTGAGAACCCGAACTTTCCTATTACAAGTTTTCTTCTTTTTTTTTAACAGAAGTCAGCACTTTCGACAGAAAGCTAATATTTGTGAGGGGTTTTGGACTAAAAAGATTTCATTGTTTCATATATTTATACTCTAGAAAACTACATGAGCACATTACTTTTTATCTGATTTGTTGCTGAGGTAAAGCAGGAATAATTAAGACAGTCAACACACGTCTTGGTATTGTCAGGTGGATCTTTGATCGTTTGAATCTCTAAGGAACCAATATGTGGATATGTATGATATCAGTGGTTCACTGCTCTTTCCAGTGAAAGGACTTTGGATCATTAAATGCAGCTGGAAGGAGATACTTTTAAATCCTCCTAAAAAGACCCAGTTGTTCACTTCAATGTGAGTTAAGCTGTGGTGCTCATTTCTGTTGAATGATGCAGATTCCTAAGGTTTCCAGGATTTGAAGGAGAAACTAAATAAATCCATCTTATTTAATTTGGTTGAATACTAGTAATGATGCATAAATTATGTTTATAATTATTGTTCTTCAAGAAGACCAAGACACAAATGGTTGGAGGATGAGAAAGCACTCGTGGGAGTCATCATATGTGTTAGGACTTCTTTCCTCCTGGCATTCTTTGCTGACAGATGCTGGCAGCAGCAGCAGTGAGAGGGGATGCTGCTCCAGATGGACCCTCTGATCCAGTACTTGTGCCCTTGAACACGCTGGTATTCACTGCAGTGCTTTGTATGGCTGCAGACCATGATGTGTAAAGCACCTCCTGAAGAGACCCCGCTTCTCACTGGTGTGTGTTAGAGCTGACACCACTCAATACTCACCAAACCAGACTTTTCTCACTTGAGCGGGAAACACCTGATTGTTTATTTGCAAGTCCTGCCTCCTGCAAACAATTGCAGTGCTCATACAGTACTCAATTCAGTACTTCACAAAATCCAAAAGAGGGCACTGAAAATAAAACAGATTATACACAGAAAGGAGAAAAAAAATGCCAAACCAAATATTTTAAAAAATTCAGTTTTTAAATTAGAAGGTGGAAAAGGAAAATGTAAAAAAACCAGTTTTGCTTATCATAAGGTTTTGCTTTGTAGGTAAATGCATCCCGCCAAGAAACCAAGCTGATGGAAGAATGTGACCAACTCATTGAAATAATCCAGCAAAGACGGCAAATAATTGGAACCAAAATCAAAGAAGGAAAGGTAAAAGCTTTTGTTAGATCACAAGTAGGTCAACACTGTTTCCTTTTGACTGCAGCTTTTTTGACTGCAGATAGTATTGGTAGAAATTTGCAAAAGTCCTTATGTAGTTCTTGGCTACTGACTGATATTTTCATGTAAAGAATTAAATCCTTGAAGACTAGTACTCCAGACCTCAACTGTTTATTGGCTATTTCTCTTACTACAGGTGATTATGGATTTTAAAGATAAAACCAGAAATTTTGTCATGCTTGGTAAATGACAAATTATGTCCCCTTAATGTTTCCTTCACTCTGTTATGTGCCTGACAGTATTTCCCCCAAAGTGTTAACTTTCACAGAATGTCACAGCATATAGAATCATGTCTCACAACTATCTTCTTTTTTTTTTTTCCTAGGTATTTTATCTTTTTATTCAAATACTATCACACTAATATTTTGTTCCAGTCCTTGTCATTCATGAGGATATGAAATCTTAACTTATTTACAGAAAAAGATATTCAAAAGTGTGAAAGAAATTAAATTCGGCGTACATTTCTAATTCCCAAAGTTCCATGATTATTAGTAGCAAACACATTGAGCAGGAAAAATCTCCAATACTCAAGTTTCAACATATTTTTCTAGCTAACTGTTAGCTCAGAAATGCATTGGAGTTTAATTAATGTTTTTATTTTCTAGGTGCAAGGTGTTTACTGTTTAACTCCTAAAGTAACTAAGTCAGATATTCATTCTTCTTGTGTGGGAAAAGCTCAGGAAAAGAATGAAGTCAAGAGCAGGTTAAATGGTTCATGCGCATGTCAAGATATTCCAATTAACTTGAAATGAAAACTCTGTAGGCAAGGGCTAACTTAAACACGTTTGAAACCACAGGTCCTGTACACTGTGTGAAAAAACCTGCATTTCTTCATGCTGTTAACAAAATATAATTCCCTTCAAATAAAATAGATGGCCTTCATTTTTGTTTCAACTCCTTTTCTCTATGCAGAGAGACCAGATGTGCTACCAATGAAGTAGAAAACGTACAATTCATCTGGATTTCTGCAATATACACATTGCTTTTAAAAACTCTGTTGCTTGCAAAAATTATTCTAATTTCCATTAGCATGGAAGATTTGTAACACAATTGATGCCAAATTTGTTTGAATAGAGCTGTTATCAGAATCTGTCCCCCCATTCTTTTTTCTATTTTGTTGAGCTGAAAGTTACATCAGTGGAGGTCCAGTCAAGGTCTGGAATGCTTTGACTCAAATGTTATATATATTAAAAGACTTCAAGGTCTCAAGAGACCCATGTGAAAAGCCACAGGAAGTCCTGCCCAATGTATCTTCCTTTAAGAGGGCCTATGGCTAAGAGTCTTTCTGGAAGGGAGAGCATGACAGATTTCTCTGTAGGACTGTAGGTGTGGCTACGGAGCTGGAAACACATACTCACCTCCAGCTGTGCCTGCGAGGCTGCAGCTTAAGTTACACACAAGTCTGAACACCCTGTGCAGCTCCACACTTAATCTCACCTATCACCCAAACCCTATAAAAGCCCACAGAACATGTAACAGGGAAGAAGCAAATATCAACTAGGTAAAGTAATCCTAGGGCAGATGTCATTCCTACCATTGCAGAAGTGGGTGGGGACTGAGCGAGATGAGACTCTTCCTTTTTCAATTTATCATCTTCCTCTTCTTGAAGATAAAAGAAAGAATCAATCAAGTGAAAAATGTAGTTCATATATAGACATCTCAAGTCATGACATGCCTTCTACTGCAGAAAACTCATAAGTTAAAATTTACTTCAGTTCACTGTTTGCTTGTTAATTAATTAGTAAATAAAGAGATGACCTTCTTAACACTGCAGTGAACCTTTCCCTGGTTAGGCTGGTGTAGACTGAATTGTAATCTCTGCAAATGCAGTTACAGGAAACAGTGTGGCATTAGTTAGAATGATCAAATCATTAACATTACCAACCTAGAAGCTGATCAAATAATTAGCATTACCAAAATCTGTGCATTCCCAGCATTTTCTTCTCTATGCTGTTTCTATCTTTAAAGACACACAAATATCACATGACACAAATAATTAAGCCAGTATAATTTTGGAATTTTTTAAAAAATGTTTATTTTCCTACTTGTTTATGTTGTCAGATAACTTCACTAAGATACCTTCATCACTGCTGAGGATGCAAATATTTCTAAAAGTCAAATCAGCAACTTCATAGCCTGTGCCCTAATTCCTGAGATTGGGAAAGTTATCTTGATTATAAATTTGGACATTTCTGCCAACCCATTTGGTTGTTAGTTCCCTCATTTTGCATGTAACTGGGTCTTAATGTGCCTGTCTGAACTCCGGAGTTATTTAATTTCCTTCCTTTTTCTTACTTCTGTTCAAACTATGATCCTGATGTGATAACAAAGGGAAGGACTACCAGACCTTTCAGGAACTATTGTAGTTCCTGAAAGTTTTGTTAGCCAACATTGTCTTTAAATGGAGGACTGTACCGTTCCCTAACCTTTTTGCTAATGATTACAGTCACATCTACTGTGTTTATCTCCAGCACATATGTTTGCAGTAATAATAATCAGCTCTCCAGCAGTACTGTGCTTTTGTCCAGTTAAAAATATCCAACAAGAAAACACCCTCTTTTACTTAAAGCACATAATGAGGTCAGGCATGTATTGTTAACAGAATTGAAGAGTCTTTTTCTGTTAACTTTTGTTTTCAGTTTTCTTCTTTTTATGAAACTCAATTAATAGAAAAAATCTAGTTAATCTATAAGTAGCCTTTAACACAGATCTCATAATTTCTGGGAAATGGTTATCTAAATAGACCTTAGTTATCATGTAAGCAGAAATTACCAGGAAATGACGTTCCTTCTGCTGGAAAATAGGCCAGCTGTGCTTGTTTTGGCTCTCCCCTGTTGTTTTCCATGTGGAAAATATTCAGGCAGATTGGCTGTGCCTGTCCCTTATTAAAATGTTACATGGCTAGATGGAGTTCACCACAAAGCTTGTCACCAAAGCCATTCATCTTAACTCCTCCTTTGCCCAGCTTTACCTCTGAATTGCAAACCCAGCCATGACTTGTGACCTCAGAGACATGACTGCTTTCCTGTGTTTCCACTCAAGGTGGTGAGGCTGAGAAAACTGGCTCAGCAGATTGCAAACTGCAAGCAGTGCATTGAGCGCTCGACATCCCTCATCTCACAGGCGGAGCAGTCACTGAAGGAGAACGACCACGCTCGCTTCCTGCAGACTGCCAAAAATATCACTGAAAGGTAAGGGAGGCGTTCCTCTCAGTGAAAAGCAAAACCTCACTCTAAGGCAGATGGGTTGCCATAGTTGCTGTATTGTCTTGTCACATCAGAGATGTGGTCAAAGGCAGGGGGGTTGTTGACATATTCCCCCAAAATTCTACTTTGTGCTATACCAGATTGGGAAGAACCTTACTGTAGTCCTAAATCTAAACATTCCTTTGAGAAGAGGAGCAGTCAAAAAAGGGTGCAAATTAAGAGTTACAACAAGAACAGCATGCACAAGTGAAAGAGTTTGAATGGTTGCCAAGCAGATGTCTGATGTTAAACACACTTAAAAAACAGGTTTATGGCTGAAATTCCTACTTCATGAAAAATTCTGAGATTGAGAAAGAAATCAGGCAGTCAGTGCATTCATTAGAAGAAACTGGGAATGATCTTAATGGATTCATATTCTTCACAAAATAAAAAGCTACAAGAAAATGAAACTTGTAAATTTGTGAACCTGCACCATGCATTTTGAAGAGATGGGGATTCAACAGTTCAGGAGGTTTGGAAGTTACATCAGCTGTTGTGTTGGGCTCCTGGGTGCAGGGAATTTCTACTAATTTCAAGATCCTGGCTCCTCTTCAGCATACCAGATGTATCAAGGATCCCAAGGACAAGGACCATGCTATCAGAAAATTTGGTCTGGCTTTCAGTGCAATGCTGTGAGTGCTGAAACATATCCACTGAGTGTCAGCAGGATTTTCTGATGAAAAATATTCTGCTGGAATATTGGCTGTTAAGCAATCAGAATTTTTTTTTTTTCATTTTAAAAGTTTAAAGAAAGGAGAATATGGACAACAAAGAAAGACATCAAAAGTATGGGATTTTATTTTTTTTTTTAAATAGTGCTTTTTTATTAGTTATTTTTTTATTTCTGGGTTCACATCATATCTTCACATTTTCCAGCCAATTTCCCCAAATTCAAAACATGAAAATCCCTGCTCGTGTTACACAGTTTTTTTTAAGTTTTTCCCTTTCTCTGGTGTGCTGCATCAGTCTTCATCAAAGCTAATTACCAATTTATAAATAATGCAGAAACACTGGGTTGCCCATTACTGGTTCAGAGAATTGAAAATCAGTTGAAAAAGACAAGGCCAGGCAAGGCAGTAGGTTATATGCTGTTTCTCAGACTGTGGTTTATATTCTGTCACCAAGCAACATTTTGGCATCCCAGTTGAAGTCAGTAGTAAAAGTACAATGAGTATCTAAAGCTGAAGGTGGGGTCTTCCCTTTTTTTCAGCGTTCAGCAGAAGCAGCAGTAGGGCACAAACTTGTGGAGACCCCGGGCTTCCTAACTGACTACTACATAATATTCAGAGAAACTCCATTTTGAACTTGTAAGCATGAACAATGGCATCATAAATACAATACTTTCTACTTTCACAGGAGGGACACTAGGAGAGCAGAAATCAGACAAGCTGACATATGTGCCCAATCAAACAATTCTTGGCTATCACAGATTGTTGTCTGTAATGAAATGGCTGTGACCACCCTGAAAATCAGAGAATCATTCCAAGCAGTGAATAAAATCAAGGGTAAAAAAGATACCAAGTGCTTGCAGACAAATTTCAAGTGGAAAAAGGGGCTAAATAGAATTGTAAATTATTCCTCACAAGTAACTCTCTTAGTTCTCCCATGGTGAGAAACATTTTGTTTGCTTTTAGACTGCTCATGTAACAGTCTCACTAGGGCTCTGAGCTCCAGCAGCTAAAGAAGTCTCCTGAAATCATGCTCATTGAATTTCTTTTTCCACACATTTCAAAGTAATTGCAGTAAAATATTTTCTGTTGTAAGCACAACAGGTAACTGCACAAGCAGAGTCATTACATTCACTCTGATGATTAAGTTGTGCATTATTTGCAGTGGATGAAATACATTTATCCTAGAAAAACCCTTTCCAATCAAGTACAGTGTCAGTGTTTACAGTGTCAACAGTAGGCAGAATTACAGGACGAAATTCAGTCCTCTGAACCTAATATGGTTCAGCAGGGTGTCTGAAATTTTGAATTGTTGATCTCACCAAAAACTGACTGTAACACATGTAAATACAGAGCACCTTTTGCATTTCCCCTAGAACAGTCCAAAAAGACCTGCTGGTATAAAATAAAATTTAAAAAAAATCTGCCCTAGGATCTACTTTAAACTGAATTTTACATTCACAGCTGCAGCAGAAACAGTGCTGAAAATCGTATAACAAGAATATTGACCAGGAAACCTCCTCAGGTCAGCTTCTGAAAACTATGCTGAAGACAATGAAATGTACGGCTCTGGTTTTGACTTGCCTTATTGTATTTTCCTAAAATACTACACAAAAAATATATGAAAAAATAGTCTTTAGTAAACATTCGTCCTGGAGTCATTTCAGTCCAGTCTACAGAAAAAGAATAATACTGGAAAATTTTAAATTGAAGCAATCAAATATTTTGATCAGACATGTCATAAATAATATAACAGACATAAATGTCATAACAGATAACAGACATAGATTGCATGCATAGTTGTCTGTTTATCTCCAAACTGAAACATTTGCCCAATTTTTGTTGTATAGCATAAGGTTTAGTGATCTCTCTCCTTAAACCAGTCAAACTTTCTGTAAACACATCCAGTTTCCAGCTCTCCAGAAATATGCATTTGGTGAAAGCAGGCTGGATGGACTGGAAAATGCAATTTTTCTTGTGAAAGTTCATCTCTTTATATTAGTACATCTGGACAGAGAAAATGAAAATGTAGCTCCTGAAATGAGGTAGGTGAGGAAACTTTTCCATTTTGGAGGAAATATAAGTATGCACACATGCTTTGCAGGGAAAAGCCTTCTAAAATAAACCATGCTGACATCTATTTGTTTTGTCTCCCTCCTGTGCCTTTTGAAGTTGGCAGCAGTGTGCTGTGCTGAGCAGCTGAGGAGCTGTGGGGACTGCAGCAAGCCCTTGGGACAGCAGTGCCAAGGCGTGCCTGCAGCAAGAAGCTGCTTGGAAAAACAAGGGCTGGGAGAGATGCAGCATTGTCAGGATTGCTTAAACACAGCTAATTACAGAGCTCTTTCTTCTTTGGTTCCATGGATGATTAAAAAGAAGAATTCAAGGGATATTGTTATTTGGCCAATATTTTGTTAAAATCTTATCTGATACTGCATGATAGGCCTAAGTTCAGTAAAAAAAAATAAAAATATTGGAGATCTTTCTGTCAAAAATAAAAGTGGCAGGAGAAGTTCCTAACTTAAAACATATAATTAAAATACGTATATAAGCTTTTATCAAGTTTTTTGAGAAGCTGTAACAACCATATTGATCAAGTCCACCTTGATATAGAAGTCATTGTGTTTTGAGGGCTAAAAGATATTTTTCTTTTCATTACAGGGTTTCCATGGCAACTGCATCCTCCCAGGTTCTAATTCCTGAAATTAATCTCAATGATACTTTTGATACTTTCGCACTTGATTTTACCAGGGAGAAGAAATTGTTGGAATGCCTTGATTACCTTACAGGTACTTTTTTTTTCTTGAAGTGCTACTATTATGTATTCCTCATAAAATAGTAGTGATAGGATTTTCTTCAGTTCTCCCTGTGGTTGTAACTTTGGCTGGTTGCCAGGTCCTCACTCCATCTCCTCAGTAAGGGGAGAAAATAAGATGAAAGCTCATGGGTTGAGATAAGGACAAGGAGATCACTCAAGAATTACTGCTACAGGCAAAACAGACAGCTTAGGGAAGATAAATGTAATTTATTGCAAATTAATTGTAAAAGTAGGACACTGAGAAATAAAAATAAATCTAACAAAAAACTTTCCCCCACTTTGTCCTTCTTGGGCTCAACTTCACTCCCAGCTCTTCTACCTGCTCCCCACCAAGTTGTGCTTGGGGCGGAGGAATGGAGGTTGTGGTCAGTTCATCACACATTGTCTCTGCCACTCCTTCCTGGTGCCCTTCCCCTACTCTGGCATGGGCTTTCTCCCACAGAATGCAACTCTTCATGAGCTCCTCCAACATGGGCCCTTCCAAGGGTGCCATTGTCCAACAACTGCTCCCGAGTGGGTCCTTTCTGCCAGATGAGTCCTTCAGGAGTGGTCTGCTGCAGTGAGTCCTCCATGGGCCACAATTCCTGTTAGAAATCTTCATCCCATGTGGTACTCTCTCTGCAGGCTGCAGCTTCCTCCAGGGCATACCAGCCTGCTCCAGTGTGGGTGCTCCAGGGCTGCTGGTGGACATCTCCTGCACTGCAGTCTTCTGTGGGCTACATGGAAACAGCCTGCATCACCACAGCCTTCACTGCAGGCTGCAGGGGAGTTTCTGCTCCAGCACCTGGGGCACCTCTTCTCCTTCCTCCTTCACCAATCTTGGCATCTGCAGGGCTGTTTCTATCACATTTCCTCACTCCTCTCTGCCCCCACTGCTGCACAGCCTTTCTTCTCCTTTCTTTAAAGTGCTATCACAGAGGCACTATCAGCACTAGTGATGGGCTCAGCCTTGGACAGTGGCAGGTGGATCTTAGAACTGTCTGTGTCTGATACTGAGTCAGCTCCTGATCTTTTCTGACAGAGATAACCCTTGCAGCCCAGCCACTCGCAAAACCTTGCTGCATAAACCAAATACACTCTCCCTCTTAATCCTGAATATATTACCTCCAACAGCCCCAGAACACCCCAGGAAGCATTGGGTGCTTCAAACAACTGGAGTGCATTTCCCACCTCCTCTCCTTGTGTTCTTCACCAACAGAGTGCGAGGAAGTAGGTTTAAGAAATTATTAAAAGCCACTGCAGCAGAGTGCAGTGAAAGAACAGCTGGAGCTCTGCCTGGAGCAGCCAGAGGAGGGAGAGCAGGGACCAAGCCCTGTTTCCCAGGAGATGGATGCTCCAGGTGTTACCCTGTCCCTGGGGGCTGCCTCCTTGCTGCAGCAGATTGCTGCCTGGCAGAGTGCCCATCAGCAATCAGAAGCTGCTCAAGCAATCAACATCACAGGCTCAGCAGTGAAAGATGTTTTCTCATGTCGGTGACACTGTGAATTTCCCCCATCACAGAACTGGAGGATCTGGCTGTGTCTGGAGCTAGAGAGTGTGTAGTGTGCTCTGAGCCTGGCTGTGGGGTGGGATCTCCACCCTGCAGAGCCCCACCTCGCCTAACTGAGGTCTTTGGCCTGAGGAAGCCCACAGGATTAGACCCTTACTGAAAGCCTGAGTAATGTGTAGTCTCAGAGTGTACAATGACTCACAAAGAGAAACAAATTACTGTAATTTAGGGTGTTTTGATTTCAATGCCAGAATTAGAACAATTCATTCCAGCTCAATTGAAAACAGAAGAGATGTGGTAGGTTTTTATTTTGCAGCGTCTTTAAGCATCTGCTGTTAGCAGCAAGAATTTGCAATGAAAGGCACAAAGCACTGTTGGAAGAGCATTGGAAAACACTTCCTGAGTCCATTCACTTGTCCCAGTTTTCAGAGGATATGCTTATGTTAGTTCAGGAGAATGTGAGGATGCAGCCTCTGCATTGCTAACCACTCTCTTTTCCAAGCAGAGGACTCCAAGCAGAGGACTGGCTTCTGGCTTTTCTTCAGGGGAAAAGCTGAGAAAGTTAGGGTTGTTCAGCCTACAGATGAGAGGGATCCAAGGAGACCTCATTGCGGTGTTCAGCACTTAAAACATTTTAGTAGTGTCTATTGAGAAAGGACACGGGGTAACAGATCTAAACCAAATGAGGGTAAGTTCAGACTACATGTATGGAAAAAATCTTTAAAATGAAAGTGGTGAGACATTGGAGCAGGTTGCCAGAGAGGCTGTATAGGTCCCATCCCTGGAAACATTCAAGGTCAAGTTGGACAGAACTCTGAGCAGCCTGTCCCTGCTCACTGTCTGGAGATTGAGCCAAATGACCTTTGAAGATTCCTCCCAATCCAAAGTATTCTCTGATTCTGTGATTCTATAAATAGTGAATAGGTCAATACTGGGAAGCACAAGACTGGGTGCATGCACAGGGCAGCAGCACTCTGCTGGAGCTGTGGGATTCTTGCCACATCTAAAAGAGAAATTATATCTGCAAGGAATTTCTTTGTCACTGTGTGACAGATAAGTACAATCAGTGTCTAACACATATTAAAGTAAATAAAACACAACAATAATGTGATAAGATCAATTTCAGCTTCTTGTACAGTACCAGGGAAATTTTATGTTGTCTGCTTCTCTCTAAATCTGCAGGAATTTTGCCATCGTGTTCAGCCTTCACTCTAAATTTATAAAAATCCAAGGAAATAAAGGATTAAAACAAAAAACTGACTCATTCACCCTAATCTAGCAATCGACCTCTAAAATAATCAGTCTTATCTTCCTTTATGATCAAAGAAGAGAAATAACCATCTCATTTTGAGGAACATATATTGAGGCACTAGACTCCATTCTGGAGTTGTCTGCTTCTCCCAGTTGTCTCCAAACAGAGGATAGATGTACTTATTCAAATGCAGATAGCTGTGGTTTAGATCTGTGAAGTTATATCAGGTTAATTCTGTCTAGCAGTCTGTTCCTGCATCCCTCAGGTCTTCTCCCCTTTGTACATAATATGTCAATATTATTAACTTAATTGCTGTGCACTCCAGAAAACAAAGGTTATATCTGTACCAAAATGAAGGGTTGTCTTGCTACAAAGATATTTTCTCTGATCCGTGTCATTTACATAGGTCCTTCTCTGCCTTTTTCCTAACTCATCCACAGCCTTAAAAAATTGCTCGCAATGCAGTCTAAGGAAATTTGCTTATATATCAAGCATTTTAGTGGTTTTTTTTCCCTAACAAACCATTTTTATCCTTGATGCCCAGTGAAAAACAGTTCTAACTGGCTTTTCTTCACATTAATAAATAGCATATGGGCTGCAGTGGCAAAATGCAAAGCACATGTCCAAATGATCTGAGCATAAAATGCAACCTATGCAGACAGTTAAAATACATTTATGTAAATACATGTAAATAATTATACATGAGCTATAGGTGTACATATATATATGTGTATATATATATATATATATATACTGTTGTCCAGAAACTCCAGAGAAAGCTTTATATTACTCCTTTCAGATTGGTGCATGGAATTTTCATAGATCATAAACTGAACACTTTGTGACAGAGTGAATTAGGCTTTACTTTTATCACATTTCACAGTTAAGTAAAACAAAACCATTTGTACATCCTAGCCATAGATCTATGCTGTGAATTAAGTGAAGAAGCCTACCTTATGACTGTCATCTGTACTGCTTCTGAACAAAATGTCAAAACCTAAATTCCAGCTTCATTATCTCTGCTGTGAGTTGCTTTTGAAACCATTGACCTTGGCTGTCTCCTGGAGATTTTTTTCTCCTTTGGTTCTTCCCAGTATAATATTTGTCAGATCTTCTTCAATCTCTATATCCCCAACCTTATCTTTCTTTCTTCCTAGGCTTTACTGAAGAAATAAATTTAACTAGTTTGTGCTTATCATTTACGTAGATGTCTGCCCAAAGCTTCTGCTATCCAAATAAAATCTCTGGCATCTTTTTGAAAGTTGCCAACCAGACAGAGATATCAGATTGAGATATCAAGCTCAGTATATTAAAACAATACTTTTAATCTTCATCTGCCTGTTCTATTCTCTCTATATATAGCCTTGATGTCTTTTGAAAGCATTCTTATCTTAACAGTTGCTCAAGCTCTTCATCTGGAAACCATCTTTCTCTAGACAGGTATCTAGCTAGATCCAGGCAATATGTACAACTTGCAAACTCTCTGCACAATATTACTGTCATAAGGACTTTTTTGTCCATTGTGAATCAAAAGTGCTTGGTTTGTGTCCTAATACTTTGAAATCAATTGCAGGAGCATCCATTCTTTGACCTTGCAATTTGCCCTACTTCAGAAATCCTATCTGAAACAATGATAAGTTTTTTTCATCCATCACTTCACCTATGACTGCACAAAGAAATATGTATTGCCTAGCATATGCCAGCAATTTTTTCACACAGAAACAACTTTGTTCTGGAAACTCTTGACAGCCTGTCTTACTGCTTAACCCTTTCAGCACTGAAAAATCAAAGACCAGTTCCAGACAACGCTCGTGTAATCTCTTCTCATTCTGTTGGCTTTGAGCAGTCCTGGTCTGCCCAAAGACTGAGTTGAGATGGTTTGTATGTATGACCAAGCCCTTGGTAGTAACTCACACATGACAATGTAATAATACATAAAATTTGTATCCACATCTGATGGAACCGTGCCTTTCCAATTCCTCCTTGCTGATTCAGCCCAGTGCCATGATACAAAATGGAATCAGTAGTGAGTATCCAAAAGAGAGGTTCAGAGCAGCTCTGCAACTCCCTCACAGTCATACCAGCAATATGGATATTTCTGGGACAATTAACTCAAGCAGATTGCTTAGGTCTTCTTTTAGGTCTTGATACTCAGTTTCAAAATCCATAAGGAATCTTTACAAAGTCAGTCACTGCATGACAGCAGGGAGAGAGAAACTGAGCAAACAAAATTAATTTGAGTTTTTTTAGTCTGTCTCTGTGACCTTGTGCTGAGAGGATTTAGATAGTATCTCAATAGACACCCAGGAGACGCTGCATTAATGCTGGAATTCACCAGGGAGAGGTGGCAGTGTCCCTAAAGTGTCCCTCAGGTGTGCAGACCTTGTGCACCATCAGGGCAAAAGCCATGCAGATGACACAGAAAGGAAGGTGCCTTAAACTAAAAGGGTTGAAAGGGAGTAGTTATGCTGGTGAGATGAGTTACTCCTGAGAGCAAATTTAGAAACTCCATTTCTAATATTAGTGCCTTTCAGGCATTTTAGGTGTGGTTACTGACTTTTTAAGTGTGTGTACTCAGTTTGGAGCTACAATGAAGTAAAACAGCCTTTAGCAATGATTTTTCTGTCTTGTGAGAGAGTGTTGATTCACAAAACTGAATGAAGGTCTGAGTGTGTGAAGCAGTTTCCACCCCCAGATATGTGCTCTGATCCTCTATGGAGAAGTGGATTGTGCCTTCCTCTGCTGTGCTGGAAGCATGCTGGGCTTCCCCTCTGGAGCAGTGTGAATCACACCCGAGCCAGGGAGGGGAACCTGCTGGAGCAGCCTTGAGATCACTGGAGTCTTTGAGAGGTTCCCATGGCACAGAGCCCTGTAACAGAGCTGGTGAATTCAATAATTCACCAAATCACACACTACCAAATGCAATACTGAGTGAAGCTAACTGGCTGAGGTCAATCTCTTTAATTGCATTACAAATTTACACTCTCTAAAGGAGTATGTGCTGTGGAATGATGAATTTGGCAGTCAGACAGATACATTATTTTGTCATAACAAAGCATCTGAATGTAGAGTTGCCTGCCCTTATGTAGGAGAAGCAGGTGTATTTGTTTTATTCTGAGTAGTAGATGAAATGAATGTTGCCAAAGAGCAGAATTAATGCAATATAGTCTCAGGTGAGTGTGGGTTAGTCACAACAGTCAGGGAAAATATGTCTTTCTAAGGTAAAATTTCTTTCAGACATTTTCATTACATGAAAGCCTGTAGATTTGCAGCTATAAGGCCAGGTGTGCACACAAAGAGCAAACTTAAGATGCCATTTTCAAAGGTGAAGATGCTTAGGTGTTATTGAAATGCAATTTGCAGTTAATTAAACCTTCAGTAATTTTTGTTTTCCATAAATTAATATTTATTTTCTGTGTTGAAATAATAACAAGTACATTTCTCAAGTAAAATGTTTTGCTGTTAGGTGCAGGAGATGACAGAAGAAAACTTTAGTCGAATACCATCAGACAAATAAAAATTTATCTCCTCGTATATTTGTTATTAACACTTGTTCCAGTTTTTGAAGGACAGGCAAAATATTGAAATGAAGCCCCCGTTGGAATAAAAAAAATTAAAACCTCCAGTGATTGTTATACAGGATACATTTTTGGAACATAGCTGATATTGCCATTAATTTTTTCAGAAAACTGTGGACCTTTTTTTCCCTGCATTTTGATTGCATTCTTCTCACAGATAGCTGTTCTTACTTGAGTTTATTTGTATTTCTTTTCATTAATACCCTTCTGTCCCAAGGGTTTTTCTGACAAGTTAAAAAAAAAAAAAGCACAAGCTTCTGTGATTCAATATTTAGAGCATCACAAATCATGGTTGTATCCTGAAACACATTTGAACTTTTCCTTAAGCCCCTTGGTTAAAAGAGGCTGCCTGGGAACCTGTCTGCACTCTAATCCTTGGGAACATACATCAGTAAGCCAGAGACATGATCCATAAAAATTCTTGATGGAAAAAAATAGATGTTTCATCAAAATAAGATCTTGCAAAAGTAAAGGTGGAATTCCTTCAGAGGGACTTTTTTTTCAGGCTATTATTTGTGGCTATCAGAGGTTAAAGAGCTGACAGAAAAAGAAACTCAAAACCAAACCACAAACATTCATAGTTGCCTTCCTTTTCCTTTAATTCAAACATAATTTGGTTGTTTCAGCTTGAGTGCCCTCCTTCTTCACTCTGTGACAGCTGGGAGAAACACTATTAAAGCAAAAGGATTTGTGATTCCTCTTTTCATGATGTGGCTTGTAGGGAAGATGATTTGGAATGAAGCTCCCACTGACTCAAGCATGCAGGAACATCCCTCAGGAATAGGGGGGACTCATTTCTTTGTTGTTTAGGTGTTTGGCTTTTTAAAAATTGCAAACAGGAAAATTAGACCCCAGTAATTTGCTTCAAGTTTCACTTTAAGTAGGTCTTTAGAACAAATTCATGTGTTAATATGGGAAAAGATTGTATATCTTGCTACAGAAAGATTTTGCCTGCTGATTATAAAAACAGAGAGACAGAGGGCTCCTGGGTGACTATTTGCTTGTAATATTCATATAGTCATTATGTTATGATAAGGACTCTTTTTTTAATGCTGCAAAATGTTAATTTTATAACCAGAGGAAATTATATGTATCTGTGTTTGAAAGGATAGCTAGGAGATCAATAAAAATGGAGAGAGGAGAAAATTGGACATGAAAGTATGAGTGTTGGCAGCTTCTCCAAAATGATACTTCTAAAATAGTTGTTGCTAATGAATGACAGATCATAGTGCAGCCTAGAGCAGGGCCAGGAAGGATGCACCACCACAATGCCACTTATGGCAATCTCTGGTAAGATAGGCTGGGCAAGCACTGCTTTCAAATCAACAGTGAAGAGTGTTGACCCTCCCTCTTGATATGCTTCAGTGAAATTTTGATACGTTTGGTGAAATGATCAGAACAATCTTAGAAAAAGTAACTTGTCATTGTATCCATCTAATGTGACACAGATACATCACTTGGTCTATGACATCTGGAACTAAAGCTACTTTAATATAAAATATTTTCAAAATATGGAGTTCCTAGGTGTTTATGTAGTATTAAGAATTCCTTCCTAACAGTCAATTGATAATCAAAGTTAGCACTGGAATTAGTGAAAAGTTGTTGAAAAGTCTGTTAGATGATGTCTCTACAATCTCATACATCAACTACATCCCCTAATCTCAGGGGAGAGGGGAAACACTTCACTGACTGTGCTGCTGTTTTGTGTCTCACAGCTCCCAACCCTCCCACCATTCGAGAAGAGCTCTGTACAGCCTCCTATGATACCATCACTGTGCACTGGACATCAGATGATGAGTTCTGTGTGGTTTCCTATGAGCTGCAGTACACCATCTTCACTGGACAAGCCAACGTTGTTAGTGAGTATAAACCTTCTCTTTTCTCGTTGTTCCCTCATGGTTTCTATGAAACCCAAGTGTCTTTAAAGATAAATATACTCCTATGTCAAGAACAAAAGAAAACATTATTTTCTAGAAAGATTTAAAGCCAAAATTTTCAATCCAAACCAATAATGATTTTAAAAGGCATCCCAAGTTCCTTTTTGCAGATGTAGCAAGTTCAAAGATCTCAGTTCCATTCTCTGCACTAGTCAGGTAGTGTGCACATGGGAGCCTGTGTTGAACTGGTCATTACTTAAAACTGCAGCCCCATTGTCATTATATAAACTTGACATCTGGACCTTTGTCTGAAATACAGATTAAGTCCTTCCTTCTGATTTTTATTGTCTTCAAGGCTACAAAGCAAAGGTCTCACTGAACTACAGGCTAAATCAGAAAACATCAGTGGAACAACAATTTATAAGTTAACTTGGTTTTATTTAAAATGAGATTAACAAATATTGTATATTTTGTATTATAGCACATTTTTTATGAGTACACTCTATGTTTTGAGTCTGTGACTTTCTTTAATGGCTGAATTTACTTAATTAGATTTTGGATTGCTTTATTGTTAAATAACTTCTCCTCAAAAAAAAAAAATATAGTCTAATCTTTGGTCAGGAAGTCAACGTTTCTGGATTCAGTG
Source organism: Melozone crissalis (assembly GCF_028551555.1). Lineage (NCBI taxonomy): Eukaryota > Metazoa > Chordata > Aves > Passeriformes > Passerellidae > Melozone > Melozone crissalis. Next base: position 55,812,793 of record NW_026535791.1, on the reverse strand, counting down.
TTCTGCAATCATTGGGGTCTTTGACTATGAATTTGGAGAAGTCATTCAACTTCTTCCTGGTCTCTGTATATTTAATGGGCATACCACTAGCTGACACAGACTTGTTTTATTAAACAAGGATTCTGAAATGAGCCAAATCAATCAAAATGTGGAGTTTGTTCAAGTCAACACATATTTAGATAGGGAACTCATCACCACAGGGGGTTGGTGTGTTTTTGAGTTCAAGAAATGCCTGGACAGATCATGCAAGAAAAATACACTGAGAGCAATAAAGTGCAGTGAAGTTGCTCTGGAATTGCCAGAGCTGTAAGCTGTTGATGCCTGGGAAAGCAAGGTAAGAAATGATGAGTGTGTGCTCTCCCTGTTCCTTGAAACCTTTGTACACCCCCATCTTTCCCCAGCATCAAATTCCCTGGCCACGCACTGAGCTAGATAGGCTTAGTTTGACACTGGGCAGAAGTGTTCTTCTTCTTGCAAAACTTTTTTATAAGAAGAAAATTTGTTGAGATACTTTGAGGAAAGTCAGTGCAGTGGCCATGTTTACATGCTTTATGTCAGTGGAAAAATGGCATGGTCTACGCCAAGTTTGAGTTCTCAGCCAAACTCTCCCACTGACTCCTCTGTTACTGTGCACCTCATCCTCTCCATCACTGAGCAGGAGTTTATTTTCCAAACCATCTGAAAGGACACGTGACGATTCATGTGCTGGCATCTTAATACCTTTTTTAAGTAGCATACTGTGAATGTATTACAGTATTCAGGACTGACTGAAAGAAGAAGATGGATTATTGAAAATTTGATGAATGTTTTGTCAAAACCTCCATTTAGTGTTTCCCTTAAGAGTCTGATTTTGAAGAACACACTGCAAAATTTAACTCTGTTGGAAAGACCAAATAAACTTCAGCACATGCTTCTACATCTGAGCAAGCGGAATAATAAAAAATTCTAATAGAAATTTTTCAAAAATTGAAGCAAGGTAGATAAGGAAGGAAAACATTCTCTGATAAATCACTACCAAGCAGAGACGACAATGATAAGCTGGTGTTGCTTGTTTTCTAGTCCATTTTTATCTATGGCTTTATGCTGTGCTAGTCAATTCAATAATTGACTTGCACATTATGTATGAACATGGCAGCAGCAAAAGGTGTGCCCTGTCCACAGCCTTGGGATGTGGGATTTTACTCTTTGCTTACTAGTGAATAAATAACAAGATATTTCTATTTTGAGCTGTAGTGTAGGTTTCCCATGTGGAGGTGAAAGCTTTGATCTGAAAAACATATATCAATGTCTGCTTTCAGGGATGCATTATAATTTTCAAGCATAGCATGAGGTGCTCAGTATGCAGTCTCAACTTCCATATTATCATTTTGCAAAAATAGTTAATTAAAACTTTGAAGAGTAAGCAAATCAACACTGTAAGAAACTTAATTACAAAATGCTCTGAAGACCTTAAATGAAAGTAAAAAGAAATGAAAGAATGGTTCTTCCTTTTTTTGGTGATATTTTTGGGTTTTATTTTGTTTTGTTCAGATTTTTGTTTTGAGGGTTTTTTTTTAACAGAGCTAATTCTTATGCAAATTTCCTGGTCTAATTGAAAGCTATAATGTTAACCCACATTAAATACATGCATGAGTATATTTGAAAGGCCTTTCTAAATGTTGTAAAGCCTTTTTTTAAATATCTTTATTTAATATAGACTTGAACCCCTCCAATGGTGATCTTCCTGCCAACATGCTACAAATCTGCCTGGGTTTCTAAAATATGAGATTCTCCCAGGTCATTCCAAATTACACAGGTATTGGAGATTAATAATACTAACATCACAGAATCATAGGACCAGTTAGGTTGGAAAAAACCTCTAAGATGATTGAGTCCATCCATTAACTTAACACTGCCAAGTCCACCACTAAAACATGGCCCTAAATGTCACATCCACATGACTTGTGAATCTTTTCAGGAATGGTGACACCACCACTTCCCTGGACAGGCTGTTCCAATGCTTGACCAGCCTTTCCATGAAGAAAGTTTTCCTAATATACAATCTAAACCTCCCCTGGTACATCCTGAGACCGTTTCTTCTTGCCCTGTCAATCCCATCCTCAGAACACTGCTTGGATGTTTATTCGCTTTGTTACATTCTATTCTTGATCCTGCAGAAGGATTTCACATCACACCTGTTACAAATGGCTTTCCAAGGCTGTTCTTAGAATATCTCAGTGTACCTTGGTAGTGATGTGGAACACAGAGAGCTGCTCTCATTGTAAGTGGCATTAACAGGTGCTGCACTGCAGCCTTCAACTTTTGATGAACTGGAGATAGGTTTGCATTTTGGGGTTCTTTTAATCCTGTTCTAGACTTTGGATTAGCAAAAATTTCCTCGAAATTTATGGCATATGCATGCTGTTGCACATAACTGTATTTTTATTTCTCTGTCACATCCAGGAAATTCCCACTGGTATTGTGAGTTGCATATAGCAGATAATGTAAACAGGCTCATAGATTGACTTCAGTTCTGTGGGTTTTTAGCTATGAATTAGTCACCAGGGAGTAGCTCAAGTAGTGCATTAAACCCACAAGCTTTTTCCCTGGAGACAATAGGAATCACTTTGCATATATACCCACCTACTGTGCTAATGGAGGCTGTTATTTTGGAATCTGTTTCTTAAACCACACAGCCAGCCTGACTGCACTTTCCACTCACAGTACATTTCCCCCACCAGAGGCATATATCATCCAGAGATTGCTAAGAATTCAGTAACAAAAACAAGCAATGCTATGTTTTTTTAGTATACTTTCTATCCAACATAATCAACTATATTCTTTTTTATTAACTGAAAAATTGGAAAGTTAACATTTGATGGCCAAGGTCCAAATAGAGTATTTCATTTGAATTCTATTTCATACAGGAAAGATTATTTCCAAATGTGGCCAAACTTCTCGGCTATAGAATGCTTGGCAGACCTGCTCTGTGCATAAGAGCAACACGGAACTCTAGATTAAGTAGGCTTTTACTAAAGCAGTTGTCCTCAGAGTTACACCATTTGTACATTTGCATTTCTGAGAGGCAGCTAATCACCTGCAATCTGAATACGGTAAAAGCTTTTAAAATTACTTTGTCACGAGCTAACTAACATGCATTATAATTTCATTACCCCATTTCAATAGATTTTGAAGTATTCATTGAGTATGCCCTTTTTTAACATCGTGGATTTGTTAAAGTGTGTTTCAGGATGGTTCAAATATTTCTCTAGCTCTGATGCAAGATTCTTCAGGAAAAATACATCTTTCCCTTCTTGACGAAGAGCAGCAAATCATTCTCTCTTACTTTGTAAAAGAAATCAGGGATAATTAGTTATATTGTCTAATTTCTAAAAAAATCACTCTGTGAAGGATACAGTGTACTACTGTCAGAACCTTTTCACTGTAATAGGAATTCTCTTCCTTTGAGGGAGGATAAAAGTTTTTGGAAGGACCTAAGACAATTAGGAGCCCAATCTTCAATGAAAAATAGTGAATTTATGATTCATCAAATAATTTTTAATATTAGTATAATTTAATATTTTTAATTAGACTTTGCCTCTTTCTGGAAGTTTTATTTTAATAAGAATAAAATCTAATAAAATTCCTTACAGTCTTCAGATTTCTACTAGAGATTTTAGTGAGAATGTTTAATGGCACAAAAGCAAATTTGGGATAAAACCAGGAAAACTTGTGCATCTTTAAAAGTATAAAATGACTGTATTTCTTAAAACAAAATCAATGTGTTTTTCAGAAATCCTGCCTTTTTTTTTTTTTTCAAATTGGAATGAAGAGTGGGGATGGAGAGCTATTTGTTACTTTCACCTACCTTATTTGCTTTACCAATTTGAATTGGTAATAATTTATTTAAATAAAACATTTTACAATAATTAAAATACTCAAGAGATTAAATGACCTTCCTATGACTTTTGTGCTCCTTTTCCAATTTTCAAGAAAATATATTTTATTAAAATCTATCATTGTAAATTTTAGGAAGAGTTACACCTTGGGATTTTTCCCATGTGTTTTTTAAAGTGCGTTAACAGCCAACACCAGGGAAATAGCTTTACAAATTATTACCTCCAGACTCTGAGAAACTTGTTTTGAAAACTCACACATCCTGTATGGACATCACTGTGCTCACTGCACCATTCCAGGATGTAATTTAAATTCTCTACATTTTTGTAGGCTACAGTTTTAAAATACATTGTTTTACCATCTGCATAACCCTGTAAAAAGCCCTGGGTTTTTGAAACAAGAAACCTGAATGCAGCCTGGATTAGGAGTGGGTACAATGGGAGACCTTGGCTCCTGCTGTTGCCCCAGTGAGGAGATGTGTACTTTCCACTTCACCTGCTGCCACCGGCAGGGAACTGAGAGGGCAAACACCTCCCCTGGATGCCAGTGTGATCAGGCTGCTTGTTCATTTCCCTGAACTTCCTTAATCATATTCTTTTGTATTCAGAGAAGAAAGGCTGTCCTGACAGGGCATAACTGCTGACAAATTCCTTTGATGCAGTGACAAATTATTCTTTCATAAGCAAATGCTTAACTTGGCTGCCACAAGTAACTATTCTCCCTTTTGAAGGAGTTTGGGCTTGTAGTTTGGCATCATCAATACTTCATTCCCAGGATTTTTGAGTCAAAGTACAATTTAAAGCCTGTTATCAAAGAGTTTACAGTCAGAAAGCACAAGAACATATCATTGAGCCCTTTGGTGCATAGGCAAGAGCTGAGCTGTTTAAGACAACAAGGTTTGTCAAGTAAAATAACCGAGTCAGTCACTGCACATCCAGCATTTATTACACATCAATAGTCTGGGATGCCTAAGAGTGGAAGGACAAAGAAAGGAAACCTAAGATGTATTCTGTCATCAAAGAGGATAGAGCTTTCCTCTAGAACATGAGTCAGGTCATGGCCACATTTGGAAATAATCTTTCCTGTATGAAGTAGAATTCAAATGAAATACTCTATTTGGACCTTGGCCATCAAATGTTAACTTTCCAATGGCTCTCTCTATTGACTTTGCAGAGTGTTCAGGGTAGGTAAGGCCTTCAGTGATTATTTGGTATGTATAAATCCACATACCCAGGAGGAGGGGATGAACTGAAGAGGAGACTCATAGCAATGCAGCAGTTCCTTTACTGTCCTTTATATACTTATTTGGAGCAAAGTTTTATACTTGGTTAAGGAGCAATCAGCCTCTGGAGGGTATCGTAAAAAGTGTAATGGAAGTCTTAAAAATGTGCCCATTAGAGAGTTGTAGTGAATAATACAAAACTAGTTTCTAGATGAGTTACCAAAACTCTAGGCATTTCTGTGTCTGCATAATGGTCAGTTTATATATGGCTTATACATACCAGAGAACTTGCTTTCAAAATGTGGTTGTGGTTGGAGAAGACACTTCTAGGACCACTGTCTGTATCCATCCCGCTTATTGTCATATGTTATTTGGTATCCTATCAGAGGCATTTTAGTTAAAGACTCCTTGATCATATTAAATTCCTTTTAAAAGCAGTGCTTATTTTTGTTTTAACATACTTTAATTTATTTTGCAATAGCACCAGTAAGGGATAGTCTCGATGCAAAATCAATGTGGTAGTTCAGATACATGAGTGTGCAATTAATATCTGTGGCAAACTGGGAAAAGATGAGATTTCCTCTGAGTAGTCAGTGAAATATTTTATGTCAGGAAGCTGCTTCCTTTATTTTCTTTCTTCCTCATAGGAAACCCATTCACACACAGCCTAAAAAAATAATTTGGTGTGTAGGGCTCAGTGAGAGAAGACATGGACAGATGTTGCTTTAAGCAGTTCACTACAAGGGGTGGGGTTACCATGGGGTATAAAGTGGGTTCTTTCTCTTCATGACAAAGGCAGATAGTTGTTCTATGCAATCATATATATATAAATTATCTACAGATGAGTGACTCATCTCGCATCATTTTAGATACCTGAAATTTGAGATCTCATGTATGCTGATCACCTTGGCTTCCTCTGTGGACAAGAGAGGCATTTGCAGTTGGTAGGATGTTCACAAATGGGGAAGTGAAAGAAACTACTCACTGATTTCTGCCTTTCCTCAGAGCACAGAAAAATAGGTTAGACATTGTAGCTCTTCATTAGGTGGCAAGATAGTATAAATCTAACCTGAAACTGTCCCACAGTTACCCATTTGCACAGCAGGATGAATCTCTGTTCTGCCTGCCTCTCAAAAATGCTTTGTACTGCAAGAGAATTTTGAGACACAAACATGATAATACTCAGATTGAAATTTGGCATTTAAATTCTGTTTCTAATGATCTTTTATTATGAAAAGCACATATCACGTTAGGAAGGAATCTCACAGTATGCCCATGAATTGTCTATGAGTCTGCAAATCCATATCACAGATCTGTTTCTTTCCAGTTTTGTAAACAGTAGCCTTCACATTTTATTTTACATAAAGTTTTGATATTGTCTGATATGCAGAGCTGAATTATTACCAAGTTCTAAAAGATTGTCTTCATGAATGGTTTGCTGGTAGAACATCCATTAAAAGCTGAAAGCTGTCTGTAAGTAACAACAGCTTCCATAATGTGTTCTGTGCCCAGTAAAGACAGAGGCCAAGAAGTCTGTCAGCCTTTCTCTGTTGCATTTTCCAACTTTACATATGTGCATACATCCATACACTTCCACTTGCATCTATCTATTTCTGGCTGTAAAACCATATCAAATGTTGTGAATAGATATACTCTTCATAAATGTTAAATTTTTTCTTTATGTAAACATCTACAATAAGAGGCTGGGGAATCCATTAGACCAGGAGCTGTTCCAAATATACAGTGATGGAACTGTATGTATGGGTGATTGACTGCCATTGCATTTATATCACAGTAGGAAAAACTTACGAAGATTTAAAAGTTCATTTTAATAGGGTATTTTCCTGATTTGTTTATGATATTGGTACTGCCTTATTTTACTTATTTCCTGTGTGTTATACTTCTGTGGTAGGCATAAAATGTAAACCAAATATAAACCAAAAAGGTTTATAAATGGAAAATTTTCCAGCACTTTCCCAGCTGGCATCTCATCATGAGGACATAAATCAAAAAGTTGCATCCATTAAATTTACTGGCTTAGATTACTTTCTGGCAAAGTCTGACGTGCAAGAGCCAAAGGTTTCCCTGAAGCCCATGCTCTACCCTGTTTGGCCTCCCATGGTTTGCTTCAAGTTCTGAAGAATGCATACCTGGGGACTGTCAGCAAAGGTGCCTCCCCAGCCCTGCTGGCTTTACTGCTCACGTTCGTTTTCTGAGGTTTAAACTGAGTTCATTAATCCAAACAGTAGATTGATGGGATCTCCGTAATCCTCCAGTTCTTAAGCAATAAAGAATGCCTTGTGCTGGGATATGAAAAAATCTCAGACTGCTAGTGTCTCCACTGAGCCATTTCTTAAATGCCCACTTTTTATGGTTCACTTCACATAGCAAGAATTTAAAAGGTGCCTTGGCTGAGGGTTGATAAAATGAATTAGTGACTTTAAGTAGTGGCTCAGTAAATATAACAACACTTTAAAAGGTACAGAAGCAAAGCTCATATTGGTCGTTGGGTGCCTGGGAATGCTCTAAAAGTCCCTCTGTGTGCTTTGTGTGCTGTGACTGATGTGCTGTGTTCAAAATTGCAGGTTTATGCAACTCAGCCGACAGCTGGATGATTGTTCCCAATATCAAACAGAACCACTACACGGTGCACGGGTTGCAGAGTGGCACCAAGTACATCTTCATTGTCAAGGCCATCAATCAGGCTGGCAGCCGCAGCAGCGAGCCTGGCAAGCTCAAGACAAACAGTGAGTAACACCAGATCAGGATGCATGGAGTCTTCTCCTTTCTGGCCTTCCTTTTTAGGTCTGATCTTTGGAAAATACAAGAGGACAGAGAAGTTCAGCTTTTTAAAGTGGTTTCCAAAATGAAAGCCACTTATTTAATATAATTCAAGATTGCCTTAGTCTTCTGTAGTGCAGAAAATACATCGAGGTTTTTTTGAGAGATATATCTGTAGTTTGATCACTGGAAATATCGCGTAGGAATGAAGCCATCGTACGTGAAATGGTTGAAAGTACTCTTTTGTGGTTTTGTTTTAATATCCTCTCTATTTTTTTTCCTCTACAAAGCAAAAACTTTTCTTATGTTTGCAGTAAAATATTTTATTTTTGTAGTGTTCATAAGAAAATTGCTAGTCTAATCTTATCCTCCAGAATTATCTCTTTTTTAGGACACTGGAAAGCTTCTTGACTTCAACCCCCTCATTTTTTATGGAGTTCAGCACGGTGATAGACTAGTCAGAGATCCCACTTCAAAAAAACAATGGTTACTCAAATTATTAACAGATGTAGAATAGCAATTTTAAGACTAGTTTTCAGCTGTTTTTTCCTCTTGCACAAACTAATCCTTTAGTCATGTAGTCATCATGGGCAGTTCTGAGGGCTGGAAAGAAAACACTGGAATTTATGCATCTTCTGAAACCTGCTTATTGTAGGGGAGGGTGCTTGAAGAGGGGTGATAGTGAGTGGTGCAAGGAGTCTGAAGAGAATGGCATGGACACCTTTCTGATTTCCTCCTGTTTGCTGTTAACCTATGTGATGTGACCAGACACAATTTAGTACAGAGAGACATCCTTCAGATACTGTTCCAGCACACAAAGGCTCTAAGCAGTCAGAAAGGCAGGCAGAAGGTTATGTTACTGGTGTCAGGTAGTAAGAAATAACCCCCAAATACTTTGCAAAGGGTTTATTCTATGTTTGGTGATAATATGTAGTTAAATGCACATTTCAAAAGTAGATAAACCTGAACAGTCTACATCTTATTTTAAGTATGTGTGCCACTGCCTCACACAGGCTTCATGAGAGATCTAATTTAAATTTTCTGTGCATGCCATCAAATCTTCTGATTACATGTTTTTCCCCTTGATATGAAAGACGGTAAGAAGAGAAAATGCTTTCCTGGACCACTTGTGGAGCTGTAGTTTTCTAGTTGTCTCTTGGTGGAGGTAAATGATCATTCTGCTTTCTGACACAATGAGCAAGCCTGTCAGAATTGTGGTGGGCTTTATATATCTACAAGGTTTGGTTTACCAAAAAGCTTCCTGTTATTGTCTACAAACCTTGTGCTACAGCCGAAGATACTTGCCAAGAGCAACAGCCTGAGTAATGTTATTGCACCATATTATTTGGACCAAGTTACAGTTCACTTCCTTCCTTTTAATGCACAGTATCCAGCACCACATGGGCATCATTCCAAAGCAATCCTGAATTGTTGACTGTGCTTGTTACAGATAAAGCTGTCACTGAACAAAGAGACAAGTCTAGTTCTTCTAATTTTCAGACTCATTTTGTGGGATTTGAAAACATACTTTTTGTAGGAATGATGAAGATGTTATTATGGAGCTTTGCCCCTAGAGAATTAATAGAACACAAGTTATTCTAAATCTAATATGCTGTGAAAAAAGCAACCCTCAGACCTTTATTAGCATGTATATTGGTTTCAATTACATGCAAGAATTAGAGTATTCTGGTTACCTCTATGTCATAGATAATGGACATGATGATTATGCAGGGCTCTTTTCAGGGATTATCAACACAGGAAAGTTAGTGCACAATGAAGTTGACAGTAAACTGACAATGCAATAGAAACTAGCTATTGCACGGAGCTGGATAGGTTAGTCTGTCTCAAGAATGCTTGAGAGGAGGAAATTAATATGGTTATGTAATCCTGTGGGCTTCTTAGACGCTTGCTAATCCACTCTCCTTTTAAAAATCAAAGCCAAACCATTCTTCTGTCATCTTTATCTCTGCATCTCTAGGTCAGCCATTTAAACTGGACCCCAAATCTGCTCATAGAAAATTGAAAGTGTCTCATGATAACTTAACAGTGGAGCGGGATGAGACATCATCCAAGAAGAGCCACACCCCAGAGCGATTCACGAGCCAGGGCAGCTACGGCGTGGCTGGCAACGTCTTCATCGACAGCGGGCGGCACTACTGGGAGGTGGTGATAAGCGGCAGCACGTGGTACGTGTATAAAGATATCGGGGAAAAGAAGCACTGGTTCCCACCACACAGGTGCTGGCACAGTTTCTCTGACAGAGACCAGTCGCAGCAGAGACATCAGGAACAGTGTAAGATCAGGCCAAGCATGTATTTTCAAATAGTTTGTCAGATGAGTTTCCCAATCTCCAGCACTTTTGGACTCCAGACATAAATTTTTCAGATTATGCATCTTTGTATTTAGCAGCCTTCACAGGACTTTTACTCCACAGCTGGGGTTGGTTGCTTTTTTGAACCCACATACAGTATATATTAAGATTTATTTTTTTAATTGGAGGGATCAAAACCTTTCATCTTGTTTACACAGAGATAACTTTGTAAATGTGATCACTTCTCTACTAAATGTGCAAGATTTTCTGTCCTTCTCTGTGAAAAAAATAAATAAAACTGAGGGCAACTTGATGATCCAGTTTAACAGGGGCAGAGGTCAGATTTGCTTTTGGGAAGGGGACATGAGGCAGCAGAGCTGTAAGTCTGTGCCCCAGGGAATGAAGCAAGGGGCAGGAAACAGAAGACTGCTTTCCTTCACTTCTGAATGATCCTCTGTGTCATACAGGGGTGTATTTCAGAGGGCCTTTAGTCAATGGAAGAGATGTTATCCTTTGGTATTCAAAGACATCATGATGAAAGTTAATGGAGTGGAAAAATCAGTGGGGTCTTCAGGTATTTCCCACTGTCTCAAAGAAGTAAAATGTTGTTTGTCTGTGCCAGCGCTAAGGAATGAGGGAATAAAACTTATGGCAGATTAATCTCTGTTGGTTGAAAGTCCAACAAATACTGCAGTGTCTCTAGAACGTGAGGAACTTTTACATTTCTGTTATATATGACAAATCCGGTATTTTTCCTCAGTATCCTTTAATGAGAATATTTTCACAATCCTTCTGCCCTGCACATCTTGCCATAAATTATGGTTTGCAGAGCAAATGTCTTCACCTGCAGTTGCTTAACTTGGCTTGAAACCCAGTCTCAAAAATGTTCATTTGAATCTGAAAACCACACCAACATCTGGCAAAACATATTTGAAAATGGCAAAATGGGGGGGGATGGGGGGGGAGGGGAGAGAGATGTTTAATGTGTCCTTTGATGTTTATTCTTGCATTCCTTCTTCAGGGCCACATATTAAAGGAGCAAGGAGAGATCAGATTAGCTGACAGATAGCAGTGTATTTTAAAATCAATGAATTCCTCTGTATTCATCTGTTGGAAATGGAAATTTGAGGTCCAGTGATTTAAACCCTGGGTTGCTGAGTATTCAACAATCTTCCTTTTCAATACCAGAGGCAAGCCCTCAAAAAAATTGCCATAGCTGCCAAGCTAGAAATAATACCATGAGCTTCCCTGACCTCTCAGACCCAAAAGAGAGACAGAGAAAGCATTAATTAAGTCTGTGCAGATGTTGTGGTGAAACGTTGTTTAATTAGAGCTTAACTCAGGGCGGTAAGAGGCGGGGGCATTCCAGCGGGTCCTCTGGGCTAACATTTGACTTCACTGAGAGACAAAATGGCAGGAAGCATTTGTTTCCTTGAGATGTTCTTTTGTTTTGCAGGTATGCTATTGGCATTTCCTACAAGTCAGCGCCGAAGCACGAGTGGATTGGCAAGAATTCAGCCTCCTGGGTGCTCTGCCGCTGCAATAACACATGGGTGGTGCGGCACAACAGCAAAGAAATCCCCATCGAGCCCGCGCCTCACCTCCGGCGCGTCGGGATTTTGCTGGACTACGACAACGGTTCCCTTGCCTTTTATGATGCTTTGAACTCCCTACACCTTTACACTTTTGACATTACATTTGGCCAGCCCGTGTGCCCCACATTCACGGTGTGGAATAAATGTTTGACCATTATAACAGGCTTGCCCATCCCTGACCACCTAGACTCCTCCGAGCAGCTCGCGTGAGTGCTGAAAGCCGAAAGGTAGGAGGGCACATCTTCCAGGGCAGCCAGGCAGGGCCACCAGGAGCTCACCCAGAGCTGGAGGATCCCAGACAATGCTGCCAAATTCGGGCAAAACTGACAAGGAGAGAAAATCTCTTCCTGTGTATTTTGTACTGAAGGACAAGAAGTGGCTTTAATAGTAACTTAGAACTCTTTTATTCAGTTGCTTTTGTTTGGTTGGTTTTGTATTTCATCTCCTACAGGAAGATTTATAAATTATTTATAAAAATGAAAAAAAAAGAGAAAAGTGAAAGCCTAGTATGGACATCTGGGAAATAACTTCTTGTTTTTTTGGGAAGGGGGGTTTTTTGCACATTGGTGGTCCTGTTAATTAAAGTTTCATCAGCCTTTTGAATAGTTTTATTTTACAGTGGATAATAGAAGAAAATTGGAAAGATGAAAACTGCATAGTGGACAAGTCAGTATACTTCAGGTTTTACTGTACCAACATTAGCGGTCTCATTACCAGCCTTGTCGAGTGTGAGAGCTCTCAATTTCTACTTTGCACATGGGAATGTGCAGAACAAAAGAACAAAAATAAGCAAGCGAGGAAGTGAAGCTCGCCAACACAGCAAAAGAATAAAGTTTAATTTACTTCTGTTCACAGGGCAATGCTCTCTCTGTTCATAAAAAACATGTGGAGTATCTCCTAGAAATGTGAGTGGATAAATCATCTGGTGATTTATTTTATTGATGGCAATATTCCCATCTACCAGTGCTTCACTTTCGTCTTTGGGAAACATTGTAGAATCACTGAGGATGTGGAGGCCCCATACCATCTCTGAGAATCTGCAGCACTGGAGGAGAGCAGCCAATCCAAGGTCTGACTGTAGACTAATTTGATAGAGCACGGCATCATTTAAGGATTGATTGTAATGGAAGATGTCACGGTTCTGATGGCAGACATGTGAATGCTTATTGCTGATTTACAAGGTTCAACATAGCAAGCCCAGCCAACCTCTCGGAAGTGAGACATGCGCCACTTTACCATTGGTTTTAAATTAAATACAAATGTTTCATTGTCATACACTGTGTAGTGTCTACAACAAAGCAAGGAAATCTGTTTTGCATGTGCTGGATGGAGAAACACTGCAGCTGGAATTTGCTCATAGTTATCATTGTCCCAGGTTGTTTGGGAAAGCACAGTTCACCTTGTGAATGAAAAGTAAAGAGTGAGCTTTCAGCAGCAGTAGAAATCTGCATAGGGAGACCCTATGTTCATCCTGGTGTTGGTAGAAGAGCTTCAGTGAAGGCAATAGAGGTTCTATGTACTTTATCTCAGAGCTGAATCAGGTGCATTTTTTCTTTTCCCCTTTACAGATAAAAGCTTTTTGTAATTATTGCAATGCTTATGTATAAATGATCATTTTGGGAGATGATTGAGGCGTATGACAACTTTAAAAGAATGGTTTTCCTGCAGTGTTTTGTTATTATTATGCAAGTGGTGAATATCTGCCTGTGTAGAGAAAAGATAAATTGAATATCAGCTTTAAAGATTTGCTCAGTAATTTATAACCATGCTTTAGGTGTCTTTTGAAAAAGATGCTTTAATGCACTTTGTTCAGTAATGGGTCCAAAACAAAATGGTCCCAAGCTCAGCTTCAGATTTTTTAAATACTGATTCTCCAGGTACAAAGCTCTACTACAATTTGCCTTATGATTATATCAAAAATTTATGAACAAGATGAGGAGAATATGTACATGCCTGTTTGTTTGGGTTTTTTTTTAATAGAAAATAAATGCCTTTCCACGTTTCTTTGATTTCCCTTTACATGTCCTGCTAACTGCTGAATTAAATGGAGAAAAATCTGGCAGTACATTGCTGCTACCATGGCTTTCAGCTGGGCAACATCCCATAGTTCACAGGTAGGAGCCACTGATCTTTCCCAAGTAGACATAAAAAGACAAAGTGTGTACATATAGTGAACCTCACTGTTTATCATAGTGTCATTAATAATCAAGAAACGTATACCCTCAAAAATGAAAAAGTAAATCAGTCCCCAAGCATCTGAGTAAAATGCTACTGGTACAATCTGATAACCCAACGCCCAGATGACCTGCCCTGGGATGTTGGGAGCTAGCTGAGATGGTATGAAAATTTCGAAAATTAGTTGACAGAAGATGTCTGATGCAAAGCAGTGATAAAAGGATGCATGAAGAAAGGACTTTTATTCTAGGGTTATTGCTAAGTTTCTGCCTAAAAGGAAAGAGTGAATTACCAAAGTACATGTAGCAAGGCTGTGTGTCTTCTCTTTTGCAAGAAATATTAGATCTAGAAGCTGATTTCAGTTGTGGATAAACTGAAAACACTGCTCAGTGTTTGCTTATACAATGTTGGCAGGGATTGAGCTGGATGGAAATACAACCATTGAATTTGGAGAGGTCCCAAGTGATTTCACATATTTTCATTGTAAAGATAGAGCATGAGTCTAAAGAGAGATTGTGGTTTTGGCCACAGGAAAAAGGATGGTCTTTCATCTACAGACCTTGTTGTATCATCTTTATTTTAACACAGAATACTTCATTTGGAGCTAAGCCACATTTCTCCAATGTCCTATTAACTCAGTCAGTGCTCTTTGTGCACATATGTTTGTGTATATATGTACACATATGTATGGGTATACACACACCAGCATATGCACAAATATAGTGTGTAATTTGTGTATACACACACATATGTATATACACAGGCAAAATGGCAGCAATTAGTCAGGTGTTCCTTTTTTGTTTGTTTCTTGGAAAATTTCGTATTCTGTATGACAATGAGGAAACAAGTTTGCTATGAATAGTATTCTTCTGGACATTTTTTAGCAAACAAAATCTTTTTATTTTACAATACTTGATTCAATGCCTGATTAATCAATAAAAACTTCCATTTGAAAATGTAGCTTCTGTGGTCTGTGACATTTTGCATGGTCCATAGTAATGAATTGAAATCTGGGGGAACAAGTAATCCTTGTATAAAAATAAAATATGGTACTTTAATGTAGCAAGCAGTCTTAGATGAGGATTTTTCCCTTTTTTTGAAAGTTTTGTGACTAGGAATAAAGTAACATTATATAATGCTGTCTTTAACAAATGCAGATTTTTGAGGAATTATCTGCTGAGATGCAAGCAATGAAAGTGGTAGATAAAGCCTGTGTTGGTATAATGATTGTTTCAAAAGTGTACTTAAAACCCAATTTGGGGTTCAGCAGAATTAGAGCACATAATAACACAATCTCTTTAGGAGATAGTAGCAGCTCAGAGTAGTGTTGAGCTTGAGGAAGTGGAAGGGTGGGGGACTATTTTTCTCTGAGACCAGATAAGATTTTCCATGTGTTTGGCTTTTATGTGTTAATGCACACCTAATAGGGAAAAAAAAATCGTGCTGAAATGGGCTATATGTCATAAATTATTTAGTAGACTGTCTCCAGTCTACTGTATTTTCCCATTGTTGGCTTTCAGAGAGCAATAAAGTTGCTGGGTTTTCTGCCATTAGTTTATTTTTTATGACTTTTGGGTATCCCATTTTTCCATTGCTCAACAAAGAGACTCTCAGTTAGCAGAGGGTCCCAAGGGTGGGACGCATAAAAGTCTCTCAGGTCTGGGTACACTGTGAAAAGCAGGAAATCTGCAAGTACAGGTGAAAACACATTTTTCATTATTTTAGCAATAGTAGGTCACTAAACACCAGTGTGCATCATCTGTTTTGGTCCTGTGTCTTAATTGCAAACACTATGTTCTTTACACATTATAAAACGCAACAGGACACTATTGAGAGCACAAATTAAAATGTCAGCTCATTAACCAGTTCATTTTGAGATGGCCAGACTTTATAGCTGAAGGACTGTGGGAGATTCCATTAAAATATTATTTATTAATACAGTAAATATTTCTTTTTTAATTGGTCTTATAAAGCAGATGTCTAGGTAGTTAGCAGATTCTGCTTTAAGCTGCAGCAGCACAATTTTCAGATAAGCCCATGAAACAAAACAAAGTGAGGATTGCTAGTGGCTCTCATCTGTGTCACTGAAACTGAGGGTGTTCATTTTAGTTGGAAAAGCTGTTTTAGTTTGAGGTTGAGGAATGAAGAAGAGCTGACCCCCACAGTAAGTGCACACCAGTACCTCAGTACTGGCCAGGGCACACCTGGCCTGAAGGCCTTCAGTGGGGCAGCTTTGGGGAGCTGGTGATGAACAAAAACATGCACAAGTTGCTTATGGAGTGATGTGCTGGGAGTTTAACTGTTACACCATTTCTCATGTATTTTCACATACTGATTTTTATAATACTGGAAGTGTGTCTTGAAATAGAGGGAAGTAAAATACAGTATTTTCCTGTCTTACTGAGTTGCTTGCCCATACAGAAATGAGCACAATGTTTTTGTCTTCTCCACATTGAGAAAAATCCCACTCACTTCAAGTGCTGATGTTGAACTATTTGTATTTAATATGCTTTCTGAAATTAAAGAAACCTCTTTACATTTTAACTATTGATTTAGTACTTGATATAGTAAAAAATTAAGAGACTAAAGAGCAATGATATTAACAATGATATTTCAGTGTGGGCTAGACCCTTGGTTTGAACTGTGACATTTAGGGCATCCGTGTACATAAATCAAATCTCTGTGCCAGAAACATTAAATTGTCATTCATGTGGGAGTTGAACAGTGCAGGTGCAAGTGTTTCCTTCTGAGGTAGGCTTTTGCATTAACTCCGCTCTTTGAGTGGAATATTCTGTTTCTTTAATTTTTTTTAACTGGTTTTCTGATTCAAGTGCAGGCCCAGTTAATGAGACTGTAAATAATACAATCATTCATCATGTTACTAATTTTAGCAAGCCCTGCCATATCGTGTGCCTCAGGCAGGTTGCTGCATACCTCAGCTGCAATCTCAACCTTTACAACCTCACCTCCAGCATGAGGACTGATGCTTAAGATATTGACCAAGTGTGTAACTTTCCCAGGTGGAATTCATCCTGCTTTGAGTAAGGAACTCCAGCACAAATCATGATACCAGTTAAAGGTGAGGGAGACATATATTGCACAAGGGTGCTATAGGAAAGATATGGGCTAGACAACCATCACTGTTGAGGCAGTTCTGGTTTAGAAGTGCAACAGTATATTAGGAAGGTGTGAAGTCTTCTACTACAGTGTGATCAACAGTGGCATTGTTACTGCTGCCTGAGAGAGGAATGGAGTAGCAAAAGGGAGTTCTGGAGCAATGCTGAGAGAGATCACTCAGAGTGACAGGGCAGCTGAAAACCTGCCACCATGCCTTCCTTGGCACCATGCTGCAGCTCTCAAAGCAAGCCTGCACCTATTAATCCTTTTGTTCCAGCTCAGCCTCAACCCACATTCCCAAATGTCAGGAAAAATAATATTGCAATTACACGTTTGAAAGCCTAACCTGAATAAAAGCAGCAGAGCAGGGATGACAGCCCTGGGCCTTGATCCTCCTTTATTCACCCAGATTTTTACATCTGCTGACTTCAAAGGAGATAGTCCTGATTTACACAGAGGTAGGTACAAGCCCATGAATCTTCACTTTCCAAAGAGTCAAACCCAAGCGGAGCAGGAGCCCCTGTGAGAACAGCTCAGACTTCCCAGTAAATCATGTCTTTGGAGAAAGCACTTTAGCTGTTAGCAAAACTGCAGTTTCTCATGAGCTGTTTCCCAAGGCCAGCCCAGGTGTGTTTTAAAATGTCTGGTTCCTTTAAAATGTATGGCTCAGTAACATTCTTCTTGGGTGAATTGTTCAGGCAGTGCTTTGCTGTTTCCTCCAAGTGCAGGAACAATTCTCTTAGCAGGTGCTGTGTTACTTTCATAAAATCTTGAGATTCACAAGTTATAATATAATGCTCTATCTAGCATAAGACTATTGTTCTTGGACTTCCATTTAAAAAGGGATAATAGCTAAAAAGTTTAGAAGTCTGCTTCCTTTAACTGTCCTAATTTATATAGTGATTTGAATTCATGGAGATATTTCCTCTTAAGGAATAGCACCTCATTTCATGTTAATACACATGGACAGATAGTAATTAGGAGTATTCCTGAAAATTATGAACCCTTACAATAGTTTATAATCAAACCTTTAAAAGGCAGCAAATGGAGGCTTTGTGGTTTTTATAGTCATTGAACAGGAAAAAAACAGCTATAGCTGTTTAGATCACTGAAAGGTAACAAATGACAGCTAACTGTTACATGACAGGATGGGATAAGTTTTCATTAGCAATTTTTTTACTTCACTCTCATTTTTATTTTACTTGGAAAATAGACAATTCCACTTAAAAATGTTTCTCTGATATTGTTCTATTTCTTCACCTTTCTTTTGTTTTCAGTCTCATTTTTAAATATTAGAGAGTCAAGAAGTGTGAGTTTCAAAAAGTTGGCTTTATTTTTTATTTTCTTTAAAATTACCATTTTCAGGATGTGGACAAGAAATTAAATTAGAAGTCAAAATACTAATTCAATATGGTAACTTGAATGTTGAGAATATTTTTGAAGCATAATTTAAAGAAGGAATGCAGATAAACCTGTCACTCTTCTACAATTACTGAATTATTTGGTTTCATTATTCTGGGCTTAATAGCATTTCTCTCTAATTAAAACAGCACTAGGAGACCTGATTAAGGAGCACAAGCAGAGAGATAGTAGATTATTTTAGGATAACCCTGGAACCAGCTCCCTTTAATAGCAGTAATTTATATACTCAACCTCAATAATGTCAGCTTGGGGGTTTGGGGGTTATTTTTTTTATTATTAAATTATGTGTCCTCACTAACAGTAGTTCATAGCCTAGAAGTATGTGTCTTTCTTTGGAAGCATGGATTCCAATCCCTTATTCTATTGGGATTCTCTTCCCTTATGGAATAGTAACAAGGTCCTCCCTGTGGCAGGTGTGAAGGTGGTGCCAACATAGTGAGAACATCTCCCACCAGCAGAGGATTGTTTGATCTATTTATGTTGTCTTGTTTATGCAAGTAGAAGTGATGGCCAGAGGATGAAGTAGATTCATCCAGATTTGTAGGTATAGGAAGATGTGGAAAGCCTCTGTTACATTAATATTTACAACCAGTAGCACACACAACCCAAAATTTGAAATTAGCAAATGGTGATTTGTTCCTTTATACAATCAGTCACATTTTCTTTTAATTTCTTCTAGTGACTGTGGCCTCTGTCTCAATTTTTCCATCAGTTTACATTGACATGCTCCTTGAACATTTCTTAAAGTTGGTGAGGTTTTTTTACATATTAGGTTTTAGTCAAGAAAACTTTTTTTTTAAAACAAACATTGCTGATAGAGTGTCAGCAGGTTATGGTAAGGAGTGGAGATGAGGAATAGAACCCAGAACAGGTACAAATAGTTCAGAATAGAATAATACTGTTTCTCTTCTAACAGTCTAATCATAGAATTGCATATATTTAGACAAAGAGGGTTTATTATTAAGAAAGTGCCCTGAGTTATGCTGTAAATTCTAAAATATGTAAAAATTGAGGGAACTAGGATAAACCTTTGAATTACATACACAAAAAAAAGAAGAAAAAATTTATTTCTTCACTATCAATAATTCATATTTACCTACTTCCTTCCATAGGAGGGATGAAACAGGAATGATTTGTCTTTCCATTTTTATGAAGTCACTGCTCCATATTAGTGTTACTTGGAAATCTCTCATGTGAACAAGCACAGAATTCTCAATAATCTTGAAGTCTGCATAAGCCATTAGCCAGTTTTAAGGCTGGCAGTTACTCATCAAGTTACGAATGCTTTCATGTGTATTTAACTGTGCCAGTAGAAACATGTAGCATTAAAAAAAATGATCAATCAGCTACAAAGCTGCTACTTGGGTTAGGGAAAGGAAAATATTTTCATGGACCTGTACTCGTGCTGGTTCTCATGCACAGAGAAGCCCTAACTCCTGACAACCTTTTATCTGTTTCTGGAATTCCAAAGCTCTGCAAATCGTGGTTGGTATGTATGGGTACAGCTCACCCCAGTGCCCCCTCTGTTCCAGTTGTTCCCGCTTCTCCACAAGCAGAAAGAGAAGCAAGGCAGCTCCCAAAGGTCTTCATCTCTAATTCTGCCCTGACATTTCTCATGGCACGAACAGTAAAGGCACATCTTGGATGGCCACATTTTGTGTGGCAGCAGAATTACACTGTGAAGTTTTAAGCAGGCTTCTCTGGGATAAAACCTTACCCCACAGAAAGAGAGTCTGAACTGGCTCCAGTAACAAGGTCCAGACATTTCTTAGGCAGCTTCTGCAGCTTCTGCCACTGTCCGGAAAAGAAAGGGAAATCTGCTGCAGGACAGGCTATGTGACTGGCACATTTTCTAAAGGCATGTCCAAAAGGATCAAAGGGAAAATTTTAACATAATTCATCCTCATAGGAAGGTCTGCATAAGGAGGATGGATACATTTTTCTATGTTTCCATGGAAGCATGGAAAGGTGCCTCCTTATAGGTCAGGTCTGGCAGTGCTTGTGGGCAGGCAGCCCCTCATTTCATTTGAAGAGTGAAAAATCATTTTCCCACGATTTTTCTTCTCATTCTCCTAAAAGTTTGACAAATGGGAAGAAAAAATTGTCAAATCCCATTGCATGAAGGCTCATACCACTGATCTTCATTGTCAAAGTGAAGAAAATGCAAAAACTAACAAAGAAAAAAACCTAAAGAAAATATAATAAAACCTCTATGTGCAAAACTTTTATTTGTTACAACTGACATATCTGACATATTTTTAATCTGCTACTATTAAAACAGTAGCAGATTGAAAGTATGATTAAAAAGCACATTAATAGAAACAAAGTGGAGGATTTATCATGACGGGAGCTCTGGCAGAGAAAGAGAGAACTAGAGGTTAAAGGCAGAAAGAACATCCCTGGGAAATACACCTAGGAAGGTAAAACCAGAAAGCATTGCTACCACAGTGCAGTGAGTCTGGTAGACACTCACCTGGAAGACTGCAAATTCTGGTCTAAAAGAAAGATGATATTCAACAACACAGGATCAGATAAAGGCTCATCTTAAGACAAAGCCAAGGAAGAGCTTAGATGATAAGGGGAGATGTAAATGTGGCATTGTAGCCATTACTGTCTGAATAGAGATAACAAAGCAGTTGTGCTTTTAAATACATGATTAGGGATAGCCCCAGGAAAGGAGAGTCACAGTTCTGAATAAAAGTTAAAATTGGTACAAGAATAAATTCAGTCAGCTCTTTTATGAACAGTTAGGTTGATAGAAATCAAGAAGTTTACTTTGTGGGAAGGCAAGAGGAATAAAGAAACCTTGCTGATTCGAGAAGAAGTTTTGTGTTTGAAATTAATCACATTTCAGTCTAAATGAGCAAGTATTAGTCACCTAGGTATAAGCATGTTTTCTAGGCATCTTCCATAAGGAATGGGAAACAAATAGCAACTGCAAATGTTCATTCCAGGTATTCTAGTCACCTAAGTCAGAACAGGGAGAATCTCACTCCATGCCTGAACTTTCGCCATTGGCCCTAAGAGGAGTCACAGACACTAGAGTGTATTTTGTATCTGTCCTTTGGATAGCTCAAGTCAGATCAAGTGACTACCACTCTATATATTTAGAGAATGGTATATTGACATTTTTATAGTGGTGATTACAGAGTGAATCCATTTCTTTGGATATAATACAAGAATTTATAGACAGCTCCTGTCTCAAAATCCTTACTATGCTAAAGTATGAAGGCAATTTTTCACTGGCCTCAGTGAAGCCTACATTTTGCCTCTTAAATATGAATCAGGTGAAATATTGTAGGTCAAAGTCATATTAAATCTCTCTCAACAAGGAGTGTTCTAGCCACCGAGCCCTGTTTTTTCAAAAGAAGACATTTATAATAATGCTTCAGTAAAACCACTATTCAGACAGTGTCAATGAATAAATAAACATTTATTTGACTACAGAACAAACTGGCTTGAGATTTTATGTGCTCATATGCATTCTATTGCACTGATCCTGTGCACAAGTATTTTGGCTTCTAAATTGATTTGCTTACCTAATGCTGAAAAATGCTACACATTAATAGCATTTCCTGGGCCAAATGATTTGGTTGTGTTAAGGAACCAAGAGCTCCTCAGCAAAACTGTCTTCTAACAGAGAAGTAGCTGACAGTTAAAAGAAATGCATAAGAGACAGCTGAGAAATGCTGGCTCTTTAACATATAAGTTGGATGCTGAGGTCAAAAATACTTGGTTTTTTATGTTATTTATTTAAATCTTCTGCAAAGGAAATGGGGCTGGTTCTCTGAAGGATAACTGGAAAGCCTTTTGATATTCACGGTAGATTGTTTTGGATGGCTGCCTTCCAGAAAATGAGAAGAAAAATATATTCTGTAGATGGATGTAAATATCCCTTTTTCCAGGGTTTTAACTTAGAATCACCTCTCTATATTGTATAGGTCACTTTCAGAGGTTTTATTGTATCTATTTCTAAACAGCATGAGTATTTATCTAATGATGCTGTGGTGAGGAATGCTTCATTCTTCAGGTTAATAGAGTGCACAGTTGAAAAAATCCTTCACATGCAAAGTATTGTTAACTGCTTGTTCATAAAAGGGAAGGAAATGACTCAGGCTGAACAAATTTTGAAGTTAAGATTGTTGATGCTCTTCAGGCTGATAGAAAAAGAATTCTGAAATAAAAGGTGAAAGTTTCTGCAGGAAGCACTTTCTGTCAGGGAAAGGATTAACAATCCAGGAAGGTCAGAAGGAAAACTGTCAGAAAATCACTCAAACTAGGGAAATATTTTGTAAAAGGTGTGACACAGAGGGAGTTGGTGGGGTTAAAGTCATGGTGAAAGGTGACTGAGATGGCCTGGTGTGCTTTGGAGGGACTTTGTGAGGATTCCTATTCACAGAGAATATGGGATTTGCTTGTGAAACTGCTCTGGCCCATACTGCTTAGGGCTCTGGGAGTTGGAAGCAGCATCAGAAAATAATGGAACTGAAATACAAATCAAGAGAGAAGGAACTGGGAACAGAAAATGGCACAACATGGAAAACTTCTGTAAAATGAGTCTTCTTACTGTTGGATTTGAAACATTGATGAGTATTGAAATGGAGACAGCTTTTAAATTACAATTTATTTTCACAGGTTGTGCCAACATGATTTATTACTTCTGTTAATTTTAATTATTTGAACAAAAATGTTCCTCTGTTTCTGGTGTCTAAATCTCTATCTGCCTACAATCTTAATTTATGTCCAAGCAAGACCTTACATCCTTAGGTATTTCCCAGTCCACAGAAGCATGGAATTAGTCCTATCTCCTCATAAAATTTGGGCTCTTCTGCCAGCATGGTAAACAAAGTGGAGACACATTTTTCTGTCTCTAGTTGAAACAGCCAAAGTTTTTTGACAAATGATGTAACCTGATGGGTACTGAGGCCTCTTGGTTTGGGAGCTTGGTGGGTTGATGTGGCAGAAGCAGTGATGGTTTGTCTTTTACATGGAAGCAGGCACTGATTAGGTGATTAAAATTCAGATGGTTTTGTGCTGGATTGCTGGAAGGGAATGTTTCTGAAGGGTGGTGAGGATGTTTGGTGCTGGAGCACGAGGAAGTTTTGCCAAGGCATTGGTGAGGTGTCACTGTCAAAGAAGTTATTGAATGTAACCACAGTCAATGTAATTCAAAAGGAATTTGACAAAATCTTTGTAAAGCTATTGTGCTCTGAATGGTGTTAAAATATGGAATTTATGTAAATGTAAATGAACTGATGTTTAGTCATTGGAATAAGATTCTACAGATGTATTGTGGGATATATATAAATGAATGTGTAATCTAGATTATTTGGGTTATAAAAGATGGTGCTTTGACCATCTGTCAGTGATTTGGTTTTACTGGGCTAAGGAAATCGTGGCTATGAAAAGAAATAGCAATTTATTAGCAAGTTTTGGATTGTATGAATGTGTCTTGATTTTTGTAATAAAGAATGTTAACCCTACTGCTTAATTTCTGCTAAAGTAAACCAGTGAATTTCAGTAGCAATTTTATTTTGGGCAGAATAGATCTTAACAAAACCAGGAGTGATAATTAAACCTTATCTGATCTCAGTTTAAGATAATTGTCAACAGACAAATGACTGAATCATAGCCTTGCTAAGAATTCCCATTGAAGGAGATCACAGAGCATATCCAGCTGGAGGCAGGTCTCCAGAAATGTATCCCAGAGGTAGCCCTGAGGAAAACAAGAAAGGCCGTAGTGAGGAAAAACAACAGGCCACCAATGGGTGGATTTCTGACTTTTTATAATCAAGGATAACAGCTCTCCTGGCAAAGGGAAGGGAAGGGCAGCCAGCCTCACACCTTCACATTAGATCAAGGTGACTCCCTGAAACAAAGCCACCCACCCCTTCTCAGACAAGCTTTCTCCTCCATTTCATTTCATAGGCACTGAAACAATTCTGAAGGAAAATGATTTTGGGGTGTAGAACTATGGAAGTCAGGGGTAAAACAGCAAAGCTAAATTAGCAAATGTGCACAGGTAAGGAGAGAACAAAGAGGTATTTTACTGGGATTAATATGCTGTGGGAAAGATGAGTGAAATGAAGTTCAGAGGATTTTTTCCTCTTACTGAATCAACATAGTTTTGGGATTATCTCTGAGTCATAAATTCCAATTAGCAGTAAAAAAAAAAAACTTTTAACTGAAAGACAGCTTTCCATTACATTCCCAAAGCCTTGCCTCAGAGATACCCATCTAAACTTGCTCAGAACTACTCATCAAGTTCACTTTAGAAGAATCACACCTATTTATTCACCTTTTATTACTGAAAAAAAAATATATATATAAAGTACAAGAGCCAACAGTGATACAGGATTTATAAACTGTATACTTCTCTCCTGGCAGAGGCATGACATGATACATAGTTAATTGTTACTTGAATTAGTATGTTTTATGATCACTTTAGTCAAGGCAAACTCTCAGCCTACAATTATTGCAGTCCTGTTCTGATGTTCCATCAGCTCTTCCAAGAGGGCTAAGCCAGGATCTCCCAAGAGCTGGAAATGCTGAATTTCCATCCTTGCTCTCATCAGGATAAGTGCTGAACATGGCAGTCAGGCAATGCCTTCCTTGCTGTGCCTGAAGACCAATTCCACCTCCCCAGCTTTTTTTCTCTCTTGTAGCTTTAATGTCCCTAGTCTTTTTTCAGTCTTCTCCTGCAAGTCATGTTTTTTGAGGTTTTTCATCATTTGCATTGCTTCCCTATGGATTCTTTTCAATTTATCCTACATTCCTTTTACTACAAGGGCGGTGTCCAAAAGTGAATACAAAATTCAGTGCAAGACTTTATCAGCTGTTTGGAACAAAAGGATAAAAACAATCATTCAAGCCTGCAACCCCAAATACAGTGCTTGCCTTTCTCATGACAACAGGTCAAAGCTGGATAACATTCCCCTCACAGCCATTGCAGCCCCTGTGGACTCAGGAGAGCTACCTCCCCTCTGTCTTCACCTTGTCAGGAACACGTGTGGATTTAATCCCACCTCATCAGGATCGTGTTTGTTTTCAGTCCTGTGCTGCAGTGAATTTACAGTCTGCATCAGCTGCAAATATAATAAACATATCCTCTGTTGCACATTTTGAGGTGTCTGGGAGCTAATGGAAAAACGTTGAGCCTGATATGAACCTTCTCTTCCTGTGACAAGTACCCATCAGTGCCACTGTTGTGACAATGTACTTGCTGACAGCTTCTCTCTGAGCAGAGTTTTCCCAGCAGCTCCTATACCTGCTTGTGCTAGTTTCAGTCTGCTAACATTTCCCTTGTTTATTTGTAAAATTGCCCACAGGTCACAGTGCCAGAAGCCTCACTGAGAACTGACTGTGTGACAAGCACTGCCTCTTGGCTCTTCCTGGTTCTGGTTACCCTGCTGTAGAAGGAAACACAATTTGTCAGATATATTTGTTCTTGACAAATGCCTATTAACTTACACTCATTTTGAAGCTATTTTCTATGTGCTTGCCAATTTATTTTACAAGAAAAGGCACATAAAGGGCTGACAATGATGACTGCTATTCTAAAACAATGGTGTGATTCATTTTCCAATAACTGCCAAATGCTTTCTTCACCTTTATATGTAATATAAACCACAAAAAAAAAAATTACTCTATGATCCCAGAGAGATGAAAGAGGAAACAGATATTCTATGAGATGTCCAGTTCCAGCCTAAGACACTTAAATGCCCACATGTATGCGACTAATGCCTAAGCATTGGCATCTATTGCCATTTGGGAAACTCCAGAGCTTAGGAGATAGCTACAGGGACTGGCAGATGTGCCACAGGATCTATGGGAGACTTGGCTTCTCCAGAGCAGCAGGCAAGATGCTCTGGATGTGGAAAATGGCCCATAGTTAACAACTGGGTCATTCCTTGGTTGACCTAAATTAATTGACCTTAATTTTGTCATTTTAATCTCTAATGGAATCTCTGCTCGTTTAGTTTTATGCTGCCGCTGAACTTTGGTTCCCTGTTTTTGGCTGGCCCTCTTGGGCATGTCATCCTGAAGCTCAGGCTAAAAGAAAAAAAAAAAAAAGCCCTTTTCTTCTTTCTTGTGTTCCTGCCCTTTTAGAATATGGTTATTTTTACATATAGGGGGAGGGAGGAGGAGAATCTTTTCCCTTTGCTATATACTCCTTGGAGCAGACCTATCAGTATCTCAATTTAACTGCCTTTGCTCCAGTAATTACAGTGAGAGAGAAACCATTCCCAGCACTGCTGCTTGCATCTGAATTACTGGTGCTCTCTCAAGTTTTTAAAAGTCAAGGAGCAAAGAAAAGGGATCCTCATACTGGTCTGAGTTTAGAAAAGGCCTTTAGTGGATACAATGAATCAGTAGCTTAATCTAGGAAGAAAAAAGAACATGTGAAAATAATCCCATACCATTGGGAATTAGGACAGCACTGTGATGCAAATGGAGAATTTTAGAATCAGGAAAGAATATGCATAAGGAAAAAGAAAGAAAAGGCTGAAGTTATTTTTACTTACACAGAAGAAGCTAACAGGCAGCTTTTATCATACATGGAGAAGTATAAAGCAGAAGGCTTTATACTTCATTCCTCCATCTCTGTCATGTGATTTATTAATTTAAGTCCAGCTCTCTCTTACTGCAGTGGCTGGAGGTGCACAGAGGATTGGTGCTGCTCTGCACACATTGCAGGGGAGGAGATGGATTTGCATTAACTGGGGGACCAGGAGCCCTGCCTGAGAAAGGCAGAGGGCCCTTTCTGCACCCAGGCTCTGCTCAGGATGCAGCCACATCCCTGCCTGGCTGTGCCATCAGCTCACAGCCCGGAGAACTGAGGGAAGACCCTTGAGCAGCAGCAGCCCCCTGTCCCTGCAGCAGCAGCAGCAGCACCCAGGCTCCTGCCCTGGCAGCTCCCACAGCTGGGGCCATACAGGTGTGGCATGAGCACAGTGACATCAGCGTGTCACCTTCAGCGCCAGCCGGGAGCGTCTGCATGGCAAGGACCCATTGCACCACCACTGTGCTCTCTTCTCTCTATGTCCACTTTGGCAAAAGCCCAGTTTTTAATCTGGCCATGTCCAAGCCAGTTGTGCTCTGGAATCTGTAGAGCTGTGCTAACACCAGACTTTCCCAAGGTGATGTACAAGGTTAGCAGGCAAAGTGGAAGCAGTGAGTTGCATTTGCTTTTTTGAATGTAACTCCCATGATAGCAGAGCCATGCACTTCCCAGCTGAGGCAGGCTTACAGAAGACATTCCCAAAGTGTGGATCTTCTCTATCCATATGTTCATCCATGCTTCGACCAATTAACATCTCATCCATCAATGTAAGTCAAACAGTCTTTATAAAACAGATTTCAAAAAAACTCACATTTTCTTAAGCGTCCTGGCAACAAGACTCCACAGTCTGCTTTGGAGATTTTTTTTTCTGCCTAAAAAAAATTGAAATTGCTGAAGAAAAATGCATTAAAAATGTTCACAATTAATTAAATTTTGTTTGAGGATAACTTAATTCTAAAAAACTAGAAAGGCATGTGATTGTCATGATTCCTTAATAAAGAACAGCTAGAACATTATAAACATTCTTAGCTGTGTTCTAGTTACTATGTATCTCACAATTTTCATTGTGAAGCTGTTTAAATTAAGAAGGGCTAATATTTCTTTTTCTTTTATTTTTTTTCAGTGTCTCTGGGCCAGCTGGAGGTGGTTTTGAAGGTTTCAGTAGGAGACTCTTTATATTGAAATTGTCGTGATGATTAATGTAACAGAATAACGGTTTTGGAAAATAAGTCTTACCTTAATTCCACTTTTAATTAATTTAGTTTCAGCTGCATGTGAAAACACAAAATTCAAGATTTAAACAAATTTAAAATGGCCTTTTTTTGGAGTGACAGCTATACCTGAAAAAATGGAAGTGGAAAAATCTTTAGAAGAATAATGTTTTTAGAACTTGGCATTATACATATGATTTCTTGGGAAAATAAAGGAACATTGAGGGGAGAATTATCTTTTAAGCTTTCTGTTTAAATCACCAGATAATTCAATAAACAGAGGAGCACATTGCTCTGCTTGTCATATTCTCAGGTTTAATCTCAGCTGTAAGAAGCTAGTCCATTGTTAAGACTGAAAACCTCTGCTGTGAAAGGGAAATACAATAACCTTTGCTGCAGAGACACCAGGCGTTTTTCCCTAACGAGCACTGTTGATAGAGTGATGTTTAATCTTTGATGGCAATATCTAGGATGTATTGAATTGCAATAAAACCACTTTCCAGACACAGTATCTTCCAGGATTATAAAATATATGGACAAACCATATGATTCTGTATAATGGCATTAAATGCTACCTTGTAGTGCCAGGGACATTTGGGTATTGTTGTAATTTTGATGTCTTACACAGGAAAAATCCAGAATGTTTGATGGCTTTGTTAAGTGGCAAGATTTTGTTCCTGCATTTCAGGTCAGCAGTAAATTCTTACCTTATTACTGTTATAAAACTCAGAAACCTGAAGCTGTGTTATATGACTCTCCCCTAGGAAGGGTCAGTGATTCACTTCTTTTGCTGCTACATAATGATGGTAGGAAGCACCACATTTGCAGAAGAAAATTAGGAAGGATTGTGATCCAAACTCAGTACTACACAATTGCAATTTAATGTACTACTATAGAAAAATTAATTTTATTATCATGATCAAAGTGGATTCTCACTGGAAGAATAATTTGGGAGGGAATTAGAATTATTAAAGTACTCTGAGAATTGTGCATGAGCTAAAAATGAAAGGGAAGAGTGGAAGGAAGAAAAGGCTAGAAGCAGAAGTAGAGTGATATGCAACCATTTTATATTATATCCTTCATCAGGCATCTGAGTGGCTCATAATTTTTGAAGTCCTGTCTCAATGTAGGATAATATTTAATCCTAATCCTGCAAGATAAGTCATGGCTTTAATGTCTGTGGTCCAGTCTTATGCTCTAAAAAAGCAGAAAAATCATCACCCTTCTCCACATGAAGCCCCTGACTGAGGGAATCAAAGAAAAAAGGCTCATGTCCCTTAGGGCCTTTCCTTGGCTATCTTTCTAAGACCCAGCAAATTGTCACCACTGAAAAGTAAAATCCAGGTTTCAAACCAATCATCTCTGCAAACTGGAACCCAGGAGAAAGTTGGGATAAAGGGTTAATGTGGTTCCAGTAACTTAGCACTAGGCAGGAATCTGTCTTCGTGTTCCATAGCTTCAAACACATTTCATTTCCACCTCTAGGCAATAGCAAAGTATGTTACCAAATTCATGGGACAGGATTAAGCCTGTTGTAGCCAGGGAATTTTTAAAATGAACTGGGATTAATCTTGCCTTCCAATTAAATGCTAATCATTTAGTCTAAACTAGCACTTAGCTTTCTGCTATAGCCAAGGGAAAAGGACAGACACCTCTAAAGAGTGATTATTCCAACTGCTACTGAATATCCAGGGTGGAATGAACCACCTTTCATGAATGTCTATAAATCTCCACAGAATACAGGAGTCTGGATGATCCACTAAACTCACAACTTTATTTTGAATCATGTTAAACTAGATGGGATTAATTTCATTCCTGGTGATTAAAATAAGGCATTTTGCACGCTGACATCAATTGTCCAGACAAATATAAACAATGTCAAATACAGATGTAAAATACATCTGCTTCTATCCAGCCTCATAAATAGAAGAGTCAGCTATTTAGCTAATTACTACTTTTTTTCCAGATAACATTACTGAAGTCTGGCATGAATAATCTGATTCACCGACTTTTCCTAAATGTCTAGATTTAAATCTATAGATTGTTCTAAATCTCTCAATTTCTCTGAAAGAAAAGCAATCTTAGGATTGCTTACAATAGTACTGGTTATGTCAAATCATCATCAGCTTTCTGTGGGCCTGATATAATTTTACAGCCCAAATTACATTTGTTTTATTTTGAAAAGATGAAAAAAAAGAGCATTTAGGCTAGAAATATGTCTATCATGTATCACTGGCTTTTGTTAAGTAATTAAAATTGAAACCACATTAATACCAATTACTCGAGGTGCAGTGATTCTGTAACTTGTGCTCTGCTGTTCTGAAGCTGCAGAAAGCCAAACAATGGGAACTTTAGGATGTTGTGGTCCTCAATAATGTCACAGTTCCTTGAGGACCAAGTCATCCCAGTTACAAAGAATGATGGCAGTGTCACATGCATTGCATTCCCTGCCACTCATCAATTTTCCAGACTGGAGATAGGGAAATGTGGGATGTGGCTTTTCTAACTTCCTTATCCTTTTTGAAATGAGGCCTGTTTTCAGCGAGCCTGACAAACAAGTTTCTTTGGAGATGTTGATCATTTCCATTAGCAGCAGACAGTAGTTTTTCCTCTGGCTTTCCCCAGTCAGGGAGAATACAAATCTGCTTTGTAGAAGGCAGCTCACATAATCCTAGGGGCTTCTAGAGTTTCATTTTGTTTAATGGAGTTTCATTATGCTGGGGTAGTGAGGTGGTTAATACCTACCAGACCAGCTGAAAGTTTTCTACCCCTGTGAGTTCCTGTCACATTTAGTTTACTTCTTCTGCAAAATAAGTTGGGAGTTCTTTGTAGGTTGGTCTTAGGTTTAATTCAAGGACACTCAGTCTTTGAATGTCTGCTGTAACTGGCCTCTACTGGTTGTTGGTCATGCTGTACTTAAGGAGAAATCAAAACACAGATCATAGATACAGTCAGACAACAATAGATAGATAGATAGATAGATAGATAGATAGATAGATAGATTAGATAAATAGATAGATAAGCAGACAGACACAATCTCAGGGACAAAGAGAGCTTTTACACAGATGTGTCATGCATAGAGTTCCCCACAGTCCACAGTTTTTCATTTCTAGGGATGGTGTATCCCTAGTCATCACACTGCCAAAAATCAGAAGGGGAAAACGTATTTACTTATTGTCCTAGCATTCCAGCTATGGAATGTGCACAGAAAGGCAGTGGTGTTCCCAGCTAAAGCTGTGTTCACCTTCAGGAAAGAGAGCAGACCCAGGGAACTGTGATGTCCCCATTCTGTGGTGGGTTATGTAGCAAGGCAATACCAAGACTGGCAAGACTCCTGAGTCCCTGCTTGGAGTCATGCAAGGAGTGTTGGAGGTGAAAGAGCTGCAGAAGGGATGAAGAGTTTGTCTGGGATCAGTGTTTCCTGGGACCATGCAAAGAACCCTGATGGTGCCAGGCACTTTTGGGAGAGAGGAAAGTTTTCTGGCAGGATAACTGGGCCAGTTCACGTGGGCAGCTTGGATCAGGAGCATTAACCCTGGAACAGGGCTGTTCTCCACAAAGCTTCCTTGGACATCCTGCAGCAATTGGTGTAAAACAAAAAATAAACCCAGCTTCAGCATGAAAGACCAAAGTCTGGGTCCATTGCTTTTATATTTGCATCTAGAAACATACCAAAACCAAATTAGGCTGGTACGTCATTGGGATAACAGAACAAATGACAGGACAGCTACAGAACATGCCATGATTTTGCCGTATGAAAAACAGTTTTCTTTGTGTGATTTCAGGAGACAATTAGCCTTCTAGATAACTTTAGCTGATATTCATCTTTATTCCTCTATCACCTGTAAGTACTGGTGAAGAAATTACTGACTTCATAAGGAATTAAAACTACACTTTTAACTCCAAAGCTTTGTTAAAATTTCCTTGACCTTTTACACCTTTTTGTTAATTTGAAAGGATATTTTCAGCAAGTCTGAGATCTTCATTGAAATGACTGCAAAGCAATCCCGAATTCTTCCAGTGAGCTGAGCTACAGGGCACAAGGAAGTAAAACAATCTGCCTTGTGCTCAGGAACAAGAGGCATTTCTTTGTATCAAAAGTAAATCCAGCTGCTGTCAGCAATGGCTGCCCTTCTTTGTTACCCCGTGGCTCTTCACAGCTTTGATTGAGTTTTTTAATAACTACATTGTAAATCTGCCATAATTTTCACCTCAAATTTTGAGTTACTTTTCGTCTAACAATGTGCCAAAGAATATATCTTCGACCTTTCTTTACCACCAGATGAAAGGCAGATGGGAATAATTCTTTTTGTTAGTTCCTACTCCACTCACATATCTTCCTTCTTAAAACATGTCCCTGCAGGCACTTCTGTTCTCCACAGACATGTTTTCTTCATCCTTATTCTGTCTCTTTGTTCTGTTATCCCATAGGACTCCCTTTTCAAGGAAGTTTTTAAGTATTCATTTCTTTTCCCCAAATACTTTTATAATACATTTTTTATTGTGGTGCTCGTTATGCTGGACATCCCCAATTACATCAACTGTCTCGACCTCATACAGAGACTGTGGACACATACCTGGGCAGAGAGCAGCTTTCAATCTGCTTCTGAATCATCCCTTCCACCAAAGGAAGAGAAAGGTCACAGCAAGGTTTCAAAATCATGGTCAAAAATCTATAGATGTTGCATCAGAACCAGATAAAAATCAAAAGTTTAGCTAGTTCTTAGCTTTAAAGCAGGCTGAAACAATGGGGAGAAGAAGAGAAGCAAGAAATACAAAAGTACTTGCAACGTAGAAGAAGCAACTAAAATGAGCTGAGCACAGGCTATAACCAAAATTTCTGTATAAGAGATGAAATTGCAAATAAATTGCAAATGGGATACAAAGAGGAAAGAAAGCCATGGTCTCTGCCTCTCTGTCCTAGGCACTGCAGTAAGAGTTCAGGGCTCCAGATACCTGTGTTTTTCAGAATGCCATTGAGTTTGTAAGTGCTGGAAAACAGATGCTTTGACTGTTCCTGCATTCCTTCTGGTAGTTGTTAAAGACTGAAGTAACACATTGCCTGGTGAACTCAGCTGAAATATTAAAAGCCCTCAGCTGCAGACAGGCTGACCCAAAAATGAACACTTTCTTAGCTGGTGGAGAAATCCTTTCCTAGTGAGATTGGATTGCTTGGTATCCTTTAAAAATTGCATGAGATATTTTCCTTTTCCTTTTTTTATTTTCCTAACCCCTCTATGGGGTGTTGACTGGAATCTCTCACTGAACAAGAATATGTTTAATATGCAAAACTGCAGCTTTTAATATCACTAATATCACTCAGTTTTAGCAAAAAAAAAAAAAAAACAAAAAACAAAAAAAAGAAAAGACTACTGCACCAGAGATAATTATCAGGTAAATTTTGTTGTATGGCCCTTCATTACTGCTAGCAAATATTTTTATTTATCAGTGGAAAGTGACACCAAAGAAGGCTTGAGCTCCACTTCCTTAGACAATTTACAAATTCAAGATAAGAAATTAGCTAATAAATTGTAAATACATACCTATGTGTGGTTGCATTATTTGTGAGCATATCAATATTTCCTGTTAGCAGCAATTTATGCATGGGTGCTTCCATATGTGCAGAAAAAATAATACATCAGCATACACAGGCATGATAAGTGCAAAATTAATGCTATGTGTCATTCTTGCAGACATTTTTTTAATTACCACATTTCCAAAAAAATAGCATCATTTGACTTAAGCAGGTATATCAGAGCAGTGGTGTTTGAAATGGAGCTTTGGGAATCATCTCACCCAACAATTCCACTCAGAGCAGAGTCTGCCAGGCCATGTCCAGTCACGTTTTGAATGTTTCCACAGCATCCCTGGGCAAACTGTGCCAGATGACATCCAGAGGAAGAAAGTATTTTCTTATCTTTACACAGAATTTCCTGTGTTCTAATTTGTGCCCATTGCCTTTTGTCTTGTCACTGGATATCACCAAGCAGAGTCTGGCTCCTATTTCTTTACTCCGCCCCTTGGTATTTACATATAAGGACAAGATTCCCTGAGCTTTCTCATCTCCAAGCTGAATAAAATCATATAATCATGGAATTTTTTGGTTGGAAAAGACCTTTAAGGCCATTAGGTCCAGTTCTCAACAACTCCTCAAATGGAAGATGCCAATCTTTGTCACATTTGTGGCCTTTTGCTGGGCTCACTCCAGAATCTCCATGAATCCCTTATACGGAGGAGCCCAGAACTGGACCTGGCACTCCAGAGGTGTCTCACCAGGGCTGAGTATAGAAAAGCCAGTCTACAATATTCCCTCTTTCTCATCATCCCTGAGGCCACATATCCTGCTGACATCTTCTCCCTCCCTCCTCTCCTGTTAGAGCCCTCCCCATGCACATGGGCTGTGTGTAAGAACTCCCTCTTCCCTGGTCCCAGAGGGTGACACAGGGCATCCTTCAGTGCTCTGGGCCTCCGTCCTCCTGGGGAAGGTTGCTCTGGGCCAAGGTCTCTGCTGTGCCAGGGGAGTTGATCCCATGTGTGCTGGGGCTGTGCCTTGTGCCATGTCACCACCGTCACCAAGCACATGTACACAGCTCCTATCCTCCTCTCTTGCACTCTTCTGCATCATCTGCTGCACCAAGTGCTGTGTCTTTTGGCTGCCTTTGCTAGCTGCACATGACCTTCACAGCTAGTTCAGTCTCCATTCTGGTCATCTGACAAACCCCTCTCTAAAAGTGCTGACATTTTTATGTCATGCCATCATATATTTTATGTATGCTTACAGAGAAATGGACTCAAGCTAACCTGTTTGAAACACTGCTCAAAGTCTTGTCCTTGCTCTTTTGCCTATACAAAATGCATGAGGAGCAGGTTAATAATGTAGTTATATTGAAGATATACTTTTGCATATAAATAAGTGATCAAATAAATGATAACACATGCAACAATGCACACACATGTGTGCCTTGCACGTGAGGAAACATCCAATAAAGCATTCAGCTTGGGATGCACAGAGATGTGGCAGATGTTACCACAGTGCCCAAAAGCCAAGAGCCAAATTTACAGAGCTCATTTAGAGGCCTGAAGGGACCTAGGCTCTGTATGGGGACACTTTAGGCTTTCAGACAGGGGTTTGCCACTGCCAGCACTGTGGTACCAAAGACAGACCTGCCTGGCAGAGCATCAGTGTCTGTATTTGCCTAAGGAGCTACATCTGTAATAGGGGTCCTGGGTAAAGGGCATTTAGTGCCTAAAATAATCTCCTTCCTTTGAACAACTAGAGTAGTGTTATGTGGCTCCTACAGCCAAATGAAGGCTCTGGCATCACAGGTGTTGCCTGTTTGAGCAGCTGGCACACCTAATGAGAGCACCCTATCCACTGGATCCTGGAGAGAAGGGGACCCCTCAACACCTTCTCTGCACAAACTGGGCTGGCATGCAGTCAGGAAAGCCAAACTGCAGGGTTTGCTTGTTTCTTATGATGTACTATAATGGTGTACAAATGGTGTAATGATGAGACAGTAGCTGTTACCAATCCAGTCACCACTGGAATGTTCCTGAGAACATTCTAGGAATTTTAGGTTACATTAAGACTGTGACCTTTCTTATTGCTATTATCTAAGATTTTTTTTCTGAAAGATTCCTTATTGATTTACAAATATAAGAAAAATATCTCCTCTGTGTTTTCTGAGTTGTTCAGAGAAATAAGCCCCAAAACCTTAATTAGCAAGCAGACAAAGACAACAGATGCACAGCACCAATAATTTACAAAAATCTTACCTACTAAATTTATCCATGGAAAATATATATGGCAAGTCTAACATAGAATTTGCAATTGCCTGTTATGTTCTCCAAAACAGGATGGTTGTTAATTAGTGAACAGTATATCCAAGGACTCATTGTACTATTTTTTATTTCTACTTATTTTTTATTTCTACTTTGGTATTCTGAGATTTAAAGAGATTCTTGTATCCTCTCAGAAATACTGAAATTATATTTCTGAAGCAAATTTCTTACATCATGTCATTATCTTTAAAAGTGTTTGACAGAAAATATGATATCTGAGAGATTCCAGTGAACTGAAATTAAAATCAAATTAGTCATTTCCTAATCTGTAAATGACTATACCCTATACACCCCTTTTTAAATTGTGTAGCTCAGCCTTGCTTTTCATTGACCTCAGACCCTTTAAAAAATCTTAGTGGTAGAGTCGAACAGCACAGTCATAGAAATTGGCCTCAGCAGAAGAAGAAGTTTATTGACCTTCTGAACAACAGAGGCAACACAATGTGCATGACTTAAATTATGTGACTCTTTACATTGAATTAAAGTCACCCAAAGTGTCCCTACTGGGGGTCTGCATCAGAGTCCAAACCAGAACTTCTGTGTCCATACATTTACTGCCTGTCAGTAACACAAGGTAATGTGTGCTTTGGTCAGGTAAGGGACCAGCAGCTAGGGAATTAATTGTTAGGGTGGGGAAAGATTGTTTTTTCATGCTCAATGGGCCTAATTTAAGAGTTTCAACTGTTAGAGAAGGAAACCATGTTGAAACCTCTCAGTTTTATTAGTTCATTGAGTCATTCGGGATTCACACCAGAATTCCAAGCCTGATATGAAGCTTCCATTATGACTGGAACCAAGCCTTTACTATCTCCCATAGTTCATTAAAATTTGCACTTTTTTTTAATGGTCTTTTCTTTCCACACATCCTTTAGCATATGCTGTCTCAAACTGACCATTTGTTCAGCGTATAACAAGGTGCAGTTGTATTTTTTGGACAGTTTTTGCAAGGAACGAGGATCCTGAGTGACATTCCTCAGATTTTCCTCAGGTTTGTTCAGCTGAACAGCTGCTTTTGGCATCACTTCAGCAGTTGTTGTCTGAGAAGCTCCGTGGGCTGGCAGGAGATTTGGTTACTCCGAAACCACCCTTTCAGTTCCAGTGCTGATCAAGCCTTTTTCAGTCGCAAGTTCTCTGAGTGTCAGTGAGCCTCAGGGCTCGGTCCTGAGCCTTTCAGATCTTTCATTAAAATTAAACCTCCTTGAAGCATTGATTGTGCCATATGGCTTTCATTATCACGCGCACACTGATGATATTCAGGTTCGTGGTACATGTTAACCTTTCCTACTGAGGTCAGTAACAGTATCTCTGAGCATCTAACAGCTGTCTCCCTCTGGATGTATCATGATTTTTTAACATTAAACACAAACAGTAGGAGGCTCTTTTAATTGGCCATGACAGTTTCTATCCTTCTTTTGGTTTCATGGTAAAGGTTCCCAGTACCTTCAGCTGGGAACTTGGGTTTTATTCCTGATAATAATTTCTTATCTACTACTCATATTTTTTACTTCAGCATAAACCATGTCATAACATCTCATAAATTTTCCTGTACTTAATCATTACATCAGTAAAAGCATCCATCTATAAGGTTTCGGTTTTGTGTTTAGAGTCTGCCTTTATTCAAAATCAAATTTGTCATATCAACATATGCATACTCTTCTGCTTGGAGCACCTCCCCTTACACTGGTGGCATGTCTCCTAATAGCAGTAGGTAGCATGTGCTCAGTGGAAATTGAGTTCTGCTCTGAGGAAGGCTGTTCAATAAAGCAGCAGAGTCACTGTCCAATGGTCCTTTAAAGAGGCTGTTGTGTCCCAGTGGCTGCTCCTCTCCCAAGAGACAGTCATGGGGCAAGTAAAAAGATTCTCCTTAGATTAGGAGATAGTATCAGCACATATCAAGCTGTATCAAAGGCTAAGAAAAAAATATATTAAGGTTTTTATTTGGTGGTTATTGAGAAGTGACAGAGATTTTTCATTTTCTGCTTGTGCTGACTTATTAAGGTGCCTGTTGGTCTGACAGAGTTTAAGTGTGGTCCTAATCTGGGCAAAGACAAGCTTGTGCTTTTTTCATTTTAAACCAAAGAGTAACAGAGATACAAACTTCTGTCTGTAACAAAAAAAAAAAAAAAGAAATCAACAAACTACAAATTAGTTGAAGATTTTAAGGTCTGGAGATGAAGTGCAATACTATATTTGATGTATTTGATGTATTTGATGATGTATAATGGTGACTATCAGGTAAATAGTACATTAATATTTTACTATTGCCTGACTTTGGTTTCCATTGCAGCAGTGGGACCTGAAAGAGACATGGGAAGGAGATTTTTCTCATGGTAATGGATGTAGTGAGTTCTTTACAGTCAATATTGTGCTTGTCTGCACATGTTCAGCGCTCTAAGAAAAGAGCTCAGCTTTCAGCTTTGCATTGTTCCCCTCTGAGCACCTTCCCAACAAAGAATAAGGGAAAACATAAAGTCTGGATATGTTCTAAGGGCATCACCCTTACATAGGCACAGACTCTAACCTCTACCTGTGCAAGCTGCAGAATAGTGTTTGAGGAATTCTGTCAGAAATGCATGACAAAAACCAGCACTTGATCTGTTCTCCAAAGGTTTCCTTTGTGCCAGCTCTGAGTCCCTCGGGGCTGCCACACTGAGCTCCCTGCTGTCCCTTGGCATCAGTAGCTTCCATATTAGTGACCCTCTGTCTCTCCAGTCCGTGGGCAGAGGGTGACACCCAGCAGGGCTGCCCTGCACAAGGTGGGCTGTGGGTGAGAAATTCCCCTGGGAAGCTTTGGTGGTGCAAATCAGCTCCTCCTTGCTCAGAGGGGACACCACTGCGTGCTCAGGGCTGCGCCACACATCCCCACCCGAAGCTTGAGGCAGATCTTTGCTTTCTCAGATAAACTCAGGGGTAATTGCAGAGCTGGGGATTTCCCACTTCACATACATCTACTTCTACAACAGTCTGGGAACAAAGGGTCTGCCTGAGCCACCAGAGCACCCCAGCTCCTTTCTCCTCAGAGGCAGACACCTCCCATTACAGACATTTTTAATAAGCAGTCGTTATCTCATGAAGCAGTAGGAGAGAAGAATCTTGCTACCAGGCAGCCATAAGTCTTACTTTTTATGCATTTCACTGCTCAATGAACAGGCAATAATTCTAGCATTGAGAATCAAGGAAAAAAGCATTTAAAACAAAAAACATTAAAAAAAGTATTCTGCTTTACTGCATTAAGAAATGTTTTGCTTTTATATACTTCGATTTATACTTATAGAACTGTGAATCAAATGAAGCAAAGATAAGATTTGAAAAAAAAAATTGAAAAAAAAATTCTTTATGGATAAGGATGGAAGAGAAAATCTGGTGGAAAAAACATTTTGTTGTAGTATGGTCTTATTTAGTTTGGAATAAGCTTGTTTTTTCCAATGCAAAGTTGGGAAA
The DNA here is from genome assembly GCF_028551555.1 of Melozone crissalis. Classification (NCBI taxonomy): domain Eukaryota; kingdom Metazoa; phylum Chordata; class Aves; order Passeriformes; family Passerellidae; genus Melozone; species Melozone crissalis. Next base: position 55,773,237 of record NW_026535791.1, on the reverse strand, counting down.
ATGCATCTTCATTTGGAAAAAAATGCTTCAAAATGACCTTCAACTGGAATTGTGGTCATTACAAGATGAAAGGATGGAATCATACATGTTTTAACAATGTTGCAGGGAAAGAAATAAATTTTAACAAGCCAAATACGTTCTATGGGAGCAGGAGGAAGATCAGGGAGAATTGTGTGGGAAGTTTGATTGACAGTTATTTGAAAGTAGAAGGAATAATAATGGGTTATTCTCCAATTTTCTAGCATTTCTCAAAGTGTAACTAGATGGAATCTGGAGATAAATAAAAGAACAGAGAAAAACTTCCAATACTGGCTGTGAATGCAGTAACCACAGAAAAGGTTTCTCTGAATTTAAAGGCCTGTACCACATGCAGTCAAATAATTTGTAGACCAGTATGGGCAGTATAATTTCATTTTCTTCCCTATATTTTGGACAACATTTCCCTTCCCTCCCCTCCCAGAAATCTTAAATGAAATAATGTATGTTATTCATGTATGTCATAACAAGACAGAATAGAAACAATTACAGTGAATAAATCTATTAATACAGATTACAAAGCAAAATAGTACAAAAAAACTCTTTCCGTTTGTTTCCTTATCTTCTGTGTAGTTATTGATGAAGGCACAACTAGCACCTCAGTGTTGGACACATCCATTATAGTGAATTCTAGGGGGATTTCCCCTGCTTAGAGTATGCTTACAAATAATTTTTAGAACAGTTTTCTTTGTCAGAACATCCAAGTCACTTTCACTGAACTCCTATAAATTAGTTTTGTTTTTCTTATTTTCTAAGCTCATTCCTTGTTGGGAATACCCAATAAGATCAATAGCAAACAGGATCTGGAAATAAATGTGTCTCCAAAGTCCCCCTGGAACAGTTTCTTGGAGATGATTGTTGAGAAAGTTCTTAAAATGCAGCTGTAAAATTTCCTAATCCCAGTCCCCTTTCTTGTTATGACCAATAAAGGTTTTAAGAAGACAAGCAAAACACTACAGTAAAAGCATACAAAAATACAGACCCAAATACACTTTTCCATTCTCCTGTGAAAGAGCTGTGTTTATCAGACACCCTTCCACCTTTCCATATTCACTACCTACAGCTACCCTATTGCTCCAGACAGTGGAGTGTGGTTTTGAACAACAATCTGATTGATAGAGCAAGCAAAACCACTAATTTCTCCTGCCATGGCTGAATTGTGTGTCTCAATGCTCAGTCCTAATAAACATGGTTCTCACAGGGCTGCAGAGGCTACAGCAGCACAGGATCCTGGTTACAAACTGCTGGACACAGGGGAGCTTTCTTCACAGCATTTTTAATGCTTCCATTATATGGCAAGGCATCGCTGGCAGATGAGTAACCTTGAGCATCACAGTAAACTTAGAAAGTAAACTGAAATGAATTCTGGTCATGTGAATATCAATGTGATCTAAAATGTCATTGTCTCCATTCCCATTGAAACAAATTTGAGATGAAAACAACAATGTCTGGCCCAGACTGTGGTGCCTATCTCAGACTTTTCATAGTTCTTTGCTGCTGAAAATATTTTCCTTAGACCTTTTTTTTCCCTACAGTACAGTTTTATAGGCTAATACTTGCCACTTTACTAAAGCTAAATTAGAAAAATAAATCTGAAGTATATGGACTGAAATACTACACATAAAAAAAATGTCAAATTAGAAAAATAATAAACTAACCCTGAAGAGATTTTATTTCTATGAAAAAGGCACTTTAGAGCATTTAAATTCAAGTTAAACTCAAGCTGCTTAGGGCCATTTTGGCTATTCTCATAAGACTGACAAATTTCACATGGGGGAACTATAAATTTGGTAAAGAAATGAATGAATAACTGAGACCTAATTTGTTTTATTTTACTTGACTATTTAAATTATATATAAATCTTAAAATAGTTGTTGCCTAAAGCTACCTCTCTTTGCTCATATAAAATGTCTTCTATTGAATATATTCCTTTAGTATCTTTCACCCAGGCATCCTAAAAACATGCAGAATTCCAAAATAATGTAACATACAACTGAAGAAAAAAAAAATGTTTTGTGTTCATTCCAGGATCATTCAGAAAATCCTGTCTGAGAACCACAGAGGAGGTAGGGCTAATATCAGTGAAGACCTAAAGCAGCAAGTTATGTAAGGTGTTACATATGTGTGACATGCTTGGCTTTCAGAACATAATCTGAAATGTAGAGTGAAGACCTGGAATATCTTCTAAGTGAATGCATGAAAGATACTCCAGAGGAGCTATTCAGAGAAACACATTTTCAGAGTGTAGAGGTACTACAGCTTTATTCTGTTTATTATTTTTGTTGATCATCTGGACTGTCTACCATTTTTGTTCACAATAGTTCTGTCTTCCAAGTTCTTTAATCAATAGCTTGTGATTAGCAAGCTCTAGGCTTTAAGGCAACCTCTTTGTTTGTTTTTCTGATCATTTCCAAATGTTTCCTATGATGATTTTTTCTGAGATACATCAATTCCATCTGCTCCTTAGTGTACATTGGCTCTGCTTCATTTCACATCTGAATTGCATTGTTCCAGAGTTTGAATTAGTACCTCTTGTATGCTACATCACCTATTTATCATGATTTCTACATTTGCATCTTCTCTCTTCCACTTGTCTGAGCTAATTATTGCAATAAATAATAACTAATTCATCAAAATTAAGCACTTTTCTATACATTGCAGCATACCTCTAAACTATATTTGAAACTCCTTGCAAAATAATATTTGTGACATGTACAGAATTAATGGCTATTGGAAAGATGAAAATTAATAAAGACATTGAGGGTAACATTACTACATAGATATGAAAAAATACAGAGCCCTGTAAAGAATATAAACTCCCGTTTGTTTATTAAAAAATAATATAGACAAGTTGTTACTGAATTTATGTCTAGAAAGCCAGTAGTTCTCTGAAAATCTTGAGTAGCACTCAGATGTACTATCTCATTAGGAAGATATTGTATTTATCTTCTGGAAATAGGTATGTTTACAGGCAAGGCTTCTGCTTGACCTTCACCCAGAAACAGCCAAAAGTATCTCCATACAGAAGAGAAAGACTCCAAAGGGCAGTCAGCAGTTGCAGGATGTGGTAAAACTGACACCTGGATAAAGTTTGTTAATCATAGGCACCAGCTGGGAATAGTTCCTTAGCAATGGAACAAAATATATGAAAAGGAATTTGTGTTTGTGCATTATCCTTTTTAGAAGAAAAGCATCCCCATTGACAGCCAACAGGTTTTTAGTTGAAATTTAGTAGTAGGAAACCCTTACAGAACTTACCAAAATCCAGAGTCAATAGGCATGGGTTTTATCTATCTCCAGGCACTTCTCTTTAAACATAATTACTTTCTAATCCCTGGAATTATTATGGAAGTTATTTATGTTGCAATTTTTTCATGTTAGATAAGGCTTTAAGATGGCTGGCTACACCTGAGGAAATTTGTTTTCCAAAGGAACATTGCTAAACAGGTTATTGGTCCAGTTTTGTCATGCCCAGAACCCCAAAAACAACTGGGCAACACCAAGCTCTGAGGTGCAATGGGTCAGTTTAGTTTTGCAGGGTAGCAGCCTAGAGAAACATTTCTGATGAGTGAAATACATCCGGGTAGGCAAGGAAGACTTCTGTATGCTGGGAATTTTCTTAAAAGCATAAAATTGGCTTTTGAAGTTTTCACACCAATCCTTGGAGCTATAAAGAATGTAAAACTTCTCTTTTAAAAGTAATTTGGCTGGTTAAACTCAGAACTATTATCAGTGAAGGATGAAGAAACACTCACTGGCATTGCATATTTAAGGATGTAAAGAGGTTGACTGAAGGTTAGAGACCAAGATGGCATTCAAACCTTTAGAATGATTCTGGGTAGTTATCTTTTACCAGTTTTACCAGTCTTAATACATTTATTTCATTCAATGTCTTTGCTCTCATCAACAAGACACCAGCTTTGCTATATCAACCCTTTAGATACAAGCTAATAGATTTCCTAATATAAAGTGAGAATTGGTAGGGGCAGCTCAGCTTCAGTCTTTGTGCAGCTGTTCTGAACTTAAACAAACAAACAAAACCCCACAAAAACAACCAAACCTTAAAAATTTTCCATTACCTATATTGGAATTATTGGCTCCCCAGTGGATTTCAAGAAATTGTGCAGGTGAAATCAGGAAAAGATAGTAATGAGAATATCTGCAGCCAATACTGCTGCCAGAGACTTCATGTTGTGGAATCATGGGTCCTGCATGTTCCTGAGGGCAGAACATCTAGTTTACATATCCCAGGTCATTATGTCCCTTTTTGAATGCTTTTAGTCTTCCCATATTTCCTTGGCATTTTCGCTGCTTTAGGAAATAATAATCAAGAATTAAGTTCTCAGATTTTGTATGTTATCTTTTATGCAGTTTGTCAAATCATATTCACTGCTTTAGTGACCCAGTAAGTGTCAATGGATGAATAGTCATAATTTAAGATATCTCTGACCTGAATGGTTCCAGAAAGATAGAAGACATTTTAGATTTGCATTTTTTTAAACTTCAGGGTTTTACCATCTTTCATTGAATATTAATTTCATGTCCAAAAGATCATCTAGAACTTTCTCTCTCTCCTCTGCAGTCTATTGATATTAAATATATTATTCTTTATTTCAGGGATTTCTCAAATGCCTTCCATTTTGCACACTGCTCTTGCAGGAACGACAAACATTTGAGTTATTACATATCAATCGTTTTTGTATGGCCTCTCTTAAACTAACTTGCACTTGCTAACATACTGCTGGTACAGTAACCCAGATTTTTTAGTTCACATTTAAAACAGCCTAGTGAGTTGCTGTCATCTCTGACTGTAGAACACAGTCTCTCTTTTGGACACTCATAAATAGCTGAGTCACAAACAGAAAAAAAATCTCACCAAAATAACTGAAAAAAACCCCCAGGTAGATGTGTTGTTTATGCGGAAACATAAATTATAAATCCTCAAATACTCAGGTAAGTTTGGAAAAGTTTGCTTGCATATTCAGCCTCATCATTATGTCCTCATTTCTCTCCCTCTAAAAAGTCATAAAGCCTCTTTTGTTCCTTGCAACTCTTTGCTGTGGATAGATTTTATCAGCAGAAACTCAATACAACCATTCCTGTCAATTTGCAACAGAAATCCCTTTCTTCCTTTCTTCCCTGTTTGTTGGGTTTCAGGTTTTTTGCTTTTCATGTAAACTGTTTAAAAAGGCTACTGAGATTAGATGGCTCCTTATATCAGTAGGCAATGCTTTCCCAGGGTGAAAGAGTAATTTCCTCCTTTTCTGCTCTGGCCTTGCACCCTGCTAGCACTGCCAAACAGGAGAGTTCCCCATTAGCATCCTGAAAAGGTTTCCCTAGGTCTTCATTTGTATGCATTGGCAAGTGAAAAACGGACTGATAAACTGAAATGTATCAGGTATGGAGGTGGGGATTTACTCTTCAACTACTGGAAATCCAACTTTCAGGGACAAAAAAATAGTGCTGGGGCTCAAACACAGTTACATGTGTTTTCCAAAATGTCAAGAATTACATAAGGGCAATGTTTTCAAAAGTATGCGTTTAAAACAAATTTAGGGCTATTTTTATAAGCAGAATGCAATCACCCTGTCTGGAGGAAAAGCTGAGGTAGGACACAGCAGTCTGGCACACTGGCACAATGTGGCTATTCCCCTCAGCATTGCACAGTTCAGTTCAGTTTCTGCTCTCACATCAGAACATCAAACTGAGATTTCAGGACTGAGCCAATACAGGCACAACTCATAGAGGGGAGGGGATATAGCTGAGCACAACTGCACAGCTTCTGGTGTTGTCCGCATTGGGCATTAAATGTTGTTGGTCCCTGTGAAATGTGCTGCCAAGAGCAATTCTGTGACTGCCCTGAAACGCACCTCAGCAGCTTCTCCTCAGGGCCCATGTTCCATGCCAAGGATGCTCCCCCAAGGATGCTCCCCACTCTCTCCAGTGTTATAGATGGATAATGAGATTAGTGGCTCTAGCAATTAAATGACAACTATTGTGTGAATATTAGGAAAAGCTTTAGTACTGTATGGTTATGTTATTGTAGTTTAGATGTCCTCTGTTCTCCCCACAGCTCCCTTTCCCCCCTGTATTGTTGCCATCAGACAGCCTGGGCTGTCTAGCACAGGTACAAAGAAGCTGCACAGGTGTCCCTGGCATGGGGCAGCTGGGAATGGAAAAGCTTGGTGCTTAGGGGGTGCAGCATGGCAACACCTGACCTCCAATCCAGTTACAGGAAAGCAGTCTCCGTTGATAAAATGGCAAAGAAGAGCTGACTGACAGACTTTGGGAGGGGCCAGGGCTGGCTGGTGCAACCCCAGGGGTACAAAAGCCTGAGCATCCATCCTGAAGATGAACTGGGCACGTGGTGTGCACAAGGGGCAGTTCCCAGCACTGCAGCTTTTTCCTTATGTAGTCCTTTGTTGTATTTTTCTTAAGGTTTAATAAACCTTTTTTGATTTTCCAAGTGAGCAGTTGTCTCTCACACCAGCCAGGGATGGGCTGTCCTATCCTCCTGGCCCGTGGTGCAGCCTGCAAAGGCACTTTCTCTGGTTACTGGTGATCACTGTGGGAAAGTAAATAATAATGAAGGGTTTATTTTCAGCTGCTGTCTTACCCAGTGAATTCCTTTGTCATATTCAAATGGATCAAAAGGAGGCCTGAATTTTAGCTGAAACATGAATCTGCCCCGAATCAAAATTAAGTATTCTCCTTTTCCTAAAAGGTAAAGCTAAGGTGCTCATTTTTAGCCAGACTCTACTGCTAACTCCCCGTACAACTTACTCTCTCAAACTCATATTTTATCAAATCCCAATCTTGTTTTCACACTAATTATGCCCTTGGCATGAAACAATTTCAATTTCACAGTAAATTCTAGCACTGAACTTATTAAAACCTAGTGAAAGCCCTTACCCTGTGAAATAATATCATACCCCTTTCTGATAAATAGCATTAAAAATGTTTGTAACCCTAAACAATGTGTGCTTCTTACCTAGTATGACCATAGCATGCTTAGAAATCACTTGAAGTACTGTGTTTTGTGAACACATTTCATCAAATAGTGTGAGGTTTTCCTGACAGCAAAATTCTTCACAGGTCAGGATGAGTCTGGACTAGTACTAATATACAGTACTAGTATTATACTGTATATTGGATTTTCCAATATTTTTATGGTAAAATCCATAGCAATCTAATCTGGAGTACAGAAGAAAATTAGTTAACACAGCAATTTAATTTAATTTAGTACAGCAGTATAAGTCAATTTCTTTTATTAGTTGTCTGGCACCTAGAAACTGTATGTTTTAGCTAAAAGACAATATTCAGCCTTAACTGTCCAGCTACTCAAATACCAGAGAGCTGGAATAACAATTTTTAGATCTATGTTTTAGAGAGAGAGGCAGAGATGGTATTTTCCACAGCAAGCTGCTTTTTCTTTTGGGTTTTTTTTTTCTGTGTAAAAAAAAAAAAAACAAATTAAAAAAAAAGACAACTCCTTCAATTTTCTGCTATGGTTCTCACCTCTTACAAAGACTTGTAATCAAGGTGTGGTCCAGAAGCAATCACAAAATTCTCTGGGTTTCTCAGCTAAAAAAATCCAAAAAACAAAGAGCACTACCACCCCCATACCAACCTCCAGTTTTCAGAAGTTGGAAACACAGATTCTGTCCTGAAAGTTCTTTTAAGGGAAGACCCAATGTAACTTTTAAAAAGGTTACTATAGCTTGGCAGCAGCAATAACCAGAGGTTCAATTCTGAACTGACCTGCTCATGCAGGAGAGTTTACATGTCCCTGCATTTTCTGATAATGACAGTGAATGACTTTAGAAGAACAGAACTGGTCAATTTAATCTCTAGCTAGCCCTATAAGAACATAAAAGATAAAACTATTCAGGTACTGAAATATGGTCCTGTAGCAATTGCCCAGAAATTCACTGTATTGCAAATACAGGCACACCAAATATTTCACTTAAACAGGTGGGCTATAAAAGCAGAATAGACTGGTATATTATTGCATAAATCTCTTTTGAATTAATACACCTGAAGTATCTTTGGACCTACAATTGTTTTCATTAAAACTTAAAAGATTTTTCAGTGAACTCAATAGACCTTCTCTGAACTAATAAAAAGATATTCTGAAAAAATAATGCACAATATAGTTGGAATTTTTTCTCATCTCCCTTTTGTTGTTTTCCTGCAGCCTTTTGTATAGGTCCTCCATTTAACCAACACAGAGTGGGTGAGGATTTTCTGCAGAAAGATTTGTTCCACATTGAAATAAACATCTAAGGCAAAAGAGAGAAATGGAAACATCTCTTTGCTGGTCATGGAGGGAGTTTAGATAACCAGCTTAAACACAAGACACAGACAGAAATTCGGTTCCAGATTCTTGTGTTCCTGTTAGAGTTAATGAAAATTGACAGCTCCATTCAGTAGCCCCAGATTAGCACCCAGTGCCTTTTAAAATGACCTGGGTAAGACATTTTGCCTTTCTGCTGATGCCTGGTAAGCACAGCACAGCTGTTCCCTGAGGCCTGACCCATATTTGTGGCACCTGAGCAGATTCTCCTGACATGCTGAGTGCTCTGAAATAGCCTGTTTTAAGCCCACCTTTGTTCACACAACTGAATTGAGCCCCCACTAAGCCCAGTAAGCAAAAGGTGAGACTGAGTTTCCCAGAGTCAGGCTGTCAGTGCCCAGTGAGATGGCCCATGGTACCCAAGGCTGGCACCACTGGCGACTGGCAGATTGAACCCATCATATTCTGCAGCAGCAGCTCAAGCTGTGTAGAATAATTGAAAATATCTAACTAGAGGAAATATTTACCATCTCAAAGGGTCTGTTCAGGCAGCTGAACTTCCCACTTCCCTGGACCTCAAGAGCTATTCAGTTGATGAAAAGTAATTCTAGATACTGGGTTTAACACACCATAACACCTCACTCAGATACAGAGAGAAGGGTAGGCACTTAAATACAGGTGTTTGAACACTGTCTGTAAATTCATTAATTTTAGATGGGATGTAGCTCACTGCACTTGCTTTATGCAGATGAAGTTATATATAAACCTTTGCTGATCTTGCAGCACTTGCCATGATTAGAATTTGCAAAGTCTACACGTTTCCACTGTCAATTATAAAAAGAATACCTCACAAAATATGCACATTATTTAAGACAATTTTACTCTCTGGCATTGTGATAGTTCTGGTTTGTCAGCATTTCCCTTTATCTTTTATATATCCAAAGTTTCTCAGAGAGGTTTTCAGCATTAGAGTAACTTCTTTTCAAGTCAAATTACACCCTGCTTTCCTTGTCATTGGCCTAAATACATTTTTAACCAAACATTGTAAATCAGGGAAAACATTTTAACCTCAGGCAGTTTAATTCTTCAAGACACATTTTTGGCATAACAAAACAATTTGTGCTAGAAACAGAAATTTGGCATCACAATTTTAGTTACTCCTGAAGATTGCATTAGGCTGAATTATCCTTTTAGAAGCTGTGAGCCAAAAACTTCCTTTTCCACTAGGCTTGAAACTATTTGGAGGGTTACGTTCTTTTTTTTTTTTTTCCCCAAAAGTCAAAGTTAGTAACTTGAAAGCCTACAATTTCAAACTCTCATCTTCAAAATTCAAACTACTTAAAAAACTTACAGTAGTTTCAGACCTTTTTTCATTTCATTAATTTTGGATTACGCTCTTATTTCCTTGCCTGATGGTGCCTTAGATGTATAGAAAAATGCCAGTGGGGTACACACTTATCACTGGTCTCCAGGTTAGGAATTCTGTGGAAAAAAAACAAAGACTATTATGGCTGTTGGAATGGGAAAGCTAGAAAACTAATCCATGTTAAATGCTTCTAGATATAAAGAAAAGGTCTAGGATACAAGTATCAGTCACATTCCTCAGCCATAATAAAGATTTTGCTTGCAGGGTTATAGAAAGAAACATCTCAGGCCTCTTGCTCTTGGATGAGTTGGGTAAGGATCCTGACTACCCTCCCCTGTTAGGACGCACAGCAGATGTGATATATTAACTCAACTGTTGCAGCAGAAGCACAGAAAGGTACCATGGGGAAAAGTGTTGCCTTTTTTCCTCCTCATTTCTTAGGAAAAAAGTCATGTTTTGACTGGACCAAAATAATTACCTCTGTACACTGTATCCTGAATGCTACATCTTTTCTACTTTAATTCTTACCATGTGGCTTCAGCTGAGCAACCAGCATGACAGAACTTCACACGTAACCAATAAAATAAAACTGATCCAAGCAAGGACTCCATACCCGCAGCTATATAATCCTGGGCCTGTGCTTAGATAGCCAACAAGCCAACAGAAAGCCCAAGGGGTCCTGAGAGATTTCTGTTTCTGCAGTTTATTCAACAGGATGAGGAGAAAATTCTCAGTGTTTACTGAAGCGCTAAAGGAAGTTCATAGCAGGAATTGCTGATCTTCTTTGAAAGGATGAGACTGCAATTGCTGGGGAGTGTGTCCCTGTGGCTCACAGTGACTGGGGTCACAGCTCCCACCACCAGATGCTCTCTTTCCATGCTGCCCCTTCAGAGCCCAGCTCCTCCTGGAATTCCCCTCAGCTCTCATCCACATCCAGCTCACTGCCAGCAGCTTCTGGCAACTTGCATTTTAGAGGCACCAGGTTGCTTCAAAACAGAAAACTTTTTGTGAACAGTGGTTTTGTCCTGAAAGAATTACACTTTCAGCATTAAAAAATGCTTCCAATATGTATGGGATAAATGGCAGCTGGCCCCTTTGCTTAAGCATTGCTTTGGTTTACCACTAGTTGGAAGACACAGAAACTTTCCAGAAGAACCATGCTGTCATGAGAAGTTCAGTAGTTTTGCAGCTGAACCTAAGCTCCTTCTCAGTATATGTATTTATTATCTGTGATAAGCAACTGTATCACCTCTGCTGAAGACCTAAAACAGTTTGTAAATAAGTCTAGCCATATCAGCTTCATGTATGGGAGACTGAGACACATCATTTTTCAATTACTGTATGCCATATTCATTCATGTGTCATTTTTGTCTTTTAGAAAGCTATTTTCTTTATATGGAGGAAAACCTATCCAACCAAAATCACTACAGTATTGTAGCAGTCACACTCTGTAGCGAGTGAATCTAATCAGAAACCTCTTGAATCAATTTTGAAATTCCCCTGAAAAGTCCATATCAAGCATTATCTCTCACATTCTAGGCTACCTTAATACAGCTATAATTTTCCTTCTGACTCCTGGGGGATTTTGATAAGCACCAGGAAACTCCTGGCTCAATCCTATTTTTTTCATTCCAAGATTTAGTCTGGGTCTTACTGAAATTACCCGGAATACTTGCATCAGTAAGGCCGGAAACATTTTATGCTATCCCCACAAACTATGCGATAGGGAAATTTGTCAGCCAGGCTTTCCAGGAATGATTGCATTGATTTATCTTCAGTGTGGTATGTCTCAACAAGATTTCTCCGAACACTTCATTCTTAAGGCTATTTCCCTTTAAGGCACTCCTGACATCTGCAGCTTTTGCAGCTTGCAGCACTGGAAGGCTGCTCCTCAGATGGTCGTTACTCCACAAACAGCCGCGGTTTTGACGTTAGCCCAGTCAGGGGCTGCACACTGCGAGGTCCCAAATCTCTGCATCAGAGACTGCAGTTCTGCTTTTGGAGTACAATTCTTCTGACTTTCTCTAACACTTTCTTCGTTTGTTTTGCTTGGTTTCTCATTATTCTTTAGGAGCCAAAAAGGGGCTCTTTATCCTTTCCCGTGAGCTCCCTACATGGCGCACTTGTGTGTTCTCTCTTGTGCCTGTCCTCCCAAAATCTTCTCTGCCGTGGCAGCTGGTAATGCTAGGTATGGAGGGAAAAGAATAACAGCATCTCCTGGGTCCTTTGACTCCAGGGCAAATCTTCCATGGCAGCCTCAGTCACTGCCTGCCCAGGAGGGCTGCGGCAGGAGAGGCAAGAAAGGTGTGTGGACTCTCAGGAGAGCCTTCTTGGGAGGCAGGGGCCTCCATAACAGTTGGGCTCCAAGCACCAGGAGGATAATGTATGGGATATGTCCCCTGCAGACCAACCAAAAAAAACAAGGACACATCCAAATTCCACATCAAGTTCAACTCTTTTTCCATTACAGATTTTAAAACTTGAAATGGCTCCTCTTTTAATCTGAAATCTCCTCAGTAAGACCATAGTGGAATTTATTCTGAGCTGTGAAGAGAGAACATTTGAAAACTCAGGCTTGGCAGCTTCATCTGAAAAATCTTTACTGCCATAATGCCCTGGGAGAACGACAGAGAAAATGTAGGCTGTTAAAAATTAAAAAGATAAATAATGTAAACAAGCTGATTAAATTCTGTAACCTCTTCAACTTCATGACTCTAGGGTGGCTTATGTTCCCTTCAAATGAATGGATTCTACAGTCTCAGAGAAGGAAATTAGAGTTGGCTAACAGAAAAACCCCAAGCAGTTTGCAGTAGAATAAGGCACAAACATCTAAAGAGAAACTGTTGCTTTATTTTATGCATCTAGTCTACTATTTTGGTGATCTACCTCATTATTTCATGGGGTAAAATATGATAAGTGATTACAGACAAGGCTTTATGGAACGCAGGTAATTTTCCTACCTAGTTATCTGATTCTGTTTAAAGCAGATTTGAATGATACCATGCCCAAAGCATTTTCCAGAGTAATTGTATCCATCCCAATTTAAAATACATTAAGATATAATAAGACAAAATTTCTATTCTGTCCTATTTCAAAATTTCTTAGTTGTGGTGTCCTCAAATTAAGGAAATTATGAGGGATAAAACTTTTTTCAGTCACTCCTTTATAGCATGCACTTGTTTTCATGCAAATTTATGCGTGTGGCTCCATTAAATAAGGTAGAAGCAAGAGAGTAAATATAAACAACTAAATATGCCACAAGTTATCATTTTCCCATGTGAGAACTTAGAAGAGGCATGGGATATTTTGTTTCTATGTCCTTTGCCGAAAGTTTTGTCGGGTTGGAAAGCCTTATCTTCTCTGAGGTGTTCCAAAGTACCTACAAAATGTCAATGCCATGCCTGCTGTGTCTGCCTCTTTGGTGTCACCTTTAGCATGTTTGATAAGCCCTGTGGAGGACAATATTAGGAAAACACATGGTCACAGGGATCCTTGGGATCCTTGAGGTTCAGAGGAGCTCTGTTGCAGGAGGACACCTGAGCCAGTGAAGGTGCAGAGGGGCAGCTGGCCTTTTTGTCTGAGGTAAAAGGTGCAGGTGATGGGATGTCACACTCTGAACATGCCAAAACGGAATGTGTGTACCCATGGGAGTGGAATAGAGGAAAGGGAACTTCACTTTCCATCAGGAAAATGTGGGGGAAATCATCACTCAAAGAAATCTATGCAAACCTTGAGCAATGTCATTATTTCAGAATCACAGAATCACAGAATATTCTGAGTTGTAGGGGACCCAAGAGGATCATCGTAACCGCAGAAGAGGTGAGGCAGAGTAGAAATGTACCTACAGATTTACACCAACCTATTGAACACCAATTCTGAGACTCATACCAGTCTTCGAGAAATGCACACTTTGCTGTGTAAAGAGAATAAGAGAGGTGCTGCTTTGGAGGACTTGAATTAGAGAGGAACGTGATCCAATGAACTGACATGTCTTGTGAAACTGTCAGTGTTGTTTTTTTCCAATACCATGAATACACAAAGTGCAACTTCTCTCACAGGCAGGAGAACTGAGAAGGGTTGAAATATTCCAGTAAGAATCAAAGCATCAGAGAGACTTCAATGAGTTCAGTCCCCTGCCATTGCTGGCAGTCACATCATGTAACCCCATAGGTTTATAATTGATCAAGCTCTATTTTTCAGCTAATTAGATTTTTTTTGCCTTAATGCCTCGAAGTAGAAAGTTATTACGGATCTTCACTGTAATAATGTCTAGAAGTGTTTTAATTATCACTCTAAGCTTCTTTACAGCCAGGTTATCTAAGTTCTTTAACCCAAATAACACTTTTCTCCACCATGGGATTTCCTTGGTTAATATATTTATAAAGACAAACCATAGCTCTTTTCATACATTAGTGGGAACATAAACCGAGTCATTTGCTCATTTGTTTTCTTGCTTTTTACACATGCTATTCTTCTAAAGTGGGAGTGGGAATGTGAGAGGTGGGGATCTGGGGACACAGTCTGCTTTAAACTTGCTATGAGTCACAAGGTTAAACCTCTGCTCATCACTCAGAAGAGAAGTACCTCTGGGATCCTCCCTTTCTAAACTTGTAGAGTTAAATAGTTCAGACAAAATTCTGATCTCCTATTGACTGAATTGCACTGGATGCCTTTGATATAAATATTGCCTTTGATATAAATTAACAATGAGCCAGCCACTGTTACTGTCATTTTAAACTCATGGGAATGACTTTTTGTACATGTACTGTGCTTTTTGTCATGGATTTCATTTCTCAGTCGAGTTTGTTTGATCTTCGTTTAATTGCAATAATAGAGGGAAGAGAAACCTGAACTGTCTTTCCTATTCAGTGTTTAAAGCATTTGTATAATTTCAAGCACATAAGACACAATATCATATTGTTAACATGTGCTCTTATGAATTCTTTGAAAACCAACCTAAGTGGGAATGTTTAGACATTGTTTACACAGAGACAACCTTTGATATAACAAAATACACTGAAAGCAAGATGAAAGAAAATAAAATCAAATTATAAATACAGTACAAAATAGAGGTGAGTTCACCAGAATAGTTGAACTCTGGGACAGTTTTTAGAATAATGTGAGTTTCTACAGCAGCGGCAATTTTAAAATCAAGACTGCATGGTCTTCTGAAATGTATGCATCATTTTAGGGAAGAAATTAACTCAGTGAAGAATTTAGGTTACAGTAGGTGTTCACAGAAATCCTGTCTGTAATTTTTTTTTTTAATTACTGGATATGTTGTACATTTTGAATACATTTTGAATATCATTCAGACTGCTCTAGTCTAGAGTTGCAAAAAATGTGGTAACTCTTTTGCACAGGGTTGAAGCTGGTATCTAGCTTCTCTAATAAGAAATTGGAGTGGCACAAATAAAAGCTGATAACAAAAATGAAATACTTGTGTTTCCTTTTAATGATCATTTCCCTCTTAGGATTAGCAATTTCTCTGGAATAATCAGTACAGCAGGTAAGAAATACACTATTATGGGTGGCTAGAGAAACTGCTAACACTTAGAAGACCAGCTCCCATCTGTACTTAAAGGTGTAATTCCTGGAATTGAAAATCCTTTTGAAACCTCTCCATAGGTGTCAAGGACACTGGGAAATGCTGACTGGAAGCTTTCTACTACACAAATTTGGAACAAAATGCCAATAAAATGGCAGGTTTGTACTGATTACAAACACACCCCAGTACACCCAACCTGCCTTTTCACGTTCAATGTGAACAAAGTATTGCCATACTTTAAGCAAGATTCATGCTAAGAAAACACATGGTAATTCTGAGTAGATGCTGCTCTTCAGTCACCAAAGCAATTGTAGAAGCACTGTTTGGAGAAAGCCTCTGGAGCTCAAGGAGCTGGGCCACTGTCAGTAATGAGACCTGGCATTGTCACATCCCTCTGGAGAGGGACATACCACAATGTCTCCATGCACCTGTTCCAGCACTGTACTGCCCTCCTGCATTTTACATACATCCTGCCTGCCAGGGTTTTCTAACATCCAGACCAAACTCCCACTCTGTGGGCATTGCCCTCTACTTTAATTTAAATGAAGAGGACTTAGGTCAACCATCTTTCTTCAGAATGATTGCCCTTTTGGCAAGTTTTGGGTGATATAACCTTCTCTACATGTTTATTGTCTCCCACTCATTAGTTATGTTCCCTGGCAATTCTATATTCCAAAATCTATGGCCATATTAGTATTCTCTGATAAAGAAAATCATCACATTTACCCTCATCTCGTAACATTTCTAAGATGTAATTCTCTGTTTTGCTTGACGTATGAGGCATTTAGGGGATTGATTCAAAGTTCACTGAAATCTTGTGGGAAATTTCTCAGAAACACTGGCTTGATTTCAGCTTCAGGTGATTCAGACCTTCTCCAATGTACCAATCATTCCAGAGCCAAAAGTGCAGTATGACTTCACACCAGTGAAGTTCCCCACACCTGTACTGTGAGGCTTAGCAACACAAACTGGTGTAAGGGTAATGAAGTCTTGCTCCTCTGTCCAGTTTAGTGTGAATACAGACCTTTCCTATTTCTTAAACAAGTATAGGATGGACTGAAGGGGAGCAAAATATGAGACATTTTCTATTTAACATAATGGTAATGGGGTTTTTGACAAAAAGTATTAGCAAGTTCCATGTTTTTCTTCTGCAAGATACTGAGAGAGGAATATAAGACAAAATTTTTACTAAGTGTTACTTGATGTACAAGGTACATTCTTTTGAAGTATCAATGCTCTTTTAGAGCATCTGCTCTTCAAAGGAAAAAATGACAACTGGTTTGAATAGGAAACCTTAAGCCCTAAGCATAATAGATAAAGAATGTGAATGCCTTTTGATGTAACCAGAAGTCTTTGATGTATTTATAAAATCTTGCAACTCATCTTGTATTTTCAGCCAGTTAATATATGGATTAAAATAATTAGTAATAACTAACACATTTTACAATGTTTTAAAGCTGTTCTCCTCGATCTTCCTTTTTCTTCCTTCATTGCTAGGTTTGGAAGCCATATCACTGGTTTCTATAGTCAAAGGCAGATGTGCTGATACAAAAATTCCTAATGACCCAAATAAAACTTCCTTAATACAAATGGAAATTAAAAGCAGAGTCTGTGCTGGATCAGGGAAACCAGGCTGTTGCTATGCGGCTGGTTTCATTTATAAAGTTGACATTTCCCTTGCTTAGCTGAGAAAGAGCCAAACTGAACTTTCATTTCATGACACAATTGTATAATCCACACTAGCTCCACTGAGATCAGTGAATTTATTCTCAGTTTATCTCTTGGGGAGCAGTATTTGGCCTTCATTAAAATAGGATTTCATTTACCACCTTATAGGATTAATGTGTTGGGAACATTTAAGAAACACTTATACTGAAGTATTCGTTCTGCAGAGGTACCAGTGTTATTTGCATCTTCCTAGTCCTTTACAATAACTGCTTCCTATGAAGAAAAAAAATTTCCTCTGGCTTTTGGGAGTTTTGTTGAACCAGAACTCTCCACTGCTCCTGTCCCACAAGCTGAGAATACTGCCTTTCCTGAAGCCCTGGCTTAATACCTACAAACTTGTCTGGTGCTTCCATTTAATAAAAAAAAAAGGTACTCAGAAATTTTCAACAGAGTTCTTTTGGCTCTCTGGCCACTTATGACTTTATTTTTCACAATAAAATCAGTTGTTTTCAAATCAGCAGAGTGTAATTGCATGTGGTAAGGGAACATTCACATCTCCTCTGCTATAATGAATGTGTCCCAGGGCTATGCTATCTATCTGCCCTTTCAAACTGCCTTTTTAATTTCCCTTGCAGCAACCCTGCACCTGCTGCTCATTTCACCATGGGGACACACCATGAATTTTTCTAATAATATTCATGCATCTGTCCTGCACACTTCCTTACATGAATATCTCTGTTACTTTCCTTCAGTCAGCCTACCTTTGTTTCTGTGACCTTTTATGAATAACTAGGGACTTAGTGCTATGTGAAATTTTATCATAAGTGCCACCTGGTTTTCAGACTTGTCTACACAACCAAATAGCAGATATGATATACCAAACATTGAAAATATGAGAGAAAGTCTCCTGGTCTTCATTTCTTCTATTTTCTACTTTCACAGAAGGTTTTCCTTGTAAAATTATAAAATCACAGAATGCAATCATTAGGGTTGGAAAAGGCCTCTAAGATCAGTGAGCCCAACCTTTGACCAAACACTAGGGTCAAATGAATCATATCACTAATTGTCACATCCAGTAGTTTCTTGAACACTTCCAGAGATGCTGACTCCACCACATCTCTGGGCAGTTCCAATGATTAACCACAGTTCCAGTGAAGAAATTTTTCCTAGTATCTAATCTAAACCTCCCTTGGCACAGCTTGAGCGGTTTCTTCTTGTCCTGTCTCTAGCTGCCTGGGAGAAGAGGCCGACCCCCATCTTGCTCTAACCTCTTTTGGGTGGTTGTAGAGTGATAAGGTCACCCCTGAGCCTCCTTTTCTGAATGCTAAACAACCCCAGCTCCCTCAGCTGCTCCTCATAGGACTTGTGTCAGACCCTTCACCAGCTCCATCCTTCTCTGGACACTCCAGCACCTCGATGTCTTTCTTGTAGTGAGAGACCCAGAACTGGACACAGGACTCAAATTTGGGCCTCACCAGTTCTGAGCACAGGTAGACAATCAATGGCTCTAGTCCTAGTGACTGCACTATTTTTGGTACAGGCCAGGATGCCATCAGCTTTCTAGAACACACTTAGGGCTCATGTTCAGCTGCCTGTCAACCAGCACCCCCAGGTCCTTTTCCACTGGGCAGCTTCCCAACCAGTCTTCCCCAAGCCTGTAGCTATACATGGAGTTATGGTGACCGAAGTGCAGGACCCATCACTTTGCCTTATTGAAACTCTGCAATTGGTCTTGGCCTGGTTTTTAACCCAGCAGAGAATGCACTTGCCCATGGGCTGCAGGTTTCTCAAGGAGAATGCCCTGAGACAGTATTGAAGGCTTTATTAAGTGCAAGTAAATAACATCCACATCCTTCCCTTCATCTGCTAGGTAGATCACATAAAAGAAGATTAGGTTGGTGAAGCCTTTCCCAAAGGACCTGCCTTTCCCAAACCTCTGCTGGCTGGGCCTGATCCCCTGGCTGTCCTGTATGTCCCATGTGATGGCACTCAGGATGAGCTCCTCCATAATCCTCCCCACACCAAGATCAGGTTGAGAGGCATGTAATTATCCAGATTCTCCTTCTGACTCTCCTTGGATGAGAAGGATGGTTCTTCATGGATGGCTGTCACATTGGCCAGCCTCCAGTCATCTGGGACCTCCCCAGTGAGCCAGCACTGACAATAAATGAGGGACACTGACTTGGTGAGTTGTTCTGACAGCTCCTTCAATACCCTCAGGTGGATCCCATCAGGCCCCATAGATTTCTGAGTGTCTAAGTGGCTCAGTAGGTCACTAACTATATCCTTCTGGATTACAGGGGGTCTATTCTGCTCCTCATCCCTGTCTACCAGCCCAGAGGATAACCTGTCTGCCTGTAAAAGACTGAGATAAAGAAGGCAGGATCTTTTCCTCATCCTGGGTTGCATTTCCCTGTATACCAATAAAGAAGAGAGATTTTCCTTTCCTCTTTTTGTTGTTAATGTATTTATAAAAACATTGCCCTGTCTTCAAAATGTCATAAACTCTCTTTTTTTCTCCTGAGTTCCAGTGAAAGCTCTCTGTTCAGCCAAGCCAGTCCTTCCCTTCCAGCTCACCTTTCAGTACACAGGGATGACCTACCTGTTCTTGCACCTATAAGATTCCCATCTTAAATTATGTCTGACCTTCCTGGACCCCTTTGTTTTTAACAGCTGTTTCCCAAGGGAGTCTGAACCAGGGTCTGAGTAGGTCATAGTCCACCCTCCAGGTGTCCAAGCCCCTTCCTTACTTCACCAAGAATTGAAAACTCTATGATCTTATGGCCCCTATGCCCAAGATGGCCTCTGACCACCAGGTCTCCCACTAGTGCTCCTCTGTTTGCAAACAGCAGCTCTAGCAGGACACTAGCCCTGGGAGACTTGCTTACCAGCTGGGTAAGGAAGTTATCTTCCACACACTCCAGGAATCTCCTGGACTGCCTCCTTCCTGCTGAGTTTCTAGCAGACATCCAGCAAGCTGAAGTCTCCCACAAGAGTGGCTAGCAACTGTGAAATGGCACACTTATAAAATTTTTATCTGCCTCCTCAGCCTGATTGGGACTTCCTAACAGACCCCCACCAGGATGTGCACCTTGTTATCCTATACCCTGATCCTTACCCATAGGCACTGTCATCACCATCCTGGAGTTCTATGCAGTCCAAACACTCCCAAGCATACAAAGCCAACCCACTGCCTCTCCTTTCTTGCCTGATCCCTCTGGAGAGCTTATACCCATCCATTGCAGCACTCCAGGGTGGGAGTCATCATTCATCATGCACCATTCTGTGATGGTGACTACTTCCTACCTTTCCTACTGCACAATGGTCTCCAGCTCCTCTGTTTGTTTCCCATATTGCAAGCATGGAAGTGGATGCGCTTCAGCTGGGCTGTTGATTTCACCCCCAACGCTGGCATGTCACCCCTTGGCTCATCTCCTGGTCTTATCCCCTTTCTCCTTCAAACCAAGATTAAAGCCCTCTCACTCAGTGCTGACAACGCATAAGCTAGATTCCTTTTTTTCCCTATTAGACAGGGGAAAGTTATCTGCTTCCAGCAGGCCTGGCACCATGTAAACCAATTCTTGATTGAAAAAGCCAAAATTCTACCCATGACACCAGCCTTTAAGCCACCTGTTGATCAAGGTTTTCCTCTTCATTTCAGTATTCTTCTCTGCTACTGAAGTGTTTGAGGAAAACCTTACCTGTGCTCCTGTCCCTCCAACCAGTCATCCCAGTGCCATGCAGTCCTTTCTAATTGTCCTAAAACTTCTCTCTTCAACCTCATCACTGCTGACCTGGACAACCAGAAGTGGGTAATAATCAGAGAACCAAATTAGTCCAGAGAGTCTCCAAAAGCGTCTTTTATCTGAGCTCCAGGGAGGCAGCAGAGTTCCCTGTGCAATGGGTCTGGTTGGCATAGACAACTCTCAGTTCCCCTCAGAAGGGACTCTCCTACAACTGCCCTTCTTTCTTAAGACATTTTTGTGAGCCCTGTTTGACTGACTTGCTCTGGGCAACCCTCCCAGGCAGACCTCCCTGACCCTCGAGTTCCAGAGCCTCATAGAGACTCCATAAGGGTACCTGGGAAAGGGAGGGAGGTTGGAAAAGGATTCTCCTGCCTCCCCAGGCAGGGACCCCTGTTTCTACTCCCCTCCTCCCCATGGCATCTTCCACTCCCCTCCGCCTGCCTGATGGCAAGAGGGTCAGGTTTTCTCCGACTCTTGCTGAGCTTCCATCCACTGCTTTTCTTTCAAAAGCAGAAGCGTGTGACTCCACCAGTCTATTGCTCTCTCATATATGGTTTAGGTAAAAATATCAACAAAATGCTCTTTCTGCTTTGTGCTTTTGTCTTACTGTCCTCTCATCGCCTCTTTTTTTGCAGGTTAATGCAATTTGCCCAGATGACTTCTTATCTTTCTTTACTTAAAAAAGTTATGTTTCTGTTCTTTTGCTGGATTTATTTTGTTAGAACTACACAGGTGATGTCCCCGTGGCTCTTTTCCAGTGATGTACTGGACAATGTGGAGGCTGAATTCAGCCCGGGAATGAGACCTGTGTTTATGTTTGAGCTATAGAAAAAAAATCATTGCTAACCTCAGCCCTCAGACCCATGTCAATTGAGACATGCCAGGGCATGCATCATAGCCATAAAGGAACAGCAGGCATGACACACATGCCATGGGAAAATTTCTGAAGAAGCAGGCCTAAGCAAAAGGCCCTACAACATCTAAAATAAAGTTTAAACATTTACAAACAGGAATGCATGTTGCTAATGCTATTCCTTTTTTGATGCCCTGATCTTGATATTCATCCTGCTGTATGTCAGTCAGGAAGGGTCAGTCCAACATGCTTTATTCAGGCAAGAACCACTCTATTGATGGATGGGCTTTTTGCTTGAACAAGGCCTATTGGGTTGGGTTTCTAAGCACGTGTGTGATTACTTTTTATGCATGATGTATTCTAAATATTGTTTAGAATATCCCCTTTTGAAATCAGTCACTTTTCAAAAAAAAAAAAACCAAACAAAAAACCCTAACAAACCAAACAAAACCAACAACAAAAACAAGTGAAATCTGCCAGATTTAAAAGTTTTTGTTTCCATTCTCTTACAGCAACTTTCAATTTTTGTATCGTAAGTCTAGCACATAGCTTTTTTATTATTTTCCTTTGAATTGCTCCCAGATACATGAAGGGCCCTATTTTCGCTTTTCTTGAATATGTGTCATGAGCAACAGATTTTGCTCAGCAGTTTGTTCCATTAGGTCTTATAATCACACATTTTGTGTGGAAATTCTGCATCATCATAGGTCAGATCTCTGCTGTGATCAGAGAATCAGCACAACTCATATGCATGAGAAGGGCAGTATCCAAGAATTGAGTGGTGCACAATGGTTCAGCTGATTCTTTTCAGACTTGGCTTGGACCCTGTTTTTATTGCAGTTGGCTTCTTGCCTTTACCTTACATTAGAAAAGGTTCTGCTGTTCCTTGATTATGGAGAATGACCTAAAAAGGGCCCTCCAATGGCTATCACACTGCATTAAGGAGTTTTCTTCCAGTTTACACCACTTCAACAGTAAATAATACTAAATGAGAAACAGAACCTGGAACAGACTCATTCAAACTGAGTCTCATTCAAATGGACTCCTTCAGATCCCTCATCCTCTATTTTGACCCACTCAGCAAGAACAGGACTTTGTGGATTGTCACAGGAGCTCCTGCTCTGAAGTGTCTGCTTGACTTCATAACTCATGAGGCTGAGAAGCTACCTTAATAGATAAGGTCCAAATGTTTTGAGTTTGTCCCTGGGAGATTTTGTTTATTTTTGACCTTCCAAAAATTAAATAGTCGTAGTCTTTGACTTCTGATTTTTACCAGAAATCCTTCTCTCTCCTGGATTAGAAAAAAAAA
This sequence comes from Melozone crissalis, assembly GCF_028551555.1. NCBI lineage: Eukaryota > Metazoa > Chordata > Aves > Passeriformes > Passerellidae > Melozone > Melozone crissalis. Next base: position 55,750,415 of record NW_026535791.1, on the reverse strand, counting down.
AAATTAAAATCCCAGAGGCTTGGTTTTAATAAAAATGTCTTGTCTTGGATTTTCTTTATGAATGTGACTCTCCTAATTTTGCAAACTCCTCCTCAAGTCTGCAGCATTCACTGAAGCTGCATTATATTTCATCTCCTCCACATGTATAGTGCTTTGAAAGAATGAGTAATGCAGAGATAAAAAAAGGAGAAGCTATCTAATGAAATTGAGAGAGTTAATGAGAAATAGACATTTACTGGCTTAGAAAAAGGATTCCAAAGAAAGTAAAGCAAGAAATCAAGAAAAGATAGTCCAGTGAAGCCCACCTTCAACTTTTAAATATAATATTTTTCCTCTTTAAACAAAAATAAAAAGCGAGAAAGGAAAATGCAAGAGGTCTCCTTTAAGGAGTTTAAAAATGAAAGTCATCAAATGGCAGGAAATGTGGAGGTTCAAACAAGTTGTTATGCCTGGGTCTGCTCTGCAGATTTAGAGGAAGGTTTAGGGGGTTTTTTGTTTGATTTACTCTGGGTGATGCATGGGGCAAGAAAAATTCTCAGGAGGTTCAATAACAAACTTCTTTTTACAAACTTAGGAACATTAAGGTAGAACAAGATACTTAGGCAATTTTACAACAGTATCTAAACAAAGTAAGGCACTTCACTAAATTTAACTTGGCAAACTTAAAGTTAAAACTTAACTTAGCCTACTTATCCGTACACAACAATGCACTTACTAAGGCATTGACTGGAAAATTAGAAATTTTTAGTCTGCCTTACAATGTATTTTGAGAAGAAGATGGGAGAAGAGAGAGAAAAAGAAGGAAAAAGAAAGAATAAGAGTAGAAACATATCACCTCCCATTGATCCAGCAACAAGGCTTGATTGTTGCAGTTTAGATGTCTGTTTGTCAAAGTGTTGTTTGCTCTCTTGATCTATTGGAGTGGGGGACACCCACAAAACTCCAGGTTCACTGGGTTAAAATACTCTTAGAGTTATGTGGGAATGCCGAAGTACCTGCCCTGGGGGATGTGGATCATACTGAGTCCTCTGGTGGGAGGCCCCAGAAGTGAGTCTGAGGGTGCTTTGGGAGTCTTGGATGGTTTATGAGACCTTCTAAGATGTGACAGCTGCCTCTCACACCAACATAACTGAGCAAGTTATGTCCCTGAGAAGTGGTGAACACCTCCTGTCCTATGCGTGAATGTCCTAATAGCTCTCCTGGGTGAAGGGGCAGTTTTACTTGTGTAAGGGGGACATTGGCATGATAAAAAGCACTGTGACACCTCACAAGATCTGCTGCTTATCAGCCTCTTCATTTATCTGGTTTAAAACCCAACTTGTAGCTAAAGGTTGATTTGCCTCCTCTGGTGCTCACACCCTCTGTCTGGTCTGTTACCTGGAACATCATCAGCAAAGCACTCTGCTATTGCAAAAGGCTAATTGTTTGAGCCATTAAGCATGAACATTTCAGTCTCTCACAGGAGTAAAGGCCTCCTGTGTTACTGAGTCTGATCCTCTGCTATTTCAGCCAGTTTTTCTGGTAAAATGAGCAACCACCCTCAAACCAGCTGAGCTTTTTGTCCTTTCACTCCTAAAGGGAATCCACTGCAACATTGCTGATTTCCTGACCAAATCTGTCCAGATTAATACAAACCAATTAATTCTTTTTACAGTATAATTAATAGACTTCAATATCCTCTTCTATTAAACCCCATAATACAAAGCAATTTTTTTAAAATGGGTAGTTCTAAATTACTCCTTTATGAATACCTTGGGATGAACATTAAATTTAAGTAGTAAGCGTTATTTTGCATGTAATACCAGTACCAAAGATTAAGATTATTGCAATGTTATAATGAGATTCAGAAGAATATAAAGATTAAGTAAATTTCAGATTATGTATGATGCAAGTTTGGATAGTCTATAAATTTTCCAGTGCCCATATTAGCTTCAATTTCACCTCTGGCCCTGGGACTTCACTTTGCCAGCCTGTGCTGTGCTGTCTGCCTGTTCAGTAAAATGGGGATAGCAGCATGTCACAGTCATACCTGAGGGTAAAGGGATTCAGGTCCTGTGATACCAATAGTCACACTTTAAATAGACCAGCAACAGGTGTTAATCACCAAAGCATTGTGCTCTGAATTCTTAGGTGGAACAGGCATATGTTTCATATACAGGACATGAAATGTGTATCATATTTCATATAGCAGCACTGAAGGCTGCAGTACATTAGAGCTTCTTTTATATAATCAGTTACTCTGTGATCTCACAAAAATTTAGTCTGTGAAACATTTGCAGACTATAATGTTTGTAAAAGTACTTGTACCCTAGGAACTGCAGCATATACTCCCCAGAAAAGACCATGTAGCATCCTATTTGCATCATGTCACATAAACATATTAATATACAGAAAAATTCAGTAGTGAGAAACCATCATTAATTTAATACTGATTGTGAAAGTCTGAGTAGTTAAATAACACTGAATATTTATATAATTTACAATTAGGATTACTTACTTCCTCACTCCTGAAAACTGCATTTACCCAAATGAAAATGTGAATGAAAAAGGGGAAAACATTTTATTTCCCATAATTAAGGGCAAGTAAGGGAATTGAATTACCAAAATTAATCATACAATATTTTAAATAAAAACAAGGTAATGCAGGACTATTTTTTATATGTTCATACCAACTAAAACTTGACTTGGCCAGTAGTTTCACAGAATATACCAGTTTATGTGGACATTGAGGTGTAAATCATGTTACCTAGCTTTTGGAGTTAACACCTTTCATAGTCAGGGGAGAGAAACAGATTTTGTGGGCATGAATTTCTGGATTTTAGATGCCAGCTTTAGAATGGAAGGAGTCCTACCTAGTGCTGACCATGGACTGTAACGTGGAGTTAGACACCCAGCTCAGAGGTAGATGTACACTGCACTATGTTACCAACACCGACAGCAGGACTCAGCTGCTGAATGCAGGCATGCAATCATTTTAGGTGCTGCTGGGTTCTGCTACTCTACAAGGACGCTGAAAAGCAGAAAGAAGCTGCTACTGCTTCTGCACACAAATCTTGGACAAACTTTGTCATCTGATGCAGAACTGTGCATCTATGCATCAAAATGGTCTTCAAAAGTCCCTGGCATTGCCATCCAAGTGGCATATAACAATACAAACAAAAAGCATGGGAGAAAGTTCAAGGGGGAGGGAAAGAGAAGAAAGAAAACTAAACTGAACTTCAAAAGTACCACATGCACTGAACATCTGCAGAAGGATTTCCCATATACTTAAAAACCACAGTGATTTAACATGTCCTACATCTGGATGTTCAAATCTATATGCTGATTAACTTGGACCACAGTTTTAGCTCTTTAAATGAAAAAGCAGGTGTTTCTCAAAAAAAGTGGGAATGTTCTTCAAACTTAGTTGTAAACTCTGACCACTCACAGAAAGAATAAAGGATTCTTAATATTTTACAAAAACAAAAAAGGAAAGCAAGAATATTTTAAACTGAAACACATGGCAATATTAGGCTTTACCTAAATCAGTAATTATTACAAAAAAGCAAACTGTTACAAATGCATTTTCCTATAATGGATAGGAAGGTTCATGTCTTAGCAAAGGAGTGCAATGCAGCTACATTTGAAATTGTCTTTGTATGCAAAAATGTCAGTCTGAATGTAGACTTCTATATTGTGAACGCAATTTTTAAAGAGTTTGATTTTTACAGAGGGAGGTAGGCTCTTTCATGAGTTGCAGATTAAAACCACTAGCACATGCACTTAGCGATAAAGGGCCAAGGCTACTTTCATATCTCTTTCTTGTTAGAGAGTGAGGTACATGGAGGGTGAAACAAGGAACGTCAAGGATTTTTTTATCAAGACCTTTCAATTGTTTCTTCTCCATTTGGTCACATGGGCATAGAACATTAAAAACATTGATCTTCTGTGCTGATGAAACCTATCCCAGTGGGTTTGCACAGTTTACTTTTAGGCACTTGAACAATCTTCAGAAGTCGCTTAAGCCTCTCCAGTGGTTAAACAGGAATGCACACTTCAGCACACTCTGAACCATGCATAAAGCAGACATCTAAAACCATCTTCTCACAAGTGGCCTGAACCATTATACACCTTCTTTCCATCTTGACCTACCCTGGGTTCACGGTTACAAATTATCTTTTCTTTCATAGATTTATTCATTGTCTTTCCGGTCATATTTGACTCCAGTTTCCACAATATCCTGTGGCAATAAGTTTCACATTTCTTATTAAGTACTGTGCAAAGTAAATAACTAGTTTGCTCTTAAGAGTTTTGATCTTGGAAAAATGGAGGCATGATAAAACTGGACTAGAGCCCTCATCATATATGTTAACTCTGTGCATTGACAGATAGGTGTTCTGTTTGAGAAGATATCCATATGAACTGTCCTCAAAACTTAAAAAATTAAATTACATAATTTTTCTTTTGCTTCTTCAGAACTTTTAAGATGAGCACCTAAATGGACAGTGATTTTTTTTCTAAAATCTCCAAGAGCTGTACAAAATTGGAACCTCTCAAGGCTGAAGTAACCTATTATTCACTGTGCACAGCCAAGCTGCATGAAACATAAGACTGCTGAGTTGCAGACAGTCTTCTTTATTACAAGGGTATACAGTGCCTACCACAAGGGAGACATAACTCCTGCCTCTTCCTCTGAGGCTTTTTTATTCTCCCTGAGCAAATATGTTCTTGTCAGCACTGCATCTAGGGTTTGGCTGGGTTTAATAGGATGGCTTCTGTATTCTTTCATTGGTTGGCCACTTGTGTTGGAATTAACATTTGTCTAGTCATCGAAGACATAGTGTCAACATCTGGAAAACATTAATACGTTGGGGACATTGAGTTTGTACTTTTTCTTGTGCTTATAAATTGCCTATATTCCTTAATGCCAACTATTTTTGTTACCCTTTTAACAGTTATTTATTGAATGTAGTGATAGTTTGATAAATTTTCTATTTTATCATTTTAGATATTCATAAGTACAATGATATTTCAAAGAACATGCTTTTCTAGAAATTATTGTATCTCCTGTTTCAATTATGGCTATGAAATTATTCTCAAAATAGATAGTTATAAACATTGTGGGCTCACAAAGCTTTTAGTGACTACTTGCAAAACTTTACTCAAAAAAAATATTCATACCAAGGGCACCTATTTGACAGAGGCTGTTTCATGGATTGAATGTCTCTGGTGGATCTCATTACCTTTTTCTATAGAAGTCCTAAGTAGGATTTTATATCATTGAGTATTCCACATGAATCAGTTCTTCCATTCTTACTGTTCTACTGTCAACACCATTGGGTTTTTTTAGGTGTTTACCTAAAAAATTGTGTTGATTTAATAATTTATGTACACTGTACAATTTTTTTAATGGGTAGTGGGACCAGTTTCTTAACTGCTTTTTAGGATAACTAAAATGTTACTTGCCTTTAGCATAACTGACCCTTCCCATTTAGATTATAAAATCTTTTGGCAAACTTTATTTTTGTGTAGTATATCATATTGAATGAGTCTTACCATCTCTATGATTTAGTTGCCTCATCTAACAAACTAGGGACTATAATCCTACCAATCCCATAGTTATATGGTCACTTATGCAACATGCTGTACAGCTCTATAAATATATAAAATATATTGTGTTATCACCAGTCATTGCTAATAAAGACCCATTGTTTTAAAGCAAATCATTTGAAGATCAAATCTTTACAAAATAAGAGTTCATTGACGTTAAAAATCTATTTCTCTGTCTCTGCATTGTGCTGCATATGGCACTGAATTGCTCTTGCAGAGAGTTAAATTGTCTCAAACTATATGGAACTTCGGTTTCAAAAGTAAAAAAGTGAATTTAACTAATGACTTGACATAGAAAACTAAAGGAGACTGCAAAAAATTTGATGCATTCCTCCTGTTCAACTTGCTTTTAAGCCTTATGTTTTCTTCAACCTTTAGCAACACGCAACTAAATTTTTTATAAAAGGTTCTGTACACTCAGGATAAATCCTGTCATCATGTGCTGAAATCCTTTTACTTTAAGAAGCCAATGTCTTTCAAAAGGCTAAATAATAAAAGAAAGAATACAAGACATAATTTTTTTTCATTGTATTTTCTTTCTTTGTTCTATCCCTGGGCCTCAAATATGAGTTTAAATTGTTTGTTACTGCCTATGATTCCAAACCACTTGTTTTTAATCAAGATAAATTCTTCTTTGATTAAGAATTTTGAATACAATGTGAGTGTAGGCACGAAGCACTCCCACAGCTCCTGGGGAAGCTGTCCCACCATGCTGGCTGGCTGAAGGTGTCTCTGTCATGATCACATACACAAGTCACATAAAATTGGCCATCACAGGAAAGGAACTGCTAGGCAGAAATCTCTCTACATCTCCCTTCATCCAAACAAGCAAAAAAATAAAATCAAACATTTGGATGTGCTGCTAACAAAAAAAAAAAAAAAAAAAAAAAAAAAAAAAAGCCTTCCACAGAGCTCCTCTACCCAGATAATGAGCTCAGAAATAAGTTCCAAGTCTTTACAAGCATTCTTTCCTTTTCTAATGCAATTACCTGCCTGACAGTAAAGAGTGATTCTCAGGATCACTGACTTCTCAAACCTTTCCAGCTTTGGGATTTTCCAGGCTGTCATGTCAGGACATGAAGCCAGAACTTATGGCAGATTTCAGATTTTAGGGTGTGTTGGGAAAGGAAGACAAAATACCTCTCCTTACTGTTTCATGGAGAAAATGTTTTCCGTGCTGAATGACAGTAGGTGACAAAATCAGAGGAAGAACAAATACCTTAAAGAAGCTAAATTCTAAAGAAGCAAAAACAAAGAAAGGGTTCAATAATATGAAAAAGAAGCTTCCAGAATCTGATTTTACATCACAGCTTCTGTAAAAAAAAGTGTATTTTGGGCCAAGGGAGTAGATGCCCTTCTCAGGTGAATAGGTAACACAAGGCCTCAGCTCAGAGTGCGCATCTGGTTATCCTTTTACAATTAGATCACCATTTAGAGGACAGAGAAATGGTAATACTGAGTGTTTCTCTTGTCTGCTGAAGACATCTTTACAGATAACTAATGTCAAATTTCTAGTTTGAGTCAAACCAAAAAAATTTAAATTGTTTGGAGCTGAGACTGCAATACAAATAACTGTATTGCCACCAAAACCATAAAGCAGAAGTAAAATTCGGTGAGATATGTGTCATGGTTTGACAGTGGACCAGGTTGGACCAGGCACATGAGAGTCATTTGCTCACACACTCCCCACACCACAGCCGGGCAGCAAAGAGGGAGAGAAGAAAAAAAATTAACGAAGGCTTCATGAGTGAGATAAGGACCAGAAGAAATATTTCAAGGGCAAAACAGGCTCAACTTTAGTTGCAAAGTGAATTTATTACTAACAGAGTCAGAGGATGATAATGAGAAGAAAAATAAGGCCTTAAAAACACCTTTTTCCCTCCATCCCCTCCTTCCTTCCCACCAACAGTGCAGGGAGACAGGGCTTGGGGTTTTGGCCAGTTCATTACCAAGATTTTCTTTCACTGTCCAGGGAGGGGAATCCTTCCCTGGGAGGCTGTGGGGTCCCTCCCACGGGAGGCAGTTCTCCATGGACTTCTCTGCTGTGGGTCCATTCTGATGAGAAGCAGTCAAACCGCACCTGCTGCAACGTGGCTCCCTCTCATGGACACACAATCCTCCCAAAAGTGCTTTTGTGTGGGCTTCTCTTCCCACGGGGTGCAGCCCTCCAAGGACAGGCTGCTCCAGCCTGGGACTGGGACCCCTCTCCCCTGGATCTCCCCTGGATCACAGCCTCCTCCAGGCACCCACCCGCCCTGGCCTGGGAACTGCCCCACAGGCTGTGGGTGGATCTCTGCATCCCCCATGGATCCCCAGGGGCTGTGGGTGGATCTCTGCATCCCCCATGGATCCCCACAGGCTGTGGGTGGATCTCTGCATCCTCCATGGATCCCAGGGGCTGCAGGGGCACAGCTGCTTCACCATGGGCCCACCACGGCCTGCAGAGGAATCCCGGCTTTGGTGCCTGGAACACCACCTCCACCTCCTTCTCCACTGACCTTGGTGTCTCCATATTGTTTCCCTCACATGTTCTCATCTCCTCCTCTTCCCTAACTAGAAGCCAAAATGTTTTGACTTTGTTTTGATTTTCTTCTTAAGTATGTGATCACAGAGGTATTACCAAGCTCTCTCATTGGGCCAGTTTTGGCCAGCAGCATGTCCATCTTCAGAGCCATCAGCCACTGGCTCTGCCAGACATGGTGGAAGCTTCCAGCAGCTTCTCACAGGAGCCATCTTTGTGGCCCCCTGATACCCAAAACCAGGCCCCGCCAAACCAATACACTATGATTTAACTTAGTGCACTTAAAACTGCAAAAAGAAAAAGGAGAAAAACAAACAAAACCAAAATGAAACAAAAAACCCAAGCAATCTGCTTTTAATATTTTACACTTATTTTTTCCTAAGACACTGAAAGGCACTAAGACTGCATGACATTACAGATCAACACAGACTATTTTTATGCATTCCCTCCACTCCTAATATTACTCTAAAAGATCAGAGTGAATTATCCCAGGTTTCAGGAACATTAAACCTCCAGGACATTGGTGATTTCAAGAAGAGAGTAAGAGTTAATCCCAAAAATCAACACCAATATTCTGGTTTTCCTTTATTAACGTTACTAGCAGCAGAGCATTGATTAGCATGCTCTCCTTCCCTCCGGACTGCATTCACCCACATACTGGTTCAGAACCAGGCAGCCAAATTGATGTTAAGATTTTAAACTATCCCGTGCTTTCTTTTCCTGTATTCTAAGATGTCCAACTTTGATTCTTATTACCACTGCAATCTCCTATAGTGGCAGTGCAACAGATGCTGACAGAATCTCAGCTGTCTTGCCCTGGCTCTGAAAAGCACTAATGGGGTGACCATGGGACTCTGCTTCTCTGTCAAAGCAACCATCTAGGAGCTGCAGTGCTAAAATTTTTGGTGCCGTCAGGAAGGAGCTTGTCACAAGCACCCCACAGCTCTCACAGCTCTTTGAGCATGCCTTGTCAAAAATACATGTATCTTTTCCCAATGTCAGCTGTGCCGTGAGTCCTGTAGGTTAAAAGACATGTTGCAGGGTTTTTCTGAAGAAACATAACTAGGCATGAAATGTCTCACTGACTTTTCAGTATGCTCTCTGCTCTTAGCATCCTGCCTTCTCTTTGGACTCTTCACAGCATGATTTCTTAGTTATACCTGAGTGATGGCTTCACTGAATGGTAAAAAGGGGACATAGGAGGAATCTATGTCCTCTCACAGTCCTTTGTCCTGGTTGCAATGCAACAAGCTCTCCACATTCATGCTGAACTTAATGACAGCAGTCACCAGTGCTGTTTGCAGACTTTCCTTCACAAAACAACTTTGCTCAGTCCCCAACAGCAGAGAATTCATGCTTCTAGACCATGTCAATACCTCAGTCTTGTGATGGCTGGAAAAAGGTCTGATACAAAGCCAAGACCAATTATACAGCAGAGGCCTTCTCTTTCTCATCCCCAGTGATCAGGGTATCAGTTCCTTTCTTTTATTTGTCTTAATTTTGAAAGGGAGAGTATATAGATGATAGGGAGATTGTATCAGATTGTCTCAAGGAAGAAAATTCAATACCCCAGATTTGGAAGACATAAGGAAGAAGGAGATTTTATAAAACATAGAGCAAACTGCCTTTAGTGACCCTTTGCCTCCCTCCCTTCCATGCTTTATCCTTCTAGAATACAGCTCTGTTGTCTCCAGGTACAGGAAGCAAACTATTATTAGATGCTGTGCAGGATTGCCTGGGTCCTCCATGTTTATCTATAGCTGTCCTGTTATCTTTCCTGATTGCAGAAACATGACTCTGCTTGTTTATTGCCTGCTCCTAAGGAATTTCCCAGTCTGTAGTGTTCAGGAATGACTTCTACCATCCTGTTCTTTCTGTCATCAAGGTTTAGTTTGGTTGTTCCAGCTCACTCTGTGGATCATAAACAAATGGAGCTGCAGTATTTTTAATGTGACATTCTGTGGAACCTTCCTAAATATTCAGTCTAGAATACTGAAGAATACTTTTTACCTGATGGTAGAACTGCCTATGTAATGGTTGTAAGGGAGTTTGAAGGGTCACGGCATCCATCAGAGTTCTTGGGTATTTTTCTTTATAGTTTGCAGAAATAATACAAAACCTGCTACAATATTTAAGAAAGTTTCTTTTTAAGACAATTGCAGAAAGTACTGGTGTCCAAATAGGCTCCAGCTTATTTAAAAATTGAAAAAAAACTCCTAGCTGCATTTTTGCCTCCTCCTGCACACTTTTTATGCTGCCTATGCACAAAATATAAAGATAGCCACACCACAGAGAATTTAAATATTAATGTCAGCCCCTGCAAGTAAGATGCTGAATCTCAAAAACTTAAGGCAAACCCTATTGTTCACTGAATTTAAAATTATAAAAACAAACAAACAAAAATCCTAAAAAACCCCCCCACTACTCTCCATTTATAGGTCATGTGCAGTTACCTAGAGTGTCAGACAAAAAGCTGTTGAGAAAAACTTGCGGGCAGTGGGGGTTGTTGGAGAAGGAATCTCACTTAATGGAGCCCCACAGCACAAATGTGCGAGACTCTTTCTGATAACCTTGAAGTGTTTGATAAGAAACATAAAATGTTTTTGCTCTGAGCTACTTCTCCAGCTCTCCACTAGATTGCCATGGAGTCAGTCCCCTGCATGAACGCTCTGAAAATAATGCTGCAAATGTCACCCTTTCAAGGGTCCCCTGCAGCCTCCCTGATGGTTCCTCCATCAGGTAGGATGTGAAAGCTGCATAGCACAGGGGCCTCTGTCCTCCTTCCTTGTGTTCTCCTCTAATGCTCTCTGAAATAGCTTTCCTGACCAGCTAAAGGATTAGGGCTGAAGAAAACCAGAGATCACCGGCTTTGTCCCTGATGCTAACCAGAGGAATTCTCCAATCACTGGCACTTATCAGCCAAGAAACATGAACTTCCAACATCCAGTATGTGCTGGGGTTTCAGATAATAAAGGCTCAGAATTAGACAGGAGTAACATGTGAGGCATTTTCTGCTAGTTTTAGTGGAGTTAACCCACCTCGCTCCAACAGTTAATGAACTTGAATATTTCAAATACTTCTTTGAAAATGACCTGTTTTGTCTGGTGGGATACCCCATGAGATGGAATACTGAGCCACTGAAGCATGACAGAGCAAGTAAATCTGGGCTATATATGCATGGGGTCTGTAGACCATTCCCTAACATTTCCAAATGGTTTGAAAACACATTTATGTGATGACAGAGCTTCCCTTTTCATGTAAAAATAAAACCTTCCAAATTATTTTTTAAAGAAACTGTCAGAGAAACATCTAAGGGAATCTGAACAATTTTCACTCTAATTTTTCTTCTTTATCTGATTCGATTTCTATGAGTTTTCATTTTCTTACTTCTCAAGAGAAAAGAAATCTCTTGCTTTTATGTGCTTTGAAGAAAAACAACCTTGACCAAATGAGAAGTAGAAGAACATAGTGTTCAAACACAGTTCTCCAGAGACACCACTTCTACCTCAGGATTTTTACAAACATTCTTCAGTACCAGATATACTACTTTTATTGTGAACTTTCAACAGGCATAAACAAACAACATTCTACTTTTAAAAATACACAGCTTAAAAATGTTGTTGATTTTTTTTTAATAAGGAAAATTCCACCTCCTATTGTAGCATTTTCTCTGTGTCTCACTGTGCTACAAATTGTTCTTTCAGATTGTCAGAATTACATGGCTGTGGCATAGCTGCATAATTCCTATATGGTCCTTTGAGAGCAATAGGACTGGATTGCTCCGGGCAGTTGTTCACCCTGAGGAAGTGAGTGCTAGGTGGAATGAAGCAGAAGTGTCTATTTCTGGTGGCTCATGTGGGAAAATAAAGTGAGTGCAAAGTTGACAAGACACCTGAGTGTGTCTGATTTGCCAAGAGACTCTGCTGCCATCAGGTAGCTTCCCCATCAGTCAGTCCTGCCTGTTCTCACAGAATTGCCATCTCATTAATTTTAATAGGGTTGCTTGCTTGGCTGGGGGGGTCAGCACTGATTAAAATTGTTTCAGGCTGTTGCTGATAAGCTGGAGCCCAGCTCTAATCCTAATGAGAGGTCAGGAAAGGTCATGAATCAGATCCTACAATTTTGGACAATTGGGCCAACAGTAGTCAGAAAAAGAGGGATTGCAACAGAGAAGCTCTCCCAAGTGACCCAATAAACAAGTTAACAGGAGGCAACAGAAATACCAAGCTCTCTATGAGAGGATCACAGTCAGAAATATTAGTTATGAGACCTGAAGTTCCAGTACTGACCTTTATATTTTAAGGCATTATTCCAACAAGACATTGCTTTCCCTCTTTTTATGATACAAGCATAGCACTGGGTAATAACACCTCAGGTAAACATTCCATGTTCACTTTGCAGTCAATGGAAAGAAGGATGTTCATCTAAGTGCAATTCATCATTTTATGAAATCTCAAATAAGCCAGATGAATCACACCCTAGATGATTTCTCTGTTGACTGTAAATGAAGCTTAAGACAATTCAGTATTCTCAGCTGCAAATGTCTTCAGTCACTATCCAGAGTCAGGAGAAAGGAATCTCACTCAAAGGTACAGTGCTTGTGAAGATGCTCTGGTTTTATTAATGGAAAGGCACAGACTCAAGGAATGTGTTCTTATACTGAAGACATTCATTTCTAGCCAAGACTGATGGTCTGTATAAACACTGCATGGGGGAACATGTAGTTGCAGGTCCTAATGTTGTTCCCCTGCCACAGGCCTCTTGGAAACAGGACAAGCAGTTGGAGAAAAAACCTGTACTTTTGAACACCAAATTTTTGCACAAGCTCCATTAAAATGAGCTGGTTGAATCTGGAGAGACTTTCATTGTCAAGCCTACAAGGTTTGTTTTGGCCAACGTGTTTGCCTGCCAGAAAGCAAAGAAGGCATATGAAAACTAGAGGGTAAAGATACCTTTCGTAGACATTACTCCCCAAACAGCTCTTTTTCAGCGCTGAGTCATCGGACTGAATCTTAGCAAGCTGCCCTACAAAGTATTTAATACATCAAAATCCAAATATGATTTTCTGTGAAAGAGATATAATTACTAGCAGAATCACAAAACCAGTATAAAAGTAAACTATGTATAACTTCCTTTTTATTTTTTAAAGGCTAGGAGATGCAGAGGGTATAGATGGACTTCCAAAGGGCAGAAATACAGTATTGCTTGGATGTTTTTCATTCCACAAATTTTGTCTTCTTTGACTGGAGAGTCTTGTCATATATCTTCATGGGACAAATATTTCTGTAAGATTTCCTGACATTAGCTGTCTCTGAATTTCATGTGAGTGGCTTTTTTCTTGTGGAGCTTTGGTACATCTACCTCTGAACTCAATCCACCCCTAACTACTGAAACTAACAGAGCTGAGCAAGATAATTTTGAGATTTTAAAAATTACATTTTAAATTACTTTTTACTGAATGTGAGGATTTTATTCCTCAAGCAGGGTCTTGGCCTCTTCTGGTGGCTGAATAGGTTGCCAAACCTCTATGGTCTCTGCTGAGATATTTGCTTGGTGACTGTGCTCAGTCCCCACTAGCTCAGGCTGGTTGAGGTAGTGTTTTGTGTGTGTGCATTTATCTCCACAGAGTTGTGAAGACAAATGCAAAGGTGTTTATTGGCACCTCAAAACACTTTAGATGTGCACATGCTCCTTATAACTGAAGTAAAGCTGTAAGCAAAGAGACACAACAGCAGAGTGGTATCAGACATCTGACTACTGACCTGTGTTTGCAGAAAATGGAGATGAGCTCAAATCTCGAAATGAGCCAGGAGAAAACTGGGCAGACAAGCTTTATGATAATTGGTGATAGAGCTCATACTGTTAGTGCTGGCCAGAAACTGAAGAGTCTTTTCATGGAAATGTTTGGGTTTTTTCTAAACTTCCTGCTAAATAGATAATTCCAGCCTATTTATTCATAGCAATACCAAATGTGCAAAGAGGGTGCCAGGTATAAAAATGCAACTTTTGATTGCAGACCAGATATAATTCCGGTCTGAACTACCAAGAAACCATACCTTATATTAGTTTTCAAATACTCATTAGATATGAAGAATTTCAGGTGAAAGATGAAAGATGCTGGATTTTCAAATGTTTGTTGGGATTTTTCAAGGGAATGTTTCCAAATAGTTCAGCATACAGATTTTTTTCTCAGCTCCCGAGAGCAGCTGGAAGAAACTGCTGGAAAATATTCGCAAGGGCTGTAACTGGGCATTTCAGGACAACACATTTCACTCTGCGTCAGTTGAATAAAAAAATCACTGTTTGGCCTTGGTAATTATGTTTAATCTATATTCCCTTGATGCAGTATCCAAGTCTGTCTTCTTCCCCACAGCTGTTCTTCCTGTACTAAATTCTTACTTTTTTGAAGTGACAAACTGCCCCTGGAAGTCTCTCTCAAGTTAGGTGAGAGGACTTAAAATCTGAAATACCATGAAGTAATAGTTTTCAAACTCAGAATAGTACCTTCAATCTAATGAAGTCTAGCAATAATTTATCTAGCCTTGACTTGACTCTCCTTGTTTCAGTCACAATAGTCTCTGTCTTTTGGTAGTGAGCAAGTGCAAAAAAGATGTTTCGGTGATGAAGAAATTTTGGTACATAAACAGATAAAATTCCCAAGCAGAAATATTTTTATTTTGATATCAAGAACAGGAACAAGTGATCAAAGACAGGAGAGGACAGGAAATGAGAAAGCTACCTTGCAAAAATATAGTAAAAAACATCATGGCCAGGCTTACATTCCTTCAGGTTGTGTCTGATGTTTGTCTGGGACAGTGATATTTAACATGGTGATTTACAAGATAGCTCTATAAATGAGTTCCTACAGACCTGGTCCAAGCTGTGCCCATGCTGGAAGAGCCAAGGAGC
Organism: Melozone crissalis; assembly: GCF_028551555.1. Lineage (NCBI taxonomy): Eukaryota > Metazoa > Chordata > Aves > Passeriformes > Passerellidae > Melozone > Melozone crissalis. Next base: position 55,735,396 of record NW_026535791.1, on the reverse strand, counting down.
AGGAAGGGGTAAACCTGAATGTGGACAATCTCCTGTGTGTGCAGGTTCTCATGCTTTGGCAGAGCATGTAATTTTCCTTCATCCGAGTTGCTCATCCGTGTTTTTGCCCATTGCTACAGGAGAAATATTTCAGAAATAAGTCCCCTTTCCCTAACTTTTGGTCCAGTAGCCCAAAGTGACCTTGGCAGATTAGTATAAGCCTCAACACCAGACTTTTTCAGTTTGTCTTCCACAGCCTTTCTTTTGACAGGTTTATTAATTTCTAGTTATCATATAAATACACAGCCAAAGTCAACACAGCTGCTAAGGCCTTATCCATGTCCTACTCTAGAAACCTTTCCAGCATGCCCAGGTTCTTGCTTTGGAATTCTTCCCTCCCTCTGCCAAAGGCAACTCCAGGTCACAGAGAACAGACACAAGGTCTTGCTTCAAAGTTGTTCCCTTGATCTTCTCTGCACCCATCTGAGATTGCTCATGCTTCTGATACCGAGTCTCCTGCTGCAGTTTTTGGCTGCTGTTCAGCAGACAGCATTTATTCCAAGCTTTTCTTTTTCTTTTTTTTCCTTCACATCAGAATTTGCACTTGAAACAAATGCCTTCTAGCACTTTATAGAACATAGGAAATCTTGATCAGGGGTTTAACAATTTCTAGTCTGTGTTTTTTTTTTTTTGTTTTTGTTTTTGGTTTTTTTTTTGGTGTTTTTTTTCCTCTTTTAAAATAGTACTGAAAAGGAGCATCCTAAATGTCCTTGCATGGATTTGTGAAACATTTACGGCTGAAAACACTTTACGGTTTCCAGCCACTATTGCCATATCTTTGATCTGGACCTGGGACTACTCCAATAAACACATTCTCTGTGCATGATGCACTGTATTTCTTTTTCACCTGGCCTCTTCCATTTAAATTCTTTCTTCCATTGCTTTTAACTCTTTAATATTTTAAATGTCATGCTCTAACCAGTCCATATTGATTTTTATCTGTTTCTTAGTACAGTCATATCAAGCAAAGAATAATACAAAAAAGTTTATTTTGTTCATATAAAATATATGAACAAAACTGCCTTGAGATGAGAAGAAAAGGTCGCCTAAATCTCTTGGGACTTGCTTTAGAACTGTGTAAAGTTCATTACTTTTTGATGATGAATGTTACATTTTAAAGAAGTGCATTGGTCTTGCAAGAAGTCTCAGTGTAGGACAGGAATGGTTCCGTGACAAGTGTGAAAAGACAAATAAGGACACCAGGATCTGCATTCAATAGTTCAGGGCAGGCACAGCAGCAGAACTGCATTCTCTATGTCACAATAAAAATTCCACACTCAGAGACCATATCCAGTGTATGCAACATTAACCTATGAGTTACACCAACCATTTTTCTGCTCCATTGGGATTCCAGGTTTTAAATTGAGATAATAATCACAAATTAAAGTTATCGAGAAACATGTCAGGAGCAAACAAACAAAATGCCTGTAGAAGAATTGGTAGACTTTTGAAAAGAAAAATTGCATAAACTATTCAGGAATCCAACAGCCACTGACATGTTTCTTCTTGACATGACTTGTATTCGTGATAAAATAAGACATTTGAGAAAATGTTGAATACCTTATGCCAGAAGGAATGAGGTAGGCATATTTGAAAATTCCAGTTACCTTCTAATCCCTTTCATCTTTTTGCAGATATCAATGCATTTTTTTCACATTACACTAGAAATTTAGTCAATAAGATGTGCAGATTTATCTGACCAGATGCAGATGTTTACATCTGAGTAGTCATCTTGCTGTCTTACCTAGGAAGGACTTAACAGGTGAAATGCATCTGGAAATAGGTAATTCCTTTCCAAAGGTTTGCTTCTATACATGCTACAAGAGCCAAATGCCATGAGTGCCTCTTTCTTTTCTCTGACTGTGAAAAGAGGAATATGTGAGCAACCCAGGCACTGCCAATGTTCTTATGGCATTTCAAGTCAGGTAGGATGAGTTCCAATTCCAGAATCACTTCCAGACAACACATCCACATTACCCATATCATGCCTTAGAGCCATCATCAGTCTTCATTTAATGGTAAAACAAAGACAGGAGTCTTTCATGTCTTTCATCTTTTTAAAGCAATGGTGGTAATGGCAGAGAGCATAACCCAGCCAACGAATTTCACTCTCTCGTGCATCTTCCTACCTACTGTGTCACAGGGCCAAGGTCAAGAAAAAAATCAATACATTATAGTTACCTACCACAAAACCCTTTGTCTTTGAAGCTACTGCCTTTTTCCCCCTTTCTGATAAGAGCTGCACATTTGCCCAAAAAGCACAAACATAAGAGGTCACCATTTTGTTCAGTTTTTGTTTGGATTTTATAGTAAAGTTATATTAATACCAAATAATCCTAGTTGATAAGGTGGTGGTTTTTTGCCTTCTGGGATATTGCTACTATTCCCATTTTCCCCATTGGTTAAAAAGTGTTCAGCTGCACTCATTGTCATGTCTGCACCATTTGCTAGTGCTCCCAAATGTGCTTCCTTTTAAGCTTTTTTCCTCTTTTACCACATTTGGCTGCAGTCTCCATTTCAGCCTCAATGCATTAGTGAAGTTATCTTGTGCAACTTGGGGAATTTCTGTCTGGTTTGGGGATGTCTCCTGGGTAAAACATATGATGATTTGTCATTCAGAATGTGCTACAAATTGAAAGCCTGATTCCAACTGACAGCTGTTGGAAGGGCAGCTGTGGGGAGGGAAGAGCTGTGGGGTTCTGCTGGTCCTGTGCCCATTGCTGCTGTGTCTTTTAACTTCATATATTGTAGTGCCTTAAACTAGGATTCCCTTTAGAATAAAGCAGGGACTAATGGGAAGTACTCTTTTTCTTTCCAAAGTACTCAGTTTTCTTTCCAAAAAGGGACTCTCCTTTCGCACTCAGTAAGCTCCAGATTTTTAAGAGTATGATACACTTGCTACTTGTTAGAGAGTAACCATTTAGTGCTTTTCAAATTAGGAAAGAATAAAACAAGTGCAAAATTTTAATTTTCCATTAATAAAGTGACTATAAAAGGTAATGCTATTCCAAACAATAGGTCTCATTGTTTTTATTCAATACCTTTATTCCCTCTGCAATAGCTCATAGGAATGAAGCTCATATCTCTGAAAAGTATGCTTGGTGACATCTGTATTTCTGGGAAAATGTAGGTCCTTGAAATAGCATATAGGATACACATTGAAGCAACTGGGAAACTGCTGTTTCTCTTGCATATTTCCTGTGGAATACATTCATTTCTTCATGCATGATTGTTTTTCCATGCCCTGCTTGTGATCTTGATCTTATTTTAATGAATTTATTCCTTGCTCTGAAAACATGTACACATTACCTCCTGGCTGAGTCTTAATGTAAATATGTAGAATAGAGTAAAGCTGTACAGAACCAAATGGACTAGAACAGACTGAACATATTAATGTAATTAACATAGGTTATTTTAATATTTATTACATTTTAAAGTGCACTTTAGTCATATGCATATTTTACCTTTTCTCTGTAATCATAATGGCTAAAACACTATTTTCTCTTCTTAAAAAAAGAAAAGTCTTGAATATTGGATGATTTCAAGACAATTGTAAGTAGTGTAAATTCTTGTGAAATTTCAGAATTTGTCAGAAATTGTGAAACTCAGCAATTCTGTTTGGAGTACCAAGATTTCACCAGGTTTTTTTTTTCCAAATTATAGGAAATGAGACTCCCTCAGCCTTCTTTGCTTATTTGGAACAAGAAGGAAAAAAGCCCCGAGATTGGACTTTTAATGGTTTATACCAAGCTTGGCTATAACACACACAAATGAACATATTTCTTTTGGAGAAGTAATCCCAAAGTCCTTTGTCTGGAGTGCTGAGTGTGGCAGTGCTGGGTAACAGAGAGGTATTGCAAACGCTGAAGAAATAAGGGTTTGGCCTTCTTTCAAATTGTGTCTGTAAACTGGAATCTTTTCTTGGCTGATTTTGTCAGATCAGACATCATCTGTATGGTCTCCCTCCGCATTCAGCAGAGAAAAATAATCACCTCCAGGCACATCCTATTGTGTCAGCTGAAATGCTCTCTCTGGGTGCCTGCATGTCCCCATGGAGGGTTCCTTGATGAATACTGAGAATAGATAGGCAGCTTGTACAAAGGAAAAAAAAAGGATGAGATGGATCCCTCTTAATTGTTCATGGGGGAAGGAGCCCTGCCCCCGCCCTGAGCCAGTGAAACCTGCTCCAATAACTCATCCAGGCTTTCAGCAGTCAGAGCCTGGCCATCCTGCATTCCTGGGGACATGATGGGGAGAGCTTCAAAGGGAGCTTGTTCTTCACTCAGACTGCAGCAAAAATGCCAGGTCAAAGGTTGAGGGTTTGTAAACTAATAATCCCCAGATGACAGAACAGGAGCCCTTACCAATATTTTTTTTTCTTTTTTTTTTTTTCTGATTTCTTTGTTTCAAGGGAATTATGCAAAAAAACGGTCAAAGGAGGAAGAAGACAATTTTTAGTATAAGCAACAATGCTGTGAATATCTTGGGTAAGGAGGGAAGAAATACATACACATTTTCATGAATACATTTTAGAAGAGAATATGTCTGAGCCTTGAAGAGCCTCACAGTTCAACTCACTGAAGACTGTATTGGTATTTGCAGCAGTGTTAATTTTTGGAGTTTGCTGTCTGTCTTCTTTTAATTGTCTTGGAGCCATGTGAATTGTATAATAAAAAGAAAAAAAACCAAAGGAATTCAGCTGATATCCCCACTTTTATTTTGTAAATGAGCTATTAAAAATACACAAGACAAAGCAGATTCTGGATGAAAATTTCAGCACCCAGTCTATACACAGGTCTGCTTTACTAATGCAAGGCTTAGATATTTCATATAGCAAACTTTCTAGGCAGGGAATGTAAATGGAAGGTTTGCAACAACCTAAGATGCTGAAATAGTCTTTAGGAGAGCACTTTCCAGCCAGAGGCATCTGCTGTCTCCTAGCCAGCAATCCCAGCCCATGCAAGATCAGAAGTTTATCTCCAGGGCTTTCTCCAGCTCAAGCTCTCAAGCTCAAGTACCCCCAGCTCTGAAGAAACATAAGACAAAGCAGCTCAGTCCTTCACCCCTGGTCTCTTGGTACTTGGTCTGTGAAGGAATTTCTTTCCTGCAGTTTCTATATGTGTATGTAGATAATGAAGACATTTACAACTACACTAACTGGAAGAAAGCAGCCAGAGACCAAGCTGTGTGAACAGCAATGCTTTTCTTGTGTACAGCCACAATTCTCAACACATGCAAGGTGCTGCTGAGAAGGGCAGGAGAGGGCAGCAGCCACTTGAGCAGCTACTGATGTCAGGAAGGCATGAAATTCCTTACCTGCCCATCAGCAGGACAGAGGCCAAAAATGTTGTACTGCATTAAGGCTTGACAGCATGTCTTAAAAAAAACATTGAGCTCTCCACACAGTCCCAGGGCTCAGTTTTGGGAAAAGTCCTGTTCAATATCTTTATCAATGAATTGGATGAGGGTATTGAAGACAGTCAGTTTCCAAACACCAGGCTGGGAGGAAGTGTCAATCTGCTGGAGAGTAGGAAGGACCTGCAGAAGGATCTGGACAGGCTGGATCAGTGGGCTGAGGCCAATTGTGTGAGTCTCAATAAGGTGAAGTGCCTTTGGGTCACAAGAATACTATGCAGCACCACAGACTGGGGGAAAGAGTGTCTGGAAAGTTGTCCTGCAAAAAGCAACCTCAGGGTGCTGATCAACAGCTGCTGTACAAGAGCCAGCGTGCACCCAGGCAGCCAAAAATGCCAGAGTTCTGTGCCAGAAACAGTGTGATCAGCAGGACCAGGCCATGCTTGCCCCCCTGTAGGCAGCACTGGAGAGGCACACCTTGAATGCTGTGTCCACTCCTGGGTCCCTCAGTTCAGGAAGGACGCTGAGGTGCAGGAGCGAGTCCAGAGAAGGGCAGTGGAGCTGGTGAAGGGTCTAGAGAGGGAGTCCTAGGAGGGGTGGCTGTGGGAGCTGTGCTTTTTTGGTCTGGAAAAGAGGAGGTTCACTGGGATGTTCTCTCTCTCAACAACTCCTGAAACAGCCTCAAGCAATGCCAGAGAAGGTTTAGATTGGATATGGAAACATTTTCTCAGTAAAAGAGTGATCAGGCATTGGAACAGACTGCCCAGGAGGTGGTGGAATCACCGTCCCTGAAGTGTTCAAAAGGCATGTGGATGTGGCACTTGTGATCATGGTTTATTGGAGAACAAGGACGGGCTGGGTTAATGGTTGGACTTGATGGCCTCAAAGGTCTTTTCCAACCTAAATGATCCAATGATTCTATGGTCATGGATTTTGTCTGGGTGAGAAAACAGCAGTCACCATGCATATGGGGCTCACCAAACCAGTTTACAAGCTTTCCTGCAGCTAGACATATGATTGAAAAATTGATGTAACTGTGTCAGTTTAAAGGTTTGATGCTGATGGTTAGTCTGAACTGTAGCAGCGGGCATAAAGCTAAAGGGTAAAAGGGTTATGGCAGGTAGCTCTTCACAAGGGGAAAAAATAAACTGCACATTCATTCACTTAATCACATACAACTTTTTCCTATGCAGCACTGCTGAGTTTTCTGCTGGAGTCCTTGTTCTCTTCTCCATGCAAAGAGAAATATCTCGGTTTTACACAGAAATAGCTTTGTCTGCACATTTTTGTCTTTGTATGCAATGACCAGAAAAAGTTGAAGCTAAAGCCACATATTCTACCTCCAACACAGCCAGTGTGGTTTTCCTTAAGAATAGCAAATTTGTCACAGGACAAATACATGACATGCCTCTGTATGGCTTAAGCAGACAAAAATACATGACAGAGAAAAGAAAGAAAATGCTTAATGTTACAAAATCAACAGACCTCATACTCAGAAAAAAATGTAAGCAATTTGTTACTAATCTAACACGTATCATTCTGCATGATTGTAAGAATAGCAGGGGAGTTTAATTGTTGGGGGGGAAAAAATCAATCTTTTACTGGAATCTGAAGGATCAAGGCAAAACATGGCATTGAGCCCAGCTTTAATAAACTTCAGTGACATATGAACCTTAATTTTCTCTAGTAGAAAGCTATTTTCTCTTCAAGTACATTATTTTTTCTCTTTGACAGTCATTTGACTACTGCAGAGCACATAACACACACAAGCTGCCTTCAATTCATTTATTTGATAAAGTGTGGTGTGTCCAGTTCTGGATTAAGAAGAAAAATTTTGGAACAACTGAAAATTCCTAAATATATCCTTCAACTCTTTTTTAGAATTTTCTAACCCTTCTATGGAAAAATACATGAATTAATTAAAATGCAATTTACATTGGTATAATTGGCTTCTAAAAAAAATAATGAAATCCCCTGGTCTCAAGCTGTAAAACTGCATTGCCCTTTAATATAATCATACCCAATATTTGATACATCTGTGATCTTTAATTATTTTTTCCAGTGACTTTGTCCCACATTTCCTCTGGTTTTTTGTTGGTTTTCTTTTTTTTTTACATTGGCTTATCCAGTAGGAAAATCCCATCTGTTATATCCAAGTACAAGTTAAAAAAGAGACCTTTGCATTTTCCCACAGCACTCCTGCTCCTGCATTTCCTAAATGATGGATGAGGATTGGTTTGAGTCCAGGAGTTTTCCTGTGCACTATGCTGTGAAAAGATGGGGGTGAAACAAAACAGGAGAAATATCAGCTAGGTTTTGTTGGTTTTGACCTACGTTTCCTTCTTGTACTCCCTTTGTATAAACAAAAGTTTTGCCATTAAATTTGTTTTTGCATGCAGCCGGAGAACCATGCAGAAGTCAGCTGAAACTGAAACATTTCTATGAACATGTGCAAAGTTGAAATTTGTCTTTTAAGCATCTATAGACCAAATCTGCTATTTCCATTTTATTAATCTTCCTTTTCGCCCTTTTTCTTCTTTCCTCCCCGCCCAAAGAAAAATACTTCAGGCTAATGAACAATGGAAATTTTAGTAAATGTGATTCTCCAATTCCTTTTTGGATGGAAAATAAACCGTAAGCACACAAATGATCAAAGGAGAGGGAAATACTTTGCTTCTCAATTCTTTTGCTAGCAGTTACATGTGATATATTGATGATATATCAGATATCACTTGATCCAGTAATATCTGTACAAAAAATTTCAACTTATTTTAGTGAGAGCTGCTCTTACATCACATCTTACATTCATTGAGGATCCAAAAATGTGATTCTCTACTGTCAAGAGATGAGACTACTCATTAATGTTGATCAAGATGTCACTCTTTTAACTTCAGTCTGGAGGTCCTACAACAGGAAAAATCTCTTCTTTTTTAGGTATGTAATAGCCAGTGTGCCACAGCCAGAACAAACTGCAGAACTGCAGAACAAACCCCATGTCCTTGCTTCTGCTAAACAGGACAACTGTAAATGTTTGCATGTACCTGAATGAATTTTGTTATACATTTAGCAGACCTTGATACGTCTTAAAGCCAAAAGAAGATACAAATGTCAGTGTCAGTGCTTAAAGCCATCATTGCTGGCACTCCACCTATCAATGCCAAGCATACTGTTAATTATGCAGGTGCTTCAAGTGACTTGCAGCTATGTTAAGTGATCAGAATAAAAACTTGCTGAATTTCAACCAGTTGGAAATGGCTGGTTGCTGCCCTACTGCTTGGTTTCATTCTAGCATTAAATAAAAAATATGTGAGAGAGCATTTAAAGATTCCCAATGGATAAAACTGTAATATGCCAACAGGAGTATGAATGACTCACAGCTATTTTAGGAAGAGCTTGATGTGATAAACTTAAAATCCTCATGATGAATTTATAACTGTTTTATTTACAGTACTACCTCCTGCTATAAAAAGGTACAGGAATTATTCCATCGCTCTCCTGCTAAATAAAAGGCTCACACAAACAGTGTAATTTTAAACTCCAGGAAAACAAAAGAGAACACAAAGAAAGGGGGAAATGTTTTCCATAGTTTTCATCAATTACTTAAACCAACTGATTTCAGCTGGTAGCACTCTCATGAAGTCTTAAGAAAGGCATTAGCTGATTGTATTGTTAAATTCTATTGTATTAAACAGTTTCCAGTCCCATATAAACTGTCCACAGTCTGACAGTCTCTGTGATGATGCATTTTGAAACCAAACCTTTGGAAGGTAAGTTTTACTGCAGCTCATTTTTACCTTTAAATTCAACTGAAAAAAATGACATCATGCTCTCACAAAGGCAATTATCAATGTTTGCTCCAGGGACCTTTTACTTTGAGGAGAAGTGAATGATATGGTTGTTTGCATGCATAGTATCCTAACATTTGCACAGGCTGTATATATATTTGCACAGAACTGTGTTTATACAGGTTCCTGTCTGAAGTGGCCAGCTAAAAACAAACTCCCTTCCTAAAGCTATACAATCATGTCAATGTGAAAATATGCCAGGTGGACTTTGTTAGAGTACTTCACGGGCTTTTGTGATCCCAGCCTGTTTCAGGGACTCAGCTGCCTCCAAAAAAGGAGTGTCTTGGCCTTGGCTGCACTTCTCTGTGCAGACAGAGCCCAGGGCTCCAGGTAGAGATGTTTGGAGGCACCTCAGAGGGAGAGGCATGGGCCAGTGTGTACTCCTGCACTCCCAGCTCAATTGGAATGTGACCAGTTTAAAGAGAACCTTTACATTTTCCCTGGAGGCTGAAATTATCTGTAATGGCTTACAGATTTAGCCTGGATTCTGTGAACACAGAAACATTTGGGAATGGCTGGGGCCAAGGCAGGGGTGGTGCTGGAGAAGCTCTGGTGCCTGCTGGGGGTGCAGGGTGAGCAGGAGGGACACCTGAGCCCCTGTTCCATCCCGTCAGCCCAGCGAGTGCTGACATGAGCACAGACAGCATCCCAGGAGTGAGCCCAGAGGGGTTTTGGGGAAGCACAACGTCTGGCTGTGGTGGAGAGCTCTCCTTTTCCCACTCCACTGTGCCCACCAGCTGGCTGATTGTGCTCCTCAAGAACAGAAACCCATCATCTTGAACTTGTTAAAATTGTCTTTGTCTCTTATGGGTTTATAATTTGCACAAACTGTGTTTACCTTCATCTACAAAATAAGGGTGATATCTAGAGATCTTGTAACATTGTAAGATATTTTAATACACTGGCCTTTTAATTCTGAATCTTCAGGTGTCCTCTGGGGGCCAAGAAAACCACAATAATGAAACTCAGAGGGAAATGTTTTGGTTCAGTTGGACCTGCTGGAGTGGGTCCAGAAGAGGGTCATGAAGGTGATCAGAGTGATGGAGCACCTCTCTCATGAGGATGGGTTGAGAGATTTGGAGTTGTTCATTATGGAGAAAAGAAGGCTTCATGGAAACCTTACAGTAGTACCTTCAGTACCCGAAGGGAGCCTGCAAGAAAGCTGTAGAAGGACTTTTTACAAGGGCTTGTAGTGACAGGACAAGGGGGAATGGCTTCAAACTGAAATAGGATAGGTTTAAGATTAGGTGATAGGAAGAAATCCTTTACAGTGCAGGTTGTGAGGCACTGGAACATATTGACCGAGAAGTTGTGGATGTTCCATCCCTGAAAGTGTTCAAAGCCAGGTTGGGCAGGACTTTGATCAGCTTGGTCTAATAAAAGATGTCCCTGCCCATGGCAGGGGGGCTGGAACTAGATACTCTTTAAGGACCCTTCAAGCCCAGCTCACTGTCTGATTCATTAAGTGTCTAACATATGTGAAAGACTTCTTTACTAGTTTATCCAGTAAGGCCAATACTGCACTTTATCTTCCAGAACATTTCTTCTGTTAAAAACACCTCTGAGTCATTGGAAGATGGATGTTCTCTCTGTTTCAAGATCCAATGCCTGGCAGGGAGGGCTGTGCATTGAGGGAGGGAGGGAAAACTCTAGGGGGCTGTACCAATCATCAGGATCTGTCTAACCTGTTCCGTGGGCAACTTTGCAAACACCCCCCTGGGCTTCCCCAGTGCAGGGAGCAGCACAGGCTCCAGGAGCCAAGCCTTCCCTGCAGCTGGGGGACTGTGGGATTTCTGGGCTGTTCAGATGGTCTGGGGAAAAGCCCAAAGATGGCCTTGGGCCCCCGGGTTCGAAAGGACGAGAGGAAGCTTCAGATTTGTTCTTGGTCTTGGTGTTTATTAATTGCTTATCTAAAAGATTTTCTCTTGGCCTGACAGAGTTCTGCTCAGCAGTCAGCCATGGGCACACACTGAAAGCCCCTGGGGCGGTCACCTATCTTTATACCCGGAGTTACGTATACAATATTTATCATTTTTCTCCAATACCCTCTACCCTTATTAACCAGTGTTCCCCTAGTAAGGTCCAATCCCGGAGTGCCAACATCACCACAGAAGATGGAGGTCTAGAGGAAGAAGAAGAAGGAGAAGGGCACGCCCCAATTCCTCCATCTTACTTCTCTAGACCCCCCTGTACAGAAATCTTAAGCCCTGTATCTCACACTCCAATTAACTTGTCCCTTCACCATTCACCCCAGTGAAATCCTCCCGTCCTCATACTGATGTCATCTCCCATGTGGGATCAAAGTCCAGCCACCAGACATCTCTGGCAGCATTCCAGGACTCCCGAGCCCCCCAGGGGGGGTCTTGTTCACCCTGCACCCCAGTTCTGAGAGACTGAGATCCCACAGGGGACAAGGGTGCAGGCTCTGGATAGATGCAGGAGGGCCTTGTCAGAAATGTTGAGGCTGTCTTAGTGCTTGAAATCACAACTTTTGGAAATTTAGGCTCTCACGGTTCCTTCTCAGCTATGAATGTTTTGGGTAATGGCTTTGGCAGGAACAGGTGCCCAGTTAGTCAAATAAAAGAGCAGTCACTGGCCCCTTAATGCAGCAGAGATTCCCAGCCCAGGATGAAGAAATCCAAGGGACTGACACAGTTTAAAAAGTGGCTTTGAAGAACCGTAAATACATTCATAAAATCTGTGGCAGATTATTTTCTTTGGTAAAGAAATTACGATGCTTCTTGTCCCCTGTTAAATCTTTATATTGTTTCTGTCACTCAGAAGAGCACAGAGATATTTCTTTTTTAAGTGTGATATTAATAAAACAGAGTCAAAGGCACACTAGTGTTTTTCTGTCTGGCTGCTAAATGGCTTAGAAAGTATGCAGCTCTATTTTTAGGAAAGAAATGCTTTTAGGGATTAAAATTCAAAGGATAAGGTAAACAATTTCACATAACTCTAACGAGAAGATGATTTTTCCCATCAGTGCAGGATAGTGCTCTCACAACAAGCTGATGAAAGAGGCCCTCACTGCTTTTTTCCCTGTATAGACTACAAAGGATCTCAGATGAAGTGATAAAATATGGAAAAGCAGCACCAATGTATATGGACAAGAGAGGGGAGGGGGAGGTAAATCCAATAAAATTAGACTCTGATAGTCAACTGTCCCAGCTGGAATTAGATTCTATCACTTGTGAATATTTCATAGTCACCAGCTGAAAGGCATCTAGTGAAGCAATTAAAGCCAATCAGTGGAAGAGCTCAGTGTTTTGTTTCTCACCCAACTAAAATAAGCCACAAGCTGTATTTAGGTTTTAAGGGGGAAAAAAATTCTAAAACTGATATATTTTTTCCACTGGCAACCAGAAGGAAGTGCAGGTACAATTTTGTTAGTGAGTGTGTGTTGCTGAGTGGTAACTTACCCCCCATCTGAGGGAACAGGACTCTGTGGGAGGCAATATTCCAGGGGACTCTGGGTGTGCATTTGTGGTGCCCTGGTCCATGCAGTGGGCATATGGGAAAACCCCCTCCTCCTACCTGGCTAAAGTATACTGGATGATGTTTGGCTGGCTCAAAAGATCTTTCCCTAAATCCCATCTCTAAGCTACAGGCTCATTTATGTTAAATGCAGCAGTCTAAAGGAAGCAGTAGAAGCAGAGCTTTGTACTGTAACCCAGACTTTCACCCCCTCTCCTTTTTCTTCTGATGGGCTATGGAGCAGATTGTTTCTATTGTTTCTGCTTTCTACTGCAAGCAAAGTTCTTGTTTCCTGAGCACAAAAGCATCAGGAGAAATTAAACCCAAAGCTCATTTTCTAGAACGGTGTTAACTTCTATGAAGAAATTAATTGTTCGGCTGGCCTATTAATCTAGATGACAGTTTTATTACAATTAAAATATCACCTCTAGGAGGCCCTTTGTTTGCATTTGACAGATTTTATTGTGTTTATATAGGCTAATGAAGCAGAATTAAATTATGCTGCTTATATTAAATTTAAATGACTGATTCATTGTATTTAAAATCCAAAATTTATCATGCATGTTCTTTAATGCCACACAAACTACATTAGTTCACTGCTGGTTTGTATTTTACTTTGGTCATTTGCCCAATTGAAAAAGGTTTTGTAGGCACACTAAAACATGGTGAATTAATGTCCAAATGGCTAAAACATGAAAGACTGTCTTTAAGCATTTTAGAAGAGTAAAAATACTGTGATGCTAGGTCTAGCCTGTGCTTCAGGTCAGTGGTTCTGATTTCATGGTTTACTATTGGTTATTTCACTGAAGTGCTTTTATTTGAGCCTTTGCCAACTGAGATCAATTATCTGCTATGCTCATCTCTGTTGATGATATTTCTTGTTATTTATTTTTATTGATCCAGCAAACTTTGTTATTCCCTGTTAAACGTGCTGCTCACATAATCCCTACTGCCCACAGTTTTCCATAGAAAGGAACACTGAGTACTCAGGTTTCCGCATGAGTACAGAGCTGATCACTTATAAACATGAGGGTAACCTGATGCACATTAATCTTTGTATTTTCTGATCTTAGAATTCCTCTGAATTTACTTTAGATTTCTGCCCCATAGATGCTTACAGCTCATCTCATTACTCCAGGTTTCTTCCTTCATTAACAGAGAGAATTGGATGCGTGGTAAGATTCCCTGGATTTGTATTTTAGGTGCTGCCTTTAGGGTTGTGCTGTAATACCTCTATTCTTTTCCACACTGAGGAAACCAAAGCTAATTAGTTCAGAGTTCGAAGACATCTACAGTGCAGGTATCTCCTTAGCCAGTTTAATCCCATGGCTAATATTTGATATATTGCTAAAATATTTTCCAGTCACTATGAATACTGGTACTTTTTTTTTCCTTTTGTCAATACAAGCATAAATGAAGGGCTTGAGAAAAAAAATTTGTAAATCGACCTCCAAAACAAAGAACTGGAATCACTGTTATTAGGACATGTCAGACAAATCTATGAGTACTTAAGTAGTCCAAAAAGTGCTGTTTAAGAATATAAATTTTGCTGAAAATTTTTACTTTCACGATATAAAGAAATTTCATATATCCAGTTTGAATCTGATCACCAACTTTGGCCAGGGAAACAACAGAAGAAGAATTTCAGAAAATAATTCTCCTTTTTAATAGCAGTACTTGATGAACTCATGACATCAATGATTTATTTTTCTTTGTAGTACTGCTCTGTCTTCATCTTGGCTTTCCATTTTGGCTATTAGATCACAGACATATATTGTTTCATATGTAATACTATGGGGAAAGAAACCTCTCAGAGTTGATTTTCTGCTCAATTATTAAAATGGTATGACCAAGGGAACAACTTAAATGATTTCCTTGATTAAATGTATTGTGTAATGACACAGATGTTTGTGGGTATGAGTAAACTGGAACTAGAAGCCAGCTTTAGTTTCTGGGACTTCCTGCAGGATGATGAGTTTCACTACCTTGTCCTTCAGGTCTCAGCTACCTGTAGGGATTTCTCTTGCCTGTGGGTGGCATTCACCAGTTTCATCAGCAGAAAACTTAATGAAATCTTCAGGACTCAACTGTGCTGATATGAAGTTCAATTTGGTGTAAGGAAAGATCCAGTAACTTTCATCCCTTTTTGGTGCATGAATTTTCATCTATTTGAACTGTAGAAAAGTAGGTCTATGAAGGAAGCAAGGTGGGCATAGACTTCTGGCAGATCAGTCCTACTTGTTGCTAACTCAGCGGTTCAGTCATGGAACCATAGAATGGTTTGGATTGGAAGGGACCTTAAAGATCACCAAGTTCCAGTGGCCCTGGAACGGGCAGGGCCAGTTTCACCAGGCCAGGTTGTCCAGAGCTCCATCCAGCCTGGCCCTGAGCACTTCCACGTGTTTAGCCATGGAAAACACGTAGGCTCACAGGCTTGTGAAGTGCCAATAGTTACTGAGATTTGGTAAATCCTGTGCATCAGAGTAGAGAATCCCAGCAAACAGGATCCTCTTTTAAATATAGAGGTTGATTCTAAAATATGTTGGTTTTGTATCTGATACAAGGAGCAGCTGTGTCTAGACATGAAAGTTCAACAGGAATTTTCCTCTGCATGATTCACTTGAGGAAATCACACTTCTCCCTCACAGAAATTCCAGTGAGAAAAGTTAACACATCATGTTAGAATGCACAGAACTCAATACTAAAAAATACAGGTGCTTCAATGTACCACAGTCATTTTCCCTAAAATCAAGGTGACAGGTTATTGGTCCATCTGTAGCAAAGGCCTAGACCAAAGCCCCATATGTTGCCCCTTTCCAAGTTTCTAGCCTTAGGGTAGATTCATGTCTCTAAGACAGGTCCAGGGATTGCATGAAGAGCCCAAAAGCCAGGGTAGTTCTGGAAAGCTCATTAGTGATGAATATGAGTTGTCATTGGAGTCTCTCTTGTATAAAAAAAAAAGAAAGCAGAAAAATACTAATATGCCTTTTAGTATGGTAAAAATATGCTTCCTCCCTGGAGCAGCATCACCTGTTCCTTGCTCTTTGACTTGTCTGGCTTCTGTCCTGTTTTGTTTTACTTGAATCACAGTGATGCAATGAGCCTTAAAGCAAAGTTGTTCCCTTGTGCTAATGGTGTGCTTGCCCACTTGTGTTGGTATATTGTGTCCAGCTAAACTTTGTTCTATGTTGCAGTAGATAAGTTGTTTTTAAAAGTTTGTATCACTTTGCAATGTAGAAAAATATGAAGAATTTTTGACAAAGGAAGAAAAGGGTTCTTTCTGTGGGCTCGTGTAAAGAATATCTACAAAAGAAGGGTCTTGCCTCTGTGTATGGATGAGCTATAAACTGGATACTCCAAGTATGGTCCAGCAGCTACAGGAGAGGGTTCAGCAGAGGGACACAAAGATGATTAGAGGTCTGGAACATCTCTCTTGAGCAGAGGCTGAGGGAGCTGGGCCTGTTTAATCTGGAGAAGAGAAGACTGAGAGGAGATCTCATTAATGCATATATCTCAAAGATGGATTCCAAGAGGATAGTGCCAGACTCTTTTCAGTGGTGGCCAGAGACGGGACAAGGAGCAATGGCCATAAACTAAAGCACAAGAAGTTTCATCTCAATGTGAGGAAGAACTTCTTTTCATTGAGGGTAGCAATCACTGGGACAGGCTGCCCAGGGAGGTCATGGAATGTCCCTCTTTGGAGATGTTTAAAACCTGTCTGGACATGTTCCTGTGCCACCTGCATTAGGAGACCCTGCCTTGGGGGTGGTTGGACTAGATTATCTCCAGAGTTCCCTTCCAACCTTAATGAGTCTGTGATTCTCTTTGATTCTCTGTTATTTAACACTGTCATTTTCATTTTTCATTAAGTCAGTCGAATTAGGAAAGCAAAATAATTCATTGAAGCAGAAATAAGTATATTAGTGTATTTGATAGGCCCGTTACAACCTTTGTAACAATGCAGCCTAGGCTGTATATGGTAAGACTATACAGAGCAGAAGTTAATATGCCAAAAAGCAGTCAGTCTGTAGAGCTGCCAGAAGAGGTGTTAATATTTTTCTCCATTCTAGTAGAAGCTCATTGGGATATGCAAAACTCATTCGTTAAGTAACGCTGGAGAGTGACAGATGCTGACATATATAATTTGACAGCTGCAAATACCAGGTACTAGAAAGTGTCATTTCCCATAAGTATAAAATAATGGGTCATTATTCCCTGACAGATTAAAACCCAAGTACTATGAATAAATGAATCGGTAATCCTGAGTACTTTAAAAGAAAAATAGAGCATTATTTTTCTTCTTCCAGAAATAAAGCAGATTTCCTTTGTTCTCTCACCTGTGTGTGTTACCACCAATTGCCAGCCCACTGATGAGGTGGAGCAGAAGAGGGAGTCTCTCACACAATCTATTAAGGCATTTAAGACCTTTATGTTTCCAGGCAGGGCATGCTGGTTCCCTAGGCAGCCAGTGCAGAAACAGCACAGCATCCAGCAGATAGCTCAGAGCAGAGGCTTGCTGCCTCTTTGATTGCAAGAGGGTCTCAGGAGCACAGGCACACCCAGGTCAGAGGTCTGACATGAAGGGTGCCTCTCCAGGGCTACCTGTCCTGCTTTGTGCCCATCCATAGGATGGATGTTGTTATGTGGCCTCATAGGAGGGCCTCAGCTTTAGTCTTGCCTTTAATTCTGAGCCCATGTTTCCATTACTGAGGCACAGTGACCTTCCTCAGGCAGACAGCTAACAGTGGGGGACCCCTGAGGTTTCAGAAGTAGCACCACTAGGGATGTTTGCCTTCCTTTGGGCAAGGGAAAATCTGCCCACTGGCTGAAAACAAAGCCTGGGAGGGGAGCAGGGACAGATCACACCCAGTAGAGCTCTGCTGAGGCTGCACTTGCTGGGCTTGTTGGAGGAGATTAATCTCTCCAGGGTCTAGAGTGATGCTCTGCCTAATGTGGCCTGAGCCCTAAAACAAGCCACCAGGCACCATTCCCAATAGGAATACACTAAAGCATTTAACAGAACTCTAGCTGATGTGAAGTGGTTCCCAGTGCCTGGTGTATTTAGCCAGCTGTGCACCTACAAGTTTGGCTATACTGTGCCTGTGGCCAGCAGTTAAAACATGGCTGGGACATGTCTTCTTTCTTCCCCCCACCTGATTATCAAACCCACCCTCACCACAGCCTTGCATTGTGATGGATGTGGCTGGGAGCAAAGGCTGTTCAAAGCTGAGTGGGTATTGCCCAGCCACAGTAGCTCCAGTGATCTCATGGAAAGGAGCATGGCAGGAGCTGTGCCAGTGCCTTTGGGTCACTGGAGAAACCACCTGAGGAATCATGGAATCATTTAGGTTGGACAAGACCTCTCAGATCATCGAGTCCAACCGTTAATCCAGCCCTGCCAAGTTCACCACTAAACCGTGCCCCCAGGTGCCACATCCACATCCACATGCCTTTTGAACACTTCCAGGGATGGTGATTCCATCACTTCCCTGGGCAGCCTGTTCCAATGTGGTGCTTACCTTCTCTGTGAAGAAATTTTTTCCTAATGTCCAATCTAAACTCCCCTGGAGGAAGGATGTCCCTTGATGTCTAGTTAAGTAGCTTCTGATAATCCTTTCCAGCAGTTCTGTAAGAGCCAAGCAGCTCTTTCCTGCTTGAGAAAAGTGCTTTTTGGTGTCTTTTGGGATAATGTTTTCCTTTTTTTTTTTGCATTAGGTACCTTCCAAAAGAAGCATTATTCATTTATTTCAGTTTCTTTAAATCTATGTCCCTTAGAAGTAACACAAAGCCATTATAACTGACAAGTTCAAGCTCTTGTGTAATGGAGGACCCACAGAATTTCACTCAAATTCCTGCATTTGGGATTTGTTCTTTTTTTTTTCCATGCAATCACAATTGCTCACATAAAAGACGAATAAAGTAATGCCTTCACCCATTACTTATTGAGCCTGTGGTTGTAAGGTTTCTAAAAAATAAATAAAGATTTGCAATGAATTTTAAAATGTAACATGCATTTAGATTCTCCAACAAATCATGCAACATTTAAGATTGAGGGGTTTTTTTTTTAGTAAAATATGCTTGCTACTGTATTTTTTTCATAGGAGATTAATTAGAAGCAACTACCATACCAACACTGAATTTATTGGGTGGATTTCCTGTCATCTTTGTGGTTGAATAAATTTTTTTGCAAGTATTCTACATTTAGCACAGCAGCCTTCTGCTCTGTGTCTGGGCTCCTAGAAACTATTATCATATAAATAATAATTAGATGGAAGTTAAAACCAGCATGACTGTACTGAACAAATATACATGATTGCAAATGTGTCTGTATCAGTGGGAGAGAAGGAAAGTGAGTCCACTTCAAATGTTCAGTTTTACACCTCATTAGTTGGAGATGATTGTTTAATGATTTGATAAAGGGAAAGTCCACTTGTTTCGTCTCCTGTATTTAGTAATTGACTGCAGTTCAGAGTTCTGCTGAATTTCGTAAGGTTTTCACCTATTTATTTTCTAGAAGGTTTTGTCTTCAGGCTGACTGGAGTTTGTGGGCTCAGCCTCACACTATCCATAGCATAGGATGCCAGTCTTCCAGCACCAGCTCTGTTTAAAGACAGGCACTCGGGCTGTCAGCAGTGGGCGTGTTCTCAGCTTCAAGGACGTGCTTTGGAAGTCTTTGAAGACAAGGAGCATCAGGACAAGTTTGCAGATGGGAGATTATAGACAAAGCATTGCAGAGATCAAATGAATGCTTTCCTCAGTCTCTTAAGCTCCATGTTAATCAAGTCAAATACTAAAGGGCTGTCAAATATTATCAACAATTGCTTAGGCAAGGCCCCACTTCTATACATTTACAACACACACGGAACAAATGCATTTACAGTAACATTGGTTAACTTTCAGTGAATATAGGTAACCTTTTTTTTAATTCTTTTATCAGGAGTAGTAGTTTTCGTGAATTTTCATCCTTCCAAGGGCCAAGATTTAAAAGGGGGAAAAATCAAAACAAAAAATAAGGGTAAAATATTTATTGAAGGAGCTGGGGTTCATGCCCCATACTATCATTTTGTTCTTTCAGTTCTAGGTGTTGGTAACTGAAATTTCCCTTTCACAGAGCATATGGCTGCAGTAACAATGTGTCTGTCTCCTTAGTATTTGTTGGCAGACTAGTTTGCTTTTGTTTGTATAAAGTAGAAAGGAGCTTTAAAGGCAGTGGTCCAGGATGTGTGGTGCATGGAGCACTAGTAAAGTGGTTGAGACACTGCTGGCAGCAGAAGTCTGCAAAGAAACCATCACATTGGAACAAAAACAGCTGTCTGCCAGCACCATAAACTTTAGGAAATGTTGTGGGTGATTAGTTGCTACTCCTAATGTGTGAAAGTTGGCCTGTCTGCATACAGGCAAAATAAACTCCCTTTTACTTCTTGCCACTCATACATAGAAATCACAGGACATTATGGGATTGATTATGAACCATAAAAGCCAGGAAGTTCAGTTTTAGAGTGAAAACCATGGCAATGACTGTCTCTTTCTATTTGGATGTCATTGCATGAAAAGCTAAGGTGAAATGAAAAGGAACAGGAAACAAACCTCAAATGGGAATGGGACAAAAATCTCTAATGGGAAAAGCAACTCAGTCAGGAAGGAACACTCAAGCATATAATATAAGGCACCTGGCCTCTCTGAAACTTTTGGTTTTTTAAGTAAACCTTAGTGGTCCTGGAACAATAGTAAAAGAACAGTCCAGAAAACACATATTCTGCTGCGTGTCACATGGATTTTTTTTCCCAAAGACAGGCATCCTTCCCATTTCCACCATCCCACCAGCTCACATAGTCTGAATAAACAGCCCTTCAATAAAAGCAAGAAAGAATACAGATTTATTGCAAAGAAAATAATAAAAAGGATGTTTTGTTATGAACCCCTTCAGTTACATTTTTTGGGGATAAACTGTTTCAAAGGCCATTGCAAAATTCCCACATTTGCACACACACAATCTGTGAGTGCAAATGTGGGAATTTACCATGAAGTGAAATTATCCTTGTTTTGTGCTGCAAGGCAGTTTGAATATTTCCTTTTTGTGAGGGATTTTTTTTTCTGAACTGAAATAGATGTGAAAACTAAGGGCAGAAGGTGAGGCTATTTTATTTTTTTCTTTTATATACCTCTGAGTCTTCTGCTTTAAGCAATCATAAAAAGGATAAATATTTATATAGTACCTGCCAGTCTATGGCTTAAAAGCACTTAACATGCTTTAATATATATTGTTGCACAGAAATAGAAAAAAATACAGTTCTAGGGTGAAAGGTAATTTCTGGCTGTTAGCAATGCTGGAAAACAGAAAGTAAACAGGATTTAGAGCAAAGTAAACCAGAATTAATTCCTAGTAAGAATAAGTAAAAGAGAAAAGCTAATATTTCCACTGCTGCAAACTTTGTCAGTGGGAATTTCAAAGCCTGATTTTTCTTATCTTTCATAAACAGGCTGTAAATCTTAGGCCCTACAAAGTAAATGGATGGCTTAGTACTCTAACAAAGGACAAGACTTCATTCCCACAATTTAGTAAGATACAGCCTTGGAAGAAATTGTAAGATCTGAGTCTAAGTGCCTTCAAGGGGTTAAGAGGGGCTGTAGAAATGACTTATGCTTTTGACTAAGCAATAAAACTGCATTCTTGGGTGGGGGGAGACTGCAATATTTTGGAGTGCTTTTTCCTCACAAAAATGTCACAAAAAGATTTTCTTTCCTTCAGCATGACCCACTTTATTGTATCTGCAAGAAAAGTAAAGGAAATGAAGACTTTTACTCTCGGAAATGCCAGTTTTTCTTTCTAATGCAGTGATTTAGGGGTCATTCCCAGGAGAATACCAGGATTAGCAGATGGTCTCAGATAAAACCTTTAGTTTGTATTTTTTATTCTTATTGGTCAGTATTGACTATCGACTTAGTGAAGAAATGCAGCAAGCAACAGAACCAGAGGCTTTGGATAAAAGTCCTAGAGGTTTCTCCAGAATCATAGAATCATTAAGATTGGAAAAGACCTCCAAGATCATGGAGTCCAATGTTTGAGCACCATCACCATGTCAACTAAACCATAGAACTAAATGCCACATCAAGTCACTTCTGAAACACTTCCAAGGGTGGTCCATCCACCACTTTCCTTGGCAGCCCTTCCAATGCTAAAGTCACATTCATACTGTGAAATGCATTCTTAAGTGCTTGTGGAAAATAGGACACATCCAAGAGGAAAGCATGAAAGAGCCCTGCCTCCAAACTCTCTGTCTCAGAGGACTAATTTATTTCATAAACATAGAAGAACTGCTAATTTTGCATGTGTAACTTTAATTATAGCAGAATTTGACTTTTTTTTTTTTACTTTTAAGGCAGTTAGGAGGTTTTCTTCTTGATGGTAAGACTATTTTGAGAATCAATTTAAATATCTGAAATGATTATGCATATCTAGTACAAATATGCTAAACTTAACCTTTGAAGTAGTGCTTAGCTCTTCACTTCCAAAATGAAAACAAATTAATAAAAATTGCTCTGGATTAAAGAGGCATACTTGGTATTTCATTCTCAGCAGAGAAACACCTCAGACCAGGGCTGTAAAGGTACCTGTTCTGTAATAAGGAGCTTTGGTCCCTGACAACGTCAAATGATGTTTCACAAATTCTCCATCACCCCTCTTGGATCCCTCAGAGTCAGTAGGAAGCAATTTACTCATTGCCAAATACACTGATCCAAACAAGCAGTACTGGGCAATTTGTGCTGTGTCAAGACCCCAGCCCTGGTATCTTGCTCTGTGGGCACAGCACTTACTCCCAGCTAACCTTTTCCCCACACTTCCTAGCCCAAGTTGACTCCTGTTAAGGAGCCATGTTTCAGACCATCTATAGATCTCTAAATAAGCATTTTGTGCTTTGCTATGAGTCCCTCAGCTCGTGGACACAGCCTCCAGCACATGGGACAACTTGGTCTGTCTTAGCCAAGCCAGCTTTCTGTCACGCAGCCTGAGCTGGTGCTCTGGCACCGCTGAATGTCAAACCAAGGAAGAAGTGATGCACTGGAGAAGCATCACCTGGCTCTATGATCCTCCTCAGTCTGGAGCCCTGACTTTCAGGTTAGGAAAGAATGGAGAGAAAAGCAGACTTTTCCCTTTTCTGCTGAAGCTGGGCCACAGGAATGTGTGGTGCTGGCCACAGTATGCTCAGGAAATCTCTAACTGCAGTGGCATTTACTTCTGAGGTGGGAGACTTCCTTTTTGTCCCTGTTCCCAAGGCTGGTAATGCATTGTACATTTGAGAAAGGTAAATAAAATACATTAGGAAAGATGGGAGAAGGAGTGGGAATGCAGAGTTTTCTTCTCCTACTAATTGTAGCAATCTCTCTCTTCTCCCTTTTGCCTTTATGTGTTAATTTTGCCAGGGTTTGCAGGATGGAGTCAGCTTCCTTAGGTGTAGCAGTGAAAAGCCCAGACCCTTGATTTTCTGTTTCTTGTTCAACTTTCTAAGCACATGTAAGATGCACCACAGCACTAGAAGCATTTCCACAAGTTCTCAGGCATTTTTCACAAGAAAAAAGAAAGCGAGTGCTCTGAGAAGTCTGTGATTACCAGTACAGGGAAGAGGTAAGACCTTAAGGCCTTCTCTGGCATTTTTTGTTAGCTAATAGCAGCTGCTGCCTGTTCTGTGTGGTAGCTACTGTGAAACCTGTTTCTCAGCACTTAATTCTCATTATACTTTTAAAAGAATATTTAAGGAGGTAACATGGGGTTGTAAATTGCACAGAAGCCTAAAGGTTACATATGGTAATGCTACCAAGGAGTGTATGCTGCTTTCCAGATCTGACCAAACGTTTTACAGGGAAGGCATTTTACTCAATTCTCTAGTGCTGTTTTATGTAAACAACATAAATAATAACAACGTGTTTTAGAATTGCCATTGCAAAATAAGACCTTTCCATGCTCAAAGGCCCTCTGTGCATTTCCTACACAGACATTGCTATGCTGAAGGACATACTTATGTAAATAGGAATGATGGTAAAGAAAGTGAAGAAGAAAAACATCAGGTCAAAACAAAACTGTGTTTCTTCTAGCTCCATCAGCTTGGCTATATTTTCTTCCTGACAGCGACATTGAAATGGCAAAAGAATTCCTTCAACCAACTCTTCCTGTGACCTAAATGCATAATTGATGAAAATGTATTGTTTACATGAAAGCCTCATAGAAACCACCAGGAAAGCATCGCAGATTATTTTTTCCTCCTTTTGCCACTATGTTTTTACAGATGTGATATGTGGTTTATGGAGCCAAAGCAGACAGTTGTGCTTTAGCCCTGCCAAATATTCCAAACAAAGAAAAAGGTTTCTTTCTTTCTTCCCCCTTTCCTGACAGAATATATGTAGCTAAAATAAATAAATACACAAATAAATACAATTTTTAATAGCTTTTAATTGTCATGTCTACGAAAATTCATGAGGTAAATTACACAATTAGAGCAAACAATAATACGGCTTTGATTCCTGCCAGAATGAGAAGTCGGGGCACAGCAAGGACACGGCGGTGGCCTGTGTCAGCCTGAGCACGGCTGGTGGCACCACAGCCTTGCCGAGGGCTGGATTGCCACCTAGTGGGACCCCTTTGCTCCAACCCACCAGAGCTGGTAAATCCCTGCTCATTGTCCTCACCCTGATTAATAAATACTGCAGATAAATTTAGGGCCTGGAGCAGTGGATCACTAAACACCCCAAGCTTTTGGTGAAGCACCAAATGAAATAATGGAATCATGAATGGTTTGGATTGGAAGGGACCTTAAAGATCCTGCAGTTCCATCCCCACAGGGCAGGGACACCTTCCACTTGGCCAAATTGCTCCAGTCCCCTTTAATCAGGCCTTGAACACTTCCAGTGATCCACACCTTCTCTGGGAAACCTGTTCCAGTGCCTCGCCACCCTCACAGTAAAGAGTTCCTTCCTAATATCGAGTCTAAATCTGCCATCTTTCAGACTAAAGCCATTACCCCTTCGGGAGCGTCTGCCCCAACATGTTGCAGATGTACCCAAAATATCAGTGGCTGGTTCAGAGGCAGCACAGAGTGCCTGTGTGGCACTGCTAGCTCTCCTTATCACATGAGGATGCTGGCCTCTCTCAAGGGTGCTCTGGTACTTGAACATTGTTATAACTGATAATATCTTCTCTTTGAAGCTCAGAGAAAATCTAAATGTAAGGAAAATCATGGGGCCCTCTTGTCAGGGCAGGAAAGATATGAGGGCTGTTTGCTGTGATAAACTGCCACCCCCTTGTGCTCAGTGCACATGGAGTTGTGGCAGACACTGGATGGTTACCCATTGATCTGAGAAAGGCAGACTTTGTGCAACTGCAGAAAAGCTAAACACAATTCCTGGTGTGGCTGTGTGGTGTGATGCAGTCACTCACTGAAAATTCCTCCCCTGACTCCCTGGGAGCTTAGCAGGAGGGAGCAGTGTGATGGAAGAGGCCAGCCAGAACTCCTGAGGACCAGCTTAAAAGACCAGCTTAAAACAGGGTGTATCATCAGCCAAGTATCACAGCTCTCCACCTTTTTCCTCTGTGCATTCCTGCTCCCAGAGCCCTGTTCCAATGAAGGTGGGAAGAGTGGTGGCAGTGGCCTCCAGCTCTGCTGGGGAGGAGGTGTCTGTGCTGCTGCTCCAGCTGCTGTTCCCGTGTCACTAGGTAGAGAGGAGCACCTGCTGTTTCTGTGTGTGAGCAAATGTAACCACTGCTAAGGCTGCTTTCATCCCTGGACTAATGTATGTATTCATGAGGAATGAAAAACTTCAGTAAGAGAGGCAAAAACTTCGTAGTGTTGTGCATGGGGCATCATTCTGAGAAAAAAAAAGGGATCTTGGCAAAAGGAACTCCTCCTGTCCTGTATTTTGTTGAAGCTTGAACAGCAAGAAGGCAGAATTCTAACATGAAGCCGAAAAAGAGCAAATAAGGCAGTATATGTTACTGTGGTCTGTATGCACCAGGCCATCAGATGATTGAGCTGGCCCCTGGTTCTAGTCCCTCAATGGTTTGTATTTTACAATTTGTGAACACTGAATATATATTTGGTGGAAATAATGCTGGTAGCTAGACTGTAGCTTAGCTACTGACTGTTGCTGGCAAATTTGCATTCTGTGCAGGAGTCCCAAGTGAACAGAATGAGCAGATATGTTGATTTGTTTGGGAGTTCCTCAGTTATTACAGAAAAGCTGCAGCAAAGAGGCAGGATGGGTTGGGACTGGATGGTTGGAACTGAATGAGGAGAAAAACAGCAAAGGGAGAAAAGTAGGAGGGGATGGAGGTGTTAGTTACCTGCCCCACCTGGTTATCCTTGCACAGAAGGAAAACTGGTACTCTTGGAATGGTGGCTGTCTATCTGGAAGGAAGCAGCCTGACATGGAGAGATTTATTAAGCAGGAGTTGTTGTAGTCATCAAATGAGCAGGGATTTCTATTGCCTAAACCTGGCCTGAGAGAGAGAAAAGGAATGGCTTCATGTATGTTCCCACAGGCTTGGAAAGAAGAGGTGCAGAGGAGCTTATGATTTATTCCTTGTGTTCCTGTGACTAGTGCTTTGTGGTAGTGTTCCTTAAAGGTTAGAGACAGGGCCAAAACATAATTCAGCATCATTGTTAATTATCTATGAGGTGGAAAATCTTCAGGCAGACTACTTACAGCTTTATTGTACCTCTAATTATTGTACCATTTGAATTAATTAATTTGATTTATTATTAGTAGTAGTAGTGGTAGTAGTAGTATTATACAGGTGCTTAAATGTCAGACAGAGATTAAAAATCAAGAATTACTGCAATAATCTAAATGATAATTGATCTCAAGCAGTGACTGCATGTTTAAATATTCTGGCCAGTGACAAATAGCTGTTAGATTTTAACTTCAATTACATGAAGCAAAATACTATGTTTGGGCTACAGCAAGGCCTAAAAATGTGATGAACATCCCAATATCTGAAAAATGGGAAGCCCAAGTTTCCTATAACAATTTAGATACAGATTCTGCATCTCAGTGTGATTAGAATTGCTAGCTGAGTTATCTTTAAGTCTACAAATGTCCCTTTTAGGAGAATGCTCCTTCTGGTTTGGCAGAAGGCCCACCAGAGCAGAAGTTGGCAAAGAAGGAGCTGCACTACAGTAACTTAGTGAGCTGCACTTAAATCAACACCTGCAAGACCTGTATTGCATGGACATTTACCTAACAAAGAGTCTCTAACCACGAGGTTACTGTGGAAAAGGGAAGGGCTGGTGATGGCACATATTGTGTTTCTTTCCTGAATCTTCACTGCAGACTGGGGTCATTTTGGAGCCTTTGGTAGAGTTAGTGTCCTCTCCCTTATCTGTGAACCACAGCAGAGCTTAGGTGTCTCTCTCTCTTCCCAGGCTTGGGGACTCCAGGGGTCTAGTTGCCCGCTGTATGTCATTCAGAAATTTTGGATTCTAATGGTCACATAATCTGAGAGTTAGGTAAGTAAAATTTGTCTTTAGGCAAATTGCAGCTTTGGAAATTATCTAATCATAAGGTTTCACAACTTTTCAATCTTACCTGTTGGGCATCTTTAGAAGCAGCTCATCTGACTTTTTAATTATTTGGAATGGTCCTTTTGCATGGCACAACTATGGCACCCACTCCTTTTTACTGCATTTATCAAAGGAGAAATGCTCAAGTAGCATTTAATGCACTAGTCCTGCAGCACTCCACATCAAATTGTGCATGGCCACAGTCCAGCTCTCACTAGCAACTGTAGAAACAGCAAGCTTATTTCAGGGAAAAAAACTGTCTTTCAAAATGCATCAATACAAATAGATATTATTTCAAATTTTAGGTATTATTTCTTCCTAGTAGTGAGACCAGCCAGTGTATGGTATGGTTCTTCTGGAAGTGGCATGCCTCTGTGGACATAACTTTGAGACAATAAAGCAGCTTTTCCTAGCTAATATACTAGTTTTGTCTAGTTTATCTAGATTATATATAATCTATACTAGATTGTCTAGTTTCCTAAGCAATCTGCACATTTTATTCAGTGCCCCTTACTGAATCTTTGTGGATTAAGAAAGACTGGTTACCCTGAAGGGTATGTAACATCAGCTGGCCACAAACATTGCTCTAAATGCTGTTCAAGCCAGGAACAAATCATCAGGCTTTGTAAATCCCCACAGAGAGTTGTGCACTGATTGTTCAGGCTGCACAATCATTTCTCAAATGAAACACAGCTGAAGTGCCAAATGCTGACTCTCCCCAGGCTGGCTGTTACATATGGTTATGTCTTCCTAACCAGTTACCTGCTGTGGCTAGGCAAAGACAGTAGGAACACTCAGATTATTTTAATCCTGATTATACAAGATAATTCTGAAAGATAACAAGGGTTGAAATCATTAACTGTAATAAAACAGGGTTTATTATGTGCTCAAACCAAGAATATTAATTATGCTCAGAATACAATAAGGTTAAAGGAGGGATGGAGAGTTAACCAAATGCTGCAGCTACAGGTCAGCAGTTCCTGTCTCACCCTGCCTAAGAGCCCAAACTGCTTTAGGATACAGCTCTCACAGTCACATCCCAGCTCCAGACTGACCTCACTGGGAAGTCACCAGTTACTGGTTAGATGGTGAACATATTAGACTGACCTGTGAAATGCAGCAGCTATTTTTCTCAGAAGTTCATTTTTTTTTGATATTGTATTAAGATAGTGTGGGGACTTCAAGAAGCACAATGAACAGTCTCAAACACTGTCAAACAAGAAAGTTCCCACAAGGGAAGCTACCACAACAGGACCTTAGAAGAAGCACAGATGGCAACAAGGAAGGCAGTAATACCAGACCTAACCAGAGGTGAAAGTTTGGAATTAACACACTGGACAAAATTCTGTTGGGCAAACTGTGGGGAAAGCACTGACAGCAGCAACAGGAAGATGCCACATCTGGTGAGGCAGATCTAGGTAACTTTCTGGACAAAAGCTCCCACCAAGGCAAACTATGAGGAAGGAAGTATCTTACACAAGTGCCATCCCATGTCGGGTGGGAACAGCACCCATGCCTTATGGATAACAAGGACTTGGACTGTGGAAAAGTGGTACCTCCACAAGAACACAGGAACCCCCACCAGCAAGCAGGCCAGGATGAAAAAGGTCCATCAGGACATCACAGGATTCCATGTGGTGGTGGTATCTTTGCTTAGTCTCTCTCTCACCCTCTCTTTCTCTTTGCCTCACTCTCTTCTATCTCTCCCTACTTGACATTTACTGTTTGCACCTTGATTCGGGCAGAGACAACTCAATAACCAGATCCTAAGAGATAGCAAGCCAAAAAAAAAAAAACAATCAAAAAACTCTGTGCAGCATTCCAGCAACACTGTGTTTGCCGTGTCCTCCAGGGAGCAGCAGTGCAAAATCCTGTCTGCCACAAGTGAAGGCCCTCCACTGGAGATGCACCTCTCTTATTTGGGATACAGTGTCTGTGAGATTGGGCATAGTGGGAGACCACAGCAGTGGGGAGCTAGAAGCAAGATCACATTTGGAGCAGAGGAGCAGAACAGCACAAGGGAATAAAACAGCTGGTAGAAAATAGATGGGGAGGAAGAGCCTCCCCTGAAGGAGCCAGAAGGCACATGGATGATAACAGGCTGCTTGTTTGGATTTGGAGAGCAGGCCAGGGTGTGTGGAGCACAGCTGCACCACAGCAGTGCTAAATGCTGTGAACATTTTCTATTCCATCTCCCAGCTGCACCACCACAAGTGATGACAGGTAAGTCTAAAGTTCAGAACCCCATGACCAAATACAAACTACAGGAATTATTACAACTTACTGAAGTTGCTGCATGCCTGATGACTCCTGGGTTATGGTGTGGTTTTGGGTTGTGTTAAGGGCACAGCAATCCATGGAATGAGTTGAAGGCCATGGGACTGCCATTCTGAAATGAGTAATTTAATTTGAGCTAGGATATTGCTGCCATGTTCACCTTAGTGTTGATCAGGATCAAGCCCATATTCTTTGCTACTACCTAGAATTTAGTCTCTGACATAGATTTACCATATGTTTCATCCAATTAAATGGGGATGATTGAACCTGTCATTTTCAGTCTTTGATCTTAGCTTTGAATTAATGTGCAATTGAAAAATGTATCCAAAAATATATCATAGGGGCTTTGCAACATCTAGTTTTAAAGTTTCATGACCATTTTAGACAGAATAACCTGGTTAGATAAATGATTTTGCTTCTCTTTTTAGATTTCTAAGGTATTTCTGATGCTGAAGAAAAAACATTTTTCTCTGAAAATAAAATAGCCAGCTATCAAGACTGATTCTCTGAAGTCCACTGCATGAACTTTACCAACTCCCTTCTTAATATTACCTAACCTGTAATTTAATTGGATATCCTAGATCTCTAGAACTCAGACATGAATTATCCCTGTGAGTGAGAAAGTGAGAAAAGAAAGCACAAAAATCATAGCGACATTAACTTAAATAATTTTCTAATTAATAAGATATACAAGAAATGTTTCCAGTACTGTAAGTCAGTTTTATTTAAAAAATAGAGTCCAAACATTGTTTTTTATAAGGTGCAACAGATACACTGTTTTCTACAATTAAAAAAAAACCCCAAAACAACAAACAGAGCCAAAGCAAAACTATAGTCATAAATATAATGTCATTCAAACACAGAATCAGTGAGTCTTCTGTAATCCTTAAACATTCTTTTTCTGCTTCTTCAAAGCATGAGAATTAATAATTAGTGTCACTGGGACAGCCAAAGGGTCTTTCTAATGTCATCCATTTCCGTACTTTATTATTAAACTTTCCGGTACAGATTGCTTCAAGGACACAACAGAAGCTGAAAGTAACTTAACACAGTTCATGCAAAACAAAGGTACAATACTGAACCTCCATCACTTAAAGATTTTTATTTTGGTTTAGTTGGGCATTTTTAGAATAGTTAGAAGGCCAACTGCTTGAAGGACTGAACTGAGGTTGCATAATTCAGCAGTATATACTAAAATGCTCGTGTAACTCAGATTGATAATGCTTCGTGACTACCTTGTACAAATTCAAACAAAGAGGGCTGAGATCTGTGCCTCTTGGAGTCTATTCAGTGCCTTCTGCAACAAATTTTGGAATACAGACGGAAAACAATGCCTGCTAATGGGCTTGTTAAGGGGAAATAAATCATTACATCATAACTGCATTTTTTGATTTTTTGATTTTTTGATTAATAAGCACGTTATTAATTTATATTAAGAGTGTTCCCTTTCAGACACCACTGTGCAGAGCAATAAAGGCTGTAGCATGGAGGAAGTTTTCTAACTAGCAAAGTCTGTCCTGTCTCAAAGCCCTCCATGTCATTCTAGCATCAGCCTCAGCCTTGATGATAACACCAGGCAGCTGAAGTTAGCCATGAGAGTGCCACCCCTGGACAGCCAGATAGCAGCCCCTGCTCTGGTTTAACATCTTCTGAACAGACACGGGAACAAGGAGCAGCACTACATGGTTACATGTCCAAAGCTTTTTCCTTTGACCCCTTAGGTATTTAGAGCTTTCCATCTAGAGAGGAATGTGTTTGACAGAAGAGAGCTGTACACCCATTCCCCTGCCTTTTACTTGGGTGGCAGTCCAGGGTCAAACTGCATTCACAACAACTACATAAATCTCAATTCCTTCTGCTGGTGCTTGCTACAAATCACCATGTTGGTTTTTTGGGTCTTGTTTTTAAGTCCTGAGGGCTCCTCCTAAGTAGTCAAATAAGGCAAGGCAACAAGCTATCACAGGGGTGACTTGGTTTCAGTAATCAGGCCTTTGGGTATTAATGGGAATTAACCACACAAATCCATGCCAATGCATAACCACAGATGGAGTTTAACCTGATAAGACAAGTCAATACATACGTGAATTTGTATTCACAGCCAGATTAACCTCAGTTAGGCAAATCCATGTCTTTTTCTCATAAAATTATAATGTTTTTCAGTGTTGATACACTGTATTGGTTGCTGTTAGCAAACATGGAAAGTAGAATATGGTCATACAGTTTTAATCCAAGAATGAGATTGCTCTCAAAAATCAGCCTTTTTAGCTTAGTCTACATCCCTTAGATTCTAGAAGTTATGGGTAGAGACTGACAATTGTATAAAACCCCATTTGGATTCAGTTGTGGGAATGAGCTGATTTTATGATGGCTTCTCTGTTCAAATGAGGGAATCTAGTGTTTATGAGCATTGTTATTGACTTGGTTGGTTTTTTATGAGTTTGGCTGCTGACAGCTTCATAGAAAAATGTAAGAAATAATCACATTATGTTCTATTTCCTATTTTCAGAGGAAAGGGGTTGCTCAGTCCTACAGTTTACATGGTGTTAATATTATCCCATTAATAATACATTGTACTGCAGCTGTTCAGTTAACAAAAAGTATACACTGCAATATTTATGGGCTTTGGCCAGAACTACATATCTTTATGTCAGTCTGTTGCACACACCATTGTTAGGTGGAGTACTTAACAGATTAAAATTATCCCTCTGCTTCCGTTTCTTTTACTTCAGCAATTCAGGCCATACCCTGTGAATGCAGTGGGACACAGGCCAGAAGGAAGCAGGGTCCCCAGAGATAAGGGGAGGAATTTGTGACATAGAACTTCAGCATCCAACTCAGGGTGCACCTGAGCAGCTGTCTCAGTTCAGGGACACAATAATCATGTACACTGCCCACGTTAGATCAACAGGCTGGCATTGGGCTGGGGTGAGCAACAGGCTGTTCTGGCATGGAAAGTCATCTCTATCCATGAGGAGCATCCAAACACCACCAGTTTTCTGGGTGAATTTGAACAAAAATACCAGAGGTCTTAGATGCCTAAATGAAGGGACCATGAGGTCTGAAGGGGATTCAGAGCACAACCTTTCTCCAGTCTTTAAGTTTGCATCTATAAAGGAAGGGCAGTGTGAATTATGTGTTACAGGGAGTACAATTTGGTATTCTGTTGCTGATAGCAGTATTGGCTAAAGGGTTGACCCTCTTTATCTCACAGAGGACCAGAACAAGGGTTTAGGAAAATGTAACATTTTTACCTGAGTGACTTAGAGGTCTCTACCAGGGTCTGGTAAATCTTGTGTTCTTGGTGCAAACAGATAAATACTTAAAGCTTTCCTATGATCATTTGCATTCTCAGTCCCTCTGATCTTATCCAGTCACAGTGCTGTAGAGAGGAATTCCACAGCCCTATGACTGACAAGTGCATAAAAAGTAGATCTCTTACAGAATAAGGGTCTATGACTGTTAAATTAATTTCAGCCATCTCTTGGCAAATACAGACAAATGCCAAGAAAGAGCAATGACAAAAAGGACCTAAGTGGACAACCAAGAATCAATGCAGAATGTCATTCACTTGTGAAAAATTGTGATGTACATAAGGGAAGACAGTGAGGGATTCAATCTCTGGTCACTAACACTGATGAGAGACAGATACCACTGTCCTTTTAGTGCTTTTGAAAACTATTTTATGGGCTTCTATGTTTTTTCCAGTTACCACAGCAAACCACAAAATACTAAATTTTACAGTACTTGTATGCAAAATTGCATAGAGAGATAATAAATTCTTACAAATAAATCCCATTTCAACATTTATAAGGGAAAGCTGGTTGACAGAAATGCTAAGCAGTATAAAATTCAAAAGACTAAAGCAGGGAGCAAGGGACACTACATTTTAAAGTGATTTGAGGCATAATCTTACTCTTAAGACTTGATTCATTAAATATTTGACTTGATTCATTAAACATTTACAAAATAAATGAAGATAGCAAAGTCTTTCATTTAAAAATATGAGAATTTTTGTTTGTCATGAAAATGGTATAACTCAGTAGCAAACAAATAGCCATGATTCCAGTAACAAAAGCAACTGACACTACTCATCTACACTCAATGGCTTGGAACACAAACCTTTCTGTCTCTTAGCAGCTTGTACATGAACAGTGTCTGCTACCCTTCACACCTGCCTCAGGAGTTACTGTGACCTTGATGCCTCCCAGTGATGCTCGTGGCTCTTTCTCTCCAAGCCCAGCATCACTCACACCCACCAGTGCTCCAACTGAGCTCTTGGGAACCTCATTAAGGAAACACAGCTTGATGTCTGCAGCTGCTCAGAGCTTCTAAACTGCCTCCCTCATTAAATAAGTGCTGTCCTGCATCCACTCCCTCTGTCAGAGGCATATCAGGCCATTCCTCATATCTGTTACCTTTTTCTCTTTAAACAAGATGAAACAGCAAACACAGCCTTCGTGTTAATCTAGAAGGGATTCCTGTGGGGTTACTTTCTTCTTCTTTACCAGTCTAGTTAAACATGATAGATTCAGGGTCCTGGTTTGCCATTTGAGCCATATGTCTTAATACATCCTTTTTAGTTATGATACCCAGCAGCCTCCTATAGGAGAAAAGGAAGTGAAAGGTCAACAATCTCATATATCATCCAGGTTTGTTCCCTGTTCAGCTGCAGGGACATTTTGTGAGTGCTTCCATACAGTACTGTCCATCTCATGTATTCCCCGATTATTACCTTTTTATAAAAGTATTCTCACCTCATGTATTTCTGCTACCCCAGCCACGATAGTTAAGTGAAATACTTTGGTTTATTACCTCTTGTTGTTGGGAACATGACTGAATGAGGAGCTACAAGAATTAATAATTGGTACAACAAAATAATAAGTTTCTTTAGGCTCAGGCTGTGAGGACCAGCAGTCAAACCCGAGGTATCAGTGGTTGGTAATACACAAAGTAAGCTAAAGCACAGGGTTTCTGAAACTCTCACTGACAGCATAATTCCTTCAAATTTAAATGATAATTTCTCATTTATGTGAACCTAAATGAATTATATCTGTCAAGAAAGATGAGGCCTATGGGATGTCTGGCCCCAAGAGTCAAAAAAATTCATAACCTTCAGTATTCAAGGGCTTTTTAATTCCAGTCCTTGAAGACCATTAGGCACTGAATATTGAAACTATGTCACTGTTAATAGTTTTTCCACCTTTCATTTCACATAACTTCTAAAACTCCAGGTATAAATTTCTGAATCCAGGCACCTAAAATCAGAACCTTTATCTGTGTCCCAATAATGGTTCTTATTTTCTTAATGCTGAGGATACTGCATTGACAGTAACAACTGACATGCAATATTTTTGAATAACAAAAAGACTCTCTAACAGGAGAATAAATTTTAGTCTTCCACATTTGGAAGTGATGGCTGTGGTTTGGCTATCACTAGATGCTGGGATGAGCCACAATGCCCAAATATCTCAAATTCCATTGGAACTATGGGATGTTATGTCTAGTCCACATGGTGCAGCTTTTTATTCTCCTAATTTCATTTTTGCCCACCTCCTTCAGCTGTTGAGGGCCTTTAGTTTATACACCTTTCCATTATCCAATAAAGAAAGTTGAATGGAGTCATTTTCCTCCAGTGATACCTTTATCACAATTTTCACAAACATCTAATCTAGCTGGATGTCTCAAAACAGGCATATTCTTTGCAAACAACACTGCTTCCAGATCTGCCTCTGCTGAAAACTGAATGATAGTGGAAGTCAGAACAGTTTATTTTTTATTTATTTTTACTTTATGTAAATGAGAATACACTAAGAATTTGGGGGAGCAGAATGAAATATAACACCCTGCACCATTTTGGTTCCAAGTCTGACTTCTTTTGCTGCCCTGGAGAGACACAGGTGAGGTTCCCTTATTCATCCACTCACAAAATAAGACAAAATAAAAATGTTCACTTGGCTGCCAGCTACTCACCCACTGCGAGTCACCAGGCACTGCCGGAGCCCGAGCTTTCTGAAGATATCCACCACAGTTTCCATGGGCGTGTGGTCAGTGACGGTGAAAGGGCTCAGGTTGAGAATTCTCCGCAGTTTCAGCGGGTGGGGACTGTTGGGTGGCACTTCTGGGGGATCCTCGGTGAAGTACACGATGGAGTTGCTCACCACCCCATCCTGGCGCTGGCGCGCATTCTCTGTACAGCACAAAAATTGGTGCAGACAGTGGATTAAGTTTGGTAATAAAAAAAATCACTCCTTTGGAAAGCAAGGTTTGATTTTGTCTTTAATGTACTGAAATCCCAGAAATTTGGGTCACTGAGTAACCTTGAACTTCTTTGAGCCATCACTCCCTCGAAGCAAATGTGGTATTTTTATAGGCACATATTTTTCCTTGGTAGGGATAATACTTTTCTGAATAAATATGCAGCTCATTGCATTTACAAACTTCACTAATCCAATTTCTGTCAAATTCAGATCACTGTATGTAATTTCCTCCATTGTGAGAATCACAACAGAAACCTTATTACATGTCTGAAGGAGTGGAGTCAACAGCTGTGTAAGATCCCAGCTGGCTTGGAGCAAAACTTTTCAGTGGGTTTGGGAAAATGTGGACATGGTAAATGGATTTATGAACACAAAGCTGGGGAAAGACAAATTCACATTCCAGGGGTCCAGGGGTGGTGTGGGTGTTTTTCTAGATCGGCACACCTTGCTGGCATGCAAGGGAAACTTTGTGTGTTTACAATTAATGCCTTAAATTGTTTGCAAAGCTAGATTTTAGAAAGGAAAAATAAATTACCTTCCTACTTAAAGGAAAAATAGTAAAGGGAGGAAAAATATAGCTGTAAACAACACATGTGTGACCATTTTCAGAAGTTCAAAAGCTATCATTAATACTTGGATCAAACTACAAATTGAACATTACTACATCTGGAGTTGGCATGATCAGTATAAGCCTTCTACTTAAAGCATGCCCCAAGAATTACCACTGGAGTACTTTATTTTCTTTGTAGAGTTTACCTCATCTCTGCTCAACACTACAGGGTATAAACATTATATGAGACAGATTTCCAAATGACAGACAACTTTTCACTCCCCAGAATAAGCATATCATGTGTTTGGCTCTGAGGGTTTAACTTGGTTTTTTTAATAAATCCTTGGAAATAGTTAAATTATTACTTTCAATTAACATAGGTTGCTTCTGCTCTTGAACTCATACTCCAAGCATATGTAAATATTCTTGGAGCTCTCTGCCATCAATCAGAGTGAGAAACCTGCTCCTGTGACTTGTAATCTAGACAGTGATGGTTTCCAACATGTTCCAGCTGCAATTTTTTTTTTTTTACATTCACCGATCATTGTCTTGTAATATTTCTGGAGCTGGAGCAGTGCTGGTTCAAACCTAACATCAGTACAGTATGTGAGTCTCAACCTTCTCACCCCACATATTACAAGCCCTATTGCAATTTACAGGAATGATGTTAGTTTTGTCTCAGCTTGTTTCAATTCATACATCCAATTTCAAGTGTGAATATGCCTGCATACTTCTTTGATACATGATCTGTGCTAAGAGGTAACATTAATCAAACTGAAGGTAACTCCCACCCTTTGATAAAAACCTTTGACAGCTAGGTATTTCCTTCCTAAAGCTGCACCCTAAGAAATAGGGCCAAGCATTTTGGTTACCACATTGCTGTTCCCAAGGCAGCAGTGACCCTGAACAGCAGTGATTAGCCAAAACCATGATTTCACTCTTTCATGTCAAACATCTCTCTAGAGAAATTTGAATGATGTAGTACTATGGAGTCAATTCAGTGGCATCAGAAAAATGGTGGATTTTGTATGCAGTCTCACTGGATGGGGGACTGGGAGTAAAGGTAAAACAGAAGAGCAGATAATTTTTGCAGTCAGTGGGTAAGAAAAACAGATACAGATTAACAGAAAGAGCAAAGCAAATGGATGACAATGTCTGGCTTTACAGAGCAATCTAAGCAGGCTCTTGTCATAGCTAGAGAGTGAATTAATTATCCCAAATGTGAAACAGCCTCTCATATTCAGGGGTTCACATTTCACAGCCTATATCAACTATGTTGATCTCTCAACTCCACACTGGGAAAAGCATATTATACAGGCCACCTGGCTATTGTCCAAGGCTCTGCCTTTTGCATGGTGCCTCTGGAGTTGGCCAAATTGAAGAAAAGCTTTACAGTGTCAAAACTCTGCCTCTGTAAGACTGAAAAGTAGGTGTCATCTAAAATGTAGACACCTCTTCCCAGAGGGTGACTCTGCCACCCCACCTGCCTACCTACTCAACAAGGATCAATGGAAGGACACAATCCTCCTGAGAATGCTGCTAAGCAATTGGCAATGGCATTGCCATTCACTTTACAGGTATTTGATGCATTTATAGAGCATGCTCCACTCAGTAGGAAAGACATTACATAGGGATAAATCATGAGGCAGATAGCTTTGTGGGAACACGTATTTGATGCAAGACTCAGCAGCTATTGCCTTCATCCTAGAAGGCAGATAGATGTGTGAGGGAATTGGAGTATTTCCCCAGAGTATTCCCTGGACCACCATACTACTGATGCACAATTAATTGGGCCTGAGAAAGAAGCTGAAATTCTTGATTGAAACCATGTCTCCATGAAGTGCAAATTTTTCTTATGTAGATGTGCCAGAGCTTGTTAAAACTGAGGAGGCATTCTGCAGGGTACAATGCCATAAAAAAAAAAAGAGATACTGGTGAAAGAAGAGATACTGGTGAAAGAAGAGATACTGGAGTGGGCCTGACTCTGCTTTTGGTAAGACCTCATTTCCTGGCTGAAGTGCTGCATGGGTGGGGCTTATACTGTTCTGAGATGTAACTCCAGTATCTCTGTCAGGCTGAGCAGGTGAACCTGAACAGATGAATCAGAGATGCTTCACCTTGTGTGATATTTTTCTCTTACTAAGCAATTTTATGGCTTAAGGAGAATTGGTGTAATGGCTCCATGATCACAACCATGAAGCAAGCTGAGGTGGAGGTACAGAACACATTGGCTACCCTTGTGGTAGTGATCAACAACACCAACTCTGAAATTCAGGCAAAGCAACTTCAGAGAAAGAGGATTAGCAATCAAAAAGTTGCTAGCATGGTTTGTCCTGCTCTGTACTGGAACCATATACTGTGTCTTTCGAAACCAAATCCAGATTTTAAGTCACAAGGACACAAACCGTACTGGAAAGATTAACCATTTATCATAGTGCCAGCACAGAATGACAGCACTCACACTCAGCCCAAGGTGGGTTACCCAAAATCATTGGTGGCTGAGGATTTTAGAAAAACTTATAGATGCATATAACAATTTAATTTTAAATTTAAGTTCTCTGTCATTTTCTATAAAAGATGCTCTTAATTAGAACTGATCAGAAAACAGTACCTTTTCCTCTGAAAAATGCAGATGTCAAACAATTTTTGAACAGGAAAGCATTTTGATCTAAATGTTTACTGAGTTTAATTTTAACTGATTTCTTTGTTGTCCATTCATAGCCTGACATTTTCTCACATCTTCCAGCAAGCCCATTCAGCCACACTGCCATTTATGACCTGAAACAAAAGACTCAGTTCCTCAAAGTTCTTTGACTGACTTCAAGCAGCCTCTGATCTTTCTGATTTTAAAGTAAGGGCTTTTCATCTTCAGTCCATGCAATTTCCCACTGACAAACCTTCCTGAAAAGGAGGTGCAAATGACTATTAACTTAGGAAGGTACCAAGTGTAAAGTCATGACATAACATGGGCAGTATAAAAGACAGACCCAGGGTAGGCTAAATACATCTAAAACAGTGCTTTAAAGACATCAATTTTTGTTTTAGCTTTGTGGGAACTGAGCTGAAAAGTGACCTTCAAAGTAACCCAAATTTTCCATTTATTAATTTTCTTGTTTGAAAAATATGTGAATTTCCATCAGAGACAACAGCTTTTTTAAGGTGCCTGAACAACAGGGATGAAACAAAACCATGCAGAGAAGAATAATTCCAAGTCAAGGAGGTTTGGATATACCAGACATTCCACTCCCCTGCAAATTCCAAGGCAACCATGCCCAGATGGCATCTTGCCTGCCTGCCCAGCTGGCCCTCAACACCACAAGACTGCCAGAAATGGGAGCAGACAGTGGGCCAGCCTTGCAGATCTCTGCATTTCTGGGTGTCCTGGGTCCAGAAAAGGTGAAAAAACTTGCTTTCATCCAATACACTTGTTCTACAATCCCCACTCTGTCATCAGATCAACCAGGAAAGGACGTGACAGTCAAAATCTTTAGTGACCTGGACTTGGACTCTCAGGTAACCAGCCAGCTATCCACTGGATTCCAGACAAAATTCACACATCTTTACCAAAAAATATTGTGCACTGAAAACTTTCCACCTGTAGCACTAAAAGCCTGCATGTGAGGAAAAACTGAGACAGAGCAACAGAAAGGAGCACAGGCTATTTCATCAATGGGTGACCAAAGTTCATGACTGCCCCAGCCCATTCTGGAAGCCCATGAAGAGGGAAAGAAACTAATCACTACACTGGCTTTTGGTCTGGTTCTGACAAAAATTCTGGCATATGAGTTGAGTTTCTCTCTGTTGTCTCTAGAAGAATTTTATTTTACTCTTTTGACTGACAGCAAAATTAAGCCCACAAGGGTCAAGCCCACAAAATTCTATCAGTGGTATGATGCAATAGAAAAGCTTCTATGTCCTACTACCCAGAAAAGGTCAGATTTGAAGATTGGGGGTGCTTGTTTGTCCATTCTTCAAGGTGAATAACACTGTTAACCTCCTATCTTGTCTAAACCCCTTTCAAAATCAATCTTTCGAACATTGACACTCTACTTACTTATTGCAAGGATCAGCTCTCGTCTCTGTGCAAATCCAATAAGTCTCTCTGAGTCTTTGGAAACCACGACTGGGAAGCCATTGTAGTCAGTCTCTTTGATCAGGGTCTCCACGTCCTCCACGGTCATGCTGTCCTGGGTGAGCACGGAGAGAGGCGCCTCGCCCCGCCTCGGCCGCATCACGTCCGTGGCCAGCGTGCGGTGCGTGAACTCGTCCTTCACATCCAGGAAGGGGTAGCCATTCAGGTGGATGTGAGCTTCATAGATCCCCTCTTTCCCAAAGGCATCTGCCACCCACTTGCTTGTGACAGCTGCAGCCATAAGAGGCACAATGTACTCCAGGCCTCCAGTTAGCTCAAACATAATCACCACCAGAGAGACTGTCATTCGAGTAACGCCACCTGCCAACAAGGAGAAGACTCAAGTTTCTCTCAGGGCTGGTATACATACTAAGCAACTCACTTATATCTTTGAGTCTTGCACTCAAAAATGCATGCAATTATTTATGCTGAGTACTTTGCCCTTATACTCTTAGGTCTGTTTCTCTGCAGAAAGGTATTTTTCATCTACTGCAATTTTCATCGCAAAGGTTAAGGGAACTTGCTCATGCCAAAGTTGCTAGCATTGAAAAGCAAACAATGAATACTAAAAGACAGAGCTTTAAATCCAAAAAGGATGCCAAAAAAATCAGCTTCAATGGATACTTGAGAAAGTAAAACTGAATCCTGCTGTTAGCCCTCTAAATGACTCCAAGAATCAGTTCAGTGCCATGGCTGAGGCAGGTAGGAACGTGAAGAGGTGGCCTTCACACCAGCCTGTCTATAGCAGCCTCTTCTACACCAGCCTGTCTACTGCAGTCATACTGAGGAGAAAGCTGAGCATTATCTTTGGGCACAACACAGTTACAAAATCCTACCTTGGAACAGCTTAGGGCCACTGCAAGAGCTATGTTACAGCTTAAACTCTTGCTTTGGATAGCACTATAGTAATTCAGTTTGAACTGAGTACAACTTGGTTTGAGGCCATCCAGGCATGCAGCCACAGGCAGGGCTGTAGCTGTATTTTTCAGTCTAGTCTTTCCATATTAATTTCATAAGCAAGTTCCTCACTCCTTCAGTTTACATTAAAGGATAAAAACGATCACATAACTGAGGACAAGTGTGTATGTATCTCTGAATTATTAGGTAACATTTCTTTGCCCCTGTTCAAAAGGTAAATGTAATAAATCTGCTATTTTTGGGGCTCAAAATACAGCCCAATTTTAGATGAGAAAAATCAGAAACAGGTCATTAAAAGATCTTTTTATCTAGCAGCATACAGAAATATTCGATTGTTGATTACTTAACACTATGATCCAGATATGAATTTCATCTGAGGAATGCCTTAAACTTCTGACTGTGAAAAGCTGAGAGCAAATATCAGAGTAAGGATCATTTAATACTCCATTTCTCTTACTTCAGGCAAGACAGTCTTTGGTACAGAACAGCTTAAGTACAAGCTGTGACCTTTCTACTGTATTTCTCACCACACTATTAAAAACTACTGCACCTTAATTTGGACTGTGTAAAAGAGGAAGAAATTGCAGCCTCACCTTGAATCCTATGTGAAATTCTGGGCATCACAGTATAAAAAAAAAGGCATTAAGCTATTAGAAACCACCCAAAGGAGGACCACTAGGATGATGGAGTGTGGGAAGGGGAAGCTTTTGTGGAGTGGCTGAGGTCACTTAACCTGTTCAGCCTGGAGAGGACTAAGGGGAGACCTCATTCTGGTCTACAAAATTCTCACAAGGGGAAGCAGAGGGGCAGACACTGATCTCTTCTCTCTGGTGACCAGTGACAGTTGACCCAAGGGAATGGCTTGAACTTGTCTTGGGGAGGTTTAGGTTGGATATCAGGAAAAGATTCTTCACTCAGAAGAACCTGGTGGCTGAGTATTGGAACAGGCTCCCCAGGGAAGTGGTCAAAGCACCAAGCCTGACAGTTCAAGAGGTATTTGGACAATTCTCTTGGTGTGATTTTTGGGGTGTTCTGTGCATGGGCAGGATTTGGACTTGATGATCCTGATTGCTCCCTTCCAAATCAGCATATTCAATGCCTCTATAATTCTATGCTGACTACCAGATCATCTGCAACATCAGAGCCACATTTTTGTGCATTATTTATTTAATGAATATGAAGATCATTTACAGTAAAAAGGAAGTGCTTTACTTGTTTGGACAGTAAGATTCATCCCAGCTTTTTTTAAAACGTCTACTCTGCTGTGGGTGTTCACATCCAAAGGGATGACCCAGATTGCCTTTATAACCTCTAGATAAAAACAGGCCCTTTTGAGGCCAAATTCATCT
The DNA here is from genome assembly GCF_028551555.1 of Melozone crissalis. NCBI lineage: Eukaryota > Metazoa > Chordata > Aves > Passeriformes > Passerellidae > Melozone > Melozone crissalis. The sequence continues at coordinate 55,692,645 of NW_026535791.1, read as the reverse complement.
GTTCCTTTGCCTGGTTTTAGATGTGTATGGGCAGATGAGACTGATCTTTCCCATACCTCATTTTTCTGTTTTGACTGTGAGGGGTATCAAGACAGTTAAACTCAGTTGTTGATATCTACATTACAGACATTAAATTTTCAAGCAAATCCCACCCTTCCTTCCTCTATAATGATCACACAAATGATCCTGCTTTTCCAATATGAGCATCCAAATCCAAAATTTTTCCAGCTCTTCCTTAAGTACATCTTTAATTTCAAACCTACCCAGTCACATTACTCGTGTGTTATGCCTCTCCACTATTTTTCATACACTGATGATGATATCAATAACAGCAACAAAAGGAGATAGAATATGCAAGTACATGAGGGGAAATATATGATCAGGTAAAAACATGCTCAGATGGTATGCTTGTAACATACTTCTTACTCTATGGCTAGAAATTTGATATGTGAGATATTTTTCAATTATCTTGCTTTAATAGTTAACAGATCGCTGCTGTTATATCCAATAAATCCTATTGATTGAGTGTAATCCAGTATTGGCCTATGATCAAAATGTAAACCAAAATACAGCTCAGTTGACCATAGCATGACACGCAGCCAATAAGACCCAGAATTTTTGCCTCTGTGTAGCTTAAAATTTAGCAAAAACTGGGATGTTTGCTTCCTGCACTGAGAGAGAGCACAGTCTAAACAAGCAAGTCCAGTTACAGTGAATTTCATTACATCAAATGGAAAAAATGCAAGCAAATGTATATCAAATGTACTCCTGCTTGGAAACCCGCAGCTTAACTTCAATTTATTCTTTCCTTTTCTCTGCTTTTGGCAGACTACAAGGAGTAGACATCAATGACTGCAAGCCTTTCTGTTGCTGACTATCTGGCAGATCACTGGAGCAACCAGCAGAGGAAGCTGCCTGCTCTTTAGCCCATCACATCTTGATTTCAACTTCTGTTGCCCCCAGAAATGCCAACACAGGCAGCTAACACCAACCCAGGCCCCTCCAGAGCATGTCCCCAAGCATGTCCCCAGTGTTGGTCACACACAAAGCAATGACCAGCAGAGACCCTACCCAAGCAAGCTGCAGCTCCCACCATGGCATAAAGGCCCGGTGTAACACAGTCTGCCCCAGGTCTGCACCAGTTCCTGAAGATGATCCAGTCATGATGGTGGTATGCCAGCTGCTCCACTCCAATCCCAACCATCCTGCCAGCTATGGCTCCAACAGCCATGCTAGGAATAAAAAGGCCTGAAGGGATCTGGAATGAAATACAGACACATGAGCACCTTGACAAAAATGGCAAGTATCAAACAATTTTAATTGACAGTAAGAGAACCAAGTTTCCATAGCCTCATGGCAGCCTACAGGGCTGATCCCCATGGTCTGACAGTTTTCTGCAGTGACAGAGTTTATGTGGCTACATGTGTATTAATAGCTTTATAAAAAGTTAGTGCACTTTTTAAAGAAATTTTGAACCCTATCTGCTGCATCCTACTGAAATAGGGAGACAAATGCTGTTTCTGAATAATAGTTTGCTTTTGAAGTCAAGATGTTCCTGGCTTTGCCTTTATTGCTTTCTCAGCAGGAGGTCAGGAGCTGCTGATGGTTCTGTCATAGGCTTGAGAATAAGCTTAACTGAAAATAACATAATGATTTCACCCTCTATCAGATGGAGCACTTTATGGTTTTATTACTACTTTTTCAGGCTAAATCAGACCAGATTTTGAATTAAATGTCAAATGAAGAGTAAAAATTCAGAGAAAGGAGGCTGACTGCTCAGGGACAACTAATTCTCCATCGCAGTTTACAATATATTTTCCAGAAAGCTGTGTGAATCATAACTTTGTTTGCTATACAGACAAGTCACAAATCATTAAAAACAGTATTTAAATGAGAATGGAGGGGGGGAAAAAAGAGAATGAAAATGTATTTTGCCTTGGATAAGTGCATTTCCTCTTAGGAAATTTCTACTTAGATGTCAAGTGCACCAGCAAGTTAGAGATGTATTTCCTGCTGGAGAAGACAATTCAGATCTGTGACAGGGGCTTGCTGGCAGCTTTTGTTGTTTGCAGAAAGGAAAGCCTATTATATCTTTTAAAGTCTGAAAATATACCTTGAGCTTCCTAGAGAACTTAACTAATCACCTCATCAGCAGAGCCCAGAGGCATCTAGGGCTGATAACAGCGGATGCTACAGCCCTCACCACATTGTGTTAACTTTGCTGATGCAGCTCAATTGAGTCTTCTAGATTTAGTAGGTAAAGCTATTTGGTCCGTTCTTTTACAGACAGGTTGAAACTGTCAATTGCTTCTAACAGTTTTTAAATATACAGGATAAATAAAGAATCACATTTTAAATAAAGAAACAAAGCTTTTCATGAACAAGCATAACAATGGGCTGTCAGCCATAAATCAGTTTCTAGAGTGAAAGGCTACACTCACTTCAAGTGTAGTGTTTAAGTGAAAAATGAGATACTCTAGTTTTGAGCATGGTATAAAATACAGTGTATAACTAAAAAAAGCTTCTCATTGTCTGCAGTCACCAGATCCACAAATAAATGCTCAGATAATGGGAGCTGTAGACAGACAGAACCTGTTTTTTATGTGCTCTATTAATCAGATATATAGAGTTCACCACAAATAGCTTGGTATATATGGAAAGCTTGGATACATTGTTCTTGGACCTTTCATCACTCATTTATGGGGAGAAGGAGTTGCTGAAGGAAAAAGCTGCAAATCCAGAATATTCAAATGACACATCAGTTAGTCTTCTCGTTCATTCCCCTTTTTTTCTGAGCTACAGTGCTTAAAAGTATTCAAAAATAGACTTTTCAGTCACTTTTATATTTCTGTGATGCTCTAAATGTGTAAAATAGTAAATTTAAAATTATTACTTCCTTGAGTATAGCTACCTTGAGGCACATTAAGACATTAATCCAACAAGACAAACAACAATGTAAATAGTCCATATCCATGAGAGAGCTAAAAAACAGCTGCAGTGGGAATCATCTTGAAATTGCTTATTGGCAACAGCGGGTTTAGATTTCCACACAGATTTCTTTTTCACTTAACACAACCGCAGATGACTGGAAGGTGGAAAAGCAGGGCTCAGTCCTGGGCTGCCACAGGGGCCCACAGGGCATGGTGCTGGCAGGGAGAGGAGCCAGCAGCACCTCAGGGACAGCCCTGTGGGCTCTTCAGGGACAGCCCCATGGCTGGGGCAGGGAGAGGAGCCAGCAGCACCTCAGGGACAGCCCCGTGGCTGGGGCAGTTCAGAGCCAGCAGCACCTCAGGGACAGCCCTGTGGGCTCCTCAGGGACAGCCCCATGGCTGGGGCAGTTCAGAGCCAGCAGCACCTCAGGGACAGCCCTGTGGGCTCCTCAGGGACAGCCCCGAGGCTGGGGCAGGGCAGGGCCAGCAGCACCTCAGGGACAGCCCTGTGGGCTCCTCAGGGACAGCCCCGAGGCTGGGGCGGGGCAGGGCAGGGCCAGCAGCACCTCAGGGACAGCCCCATAGCTGGGGCAGGTCAGAGCCACAGAGAGCCCACGCAACCCATCTGCGGCCCGCGCTACAATTTACCTTCATGCCGAAAGTGAATATGGTGATGACAATTTTGAACACCAAGGCCAAGGCCAGCTGCCACATGGCAGAGTAGACCCCAGGGCCAGCAGGTCTGTCGGGAATGTCATCCACGGGCCGGGTCATGTTGGGGTCGTTGATGTAGTCGCAGAGCTGCGAGGACTCCAGGGCGCCGCAGTCATTGAAGAGCTCGGAGATGAGCTCGCTGGTGCTCCGGCGCGTGTAGGGGTTGGGGTAGGCGATGATGGCGGTGATGGCTGTTATCACAATCACCTCCAGCACTGGGTATTTCCCAAGCCTGGTGGTTTTCCTCCTCCTGCACCAGGCGATGTTGCAGCGGATGAAGAGGGTCCCCCAGAGGCCCCCGAAGACGCCGAGCAGGATGAAGGGGAAGAGCTCAGCCATGTACCAGGGGGTGTGGTACTCCACGTAGAAAAGCACCAGCCGGCTGTTCCCAAAAGGATTGATGGATCTCAGCGTGAAGGCAGCCACCAGAGCAGCAAAAAATGACCTCCAGAGGGTCTTCAGGGGAAAGTAGTAGCTGACCTAAAACCAAGCAAAGGCCATAAACATTTCACTGAGTGTCACAGAGGGTGCTTCCTTTAACTACCACCACGATCTGTTTCATTTGACTTTACTGCGAGCACTAGACTTTACCACAGCCAGAATGTGTTCACAAAAGTATCAGAAAAGGCATGTTCAGATTTCAGAAAAGGAGTAGCAACTAGTTTAAAATTTAAACCCATACTTTCTATCTAGAAAGTATAAGAAATGCTTGACAGCTTGGTCCATGCATTAGCTAGCTGGAGGCTAGAGAAACCTCAGCAGAGGGATATATTTCCATACTCAGTCATCTAATTTGTTTTCGGCTACTCAGATTATGCTAAAATACCTGGTTGTTTCTTATTATTGGAAATCATAGATTTTTTTATAGGGGAAAAAATAAGCATATAAATATTTGAAAAATAATGAGTAATCTCGGAGAAAGGTATCAAATTGAAATATATTTACTGACGCAAGTGAACTGCCAGGTCTCACCTCTTCCAGACTAAAAAGCACACCTCCAATTGGAGCCCCAAAGGCAACTGAAACTCCTGCAGCAGCTGCAGCTGAAAGTACCTGCAAAGCAAATGTTTACATACAAGGCATGAGTTGTATGAAACCCCCAGTATCCAGACAGGGAAAATAAAAATTTATGAGCCAAGCTCACCTCTCTTCTCTTTCCTTCATTCTTGCTGTACTTAGAGAAGAGGCTGCTGAAGAAGTTTCCACAGCAACAGGCCACATGGACTAATGGGCCCTCTTTCCCAAGGCTGAGGCCTGAAGATACCACCAGAACCAAGGTGACTGTTTTGATTAAAAGTGTCCATTTTCCCAGGTAGCCCCTAATAATGAACCCACTCAAGATGGTTTTTATCTGGAAAGCAGGAAGAACATGTTGAAAAGATGAAGAATCCTTTTCTACTCTGAACTTTCAAATGGAGTTAAAACTCCAGCAGAGTTTAAAAAGTTGCAGACTGCTTGAAAAGAGACAGTGATGGAGAGAAAGAAACTGTAGGTAGGGCATCTTTCCCACAGCAATATCTGAGCAGGGGTTAGGCAGACCACACTTTTACTGCTGTTACGGGTGGTCCCCATAACAGGCAGTAAGGACTCTCACAGAGATCAATAGAAATATGAAACTCTTACATATCTCCTTGCCTTACAAGATCAGAGTTAAGCTGGATTTGAGTTTAGCAAAGCAGAAAAAAAGCAAATAAACAACAACAGACTTTTTCCAGATAAAATGCACAAAAAAAGTTCTAGGTATTTGGAATCACTGTGCCATAAAAGCATGCACATATTCCGAAATAAGAAAGTCCAAAAGATCATATTTCTAAACATTTTGTCTTAATTTTGCTAGTGTGTGGCTCAGAAAGCACAATGCTTGTGCATGACACAAAGGCTGCAGGGTGGGATTTGGGTTTGGACTCCATGCATGCAAATGGGCTGGAGCTGAGCCTCACCTCACAGGAGGGATTTACCACTTGGAAACTGGCTTTGTAGTTAACTATGAGAACTTTTTAAAACCACAAATATATCAAACACATAACAAAGACACACATAACTACTTTCAAACATGTAAATTATTCAAATATTTTAAATTATTTGTGGTGAGTTTTTTTGAAACATTTGGATGCTTCTCTTAGAGATCAAGAGCAAAAGTACGCCAAGATTTCTAAGCTTTGGGCTGTTAATTCTGTCTGCCACATTCCTAAACAATAATTCCAGTAGTTCCATAGCACTTCTAACAAGAGACTGCCCTGATTTCAAAGACTTTTAATAACTCTGCTGGTTGAATTACAAGGTTCTTCATTCAACAGCTTAAATATGGACTGAGGCTTAATATGTAAAATACTGAAAACCAAGTACATATTTTGGCTGCTATAATGTTGTCATGCTGGCACAATGTACATTACTCTGTCTTTAGGAAAACAATTTGCAAAAGATGTGCACCAGACACTTTTCAGGCATCCCAAATGATGGGCATCTTCAGCAGTTTAGGAAACCTTAGCTTTGTAGCCCACCCTCTTCTTTTTATTTCACTTTTATTTAGAGCCTAGCCTAGAAAATAACTGGTTTTGTAACTGGCCCAAGTAATTTCATCCTAGGAAAATTCTCTATAATCTTCTAGTGAGTGTGTCTCTTGGAGATGTTGATTTTTAATTCACACTCTGGCAACGAACAAGTACATGCATTAACCTGTCACAGTGACATATGAGCACTTTTTACTATGAAAGTAGTAAATGATGATCACCATAAAAGCATAAAAAAAGGAATGAAGGCAGATGAGATGGAAAGACAATTTTCTTTGTTGCTATGCTATCCCATAGTACAGTTCTGGAATGGGAAAAGACAGTCATTTTTTTGTTGTTGTGGTTTGGAGTTTTTTTGATATTCATGCACAAAGGGAAACTCACCTCTGGGATTCCAGAGCCACAGGCATAAGGAGCAAACACTCTGACCAGGGAGACTGCCAGGAAAGCAAAACATAGAGCCCACATAATGTACAGAAAATAGTTTAGAATGTAAGCACTTGCACCCTAGAAAAATAACAGTAACAAACATTGTTAGACAAATGCAGATTGGCAAATCTCACACTTCTACTAGTAATCATGATGGCATGGAGCCTGATTTCTCATTTACATGGTAAGTGCTGCTTTTCCTCAGGAAGGACAAGTAGTTTTATATACTCCAACAATTTTATTACTCATGGAAAGAAGCAGCGTACTAATAAATACCTAACCCAGTCCACACAGTCTGTTTGCAAGGGACCCAAATACCTTAAACTGAGCATCTTTCGAGCAATAAAAAATCCAACTAACCCACATAAGGTTCCAAAACATCAAACAAAAGCACCATAAGGGCAAAAGCAATAGGTAATGAAAAGGCACCTAATGAAGGAATCTGCTGTGTTCATCCCATGGTGGGGGACAAGGAATGAGACCCTGATGGGAATTTTTCCCAGGGCTGGTATTCAAAGGTCAGTTCTCCATGCAGATGCTGATTTTTCAAAAACATCCCTGTGTGTATCAGTAGCCAGTCCAGTTCACAAACAGGAAGTGTAAAACCATACAAAAATAATTTCTTTCTATATAATGCTGTCCACGAAAGGGTTGAAAATAATTTGGAAACATCATAGCTTGGCAGAACCCTCCCACACATCTCAGCTTATTACTGACTGGAACAATTTTAAAATATTAGGGCAAAAATTACTATTTTCAAACTGAATAGCTTTTAGCTTTACTTTTCTAACAGAATGGGAATGCTAATGATCATTAGCAATGGTTGACTGTGCAGTGCCATGGTGAAAGCATAGTCAATAGTAACCTTCAAGTTTCTACCTTTTTCCAATGATCAAGTCAAAACCTTTGTTAAAATCTGCCTTGGAATACCTCTGCCTCTTCACATGCATATATTTTTTAGATTCATTTCAAAAACCCACCTACATGGACAAAAGACAATCTACTCAGCAGCATCAAATCAATACAAGGAGCTTAAGCCTTCAAACAATATCCTGCAGCAACATGACACTAGAGAATAAAAGACTGAGATGGATCTCAGTGCATGAATTGGTATGAATCCTTCACCTCTACGTGAACTCTTCCTACCGGATGCAATCCCAGCTGCTCGAGAGCATCAGGGCCCCTGCCTCTGCTCTGCAGGACAGCAGCCTGGATATCAACATTATGATAAATCAAGGAGGAAAACAGGCATTAATCAATTGTATCAGTCAACAGAGCTGGCCAAACCTTGTTCCCAGTCATAAAAAACTTAAGAGATGAGAAGTCTCCCTGTTTTCAAATCTGCAAGGAATAAACTTTTAATAGCATGGATGTTTGCTAGCTTCATTTTTCAGGTGTGTCCAAATGAAAATCCAGTAAGGATACCACTAACCCTTATCCTTATGGCTGTATCTGGAGGAAGGGCATTTTGTTAAGCTGGTGCTTGCTGAAGTTAGCAGCTGGCTTTGCTGATGACAGCAGAATCCTGAAGCAATACAGGGCTATCCCCCAAAGCCCTGGGACTGAGCAGTCAGGGATCCCACACTGGCAGTGATTGACATCTGGCTGTGGTAACCAAGGGCCTTTGTTGCTACAGCTGAAGACAGTCTCATGAATGTCTTCTCCTAGTGCTTTCAATTACAAACAGCTATGACAATATTTACTCTTCCTCTAGAGAAAACTCTGGATATCTTGCCTCAGGGCAGAATCCTCCTGTCAGTGTGAACCTGGAATACCTCCAAAGAAGGCCAACATGATTACAAAAATTTGGCCCTTCTAGGGTTGAGTAGAAGCTGTAGTTTTGCTTCTAAATTCACTGGAGAAAAATTAAATTTGTTTCTTTTTACTTCTTCTTCTTCTTTGCATCTCAGAAGTCATAAGAAACCTCTGTCAGCTCGTTACTGCAGTCACACATACACCTACAGTGCTGTGGCAGGACCCCACAAGGGTCTGTATGGCCAGTTCAATCTTATCCCTTGGGACATCTCTCATTGTTACATTTTCCAGATATCTGGCATTCTGCAGGTTCAACTGCAACAGCTTCTAATGATTAATAATATGAAAACCTTTGGGAAGTGAAGTAGCAGTAACTCAGTATAGCAAATGGTTCATTTCTCATCCATTACATGCCATTACTAAGGCTCTGAATCAGTGAAAGTCTTGAGCATGTACACTGGAGTCAGAGGCTGAAGCAGATCACCAGCAGAGCTGATCCTGCTATGACCTTTGCCATGATAGCTCAAAAGACTCACCCTGGAAGCAATAGTAATGAAGCAAGAAGGAAAACTGAGCAAAATTTTGTATTTCAGTTTGCCAGACCAAGCAATATTTCAGATCTGGTGTCAGTCCAGTTTAGATACAAATGGAACACAATTGAAAAGAACCCTCACAAACTCAGACCACTGAAATAAACCCCATCCCTCAGGATGCTCTCCAATGTGTGGTTACTGCAGAGGCCCAGAGCCCTGCTCTGACTCCATGGGGATCTCACACTTTGCAGACTCTCTCCTGTGGATGTTACAGCAGGGTGTGTCCTCAAGGCTGCAAAAGTGAGAAGTGGGTTCCAGGTCTAGAGAGGCTTCCTTGTCCTGTAGCCCTCAGCTTCATGACAGGAGATCCGGAAGCCCTAGGATAGGAATTCAGTCCATTGCTGGATCCAGTGTCATGATCCATGGAGAGATGGGGTCCTTTCCTCTACCCTGGACATGTGTCCAGCCATCAAAACCTCTATCCTTACACTGGACACGTGCAAGCCACCAAAAATGGGGTCCTCAGCTCCACTGAAGCTGGGGTTGGGACCAAACTCAATCTGCAGAACAGGGAAAGTCCAGATCACCAGTGACATCTGATGACCTTTTGATCTGCCAGTGAATTTGAGGTTTTGAAACTCCCTCACACCAAAAAACCCTCTTCACCTCCTCTTCAAAAGTAGTTCCAGACCAGAAGGGTGAAGGATAATTGGCCTACCAAACAATGATTAGGGAAGAAAGCATAGCTTGGTAGGTGTCTAATGGGTTATTATGTTTTCCATAATAATTTATAGCAAGTCTCTGCTTTGGGCTCATTTTATGGGACCGCTAGAATGGAAACATTTTTCAAGAGATGCCATAGGAAAAGTCACAATTCTCCATGAAAATGTATGTACAGGGTTTATCACAGCCATAAATTGGCAAAACCACAAGGAAGAACTGATCTAAATTTCAGTCCTCAAAATGTCAAAGTTAGTTGGCTATGACAAGAAAGAATCACAGTTATACATAAAAAAAGAAGGCATGTCAGACCGGAGTACCTTTAGGGAAACTGCTCCAAATACTTTTTGCCTAAATCGTGCTCCAATGAGCACTGTTGTTTTATAGGGCTCTTCTGTAAATGTCAGGCACAAAGTGAAACATAGGAAAAAAACCAGCAAAATTATTCTGAAACTCAGTCAAGTTCAGTGTCTTTTTATACCTCCTAAAATCCTCTACCTCTACAGGAACCATACAGCACAAAACTTGCCCAAATTATAAGCCTTTTGAACAGAAGTCTTTCGAACAAAACTGAATTTTTCCTTTCCAATTTACATTTTTATTGGGCTTTCCCTGGGATTTCAGTGTAACAGTAACAGACAGGTATATATTCTGAAACTCAGTCAAGTTCAGTGTCTTTTTATACCTCCTAAAATCCTCTACCTCTACAGGAACCATACAGCACAAAACTTGCCCAAATTATAAGCCTTTTGAACAGAAGTCTTTCGAACAAAACTGAATTTTTCCTTTCCAATTTACATTTTTATTGGGCTTTCCCTGGGATTTCAGTGTAACAGTAACAGACAGGTATATTAATAATATTTACAGCCTCCAGCAGACCCTCAGGAACCCACAGATCTTAGAGGCACATTTGTTTTAGGAAAGTAACTAAAACTAAGCCAAGATGAACCTTTTCTTCTTTGTCCTACTATGACAGTACAGCAGGACGTGAGAAGCTCAATTTGAACACAAAGTGATGAAGTTTCACAGTGCTCACCTGGCTGATGGCTTTTCTAAAGGCCACAGCACGCAACAGTCATGACTGCTGGTTTTGAGAAGCAGAAGAAAGCAATAAATTTTCTCAAGGACATGCATCTTTCCTCTATTCCAGCCAAAGTAACAGAATGACAAACACATGTACAGGATTTCCAAATCCCCTAATAATTGTAACAGTTTCCTCTTTTTTCCCTTCTCACGTTTTGTTTTGGTCTTTGGGTTTTTTGTTCGGTTTGGGTTTTTTTGTTTTGTTAGGGGGGTTTTGCTTTTGTTTTGGGGTTTGTTTTTTTTTTTGTTCTTGTTCTCTTACATTACATGAGCCCCATGCTGTAGCTTTGTATCAGGGTAATATTTCTTCACTTTCACAAAGACACCCCAAACAGCTGTTACCAGCTGTAACATCCACAGGAGAGAGTCTGCAAAGTGTGAGATCCCCATGGAGTCAGAGCAGGGCTCTGGGCCTCTGCAGTAACCACACATTGGAGAGCATCCTGAGGGATGGGGTTTATTTCAGTGGTCTGAGTTTGTGAGGGTTCTTTTCAATTGTGTTCCATTTGTATCTAAACTGGACTGACACCAGATCTGAAATATTGCTTGGTCTGGCAAACTGAAATACAAAATTTTGCTCAGTTAATGAAGACCAGGGTGAACCTAGCAAGCCTCTGGCAAAGGGAAGCTCAGCACTGTGACTGGCAACCTGCCAGTGAGCACCCCACTGCTTCCCCTGGGGTTCATTAGAACTACAGAAAATGGAGCTATACCTATGCGCAGACACTCCCACCTTGTACTTCTTGTCCTGTACAGCTAAAGCAGCACTGAAGGGAGCATGAATGACACACCTGCCTGGCAATGAAGGTGACCTCAAACACTGTCTGCAGGACCAGACAACCTCCACACTGAGGGGAAGATCTGAGACAACCTCTCCAGATCACCCACTCACTCATCATATTCAGCTTTTGCCAAATTCAAGTCAGAAATAAGGAGGAAGGAGGGATTTGAGACAATAATTCTGCCAAAGATTTGAGTTGTGAAGGGATCAATATTATTCAATACATTAAATAACTTAGGTTGAAAATGAAATGTGTTTTTTGTATTTTTTACAGGAATTATCTGCCAAATGGTGTACAGAAAGGCTTCTTTTTATTGTTTTCAAAACGAAATTTCACCTGCGTTGCTGTGAAACAGCATTCTTTGTATTTAAAATTACTATAATTATGAAAAAGAAAAAAGGAAGGGGAAAAAATCTGAAAATATAAGTTTCATGTCTGGTAAAACATCAGCTTTTTACCTTCCTGTCCAACAGCCCTGCAAATCCTTCACTGTGGTGACCCCCAGGGAGTCCACTCTTTCCCCAGATTTGGTGCTAGCTAAGTCTCTTGATGTGTCATAGAGAGACTGATTGAAAGGGATAAACAAGCAGTTCTTATGCAGCTCCCTGTATTAGAATACATAAAACCCCATCTGCAATCCCAAAAATACCCTCATAAATGTATTTGTCAGTGCTCATCTTTTTTTTTTTTTTGTCCCATAAAATTATGTTTAAAAGGAAAAAAATAAAATGCAGCTCAGGCCCCCTGGTGATTATGCTATGTGTGTTATGAAACACTTTTAGTTTAATACTGTTTAAAAAGAGAGTGCAATCTCACAGTTTTCCAGTTTCCATTGCACTGAAACCACAGGACCTCCTTCAAGTTAAGCAGATATTGCTTGTGGAAATGTCTTTTTCTGCAGTGTGCTCAGTTCATTGCTTGCTCTTTCAGGGAAACTCTCTGGAGGGACCATCAGCAGCTATGAAGAAGGGCACTGCCTGTGCTGTGCCCCCAAGCTCATCCCATACCTCCGACTGGCTCACGAGCAGCTCCGACCATTTCTGCCACTGGGGGCACTTGTCCCTGTCATCGAACGTGGTCTCGTTGGACGTCCAGCAGCACTGCTCGTGGCTGTACCAGAAGGCAGACAGACAGACACCCTCCTTCAGGTCTGTCATCCAATCCACAGCTAAATCTATCACTCCAGCCAATGTACCTGGGGGAAAAAAAAAAACCGCAGGAAAAACAATTTAAGTCCTTGCAACCTAAAAACAATCAGGTTGCAAGGACTTAAAATATCTAATTTTAATAGTATATTAAAAGCCATGATTTGGGTAAGCAGGCACAATGTAAGGCTGTGTTCTCAGCCTGGAGAAGAGAAGAGAAGCAGCCTCCCAGCTGCCTCCCAGCACCTGAAGGGGGCTTATTAAAAAAAAGGGGACAGACTTTCTATCAGGGCCTGCTGCAGTAGGGCAAGGGCGAACAATTTCAAACTAAGAGAGGTTGATTTAGACTAAGTATAAGGAAAAATATTTTTACAATGAGGGTGGTGAAACACTGGAACAGGTTGCCCAGAGAGGTGGATGCCCCATCCCTGGAAACATTCAAGGGCAGGAAGGACAGGATGGCCTTTAAAGGCCCCTTCCAACCCAAACCATTCTCTGCATCAATAAATGCAAACATGCCAAAGAACTGGGGGAAATAGCAAGTTTTTCTGACCTTCAGTGCTCTCTCATAGGCTTTTATTTCAAACATTATAATTTTCATACTGACTGATGGCCAACTAGGGGGGATATAACCAATGCAGGCCTGCAGCTTGTCCCAGGCAGGTTCCCCATCTGGCTGAGATGGGGAGGGAGGGAAGACATCGTGCAGGGTCTCTATACACACACCTGACCATGTGTATAAACCTTATTGTGCATTTCAGGGGTAAGGGAGGAGAAGGACATCTGTGTTTATGTACAGCTTTACTGGTCCCAGCACAGCAACTTCTTAGAAGGATCCTTTCATTACAGACACAACATAATGCCATATTCTGACTTATGAACTTAACAGAATGGGGTTTTTGATAAGTGTGTACAGTGATTAGCAATCGGGACATGCAGAATAAAATCCTTCAAGTCCTCCGTGTACCACAGCGCTTGTTTCAGCTGCTCCCCGGTAATTACACAGAGCTACAGTGACACCCGCTGGCCACCAGGAACAGACACAGGCAAACTTTGTGTCTACACAGACACAAAGAAAGAAAATTTCTGCTTCTCTAGGTCACTTGCTCATCAGCAATAATAACCTGTCCCAGCAACAGCACCCTCAGAGCAGGTGGGTCCCCTGGAATGCAAGAGCAGCAGGAATGGGAGGCTGGGAGCAGCCAGAACATAGAGAGGCAGACCTGTGTGCTGTCCCTATATCCATACTTTCTGGAAAGAATTAAACCACCAACTGACAGAAGAGTCATTTAGTATTTTCCAGATCCCTCTCATATGCAATGGAAAGCAAAAGTCATCATTATTTTACAAATACTCATTAATAAAATTCCAGGAGACTGCTAATTGATTGGAACAGAATTCATCAATGCATATCAATGTACTGGGGGAAAAACACTTTGTAAAATGCAAACTGGTTTGGTTTTATGTTTCCAAAACTTATAGATTTGTGTCTCCTGCTAAAAATGCAATTACATGAAGCAGGGTTGGGGGCTGCTCCCTTCCCCCCAGCAGCTGGGGCACACAAGTGGGTCCAAGAGTTGGTTTATTTCATCTGGAATTAAAGTTTTCTGATTTTCATTTCTGTAAAAGAGACAGGAGGAAAACACATTTCAAATAATTCAAGAACCCTTTTTTTCCCTCCAAAGACCATAAAAAACACAGGGGTTCTTCTCCCACCCTTAAGAAGGATACTTGCCCCCACACTGACAAGCAGTGGTGCTCAGGGTAGCAGTGAAGAACTTCTGTTAAAAAATAATTCTGTTAAAAAATAATTCTGTTAAAAAATAATAAGAATTTCTATTATAAAAATAATCTGAAGCACTATACAGATATTCTAGACAGGATGACACACACAAAAAAAAAGGCTGCAGAAGGGAGTGATGATGTCTTTAACAATTCTTTTCCTTCATTAAGATCTTGCCTTAATTTGATTATTCTTTTCCATTTTTCCCAAGTTTCTATGGAAACAATGAACCATCCTGCTAGATGTCGATGAATCATTGCATTGCTGGCAACAGCAGCAGGCAAAGCTTCCTGCTTTGCAGTGAGCTCTGAATTCTCCTACAACTTCCTGAAAGTTTCAGAAACAAGGAATTTTCATCTCTTGGACATGAGCACCAAATGCTGTGCCTCTTGCACCTCTTGATGGATCTTTAACATTCTCTGTAACTTTCAAAGTTTACACTTAACCATATTAAGGTGCATATTAATGCTACCTAGCAAAAAGTGCAAAGGAAGAATGTGTTTCCCCAATAAAGTTCATAACCATACTGAAGAACAAACATTCAGTTCTCTAATATAATAGACACCTCAGCACCAGTAACACAATGTGCTTAATTATAGAGCTGATCTAATCACTTTGTCAAATTCTTGGGGATCCACATAAGGAGGAAAATGCTTTTTACTACATGCAATTTACTACACCAGCCTTCAAGAGAAGAAAATCATAAGGAGACCCAGGATAATAATGCAATAGTGAATGCTTCACCACCTGCGTGACCAGAGCTAGGAGTTTTTCAAGTTCTGAATTTTTGCAACTTTAAGTGAAATTAATGAAGGTGCTAGACAGTTCAGCATCTTAAGGTCAAGCTTTTAATTTCTTGTGCTTATTTTGGCTGCCAAGACATTAATAGAGCATAAATTTATCTCCCTGCTTCTCCCATCAAAGAAGCTGACTTTGTTTCCCCTTCCATGTAACCTGCCTGGAAGGAAAAATAACAAAGTACTCCAAAGCCAGACAATGCTGAACCTCATTTTAGATATTAGCCTCTTACCTCTCTGCTTTTCCTTCTGCAGATGATGGCAAATTCTTCCTTTACAGTGCCCTAATGAGAATGCTAAAGATTTGCTTTGAAAAGATGCTTTTCTTCCTGCACCAGTGTCAGAAAACAGCATCACCCAAGTGGTGCAGCACAGAATTAAAGGGAATTCATGCACATCCAGCCTCAGCCTCAGAGCATTTCAGCACTACTATGATGGCACTTTTTGTAACATAGCTTTAGTAAACACAGACACTTTATGATCTATAAAGAGCATATGTTTCAGTTAGCCAGTAGTAAGGGTTAGGCTGAGGAGCAGCCATTGGTCTGCAGGCAGGATGGGCCCAGCAAAATTCAGTTCCTTAAAAACAAATGCCTAAAATTTTGGCATCCATATGTAAATTTTTAGGCTCACTCCCCATGCACTGCTTTATATGAGGAAAGCATGGAAACTGACTGAGACAGGCCCAGGCAGTGTTCAGTATCGTTTTCTAGACCATTATGTAAACAGTCTTCACCAAACATTTCTGGGGTTCACTGTTCCTTCCCTTTTCTCTGCAATTAGCAGGCTTTGGCTATCAAAGCCTCATTTCCAGGAGCTCCTCAGTGCCCTTCCTGCCATTTGACTGTGTCATACACCATCATCTCCCTCCAGCCTGAGGTTCAAGGTCCTGTGGGTACTTGCCACAGACTGGAGGCAGTGAGGGACTCTGCTCAGGCTAATTTATGTGTGCACACTCACACAGGAAACTATGATATGATCCCAGTGCCTGTGTTACATTCTGAATATACATTGGTGTTATCTGTAATCTTGAAGCTGGCTCTGCTGTGAGCAGGAAGCCAGAGCAGAACCCGCTCCAGACATCTCTTTCCCACCTACACTTTTCTGGGACTAACAAAAGATGCAGGTTTGATGACAGTCCAAAACTAACAAAATACAGAAAAAATCCAACCAAAAAAAAATATATATATGTATGATATATGTATCATACTGCCAAATAGGATGATCCTCTCCTTCCTGCCTCCATCAGCAATATTTTGTTTGTTTATTGCTCTGCGGTGACTAGCACTGCTGAGCCCACAAATCAACTGAAAACTAATTTGGCCAAAATCCATTTTTTCTAGGAAGTCAGAACCAACATTCTCTTGCCCAGTGCAGCTATACATGCACAGGGCTACAGGGCCCAGTGACAAATGCACTGGAGAACAAGGATTGCTCCTTTTGGCCTTGTTGGATTGTGTTGGCAGTAGAGGTGCAGCCTTTTAGGTGTTACAAAATCTGAAAGATAAAGTTTACCAAATTGATGAGATTTAGGCTTCTAGATCAGTTAACTCCATTTAAACTCCTGGGTGTGGGTAAATGACCCAAGTGCTTTTGGAAACTTGTGGAAGGCCCTGGCAGCCTCTTCCCAAGAGTCCCACCTTGCTGTCCTCCATGGCCAGCACAGGGACAGCAGGGGCAGAATGCTCCATGGGACTCTGATGGCCTGAGCACTGCTGCTGCCACTTCTCCCTTTCTCTCCCACTCCTTGCCATACTTTCTGCTTGCCTCTGGTAATGCCTGCACCCAGCTGCTCAAGGGTTCACCCAAGGTCCATCCAGAGCCAGGCTGCTCCCCTTGGAGCAGGAGTAGCTTCTGCCTGTTCAGCAGAGGAGGGGCCATGGAGGAGCCAGGCTGGTCCCTGCAATCCCGTCTAATCATACAGATGCCACTTTCTTCTCTGAGCAGGCAATACTGTACAAAGAGAGGAAAACAACACAAAGTGCCTCTTGACTGCACCACCATCTCCTCCCTCCCCAAATCTGGTTAAGATACCTGACTAATTTGGTTTCACTCTCTGAGGTAAAACATGTTGGTCTGCACCCTTGCTGTTGGAAAGGCTGCAAAAGCTGCCAGATCTCAGCTGTAACTCACCCTCACCCCCATCCCAGGCTGGGCATATCAATGTTAGGGCTTATCAGAGGACAGTGACTCTGGCTTTTAACAGCCTTGAGGATTCAGCACGAGGTTTCATTGCAAATTAGAACTGAATAAAACCTTCTGGGATGTTTATACTAAAACGGGAATGTGTGCATGTTTACCACATTCTTTGTATGAGGGGAGGATTACTGAGGTCACTAGAGCCCTCAAGGGCTCGCTCTAACTTTATTTGCAGGCAGAATTCTTCATCCCAGATGAGACCAACCCTGGCCTTCAGGCAGGACTCAGCAGCCCTGGTAGTACACAGTCTATCAGACTCTCTTCCCATCTCACTCTCCCAACCAAGTTTTTGTGGAAACAATTACAAGTCTATGAAATTACATAATTTGCCAAACACATCACTTCAGAAATGTTTTCTCAAGAACTTTACCAGCGCTTCTGAAGCTCCTAACAACTGTAATGAACATATTAACTTGACAGATGCTGAGCAGGAAATTCCCATCACCCCTTGGAAACTGGGAAACTTGACATGGTGCTTTCAGCAAGCAGCATGACACAGGAGCACCCTGACATCACTGAAAAAGCACAAGAAATGGCAGCTGTCTGAGCTGGGTCAGAGAAGTGCAGCTTTCCAGGCAGGAAGATGTGCTAAACTGAGGAGAAGACAGGAACAATTGAGGAAGTTAATGAATTTGCCATGTGAGTTTGAGCAGGCTGCTGAATATGTAATGTCTGTCTGGCATGGAAGCAGATCTGAAACCAAGTCTGAATCTGTATTTTGCCTTCATGCATACATAAAGAAGATAACCCAGAGGAAATAGCAGTTTATAAAGCCCCCCTTTGAGTGTCCACAACCAATATTTTCCCCACATCATATTTTTGACTTGTAGAATTAAAGTGATGACAAGGAAAAAAAATCCTAAAAATAAAATTTACTTCTGCAAAGCAAAGATTCAGAAAGTCAAAGCAGCCCATTGACTATGAAGCACTCAAATGCAGATTTCCCAAAGCAATAGAAAAATCCCTCTGCTGGTGAAAACATTTTTTCTAGGTCAGCACTCAAAAGGAGACTTTGCAAGTGGGTATTTTTATTTAGAATCATAACTGCATGAATGCAAGTTGTCTTTTTAGCTTAAAAACAAAAAATCAATGGAGAGACAATGAAGTACAAAGAGAAGCAGATGGTGGTGCAGCAGCTGGAGTGAGATGCTTCAGGCACAGCTGTAGCACTAACACATACATACCTGCCAGCAGTCCTATGAGAAGCATGACAACCCATCCTGACCAGGCATCCAGCAAACTCTTGATGAACTCCCATATGGATTCTTTACTTTTGCTTGTAATCTGAAATTAAACACACATATAGATGTTTTGTTGATTCAGGTTGACAGTTTTAGAGTACAAAGTTTAAAATAATTAAACTCCTAGATGGTGCATAACATTTTTCCATTCCCTACTTCCTTCAGTCCTAATAATTTATTCAGAGATGCTCAGCTGCAGGGATACTTACAAATTCAGGACATCCCATGTGCATATATTTAAAAATTTTAAAATTCTCCTCAACTCATCCCACATCTATATGTTTAGAAGTTCTCCTCTTCCAAGAAGGTAGGAAGCAGTAACCCTGGAAAACCACTGGTTTTGTCACTGCCAGGATGGCTGTGGCCCAGGGGTGTGACACATCAGAGCTGGCACGGGTACCTTGCGGTGGCGATCCGTGTCACGCGATTTCTCCCGCAGCCAGTCGATGGTATGGAAATCCTCATAAGTTCCAACATCAGGGAAAGGCTCATCCAGAAAATCCATCAGGTTGCCTGAACCATTCATGTCTCCTGCATTGACCATATTAGGATCTGTGTGTAGAGGAAAATCAAGTTTTTCAATAAATTCAAGCAGCTTTGTCAGGCATTTCAGAATCAAGTTTCCAGCATGAGAAGTAGTCCTAGGGCACATACACAAACTCTTCATATTTGCTTTTAAGAAAGCAGGGGGAGAAATATCCACCGCATATCCTACTAAAGCACAAGACAAAATAAAAGATACCTGTCCACAAACTAAAACAGTTAGAAGAGGCATTTGATGGGAACTTGGATGAGGGCATTTAGAGGTATGAGAACTTCTATTCCAGCAAGGTGGTCTGTTCAGGGACATTGGAATAAGATGGGCAAAGGAGGAGAAACCAGAATCAAAATGTACAAGAGACACAAACCTGACAGAGCAAACACGCAGAACATGAGCAGAAGCAAACCTCAGCACTCACACAAATTGGAGAGCTACTGTGTGTGTGCCCCTGGGACACAGGCTCAGCTGCTGGCTCAATCTGCACATGACAAAGTGGCAGCCAGGTCCAGGAGGGCTCCAGCAGCTGGGCAGGGGTCCTGGGCTGGGACTGGAGGAAGCAGCTGTGCACTTCTACATCACTTAACAAAGTGTTGTTCTAAAGATTGTTAATCCCACCCATCCTAAAAGAGATGCCTGGGAAATGGGATTTTGCAGAGAATACCTCGGGTTTGTAATCTGAAATGGTATATCTAAAAAAATCTGTTACCATGGAGTTACAAGGGAAAAACACAAACCCACATAAGAACGGGGACATAGACAGACTTTAGGGGTTGTATAGAATCTGCAGAGCCTGTAGCTCCTTGACTGACACAAGGTAACTTTTGCTGGTCACTGATGAGGCCAGGCCAGCACAGCACCAATGACTGCTGCCCAGTTCATTCCACCAGGTATAGAAATGGGAATTTCACAAGAATTTGAATCTTTGAAACTGTGAGGAAACTTCCTAACTCTGTAATTGGAACAGGCAAAAATGTAGCAGATAAGCTTTTAGTGGACTGTCCATAAACCCTGACACTCTGCTCAGCCCTCTTTACGTGGTGTCTTTTTTTCTTCCCCTCTCCCCATTTTCATCTGTTTTACTTGAAACCTCACCGTGTAATTTTTTTGCCCTGGTGGGGACCTCAGCAATGTAATAAGTAGGAATACTCAGCTGTGTCAGGCTCTGCTCTCCACTGTGTAGGGGTTTTGGGTGACACAGACAATGTGCTGAGCACAAGCAGCTGAGAAAAGCATTATTTTACAGGCAACCAGCAGGTCACCATTATACCATTAAGAGAAGCCCTTTCAAATGCAGAAATCAAATAATCTCCAAGCACCACGGCGTGTTTGTCTGAAAGGGAATCAAGCAAGTGAATCACAGCCTGGGGAAGGAAACTCAATGCAAAGCAGGTGTCCCTTGCAGTGCTGCAGAGCACAAATAAGCTGCCACAAAGTTGGGATGATTTAAAAAGCAGAAGTTAAGAAGAGCAGCAATGGGGAGCAGCAATCCTTTGCCAAGCAGGTGAGAGCACGCTCCCACGGTGGCTGAGTGAAACGGGAATCTGAATGTGGGATGAGTGCCTGACTACAGGAGCTGGAGCTGCAAGGGGATGCTGAGCTCAGTGTCTCCCACCAGGACTGGAAAGGGAAGCTGAAATGAGGTGAAAGGATTAGACCATGCTATTACTTGTTAACATACTTTGCGATCATTTGCTTCACCCCATTCTTCCTGTTATAGATGGATAATGAGATGATTGGCTCTCGCAATTAAGGTATGACTATTGTGTGAATATTAAGAAAAGCTTTAGTGCTGTATAGTTATGTTATTGTAGTTTAGATGTCCTCTGTTCTCCCCACAGCTCCCTTTCCCCCCTGTATTGTTGCCATCAGACAGCCTGGGCTGTCTAGCACAGGTACAAAGAAGCTGCACAGGTGTCCCTGGCATGGGGCAGCTGGGAATGGAAAAGCTTGGTGCTTAGGGGGAGCAGCATGGCAACACCTGACCTCCAATCCAGTAATAAGAAAGCAGTTTCCACTGATAAATGGTCAAGAAGAGCTGACTGACAGACTTTGGGAGGGGCCAGGGCTGGCTGGTGCAACCCCAGGGGTACAAAACCCTGAGCATCCATCT
Organism: Melozone crissalis; assembly: GCF_028551555.1. Lineage (NCBI taxonomy): Eukaryota > Metazoa > Chordata > Aves > Passeriformes > Passerellidae > Melozone > Melozone crissalis. Next base: position 55,671,373 of record NW_026535791.1, on the reverse strand, counting down.
GGAAGATGAACTGGGCACGTGGTGTGCACAAGGGGCAGTTCCCAGCACTGCAGCTTTTTCCTTATGTAGTCCTTTCATTGTATTTTTGTTAAGGTTTAATAAACCTTTTTAGACTTTCCAAGTGAGCAGTTTTTACTCACATTCCCATAGAGCAAAGAAGGACCTGTAAAGAACGTGCAGCTCAGACTGTCTGCCTGCAAAGGCAGCACCCTCTGCTAAATAAACAAACTTCTGGAAACTGAAAGCATTGGCAAGTTTTCCTTCATACCACAAGAAAATTACTCACCATGCTAGTTATATCACGTAAAAAATAGCTTTTTAAGTACGTTGTCAATGCCCAGCACATGACAGTATTGTGATGGATAATACCAGGCCAGGCCACAAGTATGTAGGATAATTACAATCTCAGTGTGAATCTATCCCAAAAATACGTGCTACACAACATGTCCAAGGAGAGGAAAAATGTGCTAGAGACCACAGGGCCATGGAAGACTAAGAAAACAAACAAACTTTGAACTCAAGGTGCCGTACCAGTACCTAGGAATTGCAGTGAAGTGGATGACTGCCAGCCTTAAAGTTCACTTCAGGTACTATGCTTTTGAAAGCAGAGATGTGATATCAGATCATGCAAAACAAATTTTAGTAAATAAAACCTAGCTACAGCACTTTCAAACTGAGTACTAGAGTTTCCATCTTATATCCTATCACTAAGCACTAGAAGTATCCCTTTCCTTGTCTTTATTTTGCATTTATTTCCCTCACTTTACTTTGGCATCTGTAATAATTTACAAGGTTTATTTCAGGATGAGCTAACTTGGCCTCGGAGTGAAGCTTGCAGAGATGTTCTTGGTTCTGTCAGCAGAACTGGAGCCTTACACCAATCAACCAGGTACAGATATTTTAATACACATAAATTAGATATTTTAATACACATAAATTAAGGGCAAACTAACCTCATCTAAACATGAATTATAGCCAGGGGTACTGCAGCAATACACTCCAATGATGGCAAAAGCATGAACAGCCATGGTGCTGGTTGTCTCATTTGGCATGAGAAACCTGCACTACACCCAGGACACTAAAACCTAGACTCCTTTCAGAGCTGATGACAGGAAATGAACTATTTACATTAGAATGAAAGAGATTACTTCCCAGAAGGGATAATTTCTGTTTATTGATCAGAAAGAGACGTCAAAGGTAGACATCTTCTAATCTGGTCTAATAAGCACAACACTACCAGTTCAAAAGAAAGCATTGCAATACCATGACATGCAGAATTAGTTACAAATGCAGCTCCTCAGACCTGAGCATCTAAGAGATTTGGATGCTCTGACAGAGCTTATTGTATACAATGAAAGGTGTTGAGTTTTTCTGAGGAAATGTCTAACGTCTCTATTTTATCCCTTTGCTGTTCCATGACTTAGACATCCTTGCCGTCCTTTCCACTACATCTGCAGATGCTGATGCAACATAATCTGTGCAAGGGCTGTTTCCTGCCTAGTCTTTTCCTAATAATTTCTGGCACTCTATCAGCTTTTCCTGAGGCAGACATCCAACACTAAGCAGTCTCCTGTGACTCCCTAAGAGACAGTGGCCAGTTTGGAGCCCATCATTCTGTAATCTCTTAGGGACATTTTCCCTTTTATCCACTTTGAATTCCATCAGCCATTTTATTCCCTACAATAGAGACCCTTAACAGTGAGCACTCATTTTTACTAACTAGCTTACAATATCTACAACTGAACACATGTGTCAATAGTCTGCTGTAATAATTGCAAACAGGTTCTTTCTAGAAACTGAACTAGATAACAAAGAAACCTGACTGAATCACATATCTCTGGAACTCACAGGGGTCTCATTAGCAGGCTTCCCTGGATTTAGACCCATGCCAGACTACTGTGATCCTATAGATGTAGCAGTCCTGGCAGGGACTGAGTCACAAATCAAAAAAGGCCACAGTGCTGGACTGACAATTGTGCCTCCTGATAGAGCCTTTCCTGTCTGCCACATAACCTTACACATCTTCCAGAAATCTTGGGCCAGATCAATCTGATGGTCAGTCCCCAATCTCCCAGACAGCCATGTTTGGTGCACAGTGTTCTGAAGCCAGAATGAATTAGTTACCCTACAAATATCAGAGGTGCTGCATGAGAGCAAGCTGGAAGTAAGGGTCCAAATATCAGCCTGTGAAGCTTTACAACTGTGGGAAACCAGATCATTTTTGAACACATGAGAAAAGCAGAGATTCATGTAAACATATGAGAAAAGCCAGGGTGCAAACACAGGGAGCTGCTGGACCAGAACAGACCAACAAGCACAGCTGGTACTACATAAACACAAGATCTGGTTACATTTACTCACTTTTGTTATTTTCTAAAGAACCAAAAGGCAGTAGTATTACTGTATTTAGGGTCACATTTTTTCTGCAAGCCTCACAGTGAGTAAACTCGTCCCTTGACTTGGATCAGTTTGGAGCTAAGTTTTAGAGAAGAGTGATAAATCACATTTACAGTGAAAATGCTGACAAACTCAGCTTTAGAGCACTGTTACAGCACGTGCAAATGTAAAGCCACAGCTAGAAGAGCCCTATCAGGGAACTGACATTCCAGGTAGTATGCTGACTGACTGATCAGACATGAAATGTATCTGACATGGCAAGCACAGACCAAAACATCCTACGGTTCAAAGAGGCTGAAAAGTATCCTGATGGAAAACAACGAGCTGAACACTCATCAAAGGAAAACTCTTGGCCCTGACCTACTGCTCCTAGACATGCTAGTTCCATGCTATGTTCTCCTCATCCTGTTTTCTGTTTTAATTGGATACATTGCACTGAGGCAGGCAGTGTGATTTTTAATGCAATTCCAACAAGTTTCAAGTTACTTTCAAGAGATCACAGTTACTGAATTACTTCAACACTTCAAATGTTTCTAGCAGACAAACATTCACCTACATGCTTTGCTGTTTTCCTTGAAGTGGGGGGTTGCTATGTGACACACGGCAGGATGCATAAGTGACCCTTGCAAGAGGCTGGGAGAAGAAAGCAAAAGCCTAAATGCCAATTGCAAGTTTCTCAATTCACATTTGGAGTGCCTTTTTCAGGGTGACCAAAGCATCACCTGTTCCATCTCTAACAATGTATCATGTGTGAGCCAACAGACCAAAGGAGATCACAGTGTGCCTCAGGGCTCCTCTATGCTCTAGTACCAACACATTCACTGTGATAAAACAGAGGAGATCCCACTCCAGACACAAAGCTTTCCAATCATGACTCCATCGGAGCTGAGCCCACCACTCACCTGAATTGCTGGTCAGATGAGCTGTGTTCATGTAGCATGACATGACAGCAGTTACTGCAGAAAGGAAGGAGCGTGGGGGCTGTGAAAACCCCTGGGATTTATTTTCTGTAGTAGTCAGTAATGAACAATGCAATTTTATTGGCAGTCCTCACACTGGCAATCCCTTTGCACAGGCAGGTGGTTTGCCCCTCTGTGCCCCGAACACTTGTATTGACTGTTGGTGCCCCAGCCTCTTGGCCTTTCTCTGCTCAAGGGATCTGTCAGGCAAAGGCACCTCCTCCTGAGAGCTGGGTGCTCTGCCAGCATCCATCCATCCCCACTCCCAAGGAATTCAGACCCTGAATTCAGGGTGCCACAGGGCCTGAATCCAGGCAAACAGGCCAGTGCTGCCAGCAGAGTGAGCTGAATCACAGCACCACGGAATGCTCAGGTTGGAAGGGCTCAGAAGGAGCCCCAAGAGGGTAAAGCTGAGGGAGAAAGTTCCTAGAGCTGAGCACAGTTACACCACGGGTCTCCAGCACCACCTGGCCAGAGAAAATGGGCCTGGCAGCTGAGAAGGCAGCAAGCAAGATTATTAACAGGGTCACCATGAAAGACATGCATGAAAAGTACAGGGAGATGATTATGTCTTTTATAGAGGGGTCAGAGACTGAGGTCTGCTTAGCCTGGAAGAGACCAAGAAAGGCCAAGGTGGTGTGGATGTAATTCCCCTTCCACCACCTGCCATGTAGAAGATGATTTAGAAATGGCAATGTGTGATAGAGGAGACAGGTAAACAGCTATTAAACATTCTTCTCAACAAGAAGTAATATGCTGTTGGGTGGTGATTTTACAAAGAAAAATTCTTCAGCAAAAGCAAGCAGGCTGAATCCCCAGCAAGTTAAATGGATGATTTTCTATAGGTTGAAAAATATTTACAGGCAATCTAAGATTATGCAATTTAGAAGCTTCAGACTGAACAAGCCAAACAAGTTATTGACCTTCTGTCTTAATGATGAAGTTTATAAAAAGGTGTTAAAATGGCCTTGAACCAGAGTAATCACGTTCAGATTCCTGGAAAAAGCAGAAAATACTGAACTCGCTTACAGCCCTTTTTTTGAAACATAGTATGGGGGAAAAAATCCCTACAAATTGAGAAAATACAGAGGAAAGACAAGATTTTTAAATTGGCAAATGCTTTTCCTACAATTCAAGGACTGATTGCACAGCCTCCAAATACAAGTAAATAGCTCTGCAAACCCTCAGTTTCTCACCACACTAGCACAGGCAGGCTGCAGTAGCAGAAACACTACAGTAAAATATTGCAGTGTTTTATTGTATGGCCCTACCACCACATATTATGGCGTTTCCAGCTATGATAGTGTGGTCAAGTTAAATACAGTCACATCTTTGATGTGCAGATTTACCCTGAATAACCTCCATGGAAAAAATTACAAAGCCACAGCAGAGCTCAGAAAACACAGGGCATCAGATCACAGGAGAGAGGGCCTTGGAGAGCAGGGGAAGGCAGGGGGGAACATTTGGGATAAATGGCAGAAAACTGAGGCACTCCTCTGACCAAACCACAGCCTTCAGTACATGTGGCGACATGTACTCATGGGGTGACCCAGGGAACAGAGCAGGAGCACAGGCAAAGGGAGGCTCAGGGTGGCATGGATGGGAGCTGATACCCAGCCACCAGGGCTCCCCAGCCTTCCATCACAGCCAGACTCCCTCTGCTCCTTTTCTCCTCCATTCTCTTCCTCTGAGGGGTAAACCACATCCCAACGTCCCTGCTCCTTCCATGATGACTGTCCCTTTAGAAAACAATTTCTTTTGGTATGAAATACCATGTGCCTGCTTCCCCTTCAAGTTTTCTTGGAAAGTCTGAGCAAAATTAGTTCAGCTGCTCAGTTATGTCAGAAAAGGGGGGGAAAAAAATCCCAGCTCTTTCCCTGCAAGCTCCAAATGTAATTTTTGCCAAAATTGGCTCTATATAAAAAATGTTAAACTCACATCTCTGTTTCCAGTGAGTCTTAAAGGTCCCTCCAATAAATTTACTTGTTAGTGCAGATGTTGAGGCTGTGGAAAAAGCAGGAGGGAAGCATCACTGCCTTTGGAATATTCATCTGCAGTTTTGAAACTGAGCTGAAACATCTCTATTAAAGGATGCTCCTCTGCTAACAGCCCAGAAGTTTGGGCAGATGAGCCTCATGAACTGAATCAACCCCACACCCCCTTACTTCTTGAAGAAAACAAGATTTTATTAGGTAAAACACTGGAAGCCTTCAACTTCTGGGTAAGAAACTACATTTCAGGAGACAGGACACCCTGGAAACCAGCCCTAACAGTACAGGAGCATGGTTTCTATTCTTGGTTTTCCTCAAGTCCTCTTCTTCACAAAAAAGAGGGGGAGTTTCCCTTCTGAACCCATGGTTTTTACTGCCACAGAGCTCTAATCCATCTCTGAAGAGTCAGGGGTGCTACAGGGTTTTCCTCCTCATGTCAGACACAGCTGAGCTTTGCAGCACCAGTGCTGTTCTTTGCCTCTTCGTTCAGACAATTTTAAGATTAAGAGGAAAAACTAGGTTCGGAACTGCAAAAAGAAAAAGTGAATGTGTTCAGAGAGAGCAGAGTTGCACTGTCAGAAGGGAGGGGCCCTGGTACACAGTTATTCCTAAACAGCTCTTTCCTGAAATGGGATATTCAATGGCATTCAATGCATCTCTCACTGAAAACCTTTTTGAGCCTTCAGCTTGAAATAAAACTGATAAACCCACATTGGGAAAGCCATTCATCTGTTCTAGCATGTCATTCTCATGATTTGGGCAGAGGCTATGAGTCATTTTCACACAGGAGGGTGATGTTTGCCTGCTCACAGGGCACTGGTTTTCACTGCTGCCTTTGATGCCAGTGGGCTGCACAGCTCCAGACAAGTTATTGCATCCCCTGAGAGGAAGCTTCTGCGGGATGGGGAGACCCTTCCCTTGGGGTGATGCTTAAGAGCAAAATGTTAAGTGTTTTAGGAACAGCAGCCTCGTGTAACCCTGCCAGAGTCTCTCTTTTGACATTAATAATCATATGTGAATTTTTAGTTCTGCCAGGCTAGAGATGAAGTAAGCTGAAAAAAAACCCAACACCTGGTGTGTATGTATGCACACTCAGAAATGAATTAAGACACTTTCTCTACAATTTCTCACAAAGAGGAAAAATTATTGTTGGGTACCCTGAAAGCTGCAGGGTGGTGGCAAAAGCAACCAGGGAAAGGACTGGGACCTCTGGGCACCACACCCCTTTTGAGGGTTGAGCACCATGCTGAGCCAGGAGCTGTTCAGCCTGAGAAAAGCTGAACATGACACAACACCAACCTCCAACACAAGCAAGGTGCCTCTGGACTGTGGAGGAGCCTGGGTGTTGGGAGCATCCCCTTTTCCCCTGCTCTAGCACCTGGCTACAGTCACAGTCCTGCTCACTTTGCCCTCCAGATCAGCAAACAGCAGCTTCATGATGGAGCAGTTCCCAGCCCCAGGAGGTTACAGTGCTCCAGAGCCTGTTCTGTTCAGGCAGATAGGAAGTTCTTTAACCCAGGGTCAACACACTCCATTCCTCCTCCTCCTCCTCTGGTCCCTGTTTAAAAGCTTCCAGTCACTGCCTTTGAAAAGGTACAAGGTGTGTAAGAGAGGCCCCTATGGGCACAGGGGCTGAGCACTCTTGCAGCCATGTGCTGGAGCCCTGGCATGGCATCCCAGTGCTGCCAGGGACAGCCCCTTCCAGCTGGGGATGACCCCTGGATCCCACTTTTATGCTAAGTAACTCTTAGGGCACTTAAATCCTTAATTTCCAGGGCCTGCAGCACACACATCAGGCTGGTGCCCTTCTTCCTGCACAGAGGACGTTTAACTCAAACTGAGGGACCAGGAGAAGCCCTGCCTGGCACGCGTTTCCACAGGGCACTTCCATAGGATGCAGAGGAGGGGGGAACCCCTCACACCTGTAGAACCCTGCATGGCAGCCCTGCTGTGCTCCTTGCATGGGCAAAGAGCACAGTCCCAGTGATCCTGGTGGGCCAGGGCACAGCTGGGCTCACAGCCAGTGCTGGAGAGAACTGAGCCAGCCCTGACTCCAGAGGGAACCAAGGAGAAGAAACCCAGCACTGGCACTGGCAGGATGCAATTTCCCCCCCCACCCCTATCACCTCATGCAGCAACAGGTTTGTATTTCCATCACTTTAGAGGCTCAGTCTTGAAAAGACAGGAGAGGTTCTTTTGGAGAAAAATAAAATTGAAATTTATTTTTCTTTTCAGTTTGGAACAACCATTGTATTTTTGTATTTCAATAACTCATTATCTACTTATCCCTCCCACCACACCTTATTTTCTGATGCTGACACAACAGCATACCTGATCCCTGGAACCCAGAATTCAGCCCTCCCTAGGATGTACAATCTACTTCAGCACAGGAGATCCAAAATATCCCCCCTTAATGTATAGGTGAGCACACAGAGATTCTAGGCATGCCAAATTTTCACATTTTTCCAATAAGGGGAACAAATTATTTGAACAAAGAACAGGATTTGGAAGAATAAAAAAAAACGTCCTGTAGACCAGGAGTAAAAAGTCACCTGACTCTCTGCCTGATGAAGCTGAGCTTAGTCATCCTCGGTTCTCTGGCAAGGCACAGAATTATCTATCACAATTGTTTAAAAAATACATAATTTTCTTTTCTGACCAGTATTAGCTCAAAATTAATTTAGTTCCTCACACTGTAACATTTGCATTAGAATAAAGCTTTTAAAAAATTAAAAATTTTAAACCACTAAAATATATTTTAAAAGCTATACAGAAAAAAGCCCCACAGGGGAGTCACCATTTTTTTTCCTTTACAGATATATATTCATGTATTTGTACAGAGCACATAATTAAACATCCACACCAGGAGAATAATTAAACATCCACATCTGGACTTTGCTTCCACAAATATTAAGTCCAAAAGCACAATTTGCCTGTGATTTTTCGGCCTTTTGGTGATCAGCATTTTGCAAAGGTGCAAAAAAACCGCCTGTTGTCTCCTACATTCTTTATGGAAAAGGATTTTTCACATTTATATAGGACAAGGAAAAACTGACCTTTTACTACAGCAAATTATGCAGGAAACCTGTCAGACTAGGTGCTTCGAAACCACATCAGCAAAAATTAACAATAAAGGAAAAGCCTCTTTTCCCACATACACCTCTTAACCCCTCAAGCAAGTTAATCCTCATTCCTTTATAAGTTTAGACACAACAGCAACTTCCTTTAAGGATTCAGGGGGGAAAAAAAGGCAGGGGATGCAAGCAAAACACTATTGCTGCTCTCTTTGCACGACTGAATGGTGATGGCTGCTCACGTAAATGCAGAATTCCGCAGACACCCGAAGGAGCCATCGGAAAGCACAGGGAACAAAGGGCCTCCTTTAGCTATAAAGCTCCATCTGGCAGCATTTCCACGGGAGATGCCAGCCGGGAGATCAGCACAGAGCCAGCAGGCAGCCTCTGCACCTGCAAACCCTCGGCTCGCAGAGGAAATGTGCCGCTTCATTTTCCAGCAGAAACTGCCCGACGGAGCTGGGCTCTACGACTGCGGCACAAGAGCAACTGGCAAATTATTTTTTTCCGAAGAATTATGTTGCTTACCTGCAATGCAACATCATTTAGGCCAATCGCAATGATTTTAATAGCATCCTTGCCTGGGCGGTCTGGCTGCAGCAGCAGTGATGTCATGGGGAGGAAGCGGTAACAATCATGTGACTGCATCCTCCGTCTATAGGATATGGGATCGGGCACACGCAGCCGCTGCAATCCTGCGGGATTAAACCGCAAGCCTCTTTACCCTGCCTGCTCCTCGCACTGCAACACTCCCTCACCTCGGCTAATCAGTCCTTCTGTGCGTTCTTTATGCAACAGCACAACATTCAGGTTTTTCACGAGGTAAAAGCATAGGAAGTGTGCTGTGTGCATGCCAGCAAGTGATCCTGGTGACTCGGCAGGCCAGGGGGCTGCTCTGTGAAATACGTACTCACAGCAGCTTGGAAATGAGGCAAACTGCAATTTCACCATCCCTTGTGTTTTTCTGGCACTGCATTTTAAGTGCCAAACTGACTTCCTTCCATCTTCTGTGTCAAATTCATGCTTTGCAAGCCTCCCTCAAAGGTTTCATCCTTGTTACCTTCACTTCTTAATACTTCCCATCATCCATCCATCCATCCATCCATCCATCCATCTTCTGCCTTTTCTTCAATGCAACTGTCACTGCTTGAAAGATCCTCTCCTATATGCCAGGCTACTTTTCCTTCCCAAAACATCTGCTTAAGCTTTCCCAAATATTGAAAACCTAGAACTTCCCAAAATACTTCTTTGAAAAGGCAATTAGCCTTTCACATTTTGGTTAACTGCGTATAGCATCTCAACTGTAATCTCGGAGTTTTTCTTTTTGGGGTTTTTTGGTTGTTGTTGTGGTTGGTTTTGGGGTGTTTTGTGTTTTTTGAGGGGCAAGGGGAGTGTTTAAGAATTTTATCATACTCAGTAATTTATTTGATTTCTACAGGGAGGTAAGAATTGCCAAAGTTCTGACTGCACAGATTTTGTACAAGCCACTAGGGCTGTATTCTGCAAGGCAGAGGTTGTAACTGTTCTTTCTGAAAACCCTGTACATGTTTGTACATGTGCAGCGTGTTCTATTTCAGGACATTCCCCTTACTGCTCACCTTTCCATATCTGAATATTGTGCAGACTGGTTTTAGCCCTACAGGTAACCAGGCAGGGGCCTTGTATTTCCAAGCAGGTGCAACAGCTGAGTAGAAGGAGGTCTTGCACAAGCACCCATGAAAATACCCACAGGCGACTGAAGGCACATAAGTGACTTCCACTCACTTCTAAGTTGAAGGAATTCAGTTCTGGAACACCTTTATGTCCCAGTGTGATTGAGCAGTAATTTATGGATGTGCCAAGTATTTCTGATAGGAACTCCCCAGGCAAAGCCACACACTGGATTTTACTGAGAAATTTGAACACTTAACTTGTTTCACCTGAAGTTCACACACCTTTCTGGAGCAAGAATCTTGCCTTTAGAGAAGAGGTTTGATTCTGCCCTTCACACACAGCACTGCAGATCATAATCCTCTACCACTCATAGATCAGTAACAGCCCCAGGCCTTCATAACCATGTCAGTGCAATGTGGAAAAGTTATACAAATGCCAGCTTCCTGCCAGCATCTATTCTTTGTGTCCATTAAAATTAGTCTTAATAGGTCAATTGAATTTGTGAAGGAAGCTAAACACTGAGCACTTGATTTATTTGCTTGATAATACAACTGTAATTTCCTTCAATCAGTTTATGAGAAGAAAATATGGAAAACAGGAAGCAGGAAGTAGCATTTACTTGGTGAAATATCTACACCTGGGAACTTCCATGCCAAAGACACACACTTGAACACAAACACTTTGCCCTAGACACAGAATAGTAATTTTGTGTGCTTAAAAAGTGAGAGTGTTAGGGTCTCAATCCTACATTTTTTTCCTGGACCGACTTTCCTAAATTAATTTCCTGGTTTGATCTTGTCTATTACCAGCTCACCTCATTAAATCTCCTACTGCAACTACATTTTTAGTTGGATGGTCAAACTGCAGACAAACTAAAGGGACAGAATACCTGATTCTCTATTGAAAATACAATAGATATCTATGCTCAAATATTAGAGATTTTCAGAAATTATAAGGAACCAGAACCATCTCCTAAGAAGCTCCAAAATCCAAGAATATTGAGATTTTCCAAGGGCAAGCAAATGATTTAACTGACATTTACAGATTCCAAAACCAAATCAACTTTACTCCTTGGTATTTTCTTCCAATGCTACTCAATCGAGTGATCTTAGAGAAAAAAATACATTCTTCACATGATGTTTTAGACAAGGCTATTCTTGCTTTTGTTAGCCTGCAGTTTCTCAAGTCTCTCTGCAAATGCTTCTTCCTCTCAGAGATGTACAACATTATAGTCATAAAAGAAATTGGAGCCAAAACAAGCTGCGATGGGCCCTCTTCTCCAAAAAGCAGAAGACACAGCTCATCTAACTCATTAAAAAAATATTCTTTTTATACTGCACTTACCTTTAAGTCCTGCAAAGTGCTTAAAAGAACTGCAGCAAGAAACACAAAGAAGATTCCATGCTTACAAGAGAGAGCCCAACCCAACGTACCCATGACAGCCTCTGCTGCTGCTCCCGGCGGCAGCGGGACGGGGACGGTCGCTGTTCCAATGCCTATTTCTGGCAGGCTGTTTAAAAATAACCTAAACTCTGTCATACCCCTGATGCCTTGCAAACACTGCAGAGACAGGAGTCACATGTCCTTGCTATGATTTTGCCTGTGCTCCTGCAGCTTAAGGTTGCAAAGGGAAACTGAGAAATGGCCCTTCTGTAATTATGCAGATTTAATGTTTGCTTTGTGAAAGCAGCAGTAAGCGTCAGCCTAAACAGAAAAGTCAGCCAGTATTCTTCTGAGTGGTTTCCACCTTGGAATTAGTCATAAGCAGGATATTAATTTGCTTTCCATACTAATTTAGAAAGTGCAAATGTTTGTTATGAAAAAAGGCAATTCAATGTGTTTTAAGTGGAGCTACCCAAGAATTCTGGGAATATTCAACTACGAACTTCTGATACAGCTGTCAACATATCATGAGTGATAAGCACATGGAAGAATATATATGCCCTTCCTTATACTCTGTATCTCTTTCAGGTCTTTAGTAACCCCTCTAGATCTTCAGTTTCCCAGATTTTCTCTCTTACCTTCATTTGAAAACTCATTACATTAACCTAAATTACAGTGTTATTCAAAATTCAATTTTTTTTTCATTAAATCATCAGAAATGTGGCAAATATAACAGATTCAAGAAATATCTTTGACATACAAGAAAACCCTTTTTCTGTTTATGCCAAATTATTTTATTTTATAGAAGAAATACTTTCAAATAATACAAAAATGACACAATCATACAGAACTGTGACAAAAACAAGAGAGATGAATACTGAATATGATAACTCATTACCACATCAAGACAGAACTCATTATAGCAGTCAGAATCACAGACCCACAAGATACACCGACAACATCTCACAGCAGTCACAATTTAAAAACCCCCTGACAGAGAGACCACTGGACACTGCCCTTGGTTACAATCTAGGGTGGAAACCAGGTGCCTCCCCCACTCCCTGCTCAAAGCAGGCCTGATGTGACAAGGACGCTCTGGGCTATATCCAGTTAAGTCCTCATCCACCCTATGGACAGAGTGCTCCACCTCTCTGCACAACCCCTTCCAGTACCTGACCAGCCTCACAGGAACATGGTGTTGTCTGTTCTTAATACACAGCAAGCACTTCTGGTGTCACTGCATGGTAACTTTGGATAGACACTACTGTGTGACAGCCTCCCCTGGAAATGAGAAACAAAATTCTGACTAACTGGTCTTTTAAAGTAATGAGCACTGAAAAGCTTGCTGGCCCTAGACTTTTACCCAAACACTACAAATTTCTCACATGATTTGGTTTTTATCTGCATAGTTTCTGAATAAGTCTAGTTGTGCCCAAGGAACCCAATATCATCCACCAAAACTTACAGGCAAAACAGGCTTCAGGATGAATAGCACGATAAATGCTAAATATACTTCAATTCCATATAAATTGCTATATGATTGTAACACTTGATGCCTGTAATGACTATAGGCCGTATTAGGAAACAGGAAATACCACCTTAAATGTTTGTGTTTATTAACATTTATGCTTACAATCTTTTTTCCCCGTTACTTTTTGCCTCAGTGTGGATAAGTAAAAGTAATTCAATTTCTCTTCCAGGTTTTCCTGTCTTTGACAAGGTAACAGAGTCTAAGTTACTGAAATTCACAAAGAAAACTTACTTACAGAATATTTGAAAATATTCTGATAGGTTTGTTTGTTTTTTGGCCCTTGTTCTTATTTCCTGACATAGAAAAATCTGGAACCAATTTGAACTTAATTAAGAGACAATATGAACTTCCTTTGGGGATATTCCAGTAATTTGCAAAGTCAGTCTTGTGTTGGGCACCTCTCTTTGCAGGTAATGTATAATTAGGAAAATATGAGAAACTCTATTATAGTAGCTTAGTAAAGAAGTATTTTTACACACTTGCAGGATGCAAGGACACAAAACTGGCATTCTCGGGAATTTAGGGTGACAGTCTTTCATTAAAATGGATGGTTACAAATAAAATTATTTCTTACCAGATTTGAGCTGGTCCAACTAGCAACCAAGTGAGCTGTACCTTCCAGCATTATACACCTTCCTCCTGGAAAGTGTCACTGTTCAACAGAACTTGCTTGTGGTAACCACAAAGCACATCCTTTAGGATGAACATGTGTTTAAACACCCTTACTTAAAGCAGCTGCTTTCTGAAATCAGAATATATATGTGCTTTCCTGAATCAGATGAGAATCTGTAGAACTGTAGAAATTACTGTAATAGTCCATTAGCAGGCTTTCCACACAGCTAGCTCAAACTGCTCCTTAAATTCCCTTTTCATTAAACAGCAAAACAAAGACCTGTCACCCTTTTCCTTCCCCCGTTTAAATTGAGGATCTAGTTAAGAATATAAAGATACTTTAGACACAACAGAAATGAAAACAATCTATTAGTGCACAGTAAGAACATGCAAATGAATTCTGCAACGTTTAGCATCACTTCTAATTAGTGTTAAACACATTGCAGGTGATAATATTTTGCTATAACACAGACAGTGCTAAAGAATACAATGTACATAATAAGCTACAGATAATAAAGCTGAAAAAGTGACAATTTTAGAACATAGTATTTTCATTTCAGGTATCAGAAACAAAACCAGCTCAATGGTTCCATTCTACTGTATGACAAATACTGAGGAACAAAATTTCAGTCTTAAAATACATCTTAAAGTAGGTATTTTCCTTCAAGGAAAAAAGGCACTATAAATAAATTACACTACAGTGAATTTGCCTGAACTCACTTTGTTTCTGTCTTCCAGCCTTTAAGTCAAATAAAACAGCATAAAAACTGTACACGCTCTTAACAGGATAGTCGATCTTTTATAAAATAAGTTGTCTTCAGAGATGTCAGTTTCACAACAAGGAAAAACCAAGCCTTGTTGCAGTCGCTATTATAAAATATATATGTATATATATTTATATATATGTTTTTGTTTATGTTTAATTTTTTTAACTTTTTTTATTTTTTACAAAACGTGTATATTAGCTTTTGCACATTTTTTTTTAAAGAAACTTGTCTAATCTAAGAACTTCATTAAAATAAAAGCGATAAATACTTCATGTTTACAATGCAACATGTCATACATCATCAGCTGGCAGAGGAGGTATGTTAATCCTTGGTCTTGTAAAAAAAGCTATCTTCTCTCTGTGATCAAAACAAGAGAAAAAAGAAGTAAATAAAATTATGCCTACATTCCCCCTTCTCCACACAAGAACATGGTTTCTTTACTCTGGTTAATGGTTAGTATTTATTATTTGTGTATTGAACTGGCCTTTTATTTGAGTACAACAAACTTCCAAAAACTACTAAACCTCACTATATACTTCTGGCAACATTCCATTGAAGACAATTACTATTTTTAAAAACCTGGGTGGAAACTTTATACAACTCACTGAACTTCAGTCATAGTTCACCATAAAAAGGTTTAATGGGACAAGTTCTGCAATGCAAAGTTCACCCTTCTATGTTTTGCAAATAATGTCTACAACAAAGAAGGGGGAAAAAAGATGGCAACTCTGGAAACAGAGTCCAAAGAACAGGCTTATTGAAAGAAAATTCCAGTATTACTGAGTAGTTTTTAGGGAGAGTGCGTTACTAACAATTTGTACGTATTGCATTAAACAGACAGGCTTCTTCAATAAAAGCCTGTCCACAGGCTTCTATTGAAGAACTGGACTTCACAGCAACCAGGCTAAGTTGGAAGAATCCCCTAAGCTATGTTTATATTTGAAGCTTTTTTTTTGATGTCATGTATACTAGAATTGTTTCACTGCAATTTTACCTTGGCTTTGGCTCTTTGCAGAACAAAGCATTCAGAAAGAACTCATGTCCAAATCTAGGTACACTTTAAAATTACTGGTTAATTACTTCTGATTAAAATCAAAAGACATAAAATTTAAGCTAAATGTTTCAGAAAGCTTTAACGAGACTAATGAACTGTTGCTATGCTATTTCAGTATGCATTACCACTTACCTAAAAGTCTGCACCTGAATAGGTTCTTTCTGATTTTGCCCACGCAGCTGGTATATTTCTTTTGATGCTTTCTTCAGCATCTTTTCAGCTGCTTGCTCTTGGTGATGTTCAAATTTGGTCTGTCTGGTCTGAAAACAAGAACATAATGCTTAAAAAGGCCATGTGAATAAATAAAACATAAGAATATTCACAGTACAAGAATGGATTCTTTCCCCACCCACCACAGTGAAACCACACTAGTACACTGTCTGAAATAGCTGATCATCTAAGAACTATAAATGCAAAAGACTGAGTTGTTTCATTCATTAATGCTCTTCAGAAAGACATGTAATAAATTAAGAAAATTTACTGCACACAGATCTGTCAAACAAGATCTTACTATAAATTTGGCATCAGTTTTTGTCTCTGATAATCCGATGTCAATTTTGTCTGTTGAGCAGTTTTGCCACCTTTTTCTACAACTTCTTTCTCCAAGAACAGGAAAAAAAATACATAGGGAACATTCCAAACACTTGTAAAAGAATAAGTATCAAATCAGCAAAATTTCTTTTAAATATCAGAAAAAATATAATTATTAAAATTCTAATAACAAATACCTAAACAAAAACAAATGAACAAGAAATAAACAAAAATCCAAAACAAGACATGCCACTGGCATACAATGCCATTCTCCAAAAACTGTCCTCAAATAAATACACAGTTTGGTAATAATCAATGTAATAATTTTTATTGTGCTAACTTCAAGAATATAAAAGAAACATTCACTGTTTGAGATTCTGTACAAACAGCTCTTTAGACATCTTATCAAAATGAAGACATTTTGAAACAAGAAGTTTCTGAGCAAACTGAGTGCTTGTGTCCTATTACCCTACCTGCCTTTCTGCTTCCTTCAGCAAGTTTCGGAATCTCTCATCCCGAAGGACCCAGTGGGGTAGATCTGTCTGCCCTCGGAGCTGGGCGTCTTCCAGGCGCTGTCTCAACTCCCTTAGAACACAGATCTCCTCATTCAGCTGTCTCTGTCGAGTTCTGGATGCCTGGAGATCCAGCTCCAGGTCTAAGGATGTCCTTGCCATAAGTTCAGCCAAAGATGATCTGCAGGACTGTTGAGTTATTAGGATTCAAACAAAATGCACAATACATTACTCTCAGCATGGTTTACAGGTCTGTCTTTAGCTCTATAGACCATACATATATTTGCTGTACTTACTTCACACACTAAGTCTTTCCCACATGAATTTTTGGAGATTGTTTACATCCCCCAGAAGAGGCTGGAAAATGTGTGGTGAAGAAAACCCCTACAGCTAAATTTCTCATTAATACTTTCTACTACTTCTTTTTACAGTTTCCTTTCTACTTACAAATATTTACCTAATGAAGTTTATGGACTAAAATTCCATGTTATGATGATAATAAAATAGATGCAATAAGAAAAACTCAATGACATCAGAAAAATACCGTTCTGAGCAAGACTCCTCTTAAAGAGCTTCATTCAATATTGGTTTTAAGATACATTCTGAATCAAAATGGGAGGCATGGCTGTCTACCTGCCTACACCAGCAAGGTATTAACTTCTGCTGACCAGACTATATTTTATGTCGTTTATATACACATTAATGCCTCATCTCTGCTTCTCTGCCCACTTGACAGTCGGAGGGGTGGCATGGGGCCAAATGAGAGCTTAACCTATTCATTCCTGAATACCTGGCTCTCAAATTTGTTAAGCTGTATGGGAGGGGAGATGCATGTCTTAATTCACACACACATCTCTGAACCTGCACCCAGCATCATAAACTAGATTTGGAAGATTTTGAAAGAAACTTTACATCTAAATCAATATAAATTCAGTACCCATTAAACTGATTTTTGTCTGCCATGCTTTTTTCCCTTCTTCAAAATTGATCACAACTTTAACTTTTTTATGTCTACCTTTTAGCTTAGAAAGTCCAAAACAAACCCAAAACATGCACCCTGCCCCAATAACTCTGCAGAAGTTTTGATCCTTTCCTAAAAGGATCAGAATGTACCTGCAGACATCTAAACCTCTCAAGTATAGAAGTACCATTGTTGTAGCAACTTCATGAAAGCAGAAGGTCATTTTCCTGGGCATACCTGCTTGTACCGCAGAGTCCGCCTCTCCAAGGTGTTCCGCACAAAAGGGGATTTCCTTGGCAGGGTTGAACTGTCACTGTCACTGCGATACAGCTGATTAGAAAAGACATGGAAAATAAAGGTTGCTTGCAAGATCATCTTCATTAAGAAATTTAGGTTGTTTTTTTGGGGTTTCTTTGCCTTTGAGATTTCTTTTTTAAAATACACTGAAACTATCTTCTTTTAAGCAACCATTTTTTTCAGTTATTTATAAACATTTATATATAATAATGCTTATATGGTAGTTATAATAATTCAAGAAAACTTACAAACCATCAACGTTTTACAGATAAGTTTCTATTCTACTAAATATCCAAGACAATCTTACCTAAAAAGAAGAGGGAGGGAGGGAGGACTCAAAAGCAATATTTCATCCTAAAACATGTACTGTCATGGGTACAAACAATACAGTCTCCCACTTTCTCCCCACATCTGATTTTAAGTAAGTGCAGGTTAAGTGAGCACAGAATTTAAAAATAATTTCCTGAATTTTCAAACTCAAGCTCTCAGAAGCTTATGAAAGAGTACAATCAAAGCTATGATAATATTGCAAAGCCAATATCCATGTATTGATCTGCAGTACTATGAGCCAACTGCTTAGAAGTCTTCTGCCACTGAATGCAGCAAACAATAAATGTGACCTTGAAAACTGCTGTGCTGGTTCTCAATTACTTGCACCAGTGCACCCAGGAATCCCATGTTCCACAATAACAGGCACCTTATGACTGATATTCATGACAGCAATCAGAGCCATATGAATATTTATGCAATGGCCCTAAGACTAAGCATTCAGTACCTTTTTTCAAACTTTTATGTATGTGAAAATTAAACGTGGCTTCTAAGCTAACTGCTTCTACACCTCATTAGATAGCACTGTAAAATCAACCACCCACACCTAACATCTAAGGTTGCCAGGGAAAAGAGCTCAATACCTAATTTATCATACACTCTTAAATTTCAAATTAAATCCATCCAGGTAAAAACTCTTAAACAGAGTCAGGGGAGCTCTTCCCCACTGCATTGTTCAAGTTCAATTAAAGATTACTCATTAGTATTAAAAATTAATATTTGTCTCTTACAAATGCAATGAAATCTTATAGTGAAATTATCAAAAAAATGTACAATATATTTGTGTGTGAAGACCCCTTCCCCCTCCTCCTTCTCAAGCTGTACTCACTCTGCAAACATATTGACTCCGTGCTCCAGGCGAAAAGGTCTGGGAGCGAACAATTGTGCTACTGCGAACAAAAGCAGAACCCCGGGGCCTGCGGCTGCTTCTCTCTTTTGGAAGAATAGCAACTTCTTCAGGAAACAGATCCTCAGTGTTAGTTTCCTTATCCACCTAAAATTTCAACAAAGGACATTTTTTTATTTCTTCCTTATTTTCTCTCTCCTAGCAAAGACAATCAGACATTTCAACAATATCAAAAGTAAACAATTTGCCCTACTAGCTAGATTCAAATTTTAATGAGCACTGAGAGGATGTATCACCTCACTTTTGTAAAAGTTTTAAAACTGGGTCATCCAAAATGGTGAGATTACCTTTCAGAAGCCTTTGCTGGAGCAGTTACAATTAAGAGATGCAGTTATATCACAGCTGCAGAGCACAAGGACTGCATTCAGGATTGGCAATTGGGCATTACCCAAACTACCACCTGATCTCCAGCCTCAACAGAAGAAAACTGAGTCACCTTTCAGTAAGCACAGTGACTCTGAAGCAACCACTTTAAAACTACAGGAGCTTAAATGAAAACAAGGAAGAAAAAAGGAACTGAAAGACTGTTCACACAATTATACAAGAACACTAAAATATTCAGAAAGATAGAAGACATAGGCTACTCTAGCAAAGCTTTCAAAGTTTCAGAAAAGTCACTTCTTCATAAGAGGTGTGATCCTTGCTAAAGGCAACACAAACAGCTTATGTTCCTCCACTTCAATGGAAGTCTGCTGATTTCAACTAATGAAGGATTATTTTCAGTGTCTCTATCTTGACTACAAAAGATTTTAAGTACATCAGTTTCAGCAGAATTATTCCATGTTATTGTAAAACTGAAATAGTAATACAAGTCCTAAAATTTCTTTCTTTACAATTCCTTTAAAAATTCTTAAGGAAGTAAGAGCACTGGAATTTGATCATGATCTTTTCTGTTAAAATTTCAGGTAAATGCGGAAATGGATACCAGTGCCTATTTATAGATTAGATAAAGGCCATAGTAAAAAGAGTTTGCCTTTTGATATAAGAACCAAATTCTGTTGAGAAGTGGTAAGAAAACAAAAACATCCCAGCCCTAAAGAGTGAACTTCTACCAATTCAATAGCCATACAGCTGTCACAAAGTCAGCACTCATAAGGAGCTGCCAGTGTCATTGCTGACCCTTTCCTCTCCTGCCCAGCTCAGACTCCAGCTCCAGCAGTAGCTCACTGTGCCAGGCAGGGTGGCAGTTTTCATGCTGCAGTGTCTTCTCTCCTTACCTTCAGTGGTGGAGGCTGCATTTTTACAGAGCCGTACTGGCCTGCTGGAGCTGCAAACATGTGTCCAGCTAATGGATCCCCACAGAATGGCTCTGGATAAGGAGGACTAGTCTGGGTACAATTGCTGCATCCACTGTCAACAGACTCTGCTTGCCAGCTCCTAAAGTCACAACATCACAATAATTTTGCAGGTGTTAAAAAACTCCATGCAATTATGCATTACATTTATCTCTTACATTATCTAGGCCAGTTTATAATTTTAGAGTATTATTTCTCCAATAAAAATACAGTATTTTCAACAGGAGAACAGAGCACACTTGCATTTCTGCAAATGCAAATAAGCAAATACATTTCATAGAAAAAAATTCACCTTCCCTAATTTTCTTAAGGCATGTGTTCTGGTCTTTGTAACAGTACTAAGAAAGCAATAACAAAACGAACAAGAAAAGTCATGTAACAAACCAGGAGTATCACTAGGAATGAAAATGCAACCCTAACCCTGTCTCGTGTCACCACTAAATTTTATTTACTTTTTCTTAATACAGGGCTGTTATAAACTCATTACAGTTGCCTCCCTAGCAAAGTTTATGTTTGATATAAAGTTTCCCCACTCCCCAAATTCCCTAAATTCAACCTATTCAAGTAAGGTTTCCTCCTGTTTGCAGATCATGACATAATAGAATGTTATACTTGTAGCACTAACAGGAAGCAAATCTCAGAATAAAAACCTACTGTTTTCCTGCTTTATTGCAGATTATACCCATAGGGAAAATATCTTTGAGGAAATATTAGTTATTATCTGTTGGATGAGGTATTTAAACCATTTTTACCTTTCTGATATGGCTTCTGCCTGATCTTCTTTTCTTTCCATCTCCAAGATTTCCTCCTCTGTGTACTCCAATTTCACTCTCTCTTCTGCCAGCTCTCTCTCAACTGCTTCCAGCTGGGCAGTGGTCCTAGCTAACAGGGCTGTCACTGCATCCTGAAAGGTAAATTAGACTTTAATTAAATCTGTTTGAACAAACCAATGTATTTAATGTGTATTATTCAAAGAAAAAATAAAAACAAAGTCATCATATGTTCCTTAAAAAACAAAGCGAAAAACCAAACCACAACCAAACAAATCCATCTTGAATCTTAATGATCAAAAGCATGTGGTGTTCAACTTGTCACAGAAACTGGGCAGACTTTACTTGACTGTGGAGCATCACCCACAAGTTAGGTCAAAAGAGAGGTCACCTAGTCTGATGTGCTGCCCAAAGCAAGCAAGGCATCATAGTCAGGCTGTCCAGAGCCCAGTCAAGGGCTGAAAACATCTTTAAGGATGAAAACTGCACAACCTTTCTTGACAATCTCTTCCAGTGCAGTGGCAGAAATTTTTCATGTGTTTTAGCTGGACTGGAAACATGCATACAGGGTACTATTTCAAGCATCTGCCCAGACATGATCTGGTTTTCAATTAGTCTTCTAAAATCTAGATCTTGCACCAAGAGTTAAATTAAGTTATTAGTTCCTGTGATAACTCAAAAACCTGCACCCAAGGTAAGATCACAGTCACCCTGCTGGTCAAACAAAGTAAACAAATCACTTTTTTAGAGCCATACTGTTTTAACTGTAGTTACATTTCCAGAAGACTGAGGAATACTGTCTTCACACTGGTTTTTGGTCTTTGCTCTCTGGGGCTCTGAACCAGTGAAGATCTGAACTGGGTACCAGTGAAGCTGCATCTCACCAGAACTCTCTACATCAGTCAGGTTTATCTGAGCAATGCCCTGTAAAAAACAAAAAGCATTGACCACAATAAGATACATATACTCTGCAGGATAGACACCTTCTCACTTAAAGAATATTTTACTTACAGTGCAAAACTCCCACTTCACAAATACTATTGTCTCTTAAAAAGAGACACTTTTGTTCTGTTGTGTTATGATGTTTAAGATTCTGAATTTCTTGCCTCTTCTTTACTACCAGGAAGAACTGAAGTAGACAGTAATTTTTTAAAGTTGAAAAATAAAATTTGTATAACAGATATAGATATAACTGACATCTGATAGCTATTAATATTTTATTTTAAAACCTTCCCAACTATGTATCTGATTTTTATATTTGCTTAAATTGATATCACTTTAATAATATTACTTTAATTTCAGGGGCTTTTGAGGTAACTGTATTCTGATACCCTTCCATTCTCTGGCCCTCAGAGGCATCTTTCAAATGGAAATAAAAACATTGTGTAAATAATTTTTTCCCTCTGCCTATTTATGTCATAAGATAGTTAAATGAGCTATAAAACCATTTTTCTACTTTCCAGGCCATCCTTGTATCTCCCAGATTCAGGTAAAAATAGTTTTAATGGAGGCTTCTCACTAAAAGTATTTCAAACTTTAAAGTAGCCCTACTACATCAGAGAGAGCTCATGTAAGAAATTTCTCAGTGGTGTTTGCCTAATTGAAAAACAGCTGTGAACAAATTATTCTGCCTATTTTATTTGGTTTTTTTCAATCAGTTCACTAGCTGGACCTACCAATCATATCAGTCGGCCTTTAAGTACTGTTTTTTGTTTCCCTGGCTATCTCTGCAGCAATAGCATAAGCTGTTTCCATGCTTATGAGCCACATGCTAAAAATGTCTTCTTTTGTATCACTGGAAAAGTCCTCTAAAAATGGCTTTCATCTCTCACAAATCAAGTAATTGTATACAATGATTCTAACAACAAAGGCAGTAGGAAATGTAGACAGAATGTGCATTCAACTTTAAGCAGGTAAAGAAATAGTTAAGCAGAAAACAATAATAAAAAAATAAATCATTGTATTGTTTTTCCAAGACAAATGTTCCCTGGGGCTCTGTTTAAACAGGTGCATAGAGGACAATAGCCTAACAAAATAATGCAACATGGGGATACAGCATGTTTTTGAGAAAGTCATTTAATGTCAATATATCCCAGGCTACAGAGATGCCTTTTCTTTTTTCTATATAACATAGATGTCTTCTAATTATCTACTCACTCTGATGCAATGGAAGATATAAATGTGAATCAAATACTCACACATTTGCATCAGAGTTGGAAAACATTTAAGACACACTGAGTTTAGTTTAGGAGGTTGTGCTGGTTTGACCAGGAAGTGGAATTCTGGGATGCTGTGGTCAATTATAAATACCACTGCCATCGGACTAGCCATGAGAGTAAAACTGTTTTCCTGCCAGCAATATTGGAAGAAGCACAGGCTAGCTCTGAGACACCTGACACTGCCTATACCCTGCATTCATTAGGCAGCTAAGCAAGTCTGCCAAAGAAGCTGCCTCTACAAAGGGAGTCAGTAATTCCTGACTGACTGAATGCTGGGGAGTAGAAAATCACCATCAAACTCAATTAAGAATGATCAGTACTGAAAGGACTAATTAATAATTCATGTCCATATCAAGATTTGTAACTTACTCAAAAGGAGGAAGAAACCAAGGTGGGTCTGCTAGAGGTGTATCACATGCCTGTTCTGATGAATTTGTTAATGACTTGGATGGCAGAACAGTAAAAGTATTTATGAGTATCTCTGTGATGTCTGACATACATGTCTCTTCATGAGAAAACAATCAGGATTTTAAAATCATGCTAAAAATGGGACAGATGTTCCAAAATTAAAACAAAAAATGCAAAAAAAAAGTTACACTCAAGAAGAAATCAAATAAATTAAGACAGAGGGAATAACTGGTCAGGGCTGTAAAAGATTAGAAACTGGGAGAGATGCAGCAATGCTGAGTGATTGCAAGAAAGGCATTCATACTGCTTTTATTTTTTAACATGAACTATATATGCTAATCATGTAAAATAGCAATTCCCTGATCTCAACATTGAGAAGGCCACCAGGGAAGAAATAAGCCAACTTAAGACAGAAAAAGATCTTTCAGCCATGGAAAGCATAAGAGTAAAAGGTTGAGGAAATGGAAAAACCATCCCCACAAGTGTCGTATATTTATTTCTTTATAACAGAAATATTTCCAGGGGTTTTTTTTATTATTATTTTTTCCCTGTTAGGTACACGTATTTATATAAATCAGGATAAACTCCAATCTGGCTTTTGCACCTAGGAAGAAATTGAGAAATAGATGCATTATTAAATAGATGGGGGAAAACCATAATCTCAGTGGAAGGCATCTTCAAAGACAGAGGCCTTGCTGACAGGCACCACCACAGCAGTTCCAAAGAGGTAGCAGGTAGCAAATGATGTCTCAATGTGACAAAATGCTCATTCTCAAATTACAGCTGAAGAAAACAATGATCATAATGTTTAAATATTTCAGTGCACCTATCTGAAGAAACTGGCATTGTTTCTCTATTTTTGAGTAGTATTGTTAAATTACCTTAAATTATATTACCAATTACTGTTGACAAAGTTACTTCTGACATAACCAATTGAAGACCATGAAAGAGAAAAAATCCCCACCAAGATACCCTAAAGACCTATTTTTTGGCAACTCAATAACAGCAGTTAGAATAAAATACCCTAAACTTAGATGCATTTGTTTCAATAGAAAGATACCTTACATTTCAATAGCTCTTTAGCTTCCCAGAGGAACAGGATATACCAGTAGAAAGCATTTTACACCAATATATCCAGCCTGTTCTTGAGATGCTTTCTCTTTAATTACATTGTAGACAAAACTTCCTACTGCAGACAAGACCTCAGGTCCATTTC
Organism: Melozone crissalis; assembly: GCF_028551555.1. NCBI lineage: Eukaryota > Metazoa > Chordata > Aves > Passeriformes > Passerellidae > Melozone > Melozone crissalis. The sequence goes on along the minus strand of NW_026535791.1, from coordinate 55,646,509 downwards.
TATCAACATTAAGACCCCTGTTCATATGAGATGCTACTTAGATTTAAAGGTGGATTAACAAACACACATTCTTGACCAGATTTGCTCAAATAAACACCTCTCATCCACAGCCCAGCATGACAGTGAGATGCCTATACCTCTTAACTTCTTTGATAGGCTTAAAAGTTTTTTTCACTAACCCATTCAAACCCTCCATTGCAAAGACAGCCCACTCACTTCAAAATAGCCAGGACATTAACCCCAAGGCAGATTTAGTTATGCATGTTTGCATTTGGCAACAGCTAAATGAAGCTAACATTAGTTAGTGCATGATAACTCAATCAGTTTAAAGTAAAAGGCTGAAGTAACAGAACTGTTCCAGGGCCACTATTACCCTGCAACAAAGTTAAGATTTAGGTAATAGTAGTCCTCTTCATCCAATGTTATACAATAAAAAGGTGTCTGTATTTGTTTTGGTTTTTTTTTTTTTTTCCGAAGGAACCTGTCAGAATAGTACAGATTCCCCACACAGGCATTATAGTATCATGCAGAAACCTAAGTCTTGAGCAAACTGTAGTCTAAAAGCTGTCAGATAAAGTCTTTTTTAAAATCCCACCTCTTTATTTACAGAACTATACTTAACATCTGTGAACAAATGGGCACATTAACATGTAACTCTATCAGAACTTCTTATGGAAAAATTAGGTTCTCTTTTTAATCTTAAAAAATAATTCCTCAGGTAACTTTAGTTTCTCATATCACATGGCTTTTAAGAAACAGAACCACTTACCAATAGCTCTTCTTGCTGCTGATGATCAACTGAACAGATATACAGCTGCAGTGATTTTAATTTCAAAGCACTTGAGTGCATGGGGATTTGGAAGACTTCATTAAATATTAACGGAGTTTGGAATTCCAAAGCTCTCGAGCAGTAAGTGGTTGGTGTGCCTGACTCAAGCGGTGGCAAATAAACTCTCACATGACTGGGAACAGCAAAATAGACAAATAGCACAATTCAGACAAAGAAAGCCATTTTGCATTTCTCAAAATCAAGCTAAGCAAAAACATCAGTGCAACTTCTACATTAAGAACCTGCCTTGAGATGTCCTCATCACCAGAATTTATTTTGCATTCTAACACAGAAGATCTGCAAAGCTGATCTCAAAATGCTGTATTTTCCAACAAAAACTTTTTTTTTTAACTTGGTTCTTAAGCAGAGGCACCAAGTGGCACTTGAGCTGCCCTGAGGTATCCAAGGCATCTAAAAGGAGCTAGCAATTATAAGAGGATCTATGGGAGAGCTACACAGAGCCTCCTCTGAGCAGCAGCAGCTGGAGGCCAGGTGCTGTGCCATGCTATTTCAAATGGAAACACATGCCTATGTTTAGGCAATTGAATTGTCCCATCAGTGTCACTGGTCCATTTCTTTCTTCCACCCACTAAGCAACCTGTTCCTCTCCTTAAGAAATTAAGAAATTCAGATGGCAAAAGAAATCTGCAGTCACTGCATCTATCTACAGTCTCAAAAGACAAATTCAAATATGTGGTAACATATCATTTAAGACTTCAAGCCAAAAACAAAATCAACAACCATTTTCACCTGACAGCATAAGCAGCAGAGCTACTTAGAGAACTGTTTCCATGTTCTCCCTGTCCTGACTGCTTTCCAAGCCCCTGCAATATCCTATTCCTTTCCTCATGCCAGCAAACAGTTTCATGCAACTGTGTTGTGACCCAGATTACAAAATTTATCTGGGTTAAAAAAACTAACCTAGCTAAAACCACACAAAGCCTTCAGGATTAAAAAACTCACTCCAGCTCAGGTTCACTCAAGTTGACTATATGGCTGCAGGAACTCCTCTGCCACCAACAAAGAGGGGCTGACACTGGCAGGCAAATACATGGTTAGAGGACAACTGGAAGAGCTCCTTATGGTGTAACTGCAGCACACTGGACTGTGGAGCATTATTTAAACAATTCTTGTCCTGTAAAAAGGCAGAGATCCAGCCCCTCTGCTCCCTGGCTGCTGTAGTAAACTTCCCCCCGGGTGCCACAGCACCTGATTCAATCAATGTACAGTTGCACAGAGGAGTTTTTTAAACTCAATAAAAGCTTCTTCTGCTTTTTGGTAATAGAAACTTACTTTTTGACTAGACTAAACAATTCACCCTGCAGCAATGCAATTTCTTGATTACAGCAAAGGGTTGAGAAGGATGAAGAACAGAACTGCATTTTGAGTCCCTTAGATGCCTGGTTGCCTTGATGATAACATCCAACAAAACCTCTGGACTAACGTTTTTCTTTGGTGACTCTACTTTACTACCTTCTTCAGATTATGCTTATTTCCTCTTCTGATGACAAGGCATCATGGCTGAGTAATACACAATATTCACATTTTTCCCTATCATGTGCCCTTGCACTCACACTGAAACAGAGCAGAAATCCAACACTAATGTACTAACCTACATGAAAAACTTCCACTGCAGTTTTGCAGAGTTAGCATGGTGAAGTTCTCAACAAACAACAACTCATTCAGGGAGATGTATGTGAATTTAACACCTCCCAGCAAATGATTTATTTTACAATAAAATAATGTTATCATATCTCTATTTTCCTGCTTTCAAACAACCTCTCCCAGAGATAAAGATCAACAATTTTTACATGTTGAATTTCTTTAAAATATGCTAATATGCATATCTCTAGATAAAACAGTGTTTTATGACAACACTGATTATTTAAGAAACATTTTTTAGACTAAACTAAGCTATGTTCTATATGTGATACAAAATTTGAAAAAGTAGCACAAGTTGTCAGAGGTTAAAAAATTCAATCTTTTGTACTGATTCTCAGCTTGTACTTGTGTTATCAGAAGGTCTTTCATGGATGCTCAAGAAGAACTGTACAGGCCACAAAAGCCTGCAGATCCTCTGTTGTTGTTAGCATGTTTTCTGGTGTGGTTTTCTCTCTTAAAGATAAAAGGCAAGGCAGACCTCTTACTGATTATTATAGATTTTGCCACAGATATTGAGAAAAATACACTAAGCATACTCTGGAATATCACAGATATTTTTGAACAAACTTTCCTCTGCATAATAAACATGAAAGAGCACAGAATACACTTGTTACCTGAATATTGTGACGTAAGTTGTATAAAAGAGATGTTTTGTGACCAGAACTTTAACCCTTTCCTCACGGAAATTCAGACATAGCATCTTCTCCAGAAATTGCTTAATTTTGAATGAAGTCAAATAAATCTATGGTATTTATAACTGCAGCATAAAACAAACAATGATGACTCTGGGTGAAATTTAAGCTTACATTTTGCAGTTTTCTTTAACAACTAGACTGGTGAAGTTCTTCAGCTGTAATACATGGACTAGCAGACATTCGCTTCCACTGTCATGCCTGGAAAATAAATTTTCTGTGTTAGTCACCAGTCATTGATAATTTGCTTAAGAAATTATCAATTGTCTTTATTTCTTTGCTTAAGAAATAAAGATGAAGACTAAACAGATTTAAAGAATGCAAAAGCACATTTTGTTAAACAAATTTCTTGCACAAATCAGTTTTAATCAAGGGCATTAGCTAGAAAAACAAAGTTAATAGAACTAAGTGAAGTAAATATTATTCAGCTTGAAATTAACAAGTGGCCATCATTTGCCTCTTGACAGCAAACAGGTTTTAACAAATACATTCTTTAAAGAGCTACACCATTTGCATTTGTGTGTGTGCATGTGTAACAACATATCAGTTATATTAGACAAATCCATCTGCATTATTTTCATGGGCTATTGAAAACAAATTTTAAAATTCTACTCTTTCATATCAGCACAGATTTTGAAATGCCATTAACAAATCTGGTTGATATTTTAAAAACTTCCAATCTTAGGAATTAGTTTCCAAGGGGCAGAAAGGACTCTGGAGGGCTAAGATATGATACCTTCTCTTGTATGACAATAGTCTGCCCTTCCCCAGGCTACTCCCACTACCAACAAGAGCATGCCATAGGCACAGGATTTCAAAGATGTATTGTACAGCTGGGACTGTACAGTATTCGTGTCTCCTTACCTGTGATTCTCCTAAGGTAATACTCCTTTATCTGGCATAAAAAGGTCTCACTTACAGAGACATAGCCCCATACCCATACTAATGGCCCAGAAAATGAAAATAAATGCTACTGAAAGAAGTAATGAAGGTCCTTTTATCAGTCAGCATTGAAAGACACTTAATGAACTTTGATTAAACCATATCCCCAACACAAAGTGGCACGTGACTGAATGATCTGTACATCCACTGAACTTTGGCTGCCAGTTCAGAAACTTCTTAAAAACTCCCACCATGATTTAGTTTATTTAAAAGCTAAAAATCATGAGCAGGAAAAGTAGTGAACAATTCCTGTAGAGTTGGCAGGGAGAAACAGAAGTAATTACTCACAGAAATCCAACATGTATTTGTGGTTCTTCATTACTGGCAGCATCACCATAAACAGGCTCTTCCAGATCTTCATTCCTGCAGGAACAGAAAGTACTGTAAACTACACAGTGACCTAAGCTGCTAAATGATGAACTAGCATTTATTCTGTGACTTGTGGATATAAGCAATTATTTAGCAATACAGGAGGGACTGGTAATGTAGAAGGAATTGAGACATACTACTGTATGCTTTATATAAAAATATACAGTAGTAGTAATTCACAAGTATCAAAATTGAAGTTTTAGAATAAGTCTTTCAAGATATTTATGCTATTTTAGCATTTGTTTTGTCTTCCAGTTCTCTTTAGCATCCTCCAAACCTTATCTTCTTCCCAGTTACTGCTCCCCGTGTTAACACAGTTGTATTAAGCAACATGTCTTTCTACATCCTTCAATCAATTGGTCAACCTACATATTTTTTGGGTTTTGACAGTTCATATATTTCTTCCTTGAAATTATACTTTTATCACATGATACTCAGAATTGTAAGTCACACTCTAACTTTATTTTGTTACAGATGGTTGAAATAAAATTATTGATTTATGACTAACAGGATGAGAAAACTATCTTTCAAGGAAGATGCGATGTTAAAATGTCAGAGAGAAACAAGCAAAAGGGACTTGGCACTTGAAGATGACAGTGGACTGCATGTAAAAAGCTTCTTTCCTTTAAAACATGCCATCTAGTTGCTTTATGTTACTAATAAGTAGCAATTTTGAAAGCCTACACATAAATTCACAACTAATTCTTTTGAGCCATGTGGCAGAACAGGAATATTTCCAGCTTACTATGCATTTATACACCTGACCTTTTGCTTAAAGCTTCAAACACGCCACTGTCACTAGCCAGTGAATGATCTGAGAGACATGCTGAAACTCGCCTGGCTCTCCTCTCCGATCTTCTGCCGCTGTCTCCGCGCAGAGTTACAGCTGCCATGGAGAAAAAAGGGACACCAACATCAGCTCAAGGCAACTTCTTCAAAATTAAACAATTAACATTTATTGTATCAAAGCTAGCAGCAAAACAGCACAAATGCAGTTCACTGATTTTTCTTCTAACTTAAAGTTAAAAGCCTAGAATAGGATTGACCGGAGATTTTCTGTGGGAGAATTAAGGAAGGAAGTTTGTGGCTAATTGCTCTGTGACAAGACTAAGTATAAACCAATTGTATTGTTACTAAATGTTTTTCTGGTAGAGTAATTCCTTCCTAAAGGAAGACTTACATTAATTCACATATGTACACATGATAGCCTAAGCTTTTCAGATTTACCTACTGAATATACAATAGGTTGAAAACAAACACAGGGACTAATTCTTTTTTAAAGTTATCTGATAATACAATGTGAGGTTTTGTTCTCATTTGTTTCCTAATACAAAGTCTCAAAGCATACTGTTTATACCATCACATAATAGAAGCTTTTATTTACAGTCTGAGAGGCATTATCAAAAAGAACCAGTGTTTTCCAGCTCACTCAGACCACTGTTTTTCTTCAAATTCTTGGTGAATTACTTTGAAAACTGACTGGGGGAAGGAGGAAGTAATGTTCAACCTTCTTTGCCACTCTTCCCCGAATCCCCAGCAACACAATAAACAGCAACTCAGCAATCACTTTCATGTTTTAAGTGCACCAACAAAATTACATTATACACTGGGTTTTGCACAGGCAAGTAGGCATAGCAGCTACTGATCCTTTAAAGTACATACACAAGCAGTAACACTCAAGAACTGCACAGAAAAGGCTTAAACACTTTAACAACATCTCCCAACTTGAGGGTGTTTCCCTTTGAGTCCTAGGGAAAATCACTAAACAGACTTGTGAAGTGCAGTTTCTTCACTGTGCAGAGAAGAACTTTTACCCTCTTTTGCTCAAAGTTTGATGACTGTCCTCAAAGCAGGAAAGCAGTGGTAAAGAGATGGCACTTCAAAAGTGGGGAAAGCATTTTATTTGCTTCTACTCGTGCTTACAAACCTAAGACAGCATGGAAGCATTGACATTTCCAGCAGAGTGACAGTAGCACAATGCATGGGGGACAAGCACCAATTTGCATTTACAGCTTACAGCCCCAAAAAGGGATGAAGCATGTCCTACTCGAAGTAACAACTTGTTAAGTGCCTCTGTTGCACGTTATCATAAGCCACCCCCTGCATGGTACCCAACTCACTTCCCACCCAAGCACCACCAGGACAGGACATCAGGACAGGAGACCTTGATAAAACTCTTCCAGATCAACACAACCACGCTGCTGCTATCAACAGAAGGCTCTGGCTAAGGTTAGCTTTATCCCACTGTGGAACTGGCAGAGAAGGTGCACCAAGCCCAGCAGGTTGTGTGCCAGCCCAAGACACATTCCTGTTACCAGGCCACTAACAGCAGCATCTTACCAAAGGTGTTACAAAAATCACCTCATCCTATTTGGAGCTAAAATTCCAGCAGAGCCAGTTCTCTGTCCATTGGATTCATAAGTAGCCCTATGGACCTCTCCTCCAAATTCAATGAAGGATTTAGTCACCTTTAGGTATTCAGGAGATTTATTTGCTGGCTAGAAACAGCCCAACCTGTACTTGTCTCTGCACCCAGGGAAAGAACCACCACTCCTCCCCATCCCACCCTTCTTGTACATCTTGTACACATTGTGCAGTGCTACTCATGACATCCTCGCCACAAATGAGAGCCAAGTTCAAGTGAGCACACAGAAAGCAAAAACTGTATTTGAACCACACTCTCCTCTTTATCACTTGTACAAAAGTGGTGGTTTTGTGGGTTATTTTGATTGGGGTTTTTTGTTTGCATGGTTGGTTTGGTTTTTTCCTTCTTTTTTTTTTTTTCTCCAAAGGACTTTTGATTTGGTAAGCCTCTGTCACTGGTATTTATGAAGAATCATAAGAATCATGAAGCATTAGCAATCTGTAGAGACATCTACATATTAAAATTTCTCCAAAATTTTACATCAAGAGGTTGAACTTCACAAATGTTGCTTTTTTTTTTAAAGTGCTTCTATAATTTCTGTACTAATTTCAACAAGTTATACTACAACAACTTAACTTCTTTTTGCAAAGAAGCCCTTGGCTCACCCCCTACATGAACACTTTGTATAAACGTAGGAAAGTTCCTGTGGACTCTGTCCTTGGAAGGCTCATGTTTCCAGTTTGGCTGGGAGGAAAAGCTGACATCAAGCACTAATATAATACAATGAAAAGCTGATGCATTACAACAATGTTGTAATTTGACAGCGATTTGCTCACTGTCTGCAGGCCATGGAAGCATTCAATAACCTCTGGACAATGGCAGCAAACTTGAGAGAGATGCAAACACCAGAATATCCCCTTGACATGGGGGGGGCGTAAAAAATCAGCAGGAAAAATTAGTCAAGATCAAAGACACACCAAATTTTGGTTTAAGAAAAAAGTTTACCATAGACTTTGCAATGCTGGAAGCTAAGGAATTGTTTAAAAATTAGGTTTCTAAGACAGGCCATTACCTTACATTTTCTTATTTAATTAACAAAATCAGTAAACAATAGATATGATTTCCAGAACTACTGGGTGCCAAAGCTTGATATAAGACAGCCCTGAATGAAAGAACATTCTCATTATCATTAGTTGAAAAAGTGAACTTCAAAGCAAATTTTGCTGTCCAAACTTTCATTTGCTAAGAAATCTCATAAATAAATCTAAAGCATGTTTCACAAGCTTAGGTGACTGAAAATACTGCATGTCAGCTCAAAATGCACTAATAAAAGAGTAGAACACTCTCATAAAAACTAATCTAAGACAAAAACAGACCTTACCTACCATAATGCTGTCAGACATTACTATTATATAACAAAGCTGAAGGTCAAAGACCGCTTTCCCCAGGAATTTAACTACAGCTGTGAATGTGTTGTTTAGTTGACATAGCAAGAAAATTAAGTATGCCATAATGATTAAACAGATACAGCAAAATATCAAACAAAACCAAATGTAGCAGAATCTCCTGTTTCTTCTCATGCAACTCCAAAAACAAAAAACCAAAACAAAACAACCCACCCCAAAAGAAAACAACCAACACATCACACAGAAAAACACACAATAAGAAATTTCAGGTTCACTTACAGTGAATTTTTCTGTTGTGCCGCATGAGAAACAAGACAAAAAGCATACAGTGACAAATCACCCTTTAGATCTCTGACAATATTTTATAAACAAGAGACTATTTAGGCATTAAAATAAATTTAGCATTTCAAAGATTTGTTATATAGAAGAGATAGTGAAGACATTCAAGTCCAATATTTTATTGACATTTCCTCCTACTCCCAGCTTTACAAATATGATGGATTTAACTTTTCAAGCATATTCTCTCCATTCACACATGAAAACTTATTTCACAATGTGACCCTGTGACAGATGCAGAACAATAAAACAGCATATCAGCAACTGAACATCAAAATTGCAGTTTCTGAAGTACCCCTTGAACTTTCTCAAGTGCTGCATCAGTGCAAAGTTGATGCAGTTTATTCAGTGCTAACCCTCCCAGTCCCCATTTTTTGCAAATCACTAAAATTACTTCAAGCTTTGCCTAGTGAAGGAGCAGGCCAAGGTTTGAGGGAACCAAGACCTCCTGTTTTTGCAGCACAGCATTCTGCTGCCAGGCCATGGGGTGGCAGCAGCAGGGTACACTGCATGGCACCTCGCAGAAAGCCAAACCCCAGCATCTGCCAGCTCCCAGCTCTGGCATACAAGCTGGATGCTCCATCCAACTCTTCCAGGAAAAGAGTACAAAACCAAAATACTTTCAAAACTTCCAACTGCTACTTGCAAACAACTGCATTACAATTCCAAACCACTAGCTAGTGAGTGTAGAACTCAAAACAGGCAAAAATCAGCAAGGTTAAATTATTTTCAGTAATTGTTTCCAAATGCAAATATCAAAAATAAAAAAGTCTCAAAAGAAGGCAGCCTGGCTACCTTTTAACCACACATTCTTCCTCAAAAAGCAACACAAAATACTCCACTGTACATAGAGAAAAGCTGTAACCTCTGGGCTAGGAGCTGGACACCCCAGCACTGACAGCAGGTTAAGCACAGAGGTTTTCAGACAAATGTGAGATGTGTAGAAACACAGCAGAGAGCTGAGAAAAGGAAAATCAAAGCAGGAAGCTCCATCCTGTATTGCTGCCTAGGCCCTCAGACTAGGCCTTCACTTCTAGGAAACACATACAAGCTATAAATGAACTACTTAGATACTTTCACTTACCACAATGGGTGAAGACATGCTGCGGTCTGATTTGAGGTTTAAAGAAAGCCTCAGGAAGCCTCTTCACAGCACTAATTTAAGCACAAGTTTTCATGCTGGTCTCTGGAATTCTGTTTATTTTGGTCTGAAAGCTACAGTATGGGCACTAGAAATGTTTACAGCTAGTAAAAGTAAATTCTGCTGCAGTATCTTCTGGCAGTGCTAGCTGCATTAAGGAAATTAGGTAAGTCTAGACTCAAATGCTTTTGAACAATACAGGCTTTTTAGCACTGTGGCAATGACTTCTTTTTTAAAATGAAAACCAGAAAGGTTTTCTGTAAATACCATCAATGTTCCTTTGTATTATCACTTGCCAAGACTGTGGTAGGATAATATGATCCATTCTCTGGTTATAGTTCATATTATTCCTGACATCATGAGTCCTGAATGCAACATTCTACACAATGCTATCACAGGATTCTGGATATAGAAATGAAATGGGATTCACAACATTTAATATTAAACTAAACTCTAAAAGCCTTTTTCTACTGGTATGGTATTATTAAAAAAAGCAAGCAAGCTAACACACAAAAATGTTATCAGGATTATCTTTTTCACATTAAGAGCAGTCCTTCATTTGGTTGGTCAAAACAGGAAAATAAATTTGTCATGTGCCTGTGTGCTCAGGCTTCTAATTTTGTTTCATTTTTTCAAAAGTTTTCTGTTTCCTCTTTTGATTTCTCTAATTTATCTTTCTCAACTGCAGTGCTTTCAGAAGCTTCTGCCAAGGCAAGCTAAAGCAAGTCCCTCAATTTGACAGTCCAGCAGGAAAGGAAAACTCAACAGTGCATGTGCTGTGCTAGCTGGACCCATCACTCCCTCTGCCATCAGAGCACACCAGCCAAGATGCACAACATCTCACACATCCCCTACAAAAGATGCTCCATTGCTGATGAAGCACCTACTCATGAGTGCACTGTGCACTCATTACAGCCATGCCACTGTGGCTTCTGCTCCTCAGAACTTGGACACGGGAACCTGGGCTGCAGTACATACAAATTCAAAATTCAGCATTGCAGTCAGCCAGCCTTCAAGCACAGTCAAAAGCATCACCTCAGATTTTGTGTTCGGGCTTTTTATTGTAGGTAATAGTTGTTTGTTATTTCCTATCTCTCCTGAGTTTGTTTTGCTTTCCATTTTCAGAATAAAGGCAACATCAGCATGATGGGGGCCTCAGAAGTAACTAACCCATACTTTCTCTTATTAATACTTTACTTATTCTTGAAAGGCTAGGTCCTTGAAAGGCTACACTCCAATGAAAGTCTATATTCCATTCCCCTTCTTCCAGTCAATTCACCACTGTTTTAAGATCTATTGACAAGGTTTCTCTATTCTGGCACCTCCTTGCCCTAAAACTAGAGTTTGGGTTTGGGGGATTTTCCTGTGTTTTGGTCGGGCTTTTAAGAGGTAACACCGACCATGCAATTTTTACCTGATGGTAGTAAAATACTCGGGGACTCAGGAACAATCTCTACTGTGCTGGCATGCTTAGGTCTGTGTGACATTTTCTAAGACAATGTGGCAAAATAATAATATCCACAAACTCACCTCCACCAGTTTGGACAGCAGTCAGGTGTGGTCCCATTTCTCGCAGCCCTTCACTGTCCAGAGGGTAAGCAGACGTCTGAGATGAGCTCGTGCCTTGCACATCATCATCACCCAAGGCTGTGGTCTGAGCCCTGAGCATTTCCAGGGCTCCCATGCCTGCAATCTCCTCAAAGCCCTCTGACATCTGAGCCAATGGAGAATCCCGTGACGCAGAGAGAAACGGGGTGTCCAGAGGCGAGCTTGGAGGAGACAAGGATGACAAGGAGGAGCGCGACGACAGCGACGCCAGGGACTGCGGCGTGTCCAGGGACCTGCGCTGCTTATTGAAAGCGGAGTGTCCCATGGGATCCGCGTAGGGCACGTCCTTGGTGAGCGCCTCGAAGGGAATGATGTCAAAGCGCAAGTGCTGCCCGTAGTCTGTGACGCTGTCTGCCTTGTCGTACTGGGGGAGGCCATAGATGTCCGTGAAGCTGACTGAGCTCAGGGAGCCTCTGCTGGAGGCCAAGGATCCTCGACTGGAGGCCAGGGATCCCCTGCTGCTGCCAGAGGACATGGTGAGGGTGCTAGCTGACAGACTATGGCATGCAAAGAAAGAGAAAACACAAAAATGTCCTTTCAGATATAACCAGAACTACCAATGCAGACATTAAAACACCAATCCAGACTACACAAGCAATTTTAAATGCATTCAGTACAGTGACATGGAAAGGATGATTTGGCATTTTAAAGTCTAGCTCATGTCTCTTGCCCTGGTCTCAAGCACAGCCATGACTGAGGAAGTACAAACCAGATCAGGGCTAAGTGCCTGAAGACAACACTCCAACAACATCCAAGAGCAGGATGAGCCTACTCTCATCCAACATGTAAACAGCTGTGATTTGGCAGAAAAGAGACCAGAGCAGGCTCTAGCTCAGCAAACTCAATGTAAAGCCAGGAAGGATAGATTACCATGATCCAGCTCAAATTTACATTAATGATTGGTCATAAACAATCCAGGGAGAAGAAGTGCAAAGGGACTTGCAAAGTCCTAACAAACTGCTGTGTAAGCCTCACTCTCACAGGTTTTTCCAATGCAAAATAAGAAGAGTTTAGGATGAATCCTATTCCATTTCCTCTTACCATCCTCAGTTAAGGGGGGCAAGAATATTAATGCCAGAGAGAGATGCAGTGAGACAGGAACTCAGCAGGAACTGAGCTTTTGATGCTGCTATGGTGTTAAACTGAAGAATCCCCAAGAGCTGCATCTCAAAAGGCAGCTGTGGGTGTGAATATGCAAAACATGCTGAACTTCAGGTGTGAGTCTTAACACATTCTCGTATTTAAATAGCAAAATTTTGTCATCTTACCAGACATCAAAACTCCCTACCTTTGAAGGTATCAGGATATTAAGAAACCAGAGAATTTAAAAGAAGGCTAACTGCCCATAGTGAAACTGTAACAATATTACAACAGATTTTAATAACTTAGCTCCTTTTCAGAAACTAAGGTAACATAAAATTCCCAGCTACACTTAATAACGTACCCTAAATAGCCATCACTAATACTATTTATAAAACTCCATCCAAATCATCACATTCCACAGTGCAAAGTGTATAAATGTAGTGAAAAATTAATTTACTTGGCATATATACACAGAAGTATAAAAGATAAACTTCATACATTATTAATATTCTTCTCTGCTGTAGTTACTTCAAAATCTGCTGCTTTTACATAACTTACCTTTTTAACTGGGAGTGTAAATATGAGGTTAAACGTGTAGCTTCTTCTAGTTGCATAAGCAAACAATTTCTCTTCTCCTGTAACAGTATCCTATAATTGAACATATACATATTACTATTTTCTTCATCACAAAAGTTCTAGGAGCTTCCCAAGTGTGGAAAAACATCAATGCATTGAAGTTTGGAATACTGAAAAAAGTTGTACTGTTTAATGAAAAGTTTTAATTTATGCTGCTCATATGCAGTGATGGTAATTCCAGCAAGAACACAAGAACCAAGACTGCAGGAGAATTCCCAGACAAGAAAAGTAACTGAACCATAATGTAAGAGCCATGATGCTGAAAATACATTAAAGCAATTAGCAGTCATAAGAAGTCCTAGGTAAAAATATCAGACTCCACAAGATTATTTTTCTTCTCTTGCATCAACCTGATTCTGCTATTAAAATACTATGCCCTTCTACCTTGTCACAAAAAAAATATTCCAAGAAAAGTAGTGTAAAATTTCAAACATAAAAAGAAAATTTTTGAAGGACTTCTGTTGACTATAATCACCAATGCCAAATTTAAGCTTTTATTCCATGTGTTTTACGTGCATTCATTTGTCATTATATTTAAGCAGGCAATACAGCATCTTGACTACTACATTACAGGAAAAATTTCATGCTGCAACTTATTTTTTGCCCATTGTAATAACAAGCAGCTGAATTAGTCAGTACCACTACCACAATACAAACAGAATGTAACTTTAATGCCATCAATCTCACACACCTATAAGATACCTTAAATTCAGTATTCTGACATTATTAGAATTTCAAACAATAGATTTTATCTACCATCTACTCTTTTTCTGGATCCAGAATTATATTCCTGATGTTTTGTTTTCCAAGCCCAACCACTGAACTTCAAGATAATATCAGGGTAGTTTTCTGGTTTGTGTTTTACATTTTGTACATCCAGGAAAGTTACAGCTCCAGCCCTACATGACAGGGTGCCTGGAAATGGAGATTCTGATAAATGGTTTGCAGAAAGCAGATCAAAGTTATTGGGCTGCCTCAGACCTTCCTCAGCTGCAAAGACAACTGTTAAAATTCAACATGTTAATGAACAGGATTTTAAAATCAACAGAAAGGATTCTACTGGATCAAACAGCACATCTCAAGCTTTCCTCCTCCCTTTGTGCACCCCAGGCCAGGTTAACTAGTGGCACAAGGAAGGCTGCAGCTCAGCTATGCAAACTTACACCATACAGGCACTGCATGCAGAAACCAAGAGAAAAGGACAAATGGACACAAGAAACTAAACTGATTCAAAAGCTTGCAGGTGAAAGCAGAGATATTCACACCATCTACTGTAAGAAACAAACTTAGGAACCTACACTCCACAGTGATAGACGCTGCAGGGTAGGTATCTGTGCTGAAAGGTAAGAAATGCCTCCAACTAAGGCTGTCAGTCAATATTAACAAAAACAACACTATAACAAAAACAAAGAACAAAACCCTCTGTCATACAGATTTTAAGTTCATTCTGATCTGTGCATAACTCAGTAAGAGAAGTGTTAATTATTTAAGAAAGAAACACCTTTGTATTTCACAATTAGAATAAAGTGGAAATACAAAAGCAGAATTAGAAATACTTCTGGTTATTTCTGAGTCTAAAACAAACAAAAAATCAGGGTTACTAATAGTTAAGCTTTCCTCCAATTTATTATAAAAAATAGATTCTAACTTCTGCTCAAGTTTCTGCTAGCATTTGAAATATCAAGTACCACAGTAAAATGCTGGTTTCTAACAGCATGAACTCCATGGAAAAATAGCTTAGCCTTCTTGCCAACACAGTATGCACTACCTAACACGAGAGCCCAAAAACAACAAATAAAACTTACTACACGACAGAGTAAAGTGAACTCCCTTTTCTGTCAGTTTAAGCTGGAAAAACAATGTAACAATATGGCAAAAATTGCAAAATATATTACACTGACCTGAAGGCTGGCTGTGAATTTTCTATTTATTGCCTGAATTTGCTGTCTGAGGTAAGCATTTTCAAAGAGACTGAAGTTGTCAAAATCTGTACATGGAAAGCACTTTCAAATATTTTTAAAGTGTCTTAATTGTGTAAATATTAACCTTTACACAGATCACATTAAAGCTGGTTCTTGTAGGTTTTCCTGAAGTGTCAAAGCTGAGGTTTTACCACTATTTATGAGAAGCAAGAACAAGCAGTTTCTTGCTTTCACTGGAAGCAGTCTATGGTAAAAAGAGATTAAGATGTTTTGTCCTTTTGTCTGGCTACAGGAAAAGCTAAGCAATTTTGAAATAAACATTGAGTTTCCACTAATATGTTTTTGGGTTGTTTATTTTATATATAACTTGATTTTTAAGTTTTCAAGAATGACTTTGCTTCCTATGTTCTCTGAATGTCAGAATTGGGATGTGTTCCCACTGCTGAGATTGCAAATGAAAAGGAAATATTGTATGTAACAGGCAGCAAAACCATAATCATTTAACTTTCCTGTTATAGGCCAGAAACTAAATATAGCAAAGGATCTTTGCTCTGATGCTTTTGGAGATGACTACTACTCCACTGCAAAGAACAGAAAAATCTTTCACTATCCAGGTACTGTCATCCAGGTCTCTATTATCAGACAGTATCACTCAGACCTATTCCAAGCATCTTTCCAGATTCTATTCAGATTTCTTCTTCCTCTTCAGAATTTTTAGATGAATGAAAGGAAAACAAACTAGTCAACATCCCTGTGACTCTGCTTCAGAAAAGTTCAAGACAGATAGAATTAAATAGTGACAGGAGTGGTCTTCAACTTTGTTGAAACTAATTTTTTCTCTAGCAATTTCCTTTTTTCCTTAAACACAATGAAATTCCCCACTCTTCCTTTTGAAGCTACCCACATGGATCTCACAACAGAGGAGGAAACAATCCAAGTTCCCAAACCTTTCAGTGGCCCCATGAGCAGACGTTGCTCGAGCTCGCTGAATTTCATCCTCCAAGCGTCTTTTTTCCTCCTCCAGACGTGCAATGTCTTCTGGGGATCGTCTCTGCTGACTGATGAGCTGCAGCTCCTGAAGAAGAGCCTCCTTCTCCTTGATGAGCTGGAGACGGTCCCTGTCTGCTTCAGCCATTCCTGGCCAGGATTCATTATCCAGCAAGGCCAGCTGCTGTTGTATATTCGAAACTCTTTAAAAGAGAATAAAGATATTTCAAAATTCAGAAGAGAAAGACAAGAGGAAATATATCAGAGTGTGAAGCCTTTTAATGCCTGTTCCTTTCTTCTTCTAAATATAAAACCAAGAAAATTTGGAAGGGTTTGGAAGGATTGTTTCTGGGTTTTGAGGTGGGCTTGTTTTTGGAGGGTTGTGTTTGGTTGATTTGTTTTAGGAGTTTCTTAATTGTTTTGTGTATTTTTAAAACAGCAAACAACTGCAAGTGTTCCTACATGTGTAGATGTGTGAGAACTACAGTGTTTTTATCTACTGTATAGGCAATATCTGTCTTCACACCTTTCTCATTTGGTAATAAATCAATTAATATTTTAGAACTCAAGTTTACTGCCTGTACTGCTGAAGAAGCTGAACGTTTTCTTATTCATCTTTCTTCTACAATCAGATCTTAAATTAGGATTTCAAAAGTGCAGTAAGAATTTGAAGAAGCTGAAGGTGAGATGCTTAACTAGTGACAACAGGTCCATACAATCATGTCCCACCTCGTACAGAAATGGTTCAAAGGGCCAAAAATATTAGGCTACCCTAAATGACAAATTTTAAAACTTTTAAAATTTTAAAGATGTCATTAAAACAGAAAATCAGTCTGGAAAAAACACTTACTGGTTACAAAATACAAGTGGCTTTAGATGAATCTATCATAAACTATGCAATTGAATAAGCTAACTTGGGATTTTTTTCTCTAGTACGCTTTATAGTAAGAAGTAGTTTCTTGTATCTCAACATGCTGTACCATTACATGAAACAACAGTTTTAAGAATAATTCCACAGCTGACATTTTAAGAAAATGTCCTTTTAAAAACAAATTTTGAACTCTTATCAGTATTACCAAGAACACTAAAGCTAGACATTTCATGAATGTTTCTTTTGGCATAAGAGGGAGAACACTTACTGTTAGGTATTTATGTTTGTCTTGCAATGACAATTTAGACACTTTAGAATTGAACAGCTAAAATTAGAAGTAAGAGAAAACCTAGTTTTCTGATTTTTGAATACTTGAAACTCAAAAACTGTACAGTATTTATGCAATTTATACCTCAGTTTCATCTTCACCTTGAAATTATAGCATTCAAACAAAGATCAGTACCTCTAAAAGATTACTCCCCTTTAAATAAATAGGGCACATAATTAAATAAAGAAATAAATAAATAAGACACTTTCAAGCCAGCCATAAAAGTGTGATATAGCTCATTGGTTTTGATTAAAATAATCTTTTTCAAAAGTATCTGGTAAGAAAGAAAATTAATAACAAAAAAAGCAAGGTAAAGGCACATAACACACAAACAGAAGATTCAGAGTGTGATAATGTGATTATGAACAAAAGAAAAGGCATCAACATGACAAAGACATTTCCCCCATCTGAAAACAAAAGTTCATGCAATAAGATTTATTTCCTACTAACATCTGGGAGGTATTTGGCCATCTTATTATTGGGGAAGAGAATAAACTATCAATATAAGTAATTTTGCAGTGACTACATCCATATCTGAATAAGAATTTCACTGCAATTTCCCCATACCCTCTTAGATTTCATTTCAGCAAGTAAAGAAATTGGGTATTATGTCACATTTTTGTCTAAAGCAGAATTCTTTATCAAGCCCTTCAATACCATTTCCTCCTCCTTGCATTAATAACAAACTTCCTGCCAAGAGCTACTGAAGGCAGCACTGTGGATCAATACATACAGTCTACATATTTCATACTTCAGCTATTGTGCATGAATTCCAGATGCAGCTTCCTGAAGAGCACCTCGCCCCATTGACCAAATGTCAGGGCCAGGAAGAACAAGCAAGGTCAGGATCTCTTCTCTCTCCTACCCAGGCTGCTCTGCTGTTAAATATTCAGTAAACACTCCTGAAGCACACAGAGCTTGATTTTCAGGTGTTCAGTGCCAAATGAAACAAATAAGGACTCAAGATCCTTTCAACAGAATCACAGAATTCCGGTACAATTGAGTTATCACAGCTTGGCAAACAAGTGTGAATCATATGAGTCTGGACTATTTGATTGTGTTCATAAGCTTTTACACAGCTTGTGGACAAAAGAAGATGAGATTCATCTGAAGTCTCTGTGTTTCTTCATAAGACAGCTGAAGGACTGACCCTTTTCTTCATTTTAACGCTCTCAATTGTTTTGCTAGTTACTTTGACATGGCAGGAGGAGCTGCATAAGAAGCAGACCACATGTACAAATGAACACTAATGAAGGCAACAAGGAAGAGAGAAGTATGATCAGAGAAGAGATTCCCCTCTTTCAGTGCTAGTGAATCAGTGATTCCACTTGTCTGTGAAGTAAAACACCACCTTCACTAAATACAAGAGGTTTTAATTTAGACTCTTGAGCTTGCTGAGAGCATGTAACTCCCTTTGTGTATGACATTCCAGCTTAAAGTTTGTTTTTTCCCTTCAAATTCTGTTAGGGTGATGCTTTGAAAGTAGGAAGTTCTCATACAATAACCTAATTACACTGTTATTAAAGAAGGGAAAGTACTGCTGTGGACAAGGTTTGTATCACTGAAGAGTTCCAAAATCTGATTAGGTATTTACTTTGATTCCCTGGACACTCTTAGCTAGCTCTTCTTGTTTCTACAGTCTTCTCTTTACACAAAGAAAAAGCAGGCACAAAACACTATATAATGCAGGAATCTGTTGAAGCACCAATAAGCCAGTTTTCTGCAACCTCTATTTCCTGCACATGAACTGAAGTTTTGGGGCAATTTTGTTGCTTGCTTTCCACTGGCGAATCCCTCTGTATGGTAAGTTGTTCCAAGAAGTTACCAGTGACACATTGGAATATTTATCTCCTTGGACAGAAGACACCCCTAAGGCTTTTATGGTCTCATTCACCCAAAATTACGAAAAGAAAATTGGAGTAGTCATGTTTAGTTATGCTCAGAACTTAATAAAAAAGTCCTCTTAAGTATGTTCCATAACTGCAGTCTGTCTCATCAAACACAAACTTTTCTTCCAATCACAATAAATACATGAATAAGCCATTTCACTCTGCTTGCCTATGCCAGATTTTATGCCTGTACTACACGAGTCATTCTCACTGCTGCTGTGTTAGAAGAAAATGGCTGTTGTCAAGCTCAGTGCATATATTAACCTGCCTTAAAATATCCACTTAAATCAATGACTTGACATAGAATGCAACCTAAACTGAAAAAAAAATATTTAGGATCCTTCATGAAGCCTCAGTTTTTCAAACACATTTTTCCCTCCTAACGAGTATTTTAAAGATACTATTTTTTAACTGTAGTGACTGCAAAAGAGTGCTTTTATCTGGCCTAATGCCAGACACTGAGGTCCCTACTGATCCAGCCATTTAACATATTCCTGTGGAAAAAACTGTTAATTTTGAGCCATCAACATTCCAGGCATTTTGCCCATTCCCATCCTTGCATAACAAGTGCTGGGGAGCTTGCATTCCTCACTGGAGTAGGTGGTATCAAATGACTGGTTCCCTAGGTAGGCAGGCCAACTTGGTGCTTAATTCAGTATTTAAAAATTTCTAAAGGAGATGAACATAACAGTTCCTGTTAAGGGAGGGGCACAGATGGGATGACAAAGGTTTAACCTGGTGATGATCTTAAGCAAACACTGACTTGAAATGGCACATCTGTCCTGAAATGGCCATACCTAGGTATCTAGAATGATGTCTCACTCAAAAAAATGCAGACACAGCATGAGGATGAAAATCAGTAGAGACAGTAGTTTATTACGCAAACTATATCAGGGGAAAAAAGGCATGTATTTCGAAAATTTAATTAGACATAATTTAATTAAATTTAGTAGCATGTCTGAATCATTATAGCTCTAGACAGCTCCCTCTCCCCCTGACAAAATGGGGCAACCCTTCTGTCACTGAAAATACCTGGGGAACCTTAAAGATTTTGTTAATGTACAGAAAATCACTTTCAAGGGTGGTATCTGAACCCAGCACTAATGAACTTATATTGCTGAGCTCAAGAGGATATTTATTAAATAGAGCATAAGAAGTGAGTAAAAATCACTCATTGTGAGATGAGTGATTTACAATTACAATTTACCCCATGTTAGATTCTTACTCAGACTATAAACAAGACAGGTGTCTTGGGGAGGGAAATACTCTGAACCAATTCAAAGGTATTAACTCATGCTCATAAAATGGACAAATTATGGGTATCCTACAGCTGGCACTTGTTCTTCAAACTTACCATGGTTTGAATTTTACAAGGAGAAGAAAGGAAACCCAACAACACTCCTCTACATTTAAAGGCCTAGGCTTTTGGCTGACATACCATACCACTCTAGAACTGAGGCCTTTGTTACTTTTGGTATGGGAAGACCAGTGGGGACAAAATAAAGAAAATATTCTAGTTCCTATTTGAAAGAAAACAGTGGAGATCACATAAATCAGCCCTGCTTACTCTTTTCCCTAGGCTTATAATTGGACCCAGTTCTCTGACACTTCAGGAAACAGGGAATATCTCCCATATGCAATACCCAAAGAAGGTGGCTGTGGGACTGAAGACACGTAATGAAGGGTGTAAGAACTTGGTCATTTCTGATATTTACTGACCCTCTTGAGTGTGGATTATGATTTATATCCAAAGAGGGGAACACTAGAGAAAGACGAAGAAAGAAATGGAAAGAACAAGAAGCTGGGGAACTCGGCCAAATGCTCACAAAATTTCTCCACTGTGTCTATTTTGGCTGTTCCTGCAAGTATGTGCCACTGCAGCTTTGGCAGACAACAAGAGTATGGCTGTGTACAATACCCAGCCTTCCTGACAACCCAGTTCATTCAATAAAAACAAGGTCTTAAACTGGCTTAAGAAACTCATTAAACCATTAGAGTCCACTGGCGTTTTGCAGCTTTTAGAAAAATTGCAAAAATCTGCTAAAAGCAAGTTTTCCCAAATGCACAGGTGAAATAGTACAAAACTTCACAGAAATGCAAAAGCATGTCTAAGCTCCCATTATAACCCAAAGGAAATGTTTTATGTTTAAAAACCAACACTGGGAGATTTAGGTTTGGCTGAGTCAGGTATTTATGTGCCATCAAAAAAATTACTTCATCCCTAAGTCCGATTTTCAGATTTGTTCAGCAGAATAAAGCATACAAATCCACTGAATTTCACTAGAGATTCAGTAATTAAACCTTGAAACCTGACTATACAAGATAAATTTTAAAAGGAAACTACTTGACTGTGTTATTGTATTAGTACTGGAATGTTGCAATCAATATCCAAACAGGTACTTTGTCACTAAAAGCACAAATTGCACTGACACACTTCTGCTTATGCTAGTGATTTTAAAGGTCGAACTGAAATTTAATTTTCAAAATGAGACAAGTTTGCAACAAACTATACTGATCAGAAAGAAGTAACATCCTTAAAGACAACTGTAGAAATATTATGCATATCTGAGGAAGAGGTTTTTTCAAGGGTAATATAAATCTCTTGACATCCACTGCATGCCTCTATGAAATGAATGGAAAAATAACATCTTTGAATTCAAGTTCACAGAAGATACAAATAAATACCCAAACTAGGTAGGCTGGCTGAAGTTGTTTCAATGTATTTTTAGTTCATTAAAGGTAGCTGCCATCAGACTGGACTAAAAAAAAAAAAAAAAAAAACAACAAAACCACAAACAAAAAACCCCTACAGCTAAAACTTTTGTTGCTTCTTATTGGAGGGATTATTTTTCATCTACCAATTAACACACCTCATGGGATATGAGGCACTGCAGCAATGACATTTCATGAATATTTGTTAATATACTTCATGTAGTCATTCTACTGAATAGCACAACTTAAGAGTTATCAAAGAAAAACAATTTACTTTTGATTTCTCGTGCTATGAAGCAGCATATTCAGAAAAGTGCTTGAGGGGTGCATTTTCCACTGTGCAAATGCTTTCATGAGAGGTGGTCTCACTGAAATAGCAACTGAAACTAAAAACAGTATTTATCCAGGCAGCTTGGGGCTGTCTGTTCAAAAAGACTGTCCTCCCTCCCCCTCCTGCTTCTCTGGAGGGCCACACTGGCAGATCTGAGAGGAGAAATTTCATGGAAATAAGGTACAGTTTATTTAGAAATAATGGGAGAGGGAGAAGAGTACAG
The DNA here is from genome assembly GCF_028551555.1 of Melozone crissalis. Classification (NCBI taxonomy): domain Eukaryota; kingdom Metazoa; phylum Chordata; class Aves; order Passeriformes; family Passerellidae; genus Melozone; species Melozone crissalis. The sequence continues at coordinate 55,624,177 of NW_026535791.1, read as the reverse complement.
AGCGGAAGAAATGTGATTGAGCCTCCTTTCAACGTGATTGGTGAGTTAAAAAACAGAATTTACAAAACTGCTCCAAGAGCCTGGATCAGAAACAGGGGAGAGCATCTCTTCCCCAGCGTGCTGGAAATGTCAGAACCCACAGTGTACAACATCTGAAATACCCATGGGAAAAATTAAATTGCAAATCATCCAACTTCCTTCCAGTGGGAAAGTGATGGAGGGTAAAATAAGCTATGTGAATGTCTTAATTTATGCAAAGGCCAAACCATTCAGCAGTTAGTGAGATTTTTGAAGGAGGAATTAAAATAAAACTATCCTTTATAAGGGAAGAAGGATATTTTGGGAGTGCAAGCCAACTCTTCTGCAATCACTGGGTCTCATCTCCTGAATTTCTAAGATAGCTCATTCAAAAATCCCTGCATTTCTTTGCTTAAACGCCATATACTTTGAGAATATTTTAATTTTTAAAGACTTTACATCAGGCAAATATTCTGCTTATATATGGCCAAATTCACAAGAGCAACTAAAATGCAGCACTGTCCTTCAGCTTGTAGAGCTTTTTTCCTGCTTTCCTTTCAGGGAAAGGACATACTTGTCTACTACAGTGCATTTTAAGTCTCCCATTAAAAGTTTGTCAGTTGTACTTATTTGCTGTATGTTTCAACACCCACTTGACAAGCAAGCAGTGACAATATACTGCCTTACAGTTGTGAAATACTGTAGCATTTTAATTTTCTACTTTGTAGATTTAATCCGTGGCAGCACATTCCGTCACCCACACTGTGCAGTAACAGTAGATATTTCACCAGCCAAGGGAGAATGAACACAAAGATATTTAGCAGAGACAAAAGCCCTACAGAAATGCCAGCAAGCTAAGGGGAAGGAATGCATGATAAATGAAGAATGCAACCACAGAGATAACTGGTAGGGGCAATGAGCTTTGTGCAGTTCCACTCAAAAGCTGAAAGCTGATTACTTCCGTACAACATACTGGGCAGAATAAGGCTACTCTTTTAAAGCAACTAACATGCTTTTGCCAAATAACAGACCATTGTCAGAGCTGCTATCCTGGGAAAGCAAAACTACTCTTTCTGCAATCACCATTCTCTAGTTGGAAGGTTAGTTACCCAGATTTTCTACACTTAATTAAGATCAAACACCAGCTCACTTCTGATGTTCAGAAATACTGCATTCCATGCAGAAACAAATGTTCGGCATTTCCAGCTGAGAAATGCTTTGCTACTAAAAAAAAATTAACCCATAAAACCCCAACACCTCTTTACCCCCTTCAAAAAAAAACACCACTCCAGTTTTTCCCTGTCATAAACAAACAAGCAGATAATTGTTTTAAAAAACACAGAAAAGCTATGTCAGGAAGCTGAACTAAAAATATTTTAATACAATCTTCACAGCATCAGTGGCTCTGTTAAACCGGACAGTATAAAACTAAATTGCATCATTCTTCTTTTAGCAACTCTAAGTTGCTAAATTATCACTGGACTATTAAGTGCTAAATTAGCCTGTGAGCAAACACAGGACACAGAAACATTTTTGTTTTGTTCTTTTTTCCCCCAATTATTTAATTTTATTAGGTAATAGTCACTGGTATTTACACACAGTATGTACGACACAGACTTCCATTCAAGTTACAAATCCTGAAGATTTAGCTGTGTTTACCTAACTTGCTTGTACCAACTTAATTTTTTGAAGCCTGTATTGTGTCCAGATGTGGGTAAATTTTCCAAGAACAACAAAATGGTGTACTGCCTATAAACTTCCAATTCTTGCCAAGACATGTGACAGCATTACAGATGCCCCTAAAGAAAAAGTCACCATGATATGAAAAACAGAGGCAAAAGAATTTAACTTATTTTTCTAATTCTTGTTCTGAGAAATGTAAAAAAATGCTAGAATAGAACACATTAAAAAGAAAAAGAAATCCCAATTTATAAAAATTTTAAAACTACTGTTTTTGAAGTTAACTATATTGAATCTTTTAAGTGTCAGTCAAATTAAGTAACAGAATATTCTACCAGCACAAATCAAAATAATCATAAGTGCATTAATTTACTGACTTTAAGTAAATCACCTGCACCCACACTACTGTCCTGAATATGTGGCAAATAGTTTGAAAACAGTGAGGTTCAATGAGGACCTGCTAAATTATTTATGCAGATTGTACTTTTAAAATTTCAATAAACTAAATGAAAAAACACTGCAAGACTGGCCTCCACAAGAGAAATACTTACAATAAGCATTTAGACTGTAGGACTTATTGAAGAACCAATCTATTTAAAGTAATACTTTTTATCATTTTTATCAGATTTTTTTTTCCAATTTCAACATTTATTTTTATGTACCCTTCTGTACATAAAGATGTTCTGCTCTGAACATCTTCATTTATTTCACAGGAAGTTCAGCATTCTTTCTTCTTCATGGCTTCAGTACACTGAATTTAAGACACAGGTATGCAAGGCTTTGGGTATCCTGACAGACCAGACTGATAAGTGTAAATTTAAAGACTGTTTATATCTAGATTTGAGAAAGAGGGTGAAAAAATGTAAAACAGTTTAATTGAACCACTACAATTTTGTGTTTATACAAGTATAGAACAGGGCTGACATTTAGCTTTATCTCTGCAAACAAATATAATAATCTGATGATAAAGTCTTATATTTACCTAAACTTTCATTATCTGTGAACTACTCAATAGAGAGCAAATTAGTCTTCCCAAAGACATTTCAGCTAGGAGGCTGGGTCCAGTTCTACTTTGAAAACTTTAATCACAAAAGTAAATATAAAACCCAATAGATTTATCTTTAATTACCTTTTCTTGGCCTCTTCATATTGCCAGTTCAGCCTTACTTTGTCTACAAGTCTTGCTTTGTCATCAAATCCAAACTTGCAGAGTTGAATAGCACAGAGACAGGGAAAAAGAAAGAAAGAAAGAAACAAGTTGAAAACACTCTCATCACAATAATGAAAGGGATATATTAGTCTTCCTTACTGGATTCACTAAAGAAACCTCTATGCTTTGACTAGTAACATAATAAAAAAATCAATTTTATGCCTTAGAAATGCAAAACTAATTTCTTGCTAAAAGCAGAGAAGATAAATAAGCCGTTTCAATAAATTATTAACCTGGAAATCAAGAGTTAGCAAATTGAATCATTGACAAATGGTCAAAGCATTTCTACTTTATCCAAGTCTACAAGACAAAGAGTGTTTTAATTGAAATATTCTGCTATTTTATATGGCTATTTTATGAATACTTTTATTAGAAGCAACTCAGATTACACTCCCTGTACTGTGATGTGTTACCCAGCACCTACAACATTAGTGCATTTTAAACATAAGTACAAAAAAATCCACCTGATCCTTGAAGCAGTTGTAGAATGTGTATTTATGTTGCAATTCCTACTGCATAGTGTTTCTACAGCAATTTATTATTTTAGGGCATTAGCACTTCCCTCCTCAGAAGTTTGTGTATGGTCTAATAGTTAAAACCTAAACTCCTACACATGAGCATTGCTGCATCTCCAGAGTTCTCCTCTAGCTGCTGCTTTTTCTGTCCCCATCAACCCATGGGTAAAAACTCCGCCTTTTTTCTACTCACGTGGCACTAACAACAGTTCCATGAAAAGATTCAGGTAATTGTGTATTTTTGTTTCCCTTACAAAAAGCCTACACCTGATAAACATAATTTCCACAGTGTACTTGTCTTGGATAGTGTACTGCAAATGAGAAAATGCTCCTGTGTTCCTTTTGGTAATTTGTTTCAGAATTCAATAATCACATCCATGGCCCATCTGAAAATTTACACCCTGAAGGCACCATCTGCCTAACACCCTGAAACGCACCCAAGCATTAGCTCAGTTTTCTCAAAAACAAGATTTCCTCTTCTGTAGGGACCTTCTGGAGACATCCAATCTGACCACCAGCCAGCAGTGAAGGAGGATTATAATAGGTGAGAAATGGGATGGTAAAGCCAACAATGATATGATTTCTAACTAAATGTAAAGTACCATCTAAACTGCTGTACTAACACACTACAAACAAGTTGCCTTCTTGCTTTGGTGTCAGTCATCCACAGAGGCATATGTTTTATTACTGACTAACAACTGGGTTGCTATGGTACTAGTGCAAGCTGAATTTTTAGTTACTATTATTTGGAGTACACAACTTCATTCAGATAGAACAATTTCCAAGGAATGCCAGTATGTTCTCCTCAAATACCATATTTAAAGGCATATTTGAGCACAAAGGTGTAATAGACTACATTGTAAGTTTTGTTGATTAAGAAAAATTCTTTGAGAATAAAAAATACTTTCCTTGTCTCCGACAGAGGAAAGGAGTAGAGATCTCCTAGACATCTCCAATACATATGAACAATGAATATGCATATGTTAAAAACAAGATATAAAAAGTAAAATTAAAAAAAAATACCCAGCTATTACTACTATCCCAATGCAAACATCTCATGCAAAATCATGTCTCTACTGCAACTTCAAGCTGGCTAAAGGATTTTCTTCCTTCCTGCCTTATTACAAGTATCAGTAATTCAGAGCTGGGAATATGAAGAGAAGAGGTCCATGGACAGCCAAGCAAGAGCTGTTACTCCAAGATGAACCTGCAGTCACCAAAGAGGAATGCAGTAAGGGTTCTGCTGGGCTGGCTGAGTCCAGGAGCTGCCTTTACCTGTCACTGCCCACGAGCATGCCCCTGCATCCTTCTGCCACGCTCCAGCAGCAGAACCCCCAAGCCCATAGCTTGCACACAGTGGAAACAACAAGCAAATGCAACCCCCTCAGCAGCAGTAATGCTTTGGATTTTTCCTTCTGCTCCAGTCAACACCTCTTCAATTAAAAGTGTAAGTAACACTGTATCACTGTAGTTCAAAAGCAGCTAATTTTGTACAGCAAATGTTTCACATAGGAACACTAACATACCTCTCCAGTGATGTCAGTCTGAGAACAAGCATCACAGTGTTGTTGAGGTAAACAGGAGTCACTGAGTGAACTAGAATTGTGCTGGAGATCCTGCAGGGAATCTGTAATACAACAGCTATTCCTGAATCCATCTGTTAATTTGGCCAGGCTCTAAAGGAGAAGACATATTTAAAATTATTAGAAAAAAATGTTCTTACAAGACTTTTTAATAACAGAAAAAAAAAAAAATTAATTGTTTAAAAAGACTGGTGGCCTGCCTATACAGAGCTATTTACAGAAAGTAAAATTCATTGTTGTGTTACCAGCATGCAAAAGGTTTGCTTTGAAATAAACCTCTCCTTTTAAAAGACACATGTAACAGTAAGCAGACTTTATATTATTTGTTTTAGATCTGGGAATGTGTTATCTTCTGTATGGCTTGCAGCTCTTTAAATCTAGCAGCTGTCAACTTCACATTAGCTGATAGGGAAGACAAATGTGATTCACCTGCCCTTTTGCCATCTTGTGCACAGGTTACATTCCTTAGTCACTACTGTTATCTCATCCAACTTGATGAATACCTTGTATTGATTGCACTTTTATGACAGCTGATATCATCCCTGTGCTCTCTTAGCCAGGGTTCACATAGTTAAGAGATATTTTACACTTTGGGTTAAGCAAGGGACATCGCTGAAATGTCTAGACAATGACACAAACTGTCAGAGTAAAGCAGAAACATCAGTCTCTGAGGGGAAAGGGGAATATGACAGAATCTCACAAAATAACAAAAAAAACTTTTTTGACAATATAAGCTTGGTTGACAGGCTCTTAAACAAAACTGTTAGTATCACTTTTACTTTCTCATTGTGCATTCTCTCTTGTTCAAAAATTAAAGATAATGTAGTATTAGTAACAAAATCACCAGCTGTCATTTATGACAGAGATCCTAAGCATTACACATCACACAAAATGGAAAACATTCTGTCCTCTCACCCATCCTTCACAGGAAAAAGGACAATCTAAAAATGTGGGGTAAAAAAATTATCAGAAATTTGAAAATCTGTAGTAATTTATAAATCATAACACAATAAAAAATTTAGTTCAAAAATACACATAAAAACTTACTAAAACTGCTCACTCTAGTGTCTGAATTACAGAGTCAGGGGCATTGCATTGGGAAAAGGCTGGTCCTCGGGAATTTCAGTGGCTCTGACTACCAGTGATTTGCAACAAACCAAGGTTACTGTCCATAACCAATTATTAGAAGATTTCTCAGTCTTCAAAGTGTAGTTTAAAAAGGGTGACACAGCATTGCTGCTTTTTCTTACATCAAATTCAATTAGCAGAGTCTAGAAATGAACCTGTGTAATAGCAACTGTTTGCTACTGACAAGAAGAGCAAGGCCATGCTGAAGGCATCTGGTTTGAGAGCCCAGGAAGCACCCAGGATTATGGAACTGTAGCAGGCCTGGAACTACCCAGCAAAGCAGCTTTTTCTGATGGCTCCAGTTCCATCATACATGCTCCATTCACTTTGCTCTCATACACCAGCCCCTCCCTCAGGCCAGCTCCACCAGAAATGAAAAAGAAGGAGAACATCCAGCCTGATACAGGATGAGTGAGCAAGTGGGCTCTCCAGCCACAAGAGTGGGGCCCTGTGTTCCTCCCTGACAGCCCTTTAAATCACACACTCTGTTTCCCTCCTATTAGGGAATGGCACGTGGTTCATGCCAGGTATGGGACAGCTTGTGCTGCTCCCTCTTCAGTCTCTGCCTGCTCTCTACAGGTCTGAGAGGGGCTGGGATTTCACAAGCAGCATTGGCAAGGAGAGAGGACAGCACAGAGCAATGCCAGACGTGCTGGCAGTAGGACAAGGCTACCACCACTTGCCTCCAGAAGCTTAACTTGTCCTGGGTCCACCAAAAAAGCCAACTCTTCTTCCACCTCCCAACTGAAATAAGCCATTTTAGTGTGAAGGATAAAAACCATATTTTCTTCTCAGCCTGAAACTGCAAATTCAATTTCAAGTTACATTGCCAAGAGATCCCTAGCTAGCGTCCCTTTATCCTTAAGAAAGGAACTGCTCCACAATGTGGGAAAAACCCCACAACTCTTACTTTATGAAAACTGTAGACTCCTGTCTAACTCTCTTCTTCAAAACTCACTGGAAATCATCCAGTCCTGTCAAGACTCCTGCTGTATGGACAATCAAGAGGGATCTCTAATGGGTTTGTAACATGGAAATAAATAAATTCAGATCACGGCCGCTTCCCAGTAAAGCATGGCCAGTTGCATCAACAAAAACTCAGGATTCAGAAAGCCTGAAGTTTCTCCTAATAAGTTATGTTCCATCTGCCACCTTTGAGTAACACATATTATATTACAGGTATGTGCAATACCACAGATCCTGATGCTAGAACTTAAGTCTAAATTTTTGCCTGTATTTCAGCTACTTTATGAACTCCTGGTATGCTCCTGATGCCCTCAAGCATTCTCCCTGGCAGGTAATGAAAGGCCACTTGGCTGCTGGCCAGGCTTCCTATCCAGGCACAGTTGCTGAATCCTGACCCTTACTTAGAAATTAGGAAACATTTGACAGGTGGCAATCACCAAGCAGCATCACTTTAACTTACATCTACATGCACAGATGACAACGCCCTAGGGCAAGCATAAATGCTTTAAGTCCTTCTAGTTGGATGAGTGAAAACAGGCACCAGCAACCCTAACATGGAAAATTACAACCAGAGTTAGCACATTTTTAGATAGAAACAATTTATAATTGTTATTATAAACAGTAGGAGTAACTTCCTCCCCAGCTACACAGAGGAATCCATCTTTCATCTGGAGTTTAAGGATTGTTTATGGCAATCCCACAGAAACTGTGCAATAAGCCTCCTGTTAATGTGAAGTTCTAGGCACACCAGCCCAGACTTACCCAAAAACAGAGAAATGAGCACTGTCATTTCACCATTATCTGTTGATTGGGAGCACTCTGCACAATTTCAGTGCACTTCCTATCTAACCTATTTAGTCAATTTATCTGGTAACAAAGTGAAAAGAAAAAAGAAGAGATAAAAACCCCACAAAAACCAAAGTCCATTGCTCTCCAAGGACAACATTTTAAAAGCATACACATACTGAACAGACACAAAATTAAGAAAGAGATGGGGGAGGAGAAATAAACATGCTGCTTTCAGGAACCTAACCATACACCTTTATTATTCAACCTTATGTAACAAGTCTGCCCACTTTTTTTGAGCAGTAGCATTGCATATTTTGCTTTATTTGTAATCACAGCATCCAATTTAAATCAGACCACCCTCACCCACACAACTAAACCAATTATCATATTTCTACAACAGTTACAATTTTCCAAGCACCTACACAAGACTGAGTCACTTCTACTATGTTTAGTTCTGTTGCTTACACTGGCCAGATCTAAAATAAAAAGTCGTAAGAAACAGTCCGCTTCCCTTCTCTGAAATAAAACCCCATATTTTTTACACTGTACTTTTAAAACATCTATTAACAAATTTCAAACTAAAAAAGATTTCCTAAGAAAGTTTTTCTGAACAACAACAGCTTTAAAATGTAGTGTTTTCAAGGACAGTACAACTCCAATATTAATAGGAAAATAAAAATTGAATTCTGAACTTATTAGGAAGACATTTAAAATAGACTTGTACTTATTTGACATAGCTAACTAAATCTATGACAATAATATTCAATAGCTATTAAAAGGTATAGCACAGAATACTTTGGTGACACCAAAAGTAAATATTTTTGGTCAAAATTTAAAAAGAGAGCTGGGTATTTTTGCAGAGCACAGTAAGCTGGCAAAAATACACCATTTTTACAAATACAGACCTTGTAAATGATGACATTTCATTCTGTATGGCCATAATAACAAAACATGAAGAAATGTTTTGCATGCTACACTTGTGCGAAACAACTGCTTTCTACATTCTCCTGACAACTCTTTCTACATATACTCTAATGCTGTAATATTGGATTCCATCAGAAAAGATTGCAACTAATTTAAAAAATATACTTTCTAGACTTATATTTCCTGTACATCACACAAAGCCATGAAGAAGGATGAAACACGTTCATTTTTGCTTTTGTTTTGTACAACCTCTACATTCTGGTCCTGCCAGCACTGCCCAGTCCTTGATCCTAGAGTTCTAACTACCACAACACTATTAAAAAAACTGCAAGCACATTTAAAGTTGGTTTACCAAATATGATTTTCAAAGCATCTGAATGTTTACAGCTGGATTTACTGCCACTGAGGGCAGAAAACGTAAGGAAAAGAGGTAAAAAAATCTACTGGGGAAGTAAAAACAAGGCCAGTAGTTAAACTGCTCCAACATCTCACACATAAGTCCTTATATTACCAGTTAGTTTCCTAAAATGTGTATTATTGCATCCATGAAGAACTGTCTTTCTAATCACTTCTTGCTAGCTAGGCACATGGAACACTGAGAATCCCTCTAAAACTCGGCCAGCCCAAAATAACAAGTATGCTGAAAGTTGCCAAGGCAGAAACTTTTCATAGTGACTTCAGTGTTCTGTCTACTTGAACAAGGGATCTGTGGTCCATTAGATGATCTTTGTGTAATGCACTGGAGACTTAATAATTGCATAACTATGGAAATTCATAATATGTAGATTATAAATTTCCTATATCATTTAACAACTGAAAAGAAAAAAAAACTGAAAAACACTACTGCAGAGAAAACTGAAAAAAAAACATTTGCATAGCAATGGTAATTTGTATGGTTCCATAACTTTAGGTAACAAAGATGCCTTCTTCCAAACAAACACTTCAAGACTGGGTGAAGAGAACTGTCCTTATCACCTCTCTGTATGTGCAGCATATTCAGGCAGGTCTGTAGTGAAATCCCTTGGTGGCAGAGGGTTATTGTTCTTTGATCAAGCTCTTATCACATTAATAACAAACACACAACTGGGAGTTTGAGGCAGAGCACAGAAACCATTCAGAAGTTCCACTACTCAGGTTTGTATCTCCCCCCCTCAATCCTCATGCTCTAATTCATCAACTTCATGCTTGCATATACATTGTATTTATTCATACTATTTGAAGGTTTTGTGAGACCATTTTGAAACTAATAAGAGCCTTGATATACTTGCAAACTTGAGAGCTTGGGGCAAAAAGTGTGACAGTGACAGAGATCCAGTGTGGGTAAATACATTCAAAGGGAAAAACATGGTTGACACAAGGATAAAACATTTTAGCACATGAACTCTCAATCCTACTTCATTATAGGTAATGCAAAGAGACATAAAATAAAATTAAAAACAACTACCACAAATCACAAGGGCTTTTTCTTAATACCATGTAATTACTACATAGCAACTATCAACACAGCAGCAATTTAAAGGTATATTCAATGAAACACTGAGCTAAATGAAACTTTAGACAAAAATATGAAATGCATATGAAGTCCTGTGCTCACAGTATAGACAATGACCACTTACCATTTTTGAACTGCTTGCTATTGGTTATTATCAAATAGAAAAATCAGTTTAGGCCATCCTACTTTCTTATTTAAACTTGGTAAACCCAATGCAATCCCAAGCAAGAAAACAGAGATAGGTTACCACTATTTAGCAGCATATTTTTTACCTGCATAAGGTCCTGCCTTTCTTTTTCACCTGTGCATATAGCTTTCTTTATGCTTCGAAGTTCACTCATGATAGCTTGTGCTTCATCCAGTCTGTAATTTGTATGAGCATTTGACATCTTACGATCAATCCTGTTGAAAATATTAAGACAAATTTAGGAATTTTCACATGATTAGAAAGCACATGAACTTTCTAAGACCTTGTTTATTCATGTACCACTTCGTTTCCAGGAATAAAATGATACTCTACTTGGAATTAACACAGCACTCAGTGCCAAAACCACTCTAAAGACAAAGCAAAGCCATTATCTACCCAGGTTCTGCAGAAGCAAAAAATTTCCTGGGTTTAATATCCTAGTGCAGAGCTTATTTATGAGTAATGTCTGTGGGTGATTTCATGCACCAAAAGCAAAATTAACCTAAAACTAACCTAGATGATTATAACTCAAAAGGTTGAGCGGTCTGGCTGTTGTATTTTTCATGCAGCATCACATATTGCAATATCTCTTCCAGGGCTTCTACTTGATCTTGCTTTAGAAGTTTCTAACAAATGCATTTAAATTTTCTCAGGAAGAAAATTTTAATGCCTAAAATTTTATTGCAAATACTATCCTGCCATTAACTATCTTTTCCATAAGATATCTATAAGACATTATCATTCTGCACTGAAAAACATTATATGGGAACATCCCAGAAGATTTTACACCTTTGAGCAAGAAGCAAGAGCACAAGCTATGACATAAGACTGAAGTAATACTAATGTTTCCATCTTGACATATTAAAATCACTCAAGTGGAACATCCACTGGCTGAGTTTTAAACCTTTTTTCCAACATCTCACAATAGTAAAGGACAACATATCAGGAGGCAGAAGACTAGTCCAGTTTATCATCTTGATAATTTGCTTTGATTTATAGATAAAGAATAAGACAAGAGACTACAGTGAACTTATCAGAATAACTCTTTGGTCTTGGATTTACAGCAAATGGCTATGGAGTTTTAACAGGTTGTATTTACAGCAACTATTGCAAATCATGTGAAGTTCCTGTTAAAATATGGAAAACTAAATTTTCCTGTTAATCTATCATGAAAAGAATGTGTATAGAGAAAATGTGGTAAGTTTAAAGGTCTTTGGGCCAATGCTAAGAACAAATAGCTTCAGGAAAAGGTACATCAGTTTAACAGAATTGAGGAAAAAACACACATTATTCATGACAAAGGACATCAATCTACAAAAGATGTAGTAGGAGAGGGCATGCCATGCATACAGAAGAATACCCAAACTCTATTTAAAATATTGAAACTAACTAACAAGTTTCAAGATAGCTATTACATTAAACTAAGAGTGTCAACAAAAGTCTCTTAGCATGTTCTGCCAGTTAAAACACAAGCAGTGCAATTCCCCTTACACCTGATTACTTGTTTTAAAATTAAAACTTTAAAATGAAAAATCAAAAAGAGTAAATGAAAATCCTGTGGTTTTATTATGTAGCTCAAAATATTTAGAAAAAAACAGGTTGATTTTTACAGTTTTAATTTGTTTTTGGTTTTTTTTCTGACAGTTATTCTTTTTGGAGACAACACAAAAGAAGTCTGATTCTCAAGATTTTTCTTTGAACACAAATTTCCCCAAGTTACATAAGAAAACATATAATCTTTTATGAATAGTGGTTCAAGAACAAGAAAGGACTTAAATGTCATGTGTATTAAAGCTGAGGGTTTGTTTGTGTTTGTTTTCAAAATGTTGAGTCTTCACTAAGTTTATCTGAAATCCTGAGCAGATAAAACAACTAATCCAAGTCACTGAAAGTCACGTTAAAAAGATAATACATTTTTACATGAAGGTAACTGTAATGTTAGGAACTATATTCAAATATTAGACATGAAAATGCCTTCAACACAACTGCTCATTATACCGTTTGCCAGGACTAAGGTGGCATTTCAGGAAAAGGAAATTATTTAATTTCAACCAGCTTTCTGTCCAGTTATCCACATATTCATGTTCCTGGACGCCACTTTGGAGCCCAGCTTATGAATTGATATTTGTTTAAGGTCAGAATTGGAGAAGTTCCTACTGCGAAAAATGTTTAGGCGTAAATCAGTATTGCTGGCAACCCAAACTGACTAGAGTAGCTTACAAAATTACCTGTTATTTATTGTCTAATAATTCTTTTCCCTTTTTTCATAAAGTTCTATTTCTGAAAGCCATAGAGTTAACAGGAGTCTTCCATTTTATTAATGGAAAAGAGCATGCTAAAAATATAGATCAGACCTTTGTATGCATAGCAAGAATATTCAACTAACATGCAAGACTGTAAAGATATGAAGATGTTTCTAGGATACACAGACTACTAATGTTTGGTCATTGTTTCAGTCCTACGGGGCAGATTCCATGTTCCTCCATTTTCCTCCACCAAAGCACAGGCCTGTACTTCAGCAAAAATCTAATTTTTAAGTTTTTGTCAGATCTCCTAACCTCGAAATTAGTCTGTAGCTACAAATTGTTTAGCCAGTCCTAATTCCTTGTCACTCCCAACTTCTCACAGCATTCACTCTGCTCTCCTGGTCAACTGGCCAAGTTTTCATTTCCTTTGTTGCTAAACGCCTTCTTCCTCCAGAATTCCTGCTGGGGAGCAGTGGGGTCACTGAAAACACAGGGGAGAAGGAACTGCTCCTCCTTCTGAGTCCCTGCTGCCAGGCCAGAGGAAGGAATTTGCTCCATAAAAGGCTCATATTTAACCCTGTAAGTTTGGACTGTGACAGGAGCAGACATACCTTGAGCCAAAGGTGGTGGAGGCCAAGGTGCACCCACCATCCTGCAGGGTGGAGATCTTTGCAGGCTTTAAACAATGAGCTCTACAAAGTCTCCACTGGGCAAACACAAACCCATGTCCAAAGGTTTATCACACATAACATTACCAAATTTACATGAAACTGTAGAAAGTACAGTCCTGATATAAACCTGCAGTTCTATGAATATTGGAATTCTGACAGTATTGAAGTTGTAGAAGTATCAAAATCCCCCTCAATCATGTCTCCACTCATAAAACCCCACTTCTATAGTCATTTTGTGGTTTTGTTTTCTTTTCATTCTCCTCAAAGATGGTTAAGCCATTTTACTAAAATTAAAAAGAACAGAAAACAAAACACAGTCCAAGGCAGACACTGTACATGGAAAATGTCAATGTAAGAGATTTGCATTTAACAAAGGCACTGGAATCGCACAGCAACATAAAATGATGGAAATACTGAGCAACCCAGCCGCCCTCTCCATAAAAGCTGTCTCTTCTCTGAGAGCTATACCAAGCAAGGCTGCACAGAGAGTCACCTGGCAGCAAGTTCCCATATCTGCACATGATGCCATTTTGGTAACAGTTTCAAAGCAAACATTCAGCCAGATGTAAAGCCCCAAGTTTGATGGCTCCTAATGTTGTTCTTGGCTTACACTTGAATAAAAGTGATGTACATGCCTTTAAAAAACCTGAACAGGATGCATGCCATTTGCAGTTTGGCAGTTACTTGAAGATTTGACTTAGCACAAGAAGGAAGAAGAATGACGCAGACCAAAACTTCAGAAAATGTAACAGAAGTGGGAAATGTCTGAAATGCAATAAACTTTAAAGGAGAAAGGGAAGCAGGGTAGGGGGGAAACAGAGTATAAAAAACTCAGCATTTTTGTTTTAAAGAAGGAGCAATTAAATTCTTTTCAGACAATATACTTACTTTGAGGATATGGAAAAACTAAACTACTTCAGCCTCGGTACTTGACTTGAGTGACCCTTCTCTCCCAACAAATACAGGAGGTAGGGGAGAGATTGCACAGGGACAGGCTAGAGCACAGGCTTTCAGGCAAATTTGTCTACTGACTACACAAGGAGGTGAGAGAAGCTCCTCTCTTCAGCTGTTAGTTTAAGTACTCTCCAAATTGGCTCACTTCCTCCTAGAAGCAAAATACTCCCAGAAAAACCACATGTATCTCACCAGAAGAGGAAATAAAAAAACCACTTAAAAGCACAAAACAAAAACAAAACCACAAGTCTCTTTCACAAGTGAAGAAGTCACTGCAGAGAGCAGAGCACAGCTCCAGGTAACTCACAGGCAAAAGGTTCTCCCCAGCTCCAGCAAACACAACAAGTGCCACCCAACGCATCAACAGGACAGAGGGCGACCACAGCAACTGCAGCAATGAGCAGCCCTGAGGTGTCACACCTGAACTTCTAAACTACATGCCTGGAGTGACCACTGATCATCACATATGCTTTAAAATAATTCCTCTCTTGATGTCTCTCCTATAACCCCATCCTGGAGCATGGGCAACTTGACTTGGGCTATAATCCAAGACAAACATTTGTATTCTTAATCATTTGCAGACTTTATTTTTAAAAACGTTGCACTACTTTACTGGACTATCTTAAATGAATTACACTAATTAAAACAATCTTGGGTTTCAAATGGTCTTCAAATACTTTCATCATCCTAGTCAAGTGGTTAGTCCTTTTGTGAAATAATTGAACCTATACCCTTAAAATAACCCAAAAACCAAATTTAAAAAGCAGAAATGGAATAGCAATTCTTACTCTAAGAAAATATGATTAAGAATCTTAGGACAAACAATAATTGTTTGTTCTGTTACTGTTTACATATCTGCACCACCATACTGATATGTTCACTATATTTAAAATATTACTTAGTATAGTGAAACTGCAAACACTTTGAGTGCTTTATTTTACTAATTTTCAGTTAATATCATACATTATCGATTCCCCCAACTACCTCTAAATACTTCAATAAAAATACATTTATTAATAAATGATTACATTGTATCTGCCAATTAAGATTTTTGGTATTTTGGTTGAACAAGTTTTCTTCTATGGAACTTTCTAAATGCACTATAAAGCAAAAGAGCCTTGTTTAAAAAAAACCAGAAAATTTTGTTATTAAAAAACCAAATCAGACACACCAAAAATATTAAGTGTATGGGTTACTCCTTCTTTTTTAAACTTTAAATCTGAGAATCTTGCTTTAATTTGTTTTGTTATTGTAGTATCAATCAAAATTGTTAAGTAAGTACCCTAACCCAAGATCTCTGGAATTACATCAGAATTCCTGAAGTGAAAGCCCATGCTTTGTAGCACCAACACAATAAATCCAAAGCTTCAAAATATTTCTGCAGTTGCTACACTTATGTTGCAAAATCCATTAGACATGCAACAGTTACAACATTTTCAGGAAGCTCCTGCATTAGGCACTTTGTTCACATGCATGCTGGAAAGAGGCCAAGGTTTCTAAATGCACAGCCACATATCCAAGGCAGATCCAAGTGCTGTTCAAGCTCTTGGTGTAGCCACTGGCCTTGCTGAAGGAACCTGGAAGCCACAACAACCTGTGTTTACCTGCCACCTTTTTCATGGCCTGGCAACCTCTCTCCCTATCCCACTGGGCATCCCGTGTGTGAGCCACGTGGGCAGGTGACTAAGCACACACAGATGGCAGCACGCAGCTCCCTTCCCATCAGATGGCCTGCAGGAAGAGTGGCAGGGAGAGGGTCACCACAACATTTCACAACCTTTGACACCACTGTGCACACAGAAAACAGCAGGGCTGCCTAACTGCTCTGGGAGCAGTGGCAAATTGCCCTGAGCTTCCTTTCCTTAGTGGGACGAGACAAGGAGTCACTTTTACATGCAGACATTCTGCACACATGCAACACAACCCAAGGTCTCACAGACCACTAGATTTACAGTACAAGCACAAATCAGCCATACAGTGCAGAATGAGATGGCCTGACCATCAGGTAACAGGGAGAAGCAGCATTGTGGTGTACAGAAATCCCTCTAGCAAAAGATCTGTGCCCAGCCAAAAAGCCTTGGTACTGCCATGGGGAAGCTACTCAACACATGGTGCTTTGGGCTGTGCTCCAGGCAGTAGGTATCTCCAGAAAGTATTTGGGAAATATTTTTTAAAATCTAATTCCAGTTTGGCAATATCTTGAGGAAAAGTTAAAGAACATGGCCTATAAAGCTATTCTTGCATGTGAACCTACAAAACCACAACCCAACCAATTCTGTTTAACTCTTCTTCTGACCTTTCACTTTGTTCTCACCCTGCATCACTATCACAGCTGAAAGTCTGAAGCAAAGCCTTTAACATTTTTTAACAGCACCTTTCTATGAAATTCATTCAGAGGCAATTAAAAAATAAACCCAAACCCCAAAAAAAGATCCTCCCATGAACTCTTAACTTACTCTTGCAGCGTTTCCACTCCTTTTTCTTTATATTGCAACTCCTGCTTCATCTGTGCCAATTCTCGTTTCAGCCTGGAGAGCTGAATAATACAAAATAATTAAAAATAAAAATAAGTAACAGTAATTTCCACAATAACAATAATTGGTTTTTAAATACAAACTCTTAAGCTACTTTAAAGAACTGGAAGTGATAATTTCTCTTTTCTTTTTTTGCTTTAAAATTGTGCATTAAAATAACAGAAGACTTTCTTAAATATCATAAGGCCCAATCAAAAAGCAGTCAAAACATTCAGCTTTCAAAGTATTAATTTCCTCACCTATTCTATAAGGTTTCTTTTTCCAATAGTTTATGCTAACAGCTAGCAAGTTTCAACCCATATAAATTTTCTTCTCCTTTTGTAGCAAAGACACCTCTCAACTGTCTTAAATTCTTTAGTCAACTTTAAAAAAGACAAAACATTCAATGCTGTTAATTTTTCAATCCAGGAAAACAAAATTACTGGCAGCAGAACTGTTCTCCCTCCCAGAAATGGCAGCCTGGCTTGCCACAGTTAGTTTTATATTATCCTGCCCTCTCAACCCTCTGGTCAATTGTTTTGATCCAACGAATGAGCATAAATTGAAAGTGACATAGCAAAAATGTCTCCAAAAACCTGTTCTTGTGGTTTTATGGAAACAGTTACCTGAGTAGGTTGTGCAGACCATGGAAGAGCCAAGCATGATCTGCAGAGAAAGAGCTTCTTGCCCTCCAAAGCTGACAGATAACTGAAGGCAACAGGGAGAGGAGAATGCAAGGGACAGCAGACAAATGAGGGGAATAGGGGTTTCAGTATGTGGTAGTGAGGCTAAGAGTGAACTGTGAGCCCAAAGAGGGGCAGGGATGGAAAGAAAAAAGCTCTCTCTTCTGAAGCTACCAAACTCAGGATATTTGCTAGAATTTACCCAGAGCACTCTTGATTTTCACATGTACATCGGTAAATGACAAAATCATTACAAAACAGATTTTTTAAAAAAGAGAATAAAAAAATTAATTTTTTCTTCAGCTCTATACATGGGGCTTTGCATCAGCACCAGGATGCAAACCAGCACTGTCAGAGTCCCACCATCCTGCACAGCTCTCTCCCTCTCATCAAAATTCACAGCACGAGCCCCTAAACTCTATATGCTCACCAGCTCCTTTAACACCCACCAGAAGTAAAATGAGAAAATGCATCCTGTACACCAAAGGTTTATAGTGCTTATTTCATTCTATTTCCTGAAACAACTCAATGACTATGCACACAGTCATTTGAACAGAATATCCTATGTATCCTAGGTCATTTTGTTTAAGGAGAAAGAGAGGAAGATAGTCATAAGTGAAAATCTTGTTTATTTTCTTCATATATTACTTAAATAAATAAGGCTTGTTTTCTTGTTTAGAATACCCTGACATTTAGAGTATGTAAAACAACCAAACACTAGTCAGCATGTAATAAATATATACAGATAGAATAAATGCCTTTGAAGGGTGGTGAATGGGATTGATTTTCAGAGACACTCATGTGAAATGGGGTTACTACAACAAAAATGGAACACTATCCTGCAAGGATAAATGTTTTTTAAAATACTTATTTATCAAAAGCATCAATTTAGTTTTGGTTTTTTTAAATACATAAATAAGGAACATTTTTGTTACAGAACTGCCTATTATTGTCAGAATACTTGAATTTCCCTGTCCTCATAAAAGAGCTCTGGCCAACCAGCTGAAAAATTCTATTTGGCCAATTCGTCTACTGAATTGTGAAGAGATTTCCAAGTGGCTAAACCTGCAGTCCAGCAGAATCTCACTGAAAATGGGTAAATGGGTTTGAACTGAAAGAATCTGGCTGCAGAGCATTTACTACTTGTGGCAGTTTGTATAGAGAAAGCAATTTCTGAAAGCCTGGCTGAGCTTGCCTCTGACATTTGTGTCAAAAATGTTTGCATTTTTACCATGGAAAAAGCATTACTTCTCAAGGGACCAAAATGCAGTGAATATAGAGCTGTTTTAACAGAGCAATGGGTAAGAACAAAAAAGCACTTTTCAATAGAGTATTTCTAGAAATGCATGCAACATTCAGTGTAATGCTAAAGTAAAACAGACCCTTCCTCCCTCCCTTCCCCATGCCTAATTCATATTTTTACAAAATGAAAAAAGATTACTCACTCTGTCACGACGGCTGGCTATTTCTGCTTTAATCTGATATGGGTCATACTTGGTATTAGCTGAAAATCCAGAGAATGCTAAACAGATGGAAAACAGTATTTTACTCTTTATTCCGCCTTCTTTAATACAATTGTTAAGATGTGGCACTATATGATAAACCATTTCATTAATTCTTTTTTTTTACAAGTCACTAGGTTCTAAAATTATCCTCTGTGCTGAAGTACAACTGAGGATTTCGATTTGGCCCATCTGAAACTTTCTTTCATCCTGAATACCACCAAAAATTGCATATAGCAGCACCATGTATTTCCTAAAAGCAATAAGCTCCTGTGATAGGATGATGGCATCTACTGAAGCAAGCAATTTGTGTAATATTAATAATTAGTAGTTACTTCCTAGGTACACTGAATTAACAGTATGATAGGCACTAAAGTTAAAAAAAAAATTATTGTCAGAACAAAATTAGACCAGCTAGGCAGAGAAGCTGCCTTCTAAAGCAACAGTTAGGGAACTGAAATACAAACCAACCCTGGCAAGTAAGGTCTTAAGGTGTCTACAGTCAGGCAATGATTTCAAGCTGTGGCATTACAAGCTAAAGCCTGCACAGATGAACTAAAGGTTCTAGAGGATAGATGGGGCAAGAGCAACCATGATTTATGGAGTGAGCCATTCAAGGCAGCACTGGCCCACTGAAAAATGCCTGGTATGTGAATGGATGGGGTTGTGCTGCCAGACCTTCCATCCTTTTGCAGAGCTGAAGGCTGCTGCACTGAAACCCCTATCCATGTCTGGGGCTGCACGGGGCCTTTCGACTCTTTAAAGAATACTGCAATGCCAAGGTCATGTTGAGCGTGCAGGAACTTGCCAAAATGAGTAGTCATGCCTGGACTAATTCTCTAAATCCAGGATTTTCTATGGATTTTTTTTTTTTGAAACAGTGCTGATCACAACTGAGTCACAAAACTGCTGCATGGGCACCTCCCTGCCAACCCACAACCGCTGAGCTCACCTCCCACTCATAAGCACACGACACTGAGTCAATGGCAGCACCCACAAGCAAAGTGGAGAAAAACAATTTGTGAAGTTTTAGTTCTTTAAATCCAGCAACTTGAAACAAGTGGTGGTGGAGGCAAAGATATTGGCTATATAAGCATCCAACTTTGGTAGTGTAATTGCACTCACATTAGAAGTCTAATATTTCTGTACAGTAAAAGGAGAGACAAGCATCCCACAGTGGAGTGGAGGACTCAAATTAGGAAAAACAAGTGGAGAAGGAGCTTTTGGGAATCTTGAGTTGACAGCATGATTAGTTCCAAAAAGGATATTTTAAAAAAATTTTTAAATCATCCGAGTAATCAACCCACCCCATTTTCTGAAAACCGAAGCACATGACCTTAAACCAATATAAAATATATTAACACATCATAGAAAATTAAAATATTTTTCCACCTCAAAACTAGCAAACAGTTATATGTAATTTCTCTCACAGATTCTCATTATCAACTCCAGATACACCTACAAAACCCTGAACTATCAGAAGATGGAGAAACATAAGTAAATTGGCATAACATTTGCTTACATTACAGATAACTCCAAATTTTGTCATTTTCAGTCATATTTTGTTGCTATTTCAAATAACTTGTTTATCTAAGAGCTTCAAAAATATGAAAAAGGTTATCTTTTTCTAGTATATTTTCATCTTCAACAGAACTTTCTTTCTGTATATTCACCTGAAGTAATTCAATAAAATATCCCAGAGAATTACTGCAAATTAAAAAAAAAAAAAAACAAAAAGCCCAAGGTCTTAGAAAGGTTTTGTAATAAATGTCAATTTAGATTTTATAATCTCAAAAAATACTGACAACACTATCTTTTACTCTATTCCAAGTCTTCAAATAGTTGTTAAACACACTTTACACAATAGTTTCTTTTTTAAAAATTTCTTTCTTAATAGGAAAATACCTTGCTTCCTTTTCAGAAACTTGAACATGAGAGGGGGAAATAAGACTAGTCATAATTGTTCAGTTATGTTACAAACTGAATGACAGAATGCATATATATAAACTAAACAAAAGGATGAGAATCCCAGTTCAACAGTAACAGAATACTTGGTCCAAACCATCTGGGACACCTCAGCTCTGGAAAACAACTTTTATTCAGGATTTTGGCATATGTATGAATTTGCTTGGATTAATAAATACAACCGAATCAGTAGCTAAACACTTCTATCCAGACACCTGCCCTAAGCCCCCTTCCACAGTCAGATTTCTTGAACATCTTCAGAAAAGGCTAAAGCTGAGCTTCCCATTTTTATTAAATCCTTGGCATTTAACAGCAAACCTGCAGTTAAAACAATGACTCTACAGCCACTGAAAAACTAAAACTAAAAAAAAAAAAAACCAAAACCCAGTAAAACTCCACTAATTTCCATGTGGGGTATATCAACTTCTTTGAACTAGTCCAGTTGACTCTTTGACAAAGACACCTGCACCAACCAACAGCCATGACAATGGGGCAACATCTTCAGAATTCAGAAAAAGTGTATTATCTACCCCAAGCTACCAGAGACATCTGAAGAATGAAAAGGGCAGGAAATTATAGCTCTCTATCACCTACATCAGTATCACAGGCTGGCACTCAAGAATGAGGTGAACTAATGAAATACTGTCTCCTAGTTCATGGTCACAGGTACTCTTGAACACAACAGCTTGTCCCTAACTCTTTGTAAATTTGCTAAGCAGACTATGGATCCACAGAAGGTTCCCCTAAGCTGACGGCTCCCTCCTATATTGAGTGGAAATAATCTTTTGAGTTTAGGAGTGCAGGTAGGCAGCTGATGCAGCAACATTCAGCCCTTGCTGCCTTGCAGGAATCATCACTACACCTGGCTCCAAGATGGGCAGAAATACCAGTTGGGATATATGCCTGTTTAAAGTTACATCTCTTTTTAATGTTAACATTTATCCCTAATAAATCTCTGTTGTAATAGATGTAACAGGAATTGGAAGACATTGAATTGCAGAGTCAAAGGACAGCACCTCACTGCTGTAGTCAGAACCTTCATTCAGAGAAGAACCAGGTGATGGAAATACTTCACACTATTTCTTACACCACATCTTGTGAGGGCAGGTGGGCAATATCAAGAAAAGAGAGTAAACTCACAGCTGGCATAGGAACGGCTGTCATCCTCACACATTTTGTGCAATTGTTGATATTCCTCTTGGGCTAGCTCAAAACGCTGCTGCTTTATTTGGTAAATCTCTTTCTTGGCATTCAGTGCCTCCTGGGCAACTATTAAATATTCCTTCAGCATGCGTTCTTGCTCCCTTCTCCATTGTTCCCTCGGATCCTCAATTTGTGTGAGCTCTAAGGAGAGAAAAGTAAAAACATTAAAGTAAAATAATATGACACTTTGTGCCACCAAGTCCAAGTTATTTTTGTTAATGTCCATTCTCAACCAGCACACCTGACACTACAGTGCCCAAAATCACTCCAGCCAGGAGAGAAGGAAGGATGCAGAGTGAAAGAACAGGAAAGGCTTTTCAAATATAAAAGGCATTTAAATGTTATTCTTTTCTTTACAAACCAGTGCAAACCCAAAGAAAACAGTAATTTGGCCCTAACCTTCCCTCATAGCCAACTTGAAAATTCCAAAAATTACCTAAAAACCCAGAACCACAAGGAAAAATTAAAGGTATCTCAATACTTAACCCATAAGTCTATAAATAGCTGGAACTAACTTAAGATACTGCATACAACTTGCATAACATCTTAAAAGGACAAAGGCTACCCCTGCATAGTTAAGAAGAATGAGGTAATTCAACAGAGAAGTCAGCATCTTAGTCTCAAATCCATACAGCTTTTAAATCACTTCTCTTTTTTTTTTTTTTTTGTCTTAAGAAACAGCAGTCTGATGTTTTTCCTTGCCAGGATTTGGACCAGTTTTTATTTAAACACAAACCAAAAACAAGCTTCCACAAACAAAAAGAAAAAAAATCTTTCCCAAATCTATTAATTTTCAAGGTTATTACTGCAAAACAATCTCTTTGCAGTTGCAAAGGCATTTGAGGATGACACACATTAAAATTCTAAAAAATTATTGGTTCATTTTGGGGGGTTTTGTGAGTCAAATAATATGTTTCACATAACAACATTGATGTAAAGCCTTGGGTTTAAATGGAATGTTAATTTCTGATGACTGAAGCTCTACCAGTTAGAAGCTGCTGCAGACACAATGTCAGTGTTCAAAGTAGTGGCAAAATCTGGAGCACAGTCAGGAGCTAAGCACCTAGCAATTTTTCCAGACTTGGTTTCTTACAAGAGATGAAAGCCAGTTATGTTTTGCATTAATCCTGAGTACATAATTCAGTAGATTGGTGCCAGTGATGAAATACAAAACTGTAGAAGATTAAGCACAACAGATTAAGAACTCTAATGGTGTCAAGGTCATGCTAGCAGCTCTAACATTTGAGAGCCATCTGAAAAGTATATAAACAAAAACAGAAGGCTCATCAAAGAGCAGTGCTTCCAACAGATTTGCAGATTAGCTTCCTAAATAACCTTTTCTCTTAACACCTTTCTCTCCCTGCAACTCCTCACATTGAAACAGTACCAAGATAGTGCCTACAGTTCTGCAATCTCTCCCCACTTCCCAGGGACCCCTTTGATTCCCTTCTGACTCCAGTGTCGTGAAAATATCTCCTCTGGCAAGGACAGGATGTGCTTTGGCTTGCTGAGCTGCCATAAATCCTTCTCTACATGGAGGGCAAGCAGAAGAAAACAGAGTTCTGACTGCTGCCCACCCTTCACTAAGGGCATTTCAATTTCCACTGCTACTTCATTTGTCCATTAGTACCTCTGAAATCTGTGCAAATTCTAATATTCCTAAGATTGCTAAATCCCCATGGAAACAATGAGAAATCAGTAAATATTTATAAAACAGACAGGCTTACTAGGATTCAGTTTTTGTCTTGGAATGGCAAACTATTAGTCCTAATCTCAAAAAACAACCCAGGCTAAAGTGTTACGTTCTATCACACATTGAACTTCTGAGATCCTATACTTCAGGGCACTGCATCTCTTACAGAATTATTTCAGAAGCCCTCTGAAAAGCTAGCAGCATTCATCAGAGGTAGAAAACTTCTTTAGTGCATGGGAATCTCTGCTTTTTTCTAGTTTATGAAACTTTGCCCTGGATTTCTAAACAAGTTTGCCACATAACAAGACCAAAGCTACATTGTATGATAAAATTAACTTCCTTCACTTCTTTACAACCAATTAGAAAAAAACCCACTATAGTAACTCAAGAACAGTCCCAGACAAATGCAGAGAATATATTATTCCCTCACTAGGGAATGCCCAACTGCTTAGAGGAGACTTCAAAGGTTCCTAAGACTCTGAGGAGGAGGGAAAGGAATTCTGTGGCTGGCAACCGCCAAGGTTTTTAAGCAATGGTTGGATAACAGCCAAGAGCAGCTTAGTAAGGGTGTCAACAAAGTACTGAATTTACAGAACAAGATGGAGATCAGGGTTGGAAGCACCATTGAGATTTACAGCAGATTCTTCTGTTCCTTGTTTTTTTCCAGTTTAAATGGAAAACTATTGCCTAGAAATCTTTTTCTTGCTTCCTGGGTAAACAAACATAGCAAAAGACTTAGAAAAAATCAGACGTATTGCTGTTTTCTTTTAAAAGGTGGAAGGGCAAAAAGCTTGAGAGAGTGCACAAAACATGAGAGGTCCTTGGTAAGTGTAAGTGTAGAAAGACTCTCTTTGAATTATCCCTTGCATTTTCTCACAGTATTTCTTGACACTGAGGCACTTCTAACTGTTTTGTCAATTAACACAGAACTCCAATGCTGCACAAAGCATTTAACCCAGTCAGGCACAAGAGACAATCCAAATGTTTTTTCCTGAAGCTGCTGTTCCAAGTAGTTTAGACCTACTCAGTTCAGAAAAGCATTTCTTCAGCTCCAAGACCATCTCGTCCACTTGTCTGACACCACCTCACGATGCACATGATTGTCTCCTCATTACTTCTCACTTCTACAAAGGAAATTTATGCAGTCTTGATTGGCACCTTTGTTGTCCACAGTTTAAAATTGGATCAAGCGTCCAACTAATTTCTGAATAATAATTATCCAGCTATAATATCAACTCTGTCTTCCCTCTTATTATAAATCTTGCTGGAATATGAAAGCACTGTATTAGCCTAAGGGTGACAAACCCATTTCACTGTGACGGTTGAATTACCATTTAGGATAATATCTGTGGGCTGCAAGTAATTAGCTATCATGAAAGAGACAAATTTTGCAACCTTGTTAATTGTTGAATGATTTCTTTTACTCAGTTCAGCACTGTCCACATGAAGCTTCTCTACCTCTGTTCATACATTAACTTCATTTCATACCTAATATGATTAGCTTTACTTTTCCAGGTCCATTAATATTCATCTTTTCTTTCTGTCTACCCACTGATCATTTGGGAACTCAACTGATCTTTACAAAGATTCTTTTCTACAGTTTTTGCTCTCAATTGCACAGGAAAAAATGCAAGCCAGATCTGACATGCCTACAATGATTAATATCCCTTCTGTAAGTTCAAACTTGAATGTGGTAAAGCTGCTAATAACAAAATTCAAAAAGCAAAAGGAAGCCCTGTTTTTGCATGTGATGGTGATTGTTATTCCTATAACAGAGACCTAGCTTTTTTAAGGCATTGCAATAGGAATTAATGTTCTACTCATTTTCTACTCTAAATCCACCAGCAAATTAAAAATAAATTTAAAAGTTGGCAATACCTTAATTTTTTTTAAAAAATATATGCATTCGTGCACATACTTTGGTGTAAGTGCACTCACTTTGGTGTAAGTGCACTCCATTACTGTACTACAACATAACCCTCACTTCTAATTAAATTTCAACGTTACTAAAGTTAGTATGACAGCAATCCTTAAACTAATACTTTTTTAAACACAGAGTTATTTTAAGAATTACCTAACAGTCTGTATTTATTGCCTTTGAATTTTCTTGTCTATCTATCCTTGTGGTTAATGTATCAACAGCTGTTTAAAGTTTATCATTTAGTTAATGATCTTTGTTAAATTTCACAACAAATAAGTACATGTATAGGTCAAACGATACCATGGGAATATTTATTATTCTGTTGTTTAGGTTTTTTAAAGCAAGTAATTGTGAAACCACAAAACACAAGTAATTCCAATGATGGTTGGAAGCCCAAAGTTATTATTACACTTTCATTCTTTAATTGACTAGATTTCAAGTAGATAGTATTGAGGTTGGTTTTTCAGATTATACTATTTACCACTGCTGTCATAGCCCATGTAACTACTTTCTTCTTTTCTTAGTCCCCACCAACTCCCAATTTCCCATAATACTGAAAGCATTCACTCAATGGCGATAAGAAGTTTAATGATAGCACAACAGTAACAGCAGCAGCAGTACAAAGCTATAAAGATAAGACATTTTTTTTTAAGTAGAACTGGCAAATGTGCCACAGTGATGATACAAAGCTCAGCAATAGTCCAAAAAGGAAAGTGTTCAAAATTAGTTTCCAAAAGGCACATCTGTTTTCTGTTGTCTTTTTGATAGCATTTTGTACTGCATTAAAACATAAAATATATATTGCTTAAGCAAGAATGAGATTACTGTATTTCACTGTGCTTCTGATTAAAAATCAGCACACTTCTCTCAGAATGTATTTTGGTTTTCAATGTATAAGAGTGAACTATGGATGACAGGAAAAACAGGAAATGTAAAAATGTAACACAAAAGTCTTTCTATATATGACAAAATGCAACATCAAAATTACTAATACTTCACAGTATGACCAAGCAAACCAAAATATTTTGATACACTACATTTCAATCATAGGTTGTAAAATTCTTTACAAGTGGAATTCTTTACAATTTTGCCCCCATGTGAAAGATAAGGAAACATGTTCAGCAAGAAATTATTTGCATACATTTTCTCAGTGCAGCACGAGGTGTAAAAATGGTATAGGAAGCAAAGTTAAAGAGTAAACATCAGCTTGTTAGCATTCCTCAAAACAATCACATATCTACTCACGATTTATGTGGTCCATATAATAAACTCCAATCTGTTGATCGTAAACAGTTTCCCATCCCAAAGGAAGCTCATCACCAACACAGTCAGCAAACGTCAGGGGCTTTGTAATCCTGTAAAAATAAAAATAACGCAAATAAATACAAAAAGTTCCAGAGTTTACAATGCAATGAATGTTATTACATGTTTTGAAGATACCTTTGCCAGTTGATCAAAAACTAGTTATGCTACTTAGGAATGTGCTGATAATTACAAACATACAGTTTCAAAATAAATTTTCATTTAAATATGCTGACAGATACTCCCCAAACAGGTAAGACAAGCTTCTCCCCTCTAGTTTCTATGTATAACAATTTAATTATAATGGCATGCAGTCCTGCCAGTTTTTCTCCCATACTGCAAAGAATATACATGTGAAGCTGGAGTTCACCACTGCTGAAACTACTAGAAACTTTATAGGTTTTAACTTCTTTCAGGTGACAATGTAGCAAAATTGCTTGTCTTTAAAAAAAAAAAAAAAACAAAAAAAATAAAATTCAAGACAGCACTATATAACAGACTTTCTCTTTTCAATTGTACATTTCCAACCATTAATGATATTCTCTTGGTCCAGACATATCCAAATTACTTCCTCTCCCTCAAAAAGAAGAGACAAACAAATGCCTCGGAAAAATTCTGAAGCAATTAGACCAGAAACAGTAATTAATAAGTAACTGCATTACTAACTAAAAGCTTAAAACATCATAGTCCTTGCTAGACAAAGTCTTAATAGATCAGTGGGCAATAGAAAACTGGAACAGCCATGTCAGTGTTGACAGGGACACTGAAAGTACTCGGTTCCATATTATACAGAAAGACTCTAAACCAACACAGCTCTAGAACAGCAAAGTATATAAAAAACTAGGAAGAATAAATAATATAAATATAAAAGCCTTTATGCTCAGTCTAATCATGTTTATTACTCAAATATTGATTTTAATCTTTACGTAACCCCTAGGATAATGTTTTCCACTACAAGCCGTCACAAAATTCATATATTGAAAAGCTACTAATAAAGTAGTTTCTATTACATCTAGGATATAGATACAACACCTCCCTCACATATTTGTTGACGCACTTCTAATACCTACGATGACAACTTTGCAAACATTAAATACATGCATTAATTTAGGGACTGAGTTAAGCTCAACAGAATCTATAGCATTATACTTTCTGTTGTACCTCCACTTGTACATTGCAATACCAGTTAAGATTTCTGACACCAGATTTGGGCTATGCTTACAAATACACTGCTGAATGGAGAGACCATTAGGACTCATAACTGCCCTTCATCTGATAACACCTGTATAACACAGTAACTTTGTCTGAACTAAAGTATGTCTGTCTTTGAACTTGGAAGTGCTTGCCCATCCCAAAATAAAACAAACCAGAACAATCCAGTGGTAAAAACTTAAAATGATGGAAATACTACTACAGCTCCATTCTAGCTAGCCCAATGGTGCAGTAAGCACACCATTCACCACCAACACACAACACAAAATTTGCACACAGCAAACAGAAAAACTGCATTTGCCTGCCTCCTGAAACTATTTTACAGTGATTGAGATTATAGTGTTCAAAATTAACTGTAGCAGAATAATTTTCAAAATACCCTTATTTGTTTCAATGTCATGTTTCAACAGCTCTGCACAACAGTAGAAAGATCAAGCTATTCAGGTCAAATAATAGCTTGATCCTACTTGGTTGATTCTCCAACACATATAAACAGTTCAACAAGAAGATGTACATAAACTTGTGCACCACTATTTAAAGTAAAAATTTTCCATTATTGACAAATATGTAGTTTACATCATGTAATTATGCAAATCCAGAGATGCTCTATTCAAGAAAGAAAATGTTACTAGGAACTGACACAAGCACTCTCATTAATTCATTTAGCAGTCAGGCAGCCCAGATATTGCCAAAATACTCCTGATCTCCCTGGAATTCAGTCAAATATTAAACATACAAAGTACAGCATTTTTTCTTAAACTCCCATGGTCCTGTTCTGAAGACATAATGTTTACAATTTCTCAAAGTAGTCTAGACATCAGCTCCTAAATTACCGCACTATAGACAAGATTTTCTTTGGAATGAGTTATGAGACTTGCTTGCCTGTTACACAAACATACCCTCACCCTTTATTCATAAATAAAACCTGCACATGATACTCTAACCTTTCACACTACAAAAACTTTAATTCAATGCTCTCTGTGATCCTGCCAGGACTCAGACTTGCAGGACAAGGACAATGTTCACTTTTAGGAAAAGGGAGACTGAAGAAAACCAATGCATCTGGTTTAACCAGTTTTCATTACAGCGTTATAAAAGCATGTGTGAACAGTTTAATTAATAGTTTTGAAGGAAAACTTGTAGGGAAAAAAAAACCCCAACACATAAAAAGCTGTCTTACAGATATTCAGACCATTATTAAGTTGATGTTGCTCATTTTAAACTATAATCAAAGTTGCTCCAAATTGGATTCCCTTCAGACAAAGCACAATGTCATACTGACTCAATCCAGTCACATTTATACCTATGTAGCTGGATCTTCTGCCAAAGACAAAAAAACTAAGGATTGGAAGTTTCTGCCTGTGTTTTGCACTGCTTTGACAAAGTGAACTGAAAAAACACCTTCCTGGTTTAACCAGCACAATTCTGAGGACAAGATTAGTTTCTTGCCAGTTAAGGAAACTAGGGCTTTTCAGAATAACAAAGACAAAATGGAAGAGATGCAGATATCTACATTGGACGTCAGCCACAAAGTACAGCAGTTGACTGCTGAAATTAAGTATCTTCTGGAAATACTGCTTTATCCCTCTGGGTTGTTGTTTGTTTTTAATTAACTTAAGTTCAATAAAATAGAAATTACCTTTTCTACTTTTTTATAAAGAATTGTACAAGGTACATCTGTTAAAACATTTCAAAGTATTGAAATAAAGACAAAACATTTTCAAAGAATTATAAAGACAAAGACACAACAAAAATGCTGCCATCTTTGATGAAACAAAAACCAGGGCTGTCCCAAACTGGGCTATTCACAGCAAAGAAAAACTAAGGCATTTATCTGATTGAGGTAGCAAACAATAACACACTCACCCATGATCACCTCCTGTTTCCCCCAAAACAACTGGCGGACAATAATAAGAAGGTTCTGAACTGTAAGCTGAAGATGAAAATCCTCTGGGACCAGTTTACAGCATTAAGTTTTTGCAGCCACTGGACCTACAGGCCAGGTACAAGTAACAATTCTCCAT
The DNA here is from genome assembly GCF_028551555.1 of Melozone crissalis. Classification (NCBI taxonomy): domain Eukaryota; kingdom Metazoa; phylum Chordata; class Aves; order Passeriformes; family Passerellidae; genus Melozone; species Melozone crissalis. The sequence continues at coordinate 55,593,796 of NW_026535791.1, read as the reverse complement.
GGGGAACAATTCTGCACAGATTAAAAAACCAACCTTAATATCAGATTAACTGACTTTATCTTTTCCAAAAATAATGATGCTCTTCAGTCCTTAGGCACCCAATCTTTTGTGACTCTGAAACCCTTCAGAAGCAAATACAGAATCACATAAGAAAGCTTTCATATTCCAAATCCAGTATATCAAGTCCAGAGAAAAATCTTTGAGCAATGTCATGCACCTCAGATCTGTCACTTCTGACTCTGCCCAAATTAGATGTTTTTCATTAAGACGAAATAAAAGCCAGGTATTTGCACTCAATCCAACAGACACATCTGAAAACACAAGTTTTATTCGCATTTTCTCTGCTTCAATTACCAAGCTTAACAGTTAGAATGCCGAAATTAAACAGTAAAATAAAACCAAATAAGTGACCAAAATAAGTTTTTTCTCCTCCTTGCATACTTATTTTGAATCTTTATCCACTACGACACAAAGAAGGACTCCACAACACATTATTACAGTTTTCTGAATATGTGGCAGCACAACAAGTATTTCTTGAATGCATGGGAAGTATTTCAGTTCATGGGACTGGATGGGGAGAAGGAAAGGCTTTAAAAGATAATGGCCAAATACCATTTAAAATAATTTACTTCAAAGTGCTTTCACCTTCAGATACATTGTTAACAGCATCTAATTTTGACGTCCTCTTTCCCCCACCAAAAAACCTCACAGAAAACCTCAAACTTCACATAATAAAGAAAAGCTTCCCAGTCCAAAGGAAAGACATGCTTCACATCTCCAAAGCACAGTTTCACAGATAGAGTAGGGCAACTTCATTGTCACAGACCTTCAAAACCAAAACCACATCACTAAAAGCACAAGGCACTGGAAAATTTTAGGTAAGATCCTCAGTCTTCCCATGGCCCTGATGCCACATTAGAGGACCCTGGCTGCTTGAAATCCCTAGGTCTAATTGAGTAAAACTTCCCCTGGGAGGAACTAAATAAAGACAAACACAGCCTGTTTTTCCAAGATCTTGAACAGGAAATCGAAAAGGTGTTCCAAAGTAGAAACTCTTGTAAACTAGCTGCCCTCCTTTAAACAATGCCTAGACACCTAAATTACATACAAGGTCACCTCACCTTTCAAAGTGGGCCTTGATTAAGAGGAAAGCACTAACCATGAGGGCTAATTATGAAAAAGAACCATCGAGTTCCGAACAAAAGTCTGTAGGAGACAGAGAGAAGGATGCAAGAATAGCAGCTGTCAACAGTGTTTTTAATTTTGTTTCTGATTTTGGTCAGGTCCGACGGCAGAAAATATGTAACAAAATAACAAAATTTGATACACCTCCACAAACAACTAGGAGAAAAAATTCCCTTAAACCTGATCTCAGTCTGAATTGTCATCTAACGGGACAGATGTTTTTGCCTGACAAATGCAGACACAGAAATTGTATTACTAATTTACCAGGAAACTGCATTAATTCACATTAGAGATCTGAAGAACACCATGCAATGTAAAAATGAGTAATAGAATAGCTAGAAAAGAATTAGCAATCTGATAAATCTAGCAATAGTTTCTCCAAGGAAAGTATTATGCCAAATATATTACTGAAGTGTCACAAGGCAAGAAAGAGAAAAGGCAAAATGAGAAATCATGCATACACTTTAAAGCTTTCAGTCAATGTTTTTTTCTTTCCTCCTTTCAAATATGAATTTAAGTTACAGATATTGCTATAAAGTTCAACTAACTCTCTTGTCTTGTACCATGGCTCTTATTCCCTCCAACTGCATGGAGAGGGGAAAAAAAAATCCCAAACAAACGAAACCAAGAAATTGAGAAGCACTGCTGCTTCACAGACACTGACAAGAAGAGCTGCTTACACTGAGGGGGAGAATGGGAGGATTGTTATTATGTTGTTTTTACAAGTTACACTGCAATCCTGGAAGCACTTCTTCAACAACTTCCACCACCATAGCTCTGGCCTGGGCAGCAAGAGCATCTCTGTGACAGAGAGGGACACAGCTGTGCCGTGACTCCAGAGCAGGGCAGGGACACAGCAGGCACACACTGCCCGAGCAGGGCAGGGACACCGCAGGGACACAGTGCCCAAAGTCACTGCCCAAAGCAGGGCAGGGACACGGCAGGGACACACTGCCCGAGCAGGGCAGGGACACGGCAGGCACACACTGCCCAAAGTCACTGCCCAAAGCAGGGCAGGGACACGGCAGGGACACAGTGCCGAGGGAAGCAGCTTCCCCCGCAGGGCAGGACCAGGCACCGGTCAGAGCCCTGCAGCCTCACCCGGCAGCACACGGCAGTGCCACCACGAGCTCCAGACCCACTGTTACAGTGCTCTGGAGTACCCCATGGTTTTCCTCCTCGACTGTCCTCCATCCACTCAGCTCTCTGCAAGCAGCCAAGTCATAAAAATGAAATGGATTTTGAAATAAAGTTTGGCAAATTACACACCAACTGCTTAGTCAAAAGTACAACAAAGTTCACCCAACTATAAGTATCTTTTCAAGATACAAGTTTCTTTTAACCTTTTTCTTAATCCAATTTATGTATCTTCATTTTACTACGTGATTTAACCTCAGACTGAATAAAATAACTCACTGAACATCTATTCAATTCTTCCTTAACATCTATTCAATTCTTCCTTAAAATAGATCCACAATACAGATGGCCAGACTGAAACTTACATAAGTGAAATTCTGTGCTCAGGACAAAGAGTTAAAGAAGGTAAGGTGTTCAGAGTCATTGCTGGGATACATTTCTCTTGGAAAAAAAGGCACCCTGCAGCAAGGAAATCACAGCACCAACTCTTCTAAAGGTGACTTGAAATTTAGTCTTTTTAAGACCATACTGTATTTTGCATCTATTTATGTTGTTATTATTATTATATTTCATTTTTTCTTTTTTTTTCTTTACAGCAAATAAACTGATAATAGAGTTTTAATACTGTCCAATCAGTGCATTTGCTTCCATTTACAAGCCAACACAGCAAAAATCAATGTGCAAAACACAAGGCACAGGATGGCACTAGCTAGCCATTTGTACAGTAATAAATCAACTTCATGAAGTGTGAGGAAAATGTGTGAGAATTATCAGACCATTTTCAAAATTTAAACTCTGAACAATGAGATTTTGCAATGCAAAATGTATGTAAAGCTACACAGCTAAGAGAGAACCTATATGACTTGTTGACTTCAAGAAGCAATAGCAGCTTACATTGTCTATAAGCACGTCTAAGAAATGTACCCAAGGACATCCTCTTACCTTTCACTATTCTAGAAAAAATAAACATTTACTAGCAAGCAACAATAGTCAAATAACACACTTTTGTTTTTACCCTTTCTCATAATCCCCAAAACCAAAACAGCTGAAAACTACTGGCTTAGTATGTTGAAACATAAAATGCTATGTCCAACTGCAGCTCTCGCATAACTTGTCTGGCTGCTCAGGAACTGCTGAAACAGTTCCACACAAGCAGCCAAGTCTTCCAGCAGCTATCCATTTCTTAACAGCAGCTATGATCCATATCCAAAATCAGGACACAAATATTATGGGAAATACTTGCTGAAAATATTTCATGTACACAACGAAAATGCCTTTCTCAAAAATCACAGCCAGGTTAAAAGTCAATGCTTTTAAGAAAACTATTTTTGTATCTGCAATTTATTGTGGTTTTTTACAGAGGGTAAACAGTAAAAAAAATGGGCAGAAGGGTTAAGTAGGTCTATCTATGAATGCTTTAAAACTTATTTAGTTTCTGTACACATAGATAGCCTGAAGTGACCAGCAGCTGTACAAAACTACCAGCCCAATCCTAAGATTAGCAGTGGGGCAAAGACAATTGCTGGAGGGTCTGGCTGAAGAAAAGCAGACTGGACAGCAGATGACTTGACATCTATATCAGAAAATAGACAAAAGTATATATGGCAGCTGGATATAAACTGTAAGAGGAAAACAGAAGGAATGTGTGGCAGATAAGACAGCTAAGGAGGGGAGGTATGGAAACTACAGTTTCTGATTTTAAATCCCACCTTCATACTGAATATGCTCTTTGCTAGAAAGAGTAACATGCAAAATATTTACAACTTTTCTTATGCCACTTCTACTCAAAAATCTCTAAATATTTACAAGATCTTCTTGAGGACTTCTGTGTGAGACTCAAAAAAAAAAAAAACCCTGAAATCAAATGAATAAGAATCAAAAGGTAAACTAAACAATAAAGAAATTCAACAGACAATTTCAAAATTCGAGAAGCAATCTGAATTCTTCCACTTGTGTAAGAAGCCTAACATGACATTACACGTGTCCAGACACAGCACAGCTTTAGAGCAAGCAGGTACGCAGTGCTCTAGTTTCACTGATTCTGAACCAACATTTCTACCTTTTCTCCAAAATCTGTGCATAGCACCATTTTCCAACTACATCTGATTGATAATCAAGGTCTCAGCTAGTAAAGGCCAGGCACATAGTTACCCATTTATTTCTTCCATCCTGCAAATCACAACTCTGCAACCTTCTCTTGGAGACAGGCAAGTCATCCAGCTGTCAGATTTCTACGTCCTCAGAATATACTAAAACACATTTCTGTGTTCAGTTTTGGCTAACAAACTGCTTGACAGCTGTAACCTTAGTTTTGCAAAGACTCCTCTGGTTTCAAGATATACATTTCCAGCTAGCTTATTTGACCATGGTCAGGCCCATCAGTTAATGAAACCATTGTAGAAGAGTCAGTGGGAGAGGCAATAAGTGCTTCACCCTCACAGAGAGGAGTGCATGTATATATATATTTGTGTGTATGTATGTATATGTGCTTGTGTGTAAGAGTATGCCTATACACAGAAAATATTCACTTCCGACTGCCGCTCACAACTCTTGCATGCAGCCACCAGATGAGGAGGAAACACCTGCACTTTCCTAATGGAAGTCACCCGAGCAAAGGTGAAAAAGTGCATCTGGAAAGATCTTACCAACAAGTTCTTAGTAATAAGCATTTTGCACATGAACAAGAATCATGGGAGGAGTTCAAAGCAGGAAGAAATGTAGCAGACAGGAAAATGGTCCCCAGGAGAAAAATGGGACATAAAACTCCAAATTCAAGTCCATGAAGCTCCATGTGTTGGAACAAAAAGAGGCACCAAAAGAAGCTTTACATCTCAGTAAGAAGTAAAATGGTCTTACGTGCTGCAAGACACTATCATGCAGTTGAATACTTCCTGAGGACTCTTCATGATCACTCGAAGTTTACATCAAAACAGATTAGAACATCCTCACTATTATATTGGCTCTTTCACTAGCAGTTTATTAAAATGTTTTGGTTATCACTACTAATGCTTACTAGTGCAGCAGAGAAGTGTAAAGTTCTTCAATTACATTATTACTATTACATGCTCTTGCTAACCTCAGGTGTCCTATATCCAGAAAGTTTACACCAGCATTAACTATCTTGTTACCTTTAAGTCTGACCTTGCTAGACTAAACTTTTCTTCAAAATTTTGACATCTATGTGACTGTCCCAAACATTAAAGCAAAGATTTTTCCATAACTTTCTAATAGCCAATGGTAATTCAAGTTTCTGCCCATTTATAATGGCTATCTCTTCACCACTGGAGGCGTTCCTCTCCCTTAAATTTATCATTCTTCTTTACCAATTATCCAGATTGGAAATAACTAAATATATATGTGTGTGTGCATATGTGTATAGGTGCACACACACACACGATGCGTCCACACAATGTATCGATTTAATGGTGTAAACACCATCCAAGTGTTAAATGACTGAAGCTTAACTTAGACATTCTTCAATGAAGAAAGCACTGTGACACATTTTTGTGAACTCTTTAAACCACTTTAGACAAGCCTTAGCAACACAGAAAATCTTACATTAACTGGTACCCTTTGGGCTGACTAGAAGGCAAGTAGTTGCAGATGCACAGAGGTTAACTTTAGAATCTTGAAGTAGAAATGCAATTAGAACCCAATGGATGCAGGACTGGAAGGGATACAGTCAAGTTCGCAGACAATACAAAATCAGGAGGAGCTGCTGACTCCCTCAAAGACAGGGAAGCCCTGCAGAGACCTAGACAAATTAGGAGAGATGGGCAATCACCAACTATATGATGTTCAACAAGGGAAAGTTCCAGATTCTGCACCTGGGATGGGGCAACCCTGGAAGTATGGACAGACTGGGGAAGGAGGGGCTGGAGAGCAGTGCCAGGAAAGGGACCTGGGGCTCCTGCTCAGTGGCAAGTTGAACATGAGCCAGCAGTGCCCTGGCAGCCAGGAGGGCCAGCCCTGTCCTGGGGGCATCAGGCACAGCACGGCCAGCTGGGCAAGGGAGGGGATTGTCCTGCTCTGCTCTGAGCTGGGGCAGCCTCACCTCGAGTGCTGGGGGCAGTTTTGGGTGCCACAATGTGACAAAGATGCTAGCAAGCATCTAAAGGAGGGCAACAAAGATGGTGAAGGGCCTTGAGGAGAAGCTGTATGAGAAGCAGCTGAGGGCACTTGGTCTGTTCAGTCTAGAGGAGACTGAGGGGAGGCCTCACTGCAGTCTACAGCTTCATCATAAGGGGAAGAGGATGGGCAGGCAGTGATCTCTCCCCTATGGTAACCAGTGGCAGAACCCAAAGGAATGGCCTGAAGTTTTGTCAGGGGAGGTTTAGGTGGATTATTAGGAAAAGGTTCCCTCAGAGGGTGGCTGGGCACTGAACAGGCTCCCTGGGTAAGTAGCCACAGCATGAAGCCTGACACAGTTCAGGAATCATTTGGACAATACTCCTGGGCACACGGTGTGACTCTTGGAGATAGTTCTGTGCAAGGCTGAGAGCTGCACTCTATAAGCCTTGTGGGTCCCTTCCAACTCAGCATATTCCATGACTCTGTGAAAATCCCTCTCATACGCTAAGGTCCAACATTCTGAAAATATGCCAACAAACATCAGCTAAAGGGATTTTTAATTCCTGTAGTCTGAAAGAAACAATGTTTTAAAAAGGCTATAGCTAATGTTTCTCTACAGGTAAACAGAAGTTTAATGACAATAGAAACAGACATCCATGTGCCTACATGCACAAACAAGCCTAGCACTATTCTGAGTGAAAATTTAGTTAACTTGATGTTTCAAAATATTTTAAGCCTCAATCCTCAAAAAACTTACTTGGAGTTGAATATACTTGGAGTATATTCAAGTTAGTTGAATATACTTGGAGTATATTCAATTAACTTTTTCTGAAATTATTTTCATGAAACTATTTGCACCAACAAGTATTATTCAATCATCCTAATAAAAAAGAAAGCAAATGTTCAAAGTTACCAGAAACCATTTCTACAGAAATTAAGCACAAATTGAAAAACAATGGGAGGAAAAAGTAAATGCAACTGGCCTGAGTAAAAAAAAAAAAAAAAAAAAAACAGTTGGAAAAATACATATTCAAGAAACTGTTCTTTTCAAGTCTTGGAACAAAGTGATGTGTAGATAAGTGCCAAAAGAATATGCATACCATGACTTCACATACATCCTATTCAAAACAAATTGTGAGGTAAAACAGTAAACAAAGGCCTCACACCCAGAAAAGTCTACAATGCCAGCTAATATTAGAAGTTCAAGACAAGAGTTTCTTATTTAATCTTTCAAAACAGCTTTTCTCCTCCTTGTCTTCCAACACACTTGAAAATGTGTTATACTCATCCTGTATTTTTCCTAAAAGTACCACATATGGCATTTCTCAAACATGTTCAATACTCACATTCCTGGAAATTTTACGGACTCTTTTGTACCATTTCTATGTTATGTCTTCTAACATGCTACTGAGCTGTCACGCACTGACTTTGCCTGTAAAGCAGAGAAATTTTGCCTTGTAAAAGGCCACAGCTCTGGCTCCAAGCCCCTCTCAGTGGAGTCTGTGCCCATGGGCATGGAGGGAAACCTGCAACCAGAGAGGACATCACACTGCACTGCAGCAGCCCCCTGCCCAAGCTGCACTGCAGATCTGCACAGAAGGCTTTCCACACTGCTCCTCTTCTTCAGTTCTCAACTACATCAATAAAGCAATGCTTGCTTTATGTGAGGGTGAAAGAGTGCAACTGCTGTGACATGCACACTGCATCCAAGGGCACTGTTTCAATCCCTTGCCTGAACAGTTACTAAGCCTGATGTAGCACCAAGCAACTGAAGTGGAAATATGTTGACAGGATCTTTGATGCTTTGGGGTTTCAGAGTCCATTTCTTGCAAGCACTGATCTACAGCAGTTACCTCATTATTTAAGGTTTTTCCACTCTTCCAGGAGTAACAGACCCTTAGTCAAGCATGAATGGATGAATGTTTCAACTGCCCAGAAGTGGTGATTAGTGACTATTGTATATGTTAGCATCCTCAATCTACCCATTTATTTCAAAACTCCATATTTTAAGTGGAATTACAAAAACAGTTAATGATTATCTATAAGATATTAGAAGTGGTCTAAAAATAAACCTATTAAAGAGAACTGTGCTTAAAATGTGTTTTATTTTCCAAATATAATCAGGAGACCTAAGAAAAGAAATTTCAGCTCCCTAAAACCTTTGGTGCTTTTATACCAATGGAACAACAATCCCCCTGCAAAGTAAAATAATTTCTTTAAGCCAAATAACTGCCTAAGGTAAAAAGCAATGATTCTCTAACAATTTGCAGCCTTGCTACATTTCCTTCTCCACAGCTCGCTCTTTGCCTTTAAAATTACAGATACAGCTGTCAAGTTATTTACACTTTATAACACATTACTTTTATATAACTCCTAAACTTTTGATTCTCAACAGTCCCAATCTACCAGCCACAAACAGAAATTCATGTTATCTGCACATATATAATGTTAACATAGATGTTGTGGAGAAGATTCTGTAAGACATTAAACTCTTAGAAGTGCTTCTACACTCTACATCAGCACCCTTGTCAGACAGTAATTTTCAAGCTTTTAGGAAAACTTAGCCCAGCTCCTGTTCTCCCAATAAGCAATTATCCTACTACTATTATGATTCCCCAAATACACCTGCTTTCTACAGTCTTCCTTAATGCTGACCTTGCAAATTAATGCACTATATTTCCCAATCAAAACTAGTGATTTAGTAATCTATCCCAAAGTCAGTTTTACCTCTGAACATTTTTAAGAGGTTGAACTTACAAATTTTGATGCTATTACTTCTATGGTCGCCAGTAGTTGTACAATGTATTATACCTGAGCTTCCAGTTAGACTAATAAAGTAGTTCCCAATAAGTAATACGAGGAATTACTCACAACTTCATGCTTTTACATATATACAAGAATAAAAAATACTTTGTGAAAAAATCCAGAGAAATCCAGTGAAATACTGTATTTCTACTGATTTATAATAATGCAGTATGAAAAAAAAAAACTTAGAAGAATCTGCTCAAACCCAATGTAAAAAAACACTTCGAACTCTCAGATTTTTTTTAATATATAAAAATTAATCAAACCATAAAACAGCACAAGCAGTATTGAGAGTTATTTTACAGTATAAAATTTCACATATACCAGAAAATGGGAAAGTAAAAACCAGTAAACAGGAGAAAAAGCACAATTATAGAAGACTGGCCATGCCATCAAACCTACAGTGATCCTAATTTGAACATAAGTGAACATCAACAAATACCTCTTCATTAAAACAGCAGTGGAAATCTGATTAAATTTACAGTAAGATATTGAATAGACTTCAACAGTAGATGGCCTCCTCTTCTTCCGCCCCATCTCCCATGACGGAGGAGGTTAAAAATAGAGGCTTCCGTTTCCTTAGATTATTTCACTTTAAACTTTTCTAGAGCACTGAAATAGCTACTTTGCCAGCTTCCTACATTTGTGTTAGAAAAGCAGTGTTAAAAACACACATTTACAGCAACTCAGGAAACTGGCTTCTGTGGCTTGCATTATTATTATCATTTGTAAATGACAAGCCTCTCTAGAAGTGGGAGGTATCTCTTCCAAATTCTCCTTTTGGATGTTGCTCACCCAAAGGTCCCTTGCACCACATAGTGACATATTTTTGGAATAAGCTGTACTGGCATATTTTTCTATATTTATGCATTCCTTTGCAGTTAGTAAATGCAGATATTTTCAGTGCACAGTGCTCAGTTCCTCATATCCAAAAGCAGCTCCACTACTAGGAAGCAAAGCTTAAGAGCTGTAGAAAGATAGCTCCAGCTCCCTCTCTCCCTGCCCTGAGCCTTTGAGGAACTCAGCCACAGGAAGCCCCTAACTTCCACCATGGCAGCACAGAGTGGCCCCAGCTGTCCAGGTCATTATTTCAAGGTCAGAAAATCACTGTCATCACCCAATTCAACTCCTGCATACTAGAAGCCACAAAACTTCAGCTGGTAATCCTTGCAGCTAGCCCAACCTCATGGGCGACCTAAAATATACCTCCCATAGTGACAAGAGAATTGTTTGTAAATATTGAAAAAATGTACATTGCAGAAAAAACATCTGAATTCTTTATCTGGAAGCACTGAGTATCAACAACCAAAAGTAGCAGGAATCTAAATTCTGCTGCAATATGAAGTTGTATCATCTGCACATTACTATAAAGCAGTGCCACCCATTCATTAGGAAGTCTGGTATGCTTCGTTAGGCATTCCCTCATTAGGCAATTTTTTTATTGCTTTTTATTCTGTTAGAGTAGTTGCCTTGGCTGAAGCTCTCCCTTCTGAGGGCGTGCCTCCTTCTCATCTCTTGTAAGAGTCAATTAAAACAGCTCTGCCAGTTGAAACAATGAAGCACAGGAAAAATGCTGTCCCGTCCCTCCCCACCCCCCTGCTTCTATTCTTATATCAGTCCCCCAGACAATCTCAGCCCGGCTAACCCTGGGACCTGAGTTCTGTAGGTATCCCTCTATTCCCAAGGAAAAAACATGCAAGTCTGGTGAAGGTACAAGGGAGTTGAAGAGGGGAATATCGTTGCACATGCTCATCATAACTCTGAAGCATGGAAGCTGAGGTCTTTGCAGATTTAATCTCCATTGAACACATTCCAGCTTCTCAAGATCTCTTTTGGCCACACAGCCATTTAACTCCAGTGTTTCAGGATATTCAAGAGGATTGCTCCTCTTTCCTGCAAGGCGCAGCTCCAGAAAAACAATTCCAGTACAACCCTGCTCCTTCCAGGGACAGACTAGGAAGTCAGTTTCTCCTTCCAGTCTCAATACAAACTGTTAGCACCTGAACATCAGGGAGCAAAAAAGGAAGCAGACACAAAGGGATACAAAAGAATGACGAACATGGGAACCAGGGGCTGCAAGAAGAGGCAGAGCTAATCAGAAAGCAATGAATGCTGCAAGGAGGCGCAGAGGGAGAAGCAGGATACGCAAGGAGAAAGATGAACAGCAGAGCTCCCAGAAGGGACTGACCAGCAGCAGCGTGAACAGGCCACAGCCTATCGGGCTGGATGGGGAAACAAAGCAGCCTCTACATCCCTCAGCTCTGAGACTGCTCATGGCTCTGTTCTCTTCTGTGCCCTCCAACTATATACCACAAATCCCACCTGCAGTTTTGTAGAAAGCTCAATTAACAGCTTGGTACACCTGAACTGCAGAGATCCCTGCTGCCCTCCAGCGTGTTCCCCTCTGCTGCCCTAACCTGCACAATCCCATAGCACAGCTACTTCTAACATATCTGACCAGACAGTAAACTAAGAGTAGGTATGCTTCACCTCACCAGAACTTCAAAAAAAGAGAAAGGGGAAAGTAGCAGTTTGTTGGGGAGGGGTCATGGACACTGAATGGAGTTTATTTTGCTATCAGATGCACAGAGAGGCAATGTAGAAAAGGCATGAGGTGAGCAAGATCTACTATTCACAACAAACTACTAGCCTAACTTGCACTAAGCCTCATTTAGGTTGGGGGGCGGGGGAAGAAAGAAGAACCAAAAACCTCACCCAGATAAAAATCAGAACAGCCACACAAAGACAGTTTCACAACAATGATGGTGCAGACATGAATTCTGGCATTTAACAATGCTTGGTCTATGATTGGATATGCAATTTTAATAAATATGAAAAAAGCACACAGATGCATTACAAAAACTTCTCAGGAAGAAAACATTGAGGCACCAGGATCCATATATTAAAGAGCCTTGGAAGAAGAACACAGTCTATTTTAAAAGTTTCTGAGAAGCTCAAGTATCCAGAATGAAAAACTAAAACGTCGAAAGCACTTCTGAATATGCATGCTAGACAGTGGTACTGTAGCCCCCTGGAAGAGTAATCCCCAATATGAATACTTCCTTCAGTGCTCATGAAAGATTAAGACCTAACTACATAAGACAATGACAGATAACATGTTTGGGAATCAACTAATTAATCCATTTACCTGTTAACATTGTTAAAAAAATACCAAATAAACCCAAACACAAGAGCTGCGCAGGAAATACCTAGATATTGATGAAGGAAATTAACTACTAAAATACATTAAGTGATTGACTGACCAAGCAATCATTAAAAAGAAGTGTGCAAATGAAACAAGCTACTGTGTTTTGAGTCATATCCTCAACTATATATTCACTAAACACTATTTTTAACACTATTTTTCCATAGTAATTGCAATTTAAATCTCTTCCCAGCTACTCTTCTTTTACTCATATAAGATCAACTCTAATACAGAAAGCACTTGCTCACATGCAACCACAGAAAAGCCACAAAGACATCAGAAATGCAGATTAAATGAGCAGCAGGAAAATCTGAATTGTAAAGAAAAGCATCTGCATTTCCATGAGGTTGTCTGGTACTAAGTAATAAGCAGGTTGGAGAGATGCATTCAGAAGAGAAATGGGGTTTATGTCTGACATATTAGAATTCTAAGTTCTAGCAGAAGGGACATATGTTTCCCTTAGTTAAAGTACAAAAAATTATTTTCTCACAGAAATTATGCAAAATCTTGTCAGAGTAACTGTTCCCTGCATTTCAAGCCTGCTGTGTTACTAGAAGAGGAAGCATATAAAGCTTCAGTTTCTTTAACTCCAATGCGCTTATTTTCTTCAAAACTATTCATACACAAGTTAACCATCAATGGGGGCTCCCAGTCTCTGAAGTGAGGATGGTAGGCAAGACTATCTCCTAGACTTAGGAGCTCATCAGCAAAATTTTAGATAGGTAACAAACCTTTCCCGACAACGCTAGCTATTTCCAGTCACTGAAAGATCTACTGACTCAATTTCTGAGTAGCCTGAAAGAGAAAAAAATTCCAGTTTTCAGAAGTGTTCTAAGCCAGCTTGCTTAGCTGGGCTGATGAGCAACGCTTCAGGAGATCCAGTAAAAGGAGGGCATGAGGCAAACTGAACCACAACTGCTATTCCAGATGTGTGCTGGAGAATTTGTGACTCAAGTGTGTTTAACAGAGCAGGACTTCAAAACTTACCCCAGCTTCTCAAATGCTATTAGGAAACCTGAGTGAACTAAAAGGGAAACTGGCACATGGGAAGGCAGCGCACAAGCCTGACAGGGAAATCCCAGAAAAACATGGTAATGACTCCTACATTCCCTTCTCCACACAATTTCATGTTCTGTCATTTTCTAAAAACCTTTCACCATTATCTATTAAGCAAGAAGAAAGCCTCTCCAAGACAGCTGTGGAAAAAGAAACAGGAGCAGTTCCACTTTCCTCCCCCATCCTGTAGCTTATGCCACAACTGAACAAATAATTTGAAGAGATTTTCTCACCATTTCCTAGACTGCTGCTGCCAGGAAAGCCTCTCTTCTGCCATCACCCTTCATCTAGCTTCCCTCTGCAGGCCTTACTTCCCCGTAAGTGAACCCAGATGCTTACATACACAGCCACTCTCTGCTCTTCCCAGAGCATGAAATCCACAGGATTTCTTATTCACAGGATTTGGTTTTCTGAATTCATACTGCCACAGCACAGCAAGGAACTACTAAAGACAGAAGCTGTAAGATGAGCAAGTGTCCGTCTCTTTCCTACTCTTCATCATAGTTGAAAGACCTAAATTTTTAATGTCCTCAAGTAAACTTCCCTGACAAGGAAGTTAGACTATAATGAAAATATGACCAGTTAAATAAATTATCATATTGCTTAAATCTATTCCTTCCCCATGCAACTGACAAGGTGTTTCTAACAACCATTCTGCAGCAAGTCTTCTCAGCATATGCAGTTATCTTTATTTGGTTTTCACAACAGCCTTCTGAGGCAAGAAACATCACTGCACAGCCAGTTAAACCCTGTTGCTGTGTTGCATGTCAGTGAAAGCCTGAATTTTACAGATGTGACTGGTCTAGGCCCCCTCCTACCCTCTGGCCATATATTGAGCAATGCATCTTACTCACAATGACTTAATGCTTCTAATTTCTTCAAAAATTAGTTTTACGGAGACAATTTTCCCTAACTCCTCTCAACAAAGAGGCATTAACAAATACACCAATTTAAGACACCCGTCAAGTCTCAAGTGGAATGCTGATTTGGGCAAGAATGCCAATCCCACCCACTCCCCACAAACCAAAGCCCAAACTCTCTAAAGAGAGCACCATGCAAGGCAATGTATCAACCACCTAAGACATCTCTGGACCACACTGCTTTCAGAGGTGGCACTGAAGTGATGCTGAGGGCAGACACCCACGCACAAACACACATTTCCACTGATTGTGTAATCTGCCTTTCTCAAAATTCCAGCAAACACGTAAAAGGGACACTTTTCTTCTTTGTAGAAAATGAGTCCTGACAGAAGCAGAGCACAGGATAACGTTGCTGTTGCCATAATACAAATTCAGAATACTTAAAAGGATAACACACAATTTATTGACAACTGAGCCAAAACAATTTCATATAACAATAACAACTTATGCAATCCAAGAACAGCATAAAAGTAAACAAAAAAAAGATTATGGACTCTAATTGATATAAAAAAGGAAAATTACAAAAATGCCATTTTAAATAGTAGCTTCTTCTAACACATGGTTTAATTTAATAGGTATTAGATATATTGTAAGAATGGACAAGTTCTTCTAGCAATTTTTAGCATCCATCAAAATCAATGCTGAGAAGAACAAAAGAAACCATTGTCTTCAAAGATCCACCATAAAAATAAAATTAATTTCTTGCTTCTCTCAAAAGTAACCATGAAAATGAACTTGCCTTGCCCTCAGTAGCAGCTCATCCTCATGTATTCTGTACAATTAAGCCCAGCACATTGTTCTGTTGTTTTGAACCTACATCGCTTTGATCTTCAATTTCCAAAACAAGAGAACTACAAAAGCATTCTCAAACACACCTTTTAGATCAGGCATGTGCTCTCCCATGCACACACACATTAATGGCACAGAGTGCACTGTTCCCTTTACATTGCTGCCAACTGCAAGCTTTTGTAAGTGTAAATTTTGACTGTACACAATACAGAACTATCCAAACAATGACAAAAACACTTTCTTAGTATTGTCTCCATTTTCTCTGGCATTTTTCCTTCCTGTAAGCACATAAATGCCTTCTCACAGTACTGGGAGCAGCCTAAGCCCTCCAGAGGCACAGCCAGCCTGTTCCACAGAAGGATGGTGAGCTCCAGCAGCATCTCTGTGAGCACCATGGCAGCACTGCTGTGCTGCATCGTGGCACGTGCTCCTCCAGCTCCTTTCAGGGCACAAGAGTGGGAAGATTCAACTTAGCCTTCCAAGTGATTGGATCATATTGGAAATATTCATGAAGTCATGGCTTTATTTCAAAGATCTCTTCTTAAGGTAACTTTACTATATATAAGATGCTGTACTATTGCAAATCAAGAGGCAAGAACACTATCAATTCATTTAACACTGGTGATACATGCTATGATAATACAGATTTTATGCATTATTTATAAATATATCCCAGAAGAAATAACTAGAGCCTACAGCCTACACAAAATATTATTAACTGACTTCTGTAAAGAAAGTAACATTACAGTAAAGGTACTGTAAATTCGTATTAGAAATTATTTACCTCACACAAACACTTCTACATTTGTCTACACAGGATGTTTCCAGCAGACTCAAAGCAGCTTTGCCATGGCTCCCATGAGTACAGCTTCCAGCTACTTCAGTGTGGCACAGAGCTCCATCTAATATAACCTAGCCTACACAGGGCTTGTTAGCTCAGGTCTGGTGATGAATTAACCACAGCCACTGGCTCCCAACCAGCTCAAAGCATGAGCCAAATCTGCAACATAGCATTTAGACACAACTGACAGCGTCTCATAATGAAATTGCTTACTCACCTTATTCACCTCACTTACTTCATCTAGTGGAATAAACTACTCACCTGCATTGCTACACAAAAAGCATTCATACAGAAGATTGAGGGCCCTGTTCACTCACACCTTAACTTACTGAGCTTCTCCAGGTAGAAAACCTGCAAAGGTCAAAGCTACAGCAAACAATTTTTGCAGACAGTGAAACCAAAGGCACCCACTGCCCTTGACAATATTTTACAAAATACATCTCTGATACTTATGAACAAAAAAATGACTGCTAACAGCTCCAGGAGGTACATTAACAGCAGGAATCTCAATGACAAGCCTTCAGCAGGACTCTGGCTCTCTACTCAACACTTTTTGCTCATGCATATAGGAAAACAAACCTAAAAGCTCACACAACTCAGCCTAACAGCTGCTCTAGAAAATTAAATCTAATGCTTTGTTTCATTTGTGCATGAATAGTGCATCCACTGCACATACACACAGAATGATTAAAGTCCAAGTCTGTACCACAAAATCTGGCACACTAATCTCAAAACTTATTTCTACCATTTAATAGGTAAAAGCATCACTTGGTTTTTAAGAATTGGCTCAGTTTTCAAACAAAACTGACTACTAAAACTTAGCCGACACTAGGGTCATTAAAAAAGAAATCAAGGGTTCATAGGCCCATCTCCTATAAAAATATGGATATGTGATTTTTATTAATAACACAATTAATAGACTTAAGTCTATTTGGTTGGGTTCTTTTCCATTGATGTGTTTTCAAATGAGACCCCCTAAATAATTCAAATACCTATAAAAGTTTATGAAAGTAGGAGGTCTAATGGAAAGTGGGAAACACATGTTCACACCTAACCAGGTATCAGAAAATCTGCTCAGGAGCAAGTGAATGCAAATAGCCCAAACAAAAGGCAAAAAGCATCCAACAGAACTTTCACCTTCCCAGACTCCAAAGTCAATTGGTCATAAGACTCAAACCCAGAGGAAACCAAGCTTCACCAGTTCCGGTACTCACGGAAATACCTGATTTCCATAAACAGTAACATTTTCCATGTAACATCTACTGAGAGCTTCTTCAGCACATCAAACTCTGTACCCTGCAAGGCATCTCCCTGCCCTATCCTAGACAAGCTACCCAAATATTTTCCTTCCAAATGGTATTTTCTTTATAAATACATTAAATATTTCCTTTAAAAATCCACAGCTAGTCCTATTTATGTCACTATTTGCTGGGTGGAACAAAGTTAGATGCTAAGCTGGAAATACCATAACAGCTGAGTATTTTAACTGGCAACACCCTTGTAACGACATGTCTGTGTGTCATATCAGCTAGAGACTCCACAACCTTGCAAATCTGACATCTCTCATCTTAAAAAAGTGATTAGCAGGTTTACCAGAATTTCATATGCACATGGTCACAGCCAATCTTGCATTAAAAATACCCAAGAGCAACGTACAAAGTGCATATTCACAAGCTTGACACTTGTCACTAATGACTTCAGTACCCAACTCCGGCAGCTCAATATGCCATTCCTCCAAAATAGAATAAAATTTTTGTGCCACATCATAATATCATTTATGATACAGTATTTTTCTGCAAAACAGAAGCCCAAAGTCAAGGTCATATATTGCTTTTAACACTGAAGTTTTATCTCTTCCCAGATAACAATCAATAGCCTTATCACCTGTACCCTTCCATCATTATAGGTGTGCACTATTGACACAGATTAGCAGTGTTATAGAAGGAAGCTGCTCTAAATAAAGATAAATTGTATAATAAAGATATTGCAATTTAATGTACATCTAACATTGCTGAGCTTGGGAGATTTTTCCTCTATTATTTGACAGCAAACATATGGCAGTACATACAAAGACTATACTAAACTTTCCTTATTACAGGCACCCAACGTATTTCCCAAAATTAGCTGCTTAGTATTTTAAAACTTCAACTTTCCTGAGGCTTATTTTGTTGCACTTTAAAAAGGTAATAAACCAAAGGAGAGGAGAAGACTGAGCTATGGCTTGATTCAGTAATCCAGTAGATATCAGTCTTGACTAAATAATACTTCTCCTGATTAAAAGCAACCCACCCATGAGAATCAAAGAGACAGAAATTTGGAGACCCGCCAGTTCATACAATAACTATGTTTATTTGTCTTAATAAATATTTAAGAAACATGACTTGTGGTATTTGATACAACTGAGACCATGGTTAAAAGGCCTCTCTCCATGACATAAGCAAATACAACCTATCCTCTTTATTTGTCCAACTTCTTTTCGACATTCAAGGCTAATCTAGTTTTAGGTCAGGAAAGACTGCGGTCTATCATTTTAAACAAACCATTGTAGTAAAACGTGAACAGGAAATTCCTAACTACACTGTTCAAAGAACAATGATTAGAAAAACAACACAAGCTCACAAAGCACAAGAAGTGCAGTCTGGGTGGAAAATAAAAAAAAAAAGCATCACACACATCCAGTCACCTTGCTCATTTTATTTTTCCCCTGCCAGCCCCTCATCCTCCCCACAAAGGCCAGGGGTCCTTCAGACCTTGCCAAGGGAGAAACCTTCGGATCCAAAGGGGAAAAAGCGCATACCTTGGAAATATCCGGCCTGCGGGAGTTTAGCGCAGGCATGCCATTCATTCCACACCATATAAATGCCCTCTTCAGAGCCTCATCCAAGCAGCAGTTTCATTTGGATTTTGAGGCACAGATCTGCCTTGTTTTTCAATAAGCTGCAAGCTATTTTTGCCATAAAAAACCCCAACATTTTAAAAGAGTGCCTGCCTAGCATACACAGAGTATATAAAATGTGTATAATGGGGACTCAAGGAAAATCTCCTGTATTAGCATTCTATTCATAGCACAGATTTCCATCTTCTAGAAGAAACAAAACCCCAAACACTTAAACCCCCAAAAGCACAACAAAGCTCATGTATTTTGAATTCCACCAAGTGTAGTACCTTAAAACAGTCAAAAGTTCTTTAACTGAAGTGCTTTCACAACTATTTTGAAATTATTCTTGTAAAAATCTGGACAACTGACCATCTTTGCTAATAGAGAAAAAAAATGTATTCCTAATTTGAGAAAGAAATCACAATAAAGGGGAACTAATTCACTTCTAACACTACATACTAAAATTACATTAAGAGCCTATTAGTCTGTATAACATCTGGGGTTTTTTTTCTTTACAGAAAACCTAAAAATTTCTGCATATGGGTATTAGTATTTAAATCTTCATCCAATTTGAAAAATAAGCTTCTGAGCACATACATAAAAAGGCAAAAGACAGAAAAAAATGAACACAGGATCTCAAAAGACTTGCATTTTAAAGAACCATATTCAAGGACTGGAGGGTAGGGAGAAAATTTCCACATTTAGGACACTACCCATATTTTCAGGGTGTTCCAAATGGAACCAGAGTTTTGTACACAGGGT
Source organism: Melozone crissalis (assembly GCF_028551555.1). Classification (NCBI taxonomy): domain Eukaryota; kingdom Metazoa; phylum Chordata; class Aves; order Passeriformes; family Passerellidae; genus Melozone; species Melozone crissalis. The sequence goes on along the minus strand of NW_026535791.1, from coordinate 55,574,147 downwards.
AATTTGTATTTTAAAGAGAACAGAAAACTCTTTTATAAATGCTCCATAGATTCCAAATGTAAAGAAAATAAACTTACAGTTGTGATTCAAGTAAAAAATGAACATGTTTTTCTTTATCAAGTCACTTCAGAAGGAATAAAACAAATATCTTAAGGACCATGTGGGCAAACAGTCACATGTGCAAAACTTCAAAAACTCCAGATGTTCACATACCAAACATAATTACCCCAAAGGAGATATTCCAGAAATTTATTACAGTATGTTTTAATGATAAAATGAGGCAGCTGTATTTTAAAGCAACAAAACTTTTTAAAAATTCTGAACCCATTCCACTTTAGAAGAAAATAAATTACCAATATTCTCTTTCAGATATTTTTTCCAAAAGAAGCAGGTAAGGACCAAAAAATTTTGTACAAGTCAGAAAACAGAAAAAGAAAGTCTTTAACTCAAGAATTCAAACTGAGTCCCATCAATAGTAACGAAAGTGCAGTGTTGCCTATGGGCTGTTTGGCAGATGATGAGACAGAGCAGAGGACAAGTGTCACTCCCAGCAGGCAGATGTCCGGAGAACAAGATCAGCTGCATCATCCCTGTAACCCAACAGAAACCCTCAACAGACAGAAATACAAGATTACCCCCAGAAATAACTGCCCTAACACAGTATTACAAGAGAGCTCACTCTACATACAAGTATTGGTATTTCAGGGGGAGAAGTCTGCACAAGTGAACTACTTCCCACAATCACTGGAGCTTTACTTAGCCCATTTCCCAAACATTGTGACAAATTTGATGAACACTAGTTTTTAAAAAAATACATATATCTCAATTCATATGAATCACCTGCTGTTTTGTCTTTTATTGAGTAATAAAAAAGCACCCTATAATCCAGCTTGGCATTAAAACAAGTTTACATCTAAGTTTTATGAAATTTTCAAGGTTTTTTAGATTTTCTTGTGAGAAAACTTAAGACTTTTTTCTAAGCACATGACGCACTCCAAGAAGACAAAAAGCTGGGATATCAAAATCTATGCCAAAACTTCCAGAAGCCATTTCTGGAAATGTATTAAATATTAAGGTAGCTGATAATTTCCTAAAAGGCCTTGGATCCCTAAGAACAGATTCCGTACAAAGAGTAAGGATGTTCTGAGTGACATTTACAGCCAATTATAGGAAACACTACTATGACTTTTCTTTAAAAACTGAAACCAATAAAAAAACCATCACAAAATTAATCATGGCTCAGCAAACCTTCCATGGATCACTCCCCACAAACATTTCTCAACTCCAACCTTCCAGATGCAAAATCAGAATTATGTTTACTAAGAGAAGCACTGAGATTATACCCATAAACAAATATTGTAGATGGTAAGTTGCCTGAAATTTCAGATGATTGAATCACATGGTATAGACCACTCATACTCCTTCCTACACAATTGTGTTTGGATACTTGCTCATGGATTAAAAATGCTCTTTGCTCCAAAAGCCTTCTATCATGTCCAACTGAAGAAGCTTATAACACTTCACCAAAACTTCATGTAAGCGCATATAGAAAACTACTGAAGATGACAACCAGGAATTTACAAAGTAGCTTATTTTACAGTAAGAAAATAATTCCTGGGACTGGAAATACAGTATCTTCATTGTACCATCAACCTATCAGAATCCAAGAGTCAGCCTGATCATAAACCTCTTGACAGTTTACTCCAAAAATAGGCTAAAGGGAAAGATTTTATTTAGCAAAAATTAAAGGGTTTATTTCACAATTTCTTGGGGGAAAAAAAATTTCGCTGCACTCTATTAAAAAAAATCCAAAACACAACAACCCAACCAAGCCATAGAGAACACACCAAACTATACCAACCTACCACTTTAATTCTGCTTAAGACAAGTATGCAGGGTTCAGCACTTAATTTTTCTTTCAACACCATCATCATCTTCCTGAATAGAAGACATTAATACACTTCAAGAACAGCAATCCCACTTACACTGCAGATCAGTTCCAAGGTACTTAGCTGAAACTAGCCATTCACTAAGATCAAAGAAAACACTTCTCAAATTCAGTGCATTACACAGCGTTATGAGAAATCAAGAACCTGTTGAGGTCCATCAGTACACAAGACTCAATATACAAAGCTTATTAAATACAAGCAACACAAAAGAAAGGATGAAGCCAAGTTCTAGGACCTCTCCTTCCACCTCTCTACATGCTTCCCTTGACTAAGGCAAAAGGCTTAAGAAATCTCATTTCTTGAACTCCAATACGTGCTGTAGCCTGCAGTAATGCAGGTAACTGGAGAGCTGCTTCTTTCTGCAGTCCTGGCTATAAACAAGGACATTAAAGTATTGACCATGTATGTATTAAGCTGCATTTCCAAGGGCTGAGAACTGTGTGAAATCAAAAAGAAGTTTTCACAACAGATATTCCCTCTTTATGACATGACATTTACTTCCAAAGTTCCCCGACAAGCAACACAAAATGATGGGAACCAGTCCAAATACAAAATACAGCTGATAAAAAATACTTTACCATTTTTAATTTAAATGCTTTTGCTTTCCTTCTGGGGAAAATTATTTTTAAAACCTTTGTGAAATATGGAGATTTAGCTAAAACTATGTCTTTTGCCATACAGATGTGACATAAGCATCAAAATCAAATTGCAATTAAGAAACAGGCTACAATGGATTTTCAAAGTACTTTTAAGAGAAAAATTCAGCCTCCAAAGCATTATCGAATTAAGAAAGTGGAAGCTCACAGGTGTATGTCTATTAAGGCATGGATCACATTTGATTACTTGAGAGGAATCTCAAAGAAAAGCGAGAAACAAGCCCATCATTTCGAAGTACAGCATTTTTAATCATCTTTCTGCAAGCTGGTACTAGTGAACATTTTTCTAAAAAATTAATTCTAGAATTTGTCCCAACTGAGCAGCTACATTAAGCACAGAAGTAGTATTCAAACGCCCGTGCAGAGTCTTGAGCACATGGTGCTTGTTTATCACAAATCTCAGTACACCCATAACCACAAGAGCACCACTAGGCTTTCCCTTGAATAAACTATGAGCTGGCAGAAAAGCAAAAATAAGACAAATCAAACCAACACGGAGTAGTGTACACTTTTTTTCAAATGTTGCCAATCAGGACACTGCATACAGTTGAAAACAAGCATATACAAATACACAATATGAATGTACATGTTTTAAACTAAATTTTGACAAATTACCTATTGCAGTTTCATCTCCAACCATTTCCTCCAATTTATTTCTTACCTATATGAAGTAGAGGTCAGTTATGCTATCTCTATCAGATGATCATCTGGTTAATTTGTGTTAATCATTAAATATAGTGTTAAAGGCTATTTAGAGTCTACTAAAACTAACCTTTGATCCAAAAGCCATGGTGGTCATTAAATCAATTATTTCTTGGGTTTTGTGGTTAACTTATTCTGAAGTTTGGGGTTCAAGAATTTTTACCTATGTGCCTTATCATATCTTTAATACTGTGATTCTTAGTCTTATCCAAAAGATGTAATGTGGGGGAAGCAAAAGACACACAAGTGTTCAAACAGTTATTTCCAAACACACACACTTCCTTCTCCATCTCCTAACTGTCCCTACACTGCCCTCCCCAAAAAAAAAAAAAAAAGATAGTACACTTTTTATTCTGTAATTCTCTTCTAAGCACTCATAGAACTGCTGCTGCTCAAGTCAAGTAAATTTGGACTGTCTCCACCTTTGAGAAGTGGGTCACAATTTGTTTATGCTATAGAATTAGATAATTATGCAGTACTTCAGCTGCTTTCCCAAACATGGATAGGTCCCGCTTTCTAAGAAAATGTTGTGCATTACTGCTTTTTGAAAGTCTTATTTTTAGCTGTTTAAACTGCAATTCAACATTAAATAAATCAATTTTGAAATATTATACATTTTCAGCTTCAATACCAAACTTTGCATTTTGTCGTAAAGAACCCTAATCACTCATTGTGCAAAAGAGTTTCAGCCTAAGTACAATATAAATCAAAACAGCTTCAACAAGATTCTCCATAGATATTTCATCTTGAAAATAACTCTTTCAGAGCACTATGAAAGATAGCCTTTGATTCTCTGTTGCTGGTTTAAGGGTGTTGATATCGCTGCACTTTATTTTTGTCCTGCTGCCAATTAAATATACTGAAATAGAAAAGTCTTTGAAAGTAAAAATTAAAAAAAATGTAGCTGCTTTAGGTTTCGATATTTACTAACTCAGCCCTTGATGGCAACCAGCTCCTTCAGCCAAAGAGTGAACAGTACAGCACAGAACTGCCTTCATCCTGCAAACCACGGGGAGACCACCAAGCTCATCACTGGACACAAAAGCCTTTCCCTACTCCAGCCAACACCCACAGAAAAGTAGAGAAACAAGCTGAGAAACATCACAGCTGATTTGATCATGCACCATGTACCTAGAGCAAGCCTCACCAGGTGGGTAACAGTATTAAATGGCTGACTTGAAGGATTTAGTTGGCTATTAAAAGTCACAGATCATGCCTTGCCAACCTTTTAGCACACTCTCACTGTATTAAGTCCAAATTAATTTTCCTATTTGGGACAGAATAATAAATTATCAAGACCTGATACCATGGCAAAACAAAGCCTACACCCCCATTCCTTGCTACTAATGACTAGCTAAGAACTGAAGGATTTAGTCTCACAAAATAGGCTAGATTGGTATCAAGGAAAAAAGAACACATCATCAGAGTCCCTGCATCTCTCCACAAGCCAAGATAAAAATCTTGTTCATCTAATCCTAATATTTACAACCTCCTACTCTATGACCTGGCAATTTCCACCTGTACACACTCACCTCCCTCAAAAAATTCCCCAGATGCACTGTAATGATCTTTTTATGAGTTCTCACTCCAAACACTGATGACAAAATCACCTTTCAAGTCACCCAAATAGCTGCTCTGTGGTTTTTGCTGTTACCTTGACATGCCTTTTCATGCTCCATCCTTTCCTCAGTCACACCCTACACTTCTACATCCAACTGAGATCTTCCTTGGAGGTGCTCCACTGTCCAGATCCTTCCCACATCTACCTGAACTTATACTCACTTCTCTAGCACACCTCCCAAAACCACATCTGGTCCAATTCCCTCACACATCAACTTTGCTCCCTGTCAGCAAGGGCAGTCTCACCACTGACTTCACAAAGTCTTTAGTGTTTCCAAGTTGCTGATGACACCACAAGCTCAGTCCCCAAATCGGTTCTGCTACTTGCAGCTCTATCACCTCCTAATAGCTACTACTCTAAAAAACTGGTTCTGACACCTATGTTCATTCTGTTGGCATTTAAACATCCACCTTTACGTCTGAGAACTGATTCCCTTCTTTTAAAATGTAACTTTGAAGCTGTGTTGTTTTACTATGGGAATATTTTAAAAATCAGTAGTCAAGGCTGCCATTCACAAAGAGGATTTACTCAAAGAAGGTTTTAAACTGACTCATCACTTTTGCCTAATCCAATTCCTTACTGAATCCAACTTAATTACATAAACCACTTAAATACCCATCTGCCCCAAAGGTTAAGTCAGCTTAGGGAGCTAAACCAGCTGAACACTACCCTTCCCCAAAGAAAGAGACATGGAATACTGCTTATGGTTGGGGTTTTTTCTCATTTTTCTTACTGCAAGGTCAGATAAGCAACAGTACCAGTGCAAGAGAGGGGTGAGACCATGTGGTTTGGCAGGGAGGACATGACTGGTTTTGGCAGCAGTGAATTATTAGCTCAAGAGCACTGTATTGCCAAACCTTGCTGAGCGTGCTCCCTGCCCTGCCACAGCAGGCAATGAGGTAGGAAAAATACCTAGAGCGTGTTTTCTCTAGCGTGCCTCTTTCAACCAGAAACAAGCTGAAGATTGCTTAAAAGCTGCAATACTGGCTGACTTTGCTGGCCAATGTGAACTGTCACATCTGCAGCAGATAAGATATTCAGGAAGTTCTATTTTTAACTGTAGGCAAAAAAGTATTCATTTTACTTTTTTCAACAATATATCAACAAAATGCTCCTGTTTGGCCTCACCTACAACTTTACAAAGCTCTACCTTCCAACAAACAACACAAAATTATAAACCAACATTATATTTTTAACAGGCACCTCTGTGAAGCTTGTTAACAGGGCTCTACTATAGATAAGTAGTTAAGTTTTTTCACTGCCTGCAAGTCATTTGTTCTTATGTTTACACAGTGTTGTCACTATATTTATATTTGCTAAAAACATGAAGTTGTTATCACTCCAACTAATCACTAGCATCCAAGCCTAAATAGGAGTTTTTTCTCCACATAATAGAACTTAAACCCCAGCCCTAGCCTTCTGACATTTCACATCTTTCATTCTCACATGTGCAGATCCTGAAAAGCAGAGACATCCTCCCCATACTCTTTAGAACATATGCTAATGCAAACATCCAATTTTCTTTTTACAATGCGTGGTGCAGTTTAATTACAATAAATACAACAACTATGTCTTTACCAACTTAGATACACACTAATTTATATATATATAAATAGCAAAGTACCTTCTCAGACAGTTTCAAGCACGGACAAGCTCCAACAGAACAGGGTTTCTCAGTTTGCAAGAACCAACACAGATGTGAGTCAATACCATGTCACAGAACCCTTCAAGAAACAGCTCTCATAACACGTGCCATCACACTGCTGTAACACACTCAAGGCACAGCTGCCAATTTAGCCCTTTCTAGCATACCCACAAATACAATAAGGCAGGTGTCTGCATTACATATCTAATTGCTGAAAATACTTCCATTAAGAGGTAAAAACTCCACACACAAAAACCCCTTTCATCTTTAACAAAATGTCAAGAAGTTTAACAGAGGTGGCTGTTTTTGTTAATGAGATTTCTGTGGCTCAATAGATGTTTTGATGCTTTAGTACACATGCATTAGGTCTTGAAATTTTATGTTGCCTAAGCCAAATTTTCAAAGGATAGGGTATTTTAACTAGCAAAAGCCAATTAAATAAACCATAAATCACTATTATTGTACTATAAGGAAAACCCTTCATCTTAGGAAGGAGCAGTGGATGTCTTCTACCTCTACTTTTCAAGACACTGAAAAACTACTAAAAACGTTTATAATACTCAGTGATTGGAGATGTATCACTTACTTATAACAATGCAAGAAAACATGAATTGCAAGAAAACATGAATGCTCACTTCATACAGGCACTGTTATTCCAGTAGCAATATAAATGTGAAATCAAGTTACTTTTTTAAAACATTTAAATCAGAGGGGTTAGATTAAGGGAGGAGAGGGGGGAAAGCAGTAATTCAGAAGTATTTACCATGAATCAGTTGATTAACATTGTAACATGTTAACACCTAATCCCAATTTACCAATCAAACAAAAGACTCCGCTTGAAGAGCATAATGTTACCAAGTAACATTAATTTTAGGATGCTTGTGTCTTCATTCATTCTTAATCAGAAACATTTTCATGGCATTCATGCGCAATATGAAGTTAAATATCCATCTGAAGACCTACCAGATCAGACAAAAAAAAAAAATTAATGTATCTCCCCCATGAAAGGCAGAGAAGTAGATCTATCATGGCATATATGTAAGTGAAGCTTTCAAAACAAATGTCAGCTATAGCATGCCCTTAAAAATATTACTGAATCAATCTGAGCAAGAGCTAAAGTACAAATATGTGCACATTGCCCAGAAAGGCTCAGGGCACTGCAGCCCTTTGTCAACAGCATTTGCTGCAGCATGTACTCCCAGTCTCATGCCAGGAGAGCAGCCTACCCAGCTGCACAGCTTTCCCATCCACACTGTGGCTGCAGCCAGGCCTGACATTTACAAAGAAAATTCAAAACATCTGGATCTCAAATACTGTTTTATATAAATTCTATCAAGTCCACTGTATTGCCAACCTGAGGTAATCAAACAGTGCAACTGCAGTGACCTAGATGAGTGAAGTAAGGACAGCAAACAGAATTTCTTCCTGGGTGCATAAAGAGAAACAACCAAATAGAGCAGCTCTCCACTTTCCAATGAGAGAATGGCTGCTCTGCCAATCCTTATGAGATATACTTGGCTATATATATTTTAAATACAGGTCAAATGATATATCATTCAATGAAGGCAGTAAAAATTGATGATCATAAGAAATGAGACTTCAAATGATAACTGACTTAAATTGGAAAAAAAACCAGGTGCTTTCAGCTATACAGTAAAGGAGTGGAAAAACTACTCTGACATCTAATATCTACTACAATTAAAATCATAGCATATTTCTGGTTTTAACTTCTGACTATCAGATGCTATTACAGGTCTACCAAAGAAAAGAGTTCTGAAGTCTCTGGTATCCTCTCTTTTTATGAACAGTACTCAAATCACTTCTTAAACACCTCTTCAACTGAGTAAATTCAACTCTTTTCCTCTCACGGGAGAGCATATTTTCCAGATCTATACTCATTGAACAACTCTTTTTTTCCTTTCCAAGCTTCTTCATCTCTTGCGAGCTTGGTAACAACAGCCTAAAATCTTGCAAAAAAAAAAAAACAAATTTATAAAATCACAAATCCAATTAGCATTTAACAGTTCTGCTCCACTTCAAATATTTTCAAAGAATCACTTCCAGAAATAGATTTCTGTACCTTACAGGTTTCATTTTATGTTTTATATTAACAACCTGCATCATAGTCAAATACAGCATATGATTTAAGTTTGTCCAGTCATTGAAATATTTTCTGAGGGAAGACTAAAGTAATGATCAACAATCACCTTGTTTTCTTCCCATTCCACAAATGGTATTAGCTCAAAACAAACCTATGAGTTGACGGAGTTGAACATCAAAACACAATAAACAGGAACCAGAAAAGTCTGAAACATACAAGCCTGAAGGTAACATTCAAAATGGCAGTGGTACTAACTATACTGCTGCCTTCATCTGTCTGACATTTTGGAATATAAGCATTTAAATTCTAATAATGAATGTCACTAATTGCAACTCTCAGTACAGGGGTTTAAGGCAGACCCAGAAAAATCTTATTTTTGAAAAAAAATTAATGCTTCTTATGATTGTCTTTGGATTGCTGAATACTGCCAACTGTACAGATAAATTCCAATACACTAGCAAATATTGTCCTGCCTTGACCAAGAGGCCACTGACTTTCTAACCTTATTGCATGGTGGCATGTCAAAAGATCCCTTGCCTCACTAAAGGCCCATCTTCCAATTTGGGCAAAAAACTTCAGAAGCAATTCTCATCACCTCACAGCTCTCCCATCTGCCCTCAGAGTTGCTCCTTTACATGTATCAAATAAGGTAAGAAAATTTATGAGAAAACAATTTGTCACTAAAAATGCTCTTTTAATATGAAACAAGCAGTAGCCAAGGGACCCAAAGTCTGGAAATTCCTAGATTTGAATATCTGACATGAATATGCTTTTTATTTAGGCTTCTTACTTACAATTTCTTATTCCTTTATAAAGCCAGTCTGGGGAAAGAGAAATCACAATATGCAGCATCACACCAGCACGTCTGAACATCTTGCTGTGCCACTTGCCATAACTGAGGCCACAACAGCAGTAGCAGACTTGTCTCACCCAACAGGAGAAGTCAACTAACTGGGTAATACAGACACTTGTTAAAATCAAACAAATTATGAGAATAAGGAGTCTTGAAATAGTTCAGCAAAAAGCAGTCAGCACTTCTGGACTTTCCTGCCCAGTACTCACTTAAACATTTCTACTCTGCACTCCTAACAACAGATACCTGCCACTAGTGACTTTGCCAACCTTGTTTTAAACCCATTAGCCTTTCCTGCTCATTTCCAGTCTCTACAATTCTGACTTTTCAATAATCTCCTTGTCCAGCACATCTTACATTTCTTGACCCCCATACTCACATCTCACACATGGTTCTTATAGTTCACCTTCAAGTCGTCTTCCCTTCTTCACCCAGACTTTGCATACTGCCCCTCGTGGTATTTGCTCACCCTGAAGATTCCTCATCCAAACCCACTGTTTCTTCTTTTCCCTCAGGGTTCCCTGTACAGAAAAGAGCTGACAGCCTCACATGCTGAACCCTCACCAGACCAGTTTCTCCTTACCTGTTGCTCCCTGCTCTACTGGTTTTCAGTCCAGTTCCCCTACTTTTTTCTTCCCAGACTTCAGGTGCCATCCACCTTCTCTCTATCCCTAGCTCCTGACTGCTTTGCTTTCAAAAACTACCAAATTTTCCCCCTTCTCTGTCAAATTCCAGGGCCAACCCCATTTGATCCCATATTTCTTGTTCCAACCCACCTCTTCTGCAAGGCCAGTTTTCCTCCTGTGTTCACATCATTCAGCTATCAGGCCTCAGGATTAGAATGCTACTGAGGACATAGGACAGAAAAACTCCCCAGTACCAGCAGTCCATGCTGTAGGAAGTTACATGAAGCTGCTAAAATCTAGGTCTGCTAAAATCTAGGTCTTCACCAAGCCCATACTGATTTTATAATTCTTCCCCAACTGGTCCAAATGGGTGATTTCTCCATGCAAAAACACTCCTACACCTCTTAAGTCTAAAATCCTCACTCCAAAAGAATATTATTCAAATCTTTAAACCACCAGGACAAGTCACATTATGAAGCTGAGTGACTCCCTCTTCCCTAGTTATTAAAAAAAACCAACACTGTATGTTAGATGAAGTTTCCACATAGAGGAAATCTAGCAAGACTCACGAGCTCAAAAGCTTTGGCCAAACTCCAAGATTTTTTTCTAAGCTCTAATCACTTGAAAACTTGTAACAGTAAGAAAAACAGCAACAGTAATAAGATCTCTGGTGCCACAAGGATCATCAATATCAACCACAAACACAGTCAGTCTTTTACAAATTCATTTACAATCCCGTTATTGAACAGAATCTCAATGTAGCAAGTACTGTGCAAACACAAGATAAAAAGGCAGTTCCCTGCCTTGAAGAATTTACAATCTATTAAGATAAAAGAGGACTACTACCACGAGATGAAAACATGCACTGAATGGCCTTCTGAGATCGACAGGATCTGCTAAACAACCATCCACAATCCATTCATTACACACAACCCATGCACAGCCACACAGCATCCTCCAGAACCTAACCACTGATTTGATGCTGAAGATAAGATCCTTCTCAAATCTGCTCATTTTATCACCCTTTCACCTTGTTTTCCTTACCACAGAAAATCATAAGGTATCCACTTGAGAGTCCTTTTTCCCTTCTCAGTCTTTATTATTCTGACTTTCCCCCCTTACCCCCATCATCTTCTCTTTCCCAAACTCCAAAATCCTTTATAGAGCACTTCTCCAATTAGCATTTCTTTGTCTTTTTGGCATCAATGGGGAAAAACATTGGGGGAGGGGTGGGAAATCTGTATTGTTTTGTGGTGGGATATTTCAAATCAAATTCACTAACCAAACTATACAAAAGGCTCAGAAATCTCAGGGGGAGTCCTGAAAAGAAAAACAAAAAACAAACTACTGGGTGCCAGCTAAATGGAAAGAGGAGCCTGGGGGATGCTTAGAGACTAGTAGTCACAGGAAAGCTTGGAGGTGCTGATTCTCAGAGCCCTTGATCAAGTGCAGCATGGCCTGAGGTCTCACAGCTTTGTCCAATTCCTCCTGGGTAGAAATAAAACCACCCTAACACAGAAATGGGGGGCTGAAGTCTGTCACTGAGGTACATATAACACAAGTAGGTTATTCTGTCCTCCACTAACCACTTTGTGCAAAAATATAGCTTCAATACCACTTCACTGCTGCTCTTACCTTTCCTTTCCAAACTTCCTCAGAAAACAACTACCTTGATCCTTTCCTACTTTTCTGCTGCCCATGGGAATCTGAATGACTGCAATAAAACCCAACAAGACTGATCACTTTCTGCCATGCAAAACCCAGACATATCACTAAAATAACAACAGTAGTCTATTCTCAATCAGAGATTAACTCTGCAGTCATAGAACCAGCTCTTGGTACTTGAATTCTCTACAAACTACTGATAACATGCTCACAAAAATACCATCTCTTTTCTATCTGTCCCAATGCAAATGTCTCAATCTCTGCTCTGCCGCCTGTCCTCAACCAGTGTGAAAAACAGATCTAAGTTTAAACCCTGGAGTGAAGTATTTAGACAAAATTTCAAGCAACGTGTGGCATTTCAATTATTTCTTCCAAACATGGAGCCATAATTTTAGCAATACTACATAAGCTAAACAGAAGTTCAATTTTAACACTGCAGTAAATAGCAAAACCATTTCTGTATTGTCTGTATAAAAGATACTGCAGAATACAAAACCGCATACTATGAAATCCAATGGAAAGGATGAAATGCAGAGAAGCAACAGACATCAATTACCTTCGCAACAAGGTATTAAAAGTAACCTAACGATGTGTACATGCATTCTGACGTTGAAAAAATGTGCTATCTAAAGCATATTAACAAATACTTAACATCTCAGCAAAAAAATACGTGCACGCATAAGTACGCTCACATAATGAGATAAAACACTATCCGGTAGGTAAATATTTAGGCCATTTAAACAATTATGCATTGTCGTGCAAAACGACAGGAATCTCTCAAATTACTACAGTCTTTAACCCAGACTGCGCTTAATGTTTCTGTGGCCTGCTTAACATTCCAGGCATACTTCTGGCAAGGTAGCTCTCTCTGGCTGAGGTTCAAACTGTCCTTGTCCAACTTTCACTTACTATAAAAACATTGTTTAATATAGAAAAGCATACACAGAGACATATGGTTCTTATTTCGCAGATACCTAAAATACTGACACTTGTGTTCACTAGCTCCGCGTGGAAATTTTTAGGCGACCGCTTTGAAGCGAGGTCGTCCTTTTTACTGGGCAGCACCCGCAGCAGAGCCCACGCTTCCACCAGACTTCAGCTACGACGCTTAAACACTGCTTAGAACGCATTTCTGCTAAAGCAGCGAGACCTGCCCGTGTTTATTCGCCCTAAGTGAGAAGAAAAGGCCTAACTCGGTCTCCCCACGCACCGCCGGGCCGTGCAGACGCTGTCCCGGACACCACGCAGCTGCAGATTTTTGCTGCTAATTTGCAGCAGACCGCGTATTTGTCAAATTAAGTGCAGGAATTTCCCGGTTTGCTTACCTCCACGCAGCGTTATCTTTTATGAGGAGGTAATCTACCAAATTACTCCAGCATGCCGCCAGCCTGCTGCTGCCAATTAGTTCAGCCCGGCTAATAAATCAGGATGGCCAAGCCGCTCGGTTACAGTGGGGCTGGTCCGGTACGCGGGGAGTATAAACACAGGCGGTGGCAGCGCTCCTGCCTCCCCATCTCCCCCCGCACTGAGACAACGCTTAGTCCGAGCACCCACCGGGGGGGTAAAAAGCCTCAATTCTTTTTTTCTAGATAAGATTTAACATTAAACACTTCCGACAAACCCATCAGCAGCAAGGGTAGAGGCTCTGCCCCCACGATGGGCAGCGGAGGGCCGGTGTGACAGAGCCCCCACCCCGGGCCGCCGACCCGGAGCCTCCGACTGCCCCGCCGGCAGCGGCCCCGCCGCCCACACCCTGCCGGCGTCCGCGGACGAGGGAAGGAAAATGTCGCCGATGGGCCCAGCCCCGGGTGTACGGGACTCAGGCCCTCTTTCTCCCCCGATCTCACTCGTACCTGTCCCGGGGGTCGATCCACGAGGTCTGCCGGGTGTTGTGGTCGATGTAAAAGACTCGTCCGTCGAAGTCCCTCGCTTCCTCCCAGCCGGCGGGCAGCGGCAGCTCCGAGCTCTCCCGGCCCCGCTGTCCGCCCGCCGGCGGCCCGCCGCCCTGTCCCGCCGCCGCTTGCTGCTGCCGCCGCCGCCGCCCGCCGCTCAACCACGGCATGGCCGCTCCGCCGCCGGGCCGCCGCCGCCCTGCTCCGGCCGAAAGCCGCTCCCCGCCCGCCGCCGGGGCAGCTCCAGTCCCGCCCGGGCCGCGGCCGCCCGCCGCCTCCTCCTCCTCTTCCTCCTCCAGCACTAACAGGCGGCCCCGCAGGGAGCGGGACTCGGGCGGCTCCGGCTGCGCCGCGCCGAGCTCATCCTCCCCCGCGCCAGCCCCGCTCCAAGCCGGGACCAGCCCCGCCGCGCTTCCTAACCCCGCCCGGGACCTGCCCCGCGCCGCCCCGGCTCCCAGCCCCCGATCCCGGCCCGAGCGCCCCCGCCCGCCGGTCAGCAGCGCCCCGCCGCCGCCTGCCGCCCGACGCCTGCCCCGGCCATCTTCCCTCCCTCCGCCCCGCCCGGCTGTTCCCACGCCGCGGAGCCCTCCCGGCCCGGCCCGCTCTGTGGGGCACGGGGGAAGCAGCGGGGCCCGGCCCGGCCGCACCCCGCGCCGCGGAAGCCGGGCCCAGACCCAGACACGTCGGCTCTGGGAGAGGGCGGCTGCCTTCCGCCCCGGGCCCGGGCCGGGGGAAAGGAGGCTGAGGCCCTGCCGGGGCCCGTCCTGTCCTGCCTCGGGGCCTGTGCTCTGCCTCGGCCCCTGGGCGGCCGGGGGGAGTGAAGGAAAAGGCGAGCCATGCCCGGCCCTCGCTGAGTTATCTTTTTTCCGGTGCCTGCCAGAAATATCTCGGAGGTGCTGAGCAATCACGATGAGCACAGGGACATGGGAAAGGCATGGGAGTCCACTGCAGAGGCTCGAAAGATGCTGGCGGAGAGGTCCTGGAGACCACACGAGTCACGGAGATCATGCCGTATCCATGGCTGGATAATGGAGGGTGGAAAATTATACATCTGGTTTGCTTGACATCTCAACTTGGTCCCTTAACCCCATTCTGTAGAGCAGAAACCAGGTGTATCTGATTTGACCTGAGCCTGCTGGAGACCACAATGCAGAGTTCCGGTTATCATCTAGAAGTAAATTCCATAAAACTTTGTTAAAATGGGGTTAAAAATTGCATATGGGACTTTCTGCCTTGGCAGGATGCTGCCTTCAGCTAAACCTTTAAAAATCTGCAAATAAAGAGTTAAGGTAATGCAGCCTAAGCTTCTGAAAACTAGGGAGTTAATATATTCTCAAACAATCTTAACTCAGCCCCTTGAAATTGGCAATACCCTGCCAGGGATTATATTGCAATTCCAATTATGTTTCACTTGCATTCACCGTTTTAAATTACATCTCTATGAACATTAATTGCTGCAGTATGGTTATAAGTGCAGGAAATTAGAGGACTTTTGCTCCTGACTTCTTAGAACTTTCTCTTCCACCCCCCCCCCCCCCAAAAAAAAACACTGGTTATCCAAAAGCCATGCATGAGAGAGGCAGCATGGATAATAGAATAGATCTGACTTTCTACTTATGTCTTGTAGGTTATTTTAATAGCAGTAGAATGTAGTTTTCTTACCAGGGTTACTGTCAGCCATGAGGGACAATAGAATAATAGGGGGGTTAGTGATGTATGCAAAGCAGTGTAGGAAGCACTGATAGCAAAGGTGAAGTAGATTAAAAACGTAGTAAAGGTGTAAAATTTAGCAAATGCAAGGCTGTAGATCTGATCTTTATAAGCATAACAGCTTATGTTTGCATAAGCTCATCTCAACAGAGTTTACTTCAGCAAACACTTGTCAGGCCATCCCATGTGGTCCCGAGAGTTCGGCAGTATCTCCAGGAGCAAGGTGCTGTTTCTGTGCTACAGATGTTTCTGAAGAGTATTTTAAAGTGGGCAGAATTAAGGCACAGTACAAACTATTTTTTGGTGGTTGCAGCTTCTGTTATTTTAAGTATGTCTTCCAGATTTTCAGAAGTTTTGTTTAGCAGAGGTAGGCATTCTAAATGGGCCATGTCTGTATTAACCTTTTGGGACGATGGATTTTTTTTGTTTCAGAAAAATCTTGAACCGCTGACCACTGTGCACCACAACTTTCACTGCTTTGAATGCCTTTGTAGCAATTACCTTAGCACAGTAGCTGCACAGCACCATTCTGAGACACTGCACTAGTTCATAATACCTGGAAGCAGTACAGCCAGGTTGCTATAATAATCCACCAAGACTAATGAGCCCTGCTGAGAATACGTGCAGCACTGCCCTCCAACATGGGCAGGTTCTTCATCACTCCCCAGAGTCCCAAAAAAGGATCAAGCTTCAGCGAAAAACCTCTAGATGGAAGTTGCAGAAACAGTGTGGGATTGACCATGGAGGCAGCAAAAAAGCAGCCGGGGAGCTCAACACAGCAGTGAACAAGAGGGAAACTGGCAGGATTAAGCATGGAACATTTCCTTCAGGTCATAGCCCTTCAACTAAATTCTTGTCTTAACTTTGGCAAATTGCTCCAGGTTAGAGCCAGAAAAGGACTTGGCTGGGCTGTGGTTTCTCAGGCAGAATTAACATGCACATGTTCCGTGTAAAACACGATCTGTATATCCAGTGTGTCCTGGATCTCATGGATTCATTATAAAAGCTGCTGAAGATGCATATGCTACTATGTAAAGCACACGTCCAAGATTTTCAGGTGCATTGTAGCTGCTTCTGCAACACATTGCATCTTCCTAAATCTTTAACAAGATTCTGCCTTGGCAAAGTTTTCAGGTTAAATATGAGAACATGTCCTAAAAAAACCTTAGATTTAAGGTTTTTTTAGACCTTGAAGATCCAAGACTTCAGGTCTAACTTTTAGGCTGTCTGTATCTAGAAATATCATTAGCTTCAATTAGGAGCTGAAGCTTCTTAAAGACTCATGAATTAAAGTATTGAAAAACCTGATTTCAAGAGTCCAGCCAAGTGTGCACAGAGCTGCCTGTGGGAACCAGTAGGATATGATAGGGCTAGCATTTGCCTCACCAAAGTTGAAACTCCTTCTGTCTGCAGCACATCCATGCCAAGGTGCTAGGCAGGAGCTCTCAATTATTTTCCAGGCCAGAACAGTACCCTTCCTCGGATGTTACCTCATCCCTCTGTCCGTTCCTTGTGAGGAAATGAACAAAATATTCAGGAGCCAAGGATTATTTTTGAGTAACATTTTAAGTCAAGAAGAGAAGAACCTGAAAAGGTCACTGTAGTTTTCCTGCCAAAGTACTAATTTGCAATGCATTTTGTGCTTTCCAATGAGCCCCTCCCAGGCCTGCATGGCTGCTCCCTCCCTTTTATTTTCTTTCCTCTTTAATGTCTGTCCTACATCCAGAGGGTAATAGGGAAAAGAGGGACAGAGAACCTTGTGCAACACAGCTTATCTCTGGTTTGGGTTGCAGAAGGAAACACTCTACCAGAGAAAGAGGACCTGCGTAGTATGGAACATGTAATAACAGAAGATTTTGACTTAAAATAGATAAACGCCCACCACAAGAAATTAAATGTTTGCAGTGCATATTTTGATCAATCCGAACAAATGGCAATAAATCATATTTCCTATAAAGTAATAACTACGTACATTTACACAGTTTCTTGTCTCACATCTTCTCCAAATAAACATAATACACATCTGAGTTCTCATGTATTTCACACACCTTCATTCCACGCCTGTTTTCCTTTCCTTCCACTTTTTTCCACCCACAAACATTGCTCACACATTCACTCATTCCTTAGGCACACCTATACCCATTAACTCAAAATTACATAAGCAGCTTTTCTTCATGTGCCCTCCCTTGCCACCTTCAGTGTTTGTAATCACAGGTTGTACCTATACATCTCTGTTAAACATGCTCTTATACCCAGGTTTTGAATGATATCACAACATTTTCCACAGAAAATGTAAATATTTCCCACTGTAGGTTGCAGATAATAAATTCTAATTTCATTAATATCCACAGCAAAAGCCATTAACTCTGCATAAAAATCCCAACCTCATTTTGGCTTTCTACTTCTTTCTCACAACTGCTGGAAAATGGCAGCCAGTCAGAACTGGTATCTCATTGTGTATAACAACTCCATCCCCATCTTTTAATTATGAATACTTATTTGCAATTTATTTCCCATTTCCCAGATATTCCAACCTCTGTAGGACCCTTGTACTGTCTTGACACCTAACTAAAAATTGTCACTTCTCTGGGATCATAGATGTCATCTGCAAGAGCAGAGCAAGTCTTCCTCATCATCATCCTCATGGCCATCTATCACACTCATCCTGCAAGCTGGGGCTTGCTGCTCTTGCCATATCCAACAGATTAAAATCATAAGAGACAGGGACACAATTTCTCATTACTCTGTCCCTTTGGGTCATTTATGTTTCCCACATATACACGTGTATGCAAAAATAGAAATATAACGCAAAGATAAATTATAGAGGACACAGAAATATTTACACACATATACAAATACACAGGAAGATATGTTGTAAGGCCCATGTCCCCAGAGCAAACAAATCTGCACTCTATGACAATCTGTTAGCTGGTTGAATGGCTTCACTGCTGAGAAGTCTTATCTCAGGTGGAGGCTTTCCTTGGGCTGCCTTACAGAGGTTTAAGCATCCTCCAGCATGGTGAAACCATAGTGGCTGCCCTGCTTTTGCAGCCTCCAGCTGGTGTGGTGCCTGGAGCTCTTTCAGAATGTTGCTGGGCAAAGCAGAGTTTTGATACTTGAAGAGTACTGATTGAGAACAGGAACTGGACAAGACCTAATCCCCAGAGATTCCACAGGGTCAGGGATGGTGTAACAGATGACAGATAAAGTGTGTAGTTGGAAGGATGATCAGCAGTCAGACATTTCAGAGGAACCAAAAAGTAGCAAACCCTCAACTTGCACTTGCTGACAGCAGCCAAGAGCAGGGCTCCAGGAATAGAGGGCCTGTAGATGATCATTCTCTGGCTCAGCTGTAGGTGTGAAGGGTGCCAGGAAGCAACACAGGAATGTAAATCTCTGAGGGCTTTCAGGATGGGTTACAAGAAAGGAGGTGTGTCTGTGCACATGTGAAGGAAGCAAGTTTTTCCCTCTATACATCAAGCAAATCTGACACTTTTCATGAGGAAGGGTATTTCCACATGAAAAATAGACTGAAAATTCCATATCAATGGAGGGTTAAAAACCACAGAGGATAAGTCTGAATCTAACCTGAAGTATTAATGAAAGACTTCACAAACAAAACTGTGTTAGAAGAAGGCATTTATTCTGCACCAACAAGTCATCTGAGAAAAGGACAAATATTCCTACGAGCCTTTTGTAATCGTTAATATTTTTCCCCTGCTTCTTTTCTCCATAGTAATTCTACTTAACTGGAGTATGGAAACTCTGTAGTTGGAGTCTTTGGGTCAGTAGTCCACATCCAACTGAAGAAATAAATAATAACAAGTTAATGCTTGGTGCATCACTTCCTGGTAGGGAAATAACAAAGAGTTGCATTGCCATAGTGCACAGTGTGCGTAGATGACACGTGAGGTAGATGACAAAGAGGACAGTGCACCTGGGCATGTCCAGAAAATACTCTCTTACAGTATTTTTACACCAAGCATTGAGGCTGTGGTTTGCCTTTGAATAAATGCAATTCAAATGCTTACATACTCACTGCAATGAAATGCATACACTACTATTTTTCCTCCTATCATTATGCCCATGAAACACTGAAATATGTATACAATATGGCATTACAATGCACATTCCAAATTCTGTGGCATGCCAAAATTCTTATTTTATAACATTGATTTAATACACCAGATACAGGACAAATTATTGAACAGCGAATTTTAAACAAACCAAATTAAGTAGAAATAATAAGATATGATACTCCTCTAGGCTTCACAGCTTAATAAGACTGTATTAGCTACAAACAGAAAATTTATGAAATATACAGAAGTTAGATAATAAACAACTAGAGCAATAGATTTAAATATAGATCAATTCCATAAGGGTGCAAGCCTGCTAACATTCAGCTTGCATATTCCTTTCTAATCTTCTTTGTCACCTACTTATTTGTCTCTGAAAGGCCTGGGATAAAGACAATGTGAATTTCTCTTTATCATTCCTAATATAACATTTCACTTGATTTATTTATCAGCTGTATTTTCTTCAAACAGCGTAAGTGCTTTCCTCAGGAAATCCCACTGCCCCATCACAAATCCCATTCTTT
The DNA here is from genome assembly GCF_028551555.1 of Melozone crissalis. Taxonomy (NCBI): domain Eukaryota; kingdom Metazoa; phylum Chordata; class Aves; order Passeriformes; family Passerellidae; genus Melozone; species Melozone crissalis. The sequence goes on along the minus strand of NW_026535791.1, from coordinate 55,554,127 downwards.
ATGCCTCACCTCTTCTTGCCAACTATTTAAATTCCTAGATTTGGCATTTTATCTATTAAAACATTTCAGATGATTATAGCCATAAAAGATTGGGGTTTTTTCCTTAGAGACTGAGAAAATTGTTATTTTATTTTCTCAGAAGTTTTCCATGTGCCTTCCTGTGGTACAATCTATCCCAGCCAATGTTCAAGTCTGAAGTTCATCATGAAGTGCTGTGTATAAATTGCATAATATTTTAAATTTCAGATTTTTTTAATGATCTGTAGAGATCTGATGAGGTGTCAAGCTAGGTTAGTCAATATAAAATTCCTGCTCCAGCATGCCACCACTGAGTGAGAGGGTAGGGGTAGTAAAGGGTAGGGGGTAGTTACCCCACAGTGCCTCTCTCTCAACTCTGTCTTAGCTCTGAATACTCACACACTTATTCTATTTGCAAACTTAAGCCTATTTCACTTAAGTGCTTTCCCAGACAACTATAAATAGTCTCTTGGAAGTGGTAATTAAGTCAGGACCACATTCACTCGCAGGAATTTAACAGCTTCTCCTGGCAGAATGCAATTGTTTTTTCCTCCTCCATCCAGGTCTTTGCAATTGGCCACAGGGGACCTGGAATGCTTTAATGGTTCAAACCATTTGCAATATGATTGCATACTGGCACATTATTATTTGTTTTGCTTCATTATTCATGCTGCTATTAATTATAATTTTAAAAATAATGTGAAGAAACAGATTAAGTCTGAGCTCAGACTTGTCATGTGCCCAAAATAAAATGAGATGGTGGAAGAGAGGGTGGAGCTACCTAGAGGGTCCAGAAGGCTGGAGGACAAGATGGTGGGTGCTAGGGAGGACCTGTGGAGACGTTAGCAGAGACAACTCCAGAATAGAAAAATATACTTCAACTGAGATTACACTTTAAGGCTTATTGTAGTGTATACCAACTTCAGTGACTGCAATCACAATTTTGTGTTAATTGTATAATCATAAGTTGCTAGAAGCAGCTTCTCTACAAAAATGTGTTGAAGTTAGCTTGATTTTTTTTTTCAAATGATAGATTAAACTTGGAGGAAAAAACTTATTTTACAGAATTTCATTTCACTTTATACATAAAGTAAGGGAGAGTTATTTGTCCTCTTAGATTTAACAAAGAAACGTCTCATGTCAGCATTTTATACCCCCGGTGGCCACAGCCCACTGCGTTCTAGCTCTGACAGGAGATGGTTTTTGCCTCCTGACCTTGGAGCCAGCGTGGTGCTGTGCCACCCCACGGCAAGGAGGCCCCTTCCCTGCTGCTGTGCTGCCCACCCCTTGGGCAGGGTGCTCGAGGGAAGGCCTGAAGATTGGTGTGTGTCTGTTGTCAGTTGGAAAGACAGTAAATGTAGTCACTGTCCTGCATAAAGCTTTTACAAAACAGAAATAGAGAACATTCTAGATAAATTACCATATATAGGCTTCATGCAGGACTCCCCAGCACATTCGCTCAGCGACTCCCAATTACTTAAACAACACTGGAGTGCTTGTTCTCACATTGACATCACCAGAGAGACATTTATTCCAACACAAGATGTTTGCTGTGCAGAATATGTCCAGTTTTGTTTTACATAAGCACATTATTACAGTTCATTTTTCATTTTCATCAAAAGATGTCTGTGGCGTTGCCTACTCTTAGGAGCAAAAAACAACACAAAACAACCTCCCAGCAACACCCTTTTCTTTTTCTCCCATCTAAAAGAAACATGCCAGCTCCCATGTGTTTCAGGAAGTACACATTCCAGTTCAGCCAGACGAGTATCATTGGCAATGCTTGTTGTGATTTGGGTACTGCAAACATAAATATATATACACATGTATGTCATACCTCTGAAACATGAGGATGATTTTAGCAAGTCAAATCAAAGGCCATCCAGCCCAGCACTGTGTTTCCAACAGTGGCCACTCCCAGCTGCCCAAAGGAGTTTAGGGACAAATGAGACACACAGTGACTTTTTCCAAGAACTATCTTCAAATCTTCAGCGAATTCCAGCTGAGGATATTCTTGCCCAGAACCAGAGAACCAGTACCCCTGTATGCAACAGTTTCCAAGGGACTTTCTTTATCAAATTAATCAAATTATTTTAGCATCCACAATATGTATGGCAGATATCTTTATCTATACCCTTGGAGAAGTATTATCTTTTGAACCTTCATGCTGTTACCAGTTTGATGCCTCCTATCTGTAGTACTAAAGGAAACAGTGATGATTTTCTGTCTTCTTCACAGAGATGCATCATATCTCACATCCATCCTCACTGTGATGTAGTTTTGAGATATTCCTAGCCTTATGGAGGAAGAAATCTCATCTTTATTTCTTGCAAATTGGACTGAAGTGATCACTGCCCATCATTCACCATGATGGCTGACCAACAAATTAGAAAAAAGGGTTGGATAATAGTCCCCACTAGTCTGTCCTATCTGAAATAAGGGCAAAAAAATGCAATTTAATGGTTTATTTTGGCCTTCAGTCCATTTTTCATGTGCTGTGGATATGCACAGAAGTGCTGACTATCAGAACCTCCAAAGGCTATATAAGTTCAGAAAAGCAGAATTCCTTACAGAATTCCCCAGTATGCCCAGATCAGAAAAATAAAACCATCATACTATTATATTATTGTTATTTTATAGGAGTATTGCATTTGTAACTAAAAAGTTCCTCCTCTTATATCACAGTCATCAATAATTTTTCAGGGATTTTTTTAGCTTAGTTTTTTTGTTGTTTTCATTTAAATTTTTTCTAGGCAGCACTGCCAACACATTTGGATGTATATTTTTCTTTTAAGCCATCAGCACTTCCAAAAATCAAGGTGATATTTTATAATTGTGTAACAGATCATTGCTAGATGTAGGATATACACGCAAAGAATTTCCAATTCTTTTAATTACATGGAATCATTAATGTTGGAAAAGACCTCCAAGATCATCAAGTCCAATCTCTGACCAAAGGTTAAAACCAGCAAAATAAAAATAAACAAAATTAGTTGGATGATTTTCCTTTGAAATTTTTGTCCTACATCATCTCCTAGTGAGTATCTCCCCACCAAAACTACCTAAACAAATTACCTAGGCAGACTTCAGTGTGGTCTGAGAGCCCTTAAAGTTCACATATCCTCAAGTTCTTGTCAAATTTACATTAATGTTTAAATTTAAAGTGATCCCAGAGATTACATTTTAAATATAGGTGCATTAATATTTTCACTGGATCACAAATAATATTAAACAAAGTTTAAATGATCATATAGGCTGCTTAGATGTTTTTTCCCAGTGTTTAAAAACCTGTAATTAGTTTCCAAAATCTAAGATTTCTCAGCCCTTTGAAAGACTTGTAAAACAAAGGCTCTTTTTCTTTATTTTACCTTTATTATAGGAAAAGCAGCTTCTGTAAGGCCTAGTATTGTAAAAACCATATTGCTATACTTGATATAGCAATCATACAGCCTAAGAAAAGCATCTGCTGAGCTCACAATATTGAATTAAGACCAGTGTCCAGCAATGGGCTTTTGTCACTAAACACAGCAATCTGGCACAAGGTTAAAAATCTATTATTTTATTCAGTGCCTCATTAGCACAGAAAAATGCTTATGTCAAGGTCAGCACCCTCCAGAGTTTGATGCTGGAGAGATCTGTGCAGTTACTCCTTGTGTCATGCAAATATTACTCTGCAGATTTTGTCTGACTCCAAACAGAAAGAACTTATTTTCTGTGCTCCTCTAGAAAAGTCAATGTATTTTCCTCTCTATTGACTCTACTCTTGCTTTGGATGCTCTGGATTTTTAGAAATGAGTTACACACCATGAATTGCCTAAGCAGATAATGAAGATACTACCCTTTGGTAATCTCTGTTATAAATGACTGTTGTCATATATCTGTTATAAATGTGTCCATCATCACAAAGAATGAAGAATTTTGTGGCAAAGACAGGGCTGCAATTTCATCACCAGACTTTCTCTTAGGATAGTGTCTTGCCTCATGCACTAAACACTTCCAGGTTTTGGCACACAGAAGGGAAAAATGCAAAGTTCTATGAAAATCAAAGTTGAGAGGTTTAAAATGGCACTGAGTATGCAGGTGAAGAGACCTCCCTGTGTGCCCAGCACTGAGCAATGCCACTGACAACAGACTGCAGGTCTAAGGGTGGCATGTTTCCTTCACAAATACTGACACTGAGATTGCCAGAGGGAAATTTCCCTGGGGTAAAGTTGAGGAACTGCTTCTTTTTCCTTTTAACAGTTGCCAGCATCCTGCAGACATCCAATGGAATGATGGAAGGGAGGCTGCCATGCCCAGCTTCCAGGCCTGGCTGTCCTAAAGATGCCTACTAAATGATTCCTTGGCTTGTAGGGCTCAGAAACCACTTCTGCCAATAACTGACACAACTGGGAGAAAATAAATCTGTAGGCCATTACATGTTTCCTGGAATTAAATCAACACAAAACCCAAACCAAACCAAATCATAAAAAGCTCAAAATGGAATAGTATGTATGATATGCTAAAAGTCTGGTGTGACATAATTTTAATCTATGCCTGAATTGAAGATTATAGATTATTCTGAAGATTATAGATTATAATTTCATCATAAGACCTGATAAGACACTAGAAAGGTCACACAAGCCTGAATTGAAGATTATAGATTATTCTGAAGATTATAGATTATAATTTCATCATAAGACCTGATAAGACACTAGAAAGGTCACACAAAGGGGGGGGGGGGGGGGGAAGGAAAATGAAAGCAAAAAAGCAAGCATTAATTGACAATGCTATTCAGAACATTATAATTGTGCCCATGAAAGCTTTGGTAGTCCATTGGATCTTCCTGTTGCCATCCACCTGACACACATTATTAGTATGCACTCTTCTATAACCACTAGCTCTGCAGAAGTTTTGGTCAGCATGTTTAGGATGTCCTATCAAAGGAAAATCTAAAAAATGAGCAATGACTACTTCAGATGTTGTTCTCTTTTCTGTTGTGAGTTTCTGTTTCTTTCTTTGCTGTGGTTGTCAACATTATCACAAAGGCACAGGACTGCACTCTACAAAAGATGTCCCCTTGAAGCAGAGGTCAGTGGTATGCCTTAGGACTGAAATAAAATAATGTTTTTCTTTTGGCTGGAAAAACTTATGAATGGCATTTTCCTTTCCACAGTGGTTATTCCGACTTTTTTTTTTCCTATGAGACAGTCTGTAGATCAACTAGGTTAACAGCAGCTAATTTTCCTAATATCATGACCCTTTGGGAGTACCATTTTACTAAAGTAAAATGAGATATAATCCTTCCCCGTAGCAACATCATTATTAGTACCACTCTATTAATAGATTCTGTAACTTGTTTTTATTAACAAAAGATATGACTGCATATTTGGCAGTGACTCTTTTGATATCAAGGCAAAAAGTCACAAGATTAGAATCATATTTTCTCAACAACACTTTCTAACAATAGACAGAATTCACACTAAAGAGCATCTTGCTAAGAATAGATGGAATTATTGTGTAAAAATGCTTCATGTACAATGGAAAAAATCCCAATAATTTTGGCTGGAAGGCTACAACAATTCGTGACAAAAGGAAAATGATGCTGTCACAAGTGCAGAAAAATGCTTTAGCACTGCTAGGGTGCTGCTTCTCTGCTCACTCCCACTGTTTCACACTCTTTTGGAACTTAACTTTTTAAAACTTTGCAATTCTTTGGTAGTTGTTCGTCTCCTACATTTAAAAAATGTAATTGTGAACATCACACCTGAAGGAAAATTGAGATTACTTTGCATTGGCATCATTGTTTTTTCTGAATGTGTATCATCCCAGTGTAACTTGTCTTGAAGTGGAGGAGTGCTTCAGTACCATCTTCAAAGCTGCTCCACTAATCTTTGAGACACAATTTGATAATACCTGCACAAAGTCAGACTGCAGTTAGACTGACAGTGTGCTGACTGTGTGTAATACTGTATCACATTTTATACATGTCTGTCTTGGCTTTTCAAGGTCCTTCTTCAGCAGAACAGGCTCCTACCACTCTTAAATACTATTAAATAATTAGAATTATTAGCAACCACAGTTTCTTCATTCTCATTTTTAGCATCCCCTTTTCACATGGGAGAATAAAAGTCCAGTGTCTTCAGTTTAGAGCTACACTGTATTTTTCAATGGTGCCATACATCACAAATCCCATTGAAATCAGTATGAAACAAGATAATCCTTTTTTAGGGTATAGTCAACATCCGTGGAACATCCCTGTCTCACACCATGTGAAGATGTGACTTGAACCAACCCCTCCTTGTCACAGTGGTTAAATCCTAACCAAAGGGAACAGGACCAGCTCCAGCTGCAGTGATGCCATACTGAATAAAGCACCCTCTGGCTAGAGCCTCCTACCCACACCATGGAGAAAGGCAACACTCCCTGCTGGCACATTCCCTCCCCCTTCCCTTTACCTCGTGTCCCACTGCTGAGGTGGGGATCCAGAAGCTGGGCAGCGCCACTGGGGGCATGAGAGCTGCAGGATGAGGGTCAGCACTGGATGGTGAATCTCATTCTCAGTGGGTCTGTGAATTGAAAGCAGGGAGGCCTGACTTTTCTCTAGTAAGTCTTTGATCTGCCAAAGCAGCAAAATGTAAAAATCACTGTGATTTTAGAGAAATGTAAAGTCTACCATGGAAGAATGGATACCTTTTGTTAATACATTCATATTTAGATGTATTTTATTTAAATGCTTTCTTAATTTCATTTTGGACTTCTCTACCTCTAAGTTTGAAGTGATCTAATGAAATCTGTTCCTGTCAGGTCAACCTAAATATGTAGATTTGAGTGTAGACAGGGCCTTAGCATCAGAAGTCCTGCTACATTTTACAGCTTATAGGAAGGTTAAGTTTAAGAGCTGATAGGAAGGTTAAATTTAAAATTCTTCCAGAGGGCACAACTTCAGGTGACAGCTTAATTCTCCTTTTCCACAAATCACTGTGGTTTTTTTTCAGGCAAATTTCTTATCTTCAATATCTTCTCTCATCATGTGGGAAAAGCACTCCTGCATTTCAAAATCCATACAGATAACAGTTTTCAGCTTCAATCTTCAATTCCCATACTGGCCATAAAATGCAGAACTGCCTCTTTAAAAACAACAGCATTAAAAATAAATTTAAAAAGACCATAGGCTGCAATGATTTCTATGTTCTTTCACATTTTCCTGCCACACTTCCTTTATTTTTGTCTGTCATTAGTTTAATTGTAATTTCATCTGGCTTAAGCATCTGTCATTTTGTTTATGTTTTCTGTACTATGCATACCAATGGCACTACCTAAGTAACAGTACAAGTGTGTTTATGTTAATAACAACAGGCATAGAAAGAATTGTTCTGTGTCAGGTGCTATCTTACAGCATCCCTTTGAAAGAACAGATTACCAATGAACACTAACACCTGTTTTTTGCATTCTTTAGTAAATGACTAATGTTTATCTACAAAAAGAAGGTGACCTCAGTTGCAAGCTGTAGCAGCTGGCAATCACACTGCCAAATCCCTGCACATGCTAGCTGGTTAGCAAAAACAAGTTTTGTTTTTGTGACTTCCAACCATCAGCTTTATTTGTCCTCAGCTAACTCAAATATTACCTACCCACAGAGGATCATAGGCCAAAGCACTTCCTGCAACCAGCTGCTGGCACCGAGCGTGCCCCACTGATGGATAGCGAAGGTGCTGCGAGCACAGGATTTGTCTCCACAGAAGACTTGGCTGGTTGTGGTACCAAAATCCCCTTTGTAAGGCACACAAAGCCGTACAGCGTCCCTAGAGGAGGAGCAAACCCCATTTCCTGCCGGCCTGGGATGGAGGGCAGGCGGAAAGGAGGAGGAAAGGAGATACTTGCATTGTTTACAACTGAATAGAAATTCCAGCTCGAAGAGACCAGAAGCAGATGCCCGAGAAGGCATAATGACATTCCTCCTCCCTCACGTGTTCAAATCCAACTGGCTTTGAGAAGCACCTTCATAAATACCTTCCAGGAGGAGAAGGTATTCCTAATCTTCCCACAAAACACGCACAGAACATGAATGCATTCCTAGAGGGAAGAATATTTCATTGACATGAAAATCGAGGCAACACATTACCTTAGATTCCACATGCACCTCTAGTTCTTAGGGAAACAGATTTTCCATATTCTTATTCAAGCAATGCTGGAGGCAAAGATAGGGGTATGATTCACAAACCACAGCCTGCAGTTTGGCTGCTCCTGGTACTGCAGGTTCAGAGCCAGCACAGTAAGTAGCTCTCTGTCCAAAGGAAATAGCCTGCATTGCAAGGAAACATTCAGAAGTCTTTATGAAAGCTAAACAGCCAAAGGGATACTGATGGCAGCACTGAAAGAAAAACCAGCACAATAATTATTATCATTAATTGGCATACACATGCCACTTAAAAATAAACCAGTTTAATTACTAATACTGATTACTGACATTTATTTCTTGGTTGCAAGAAAATTAATTTTTTATTGTGTTTGCAGTATCACTCGCTGTCCTAAAAATTGTTCAGTAGGAACTTTACTTGCCCACTCACAGGGCATATGCATTTTGATAACCAACTCATATTTGAAAATTATGAGCAAAGAATATAAAATTTACCTCTTTCGTGGTTCTGTTTCTTGCTTTAATTCTGTTTTTCATATTATGTCTTTTGTCATCTTTCATATAATTATATTTACGGAAATCTGCCTATGTATAGATCTAAAATCTTTTCCCAGAACTCACGTTACTTTAAGTTTCCTCTTTCCATCTCCATCTCTTTTTTTGGAACCCAAACCAAGCATGAAAATTTTCAGCCAGAAAAAATGTTTATGCTACTAGTCAGGGCACAACACATATCTGTGTCAATGCAAACACTCCCTCTTGCTGCACAGGATTGCAATTTTTTTCTGGCTTTGTAGTTATTTATGAGAAAGCTGATTTATGGGTAGTGCTGATCCAAATGAGAGCTGTCATGGCATTTAAAGTAGGTGTAGCACCATTCATTTTGAGGGCAGAATAAGTTTTGCATATCTAGTTTTTGCCTTCTGTCTTAAGGATTACCTATTAATATTACCTGCTAAGGAGTTTTTCTTTTCCACCCCAACTGAATTTTGATTTTTTTTCATTTAGATAAAATCCTGAAAGCTGGAGTGGAAGGCAACTTACATATTTAGGTGCCCAATACTGCTTTGCAGTCCAAGTAAAAGGAAAGCTTCTGGTCAAAAGCAATTGAGGATCAATTATCCATGAATGTTTTGAAAAACCCCATCCCAAACAGTCTGGGTACAGTATAGTGTGCAGCTAGCTCCCTCTCCCAGCTTCCTTAAATCAGTGTGACATAGCTCAAATATATTTAAATGTGTTTAAATGGCAGAGCACAGGGCAACTTCCTAGCTGTCTTTGATAGCTGTAAGATTTTTGCACCATCATGTTATCTTAGTTCTGTAATATCTAATTATATAAACCCTTCTGAATGTTTATTGTAGAGCTTAAAGTGGATTTTATGCTCTGCTAGCCACAAACCTCAATGATAGATTTAAAATTAGAGAGAAAATTAAAAATCAGGTGTTTCCTACCTGGCCAAGGCTGTTTTTAGTTGTGTCTGTGAGAGAACCACAAGTTATTTTTAAATAAAAGGCTAGGTTTATTTTGTTTCCTTTCTATAAATTCTCCAAAGGAAGGAAGTCTTTACCAGAAGGCTCCTAAGGTTGGTTTCCTTTTACTGGCATAAGAGATGTCATTTGATGGTTTGTGTTGAAACTGAATCCAAACACCTCATCACTGCCTGTCCAGGCCCTCCTCCAGATGAACTTCATCAAACAGATTAAAATGTGAACAACCTGAAACATTTGCAAGAGTTTGGCGTGTGATACACACTGTGCTTCTCAGGACACAGTTTGTGTAATATCTCATCTCCTGAACTGTTGGAGATGTGGAAGTGCTGTTGAACGGAAATTACCAAACAATGTCAAGCACCAGGAAAATCAAAGAAAGAAAGGAGAAAAATTTCTCTGGCATTAGGGAAATGAGCTATTCAAAAGACAAAGAGTGTCTGCCATAAAAACTCAAAAAGTCTTTCACAATAATCAGAAATATTTGGCCACAGTAGTATAATTTAGTAATTTAAAAAGAGTAAAATAAGTAAAATAAGCATATCCTTGATAGCTACATTAATAAATTATCATGCCAGTCGCTGCCCCAGCTCAGGCTGCAGCAGACAGTGGTCTATCATGTTGCCATGTGAAATGCAGTTTTCACAAGGACTAAAGCAGCATTAGGGTACATTGCTGTTCCTGTGTTAGACCCAGGATGCTTCATTCTCAGTAACAGAGTAGAAGCCTGGGGGTGTTATATGTAAATTCCGCCCTGTAATGCACACACAGCAACACCATCTCATGAAATATGGGAACGTTGTTCTTTCAAGTGACACTAACATCCTTTTGAACAGCAGTGTGGGAACAGAGCAAGCACCCTAGGAAGCCTCCAGCTCATACTGCATGCCAGTACTGCATGGTTCAAATCCTGCATAGTCTCAGCCTGGTATAAATGAAATCAGATGAATTTCTGAAATTGACTGTCTAGAAGTGCTAGAACTTGAAAGTGAGCGGAATAGGACAAAATATGTCCGAAAAAAAAAAAACCCTCAACAAATATGGTATTATTTAAATTATTGGAACTTTGAGGAAAAGGGCTGAAGGGATGTAGGCAGTAAAGCCAGTTTTCCAGCACCTTGGTCTTATGAGAAATGAATCCAGGTATGGGGTCCCCAGCACAGGAAGGACATTGACCTGCTAGGGCAAGTCCAGAGAAGGGCCACTGAGCTGATTATAGGGACTTTCCTCCTATAAGAAAAGCCTGAAGGAACTGGGGTTGCTCACTCTGTAGAAGAGAAGGGATCTTCCAGCAGCCTCTTCTGAAGGGAGCCCACAAGAAAGACGGAGAGTCAATTTACAAGATCGTGTAGTGACAGAACAAGGGGCAATGGCTTCAAACTGAGACTAGGTTTAGGTTAGGTATTAGGTGGAAATTCTTTACTGTGGGGTGATGAGGCACTGGAAGAAGAGCTGAGGATTCCCTATTTCTGGCAGTGTCCAAGGCCAGGTTGGATGGTGCTCCAAGGAACCTCATCTAGTGAAAGGTGTTTCTGTGTGCAGCAGGGTGATTGAACTAGAGATCTTCAAGGTCCCGTCCAACACAAACCCATTCTGTGATTTCTGAAAGCCTCTTCCCGGACACCTCAGGTGATGCACCCTCACATGCTGCGCGGCCTTGTCTCCTCATGGACTTGTGGGGCTGTGGTGAAATTTAATCACCTTAAAACCTTTGTCCGGACGGCCTCTGGTATCCTCGCGTGTTTGTGGGCAGCGGCGAGCGGCAGCCCCCGAGCAGAGCGGCCGGAGCTCGGACTCTGTGCAGGAGGCACTCGGACCCTGTGCAGGAGGCAGCTGGAACCCTCTGCAGGAGGCACTCGCACCCTGTGCAGGAGGCAACTCGGACCCTCGGCTGGAGGCACTCGGACCGTGTGCAGGAGGCACTCGCACCCTCTCTGCAGGCGCAGAGCGCCTGCCTGGCCAGCCTCCCTCCGGCACTGGCCCGAGGAAAGAGAGGCCGAACTGCTCTGTGGGGCCTGAGCAGGGCAAACACGGCCGCAGACACAGCCATTCCTCTGCCTACGGCGGGGGCGCTGCTTCGCCCTGGCCGCTGCTCCCTCAGAGCGCGGCGCGCACGCACGAACGCGGGCTGCGCCGGGCACGCGCCCTGCGGCGGGCGGGGCGGGGCGGGCGCGGCGCTGCCCCCGCGCGCCCTCTGCCGGCCGCCGGCAGTAGCGCCGTCCCCGCGCCCCCTGGGACCGTGCCGCGATCGGTTCTCCCGGGGCCGTGCCGGGATCGGCTGTGCCGGGGTCGGCTGTGCCGGGATCGGCTCTCCCGGGGCCGCGCCGGGATCTGCTCTCTCGGGATCGGCTGTGCCCCCCGGTGCAGCTCCCCCCGCAGGTCCCGGTGCCTCTCTGTGGGGAGGAGAAGGGGAAGAGGCCCCGTGCCTCCGCCGGAGCGCTCTGCGGCGTTGCAGCGCCACCGCCGCCGGGCGAATGACGGCGCCCGGCCCGAGAGAGCCGCCCGCTGACGCTGAGGGTGCTGCGGGCCGGCGGAGCGCCCGGTTTTCACACTGCTGCCTTTCCACAGGCCTTTCTCCCAGAAATACTCGCTTTTTTCTGGACTGAACTTCCCGGTGACTAGCCTTACACATGGTTTGAAGCTATTTGCAAGAAAGCTTTGTATTCTCGCTGCAGGCCCCACGGATGCCCCGTCAGCCCGTCTATCCTCAGGTTCCTTGTACACCCTTCTGCAGCCCCCTTCCTTCCCCATGCCATTGGGGCAGCCCCAAAAACTGCAGAATATGAGCAGCAATGAAGAAAAACACTCTAGGGCGATCCCAGACAGACAAAGCTTATTTTTATTAATTTTTTTCTTATCATCATACGTTCCAAAAGGTGAATATAAACAAAGTTGCAGCATATACAGTGGGCGTATACATGAGTTAAGCCATGGAAATCACAGCCAACATAAAAACCTTCAAATACTTGACATGGTCGCAACAAAATCTATGCACCAAGTTTTGCTTTCCAAACTGTGGGACATTTGGAGGTAGAAACAGCATCCCCAGCTGCCTGAGAAGGAACCTCGTCCTGGGCTAGAGGAGTATTTGAATTCAGGAGAAAAAGAAATGCCTTGATTTTTAAAATACTAATGGAACTCAAGATTACTGGCATTGAAACAGTTGATAGGAAAGGTGGTTAGGATTCCTCCCACTTGGTAAAATGAAATATTTTTGAAACTCTTATCCGGAGATATCCCACAGGGCAAAGTGGTCCAACTGTATCCTGGCTATCTCCATGGCAGCAGCTATTATAGAGCAGTCTTGGTGGGCAATAACTCCTGTAGAGACAGCAGGATTATATAACAAATGATAAAAACTTTTATAAAATTTCTTTGAACTAATGTGGGTCTTTCCAGAGTCTGAACCATGAAACATCCACAAATGAGCTGAAAGTAGTGACCTCAGTATCCCACAGTCTCCATTCTATAGGAAGCATTGGTACTATATACAAACCCCACTCTCATACCTGGAAAGCAGTTCCAATTAGGCAAGATAAAAATGATGGACAGGAAATTGCTAACTGAAGGTGATCAGCGGTTGTCCCATCTTTGCTGGGTGCAGTGCTGGCCATGAAGAAAACTAAACATTCACTGAAAACCAAGTGCTTGGCATCAGAATGAATTTACAGAAAAGAAGGCCAGAGTTCTGGGGTGACCTGAAGTCTACGTTGTATCCTGCAAAGCTTTAATGGATTCAGCCCCTCACAACATGCAGTGACAGCCATTAAAAAATGCCTGTGAGGTTATTAATCACTATTTTCTATCACAAGAGCACATTTCTTTAAAAGCAGAACGGTCAGAGGAACAGGGTGTCCCCAGAGTTTCCAGACATTCAACCCTGTGTGGTGTTTTGCTCTTTCCTTGGGGTCTGCAGGTAAGTTTTCTTTTAATATCTGATTAAGAAAAATACTGAATTTAATTCTCATTCACTGTGATGGGGGAAAAAGCTATAAAATGTTTTTGGGTTTCTAAAATTCACACAATAGAGGATGTTAATACAGAACCATTCAATTACTAGTGTTGGAAAAGATCTCCAAGGTTTTTGAGTCCAATGTGTGAGCATCCAGACCTTTGTCTGAGATTGACACCATCTCATTCCTCAGCCTGGTCCACGCCTCTCACAGGAAAGCCAAAGGAATAATTTCAGAACCTTGTAGCAGTGGCATAAATAGCTTGTTTTACTCTAGTGGGCTGCACCTCTAAAAAATTCCTCAAATTACTATCCTAAGGTTTCAATTGAGATATTTAACTGGAAAACTTTAACTTCATCAACATGGAGAATTTAGGAGGTAGATTTAACAGGGCCTGTTGTGAAAGGACAAGGGGTAATGGTTTTAAATTAAAGGAGGATCAATTTAGATAGAAATTCCTTATCCCTAATTGAAAAATTAGAGATAAGAAAGAAGATTTTTACATTGAGGATGGTGAAACACAGTAATTGGTTGCCTAGAGAGGTGGTGGGTGCCCATCCTTGGAAACATTCAAGAGCAGGTTGGATGGGTCTGTGAGCAACCTGATCTCATTGAAGATGTCCCTACTCTTTGCAGGGGGGTTGGACTGGACAAGCTTTAAAGATCCCTTCCAAGCCAAACTATTTTATGATGATTTCCCTTAAGGAGATCTGTACATGGATGGTCGTTGCAAGTGTTCAGTCCTGCAATTGCATCTGGTCTAAAACACTTGACCAAATTATTTTAAGAGGCATCTTTCTTTGTAAACAATTTTGCTTAAGCTGTAAGAAAAATATTTTCTTTCATGCCTTTCATGTGAGTAGAAAGTTTCTCAGTCAACATTATTTCCTTTTATGATTCAAATGACTAACACAAAAATCACAAACAATGTGGGGTTTTTTTCATAATCCCATGGCCAGGTGGTTACTCCAAGAAGGCTGAACTAAGGTAAGTAAAGTTTTCAGGAATATTAAATTTTTGTGTTTATCTATTACAGGACAAGACTCATTAATGAGTTTCCCAACTAATGTTAATTGGTTTCATTTTATGCTGTCAGTTGATAATTTTTTTCCCAGGGATGATTTGGCAAAAAGGCAGCCTGTCCTAAAACCAAGCTGGTATCTGTAGCTACTTGCTTACTTTTAATGGTAATTAAATCACCAATCCTTGGTTCAGCCTTCCAGGTGTTGTCTGAGCAATGCAAACAATTTTCTGAGTGCTGCAGACATGAATGCATCTCCCAACAGTTGTGTGTCTGGCATTGCTCAGAGATTGAATCACTTACCCCAGGAGCTGGGTAACAGCATTTTTGTGGTTCCTTAACCAGACTTTGGTCACCAATACCAATCTGCCAAAGTGGCCTGATACAAAAGACTTTGTGATTAGTAAAAGCTTGAAAGCAGAAGCTCCTCCTATCTGGTCTCTTCACTCTACTGTGAACTGTTCTTGCTTTAAAAAACAAGGAGCTCTTTTTCATTGGGGCTTTTTGCTTATGTGTTAGCACTGAAATAATCAGAGAAAGCATTTGTAAAAGGCTATGTTAATGTGGACTTCCTCTGCTGGCTTTCCAGTAACTGAGCATGATTTCTAAGACTTTATGTAAACAAAGGATTAGACTGGATTTGGGGTTAAATCTTCCTGTTGCAGCATAATTCAGCAGCAGTGAATGGCCAGAGAAAGCTGTTAGCTGGGAGTACATGGATACTTTCTCAGGATGATGATGCTGGTCATCTAAAATAAGATGTTTGCCATCAGTTTACAAATCCCTTTAATTCCAAAAGTTAACTCCTGAAAAAGGCTTAGGCAGATGAACACTAATATGAGGACAGGAACTGCCAAGGCTCCTGTGTATTAAAAATGTATTTTGTACATGTTATATAAATCTGCAGTTGCTTGCATTCTTCACTGTCACACGTACCTGCCCCATGCTGTCTGGGTTGGAGCACTAGGTGCTCTGTCAGCCATGAAATTACAGGTCAGCCACCTTCTCTCTCTATGTAACTTACTGGTTTTGTCTTCCTTCTGAATTCCTCTCTCACCATTTTGTCCTCAGTGACTTACTCAAGTCTCTTCTTCTTTACCCCTCATGACATTTTTTTTATTATTCCTCTGTCCACTATTGCTCTTCTACTATGCCTCCAGTGGTTTGTCCTTCACTGCTGATATGCTTGTGTGATCTCCAGGTTGCACTGGTTATTTAGACAAGAAAAAGTCTTAGATCTCTTAAGGTATTATAATAAAATATCAAAATAACGATAATTTAAAAAGAATTGGAGTTCCTTGTCAGATTCTCTAGAAACATGATTTGCAAATAAAATAATGGAGAATTTAGGTGGTATGGACTTCTGATAGTTTTCTTCAAAGTACCTACTTTTTTGTTTAGTTTAAACCAAGAAGTTTTCACAGTATATATCCTTAAACAGTTTTGTACATCAGACCTCAGTCTTTTTAGACTAAAATTGAAAAGCAATCCTGCAAGATGCTGAGTGATTTTGTTAATTCCCTTGGACTTCCACAATCAGATTCCTATAAGATTTGCTTTTCAGGCTAAAAGCCTGAATTGTCTTTTCAAACTCAGGTTAGTTTTGCTTATGTCTATTCCAGAGTACTTTGTATTTGCTGCCACAAATATGAAGTTTCAGCTACAGAACAGATTTTCTGAAGCACTTCTGGGCCTCTGAAAAGCAAGAAATGCTTTTTTTCAGAAGCAACTAGAAGCAACTTTTAAAGTAATCATCTTTATGAGACTGCTGCTTAAATGTTCACATCAAACTTGTGAAATTTGTGGACCAAACTCCTCCTGACATAGCATATGGGTAGTATTAATTCATTCTTCAAGTGGACTGACAACCAGCATTTCAAAAGGAAGAGCAGCACATGACAGCAGGTTCTGAGGCCTGGGCTGAGCATGGGAGCCAGAAGGGCCCTAGAAGCACTGAAAATGCCACCACTTTTGGGGAATGTCAGTATTGGTTTTGAACATCACCAGGGTCATTTGGGAATTCTGAACTATTAGCACACTAAGCAATGTTTACTATTTATAAGTCTGAGAATTCATGGGTTATCACTGGAAATGAAGCTATTTATAGAGAGATGTTCTGGTGGATACAAACATTTCTGAGAAATAGTAGGAAGAAGATAAATTATTAAGGCTCTTG
This sequence comes from Melozone crissalis, assembly GCF_028551555.1. NCBI lineage: Eukaryota > Metazoa > Chordata > Aves > Passeriformes > Passerellidae > Melozone > Melozone crissalis. Next base: position 55,537,350 of record NW_026535791.1, on the reverse strand, counting down.
TAACTAATCCCATTGAAAGGCTCTTGGGGTATGTTTTCATGGTGTGGGCTCACAGAAAGATAGGATAAACTGGAATGTGCTCAGTGCATTCCTGCCAGTGGGATATCATATCAGTTAGTTTGAAACCCTTACATTAAAAAGTATAGTGACTTCCACAATCCCATTTTATTCCAAGGTTAAAATATTTAAATCTATACTTAACCAGGGCAAATATTGTGTATAATGTAGGCCATGATCTCTGTGCTACATAGTGCAGTTTAGTTCTAAAACAATGTTATTAAAAAAGAATAATTTTTGCTGTTTTGGTAAAGGAATCATTGATGCAGCATTGTATTGCAGCAGGCAAAATTCAATTAAATGAACACTGAATTTAGGTATCTTTGAAAAACAAAAGTCCAACTTATGTAGAAGGTCGCTTTAGAAATAACACTTCTCAGCAACATGGAAGTCAGGTACCTGTGTGAAACATAGCAGTGTTTCAAAGTTAGCTTAAAAAAAATAATTCTTCATCTGAAAATAATTAGTCACAGAGTGTGTTTCCATTCCCTTGAATGAACTGACAGCAATGGATGAATGTCACTGAAGAGCCACAGCTGAGCCCTGGGAGCTCCTTGGGCAGATGAAGTCACTGGTTTGCTATGTTTATGCTGTAGCCCTGCCTCACATTCTCGCAGGCATCTGAGGGCTGTTTTATCAGGAGGAGCCTTGGCATGCAGCACAATGGCATGTTATGTTCAAAGGAAAGGTCCCACTGCAGCAGGACAAGGGATGCCGGCAGCAGCGGCTTCCTGTGCCCCAGGCTGGCGTGGGCAGAGGGGAAATGAGACACCACGGCTTGTGCTGCAAACCACAAACTGCAGCTCTCAGGGATTAACACACATAGGCCAGTGATAATTTTCCACACCCTCCCCAGCTAGGAAAAAGCTGGTATGTGGATTTTGAGCATATCCATTATAACTATTTCTTAGAAGAAAGCTTGTAGGTCATTCCTAGTGCTCCCAGAATTGTAACAGCCCATGAAAGCTTCTGAACAACCAGGGTTTCCAGGGGGTAAAGTCTTCACTGATCTTAACTCTGTGATAGACCTTTGCTGAAAAGTCCCTGGAGACTCTGCAGTGGGCATTCAGGTTTCCCAGTTCCCACCTGAGCAGTGCTGGAGGAGATGCCAGAGGTGTCCCTGGTAAGCCATGCTCAGTGCTGGCAGGTGACACCCAGCATCCAGCCCAGCTTCGCTCATGCAGACCAGCTGGGGTGGCACCAACAGGCATGGTGCAGACACTTTGACAAGTGCCACAGCCGTGCCATAGGCAAGCACATCCAGGATGGATACATGGGGGGCAGAGGGAAGTACAGCAAATTGTTTTACTTCCTGGCCAGGACAGCAGATTGGAGTTCAGCACACATGGTTGCTGCTGTCACTGCATCAGTGGAGTCCCTGATGTCCACAGTGCTGCACAGGATGTAGTTCCCATCTAAGTCAGTGCCCTCAAGGAGGACTCTGCCAAAGTTGCTCTGGTTAAATGTGGGCCCCTCTCTGCTGTTTTGTAGTATTGCCTTCTGTATCATCTACCTCCCTTTTCCTGTGACATTTGTGTTGTTCATTTTGGCTTCTCTTTGAAACATGATTCCTGCTTTCTTCTTTATCCTTTTTTTCCCAGATTTGACAAAATCACTTGTTAGTCAAATATTTATTATCATGATGTCAATCAGCACACTAATTTTGCTTATTTTTATAGCATCCTACAATCTGCCTCTTTTTCCCTTTCATTCCCTCTCTTTCTTCTTCCTTTTCCCTTGCTGTCCCAGTTTTCCCCCCTTTGCCTCACATGACACCATTCCTCTTCTGTCTCTGCTCAGTTGCTAACAGCAAGGCAGCATCACACACCCAGGGGACCCCTGCATCCCTGAGCCTGGCTTCAGAGTGAACACAAACCAGTGGTTCAGCAGATCTATTGTAGTACTTTCTGTGGCTTCCATCATACCAATCATTATACTTAAATATATTCATTATCATACCTTTCTGTGAGTTGCTACTATCTTTATTTTACAAGTGGGTAACTGTTGTAAGGAAAAATTGTGTGTCAAATATGTTCCCCTTACACATATTTGGAATACTAAAGCTCGTATGTGAGGTCCACTGAAATCAATTATTCTGAAGGTTGCATGCAGACCAATAAAGATTTTCAGTAGGACTTTTGAAAGTCAAGTAAATGGATGGCCACAGCATTATCTGGATAAATCCCTAGGGATCTGACTTGAAGTGATTCAAATGAAGTGATTTCAAATTCCCCCAAGATCTTTCTTAGCCAGGGATAGCTACTGGGTGTTATGTAGTTCTTACAGAGATAGATGAAACATCTCCGTGTTCAGCAATAACACCAATATTTCAAATCTCTTCCCCAAGCAGTGAATGCTTCATTTCCAGTTCTGTATTCTTCAGGGTTTTTTAAGCACTTCTGATGTTCAAGGGATTACCCTCCTCACCCTCAATTTCAGTCAGCTGGCAGCTGCAGTGCACCTATGCAGTTCTGGGTACCATGAATGCCTCCTGTTCTGTTTCCCACATGCTATCTCACCCACTCTAATTTTTCACCTTTCCCTATTTATATTATAATGGGGCCACATGTTCAGCTGCTGAAAATCAGCCTGCACATGAAGTAACCTTGGGCACTCAGAATGTATGTGCTTCTTCAAATAGCATCCTGGGAATTAACCTCATACCTGGTCTTTCCCACATATAACTCAAGAGGAAGGCAGTGATGTGACATTCTGTGAACTGGATATTAACACTGCATGCTGTACTCCATCACCAATTTTAAGCCAGTATTTATTTGGTTTATAATTCTGAGATGAGATTCACTTATATTTTCTTGTTTGGCATGCAGTTGGTTTAGACACAGTAATTAAGAGCCAGCGCACTCCAAAGCACCCAGCTAATTATTGAACCCTCTCAAGCAAGGGAAGCAGTACATTATCTGAGCAGTGGAAAGGGGGAAATAGGTCAGTTGAAAAATATGTTTTTATGAGCTGATACTGGATTTGACAATACAGATGCTGGCAAAAATGAAAGGAATCCCAATTCAGTTTTGAAAAAGGTATATTTTTCACAAGAACATGTCTCTTCTGGGAACCCTTAATTTAATGTACATTGGTTTCCTATTTTAAGAAAACAATTTGCCATTAACACTATGCCAGCCAGACTTACATTTTTTAAGCAAAAACTCTTTGTCCTAAAGTACTTCATGGCCCAAAGAGGAGGAAATTGGCTGTGACATTTCAGTTTTTCCATTCTAAGGGGAAAATGGTTGCAGGTCTAAAAATATCCATGAAAACAATCTCCTTTCTCATCATTGTAATATACCATAAGCCATGTGACAACAAAGACATTTCTTTCTGAGCCTAACATTGTTTTTAATCAGCTAAATCTGCAGCTGAGACTGTCTTAATGTAGAACTGCTGATTCAAATAAAAATTTTGTTTACCTGACTAATTTGATGACCTACTCTGCACTACAATGTCTCCAGTTCATCCTGCTTCCTTTGCCTGAGCACAAATGACAGTTGTCCTGAATTGTGTATTCATCTGGGGGGAAAAACTCAGCAGGCTTTGTGCTGTGGGGCTGTTTCTGTCAGGCACTGTTCAGCTCCATTCTCTATTTGATCATCCACCCTAGAGGAATATTGAAAGTATATTCATATATTTTTTGGTCCATGGCCATGAATGGACAAGTGAGGTAGATAGTAAATGTAAGTAAGAAGAAGAAAATGCATCCTGTGGTGGATTAATGCCAAGGAGTATGTGATGGAGGTCAAAGATGGGAGCCTCATCATTATCCCCCAGCAGAACTCAAAGGGGGTCTTGGTATTCAGAATATTCCCCCAGCAGTGAATTCAGACATATGGGTGAATCACAAGGTACTTGTTTATTGTAAACTCAGAAAAAATAAAGCGAGACTGGTTTGTGTGAAGACTGAGGCCAGTGTGGAGACATTCCTAGACAGGGTGGAGCCCACAAGGGGAGTGGTGCTGTCACTGGGGAGGGAGCAGGTCCCAGTTTGCACTGAAGCTGGAGACAGAGCTTCATGATATGATCTATTCTGTGGTAAATTTGCTTAGGAGGTTTTTGCCCCTTATCTCCCTACCTCACAGCCTTGGCCTCTCACTCTTGCCTGCATTACAACTTCCTGCCTGTCCTCAATTGTGCTGCTGCAAATGAGTGTGGGGCCAGGCTATTGAGTAGGTCTCTAAAGGTTAAAAATAGTCTTCCAAAATAATTTTGCATTTTTGAATTTTAAACCAAAACCATTTCAGTTGCCTGATTTTACAGACAATCTCTAAAAGTACGTATATAAGCACAACTGACATGGCAACAAACAGACCTCCTGAAAGGTAACTTAGCTTCTCAAATCTAAAATAAATGTGTCATGTAAATATACACAAAGAAATGATGCCACCTTGCTGGTGAAGGAAAAGCCCAGGGGCTCTGCTTTCCTCCAGTATCAAAATTGTGTTGAATACAAACATTCACTAAATTTTAATGAATCACACTGCCCTGGTGGATCAAGGTCAGACAGGCTCAGTGCATTGAAATCAATGGAAGTTTTGCATCTCCTTTGTTGTGAGCTAAGAGTAGCCTAGAGAAATGAGGCTCATGGGTGACCTGATCACTCTCTATGGCTCCCTTAAAAGGAGGGAATGGGTCAGTCTCTTCTCATGGGCAACCAGTGACAGGCCAAGAGGAAATAGCCTCAAGCTGTGCCAGGGGAGGTTCAGGCTGGTCATCAGGAGGAAATTCTTCACTGACAGGTTTGTCAGGCATTGGAATGGGCTGCTCAGGGAGATGGTGCAGTCACCATCCCTGGAGGTGTTCAGGGAACAGTTGGACATAGCACTCAGGGCCATGGTCTGGCTGACAAAGTGATCACCAAAGGTTGGACTCAATTATCTCAGATGTCTTTTCCAACCTAAATGATTCCATCATTCTGTAAATTTATTTTCCTATCTTTTCTTCAGAGAAGGACTTGGAGTTTTAATATAGACTAATATTTGAACATAGATTATATTTTACTATATATCCATATAACATCTGGACCATGTGACTATTGGGAGATAGGAAAGCATGGGAAAAGTTCCATCCTGGGAAAGGATGGCAAGAGTTCCATCTAGATAAGCCCTCTGTCCTGTGGTGGGCTCACTCATACCTACAGTCTTCCTGGCACTATTTTCCTAAAATTTTTTTGACAAAACTTTATTTTAGAATCCATACATCTCCTTAGGTAATCTGTTCCAGTGTTTAGCTGAGGAATTTCCTCACCATCTAGTCATGTTTGACACACAACCAATGTTTCATAGCCACACATCAGTACTGATGAATATAATTCCCAGTGGAAACAGCACTGGCAGCAACACAGAAACTTGGCATGTCCCTGATGATGTTTGTTCCTTTTTCTTTAGCCAAATGGACCCAATGATTTAGTGAATAAAGTTAACAAATATAGTTGGGGTTACTGACATTTCTGTGCATACATTAATTCAAAAAGAATTGAAGAATCAGTAATTGTCTACTAAAGTTGTAATTTCCTGCCAGGGAATATTGGTAGTTTACTACTGTAATAAGTTTGCTGGTGGCATAAACACATGGATAGATTTCTTTTTTTTTTCTTACAACTATAATATGATATAATCTAATACTATTGTAGTCCCTGAGTGAAGAGATGACAATACTACTGACAGTACTATTGATCTGTACCTTTAAAACTGAAACCTACCAATATTGTAAAGAATTTACTTTAGAAACCAAACTGGAAACAATGTATAAGAAATAAGCTATTAAACTGCCTTCATTGAAACACTACTTGAAAGTGCTTTACAGCATCATAAAGAGTCAAAAGTTAAGATTCTTGCATCAATGAAATAATTACCAGTGATGAGATAAACTGCTCAAAAAGTGACTGGAGAGGAAATGAAGGTGCTATGGAGTTTCTATCTTGTCAGACTGTACAGCAAAGTCAAGCCCAGGGGAAGATATGTAGGAAAAATTGGACTGCTAGAACAGGCTGGACCAGTAAAGCCACCAGCAAGATGTCCTGGTTTGTTGGCAATTTGCCTTGTCTTGCAACGTCCAAAAACTATTCAATTTTTTTAAAAAATTATTTTCTTTTTTCTATGAATCCATGAGTATTTTAAGAAATGGAGGACAATTAAAAGAGTAAAACTAAATTACTTAGATTTCTGTGGCATTTCTTTAAAAATGTGACAACATTTTGAGGGCCTCTTTCAAGAGATCATCTGTTTGTCAACATTGTTGGCTCATTCCTCCCAGTCTCTAAACTTTTTTTTTTTTTTAATTGTCCTTATTGCAGTATTTGGGACATTTCTCTTTCTTTTTTTCTTAGGTGAAGTTTGGTTATATGTGCCACAGTTAGCAGCTGTGGCCATTAGAGTGGGTTAAGAGAAGAAGATTTTCAGGGAGCATGTAATCTCCCAGCCATTCTAAGCATCTTGGAAAAGGGCAGTCTTTGTCTCTACATTGATTATAAACAGAACCTGAAGTGACCAGTTTGGATACAGATTTCTAAATCAGATGAATCATACCCTGAAAGTTGCCCTGAGTACTCCTGGTTACTGAGAGCACTGATTTTGACATTAGTTTTGTAATAACTTGTACAAGTTATTTCCGTCTTTTGCAATACATTTGGATTCAGTGATGTGTCAGATGAAGAAGCAAACACTTGCAGACTTTTTGGCTCTGCCTCCATTAAGAACTAAAGAGCTCACCTTCCCCACAGGCAAACATGTTGCAACATAAAATGCAAATAGCTTGAAAGAAAACCAGAAGCAGTAAAGGAATGGCTCTTTATGTGCCCTAGAGGAAGAGGAGAAACTGGCAAGACATTTATAAGACAATTCAGGGAAGAGTCATTTGACACAACCATGATGACAATCATATTATTGGTTTTAAAAGTCTTGACTTGTCACGAAATGTACTTTGCTACAGATGTAACTAAATAAACAACAAAAGCTTAGTACTGACAAGGAAAGAAATTCACATTTAATACATGTTACTTCACATTTTTCTTACAGGACAGTTCATTCAAAGTCAGCTCTTTGAGCATGGTAAACATTTTACACCAAAAAAAAAAAAAAAGTTAATCAATAATGTTTGCATATACAAAAGAGGACAACTGGCAAAATTTAATCACATTTGCTGCTCAACAGCAGTTATGTCAAAGACAAACCTCTGTTAATAGGTGAGTACTAAGATCATGACTCAGCTGGTTCATATAAGAAAATAGCATGGCTACTATGAAATAAAGTTAAATTCTGCAGTTCCTTAACTTTACAACCACTCATGCTGCTGCCCTTATCTCTTAACTATGCTCTTGTTCTGAAATAGCATGGGGGGATTTGTCCTGTCAGGATTTCATGATAGTGTTTGCAGTCATGGGAAATCTGTATGAGAGAGAAAATGTCCCACTTAGCAGCAGGAGGATGACAGCCACAATCCCAACAGGAATGGCAGCACCAGCTTCCTGTGCTGCTGGACTGGAGGGCATGTAGTAAGAAGGAGGAAAAGCTATGCTCTGGTTGTGAGTTACAGAATAGAAATTCCAGCTCACGGGAATCAGGACACACAGACCAGCAGATATGTAGAAGAAGCCCCCCACCAGGAAGAACGGGGCAATGAGAGGTTTGTGAGTGACTCCCATATAGACATTTCTCAGAGCAAATATTGTAGCGGCCAGTCCCAGCAAGCCCATGAACATGGCAATCAACAGGAGACCCTGAGCAGCGTAAATTTCATGGGGGATGAAGGAGTCATAGCCACTGAATTTATGGCAAAACTGTTCTCTGTAGCCAGGTGAGACGTAAAGGTAACTGATGAAGCAGACTTTCCAAATCCCCACCCAGGCAATGCCAGAGGAGATGACAGTGGTGTTGTCCACATGCCACACTCTCCATTCCACAATTCCCATTGAAACCGTGCACAGGATCCAGCCTATGGTGCCCAGAGCAAAGGCAGCAAGCTGGAGGTGTGAGGTGCTGACCAGGGAGTTCATCCTTTGGAGCTCTCCTGCCCTGTCACAGACACAGGTGCCATGCAAAGAGAGACAGCCACTGCAAAGAAACAAAAAAAAAAAGACAAAGACAATTATTATTTGGGTGAATAGATGAACCTGTCCGTGAAAAAGAGAATGTGTGTGTACAGGGAAGATGGCAGTCATCTTTCCCCAACTTTAATGAACTGTTGAAATTTAATATCCATGGACAAGTAATATAGAGGTTTTAATTCTGTATATGTCATGGTATCACACAGAGGAGAAAGAGTCTCTGATGAGCTCCCCTAAAGATCTCCTTTTTACATTCACAAAAGGAAAACTGATGGGTTTCTTCCAAGTTATTGTCTTCTTTGTTAATTAACCATTATGTTCAAAGATCCTTTAACACATTACATATAATCATTAGGCCTGGAGTTACTGGCTAGCAGGAACAAAATCTGAGAAAATCCTCAGGTTCCTGACTGTTGCAAGAGATCCTACACAGCAGATCCTGTGCTCCTTTCTCCCAGCAGCTGTGGCTTTGGTGCTGGAGCCCAATCTGTACAGACTTCAGCTTTTGTGCTGTGTTTACTGAGAGCTGCTGGGACCAGTGTCAGACAGAAAACACCACAGTTCAGAGACATGAGCAAATCCACACCACAAAATCTAACAACCACTGAACTTTGACCATTTTCAGATTAACTAGCCATGAATGCATTAGCAGAAACATTTGAATTAATCAGAAATGTAACACTGTGCAGGGGGTGGAACCTGGATATGCTGTCATTGCTTTCCCACCGTCAAACTTTACCCAAGTTTTTTTTTTGCTGCTTTACCTTTGCAAATCCCACTTGTTTATAAATTGCCCAGTTTATAAATTGCCCAGTTTCCCCAGTTTGAATAATCCTAAAACTGTGCTGGAAAATATTTTAGTCATTTAGATTTAAGATTTGTTTGCTGCCAGTACATTCTGAGTGCAAATTAGGGTTTTATTGTATTAAAAAAAAAAAGAAAAAAGAAGAAAAAATATCAACAAATCAACACTTAATTTCCCATGTCTTTTGCACCATTTTTTGAATACTTACAGGAATGATCTGTGATCAGTGAAGATATAGCCTCAAATTTATGTAACTCTGAAAGGTTCTAGGCATCTGTATACTTCATAAGTTTTCTAAAATACTTTTTCTACTGTTCCTATTTAATTCAAAATTGGAGTTGACTCTAATAAAATATGTCTGCCACCATGTTTTGTGTACTAGACACTAAACATAAAGACTAAAGCAACAATTTTTCCATTTACTGATCTTAAGGTAACCAGATTCAGTTGGCAATACAATCTAGTTGCAAAAATCCACCTGTGGAAGTCTTAAAAAAAGAAATATCTTCACTAACAATATGGCCTTAAGCAGACAGTGTCCCTCTTCTCATCCCAGTGCCCACTACATACTTACTTCAGTCCTGAAAGTGATGCCAGCCATGAGAGGATGGGACAGAGTGATTTTTGATGCCAGACAAACACAGCAAGATCTGCAATTTTATCATTCTGGCCTCCCAGTTCATCTATGTATCTCCAATAGATTTCCTGTGGGATATATTAATCTCCATTATTGCAAGTGTGCATTTAATGCTCTCCAGCATGGAGAAAATTGCTCCAGAAGAGTCTCTTTTATGTTTATCTACTTAAAGAGAAACCAATTTATAAACACTTTTTCAGTTTGCTGCATTATTTACAAATAATGCAATTAATTTACAAAGTGATTATAAATCCCCCTTTCTAACTAACTATTTTATTAGGCATGGAGCACAGTAGCTTCTCTTTCTGTCCCAGTTCCTCATAACAGCATCATTTCTGTTCCTGTCCAGGGGTGGGAAGGGGCTGGACAGAACAAGGGTGAGCAGAGGAGTCCTGTGCTGACTCCATTCGGTTTCTCTTGGAATCAGGGGAGCACAGAGAAGCCAAGCCTGAACCACGTGAAGAACCACATTTTGTGTAGAGCCCACATGTCTGTAACACTTCTTGTGTACACCATAAACATTAATGTAAACAACTTGCTGCTATCAAGGTCATAAAAGACATGTCAGCAGGTGAATCCTTATCATCAACACCTTTTCAGAATATATTATCAGCTTGTAACTTCATTTATTGAATGTACCCAACTGTCTGCTCACAGAATTAAATGAGAATAAATTCCCAGCCCACTATCAAACCTGCATGTGCTGAGATACTTAGAATCTTGCTCATTTTAATGATAAAATTAAAAATTAGGGAAAGATCTTTTTCCCTTTAAGATTCTAAAAAAACTGTGGAACAAGCAAACACATAGATGAAAGATTTTAAGGCTTATACAAAAGTTCTGAGAACACTGGAGAATAACCAGCTAACAAAGATGGGCTTTAGATGAGTTATCAGGTGTCTAGACACACAAAAAATTGCTTATGTAGGAAATGATTCATTTTGGCTCATTTCTCCACACCCTGCCCACTGGAGCATATTTGATCTAGCCTGGTATAACTGACTTAGAGAAAAAACAAGGTTCAAAAGAAGTACTTTTAAAATCGATGATGAAATTAAATTACGGTTCTCATCTCATACTTTTCTGTTTTGGAAAATCAAACAGAAGCCTATACTTAATGACCTCCTGGTACTGAGATTCAGCATGAAAATAAAGAACAAAATATCAAGGTAAAATAGTTACAGGATTTTTCTTGACATAAGAAAACATGTCAAAATAAAAAAAAGTTCTAGTTCCAGATTCCAGTCTCCATCACTATGAATATTAATAAACACATAACAGGTTTTGCTGACATAATGAAAAGCAACAGATATGTTTTCATGTGTTGCTATATGATATCGATATCACTTGCCAGAAGCATTGATTTGAAAGGAAGCCTTTGGGCAAAGAGGATCAGGGAAACTCCTTTTCTCCCAAGTGTGGAAGACACATTGATTTTCAGAACTACAGAGGCAAGTATTTAAAAAAAAAAAAAAAAAAAAAAAAACAAAACCAAATAAGACATTTCTCTTGCAGATGCCAAATAAAACAAGGAGCGAGCTGCAGAGGGCGTCGTCCTCCAGGATTTCAGCCATTCCAGCGACTCCCCTGCTCTGAGGCCTCAAGAGGGAAGAAAGGAGGGAGGGAAGGAAGGGAGGAAGGTCATATCAGGCTGGGGTTTACAGCAGCGCCTGGGTCAGGGCTTTGTCAGCTTTTCCCTCAGCTGGACCTTGGGGCTTACCCTGCACAAATCTCTATCCACAGGAGGTGGGTGATGCAGGTGCTGAACTTGGCTCAAACACCAGCAGTGCCATTCCTGTGGATTTCAAGAACAGAGGCATCCCTTTTGGAAAGGGAAAATTTGATCTGTCACCAACTTGTCATCCACAGATAAAAACCCCACAAACCCAAACAAACAACCCGCCAAAATTTTAAATTTTAAAATTTAATTAAAACTTCTGGTGCCTGTACAAATACCCTTTTCAGCCTTCTGGGAGAAAAATGGGAAAGCTCAGTCCCTGCATGTTTGAGCTGCATTGGATAAAACACAGTTTAAAGCTCAGGTCATATAGCAGGGTGTGCTAACACAGACAGCACTGGCCAGTTTCATGCTTTAGTAATTACATAAATATTTTGAATTAATTTAATTAGTGTAGTAAGGTTACCTATATGGCTTGAATAATACACTGATGTAACACAGTCACTAGATGAAATGTCCTAAGGCAAATGAACTCATATTCAGTCAGCTACAGGAGATCTTCTGAGTAATTAGGTGGTGTCACTGCCTTGATTCTTGGTTCTTGATTCAGGAGCTCACTCAGAGCTGCAGATTCCAGCATTCCAGCTTTGCAGACCAGCTACTTCATGGGATGGGTCAGCCTACAAAGGCAATCTGGCCAGCAGGAACAAGCTGGGTCTGTGTGGTGTCTGTGTCAGCATGACTGAAAACCCTTTTCACTGAAAGAAGTGAGAAGTGGTTTTGAGAGGTGGCCACAGTACCATCTTTCCGTATCCCATTATTTCATCCACCTTTTCATTTAAAGTATACTCAGTTCAACAAGTACCCCATCAGCTTTTGGGGATAGTCTTTGGAAAGTCTAGAAACAGTAGCTAAAAACAGAGACCTGCTTCTACAAGCTTCTCACCTGGCAGCCATTTTCTCTCTAAATATATCTTTCATTTCCTTCACTTGGAAGGGCTTTCCTTCACAGATATGTTTTTAATTAAATACCCTAGTAAAGTAAAAGCGAGACAGAATCATAGGATGGTTTGGGCTGGAAGGAATCTTAAAGATATCTTGTTCCAATCCCCTGGCCATGGGCAGTGGCACCTCCCACCAGACCAGGTTGCTCAGAGCTCCATCCAACCTGGCCCTGAATGCTTCAAGGGATGGGGAGTCTGCAGCTTCTCTGGGCAACCTGTTTCAGTGCCTCACCCCCCTCACAGTAAAGAATTTATTCCCAATATCTGATATCAGCCTACTGTCTTTCAGTGGAAGCCATTCCTCCTTGTCCTATCACAGCTCCTGATGAAGAGTCCTCTCCAGCTTTCCTGTGGGTCCCCTTCAGATTCTGGGAGGCTGCTATGAGCTCCTCACACAACTTTCTCCTCTCCATGCTGAACAGCCCCAACTTTCTCAGCCTGTCTTCATAGGGGATTCATTTAAATGTAAATTTGCCAGCATTCAATGCAAATTTGCACAGAGAAGACAGAAGTTACTAGTAAAAGATGATACACTTGTCAGTGTATTCACCCAAAAATAGAAACTTGAAGGATCCTTTTGTTTTTATTGCTGATTTTATGTAAATTAAGCATTGCACAGTGAGTAGCTCTTTTTCTTTATGAAAAGTATGTTGAGCCATTGCACATGGACTTGAGGGACAGAGTGAGGAATGAGTTTCCCACACTTAACTTCAAGAAACAGAGAAGATGCCTGAGAGCCATGTTGACTTTCCTACAGCTGCAAGCTTGCTTCTAGGAGAAAAAAAAAATGAAAGCAAGCTGCTCTTACAACTGCTAAGTGGTTTCATAGAGGGGGATTTGGGTCATCTGTGCATCAGGCTTACCTTTAAAATGACTAAAATGAAATGTTGCAGTTGAATAACTCAGTTCTTTGTGGCCACAGCCCCACCTCCTGATATTCTCAGGAGCAGGAAAAAAGATAAATTGAGCTATCTTGTAATTTTGTCAACACTTCTTTTTCTTCCAGTTATTGTTAGTAACAAAGGGCTGGGGCTATGATATTGATTCTGAGGGTGGAGAAACTTCATTTACACCAAATGCATTTCACTTCTGCAATTAATACTGTGTCTTCCAAGCTGTTTTAATTACATATAGTAGTCTATATGCATTGATTGGGTGTCAGATCTGCTTTCTAAAACTCACCCTGCCTTAAGTTCCTGAATCAGAGACTTAAAAAGCCCTGCAGGTAAATGCAAGAGAGAAAAAAGCTATCCAGCTCTCTTAATTCATGCATTTAAAGATAATTGGGCCTTTGAGGTTACTGGGTCTCAGGCTCCCTCCTGAGGGATGAGGCATGTGCCAGGGACAGATGTCCAGATTGTAGGGGTGGCATAAGGAAGTGTCCCCAACCACACAATCACCTGCAAGACTTGTCTTTAAATTCATCATTCCATATGATGGGTTGAGAGCAAGAGGGCTGCAGCTCTCAGAGGCATTGAAAGGAGTTTGCTATTTAGGAGAGGTCCTTTGGTTGGTGTGTGCTGGGTGACAATTCCCCAGCAGCAGCACCCCCTCTGCAGTATCTCTTACCTCTCTGGTACCTGAGGCTCCAGGCAGAGCTGGGCAGGCCAGCCACCAACACCTGGCACATAAGGTCTCAAACACTGAAACTGCAGGGAAATATGAGATGGAGCTGGGCCTTGTCATGGAAATTTGTGAAAGTCTTAAACAAATTGCATGATCCTTGACATGATATTCTGATGAATAGAATAGAATAGAATAGAATAGAATAGAATAGAATAGAATATATTAAAGACTGATTAATGCCTTGGGATCTCCTTGAGTTTGGATGTATCTAGAAGAGAGCTTCAGAAATGTTTTTTATCCTTCTGCCATCACTGTTTCAGCACAGCTCTGACCGAAAGACAGCTTTGTCTAAGGCCATCTACTTGCTGTAGTCCAGTTCACAAGATTTGCCACCACTGGCTGATAAATCAGTCCATTCCTACCTTCTTCAATAGACATTCCAAACAGTCAGTGTGGCAGTTCTTTTGTTCCTATTTTCCTAGAAATAAAATTGGCTGCATTTATGACCCATTCCTTGAATACATCTCCCTGACACTCATGAAGTCTTGAGCTCTGATATCTCATATTTAGATTTTAGCTAACATACTTATTTTCAGTTAAAAAAAGACAAAATAGTGGGGCCTAGAGCCTTAGAAGTCATTGTAGGGTATGTCCAGATTTGTAGGGTATGTCCAGATTTGTAGGGTATGTCCAGATTTAACATGCCTTTTGTCCCTTGTCCCTCCAAATGTCAGGGTCCAATGTTATAAACTCTGCTGCTTCCATTTATTCACTGTGTTTGAAAAGAAGCAAACCAAAGTAATCTTCATTTCTCTTCCATCAAGTAAGAATACATTGAAACTTAGCTGTGTAAAAGTCTTTGCTTATTTCAGGAAAATGTTTTGATTTGCTTTGATAATAGGATGAAATGAAACCGATTCTATAAATTCTCACTGTTTTCTCACAGCCTAATTTACTTTTCTCTGTCTGAGCCCATCTTATGCTCTTGTTTCATAAGGAAACATTGCAGGCTGGTAGGCAGTGAGATGGCAGTGGGATTGACCCAGAACTCAGATGACCCAATATTATTAGAGTCGCTACAGATTGTTTTGCCTCTGTCTTGAAGGGAGTTTCATTTAGAGCCAAAGTGGAACAGTTTAGAGACATTCCAGGAACGACAGCCCCTGAAAAACTGAGGCAGATAACCTGGCTGTGTGGAGATGGGATCCTCTCAGGAAGCTTCAGAAAGCAGAGGGAGCACAAAAGCTTGCCTACTCTGGGTGTCTGGCACAGAGAAAGGAGCACTAATGTTCAGTGGTGTAAATAAGGCAAGCACATCTGGGTCCCAGAGAACTCACAAGGACTGGGGAGATGAGGCACTGAGCACACACCTGGGGCATGGGAAGATGTCACCCAAGAGCAGACACCTCCCAGCCAAAAGAACAGGAACAAATGCTTCCTGGAGCTGCAGAAGAAATTAAAAACTCCTGAAGCAGCTTGAATGTCAGACTGGAAGTGCTGCACAGGCACCTGGCTGGGGGCAGGAGCATTCCTGAGCCAAGGGCACGTAAGGAAGCGCTGCTAAAGGGGCAGTGGGAGAGCACAAAGGCTGCACACAGCAGCCTGCACAGAGCAGCCTGCACACAGCATCCTGCACACTGCAACCTGCACACAGCATCCTGCACAGAGCATCCTGCACACAGCATCCTGCACACTGCAACCTGCACACAGCATCCTGCACAGAGCATCCTGCACACTGCAGCCTGCACACTACAACCAGCACACAGCATCCTGCACACTGCAGCCTGCACACTACAACCAGCACACAGCATCCTGCACACTGCAGCCTGCACACTACAACCAGCACACAGCATCCTGCACACTGCAGCCTGCACACTACAACCAGCACACAGCATCCTACACACTGCAGCCTGCACACTGCAACCTGCACACTGCATCCTGCACACTGCATCCTGCACACTGCAACCTGCACACTGCAACCTGCACACTGCAGCCTGCACACTGCAACCTGCACACTGCATCCCGCACACTGCAGCCTGCACACTGCAACCTGCACACTGCATCCTGCACAGAGCATCCTGCACACTGCAACCTGTTGGCCAGGCTTCCTTCGTACATGGGGGAAGTGGGTGCAAGGGGAGCCTTCCAAAAGGACAGGAGACTGTACTTGCTTCCCAGTAAATGATAGCTAAAATAAAATATGCTAAAAAATGTTCCGACAGAAGAGTGATGTCTGAGTCTCCCTGTCTGAACCCACTTGCCTGCCAAAACCCAGGTATTCTACTGCAGCTTGTAACTAGCTTAAAGAGAAAATTCATGACAAACTCTTCTTATATAAAAGAAGCATATAATTATTTTTTGCAGCCCACGTAAGCAGGAATTAAGTTATTTCCACTTACTTACAGAAATTAAGTTATTTCATGCTTTAAGCAAATATTTTTGCTTTAGATGATGCCAGGCATCACATGCATTTCTAAATTAACATTCAAATCCTGCTTTTGAAAAGTGTTATAGCCTAGATGCAGCTTTATTGGGCTATACTGAACATGGTTTACTAACCAAATCTTTTGTTTAAGGTAAGTCTTGCAGCAGAAAGGGAATTTAAAGAAAACCAACCAGTATAGTAATTACAAAGGTCTGTTCTTATCAATATCTCTATGATTTAATACTTAAAAACTTAATTCTTCAATTCCCAGTTGGGAAAGCATTCATTATAGAAAACAAATAAATACTTAAATCTCTCCCCATCTGTTCTCTATCAGCACTTCATAAAATAAGTAATATTAAATAAAAGAGGGGACTTACTTCTCTGAGTCTGAGAGTTGCCTAAGGCTTTGAAGCAGTGTCAGCTGGATGAAGCAAGTTCCAAAAGGGAGGTGGAAAAAAATGCCCATGCGAATTGTCCAACTTGTTACGCTACCAAATAGGTACCTCACGGTTCCTTGTCACTCTCCCACTAAGTCAACAAAGATGTAGGAAGTCAGTTAATCATTAACATATAAAATATGAAAGCTTTGCCATAAGCCATTTATTCTAATTCCTTTAAAACACTTACCAAAGTATCTACATAATTCCCATGGAAATTACAGTTTTCTGTAATATACCCTTTCAGAAAATCTACCTTTTTGATTGCATGATTTTTCAGCTTGAGACCACCATGATGTCCCAGTCTGACAGCTCAAAAGACACAGAATTCTCATCTGAAAGAGAACAAAGTGATTTCATAATTTTTTTTTTTTTTTAGATTTTCTTCCTATATTTATGCAACTTAAATTAGGGCAGCTCTGCAGTGGGAAGAAATACAGGGGAGAAAGAGGAGTTTTTCTAAGGAGCAAATTCAAGCTGAACTGCTCTCTTGATGGACTCTGGTTGGCAGCACCCACACTTTAGTACAAATAGTACTATGCTTGCTATCCCAGATGCTTAAAAAACCACACACATTTTTTAAAATTATGTTATATTTGCCTTGCTTCATGGTTTTCCCATGAATGTAAACAACAGCTCTTACAAATTGGAAGAATGTTCTTTGCTCTGTTCTGGTTTCTTCTCTTTGAACCCTACTCTAAACCCTGATAAATTCCAAACGAGGCACTGGCTCAGCTGGTTACAGAACAGTGCTAACAACACCAACACTGCTAGCACACTGCTGTGTGTTCAATCTCTGTCTGGGCCATTCCCACAAGAGCTGGACTCAATGATCCTTGTGGGTCCCTTCTAACTCAGAATATTCTGTGATTCTGTGACATTTCAAAGCTTGGTCTCAAAATACAAGTAAGTTTATTTCATAGAAATACCCTGAAATGGGGAGGCCTCATTGAAAAATTCTTTTCATTGAAAAATTCTTCTCATTATAACATGCACAAAGGCTGGTCATTGCCCTCACTAAAGAAGGCTGGAAAATGTCCTTAATTCATATCCTCCTGTTTTTCTGCATCACCTTTAATCCTCTCCTGCTCTATTTTCCAGCTGATGCCAGTTCACTGGTTCTTTGTGCAGGTAATGCAGCCTGGCCATGACAACAGTCTTGTCCTCTCCTGCAGTCACCAGCCTGGGATCTCCTCTCTGGCTGCTCAAGATGGATGGGGTTGGTTTGGTGCACGGGCAAACTCAGCTGCTCAGGCTCTGCTGCTGTGTGACAAGAAACCAAACACACAGACACAGACACACACAGACGAGACACAGACACACACACACACACAGACACACACATACACACACACAGACACACACACAGACACACAAACACACATACACACACAGACACAGACAGACACCCCGATGGGCTGCTGTCATCTGCCAGACTCCAGGATGGCTCTCTGACATCCTGACAGGGCTGCTGATTCACAAGGACAGCATCCTTGGGCAGTAGGCAGCTGGCAGATAGATTCCTTTTCTTGCATTTAATAACTGTGTGGGACAAAATTTGCAGGCAAAACCATTGCTGATTTTACACATGAAGCTGCTGCACACCCCTGTTTGACTCACCCTGCAATAGGAGGGGCATCCCCTGCACTATTCCTAGAAGAACAATTCTCACCAAATTCTGTCTCTGACCTATTTCTTCTCAGTCCCAAAAAAACAAGGCAAACAAAAACCAACACGACATCAAAACCAAAACCACTGTGATGCTTAAGAGATCAAATTGTAATAATGAGGTCAATGTGTTTGTCAGCCACCATCACCACAGTGAAGTTTAATTCAACTGGAAATCTACAGTTCTCAATCTGTGATAACAACCAGCAGCAACAACAAGCATCATTACATTGGTGAGAAAGACAATACACACAATGGAATGAGAGAAGATAGGAAGCAAATTGCAGTATGAAGTGTTTTTTCTTCTCAGTGTATGATTATGAGTTCTATAAACATATTCCTTCTTAGTGTAAGAGTGACAAATTATTAGGAAACAGATAGAAATTAACTCAGTTTCTGACTACCTTATTCAAAAGAACACATTTTAAACCTAAGACTTTATTGTTCCTTGAATGCAATGGTTAATACTTTTTGAGGCAGAAAACATTTGCTTTCTTCCTCCATGGCCTGCACCCAAAGCACACTGAAATAGTGGAAATAGTTCTGCTGACTTCAAAGACCTTTAGATCAAGCCCGGTCCCTTCTGTGGTTTACAATTTCATTGTTAAATACCACAGAACAGGAAATATTTGTTTCAAGTTACTTTTCCTTTGATTTGCTACACATTTTAAAAGCAGCCTGAAAGCAAGACTCCATGCAAGGCCCACTGCCCAGCGAGTGGTACCTCGTAGGCAGCTGAGAGAGCCCCTGCACAGCTCAGGTACTCAGAGGCTCAGGTACAAGTACTTCCCCATTTTCTGTTTCTGTGACAAAGGCTGCTTCTTCCAGGAAGCACCGCAGCCCCCTGCAGCAGCTTGCCACTCTGTGGTCAGTGAACTGGGCATTAGAGCTGTTGCATCCTCACTCTTGGTTGCTCCCTGCCTGTCCTCAACAGATCATCAGGCCAGCAACTCTCCAAATCCAGCGCTGAACCTAAATGTGGGCCTCTAAAACCACTGTTCGAGTCTTAGTATTTCATAAACTTCTTTCCTAACTGTTTACCTTTATGGCCAAACCAAGTTATCCGTTAAAACCTGGGAAATTCAGAGATGACACAAATACCTCCACCAAACTCAACGCATCTCTCACCATTGAGTGCTCCCCAGCCCAGCAGCAGCTGACCTGCTGCCTGTTCTGCCCAGGCCTCTTCAGACACAGAGCACAAATCCATTGTCAACAGCTGCCTCTGAAGAGGCAACCCACTGCCAGCCTCAAGGACTCCAGAGGGAAGCACTACACATTATCACACACTCAGCTCAATCCCAAATGCCACCCACCCTGTTTATAGCTGCCAGCAGGTGCTGCTTGTTTTTATAGATAATCCCATTGGCTGAGAAGTTTTCTGGCTCCTGAGAACTTGCTAATAGGTTTGTTGTGATTATGTCATTATATTTTGTGTGGACTTGATTTCTCCTCTCTTTTGTGACGTTCCAAATAAACATCCACAATGCTCTGTCCCTGCCATCCTCTGTGTTAGTTCCACTTGTCCAGTGAGGATGGGATTTAAACACATGTTTCAGTCTAAAATTACAGTGCACTCTGTCACTGTATGAGAGGGATTATATGTTATCCCTTCCAGCAAGAGAAACACTGTTCAATATCCAATTTAGGTGTTACAAGCCAGGGAGACTGTACCTCACTCATGTCTGAACTTGCTTCCTTTCAGTCTTGCACAGCACTAATATCCCTAACAGTGGTCACATACTTTTTTAGTGCTTCTTCTATCCAGAATATGTCAGAGACCTTTTGTCCAGCATCCACAGCACTGGCAGTGTCCTCAGAGGCCCTGCTGACACACTAACATCCCTTTATTTTTGTCCTTAACTTTCCCTAGATTCCCTTATAACTGAGCCAGAAGACTCACAGAAAATTCCTACAAAAATCTGACCCTGTTACTATTGGTCCATTAGAATCCAGGGGGAAGAGGGAACACCCCAAACCCAGCTGCCCAGGCTGCCTCCAGCATGGGCTGTTCAGACCTTTTCTTCAGAGACCAGCAACTGTAGATCCACTAGAATGGGCTCACTATCCGTTTTTGAAGCAAAATTGAGATTACTATTACAGGCTCAGAAAGTTTAAGAGGAATCATTTCACTGTGATTGTGTCTCACAAGGGGCTGATTTAAAACCAATAAAATTCATCTCAGCAAGAAATTGAAGTTTT
This sequence comes from Melozone crissalis, assembly GCF_028551555.1. NCBI lineage: Eukaryota > Metazoa > Chordata > Aves > Passeriformes > Passerellidae > Melozone > Melozone crissalis. The sequence continues at coordinate 55,516,815 of NW_026535791.1, read as the reverse complement.
TTCCTGGAGATGCAGAACACAAAAGCTGGCATGCATGAAATGAAGGGCTGCTAAAATTAGATGCACTCTTGTGGTTTGGGTAGGCTCCTGGTTATTCCCAGATACCCAAAAGTAGGTCATTCAAAGCTTAACAAAGACATTTCCCTCAGAATTGACATTTTAGAGCCAGTTGAAAAGACCACCTGACGGGAGAATGTTATCAACACGTCACGCTGGGGTTTCACTCTGCCTTGGCAGCGTTCTGGGAGAGCTGCAGGGCTGCACCACCAGGCTTTTGTCACTTTCTGCAGCTGCTTTAGCAGCTTGCTCTTATCAGCTGTTAGAAATGACAGGGAAATCAAACACCAATGAATTTTCATTAAAGGGAATGAAAGTAAGAGATCAATAGAAACCTTTAGCTGCTAACAGAGCATGGGGGTTTAAAAGCTTTACAAAGTTTTTTTTTTTTTTTCCCTCCACAAATGATGGGGAAGTATTAAAGCTGTAGTTTAGGAGAAGCATATGAATAACTGGTTGCTCCTTAGCTGATCATGGCCATGATGTGAGGTGGGAGATCTTTAGGATCTTTACTGAGACCCTAAAAGGGTTTCTGTACTTTTGCCCCAATTCCTGGCTACTGTAGTAGCTAAATAATGACTGTGATCTTTCATCTGACCACTACCCTATTTAGATTAATGCAGTAGGAAGTAGATAGAAATATTCTGGTGACCAGAACATAAGTAAAATAGGATCCTGCAGAAAGCAAAACAGATTTCTTAGGAAAACCCAAACAGCCACAAGCTGGATGCCAGTGGAGAGCAGGATGCAGCTCTGCAAAGAACTCCAGACAGGGCAAATTCCTTAAATATGTGAAGGGAAATTGCTTTTCAAAAGCATTTTATTCCAGCATCTCCAGTGCAGAGGCAGGACAGCTCTACTATTTATCCTTGTGCTGGTGTGTCATTTACTTGGCAGTGGGGAAGAAGTGTCACCCTGCCCCTGCTTTCCCTCAAAGTCCTCCCTCAGCAGATCACAAGTCACAAGGCAGAAATGAAAGGTCAGCAATGCTCCAGCACATGCTGAAGCTTGGGACAGTTTCAAAATGTGAGGACAACCACCTGAAAAGAGAGTAATGTTTTTATGGGTAGCTCAATTGGTCAGCACAGGAGCACTGGTAGGTAGCCCCAAAAGTAGGAGAGAAAACAAAAGCAAACTTAGTAACTCATTGAACCAGGAAAAGGAGAAGGGTTTGTGGCAGTTCCTACAGGTGCATGTGTGGAGGGGGTCTGTAATGGAAGAAAAAATATTGTCTGAGCCATGCTGCCTGGAGTGTTCAAACCCAGGGCTTGCAAACTCCCACCTGCTTTCCTGGCCTCCAGAAGAAATCCATGTTATAATGACTGCTGCCCTTTAAAGACCCCTGCTATAAATCTGTGGCAATCTAAATATTTACCAAAGCAGTCACACCTCGGTACGTGACTGTGTAATGTAAGAACAGCAAACACAAAAGGTGGATTTATAGTGCCCATAAAATTTTCATCCCAGCTTCCTGACTTACAGAGACTTTATGGCCAGCCTTCACATTGCACTTCCCTGGCATTTTTGATAACAGTACTGCACTCCTGACACCTTTGAGTATTTGCAACTAAATTTTATTTTCATGAATCTGTCTGGTACTTGCTGGGTCTGACAGGGCTTTCTCTGCTCAAACAAGTCTCATGCTGTATGTGATGCCCCATAGCACACACACAACTTTTAAATCCCAGTTTTGTGATCAAAGTGCTCTTTGTTATGTATGACATACTCTGTACTCTCTAATAATTTACATGAATCTCTTCTCCCATTTTCCTCTCCTTTGCATTGGATATAGACTGTGGGATTAGACATAATATTTTACAAAGTTTATGAAGTTTTCAGCAACATTGCATCACAAGTTACTGCTTTTCCTGTGCTTCAGTCTTTCTTAGAGCATAGAGCTCATGTGAACTATCATTCACGGTGATCCCACACACATTCAGAGTGTGGTCTGTGTCATTGCCCTGTCCATGTGACTGCCATCATTTTCTCCTTGATTAATTGCTTTGCATGTCACCATATGAAATGATAATTTGTTTGAACACACCCAGAGTACCAATTTTTCTCTATGCAACTTTCCTCTTCTCTGTTTGCCATACATGTTGCAAACAGTGACCATTATCACTGGGCTTCTGTTGTAATTATCACTTATTGGTTTTGTGGAACTGCCCATTGCAAAAAATGCTGGTCTAAGTAACTCCACCTTTGCAAAACCAGTGTGACAATGAAGTTTACTCACCTAGGTTTGTTTCTTCCCTGTTGAGTAAAAATAGGAAGTGGTGGGTTTTTGAGAATTCTTTAATGGGGCACATTCTGGTCACACTTCTCCATGGAGAATTTCTGCTTTCAAATTCACTGATGGCCTACCATGAACTATGTAAGAACGTCCTGGGAGCAGAAACCCAAGATCCTCTACTCCCTTTTGACAAAAAGGCTGAATGTTTAGGTCTTCAGCTTCTTGCTCTCCAAATTATGCTTTCCTGGCAGAACACAATGATCCAACTTCAACAGGAACTGGGTATTGGTATTATTGGTAATTGGTATATAATATTGTATTTGGTACAGAATTGGTATTCTGCCCTCAACCAGAAGCCTGGTATTAAACTGAGCTCCAAAGAGGTGGCAATTAGGTCAGCAAAACCCCAGAGAACAAGCCAGGTCACTCATTCTGTAAATGTGTGCTGTGCTGCAAACACCCTCATCTCCCAACTTGTGTGACTTCAGCATCTCAGCATGTCCAGCGAGCTGGGCTGTTGGTGAATTTAGGATGATCTCAGAGAAAGGATGACTTCTTCCACAAAGGGTAACTTCTTGGAGGCTCCTTAGTGCCAGAGAGCTGTTCAGTGTCTCCTGAGCCTATGAAGGGCTGTCACTGAGTGCACAGAACACAATGATCATACACAGCGAGATCTGAGATTCTGAAATTCCGAGTTACTCCCTGTAACTTTAATTTTCAAAAATGCTTTAAGGTATTTTTACATGATAGTGACTAAAAGGCTTGCCCTAGCACATGGAGACAGAACACTTCTGCTGTGTCACGTACGGAGAAAGAAAACCAGGAAATTCAGAGTCCCAAAGCACTCTACCACTGGCTTAGTTTTAGTTCCTTCAGGGCACTGATCCTTCCAGGCTTTCTTGGGTTTCACTTCCTTGTGATCTCTATCATCCCATTAATAAGAGAATGACTGTTCCACCCCTTTCTAGTCAGTGTTGGCCACTTTCGATCATCACAGCTTGTTTTCCCATTTTATCTCTGGAGGAACCATACCTGTGTGAGAAATCTGCTGAAGCTGCAACTCCTGGGAGTGGCAATGAATAGTATTCACAGGAGTCATGCCTTTCCTATTTAGATACTGAGATAAACAATCTTATCTTCCTTCTATTGCTTATTATTTAGCCTGGGACTGCTCATTGTATTTATATTTCCTTGAGGCATTTAGCAAAGACACAAGTGTAATTTCTCAGTAACAAACACTATGAAGAGCAGACAGCTGGGAAGTGAAACAGATGTTAAAATGATTCTCATCATGAAGATTTTGTTAATTCATCTCAGGCTTTTGGACTTCACAGCTCCACCGAAACAATGTTTTGGTACAACTCTAACAAGCAGACATCCATTGCCCTGTTTCCAGAACATGTTCTCCATGGGGAGCCCAGCAGATGCTGCTGTCACAAGGACCAGCAGCAAATCAACAACGCTTGGTAAGGTCGGACCACAGGTTCCGCAGAGCCAGTACTGCCTCCTCTCACAGAGGTTGCTGGGAATGAATAGTTCAGTTAACACAGCTGCAGCTTGGTGTGCTGCAAGAAAGGCTTTCTTTCACTAATTCTTTCACTTTAAGAAAAATCTTTCTTTCACTAATTCCATTAAAATATAGGAATTGACAGAATATATATTGACAGTTCTCACCTGGAACATGTAGCATGCATGCTTTTTAGATGCCATTTTGCTGGAGATTTTATGTTACTGAAAGTAAGTTTGATTATATTTCTGTATCTTCCACTACATCTTCAGCTTCACAGTCACAAATCCATTTGCTTTAATTAAAATCTAAGACAATCACGAGCAGCAAATGAAAGTATTCCAATAAAAGATGAAATGCATTGGGAATCTGGTTGTTCTCCAGTGGCACTGTTGCAGGTTAACAAATGACACCTGGAGAGGAGGAGTTACAGAATTCCTCCCTCTGCTTCACCCCAGAAGGGATGCCAGAAATGACCACAGATATCCTTGGTATCCCAGCCCTGGCAGCAGCCAGCACAAGTCAGTCAGCAGCAGCAGGCAGCAGGTCATGGCAGCTAGAGGATCCATTTCTTGTAACTTCACCAGTTTGTTGCATGGGGGGGACTTGAGAGGAAGGGATGTCACAGGCTCACTAACACTGCTGTGTTTGGCAGTGGTGGAAGGCACATCCTGGCCACTGGGCCATCTCCCCCTGCAGAACCCAGACTGCCCCCAAGACAGATATCAAAGCATCTAAAAGTGAAGCCATTGTGAGGATTTTTAACATATGAGAAAAAAACCCCTGCATTTCCATTAGCCTTGTGCTTAGGAAAGGCTCAACTGCTGTGACTAAAATAAAACTCAGTCTAAGATACTGGCCCACGTGGTTACAACCAAGAAAAAGGTGTTTATTGCAGCCTCAACTAAAGGGATACCTGCTCTGCTTGTAGGTGTGCTACTGTAGCCTGAGTGAAAATCACCTCCTGTTACTTAACTGCACCATATTTGTTTCAATTCCAATTTTCCTCTGGAATGTAGTAACTTAACCTACTTCAAATGGAACAGCTTCATCCTTAGAAACATTATAAAAGCAGCAGGTAGAAAGAATGAAACCCAAGATTTCACAGGTGAGTTGCTAATTCACATGGGTTACCCATCTTACAGTTTATGGACCATTATAATCAGTTTTATGGATCATTATAATTAGTTAAGTTGCAGACTGGAACTGTGGTAAGTAAATGTGATGACTGATTTACCACTGCTGACAAGTGACAACATATAATCCAGTTTAAAGATGTGATTGTTAATTTTCATGACATTCTGTGGGCATGATCTGCTCAAGTATATAGATAAAAACCAATTTGCCTTCTTAAAAACCTGCACAACTGAAAAGTCTTTAATTAGAATAGGCCTTTAAACTTCTGCAGTGAATGAGCAGACACCACTAAAGCAGGAGCTGCTTTCTACTGCATCTCATAAGGGCTTGCTAGAGCTACTGGGCTGCCAACAGGTTACTTCAGCTGTAAAAACTGAGACAATCAAGTACACTAAAATTAGTCACTAGAACTTGATTAGGAAAGAACATTGTGAAATGGTGACTCCTTTGAAATCTGAAGGTCTCAAGTACCCCATGAGAAAAAATAAGAGCTGAATTTCAGTTTAAAGGAAGGCAATTAAAAAATGCAAATAGTACACAAAAACTAGACTGTTACTCCTCTGGATTATACCTAATGCTCACAAAAACAGGCACAAACAGGTGGGAGCACGTACAAAGAGAGGAAGAAGAAGGGTGAAAAGAAGTTTAGAAAAATCCTACAAATATCCAAGTATTTTTCTTTCCCTAACTTCCTTTTCCCAGATTTTATAAAGACCTTCACAGACAATCACAGACAATTTCCAGGATCAAGCTATGGTTCTGTGATCTGTGGTCACCTCTACTATAAATTTGTGCACACCTGCCAGTGTTTCCCAGTAAGGCAGAAGACTCTGCAGTTAATCTGAGAATCCCTGTTAAACTGAAGTTGCTGTGAAAGTCTGTTAAAGTTGGAGAGTTCACAAGTGATCTGTTCTTGCAGAAAATCTCACACACCACTGACTTTGGATATTTCTGTATGAAGTATCCATTCTAGGCATGGATGAAGCTGAAACAGTGGAATTGCCCAAGCAGGAAAATCTAAACTGCTCCCCTAGGATGTGCTCTCTAAGTGCTGAGAGACCCATTTGTTTTATTGACCCCACAACACATTTTATCTTTCTGCCATCTCATATTCCCACTCTGAAAATATTAAATAGACACAAACACATTTCTGGTACTTACCCTGGGAACTTGAGAATGATGAATTACTCAACACATTAAATAAGCTGTACAAAGACAACAAACTACTTCAGACTACAAGATAACTGGCCTGGCCTTGAAAAGCACTATTGATGGGCACCACGAGATGGCCAACACTGCAAAGCAGCAAAGCAAAGCAGAAGCTTTTGACATTACCACTGCACACAAAAACTAACTCTACATTGAAATATACAGTTTATTTTCTCGAAGTCAAGCAATACCATTTGTCAGTAGGTACATGTTAAGTGTCAGGCAGGAAAACTGTACACTTCCACTCTGGGCTGCAGGATCCAAACAGTTGGAGAAGCACTGTGGAAATCTTTCACTATACAAAGAGATCTAGAACTGAGAACAACAAAGGATGAAGGAACAGCCATCCCCAGGACGCCAAAGGCAAAACATTAGCACCAGATTTTTTTCAAAAAGCAACAGTACAGCTATTTACAGATTTACATATAACATTGGGAGGCCACCATCTTCACGTTTCCAGGGTGAGTGATTTTCAAAAGTTTTGAAAAAGAAAAGGAGATATTAGTGTCTACACAACTGTTCTGTGAAAAGGATAATAGATATAGCTTTCACAATATTGCTACCTTTTATCAGAGATCTAAATCAAAGTACTGTATACAAACACATTGTAATTATATTATTCTTCACATTTCACATACACATTTCAGAGTAACCACAATATGTAAAATTTTTAAAATGCCACAGATAAAACAATGCACACTTTTCTCCAAGCTAAGACAAGCATAATTTATTTATGTTTAGTTTTGGGTTTGTTATGTTTAAGGGATAGGTTTAAGGACGAAGGGACCAGTTGTCCTGGGAACATAGCAGCAAATAACTGTGAGATGCCAGAAGACTACATTTCTGAACTAGGAGGGAGAAACTAAGGTCAGCTGTAGGTCTTGTAAAATGGTAGCTCCATTTGACCTCAACTGATGCACATCAACATCATTTCAATTAAAATTTGGTCCACGTATACAAAGTAGTGCACGATAAGGGTGTGTGTGGGGGCAACAGTCCTTTTCATGTTTGCACCTGTCAGTAAAGGAACTGCCTCCAGAGGAGTTTTGTTCCCCAGCTCCCCAACTCACAAGGAATTCACTGATCAGTGCCTTTCCAGTTCTCTCCCCACAAAAGAGAGGATTCAGGTAACAAGGACAGAAAAACTCTTATGAGTGCTGCCATACTGCAGGAGTAGTGGGAAGAATTCTTTGCTCTCTTTTCAACAACTGACTGTATTTTCAACCTGCTTAGCTACAGACTGGCATTCACATCAGCCTTGAAAATGGCTTCTGGCAGGGGAATCTATTTGTCTGAGGAGAGATAAATCTTTCCCTTAGGACAATGGAAATGGCATATACACAGTCTTCCCAGACTTTCTTTGCCTGCAAAACTTTATCTTAACATAGAACTTCACACTTAAGACACTGTAGAATCTTACTGCAGGTGTCTATGCAAGTCAGCATAACCCATTATGTGCTGCAAACATGAGTTAGCACCTCTTTTTAGAGCTACTGGAAACTATCTGAGTCAATGGCAGTATTATGAGATCAGATTAGTGATCTGATACTATGAACTAACATCCTCTCCTTTATCACTGTTCAATGGAAAAAACAAGCAAACAGTCCCACTTATGTTCACAGTTACAACACAGAGTTGCTCCAAGTAATGCACAGTATTTACACAGCAGAATTGTTTCTATTGCATTTGGTAGTCTGAGAAAGAGGAACAAACAACATTATGTAGGTCAACTTCAGTATAACTTAATTGTCTATATAAAACCATCACAATGTTGAGCAACCAGAAGAAAAACACAAGCAGTGTCCTTAACCTACATTTATTTCCATGAAGTGTAGTGGGTTTGGGACAAGAAGAATAAAAACATGCATAAAAAAAGCACAAAAAAGCAAACGAGCCTTGTAAATAATTTAGATGAAAAATGCTTTGAATAAAATCAGCACAGTACTTCCAGCCTGTTTCTTAAATCAAGTACAACTTGGTAAAGAAAATCACTTGCATTGCATTAAGAGTGTACAAATGTCTTGCAAAATAATTTAAAAAAAAATCTTCATCTAGGTAGGCATTAGGTGATTTGCAAGATTTGCAAGCTGCTTAAGAAGCATTTAACTAGACTGATTTTGAAGTTGTTTTCTGCATGGGGAAAGTGCCATCCTATATACAATATTACAAAAAAGTGTCTGATGCCACAGGATCAGAGTGACACTGTATTTCAGCAATCTGAATATATTAGCTATAAGATGCATGCTTCCCCTATTTAATGTGTCTTTAAAAAAACATAAAAACGCACTAAATTTAGAGCTTCTAAATGTGTCTGCATTTGTGAATTGCTGTAGGGTTTTCCAGCAGACTGTGCAGCATCTGAACATAAAGGAACTATACAACCTATTCTAAAAACCATTGTTTGCATGCACAACTGCCACAAACTTTGAACATACTGAGCAGAAAGGTTAAGAGTCTCTCCCCTTTTGTGGAGCTTTCTGGAAGTTAAGCAATGAGGAACAGCTGTAGAGTCCAGCAATAAAAATGTGTTCTAAAAAAATTAAATACATCATTTAAAAAAAAAAATGAAAGAGAGCATTATTGCTGTTGTGAGAGCTATTTTTCTCTTGTGCACTTGTTTCTCTACCAGACACTCAAGCAAGCCAAGAGACTCATTTGTACACTTGGAAACTGCCCCATCCCTTCCTCCTTTCCCATATTCCCACTGCTGGTTGGACTGTGCCCTTATTTGAGCCGCTCGGGCTGGAGGCTGTCAGTCAGACACTTCAGCTGCTCCTCCCCCAGCTTGATCTTGTCCTCAAGCTCTCTCTGCTCGATGATGAGGGCTGACTTCATCTTCACAAAGTGCTCATAGTCTGCTAAGTTCTCCTCGCTCAAGTAGTTGGCCAGGATGTCGAAGACGATGCGCTCTCGCCGATCCAGGTTCTCCTTCAGCTCCTTGGCATCCTCGTGTTGCTGGGTCAGCAGCTTTTGTTTATCTACCAGTGTCCGCTTGGGAGAAAGGAAAAACAGTTCAAAATTCACCGGGTTCACTAGGCTGGGACAACAGCCTCACTGTTCAATTCTCTCTCAAGCTGGTTTTAGCTACAGAGACCTTCCTGAATATTTAGAAAGGTGGAAAAAGAACATGCCTTAAAATTTAGGCTAATAAAATGCATTAACAAACTGAAAAAAAATAGTAGTAAATCAATGAAAAACACACCATTACTTTCTGTTGGCCACAAAAGCATTACTTCAAAGACTCCTTTACTATTTAATAGTTATAAATAGCTGTATACAATAGAGTTGCCTTTGAAGAATAGTTATTCAAATTAAGACTCAGCTGTCTTACATCTTCCACACAGCACTGGCACAGCTGTGGTTCCAGAACCCAGAAACAGACCAGCTAATGGAGCCATTTGTCCTCATACAGCTCCTGACACTATTTAGCAATTCTGCTGCACCCACAAGCCTTTCCAATGACATTTGATGTCCTGTGGTCTTCAGATGTGAGCAAGTGTGAAAGCTGAGGCAAGACCACAGAAGGGCAAAAGGGAAGCAAGAGAAAGAGGCCAGCAGAGGACAGCAGCCTCTCCCCCAGCATCACCTGTCTGCACAGCCAGCAGCCCCACCTGAATCACCTGGCTGCCCTCTGGCAGTACATGGAGAGACAGCAGCACCACCAATCCAACCCATTTCAGATGTCTGCCTACAAGTGATTGCTTTTTTCCAGTGACAGAGTATGGAAGGCTTACTCTGATATGAAGAATTCTGTACAGGTGTCTGAACTAAATTAAAAAGTGTCCCTAAGAGGTACCAATCCATAACTTCTAGCTTTGCTTCAGAGATGAATTTTCTTTGAGAAGCTTTCTTCAAATAAACCTCAGTCTGTTCTAATAAATGTGTCCACCTTTTTAATTTGCACCTACTGTTAAATCACACATGCTGTTTAATAAGCCTGAAGGATTTATAGAGAAATGTTTTTGTAGGATATAAAACAATCTTTTCAAGATGGAAGTACAAGACAAAGGGGGCTACAGACTAGTGAGCTTTAATAAACCTACCTTGTCAGAGTTCCTCATGCATCCTGTGCTGACTCTTTCTACAGACAGACCAAAGCTCAAGAGTGAAATGTTTTCAGATCTGTGCTCTCAATGTACTTAAAATACACAGCCTAGATTAACTCAGGATTCAAGACAGCTATGGAAGACAAATCAGAAAAATCACACACTATTAGAAAAAAGTTTAATCTTCCCTTGAGCTTATGCCAGGGGAAAAAAATCCCACTGCAAGTCGCAAGCAGAATTATCTGCTGCAAAGACATGGAACTAAAGGTTCTCCTGAGCTCACCAGGGCAAGTAGCAGACAGCCTCAAACCCAGAAGTGTGGCTAAACTGCTCCCAGGGCAGCCTTGCAGGTGTGTGCATGCTGAACAGCAGTAACTAGCCAGAATGCAAGAGGATGTGGACAAAAAGTGCAAGCAATGAGAAGACACTGGCCTTGTTTGTAAGAGGAAGGGGGCTGGTAGCTCTTCAGATGAAGCCCCTTTTAGAAGCCGAACTTGAAATACCTGATACTGATCCCTGTGGCAAAAAAAAAAGACCCATAGCAGAGCATCTGACAGTCAAAGTATTAACTCAGCAGTTATTATTTGACTGCTTTTATTGAGAAAGTCTGGTAAGCTGTTGCTGGCTCCTAGAAAGTGGAAGGTTATCAGAGCAATGTTCATCAGACATCATCATCTTGGAAAGAAAAATCAGTGGTCACTGGGACTATACTCCCCAACAATGGAAGCAAAATCCTCTGTTTTGTTTATATGGTGCATTAGTGGTTCACCATGTATTATCATCTGACCTACTAAAAGGACAAATACTAAAGGACAACCAAAAAAGCCACAGGCACCAGTCTAAATGCAACACTTCAAGATACATTTCATAGAATCATAGAATGGTTTGGGTTGTAGGGCACCTTAAAGATCATACAGTTCCAACCCCTGCTCCCACCAGACCAGGTTGCTCAAAGCCCCATCCAACCTGGGCTTGACTATTTCCAGGCAGGAGGGTGGGTACCTCTCTGGGCAGCCTGTTCCAGTGCCTCACCACCCTCAGGAAAACTTCTTCCTAACATCTTATCTAAACCTGTCCTCCTTCACCAGAAGGCCATTCTCTCTTGTCCTATCACTGCATGCCCTTGTAAAAACTCCCTCTTGTAAGCCCCCTTTAGGTACTGGCAGGCTGCTCTAAGACCTCTCTGATAGTCTTTTCTCCAGGCTGAGCAGCCCCAGTTCTCTGCTTGTGCAGTGCTCAGGCCTCTGATCCACTGAGTGGCCTTGCTCTGGACGTGTTCCAGCAGGTCCCCATCCTTGTGGTGTTTTGTGCCCTTGAGCTGGATGCAGCACTGCAGGTGGGGTCTCTCAGGAGCAGAATCCCCTCCCTTGACCTGCTGGCCATGCTGCTTTTGATACAGCCCAGGACAAATTTGGCTCTCTGGGCTGCAAGTGCACATTGCTGGGTCATGTTGAGCTCTTCATCCACCAATACCCCCAAGTCTTCCTCCCCAGGGCTCATCACAGTCCTGATGGATCTCTCCTGGTGTTACTGTGGCAAGATTGGTGTCAGTGCATGTGAAGATGAATGGGGATTGAAATATGTTAGGGATTTGGAGTTCTGTCAGTATAAATTTCACATCAGAACACACAGACAATTTCTGATTGTCCTTACTACACCACCTCCTCACCATCTTCCTTTTCCACATCCAGCCAGTAAACTATTTTTATCACAGCTCTCAGACTGTGTTTCCTATGTACCCAAATCATGGTAGCTCCTTCCCCATCACACAACTGCAACCACACTTAGAAAAAAGTCTAATGAAGGATTAAATTTCTCCAAGTGTCAGAAGCTTTGATCTGCCCTTTAATAAGCTGTCAAATACTTTCCTTTCCACCTCAGTCACAGAGAAGTCTGAGCAGCCATTAATCAAGTATGTTGGGGCCAAACAGCAAAAGCAGAGCTTCAGATCAGTCCCAGCACTTACTGGTTCTTATGTGTGAAATAATGCAACAGGCAAAAGAAACAACATGAAGCCACAGCCTGTGGAAAAAATTCTGTTACAACATTTAGCTGGACTGTTGGCATTTCAGTGCACAGCTACAAGCCAAAAATCCTGCTTCACATTCACTTAACCGTAGAAGCTAAACTCACTCCAAACACACACCCCCTCCACACTCTCTATTTATTTTAGCCCAAGTTTCACAGGATCTACATCTCTCCTTTGGTGCATATCTGTGTTGCTATCTCTCTCCTTCCTAGGTAAGGTCTGATGGGATTTGAAGTTAAAAAAAATGCTGCAAGCCATGCCTCCCCCTGTTCCCCCCTCTCCCCTGCTTTTTTTTAAAGGCTTGTCCTTCTGTTGTTTCTTGCTCTTGCTCCTCACTAGGCATTTTGGAAGGAAGCTGTAGTAGATGAGAAGCATTTTCTTTTTAACAACCTTATAGATTTGTATCAAGATCCTCACTGAGTATAAAGAAGTCTGCAAGCTTTCTGCATTACAGCACAAACACTCCTTTTCAAATCTTGAATTGTTACCATATTTTCGTTCGCCTCCTTTTTATGCTCTTATCAGTAGATTCTCATTTTCTTTAAACTTCTGCCAAGAAGTCTGTTTTCTAGTATGTTGCACCCCAAACCCACTTTTTCTCAGCAAGCCATTTCAGTATTCCAAGAAAAGAAGGCAAAGAGGAAAGTTTTAAGAAATCTAAAAATAAAAAAGTCTTAAGAAATTTATCCACATACAATCCCTCATGCTGAGTGCTGCAACTTAGATAAACAAAACCAGGCAAACTCCCCTGTCCCATGAGCTTCCCTAAATGTAGGAATATTATTGTTGGCCCTTCTCACCCGTTCTTCAGGAGAGGTGTTGTCATCCAGGTTATTGAGGGCGTTTTCCACCCGGGCCAGACGACCAGACAGGGACAGCAGGAGGTTGACCACTTTGTCAAGGTCACCAATAAACATCTTGAATTTGTCAAACTCATTTGGTTTGCAGACTTCTTTCACAATGGCCTCTACCTCCTCTCCCAGGATATTGTTTGCTTGGATGTCTTCCAGAAGTGTCTCCCGTGCTTCTCTCAGCACCTGCAGCTTCCTACTAATGCTGTCAATAAGTTCTTGCTGTGGAAAATAAAGGAGATAAGAATTTATTAGCACTACTGCCTTTTTCCCTACTTCTGAAAGTCATGTCAGCTGGCACTTTAATGCATTTCAGACTTCCATGAGGCTTTGACAATGAGTGCATTACAAATAAATACCTGCCTGTGTCAAAGGTCTGTATCTCTGCAGTCAAAGGTTCAGGACAAAGCTGCACATTGCTCAGCTTAAGACCTGTGATAAAGCAAATTACCTTTGTGGAAAAAGATGAAGTCTTTTCACCCTACCAAGAAGCTTTCCTGCTTTTCTCTGAGCAGCTTTAGAGCTGCTATGAACAGCAGAAAGTACAGCACGTGTCTGTGTCTCTAAATACCAGGTCAGGTCCACAACACCTTGCTGAAGAGCTACACTTAGGAAGATACACAGTACCAGAAAAACAATCCTATATTTTCCACTTGATGCAGTTAAAACTAGGGCACTGTCAAGCTTTCTTTTCCCTTCTGCATAACATTAGCATTCCTCCAATAGCAGTCCTTCCACTCTCAGAAAATCTTAGCATTAACAGTGCTTTACAACATTTCTGCAGGATAGTCATAATCCCTAGGGCACAGGGAATAAAACCTACTGTAGTGTACAAAGCAGCTCTGCACAAAGCTGTGCAAAGTGGCTCTGCAAAGGACCAAAGAAGCATCACTGTCCTGGGCCAGGCGAATACACAGCCTCACCTGAACTTTGGGGTGTTCTTTACTGCAGTCCCCACTGCCTGAGGTACACTTGCACTGCCTTAGAAAAGCACATCAGGTGCAGAACCAGCAGAAACCAGACCAAGAATCCAGATCTCCTTTGATCACCTGTGATCCCTCTGTACCTCCCTGTGTTTGGGCAAGAGCTCTTGTTTCTCACATGCCCATTAGCTTTTGGTGCACAAGGGTGTGAGTTTGCTCAGCCAGCTGTCAACTCTGAGATCATTCACACCCTAAAAATGCCTTGTTATTTAAATGTAGGTGCCTATTTGGTATTCAGCTAATTTCAGGTAAGAAAAATTTCCAAAGCATTCTCTAAACACACACCTCAGTGCAAATTCTGAATGAAAATGACATCCTTTAAAACAGTCATTATTTCACAGTACCCCTAGCTCTTTTTTTTAAATTGCTCATGACATTCTTTAGGAACTCTGCTTTCTAAATGCAAATCTGATTACAAGCCTTCATGATTACTATTACTGAGAAACATACTGATAGCAGCTGCTGCTCACAGAGGCCACTGAACAGTCATTGCCAATTTATTTTGGGAACAAAAACCAGCACAAAACAAAGTCTGTCATCTTAACAGAAAGCAACTACACCTTGAAAAAGCAGCAGCCTTTTTGAAAGTAGAAATTCAACCCATGGATTATCCATACTGGTTTTTTCCTTTTTGATTTAATGTACTCAGTCCAGGTTAATCTGGATCTGGGTTATCTGTTAGCCTTGGTGCCCAAAAGATTAAGGTAGTAAGCAGTTCTACAGATGCCTGCTTTACTGACTGATTAATCCGCAGGATTTTATTTTTTCCCCCTTCTCTGAATGCAAATGCAGTTTGATTTGGATTATGTAGGTCACAGTGCTACACTCTCACTTCCCTCAGATGACATGCACTATGCTGCTGTTTCACCATTTGAAACACAGCAGGATACTGTGATGCTCTATGTAATTATCTTAGGGGTTTTTTTTTTCACTTCTGCAGCTATGCTGCAACTTTCTTTAATTAAAAAAAAAAGCCATAGCTGCTCAGCATTTACTGATCTGGTCTGCCAGTCCAGATCAGCTCTCTCAGTTCTTCCTTTAAAAAAGAAAGAAGCCATTTTCCCAGTAACATCCTGTATAGTAACATCCCTGCAGCTGAAGCTAAGCTCTAAAGCACCAATTTTTCAGGTGAGAAGGCCATAAATACTAAGACTGTCATATCTATTAAGAATTGGATTATGATTACTGATTGCTTCAGACCCAGATGAAGCAGCCTCTGCATGCAGCAGCTGTGAACTCACTACATCCTTCTGCTAAACAGCAGAAAACCTGTATTATGTTCAGTATCTACTGAGCCAGAAGAGCTGCAGCCTACATCTTCAGGCTGGCAGATGAATAATTTATAGCTGTGAATGCTGTACCAGTACACAAGAAAACAATAAAGTGATTCTTGCTGATCTAACTAGCAACACAGAAAGTGGCTCAGCACGGCACTGCTCAGGTGGCTCACTGCTTGGCAGGCTTTTGTGTAAATTACACTCTGCTTTCAGCTCACCACCCCATTCCTAAGGAATTCAAGCCTCAAACCAGATAAAAATTGGTATATATGAATTATATTCTTCATCAGTTGTTGAAATTTTCCTAAGGGCAAAGGGGAAACTTCTACACAGCAATAAATGGATTTTCCTCACTACAAAAACCACTCTTATAGCATCTTCAAAATCTGATCAGTATTTTATAATTGTGGTAAACCTACATTAAACTCAGTACACAATACACACACATTCCATTTGGGCTAGCTGGGAATACAGGGATTAGCTCAAAAAATCAAAATTAAAAAATTAACAACTCTATATGAAATTCCAATACTTATTTCAAAAGTAAAAAATATCACCCCACATTTCTGGTTTGCAGAGCAGAGAATGATAAATACAGGAATCATTCCACAGTGGACTGCAATTAAAATATCTCATAACAGAACTACCATTTTCCAGGAATCAAGAAACAGGTTCTGGGCATATGGCCCATGTAAAACTACTGAAGTCATAAAGTGTGCCATTGAAATGTTCAGGTCCCTAACAGATCCCTTGTTAAACTGCTGCCAAATGTGAGAAGCTGGACCAAGCTGCATCTTCTGTCCATTTAATGAAGATGCCTTGACCCACTTACAAAGAGTTTTATATGTTTTCTGACAAGATCCATGATGAAAGCCCACTGAACTGAGTGCTCCATCTCCATGTGGAAGAGCAGGGAGAGAAGCAAGCAGCAGGGCATGTGTGCTACAACATGTACACTTAGAGGAGAAGATGGGAGGGTTCTGCTAAAAGCCCTTGGTGAAAACCTTCCTGTGTCATGTGATCAGTGGTATATACTGAAGCTGGGGGATGGATGGAGAAGTATGGAAAGGGTAAACATGATTTTCCTGTTAAGAAACCAAAAAAAAATAAATGGCACTCTTACTTATAAAAGTTTTAGTATTTAGTTTGTTGAGCAAACAAGAAAGGTTTAATTTTACCTCCCTCCTATTCTGTAATTAATGAGAACAACACTAATTCTAGCAAAATCATGAATGTGACAGTCACATGTGGCACCAGATAAAACCAAATGATTTAAAATGAAATGAAATCTCTAATTTGTCTAAGTAGCACAGCTGTTGGATTCAGCAGCTGTCTGGCAAGAGGGTGAGGGAAGGGCTCTGCTGCAGGCACACCAAGCCCTGGCAGTGCACAGCACATTGAACAGTGGTGCAGAGGGAGGCTCAAACAACACAGAGGTAACAGAAACACAACAGCCCCCTCAAATGCAGTGCCAGCCATGCCTGCTCTGAACCACAGGTGGAAATCTCTCATTCTTAGCAACTAAATACAGTCCTAATAATTCAAAATAATTTCTTTGGGACTGGATTATCAAGTACACCCTGGCAGCTGATTTTTAAGCAGAGAGCTGACTTGGACAGAAAAGGTTTGCACACCACTGCATTACTGGCTTAGGTAAACAGAGTTAAACTACATCACCTTACTTGATCAAACAGAACATTTCCTCCAGCTTATCCATACTGGGAACAATTATTAAAATATTTTGTGCCACGTTGAGATGAATGCAATAATATTACTGCAGGACAACACTTTCTCCTACCACACAAATGTCAGTGTAGTATCTAAGGAATTTTGGTGACCTTTGTTCAGAAATAAAACGCCAAAGGATGGAGATGAATGAGAAGACTGCTTCCCTTCCTTGTGACAAGCAACTTTCAATGAATCCACCAGGCTAATTAATTATCTCCCACAATCATTATTAATTTGGGAGGCAGGAGAAATATTCTGCTGTTCATGAAAACAAAGTGGGAGGAAAAAAAGAAAAAAGAAAAAAGAAGGTGTGTGCATGCTCCTTCTCTCTCAAGACAAACCCAAATTCTGGACCTAAATTTCAAAAATTGGAACAACTAAAACTACCACCAGCTTCAGTAGGATACATAAGCACTCCTGTTTCTTTTTACATAGTGAGAAGAGAGAAGGACCTCAAATGAAAAACGGTATTTTAAAAAACCTCCTCAAGAGGTTTTTTAAAGAAGGGGACTCTCCCCTTGAGAGTCCCTCAAGGGACTTCTCCCTTTGAGACTTTCCAAAACACACAAGTTGCAAGAAGCACCTAATATGATGTACCTAAATTCACAGGTATACACTTAACTCATCCCCACAAACAAACACAAAACCCCCCAGAACCAAAAGAGGCTGATTTTTTCCAACTGATCCTGCACATCTAGAAGACCTTATATTGGAGCCTGTTTAGTCAAAGAAATTCAGTTAATGCAATGAACAGCACTCAGAGTGTCCCATTACACTTTTAGAAATGTCTTCTACCTTCTTCTCTGACAAGTCATGATCCAGCTCATCTTCAGAATCATCCTCACTCTGCTGCTGTTGCTGCTGCTCCTGCATGTCCTTCATTTTAATCAGCAGCTCTGCCTTTGGTGCAGATGTGCTGTAGTAAGTAGAATTGGTTGTCAGGGAGATGGCAGATGGTGCACTCTGCTCCTCTTTCCTGGGAAAAAGTCAAAACTTTCATTAACTGCCTTGACACCCTAATCAATGAAAGAAAGAAGAATGTTTTAGAGCCATCATTTCCCCAAGCAAAGCAGAGGGTTCAAGAGAAAACCATTACCTATATAAATAAGATAAATAAACAGTCTGAGAATAAAATCTGTATGAATTCAGTACATGCTCAGCAAAAGTTAAAACTGAAACCACACAGAAGATCATACATTATTACAAGAATTGAAATGCATCAAAGATATTGCATCTGGAAATAAAATGAAAAGTTACATTTTACAAAGAAATGCAAAAAATCTCAGCGTCATAGATAGTATCCTTTTGGATTTGGATAGTACAATGTAAGTATTTAACTTTTTGATTAGGGAATCAAACTTCTTGAGAAGGATACAACTTATCAGATAATCTGTATCAAGAAAACAAGTAAAAATAGAACATCAATGTGGATGGAATTAAAGTATTTTCTTTCTTTGATCTCACTCACTTCTAGGAAATGCTTCATGCCCGCTTCAAGGTGTCATCACAAATTTTCATGACATAAAAAGGCAAGAATATTATTCCTTTTCTATCCAGTTACTAGACTGGATGATCTTGGAAAAATACGTAATCACAATGAAATGGCAAAAGTTAATTAAATCTTGTGAAAAATTGGCTTTCAACCATGTCTTGGAAATCTTTCATATTGCACAACACTGTTGTTTCTGTCATTAATGGCATCATTAGTAGTATATGCTTGACTACTATTTTATCACAGAAGTCTCAGAAAAGACCTCCACAGAAGGAAGACTCGCCTCCAGCCCCCATGGAATACTGACCCACTCTGGATAGCAGCTTACAAAGACATAGCACCTTACAGAAGGTAATACTCACTTCTCTTCTGAAATTTTTGGAGAGGGAACTTTTGGCAGAAGCTTCCTGCGCTGCTGAGCTTCTTCTAGGAGATGTTCATCTTTAGGGAATATACCAACCATCAGATCCATTGTTGTTTTTATTTTCACATTAGGATCTAGTATGTCTGCTAGAGATTTATCTCTTCCCACAATTTCTCTGGCGAGTTCCTCTGACTTCCAGTCTTCTAAGGTCTTTTCTTTGGCCTTTACATAGCTGGATGCTTGCGTGGCAGCACTGCTGTCCTTCAAGTTGCTCCCAGGTTCTTCAGCTGGTTGAGGGTCGACTGGTTTGGTTCTGGCTTCTGGCTCTGGCTCTACACCTTGCCTGGTGTAAGCACAGAATCGTGAATAGGACTGCTCAGAAGTGCTGAGTGTTTTAATCTGGTCCTTTTCCAAGCCACTGGGTAAAGCTGGAGGCTCCATGGTACTGACAAGGCTCTGCCGACTCTCCTTCTCTGCACTGCTCTCAGAATGAACTATCTTGATGGGAACCATTTTCACTGTAGTATTGTTGTCTATAACCCTTTCAATTCTGGAAAATAAATAAAATTCAACCTTAGAAATGGAAGAACCTTAAATCTCAATTCATATCTGCAAATCAGAGGGGAAACCCAAAAAGACACGTAAGAGAGATAACGGACTACTCCTAGCACTGCATCTCAAGCCCTAAATCTACATGTTCTTTTCTGCCCACTAATTTTAAATAGTATTATTAGTTCATTTGTAGGGGACCCTAACATCAGCCTTGTACAATACTCATGATACAAGACTTCTGTTTGTTTCCATGAACACGAGGGTCCAATCTCAGCAGCCAGGCCCCAGATTTCAGGCAGCACTGCTGAATCACCTTTTACCCCTTTGCTGCCACAGGCACAGTGGAAAACGCCCTCAGCCCACCCTCAGTGCCTCACACAGATCCAACAGCAGCCTCTCCCCTTGGCCTGACAGGCAGCTGAGCTGCCTGGGGAGTCTGGGATGCCCTCACATCAATTCTCAGCTCTTCCAAGGCAAGAGACAACAGACCAGATGGGAGCATCCCACAGGCTAGGTTTTTGCTGAGCTACAAGAATAAAAAGAATCACATATGGGAAATCTGGAAGTCATTCAAAACTTAATTACATGGTTTAAAAAAATCTTCACTTATAAAATTTCACATATTACATAGAAGCTTAATAAATAGAGCCTATCATAGTGTTCTAGATTTCCACTTAAAGAAGAGAAACCAGTCATTGAAGAGGATAACACACAATTCTGGATATTCTTTTTAAGAGAAGCCTGTAGCAGAAGTTCTGTACTGCACAGCACAAAGGCCTACCTTAGCCATTCAGCAAGGAAAGGTATTTAAAGCAATGCTAACTTAGATTTTTAAACTGGACAACAACATGTTAAATAACATTACAGAAACATCTGTAGTGTATGTAAATGAACCATATAAGAAACTGAAGTCTAGTTTAGTGGTTCTGAGTTTACAAAAAGTTTAAAATGATTGTCATACTGTGGGTTTGGAACCTGTACAGCAAGGAAAGGAACATTGCCTACTAGCTAAAATATCTGGTTTCATCTGGCTGGGTAGCTTGCTGCCTTTCAGACAAGTGACCAAGACACACTACAGCTCTTTCCCTCTAAGTGTGGGTGTGTCACTTTCCCTAAAATAAGCTTATACTTTTCTACTGTTGGTAACTTCTACTGTTTGACTTGACATTTTTTTGTATCTTGTATTTTAAAGGTATATTTGCCTCTGAATGAATGTGCAGCCCCCCCAGTAGGTATTTATTTTCCACAAGTGCTTTGTGGATATGCTGTGACACACTGATCCAACTCCTGGGGCAGGTTTCCAGCCCATGCTGAACATCCCCACTCCATTCCATCAGGCTGTTTTCATTCAAGGGCACTGTCACTTTGAAGAGCTCACTTCTGTGCCCACTGCTTAGACCCAGCTGCAAACTGGGACTCACCTTCTGACTGCAGCAGAGCTGGGCAGTGCCCAGCCACCACCCCCAACCCTTTCTTTTGCTTATTTTAATTAAAGCCCACACATTTGAAGCTCCATTAGAATGTGAAGAGGAACATATTTTGGAATTTGGGGGAAATACAAGATGAATGCATGTATGGGGGGCAACTAGAAAAGAAGTGAGCTGAGTGCAATTCCTCATCTAAAATGCCCAGCATCTGTTTTGAGACTTTGAGTACATTCCTCTCAGCCTAGTCAAAGAGTTTCCAAAAATTTAAGGCATCATTACATTGACTGCTCTCAGTAAAAGCAAAGTTCAACACCAGGTGCTTCAAAAATTCTGTTTCTGCAATCACTACCCTGCTGATTTCTGAAGCTTTGCCATTTGTGGAAAGGCAGCATGAAATTTTGACTTGCAGCAACTCTGCTTGTGGACATTCCAAAGCTTAACCCAACCACAAAGAGTCCCTCCTTGACTTGAGTTTAGGTTTAGTGGAAATCTATTGATACACTCTTTTCAGCTCTGCTGCTGCTAAACAGCTGTTTTTGGCAATAGCTGAGCTGTGTGCACCATCAGGGTACAGTGCACCATCAGTGCAGCACACAGTAATGTGTGTGTGTTTGCCCCACACACATTTCCCTACCTAAATCTCTGTGGGAAACCCTGCACACACACTCACCTTGGCCTGCTGATGAACAAGACACTTCTCGTAAGAGAGTACAAAAGCTATAAGCTAACACCATCAAACATTAGCTGCCCCAGCATGCAAAGTGGCATGTCCAAACACTCCTACACAAGGAGCCAATAGAAATAATAAGCCAAATCTGATTAACTATGTATTAAGATAAACCTACTAAATATATTTTATTCATATGAAATAAATACCATATCAAAAGTTCTGAGGTATGGCCACCACACTTGTCCTTTTTGGCCAAGCCTGTTTTAGTGAGTAATTTAATTATTAACTGGGGACAATACATTGTGTGCAAACAAGAGCTGTCTGGGCCTAAGAATTTTAAATGTTAGCAAAAGATTCTCAGGGTAAGTATTTAATCTTTCAGATATGGGCATATAATTAGGCACACCTCAGTGCTCATTTCAATACTAAAGCTTAGCAAAAAGGAAGGACAAATACAATTGCCTTTCTACACATCCTTTGTATCTGTTCATAAAGTAATACATTAAGGAAGTCAAAGCAAAATATTACGGAAGTCATTATTGTCATCTACCTTAGCACATGGATTCTAGGGTTCATATGACATATTGCACTTTTCATTGTAAATTATATTATTACTTCATGTTAAAAACACAGCAGAATGAAACCTCATTTTTTCCTCCAGTTGTAAGAGGAAAAACATTAAGGCTTATTTAGGAAAAAAAGTGATTCATGTTTTCATGTCATGAGGCAAAATGGAAAACAGCCTGAGTTTGTTCAACCATTTACATTAGAGTAGAGAAAAGCCATGCCAACTGCTTTTGCTCAGAGAAGCAACCTCTGCAAGAATTTAGAGGTTTTGTTTTCATTCTTTAACCATGAATTATAGTGCTGAAGGATTTATGAAAACCAAGATTCCTGAGCTTCCTGGAAGAGTTTGTTATCTTGTGGGAGAATAACATTTTATGATGTTAGCAGCATATGACAGACACAGCAATCCATTAATTGCAGTCAGTTGTCTAATTCTGAGTTTATCTACCCTGGGAAACAACTGACAATCTCCTGCTGAGTGTTCAGTCCTTGTCAACATAAAGTGCTGAGGACCCCTCCACAGACAACCTGAAGTGCCACATTTCACTGTAAAAGCAACATAAAACCAGTCATGAATTGGCTAGTGTATATTACTCTGTGTGTTTTCAAAACAGATGTTCTCACAAAGGATCCAGCTTCCCTTCCCACATCTGCTTTGCCCCTCCCTACACTGATTCATGTTTATATACAGACTCAGGTAGGGGAAATGATGACAGGGACTTTTCTGACTTTGCCTGTACATTCAGAGGAAAATCCCTTAGAACCCTGCCCTTTCATTTTCTACTAACTACCAGGTGTAACACCTGGGCAGCACAAAGTCAACTAAAAGAAACCACAGACCAGCTGAAGGACATTAATGGTACCAAAAGGAATTTCACACAAGTCTGTGGTCTCTAAAATATGCTGCAATGGCTCAATGCTTAATGAACTTGAAGAATGTGTAAAGAAAATGAAGAGACAATCAATAATAAGGTCTAAGTGGGCAAGAAGTGTTAATAAAATAGTAAAGGAGTTACATCTAGTACCTGGCTGGGTTCTCATCCTGTAGGGACACAGGAGGTTTATCAGTGAGCTTCTGTGGTGCAAACTGGGGAGAAGGGGACCTTGATGACTCCATGCCAGGTTTTTGAAGATACTGATACTTGGAAGACTCCGACGTAAGGTGTGTTTTTTCTTCTAAGTGCTGACAAACATTCTCTGTGGATGACACTTGCTGGAGCTGCTGTGGATCAGCACTCTTCAGTTTTCCATTGAAAGCTGCAGGGCTCTGACAGAGAGAGGACTGACTGGCAAAGACCTGGGTGGAGCTGGGGGATGAGGACAGGAAGGGCCGGCCAGGTGCTACCAGCAGGGATTCAGAAGAGGCGCCGAGCGACGGCGCACAAATATCTGCTCGCCTGAATTTGTCTCTTTTAGGTGGTGGTGGCCTCTGAGGAGCAGGTCCACGCTTCTTGTTCAGCGGCACTGGCTCTGTTCTATGGGTTTCCTCTCCTTTGCCCCAGGACTGACAGGAGTGGTTCTCTTTAGAGGTCTGTGGCTCAGAGCAGGGCAGGTGAGGCAGGCTACAATCCTTGCTCTTCTCATTCACATTTTCCTGAGAGTACCGGTAGTCACTAGGCAATGTCCCAGACCTGCCCCGACTCTCGGGAGGCAGAACTGGAGGTTCTTGCACGTGCAAAGGTCTGACAGAAGACTTCGACTTGTGGCCTAAATTCTGGTCCAGTTGATCACTCTTCTCTCGTGGGCTTTCCCTCAGGGCCCCTGTGTCAGCTTGCCTAGAGAAAAGAACATGATTTTAGTATGCTGCTGATTTATTTCCTTCGGTGCAAGGCCAATGCAGCAACCCAGGAAGCTTCAACACTGAGATCACATCCAACACTGAACACCAACTCCTCCAGTCTATGGTAACTGTACAGCACAAAAACATCCTCTCATGTATGGGCACACATGGTGTACTTAATCTAACGTGATGAGTCAAAACATAATGTCAGGCTAAATTAGGGTATGGAGCGCCACAGGACGCGACACAACCTCTGGGTAACCCGAGGCACCGTGCACAGCTTAGTTAAATGCACAGCCAAATGTTGGTAGAAAACAAAACTGTCTCCAGTTTTGTTTAATTCTAATACTAAAATTTAATTCTCTTCTTGCTCCAAAGTCAGTGACAAAGTGTGTGAAACACGCTTTCTTATCTAGGTGCAATAATACTTCAATAACATTTTAAAATGTGAACTGAATACCAGGAACTTTAATTATCAATCTGGAGGTTGAATTTTTGTGTGTCTGCTGAAAAATGAAATGAGAACAAACAAAATGTTTGCTGAAGCTAAAAAATTGGGGAAAGTCACTATCTCCTGAATTAAGGCAGAAAAGAAAATTTAGAAATTTATTTTCTGGTCAGACTTATTTTAAGGTTGAACTTCTTTTGCCCTGTCAGCACAAATGACAAACAATGGCCAAAAAGGCCTTATCTTATCCTAACTGGTTTTGGGTTTATTCCAGTTTCACACTCTCTCTCTAGTGAGGAAACAGCCTTTTGCAGTTCCAGGCTTGTCCTTTGCCACACGACACGTAGAACATTTGTGCTCACCAGATAAAGGCAAAGTGGGGAAGGAGCAGAAGGCAGGAGAAAGTACCTCTGGAGCCCCGAGAGGAGACTGGTTTGCCCTCTGCTTTAAAGGAGGCTGAAGAGACATTATGAGCTTAGAAAACAAGCTGCAACAAAAGTCAAAGGCTTCAGAGTTACTAATGTAAATTATGCTACTGACACTGCTGGTCTCTGTATTTTTAAACAGTAATCCTGTAGTGATGCACTGCCCAAGCCTTCTTTTGAGGTGACTCTGAAAGAGGCATCTTTCCCAGCCCACTTGTAAAATAAAGTTTAGTTGAATTTTTCAATGTAAACATTTTATTAACATCACTGTACCAGTTTTGAGATTGTCTATAGGCAGTTAACACCAGTGTGCAGGAATACAAAATTTGAGATAAAAGCACATACATGAAATAACTATTAAAGTCTGTTGTAAATTCAAGAAGAAAAAAATTTACACACTGCATTTCTATTTTAATTAAATTAAAACAAATATTTAAATTGAAGTATTATGGAAAGATGACTGATTAGATGTGGATTCCTGAGAAGTCACATACACAGTCTTTCTCTCTCATGTGAAGTGTTAAACCTTAAAATTCAACTTTAACCAGTAAATTTTAAATTTAACATGAATGAGATTAGTGTTGTTGACATTCAAGTCTCTTTATATTGCTCTCACCTAAGAGTAGTTGGTTCAGACAACTTCAAGTTGTCTGACAAATTCAGAGTCAATTCTGATTTACAAAACAGTATTTATTGACTCCTCCTTTAACAGTAGATGAAGGACAGTTTTGTGAAGTAGAAAGTTATACAAAAGGCCTGAAAGACCAACACTATTCAGGTTTGGTTACATGGCATCTCAAGAGTCAGCTCATTTTTCCTAGTGAGTTCAACGTAAGCAGAGCCAGGCCTGTATATAGATCCACTAATTTTAATGGAAATATTTACCAAATGAAGACTGCAGGCCTTACATATGAAATACTGTGTTTAAACCAGTATTTTTCATGTCTAGATAACCCATGAACAGCACAATTTTCTCCTTGTTAACCCGTAAAGAAGCTCTTCAGGCCTCCCAATTCATCTTCACATCCATAAGCCACAACAAAAGCCAGTGCAAGAGATGCTCTCAGGTGCACAGAAAAATCAAGGGTATGACACAGAATGTTGCAAAGACAGCAATTACATGCATTACCTCAGCCAGTTTGCAAAGTATACCATGAACTTGGCATGCACATTGGGATTGGAGTGCTGGTGGAAGCAAACAGGACAGAGAACACCACCAATCTGACACATCTGCATATCCAAAACATTTAACCAATATATTGGGGTGTGTATATATATATATATTTATCTGTTTCAAAAATAATGAATGCTCTAGCAATCATGTCACTTTCCAAAACTGAGCAAAAGGACATAAAGAACTATAGCAGAGAGAAATTTAGAGATGCCATATTTGCAAACATGGAGATAAAATTCAGAGATTACACACATGACTTCATACAGCTTCCACAAAACCAATAAAAAATTTTGCAGCACCACACAAAATGGGTCTGAGGAGAGGTGGTGGCTACATTCAACACTGAAGCTAAACTGCATTCAGTGTGAGTGCATCTTCATGCAAAACATGCTCATCACATTATTTTGGAGAGATGTAAGCTTACTGTTCAGAAAAGAGGAAAAGAAAACGAGCTTCAAGCCCCAGGAGAACAGAGTGGCAAGAACCTGCAAAGGTGTTACATTATTATCAATACTGAGAAGTCCACTAAGCTGCTTGTTATTTTTCAGTGCATTATGTAATAATCTGCCCACAATACAGCCGGTTTGGAAATGAGGCCCATAGGATTATGCAAAGATAACATACCACTGAAAGGAACTCATCATTTATAACCAAACACCACAAAGTGAGAGACAGAATAGTTTTAAATCATCTGAAAAAATGACAATTGACTTAATTACTATTTTCATTCTAGATAACAAACCAGCCAACATGAAAAACATTAAACTCTTAGCTATCTTCAAACCCAAAGCTCCCCCACCCCATAATACAATGCCACAATTACCCCAGTTGCAGGAGCCTTTCTGAGACAACACAACTGGGAAAGCTCATGCACATTCCCCACCCCAGCATGGCACATGACAGCTTTCACTGCCAGGCAACTCACACCAGCCACTTAACCCCAGCTGCAAAGGAAGTGCAATTAAGAGTCTTATGTTATTGCTATAAAGTAGTATTCAGCAAGGGTGAGTCCAGTACAGGAGTCTAACATGAGTCTTTCCTACCACATTTGGTTTTAGTATTTTGCTGTAGGAGCTTTCCTATCTAAATGGCAGGAAGCAGAAAACCAATGTGGACTTCTGACTGAAAAGAAGGAATTGCTTCATTACACAAACCAGTCCTTCACATTTTTGAGAAGCTCTCATTACCAGAGGGCTCAGCATTCCCAGAGGGGATCTGTGTAGAGAGACAAGGGGCTGAGCACTCATCAGTGAATGCAGGAGCAGCTCTGCTCTCTGTCTTGCACTTTCCCAGTGGCCACAGCCACGCCAGCACCACTTACTGCAGTGGGGGTGGCAATGTGGATCTCCACACTGGCACAAAGTACTTTCTACCTCAATGGACAAGTACCTCTCTGTTTCCTTCTGGCCCCATTAGCTTGGGGCATACACACTCAAGACTGAAATATTAAAGGCATGTAAAGAATAAGCTGGGCAAAAACCTCCCAGCTCTCATCCCCAGCCTGGACACCTCCAGTCCCCCGAGCAATACTACAACAGGCTATTCCAACAAATCAGAGAGGTAACAGTAATGTGAGCTCTTGCATGAAGGTTAAACCATATACACATACACACACATTAACCTGGAGCCTGCCAGTGGAGTCAGTGAGCATTTACAAAAATGAATCATTATGTATAGATGCCTATCAGAAGAATAACATTTTTGGTTGCCATAAAAAACAAATAACTTTCTTCATTTGCCCCATACTCAAGACTTGACTAAATCTGGATAGAGAGATAGCCAATGTTGTATCTCAATAAATGAAAGTGATTTCAATAAACTCAGTGTGTTTGATTTTTATCTGTCTGATTTACAGTTTCTTAAGAACACTTCAGGCCAATCCAAACAGTGCCACGAGACGCTCCCACTTCAAAATCCCAGACTAGATAAGCTTTGCAAAAATGCATTAGCCAACATTTGAAAAATGTATCATTTGTTAAAGACCTGACCTCTGTGCAAAAGTTTCACCATAAAACATAAGCACGGTTACGTAACCAATGATATGTCCTGCACTAACTCACTGGCAAAGGAGAGCAAATGGAGTGGCTGTTTCTGATTTAATTTAAATTCCTTCTCAAGAACTACAAGCTACTCTGGAAAAAGGCCTTCATACCTGAGTATGACTCTACAATAAAAGTCCTCCCCCTACAAAAACAAAAACTGTGAAAATCAAGGCCACAGTTTTGCAGTCCCTTTAAAGTGACCATATGCAGATACTCTGCCAGAAGAGGCAGTCTCCTTCTTAGACACTTTGAGCTTTGTCTTCCTGCTCCTTCCAGCATACCAGCAGTAGGAATTACAGCCCCACAGAAAACTGAATCAAGGACCTGACCTGGCTTGAAACAGATAATTATGTGGCATAAAGCAATTGGAAAATACTGTCTTTGCATATGACAAAATCCTGTTTATAGGCACAGCTCTTGCCAATACTTTTTAAGCTATGAACTTCATATGCTGAAACTATGTTTTGATTGTGTATTTTTCTGGCACATGGCACACTGGGATCCAAAAGCACTTCTGAAATAATCCACAAATAAAGGGTAGTTTCTTCTATCCAGTATAGTTCTGCTTGAGACAACACAATGCTATGAAGTTAGAATGGGGTTTCCAAGACTGTTGGAAATTCAGGAAAAAAATTGCTGTCTAATGCCATTTTAATCCACATTGATAAGCACTAACTAATGCATGATGGGTGTCTTCTATTATTTCAGAAACTTTAAAGGTACAAAGACATCAGCTCCCCTAAGAGAAGGCAGGTGGAAGGCAAGTGGGATATGCTGGGCTATCTCAGGTCTCACAAGATACCTGTGTTTAGACAACCATTAAGCCAACATAGAATGAAACCTGAGTTCTCTGTGGACTACAACTTGACTCAGGACTTCACCTGCACAGAGATGTCTCCCTTCTGTTACTTCTCTCAATACTCATCAGAGTCCCATATCCTTTTTTTTTTTCAGAAGGTCCAGGATAACCCTTAACCACTTAAGCCCTTAAATTGGTTTTACTGTTGGAATACTCAGGAGACACTAACCACACAGCACCACAGTTTGGACATGCAATACCAGGGCAATTGTTTCAGCCCTGGCTAATTTTTCTGATGAACTTTCCATCTGCTTTCACTACTGAGTCAGTACAGCACACACTATCCATCAGATAGCGACAATGACACATATTCCAAAGATGTTATATGAGAGCTTTATGAAAGTACTTAGAAATCTTAAAAGATAAATGCAGAGAATAAAGAACCCTCTAAAGAACCATGATAGCTGCACCCTAACAGTCATGCCATGAAGAGGCACAGCATACAAGCCATTACAAAGAAGCAGAGCTGTCCACTGCCTTGGTCTGAAGAGGCAGATGATGGCAACCAGCATCCAAGAAGAACTACTGAAGCGAACAGTCCTAAACCAAAACACATGTTAAGATGAAAAGAATAATGAATACTGAATGATGAGGGAATGCTTTCTCTCTCTCAAGGGGGAAAAAAAAAGGCCTGTCAGAAGACAACTGAAGGTACAAAACTAGCAAGGTATTTCACAAAGTATATCCCACAGCACATCACTGGTACACTACAACCTGTTTATCATGGTGCAAGTGTTGGTTCTTCAACTCTGTCTCTGAAAGCCTGTTAACATTATCTGTGCCTCAATGGCAGCTATCTGTTTAGTCAGTCACACTAAATACAGCTTAGTTGTTGCACCCAATGTGATAAAGCACAATGTCACTCTACCTTAACAACCCTTGCATTATCACCTGGCTTTATCACAGAATGAAATACAATAACAGACACTGCTTGCCAGTCCATCGATCCCACCAGAATTTCTCTCCTGTCCTGCATGCATGGCAACATACACACTGTAATGAGTTTTCCTATCTCATTCTGCCTCTCTAAAAATGTTGCCTCTTTCCCCATGAAAATCAGAAATAAATAAATAACAAAGAACATATCCACTCCAATTCTGCAGTAAATAGACAAAGTTATGTTGATGGATGAATGTAGGCCAGTCATGGGTAATAGCAAAAGACACAGGCCCGTAACAAAAATAAAATCTGATTAAAATTATATTTCTTACAGCAGTACAAGGGAAGAATCTTGAGGGAAAGGGCAGGGGGAGCGATGCTTTCCTTTCCTTAGTTCAGAAAACAAAAGCCCCTCCTCCATTCTGCTGCACATCAAAAATAAACAATAAAAGGTAATTTTTATGGCTGCATTCTTACTGCTTTATCTATTGCATGCCTCTCCTAGCACACAGGGGATTACCTGCATGGAATTAAAATTACTTCTACTCAAGTCAGCCAGTTAATGTGTTCAGTACTTACACACTGAATTCAATCATCAGAATATCCCAACAGTATAACGAGAACCATCATATTACACAAATGGCAACCATTGCAGAGACAAAAGACAATATTTTCCAACACTGCTAACAAGGAAATCACAGTCACATCAAAAAAAGCTTAAAGAAGAATGATTGTTTTGTCAATTTACTAAAAAAACCCCTACATTCCAGTTGCCACTCCTTTGATTTTTTTTTTCATTTAGACTTTTTTGTCCTGATAATGCTGTTGCTATTTTCTTGTTGCTATTAGTACTGAAAACAGCTGCTTGCAGCTGAACAAGAATTAGGTAACAGAAGACAAGCTATAAAATGAAACACTTTGTGAATAACAACTAGGTCACCTGGGATTCTCAGGCATTCTCTCACCAAAAAAGAACACATAGCTAGCTCATCCCTAAAGGAAAAAAAACCCTAAATCAGTTATTTAAATTAATTAGCATGCACACATTTCAATAACCATCTTTTCACTCAGAGCCACACTCACCCGCTTGCTTCTGACAGTCACATCCAATTCTCTCAGACTCCCAGCTAACAGCTCCTGCTGCTGTGGAAAGGTCTCTGTGCAAGCCTGTACTCACAGTCACAGGCTTGCCTGGCAAATAACGAGATGAAAAGCTCTCGCACCACCCCTAGCCGAGAGGAACCCTGAGCCTGGCACCCTGAGCCACAACAACGGCACTGCAGCCCTCAGTCCAGAAAACAAGTATTTTCCAAAGGCACTGCCTTCTAATTCCAGTGTGCATGATGCCAACTGTGAAAACAAAAGCTGCTAAAAACAGCGCGTGTGTGCGAGCATATGCACACAGAGCATCCTAGCTGGAATTAACTCACGTTTTCCCCCTGTTCTCCCAACCCCTCAGCAAACACAGCAGTCGACTGCACTAAGCAACATAAAATTCTGTACCAAGCATTGCATCATTGCTAATTTGCTACTGTAGCTTTTGCTGATAGAGGCAGAAGATGCAGCCTATTCTCAAAGACCTGAAGAACAAAAGAAATACTGTATGAATGAACACTGCAAATTTCTGCTCACAACGGACAAAAAATGGTAAATAAGGTACACACCTCTAGCCATTTCTTTCATGCTTTAGCACTAAAGACAAGACAATCTTACCAGGATTTACAGCCTTTTACCCATATTCACTGGACATGTGAGCTTTGCATCCCTGCAAATGTGCCAGCCAGTTTGAAAGCCTTGCAGAACTGAATCTGTCTCAACCTCTGTGTCTCATTTACTGTAACACAGAGGATTTTCAAAGCCATGCCTTACAACAGCTGGCTTGTTTTTGCCTGCTTCCTATGATTGACAAGTTCATACAAGCTCTGTCAACTTTAACCTTGATAAGTGAAGGCTTAGTCTGCATTGTATGTTACATCACCAGAAACTTCTGACCTCAGGGAACAGATCTCAGAGACTTCAAAGCTTTTCCTTTCCCCCACCCCCACCTCCTGGATTTGCTTATTAAAAAAAAAAAAAAAAAAAAAAAAACCAAAACAAAACTTAAAAGTCCTTTAATTTTTTAAGGGTTTTCATTTGTGAAAATCATGATCTGCATTTCCACAACTACAGCTCTGCAAGTTTTAACTATTTACAATGATTTTAAAAGATCAGTGTGTCACTAGGTTCCTTTCTGAACAACACTCAAATAACCAAGCCTAATTCTAGAGGAGAGTATTCATCACAGCCCTCCAGCCTGAATTTTTTTTGCATGTGTTGTGAGCACAGGCGCCCTCTCTTGCAGGAGATTCTGCAGGGAAAGAACTGAATGCTTTCATGCTGCATGAGCACATTGCCACCCCCACACTCCATCTTTAGAAGGCATCGTGGCTTTCATCAGAGCAAAGCTCAAGCTCCTTTCAATTTATCTACAAGAACACATTAAAGACTTAATAGAGAAGTTGTGGATAAGGCTTTCATATGTATGAAAAGATAATTTTAAAGATGACCCATTTTAAGAGGAAAATGCTATTAAACTGTACACAAAACCACATAGAGCAGCTAGATATCCAGTAAATAACCTCCCCTAAAATTTTTCTGCCTATTTGATTTCAACAGAGAGAGAAAATGACTTCAAGAAAAAATTCCAGTTTACATAATACAATACAACTGGTTAACAGACTGCAGCAAGTCTGGCTGGTCCATGCAGAGAAATGGAAGCTATAGCTGCCACATTACTTTTTAGTACAAAACTTCACTCATTTACTGATATGAACAGTCTCCTGCGTGACAGCAAACCATAACCATGTTGCCTAAGGGCTTATAGCAGAAAGTGAACATTGCACAGGCTAGCTTTTAGTACCAGAACACCATAAAGCCACTCCATATGTCAGAAATGCATGAATTGCTACACTGAGGAGACAAATCAGTCACCTATTTCCAATTATGCTTTTCATCAAGTAACTTAAGGGAAAATAAAATCTACAATGCATCAGCACATGATGTTTTTATGACTTTAACCACTGGAGACTATATCTTACATTAGCTCTAAATCTCCATACTCAACAGGGCTACATGAAGATAGTTGAATTTCAAGCAATGCAACAAAAAATATCTTGAGATGGTTTTCATTCTAATCCTATTTCCAGGAAAAGGAGTAAAATCAAACCAGAATACAAAAATGAACGAATGTGTACAAATTTATCTCTGTTTCTCTCTCCACAAACACTTCTGTGTGTTCTTTCACTCACACTCAAGTTCAGAATAATGTTTAGGACTTCTTCCAGCTACTCATGCTTGGTAACACCTTTAGGGGCAGGGGAGGAAACTTTCTGTAAGAAGAAACCACCCTCCAACACTTCCTTTTATCAGCCCATGATAGCCTCACATACCCCTAGCTGTCACTGCATGCACACGGAGGAGAACAGATGTGCCAGGAGCAATTAAAGCAAAAATAACTTCACTTGGTAGCAAAAAGCTGCAGGTAGAAAAATGGGGATGTATGAGCTAGGACAGCCACCCTCAAATTTAGAAACAGGGATTCAAAGTTCCCCTAATAAAGGTAGAGGGAGAGTCCACATTTTCAAGGGTGTGGAGAATGCCCAAATTGGATGGGGGAGAAACAAGGCTGTATTACTGCAGTAGTGTAAACCAAGCAGAGGTTTTGGAGGCAGTCCAGCACCCATTTAATGAGCTGCTGGTGAGCCTGAGTGGAGCATCTCCCTGATCTGCGGGATGCACACCTGACAGCCGCCAGCTGCCAGGAGGGTGAGGAATGGGGAGGCACTGGCAGGAGCCTGCAAGTTTTAACAATTTATTTAGCCACAACCAACCTCCAAATCCCCAAATAATGCATTTGTGATGCTTATGAAGATGCCCACACATCTCTCAGCTCACCTAGCCTGAAAGTTTTAAAATAGACAACAAGAGGAAGAAAAAGACTACAAGTGGGACAATTTATCATGCAACTTCTGCCTTGATCCTGAGGCATGGGAAGAATCTGGTTCAAAACTTTACTATTTGAAGAGCTAGCCTGTGCCAGTGGCCATATGCATTTAGAGAAACCTTTTTGGAAAGATTAAGAATCCATACAGTGGTATTTAATTTTGAAAAGGACATTTCCATACATGAGATGAGTATTTCTTAAGAGAAGAAGCCAGATGGTACAATGCTAAGAGATAACATGCAACTGAAGATACAATATATGAAACTCAGAGGAAATGTGTAACACCTACTGAAACACTCAACCACCATTCTTCCTTCCCCCTCTCTACCCCCTCCAAAGTTGAATTAAACAGCAATTAAAAGGAACATCCACCAGAGAACTTAGGTCCTACTCAAATGAGGAAAATCCAGAACTAACCTAGCAAAGCAGATGCATAAGCAAAACATGGTAAATAAAGAAATTTTAAAACAAAAGCTGAGGTACAAATCCTTAGAGGTGTTAGGATTAAAAAAAATAGGAGAAAAAAAAAGCACTTCTTCAAACACAGATATCTGCCAAACAGATTGTAGGGATGAAAGTACGAGAGTAAGAATACAAAGAAAATAAGGCTGCAGCAAAAAATGGACATGGCCTCCCCTTCACAACTCCACAAGCAAAGAACAGCCTTTGCAGGAACTATTCTCAGATGCTGCACACCATCAGGAGTGGGTTGTCATAAGCTACCTGGGCCATATGACAATCACCTGAATCTTCCACAGGAAATTGCTGACCTGGGATCTGTGATGCACAGCCACCCACTCCTCTGGTACTTGGGCAGCTGCTCGAGCACAGTGACACACTCAGTGTTGGGGGAGGGAAGGTGTGAGGGTGCTGAAGAGAAAGAATGAGGGAAAGAGAGCACGAATAAAAAAAACAATCTCATTATGAATCTGGAGAACTTCAGAATCATAAACTTAACATCTGAAATAAGCAAAAAAAGTAGAAGTTTTATTAAGAGATTCAGCAGCTACACTAATGAGTAAAATTGACAAAGAATAATTTGGGCATGTGTAGAAAAGATATGTCTTGGATGCACTACCAATCTCAGAAAGAGTAACTACACACAGGGACAAGAGTGATCTGGATGACAGAGACCGGATTTTTAGATGAGTTAGAAAATTAAATTTTATCTCACCTGAGGCTCTTGAAAATTTGACTCCCATGAGACAGAGTCCTCACTCATCTCATCACATCATTCACATCAGAACTCATTAAACATAATGAGTTTTCACAAAAGGGGTGAAAAACTAGGTGGCAGCAGTTGCTGCTATGAGGAAATTATTCAGATTTAATAAATGCAAAGTAACCCCCAGGAGAGATTTTCCTGTACTTCACCAACCTTTACAATGATGTACAACAGAAATTACCGCTACACAAGAAGGAAAAGCTGAATTTCATGGACTGTTCTGTGAACATACAATCTTTGTACTTCACAGCAGTAAAAAAACTAAACAAAACCCCCCAAATAAAACAAAGCTCAAAGACAGGCAAACCAGCAGAGGCTTGACAAGATACCCAGCTGCATGGCTCCTGGCTTGCCCTGGCTTTCTGTTTGCCCCTCCAAGCATCTGCTGCTGGCTCACATAGAGAAAAACCTGTCTAGGTAGCCCTTTGGCCTGCCTTTAAGCATTGACACCCATCAGCTGCCATTGTGTAGCAGTGATTCAAGGCTCCACTGCCCCAGAGTGTGATATTTATGTATGTGTTATTAGTAACATACACCAGTACACTGAAAGTTCACTAATTACAAGCATTCACAGAAACTTAAGAAAGATGAAAGGTTACAGGGGTTTCTCATATATGAATAGATGTCCACCCTCCTCTATATGCACAGGAAGAGCTACAGGAGGTTTTTCCCATTTTCAAACAAAACAGAAAGTTTTTAACAGCCCAGATTGTACTGTGTCATTGCTATATGTCACACACAATGGCATCACTGGCAAAAAAAAAAAGTCTGAGAAAGGCCTTAAAAATCTGTATCTCATGATAAAGAAATGCTAAGGACATGGACCTGCTGGAGCAAGTCCAGAGGAGTGCCAGGGAGGTGATCAGAGGGATGGAACACCTCTCCTGTGAACACATGATGAGAGAGTTGGAATTGTTCAGCGTGGAGAAGAGAAAGCTTTGTGGAGCTTGTTAACACATGCATGAAATGTTTGCCAAAGTAATTTTTCCACTGATTTCTAAGGAAGCAGTTGCACAAGATCATACTATTTCTTCCTCACACAGAAAAGGGGGAAAACATTTTGTTTACATAGCTCTGGTAATGTCTTGATAAGTCCTTCAGTGCCTGAGACTTACTTGTCCTGCAATGTTCAATCAGGAAAAGCAACTTACAGATTGACTGCTAACTGCAACAATAACTGAGTAATTTATTGTTGACCTCAGGAAGGTCAACAAGGCCAAGTGCCAGGCTCTGGCCCCTCTGGGTCAGGCCAATCCCAAGCAGAAGTTCAGGCTAAGAATGGACCAAGACCAGCCTTGGGAAGAAAGATCTGGGGGTGACTGTGGACAAAAAGCTCAATAATGAACTGGTAGAGTGCACTCCCAGCTCAGAAAGCCAAATGGCTACATCAAAAGCAGTCTGGCCAGCAGGTCAGGGGAGGGGAATTCTCCCTCTCTACTCTGCTTTTGCAAAACCTCACCTTGATTACTGCATTCAGCTCTAGGGCTCCCAAAAGAAGAAAAATGTGGCCCTGCTGGAAAGTGTCCAGAGGAGGGTCACTACTATGGTTACAGGACTGGAACATCTCATTGAGGACAAGCTGAGAGAGGTGGGGCTGCTCAGCTGGAGAAGAAAAGGCTCCAGGGAGGCCTTACAGCACCTTCCAGTACCTCAAGGGGGCTAGAAGAAAACTGGAGAGAGACTTTTCACAAAGGCATGAAGTGATAGGACAAGGAGGAATGGCTTTAACATGGAGGAAGGCAGGTTCAGATTAGGTATTAGTATGAAATTCTTCACTGTGAGGGTGGTGAGGCACTGGAACAGGTTATCCAGAGAAGCTGTGGGCTCCCTGGAGATGTTAATGACCAGGCTGGATGGGGCTCTGAGTAACCTGGTCTAGTGGAAAGCTCCCTGGCCATGGCAGGAGGGCTGGAACAAGATGATTTTTAAGGTCCCCTCCGAACAAACTAAACTATTCTAGGACTTCACAATTCTTAATAAAGAAGTTTAAAATAGATGTGCAACACAATGGTGGCCAAAGTTCTTGTTAACTATTTAAGGAAATGGCCCTTTTGCTACAAATAAAAACTTCCAAGGCTTCAAGTCTTGTATTTCAGTAGCTCAGTTCCTAGTTAAGCTGATCCTAACACTGTATATTGGTACCTTGTTAAATTTTTTGACGTCACAGTAAAAGAAACCCAAATAAAATGTAGAATTTTAAATTTCTGCAGTTATGAAAAACTGTAGTTTTTTAAGAATATTTTCAATGAATAATTTACACCATCTACCATTGTCTGAGGAAATAAGGAAACTAATTTGTCCAAATGTGTATTGGGTATTGTTGGAGTTTTTTTCCCCACTGGTAATCAGTCCTCATGGATATATAAACCCCAACCCTTATACTGGCCACAAATCAGAAAAAGCTAAGAGAAATAACTATCCATATACATGTATATTATATGTGTCTGTATATATATATACACACAAATATCCATATATGCATGATACAAATAAATACATACATAAATGGACTACTACTACTACTAATTTTTAAATTATTTTCCATCTCACTCAGTTTAGAAGCCATGAGGTCAGCCATATTCCTGTGCTGCTGAAAGTCCTCCTCCTTCCTTGCACAATTATTTGCTGCTCCTCTTTGTGAGTATGGAGCCAAGATATTCACCAAGATATCAAACTGAAAAATCTTCCTTGTAAAGAGCCTAATAAAAAACCTAGGAACATGTCTACAGGCTCCTGTTTCTGGATTATCAAAGATTTTTCTAGAACTTTATACTTGGACATTTAGGACAACTTAAGTATTAAGAAATTATTTTTATTTTGGTTTTGTATTGCAAAGGTTGTTCCTCTGTCTCTAAGAGCTCAACTCAAATAGGAGTAACTACTAAGGTATGAAAACACTGAAAATGTTTTACAGTGTTTAATTGGAGTTGAGTCACACTGTGGTCCTACACTTGACACGTATATGCTCTTTGGACTTGATACCTATTAAATGGTGAAATATTTTCTGCAGCCTGTGATCTCAGAGATCCTTTTTCACTTTTTGAAGTTATGTAACTTTAATAGACATCACAGGAACAAATTAATAGAGCTAGGAGTCAAATGTTCTTAGAAAGTAAATAAAGGCAATGGCTGTAAACATCTCTAGTAGATGGCAATCTTAAGAATTAGATCATAAAGCATGAGTCTTTTGATGCAGAATGACTTATGTGTGCATGTCATACTGCAGGAAGTCAGAGACTGCTGGTCAGAGCATCTATTTCCCTCTTTAACTTTTTGAAAGTCTATTTCAGCTTAGAAATTGTGGAGACTTCTATAAGGAAGGTAATTATATAATCAGTTTAAGTAATTTTACAAATGCAGAAAGAGAGACATGTTTAAGGAAGCACAGACTTCACATCCATAAAAAGGTAAGCTTTTGTAACTAATTTGAAATAGAAAGAGGCCCAACAAAAATAAAAAAGAAGCATTTTTTTGTTTTACAGATCAGCCAAATTGTATAATGCTTTTAAGCTGTCCTAAAGTTAAAAACATCCACAGAATCACAGCAACTCCTCAGTAAAAAATACACATCTCATGTTAGATGACTGCATCCCTGCAAGTTCCCAACAAGAGTGGCTTGGGTCTTCGATTAGAGATGGCAATGGCTGCTATGGGCCACTATTTTCTCTTCCTACACAAGTAATACCCTAAACTATTAAATACTGCAGTTCAGAAGAACATTGTGCAGCTCTTCTAAAAAGGGAGATGAAACAACCTGAATTCATTGGAGGTACTCAGTAACCTCAGAGGGGAAAAACAGAGCTCAAAGATGAAAGAGGTTCACAAACTATCTTCATCAACTCAACATTCACACACCACCCCTCCCCTCCCCTCAGTTTTTTAAAGTACTGTTAATTTACATTTTACAATTGTGTGCTAAAAAAGAACAGCCAAGAAAATACTGTAGCAAAATGCTCAGGAGAAAAAGAAATTACCAAACACCTTTACTTTTGTTTGTTTTTAAAATGCCATTTGCTGTTACAATATTCTAATCCTTTTCCATCCTAGAGTCAGTGCATTTAAAAAAAACCTAGTATTTCACATTTCTGAGGAAAATTATCAGGGAAGCTGTAAATGGTAGCTATTCAAAGTTTATTTCAAGTTAATATTTTTTTGCATTTCTCAAAACAACTGGAGGGGAGGGAGGGCAGAGGCACCCTGTAGTGTAGGACAGTCTCTAACCTGGAGAAAGCGCCCATGGACTCCACAGCTGTCTCTCAGCTTGGGTTCCTGCAAATCTCATGCCCACAAGTACAGAAGGGCCACTCCTGTGTTCAGCCCCATCACACTGACTTTGGCAGCACAAAGGCCACCATAGCACACAGGTCTCAGCAGCACAAAATAACAGCTGCCAGCTATTTAATCCAAACATAAATTTTAAAATAGAGCATTAAATATGACCATAAGGAAGACCTCAGATTTAGTTACTATTCATGTTCTAGAATATACCCTGAATTAGGTAGATTTGCTAGCCATTTGCAGATTGCTAGATTTTAAAAATAGAAAGCTAAATGCCTTTAGGGCAGCTCAAAAATCATAAAATCAATCCATGCCATGAGGCCAGTTCCTTTTGAGCACAAGAATGCCTTGTAAAACAGGAGCACACGGAAAAATATATATTCTTTCCCATAAGGCAGCCATTCATTATCACGCAGTGGTAGCTCACAACACAGGAATTAAATGCCCAAATGAGGAATTTTAACCAGTTTTTTGAATATAGAAGGCATATCAAGCCTCTGCATATCAACGTTGAGACAAAGAGACCATTTCACAAAACCTTCTGTAATGCACGAAAATAGCCAAATACCACATCTGAAATGTATGTCAAAACAGGCTCCAGCTGAAAAAAAAGTTACTGCAGCTGGTGCCCAGTCATGTGATTTTCATGGATTCCATGATTATAAAGCAAGAATTGTGCCGCACAAACACTGCTAAAGTGCTGGCGTAGGAGTATTATTCACATGCTTTTGTGAATAATGGTAGATGGGAATCATTTCACCCGGGCGGAGCCGCTGCCCGCCCACAGCTCCGGACCGTGCCCGCCCCTGCTGCCCGCACACTGCGCCCTCCGGGGCTGCTCATGCTGCAGTCCCTGCCTAAGTACAAAGGGCTGCCAAAAACTACAAAAATAGGGGGTGCTCTCTTCAGCTAAGCCATAAGCAATGCAAAATACAATCATACGAACCCACAAATAAATGCTAACTTTTTACAAGGTTTTAGGGTCACAGCTAGAGTGTGTGTTCGCTATAGTTTATAATTTCCTCTCCCTGGAGGGATTAATACCACTTACAGAACTGAGGAAAGCCTACAGAGGTTCTTTTTTTCCTATGCATGGGTTCTCTCTGTTATGAAACCCAGAGCTGTCAGAGCTGGCAGCAGCAGCATGTGCACAACCTCAGCTGGGCTTCAGCAGCCGCAGAATCAGCGATTGCTGAAATCACTGCTTGCACCACATCTGAAATCACTGCTTACACCACATCGGGGCCAGGACGAGGACAACCCTCAGCATGCTAGACATTTAATAGATTTAAACCACACTGTGCATGCAGTCACACCTTTGAAAACACTGTGTATATATATTAATACATGGATTAACAGAGAAAATCTGAGCTCTTCAAACAGTGAAAGAAATTTTAGTGTTTTCTATTCATGTATTGCATTCTGTAAAGCCACAAGAAAAGCAAAGACCAATTTACAGTACTACTATGTTTCAGCAGCATGCTGTCTTTGCCAGGGATAATACTGGAAATCTCTTTTGGGAAACCCCAGGGCCCCCATCTACCCCCAAAAAATCCGTAACTATCACACAAATAATTCATGCACACAAATAAGAATCAACTGCCTTTCAACAAACTATAATATGCTCAACACTCAACAATTTCTTTAAGCTCACACTAGAGTCCCCAAAAATTTCAGTCCCAACGTTAATTCTATCATGCACATTGAAGTATTTGGGGAGGAGGGAAATAAAGGAAGAAGGCACAGTAAGAACTCTGAAATCATCACAGAAGAACTTGCAGTTTTAGTCAGGAAAAGATCAGATCACAGAAATTTGTCAAAAAGATTGGTCAAAACCAAATCTTTTAGAGAGAGAAATTAAGAAACACTGTACTTACCTTACAGTGCAGTTCCTCTCATCCAGTTTCTTAATGTTAGACAAAATACATTCCCCATCTTCCTTTAAATCCTCTGCTTGCCTCCTTACTTCAACTGATACTTCCTAAAAGAGGTTTGTAGTACAAGTAAGAGACCAAGTCATCGTGTTTCAGACTCTCAAAAAATCTGTGATTATGGAACCTCTTATTTGTGGGTTTGCTCTGTTCAAATGCACATGAAGTCAACAGCATAGCATGTTTTAAGCTTGTTTGGTTTTAAGCAGTACAGCATGCTCTGTGACCTCCTGCGCTGCACTCCCGACCTGGCTGGGCTCGCCTTGCTGCTCTGCTTTGCTGATCTATACAAGAGCTTAACATTTTTATAAACGTTTGCAACTTCCATTTGGCAAAAGCAAAAAAAAAAAAAGAGGCACAGAAGTTGCAGAAGAGTTGCTCACATTTTAGGAGATGCAAGTAGGCACCAGATTGTGAATCCCCGTGCGAGTACTTCAGTTTCTCAGTACGACACCAACAGTGCTGTTCCAGAACGTTATTATCTCCCTATCTCCAAACAACCCCACCCAAAGCATAGCTTTGCATTACAAACACTGAACCTACAGGAAATTTAATTGCACATTAGCACTGGAATAATCTGAATCATATATGCAAAACAACATCTCTATTTACTTCAGTCTGTTGTAAGCATCTTCAATGCACTTATCACCATATTTTCCAGGTGCCTAAACAGGTGTGTGCTTTTTGCCCCAGGAGGCCTATACTGAACTTAAGAGCACTGACTAATAAACCAGAAATGCATACAGGGAATAGATTATATTATTTTTTTTCTGCTGAGTAGGCAATTATTTAATAATTCAGTGAATTTAATTTTCAAAGTAACTTCCAGGTGAATATTTTCAGTGCTTCTGATCCCTACCCTAGTAAATTATCTGCATAGTTAATTCTGCACATAGAGTTCAAAAAGAACTTTTGCCAAACTTAAAGACGCAAAAAACTTATGGAAAGACAGTCCACAACTTTTAGAGATCAACATTTTTGTTTCTCTTTGAGCTATTCTCATTCTACTCCATGTCTAC
Organism: Melozone crissalis; assembly: GCF_028551555.1. Classification (NCBI taxonomy): domain Eukaryota; kingdom Metazoa; phylum Chordata; class Aves; order Passeriformes; family Passerellidae; genus Melozone; species Melozone crissalis. Next base: position 55,474,644 of record NW_026535791.1, on the reverse strand, counting down.
ACACACACAGAGATAGATGTATGTATGCAATGTTTTTATCAAGAGGGGAAAAACACAGAAAAAGTAATATACGGCTGCTTTGCTTCAGTTCTATTCTCACAGAAGGCAAAGTTCAACACAGGCTGAACACACCATGATTCCTTATACATATCAGGCAATCTCATAGTAGCTTGAACAACATCTTTTAACAGAGAACTAAAGAGACTTGGTTTCTCTGTTTACTTCCAGTGCCACCTGCCAACCATTGCCTGGCCCTGCTTGGTTAAAAATTAACGTAATATTTACTTGCACGTTGAACAGACTTTTGGCATCTCTCTAAGGAATAAATGTATACATCTTAAATCAAGCAAACTGACATAAAACAAAACATTAAGCAGTTTCATTGTTGCTGTGGCTTTAACATTAACAGGCATATTTGGAATCTCAACTTTTTCAGGCAGAAGTCCTATGTAATTTTGCATGAAGCAAGTTCAGAAGAAAAGAAGAAACCAATGGAAATTACTAGACCATTAAAAATTAGACAAAGTATATATTATTTACATGTGGAACTCTTCTCTTCATAATTTCAGAGAATTCAAACAGGGAATACAGCCACACCAATGAAAAAATAAGTCTGGGTGAAAATTGCTTTGAACCTTCAAAATCTCCACTGTAAAAAAGAGGGTATTAGCAAATCAATCATGTTTTTCTATCCGACTTCAACACACAAGATATTATTTTGATCCAATTCCTCTTCTGCAGCACAAACTTTGATCTTCCTTGTTTTACTTAAGATAGCTACCTATAACATTTACTCCTTTACTGACAAAAGGCAAATACCTGTAACATTTACTCCTTTACTGACAAAAGGCAAATACCATATTACATAGTGTTCCTAAATTGGAAATTTCCATAAAAATTCTCTTTTCCCCTCCACTCCTCTACTGTCCTCCACCACACTGGGCAACTTAAAGAATAATGCAAAAGACGTGTACCTGTTTGTAGAAATCAGTGGAAGGGGATGATCTAGACCTCTCATGGGAGTACTGGGATTTCCCATGCTGTTCATGGCCTGCATCGAGGATATTTTCAGCTGAGTGGTACCTTCCGGAGCCCCTTGGCTCTACGGGCTTCCTCTGCCCCTTCCACGATGCCTCATACTCTGCAAAGGTTCCCAGGCGCTGTGGCTGTGCAGATTTCCCAAGCCTCTCAGCAGCCCTATTGCTGCTGCTATGGTGGACACTGTCCTTTGAAGCATGAGCAGTTTCAGGTCCAACAGAGGCTACCTGACCTCTTCTCTCATGCCAGAGCTCCTCTCCCTCTTGTGCTTTCCTATCTGGCCTCTCAGGCTGTCCCACTGCTAAACCATGGGGACCTGGTTTTTGTGATGATTTTCTAAATGCAGGCTTACTTGTTTCTTCAAAAAATTTCCACCTGTCTGCAAAAGAACCCAGGGCTTCTTCTGATCTCTTTGGATGGCAATGAGCATGGCGTTCATCCTCTGACATGCCCACCTCATTCATCTTCTCTGGTTCTGAGTATGACTTCAGTTTTTGCTCTGTTGTGAACCTCTTCCTGGCTCCAATCCGAGAAACGTGATGAGTGCCACTCCCTGTAGGATTTGGTTTGGCTTGTGTAGCCTCAGGGAATCCAGAGGCATCTTCAGAAACCAAAGTCAGTGATGAAGAGTTGTAACTAGCAGTTTTCCGCTCAGGTGACCTGGGGGGATACTCAGCGGGGCTGGGCTCCAAGCCCCGGCGTCTGAAGGACGTCGCGCTCAGAACCCTGGCCTGGGCTTCCTTCAGGTGATCTTTGTAGGAGCTGGTAAAGTTTGTGTCGGGGGATGTGATGACATTCCCTGTTGAGTCTGGGTTCCAGGTCTCACTGCACTCCTCTGTTTCAGATGAGCCTACTAGTGCAGCAGTACTTCTACTTTTCTGCAGCTTGGCTCTCCTCATTTGGATCTCATTTCTGAGGGTTGTTGAAAAACGATCACTCCTTCGTGCCTGTTTAGACAGGTGAGTGTCAAATGAGGTCTGTCGTTCTGATACCACTTCTGGGTTGTTGTCAGACTGTTTTTTCCCTTCCTGAGCTAAAGAGTGCAACATTGGTGTCCTCTGAGGAGAAATCTTGCTACTTTCATCTTTCCCCCACGTAAAATCTTTCTGAGCAGATCTGTTTCCAGTGGTAAGGACACAGCCCTTTACATCCTCCTGCTGACCGTGCCTAGTTTCACTTTCCTCAGAGCTCTCACAGCTTTTCTTTTGTCCAGATTTTTCAGTATGATCAGGTTTTTTAGATTCTTCTACTGCAGCACATCTAGCATCTCCCTCTCTGTCCTCTGGGTAATGACTACTGTTCTCACACCTTGTCAGTGAAGATTCAACAGATTGTTGAGGTAGATAGTATTTTGGGTTTGGGGCCATTGTAATAATTGCAGGATTTTCATGAGGTGCAAGTGACAAATCAGTTCCCACTGCAGGATTCCAGCTGTCATCCTTGAGTTGTAGTGGCTTTGAGCTTCCCTGAGCAGGCTGTTTTGCTGTCACACAATAATATCGACTTTGTCCAGTGTTGTCCACCTTCTGTTCAGCAGCACTGTTCAAAGAGGAAGTGTTGAGCAGACTGGCTTGGTTTGGACTGTAGCCATGAAAATGATCTGTAGTTAACTCCTGAATGCCACTGTAGGACAGGTAATGTTGCTGATCTTTAGGTGCAGCTAAGATTCTTGCACTGTGATAAAAGGTGCTTTCATCGCTGTACTGGTGCTGGTGGTGGTAAGAGTAAGCAGACTGTGCAAACCTAATGTCGGTGCTGGACAAGGATGGCTGCAGTTTGTTCACAGTTCCTGCATTACTACTGTACCTGTCACCAGCTGAAGAAAAAGTGTGTTCTGAACTGAGATCAGATTTGTAATTTGAGCTGCTGATCCTCCTGTCACATGCTCTGGAGGGCCATCGCTGCTGCTCTGCAGTTTCCAAACTCCAGTCACTCCTGGGCTGCGATCGCTTCGGGGCTGTAAAGTGCTGTGTGCTGGCACTCTCTGAGTACACAGGGCCCTGGGGTTTCTCATGGCCCTTGGTGGCAGCAAAGCTGTCACTACGAAGAGGTGGAGGTGGCGGGGGAGGAGATGAAGGCCTCTTTTTATCAGGAACGTACCAGATAGGTCCGAAACTGGATTTTCCCGAGCTAGTGGGCTTGCCATCTGGGTCTTCCTCTGTTCTAGGACTTTTGTTGTTCTCGTGTTGGATGGGAGCTGGCAAATACCCAGGTTTGTCCTCTGTTCCACTGCTGTCATTCAAAAACTGTCCAGACTTGCTTCCATGCTTAGCCGTCTCCCAGGGCCCCACTTTGTAAAGCATGTTCTCTGTTGAAGAAGTGTCTGCACTGGACAGAGTGTGGTCAGGGGTGCTAGAACTTGTGGAGAAAGATCCATAGGCTGAATCCCGCTTACTTTGGCTCCCTAGATGATCAATGCTACTATTAGACCTTGCAGAAGAGAGTCTTCCATACTGGGCTACTTGGGGAGTGTGGTCCCAGCTGTCCATACTTCCCAAAGAGCTGAATTGGTCAGAAGAGCGGTACAGACTTGTCTGATCCCATGGGTTTGACAAGTCCTGAGAAGAACAACTACTGAAGGAAACAAACAAACAAAGTGTCAGAATAAATATAAAAAATGTCCCAAAATGCCACAACATAATTTTAACCACCCATTTTAATAATATTGGTTAAATCCATCTGCACAGCAGTTAAAGACAATCTAACAAAACAAAGTTTGAACACTAACTCAGGGCTCCAACTTGATACTCCACCACTGATTCAAAGCTTGAAACCTTAGTAACTACCTCAGCTTCCCTATGTAAGTTTGCTAGTAAGTAATATGCATTTATCTCCTTGAAGGGTCCCTTTTCCCTATGCAAATGGTTGATTTTGCTGACTTTGCTTTTAGGAAAATTTAGTTTGAGATCCATTAGCTCCCTCTTTCCCAGAAAAAACACCAACTTATTTTTCAGCTTATTTTCCAGGCACCCTGATTCTTGCAGCTGTTAAACTCACGTATTTCCTCTCTTCACCTTTGAAATATGATTCCAAACTTCTTTAGCCCATGATGTTATTCCCCCCTCCCAAGTTACTCCAATAAAGTTACATCCACATCTGCCCATTTGTTTGATGTTTTAACTTTTAGGCAGAGACGCACTAAATGCATTTGTCCCAAATACCACCTGCACATGCACCTTAGCAGTGTGGTTTCAAACCACTCTCAAGCTGACACTCTTAAAACAACATTCCATTCCACCCAGTTCACAACATTGGCAGGAAAACTTCAGGAGGAGATGCCAAAGCTCTGCATGGCCAAACAAACTTCTGACTTTCAAGACTCCTTACTGCCACTAGTTTCTCCCTACCACTCCTTCTTCTATAAAAACATCATCTTTGACACTACTTTCTTCAGGTCTTTTGCTAAGGACACGATTCCAAAATCCTGCTGCTTCTGTTACCTTCCTACCCCCTGGGTTTTGTTTCACTTCCTTTCGTTTATTTTCTCTCTCACAGTACCCACCTCCTGTCAATCCAACACACTGATACTGAGATGACAGTCTTGACAATTATTCTCATCACATCTCCCTCTTTGAACTTCACTGGCAGCTCCTCCTGCTTTTATACACCAAATTCAAATTCTTGCCTTTGCGTGCAAAGCCCCTTGGTAGAAATCCCAGAATTATTCCACTTCCCTGTAGCTATAATTGTATGAAGCATCTATCAAATCTTGTGTTGCAAAGAGACCTGTGAAAGCTAGCAATGAAATTAGATTAATCCACATAAAAAAATACCAAGAGTGACACAGGTCTTCTGTCAAAAATATTGCAAAGGTCAACTCAACAGTTTTTTGGATTTCAATATTAACAGAATTGGTTCTTTTCCCCTCTGCTACTATAGCCTTTTAAACTTCTTTTCTTAGACAACATGGTCAAAAGCAACTTATACAAAATAAGAGAAGATATGCTTTATGCTTATTTTCTAAAGGCATTTTATTAACAAGATACACTAACAATGGCCTCATCTTGTGGGATTTCATGTTCTTTCATTCATTTATTTTCAGCATTTAAAGCATCTTGCTGAATCCTTTAAAAGGTCTTAATTGTCATGTTAAGCTGATACTGTGTTGCATGTAAAAAGTATTGTGGTTATTATTAGGATTTTTCTGTGAAAGAGTAATGTAAGTCAGCTATTACTAAGAATTGCTGATATTCCCACTTCCTTGACCACTAAGGAGATCACAGAACCATTAAGGTTGGAAAAGACCTTGAAGTTCATGAAATCCAAACAGATACCTGGCATTAATTAAAAGAAAGATGCCACTTGTGCAGGAAAGCCTCAGTTTACAGGTCTCATGTAAATCTGCCAGTATCAAATGTGAAGCAGAGATATCATCACAGGAGGTCAAAGCTCTGCTAGAAAATGCCTAATGGAAACCCAGCAGAAGCAGCAAGCACTTCAAAGGACAGGAAGGTTTCTAATGGCATGTTAATGCAGAGCGTGGCCTCCTGTGGTCCCAAACTGCAGGGCAATCCTCCTGTGAACCCTGACATGGAAGAGAGTGCAGAGGCCAGTTCTGCCTGAGCCTGGCTGGCATCCCAGGATAATCTTCTCTCAGTGGCTGTTTTAGAGCAGATTCATAGAAGCACCTACACTGCTGGTCAAAGTAGGGCAGGTGAAGTCCAGGAATAATCTACAAACACCATCCCTTGGCCACACTGGCCAGTAAACACCCTTCCCAACCCTGGGGCATGAGCTTCAGCTCCTGGACCATTACAGAAATTATCTCCTCTCAGCAACAGCATGGGATTACAAAGCAGATGCACCTGACCCTAACTGCCTCAAAAGCTCAGTTTAGGCAGCCTTCTCAAATCACACTGGTCCCACAGCCACACCTGCAATACCAGAATGAAGCAGAAGAGGCGGCTGGGTTCATCTGCACAACCAGGGGCACAAAAAAACCCCAAAGGCTCCTCTGTTATAGTATACCCTACTGCAAGAAAATGCAGGGTTTAAGCTTTCAGCAATTTAAGATAGTTCAGTTATATTCCTCCCAGAAAAGTAAACTCAGCCTTAGTTTAGGATGGGCCAGGAAAAAAGTCTGCACCATGTTATTAAGGTGTGAAAAAGACAGAAGACTCACAGAGGGAAATGAAGGCACCAAAAGCTTTATAAGTTCCAGCTCTCTAACCTTCCATGAGAGGCATCTAGATCTAGCCTAGTGCTCCCAAAGACAACTTACAATTTTTGCCTTGAAGTCACATGATAAAACCCCCATACATATAGTGCTGGATGTGAAGGGCTGGGCTCCAGGACCACCCTCTCTCCTACAGCCTCTTCTGGGCTGTCTTCCTCTAGCTTCATCCACCTTTTCAAATGTTCAGATTCATCAGGCTGGCAAAAAGAAAGCCCCAGCAAAACCAACCAACCAAAAAAACCCTTAAGCAAATCAAACTGCCCATACCTTAACCTAACAGTAGATAGTATGGACAGTCTTCATGGGGCTGTTTTGGCCAGCTGTGCCCCACTCCACCAACACAAAAAAGTGTGGCATGTGCCCCCTCCCCCCATGAACTCCCCATGTTTTACAAGTGATTTAGTGAATTTTCACACTCACTGAGAGGATGCAGGTAGGCATAATCAGAAGAGATTTTAGGCTTTGAATACCAATTTCAGATGCTTAGCTCAAGGAAGGACATGAAATTCCAGAAACAGCCCAGGGGTGGGATGCCTGGGCTAGAAATGTATCCCCTCCTCGGGCTGTTTCAATTATCTCCTTGCATACTGCTGCTTTCAGCTACTGATCAGCTGAGCTTTTTGTGAAATGTACTTGAAAAGTGGGGAATCTCAGAGGCTGCTCACCTCTTTTTGCAGATCAGCAAGCCCCAAGAACCCAACTCTGCAACTGAGATCCCCAAAGTACCAAAATCCTTGGGCTGCCACTCTGGGAATGCTGGGTATCCTCCAGCAGCAGCATGGTAAAAGCAGCTCTGCCTCTGAAACAGTCTTGGACAGCAGACATCAGGGCTGACAAATCTCCCAAATATACTGTCTTTTAAGTGGGCAGCACAGGTAGCCAAGGGGTTCAGCATGGCAGTGACCTGGGAACTGTGATATGAGACTGTGCTAAGGCCACTAAATCTTTCAGCAGCATGTGAGAAAGAATCCCTTGTTTTTATTAGTATTAGTGTCTGCCAGCAGTTGTGGCTCTTTCTGATATGTGAGGGGAGAGGATTGTTCTATTCCCATGCTCTCTTCCTTTACATCCAGAATTTCCCGCCCAAACCTCATTTCAAACTGGCATGGAACCATTTTTTTCTCTTTTTTTTTTAAGTATTGGGAGACACCCAGCTTCTATCAAACACACCTTGAGACACATCTTGTAGTATTTTACTTTCACAAGGTACAAGGACAACCACCAGGAAGAGCAGGAAGCATATAATGATTTACAGCTTAGTACAGAAAACTCATTAATAACAGAAATACTCTTTAGCTATAGCATTGCAATGAGGAACCCTATAGAAGATTTTAGAAATTTCTGAATTTTGTTTCTGTGTACAAGGACTTTTACTGTCTTAAAATCTATAAATCTAAATCAATCTAAAACCCTAAATCTAATATCATATGATATTTAAATACAAACCTTAAATCAGTGTAAAGCAGCAGAAATTGTAATCAAAGTTGCTAAAATTTCTACTAATAAAGTATTACAAACAACAGTAAAAAATCCCCCTTTCTGTCAACTTTATTCAAGGGCAGTTTAAAAACTTAGCTTAAAAACAGTAGGGAGCTCCCTAAGAAAACAATGTAACAACATTGTAAATGTTCATCCAAATGTAAAATTTAGATGAAACAATAAAATAAAAAACAGAAGTATTAATGTTCTTTTGTTTTGACTACCACCAAACATCAACCTCAAGGAGTACTGATTCAGCAGAGAATGCACAGCACTAAGTATAGAAAACCAAAGTCTGCTTCCCAAACGAGGACTGCACACCAGACTAATTTTCTGTAATGCTCAGTGTAACTGAGGAGGAAAAAGTAACAAAAGGCAAAAAAAAATTAATGCCCCTTCCCTCCCAAAAACCAAGAAAATCTTCCATGAAAATGATAAAGAATGTAACCTAGGAGCAGGAAACAAACAAGAACCTGCAACCAGACACAAAGAGGCGTTACCTAAAGGTCTAGAGTTTCACAGCTAGAACTGCCTGGGTGTCAGCCTTTCTCCATTAGTGTTGAATGTGACCTAACAAATATTAAAGTGCTTTAAACAGGGACTGAAAGCCATTGGTCTTATTACCTCTCTAGACAAGCAAGATCACAGATGCAGGGAAGGATTACAGAAAGACAGTTAAACTAATTAAACCAGTAATACCTTAAAAGGCAACAGTAAAGCATTCTGCACCCTCTCTTTAGATAAAGCCCTTTTAATTGTTTGAAACAGTATTTTTATCTTCTTCTACCTTCCCTATTTCACTTCATGAATGTTAATTTTGATGGTTATTTTGCCTTAGGATTTTCCCAGTGGACACTGAAAGGAAAAGCAGAGCAAGAAGCAGAACCTTGTGACTGCCTTTAAAGCTAGTTTCTTACCTCTCAATCACATGCACATATCACAAACCATTTCAGAACTCCACTCACCCACACGTCAAACTTCCCCAACTCCCCCTGCATGCACTGCAAGGACAGGCAACTCTAAAGTACAACACCACGATTCTGTGTTGGTTGTTTTTTATAAAAACCCCTCAGCAACATGAGCTGCGTTATTGCAGGCTGGCTGTTGAGCTGGATGTGTGTAAGCCAAGCAGACTCACCTTGCATGGTAGCTGGAGTGCCAGGAGGCGCAGGCATGGGCCGAGGCGAGGTGTGACGTGGCTGCCTCAGGCTGGCTCTCGGTAAATTTGGTTGCGTGCCAGGAGTGCGGCCTGCAGGCCAGGTCATTCCTTCTGAAAGCAACAGAGGCACAGGTGCTGCTTTAATGCAAACACTTCAACAAGGTGATATGCAGCAAAAAATCTACCAGGGCAGCAGTAAAGCGTTTCACAGATAGGACTGAGGTATAATGACTTTCAATGACAGCAAAACTTTCTACGTGCATGCATGCCAGTTTTGAAAAGACATCACCATTTCTTTAAAATGCTTGAGATACAGTGAAGTACCAATTATTTTTTTTTTAATGTGTGGTGAGGTGGGTGTTTTTTACAAGGAACAGAGATTGATAAATTTTAAAGTGCCTGACATGTATCCAGAGGTTTAATAGTTAAAGATAATATTACACTTTGAAGTCTTTTACAACTTGCCAACAGTAAGGCTTTGGTAAGATTTTACTGTAGGTAGGTGCATATAGGAGGAGCTTATAGGAAGAAAAGAGTTAATGACAGGAAGGATTAAAGCCATGTACATTATTTCATACAAGTTAGTGATACAAGCAATCATATTAACTCCAGGCAAATTCTGCTTCAGCTCTTGAAATGTTTGGCATCCCAGATATGCAGGGAGGTTTTGTTTGTTTTGGTGTTTTCTGGGATTGTTTTTTAAAGAATACATTTCAGTATCAGTTCAGTGAATCATGTAAGTCCCCAAATATCTACTTGGATATCACCTCCAAATGTTCCTGCTCACCTAACAGAAGAGATCCCTTCTAAGAAGTACCAACAGTAGATGGTTGTTAGAGTTATGTACCTTAAAAACTGTTTTGAAAAACTGCTTCATACTCCTCTACCTCCTTCCTTCTACTCAGGAATTAGTAACTACAGCTTGCACTGCCTTCCAAGGACTTTCTGTTTTGTTACAGCATTCAGCACTCATGGAGTAAGTGCATTCTTTTTTCCCTAAGGTTAAATAAGCCTTCTGGGTGGAATCCAGCCACTTCTGTTTCAGTGAGCAGATGCCAATTACAGGCCATTTGTCTAGACCCTCTCACTTGGGAATGAAGCAGGACCTTCTTAGAAAGTAATTAATAGCCCTTCTTCTTGGCTCGTCCTGGAGGAAGTGTAATTTAAAATTTAGATACAATATGAGGTTGGACAAATCCCATCTTTTTAAGTCCAAGTATGAAATAAAGACTTATAGGACCTGTAGTTGTTACGATTTTTTAAATGCACTTCTGTATTTAAGAAATCTGTTACTCCAAGGTTAAGTAATTTGCTACACTGAAGAAGTGTTCCATATTTTCAATTTGAACTGTAAAAAGGTATTTCTACATTTTTTTTACTCATTTCCCCTTTTTATACATTTGTCTGTTATCATACCACCACTGCATTTAGAGACCAAAACTAAAGCAAATATCTTCAAAACTCAGGTCAGCTCTGAGTACATGGCTTTTCACAGTACGTTCAGCAAGGTCTGGAGAAATCAGTGATCAACTGCCTTTCCAAAATCTGCATGCAGGATTACAAAAGGAGAATAACAATTCTACAGGGACGCTGTAATTTCACTACAAAGTGTAGCATCATTATTGTCACTAAAAAAAGAAGTAATTGTTTCCATAAACAAAAGCCTATTCTTCTCAGTGTGACAAAAGAGAAAACGATTAAGCAGAGCATCTCTAGCTGCTCCTTCTTGGTAGGGACAGTGGAGGAGCCCCAGTACTCTCAGTGCAAACAAGTGCAGAAGATTCTGCTCAGCCATATGATGACAGGCTCCAGACAATCCTTGCTTGCTCCAAGCTTGTGTGCAGGTATGGAAAAAGTTACAGTTCCACTGTTCAGCTGCACAGAACATCACATGAACTCTTCCCCCCATTGCTCATCTTTAACAGTACTGACAACAACTCAGCATACCACAAATACCTGGTAAGGCAAATTCAGCAGATCTTGAGGCATCAATTCAGCTGAAAAGGTTTATCTTTTAGGAGACAATTACTTTTCTATGATGTACTGCTAAGGAAGCACAAGACTAGGAAACTAGCACAACACAAGCAGCGTTTGGAGCACAAGGAAAAGGTTGGGAAGAGGGCTTCTGTGACAGTTTGGGCTTGACAAATGGCAGGAGGAATCCAAGCACTGGGAAGAAACAGAAGGGATGCACATGTAAGTCAGTACTGTACCTCATGGAACTTGTCAAGATCTTGATAAGATAGTTCCTTGCTACATGAATGTCATTTTCAGAAGGCATTTTCTGTGCTACAATGTCCACCACCACTTTCATCTTCCTGAGCAGCCAAGCAAGGGGAGGAACAGACTGGACTGAGTTGTGGCATAAGGCAAGTGGACAAGAATTTACAAGTTCTGTTGAATTTTCTGTTTTTGTGGCCACACAGGATTTTTGAGAGGGTCTTTTTTTTTTTTTTTTTTTTGACATAATGGTCTGAACAGCCTAAAAATACTGGTGGGATACCCAGAAGGGGGAATCTCATAGACAAACAACTGCTTTTGTTGGGAAGTTCCCACACATGACTAAAAATTAGTTCACCGTACACAGTCAACAGTACTTTCTGATAGTAATTCTAATTAAATGGTAAGAATCTATCCTGCACTTCAAGGAACGATTTTTTTCTAAAATGGGGACTACAACATAAAAAATTCATTCCAAAATTCAGCAAATGGATAGAAGAACTAGAAAGAAAAGATTCAGAGATTCAAAACAGGAATATTTTGCAGACAACTGAAGAAGCTGGAAGCTGAGCATTTACATTCTAATGTAAAACCTCTCTGTTACTTCTGAGTGACAGAATGAGATCATCTGAACCTACAACTCAGAAAACCTCCAGCATTAATGGAAGCATTATTAAAAGCATTTCACTGAAAGTATCTTTCTACCAGTGCTTTTACAGAAGCTGCCGGAAGGAAAATGTTGATAGGCACAGAAGATAGGTTACAAAGGAAAAAAGATAAAAAAGCCAGCAGATCCAACAACAGAAGCGTGTATCTCCCCAGAACCACCTTCTCCAACAGATACTGTATCATTCTTATCAACTGAACAGCACCTCTGTTGTAACCCTGCCATACAGGCTTGTGCATCTAGAGTAACCAAAGCAAAAATGTGACAGGCAGTTCCAGGCACCTGCATGCAGATGAAAACCAATTGCTAGAATTTATTTCATAGAACCATAAAACAGTTTGGGTTGGAAGATCAGTTTAAGATCACTCAGTTAAAACACCCCCGCCATGGACACGGGCACCTCCCACTAGAGCAGGCTGCTCACAGCCTCATCCAGGCTGGCTTTGAACACTCCCAAGGATGAGGCATCCACAACTTCTCTGCCAACCTGTTCCAGCGCCTCCCCACCCTCACCCTAAAGAATTTCTTCCTAATATCTGATTAGTCTGGTAATGTTTCATTGCAGCCCCCTGCTGAAGGAGCCAAGGCCCAGCTGCTGGCACACACCTCAGGCTGAGGCTGCCCAGCTCTCCCTGCAAGCAGCGGCATTGCAGGGGACAGAGGCAGGCGGTGCCGCTATCCCGAAGCCCACGGGCCGTGTCTCCCTTTCCCGAGATCCCTTCCCGTCCCCCCCGGCCTCCTCTCCCTGCCCCGCCCGGCCCCCCGCGCGCCCCCTGCCGGCTGCCGTGCCCCGGGAGGCCGCGGCTCCGGCGCCGCCATCAGTGCCGATCCTCCGCCTCCTGACGGGATCGTTCCTCATCCCTACGGAGCCCCCCTCAGGCCGGCACAGAGGCACGCTCTGCCATGACCACACGCTGGTGGCTTTTCTCCTGGCGGCTGCAGCCCTGGGACTGCACAATTGCGCTCCACAGCCGCAGTAATCACTGACAGCCAGGGCTCCCCACAGCACATCTAACCAGGAGTGAGCATTAGAGACCCAGTCCTTGCAAATGCGATGTCACCCACTGTTCATCTGTATCTGAAGTGACAAGAAATACATCATAGAATCAATCAAAAGAATGGTTTGGGTTGGAAGAGCCTTTAAGATCATCTCATTCCAACACTTCTGATGAAGGCAGGGACACCTTCCACTGGAGCAGACCATTTGCTCAGAGCCCCATCCAGCCTGGCTTGAATGTTTTTAAGCTATGGGCCACTCACAGCTTCTCCAGACACCCATTCCAGTGCCTCACCACCCTCAGAGCAAAGAAGTTTTTCCTAACATCTAATCTAGACCTACTCTGTTTCAATTTGAAGCCATTGCCCCTTGTCTTGTCACTATATGCCCTTGAAAATAGTCTCTCTCCAATTTCTCATAGGCTCCCTTTGGGTTCTCAAAGACTGCTATTATGTCACCCCAAAGCTTTCTCTTCTCCAGGCTGAACATTCCCAGTTTTCTTAGCATTTTCACACAGTAAAGGTGTTCCAATCCTCTAATCAACTTGATTGCTTCCTTTGGACTCACTCCAACAGGTCGATCGTCCTTCCTGTGTTGGGGATGCCAGAGGTGGATGCAGTACTCAAGGTGGGGTCTTTACCCTAATAAAACCTAATAAAATCGCGATTTTTCAAAAGTCAAAGGATGGACAAGTCAGTGGCTTCAGTCAGAACTGAGCTGGATCTACAAAGACAGGAAAAAAATCCCAAAGCAGAAGCATCTGTTCTTTTTACCTCTTACTGTTACACACTGTCAGCCCTAAATCTTTGAGTGAAAACTGTTGTAGCAATCATTTATATTAAAGATTCTTTAAAAATAGATATATTCCCTTTTCAGTCACTTATGTTTCTACAGAAAGCTGTAGACCATGTTTCAAGGTACAAACACAAGAATTTGGGAACCAGTCAGTGTAGTGATGCTGAACAGCAGCTATCAAAATAAAACTCTTCTCCCTCCATTCACCACATTGCTACTCAAAGCTTTTCAGCGGTGCAACAAAGCCTTTCTGTGTTGTTAAAAACTTTGTTTTTAAAATAACCCAAGTTCACTTTTCCGAAGTTGCAGCAGGAGGTCCAAACTACTGGCAGTCATTTTAAACCTTGTCTAGAACCAGAAATGTTGCCTAATCCCAGAGTAACTGGCTACTAAACATGCCAAAGATGCAAGGCTAAGGAAATGCAGAAAGGCTGCAGCCCTGAGATAAAATGGAAACCTGCACAGGGTTAGAGGTCAAGCGCAATCACTGGCACCCTCAAACAAGCAGCACACCCGAGCACTGCACTGTGAGGTACAGCTCACAAGGTGCCCTTAGATTGTGTCAAAGCCAAATAAATCAAACCACGCTGCTCTTGTTTGTTCTGCAGAAACAGAACCAGTTACAAACATGCTGCCCCATGCCAGCCACACAAATTGCCTAGGAAAGGTTCAGGTTTTGCAGTGTCCTCAGCAGGCTGCTTACACATTTTTTGGTTTTTTTTTTACTCCATGTACAGAAAATGTCAAGAATTTGTAGTGACAGCACAGGGGCTCTTGTTTGTCCGCTTATAAATCCCAAACAGCTTCAAAGTTCTCAGTTTTCTCACATCCCCTCCCTTACAATAACAGTAGGCTAGACATACCAATACCTCATTAACAAATTTTTTTTAGTAAATCTGTGTATGCTGGGGGAATAAAAGTCTTCCCAATCCATGAGGGTTTTTTGTAGTTCACCAATCTTTTGTTTAGTAAATTAAAACACACCAGAAGACCAACATATAATGTAATTAACTGGGTATGCAAAAAGCCACTGCAAAGGAACTGTTAAATCATTTATTCAATGTATTAAAAACATATTTGGATTTTGCTAGTCTTCTGAATCCTTGGCAGGAAAAACAAAGGAGGCCGAATACCACCATGAGTCTGCAGTTACCCACAGAGGCCTCAAATAAAAAGAAATTGACAATGTAACTGTTTTTCATTCCAGATGCTGTTATATGTATTTGTCACTGTAGATTTGAAGAATTAATTCAACTGCCTAACATGGGAGCTCATGATTTGAACTAGATGATTTTTCTAAAATGAAGAAATATTTTTAAATGAGCACTTAATTTGATCTTTCTTCTTACCCTCCCTTGAAAACAGACAAACAACATTCCTTTCTACAGAATACCAAAGGAGTCATCATCCTATACAAAGATATTTGCTATTATCTATCTCAGACAGCTATATTCATAGAATTCAAATTACTTCATGCTATCTGCCAGGGAAATATGGAAATGAAGTATCTAAAATCTGGCAAAAAGCTATCACCCAGCAGCAAAACTCTAAGGAATGTGAATGGTTTCTTGTGCCATTCTCAGTAAATAAATACATGTAAGAGTTATTCTAATTTAGGCTAAACCAGTTGTTATCAATTCCATAAAAAAGCTCTTGATTAAGTCCAATACAATTGCCCTTGCCATTTTCAGTGTTGTCCTGTCTCCTGACATAAAGGTACATCTATATCTTTGGATCTAACAGCAAACCAAGTGAGGAAAAAGCATCCAAAACTTGAGGAGGAACACTTTTTCTGAACAGTCTCCTGCTTTATTTTTTCTTCATTTATTTAAAAATAAAGGAAGGAGGGTGGTATGTATGTCAGAAAGAATATGAGAAGGAAGAAAAATACAGAGAGCCCTCCTGAAAATTTCCATGCTGAAATTGTGTATTAAAGGATTTCCCAAATTAAAAAAAAATCTTTCCGAATATATTTTGAAGTAAACCTTCACTGTCACTCATATCCAATAGAGATTATATGTATATACACACACATATCTATCTTTCTATATAGATTCATGCATAGATTTATGCATGTATGCAAAGCGACTTTTTAGGCTTTTCTAGTTCCAAAACATCCACAATTTCTCTGACCAGGCTGATGGTTTTGCACTCCAGCCACTGCTTTTTTGGTCTTTTCCCACTGCTAAAACCTGTCCCACTACCCACTTATGAACTCATCTCTATGCTGCTTTCTAGAGCCTCACAGCCTCAGCCACTTCCTTCCCTCTTAAGCCTGTCCTACTGCCTTTCCCTCTGATTCAGTCTAAGATGCCCCAAGTTCCTACTGTCCTGGGGCTAGACAGCAGCAACTCAAAGCTTTCTCTAAAGTACACTTTGTGCCAGCATACAGACTGCCCATCCAGAAGAGCCTTAAACATCCTTTTAAGTAAGGACAGAAGATACAGTAACTGCATTAGCCCCTCCAAAAAGCCAAAAAACGGGGCTTTCCCAGCAGAGGCAGAAACATCAAGACTCGAAATTTTAACTGCAGAGTTATCACACTCTCACTTTATATTATAGAGATTAAACTTCAGATGTGTAAAATGTCTTTTCATGGTGAGCAAAAAACCCAAAAAACTCTTGCAAAGTATCATCATGGCAAATACTTTAGGGCCATGTCTTTTACCTCTGCAGATCTGTAGTGAGCTGTATAAAAACAAGACCCTTCCTTTCTTTCAGGGTCACTCCCTGAATACAAAAAAAAAAGGTGAATGGAACTCTGTTTCAGATGAAGCCAAAACCTGTCTGGATTTACATCTGGTTTATTAACAAAAGGAATGGTTAAATCAGATGCACTGCAGGAACATTTAATGAAATATTTAATTAAGTAAATCTTTAGAACAATACTGCTGATCCCTATTAGAAACAATATAGTTATTTTCATCCAAAAAACCCTATTGGAGTAAGAAGCAGAACCAACTCACCAGGCCCACATAAAGTCTTATTGCTCATCTATTTACAAGCTTTCACTTGTTAAATACTCTAATACTGCTTCTCACAACACTTGGAATTCTCAAGTAAGCTTCCAAATAAATACTGGTCACATCACACAGCATCCAGGACACATTTACTCTGGCTTAGCCATAACTTAGACAAAAAATGAGTATAATAGTGTAAAAAGTTACATTACTTTCCACATTAATAAAGAATCGAATAAGCTTTTCATGTAGAAATTTTCCCTTGAGGCATCTTGGTCTCAGAAGGACAATAGAGATTTGAAAGAAAAATCTGCTCCACTAAAAAAAAAAAAATTAAAAAACCCCAAACCAAACCAACAAAAAAAATCCCAAAACAAAACCAACAAAAACACAAATGAAAAAAATCCCACCAAACCAAAACCAAATAAACCAAACTCCCCCAAAAACTCCTCTTCTGAAAATCCCCTTCTGGATTACATATACTAGTGCATGTAAAAATTTTTACTTCTTCCACTGAATTGAGGTAGCTATGCAGCTGTAAATCACTTTTTGATACACAGCATGGTTTATAAAAAGGATTTTTATTGTCATAAAAAACTATTTTCAGATTAAAACAGACATTAGAGTTTTGGCACTTTACAGAGCTCGTAATTTGGGCAGGAAATCTCAGCTGCCTTAACATGTTGGAAGCCCAAGGCATAAAGTGGTTACAGTTGCACAATCATCCAAGTAACCTCTCCCTCCTTACATCCCAGGGCAGCTCAAGTTTCAGGTGAAATTGTTAGTTCCAAGTTAAATCCCGATCTTAATCTCCAACTGATGACTGCAGCCATAACAGCATTGTAACAAACAGCAGCACAATTTGAAACACTTACACATCCATCTACCATTTCTCCACTGGCAAAGCGCAGATATTTTCCTGCACCTTCTTGGAGCATGAGCTACTCTCTTCCTATGCCTGTACTAACTCAGGCCAAATATTTCCAACATTTTGTGTAGACTCTTAATGGAAGTAGAAGGAATCTGCATGGGCAGGTACAATGCTGTCTCTGAGAGCCCCTACCACCCTGTGGGTAGGAGCCTGGCCCTAACAATGCAATCCATGCCCTCCATCCCTAGGGGGGTGATGGGGACTGCAGTAAAGGCAAGTGCAAGAAGCTGGATCCTCTACTGAGGCTGGTTCTATGGCCTGCTTCATCTTCTGACATTTCATTCTGTGAGAAACAGAGCTGTTTCCCTTGATTTGGATACGCTAGGAATAAGTACAAACCCTCATTTTGAGCAGATATATGGCAGCCCTAAAACACAATCACCTGGAGTTAGAACATTAATAATGACCAGACAACTCTCATTTCTGGGATTCTTGGAACAGAGCTGATTTTGGTTGGAGAACTAGGTTTTTAGGCTTATTTTACAGAAACTGAATGTGCCAAGATATGCACCCAATTTAACATCATTAGACTTGAATGCTGGGTTCAGTCACTTCACAGCAAAATAAAAGCTATTTTCCAAGCAAAATTGAAAACAGAAGACCTTCACAGCAATAACAACACAAATCTTCAATAGATCATTTTTCTTCCAGCCCAGCTCACACCATCCCTTCAGATCCCAATCTTTAGCCACTCTAATTATCACCAAGTGTAGGTTTTAAAGAGAGTAAATTTGGCAAAAGTAGAATAATAAATGTCCACAGGTTGAAACGTGCTTTGATACACAGAAATAAAAGCAGAAACTATCTAAATTTTCCAAGCCCAGATCAGTTACAATTGATGGCAAAATACAGGAAAAAATTCTCTAGTTAATATTCATAGTTACTTCTGCTGCCAAAGCTTGTTTGTTAAAAAGCTGCAGAAATTATCAGCATCCCTCCAAAATGATCAAGTAGTTTAATAACTGAGCTCATCCATGCATTCTTCCTGCATAAACCAAGGTATCTACAGACAATCTCACAACAGACCACACAGATACTATGACTACATTCACATGCAAATTGTACCTACATCACTATTACTAAACTTGGAGCAGTGAATTCACCTCTGGGTTCTCAGCAGTTTGCATTATATGTGCTGCATTTAGTCACCCTCAGATGGGAAACAAAGCTGGCTTTTAACACTCCTAGGGTGGTGCAGAGCTGTGCACAAGGATGTATAAACAACCTCAAAGAATAGAAAAGGTATCTTCATGCAGAAAAAAAATCACTGAGACATACTGACTACCACATATGAGCTCCAAGTGACTAATGGATGTCTAATATTTTATAGCTTTACTCAGAGTTCAGTGAAGCCACAGAAATGTGTGATGCATTTTATGTGCCAGTGTTCTGCTGTGTATTACTGTATTATAAATCAACAGTAACCTGCAGACATTGATCCTAACTCTTCTGGGATTCTTCCCCACAAATACAGTGGGGGATCATCCTACCTGAGCAGCCCTCTTGTGTGAGAGGGTCCATTAGCCTCACCAGATTAAGGATTTCTCTAATGGAGATGACTGGCCCGTCTGGTCCCCACTAAGAAGATCGAGACAGAAACTCATCCTGAGCCCACGCTGCTCTAGCACTCCACCTTCACAGCATGTATGTGCTTGAGAAGCTGGAAGCAGTGACTGCCTGGCAGTGACAAAAAAAAATTCCTAAATTAATCATTTAACTCCCTCCCCCTTCCCCAAACTGTGTAAGACAAGTGTATGTAAATGATTAGGCTGTTTTCCCCCCACTTTTGCTCAGTACTTCATACTCCTCTTCTTTACAAGTAGAAATCCCACAACCCGTTCTTTAGATTTATTATGAAGAACAAACCATTTGGGTCTCACATTTATCAAAATACTCGTTTCCTCTTGCACTGTTCCATAAAAATCCCCTTCCACCCTCGCTTAAGCTCCGTACATGTTGGCAAACAGCTCACTGTTTCACTGGGAAACTTTTTCCACCAAATTTTCTTTCCACACCACTAAAACCCTGAGGTCTAAAAACTCTCAGGCCTGGACACTTTGAGCTCCACTAAGAGTGACTCTGCCGCTCCATTTGTCTCCATCCCATACTGGGATGAAGAGACCACCCAACAAAACTGGTTGCAGACCTCTCAAAGTAGCAATGCAGAGCACCCCAGTGCCTGGCCCAGCTGGGAGAGGAGTGGTTTTGCTCAGCAGGACAAAGCACACTGAAAGCCATGTCTGCCTGAGAAATGATAGGCAAATTTGAAAGCAAAAACAAAATACTCTTTTCAAAGTCACCTCCCTTCTTCCACACCTGAGACTCCGCTTCAACAATCCCATAATGAAAATTTAATCGGATGCACTTGAGACAACAATGCACAGCTTTTTTATCCCCCTCATCCAACAAGTTACAAAAGACAGAAAAAAGTCAAGAGAAAGGCACCCTGAGCACTGGCTTATCCCAACATCGGAAGGAAGGGGTGAGGAGCTGCCGAGTGTCCCTCGTCCTGTCCAGGCTGGCAGAGCCGTCCGTACCTACCCGGGCTCCGTGCTGCGGCGCCTCCTCCCTGCGGCTCCGGGCAGAGCTCCCGGCGGCGGAGCGGGACCGGCCCGAGGGCCAGGCCACGGGCCCGAGCCGGCACCGGCGGGGCTCCTGGCACCCTCCCGGGCTCTGTCCCCGGCAGACACGGGCGATGCCGGCCGAGCAGAGCATGGGGCTCCTCAGCCCTTGCCACCGGCTGTCCTGAGCTAATCTGCGGCCGCCAGCTTAGGGATATAATTAGACTGACAAAGGAGCCTTGTGAGCGCTCCCCGCTAAGAGCCAGAGCGCTTCAGATTAGCCAGACCCGCGACTGGGCCGCCGAACGCTGCTGCGGAGCTCGGCGGGGAAAAGCTGAGCAAAGTCCCAAAAATGAAACCAGAGGACTGTTCCTGACGGAGAAGGAAGGAGGGGGATTTTTAGTTTTCGTTTGAAGTGGCGTTTGAGATGGCGCATGTAAAATGCGCTGGCATTATGCTGCTGAAACTGTTCGTTTGATCTGTTCTATCCTTTTCCAATATTCTAAAGCAAATGCATGGGCAGGTAAATAGATGGGTCTGGGGCACTGCATTGTAAAGAAGTTAATGTCACCCACGAGATGACAAAGCTAAAAGAAAATCTCTTCAGAGCTGATGGATCAGCAGTGGTAGTGGAGAGTTACAGATGTTTTTCCTACACATGAAAAACAACCAGTCTTCTCAGGGAGCAGCACTTTCCCTAAAAGAAAGGCATCCTGTTACATCCCTAGAAATAAACCACCTCAGTATGCAGGCACTGGAAATCATCACCTACAGGTACATCCATCCCCCAGGGAGAATGATGTTACAAATTCTGGGGAGTTCTTTCAAAGGACAATTTACTTAAAAAGTCTTCTGAAAAAATAAGCTTTACTCCATAGTCACACAATTAAGCCCCTTCTGCTAGCCAGATTTGCACATGTAAGCTTGCTTGATGGTTGTTGACCATCATTATACCTGAGGATATAAAGGATACAGTAACAGGTTGCACAGTGTTTCTTTGGGGGAAGATGAAGCAGATTAATTATACTGTACCATTAAGGATTGGCACAGCAGAAAAAAAGATAAACTTTCTTCTTACACACTGGCCTATGTGCCACAGTCATGTTTTCCTTAGGTTCACTGACCCAGCACACTAAACAGCAGCTATACATTTTTTTGGTTCTGTTCTATAACAGAGTGGACTGATTGCACCACAGCATCCTTACCAACTGCCTGACCCCCATGCTGCATGTGTAAAATGACCAGCTTCTGACAGGTCAAAGCAGGATGCATTTACAGTTGTAAACAAAAAGCTAAAAGTTCTGGGGATTTACAGAAATACTCAAACTTCTGGAAGGAGGTTGGCTAAAGGGCAAAAAGTGGTCTCATGTTATGCAAGCATACATATTTGGATTTTAATAAGAAATACAGTTAAGACAGCATATGGCAATTAGAAATTACAAAGTAGTCCAACAGCTCAACTGTGTGAACCTACTGGAAAGTTAGATGACATCTGGCTAAAACCTTCTCAGCCAAATTGATATATTCTATTAAAAAACAACTGCACTTCATATAAAGGTGAGAGTACAGATTACTCACAGATGTTAAACCTAAGGTAATGAGGTTTTTTTTGAAATAGCTTTTAATAAAGGTAAACTAAACCTAGCATGATGCCTTGTTTATTAACATTAACACACATGCCTGTGTGTGCATATGCCTACTCAGTCCACAGAAAGGCAGACTGTGACTTAATAGCTGGCTTTTCTACCAATGTTTCAGAAAGAGTCTAACAAACATGGAGTTATTGCTGTGCTAATGAGGATGCAGACCTGACAAATATTATTCTTGGTGACTTATTTGAAAAGATAGAGAAATAAAATTCAAGTGGGAAAAAAGAACTTTTTCTCCTGGATTTCCAGAAGCAAGTCATCCTCTTTCTACATAACAGAAGAATAAATTGCATAGGGTAGATACTATTGAATCTGTTGTCTAAAAAAACAATGAGAATTACATTGAGTGGTAAGAGACAAGGAAAACCTACTATTTTTCCTTAATTTTAAAGAAAAAGAAAACCTGAAACTCAAAATACAGTTGACTAATAGGATTTTTAATTTGCTTTAAAAAGCCTCTTTTCAGTCTTAATCTGCAATCAGATACTGCTGAGCTGTCCTGCTAGACTGCAGCCAAAACAGCAAACAAGCTCATCTTACCTTCATTTGAAAAACTGCTGGGCACAGCAGTGCATTTGCTGGAAAACAGCTATAAACAGTCACATAATTGCTATGAAAGCTTTCCCAGAAGACTAGTTTTAAATTTTAAAAATATCTCTGAAAGAACTAGGATTATCACAGTGCTTATGTGACATACAGGATCCAAAGATGAGTGAAGGTGGGTGATCAGACAAATGCCACACAAAAGAGCTCAGCCTACAAAAGAGAAACTTTTTAGTCAGGGGCCAAGATCCCTCTCATTCAAAGCATTATCTCAAGTGTAAACCTGCCTCTCTCAGAGAGTACAACTAAGTAAACAACCTGGAATCATTATTCCAGTTGCTGTTGGGTTACAACATACAAGGAAAAGGAGCCTACACCCACCATCACACCCTGGGTATTAATAATATAGACATGCTTATAAAGTTATGACACTGGATGCACAATCCCAATAGTATCAAGTCTATGCAGTAGCAAACAACTGCTCATTAGTAACTGTTCTTGAAAGAGCAAACTGTATGTCCCTAGTTCAAAGGAAACCCCTGCCCACCACAATCTGAGCTCCTAGGTTTTGCATCTTTACTGAAAATTAAAACAGCAGCTAAAAAATTTGTATTAAAAAACAGAATAGGTCAAGGGTTAACCCCCCATCTTCTCCTTTCCCATCCCCAGAATGAGAAAGCACAGATTCAGGGTGAAAAGTTTTCAAGTTTTCACCAGGAACACACGTATCAGTTTCACTTGAGAAGTCTCCCAAATCAATTTTCATTCCTTTTAATAGCCAAAGTTGTAGGAAGTAACTTGCTCATCAGCAAGAGCAGCACCACAGGAAGAGCAGCATCTGCAATCAAGCCAGTTAATGAAGGTGCCCATCCCTGTCTCTCCTCCACCTGACTGGCTGCCAAGGCAGATTTCATTTCCCCCCAAGCCTCCCCCATTTGCCCACCATGCAAAGGCATATGGCTTTTCACCAAAAATATACCAAAAAAAGAGGTTAAAAACATGAATGCTCAATATGACCGTCCCTTTGAGATCTTCTGGGAAACTCGCTTGGGACACTTTTGCCTAGACTGACCTTCCTGTATTATTAAAATACATATGACCACATTTAATTTAGGAACTTGCAAAACCACCACAGTATGCTTATCCAACACAGACTGTTGTGTCCTAAGGCAAAAATTTCTAAATAATATACATATTTTTGAAATCCCTTAAGTCGTTTAAATGAAAGTAACAGCCACAAGAGAGCGCTACCAGCAAAGGATTCAGTCACAGAGAGAAATCAGACTTTAAGCTATTCAGTGTAATAAAAAAATAAAGACTGGTGGTTAGGCAGTCTTATTTGCACATCTAAAAAGTGACCTTAGACATTTAAATGCTATAGCTGTGATCTTCAGAAGTCAGAAAATATTCTGGATGTCTCTGTTTTTGAAGGTGCAATTTGAGATAGAGCATTGACTCTCTTTGTTTCAAAGGGAGATTAGTCAGCGGTTTCTGGATTTTTCACGCCTTTAAAATGATCCACTCCAACACCTGAAATTAAACAGCTTTTCTAGTATTACCAGTTTTTTTCCCGAATGTTTGCAGCTAAAACTCAATGCAATGAGTTAAAACAACAAAACTGAGGCCTTGTTGTTGTTTATGATCTCTGTGTACTGAGTATCTGAATACCCTGTACTCCCTTCTTACTTATCTTTTCAAGAAAAGTGCCAACAAATTATAACAACAAAGTCAACTTATTTTCCTAGAAGCAGCAAATGGAACTGCAGCACTTTTGTCCATGCAAAACAGGAGGAGTTCCTGTTTTTGCAATTTCAGCTTCTAGTATCTTATCATAAAAGGAAATGACTTCCAAAAAGTATCCCCAAAAAAAGAAGTGACCTAGAACTTAAAAACAATAAAATAAAAATATAAACACATGCTAAACTTACAGACTTCTAGGGGGAAGGGGAGGCTCTAAAAGAGAAAGCAGTAATGAAAGCAACCTATTAATATTCAGGTATTCATACAATGGCAAATTGAACCAGTATTTTGACAGAAAAGTTATTGACAGAATTCTATTATATGGGTATCTGTAAAAACCCCTATAATTTCAGCCAAGCAGCATATTCTACCTCAGATGCCCATTCTCACATGCCAAAATTCACACAAATGTCTACACAATCACCTTGTGCCTCGCCAGGAATCATGGCAAGACCTACAGGGCCTGTGGCACTGCTCTTTGTTTTCTCCCACCATGTATCAGGTAACCAGCTGGTCTGACCTCCCAGCTGACAGTCATCCTGCACTTGAAAAATGGAGCAAACAGCATCACCACTACAGCCAACAGAGCCTCTTTTAATGCTGGAAGGAGTATGACTTTGTGACAGCACAGCAGCTCCTTTCCGATCCCATGCTCTAATTGCATTTTACATAGAAAGAAACTAAAGAGACCTGCAAAATGCTCTGCTTCTGTCTGTGAAAACAAATAAATGCAAATCAATTATCAACCCTAGTGCCCTTAAAGACTTCAGTCATTAACTTGAAGAAATCAGGATTTCATCATCACAGTTTGCTCAGGTTTTCCTTGTTCCTCAGCCCAACTGTACAGGCTTGAGCAGGATGGAACAGCAATTTCATTTATAAATTAGATATGCACTGTCAACAAAGAGGTATTAATTTGTATGAGGTATAACATCATAAATCTTCCTGCCTTCTGAATTCACAATAGACTACCATGATAAAGCTCTCATATTCTGGAACTGTTTTTCCCTGCTCTGCCTTGGGTAACTAGAGATACACATGTGGATGTCTGAGATAAAAGTATTGCTCTTGGGATTTATGGTATATTATATAAGCTACATAAATATTTTTCCCTCATCCTTATTTTTTGCACATTCTACTGCCTTTTGATGGCTAGATAGCATTAAACTCCTGATGTCACCTTCTTACCTCAGTTTTTACCATAATTTATCAGAATTCCTCAGAAGGATAATAGAACATTTATAATAAGTATTTATCATTGGAAAACATCTAAAGAACTTTACACGTTGAATAAATTGGTTCTGGCAGGATTTATTTTCAAGTATCTTAGAAATTATCATGCCATGCAAAGTGCTAAAGAAATTAACCTTTAAGGTAAATATAAAATAAGCGTTATTCACCAGTAACACTGAAGAAAAACAGAGCCTCTGGCAGGGCCAATGCTAACAGCAGCAGCAGGAGTCCAAACAAGGGGTTTTGGGCTGAGGTGAAGGAGCAGGAAGCAGAGCAGCCTTCAGACACGTTCCCTCCTGCCACCTTTGCCCAGGATGGGCAGAGCGAATGCCAGAGCAGCCCAGGGCTGCCTGTGCCAGCCTGAAATGCTGCCTTCAGCAAGAAGGAACTTGCCACATCCTTGGGGCACACAGCCACAGAAGCCCTGGTGCTGCTTGTGGCCAGAAACAACAGGTGTGTTTTGCCTCCCAGCCACTCACCACAATAAGCTTACCCTTCAACAGACATCCCAAATGACTTGAGGTTCCTCAGAAACCACATTCCAAACACTGGTCTTTCTACACAGGGGTGGTGTTTTCCCACACTGATTTCAACTGTAATCTACCTCACCATGTCCAAGGTGACCCAAAAACAGGAATAGGGAAAGGAATTCCTCTTCCCAGGGCATTTCAGGAGACAGCCCAGCCCTACTTTGTCTCCATCTTGGTTAAAACACTGTAGCCACATGATGCAAATTACACAGCCTCTACAAAGAACTGTGCCACAAGCTGGCAGGGTTCAGGTTTTACCCGAGAAAGCTATTTTGCTCTGACATGACCTATGCCAGACCAGTTACCATCCCCCAGAGTGCTTTCTTCCCCATCACATGCCAGCCCTGGTTCAGCTGCCTACCTGCTGCCAAGGTTGCTCCATGAGCCAGATCAAAGAACTGACTCTGGTTTTGGTAACAACCCATCAGAAATTTCCCCAAACTTTGGCTTTTGTCATTCTGTCCTTCCTCTGTACTCGGTGTGAAGCTGGCCTAAAAGCACAAGGGCTGTACAACTCAGCAGTGTGGCAGCTGTGACTTTGTGCCAGACTCTGCTTTGCCAGGCGATCCAGTATTATGCAGATTCAGTAGAATCAACCATAAAATAACCTGAGTTTCTTGTGCAGGAGATAAGATGTAAATTTCTTCAGTTATTCAGTAACTAAATCTGCAACACTATTGCATTCCTGCCCTTCGTTGAAGTGGTCACATTTCTGAAGTTAAGGGTTGGATTCAGAAATTATTTTAAAACTTATTTATAATCTTCTCAAATTGAAAGGTGTTACATGTAGTTACTTGAGCAAGTAGAGCATAAAATCTCTACACTCAATATGGAATATACTTGATGCTGAAACATGTAAGAAGTGCCAAGTGCCAACCTGTCAATCATTTAATCCTCAGGATGGGAAATATGTAACCTAAAATAAAATTTCCAGAAGGAGAAAACTGCAACACCCTGAAATAGGAGTATTATTCCTTCTCTCTTGAAATTGGACATGTACATCTCCACATCCTTAACTAGTGTTAAAAAACCCAAGACTCTAAGGTGCTTAAGAGCAGCCCCAAACAATTAATTATTTCAAAACATATAGAACATACACAGAAGCATGCCTTCAACATGCAAAGATCATCTCTGATATAAAAAGATTATTCATTTGGTCTTTAATAGATGGGTTTATAACTCTGTTTCAGTCAGGAGTCTGAAGATATCTACAGTATTACTGAACACAAAATTATCTGTGTGGGCATGCAAAAGTATTATGTGAAATGAGTAAGTCTTCAGACCCCTGAAGTTTAGAAGGCTCACTTGTTCTCCTCTCTCTCATGCAAGGGGCTACATATTAGAGTTTCCAGCACCTACAATGAAATTCACAAGTGGAAGTCAGTTTTCAGAATAACTCCAAAGTACCACCTTGTAAAAAGCTGTGATTAGATCCCATAAGCACTTTTTTTATTTTCAGTCATGTGAGTGCTCTTACTAAGTTGGATGAGACTACTCATGCTCAAAATTAACCATTCTGACAAGTGCAAGCATGATTGAAGGGAAAAAACCCACTACTAAAATGCAGTCATGACTCACCAGTTGTTACTCTTTGATGGATATCCCATTCCACAAAAAAGCTATGTTGCCCAATTTTGGTAATTACTTACAAAAACTGAATAGCTCTGCCACAAGTAACCTTTTGAATAAGCATATTCAAATTACAGAATATTCCTTTTACATACAAGGAAATGTCTGTGCCCTTCCTAGTAGCCCAAACATTGTCCTAACAGAGTTGCCTTGGTAAAATATTGTGACATCTGTTGTCATTTTGGCTTTCTGTTATTTAAGCTTTACAGGGCAGATTTTTTCAGATTTGCCAAGCAATAAATTATGGAACTTGTCCCAAAACAAAAACATGTCAGTCATGACATAAGTATTTGAGAGAAGCCTGACAGCTGTATAAGACAAACATCCAAAATCCCAGGACAACAACTTGCTCTTTGAAACCAGGGACACGGGTGGACACCATCAACTGGAGAACTAAAGCTTACAATCACCTCAAGCATCCAGGTGGCATTAACAGCATGAATCAAATCATGTTAAAGTGACCAAGAAGCAGGTGAGGTGGCAGAAAATTAGGAAATAAAAGTGCTTTTTAGATGTACAACCCCACCAAAGAGGCAGTTGGCATGGGAAACATCCCGGGTAGTATTGCTAGGGTTACAGCAAAGGGAATGTGGATTCACACTGTTAAATGTGTTGGGTTAAGTGACTGTGATGCAAACAGGAGAAATGGTCCCCATCAGGGCTTTTTTAAGATATAATTTGCTGAAAATGTAAGATGGAAGTGTGCGCTCCTCTTTTTGTCATGTCCATTCCCCTTCCATCAGTAGTGCAGGATCACAGAGCTGAAGGCTGGGGAGCACAGTGGAGGCCCAGCCAGCCTTGTGTTTGCCCATGTTGAAGCTGGAAAGCAGACCTGACCAGGTGGGGACCTCCATATGGGCTGGTCTACTGTGTGTGCCCCAACCGAGTGTGTGTGTACAGGGTGGTTTATTTGGTAGAGGCTCCATGAAACAATCCTTCACAGGAGGATCCTGCTGGGATTACTGGCACTCCTTAAAGCACAGGACATCCACCCTCAGCTGGGCCTGGAGGTGCTGCGCAGTTTGTATGATGCACCATGTTTGTGTCTGTCTGGTTCCTGCCACCCCACTGTGAGCCATGGCACCTCCCTGGCAGCAGCAACGGAGACAAAGAGGTGCCCTAGCCTGGTCATGCCATGTCACAAATCCTGAAACACGTGGCTTACTCCCCTCTCAAACACCAGGCCTGGCTGGGAGCAGTGTATGTGTCCATACCTGACACACATTTACACCTGCCCATCCTGCTGAGAGAAAAAGAGGGGGCCCACAGGAATGTACTAACTCACCTCTCAAGTGAATTTGCAAAGTGGGAGTTAAAAAGTGCCCAGCCCTTCCTCCAACTGTAGTCCCACAGAAATGTTCATGCCTTCAACTTGAAAGCTGAGTGTGTCTGTTACAAATACCCACTCCCAAACATCTGCAGAGGCACATCCTGCTACACAGCTGTCAGTTCAATAAACACGGGTGGCAAGGGGCTATCACACCTGTCCACTTGTACATGTATGCAGACACAGCCCTGGAAAGCCCTATCACAGTTTCCAAATTTTACATTTCGAAAGTTTGGTTGAAAATACAGAAGTTTAAAAAAAACTTAAAAAAAAAATCCGTTCTTGGTCAGTGAAGGCCAAGGTCAACCTTTAAAAAGGAGGAATTATGGCTAGTGGGCAACAAGAGAGAAACCACTGCTATTTATTTTGCCATAACAAACCCCAGTTCCAGAAAAAATAAAATCTAATTGAAAGACAAATTAGATTTCACTTGTATTCAACACTGGTTCTTCACAAGTGTATTTGATTGATTGAGCAATGTTTAACCATAACCATAGACAAAATAATATACTAAATATTTAAAAGTAGTTTAGTATACATCTAATTTTGCAGATTGTTTCCTATACCTTTTTGGTAGCCATGAAAATAGAAGTATCAAGGCCAAACACAGGTAAGAGACAGAATTCACAGTCCTCCATCTCTATCTCATAATTGTACAGAAAAAAAAAAAAAATCCCTTTCCCCCAGAAAGGGCACTGGTGGTGTTCAGCAGACTTCTGCTCAGACTGTGAAAATTTCGGTGATCTCTCATCTGAACGTCATAAATGACTGTCAAGACTTTTATTCACAGATTTCTGCTCAGGTCTCAGATGTTTCAAAGAGTACTGTACAATCTTGGAGCCCTCAAGACATTCATTAAAAATTCCTTCTTCTGTGCTTTAATTAAGAGTTGACTGTCTTCATGAAGTGCCATGCAAATTCAGATAACTCTAGCTTTCCACGTCTAGGTGTTTATAGCACAAGTATCTTGAAAGTCACTTCCCTTGTTAGGATTTTACACAGTAATGTCAGCATCCATACTACACCTCCAATGACAAGTGTGTTTGCTCCCACTCTTTCCCTCTCCTTTAACAAGGGACTTCCTCAGCATTGCAAAAAAAAACTTGCACTTCAACAACATGAAGGCACAACACCAAAATGCTACAGAAAAGGAAAAACCCAACGAGTCCTCATATGTACACAATGTGTTCTACCACCAATATATGTAAGCCACATAATTGTCATGTTTGTTGTTGAGCCAGTTGCACAGTCCTGATTTGGTCTAGACCACAACTATGCAATGCTTCCAGAAAATACAGCAAAGTATATGCACTGATAGCCAACACATTTATGGTGAGTATTTGGCAGTGCAGACAGTTTTATTAGAAACCAGCGTTATGTTCCCTGTGTGAGCCAAGAATCATATTCTTTAAAAATAGCAGGTAAATATAATTTTTGGAAGCCAGCTACCAGTGCAGAAAATCTAAGACCCTTAAGAAATCTTTGTTACAGACACAAAGTAATTGTTGTGAATGAAACACATTACTCTCACTAAAACATTTTCCCTTGGTCTTGCTGTAGGTACATTAGACTTCTAAACAGACAATAGCATGTCCTACTGTTTCCTATACACAGTTTGATCAACATAGGATCAGGCTGTGGCTCTACTGCTTTGAGAAGAAATTTCCCAGGGACACACTTCTCAGCAGTGGCAAATAATGTCAGTATAATTATAGTATATATCGATTACACTGACATATATTATAATTATACTGACATTATA
This sequence comes from Melozone crissalis, assembly GCF_028551555.1. NCBI lineage: Eukaryota > Metazoa > Chordata > Aves > Passeriformes > Passerellidae > Melozone > Melozone crissalis. The sequence goes on along the minus strand of NW_026535791.1, from coordinate 55,444,248 downwards.
GCAAGGAAAGTTCTCTACTTTCCAGAAGTATTTTGTTAAGTAGTAATTTTTTCATAACATAATAGATTTTTAGAAGTCTGCTCTTCACTTCTAGATCAGTATACAAATAGGTAAGACAAACAAGGAAAAATGTTTTCCACATAAAATCTAGATCTTGGTTATGCACATTAGCGCTCAGAGATAGCAAAAACAACATGATTAAAACAAATATTCTCTTAAGCTTCAGAATTGAGTTGAACTTCAAACCTTCTGTCTATTCTGTGCTGCAGATTATCACACTGACACCACAGAGAATAAAACATTAAACCAATGCTACAGAGAGCCACCACAGTGCTAGACAAAGGACACAGGGCAAGCAGACAAAAGATGGTAAAATGACTTGCAGATCAATACCTCATCTTCTATTTCTACAATGAAGGGAAATTGTAGGACTGTTCCCAGTCTCCCCAGGGAACAGTAAGCGTGGATCTAAAAATGTAACAGTAAGTGTGATCTAAAAATGCTACAACAGCCATTTGAAGATTGCTGCAATTGATTAAAATGCAGACTACCTCTGAAAAGTGGTGTGGTCCTACCCAGCTGAAAACCTACTTACTCAAGTAATTTTGTAGTCACATCAGTTCCCTGATCCAATTCAATCCAGACCTGCAGGAGTGCTCACACAAAGACTAAACAACTGGTTTGCTTAAACACACAACTGTTTAAAGTACTCATAAAAATTCAGCTTAACATTTAGGGCAAACAAAACAAAACTAATACTGTTGTTCAAACCATAACTTCTGAAAGAAAGCATGCAACAAGACTTTTACAAAAACTTGCATCATTTCAACTGCCAACAGGAAAAGTTACTTCAGCACAGTGACAATAGTGCATGAGAACAAGCTGGCCAAGAATAAAATGAGACTGGAAGTTAAAAGGTTTCTGACCGTCAAAAGGACTGATGTCCTAGGGCAACTTTCCAAGAGAAACAGCAAAGTTAAAAAACCAAGACAAAAGCCCCAGCTAGTTTCATTCAGTAAGTTTTATGAAATTTTATCTAATATTATGCAGGCATGTCAATGACCCAAAGGCCATTGCCTTGTTTGGAAGCTATGGAAGTTCTTAATGAATTTCAGACAATAATGTTTTCTCCAACAAAGCCACTGTTTCAGCCTCTTGGCTAGACCAGTTAGCTTGTTTTTGAGCATTGCACACATGCTAAGGAAGGAAAAAGGGGAGGGATGATAAAGGACTGATGAAAATCCATCAGTTTTGCACTGAAGTGCTCAGGGGCATGTACACCAATGGGGCTCTGCTGCCTGCAGAGAACAGCCACAAACCCCCAGCAGCAAATCAGCACTTGAGTAGCTGTAGCAAAGCTGTAGCAAAAATCACATGCATGAAGTGAATCATAGGATCATCAATGCTGAAAGAGACCTTTAAAAGATCCAGTCCAACTGTCCACGCAGCACTACCATGGTAACCCCTAAAGCACTAAAATAACACCCAGCACCAGATCCACCACTCCAACAACAGGGAGTGACTCCGCCACCTCCCTGGGCAACCCATTCCAATGCCTAACCACCCTATTGGTGAAAAGTTTTTTTCTACTATCTAATGTGATTTTCCCATCTTCAGGCCATTTCCTCTTGTCCTCTCACTGCAGTCACAGTAGAAGAAACTGGCCCCCACATCACTAGCACCTCCTTTCTCATGGTAGTAGAGAGCCATGTGGTATGAGTAACAAGAATGACACAGCTGTGCCTCTCATGAGGCACCAAACCTGCTGCCATTTCCAAAGATAGACCAGAATTCAGACTCTAAACAAATTACTGTCATAAAACTGAAAAGCACCAAGAGAGGGAATCTTTCTACTCGGCCTGAAGCTTTTCTTGGTAATTAAGACTTGCTGTCTTGGCAGATTCTTCAGTGTCTATAAAACTTCTCAACCCTGAAGTTCTCCCTTTCTCTGACAGGAACAACTGATGTAACCTCTGCCAACAAGTGCTTTTACTGGAATAGCCAGCATAAGTTGGAACTGCTGAACATCAACATGATTTATGGTAGTTGTGAATGTATTTTATTTTGCATTTATTAGCCCCAATGCTACAAAAATTTGGTGAGAGCTTCTGGAAGTAGCTATTGTTGAGGATATAAACTATCAGCTCCTGGTTCCCATAATTCCTTCTATCAAAATACCTTTTAAAACCAAAGGTGAAAAGCACACTTTTGTACCTCTCTTACCTATCAGCGCTATTTCACAAAAGACTGCCCTTGTTTGAGACAGCCTTGGTCATTTATGGACTGGATCCTCATACCTGTCAAGCTCAAGTTCAAGGTCTTGGCATTTTCTGTGTTGCATCCAAATTCCTTTTGGATTCTAACAAATTCTCACATGAAAAACTGGCTGGTATAATTTGATAAAAGTAATTAACTAGAAAGTTCTGATACACCAGAGTAGGAAATTACTAACAAAGATCATATTGTTCAGATTCCCTGGTTGGAATTTTTTTCAGCAATTACAAGATTTAGCTACTTTAACATTGGTTCACTTCTCTCAAAAGTATTTTATGAAAATTATTTTTAATTCAAGCTAGCAAAAGTTGTGTGAACTTAAAGTCCCAAGTCAAAATGTCAAAAAGTTTTCATACCAAAAGTATGTTCTGTTTTGATAAACCACTTCACTTTTCCCCTTCACTAATAACTAACTGAAAGTACTCTTTATGAAAACCACTTATGAAATGCTTGAGATCTCAAATACTTTCAGAGTAGGTAAATGCTTTTCCAAAAGTTTCCCATGTAACCCGCTCCTCACAGCACAACTGGCCCATGTGGCAGATGCACTAGGGAGTATTGCACAGTATGAGGGGGTGACTTTGCACAGCAAAGGCAGGGAAGCAGGGCTGACAGCCTTTGGGCACTGCAACTCAGGAGGACAGAGGCAGTGTCCTGACTCATCACATCACAGCACTCACAGAATATACTGCCTTGGGTTTTGCCCGGATCAAGAGGCTGCCTCTCTCCACATTGGATCCATAAAGAGCCTGTGTTTAAGGATGAGTGGAACACCACATAATATGCACATTAATAACACTGAATGAAAGTCATTAACTTGCCAAATCTTGGCAAATTTAGTTGCTGAGTGGCTTATAGGCTGAAACACATTTGGTGTTCCAGCCAAGGACACAAGCTTACCTTTTCACGACGAGCTTCAGCGTCTTGTGTGAGCCTTTCACCAGACAGATGGCTTCTTGTCGGAAGCCAGACAGGCCCACGTCATTGATGCCAACAATTTCATCCCCAGCCAGTAACTTGTCCACAGCTGCAGCTTTGCTTCCATCTTCTACCTGGGGGGGGCAAAAAAAAGTACGTAAGAAATAGCAGAATTATATAGGTTGCACAAGGCCACCTTTAAAATAAACTAATGAGCTTTCAATACTGGCTTCAACAAAAATTAATACACTAATTAAGTGCTTAACATAATTAGGAAGGCACATTAAATATCACTATAAAGAAATAGTAATTATACAGAGACAATTAGAATACAAAATAAATAAAAGAGAGGAAATCTGAGAAAGCTAGAAAGCTTGAGGCAAATTTGGGAATATAAGGAAGAACTTCTTTGCTGTGCATGCACTGGAACAGGTTGCCCAGAGAGGCTGTGGAGTCTCCCTTCCCTAGAGATTTCAAGAACTGTCTGGATGTAAATCTGTGCTCTGGGATGACCCTGCTGGAGCAGGGAGGATGGACCAGATGATCCACTGTGGGCCCTTGCAACTTGTTCCATTCCGTGATTCTGTGAAAAGCATCTATCATCTTGACCTCTGCTCAATACAGAATGGGTAATCATACTTGCAAATAGAGCTTTGGGCAGGCATCTAAAAATCTGCTTCTCTAGAGAAGGCAGCCAATAATATAAACCATTTTGTCAATAACATTAACACACAGCCAACTCCAAAGATCTGGCATGGAATAAAATTCCAAAATATTGCTTAAAAGGCTGGTCTAGAAAATGAAGTTATTTTCATCTGGAACATAACATTTAGGAAAATACCTGAAAATTTGCCATCCATACAGCTCATTAACAGCTCTGGCTTAAACACACAGTGATACGAAGGGAATTTCACTCAAAGATTATTTTGCTGCCACAGGCAATTCTTGAATGCATTATTATACAACTGTTATAACATGTGGCAAAAACACAAGATAAATTAAAGATTCAGGATTTTGTAATTCCCACCCCTACAAAGCTAAAACCCCACATTAAAAGCTACCCATTTTCAAAATTTAAAACAAATCTCACAAGGTTGATGAGACAGATTAGCAAGTACCAAGAGTTTGAACTGATTTCAAACTATGATTACAAGGATGTTATGCGGTTATGCAAGGAGAAAATTAGAAGGCTCAAAACCCAGCTAGAACTTAATCTGTATACTGCTGTAAAAGACAATAGAATATTTTCATAAATACATAAGAAAGCAATGGAGGGCTAAGGAAAATCTTTATCTTTCATTGGATGTGTGGGGACCATCCCTCTAAAAGATGGGGCAGTTCAGTACATGGTTTAGTGGTGGACTGGGCAGAACTAGGTTAACAGCTGGATTCTATGATCCCAAAGCTATTTTCCACATGAAACAAGTCTATGATTTTGAGTATAGCTGTAGCTATTGAACACTTAGCAATTCAATCCTTTGGCTTTTTAGTTTCTTCCAATCTCCTTTGCTGTCAACACAGCCTCTGGCTTCTGAATTGCTCAGCTTCATGATCTATGTATTTAATTTTATTGCTCCCTCATTTGCTCATAATCCATCTTCTTACACATTTGACACTTGATCTTCAAAGACTTTCATTTATGTCTTCATTATGTTTTACATTGACTACAGTATCTCTGAGTCCCACATTATTAAATGCCAGCAAATTTACAAAGAGCAACTTCTTGTAATCACCCCAACTGCAGACAGCTTCACAAAGAACGGCCATCTTCTGAGGCACCCAAGTCAATCAGCAATGAGGTAAATCCAGAGGAAAGTAACTTCATGAATTCTGAAGCTCACAGTACAGGTTTTAGAAAGAGTCCAGCAACAAAAATATAAGTTAAATGAGCTAATAAAAAAAGCAATATCTCTTGATGAAAGTACTTTAGGATGATCTCATAGAGCGCTCAATCTCATTGCAGGCACATAAAAGCTCTTTTCATGTAAGTTCATTATAGATGTTCTTAAAAATCTTCAGGCCTGTAAACCTAAGCCAAAAAGAATACTATGAAAAATGCTTAGTCTTATATCCCATTCTAAAACACTCATTATTAATAGTAATCAAGAAATTTTATTTACAGAACCTCTTATCTTAAAAAAAACCCCAGATAATTAAAGACAGAGCAAGTTTCCCATCCCCATACATCTAGTTTTCAAGTTATGACCTGTCCTCTGTCCTGCTCACATATCCTCTGAGCATCAAAAATTTACCAGAATACCAAATTATCCCTGCAAATCTTCATTTAGGTTGGAGCCAAGGGAGTAGCAGTGGAAATTGCTTAGATGTAAGTAAAGATTTCAGTTCAGAGATGTCAAGTGTAGAGCATCCGCCATGTAAGGGACACTGAAATCAGGCTGAGCAGAACAAGAGAACATGCATCCTGGGACACATACCTGAAGCCCAAGTATTTTAGAAAAGTGGCACAAAAAACATTAAGGAAAGTCAGAGCTAAATCACTAGAATTGCTGGAGGAAGGTCAAGGCAGGGTGTGGGTGTTAGGATGGGACACACAGGGCAGGGGCAGAGAGGGAAAGTATCTTGGAGGGCACTTTAAATTCCAAGTGTAGATGACAAACCATTGAAACCATTTCAGCCCTTATGCCCCAAGCAAGGCACCCAAACATAATGACAAGGCTGAGAAGCCCCGGTGCTGCAAAACAATTTTTGTCTTTAGAAAAAAAATAAATGGGGGGAGGGGGCAAAAATCGGTCTCCTAGGATTTGAAGGAATGTTCATTGTTCTCAGTAAGCATGTTTGTTTTTTCTTCAGGCTGGCAATGCACTGACAGCAGGGAGTATTCAGTTACCCCCTCTGAGTTTTAATTTCATCAGGGGAACTACACATTCCACACAAAGCAAGCTTTCCAAGGAGACTCCGGCTGTCCAAAACAACATTAATAAAAAAATCCTCAAAAAGTATTTAAAAAATCGAAAGCTAAACACAAAGCTGAAGCCATCCTCATGAAAACTTCAAGTGGCTTTAAGATCTTGTCTTCAGATCACCTACAGGTAGTGAGAATAAAAACTATCCATTCACAGCAGAAGTCTTTTCAAGCTGAATAAATTTGAACATAAACCTTTCATACTCAGATCCCCACATGGCTGTACAGATATGATTCTACTTGACAATACACTTTAAAGTGGAAATGGGAAAGTTAGACAGGAAAAATACAGTTTCTTCTGTTATACTAGAAGTCCTTCCTTTAGTCATTACAACTAAAAACATTAAGCTTTGCACACACATAAAGAAACATAGCCAAAAATATTCACAAGGAAAAGGCCTCTTCAAATACACTGCTTTATTAACCTGCCTTCTTTGTGCCAAACTGGACAATACCATTCCAGTTTCTACTTCAGGTTTTTTTCTGTTCTATTAGTTTTAACACTTATTGTCTTTATTTATTCACCCATTGAATAACTTTTTATCTCATCAGGCCTTAACTCGAAGAGTAAATACCAATCAAACTACATAAACATTTTAGAACTAGCAAATTCACTCAAAAATGTCATTGCTTGTCACATCTCAACCACAAATGTATTTCACTCACCATCTTCAGAGTCAGCTGTGCTATGCTGTGTTTGGGATTTAAGCCCAACTTTTTAAGACTGAAGCCTGTATTACTTATCTACCTAGCATCAATTTCTTTTAGGATTTCAGGTATCCAGAAAAGCTAGGTCAATAGCTGGAAATTAAGCCTTGAAAATGCAGAGGGAGGTTTTAAGATGTCAGTCAGGAGGAAGAGATCTGCCTCAGTCACTATCAGCTGGCAAATACAACTGGATGCAACCTAGCAGGAACTGAACTCCCATAAGCACACACATCTTTGCATTTTTCTAGCAATAGCAGGAAACAAAAGACATAGAAGAAAAACAATCAACACCTTATTTTCTTAAAAAGAACAGGCAAAAGTGTTCAACAAACACATCTAGTTACCCAGCTTATCTTGAATGAGCAAGGGTTCTAGAAATGCCCTCAAACCATGCTTTTGTTATGTACTAAAAAGTCATACCCTCACACTGTGCTAAATTAACAAGTGTAAACATGTTGACTTCCTATCCTTAGCAGTGATATTGGTATGCTACCAAAGAAAGTGTTTCCAAAAGGAGATGAAAAGGATGTTTGTTGGCCAAAAGCATCTGCTTAGATAGTCTCCATCTCTCACCCTGCTGTCCCTGATGACCTCCCTACAGCCAAGAGCAAAAGCAAACTTTGGGATCAGTGCACCAAGAAGGATTGTGAGTGCAGACTTTGCCATCATAACAGCATGTACATTAATTGTCACATCTTCCCACATTTATTTTTGCTTATATCACATCCACAAAACAGGAAGAAACACTGATTCAAAACGTATATATGAGGATTTAAAAAAAATGTTGCAAAACCAATTTACACATGTAAATCTAGTATGGGAAATTCTTCTTGTAAAAATAAGACAGAGCCTTGAAACATGGAGAAAATGTCTAACAGCTAGATGCACAAATATATTCAAAGGATACTTACAAACCTGAATTCCCCCTGTTGGTAACAAACAGAAAGGGAAAAATAATGGCTTATCTTTCTAGCTTTGAATTGCTGCAGTGTTGATGGGAAGCAGGAATTCTAGCATGTGACCCCTTCACTTCTGTGTTTATCACGTCCAATGCTTAACTTAAAATACCCACATTCCTCTATAGGCACCTGTATAAACAAGCAGGAGACAGGTTGAGGAAATGCTGTGTCATATGAGAGATCTAGTTTTGTTTACAAAGCCAACAGTTTCTTGTCCACACTCTCTTTGGACAGGGTGGGAGACGGGATGGAAACCCAAACCCACAGACAAACACAGGAAAAAACAGCACCACTTATCAGCATTCTGCTATCAGCTGTGATAAACTATTTTATCATAATTCATTTCTTGTACAGCCAAGAAATCTTTCCCTGGTTGTTTGTATTATGAGTATCTAATACAGTTTTTCCATAAACCTAACAATCTTTGTAGAAGATCTTCAGAACAAATAAAATGTGGAAAGTGTCAATTATTTTGATTTGCAAGGAGTTAAACAAAGGAGAAAAACCTCTACAGTTCAAGCCTGGTATTTGTGTAACTTTAAGGAATGAAGAGAAAAATAACAGATCTGACCTAACTCCAGCTATACATTCTGCAAATGCATTCTTGAGCGCCAAAGGCTGCATTCACCAGCAACACTGGTGGCTCAGACTGAGGCAGGATAAAAGAGGGGTGCAAACTCCAGCAGGACCCAACTGGTCCAAAGACAATGGGGGTGTGTGTATATGTAAGGCATCATACACAGGCATGCATACACTAGAAGCTGAGCAAGGCTAAAGCATTTGACTTTTCATTCCTGTACATCCTTCCCACTCTATATGGACTTTGACAGAGACTGCTGGAAGGACACCTGGAAGGGAAGAAACTCCATCCCCATTTTACAGATGGGCTCAGAAGCATACATGGAAACAAGGCCCAAAACAATGCAGCATGGCTGCAACAAAGCAAAGTATTCCACACAAACCTTCACATCAATGCAGGGTACCTGTAACCCTGAACCACCTCTTCCCACACACTGCAGGTTAAATAATCAGCATTAACTACTCAATAGGAACTTTAAACATCACCATGTAAAAAAAACCCCAACAACTTAGTGATGAGCTACCAACTTGCAAAGTCTGTGCCTATGCAATACTATCCAATATTACTAACTTGGCAATTGCTGCACTTCAATCAGAGAGGGTGATACTGTAACTTAGCACAGAAGCCAGAACTTCCCTTTGCCTGGTATCATAAATTCACACCCCACAGCCATTGTTCCATATGTGCTCCTCCTGAGATTATCTTTAAACATTACAGCAAACAACATTAAAGTTCAGGAATGCTTAGTCCAGGGCAATGTATTTCCCTAACAACAATTTCTTTCTTCCCTAGACCCAAGGGACACAGTTCATGGTCACTGTCACAAAACCACTGAACAGGCAGAGAAATCCCCCTGGCCCAGCTGCTCTTTCCAAGTGTCCCCCATTGTGCTGCATAGATCCTGAGCTGGCAGAAGCCCTCCCTTCTGTCAACAAGTGATTCTTAAAAATCAAAATGGAAACATTTTTTTAAAGGGTAGAGTTGAGTAACAGGACACGGTCTATCACAGCCTTTTCTAATTGCTTGTTATTTAGTGTATTTAAATATTTGCATATTTACCCAGTAATCTTTTCCTTCCTTTGTTGCTTTTTGCTTGAACAAAGCATAACATTTTCAAAGTTGGTACAGTTCTTTAAGTATTTATTAAGTTTTCACAACAATGTCCATGCCACTGTTTTGACAAAGGGCTGCTGTCACCTTCACCAGAACAGGCCATTTTTGTGGGGGATTTATTACAGCTGTAAAAACTGACTCCAGGCTGAAATGTAACTTCAGAGTTCCTCATGCCAGAAATGTTTAAGAAGTATGGTAATACATCCACCATTTCCCTTTTTGCAATTCATACATACACTGATTAACATTTTGGTTCAACCTACATTCAAAACAATACCTACCATAAGCATGTGAGAAAATATTTCCAGCTGCAAATCATCAGTTACTATTTCTAAAGAGGTTACTGTTATTATTATTACTGTTGTTATTATTACTGTTTCTTTAAATCACAGGGCTGTTATGGATTAAAGACCAATTAAAGAACTTGAAGTTAAGAATTTAATGAAACTTTCCCCCAAGAAACTAATGATAATTTCCAGACAAAACGTATCAGGAAGAGAAACTTCACATAGATTTATAGGTTTTAAAACACTGAACAACAGCTGTTTATTTTAAAGGGTTTTTTTCAAAGTGATTCCATTGTTTCAGCAACAGAAGTTGGAAACTTTTCATCACTGGTGAACAATTCTACTAGAAATAAATTAATAATAATTTTAAAAAACCCAACAAAAACCCAGAAACCCTTGATGTTTGAAAAGCATAGAGCTGATGTATGAAAAAAAAAAAAAAGTGGGGCTGCTGAGTGTCAAGTACATGGCTGGTCTTTTGCCATTAGTACCTAAGCTTTACTAGTTGCATTTTACAGCTTCTAAATAATATTTGCACATATGCCAGAGCAGCATGCCTGCATAAATTGCACGTCTACAAAGCATCTAAATGCAAACTGTAGTCTTTGGAAATCTTTCTATGCAAGACCCTCAGGGAAGCTTCCCAGCTCTCACAGTCCCTACAACCTAAACTGGCACCCAGGCCAGAGCAAAGCCAAAGCAGACCCAGCTTCCCTGGAGTAAGAATCAGGCCAAGAGAGGAGTGAAAAAGCCTGAAGTGAGTGAAGATTCTGGAAGCAGGGGTGATGGCAGATGCCTGTTTGTAGTCTTGATCCTGAAACTAAACAACTCCAGGGCTGTCCCTCCCTCACACCAAAGGAACAGTTACAAAGCATTGCTTAAATTCTGGGGGGTTTTTCATACCACATCACTGTACAAAGCTTCCTCAAAAATTACTGAGAAATAACTCCCATTTACTTTCAGCCATGAGTTTAGTTTTGCATTTTACAGAAATTAATGGCACATCCAGCCCAGAGGGACCCATCTGTAGTCACAGATGCCTTACACTGTTTTAAAACATATTTTGCTATATTTTTTTCCCTTCCAAATGACAAAATAATCTGTATAAGAATTGAGTGAATAATTGTGTTATGAAAATAAATAGCCAGCTGGCCAAAAGAGAACTGCTTTCTCTATATGCAGTTTATTTATTCTAACAACCTCCAAGCAGAGAAGCTTGATAGGGTTGGATTATCCATATTCATTTGCCCAAGTTTACTTAAGGATGACTATACATATATAGACTATATGTTTATGTATGCAATCTGTGCAGTTAACATTAAGCATTTTTATAGGTCTACATTTTTGTACTTTCAGCTATTATGAACACGATAAGAATGGTTTATAAAGAGGTTATGCCTAGAAACAACTTGTATTTTATCTGTCCAAACTGATAACAGGAACAAACTTCCAAGAGGAAAAATATGACCTGACAAAGTAATCTTTCTGATCATAAGGTTCAAAGTTTTTTACCTTGCAACTCTCACACAGTTTCAACAACACTGGTTTATCTTTCTGCCTTCCTGTCCATCCCAGGAAAATAATGTCATCGTTTGCCAATGAGCCCTTGACAAAAACAGACTGAATGCAATGCAAGAGCCTACAAAACCACTGCATGATTAGGGAAAGGGTAGGAGTTACTGACAAATCAAATTTAAAAAACCCCTGAATAAGTCTGTATGATCACATAGATAGGACTGTGCATTAATTTAAAAAGGAAAAGACCAGTTTCATCAGCCTGCAGTTTGTTTGTGAAGGACTTCAACAGGTCTGAGAGACAGACATTGAAAGACCTAGTGGATGGCAACAGTATACTCACCAAAAATAAATTTAAATTATTTTATTCAGTCTACCAGTCTAAATGTGATCTTTTACAAAAATTTAAGTTGCATCTATATCTACAGATTGCTGTGGTTAAAAAAAAAAAAAAAGAAAAAGCGACACTTTTAGACACAGGTAAGACCCAGCAACACTGATTAAGACCCAGCAAGAGGAAAAAAAACTGCTTCACTGTGTGTAAGTTTCATAAAGCACTATGATGGGTCTGCCAAAACCCACAGGAATTTTACAGAGTGTTAGGTTTCCATTTTAAATATTTTCTCTTGAACAGCCCATTTTTAACAGAAAGCTTATCTTGACGAACTCATACCATTATTTGGTTTTAATCACAGTTGCTGTTTGGGATCCTCCATTTTTGTCATAGCACAAATGCTCACTTCTGAGACAGAAAGTATAACATTTCCCAATAATTCTTGAAATTACATTCCTGAAAATGTGATCTTATACCAAAAGTAAAAGTTATTTGTAATAGTTATTGCTGCAGAAGTATTTATGAGCCCATTATGTAGTGAACATAACATTACACATCTAAACAAAAATCTAGCAAACAATGAGAATGACCTGCTCTCATAATAACTGACAGCAATTTCTTCAGTAAGACTGCTCTGCTTTGCAAAATTATTCAACTTTAAAGAAAAAAGAGGCTCAGTAAGGCGCTGAATTTTAAAGCATGTCTTTGTTGATTCCCTCAACCACTCCTCTGCAAAGAAAACAAACAAAAGACTTCAAAAGAAGGGTCAGGCTCCTCCTAAAATTTGAGGGCTTTAAACTTGAACAACAGATTTTGTTCTTTACGTTAACTTTTGATCTCTGTTCAGAACTGATATGCACATTCACAGAGTATCCAGATTACAACCTGAAGCCATCCTTTTCCACCATCTTCCTCACCAAGTCAAATATTTAAAGCCAAGTTCAAAGAAGACGACACATTTATCCCTTCCTCCCCCACCCCAGGGCTAAAACAGTCAACAAAACCTAAAGTTATCTTGATTCACCTTTATGTAATTTATACAACCCCTTTTACTCTAAGTATGCAGTACCTCAAACGGAATAGATGCAGATATCTGCTCTGACTGTATGAAGGCCATGCTTCTGCTGTGCACTCTGCACACCATTTCAATTCTCCATTCTTAGAGCAATAAAAACTTGGAAGCAAGTGGGATGACCCTCAAGAAAAAAAAAAAGCTTATTACAGAAACAAAAAAAGGTCTGGGTAACCTTGTCCTTAGTTTGTCTTCTGTTCTTGTTTATTACTGTCTCAGTAAAGGAAGAGAGCTTCCCTCACTCCACTCTGACCCAGAAGTCAAAAAGGTGAAGAAGCAAACACTAAATACAGCATTGAATATACTTTTTTAGGGCAGGAACTGCAATGTAATCGCTCCTAAAATTATCAAACACAGTTCACAAAACAAGTTGCAAAGGACTGTACAGCAATCCTTGCTGAGGTCCACTTCTGCCAGCTTGCAGCATCTAAGCTGCCTGGTATGGTCAGACAGGGGCTGCTTCTCTGGAGAAAGACTGCTAATACAATCAACATAAATCTCTCATGATGCTCCAGTAATAAAAAGAGCATGTAAATAAAAAATCACCAGTGTTTTACACAGTTGATTGACAAGATGGAATAGTACTTTCCTAAGGCACATACTTGACTGAGTAGGGCATGAAACACTCATGCAGTTAGAGTTAAGCACCAATACCTTAAGTCTGTTCTGAGCTGGGAATTTGAAAAAAAGAAAAATTCAATTCTGTAGAGATGAACTAATCCATAGCAATTTACACTCCAGGCATCAATCTCATTATGGCATCCCTGCCCTTTTCCCCCTAGCCATCAGTACACTGTAACCATATAATTTCAGACCTAACAAAAAACCAAAACCAACCAAGCAAAGCCAACAACAATAAAAAAACTACTAACAAAACCCCCTCCCCCCAGCAAACCCAAAATTTTCTTTAAAATAAATTTTCCTTTTTTTTCTAAACAAGCCTAGATGTTCATGATTTCAAATTCTTAATTTTGTGTAGTTTATTCCATAGACCATTCCTTAAAACCTCATTACTTTATATCATCACAGAAGATTAGAAGAAATTCCTTCCTCATGAAAAATTTACTATAGGAATTAGATATGCAACCATTTTTGGCATCTCTGTGACTATCCTGCCACCTTTTCTCTATGCCAGAGACTTAATTCTTCCTAGGAATAATAAGAAATAATTAACCAATTAAAATAATTATACTGGGTCAATGACAAAGGTTATTTTTTCTTAAGAAATTATAGGATTGTGCTGTGAATTATCAATTAATGCACTAAAATCACCATGGATTGCAAATTCACGCAAACAGAAGTTTCAAAAAGCTGCATGGATTTAACAGTAAATTATAATATAATGTTGAGGAAGTCTTATATTCAGAAGTTAGAGTATGCTTACTACTCTAAATGGACATTTTCCAAATTGGCTTTACTTTGCAGGCCTTTTTTCAAAAGCTTTATTGTATTACACATGCTACTGGCCTAATTTAGCTCTAGGAGCAGGCACATTACTTTAAAGACTTTAAAAAATTAAGACATATCCAAACATTACTCACACAATTAGCTGCTTTTCCCAATTAAAAAATGTGTATTTAATGATGACAAAACTACTCAGTTTGACAAATATTTGTATTTCTGTTTGGCAAAAGTATCCGTCATCTGTGCAGATGTACTTATTAGAAGACACATTCAGCACAATTCACAACTTCACTGTGCAGCACTCACTCAAGTATGAGCGGAATTTTGGGAAAAACGTCCGTACATAATTCTTGCGACACAGGAGAACATTTATAATTCCACTTTATTTTCTGGCATCGGTGGTGGGAGCACTGTATGTGCACACAAGCATCACACACAGAGCTTCTTGTCCCCCACTGCTGCCATGCCACGAACATGACCGCTTCTCAGGAGCATCTATTCCAGCAGCATGCAACCACACTCATGAAAAATTCATGTCTGAGCACCAGTTTAGGATGTCAGTGTTGGCAGGGGGTTGAATGTTCAAATACCGCATTGCACAGGAGTTTTTGTACTTGCTCATCTTGGTAACTGACAGACAATTAAAGACTGCCTTTAAGTCACTAAAAACACCAGAGAAACAATCTATTCTTCTAAATGATAAAAATTTAGATCACATACTATATTACATAGTATGCAACAACAGTGGCATACTGAAAAATTTTGTTTGCACTGTATTTAAATTATCTCCAAATTCAGTAATTTTTACACTCTAAACTGTAGGAAAACCTTTTAATAAAATTTTATTTATCATAGTAAAAGAAAGTTGAAGGTCTGACTAAAGTAGCAACTGGAGAGTCTTCTGCTGACTCTCCCATCTGAATTAACCTGGGAGAATTTGGACTGTTTCTCTGTACAGATGTTCATATTGGGATACTTCTTTAAATAGCTCCTTGCTTAACAGGGAGGTTTCTGGATTACCTACTTCAAGCACTTAATTACTATAAAACTGCATATCCACTCTAGGAGCTAAACATCAGACACTGTAATGACCAATCTGTAAACCTCTGGAGTTTTTTGTTTAGCTAGCTATAGACCTGAAGAGCAGTTAATGAATTATTTTGAAGTACGTGTCCAATCTCAGCTCCTGTAACTCTCCTTTTAAGATATAAAAAAATGGTATTCCTAAAATTAGATTTCGAGCTTTTATTTCCTTGCTTTTATTATTAAAAGAGTGTATTATCACTAAATATCATCATTAAGGACAGTTGAGATTAAGAAAGCACTGCAAGGCTTTACTAAGCAGGTCAGTCAGTACAAATCCAGAGTGTTTTTATTAAACAGCTACTCCTATACTTCCTGTGTTGCTGTTTGTTTCTTTACCTCAACAACAGTAAGCACTATGAGAAGCCTGAATTCCCATGTCTCAGCTCCTCCTGTTTATGTTCATCTCGTGTTTCAGAAACAAGGGTCTGCACCTTCACAAGCACTAGAAAAGCACTACACAGATACACCAGAATGACATGAAGCTGATAGGAATTTGGAGGAAAGTTGCATTGTGTTCTTGGATTTTTCTTGTCTGACAGAGGTGCAGATGTACCTTTTGGGAGCACATCCCAAAACTCTCAGCTTCCTTCCTGGAAGCTGAACAATACTCTTAATTTCTAGTGACCTGTGGAGAACAACACATTGGCTCATGCCAAGATACAGGAAGGCAGAGATGGGCTAGCAACAGCCTATTTAACTTGGTCTGGGTCCACACCACACAGCAAGATAATGGCAGCTGTGATACTGTGCTGATGGGGGCTGAGGCTGATACCTCTCGAGCCACTCAAGAGAGGGAAGAACCGCAGCTTTTTACATTAGGGAGTTTCCGGAGCATGAGTAACACTGAAGTGCAGGAAGTTAGATAACTCTGAGGTAAAAGACCTAAAATTCCCATTTCATTATTTGAGGAAAGCTGCGGAGACTCCTGCTGCGTTCACATATTTTCTGAGCTGCGTGAAGTAGCTCTAAGTAAAAACATTTCATGAGGATCTCACAAGTGCACTACTCGTTAAAGCAAGCATAGAGTAGCTGCTAGACAGTACCTCTTCCTTCCTTCCTTCTCTAAGCCACTGGTTTATGCTCCTGTACAGAATATGCAGGAAATTTCTTACTTTGAAATATTAGCAAGTTACTTGGACAGACAGGTTGGCTACATACAGGTTTTAGAGCTACAACAGATCCATAACTGTTATCAGTCAGTTTTTTTCCTTGTTTGGGCATCATCCAATTAAAGTACAGATAAAATTTCACTTCATTTTCCATATGGTTATCCAAACCACAACTTTCTGTCTTGCACTCACAGTTCTCATTTCAAATGCAAATCCCTTTCTCTTCCCTCCTTTATCTGTTATCTACTATAATTATTTCAAGATTATTTCAAAATTAGAATTAATTTTCTGAAAGTACTATGTTTTTAGTACATAATCTTTGAATTCTTCAGTTTTACCATTCCTATTTTAGAACTTTTTTTGTATGGTATGGTGATGTTTCCATGAAGTGTAAAGGCTGTGATACAAGGAAATACCCACACACTAATTCTAGAATACTGCTGTAGTACATTTCATGTTGGAGCTGTGATACTTCCTATTTATCAGCAAGGCCCAAAGTGCAATAAAAGATCTTTTAGATGGGAGAGTTTTGTTATTGACAAAAGTGAATGAAACACTTTTGGGGTCCAATACACAGCTATGTAGTTTAGCAACTTTGTGGGACTAAAACAGGAACTCTGTACAAAGAGTATTCACTCTGCTTTGGAAGTTCACCCTCTCAGTGCTACCTGGCAGAGCCACTAGAATGGCATTAAATGCTACTAATTTTCCCAATCCATTACTTCCTGTAAGCAAATCTCCAGAGGAATACACTGAGCATGAACTCTATGGGACATGATCTCTACAGCGACCTTCTCAAGACACAGGACCAGACAGTGCTGCCACAGAGCCAGCTGCATCACCTGGGGTCACAGCTACAGCTTGTTCAGCAGCAAAACAGTGAACAAACTACTAAATTAGTGTACTTAATAATGGTACAATGTACTCACTAAAATGGCTTAAAGCTGTAAAAGTGTAATTTTAAAAGTTTTCCACGAGCAGGAAACAAAGACTCAAACCTGGATAAAAACATTACCTATTACACTCTGAACCAAATGTGCATTTTCAGGATTCTTAAAATGTCTGTCAAGTGCAAGCAAGGAAAAACTGGCTTACTTTAACAAATTGTGCAACTTGTGATAAGGAACACAATAGTACTTCTCTTGATGGAATTATTAATTGGTAATGCTTTTCCCATGTTGGTATTATGTTGCACCTCTGCTTTTCACCATTAGTTTTGCAAAAGGAACACATTTTTTTCTTCAGGATGATAATCTAGATTAGAAGGCAATATAATCAGCCTCTTAATTATACATATGCAGAAGGAACACAACAGTTGTTCTGCTTGTCAAGAGGATTTACAGATGTAAGCAGCACAGGGCCAGAAAAAACCCCCATTTATTTAGAAAACTAGTCTTCTACCAGAATAGAGAAGTAAAAAAAGCTTTCTCATTTGATATAAAAATCATACTTAAGATTTATCAGCACAAACTCTATGCAAAATGAAACTAATCGGAAAAGTCACTTTTTAGTGAATTTCAACATTACAGATGTTTTCAATACAGTAAATGATACATTTAAAAAGCACCTTTAAGGCAACTTCATTTTGCAACATGTCAATTTTCTGAAGAACACAGTGAAGAAGTTACTTTAACTCCAAAACCCTAACAGTCAACTTCCTTTCACATAGTGGCATCATCCACAACCTACAACACTATGAGCTGTTCCAGCAGTTCGTTTTTCAATTTAAGGGGAAAAAAAAAAAAAAAAAAAAAGGGAAATAGAATGCTAAACAAAAATATTTCCTTACCCGACAGATTTCTTTTGCTTTTATGTTGCCCTGTTACCAAAGGCAGAAAAACAAAGTGCAATTCCATCAGTCCATGCACAGCTCAAAGCAGTCTCCTGGCACCGGAGCAGAAGGCAAAGCTGAGCTGGCCCAAGTGAGAGGCCATGGCGAGGTTTGGTGGCCTGGGCACAGCCCCGTCCCTGGCAGAGCTGCTGCCCACACCCCGGGAGCCCAGGGGAGGCTGCTCTGAGGTCCCTGGGGAATGAACACCGGTGCCTCCCTGAGCTGTGCTCCTGCCAGGGCAGGTGGGCACTGAGCAGGGGGCAAACCTGTCCTCGTGCCTCCCTGAGGGCTCTCACAACCACCCCACCCCAGCCTCCCCCTGGTGAAACATTCCATCAGACATTACAATGGAGAAAAAGTAAAGAACCTTTAAGGTCACAGTTTTTCTCTTTCACCTTAAAATAAAGACCCCTTTGCTTTCAAGCATGGACTTTTTACACTGGACTGTTACTCTGCACAGTACTGAATATTACCTTTATCTAAAGTATCTCAAGTACAAACTGCACTGAAATATTTACAGCACTGCAATGCTAATAGTGTTGAAATGGTTTTTTGCCTAAGCTTATCAAATATGTAGCTTATCTGGGGGGAGGGGGGGAAGATACAATGTATAAAATTGGAATTAGGTATTCTCTCTGTTGGTTTGCAGTTTTCAAGTTTATCTTACTTTGTACTGGCTGTGCATTGTTTGCCAACAATCACATCCCAGAGGCTAAACAAACTGATAGATGGAAGGGACAAAATACAGGATCTACCTTCAAAATCTGCCTGTTTGCTTGGTCAATCGCAGGGAAGCACAAAAGAGCATTTTAAAGGACTTTGCAGGGAAAAAAAAGCCAGGTTTTCTGGGGCAAAAAAAAACCCAACCAAAAAAACCAAATTGATGAATCAACTGGGGAAAATGAAAGAACGCAAAATAACCCAGTCAGACAAGGTGCACTCATCAGCAGCTGTCTTGTGGCTGAAGGGACAAAACACCTCTCTGTTAAATGAACACACTGGCAACATTTGAGAGCATTAAGGAATTATTTTAGGGCAATGCCTAGACATGCTGAGATTTAATAGGTTTTTTTTCAGACTCAGGGCAGCTGCTACACAACACAAATCAAAAATTTTTTTTAAATTATTTTTAGAAATTGTTCGGATTGTAAAGTATGGATAAGCAAACAACATTGCTGCAGATTATTATATCCAGCTATGTCCCATAGTATGATATAACCACAAATATTAAATAGTTATTGCTTTAATTGGCATGAAAGCAATACTGGGATATATTTACTATTTCTTTGTTGCATTGAGCAACACCAAAGTAGGATCATTGCCAAAATACTTAATGCTAAAGCACATTTCTATTAAATTCATCGTTTGCCAAGATGCAGAGCAGGCAGAGTTGAGACACAGCAAGACTTTACCAGTTCATTTCTCTGGACTCAAGGAGAGTTTTAAGGGAATGCCTGCAGAATGACGAGGCTAGATAAGAAACTCCTCAGCTAATTTTGGCCAGTTCCCAAACCGAAATATTGGAATTGGATTTGGAAATGGTAAAAAAAGAAGAAAAGCTATCTGGATCATGACATTTAACATCTGACTTGTGTAAAAACTGAAAAAAGTCATTCTGCTAAATATTTTCACTTTTAAGACAGAATATATTAACTGAGGAAAGTAGAGGACAAATAAATGTGCTTGAACTCTCTAGCAACATGCCTAAACCTCAAGGTTGAAGTACAACTGACCCCACACAGAGCCATTTGAACATGTGCCAAATGCATGAAACTCAGAAGTTTCATGCTCTGCTAAGGCAACTTTCACATCACTCACTGGCTTCATCTCAGATCAAAAGCACTAAAGGAAAAACTGTGCAGAGAATCTGATTACAGATGGCTTTTGCTGATGCTTTCTACTTAATCTCCTCTGGAATGCGAGGTCATAGCCCTCCCATATTTTAAAAGGGTTCTATATACTATTTGCACACTCAACTATTGTCACTGTACTATATTTTGCTTTCTCATCTGAGCAACATGACTTAAGGAGTTTATTGCAGCCCAGACTCCTACCCACAAAACACACACGCAGGCTGTGTGGTTTCAGAGGAGATTGCACTTTCCACAGTGCTCACTGTAAATACAAAAATATTTTCTATGCTGCAGTTACCTGTATTACAGCCTGCAAAAGATGCAAGGGCTGGAGTGGTACTCAGTGCTGAAAAGAACACCTTAAACCCCTCAGGACTTGTCTGCCCAGAACAAATGCACCTACATCCTGCAGGTGACATGGTTCACTCTACTTTCTGTTTTGCCCATAGACCAAAATCCATCTTCAAGCATCCTGTGCATCACAGGGCAGGTTTCAACCAAAAAAACCCAGAAAATTCAAGGCCTAGCCACACTGGACAGAAGCCTCATTCTTAAGTCATAATCTCCAAACTTCTAACAAGAAATAAGACTTCCTCGCTTTACCCTTTGTTTTCTCACAGAGATATTCCCTTATTAAAAGCTGATTAAAACCCTAATGATTTGAAATCTGTTTTTACCATGAAGAGAGAGGAAAAGGTTTTTTCTTTCCTCTGCCTAAGTTTAACTTTCAGTTTTCAGTGTCTTGTGTCTTCCAACCAGCATTTTTAAAAATCACACTCAACTAAATTGTGCCACACAAAAGATATTAAATTTCCTCTTAGTGCAAGGTACAGTTGGAATACAGGATGCAGTGTTGATGCTCCAAATAAAATGTCAACTGTAGTCAATGTAAAGTCTTTCAAATTCTCATGTGACAAACTACATTGGATGAAAGTAGATCAACAATCCTAGAAAAGTCAGCCACATAGCTCTTTTCTTTCCTTTTTGTAGTAGTCATGCTCCTGGACTTTGAGACCTCATGTTTTTCTATTCTTTGTTTACTTGGCCAGAATTCCCTTCTCTAAGTAATTGTTTCACAATTTGAAATGCAAAGGGGCAATGGAGATTACCTTTATGTGAATATCTTCACCTGGGGGGCCCTTCTCCCCCATTTCAAACTACATGCATGTGCTTGTAGAGGCCTCAAGTGTAGCAAACTGAAACAGCAAAAGTATCTTCAGGTTCAAAAGGCAGATAAGAAATGCAGACCCACATTGAACTATATAAACAATGAAAAGTTTGCATCAGGATCTTTCAGACACTCTAACACCAAAACCTGCTGTGCACAACATAGCTGAATCTGACTTTCTCCACCCAGAGAAATTAGAATTGAAGGGCACAAAAAAATGCACTGATTCATCTGAACTCTAAGCACTGGTCCAGCCCTTTATAGGAAGCATCTACTACAAGCTAAGTACAATACAAGCAAACATTTTTGCTAAACCTTAGAGTAAGCATGAAACTGAAATTAAAACTGTGGGTGAAGTACAAATAACTCAGTAGCACGTTAGAGAAGGCATGCTCCCTACCTTTCATACAAGAGCAATGTAAAAATAGAAATGTAGAGAGGGATTCTTGCCCCAATAATGGTGCTTTCAGCTGCTTTATACCCATCTTGACTTACTCTACACAAATCAATCAAGAGATTCAACTCTGGTCAGACTTTCTGTACCGTCAACTGCAAAGCTTCCCCTGCCACCTCCTTCAGCTGTGAAACAACTCCCAAGCATGGATGCACATACAGATCAGAGACTCATGACCTGGCAACATTTTCAGGCATCTCTGTAGTTTTTTGGGGGGTCTTCAAGACATGCCCCACAATCCCACTTCACAGGAGGTGCCAAAGGAACTTGTGGCCAGTTCAACTGAGTAATAGCTGTTAGCCTAAATCATTTCCTGCAGTCTTATCCCAACCTAATTCTGGCTTGAGTTTCTATCTTACAGTCTCCCTGAAACAATTGTGGACATAGAGGAAACAGGCAGAATAATCAGACAGCTTTCCTGAAGGGGATTTTTTCCCAACACCCCAGCTTCCACTGCCTTGCTTGCCTGCTTCATGGAAAGTAGAACTATGAATATTGTTTGCATGTATTACATCACCTCTAAAATGTCTCCAAAACTAGAGCAATGTAAACAAAGGCTTTCATAAAATTATAAAAGAGCATGTCTGCCATTACAACAGTGCCACCCTCAATCCCAGAGAGATCCTGCACCATTCCCACTGAACAACAAAACCCAAGCAAAACAATCTAATAGCAGGGAAAGACCCACGCTCTGATAATCAATTCATTCCAACCACAAGAAAGTTCAGGAGGGTTTCTCAACTCAAGTATTTAACTTGGCAGTAAATATAAATAACAATGCCCAAGCAATGCATACTAGCTTTTAAGAACTAAATCCAAGCAATCCAAGCTTTTAAAAATGCAGAGTCTCTTCTTATCTTGATGCTTACATGTACAGGTGGACAATAGGAAATTAAAGCTCCTTGGTTCTCAACTGCTTTGAGTCAATTAGCCCTCAGTAATCAGATTAACATTAGAAGGAAGAGTTCTTCCTTATCACTAGTAAGTGCTTCCTTTGCAAAAAATGTTCTTTGCAACCTCGTTCAGGCACCTGGAAACAGAGACCAAGAACTCAACGTGTCTGAAAGCAGAAGTCCAGCAGTTGCTCACCCTTGGGAACAGGGCTCCCAAGGGCAGGTTTAAGATACATTTAGCAGCATTGCATGAGGAAATTTGACAGCTATCTCATTATGGTATTTTTATTCCACAGATAGTGAACCGATCAGCAAGGATGTCAAAACAGCTAATTTTTCATTAATCCTGATTTCAAACATGAATGGGTACAGGGCCATGGAGATGTGAAGTAAGCTAAGCAGCTCCTAAAGCTTCTTTCTTCAACAAGCAGGCCAGAGTGCCTATCCCAGGTTAGGCCTGGGGGGCAGGGGGTGTGTCCAACCCAAGCCTGCAGCACAGCTGTTAAGGCACAGCAGGAGGGATCTGGATATTGTACTTAGTGAATCAGCTAAAGAGATCTGAGCAAGCTGATGCTCCTAATGAGAACTGTAGAATTCCACTCATACAATGGGTGGCAGTGGGCCAAGGATAACTTGCTAAAAATAAGAGACCTAGAAAGATAAAAAAGTGAAAACATTTCTTGCAATATAGAACTAGAAAAAGTCCAGATAATACTACACATATAACTATTAAAACACTCCCTCTTCCTGAACGGCCTTCCAAGAATATAACATTTTCAGTGATTAAAAAAGGGGAGGAAAATGGGGTAATCCTTCATAGCTGGATGAAAAAGATAAAACTTGACCATTTGGGAGTATTAGGAGTATGGTAGAAGACTTGTTTTAAATTAACTCTTGACCATTATCACTAGTCAACTTGATAAAACTCAATGCAAGAATGAAAAGGCCAATTTGAATGAGTCTTTGTTCACATCACCTAGATGCTAAATAAAGATACTATTTATGTGCATTTGTTTTCCCTTGATTTTTTCTCTATATTTTAAAGATCAAAGTGATAAAACCTCAAAAATGAAGATACCTAGTGCTCAGAACAACAAAAGTGTGTGTTTTATTTACAACTGCATGGGTAGAAGTTTACATCACTTTTTTTCCATATCCTTCATCCACATAGGTAAGCTGCTGTTGAAGATACAAGATGAAACAACAGGTAATTAAAATGATAGGTTCTCATGACTGCAGGATGGTTTGCCTGCCTGTAAAAGTAGTTCCTCACTAGTCTCTGCATTAAGAATAACTGGCTGAGAGCAAAGAACACATGGGGCTCCTACCCCCTTCCCCACACAAAACTAAAATCCCATTGATACAGAGTTTTTGGGTGGAGCAACCAAACTTTTACAAAGCAGCTTGACTTTTTCCCAGACAAATGACTTGGCTGAACTTAAGAAACTCCTTTCGCTATTAAAAAATTCCACAATAACTGCAGTTCTAAGAAAAATCCCAGAATCTAGAGTGGAAAACCCCTACTGAATAAGGCTTCCAAGAGTCAGCAAGTCTTAAGAGTTTATTTAAACAGAATTGTCACTCAAATATCAGCAAACTGCATGGACCACACTGAAAGGGAACTAAACAACATAAATCAGGTGACTATTGCAGCTTCCCCAACAAAATCTCAGCTCTTTACAAAATGTCAAGACAGCTGAATCTTAGCCGAGCTCTTAAAGTCGGCTGCATGCATTTAATTAAGTCAAAATCGAAGCCAGATGGCACATGATGCTTTTCCAATAGACTGGATGCTGTCACAAGAGGCACTACTTAAGCATTCTTTGATGATTCCTGGCACCAGTGGCTACAAAAATCTCTTTTTACAATCTACCATACACCCCTCCCTTTTTTTCCAGTCACCAAGCCTTTAAAGAGGGTGGGAAGGAGGAAAAAGAGAGCCCCTGAGATAAATTGACTCAGTGTGTGGAATGCAAGGCAAACATTCCTGTACAAATTCAGATTTGATTTATTTTCTTTAGAAAACTTCAGTGCAGGAAAAACCCCCAACTGTCGGTCTTTGCCTTATACTCACTAAGGTTATCACCTGTTTTGAAGGGAGAAAATGAAAATAGGTAACTATAGTTCCAAAGTACTGCACAGCAGAGGATGATGTGCACTTTAGCCAGTAATAAATGAAAGTGAGCTGGCTACAGAAATCCTTAAGAATTTGGAAGTATATGGCTGCAACATCAACATTTCATCTCTGCACTGCATAATCTCTCAGTGAAAAATGACAGTGGATGCTCCTGTGGTCAGCACACGTGCAATGAACTCCTACTCACCAGGAAGGCTAGCAAGTTATTGCCTGTTGTAGTGAGCCAAAGGTTTACAGGGTTGAGCCAGAACAGACTGGCAATACCATATTTTACCTCCAGTACTGTACACTGTACATGGAATTAAACAGAGAGGGCATGAGCAATGCTGCTGGTCATATTTCTCAAGGCTTGTACAAGCCAGCCAGAATGCCCACCAAGGTGTGTCTCCAAGATGATGGGGAATGAAAAGCATCAGAAGTTAATAAAAATGAAAAATATGCTGCTGACAAAACACCTCTGCTTGATTTTTACTTTGAGATTTTCCTGTTCCAGAATTACTTAAGCAGCTGCCATATTGCTCCCAAAAGGATTCCTGAAGATGTTCAGAGCAAAAGGTGGGAACCATTATGTCTTTTTAATAGACAAGGAAGGTTCAGAGGCCCTTACTGCATTCTCTCTCCATGCTTCCATCAAATCATACTGACTGTGGTTCACTTTTTCAAGCATATCATTGTTAGAACAATCAGACAAAGCATAGACATGAACAAAGGCATAGGACTATAATTTTAGGTTATTTCTAACTGAATGATCTCCTACTGAGCACTACTAGGGACAAGGGTTTACTTGAGTTTTAATTGTGATTGCCACATTTACACATATCCAGTCTCAGTTTTCATTTAAAAATGGAATTACAGACTTGCACTGAGTATCTTACTGCTCGTGCAATCTGTTAAAAACTTATTTCCAGCACTGTGAGGACAAAAACTTGTCTGCTGAAAAGAGTGGATGTGTTTAATAATTTCAGCAGAACAATTCCTCTCTCCTAGTTAGTTTAAAGCTCCATTAATCTTAATGCAAAACAAAACAGTTTCCTTTAACAGCCAAATTCTTGACCTTGAGCCGTTTCAGTGTTGAGTTGGGGGCTGGGGTAGAAAGGACATGGACTGACTACAACTAAGAGCTGAAGAATAAAAACACTTGGACAGAAAAAAAGGGGGAAAAAAGAAAAGAAAACCCCACAAAACTAAACTAAAATTATCTCTGTGAAAGATTAACCCACCAATTTCTGCCACCTGGACATCATCTCCATCTTTGTTACCCATTTTCAGATAGATTTTTAAATATAAGGAGTGATGAAAATTATGAAAAGACAACCAGGAATGCACAAGCTAATGGCTTTTAAATCACCCATCCTAGCACTGACCCACAGCATTAGCCACTAGAGTATTTCCTGACTAATGTTGCAAAAGAAATCCAGTCTAACTAGGCAGCATTATTTTCCGTGTGAAAAAATGTGAGCTACAGATGCTTTCTTTGTGGAAACTGAAGATGCCTCTTATTTAGACATGCCACTTTTTCACTCAAAATGGACTTTCTCCAACCATTTATTATATATAAAACCAGCTCAGAGTTGGACAAAATAAGACCTTTAAACCTATAACTATTCTCAACAGTCAACATCCACAGGGCTTCTTACAAACAGGTTGTATGCTCCCTTTACCCACTGCTTTTCCATTACTGAGTAAGTGCTCAGCACGGTGCTTTTGTTGCAGGGACCTTACAATGTGACAGACCCACGTGGCAGAACACATTTGAGTTGCCTCTAAAATGGCATTCAATTGCCTCTAATTTATCTCAGTACTTTAAGCTGTATTAAAGCATGATTTCCTCACTACATCTTGCAAGGGGCACATTTCATCAACTGACAGTATTTGCCCAGCAGTGACTGTGGCTAAGGGGGCACACAGCAGTTCCCATAGGCTGATTTCTGTGTCTCCCACACTGGCACCACCTTAGTCTGGAGAACAGCTCCTAGAGGCAGCTGCTGTTTGAAATGCTGCTAGAAGGAACCTTTTTAAATGGCTCAGACATCAATGAGTCATCCTGCATCAGTGATCACAAAGCTTTGAGGGGCCTTCTTTTACAGAGAAGGACTGGACAAAGGGTAAGACCCAATTTTGCTTATGAACTCTGGAGGTTCACATTAGACTACACTTTTGGTCTAGTCAGCAGTCACAGACACCTTACAGAGAAAACAAAATAATTGGGATTATGTTCACAAATCTGATTTTCTTCCACAGGTACGTACACAAGGCTGATGTGAAATGAGAGGTACGCTGAGCAGTACTGTCCTCTCAGTACAAGAAAAGTTTTTTGAACAAAAGTTTCTCACTCAACACAAAGGAATTTTTCCAATCATCTCCAGTGCTGACTCAGATGCTTCTTGGCTATCGTTATTACCATTTACCACACAGTTCTGCATATGCCCACTATTCCCACAAGAATACTTACATAAAGACACTTACAAAGCCTGAAGAATTTACTATTCTTAACAATTTTCACTAACCAGCTATGACTAGAGTGGCAGAGCCAGCTTCACACACAGCCTTGACAGCTACTTCAGCGTTAAAACCTGAGAATAAATATGCACAAAACACCAGCTGGTTGGATGCACATAAAGAAGGACCCATCATTCTGTGGATCCAGAAGACTTAAAACTTTTTGTTCCCAGATGAGGAAAATGGTGACCAGCATAAACACTTCAGGCCAAGTAATACTTTAACCCAGTGGCCTCCTCAGTTTTCCTCAACTTGCAACAGAAGAAATTGCATAACAGAGCAATTGAAACAGCCCAGCAAACACAGCAGGTGGTCCTGTCTTAGAAGACTTCCACCAATGGGTTTTGAAATTTTACACTTAGCCTGGTATGCACCCACATACATTAAAGAGCCTAAAACTTTAAACATCACAGGCAAACCAAACATTTACAAAATACAAACCCTATTATTTTGAACAAACCTTGCTGCAATCAAGGAGGTATGTTTCCTTTGGCTGCTATTATGCTCTCTTCCATTTATTTATATAGAAAAAAAAAACAAACAATATTTTCTTACCTTGTTTTTTTAATTGGCTACATATGGCACAAAATAGTAAATGATAAGGCTGGAAAGCAAATTTCTGTCTTTTAATGAACAGACTGATATGCAAATATTGCTAGTATGAGATTTTAAATGCTTGTCCCATTTTACAGTTACAGAAGAGAAGTCTGGCAATTAGAAAAAACTTTGCAAGAATTTTCTGTCTTTCAAATAGGAGAAGAAAAAATCAAATGCCAAAAGACAGTGGGTTTGTAATGACAAGCTTAAGACAGCCCAATTTACCTCAACCGTAGTAATAATAAACTGCTGCTCTATTCTTTCATCAAAAGTACCAGAATACTTAGCTTGTTAAGTCTCTCTGCATGAAAGAGTTAAAAAGCACAGATCTGCCATCAATTAATCTTTATTAAGACTCTCCAGAACAAATCACAGTTCTCAGTTATTCAACAGCAAAACACAAAAATCTGAGCTAGTATTATATTTTAAAAACATCCAGAAATGCTGAGCACAAGTTGAGCACTTCACAAAATAGTTGTTCTGCCAATTTTTCTGCATTTTATTTTAAGGGTTTTTTTCGCAACTATTACCTCCTTATATCTAACTACAAAAAAATCAATGGACAGAAACAGAAAACTGTAAGCAACTCAGGCATACCCATATGTGGCTTCCCTACAGACAAACATGGCACCTCATGGTTAATTAGCCCATTTACAGTAAATGAAGCCCACAGCTCAGCTAAGGTGCCAGCCTGCTGTATTCTCCAACCAGCCAGCCCACACAGTAGGCTGGGAGCAATGATATTTTCTCCTAAGCACAGCTGAGTTCATGGAAGTGAACAAGGGTGTGACAAAATAACAGAAAAAGGAGATTACAAAGAATGCCTGAATCTTGCACAGAAGGTTCTTTAGCCAAAATGAGATTCAAAGAAAGAAGTGGGGGCCTTTAACAAATCCTGAAACAGAATCCAGGCCCCAGAATCCAGGTAATATCTAGCTCACAACATAACCTTACATGCCCTTTTTTCCAATAATCTCTATTTTGGCACAAGATGCCTTGAAAAAAAACTCCATAATTATGCAAAGACTTGTCATTTCAAAAGGCTCACTCACAGCTCACAACCCTTCTTTAAACAAGGGAAGCAACATTGTAACTCTGGCTTTAAGGCAGAATAAAAGACACGCTGCTTCCCTGTGCCTGAGAAAAGCAAATGATGTTCCTACCCAGTCAATGCCAGATAAGTGAATTATGTTGTCCAGGCACTTGGAGAAATGAAAGAAAACAAATACAGCCAGGCAATTTGACACCACAGAGAGAAACTGAACATACTGAAGAAACACAGAAAGCATTATCAATACATGCAGGTGGGTTTGGGCGCAGTGATTATCAAATGTCAAGCCTCAGAGTCAGAAGACATTCTGAAAAAGTTCTTAGGACAGGACTGTCCAACAAATCCAGGACTGGTTGGACAGAAGTCTAACAAATAGGACTATCTTACTGAGAAACAGCTTCATCCTAGAAAGACAAAGTCAATTATCCAATTAAGTAATAAAGAATACTTAATAATTTATAAAAACAAAAAACAGGCTATTGTCTGTTATTCCATGAGACTACACACACACAAAAGCCCAAACACTGAAGTAATGCTCAAATTGTGCTGGTAAATATCCCTGATCATAAAATGGATTAGGTTTATGTCTTATAAACAAGGTACAAGAGCACTGATAGAATGAAAATACAGCTGCTTGTAAAATCTGCTTTTGGTTAGGCATCACTGAGCATAAACCCATTGCTCACACTGCAAGACAGGTTTTATTTCAGGTCACTCTCTAAAATCATCAGGATCATGTAACTTTATTTTGTATACAGTCTTCCCTGCTCCCTTAAAGTCACAATGCTGCTATTCTAACAAATGTCAAGAACTGAACTAGAGAATTTTGGAGATCAAGAGGGGAGCCTCAGTATTTGATTGGAGAAGTCAAAATAAATAATTTAGATCTGCATTCACAATCTCTAAAGATCCCGAGTAACAATTTATGTGCAATAAACACACTCACACAGCAAGATGCTGCATTGCCACTAACAGTTACGTAGAGCATTCTGTAGAACTTTAAAGGAAAAAAAGTTTTAGTGACAAACCTAGAAATTCCCATATACCAGAATAATTTCTTACAAAATGGAGAATCAGAAGAACAGTCACACTGATGTAACAGCAAGACGGAGGAAAAAAATCTGACCACAACCTTCAAAAAAATCAAGACTAGGCTACATTTTAAAGCAACTCCTACTGCAGAGTAGGACCCCTCATTTAAAACAACCTTGCTAGCTCACAAAATGAAATCAATATATTAATGTCTACAGTAGCCCCACAAAAAGTGCAGAGAAAGTGAAGGCAAGCCCATGACTACTAGTTTCAACCAATTTACACACAACAGAAGATATGGCATTAGTAAAACACAGGAGGCAACAGCAAAAGGTGATTGCTGCAGGCTTCTGTCTTGAGTTGAGTCACATTATTTGCAACTCAACAGAAAAGAAGTACAGTATATTGTACAGATAATTCTTTCTCCCCAGAGAGGGTTTCTTGCTTTTTTGATGGTGTTTCTTAACAAAACTTTTACAAGAAACTATGCTGTCATAGGATTAAAAATAACTCTCTAAAAGGCCAGTCAGGAGAAAAAAAGGGATACAAATAAAAAGGCCACCAGTTTCACAATATTGAAAGGATACCAAAAGCATTTCACTGGAATCTGCACCATGGACTGTGCTGTTCAGTATTTCTGGTTTTAGGAGTTTTAGTTCTGGGTTTTGTTCATGCTGTTGTCAGTAATTTTGTTTCCAACTGATCTGCAAGAGGATGAACAAAGTTTGTCAGTGATGTAAGACTACCTGGCTTAGTCAAAGCTGCACTGGCTGCAAAGAGCCATGCAATGATGACTGAATTGCCTAAAGTCACTGTAGATAAGGGAACAGACACACAAAACTCCACACACACCCACACACAACAAATACCACCCAAGGCAAGGCTCTCTGGGTATGCCAGAGATCATCACTTGCATCATGCTCTGTCTGCTGTGCTCTGAAAACAGCAGTTCAGTGGTCACCACCAAACAAGTAAATAAAACATCTGGAATGACCAGAAAGGGAACAGCTTGCTCTCTTTCAGTCACATGATGGTCCTGTGTCATTGAATCCCCTATGTTACTGTAAACAGAAAGTTTCATGTAATCCCACCCAAACTAGGATCCGGCAGAATTTAGAACATAAGAGCACAGAACAGGCTAGTCAGAGATACTGACCCAAAATCTTCACAAAGAGAATTTAATCAGGACAGACTTGAGCTTAGAAAAGATGTAGCAAGAATAATTATTATATAATAGACTGTAACACACATTTTGAATCCAAAACAAAATCGAGACAGTTATTTCTCAGATTTATAACAAAGCCAGCTATAGCTGGCTGTGTAAAATAGCATCATTTTTTTCTTAAAAGCAGATAGGAAATGTTGCCAGTAGATACCAAGGAAGGCAAAAGTTCAAAAATACAGTGAGTTTAAAAAAAAAAAAAAGTGTCCTGCCATGAATTTGCTAATTAACTTAAACACAAACAATTCAGACATCCCTACCTTTCTACTAAAAAACTGTATCAAAAGTGAAAGAAAGGGAAATACTAATACTACTACTACTACTAAAAATAATAATTTTTAAATTACATTATACTTCTGCTTCTTAGAACTGTTCCTCAGTTATTATTATCAGAAATATTCCATAGCTACTTCCACAAACAGGAAATTAGGTGCAGTAGACTTTGTCCCTACTCAGTACAGCTGCCCTCATGTTCCTGGATACAGGAGATGTGCCCACCCAGACAATATCCCCGTCTCATGATGCTAAGGAGGAAGATGGAGGAAATCAAGCTGTAACACAGAGGACATTAAGCTGCCTATACAGCAGCTACTACAAAATGCATGTTAGCAAGTCAAGAAGAACAAAAAGTAATTTATTTTTTGATTTAAAAGTAGAGGATGCTGTCAACAATTACAGGTAAGGTGTTTTCAGAAAGAGGTATAAGGTCATGATGTCTCTAAGCAACATGGTGATAGTCAAGAGCAACAGATGTTGTTTTCAGGACTAAACAGGTTTGGAAAAACAGTACTGGAAGACTGCATTCATAGAACAGATATTCATACGATGGCAATCTCAAATGAAGGAGCTACAAAAACAACAGAGGTCTAACTCTGAAGACAAGACAAAACAGTGAATGATGAAGGAAATATAGCAACATATTAAAAAAATCCTTAAACTGTGTGGTACCAATTAGCCTGAGATACTCATGGCAACATTCTATGTGGAGCACTAAGAGTATAAAATAAATACTAAGAGTATTTTGAGTGTACTTACAACCTAGAGTCAAACAGAAGCTTTTGAAATTAATTGATACAGATCTGTATTGCTATTTATCAAAAATTAAAAGGAAATATTACTGACTGGAAAGTACTGCTAACTTATCAGGCTCTCTGGTTTGGACTGGACAGTAGATAAATCACCATTTTGTCAGCACATACTGACAGAGGCTCATCGCAAACAGACTCTACCAGTGCCAACAGTTACCATTTATGGAACAGAAGAATTTCAGCTGGGAATTTTAAAGCTTCATGAGGAAATTGTAACTCCAATCCCTAAATAAAGCTGACAAACACTCAATTTTTGCAAAATCTCAGAATACCAAGGCCAAGTCGTGGCAAAACAAAATTACATGAACTAATGACTAAATAAAAATAATTCATAAGTTTTACTCTTGCTTGCAGTGAATCCATAAATGTATACCTAAATAAAATGAACAGAAATCTTCCTAGGCAACATATCTTCAACTGAAATTACTGGTCTCCTAACTTTTCCAGAAGGACTCTATAACTACTTTTTCACTCTGTGAACTACCAGAGTATGTTCTTTAAGACCTGAGAATACTGGTTGTCTGTAAATGTATGAAATTTTAAATGTGGAACAAATTAGAAGCTGCTCTCTGAGAATACACAGAGATGTTTCTGCAACAATCATTACACAGAGACTGCCACAAATCAGGAAAAAATATGTCTAGCCCTTAATGGAAATCTTTGATTGGCAAAACCAAGATGTTTTCCTCATCAGTGGGGCAGCCAATACATCATCATTGTTCATGACCTGCATGTTAAGATCTCATCACATTTGCAAATCTATTAGCCACATTTATTTCCTGCAGATTTTTCCCTCTGAAACTACCAAGCAACCAGAAACCATGCCCTGCTACAAATCGCACGCTCAGGGAGTCACAGGCTGCCCCAGCCAGGTTACAACAGAGCACCAGTGTGACACAGCAGCCCAGGGGAAGGTTTCCTTGGGAGAATTAGGAGCACAAAACTGATACAGCCACAGAGATAACCACAAGTTGCTGCTACTGTCATCTCATATCATTACCTCCAGTGCTGCTGCACACCCTCAGGTCTCCACCCAAAAGCAACCCCAAACAAGAGGAGTATCCTGGCAGAAATAGGCACTGAGGTTTGTTTTACCCTTAGCACCAAAGAACTTGTAAGCATTTTCCTAGGAGTGCACAGCACATCACAGAATAGTTTGGGTTGGAAGAGCGAGTTCCTCCCCCTGCCACAGGCTCAGATACCTTCTGCTAGAACAGGTTGTTCAATCTGTTGTTTTCATTAAAAACACGTTATGATCCAAATACATTTACACATCATCAGACACACTGCTTCAAACTCTATGAGGAGGAATTAAAAACAATGTATAGTAATGAGAAAAGTAGGAAATTCAAATTTAAAATTAAATGCAATTTTGATTTCAACACTAAAGATTTTAAGGAGTTTTTTTTACTGCCAAGGTGGTTCTTGTGAAGAGAATGGATAATTTTAAGAATTTTTCTACACCCCAGAGAAGGCCACACAAAGAGACCTTTACCTCCCAACACTACTATGACACTGAGCATAAGACTAAGAATCACCAAGAAGAGCAGGAAATAATACATTATTCAAAACTACAGAGATATGACATTAGGCATAATCATTTAATTATTACTTGCATCTAACTAATCTTATTGATTTTTTCTCCAGAGCTACTGAAGCTATAGCTAAGTTCTTAAAAAAAAAGGGGTGGGGGGGGGGAGGAATATAAAGAAATTCCAACACCATCCTCTATAATCTCAGAAGTCATCTGGAGTTCACATGATAAATGAAAATATTGTACTATTTCAGAGAAGGACCTGATCTCATATCTTATATAAACAATCTTACGATCATGAAAAACAGGGATTTCAAAGCTGTGTTTAACTATCAACAAAGCCACATATTTTCATCTGAGTATCCTGCAAACACAATGCAATACAAAACAAAACTCATTTTTTCCCCTGTACTTTACTTGAAGTAAAAGTAAGACTTGGGATCAGTCAAAATTTTCATTGCTCAGTTGCCCTTTGACAACTTGACAGATTACAGATCCTATGATTTAATAGAATTTACTCTGCCACCATACAACTCCAGCTTTTTGGTTTTGAATCCCAATGTATTTTCTGTTTCTTCAGAAACTGTGAATGGACAACATACTAAAAAGGTCCATCAGTTCACAGTCCAGCTTTATTTCTGACCTACCTTCTTCCAAGTACACTGATACCGAGCCAATAACTTCTTTCGCACTAAACAAGTATCTTTCAAAAAAACAAAACAAAACCCACAAAAAAACCAGCAACAAGCCACCAAGCAAGAGTAAACATAAGAACAAAGTTCCAAGACATACTGCTTAAAGGGTAGAAAAAACTATTATTATTATTTCAAACATGGCCAAGTCTTCAAGTTTCTTAATATTAAAAATCCATTGAATTTTGGTCTGTATTTCAATTTCCTTGAGTAAAATACACTTTGTCAGTTTTTAAGTAACTTTGGCTGTTTTCCAGCACCATACTAGATTTTCAACATACTTTTAATAAACTGGAAGCTTGTGTCAATTGTCAGCACCAGGATTTAAAAACCTGCCAATTTATGGTGACTGCAACCTTGGCTGTAACACCCAAAACCCTGCACTATCCCTTCTTTTACTGCCACTGCATCATCAACTTCACTTCAAAACCTTGGTCTCTTCTTGCCTTCGGGGGGGGTGGGAAGTCCCCATCTCATGTGCACAACCTGCACTGCATTACTGAGGTGCAATAACTGAGGTAACAGCTTACAGGTTTGGGGGTTTTCCCATTCCTTTGAGAACCAGCTCCAGCATTCAGTAAGCAAAGGTTATGAACTTCAAGATTTAATTTTAATATGTAACTTTGAAGCCTTTCAAGAAACTGGCATCCATTATCAGTTTTTTGGTCAGTTCAGGAAATGGACCTGTGAACATAAATCAAATAAGAACAAAACGCATTTGAACTGTCACTTTTTTAAAACAAAAAACCTCAAAACCAAACCCCCAAATATGCTGAGGGTCATAAGGTGTTCCTGCTTTCCTTCCAAAACTGCAAGCTTTGCATAAGGTACTGAAGAATGGAAAATTCCTTTTCTGACACTGTACATTAAAGTTAGCTCTGCTGTTTAAAATGCCTAACTACTCCTAGTCATGATCCTTCTGCCTCAACTCACATCCTAACCAGAAAGGGAAATAACTCTCACAATATCTCAGAAAGGAGACGCATCTTTCTAGTGGTTTACTAAAATTTAATCAGCACATGGACAACTATCATCAAACACTACAAAACATCCTCTAACCTTGCTACTCACTTTTGTCCTCAAAACTAAAGCTGGAAGAGATGTTTTAGCTGCCTGACTCACAGAGATAGAGAAAAAACAATGTGCTCTCTTGCATACCAAAATTCACTGGATACTTTTTCAGGTCACAGTTTGTTATGTGTACTCTGGCTTTGAACTAAAAAAACCAGACTGATTAACTTCAAATACAACTACAAAAACATAAAAGTCACAGTTCTTCCTGCAAGCTCTTGAGTTCCTATTCATTTGTATTTAAATTTATGGTATAGAAAATACAGACATCATTTTGTTGCTCTTATTTACATATTATACCTCTCTAATGAAGTAGTATCTAAGCCATGGTTTTACAAAAATCATCTTGTGTCCTCATCTTACTCCAAGATCCACTTCAGTAATAAACCACAGGTGGTATTAACCACTTCACTAATCAAAGTTGTTCAGTGCTTCCATTATGAGACCATATTTTCTTTCAGTGGTTGATGAATTTGCCATAGTTCAATTAGTTAGGTAGAAACTCTCCACTGTACATATAAGATTCAAACATTGATTTTTCTTACATTTCAACTGAAATGGTTCATCCAGTTCCAAGAAACAAATGAAGAAATAAAATTATGAAAAGAAATCTTTAGGTTAAGAACTAAAACTGGCAATTACATTTGAAATACTCTAGTGGCCCCTGCTTCAGGGGAAGAAGTAATCAGACAGCATCCACAATGTCACGCCTTGTGTCCCTTCACCTTTGAAAGTGCCCAGCTATTAGAAGTCTCAATCAACTGCAAGTCCTGAGAGAAGGTCCTTCACACTTTGTAGGCTTTGGCCTTTAAAGGTAGAACAAGCTTTGGAGTCAGGTAATGAAATAGCATAGTGAAAGAAGCAGGTAAAGAAAGAAAATGTTGGCTATTTAATGGAATTCAGAATCACTCAGGTAGAGAATGACAAAGGAAAAAGACTTTTAGGTAAGAAGAGGTAACACTCAAATGGGTTAAAGGAAATTCAGAAAATTCTGAGCCCAAGCACCAGAAAGAAGAAGAAATTACAAACATCCCCTCCAGAACCTGGAGACCAGGTTCCTGAATCCAAACATTGCTATGGCAAAGGAGAAACCTAAACCCACTGCACAAGGTACCCCAGTCACCTTCTAATGCTGAGTCCCACAGGAAAATTAGTTTGATAAAATTACATAGACACTACTAGGATACCAGTTTTCTTTTTCCTTCTCTTAAAAAAACAGTAAGTAAAAGCAAAAAAACCCCAAAACTATTACAAGAATTTAAAATGTAAAGACCAAATCACTCTGTAAAATGATTTCAGACTTCTGTAATTGTTACATATACACAACCCTAGCCCGGATTCCTTACAACCATGCAGAATAACATGCTAATGCTAAATTTAATGGACAAAAAGAATCATAGAATGGTTTGGTTTGGAAGAGACCTTAAAGATCATCTCGTTCCAAAACCCTGGCCATGGGCAGGGACACCTTTCACTAGATCACATTGCTTAAAGACCCACCCAACATAGCCTTGAACACTCCCAGGGATGGGGCATCCAGAGTCAACAGATTTAAACAAATCAGAAAAATAAAAAAAGATATTCAGTACAAAGTTCAAAAACATTTTTTAAAGCAGTAATTACTAGCAGTATGGTATTGAAAGGTATAAAACAAATTTTCTTTAGTATCAAAACAAGAGGCCCAAAAAACTTCACAGAAATTTCTCCAAATTCAGAAGAAAACTTGGCCATAAAAAACTGCAGCCAGCAACAATCAAATGGAACAGAAAATTCCAGTTTTAGGCAAAGAAGTCCCTATAAGAGATGCAGACCCAGCTATAGTATGTCATGACTTAATTTACTGCTGATTTAGCAAACATGCTCCCCTAGATAGTTAAATGTCAAGTATTTTTTGGTAGTCAAAAATAAAAACAGGCAAAATAGTTTTCTTTTTACTCTGATATTAATAATTGTTATGCCCATTTTGTCCTCAGAAGAGAGGTGAACACATTTCAGATTCAGACTGCTTGTTAATGAAAATTCAAAAGTTAGGAAACAGGGATAAGCATTTTCAAAATTATTTTGGTACTTGAATTTAATTTTCACTGGAAGTCAGCTGGACTAAAGCCTGTTAGTGACTGCAGAGCATGTGACTGTATACCATGATATTGCCACTCCCTGCTGCTCATCTCCACTCCCTCTAATCAGTTAATTAAATTGCTCATGCAACATTTCCCCAGTCAGCTTTCAGCAAAATAAACCAGGTTGCTAAAGACTCGATGTTTGCAGCAGTGGATTTAAGGTGGAGCCTACACTAGCCCAACACCTTTAAGCTGAAATGCAGGGTGATGGCACCAATTGACACAATACAGACAGCAGCCTTGTAGCCTCCAATTACTGCTAGTAATGGGCAGACAAACTAAACATTTTATTTTGTCTGCAGCTAGAAGAAAACATGCACATGCTCCCCTCATTTTGCTGAAACTTGTATGTTGTGCTATCACCTTAGACAATTGATGAAACCATCATCAATCTTCATCACTGACAGTATCTTTCTATTACAGAGCTGTAAGTGTGTCACAATCATCAGAAATTGAAGGAAATTCAAGTGGTCAGCAAGGACTCATTTTGGCTACAAAAATATATTTCCGTAAGAAGTTTTATTATCAATAATTGTTTCAAATGGCTGGCTGACCTACTATATAAGTAATCCACACTCTGGGGTTTTTTTGCCTCACACTCAGATGCTGAGTCACCTCACTCCATTCATCTCTTCTACTTTCTGAAGCACCAAAAGTATCTGTGCATTTTGGTTAAATACTGGGTTTAATTTTGTAAACACAGACCTAACTGTACACTTTGGTAATGACTTATGATGAACATTGGAGATAATATTTGTGTCTGCTGTGAAGAAAAATGAACAGAATCACCTAGTACAGCCTTTTGACACAACTCTGTGTATCCCAAGGGTTTTCAAATATCTGTGTTCTAGGTCTTAATAGAAACACAAAAAAGTCTTTGTCACTGTAATATCTCAGCCCTTCTGCACCATGTCTGTTTCATGAGAAACAAGACTTCTGTGAAATAGCATTAGTTCTATTCATCATCAGAGGCAAAGCAGACACAATTCCACAGAGGTACATAAGCAACCCACGGCAAAAGAGGTAATTAATTTACTAGATCTCCCAATTTTCAATGCAGTAAATTTCCAGCTCTTTGCTTCTGATGAAGCTTTGCCAACTCAGACCCTTAACTGGCTTCAAGGGAACAACCAACCACCAGAGCCACATGCATCTTCAC
Organism: Melozone crissalis; assembly: GCF_028551555.1. Classification (NCBI taxonomy): domain Eukaryota; kingdom Metazoa; phylum Chordata; class Aves; order Passeriformes; family Passerellidae; genus Melozone; species Melozone crissalis. The sequence continues at coordinate 55,405,565 of NW_026535791.1, read as the reverse complement.
TTGCACATTCTGATCACCAACATCTCTGACATAACAGGTCACAGCTACAGCATTTGTTAAGATGATGATTTCCTGAATCAGACAGAAGACATTCAGTTGAGCAACAAAAGACTTGTCTTGCACCCCTCCCTAACAAGACTGAGTAATTACAGAAACTCCTCAGGTCTCCAAGGTGTCAGAAAAGGCACGGCCCTACTCCCTGCTCCTGATAGCTATCTTCCACAGCAGTCAGGAAAAACAGCAAGTTCTCAGAAGGTAAAAAATGTAGGAAAAAACTTATTTTACCAATATATCACAGGAGTTTCCATTTTATAAGTAGGGGAGCAAATTTTTTGATGTTACCTTTTATGAGACAGGATAAAGGAAAAAGAATAAGAAGTACAAAAAGTTCTATACATGTTAAGAATACATAATTTAAAAGGGAAAAAAATTACCTCAGAACTTATAAGTTGTGTTCTACCAATTTTTTGAAATTTAGGAGAAGCATTATAACACGAGAGTTGCAATTAAAAGAATTCAGTATTTATATCATATCTCCCACAGAACAAGACATTGGTTTTTTAATTTTACAGGAGCCTTTCTATTTGGAAATAAAGGCACTTGACCAAAATAGTCATGTAAGAAAAAGATTAAAAACTGTTTATAAAAGCTGTTTTTTAAAGTATACAGTTCTCTTAAGTCTTGAGTTAACTATTCAAAACAATAATTATGTTTAACAGACACATGAAGCTTCAAGTTTTCCCTGCTATCCTAAAATTCTTTCCACATATAAACACCCAATAAAACACTACTTTATGTCACACAGCATGTTTGTATCTTTCTTTTACTTGAATGAATGGCTGTGCAATGGATGTTTTGCTATTCCATTAAAAAAACCTGCAAATGTTTCTGCTGAAAATCTAATGTTCTGCTTTCTTCTGGGTCAACAAAATATGAATTTGTAAAGAAAAGAAAAAAAATTGCAATACTGTAATTATTGCATTATCCAGAATCCAAATACTCATCAGTTGTATAATTCACTACATCAGATATCAGCCAGCTAAACACCCACAAGCCCATTTTTGCATGTAATTTGTTTAAGAAAATTAACACACTGATGACTAACTGACACTGTGTAGGAAGCACTTCACTTCCTTTGTCATTAAACCATGTTTCTACGATACTATCCTAAAATACCGGAGTACTTTAATGAAAAATACACAGCTTCCAAATAAAGTATTGCTATTCCCAAACAGTGTTCACTGCACCAAATCAGAAGCTTATTTCCTAAAGAATTCTGACTAGTTTATATGTATTTGGGAAACTGGGAGACACTGCTTTATTTCATAATTTATGTGGAAGTCTTCAAAGCAACTGTGTAGCAAAGAATGTTTTATCTCAAGAGAGAGAAAAAGCCCCAAAATAATCTGTTTGTATAGCTTTGTGAAGGTTTTTTTGAGAAGAAGCATATTTTACTGAAGAGGAAAAGTACTGAAACTGCAATTTTGAGTACAGCAGTAGGTACCTGTGCATCACTTCTGAACAAATTTACTGTACTTTCATGCTCCCCATTGACAGATCTCTCCCTACTTCAGCTATCCAGACTTGACTGCAAGTCCATTACAGAGAGAATATTCTAGGAGGACTGAGGATGAAGAACTTGTTACTCTAAAATTAAAAAGTTTGGCCATTTTAAGAGGCTGTGGATATTTTGCAAGTAAGTTTCACATGGATCTTCTTTCATTAAAAAAAAAAAAACAAATCCAAACACTCAAAGCATAATTTCTAATGAAGTTTGTGCATTTCCATTATTAAAAAAAAAACTTAAGTTTCAGTAGGTTATGCTGCAGTTTCGACAAAATTAAATTGAATTCACCTTCACACATCAGCAAAAGCATTCTTAGACACTCTGCCAAACTGCTCAGAGATGCCTCTCTGCTATTAACAGAACATTAAACATCCAGTTGTTTTAAATTACACAAATGCACAGCTCAAGTCTAGAGTATTTTCTGTACAGTGAGTACAGAAATGATCTAAAACTTATAAACATGATTGACAGAACAGCAAAGAAAAGATCCATAAAGCCACCTACAATCACAACAGCAAGAAGACCCTCAATCATGATCCATGTTCCTTCTGAAAGGTCACTCAGGCAGAGAAATGACTGCAAGAATGGATGAACATGCTCTGTTAATAGCTATCCAAAGGGATACAGCCTCTCAACACTGAAGCAGATTTCCCAAGTATGTTACCCATTTCTAGCTTTCAGACACTAAGATTTGTCCACCCTTTTTTGTACCACCTTGAAAAATAGGCCACTCTACCTCTCTAAAAAAAAATCCTCATTATTAAGTACAGTTCTTCAGAAAATCTGTATCTAAGAAATGTGATAATGTGTTTCCTAGCTCATATATCAGTGAATAGATATTTCTAAGCACGTAGGAGGAATTTAAACATTTCAAAGAACCTAACAATTTAGAAATGGACAGATTTGCATGGAGAGAAAGCAGGGCTGGTGGCAGAGGGGAAGTCCTCCTTTCTATAAAGGGTGAGGTAGGAGAAGTGCAGGGACAGGATGTGAGGCATTCCCCTCAGTGCCAGTACTACTGAGCTTTTGACTAAACAGCTCAAACCTTTCAGTAGATTTTGGCATTTCATCAGGGTTTGGAGGACTTTGAAATAACCACCTCTTTTCTATCATCAAACACTCAACTCCATCTGTTTCTACTCTAAGAGTCAACCCAAGAATTGTGTACCTGACACAAGCTATTTGGTTTCTCAAAGCTGCAATTTGCTGCATTTCCAGCATCTACCAGCACGTTGGCTCTTTCTGCCTGGGGGAGTCCAGCACACCACAAAGACCTTCAGATACACAAGAAGGCCACTAAAAAAACCTCAAAAAAATTATGTGGCAGATGCCATTCTCTTATCTGCAATAAGAGATCTGTGCTTACCAAAAATGCCCTGAATTATTCAGAGCCCAAACACTAATACTGTATTAATTTATGGAGAGAGGAAAGAAGGTCTCTCCTAAGTTCATAAATGTTGTCCTTGGTAGGTAACAACTCTCCCCTGATGAGCTTGATAAACCAAAATGAAAAGCTATGCTCAGAAACAATCAGAGAAATAAACTCTTAAAAAATATTTTAGATATAGGCACACACACACTGCAAATGCAGAGACAATCTTGCTCAGTAATATTTCACCTTACCACAGGTACCCATGGAAGATCCAGGTATGTGCTGAGGAACCAGGGGTTTCCTCAGCTTCTCACACAGCTGACAGCAAGGGGCAGGCATCTCCAGAAAGCAATTCAGAGCACTTAAGTCCTGTCTAATTTAAATACTACAAAATGCTTTTCAAAACTATCTCCTTGCAGTAAACATTCATCTGAAACCCGGACCAACACCAGCAGAAGTCTGCTGCTGGCCAAAACACACACAGAGGGTACAAACACCTTCACAACTCCATCAAGCGGATTTTTGAAAACTGATTCCCGTTCAAAACTTTGTAGATTATTCCTGTCACTGAATGAATGCATTTAAACACAGAACATTCAGTTACCCATTCCAAAACCCTTACATTATCTCTTGCTTGTATATGACCATATCTGTGAAGTTAGAAGTAGTATAAAAATTACAACTCCCAATAATTCCCCCCAGAGTAGTGATAATATTCTTGGAGAGGGTATGAGGGGATAAGGAGAGCACAGCATGCTTCCTGCATAACCCTTTAGAAACTGAAAATATTTTGCTACATGGAATTAGACAGCTTCCAAGGTTGTTTCTTACCTTAAAGATAAGCAACCCACCCCAAACACACCCCCCAAAAAAACCCAAACTAAAAGAAAGCCCAAACCCAAAAGTGGAGAATTATTTCAAGTTTTATAGAGAGGCATCAATACCAAATAGGTTCAAAATAAACAGCTGAAAGCAAGTCCTCATAGATTAAATGAAGTCTTAATATAACTGCATTAATTTTTTCTTTACCTGTGAAAATCTTCATGTACTGTATCTCTTAAATGCACAGCAAGTAAAAAATCTCCTTAATATCTAGGACCTGTCTCAAACTTCTATGACAAACTGACCCACAGAACTAGATCCATATACATATTAGGTATTCTATGTATAGATTACAAATACATAGGAAGACTAAATACAAACAGCTTTTCTTAAGAAGAAAGAAGCTCACATCTAATAATATACTGGCTTTGTTACTACCAAACAGTTGTTTCCTCTAATCTATTCACAGCCACGTTTCAATTCCCATTTACCTTATTCTTTCCACATTCCCATACTTTAAACACTCATTAAGCAGGAGAACACACAATGAACCAAGGTCTGCAGATAAAAATAAGCAGTCTATTGAGTAACTGAGTAAAGCATATGTAGCATATGCATAAACACCACACATACCCACACTGGTTTTCCTCTTAAAAAAGAAATAAACAAAACCATAAACATGATGGATATCTAGATAACAAATTGCATTACTGGCAAATCTCTGATAACAGCAAGGAACAACTAGAGGTGTCTTGCAGATCTCTTATTTCCACATTTATGTCTATGATAGCATCCAAAATTCATACTGAAAAGCGCACATTAACATATGTATGAACTAACAACCAGAGAAGTTTAAATTGTTCTTTAAACAGACCAAACATTGAGTCAATCCAGCTCTCTCACTCCTAGTGCAGTAACTATTCCCACAAAATACACAATTCTTCTGGTAGACTCCACAGAATGATTCTGTTTGTGTTTTCTTTCAAACTAAAAAAATCAGGATAAATTTGACAGTTTTTGCCCAAGTAGCTGAAAGAGGGAAATGCAGAGGAGATAAAAAGCAATTTGGAACCAACCAGTATATCCAAAACTTAGAAGTTCACTTGTTGTAACAAAGTTTCTTAGCTCAGATTTTAAACAGAGCACTCTGAGTCCTCTGGAAGATTTCTCCCCTGAAATGTAGTGTGAAATGCACAAAGACTGCAATTTCAGCACTGCAGGCTCACACCATTAAACCCCACTCTCACGCTGTTTGACTGCTAAACACCTCACTCAACTGACTTGAGACTTCTGAAGTCACAAGCCTTTAAACTATCCTTTCATTTCAACTCCTTACAGCTTTTAGATCACATGTGGCAATATCCAACAAAACTTTTAAATGCACCTTTCAAAACTGGTGCCATTTCAACTGTCAAAGCCCTCACAAAAATAAAACAAATCACCAAAAAAAAACAAACCCACACAAAAAAACCCACAACAACAAAAAAAAACCAAAAAAAACCAAAAACCCCAAAAACCCAAACCAAACAAACACACACACAAAAAAAATCAACCAAAAAAACCCCAAACCAAAACAAAAAAAAACCCAAAACCCCAAAACCAAAAAAACCCTGCAAACCCAACCTCCCAATCTTCAGACCTCCACACCACATATGAGGGTGGTGGGCTCCACCACTCTGCCAGTCAATTACCAGTCACACTAACGAGGTCATTCACTAGCCATTAAAGCACTAAAATCGAGACCATTCCCTTCATCAACTAGCTTACCAAATTAAAAGCAATAAGATCTTCCTGCATCAAAGCAAGCCAACTCCTCTCTTCCAGTAACAGAAACCTGGGATCTAATAACCAGCCTCCAAGGAAAGCACCACCCAGAACAGTTTCTATAGCATTGAAAAAAAAGCCCAATCTTTAACATATTTGGCAGGGGGAAAAATATAAATAGCTACATTATACTATTTCAAGCCTAAAACATTCATTTTAAACACATTTCCTAGTATTTCTCAACTATCAAATTGAGCAACACAAAAAGATCCAACTCAGACCATAAGCCCCTCTTGCAAGATAAGAAGCTGAATAAATGTTTCAAAAGAAACATAGAACATGATCTGATACATTCTTCCAAAATTGTTCACTAATACACTTGTTAAAATTCTGACACATACAGGTCAGTAATTCTACTTGGGTTTGATGACCAACAGAAAATGAATAGAAAACAAAACAGCATGAATAATCCTCCATGTATTATCTTTCTAGAACTGAAGGAAGTGAATGAAATTTGTTGGGATACAGAGACCTAGATTAGAATTCTTTCTTGACCACAGTACAATGCCTCCTAAGAACTTATAAATCAGCTATTTACACAAATGGCTGCATTTAAGTCAAAGCAGTCAGGAATTTCACAGGATTACTGGTAAATGCTGGTTTTGTGGACATCAAACTTCACAGCCAAGTTTAAGAATTGTTAGTGTCTACAACGGTGCAGCTCACTTCAAACACCTAACTTGGGGGAAGAAACTGGTATTTGTGTTTGATTAGGTCTTTTTTCTAAATAAATTTGTATACAGCATCAAATAAAGCTCTTTTACACTCTAAATATTGTTGCAGTATGGTGATGCAAGTAATTGCTTTTAGTTATGTGTTTAAGGCCAAAAAATAAAGAATTATCTAACTAAAACAGTAATCACTTACTACTGACACAACAAATTAATACAAGTCACATGGAGAAGTCATGCAGCCAGTTAACAGAGAAGCATTTCTTTATACAATTTAAATGATTGTTAGGTTAAAAAATTACAATTCACACCTAACTGCAGACAGGAGCACATTAGGAAAGTGCAGTGGAATAAAGAAAATAAAAGTTCTGAGTCTGATACTCCTTTTTAAAAGGCAGCACCTCCAGCTGGGGCATGAATTCAGCACTGATTCAGGACACAAGAACTCTATCTACTAAATCAACAACAAAACTTCTTGCAACAGTCCAGGTTTCACTTGGAAATCTTGCTGAAATGCCAGCCAAGCTCAGCCTTGATTAGACTGCAATGAGATCATAGCTTGAGGAGGTATAGCTGTAGGCTCTTGTAAAGCTGATACTAAAGAGAAATTCATTTAAATGATACATCAATCTTTCTTGAAATGCATGGACTAGAATGTTCTCATATTTATTAATGTAATATGGATAAAGCTGACTGCAGAACAACTTCAGAGTTCTTAAGGATATTGTTAGCACGGGAAGAGGAACGACTTTCTACCCACCACCCACAATCAATAGTATGATTGACACTGCAAGTTGGGCATCTCAGATAAGAGCACTTTTAAAGTAAAAGTAATCAAGATAATGCAGCTATTGGAGATTTTCTAGAGATTCACTCTTGAGCGCTCTGCCTTTCATTTTCATTATTTCCAATAAGACCTCCCTCTTCAGATGTTGTTTCTCTAAAAAAGAGGAAAATACAAGCTGAGGCTCCTGAGACTTCTAATTATTGTCCTCTAAGTTCTCATTTCACCTTTTGTTGAAATATGCATGCTGCCATAAAAAGCAAGTCCTTTCTTTTAAGATGTCAAATTAGGCAAGAACAAGCTGCCTTTGGGCAATTTTTTGGAATGTTATCACACACACATGCAGAGATCAGAAAAAATGTAAAGCATTTTTTTAAAGGGACATTAAAAAATAGTGGTATGCAACACAGTGACAATGCTAAAAGACTTTTTTCTTAAATATTAGCAACACCATTTGCACTTGGGTGGGGCAAGCTTTAAACGACCAGCTATGTTTAAAGATCGAGCAAGCTGTATCATGCACCATTTTTCTCTGTACCTATTGCTGCAGTAACAAAAAGGGCAAGGAAAAAAAAACTAAAAAAAGGCTTGTGCCTAGCAGGTGAACTTGATACTCTGCCTACCTGGTTCTATTTCTGGACTATTTATCCAAGTCTTGTGTCAGGTACAGGAAGAAAAGCTATTGTGAATGGGGAAAGCTGCCCACCCTGAAAGTGCCGGGCACCAGCAGTGTGACTGAGCACTGACCTCTCCGGGGCAAAGCACTTCCCTCACAGCATCAATCATGGAATGGTTTGGGCTGGAAGGGACCTTTAAAGGTCATCCAGTGCAACCCCGCTGCAATGAGCAGGGACAAAACTCCAGCAGCTGAGCACACACTTACACCCCTGGCAAGGCTGAACACATTTTCTCCTCTTCAGCTTGCCTTGCTTTCTCTGATTATTGGCAGTTTGGTGGATCAAAAGACACTGTTGTTTTAATTGACTTAATTTCTAAAATATTCTCAAATAGTTGCTGCCAGTGTTTGGCCTAGACTCTCCCCATGATAGCCGTAGTAAAAAATTTCCCTTCCTATCAGCAAGTGAAATAGCCACACCAGAGAAATGGAGAAGCTTATTACAGAGAAAGTGCTGAACACCATGTATTTACTCATTAATTTTTCAATCACAGTATTTTTTGGTGCTACTTCTCTGGCAGTTGTGCCATATATGCTAAATAAAGTGGCAAATATTTACAAACACGGACTTCCCAGCATTTACATAAAGGTGCAACTTTCTTCAAAGGCTGATCTTGCTTTTGAGACTGTAAAAGCGCAGAGACAAGCAGAATTTTGGAAATCCCCCTTAAGCAGCTGCTATCTGAGACTCCATTCACACCTTGTCACATTCCTCGAAGAGCTGGCAGCTGTCGTCATCCACCCTCACTTCCCCAGAGATGCTCTGGACTGGAGTGAGACAGAGCTTTATGGCCAGCTAAGGCTTACACACAGATTCAATCCACAAACCCAGGTTTTCCACAGCCATCCTGAAGGATTTAGTCCACTGGGTTTTCCTGGGTCTCCCACTGACCAGCCATCAGTCCCCTGAGAAGGAAGGACACGTGCCACAGAGAGAAGCGCTGGTGAAATGGCATCTCCTCATCCTGGCAGCCCAATGATCCTCACTCAGGAACAGGGTAACAAGGTCAGAGCTCTCTTCAGCTGAGAGGAGAGAAACCTTACATCTCCGGCAAGGAGGGGCTGCTTTAACCACTCTCTTTTAAATTATTCTTCCCACCACTAGAAGCAGTACAGTAAAAACCAAAACACCATGATGGGTGGGCCAAATTAAGATGGAAAATTTTGCAGATAAAAAAATCGTAGTCCTGGGCACACAAGTTTCAGTCCCTGGTTTCAAAACTATTTCTATACCACTGTATCCAAGGGCAAACAGAAATATATTCCAAAATTTAATCCTAGGTCTGTACAGATGGACCCAGATTGCTCTTCCACACAGAGGCACAGCTGTGTGGTTCCTTAATTATTCCCTTGCAACAGACCCAGTTTAAAAGGTTCCCAGGCACACTCACTTCTCTCCACATACCACAGCCACATCCTCATGCCACAAATACTTATGCCTGTTACTTAATGCCTAGGTAACATTATGAATAAGCATCACTGATCAGTCTTTAGATGTAGCATTTATTAGCCATTAGCAGAAAGGTGGAATTATTTGAATTGGAACTTAATAGCTGGTGCACACATAGAAAAATAGCTCTGTTCTCCTTCTCTCAAATGCTCCCAGCTTTGCTGTTCCCTAATTCAGGACAGTGGTAAGCAGCCAACACTCTTGCAGTCATTTTTCAGCCTATACATCTGACACTGACTGTTGTTCCCTGAAAAACAGCACTAGGGAAGTGATCTAGAAACAGATGGTTTGAAAAGTTCTCACTGGGAAAGTTCATAACACAGTTGTTTCAAGGGTGGGAGAAGGGAACCAACTAGAAAACTCACAACAAAACCAGATGAAAAATAAGATTAGTAAAATTTCTGTTGCAGATAAACCAGGACTTGTTGACCTCTGACACTCTCTGGCACTTTCAAAATGGGAACAGGCAGAGTCCGGAGGACTTGGAGACAAAAGTATATATATATAACTTTCTGACAGATCTTGAGCAAAATGTGCTTTGCTAATGTGACTTTTTTTTTTCACTACAACATATGGATATATTTTCATGTGCTTTCACTGTGCAACATGAAAGCTGTCTTAACTGCAAAAACCAACAATTACTGAGAATGGGGGCTCTTAAGTCAAAACACATCCAGATGAAAAAAATATTCTAAAAAACGTGAAGCATTTCTTTAACTTGTGTCCAGTACACTGAGAGTAAAGCTATAAAGGACAAGGAAAAAAAAAGAAAAAAAACCCAATAAAAAAACACAAAAGAGAAAAAAAGAAGGCAACCAGATAGTGCATATATACCCAAGCATGTTCCTCTACTCGGCTTCGGTGCATGGATTTGATCTTTGTCCACAAGACCTTTTTGTTTAAAGAAGAAGGGACAAACAAAGGCTATCCTAATTACTTAGAATTTGCAAGTGCAACGGCAGCGGATAGAACAGCCTCGGAGCCGCGAGTTTCAGTCTCCATGCCCTCTGCGCCAGGAGCCCGGAGGGGAGGAGGGAGGGACCAGCCCAGCAGAGGGTTTCGGGTCCCCTAGCCAGTTACCAGCGCCAAAACGACGGCGCCAGCTCTTTACCGGGGCGTACGAGCGGAGCCGCCACGCTGCCTGCGCCCAGCAACCTGTTGCCCCCAGAGCTGCGGGGATGAGCCCGTACGCTCCGGTACCGCTCCCCGGGCGCTGGCGGCGGCCGTGGGCCCCGGAGCGCTCCGGGCCCGGCGGCACCTGCGCTGGGCGCGCTGCCCCGCGGTACCTGCGCCCCGGGCTGCGGGCGGGCGGCGCGGCCGGGCTGTCACCGCCGCGGGCACGGCAAAATGGAGCCGGCCGGACCCATCTCCCCCCGCCCCGGCGCCGCTCACCTTGGTGATGATGAGGGGCTCCCCGTGCTCCCGTCCGCCCTTCACCGTGAAGCCCCAGGGAGCCCCGCCGGTCAGCTGCACCTCCACCAGCTTGTAGCCCTCAGCTGCCCGCTGCTCCACCATCACCATGACGGGCCCCGGTTCCACCAGCCCGCCGCCGAGCCGAGGGTCGCCGACGGCCAGCCGCTCCCGTCCGCCCCGCAGCCCCACGTCCTCCATGGAGCGCCCGTCGCCGCCGGGGCTGGCTCGCCTCTCCCGGCCGCTCCCCGGTGCGCGCCAGCCGGCGGCCGCCCGCGGAGCCACCTACCCGCCCCGCAGCGCCGGCCGGCCCGGCCCCATCGGCGGCGAGAGAGGGCTGCTCCGCCCGCCCCCTCCCCTTCCTCCTCCCCCGCAGCCCGCGGTATTGTCTCACGCCGAGGCCGGAGCCCGGCGGCGGGGGGGCGGCACCAACTTGTGGCAACTTGGCGGCGGGGCAAAAGCCGCCGAGCAACGCGGGGTGCTGGGAGGAGCGCGACGGGGAGAGGCGCCCCCGCCTCCCCTTCGCCTCGGAAAGAGGACGAAAGCCGCGTTTCACCAGCGGGGCAGCCGCTCGCCCCTCCCAGAGAGCGGCAGCCCCGCAGCGCGATCCCCCAGCCGAGGAGGAGGAGGGGGGAGAGGGGAGCAGCCCCGGGCCGGCCGCCAGACAAAGGCGGCGGCGAGAAGGTCCGTGAGCCCCGAGTCACCCTGGGGCCGGGGCCGTACCCAGGTCACCCCCCCACAGCAGAGACGGCCGCGCCTCCCCTCCGCCCCCGTTCCCAAACAAAAGCGGCGAGCAGGTGGAGGGTGGGGTGAAAGGGCAGCCGGCGGCTGCGGCCGCCCCCCGGGCAGGAACGCCCCGCCTCCGCCGTGCCAGGCGGCGGGGGGCCGGGGCTGGGAGCGCAGAGGGGGCCGGCTCTTGCCGGCTTTTCCCGTCTCGCCGCGGTGTTTGGGGAGGGGAGGCCGGGCAATGCGGGGGGCAGTCAGGGGGCAGCCGCAGCGGGAGCCGAAGGAAGGAGGAGCTTTCCGCCGGCCCCTCCCGGCCCGCGCTGCCTCCACCACCTGTGGGGCGGGAGGGGCCGCGGGCTCCGGGCCGCGCTCTCCCGGCCGGCCCCTCTAGCGGCAGCCCCGCGGCACCGCCCGGCCCGGCCCGGCCCGGCCCCTCCCGCCGCCACAACGGACGGGCCGGGCAGCGGCAGGAACCGGCGGGAAACGCAGGTGAAGCTTTCAGCAAAGAAATCCAATGGAGAAGAGATGTGGAGTCCTAGATTTTTAAAAAAGTTTGATGGCAGAGTGCGAGGCAGGACTAGAAGTGCTAATCTGAAGGCAAATCTTGAATGGGAAATAAATGCAGGGTTTGGGTTTGCCTGATGCCTTCACTGAGTTAGTGCTGAGGCTGGGAGTGAAATGCTTATTTTTTTGCAATTCTCCCGGTTTAATTGAATCACTTTATAGGAGGTTTCAGTGCCTTAAATCAGGACCAGGGCTGGCCTGGAGTACCAGTGTGCTAACACACAATCCTCCTTGGCATTTCACTGCCAAACAGGCAAACTACTGCTTGATCTAAGACAGAGGGAAATCTCTATTTTCATTTGTGAAAGACCAGTGAACCTCAAGGTACTTTTTCATGTGGCAAGCTGTCTCATGGAGGTGCCTGGTTATATGCAGTGGGATTTTACACTTTTGTATGATGATGTAACAGGTCACATATTTTGCTGTCTGAAAGTGAATCTTGGGGCATTCTGATTATGTGGTTTGTTCCTCTAACTCCTGTTTCAGTTGGTTTATTTCTCATAAAACTCTCCTGCCTCAAACAAAACCTTTATTTTTATTTCTTTTTTTTTTTTCCCTACAGTACTTCTAGGATTAGCTACAGGATGTTTCTTCAATACCTAAAGAAAACTTTGGGTTCAGAACACCTGAACACCTGAGGTGTCAATCCCAGCAGCAGATTGGAGAACATCTAGAAAAAAGAAAAATATATGGTTAGGATGATTGTTGTTCACTTGTGATTAAGGGACAGAAGGAATAGTGGAGAGGGTACTCAAACTCATGCATTCTTTTATGAGAATCCTGCAAAATACAAACCTTATACCAAACCTAGGTATTGCATCAAGTTATTTAAGGTCTCTAATGACTCATAGATCCTCAGTCAGATTTTTTCTGCAATTATTTTCTGTCATATAGGTAAGCAGAAATTCAAGTAGTTTTCCCCATGTCCTGTCTCCAATTCTTGGAATCTGAAACAAAGTCTTCATTTAATGTTTGTGTAACACATATCAAGTTGTCTTCACAGCAATGTGTACTCAGTAACATATAGCTGGAAGTTTTAAGGAGCTGCAGTATGCAATTTATTTTCTGTAAGTGTGATAATGAAAGGAAGATACACTAAAGTTTAAATAATTATTCTGTATCCCCAAGTAAGCACATTGAAATGAAAATTAAATAGCTCACATTACTAATGAAAAGAGCAAATACTGCTACCAAAAAAAGTCTTCTCTGTTTATATCCCCCCTTTTTCAACTGCCAAACATTAGTTCTTCATCTTGAACATTTTTTTGTCTATAGAAGTTCAAGATTTACATTACTGGTTTTTAGAATAGGTCTTAAAAATTCAGTATTACATGTTCTGGCTTTTAGAATAGGTCTTAAAAATTCAGTATTGAAGCATGATGAGGAAATCTGAGCACAGATTTTAAAACTGGGAAATCTAGAACCAGGAACTGGCAGCTATTGAAAACTGCTACTGTAATTACATCAGTGGAAGATGTGGACATGTAGCTCTTGGGAAAGCAGTTGCCTAAAGGAGGCATTTTGTTCTACAGAATTTATTCAACCTCCATTCATTTTGTTGCACATAGTAAACAAAGGATTTATTGAATGGATTCTAAAATATTACTTTTCCTTTGTGTGATAAGAGAACCAATGATAACTGTATTTGTCTAACAAAAGCCTCAGTGACCAAATCCTCAGCTTTTTCTCTTGTCAATATTTTCTGAGCACACAGAAGTTACCAATAGAAGGTAGAAATGCAGGATACATCAGGGTGCCATAAATATATCAAAGGAAGTAACAGACCACTTTTTCACACTGAGGACGGAGAATGATGCAGCTATTACCAGCAAGGTATGAAAGGGATCCTTTAGTGTAAAAATGTGTGCCAAAGATACATGTATCAAAGATGCTTCACTGTGATACACAAAAGTTACCCAAGAGCCTTCTCCTGCTGTGCAAAGGGAGCAATCACACTTGTATTAGGAGATGGTTCCCAATCCCCAGATTGTGTGTCTCTGCCCTGTGAAACAAAAGCTTTCTGCAGTAAACCAGTCTCCTCCCGTAGTGCTTCATGTCATCCTGCTTTAGTACTTGAAGCTTAATTAACTATTTCAAGTGAAATTTTGTTCTACAGAATTTATTCAACCTCCATTCTGTCTGTTGCAAGTATTAAAACTCTCTGTTCCCTACTTAGTCACTGAGATTATGAAAACTGTGAATAAATTACTTTATGGCAGTATTTTATTTGAACAGGCACAGGATGATGTTAAAGCACAGCCTGTTTCACCTTTGTGGCTGTACAAAACCTATCTTTTCCTTAAGGCACAGCACCTTGCAGTGAATTGCAGAGGATACCTGCAGGGTGGCTCTAGAATAGGCTGCTTTACTTTCAGACCTGAGGCCATTCATTGTGCTGGACATTGCAATTTCAGGAGGGTTTGGTTTTTTTTCCTCAGAAGCCAAGAAATTTGAGCGATGTAGAGGCTCCTGACTCATAGTTAGAGAGTAAAGAACTGAGATGAGGTAAGGCTTTACAACCTCCCACTTTGGCACCAGCTCTTCCGGAGCTAACCACCAAACATCAACAGGCTGGTGAAGAGACAAAGTGCCTCTGCCTCGGCCATACAAAATCAAAGGCTCATGCCCTGCAGCATGCATAGTGCATTGACAATTTAAGTTCAGATGCCAAAAGAGAAAAGCTGATCCATGGTACATATTCTGAGAGAAATACAGGATCATGGAATGGTAAGAAGGGTTCAAAGGGACCTTAAAAGATTATTTAATCCAATGTCCTGTGGGAAGGGACTTTTTTCACTAGATCAAGTTGCTTAATGCCCCATCTAACCCAGCCTTGAACACTTCCAATGATGGTGCATCCACAGCTTCTCTGGGCAGCCTGTTCCAGTGCCTCACCATCCTCACTGTAAATGATTTCTTTGTAATATCTACTACCTCTTCCTTGCCTGTCCCTTCTGAGTTTACAACCACTGATGGCAGCCCTCCAGTCATGCAATTCATATTCACCACATTTCAGTAATAGTGATTAGACTGTAACTCTCTAGTTGCACTGGCTTGCAGCTCTTTCCTCTTTCCAGCTCTAATGTCTTTGAAAATTATCATCACAAAGACCAAAACAACTGAAATAGTGATAAGAAGTTCCTGCAACAGAAGTGGATGGATTTTTTGATCAAGCAGTTCAAGGTTTGTCAAGCTGCTGGCAGTCTGTTGTGGAGTCTGAAAGTCCTGAGAACCTGGAGAAACAGGTTGAGTAGCAGCCCGACAGACAGACATGCTGGCATATCTGGGAACCAGGAGGCTTTCCTTTGGAAACCTGCCATGCTGCTTCTGATGGATTCAGCATAATCATGCTCTTCTGCAAAACACTTTGATTCCAACAAATTACCCATTTTCCCAGAATGAAAAATACCATGTTGTTAAGTTCCAGCAGGATGTCTCTGATTTAGGCACCTTAAAAACCTTTCCCAAGTGTGTCTTGTTTCTCCTGTATTGCAAGTAAGGCTTCATCAGCACATAATTAGTGCTGGAGCAAACCTTAGAAGTTCTCAACCTTTCAGATATATATAACTCAAATACTTGATGAACTCTTTATTTCTTTACAATTAAAATAAAATCTGTGTTCTTTATCTAAAGCTTTCTATAAAGGTGAAATTCATGCAAGAATACCAGTTCAGATGATGCTCAGATATTTCTGTCTCCCATGATGATTTTGATTCAAACTTTGTTCAATTCTCTCTTATTCTCACAGCACATGAGCTTTGTACCTCAAAGCAATTTTCTGAGGGTGACAACATGAACTGTGGAAGAAGGCTGAGAACTGAGGCTGTGAATGGCCAAGAGAAAAAAATATTACAATTTGCTACAAATAATATTCTTGACTCAGATCTTGTGACCTATTTGACCTGTAGAGAAGAAAGGGAGATGAGTCTAACACAGACTCCTATAATCCATAGCCTGCTTAAGGACTTAGAATTTTCACAACTCTGCATGATAAAAAGATTGATAATCAAAGAAAAGGGCAACTCCTCATTTGGTTGCAGAGTCAGAAGATAGCATACAGCTAGCAAGAGGAGGTGAATAGGTAACCAGTTTTCCCTGGAGATGTAGTTTTCAGCTTGTAGTCAAGTTCAGGCACATGTTAAGTCCTGCCTTGGGCCACATTCCCTCTGGTATCAGTGCATTTGTTCCCTTTCCAGTTCCTACATTATTGCCCTTAATCAAATCATATTACATCGCAGAGTTCCACTTTACAGAGAAACCAAAGAGCAGAGTGAGAGCACAGAGGCTGAAATACTGGTACGTGACAGTCCTTACTGTTTCATTGTCAGCAGGCTGACTAGGCAGCACTTGGACACGGTTTGGGGGATGATGTGGGCCAGGGACCATTGCTGTGAGGCCCTAAGGATGCCATGCTTTTTTATTTGTGGAAGAGAGTCCAGCAGCATATGCATATATACTGCATTTGATCATATGTATGTGCATTACAGCTTCATTAACCTGGGAAATTTTTTTTGCTTCATGAAGTTTCATCATTTCAGTGAAGCATCATTTGTAATATTTATTCTTGCTACCAAGTTTCTGATCATTGTACATTAGGGAGTGCTTTTCATGGTCCATCTTCTTTGATAACACGTGTTACATGATAACATTCTCTGTACAAACTGTACTGTGCCGCATCCTCTCATGTACCATAAAACACTGACCCATTTTAAATATGTGAGGGATAGTCTCAGAGGCTAACAAGAGTCTTTAATGCATTTAAACTCTGATATCACAGCATGTTATATCTGAATTCTGTACTTGCTGAAGATGGTCAGTGGAGCCAAGATGGTCATGGAAAATGCAAAGGGAGGGTTTCAAATGCCCTTTGTGCAGAGAATGCTCCCAAGGCTTTTAAAAGGTAAGATAAATAGCAAGAGGCTGGAGTATGCATGAGAGCAGACAAAAGCCTTGTAATCTGGTATTTTTCACTTGGACTTTGTCTTCATTTGCTAGCTAGCCCCAAACAGACTTTTTTCTGCCTATCAGCCATGTATAAATAAATCTCTCAGTGCTTTCTATAAACAGACACAGTTTCTGCATTACAACTGACCTTTCTACCCTCAGCTTGATTACACAGAATGTGCACCATGTCCAGGTGAAGGTCATAGGATGCAGAACCTTGTGAGAGTCCATCTAAGCATGCATAAGGCTTGAAGTACATGTTCTTTTTTTGTTGCAGTGCCATAGGAGTTTGCCCTAAAGCATCAGGTGTGCTCAAGAGGCTGTGGTCAGCAGTGGCAGATGCAGGGCATTGCATGAATGTGGTGATATTAAGGATGATGTAAGGCTGGTTTGGGCATGCCCAGGAGTCCAGGGGGCAGAAGTTCTTTCTGTGCGTGCCTCTTCCTCACAGACTGCTATGCCCCTTTTTGCTGAAGGTATAGGTGTGGTCTTCTCTCAGTTCTGCTAGCAGATCTGCTAGCAGTTGATAGGATATTTGAGGGAATCCTTTTGAATCATATACATGAGTAAAAGTGCAACATTCAGATTAGCTTTCCCTGGTTGGTGTTTGGCTTAGAAAGGATGAGGCTGTGGAAGATACTGTTTCTTTAGCCTGAATTTTGTGTAAAGCAGACTCATGGCAATGGAGCATTGTTAATAAAGTCCTGAGGAAACAGCTTTGGGGTGGGAGTATATTGCCCATCTTCTTTGTTAACAGAGATCCTGTCAGAACCTCAAAATTTAATTTCTTTTGAAGATCTGAATTTGTGGAATATTAAAGGTATGCAGAGGATTACTCTCAGAACACTGCTTTTCTGAAGCTGTTTTAGGACCAATCAATTTATTGGAATTGTGTTCACAGGAAACTGACTAATAGAAGCAGCTGATGTAGCCAAGCTGTAATATAAAAGTATAATGTAGCTATATTGCTCACCTAAATATATATCCAGTAAACTACATTGGATGCTCATTACTTTTTCCACCCTGGACTGTGAAGTCCACCTCTGACAATGAAGTTGTGATCTTTATTCCTGAAGAGTAGAAAAGTCAAAAGAGTGGATCACAAATCCTTTCTGCATTGCAATGTTTCTGCTGCTATTACTGCATTTCCTCTGGATTCTCTGAGCAAGCTAAGCTGTGTTTTTTAGCTATCTGCTCATTTCAGAGACTTCGAGACAACAATTTGTGGAATAGAAGGTTGAAACTTTCCTTCACCCATTCTCAGGATGCTGCAGGTCTGACTGCTGGCCATGCAACCACTGCAGAGTTAAAAAACCCGGTGATGCTCATGGGATTTCCAAGAGGAACATTGTCTGGTGTCTGTGGTCTGGACCTGGACTGTACATTTTGTCTGATTTCCCTTCAGTTACACTTGTTTACAGTGTCCAACAAGACCATCTAATTGGCTATGGTACACTGAGATTTTTATCAATTCAATAGAACCTTGGAGAGTTCTTGCACTGTAAGAGCAGTGAAGTTAGTGCTGAAGTATATTTTGATTAGATTACATAGACTGGGCTGAGGACACAGGTTTTATAAGAGAAGTTTTTGGTGCTAATGGGCTTTGAAAATATAACTGCTGGATGGTGGGAGATGTAATCTAACAAGATCCAACCATCTAGCAATTGTATAAGGGATATGAGAGTGTCCTACCTAATTTGTCCTGAGGGAAGTTATTCTTCCTTTGGAAGACACTGAGGACAGGATAGGCATTCAACTTTTGTAGGTCGGGGTACATGCCTACAAACATTACTACCAATTTTCAGTATCACAGTGTGTGAGAGATAATATTCTTTCTTTTGACAGTCTTCTTCATCAACCAGTTTCTATTCAAACTGGGTCTTGTGGTGTGCATAGGTGTGGGACAAGGTCTCTTTATTACACATTTGCTGAAACTGGGATATTTTTGTTCTGTGAAAGAGTGTAACAATGACAGTGACTAAGGGTGGAATTAGTTGAGAAATGAGGCTGGCCCCAAAAATCCATCTCAATGCAAGTTCAAAGACTGTAATATTCTCAGCATTGGCCTAGAGAATTGGGGAATTTTTTTCTTCTAATCTCTAAGCAAAAATAGTTTTCTTCAGTTTTATGGACAAATTTTTCTACTCAGTTATTTTGTACTTCATCTGTATAAATCTTGTTTACTAGTTTAAATACATTAGAGTTACAGTTTAAAAAACTAATTTGTGTATGTTTCTTCACAAAAGCCAGATAAGTATATAACATCTCCCTGGAGAAGGTATGTTGTAAATCAATAAAATACAAGTAACTTGATTGCACCAGTCAAATACACACAGTTATTTAGATGCTCAAGTGCACACTCATTTGATATATTTATGTTTTTATTCTTTGAGAAAACAAAAAGAACTCAAATATTATTACCTTTATGCAAATGAGATACATTTATCCTCAGCCTTTGAAATTAATATTCACCATCCTTAAAAGTCAATTTTTATTTTACAATTCTATAATTGTATTTATAAGACAGAGGGAAGGAAAATGATTCCTGTTTTTCTTTCAGTAGTTTTTAATGGAGGGAGTAGCTATTATAATCTGTTATAAAATGTTACACCTTGACTATCACTATTGTTCCAAGAGCCCTAATTTTACAGACAACTAGGAATAGCAATAATGGAGTGTGAATTTCTCCATTCATTCCAGTTATGCATTAAATTAAAGGTTTAAAATTACCTTTTAAAAACTAGTACAGCTAATTATGGGACAAACATGTCTCACAGTTTTTTCCAAATTAAATCTAATTGCAGGAGGTCTGGGTAGATAAAATAAAGAATGGTGCTAAAGCATGTGAAAGATTTGTATAAGGAACATTTTGCAGGATCTGTTGCAGATACCATAACTGCATCCATTAAGCTTGAAGACAGACCTAGCTTTCTTCAGTTTGGGAAATGTTATGTCACGTAATGTGTAAAAAACTATGAGATACTGAACTTTGACAAAGTCTAGCTTTTACATTTGTGAGGTGGCTAAGATCTTCTCTGGGACGTGTCAGGCAGTGGTGCATTGAACTGTACACATAAACAAAAACAAACTATTCTGTGTCTCTATATCCACAAATTTCCTTTTCCTTTGTAAACCAGTGCTATAGTCCCAGACTTAATTAAAACAGTGATTAAAGTATGTGCAGCTGCACACTCAAACATAAGCCATACCCACACTCCTTAACAACAGAAGTGCATGCCTGTCATATTTTTGTAAACCTGTTGCTTTCCCTTTGAAGCAGGCAAGCCAGTGTTTCAGCTGGTCACAGACTGGGATGAAAGGTTGTGTTCTGGGTCCAAGAAGAGAGTGAGTAGATATTTCTAAAAGTATGGATCACATAGCTGTTTCCAAAGGAACACAGTATTGTTCTCATCCTTAAGCACACTGTTGCCAATGTCCAAAATCGTGACTGGAATTTTCAGTGCTATGCAGTGTTGTGCAATGTTGTACTTGTGCTGTGAGTGTGATTGATTGCTGTTTGCAATGCCAGGAGGGGTTTATTTTTAGTGTTTCTTGTATGTGTGCTAATGGTTGTCTCCAAGCTACATCATTTGCTTAGCTGAGATCCTGTCTTGGTGGAGAAATGAGACATACCATGTCTGCCTTCCTCATACACAGGCAGAAGTGAGAATTGTGTCAATAACTTCAGAGAGTAGGGAATTAGGACCTGTAGAACGATGTAAGTTTTGTAGAATACTAAATAAAGGTCCTTAACAAGAAAAAAATAAGTATTCTCTTATTTGTTTCACTATTTTTTCTGCTTCCTTGCCTTTGTCCCCAGCTTTTATCCTCTTATTTTCATAATCACAAGAAGCCAAATTAATCTTGAGTATAAGACTGCCAAACCAGTTTTGAATTTCTTTGACTGTTTTAACTCTCTATCCTTTGAGCCCAGCAATGAAAACCAGAGACTAGCTAGCTCTTACCAGCTGAGGTATTGCATGGCTCATTAATTAGGTAGATGAATCTCCCACTCAGCCTCAAATGTTGGCGTATTTTAGACACCTCTACTTCTATCATGGTAAGTATCAGTTCATTCATGGGTCACTTAATTTTCCTTTTTGCATTAGGTATGCTACAGGTCATGTGCTTTGCTTCCAATAAAAACCACATACTCCCTCTGAAGAAACTACAAAATCAAGTCCTGAGAAATTACAGGAGGGAAGGAACCCAGGAGAAGAGGTTAAAAACCAATGCTCCACTCAGAGGAATAAAGCAATAAAAGGAGTGGGCACAGCTGGCAAAACTGTGGCAAGAATAGAAGGGACATATAAAAAAATTAATCTCCAGAGTACAGGAGTACAATTGAGTAATGAAAGTAGTTTCAAAGTGGCTGGAAAAAAAAAAGGGAGAGAGAAGTTATAATAATAAAATGATAAATCCACATGGGCAGAGTAGAAGATCACGGTCAAGATCAATGAAAACAAACAATAAGCAGAAAAAGCAAAATACACAAAACATTCCTATCTGTAAGCCAGAACAAACTCAAACAAAATCAGGATAATGACTTGACATGCTTTTTAAATTTTTGAAAGAAAGAAAATGGCTACAGAAATAGCAAAGGGAACAATTTTAGAAACTGATATTGGGAATGAAAGTATTAAACAGTTTCTCTGTAATATTTCAAAGCTTTTCTCTTCTAAGTATAAGCCAAGCAATATAATTTTTCCTTCAAATTAGAGCAATTTTTTTTCATGTATATGTCTTTGAGTTGTATATGTAGCATACGATGGCCTAATTTTAACAAATAATCTGTGGACGTTAATTCCTTAGTTCTTTAGTAGCCAGGGAGGTTTCAATGCAGTATCTTGACAGAAATGTGGCAACCCCATGCACTACTGCTCTAGCAGAGGTGGAATAAAGTCTGAGGAGTCCCAGACTTGTACTGATGACAGAGCCCTGTATTGACAACCTCAGCATGAGTTTGTATTTCTGGAGCAGAGCAATCTGATTTTGCAACCTTGCTGTCCCCAATATGTTTTTGTATACATGGTAGCAACAAACTGTAGGATTGCAACATCCAGCTCACTCACCTGTCCTCATCCAAGGAGCAGGGAAATCTCTTTATGCTGGAAAGCAGCAAAAACACTTGGCAAAACATTCAGCTCAGCTGCCTGTGTTTCAGAGTCTTTGATGACATGTATGCCTATGGTCACTGGAGCCTCCTCAGCTCACCCTGTGCATTTATTTTCAAAAGATCTGAACAGCTCTCTAGACAAAGTCTAGACCATAAGCTTGGCTGCCTAAGACCTCAGCTGACTGCAGCAGGAGCCCAAACACCTTGTTGATGTATGGCCCTGCACGTGTAGGAGCCTGGCTTTGCAGGCTGACACTCTGCTCGAGTGCCAGTGCCCGAGCAGAGCCCCAGGAGTGCCCTGGCACCAGGATGGGTGGGCACACATCAGACCTGGCAGCTCCTGGTGCCCCCTCAGCGCTGCCACCACAGCCCTGCCACCCCAGCCCAGCACTGGGAGGCTGCACAGCCCCCACCAGCAGGCTGAGAGGCTTGGTGCAGTTTGTTCTTTTGCTGGGATCGAGTGTATGAGGTCTCTTGGCCAATGTGTGCAGCAGGCACCATTTCACCCAGGGCTGCAGCTGATTTCCCTGCTGAGGGCAAACTCACTGTGTTCATAACCACTACACACAAAACATTCCATTGTCATTCAGGAGCCCCTCATAATTTCTGCCAAAAAATAAGCCAGACCATTGGGGAAAAAAATAGGTTAGGTCGTTTGTTCTTACAGGGACTAATTATAAAATCCATGACTGTGTTATTTAACATGCTGATGACTTTGAGTCTTTTGGCAATGTTTCCTCCTGTATTTCCTGAATGTGTCCCTATAAACAAATTTTCTGGAAGGGTGAGGGCTGATACAGGGAGTTGGAGACTTAGTTTAAAGGGAAGAATTACTTTTTGTGTTTATGATTGCAAATATGATTATATTTGCTGCTGTATCTAGCAGGACCTCTGTCATAAAATATATTGTCAAACTTATAAAGGAAAAACAAATATTGCAGGTCAAGTTCCTGTTTTCATATTGAATCCTTACCAAATTAAAAAAAAAAAAAAAAGATAGAGAGACAGAGAAATATGATATTGAGAAATCCTAAGTCCTGGAATTTTCCCTGTCAAGCTGATCTAATGCAGACAGTACTGACTAAAGAAAGGATTTTTTGTGCTTGCAATTTAAATAGGATGAGGTTAATATTTTCTTCCCAAATGTAATCTCTTTCTACAGTGATAGGGCATCGTGCTTCTGATTTTATTTACAGAGATGGGTTGGATCACTAAAACTGAGATTTGGGTTAGGGTGTGGATTTATATCCCTGCTCTTCCCTGTAAAGACTGGGACTGCTTGTGTCTGGATTCATCTTTTCAATTAATTTGAGGTAACTAAAGGGTGCTGTGGAGGATGGGGCTAAAGAGAAACACAATTAAAATGTAATGCTTCCACTTTGGTATCTGCATCCTTATTTATTTTAAACCATCTTCAATGCTCTGATGAGTTTAAGTCTTCCTGCATCACACACTGTGCAAGCAGAACTATGTGAGTGAACTGCTGCCAATGGCTCTGAGCGAGCATGGGGCATGGTTCAGATTACACTGTGGTTTCTTGTTCAGATCTGATCTCCTTTCTAGGAGAGGCTGAGAAAGGCAGCTCTAGGGGATTTACTTCCAGCAGCAGCAGTAGCAGCAGCACATGATCCATCAATCGCGTGATTCTCACCACCGAGGACTAATGGGGAGGGTGAAGAAAAAGTGAATGCTGCCTTGGGGAAGCAACAGCATTTTCTTCTGCTCCTGGGGCCCCTCCACCAGTCAGACGTTTCATGGCTTCTCCAAGGTTAGAAACCTACTGCTGCCCAAACAGGGATGCAGCCACACAGCTGGTGATGCACTTCCAGCCTGAAGTCTTCTGTGGAGTCTGCATTGGCAGTGCCTCCATCAGCCTGCTACTGACCATCCTGCAGCTCCTGCCAAAGAAGGGACAGAGCCCACGGAAGATGCCCAAAGCCTCCTCCTCCTCCACCATCCTTCTCCTTATCTCCATTTGTGATATCCTCGGGGGTGTAGGTAAGTGCCAGCTTGCTGTCCTTGCCATGGCTGTAACAGGTTCTTTTTGCTCTGAGGTACCACAGACCTCAGAAGCTGGTGAGTGGACAGCAGAGATTTCTGAGGGAAGCTGTTTGTGTCCACAGGAAGATTTGGACTAAGTGAGATCAGGAAATTATGGCTCCTTGGGGAGAAGGTTCTTGTTTAATAGTTATGCTGTGGAAGGGAAAGCTCCTGACAAATCTACACCAAAATCTCTGCTTTAAAACAAATTAAAATCTAGAATGGCAACTGCTTCTCAGAGTAAGGCATAAAAGTGGAGATGAGGCTGCACGTTGGAAAATAAATCTGACATCAAACATTTAGCCAATCCATAGGATGGCATTTGAAAACCACTGTCCTCTATGTCCTCAAATCCTTGTGGACCAAGTGTGCCTCTTGCTCATGTGCCAGCTGCTTCTCTGGGCACATCACATTGACAGAAAATGAGTTTGACTTGCAGCTGCACATAGACCATGCTGGGCAAAGGCTTTTGAAATGTGAGTAAAGCTACCTTATCAAGGACAACCTGCTGCCCAGACCCTGGTGGATAGTCTGGAGGAATAAACCAGTGGAGACTAAAACAGAATGCATGAGTCAAAATAAAGGTAGTATGTGTTGAGCTGTCCCATCAGTCATTTGGTAATTTTTCCCATCAATCATTTATTGTCAAATTTGGTATAAATTATCATGACACATCCTATGAAAATACAGGACAAGTTTGTTTCTACAGTAGCATTTCCCACCTCTCATTAGGTAATAGAAGTAGCAGTGTTTTGTCTCACTGCTGGGGGCTGTGTGTGAGTCTGTGTGTCTGTGTGTCTGTGTGTCTGTGTGTCTGGGTGTTTCACTTCTCTTCCCCTTTCACACCCAGCCAGGTTGTCTCACAGTACCTAATAAGTACCAATACTAAACCAAAGATTATAAAGGAAGTAAAGAAAGAGATATGGAAAATACATATGGATAGCCATGCACCTGGAAAAGGTCCTTTCAGTCAGATGAAGCCAACAATAGACAAAGTTATTTTTCTCTCTTCCTCTTTCACTGGCAAACTCAAACCAGTTATCCATTGTTGTTTTTGTATTAGACTCACTTCAGTGGGTGAGTCTAATACAGTTCATTCTTGGTGGGAAACCAGGTCAATTTGTTCTGTTTCCTGTTGGTGCTTTATTTCAAGCAAACGCAGAAAACCTCACTAACAAACTCTAAGTTCATTTTTTAAAAGAGCCTTGTTGTTACCTAATTCAGAAGTGCTGCTTTTTCTCAGTCCTGTGACAGAGGAAAAGAGCTGCTTGTAAAATGAAGGCAGAGAAAAATGAAAAATAACTCTTTTTCTGCAGTGGGGGGGAGGGGTTTATAGAGAAGTGAATATCAGTGTATTAATATATGCTGGTAAACAGTTATTTAGTGTTTATGTTGAATGCTACCCAGTTTATGTTAGGGAAGCATGTGACACCATCTCTAAGTGAGATCCTAATCTCTGTAACTTTTAAGTTCCAGCAGCTTCCAGCTCTTGGGGCTACTTTCCCTGGATGATCCCACTGACATTTAAATAGCACAGTTGTCCCTGCTGTGCTCCTCTGCAGCCGTCGCCTTCCTGTAGACGCACAAAATCTGGGCTGCGATGTGAAATATGTGGCCAGGGAAAAGCATGTGACTCAAATCACACCAGCAGATTCAAAGCATTAATACATTTCTTTTTTTTAGGTATAATCTTCAGGTCAAGTGTATGGCTGGGCTTCCCAGGCTTCATAGCCAACATTTCTGTGTTGAACGGGACTGACGTGTGGCCTTCCACTTTCTGCGTGGGGAGCGCGGTAGGTACCCAGATCATCCCCCCGTTCCTCTGCTCCCAATTAAGGGTCCTTCCACAGGGGGAATCTGAAAGGAAAACTGCTTGCTGTGTCCAAAAGGAAATGTGGCTGTGAGTCAGAGCCTGGATATGACGGTTTCAGCCTCTGCCACACCCCTGCAAGTGCATTCATGCCTCCCTCTGCGAGCCTGGGTCAGGCAGGCAGGTGCTGATGGGGCTGTACGGTGGGCAGGGATGTAGGGCAGCTGGGTCACGCTGATCCCACCAGTTCTGAGGTGTTCGCAACTCCAGGAGTGCCAGGGGAGTGGAGTACATCAAAGTCAGGAGCGTGGAACCAAAAGGATACAAGCAGCCCCAAAAGGCTGTGAAGCATTGTTGGGTTTGTGCTGGCACAGCACCACCAATGCCACAGTGGCTCCGTTGCACTGGCAGCACCAGGTGTTCTGTCTGTCTCCTCTGTCAGAAACTGCAGCCTGTGTGGTGCAGCAAGGACCTCCTGAAACCAGCAACTTGGGTAGCTCAAATTAGCTTTTGTGGCAGGAGAGTCTGTGTTTTAGACAGCAGGAGAAATATACTCATAGCCACAAACCTGCTGGCAGAAGGTCTGTCCCTGCCATGTGGGATTGCAGCTCAGATTGCTGGGCTGCATCTCAATGACTGCATCTGCCCAAGTCTAATTAAGTATCCTCTGGATTAAAATGCAAAATAAATGCATTCCAAAAGTACACATTGAAACTCAGTTCCAAATTTTATAATAAAACCACCACAGAAATAGAATTTGAGCTTACTATACAAGAATAAAGGTCACAATTTTTACCAAAACATTGACAATGACAAGTGAGACAGATCATCACTCCACACAGATGCAATAGGAATGTGGGATTTCATATGAATTAATGCATGAGCAATAGCAGTATTAGCTTTGCAATTCAAAGCTTACCATGTAGAAGGGGATAGGTTGCATGTAAAGAAAATTCTTCAGCTCCAGTAGTTTTAAAAGAAAGCAATGTGTGCCAAATTGAACTCACTGTGCTTTATATTCCTATATAAAAGCAGCTTCAAACAGGATAGTTTTGTGCCATGGACACAAATATAAATTGTATACATCAATTCTCAATTCTATCACATATCTTTAAATTTTGCTTATTAGATGCAAATGCTGTTGTTTTTTCATTGAGAAAGAACCAACAATCTCAATATCATGCAGCAAGAATGTCCTACTAAAAACCCATTCCTCCTCATGTTTCACTTTCTTGCCCATAACACATAAAAACGTATTTTTAAACATGACAGAGTACTGTATGCAGACTGTTTTTCATTTGAATTTCAGGTTAGATGGTGAGCAGTATAGTGGTCTACCACAATTTTTATTTTCCCTTACTTGTGCTCCAGGAAAATGCTGTAATTTGAGTCATTTTAAATTTAGATTCAACTATATTGGAATGAAAAATAACCCTTCTTCCACTCATTTCCCCTAACATATTCTCATGTGAGTTAATAAAATGCTTCCAATTCTATTTTATTTTTCTTTTAGTGCTATTGTTTTATTTCTCTTAACCACAAGCCTATACAAACTGCAAATAGTGAAACTTTCAGATATCTCCCTTGAATGGTTTGCAGAGGGGTACCCTTTCAGCAAGCTAAAAAGTAAGGTATCATATGAAGCTTTAGGGTTTAAGTGCATCTGATTTATATTATTTTTGGAGACAGTTTTGTCTGTGTTGGATTTTCTGAAAACTGCAGTTTATTTTTGTATATGTGTGTTTATGGGTAGTAAATTGTGCATTTTCCAAGTGCAGCAAATCTGTACATGTGATGATGAAGTTACATGCTGAGTGCTGTGGGTAAAGTGCATTAGAAGGAAGACTGGGATCTTATTTTCTGCCTCCTGTGCACTAGGAAAATATCATGATGTTTGAATTGAATACTGAATAATTCATGCCACAAATTGCTAGAGGTAGGGTCTACACCCATGGTGAAAGGAAATATTTCCCAGCTTGATTTGCCTTTTGGAGGAAGGAGTGCTAGATCTCTATTCATCAACGTTTGGCTTAGTAACAAGTATGTTGATTTCCAGATGTAAAACGATGCTACTATGGAGCTGTGATAAAGGATATTCAGATAAGAACTGAGAGACAGCTTGGAGGGAAGATAGCATGAATATTAAAACACTCCCAGACTATTACAAAGAGCCAGCTCCTATGGGGAAGAAATGTGGAATTTATATACACTGGCAAAGAAAGGTCACTTTTCCTATATAAGCTCATGGGAAAAATGCATGGGGTCAACTCAAGAACGCTGTGGAATTTGGCTTGACTTGAACCTGTTTGCTTTGGATTTTTATTGAAGAAATCACGCAGGGAGTTCAGTAGGTGTATTCTTCCAGAGCGTGAGTGATTTTCTCATTAATGAGTTTTTCTCTTGATAACCATCTTGTGCATGGAGAAAACACCCAGCACATGCAGAGCCCACAAATGCATAGGCACACTGTGGTTATGACTGACCTCAGTTATATTTTTGTGCCTCAGCTACTGAGAAACAACTGCAATTTTAACCTAAAATTAAAGCATCCTAGCTATAAATTTCTTTGGGCTTCACTTACCATGTTCAGGTTAGGAATAGAGAGGTAAATCAAGGTTTTCTAAATCAGAAAATGAGCTGTGAAAGCAAATGCTGTTCAATTTACCTACAACTTGACCCATAAGCTATAACAATGCTGTTCCTGTGACTTTCAGTAAGATTTCATACTCCATAATCTCATCTGTAAAATGCACACATTTGAAGAACAAATCAGCAGGCCAAGGTTTGAATCCCTTCCCTGCCCCAGTGGTACTGGAGAAGCAGCTGTGACATTTGGCACTTCTTTCCCCTCTAGATGTGGATCCAGCTGTTATATAGTGCTGGCTTCTGGTGGTTGTTTTGCTATGCTGTTGATTCTTACTTGGTGGTGAGAAGATCAGCTGGACTGAGGTACCAGAGTTAAAGCTCTGAATTTGTTTTTTTCCCCCCAACACTGTATGTCTCTGTTTGCAGCTGCCTAAGAGTATAAGTGAGTCTTGTACAATCATCTGATGCTCATATAGCTACCAGGTAATGATAGGGATGTGTGGTGTTCTGAGTGCTTAAATTGCCAGGGCAATACTGACTTATGTCCAACTTCAATTTAAACGTAACTGAATTCATTTAACCTTTGGAAAAAAATGGAGCAAATTGTAGTCTATAAACTTTATGGCAATGAGATGAATATTTTTGTCCCTACCCTGCATCTGAAATTGATTTTTGCAGCAAAAAATAGTGTTATACAGAAAATGAAAATTTGGAGGGGGGAAGTGCTGAACTTCATGCAGTTAATTTCATATAGTTAATTCTGGTTTTTTCTTTTTCTCTGATATTTTTTATTTTATTCATTTCTCAGTGAGTGTGATCATTATTGCCCTTCTGATCACACTTTTAAAATCCCTCAAAAGAAAAATATGTATTTATCATATATTTTTCTGCAATGCCTGTGAAAGAAGAGCCTAAACCCTTTGGAAAGTACCATGCTTTAATGCCAGACAGGAAAAAAACCAAAGAAATTTCTAAGTTGGTTTTTAGAAGAGCAAGATAACCTTCAGTTGCTGCTGATAAAAGTGGAATTATGTGACTCTGTTCCCAGATGATACAGAGCAGTCAGATACTAAGGATATGGTTCTTCTGCAGGTGTAACCAAAATGAGGCTTTTTGAGTTAACATTACAAAATCAAGTTTATCCTAAACAGTCTAAAGCCCCATAGTTCTGATCAAACAGCTGGGACCTGCCTCCTTCCCCCATCCCTGTTAACCAAAAAAATCATGTGTATTTGGGCTTGATTGTGAGATCAGAGTAAACAGCAAAAGTTTCTACAAACACAGATCTGAGTCTCCCTAAGATGGGAGGGATATCCAGCTCTGAAAGTTAAACATTTTCTACAAATCACAAAAGGATGGTTTATTTGACTGTTCATCTCCATTCTTAAATTTTAATCAGCTACTTTGTTCTCTGCAGGAGAAATGAAAGATGCAGGGGTTCCTTCTCAATAATAAGGGCAGGGCAGAAGTCTCTTGTTCCCTCCACCCTGCAGGCAGGAGGGGACAGGACTTCCATGTGCAACCCTGAATAACTGCTTTGGCTCACTCTTTTTCTGAAGCACTGCCCCCACCCACCTGCTTTCCTGAGTTTAATGTATTGCCAGTGTTGTTCTGCACAATTTCCTGCCTGTAAAGCTCTTTTTCAGTGAGGGTCCTGTTTTTACCTTGCAATGTGGGCAGTGTGATGCTGGATGTCTCTAACTGTGCCTGTGGTGTTTGGTGCTTGCAGTACAATTGTGCTGTACCACATGATGACCTGGGGCCTGGCAGTGATGCTCTGTGTGGAGGGGATTGCTCTGCTTTACTACCCCTCTCTCTCCAGGTAAGCAGGCTCTGGAAACACTGAAATCAGGGCACTCTCTGCTCATTTGGGTGTCTTTTGGTCAGCTTTAGAGGCAGATATTAAAAAGTTGAGCATTTTCTTCTTTGCCAAGGATGTCCCACTGATTATTTTCAGTGATTATGTTTGAAATACCTGCCTGGGCTTCATGGGGCCCTGAAGAACTATGCGAGGCAATCCAGGCACTTGGGCTTGCTGTGACACAGCTTCTGTGAACCACCCTTCTCCCACTCCTGGCTTTAGCTTTCCTTTCAATTTGAGAAAAACCCACTGAGAGTGCATGCTTAAAATCAACTTTATGTGCCATGTCAACTGGTGGTAAAGGTCCAGAAATTAAATTTTTTGCATCTGTTTCCTTCATTCTTCTTTTTTTTTTCTAAGTTAAAGCTGACATAGATAAAATAGGCAGAAAAGTGAGCTGCGGGGGAAAACAATGCATAATCTTTTAATGATTTCTTCTCAGCTGTGAAAATGGCTTGGAACATGCAATCCCACATTACATCACAACCTATGCCCCACTCCTGCTAGTGCTTGTGGCCAACCCAATCCTGTTTAGGAGGACAGTATCAGCAGGTATGTTCCTAATGGCCAGCAGCAACCAGTCTGTGTTATTTGGCAACACAGTACTGTAGAAATCATGGCTTTGTACTCAGGGATGTGTGACAGCTCCTTGGTAAATCATAGAGACACAGCAAAGGCTGGGAAGCAGTTGCCTGTGGAAATGAAAACACCATTTTTATGGGGAATTTGCCCTAGAGACAAATTCTGGTGACACAAAATCTCTTCTGTTATTAACCTCTAACTGCAGGTGGGCAAACATGTTTCCATGTTACTTGATTTAAAGCTTTTGAGGCAATGTACCCTGGATGCTTAACTCTACTGGAGTTTTGGTACCAGCCTCAACTTTGGAATGCAATTTATTCTAGCTGGTGAGATCAGAGAGTTGGTTTAACTTCTTGGCAGCCCTAGAGCAAAAAATGTAATAAAATGTGATCAGAATTTTGTCACTTCTGAGATTATGAAACAGATGGGAATTGTACACAACTCAGATGGGAATTGTACACAACTCAGATGGGATCTTGACCTTCCAGTTCAATTTATTATCCAGTGCTTGGAAGAAGTGAGACTGAAAAAAGTCACAGATTCAACGCATTCTTTGCATGTAATATGATCATGCCTGGATGTTTGCAGTACCTGATTTAATCTATGCATTGATGATATAAAAAAGCAGGGGAAAATAAAGTATTCTCAGTTCAATCTTTATCCCATTCATTCTCTGTCCCTCAGCTATACTCATTTTCAAAGAAGCAGTTGTTCTTTTAAGAAGTCGTTCCCATAAAAAGTTGTTCCTTGTATATTTGTGTTTGCATTTTTATATTCCTTGTGATATCTGAACAACATGAAGTGTAATTTTTTGCTGACAATCCATCTTCCTGTTTTAGAGGTGTAGCTAATGCTGTATCAATGACACAATGAAAAACAATGTGCATAATAGGATAGAAGATTCTGTTCAAACATCACATTATAAGCATATAATTATGTCACACATTATATAGAAGGTACATGGTACCTTTTGTTATGAAATAGAATTATGTTGGTCATACTATTTCATATTTTCAGTGGGATTAAGAGAAAAAAAATAGTGAGATATCTTTCATTTTAGGAATCCAGCTGTGTGTAATTATTTTCCTAAATATTAGGCAATATTTCCTTGAAAATGGTCCTTCCAGTTTCTGAACAGCTGCTGGGGACAAATCCATCTATTCATTTGCTCCCTCTTTAAGGCTTCTATCTTCTGGATTTTTGTGCCTAAACTAACAAGATGAGCATACATTAACAAACATAATTGTATAATTTTCAGTTGCCTCCTTACTGAAAGGGAGACAAGGAATTTACACAGAGAATGAAAGACGTCTGGGGACAGAGATCCAGATGCGCTTCTTCAAAATTATGCTGGTATTTGTCATTTGGTAAGAGGTGCATTATTTTCCTTTAAAGTGCCTTTTTCCCAGAGGGAGAGAGTCAGGGACAGGAGTAAAGACTGATGGGTTGCTTCATTTGTTTGTCTTTGTGCTTGGAAGGGAAGGTATCTAAGGAAGAAGCAGTTCTAAACTAGCTCACAAAGGAGCTGAATCACTCCCAAGGCTGTGAGGAAATGATAAAATGTTTAACCAACAGAAAAGCAAAAGCAACAAGAAACAATAGCAAAAAATTCCCAATAGGTTGGGCATTGGCTGAAGCTGTCTGGTAGAGCAGGCTCCCAGCTCTGTGGGCTGGTAGATGGTAGCTGGCTTTCTTTAATCAACATTTCTCAGAGCCTCATGGCACCAAACACATCACTGAGGACCTACAATAAAGATGTTTCCAAGTCTGGCTTCATGGCTCTGACCATGATCATACAATACAGCCACCTCTGTGCTCAGCAGTTTTCAAGTGCCTGAAAAACACATGGATACTGACTAGAAAATGAGGAAATGCCAGAAAAGAAAACTCCATATGATTGCATGCGAAATTTCTTATTATTTATTTAATTTTAAAAATATTTTGTCTTTCCCCATGAAAATAGTACTTTGGCATAGGACAGAAAAGAGATAAGGAGGAGAAGAATGGGACAACAAGAAATGGTTCTGGAGCAGTGAAATGAGAAGGCCAAACTTAGCATTCTCTACATCCCACTTATCTTCTTTACACACAGGTGTATTAATGCATGTTACATTGCTCTAACAGGCTGAGCAGGGAGAAAGGCTGCCTCTTTTATCTTCTCTTGGCTGCTGTCTGCTGAGTGCTCTGGAAGGAAATGATTGTCTTTTTGGGGGAATAACAGTGCTCTTGGCTTGGAAGTGAAGTTTCCAATGTGAAGGGTGGGGTAGGCAGCAGAGGAGGGAGTGAAAGACAGCAGCAGGGATCCTGCAGCAAGGCTTCCTGGAAATTGCTGAAATAATAAGGAGTAGAGATTCAGCCAAGCTCCCAGGGCTGTGGAAAGAAAGAGCCCAGAGGCACCACAGAAGTGCATTGCAACCTAAGGGATGGTGGCCAGCTTGATTATCTGGGAAAAAGCATGAAAGGAAAGGCCAATTTCCCATGGACATTGTGGGGACATTTGTTTATTTCCATTCTGTCTCATTCTGGGGTTTCCTAATAAAAAAATAAATCACAGCTCTGGTTTTGGATTTTGCTCTAATAAAACATAAGCTCTGTGTAGTGTACACTCTGTGGAGTGTAAAAACTTTCTCAAAGGTTACTGGAGGGAAAGACTGAGGCAGTCTCATCTCAGAAGCACAGGGAAGATTTCCTTCCATCCCAGAAGTCAAATATGGAATGCTTTAGTGAAAGACAGCAGGTTGGGGCAAAATAGGATAGAAGAGATGCCTACAGATTTGGTAGGGGAGAGCAGGAGGTTTTACATTGCAATAAAGATATAATTGTGCAGAGAACAAATATAAAACCCCTTAGAAAGTATGACACGAATGCTGATGGTTTCATTTCTGAAGCCACAGTACAAGTAGAAAGAAATGCTTCTCTCACTGTTTAGATGTCATAGGAACTTGCAGCCATTTGCTATAATCTCTATTGAAACACACTCAGTTTCTTTCAATGAATGAGGCTTGATTATATCATCCTTATTTGGAGACAGATATTATTAAATTGAATAATAAAAATAAAATTAATTAAATAATTTTAAAAATTAAATAATTAAAATAAACAATTAAAAATAATTGTTAACATTTTCAAGGATTTAAAGGTCAACTTTTGTGTATTTTTGGTGTTTTTAATGGACATCCTGGAAGTCTTTAATCTAATCCTTAAATTCTAACTCCAGCTGGAAATCCTGCAGCCTTTAACAACAACAATATGTGATGGGTTATATATTTGAGTTCCTTGTCTGTGAGCACAACTCTTCTAAGGCACAAGTGATAGAAATCAGCATGCATGATATTCCCATCATGGGTCACACTTCCTTCTCATCTCAATTTTATTCTGCAATTTACTGTTCTGCAGCAAGTTAAAATAATCAGTTTTCTTAAAATATTGATTTATATTGTCTAGGCCTGGGTGAGTAGGTAGGTCCAGTCCTTGATTGTGATCTCATAGACCTACAGGTCCCTTCAGATTGAGATTTAGCAAGGAATCCAACTATCTTGGACTTGATCATCCTAGAGGTCTTTTCTGCCCTTAATGATTCTATGATTTAAAAAAAATCTCACTGTCCTTAGAGTGATTTTAATTTCTATAATTTGAAGGTGAAGCATATTTTACATGCCCATCCATATGTAACTGTCCTTTTCTTCTTTGCTCCTGCCACAGCTGGTCATCCAACATCATCAACGAGACCCTTCTGTTCTACCTCGAAATGCAGCCAGACATCAATGAAATGCCCCTGAAAAACATCAGGAGTGCTGCACTGATCACCTGGATCATCATGGTGGGTCAGCTGGGACATCACCTGGGCTTAGAAATCACTGCTGTGAGACTGGTGGAACAACACCTGTGTAGTGTGGGGTTTATGATTTTGAGGGATATAAACACTCTGAAAATCAAGGAAGAAAAGCAGAAAGTAAGAGAAAGGAATGAACAGTCAATGGGAGGGTTTTTCACATGTAAACTTTGCCCTAAAAATGTCCTAGAGGCCAACTTTTTACTGGAGCATGCTTTCTCTCTGTGAGAGATCACTACCAGTTTAAGGTCCAGAACAGATAACTACAATGATTTCTATCCTCACCTTGCTAAACTCTGCCTCAATGCAAGCTGCAAAGTTTTAGCTCACAGTTCCTGAAGGGATTCCCAATTAAATGGGCACTTCATGGAAATTCTCTGTTTGCAACTAGGGTGGTTTTTTTGTTATTATAAAGACTGATTGCATGTTATGTCATGAAATTTGGATCATTATTTGGGAAGAAATAAGTGAAAAATCTTTCAGACAAGGAACCAAAAATAGCTGTGAGATGCTGGTCTCTTACTGTAGCCTCTTTCTCCAATTAGAATATTTGACAAGGGATTTTTCAGTGGTGACAGTGCAGGTTCATTTTCCTAGAGAATTTATTCTGGAGTTGTTAAATAGATGTAAGGCCTGAGCATGATTTGTGTAATTAAACATTTGAGCAGTTTGATATTGGAGGATTAAGTGATGTAACTGATGTGATACAACCTCCTCCTCTGACAAGGAGTGAACACATTCATGTGACAGGGACCTTGCCCTTGCTCACCTGGAGAGCAAGAGGTCAAGTCTGGGGACTGACCTCTGCTTTAAAATGGCTGTAAAAAGAATTGCCTTCTTTTCCTATGAGAAAAATAGAAGCATCTAAAGCCATTAATTTGTTAAGCCTCTCATGGCACTGGGAACAGAGACAAATTTTTTGGCAATCACTTGGGATTTTCTTTTTCAGTGCCTCTCTCCATTTTTCCATCCCACTTTGATGGACATCTTCACTGGCTCAGGAATCTAAAGCAATTCCAGACAGATCAATTTCTGCTATTTTTAAAAGCTTGACTGTCTATGCTAGTGTCTCCTCTCATATATTTGACTTGGCTTGTAATGAAAAATACACATGCTTTTGTGAATAAAATAGTCCAGAGCTTGTGGGGAAAGTTAAAAACACACCAAGGGATTGACTGGCTAAACTTCATGCTAGAAAATCATTCTGTGCTTGCTACTTACTGTTATGGCCTCAGCATTTTGGAAAACAGGTTGTGGTATTTTTCTCTTATTTGTTTGTGCCTGTGATGACTGAATTTTTATTTGAGTGCAAATAGTGTATTTTAAAGTCAGCAATCATTCAGTGAAAGGGAAGCTTTTAATGCATGCAAATCATTTTGCTAGAGTTGAGGATGAAGCCTTCCTTGCTGGTGTAACTCGTGGTGCCCTTCTCTTTCCCAGGGGGTTCTTAATCCCATGCAGGGCTTTCTCTTCACATTGGCTTTCTATGGCTGGACAGGATGGAGAGTGGACCTGAAATGGAGAAAGAGAGAAATACCCTGGGAATCTATGTCCTCATCAACTGTGGGGGAAAATGCCTATCCCTCCCCAGTGAACTACCAAAGCAACATCCACGACTCCAAGAAGATCTCGACCACTGACAGCCAGCAGACGGACGAGGCCATCAGCATGTTGTCTGAAGGTAACACCAGCAGTGACGAGAGGTTAACCAGGAGCTCTCCCATCTACCAGGGCTGGTAGTTCCTGTGTGCACAGCTGGATCTAACTTTTCCTGGATCTAACTTTTCACATTGTCAATACTCACAAAACCACGTCAACATGTGAATCATTGTGTACTCTGGAATTAGGTTTGTGCTCGGTGGCTTGATGTCATTTCCTGTAATTTGTGACACTGTGTGAGAGTGTGTGAGACAGAGATATGGTCAATGTCTCCACTTCCTTCTAAAACATGTATAAAGGCTTGAACTTTTTTCAGCAGGAGTATGTCTCTGCAATGGTATTTGTTACCTATGATTGATTTTAATTCGTTTTCTTTTAATCTCTCTTGTAACCTCCTTATGGTAGAAAAGTCTTTTGTTTTAATAAATGGACTATTCATATGTTGAGTTTTTAAATGTGTTGCCTTGCTTGTCTTGCTCAGCATAAAATTCCTCACCCAGAATTTCTGAGGCACCATCATTTCCAGCCTTTACAGTCTGGTAAAGCATTAGTGACAGCAAGCTTTTGACTTCAGCACAAATATTTCCTGTTTGTGTTGACTCTCACTGACATAGTCTTCTTTTAGCTTCTGTATGTGAATTTTTGGTGTGGTTTTATCCAGGGAGCTGAAAGGCTTTATTTTAAAGAAGTTGAGCCCAGCACAGGCTCCACAAACACTTCAGAACAAATATTCCAGTTCATGTCCAGTTTGAGAAAAAATAAACCCTCAAACTATTTTTAAGTATGGATTCAGTCTGATCATTATGTGTACTTACCTAACAGGAGAGTGGTTGCTGGGGCAGGTGCATTAAGAGACAACATTTGCATAAAACACTTCCATGTTCTGAGTGCTCATCTAAAACAGAACAAGTAGAATCAATAATCCCTTCTCTGAGGAGGATTCTGTTTTATACCTTCATGTGCTGAGTGAAGAGACATTAAATCCATTCTCCTTATCCTCTCAGATACACCTCTTTCTGTGCAGTGTCCTAGGTACCTACACCCAAACAATTCCCCAGAATGGCTGAAAGTTAAGAAACAATAATGACTATGTCTACCCTAAGCTTTTGACTTCATATCAAAAATAGAAGTAATCTGATTTGTCTGGTTGTGCTGGAAGCAGTTTACAGCACAGTTTACTGATGGCAGGGTGGAATCCTCTTGAGCCCAAATAATCACCCTCCTCTTCTTCAGTATGTGACCAGGCCTGAGCTTTCAATCCTGCTCACATCCACTTTGGCTGAACTTTCCTGGCCGTTTACAACACAGATCAGTTTCAGCTGTTGTAAAAAAAATATAAAAATTATAATAATCATACTAAAAATTAAAGGCAGCTGAAATGTTAATGCAAAAATAACATCAGGCTTAACTTGCTGGGTTACTCAGGGAAGTCTTGGGAAGGTTAGAAATTCAGGGTCAGCAGAAACAATACTGAGAAATATTGATTGGCTAATTAAAATAAATCAGCTTCTTGAGCTAATTGTTTGATACAAAGGTGTTAAACAATGATTGGGCAGCTATTTGGGCAGATCATAACAGAGCTGTGCTTGGTTTGTAGCAAGTTTTACACTGTGCCCTTTGGAAACCTTTGTGGCTTTATGGCTTTTTATTGCTGCTCTCCTTGTCAGAACTACTGGCAGATCACCAGATCCTTTCTTTTAATCACAGTCATTTGTTACCTACCAAAGTATGAAGAGACAGCACACTTATGAGCAGATTATATTGAGCCTTTTGAAACAGACACAATTTTTCAGCGCAATACTCACCACAACCAGGGTCAAAAGAGCAGGAAAAAGGTGGAGGTGGATTTGTTAGTAAACCTTTTCATATGCTGTGGTGTGGGCCAAGCAGTAAAACCCTAAACCAAAATAAACAGTCTCTGCCTTCACTGGAATAATTATGTGGCATGAAAGCACTTGGGAGGTGGCAAGCTGTAGCAAGAGGCCCTGTGAGGTGAGGGAATGAATAATCCCCCCCTCCCATCCCTCCTCAGGGCATTTGTGTGGGACAGGGACAGAGGGGGTGCCCCAGTGCTGCCCCTCAAGCTGTGAGCAGCCCCTGGCAGTGCCCTGGAGCTGCTCTGGGACAGCCCTCTGCAAGGACCAGGCTTTGCTCCTCTCCTCTTCTTGGTCTCTCCAGGCTGTTGGTGGGGTGAGTATGCTGTGTGTGTGTATCAGTTATCTCTGGGATGTCATCAGGAAAAATTAGGACTTGTCTGAGAGCCTAAGAAAGAAAACTGACCTAATTTTGATGTATCTAGAAATTGATATGGGGCATTGCAGAGCACACTGACAGTGGGTTTTGATTTATTAAAGTAGTGTGTGTGAGGAGAGTCTCATTACCTGCTGCTCCTACCCTCCAGTGGACGTACAGGAGGATTCCTTCACAGCTTAGAATTGGATGATAATTGATTCTACTCATCTGTAACCACGGCCACATTTGATTTCACCTTACATAAACCTTGTTCTTGCTTCAGTATTCAACAAATCAGGCAAAGCATTACCTTCTTCAAGGATTGCAGCAGATGCCCCTCCCTTCCCACCAGGAATATATTTTTGAGGTCCATCTCCTGCCTGTCCCCACTCCATGTGCTTGCTGCATGCATGTGAGGGAGCAGCCACAGGCCAGTGTCCTCCAAGGGTCAGCCAGGGCAAACTACAAACATAACATCCTGGACAGCCCAGCTCTGCCACCACCACTGCCTTCTTCAGTGTGCCACCACTGCTGAGAGACCCTTGTGCTCATCAGCACACAGAAACACATCCTGCCTTCCATTCTGGTGGTGATGTCTATCTGCTTAGTTGTCATGAGGGCTGCCCTGGTGAGTGCAAGAAGTGCTTGTCTCTGGCCTGCACATTTGTTTTCTAGGATGAGTTTCAGACATGGCTTGGGCTGACAAGTGACAGCTCTGGTCAGCCCTGAAGCCCATTGGTGCAGTCAGACTCTGGTCTCCATCTCACACTGTGGGAGGGACTCACTCCCAGTCCTTGGGCAGGAGGGCAGCTGCTCCTCTGGAACAGCAAGGTGTGACTCAGAGCAGGAGCAAACAGAAGTAAAACTGGATTAAATACTGTTTAATAAAATACATGTAGCTAAAGTGTTGTTTTATGAGTAGAGCAGTTGTCAACTATAGCTTCTTGTATTTTGGATGTATCAGAGCACAACAAAGCCTTCCTGAATTTGTCAAAGGGGAAAAATGCTAATTAGAATAAAAAGATAGTTGAATCTATGCACTGGAATATAATTAGTGTAGTAGAATCACATAGAGAGGATATCTCTACATGCAGGGTGGTATTGCCTCCATTAAACACTTTCCCAGCCTCCCAGTCAGCTTATCAAACCCAGCCACAGTAACTTCTCTCTGTATTCACCAGCACTTATTTTTAA
This sequence comes from Melozone crissalis, assembly GCF_028551555.1. Lineage (NCBI taxonomy): Eukaryota > Metazoa > Chordata > Aves > Passeriformes > Passerellidae > Melozone > Melozone crissalis. The sequence goes on along the minus strand of NW_026535791.1, from coordinate 55,365,843 downwards.
GCACTCTGTATTTGACCTGCCAGCCTCATACATTTAAGTACTATTTTATTTGGCCAGATGTTCAGGCTAATTACAAAGCTGAAATATGAGCACTAATAAAATAACAAACAATGTGAATAGGCAGATTTCTTGCATACCACAGTTCTGCATTTATGAGGTGCACCACATGTCCAAGTAACAAAATCCTAACTACATCTCTCACTAAGCCCTTCCTGTAGCCCAAATACATGGAGCTAGAAAGTGAAATATTAAATGTGATCCCCCCCATCCCCTGGATAACCATACTTGACTTATACTTCAGTGTTTCCATGATAATAAGTTATCTGATCTCCAAAAATTCTTAAAATTTTTATGGAATCCCAAGTTTACAGTAATCCCAGAGGAAGATCAATAAACCACATGATCAATAAACCACAACAGTGGACATAAGACAGGTCAGATGATGTCTGGTTGTTAATTTTTTAAGGAACAGACATGCACATGTGTGGACATTGAAAGTGGCAGCTGAAGAAGATGCAATCTTACTGAAAGGAGAGTAGGGAACAGAGTCCAGTCCAGGAATGCAGGCGTGAGTCTGTTCTCCTGGTTAATATTCCCTAGGATGTGGTCTGAGCTGGATGGAAAGTTGTTTCTCTTCCTGCACCTTTCTAAGCAAACTCTTGATCGTCCAGGGCACTAAAGCCACATGGGGTTTTGTAGGTAGAGCTTTCAAAAGGCTGAGAAAATTTGAACACGCAGCTAAAGGGAAACCATTCAGTGATGAAAGTGATGGGAAGACTTTTTGCTGCTCCAGCATCTCTCAGTTACTGGGTTTCTGTTGTCATTACATTGCAAGGGTTCCATATCGCTAGACTTTCATACCTCCTTGATGTTTCTTGTAGGCGGCTCCTCTAGGCACTGACTCTGCCTTGCTCTCACAGCAGCCAACTGACTCCAGTTCCCCTCAGCCAACCAATCCACTCTTTTATAACACTCTTCCTATTGGATACAGCTGCAGCCTGTTAACATCAGGCCTGCTCCTAATCTCTAATACTTGGCTCAGCTGCAACTCTTTAGGGGTAAGGTTACATTCTATACCACCTTTATTTACTTGTGTTCTATCGCCTTACAGGTTTCATCACATTTTGGGGCAGCAAGAAGCTTTTGAAGCTTTCAGGCTTCTCCACAGGGCACATTTGAGTCCTTGCACAGCCAGTGCCTGGAGAAGAGAAGGCTGGCAGGGTGGTGGCCACCATTGCCCTGGCACTATTGCCCTGGGCTCTGTCCTGTGGCATGTGGCAGTGCCAAGGGCACTGTGGGTCTCTTTGTGCCCTGGTGCCACATTGGGATGAAATCAGGCAGATTCTGCCCTCAATTCTGTTGTGAGGAAATTTGGCCTTAAGGGGTGGAGCAGAGCTGTGAGGGATTGAGATGTGCTCCTTCCTCTGGGGAGTGGAAGGAGCACATCTCAATGTGCTCCTCCTAACTGACAAAACTGTTAATAAAGACAAATTTTGTTGATGAAGCCATCTCCTGTTCTAGTTTTCCACCAGCTTTTCCATAGCAGGGATAGACTCAGAGGGTAAAGGGAGGCCTTGGATCATTGCCCTCCAGCTGGTCCCACAGAATACCCACCCACGTGAGCATCTGTGAACCTCCTGGAAAGCCTTGAGAGTGGGGAGAACTGAACACACTGTGGGTGTTACTGAGCTTACTGAAAGAGGCGCATTTTAAAGACATAGGTGTAAAACAACGTGCTGGGGCTGGTTTTGTGCAGTGTGAGGAGCCAGCTGTGTTGGGCGGGGTGTCCCTGCAGCATCCTCCCCCCTCAGAGGGCACCACGACTCAGGACAGCAGAAAACACTGGCAGCCATTCATTGCAGCTGTGGCCACATGACAGCATCTGCTCCTGGTTTGCTGCTACAGCAGATCCTGAGTGAATTTCCTGGAGGAAAAGAAAAAAAAGGCAACAACACAAGTCCCTCCTCAGGCAAAAGCACTCAACTGAGCACCACGTTTTATGTGGCAATGAAAGTCCTTCCACCCTGCCTCTGGTCATGTGGCAGCATGTGACAGGGAGCACAGCATTCCTCTCTTCTCACCAGCCCTTTCCTCAAGGCACCAGATTTGGCTTGCCAAGGATCAGAAGCTTTCCCCCAGCCACACTGAGTGCTCTGGGTAACAGCCCAGCTCTGCTAATGCCCCGTGTCAGGCAGTCAGCCATCCCCATGGAATGCAATCACACCCAGAGCAATGCAGGGGAAGCCAGATAAGGCAGCTTTTTCACGGTTCCCAGGGGGTATTTTGTAGGCTGAAAGCTGATATACCCAGATTCCTTCAAGTTAATATCTGAATTTAAAATGAAAAGAAAAAGGTTTACCTTAGCAAAATACATTTTGCCAAAGACAAGACACTTTTTCATAAGCATCTTCAAGTGTCATAGAGGCCTTTCACGCTTGTTTGCTGGGCTCTGTCATAGTGAGTTCCACCACTTCACTGGAAATGGGGCCAATGCTGAGTAACTGGAAACCTGTGGAAGGCATGAATGGGCGAGCTGCAGACACAGGGGCAGCCACAAGGCTCCAAAGGAGAATTGTTCCTCTCTTCCAGATGCCTTTATCACCTCACAGGGAATGGGGCAGTGGGAGCTGCTGCTCCTGCCTGAGCTGCTGCCCCTCCTCTGTGCTCACAGAACTGATGTTAATTCTGTACTCACAGAATTCATTCTTCACTGGGCCAAAAGAAAGGAGAAATGCCAGCAATACTGGCCTTGGTGGCAGGACACCCCTCACCCCAGTTTGGCAGTGTTTTTACAGGGGAAGCCCCGGGAGCTGCAGCCCCTGCTCAGGGCTCCCAGTGGGGCTGTGGAAGATGCCTGGGGGCTGCCTGCCCCTATCATCCTGTCAGCAGAGCTGCCTGAGCACCAGCCTGCTAGCTTTGGGTCTGTAAAACCTCAAAAAAATGTGTTTGTTTTTTCATGGCAACATCCTCAAATATTAGCTTTATTGGTACATTACTGGGAGACAAAAATGGCATGTACTGTCTGCATTTATTTTGTGAAGATACCATGCTGTAGATAGTCACTTAATGATTCATTTTATTCCAGATAAACCATACCTGTGAAACTGTGGAATGGCCTCTTCTCTTGCTTCTGCAGACACTTGTGAAAGGAACTGATAAATATTCAGGTACAATTACACAAAAACTCAGATGTCAGAGCACACCCACATCACAACACACATATAATTTCTCCCTAGGTTTTTAATTCATAGAAACATGGTTTCTGCTGATGGATAACACAACACAATTTTTACCACTCTATATAGAAGATCTACAATTTTATCTTAAAAACTCATGTTGCTTATGAATAGATTTTTATAGCTCTTACTACAGTCTTCATCAATGTCTCTGTGCTGAAGCAGACCTAAGTCAGGATGCCACTCTAAATGTTGGTGGATTAGAAAGGTTACATTTTTAAAAATTGCTTTGATATGTATTCTTTGATCAAGTCATGAGACATGGACTTTTAATGGGGATATTAAAGAAAAAAAAAGGATGTCTGTGTGAACTGACTGAGGCACAGGCTCTCTGCCTTGGTCATCCTCTGTGGAGGAAGGTGAGTGGTGAATGATTAGACACGGCCATCTCATTGCACACAAATTTCTCATGATTCTCCCCAAACCAGCCTCTGGGAAAGAAGCTGACAAGCAGCCACTGTCCAGGGCTTCAAGGAAGGAAACACCAGCTGAGGGCTTTTCCCATCAGATCTCTGTCTGGACAGTCTGGGTTACCTGTCACATGTAAAGGGGAGGTTTTCTCAAATCTTTAATGTTTGATTTCTCTGTCAATGCCCTCGAAGGACTCACATTAACAGGTTACAGAATAATACCCTTTATTAATGAAGCTATGACAGGGTTCAAGGATTCCTGGGAATAGTGTCTGACTGAAAAAATATATCCAAAGCAATGTATAATTAAAAGCAACAGTGACAAGCTCCAATACTAAAAAAACTTAACTCGAGAAAATCATTCCATGAACACAGAATACAGATCTTGCCTAACAGGTGTCTCCTGTGGGAGAGAAGAAGGTTCACCCCATCAACTTGTTGTCATTATAGTGCAAGAGTCCTACTGTCATTGCATTGCAAGGGTTCCATATCGCTAGAGTTTCATACCTCCTCAATGTTTCTTGTAGGCAGCTCCTCTAGGCACTGACTCTGCCTTGTCCTCACAGCAGCCAACTGACTCCAGCTCCCCTCAGCCAACCAAACCACTCTTTTATAACACTTCTTTACTGGCTACAGCTGCAGCCTGTTAAACATCAGGCCTGCTCCTAATCCTTAATACTTGGCTCAGCTGCAACTCTTTAGGGGAAAGATTACTTTCTATACTACCTTTATTTACCTAGATTCTATTCTCCTACATCAACTGACCCCAGAAGTTACTCTGGAGACTTCCCTGACTTCTTCCCATTCTTAACTTACTTTTATACTATTTCTTTATATTTAGGTGGAGATGGAGTGACTTGAGCCATGCACCTCACTCATTGAGGGGCAGTGGGACCTTGGGGGTGGGAATGTCAGCAGAGTACCTGAGATAACCTTGGGATGAGGATGTGTCAGTCCAAGGAGAGGGATTTTGTCAGGGTTGCTAATTCAAGGGCTTCCTTTTTCTCCCTTGTTTTTCCGGCGCTAAGCAGCTTTTCAGCTGGGAAGTACCACTGAGTTCCCTTCTCTGCACAGGTTTGGACAAACCCTGGCTGTGGTCTCTGCTCCATGCTCTGTTTAGTCCCCCTTAAACTGTGTTGTGTGTGGGAGGTCAGATGTGCTCACCATGCTCATTCCAGGGAGCAGCAGCTGCATTTTCCCTGTAATTTCTGCACCGTTTCCTTTTTACCCTCAGTCATCTCCCCACAGTGCCCTCACTGACAGAGCTCTCCGCAGGCACTCAACCACTTTTGCAGTCCAGCTGGCAGGACACCATGACTGTAAGGACTGCAGGGTGCCTCAAATGCCCTCTTGTATTTCCCTTCAAGAAAATATTCGGAATTTTTTCAGGAACTGCAACACAGCGTGTAGGGATGTAATGCTCACTTGACACTACGGATTTTCAGAAGCCTAGAGAGGTAATTCTCAGTTTTGGAACTGCAAAATGGCAGTGCTTTGCAGCCAAATCCATTTTTGTCTGTTGTGCATTTGACTGTGATGAATTACTCTAGTGAAGGACAAGGATGTCAACTTTGTCCCAGTATTTAATGGAAAGGATAGCAAAGTGATGAGCAGAATCTTTTTTTTGATCTCTTGTACTGAAATAATGACTAATGAATCACATGGTGAAGTCAAGGCTTCTTCTTTGAAGGTAAATGATGTTAGACCTTGCAGCCATGAAAGAGGATATAGCTGCTTTCCTGCAACTATTAGGTTTTGTATTCTTTTGGTTTTTTGAGTATATTCAAAAGGAAGTGGAAAAAACCTATCTCTAAGGAAACAAAAGATCTTCCTTCCTATTGGGAAAGGAGTCAGCAATGATGATAAATTCCTCGCCAAGTGAGTAATTTCTTCACTTAAAAGACTTCAAAGCTTTAAAAATTACTTTTTATACCACAGAGCTTCAATATGAAATTGCATGTGCTCTTAATGGTCTGTGCTGATCTCACCCTTGGCTGGAAATGATACACAGAATGATGGCAGGGAAAGGAGTTGTTTTGTGTGAGATGCTGCAATATTACATCTTCCCAGAATAGCTCTAAAAGTGCCCTTAATTGTACTGCACACTGACAGAAGTGAGAAGCAAATGTTTAGGACTGCTCAATGCTTCCACTGTTAGTTGTCACATAATTTTCAGGCTAAGTAAATATATATATAGAGGATAAATGCAGGAAAACTAAACAACAATTTTAGCTTGACACTCATACATTGTCTGAAAACATGCCTGGAAAATAACATGACTAAAAATAGGACCATGACATAGCATTTATTTAGGAAGCAGGTAAAGTGAGAACTTTTATATAGCACTACCCCTGAAGCTCCAGCCCCACTGTAGCTGTCTCCTTGGCTCTCATATTTTTTATTTTGAGAAGCTGTTATGAAGATGTAAGTGCTGAGTAAATGTCAGAACATGAACTGACACAAATGTCATGAAAGTGCATTGCATTCTCTTATTTTGAACATATGATATGTTGAGGTGCTCATCACCAGCACCCCAGCTTTTCTAGCCCCTGTCTTTCCAAATCTTATATATCAATCCTAACAATGCTCTGGGTCCGTAAACACCTCAGAACTGGATGATGTGACACACAGGACTGGTTTTGCTCTGAGCACTAATTCCTTTTGAAGGCTTTGGACAATCAGCCTTAGCTCAGGTCAATGGTTCAGCCTCTTACATGGTCACAAAGCCAGAACCCCAATTCATGCTGAATCCCCCCAGGTACCATGGAAACCATTTGGTGGAATAAAACCCAACCAAAATCTACACAACACTCAGCCTGTTAATGCTGAGCAATTCCCTCCCCTTGCATCCTTTCAGGTCACTGCCTTAAGCCCTAAGCAGAGAAAGGAGCCCATGGGAGCTCCTGACACAGAGGATGACTGCGACAACTTCAGAATATTCCACTCATGTCCAAATTCTTCAAAACCTTCCAACCGCTTAAGAAAGGTTGAATTTTAGCCTGGGTAAAGAAAAATTAACAATTTACCTTGATCAGAACTCGAGTTCAATTTATTTTATATGGAGAAATGTCCTTTTCAGGAAACTTATTTGAGGGAAACTTTAAAAAGTACTTCAACAACCCAATTTTACTCAAATTGGTTCCTTACCAGCTGTATAAATTTCCAATAAATACAGCATTGGAGGAAATAAAATCAAACAGTAAACATGTGATGGGAACAGCCATAAAGGTGACCTGATTCAGAAGGAAAAAGTACTCAACAGGAGAAGTCTGCCAAAATTCTGGGAGAGAAATGACCAGCCAGCCTGGGCACCAGAAGTTCTTGAGAAGTGCAGCCAGCATCTCTGAAATGCAGCTGGGTTCCAGAGACATCCTGAGATACCCTCAGAAAGTGCAAGTCCAAGTAATAGTAACATCATCTGAAAAGCTGAAAACAGTCTAGAAAAAGGGGATAACATCTTGAGAAAAAATGTATTGGTAACTTCCATTGGTTGTGTCAACTGCAAGAGCAGGACAAGTTCCAAAACAGAACTGAAATCATAATCTGTCAGGTGTCCCAGGTGAAAACCAGAAATTACTGCATCCACTGGCTGCTCAAAGTGGTGGTGTCCTGAACCCTCTTATGTGTCTATGACAGAGATGATTTTCTATCCAAATTCAGCTTCTCTTTCTCTTCCTGCACTGCACATCCTTGTCCCTTTCCTACACAAGTCTGCAAGACCTTGGACCATTGCTGGGGAAGCCTTGCTGGCTCCCAAATCTGTGACATGGATTGTTCCTGAAGGGAGACCCTGCCTGTTCTACTGCTCCCTCACTCAGCCCAAGGCTGGGGCTGGCCTCTCTCATCCTCCCACCTCTGGGATGCCCCTTCTGAGATCTACAGCTTGGTGTCCAGTCTGTACATGTGATTAACTTATCCTAAGTTTATCTGCTGTTGTATTAATGCCAAGTTTCAGCAGTAACAACTTAGTTGTAACCTGTAATTTTTATATATATATATACACTTAATTGCTACTACTATTGGGTGCTGCTATATTTGATTGTTGCTATAAATTTATTGCTGCTGTATCACTGATTGTTGCTATATCAACGCTGCAGATACTACTCTGTAATAGCTATATATATATATATATACACACATATATTTACTTTCTTTATTATAAGTGTACTTGCTAATGGTGAGTTGTGGTGTTTGTGGTAATCTGTAATAAAGTAAAGAAAAATAGAGGCTAAAGTGTCCATGCCCTGTGTACTATGAACCCATGGTCAAGGTTTTTAAACATCCACAGGCCAGGGACACCACATCACAACTTAAGCTGTGACACCACATCACAATTTCAGTCACTCAACCCCAGCTCTTACGTGCAGGATGCAAAACAACCAAAAAGAATAAGGAACAACACGCACAGAATTCTCTAATATCAAAATATAGCAATTTATTCAAGACACTGAATATGATCTGTTGATTCTCTCCTTAAAACAAATGAGCTACAATACACAAGGTGAATTTGAAGAAAGTGTGGGTGGGGGAGAAACAAAATAAGGGTTGATGTTGTTTCAACAGAACCTGGGAAATGCTTAAATGAGAACCAAGTCTGGCTGCAAGTCTGACACAGACAATAAAAACTGCAGAAGCCAGAATTCAGAATTTCAGTGAGTGGCTGAAAGAACATTTCTGCAATTGACAAAGAACCACATCTTTTAAAAAGGCAGTAAGAGGAAAAAAAAGGAGGAAAAATTAAAAAGGGAAAAAGAAAAAGAAACCCAAAAACAAAGCAGACCCTTACATTTGACAAAGTGCACTTCACTTGGCTCTAAAATTAGCTATTTTTTTCTTTTTTTTTTAAAACAAATTAAAAGGAAATTTCTAAGATGTAGCATGGGGTTAATGTGTGTATAACCCTGTAAGTCAGGCCCTTTATTGCCCCATAAGGGACCCAGTGTTTCCTACATAAAAGATTCAGTATCCTTCTAACCCACAGAATATAGTGGTTTTTCAGAAACTGGGTTTTTTTTCACTCCCAGGCCAGTTCCAGACAGCCAGCAATAATAAAAATCCAGCAAGTCTCTGGATGGTTTCACAATCCTGTTTGGTCACTTAGGTTTTCCATTTCTCTTCTGTTACAAAGAACTCTAAACAAAATTCTAGGAAGAAATCTTAGCAAGTGCCCTGGGCTGTTGCTTTGTGCAGCTCTGCTGCAGGGGAGTCACAGAGAGGCTCTGCCAGCTTGGGAATGTGCTGCTGCTGGAGGGAGGGAGGGCTCCCAGGAGCTCCCAGGAGCTCAGTGCTGCAGGCTGGGCTGAGACTCCCACCTGGAACTGCAGCCTGGAAAAGCTCTCTGCCTCCACTGTTTGTGTCCTGAAGAAACCATGTCCTTAGGTTAAGATTAACCTTTGCAACTCCACCTCCTGCCTTCCTTAACAGCTCTCATTTCAGTTGAAAACTAGCTACAAAAGATGCTACTACACCATCTTTCCAGTCTTCAGGATTTTGTGGAAGGTTAGAAAAGTGAATTTTCTTAGCTCCTCACATCCACTGCTTTTAACTCTGATGGTCCATCTAGAAAACTTTCTGGAGCAGCAGCCTCTCTCACACATGAGCTTTGCAAAACAATTGACACTCAAATTTTGTTTCTCTTGCTTTCTTACCTCCATGAAGGCAAGCAAAGTGGTGTTCTGACAGATTAAAAAAATGTTAAAAAAGGAACAGGTGTCACAGACACTGCCCTGTTATCTGCAGTAGCTATCCTGGGAACAACTGTGAAGCACGGGCTGTGGAGCCAGCCAGCCATGGAGCACTGAGCAAATGAACCTCTTCAAACCCTGAGGTCTGGCCTATTCAGGTGTCACTCAAGGGACAGAGGCAAGGTCAGAGCCCCATCAGTGCTGCCCTCCCACAGACCAGCAACTTCTGCTTGTTATTCTCAGAACTGCCCCAAAAGCAGCGCAGGAATTTAACCGTTTACACGCCATGACTGCAGTCAGATCATTGTCCCAACAACGCGTCACAAAACCACACTGTGCCTTTGTACTCAAGTTCAAGACTCTTTGAGCAATCCTCTTTTTTTCAAAAAAAGGAGTGACTTTAAATTAGCAGGTACATGTGGTTATTAGGAAAGAGTGCAAAACTGCCACATGGTGATCTACAGCCATGCTCTTGGTGCAAAAAACTAAAACCAGCATATAAAAGCATTTAACACCAAAAATAATCCTTGATACTGCCTGGCATCCAATTATTTGAGATAAATTATAAACAACCTTAACCATCACTAGTAACCATAATTCCACATAACTGTTTTCAACTAATACTTTCAGCAGTTACTTCTTTCCATTCTTTTCTCCTTTCCCAAGGTGTATCTTTAGGAAATCTAGCTGAACTGGCAGTGTCTAGTTCCACTAGAAGGACTAAGATCCCTACAAATGCAAGCATACAGAGAAGAAAACCCCAGAGAAAAGATGGTGTTCAGATTCCAGGATGATGCCCTGGAGCTCAGCAGGTCTCACACCACCAGCTCAGCCCGAGGGCTCTGGATTTGCTCAGATCAAATCACACCTCCAGCAGCTGTGGTCAAACCAAGGGGGATGATGCTGTGTTACAGAGACTCTGGGCCACAAAGTTCTACATTTGTTAAGAGGTTTGTGGCCTGTCTACTCTCTCCTACAGATCCTAGCCTAGGCTGTAGAGAAGACACCTGCATGACTCAGCCAGTTCTGAGGATCTAAGTCATGCCTGACACCACCCCAAGGCTGCCTTAGAGTTTACAGCCCTTTCAGTAAACTCTGCCTATGTGTTCTTCTTTGCATTTGTCATTTCCTCAATTAGAGCAGTGCAGTCTTCAGCTGGCATCTGTGCAGGTGTCACGGCTGCAGTAAGGAAATCTTGTCCACAGTGGATTGGATTCGTGGCGCTTTGGAACTCTCCATTGTTGTTCTGATCATTTCACCCCACAACTTTCCAGTGGCTTACATGTTGAGATGGAACTTACATAGGATGTCATAAGCTAATGAATTCATTGCTCCTGAGCACCACACTGAGGACACCCTCGAGGCCAGACCAGTCTGGGCAGACAGTGACCCTCCAAGTGCAGACCCAGAGCTTTCCCTGCAGGATGCAGCACACACGTGGTGACAGCAGCATCACCCACTGCAATGACAGAGCCTTTGGGTGTGTGTGGTCCATGGATGGACAGGAGCTTGGTGAGAGTCCATTCTTCAGCAGTGACAGATGCAGTCAATGTATTTCAGTCCACCTGGTCTCATTAAGTCAGTGGCAAAGCCCCACTGACTGACTGGAATAATGAACAGTGGAAGACAGCACTGCTCAGCAAGGCCACAGGCAGCAAAACCCATATTCTGTCAAAATCTGAACTATCTCTAGAGGAAAGAAGATACACAAGCATTTTCTCCTGGTTAGTGAAAACAAACAAAAATACAGACTAAAGAAAATGACTGTTATAGTCTCAGGCTTCTGAATCTCTTTGAGTAAGTTTACATCATCAAACAGCCATAAAAAATGGAATGAGACTATGCAAATGGCTGGCTGCTGGAAAAGGACTTTAGTAAAGGACTGGTATTTCTTGTATCAAACACCATTTTTTCTTACAGCACTTTCTGAGAGAGGAGAGAAAAAGGATACTGCGCCTTTCATGTTCCCTGGACTCTGTCATTCTTTTTGCTTGAATTACACAACTGGTCTACATTTTGTGGCCATTTAGGCTTTTAAAACTGTTTAACATAAAAAATATTTTTTTTCCAAAAATACACTGGGTTCTTTCTGTTAAAAGTCATCTTTCTCCTGTAAAAATCTTCCCCAGCACTGCATTCTTATATAAAGCACTTATTACACAATTTGCTGAAAGTGCCCTTGAGACGCTAAGATCTGAAGCATGGAGGATTTTTTTTTCTTTTAAATGGAGAGAAAGAAATGAAAAGGAAGTTATAGAAGAGAGGAGAAGCAGTCTGTCAAAAATTTTCATTGTCATGTCCACCTGGCTGCATCTACTATGGGCATACAGGGAAAAGAAAAAAAAGGGGGGGCAAAAAGAAAGAGGAGAAAAAAAAGGAAGGAAAAGCTGGGAGTGGAAGGGAGAAATAAAAGGAAAACAAAAGTTTCATCCTAAGCCTGGGATCCTCCAGGCTGCAATATTCCAGCTGATAGAAAAACCACTGAACAAAAAAAGTAGTCTAGAAAATAGAAAGTGTTGTGATTACAAAGTTGAGCATTTCATCAGTACAAACTGGTCTTTGAACGTCCTTTGGGAGAGCAACTGTAGTGTCCAAATTGGAAGGAAAAAATACAACACCGCATGGAGGAGGACTTTTTTCCCTTTTGGTTTATCACAGCATTTTTCTTATTTTTTTCTTTTTTTTTTTTTTTCCTTTTTATTAATTTTTTTGGCACAGCTTTTTTTTTTTTTTTTTCCCCAGCCATCAGAGCGAGTTCTCAGATGCAAACCAAACAGTGCAATGCCTAGCTGGTGGCTTCATGCTTCCAAGGCTGAATGTTCCAGGTGGAAACCATTCCCTCCCCCTCTGAAGTGACTGCGATTTTACTCCTTGATGAAGGTTACGGACAAAATACAAGTCACCTGTGGCCAGGGAGAGTCGGTTTCACGGTACACTCTAACTTTGTTCAAGTTTGTACAGTTCTGGAGCTGTTAAGAATAGTTTTGAAGAGTGCTTCTCCCCACACATTCACTGCTGGTCCATTTGAAATTTCTTCTAAAACATTTCACTTTTACTTCCGCAGGTCTAGAACACAAACCTGTGGAGAGAAGAGCCCGTGTTAAGAGCATTTGTGAAGGTGATGTGGAAATCCCAGTCATGCACCCTGTACACAGGTGGACCAGCCAGCTGGATGTTACACTGCCCAGCCTCAAATCAGCACACAAGGGACAAAGTGACATGGCAGAGAGCTCAAGTGAAACCCACACATTGAACACTTAGCTGGGCTTTCACTGGTTTACAAACAAACATTTTGGTGTAAGATTAAGGGATCTATTCAGTTCCCTAAATATCATGTCCACTTCCACTATATCTGAAATATATCCAGAACAGATACAGGCTTGGCAAGCATGACAGTGGACAGGTGCCCATTTGGAGCAGCTCTTGGGAGCCAGGCATGGCACTGTCTGAGATGGCACAACTAAGCTCAAACAACTGAATCATGTCATAGCTGTTCCCTTTGTTAAAATCAGATGAAAAATACTCTCTGAAGTAGTTATGCCAGCCAGCCAGGTGTGTCCTGTACAGCTGATCATGCTACAATTGAATTTTTTTAGAAGTAACGTTAACAGCAAAAAAATAGTAAGGAATAATCAGTACCCACGGCAATATTTCTCTTTTACCACATGACAAAATCTTTGGGTATCATGCTGAAAATTTCCTCCTTTATCTATTCCTATTCAAAGGAATAGGAATATTCTTCTGTGGAATCAAACTCTGAAAGCCCCAGGGTAACTGTTTGTTACAGAGTTGACTGCTGTGATCTGCTCTTCATTAAAGCTGACAGATAATGATAGAAACAACACTACTGTTGTTTTTGTCAAATACATATTTAGAAGTCATTGGCATCTTCAGGAGTATTCACCTATTCCACAAGCATTCTTCATTTCCAACAGGAACACCACCTCCTAGCATTCAAAACCTTTCAAAGCAGGAGCATTTTTAATACACCACACAGAGCAACTTACTGTGTCTTGAGCTGCCTCTATCTTCAGCTCTGTCCCCAGGAGGCAAATACAGCACCCTGCTTTTTGTGGATGCTCCCAGAAAAGAAATCTCCCCCCAGTTTTTGCGCTGTTGATGATCCTTACCGATCCGTCTGACGCGCTTGCTCCCACTTTGTCTCCTCTAGCATTCCAGCAGACTTCAAAGATGCCCCCGGTGCCTCTGTAGCTATGTACTAGAGTTCCACTCTACAAAGCAAAACAGCATGCAGACATTGGATACAGAAGTTCCCCTGCTTTTTCTCTGTCATGTGTTAAAAGGGGGAGCTATTCAGATCACCCAGCTACGGCCACCTCCATATTGTCATGGAAACTTGTTAGGAAACAGTCAGGAAAGTGGTCCTTGCAATGAAGAGCAACAGGCTCCTCCAGAAACAGCAGGACTCAAGACATCTGTTTTTGTCAACTCTGTAACAGTAAAGGGCTGGGAAGTTAGGCTGATGTGTTCTTCTCTAGAGTTTGCTGATAATTCAGGTTGTGAGGTTCCAGTATCCGGAATTACATCTGTGGAACTATGACATCCCACTTTTCTCTGGAATATCACCAGTCCCCTGCCTGTACATTTTTGTATCCATAGCTTCTCTTCACAACATCTAAGCAAGGAGCATTAGATTCACAGCTGAGCTCAGTTTGTAGCTAAATAAAAGTATCCCTTATTTCTAATCTACACCTTTGCTTCACAAAGCTGATGACCCAAAGCAACATACCTATTTTCATGCATGCTACCTGTTTTAGCATACAAAGCACAACTGTTCTGGGCAGTCACCTCACTGCACCTGAGTGACTCAGCTGCCATGGATTTGTGCCAGACAATACCAGCAGGCTCACCCTGGCAGGCAGGTCATGCATGACCTAGGTACACACATTTTCCATTTAAGCTTTTGCTATTAATGTGTCACCTAAACCAGATGTGCTTCACACGAGGCAAAACAGTACCTGAGTATTCCATATATGGACACATTTGTCAAAGGATCCACTGGCTAGATATTTTCCATCAGGACTAAAAGCTACACTGTAGACAGGCTCTTGATGCTTTGTTAACGTGTGGATGCAGACGCCTCGGTCAACGTCCCACAGTCGAACCGTGGAATCAAACGAAGCACTGCAAGAAGCATTCAAACACGAGAATGTAATCATCTGGGTGCTAATCAACTTGTACTGTGAGACTGTAGATGTTAAAAGAGAATACCACAGGGTTTTTCTTTCCCCTTGGCTAAGCAAGACATAATGTTTCAAACAGAAAAGCTGAAATGTACCACAGCCTGTATGTTTTTTATCTTAAGAACTACAGCTTAGAACTGCATTCTTGTATGAGGACCCTTAGGGCATATGTGGGTGTGCTCTATATAGCCCTAACAAGGCCAAGCTCCCCACTTTTGAGATTCTACCTCCTGTTATTCAGGAAGGTCAAATATATCTTGTCATTAATGGGCTAAATGGGCCCAGAGAGATCTTACTCCTAGTAGATTCACCCTGTTTAATGAATTAGCATTTTATACTTCTCTAGAACTGTGGCTCTTTACACTTTGTTTCAGTGATATTTTTGCTACATTCCATTTCAATCCCAAACTGTGGGCTTGGAGAAAGGCAAAGGAAATAATTTGCATTAAAAATAATATTAAAAGAATAACTCCAGAAAAGTGAGGTTCTTCCATGTCCACTCTCAGACTAAGGAGTAAAATAAACCAGTTTTGATACAGCTTCTCCCCACACTGCACACGCCATGAGCTGATCTGACAAACCCACTGTACTACCATCAATTTGCATTCTACAAGTAAATGTATCTTCTAAGCTCAAAGAAGAATATTGCACAGATTTTCAAGTGGAACTTCAAAGACTATCCAAGCTTTTCTCTATTAGCTAAAGCTACAAAAATTTTCTCCAACTGCCCAAGTGAGTTGCATGACTCCAGTTACAAACATTCCAGCTGCCTGAATCCTGAGAGCACCTGCCACAAGATTTTCACTCCCAGCAACGCAATGCTGGATGTGAAAGTGCAACGCCAAATTTACACCCATTTTATCAAGGCAGCTGAAAAGTTAAATACCACATGACTCAATTTTCTTTCTTTGTTCCCCTTCTTTTTTCAAATATGAATCTTTTCCCTTTGTATCCATCCTCCTGACTTACATACACGGATACTTTTTAGTGGAATTGTCTGCAGGAAGACTGATGGCAAAGTGACAGTAGGGTTACATGTCAGAAAGATGATCCTTCTTGGCAGGCTAGAAAGAGAGGTATTTTTTACCTTGCTAACATGATGTTGGAGTTTGGGTTGCTGGTGCCTGGTCCTGTAGGGCTCCATTTGATAGTGTAAATCTCTTTGCTGTGAGCCTGAAGATCGTGTACACAAGTATCTTGCTTCATACTCCATATCTAAATCAGAGGAATAATAGAGGAAAATGGCAACATTATTAATCTCTTCTCAGCTGAATTATTTCAGTTCTATGTTATTCTTACATTTGTTTATTTGAGATCTCAACTCACCTGAATACACATAAATATAAATTATTAATGCAGCAATTTGGCACATACATTAAAATAATTCCAGTAGGGAGAAGAGTTACACATTTAATAGTATTTATTCAATAGATAAGAACTAAAGAGTTGCTGTAGTTCCACAAGGCTGTAACTATTTTCACACAGAATTTTATCTATTTGAAGAAGTTTAACCAGAATTTTATTCATCCATTGCAACAGCAGTCATTTTAAAGGACAAGAAGAAAATTGCAGCAACTGCTTAGAACACAGCAATTTTCTCTTATGCTAGTAAAATTTTCCTTTTCCTCCTGAACTCCATTTGTCTCTCCCCTGTTTTTAACAGTATAGAAGATGGAAGACAATCAGCTGTTTCTGTAGTGTTACATGGCCAAACACTTAGTGTAAGATGAAGAATATGCTCAATAGAGATGACAGGTAATTTAGTACCTCTTTTTGTCAGCTAACTGAGAAAGTAAGATGAAGGAATTCACAGCACGGAAAATAAATTTAGTCAAGTCGGTTTCAGAGAGATACTGAAAATGTTGTAATGATTTAACTCAGTTGCTCTAAGTCTGACCACAAGAATGATGTGCTCTTATGCTGAATTCCCATCAGTGTACCTGAGACTGCTTTTGGAAATGCTACAAAAAGCTCAGCCATGTTCTACAGCTGACAGGCAGCATGTTCCAAGAAGTTATAGGAAAAGCTTGTGAATTCCAAAAACAGAGAAGAAAAAAGTTGGAGAGAACTGATTTACAAAGGAAAAGGAAGAAGAATAATGCCTTAATTTGGAGCATTTGCTGTCTCTGTCACGGAAGGTTTTATAAACAGGTGAGGCCAGGGATAGGAAAGCACTGGCTCTTGTGACAAATTCAGTGGTCAGGAACTTGAACTGGCAACAACACTGAACCATGGTGGTTTTTAAAACACAGCATGCAACTGGGCACCAAAGAGATGTGTCACCACTGGGTCAGGATGTTTAAGCAGAGCAAGAACAGTTATGCAATAGTGCATTGTGGCACCGTGACAGCCAAGCTGCTGCCTTTTGTCCCTGTTTTCTGTAAATCTCCAGCTCTGTCACTAGCCTGCAATAACACATCTGGAATCCAGAATGATGAAAACCTCAGTGGGTATGTGGCAAAGACAGAGCAGAAGTCAATTCACCTATGAACAGGAAATATTCATAACGCTGGCATTCACTTAGCTCTCATCTGCAAATTCTGCTGCTGTCTCAGTTTCATGTCCCAAGCTTCAGCTGCGTCAATCAGCAGTGCAAAGAGATCTGAGTCTTAATTAACTCAACCATACTGCAAGGAAACTATTGCTGGTACAATTCTAGCCACAAAGCCAAATCCTTCCTGGGATATTTGCTTTCTTCAAGGAACCAGCATAAATCAGCAGTCCAGCAGGAGGGCTTTGCTATAACATCATATAGCTACTCCTACTCAGACAGCCTTCATTTGATGTGGCTGGAAAAGAAACATGAGAAAGGTTTTGAGCTGCTCAAGCTTTACATTATCTATACTTAAACGATGACTTTTTTGTGACAATGGCATATCAGTCATGTAACACTTATTTGGACAGGATGCCTCAATTTCCCCAGTGTTTGCTTCACTGTCTTCAATCTCTCAGATTTGCTTCAAGAAATATGAGACAACATTGGAAACTACTGTTCATGCAGAGTTTGAAGTGATACACTATCATCATTCTGGAGAAGACTGAAAAAGAGACATAGTTTTTTGTCCTCACTTCTTGAAAAACAGGAATGGAAATTGTTTTACCTTTAATGTCATGTCATCAGAGCAAGATGCTAGTAGCATGCCAGATGGGTCCCATTTGATTGCATTCACCTCGTTCTGAAATCAAGAGTGAGATTATTAAGCAAATATTCCAGTTACTGCATTGTACTGGGCACTCAGCAGAGGGCACTCAAGGTTTATGCATGGAACAAGTTCACCCACAAATTACAGTGCTGGTGCTTTTAGGGGTGAACAAAAGCACTGCTGCCTCCCCAACATGCTATCTATTTAAGTGGCATTTTGGAGTGGAACCATCCTGTGCTTGTGAACAACACACACAAGCAATCTTCTGATGTGTGTTCTGGCTCAAAGTTACTCCTATCCTTTTATCATTTCCTAGGATTTAAATAAACCCAGACAGATTGATGATGCAGCATTACCTTCTTTTTAAAACTGGGGCATTTCTTTCATTAATGTTCTGTAGACTTGGTGATAGAAATTTTCAACAGAAAATAATGATACTGGTGGGGTGTTTTGTTTTATGGACTTGACAATTCTTCATATTGTAGCTCTACAACAGTGCTGATCTCTCTAAAGAGAGGTTTATGTGTAAATGAATTCCATGCTGGAATATTAAACAGTTTAGGATGCTTTCTCTATCAGTCTTTCTAGCACTTTGTAATTAACTAAGCCTAGTGTATTCCCTTGGTAATGAGTAAGTTTCCCATGCTCTTCCACAGCTATAAGTAAAGAGAAAAAAAGTGTTTTATAAAAAGGGAAAGACTATTTCTTAAAAATATAAATTGGCCCAGGGTTTCAGTGAAAACAATCCTGAAATATATTTAAATTTTTCTTTATACATTTTACAAGTTTCAGTAATAATTAAAAACAAGTATAGATATATGTGAAGGGGAAATCTGGATCACGTACAAAGCAGGGCAGTTCATATAATAATAAAAAGCACCAGTCTATTGTTAGGAATGTACAACCTGTCACAAAATATCAGTTTAACCACAGACTAAGATAAATGTCTCCAAATGCATAGTTCTGGAAGCTAACATCTGAATTATGGGTCAGTGAATGATCACCGTTTTTCTCACAAATGGAACCTAGAAAAAGTAACCTTTGACATCCATTAAATTCCACCACGGAAAGAGTGGGGAAATCTTTAATATATCTTATTAGATTAAATTGATTCTAAAACTAAATGGCTGGAGGTAAACTGTTCTCTCCTTGTTCATAAGCTCTCATTTAGTAAAGGACATTAAGCCAGTGGAAAACAGAATCTTATTTATCAATGTGCCTTTAGTCTGCAGCTCATGCTACCCAGAAACACTCTCACTGTTTAAGCCAGAGGTGTTGCCTCCTGTAGTGATTTAGAACATTTATCCCTTCTCACAGGCAGTGAATCCCTCATTCCCAAG
This sequence comes from Melozone crissalis, assembly GCF_028551555.1. Taxonomy (NCBI): domain Eukaryota; kingdom Metazoa; phylum Chordata; class Aves; order Passeriformes; family Passerellidae; genus Melozone; species Melozone crissalis. The sequence continues at coordinate 55,346,826 of NW_026535791.1, read as the reverse complement.
GAAAAAATATACTTCTAGGGAAACAATGGGGTTTAACACCTTTGCTGCTAGAACACAGTGTGCACACCCATCATCTGCCATCATTGTAACATTTGCTGTGACTTTACCACCAACATTTTGGACTCCTTAAACTTACTGTGTGTCCTTGAAAGGTTTTAACGGGACGATCACAGCCAAGTCTGCACACATGGATGCACATGTCAGTACTGCAGGAGGCAAAAGTAGTGTTGTTCTGCCAGTCTACATCCAGAGCAGGAGCTGTGAATACAAACAACAGAAGGAATATCAGGGATCACATAAAGAAACAGCTATCCCAAATAATTTTCCTCCCATCTCCTATCTGAAACAGACTACAGGCTAGTTCTTGGTCTGTCACCTGCAGCCAGTTACAGGGCTGACAGGGACTGTCTGAAGGGCACAGAGTATTTTTTCTATTCCAGTGGATAATCTGGATACTTTGCACAGCATGTACTTATGAGAATCTTTTGGGTCAAGTTACATGAGAGGGGACAAAACACACCCTCCACCCTCTCTGTTCCCAGCTATGCTATCATGGGTTATGTCTAGCATTCATCCCTCTGTAACCCAGTTCAGTGCAGAAACTGAAAGAAAACTAACCCAGAAAAAGTGTGGAGAATTCCATCTGGGTTAGACAAGCATGTTCCTGTGAATGGCAGACACAACACATGGGAAGGTGGAGGAGCAGGTGGCTGTGTCCCTTTGCACTAGAGCTTCATGCACCCTTTGACACAAACCTATCATTCTGTGCAGGCACATGGATTAATAACACTAAAATTCAGTTTAATTTGCTTGGGGACTGGTTTTAGGCAGGTACATTGATCAGCCTCATCTGAAATGAGAGGAAGGGTTTCTGTAGAGGGTTTGGCATTAACTAGCACTGACCTAACAAAACTCTGTGCACAGAGAGCACGTGAGCATGTGCATGTGTGCAACACACACACACACTTTGCAAAAAGAATGGGAACAAATCCCCAAACAACTCTCCCAGCATGTCAGTGCAGAGTGCAAGCAGGAGCAGGAGGAAGCTCCTGACAAACAGCTTGCTTGTGTTTCTATGATTGCTGCTCAGGCTTTTTCCCTCAGGATAGAGTTTAGCTGCCCTCCAGAGGATGACATAAGACTTGCTAAAATAGAGAAATCTTCATTCTCAGCACACTCTTGTGAGAAGCAAGTATGCTAGAATGAAACCAGCATATAGGAAACAAAGTTGGATCTCTTCCTGGCAAAGATATAATGCAAATTCGTCCTTAAAATGAAACCAAGAAATTCCTTACTCAAATGTGTTTAGAAAGATACTTTGGTAATACAGAGGTGAAAAGATATCTGTTCTGACAAGCCTGTTACATTTAAATATGTTTTTCCTATTATAATTTTTATGAACTACAAAACTAAATAGATCCCTATCATCATCTGAGTCATCAGGTAGTTCCCTAAATGAGAATGAAGGGCTGAAACTGTTTCATAGAAAGAGCTTTTTTCAGTGTTAATGAAAAAGCTCAATAATTCTCTATGACAGATAAGGAATTACTACCTTGCAGAAATATAAAGGAAAAATGTGTGAGGAAAGCAGACTACTTTTGAGTTTTCCAATGAACATGAATGAGGACTAGGAAACAATCAAAGATCTTTCTTTAACTGTCTGTTTGCCTTTCTTTTTATGCTACAAGCTTTGTATTACTATTTCAAAGCAAAAAAAAAAAATCATCATCAATAGCAATATGCCTTCAGGGCTAATATCTAGTAGGAGATGTATGAGTCAAAAACTAATTTTCAGAGAGCTACTGGCACCTAAAGCTATGGATTTACATTGCAGCATAATTTGAATCTTGAAGTGCTGATAATTAATACTTATTCATTTATTGGTGTACTCAGTCATATCTTTACTGGATATGTAACTACATAAAAAGGTTTGAAAAAAATCAAACAAACATGGTTCCTGATGCAAATAATCAAATTGCCAAAGTATTTCCAAAACCACAGGATACCAGCCAATTGCATAGAAACAATTAAAATATCATAATATATCATACTAAAAGCAGCAAAAAAAAATCCTTAAAAAATGCAGCTAAAATACAAACCAAAAATGGAAGTGTTACAATAATTATCTGGCATTTTAGCCTTTTTCAGAACAAATTTAAGTGTGATTCAGAGCACTTAGATCACAGAATTATAGAATGGGTTAGGTTGGAAGGGACCCTAAAGAACACCCAGTTCCAGCCCCCTGCTGAGGACAGGGACACCTTTTACTAGACCAGATCATCAGAGCTCCATCCAACCTGGGCTTCTCTGGGCAGACTGATCCAGTGCCTCACCACCCTCACAGTACAGAATTTCTTCCTGATATCTAATCTAAACCTTCTGTCTTTCAGTTTGAATCCTTTCACCCCTTGTCCTGTCACTACACAACTAGATGGTTAGAACTGGCCACACAAATACCTCTTTTGGTGTCAATTTAACAACTTGCTCCTGCAAGCACAGACATCAGTCTGTATCTATCAGGAAATGTCAAAATTGGATTATTTAGCTCCTTTTTAAAGAAATAAGTTTAGAGAATATATATTTTGATCAAATGCCCCATGATGATTCATAGTTTTGCAAAAAATAATGAAACCCTAGAAGCTACTTATCTGCATAGTTACATATTTTGAACAAAACCCTTAAAAATTACATGGCAACACCAATATCATGAAGGCCTTCAACACCCAGACAAAGGAACTTTTCTTTACATATTTTAGGATGACAGTTTTGTCCATGTGGTGTAAACTAAACCAGTTGTTACAAAGAAGCAGACAGTATAAAAACCTTATGTTTTTTCCAGGTCAACTACCTCCAGACTTCAAAGAAGTATGTGTTAAAGGAGGTGTATCCTGCCTAGACTAGACTTTTAATTGTTAAAATCCACCTTTAATCCTAGTGTAGACAAGGTTTTCAGATTCCAGATATGGAAAGGAATTTGCTGTTAGTTTGTCCTGGTGATGCAAAGAGGACAAGGTGAGGTCTTTGTGGCTTTGGACTTGTGAGAACAAAGTGAGGTGAGAGTCTGGCTGATTTTAAGAAAGTTCTGCAGCATACATGCTTTCTCCAATCAAAAATTTCCTCAACAGCATTTCCTTAATAACTTCTTTACTTTCTTATGAAAACATATATGAAAGAGTGAAAATAAAAATTAAAAATATTAGCTTCTCCATATCTACATTTCAGTTGTGTCTCATGTTCCAAAGATAAACAGCATGTGCAGTAAGAATTTTTAAAAAAATCTTTTCATGCACATGGAGATATTGTATTGATGGATACAGATGAGCTTTCAACTTGCTAAGAAGGGGATGGGATGATTTGTCCTTGATGCACATCACTGCTAAGACAGCTTATGTGTCAGTGAACATGATTCTGAAGGGGCAACCAAGCTTTGAATCCACAACCACTTACATTACTAGTAGGGATCAGAGGATTAAGATCTCATTAACTAAATCACTCTATGTGCACAGTTTGCTGTTATGGAACAGTTCTGGTAGATAAATAAATGCCACAGTGAGAAAATCTGTCAGCAGACACCAACTCCTCTAAACCAACAGCTGCATTAATAAATGAGAGACAAGTGACAAAAATGCAGAGTATGGATTTGCTGTGCCCATGGATACACTTTTTGCCTACTGCTGAATAACCATTTAGATTGCTTCTGCATATTATTCACATCAGTGTAAATGTGAGAATAAGAACAGTTTGAGTTGAAAAGCATGTGCAAAATAATGTTTCAAAATTAGTACTGAAATGTTTCAAAATTAGTACTGAAATGTTTTTAAACACCATTGTGAAAGTTTGTTGTATTTAAAAATGGATTAGTTACAATGAGCTAGGGAGATGAACACCTCTAGCATCAGAATCCAGAATATTCTCATGGTTTTAAACTCAGTTTTACTGTACCCCTTAAAATTCTTCACTATGAAAATGTAGCCACTTTGGATCATGAATTCAGCCATCATCTTACAAGTCTGGTCTCAGGTGAATTTCAGATTTTGTCAATGACTGTCTGTTATTCAAGATTATTTAGTATCTGTGACATCTCCTGTCTTCTTAAAACAGTTCTACAAGTAACCATCCTAACAGCATTTTGGTGCAACAAGGTTTTGAAACTCAAGGCTGGCAACTGATTTCCAATAATCAGAGAAAGCAAATATTGAAGAAATTCAAGTTAAAATTAAGAGCTAATAAATTCTGAGAACCTTTGTGAGTGCAGTGGTGAATGCAAGGTGCATGAGAGATCTGCCTGCTTCTGCCTCAAATCAGCTTCATTGAAACAGGAGCAGAGAGAATTGAAAAGATCCCAGACACCTCCACTGAAAATTCTCTTCATGAATCCCCACCTGGTATTATTCAAGCACACAGATGACAACAGGACTGCTCAGTTAGGTGGACATGGCTGGTGTACAAATCCTCTCCTAAAATCAGCTTTCAAAGCTGGTTCTCACAGAACTGTGTCTTTGTGAAATGAGAATAAACCAACAAGCCATGATATTCAGGATAGTTAAAGCACAAAAAAACTTGATTGAAACTTTTCTGTGGCAGATATGGATAAAGTACATTAACAGAATTGAAAACTGCATTTCATTTTCCTAACAAGTGTTACATGAAAAGTACCTGAATGGAAAGGAAATTGCTGTTTAGCTTCTCCTGTGTGAGCATCCCAAATTATTGTTGTCTGCATCCAAAGAAAGGGTGGAAAAAAAAAAAGATTAGTGACTATTCAGCTCAGAGAAAAAAACCCAAATAGCACCCTCACTAAGTAGCAATTCTAAATGATGAACTGATAAAATTATTGACTACAGAGAGCCTTGCGTGCTTAACAGTGGGAAAACCAAAAATTACTTCTAGGTATTACAGAATAATAATCTAAGTGTAGATAAAGAAGTATCATGCCTACAAAAGAAGCAATATAACTATGAAAAATAGGCATACTCTCTCTGAATAATCTAGAAGACAACACTTTCCATTTTTAATAAGCATATTGGAAAAAAAGTTCCAGTTATGATCTTTAAAGAACACTTTTTCCCTTTTCAAAAGATGCAAGCTGAATTCTACTTCAAAATGATGCTGAACCCCATCTGTAACAAGCCAATAAGTGAAATGTTTTTCTATCAGCAGAGTACACAGCACTTCTTGCCACTGAGGTGGGACAGACTCAGGTGTAATTGGCTTACTACATGTTTAATCCATACCCACAGCACAGGTGAGTGTGTCCCCTGTAGAGCTCAATACCACCTCCTGAGAGAATTATCAATTGATTGGAAGTATATTCTTCCAGAAAATAAATTAGGGATGCATCATCTTGCTGATAATGGATCACCTAAAGAAATGCTGCTTTTATTGAGAAGGTAAGTTTGCCAGAGTAAAGGAATTACAGCTGGGAGATCAGCTGAATATAAGCCAGTATTAAAGTTTCCATTTTCACAAGGTTATGAAAATATAGGGATTCACTGAGCTTACTAAGTAAGTACAAATCTCAGCTGGACTACCCTCTGCCAGCTGCTGGAGAGAAGCACTGTCAGTGCATCTCACTGGAACACAGACCATGCAGCCTCTCCCTTGGAAGTGCCATTTTTCTCTCTGAATTTTGTACAGGAAGCCAAGGATGACATATGCATCTAATTTTTAGACACTGAAAGTTAGGCAAGATGAATGCTGTGTACTTTCCAGTTTCAGTTTTAATGGATCATCAGTCAGCTGTTCATTTTAATCTCTAATGTGCACTTAGCTGTAACTACTGTGTTTTGCTTGATTTTCAGTGCAGAACCATATTTTTTTGCATATTTCTAGAGGAAGCCATATATATTTTATTCAAATAAGTGTTTTAACAACTAGATGAGCTAAAAGGTGTGGTATGTTTAAGATCCCTTTCTTCCTGTAAATAGCTGATAAAACTACAAATATAAGTACAGGAAGCTGTTCCTTCTGTAACAGAGACACACTCCAGATGCAATTTTACACATTTTTTAAAAAGTTAAACATTTTCTATGAAAATAGTATACATTCATGTAGCCTCAAAAATGTAATCAACATGCACTAAAATATATTAAAGAAATGTAAACTCTCCAGGGTGCCTGGAGAAGAAGAAACTAATCTTAAGGAATTCAGCAGCACAAGCTCACTCATCAGCATACTTATATGTTAGAATAATGTATTTTTAAAACTCACTTTATCAACACCAGCACTTAAAATATAATTCCCCTTTTTGTTCCATTTCAGGGCAAATATTGGACCTTTATGTTGACCTAAGGTGCTTGCAAGGTTACCTGGAATAAAGAACAGGTTATTATTACAATTTCTTTATAAATTGGTCAAATTACAGCTCACTACTGTTTGATGCCTAAAGAACAATAAATGTTTGACTTACCATCTTCTGTCCATATTCTTGCAAAACCATCATATGAGCCTGTAGCCAATAGTGTTCCATCACTCTGTTGGAATATATAAAAATGGCAAAGTTGGCTATGAGATAAAGTCTGTTTCAACCAACCTTCTTCTTTCTTTTTAAAGGTTTGCTAATTGTGATTTATGATTTTGAGTCCACTCATTGGGACAGATTATGCTATGATTTGAACTAAAGGTTATTACTTCAGACAGCACAGAGGAAATAAAATCCTCTAACATACAGTGAAATACTAGCCTATACCATCAGATATGAGCCATTTAATCAAAAAGATTAGAAAAAGAAAACAAGATAGAACAAGTTCTGTGGGCTTCTTCCACTTAACAAACAGATACTACTTCTTAGACATAAAGGACCTACCAAACATCAACAGATGACCTAAACCCAGACTAAATCCCAGTCCAGTGAAACTCAGGCACTCTACTTGAAAGAAGGTCCTAAGCCACATACACTCAGGGTGAACACCTCAAATGTTATCCACCACTAAGGAATTGCTTTCTACTTGTCGAAACACAGACCCACATGTGCTCATGGGCACAGTACCACGATGAAGAAACAGATTCATGGGTCCCAATCAGGAGGAAAAAAGCCCATGAATCTGATCAGCAGATCACATGCATTCTGGAAGGAACCCTTCACAGGATATGTCCTGTGCAGCCAGTGAAACTGGTGTGATTGGGCCAGAATAATTCAAACACAACTTTGCCATCTGGTGACACTGTTGAAGCAGGGTATTTAGTTTTTCAACATTTCAGAACCTGGATTAAGAGTGAGATTCATCCCATTTATCTGCAGACATGCAGAAGTTGGGAGTTAGTTCAGGAGTGCCCTCCATTACTAACAGCATCCTGTCACCACAACTCTGAAGTGTAACTCATGCACTTGTTTGCTTTAGATTATGCCCAATATGAAGGCAGGTGTCTCTGTTTCTGCTGACTCAAGGTGAGTCTAGAGGACTAGTTTAGATGGGCTGAATCCTACCCATGGTATCAAAGGGCATGATCTGAATATGACCTCCAGAAATAACCTTTCCTATAACCTTTATGTCATGTAAGTCACACAAACCAGAGAAGAACTAATTCAATACCACCAGTGTGAAGATTTCACAGGGAAATATGATTAATACTATGGTTCTAAATAAACTATAAAGGCAGATGGCATTTCTAGCTTGATGAATAGAAAATTAGAAAAAAGCATGAAATAATCCTTTAAAACATATGTCCACTCCAGTCCTCCAAAAACACTGACTCAGAGCACTTGTAAATTTAACTCAAATATATAATAATGTAGGGGGGAAAATATCATAAGCTAAGTGAAGCTCACTGTGATGCACACTTCTCTGGACCAGTGATGAGAAGAAAGGTGATAAAGGGCAAAAAGAAAAAAAAAGAAAAGCTCAGGAAATTAGATATACAGTTTATCCAAATTTTTTGCTGGTAATTCACATTCTTTGGGAAATTCAAAGTAACTTGGAAGCACTTGAAGTATTTGTATTAGGAACATTTCCCTACCTCAAGTACTAGTACAATGCAAAGGAAGTACCAACCAAGTCTGGAAGGTAAGAAACTGCTACAGGAAACACTGGACGGTTTTGGACAAATTTTCTCCTAACTGTTCTGCAGTCATTGCATATTTTCCTCTTACAATTTCTCTTTTCTTACTCCTAGAAGTAATTTTTTTCACAGCTATTTTTCTTCACTTTAATATCCACAGGAAACAAGTAATGAACATAAGCTTGAATTTCATTTGCTTCCTTGACCCACCTCTACTTTCTGTACTATTCACCAACTTCTTCCACTGTGCAAATATAAAATACACAGGAGAAAGGTGACTTGTGCAGTGGCCTTATCTTTTACTCTGAAGCACCTAGCTCACCTGAAGGACAACACTGCAGTAAAGATTAATCGAAACTTGATCTCTGGCCAGCAACTGAGACTCTACGTAACTGCTGAAAATCCCTTCTGGTACTTAATTAATCTGTTTTCCTATGAAAACAAGACTAATGTGATCACTCTGTCTGTACTAGTATCAGCAAAATAGGCAGAATGAAAATTAGCTTGAAGTAATTAAGTTTTCTGCAGGATCCTGTAAGTTTTTTTGGTAACAATTAGAGCTGTCCAAAGGCACTGCCCAGAGACTGGGGATTCTCAACAATGCCTGTCCTCTCTGCTCACTTCAGTATTCTTTGTGCATGAGCACATTATCTAAGATAGGAGGTTTTGCAGGATGAAAGTAAAAAACGGATCAGACAAGACAGTTTCATCCAGAAGGTAAGGACAGAATAACTACACATGCTCCTACCAAGACAAAGAAAATAATGTGAACAGATTTTGCTGTGCACAGCATAATTCAAATGAGAGAAGCTGGAGTCCAACCTCAGAAAAAGCTTCACTGGTGCTTTTATCTCCTTACATGCCAAAATAAAGTATCTATGAGATGCAAATACATTATTAATGAGGCTTCAGTATTACATAGATTGTTTGTTTAATCTTGGTTCTTAAAGCTAACTAAGTTTATTTTTACCCATGCTCCTAAAATAGGGATATAAATATATCATTGTTAAGCTTGAAGATGGCAACAGTCCTGGAAAATTACAGCATGTAGGAGAAAGTTCATGTTATGTTATGAATATTTGAAACAAGAGGCCAGAAGGTTAGGACAGAGCTTCTGGTCACCTCAGATATGAAAGATATGGAGCAGCAACTGTAATTGCCTTGGAATTAAATTTAGACAGTTAAAAACCATACAGAGTCTTAGAAGTTAGCTTACATTCCAGTCCAATGAAGTCACATCCTTATTGCTGGGGACATCATGTCCTCCCTCTCTTATGCAGTGCCTCAAAACCAGCTGAGTGGAGCCGCTGTTGCTGTTCTCGTTGAGATTCCATATCCTGGCCGTGGAGTCTCCGGATCTATAAAGCAATTATGCAAATAAGTGGAAAACTCCTCATGTTGACCCAGCAAACAGTGTAGAAGCCTGTATTTCTGTTTTCATTGAGACAACATGACAGCCTTGCAGGAGATGGGGGGAACAAGAGCTGCTGGCCTGCTGTAACGGGACCGTCTGCACGGGGCTGCTGGGAACCTCCTGGCTCTGTGCAAAACACAGGTCTAAGGCTTTGGTGCTGGAATTAGCAGAAGCTCACCCAGGGAAGGGCCCTATTCTATTGAAATGTTCCAGATTTTGCAAGGAGAAGTTGTTTTGAACCTCCTGAGAATTTTGATGTTTCTGCTGTGCACTGCCCAGAGTAGATCCAACCACCCTTCCCTAAACCTGCTGAACAGATCAGGGCATTACAAGCCTTTAAGAAGTAAATTTTATTTCCAACTCTTTGTGTACTTTTCTAAAAATGCTAACACATATTTAAATTATACCTGTCATAATAATTTTGTTTATTCAGAGAAGTTCTACCTAAAACACATAAACTCCTGTCTACATTTTGCACTACATACCTAAAGCTGGCATCACCATAACTGAGCTAGTCTGGGGCAACTTACAGTGACTGTCTGTAGCTTGGTGCTTACATCATACTGTCTGAAAAAATGGCAAAATAAGCACTGCCATGATAGAACAAGACAGAGGCAGCATCAGGATTTTGATCTATTTTTTAGAACAACTAATCTCTACAGAGGTGTTTTTAATGCAGGCTGAAACCCTGATTTTGCTTAGAAAAGGTTTTGAGGAGGAAGAGCTCAGCATTATCTACTTGTAAATAATATATGTATTTTGAATTTGCATAAATCTTTATTCTACTGAAAAATGTCTCTGAGGTTCTGAGATAAATCTGCCATGGAGTGGAAGATATTATACTTTAAAAGTTTACTGGGATTTTTTTTCACATTCCCTTTCCTTAAGTCTTTGAAACAACAACAACAAACAAAACCAAGTTTCCTGGATTGCTTGTTTTGTCCAGAAAGCAATTTTCATTTACATGCATTAAGTAGAAACTTGGAGCAGTTAGCAACAATACTTGCAAGAATTCATACAGTGTAGATGAAATTTCATTGTTGATACAACTGATGTGTTAGCTTTTCCTTTTTTTTGAAAGTAATGACAAAAAACTTTCTTTTCTATGCACTATCAAGGAGAAAAAGTCTTTCTTCAAAGATCCATTTTTGAAAGAATGGATCCACCTGTGACCCATTTTTGCTTTGATAAGCCATGTTTTACTGAAAAAGAAATCCATCAGAAGAGAATACTAAATTTTCTTTTGGTCTACTAGTAAAGCACTTTAATTATTGACACTAAGAATACCAGGCAAACTTTCCACATTTGACATGTCTTCAAATGCAAATATTGACCAAGCAATTATTGAACTCCATTGATCTCTGGGTATTACTTTACTAATAATTTAGCCTAATTTTATACAAACATTTCAACTGCAAAAGCAAACACCTCTCTGCCTGTATCAGGAGCTCTGAGCTCCTCTGGGTTATGCCATGCTTGGGGAATGTGCCCCATCTCCTGTGAACCTTTTCTGCCAAGCTGAGATGTGATGGCTGGCCAGGGTTTTGAACCCAGCTACTCCTGTAAAGCCACTCTTTATTTTTGAGACATATCTTTCACATTAGTGATTAAGAAATAATTCAGATCAGGGTAATTTTTGCCACCACACAGCTGTGACTGTAATATGTATCCTTATTTCTTCAGAGGTCTGGAAAATTGACATTTTTGCATATGTTGGCTAGAAAATTAACCAGGTTAATCATGAGGCTCAGAAGTTAAAAAACATTTTAAACTGTGGGAATTAACAATGATGGGAACATACATCTTTAAAGGACTGCTCCATTGGTTAACATGCTAAGTAGGAAATTCCTTCAGGGCTGGCTTCTCTCCTATATACGACTGCAGGACCATCCTGCATTCATTGTAATAATTCAGTTTGTTATTGCACCCTGTGAATAAAGTACTCAGTCACTTGGCCATCAAAAGCAATATCCTATTTGCTAGTTCTAAAAGGGTTATGTTTTGTTTTTCAACACTTTTATTTAGTCAGTTTTCTGGCAAGGCCTAGGCAATCTTATTTTCCAGTATTTTAATTGTGTTTTTTCCCTTTTCTTCTCCCAAAGCTATATAAGCTATTATGTGTCCCTGCAGAGAGGCTTTATAAGTCTACCAGTGTCCAGCAAGGGCATTTGTGTGTCTTCCCTTTTGTTGCTGGGGAAAAAAAAAAAGAGTCCAGAGAATGCTCTGGAAAGTATCCTGATTTCTGGTGAATGATTCAGTGAACCCTGCCTTATTAGAGAAGCACAGTTCAAGCACAATTCAGAAAGATATTTAATCTCCTTTGCCCACAGAAGCATTTCTATCTACATGATAAAGCAGCTCATTCCAACATGCAAGTCACGAACACTTGAGTAATAGGTATACTCCTCTGCCCTGTGGAAGAGTACTGCCAAATTTTAGGAAGGCTAGCTCTGAAAGGATTTTATTTCATGCTCTCCTGCCCCAATATGTTCATGAATCAAGGTGGACAAATGTTTGTGGAATGTAATTTGCGACATATAAAATTACCATTCTGTAACTGGAAGCACAGAGGTTTTAAGTGCTGCAGCTGGGTAAAGAATTTTGCAAGATGGTTGTTGAACCTTGGTATTTCTAATCTTCAGCTACAAGACTTTAAATCACTGTTATTATGAGATGCAATATTGCTAATGTGTATTTAATACTTCTGGCTCCAACAGGTTAGAGGTTTTATTTTTTTATTTTAAAATATATTATTGAAAGAATTATGGGAAGGAAATTCCTCATTTTTATTTTGACATGTAACATTTCCTTAATAAAGCAGGTCTCTTAAACTAAGTGCTTACTCTTCCTAGGCAGTTAGTAGAGGGAAGTGCCTCACAGGTGTCCTGAATAAGATCTCTGCCCCACTGATTCCACAACATTATTCTCTGCTAGAGGTTATTCAAGTCGACCTCCCCCAAGAGCTGACCATTTTGCATTCATGGATTTGATGCACTGAGGAAACCAGTCCAAATAATCTCCTGCTAACAAATAAGCACTCAGAGTTAGCAGAATTAGTATCTGGCACTGACACTGAGGGGTGGGGTCTGAAATTAACACCCTCAGCCTGGTAAATCAAAAGGATTATTCTGAAAGGTAATTTACAGTGCATCCTAAACCACTGATATGAGGAGTGCAGTAACCTGACGTACTGAATATATAAAACCCAGAAATGATGACAGCAGATAGCCTGGAAACATCCTCTCTTGCTTCTGAGAGACACAGCGAGAGCTGAAAGATCTCAGACAGCAGCTTTTATGGATGATTACTATGCTGACCAGGGAGAGCAAAAGGTGCACAGAGTGGTTTGGAAGAGACAAGTCACACTGCCATAGATCAGCTGATAAGCAAAGAAACCTACTGCTGGTTTTGGGACTGAGGCCAGGTCCCTCTGCTCCATGGCTGTGTGAATTACTTGAAGGGCATGGCTGGATGTCACAGAACAGAACACACTCTTGGAAGTAGCAGTGGAACACAGGCACAAAAACATCCTAAGTTGAACTGAAAAAGCTTTTGGAGTTCAAGGCTCTAGTAGCCTTGACATTCACAGCCCATCCACTTCCACACTGGGAAATTCAAGCACGTTCAGAACTCTGTCTCACTGGAGCATGGTGACCTGTGCAAGCAAACTGACAGGTTATTCCCTGGCCAGAGTTTGGCTTGTTTTAATTAGCACTCTTGCTTGGGTCTCTGATGTTCTCTGTGAATAACTCCTGGACATGCCTTGGTGGTTACAATGTGCAGAGATGGTTCCCAGTGTGCAGTTTGTTTGGCAGCCAGGGCAGTTTGCTAGCACAGACAGCAGCCATGCTGTGCCAGCTGGCCTCAGTGCCCAGCAATATTCCCAGGCACAGTTACTTTACTAATGTGGATGCAGCTCTAATGGACTTCTGCACTACACAGGGAACATAACCATCTGCGACAATTTAAATGTGTCATGAAATTAAAACTTAAGATATTGAAAGATAACTAGTGGAAGATATCAGCCTTTGGGTTTATGGCTGGGAATGACCAAATATTGAGATTTAACCAAGCACCTATTTTTTTGGGTATTTTTTCACCTGTCCAAAACACTCTATGCAATTATTTGCTTTGGAATGTTGACTTCCTTCATAAAGTGCAGTTAATCATCTCCCATGTCTGTATGCACACACTTCACTCTATTATTATAATGCTTCTGTTCATAACATCTAAGCATTCTTTTCATAGGCATCTGGTGACAGTCATGCCTTTGATAGCCTTTACTGGTATTTCTAGTCCCCCCCATCCTCAGCTTTAAGGGTTATGTGTGTGGTGGAGGGGGAAGAGCAGCTGCAGAATATATTTTTCTAGCTATTTGATCAGAGAAATTCCTGTCTCTCTGTTTTATTTTGAAATAGCTGTTTGCAAAGCCTGGAGAGTATATATTACTGTGCTAGTTTTCACACTCTAGGAAAACAGCAACTGAGTAGATATGACATTAAACATCAAAATCCCTTTCTCTCAGTGGGATAGTCACTAAACCTGGAAACCAGTGCTCTAGTTTTGGGTAATTCATTCTACATTTCCTTCAAACAGCTTGCTTCAGATTAGGTTCTGAACCTGCATTATTCTTTTAGTTGAGGATTACATCAGGTTGCTGTCTAAACTGCTGCTGCTAGTTGTTAGAAAAATCTATTGCCTGTGTAACAAGGCTTCAGGAAAATACTTTGTCATTAACTGAGATTCAATTAGTCTCTTTATAAACAAAACAAATATGTTATCTTTTCCTGTATTTAATAGCTAGGTTTTGAAGTGTACTTTTTCAGATGGGTACAATCAAGCAGATGGGAAACTCAAAGAAAAGTATTGACTGGGCAGCACAACATGGCTGTTACAGAATCTAGCAATCTGACACACACACATCAGACTAACTGCAGTGTTCTTTTTTTAATCTTTACTTTGTAAAGGGCAAACAGAGCTGCAGAATACTGTGGATGTCAGGGAATTTCTCTCCCTTGTTTAACTGGTGCTGTAACATGGAGATCACCTGCAGATAAAAGCTTGCACTGTTATTATACCAGACAAAGGCTTCTTTGTGCAGTGGCATAATCACTCACTCAGCTCTCTTCCTTCAGTTTCACTTTCTTCTGGGCATTCTTTGCCATTTCAGTCACTCAGCTTCACCAGGCACTGGCTGCTGTTACCACAATTCCAGCTGCATCCCTACCTCATTTCTTACAAGCAGGCCAAAATCTGACCAAGATGCACATGCATTTAAATTATTTGCATTGTCATTGCACTGCTATTAGTCTGCTAAAGCACATGATTGTACTTTGCAACCACATGTGTATGTGTAACCACATAGCTTTGCTAGTGGCCTCCATGGTCACTAGCAAAGCTCATTACAAAGGGCCTATTACACTGAAGGGTAAAGCTTAATGGAATGGCTAGTGAGAGGGTATTCCTCTGGCTCAGGTACCTGACTAATAGTTCTGATTATCATCCTCCAGGTTTACCTGTAAGATATCACAATCCAGGCATCCATCCACCAATGCTCAGCACCCTGAGGCAAAGTTAAACACACACTGCAACACATACTTTGGTTTATGAAATGCTCCACCATTTAAATTAGCACACTAGGACTGTGCATCATGGATCCTAGGGAAGCAGTCCACTGTGGCAAGCACTCACTTGCTTAAAATTGATAAATGAAGATATAAGTACTACAGATAATAAAAGTAGTATCAGACCTAGATATTAAAAAAAAAGCATATTCAGCAGGATTCTGGTTCCCAAAATCCCAGTTTGTTGTCTGAAATAATTTTTTTGAAATTTCTATCTTCACTCTCTTGGAGATCTCTGCTATTCATCCAACATGGAATTTATTTTATTTTTCTTTTCTATTTATACTGTAATTCCTTGTTTTCATATACTAAATGAATTAAGTAAGAAGACTATTCTGATAATCTTGCAAAAAAGTGAGAAATAAAATAAGGACTCTCCTCGTCCTTGTGAGGAAAGTATCCTAATACTGCTAAGTAACTCTGATTTATCTCCTCAAACTATGATCAGCTTTACTCCATGTTTCCAGTTAGATTTCTTAAATCTAGTCTTCATGTTAAGGTTTAACTTTAAGCATGAACATGGTTCCCCCAGGGCCTGCATACAGCTCCTGGGGTATGTTTACAACTGTGATTTTGTTTGGATCAGAGGTGCTTTTGTAAGTCAGTCTCCTGACTGTCCCACTAAGGATGCTCTGGTGGTCACTGCAGAGCAGTCCTGCAGAGGATAAACTGGGCTCCCTTCCAATGACACTAAAGCACAACATTCCCTTAAACCACTGCTTACTGCTCAGCTCACTGAACAAACTCAGGTCCAGTCTGAAGCACACCCATCTCCATACTTTTGAAAAAACCTGGTGGATGCCAACGACTTTCTGAGACCCCAGTGTGAACCAATAACTAAGAGCAGTAGATTACATGATCTCCAAATATTCTGAGAAATTATCTAGAATTATTAAAAAATATTTCTAAAAATTTGTGTGTATTTAGGGCCACAGAATTTACATCTTAAATGTACAAATTCTTCATATTTGTCATCACCTTGTAACTATTTAGCAGTTATACAGGTATGGTACTGCTGAAAGAAACACTGCTGCAGGCTGATACAACGGCCCAGGAAACACTCATTCACATCCCAAATACATTTGCAAGTTATTGCATCTCTAAATATTCTCTAATTGCAGGAGTTGGTTTGAGTCACAGTCTGTCTTACCCAGATGCTAGCAGGTCACTGACAGGGTTCCAGGCACAGATGAACACCTCTGATTCATGGCCCCGAAGGACTGTTGCTTTGTTAGGAGGAATTTCAACATCCCCGTCAATTTCCATTGGCTTTGAATGATTATCTGGAAGGAGATATATCAGAATAAATAGTTTACAAGATGCAGTTAGGTCTGTTTTAAAATCATGCTAGATTCCCAAGGCCTGAAGCTTACAGCAGCATATACACCAAAATTAATACTGTGCTGTGTCACTGACAATATTACTCTATTTGCTTCTCTTCAGCCATTCAAATTTATGACATTTCCCCAAAATGTAGAGCTTTCCAAAACATTCTGTATAGCTTTTCATCCCCCAAATACTCAGGATTTAGTTCAGCGTAGTTTTTCTTTTGAAGCTGGCCTCATTAAAAATGATTTACAGATTTATTAAAATAATTTTTAAAAATAACAGAAAGCATTTATATTTTCTTACACAGTCTCCTATAAGTAAAATCTCTGCTACTCACAGACAAAAAATGTACTGAGGAGGGGCTTCATTCCTGGAGCACATCAGGGCAATGGTGAATGATCACCTTCTCAAGGATATCATAATACATACAAAGGTACCAAATGAGTCACAGATATCCTTAACCTGTGTGTTGTAACTCTGCAGTTCTTTAGACTCATCACTTTTACAAAGTTCCTTTATTGTCTTAAGCAAGAAAAAGTGAATTTGAAATGATGGATTTATCTTAGTAACATCAATTCATTCCAAATTGCATCATGAACCATATTTTTACTCCAGGCTTCCTCTGCTTCTGTATAAATCTTCCTCATTAAGCTCTAGCCACACTTCCTGGCAGCATTACAAGATTATTATTCTCTGCAAACATGACACCATCCAAGGACAGGTGACACACTGAAACAGCAGACACCAGATGCTACTCTGCACACACGTGTGGCCCATTTTGCAGAAAGCACATCCAAGAGCAGGTAGCTGGCAGCCTCCTGTTACCCAACCAATGCTTTGGCCAGCTGATCAGCTCTGACTGATCAGAATGCAAGTTCTCTCTCTGGGTTAAGTCTTTCAGTTAGTCATTTTTCAATCACATATGAAGATCCATAGGTTTGCAAGTAGAATAATTATGCTCCATTATTGCTGCATGTTTATGGCATTTAAAATCAGCCATCTGTCCTGATACTTCAGCTCTGCTAAGCTATTGCCCATTAGCTGGTGAAGCAGACTGTGACACTGCACAAGTGCCATCAGGAGGAAGATCTCCAGATTTCCACCCTTACCTGGGCTCTCACATACCTGGTTTGGCTCTGCCTAACTTATGCTGAGTCACACAAATAGCATTTCTCACTGCATATTTGGTTAGCCCCCTAAAACTATGTCTGTGCCACATCTACACCACAGATGGAATTGAATCTACATGAGTTACACAGAATCAAGTATTAAAATCAGGAAACAACTAACAGTAGTTTGACAGCTTGTTTCTAATGAAAAATAACTATATTTCAGCTACACTCATTACTTACAGACTTGCTGCATGAATACTGGAAATGCCTATTTGTAAAATCCATACCCGTGCTGAGTCCCTATGTTAAGCATTGTCCTTGGCAATTCTCTATGTGTATGACTACTAAACTGAATGCTGTTGAGATACACCAATACTCAAGATTTAGCCTGACACCAGCAGCTGGGATCTTTGATTCCAAGCAGTCAGGCACTGAAGAGTGAAGCACTATTAAAACCCACCAGAAGATACAAGCCTAGAACTCACAACCCTCTATTGCTCAGCACAGCACAGATTCACCACGCTTAAAGCATATTTTCAAGAGAAAAACAGCAGCATGACAATGGCTATGCATTCATCTGTGTCCTCTTCACAGTGTGAGCTGGAAGCTGGGGGTAAATCAAGAAGATGTTTCAAGCACTTTAATTTGAAAAATTTAAATGAGATGCTATGCTTACAACACAGGACCCTACTGTCACCTGCCTGGCTCTAAGGGCAGGGCTGCTTTCGCTCTCCATTAAAACCAAATGACAGCTGGGGAGCAGCATTACTCCAAGGTCCCACAGTCAAGAGGAGCTGTCAGAGCAAACCTATCTGATACTCAGGAATATTTTTTGTATGTGGCCAAATGAAAAAACCTAGACATACACTTTGAATGCTAGTAACTGCTGTGAAAAAACCCCCACGAATAATCATGCTGAGAAGAAGAAACCTTGATTAGCTGATACCTGGATCAGTACATTTAAGACCAACTGACCTCTGGGAGCAATGAAATACCTGCAGAATTATTTTGTATTGTATCTTCCAGTAATGATTTTTACAGAACAGTTTTGGTGGTTTATGAGAAAACAGAGGGAAGGATGAGAAGCCTTTAAAAATAATTTGCCACTGTTTACATTTTATGTGTTTTTTTCCTACTTGCATCAGTAGTCAGGAACATCCATATTCAGAGTGTTACTGTTCAGCACTAAACTTAAAATGCCCCATTGAACAAACAGGACAGTTCATGCCTCTGTGATACTGCCTCAGGCTCTTACCAGATTCACACAGACACTTGCAGGATATGACTGATATGATTATGGTAGCAACAAAAAGCTGCAGAAACCCCTGAGCACAAACGGGCACCCTCTCAAGAGTGACAAGTTCCTCACCCGCACCAGCTCTTGGGGGCCCTGGTCTCACCTGGAAATTTGGCTTTCCTATGGATGCAGCTACAATGTGTGCATGGGGAATAACAATGAATAGATAAGAGAGATGCAGCAACCATCAAGAACAGGCTTCTTTTGTTCTAAAGTACCTTCCAAGCAGAAAGCTTTCAGTTAAGATCTTATTTGCACAAAATTGCCCTGGGGGGGTTCTCTGAAAGAGAAGGCATTTCTACTAACTGCAGCATAGCCTCAGGTGAAAAACCGAAGTCTGCAGGTCACATAGGGAAGGACTCTGTCCAAATGTTAATACAAAACATTTTCTAAAGGCCCGGGGATCTTTGGTAATAGTCTACACTATAATTCTTTTCCTCAAATGTATAGAAAATCTCAAACAACTGGAAATTAGAAGTCATATTACCCCAAAGTATTAAGATTGAGGGTTTTTTTTTTAGTCTAAAAGGAAAAAGTATTACTTACTTACTGGTAAGTAATACTATTTCCTCCAAGGAAAAAAATAGATATTTTTAAGATCTTGTGAGCGCTAACCCTGTCTTTTCTCAGGAAATACATTTTTTCTTTTTTTCTTTTTTTTTTACTTAAATATTCAAGAGGCCTTTCACTAAAGTTGTTCTTTATGGCTGTAGTTTTAATAAAGGAACACAGCTTACTCCTCTTTCCAGAGCTTTATTTTTTATAAACCTAAGCCAATCCTTCCAAATATAACGAAACAAATTACACTATAAATATTTGTGTTGGAAAACAATCCAAAGTTTGGCTCCATTTCTACATGCTGACTTTTATTTTTTCCTGTAACATTTGAAGTGACTTAAAACTGAGAACATTACTTGGGAAGCAACAAGAAAAGGCAGCAACTTTTTTTATTCAGTATTTGAATCTGCACCTCAAACTATTGTTATTGTTTTCTGCCTCCTCTCTTTCTTAAATCTATCGTATTGGTAATGCTACATACAAAAACTTATCATATAATATTAAATATGTAAAAACCTTTTTGGAAAGACTTAAGAGTGTCAGGGAGAACTCCATGCCAGAATAAATGCAAACTAGGTAATTTCTCAAAGACACCTCTTCCTCCCGCTCCACCCATTCCACCTTTTTTGAGAGCCTGGTATTTGGGTGACTTCCAGGTTATGACTAAGGACTAGCACATTGTTTAAACTTCTGCCAATATATGCCAGGTCTGTGGAATACAGCAACAGTAAAAATTAAGGTTTGGGAAGTTTCTCACAGCTTTCACATCAGCAGTCTTTTCTACTCCTGATTATTTCTCTCTCCCAGGAAAAGTCCTTCGCAGCATTCCAAGAAAAGGTCTGCAACTGTTTGTGAAAATCCCTCTGCTAAAAATAGCTGTGGGAATTATTATTTTTTTAATTAGAAAATGACAGATTTGAGACATCAAGGCTTACAGTGCAGCTGTAAACATGAACTGATCTTTAAGGCTTTCCTTTTGTTAATACAAAAGTAGGTATATTTTTTTGGATCAGAAGGAAATATATCTGAGAGGTTCTCTTTTAGTGATGAACCGATGGATCAGTTTTCTATCTCAAGATTTTGTTTTTTTCTGGCCCTGACACAGCAAGACATTCCCCTAAAATTTTCACATGTCAGCTGAAGATGTGCCAACAAACAAAATGTCAGCCTTTGATACATTTAACAGTACTTTAATTTCAGTTTGTACCCCTTCACATATAAAATTATTAAGGTTTCAAAGCAGAAGGTTAGTTGAAAGTAAAACATATGCAATCTATAGTCTAAGAACAGATCAATATTTTAAAAATGTTCAGATCTTTCTTACATTTGCTTTCTCAAATAAAAACGTTGTTTAAATAACTGCAGTTTTACTGCGGGAAACAAACCTGTCTAACTGGAATTCTCTGAAGGAAAACCTGTTTTGAAAGTGTTTTTCTCACTGACCCGCACAGGAATCTATTCAGATCAAAGAGAAGGTGGAGACTGATAACTTTATCTACATTGCAGAACTAATAAAATCTGTTACATGACTACAGTCCTGACCTTGTCTAAGCCAAAGAGCTGTTAGGACTTCCTACAAAACCTGCCATGCATGTTCCTCTGGAGTTTTCTAGTAAGAGGACTGGGCAGTAAGGGCTGGTTTCAGAAGTCAGCCAGTATGCAATGGGCCTTGCACACAGCAACCAGAACCAGTAATCCATCTGCCCCACAGTGTTAGCACAGGCATCAGGATCTAGTTACACAAGCAGGTAGGACCCACTCCATTTGGAAATGTCTGACTTTGGATGATTAATATATAAGTGCAGTGTTCCTTAGTCACCCATGAACAAAGGTGAATTCAGCACTCTTGAGAACCAACTGTTCCCAAAGACTAAGGAAATCTCAGGAAGGTGAGACCTTGAAATTGATACTTGCAGTGAATTTATGAATAAGCACATGCTATTAAATAAAAGGCCAAGGAACAATTTTGCTGTATGTTTTCAAGACAGGTTGGCTGCTTCCAAGCAGTTTGCTGGGAATGGTCCTTGGCACATGTGCTTGGCAATGCTGTTTGGGAATGGACAGCTGGTACAGTCCAACTGGGCTAATGACCATGACAGTAAGGATAGGGATGCTCCTGTGCTTGGCCACACCCTACACAAATGGAAGCTGGAACATGCCAAACTGGGCCATGGACCATGCCAAGGCTATGGATAATCACAGGACAGCTACTGCAAAAGGACAGCTATGCACTGCTCACACAACAATTACACAGATAGGGTTTGTAGGGCTGTTGGAGGTTAGGATTACTCCTTTTGTTTTCTTTCTCTCAGGGAATTTTCTCCCACATGTCTTAAGGGACAACAACAACAGGCACTCAAGAGAGACAAAAGAAGTTGCCACAATACAGGGGAAGGGTGTGGCTGGCTACTCTATTAGCTGGGTGGTTTCTCTTGGACCAGCAGAAATAGCAGGAGATTTGGGCTGGGGGAAGGGGCTGAGTGCAGCTCCTTGCTCTCTCTTATTTGTCTGCATAAGAAGGGAAACAGGCTGAGATCACTGTGGAAAGAGTTCACCACCACTGTGAGGCTCCATCTCCTGCTGTCTTCTCCCACCCTTGCTGCTTCCAAGGTTCCTGTTACAGCTCATTTTGCCCTCCAAAGAGGTACAGGGACCTACTGCTCCTGTGGGTTTGTAAAGCAGGCCCCTTTTCCCATCCTTTCCCCTGGCTGAGCTGCCATCACTGTGTGGCGAGGCGGCTGAGCGCGGCCACAGCGCCCTCTGCAGGCGTGGGGGAGTCATTGCACCTGCCCTGCCCTGCCCAGCCAGGAGCCAGCAGCGCCGCTGCTGGCTGTGCTCGGAACTGCACCCGCGGGGAAAGGGCCTGACAGCCGAGAGAGGGCTGGAGCCGGGTTTGGGGGTCTGTCTGCTGCTGCTGCCAGAGTGGTTGGTTGTTTTGCCTTGTTATACATACACATACCAGGAAAGAACTGTTACTTCTTTTCCCATATCTTTGCCTGAAAGCCCCCTAATTTCCAAGTCATAATAATTTGGAGGCAAGAGGGTCATATTCTCCATTCCAAGGGAGATTCCTGACTTCCTTGGCAGACACCTGTCTTTAAAACCAAGACAAGGTCCCAGCCTCTCAACTCATCTCTCTCCTGGCCTGGCCAAAATGAAAAACTTTGGCTAGAGCCCAGTTTTTATCTAATATCTAAAAGCATCTAGAAGGCTGATAGTAAAGTCTGGGTAGCCTGCTCCAAGGAGAGAGTATACAGCTCCACCTCTTGATTTTGTCTTCAACTCGCGATTCTGAACATATCTGAAGTTTTCAGGTTGTTAGAGACAGAAATAACACAGCCCTGTGACATGAAACATCATTTTTAATCAACATGCCCTAGAATGATTGCCCTGAATTCTACCACCATGCAGAAAGCACACCTTGCACCCCATCTCTCAACCATGTACAAGAATATTATGGAAACATAAACTGCGCAGCTGTTGCAGCCAGCTCATGTTGGCTTACTTATTGCATGTGCCCCATTCTCCTCTCCATTCACAGTGGCTTCTCCGTTCTTTGGTGTGTTCTGCTGGGAAACAGCAGTCGTCGTGGCTCCCGCTGTGGCCGCCGTGGCCGCCGCGGCTGCCGCGGCGCTGGCCTGCTGCTGCGCGAGCTTCTCTCGGAACGCTTGCTGCCGGGTCTGGACGACATCAGGCATCACCGCGTCTATCAGAGACAGGGACTCTATAGGCCTGCCATCAAATACTGTACCATCCTGCAGGGAGAACGAGCACACGGGAAATCCCGGGGTTAGGATCTTCAGCACTCAGGCGGCAAAGAATCACAAAATGAGCCCGTGTGAAAATACTGCACTTTGACTGAACCAACAGGGCCACAGGATTAAGGACTGCCTCTCTCTCAGATCTGTGATGGTGGCACTCATGGTCCACTCAGAAATCTGATTGGTCAAAAAGTAATTTGTTGGAATTTTATAGGAAGTTCTACCATATAAATGCTTTATAGATGCAAAAAGAGTTAAGCTGTGTTAAAAAATACGTCTGACCAATGACAAAAAGTTTCACTTTGCTTTCTGCTTGAAAAAACAGGGCCACGGCTAAAGCCATGATAAAGGCAAAAAGACTTTGGTTAAACTGCTTGTTTTCCCACACTTGCAGGAGCATAGGAATGGAATGGAAGCAGATGATGTATAATGAACCTCAGCCAAAACATGCATAAATTCAGTGGTTTCTTATCCAGTGTTTTTCAACCCAGCACCACCAGTTGTAGCTGATCATACAAGACAGCCTTACCATTATTTTTATTTTATTCCACTATATTATTATTAATAGTTATGAATTTCATTTTGATTTCTGTAAATTAGACTTCAGCTTCAACTACCAATTGAGTAAACTTTTAGGGGCTGTTGAAGACTTAATAGAGACTATATTGACTTAGCTTTTCTTCACTTTCACTCTCCTATTATCTTAAATATAGGGGAAAGATTGCAGTAGTCTTCATAAAGTGCAATTTTGCCAATCTTCTGCAGACTCCCTTCAATTCTTTGAAATAATAATGATCTGGTGGTGAAAGATTTGCTCTTGAGAAAGAGCAAGTAAGAATAGGATACAGATAGATAATGTAGCTGATAAACAATATAATCTTCCATAGGTGAGAACAATTAATATAGAAAAACAGCTGTTTGCCTGACTGGTATGTTTCTGCTGACCTAGTTGTTGCATTACCCCTTATAATTACAATATTAAGATAATACATACTTGTTTCCTCATGAGGAAGAAAAAGGAGAAGACAGTCATTAGAGAAGAAACCATAATGTCTTCCTCAACATTTTTTTAATGTGTCTGCCAAAATTTATTTGAATCTTGACTCAAATTCTTGCTACACAATAAACAAAATATTTGCCGACAGATCCTGACATCTTACATTTTCATCTGTAAATGTGCTCACTGGACTATTTACATGACTGCCCTTTAATAGATCACAAACAATAATTTTATGCACACTAGTTCATAGACTCGCTGATTACATAGGGAAGCATCTATGGTAGCCCTTCCTGGGATTCAGATGTAGCATGAGTGGCCTTTGCTTTGCTGCAACATACTTAACAGTATGTGTTTGAACAGGATCAGAGAATGGCTTGGGTTGAGTTGGAAAGGACCTTAAAG
Organism: Melozone crissalis; assembly: GCF_028551555.1. Lineage (NCBI taxonomy): Eukaryota > Metazoa > Chordata > Aves > Passeriformes > Passerellidae > Melozone > Melozone crissalis. Next base: position 55,322,331 of record NW_026535791.1, on the reverse strand, counting down.
GCTATACAGTTCCAACATCCCTGCTGTGACAAGGACACCTTCCACTAGATCATGCTCACGGCCTTGTTCAACCTGACTCAAACCATGAGAGAGAAACATAAATCTTATAGGTGACAACAGGCATATTTTCAGATTATTCTCTCATTTTAGGGAAAGTCTTGAAGCTGGGCAATGCAGGACCCTACAACCTGATCTAAGCGCTTCAGAGCTGGAACTTTTTAACTGTGTAGCTCCAGTTTCAGGCATGGGGCAAAATGTTAAGTAGCAGCAAATTGAGACAGCTTCCTAACACTGGTTTGTTATTACAACTGCATCAAAGTGCAGCTCGGCATGAATGTCAAATGTTATTGCCCCATTTACAAAACAACACATATACAAATCTTAAACATGGTATTGAGTCACAAGAAGAAAAAACACACAGAATGTTTGAATAAAACCAAAAGAGTTTCCAAACTACACATTGCAAACAACAAAGCCTTTTCTCTATTTTATATTCCTTTGTTCTCACCCATGCTGTTCACATGCTACATTCAGGTGTAGAGGAAAAAGCAGTAGCTTCTCTGTATTAATTTTTATTACAGATGCTTGTCAATCAGAAGTATCTATCATAAAAATCTTGTAATGCAGCACTTGCTTATGTGTCAGGCTTCATTCCCTCTCAAAGCACCTCATCTTTAAGGTTGGAAGGGCAAAACCACTGGCTTTTCCCACATCCCCTCTTTGTTTCCACTGGCAGCTCAAGGAGAACAGAGACAGTCTGTGGCTGTTCATACAATATCTACAGAAAACCTGCACCCCAGCCACACTGAGAATTTACATGCAACTGTTTCACCATGAACATGATGCCTCATCTCATATGATCTAGGCCAAAGTTACTGAAATCACTCTCCAGTGACCTCTGTGGATTTCTGATCAGGCTTCTCATGGCCTGTGAACAGTGCTGCCTGCTAGGAGGTGTCAGGGAGTGAAGTTTTAGCCCATGCTGCAGGTTTTTCCTGCCAAATTCTGCTATGACCTTGAAAACACAAGGCTGTAAGCACAGGTACTTTTTCTTGTTTGCTGCAAGAACCTGTACACCCTGGATTTGTTGGCTGGGGTAGCAGAAACACCACGAAACACCAGGTAAGCAGTGCAGAGAACACCTCCCTGCCACAGCTGAAAAACCAGAAACACGTCTGTCTCCATCTCAGAGCTTTCTGGCTCTCTGCTGGGATGGGACAAAGTCTGAGGAATAAAATGAAACCAGATGAGGAGAAGCTGGGCAGTGGCTCGTGCTGGGGCTACTGGGGTGTGCTGCTCGGCACGTCCCAGCACATGGCGGTGGCAGCGGTGGCAGTGATGGCAGCTGGCAGCAGTGGCACTTACTTCGTTGATGCTGATCTCGGCCTCCACATACTGGAGCCCCTTCTGGAGGATGGAGATGAGTGCAGCAGGTGGCACTAGTGTTCCGTTGATGTTGGACTGGCTGATGTGGCTCTCGATACCGAAGGTAAAGGCCGAGTGGGAGAAACCTGAGAGCAGGAAAAGGAAGCCATGATATGAAATCTAAATGCACCAGCCAGATACACCTTCACGGTCTAAAAATAATTCTGTCTTGAGATCTAAGAGACGCTGCCGTGTAAGCAGGAGGGTGTGGGCTGACTGCTCGGAGCTGGGGAGGTCAACCTCAGCCACCCTGCCTGCCCATCCCCCTCCCTCCCCCACATACAGGGCAAGCCATATAGATAGAAAGGGAAATGCATGCACAGAAAAATAACTGCACTAACCGAAACACAGCCCCCCAGAACATGTAAACATCAGCAATCGCCACAAGGGCAGGTCCAGCTAAAAAAAGTGCCTCAAATCTCCATTCCCCTTGCTGAATTTCAGTGCTGGGTGTTTGTGAAGCTGCACACTTAAATCCCTACTAGCATGCAAGTTGTATAAAATCAAGGCATAGATGCAGCTGACACAGAGGAGCCATTCCGTTACACCAGGGAAAAGATTTCAAATCCTCTGCTCATTTATTGCTTAGTACAATATGATGGGCAGAGCACTGCTGTTAAAACGTGAAACCACAGAAAGGCCACCTCTGTAAACCTATTTTCTGTATGTGAACAGCAATAGCAAAAGTAATTAACTGGGATCTGCCACACAGCAGATGACAAGCTGAGGTGGCCTGTACTTCAGCCAGAAGTCTTTCTCTTCCCTGTTTCATTTTTGTCATTGTCTGCGTAAGTAAGCGGCAATGAAGGCAACAGCACTGAAAATTAAAGAATTTTGGCAGACAAATTTTAGAGTGCTGCCTTAAATTCTGTCTGAAGCTGCTCAGAACTGTTGCTGGGTATGGAGGCGAGTGCTGCAGAGAGACTGTACAGAGGGGCAGCTGTGGGAGGGGGGAGGGGGAACAGGATGTAGATATAACTGTAGGAACCCATTTATCATCACACTGTCTCCAGAGCATTAATCTAACATTAAAAGCCTTGGGGAAACCACCCATGCACTGTCTCAAACAGGAAGAGCTCTCATCGTCTCCACCAACTAGACAAGAAAAAACAACAAACAACAAACCCCCCCCAAAAAAGAAAGCAGCTTTCAAATGAAAATACTTCCGTTAAATATAGCTGTGCCTCTTCCCCTTGTCAACACCAGTTTCATTTACAGTTCTGTCCGTTAAGGGATTTCCCCTATATCACTGCAATGCCCAATTGTGTGCAGGCTGGGGATGTGATTTTGGGCTTGCTCGACAGTAATGCTTTCTTTCTGTCTTTTCAAGATGCTTTTCCCAGCTAGCTCAATTATTAACACAGATAGCTAGCAAAAACAAGCTGAGAAACAGAATGCCTCCCACATTTGAAACCAAGGTATGTATTTCTATGATTCTCCCCCTCCCCCTACGCAATTTATTTTGCTGCCGCTTTTCTCTTTTTCCTGCTAACAGCTTCCACTCTGTCCCCTCCCACCTTAATTTCCCTTCCTGGCACTCTCCCAGTTTTGGGGGATGCTTTGGACACTTTTTAGGAAATGGCAGGTCCACCTATGAACAGAATTCCATGGGATCACAAGGCATTAAAAAAGGACAGATAAAAAACCCTCACTGAAAAACTGCAGTATCATTTATGTAATCCCTAGGCCAATTTCTTATTCTGCATTGCTCTTCATGTCCTGGTCTAGTTTATGAGCTACTGGACCTCCAGCTGTGAAATAGACTGTAAGATCTGCAGGGCAGTGTTTTTCCCTGGTTATTAGTTTTTTAGGACATCTAAGCACATCACTGGGAACCACAATGAGGAAGAGAAATCAAGCACTGATCATACATAGCCTTCACCTGAGAGGTCTAGGGCCTAATCACTGAACACTGAAACCTCTATGTGTATCTATAAATATATGGCATAAAACTAGCCAGAATTAGAGAATCAGATTCCTCTTAATTTATATTTATGTGTATTTGAGTTAATCAACGATGGTAACACAACTTTCTTAAAACAGAATGAGCATAAAAATACACAACAGATAAATCGTAAATCTAGGAAAATTGAGATGCTGTCCAAGAGCACTAAAGGTGACTGCTAAAATGCCCAGCAGCTAGTTTCCAAGTCAACAGCTCAGAAAATTGTAACATGGTCTCTGATTGAAACAACAGGAGGATGGCATAAAAATGGCAATCAACAAACATGGAAGGAAAAAGTAAAAAAGTGGAAAACCACGACTGTGGATCTATGGCAGACATAAATCTTAACTATGACATTTTACATCTCATTATTGTATTTTGTGTCTTACAGATTTTTTAGCTGGCTGCTGGCATATCTCAAGCCCCATCTTTGCCAGGAGACAGATGATTGTGCACACAGCTAAACCTCTTTGTTCAGTGCTGATCCCCAGAGAGCAACACAACTCACCTCACAGCATGTGGGAGAAGAAACTTTTCAGTACAAAACTCAGTTGTGTTTCTGCAATGAAACATGTTATTTTACTGTTTCTCTGGATGCTGAGAAACTATCACCAAAGCACCTGTTAGATGAGGAAACACAAAACTCCTGGTACACTGTCACTGAGGAGCAACCTCACTCACACACTTCCAGCAGCTGTGAGCAACTTTCCTAAGATTTTATCAGACAAGATCCGATTAACAAAAATCAATGGCACAAAACTGTTTAAGTAGGTGCTGCTGGACACAGCACTCCTCACACCTCTTGAAAAAAAAAAAGCAACCAATACAATTGTAATTTAAAAAAGAGCCAAAAAACCAACAGAAATATGCCAACCAGTTCTCCAACAGATAGCTAATTCCCTCCGGATTTCTTGTATTACCACAGCAGTTACGTAAGGTTCATTTGAAAATAAACAGTTTTATAACCACCTCACACAGTCAAAAAAAAAAATCCTCAGTGAACCTGTACCTACATCAGGTTTCTGGTAACACTGAAGAATCACCTGAGCTTTATTTTTATAGTTACCAGATGTCATCAGTTCTCTTCAGGGCTCTGCACTGAACTACACTAAATTACACAGCAAAGCTGCAGCTCCATAGTTCAGTCTTATGAAAAGGTGATTTCTATCAAACAAAGGCAATTTTTAAAAAATGTTAGCTTGTTAACCTGGCCCTCCTTCTAAGATTGTGAAATACACTGGGGACACAAAGCCAAGACACAAGCACCACCCCCAGCCCCAGTCTGCCAAGGCAGTTGGGAGCGTGAGCAGAGACAGAAGGAGCTCTGCAAGTGGGGATCTGAAGGAAGGATGTGGTGGGGGAGACATGAAATTACAGCAGACAAACTGAAAATGCCGTGGCAGCAGTGAAATGAATGAAAATTGCAAATCCGTGTCTGCGTGCATTCCTTCTCATAAATTCTGTCATTGGTGACTGCAATAATCACTCCACAAAACAATAACTTCTGTTCAAATAGCACCAGTAAACAAAATTTTAGTGCAATATACCCTTTGAAGACACATGCAGTGAGACTATAAGCTTTTGAGGTTAAAAGCATGAACACAAAAGGCTGAAGAGGAGAAACAGGTTTCATAGCAGTGAGCCAGCTGCTATTGCTGTGACATGACCAGTGCCCTAAATGGAATCTTTCAGCAGACTTGAGAGAATGGCTTCCAGGTTTTTTCAGCCCCAAAAAAGATGGGAAAACAGAAACCATCAAGCTATGCATAATTTGTAAAGACTTTATCATAAATGAAAAATATACCCATAGGAATAGTGCAGAAAAAATTCTTGTGCAGAAAAAGTTCATCTTGGGATGATCTTGGTACGAATGGAGGTGACTTATAGTTGGACTTGAAGTATTTCACAGAGCATAAAAGCAGAGAAGAAATAATGAATGTAGAAAACAATTAATTAAATGACCCCCTCAGTCTCAAAAATTATTACACAAGTCAGAAACAGACTTGGAAACTGACTGCAATTCCTAATTGAGAGATTCCCACAGTTTTTTTGTACTGACAGTGGTAACAGGTCCTGGTTCTGTGCTATATCTTTTCCCACACTGAGGTGTCTGTATATACTCTCAGTGGTACATACACAGCCGTTTGGGAATTCTTGCCCTAGGCAGTGCCAAAAAATGCATATGTAGGACTGTGTTTTGCAAAATTTCACTGATAGGTTTTGCTATAACTGCAAAAACGGAGATGATGGAGGGTTTTTCCTTTGGCTGTTCCTTTTTCAGTTAGAAATGGCTTCCCTTTGAAGCTAGATTTGTCATTGATCATAAAATGACAAGGTTTTATTTAATGAACATAATGACGCTTGTTGCATGCTTGTTTGATCTGAAGGCTACATAGTTTTAATTGTTTGCAATATGCCTGGCTCACATCAGAAATGCCTGTCAATGTAGGTGTAGGAAAGGCAACTGCGGAGCCACACAGCCCAGGGAATGACGCTTCTTCTCCAGTGATGTGTCTCATCTCTTCTGGGAGCAAAGCATTATGCCTCCTTTTAGACTCACACCTGGGGTGATGCTGAGTATTCCCCACGCTGGCTCATTTGGCACTCACAGCTCCAGGTAAAACTGACATCTACCAAGTGTTCCTTTAATTTTCCAATCTCTTTAGCACCACAAAAAGCTTGTCTTTGTAAAACTGCAACCTTGAATTGTAGCAGTTACAGTACCTGCTGCTTTATTTGTACAGGTGAGGGGAATGACAAAGAGGGGTCTGTAAAAGCAAAGAACTTTGAACTGTTTCAGTCCTTACTGGTTACTGGGGTGTTACTTTGGGGATGTCCTGATGAGCAATAGACAAGTGATCTGTTGAACAAAGTTTTCTGTTTGTGAGCTAAGTGGTCTTAGTTTTCTCGGGTTAACCTAAATAGTTTGCTGTACTGATAATTTTTAAAACCCAGGTGTTTTTCAGTTATTTGCGACTTATTTGGTTCAGTTACTCACACTGTAAGATCCTTCACTGAAACATTTGCTACAGTACAATAAAACAGAGAATAGAGAATTATGAAAATCAAAGTGCCTTTTTCATACACTTTGGGCATCTTGATGATGAACACCCTCTATCCCAACACTGAATACAAGTAACAAGCCACTCCTACAAATCTTTGTAAAACTAATGCTGAGTGCGGCCCTCTTTTCTGAAAAACAGTGACATTTCATATGGAGATCTGTGTAATTTCCTTCAATAAATTTTCCTATTTCTTTAACTGAACCAGTCCAGACTGAGGTTTGCATATACAGAGATCTTAACTTCAATTTCTGGAGATCAATAAATTAGTGATGCTATTACTTTAAAAGAAAGAGAGAAGAAAAACAAAAGAAAAGGAATAAACTACCTGACAATCCCTTCTTTTTCTCCAACAATTAAACATCTCCACGTGGAAATAACCAGCACTTCTTGCTTAATTGATTTCTCTGCCATTGTGTTGCCTTTCTTTTTTGAAATTTCCAACACAAGCTCCTCCAGTCCTCACCTCTGAAGTAACACAGTGTTCCTTTTTAAAGTATTTGGCAGGTAGAGGAGACAAAAATGAACAAGGCTTTAGACATTATTAAAATGTCTGGCTCAGCAGAATCAACATGAAGCTGCTACAATGGGATCCACCCACAATCTCAAGCTTTCTGGCTGCAGAAGAGCCTGTCTTCTCTACGGCAAGTCATGCCCCTGGCACTACTGCTGAGACTTTGACCAAAGGACAATTCAGACAAGAACAGAAGGCCTGTACAGCTATACAGGCTGCAGGGCAAAAAAAAAAAAAAAAAAAGTTTGTGAGGGGCAAAGGAAAGTCATCTTTATGACCATAAATGGGTATATGGGCAAAATTCCCAGGAGATTCAGACACATCAAGTAGAAATATTCCACTGCATCATGAGTCAAAAGAAAATCACATGCAGGAGAAGCAGACGTCCACCCGCAATCCCATCAGCTGCTCCACTGTGTTACCAAACCCAAGGAGCTCCAAAGCTGCCTGCACAACTGCCTGCCAAAGAAACCAGATGCAAGCAGTGGAAAAACATTCATCCCAAGTTTGACGTCTGGTCCTGGGAGTGCCATGGGAGCAGGAAGGCAAGAAGGGCAGAGTGGTGCAATGTGGTGTTCTGAAATAAATTAGAGCCCCAGCACAGCAGCTAAAAAAAGGTCCAAAAAATACAAAAAAACCCCAGTGAAATACGACCATGAACAGAACAATTTCCTCCAAAAACTAATGATGGACAAACAACACAGACAGTGTTAAATGAAGACTTTTGTAGGTCTAGATTTATCAGTGTACAGAGGCAAGGCACATGTATCACTAAGAGCAGATTTGAAAGCAATTTCTGTATGCAAAACCAAGAGCAAACAACTTAAGTTAGAGCAATTGTATTTTCTTAATTCAGGGCCTAGCACAAGCTAATCTAGCTCCTGAGGCAAGTGATGTAATTTCTTTCCATTGCCTGAGAGAATATAGTGATGCTCTTCACTGTACTTGACTGCAGTTGCCATTTATATGATGCACTGAGAAATGAGAATACAACATGGATCCCTATCCCTGCTTTTCCTTAGATTTTTTGTCTAAACTGAATTATGTATCCATAAAAATATGGTCATAAACTCCAAGTGTACATATATGGGAAAGCTTTACAAAAAGGGCAACTGGTTTCTTGGAAATATGTTTGGTCACAGTAAGTGCCTGGTGCCTTAAGCCACTGGTAAGATTCTATTAACAATTACAAAAAATAACGGTGGACAAGAATCCTACACCAGATCTTGTTTGTTATTCACAGCAGACTGAGATTCTTCTCTTAGTTGAGGTTTCTGTTTCTCAGTAATACATCCCAGAGTATCTCTCTGTTTTTGGCAGTGTCTGCTTATTTTGAAGACTTACCTTTGCAATTACATAAAGGGCTTAACAAGGACACACATTAGCAATTTAAAATAGAGAACTGCAATTGAAATATATTTTTAGAAGAACCAGCTGAACAATAGGGCTTGCACATTTGTTTCAAGATTAGGATTGCTAAATGATTAAAATTATTTCCAGAACCCTGGGAAATGTGTTTGTGGTATTACAAACTCTTTCACAGTCACTGGGAAATATAAAGAAAGGATTCCTAGCTGTAGGTAAAATTACAGTATGTCTAGCTACCCAAAGTTTTACAGTCGTGATTATTCACTAATATTAAATGTTACGCCCTTTTTTCTTGGATATTGGACCTGTTCACCTTCTGCCAAGAATTCAGAGTAAACGTCTGCTACCCAAAATTATTTTATTATGTGCCAAAGAATGTTTTTGGCAGGTACTTTTTTTTCTTTTTCATGCAGGAAAGTATGTTGGAAAAGATTAATACAACTTGGAAATGATCTTTTGATGAGTGGTACTTGGCACTCGCTGTTTAAGCCTTTCTGAGGGCTGCAAATTAACAAAGAGAGAAATACGATACAGACAGAAAACAGAGCACAAGCAATGGAAAGAGGAACTTATAAAAAGCTCTTGAAAACAAGGTCTGAAGTAATCCTGTTTCACTCACTCTGTGCAAATGAGAATAAAACTACAAGTATCAGTACAGATCTAGCAATTTACTGCAATTATGGGCAAAGTTTGAAACAGCTTATGAAGGCCACAAGGATGAAAATAATCTTTAATTTCTGAATTCATGGGATGCTGTTATCGTTTAGCCCTGTCTGTGCAACCAAACATCTAAAGAAAGAGATACACATAAAATTAGGCATAATGTTTATAGAACAGACTTCCACAGTCCTATATACTCTCCTTAAGCTATGCTCTCCCTGTTCTAACATACACCCTGAGTGGTGGCCAGTGGGACACCTCAGGTGACACTCAGGGGACATTCAGGAACCTGACACCAGGAAGGGTTATGTGGATGGTGACTACAAACAGAGCCCTAACACAGGATGGCTGTGAGGAGGGGTGTCTGTAAGCACCACGGCTGAACATTCTCAGCACAGAGGTTATTAGCAAAACTTGCAAAGCTCCCCTGGGCCTGGAGACTCAAACTGAAAAGCAGCAAAGTGAGAAATGTGTAGGACTGCACCGGTTTTACCAGCAAAGCCATCTTGACCTTTAGACATCTGTCTTCTACCCCACATGCTATTTTCTTAATACCCTAAAAATACTGTGTTTTTGCAAGCTTTAAAAAACAGGACATGAAGTGATCAGAACCAAAATTTGTGCCATGGAATAAATTTGTAAAGGTGTAATTGTTTATGTTTGTGTAACTTCAAAATCGCTGTGTTTGCTCAGTGTCCAATATCCAACCCTGTATGGCAACATTCAGGCCAAAGAAAAACTGAAATATCCCAAGTTTAGAAAACTGTGAAGAGACCTAGAAGGAAATATGAGGTAAGCAGGCTTTTGCAAATGGAAAACCCCCAAAATACAGTGTATTTCTTTCCTTCACATGAAGTTAAAAATTCTGCACCACTTATGAAACAGGGTAAATAGAATAAATTTTCAAAAAGACCTCTTGAACTGCACCACAAAGCATTTGAAAATATTGTTTATGCATTTGTATATAAAGAGATATCTGGTCACAAAAGTCACAAGTCTGTGCATATAAAACAATAAAAATGGGTCTCATACAGACTATTAAATTAGTTTGAAATGTACCAGAACAAAGTAGGATAAACCCAAAACCTTCTTTACATGTAAAAATATTTTGTCCTCACCATCACAGATTTGGATTTTGTCAAGCCAACATCAAACACTGCTAGTATATATTTATTGCTCTATGAAAAAAGTGTCCAATTTGCTTTTGACTTGCACAGGTGCTCAGCTTCATCCTTTCCAAGATCTGTAGCTTTGTTAAGTTTAAACAAAAATGTTTTGGGAACTGTAGCTCAACAAAGCTTGTTGCCTTCTAACGTTGACCCTGATTTTCTTAAAATGCATTCATTGTTTACAAAGAGAATAAATCTTTACTAGCAGAGAAGAAACTGCATAATAATACAGCTCTTATTTTAGAAATGGATTTGTCTTTTCAGCATAATGCATTTTCAAATAATGAAGTATAATTTCAAATTCAGAGTAAGGCCCACTGTTTCTGGAACCATACAGTCACTGCCTTCCCAGTTTAAAAGGAAAACAGAAAAGTAGAACAGATATCAAAAAAAAGGAGTTGTGGTTTATTAAAATACCTTAAATACCCTTTTGATAATATACTATTTTACTGCAAAAATATTATGCTGGAGGCATTATATGTGTATATATATAATATTATATGAAATATGTGTTGTTACAGATGGTTTCATGTCATATAGGAACATTCATTTTGAGGTGACTTTTATGAAATTTAAAGCAAACTATTTTTTGGGTCAAATTTCTTAATTGTTCTTATCCAAGAGTCACTTAACCATGTATTGTATTCCTAGAACAACACTGTGGCCTTATTTATCTAAAATAATTCATGAAAACTCTAGTGACTTTTGGTTCTATGGTTCTTGGCTGGTTCTACAGCCAACTTTCAATAAATCAGAGATCTGGACCAAACCTGAAGTTATTTTATTTTAATTGAGTAGGCTGGCCCTAAAAAGGATAATGCATCATATCAATAGGACTGCATGCCCACAAATCAGGTCTGTGCTAAGCCATGAGAATTAAAAGTAGTGTTTGTTTTTCTCTGAAGTCTCACTATTGTACAGCTGAAAAGCTGAAAGAATCTCTGCCTTGAGTTTTAAGGCCAGTTCCTGCAAAATACAGTTAGTATCTCATTCATCCTGCTTTTAGGAATATATATTCACCCATAAATTCATAAACAGCACTCTGAAATAATTGAAAAATAATGTTAAATATTGTCCCAGCACCCATGTAATACATTTTACTCAGAGGATTTCAGTACATTTTAGGACTATGAACATTCAACATCTGCTGAGGTACTGTCCATAGTATTTACTTTGCTTTCAAACAGGAAAATTGAGGGACAGAAACTTTACGGTGAGATATAAGCACTCAGTTTTCATGTATGCCCTTGAAAAATGTACCATCACTTTATTTATCAGTAATGCTTGGCCAGCACAGGAGGAGCTGTGCAAAGGGAAGGTCAGAAGGGTCCTTACTCTGTGAGCCACAGTCACCCTGTGCTGCAGGCAGGACACCAGGCCCAAGAGACTGTGCTAACACACATATCAACACAAATAATGCAGCCACAGATTGCTACTGGATCAGCACTAAAATGTGTGTTTTATCTTTGCCTGGCAGGCTGTCATTTCACGGATGCATTTTTCCCCCAGCAAACACAAGGTCTCCCATCACTGCTGCCTTTAGAGCACAGCTGTGTGCAGAGCCTTGGGAACACAGCAGTGGCTGCCCTGCAAACCCTCCTCTACAGGTTGTTTAAAGGATCTTTGAGGCTCTCCAGTGCTGAGCAGGAGGTTGGACTACTTGAACATGAGCCAGCCATGTGCCCTTGCAGCACAGAAAGCCAAGAGCATGCTGAGCTGTACCACAAAAAGCACTGCCACAGGGTCACTGGGGGGGATGCTCACCCTCTGCTCAGCGCTGCTGAGACACAGGAGTGCCTTATCCACGAGAGAACCCAGTGAAATACAATCCATAACCATAATCAATGGACTGCTGCATCTGCAGGAGAGGCTGAGAGAGCTGGGGGCTGCTCAGCCTGGAGAAGAGATGGCTCACAGATGGCTTATCCTCTGTGCAAAAACACCTGAGGGAGGTGCAAAGCGGATGGACACTTTTTCCACTGGTACTCTGTGATAAAAGGCAATCAGCACAAAATGAAACATGCGACATTCCCCTGAAACACAGCAAATCATTTTTTACTGTGAGGGTGATAGAAGCATTGGAACTGGCTGTCCAGTGAAGTGGTGGGCTCTCAATCCTTAAGAGATAGTCAAAATCCAACTGGACACAGCCCTGGGAAACCTGGTGCAGCCAACCCTGTTCTGAGCAGAGGAGATGGATTAGATGATCTCCAATGGCCTCTGCCAACCTGAACTATTCACTGATTCTGCCATCTCCTGAGATACTGTCCAGACTGAGCCCTCCTACGATCCTAATGAGCCAAATTGCAACAAAACATAAAAAAGGCAAAAGAAGAATCATTATCCAGTTACTCTGCCATCAGTGCACACTATGGCTTTTACGGCCACACTGGACAATTGCCTTTATTGACCAAGTGATTCATCCTTCTAATGAGTTATTCTTCAAGGTTCAAATTTTAATAATTTCAGAAAAAAACATTCACTGTGTATTCCTCTTCTACCTCGCAGCAATCTTCCCACACAAAGGAAGCAGTTAGCTTTGAAGCAAATTTAGCTGACCTATATATGCCAATCTTTCATGCTTTGCTTAATCTGAATTATTTTCAACATGCACGTCTCTCGTCTGTGACTCAGGGACTCTGTGCCATACACAGTTGTTCAAAAAACACTCTAAACATACCTCATGCAGGCAAAGTATGGACTTCAGAGAAAAATTACACAGGCTTATGTAAGTAAAGACTGTTGCATCAGGCACCAATTCAAAAGAACAGAGAATATCATCTTCAATCATTCCCTACTGCCTGAGAACTTACGCAAGCAAACTGTGATATTTACATTTTCTGTAAAATTTCTAGGTCGAAAAAGAAAACTATTCAATAAAAAAATGTAGTTTTCCTTCAAATTTTGTTGCTTCTTTTTCAAAAAATTGCTAATGTCATTGGGAAAAAAAAGTAATTTAGTACTATTCCAACTATTAGTATTTAGTTTCATCACAAGGATGAAATCCCAGAAACATCATAATATCCACATTTTGGATAATTTCTCTCATAATTTCCAAAGGCAAAATGACAGCAAAATGCCTTGGATGTGGTTAATAGCAAAGGCCCATATTTGTACATGTCTAACTACAAAGAGTTTTGTGATTCACAGAAACCCTTTGCTCTGTGCCCTTGAATCGATGCTTAAAACCTGAGAGAAAATCTTTTTCTCTAGGAAAACAAGAAAATCTGTCAACTATGAACCAGACAGACCAATGTGCTGCTAAAATCCTGAATTTACAGAGGGGGAAAAACTTTTTTTATTAGCTGCATTCATTTTCATGGCTGGGAAGAAAACAAATGAAAATTCCAAAGTAAAATGGTAAATTGTCCCAAGTCAGCATCTAAAAATGTCATTGATATCTTTTTTAGCAAAAGCATCTAGCTACTGTTTTTATTGTCTTAGATGTGGTACAAACTGTACATGGTGCAGATTATACACTGGGGAACAGTTATCAAGGATGTGTCATAAAACATGGAAAAATTCAAATCAAAAAGTAAAAATTTGAGCAAAAATGAAAGCTTACACAATCTTAACTCTAAGCAGTCATTGCAAGACATTTTTCACAGTAAGTGTTCTACTGGAGAACAGTGAAAGCCACAGGCAACTGAGGACCTGATTTTCAGACATGAATTCCAGACTGCAGCATGCATATAAATGCTAGAAAAGGAACGCTGTTAAATGATCAATGCATCAAAAATACTCCATTTGAAAAGCTTTAATAACTGAATTGACATGCTGGGCTGGGTAGGGAACGTAATTTATTGTAGCATTTGGACAGACAGGATTTGCACTCACAACAGATGGCAACACATTTTAGATGAAGAAGTATGTGAGACATTTGATTTCCCTTTGGTTTTGCCATCCTCCCTCAACTCTTAGAAATTTCCTTGGGATCCTCATCACTCCTCGTTGCATTGTACTGCTCTGACTTTCATTCCAAATAACAAATAATTACCTGTTTCTCTTTTGGAAAAAAACAGAACTGGAAAGCTCTACATTATGAATTGTGTACTTTTTTTTTCAAAAACTTTTTTTTTCAAAAAGAAACCCAACAGAAAGTCTATGTCAGTAATGAAGATGGCTGCTAGCAAAAGCATGCATCTCAAGTGTTGAAAGAGGTGCAAAGTTAATAGAACTAATATTATTCTTATATTAATATTATGTTAATCTTAATATTATCTGCTATTAATTGTAATTAACATAATTTGGATGCCAGAACTGTGGCTGTACTTTGGTATAGCTTGTTTCACTTTCATCAATGGACATGCTTTGCTGATCTAACTGCATCCAGCACAGGAGTGTGATTTTGTGTGCTCCCATCTCCACACTGGCTGTACACTCTAAGATAGATGCACCCAACTGGGGCCAACATTTCATTTAAAAGTACACTTTGTAGCAAGACACCTAGAAATAAATGTAACCTGATTTTAAGAAGTTTGACCCCTGAGATAAACAATGGTTGAAAGGCCTCAGCACTTTTAAGAATGGCCTTTAAATTGTGCACCAAAAATATTCGTAATAAAAAAGGAGAAAACTAGACACTGCAATACTTGACTTTGGATAGGAAGAGATAACCTTGAACTGAAAATAAACACTTTTTCTCTTTGTATCTCAAGAAAGGGGCACTGATGGTCTTACTGGGGAAGTGGTTAACACCTAAGTCACCTTCATGGTGAAAGACCTATGGCATTAAGCCACAGAGCATAAATGGAAATTATGATAGACTGCTTTGATTTTCTGGGCAGAGATAAGCACTGAGACAGTCACCTGTGAGAAGACACAACTATTTACTTAGTTATTTAAATTATTTAAATTATTTTAATACAGCTAAACATTTAGAGCCTTAACTTGTCCCTGTTCTGTCCTGTAAGGGAGGAATTTGGCTGCACTGCCCCTGGAGCAAGCAGCCCCTGGAGCATCCTCTCCAGCCTGCTCCTCCAGCAGCAGGCAGCTCAAAGCAGTCTCCCTGGCTGTACTTTTTTCTGTTAAACCCCATTATCAGTCAGTGTAACTCACCAAATGCCACAACTTACTATTTCATTCCATCTGCAGATGTACTTGGTAATCATTTTATATTTCCTTCCAGGTAACCAATAAAGCTGATGAACAGCCTTATGCCAAGAAGAGATTCCTGTGAGTTCCCACTAGAAGTAACCCTTGAGATGAATACTCCCCAGCTATAATCGCTTTTCAAGATGTTTCTGTTATTCAATTTTTAATCCATTTGGTAACTCTGGATTACACTGATTTTACTCACTGTTATTTCATTTTGGTTTTAACCACTGTGTCAACAAGACTAAATAAATGTCATAAAGTAGTCCAAGTGTATTAATGTCAGCACAGCTATCTCTGTCAATTTCATTTCTGATCTTGGAAAGAAGCAGTATCAAGTATGTTTGACAAGATCTATTATCCATAAAAACTTGCTGGCTGGCATTTGGCATGATGTCATCTCTTCAGATTTGTTGGAGATATTTAGTCTCAGCATTCCAATGATTGTCCTTGACCTGTAGTTACCTGGATCATCTTATTTAACCTTTAAAAATTCTGGCACAACATTTGCTTTTTCCAGTTCACTGAAACTCTCCTCAGTATGCCAAGATTTGTTAAAAAGCAACAAAAATGGTTTAGACAGTTCAACTCTATTAATACTCTCCTGTGCAAGGCTTCTGATCTGACAGAAAATTAAGGAGGAAATATATAGTTACTGAATTTCACTTCTAGCTTCAAGTTTACATGAGCTGAACTCCTACTAGAATCACCTGCCAGCATTTTCATAATGAACTGTGGAGCCCCCTTCAGCATCTTTGCTACAATGCTTCAAAGGATCTCAAGTGCTCCTGTCCCTCGCAGATGTAAAATACATGAAATAGTATAGGGACATTTTGCCTTTTTTTTTTCCTCCTTTGTTATTTCTCTCTTCCTCCCATCATGGAAGGATGTTATGGAAAAGCCTGGAAGTTTTACATGATCAGATTTTTTCAGATACCTGAAAAAAAGAATTGAACTTTTGTGTGGTCTAATAAACAACATTCATTGTTGTGTCTGATAAAATTTTTAGAAGCTTTGGGTTCAGCTAATGTTAACAAATCATCAGTGTAATAACCCTGCTTTTGGCAAACTCCTTAAACTGTAGGGGTTTGAACTCAGACTGTATTTAAACACTAGCCCTTTAAATCTGGCCTGCATTATTTCTGAAGCTGTGGAGTAAATCTCTTTCATTTGCTGTTGTGTCTTCTGGCATTTATAGTCACCGGTGGAAAGCCAAAATGCTGAATAACAGTTTCTGTCTTATTGCCTTACTTCATCTGAAAATACAGATATAAAAACCTTTTGGAAAAAACGATGACAGCAGTAAAAAAGGTTCAAACCTAATGTAAGAAGCTTTTTAACAGATTCATCACCGGTTACAGTTCTAGTTTGCTGAATGGAATTCCTAACAAACTGCCAGGTATATCTACACTACATCCATATCTAGCATCTAGATTTAAATATGCTCAGATTGAAGCATATTGGAATATTTCTTCAAATATTTACCTCAATTTCAACTCTCTTAAGTGTATAAAACACACAGAACAGTGGAAATGTGATGTTTTTGTGTATGTCTTCAGTATGTGTGGATCAAATAATAGAAATTTTTGACCCTCTAGATCTAAAAAATGTAAGAGTAGTACAACTTGCCATTAACATATAAATTTGCATGTTAAGTTCCCTGTAAAATGGCAAAAGTGATTGCTTGCTTGTGGGAGATGTTACCTAGAGTAACTTTCCCCTGACATTTGGCTGACCCCACCATTCTTGATTGACTTGTAAAGCCTCCTGAATCACTACACAACACTAACTCACCTCCTGATGTATCAAGTGGGACAAAAAAGGTTGGGTTTTTTCCACATCAGGAAAAGCTACTGCATTAATACATCGTTATGCAGAATTTCCTACAACCCAAACATAACAATGTAAAGTAACTCCAGGATTCTTTATCTTTGATTACATCCATTGGTGCATTGCTATAATGTCTAAGAGCTCTTAGTGCTGTACACAATGGCTTGTTTTTAAAAGTAAACTTTGTCTGGACAAAATTTTAGTTTTGTTACTTCCTCTTTTTCTTTCATCTGTTTGCACACCAGATCTAGACAACTTTTTATAAACTCCATTATTAGACAGTGTGAGACAACAGCTAACTAACACAGGCCAACTATGGACTCCCAAAGAACTGTTTCAAAAAACCAAACCATGCAGAAGTACAATAAACCTTCTTCATTTGAGTGAGATTCTTTGCATGGGGATTCAGTTTCTTGGGATTGAAACAGTCTTGCAAATGGAAGAAACAAAATAATGCATCTAATGAGTACCAGTTATAGTGACCAAGGGAAGCAGGCTAAGGCAGTACCTTCTACCTGCTGGGATTCTCTGTACAAGACATCTCTTGGGTCTTGAGGGCTTATTCTAAAACTGGCTTCAAATCTTCTGACAGGATGACATCTTTTTTCCACAGATTTGTTTGTTTGTTTGCTTCAGCACATGAAACATTAAACATTTTTAGTCAATTCTACTTTTACCAACACAAAGCAGAGGGTCAGTACCAAGTAAAATGTTGGTGGTGCTGGTTACAAATCCTTTGTCAATGTTTCTCAGCTCCCCTATCATCTCTACTGTAACAGAACATTTTCCATTATCTAAGAGACTTTCTGCTTCTTGCAGTCAAAGAGTGGAAAGACGACTACATATATAAAATAAACCCAAAATATAAGTTTCAATTTTTTTTTAAGATTTTGAAACCCTGTGGTGTTTTCCAAAATGAAAACAGCTAGAGGTGAAATGTATGGAGACAGAGCCCTGAAGACACTGGTGCAGCTCAGTTTGCATACATAATTACCCTAAGAATGGTCTAAAACATCAGAAACTTGCAACCAAATTTCTCTTTAGAGCCAACATAAACCCAATGTAAACAATTTCAAGTATCAAAGAAAAAAAGAAACAAGACACATGTGCTTTTTGCTGGTGCTGCCAAAAATTACTTTGGCTGACATGATATCACTACCAAAGCATTTGTTAACATAATGTTATTTACTTCTTGTTTTGTTAAACTGCAGTATTTTGTACCTCTGCATGTTTGCACTTTTATTGTGTTCTAGACCATGATTTCAAAGAAACAGGGGTTTGTGCAAAAATATTTAGTCTATCAGTCTGAAACACTCAAGGCAACATCCCTAGAGCAACATCATGCAAAAAGGCAATTTCCCCATTTCATTTATGACCAGAAGTTATGAAGAAAGACCAAGAATTTACCCGATTCCTGGAGATAGCGATACACCAAGAAATTCACTTCGTCACTGGTTATGCTCATCTTAGCCCAACCTCACTATGATGAGGTTTACGAGAAGTGTGATCCACGCTCTGTTCAGGGGGAGAGAAAAGAACAGGTTTTGTTTTATCTTAATTTACTATGAAATGCATTATCAAAACAGAGGTGGGAATTGTTAAGGTACTTAAAGATGTCATACAGTTATTAGAACTGTAACGTCCCCACGTGAGGCATCCATTATGTATTGTGAATCAAGTACTCAGGCTGTACTGCACCTCCTAGTACAATTCAGAAGAAGTATTTAACATACATGAGAGAGTCAGAGGGAGCATTTTAAATACTGGAAGACTTTTCTAATGTCAACTCCTTTACTTGTGTGGCTTTCCTACAGGTTCTTTGGAGACTCCTCTTTACTGTGGGAGCGTTTTCAGAATTGCTGGCAATTCATGTATAACACACCAAAGAATAATATTTCTGCAGCTCTGAATTTGTAATCCAGTTTTTTGTCCACTTGTTCATCCACTGAAGACAGATTCTTTCCTTACAAAACTGTGTTATGCAATGAATGGGGCCAGAGGGGAAGAGAGAGAGAATACCATATACCTTGAGCCAACAAGGAAGACAAATATCCTTGCATTATATAAAGCTGTAATATTATAATGTCTCGGTTCATTTATGTTGAGCAAGAATTAAACTCCAATTTTTCATTTAAGCAATTGCAACCTTGAGGATGACGGTTTTACATTACTATTTTGGGCATATACTCTGCTAATAAAAACACTGGGTTTAGATGATAAATCTGTTTTGAGCATTTTCCATTAAATCTTGATGATTCACTCCTGTTTGGGAATCTGACTCAAGTAGTTTGGTTTTAGAAGACCCAAGCACTCCTCAGACATAAACTGTGCAGCTGTGTGAGCCACACCATACCTGCGAGTGAGGGATCACGCACAGCTTTGCCACGCGGGGCTCTCACAAGTGCAAGACCGTGGGCGTGTGCCGGGCGTTTCGGTTTCCCGCTTGTCTCTTCCTGGCAAGTGGAAAGGTCGCCTTTGTTCATGGAAAACCTCCTCAGTAATTCCTGCTGCCTAAAGCAGCACCTGCTGCTGCAGGCGATGGTGATCGACGAGGCTTCCCCCGCTGATGGCTTAAACCAGCAGGTCACTCATGACTGTAACAGATGTCTCTGCATATTTATGCAAATGGAGGTCTTTGGAACCCTGGTAAGCCTCTTATTATCCCAGGCTGTATTTCATCAATAGCTGGGATGCTGGTTTGTCTTACGAAACCATAGCTTGCTAATTTGGCAGACATCTTCCTCAAATACTTGAGTCTTAATTGTTGTAGCTTACATTTCATGGAGAACAAGAAGAAACACGGTACTGAAAATCATTCAGTCTCTGTAAGGAAAATTTCATCTCCTTTGGAAAGGATGAATGCTTTCTGCTAAGATTCTGGCTGAGGACAGCATCAGCTGTATCCAACATCCATTCCTGTCACACATGCCACGTATTGCCCTGGGAAGCCACTCAGTCTCTGTTCTCCTCAATCCCTCGTCTGTAAAATGGGCTCAAACTGCTCTGCCACACAATTAGGAGACTGGAAGCACGGGTAGTGGTTAGGACTGAAGTTACCAAAGCTGGCAACTTCATGCAGGGAAAGCACCACTTCCAGTATAACTTTATACACACTTCTTCCAGATAAACAGACTTGGACCTGAATTATTAATAACCTCCTGTACCCTTTTTACATAATCATTGCTGTACAATGAAGAACAGGATAAACATTCACAGCAACAGTTAAGGCCATTTTCATCTCCGAGTGCTAAAAATACATCTGTATCGTTGCTATGGCCATGATAGTAATAAATCAAAAGATAATTTGATCGCTGTGGGTTGAAAAAAAAAAACACCCCACTTTTAAAAGCATTTTAAAAATAGCTGCTTCAGAGTTTGGTGGTAGGAAAGTTGGTAAAGATGAAACCGCTTACAAAAATTCAGTTTCAGCAATGACGTACTCTGTGGTAAGATGAACTTTATTAAAAAAAAAATCAAAACCTTCAAATGCCATTTCTGGGTGCATCCTGACAATTTTAGATATTAACATGGCATTTCCCACATACAGAGGGTTGCTTTGGGAAAGGGGAGGCAAGGGAAAGGGAAAGGAAGATTGCTCAGTTTTGTTTGTTTTCCTAAGATGACTTTTCTTAAATTAATTAAAATCTGAGAAAATCAGTGTGATTGCAAAATAGTCTCCCAGCTCCAGAAAAAAACCCCTCTACAGCAGCTACCCTTGTATCCGAATCCCAAGTACACCCAGTAATAGTTGAATTTACAATGCATTTTCTCTGAAGTCAGTCAACAGGAATTACTTTGACACATGTGTCAGATCATATCTTTATACACACATTGTTACCATGCCACAAAAATAACCAGATGATCTCCACTCATATATTTAAGGTTTCTTCTCTCCCACAGATGTCAGGGTAGCAATCAGATACACAACTGTAAAGCTTTTACCTGTCCAAAGCAAGACACAGATTTTGCCTTTTACCCAGAAAAATCTATTAATTAGAAATCTGGCTGACCACGCTCCATTTCATTAATGCTATTTTGATTCCCTTCTTCTCTGCAAAGAAACAGTACAAATAAAACCAGCTAAAAAAGACGTGGTGGGGAGGAGAGGAACATAAGGAACAAACAACTAGCCTCTCTCTCACTATATCTTTTAAATGTAGAAATGTAAACGTCTGTAGCAAATCACAGAAACTTTCAGTCACTACTGTGATTGATTTATTTCTGCTAATTGATGGCCTCCTTTTGTTACTGACAACTGGTATTACCTAGATTAATAGTTTTTTAAAAGAAATGAAGTGCAGTTTATAAACAATACTGATGTGCCTTTGGAGACATTTCACATTGAAACCAGCAATAACATCTTAATTCTTCAAAATTCTTCAAGAGGATTAACAAAAAGCATTCAAATGTGTTTGAACTTTCTTTACTTGAAACACTTTCTCCTGCAGCCAATTACACATAATGGGAAGTTCTATTTACTTCAACCTCTAAAAATTTGGCTTGTGATCCTGTAGATATTTAAGAATGCCCCAAAATGTGACCTGAGCCAATTAACACTTCCCAAAGCATAATGGATGCAAAACATACAAACACCATCAGTGGATGGATGGGTTGTCAAGATTATTCAAAATTAAATCAAACACTTATTTTAAATAAACAACTCTTAGTTCTATCAGACAGGTTTGCAGAAGTGCTTCCCACATGGGGTTTAAAATCTGGAATATTACCCCAAACACCACCAATGTTTCACCTGGTGCTGAGCTGGCTCCAGTGGAGCTGGAACTGCAGCACGCCTCCCTGTGCTTGGGCAGCCAGGCCAGCCTCCTCCAGAGTAACCACAGCACCTGGCCTGGCTCTGCTGGGCACCCCATACCACTGCTCCCAAATTAAACCCGCCTGGAGCACTGGGAATCCTGCTAATGGGCCACACAAGTGGCTCTGGAGAAGGCAGCCTCATGTACAGCCATGGTTCAGCACAGTGACAGCCAGGGCAGCCTCAGAATTATTTATTCACATCCCATCATCCCCTTGCTCAAAAGGATTGCTCTTCCTTTGCCAGGCATATTTTAGCTGCCATAAATAAGGGAGATCTGGCTGAAGAACCAAGGGAAAATGATCTTTTCAATTTTGAAATAGCCTCTGAAGACTCAACTCCTCTGCCTCTTTTCCAAGTGATGGTCACTGGGTGTCCCAGGGCCATGTCCTGCCCTCCAGGCCAACCCTGGGGCAGGGGACAGCCAAGGTTATTCTGGGAAATGAATTTACATTTGCTACTTGAACCAGCATGCCATCCATAGAGACTGGGAATTACCAGTCAGTCTTCTCCTCAGGAAGACAGAAACAGGTCAGATATTTAGGGAAAACACCTAAACAAAAACCTAAACCTGAAACTTAAATAGGAACTTGGGCACTTCCCATTTGTGCATCCAGCCCTGCTAACAGAAATTTATCAGATGTCTGGTCTGGTTCTCATCTTACACCTTCAAAAATTCTGCAAGCTCCAGTTTGCTTTAACTGAATGCTGAGCAATTGTCAACTTCTTGGGAGAGATTTTTTTTGGGGTCATTGTGGTAAAATAAACACTATACCCTTCTTCCCCCATGCCCTCTTCTCCTCCAAACCCCAGCTGAAGCACTCAAATTTTCATTTATCTCCTGCAGAGATAAATGAAATGTCTTCTCACAACTGAAACGTTAATGATGACAACATTGTCATTAAAATGACAGGGAGGTGTAAAGAGAAATTGTGTCTTTGCTTTGGGGGAAAAAAGCCAAAAAGCAGAGGTTCCATAAAAATGAAAACATTCCACAAAATTCAAACATTTAACATTGTCCACTTGATGCCCTGCTGCATGGGAACCAGAGTTCACACACTCATGCTCCCATTTTCTCACCCAAGACAGATCTGTGCACCAAAGTGCATCTCTCAGGACCTAAGACAGTCTCCCCATCTCAGAGAAGAGAATGTGAATGTAATTACTGAAGCAGACTCCAGGAAGGCACCGTGGCAGCACAGCCAAATCAATGTGTTACTGTTTTGTATATGCTCCGTAGCTTAATGAAAAACACTTCCCAAAGCCAGAAGCCACTTCTCACAAAATGAGTCATTTAGGCAATCTCTGTGTTTTCTGTTGAAAAATACTTTCATCAGAAAGTTTCAATGAGCCCTACGCTTCTGTATTTCTGGGATGTGTGTTACTGTGGAGCCAGAACAGAGGCAGCAGCCAGCAGCTCTTCCCCAAAGGCCAACGAGCTCTGCTTGGCCCTCACCAATGCATTCCTCAGTCTTGGCTTTTATCACAGCTGCCTCTTCTCTGGAGAAACTCCAGCATGCTGCTTTCTCAAAATGCCAAACCAAACTTCTGGGAGAGGAAAAGAGCAAACTCTGCCTCTTCTCCCCTCACAGTCTCTCCTGCCATTTCATGAACCTAAAGAGCAAAACATCTTTTCTTCACAAGTATTCTGACAATGAGACCATCACACTCCTCCTTCTGATTACAAGGTGCAAAGCACAGAAGAAAGATTCTTCCTAACTCCACTATGACCAAATTGACAGTGAACCCTGTTCAAAATGCAGCTTGAGCAAGCATGGCTTCCTGATTCCTCTTTGCAAGGCTTGATCAAGACACCCTGCTTCAAAACCATCAAATGTAAACATAAACAGCTGCCCATTCTAGAGATCTTGCACTTAAGAAAGCAAATCAAGATGTGCTCCCAACAAGAGCTGCACAGTATCTCCCTGGCCCTGCTTAATGAGGACACAAACATGTTAACTATCTTCACTCTAAATGATAACTACATGTCACCCAAACCATTTAGTGACAAAAATGAGGCAATTCAAATATCTCAGATCTAATGTACCACACTTGTTACAGATGCTCACAGATGTGAGCATCACTTACACTGTTAATATTTTGAAGCTTTCTTTACAAGAGCAGTAGCATATTTGCTCTTTTGGGGAAAACAAAAGCTGAGATTCCCCAGAACAGAGTGATTTCCTTTGGGAATGGTTATTGAGTTGTGCATTATGCACTGTCTCACTTGGATGTCTCTCACCCATGTTAACAGCACATCAGTAAGGACAGGGATCTCAATGGCAGAAGGCAATAGGCTTGTCAAAAATCCTGCACTGCCAAATGTTAAGCCTGGTTCTTATTTTGGTTTTAAGTCTATTTATTTACAGTGACCTTCTGTTGATTTTTAAATCAACTAAACCAAAACAAACCCAAGGAGCCACAGCTCATTCCTGTCCTCACTGCTGCCTGTAAGAGCACACTCACATGAAAAGTTGTAACTACTAAATCTGTACCTGAGAGCTTCAGAAAAAGTTGGCATGGATATAATAAAAGCCTACCTTGGGTCCTGACACATCAGGGTATCTCATTCTACTAGCCAGTGAGCTCAACCATATCAGTGTTCCAAATCTGGTATCAATCAGAGACAAATGAGGAATACCATCTACAGACATGTACAGTGATCAATTAACCTACAATTCTGTCTTCAAGAAGTCACTCTTGATGAACCAAATGCTGCATGGCAAACCTGGCAAAAATGAGGTTTGCATTTCAATAAAATCAAAATGTTGTTCAGGGAGAAGGTTGATTTACTATGCAACATCTAAAAAAAGTTGTCTTTGAACAGATTAATCATTTTTTGAATAGTAACTGTTCCTACTGTATTTCTTATTTTAAAAATCTGCAATGAATTACCAAAACGGTTGGCCTGTCCAGGAAAAAATGTTAACAAAATAACACATCATCTAGTAAACTATCAAAAAATAAAATCAAGGAAAAAAAGTATCACAAAGTTATTAATAAAAATTATTTGGCCAGTTAAACACTTTGGTGGACATAATTGCAGAAACTTTATTTCTGCATGAATACTACTTTTCAATAAACTATAAATTACTTTCAAACTGAAGAGCCATTTGGAACAAAACCCACATCTATTTATTTAAAGAAAGGGCAACAAGAGATATTCCAACAATTTGTAAGTGCTATTCAAACATTTTTCAATTAATCAACAATTCCCAGAGCAAAAAAACTAATCATCAACAGAAGATAAGCCTTTAATCACCAAATTCCCAGCAAACTTTACTTCCTCTATCAAAAGGTTCTGAACAGTGCATCAGATCTTTCATAGTTATAATCCCTTAGTTTGATCAGGTTGTTTTTCAGTTCTCAGCTGGTTTACTTAATTACATCAGCTTCCAGCATTTCAGCTCTAAGAGTTCAAGTGGATCTTTTCCAACTGCCTTTGCTGCAAAATGAAATGGGTTTTCCAGTATTGATTTTTCCTCTTTGTCTCTTTGCTAAGGGGAAAAAGGAAAAAAACCCCACATTCGCTCTTCCTAATTAGTGCAATTGTGTTTCACCTCTTTCATAACTTTGTTCTAAGATGAGGCACCTTCAATTTTTTTAAAAAACAGAAATGTCATTTACACGAATATATTATATGGAAAGCTCTGGAAAGCCACAGAAAGACAAGTGGGAAAGCAATGGTTGACAGTAGACCTAGAGCTTGCAAATGAAATGAAAATAATTGTTTTAAAATAAGAAAAGAAGGAATTACAGAGGCTTGAGAAATCAAAACACATGATTGGATTTAGTTTGAGAACCAAGATACCTCATCAGTCTTGGAACAACTGAAGTCAATTGGGAATGCTGCCACTAAACAGAACCAAGGATTTTCTTCCTTACATGAGCACAAAATTGCAATTAGGACCAACCCAGGGACAATGGTATGTGTCCACTCATTTCAAACCAATTAGGCCAAAATGCATGATTGTCTGATGGTGCAGTTACCGATGGTCTGTGTGCGTTTCCATGCACGTCATACAACAAAAATGTGCTTTAAATCTTACAAGTAGTGCTACATGTTCAAAAATGTTAAGGAAGATTGCAACTTTAAAGAGATGGCACAATTTCTCCAAAGATAACCCATTTTCTTTAATTTTGGTGAGAGGGCAAATCTGTCTCAAATTTAACTTTTCACTTAATATTTAACTTTTCACTGGATTTTCAGTAAAACCTCGACAAAACAAAACATTGGCACTTAAATTTCTCATCTTTACTTCATACTCAGAGTTTTGAGGTGAAATGAATGCGATGGCATGAGCTCTTACTAGAAATGGCTGTACCTGGTCCACATGTAAGATGACACAGCGGAACTTCTAGAATGAACATTCCCCAAAAAAAACTAGAACAAAGTGCAGTTTCTTTTTCAGCTGACACTTAATACCAAATATACACTAAAAGAAATGTGAAGTATCTTGAGTTCTGAGCTGGTCTGTAAGAATGGGCACTGGCAGGCATCAACTGTGATGAGACAGCCCATGGTCTAGTAGAGGATTGGCTTTGAGGTGACACTGTGTTGCTGGGACACAAAAGGAGCTCCCAGAAACCTCCAAAAGGCTCAGCCACCTGCTATTTGGACAGTGGGGATTACCAGCCATGGCATCCATTTTAAATGAGACAATTGCAGGGCAAGGAACATAAGAGTGATGGGCCTGGAAGGACAAATGAGAGACAGTCTGAAGGATTTACCCAAAAGACAGAATATCTGAATAAGGCTTTTTTGATTATTTGTGATTTTTATCTTTGCTGCTAAAATGGTTCAACTGGTAGCTGGGGTCAAAATCTTGATTTCTGCAAACACATCTGAGCGCCCCACTGCAGAACTGGGCTGTGCATTGATTGTGCACCTTATTTTTGAAGAGTGAGGTAAGGATAAAACATCCATGTGTGGTTTTTTTACCATGTTCCTTATACAGACTGTTTTCTACACCACCCTGAGGGTAAATTCTCATTACAAAACCCAGACCACCACCACCTCATGGCTGCAGTGGTGCCAGTGCCCAGTACAGTGGTAGGTGCTTCCAGAACCCAACATGCTACAGACAGGTGCCCTGAGCACTGCCAGACCATGGATGTGGCGTGCAGAGGAGTGAGTGCAAAGGGCTTTGAGACTTGCTCCTGCACCTTGTCCCTTTGTCCCACAGCTGTGAGGCAACCCCACAGCTCTCCAGGCAAGTGGCAGCACAGACACAGCACTGTCACCAGGCAGGAGGGCCTGCTCATCCACATCCCTGCAGGTTTGTGTGCTACATCCTCCACAGGACCCAGATACCCAGTAAATCCTGTTTCAATTCCATGCCTAAATGAATTTCATCCTGGCTTAGTATCCCTCATGACAGCTTGACACAAGTACAGTTGGAGAGAAGCTAAGAGTGAAAACCATTCTGGTACTACTGTCTCATGACAACACTGCTAAATTGTGTGATAAAGTCTTCTCTTGGACTTACCAAAGCTCTACTTGAGAAGAGCCATCACAATCTGTGCTAGGCTAACCAGCCTACAGCTTTCTAGCCATGCAGGCTGGCCCCACACAGCTGGGGGTTCCTAGAAGTAAAGGACAGGAGAAGGAGCAGTGTTGTCCATCACATGTGGGACATGGACATGGGCACATCCCTGACCCCACCATCTGGGATCTGCCCATAGGAGAGAGCCACCAAGGTCTAGAGAGCAGCAGGGAGCTGCAGCAGCTCAGCCAGCTCATGTCTGGATGGCCTCAGGCAAAGGGAATGTGCAGGGATGTCATTAAGGGGGTGTGTTTTTATTAGTTTCTGCTAATAAGCTAAGCAGATGTTACTGGAAAGAGTTTGATGTTATTTTTCCATCATTTCCAATGGTTTTTTCCCCCTCAGAAAGCAAAGGGAGTAGATCTTGCCACATATTTCAACCTTCCCTTGTTCCCTCTGTAGTATTGTCAAAAATGTATCTGAATATTTTCTTTATTTTTATTATTATTACTGTACAAAGGGAAAAAGCATTTTCCCCATTTGTCTATAATTCCAAAATAGCTGAAAGGATTATACTCCAAATTAATGAGGAAAAATACTTTTCAGACTCACAGCATGGAAAATTTAACCCTCCCCCAAAGAAGTATTTTTCAAATTTTAGAATATATAAAAACAAAGAACTATAATGGAAACTATTTCAAACTTTTATTATGGCAGTTCCTATTATAAACTATTTATAAAAATTTTAACTATGGCTATAAATATTTCATGTTTTCCCTTGAATAATCCTAAGAGAATGTCAATGTTAAAAGCTGTAAGGACAAAGATTACATAGGGTGGGACAGTGGAGAAAAATATATACATAAATTCAGCATATATCACTGCTGTGTATTTAGTTCTTAGTGGAAATCTGTTGCAGCATTTTTTTGGTGTGTGCTAATTTTTTTACACATAACCATACAGCTTATATTGGTTTGAGCTCTGGAGAAGGGTTATTAAATGTCTCCATTTTATGGAAGTTATAGGACTATTTTCCTTGTTGAAAGGTGGAGAGGGGAGGAAGATGGATGGAGGGAAATAATTTGCATTTAAAGAATGCCTGTAGAAACTTCTAAGTAATCACTAAAGCAAAAAGTTTGTTTCTAGGTTATTCTTCTGCATTCACATTGCTAAATATGTTATAGAGAAACTTCCCATTAAAAATCAATTCAAAGAATTAAGGATGAGAAATTTCTGTCTAATAAAAACTACCTCAACCACCAATTTCAGACACTGTTTGTCTTCAACTTTTCCTCTCAATGTTCTATAACCAGGATTTAAATAGCTAAGAAAAATTCACACACAGTGTATCCAGTAATACAATCCAAGTTGTACAACACTTTCACATATATTATCTGCCTTTTCATCCATCCTCCCCCCTTTAATGCTGTAATAGTCCAAGAGGGGTGAGGCAGTCTCTTCAGACTTTCCTGGCTTTTTGGGTGAAGAATGAACACCACAAAATGACAGAGATTCACATTTCTGGTGGCAGCATTATGAGGTCCTACACAGGCCTAATATAAATAGCAAAGTCCATGGATTAAAAGGCAATGCTAAGAGGAAAGCTTTCTAACCTCCTTTTAGAAAAAGCCATACAGCCTAGAAAGTAAGATGAACTAAAAAAATCCTTTGGGAGTTAGAGACAGACATGACATAATCTAAGGTTTTCACAAAAAAATTCAGTTAAATACTTCTCAGGATGGATTTTAATATATTATGACACAGCTATTAGTTAGCTCAGATTAAATAAAAAAAGCACTCCCCTGCTTAAAAAAAATCAAGATACAGAGAACTGAAGCCTTAAATCCATACATACTGAATTTGAGAAGCTTTTAAAGGTTTTAATCCCTGGACAAGAATCACTTTATCAGAGAATAAAACGATTCTACATTTTTGGCCTTCTCTCTAAGGAGGACTCCAGGGAAGCTAGAGGTGATGAGGAAGGCTGAAGTAGGTGTCAATCATAGGCTTGCTATTATAGAAATATTATAAAAGCTGCTGAACACCAGTAGGATTTTGGATACCTACAGGCTGGAGGGGATCTCAGGTCCCAGCCCAAAGCAGGGCCAGCTCTGAGGTCAGACCAGGCTGCTCAACAGAGCTCAAAACCCTCCTTGGACAGGGATGGCACAGGCTCCTGGGGTGACCTGCTCCTCTGCCTCACTCCATGGGAACACCTTGGGAAAAGCTTCTCCTTAAACCCAAACCTGTTGTAATTTGCTCCTCCTGTCCCATTCCAAGGACTCCCTGTGGGTGCTGGGGCTTCAGGTGCTCCAAAGCCATCCCTTCTCCAGGCTGCCCCTTGTCCCCCCGTCCCTCTCACAGTGCCAATGTCCAGCCCTGTGTCCTCACAAGCATCCTCCAGCTTGTCACATCTTTCCTGTGCCAGGTGACAAGAGCAGATGCAGTGTCTGGATTTGGTCTGACAGGAGTGACACAGACAATCCCTTCCTTGATCAACTGGCTGTGCTCCCTCTCCCACTGCCCAGATTATTTGTGTCTTCCAGTTCACACAAAAAGAAATTACACCAGGGCTATAAAGAGGCAAAACCTCCATATGACTTTAAAATGAACATCAGTAACAGCAAAAATTCAAGGGAAGCAATTTTTCCAAACTGGAAACAATCTTACTCGTTGTCCTCTTTACTAATTTTATTTGGAAAAAAAGAAATTTTATTTGGAAAAGCCATGCAGGAAGGTAGATAGAGTAACACTCCACACTGTCATGCCTATTAGGTCTTCTAAAGATACTGAAACCAAGTGGGTATTTCAGTCATCCAGCTCCTGGAACATAATTCTCAAACCCTAGTTAGCTATGAAATTCCCTCTACAAGGCATAGGAAGAGTTATGTGCCTGTTCCAAAGATTTATGTGTTTTCCTGTAGACGTGGATTAGACACTTGTCTGAGACTGGGATTCATTGCTTCAAATTTCCGCTCCAAATCCAGGCTCCAATCTGTATTTTTGGCTGTGGAGAACTGACTCAGAACTTTTATTTGAAAAGGGGGAAAAAAAAAAAAGGAGAAAGGTGGCAGTGGAAGTGGTATAACAGATTTAAGAGGCTGAAGATTAAAGTATTCACTGAAGAATTAGCGGGTTCAAACCTGCATTTTCCAGCCCCCAGGAGAGCACACTTTACACCTGGTTACAGGTTGCTGAAACAAAACCACTATGGAGCAAAGAATTGAGAGACTTGAAAGGAAAAGCAGCAAGGATCTGTAACCACTCTTAATTCACAAATCACTTGTTTATTGCAAGTACCTGGCTACACAATCATATACATTTAAACATTTTTCAGCATCAATGAAAAATTGATCTTAAGATGAGCATTTGTCCAAAGATAAATTTTCTTTCATCTTTTCCACTCTTCAGCACTCTTTTTTACATATGTTTTACATTTCCTTATTAAGAGAACATAAAATTGGTCTCCTTATTTCTACAAGGGTCTTTGTAGTATTATGCAAGGAGCAGACATCAACACCTATATTTAAACATGACATATTATAAGCTTATATTATCATTTATAATTTGACTCCATTTCAACTATTTGGACTGTAAAGCACCACAGTGAGTTTTTTCCTCAGGCAAAATTTTTTTTTCTGGAAGGCATAAGCAAAAATATTTCAGTCGTTTCAGTGTGAAGGTGGAGAAAACCCAATTTTGCCAATATTTATACAGTTTCAGTGTTTCAATGAGAACTTCCAGTGCCTCTATATTTTGGAGCAGGGATTTGGCAGAGAGGCTGCTCTCCTGGCAGAGCCTTTGTTGTCACACTGAAAATCCGTGCAAATTTGACTAAAATAAAGCCTTCTGAAAGTACTACTTGTATACACATTGCACAGGTTTGTTAGAGGCTGTAATTCAATTATCAAAGTATTTTCCTTGCATTAACTTTGCCTCCTGCTCAGGAAGGCAGTGCTATCTCTGACAAAGGCTCCTGTCAGATCAGAGCCTTTTTACACAGGGGAAAGCAGCCACAGGCTGATGGCCAGGAAAGGGTGACAAGCCCTGGGAAGGGCAAAGGGCACCATGGTCACAGCTGAGATGGCAGTCTCAGGTGTCTCATCCCACCAGATAGCAGAGAACACCTTCTTCCCAACAAGTATTTCAGAGGAAAGAATATTATAATCAAAATATGATTTTGAAATTTCTCTGCTGTCCTTCACACTAATTTTTATCACTTATTCCTGCAGTTCTAGACTGGATGATCTTTAAAGCCCTGCACCTCCATTTATTTAGAGCTTACTTTTATTATTTTTATGAGTCAAGGGTTCTTCTCCTAAGCACTCAATTATAAGACTTCGCTAGTTTATGGAACTATTTTTAAAAATTTGAAAAGTATAATTTAAAAAACAGAGGAAGACTTTTTTTCCCCTTCTCTCATTTGTTTCTTTCTCAGTTAAGCACAGACTTTAATAGCATAGCTGTTTGCTTACAAGGACCTATATTTTACTTGGATCAAATTTAATTTGAAAAGTGCTGAAATTTTTAACTCTTAATAAACTGCTAATATTAATCAACTCCTTTGACCATAAGAAATGCACACAAACACTGTTTAATGTATACTTATTCTCAGGGACTGCATTCAAAGACAGGAAAGAAACAAAACTTGTTTTTGCCAATACCATTGTTAACATGGCTGTGCTGCAAGTGAGCAATATTTTGGTACTATAAATTAGAAAAAGGCCATCAAACAAAACTCATCAGTGAAGAGCCATCACTGAAGTTTTTCAATGACAATCAACTACAGTGCTGGCCTGGAGCTCTTGAGAAAAGGGATATTCTAAACCCTAATGCCTGCAAAGAAAACCATATGACTCACAGTGATGCAAGAATTGATTCTTTTCTCTTCTTTTTACATAAATGTCTCATGATTTAACCTGATGTTTATGAATGCTTACAATCCCTTAGGTCCAAAAGACAAATTTGCCACATCAAATACACTGATGAAAATGAACCTCCTTCCAGTCAAAAACCTTGTGAAAAAAATCTTAAAAACAGAGAAAGTTTCACCTTTTCTACATTTCATTCTAATACATCACTGTTACCTGACTGGGTAATAGCTTTTTGTTCTCTTTAGGAAATGGAAAATAAGATTGGAAAAAAGGAAAATACTACCGCAGGTATATCCTTAAGAAATGTTACTTTTTAGCCACTGACACTTTAAGCCCTACCCTATGCACAAGTCTTCCATGATTATTAAAACTGCAAAATACTATCTAAGACATGCAGTCACTGAAATGTAATGGAGACATTTAAGGTTGTTAAACAACCTTAAATAGTTTTATTTTGTGTGATCTAACTAGTAATAGGATTGTAGTGTGTCTCTTTTTAAATTCTCAGCTTTTCAATTTTAAGACCTGACATGGGCATTCCAATACAGCATTTATCACACACCCAGATCAAGCAATTAAGACTTTTTTGGGAGAGGGCAGGAGTTCAGGCACATTTCACTGAGAAGAACAACTGCTTATAACTAGTAATAAACTTTGCATTCCTTTTGGAAGGAATGCTATATAAAATGTAGCAAAATAAAACAATACAGGGTTTTTGTATAAAATCAACAATGATAATGATAGTCTAAGAAAAGTATAGTTTTATGCACATGCAAATGGCAATTTTCACATTAAAAGATGAATCTCCCACCTCAGAAGATCACAGTGTCACTGTTAATGACTTTTTACTGTTCAGTATTTTGAAAGAACTCTTAAAACATTAACAAATACATCTTAAATGTTTCTGTGTAGGTGTTGGCGTTACACAGAGGCGCTCAGGATGTGTCATTAACCATTATGGTTCTAAGGCACCACATCCATTCCCTTCCAAAGGGAAGGACAGCACTGCATTTGTGACACAATGTGAACACAAATGTAAAGCATGTTTCATAAATTCATATTTCCAGCCCCTCTGATGATTTCAACTGTTAGAAACAAGAACAAAATAATTTCTACTGTTCCTCAAAAAGCAAAACTAACAACAGCCTTACTAGTTCCACCTCAAATTAGGCCACCAGCCTAATAATAACGCCAGTGTATAAGAACAGCTCTTAATGCTTCTGATGTATTAAAAAAAGATCAGAAACATGTCAGCTGCTCACCTGTCCCCCCAGTCCTGCTTTAACTTTCAGCTCCTCCTGGGTCTGTCCTGGTTACAGCAGCAGCAACCAGCAGAGCTGCACCCATCCTCTCCACTGAACTTCCACAAAGCTCTAACTCTGCGCAGAGAGTGGCTGACATGCTCATGGGGATGGTCTCAGTGCTCAATCATGTTCCAATGACTGACCTCTTGACTGAGCTGCACATTTTTTGCTATAAAAATAAAGTAGAAGTAAAGAAAAGCCTGGGGACAAGAAGTCAAATATATTTCTGCGAGTGTGGAGGTAGAAGTAAATAACAAATCACTGACTTAAAATGAGTTATAATGAATCCCATAGCACCATAAATGCATGCACAGCATTTCTGTAACTTCATCACTAAGTATGGTCCAGCTCTTTATATTATTAAATTTGCAAACAATTCTGTAATATATACGAAGTCACTAAGATGCAATGGATATCAAATGAGACCCTTAAAGTTATTTTACTTCATGTGAGGTAACCAGTGAGAGAATATTATCATGTCTCAACTCTTATAATCGCTTTTCTAAGCAAATACTCTGTTGCAGTAGGTGTAAACTGTGGCAATTAGCTAATAAAAAGTGAAATTACAACTTTTACTAAATTTTTGTAAGGATCCTTTTTGCTTATAAAGACAATTCTATTTAATTTTTGTGCTTATATGAAGTCATTTAAAAGCCAGTTGCTAAAATGCCAATGAAGTGAAGCTGGGGGGGTAAGCCATTTACACTTGGTGCCTACATTCACTAATCCATAGGACACAGAACCATGTAACACACAAGTTACAAAAGAGACATGACACATCATCAAGGATCTCACAATGGGAATGTTAAAATTAAAGCTGCAAAGGGCACCAACTGGTTCATCCTCTCCTGCCACCTGCTGCTGGAGTCACTTTCTCTCCTGGCAAGGCAAACCCATTCCCTGAGCTTCTCTCTGGAGCCAACCAGCTGAGCCTGACAGAGACACCATGAACTCTGCACACGGGGCAGGGTCTGAGCCAAGCTTGAACTGCAGGGCTGAAATTCAGGAGATTGGTGGCAAATGGCATGGATTGAGAGAGAGCTGATGGGCAGGACTGAGCAGAGGGACGTGCATCCTGGGGACATGGAAGAAAAGCTGCAATGACACGGCAATGACACAGGCATAGCGAAGAGGCTGCCAGGTGAGGGATGTGGCCCAGTGAGAGCTGGGGTGGATGAGAATGCCAGCTGAAGAGAGAGGCTCCATTCCAAGAGCAAAGAAATGCTTTCCTATTTGATTCCTGCTGTTTAATTGCACTCTCTAATGGCATTTAGGAAACATCACTTACTTTGATTACAGGTGAGGCTATAAAACAGGAAAGTTGCACAACTGCTTCTTCTTTAAGTTGGTATTCCAAAGATTTCACAACTCCTGGAACACCCACACTACATTCCCTCACTTGAAACCACTCAAGAAACCTGGGAAAAAACGCAGCTTCAATTTCTCCTTCCCTGCAAGATCACACATGAATGAAGACTTGTATTCAGCAAGTGGCATAAATGTGTTACATTTTTTTCACCAGGAAATGGGTGCCTGTAACTGTATCTCTTATTCCTCTTACGTAAAATGACCTTTTTGTCATTCAAGAAATCATCCATTTTCTTTAGCAGAATACTCACTCCTGTCACTTTCAGAAGTAAGGGATGAAAAACTACAGGGTAAGTAAGTATTCCCAAGACAAGGTCTGAAATATAAGGAATATTAAATGTGAAAAAACTATTCTGAAGATTTTGCCTTCATTCAGACAGAAGATCAAACTATCCCTGTACAAAGAAAGAACAGATTCTTCAACACTAAGTCCTCTTATACCTCTGGAAAAACAGAAAAAACCCCCAAGTTTCTCATGGTTACAACTATATCCTGTATGTTCTTTCACATTCAAAATAAGTGCATCATTCCTCTTTATACAATTATAAGAATGAAAAAAAAAAAAAAAAACCAAACCAGGAGACCAAAGAGCTGTGAGTACATCTGAAATCTTGTGTTAATTCAGAAATCAAATTCCCTCTGAAGTCTACAGCTGTTCCTACTTCCCACAGATCAGATTAAATTTTGGCTGAGTCTGGCATAGGTTAACAAACAAAATTTGCTAGTACAGGCACTGGGGACACAAAGGCCTGGCCCTTTCAAATCTCCAATCTCAATCCAAGTTTAGCCAGAAGTGTGAAAGAAAACACAACTGTAGTTAGTATTTGCTCAATTAATGTGGCACAGCAGAATTCCCTGTCTGTACACACCACTCTGCTGGTAGGTAATATAAATAAGTGACAGAACAAGCCATTAGAGGACTCCAAATCCATTTAACAGAAACACATCCAGGTCCTTCAGACCATTACATTGTCTTCAATATAAAATGGCAGTTTTGAAATGTATGGCAATAATTAGATGCTCAATGTTAAACCAGGCCAGGTTTACAGCTATTCTCTTAAAAGCATCTCCTAAAGTTCCTAACAGCATTTAAAATAGTGCCTGGACGACCTGATGTGGCTGCAGAACACAGCTTTATCC
The DNA here is from genome assembly GCF_028551555.1 of Melozone crissalis. NCBI lineage: Eukaryota > Metazoa > Chordata > Aves > Passeriformes > Passerellidae > Melozone > Melozone crissalis. Next base: position 55,286,279 of record NW_026535791.1, on the reverse strand, counting down.
AGCACATCCATTAACAATAAAAACCAGGAGACAGACTTGTCACAGGTTACAGTGTTCAGGTTAAGGGCTTCTACAGAAGTCATTTTGGTATGATATCCTCATTAAAACTGCGCTCAGAAGCTGCTATTGTGACACCTTAAATACTCATCAGAAAACCAGTCATCACCAACATCTCTATTTCTTCTACTTCACAGAAAGACTGAAATTGAGTTTCACTGTTTATAGATATGTCTGTTAGTTTAGAATCATCCTGCCAAGACTGAGCTTAAACAAAAAAATCTGGTCAATGTTACCCAGATTTAAGATGTATGTCTTGCATTCCTCTAGGTCAATTAAAAAATTTCACTCCTGCTTTATAAACCATCTTCACATAAGATCATTATATAAACCCTTTGGAGATAACTGCATAAGGCTGACCAGCATGCGGGCAACTTTTTTTTGTATGATAAATTGATATAACCTCATATAGAATCTTTTAAAAAGCCCATTTAAAAGTATAAAAACTTAAAAAAAAATTAGATATGAGTTAAACTCTATTATTGCTCTAAGACTTCCTCAGATATACCAAACCTGAAATCTTAAAATATTAAGAATAATCTTAACATTTCCCACTGCTTGCAGTGAACCACTTCATTTCACACGGACTCCTTCAGGGCATTCAGAAACCATGTGGCTGAAAGTCTCCTTGTGTATTTGGTTCCATGAGATACCAGGCCATTCCCAAGGATGAAAATAAGCCTGGTTATTTCCCAACAAGTTTGACATTGTTTTGCCGTTTCCTGAATGAGTGTATCAGTCCTTGGCCACCACACAAATCATCCAGCCAGGACAGGCTATTTTTATCGTTCCCAGATGGTCTTTATGTACTTTCATGCATGACATGAGCTTCGCAGGATACAACCACTCTGTCGACCTTGGTGCATGTGAAACTGTTTTCCCCAAGTACAGAGAGGTAGGAGCTGTGTCCCACACATGGGTACATCTATTCTTAGTTATGGCATGCACTTCAGCTAGCACTGCAGCGCTTCATTTTCACAATGTACCTTGAAATTTGTCATTGGCAGGAGTTCAATTTGTGTCATAAAAACTACACTGTCTTCAGTTTCAGTTCGGTCTAGTTATCTGCTGCTTCCAAAGGGAAATGTGACAAGGCATTTGCATTCAGGAGTTGAATGTTTTGACCCCATCTCTATTTTGACAGCAAACACTCAGCCATTATCAACCTTTTCTGAAATTATATTGGAGATACTATTGACAGTCAGCATCTGAATAAATTCTTCCCCAAAATTCCCCTGAGGTTGCCTTCATGTAGTCTTAGAAGTAGTAAGAGAAAGGTCCACACTCAAATATTTGACCTCAGCATTATTAAAACTATCTGACTGAAACATAACAATCAAATACCTCTAGGAAAGCCAACAGCAACCACGAATTACATTCCTTTTTGAGGATAACCAGTTATTCACATAGATTGCTGCTTAGCAAAATGGGTAACCTACCACCTGTACAGCAATTAATGTAAGTGGATGTACACGGTGTTAGAAGATGCAATAAAACCAATTTTGACACTGCAAAGATGCTGGTAGCCTTCCACAGTAAAGTACAGCAAAGCGCAACTGTAGTTTGGGAGACCACAGAGAAGGTGAAGGCCATGGTACAGAAGAAAAGAGCTTATCCACCCAAGAATATCAGATTGGGAAAGAACCTGAGGTGCCCTTGGTACTCCAAGTGCCCTGTTTGGCTCATTACTGTGTAGCTCCAGGCCATAACTGAAACCAAACCACACATCAACAGGGGCACTGGCACATGGCAGAAAATGCCTGAGGACTTGGACCTGTAACTAAGGCAGCAAATACAACTTCTGTACAACAGCTATTCCAGAAACTTGCTAGACTGGTTTTCATATTCTCCTGCTCTGGACATTACATAAACTTACAACAACTTAAAGACAGGTTTTTGATGAGGATGATGAATGGCATGCTGGTTTCAAATACTTTTATATATGGAAGATGAGAAACATTTTATGGAGCTGTAAATACAGCAAAAAAGTGACACAAAAAGCCATGGGACACACACACACAAAGATGCAACATACCTTTCTTCTGTCACTTGGAACAACTTTATAACTTCATTACAGTGCTGTAGCAAAACTCACTGAAGAACACTGTTTCCTGTCTCTGTTAGGGCCTCATGGGAAAACTGCTCTGTCTGAAGTCCAAATTACATCTTCCAGTACTAAACTCCTTGGTCTATACTTTGACAGAGTATTGACATTGTCCTTCACTGTGTTCTAAACTCTCCACAGTTTTAAAAGTACATCTGGTAGTTGATACAGTCACACATTAATCTCTCTGACCTCACAACCAAGGAAAATAAATGCCCCATAACATACTGAAAGAGAAAATGCCACTCTTGGATAGCTAAGTGTGCCTGTAAACTATTACTGGAAGCACAGACCCGTTTGTTTTGCTTGGCTTAGCTACAGGGACCAGGACTGAAGGCAGAATGAAGTCCCCAGGTACGTGCTCACTCTGGGAGCCTCACTGCAGAACTTTGCTCCTTCTCCTCAGTTCTCCCTGCTCTGGGCAGGGGTGGACATTGGTGTGTGGGTGAAGGTGTGCCAGGACAAGGAGCTGTGACAAGTCTGTTCTGGCTGGGGATTGGTGTCCCCAGGGGCCCCTGGTGTCACTCCCCAGCTGCCAAGTCTGAGCACCACATGAGGCGCTTGCTACTTTACTGTAAACAGCACCAATGGACAGAACCAAATGCATAAAATCTGGATGCCTGATTCTGAAGTCTGGTTCAACTGCAGATTTGTTTTGTAACCTTGATTTCGTCTGGACAGGTGCATTTTATCAGCTTCAGTCAGCCCTAGGTAAGCTGGGCAGCCCTGAGGACTCCTGCCAAGGCTCTGCCCACTACAGCACTGCTCCAGCCACTGCAAATGTCTCTGCTCAAGGGTGAATCTGGTGCGCAGGCAGCAATGCAGGTGTAAGTTGTATCTAATAACTAAAAAAACCTGAATGATATATTAAGAGATCAACGTGTACTAAATTATTTTTCTTTCCTTAGGTAAAGAGAATTCCTTGTTTTAGAAAAAAAAATTGCATGGGTTTTACAATCACTCTTACATTAAATAATGTAGTTTGACCACACAAGTCAGTCAGGCAGTAAATGAAATTCACAGTAAATTCAGAGAGCAATTACTTGTTAAAGTCTGTATTATAATTACCTGTTAAAAATGTGTTGAACAGAAACATATTTGTTTTCATGTCCTACACAAATCATCTTGCCTTAAAAGCCTGCAATACAACAAAATTTCATAAGAAGCCACCAGTATCTGTAGAAAAAACCAGTCTTATCCAGAGATATTCTTTGTTACCAAGTCCTATGTTTGGTCTTGTTCACTCTCTAAGCCATTTTTGTGCTAAGAGAAAGAAAAACACCTGCAGCACTCGAAATTGTAAATAGACTGTTCTTTGAGCACTGAAACAAAGAAAATATTTCAAACTTGTTTCATATTGTCTTAATGAAGAGTGTTTTGTAATTCAAAGTAATGATAAAAACTACACAGTTTAGGCTGAAGACTGATTCCCAAAGATAACATTTGATTCTCAATTCCAACTCCGCAACCTTGGGAAATACTTTTTACTTAGATCTCACTGTAAACTGCTTCAGAATAGTTCACTTAAGACTCATTGACCTTACCAGTGTTTTGTGGTAATTAGTTGGACAAGACACACAGAAAAAATGAAACAAAATCCCAAAATGATAGGACAAACTTTATCAAACTACACGTATCTTAATTTTCAAAATTCTCTTCAAGACACTTCATCTTCTAAATTTAAAAAAATAGCCTTGGCTTTGAATTCAAGGTTGATTGAATTTCATCACACACACAACCTTCCAGATCCTGCTAATTCATATTATTAATTGGCAGATAGCCAGAAGAAGCAGGGGAGGGAAAATCTAATTTGTGCATGTGCTTAGACAACCAAAAATTCCCTTTACAATTGCTTATCTCCGTATTCCCTCTGTTCATCTTCCAGAAAGGCAACAAAATAAGAGCAGAAGCACTGCCTTAGCAGATGAGAATGAAGTGCCAGAAGTATACTGCATTTCCCAACAACTGCAGCAACACACATTCTTGCCTTTTTACCCTCCTTGTTCTCACTGTTGGTATTAGCAGTTATTTTTTAACTGCTGCACAACGTGGCAAGTCCCTCTGACAGGAGATGGAAAGCCAAAGCCTCTTTCCCAAAGAACTTCCATTGAAGCTCTCCACTAAGCCCAGTGGAGCTATTAAAGTAAAGGATGAGACTTTATGGCTCTCAAGTGAAGCAGGGGCATGTCAGTGATCCCAAGAAACCCAGAGAAGCTCACTGCTTTCAGCTCTAAGGAAGGCACAGTTTACAAGGACAAAGAGGAGGGATGCAGGGGGCTACATGTAAGCACACACAAAAAAATGGGTTAATCTACTTTTCTAAGCTCACTCTTTCTTATGTCACATCCTCATCCTTTAAAACTTCATTATTTCTCCTTAGTTTTTGGGGTATTCAGAATGAAGGTTATCTTTACACTGGGGTGGCTGAAAATTTGCAGTTTTCTATTTTCAAGACACAGCTGACTAAACTTGGCAACATTTACAGTATCTGCTTAAATATTTACCTGATTTGCTCTATCCCAAATAGCTTTAATTAGATAACTGACAGTAAAAGAAAAAAAAAAAAAACAAAAAAAGAGGAAAAGATATGATGATCACTGTCATCATACTTTTGATAGCAGTCACTTTTTACTACTACCACTGAGTGAATGGTAAAATCTGGAAATATCTGTAGCATAAAAAATACACAGAAATTCATACTCAATTTTTACAGGTAATGCAGGCAATAGAAGATCTGGAGCTAAAATCAGGATGTGAAATAAAAGAATCATTTAGGATGGAAAAGACCTTTAGGATCATGAAGTCCAAGCGCACCATAATGGTATTCATGTGCCCTGTAATTTGTTCCTGGCTGAAACCCCTGTGGAGCCTGACAGCCAGAAGCTGGGAGCCTGGAGTGTCCCAGCTGCCACCAGAGTGCAGGTGACCCCAGGGGGCTGCAGGACACTCATGGAGTGGCAGAACTCCACTGTGGGGAGCTCAGCCATGGCTGGGCACATTTAACACAGCACTGTGGCCTCACCAGCCAGGTTTTGCACTTCTTGCTGTATGGCCTGCAAAGCCTTTGCACAAATGGTGTTACAGACCTGGGATTTTATGTTGCTCTTCATTGTATTACTGCCATAGCCAGTGGGAATAAAATGACTTCAGGAAACCAAAGGTCAAACTGCTGCAGGTTTTTTTTTTTTTCTTGCACATTACTCCTTATAAGAAGGTGTGTCAAACTGAGATTAACTCTAATTTGCAGGGACAGTGCTTCAATACCCCTTTTTGCAGTGCTGTTGCCATAGAGACAAACAGCTGTATCTGACCAAAACTTACTCAACCATTGGTCTGTTTCACAGGGAAGGTGAGTTAGATCTGACTGTCTTTTATCAGCATGGACTATGATTAATAGTCAAAAATGCAGCAAACACTCCCTTGTTACCATGTGCACTAGCACCAGTATTTGGGGGAGTTATGAAAGATATCTCAGCTGGAAGCTATGCTGCTCTTTTCCGAAATCTGTATGCAAATTCAAAGCCACAATTTAGCCTTTAATGTAATCAAATACCCTTGAAACATGAGGGGAGTAAGTTTGTGTCAATAGGCTCAACATTCAATTTGAATCTCTCCAAAGATACTTCACCATTAAGCACAGCACACACAAAACCATCTTGCAATTGCTCCCCATCCTCCCAATTCTTTATGTATTCAGAAATACTTCAACTGTCCTGCCAGCTCCAAGAGTTAGATAATCTCACTTGGAAAAAAGAGGCACCCTGTCAATCCCTTCCCAAGAGCCAGGCTTCTGAAAAATCCACTTCTATCTATCTGTACCATGTACAGTAAGCAACCACATCTTGCTTTAAGTCTTGACCTCATCCTTATACCTCTGTTTCAGCTTGGAGGGCCTAATTTAAGTAGTGATTTACTAATAAAATGAAAAAGCATTAAAAATGCCTGCAAAAAAATCAGGAATCAAATCCCAGTGACCGCTTTCAATTGCCTAATTTCTGTAGCTGCCAGATCAAAGGCATTGCAGATGGCACAGACCCAACAGCACAATTCAAACCTGAGGATGGATTATTGACAATTGAATATCACTGATGAGTAAACCAAAACTAAAAATGACAGCTTTTCAAATGTGCAGGGGAAGAAAGAGGTTCATAAGAATTTGCCTAGTAGCCCAGTTATTTTCTGCTTCCAGCTCTGTTCAGTTGGTATTCACTGTACTGGTCTGGTGTAATACAACTGGGGATGGGGGAACACAGTATTGACTGGTTTTATTACAACACTGGGCTGAAAAGCCTGTTAATTATGTAGAGATTGCACACCATCCACAGGAAATGACTGTTGTTTTCAAGTGTTTAATTACTATGGGAAAAAATGTAACAATGCTTTTAAAGCAATGCCCCAACAACTTCTAATATATTGTCTATTACCCATAAGGAAGTGAGGTAATTCCAAGGGCAGAATATTAATTTTTATCTGCTATATTAGTTAATATGAATGAAAATAATTAATATTTTCACTGAATATGAAAATAGGAATTATTTTCATTCATAATGAAAAGCTATTCTGCATTGTTCAAAACCAAACTAGAACTGGCTAAATTAATGGAACTGTTCAGACGGCAAGGCACAGTGTACAAGGTTGTTTTAAGCCTAGTTTTTAGGCTCAAACAACACAAAAAACAAGAGCAGGAAAACGTGCTCAGAGACGTATGAATTTATCTGTTTTATCAGTTCAGATCTAGTTTAAAGCAGTTTAAATGAGCTTTGATAAGGCACTGGGAGCAGATCCAGTGGTGCTGGTGATTTGATTAGCTCCCTGCTAACCATTTCAGGCAGATTTAATTTGGAACAGGGAGATCACGTCTGACTGTGGTAAACAGCTCTGCACCTGCCCTCCCAGGTGACACCTTCACGGGAGACTGAGAGCTGCTGGGTCTGCAAGGGCTTTAGGAAAATCACCCATTCTAAGCTTCTGGCGTCTTCTCAAGACAAAATAAAAGTTCAATAAAGAGAATGATGCAAGTTACCAAAATACTAAGAAATCCCACAGTGAATAAAACCTGACTCTCCAGAGTCACTGAAAAGCTTTATTACAATTATCTAAACAAGTCCTGGGGCTCACTTTAGTAGTTGTAGATGTAGTACATCTGAAAGATTTCATCCACAAATCCACTCCAGGAGCAACAGACTTGCCACAGTACCAGTAATTTTATTTGCTTCATCCCTGTAAAAACAAGGCCACTCCTATTTTGCCTTCTCTTTTCAAAGGAACATACAATTTTTCAGCTGCATAGCAGCAATGGTTTAAATCAATACAAACACAATCTCATTTGTCTCAAATATTCTTGTGTCAAAATACTAGGAACACAAAACTTAATGATGCAGACCTCTACCTACCAATGAGTTCTTAATGCTCCCTCTCCTGTGAAATCCTAACCCAAACCAGACTTAGGAGTCCAGAGAAAACATGTGCCAAGAGGCTGGACCCCAACAAAGCTGACATACTCTTTACCCAAGCTGCTGTATGCAAGGCAAGAGATTACAGGACAGATGATCAAAGCAAGAGGAGAGCTCTGAGAGACAAGGGACCACAAAAGCTTTGGGGAAGGAATGAAATAATATCCACAAGATAAATGGAAATTCTGTGTAAGGAGATTTTGCAACTTCTTAAAACATAATTTTGATGAAAAAAGTTTATATTATATAAAGAAAGATGGTTAATTTATAGGAAAAAATAGGAAGAACAGCTGACAAATTTATGTTCATGTAAAACTGCTAATAGGCAGTAACAGCAGGCTTAACACCAAGACTTTTTTCCTCATTCTTTGATTTTGGCCACACTGGCTAATCAAACATCTACGGAGAAGAGAAATTCGGAGGATCCCCGGGCTTAGACCTCCCAGCCAGGGTTGTCAGACCATTCCCTCCTCCTCTTTCACTTCACTTCCCTGGCCCAAGTGCATCCACTGATTTCATTCCAAGGAGCACAATTTTCACATTGATGGCACCACAAATAGCTTTGCTTCCTTAACTTTTGCTGCTCTGACCGAGGGTTACTGTTTTAAAAACTGATAAAGTATTTGTTACTTTTCTGCTTTTAATCATCTTTGCATCATTTTAAACATGTGCTTAATGGGGAGAATTTTCACTCTTGTGGCTTGCAAAGACCGTATATATTAACAGACTTCCAAAACATTATCTACTTAGGTTAAATTCAAAAGATTTGGGCTTACTCTTTAGCAGATAATTTATAAAGATCTATCAGTTTCTAGAGAGAAATCAAATGCATGCATACATTACAAGGAAAAGCAGCTTCTCCAGTTTACTACTAAACAATGATTTATCAACTCAAATTGTTTAAAACAGTCATCCAGCTATGATTAACAGCTTGACATAAACCTGGAGTTCTTTAAAAGAAGGAAATAAACAAAATATTGGAATGAAATAATCTATCTGGAAATGTTTGAGGCAGTGTTTTGTGAAAACATGGCTGGAAAGACCTCAAGTCATTTCAGATACTAAGTTTAGACTTTGCCATATTTTAACACAGCTGAACTGCTGACTTAAAAAATAAAGAATTTGCCAAAAAAAAAGGCATGAAACTAGAAGTGCAAAATGAGGTTATTGTTTTAAAACCTGATGTAATTTATTTTTAATCATGAGATTAATTTACATTTGAGGTCAAATTTTGAAGCAAATTATTGAGTCTTAAATGACCAAAGATATTTAATATCTCTATTCATGGAATGGAATCACATAAGGAACAAGAAGACACACTGTTGTTTAAGGCCACATTACAATATTTATTTAAAAAAGTGTACTTCACCCTTCTTTTCTGCCAGTAAAAGAATTATTATTTTTTTATAATGACACACTGATTTTAATATAGAGGAAAAGATTCATCTCAATGTCAACTCCTTGCTATACTTTGACTTGGAACAGTATTTCTAAACCAGCAGTCCAGAAATTGGCAATGACTCCTACAGTAGGAATATTTCTTCATACAGACTGCTATTTTCCTAATATTATCAACTGCACTTAATGGGACATATTGAACTTGCATTTTGAGATAAACCTCTGAAAACATAAGGTTTCCTTGATGTATTTTGCAGTTGCAAGAGGCAGAATTGGTTACCAAAGGCAAAATTGCACTATGAAGTTGTAAAATGTGACTGCAAATAAATGTTATGTTTTGCACACTATATATTTTTTATAATTGCCTATCTAGACATAAGTACTACTAAATGTGTGATATACTATATATGTATAAAATTAAAATATTAAAGACATTTGATATATAGGATAATATTCAGCATAAAAGTTAAAGCACCATTTGAAGGCCAGTGACCTAAACGGAAGTTTTAATTGTTTTTGCCCTTTCTAGCATCTCACACAAAGCTAACGTCAGGTTTTGCTTGGCACTTTATAATTCAATGAAGAGAGAAAATGTCTAGCCAGAGTCCTGGACTCACTTCAATCAGTAAGAAAGATGCCAGTGGCCTCAAACCAGCTATTACTGAAAAGGATGAGCACACAGTACAAACTGTTCAAAGCATGGTACCATTGCCATTGTGCTTACAAAGAGTTCTCTGAGTCAGACTGGCATTCTTTTGTGCAGCAGAGAAACAAAAATATCTTATACTTTTAAAAGTAAGATATTTAGTAATAAAAAAGTATATATACTTTTATATATATTGATAAAAGTATATATACTTTTAAAATCATTTTACAATGTTGAATGTAATCTTCCTTTAAACATGCAAACTAAAAAAAAATATTTTTTTCTATCAAGAAATGTAAAAATGATTAAGTTGAATCATTATATCCAGAAACCTTGATTACAGGGGGGAATAAGTAGGGACTAGAGAGAAATTATTCTACATTTCCTTGATCAGAGATACACAATCATGCTATAGATGAAGGCAGCTATGATTGATTATTCTGTTTATTAGGACTGCAAGCTGGTTAGATAAAAGGGAAAATTAATTCGTGCATGCATCAGTTGAACTAATCTTATTTAAACTGATTTAGGTTGACGATAAACACAATTCATGTTACAGACATTTGGGATGCTTGCTGAATCACACTGTAGCTCACAGAGCAACTAATAAAAATGTTAACCATTTCAGAGATAACAAAAGTCAAAAATCCACCTTGTTCTGTTACAACAGAGATGTTTGGGAGAGTGCCTTCCCTGTTCCCCAATATTCTCTGAGTAGCTGCCCAATCTCCAGAACCATTTATTAGAAGATCCAGCACTACAGAACCCTGGCCAGCCATCTCACATGTGAAGGTCTGAACACAGCAGAGATTATTCAAAGGCTATGGGCAAGTCAATAAAAGACTGGTTTGAGACCTACTGCACAAATGGTGGCACTGGTGTAAAACCAGGTGTGCTGGAGCTGTTTGCCTCTGCTCCTGACCTGAGCTCACTGTCCCTGACAGCTGAACCAGAGCTACTGACTGATCTTTCATTGCATTCCTTAAAGTTGGAACTTCCTGGTCATTTACAGATATTTCAGTAAGAGCTGGCTGGGAATGGAGTTTGAATGCTCTGCTTTTGCAGCTCAGGTGTGGGCTCTGTGGTATCTTAAATCACCTCAGCTTTTTCTGTGGTGATCACTCACTCTCCAAATATGCCATTACAAAAACTTTACTAATCCTTGTATTCACATTTCTGAGAAAAAAAAAAAAAAAAAATCAAGCTTGGACCAAGGTCCTTGATTAAAAAGGCAAGTGTGAACCTGTGACTTCAGTGAATAAGTAAAACACAGTATCAGTGATGACTTAGCAAACCCATTTTGATGAATTACACCAGAAATATTTCCAGTTTACACCAAAGAACTGCACTTAACTTTCACCACTACATTAATTTAATTTTGAGAAAAAACCAAAAAAAATTTCTCTTCATTTACAGCATTTAGTGTGATGACTAGACAGGAAAATACCAGGTGAAAATGTTCACAAGCTGCTTGAAGATGGAATTTCTTCTGCAATTAACTGATGTTAATCTGTGTATTTGGCACAAATTTTTAGCGTGTACTATGCATATAACAATATGTTTATCCATCAATTATATTCATCTTCCATTAAATCAAAGCAGTTCAGATAGGAACAAGGTCATACAAAAAGGCACATGGAAATACAGATTCTGTACATCTCCAAGGCTTAATTAACAACTTATTGAAAAAACAATTATATTACCTGTCCTCTTTCCACGTGGGATGACTGCATGAGACATTCAAATTATTCAGGAGCATGTCTAACTGGACTGCCTGTAGTAATTCCATTTCTCCACCATGATACGGTAAAATAATTGAGTTTCAAATAAAAGCTTTATTTAAATCAACCTTTAAAAAGCAGAAAATCCTATTTGTCTTCAGAGGAAAACTGTCCTAGCTATGTTTGGGAAGTAGCTGATTTACTGCACTCACACAGTCCCTCATCAGAGGCAGGTTGCAGAAGGCACCATGTGTCCAGAACGTGCTACAGACTCAGTGTGTGCCCAATGCCTGCACACTCAGTGTGTGTTGCCATATTATTGCAAGGGTTCTAGTGTCATTACACTGCAAGGGTTCCATGTTGCTAGAGCTTCATACCTCCTTGATGCTTCTCACAGGCAGCTCCTCTAGGCACAGACTCTTCCTCGTCCTCAGGAACCGACTCCAGTTCCCCTCAGCCAACCAATCCACTCTTTTATAACACTTTTCTGATTTGCTACAGGTGTGGCCTATTAACATCAGGCCTGCTCCTAATCCTTAATAATTGGTTCAGCTGTAACTCTTTAGGGGATAAGACTACATTCTACACCACCTTCATTTACCCATACTGTATCTCCCTACAAGTGTGTGCCCAGTGTCCAGAGAAACAAACCCCTGAGCTTCCCAGGAGTGCTGCAGCCCAAGCTGAATTCACTGGCCTGGGGGTATTTCTGCAGCTCTGCCCAGACAAGTTAAGCAGATTTTGGGTGGATGAAAATGCATTGCTGACCTGTGTGAAGTCTTTGCTGGGCAAACTCAGAGGAGCAGTTTTGGGCAAGGCACAGCTGCATTCCCCCTCCTTGTGGCACGGCATTTGCTCATGAAGGCAGGAACCTCTCACTGCAGCTGGCACTCCAGCTGAACTAAATATATACTTATTAATGACTACAACAAAGTCTGCCTTTTCCCACTTTGCATATCTCTTATTAGCACTTTCAAGTGACTGGCACAGTGAATGTGGTAGCACGATGTGCTCTACAAATCAAACAGCAGAGTATGGCATTATCACAGTTCAGTCCTACAAGGTCTGAGCCAGGTCTTAAATAATCACCAGCTTAGTTTAAAAATCAAAGGATAAGGCATTCTGCCACCTCTATTTACAATGCTAGCATCCTCTTTACTATCATTGAAAACCTTCCTTGAAACCTTAGCTGTTTTAAAGGCGTAAGATAAAAAAAAAAAAAGGCAGCACAATAATTTTATTCCACCAGCAGTAGTTTAAAACTGTACTTTGTAAGAGAAAGGCTCAAAGGAAATATTTCAGAAGTTAGCCATGACTGGAATAGTAATTTCATCTCTCTACCACAATGTAAAATACGTGGGGCCATGTTCTAACTACGTATACTTTTTTCCTGACTTAGATGACAGCCCAAAACGTACTAATTAATATTTCATTAATAAAATCAGAGTTCAGTTAACCATGACTCACCAAGTAGCAAGAGAAATACCAGGGAATACACAAATAAAACTCAACTTCAACCATGAAACAGCTGCAAATTTAAAGAATGTTCATGTTCTTTTAAAATATGTTTATTTAAAAAATATTATTCCAACAGTTAACTATTTTTCAGTGAACAGTTATGATGCCATTAGACTTTTAAGAATAACCACTCTATGAATAGTTCATGTGTACACCCTCAGGTGCAATATTATTTGATGGCAGCACTTGAGGAATGATGTTAGAAAACAAAATCAATACAGAGTTTATTAATTAAACCTCAGAATTATAAAGGATATTGTTTAAAAGCAGCTTGATTTTCTAGTCCATAAATCTAACTGACCAATAAAATTATTTGGTGGGATCAGGTGCCAACAGTAACTGCAGTTAACATACAGAAAGTCTCTGTACCCTATACCTGTGCAATATAACTTACGTAGCTCTAAATAAATTGGAAAAATAAATCATTAAAAATTAGTAACTGTAAAAAAATTATAAAAGCTGTGTACAGAACAGTATACATGGGTGTATTATGGTACTTTTCCAAATCATGCATTTGCAAGCAAACTTTTTGTTTATAGTTTCTCTTAATTTCTTTGTATAAAATGCAGTGTTCTTCTCATGCAAAAAGAAGACACATATTTCCTCAAAATAAAGTATCTCAATGCTAACTTAGGGATAATGGACCGTTCTTTTCAATCACACCAAATAAATGTTTCTGAAAAAATACTGGAAGCTTTCAAAAAAATAACGAACTTTTTTTTAAAATTAATCTGTGCCTCTGCACTTCTACCAACAGTCACAACTTGCACTACCACATTTCATTTGTGATATTCCTAAACTGCACTTATTCCAAGCTCTTTGAACAACAGAAATCTGTTGATATGCTGATACATTTTAAGTACCTTCCACTACATCCTATATATTTTATTCTTAAATTCAAAGTAACTAATTCATACAAGAAACATAAAACTAGCAAAAGATGACCTGTTTCTTCCTAGGTATCATGTGCATTCATCTACTTTTCCTACTTTTTCAAACTGCACTTCCCCAACCTTTCATTTTTTGACATCTAATTTCACCCCATCTCTTTGCTTTATTTTGCTTTTTACAAGGTTTTCTAGTCAAAATACTGTCATTCCCATAACATATTCCAGATGATCCTGATAAAGCTGACCTCTTACCACTGTCACACCTATCATACCAACAACAGTTAACAATAGCTGTCATTCTAACTAATCCCCACTAAGAGCCAGACAAAGGTATAGAAGATGGTACTCTACATTATTAGCACATTATTCCTCAAAGTTACTGATAATTCAGTATGTCAAGGTCTTGTACTTCTAGCAGACCCCAGAATGATGTACTCTTGCAATTTGAGATAAAGCAAAGCACCAAACTGTATCAGAGAACTGGATGATCTGCTTAAGCATGTGTTTGTGAAATGCAAAAAGAACTGTGAGTCTCATTCATCTGAGAGAAGTAGAAATGCCATGCAGTCAGTAGTAACTCATCAGGCACTCCCAAATTTAATTACTAGAATACATATTAAATGCACAGGCCCAGAGTGTAATTACAATTTGGTATCTGAAACAGTTTAGTTAATAGCAAGCATGGAAGTTCATTAGCCTAGTAAACTAGGGGAAAAATTGCACTTGGGAGAAAGTACAAGGGTAAAAATGTGCACAGCTCTCACTTCCCCACTGCCACCAGGGACCAAAGGTAATGATTAAATAGCCCAGAAAAGGCAACCTGTGGCAAAAAAAATCATACTCCCATTCTGGATTAAGGGTGTAATTAGCTTGAAATACAGAATATACTTGAAAACCCAATGAAATTAAGTCTAATGGGAAAATTGGGCTAACTGAAACAGTACAAGACCTCCAACTTGGGATTTATGTTTTAAAGGAATACAAATATGCTACACAAAAAAACCTAAACAAGCAACATATACTTTCTTCTAAGTAGAAGAAAAGCATTTTTAGGGATAAGGAGGCTGTTAGTAACCAAAACAAATGTTAAAAGACAACTTTAAATTAATACACTGTAATAGTTTGTGCCTTAAGAGTCTTCAGAATGTTTGTGAGAGGATCATTTCAATGATGCTGATTTTCAGTACATTTTGGAGCATCACAGAAATTCAGTAAGACTGCTAGCATTTTCTGCTAATGGTTGAGGATGGTAAGCAGTATGTTCTCAGTAATTATAGAGCTCTATGCCATTACTAATCTCAGGGAAAATAACCACTGAACTTCCAAAGGATAAATTCACTGGGAAATTATATGAACAAAACTGACACCAGTCAACACCATTTTACAGAAATTTGCCAAATAAAATAGAGAATTTTATTTAATCATCTGATAAAGTTACAAACTCTGGTCAGCAGATGTTATTCCATAAATGAAACACACAGACCTTTGACTGGCATTTACCTTACAGCCACACAAAACTCAGAGTAAGAAATTATTATCAGTATCATCAGATGTGATTATGATATACATATGAAAAAGTAGCTGTTACCAGGAAATAATAACTGAAAAAGTGCTCTACGTTCCGCCAACAAAATCATCCAGTACTTACGCAACACTAAAAATTGTCAAACTGGTCAGTAAAAGTACAAATTGTTACCCAGAATAATATGGATTTCTTTGTATGATGGGCACAGTGTATTACAGCCAAGTGGACTTATGTAGGAAGCAAGAAACAATGCAGGTAATACCCAGAAAACCGTGCAGAGAAGCCACAGTCTTACAAAATACACACAATCTTAATGGCACAGAAACAATACAAATGACAGTGAAGCCTGACAACAAAAGGGAGCAACCAACTTCCCACACATCTAAGTGCATACGGCAGAGATACTACCCTAGTCCACAGCATTAGCAGTACTGGAGAAGTGAATAAAGTTATGTAGTCCCCGCACTGTTTTCCCAAAATGGCAAACATCTTGTTCTTTCTCCATTATTCACAAAAAAAGAGGATGAATTCTGCATCTTTTAAGATGTCAACCAGAATGCCCTACATGCTGCCATTAGCACAGAAACTCATGTGGAAAGAGCACAGCAGCAATTTGAAAATGCTGCAGAAAACCAATGAATGTCACATGAACAAGAAGCTGTCTCTGGTCCACTGTGGGAGAATAAGATTGCTCAGGCCACAAGTTACAGCTTGGGCACTAGTGATGGTGGAGTAGGCACAGTGGCAAGACAGGTCTTACTGTTGATATCTTCTGGGGTTGTTTCCTACCATAGCAATTACTTAAGACCAAAGCCACTTAAAGAATTGTACAGTTCCTCTTTGTTTTGCTTCTTCTATCTGTATCTTAAAAACCAAACCCGAACAAATGCAGATTTTTGTCAAATGCATCTGCTCAAGTGAGCGGGACTGTCACAGCCTTAGGTGACAACACTGGTAGGAGTCCACCATCCCCTATGTGCACAGAGCCTGACTGCCCGGGTGTGTTCCCCAAGGAAAAGCCTGACAGGACAGGAGTGGCACCCCAGAGGTGAGCTCTTATTTGGTGACTCCTTTTGGCTTACCTGGTCGTGAGACGCTTGAGCTGCTGAATGCTGCTCCTCGCAGGCTGCTGTCCAGAGTCTGGGGGTTTGAGTTACCATGGAGATCACCACATCTGACACGTGAGGGGGCTGCAACAAGAGAGAGGCACCCATCAAAGCAGTGCCCATCAAAGCAGTGCCCATCAAACCAGTGTCCATCAAACCAGTGTCCATCACCTCAGCAAAACACAAGCACTTGACTCTGTTTGCTTTTGGCATTCATCAAGGTCTGAGCTCCCAGGTTAGGAGCTTTAGCTAAACTGTAAGGGGAAAAAACCCAACACCCATCACCAAAAGAATTAGAAAGGTGAGGGCAGTCCCCAGTGACACACAGTATTTGAGCTCTTTGCAAAGCCAGGTACATTTTCAGGAGCTTGGAAGGATCCAAATAGACCATGAGCTTGACTCAACAATTTTCAGCCTCTCTGGTCAAGTATAATAACAGCAAGCAATCCACCCAGAGCCACTGCTGAGCACAGGACTGGAACAGCAGTGCACTGACTCAGAACAGTGGGACACTCAAAAGTGCTCCCTCAGAGAGCCTCCAGTGGGAAACCGATGGAGCATCACCTCTGGGCAAGAAATAAGTAAGCAAAAGGAGTCACCTTCTTGAATGTTTTTGGGGCAAGGCTGAAGGCAAACATTTATGAAAATCAAACATGAAAGACAGCCTGGCATTCATCTGCAATAATAAACCTATTTGCAGACTTCTTCAAGCCTGCCAACAAGCATGATGAATAAAGCCTGATTTCTTATTGCCTTGCCATTCCAGCACCATGTACATTGACTACTTTCTTATTCTTCTGTTTCAAGCCTTAAGTCTTATGCTCAATTTCTGTCTACATAATTTAATAATTAAATGCTGTAAAGTGAAATGAGAAGTCATTGGAGACTTTTAAAGTAATTATCCTCTTCCACACAAATGTCTTACAGCTTTGAAAACTATTGTCCTGGTTTTGTCTGGGACAGAGCTCATTTTCTTCCCAGCAGCTGGCACAGTGCTGTGTTTCAGACTCAGTATGACAGTAATGTTAGTAACACAGTGAAGCTGTAGCTGTAGGTGAGCAGTGCTCACACTGAGTCAGGGATTTTCAGTTTCCCATGCTCTGCCAGTGAGCAGGTGCACAAGAAGCTGGTGGGAGCACAGCTGGGACAGCTGTGACAGTGGTGACAACCCATGCCGTGCAATGTCACAGCCAGTGTATGAGCTGGGGGGAGCTGGCTGCGAGGGGCTGCTCACTGCGGGGGCTGGGCTGAGCAGCCATCAGCAGGCAGTGAGCAATTGTACTGTGCACCACTTGTCTTTTTTGGGCTTTAATGCTCTTTCTTGGTTTGTTCTCTCCCTTTTAATCATTATTATCTTTATTAATATTATAATTAGTATTGGAATTTACTTATTAATTACTTATTTCCATTATTAAACCCATCTTATCTCAACACATGGGCTTTAATTTGTTCCTCCCCATCCCACTGGGGTGAATAGGGGGATGGAGCCAGTGGCTGTGTGGAACTTAGTTACCAGCTACAGTTAAACCACAACAACTATTCATTATGTATCATTTCATGATGTAATAAATTTAATATATAACATATTTGAACACACCATCAGGAAAACCTTTCATAAATCCAGTTCTAATTCTCAGTCTGCAGTACTACAACATGTTCTCATTTACTTCATTGTGACATAAATACACCATCTAACCAAATACAACTACTCACTTCAGAAAGAGTTACATCTATCCTAATCAGAGGTGAATGACTACACAAGGGACAACACCTGCCTACTGAAGCATCCCAAACTATTTGCAGTACATCAGCTGGACATCCACAGTTTTTCTGAGTTAATCTACTGAACGCATACAGATCTTCATCTATGTGGCTACATACCTAAACACCTAATGCTCAGATGGCATTCTGAGTTGACTGTTCTCAACTCTCCATATTTTTTTTTTTTTCAATTATAGAATCATTGATTGGCTGGGGTTTGAAAAGACTTAAAGATTATCTCGTTCCAGCCCTCCTGCCATGGGCAGGGACAACTCCCACTAGACCAAGTTGCTCAAAGCCCCATCCAACCTGGCCTTGAGCACTGCCAGGGTTGCAGCATCAACCATTGTCTCCCATCTCATTTTTCCTGTGAAGCATGTTACATTTATGCAAAATACAATATACTCAAGAAGCATAACTGTGTGCAAATATAAAATCTGAAAATCCAAGCAACAATTAGAGGATTTCCCATGTCTTATGGGAAAAAAATTAAGAGTATTATTATACTAAAATTATCTCTATTCAATACCCCTACATTATGCTATGCAACAGTAACTAAGACATACTGAGCCTGCTCTCATGTCAAATACCAGGGAAATAACTGGCTCATCTGGAATGAAGGCTTCTGCAAGACTCATGGAGTTTAAAGGACACTGCAGAATACCACATACTCCTACTGTAGCACTGTGGATGAATCGGGGTTATTGAACAAATTCTATTAATGCTTTCTGTCATAATTCCACTCATAAACTGGTTGGGTCATGTTTTCATTTGTTCTGTTTACAAATCTTATAAACAGGATCACGGGTGGTTTCTGTCAGTGACAGAATCACTCAAGGCTACGATGCTGGACAGGCAGGAGGCAGCAGTGCAGGCAGCACTGGTAACACAGGCTGGAGGAGCTAATCACATCCTTTGGTAAGGCCAGCTTTGGCTACCTTGCAAGACAACTTTTCGGCAAATACCAGCTCTCTACTGAAAAAGTGAAAAGTAAATTGAAAGAGACATATTAGAGGCAAAAAGATGTGATTATTATCATTTTATTACCTGTAAGTGTCAGTGAAGCTTAAAAGTTACATATATTTCCCTTATGATTGGGTGAGAACACACATATATTGATGATTGCAATAGTCATATAGTATCATATGGCCCTACCCACAATGTTTTACTCAATAACAAGAGTTTCTTCAAATCCAGTTTCATACAGAAGTAAATACTAATATGAGATTTGAAATAAACAGTAGGCAAAGACAAAAATGTTCCTTTAAACATTAATTTGTAATATTAGCATTACAACCTATAATTACTTACAGTAGAATAAGATCTTCACAATTTACAAAGAAATTTAAAAATAATCCATCACCAGAGATCACAGAATACAGCTGCAAAAGTGATTAGAACAGGGTACAAAGTACTTTAATATGAAATATCTGGAGAGTTCCACTGGTATAGTTTATAACAAAAAAAGAAAAAAAGACAGATGACCTAATTACAGCACCTAATATTTTCATTGCGAGAATACACTAAGCACCAACTGGCTTGTTAATCTAGCAAATGGTTTGCAGAAAACAAATCAGCATCTGGAAGTTGACAAGAAATTCAAATGAGAAATAAAGCCCATGCTTTCCATCACCTGTGACTAACCATTAGTGCAACTATCCAAAGGAGAATGCAGAGATTATCCACTGCTTGATGCCAAGCTTTAGTGGAACTTTCCCAGAAGATGAATTTTTGTGAAAACACAAGACATCCCACAGCCATACAGAAGTTACTGTGTTTCATACAGACAGACCAAGTCTGCAATACAGAGAAAGGGAGATTAGGTGCTGCAGCCATCCTTTCCTGCTCATAAATTAAATATATTATGATGAAAACCAATTGTCTGGTTTTGTAACTAAAGCACTGGGTGGTGCTGAGCACTGTGCATGCTGAGCTGCTGGTGCCAACAAATACTTGGTGCATACATGTGCATACAAACACACATGCAAAGTGACAGAGGGAGTGTGTTCAAGCCATGTGGAGTCACAGTGCTACTGCCATCCTTCCAGAGACAGGGGGACTAAATTCTGCTGGGACAATACTCTGACTTCTAATTTAGGAAGCTTACTGTGTCCCCCATGAGCTGAAAGCACTCAGTCACAGCAGAGTGGCAGCAGGAGCTCTCTTCACAAGGGTCACTTGGGGCATCAGTCAGATGAGTGAAGGCAGGCAATACAAATGATGCTCTCTGAATCTGTGCAGGGAGCACTAAACACAGTGCTTCACATTATTAACTACCTGCCAGTCCTGTCCCTGTGGACAGTAAGCTTTCTGGGCAGAAAAACCTTCTTAGTGGGGTATTTCAGTGGGTTAGCCAAGCAGTTCCCCACCTCGGCCAACACCCAGGAGCTGCTGTGGCCTCAGAGCAGTTTGCTCACAGCTCTGTCCCTGCAACAGCAGCTCACTCGGGGCACACTGGTGACATGGGCTTCTTGTAAAGGGACAAAGGAAAAACAAAAGGAAATAAAACCAAGTTATGGCCTAAAGGCTACACTGGTGTCACAGTGAGCAAGCTTAAAAATTTCACCCGTTTAGCAAAGGATAGGAAAGTTATTGGATGTCTTAATTTAGCTAGCATTGGTGCTGTGGCTAATCTATGCCTTGGGCTGCTAAATGTCAAGAAATGTAACCATGTTTAAACATAAACAACCAGAAATAAAAGTTTAATTTTTTTTTCCTTTTTACTAATTGTACATCTGGTACACAAGGTTTGACTTTGGATTTGCACTATGTTTGAAAACACATTAGTCAACCTAGGCAAACACTTTCATTGATCTCCTTATCTCTCAGCTCCTCCATTGGACACAACCTCTGTGGAGCAAATCCATGGAAAACCCTGGCACCACCTCCCGTGTGGGCAGCTGATGAATGCAGTTAGTCACCACCCGCCTGTGACTGTCCCCAGTGCCAGCTGAGCTTCAAGAGAAGTCCTGAGGCCTCTCCTGCCCCGTGCCAGGGACAAACCGCACAGCACCATTGGCACTGGGGAGCCAGGGAAGGGATGCTCCCTAAAGGAGGGCTGAATTGCTGGGCCACTGACCAAACAGGGCATTTATCCTCTGCTTCACATGTAGATTTCCTTTTGCAGGCACCTGAGGGACTTTAGGAAACTGAAACTGGGGGCCAAATTTATAGGGGGCACTTGAAATTACTGGCTGGGCAGGTGGCTGGGGTAAGGGCACATAAACAGAACAGTTTTATTCTTGATTTAAACTTGGAATAGTCAGTCACATCATTTGGAAGATGTTCTAGTGAATTCTACTCAATTCCTCTAAATACATTTAGCTGCTTAATATTTTTCCAATCTGATTTCTGTTTAAGTACTATTTCTGCATAGTTTCAGATAAATAATTTCATTTCTTTTTACTAAACAATACACAGGAGGAGAAACCAGACCACTGCCATTACTATCCTGTTTCAGCAGACTTCTCTTAACTCTTTCATAATGAAAAAAACATTAACTGGGTAACTAATTTATTATCCCACTCCCTTCTGGCCTTTAAAGGCACAGAAAAGTTTAAATGCTAAATAGCCCATCTTCAAAAGACACTGAATTACAAAAGCAGGGATTGCATTATATCTCTGGGAAGGAAATGCAGGATACCTAGTGCACAATATTTTGCTTTCTTTCAAATTGATAAACAGCTTCAATATTTTCAAACTACCCCTGGTGGAGTATATTATACTATATGGAAGTATACCATGACTATACAGAAGATTATAACAGGACATCAATAATTATGCAACCATTCTGCAAAAAATAATCTAAAATGCATTTTCTAAAACAATTTCTAAAAAGTGTACAAGTCAGTGAAGAGAACATTTCAACATTTGCCAAACTCCTGGTGACGTGCTGGGGTTTTAGTTGCTTTATGGATTAAGATAATGTATAAATATAATCACAACAGAATAACCACAGTGGCTCCCATGGGGCATGACCAGCAATCAGTGTGTACAAGGATTGTGGAGAACACTGCAGACACAGAGCAGAAAGCAGGACCATCATTTTCAGCACAGCACAGCACAATGTGCTGGGCTGCTCTATCATGTTTCCAACGAGTACCTATGCACTGGAACGGCAATCTCTGTTCAGAAAAACCCACACAATCGCTGAATATTAATGAATTTGCCCTAAGGTCTTATAGAGTAAATAAACACCAGTTTATGTCTTGCTATGATAAAAAATTCCCGCTGTAGACACTTATGTATCTATTATTGACCCACAGCTGCTTCCTCCAAAGGAAGCTATGAGAGATTTTTTATTTTAAACATACCATAGATGAATGCCCAGATTTGATGAAGTAAAGTCTAGAGTCAGTTGAAAATCAATGTTGAAATAAATATTCATTATAGTACTAGTGCAAAAAGCTTCCCCATAGTAATATCTTAGCCAAAGCAACAAAAATACCCTCAGAAATAACCCACATCTTCCCACAAAAACTTAAAATACTTAAGCCTTGAAAGTCTTTCCTCAGGTGCAACTCACAGAGCCTGGGCTGCCCCTTTGAAGAAAGTCTCTCAAGGGAAAACAAAACAGCAGGTGGAAACGGTTCTCATGTTTCATCTTAACTAACTCTGTCAAAGCTAGTGGACATCATGAAATTAAGAATTTCAGAAGCACTGTCTCATTACCTTGGCTGTATTATGCCATCCCTTTTACACAGGTCCCTCCCAAGACAAATTAACTCTTAGCAGCCCAAGCAGTGACTCAATCCAACCAGTCTTGGAGCCAGACTGGAACTGACAGCAACAATTCTCAAAATCATTTACCACTGTCAGCACTTTGCCTGCACAGACACTTGGACAGCTTCAGCTTTTTTCTGCTTCAGATGTGTATTTGAGTGTAGAAGTCATTTTCTCTCCCATGTGTAATAGTTTCACAGGAGATACATGAGTTATCTACCACTATTTAATAGGCCAGAACTTTCAGTGATAATGATGGATTAAAAGCTTAGCTGTCAGCAACCAAACCCAGTACCAAGACTGGAAATGCTTACTACTGTAAGAGGACTTTTTGCAGTATGTGGACAGATTCATGGGTGCTGTGGCCAACAACACAGCAATTCTGATACTCTTTTTATCAGAAATATATGTGAGTAGCAAATAGCACAAGATTTATTTTACCAACCCTCAGGCAAAACAAATGTCATTCTTCTAATTAACAAGTCCAGATTTCAAACCAACCAAACCCCCAAACATCTCTCTTGACAGTAACTCATGAGATTTCTGCTGAACTTTTTAAACGTGAAACAAACCCCACAGTCTAGGACAGTTGTGATGAAACATAAAGAAAGCAGTTTAATTATTAATTTTGTGATAGTGCAGGTAGGTGGAGAAGAATTATCCCTTTCAGAAGCATTGAACTGTAATATTCTCATTTGCCTACTTAGCTCTACCTCAGGCAAAAGCACAGAGGAAGAAACAGGAAAGAAGAAATGCAGCCTCCTCTGCACTGCCCTAGCACTCACCATTACCAGATTTGAAAGTGAGTGCGAGTTTAAAAAGAAAACCACACAATTTTGATTAATTCATGTAACTTTTACCCTGAGTAGGTCTCTGTCAGCCCAATGTAAGAGATGAACTTTGAAGTCTTTGGCCCCCAGCTGCACAAATGCTGCACTGCTTTCAGCATGTACACCTTGGAGGTGCCCAACTGCAGAGCAGTTGGATTTGCAGAAAGGATTTGCTGTTTCCCATGCCTGAATGACCCAAACCCTGCAGAGTTTTCCCAAAGTGCATCAGTAATGTGAACTGCAGCCCATGGCAAAGACAGAGACAGTACAATTCTCCTAAACAAGGTTAATATGTGCAGCCAATATAATCACTTTTGTGTTGGGTTAGCTGTAGCTGCCAAGAGATTTGGAAGGTGGGATACACCATGGGCACCATGGTAATACAATCTTGATGCTGCAGAGGCATCAATAAACACTGCAAGGTCAGGCTTTAGGAGACATTTCTGCAATCAGCTCTGGGGGAGCAGAGGTGGCAGGTGCTTTGGACATGTGGCACAGCATTAGAGGAGCAGCTTGTCCCTAAAAGACCTTCTGAAAATCCATCTTGGGTGGAACCTCAGCCACACATCACTGTAACAAGATGTATATATATATGTGATAATTAATATATTTTAGTCACATTTTCCTTCTTACATTATAGCAATTGTATGAAATGCTCTAGGCTAGAAGTTGCTGAATGAGGAAATGGATCAGAAGCAAACTAAAATGCCTTTCTAGTTATTGATTCGTGCTCTCTGTTTCATGTCAGTTTCCTAGAATCCATCCAACACAAGCACGAAAGGGTAATGAGTTTCTGAACCCACACTCTAATAGTGCACACTGCATCAAAGCTTTCAGTAATTGCCTGGATGCTGCTTCCCAGCAGTACTAAACAACTTAAATATAATTAGCTGGAAGCCCTATGGGCTTCATTTCCCCACTGGAACACCTCTTACACTAATCCATTTATCAGGCTGACAGATGACTGAATCACTGGCTATGGACCCATTCTACTAATAATATTTCTCAAGCCCACATTCTGGTTTGTGCTTTATCTTGTACATTTTTGCAAAGGAAAAACCAGTGTTAAGAGTGGGGAGAGAAGCAGACATATCTTGCACTCATCTCTTCCCAGTACTGACCAATGTTATTTGTTTGATTAGCCCACTAAGTATAAAATGCTGGAGCTATCAGGCAGAAAATGAAAATTAAATGTATGCATTATGGAACTATATGATGCCAAAAATAATAGGGAAACACAAAAATATTGAAAAGACTTTTGGAAGTTTTCCAGCC
Source organism: Melozone crissalis (assembly GCF_028551555.1). Classification (NCBI taxonomy): domain Eukaryota; kingdom Metazoa; phylum Chordata; class Aves; order Passeriformes; family Passerellidae; genus Melozone; species Melozone crissalis. The sequence goes on along the minus strand of NW_026535791.1, from coordinate 55,261,273 downwards.
ATTCTGAAGTTTCAAGATAAGTTTGCATAAGAGGATAGTTTTCAGCATACCCCCCTGAGGATGGCCTGACTACAGCTGTTGAGCTACAATTTCTTCATACTACTTACTTCTTGTACATCTTTCTGAACAAGAGGTGACAAAAGACATTTTAAAGATGTCTGGAGTTATACTGAATGCACATGAACTGAACATCAGGCTGCTACAAATCTATCCACTTTGCAAGCTGTGAGAGAATTCTCATAAAAGTACAAAAATATTTATTTAATTTCTTGGGCAGAATTTTCTAATGTTGCAATGAAATCCATTTTATCCCCGTGACTTAATTCCAGACAGATTTCAATAAGTGGACCTCTGCAGAAGCTGAAAGGGAGCCAAGATCTTCCAAACTGTGCCACACTTTGGAAATGAAGTAATTGTAAAAATGCTGAATTCTCATAAAATTCTTTTAAATTATTAAAAAAATTACTCTAGGATGTTATATGCTTGTGCTTTCTTTCTAAGAAGTTGTGGGAGAGGAAACAAAAAGCCACAAAGCTGGTAATGACCAGTAAGAAAGAAGGTTTTAAAAGGTGTCCTTCTTCTAGATCCATTATATTGCGGTCAATAATCCACATTCTGGCTTGGAATCACAGGATCCAGCTAGAGTAGCAGCACTGTTTCATTGTTTATTTCCTCTGGATGTTCTCATCATGGACACAGAAAATACTGATGTTGAAAAACAATAAAACAAGAAACTTGTACTTCTTGTACTCCACATAAGCCTAAACAATGTGCTTGTAGTAAAGCCAACAGCCAACATACAAAAATTCTCTTAAAAGCAGTACCACAAGTTAGAATTAACTGTGGACACCAGTCTGAATTCAAAGAGTGAATAAAAAAGCTATACTTGAACTTTTAACAAGAAATACATAAGTAAAAATATATTCAGTGATGTGCCTGACTTAGCTGGTGAATCAAGCAGCAGCAGCAGGGTGAGGTACAGCCAGCAGTCCTTGGGAGCAGCACCAAGCTCAGAACAAGGCCAAAAAGGACAGCAGCTACTTGGACACTACTTGATTTTCAAAAATGCAATCACAGGTCTTTACACCACCTGCTAAAGTACTAAGCAGGTTATTAAATACTGAGCTGCTTGAGATTTCTTCATGTGAACCCCAGAGCAGAAATCTCAGTTTCACATGAACTCTCCACCCACTCCTTCCCTCCGGCCTGAAACTGGAAAACTCATCCCAGAGACGCTGACACTCGCACATCAGCAGTCAACCTGTCTGTCACACAAGGACAGCCTCTTCCTTCCCAGCCCCATCCTCTCTGTTCAGTGTATTTGTGTATTTTCCACTCCCACAAAGGGCAGACAGTATCCTGAGCAAGGGTTGCCCCAAACCATATGAACCTCAACACTTGTCAGTCACGCTTCCACATGAAATGCAGAATTTCACACTCCTGTTAACAAATACTCCTTTGAAATGCAGTGGTACTGAGCAGAGCAAACATCTGATCTAATCAAAAGAACATTCTGCAGTAAAAAATGTAAAAAAAAAAAATCTTCTCCTGTTTTTAGTCATCTTTAATAAAACAGATCATGATACTAAATTTCCTAACTAGGAAACTGTCATTGCCAGGTAAGAATGAACATTGACTTCATTTGTGTACTTTATGAAGAAACTTGCTATACTGTCAGTGAAACTGAATTTCCTGGGTACTGGCTCTGAGAAAATTTTTAAATTCTTGAGGTAAATAGTATCTCTTTAAAGCACTGTCAGAATTATTACATATACAGATTCTTCCCTGTAAATCAGGGGCAAATGTACAGCAGCTTTGTATTTAAATAGCTGCACTAAGTTCTCAAGGTCTTTTAATAGAGGCAGCAAAGAAGAGTTTGGGGAAAAGAGGAATCATCTAGGAATGAAACATCTAAAAATGACTGGAGCCACAGTCCACTAACATCCATACTTTGTCTGGTAGGAAGTGTACACTTGGAAGGACATGCCATGTTAAGCAAACACAAAAATGCAGAGCATTTTTGGAGTGCAAATAACTGCCTGTTCTAAAAAGCATGGCAGAAGTCAGCTAACACACTGATCTACAAAAGGAGCAACCTTTGTAATATGCATTTGAAAAATTGTTTTTATATTCAGTAATTATTGTCTTTAGCATTGGAAAGATAATGAATTTTATTGAAAGACAATTTCTGTGCAGTCTCTATTTTTGGATTCCTGACTAGATCAGACCTAAAATAGCACAACTAACCCCAAAGCTGGCCCTGCTTTAACCTGGGTGTTGGGCCTTCTAAAGTCCTGAATTATCACAGGATCCTACAGTGAGAATCTCTGCATACTAAAATTACAGATGATTGTTGTGCTATTTACATAGAAAATATGGAGTTAAATAAAAAAACACCAGGGCACCAACCTGCATATTGAATCCAGACAGATCCAAGGTCTTAAAGATACCAAATGTGAGGCTTTCCTTCTGATGATATAAAACTTATGCTGGTTAAGCAACTATAACAAAGCTAAGACTGATGATTAAAGATACAGAATGCTTTTGTTACACTGCAGATTCTCTTTCAACATTACCTTTTCCTTTTACCTAAATCATTGTAGAGATATAGGAGTAAAAACTATTTATATTCAATTACAGTTTCGTGGTATGTATGTGAATTTTAATCTACACCCAATTAAAATGCAGGACAGATTAATAGGTTATACTGTCTGGATATGAAAAATGCAGCTGAGAATACTGGCTAGAGAAATACACTAAATTAAAAAAAGAGAAGGAATATGAAATCATCTACAGTAAAAATGGCTGTGAAAAAACTGAGCATTTCAAAAGATGTGGGTGAAGTAACAGGTCAATGGACACCATACGTCCATTGAGCACTCATCTGAGGAACCCAGTCCTTGGACTTGGTCAGTAACACAGGTAATTTCAACACACTGAAACTTTTTAATAAAATATTTTAAGTCAGCAGCAGAAGTGAAATTTCAGGGAGAACACCCTTCAAAATTACCACCTGCATGTTAGAGAAAATAACTTTGATAAATTTTCGTCCTGTTGATTTGTTACTCTGATGGTTGATAATAGCTGGTTAATTAATCTCATGGTTGATAGTAGCTGTCTCATCATTATATGCCATACAGGAGTAAATGGGTATCCACATCTCTACACTGAAACAAAATTCACCTCTTTTGATAGCATATATGATAATTTTGACCAATATACATGTTAGAAAAGTTTGTTTATGTAAAAAGATGAGCATAAATTCCTTTAATGAATTCAGTAAAAGATTATCTCTCAATATACCTATGTTCTGTGCTTTAATGCAATTCTGACACCATAAATGGTATGATCTATTCATCTTTGCTTTCTCTGATTTCAATTTTTAATCTGCTTCAAGAGGTATTCAGCTAATGAAGCTCACAGATTTACAATGATTGTTCAGACTACTTCACTGAAGGGACACACAGGAAGCATACTCAGTATCTCAGTATTAGCAACTGGATACCCAAGCCATTTGATCAATACATCATTCTACTTCATGGTATGTTCACATACAGTAAAGCTCCTCGAGTATTTTCTAAAGCCATGATGAAAAAAAACCTGCATCAAGGTTCAAAACTCTAATAAAATCAAATCACACAACAAAACAAAACAAATGCAAAACCACACCAAATTCTGAAAATTCAACTAATTAGTTAAACTTATTGAGGAGGGAGAAGGACTTTTGAAATGCAGAAAACTGCAAAGCTAAGTTGCTTTCCTTCTCTCTGAAGCTTTCCTCAGCCTTGCTACTCCAGCATTAGGGTCCAAAGGCCCTGATCCTGCGGCTGCAAATGTTATTTCTTGAAAACTTGCAAGGAGCTCAAAAGTGGAAAAGAGAAAAGGCTTTTATTACCTCCATCAACGTGAAGTATTCCACAGCATTTCATGCTTACCTGCACACTAATGTGTGGGATTTCTGGGCTGTTCAGATGGTCTGGGGAAAAGCCCAAAGATGGCCTTGGGCCCCCGGGTTCGAAAGGACGAGAGGAAGCTTCAGATTTGTTCTTGGTCTTGGTGTTTATTAATTGCTTATCTAAAAGATTTTCTCTTGGCCTGACAGAGTTCTGCTCAGCAGTCAGCCATGGGCACACACTGAAAGCCCCTGGGGCGGTCACCTATCTTTATACCCGGAGTTACGTATACAATATTTATCATTTTTCTCCAATACCCTCTACCCTTCTTAACCAGTGTTCCCCTAGTAAGGTCCAATCCCGGAGTGCCAACATCACCACAGAAGATGGAGGCCTAGAGGAAGAAGAAGAAGGAGAAGGGCACGCCCCAATTCCTCCATCTTACTTCTCTAGACCCCCCTGTACAGAAATCTTAAGCCCTGTATCTCACACTCCAATTAACTTGTCCCTTCACCATTCACCCCAGTGAAATCCTCCCGTCCTCATACTGATGTCATCTCCCATGTGGGATCAAAGTCCAGCCACCAGACATCTCTGGCAGCATTCCAGGACTCCCGAGCCCCCCAGGGGGGGTCTTGTTCACCCTGCACCCCAGTTCTGAGAGACTGAGATCCCACATCTCCCCCTTCTGTTTGCACCAAAAGACCCTTTTTTTTTTTTTTTGCTTTTATGTGAAAACCCCCCAAAGTCCTTAGTTTCTTTTCATTTCTCTTCTGGGTCGTTTTTCGCAGCCTGAGTCTCGACTTCTGTCTGAGTACTCGTCTCTCTGCTTCTTGGATCAGCATTCTCGTGTTCTCGCGTTCGGAATGGCTTCACGTGCCGTGCCGACACCCACTTCAGACCTCGATCTGTGGAGATACAAGCAAAACCCTTTCCCCAAATGATTAGTTTGAAAGGACCCTCTATTTAACCTGTTTCTGGGTTTCTGATCAAAACCAAAGGATTTTCCCTTAGCTTTGCCTATGTGTTGTTTGAACATTTTTGAGCCTCCCAAAAGATGGGTATTTCGTGACATCAGCTTGCCACAACTGAAGACTTTGCAGCCCCCGCGGATTGATGGCCCCGGTAGAAGAAGGTGGCTGCACAAGCTGACAGTCTGGATAAGCACTAATGATCTCCCTCGCATCTGTAGCACTGTCCTCCTTGGGGGTTGTTCTCTTCCTGCATTGCCGCGAGAATTTTGTTGATGTTTTCGTCCTGTTGATGAAGTAATTTCTCGAACATCTTCTCCAATGTCTTGTCCTCTGATTGCCCTTCTGAGCGTCCCTTTAGCTGTTTCTCCCATTCCTCTTTTAATTCATCCTTTACAATCGCTGCGACGTGCTGAGGCGTCCCCACCTTGCTGCATGCCTCCACCATCTCTGCCAAGGATGGCCGTCCTGGCATGGTGCTAATCACCCGTTGACAATCCGGGTTGGCATTGCCGAAAGCTAAATTCTCCAAGAGAGGCCTCTTCACTTCTTCTGTTGTCACCTGTCGATCCACGGCTTGCGTGAGTCGGTCGATGAATGACATGAATGGCTCTGTGGGACCTTGCCTGATGCAAGAGAACGGGACATCCGGAGCTCCTGTCGGCGTAATTTGCATGATTGCCAATCGCGCTGCTTCTTTGATGTCGCTTAACACTCTCCGTGGAAGCCGCGCTGCTTGTTCCCCTGGATTGTCATCTGGAGGATCCCCTGCTAATTGCCCTTCTGTGAGGTTCGCATTCGGCCCACCTTGGTATCTGTTCCGCAACTCAGCAAGATATTTTCTCCACCTTTTTTCCCAGACAAGACTCTGTGTGTCAGTGAGGATCATTGCCACAATACTTCGAATGTCATATGGTGTGAGATCATACATAGAGAATGTCCCTCTTAATAGCTGTTTGAAGTATTGTGAGTTCAGCCCAAAAGTCTGAGCTGCCTTCCCTAGGTCTTTGAGTGTCTCATGACCCATCCTTTCCCACCTTGGATTCTGTCCCTGGGCATCATATGTCACTGGCATTGTCAAATCCCCTGATCCCGGGAATAAATGCTTTTCCTTTTCCAATGCTTTTCTGATTTGCCTCCAATCCATTGTCTTCACCGGCTCTTGAAACCCCTCTTCATCAGATTCCATTGGGATTTGCATGAATAATGGTGTTGTAGATGTCATCGGTGATTCATAGTGTCTCATTTTTTGCCTTGAGGTTTTTGGCCTTGCTCCTAAATCCGAAAAGGAAACTCGAGGATCCTGTTGATATTTCTTCTTTACTGTATCGAATGAATGCAAGAAGCTTTTTGCTGCTTCTGCTGCTGATAGCATCCATGTTGGGACACCTTCCGATGCTGTGATCCTTATGACATCTTCCCCTTGTAGCCGTTCTTCATCTGAGCTTTCATCATCTTCATGAAATCCCGAAGTGGATGGATAATCCCTTTGTCGTGTTAACATTGTTTTCTTCGAGGTGCTTTTCTTTTTATATATTGTTGGAAAAAATTGCTGCATTGTTGCAGTCTCGCCACGAGATGGCGCTGTGGCTCCGCCGAGCCGACCCGGCATGTCGTGCACTTCTGTCCTCCTGCCACTAGGTGGCGCTGTCACCGGCCTCCCTGGCTCGGATGACGAAGCAAGCTCGACTACCCTACTTCCTCTTCCGGCTCGGCGTCTCCCGTGAGGGGAAGGAACTGAAACTCCGAGGCTCGAGACTAAAGGCACCAGATCTGGAGACGGTGTGGAGCCGCGGGACGTAGAATCCCTAACACGGCCCCTCCTCACCCGCGACGTCGCAGGGGACCGGGCTCGGGCCCGCCCGCGTCTTACTCTCTGCGCGTGCGTGCTCTCTGAGCTACTTCCGGTGTCCCCCAGGGTGACGTCATCATCGTCTCCCCCCTGTTTCACCTCCGAAGTTCCCGCCCCTCGGTCTGTCCCAGAATCCGACCCCTCCTCCTCTGATGTTGTGTTCGCCTCCCCCGCCGGCACCCCGGCTCTACCCGCGATTCGCGCTGACCGTCGCACCGGCTGTGACGTCACACCCGCGCGCCTCCCGCGTCCCGCCGCGGCGGCCCTCCGGGGCTGCGCGTTTTCCCTCAGCCCGCCTTGCGCGCTCGCCGCCCCCGCGCTGGTATGTGAGTCTATCCCCCGGTTTTTGCGAGTTTCGCCCTCCGCGGGCGTGTCCTCATCCTCACCGGCGCTGCTCGCGCCCGCCGCCGCCGCCGCGTCGCCGCTTTCGCCGCGAGCAGGCCCCCCCCCCGATCCCTTATCTTCCTGCTCCCCCCCTTCTGCTCCTGACTCCTCCACACTCTCTGGAGTTTCAGGACGCCCTTGGGGTTTGTTGCATTTTTTGATCGGGGGTTTTAATATTTTTTCCTGCTCTCTTTTTTCGAGAGCCTTTTCCCCCTGGCCTTTTAAAGCCAGAGCTAATTTTTTCCCGGAGCTCTGCCGCTCCGCCCCCTGCTCTGAGGGTGCCGCAGCTTCTCGCTGCTTCTCCAGTTTTTTAGACTGGACTGCAATACCTTGTAACATGATTCTTGCCGGCGAGAGTAGCTTTAACGCTGTCTCATCTTTTTTTGTTGCTAAAATATATAAATGCCTATTAATCTCTTGCCAAAACCCGACTTCGAACAACAGACAAGTCTCTGCAAGTGGGTAATTGAGCCTTGCCCATAATAACAGCTGTTTTAATTCTTTCTTTGGGATCCCTTCTGTATATAATTCTGCTACACTTTGTAAGGTGGATAAGATTTCCCGTTGTTCTTGGGAGAGTGTTGCCCCCATTATTTTTATTTTGGCCTTCTTACCGAATCTGTCGCCAGCGTGGTCTGGAGGCCCTTGTTCTCCGTCCAGCAGATTACGAGGGATGGATCAGAGGCGCCTTTCTGGTCCCAGTCCAGGCCGCTCTGCTACGAGCTGTCTTCAGCAGAAGCTGAGAGATGGGATTTCTCAGTGACTGCTGATTTTTGCAGCTTCTCCCGGCCGGTTTTTTCTTTTTCTTCTTTCTTTCTTCAGGCTTCCCTCCTCTGGAGTTATCAGTGCTGTTCTCTTGGCTCTTCAGCTCTTCAGGGCTTTCCCCCCCCGAAAGGTTTGGTGGGAGATAGCCCACCCAGGGACGCCAGTTGTGGGATTTCTGGGCTGTTCAGATGGTCTGGGGAAAAGCCCAAAGATGGCCTTGGGCCCCCGGGTTCGAAAGGACGAGAGGAAGCTTCAGATTTGTTCTTGGTCTTGGTGTTTATTAATTGCTTATCTAAAAGATTTTCTCTTGGCCTGACAGAGTTCTGCTCAGCAGTCAGCCATGGGCACACACTGAAAGCCCCTGGGGCGGTCACCTATCTTTATACCCGGAGTTACGTATACAATATTTATCATTTTTCTCCAATACCCTCTACCCTTCTTAACCAGTGTTCCCCTAGTAAGGTCCAATCCCGGAGTGCCAACATCACCACAGAAGATGGAGGCCTAGAGGAAGAAGAAGAAGGAGAAGGGCACGCCCCAATTCCTCCATCTTACTTCTCTAGACCCCCCTGTACAGAAATCTTAAGCCCTGTATCTCACACTCCAATTAACTTGTCCCTTCACCATTCACCCCAGTGAAATCCTCCCGTCCTCATACTGATGTCATCTCCCATGTGGGATCAAAGTCCAGCCACCAGACATCTCTGGCAGCATTCCAGGACTCCCGAGCCCCCCAGGGGGGGTCTTGTTCACCCTGCACCCCAGTTCTGAGAGACTGAGATCCCACACTAATGTTATTAAATAAATACATTTAGCTCTGTTCAATGAATAGTAGGTCTGTTTTTTGAAATGCTAACTAATAAATAAGGAACACCTGAAAGTCATACAGATCAGGGTAATAATTCAAATTGCAATGCAGACTATTCATATTTGTATGTATACATGCATGCCCTAATACAGTACTACACCTTCCTGTACATTTATATCACTGAACTTTATGCAGACAGTATGTGATGTTACTTTTAGTCAGCATTAAAAGGTGATTTTTCCCAGGGTCTCAGAAGTACAATTGCCACTGGCTTCAAAACCAAAGGGAAGTAGCCTGCAGTTCTGGAAACCTGTCAGTCTTTTCATCTTGCAAGCTAAACTCTCCTTGTGCAAATTGAGAAAACTATAAAAAATGAGAACAAGTATTTGCACAGGAAGATAGCTAGTTTTATTTGCTGTAATAAATGAAAAAGATCCTTTTTATATCATGACAGAACACGTCAGGGATGCTCATGCCACTTAACTTTGATTCCAATTTATGTATATGGATGCTAATGCCTAAAGCTGGGTATGAGTATTCAGTCTTCATTATTGTAAGTGGTTGTCTTGCAGGAAAAGAAGGACCGAATACAAAGACTTATTGAAGTAATAGAATAATTATAGCAAAAAATGATTAAGAGATCTTTCGCATCTCAGTTTACAGATTTTGTTTACATTAGAGTGTTTTAGTGAGATGCAAAAGCCACTTTTTGCCCTGGCCTTTGAAATTATTTAGGAAAACTCTGTGGCATAAGCTTAGAGGCTTAGAAGCTTGACTTAGAAATTTTGGGGAACAGGTATGAAAAAGTAAATTTTCATTAGGGTAAGTCCAACTATCTTCTCCATTCTACCCACCACAGTGTGCAATTTCAGTGTGTCATTAAGTTTCTTGTTCTAAGTGAAGCTTCACTGGTGTAACATTATTCCCTTGTTCCTCGTAATCCCTCTGCCCTTACATTCCTGCTGAACATGGCTGCCCCTCAGCGTGTGTGGAACAACTGCTCATGTCCAAAAGATTCTTATTAAAGACTTCAGAGAGGTAATGTTATAAAGTGTCCAAACTAAGCTAGATTATAGTGAACCAGTCAGGTTAGAGAGTGACTACATGATCAACCAAATCTCGTGGGAGCAACGCTGAACAGTTTTGAGCAGTGGGGGACAGGAGCCTATTCAGCCAGTTCAGCTGCTGCCAGAATAAAATGTGGGAGACAGAGAAATGCTTTCATGCTTAGCTTTTCTTCCTTTCTTTGCTTTTCCCAATATCTAGCACCCTGAAATTTTTACTCCTGATTCAGGCTACCAAGCTTCCTCAAAACAAATTTTCCCCAGCAGAACCTGTGTTCAGACTTGTAAGGCACATCCACATGGCAGGTAAAAAACATCCCAAACTAAATGTGCCCCACCACCCTCCCCGCAACACCACCTCAGTAAACCAGCACCGAGTTCAGACACAGTCATCTTGGTGTCCTCAGTTCACCTTGTTATTGCACCTCCAGTTGCTGCAGCACAGATGGGATGCAACATCTCCCACTGTTTGGGGACTGCCCCTAAAGGTGAGCCATATGTTTTGCAATACCTAGAAACAGCAGGATAAGATAAGGAAATCTCTGCAGCCTTAAGGCAGAGCTGCTTTGATTTCACTGCTTTGTGCCCTGCCTCCTCCCCACCCCCTCCTTCTTTCTTTTTTTCTTTCTTTCCTTTTTTTTTTTTTTTTTGAGAGCTTTGGTAATTTAATTTATCTGGGTTAAGCCTACAGAAAAAAAATAATCCAAACAAATACTGTGCGTGCATGTGTGTATGTATGTGTGTAATGCCTCAGAAACCTCCTGTGTTATCTGTCTGTGCAAAATTTTACCTTCCACTAGACAAATATATTTTTAAACTGTGTGGAATCAAAACAACATTCTCAGCATTCAAGACATTCTGTCATCACTGCCCATTTGTTGCCCTCTAGGTTTCTCTCAGCTGGCAAATTTCCCATTTAAGGAATTATCAGATTCATCTGCTTAGACAAGGCTGCAAAATAGAATGAAAAGCTGGATTATTCTAGAGAACTCATATTTTTCTTTCAGGGTAGAAAAGCCAGTGCATGAGAGCTGAACATTAACAGCAAATGGAACCAATCTCTCAGACTTCACAGTTCTACCCCCCTGTAGGCTGTGAAATCTAATTTTGATTAAGATGCTACAATATTTATTTTACTTTTATCCTTTACTTCTTTAAATATGTTTAGTGCCACTTATTATGTTAACCTGTTTTGAAGCCTTAAATATTATGCTCATATATGATGTTTATTTTTAAACTGTAGTTCTAGTAAGCATCCCATGCATCCTGCTGCTTCTATGCAATTTGTCATAAAGAATTACCAATTGCTTTGCCACCATTTTCCCTACTGCAGATTTTTTGCAGGGTGAAAGTGTGAAAAAAAGAGGGAGAACTAGAAAAATCAATAAATTGACAGTTTTCCACAGCAAGATGGCTCAGGATTTACTTGAGTGATGGAGCAGCTTTCATGACAAAGGCTGTGCTGCAAAACCATGCTTGTGTTTCTGGGCCCGCTGGCTGCAGTGCCAGGATTTCTGGAGGATGTGCCACGGTTCCTGGTGCTGTAACCTTCTAAAACTCCACACAACCTGTTCGTACCAACATGTGAAATGCTACTCTTTGCCCCCTAGGCAGAAAGAGAACTGTGGTACGATCTGCAGAAATGTCTCAACACCAGCCTTGCTCACTGAGCAGGCTGGTTTTGTTTTCCTAGCACAGATGAGTGAACGAACCCAAACTCCATCAAAATCACGAACGGGTTTCACGTGCTGAGTGCACACACAGGTGTAGGGGCACCAAGTTAAGCAGAAGATGAACATTAGAGAAATCCTAAGTGATTCTAAAGTAATTAACACACCTGCAAGCTCATTACTGAGCCAGACCTGCTTTATGGAGACTACTGCCATCCAATATTGACACTAAACCACTATCTTATGATGTTCACCCAAGTAAAAGTATTTTGAGGTGTTATATTATCTTAGCACAGTGATTAATCTATTTCTTTTTAGAGCATCCTCTGAGAGCTTAAAAATTCATGATTCACATTATTAGTATTCTGTACAGCTTTCTGTATTCTTTGAGTGGTATGATTAAATTTATCAGTGGTTGCTAATGGCCACAATATGAAATACGAAAGTCACCATTCCACAAACACCCAATGGGTGTCCTTAAAACATGCTGTGAATCCCAAACAAAGAGGACTGCAAGCCACAAATCCTTTCTCTTTATTCTCACAGGCTATACACTGTTTGTGCAAAAGACAGACAGGATGGATTTGTGATGTAATACTGCAAATGGAACAAATAAAATACTCCATTATATTTGTCATATTTTAAGGCTGGAAATTAGTCCATAAACTCAGCTGGGTTCAGATCTTACTGACTCACATTTTACAAGATAAAAACTCATCCAAGCTTTCATGCTGTGATATAAAGAATACCCAAAAGCATGATGAACTTGGGAAAATGTTCCAGTTCATCACTAAATTGAAAAGATTACATACCAGGCTTGAAGAATCTTGATGCTGCCTTATTTATTTAGACCTTATGTTCTACTAGTCCAGGCTTGGTCATCAAAAAACAGTGAGAACTACCCTTTGCCACTCTGGGCATAAAGTATTAAAAATTTATCAAAGAAATCAAAGTGACTGTCTAATAAGATTGAATCCATCATCCATAGAAATTGCCAGACACACAGACCTACAAATACATTTTGGATTTATTGAATGTAGCAAGATATAATAGCACATAGTCTGACTAAAAGCCAGTAGATAAATACTGAGCCATCCAAAATGACAATTCCTTCCAAATCCTGACATCATGCACCAAATAATTGTGAGATACACTGTAACATAGCAAAAACTGATACAAGCAGAGCAACATATCCCAGCATCTATCATAAAATAGAACTATTATGAGGTTCTAGCAAAATACACCATGGTCAATATCTTAGTAATTTTCTGTTGCGTGCACTGCAATGTATACTCTGCACTGCAATGAATACTCTGCAAGAACAAAGTTCTACATTTACCCAAAAGTTAAATGATCTGTTGTTTGTCCTTTATTATTTCTGTGAGCTGCTGAGCTATTCAGAACTATGTAACTCTTTGTTCCAAAGGAGGGAGTGGTGTGACTTTTCAGAATCACCAAACAAATATAAAAATAGCACTGTATTGACTCTGTGACCCCAAAAATGTACTCTAGACTGTCACTACCATTAAAGGTAACAAATCTGTTCTAATTAATGGGTGATCAGTTTTTTGGGTACAGGAATTCCTCCATCAATGCATTTCCCTACTTTTCTGGGAAAAGGGTGCTTAAATATTATCATCAGATGACAATGCAGACCCACCACAGGGCAAGTGAAGGGGCACTTCATTAGGAGTCTGCTGACAGATGCAAACATTCTGACAAATTCTGTAAAGCAGAAGCATGCCATTAATTTCAATATTTGTTACCTTCCATGAAAGATAAATGACTCGATATTGGGAAGGGTTTTAAGGCTAATATCTCTTCTCTCTAATATGTTTTTTTACTTTGTGATGTACCTGCCTATTATGAGACTAACTTACTCCAAAGAACAAATTAAGCAGCAAGACATGACAAGCAGAGCATTTGTATGCAATTTGCTCACCACCTGAGGCACGCCAACAGCTCAAGGCCAAAGGCTGAGCAACCCCAGCCATTCAATAAATGCAATAATAATCAAACTGAATGCACATCACTGGGGGATCTACTTCTAGTACAATATGGAATTCATACATAGAACCAAGTGTGTCTGTGCACTTAACTGTGACTGTTATTAAAGAAACTATTCCACTGAGAAACTTTCTAACTGTTGTTCTGAAAATAGTATCCAATACAAATGAAATGTAGAGGATTATATACCTTATTCTACAACCAGACAATGCTTGTGAAATGACACCCTGGACTGGGGGTCCAGTAGCAGTTTTAAAATATCCATGCAGACCATATATACCCATTTATACATCTATAAATATTAAAGGACTCGACAGCACAGGGCAGAGCAGAAAATCAGCCACTCTAGAGATGTAGCAGTCTCTGCTACCCTGATCATGTACCAATTAATTAAGGTCTAGCTGTGGAAGCAACAATGAATTAATTTAAAATAATTTATTTTTTCTAACAGCACTACCTCATCTCATTCTGAAGAGACCGTGCACAGACATGGGCTGCGCTAGTTTATTTCACTGCTCCAGCTTTAATGAGTAAAACAATGACATTATTTAGGTCCCTGATCCATTTGCCAGTCACAGTAAAGTTCATCTCTTAAATAAACAGTGAGGCAAGCTGGCTTTAATTTGTACTCACATTCCAACAATTGATTTTCCCCACAAACTCGCTCTCTTTTCGCTCTGCCTTGTGACTACACAGTCTGATCCCACTGAACCCTGCTGCAGAGAGCTGCCTGCCGTCCACACTCCTAAAACCACCAAAGAATTTACACAACTGAGAATAAAAGATGTGAAGATCTACTAATGAGGTGGAAAGACTGGGCAATAAACTGTTTTACAAGAAAGCACAGCACTTGTTTCCTTCTGATATCTTCATTCTGCTCCCATGAATCTTAATCTGTATAGAGGAATTATTTTTAAAGAACAATAATAACAATAACAATAATAACAACAATAATAATAATAGTTATTATTATTATTATTACTATACCTGAAAACAAGCTATTGGATCCTCTTTTCCTGTCTTTTCTTGCCCCAAACAAGGGAAAAAAATCTAACCATAATTGAATATGAACATAAATAAAACCAAAACCCTTTAAACATCAGCACACTGGTGGTTTTTGTATTCATTAGCAATGAATAATAAAACATCCAAGCTCTTGTGTGGTAAAGACAGAAGCATACTGCTCTGGGACAGGTTGCCATTGCTCCCAATGTTGAACTACAAATGTTATTAAAAATCCAAACAAGGCTATGGTTACTTTCTGATTTAAGAAATCACATGCTACTAAGATGCTTCTTACAGTTCAGTCCAGACAAAATGTAACTCACAATCTCATATTAGAAGATGAGTTATTTATGTTCCAATTTACACATCTTATGAAGCATTTTAAAGATTATGTATTTCTCACAAAACACAATTCTGCATAATATACACAATACTTAAAATTATTTTAAATACAAATTAAAAATTAACCAGACTTACTACATGAAGTCAAACATCCACTTTGGTCAGTATCTCCTCTTTAACTGTGACAAAAGTAGCTGTCTAATGAAGAATGTATGAATGGAGCAGACACAGTGGGGTTCTCCCAGCCCCAGCAGCTCTGGGACCTCCTCATGGTCCCAGCACTGAGATGCACCAACACTAACACAGAATAATGCCGCAAATTTGTGGAAGGCTTCATTGGCATGTTATGGTAAAGTGATTTTAGGGATCTCAGCTCTATTTGATAAATACAACAGTGTCCTTAATTTTTGTATGTCTTGTTCCAAGCTTGAAAAATATTCCATCAACTCCTTCTTTTGAACCCAGCCCAAATCCAAAACCATACAAACATGTAAATATTTCCACAATCAATTTGCAAATTGAAGCTATTCATGAGAATTAGGGATTTTCACAACAAATGTGAAATATTCATGTACATCTAGACAAATTAGATATATTCATTTACATCTATATTATTATTATAAACAAATAACCAGAAAAATACTCTTCCATGTTGTCCTTTTTGAAAATCTGACTTTAGGAATATTGTGCCTCTGGTAAAATGGTGTTCTTTTCATGCGAGTACAATCACTTGGCATTGTGCCTAAGAACATACCCAAAGAATGGAGCTATCTTGAGGACATGCCCATCACTCACACATTCTCCAAATATTCAGTCTTTAGATTCCTACAAATTTCCTTCAAGGCAGGCGGAGAGAATTGCTGTGTTATTACTGAACAATTCTTATGTTTTGGAGATGAAGTACCAATGACTTATGTTACAGCTGCTGCTGCTGCTGTGCTGTCTTCCACTTTATTGCAGCTGAATAATTAAACACCCTGTAGTCCTTGTGACAGTCCTAGACTCAGCATGGCTGTTAATCAATATCACATAAAAGGGAATTAGGCTCAGGCAACTGTTGCACAAGGCAGGATGGATAAGACAGGATGGAGAGAGATCTCTTTCACACAGAAGACTAATTTTCTGTATTTTTAAGTCTTGAGAACAGACAATATACATACAGATATGGTGAAATCCAAATTAATCTCAGAGATTTGTTACACCATTATGGCAATCAACAGTCACTTCCATTCTTTCCTAAATTCCCTTCTCCACATGTTTTTGGGATTGAAAAAAAAAAAAAAACCAAACCCTCAGCACCAATATATTTAAAGTACTCAGTTTATAGGGAGAATTTAACTGCATGGAACCAGTTCTGAGAATTCTACCATATGCTTGCAGACAGAAAAAATAAACAGACATACAGACATTTCATAAACACTATCTCAATTCTGCTCAATGCAAAATATTTAGGAAAACTTGTGTTTCCAACAGTTTGAAGAATAACTTTTCTAGAATCTAAAAACTGTCCACAAGTTATGTATTTTTTCATTATGTTCTTGCTCTGCAATGACCCAATACATTATTAAGATCAACCTGAGGCTGAGCATAACCAATAAAAGATTCACATGAAGAGGTGCAAATTTTCCCCACACTGCCCTGCGTTGTGCTCACCTCTTCCCAGAGAAAAGGTGGCACAGCTCCCAAGTCTCTTCAACAACTCTTCCTTTCTGATGAAATATGCCAGTATTGAATTTAGAAACACCTCAAGCCTCCTACTAGGTCAAGAAATGAACTCAAAAGTCAAACAGGTTAATTTCAGGTGGTAATTAATTAATAATGATGATGACACCATCAAGCCATTGACACTTCATGTACCCTTTACACTCCTCTGCTATGGGTGGACTCTGATATTTTGTGTTTAAAGACCTGGTATTTATAAAACACACTAATTCAACTTTAACCCACGCACATTGTAAAAAACTGAGTAATGAGGAACAGTCAGCAATTCAAATGGAAAAACCTTACAAAGTAACTGATTATTCTTGATACTATACTTTCTGAAGCGTTTCACTGAAATTCAATTTTGCAAAAAGCAAGAACGGCATTTTCCCTCCAACCCTATTGGTAACATGAAAAGAACATGCATGTTTTATGGTTTAGATCTAATTTATTACTTATTTCAATTTTTTTCTGTCTCATCAAGATTTGCTTCAAGCTTTAGAAAGCATGCTTCAGTTAGCATCTCCCTCAAAACGATCCAGAAAACCTATTCCAGAAACAACAGCCAAACATCTTCCAACCCACTTGGGCTTTTCCAGCTCCTGCAGTGCCTCCTGGCAGCGCTGAGCCCCAGGAAGGGCCAGCCTGTGGAAGCAGTGCCCTGGGAGGCAGCAGGGACAGGGCCAGGGCACCCCAGGGCAGGAGGGATGGCCACGGCTCCAGCTCAGTGCCCACAGCCACCCAGCCCTTCAGGAGGGATGGCCACGGCTCCAGCTCAGTGCCCACAGCCACCCAGCCCTTCAGGAGGGATGGCCACGGCTCCAGCTCAGTGCCCAGAGCCACCCAGCCCTTCAGGAGGGATGGCCACGGCTCCAGCTCAGTGCCCACAGCCACCCAGCCCTTCAGGAGGGATGGCCACGGCTCCAGCTCAGTGCCCACAGCCACCCAGCCCTTCAGGAGGGATGGCCACGGCTCCAGCTCAGTGCCCACAGCCACCCAGCCCTTCAGGAGGGATGGCCACGGCTCCAGCTCAGTGCCCAGAGCCACCCAGCCCTTCAGGAGGGATGGCAAAGGCTCCAGCTCAGTGCCCACAGCCACCCAGCCCTTCAGGAGGGATGGCCACGGCTCCAGCTCAGTGCCCACAGCCACCCAGCCCTTCAGGAGGGATGGCCACGGCTCCAGCTCAGTGCCCAGAGCCACCCAGCCCTTCAGGAGGGATGGCCACGGCTCCAGCTCAGTGCCCACAGCCACCCAGCCCTTCAGGAGGGATGGCAAAGGCTCCAGCTCAGTGCCCACAGCCACCCAGCCCTTCAGGAGGGATGGCAAAGGCTCCAGCTCAGTGCCCAGAGCCACCCAGCCCTTCAGGAGGGATGGCCACGGCTCCAGCTCAGTGCCCACAGCCACCCAGCCCTTCAGGAGGGATGGCCACGGCTCCAGCTCAGTGCCCACAGCCACCCAGCCCTTCAGGAGGGATGGCCACGGCTCCAGCTCAGTGCCCACAGCCACCCAGCCCTTCAGGAGGGATGGCCACGGCTCCAGCTCAGTGCCCACAGCCACCCAGCCCTTCAGGAGGGATGGCCACGGCTCCAGCTCAGTGCCCACAGCCACCCAGCCCTTCAGGAGGGATGGCCACGGCTCCAGCTCAGTGCCCAGAGCCACCCAGCCCTTCAGGAGGGATGGCAAAGGCTCCAGCTCAGTGCCCACAGCCACCCAGCCCTTCAGGAGGGATGGCCACGGCTCCAGCTCAGTGCCCAGAGCCACCCAGCCCTTCAGGAGGGATGGCCACGGCTCCAGCTCAGTGCCCACAGCCACCCAGCCCTTCAGGAGGGATGGCAAAGGCTCCAGCTCAGTGCCCAGAGCCACCCAGCCCTTCAGGAGGGATGGCCACGGCTCCAGCTCAGTGCCCAGAGCCACCCAGCCCTTCAGGAGGGATGGCCACGGCTCCAGCTCAGTGCCCAGAGCCACCCAGCCCTTCAGGAGGGATGGCAAAGGCTCCAGCTCAGTGCCCACAGCCACCCAGCCCTTCAGGAGGGTGTCCAGGGCCTTGCTGCTCTTATCTTGCCCTCTCAGAGCTCACCCACTTCCATTCAGCCAACACCCTACACGTTTTGTGGATCTTGGCCAAAATATCCTGGAGCTGCACAGCCATTTATAACACTGATATTCTCGTTATTCTTTCCAGTGTTTCAGTGTTTCTTACTACACACTGATTACCCCATAATGAAATACAATCTTCACACCAAGTCAATACTGCAGCTTGATTACCATGAAGCTGTGTCACATACAAACCTAAGGAAGAATGTGTGCTAACCTACATTTACTATTCTTACACACCATTTTGCTGGAAAATAATGAATGAGCCCTACTTACATACACGGCCATATTTTTTTTTTAATGGAAATTTAACTTCAATTAAAATGGGAAAAAAAGAGAAAAATCCATGTTTTAAACACAATAGGATCTTTTCAAACAGTGTTTTACCAGTTAATAAAGGTTTATGTAAAACATGCATGATCCTGTAAACTGTTCTGCATTTTGAACCAATTCAATACATACAAAAGAAATTATCTATAATTAGAGAAACTGAGTATTTCTGGACCCTATGCCCTCCAAGATTTCAAAACCAACCGATCTCAGCCCTTCTTTCTTGGTTTTCTAATGAAATTACTAACTGGGAGAAAATAGGGGCTTTCCTGACTAGTAATCTCCCAAGCAGTTTCTCAGCTTTGAGCTTTTTGCTAAATTGATAAGCAGAAATGAAGAAAACCTGCTGGAAATGTTACTTTTGCCAGATGGGGGTTTATTACCTTGGCTAGATTCAGGTACACAGTTAAGTCTCCTCACAATTGAGCTGATACTTTCTCTAAAACTCCAGCAGCAAATACTGAGTACTACTTTCACTAGATCAATGCAAATAATAATTCATTAGTTAGTAGGTCCCAATTAATAGGTCATTATTTTGTATTTTTTTTTAATTTAACATTAAATATCTGTTTGGTTTCTATCAAACATTCAAACATTTTCTTTTTAAGCTGGTTACACTGAGTTGTGATTCAGCAGAATGTCCTCCTGATGCAGCAATTGCATGGCGTGGAAACCCTGTGTCAAGCAGTACTGCTAGACTTGCAGAACCTTGATTTAAAAGCATGTCTTAAAAAATGGAGTGGCAAGCACAGCTATAAAGAAAGCATCCAGAGAAATCCAAGCAAAAGACTAAAGACAAAAATACAGAAATAAATGTATAGCTCAATTCCTGAAATAGTTTGCATTACTAAACTAATCTCTCCCTCTGTAGGGTCACAGCCAAGTGTTCTTCTATTTGTAATTTAAACTGAAGCCAAAACCAAATATACACCAAAGTAATATTTAAAGTGCACAAGTACACATGTAATTGATTTTCTATGAAGACTTAAAGAGATGTCTAAATCCAAAGTAATTTTTGGAAACTGTGTTTAATAGAAATACCAACGCTTACTTAAATTTGGATCTCCCCTAAATGCCTTTATTTAACCCAACTGACCACAATGTCTAACAATTTCGATGAGTGTGAGCTTCCTGCAAGACTGCCACAGAGACCAGCCTGTTAAAGAGAAATCTTCATCACTCCAAACAAGTTTTCCTCTGACACCTTCCTCTTTTCTGTATTACAGAGGTTCTCTCTGGGATGGAAAACTGCATGAGATGAACCTTCCTTTAATTAGGGTAGATTGCTAAACGACAAATCAACAAATACATAACACCAGTGTGACCACTATGGTTGCCTTTGTCTTGAAGGTCTATTTGTTTGCCTCCAGATTCCACTAGAACTCAGCTGCCTTAATCCCCCATATGCTACTCACCCTCTCATTTCACTGTGTGCCAATTCTTTGCACTAAAAGGCAGTCTGTACATGCATGGAAGCTTTTTTAAATTATGTCTCCAACTTACCAGCTGTCAAAATCTACTTGACATTTACAATAGTGTCTACAGAGTAACCTGTCTTTATTCCATTTTTTCCTCACTATGAACTGCCCTTTCTGTTAGTTTATAAATTCACTTTCTTTGTATACTCATCATATAAAGGTTATTGTTTTTTCTTTACAGTTATATTATGGCTGAATATGAAATTAGAAATAGAGAAACAGTACATTTTTATGATGAGGATGAATTGCATAATATGTACTGAACATCTTAATTTTGATAAGCAGAAGGCGTATTCTTGCCTTGCTGTTCAGGCATTCAATTACCACTTTGGACTTTAGGAAAAAAAGCTAAACTAAGTTTTTGGTGAAGATTTGCTATACATCTCTGCTATAAAGTAAAAGCTGTATCAGGAAACCAACAGCCAGCTTAAATCCCAAAGGTTTTCATGTTTTGCATTTAAGCTTGTATGGTAACTTTGCTCTTTTCCTTTACTGCAGCTCTCAACAATGAACAGTCTCAAGAGATGAAAATAATTTCTTAATCTGAAAATCATATGGAAAAAATCAACTGCCCTTAAAAAAGTTATAAATGTCTGGACAAACTTTTCCCAGATTTTCCTTCTTCTGTTACTTAATGAACATATGGTTATTTATAATGTGAGTTACACTTGTAGTATTTCAAAAATTAGTTATACACATGCCTGGAGCTACTCAGCTACTCCCTACTGACCTCACTCAATACCCTTTGAGCATTGTTTGCTTTGGCACATCTTTAACAGTGAAACCATGCTCTGAATTATGTGTCTTCTCTCTGCTTTAAAAATTTTACCTTAGCTTTCTTCTCTTAGCAAGTACCTTATAGCAGGTCATTTTAATTTCAGAAAGAGGATGACATCAGATATCAATTATGATGCATAAAAACCTTGGCCAGAAGGGCACAGCTGATTAAAAAAACATATAAAATGAATGCAAGCTCAGCTATATTTTAAACTAAGTATTTGAGGGACAGTAAGGAGTAATTATTTAGGTTAGTGAAATGCAGCAGAAGCTAATAATTGGGTTGATGTCTTTTTGACAGGTATAATACAGACATGTGCCAAGGGCAGTTCCTCTCCACCTCAGGAGACAGGCACTTGTGGGGCATGATACACCTGATGGCTGAGACTTTCCTACAAGGAGAAGTGCTGGGAGCACCTAAGCCTGCATCAGGGATGGCTGCAAAGCAGACAGACACCTCTGTCATACCTGACTCTATGTAAAAAGGTAGGTGAGATGATCCCACCCAAAAGAACGGGTGTTCTAGACTAGAAATACACTCTTCTATGTTCTTCTCTCGTGTGTGTGTGTGTGTGTGTGTGTGTGTTTTGTTGGGGTTGTTTTCAAAGAAAAGGAGTTCGGCAGCATCACCCTGAAAATCCAAATTCATCTTCCATGTTTACACCGTTTATTTACCTACTAGGTTTGATCTAACTTTTCATATAAATACACTGATTTGTTCAAACTTCCTTCCTGCTCAATAGATTTCATTCCACCCAGTGTATCACTTAATAAATGGCAAAATGACAGGTTTTTCTTTTACAATCCACAGAAACTGCAGATGTAAAACGACAGAAGGGCTTTTCACTCAACACCTAGCACATCCTCAAGTACTCTAGTATACTGGTTTTTCCACTTGTGAATTCAATTCTTCAGTAAAGAAACCACTGGCTGAAATGTGACTGGTGCATATAACCATGTCTTCAACTGAAAAAGAAACTGCTCATTTTTTACACTTCTTCTTACAGCGCATGGAATTACTTTTTATGGATGTTTCTATTCATTATTAATTGCATTTTACATCTCATTTGGGGAATCCGTGGAGCTCTGTCCTTCACTCTCTTATTCTCCATGCAAATGATTTTGATTATCACTTATGAAAAGATACTTTGTGCTCCAGACTTACCTCTGTATACTGAAGACTAGAATCCTTATCCATTTCTAATGTGATTATTCTCCAGAATTATTCTGAACACTCTTTCTCCCTTTGCTCTGCAGCCCTTCTTGCTGCACTGCTTCTATTCTTAAGTACTGTCAACCTCAGAGTCTTATTTGCACACTGACCTGCAGCCTTTGATAATATTACTTAACCTATTTAACCTTAATATTTGGAAAAATCTCCAGATTTATGTAAATAATTTTATTTTTGTATAAAACCATAGAATAGCTTGGCTTGAAGGGGACCTTCAAGATCACCTTGTTCCAAACCCCCTGCCATGGACAGGGACACTTTCCACTAGATCAGGTTGCTCAAGGCCTTATCCAATCTGGCCTTCCACACCTTCAGGCATGGGGCACCCACAGCCTCTATGGACAACCTGTTCCAGTGTCTATTTTTTTTTTTTAATGCCCTTTATAGCCCTTTTTAACCTTTTCTATCTGACTTCCATGTCAGTGCCCTTGTTCACTTACTACATTTCCAAATGGCAATCTGCACATTGTTCACATACTTTCTTTTCTATTGGGAAAATATTTCCTATAAAAATCCATCAAGCTACTTCACATTCTTCAGATCATTAGAACAGATGAACATTTTCTATTAAAAACACTGCTTTGGTAAGAAAACCAAAATATGATATTTTAATGAGAAAAAAAACACTTCTTAAATTCAAACAGAACTTACAGATGTTTTATTCCTTCAGGTATGCCTTCAAAAATGCATGGGAAGAATGGCTGTAGTTAAGGCACTCCAGTCACTTGTCACTGAATCTGTTCATTCCACCAGTGTTATTCCAGATTCACATCTTGCAAATTAATTCAGGATTTGAAAGTCAAACAGACTTACCCTGTTATGTCTAACCAAAGTAATCATGATTTTCCACATAAAACTTTTTGTCACCACACCTGTTTTAATTCCATCAACATTCCAGAGGCAGCCAGGATACGGTTTGGCTCTATACTTGGAATTTAATTAATGACCTAGTTGATGTCTGATTCAGAAAACAATTTCATTTACAATTCCATAAGCACTTCTGCATGAATAAAAAAGCAGCAGACAGGAACTCTGAATTAAAATATAAAGGAAGAGGGGAAATGATCCACAGAATAAGATTTGAAAAAATTAATCTAGAGTACAGGCTTTCCGTTTTGTAAAATAAAATATTCAGTCTTTAACTTTTTGTACTGCATGCTCACCTGAAAACAACATGATTCCTTGCTTGTTCATGTTCTTACTGCGCCTGATTTTACTGTGTGTTGTTAAAAAAGCAAATCCTGTAACTATATCCAAGTTTTATGTTTTATGGCACCAGGAATCTCTTTGAAAGCCTGGTCTCTCCAACACCTTCACAACCCCCTGAGCTGCTGAAATCAGATTACACTGCTCTTGGTCATTTCACATTTAAACAAGCTCACTACCAGCAAGGAAGGAATTCCAAGGTGTGGTTCAGGAAAAAAAGTTCTTCTGACAGATGTTTATGTTATTATGAGTTTTCCTAAGAGAAGCTACACAGTCCTGAAAGCCAATGCAGGCAGCTACGAGCCTTGGGTGGAATTCCTACAAACCCATGTGTGACTTTGTGAGAAAGCTTTTGATCATGGCCACTGGAAAAGACAATAGCCTGTTTTTTTGTCCTCTGCTGTTCCTCAAAATTAAGGACAGCTAACCAATCCTCCTCCAAAAAACAAAAT
The DNA here is from genome assembly GCF_028551555.1 of Melozone crissalis. Taxonomy (NCBI): domain Eukaryota; kingdom Metazoa; phylum Chordata; class Aves; order Passeriformes; family Passerellidae; genus Melozone; species Melozone crissalis. The sequence goes on along the minus strand of NW_026535791.1, from coordinate 55,237,243 downwards.
AAAAAACCCCAAACAAAGCATATAAGGACAGGGAACCAGGTCCCTATCAGTTTTATTTAGGTAAGTTTCTGCAATGCTGTTATTAGGTCACAAGGCAAACGTCAAAGCAAGCTTTTAACTATGCTTCCATAAGCTCTTTTGCCTTATTCTCAACTTCACCTCTTATTTAAAAGAAACTGGAGAAAAAGCTAAGAGCAAGACTGGAATGACACCTCAAATTATACACTTAAATATGAAATATCCCCAAAACCACAATGGATTAAGAAGACTTTCCTAATGGAGTTACTTAGTTTCCTCTTTCCTCACAGGAGTTAGGAGATTTTCCCCCCTATGTGTCCCCTTCTCCAAATTCAGGCAGGTTATTAATTTCAGGATTAAACACTACAAAGGTACATTGTTTCTTCTACTCTTTCCTCATCATACATACTGCTTTATTGGCAAGGTAAGTGTATAACTCAACTGGCTTTTTGTCTTCCTGATCAAGATGGAGAAATAAATCCATTGAGAAGACTGATAATAAATTGAATAATTAATAAGTGTTCTGGACATTATTAAATACAAAAGCATATGACAAGATCATCATATTCTTACAACTGTAACCCAGACACTTGGTTTGCTACAGGTTATGAGAAGGCTAGTGCATGGGCAGGAGCTGTTGGACTGGGGGGAGATTTTGTTTCACTGGGAGTCAGTTATGGAGATTACACAGTGAGGAGAAGCCCTGGGACACACACACACACACAAACACAAACACACTCCTCCTGGAATGCTTGTTCTGGGTTTTAAACAGATCACTCAGAACTTACATGAAGACACATTCTGCTTTAATTTAAATTAGACACTTCTTAATTTAGAGAAGATGATTTCTAACATGTGAGCTTAAACTTTTCTCTTAGAACCAGGCTGTTTCCTATTTTCAGTTAAAACAAATACTTTATTCTTTAGCTTTACTTAAAAGAATTTTTCTTTCCTCCCCTAAGAAAGTGTGCACCATATTTTCAGTTCATGTATAAGACTTTGGGTAACTGAATTTTAACAGCTTTTAGCACAAGAAAATCAAAGCTTTTTATGCACTGCAGTGTACTTCACAATATGATATATGACAAACATTTACAAAATGTAAGAAAATTTACCAATTTATATCCTATATGGCCAACCAGTGGTTTCTTAATGGTACTAAGAGAAAAAGATAATAAAGCAAAGGTGTATCAAATCCACTGAACAGCAATTGTTGTGGCCATATTAAAACAGGGAGCATCCAGAGTTGATAAAATTCCCTATTTTCCTGCTCCAGCCCCATAAAACCTGCACACACATGTCAGACTCCTTTATTCTGGAAGGATAACAGTAGAAATTAAATGGTATCTCTTATCTATATGCTGTGAATTCACTAGAAAAAAGCTATCAGGCTCCCTCTGAAAAACTGGGGGGAAAATTCCAGAGCCCAAACCTCTTCTAAATACAACTTTTCTCAGGTTGAAATGGGGTTGGTACTTTGTCCTGTTAATTCCTCACCAACACGTGCTTCAACTGAGAGATGAGCAACGTCTGAAATGGTGTCATTTAATCCTGGTGCTAACACACTACAGCAGCACTGGTCAACACCTCACAGCACTTTGGGCCATATTGTTTTGTTTATTTTGATAAAGACAAGCACAAGTACACAAGAGCTTACCCAGCCCAGCACCACTTCAAAACAACAACGACAAAAAAAAAAAAAAAACACAAGAAGAATCAAAGACTATAAAAAGACAAACACTGTAACAAAGTACCAATCAGTCTTACCGTTCAACAAAGGAAAACCTTAATCAAATAATAAAGAAGTAACCTAATATCTCCTTCTGCCTTAAATCCTTCCCCATTCCTTGCCAACCCCCACTTCCCTTGAAAACCAGATGGCCCCAGCAATATGCCCTGAAGGTCAACAGATGCACCACGTCTTTGGATGAAGAAAAGGTATATAATGTCTTTAATAATATTTCCAGATGATAAAACTAGAAAACACAAGATGAAAAAAAGCAGAAAAAAATCCACAGCACAGAAACAAAGCAAGCACAGTTACTGTGTTAAAATATTCAAGACACCAATGAAAATAAAAGGAAAGTAGTGAAGTCTTATTAATGCTATGAATAATAAATAACAAGTGATAAGAAGATTGATGTTAAAAAAAAAGTAGTGTAAGAAATTACATAAAGAAAATATACTAGATAACTCTGGGGACTGGTAATGGATATGGTTGCTTATTTTTCATGGCTGTCAAATGTTATGAATTTCAAGATTTCCTTGCTTTTATAAAATGTGCCCCTGTCTTTTGGCTTCATAGGAAACTGTGTCAGTGGGTGAGTTGATGCATGTGTTCATAGGTGAATAAACAGGTGAACAATTTAGCCTGGAGTGGGTTGGCTGAGGCTGCACTCAATTCCAGCAAAGTATGCCTGGAGAGACTCAAATGAATTACAGATTAAGCTATTCCAGATTTCCACAGGCAAATCTGAGGTCCAAAGCAAGGTCTGTGAGTCTTAAAATGTGAAAACTGATTCTAGTGACATTATTGTGTCTGTTGCTTTCTGTGTTCTGCTACTTCCAGATCAAATTTGTCCAATTTAACAACAAAACCAATTTTTTACCTGCCAACTTTATCAGAAAGCCAGGCCAATACCTTTCTTCAGAACATCCATGGCAATGTATTTCATCCTGCTCCCTATCACAACTGGGAAATCAAAAGGGTTTTATCTTTAGTGCTGGGTATGACTGCTATAATCACTGACAGTAATATGGCTCCCTATGTTGGTTCCCAAGACAGAACTGCATTTTAAGGCTTAGTAACTGAGGTTCTGTAACTTACTACCTGTAAAAAGAGGTAGTATTTATGTAGATATTCTAAGCTCATAGCACACAAAAAGCAACACAAATTAACTCAGCACTCTTCCCTCAACATGAAATAACTTTTTAGCCCCAAGTAATGTGTTCGTGTGCTCCTGTAGAAGACAAGGGGTTGGCTGATGTTTATTGTATTTCTCAGGCACTGGTAGCTGTGGAGCCAGCCAAGGATTGGTGATAACAACCAAGGATTGTTGGCATTAACACTGCCAGAAGGAAAGGGATGTGGCTGGAGAAGGGGGCCACACAGAGGCAGGGCAGCCCTTTCCTGGGAGAAACCTCCTTGTTCTGGCTTGAGGACAGAAACACAACACAGAACAGCTCAAGCACAGGGATGAGGCTGGGAAGAAGGCATGGACAGTAGTGGGGGATCAAGGCTACCAAAGATGCCTGAAGCCCTCTGACTCATTTCCAAACAGGTCTAGAAGAACAAATTGCACATGATAGCTAGTTTGCATAGAAAATGAGAAATTTATCGTCAGAGTGGAGAATCCTATCATTAAAAAGGCACCCAACAAAGCCTAGGGACATAGGCAGCCCAGGATCCTGGCCACACCATCAGCTGGATCAATGCTGGAACCAGGACTGGTGATCTCTCTATTCCTTCTTTACATTCCATGTTTCTCTCTCCTCCTCTTTAATTAATCTCTGTCACTCTCTCTTCCCTTGTGCCCTGACCCTTTATCCACATTCACTGTCACAGGTTTATACCTGGAGATAAGGGACTAATGAACACCGATTCCCATGCCAGGTGTGTAATGCACTAACACAACTTTGTCAGCTTTTGTGGAGCCTCTGACTTCTGTCATTCCTTTTAATCACCAAGAATCTACTTGGTGCTCCCTTCTTTGGTGTTCCTTCCTAAGGGTGGGACACCACAGTCCTTAGTTTAACACTCTATGAACTGGGGCTTTTTTCTGGGTCAGTTTAATTTCCTCATGGATTCAGAACTAACAAAATTACCCACCAACAAAACTTCTCCCAAGTGCATGCATTAATGAAGCACCCTGAGTGGCTACATTTTAAGAAAATGTGGCCTATTTTTACTTAGATTTACACTTTGATTTGCCTTTTGAAATGAAGCTTTTTGAACCTGTACATGAACAACATCACAAATCCTAGTCCTACCTGAAAGTACAGCCATACAAATCAAAAAGCCTTCAGCCATCTGCTGCTAACCAGCACAAGGCACTGGAGTGTGCCACCAGGGCAAAAAGGATTTAGGAACCTTTAGCCTTGGAGAGGTATAAGCTGTGCAAAGTAGTTGCCACCAAAGCAAATGATGGAGATAGATGGTACTTCACTGGTAAAACAGGCAAGGACAAATAACACACCCACTTCAGCCTAAAGTCAGGTGGCCTGAGTTTCAGCAGGCCTGGCCTCCAGATCTGAGGAGCTGCGTCTATCAGAGAGCTGCTTCTGGCCCAGCAGAGATGCTGTGAACACAAGCAGCAAGCGCTGCTTCGCCATCACGGACCCAAACACCACCAGGTACAGAAGCACAAGCAGCCACAGTTTGGCAGACATGGCCTCTTGCTGACATTATTTCTGGCCCTGATGCTTTTGAAGAGGGTTTACAAGTCCTGAAGAGAGTTTTATTTTCCTCTTCCCCCGTCTATGGAAGCCTGAACACACACTATCACTTCAAAGCCCAGCTAACACAGAGGCCAGAGGAGATAAGTATCAGACTCCATACATCCCAGAGCAATATTACAAATGTGTACTCTATTTCAAGAACAAACAGAATAAAGTGGTGAAGAATGAAAGCTATTAATCGGAATAATTTTATACATTTTAATAACTCCACCATAAAGAGTGAAATCTTTAGAGAGACTTCATTAGATTTTTTTTGTGTGAATAAGGAATAACCATCATTGTGTCAGTGGAGCAGCATTACAAGCTAGGAAAAGCCTATTACTGATGAAATTGAAAAATAAAGCAGCGTGCATGTCAGCCCAGCAAAGCAAGCTGCTGATTTCTAGGTATGATTGCATGGAAAGGGAGAAGTTATATGAGAATAAAAGACTGTGAAAGCTGCTCCATTTTTAGAACACAGAAAATGCAAAACTGTAAACATTTTACAGCGAGTCAGGTTTGGTACCTAACATCAGCAGCATAGCAATCACACTGTGTAACAATACTGTCAGCAGCAATCCCCCCAAAGCAGCTCTACATTATCAGTCCACTGAAATATTTATTTAGCAAGACAGAACATCAATAACATTATCTCATAAGTTTTCTATTTTAAAAATATTTGGAATTGCATTATACGGCCCAACACTCAAACCACTTTGTTGCAACATTTTTTAAAAAGACAAACAAAACCTCCTAGCCTCATGTGAATTATTTATTCTTCTCTTCAGAATTACAAGCCAGTGAATAACAGTATAAAGAAGCTCAGAAGCACTGAATCCAGCCAGCAGTTTTCAAGATACAGTAATAAAATATCATTATTTGTACTAAATTGCTGCTTAGAAATGCTAATTGTGAATCTTATATAGAAGATTATGTTAAAATCTAGAAAAATCCCAATGGAAAGAAAAAAAATAGTTCTTGTCTCCAGAAGTCATAATTTAAGAATAAAATCAGAGATACAGGATGGATTGTGTTCGACGAAAAGCATAACAAAACAATGAATGTGTTTCCAGGCCACACTGCAGAAGACATACCCACAGTAGTTTGAGTACTGCAGGACATGCTACACTCCACAGCTTTTCCTTTACTAAATTATGACTGACCCAGGTAAAGAATTGCCCTAAAGAAGGTATTTTGTTTACCATGCTAACTTGGACTTCTGCACACCCCCCCACCCCACCCCGACCCCCACCGTGCAGTGCTGTTACAGCCAATAAACAAACACTGTTTGGCATTTTCAACGCAATAATTTGTTCTTTTTTTTTAAAGCAGATACCTCCAAGAGTCACCTGATCAGCCTGTTACACTGCCCACATTCATGTTATCACAGACCTTGTGGGATTGTCCGAAATAAGGGACATAAGGAAAGCAACAAGCCTGCTCCAAGAAGCACTGCAGTGGAGCCTTGCTCCATGCTGGAACAGCAGTATGAAACAGGTATTCTTTCCAAAGGGCTTTTCAAAACAAAACCTGTGGCTGTCTTTCCAGTTCCCTTTTCAGACTCTTCTGCTCCAGCTGTTAAAAGAGAAACAACAGTGGCAGAAGGATAAATGTGAATCACACAGCAGAATCTCCTACAAATAGCATTCCTCCTATTCCTTTGGCACCCTCACATTTTGAATGCGCAGTTCTTTGAAAAAGCCTTTTTTTCACCAGTACAAAAAAAAGGCTATCTGGACAGCTCTAGAAAATACAAAGAGAAGAAGTGAGAGTTTGATTCACAAGAACACATCCTTTGTTTGATATTGGTACAGCTGCAGTGTGAAGTGTTTTCCCTGGGCTTGCAGAGACACTGAAGCAGCACAGCTGACCTCTGGAACCGGGAAACAGCTCCATGGGCACTCTCATGTTTCCAGCCCTTGTAGCAGGCACAGAAAGAGAAGAGAGCTGTTCCAGCACAGGTCTGACAGTGCTTTGTTTAACCCAGAAAAAGGGAGCCCCAACCCTGGCAGTGTTCAAGGCCAGGCTGGACTTTGAGCAACCTGGTGTGGTGAGAAGAGTCCCTGCCCATGGCAGTGGGGGCTGCTCACTAGCTCACCTGTAAGGTCTATTCCAACCCTTTAACATTCTGTGCTTCTATTCGAAAATGAACAGAGTAACAGAACCTTTTGCCTTTAGCACTAACATGGACTGAGTAAATTGAGATAATGCTCAAAAGCAACACTGGTTCCACAGAAAAAGCTCACTGCTTATTGTTTTAAAGGGAGGCAGGGAAGGAGAAAAGCCTACTCAAGGGAATACAAGAAACCTATGTACATCAATACCACAAAACTGGTAGCTAATATCTACCTGAAAACAACACTTTGGAAACACTGCTTGGAAGCTGGTAGGAAAGTCCACAGCTAAAGGAATGAGCCTGGCTCTGACTGGAATTTTGGTTTGGTTGTTTTGTAGGGTTTCTTCCCAACTCCTATTTCCTCTCCCTTATTACCATAAACAGATGCAGATGATTAAGAGCCTAGCAGGGAAGAACTCTGGCAGGGCCAGGCAGAAGGGGTTACATGATCTCCTGCCACTGCTTCCACAGGGCTCACAGGCTGGATTGCATTTTCTTGAGCAGCTGATGAAGGATTAAGCCCAGCAGATGACTACAAAGGGTAATTGTCACATCTTAAACCAGCACAGCTAAATCTACCAGTGTTTATGAGACAGTAGTTTATGTTAAAGGTCCAAACCCCAAAGAAACTAATCACTCCTTTTAAAAGACTTGTCATTATATTCTAAGTAAGTGGCTTTCTTACTCTCGTAAGATTTTATAATTCCTCATGCCACTTCTGCCTTTTCCAACAGGATACTGAGGGAATTAATTCATTAAGACATCAAGATCATTTGAAGAATTGAAGGAAACAAACTGCTGCAAAAAGCTAGAACAATTTGCTAAAAATTGTTTTCATTATCCCACTTAATAATGGAATAATGCACTTGAACAGCAGAGAATTTTCTAGTGGGTTATTCAGGAGGAATTGTTTTGTGCAGCTCATTTCTGTGTTAGTATTAGAACTTTTCTTGAGTTACTTCAATGTAAGGGCTGTATACATTTGTATTTCACAGCACATAATGTCTGCTCATAATGCAATGCTGTGTCACTCAAACCGTGAGAAAATGAAGAAAGTAATTTTCAGAAGCACTAAATACTTAAGGAAACAACAATTCATTAATATAATCACTAAAAAGCAAGTGATTAGATTACCCCAGAAGACAAATTCCATGCCTAAAGTTGCACCTTGTATATACATGGATTTATATGCATATATATGGAGAGACAGGTGTGCATACACCCCTGCCAGGGAAGGGTTCCCTAGGAGTGCTGCTGAGGGTCTGGAAAGGCTCCTTCCCTCCCCTCCTCCCACTGTGCTGCAAGGACTAATGCAAGGCAGCTACCTGGAGAGAAAAAGGAGCCTTCATAGCATATTTATAAATGTTAAATGGCAGGGAAAGCTGCTGAGAGATTCCTCAAGCTCAGATCCTCATCTTCTCCTGCGTGGCCATCCCTGGGACACACTGGAAAACAAGGCAGCCATTTTCTCATAAGCTGTTCCACTCAGCAAACCAGATTGAAGGGCTTGATAAGCTGCTGCTCTCTTCCTGCAGTGACTGAGGGCAAAAACAACCCATCACCCACAAACAGGTACAGGCACAGCCACCTCTGCACCCAAAAACAACCCATCACCCACTAACAGGTACAGGCACAGCCACCTCTGTGCTCCAGCTGTGAGCCTGAGCAGGCACAGAGAGGGCAGAGAGGGAGGAAAGGAGAGAAGGAGGGAAAGATGGATGGATGGATGGATGGATGGATGGATGGACAGATGGATGGATGAGAACTCATCCATATTCCTGGGCTGCGCTACCCTACCTCTGTGCAAAACCTTACGGATGTGCGACATGGTGCTGCTTGCTCACAGTTTTGTGTTTCCAAAAATAAACTGCCAGTGTGAGAAAATACTTGGCTTTTACAGAACCTGTGTCTGTAAGACACTGCCCTGTGAGGAAAAATCTTGTGGTCCTTATGGAAGAGTGATTTTAAATGCATTCAGCACAGGTATACATGCACCTGTATGCACACGCATACATGACACAATTTTCATAGGCAACCTGGCTGTAAGTAACTTTTCTCACATGTAACCTCATTCAAATAACTTTTCTGGGAACCAGACTGTCAAAAACAGTGAGGACCCCAACTCTGCACAGTGTACAGATTGGGTATTCAGTATAATAGCTTGAGAATAGAAAGGTCTGTCTCTAGATGTAAAGCAACAATTCATGACACCTATACTTAGGTTTACTTCTTGTCTTCTACTATAACCCAGTTTCTTGTCATTTTTGTAAATCTCCCTGTTTTATAGGAGTGTTTTGAAACGGGGCAGCAAGAAATCCTGGGAGATGCCATTTCAGTCTCAGCAAAATGTGTTCAGCCTTTGCTATGCTTAAATGTGATGGGAAAAAAGAATTCCCACTTAGGTTACATCAACAGAGACTATTAAAATCCATCTGCTGAAGTCCTCCACTATTCTCCACATGCTGCCTGCCCAGCCCTGGCTCTTATTTCAAGACAAAGCCAGGCTCTAGCCAGACCACCCAGCCTGGCCCAAGGAAGTGCAGGAAGTGGGGTACATGTCCCCACTTGGCCACTCCCAATGGCCTCTGCCTGGCTGGCCTGACTGTGCTGCACTGGGCTCCCTCCCTCTGCATGGGGGCTCCACAAACAGAAGGTGACTCCCTGAGCCACTGAAGGCCCCAGGCCTCAGGCTCAGTTCAACCCACACAGGCTCTGGTGTCTGTGCCTGGCTTGGCTCTGCAGATGCAAAGGCACATTTAGTTCATTCCATCCAGCTTGGACATCTCTCTCCAGTGGCTGGTCCACAAGAGATAGCAGCACAATCCCATTACCTGAGGCAATCCCTTTGGTCAGCTTTAAGCAATTTTGTCACAGGCTATCAGTGGCCAGGAGTACCAAAACTAGGACTGCTGTCAATACTATGATTTTTAAGCACTACACCTAGGAATTTTCCTTTCTCTACAGAAAACAGGAGAACAGCCAAGGACATGACACACAAATGATAATGCTTAAGACTGTAGAAAACCTAAATGTGAGAAAAGCAGACCTGAGCTGCCAAAACCTAAGACACTGCCTCTGCTTTGCTTTTCCCAGACAGAAGCAGAGTCTGGCTCTGACCTCTCCCTTCCTATTGCCTGCAGCTCCCCCCAGCACCTGCTGCTGCTTCCACGCTGGGCAAACAGCAGCAGCTGAACTCAGCAACACTAACATGACATTTTGTGCCCCAGTACCTGCTCCAGCTCTTGAGCACAAGCATTAAGTTTGTCCCTGAAAATTCTGCATTTGCAATTTCACACATGCTCACTAAGGATGTTAAATAAAAATGGTTCCCAAAACATCATTCCTAATGCTGCAAACTTCTGTAACTGTTTCCCAGAGTTACTCCATGAGTCTGCAACGAGCCTAATGTAAAGGATGGCTGTACACCAGAGATGATTCTGGCCAGCTTTTTAAGACAAAAAGTCAGAATAAACACAAGTAGAGCATCAGCAGTTAAAACATGTGATACCCTCATCAGTCATCAAAACTACTGAAACAAAGCCCTGTTCTACATGATTAGCTGGTGAAGAACATGTTTTTTTCTGTGGCCATTGATTTTTACTGGGTAAAGTAATAAGTCTTGTTTTTCTGCCAAGTATTGATGCACTAAGTCATTTTTAAAATATCTTTTATTTTGAAATGCAAGATAGCTTAAGTTTTAGAGTAGAAAGTCTCCTCACTCCACTAAAATTCAAAGTATGTAAAACCACAGCTCTATCAATCATGTCATCTGCGCTAAAAACGTCTTTTTTTTTTTTTCTTTTTTTTTGCCACAAGACTATGATATCATGTGCAGGTGGTAACATCTAAACGCGTACATATAGAAGACATATGTAAAAGCAGACTACTCATTTTCTTGATCCAAACAGTAAGTAGAAATGAAGCCATGCTGATCTAGCTCATACACCTCTCGGCACTAGAGGCTTCTCACTAGACCTGCAACCCTCATGCTGAAACATCATTTCCAGAAATGAAGCACACAGCTCCCCACACCTGTTTCATACCATCAAACCAGATAAAATGGCTTCATCTCATCCAGGAAGGAAGGAGTTCAGCATTGGGTTGAGGAGTCAGACAAGCACCATATGGCTAGAAGGGATGGGAAGACAAAAGTGAGGGCTGAACCACCCCTCAGTGGCAGCAAGAGTTACATTGGCTCAGCTGTGTTGTCTAATCAAGTATTCTAAATCAATTAAGAGTGAAGCCAATTTGTACACATGAATCTTTGTATTTATAAATGAACCTAAATATTCCACAGTAATATTCCATTCGGTTTATTTCCTGTAGTACATGGAGAGAAACCAAGGAATGACTGAGCTCATTAGCCATGAAAACATGTTGTTTTATCAGGCAAGCTTTTGTCCAACAATAAAAAATGAGCAGTGAATGGATGAACCCTTCCTTCCCTATAAAACAATGGTTCCCCATGCAGGAATGCCAGTTAATGCTGGTTAACAGCAAACATGCTCTCTCAGTTGTTTGGAATTGTCACTGGGTTTGTAAAAAATCCTCATGCATCTTCCCAGAATAATACATTTCTCACAGATTTTAAAGGAAACAGAAAGACACTTTCTGTGTGTAGAGATCATCATTTAATGGCCCAGGACAGTGAGCCATAGCCTGCCCTAGGCACACCTGATCTGCCCATGGCTTGCTTTACAGAAGGTGCACAGCAAGGTAAAGCATTTCAGCAGTGACTCAGCACTGTGTGTTCATAGCCAGCCTAAGCTTATTTAAGAGCCTGTGGCTGCCATGTGTTGGGGACAGACTGTGGAGCTGGCTGGAAGCTCCTTGTGCATCCGTCAGCACTGGGCAGCAGCAGGACAGGGCTGACACTACCCTGGGATGGGAGCACAGCTCAGGGAGAAGGGAAGGAGGGCAGGACACTGCTTTTGAATTGGCTCAGGTCACCTGCTAAGAGTTGGATTCCCATGGTCCACAGGAGGAAGTGGAAGCCGAGCAGCTGGTGGAGCTGTGAAGAATTATGTGTCTTTATACCCTTCATGCAAAGTGAGAGAAGCAGAAAACACTGCTTAGAAGAATCTTGTCTATTCTGCATGCACATACATACCCATGTGCAGAAATGAAGTACATGCTTTTGGTCATACTGGAAAGCACAGGGAGGTAAGAAATAAAGAGTCACTGTAATCTGATTAGCTGTGTAATTAAGACTAAACTGGGAGATCAATGAGGGAAACTGTAAGGAGGGGTTTTTTCAGCACAGTATGCTAGAGAAAAAATGAGAAATCTGGTGGAAATCTAATGGGATAAAGGAACAGATGGTAGGTGGACACCCAAGGGACACGAAATATGCTTAAAGATGATAATGGCTAACAATATGATTAAGAGTACATGCAATCTCACAAAACACTGCATGGAACTGAAATGTAAGTACTAAGGCATAAACCCCTTAATATTATAGATTAGATTTACATACTTTCACAGACACCTATAAGACAAACAGGAAGAACACTTACAAAAAGGTTCTTTATAACACAAGCATCTGGGCTATTTAAGGGAATGGCTCATGTTGTCTTGAGAAACTGGCAAATAACTGTTACAAATATGGTACAGGACCACAGGACACATATAACAATAAATAATTGACTCACTACAGAAATGAACAAGTACAAACCATCATCCGAGGCCCAACTCGCATTACCTCACACTCTACTGGCCTGTGAGGACTCTGGGGGAAAAAGGCAGATCAAACCCTACCCACTTTTTCAATCATGACTATATCAGCAACTTCCAGCAAAACCTTCCCCATAACACACTGCTCTCCCAGCTGGTGCACATGCAGGAGCAGGGATTGTGGTCTAAGAGCTGGACACACAAGCAGGTCAAGGCAAGATGGCCACTGATGCTCAGGCACTGCTTTCAATTTTTTTCTTATGCTCCATCAAATTTGCTACAGCAGTCTCATTAAACTATGGTGGTAGTGTGCCTTCTAAATATTTGCCAATTATTAAATAATACCCATAAACAATACAGCCCAGCTGTAGAATTATTTCTCCACAAAGTAAATGAACATTATATATAAAAATGCCAGATATATACAGATAGATAGATACATAAGTACACAAAACAGTGTTAAACAGAGTAAATGCAAACAAATAAGAGATAAAAATCAATGCTGCATTTACTATAACCCAGTTATTTATGTAGATTTATTTTCAAATATATCTGATTGCACTCATAGCACTGATGAAGACAATAGTAATGCACTAAATATCATTGAACACTTAAACTAAAATTCCTCCTTGATCATCCCTACATAACCACTTTGATTTTATTTTGCCACCCTAGGACAAGAACAACCTCATAACCAGAAGGTCAGAGAATTCTTACTGTGTTATGAGAGCAAACTAAATTATTTCCAAAAGCAGGAGTCCTCTCCCAGGCCCAGTCCTGCTTTTGGCTCTCCCATCTCCAAGTGGCACTAATTTAAATGAGGGGCCTGGTAGGTTTAGCACTTCAGCTGATATCAATTACTGCTGTATCACACAAAGCACTCCCTGAAGTAATCAAGAACTAAGCTGCTTATGGCAGTAGTGTAAAAACTGCACTCGAAATTAAACAGAAGCCAGTACACAGCAGAGACACAACCCTCCCCTCTGTAAGAAAAAGAGATTTAAATGGGCAGCTGCATTCTGCATCAGCAGAATTACAGCCATTTCTGTGAATGGTTTTAAGGTGCATACAGAGGTCACTGTGTTCCATAGATTGGGTTACTGCACAGCCAACAGATAATGACTACATAAAAGAAATAACTGGGCACTGGACTGCCTTAAAACAACTGAAGAGAAACAGAATAAGCCAGAATGATGCTGACTCTGATGCAGCTTCAGAGCAAGCATCATCCTCTAATTTACTCACTACTAACTTATGAAAACTTCCCCGTGTTTTTACAATCGTAAAATAAAAAAACACAAAAAAACCAAGTCACAAATCACAGATTTAATTTTATTTTTAATTCTAGCACAGGAAAATGGTGGGAGGTAATGGAAATGGGCCCAATTAAATGTGATGTAAGGAACCAACAAGACACAAACTCTTCAGAAGACTAAGTTGTAACAGCTGTCTTGCACTGTTGTGCTTTTGTCTGTTCTTGGGATCCCACCTCAATGGTTTCTGCTCAAGGACAATTTTGTTTAAGGATGCTTCAAGCAGTACTTGTCATATAGGGCAGGCTCACTCAGCTGAGCTCAAGCCCCTGCAGGCCCCCCTCTCTGCACAAGGGCAGATACAGATAGGCTTCCTGGCACCTTTCCATCCTACAATTTCCTACTGCTATTACACTGATGATTCAAATCTAATTTTAGCAAGCAAGCAAGCCTTCTGCTGTCAGCAGCCATTGTTCCAAGACAGAAGGAAAATACTTTAAGCACATTTTCGTGCCTTTCAGCATCTGCATTCTGTATTGCTTTTGTTCCTGGAGAGGGGCACAGAAAAGGAAAATAAGGGGAGCACTTCCCAAGATAAGGAGGTAAGATATCACTGTTGTCACTTACCATTTCCTAAACAAATTAAATTTTCCCAAACACTGCATGGGCAGCAGAAGGGTTTTATTCATTTAGGAACAAATGCTTTGAAAATCTAACAAACTTGCTACTGTAATAAAGCAATATTCAAACCATATTCCCCTAAGAACACATAAAAACAATGGGTTTTTTTTATTTTTTCAAAAATAGAAAAATATTTTTCACATACTTTGGTATAATTCAGTCCTACACAGCCACAACACTTATCTTTTTAAATAACTAAATACATTAATCTCTATACAGCTAAGTTTGTGTGTAAATGAAACTGCTTTACCAGTTCAGAAAGAATAAAAATAATATCCTTGATTATATACTATCTCACAAGATGTGACGATTCACCATGTTTCTAAGTGTTGGCATAAGAGATCAGAAAAAGAAAAGTAATTTGAATATTCTTTTGCATATTTTAAGATGGCCTTCAAAAGCCAAGTGAACACAGAATAACATGCTGAGTTATTAGCTGTACAGCAAAAGGAATCATCCCATAAAATGTGCATTATCAGTGAAAAGTTGCAAGGGATAAGATATTCACTGAACATCCTAAGTTCTGAAGATTATTGTAGAAGAAGGGCATAAATTCAGTTCCAATAACCAAGGATAAGATAAGCATAGAAATTCTTCCAGGCAAGGAAGAAAAAGGCCAGTTTGTCCTTAGCTACAGTACATTCAAGTTAGTGGTATGACATGTCCTGATGTTTATATTCTATGATTTTAATAAATCTACAATAGAAGATTAAATATATCTGCAGGTCTCCTAAATAAAATAAATGCTATACTGTGGTGCTGAAATATGCAAGGGTTTTCATTACCTAGAATTCATATCATAGAAAGCTATTTATACATTGGAACAGGAAATATTTACTAGCAGTTAACACCCTAAAAGGTGCAGAAAATGTTACCTGTGCAATACACTGCTATACTGTTGTCTCAATGGCAGCAGACAGAACACAGGGATCAAGTGTTGCAGTCCCCGAGGACAGACATTGTGTAACCTGCCCAAGGTATTTAATTTGATCTCTTTGTTCAAGTCAGTGACATTTGCATTCATTCACATTCAGAAAGTTATTAATCTAAAAAAGCTAAGGAGTCTTTCATTTCTTCTTGTCTCCAAACTCCATTTGTTCTTCTATAAAATTAATGCCATAAATAAAATGTTGCATTTAGACCTGCTGTGATACTGCCAGCCAATTTTGCTGCAGATAAAGGTCGAGGAAAAATTTATTAAAAAACAAAACAACATTTTTTCCCCAAACTCCCTGTATTAAAGAACAGTGCCAAGCATTTAAATAAACTCCCAACATAGGTCAATCCTTAATGGGTTTGTAAGTGAGCTGTGTGTTTTAAGTGCTAGCCTTTGGAGCTTTACTGAACTATTTCTTGTCAGCAACTGCCCTCCAGAAACCTGTGACCATCATCTGAACTACATAACCAGTCTGGATGAGAGCCCAAACCCTAACTGAAGGCCTTAATAAGCACAAATCCAACAAGAGACAAAAGTTACCTCCTACCTCTGCTGCGTTTCCTCAAAAACACAAGTTTTGAACTCAAACATTCAATTCTTGCATTAAATACGCTGAAAGAAATTTCATTTTAGAAATTCATCTGAGCTGGATGTAAAAATTTCAGCTAATTCCTTGTCTCAACTTCAATGAATAAAAATCTGTTTCCTGTTTGAATTCTTGTTCTTATTTCCAGTGCATCAGTTTATTTCCATAGCATCCAAACAAAAAGAGCCTTCTCATGTCATAAACCTTCACATGGTAATTACCAGATCATGGCCAACTCATAATTTCAGTCTTCTTTTAACAGAAAAGATTGGATTGTACATTTTCTACTATAAAAATGAGCTCCTGCAGAACCACCAAACTATTTCTGCAGTAAACCCAAATTCTCTGAGCTCCTGGTATGAGTACCACTCATCCACGTTGCACTCCCACACCAGTGAAATGTCCTCCATTCCACATGGACAGCAAACTCACTTTTTATTTGTTAGTCTTGTAGTCCTACATCAAAACATTGAATCACTGACTGGGACACCTTCAGGATACACTAATGACAACTGCTGAGGGAGCTTCAGATATTATGGGCTTGCACAGATTAACACAAGAAGACATCACCTTGCTTCTCCTCATCACTACCTTTACAACTGAGTAATGTGAAATTATGAATGGATTAAGAGCACAATAATAAGAAAACTAACACCTAAAACCTCCTGGAGACCAAAGCAGGCAAACAGGAACAAAATGTTGATATTTAGCTCAGAAGCAGCTCAACATAGCTTTTTCCAGTGACTACAACTGGAGCCAGTAACTGCTGCATTTGCTTACAGATTCAGTTGGTATTTTAGGGACAGCATGCAGGACAGGCTTCTGCAAAAGCAGACAAGCACTTCCCATGTGTTGTTATCATACAGAATTACCAGAGACACAGTCCTGTGCATCTGGCTTCAAAGCACAGGAGATCCTGCAACCACTGCCTTCCTCATGGCAGGAGTGCACACAAACCAACAGGCGACTCTGGATGGATGCTCAACATTGACTTGACAGATAGGGAGTTGCACACACAAGGTCTTGGGATTTAATGCAATGAAAAGCAAAAATAGAAATACAGATAGAAAGCAAGGTATGGGTTGGGAAAATGCAAGACTTAACATGTTTGGTATGAAAAAAATTCAGATCAGTAATAAGGAAGGTAGGGAAGGAAGGGAGAGAGTGCACTGAGATATACATGATGTAGGAGGTAATAAGGGCAGCCAATCTAGAGAGTAAAAATTAAAAAAGAAAAGCACCAGAAATCATGATAATGGAAAAAATATATATTCTCTAGAGATTTAGGAGAACCTAGACTCTTGAATCTCCTGATTAAATGAAGGTGGGTCTCTGGAAAGCAAAAAGGTGAAGAACTAACATTTGAGTAAAGAAAGATAATTTTTTTGCAGGTGAAAAATGGTAAAGTAGGCAAAGAGATAGTGGGATAATTGTTTACAAATATCTAAAGGAAGAATGCACATAGAAAAAGGATAACATTTTCTAACAGCTGTGGAAACTCAAAAAGGAGTACATGGAAAATGAAGGCTTTTTTGGTGGTTTATTTTTGTTGGGGTTTTTATATAAAAATATTGAGGAACTAGAAGGAAAGGCTTTTTGGAGGGAAATGACTGCTGGCCTGCAAAAAACTGCCAGAGGGAATACTGCAAAGATACTGCTGGACTAAGTAACAGAAAATGAACTGATGGAACAGTCCTGTACCAGAAAGAGAAATGCTTTGGATAATGCAAAAAAACACTTCCCAGTCTGCTTATCTGTACGCTATGTATACAACTAAGATATATTACCTGAAAATTTGTGCTCCCTTTTTAATACAACAGTAATGTACTTTATTACTGATTTTAACAGGCTTTAATAGGAGGAAGCATACATTCAATTATTTTATTACATGCTTTGAATATAGATGGTGAGCATCTGCACTCTAGTTTACTCCTCCTGTCCTCATCCTCTCATAAAAACAGCACTGGCACATTTTAGAATTCAGAGCAGCCCTCCCCAGCCCAGCCGCTTTCTTGGCTGGTTTGCTGGGATCTATATATCCAATCTAATTATTTTGATTCCCATTTCCAACCCTATCAGTGGTGCAGTGGTGCAAGAAATCAAAATGCCAGTCTCCTAAATGTGTTAGAACCTAAGAGCTAACAGCTACTCATTTGCAGAGGCATCACTGCATGGCCCAAAGCCTCTGCCACCAGGCAATTTACATTCAGGGTTCTGGATGTGACTCGAGAGGGGTTTCCCAGCACACCAATACAGAGCATTTCATAGAACACTTCAGATATGCTACAGGTTGTTGCATCATCTTATTTTGTCACAGCATAACTGACAAAAAAACCCCCAGCAACGCTTTGTTCAAATTTTGTCTCTTTTTAATGACTCAAGTCCTTCTTCTTTGTTATTTTTCCCTTTGTTTTCTTAAAAGGCAAAAAATAGAATCATATAAGTTAATCTTCCCTTAAGTGATTAGAAGAGAGAGTCAGCAATAATCCTGCCAAAACACCTACTACCCTCTCCAATCAGGGGGATCATATGCTGCTCAGTAGCTGAATTTCCCTGTGGATCTTTGCTTAGAAGCTGTCCCCTTCTTGAATTACAGTCTTACTTAGATTACTAATGCTCAGCACCACCAAAAATATTCTCATTCATTTCTTCAGCTTTTACAAACATGATAACATGATTTGTGTTTAAATATAAGCGTCACCGTTTTACTTTTTATTATGAATATCATATGTTTGGCAAGCTGTCTGACCTTCCTCATGATGATGAATGCTGCAGCAAACAATTTGCTGTATCTTTAAAGAAATGGCCAATTCAATTACATTATGCCAGAAGCTTTCAAATCCCTCTCTGCCAAATGTCTTTGCTATATCCTGCCACAGACAGCCCATTTGTATTCCAGCACAGTAGGACACTTGTTTTGTTGAAGCACACAGTTCTAGTTAGGTACTATCAACAGAGCAGTATTTCAGCTCTCCAGCTCTGTGCTCCTTCCACCCCCTCCACCCTCGGTTATCAGGATTTTCAATTTTACTGACCAAACGTGTATGCATTACTAATCATGTGCATGAAATGCAGCAGTTATCGACTGCTACAACAAAATACATTAGTGGCCAATTACAGGAGTTCTTGGCAGCAATGGTTATCATTCTAGTGGATTTAATCATTGCACTTAAAGTGAAGCTTGAGATTCCCTTTGAGATTACACCACTAATTGCTTCTGTTTTGCCAGTTACTGCATGAGCTGTTTGCAAAAAGGATCCTAAAGATGCTTTCTAAATATGGGAAAGCAGCAAACAGATGAAGCCTCCTGTAATGAGTGTCCCTCCCCCGAAAAACCACAGTGTCAATTTATTCATGCCACAATTCTCCTCTCGGATTCATATCCCCCTGTCACCTCCTCTTTCTCTCTCATTTCTTGCTATTTGGGCAGACAGCAGCAATACAGCTGCATTGCTATTCATGTGAATCATGCGCACACTATCATTTATTTATATAGATACTGAGAATATTACACTCCAAAAATAAAAAAAAGCTTCCCTCTCTCTTCTGTGTTTGCAGAGAGGATGCTACTAATTATTATTATGATTATGACAGAATGTTTAAATGGTCTTAGACCTTAAAAAAAAAAAAGGAAAAAAAACAATTTAGGCCAAGTACATGAATTATTACACATACAATACCATCCTAATAGGCTTCCACCCTCCAGAAATTCCTAAAAACAAACACTCCCCCTCCCAAGGAATTTGCAATATAACATATTGTTCTTTAAAAGCCCACATCTACTTCCAGGTTGTCAGTAGTGATGAATTATCTGGTTTACAGCCTCATAAAGCAAAAGTGTCTACATAGGGCTTTAATGCTGAGGCCCACCTCAGGACTTTGGTACCTTTCATATGTAGTGATACACAACTTTCCAAACATGAAAGAAATGCTTCAGGTGAAACAAAGAGATATAATTGTCATCAACATTTTAGGTCTGATCAAAATAAGTAGTCTTTCGAGGACAAAAAGAATGGGGAAGGACTAAAACTACAGCTTTGTTAGCTGAGAACAAGCTATTTTAATCAATAAAATTGTTTAAATAACTTTTTTTGGCTCCTTTTCATTAAAAATTTCAGCTACTCAAGCTTTCCATTATTCAAACACCACTCTGTGAACAACAAAGAAACACTCAAAAATATAAAAAACCCCCAACAATCCTCAACAAAAATTTTCTCATGAGATTAAAAAACCTCCTATGTTTGTCTCAACAGACACCAACATTTTTGGGGCTTCAGTAGATGCTAGGTTGATAAAACTTTAATTAGAAACTTAATTGATCTCTGTGAGAGAGATACTGTAGAGAAAGTTTTAAATCCCCAGAGACTTCTACACTATAAACAGCAGAGCATATGACATCTTTAAAAGCTGTCAGAAACCATACACTGTGATTTACAAAAAAAAAAAACAAAAAAAAAAATAGCAATCTCTGTGAAATTAACTGCTAAAAGAAGTTGAAAAAGCTTCATCCTGCAGTATCAACAGGCTACAGCACCAGCACCAGGCAGCTTCACTCCAGGCTCTGAGCAGGGCACAGATAATACCCACACAGATAACACCCTGGGAAAGAACAGAGGGCAGCAGAGCAAGGGTCACATCCCTGCTGCACTTATCTTGCTTCATGCCCAGATGTAGATTTGCTCAGAACCAGTTGATCTTTCCAGAGCAGCAGGCACGAGAACTGCTGCACACAGGATGCTCTCAAACCAAGGCCAGCTCATTTTCATGCTTAACAGAGAAAATCTTGCCCCAAGGCACTCAATTTCAAGTCTGAATGAGAAAATCTGTAGGTGATGCAGTAACTACAGTAACTGGCAAATAATAAACTGGGTGAAACACCCAGAGATCAATCCTATATTCATGAAGGAACACACCACACAATGCAATTGGATTATCTCCATTTCTTAGCTCACTAGTTCTTGATTTCTACCTTATTAGACCACAATTAAGGACCATTTTCAAGTACAAAGTAACACAGTACTGACACAGTATCTTTGTCACTATACCCACAGGTCCTCCAGTCCAGCAGAATGACTGCCTGCCTTTTGTATGGGCAAGCTCCTGTCTCATGTACATGGGCACAAAATCTAAATTACAATTCCAAGAAGACTGCAATTGTATCTGGAATTTCTAGTGCTATCTTTCAAATGAGGAAACAGGAACAAATCAGGACAAGAAAACATTCCCAAAATGAACAGCTGAGCTTATGTAGCGCCCAAAATACAAAAGGTTGGGAAATAGCTGTCTTTCATCACTGTCAAAAGCAATAGACTAAAATATGCAGAGTAGGACTGATAACACAGGAAATAAATGAAAACATTTGCTTCATTTTAGTATAGAAGTTAAAAGAAACAAGGCGAAAACCTCTCTCAAAGGTCCCTGCTGGATTTAAAACAGAGCTGTTGAGCCTACTGGGGTTTCAAAACATGCCACTATCATTTAAGAACACTGAACTTCTCTTCTTTAATAAACCTTACACCTGTTCACTAGTCCAGAGACTTAATTCTAAAACTATACACAGCAAGTGCAAGGCAAGGAAGCAGAACTTCAATGAGAACTGCTAAAACAGGAAAGCAACCAGTTCTTATAATTCAGTCTCAGGCATTATTTGTAATTCACCTAACTTACAAATAAAAGAACAATAATACTAAATGCTACCATGACGTATTTCTTAATGAATTAAAAGTCTTATGTGTGCATAGCTCACAAAGCCTGGCAGAATTTTAGGTTACATATATAATCGTCTTTAATACTGAAAGCAATGAGAGACATTTTTGTATACTACTCTACTGTAGGGATAAACACAATAAACACTCTAGCAAAATGAAATACACTTTTTTATGCAGTGATGTGATGGATATCAATTTGTAAGTTCATTAATTAAGTAGAAGAACATGAATAAACCATGGCACAGATTTGGGATAAACAGCACTGGTAACAAGTTTAGACCAGATTACACTGAGAGACTTTCAGCTGGTAGGAATTGTTTTCAAAATTTAATGTAGACACCAGTAAGGATATTCAGCTTAGTAAGGCTCTCTAAAACCAAAGATAATTCTTTTAGCATGAGAAATGCCAGTAGGAAGAAAGGCTCCAGCTCTAGCAATTGTTTCAGAAAACTCAATTAGCTTGCCCATTTTTAAAAATATGTTACGAGTAGAAAGAAGTTTCATGGTATGAAAAATGTATCTGCTTATTAATCTTACAGACATTTCATATATGAATATGTATGATTAAATAAATGCTTTAAATAATAAGTGACACATCAACATAGCTTTTCAACATGTAAAATAATTTTTTGCAACCAGAATAATGCTTGGGTTGCCAGGAAAGAATGCTATGTAGATAAATGGCAAATATTCTTCTTGCCTTTCAGAAAACTGCATAGGCTGGGTTTGGGACTGGGGGACTCCAGATACCAAGGAATGTCTTCCACATGCCCCGTCCAAGCTGATGAAGAAAAGCTGTCACTGTCCTGTTTTAGTGAAAGCAAACCCCAATCAAGACAATAGGTTTTGTCTCAAAAATGAAATGAGCATTAATCCTTTCAAAGACAACCTTCCACGAGCTCATCTTCTCAGCCTTCAGCCTCTGCTGACCTCATATTTAACCTGGCCTGACCTTCATTCTGCTGAGTCTCAGTTCGTTACTATGATTACAAACCAGCAAGATCAAATTAAGCTTTAAGAAACTCAGATATTACTCTGAAGATAAATAACTGCAAAGGCAAAACATCAAAATACCAAGAAATCCTGTTCATAAGCTACGTTTCATTCTGTGCAGACTTCAAGGGTAGCAACAAAAACAAAACGTACCACAAAGCACTGCAGGCTCTACAGCAATTCCCTCCCTTGCAGGTACCCAACCACTTCTGGTCTTTGTCAATTCAAAAGCCAAAGTATTGTCTAAAGCTACAATAGCAATTAGGCACGGAGATGCTGAAAAATATTTCACAGTCTTAGCATTTTGTAAAGCTGCTTTTCCACTAAGTATTCACTTACTCAGGTGCAAGAACAGTCAAGGTCCCCAGTTTGCCCCAGATTTTCCCTTCAGGCCAGTTTTATCCTTAGGTACCTGTGCACAATAAAATAAACAAATAAAAAAATTAATTTACATTACTCCTCGTAAGCTCATCTCTTGATTATATCAACTTTTATGGCCCCAATGTAAGAATTCAGATCTCCAGTTTTTCTCAGAGGATTATTTCCCATCAATATGGTTAACCTGAAGCAAACTCAAAGCTGTTTTCCACATGTAAAAAAATTAGTTTTATTTGACCAGTATATATATATATTTAGATTTACCACGACCCTAAATGAAAGAGTTTTCTGTAAGAAAACTCATGTAAATTCAACCTAATAGATGGTGGGATTGCATGGTTTAGGTGTATTTCATCACTTGTTTTTAGGAGAATAAACAGAGAGCACACAGTTAAGCCTTTGTCAGCCATATATTTAAACCACCTTAAAGCTGTTAACATGTGACAAGCCAATCCTACGTATGCAATTACTGCTTTAAAAACTGAAAGAAGGTTCGTGTACAGGTGCACTGTCACTTAGTTAAGGAGCTCAAAAAATAGAGTTATTCTTTCTCCTGGCACTAGTATGAATTAAAAAAACATTTTCAAAATGTGCCATTCAACCATATGGAATCAATTTTTGCAGACATATGGAGCGCCAATTAAATAAGGGTGGCTTTGCTGACACAAAAGTCCACCTGCACGTATTCAAATTTTCCAGAATTAGACCATCTAATTTAGAGCAGCCCATTTAACAGTAAGAGAGTAGAAAAGCAATGTATTTGATATGACACAACCTCTGCAACCAGCCTCCTTAAATAGCAATTGCAGCCTTACTTTTGGCCATGGTAAGGATATAATCAGATAAGATTGAATTAAGCTCCCTTAAAACACAGCTCCAATTACATCAGATCAAAGGAAAATAATTTTTCGTCTTCTCCATCACACAAGTAAATATATAATTGGGAAATTAATCAAGGTACAATTTTTCAAGTAAGATTTTACCAGAAGTCAACAGAAATTTAAAAACTCACTGTAACCATGCTTCCTAGATTTTCCTAGGTTTTTTGCACATATTTTCCCACAAGAAATGTACAGAAAGCACGCCACTTAAAGAAACAGAAGTCAACAAGCTATATACACACATCAACACCCTAAATAAAACCCTAATATAAGATAGGTATCATCCAATGATGTGGAAACTAACAAATTTTTAAGATAAGCTCTTCTAAAAACTAAGAAGTTTTTTTCCAAGGATTTGCAGTTAATTGGCCACCCTTGTTCAAATCTAGTTTGTCTGATGTTGTATAAGGTGATAACGAACAGGTTTTGTTCCACAGGACCCTAACCT
Source organism: Melozone crissalis (assembly GCF_028551555.1). Classification (NCBI taxonomy): domain Eukaryota; kingdom Metazoa; phylum Chordata; class Aves; order Passeriformes; family Passerellidae; genus Melozone; species Melozone crissalis. The sequence goes on along the minus strand of NW_026535791.1, from coordinate 55,213,134 downwards.
CACTCATGGAATACAGCAGCTAGAAGAGAGGCTGAAACTCGACCCAGGGGCTGCATTCCACATGGTCAGGGCACAGCTCCACACACTCCCTGCTCCAGGTCACCCTGTGCTCTCCAGAGGAGCACTCTGAGGACAGAAATGCCTGTCCTGGGACAGAGCTCCCTTTGGTGCTGCCAGGTAACAACACAGCCCTGCCAAGGGCACCGTGTGATCCCAGAGACAAGAAAACTGCAGAATCAGGAGCAAAGTTACAAACTTTGCTGTTCAACCAGGTTCCTAAAGCTCATTTTTTCAGAGTATTTAGCTTTCTATAACACCTTAACTAATTTCCTAGAGAAGCTGTATCCATCTAGCTTCCTAATTAAGGTGGCACACATCTCCCCTCACTTGTGAGCTGCCTCATTCACTATCTGTCTTAGGGTTTCTACAACAAATAAAAGCAGGTTTCCAGAGACCTGTGCTTCTTTGCTGCAGTCTTCATACACATCTGTTCCACTTGGAAAGACCATAAAATTCTGAGATCACAGAATTTAAAACTGTATCACAATGCAAATGTCCAGGGGAGCTCAGTTAACATATTTTAGACAATCTTAATTCTGTGCCTTCCCAGCAGCTCTTTACTCATGGCAGCTTTCAGAGCTTGGCTTTTTTAAGACAGTAGCCATTGAAATGGAGGAGCTCCATCTCGCTCAATACAGATATTCAAGCTTCCTCAAAACTTCTCATCCCAGCCTCATTATTGCCAATCCTGTGGACATGTGCTACTGCCCTCATCTAGTCTTGTCTTTAGGCTCAGTTTCCTATTTGGGATCCCAGTCCTACCTCCCTGCCTCCTTTCAATGGCCACTTGAGCATTCTCAACCCCTTCATTATACAATATGTTGCTCCCACCCAGTAACCAGAGTCCATTAGCTTCCAGCTCTCCTGGACCAGCACTCCTTTCCATCTCTCACCTTTCTGCACCCTTCACAGATCTGTTCCTATTTCCACACCACTTTTCACCTGCCAATGCTTTTCCCACTTCTTTACTCCCCCATTTACTTCCTGTGCCTCCCTCTTGCCCTGGCAGTTTCCAAATTTCTTCTCAACAACTAACTCCATGTGTTTTCCTGGCTCCTAGGCAGTCTCTGTGATTAGCATGCCACAGCCATGGCTGCTACGCTTTGTGCAGAACTCACTCCTAATGACGGGTGCTAAAGAGATCTGTACAAGGGCTAATGAGCAGGAACACTTCATTTCAGGATCCCTGAAGAACTGGGGCAGAAGAAAAGCCCAACCAGCAGTGCAGAAATAGAATTTTAGGCATTTAAATACCTCACTACAGACACCTATATATTTAGATGTCAAGGCAGCTGTATGAAGGCTTTGTGGACTGTAGCTACTTCGGTCTTGCTGTTAGATTAACACCATTCAATCTTTTACATTTAAAAACAAATTGCTTCTACAATGAACCACAATAAAGTCACCTGGAGTCTAAATCTTGACCTAAACTCAATCTACATCTAAGTTAACAGCAAGTTATATATCTTTCTTAAAACATTTTTTTCAAAGAAAAAACAGCCCTTGATTCTGTCAAACATATTAAGTACTATGGGGGAGGGAAAAAGGGGTATTAATTAAAAACAGGGCTTTCTTGGCACTATTTACCAAGGATAAGTGTTCTTATTATTATTCTACAGAAGAAAGTAGACTGTAGCATACCTTCATCTATTTTTGCCAGAAAGTATGAGCTAAACAAAGACATCTTCCTATTTTGTCTCAAACGTCCCTGCCTTTGTTGTGTGGGTGGGTTAAGAGTTCTTAGGCTGAATTCAAGATGATTCTAGAATATTACAGAATACCAGGTTGGAAGTGACCTCTTGAATTGCCTGATCCAACCTTCCATGGCAGAAGCCCAGTCTGGGTAAGATGGCCCAGCACCCTGTCCAGACAAATCTTAGAACTGCCCAATGCTGAGGAATCCACAGCTTCCCTGGGGATATTATTCCAACAGCTGATTGTTCCCATTATGAAAATTTTCCCTCTTGTGTTCAATCAGCATCTCACCAAGACTTTTAATCATTACCCTTTCACCTTTTCCATGGGACTGCAGAATAGTTAGTTTTTAATATTTAAATAGCAAATTATCAAAAATATTTAGGTACACTACAACAACATAACCTTCCCACAACCTTTTTTGTCCAACATAAAAAATTAGGTATAGATTTAATATCATTAATGAACATAGTATTTACAGATAAATCACTCATTCCTCTGTTCAGCCACACTGAGTTAAGTACACTTTCATGTTAAAGTGGTGTCTAATTACCTTTATTTGATCCCAAATGCAACAGGGAAATAAAAATGCTCATAATACTTGGATCTTGATAAGCACTCAACATTGAAACGTATGTGTTAGGATGGTATTTTTTCTTATTTCTTCTGAAGAGGTCTCAAACAGTCACATGAATATATTTAATTCAGAGAACTGCTTGTTCTTCCACTGCTTATATTTCCTGCTGGTGTTGAGGGCAGAAAGAGATTTAGTTATCCTGACTCCCAGCCCCAGTATTGCCTGACCCAGGAAATTCACCACTGCCACCTCCCATGGAGAAAGGAGGACAGTCAATATGAATCATGCTCTGGGAACTGGGCTTCAAAACCTAACTAATGCCATGACTACAACTCACACAGAAGCCAATTATCACTTGTGATCTGAGGCATTACTCCAAAGCTGGCACTCTGAGTATCCTATTAATCAGTATAGCCAAATGGGTTTGCTAGCTAGGGTAACAGGAAATTAATAACACAGCTATTAGTAGTAGATTGATTCTGAATTAAATAAAGAACAAAAAACCCAACACATACACATCATGAAACCCCTCAAAATACAAAAAAAAAAAATCACCAGTAAACTATGATCAAAAAGTCATAGAACAACTCTAAGTACCTGTCTCCTTTTATCTTAGGAAATCTTTTCACTCTGACTTTTTTTCCCTTCCTCACAAGAGCCTGGCATCCCTTATACCATGGTGGTTATATTCTAGTTTCCATCACCAGTGACACAAAAAATACACTTAGTTCACACCCACACAGAGGTCCTTGCCAGAAAGCTCAAGGCAATAATTTACAAATGAAGGTCCAACATTTTCCCCCAAAAACCACAAATACCAAGACAAGAATCACCCCTTTCCCCACCTCATCAAAATCAGAAGTGCCTGTGCCTCCCCAAAGTCTGCAAGAAGAAGGAAAATAATGATTCTTACCATCTAAGGGTTTCCTGACATGGAAAATTTACCATTGCAATGGTGACAGAATCACACAATGAACTAGTTTAAATCTTCCATGAAAGGGTCTGGTGGGGAGGGTTTGGCAATAAAAAGGTTTTTTGCTTAACAATCTTCATCCAAAAGAATCCCAGCTCACCTCAGAACATCTCTCTTTATAGAGCAAGCAGATTTCAGCATCATCACTACAGCTGTCATAGTCTGGCTGGTGCTACTTAGCTTGGTCACACAGGTAAGTCCTAGAACATTCCAGCAAACAAATCACCTGGGATTATACTTTAAACAGCCTACAGCCAATATAGTTAACATTTCTTTGATCCTTGAGCTTCACACTTCAGAGAGCTGAGGGAGAGAGGAGGTGTTGATACTTTCAGGAACCACTAATTACAGGAATTCATAGTGAAGGGCATTGCTAGAAAGTAACAGAGATGTTTAAATATAAACAGTGCAGTTGCTGTCACACAATTGTCCACGGAAGGTTTCAGTGCATTCTTCCACCCACACTGATGATCTGTATCGTGTTGAACAGAAAGAATTTTTCCATGGTATAAGTCCCTTCAATTAAAACACAATCTCTAGCACATTTTTTGTATTTGACCTCAAAGTAAATTATAAGTCAGATCCATTTTAACAATTTAATGTAAATATTATGGCCAGAATTTTTGAAAGATTTGCTATTACATTTAGTCAGACAAGCAGAAGTACAGTCTTCTGAACTCAGTTCATTTTTGAAAGAGAATTCATCCTGAACGGGAGCTACTGCTTTTTTATGGTACAAAATAAAAGTGACATTCAACTGGCCTCAATTATAACATTAATGATCTACTCAAAGTTATTTGTCTCCTTTTGAAATATGTGCAAAACCACATGGCAAGTTACTAGTAGAAGCAGGAACAATATCCTACTTTACTAGTTCTCTTCCTTGAGAGTACACCACTGCCTAACAAGGTATTTTACAAACACCCAGGCTTACATTATAACCATTCCCTAAGATATTTTTTTTTAATTACCATAATCACATAAAGCATAGAGTCTTTTCACAGCCAACTGAATATTTGGTGGTGGACTGAGCCTATCCACACCAGGAAGTTATATCTTACTTTTTTATCTGGCCCTCCAGTTAGACACTGAAAAGAAACCTTCTCTTTAAATCCTGTCTGGAATAAAATCTAGATATCTGTAGCCCATCCTTTATCAGCCACTTTTTCATTTACTAATTTAAGAACAACACTTCCTCCTGTTGCACACTTACCAGGAAGCAGCTATGCCATGAATATGTTATAAATACTATGCCCCTCTCAGACTGCAGCTTTCTGAAAAAAACAAGACAACCTAATGGAAGCAGTTATTTTTCTTTGCTTCCTGCCCACATTCTGGTTACCTAATACCAAATTTAGAGCTTTTGAAAGAATTTCACATCTCATTTTGCTTCTGTGGTTCCCTCCCTGAATCTGAGGTCATTGATGACATGCTGACTTCCCTGCAAGTCTACTTTCTCACAGAAGGGCCAAAAATGCAAAAGCAGAGTGATAACCAAACTGCAAGACATCACTGAGAACGGTTCTTCTGGGCTACAGGAGGTGACAAATGACTGAGAAACTTCTCTGCACCACACAGTACAGTCTGAGTAGCAGAAAGAATGCTACAGCTGCACTGGACCATCAACCCAGCATTGCCCTGTGCCTCAGCACAGCTCAGAGACATGGGATGACCCTTTTGGGATGAACATGCAACTGCAGGCAAGCACACGATGAATGCTCAGTTCTGCAGTTCCCATTGTCTATCTAAACCCCAATATTGCTTCTCAATACCCTACAAAAGGCAAAGCAGCCATAGGAAAGACTACAATTGTACTAGAGCTTTACAACTTGCTATTTTCTCTGTCTTTGCAATGGGTGCTTGTTTTTAGTAATTGCTAAGTAGCAACTTCTCCTAAATGATCATGGTAAGTGAACTGTGTTTAATACAACAAAAAAAGAACAAAATATCCATTGCATGTTCCCTTTCCTGAGGGGATCCATTCATTCCTGACCCCAGATCTAGTAATTGGTTCCATGATGAATGTTAGAAGGTGGGGACTAGAAGAGGACAAGTAAAATATGTTGTTATTAAAAGGTTTGGAAGAAGAACAGAAAAAGCATACTTCTCTTATCCACTGGCAACCACTGGAAAGACTGAAGCATGTTGTTAATGCCAAATAAATATAATCAAAACAAGCAGTTTCAGTCTCCCTTCAGACCTCTAGGAGACCTCAATACTTCAAATCAAAAGACTCATCTCATAACTTAACTTTCTACTGTCATTCCAGAACAAATCTCCTGTGCAGCTTATTAAACTGTCCTTGCACCTGCTCCAATCCAAGTCCATCTTTCTGCTCACTGCAAAGGACCATTGGACACAACATTACAAATGAGGTCTCAAGAAAGCTTTAGGAAATGCTGTTAGCATTTCTTTCCCTCTACAAAAGTATCATGTCTAATGCACTGCAGAAGCACATTAGACTCACAGCAGCACCATACCGGTGGCTTTGAGCCATGTTAGTGGCATTATCACAGCACTGTACCTAATTCAGACTGCTACAACCATTAAATCATCTACACAACCTCCTATGATCTCAACAGATGTTCTTCTCAGTTTAGATATTTGCATATTGAGATAAAGATAAGTGTGACCTGTCTCAGACAAGGCACTGAGGGCTTGCAGAGCTGAATTAGCAACTGAGACTTTCAGATTCTTAACCCTAAATATACACCTCTGAACTGCAGCAGCAAGCAGAACTATACAGTGCACAGTAACAAGCACTCTTGATACTGCACAGCAAATGGCTGTGCTTGCACTCAAAAATAATTTCTAAATGGATGGTTCTACATGGCCACTTGTCTGCCACACCAGCCTGCTGAGAAGCCACACAGAAAGCCAAACCTCCACCTGCTTTGTCTTTATGTCCTCAGCCAGCACTGAAAGTGCCTTTTTGTGGCAATTGAATTCAGACAAGTCACGAGGTGCTAGGCCACCTCCTCTCACACATACTTGCTCTCAGCTGCCAGAGCCAAAGCTGCCCAGTGATAACCACTTCTACAGAAGCTCTCACCAACACTGATATATTCTCCTGAAAAATCTATACAGGATTCTGAATTTATAATTTGAATGTTCTTTTTGTTCAAAAGTTTAGATCATACTGGAAGTGTCAGTCTCCTGGTTTCACAAGAAAAAGGCATAGAAAACCTAAAAATGCAGGAGCACAAGTCAAAGAATCATGATGGACAAAGGGACTAACTGGTTGGTAGCAAACAGCTTTGTGGTGCCTACACAAGTCAGTAGGTTTTAGCTACTCACATCATAGGGTTAGTTTCACTATTACAATCAAATACTCCCAAAAATCCTATCTTTGTGGAAAGTTTGCCCAAAACATGAACATTACTAGAACTAGACAAAACAAGAACAACTTTCCCTTAATGCTCAGGATCTCTTATTTGCCAAGAAATGCCATGAATGTTTTGCAGTCACATTCCAAAAAGTATTTTTTTTCTACCAAGCAACTAGCAGAGCCAGAACTGTCCTGTGAGCTAAGGACATGGGAGCTTTTTTCTATAAATAAAGCAAGCATTCTAGTCAAGCAGAACACTACTTTCTCAGAAAATAAATATCTTAGCTACACTCAAACTTGGTTTCTCTTTTTCACTCATTATCACATATATACCTTAACCATTTCCTGTTTAGATCCAGCTTCACAGGGTAACCCACTGCTGGTACTGGAAACAGCTCAGAAACTGCTAAGGCACACAGGATCACTTCTGCTAATAGCCCATGGTGTAGAATTCAATGCTTATAAAATTAAATACTGCAGCTGTACACTACACCTCAGAGAAATTGTAGACAACTCTCTACATTGCTTCCACGGATGAAATATGTACCTTCTAGATATTTATGTTTTCAGAGCATTTTCATGCATTGCTGAAGGAAGGTATGGACCAGAAGCCACTGAATTGGCATGACCCAGCACATTCCTGCTGGCCAGCTGAGCTGAGTCAGCTACAGGAAGAGGCAGATTCCCTTCACAGCTACCTCACTGCCCAGCAGCAGTGAGGGGGAAACCTGTCCATGCTGGCCGGGGTTTCATTTCACAACAGAAATTATGCAAATCCCTCCTACACTCAGTTCTCCCAAGGCTGATCACGACCATCTCATACAAAACTGCAGCACCACTCAGCATTCCATTAAACTGCACTAGTGTAATTTGTCCCAGCTTGCAAAATGGTTTTCTGTCCTCTGTGCTCATTAGCAGGATCTGAATGTATCAGTTTAGCCCTTTGGTCTCTGATAATGGAAAAGGTTATGCTTCCCTGAAATTGCAGATAAATATCAGGCACAATTCTGGTGAGGTTCCTGGTCTATGACACCTGGAATGTAATATACACATACTTTTGACTGGAGTGCATGCTTAACTCGTACTGACAAAAAGTAAGGAATCTGCAAATCAGGACAACTATTTCCTGGTGTTTGCAGTTGAGATCTATGTACATTATATTTATATATCAAAATTTCAGTGTCCATACAGATACTACTAATACTAACTATCCATACTAACAGACACTAAGATAGATACATCCTACTATCCATACTAACAGACACTACTTTTAACTTCTAATATGGAATAGCCATGCAGAAAACTAGCAGCATATCCAGAAGAATTCAAAATTTACTTCTATCTGAACACAAATTACCTCTTATAAAGTCCCATCAGTAAAATCCACTTACATTCCTAATTGGAAAATACATTTGTCAAGATACATTTGCAAATAAAGCATACAGGTTGCATGTATAAAACAGATACTGAGATTTTTGTACGTTTATGTACAAAAAAGAAGCAGCACAGTTTGCAAGCAAAAATGAGCAGGCAGTGTTTCAAACTGACAATGTGATATGGTGTATCAGGAAGGACAAGAATCACAGTGATTTACAGTAAATTACCCTTACTGGCCAGGGATAATACACAGTTATGAGACTAAATTAAGGAAGTTTGCACTGCTGCCTTATGGTGCTTGATCTTTCAATTAATGTCTCAAGAATACTGAATTATCTATATCTGAGCAGTGTTTTTGATGTTAGCATGAAAGAAAGGGCTTTTTCAGTCTCAAGAATACTGAATTATCTATATCTGAGCAGTGTTTGATGTTAGCATGAAAGAAAGAGTTTTTTCAAACCACAACACACTTGGACAAATTCTCATCAATACTTCCATTTCTAGTCACTAGGTCCCACTCACTCCTTCTGACTAACCTTGCAACTTTACTTTTTAATCTTTATATCCAAATTGACAAAAAAAAAAAAAAAAAAGCGTAAGCCCAACACAGAGCCTATGCCTATATTAGCAACCCTAATGCCCTTCAAATCCAGGGAATCTAAACCTCCTAAACATATGTTTATCTACAGCACACTCCTTTCTAACACTGAAGAGTATCTTGTGATTAATGCAGTTTTAAATTTAGTGTGCATATACATGTATGATGTGAAAGTACAGATCCAACACAAGATAATGTCTCAGCATATGCAGATGTCAGGTGGGATAATAACCTGCAAACCAGAAACAATATGGCCATAAAAAGGAAGAGAGAAACTACAAGAGGAGCACTCAAAACTTCTATGAGTAGTGTTTTACCAGGTTTGCTAAGGGCATGACTTCAGTAATGATTTTGGCTTGAGTTTCCTAACTTTGATAAATTTACAGTAAACTTTAATTTATTCAGAAGATCAAAAGCAAAACACACAAGACCAAAATTACTTCCTTCAGTTTACTCTCTTGAATTTTGCATCAAAGCAGCAGCACAGCAATTAAAATTTCCTAATACTACTCATTCCACAAAGACCCACTGAAGTTCTCCACAGAAAGTAACCAGCTGGCCACTCAGACACAGTGCAGTGGACTATCAACTACATCTCCCATCATTTTTAGGACTTTTATGACATCCTAGTGGGATTATTCAGTGTTATCAAGTAAATTCATCACAGAATGGGTATGGTTGGGACATCTCATCCAACAGGATTGCGTCCAGATGGTTCTTGAATGTCTCCCATGAGGGAGACTCCACAACCTCTCTGGGTAACCTGTTCCAGTGTGTGGTCACTCACACAGTAAATAAGTTCTTCCTCACATTCAGGTGGAACTTCCTGTGCTTCAGTTTCTGCCCATTGCCTCTTGTCCTACTGCCTGGCACCACCAAGCACAGCCTGGCTCTGGCCTTGACACCTCCCTGCAGATACTGACAGACATTGTTTGGGACCCCTGTCAATTGTCTCTCCTCAAGGCTGAACCTCTCAGCCTTGCTCTCCTCTCTCAGCCTTTCCTCATAAGAGGCTCCTGTCCCTTAATTATCTTTGTTGCCCTCCATTAAGCCAGTTCTGGGAGCTCCGTATCCCTCCTTCCTCGGGATCCCAGAGCTGGACACAGCACTCAGATGTGGCCTCACCAGGGCTGAGCAGAGGGCAGGATCCCCTCCCTGCTGGCAATGCTCTCCCTAATGCCCCCCAGGCTCCCACTGGCCTCCCTGGCCCCCAGGACCCACTGCTGGCTCATGGACAGATGGTTGTGCACCAGCACCCCCAGGTCCTGCTCCACAGAGCTGCTTTCCAGCAGGTCACTCCAGTCTGTGCTGGCACAGAGGGTTGTTCTTCCCCAGTGCAGGACCTGTCTTTGCTGAATTCCAGGCAGTTCTTCCCTGCCCATCTCTGCACCCTGTCGAGGTCCTTCTGAAGGGCTGCACAGCACCCTGGTGTATCAGCCACTCCTCACAGCTCTGTGTCCCCAGTGAACCTGCTGAGGAGGCATCTCCCCTCATCCAAGCCACTGATGAACAAGTTAAACAACGCTGAACCTTGTGGGACTCCATTATTTACAGCGAGGCACCGGTGGTTCCAGGCTGTCACAGGTGACACTTGGCAAGGCTGCCCACAGGCAGAGTTTGAAACCAAATCCTGCTGAACCTCGACACCAGGCAGGCTCAGCCTCTAGGAACACAAAACAGCTGAGTATGAGGAAACACACTCAAAGTACAGGGGATTCTCCACAGAACAGAGCACCCCATATTTAGCACATGAAGTTGGTTGTTGAGATACAAAGTTACAGCTTTGTTGAAAGATCTGTAGAAATATTTTCCTTATATAGAAACTGAGTAACTCCTAATACGAATTGGCTGGACCTAAACACCTGATACAATTGCTGAGCCAAATGGTGTCGAGTCATTAAAAGCAAAAAGTATCAGTGTGGAAGAAAAAACATTATTGTGATACAATTTTATATTACTCCTACAGGACCTACTGATGAAGAAATTATTTTTTTAAAAAAGGGAATATTAATCTATTTATATTTTATTCAAGAGACTCTAATAGTGTATATCAGAATAAACTGCCTCGTCAAAGCCTATGAAAATTGCTCTGGATACAAGAAGAAGAGTATTCTGCATAGCAAGACCTCTGAGAAAGGCTTTTAAAAGAAACACTTTGGAGAATTCGTATTTTCTCTGATAAGACACTTGGGTGTGCTTTCATTGAAGTAATTCTTTATATAAAGGTAAAAAATATTTTAAAGCTGACAATTGTCAGATACCTTCACACTTCTAAGAGCCAATGATTGCACTCAAGGATTTCTTACTATACAGGGAAGCACTGTTCACCTCAGCAATCTCCGTGTCAGTAAAAATCCTCATCTGAGAGAATTTCTTGCATGCTTTGCTGTTTGCAGGATTAGATTTTTGATTTGCATCCACCTGACATATGAGTCAAATATCTCTTTAAAAAAAGAAAAAAAAGGCCAGAAAAGATTGTGTTATCTACTTAGAGCAACAGGAAAATGATGCAAGATACTGATATTTACTTAAAGACCTCTACACCTTCCTGATGATCAAGCATGCTAAATAAATTTTACATTCCAATTATCCTAAATATCAATATAACAATAAAACAACCCATGCTATCTGAAAGAGCTATGACTCCCTGCAATACCAGTAAAACATTTCTTACAGGTAATATGTTCACTGAAAATGTTGGTAAATAACTGGAGATACCCCCAGGGAGCATTAAAAAGGAGAGCCTTCCAATTTCCCTGAAACATGACCTGTACCAGTGACCAGCAGCAGACACTGCTCTGAGTCAATTCCACCCATCCAATATTAAGTCAAGGTTAGTCCATGGCAGTACCAAAAGGGACTAAGAAAATGAGTCAGTGTATTGTTTTGGGGTACACCCTGCTGAGATGGGGAAAGGCAAATATTGGAGAGCAGAAAGACTCCACTCTGAATTACAGCATGAATACAAGATACCCATGCATTTCAATGTACCCAGAACACTGGAATTTTTCAAGGGAAAATTCCTTTAAAAATACTTATTGAATCACCAATGACATGATGTTTTTTTCCATTTAAATTACTTCTGTCAAAACTTTTTAATATTTTAGAACAATATTTTTAATATCTTTTCTCCAGCTTTGGATGCTCATCTTTTAAATTCCCTCCTTGAAAGACAAAGGAAGAAAGGAAAGTGTTTAGAAAAAAGGTAAGACAGAAATTAAATCAGGGGTCTAAGTAGTCTATCCTGTTAAGTTCAAGGAAATTAAGTATTTTTTCTATCTTCAGCCATTTTATTCTTTGCAGCAAGTCTTTTTGCATGTTGTCAAAACAGCCCTTATCAAAATATTTGCAATTTAACAGTCACATTGACCCTATGCAGTTTGAAGGAAAGAAGAGGTGAGTTGACTCCTGTGCAACACAAAAGTCCAGACTGTAACTATGCCTGCAAAAGTCAAACAGAAGACAGAGAAGTATAACCAGTTTTGAAATAACAAGGTGATCTTCATCTTAAAGAAGGTGCTTGCATTGTGGTTAAGATCTTACTGGGCAAAGAGAAATGGAGAATTTCCCATGATTTCTTATGCTATGCTTTCCACACATTTTTGTCAGTATTGTATAAAGTCTTTGTTAAATCCCTCCCCAGAGCTGCTGCATAACTCCAGTGACTTCAGGTCTCACTGTGGCCACCAGTGGAGATGAACTCTCTTGCAATGAGTCACAGTTTATCCTCTGACCTACTCTGACAGCAGGTGGCTGAGCCCTGCAAAACACTGAATCAATTGCCATTCATTTCCTAGCAGCTCTTCAGAACAGAAGTAGAGCCCAGGAAAATATCCACAGAGAAAATGCAGATTCAGTCACAATGGTCATGAACTAAGAACCAAAATTTTTCTGAGAAAGGCAACCTCACAGAAAAAGAAGTGCTACTGTTAACATTATACATGAAATGAGCACTGCTTTACATATTTCAGTGACACTGCTGATCAAGACAAGGTATGTGTTTATACAGAACCAGTTTAATCCCAAATGGAAAGGGAAACAAGAGATACTTGTAAACATCATTGACACTACAGGCTGTAACATAATTACAGACTTCATAAAAGCCATAGTGATTCTGACCAAAAGAGCTTTTGTTTTCAGATCAGGCCAAGTTAAGAGAATACCTTTGCCTCACAACAACATAAATATAGCATGTGCATTCCTGTATTTAGCCATCTTATGCAACAGAGGTTAAAAGAAGCAGGTAAATATTGTCTGTAAATGATTTTCTTGCCCTTGGCATAAAAATAAACCAAAAGAAGCCATAGTGGACAAGGGCAGGAAATGAGTTTTCCTCTTTCCATCACTTAATCCTTTTCTTTCTTTTCCTAGTACAAACCTTGACAAAGCCAGTATAATACTACCCCATCACTCTGAGTGCAGGCCCTCAATTATTTTGGTAATGAAGTATATGCCAAGGGTTCAGGGATCTTGGAAACTGAAACACACACATGAGGTTTATCAACCTATCTTCTCTAATTAGCAACTACCAGTGGACCAACAGCACACAATCTGAGAAGAGTGAGAGTCTACAGAATATACCCACGATCCCCTGAAGTGAATGAGGGATACAGAAATGGCCAGTCCTTCAGGGCTGAAATGAAATATGACCTCACAATGAGTTCAAATAACATATAATGGACATATTTTTCAGGCAAATAGGCAGCTAGAAACTATTCTACCTGCAAGATGACCCTGGCTAAAGCCCAGGAACACTCACCTTTAACAAGCTGACAAGGCAGCCTTCTCCTACTCTGGCATTCTCCAGGAGCAGAGATGAACGTTTGTGGAAACCAGAGCAGAGAGCCCCCATGGCACCAATCTTTCACTGTATGGCCCTGCCTAAGAAACACATCCTATGTCTATAAACTAAAGCAAACCTTAGGCCACCATGACTTACAATTACTACAGACACTGCACAGGAGGTGTTTGCTGCCTGGAGTCCTGACCATCCACATGGTGCATCTGCTGCTCCAGCCAGGTACACCTCAGAGACAATGCCTTGCATCAATCACACTCGTCTTAAAATACCTGAAAGAATAATGCTTATCATGAACTACAACTAATTTGAAAAATTAGAAAAATAATTCAAATGGCCAAAGTTTACATTACAAAATAAAGGTAATAAAACCACATTTCTTTTTAGAAAGCCAACAAGTGAAGAAGTAGCATGTCTGCCAGTTTTAATTTTCAGTTTCACTACGTGACACTGGGAAGTCCTGATTTGGTTATAAAAATGCTGCTGTCAGATCTGGGTTTGGTAACTGATGGAAGCTTGCTTCTGAACAGACAGCAACCTATATTAGATCCCCCAGTGGATGAAAAATAATTGTTTGTTTGTTTGCTTGCTTCTTTGTACTTCGCCAGCTTTCCATTTGCTAGTGCTGGCCCAGCAGGGGAATGTTTTATTCTGGGGTGACATTCTGGTTCCAGCCTCACAAGTAGCTCCCCTTTGGACCAGTAACCCAGAGGAGGGACTGCAGCAGCTCAGCAGCAAGTGCTGTGCCCAGGTGTGCCAGAAACCAGGACCTCCCTGCAGCTGCACAAGGAGAGGCTACATTAAGTATTCCCCCATTTCTGTAAGCATGCAGCAGAATGTGACTGGGGGCCAGCTGCTCTCACAAAAGCTCCAGCACTTTCACCAGGGTGTCCCCTCTGTGGAATTTAAGCTGAAAGAGCTGGTGCCTGTGAAGTTCCCATCTAATACAGGTCAGGAGGTTTATGAACTCAGCTTGTACCTCAGAGCTTGGAAGTACTCCTGGGCCCACTGCATCACCACAGGAGCTTCCTTTATAGGAAATGCTTAAGTGCTCTATTTACTCATAGTTTCACTCCTGTTTTCTCCCCAAATACACATCTTTATTTTTGGTCTAGCTTCCTAATTGGAGGACCCTTTAATCCATCACTTTGGTTTCCTGTTCCTTGCCCACAGGTGCAATTATTCCTGATCATTGCTTTTAGCTTCCATCAAAAGCACATATTTTAAGTAAGCATCACTGAAATTTGATTTGCTGAAGAAACAGTCCTTTTTAGTCACTCAAAGTCCTGTCAGAGGCAATCACATAATACATTTTCCTTCCAAAAGTGATCAGTTGCATCATTACCGATGATAAGAAGCCAAAATCTGCAATAGGGTGGGGAGGAGGGGGAATTTTTTTAGAACAGAAAACTCAACACACTTGTTTTTAAGGTTTTCATCTAGAGATGACTGAAAATGTATTGTGCCCAAGAGCATCTGATACTAGGTCAATTAGCGCTCTGCACTGTCTCCATTTCAGTGTCTCATTGTCATCAGCAACAAAATTTCCATCAGAGAAAAATACTGAAAAATGTCAAGAAACATCTCAAAGCAGACTGTCAAAGAATTCTTAATGAATGAAAGCTGCTCACATGAGTAAAGCTGTAAGGTATTCAGATGCCAGAAGAGGAGGAGAAAACACACACACACCCCCATACTGTGAACACTTCCAGTTAGAAACACCAATTAAAAGCATTTCATAAATGCAAATGGATCTATACCATAAACTCTTAAAAGCAAATATGACTGGCAAGACACTAATCTCATTATCAGGAATAACAAAATATATGTATATGCTGCACATTTTCAATGCATCAGACACAAAACCAAATTTTATAGCCCATGAAATAACAAAAGCCAGGTACCAGCCGTGTAGTTGAAAATTGAAGATAAACAGAGGCTTAACACACATGGATTTGAATTTGTCTGGAAAAGTACTTCCCTTTATCACAATGGTTTGAGAAGTGATAAATATTTAAATATTATTAGCAAAAAGCCATTATTTAACTGACAGTTATAAAATCATACTCTGAATGTAAAGTCTTTGAGACAAAGTAATTCTGTTCTAGCATGGCAAATGTTACTTACTACTGAACACACAGCAACAGCAGAACACTTCACACTTGGCAAAGTTTGAAATAATATTATTCTGCTTCAGTAAGAATCTATAAGTAAAAAATGAGATATTTAACAAGCTATGCAGGATTTATTACCTTTGAAATGTTACTCTAATTTGCAAGATATAATCAGGTTTCCAAGGAACAATGCTAAAATGTGATAAAGGATCCAGATCTCATTCCTCAGCAACTCCTTCCATTTAATCATAAAAACAAGATAAATCCAGTTTGCCAAAAATGAAAAGATGAACGAGGCAGATAGGAAACAAATCAGTTAAGTACAGGCATCAGAAACTACATATGAGATGGCATACAAATCTTGTGGTTGACAGAGATAAATCTGTCAGATAAATTCAGAAGAATTAGAACTGACACTAAACCTAAGGTTTGAGCAGAAGCAAGTAGCAGTGCACAACAGGAAGAACGAAGCAGAGATGTTTCAGACTTGTCCCTGCTTTGAAAATCCCCTAGCTTTACTGATTTTTGTCATCACTTGATCATAATTTTTACAATAACGTATTTCAGAAAATATCATATTCCCATAAACTGGGATCTTGAGAACTGACAGTATTTGCATTGTCTGATGGTGCATTCTGGAAAGTAACACTATTGGAGTGCTCCTGAGAAATATCACACATAGCAAGTTCAAAGGAGACCTTACATAACATGCAAAGAGCAAATGGGTAACTTTCTCTGAACACAAACCTTATTTCTGGCAAGGGATGATGATACAGTTTCCCTGCACCTCAAAATAAGGCACCCCTGCCTTAGCAAATAAGGGTAATATTTTATGTCTCAGAACTACTATGCAAATTAGAAGTAATACAGAAATTACTTATTAATGGAAGTATTTGTGAGCCTGTTGCTCTTTTTTTCCCCCCCCTCTTTTTGGGAGAGCAACAAGGTCAGAGAATCTTGAACAGCTACTGCTGCTGGATTGCCAAAATGATGTTTTTGCATTGTCTGAAGACCACAGCAACCAACATCCTCCAGGCACCCTTTTCCCACTAAGCCTACACAGGCAGGAGCTCACCTCAGTTCTCACTGCCTCTCACACATGAAGTGTAAATAACTATTCCTCCATGACTCAGAGAGCAAGAGTACAAAAACTGAAAAACCAAGTTAGTTACCATCAAATTAAAAAAATTCAATGAGGTTTTTCTTGCAATATGCTTAACCATCACAAGGAATAAACTGCAGTGGCTACCATATTTACTACCTCATTTTGTCACCCTATAATGCCTAAGAGATTAAACATCTAAACCAGTTCCTGGCAATGCAGCCTGATCATCAAAGGAGATGAAGGAAATTTAAGAAAGGTTCATTACAGTTATTTGACAAAAGGGGAAGATCATCAAGGAATGCAAAAAAGAGTAAAAACCTGAAGGTTTATGTTTATATGCCTGGTGTAATTACAAATGAAGAATATACATTCAGCATTTTCTACCTCCTCCTAAACACCACGGTTCTGTTGCCATGAGCAATGAGGTATTACAAGCTCAGCATTCCAGCACACCAGAGGGACTAATTAGGACAGCACTATGTGGTCCATGAGCTTCACCAGTCCAAAACAAGCATCTCTGAATTGTTTCTTCAACTATTCTTCAAGTGGAAGACCCATTTATGAGCTTCTTTGCATAAAACTGATTTCAGTATGATCAGGTGACGTAAAGCAGCGCTAAATGTAAGTATTATTTATCATAGATTTAAAAGGCCAAAAACTGCAACAGCATTATCAGATCTACTGAAATGTAAATGTGTCACATAAAGAGTTAATGCACTCCTACTCAACTACCTTAATTTATTATTTGAAGCAACAGCCTTCTGTTTATTGCAATATTTATTTCTGTCTCAGAAGAGAGAAAAAAAATCATGTGCCAAATTTTTTATGTGGCCAGATTCCTCCCTATACCAGAGATAATCTTTAATTCAGTTTGACATACTGTTTTCATTACAACAAGCTCACTTTTAGCATAATCATAAAAGGTAAGGATTATGTTAAACCTTTTTCTCAGCTGAAGGCCTAGCTTTTCTTTAAGTGATGTCATGACCTTCTCCAAATAAATTAACCTGTCCAGTACAGATGTTGACATTTCATAACAAGAAAGAGAACCACACTGTAAATAAAGAGCTACAGAAATATGTGTCAGCAGTGACTTGGCAAAGGTTTAAGACTGATGCAAGTATTTCTGGTATGAAAAACAGAAGAAAGCTGCAGGTGTGAAGAAAGCTTCTGTGAAGAGGAAATAGGGCAAGCTGACACTTTAACACTTAGCCAAATACTGTATTTGATGAGAATGCAGAATATCAGTTAAAATCTTTGAAGCTACTACATTTTAGAGAGCAAAGCAGGAAGTGAATACAGAAGGAAAACAGTTTCTTAAACAGTTTGGTCTTGTATGTTTATGTGCGTGCATGCATGTACATGTGTCTGCATGTACATGTGTACACATGTTTGTGTGTGTAGAAAACATCTCTGACCAATCACTTAAAACAGCTTGCAGCAAAAATAAAGTACATTGCATTCTCTCCAAAACATACTTCAAACAACAAGAAATAGAGACTCAAAAATATTATAGAAAAGCATAAACTTTTGTCTTCCCTCTCCCTAACACATCAAAACGGCAGAAGGGAAAAATAAATTTTAAATATTCACAGAAAATTTGGCAAAAATACAGAACTTCCATATTCAACAAAATTCAGACTAACACAGTACAGCAAACATTCACATTAGACTTTACTTGAAAGATCCTAGAAAAACAAATAATAGATCTGAAGCATTATTAGTGAGAGGCATTAGACACACAGCCCAGCCTTTTGCCTTGGGATTTTGGGGAAGGCTATCTGGCCCTTTCCACCATTTCCTCTTTTGGCTTTTTGCAGAGGAAAACCATCCACCAAGGGAGCCCAGGAGCAGCTGGTGAGGTCACCCAGAGAGCTGTGGGCAGCACAGGCACCACCTACAGCCCCACTCTGCTGTTCCCAGGGGAAGCCCACAGTGTAGGATGGAGATGAAAGCTGAGGAGCAGCACAGGAAGATTGTCCAGCCTAAAATGACTCACCCAAGTTAAAACATGGGGAAATACACCGGGGAGTGTTTCCAGCTAGCAACCCAAACTGGTCAAGACAAGTATTGTTCTAAATTCTTCTAAGGTGGTGATTACTAGTGCCTTGTATGAGAAACGTTCTTTCATTCTCTTCAAACCAGAGAATTGCAACTGGGCCTATTTCTGTTTTATCTTCTGGGGAGTTGACAGAGCATTTTTTTCTAGATAAAAAGTTTCTATGGAAATGAGAGGCATTATGTTCTAGAGTAGCAAGGGAATAAAATTATAATGTCCACATATTAAACCTGTAAACCTCTTCTATCAACAGCATGAGAAAAACTTTACAGAATGAGCAGAGCTCTGAAACAAACTCCATTACCAAAACTGCCTGACCTCACAGAGCCCTTCCTATTGAAGGGAAGTGTTAGAAAAACCAAACCCTTTGTGGTCTTAGCAATAATCAAGATCATTATAATAACTGTGAAATGTCTTCACTGATATTTTCCATGATATTTTTTGGTCCTATTTTCACTGGGATACCTTGTTGCTAAATTATCCACCCAAAAAAAGGGAAAATGGAGTTAAACAACCGATATATCTGGCATATAGCTAGAGCTTAGCAACTGTAAATGGCCTCCAAAAGAGGAGGAAAGTAGTTTCCATGAATCATCCTGCTATTTCTTTTATTAAGATGTGATTTCTATCTTTTCTAGATAGGAGGAAGGTTTCCTGCCTCCAGTTTTACTGGGATAGGAAGTTCAATACTGTTCAATACCTAGCAGAGCACAGCCCCACACCCAGCAGGGAGGTCCCTGCAGCTCGTGTCCCCACGCACGGCCATGGCAGCGCTGGGGCTCGGGCCACTGAGCACACCAGCCCTGCCCCTTCCACACGGGGAAAACAACTCTGCTTTTATTCTTGGCTTTATTTTGCACACTAACATTTGCATAACTGTTAAGACTACAGAATAGCACTGGCGGTTGTAAAACATATTCTCATGGAAATATTTTTAAGTGGTTTGTGAACATTATCCATCTATTAGGATATTAGCACTGTGGCATTTTTGCTGCCGCAAAAATCCTTTCCTCACTATACAGGTTTTCATTGTTATAATTTAGGCCCTAAATATTTTGCAGACATGGTCTCCCATGGAACTATACCTTTTGCAACATAAAACTAACTGGGAGAAGCTAGAAGAGCACTCAAAATTCTGTAAGATCAGGCTGGATTAGAGGTAAGATCTGTTTTATCAAACATTCTTGTTTTTCATCAATGAAGGACTGATATTAAACTGACAAATTTTCTAAATTTCAACAGCTTATATGAATTTAAATGTATTCGGCCAAAATAGTCAACACCAATGCCAATGCCTAAAATACTTAGGTAGCACTGTTATAGAGTATTTATTTTGGAAAATGTGCATAAAATTTCCAATAAATGTTCTGAATATCCTGCTGCTGATAGGCTTTTCTTTAAAAAAAAAAACAACAAAACAAAACAAAACAAAAACCAAAAAAACTTTTGAAGACCAAGACACAAACAGTATTAGCAATTCTTTTCCCAGGCTTTCCTAAATCATCACCTGTTTGTATCTTGGTTTGCCCAGAACTGAAAACCCCACTGTAACTGTGATGTGTTCCCATCTTAATCAAAAATACAACTGAGTGATCATGCCAAAGGTAGAAAGAGCAGATCACAGCACCACAATGTCACCCAAACAAACCTGGTATTTCTTCTACCTTAACCAAAGATAAACACAATTCTCATCAGCAATGAGCAAACCAAGAACAGGTAAAAAAATCATGTTTGTTAAAGCACTAGGCCATTTACTTACCATTAAACATGGGCACAATCTTTCCCTTGAAGTGCTAACTATTCAAAGACCAGAAATAACTGACTCAAAAATGAGCCTTTTTGTGTAGGAATGCACTCAGTTTTCTTCTAGCCCTCCTTGGCTTCTGAACTCTTGCTACGCCTGTGCACCCCAGGCAGCAGCTGCAGGGCTGCCATGCACAGCGTGCAGCAGCCTTGCTTCCTGCTGCAGCTCTGCTCTGGCTACCCAGAGGTGCAGCACAGCCCCTGCAACTCTCCACACTGCTCACCAGGTATCTGTTTGGCAGCCTCACAGCTGCCTGTAGCTCAGACTGCCAGCTAACTGCACCCACAAGCACCTTCTGCCCCTCAGACCATTTCTGCTCCTTGTGCTATAGCAAAGTCTACCTTTGACAGACAAAGGTCAGCTACTCCTTTCTAGATGTGAAAGATGGTGTTGGATTTCTGGGCTGTTTAGATGGTCTGGGAAAAAGCCCAAAGATAGCCTTGGGCCCCCGGGTTCGAAAGGACGAGAGGAAGCTTCAGATTTGTTCTTGGTCTTGGTGTTTATTAACTGCTTATCTAAAAGATTTTCTCTTGGCCTGACAGAGTTCTGCTCAGCAGTCAGCCATGGGCACACACACTGAAAGCCCCTGGGGCGGTCACCTATCTTTATACCCGGAGTTACGTATACAATATTTATCATTTTTCTCCAATACCCTCTATCCTTATTAACCAGTGTTCCCCTAGTAAGGTCCAATCCTGGAGTGCCAACTCCACCACAGAAGATGGAGGCCTAGAGGGAGAAGAAGAAGGAGAAGGGCACGCCCCAATCCCTCCATCTTGCCTCTCTAGACCCCCCTGTACAGGGATCTTAAACCCTGTATCTCACACTCCAATTAACTTATCCCTTCACCATTCACCCCAGTGAAATCCTCCCGTCCTCATACTGATGTCATCTCCCATGTGGGATCAAAGTCCAGCCACCAGACATTTCTGGCAACATTCCAGGACTCCCGAGCCCCCCAGGGGTAGTCTGGTTCACCCTGCACCCCAGTTCTGAGAGACTGAGATCCCACAAGATGGAGGTGAGGCATAACACAGGTCCAAGGCTTTATTTACCATCCTACACCTGCAATCAGGCCTGAGGAAGCAAGGATCAGATGGGGAGAGGAGAATGGAGCAGAAATGAAGACACCTATTTTTTCCATGACAAGAAAGACTAAGAGCAGCATTTTCTGAAGTAGCTTATATCAGCTGTTCTCCTTTTAGTCAGTGAACAAACATGACATAATAACTAAATCAGAGAGTCACCTCCATTGTTCTTCCTCTATCTCTAGGAATGGCAAAAATTAACAGGAAGCCTGAAGAATCTGGAATTACTGCAATACTGCCAGCTTCTGCAAAGAAGCAACACGTGATAGTTCACCAAGAAAGTAATACTGATGTCCATGAGTCAAACATTCTACTCAACTCATTTCTGTATTCATGCATGGAAAACCACTTGACATAAGCATATTTCTTTTTTTTTTTTTTTTTTTTGTGCAGTAGTACAATCTCATTCAAAATTCCTTTTGTGAGAGCACTGCAAGAAAATGGCAAAAGGATGTCCCACACATGTGCACACGACCACATACAGTAAGTAGTCTTTTTACAGGTAAGTCCAAAGACTGGAAAGATCAAGTTCTTCATGAGCACTTAAACCTGTTCTGCCAGTGACAGTTTTCAGCACTCAGAGGATGCAGCCCTGCTGAAAGCACTTCAGTTCAGCCCTCATTATCACTGCTATGCAAGGATGAATGTAAGGCATGTTATTCCCCATCTCGTGATGAATGGATCTTGAGTACAGGAAGCTTTAGGTTTCTGTAATAGCCAGACTCTGGTGGCCTGTGTTATGCAACACTTACTAATACCTCCAAATTCAGAAATGAGCTTTGCATGTCATAACTATGAAATTCTTACATATCGGTATGATCAAACAGATTTTTATGCTATTAAGTCAAACGACTTTTTGAGGAATCAGCCAGTAAATTACAGGCTATGACTTTATATTCAGTTGTAAAGACCTGGAGTATTCTGGAGTAAGGGAGATACTTTATTTTGGACTTCAGAGACACAAAATTAGCAATCAGAAGCTTAAAATGCTTTACCATTGTCACACTACATTTTTTTAGCAAGTTTTTTTTACATTAGCTCTCCATTCTTTAACAGGAGTGCCTGCCAGAAGGATCTGACAAATCTGTGACAAAGCAGGAATAATTTTCCAAGTGATTCCTGATAACTGAATAACACCTATAAAACCAGCAAGGATGAATGGACCAAAACCACGTCCAAAATTCACATGGTTCACTGTTCAACCCACTGGGCACAGAGAACAGAGTGCATAAGATGAGACAAACCAATCAGAAGTCACAGTTTTTAGAGAGCTGTCCACACCAATAAGATCCACAGCTCTGTGAAAGCCAACCATGTAACACAAAACTCTCTACTTTTCTCTGTAATGCTCCTGAACACGTGGAAATCGTAGGGCAGCTTTATGTTTTTTGGTATATTTTTATACCACTCAGAAACACATCAAGATGTTCCATGGCATCTCAGTCCACAATGGAAACAGACAGGTTTCAGGAAAAGGTACAAAGATGGATAGTGTGTGGTATCTTTTGCTGCCAGGAATATTTTTTTATTATTATTATTCCTGGTATCAATGCAAAGTAGTTATTCAAATGTCCATAAAATGAAATATCATTTTGCTTTTAAAAGAACTGTAACTACATCTGGTAAGAAAATTTGATGGAAGAACAGTTTCCATAAATACATAGGGTAAATACATTATGGAACATATCCTGCAGAAATGTGATGGAAGAAATACAGAAATAATTACAAAGATGTACAATAGAAATCAAGCTGAAATTTATGTTTAAAAACATATAATATTGTTAATAATTTCCTTTAAATTAGCACCATACATGCTTAATATTGCAGAAACAGACAAAGAAAGTAATCAACATGACAACTGAGACTGCTAACTTGACTAAAAATGAAGCATTTCGGTTGCCTCCGTTTTAGTATTGAATTTTAAAATATCATCTTTACACTTCAATTCATATTAATAAAAGAATAGAAAAACAGCACAAAAGGTGAGCATTCCACATTGCTGGTGTCTGGTTGAAAAACTTGCACTTCAAAACATAGGCTGGGGACCAGGCATTACAATCCTTGGCCCCAGCTGGCTCACAGGATGGTCTGGGTTGGAAAGGGACCTTGAAGCTCATTTTGTTCCAACTCCCTGCCACGGGCACAGACACATTCCAATAGACCAGGCTGCTCAGAGCCCCATCCAGCCTGGCCTTCAACACCTCCAGGGATGGAAAATCCACCACAGCTTCCCTGAGCCACTTGTTCCTGTGCCTCATCATCCTCACAGCAAAGAATTTTTACCTAGTATCTAATCTATACCTCCTCACTTCCAATTTGAACCTGTTCCCACTTGTTCTGCAACTACATGCTCTTGTAAAAATAATTTAATGCAAGCACACTGAAATTTAGGATAGAGCCTTCAAGAAAACAGCATGGTTAAAGATGAGATTAATTGCATCTGTGAGGACGGCCAGCTTACAAAGGCAGAATTAGACTAACACCTGAACTGCGACCCAGAAAACACCAAGAGGAAAAATGGAAGGGAAAGTATGCCAAGAGGAAGGACAACAATAATACATATGATGCAGTATCATTGGATCTTGCCATTTTCTTCACATACTGCTATAAATCACAGGAGAGTTGAGAACATCTCTCTCCCTTCACCCAGGCACACATTTCCCAGGAGGATGCAGACTGAAAGAGACAGGTTAGTGCTGAACTCAGGTGGGAGAGAAGCACAGCTGCCAACATTAAAATATACCTGCATGAGAAATTTTTTTTCAATATAAATACACCACCAAATGTATTACTTACACACAAAACTCTGCTGTGGTCTGAGAACACACACATACAAAAAAAAAAAACATGGAGACAAAACTGATTTCTTTCTGGATTTTTTCTTTCCCTCCCCTTTCTTTCAAATAATGATACAGACTCTAAGGAACCTTTCTGGTAATATTCAGTTTAAAAAACTACGGGGTTTTTGCTTATATTGCTCAGGTGTAAAAAAAATACTTCTGAGCAGAAAAAAAGAAGTCATATTAAGTCAGAAGTATTACACAACTGAATATGGCATTTTAGAACAGACTTGTACAACCACAGCTACAGATGTATTACATGTCCCAGCTCTATTAACTGTAACACTAACGAGCACTGATTGTTGTGAAAAATGCACAATATACACAATATTTAGAGAAAAAATCAGCCAAGTCCTAAAAACACACAGACAATCATCCACCATCTATACATGAGTACACACATGAGGAAAATTGTCCCTGCTGATCACATCAAACAACACTAACACACAGCTCCTATTTTGAGTTTGTTCTCTAAAGTAACAACAGCCAGACAAGACAAGTGGAGCCTTGTTTCACCTGGGACAAGCTCTGAGCAATGGCACAACTCTGACCTGGCAGCTGAGTCAGTTCAGCTTTAATCAGCCACAATTTCTGTGTCCAGCTGCAGGGCTGAGCCCTTCAGCCCTGACTCTCAATATCTGCCAAACACCTTCTATAAACACACTACCTCGATATTCTTATAATTTGCCAGACTACCACCATTCATAATCCACTTGGAACGTTTTTGCTTGGTTATTAAGAGTTCAGAACAGGCTGAAGGCAGGACTTGGTGTTGTTTGTTTGCTGGCAGCATAAACAATTCTGGTTTCACAGCTCTCACGGCACTGAAGCTCCAAGAGTTTGTGTACACACACAGAGCACTGTGATTTGTGGATTCAATTTTTGTCATGCATCTGTTGGGACAGTGGAAGGCTTGAGGGCTTTGACATTGAAAGACTGACCTAATTAAAGTTGAATCACTCTTCCCAGCTATAGAGCAGCCAAGTTTTGAAGCACCACACCCCAACATATCATGAGGGTGGAAGACTAGAACCTTAGAACAACTGCTGACAAGTTTATACCTGAAAAATAATTCATTTGATATAGGAGAGCAAGTATGCAGCTATCCTTGAGAAAATTCAAATTGAGAAGGATCAGTCAAACTCTGTTTAGATGCATATGTATATTTATTTATATATTAATATGAAAACTGCTTACATGTGAACTTTCAGATCCTATTTCCATACCCTCTTCCTTTGGTTTCAGGTTTTTTTTTATCTCCTCCATATTTTTGTATCACTTTTATGTTTTCCCTGTTTTGTGTAACTTTTGCTTGAAAACACTATATTGTGTAGCATATTCATTATTTAGTTCATTATTTGCCTCCTGCTACTAAGATAGGAAAAGACAGTGCATAATTAACATTTATGCAAAATATACAATCATAATTCAGAGGTTGTAGTACTTCTTTAATATATATTGTAATGGAAAGAAATGGCACTAAAACTTTTTTTTTCTCCAGCATCAGCATATGGCACTTCTTAATAAAGAAAAAAATATTTTAATTTCCAGGGAAATAACATTTTTATATATATACACACACACACATATGTATTTCTATATACATACATAGGGTATTTTACTGATTCCATAAGTAAGTAGATGCATTTTTAAAAATGAAGAGCACGACTACTTGCTCTTCCTTGAGTTTATTTCCAGTATGTTTCACTCTATCACATATTTGTTGACTTCAGTCTTTCTCCAGAAAGTGCTACAGTTCATACCAGTCTGACATATTAGATTTTTCCTGAGTAGCCTATAAATGAATATGCTTGTGTTTCATTAGATTATTTTTAAAAGGATTTAATATATTTTTCATTATGCCACTGTTCCCTTTTTGGAGTTATAAGATAATTACCAAATCTCCTAACTTTCAATCTTAGTCTCCCCTGAATTTCAGTTTTAGGATTGCACGTACTAACACAATTCCTCAAGATCAGAGCTCAGGGAACAAATGTAAATTCTTTAAAAAAAGTCATTATCCTGAATTTGGAAAATTCACAGAACCATTGCATAGGACAATATAATTACAATATAGCCCTACCCTGAGTTTTCTGTAAATGTACTCCATAAAAAATCCAGAGGCAGAACTAAAACATGTGACATTACTCCAGTTTCTCTATCTACAAAATCAGGTAATTATATTTAACTACTTCACTGAATACTCTCAAGCCCTTTTTATATATAAAATTTGTGAAACTTTTAAAACTGTCGAGACATGACAGAGCTGGAATCAGAAAAGAGGGGCTACACGATTCTCCCATTTAGAAATCAACACAGAAGTTAAGAGATTAACACATTAAGAAGGCTCAAAGAGAATACATTTTAGCTTTTTGTTAAGCTCAATACCCTAAACTCAAAGAAGCTTTTTACTTAAGGCTTCTTTCCACCCTTTAATCTTGCAACTCCTCTTTGAACCTTCATCTATTTTCTCCTTTATTTGTAGTCACTAGAACTGGAGTAAGGAATCCAGCCTTACACCTCGGAGCCAGAGCACCACCTCCCTTCCCATTCCCACACCTCCCAGCTTACACACCAGGGCTCCTGTCAGCCCTCAGCTGGAGATGTTCTACACAGGATGGAGTCTACTGCTCCAAAAGAAGCTCTACATCCTTGACCTTTCATGTACATTCGCTGTGCTAAAGCAAAGACCTTGTTTGGCCCAGTTTGACAAGCACAATCACTCATCCATTTGCTCTATTAAATTATTTTCTCAATCTTTGAGTACTCTATAAACTTCTTAAGTGATTACTTTAACGTGAGCCAATAAAATATTCAAGTGTGGAGGACTGGCAGCCCACTGGTACACACAGATACCAAAATCTTCCCTTAGGTCTAATTCACCTACTGTGTGTCCTCACTGTGCATCATTCTTGACTCTTCAGGAAAATGCCGAAGATCACCAAGGGAGTAAATTTATGGAAAACATGGATTTTTACACTTCTTCCTTGTCAACAGCCCAACGTATATAAGCAGCTCAAAAATATAGCAAGAGTACTTAGTGTTACGGGGCCTATTTTTAACAAACTCACCATGACAAGCATTACCAATATCCTGTGATTCTCCTCTGCCCTTTACTTACCCTATATCAAGCCCTATATCAGTTACTCCATCATTTTACCTGGATCACAATCTGGATTATAACTACCTCAGGTATCTATTCTCCCTTGCTGGTGCTCAGCCAAGTTTCTCCTGTCCTCCCCATCTGCCAACACTTTTATAAATCAACAGTGAGAGCCCAACATTAACTTCTTCCTCAGCTCTGTTTGGATTAAAATATCTTCAGACCTCGAAACAGCCACACTGAAAACTGGACTTCTACCTAAATTCCTGCTGTCCCAGACTATGTGCCTCTGGAAGGCAACAAATTTATTTTCCACATTATTCTGCATTTTAAACAAAACACCCTCTTCCCATACAACCATCAATCTGCTCTCAAGCAGCAAACTCAAATACAATCAACAATATGTGATTTTCTTTCTCACCTAAGCAGTCCATATAAGCAAAGGTACCTCAAAAGAAAGTCATACCACTACATGAAAAGAGAGTAACTGCAACAATGACATTGTTCCCGCTGCAGGCTTGGTTTATTCCTTCTATAT
Source organism: Melozone crissalis (assembly GCF_028551555.1). Classification (NCBI taxonomy): domain Eukaryota; kingdom Metazoa; phylum Chordata; class Aves; order Passeriformes; family Passerellidae; genus Melozone; species Melozone crissalis. The sequence continues at coordinate 55,185,077 of NW_026535791.1, read as the reverse complement.
ACATATGATTGCAACATAACACAATAAAAATGTCAGCTGGACAAATGGAAGAAAGAGGTGCTTTAATATGTTTGTAAAACTATGAAAAGTTAGAAATGTTTCTGCTCAAGGAACATATGCTCAGAAAAATTCAGAGAGAATACTGTTTAAAATATGTATAAGGCAATGTATGAGAGGAAGAGGTTGTTACTTTTTCATGTGAATTACTGGAGGTACCATAAAAAAACAGAAAATTAATCTCCTATTCTCTGTGATGTTTCAGCTTATCTGAGAAATAAAAGTTCAAATGGAGCAACTTTGGTATCCAAAGTGGCCAATCTTTTGTGTTAGCTTGCATCAACATTTTAAAAATGAAGGAAAAAACATTCTCAGAACAAATATTGATCAATTCTCTATCAAAAGTCTGCTGAACTCAGAAACATCAAAATGCTCTGCTTTTGAGGGTCCTCTTCAATATTTATGTTGCAGATAATCAGGAGTTTTGTTTTATTAGTGCGTGGGTTTTGTTGCTGGGGACTGGGATGGAGGGTCAGGGAAGAGGGGGAAGGAGGGAGATTTCATGCCTATAAAAGCTCAATTGAAGATCAGACTAAAGCTCATTTAAAGACTTCCAGTAAGAAACGGTGACGAAGGCTTAAAACACACTGAAGAAGCAGCTTCATCTTGAACTTTGGGAGCAGCTGTGCTCTCACTGCCCTTCCCCCAACACAGGAAACAGACCTAGAAACAAAAATAAGACAGGAATGCTCCTGTGCAAGCTAATGTTGTTGGCTTCTTAAACATCCACTACTCTTGTGCCAAAAAAAATGAAACCCAGGAGGATTTAACACTTCAAAGGATAGTGAGACACTGCTTTAAACACAGAATTTTCTACCAGAGACAGATATTCTTTCATTTTGTAAACAAACTGGAAGAATGTTACCGTGAGTGCATGTTGAGACTGATTTCATTTATATTCCTGTACTACTTATGCACAAATACACCAGTGCATATTACACTTTTACCCATTTTAGACTACAGTTAATGCTGTAACAGTGTTATCTCCCACCAGAAAAAAAAATGCAGCAGTTGAATCTTCTGATACTTTCCAAAACATTCTATTACACCATGCAGTTTGAAAGCTTAACAGTACAGAGAAATGTTTGACAAAGAAGTTCTCTCCTTATTAAGCAATGATACATAATTATATGTTCAAGGAGAATGTAACATCTTGCCAAAGGAACGTATGGCCACAAATGTTACTCACAGTATTTCCAACTACAAATTATAGTTACGCTTTCACTTGTGTTATTAAGACCTTGGCCTTTGTTCTGTCTGTTTAATTTTCTAAACAAAGGTAAAAAGATGGGAAGGAAAGTGAGAGGTAGGCTACATTCTCTGTCTAACCTAAAAATCCAAACCAACAGCTTTATCTAATTTTGACGAGTACAAATCATCTCCATAGCTTGCTCTGCTTCACTCACCACAAACAACTCATGTTTTCAACACTTAATTTAATATTTTGCAGGCTAATGGAAACTTTACATAATGCATTCTCCCTCATAAAGCTAAAATGTCAACGCAAATGGGATTGAGATCTTGATATGGAGAGAAAGCAAATGTTATCTTTTCAAAATCTACAGCCTAACAAACATGATGTGGAGGATGGGATGGGCATTGATGCAAAGCAAAGAAGGAGAGGAAAATAATCTTACTGAATTTAGAAGGGTGTCTTTATCTCTTTCTGAGCATAGCACCCCCAGCCATACCTCTCTCAAGAGTGTTTTAATGTTTGATTAAAATAATTTCTTGATCCTTCCTCAGTCTGCCAATGTCCTCCCTGTGGTAGGACAAGAAAAACAGATTGAAAAAGAACAGTCGATGTAGTTATTAATAGTTACATTTCACTGTCACTGAAACTTCAGTAAGTATTGTCAGGTTAGTCCTCATTCACAACAAATTCCAACTCCAGTAGTTTCCTTTTATTTAAAAAAAAAAAAGTATGTTTGATCTTTTCTTTGTGCATTGAGAGTTCAGGGCAGGCAGCACTCATGCCTTCAGCACCTGTTAATAATTTCTCAGCAGAATGTACAGAGCAAAAGCAGGTGAAGGGAGGCTTTCAAGTTTTAACCATTCCATCCATGTACCTCATCCCATCCAACCACCTAGTGAGGTCCCTCCCTTAAAGCACCACTTCTTTACAGCTATAACTACAGCAAGAGGGAAATGATTTATTGTGGGTGTAGCATTTAAAAAACAGTGCAAAGTAATGTAAATGGTTTCCAGTTTCAGGGGATTTTGTTCTAAATGCAGGTAATTAAATCTCAGCATAATAAGAAAACAAAAGCAAGCACTGATCACACCCTGGATGTGTCAATCCAGGAAAAAATATCATCAGACACGGTGAGCTTAACCCTGCACAACCAGTATTTCTCTTAAGCCTTCTGCCAATTACCAATATAATCTGTTCCCTCCAGAATAAAGAATTGGCAAATTTTCTGACAGAAAATCTGCATGATTTCAGAATGCTCTGCTTATTATACCAAAAAGGAACATGCATAGCAGCTCAGTCAACCACTCCACTGCCATTTCACAAGTCCTTTCTCCCTGTTTTCCATTAAGTCATATTTATATCCATTACATTTTCTGTAACCACTGCTGAGAATAAGCACCTCATTATTAGAGAAGGGTTTTATAATCTAATACAATGCAGTTCAAACCACTTGATACTTGCTGGGTTACAGCAAGGGGATAGATAAATGGACTAAGGTTTAAACAGGTTACAATTACAAAAAAAAATAAACATGGCAGCAATTTAGCAGAATAGCTCCACCTACACACATGGTACTGGGCTATTGCACCGGTTTTTACACCAACATCCTTACTGGAGAATAAGCTTCTTATACCTGGAAAACAGTATTGAGAACAGATTGCAACAAATGCTTTTACTTGACTCTCCAGAGCAGACACTCAAAACAGCTGAATCCACACTCAGAGCAGGCTTTCATGAAGTCCAAATGTAAAGGAATGCCTAGGTACTTTTTTTTCCTTCTGTTTAGAATGGTTACAGGATGTATGTTCAGCCTGATCTGACACTAAGCTCTACAGGTCTAGTAACAAAAACAAGAGGGGCTTCACAGCCAAAGGATAGAACAGAACAGAACAGAACAGATAGAAGGCACCTACAACTCTCCCTAGTCCCAACCTGGCCAGTTCAGGACTAGCCAAGAGTTAAGCATATTGCAAGGGTACTGTCCAAGCACTGTTAGCCTCGGGGCACTGACCACCACGCAGGAAGCCTGTTCCAGTGTTTGACCACCCCTTGGTAAAGTAATGTGTCCTAATGCTGAGTCTAAACTGAGCCTGGTGCAGCTCTGAGACATTCCCACACACCCTTTCACTGCCTTGAAGGGAGAAGAGATCAGCACCTCCCTCTCTGCTTACCCTCCTTGGGAAGCCATCCAGAGCAATGAGGTTGCTTCCCAGGCTCCTGCTCTCCAAGGAGACAAGCCCAAAGTCCTCAGCTGCTCCTCTCAGGACATGCTTTCCAGCCCTTTTCACCACATTTGGTGACTTCCTCTAGACACATTCAAAGACCTTCACATCCTTGTTAAATTTGGGGCCCAGAAGAGCACACAGTGCTCAAGGTAAAGCTGAAGCAATGCTGAACACAGAGGGCAAGTCACCTCTTTTGAGTGGCTGGTGATGCTGTTCGATGCACTCCTAGGATCAGTCTGGATGAGAACTGTACCACAACTGATTTCAAGAAATGTATATACTGACAGAGGTAGGCATTTTGTTACATATAAGCTGTATTTTGAAATGTCAGCTGGACCATAATCAAAAATAACCAATTAAAATGTAACAAAAATCCACATTCCTATTGTAAGTTAAGATGAAAATGTGGTCTAAAAATAAATTGGCCTTTATGTATTACACATCCCAGCCCAATATCACAAAAGAAATTTATACAAGCTTTTCTACATAGCATAGCAACAAAAAGTCCTTGTACAAGGGTCACAGAAATTAACTACATAAGAAGTCTTAATTATCAGCATAAACTCTCTAGCTGCATGATAAATAATAAAATTATATGATGATTCTGCAGACATTTAGAATTGTGCTACACTATAATAATACAGCATTTGAAAAACACTGCACACCATTAGATTTTAAAACATCATATTGAAAACAGAAGGTTTTAAATTTACAGCTTACAAAGCTGCTTCATACCTCCAGCATGTGGTATATGCTCATTTTCATCCAGCTAAAAATATCACATTTGTAAAAATCTAATCTCTGGAAACATGACTAGATGGCCTTAAAATAGTCAGTTTGCTGAGGGATTTATAACTTTATCTGCATTTCACAATTACATTTAAAAATGTATTTTAAAAAGAGTAAGTTCATGCCCCTTCCGCAAACAGGCATTTGCAACGGGCTTTGAATTAAGTTCATACCAGACTGCAGCTCACATAACAAATAAATATGTTGTTCTATAAGCAACAGAATTAAAATAATCTGGGTTTTGACACCTTCATTCCCCAGGCCTGCTGAAGGGCCTCACAAACTCCTGCTATTATCCAGAGGATCCATGTGATACCCGCCCTGTCAGTGCTGCCCATGGAATGAACCTCAAACTAGCCAGGAACTCTTCCCATTGTGAGGGAGTGGCATCACTTTGGTCTCCTTTACCCCCTCCCTCAGCCACTTATCCTTCCAACACCTGGAGGAATTCCTTATCTTTGAGCACATTAACACTGTGGAATGTGGCTGATGCTTAACAGAACCAAGTGCTCTATTCTGGGAGGAATGGAGTGACAGACAATGCCAATTTGCACAATAGGAAAAGGTTATTCACCAGGAGGGTGGCTGGGCACTGGAACAGCTCCCCAGGGAAATGGTCACAGCACCGGGCCTGCTGGAGGAGGCATCTTGGATGGGGCTCTTAATCCTACAGTTTGGTTTTAGGCACTCCTGTGAGGAGCACGGAGTTAGACCCCTTCTGGGCTCCTTTACACTTGAGATATTCCGTGATTTTACAAATCGAAACTACAGATTTTGTTTCTTAGGAAAACCTCGATAATGGTTAGACAGGTGACATGCACCTACTCAAGATGCCTGAACTCCCGCCTAGCTCATGCTACACATGGCAGGTCTGTGGGCTGACCCACCTTTCAGTTTTTACCATATAAACTCTGGATTTGGCTGGCAGGTGGCTGAAATCAGAGGGAAGTCACTCTAGCTGTAGCTGTTAATGCCCCCACAGTACACAAACTGATTATTTCAGTTTCTTTTCCCTCTCAACCTTTTCAGATTCTTACATTCAGGCAGTGTGAGCTAAGATCCAGTGAAAGGGCTCTACTTGCCAGCAGAGCAGAACACCTCAATAACAAAACACTGCCCAGCACCTGAGTCTGGCAGGCCACTTCACCAGGGAAATGCATGGTGCTTTACATGCACACACAGTTACACAAAATAGTGTATTTCAGTCTGCTATTCCAATCTAAGCAGCTCTATTCTTAAGACAACCAGCTCTTTCATTGTAAAGGCAGTAATACTGATATTTTAATCAATTCTTAAATAGGAATTCATAAAAATAAAGAGTCATTTGAACTGAACTGTGCTAGTGACTAATATGCCTGTTCCTCGATGTATGGTACTTTTGAAGTCACAAACACATACAGTAAATGAAGCTCCGGATGATGATATTTAGCTGCCTCAAAATTTCCTTTATGTTCTGCCAACTTCACTTCTGATTTGGACTATAATGGTAACTGGTAAACAATAATCTGGCATGCACTCATTAGCAGAAAAACAAACAATATATTTTTAAAAGTACAATATACCAGATAAATTTCCATTTCACAGTAGAAGACATCAGCTTCTAGTCTGTATTTGCTTCATTTTGTTGCTGACTGCAAAATGGCATAAAAACACTTTATTACACATTAGGCTCTTAGCTCTCAGACCTTTCATTTAGCTAATGCCACTTGTTTTCTCTCCCTTTCCCACTATTTTAAGAGACATCATCTCTGTGAAATCGTCTCAATTTCAAACAAGTGGGGTAGTTTCACAGCTTAAATCAGTTGTAATTCTTATGTTTGCTTTTATGGATTTGAAAATTATTTCATGTTCCTATTTAAAAAATACCTTCACCATGGGGTAAAACACTCAACAGACTAGATGGGAAAAACAGTGACCTTGGAGGACTACAATGACACTGAATGTGACAACAGTGTCTCAAATAAGCAAGAGACAAAAATGGAAGGAAAAAAAGAGAAAATTAGATAGATTTCTTTCTTATATTAATCAGTTATCACTTACCAAAACATTTTTAGTGAAAGTCTATTTTTAAGTACCTGGAGGTAGTTACAAATGAAGAAATCATGTATTGTTTTAAGCTTACAATCTTTAGCTTCTTATTAATAGTATCCTTGTTATTTTAAGAGCCTTATGGGTATTTAGAGGGCTAAACTGCAATAAAACCAAGATACATAAATGAAACCTATCTATTAAGGTCGTCTTGGTCAATAAAAAATAATTGCATCAAACAATAGCCACAAATGATGGACGGCCCTTGCCAGTGGGCAGGAGAGGGGGAGAGCACATCCTGCAGCCCCTAGCACCCAGGGAAGGCTGTCATCCATCCCTCTTCCCCAGCTCATGTCTCCTCCAACCCCAGCCCTCTTGCCCACTAGCAAGAAGCGATTTGGCAGCAATATTTCAGCAGCCATATGGCAGTGCCAGGCAAGTTCAGCCTTGCTGCCTCTCACTGCTGCTGTTCACCTCCTCCCTGGCTCCCCAGAACGCCTGCTGGCTGATGCCTTCTGCCACAACAAACATCCCTGGCAAAGTCTTCTCTCTCATGTTCTCTGGGGAGAGGCACAGAGGCTCCACCACACGTGTTACACTGTCCCAGGAGATGCCTCACCCGGGTCAGGGGAGAGCTGTGAGCAGCAGCCTGCCTGAGGAGCCAGGCATGGCACAGAGCAGGCCATGGCAGGAGCCTCGTCCCCAGCACTGGGGACAGACACAGCCCCACAGACCCTGCCAGGGCAGGGGCCTTGTCCCCAGCACTGGGGACAGACACAGCCCCACAGACCCTGCCAGGGCAGGGGCCTTGTCCCCAGCACTGGGGACAGACACAGCCCCACAGACCCTGCCAGGGCAGGGGCCTTGTCCCCAGCACTGGGGACAGACACAGCCCCACAGACCCTGCCAGGGCAGGAGCCTGGTCCCCAGCACTGGGGACAGACACAGCCCCACAGGCTGTGTCACAGCAATTCTGGAAAATATTGCAAACCACGTCCTTTAAGAATACAAAAGACATTCAGGTTGTTTCTCAAAATGGCTGGGTAAATGAAGCTTAGTGCCTGCCTTAGACAGAAAACTTTTGAAAAATTCTGTTTCATACAAGCAGGAAAAAGCACCTCAAACATTTATAAATTATCCAAACTCTACATATACACTGTCTGGGAACTCCATGAGTGCCCTTTTTCCTACATTATGAACCAGACTGCATATTTACAACCATTTCCTTCATCTGACTAAAGCTACATCTGCAATCCCAACACCTGTCTTTTCATTCTGCCCTTTGAATACCACTATAATTTATTCAATTCTTTGGTGACAGGCCTCCCTCGTCTCAGAAGGGAGCATTAACTTCTCTGAGGATTGTAACACGAGGAACCAACCGTGACTAGACAATGTTTGAAATGTACACTTCTCCATTTAGTTGTAGAATAAGTCTGCAATGCTGGTGGATATAAAATTCAGACCGGAGATACGGAGAGAACTTGAAAGAAAATTTCAAAGCACAATTCTACACAGGTATGTCTCATAAGCAATTACGAGAGTTGCTAACTTTCTCATTACTAAATGCTGTGTTATTTACCTAGAAGTCTCACAGACTTGTTTTTCCCTAAGAGTATTGTGGGCAGCAGTCAAACATTCCTCTGCCCAGCCCTCACTGAGAGGGCTGTGAACCACAAAGACAAACCAGATGGCTCAACAAGTAGGTGTTCACTGCCTATGGAAGGCTCTTAGTTACCTGGTACTGCTTTTAAAATCTACAAAGTAGAAGTAAGATGGACTTTAAAACATTTCAACTTCAGACAGGAAATTCTTAGGAATTATAAGCCAGCAATGAAGGTCAGGTCCTAAACATATACACATACAAACATAAAGCTTTCTGCACACAACTGCTGTTTATTCTATTCCTGTGAAACCATTGTGTATGCAGTTAAGCACAGACATAAATATTGAACCTACAGCCACATCCTATAAGAAGGAAATGTCTGGTCTACAATAAAGACACATATTTCATAAAAATAAGTACATAAATACATTTGAAAGAGATCTTCCTTTCTGTTTTTTTTTTTTGTTTGTTTGTTTTTTTGAAGTAGAACTATTTAAAATTCAACTTCAACATATTCACAGAATCATAGAATGGTTTGGGTTGGAAGGGATCTTATCGATCATCTGTTCCACCCCCCTTGCCATGGCCAGGGACATACCTCCCACTGGACCAGGTTGCTCAGAGCCCCATTCAACCCAGCCCTGGACACTTCTGCCTATCAAAATACAGCTAACAGCACTTTTGTTTTAATGTTTAAGAACTGAAAGTCTAAATATTAAGGGGGAAATGGCTTTATTAAGTTAACTTCTACACTGAAGAATGTTCAAGGAGGAAAAAGACATTTGTAACTGGCAAAAACATCAGCTCTCAGCCATAAACACAGCTCCTTTTTAGATCAGTGTCAACTTGTTCAGTACTGACAATCATACAACAGCCAAAACAGTCTGCAAACTACTGCAGAAAGAAGTAGAATAAAGGTATATATGTTGATGCAAGGAAGCATGATGGAAAATGTAAAAATTTTAGCCTAATTCTGATCTGGTACCACTAAGCATAATCAGTTCCTTTATATAAATATTTTTTTATCACTAGCATTTTAATTAATGTGACTGAAATTATAATGACAAAATTAATTTCTTTTTAAATAAGAAAGTTTATTTTTAATGGAAAATTAAGTATAGCTGTCCAGCAGACAAACACCTGGGTATGATCTAAAGACTTCATTGCTTAAGATAAGTGAGGCAACTCTTCGATGTAGATGTGAAAATACTAATATGTGATTTCCCTTCTCCCCAAACACACACCTACATGTACCAGAAGAACCACGAATAGCAACTGTTCTTATGAGAATGTTTTTCATGAAAAGTTCACTTCCCACACACATCAAGTTGACAATTGAGAATCAATTCAAAATGTAAGCACCTATGTCCTAAGGCAACCTATCAGTGCTCAATTGACAAGTGTGTCATCGGCTTAACTTTGTTTTGGTGGGGGATGTGGGGGTTGTTTTTTTGTTTGTTTGGGGTTTTTGAAGGGGTTTTTTGTTGGGCTGGTTGGCATTGTGGGTGGAATTTTTGTTGTTGTTTTGGGTTTTTTTCTTTTAATTTTATTTTGTTCTGGTGTATTTTCATGGGGTTTTATTTAAAGACTCATCAACAGAACAATCTGTAGTAATGTATGAATGCTTGCAGAACCAATTTTCTCTTTCAAGTAGGCCAATTCTCAATTTAAGGCTGAAACTGGTGCTGTGTAAATTCCTACTTTTACGGGACCAGTCTCTTTAAGCTACTGTTGTATTACCAGCATCAACCAAACCTACCACGGATAAGAATCAGGGAGAGTAAACCTGGGGAAAGCTGGCATGCATGCCTCTCTGTCCAATAAACCACACCATATCAGCACTGTTGTTTGCTCCCTCTGTCTCGCTCCCTCTCCCTCTCAAAAGGAACATTAAATGTAATAAGTGAAGCAAGAACTGCAGGATGTAAACAATTTACTTCTCAGCAGCATGATGTAGCACACATGAACACCTCACCAAACACCACTTGTCACAGGAAGCAGCCTAGCTGAGAATAGACTTTGAAACTATCAGGTTCAAAAACTGTGAAACCAATGGTGAGAGAAGCCTTCTGGAAACATCAATTTCCTAAGATGAGCAGAAATCTGCCAGATAGGTGAGGGTTCCTCCTGCAAGGCCCAGATTGTGCTCCTTGTCTATGAATTATTATGGTTTACTTCTTACCAATTCCCTATGAAAGGTCTCTTGAAACAGTAGCTTGCTGATGTACTGGAAGTGTTGTTATGTTTCCATCACTAGAGATGAAGAAAGAAATTCAGTACTAGAACAGCCTCTTTCCATTACAAGCTGCATGCCCCTGTGACTGTAGGTTTTTCACTGCATCAGCCAGACTGATAACTAAGATTTCTATGAAATATTCTGAATTTTACAAAAAGTACTAAATAATAATTCTAGAGAAACCTATCAGGCTGTAAAATTCGAAAAATTAACCCAACTGTTTTGCTATGTCAACAATGCAAATTTGTAACATTGATTTTGGTTGTTAAAGACTTGTTACCAGCAAAATAGGATGAAAATCAAACATTTAAATGCATGTCTAAATCTTCATTTCATAGGTTCTGTGGCTTGAAATTAATGGTCAATATTTAAACAGCCTACAGTATGCTTCACACAGTCCAATATTCTCAACCTACACAAAAATAGAAAAAAATGAGAAGTCTAAGCTACTTAGACTTCACTGTGGACCAGAACAGTACATCACATTTTGTTCTTCACATCAAATTACTTCCAATAAATACCTTACACTAAATTCTCAACCAGCTTAACAACACTTCTAAGCTAGAGAAAAAAGAAGAAACCTCCAAGCCAGTGTAATTTGCATGTAATTCTTACATAATGCAGTTCATCATTTGATATTGCTGATTTCTACATATTTATACACATAATTAATAAGTAAATCTGTCTAATTTTAAGAAGCATTTGGGTCTTTATTTTTTATTAGATCATTATACCACATATTGCTTATTTAAAGAAGAACAAGATTTCCAGTTTCTACTATCTCAACCACAAAACAAGTTCTCATGGTTTTTTAGTTCAGAAATATTTGTAACAAACAGTAAACAGAATCACTACTACAGTAATAGTACTTCTTCTCACTGCATCAAATGTTACATTAAATGAAACTAAACACATATGGTAAGCAAACTTGGTACCAATTTACAAGAGAGACCCTCTAGCCTCTACACAAACCATGTATCACCTGCACAGTCACCCATACAGTAAATGTGAGAAGCTGCTGCTGAGAATCAATGTCAAGTTTTTCCTTTTCAATAAACTTATGCACATGGGAAAAAATCCACTCATCTGCATACAGACTGACAGTAGTCACTTGCTAGGATCTTTTTCTTTAAAATATTTTTTAACATAACGCTTTATTTAACTTAGGGTAGAAAGATGGAGGTGATCTTTTGCTGTCAGAATGTTATGATGCATCCCTGCACTAAGACAAATTATTTATCCAAGCACTAAGCAGCACCAATTCCTCTGACTTCAACTGGAGCTGCACCTATCCAAGCTTCAGATAAACAAGCCACTTATTTAGCTATTTATATTCAAAAATGTTGGCTTCTAAATCACGAAGCCAGTACACATGCTACAGACACCAATCATTAACAACATAATCAGCATGAGCCATAGCCACTATACAAACAGTCTCGAGTGTCTGTCATAAAAGCACAGAAATAATGAGGTGCAGGTAATGTTCCTGTTTACTTCCATTTAGGTTAAACTCAACAGTCTGATCTTGCCTGACAGCAGCCCCAAAAACCTCTGGCTTTAGATCCAGGTTGCTACAGGATGAGAACAGCACTTTTTTCCTAAAAACACAGTCAAAAGAAACATCAACAGTTTAACCAATTTGCTGGTGATGTAGCTGAAGAAGCCCACAGCTTTTCCAAAAGCAGTTTAATGCCTCTAAATGCAGCTTAGATGGCAGTCACAGCTATGCAAGAGAGTTTTAAGCAATTTGCTGCCTTTGGAAAAAACCCAGCTGTATGGTCTGAATTACCTTTTGCACTGCATGTGTCTAAGACTGAAGGCAGCAGCTGTTACCTCAGTGGGACTGTCTTTTTTGTGTTTGCCACTATGATCTGGTAACATTTCTGGAGGGCAACACGTTCTGTTTACAACAAGAAGTTGGGCCACATCAAGTCCTAGTGACAAAGCAAGTTGCTGGAGTGACAAAGTGGCATTACTGCACCACTTGGAATAAACCAATAATCTCACACATAGCATACAGCTTTAAGAAACCCAAGAAAGCAAGCTTCAGGGAAGGAAATGGCATGTATACAAATATTGATAATAAATAATAATAAACACAAGGTCTGTTCATTACATTATGCAGAACCTGGAAGAAATCATTATTCATCTGCTTGCCTGCTCAGTCTATTTCAGTGCAGGCTACAGGAAATAATTTCCAATACTGGGGGGAAAAAAAAAAAAAAAAAGCCAGGTGGATGGCTTTCTGTATCTGATTTCATCAGGACTCTGAAGTAAGTGCTGGAAACCAGAATGATCAAATGAAAGACTATAAAGCAGATTAAGCCTACCACAAAATAAATTTTAAAAATGCATGTACATACACGCATTACATGGAAATGAGAAAAAGGGAGTCATCCTCAGCTCCTTGACCCAATGGTTACCATGCTGAAAACAGAAAATCTAGTTAGCAAAAATATTTGGATTAGGCAACTTTCCCTTTAGAACAAACTAGCAAGACAAAAGGAGTCAAATTTGTTTTGTCCTTTTATAGGCAACTCTTTGAGAAATTATAGCAATGGTCCTAGCTTCTAGTATTTCTAGAAATGTCATATATTAATTATAAAGTGCAGTTAATATTTTCTTCTTATGCACACACAAAAAAAGGTAAAACAGTTTATTACATTTCAATCTAAGAGATTAACACATTACTATTTACTTTTATTGGCAGTGTGCCCAAATACCCCAGATCTGCAAGACTGATAGTGCAAAGGAAAATATTTCAGGCCTCAAAGAGAGCAGATCTACGGTTGCCTGGAATGTGTAAACAGCCAGAGCCTGTTTCACTTCCCACCCCCACTCTCACCATACACACCTCCTCTACCTCACCCCTCCTAACATTAGCAAGGAGTGCTGCTCTCAAGCACAGGAGAGAACACAAATGTAGTAACATCAAGTAACAAAATTATTGACAGTTTAAGATGCAAGAATTTGGATTTACTGAAATCAGATGTTGCCATATAAATAGCTGTAGTCTAAAAACAAAACCAGTACAGCATAAGACCCTGAAAATAAAGATCAGTTGAGCAGGTTTCCTATTATGACAGACCCGGTAAACACAAACTAAGGGAATCCAAATGCTTCTCTACAGATTATTCTTTGTGCAATTCAGGATCAGACAGATCTGTATTCTATCAGAGAAAATACAGTTCCCAGTCCTACATAAGAGAAGGGACATTTTCATAAATATCTACACAACGTAACCAAACTGATGCCAAAATGTAATGTTGGTATAAGTTATCTTCTGAGAAAACAAGGATCATTACTTGCATAACAATATATACACCCACAAGGCAGTAAGTCATAAAAATAGATATCATCACATCCTAAAGAAGTTTACAATATAATTAGACCATTTTTTAAAACCCTTTAAATTTGTGGACCAATAAAGATACCCTGCACAGTAAAACTGAACAATGACAACAGACTTCCTTCTTTTTTTTAACCTCACAGCTCTCTATAAAAACAATCCTGTGTACTTCAGCAGCTTGCAAGCCATGGTCTGAAACTACAGAATTACAGAACTGGTAAATATTACTGTTGTTATTTACCTAGTAGCTTTCGCCTTCAAAATCAACCAAACCAAAACATGCCAAAAAAAAAAAAAAGGTAACTAACATTGCTGAGAAAAATGGCTGTATATGATGGGAAGCTCATAAAACCCAAATGAATAAAAAGGGAAAACATGGGGGGAAAAAATAAATGTAGTGGTCCATGGTCAAACACTGAAAGGCAGCCTCATGATGTTGTTTACAAATAACAGGTCACACAGCGCTCCCACTTTTCCTTCTATTAATTTCACCGGTTTTATGAACACATTTGGCAAACGTTCAAAAGAACACATCCATAGACTAATGAGGGTAAAATCCTGGCTCAAAGGAGACATGAGCAAATGCTCTGTCAGTAGACTATTTGCAAACAGTTGAAATCAATAATAAATTCAACCTAACCAAATGCAATGCATACAAACAGAAATTAAAAGACTGAGGCAATTGGCAAATACATGAATGATGTTTCAGGCCACAGGGCACACTTTCTCACATACGTTAGCACTTTAAATAGGCTGGCAAGACAGTGGCTCCACTTGAGACACCAGAATGTACCATATGTACTTCCAAAGACAAAAATAACAACTAAGACAATGCTAATAGCATAAGTAGCTAAATATTTCCTTAAGACAGCTATTTGTAGGATGTTTGAGTCATCAAATGAAAAAATGTTAGAAAATGTGTATTTAAGGTGAAAAAACAAATGTCATGATCCTTCTGTGTAATTTTCCTGATCTACTGCAGTCAAACACAGAGCAATCACGCCAGAGAAGAACAGTAAATTAGAACAAAAAAGGTTGACATATTCTCTCCACAGAGGCTATGGTGCATGCAGCCCTTACACAAGACAAGCATCCAGTGCCAGTCCCAAGGTGTCGGGCTTTGGATGTGGTAGGTCACATTTAGCAGAACACTTTTGAGACTACCCATGATCCAGACAGGCCACGAGTCTTGCCAGCCACTGCTAGAGTTTGTTAACCCTTGTGACTTGGCCTTGCCTGAAAAACTAAGGGCACTTCACTGAAAAAAAGCCACAGATTCCAACCATCCACCTGTGCAGGCCACTTTTGAATGTATATGTTTGCAACCAAGTCTCACACTTTATACTGCAAAATATTAAGCCCAGTAAATTTTGACATAGCCCACACAGCTCCTCCACATCTTGAAGAAACCAGGCTCTAAATCTCAACTTCACCTCTGCCATCTAAAGAAACTTCCAAGAACATGGAGAAGATTCAGATAAGAACAGTACCCCCAAAACAGACCATGGAAGTTATGCCATACAAAAAACCCTATTTATGTGGGCTAGGGGAACGGAGAGGGACACTGCAATGTCCACTTCATTACAGGAACACTGCCTGTTGGGACTAAAGCTAAAATCACACTTATCATCTGCTGCTATAAAAAAGGCCCAGAAATGTTTACTTCATCAGTCAAGAATCTGTGCTGCCATCATATAAGGCCTGGCCCCAGAAAGCTCCTGCACATCCGAACACATTTTTGCAACATCAGGCCATAGATACAACAGGCAGTGCTGAATGTTCAGAACACAAATGTATCATCAACTCTGCCCTTGCTGGAGTTAAAGACTGTGTTGCACAGAAAAAAATCCATTAAAATGAAACCTCTTAAATTCCACTGCAAGCCCCAATAGATTTTTTGCTGTGGTGGAGGGAGGTAATTAAAAGAAAGGTTTAAAAACAATTACAAAAAGTTTGAAGAAAAGAAAAAAAAATCAACAAAGACTTGTTCTGAGGCAAACTAATACCCTAAACCCAACTCTGTTAGCCAGGAAACTAACTTACAGATTAACAGAAGATTAACAAATTAAAACAGTCATTACTTCTAACTCTAAACTGAACCCTGAAAGGGAGAAAGAACCTTTTTGTTTCATAATTTTCCTTTGATACTTTGCTATCCTAATGGATAAGCTGATGGAAAAATGGGATTATACTTTATTAAGTACAGCTTAACATTCACATGTTTTAATAAACTAGCAACAAAATAAACTGACAATGTGTTTTGCTGTTTAAAATTCTTCAGAAGCTGTCATTCATAAAGCCTTCCTAGCAATTCTGTAGTACAACATTGCACTATAAGTTGAATGTAAATGATTTACCCAGCTGTGAAAAGGTGTGCCCTATCAATTACCTTGTGTGGTTGTTAAAGAAACAGATTTTCTTTCTTTTCACAGATATATATATTCAAATTTACATTTTAAAAAAGGAAAAATGTTGTCCTTCAAAAGCTCATGGGAAAATGAATACAGGAGCAAACAACTACAAAATCATTCACTGCAATTATCTGAGCACGTTTTAAACAGGTAGAAGATGCAGGTCACTATATTATTTTTAGTAAGAGGAAATTAAATTTCTTTCACACTGGACTCCATGTACACAGACATCTGCTGTGCACAACAAATCTTATCTACAAAGCCATCATTCACTGCCCATGATCAAACTGACAATTTATAATTGCATTTAACATGTTGTCATTAGAGAACACAGAACCCTTCCATGTTTCAAGTGTTTTTTAAAATTTTTTAAACTTATTTTTAAAAGTACATGCTGCTGGTAACATAGTAGATACCATGAAGAATTTATCACTTGGCCTAAGCAAAATTTAAAAGAAAAGATTTAATTCACAGTGAGGCACATACGCATACAAATACGTAAAACATTACAAAAACCAGGCATGCACAAAAAGCCATTTCTGTAACCACAAAATAACATTTTATAAAGTACCCACATATAATACCATTATACTACCATCAAAACACTGAAGAAATGCACAGGAATAAGTGTTTTGAAGACATGCCACCTTAGCCAAGCAAAAAAAACCCCAAAAAACCAAAATAGTTGTCCACCTGATGGTCAGCAGGTTAAAAACAGTGAATCCTAGTTTTGAGGCAGCCTACTCCCACTCATCTTCCTCTTCCTTGTAAACTGCCCAGGAGGGCTTAAGCTACATTCCACACTTTTTTCTAACCTCTACCCAGCACTACCAGACTAGGTAGTAAAGACAGGCTGGTGGTCTCCCAGAAAGTAATTTTCATTCATCAGCAGTGAGGGAAACCATTATGTTAATGCTTTAGTAAATTTGAGCTCTATGTAATCATTAGGTTCTTTCCTTCCACTCCAATACTGCATTTTGGGCCACCCTTTCAGCTTCAGTGGTTTTTTTTCCTCCAAATTCACATCAAATCCTGTGAGAATGAAGCTGGATGAATTTTTATGATACACTGTCATGCACTAATTTTAAACTAATTGGCTCATTTAAATTAACTGATTATGTAAGACATTTACTGATACTAGCAGAAGTATCAGAGCTGAGTGTGTTTGCGTATTTTAGTACAAAACCAGATTCCTCCAAATACAAATTAGCATTGTTACTGAGTTACAACACCAGCAGCCCAAACAAACCCAGTAGAAGTCAAAATGAAAATAAAGGAACCTTGAACAGTTTTCACAGAATGATATAAAATCTGTCCTGTGAACACCCTGCAATGTTACTAAAAATGTACTTGCTTCTGCTCCTTGCTTTCATTTTTTTGAGAACTGGCATAGGAAGGAAGATGTTTTCCTCATCAGAATAATCCTCAGGCATGCCTTTTATCTGTGCCTCCTAGATTACAGTATTTTAGTTTAAAAGTCACCAACTGAAAAAGTCAACTATACAAACTACAGAAGCCCTTACATTAAAAAAGGACAAAACTAAAGCCAAAAAGTAAAAACAAACAAACAACCAACCAACAAAACCACCCAAAAAGTCAAAACAAAACCAAAAAGGAAAGTTAAGATACAAGGAGAGATGTCTGAGTCCACATATTTAGTAGCATTACCAATATCTTCTGAAATATTTAGAAAATATTTAATGTGTTTCAACCAAGTCTATATCCAAATTCTTAGAGGTCTAACTCATGTGTGCATGTAAAATAGGCATGAAAAGGGTTAAAGTTTGTTTTGTGACTGTAAAAAGCAACAGATAAATATCCTTGGAAACTAATCCCCCCAATATGAACCGGCACTGTCTGTGCCTGGATTCCCAGCCCTAACTTGTCAGCAAAGCTCACCCTATCTGTGGAGAACACTATGGAGGAGGGCAATTTTACCTCCATCTCTGTCAAGATCAGGGTTTAAATTTTACTTCTAAGAGCAACCAAAAACCAAATAAAAATAATAATAAAAAAATTTAAAAGGAGGAAAAAATGAAGATAACATAATTCTGATGTTTGAATGCATGTTGCCTCCTGGTCTCAGTCAGAGGTAGGAGCACAGTATGCACTCCTGACCTCTCCGCATCTCAACGAGCACATAATTAAAGGGTGCTGCACCTCTGCCTTCTCCAGAACCTGACATCCAGCCTGGCCCAGCCTACAGTCATTTCACTGGCTCTGCAACACCTCAGGTGCTGCTGACCTGAGCACATCCTAGCTCAGGGTGTGAGAGTCAAGCACTGCCACCACTCTCCAGGGTCAGGGTTACACCTTTTTCCCCAAAACTGCTTTTTGGACTACCTTAAGGCAATCCATGTACGTGTATATATGTGCACATGCATGCACTCGCACACAACAATTAGTGTAGTTCATTTGAAGCAATTAATATTTGTGAAACTGACTCCTGTTCAACAATCCCAGCTGAGACTATGTGCTAACACAAGTCTAATACTAATGGGTCTCTGGACACACACATCTCCTCTGCCAGTAGCAACCAGACTAAAACCATTGATACAATGAACAAGCAACTTGTAGCTGCTAAATGACACTGAAACTGTCGTGTTGTTATAACAATTCCTCATTCTGTTACCAACACACATGAGTTTACAAAAGAAAAAAAATCCATATTTTTACTTCACTTTATAAAAATCTCCTGTATTTATTAACTGCACACTGTGCCAGTCAATTCTTTTGGAAGAACATCTTTCCAATTATTTTGCTGAAGGCTATGGGGTTGTGTTCAAATTAGCACAAACTCAGCAGTGGACACTTCTAAGCATGAAGCACAACAACACTGTATACATGTTAATCACATCAATGCAACTGCTCCCTTTCAGCAGGGCCTCTGTAGCATGACTCTGATTTGGAAATATAAATCATAAATAATTTGCTTCACTCTTGAACCAGAGAATATTCTGCAGGGTCTCTATTCAATGGCAAAGGAATGATGAAGAGCTGATGGTGCTACACAGCAAAATACAGCAGAAGCCAAAGTTTGTCACTGTACATCCAGGGCAGTTTGCTGCCTTCAAAAAGAAGTACAACAAATGCATTAGGCTGCAGAATGACAAAAGGAATCTATCCACCAAAGTAAAATCCTCTTTGTTTTATTGAAGACAATGTCAAAGCATATTTTCCAAGTAATTTAAATGTCTATGGGAAAAATGTTGCTTTTTTGCTCTATCAGTAATTTATTGGAGGTATGGGAAAGTTGTATTTCAATACAAAAAAAAACCCCATAAAATCATGTTACTACATTTTTTCATTTAATAGAGTTATGATTTCATATAACAGAACACCTTCTAATGTCTACACAGTGATAAGAGGTTAAACTGTAACTAAGAATTAGCAGCTGAAATGAAACTTAGGTCAGTAAAAGCAATCACACTTTGAATGGCACTGGAGTGATGTATAGAGCAACTGTTACACCATAATGCAGAACACTGGTCTTGTTCCACCTTCCAGTAGCAAAGGGTCACTCAAACTCCCCAGTTACTTAGATAAGAGTATTTTGATACGCATATATAGAGAATTATTAGACATTGTTAGTACTACTCATCTGCTCAGGAACAGGCCCTAAGTTGTGTCATCTAAGCATCAAGGCACTGTTCATCCACATGTTCAGTGTGCTGGGTAACTTAGCCCAGCAAATGACTAAAGTTCAACACCCAAGCCAAATTGTAGTTATGCAATGCACTTAGCTAAAATATTAAAATAACTGTTTCTTCCTACTACAGTACTATCATCATGATTTTGTACTGCAGGGTTCTTGGCAGAAATTTCCATTGCAACTTCACACAAAATTATGACATTTTAGAAGCACTCCAGTTTAAACAGGACACATATTAATTATTCACACTAACAACAGAGACAGTCAAGAAATGAGGTTAAACATCATGATGCCCCTTTAACTACATAAAGTGGACAGGATTATAAAGATGGAAGCCACATCCTCAGATGCACCCAACTCCAAGCTGCCCCAAAGTATAGAAAGGGACTGGTGGCTGGGACCCCAACAGAAGATAACAGAGGCAATATAGTTTTCTCCTCTCAAACAACAAATGAAGAGATGCAATAACTATTGCTACAGGCCAGTATTTTTATTATCACTTAAAATAAATACAAATACACATAGGAAAAGCAGCTCAAGAAAAGCAGTGTAAAAGGCCTGTGCAGCTTTACCTTCAAAAACTGTCACATACCCATTGTGGAGTTAAACATGCTTTTGGTTAAACTAGCAGAAGCAAATTTATATTTCTACAGAATTATTAAACATTAGTAACTATAATTTATAAATCTCTGTCTAGGACAAAATCTCTACACATGAAGACAATTGGCAAGAAACAATGATGTTTCCTTAACGAACAACCTCCTTTGACTGCTTCTAGCTTTTACACTGCCCTCACTTTGGGGGACTTCCTGTGACTGTAAGACAAAACACTATCAGTCATCCTTAAATGAAATTCCATTATATTAATGATCAGAGAGCAACAAACAAAAAATCCTTTAAAATATTCTCTTGTACACTGAAGAAAAATAACCTAAATTGTACTTTTCACCTTTGTATGCTTGTTTCAGTGTCATTAAAATGACAGATTTTGCACTGACAGGAAGGCTGCTATTCCTATGTACAGCCGTAGTTCCAATGTTTTTGTTTAATTTCAACCAACTTGTCCAAGTAGGCCATTTGGTAGAAACCTATAAATGGCACCCAGGGGGTCTGGGTTCTTGCTGTAAAGAGGTCAGCTATTTCCTCCTAACTAAAAATAGGCAAGATGAGGGAGGGGAAGAGGGAGTGCAGCTTTAATTTAGCAGCTGAAAAAAGAGTTTACAAAATTACTTCCATCTTGCCTCATAATGAAGATTATTAAAAAAAAAAAAAAGAGCTGTCCCAAGAGTTACAAAACCTGGATCACTTTATAGGCAGGCTGGTGTGCATAATCTAAAATACCAGGAATTAGAAGAGCAGTAGTAAAGGGAATCCAGGATATGGATCACGTTGTGACGCCCACCCCACTTTGGGCAGAGCACACAGATTTACCAGCAGCAGTGCTGCCAGGTGTTAACAACTGCTCTCTCCTACCAGCTGAGATCACACCGTGGTCCTGCAGATAAAGCACTACAATCAGCTGCCGTTCCCCTGAGTCAGTTTTTTCCAGCATTTTCCCTCCTGGCTTTTTGTTTCCCTCACTTACGTTACAACCTGTTTAGGGTGAGAATCACCATCTATAATATTCCCCAAATGGCCCTGATTTGAATGGGGGCCCCTTGGCACTACTAAAATACAAACTGCATCAGTTTAACACAAGATGAATTCTAGCAGCAGCAAAGAGCAAGGGCTGGCGCACACACCGACCCCGCTACCTGCAGCAATCACCCAGCAACCTAAAGCTAAACCTGGGAGGGCTTTTCCAGCCTCACCTCCACAGTGAACCAACCCAGCACACCGCTCAATCCACTGCTGACTTAGCTCAGCTACTGAGAAATAAGATCCCATCCGCACTGAGAGACATTCTTCTCTACTCCTTCCAAGCAAAGGGATGACAGGCCTTCAACAGCTGCTGCTGCCACAGGACAGCTCTCTGCTCGGGAAGTTCTTCAGGAGCCATGGCACATTACACATACCGAGCAGACAACACGTCTACTTCTGGTCCCTGCCACCACAAAAATGAGAAAAGCCCATCTGACAATCAGTGACAGGACCAAAACAGCATGAAACAGAATCAGGGGAGGTTTAGGTTAGATACCAGGCAAAGGTTTCTCACCCCAAGAGTGGCTGGGCACTGGAACAGGTTCCTCAAGGAAGAGATCACAGCACCAAGTGTGATAAGAGCTCAAAACACAGCGGGATTCTTGGGGCTGTCCTGCACAGAGTCAGGAGCTGGACTCAATCCTGGAGGGCCCCTTCTAACTCAGCATATTCTATGATTTGGTGAAAACTGGGCAAACTGATGGAGCGGAACCTGACAACTCCAGGTGCCCCCTCCCTAGCAATGACTTAGTTTTGCTCCTTAGATACTTATTGCAGAGAATATCTGCAATCATTTAAAGCAGTAACATAACTCACAGCAGTGACATAGCAGAGAACAGTGGAGTCATCTTAATCAGATGGGTGGGGGGAGATGTATTCAGATGCCAACTTATCTCCTGAGGGCTTTTTTATGTCCTAAGAAACCTGGACAGTTGTGCAGTTGCCAGTCTTCACACGTGTGTGTAATTTTTAATCCTCTTTGCTTCTGAGACACGCTTTTTCATCTTAGGGGGTGAAAAAAACAACCTTAGAATCACAGAATATACTGAGTTGAAAGGGGCCCATAAGGATCATCAAGTTCAAGTCCTGTCCCTGCACAGGACATCCCAAGAATTACACCATGTTCTCAAGAGCATTTTCCAAATGCTTCTTGAACCCTATCAGGCTTGGTGCTGTGATCTCTTCCCTGGGGAGCCTGTTCCAGGGCCCAACCACCCTCTGAGTGGAGAGTTTTTTCTTAACACCCAACCTAAACTTGCCCACACACAGCTGCAGGCCATTTCCTCGGGTCCAGTCACTGGTCACCACAGAGAAGTGTGTCTGCCCTTCTGCTTCGTGAGGAAGCTGTGGACTGCAATAAGGTCTGCACTCAGTCTCCTTAAAAATGAACAAGCCAAGGGACTTCAGCCACTCCTCATTCATAGGGCTTCCTCTCAAGGCCATTCACACCTTCATGATCCTCCTTTGCAGACTCTTTGACAGCTGAATGTCTTTTGTATATTGCAGCACCCAAAACTGCCCCCAGCACTCGAGGTGAGGCCACCCCAGCTCAGAGCAGAGCAGGACAATCCCCTCCCTTGCCCAGCTGGCCGTGCTGTCCCTGATGCCCCCAGGACAGGGCTGGCTCTCCTGGCTGCCAGGGCACTGCTGGCTCATGTTCAACTTGCCATCGACCAGGACCCCCAGGTCCCTCTCCTGGCACTGCTTTCCAGCCTCTCCTTCCCCAGTCTGTACATGCAGGATTGCCCTGCCCCTGGTTATTGCATAGCTCACTGAACGTGTTATACACTGAGACAACTACAGCAGCTCGGCTCAAATCTGCCCGGTTTTTACCATTATTACATATAGCACAAGAGAGCTTTAACGCATTTTTAATGTGATAGCATCCTCCCCCTCTTGCTTTCCTTTTTCCTCCCACCTCCTCTACAAATCTTCTGTGGGAAACCTTCCCTGTTTTACTATTGCTGTCGTTGAGATGTTGCAATTATTATCTGTAATTGTTTAAAAAAAAAGCCAAACAAAAAAACCAACAATGCCAAAACACACACTAGGACAAATCTGGCTCTCCTTGCCAACAACATCTGCTATCACAGAATGTATATATTTAATTTAAAACCTGCCCAATGCCCCTGTACATGAGAGAACACTGACTGCAGGACGGGGAGAGGCCTAAACCCAGTACGTGCAGTCACATGGTGCACAAGGTAGATGATGTTAAACCTTATACATCCACACGAGTAGTCTTGGTTAAAAGACCACAAATAAATGGGGTAAGGAAGAAAGACATGACATTTTATTTGTCAAGATTAAGGACCTCGTATTTATTACCTACAATCAGATCTCCCTCTGGCACAACAAGTTTATTTTCATACTATTAGCCTAAAACACTAATCCGGAAATTTTAATTTTACACTCCATTTTATTTCAAATCATCAGTCTTTTCAATGGAATATTTTGGGTTTCTGCAAGATTATGCTGCAATATTTTGTGTTTTTGGAGGAGGCGGTGGGTGAGCCCCGCCGAGCAGCCCGCCTCCCCTCCCCCAGCGCACACATCCACATCCACACCGCCAGGCTCGTGCGTCAGGCAGGAGAAACGCCGTACGAATCCTCGTGGAGAACAGCACAGAGGCATGTTAAGGCACCACATAAAGGGCAGCCTTTATTCCGTCTAAACGCCGACTTTGAGGAATTAATGTGCGAGCCGAACTTTCAGGGTGTGGCTTGGTGTTTTTGCCCCTTGTTGCGCCGCGCAGGATGCCTGCCCAGAGCCCAGCAACACACCATAAGTAGGTCAAGGGTCACTCGCTTTACACCGCATCGCACCGACACTGAGCCGCGCACCGAACCCATCTCTCAGCCCCACCGCCGGGGCTGAACGCGCACCGCAAAATGGGGACCGAGCCCGGCCCGCTGACAGCGCCGGGGGCAGGGCGCCCGCCGGCCCCGCCGCCCCGGGGCTGGGCTCGCCGGCCCGGGACGTGCAACAGGTCGGCGGCCCCGCAGCTGCGGCCCCGAGGGGCTCCCCGCAGCCCGGCCCCACCGGCGGCCGCGGCGCTGGCAGCGGGGCCGGGGGCAGCGCGGCTCGGGGGGCTGGGCCCGGGGCGGGGGGCGAGCAGCGAACTTGTTTACCTACTTGGAAGTAAACTTCGGTGTAAGGGAGCGACCGGCCCCTCCGCCCGCTGCTGATTCAAGCCCTGGCGATGAATGGGATCCCCTCCCCCACCCAGGCTCTGCAAACTCCACACTGGAGCGTGAATACCTCGCATTTCTCTCCCCCCCTCCCCGAGCATTTATTTAGTCTTTTAATAAACCCCCATACATTAAAATACTGTCTCAGAAGTAGGGAGAAACTGCCCCCCTCCCCTCTCCCACGCCCTGGGGTCGCTCTGCCCGGGGGCAGCTGCAAAACACCCGCCACGGGTACGGCAGCCCCACACACACACAGCCCCTCGGCCCAGAGAAAACACCCCCAAAACCCCCAAACAGAGCCCAAAACGTCCGGGCTGAGAAAACTTCGTCATAACAAGCGGCGGTTGAGCGACCCCCTCCCCCCCGGGCGGGTCAGGCTGCAGAGGGGACGCCGGGGGGCAGCGGGCCCCGGGCTGGGCTGGGCTCGGGGGGCTGCGCCGGGAAGGACAAGCGTAAAAAAGGGGGAAATTAAAAAAAAATAAATAATAGTAATAATAATAAAAAAAGACGGGGGAAAAAGAAACCACAACAGGGTCCCCGGGATGAATAATCCGCCTCGGGAACTCACCTCGCGGCGCAGCGGGCGTTAAAGGCACAGCTCCCGCTCCCGCGGGCGGGGAGAGCCCCAACTTCTGCGGGGGGCGGCGGCGCTGCTGCTGGCGGAGACTTTCCCTCACTTGCCGCGCATGGTGCAACTCCTCTTCCCCCGGGGTCCCGGCCAGCCTGCCAGGAGGCTGCGAATCCCCCCTCGCCGCCGCCGCACACGCCTCCTCCCCCCCCTCCGCGCGCACGGGCGGCACAAGGAAGTCCCGGAGAGTGGGATGGGGGAAACGGAAAGTTTTGGGGCGGAATGGCGGTGAGGGGGGGCTGGCGGGGCCGGTGCGGACGCGCGGCGGCGGCGGGAGCAGCGCCGAGGGGGAGCCACAGCCGCGCCCGGGGCCGCCGCCGCCGGGCGGGAGCGAGGGAGGGGACGGCGGGGGAGGGGGCGCACCGGGAGGGCCGGGGCGGCTGGGGGGCGAACCGGCCGCGCCCTCCCCCACCTGCGTCGGTCCCGCACGCCGGGACGCGCGGCTCGAGGAGGCGCCGCCGCCAACGCCCCCGGGGATGCCCCGGGGTGCCGCCAGCCCTCGCCCCGCCTGTGGTTATGTTGTGCTTTGACACCCCCCCCGCAACTGAAACCCGGTGACAAACCAGGCACACAGACACACGGAGGGCGGTCCTCCCCTCCCCCGCGGGCAGCGCCGCGTTCCCCGGTGCCGGCCCGGCGCGCGGTGCCCGCGGCCGCCCTCCGTGCCCCGCACGCTCGGCCCCGCGGCCGGCCTGGCCAAACTCCAGCGGCCCGCGCAGGGCCCCGCGGGGCGCGCTCCGGCGCCCGGGACGCGGCCGCTCGTCCCGCGCAGCGGCGCGGACGGACCGCCCGGGCGGCGCTGCGGGAGCGCGCGCCCCGCGCCGGCACCGCTGCCCCGGTGCGGGGCGGGCGGCGGTGCCCAGTCAGCGCCCCGGGGCGCGGGGGCCGGGCGGGCTGTGAATCAGCACAAACGGGCTTTATCGCATCTCGCTGGAGCTCGACACCCGCGGGCGGCAGCGCCGCGACTCTTTAGCCTCCAGCGCGCCCGTCCCACGCGTGTCCCCGTGTCCCGCCCGTGTCCCCCCCACCCCGGGCGGATGATGCAACGCGGCTCCATGTGCTTCCCCTCCCCCGCCCGGCTCCGGTTTTTTGCGCCTGGCGGGTCACCCGGCGGCTGATTGATTCTCCTTTCGCGCTGCGCCGTCACCCGGCGCTGGAAGGTAAATAACAAGCTGACATCATTACCGCGCTCCGCAGGGCCCCGCGCCGCCGCCGCTACCGCACCGCCGCGAGTAGCTGCGCACCACCATCCGCCCGCCCTGCCCCCGCCCGGCACGGCACGGCACGGCCCGGCCGCCACCGCACCCCCGCACCACCGCCAGGGGCCCGCCCGCTCGCCCTGGGCCGCCTGGATGCTTTTGGCGGCCTTCTTCCCCCTTCCCCTCCCCCACTCCTCTCCCCATCCCCCCGCCTCATGGGTAATGTCATGCAAATAATAAGATTATCGGGATGTTGCCGGGGTGTCTGCCTCGGTGGGCTCATCACGGTGACAGCCAGACTCAGGCGGCCCCAAAAGTCATATTTATTATTGGAGGTTTTTTCCATGTGACCTTTCCACTCTTTTTTCTCCTTTGGTTTTATTTTGACATTAAAGGGAATTTCATGCTCGTTATACATTTAGCCCAAAGCCTACAAATGTGCTGTCACCCAGTATCCTGATGGAAAAATATGACATCACCCAAGTCAGGACAATGAAGATCATTGCTACATACATTCATATTTGTGTTGAAAGCAGAACTCTCGAAACACTGGGAAATGTTGCGGGCTGATGTGATTCATTTTCGTATGCAGAGCCTCGAGACTGCAGTGCAAGGCCATCTGTGCTCAGACAGACAGGCAGACACGTGTCTCCCTTTCCAAGTAAGCTCCCATTCGCCTTATTTTTCTCCAAACGCAAAATCTACATTACGTTTTTATTACTCGGCAATGTAAACAAACAAAAAACACCCTCCAGATTCAGAGCGAGATGGGCCAAAAATTTAAGCTCCTGCACTTTATTGTTTGCTTGCTTGCTTTTAAAGTGCCGTGGGCTGACAATGAGGTAAACTCATCAGAAATGGTCCTTGGTCAAGACCTGCCTTCCAAGGCGCGGTGGCCCAGCAAGGAAGCTGAGAGCTGTCACCGCTGTGACACGTCCCGTCCCTGTCCCCCTCACTCGGGAGGTGGCTCAGCATGGCCGGGAGGGCTGAGGGGGCAGCGGGACAGCGCCATGCCCGGAGCCGCAGCACTGCAGGTCTGTCCTGGCAGCCCTCCCAGGCCTGTGCTGGGCTTTCCGCTGCCGAGGAGCAGCACACGCTCATCCTGCGCTGCCTGGCCTGGACCTACCGCAGTGTTCCAGCCCCCAGCCGGGAAAGGCCCCGTGTCCCGGCCGGGCTCTCGGACAGCCGGGCCCAGCCCGGCCAGGCCTGGCCACACGCTCTGCTGAGCGGGCAGGGGCACAGAGGCGGGCAAGGAAAGCTTGGTGGGCCACCGAAAGCATTGTGATGGCGAGGAAATTAAATTGCAACACCACACGGATATAAGGAAATTACTTTTCCTCTTTTCTGACTGGGCACAGCCGCCGCTGCCTGTGTCTGGGGGAGTTTCAGTCATCCCTGCAGGGAGCAGGACAAGCCGGGGCTGCACGGCCTGCCCCCCACTTTGCCAGCCGAGGCTGTGGGCAGCCCGGAGCCCTGGTGTCTGCAGCTGTGCCTGGGAAGCCAGGCAGCACCCCCGGATGGGGTTAATGTTGACTGTAATCCTTGCCGAGAACTTCAAGTGAAGGTTATCGGGGAAGGCGCTTTTTTTCAGGCTGTGCTTGGCTAAGAGGAGCTACACAGACCCATGATAAAGACTTGGGTTTTTTCCATGTAAAACAAAATAAAAAAATCCCCAACTATAAAGTGGCGGGAGAGTAAAGGATAGAAGAGTGAATCACTACTCTGGCCATTGCAATAATTTTGGCCTTGGTGTAAGAGAAGACTCCAAAGTGAGCATGTATAAAGAAATCACCGGTTTTTTTAAGAGCCTTGTTTTTCAGCTTCATGACTCGTGTCGCTGCAATGGTTATCAGCAGCAGTGCCACAGCCCTGCAGCTCCAAATGAAGGGAGCCAGAGCTGAGCTTTCTTACCCTCATTAAAATGGAAACCCTAACCTGAAACAATCAAAGTCAAGGGCCAGCAGGGTTGGCCTACTGGGGAGATAATGGGATCACAAGGCAAAATATTTTGTATTTTACGAGATGAAACCTGTTGTTATTTTTCTAGTGCTTCATCATCTTGTATTGCACTGGTAACTGTTTCTATGTTTTCCTCTCATCCTATGTTTTCCATTTTCCAAATAAAAGTAAGTTCTCTTGAAAAAGTGAATAATTACAAAGTAAATAATTGTTTCTTCTGTTACATTACTTCTGTTAAATAATTCTTGCAAAAAAAAGAAAAAAAAAAGGCTCCTGAAATGCAGATTAATTATTTAGTCCTGTTATGGACTGAAAAAAAGTACCTGCTGCTAATTTAAGTTTTTAAGACAAACTCATATGCAAACTTCAGGTACAATAGTGAAAACTGAACTTGAACAGATATCCCCACACTACTGGGACAGAGGGGCACTATTCCATTCTCACATTGCAGGAGGTGGATATTCTATACATGGAAATGTGACATGGTAGGCCCTTGCTCTGTCACACTTAAAAATATGTTAAACCTCACCCTTCCTATTATGAGGTGTCCTGCCAAACTATTGGGGGAGTGAAAGTAAAGACTTTTGGCATATTATTATTACTATTTAGCACTTCTGTAGCAGCAAGCTTTGACTTCTATTTTGTGAGCATCCTTACAATATTTGATATTCTTCAGGTGAATGTTCTGATGGAGTCACTCAAGTGAGTAACTGCTTTGCAGCACCAAAAAATGGTTTCTCATTTAGTCACTTGTTAATACCAAGAGTTTCAATTTTAGAAGGAAATTCTGATTGACTAAGATATTTTCAGGAATTGAGACCATCTCTCTTTGGTTTTTTTTCTTCACTTATTGCTTCATTGATATATTTGGATTAGACTGAAAGATCATGACCACTTATGCAAGTAGACCTCTTGAGTAAAACAGTATTATCAGGAATAAAAAAGTAAAGTGGAAGGCCTTGTTTCAAAGTTTCTGGAAGATAAAACTGTCAAAACTTTTTTGATTTTGCAAAGGAAGCATGGTCTGATCCTTTTTCTATCATATTCCTCTTCTACAGATTGATTCATGTGGCCTGTAATACCTGCACCTTGTAGTGGTCATTTTTATTCCACCATTGAGATGTGAAGATTTCGATTCCTCAGGCTTTAACAGGAATTCAGTCTAAGCTAATAACCTCTGATAAGAATTTTGAGGCGGTTACTCTGTTGCAGAGGTTGCAAAGAGGGATGCACTATTCATAGTTTGTACAGATATGTACAAACAGTGCACACCTACTGCTGAGGAACACTGTGTATTAGGTAGGCATCACACCAAATATGGTTTTGCTTCTTTCTATAAGATCATAAGAACAGATTTGGAATTAGATTTTCCAAAAATCTACATAAGTTACAGCAACACTCCTATCTACTATATGGAAGATATTTAGTATGTTGAACATGTACTTGTTATTACTTAAGGTAAAATAAATCAGAAACTTTGATGTATGTAATCTACACTCCTCTGATCTACTTAGTGGGCTGACACGAAAGGCTGAGCTAGCAGTATGGGTCCCTTAGGATCCTCAGATGGAACAGAGATTTTTTATGTTGCTCTAATTTACTCTTAGAGCCAGTTTGGCCTCCTGCCAGTCTGGAATAGAAAGAAGAGAGGGGTGATGATCTCTTTTCTTGTCTTTCCTCATCCATGCAGTGTTGCATGGCCCCAGCTGTGCTGAATTAATGTCTGGGACAGTTTATCATTTCAAACCTTTTTTTCCTCCCATGAAAGGTTTTAGAAGAGAAAGTAGTTCTACCTAGGAGCTGGCTGCAAGAGAGTGAAACACCTATAGAGTGAACAGGATCAGTTCTGTGCAGAGAAGCCAGACTCAGCAGGAGGTTGTGCCGTGGATGTGAGAGGTGTTAACAATGCACCACCCCTAGCTGCTCAGGGTTTCTGAGGGTGTATGGATTCTGAGTGTTGTGAGAGTGCTGTCAGATGTCTCCCCTGGTCCTGTGAGGATTATCTGAGCCTCTGAGGCCAGCAGCAGCAGCAGCTCTGCTCACACTTCTCAAAGTGGCTAAAGTGAGGTGGGAACTAGGAGTCTACCCTTGGGAAGGCCTAATCTTCCTGAAGAATTCCTGTTGGTCCCCAGGGGAGACTTTGTCAGGACAAGCCCCAGGGGAGAGCCCAATCCCTCTCATGAGGAGGGTGCATGCAGAGGAGCAAACAAACAAGACACAGACATGTCTGTGGGCAGTGGACAGGATGAAACAGGGATGTAAGGGCCAAGTGTCTGCATTGCACCAACATCAGCATCCAGGTGTCTCCTGGGGCTGTCCAGCCAGAGGCTGGTCCTGCCTGACAGGAGCACCCTGGACATGCTCTCAAAGTGCACTGGTTGGGCTGGTTTCACCCAAAGAGAAGGCAGTTCTCATGCTCAGAAACTGCTCTGGTCTGTGTCCCAAAGCTCAGCATGGGGAGAGGGTTGGGGTGATCAGTTTCAGAAGTGAACTCCTGTTTTAGACTGAGAGTGGTGTAGATGCAGCCTGTGACAGTTCCCTGTTTATATTGACATTGCATTGTATAATATTTTACACTTTAGAAGGTTTCACTAATTCACTAGGATTACTCAGGATTTAAAGCATGATTCACTGTTGCAAAATGTAAGACATATGGATTGCTTCCCTTGCCAAATGCAAAATTTTTGGTTCAAGAATTCTAAAATAGTTTTTCTTTACACAATCTCTATGGCTACTGAAACACACAAGGTATGCTGTATCATTTCTAGATGCAAGCTGCCCTTTTTGGGGAGCAGTGAATAGAGAGGAAAAGGCTTCTGAAGAAATTCATCTATGTGATGGTAATGCTGGAAGAAAATTAACCTCGTGTGGTGCAGTGGCCCAAGAGCTGCTGTAATATTGGGCACACAGAAATGGACGTGTCAGGAAGGAGAGCAGAGTCTGAACAATCTCTGCTTGGCACTGGGGGTGTGCTGTCTGCTAAAGCAGTCCCATTCAATTATCTGCACTTCAGGAAGGATGATGGAGGAGCTACAGAGTACTGATAAAGACAAAAGGATTGTCTTATTTTTAAAGAAGTGATCCATTTAACTTATCAATGAAGTAACTCAGCTCTCTGGAAGAGTAAACAGGAAGGAAAAGAGCTATCAGAGAACTTCTCAGTCAATCCCACAAACACAGGAAGATCTAGAGCTCAAAGTTACAGGCAAGAAGCAGGTTTTTAAGGAAATCAACCAATGAAGCAGCTGGTGGGGATGTCCTTTGACTGGAATCTTAAAGCAAGCACGACTACTGAGCCTCAAAAGGCAGCAAGAAGTCCTAAGGCCCCCTTATGACATGATGTGCTTAGAGCAAACCATCACAATGGTATTTCTAGCAAACCTTTGAGCGCAGACCTCTGAGAAGCCAAAGTGTGATTGGCTAAATATTTACCTATTGGTTATTTGATACACATTTTCATGAAACATGCTGTTAATACCCTGACAACAAAGAAGTTTTACTTTGCCACCCCAATTTACACCTGTGTTACTTCTGCAGGTGTGTGGAAAGTGGATATGCTTCTATTTTTAACAAACATTTAAAACAACATTAAACATTTAAAACAACTTTTTTTTTGTATAAAACAAACACTTTCTCTAAAGTTTTTGGCTTAGGGTTTTTTTCATATTCCAGAAGTTTTTCCTAGAGCCTTATTTAAGAAAGAGAAGAAAGGAAGGATAATCTCCAAACCTCTTGCCCTAGCAGTAAACCAAACTATGATATAGGCTATGAATCAGGCCTGCCTTTCAGTCCTAATTTCTATATGGCTACAGTTGACCTGGTACAGTTCAGAGCCTCTTTTCATGAGGCCAGTGCTCTACATGGGCACAAATGAAAATGCACTAGAGGGAGAAGAGACTCGGTTCATTTTTGATTATTAAATTAAAAATAAAGAACTAGGAGATGTTTAAAAGATATTATTATCATGATGTGTGTATTATGATAAGGAAAATGAAATAAAAATTAATATTTAATTTTTTAAAAGATACTTCTTAATTCCACGCTTTGGCCAGCTATGTTTAAAAACTGGATATTCAAACTAAGACATTCGGGTATAAAATAAATTTTTAGTTTCTGTCTTGTTCCTCTTAAAACCAAAAGTGGGTTTGCCACTACTTCCTTGGGAACATAATAAGACCCTTAATTTTCAATACCTTATAACTACTGGAAAAAAACTGTATGCAGTAGGGATGAATGCACCCCTAGTGATTAATGTTTTGTGGGGTGTTTTTGTTTTGCTTTGGAGTTTTTTGTTGTTTGTTAGGTTTTTTGGGGTGGTTTTTTTTTGTGTGTGTGTGGTTTGTTTTTTGTTGGTTGTTGTTGTTTTCTGTTGCAGTTCCTAAGTAACACAGAAAATTATTTGAAAGACTAAGCAGCAAGGGAGAAACAGGTTCAATAAATCAGTACAAACCTTCATTACAACAAAAAACTATTCTTTCATTCTTTACCAGGCCAACTCTCCTTCCTCTCAAATCAACCATCCCTCCTTCCTCTCAAATCAAGGATCCTTCCTTCCTTCCTTCCTTCCTTCCTTCCTTCCTTCCTTCCTTCCTTCCTTCCTTCCTTCCTTCCTTCCTTCCTTCCTTCCTTCCTTCCTTCCTCACTCCCTTCCCTTTCCTCCCTCCCTTTGCTCCTTCCTTCCCTCCTTTTTCCCTCCCACCACAGATCCTTCTTTTCCTTGAATCCTGCAGTGCTGGGTTTTTCCTCACTGATTTCAGCAGTACTAGAAACATAAGTTAGGGGGGATCATGGGAATGAGGCAGTTCCTGGGTGCCTCTTGGCCATCTCCCTTCAATATCTTCCTAATGTCACTAAGTTTAACTGTGCATTTTGAGACTTCCAAATTCAGATTTGACAGCTTGGGCTTCAAACTATAGCTTCCTCTGCATTGTGTCTTGGTAAATTTGTGGCTGGCAATATTTCACAGGCTGCAATTGCTCATGATTTTTCTGTGTAATTTGCTCTACGTAGGCTGTTGGCTTTTTTTCTTTCTTTTTTCTAGATTAAGAGGGGAAATATTTAAAGAACATAACTGATTACATTGTTTAGTGTTTTCTTACTAGGATCTTTTGTTCTTTTATTTTCAAGACTCTAAATGTTTCATTTTCGTTAAATTAAAATTTGCAATGAAGGATGAAAAACCGTGAGTCAGCTTGAAATATTTTGAATAATTTACATAAAATTCCTCATTCTAAAATATTGCTTTACTTACCCTTAGAGTGGAATTAACATGTCAAACCTAAGCTTAAGGTTTAAGTTTATTTTTTTGTATTAATGTGGGTTTTATGACTTTTTTTAAATTAAGGCTACTAACCATCTAATGCTATCTACCTTATCTAAAATAAATCTCTAACTCTGTCAACCATGAAAGACTGGAGAAAACATAACTGAGATATGCAAGGTGAGCCCAAAATTTTCATAAATATAAAAAAAAGTGGAACTGAAAGTACACTTGCATTTATAGTTATTAAATTTACTATGTTTCTTCCTTTTTTTAAAGAAAAACTCTGAATTGAATATAAACATTTCTACATTATCAAAAATTAAATGCTTTTGAAATAAAGATTATGTGGAAAACCAACATTTTTACAAGACTTCTAGTGGAATGCTATTTGCAATTTCTTTTTCAATTAGTTTTTCAATCAAGTTTTCCATGTCTGTATATTAATGATTTTAGATCAATCCCTCTGTGGTAAGAGTAGAAGTGCCTTTACATATTTGCCATGGCATATTTGTACATTTGTTCACTTGCTTCCCTACTAGAGCGTAAAAGGGCAAGATACTGAAATTATCCTGACCAACATGCAAACCAACATGCAAAGGATTTTTACAGCACAGGGATCTCATCAGGTTAAAAAGATACCACCTAAAATGGTGTCTGATATCAGCACTAAGTGTTCACAGAATCAGCTTCAAGATTAGGGGAGAGAGCCTGTAATTTTTCAAGCTGATTGCTCTGTACTTTCCAGACAGAGAAAACACTGGCTAGGACATGTTTTTTTTTTTTAGTCTTTTGGACTCTCAGTTCTACATTTTCTAGTCCCTCCAGATGAACTTGGGCTTGCTTGTGAGTAAGAGCAGCTGCAAGATTTTCAGATACCACAGAATTTCTGTAACAGTCTATGTTTGCACTCATCAGTGTTTATGTTTACTTTTGTAAGAGTAATGAGTAGTCCAGCTAGAAAGATTTATCTGCAAGCCAGAGCCATGTGAGCATTTGCAACTGGAGTGTGGTTACTGAAATAATATAATTACTTTTTACCCCTTCCATTTGCCCAGTGCCAGGAGAAGCAAACCAGCTTGTGTTCTATAAGGATGAGCTTCCATGGAAGATTCCTGGTGGCTTGCAAAGGCACCAATTGCCTGAATCTTTCTGGTGTTATCTTCTCTTACTAAGTCTACAGATTTGCTGCAAACCAACAAAGCAATCATCAGATTTATCAGCCAAAACAATCCCCTGAAATTACTTATTTTCCAGTAGTGTGTGAGGGCTCAGAACCTAAGTGTATTTTTATGTATTTGCAGGAGAAACACACAGACACAATATACAAACACGCTTCATTTAAAGCCACACGCCTTGGACCTCACACATTAGCCTTTACCCTCACAAAGACCTCACTGAATTCACCAGAACCAAGGTGCCAGCAGTCCTTTGCTGCATCCTGTCAGTTCAATGAGAACAGCTGTGCTGTCCCAGATGCACTGCAAGATGTCTTTGTTTAGTGCTGTACCAGGATCCTCATTAACACCCATCCAGTTGTGGCCATGTACTCTTTACTTCTCAGTAGTAACCAGTGCTCAAAGCTTGGGATTAATCTGTGCTCAGTCCCTGATCTACCCAAACCTAGGAACAGAGCAACAATGATTTCTCAATGTTTTTACTTCTTTTTGAGAGTAGCAAATGAGTTTTATCTTGAGGTTTCTGGTTTTTTTCTTGGAAGACATTGTAGTGACAGAATTGTAGAGAAGCCAATTTCCCTTCTGATTTCTAAAATAAAGGCAGCTAGCAACAGGACAAAAGGAAATGGCCTTAAGCAGTGCCAGGGGATTTTCAGGCTGGATATCAGGAAGAATTTCTTCAGAGAAAGGGTTGTTAATCTTTGGAATGGGCTACCCAGGGAAGTGGTGGAGTCACCATCTGTAGAGGCATTCAAGAAATGACTGGACATGGTAGTCAGTGCCATGGTCTGGTTGACAGAGTGGTAGTTAGTCAAAGGTTGGATTCTGTGACCTTGAACGTCTTTTCCCACCTTTTAATCCTAATGGTTCTGTGCTTCTGAAACTAAAGCCCTGCTCTGCAGGTTAGCCTGAGGTCAGCCATGGAGGTGTTTGTGACCAGCCACCAAGGGACTGAGCTCATGCAGCCATACAATGCCCCTCTCAGACAAAGTGCTATCCTACTCATCCCTCAAAGGCATGTCCAAGCAAAGGTGAACAAGTTCTTGCCAAGAACTAACTAGAATGGGGAACTAGAATGGTTGCAGGTTTAGTTTTCTTATCAAGTGTCATTTTAAATAAAACTTTCATGATGTAGAGGTAGCTGCAGCAGTATGCCTTCCCTTAAACAAGGGATAAAATAAACTGAGTTTGGGTAAGGTACAAGAATTTATGATGATATAAAATAGTTTAAAGTGTCATGTTCCTCATGAATGTAATTAAGGCAATGTGGTTTTCCTAAGGTGGATCAATCTGAAACGACTTCTGAGAGACAGCAAAGAGAAATGGTATCCCAGGCTCTCCCTTCCCTTTTCCATGCATCAGAAATGCTTCAAATCATAGGAAGCATGTCCAGAAAAGAATTGCAGTGCAGCAGAGCACTGCTATGGCATTGGAGTTATTCCCATTTACAGCAGCCAAGGGGCTTGCCCTTGTTTCCTTTCTGCAGAATATGCAAAGCAAATTTCAGATCTTTATTATGAAGCTGTGGACAGATTTCAGGCTTGATGTTTTGCCTGGAGATGGTCCCAGTGTATGAAAGAATGAATGAGAGAGAAAAGGGCATCTTGTAGGTGATACCAAATTTGCTTTTCCACCCTCTAAACTGAATTTTGCATTTTTTTTATTTTGCAGTGAATGTAAGCATTTCCTTTGCGTGATTGTATTGCTCATTAAATGGGTTACTAATATTGAGCAATGCTGTCAATAAAAAGAAAAGCCCTTAAAATGCTTATAATTATCTCTACAATTAGTGCCCCTTTAAAGAGAGTATTTACATTATCCATCAACAGATCAGTTAAGCACTTTCAGTACACTTTACTTGCACTTGGCAGAACAATTTCTTTGCAGAAGTACACCAATGAGTGGGAGCTACTGCAGCAGCAAATAAAGTAGAAAGAAATGTTTGAGGATTTTTTCCCCCTAGGGTTTATAAAGAAAGAAAAAAACCCTTCAGTTTGGTCAGAAAGACCTCACTTGCCTAACTCACACAAGCTGCCTTTCTGTTTTAAACCACAAGCCTTTACAGCTGTGAAAGAGTGTGAGCTCAAAAAGGAAAACAATACATCCAGTGGGTTCAAAATTCTGTGTATAGTCATTCCCCCAAATTCTGAAATTTTAGCGTTGAGTTCTGGCTTTGTTCAACTCATGGTAAAATTACCACAGGCAGGAATACAATTAATTAATTAAAGGGGTTTTGTTCTAATTAATGAAAGTTGGCATATTACAGAATGTATGAGATTTCATTACAACACACAAAGACACACACACACACAAGGCAATAAACAAATAAAATGAAATGAACTTACCCAAGTAAAACTAGAGCTTCACAAGTGTTTATCTTAAGAAAAAAAGCACTTTTCCCCCCTAAAATGGTGGACAAGGTCACAGGTAAATGTGATATGGGTAAACTTTGCCAACGAGGCCTTTAAAATCAGGGTTACTTACATTTTTCTGTTTGCATTTTTGTTTTAAGATTTATCTTTCTTTCCTTCTCTGTTTAGGAGTCTGCAAGCCTACTACAGACAAAAAATATTTCATTTCCTTTGTGAGAAGGATGTATAGCTTCTGAATAATTTATATGGTATTCATAAGATAATTCATAAATGTTGGTGCTTCTCCCCTCCTCCAGATCTGAACACTGCCCAGATTAATAATTCATTCATCCTTCTGATCTAGCTGAACTAAGGTGAGGGTATTATCTTACAAAGAAAGTGGCAAATGCATACAACAGTGTTTTTCTGGCCATTGTTAGAACATGGCCTTGGTCAGGACATTCTGCTGGTGACTCACTCAGATGAAAGCAGGGTGTGTGTGGTGTGAGTCCGTGGGCAGTCACTGTGGAAGAGCATGGCATGAGCAAACATTTGGGAACAATTTATAGAAGCACAGACTCAGCTCACTCATGTGGATGGGATCTTTTAGTCCTCAGCAAAGATGATCTGGATTTTAGTGGCACTTCTGATCTCCCTGCCTGTGGAACAGGCAAGGAAATTGAGCTGCTGTGGGATGAAGTGGACAGGACTGGAGTGATGGTCAATGTGCCACAGGCAGCTGCAGTCCCAGGGCTGGAAGAAGCCCCTGCAGCAGAAGCCAGATGGACAGGAGAGGGTGGATGGGATGGGAGCAGGTCCACAGCTGCAACCCAGGGCTGGAGCCCACCCTGCTCGAGGAGAGGATGGGGGCACAGTGCTGGTTCAGCCTGGAGAAGGGGAAATCCTATGGCTCCCTGCAAACAAACACCTGGTGGAGAGGAGGAGGAGGAGGAGGAGGAGGAGGAGAAAGCGTTGTCCCAGCTTTGCACTGGGCCCCATTCTGCACAAGGGCTGGGACAGATGATCCCCTTTCCACACAAACTGCTGGAGTCCATGGTTCCAAGTTCACAGGCTGACTCTGCTGGAGCCCTGAGACAGGGCAAGAGCAGCAGCTCTATTCCAACAGGATGTCCTCAAGAACCTAATTTCTGAGACTCCTATGTGATGGGAAAATGTTTTACTTTGCCTTAAGAGTCTGCCGAAAGGCAAAACCATCCTACACACGCCATAGG
This sequence comes from Melozone crissalis, assembly GCF_028551555.1. NCBI lineage: Eukaryota > Metazoa > Chordata > Aves > Passeriformes > Passerellidae > Melozone > Melozone crissalis. Next base: position 55,146,890 of record NW_026535791.1, on the reverse strand, counting down.
GGGAGGCAAGAGTTCACCACTTCCAACAACAATAAAAAAGCAGAATGTTTCTTTAGAAATCTGAGCATGATTTTAATGGACTAATATTAATCAGCCAGGATTGAAAATGATGGTCAAATTATAAATAGAACTGAAAGGCACAGCATACAAAAACACAGTTGTATTTGCATTATAAATTTTGTATAAATAGAAAGAAAAATACTCCCTGAATTTTTTCAGGCTCAAATTCCAGTTGCTGTGTTAACATGAAACCTGTTCTTTCCCTTGTTATTTTTCATTCCTGAGCCTACGAAGCCTTGGTTGGGAGCAGCCACCTCTTCCAGTGCCAGCTCCTACCTCTCCAGCCATTGCAGCCCTACAACAGCTCTCTTGCTTTGAGGAGAGAGATCAAGAACAAGTCCAATGTTTCTATTTGAAATCTGTCCCTTCCCATGCTAAAATCTAGTGTGAGATCATTAACAAGAGGTTCCTGTGGAGACTTTGGGGTCCAGCATGGCCACAGCTGCCTGGAGGAATATGTCATTTGATTAAACTTCTAAGTGTCCCTTTTCCAGCCTGTCCTCACCTGTGTGCAAGCTGCAACAGCTCAGATCCCCTGGTAGCTTGCAGGCAGCTACCATGACTAACAGGAAGACCCTGATGTTGCTGTTCTCTGCAGCCCTTCACACCAGAAGAATTTGCAGTCTGCTTGCTACTTGATTAGCCTCTCAAAAAAATTGAAAATATTTTGGTAGCACTGCCACAGCTGCCCTGGACAGCAGGAACCTGTCTGGAGCTGGGTGGCTCTGGAGGAAGCCCTCAGGGTGCCCTGGTGTTGAGCACAAAGGGGTTTGGCTGTGGCAAGCAGCTGGTACTTGGCTTCTCACTTCTGGGTGAAACCTCAGGGTGCTGACAGCAGCAGATGTTGTGGCTTTTACTTCAGTGAGAACCAGTCGGGATCCAGAGGCTTTGGTAAAAATGTATTTGAGCTCACAGAAAGCTTTTCTTACTTCTGGCAGGTTTCTTACTCCAACAGGTTGTGAACTAAATGGCCTGGATTGTAAATTTAATTGTCAGCCCTAAATAAGAGTATTCTGACTTGAACTGGACAAGAGGGAAATGCGCTATCCATCAGGTCACAATGAAACAGAGCATCTTTTCTCTGAATTTTGCATTGATTAAGTCACTCTAAAGGGTACAGTTATACACTGGCCTGCTCCTTGCTCTTCCCATCACAATTATCACCCTTTCTTGCTTAATTTGTTCATGGTGGGGGCATCAGATCCAATTTTCTTACACACTCAAACATATGGATTCAAGATGTGGGCTGGTCTTAGAGAAGGATATTGTGTTTTTACTTTCTCTAAAACTGAATAAGCAATTGTCACAATCCAAGTTATTGTGCTGAATTAAGAAAAAAAATAAGATCATAAAATGGGAGAATGTGTATGGGTGGCAAAGCTAGGCACTCCATAAATGTGCAGAGCAAAAATATGCTTATTAAATAGGCATCAGAGAATTAGAGGAAACTATTTCAGTTTACATTCAAGACTATAATGGGATTGTTTATAGGGCCCAAAAGAACTTCCCAAGCATTAACACATGCAGTATGAGATGCAGAGGTGGTAGAATCTGTATAAGGGTGAACAGACATGTAAAACCAGAATAACTTGTTAGCATTTACATTGTTGCTGCCTTCAGGCTATGGCAACTATTTCACCCACCTTTCAGAAAGTCATTCAGCATTTTTTTGCAGTGGGGTAGATTAAATGACAACATTTTTTTAAGGCCAGGGAACAATGTCAATGATAAATCAAGCTAATCTTGTGCTACTCTTTTAGATTAATGAGGGGCACATGGGAGAACCCTACAGAAAAAAAGATACTGTTACTAATAATGCATTATGAAAGGAGGAGGTGAAAGTTTCATTTATGTTCTTTTTCCTTGTCTTTAAGTGCAAATATCAGATCACATTTTTACCTCTGGAACTGTACATTTGTGTTGTAGTGACAATTCATCTCTTACCACTCTTTCCTAGGTGACTCCTCAGAGTCTCCAGACTTCTGGACAAAGAAGAGGAGGAAATGATGGCAGCAGGAAAATCTATGCAAATAAATCCTCAGTAATGAGAGGGAAGTTGAGTTTCACAGTGTTTGATTTTGACTTTTAACTTGATTACTGAAAAATACTCAGGAGAAAATTTATCTCTGTCTTTCTTCAGGGCAGAAAAGGTTCAAAGTGAACATGTGAGGTCTCCAATGGCTCCTCAAGCAAAGTTATAAGAAAATTAGCTTTCCTGGTAGCTTAAAGGTAAAAAGAAAACCAGAAGAAAATCCCATCCTCTTACACTTTATCATGCATTTAACCTTCCTTTTAAATTATTGAGAAACTTGCCAATTAAGACTTTATCTTCTAAAACACTCTTATCTAGATTTTTCAAACAAACATAGATTTGGATGGGCATTCATCCATGTTTTTATTACTTTCTTCCTCAAATTAGGAAGTGCTATACATTCTCACAAGCCATAACAAAAGGTCCATTTGCTGTGGGATTTGCTTTCAGTGGGGACACAGACTGTGGTATGTCTCTACTACCAAAAAAATGTCTGTTTTAAAGCAAGGGAACCAGGATGCATTATTGTTCTGCTCTAAAATATACTGCCAAATAGAATTTTTACCATCCTATACCTCAAGGCTAGCACTGAACTTTACAGCAAGAGGTGACTTCATCCAAGCATTTTAGGATAAAACCAATAAAAATTTGTTTACTTGAGGGTTTTGCCAGAATGGGGGAAGGGAAGAAAAAAAATTTCTTTTGTTGTAGGAAACACAAAATAAATCTTGTTGAGAGTGGTGAGGGGGAAGTGGAGGGAACAAAAATGGTCTGTCACTTGCCTCTCCCTGTATACCACCTGCCTCTTGAGTCTAATGATCACAGAATCTCAGAATCATTTAGGTTGGAAAGGACCTCCAAGATCATCAAGTCCAACCTTTGACTGATCTCCACCTTATCAACTAAAGCACAGCTCTAACTCCCACATCCAGCTGTTTCTGGAACTGTTCAAGGGAGGGTGACCTGGCCACCTCTCTGGGCAGTCTGTTTAAATTTTTAACAACCCTTTCAGTAAAGGAATTCTTCCTGATGTCCAACCTAATGATGTACCCACTTAATGGATTCTGTAGTTTTAATATAAGGCCAGATTTTCAACAAGTGTGTGCTGCTATCACTCCCCTGTAGTATTGCCCCTGTAGGAGCAATGGTACTTATAGTAGTTGAAATCTTGACCTCTTCAACTCTTACTCTTGTCTATCTCTATGAGTGTATTTTCCCTTTTAAAATGTCTATTGAAACATAATAACATTAATTTTTTAACAGCACTTAAATTAATGTTTCTACTGACAGCCTCTAATAAACCTTGAACACAGATGTATTCATATATAGGATATATTAAACTTTTAGGGTGTATTAATTTTGCCATTAAACCTTAATGGCTAGTAGAACTTAGTCTGTACCTGAAGGGACATGCCTTTGAAATTAAAATCACAAACCTTGCTGCTGGAGTTTTTTTTTCTTGTACCACAGAAATAGTTCTCTTTCCAGTAGATTCAAACTATCTCCCCAGACCAAGACATGTTGGTGAAAGACACGTGTTTTGTTTGAACAACTCCATCTATATTCAGGTTTTGTTAGTTGTAACAGCTCAAGGGAAACAAAAAAATGCTTTCATAGATCAGCTTCTTTCTTCAAACTTATAGCAAAGCCTTCATAAAACTTTTAAACTTGAATAGAAAGAAGAGCAAGAAGGTACTAGTGATACCTGAGTTTGGTTGCTGTCATGTAAGTCAAGTGAAAAGAAATTACACCTACTCTGGGTGAAACAGTGATTCATGTTGTTCACCTTTAAGTTGAAGAGCCTTTAAAAAGAAATTTAGTTCTGCCTCTAAGTGGATGTGTGTGGGAGACTGACATTAACACCTTGCAGTGGAGAAACTATTCTCTTGGTCCCTTTTCACAGCTAACTGAACACAAACAGTGTGGGGTTAGCAAAGAGCCTCAGGCAGCACGGCTGTTGTAGCCCACACTGGAGGAGAAGCTTGCTTCAGCAACGTGAGTTGGAGGCAGATCCTCATGGATCACAGCTTCCCAACCCACCAAAGCCCTTACAATACCCTATATGTGCCATTGTGCTGCCTCTGCTTCCAGAACATCAGCCCAAAGCCTGGATTCTCCCCCAGCCCCATTAGCCCTTGGAGCAGTCTCTGCTGATGTCCATGCCCACACCACCTCCACTGCCAGAGCAGCCAGTGTGAAAATACATTAAAGGAGCCAGAGAGCAGCGCAATTTAAAACACGTCAGTGCCCCTTTGTTGGCTATTTTGCTGAGCCATATTACCCACAACATGAAAGATTTCTGTATTTAACAGGACAGGTGTGTAGTTTAAAAGATCTCTTGACAGTTACCTTTGATAAATGTTCTAGTAGCTCAGGTCACCTAATTTGTTCTCCTAGTCAAAGGTAACAGCTAGCATTAATCTCTCATTTCCCTGCTCTGATGTTGCTTTAAGATAACCCTACCTGTTCCACTGCATTTTTTCCCAATTAATCTCTTAGGTTTGACTACATTTAAGGAAGTAAGAACCTCTGGAGAAGCTACTGACATTCAAGATTTCAAGCCAAATATTTTTATTAAGATCTTTCTCATGAATATTAAGTATTTATGGCTGTACTGGGGCCAAGAAGAAGGCAGCACTCAGATACTTCAGCTGAATGGTTTCTGGTTTTAATTGACAGCATAACTCTGCTCACTTAACATTATGTAGAAAAAAATTACAAGTGGCCATTTAAACTCTATTTCTCTGTTTCCCAAGTCTTCCCTGAAAACTGGGAAATCACAGTGATGTACCTGAAAGCAGTAGAGGTGTCCTGCAGATTCCCTCCCAGAGCTGGAGACTGCAGCTGCTGCAGGGGGCTGCTCTCTGCTGCTGCAGCCAAACTGCCTTGGATGTCTGTGTGTGACTGCACTGCTCAGGGTGGATACAGCTCTGCATCTATAAAAGTGTAGGAGCATTTATAGATAAATCTTGAAGTGGTATAAATTGGCATAATTGTACTTGATGGGAACATAGCCATTTACCTTAGGTGAGTACTTGGCTCTTTTTTGTTCATGTTGTGCCAAGACTTTCTCACTCTCAGGGTGCTTTAATTAATATACTGCTAGCTATTTATTGAGCCCCACCTGGCAGGGCTCAAGGACTTCTTCAGAGATGCTGGAAGTCCTGGGTAGACACTGGAAACAGTGCACCTCAGAGGCTTTCAGAACTGGCCAGAGCACGTTTTGCACTACAGAATACCAAATCCTTTGTCTTCAGTGAAGTCGATGTCTTGCATTTTGTTGGAAAGTCTCACATGTAATGACCCTGATGGGTTACAGTGAAAGATTAGTAATGAGAAATATTATGAATAGCTGAGAGTACTAGAAAACACATGTGGAACAAAAGGACAGATAGCTGTGTTTTGGGGCTATATAAATCCCTTTGGACAAAGACTACAACTTCTGTTTTCATTTTTTTTAACACCTAGCATGCTCAGACCTGGCTCTGCAGCTGCAGTATTTATCAGTTTTCACTGCTGAAATAATATAATACAACACACGTGCACTTCTGATACTTCTTGCCACATTTTAAAGCAATATCTAATTAGGATGCAAAACTAAATTCTAGTAAATGACTGGAACTATATATCTGTGTTTTTGAACATTGCCAGAGCAGAAAAATTGAGGGACTCATTAATTCTGAGGTTGGTCACTACAGACAGGACACATTCTTCAGCATGAAGAAATGAATATGGCCAACACTTGACCCACTGTTGAGCCAGGATACTCCTCTTGGAGCTTTATAGTAGGAAGTGAAGGAGGAAGCTGGATAAGGCAATACCAATCCCCATTTTTTCCCACCTACACAACAGTTACAGGAAAGTTCATTTCCCAGAAGGCTGGGTTTTATCTGAAATTGCAATATTAACTTAGAACCACATCATGACTTATTTAAAAAGCTTGTACTACAGGGAATTAGTATGGAAAGGATTGAAGCTGGGTCACTCATAGATACAAAACACAGTTGTAATAATTAGGAACATACAAAAAAAGGCTGGCCTATTTTAGTCTGCTCCCTACAGAGTGGTTCCATCTGATGAAAGATCATTCTAGACACTGACATTGCATCTGTGCTAATCATGTGTGCAGATGACAGAGAAATTGAGCAGGGTAGTGAACAAGGTAGAGAAGTTGCTTGTGCTGTGCAAACTGAATGGCTTAATTAGGTTGTCATGACGAGCACAATGTATTTTAATAAAACTAAACAGAAAATAATACACATGGAACAAAATTGCAAGTTCTCCTTTGAGGATGGGAGACTGTCTTGGCAAGCAGTCACACAGAGGCACATTTAGTAAGCTGTGGTAATTGCCTCGAGGTGAATGCTCAGAGGAGCTCCAAAGACAAGAAAGCAAATCTCCCACAGGCATTTGCAAACATCTTGGAGATAAGAACCATGGCAGAGAAATGGCTGCACCTATACATGTAATGCTGAGTGTAAAACATTATGTCCAAGTGAAAAAGTTACATTTCAGAAGGAAATTGGAATTTTGAGAAAAAGATAAAAATACAATAAAATGGAGTAAAAACTACAAAGCAAGTTCCATTACATATAAGGAATTAGTTACAAATTTAGAAGAGAAGATTACCATGGATAGAGATTTAAACACTGAACAGCTATTTGAGGCTGTGAGCTTTTTGACCTTTCCATAAAGGCATAATAAAATCTAATCACTGGGAAGTGGAGTTTGAGAAATGAAACATCAGAATAAAATGTAATTAAGATTATTAACTCCTGGTATCATCTTTCTACTGGATGCCCCATTCTGCCATCATGGTTTTGCATCTCAAGACATTATGAGAAATTGATGTCCAGCCACAATTTCAGATTTGATTTTAATTTAGAAGAAGAAAATCTGCATGTGCTGATTAAAAAAAGAAGATGCAAATAAGACTAAGCTAAGAACTTAGCTAAGAACTAGCTAAGAACTACCTCTGCATTATTTAAACCTCCTTGGTCTTTATCCACTTGTTGAATTTATGCTAATGATCATGCCAAGCAGCTAATGCAAAGGATCACACAATTTCAAATCCAAGCATTATTCTTTATGCCATAAAAAAGCCAAAAACTAAACATAATGAGGCCTACAATAATATCTTATTACAAATCCATTACTCACCCAAACTAAAACACTCATTTACAGGAATATCTAACCACAAGAACTGTTTGGAAATCTTCTGGCTTTCTTTGTGTTAGAACGTATTTCACACCTCAGCTCAATCCATCAACTGTTTGCTTCAGAATGCCAGGCTGATTATGCCCTCTAGTTTTATACCATCCTATAAGAGCTGTTTGTCTTTTACATTTTAAGGAAACACAGAGAGCTTCATAAATACTATATTCACTACTGAAGATGAAATTTTCCACACTGGTAGGAGTCTTTGTTTCCTCCTGTTAAAATAAAGTTAGGAGTTAAACCTTTAAGTTAGGTAAAAGTTCCTAAAAAACCCTCCTTAGAAATATATTGAGGATGGATTGACCTTTGTAATATAACTTTTGTAGAAGTGTTCACGAATTTTTTCTAAAGTACGACCCAGCTAGAAGGCCACCTTCCCTTTTAGCAGAGCAATCATTACAAAATGTTGAGCCAATAAGGGAGATACCTGTTACTATGCTGTTAAGATGTATGTTACCCTATCCAACTTATTCCTTAGCATCTGCATGCCTCTAAATAAAAGGCATGAAGCCAATGTGATATTTCATTCATGTCTGGGAGACATCATTGAATAGAATCATACAGTCACAGTTTTGTTAAGGCTGGAAAGACCTCCAAGGTCGTGGATTCCAACCTTTGATCAATCACCAGGCCACTGCACTCAGTGCCACATTCAGTCATTTCCTAAACATCTCCAGAGGTGGTGACTCCACAATCTCCCTGGGCAGGCTATTCCAATGTTTAACCAGCCTTTCAGTGAAGAAATTCCTCCTGATGTCCAGCCTGAGTCTCCCCTGGAGCAGTACATGGCCATTTCCTCTCATCCTGTCAGTGATTTCCTGGGAGAAGAGGCCAACCCCCATCTTGCTCTAACCTCTTTTGGGTGGTTGTAGAGTGATAAGGTCACCCCTGAGCCTCCTTTTCTGCAGGCTAAACAAGCCCAGCTCTCTCAGTTGCTCCTCATAGGACTTGTGTCAGACCCTTCACCAGCCCCATTGCCCTCCTCTGGGCACTGTCCAGCACCTCAGTGTCTTTCTTGTAGTGAGGAGCCCAGAACTGGACACAGGACTTGAGGTGTGGCCTCACAGTGTGGAGTACAGGGTGACAATCACTGTCCTGGTCCTGCTGGCCATACAACTTTTGATACAAGCAAGAAACTGCTGAAGGAAGTAGATTTAGCAGCAATGACATAGAGAATAGGCCTTGCTGGTGATGCAGCATTCCATTTGTTACCCAGCTCCCCTGTGTCCACATTATAACAGCTCCTGATGGGAGGTGTAAGATACACATAGAGCTAAAGTTCCTGGTTTTGAAATTAACATCTCCATTGAGCTCCTTTAGTGAGAGCTAGACAAGTTGGTTGATTCTTCCTTCAGCAAAATACTAGTTTAAATTATTTGGGTATTAACCCAGCTTCTAAGATGAAAATTACTTGAGACAACACCATGAAAACTGATCTATAATTGTGCATTGAGCCAGAAAAGGTAACATATTTTTTTTTAAAAGTGCTCCAAGAAACCAAATACTTCTGTGTTTGTGACTGTGTGCACATGCACGTGTGTGTGCTCATGTGATTGCAGGGGATCTATATGATAACCTTTCTGATAGAGGGATATTTTTCTAACAAACCACAACCAGACAGATCTCTACTTTAAATAGGACTGTGACCATAAGATAAGGCACACAAAATGCTATCTTGCTATCTGGTATTATCAGGGCATAAACATGAATTCTTATGGTGAGTTGCTCCAGCAAAAATATTTTTAGCAAAATGCAGTGTTGAAGAGCAAAAGCCAGAAAAATTTAGAATAAAAATCAGAAGCACAGTTTGTGTAATGAGGTGAATTAACCACTGATACTACTTAATAAAGTGCAGTTGAGTCTTCAGAACTTGGAGTGTTCTCTAAAATATCTGTCTTGCCTCAGACTATGAGCTTACAGCAAGAATCTATGCTGAGAGTCTGATCTTTCTACAGGATGATTTCTTGGCCTTAAAAATGGACAAATATTTATTTGAAATAAAACTGTCAAGTGTATGAACTCTGAGCACTGCAGTCAGTCTATTCCCCCAGTGCAGTCTGGTGGAACCATCTCCTCTCCTGGTTTGTGGTGCCTTGTTGAGCTCACACAGAGAAGCTGATCTCAGCCCATGACAGGGAGAAGCGCCCTGGCCAAAAGTTCAGATGCTCTTGTTTTTTCTAAGAGGAAGTGCTGTATTGTCTTCATCAAACACTGTCATGGGTAAGGAAGCAACTTCCTGGCTCTGAGTGCTTTTTTGTTACTCAAAACCTCTACAAGCAGAAGTTAGTCTTATATAATTAGGACTTTACATGTCATTCCCAAGTAAGATAATACAGACTTTGGTGACAAAACATTGTCAGCTTCCTCCAAACTTATGTAGATATTCTTTACGCAGTGTTCAAAAATTTTGTGCATACCTGGAATGAATGGTGCATACAAGTTTTTCTACACTCTGGAAATTAGGATTTAAAGAAAAAAATAATAAAAAACTCTAGTTCTGGATCCTAATTGTATTTTAAAAAATTACTTTTAAGTACCATACTTGACGCTCCTTTAAAGTTTTTAATATTAAAGTTATTTTTAATGCTTTGTTGAAAACAAGAACTAGGTTTTCTGGCCTATAAATACAGAATAAAAATATATAAAATTAAAGTTTACAGTCAGTTACTGACCCAGCATAGTACTTTTAGAATCTGTATTTCCATTTTGGCTTTGTATATCCTTCTACCCACAGAGTAGAAGAAAAAGAGCCACATATTGTGGTCAATCTTTGATGGGAAGATCTTCACAGAAACCAAATCAAAATCAGATTTTTGTATCATCAGTGTTTGAAAATCCACTGTAAAATGGATTCAGTAGGAAATCAAAGGCAAACCAGATATATTCTTGTGTGAGGGAACACAGAATATATTACATTGTCTTCGTAATTCTTATCATCATAAAGATGATGAATCACATATAAGAAATACAAATAGGACTTTCCTGTAATTGTAAAAAAATACTTTCTTTTATGTATGGTTGTATTTAAAACTCTCGCTCTTTTAATATCCACAAGAGAACTAAAGGTGCCTGGGAAAATAAATCATGTGAGAATTTCAGTACTGGCTGCTGCAGAGCCCAGAGGAGGCTTGGACAATGCTTTGGAAAAGTGGTGTTGTGGAAAATATTTCAGTGTTGTGGGAGAAGTAATAGTTTATTAAAAATAAGGGCTGCAAAAATGAAATGATGTGTGGTCTGGCAAATGTTTTATTTTTAAAGTTATGCATCCTGCTCATCTAAAAATATGCTAGAAGTCTGAGCTGGTTGAGGATCAGCAGCTGTACATGCCTGCTGAGCACAACAGTCACAGGGAGTTGATGCAGATCTGCCCTTAGCACTTCTCTGATGCAGATCACAGCCACTTTTTTTTTTTTTACAAGTAGAATAATAGTCATTAACATACCATTTTCAGAGATATATCTCTTTTAGGAATCATTTTGAAAGCAATTACCACTATTTGCAACTCTGTGAAAAATCCAAAATTATGTTCTTAAGTTACCTGTAGTCACAATAGCACTGCTTTGTGTTATTACACCTTTCAGGATAGCAATCTGTGTCCTGAAGAGTGTGTGTGTGTGCTGCTGCTGTCCCCTGAGCCCAGGCATTTACCACTTACTAATGCCCCTCTGGAGCAGAAGCAGGAGCTGAGGCCATAGGGCACACTCAGCCCCGGAGCTGCACATCTGCAGCACAAGACACAGGAGGAGTTTATCACCCAAACCTGTGGCTGTAGGCAGCTGGCAGAGTTGGGAGCTGGGAGCTGGCAAGAGGAGCAGGAAACACTCTCAGTCCCTGTGGCTCTTAATGAATGGACCAGCATTGCCTAGGTCCTTTGCAAAAAGCTGTTCTTACTAAATTGCTGTTGTTCCTAGGAATGGCTACTGCTTTGTCAATTGCAACATTTTCTGTAAAGTGCTTTTCTGTTTAAATTTGAAGACTTCCCCCCTGAAATTTCATAAAGAAAAAGGATATGGTTCTTGTTTTGTTTTGAGCTTGACTTCCAAAGGCTTTGTGTGCAAGCTCATGCAGACCTTCACAAAGATTATAATATGGTAAAGCCTGCTGGTGTGCTGGTGCCACTGAATTTTGAACACTTCATCAAACAAACAGCAATGTGATGAAATGAAAGGAATGATGCACTTCCAGAGCCTGAATTGCAGAGCTAGTGCTCCCTAGGGTATCTCACCAGCACAGAGAGCAGCCTGCACTTTATTTCTTGACCTGTCCAGCACAACTGGCTGTAGTAGGACTTTGAGGGGAGAATCTGATAAAAACTGAATGATTGCAGAAGGCAATTCTGAAGTGGAAGAACTGCTCTCCAGACCCTAAGGGGGAACCCTAAATAAGTGACATAAATGGCTGGTGTGTCTGAAGACAGCCGGTGCTGAGTGGGCTAGATATATATCATTCCCTAAATAAAATGGATGTCAAGAAATAAATTTAGACCATAATCCTGCAGTGTATTCTTTCAGTGTATTCAGTGTTGGTATTAAAAAGCCAGCTCTGTCTTTTCTGTTACCCAGAGTTTATAAAAACATATTAGATTCATAAGTAAAATAATAAAAAACATCCAGAACTTTCAGACAAGCATCAGCTTCTTTGTCTCTGCTTTGCAAAATTCAATTGTTTTGAAACTACAATTGTAAATGCAGCACCTCTGACTTCACATAAGTCACTTAGATAGGATAAGTAATATTCTAGTTAAATTGCAAATCTTAAATCTTCTTCCAGAAGTGAGGAGTCTGTAAAGGAAACATGAGGGGTTTTTGGGATAGCTGTGGTCATCTGCTGTTGATACCAGCCTAGGCCTGACCTTGCAAAACAATGTGAACTAGCAGAGCAATCCTCCATGTAGTGTCTGGGAAAGGGTTTTCCTCAGTAAGAAGACAAAGAAATAATTCAACAAGTCCCTTCTAGACTTATTTTCCCTCTGTCTCCCTGCATAATTGATGAAGATAGTTGAACAAAATCATCTCCATCTGAAGCTTCAAGAGCAAAGAAAAAATGGCAAAAGTTTCCTTAAACTTAGGAATAGTTTCTTTTGGATCAAGCAATGTTTAATCAGCATCAGAGGGATTCCAGAGGGTGCATTAGTCCTTGTGACAAACTGCGACGCTTTGGGGTCTTTGCAGGCAGCTCTGACTGCAGCTGCTTTGCTCCCTCAGAACTGGGATCTACACCGCCAGGCACAGCTGGGAAAGCACAGGGGTGGCCCCAGCCATGCTGTAATCAACCCCTGTGTGCAACCCTGTGAGCACCACTTGATCCTAATACAATCACAGATGTTTGTACAGAAACAGCACAGCCCCAGATGTTTCGGTGACAGTGCCACTGACAAAGGCCTGGGTGCTTCCAATAGCCTGGATGCTCCCTGGCACATTGTCCTTGATTGCCAAGCAAATTCTATCTGTATTCTATTTGCCATCTGTATGGCAGTTATCTTCTGCTAAGTGGGCATTTCCTTATCTCTTCCACAACCACTCCTCTCTCTGGGGAGGCATCTGCTGATAACAGCTATTGAATGTCACTGCATGACTGATAAGAACTACAGCATCCTATTGGGAGATGCTCCACCCAGAGGGAGGAGCCAAGCATTGCTACCCTGATATAATCCTGAGGTTCTGAAACCAAATCCAGCTTCTCCACTGGATTTCCCAGAGGAGCAGCTGCCTCTTCCACTGGATCTCCAGAGGAAGACTACGCCTTTCTACAGGATCCCTGCTCCAACAGAAGCATACCTGAGACTCCAGGAGGACTGCAGCCACAATTCCAACAGGACTACTACCAGCACCCTGACCCACAGGGTGTCACGTTGTATTTTGACTCTGTCAGAGTTGTTTTAGTTTACTGCATTGTTTATTTTATCTTTTTATTTTCTTCCCTAATAAAGAACTGTCATTCCTGCTCCCGTATTTTTTACCTGAGAGCTCCCCTTAATTTCAAATTTATAACAATTCGGAGTGAGGGGGTTTACATTTTCCATTTCAGGGGAGGCTCCTGCCTTCCTTAGCAGTCATCTGTCTTTCCAAACCAAGACACACATGGGATTGCCTCTCCAGGCTCTCCTGTCCAGCACTGTGCACGCTCCTTTGTGTCACAGTCTGGGGCCATCTTGTACAGATCTAAGGCATGAGTGCATGAGATCATAGAAAACTTTCTTTTGCCCTTTAGTTCAGAGACATTTAAAACTAAACATAAAACATTCAAGATGTTGCAATTAACAATTTTGCAATCATCAATCATTATAACAACGGACTTCAAGACACAGTGAGAGACATTTTTTCAACACCAAATTATCACAACTTAGGCTAGGAAAAAGAAGAACTATGCCATGTTTCTGCAAAATCTCCAGTCACAGTGGTTTGGGTTATGGCCAGTTGATTAATTTAAGCATGCTGTGAGAATCTGACCAGAGTTGCAGGCCCATCTTTAGGAAGAGTTATTTTTCTTTCTTTAAGTGAAATTCTGGTTTCAGTGCTTCTGAAAGACAAACTATTGTGGCAAACTGTTAGTGTCCTTGGTTTGACTGTTTTTCAGATAATTATAATGCTGCATGCATTATCTCTAGCTATGCTTCACCTTCATGATTCACTGCTTTCCTGTGCTACTTTCTTGCTGCAAACCTATGTTTTACAAACAGTAACTAGCTAGATTTCATAACAATTTTTTGTGCTAATTTCAAGATTTCATTTCCATTTCCTTGAGGTTGAAACTGTAAACATCTTTAATTTTATGCCAATTTTACAGCTAATAAAAACGTGGAGTAATAAAGCTATTGTTATAAAACTAATGAAAAGAGATCTTTCTGTATATTGCAATGAAGTGGAAGAAATCAACATAAACTCTCATGAAAAGAATTATGTCAATATATCAAACAAGTATTTTGCAGTATCTACACTTGTAATAGCACTTTGTAGTATAAGCCCAAAGACTATTATTTCATTTCAGATGTACTGCAATTTAGAGCTTGTTTCCCAGGGAAAAAGGCTTTAGAGGGATGCAGCTGGGGGACATGTTCTTGATGCCAGGGGCCAGGTTGCTTGCTGGAGCTCAGCAGTCTGTCAGCTTGCTGCAATAAGCTCTGTTGGAAAAACCTGAGTTTTAAGTTGCTAAAAAAGGGTGATTTTTCTCTTGAGGTGGGAACAGATCTGATATCAAACAGAAAATTTCTCAGCTCTTTAGGGGAGGTGTGGACTGGTGGCATAGCAGGCACTGATCTATCAAGCACCCCTGTTATTTGGGTGGAAACACAGCAAGAAAATTACTTTAATAATGTTTACATCCTCAGCTGTTGTTGCCACAGTCTCCAAGAGGAGTGACCAGCCAATACAGGGAGTTGTCAGGAGTGCATGGTTAAGCTATGAAACCAAGAAGAGATTAAAGGACAACCCAGCGCTGTTTGCTCACTTAGAATTTGTGCTGGTGACAAACAGGAGTTCTTGCCTATGCGAGGCCATAAGGATTTGGCACAGAGATTTACAGAAAAAACAAAGTCAATGAGATCAGTATCCGCTCCCAGTTACACAGCAGCAAATTCTGAGTAACTTTACTCACTGACATCATAGGAGCTAGTCTGGATTTACACCAGCTTGAGTGAGAGTTTGTAATGGTCTACTGAGAATTTGAACTTCATGCCTGAATGTGCAAGTGGGAGAATTGGCTGAGTTATGCAGAGCTAGGTACAGACAATTGTGTCCAAAGATAACACTGAGGAAGAGCTTTTTGCCACTGTTCTTATTGTACTTCTTGCTCTGTTAAATTCTGCTCCAGTTCCAAATGTATCTGTAAGAATGAAAGACTTGTGACTACAAATGGACTATAAATTATTTATCGTTCCTGAGCTTATTTTCAGGATGATATCCAAGGGCTCATAGTTATTAATTTTGCATATTCCATGGATGGGTTAGATGACCCACTAGGCTCTTCAAATGTCAATTTGTTCTTTCACAGAATCTATTATAGCAAAGGTATCCAGGGTATTTCTTAACATATTATCAGAACATTTTGTATTGGTGTGTTAAATACTTCTTCAATATAAGTGAACACACTGGCTCTGCTCCCCATGATTGAAGATAAACCTTCCACAAGTCTTTGAAAATCAAGCTCTCCAAAGAAGAGAAGCAGTGAATGACCTATTTGGAATCACCTGTATTCTTCAGCTCAGTGCCAGCTGAGGATGCCAGGAATTCAAACTCAAGTCCTTTATGGCTGGATATGTGTCACACAAGATGTGAGCCCAGAAAGGATCATCCAGTGAGGTAGCCCTGTGAAATCTGATAGCTTTAACTCCACAACGTGTCTGATTTCCATACATCTATTTTTTCCTCCTGTTATCTCTACTATGTAGAGGCAGATGTAAGCTGTCAAACTAGGAATCTGAACAGAGGAGACTTTTTTTAGACAATGATATTTGTGCCTTAGAAATTATTATCTGGCATTGAGAATCTGATTTGTATGAGGGTATTTGTTACCTGATGACCAACAGAGTATTAGTGCAATCCCATGCTGAAATTATCTATTTGGGCATTTTTTATAGGCAAGCCACCTTGTCAAAAGAAGTTAGGCAAAGCAGCCATTTAGATTTCTTTCTGAATTTCACTAAGCATGTATGTACCTTGGGCAACACCATAAGTCTTTTCCTTGACCCATTCTTAATCATGAAGAGAAAGTGTGTTTTCCCTAAGGAACTTGAATTCTGTATTTATGGACATTCCTGAAGAGGTAGAAAATAGTTGAGATTTCTTCCTACCATCTCTGCTTCAATTTAGAGTTTGCATGATATGGCTGAGGTTTGCTTTTACTTTTAATAAATATTTTCTTTGGGAAAAATGGCTCTTGGCTCAAATTCCAGTCCTTTGCATTCTGAATCAGCAATTAAGCAATTGAATTAAAGCCTGTAAATAGCAAATGTTTCCATCATAAAACCACTAGCAATTCTACCTCTTTGAATAGTAGTGTGACAAAAATACCTCAGAAATTCTTAGTAATCAGATCTCTGACAGCTATTTAATCTTCCTCTCTAATATAGGGGGAAGAATGAGGTTATGCAAAACCCACGTGTTCCTTCCAAAACGGAAGGCTCTGCAGTTTCCCAGCTACCCAAGTTACCTTTGCAAAGCTCTACTTGGTATGTCAGTACTTCAGATAGGACTGACACTCAGGTGCTGAAGCACATTTGACTTAGGTTTTGATCGCTGATAGAAGGCTCATATCAATTTTTCTTGTTTCATCCCACCTACTTTGTGGTCTTTGCTGTCTCTTTCATTATAGTCCAGATGTAAATAGATTCTAACTGCACAGTCTCTCTTCTTTTGGTGCTGCTTTTTTTAAAAACAGCAGCATTTTTGACTTTGGCATCAACGTGAGGATAATTACCATCTGGTCTCCATTTGCTTGCAGGTTGAAGACCCCCACCCTAGATCAAAAACTGTTTCAGTTGACTGAAACAGCATTTCTCAGTGAGAGGAAATTATGCATATCTGGCAGCTTTTCAGTGTAAAATGAGTCATCAAAAAACACTGACTGCAAGCATCTTCACCCTTCCTTCCCACATCTCTTAATCCAATGATGGCTAAGATTGGAATAAAATTTCATCTTCAGCATGTATACAAAACATAGGGGTACAGAGACAAACACTTGATTGCAAAACAGTCATGTAATGAAAAAGCATATAATTTGAATCAGATTGGGCTGAAATTAAAATTGCAACAAACTATTTGTCAGTTTCAAGCTCTGGAGACTAAATTCACTCCTTTCGTAATTTTCCTTTCTTCATAATTTCTCCCTCTCACTTACCCTCTCCTCTCTCAGTGTAGGAGCTCTGCATTGCTCCTTGTTTTTTGGTTTCTTATAAAAACAAGATTGGAGAAATCTACTAGCACTTATGCTTCAAATGAAAAGCAAAATCTAAAAATGAAAAAGCAGTAAATGTTTCTTTTAAGATCCTTCTTTTAAGATTCTTTTAATAATGAAATATAATCTGCTCTAGTTGATTCTGTAACTGAAAATTGACATTCAGGACAATACATGGAATTAAAAGGGAAGGCAAAGCAAGGCAAGGCAAGGATGGGAGGGAAAGGGAAGGAAAAGGAAAGGAGAGGAAGAATGCAAAAACTTTGAGGCTCAGAAAGAGAAATCAGAACATTCATGTGACACTTTAAAAAGCTGAAATTTATAAGAAAGGAATTCTTGGTCTGGTCACCTTAGTCTCTGGACAAGTACATCACTAGTACTGTGTTGCAGACATCTTTTACGAAAAATCCTTTCCTTAGGATTTTTCCTCCTGAGAAGCTGAGAGGCCTCAGGAAAAAATGTAAACATTGATTATTTGCTGCTGTGGAATGCAACAGGTGGATCTTTGATTGGCCCATGTTGGTTGTTTCTAATTAATGGCCAGCCACAGCCCAGCTGTCTTGGACAGAGAGTCCGAGACAGAAGCCTTTGTTACCATTCTTTCCTATTCTATTCTTAGCTAGCCTTCTGATGAAATCCCTTCTTCTATTCTTTTAGTATAGTTTTAATGTACTATATATCATAAAATAATAAATCAAGCCTACTGAAACATGGAGTCAGATCCTCGTCTCTTCCCTCAACCTAAGACCCCTGCAAACGCCGTCACAGTGCTGTGTTAGACTCAGATCAGGGTTCACTGTTATGGAAAGCCAACATAGATGTGCCACTCCTGTGTGTATATATATATATATATATACAGGAGTACATGTATACATATGCAAACATATATACATATATATATATATATATATATATATATATATATATATACACACATACATATATATCTGTTCATCTATATATCTGTATATCAATATATAAGACTCAACTCTTTAGGAAGGACTGGGTGGGTGTCGGCGCTAAAAAAGCCTGCTCATTAGAACCATACTCAAAAAACATGCCATGGTTCTGGATGATGTTTCTAGCTTCCAGTTTTGGATGAGTTCATGACAAAGTTGTGATGAAGCATTTCTGGAACTCTCGAGTTCCAGAGTTCCAGTTCTGGAATTCTTGAGCTCTGATTGTGACTGCAGAACCTGCAGTGTTTGTGGCTCCTGGTGAAGGAGGAGAACCCACAGTTCTGGCTGGTCCTTAGCTCTGTCAGCCACATGGATACCTTCAGTCTATTTGACATTCCTACTGGCCTTGGTTATTTTTAAAGAGGCTTGCAACAATCCAATTCTTTGCATCAGAAATTCTACTGCCTTTCTCAATGAATATGCACACCTGCAGCACTGTTTGAAAGGACAGCTCAGTTGTGTAGTCTTTAGCTTGTGATGCTTTTTGTTTATATTTGCCTTTTTACAGTATTCAACATTATAATACAATTCATTAAAACTTCATAATGATCGGGGAAAGTCGACAAAAAGTGTTGTGTAATTTGATCCCTCCTTTAGAGCAGGTTGGTAGGTGTGGGGAAATTATTTGGTAAAGATGAACAGACTGTGGCACACCACACATACATACTTAGCACTATCCAGTGCTCACAACAACAGTACACACCCAAAACCTTGTGGTGATGGATGAAGAGTAGAAGAAATCTGAGGCTGCTACTTCCCTATCTCTGATTTCCACCCTCCTTTTCAGAACCAGCTGCTGCTCCTCGCCACTGGCTCTGCAAGGAGGAGAAGCTGTGTGGCTGCCAACCTCGAGCTGATGCACTTGGACTCTGCCTCTCAGCTGCATCTTCAAATGTTGTCACTGGCCTGGTGCCACTGGAGCCAGGAGAGCAGAGCCAGCAGGCTGAGCATGGGATTTGGCCTTGCATGTTTAATGTGGGTAATTGGTTTAGACTATGAGGTAGGAGCCAGTGACTATATGAATTAAGAAGCTAAACATCCAAAAGGGTGCAGGAATACAGGAAGTATATCTGTACAATTTTTTTTTTCAATAAGAGGATTGTTTTATTTTTAAATCTCATCTTGTGTTACTTCTTTCCCAGTCTGTAAACTTCTTTTCTTTTATCTAGCTAGTTTGAGCTTTACAGGCGTTTTGATTTTTTTTGTTTAAAACTCTGTGCTTAGTTTTAAAATTACATGAATATTTAAAAAGTATATATCTCCTTGCAAGACAACATTTTGCCTCAGAGTACACTGGCATTTCATGTTTTCTCTTATTATGGCTCACAGTCTGTGTCAGGGCTATAAAAGCTGTTACTGTTTATTCACATTTGAGGAAGGAACAAAGGGAGCTTTCTGCAGTCAGTGCACCTGGAATGTGAAGTGAGAATGGTAACTTCTGCAGCCTGCTTCTGCCAGGTGGCAGCTCCTTGCTACATCACAAAATCAAGAAAAAAAATAAAAGGAAAATGTTAAAGGTTTTGGTACATTTTATCTTAAGGCACTAACTTTGTTTTATGTTGATTGAAGGTTTATTTTTTAGATTTGAAAGCCATTCTGAGTTGCTTAGCCACGCTTCACCACAAAGCAAGAGAATCATCAGCTCCTGCAGTATTTTGCAGCAATGCTAAAATACACTAATTGTGAAGTTTCTGTGGAATTTGTTATCATAACACAAAATGCAGACTGCACTTTATGTAGGCAGAAAAGGAAAAGCTCTCTTAATGGATTTAGATGAAACAAAAAGATATTAAAAATGCATTTGTGTTTCTGCCAAAACTAAATACAACAGCTACTTGTTTCCTCTAACAATACTCAGCGTTCACCTTTTTTCAAGGACTTTATAATAATATGTAGCTATCAGTTATCCAGTACTCAGAGAAGATTAGGTAAAAGAAATAGGTAGAGACTGTCCTTGCTTACCCCCAAGAAGTGGTGCAATGGCAAAATCCAAGGCTGCAATATTTTCAAATGTGCTTTAAATTCATTCAAGTTTTATCTTCTCTTACAGAAGACTTCTCTTACTTGAGCTGATGGTTTTGCACTACAATTATTGGTAACAGCATCTAGCTCATGTTTCTCTTGAACTTGTACAGAAAAGAGCTTGCATGCCAAAAAAAGGCCAGAAGAACTTGCTATGTGGTTTTAGAAAGCACAGCTCAGATCTGACAGATGCAAAGTGCTAAGAGCAGTCCTGGAAACTCTAGCAAATTACTTTTACTTCAATTCTAAGGAGACTGAAAAGTACAGAAAAAAGTAGAAAATAAAGTATTTGGATAAATACAACTTTGGAATTTGTTCTCCAACAGCTTTTTGAAACCAAAGTCACAGAAATTTCTCCTGTATTCCCAGGATTAACATTTCATGTTATGTTTGAAAAGTTGTACTTCTGACTTTTATGTCTTCATGATCTAACTGTTGGTTTTTAATATTCTAAAGCCCCTTTCAGTCAATAAAATGTCCCCAGTAATTCAAGTGGAAGTAAAATTTGCCAAAAACTAAAAACACCTCATCAGAATTTTGAGCTTAATTTCCTTCAAATTATCAGATAAATATCATTTTTCTCTGTTTACTTTCTGCACATGAATATCTGGAGTTGCTTAAATCTTTTACCATGGCTTGATCCTGATTGCCTTTGAAAAACAGATTAAGACTTTCCTCATTGTCTTCTACTCCAGAAACACAGATGTGTTATTTTAACAGCTTCTTTTGCCCTTCTAAACACATAAAGCCCACCTGCTTTTCTGGGACTCTACTGTTTTTTGGAAGCTCTAATTTGCACCTGGGCTGAAATTGTCCATGGGGGATAATCAGGTGGCTGGGAGTAGATCAAGTAGCATGTGCTTTGGCTGTACCTGTTAATGAGCATCTTTGTGTCCAACAGGTTAGTGAATACAGATAACTAGCTCTGGGCAAATACAGTGGCCTCATTAGGATGGGAAGTCTTTTGTTAGGGAGATCTGTCTGCCTTCTTATCCTTTTGTTTAGCAGGGATGATGTAAAGAGTGTGAAGTTCCATATGCATCTGGCTAATATATTTTAAAACAGTCTGAGCAATATACAGCTTGTACTATGGAGATTCAAAGAATTCCCTTTACAAGGCAAGTTTATTTCTCCCTCCCCCTTTCCATCTACTTATGTGTGTTTGGAAGTGTCAGCCCTTACATTTAGCAGCTAAGTTTTGTGTCTCCAGTACAGTTTGGTCAAATCTGATCAGCTGTGATGAATTTAGAATTCAGATTCTTTGTGGATTAATGTTTTTTTATTTCTCCTATATTTTTTGTCCCACTGCCTGCATTACATACAGTACACATAAAAACCTCACCAGTGAACTCATTACTTCTTTTTTAAACCTTCTCCCCTATACTTCCATTTAGACCTTACACTGCCTATTTCATCAGTTAAAATTATTTTAACTTATCTCCTAATTTTAGGAACTTCATTCCTGCCTTTTGTTCAGTTCTCTATGACATACCTTGTACTCCATAGCCACCATGCTCTCCCTTACCTTAAAAATAAGTGAAGCTTTGTGAATTGGCTTAGTCAAATTGCCTAGCTAAAGCCAGGGAGTGCTTTAATTCAGTGTAGTAACTCATGTGGGAAACAACAGAGCCACTCTCTGAAAAAGGTCCTCTGCCCATGGCGCATCCCAGCACCATTCTGTCTTTGCTGCTAGATTGGTTATAAATCTTTGTCAGTTTGGATTTCACCACAATTTGTTGAATGTGTTTTCATGCAATTCCAGTTGTCTGTCTACTCATAATCTCAATTTCTATGCTGTGGACACTTTTGTTCATCCCTTACTCTTACCCACTTCCTCTTTCACAGGTGTTTGTCTCTTCAAGGTTTTATTTCATGCACTATCCTGAAGAGATTTTGCTTCAAGCAAAAATCTTGAGCCATGCTTGAGTCTTACTGTTATTATTTTTACTGCACCATTCCTTCAGTGCAAATCCTATTGGTTATGCAATGTCTTTATGTTTTGCATACTCTTTGCAGAAATTGTTTACAGAGTCCTGGCATAGCTTCAGGCACTGTGTAATTTACAGATCAGTATAAATGAGAGCAAGCAGAAAAGTAATGCCATGTTGCCTTCTATTCCTACCTAGTGATTAGATCATCTTTATTTTGTCACCAGTAGCCCATTAGTTTTTGCTAATCTTTCCTTTCCACTTTGCATAGCAGAGGCTCTTGTGCTGTGAGGCTACTTTTCTAAATAATACTGGTTTTCTAAGTAAAACATCTCTGTCTTCTGTCCTGGCCACTGGAAATGCCGCTTTCAGAGCCCTACACCCATTGGGGCTATATCTACATATGTTTTATGTACGTATATGTGTATGACAGGTGAGGACAGATGCATGTGCCCACAAAGCCACGCACAAAAGAAAGAAGGAAGGTGCAAAACAGAAATGTTGGTGCCTGTCAGGCCCTTGACACAGAGACACAGCCCTCTACTCTATTCAGTCCATGGTATCTACTCAGCCCCTGCTCTGTGAAAGGTGGGAGCCATAACAGAGCAGGTTATTCAACCTTCACCAGTTACTTCACCAGTTACTTCCCAACACTTTCTTACCAAGATGTCATTCCAAAATCAGGCAACAAAAGCAGATTACAAACCAATTAACATAATTTACCCCGGTAATCCAGTCCTTCCCCTATTTAAAGTCCATGCAGCTTAATCATGGGAATCTATTTCTATGACTGCCAGACATATTAAATCACCCATCTTCATGCAAGTGGCCACGTTTACAGCCATCACATAATTTAATAATGAAAAGATAATTATTTATTCTGCTCTTGAAAAAAACTTCAGCAACATGTTTATGGAGAAAATGGATTTAATTTCTGGATCTCTGGTTTAAAGCCAACAAAAAATTGTCTTTAATTTTAGGTCTAGCTGGACTAGTAGAAACCAGCATCAGACAGGACTACAGCTTTATTAAATGCTGATTTTATATTAACAGTTTTCTTAGAAAAGAATGCATTTTAATTTAAAAATGCTTTACTCTTTGAGCTGGAAATGTATTATGTAGAACTATGGAAAAGCTCAATCCACCAACATGAGACAGTTGGCAAGCTAAAATAGACTGGCATAAAATTAGAGTAAGAGGCAGGAAGTAATAATTGCTTGACCTGCAGGTTGAAGAATAAAGAACAAAAGATCAGCTCCAGTTATATGCTGCAAAGCTTCAAAAGCTTCTGATTTAATCTTAAGATTCATAGGCTATTTAAAAAAATCAAATTTAGTTTATAAGACTTATTAGCTTGGAAACAGCACAGTAATAAATAGAGACATTCAGTAGACCACAGAGGAGAACTGTGACTGAATATATTTCCCTTAATATATATCAGTCAAAGGTGGTATTAAGCAGAGCTTTTGCCACTTCTGTGATTATTAAGATAGGGGGAAAACTTGCAAGGAAAGCAGGCAAAGCTTCAAGAGTTTAAAGCACAAATACATGTCTATCTGGCTATACATTGGTTTTTCTCATCTGCTAAAAGGTCACCTCTAAGTCCTGCTGATGGACAGAGGCTTCCTACATCAGCCTCCTCAGCCCCTTTAAACTTATTTTTAAACTTCAGTTGATTTGCATTCTACTCCTTTACCTGACAAATGTTTTACTACTGAAGGTGGACTCATTCAGACCAAAGTGGGCATGCTTTCATATTTCCTACTGCACATGCATTGATCCCATTTACAAATACCCATGAGAGATGGGAAATTTTACTTCAGAGCTGTCCCATGAATAACATCAACAACTTGTGATGTTTATCTCCTCTGCATTGGCAACCTGAGAAAGATCATGACTAAAATACACATTTGTGCAATAAATTCCCCTTAAAAAGCAGAAAGCTCAAACAGTTGAGGAGAAACAGCGAACAAAGGAAAAGGAATACTAAAATTTTTAAAATAAAAATATTGTTCCAACCTCTCCAACCCTCCTTCCCAATACACTGTGAATGGGTGTTTCCCTTGCAGACACCATAAAGCTCTCCCTGTGTTCAGCTTCCTGGGCACTTTCCATGGGCCCACACTGCAGGCTCTGGGACTCCAGGTGGCCTGGACACCCTTGTGCCATCACAGATGGGTCAGCTGGTGCCCTGGCAGGCTGGGTGGTCAAGAGGTGACACCTCCAAGCCCCAGCTCCACTTAGAGGCCGTGTCTCAGCTTCACTAGTGAGCACCCCGAGGCATCCCTCCCTCCATGGGGCACCGAGGGCCACGTCCCACCCCAGCCTGATCTTTAGTTCTGCCATGACCTTACGTGCTGCTGGGCTCATGTCCACACTGTGCACTTTAAAGAGGAAAGGCACTAATTTGAAGGCCTGATATCCTTAGCTCCAAAATCTGGACACACTTAACAGTCCCTGCACGTCAACCCACACAAGCACTGAGCTGAAGATGGATAGTAACTTAAGTGGAAAAATGACCTACTAAATTATACTCCTGGCATCCCTCTAGCAACACATTTCAAAACACTACTGAGATACTACTGTGGACTGCTCAACATCAACCCTACTAACTAGGGCATGCAATCATGTGACTACTCTTAAATTAGGAAAGACCAATCTGTATCCAGACTCTAAACAGTTTCTTTAGACCTTGCCAAGATTCCAGATATATCATGTATTCTGCCCTTCTGCAGAATATACCCTGCACAGTTCAAGTCCCTTAGGAGAGTCTGCAGGCTGCACTCCTGACCGTGGAGGGCAAGCCATGGATACACTGCTTTCCTATGAGGAGCTTTCTGTAAAATCAGAGCAGTTCTGTAGCAGTTGTTCTAGTCATAGTGAACTCTCCAGACAATGCTAAAGTGATGTTCAGTTAGGAAACATAATCCATTTCTCCTAGCAAGTCTTTAGATTAGGAAAAAAATGGTTACTGAACTGATGCATCTGGAGTTCGTTTACAGCTCAGCTGCAAGGTGTGCAAAGGAAGAAGGCAAGAGGGATATCTTTTATGGTGGGAGAAGGAAATGGAAATATAGGCTAAGCTTTTATCTGAGAGAGAGGACAGCTTTGTAGTGTTTTTGTTTGAATGCTGGAGAAAGATAAAAGGCAGGATGCTATTTTTTTTTCAGATTTTATTCCAGTAAACAGAGGGAAGAAGCTCTATTGCAACAAGAAAACATTCAGGATCACATGAAACTGGACAAGAAGAAAGAAAATGCTATTTTCTATTTTTGAGTAGAGCTCAGCTACTGAGCACCACGATACTTTTTTTTAATCAAAGATAGGTGCTTTGTCTGGAGTCATGCAATGCATTATTAAGAGTTTGGCTCTGTTGGTGATGTACTCTTCATATGGAAGGACTGAGACAGTTTTCAAAGACATCATAGTCTGGTGTAGTAAAGCTGAATTTACTTTAACTTGAATAAAATATTGAAGTGAGACTTGTGAAGGGCAGCACTGGAACTTTACAAAGAGAATGAAAAATAAAACTTTGGTAGCTTCTCCATTTCTTCTTAATATATAAAATAACCTGTGGTTTCACACTTTCAATGTAATCCCAGTTTCCATTCACAGGTTTCTATACCTCTTTTCCATCTAATATATGTGAATTTGTCTCACTTCTCTGCTTTTACATGCACACAAAACCTGTTTGCTCTTCTTCTGTGTGCTGATGAGGGTTTTGGTGGCTGCATTCTCCTGCATCAAATAACACTCCAGGAAAATGAAATCTGAGAGATTTCTATGTGAACTACTTATTCACAAATAACTTGAGATTGCAGTGTTAGCCTAAGATAACCAAGTTCAAGTAAATGGTATTAATTGATGAGATCTTACTAAGAACCTGAATCATCCCTTAGAAAAATGTTAGGGTTTTGCCTGAAAGCTTGGTGGCCAGCCCATGCCAAGGTTCTGTGGCTCTAGAAATCTGAGTTGCTTCCCTCTCTCTTCTCCTTAGGACCTGCCACTCCTGCTTTCTTTTCTGCCTCCTACCTTAGCCTACTACATAGTCCTGCCTTTCATTTTTCACTTTTCTCCCCCCTATTGATCTGGTTTTTGCATCCAACAACCAACCCTTCTATTAACTCTCATCTTGTTATCTGCCTATTTCTGCTCTGGATGCCACTTCAGAGTTTTTTTCTTCTTGCCCCTCATCATTCTTCTTTGTTCTTAACTCTGTGTTTCTCTCCCTCTGCATTCAATCAAGTCACCACCTCCCTCCACTGAGACATTTGCCGGAAGCAGAGCAGTCTGATAAGCACAACAGACAACTCTTACTCTTAGTTTCAACTTCAGGCATCACAGTAGTGGTATTAGCTGTTGACAGCTAAAAACAATAATTTCTGGGAAGATGCATATGCTACACTCAGTAACACACATATTCTATGGTGAAGGTTTGGGAATTTTCATGAAGGCAAACTAGATCAGCATTTTTTGTGGAACAATCAAAGATGTCACAGGCACCTATTTCCATGAAACATTTTAAAGTTGCTTCACAGCATAGGAGTGCAACACTTTCCAATGAAACTGAGGTCAAAACATATTCAATATAAAAAAAAAAAAAAGACAAAGAAATTTCTTCATATTTCGTTCTTGGGAAAAGAGAAGTTGTGTTAGGTGAAACTTTCCAAGCAAATTTAACTGTAATAAAGTTCTGCTAGTGTTTTTGCAGAAATGCTAACACATGAAATGGTGCATTACTTGTGTGCATGTCCTGCAGTGAAAGGGACCCTGGTGCTGGCCAGTGCAGCAGAGGTAATTTTAGTGCTACAGAGGTAAGTTTAGACAGCTCAGACAATGTTTTGGTGGCAGAAGCAGAACTGCCAGGACTTAAACTCCCTTGTTTCCTGATGTCATGAGTCCTTAAAACCAAAAATCTTTGTTCAACTATAAATTAGAAATTGTTTCTTTGTGAACATTGTGAAGTATAGAGCAGGACACCGCAGGTGACGTTTATGTAACCAAGTGCATGTATTTATGACTGAGCTACTGTACAGATTTCCTTTATGGTTAGTGAGAAATATTATCATATCTACAGTGGGACTCACCTCATGAGTCCCTACTCATGAGGTAGGGACTACTGTAGATATGCTGAGGGAACACCATAGAAGTCAGCTACAATCTTTGTTGTAATGTTCAGATATCATAGACACACTTCATAGGAGCCCCCAAAATGCTGAAGAATTACAGACTTACATCCTGACATCAAAGAACACATCTGCAATGCCAACATCTCCTCTTTTTTTGCAGAAATCAACAATAGGTCTCAACAGAGAGAAAATGCAAACTGTCCTTTACATCACCACCACAGATGGACCAGCTTCAGAGGGACCAACTCGTGCGACCAACTCACACAGGGCAGCAGCAGAATTTTCGCATTTGGTTCTGCACAGCTCTCAACTCTGAGCTGTAACCTCTGGGGACACACAGTGAGAGGAATCTGCTGTGACACCTCTTGGTATGCAGCTTTGGCTTGCTGCACTTTATATAGCAAAGTGCTGAGAAGAAACAAATCACATTCTTATTCTGGCTTCTCCTTCTCCTCCTTACTGCAAGAGCATTCTTACTGGCACTAGCAAAAAGGTTCTCAAGTGCATTGTAGGCAGAAGCAGGAAATTTGCTCTCCTCATGGTTCAAACAGAGCCAGCACTAATGACACAGCACAGTGAAGGGAAAAAATAAAAGAGAAAAAAGAAACGTTTAACACTCAGCACTAGAGGAAAGTGAAAACTGAACACACTTTGAAGAATTTCCTTGCTGCAGTATAGCCCTGCATAGGAGACTTTCCACAGTCAGACTCAACATGTTTGGAAGTTTCTCTGTTTAATCTTCAGGTCAGGTTTGGCTCTGTGCTTTTACTAATACAATATTAGTAAAAAAAGAATAAAGGCTCAAATAAGGCAAGAGGAAAAAAAAGTAGGAAGGCTTGAGACTTAGTAAATCAAACTGTCTAAGAAGTAGAGCAGCCAAGGTGTTTTAATGACTGGGGCTAAATTTTGTCTTAGACAAGAAAAGCACAAGCATCTTCTGGAGATAGTTCTGATAAAACAAATGTTCTGGATAGGTTAAGAACTAAGAAATTATCTCTGTCTGAAGGCCAGGTTGGATGGGGCTTTGAGAAACCTGGTCTGGAGGAAGGTGTCCCTGCCCATGGCAGGGGCATAGGAACTGGAGGATTTCTAAGTCCCTTCCAGCCCATTCCATTCTATGATTCTATGACTAAAATCAATCCTACTTGCAGGGTCTGTCCAATGTGAGAAAACATTACCTTCCATAAAAGATGAAGAATAGAGCTAGAAGACAAAATTTCACACTCAGTGTAAACCATCGTTCTGAAAGTTTATTGTGACTCCTTGAGGGCACTGTAAAAAACTGCAAAAATTCAAAATCATCTTAATTTTTTGGTATCAGAGACTCCTTTTATTAGCATTTTGAGCTGCATGTAGGTCTGACCACTTGTGAACAAATTCTTAGGCAAACCTGGATGAAGTGAAGCTTCCCTACAAAAGCAATTTATCCCTTGTGAGCAGAAGGAATAAGGATCTCAGAAGAGCACTATCTCCCTGCAGAGGCATTGCAGTGCTCACTCACAGGTGGATTGCCAGGCAGCCACTGTTGTTTAAAAACAGAGGACTCAAGAGGAGGAAGGAATAGGCAGACGAGATCAGACAGAAACTTCACTGAGTCCAGTGACAGCAGCCTACAGCAGGGGCCCAGGGAAGAATATATGAATGGCCAAAATATGGTACTATTTCACCATAATGCAGACTGGCCCAAAGCTGTATCATTTGAACCTGCTCTGGATAGCAGAGCAGGGCAGCTCAGGAAAATGTAAAGTACAGAAGACAAAATTTTATTCATTAAGCAAGAGGCTGAATCATGATGTATGAGTAATGTCAACTATACTAAATTGGAAATAAAACATCTAATAGTAGCATAATCAAAAAGAGGAAACTTCCCTTTGTCTTCAGAGTATATTAAATTTTATTCCAGGCCCAAAGCAAATAACAATAATAATAAAAAGTAAGCCTACCTCATCTACAGCATTTCACATATCTTGTTTCACTGCTACAAAGAATTCCAGCTTCAGCTGAAGGCCATTTTTTGTTAATAATTATTTTTTTACTAGTGCATTACTCACTAAATTTAGTTCATTCAATTGTAAACTACAGTAAAAAGCAGCACAGTCGATAAAATACAAAGGGATGGAATCTGTTAATCTGTAACTACTGCTTTTCAAGGTAGCACTTTGAAGTAAGTACTCCTGGGGTTTTTCACTGCATGTAGAATGTTAACCCAAAAATTAAAAGGAATAGCAAGGGTCAGTTCTGTTTGGTTTTGCTTTTTGAATGCAAGTATCATTGTTTCTATCATAGCCAGAATACTTCAAAGTTTAATACAATAGGTTTTACATTTTATTTAGACCAGTTCTATTCAATTTTTACTGTAACTATACATTTCTGACCTTGTTGTAGAACCAGAATCATTTGGTTTGAAGAGAACTTTAAGATGTACTTCCAGCCTCCCTGACAGAGGCAGTGACATCTTCCACTACACCACTTTCTCAATCCCCCATCCAGCCCAGCCTTGAACGCTTCCAGGGATGGGGCATCCACTGACAAACTCCTCCAGTACTCACCACCCTCTGAGTAAAGAATTCTTTCCTGATATGTAATTGAAATCTCTCCCTTCTCAGTTTAAATTTGTTCCCCCTTGTCCTATCGCTGCCTACCCATGCAAAAACATCAGAATGATTTTTAAAAATAAAAAATTAAAAAGCACTTACAAAATTCAGAGCTATTACAAAGCTGATAAACTCTGAAGTCACTACTGACATGAATAGATTTACTATGAAATAATGTCATCGTGGCATTGGGATT
Source organism: Melozone crissalis (assembly GCF_028551555.1). Taxonomy (NCBI): domain Eukaryota; kingdom Metazoa; phylum Chordata; class Aves; order Passeriformes; family Passerellidae; genus Melozone; species Melozone crissalis. Next base: position 55,116,862 of record NW_026535791.1, on the reverse strand, counting down.
TGGCCCAATGTGTAGGTGTGTGGAGAATTAGTTTATAATGCAAGCATTTAAAGAATTGATACATTGTAAAAGCCCAGATTCCAATTTCTAGACTGAAGACTGGAAAGAATCACAACCATATTAGGACACTAAACCCCTTATTAACATGTTCCAAGCAGTAGCAGGTTCTTTTCTCAGCCAAGTCACGGAACAACCTTCACCTTTTTTACAGCTCAGTTGCAGCTGGGCTGGGGATTTGCACACAGTGGGGCTGTTGTCACCAGCAGGGCAATGGCTTTCCATATCTCTGTGGTGCCAGCCTCCAGGTGATGACTGGCAGTCAGGAAATCATTCTCTTAAGGTGGGTAGGTCTGACAGGTTTCCTTTCAGCAAAACAAAACCATATGGCAACAACTTTTGCTTAGGAGGAGGCAGGCCAGGTAAGGAGGGGAATGCCAGGAAATGGTGATGAAGAAACATCCCCAGACACCTGGCTTACCTGTTTGCACTGCTCCATCAGATTGGTGCAGCAACCTTACAGGGGCCTCCTTGCTCTTCAGGAGGCTGCAGAGGCAGAATAATTTATTGCTGTGATGATCCTTGGTGAAGAAAGGCTGTGTAACAACTCTGTGTGTCTGTCCTGGTCCAAACAATGCCAAACTGAACCTTTTGAGCTCTTGGTGATTCAGATAACAGACAAATGCTCAGCTTAGAACCACTTTATGAAACAGTGTATTTTGAAGGAGAGGGAGTCTCTGTTTCCATGGGACCTCACATTTACTGCTATGACCAAAACTTATCCCGTGAACTAATTTGCCAACACTACCACCAACAGAGCGAGTGTGTGGCAAAGACAACTGGAATAATTTCTATGATCCAAAGAAGTATTTTAATGCAGAAGTTATAAAATTTTATATCATAAAATACACTTTATACTATACAAGTTGAATAAACCACCTTTGTAATTTACAGGCAATCCATGTTATGTGTCAGTCCAAAGTTTTCATCCATCATTAAAGAGCTTAGTAACTTATTTCAACTCTAAATCCTTTAGTTTTTACCTGATGACTGCATGCAACCAAACTAAATAAATGCTCACTTTTGATTTGTTCCTTCTCAGGCTAGCTCCTTATGTCCCCTTGTCTTCAAATTTACACTCTTTTCTGTTGGACAGGAGACAATGAAGGGTATATTTCTGAGCCTATTTAGGCTTCTGGTAAAGGTTATAGTCCAGTCACTCCATGATAGGATGATCATGGAAGATATATGTCTAACACACCTGCTTGAAAGGCTAAATGAATGTGATCTATCAGGAAGCTGATCCTCAGCCATAATTCTACTGAAATAAACAGACTGCAGTTGGAATTTATGCTAGCAGAGGATTTTTACTCTGCATTGCCTTGCCATTTCTGCCTAAAATGATCACATGAAAACTTTCATCACCTTGTCTTTAAGTTACAAATTAAGAAGACAGAGAGGAATGGTGTTTGTATGGCTGGAGTCTGTAATTTAGGCTCTAAAACAGATTATGAAGTCCAGAGATATACATACAATGCAGTCAGAGATGTATCAAAAATGGGAGACTGTCAAAACAGATAAAAGGAGTCATTTAGTCACACCACCTAATGCAGCTGGATTACTACAAAGATGGTGAAAGAGGTGATTAAAAATATATATATATAATAGAATATGAATTTACAGTTCCTTACCTCACAGTAAGTACAGCCCCACAGCTACTGCTTCAGGGGATTGAAGAAAGAAATAGCTGTGGTACCTATGAAACATTGCTTGCTTTTTTGGAGCAGCCAGCTGGAATTGACTAAAACACTGAATGTCACATCAGATCTCACACAGATGAGAGGTTTGCTTGCTTTCCAGTAGAGATAACAATCATGATGAGCCAGCAGAACTTAGTCTGCAGCAATATGAAAGACATGGAGTGTGAACATTTGCTAACGCTCAATAACAGGATGAGCCAACCTGCTAGGAACACCACACCTTTTTAGAGCCCTGAACTTATTCATTCCATATTTTTGCTTTATAAAACAATGCTAAGAGCGTGACTTCTTTCCTCATGGCTTTTGCGTACTCAATTCATAGCCTGGGTCCTAACAACCATGGTTTCCAAAGAATATGTTTTGCTGGCACCATGACAGAGTTTTTTATTTTTTTCTCTACAGCTTTGGAGAGCTTAAAAATTCTTCTTTTCCCCCCTGCCCCTGAAATGGCTCACTTGAGCGCAAGCAAAATTCTCCACAGATGGGGGACAAGTTTGAAAAACAGCAGTAGGAGAGGTAATACTTTATTAAGAAAATGATGAGTGATTCCAAGAAAAAAATTAAGAAGCAGAAATAATCTCAGGCAGATATGGAACCACATCATGATGCAATTGAAAATGTGACTGTATTATAGCCAGCAGTTTGATAATGAAGGGAAAGCTGTGAAGCTCATTTGTGACAATGTAAAAAAATAAAAAAGACAGAGCATGTTGATAATGAGCCTTGAATATTCTTTCTTTTCTTTTTCCCCTTTTTGTCACCTTTGCTCTACTTGGCATTCACCCAAGTTAGAAGACTGACAGTCATTTCTCTTTAATCACTTTTGGAGACTCAAGAAGCACTCGCCTTTCAGCTCTGTCAACAGGGAATCATTAACGCTGAAAAATAAATGTATATATGCTTAATTGTTTTTACTGAAATAAACACTCCGGCTACCCCCTGCCGTTTAATGAACATGCACTGGGTTAACTACAAGGGCTGCTACCACTGCCATCTTTGATTGCTTGCTAGTGGCAGATGAAAGATTAAAACACAAAGTTTTTTTTGACAGTAAATATGATTTCACTTTTTTGGCTTCCACATGAACCCACCCTTTACAAAGGGCTGCAGAACAGCAACGGCTGTCAAAATAAGGCTAGCGAGTAAGTGGAGTAGCAGCTCTCTACAGAGTTTGATTATTCTTTTGTGAAAGAGTCTGTAAACAAAACCTTTAGGCTTTTGTCTACTAAGCAGTGCTTAGAAATTCTTCCAGCCTAGCATTTTTAATATGTGGGAACATGACTGCATAGGATTCAAGAGCACTCAACATTTTTGAAAGGAAAACAATTTATTTTTGTAACTAAATGTGGCCTCAGAAGCCAAAATGCAGACAAAAGACCACTTTTTAAAAAGAATAGAAATGCTCTGTACTCTCTGAGCTGCCTTTGAGATATCTTTTCTTTGTCTTGACTATACATATCAAGATATTAACAGAGCAAAAATAATCTTCAAGTATCAGTTAATAGAAATTTTGAGTTTGGAAAGTGCAATCTAAGTGAAAACATATTAAAGTTTATTTTCACTTCCAGCCTTTGTGCTGTGATAATAAGCCAGTTAGTCTGAGCCCTGATATCCCTTCGACTAACAGCCAGTTCTTTGAGATGGCCAGACCCTTCGGAACATGCTACATCCAGTACAGGGCATAAAGACTCAAATCTCTTCCCTTCCTAGAAAAATATTTGATCTAGGGCTGGGACATGCATTTCTTCACCAGATCAATTTACCAGTTTCTAAACATTGCCAGGAATTGGGTGCAAATTTACACATGCCTTGAGACAGAAACTGATGGGACACTTCCATCTGAATTTCCCATCTCTATACCAGGATGTGTCCTGAAAAGGAAGTTAAACATTCCCTGATCTCTCCTTTGACACTACAGTCATACTCAAATCCATGATGTTTTAGCCTCTTTTAGCCTCCAAGTAGAGCATCCACATCAACACTGCCAAGCAGAGACAGTGTCTGGTTTGTGCAAAGCCCTAAACTGAGCTGGGGAAATGTTCAGGATGGTGATGGTGGATCCAAACCCAGAAGAAGCCGAAGACTGCTGATTATGTAAAGAATAAATAATTTGAGTTCCAGTGCTTGGAATCTTTCCCTGGCACAGTTAAAGTCATTAGTATGGATGTGGCCATATGTGTCCAGGTGCTTTAGACAGCAGCTGAGCCTGGAGTTTGTCACTGCTGGCTTTGCCTAAATACCAGTCTTAGATGTCTTAAAGGGAAACCAGTGCTTAACAGCACACCTTGAATTTAACTCCAAAAGGCTGAGTAATAGATTTCCTACAGGTTCTTTGGATAGATTTGGTATGAGGTTGTAAAAGTTATTGCCAGCATAATTTTGGTTTGCCTCCTACTATTTGAGGTTTGCTGATAATTTCATTTCACCTCTACAGATTAATGACTAATTTTCAATCATCTTTTTCACATAGTTTTCCTTATCTATTATACAGGTAAGTGCTAGATATGCAATTACAGAATCCCAAGCATAATGAAATCTTTAAAAAGTACTTACATTTGAATTCTTAAAAGGATCAAGATTTTATAATCTGGTTAGCTCTTCTTCACTCCAGGCTACTTGGTGAAAATTAGGGATTACTGCATCCTCCTAGTTTAGTCATCAATCCTTAAACACATCACTAGTGTTCCACCCACCTAGTAGGGACAGTTTTAACTCTTAAAAATGGTAAATACCAGCCAAACAATTTTTGCAGACAAATGCTGGTGACAATGAGCCCCCTCCTTGCCTCAGCTGTTACTCCCAACCTCTTCAATGCTTCCAGAGTGCTTCTGGCTTCGTGTAAAAGTGATTCTAGAGACAAAACATCGGTATTATCAAAGGAAATTACAACACAGGAAGGACTGGAGCAATATATGTGTGTTGCTTATGGCCATGGCAACACCTAAGTTTTAGCTGTCTTGCCACCTCCTACAAATGACTTCAACTGGTGTGACCAGACAATGATGACTACAATTCCCACCCACGTACACACACAATGCTATCTGTTCCCCATCACTGGAAAAGAGTGACTTCTGGGATAAAACATGACTAACCATAGATATCTACATGAAGAAAACTCCTGGCAAGTAAAGACTAATATCACAGCTATCTTCTGGCATGAATAAGTAAAAGGTAAAGTATGCAGTTTGTGAAATATTCTTTCTTTTTTTGAAATTATTTTGTAAGCTTCCACCTATTAAAGTTGAAGGCATAAAATCTCTTGCATTTTCCTTTCATATTTTCTTCCATGTAAATTTTGATGCAGCACAATCCACTGTGATCTAAAGAAAAGCCCTCACTTTCAATTTCTAGTATGTGTGTTAGAATCAGAGGTGATTTGAAATAGGTTTTTGATGGAAAGTGAAATTTTGCACTTTGATGATTTTTTAAATTTGAGTTTTCATTGGAAAACCAAATGGACCCAGATTTTCCACTTCCAGGTCATTTTAGGAGCAATGTATGACAATGAAGACTCTACTCTATTATGGAGTTAAACACTGAAATAGGCCTTAAAGATATCATACTTTAAAACAACCATTAGAGAAGATTACTGTTAGATTGTTGTGAGGCTATCAGGAGCCCACAGGTGGAATAATAATATCAAGACAGAAGCTGAAAACAAAACCCACCCCTGGCAAAAAGGAACTCGACTGCAGTAGAGTCTACCAGAGCCAGAAGAGCAGGTCTGCAGGGCTCTTCAAGGAAATGCAACATTCTGCAGTCTCTCCTCTGGATGGGAAGATCCGCAGGGTCTTCCCCAATGTGTCTCCCCAGAGAGACATTTTCAAGATTATCTTGTGGATGAGGCAATTATTTCACCATTGATAAAATGAAAGTTTTTGCAAAAGCTGCATCACGTCATTTGAGTATTCTCTATATTCTCATTCCATTCTGGACAAAAACCTTTTATTGGAACAAGCTGAGAAGAGTCACACTAACACCAAATGTGTTCCTTCCTTTCTGTCTCTTAGCACCATGTGCTTCTCAGTATTTAATATACAATAGTTCTAATGTGCATTTTGGTACAGATTGTATTGATTTTGAAGGTCCCTTTCTTAGGCATATTCCTAGAGACCTACTGTCATCTCAAATGTCCTCCATCTTATTTTGTTACAACAGAGCATGCCATGAACCAGAATCCTATTGCTAGCTGAGTCTCCTTTGCATCATGCAGATGTTTAAACCAGATGTTTTGGAAAGGATTTCTTACTCCCTTATTCTCTATCTGCTTTGTGTTATTTAGACATGGCACAAATAAAATCTGCAAAGAGAGATATGTTCTACATTTCCAGTTTCCAGCTGCAATTATATAGAGACTCCTACTAACTGTAAGATCACACAACCTTTGTCTTAATTGGGTAAACAGGGTGTTTGGAGTGCCACACAGCAGGACCTGGCTAATTAAATATTGTTCAGATTCCCCACTGGGGAGTTTATGCAACCACTGAACTATAAGCCATAGTGTTGCAGCTCAGAAACCATGTAATTAAGGTAGATATTCTGTGGAATGACTGCTCTTCCCTTCCTAAAGAAATGTTGTAATTGACCTGTGGTGCTTTGTTGAGATGAAGTAAAGAAAATTGGATGATCTGGGCTGCTTGCTGGAAAGCACTGCAAACACAGACCTTTCAAAAGCTTTTAGCTTACTAAGTCTTCAAGTGTCAGTCTTTTCTACAAGCATATTTGAAATTTTAATTTTGAGCTAAATTGCTGGAGGTGAGTGAATTTCATCACTTCAGTTGTATTTCTCTGTTGCATGTGCTAAGAAACCTTAATCCCACACTTGGGCTGGAGATGTCCAGGAAGATTCAAAACAGCATTTTCATGCAGGGGCAGACACATTTGTGCTGGATGCTCACACAACAGGACAGTGACAATGGCAGAGAGCAACTCCCCCTTACAAGAATGGAAAGAGAAGACAAGAGAGGCACCAAAGGTGAGGCAGTGAGCATTCCTAGCGATGTGTGGTTCTTGTTTGCCTCATTTAAGTCTCTTCTCAGGTGCTCCTGGCCTTTGATAGGATACATTCACAAATGAGAGAGGGCTGAATATCAGACTGAAGAAGATAACAAGAAATCCTCCTGTAGCACTTAGACTACAAATGAACTACAGAACACATAAAATCATCCTGACTGCTCAGGTATGTGAGCATCCTGTAGCTGCATCCTGTGTGCACACTGGAAGGGACCAGCATTCCCACTACCCCATTCTGCATCCCTGTTCTCTCCTGTGCATACTCCAACAGCTGCTGCAGATGGTGTGATATGGGACTGCAGGTACACAACGTAAAGTATCTGTGGTTCAGTTTAGCTGTATATTTGCAGACTGACTCAGTTCTTGGTATCCCATGGGCCTAAACTGGGATACAAACTCTTCAGTTGACAAATACCTTGACAGTAAATCTGAATCAAAAGCTATAATTTTGAACAAAGACATAATCCCACTTATGTGAGGATGGCTATCCTGCTCCTGTGCTGAATGCTACCCTTGGAAAGTATAAAAAAATTCACTCATTAGCAAAAGTAATTCCCAAATAATCAGATAAAAGGTCTGAAAGGAAGAACTGAATTTATAGGTCTTTCCTTTACATACAGTTGTCCCCAGGGTCCTGTGACAGCTTTAGCTGAGATCAGACAGGTGGAAGAAAAGCAGGACAAGAAGCCTTATGTTTAACATTTAAGATGTCCAAGTTTGATATGGCACTTAAGACTAAGTCACAGATGCCAACTTCACAGCATGAGAATTCTTTGCAATATTCATGGGAATTATGCTCAAGTAATAAATAAGATAAAATTCTGTTTGAATACACTCAAATTGGTATTTTCTTCAATTCAGCAACAGAAGATAGAGATAGGATGTATAACTAAGAACCTAGAATAGTTTCTCAGTTCCCCATTCAGTTGCTTCCCAAAACATACTGCTGTGAGACTTGAACACACATTATTCTCCCTTCCCCCATCTGGAAAGAACCTTGAGTGCTTACCTGGGAGATAGTCATGGAGTCACTCCAACAAATCCATGGGTCTGGAAGCTCTGCAAGGCATGACTGTAGGTCATATCATACAGCATAAACCTGCTCTAGAGTTTAGATGCAACCTAGAGATGCTTCAACTCAGTTCTCAACAGGATTCAGTTATGACAATTCTTAGGTGACTCAATGTAAATGAAAAGTGAGAATTTCACAGTCTTTCTGAAGGGCTTTGGGCCTGGGAGTAAGAGTCACTCAGACAACATGGCAGGTGCCCAGTAGGACATACTGAAGCCCTTTCTGCCTTTCCCTGAATTTAAGCCTCTCTGTATAGGCCTGAGTTAGGTGCCAGGGTAGCATCAGCATTCACAGCCTGTGCTTTGGTGTCTAAATCTCCCTTTGGAAAGGAATTTCTACTCTGTACTTCTGTTTTAACACATGCCCTGAAAGAAATGAAATGTAGATGCCTAAGGAGGTCTGGAAGCTGAGGTTAAATCCTTTACAGGTCTCACAGGCAATGAGTGGCAGAGGAAGTCCCTGAATCTGTCTTCTGTGAATGCAGAGAAGCATCTTAACTAACCTGTAGACACTTTACCTTTGCTCATTGAGGATGATGAGCCAGTGAGATGGCTACAGGAATAGAGAACATCTATTCTGTAGGGCAGGACTGGCTACCATGAGTTGCTTTCTGTGCCTGCAGGCTCCTAAACAGAACAGGGGGGAAAGGCAGTTAGAATAATTTTCCTGTAGCAACTTCAAAACTGTCACTATTCAATAGTGTGGCACCAAAAGAAAATCTGAGAAAAAGAAGAAATCTTTTGCAGTGCTTGCTGACCAGAAAAAACACCATTATACTACCAAATTCATACAACGAAAATTGAGGGATTTTAATGAAATTGGATCTTCATCTGCACTTGAAGCAACCAGCAAGTTTTAAGTAAACATTTACTTGTAAATGAGAAAATGAAAACTAACTTCTGTTTTTATGAATTCTTAATAACCACTAATATTTCAAATCTTTAGAGACCTGCTGAGGCATGACTTTTCTCTCAAATACGAAGCTGTTTAAGAAATGGTATCAGGTACAGACAATGGACAGCTGATCTGTAGCCCAGATGACCATAGATTGGATACTATTTTATTTTTGGTAAAATCTTATTCACATACAGATATAAAACTTCATTAATTAAACTCCAGGGCTATGAATACTGTAAACTCTTCTGTTTCCTGAAAACATAGTAATTTTTATTATGGTTCTTGTTCTCTTTAATAATTCCTCAGTTCTTCATATTTAAAGCAAACCTCAGACTAGTCTAAATAGGAGACTACAAGCCAAATTATGATCTCAGCCCAAAGTAAGTCTGCTTTGTGTGCCTCTGGTAGACAGACTTCACGTTAATTTTGAGATAACTGTATGAGGGAATCTGAGCCAAAACCAAAAACTAAACTCTTTTCTGTGAGATCTACAGTGCCCTGCAACCCCAAAGCACAGATACATCTGGAATAGCTGCTTTGCCTGGTGATCTCTTGTGCATTTAGATTATCATAAAAAAGTGCTCTTTGCAAACTCAAGTCCAGCTAAAGCATAGTCTGGCAGTCAAAGGAAGCTGTTCCTCTGCATATTTTACTTTTAGAACACATCTGTCTGCCCTTGAGATAGTTTTCTCTCTGACTTCTCTTTTATCTGGAGAACACCTGAAATGTCCTTCAGTTCTAGCAGTATCCTGACTCCAGCACAGATTTCCTAATACACAGAACAGATGACAATATGTTGCTACCCATTTATTATACCTGGAGCATACCTCAGCAATCCCTTGACATTTCCTGTTTTGCTGACTCAAAGTACTAACAGTGAGTGGAAAAAGAAATACAAGTAATTTGAGCTAGTCTGGAACTCCAGAGTCTCAAAGCAAGAAGTTTCTTCACCTTGGAAAAAATGAGAATTTTGAAATTGTTGTCCACTACTGCTGGAAAGAGTTACATGATGAAAAATAATGCCCTTCAGGGATGTAACGTGCTCAAGAACTGGATACCACAATGTGGTTAGTGAAAAATTAATGGAAAATATTGTGGTTTTTTTCATTTTCATGGAATTTGCAGGAATATTTTTATAAGTTACCGCATTTTTAAATGTCATTCTGAGAGTGTGCCTACACTTCCCAAGATGTTTTCCAATTGAATTTTGAATACTTTTCAAAACATTTTTTTAAACAGAGATTAAAAAAATCTATTGACAATACATATAGATGAACTCTGGAAAATACACTCAGCTTGTATAAATTCAATTCATTGCTATGAAAATTAGAAAGGGTGAGGAACAGGATTAGATGAGGTGGGGAGCACTGACTGCTGGTAAAAAAGCAGAAGGCAGAGAACAAAGGACAAATCAATATGCAGGCAACTATTGTCAACACTGATAGAAATTAATGCCATCTTAAGTGGGATTTACAAAGGCACTTGGCACTGGCTGAATTTATTTCTGCTGCAGTGGATGGGACTTTTGCTGGTGGGATTAGCTGAAGCCATGCTTCTGAAAACAGCACCCTGAAATCACCCTTACCTCTCCTACTCCTTGATCCTGGAAAATATCCACATCATCCCTACAATAAAAACTACAGGATGGAAAATGTTCCTTTGCTGTGTGACCTTGCAGCAGCAATTGCTCTGATACAAGAGTGGGGTTTTTTTAGAACTCAGTTTCACAGGTCATTCCCTCCCTGCCCCCAGCAGATGCATTTAACTTGGTTTCAGCAAAACCCTGTGAGCAGAGCCCACCAAACAGTTATTCACTTCTGAGAACACAAAACGCATGCAGCTGAGCTGAAACTGTGACTCAAGTCTCATTTTCTCTTTGCTTAGCCCCCCTAAGCCAGTTGTGACCTGACCCCATCCCCTCAGGGCACCAGGCAGTCCCTGCTCTCTCTCCTCAGCCAAGAGGGGGTTCCTTAGGCAAAGCCAGCTGCTGCCCAGTTACTCCAGACATCTGGTGTCCCGGCAGAAATTAGGAGAGGTGGGCTGTCAAGGGAGCCGTGCTTGTAGCACTGTGGCCATGGTTACAACCACATAACTTTTTATTTTTGGTGGGAATGGGAACTGTTAGGACTTTTACTTTCCCATCTCAAACCAAAAGCAACCAGGCTGTTTGCCTCACTCCATCCCCAAGTCTAATTACAAGTGTGTGTAGTCATCACCCAGTACATCCCTTGGTGGGGGAAAAGAACTTGAGAGTGCCAGAGATGAGGAACCCATGAGAAGCAGAAGCACTGAGTGAAATCCTTGTTCATGTCACTGTACACTAGGAAGGTTTGGTTGAAACATGCATCAGCTGCATGGGGTGGCAGGAGAGCAACCTGAACTCCTTGAACCATTGTGGCTGTAGACTGACTATTTTCCACACTGTGGGAGCTCTCTGAAGACAAACACCATCCACCCTTACTACACATCTCCACATTGCAGCAGCTCTTGGATCATTCAGCTGTAGAAGATCGCCTCATGAACCTGAGCTTTATTTTCCCTGCACACAGGATTATGTCACCATGCTGCAGGCAGGCACTCCGCTCCAGAGCGGACAGATGTGGTCAGGGTTAAGGGCTTTATTCCTCTTAACCAATGGGAGGGAAGAGTCTCATGTTTTTGAGACTTGGATTTAAGAGTGGCAGAAAGCCAAGGAATAGTGCACAGTGTGTGCACCTATGCAAACTAAAGCCAAGGGATGTAATTTTCTAACCTTCACAGCAGTCCTTCACACAACCCTAGAGAGTGCAGCCCAGCAGCTCAGCTGCCAGTTTTCTCAGGCACTCATCAACATAAAGTCACACATATAATATTTAAGCTCAAACTCATAGAAACGGTTCTAGTACAGAGTTTTCCATTTTTACTAATTTTTTAAAGAAGAATCACACACATTTTGATTCTGATAACTTTTTCTCACCTGCACGCCTAAAACCGGTTAGCAGCACTGTGATTTCAAAACTTCTCACTTATTGTTTCCTTTTATGATTTGTATCATGAATTGGCTCTTTCCCCACCATTTTCTAAGAGAAAAAAAAGCACCCTTAAGAAGAAGTTAAAATGAAATAAAACCCCTTCCTTTTTCCTGCTCCCAAATTCTAGTAGAGAAAATTTATTACACCTATTTCAGTGCAACAGGCCACTGCTGTGCTGATGTGACTAGGCATGTTCATGATGTTGCATAAAATCAGAGATAATTACTAATTCTAACCTTAAGAAACAATTATATTAAAAAATGTCAGACTTATTATACAGGGTAGATCCTGAAAAAATAGTTTTAAAAATTTTCAATTTTCCCTTGAGTGAAAGTCAAGAAATGCCCTAACTTTAATGTGTGACTGATTCATATTTGGAAATTAAAAGCTTTTATCCACAGGGACATCATGACTTTTGTGCTGCAACAGGTTCCTGGACACAGGCTGTTGAAAATGTGGCCCACACAGTATAAAGAATTAAGGAAATGAGATAGCTGCATCAAGAAATCTATTGTGGTGTTTCAGAATATTTGCATATGCTTAAAATCCAGGATTCTTAAGGTTAATGCATTAAAGATCAGAGATGGGCAGAAAAGTGAATCAACTGAGAAGTATCAAATGTATTAAGTTACCAGTGCTGAAAATAACAAATTGACTCTGACTTGTGCAAGTAGGCCACACCATTTGCCTTTCTATTCTAATGTTTCAGAGAACTGCTTGAATAAATAAGTTAATCCCACCATCCCAAGGAAACACACGCAGAATTTGCTTTACCACAAGGCACAGTGTGACTTGATAGGTGACCCAAATGGATGAGCAACAGAGCTGTGGGGAGCTGCAGCAGAGTTCTTGGAAAGCCACTGTATTTGCTGCAACACTAATTAGGCAAGAACTGACGGTGCTGCAGTTTTAAATAAAACTTGGTATTTGTTGAAGTGCCTTGGATGATGGCTGATACTCTTTGCTCAATATTCCTCATTGTTCCAGCAGTCTTGAAAGAAGAGTTGTGAAAACTCCAAAAAAGTTCCCATAGCAACAGCAAGGAGATGGGACTATTTTTCTCCCAGCCTGGATGAACAGCAATGACACACAATTGTGGTAGCTGTGCTGAGCAAACCTACTCCGTTTTTCAACGTCTCACAAAAGGGCAATATTTTTATTGCCCCCCAAAAAGAGATAACTGACTTTTCTGTTAAAGTTATTACATTATTTTCCCTCTTAGGAGGACATAGAGCCTCTATTTACCCTCAGGGACAAGAATGATGAAACAACAGCCTCCCTGCTTGTACATCCTGGATAGAAAATAGGGCCAGCAATGAGGCTTGATGACCACCTACCCATAGAAATTCCCTCAGAACTGTGCCTAACCAGGTGGGGTTCACACCTGCCCACCAGCCCCAGCTTTACTCCCAGCCACTGGAATATTCCCAGGGAGTTTTGTGTCTCTGCTGGGATTCAGGGGTACCCCACAGCCCCCCTGTTGCTGCTGTGGTCAGCAGTGTGCAGCTTCCCCAGAGACCTGCAGTGTGTGGGCTTTTATACAGAAGCAGCAATGATGGGCCAGGCTAGAGGTGAAGTGAAATGGTCCACTTGGACCTCCCTGCTCCACCCAATCTTTCCTAGTTGCCTTGTGATGGCTAATCACAGGCTTTCAAAAGACATCAGCACAGCCCTGAGCTTAGCACACTTCTCTGGCTATCATGAAAGCTTTACATAAAACAGGCTTTTACACATGAGTGCAGCAACATTTTATAATACAGACACACTAAGAACTAAAACTAGAGACCCAGCAATTTGTGGATGCACACTTCAGGAAAATATTTCAAAATACTGTCCACTCATACTTCAGGATCTCACAGTACTTACACATCACAACACAGGTGGCAGTTGAGACACCCAAGATACACAGAGTATCACCACACCACATCAGAAGGCTTCCAGCATCTGCCCACACAGAGCAGCATCATGTCACTTCAGAAGGCCTCAAGCATCTGCTCTTGTTCTTTAGCCCAACCTTTTATACCCTTCATGTTCATGCACTGCACCTGTGTGTCCCTTGGTGATTGGTCAGTGCACCTGGGCACTCCATGGCTCATGGCTGTCAGTGCTGTTCACCTGCTTTTCACAGCTGTAGCCCATTGGGGATGGGGCTCTGCCTCAGCCCCACTCCCAATTACCACAAACTGTGTGCCCACACTTGCAAGCAAACAACTATCTTCTTAAGAGGAAAATTCACTAAAAAATACCAATGTACCTATAACAATTTATGTAACCTCTGTGCTCTGTCTCTGTACTGCACCTATAGAGGTGTCTTCAGCACTCTTAATACAGTGAAATACTTTCTGCTTCATTCTCCCTGTTACCCAAAAAGATCATTGATTTAATAAAACTTTTTATTAACTAAGCTCAGTTTTTTCTTAATATATAACATTTTCCAGTTCTTTTCTCATCCAAGACTTCCGAGCAATTCCCTACATCAAAAGGACTTCCTTTGCTGGGGTAACCAGCCCTTGGGAATTGCCCACAACCCCAGTATGACTCCTTACACATGCAAATGCAGGAAATCCCTGGTGCCGGGATGTGCGTGGCACATTCCATGTGCCAGACTGGTGAATACTTGCCTGTTTCGACTTGGGGCTATAACTGTGCCTACACAAAGCCTTGCCCACACGGGCTGGGTTTTTTCCACCACTAACCAGCACAACTGGTAGATCAGGCCCTGACCCAAGCGCAAAGGCGACGGCACAGTAAGGAGAGAGCCGGGGCTCTGGAGTTTCCCTTTCACCAGCACTCCCCCTGTTGTTGGACACCAAGGTGCCTCTTGGAAGCGCCTCACAATGATGAGTGGTTTCCTCAGGGTTTTGGGGGTTTGTCCACAATTTCCTACCAACATGGAAAAAAAGAATAAAGGTTCAGATGAAAAACTGATTGGAAAAAATACGATGACTTTCTACCCTCAGAAACGGTAGTTTTTTGAAAAATGTCCTTTGTCAGAAAATTCTAAAAAAATTAATAATGGGAAATATTTTGCTTAATTTTTCTTAAATACATTTTCCTTTATTTTTATTTTAAAAGCGCTGAAGAATTTGTCGGCATGTGAAAAAGTTTATTCCAAATAATTGATTTCTCAAAGGAAGGTTCTTTCTCAAAGAACCAACCAAATGCACCTATAGAAAGCCATTCAAACAAGGTTCTAGCCCCATGAGTACCAGGCAGCTATTGATAACAAAGTATTCTTTTATTCAGACTTAGGGAAAGGTCTGCTCTCATATACAGCAGTAACTTCATTAGTAAATGGAGTCACAGTGGTGCACTTTGTGTAAAAAGCACAGCAGGCCTCTACTTTCTCCTTGATTTTATATGCTGATGTTATAGATTAGAAATAATTCGGAAAGGAAGAAGTCAATATATTGGCTGACAAATTTCAGGGCAGCTCAAGAAGGGTTAAACCAGGCTGCATTGCCCTCCAACTCCTCCTCCCTTGTACTTCTTCCTCCTTAAACAAGGGTGCTGCAGAGCTCCAGCACTGCCACCCCCTCCCCCAAAATAATTGAGCATGCCCCATAAAATCAGCCTGCACAATCCCGAGGGAGGTAGAAATTCCCATAAAAGGATCATTCCAAATCCCCAGGATAAGTTTATTTGGCATGCTATTCAAGCAATAGAAGCCTTGCAATTGTTTTCCTTGACCTTTTAACCTGTTTTTCTTATCCCAACAGAGGTCAGAGGACAAGAAGCGGCTCTCGCCCCCTCCCCTCTCCATGCCCGGGCCCTGAGCGCACGGAGGCTCCGAGGGAAGGGTTGAGCCCCGGCAGCCACACACAGATGTCTGCAGCGCCAGGGCTGGGGGCGGGAGGGGAAAGGAGCTGTAGGAAAGGTGACTTGAAGCTGGTATTTATTTAATTGATCATTAAGCCTGGAAAGGAGAGAAAAATCGAAGAAAGTTTTCTTGCAGGGAAAGAAAGCATTGGGGATTAGGGCACTTTGTGTATGGATATAACAGCTTTTTTTCTCCGCTGGTTCCAGTGGGTCAAGTCTTAGCACGGCCTGGAGAGATTCCATTTGACTGGTGCTGCTCTCGGGGAAGATGGGCAGGGAGAAGCCTCTGCCAGGGGAATTCATCCTATCTGCCTTCCCCTACAGAAGCCGCACAGTTACCTGCGCTCTGCTTACACTTTGAAGCCCCCTCAGTTTCCGCTCTCGAGGGGCTGCAGAGGAGGAGGAGGAGATGAAAGGCGAAGGGGGCAATGCCCTCAGGGCGGGGGACTGCTGTCCCTGCCCGCCCCAAGGCTGAGCAGCCGTGACACCCATGGCCCCAAGCCCTCGCAGGGGTGAGGCCGAGCCCCTGTGCCTGCCCACGGGCGGACGCGGGGCCTGGCCCGCCCGGTCCCGGCGCTGAGGGCTGGCGCTGGCCGGAGTGCCCCTCTCTTCCAGCCTTGGCGGTAGCGGAGCGGGGCCCGAGCTGACCCCGCTACAGCGCGGCTTCCCCAGCGGACACGTGACCGCGGGCCGGGAGGCGCGGCCGCCGCCATGGCCCCTGCGAGGGCTCAGTGCGGCGGGACCGGTCTCCCGCCGCTCCTTCGGCCGGGGCGAGGGCTTCGCATCCAGCACCCTGGGAACTGCTGGCCAGAGCCCCGTATCCCGGCGACCCCCGCACCGCCGGACTGGTGGGCGGCTGGGCTGGAGAAAACCTTTACTGCTGTAAAACCCCGCAGGCTTTGGGCCTGTGGGGACCAAAGGGGCTCTTTGGCCCGGAGGCTCCCTCACAGCACAGGTGCTTCTCCAGGCTGTAAAGGATTTACTGTATCCTTGTAAACCACACAATCCATTAGATTGGAAAAGACATGTAAAATCATGGACTTCCAACTTGTGACCGAACACCACCCTGTCAGCCAGACCGTGGCACCAAGTGCCACATCCAGTTTTTCCTCAAACACCTCTAGGGATGGTGACTCCATTACCTCCCTAGACAGCCCATTCCAATGATCAGTCACCCTTCTTGTGAAGGAATTCTTAATGCCTAACTTAAGCCTCCTCTGGTGCAGCTTAAGGCTCCATCCTCTTGTCCTGTAGAAAATTGGTTCAAACACAAACCAAAGAATTGAGTGCTTCTGTATCTTTTTCTGGTCCTCAGAAACTAAGCATCCACATTGTATGTTCTGGAGGGAACGTGTGGAAGGTCTTACCCCACAAATGCTAGATGGCAACCAGTGTGTAGGGACTGCAGCTTCACACTGCTAGGGAAGATCCCTCACAGGAAAGTTCTGCCTGGATAATTTTGGGGATTTTAGGCAGTGGGAGTGTAAAAACATTTGGACAAGTTTACATTCCATCCTTTGCTCACCAGGTCATGGCAAGGATTGTAGCTCGTTGCCCTCTGAGGTGACTCCTGACACAGAGCTGTGGAACAGCAAACCAACACCTGCTTTTCCTGTGCTGGTTACACTCTGTGGCACCAAAATCTGTTAATCCCTCTCCAGCTTGTCCGTGCCGTGATCTTCCATGTCAGCCCAGAAGGAGGGGGCAGAAGAAGCAGTGTACTGAGCAGCCCAGCCTCACAGAACCTCTGGGAGTGATGTAGCTGCAGCCTTCTCTGCAACGTTGGTCAAAACAATACCAATACATAACACCTCATGTCTTTCTTGAAATTGTTTCTGAATGTCCACCAAACTATAAAAAAGAAAAATAAGAAGAAAAGGCCCCAGTCTGTCAAATGCTATGTCAAATACACAGGCTCCAGGAGGTCTCTCTGGGGATCCTGGGACAGATTAAACAGCCCAGTCAGTGATGGCATGGAACTGCGCTGCGAGAGAGCGCTGTGAAACTCATTCCAAGTGTGAAAGCCAGATTGATGTGAGTGATGTGGTATTTCATGGGGGTGTAAAATTAGGATACACGCAGAGACCTAGTTTCTCTGCTGACTTAATCTAATGCCATTCCAGTAATCTCAGAAACTTCTACTGATTCATGCAAGAAGTGACTGGGATCCTGGAATGATAAAGGCAGGATTTCAGCAGAACTAAACAAAGGGGACAGTAGAGTTCAGGCTTGGTGTAAGCTGATGTTTACTTAAATCTACAGTAGTGTCCATAACAAACATAAAATCAGTTCTGCCTTTGAGAAGTTTCCAGTATGACTTAAAAGCTTTTAGAATCAGTTTTGAGTGTTAGACTGGCACCAGTGGAAAAATGTTAAAATCTACCCCTTTTCTCATTAATTTAAACTTGCTGTGAAGCTTAAATCCCACCTCTCATCACAGCTGAGTTTGACCACTTAGCATTTTTTGGGCTGTTTTAACACATTTTAAGAGTCCTAAATAGAATCCAAGTGTATCCACTATGTTTTAGAAGGAAATAGAGAAAAGCAAAGGTTATGTGAGAGAATGCTTAAGAGAATTGAAATGACTACCATGAATCTAGCATTCATATAATACATTTTGATAAACCATATTTCTGGAAATAATTAATAAAACATATTTTTATTTTTATAGATTGTTTGATTTCTTTGCTGCTGAAGGTATGTTTCCTAGTCTGTTGTCTGAAAGAAACTCCTGACAAAATGGGCAAATTGACAGGAAAATAAGACCTAATGATGGAGAGAATCCAAATGGAAAGCCTGCTGCAATTTGACAAGGATCCACCAGAATTACTGGATACATTACAAACACCACCAATGCTTACAATTTCACCCAAAGTCATAAAATACTTCTTTTTAAAGGGCTATTGAAAATTCACTGTATAGCTAAACAAAATGCAATTATTCCATCCTGCGTTGTTTGGGATTTTATTATTCAGTTTGCTTCACTAATGCATATGCAGTCATGTTTATTTAAGCTAGAATATCAATAAGCTTCATCTTTTGCCCAGGATTTTTTTTTCTGAACAGTTACTGTGTAATGGAATGAAGTGGGGCAGCCAGAACCACATGGTCTCAGGCATTTTCTTCTGTTTAAGTAAAATAAAGTGCTCTCAGTAGGCTGTCAGAAAAACTAAAAAGAAAAATATGCAACTGCAGCAGTCATGGTTACAGATGAAACTATGTTTGTATGCATGTGTATGTGAGCATGTACAGCCTAAGTGCAGCATGTTTAGTTCTGTAGAGAGCTTTTCCTGCTACACCATAGCAGGCAAATGCTTCACATTGGGTGCTGGAAATTCCCTGACAACAGAAAACAGAAGCCTTCCCAAGCACTTTTAAAAATATGTCAATTCCTACTCTTTCTAATTGAGAAATGTTTTTGTCATAGGAGAAATACAAGTTCTCTTATATTTGCTGGGTTTTAGGACCATAAAATCCCATAGTGACCTTGGTGTATGTTTATTCCAAGAGACAGCAAGAAATGTAATTACTATTTTTCCTTTGGGTTTTGTTGTGATGATGCAAGCATCCATAAATAGTTTAATATCCCATTTATTCTGTAATGTTCTTGGTAGTTACGATGGGATATGCTGACTCATCTGATGGCCACCTTGCCATCTTCCTTTACCCAAATAACTCCTTGTTTTTAAACATCTTTAAACATCTTTCCCTTTTTGCCATTGTTCTTCATGAGACATGTGCTGATTTGATGTTGCTGCAGGCAGTATATTGCAACTCATCCACTTGTGTGAATAATGAAGCAGAGTACAGAAAAGCTGGGGTGCAGTGGGCTCTTAATATGAATGCCAGATAACATGCAGGAGTGCCTGGCTTCTGACTGTATCCTGAAGTCTTACATACAAAAGATAAAACTAGTATTTCTTTCTGTTTATAACACAAACCCTGCTTGTTTTGAACAAGAATTCCTCATTTCAGCTTTTCAAAGCCATAAGGACTGTTGACCTACTTTTCAGGTGGGAAAGAGAGACACGGAGGCAGCAAGCTGGTTTGCAAAATACTGTAAAATTATTTCCTTCCACAAGTACATAAACACTTATTTACATTCAAATGTGACTAGCCTTCCAAATCCGAAAATCTCCTTTGATTCCTCAGATGTTGATTTTTAGAATGAGTGGTCACAGATTGAGGGGAATGCAGCATTTACTTCTTTTAAACAGACCTTCAGCATGTCTTTTTCCCCCCTTCTTATTTGAAAGCAGATTTTTTGTTGTTTCTCTGGTCTTGTACTTTGGGGGGTTCAGACAAGGGCTTGGATATATATGTGATCCTCCAGCCTTCAGGCCAAGATGATTTTAACTGTAGCACATTTATGAGACCTTTGGGTGCGATCGAGGAGCAGGTTTTCAGAATCAATTAACCGATGCCTTGGTGTGCTGGAAAGGGAGGCAGCGATCGGAGCGGAGTCTGCATGGCTGGTGCTGTTTGGAAAGGCCTCTGCTGCAGAGGATCAGCAGCCTGTCTGTGTTCCCTGCCTCCCCCTTCAGTGTCACCCCATCCGTGGGGAAGTCAGAGTCTGGAACGCAGAAGCCTCTTTCTCAGATTTCCCTCTGACATCCAGTACTGAATGTACCTTCTGTGTCTGATCTGAAAATTTCATCACCTTTTTCATTCTTCTGATTTCACTCTCTCTCTTTCATTCCTTACATAAAGCAGAAAACACAGGCAAGGAAACGCAGCCAGAAGGTCTCTCAGTGTGGATGGGGGCTGGGACGTTGTTCAAGACAATTATTCTGGGAGAATGTGTAGCTATGCAATTGCAAAGCCAAAGAAGGAGCCCTGGGGAATTACATCAGCTTTTTTTTTTTTTTTTTTTTTTTTTTTTTTTTTTTTTTTTTTCCTTCCTAAGGGGAAAAATCTTGAATAGGGTTATGGGTTATGAGCTGTCTATCTAATCAGCACTGCCCTAGTTCACAGCACAGCAAAGCAGGCAGAATGAACCGAGTGCAGAGCACACACAGCTTCTGCAACAAACTGTTTTCAAAAACCAAGGCACATAATTTCCTGTGAAGCCCTGAAGAATGGAAAGGATAATATGAAATGCAGGCTTTTTCCTGGTAATCCTCTCTGTGTATACTCTGTTTCACCTTCAATCCCCCTTTGTCTCCTCGCTGTCATTCATGACTCAGCACCGCCTTTCATAAAACCCCTGTGCCTCTCCTGAACACGCTGACAGCCTCACACTCCTCTTGCAGAGCTGCAAATCTGATGCCTTTGTCTGTCTGCTTAACCTGACTCATCTCTTCTTGGACACTGGCCTTTGCCACTCGCTTCCTGACAGAACAAAGTATCACAGTGGGTCAAAAAAAAAAAAAAAAAAAATCCACTCAAGGCCATGATTGGTGTAGGATTACTCAGCTAATTACAACGCCAGCTCAGAGGCAGGTTTCAGCCACACCAGGAGCTGGTACCTCCCGGCCGTGTCTCCCAGGGCCCTCTAGGAGAGCTGCTTGCTGGACGGTGCTGCAGCCCCTGCTGAAGGCTCCTTCCCACTTCCTTCGGCACTGTGCCACCTGCCCTGCTGCAGAGGAATGCCCCAAACCCCGTCACCTCCCCCAGTGGGTAGGGGCAGCACCCACTGCCAGTACTTTGTAGTGCTGCCACATCACTTGGAGCGCTGTCTCCGCAGGGCAGGCATTTTGCTTTGTTTTGAGTATCCAGCACCTCCCCCCAACCTGTAACAATAAGGAAAGATTTAAGCAACCTCCAGACTAATGGTTCTGACATGCAGACAAAATGAAATAGCTCAGAGTGGAGCTGGCAACCAGGAAACTTCAGAAACAAATTGATCTGGCAAGGAGTTTTCATTATGCTTCAGGGAACAGGTTGGTCTGACAAAAATAGAAGTTGGCAAATAGATTACCTCTTGGAAAACGGCGCACCGAGGTGGTGCAGTGAGATGTGGCGTGGTGTCTGATCTGGCTCCAGGAGCTGGGCTTGGCTGGTCGGAAAGGAATGAGGAGATGGAGCTCCTTTTGGAGCACAGCTTTTGTCATTTGTATGTTTCATAAAGCACCGTGCCCACTCGCCGCTTTCTCCTGCGCTCCTGTCGCTGTCAGGAGGCTCTGCCAGTGCTCATCACCCTTGACTTTCTGCAGCTTGTTCTGCTTCTGTTTGACACAGCCATGGTGTCTGTGTGCCTCCGACCTTTCCTCCAGCCATCTCCTGGGCTTCTGCTGTTCCTCAGCTTCCTTCCTGAGTGTGGTCAGGGAGGGTGAGGAGCCCTGGAGGAGATTTTGCCCTAATTGCCCAATTGTAGCTGCTGTCACAGGTGCCATATGTTTTTATACCTGCAAAGCATCCAAGTGCTTAATGCCAGGAGAGAAGAAGCTGTTTGTAATGTGTAGAAGCCTCTAGTATTGCTGATGGGAATACCAGGCCTTCAGAATGGTTAGAAGAAGTGCATAGTTTTACTATGCACTAAAATATTTTGCCAACAGTAAAAAAATTGCAAACAATTCATTCTCTTAAAGAAATTCCCCTTACATGTCTAGCAATCACAAATAATTTGTCTGTCTCCACCTGTGAATATGTTTCTAAAAAGTAGCCTGTTCTTTCTGTAAATTCTTGTCAGCTCTCTCATTTTTCTTTTTTTTTAAATGATTCATCTTTCAGTTACTCATTGTTCCCTTATATGGCCTCCCTATATGTCTGGAGTTTTTTCATAATGAATGGTATTTTCCATACCCCATGTTGATGTTTGGTAGGAGTAATAACTTGTTACTGTTTTGTAGCAGTATAGACAGGAAGGGTTTGTAAAAAAAGAATTAGCCTGTATGCTTTTTTCCTCACAGAATAAGTACCATCAAGGGAATGACTTAGCTAAATCCTATAAAAAGAGTAAGTCTGGGTCTCAAAAGCTGGTCAGAAATCCTTGGATATACTGTGGGAAATGTGCTAAATTCTTATGTCATGGCACAATGTAGACATTTTCTTGCACTCTAAAGATGGAAAAATAGAAAATTAAAAAAAGATTACAGAAATATTACCTTGCTTGTCTTTTACTCTGGTTATAATGATGTACCTCAGTTAACGTTAATGCACTATAATAAAAATTAAGGCACATCAGAGTCAATGCATTGCTGCAGGTCCATTATTCATAGTTTGGGAAGGAAGCCCTGTGGGCCCTTATACTTTCTTGCTAGGATAAGAATATACTTTTCCAGGAGAATAAGCATTCACAAGGATGACAGATGAGTAGTATGGAAGTTCAAAGGCTGTATATAGAGCTTTTGAAATTATTTCCTTTTTTCCTTTTCTTACTGTCTCCCTGACAATTTCATGGTTTCCTGCTCGCAATCCATCTGCTGCACTTTAATTCAAGGTAATGTATAAATCTTGCAGTAGTTATGAAACCATTACAAGGGAAAGGTTTAGTTTTGATTTTTTGTGCTATGAGGCTGTTTGGAAAGTGCATGGAGGAAAATCCTTACAGATAACGATGACAAGTTCTTCTAGCAATAAACACAAGCACACTATTCTATCAGGAAGACTTCACAAAATGTACTTAATGTGTGTGCAGTGTTAGAAATGAGTTGTCCAGGTCACTGACATCTGGATTCTTTTGTTTTACAGTGCGTAATCCAATAATATTTCAGAAAACTTAACACTGTTTTTACCCAAACCACAGTTTCTAGAATTCCTCATGAATTTGGGTTTGGTGAGTCTAGATAGCTTTGCATGACTGGGGAGAAAATATGCCACTTTTTTCTTTTGCTTTAAAAATGCCATCTTATTCATTTTGGTGAAAATCAAGCTGAATTACTCCTAACCAGTGCATGATTATATTTAAAAGGTTTTTTGTAGAGACTTTTGTAGATCTAGAGATGCTTAATGTACTGCATACCACAGTTTAATTCAAAATTTATTAGGCGGCCTGTGAAAACAAATCAAGTTAGCATATAAAAAATTGTTGATTCGACATCAGCTTTGATGGGCAACCAAAGAACAATTATGTACTTGCAGTCTGTCCGTCTCAAGTCAGGTTTAAGTTAAATATCCTGAAAAATGCCTTCTGACCTTATGAATATAAATTATTATGAGTTATGAGGGCTGCAGTATGATTTAGAGTTTGAAAGACGTTGGTAAAGCTTGATGGAAAGACTTCTATAAGGTAGCTCTGCCTTCCATCAGTCTTAAAGCCAATCTACAATATCACTAAATCAAAAAAGAAAAAAAAAGAGGAACTCTTCATAGTCTGTCCCTTCCATTTTTTTTTTCATTTTCCCTTCCCTCTTATGATTTTTCTTTCCTGTTTCCTGTTTCCTGTTTCTGTTTTTCTTCACCAGAAGTGAAAAAGCTGCTTTTTATGTAAATAAAAGTATATCCTTCTTCCTCTCTGACCTAAATCAAGACCAGTAAAAGATCGTGTGAGTTAGTTTCTGTGACATTATTGGATACAATACAGACGATAGGTGAAGAGATGACAGGGGAAGGAGCAGAGTCAAGCTATTCCTGCAGTGAACTCTACCAGCTGAGAAATGAGTGAGCTGGGGACTCTTTTCATTCTTAAACCATCTTTCCTGAAGGAAAAATAAAAGAAATAGGCATGTGATATTTTAATAGCTATGAGTGTTTTATAATGATTGACTCTGGATATATTCTGCATTTCAATTGTTCATTACCCAGATCTTTTGGAGAGACAAAGGAAGTGTTTTGTCACTCTTCTTTATCTTTTGGAGGTTTTACAGCCTGTTCTTTGCAATATCACTATCATTTTCATATCGTTAGGGAAAAAAAGTCCAATTTCCTTTGCCTCAAAATTTTAAATGTATATTTTTCAGAAGAGTGAATTTGTGTTCAGTCAGAGGGGAAAAAGAGCCTGAAATGTTACACTTTCATGAAAATGTGAAGAAAATAATTTTTTTTCATTTTGATTCCCCTGAAATTTCTCAGGCAAATCTCATTGTGTGACTACTGCTACTAACAAATGATTGAAGCAATATGAAAAGAATAAGGCAGGAGAGGAGGGGAGGAAAAGGAGGCGGTTGCTTATGAATGTGAAAACTTTATTTACACACACACACAAACGATCAGCAGCTTTGAGAAAAAAGAATGCAGAAAATAGCACACACACATTTTTTACATTTCTGTATGCATAATGGCCCTCTGAACAAATCAACCAATTTGGTAATTTTTCTACACAGAGGATTTGTTACGCTTGTTAAGAGGCAGCATTTTGAATGACACTGTGTTTTTTCTTCTTTATGCTTAGTGCTCATGAGATGAAGTTGACAGAAGGGGAATTTTTTTCCTGTAGCACTCAGCATGATGCAAGGCTGGTTTTGAGGGAAGAGAAGTTGCCTTGTTTTCTGCAAAGCATCCACAGGCACGAGATTGGTTAAATGGGGTTCCACTGACTGATGGATACTTCAGGATAAGTTCATAAATGGGAGACATAAGTGAGCAGAGGTAGAAGTAGAGCAATACATTTTGCTGCTCTTGTGCTGTCAGGAGCAGATGAGCCCTCACCAATCCATTGCTGCTTCTTGATCATCATGCCCACAGATTTGGAAGTTAATCCAAATGGTGGTGTATTGGTGGCAGTGGCCTCTGTCACATTTAGCACATGTCAGCTTCCCTTTAGGTTTCAGAAGTGCCTGGAGGTGGGCCAGCAGGACTCCTCCGGGGGTTGGTCTCCGCTTGCACTTTGTCCTGCAAGCTGGGTGGCAGCTGGCAATTAGCAGAAAACGCAGTGGTGGTCAATAGCGGTCAATGAATTTTGCAACATTGTCTGAATCACTGGGCTCAGCAAAGAGAGTGGAATGCTGGGCAGTCATCATCCATGTAGCAGCATGTTAAAATCATTAACAAGTGCTGATGAAGGCCTGGATTATGTCTGTGGGGCTTTTTTTTTTTGTTTTTGTCTGTCTTCTGAAGAGGCTTCAGTTCTTTGCCAGCACTGATGTTGATTTGTCACTGGTGGTGGTGGGGTGGCTGGTGTAGGTTTATAAAGGCTTTTTGGCTTTTAAAACTTTTATGAACAAGCATAGACAAAGGCACTGTTTAATGTCAGTGGTTCAATATTTGCAGCCTGCATATTAAATGCAAGCTCCAAGAAAAATATTATTGAGAATAAGAGTTAAAATTCCCTATTTATATATGTCTTTTGCTCCGTTTTTGCTGGAGGAAAAACCTCCTTGGAAAGACTTCCAAAAATCCCCTCATGAATATTTGCAAGTGTACTTATGTGGGTGCCTTTGTGTACAGAGGTGTATCCACCTGCCAGACCGATTCTTGCTTCCTTCCCTTTAGGTTGAGGGTTTGTGGAGATTGAGATGATTGTTCATTAAATTCATAAGGAAGTCTTTTGGAAAGACCCTTCCTCAACCCTTCCTTTTGAAATTAGGAGAGTGAGGCCTGAGCCTCACTGAGACTGACTTTTGGAAGTTTCCTCTAGGGACGGGTGAAGGCTGGAGGAACCAGTGCTGTGCCTGTGCATGCACACCGAGCTGTAGGAGGTTGC
Organism: Melozone crissalis; assembly: GCF_028551555.1. Classification (NCBI taxonomy): domain Eukaryota; kingdom Metazoa; phylum Chordata; class Aves; order Passeriformes; family Passerellidae; genus Melozone; species Melozone crissalis. Next base: position 55,090,771 of record NW_026535791.1, on the reverse strand, counting down.
TCATCACGGGCAGGTTTTGCTCTGTTCTGCCCCTGTTCTGTCCATCTGCTTTCACCTGGACTTGCAGCAAGGCTGGAACACCCAGACACGTGCAGTGAGGTGCATCTGGCTGCTGTGTAGGGCACACTCCAATCAGCAGGACTGAACCTGGAGCTTTGTTGGCTGTCTGTGGAAGGCTGTGCTAGACAGGCACCTTTTGCAGTCACTTGCCTCTGTGACAAGATCTTGCTGTAGGTCCAAGGCAGCCCATGAGCTTTGCTGCCAGTTACAGGACCCTGTTTCAGCATGTCAAAGGACAGGCCATGATTTTTTCATGTTGACACCTTCCTAGGCATCCAGTAATCCCAGAGCACTTTGGGATGTTATTTTTTGATAGTTGAGAGTTACAGTTTTTTCTTGCCCACAGTCTTTTCCAGGAATGAGATCAAAGGCCTCTCACTGAGCTGCTCTGGCTGCATTGTATCCCTGGTTTTCTACTCTCCTGTAAGAGTGTCTTTATTTAGAGCAGGTCAAGCTGTAAAAATCCATTACAGTTTCAGTGAAATTTATCTGTATTCACATAGCTACTTTGTATATTGTCAAATAGACAAGCATATTTTGTGCAACAGTATGCAGAGTTAGGAAGTATGTGGTTCAAATAAAATGAGTTAATATTTGCCTTTGTTTAAAAATGCAGTGATGTTATTGGGATGCAGTTAGAGTTGCATGCATCTCTGGAGGGAATCTAACCTTTAATTTACAAATGCTTTCTACACAATATTTTAGGTCCTCTCTATTGGTTTATCTAGAATGGTAAAAAATAATATTATGCTGTGTTAGATCCAGCAAGTAATCTTTATTTTGAAATTCATTATATTGTGGTGAAGACACATGGTACTGTAGTGGTATATAGCAGAAGAAAATCTGTATTATGAAAAATGTGTTGTGAAGGGTGGACGTTAAGAATACCAAACACTTTCTGCTGTAATTTCTGTCATGACAAAAATCTCTCTTACTGATGATGTTGGATAAATATTTAAAGCTGAAACATTTTCCATGGAAAGATGCAGATTCGGTGGCATGAAAATAGTCTATGGACTTGCGAGACTTTGTTAAATTTCATGTTGAAGAAAATCCAACACATGCCAAAATAATCTGAATTCTTTGCCTCAACTTTCAAAATGAAACTCCCAGTTTTTTATTTCAAATGTATTTCTTGCTTAGAACTCTGCTTTCAGTAAAAAAAAGCAAAAAAAAAAAAAGTCAAAATTGAAATGATGTGTGCAACAGTGAGAGGATTTTCAGTTCAGTGACAACTGCTTTTTCTGTCCTCGTTCCCTTCTCCTCCCACAGTGGATTTGCTATCAACTAAAAATATCCATCATATTTGTAGATCTGTGTCTGACTACTCTATTTCACAGCTCTTTCCCTTTGCACGGTGCCATTTCTACAGCTATCCCACGCTTCTCAAACATTGATTTTCAAAATTTTCATGATTGCCAGTCATATGTGTTAGCTCCATCACACTGAGGTACCTGTACCCTTTCTCTATATCGAGTGATAGAGTTGGAGAAAACTCTGTTGGTATAACTTGTTTTCATCAGTTTAGGTTTTACTCTACCTTCTCAAGGCTATTGCCTGCTGTGAACTCTGCTGTTTCTTGGCAAATTTCCCCACATTTCATAAAGTCAACAGTGCTGGGATGGTGCCCTCAGAATATCAGAGGTCTCTTTCCAGTCAGTGTTTGAAGCACTGAAACTTATTCCATAGTTCAAGGACTGTTTTCTTTCTCTGTCCAACCCCCAATGTGGGGCTTGCACGGAGCTGTTAGAGATGAGGGGCAATATCAGGGATTGGAGGTACCTTAGCCCTGCTCCCCATTTCTACCCAGCAGCTGTAACAATTGCAGCTCAGTGGTTCATCAGAGCAAGCACAGGTGTGCTGTGGGTCCCCTGCATGGCTGTGCCACACAGCAGAGACATTTTGCAATCAAAAAAACCCCCCTGTTTACGGTAATGAAAAAATGCAGGGGTTCTTTGTCTGTGCATTAAACTCCACAGGAGGTGATTCATTACAGCTTCATGATGTGAAAGGCCCAGAATCTGCTCACTGGAAAGCAGTGTTGGGAAGAACTGTAGGAATGTGCTCATTTTCATCTCTGTAATTTCATCACTAGCAGAGACTTGAAGTGACAGTCTAGATCCCAAATCTCACACTTCAGCAGGAACAAATTTCAATACTAATGTAGAAGAGGCGTTGATAAAACATGGTGTAAGGGCTTGAACATGCAGCAGGAGGATGGACTGGCTCCAGCTGGGGGGACAACTGTAGCTTGTTCAGTCTTGTGTGCTGCAATTTTGACATAGGGCTGTTCCCTGAATCGGAAAATTGGCTTTTTGTATCAACAAAAGCTGGGTTACTACAGCTTTTTCCTCTCAGACATGTCTCCTATGCAGAGTACCAAGAAATAGCCGTGTCATTCTTGCTCTGTTCAGAGGTTTCTTCAGAAAAGGGTGATTTTAGACTGCCTGTGCTGCCCAGGCATGCTGAAGCTGGCACATCAGCCCAGAGGACCAGGGCCTGTGGGAGCTCCCATTGCAGGCTCACCACATGTACCCTGTCCCCACAGTCAGCTCTGGAGAACCACACATCCTCTGGAGTATGTGGCTGCCTTTAATCCAAGGAAAAATTTTAGCCCACCTATTCCAGCCTGGGCTTGGCATGCCCCTGTCCCCAGAGAGGTGCCCGATGCTGGGGCTGCCCTGGTGCCCCCAGCTGTCCTGCTGCTGGCTGGGCTGGGACAGGCCCTGGCTGCCTGGCCCTGCATCACCCACCATGGAGAGCTGAGACAGGGGCTGATGGCCATGGGGGTGGCTGTGGGGTCCTGGACCCTGGACAGGATAAGGTGAGACCTGGGAGGCTGGTGTGGTACCCAGGGACAAACAGGCAGGTGGGATGATGTGGTTGTATCCTGTAGCTGATGTAGTGACAGGCTCAGGGTAGCAGAGAGATGGAGAAAATAGCACATCTCAGAAGGCTTTTAATGTATAATGGCTTATTTAGTCATTTTAGTTAAATCATTTATTTATGTGAACTGAAGTTTGGCCCTTTAACTGTAATGTGTAGGTCTAGTACATGATCTGCTGTGTGGAGTATCTGATTCTGCAGGCAGAGCTGTTTATATTCCAGGATTCTCTAAGCTGTTTCTGACATATCTTTGTTAGATGGATTATGCATTTTATATCCCATTCCTAACAGTGAAATATAAACCTCACACTTAGGCATTTCCCACAAAGCAAAACCCCTCTGCAACTTAGAAATGCTGAACGCTGATTTACTGCTCATGTGTGAACAAATAAATTCCCCAGAAAGCTGTTGTTTGGAATGGGGGGCACACAGCTTGCCTCTGCAGCTGTGTGTTGGGGGATGAGGTCATCCCTGCCACAGAGCCAGCTCTGTCTGCAGCCCTGCTGCTGGAGAAAGCCCCAGACAGCCTGGAAGAGGAGGGGAAGGCGTGCATGGAGGCTCAAACACGCTGGGTTTTGTTATGATAAAACTCATGCAATTGCAAACCTTGGGATTTTTAGCATGGTCTTCCTCAGCAGTGGCAATTCCAAAATGCTCCCTCCCCTGCCTGAAGAGAGTGTGAGCTGCAGCATACTCCTCTGTTAGAAAAATGGAAAAATAGGTCGAAGCAAATTGTTCAAATGTGTATGTTAGGAAAATGTATATGAAATGCAAGTAGATTGTCATTACTCTTACTCTGTAATGGGCTACCTGGTCTGATTCCAGAAACAGAATTTTTTAGAGTGGTACTTACAGAAGATCCACAAGACCCTGCTGCAAGACCTGGGCTGAAGTCTGAGGCTTTACAAACTCTGCATCATTTGACACAAGGCAATATGTCAATGTATGAACATACAGATGTTAATGTCTTGGAGTAAAGAGGTTAGCACATTTAACATTCTGTGCAACTTCATGGAGCCTTTTTACACATTATATTCATATAATTATGATAAGCATTTTAATCTTCCCAGAAGCTTTGGGAACAAGCTTACTGAACTGTGACTTGGTGAATTTTTGAACTCTCTTAAGGCAGAATATGATGAATTATTAATGAACATGAAATACTTTTATGATGTTAGTGCTACTGGCAGTCTGGAAGACTTCAGTTTCTTGGGCATGCCAGCTAAAAAAGAGATGAGAGATTTCTCTCTGTCTCTTTGTCTCTCTTTTTATTTTTAAGCCAAAAACACACAATAAAATTAACTGCTGAATAAAAATACTACCCATTGAGTCCAGAGGAAAAAATGGCAAGTAGAATAATATTAGTAATGTGCTCTGTTGAAAATGAAAATAAACCAATACATGAGAAAACCTACTGAAACAGTAAAGGAAACCTACTAACACAGTACAAGAAAAATAGAAGAAGAAATTATATTCCAAAGAATCTGCCAGTGTGTCACGTCATGCCACAGAAAATAGCTTTGGATGAGGTTGGCATAAACAAAGGATTTTGTGTTTTGTTAATAAAAATGCATATAAATTGTTCTGCAAACACTTTCTGTGTTTACTAGGGAGAAAACAAGTACTTAAAAAAAATGAGAATACTTCGATAGGAATTTTGACCTCAGACCCATTAAATTTTACAGAACAGAGGCTGTGTTAAGGAAGGCTATGTAACATTAGAGACAAATCTGATATGTCAGGTTTAACTCCTTCCCCATAAAGACTGGGACCCTGTGGCACACAGAGTTCTCTGGAAGTAGCATACATAAGAAGAGGGATTTCCAAGACATTGTGGTTTCTAGATCTTTGCATTTAAATAATCAGAAGAATAAAATATCATCAGTTGTGAATGATGTTAATGATGTTTTGTCCAGTAATGCACTTGGCAGAAATCCATGGTTTCCTGGAAATATATTGGTCTTTTTGAAAATGTTGGGGTTTTTTTTTCTGTGATGGATAGCTGATCATAACAAAGCCAGCTGGAAGAGCTGATAGCTTGATGGCTGTAGCATTTATATGAAAACTTACATTTCTTCACTTTTCATTATTTTGTTGTATTATTCTGCCTTCTGTACTAAAAATTGTAAGGCTCCTTTTCTTCATAGGATGGAATGAAAACACTTCCTTAACACTGGTACACTGGAGAGTAGGAGTTGCTATTCAGAGACATCTTGTCAGGCTGCTCTGAGAGGACCTGAATGAAGTTCCACAAAGCCAAGTGGAAAATCCTGTGTCTGGAATGGAGCAGTCCCATGCACTAGTACTGGCTGGGGACTGTTTGGCTGAGAGCAGCTTTGCAAAAAATGACCTGATGGTCTTGATGGTTTCAAGTTCACTGGAACTGGACAAGTTCACTTTGTGAAAGAAGGTGAGCAGCCTCACTGTGGGCTGCCGGAGCTTAGCCAGAAGGTCAAGTGATTTTTTCCCTCCATTCAACATTTTTGAAACCACCGTTGGAGGGCAGTGTCCCTTTTTGTCTGTACCACTGCCATAAACACTGATATACTGGAGTGGGTCCAGTGAAGGGTGGACAGGGGACTGGATCAGCTGCTGTACCTGGCCCTGCTTGGAGCAGGGGCTTGGACCAGGTGACTCCCAATCTGCACAGGTCTGCAGTTCTGTCTTGCAGAGTTGGTGCTTTTCATGTCCCATGTGTGCAAACACTTAAATGGGGTTTTCTGTGCCATGTAACCATGGCCTCATTTTCTTTAGCTGTGCTGCTGTTTTCCAAGAGTTTTAGAGGAAGTGGCAATCCTGTGCATTCGTGCACATCAGCTCTGCCAGTTGTATTGGCTGGAAGATTTATTGCAATGTGAATAATGTGTAGCCTTTCATTTCTGAGCCAAGGACCAAATATGCATGAAGTTGTGAATGCACATTTTCTGGGTAGTGAAAAAAATGTAACTGGGATTAAAGGGTGTTCAGGAAGACTTATCAACACTGTCTTCAATGTAAGCAAAGAAAAAATACTTAAAAATTTCAAAGGAAGTCTGGGTGTTATAATTTTCTCAGTTGTTACATTTTAGTTACAGTGTGGTAGCTTGAAAATTGTTAGAGATTTTTGAAAATGTTATATTGAACATGAAAATGCACACAATGTTCATAGCAGTAGTTGGCTGTAGTTTTGCAGAGTTTTCTTTCCCAATTATGTTGCTATATTTTGCTGCAGGATGATGAAGGGTACATCTGCATTGTCTTTCCTATATGCTGACTTGGGAACAGTTTTTCTTATCAGGTGGATGTATCCTCTGAGTGCTGATGGGGGTTTCATGTTTTGATAATATGAAAATTCAATTTCCTTTTTCATCTCCTTTTTCCTTTTTCATCTCATTCAGCTGTCCTGCATTGTCTGACAGTACATTTCTTGTTTACTCCTGTTTGAGCAGTATTGGACTTTTCCTCAGGAAGTGGCAGTATGTCAGAGATTGGTAAAAACAAATAGGTGGATTTACCAACACAAATCAACCAGATATGCATTCAGGATAGTTCAGAGCTACTTACAATATAGCTCAACAGAAATCCAGTTTTATAAAGCATTCTTTCATACTTGAATAATTCTGTCAGTAGAGAAAAAAATGGAAGCCTATACTTTATTTAAAAATCACCCAAAAATTTAGGTTTTGGAAACAGATCTTTAAGATTGAGACATGGACCTAGACTTTGAAATCAGACTTAAGGACTGTTTATTCCATGATGAACCTACATGCACTTAAAGGAAACAGCTTAGGAAAATGGACCCATTTTGATTTCCCCAAGACTGAAAACTTCACAGTATTGAAGCATTCCTGAAGGATACTTATAGCCTAGCAAGGATAATAACATTTCTTTTCTTTGCAAACCATTAATTGTGAGTATTCAGGTTCAAGATTTGCAGTTATTTGCTCACTGGAGTATTGCTCACTGAATGTTCTTCTGGTATACAAATATTCCAAATGACTCAAGAGAAAAGGAGTTTACATGAAATTATAATGAAATTGCAAGAAATACCATGATGGAATTCCTTGAAGTGTTTTGATGACAGTTTGAGGTATTTTTAGACACAATCAGAGAATCATCTGGTTTGGAAGAACTTTTTCCTGAGCCAAGCAGTCCATGTTCCTTGCTGTGGCATAGCTGGATAATTCTGTGCAGTGCAGAAGGCGAGAGCTGGTGCTTCCAGTGAGTTTCCTGGTATTATCCCAGCTGTGTGGAGCTGTGGGCCCTGCACATGCTGTCAGAGGAAAAGCCTTTGTGTGTATGTAAGCAAATAACAATGTGCTGTGTGTTAGCAAAGAGGAATCTGTCCACTCTGACCCATTAAATTTCTTACAGTTCCAGCCCTTCGCAACAATCCACCCCCACAAGCCTGACTCCTACTGCAGATTTCATGGAGAATGTAGCCTCATTACTTTCTATTTCCTCTGCAGATCCTCCTAAGTACTCATTTGATTTCCATCATGCTACTAAGTGAGTGGGAATGAATTACTGTGAGAAGAGGAAGAGAGCACAAATCTATTTTTGGTCTTAAGGAAATGAATTAATTTAATCTGATATGATTCCTCCCGACAAGCACATACTGGCTACCATTTCACATCACCTCATCAAAGCATAAAGGTGTTTACAAATGGGCAGAATCATTAACAGTTTGCCACCTGGCTAGCTGGGCTGCTTAGAATTTAACTGTTGAAGCTACATTTGTTTTTGGTGTGTCTCTATTATGTATATTAGAAAAACTATATTGATATTAACTGTAATAGACAGCAATTTTAGCTTATTTAAATCTTACAAGATGTGCAAAACTCTTATGCTTGAAAATATGGCTGGGGTGGAATTTTGCTGCATAGAAATGCTTCCTGTAGGAAACAAAAAGAAAGGTAGCTTAAAATACTTGCCTTTTTTTTATATTCATGTGGAGGTAGTTCCAAGATCAGGGAACAGGTAAAAAGTCTGAGGAGACATGATGTATTTTCTGACTCATGAGCTTGTTTTAATCTGCATGGACAGCAGCTCTTACCTGCCAGGTAGGTAAAGGCTTTGCTGGCCTGGCAGCAGTGTGGCCCTGCCTATTCCATGCAGGAATTGGAGCTGCAGCAATTTACTTCCCATGCTAGGAAGGATCATTACCCTGCTTCTGAATTACCTAGGGCTTCACACTCGTGAATTGACAAGTTTGTACAAGATCCATTTGGCTGCCAGTGTGGCAAAACTGCTGGAATGACATCAGTGATTATTTCCTAGTAATCTGTTGGAAGTGCACCCTGGAAGGGGAAATGTTTATTGCAAGTACAGTTCAAGTGAGGAACTGTTTTGGAAGACATTCAGACTTGGAGAACTGGCTTTGTAATAAGTGTGCAGAGAGACTGATTAATCTTATGACACTGGAGAGCATTAAATAGCTCTATGAATTAATGGTTTCTTTGAGCTGAGTCTGTTTATTGCTTTGGAAAAAAAACCTTTCTCAGCAGCAGGAGAGTTTTGAGTCCTAACACCTTTTTTTTTCCTGTGTTGGATTGCTTGTTTTTAACTTAGACTGTTTCTGTCTGAACTGACTCATTTGGAAATTGAATTGTGAAGTTGCTTTGTACTGTGGAGATTTTGTTTTGAGAAGGAATTTACCTTGTAAGAAGGAAATGTGTGGGGAGACCAGGAAACAGTGAAATCCTAAGTGTTCTTTAGATGTATTAAATAATGAATTTTCTTTAAGGAACCACACAATTAGGTAATCTTGGAATAGCCAAATCCTTAACTTACTTTTTAAAACGATGTGTGTTTTGATTTGATTGATTTTGGATGAATGCCCCTTTGCTGGAGCCTTTCATATTGTTTAGACTTGGCTTTCAAAACTGATTTGGGAAGGTTTTTTCCCTCAGAGTGTAGCAAATACATTATGTATATATTTAGGCTAACTTCTCTCCGTGTATTTATTATAATTTTTTAACTGTTGATTTTAATTTTTCAGAGTGGCTTTAGGAGACCTTTATGTGTATGTGCTTGTGTGCCTGTATGTGGAGTCTATATTTGTAATTCTTACAAAGCAAACATAATTTATAATGAGGTGTTCATGTAAATCAGTACTGTAGTTAGCACATTGCCCTATGGTACACCAGGTTAGGTCTTCCTCTGCCATATTGTCCTCAAAGTTTCTCATTGTTTTGGGTTTAACATAAAAAATTCTGTTGTACTTGTACTTTTATTTAGCTTAATCTTTGAATCTATTCTCATCTCAATATGTTGATACAGGGCTTGTAGTGCCAGTTCTTGTCTGGCTCAGTGTGGTTCATTTATTTATAAGAACAAAGTGGAGAAATGGGCATAGCTAAAGACAGCTGGGAAACAACAGATCCCCTGTGCAGCATTAGGTGGATTAATGATCCATTCAGTGTAAGATCCAGGCTTAGGCAGATGCTAAAACTGAATGAATCAGAAAAAAAAAAAAAAAAAAAGAAAAAAGCTTCCCCTTCAGACCTGATAAGAACAATGAATCCTTTTGGTGTTATTCTGTTGGTTGCCATTGCAGACAATTTATGAATTTTGAAATCAGGTAAAGGCACCCAGGTAGCCTGTCGTGCATGGTGAGAGAAAGAAAAGGCAGAGAGATCAGAACAAGACTGGAAGGAGTTGGAGGAAGTTTCTGGCCAGCCCCATTCATTGTTGGTATTAGAGTGTTATGAATGAGACAGGCAACTAAGGAAAGGTGAAGATTACTATTTTGACAGGATACAGTTGGATGTTATCGTGTAGACGTGCCTTTTAACATGTTCAGGATCCTGTTCTGAACCTGTCTGTTGAATCTGGTTCTATTCTGTGATAGGTCTGTTTGGTTCATGTCTTCAGGAAGACTTGATAATTACAGCTTGAAATTTTTTGTATGTGATTTCATGAAATTTGATCTTGGAGAGACAGTATAGGCTGGAAAAGCCTTACTCTGCAGAGTTATCAAAGTCCTATCACAAATACTGATCAATGCTTAGAATAAGATCTTGCCAGAGTTTTCTCTGGACTAAGCTGTTTTAAAAAGAAGTTCATCAATAATATACACATGATTGAACAATTCACATATTTAGAATGTGTAAACTTTTTAGATTAAATTATTGGTTTACAAGAAAAAACAGATTTTAAACCATGTCTGGAAAATAGGAGAGGTGGCTCAAATCACTGCAATGGCGTTAGGTAAACTCATCAAAAGCTCTATTTAGGAGGATGAAATTAAACCACAGATACAGAGCAGGTAGTAATTGATGGTATGATGGCCAAAACACAGAAATTACAACAAATTCAAGAGTAGCTTGGGCAGACTGGAGTTTTGTTGGCACAGAATTGGTTCTACCTGACTGTGAGTATCCTGTAGGGATATGCTCTTGGCATGCGAGTTCTCATGCTCCTACAAACAAGCACCCAGAGCTGGTTTAGAAATGGAGTAGAAAAGTTCAGAAATTGAAATGTGTGGGTGTAGCAGGAGAGGTCTCCAGAGATTGTAGCTCCATATGGTTAAAAACATCCTTTCCATGCAAACATTTTGATTACATTCATTCTTTTTAACTGTCCCCAAATGCCAAGCCACTCTTTGCTAACCCTAGTGACTGGAATAAACAGAAATACTTTCATGTTATTTCCTTTACATCATGTATTTCACTGGGGTGGTGGGCACAGCTTTGTGAGCAGCATGTCCACCTCCATATAACCAGATCAATGTGTATGCCTCCAGGTCTGGTCTGTGGAAAAGGGGAAGGAGATGCAAAGTGGTTGTCATGAGAACAGTGAATTGAGTGTTGTCTTTGGTATTCTTTTCCTTGGGAGCAGAGGAGGATCATCAGTGAAAGTGGGGGAGAAGTACAGAATGCTGTAGAAAGGATTGTAATTCATTTCCCAAGGGCATACTGGGCATGTGTGTGTGTAAATGAATTGCAAACAAGAGGGACTTTCTCAGTTGACTTTATGTAATTTATAAGTCTCAGACAGAGTACCCAGCTATGGCTTAGTGCCTGGGATACTTGTCTAATGATTTTCTTTCTCCAGTGGTCCTTTCCCCTGTAAGCTGGACAAATGCTATTGGACATGTTCTGTGGGATGTATCTTGGGCTGCAAATCCACCTGAGAACCTGGGTGAATTGTTGAGAAACTAAAAAGTCATCTGTCTTGACTAAAATCCCAGAAGACTTAATTTAAAATTAGGTTCATGCCTGCAAGAATTTCAGTGACAGCAGTTTGGACAGAGAAAATGCCGGAATTTACTTGCAGGCTTATGGCCAAAATGTAAGCTTTTCTGGAATTCTCTGAAAGTATAAAACAAATGAATGTACATACTTGGAAATACATGTAACATAGACAACTGAACCCCTCTTGGCTCCTTGTCTTAAAACAGACAATGTAGTCAGGGAAAAAAAAATAAGACAGAAGATTTTCTTCCTGTATGGATATTATTTACAGAGCTGTTGCTTCCCAGTGGAGTTATAAACAAAATGAATAGAGGTAAAGAGTTCTTTTGTTATTTCTTGCAACTGCAGAAGCAGAAGAATTTCTGTATTTAGGAAGAGAGAGTAATCTTGACTGGAGTTCAGCTGTTGCATTCACCCATCTAAACTTGCAGCTCCCATTTTTTGTTCACTCTGTACTTAGGGTTTTATGAGAGGGTTTTCTTCACATCTCTCCTAACACCCTCCTGCACACAGACTTTCACAGGCTGTCCTTAGTGGCATAGTACTAGACAAGAATGGGGCTTAACATTAGCACTGACATTGTGTTATCTTCAAAATGTGGTCTATCTTCCACTTGAAATATTAATAAACTTCAAAAGCTACTTTCAATCAGAAATAAAAAGCTCCAGGGATATCCTTAACTATGTCGACATTGCTGCTGCATCTTGATGATAATCTTATCATGCAAAGGTGAAAAAAAAGGCTAATCTATAAAACATGTGCTGCACAAGCCACTGCAATTTCGAATTACTGATGTCTGAGTATTGACCCATGGATCATTTCAATTACTTTCTTCTGTAGATATGCATGATCCACCACCAGCCTACCACAATTTGGTTCAGATAGGGGATTGGCAGACAGAAATGTTTCCTTTAAACTGTTGACAGGTTGTCTGATAAGTAAATGCTGAGGTGATGTTATGTTGACTTGCTGCGATAGGACAGAAAGTAACAGTGTGAACAACGTATGCGACAGGAAAAAGACAAGGTCGTTTTCTGTGATACCATCATGCCCTCAGCAGGAAGTGCTGCTGCAGCAGAGTTGAGTCATCAATACTGGAGTTCATCCATCAAACTCCAGGGAAAAAGGAGACAGGCATTGAAGGCGACTCATTTGCAGAATTTGTGCTCCTAAGTTTCTGTGAGGCAGTGGATGAATTCAATAGAAAGAGGAACTACTGTGTGTTTAAATAATTAAACACATTTTGGAAAATAATTTGTTCTTTCTGGGAAAGTGTAAGTGACAACTCTTGTCTTATTGTATGTATGGTGCAAAGGTGATAGGATGAAAATGCACATGGAGACAAAATAAGCAATTCCCTTTTAAAATTTTCAGTTGAGGTGTGTACCTATTTGAAAAGCAGTTTGAACAATTTTTCATTTGTTTTCAAATGGCCTGTGCAAAGACATGATTTAGAGTCAAAAGTCCCATCAATCCAACCATTGTAGTTAAATATTAAGGCTGATGGTGACAAAAGTTTATATTCAAATTCTGCTAAAAATTCCAGTGGCCATTCCTAGCAGAGTTAACCCCTATTACCTGTAACAGTTGTCCCTTATTAAGTAAATGTCTGACAAAGATTTGATATGCCTTGTAATAACAGAAAAGACCAGGTCAGTGGCTATACAAAATATAGTACAGGCTTGTCTTCAGAAATATGGGAAAAAGCAACACCTTGCATGGTTTCACTGAAAAGTTCAGAGCAAAATGATGTGTGCAGAGCAACAGTTGCATATCTATATAAAATATTCCCTCTGCTTGTACACATTTGTATGCTGGAACCACTTGTGTTGCCCTCCTTTCAGTTCAGCTAAGCCAGTTGCTGAACCAGGGCTGTTTCCAGGGCACACAGGGCTGAGGCTGCATTATTGACTGAAACGCTCCATTCTGGTCTCCTGGGACATATGAGCATTTCAAATCCATTCATAACAGCAGAGCCCAATCCTCTGCTGTAGGGCAAATGACTGCATCAAATGGCCAGCACAAAGCAGCCAGCCATGGCACATGCTATTACCTTCTACTGCTCCTCCCCTGTGCTATTTGTGCAAGGAAGTGTGGTCCAACAATTTTATGCAGAATCCAACTGTGGAAAATTTGGCGCATCTATATTACGTTCTGAGCTCCATTAGATACTCCTTCTCCATAGTGAAATATTTGGTACAAAATATGCAATTTCAGCTCAGAAAAGTATCTAAAAACAATTCACGTACTTGTTTAGATTTCCTATTGTGTTGCCCACCCTCAAACCAGAGGTTTTTAGGAAATCCTGGTAAAGCCATAATTGTAATCATAAATGAATGGCTCTCTGTAATGCTGGCCTCCTTCTCTAGAGCTCTCTTAGACATTAATGGTAGGGCTAGAGATCTATATTAGGCACTGTGACAGCAGGAGGAAATCTGGCAGTCTTACAATGTCATTTGGTGGAAAATACATTGGAGCTGCTTCTGGAATAAATTTACATGAGAGCAAAGAGGAATTAAATAGAGACGAAAGCACAGATTTGCTTGCAATGATGTGGATGAGGATGGCAATTGCACAGAATGTTTAGTTGCAAGTCTCCCTTCTGTTATTGTGCTTCTGAGTGATCAGCAGATGTCATTGGTGATGGGTGACATGAAGGATGTCTCTGTTCTTCAGATCAAAAAAGAATTGTCCCAGCATCTCTATTCATCAGTGCCTTGGGAGAGAGACAGCTAAATGCCAGAAGTCTCACTGCAAATGACCACACATCAGCTAAGACATGCACTTGTGTAGATAATTGCTGAAGACTAGTGCCTACAATTGGATCTGCCGGTACTAAAGTTATCCCCAGAACATGGAAGTGACTACATGCTAATGTGCATATATGCACACATACATGCATGGGCATGCATATATGTAGATATATGTTCATACAGAAATGCCCAGGTACTGGGTTGCTGTGGAACAGAGAGACTGTGTCTGTGTCTCACAGCATGGTATCTCAGTGCTGTTTATCAACTTCTCCCTCTGCTGGGTCAGGCCCTCTGAAATTATCAAGATAGGTACAGTCATGGAGACCTCTACCTATGGAGTAGAAGAAACCCTTTTTACTCCTAAGATCAAAAAGGAGATAAAATGCTCTCTGAAAAAATAATTGTGTTGTTTCCAGATAAAAAGCTGTATATTCCGTAACAGTTGATTAAAGCAAATCTGGAAATACCTGAGGGACACCCAAGAACCTTCATGTATTAGAGAATAAAACCTCCTACCAGTCTACTTCAAAGAAATTAAAAGCCAAGTGAATGTAAAGACTATGTCAAAGAAATGGGAAAACATAACAGTGAATGTACTTTCCAGAAATCACAGACAGCAAATAACCAGAGGCTTCATGTCAGAGGGATGTGAATAAAAAAAAAAAATCTTTGAAAACAAATGGAATCTTTTCAAATCAACCCTCTTCCAGATACATAACCACTCTGCTGGTTGTATGAAATAGAAGGAAACACCTAAATTACGGCTGGTGTCAAATTCACATTTCAGAAAAGTTCTGTGCATTGCAATGTGAAAGGACTCAAAGCCTTACCATCTTGTGTAACACTTTTTGCAAAATGCTAAACATTACCTCAGTTTTAAACATTTTGCAGTACTTTAAAATTTACAGGCCAAAATGTTTTTCTTTGATCAGTCTGGAGTGATGTGTGTAAGATGACAGACTTCATCAAGACAGCTCTCAGTGTGCTGGTTCAGAAACATTTACAGAGATCTCAGCTTATTACCATGTTTATTTATTGCTGGATTCTCTAACAGGTCTGTTAGCTGAGACACACCAGCATAAAGATTCTGCACAACAGGAGTAGTGCTGTTTTACAGCTGATTTTTGAATCTGTGGCAAGTGCTGGTTACATAAAAAATGTGCAGATTTGGTGCTGCTTATGATTCAAGACATAGAAGCCTAGACTGTAGATGACTGGTTTGTCATTCTGCAGTGCAGCCATGAGCACACACTGTTCCAGAGGCTTGGGTTGCTGCAGATCAATAACCTTTGTGTCTGCAAAATAATCACCATATGGAATTTGAGTTTACTCACATTAAGTCTTAGAAAACATAGGTAACTACTTTTTTGAATAATGTCTGCAACCTGCTTTGTTTGGAAACAATTTCATTACTAGACACAAGCAAGGACAAGAAAGCAAAAATCTGAAATTAACCATACCTTAAATCAGTCCTTTGGTTTGGGAAGTCTATTATTGCTGATAATGCTTTTACACTGGGAAAGATTATGTGCACATAAGATAGGTACGCTGAACACCTTTCAAGGAGAGGACAGAATGTTGTTTGGAGCAGAAAGCTGAGAAAATGCAGTGATCTAAGTCAATAATAGACAATTCCAGTTCCTTTGTCCAAATTTTAACATTAAGGCTATCAGGGGAAAAGATAAATATTTCTGAGCCCTTGAGGCAAAGATAAAGTGAACTCTTATCTATACTCCAGAAGCTGTCACTACAAGTTTGGATGTCAGATTTTTTCTTAAGCTATTGCATACATTTTTCACAGGACTTTAGCACCTTTCCTCAACATAGTAGCTTAGTGATAAAATAAAAAAAAGTTCCATTATGGCAATGTTAAAAGTAACACTTTGCTAGCACATTTTTACACTAGTATTGAGTGGAGAGGAAAAGCGCAAAATCCTAAAATCAGGAGATGCTTCTAAAAATTACACAAAAATGCCATCATATTTATAACACATGATAGTGCATCAGGTCAGTTTAATAAAGCTTTTAACTGACAGGCAACCTGATTTTCAGGTTATGTTGGTTTTGGTGGAAACACTGTCTTGCTGTCTTTGGGTTCACCAACAAAGCTATGTGGGCTTCCTACCATGATGGAAAGAAAACAAAATATTATGTTACATTGCATTATGTTACACTGTATTTCAGGGCATTGCTTCAGGTCATGGTGAAAATCTGTACATTTAAATTTACAGAATTCAAGGATGGTAAAACAACTTGAAGTGTCTAATGTTTAAACAAAACCACATGAACACACTGTAGAGAGGTGTACAGTGACAGCTCAAATAAGTATCCAGGCTGTTAAAAATTTGGGAAAATGTAAGTTCTCTTTAGAAAAAAAAAAAGGTAGCGTGACAATAGTGAAATTACAGGTTTATGTGGGGTTTTCCAGATGTCCCTTGCACCAAAACATAACCTTCACTTTACTTAGGACTGTCTTACAGTTTGTTACGCAAAATTGTGGAATCACTCAGGTTGGAAGCAATTTCTGGAGATATCTGGTCCCAATCCCTCTTCAGAGCACTATCAGAGGTGTCTTTTTCCTTCCAGAACTGGAGATTTCAGTGTTACTTTTTTCAAGTTAATTCCTAGAAGCCTTAAAACTGTATTTCTGTTACTTATTTTTCCCTAGCATGGAGTACTGTAGCCTGTAAATGGCATAATTCCATAATAAAAAAACAGGATGGTTCTGATTGAAAGAAAACTTAAAGACCATTTATTTTCATCCCACCTGTTGTGGACAGGGACACCTTCCACTGCACCATCCAGCCTGGCCTTGAACACTGCCAGAGTGTTCAGAGTGATGGGGCATCCACAGCTTCTCTGAGAAACCTGTTCTGGTGCCTCACAATGAAGAATTTCATCCCAATATCTAATCTGAATCTACTCTCTTGCAGTTTGAAACCATTTCCCTTGTTTTATCACTACATCCCTTGTAAATAGTCTTTCTGCAAGTTTCTATGTGCTGTTCCTCAACTTAACCTTATACATACTTTTTTCTGCTCTCTAAGCCTGGACTCTTTCTTGTCGTCCAAAAGTGGAAGAGATGAAAAACCTAGTAGTTTTTTCCTCATATATTTTCACCCAAAATTCATTATTTTATGGTAGAGAAGGACATGTGGGGAGTAGGTATGGATCTGTGGCTCCTTGAAATACAAGGAATAATTTATTACCTTTGTGATTCATATATCTTAAGAGAGAGCTTTAAGGGATGAGGCAGATCTTGGCCTCTCTATAAGAACCTTACTCTTTCTACTTCTCCTGCTGCTGCTTAAACACGATGAGCTTTGAGAACCTTTCTTAACTGTTCATCTCCCATCAAGACATGAGAAATAAGAAATAGAAAGCTCTTTTCTGTAGAAAACATGCATTGAAATTGTTGTAGCTTTATTTTTCTGAGTATGACTACTACCATATTCATTACTATAGTATGTGAGTGAGTCCCAGTAGCATTTTAAGAACAAGACTCACATCTTGACACACTCATCCACTCCTTGGGTGAGGCAGAGAAGTACTTGTAAGATCTCTGGTGTTTTTTTACCACATGTGTTATGCATTACTGTTAGTGAGGGCAAAGTCAAAGAAATGTGCCTTGTGCTTGCAAAGCACTGGGGGTTGTGAATGTGCATAATTTCTTAGAAATCCACAACTATAGATAAGCTCTGAAATGGTCTCTGCCCTCCTGGTAGAGCACAGCTACTAAATTAATTCTTATGAATAACTGGTTACTTTCTGAAGCTTGCTGGCTTTCATAGAGGTCTGCTTAGTAATTTTTGTGAGAGCCACAGAGTAGAACCACAAAGATTGCTTCCACATTTACAGCATCAGAACTTCTCTCTGGGAGCAAGGGATTACTTCTTGCTGGTGACCAAGAAAATGGTGAGTCACTGCCACAGAACATGAAACTGTCAATTCTGCTGTAAACCTAACTAGTGGCACAGATCTGGAGCTGTGTGCCTCTGCTGCAGATAATTCTTCTATGGCAAAGGAGCAGATATTAAATAATTATCCTGAAACTTTAGGTGGGTTTTTTTTCTGATTACCTGCAACCTGGAGAATGCTTACATCAACAACTATCAAGATAGCTGTGATTCCAAATATTCTGGGTAGCTAAAATAGACAAAGGAATAAAGTTGTATATGTTTATAGTGTCTCGAGTGGTTGAAGACATGCTCCACCACTTTGTTTTAGATGGATTTCCATAGGCACTGGAGTTCTCTGCTGGGATATGTTGTGTGTTGCTGAGTTACTGTAATTGTCTCATCCACCAGAAAGATCCACAATTTTCTTGACTTGATACAACACTTTTGTTTGAGCATGGCATCACCACAGTCTTCAGTATTAGTAAAAAATCCCAAATTACTGAATTATAAATATCTAAATGTTGTAAATCACAAACAGAGCTAATAATGAAGTTCTTTTTGTGTAATCTATGAAGAGAGATACACATTACACAGAATGACTTATCTGACCTGTAGATGAAGTAAATTGCTCTCAGGAGGCAAGAACCTCTCACTATTGAAAAGTAAAGGCAATCTAGAGTGACACTCTCATCCTTAAATGACGTCTGCCATTCTTTCCTGTGCCTTTTTTTAGGGCAGATAAATACCACTTATATTTGCTCACTGGCTGGCTAAGAAGAACCAAAAAATCCTAAAAATGTCTATCCATTTTTTGTTCACTACCTATTTCTTTTGTGCTGAGGCTCATCTTCAGCTACATGCTTCGCCCTTGAAGCACTTCACCTTATCCTATGCAAAAAAAGCATGGTTGTATGTGTGAACAATATCTCTTTGTGTCATTATAGATTATGGGCATTTACATTATTGGCATTTAAATTGTCCACATATTAGCTAGTAAAGAAAACTCATCATATGGTACACAAGAGTAATAGATGAAAGTGAGGTTTTCCCATCAGGTTTTGATGGATACATTCCAGAAAGACTCAAAACATTTTAGCAAATTACCTTTTGCTCCTGTCATCTCTTTTAGCAAATGTCTCATAATCTCCATAAGACCATGTAACTCACAGTCAAATGCTGCAGATATGCCCCAGATGAGAAACCATCTTCTGTGTTCCCTCTGTGGATAGGGGATCATCTGTGCTGCTAAGAAGGCTCCATTCTGTGTCCTGGCATGATTTCAGACTGTTCCAAGTTTAGAATTTGAGCATCATTTAGATGAGGTTGTAGCTGGCCTTTGTTTAGTTACGCTACAAGCTCATTCAGGAATGGTGTGGCAGGCTGGAGAGGAGGGAGCTGCTGTCCAGAAATGGTTTCTCAGGAATTGGAGTGTGTGGTTTGGAGTTATTCCCAGCTGTCACAGGTTAGAAAAGGCAGAGATGGAATTAAGTCCTAAAGATAGACTTTCTTTATGGTGAGTTAATGCTGTGAAATTTAGTAATAAATTTCAGTGGATGTGTGTAGAATGGCTATCAGTTGCTAGCAAGTGTGAACTTTTACTGCAGCGAAGCTAACATGACTGTTCTCTTTGGGTATGAAACAGGGGTTTAGATCTGTTATGATTCTTTTTGTCCATGTTGAGTGTTTCAAGGACTGTCAGCATTTCAGTGGTCATCATTCCCCCTGCACAGAATATCAGAGAACCAAAAAATACATAGTCAGTAATGAGGAGCCATCTTAGTAGCAAAGCTATGAGTGTTTAGTGGTCAGTGACAATGAATCACAATTTCTTTCATCCTCATCCTGTAGATGGAGTAATGTTCACAATTACCACTCTTTATATGGAATTTGTTGGAGGGCAAGAATTTTGGTCAAGGAAAAAACTTTATCCTGTTTTGTGTCCAAGGTCTGGTAGATGTGAATGCTGTGATGCAGATAATGAAGATTTTAACACTTTGGTCTTTAAATCCAGGTGGTGCCTGGACTACAGATAATTGTTCAAGGTTTCACAGACAGTGAGTTCTTTCATTTGTGTTTCCTTGCAAAACATTTATGACCTTCCTGATAAATTTTCTGAAATCTTCAAAAGTGCAGCACTTTGCACTTGGCCTTGTTGAACCTCATGAGGTTCTCGTGGGCCTCCCTGTCCAGGTCCCTCTGGGTGGCATCTCATCCCTCAGGCATGTCAGTGGCACCACCTGGATTCAGCTTGGTGTCACCTGCAAACTTTCTGAGGGTGTGCTCTGTCCTGCTGTGTCATCAATGAAGATATTAAATAGTGCTGGTCCCAGCATGGACCCCTGAGGGATAGCACACGCCACTGATCTGCCTCTGGGTATTTTGCCATTCACCACTGCCTTCTGGGCGTGGCCATACAAACAATTTCTCATCTATCAAACAGTCCAACCAACAAATCCGTGTCTCCAATACAGAAAGGAGGGTGTTGTGCTGTGAATCTCTCAAGATATAATACAGTGATCCATTAAATACCACAAACCTTTGGAAAACTAATCTTGCTGTCATTACTGTGAAATTTTTTTGCATTGTTTAGAGCATTTCAGAAAACTAAAATGGCAATCGTGTCATGGTTGTTATTCTAGATATGTAAGGGCCATGACTATAAGGTGATTCAGTTCCTGCTGTTCCTTCTTCTTGGACAGAGACATTTCCATCACAATAGCAGAAACTTGTAGAAATGGCGATGCCACTTAAGGTGAATTAGGTGACTTATTTTAATTTAGACACTAACGTCGAGAGGTGAACTTCCCTGTTTTGTTTTTGGTTATTCATTTCTGGCCCCCAACCTCAACCCTCCCCAGGTCCTCTACTCATCTATAGGACTGTGTAAATGTCCAAGAGAATCTGAAATCCTGATTACACAGATCACATTTATCAGTAGCACACAGTTGTTCAGGAAAGCTCATTTCTGCTGGTGCTGTCACTTCACGGTAGAAGTTTAAAAATAACTGTGATCTAATAACATGAATGTATACATTTTTTATTCCCCCCTTCTGTAAGGTCTGTTTCCTTACACTTTGAACCAAATTAGTTTCTATTTATATTGTTGCCTTTATTTGTATAAGGCACTTTGCTGCACAAACCAGTAGCAATTACTTCACATTTGCTTTGATCATAAATCTTGTTAAGCAGTTTAACTGCTATGTGTATTCAAATGGAATTTACCTTAAAAGGGAATGAAAGATTTTTTAGGTCCTTAATCCAAAGCAACTGAGCCAGCCATATTTCAGACTTATCAGCTGATTTTGCTCTTTTAAATAGAAATAATCTGTTGTGTTCCTTACTTTTATTGTTTTTCAGACAAAAGCAGCAAGTTATTTGCTGGTGAATTTAGGATAGCTCTGTGTCATAGGGTGTTGGCTTTCTAAGGAGTTTGATAATAGAATATTGAACTTTTCAATTCTAAGTTATTTAACTTTCATCCTTTACCACAGTAATGGCAGAGAATCTGGTATCTGAATGGTGTAGGGACTGTTTGACAATCTCTGCTTATGGTAACCAAGCCTTTCTTGCTCGAGACATGAGCTTTTCATCCAAACTTTCTGATTGATACTTCACACCAGTAAGTCTTCTGAAAGCTTTGAAATATATGTAATATTTCTTTTATCTGACAAGAGAAATGCTCAAGTTAGCTGCAGTGAGTGGGAATGAGAAAGTATAAGGCCAAAGCAAGACAAATTAATTGAGTTATGCCAAGTTTAGAAATGGCTGATTCTTTTTCTCTGCAGTGGCATGCTTCTTTGTACAGGTCCTGGTTCAGTTTTGAGCTTTCCCTTGTCAGGCATCAGTTTCAGTTCCATTTTTTCAATCAATGCCTAGGTATTGTAGGACATATTGGTTGCTTCCTAAGAAATGAGTTTGCAGAGTCCTGAATCTTTTCATTAATGACACTGGAGCCAGTTTCACTTGTGTATATTGACTTAGTACATTTCAGAGCATTTATTCTCTCTGTTGCAATTTCTTGGAAATGAATAGACTTCTGAGGAGCAACCTCAGGAGATATCCGTAAATGACCCAAAACAGATGAGTATGGAAACGAAATCACACTTTTTGTTTTCAAAGGTGAACATTTCAGACCATATTCTGGTGCAGAAACCCTAGTGCTGTTTCTTTTATTTTTTTTTTTTTTTGTGTTAGGTGAAGAAAGCAATGTTCTGCTGTTGCCAATTACATCTTTCATGAGCTCTGCAGCCTTACCTTAACTACTTAGAAAATTTTAAGTGAACCTAAGTGATCCTGCGTGAAGCATACCAAATCCAATGGCACAATAACACAAATAAAATGCAGAAATTTGCCTGAAAAAACATCTTAGAATGTTCATGTAAGCAATGGAAGAGACAGATACAATTTCTAGGCACAGATTTAGTACTTCTTTATGTCTGAA
This sequence comes from Melozone crissalis, assembly GCF_028551555.1. Lineage (NCBI taxonomy): Eukaryota > Metazoa > Chordata > Aves > Passeriformes > Passerellidae > Melozone > Melozone crissalis. The sequence goes on along the minus strand of NW_026535791.1, from coordinate 55,068,555 downwards.
TGGCCCAAGTCAAGAGCTCAATGTCTGAAGGCTGAGAGCTGAAAATACATACATTTGTCTGCTTGAGCAATATATTTCCCTTGCTTTAAATTTAACAATGCAGAATACAGAATGTGTTATAAAGAAAACAGACAAGTATGCATTTTATAGAGATTTTACAGTTGCTGTACTTCTAGTTTTTCACATCAAAACAGAGTAAAACTTCTTCTAAGGGCAAGCTTAAAAGTATGTCTAAATATCTTAAAATTCAAGAGTCAGTATTTAGGTATCTGTGAATTTTAAAAATTTTAATCAATAAGCTGTATGTGTAATATTCTTTGGGTCTGAGAACCATGTATTACCCAAGGTCATACTGTAGGAAAGGGATCATCAGTCAGCACCCATTTGTTATTTGATTTTCAGTTTCAGAAGACTGTAGTTATGAGCAGAGTCAAAAGAGTCATGGGGCAAAATTTTCATCCAGATTCTGTGAATGACTTGCAGGATTTGTACAGCTATTCCTGTATGAGGGAGGTTCACCCTGGCTGGATGCTCAGTGCCCACCAAAGCCACTCTATCACTCCCCTCCATAACTGGACAGGGGAGAAAAAATATAATTAAAGGCTCATGAGTTGAGATTAGGACAGGGAGAGATCACTCACCAAATACCATCACAGTCAAAACAGACTGAACTTGGGGATATGAATTAGTCACTAACAAAACCAAAGTGGGATAAGAAGTAAAACAAATCCTAAAAACATCTTCCCTATGCCTCTCCCTCCTTCCCAGCTCTACCTCCTCTCCCCAGCAGTGCAGGGAGATGGGAAATGTAAGTTATGGTCAGTTCATCACAAACTGTTTCTGCCACTTCTCAGGGAGAAGAATCCTTCCCTTGCTGCTCTAGTCCTTCCCATGGAAGACAGTTCTCCATGACCTTCTCCAACACGTGCCCTTCCCATGGGCTGCAGTTCTTCACCATCTGCTCCAACATGGGTCTTTTCCAAGGGGTGCAGTCCTCCAAGGCTGCTGCAATGTGGGTGTCCCAAAGGCTCACAAGGGTAACCAGGAAACCTGTTCCTGTGTGGGATCCTTTATGGATCTGTGGGTCCTGCCAGGACCCTGCTCCAGCAAAGGCCTCCCATGGGCTCACTGCCACCTCTTAGGCATCTTGCTCCAGCACAGGTCCCCTCCATGGGCTGCAGGTGGATCTCTGCATCCCCATGGTCCTCCAGGGGCTGCAGGGGCACAGCTGCCTCCCCATGGCCTTCACCACAGGCTGCAGAGGAACCTTTGCTCTGGTGTCTGGAGCTCCTGCTGCCCCTACTTCTCCACTGACCTTGGTGTCTGCAGAGCTGTCCCTCTCATGTTCTCACTCCTCTCTTCTGTGGGCACAATCACCTCTGTGCAATCACTCTTTTTTCCTTCTTAAGTGTGTGATTGCAGAGGTGTTACCATAACTCCTGACTAGTCCAGCCTTGGCCAGTGACACACTGGTCTTGCAGCCAGCTGCCATTGGCTCTGCTGGACATGGCAGAACCTCCCGGCAGCTTCTCATGGAAGCCACCCCTGTAGCCACCCTGCTACCAAGACATGGCCACACAAGCCCAATGCCCTGCCTGTTTTCCTCACAGGTAACTTCTATATTTGCACAATATGAATATGGTTACAGAGCTTCCCAGAGAAACCCAAATGTCACAAATGTGAAACAACATGGAACACTGAGCAAGGAGAGGAAAAGCAAGAAAATGGACAAAAGGATCAAGGCTACATGGGAGGTTCTGAAAGGAATTTTTAAATGTGATGTCTGGAAAGTTCAGCAGCAAGAAGGATAACACATAAAGGAATAAAAACCAATAAACTCCAGAAAATTCAGTTCTTATAATGCCAGGAAGAAAAGAAAAATCTTCAGAAAATGTGGCTCCATGTAGCTCAACCCTGAAGAAAATTAGCCTTGTAGATAATTTTTTTTGGCTGGTCCCAAGATAGGAGGTGTTTTCTACTGTCTTCCTGAACATAAGACTTGTTGGAATTTTTTAACAGAAGTTATTCTGGGAAATAATTCTGTAAGCCTAAAATTTGCCTCAGGTTTGCCTTATCTAAAAACAGTGAAAGAAGGAGTGTGAATTTGCTCATCTATGGAATTTATACTTCCTTGAATATGTTTTTTAAAGCTGAAGGTTCTGATTTCCTGCTTACAGCACACAGAAAAGCAATGGCTTCGACTGACCTCATTGAGCTTGGCAGGCCAGACAGCTGGACCTAGAAGAAAATATGTTGCCATTATATTACAAAGGGTCTATTATCATTACATTGCAAGGGTTCCATCGTGCTAGAGTTTCATACCTCCTTGATGTTTCTTGTAGGCATCTCCTCTAGTCACTGACTCTGCCTTGTCCTCACAGCAGCCAACTGACTCCAGCTCCCCTCAGCCGACCAATCCACTCTTTTATAACGCTCTTCTTATTATTGGCTATGGCTGCAGCCTGTTAACATCAGGCCTGCTCCTAACCCTTAATAATTGGCTAGCTGCAACTCTTTAGGGGATAAGATTACTTTCTATACCACCTTTGTTTACCTATATTCTATCTCCCTACAAAAACATACATCAGAAGGAAATCAAGCTTTCCTAGAGTGTGGTAGAAAGAGATCTGCTGGAACTTCTGTATGATGAGGGAGAGAGAACTTTTTCTGTGTGGAAAGCCTTACCCCCTCCGTTGTTTGAGTTGTGCTCTCACATGTGGATAAGGGGACCTGAGCTCTTGAAGTCAGTTAAGTTGTGGTGGGGTCAATCACTGGAGAATTGGGCCCTCTGGGTGAACAGATTTAGAGAAAACAACAAAAAACCAATGCGTTGGTCACTTACAATCAATGTGTACAGCTGTGGCAAAAGTCTGTTGTTTATATTTACACCTTTCAAAAAGGAGGCTGTGTTTAGTGGTGTGTTGCAACAGCAGCATTTGGCTCTTTATTGAGACCTATAATTAGAGATTTTACAATTTGATGTGCCAAGCAGTGTATTCTCTCCACAAAAGTTTTAAGGTGATAATCACTTTCATTGCTGGAATTTCATTAATGGAAATTGTGAAAAAACCCAAATGCCATTTAGAATCCACCTATCTAATGTCCCCTCAGGTTAGTATTCACAATTGTGAATTAATTGGAAAATTAAAGGGTAGAGCTTTAACTACACTCCAGGTCCCATCTTAGTCTTAAAATCTGTGTTGGTAATGCACTCTGCAAGTCATGTGCCTTCTCCACTTGAGGTCAGTGCTGAAAACAATCATTGGCTGAAGCATAATTAAAATCAGGCTCTCAGAGGATCATCATTTTTCCTAGTAGGGTTCTGTAATTATGCATTAGCTAGTTATCTTTTGTGCTTGAGGTAGTAAAAGCAAAGAAGAATTTACTCATTTTCCCTGGTTTTTTGTGGAGGCCAAAGGGAGTTTTTGAAGCAGACCTCCAATGCAAAAATCCATAAATCTGTGCTGTGTTTTCATATATGATATATTGTATGGTTCCATGTACACTATGAAAATTATCAAATAAGAGCAGTCAAGCCATTCTAGCAATCTGGAAATATCTCTCAAGAGAGAAGGGAAGATATTTTGTTTCCTAATATTATGTTTTGCCATCATAATGGACATCTATAAGTATAATAAAATAAATGGCTAAATTCTCTGTGGGTTTTTTTTGCCTGACAGTTAATAAATTTACCAGCGGTTGGCAGCTCAAGTATTTTGGATCATGCTGAGGCTCAGCAATGTTCCAGATGAAGCCTGTAGCCCTGTTGGAGCTGGTACCACAAACCCTACAGCATGTTGTTGTCAGCCCTCCCTGCCATACCCACGGGGCTCTGATGACATTATTGCTGGGCTTCACACAAACTAAAGTTCATAAAACTGAAATGTGGCTGCATATGAAGGTGGTAGTCACAGTCAATGAGTTTAACAGATGCAGTGGGCCCTCTTGGTGCAGTCAGGGGGCTTAAGGAATCAGATTTTTTTCCAAGAAAGAAAGCAACACTGTTACATGAAACCTCTTGGTTTAGGGTTTTTTATCCTTTTTTTCTTTTTAAAACCTTTTTCTTGTTTTGCAGGATGGAATGTCAGAGCATACACAGAGGCCTGGAAGTTTCATTTGAGATGTTTATTTTAGAATGCTCTCCCAAGCTCTGTGGACTGAAAGGAGTTGGGCAGAGGTAGAAGGTGGGAAATGGACATCACTAATATGGTGTAAAAACTCACACACATAATAATCTGAATATAGGTAAAACAAAAGTAGCTATCACCCTTCCTTTTCCCAAAGGCTAAAGCAAAGCAGTCCTTTGGTGAGCAAAAGAAACAAATATCTCCCTTGTTATAAATTCTAGGAATAGAGCAGGTACTATACTGTAAAGATAGAATTGCATATTTTGGTTTTCCAAACTTTTTCCCTCCTGGGGTGGATATGGCTTCACTGTACAGCTGTATTTATTTACCTGTGTTCTGGAACTGTGAAAAATCCTTTGCCTGGATTTATAGGTTGGTATGTGTACAGTGGTTTGGTTTCTCCTAAATTTTTCTTCCCAAAACAAGTCCAGTCCCTCTCTGTACATGAGGTGTGGGCTGGGCGTGCTGCCACATGTGTTTTGTAGCCTAAGCAGTTCCTCAGCATTTCCTCCCTCTCTTCATCCCCCCTCCTACCAGGTGGAAATTGTGTGTGGGTGCAGGATATGCACAGAAACAGTTAAATCAGTGCTTTGTTTTCCCATGTCCAGGTGATAAGTGGTGGTGGTGGTTGAAGCAGGAGGCAACAGCCTGTTCTGGATAGACTTGGTGTTTACAGAAGTGAGACAAACCCTCAGCTGGGTAAGATGTGGTGCTCGGAAATGTACCTGTGGGGAGAGAGCGTGAGAGAAAGCAAAGTTGACAAGGAAAGAAGATTGATCAGATTCATGTTTTTAAAGAAATATTCACTGTAACAGGAGTAGCCATTCATGAGAGCTATTCAATGGACATGGTTGGAGTTCATGTAGCTTTATGGTTTACAGTTCCTCTAAAGCAACGATAGAAGACAGCTCTGGAAAGAAGCCATACTCAGCCATGAAATGGAGAGGGTTTCTGCATATGTGAGCACAGATACAGGGCATTTTCTCTTTGTGCAAATGTGAAGACAGATACAGGGCATTTTTTCTCTCTTGTATGTTTCTTTTTCAATTTCAGAGAAATGTTACTCCTCCTGTGGCTTTTGCTGGCAGCAATAAATGGGAAAGCCCTCGCCCAAACCTTTGGCTCTGCTTAGGTGAAAGTTCCTTCTGCTTCATCTCTTAGATGAAAAATGCCTCTTACAGCTTTCTTTTCTGAATCAAAGGGAACAGTCACTCTATTGCTCTCTGTTCCCAAACCCTGCTTTCTTTCCCTCTGTTTGCATCTTAGAAGCTGACAAGAGGTGGATAAGACTGTAAGTTATTTAAAATGATAATTGGCTTATTTTCAAGCTACTGTAACAAGGATAAAGCAGATATACACCACACATTCTTAACTTTAAACACATTACTGGTCTGAGCTAGTTAATGGAGACTCGTTTCTGGCTTCATCCTCATTTGAAAGTCCTAATTAAGCAGGCAGTAACTATTGAGAAACAGTGGCCTGGATTTACTGAGGGTATAATTCTGAATTTGGCTCTGGCCTCAGATCTGTCTGAATAAAACTAGTCTGAGAAATTCAGAGTTTTCTGTTCTTGAGGTTTTCCTTCAGCAGCTTACAAATGTCACTGTTTATGACACTGGCAACGTTTGAAAGCTATAAAGCTATTGCTCCAGAAATTATTTTTATAATGTACAGCCATTCCATTTCAGACACTGTAAATCAAAAAGAAAATAAGGCAAGTAAATTCTAACTCTATCATGAATAAAAAAGTCCCTTTTTTTTGTTTAGCCAAATTCTGGGAGCTAAATTTCAGTCCAAGCAATTTTATTTCCAGCTAACCCGCTCTGCCTGCAATTAGTCTGAACAGCTTTCAAGTAGATTTGAAATTATCCCAGACCCGCTTCTTTTGATTTAAATTTAACCATTTGTCTAGTGGATTAAAGGGCTTGTTTTCTGATGGGGTGACTTCCATTTATCATGTGTATTTCTTGATCATGCAGCTGTCAAACTGTATAAGAAGGTGTTAAGAGAAACAAATGACCCAGCCAGTAAAACTACTCAGGAAAGTAAAATATCATCCAGAATAATTTCTTCCTGGCTATGGGAATGGCTGGAATACTCTGGGGTAATACTGCAGAGAAGCATTTGAAGCAAGAACAAAATTTAAAAGTGAACAGGGAGCCCTGTGGTTTCATCAAGTCCCTCAGCAAAAATAAAAAGAAAATACTTAATCTGTCTGTAAAATATATGAAGTGCATCAGCCTCTGTGAGCACCCTTGCTGAGCAGAAAGTGAAATTACTGAGGACTCAATGGTCCATCACATGTTGTTTAATAGACTCATCCAAAGAGCCAGCTGGTGAGTGGAAGGGATGACCTGTGTGCATGGACCATCCCTGTTTCCAGGAATTCTCCATGAGCTCTGTCAGAATCAACACACAAAATTTCATGCTTTGAGCTATCATTATTTGATGTTTGCACTGCAGTAGGGCCAAAAGTTAAAAGCCTCATGGTAATTGCTCCCAGGTGCTAGATACTCCACAAACAGTTTGTAAAGCATTACCCCTGCTCCAAAGTGACACTGTAAGACTGATGAAGATTTTATAGTAAGTAATTTAAAATTTTGTCACCATTGAAATATTTAATAAAATCAGCTGATCCAAATTCTGAATTTTAATATTCTAGCTATCTGCCATTCCTACTTATTTGCATAGATTGGTTTCTTTCCCATTCTTTCTTCTGTTGTTATTGCTTTATGTCTTAAAATGTAGGAACATCTCCTTGCCCTTATTGCAGAGCATGAATGTGGATTTTAGTTTCAATAAGTGAAGATAGGCATTGCAGATGGATTGTAAGTAGCCTGTTTTTTAGGACAAAGGAAATCCAAAGAAGGGTATAATTTGTAATGGTGCTCTCTTTGAACTGTATGTTTTGCATTTCATGTTCTCATTATGGTTTTTCTCAAAGCATTAATAGGAGTTTCTTTTGGACTGAAGGGATGTTTGAACTTGACATTAGGAGTTGCTCTGTAATGTTTCTCATTCACTCTCCTGAGTGGGCAGATGAGTATAAAGCTGAACTAGGAATGCAGCAGTAAGAGTGCATATTAATTAGTCCTCTTTGATGGAGTAGTGGAGCAGTAGAAAAAAAAACCTAAAAGATAAAAATATAAGTCTTTGTCAGTTCAAACTTGAAAATAAAACAAAAAAAAATAGCCATCTTGCAAACTTTAATCATGTCGATGTCTACATCTCAGTTAATTATTTGACTTTGTTAGGGGAAATCTGGTTGACATGGGCAACAGAGTGATTAATCTGACCAAATGTAGATACCTGCTACAGGAATGAGATCAAAGGCATCTAATCTGTGAAGATCAATTATTTGACAGCATCTCTTAGCCTAAGCATTAAATGACCATATTTACTCATGAAAACCCACTTTTTTTTTTTTTTATTTTTTTATTTTTTGTGAGATGTTTTTAAACAGTTCTTGGAAAAATTGTGGTTAACATCATTTTAGCAAAAATTTATTTTTATCTTAATTTCTTGCAGTTTTATGAACCATAAATTTACATATAAAGATCCACATTTCTACTTGTTCCTTTCAGGGAATACCTGTTAGGTTTCTGATTATCACAAACTGATAAAATGTTTGCATGTTTCTCCCAGTTCTTGATAAAACAAATCAGCAGCACATAATGACCATGTATTTAAGAGTATTCTTTCAGCCACCTTGTTGTCAATAAATCTTCAAAATATGAGATATTCACTGGATTTGGTATTCTCTCATGCACAGTGGAAGTGGACAGAAGGATTTTAGCTCATGAACTTGCAGAACTCATTGAGAGGTCTTTAAACTAGGTTTGAAGTGGGAAGGGGGTACAGATGGGCTCTGAGGATGGTAAGCCTGAGTTAGGGGTGAAATCAGCAGCCCAGCTGAGGTGCATGTACACTAATTTATGTAGCATGGGTAACAAACAAGAAGAGCTGGAAGCCATGGTGCAGCAGCAGAGCTGTGATGTGATTGCCATCACAGAAATGTGGTGGGATGACTCACATGGCTGGAGCACTGCACTGGATGGCTACAAACTCTTCAGGACAGACGGGAAAGGGAGAAGAGGTGGAGGGGTGGCCCTTTATATTAGAGTGCCTATTGATGCTGTGGGTATTGAAATTAATGATGATGAAGCTGAATTCCTGTGGGTAAGAATTAAAGGGAAGGTCAACAAGGCTGACATTCTACTGGGAGTCTGTTATTGTCCACCCAACCAGGAAGAAGAGGTGGACAACTTACTCTGTAAGCAGCTGGAGAATGGTTCAGGACAACCAGTCCTTGTTCTTGTAGGTGACTTCAACCTACCAGACATCTGCTGGGAACTTAATACAGCAGAGAAGAGACAATGCAGGAAGTTCTTAGGGTGTGTGGAGGACAACCTTTTGCCACAGCTGGTGAATGAACCTACCAGGGAAGGGACTATGTGAGACCTGTTGTGTGCAAATAGAGATGGGCTGATGGGAGATGTGGTTGTTGGAGGCCGCTTGATCATGAAATTATAGAGTTCTTGATATTTGGCACCTAGTGGATGCAGGAAAGGCTGTGGATGTTGTGTATTTGGATTTCAACAAGGCCTTTGACGCTGTCTCCCACAGCATGCTCCTAGACAAGCTGGCAGCCCATGGCTTGGACAGGAGCACTCTGTGCTGGGTTAGGAACTGGCTGGTTAGTTGGGCCCAGAGAGGGGCGGTGAACGATGCTGCATCCAACTGGCAGCCAGTCACCAGTGGTGTCCCTCAGGGAGCAGTGCTGGGGCCAGTCCTGTTTAATATCTTTATTGATGACATGGATGAGGGGATTAAGCCTTTCATCAGTAAACTTGCAGACAACACCAAGCTGGGAACTTGTGTCCATCTGTTGGAAAGTAGGAGGGCTCTGCAGAGAGACCTGGAATAGTTGGATGGATAGACAGAGTTCAATAAGATACAGTTTAATAAGTCCAAGGGCCAAATCATGTATTGTGGCCACAATAACCCCCTGCAGTGTTATAGGCTGGGGATGCTGTGGCTGGACAGTGCCCAGGCAGAAAGAGACCTGGGGGCACTGGTTGACAGCGGGCTGAACATGAGCCAGCAGTGTGCCCTGGGGGCCAAGAAGGCCAAGGCCATCCTGGCCTGGATCAGGAGCAGTGTGGCCAGCAGGAGCAGGGAGGTCATTCTTCCCCTGTACTGGGCACTGGTGAGGCCACACCTTGAGAGCTGTGTCCAGGTTTGGCCCTGGTCTGGCCTCAGTTTGGAAAGGATGTTGAGAGGCTTGAGGGCGTCCAGAGGAGGCAACGAGGCTGGAGAGGGGCTTGGAACACAAACCCTGTGAGGAACAACTGAGGGACCTGGGGTTGTTTAGCCTGGAGCCAAGGAGACCCAGAAGTGACCTTATCACTCCCTACAGCTCCCTACAGCTCCCTGAAAGGTGGCTGCAGTCAGGTGGGGTTGGTCTCTTTCTCCAGGCAAGAACTGACAGAACCAGAGGACACAGTCTTAAGCTGTGCCAAGGGAAATATAGGTTGGATATTAGGAAGAAGTTTTTTATGGAAAGAGTGATAAAGTATTGGAATGGTTTTCCCAGGGTGGTGATGGAGTCACCATCCCTGGATGTGTTTAAAAAAAGACTGGATGTGACACTTGGTGCTATGGTTTATTTTAGGGCATGGGTTGGACTCAATGATCTTTGAGGTCTCTTCCAACCCAGTGATTCTTTGATTCAGTGGGATGTAGCTACAAACTTTGGGCCTCTTTCAAGGGCAGTGAAAGTCCCACATGTGCCATTACTGACATACTGAAATGCAAGTGTTGTAACAAATGTATTTGGATATTCTGATCCGCTGGTAAGAGTTATAGGGTTCTCAGCTTTTCTCCCTGATGAAAAGCTACTGACACTGTAGAAAGCTGTTTTCCCAGGTGGGAATGTGGCTTCCTGATAGGAGATGCAGAGCCCACCAGGGCAGTCAGCTGAAGCAGGAGGGTGCCTGGCTGCCCCTCGTGCTGCCCTGGCACTCCAGAGCGATGCTGCAGCTTCCTAGCCCCCTAGGCACAGGTATGAAAAGAATGCATCTATGTGCTCACTGTCTGCATCACTTCCCACTGCCCTCCAAACCTCCTCTCACAACTGATTAAACAATAAAACTTTAAAAGAAGCATGTTACAATTCAATCTCTTTATTGCAATAGGTCAATGTAATACATACTGGATTGAGGTGAAAAAAAGACTTTCAAATGGAAAATCATATAAGCAAACATTATACTGTAGCAAGAGTTATGAAGTCTTTAATATGATTCTGTCTAGGAGAAAGGGCTGCCTGCAGTATATCTCCATTATCCTCCAAAATTCAAGAGAAGAGGAATGTACCAAGCACAGGTTAGAATAGCAGTGCTGTTCTTGCAAAGTGGATTTTAATTTGGGCAGCATGGCTTCACCCTCAGGCTCCCTGTCAGCTGCTATTCCAGCTTAACTCCCAAGTTACCTTTCTGCTTTAGCCTGAATTAGTCAGGTTGATTGATGCAGCCCAAAATGAGAACATACCTTTTTGTGTGGAGTAGTTGTCCTCATTTTGAACCAACTGAAAGTCACTGAATACCACCAAAAACATCAGTTTTATTTTAGCCTGTAAATCCAGCTTGGAAAATTGTGGCCTTCATATACTTTTTCTTCTGCTCTTTATTTTTTTATTTTTTTGTTTTCCTTCTATAGACAAGTGACAAAGGAAAATGGAAAGTCACTTCAAAAGTGTGCTAGTAAGAAAATCTATTAACTGCTCTTCTGATTTCACTGCTTTGGAATCAGATATGTTCCAGGGATTACTCTGCTCTGTGTACAGCAGAAGTTCAATCACAGGAGCTGAGAGATTGGTAATGCTACACTAGAGTTAGAAAGGCAAAAATTGGAGTGAAATTAGAATTCAGCATAATAATATCTATTGTTCTGAATGTCACTTAGCTCTTATCTTAAGGAAAACCAACAGAAATAAGAGTTTTATTTTTGGTTTAAAAGGATTGCATTCCAGTGAGGAGTTATTAAAATGTGAATTCAACCAGCTTACTGTGGCATTGCTGAATGGAGTAATTCCCCTCACTCCTGCTTTCATCTGCACATTCCCAGGCCCTCTCTAGTTTGAACAAGAGCAATTATGTGATTAGAAGAAGATGTAGAGCATGGATCAGATCTGATCTAAGCTTTTGGTAGAGGAATGGGTTAAGTCTTGGTTCTCAGCTAGATCTGAGTTGCTGCAGCTTAGTGGATGAATGATGATGCTGACACAAACCTATGGCTCAAGCCTATAGCTTGAACTTACAAGGAGTGAGAAATATTTTCTTTTGGTAGGTGATAAAGAGTGGATTGACTTAAAAAAAACAACAAAACCAGACTCATAGAATATGACTTGGGGGCAGAAGAGTCAAAAGCATCCCTCATTTATGGCACATGCCTTTGGCACATACCTTTCATAGGGTTGTTTGAGAAGTAACTGTTTCATCCTCTGTTAGGTGGAAATCCCCCATGGCTGGGACTGAGGCCATTGCTGATGCAGCAATCTTTGCTGTATTGCATGGCTATGAATGAAGCCTGGTGTGAAAGCCCTAGTATTTAAAAACCTAAATCTAAAATCTGCTACTTAGCCACATTCCTTCTCTACAGAAAAACAAACTCACAATGTACAGACATAAAGAAACATGTTAAATTAGATATGGCCAGTGCTGGTGTGACAGGAGAGAAAAGCTGATTTAAAGAATGGAAACAGGCATGGTTCCATTTCCTCCCACCACCTCCCTTTTTATCTACCATTTCTTCTGTGGCTGGGGAAAGGAAAGAAATTCTGAAAACATCTTTCACTCCCTTCAAAAACCCCATAGCACTATACCACCTGTCACTTACCCAAGAAAAACCACAGTGGAATGCCTGTGGTGAGTGCTGCTTGTAACCTGGTTGAAACAATTGTCTATAGCTGGTTTGACATGACTGGGTCTGTGGGTCCCACGTAGCAACAGGAGACGTAAAGCTGAAGAGCTCAGGAATTACTGGAATTACAGGAAGATACATGGCTGGATAGAGTAAGGAGCACCTGCCATTGGGTTTGAGAGGAAAGCTGCAGCTGAGCACAAGGCACCAGAGAAGCTGGGCTCTGCTGGGGGGTTTCTGAATGCCGCTGCTTCAGGAGAAGCTGCAGCTGAGGTTTGTCCTCAGCTACCTGGCACAAATCCATGGGAAAGCATCTCTCATTGGTTTCTCACAACTGCTTCTCAGTACAATATCTTTTCTAGTTCTGAAGTGGCGTCTTTTGATGAGTGAAATAAATTTTACCACAAGTTTTACCCAAGCTTACTGTGCATATGTATACAGATCACAAATTTTGGTTTGACATAAGTTTCTCAAATGACTCTGGATTCCGTATTGGCCTTCAGTAATATTTAGATACAGGGTTAAGCTTACAACTGAAGAAGTTTATTTTTTTTCTTATTATTTTTCTCCCCCCCTTCTGGGTGACCTTTTGACATGTTTGTGTGAGGAATGTGTCCTTTAACCAAACAGACATAATGATATTCCTTTTTGCTCTCTGTCCCTTATCTTTCAATGCAAATAGATCACCCAGAACTGCAGCTGAGAGCAATGGATCCCCTGGGCTGGGTGTTCATCCCAGATCAGTGTTTTGGTAGGGCTGGCAAGTCTGTTGGTCTCTGCTGTTTTCTCCATGGTGTGAATCTGAGACACAAGTTGAAGTTGCAGATCCCAGATGAGCCAGACCATGCTGCCACACACCTGTGGGAGCTGAGCTTACAGGAGATGACACCAATACCTGTTCACAAGCACAAACTATCTCCTTATTTAAAATAGATTGCGCCCTGTGAAATTGCATCCCAGTCAGTGGATCTAAAAATGTTACAAACTCCCAACAGCAGCACTTATTGACCAGTATTGCCATTTAATCCCTGCCAGAATTGATTCTTTGAAGTTCAGGGAGGTATTATTTTTGCCATTAAGTATCTCCACATACTGAGACCAGCAATTTTTCCCTGAAGGAGGTAGGAGGGATACCTGCTGATGCCAAAATGTCAAAAAGTAAAAAGTATAGAAAACTCTGTCTTTTTCTGGAAGTGGTTTTGTGCCTCCTGGCTCAGTGAGTCCATGTACAGAGGTAGTTGTTTTTTCCTTGCTGTTTTCAACTCTCCTCTTTTGTGACTGGAATTACAGCCACAGGAAGTTCTTTAGCAGCTCAGTATTGCTAATCTCCCACTGATAATTCCAAACAATTAAGAAATGTCCTAATTTACAGGAGGACAAAACCTGTTGCTGTGAGAATAATGTATTGCTAGTATGAAAAAATATATTTATTAATAAGTGTCATATTAATTACTGAATTTTAGACTCTCTGTCTTTTCTTGGCTGTGATATATTTATGAATGTTATTGAATCACAACACAGCAAATCAGAAGTCATTGGTATGCTGCTGAGAAGGCAGAGTACAGCACAATAAAGGATAGTTTTTGTATATAAGCAAAAAAAAATCCCAATTTGTTTTTCCTCTTCATTATGAAGTGTTCACCACTGGGTACAGAATTTTCTTAGGAGTGTATTTTGTGAAATTGTTAGTGGTTTTCCAAATCACTTTGTGGCTGGAAAAAATTCTAAGAGACAAGTGTAGCTCCATTCAAAGAGAAACATTGAACAGGGCTGTCAAAGTTTTGGTAGCTGGAGTGTTATTCCTTTAGGCATTTCTGTTAATAAAATATACTCTCATTGAATCCCTTAAATTTCCAGGGCAGCCTGGAGCTCGCATGTCAGAGATACTGCTCGGCCAAATGCTTTTTCAGTCCTGTACAAATCCTTCCTCTGGTGGAAGATGTCCCTGTCCATGGCAGGGGGCTGGAACTGGATGATCTTTATGGTCCCTTCCAACCCAGGCCATTCTATAATTAATTCTGTGGTTCTATGATCTGCCTCTTCCTGATGATTGCTCTGCTCAGAACTTTACTACCAAGGCATGCAGCCCAAATGTGATCATCTAGAAGTTGTTCTGTTTCTTTTGACTTGGACATGATCAATGTCACTTGAAACATTTCAGCTGAATTCAGTGGATATAGAAGCAGATTCTGAATATACAGAAAAGCATCTGCCTCAAAGTCATCTTCACTGAGATATGTTCATATGGGCTGAATGCTTGCTAAAGCATTAGGCAATAGCACAAATAATCAGCAGGGAATAAGGGCAGATGCACAGGCAATTAGGACCAGTCTTACAAATTTATTAATGTAATTTGCAGATTATACCATTTTGTGATAAATAGAAATATTAGTAAGAGAAAAAGAAGTTAAACCAGAGAACACTGCTAAAAATAAAGGCCTCAGGGGTAAATATAAAGAGGAAAAAAAAGATCAAGTATTTAACTTAAAATATAACTACTTAGACAGAGAAGGAGACAGTTCAGGTAGTAAAATTCAGATAAAGAGAAAGCCCAAAATGCTGTCTTGGAAAGAACAGAGAGATCTGGAGGTGACACTGAACAGCAAATGAGACATCACTTTACCTCTTATTTATGTATTATGTGATGTGGCAATAAAAAGGGATGAGAAATACCTTTAGGCTATCTGAAGGTATGAGGGAGAAGTGAGTCCCTCTCCCTGTATGACAAGATAGAAGATATTTCATTAAGCTCTGAGCATCTTGTTACCAAAAATACATTATTGGAATGTAATTGGAAGACAAAGAAGAAAAACAGAAAAAAAACCTGAAACAAAGATAATGGAACATACCAAGCTTAGTTCAATCTCATTTAAATGAGTTCCATAATAATCTGTGTTGGAAAGGGTTAAGTGCTGAGAGGGAATGTCAGGAGATGTAACCACATGAAATTAAAGAAAGAAAAATTAGAAGTAGTAATATGAATAATTTGAGCTGAACAGACTGACCAGTTGTGGGTAAAAGAGAGATTTTCACCAAAGACACCAGGGAAAATCCTAATTTTTACACATTTTTAATGTCCACAGAACAGACGGAGTCAGGTTTTTAATGTCTCACTTAAAAGATGCATGCAGATGGTGTTTTTTCATGCATTTGAAATATGAATTCCTACATTTTGATTATGTTGTCATTAGCAGTAGCCTTACTTGGTAATTAGGAAGCTGGTTCCCAGCACGTGTGTTAGAGAGATATATTGAGAAAGGAGGATGTTATCTCTTTGTTTCCACAGGGATATAATTAAGTGCAACCAACAATATCATCAAAACAGTAGAAGAAATTCAAGCAATAACTATGCTGACTGGAAATGGCTTATTGTTCAGTGAAAACCGATGATTTTCATCAGAAAAGGCCCCATTATTTGCCAGTAACCATTCTGGCCAAGAAAGAAAAGGCAATTCCATGAGAAAAGAGGTTTCCCTGTAATAAATGCCAATTGTTTTCTCAGGTAAGTAACTCTGAACAAATATAAATTTAGAAATAAAGCTACATGTAATGGAGTAGTCCAAGCAAGTTTTTAAAAGAGAGGAGAAAAAGCCAAATACCATGAAATGTGTGGCATTAGAGGAGAAAGCAAGGGTGAGAGAGCTGTGAGAATGTTTCCTCTCTGGAAAGCAGTTTGTGCTTGAGGAATGGCATGTTCAAGTGTCAGTGCAGAACAAGGCCTGCCTGCTGCCTGCTCTTTGCACTGAACAGCATTCTCAGTTCTCAGAAAAGAAAAATGCAAAGCGAAAAGCTGAACTCTGAGACAGTCTTGGAAAGTGAAAGAATGAGTTTCTCTCCATGACACATTTGTTCCAAGCCACAGACTGTGCATGCCTGATTTTTGTTTTTGTGATTCTCAGTTTTAGGACTCCACGTATTTTGCAGTAGGTGAGTGTCTGTATCTTTTACAGCATCTGTTAAATATGCAATTATGCTTCTAAATGTTTTAAATGTACCAAAACATGGCCAGGGCTTTGCCAGGCAAGCTTGATTTGGCCAGAGGAGCTCCCACTTTTGGGGGCTGGAGTGCTGCATCTCCTGCTCATACCTCTCTGTTATCCTTAGTGCCTGGAGGATGAGTCTCCAGGCCAGATACCAAGCATGCCTGCAGAGTCTGCTGCTATAAACAAGAAATTATCAAAGCATGCAAGTCTTCATCTTCCCTACCTCTCCTTGAATTAATTAAAATTGGGATTCTTTCCATACACCCTGTTTACTTTCTAGTTATCTTATTTTCAATCTATGAAAGAGCTGCTGATAAGGATCTCTGTATTTCCTGCCCTTTTTACCTCTCACATTACCAAATCTCTGTAGTAGTTTTTCAATCTTTTTCATCACATTTAAAAACCTGTCTGCATATTGTCTAGGCTATCTGTAATATGGTCCATACAGCTCTCTTTTAATCAATTTGAAAATTCAATTTCTGACTTCCCCTTTTCATCCTCATGTTGCACCCTGCTCCTCTTTGCATCTGCCTTTTCCACTTTTAGTTTCAGATTTTCTTTCTCATCAAAACCTATTTTTTTGGGTACTCGTCTGTGGGACACCATCTCTTCCCCTTGAAGCCTTTATTTTAATTAATCCCTTGTGTAATTAACTGAGTGTTTTCTATGCTTCTGCAGTTATAGCTGTTTGTATTGCAGCCTCCTTACCATCACAATTCTCATGAGAAAGAACTGGCTTCTCCTCTGTTTCTGGGATTGATACTGATTTGGTTGCAATTTACTTATGGGAGGAGATGTTTGGTGGGCTGAAGTTCAGCCATAGGGACTAAAAAGGATCATACTGCATCCAAGTATAAACAGAGAGGTGGCATTTCCCAGGAGTTTTGTAGAGTACAGGTTGGACCAAGAGCTAAAGAGCTAAATGTTGGAAGGAAGTGTAATACACCCAAGACAGCATGCATTGGGCAGAGACACGCTGATTCCTCTTTTGAAAACCTCAGGTATTTGTGCTGGAGAAGATTTTGTTTTAGTTTGAACTTTAACGTCATGGGGATGGGAAGCAGAAGTCATCTGTAAAATTGGCTGATTGCTTTCCTTCACTGAGGAAGTCAATGGTATTTTAAAACTTAACTGTGCTGAACATAGGTGTTGCAGCACGAATCTGGTTTTTTTTTTGCTTGAGTTGCCACAGCAACATAAAATTTCCTTTCCCCCACATTACCTTCCCTAAAATATATTTCACAAATTGTCTTGGAAGAAAAAAAGCCTTATATCATGCTGAGAAATTGTGCTGTTTGCTCTTTTAGTATTTGATCTTTTATGAATTTGGTATTATTAGAGCAAAGCTACTTGATGCACAGATAGCCCAACTTTTTAAAATTTGACCTTAAGTAAAGGGATGGAAAAGAAAAGTTGAAGCTGAAGTAGCTGCTCTCTCTAGACAGGCTGCACACCTAGCAAGCCCTCTGCACAATTTGGCAGTACCCCTTAGGGTCTGATGTGAGTGTGGGTTACAGAGTCTGCCTCTTCCCAGCTTTGGGAAGACAAGCAATAGCCAGCTGGATGTATTATTAGGGAGCATGCAGTGGCTTTTAACGAGGGTTTCTTTCATGTTTCTCTCACACTTTTGCAAGAGCAGTAGCAGCTCCAGCAGGCTTTGAATTACCAAGTGCATATCCATTATCCTATGAGAAAAAAAATATTGAAAACATCCAGATGAAAAGGAATTTGTCTTAGCTATCTTTTGCTGAAGGAGCCATTAGACTTAGACAAAGTGTTAAAATAATTTTAATATGTAATGTTTTAGA
The DNA here is from genome assembly GCF_028551555.1 of Melozone crissalis. Lineage (NCBI taxonomy): Eukaryota > Metazoa > Chordata > Aves > Passeriformes > Passerellidae > Melozone > Melozone crissalis. The sequence goes on along the minus strand of NW_026535791.1, from coordinate 55,050,717 downwards.
ATAGATGCATAAATAAAATAATTTGTATTTGTTGAAAAATACTCTGTGCCTGTTCAGTAGGGTCATATTTACCAACACAGCTCTTCCCAGTGTCTCTAGTTATGGGATGCCTGTTGAGAGGAGAGAATCCCTTTGCCCTTGCCAGCAGATGTGTGCAGGTCTAGCAGTGGTGGCTGCTCTGCTCAGCTCTGGGGTGTTGTTGCTGCAGTCACCTGTGCTCACAAAGGTCACAGGAGCAATGAATTCTCAGTATTTAAATGGGACCATGGACTGTGCTCACTACTGGGCCTCAGTGCACACCCTTTTGGAGAAATCCTTGTGGTAATGAGCTCCTCTGCTTTTTAGGAGGTTGGGAGGGAATGCCAGCGTGGAATGTATGGAAAGGTGGGTGATCAACAGAAGGTTTTGTGAAAGCAACCCTCCCTTGTGAGAAGCTTGTTTAACAGCTTGTGCTTCTGTCTATTTTTGAATGTCTGAAGTTGTAAATAAAGCCTAGCTTAGTCTTGAGAAAGGTGGAATTGCTGACTTGGGATGATAACAACACCCACAAAAATCACCTATATAGGAAACTTGGTGAATAAAATTGACCTTCCCCACTATTGCTCCCATTTCTGCTTACCTTCTTACCATGCTGTGCATGAGCAGTAGTTAGGAGAGGGGAGGAAAGGTTGATTTTATTCTCTGTGATGACAAATAGAACACTTAATAGATGACAAATTGGGGAATATTGAATCTCTAGAGACCTAATCAAATGTGAATCAAGTCAGCCCTCATGAGCATGGAGTAAAATGCCAGCTGGTGCATGGCCTTTCCATTCTGGCTTGTATTTTATCCTTTGTAATAGATTATGAACAGTTTTAATACAGCTAATACTTGCACCTAAATAAGTAAAAACCCTCTCAACAATATTAAGCTATCAGTTTTTGTATAATAAGTACTTTTCCCTGTGAAAAATACCATAACATTGAGTGGACAAGTGGAATGGATAATCATTTAGTTATCCTAAAGAGCTGAAGAAAGAATTACAACACTGATCTCACATCTGGATTTCTGTGGGACCCTTATACCTGTGCCATAATGAATTAATTTTGATGGAATCCAGCGTGGAAGCAAGATTCTATAGTTGAGATTAAAAAAAGTTGCTTAACAGAATTTTTCTATCTTTTTTTTGTCCCAAGGGAAATAAATTTCAGGAGTAATTATTTTTTCATATAGCCTTACTATATAATTTTGTCTTACTTAAGCTATAGAAAAAGTGGTGTAATATTAGATAGTATGGCTTGTGTGACTAAAGAACCCTAAATGCATGCACACATACTTGCATGTGTGCATACTCAAACTTTCAGTGTAACTCTTGCCTAGCAAAGCTTTCCTCTTGGGATTTTATTGTAATTTATGAAAATGAATGTGTTACATGTGTAACATCTATAAAGGAATAAAAACTATCATTTATTGTGAAAGCAGATAAATAGTCCTTTTGAAATAAAAGCCGATGTTGTGCCAGATTCAAGCACAATAGAAATGAAGAAAGCTTTTCTTTAAAATTGGTTGGAAAAAGCAGGTGTCAGCCCTTAGAGAGACATTTTCCTTGTTCCTTTCATCACTGACTGACTTATGATTTGCTTCTCTAAGAAGCATTAGTTTTTTGATAAAATCTTTCCAGCTTTACTTTTTTTACCATGACAAATTATTTCAGAACAGCTTCTTCACATGTAACTGTAGAGTTATCTGCACTGTTCTAAAAATACTGTCAATCTGAGGCACTGATTTTGCATTCCCTAAAACCATCTCTAAGCCACACAAACCTCACAGAAGTTAATAGGTTTGACCTAGTATTTCCGAAGCCAGCAGTGGAAAGTGAATACCATTAGAAAGTATTGAAAAACACATATGTCATTTGAGAACAATGAAAACACTTTTATTGTTTTGCAGTTGGCTAGGAAGGAAAAGAATTATGAATATATTCTAGTCATTTTTATGACCTTTGCCTTCTCCAACATTTAAAACCATTTTATTTTTTTAATAAGAAACAAATTTCCAAATACGCTTGCCGGAAAGCTTTGCATGTGACTATTTGAACAGATCTTTTACTGACAACATTCCCTTTTCCAACTGAAGGCAGTCTCTCTCATTGTGATGTTCCCCACAAACAAGATGCAAGGTGAAATCCTGGTCCTTTTCAGCTCAATATCAGAAAATCTCACTGACATATCTAGGTGATATAAATGGAAAAGCTAATACAAATGACAAATTTAGATCTTATAGAAGATCAACTCAATTAGGTGTTTTCACAGCTAATAAAACTATGTAATAAGGATCCCTGGGGGCTTTGATAAATGTTAATTTGTTATGTTTCTCAGGCTGTATTTGGGGTTGCTAGGTCCAGTTCTTCTGTCCAACGCCACAAAAGACACACTTCTAACAGATGTCTGCTTTAAAGGTGAAATTGCATAATTGAGCTCAAAGAGAGAATGGTAGCTAAACACTAAAGCTGCTGCTAAATGGTGGTCTCCAAATGACAATGTTGGGGTTTTTTCTGTATTTTAGAAAAAAAATTTCTGACTTTGCTTTATGAGTGATGTCCATAGGGCAAATGCATTAACTTCTGGAAGTGCACCATGTGAGAGTCTGCAGGCATTCCGAGTGCACAGCTTGACATGCCAAAGTGATTCTGGGCAGCATCTTGGTGGGCAAGCTTAAAAAAGTATAATAGCGTGTCTAAATAGTCCCTGGCTTATGAAGATACTCTTTGAAACTACATTAAGTGATACAACGATATGCTATTGGACATATTTTCTTGTTTTCTGATTTCATCTTAAAATTTCTCAGGGGAAAAAAAGAGGCTGAGTGAGATGGCAAGAGACAGGGCACCATGTGTTTTCACAGTGCAGCATCCATTATACATGAGCAGAATGGCAGTTGCTCAGCTGCAATCATGGTAGGCATGACTGCTTCTCTTACAAACTCATATTTCATTTATTCATTGCACATTTCCTTCCAAGACCCTGAGCTTCCACTTGTTTCTCTGCAAGTATAACTATGCACCTGAATAGTTATGGTGGCTTCAGCAGGAGTTCCTCACATGAAGGAATTTAGGCATGAGAATGGAGTGTTTGCAGAACTGAGGCCAAAAGCTGGAGGTAGCTGAGCTGGGAGAATTGGCAATAGCATAGCAAAGTAAACCAGTCAAAAAGTGCATAAAACCACAGAAACACAGCAAATCACACTGTGCAAGTCACCTGACAAGCAGCTGACCACAGAATGATGCTGTGTGCTGCTGCCTTCACCTTTCCTCCCCTGTGTTCATTCACATTAACAAACAATAATTATGTTAGTAGGATTGTCCTTACTTTAAGTTATGGGACAGGTATTCATTAAAACAGAGATGAAGCATTCCTTCATGTATTTGTTAAAACTTTAAGCCTCCAATGCTGTCAAGCAAATTGCAGATGCCCAATATGCAGCATTTGGAAAGCTGGAATTTGCTTTATTGCATTACTCTGGGTTTTTTGTCCCACATTGGAAGAATGGGAATCTCTGAAAGCACCAGACTTTTACATTGTTTCTGTCAGCTTAATTGCTGTAACATGCATTTGGTTTCAGATCAATTGCTATTAAGAGCAAATGCCACAGGAAAATTGATATACGCGACCATTTAGTTCCTTAGACATCTGTAAAATACTACATGCCTTTTGGATTGAGATGTCACATTTGGCTCACATTAGGACTGGAAGGCCAAGGTGTAACAAGCATTGGTTCAGTTGTTCAATAATAATTTTTTCCATGCAATGAATCCTCCTTATCTTTCATTAACTGTCCATCAGGGCCTGCAGCTGCCACGTGCCAAAATATATTCTTTGTTATTAGCATTAAAAATACTGTTAAAACTCAAACTGAGACATATAGGAAAATACCCTCTCCTGGAAAAATACATTTTTGCTTCTTCCTGCTGGAAAAACTATTTGAGTGTTCTCACTGCTCAAAGAGATGTGAAATGCTATGAGACTTGGACTTGTCACACTAAAACTCAATACCCAAAAGGAAGCTTTGCATGGTATAGAACAAAATGAAGTGCTTAAGTTTATTCTATGGAATCAGCTGATATTTTGACACATTGTGTGTGTCTGTGAATCTGTTCACAACTTCAATATACATGCTTATTTAGCATAATTTAATAGGAAAAATAGCCAAAGAAAGGTTTACCACCTAATAGTTTTCCAAAAAGTGGAAGTTTGCAAGTTGTTTAACATTTGCAAGCTGCTTCCTTTATCGGTGAAGGAAGAGGAATCTGGATTCAAAGAACAAGAAGCAGATCCCTTTCCTCCTTCTTGCTGCAGATATTTCTCTCTCTCTAGTATCAGATGTAGACATTGGCATCACCATTTAGGGACCTAGAGAACAGCAGTGCTCTGCTCTGCAGTGTTAATTACTACAGCTTGGGATACATGCTCCATGGAGGCCCCAGCAGGAGGGAGATCAGCTGAAACTGGAGTTCCTGAGATATCTGACCTGCAGCATCCCTTGGAATTGGAAACCAGAATTCTGCAGGAAGCCCTGAGACTGTAAGAGGTGTATGGATGCTTCCTGGTGTCTGTGCTATGCTGAAGTGCCCATAGTTTCTACTCTAACCTGCCCTAAAAGCATGCTCTGCAAGGTTGGTGAGGCTGGGACAGAGCTGCTCCTGTGAGAAAAGTTGTGGAGTCTCCCTCACTGAAGATAGCAAGTGGAGCTGGTTCTGAATTAAACAGTTAATTATTTTTAAACACAGAAAGTAGATCTTGCAAAGAGATTCCAATGACGTGTGTATTTTTTTTCAGATCCAGGAAAAAAACCCTTTGTATGTGTAGTATGACAATGTTTCTTTAATGTAAAAGAAGAACTTTCTAGATGAACTCGCATGAGTGAAACAATAAATCCACATTTAAACTGTGTTAAAACATTTTAAAAAGCAAAGCTACTTGTGGAAAACACTCATCTATTTTTATCTACAAATAGAAAACTTGAAGACTTTGTAACAAAAAGTAGTTAAGAAGAGCTCCAAGAAGTCTTCATATAGACTAGATTAACTTCATCAAATAAGTCAAAACAGAAGAGATGACCCACTCGCTCATTTTTCCTTTACATGTGAGTTTTTTTGAGACTCTTGCTGTGTCTCCACCTTGTAGGTGAAAGGCTACTGGGATGATGGGCATTCAGGGGCATCCATCCTCATGAGTCACTGCTGCGTGTAGCACCAGATGTATCTTATCTTCTTTTGACATTTGTGCCAAAGGAGAGCACAGAGGTATCCCTAAGTCACCTCTCACGGTGGAATTCACATGTGTTCAACAGACGATGGAGTGGGAAGCAGCCCTTGCCTTTCCATACAGCACTGCTCCTGTACTTTCTGGTTTTTTGAGCTCTTTGTCAGGGACTCTGTTGTTCTCCTTCTGTCTTAAGAATTTAGTGAGGGCTGCAATTATAAGATTATCAAGCACTTCACAACCTTTGGTTGTCATAAAACCCGTCTAGCAGATGATGAATGGAGGAATGGTGGGATAAGGGTCCTGCCCACCATCACAGCAGGTTGGGGTGAGCAGGGCAATTGAGCCTTCCCCTCCTGAGCACCAGGGAGTGATTGAAAACACACCATTCCTGCACGTAGCCACACATGCATGCAGCTCCTCTGCAAAAGGGGGAAAGATTTTCTCAGCTCCATATGAAATAAAAGGTTCACTTTTGTTAATTCCACTGTCTTTAGGAAAAGGGTTTGGTCCTCAGTACTGAATTAAACCAAAAGATATCCCAGGGGAATCTTGTAATGAATAGTGGTAATAAATTTATACCAGTTAATCAATGGCAGTGTAGGCAGATGAACACAATATAATTCACAATGCAGCATCTGAAATTAATATTGTGTGGATTATTCACTGTGAAAACACACAGATTTTTTGAAGTATCACTTGTCTTGGGGACTAGTTAACAGCAAAAAAAGGTTAAGTTTGTCAGGGATGCTCAATGTAATGCCACCAGTCAGCCATCTCCAGCTGTAAGGTGTTCTAGAAAACGTAATGGAAATTACAAACTTCAACTTAATTTATGAAGTCACAAGCTGGAGTGTTTCAGATAGCAACTGCATTTTCAAATAAACATACAGTGTAGATCTACAAGTGCATTAACTTGGTTAAATGTGTGCAGCAATATGTAGTAAATAATGCTTCTCTTCTTAGGAGGTTTGGTGAAAATAGAATCCACACCACAAAGGCCGAATTTCATTCTGATTAACACAAATTTCAAAAAATATTGAACACATTTTCCCCAATATATAATAGGGCAAAAGGGTAAGAAAAAGTTTTATTTTATGTAGTGAGAATATGGAACAATTTTAAACGGACTTCACGTATTACGTTGAAAGGATTGGTGAAAGTGAGAAATCTTGATAAATGAAGTTTGTGTAGATATTAAGGGGCAAATTCTGCAGCCCTTTAGGCTGTTTCATATTCATAGACTCCAATAAGGTTGTATCAGGGTAATTGAAAGAAGACTTGGCCTTAGGATCTTAAACTGTGGTGCAAAGCACATTCAGGGAGAACCAAAGATATTTTTTCTCCTTTATTCCCAAAGCAATAATATTTTCTGTTATGAAAGTCAGCCTTGGTTCTTAGGATACGCTGCTAAACTTTAAAATGTGGGATAGTATATTTTAAATATTTTAAATATTTTAAAATCTGTGTATTAAAACTTAATATTTTTTAGATGGCAAATTACTTAGAAGGTGTATAACTAGAGTGGGTTCATTCTTAAAGTGTAATAAAAAACCTGCCAAACACCCTTCAGAAATGTTTCCATCTCTCACACTTAGAGTCTAGGCATTAGTTAGAAATTGCTGAAATTTCCTTTCGGGAAGAGAAATGGAATCTTGTGACTTCAATGGGGACCAATAGGGGAATCTTTGGTGCATGTCCCTGCACTTGATGGCATGCCATGCCTTTGCATGGCTTTGACTTTGTGAAAATTTTTTTTCTTTTTTTGACTATCCACAGCATGTCCCTCATACCTTCCCCTCCAAGCTGTGTCTTCCTCCTTGACATTTTGCCCTGCTTTTGCAGCATCTGCGAGCTTAGTTTTGGCCTGTTTTGGTCCTTTGCACTGCGCTGGATATAATCCTGGTCCATTTCCTTGTAGTCGCAAAATTCCCAAAATTTTATTTTGTTCTCCTCCAATTGCAATTCCTTTGATGGTATCTCCATTCCAAAGTGTTTGTAGGTCCTTCTTTTCTGCTTTGGCCATCAGTGGGGATCAATGTGGACAAGCTTTGGTGAATGTCCCTTCACTTGATGGCATATGGCCTGCCTTTTTGTGGGTTTGACTTTGGCAAATTTATTTTGTTTTTTAAGTATCCATGCCATGTCCCTCATATCTTCCCCTCCAAGTTGTGTCTTCCTCCTTGACATTTTCCCCTGCTTTTGCAACTTCTGTGAGCTTCGTTTGGGCGTGTTTTGGTCCTTTGCACTGCAACTCACATCCTCAGAGACCATCTCTTGAAGACACTAAATCTGCCGATTTTCTGGGTTTTTTTTCAATTGCATTTCATTTGATCCTATCTCCTTTCCAGAGTGTTTGTAAGCCTTTCTTTTCGGGGTCCCAAGATTCCGTTTCCCTTCCTGAAAGGAAAGTTCATTTCCTTTCGGGAAGGGAAACGGAATCTTGCGATTTCAATGGGGACCAATAGAGGAATCTTTGGTGCATCTCCCTGCACTTGATGGCATGCCATGCCTTTGCATGGCTTTGACTTTGCAAAAATTTTTTTTTCTTTTTTTGACTATCCATAGCATGTCCCTCATGCCTTCCCCTACAAGCTGTGTCTTCCTCTTTGACTTTTTCCCCTGCTTTTGCAGCATTTGCGAGCTTAGTTTTGGCCTGTTTTGGTCCTTTGCACTGCGCTGGTTAGAATCCTGGTCCATTTCCTTGTAGTCGCAAAATTTCCAAAATTTTTTTTTTTCTCCTCCAATTGCAATTCCTTTGATTGTATCTCCATTCCAGAGTGTTTGTAGGTCCTTCTTTAATGATTTGGTCATCAGCGGGGATCAATTTGGACAAGCTTTGGTGCATGTCCTTTCACTTGATGGCATATGGCCTGCCTTTTCATGGGCTTGACTTTGGCAATTTTTTTTTTTTTTTAAGTATCCATGCCATGTCCCCCATATCGTCCCCTCCAAGTTGTATCTTCCTTCTTGACATTTTCCCCTGCTTTTGCAACTTCTGTGAGCTTCGTTTGGGCGTGTTTTGGTCCTTTGCACTGCAACTCACGTCCTCAGAGACCATCTCTTGAAGACACTAAATCTGCTGATTTTCGGGGTTTTTTTCAATTGCATTTCATTTGATCCTATCTCCTTTCCAGAGTGTTTGTAAGCCTTTCTTTTCACACATATTCACACACCCATGTGCATGTATAAACACACACAGAATTCTAAATGGGCTTAAATGTTTCATTTAATTTTAATGGAAATAGGGAATGGCACAGCAAATAATGTTCCTTGAATAAAGTTTGTTGCACCTTCACCTACTAATGGAACATAAAGAGAAAAACTTTTGCTACATGACAGTCTTATAAGCTGGCCCTGCAGCCATTCAGGTTAGTAGAAATCAGTCTTCAGCTTTCACATTTTCATGCTCACAATTCCCTAAATGTCACATCCTGTACAGACAAAGTCCTTGAAATGTTTTTTTAAGAAAACACAGAAAAATTAGAAAGGTAATATGAATGGTAATAAACTGCATTAAAACATTGTGTGCTGCTATATTGGCAGGGCTATGTTCCTTTCTTTGGTCACTGTGTTCTGTTGGAGTTTTCTTTTATTTGCATGTGCTTTATAGTGGGTTATACATACATCAAGACAATAACAGGGTTATCAAATTAATTGTCTTTCACTTTTGTCCAGCTAGAAATTCTGCCAAAATACTATATGGCCAGGGCCTGTCTGGGCTGGGTACAAAAATCCCATCTAACCCAGCTTCCAGAAGAAAATCATGAGTCTTTAAGGTGGTGAAGAATTCTTAGAATTCAAAAAGTCTGGAAGACTTGCATGGTGAGTACCGCATGGACCTAACAAGGTAAAATCAGTTCTCTCTATGACGCCTGTTTAAGTTGTGAAGTTAATATGATGCAGTTTGTAATCTTGCCTCCCAAAACAGAGAACAAATTTAAATATGAAACTTTCCTCCACATGATCCTGAAATAAAGTAAATTGTTGCACAAGGATAGGCTGAAACTGTTCTTGTTCTTCTAATGCTTATTCTGTTAGTTTATTTGTTTGTTTTCTTTTAATTTGATCTTAAAAAGAGTAAAGAAGACAATAAAAAGAGGGTTTCACAAAATTGATATCCTTTCCTTTGGCAACCATATCTCAGATTAATGACAAGATCAGATACTACTTGATTAATCATTTTTTGAATGGTCTTTGCAGTTATAGGAGGAGAGATAAATAGTGGCAGAAACTTAAGAATAGCAAGTTTTAAAATCTACAGTAGTTAGTAGTTGGAAATATTATTTGGGTTTGTGTGACCTCTTTTACAGGTCATTTGAGCAGTTCATCCTGCCATCTTATACAAAATCATTGCCAATTGATGGGGGATAGACAAAAAACTCCAAAGAGAGCACTATCAATTATATTATTTCACAATTATACAAATTTATGTATGGAGCTCCAAGGACTTGCCAACAGTAACTAACTCTTTTCCTAGCACTGCAACATTAGTACACCTATTAGTCCTATTTGTCTCTGTAAAAGCTGACATAGGGAATAAATAATTTTATCTGTCACTTTCACAGGCTGGGGAAGAACAAAAGAAAGTGTGGGTTTGTTTTGAGGGTTTTTTATGGTGTTTTGTTTTGGTTTTTGTTTCTTTCTTTATTTGTTTTTCTTCAACACTCGTTAATTTGATTTTGTTTGGACCAAAATATTTTAACAGAGATGAACCAATCCCACTAAAGATAGCAACACCCAGCTCTGCAGCTGAAGACAGCATGGGCACTTTAAAAACATACAAATGCTCTGCTTTACAACTTCAGTCAACCTCCAAAGGGCATCATTCTTTCCAATGTTATGCTCTCCACTTGTTATGACTCCCTAATATAGCTTATACTCACAGGAGCCCCTAACAATTTGCCCAAGGTCAGTCAAAAGTCAGTTGAAGAGGTGAAAAAATGAGTGCTTTTGATTTCTTCTCCCCTTCTTCCAGCAGCTATTGCACTATCATAAAACACAGACCATTTCAGGCTTTTTGTGGGGGAAGGGGAACATGACAGCTTCCTTTTCAGACATCAGAAAATACTTTAAAGAATTGGTTTCTCTAGCAACAGGAACAGGAAAAAAAAAGAAGCTATCATAAGTTTTTTCCCACCTACTCATTTTTTTTTTAATGTGGTAAAGCAGATGGCTTGGATAATACAGGTATGACAGATTCTGATTTATTGACTGTAGACAGAAATATAAATACAGAAGTGTATGCACTCTGCTGTGCCCTGTAACACAATAACGCTTAATGACTCCAGGCTTCTGTTAGGCTCTGCCTGTGTGTATTGACAAACACCATTATTTATTGTTAGGGCACGCTGATGGCAGAGCTCACTGTGTGTGGAAATCAAAGGCTGGCCAGCCAAGTACTTCCCACACTCTCCACCTTCCCTGACAGCAGTGCTGTGTCCATGAATTCCCAATTTACATCTTTGACAGACATATATTTTATTGACCTGGCCAAATACTTTCTCTTAAGGTGCTGTAAATCGGTCAGTACCAATGATATATAATGTCAGAGAACTCAACCTTTTGCCTTTGCCAAGAAAATTAAAAATGTCTTAATGATCTCTTTTTAGTGATGATAGGAAGGAGATTATTCTTTTTCTGACTGTACCTGGCCCATGGCTATTTCCTGTATTTCTTCAGCTGCCACAACACTGAGTGTCAGTGGACAGAAAACAAGATGTTCTCTTCAGTAAAGTGCTGAGGACCACATGACCCCTTTGTTCTGGAGCTGTTGACACTGGTAGAGTACAGATGAAATCTGCTCTGTGGTGACTTGGTCAGTACAAACTGCAGGAACAGCCTCAGCATGAGGTGCTGGGTTTTTGGTCTCTGCGCTCAGTACACTGCAGACCATGTGCCAAGGTCAAATTGGAGCAGTGATGGTATCAGGATCTGGGTTGTTCTCAGGGTTCTGTTTCCACCACTTCTGGTTCATGCATTTGCAAGCAAATAATTCCAGCACCATTACCAGTTGGTTTTTGATACAGCAGTGCCACTGTCTCTCTGCAGCAGACCTACTGGGAGAATAGCAGTGGAGAGGAAAAGAGCATAAAGGAATATGAAAGCATTTTATTGGCTCTGTTTCAGACTGTTTTCGGTCCAGGGTGATGGCAATGAGCCTCAAAGCAGCTAAAAATAGTTTGCAGGATTGCAGAAAAAAAATTCTCTTGATGAGTGAAAACTTCCACTGAACAATTGGTTACAAAGAAATGAACTCTTTAACTAAAGCCAGAGCAGCTGCAGGAACACTGCTGCTTTGGGGAGATCAAAGAGCAGGGGCTGAGGTTCTCTGGCAAGGTGGAGATTGCTGAGCACATCAGTCTCAGATCATAGCTGCACAGTGTGCAGGGCACTCCATCTGCCAAAGGAACAGAGAGGGTCTCCCAGAGGAGCAGCAAATTGATCTTTTAGGGTCCTCACAACAGCCAATGGTACCCAAGGGGTTTGTTAAGTGTGCACCAAGGAAACTCCATGGAGGCCCCTGGGCTGTAGAGCTGAGAGAGCCAGGATGGCAGGTGTGGGAAATTGGGAGTGAGCTCAGGGCAGGGCTGGAGGGAGCTCCTTTTCTCTGCTGTGCATTTGCAGAAGACTTGCTCTGGAATGGCTGCTAAGTAAGAGGGGCCTTCTACTGGGGTGAATGGAGATAATTTTTAAATATTTGCAGTGACTTTATGTGCAGAGTGTGTTTTATGTTTTGTGCAGCATTTAATGTGTTTCTAACAGAAAATCTAAAAATAAATTGATGAAATATTTCATACAATCATTTAAACATATGATGGGTCTCCTCATGGAGTATTCCATACTTTTAATCCTAATATAACTTTTCCTGATGAATTTTAAAGACAGAGGCAATGTTTCAAGTGGTATGGTTTCTTACTAAAAATACAAAATCTTAAGAATCATTGAAGTCTTCTTCTGAAGTTCTGAAGTCCTGAAGTTTTTCACTATGTCAAGCTTGTCTAGGGAAATTTCTAGAAAATATATTTCCACTGGGTAAAGCTATTTTTTAACTGAAGTTCTAGCTCAGTGGTATCATGAATAAGAAGATGTTAGAAGCAACATTAAGGCTAAACGAAATTAAAGACATCAGGGAAATAATTTGAAATTATAATTTCAAACTCTTGTACTTTGAAGTATTTTGTTTAAAATACGTGTAGGTTTTTGCCTTAAAGCTTTCAAATACATGATTTTTAAAAAAATAAGTCAAATTATCCTTCAGAAAGCTTGAGAGGTTTAATAGTGAGACAGCAGCCTAGCTGGAGCAAGAAAAGGGGCTCTCAGAAACCATTTTTAACTTCCAATGGAAGAGCTGTGCCTGCAACACTGAAGACACAGCAGCACAAGTAAAGTTGTGAGTTTTTTTCCCAGTCCTTCATCTGTCTCCCTGTGCCCTGCTCTCTCCACTGTAATTTCAAGCTGTCATTCTTAGGAACACTGAGAACCCATAAAGATGATAAATGGTTTTTTTTGTGTTGCCTCATGTGCTGCTTGACATCACATCCCTCAATGCACTGCTGCAGTGCCTTGCTGAGGGTTACTGGTTGGAATGGTGTGCCAATATTCTGTGAGCCCCCCAGGACACGCTGGGCTGGGCTCCCAGTGCCCTCCCTTTCATCGTGGGGTGCGTGCAGAGCGTGGGTGGCACAGCAGCACTGTGCTGGAATGCTAACATCCCCATGGGGCACTTGGAGCTCAAATTCTATTTGCTTTTATCCCTGCAGACATGCACAGAGTTCTCAACTTGAAAGGCAGACAATATCTCATATTTCTGACTTACTGATGTGATGCAACCTATTTATTTCCTAATGGCATTCAGCCAGATTCTGTGTCCATAAAGGCAGATTAAAACTGTATGGAAATCCTGTGCTTAGTACTTGAAAGGGCAACTGTAAAATATGCCATGCATGTGAAGGTGGAATGCTTTTAAAGGCAATTAATAAAATCACATGAAAGCTGTGGTGTCCAAAAAAGGCAAAACTAGGAATTAGATAGAGTAGCTGTATCTGGCCTTCATCAAATTTAACATTCTTTCCCCAACATCTTTTCATGATAAGGTTTTCTAATGTGAATGTGTGTGCAAAGGCTGAGGTAGTCACTGGGCTCTGTTCAAAGGGAAGGATTGCAAGGTGGGCTGGGAGCTGTGACGGTTTCTGATGGAGGGCTGAGAATGTTCAAATACATGGAACATGGATTATACATGGAACCTGATCTGGGACAGAGTCCCCCTCTGTGGTCAGTATTTTTGCCAGATGGGAGCAGGCATGAAGCTCAGAAATGGCAGGTCCTCAGATGCAATGATACCTTGCATGCACTTAAAAATAAATAAAGCTGAGGCATTTTCACAACAAGCAAGACCTTGTTCTTTTTTTAAATGAACACTGTGACTTTAATGAACAGAGTTCAGGCAAGCAGTTCTTGTCTGCAAACTGCTAGTGCTGGTGTCTACAGACCTGGAGGCCCAAGCTCTGCAGAGGCTGGGTGTCCATGGTAGTGTCTGGTCTTCCCACTTGTCTTGTGTCTGCCTTGGCTTTTGCACTGCTTTAAGGTTTTCCTTCCTTTCTGTTTGTAGAGCTCCTGAAATGTCACCAGTTCTGGAGGGTGAATCTACGTCTGCTCCTTCTTACTGCTGTGAGACTGAATTTTGGTCAATCCCTTGTAATAGTCATGGAATCCTAGAATGGTTGTGTTGGAAGAGATCTAAAGATCATCAGGTTCCAAAATCCCTGCCATGGGCATGGAACCTGCCAATAGACCAGGTTGCTTCATCCAGCCTGGCCTTGAATGCTTCCAGGGATGGGGCATCCACCACTGCTCTGGGCAATGTGTTCCAGTGACTCACATGTGAGGTGAGGGCAGTGATATTGACATGATCTAATAATTCTTTGTGATCCTGGAGTTTAATGGAGAGGACATCTGAAATTTTCTTCTGCACTGGCACTGTAAGTTGGATTAGCAGTTTTGAGGTCAAGCAGGTAGTCTAGTACAAGGCTTTTCAAAAATGTCCTTGTGATAACAGCATATCCCCAGGAATCTCTGAACCTTTATTTCTTTTCCCTGGGCAAAGGGATCCTTACTCTGCAGAAGACATCAGTCATGATGCCTGCAGTTTGCAGAGCAGGTGACAATGTAGGGAGTGACAAAAGCTCTCTGCCAGCACTGAAACTGTGTGGAGGCCCTGGGATGGCACAACAGCAGTGAAGCAGCTGTAGGGTCAGCCAGGCAGGGCATTCACCACTATGCCAATTCAACACATACATATTGGAGAAATGAAATCTCACTATCCATGGGGAATTTTAGAAAATCACACTAGAAACAGTGCAAACATGACATTCTGAGAGTCAGGAAAACATTCTCCTGATCTCTGAATTTCATTGCTCATGCAGACATCTTATTTCAGAACAAGAAATAATCTGAGCCTGAATTTTAATATGTAACAAACCCCCCAGTTAGGCACAGACTGCACACACACACACACACACACACACACACACACACACACACACTCACTCTCAGAGTGCAGCAATGATTTCTTTTCTGATAAGGAAATCCAAATTGCATAAACTTTAAAATGCAAAGTGAAAAATAAAGTATATGCTAAAATATTTAAAGAGGGACAAAAATCATCTACTAAATCAGGGGAGGAAAATTCTACAGATTAATATTTTCTTCCCGTTCACTTCTTTTTCAGATAAATCAATTTAAATATGTATGTGAAAATATTATGTCAGACACTCTAAGAAAACAAACAAAAAGCTCCTCATATATAAAAAATTTCCCGAGAGAGAGAAATCAACTTATCTTCCAAGTAACACGTGATTTCCCTACACCTGTGTGAATGAGAAGGACTTATTAAGATATTATAGTTTGCAATTATGAGAATAATGCTGGCTAATTATGTTTTGAAGAGCATTAAAAAAGTTGGAAAGAAAGGAAACAACTTTAGGACCTCTTCTATTTGCAAACTAATTGTTTTTATGAAATGCAATTTACATTAACTGCAACTGGATCTGTCAGTGACTTTTTCTTTTTCTTTTTAAAATGTATATATTAAATCTTTTCTCTTCCCTGCTGCCACATGAAATGCCCACAAACACAGCCTGGGGAATCAACCAACTAATTGTGTAGTGAAAGCAGTAAAATGGAGTATGGATAAAACATTATCAAATGAACAGGGTTAGCAGCTTCAAAGATGGGGCTATTTTTATTTAAGATGTATTACATTTGATTTTCTTCATGAACTGTGCAAAGTACAATATGTTCAGACAGAATGTCACTCTAAAGCAGACAATAGCCTTTTAATAATTCAGTCTCTATCAGAAAAACTCAAGATCAAACTTGACCTTGTTTCTCAGTTTAGAGATGTATTTCATAGACTCTCTGCAGGCTTGTTAGCCAATCACCCATCTTGGCTTTCTGAAAAGGGGGCACTATAGGAAAAGGATGGAAGGAGAATACATGACAGATAATGTTGGAAATAGATTGTTTATTACTCCTGAGACATACTTTTTTTTGCTTGACTTCCCAGTGAAATAAGGCTTATGCAACTGTGTCTGTAACTTTGAAATCCATTAGATAACTTTGGTTGCATCTAAAAGGGAACAAGGGGTTTCTACTATTTTTATATATATACAAAATTTTACAGTAGAATGGAGGAAAAGGAACAAATTCTAACAAGGAAAGACATCAGTTTAGGATCAAGCACTGTGCCAGTCACCTGACAGCTCATATTGACCCACCAGTCAATATGTGTGGATTGTGGTGCAGTGTGGGGTGTGGGCTGCATTTCAGTCAGTCAGGGAAAAAGAGATACAAAGAGTGATGGGGGAGAGCAGTTCAGAGGGCACTGGAGGAAGATGTATGAGGTCACAGAGCAGCACTCACCTGTATTACAGCTGCTGCCCTTAACACAATTTCCTTTTACTGTGAATTATGCTTTATGGTGATGCTGTTATATCTGTGTCCAGTGATATTTCTTCTACTGCAAGCATACATGGTGAGACTCACTGTACTAACTGTTTACAGTTTATTAAAATTATCTGGATCCCTTTATTTCGGTGAAACTGGATAAGGACTGTCCTTCCATGGGATCATTCATGATGTCTGTCCAAGGGTGAAATGAGTTGTCTTCTGAAGAAATCATTCTCCTCCTGATGAAAGAGGTCGTCTAAATGGCTGGCTTAGACTTGACAGCTGACTTCAGGGAACATAATGGTGAAATCAAATATTCTGGTTACTGATGAGCATCTTCTGTTCTCACTCAATATGGTTGGAAATAGATGATCTCTACACTTGCAAGAGGTTAACCGAAGGACCTTGACTTTCTGGAGTCCTTCCTTGAAGAAGCAAAAAGCCTCCTAGCTGTCTAGTGAATAGCTACAAGAAACATAATGGTGACAGATCTTCACATTTGATTTCCATGCTGGTTACACTGCCAACAATTTAAGTGTGGGAGAGTAGTTATATTAGGAGATTGGCTTGAAATCAAACAGCCAGTCTTGTAAGTGGAAGGAGTGTTCTCTCCACATATTTCCCTGTTTTCTACAGAGGGGATGAACAGTGAGATGATGAAGCTTGCTGTTAATAAAAAAGTGTCATCACAGTCTCAAGAAACATCAAATGTGATGATGATTCAGAGAGTAACAGAAAGGTAATAGCATGCAATGAAGTGCATATATACTGTACTGATCAGTGAAATGACAGAAATATTTTAAGGTTTGCATGTGTAAGAGAAATTATATTTGTTGAGCAAACCAAAACCAGGCTCTATCTGTACCTGAATTGGGGGAGTCCTAGAAGAAAGGCTTGGGAAAAGGCAATTGCAAGGGGAATATGACAAGGCAGGAAGAGAGGGTTAACAAGCAGCAACAATTCACTCTTTTTCAAAGAAGAACTATGATGTCTCTTGAGACAACTAAAGAAAACACTATTTTTAGTGACCAGACATAGTGATGCCATGAAACTCTTCCATGGGATCTGCAGAGGTCAAAACCACTTTCAGGTTACAGCAATTGTTAAATCTAACATGCACAACACAGTCCCTCAAAGCCTGGCTGCTGCAGGCTGAGGGGCTGCATCCTTGCTGGGCTCTTGTGTGTGTATCAGACTTTTCCTGGTTACTCACTGCTGCTGCTGCTGCTGCTGGCAGGGACAGGTCCCAGCCTGGGTGACACCGTGGCTCATCTGCTGCAGCCCTTCCTGTGCCCTGCCCATCAGCACAGCCAGAGCCATCCTCAGCCTTGGCATCAGCTGCCCAGAGCCACTCCAAGCAACCCAGCAGATGCATGTCATCACTCTTCAACATTTATTATTGTAGCCCGTGTCAGATTTTCCCACCTGAGTTCCCAAGTTACTGAAGCTGAATGCAGCACTGCCTGAGAAAGCAAACAAAACTGAACATCTGAAAAATCTACAGGATAAATACATTCAGGAATACTTTAGCTTTCAAGCCTTCTCAAGACACGAAACTGATTTTTTAATGGATAATAAACTGAGTGGTAGAGTTGGTGTTTATATGGGAACATATCCATGCAAATGTTAGAAGTGACAAATCCATATTTCCTTTTATATTTTCAGCTATTTAATCAGTAGCTATTTTCCTACTTTTTTTTTTTTTTTTTTTTACATTTTAACACTGAATTGTTAGATTCACTTCCCATCGCAAAATGCTAAAAGAAAGCCTTATGATCAATACAATATTTTCTCAATAGTGAAACTGTTTGGTTACACCTAGTGATCACATAATGTTCCTAGTATTAGACATCATATTGCTATTTTCACATCTAAAAATGTCTAAGCATGGTACAGTTTCTAATTTCTTTCCAAAGATATATATTGTAAGCAGAATAACATGAATGGGTTAAATGGATTGATTGAAAACTTTAATTGGCTGTGAGCACTTTCAAGGCTGTCAAAAAACGTCATACTATCCCCAATCAAAGATTAGGTAAATGAAGTATATACTGATTTTAAGATCTCTAAGGCTGATAAGACTATTGAGGCAATCAAGATTCAAAGATACCTAGATTATGTGTTGGAGAGTCCCAATAAAGGGATGAGGTGAATGTTCCCTCTCTTAAAAATAAGAGTACATTGCAGAAGATCACATTCCTTCTCTTGCTGGATTTTCTCCAGGTACCAGCATGGTTCATGGGTCTCTAAACAGCCAGGATTGGTCTGATTCATTTGCTTTCATAGGTTCCCCACATCCTCACAGTGGGGTGTGTTTTGTAGGTATATTAAATTTCAGGAAGAAGAATATAAAGACAACCTGATATATGTCATGTATCTTCACAATGACAAGAAGATGTGCATTTACAGAGTGGCTGTGAAAATGTGAGTTTGGTTCCAATAATTATACCTGCACCTTTGAAGGAGAAGTTGTAATAATACAGTAGAGCTTTCCATCCTGTTTTCAAAGAAAAATAGGCAGCAGGTTGACATAAATCTTGTAAATTCTTTGGAAAATTTTTTGCATATATTGTTCAAGCAACAATGACAGTGTACTGGTAAATATACTCAGGCTGTGTACTGTGAGTTTCTGCCTGGGTTCACAACAAATTTTCACAAATGACAGGAAAGAAGTTGTTTTTCTTGGTATTGCTGAAATATGCAAGTGGCTGTACTGAAGAGAGTATTATTTTACTCATCTGCACTAGGGAGGTTTAGAGTGGTTTCTGTATAATTTAGTTCTTAGCAGTTCCATCAGTGGCAGCAGTGTGAAGCTCTATCAGCCTTTCAGCTCCGTGTTTTGCACTGCAGTGAAGCATCTTTGCCTTTTGTTACGAAATTCTAAAATGTATTTAGGGGTTTGGGACTACAGGCACAGGATGTATCTGAAACTCTTTAGGTGCTCAAAAATGAAGGGTGCACGTTCAGATGCCAGCCCCAGCCTCAGCCTCAGCCTCCCTGCAGGAGAGCTGGTTCCTGTGGATGTTTGTGCAGTGTGCTCAGGGGTGAGGTTGCACCCTGGGATGGGATCCCTTAGCAGAGGCTGTGTAGGTATTGACAGATAAATATTTTCAAGGGATGCCTCAGACTTGCTGGATTCTGTTCCCAGCCTTTGACATTTTCTCCTGTGACTTAGCAGCAAGACTGCATCATGGGGGTCAGTGTATTTTAAGCAGACACTTTAAATTAGACTGCTAAAGCCATATTTCAGTTTGGAAGTCTACACTGTGTTTCTGAGATGCTTGGATGTTTTTGAAAATTCTCAGTGCGTATTCTGTGATGAGCTGTAACCTGACAAAAGTATCTCATAAAACTGTAATATTATTCTTTAATGTTACTCACAAACTTCAGTGCCTCTCTTCCTTGCACTTTAAATTCCTGCCATTTTTATTTGATTTCTAATAAAAAAGCCCATTAGTAATAATGGTCCCTTGAAACATTCAGTTTCAGATTTCACCCAGCTAAAGTCTGGCATTGTTAGGCATTTTGAGCACTGCTGAGTAACAGGCAAAGTGCATTTCTCAGTGTCAAATATCTCATCTGATACGGCTCAAAAGAGAGGGAATAGGGATGAGTGAAATTATTTTAATTCAATTACTCTTAAGGAAAGAATCAATACAAATATCCTTTTTGCAGAGGCAACAGGATAGAGAGTGACCCTCCCCCTCCCAGCTGCAATTTTAAGTTTTTTTTCCTTTTGATTTGTTTGTGTGACTATATACTACATAGTATATATATACACACTATATAGTATATATAGAGTATACCTCTTGGAACTTGGAAAGTTCAGAGGTTTACTACAATTAAAAAAGAGAAAAAGGATTTTAAAAAACCCCAGGTAACTTTGGGTGCAGAAATCAGGGAGAAAACCTTAGCCCCAATAAAAGCAGTGACTCCTGTGGAGTCAGGCCTCCATCCTTCTCACTCCTTGTGGGAAACACAGCCAGGGGCAGCTCCCCAGGGCTTTTCCCACCTTTTGGCATCTGGAGCAGTCTGAGCCTGTGCTCGGGGCTGGTTTCAGGGATGTTTATTCTTCTCACAAGGGAACAAAAAGCCCCATAAATACTCAGTTGAAAAAACCCAGGTGGCATTGTCATATATAAGCACAGAATTCTGTGTACATTCTTAAAGGACTTTTTCTTTTTTGCATTTTTATAAATGAAAGGGCAATGCTCTCAGAATCCTCTCTCAAAGGATGTGAAGATCTACATCTCTTCAGATCAACTTTTGCCTCTCAGCTGTATTTGCCATGGCATTCTTCTGACAACAGTCATATCAACACAGCAGGATATTGGTGTGACACATGGGAGAGCAATGTGTCAACAGAGAAGTCTGAGCAAACGTCTGTGGAAATATTTCATACTTCATAGAGGTACAAAGAAGAGAAGGGTGCAGAATAAACTCATTTATGTCCAGATAGATTGTTTTTAAATACTGGTCTTCATCTGGGTAGATGAATTCAGCTCAGGTGAGTATTTATGTCTGTGAGATAAGAAGCAAGCAGCTGCATAAGGATGCAAACCCATCTGGACAGGGACTAAAGGAATGAGCCAGGCTTGGGTACTCAATGTGCCCCTCCTGGGGCATTGACTCCTCCTCCCCCATCACTGACATTCAATTAAAACCCTAATGACAGGGCTGCAATTAGTGCTGGGCTGGGGGAAGCCTGAGCCCTTCTGACTGATCTAATATTGTGCATTTGAAAATCAACCACATAAACCCACAGTATTTTTTAGTTCTGCAGATTAGCTAAAAATCTGAGCTCTCATATCCTTTCTGATTTACTTATTCAAAGATCGTTGCTAACCAAATATCTAATTTTGTTATGGTTGACGTGGCTTGCAGGAGACAGAGTCTTTAGATTAATGAATCAAATGAGATGGGTGGATGCTCATTCAGGTAGGCAGTGTCTGATGCTAGTCAGACAATGTCTGCAGCTCCTTGATTTTATAACTTTTTATTCAAATTGTGGTGAGACTAATGATACTAATTTTATAATTGAAGTGGGTTTGCTCTAGCATCATCTGTATAAGTGGCTTGCCATCTATAGTGGTAATTAGTGTTTTCTTCTGTTTTGATTTGGTGTTTATTTTGGTCTTAAATCTATTTTCACATCATCACTCCAGTGCACTATTCATATGTTTGAAGTAACTGCCTTTTTAGCTCTCCACTCGGATGGCTTCCCATGCATCAGTGTCAAATGTGCTTAAAGAGCAGTACATGCAGCATGACAGCAGATTACTGATTGTAGTGTCCTTTGTGAAAGCAGCAAATCCTTCTGACCCCACTGACCTCCCTCTGCAACCCTGGGATTTAGTCTTTGACCTTTCTGTCCTTCCCTTCATCCCCCAAAAAGCAAAGTCCTACCAAAACTGCTGATGGTATATGATACAGTTCTCTAAACTCTGGGAATTTCACAGGGTTAGCTTGAAATTGCTTGGTGTTTAAAATTATCTCTTATTTAACTTTATAAAATCAGCAGGTAGGTTTATAAATTGAATAACATCAAAATTATTGCTATAGTGCTACTGACCACAGAACACGTACCTCAAAAAACTCTTCATGTGTTTGTCTCTATAGAGGTGAAAAAAGTATTGATCCCTTTGAAAATTAAACCTCATGCTCATGATGATGGCAGTTCTGTCATCAATATTCTCTTTTTTTGAGGTGGGGAAAAAAAATGAAATAAAATCCAATGCAAGTGGACCTAACTCTTGAGTCTAAGGGAGAAGTGTGTATGCATAGTCAGGGCAGTATCAGGCTCAAAGTGTTTTATTTCATATTTTGGTCTGGTGGATACATTTGGAAATTGTTTTTGAAGGATTATAGAGAATTGTAAGGACTTATGTAAAGTTGCCTTCTTTGATAACTGCATTACTACAAAATAAAATGTGAGGGTGATTTTCTCAGATTGATCCTGATACATGGTGATAGCAGCAGTACAACTACACATGAGGCGTTTTCTATGGAATGAAAAGATAGTTACAGTTTCAATACCAATATCTGATGAAATTTTATGGGCAAAAGTCCAAAATTCCAGACTCTATCAAGAATCAAAAAAGGCTTTAGAAAATGATCAAAAATTTAAAAAGGGCTGTATATTTCCAAACTGGCAGAACCAAAACCACAGAACTGAGGAGTTTAAAAACAATAATAGGAAAATATATTTTGACTTCCTGCTAATATCCATTCCAAACCAGTGAAGGATAAACTAAGTTGAATGAACTCATGTTGACGTGTCAGGTTATGCAATGACATGAGAAAAATAAAATCTAATTCTGTGATGACATTGTAGCCTCCTGTCAGAGCTGAAGATAACAATCATCTTACCTAAAAGTATTTGATGGGTCTGGTCCTGAATGGGGAAAATTGCTTAAGACATTAAAATTGAATACACAAAGGGGCTGGCAGAACAGTGAAGGGAGACCTCATGACATCTTACAAGCTGAAAAACTGTTTATTCTCCAAATGTAACCTCTGTTGGGGGGAATTGGAAAAAGTCCTCACAGGGCAGTTTCTTCATTTGCAGGCACTTTGGGTTTGAAATGTCATCTTTCTTGTGATTATCTGTCAAGGATTTATAAGCTTAGAATAAAACACCATATCCACTGATCTGTATTCCCAGTGGATCTGATTTGTTTGTTGAAAAGGGTAGAATCTCATCCAACCCAGATATAAGAAAGGCTTTCCTTTATTGCCTCTGGGAGACAGACTGTAGTCTGCAATCATATTTCTTCAAAACAGCAGATATACATGTTGTTGACCTGAATAATTAGATGAATAAATTCTTACAAACATAACTGCTATGCTATTCTCAAATTAATTTCCTAAAATTATGTTGAGATTTGTTTTTTAGTTCATAAATTGGCAGGAAAGGCTTTGAAAGAGAACACGGGGAACTCAGAATCATATTGGTATGAGCCTGGCTCTGCTCCTAAATGATTAAAATATGCCTGGATTTTGCCCTTTGGGTTTTGGAAACATCTTTATGTATTTCTTTTTAAAGACAAAAGCTGCACATAGTTTTGTTTTATCTCTGTCAGCCAACTTCAGGAGGTAAATATTCAGAATGGCATAGGTGAATTTAGATAATTGTTTCTTTCTAGCTAAATTGTGAGATTAAATTCCCCAGACACTGAATTGCAAATATCCTCCAAGGATTTTTCCTTCTACTGATCATGAGCATTTTTTAGAACTAGAAATTTTCTTTGAGTTGGAAATATCATACAAGTAATAAATACTCAGAATGATTTCCACCTTTGATGTCCTTCTCGTCTTCTTTCATTCATAGTGACATTCATCACAGAGGAAGAAAGATTGCACCAGAGGTTTAATGAGAGTGAAGCATCTAATACTTATGACATGCTTCAAACTAACATCCACGTGGCCAAATCTGCTAGGTACTGCCTTGGTTTCTATTTTTATTTTAGCAGTCCTTGATCAATGGCAGGGCAGTTGCCAATCTATTAGGTTTTGTCAACTTGTTGTAGGTCAGACTGCAGAATTGTAAAACAATGTTTGGATGGACCCTCTTTACTGTCTGGGACAGAGGAGCTGAAAAGCCCTCCTGGAGAGAGAGGTGATACCTCAAGGTTTTTATCTGACACAGGGAAACTACCAAGGCTAATTTTTATACTGAAATAAGTAAGATAAAACTCAGTCATAGTTAGATGAAAGTACAGCTTGCATATCCAATATCTCCAACACCCCCGTGTGACCATCCATCATTCTTTCTGATTAACAGACTAGACAGTTGATATCAGCTAATATTAGGAGCTCATTCATCTATTAATAATTTTTCTTCAATTGTATTGAATTGCAGAACACATTACACCAAAAGAGAGTGTACAAACTCACAGGCTTATTTTAAAACAAACAACATTAAAATGCAGCAATCAATGTAGAAAGTTGTTTTTAACCACATCTTTCTGAATTTCTTTAAAGGATTTGAAAACATTACTGAGTTCAGTGTTACTAGCTATAAATAATAATTTATGCCACATTTAATGCTAAGCAAAAAATTGAGCTGAATTCAGGAAGCATCCAGGAATCTTGTAAACTCCAGGGTAAGGAGCACAGGCTAGATACACACTTTTCAAGCTGCCTGTAACACATTTCCTCTCCCAAAGTATGATGGCATCTGCACCTCTTTTGCATGCACTTTTCTTCCAGGGAAGGAGAATTTGGGAATGAATTATGGACCAAGTGAAGGAGGCAGC
The DNA here is from genome assembly GCF_028551555.1 of Melozone crissalis. Lineage (NCBI taxonomy): Eukaryota > Metazoa > Chordata > Aves > Passeriformes > Passerellidae > Melozone > Melozone crissalis. Next base: position 55,026,266 of record NW_026535791.1, on the reverse strand, counting down.
AAGGGCAGGAGTGGTCTGATGGGGACAGGGGTGGGAGCAGCACGCAGAATCAGCACAGAAGGGATCTGCTGGATTTTGGGAACCTTTGAGAAATCATAGATGCACAGGAGCACAGAATGATTTAGGTTGGAGGGGACCTCAAGTTTCACCAGATCAGGTTCCTCAAAGCATCCTCCAGGCTGACCATAACACTTCTAATGATGGGGCACCCACAGCTTCTCTGTTCCAGTGTCTTACTACCCCTGCAGTCCCTGGGGTCCAAAACTGTGACAGTAAAGCCTTCTCATAGCTGTTCCTTCCTCCATCTCACCCCTGTCACAGATGAACTGTCTTGGGAATGCTTTTTCCCTCTCAATTTCAGGGAAATTTGTCAGTGTGCTTCTCCAAGACCTGGTCACGAACAAGAAAGAGTAGAAAGTATGCAGTCCTTGCAGAAAAACTGGGAAAAAGTAATATATTTGCTCATGGCAAATTTTCACAGCAGTTGGCTTTCCACCAGCCCTAGTGTGGGTTTGATCATCCCTTTGACAATAAAAATTGTAAATGTAACATGAATTTATATAGGCAGAATGTAATGACCTTAGATATGAGCAAAATCCTCGCCTCGAGGAAGACAGTGGAAGCTTTGCCATTGGTCCCAGTGGAGACAGGATTATGCTTGTAGTTTTGTCAAGATTCTATCATAACATTATTGTTTTTAAAGTGTCATTGGATATTTAATTGCATCAAGTGTGAGAGTTTTTATTGTGTGATTAAGAAAGAGGGGAAAATATCATTAGGCTGAGAGTTCTGTCAAGGCTGACTAGTTATATTCAACATGTCCTTAAGAGGTAAATCCTCTGGGACAGTGGTATTTAATAATGTTTAGGAGGTATTATCTTTCAGAAAATCTAGCTGCTACAGAATTCTCCAGCAAATCCTTGCAGCACTGTATTCAAAATAGCTTTGTTTTTACTGTGCATGAAAGTCTTAGATGCAGAGAGCCAAGTCAAAGAAGAGTATCTCAAATTTATTGGCATAAGATTGTATTTAAAGCCTGATCTGACAAACCACTTAACTATATTTTTAACCTCAAGCATGCTAATTGTCTTTGCAACTTTATTCCTGGCTGAAAGGAATATTTAGGCAGTTTAAAACCCCTCATGGTTTCCAAGAATAACAGTCTCTTAGCATGCCATGTTTCATTAGAATGAAAGATATAAAGAAATGGAATGGAAGTGGGAAAAGAAATGGGAGAACTTCAGCTCATAAAGTGAAAATATGATCAGAAAATTGCTGGACTTGTACTATTCCATGGATAAAACAGAATTAAAAAGTGACATTTAAACAGAGCTGTACTTTTGTCCACTGTAAATATTTGTACATGTTTGGTAACTAAAACCACAAGGGGAAATATAATTAGCAAGGACCATCTGGATAGTATGTCAGGGAGATCAAAGGATTGGTATTTTCTCCTTTTCCATCTCCTTACAGATTAAGTTCCATTCACCTGCTTCTCACCACTTAACCCAACTCATTTCACTTCATCCTTCAAGGCTTTGGTCTTGTTCTCCTTGAAAAGAAACAGAAAGTGCTTGCTTGGGAGCCTGACAATAGTATTCCTCATGTGGCCTTAACATTTGATGCTCAATTGTATACAGAATCCTGATGCAGCATTGGAGGCTTTGCCAGCTTTGGGGACAGCCACAGACACAACAATTAAGCATCAAACACGACATTTTTTCTTTTCTTCTTTTATAGGGAAATGTGCATTTTATAAATTTTTTACATTGTCTGTCATAATATAGGTAGATAGAGAAAGGATTTGTCTACAGTAGAGGCACTCAGGAACAGCTTTTTTGAAATCCTGCACAAAGATTTTGGTCTCTCTTCAATTAGGGACAAGGACAATTAGGAACAATGCAAATTTTTCCTATTAAAATCCTTAAATGTTGTTATTAGCTATCACATTTTTGAACTCTTCTTCCTACACATCAAGGTGTTCTTTTTGACAGCACGTTTAACTCTAAGAAGCTGTGCATGCAATCTCTTTATGTTGCATTGAAAGTAATTACTGGGCATATAATGAATTCTCCTTTATGTCTCTAAGCAGATGGGTTCCTATTATCAGGTTTTCAGAACAAACTGATTATATAAAGGTGTTGTGTCACAACTAATTCCAGGAGTCAATGAGGTAAATAACCTCATTTATTAATGATCAAGGAAAGTAAGAGGAATTCATTATCTCACACTTATTCTCTGTACCTGATTTTTATCCCACTAGAATGAAGGTGAGATTACACTGCTCTGAAAGCTGGTAGGGGAAGGCCACACAATTTAAAATTAGTTTATGCTTGGTTGTCAGTCTTTGGAGCTCCCAGAGGCAGCAGTTCAAGAACAGAAAAAAATTCAAATATTCAAAAGTCATTACTGACTTAGTTACCTAAGTTCTGACTACAAAACATATGCTAACAATATTTTTGTCTGTTATGGTCCAAAGTTATGCCTGGTAAAATTTAACTAATCTCATTAGAAGGGTAGTAGTGATGTGTATAACTCAATGGCTTTTCTCCTGGGAATACTCTTACACAGCTTTATGAGAATTAGCTGGTGTGTTGATCAGTGATTGTACTGATAACTTGGATATTTACTGACTGATTTGGGCAGTACTCTGCAGAGCTGACAGGTAGGAGAAGGGTAAGTGGCTTTGGCAGCCCTCTCTTCAAAATGAGAGCCTTGGCTCCCCAGAAAAGGCCCAACTTTAGACAAGGCAATTTAAAGATCAATCTAGGTGAACTGATGCAATCTGCTAATGCATGTACATTTAAATTAGCTAATGACACAGGCAACATTGCAATCGATCTCAGTGTGCCTGCATTAGGCTTAGCCTTGGTTCAACACAGATCTAAGTTAAAATAAGATCAATTGTTTTTGAAACCCTGCAGCTTTCCTGTGTGGACAAAGCCTGCCCCCACCCTGAAGTTGGCAGCGCTCTGACAAACTCTAGGAAGACTATTTTAGCTTATTTTAAATATTTCCCCTCACTGAGTTTGTTTGGTCTATTAAAGTACAATGTGGTCAGTTGTGTGATCCAAGTGGTCCATTAAAAACAGAAGTCTAAAAGTGGGGTTCAAAAATCTTCATCCAGACCTTTAACTTCTTCTGACTTTTAAATACTCCTCTCTGGGTGACCTCAATAGGACTGGGGGTTCTCAGCACTTGTAAAAGACCCAAATAACTCTCAAACCAGACCATTCATTTAGGGGGTTAGATTGTATTTAAGAGGCTATTCAGTGTTCTGTTTTCAGATGTTTTGGATGCAGGATTAATTCAATTTTCTGTTTTCTTCAATTACATTCCTTTACAGATGACCACTCTTCCATTTTACAATAATTTAGCAGTCTTAAAAAAAGAGTTCTAAATATAACCTCCAATTTTTATTTCTTTTGACATTTGATACACATGGAAGCCAAACAATACACAGTTTAGCAAACTGTATATTTTTGTACAGTCATTCTCAGCTGCAGTCATCACTTGGCTGACAACCATCTGTGTCAACCTGCTTTTTCCTTCCCATTTTGCTCAGCTGAAATGAAAATAAATTGACAGAAATAACTTCTGCAGGAAAAGGGCAAAAAAAGTCAATAGAGTGGTGGGCATCTCCCTTCATCTTTAAGCACATTTTTTTTTTCTATGTTAAATTTCACTCGTATTCAAAATTAAAATGCTATTTATTTCAAATGGAAGAAGGAAAAGCCTGGAAGAAGAAAAACACAGCTTGTTTGCTTACAAGGCAAAAAGCTATTGCCAGCCCAAGTGGTCCAGCAGAACACAAGGTTGTTGAGGCTGTTGAGCAGCGCAAGGTGGGGGCTGTGGAGGGTAGCACAGGGGATGTCCCAGCGCTGGCAAAGAGGAAAGAGCTTGGAGAACCAGACCAGCTTAAGAAATGCTTAATTTGCTTTCTGCATAGACCAAGGTCTTTGTGTTCCACAGGCTTCTCTTTGCCTACTTTCACCTTCTACTTAAGGTTCCCTTCTAAGGTTATTTATCTGTGAAGTCAGGGCTTGGAGAAAAGGAATAGAAGAGAGGAGCTAAACTGTTGCCTTGAGGCTTGAAATCAAGCCAGGCTTGTAGGAATGTGGATTTGGTTTCAGAGGTGTTTTGTGAAGATAACTGGAAAACATTTTTGTGACTTGGAGTCACAAAATATGTTATCCAACAGTCCTTATAATTAGATTCTACCTTATAATTAGATTCTAAGCTGACTACCTGTTTCTACTACAAATATTTTTTAAACTTTGTAGTCATTACTGTAATCTGTACCTGTTAATCTCTTCAGTTTGAACCAGATAGGGACACCATGGAAATAATATTGTGTAGCAGTGTTAGCAGGGACTGTATCAGGTTTGCATAAAAAAACCAGCATTGAGGTTGCACAGGATTCTGACTTTTGATTTGCCCAACTACTGTAAGCTTGACTTGTAGAATTAATGCATTTCTCACCCCTGACCCCCATCCTCCATCAAGAAAGAAAAGCATACACATTAATAGGTAGGATGAAATTCTGGTCCTATTTAATTCAGTGGAAATTCAAAGAATTTCAAAGAATCAGAATTTGATATATTGCCACGTTTTTCTTCCCTTTTCATTTGTACTGCAAGACTATAACCCTGCATCATCTCTCTAAATTTTGCCAGTCTCTCAGAGCCATGTCAAATCCCTATCAAAACTCAGCATTGTTTAGTCACTGACTCATAGTTCACAGCAATGATTTTTCTCTTTCTGTCATAAAGAAAGATTGTCAATAGACATTATCTTAGTCTAAATTAGACATGTCCAACACCAATTCAGAAATATGTTTGGGTTCTATTATAGTCATATAACCAAAACTAAGATACGAAATGTATATGTTACAAATCCATATGGTTATGGCAGATTTCTAAGATATGCTAAAATCGTTCTTTCAGCCTTAAAAAATTTCATCCTATTAAAGATATGAAAACTGTGGTGTAAGGATACTCTTCTACAGATTGACTTGTCCATCACAGGGCCTTTTAATGAGTTTTGTTTAAAGTTATTCTTGGTGCTAAGAGCAATCCTGAGAAGTTTCAGCAGAGTTTGAGTCATGAACAATGTAAGAAGTCTGTGCACTAGAGTGCAGATTTCTCTAAGGCAGCTACCATTAAGCAAATAAAACATGGCATGCCTAATCCAGCTGTAATTCACCGAGGTCAAATGGCAGATGCGTGGGAGCTCGTGGCCAACCCCAACATTTCATCAAAAGATAGAATAACCATCCAAGTCTGTGGCAGGTTTTATGGGGCAAGGCTCAGGCCCAGTATAAACATAATTAAAAAGTGAAAGGAGAAAAATGTGGTCTGAAGCCACTAAGCAGAAGCTCTCACTGTCTCTGCAAAAATCTATAAAAGAATGCTTTAATATTATACCTTTAAGAGTTTAATGCATTGAGTCAAACTGACTTTTTCTGGCAATTCTCTCACAGATTTTTACACCTTTTTGTCCTCTTTGCAGTCACAGTATTCATGCTATTTCTAAAAACCCCTAAAGTTTGCAAGGCCATTATGATAAAGACCTCTTTACAAATGATGAGTGACTGAGGAGACCTACATGGAAGCATGGGTGCCACCAGCACTGCCTCACCTTATATCTTACTGGGTCAAATCAGAGGACATATTCCATATAATGTGACTTTAGTAGGAGCTGTAGTCACTCTGCAGCTGTCATTCATATTCTTGCTGTGTTTGTGGGTTTGATACAGAAGAAGAGAAGGGGCAGTTCACTTTCCATTAGTGTTACTGGGCAAAAGGCTTTGGTACCTGGCATAGGACTGTCTGCAGAGCCCTGCTTCACTCTGTCAGCTTCAGGATAGGTTAAGGGCCTCAGTTCCAGCCTGCCTCCTCTCACTGGTCAGTATATTAAACAAGTCAAATAATAAAGAAGATTGATAGAAACAAGCTTCTTTGCTGAAGAGTAATAGAATGGAGCCAGCACTGTTCTCACTTTTGAGTATGGAGTGGGATTGGGAAGAGATGATGCTGTTCAGGAAAGAGTCCAACACACATAAACAATTTGTCACAAGCAAGAGACACTTTGACTGAAAGACTTGGTTGTGCTTTCACCCAGGAGGTCTAAGCCAAAGGTCTTCAGCAATCAAATATAGAACTAGTGTTTAGTCTGTTAGCACAATTTCAAGAGTCAACTGACTAATGAATGTCAATATGCAATTATGTGGGATGCCAACAGTCTGCAGCTCAGCTTGTGCTAGTCACCTTTATACTGTACTTATATAATAAATGAATGCAGAAAATCAACTACCCATGAATATTAAATAAATCCTTAATGGTAGTGGCAAATTTTAGAATGACAAGGAAATTTTGTGTTTGATTTTATTGCATCATTGAAGTGTTTTCTTGTAGCCCAGTATTACTCAGCACAGTAAATATGAATATACATCTTTAATACATTTCAAACTCTATTACCTGTGTTATAGTCTTGCATTAAAAATAGCCTTATTACTTCATGACAAGCTTTAAGAACCTGCATATCACAATTGCTGTGAGGGAAATCCTTGTTATTGTATTTTGTGTTCAGCACATCTGGTTCATGTTCTTCTGGCATTGTGCAAAGATAGCATCATAAGGGGGCTGAAAATGCACGTGGCACTGAAAATGCATTAAGATGACATTTACATAATTATTTCAAGAGTATCCTCGGAAGCAAAACTGCAGGAAGGAAAGCAGGTCAAATGTTTAAAATATTGGAAGGGTAAAAAGGTCAGAGCAGTTCTGTGCAGGTGGACTGTGATCCAGCAAAACATTTAAAACACATGCTGGGGAGGAAGCCACTTGCTGCTGAAAGCTTCAAAGAGCAGCTCCAAAGCACATCACCTCACTCCCATACAGCTTTTTGCCATAAAATAATTATGGAAATATCTCAGGGGGAAAACCTTTCATGTGTTTTTTCTGCTTTTCCTTTCCCCTGGATTTCCTCATAAAATGATATTATGATGTACCAACATAAATGATTTAGGAGGAGGTGGGAGTTTTTTCCTGAAAATACATCTCTAAAAAACCCAAGTTTATCCATCAAAACCTGCTTATTTTCTAAATTAATTTGGTTTCCTAGATGTTTTTTGCTCACTAATTCTTTAATTAGGTAGCTATGCTTTCTGCCTAAAATATTGGGAAAGCTGTGTAGGGGACCTTCTTGGTCATAAATATTAATTTTAAAATGCCTTTGAAAGAAATCCAGTTATTGTTATGACTGAATTTCATGGAATAAATATGATGCTAAGGCAGATGTAAATTCTTCAGTTACATCAAACAAAATAATGTAGTGGCCAGTATAAATGGCTCTTAAATAATGGGGATAAACAGAACAATTTATAATGGCAATCAAATTAGCATTAAATAATTTGGTATATTCTTGAGGATGTGACTTGTTATGTTAACATCAGCATAATATACTGTCTTCCAAAAATCATTTAATATGATATCAAGCACATTAAAAGGAAGACTTTAGGGTGCAATACAATCATTAGTCACAGTAGCTACTTAAAAACTGCCTGGTTGTCCAGCCTTGAAGACTGGAGGGATGGAGTCTTGACCTATGTCAGGAATTCAAACAAAATCTTGGGTAAGAGATTTGAAATTTCTGTTCCTCTTCTGTTCAGGGAAAATGGGAAGTTAAGCTGGTCTGTGGTTGTATGGGGAATGAAATTTTGATAATACTTCACCCAACAGTGTATAATAAAAAGGTACAGATGTTGGCAATGGAAGGGGGACAGGTTCAGAGTGAAAATAAGGCATGCAAGGCCCCCTTAGGCAGCTGAGTGTTGGTCATGCAGGATTGCTGCAGATGTGGCCAGGACTGGCCATGCTTTCCAAGGTGGAGCCCTGTGCAAGCCCACACAAGCCAAGACCAGGATTTTGAAAATGCAATTAAACATTGTTACAGAGAAGGCCCAAAGGGTTCCCAGCAGGGAAATGATAAGGATGTGCAGTGAATCTGCCTTTCATTTCAACAGCATCATTGGAGGTACTCCTGTAGAGAAGGTAGGTTCAGCTGGTGGTTGCCTTATAAGTGATTTATCCATATTGCAAATGTGCTTTTAGGAAGGCTGTGTATACAAATAATCTAAATTTGGAACATTATAAGCACCCAATAAGGAAAATTGGGTTTGTTTGTTTGTTTCATGTAGACAGTGGCTCTAAATCTCTAACTGCAGCTTTTAAGCTTCAGTTTTGATCTGTTTGGTTCATCAAGGCTGATGATGTTTAAAAATGCACAAAGTCAGTAGGTTGGAAGAATTGTTACATTTCCATGTCTTTTGTAATCAGAGAGAATAGCAAGTGCTAATATTAATACAAACATTCTTTCCTCTCTGCATACTGGTTGCTGCAGTTGTCACCTGACTGTTCAAATAATTTCAGGGACATTTGTCAGATTCTATTTTACTAATACATTTAGCCTCCTCCTGGTTTTGACTGGTTTTTTTTTCTTTTGTTATGGAAATGAAAGTACATGATCCTGCAACAGTTATATAACAAGATTAGTTTTTATTTGATTATTTAGTGCTCTCTAGTAACAATTGTTTTTTTTCATTATGCTGGATTGAGCACTCTGATTTCTCTGCATTTCCACTTCGGGGCTGCTCCTGCTTGCAGAGATGACTCACCAAATGCACATAGTGCTGTCATGTTAGTGGTGCTGAAACAGGAATCCAAGGCATCTCTCTAGCTTTTAAAGAATTATTCTTTAGTTAAACCTTATTAATGGCTTTTAAATTACAGCATAGGTACCACATAATTTCCAACACACCTCATGCATGCTGTCCCTTATGGACTTTATGTAATACACATAGTTTAGCTTTGGAATACTTAGTTTGCTACTGGTTTAATTTGTTTTTTGTTGTGGTTTTTTTGTTTGTTTGTTTTTGGTTTTTTGTTTTTTGTTTGGATTTTTTTTTTTTTGTTTTTTTGGGGTTTTTTTTTAAGGTTTCATAGATTGAAATTTCCACCATAATTAATCTAGGACATAATTAATCTAGAGGCATTGCCTGACATTCTTATTGCACTTTCTTCTGCACCAAAATCTGCTTGCAAAATTACTATGCCACCAAAATATGCTTGCAAAATTACTTTGTCTTTTGCACCTGATTCAGCTCTCCCTTTCCAACCCTCACTTCTCCAGCAATGTGCATAACCATGGCAGCAAACACTGCATGGGTCATTTGGAGTTTGTTGTCCCCTGCTGCTTGACTGAGAGATTTTTCAGGTAATTTAACTGAGGGATACAAGGGGGTAGTGAGGGAGCTCTGGGAAGAAAAACACCTCCTGTCAGTGTCTGGCAAATGTGCAGGGGACACTGCAAGGAAACTGTGTAGGTGTGAGCATGAGGTGGAGCCTAAAAGGCACAGTAAAGGGCTAAGGAGGACAGAAGTGATGCACATCACCTAATGAGAGGAGATCAAGGATGATGGCTTAAACAACCTGCAGGCAGCCCGAGAGTGGAAAAGGACAGGACTGGGAGCAGGGAGCTTTGGGCAGGTTTGGGCTGCCATGCTGGCCCCTTGCACATTGCAGCCAGCTCTCAGCCAGGTCTTCCTGACAACAGGGACATGCAGAGTCTGAGTGCTTCCCAGGACAATGTTATAAGGCCCTAAACAGTGAGAGTTCTGAATGGTTTTAATGTATAATTCTAAATTTGTGATAATGAGACTGGTCTCTTGTCTCCCAAACCCAGGAACTTCTACACAATTATTTTTGCTGGGTGCACTTCTTCAGTGTCCATGATACATTGCCCAACTTAGGGGTGCATCAAAAGCAAAGAATCTGATTCAACATAAATGCTTCACATTGAACAGCATCCAGCATTTGCCAAAGATCTAGACTTAGCAGTAAGTCAATACAATTTAGTTTAGTGTGCCATGCAAATCCATCACTTCACCTCTTTAGCTCCTCAAGAATAAAACTATTTTTTAAAGGACCTTTATTCTTTAAGGAACTTCTGAGTCTTGGATCTTTCCAAACAAGAAAATCATCACAGAAATGTCAAGAGAGTTCACACAATTATCAATAAACTCTTTTAAGACAATTTAACACAGAATATAGCCTCAGCAATTATGACCCGCCAGATTACAAGTGATTGAAAATCATTATAGAATGACTTTTACACAAATAAATCTAGGAGTTATTAACAATCATAATTGTTAACTTCCAGCATAGGATCTGAGCTGTTCCCAAGTGTGTTTGGTGTATATTTCGTTGTGCAAGTCCAACTTGAAGTCGCTGGGGCCTTTTGTATCTTTGAATGGGAGTGTTCAGTGAGTGATGGTGGAGCACAGTTCCAGGCACATCCATGGCCGTGACTTTTCCTCCTTCAGCTGAGGAGGGAGACACGTGGCAGGAAAACTGTTCTGCTGAGGATAAAAAGGGGTGAGATACTGACAATATCAATAACATGATATTAAAAATTACTTAAGTTCTTTCTGTTTCTGACTCTTTGTTCATTTTCTATATCCCCTCCCAAAATCATACATCTTTGGGAATATTAAAAAACCCAGGCTTCTGATGGAAGGTTGCTAGGGTAACAGTTTGATAGTTCATTGAAGAGCTCTTTCCCAAATCCCATCTCAGAATTCTTACTGTATCTGTATTCATATTTTGAAAGCTTTCTGTGTATTTGCTCTGGAAAAGGGTATGAACTTAGTGAATTTGGAAAGACACATAGAACAGGAACATTCTTTTTCTAAACACATTAAAAAAAAGGAAGAACATTTGCCAGTTAAAGAAATTTTGGGGGAAAAATAATAGGATCACTCAAAATAATAATGTCTCTATACTTTTTTCGCTTGCCAGGATGATACACTAAGTAAAATTGAACAGGGAAAGGTACACAGGCTTCCTCCTTCCATGAAAAAGTGAAAAAAAGGTTTGCAGTAATTTATCTATAGTCAGGTATTGCTGTTATTTTGACATGAATGGAAACAAATTTTCCTGGATTCTTTACGCTTTTTTGTTTTGTTTTGCTTTTTTTTCCTGCCATTTATTTCAGATCTCAGAAAACAGAAAAATAATTCCTTCCTTCAAACTATAATAATCTTTCATAATAATTCATACTAGGAAATGCTGATAGTGAATCTAGTTGCTTATTTCAAAGACCTGAAATATATATTGAAAAGAAAAATAGTCACATGATTAAATAATTGTTCTTCAATGCTGTTGGCATAAACCTTGGACCACACTGTAAGCATCCTTGTATTTCCAGCATCCTTGGAGAGGACTGCTCTATGAAGGATATGTGTACTGAGCTGTTTTAAGGATCTGCAGGAAACATGGAGGTTCAGAAGTCAAACATGTTTGATTGCAGTAAGTCTCAAGAAAGAAGACTTGAGAGAAAGTCTATGCTCTTCTTAAAAGCATCAGAATTGGAATTGCTTTCATTTTGCTGCCAGCTCAGCAGGTAGCATCTGATCTCTGATAAACCTCTAGTTATTCTTTACCATGGTATTAAACCAAAATTGCTTAAATTTAATTCTGTATATATTTGGTGTCTTTACCTACTTGAGTCAAAAGTCTATAAGGGGATATTTATTATCTGTAAATAACACCTAATTATCAACTAAAGCTCTTACTAGATAATCACCAGGAGGTTATCAAACTGTTGTGATATTCTCTAGAAATATAAATAAAGAAGAGAAAATGGCAACAAACAAAAGCAACTATGTTGTGCTTTGTCAGTAGTATTTGGCCACCAAACATAACCATGTTTATTATGAAGACTAAAACTGGTGAGGAAACCTAACCCAACTAGAAGCAGTATAAAGGGCACACTGAGACACCAAGGCAATGCTCTGTTTAGTTTGACATCTTGACCCAAACAGGAGAAGAGCTGCTGGGAATGCCTGTATAAATAATTTAAAGGGATCTGTTACTCATGAGAAAGGTTTTATGGAAGTATTTCTGTATGAAACATTGCCCAGCAGAAGGTAGGATTCAGAGGTATGGCTAGGGAAGTACAGATGAAAATGCAAAGGTACAGTGGGAGAGAGGGAGCTACACACAGGATTCTCAATGTTTTCTGTCCCCCTCACCTAACTCAGCGCTCCCTCATGAGGGATACAATAAGGGAAACCTCAGTGAGTGTCACTGGGTGGAATGGAGAGAGAGGTTGACTGCAGCATGAAGCTGAGGAGCACTTTGCTGCACAAGAAAGCAAGGAGGATGGAGAGAATGACAAGGAAGGAGCAAAGGAAGGCTGTCCCCATCCACTGGAAGAGCTGGTGGAAGGAGTCAGGAGGGACTCCCAAGGGGTCATGATACAGAACAGGAGACACAATGTCTGTAAGCAGCTCTGTGGTGGCTGCAGCCAAAATGGGAGATTTGTGTAATTTTTGGTTATTTGACTCAGTACATCTTAAAAATGATGCCTGGCAGACTAGAGTTATGAAACAGAAAGGTGATTCATTTCCTGGCCACAAGACACAAGCAACGAATGCACCAATTTTCACAATTACAGCTGATGGCAGCCACAGCACCCACTCACAGAAGTGCCTCATTTTCCCAGCCCAGACTGCTCGACTGGGAACACACACAGGTGGTGCTGAGGGGGCTGGCAGCCCTGCTCCCCTCTCAGATGAATGGGATTTTTTTTGATGGTGAAAGGAAGAGTCATACTTCCAGTGCAGAAGAATATTCCACAGTATCAGGACACCCAGGGAAAAAGGATCCTTCTTTCCCCTTGAGGACATTTGCTCTCCTCCTTTCTCCAGGTTTCTAAGGGAATTGCCTCAATGTCTTGGGAGCTGGGGAGGATTGTGCTCTTTGGAAAGAGCTGATACAGAGAGTTGTGCTGACCCAGACCTCGAAGGAAATGGTACAATCTGGGAAAAAGCTGAGGGGGAATAAAACCAGTTCAGTTTGACTTTGAAGGTTAATGTGATTAATGACATTATTTGGCTGACTTTGTGTCGGGATGTTTCATTCTCCTTATCCTTGCTGCATGAAGAGCAGAAGCAGAAGAGGGACAAAAAAGTTGGGAAAGGGGTATTTTGCAAAATGAAAACAATTTACCAAGGGTGATTCAAGCCTCTAATTAGCATAAACAACCAGACATCCTCCACTACAGGCTCTTCCCCTACAGCCTTAGAAACACAGAAATAACCCCTAGGAAATGCTCTGGACATAGTGGTAGCTGGGCTGCAAAGCATCACTACAGAATTTAGTATGCTGAAAGTACTGGAAGTACACACACCACTGTTTTTAACCAGGAAAACAGCAAGGTGGGATACAGAAAGGCAGCACTGCAGTTAATGCAGTCCTTGTGTTTGTTGCAATGCATTCTGCTTCAGGGCATGGACAGGGCAGGTGCATTTTAACCCCAGCATTTCTGAGGCATTGTCCTATGAAGTTTTAATTGTCTGCATCAGTTGAAAAGGGTTTTTGAGGCTGCATTTTAAACTCTGTCTCCTGTTCTCTTGTCTCCTCTAAGCAGTGGAAGATATTTTCCTATCAGTATTGGTTTCATCCAAACTGAGCTGCTAGTCTTGCTTTTGTGCAGATGAGAGTATGAGGCTGGTAGCTGTAAACTCTCTTTTGACATCCTTAATAACTCTCTTTGTACTTTATTGCCTTTTCAGCCTGACAGGTGGCATCTCTACCAATATGATCAGCAGTGTGAGTGCAGGGTTTGTGTGAGCTAATCATAAAGGGTTTTTCCTTCACTTAGGATGTTAAGTGTTTAATGCTTTCTGTAAACAAATTTTTAACTGTTTTTTTATTTTTCTTTTTTTTTTCCTTTTATTTCTCTGTTTAGGAGAAAGTGACATCCATTAGATTCATGCTTCCTTTTCTATTGTTTGAGAAACAGAACAGAATTATGATGGCTGGTCTATGTAGACACAAACCATCATGAAGGTCGCTGCACTGAAGGGCTTGCAACCTAAATCTGAGCTGCCAGAGAGTGACAACAGCAACCTTTTTATCTGTAGGAATCTTCTTGCCATCCAGTCCCAAGTGCCTTATGTCATTGTAAAAAAGCCAGGAGACATTTCAGAACCATTTTAAGGATACCTAAAAGATAATTCTGATTCAGAAGCAGTTAATATATAACACCATTCTATTTATGCTTTTCCTTCTTTGTTTATTGATATAAGGTAAAAAGAAATGACCTCATTAAAGGCATACTTATTTTTGCTCATAATGTTGGGGTTTTTTCTCCTAATACTCTCTAGCTAGCTGAGTGTGCTGTAGCAATAAGAAATTCTTTACAGGTATCCAGGCTGGCTGTTTGCATCAGATCATGTCTTTTTCTATGAGACTTTCCTGCTCTAATGAGGTTAAAAGTACCTTTTGCTGTGATTAGGGCTGTCCCTCTGGTGTAATAGAAGAGATGTGGTGTGCCTTTGGTACAGTCCTTGCCATTTTCTGCAGGACTAGTGAGATTACTAAACTGATCAAGACATCTCAATAATAGTGAGATAAAGAAAGGGTTAACCCTGTCCAAGGAAATGAATTGCTCATACTACTTGTTTGGGGTTATTTTGATTGTTGGCTTGATTGTGGTTTTTTGGTTTGGATGGGTTTTTTGGTTTGGTTAGTTTTGATTTTGGGTTCTGTTCTGTTTTCTTCATTTTGCACTCCAGATGTAAAAAGCATGAAGAAATTATTTTTTCTGTTTAAGGCAGGAGTAATGAAGTGATAACATAGAAGATGCTCATTAGCATATACACTGTCTCTGAGACATCCTAATTGCACTGGGACATCCTGGCTAAGATTATCTCCCCCCGGCTTCCCTTGGGCCCTTTCTGTGCCTAATTATTTCTCATAAAGAATCTATATTGTAACAGACAGGTCTCCATACATACCCACAGGAAAAACAAAACCAAACAAACCCCTTGGCAGCTTGCTGGCAATATGACTGTGTGCAGTGCAGCGCATACATCATTTGCAGTATTTCCCTGGGCAGTATTTCCCTTGGTCACACTGCCTTGCCTTGGGACCCCCCCTTGGAGACGACTGCTGGGTCTCTGGCCCTGCTCACACAGCCAGGTGACCCTTGCAGAAGAACAGAAAGTGGCTGCAATAAGCAATGGTGCTTGGTTAGCTGGTTTGTCTCCCCACAGAAACCTCTCCAGGGGGATTAAAACAGAGCCTCTCTCTCAAAGAGGTCTATGTTTTGAAGCAGTTTATCAGAAGGGATAACCATCTTCTTGCTCTTTGATTTCAAAGCCTGACAAAATTATGCATATGACAGAGCAAGCAATTTTTGCTGTGTTCCTGGATGTGCTCTGGATACTCTTCAGTTTTGCAGAGGAGTACATATAAATGCTCTCATCCACTCCCTGAGAAACCCCTGTATCAATAGCACAGCAAAGCTGCCTCTTTTACAGGCAGCTGGGTTCATGCAATCCCTCCCAATTTGCCTGACTTATAAAAAATAAGAAACAAAAATAAAAAAAAATAAAAAAACCTTCACAAAATTAAGCAAACCCACAGAAAACCTTCCTTTCTAGGTCATAACACATCCTGGAGTTATTTTCTCTCACCTAGACTTCTGAAAGAATATAATTTTTTCTTCAGTAAAGTTTTTTTTGACACAGTTTCCAGTTGTTAGAGCTGCCAATTGCTGGCAATTCCTGCTTCTCAGGGAGAGCAGAAAAGTTGATCTCACACTGTCATTTCCAGTCTGTTTTCCCAGCTCAGATGCCCATTTGCATGAGGGCTGGTGATGAACTGTGGCCACAAGAATTCCAAGCTGAATCTTGCTGTGTCACATCACTCAGGAGGTGGCACAAGGCTGGCTGCTGGCTGGAACAAGCCCCTGCTTTCCACGTTAGTGCTGCAGCTCAGATGAGCTCTGCTCTTCTGAAAGGTTTACCCAGCTCTGGGTCAGATTTTGCACTGGTTCAAGGGTGCATGAGCCAGCTGTCTTTCAGATGAAACTGAGATGTAAGATGTCCTCCAGAAAATCACCTTTAGAAGATGTTCCAGCTGACAATAGACATCCTCATGGAGCTGCTGAGGTGAGGCAGGAGCTACTCTAAAGTCACAATTCCCTGTCCCCATACTGAGTCTGGCTTGGATGGAGTTAATTTTTTCACAACAGACTCTATGGTGCTTTTTGGATTTGTGCCTTAACCTCTGTTGAGCACACATCAATTTTTGCTGAATGGCAGCTGGACACCAGGTCAATGCTTGCTGTTTTCACTCTGTCCTTCCAGAAAGTCATCTGCAGGTGAGCAAGAGGATGGGAGGAGTCACAGCCAGGACAGCTGACCCAAACTAGTCAAAATTATATTCTGTACCATAGAGCTTCATGCTCAGCAGTAAAATCTGGGGTAGTGGAAGAAGAAAGGGAGTTTTCATCTTCCAGGGTGGCTATTTCTTGGAGACTGGCAGGGCACTGTTTGTGACAGCAGGTGAGTCATTGCTTTTGCATCACTTTTTTTTTTTTCTTTTCCCCTTCATCTGTTTATCTTGTCCTGACCCAAAAGTTTAATTGCTTTTGCTTTTCCTGTCCTCTCCAGTGTCCCCCTGGGAGTGGGAATTGGAAAAGCAGCTGTGTGGGTGCTTGGCTGCTGGCTGGGGTCACTCCTCCATGCCCTGCCTCCACATGCTTGCAGAGCGGGGAGGGGATCCCCTGCACCAGTGGTTACTGCTGATCTGCTCCTTTTGTGCAGGGCATCTTGCTGCTGTAGACACAGACAAAATCTCATGTCTCTGTCACAATTAGACTCTCTGAATCTGAAGATTTATCACAGAATGACATGAATAAATTGAGAAGTAACTGGAATAGCAAACAGAACACTTGTAGGACACTCCAAGGTCTCTGCGTTCCTTGCAGTACTTACATCCCCAATACTGTGATCTTTTCAAATTAATATGTTTGACAAGAAAAAAAAAATCAATATTTTAGTCTTCTTTTTTATTTTTTTTGTAGTCTTCCATCTTCCACAAGAAGTATTTGATAACTATGAATGATCACCCAAAGTTTGAGGAAAAGGATAATGACCAGTACCTTTTCCTGATGGAGCTTTCTTCAAGAGAGACCAGTCTTGACAGACAGAGGACTGACTCCTGTTGAAGTTCCAGAGGCTATGAAATAATTCCCACAGGACTGCCAGCACCTACCCTACATCAGTCAGGGACAAGTATGAATTGTCTGTGCTGCTCTTAAAGCAGTGTGTATTTACTAGCAGAAACCATTTGTGTATAGCATTGAAATATGAAGCCAAATAGTCAGGAAACTTCTCTCAAAAATATATGAAAGGAGGCAAAACAGACAACTCTCCCTCAAGTTGCTCAATGCACCATTTGAGGAGATTCAAGTAAGAGCGTGATGAGCACGCCACAAGAAAATATGTGTAAGATAATGAGGTACACAAACCATGAAAATTTGCATCTGATTTTCTTGTCTTCAAATGAAGCATAAATACAACTTGAATTAAAATAAAGAGAAAAAAAAAAAAGAAAAGAAAGGCCCAAAGCATCTATATACCCTAAGAATACTGTAGAAAAATACCTGTTGTTACATTCATGAAAGCACAGGACTGTGCTCAGACTCTCACAATAATTTCATGCAAGGAAGGCTTTTCTTGTCTGAAAGAAAAAGCCAGGATAAAACCACCCACCACTGTAAATTGCTCAGACAACTTTAGTTTTTAATTTCTGATCTGTCACATTGGATACTGTTGTTTATGTTTCAATCTGATACAGTCACCCTGGAGGCCCAGCTGATGCTCAGAAATGCAACATTCAGTTTGTAGCCCGAGGGGCGGCGCAGATTTCCCTTCTTTTCCAGCTCCCACCCTTCGTATCGCAGTGACAGCTTTGACTGTGCACTAAGAGGGTAAATTTGTCCCCCTTCCACCTCATGGCAAATCAAGCAAGACTCAAATCCTAGGCGAGATCACACAGACCTGATGGTTGGGAAGGAAGGAACAAGAGGGAGATAAGGATAGAGAGTAGAAATTCAGTTCTGTTTTTTGTCCTAATCATCATGGATGTGGAGCACAAATTATTCCTTTTGACTTTGCGGCAGCCTTTTATATTTTGTTGTGCCTTCTGTTGATTTTTGTGATTTTTTTTTTCCTGTACGAGGAAAAAATATCCCCAGTTCTTTCTGTCTTTGCAGATGATTTTTAAATTCTGACTGTTCTTAAGACTCTGCTATGCCAAAGGAGAGGAAACCTCCCAGTCCTCCCACAGCCCCTGTTATATACCTGAACCTGAGGAACAGCAATGGAGAGCTGTTCAACAGGACCTTGGTGCATGAAAATACTGCAGGAAGGCCATCCTGGGAATGGGGATGATGCTGCTGCTGCAGAAATAGTGGAATAGTGTCTGCTGAATGATTTGACTATTTTGATAATAATAATGAACAATTTTTTTTTGGTGCTGTTTCCAGATGAAATACATAAGAGAATAATCAGTGTGTGCTGTGAGAAAACACCTTAATAAGTGCATTTCCCAGGTCTGCACTAAAATGTCAGAGACAGAAGCCAAATCTCCATATCCTTTCCTTGTTCTTTCAGGAGCAAAAAGAATTGCTAATACAGAGCTATTATCTAATAATATATAAAGAGATTAAGAGCGTTGATGATGCATACCAAAATAAGGCAGTGAATGATGAGAATAATAATGCAAGTACATGCCTTTGTGGTTAACTGCCCTCCTTTCCTTCTTTTGCCTGTTTATTCAGCCTGTGTGTCATGAAGAGAGCTCTCAGGGAAGGAGCTGCCTCTCTGCTGCTGCCCACAGAGCAGCCAGTGCAAGGAAACAGGTATTGATCCCTGCTTGATACCCTAAGTATCACTGCAGATAAAGAAAAAACCAGCAGTGTCTCTGTTGAATGGATTTCCATTTCCTTCCTTATGACAAAAAGACATACTCTGAATGACAGTGTTGAAAATGTCAGTGCTGAAAGAGAGATAATGAATAAAATAGAGCTGGATGAAGACACAAGAAAGATGGTGAATGACAATTTTGAAAGTTTGGATATTAATGAAAAAACAGGAATTTCATTGTGGTATCTTCTTAGTTTTTATTAATCTTTCAGTGCAGATCCTGAGTATTTCTGTCATAATAAGAATTTAAGTACTTACTATGTAAATATTACCAAATATTCTTAGAATATGATCCCATTTTCAGGTTTTGAAAAAATTTTATTGTACCAAAATCCTTGGAGAAAACGATTTGCAATTAGTGACAATTACTTTTATATATTTAGAAATATTAGGGTGGGGTAGGATAGGAGCTCCTATCCTAGTGAGCTATTATTTATAGCTGAGATGTATATATCTATATATATATGTATGTATATATCTATATATATGTATTATATTTATACATATATATTATATTTTAAGTGTCTACAAATATAATGTTAATCTAAACCCGTCTATATAATGTTTATCTAAATCTATCTACCTTTTTTGATATTTGTATGTTTATAGCTGGTGATGACAATTGTCTGATATTTTTTGGGAAGTTTCAGAGAAAATTTGCAGAGAATTTGAGATATAAGTTTTCCATAAGAAAGAACTATTGTATTTTAGTTTCCGTTTTTGCCATATTAAATGACTTTAACAAGGCAGCAGAAGAACATGTCAAGTCCCAAGAGCTGGAACATGCCAGGCCTTCTGAAATGCTGCTCCTGTCCTCTGGTGTTTCTGAAAACTGTGGTCCAGATTCCAAACGTGAAACCAAGCTCATTACCTGGCCACTGTTCCTCCTGTGAGCTCTGCTTGCTGAATTCACTGTCAGTGTTCAGCCTAAATAAATGTATGGGCATATATTTGTTCTTGTGCTCACATTGCTCATGCACCTCCCTAGGTTTGTTTCTGTCCTAATTAATCTTTCCTTGGCAACAGTGACCAGACCTCAGATTGCATCTCACTGTGAAGTCTATGGCACTATTCATCACTCCCTGTCTGCACTGGAAGTGTTTTCCCACCATTCCCAATGATTTAATTTATCCCATTCATTGCCACATGCCACTGCTGCTTGTACACATCTCTGGTCAACAGACCTCACAGTTTTTCTTTCTCCTCACCATTGCTCTTAACTGGCAAGTTCTCTCTTCATAACATTTGATCTTGATGTTCAAATTCTATTTTTATATTGCTATTTAATAATTGAGCCATTCTCACTCTGAGTATTCTTGTTCACTTCTCCTCAAATCATATCCCAATCATGCATACATACAATCATACAAAACTTTTCCCAGTTTTATGTTATCCACTCTTTTCTCCAGCATTTTCTGCTAATTCCATTAAGGAAACAGCTAACTGTTCCAAGACACATCTTATTTACAACCTTTTCTCATTAATTGTCAGTCTGTATTCTAGAAATTATTTTTATTTCACAATTCTGGAAGGAGGCTTAAGTAAACCAAGTGAATGTACCTTGAGTCATAGCATCTATTTCCATTATTTAGGCATTCCTCGGTAATATGTACTTGGCTATCTTATCATACCTAATGTGTGCCAGTGTGCTTTTGGCACTTTCTGTTTGATAAGGGAACATGTTTCTTTTTTTGTTTGTTTGATGGGTGGGTTTTTTTTTTTTGCCATTGATTTTTTAAAAAAAATTATTTTGTTGTGGGTTTTTAAACAAATATTTTAAACAAAGGGTTTCTTTCACCACTCTACCAAAGATGGTCTTAGCCAATGTATGAGGATGTGCAGCATTGCTGTATTACAGGAATCCTCTCAATTCTCTGCTCCTGACGCTGAGTGTTTTAGCTGGATGCCATGTATCTCTCCTCTCATGGAGGCATAGGCTTCAGCTCAAGGTGATGAATGAACCAAGGTGATGTTCCTCTGCTTAAAATAACAAAGCTACTTTCCATTTGGGCATCATTTGAAATAGTAACTCATTTTCTTCTAAATTTCTATTTCTAACTGCTTGTCTAAAATGGTTTCCTTAATTTTCTTAGCAAAAACTAATTAAAATGGATTTTTGGGCAATTATTCACTTTTTCCCTACACTCCCTGGCTTTTCAGATAGAGGTTTCATTGTTGACTAGTTATTTTAGAACTAGAACTCCCTCATTAAATACTACACAGGCTGAAAGGGCTTTATAGTTCTCATGTAACAGCATGAAAATAGGGGGGAGAACCCTTGTAATGAGAAATAGGGGTCTCCATGGAAATGAGGTCATGGAAATGGCATGAAAAATAATTCACTGCAGTCAGGAGACTGCTAATATTCCTCAGATGTTTCTCATGACAAATGACAAGTGCTACAAGTGTTCTAAGAGCTGAGCTGCAATATTAGATCATCTGTGGGAATACCCTCTTTTCACAGAACAAACAAAACAAAAATTCAGCCCCTTGCCAAGGCAGTCTAGAGTCAGATGAAATCGCCTCCACAGCTGACCTCACAGCATGAACCAGAAGACAACATAAACTATTATGCAGAGAATATGAGCAAACTAAAAACTAGATAATAATAACTAGTTACACTTCACAACACTAGTAATATGAGAGCACACTTTTTTCCAAGAAAAGATACTGTCGCAGACATCTTTTCACTAAAAATCTTCTCTTGAGATTTTTTCCTTCTGAGGAGCTGAAGCCTCAGAAACAAAATGTAAACAATGGTTATCTGCTGCTGTGGAATGCATCAAGTAGATTTTTGATTGAGCCGTCTTGAATGTTTACAGTTAATGGCCAACCACAGACCAAATAGCTTAGACTCTCTGTCCGAGCCACAGACCTTTGTTATTCATTCTTTTCTATTCTTAGCCTTAAGAGGAAACCTTTTCCTTCTATTCTTTTTAGTATAGTTTTAATGTAATATATATCATAAAATAATAAATCAAGCCTTCTGAACATAGAGTCAACTTTCTCGTCTCTCCCCTCATCCAAGAACCCCTGTGAACACTGTCACAAGACACCATTAAAGAAACTTTAAAGGAGTAAAAAAATCCAAAACCAACCAAACAAAAACATCCAGATTCTTCTATTAGTTTAAATGCACCATGCTGTTATAAATATGTCAATTCTTTGTGAACCATAATCAGATGTAAGAACATTACTGTGGTCTAAATCCTGGTGTAGATGTGGTATACCTAAGTATTAGTCTAAGACATTCAGCCTTTGTCTTATGAGTGTCTGGAATCTTCTGATAAATAGGATGGGTACTGGAAAGGGGCTGAATCTGGCAAAGGATCATATATATCTATATCTGGCAAAGGATCATATATATCTAATGCATCTAATGCTGCATTAGATGCAGAGGTCTGCTTCTTAAGGGATTCCAGCTGCTCTGTAATTCATGGTGCTGTATATGAATTCAGTCTTTTGGGATACTTCAGGTTTTAGAAATTTGGCTCCTTATGCAATTAAACGCACACAGAAGAAAAAAAGAAACCATATGGCAGAATTGGAAAGTTAGATCTTTGTCCAAATGTGGGTATCCTCTGAGAATAAGATATCACAATTTTGCATATTATCTTGATTTTGAGAACTTCAACCTCTTGATGTACAGATAATTCAATTTCCTGGTAGACATTTTTAATGAACATTTTGTTCTGTGGGTATATGAATGAAATGTCATTCAAATAGTCATCAGAAAAATGCCCCTTATGACAGCACTGCAAATTATTCTTCACCTATATGTGTGTAGTTAAATTATGGGAAAGGCTGTGGTGTGACAGCTCTGTGGGACTTGAAAATATCTGATACATATGTTTGTAAAATTATCCTCAAATTAGTTTCTGCGTCTGCTGAGAGAGCAGAGACAAAGGTTTAACTCTCATTAGGTGGGGCATTTCCCCACCAGCTTCACAAGAAGATGGTCAAAGTGCCCTTGTAGAATTCCTGTTTCTAGCTTGAACATCCTTGCTTACAGTTTGGCAAATAGTATTTAGTGCACAAATTTCCACTGTATTACTTGTTTCTACTATGTCCCCACTAGTAATTACTGAGCTTTTCTTCCTGCTTATCTCATGCCAATGGTTTTATATGCCGCACTCTTTGGCACTTGTGGTCTAGCATCTCTTTGTGCCTTACTGAACAAACCCCCATTTAACTGCTTCCCTGGACAGCTGGAACTGTTTCAAGAGCAATAGCTACACCCACCAGTTTCAATGAATTTCAACCCCTGTGAGAGCTGGAAGGCTCACTGGTAACAAAAATTAGCAAAACCCCAGCCTATTTTGCACGGTAAGCCATGGTGCCAGCTCTAGGGTACTCCCTGTCCTCCTGGGCTACGTGGTGTCACTTTTACCAGCTTTGTAGAAGACAGTTGTTAGGGAGGAAGGAAAAGACCAAAACAATTATGCATTTCTTTCTTGACTCTTCCATCTCTGGCTTTTCTTCTTCCCCAATCCTTGAGATGCAGAGAATAGGCAGAGTTAAAGCTGGAAGGACAGATCCCCCAGAGCCACACCCTGTGTTCTCCTGGAGAAGGAAACTTTTAAGGTCAGTGCAGAAAAACTCACTCACCCCAAATGGCCAAGATCTATATCCTTGGAATGCTGACATAGGTACAATTTTAATTTTGACATGTTTGTAGATTTAAATGGTCTCCATGAATTATGAAAAGAAAGCTTTTTGCTCTACCTAAAGTAGCACCTTCACTTCTTCTGCAGAAATAAAAGGAAAATGACTCTGACACATCTTGTTTGAAAAGCAGACATATATCCTGGAGATCTGGGGAGCAGATGACACCCACTAGCATCAGGCAGGATTTACTGGCAGCTGCTCCTGTGGCAGTCATCTCCTTCAGTCCCTTCTAAAGCAGCTTTCTCTTCTCTGCAAAGATTCCTGGTGCAGAAGTGTTGCCTACATTGCAAGAAATATTTGTGACATATAAGGCAGATGGATGTACTGATTTCTACACAAGGAGATAATTAAAAGTGCTCCCTCCTGTCCCAGATGAGACAAATTCTAGCACTTGTTATCTAAAACCAGAGCTTTATAACGCCCATTTCTTATTTAAATAATATAAATATTTCCTGTGGCTATGCTATATTGTATTTTTAAAATACAGCCATCACTGAAATACTGATGAGTCATTGTTCTTAGAAGGTACCTGTTATACAAGTGGGAACACTTAGCAGCTCTGACTGTGAGTGTTTATTCTTTAAATTGTAAAAAGAGGCAAATATATCCTCCCTTCCATCTTAGGCTGGATGAAAGCATGACATTTTTGTAGAAGAAAAAAATGAGGAAGTAATTTATCTGTGTTATTTGTGCAGTAGATATTAATGACATTCTGGGTTTAAAAAGAGGAAACCAAGAAATCAATTTGTATATTTTTAAAGGCTAATCCTTTATCATTTGGAGTTAGTATATTTCATATGCTGCAACTGTTAGACTAAACCAATTTATCCTCATCAAGTTAATCTGGGATCAGCATAATTTTTCAGTAAAAACTTAATAGAAAGAAAGTTGCTTTGGCACTGGTTTAAGATCAAGATACTTTGTTTTTTGGGGGCAAAACCAGACAAATAGGACTTGTAAGGAACTTCTTTGTCTGTAACTTGTCAGCACTTCTGAGTGCTGCACCAACACTCCAGTCCCAGATTTCTTTGGAAATTACTCTTTCAGCCAAGAAGGAACTCCTCCCTGCCATACTTCCAGCTACATAAAAATACCTAGCTCAGAATTTATTTAATGGATAAAGTTGCATACCCTGGATATACAGGAAATCAGATTAATGTACTAGAATGGATTTTTATGCCTTCAAATCTCCAAATTAAGTTCAAGAGTGGAGCCAGGATCAATAGCCTGAGATTGTTCTACTGCAAAGCACCTCTGGCCAGGTTGTTTCCCTGAATCCCCCTCCAATAACCACAGAGGTTTCTTTTCCAGCCAAAAAGTTGGGTTCTGTGAGGCAAAATCACTGCATTAGGAGAGAAATCCTCACCTGTTTCGGTGTGCTTTGGCCAGAGGAAGCATGCTGCAGCCAGCTGTGCTCTCAGGGACACAACAGCTGGCCTGGGACAGTGCTGCCTGACAGGACAAATGTGTGCAGGGGGGTGGGAGCATCCCAGCCCCCAGTGCTGCCAGGAGGGATCTCCTGGAGACCCCAGGGCTGATCTCTATAGGGCTTTTCCTGCAGCAGAGACCTCTGCTTTTATCCTATCAATGTACCTGCAATAAATCTCTCTGAGCAGCCTGCAGCACAGCTGCCTCTTTATCCCCACAAGAACTGCCATGAAACATTCCTGCCTCTTTATCCCCACAAGAATTGCCATGAAACATTCCTGCCTTTTTATTCCCACAAGAATTGCCATGAAACATTCCTGCCTCCTTATCCCCACAAGAACTGCCATGAAACATTCCTGCCTCCTTATCCCCACAAGAACTGCCATGAAACATTCCTGCCTCCTTATCCCCACAAGAACTGCCATGAAACACCTCTGCTGCCATGGAGCAGTAAAACTCCAGTGGGGCATGGGACTGGGGGATCAGTAATTCCTGTAATACTTTAATCCAACACCCACATTTTCAGAGCTGTCCAGACCTGTATCTGTGCAGATTTGTCGTGGTGAGGGAGAACTCGGATGCTCAATATGAGTGATCAGCAAGATTCGTTTATTGATGAGAGCATCAGATATTTATGCACAATAAGTAATGAGCTCATACATATTCTGTAAACCGAGCAGTCTATTGGTTATTATCAGCTCCTCTCTTACTTCCTCATTCCTTATGACTTACATCCCCTTTTTCTCATGTCTCAACTACAACATCTTGTTATTGTACCACAGTTATGCTCAAGGACACGGTGTCCTTGCAGCCCTCAGGGACTCAGATTAGCTGGGTCTGGTACTTTCCCAATTCTTGGTCAGATATCCAGAGCATGTCTACGCGGTCCTTGTCACGTAGCCATTCCTCCACACAGATTCATGTGCCTGAGGTTTTAGAGAAAAAGAGCGCCCAAATTGCTTCATAATTTTATCTGAGCTACGTGGATCTTCAAATTGTATTTTCTTGTGGATTTACTAAAACAACTAAATAGCTATGAGGAGGCTAACAAATACAAATCGTATAACAAGCATGAAGGTCTCCTGATATCCTAACAATCTACAATCAATACTTCCATATGATCAATTGATAAACAATAATACTCTTATACACATAAAAGATAAATGGCAGGATGTGACCCTTTCCAGACAGCAAGTTTTCTTCAACTACAGGGCTAGATGACCCTCATGTGGAGGCTTTCTCAGGTGATGTTGAGACAAAGGGAAAATCTCACTGCTGGAGCAGGAGCTCTCCTTTACTACTCATTGGGTGTTATTCCAAACAGGAGGATGTGCTCTGTTCTTGATGCTGCTCCACCTGTATTGTGCAAGGACCTGGGTTTTAGGCTTTGACCTTAGCAGGTCTCACCATCAAGTATAGCCAGATGTGTCCCTCACCGAATGCTTGTCTCACCATATACCTATTCTATTCTGCTTGTGTGTTGGGATGTCAGAGGGGGTGCCAGAGACCAGGGAAGGGCTTTGGCTGGGACACAATCAACTCTGAATTCAGACACAAGACCAAACCTGGGTGATAGTGACACACGCATGGGCACCACATCCCTTTTCATCTCAGGTCCATGCCCACCTCTTGGAAAAACCCCAGGTGGGATGAATTTCTTAGATCACCATTGTGCTCTCCTTTTGGTGGGGAGAGATTTGGCCTAATGGATTCTTCTGGCCACTTCTACAAACCTTCCCCTCACAGTGATGCTCTCTGGACTGCTACAGAAACTTCATTCCAGAAGGTTAAATATATGCCATTTGAGTCTGCACATCCAGTTTCTAACAAATATTACATATTCATTTTTAAGCCTGACTGAATATTCTGATTTTTAAAATGGGGTTAGATTTAAATTAGTATTCTGCACAATAAACTGTTTTAAAAGGCTTTGAATTATGAATATTTATAATGATATTAATTTGTGGTGCTACTAGTATTTTTCTTTAATGGTTAATTATCACAACTAATGTGTTTGAATTATTCTAGGAATCTTTCCATTATTTTTTTCTGTAAATATTCATTCTTTCACTTGCACCTTCTAATTTAATGCTCAGACTGAAGTGGAACATGATTAGAGTCTTTTAAAGGGGAAAAAAAAAAGCCCTCAAAGACAACATTCTCTCTCCCCAAGCACTAGCTTGTTGTTTTGGGTTTTCAGTTGTTTTTTTTTTAATCAGCTTAACACTAACTGATAGTCAGGTTTTTCACCCTGTAAGTAGATTTTGCTATGGGTCATGCATTCAGAGATCTGCTGGCAGATAACAAAAAGAGCCAGACTGTGTGCTAGAAAATTCCATAAGGCATTAAGAAAGAAGCAGTGCTCTCCACAAGCTGCTTCCCAGCAGCTCTTCCAGCTACAGGCACTTACTGGGCTCCCACCAGTGCTACCACTGGGGGTTTGCCCTTAGTCCCTTCTGTCAAAGATGGGGCATGAGCTCTAATACAATAATCCTAATCCCAAAAAGAAAGAAAGAAACAAACAAACAAGAATACCCCATCCATTGGAACACTATCATTCCTGAATATAAGTGCTTTTAAACTTCTCCTTCTGATCAGATTAAGTCCCATTAAAACTGATGCTACAACCACCATTTTTAAAGTATGTGTAAGAAATTACTGTGTTATCTTTCCAGCAGTCAAATTGCCATTTCCTTCCCTGGCCTTTTCACCTGTGTTTGAGATCTCAGTCTTAGACAGCCACTTTAGGTCAAATGAGAGCATAATACTCAACAAACGATAGGAAGATAATATGATTGTACTCTAATGCTATTTGAAGTGGAAGAATGTCACAGGAACCACTTCCAAATTATGGTACAGGAAAATTAACGTTTGAGTAAGATGGCAGGAAGGAAACCCTTCTGTCAAAACCAGAATCCCTTGGGATGTTTTCCACTCACAAAATGCAGACCAGACTTTACATCTCAAGGATACAAAAACGTATCTCATGGTGGAAGCGTCCACAACATCATTATATAGTGGTATGTGCTGCCAGCAGTTTATACCCCAAAACACTTCAGGGAAAAAGGAAAAAAGAAAAAAGCCCTTGTAATTTGCTTGCTTGTAATAGTCTGGACATATCTCACCTGTGTTTCTGAGCCTTCAACACCAGCCCTGGGCTGGCATTCCAATACAGGCAATCACTTTCCTTCCTTGCTGGGAAAGACCAGGATGTTGCAGTGGGTGAGAAGCACTGGACAAACAAGGTTTGCCACAACTGTTTGCCTTATTGGCACCCACTAAGTCTGGAAAAAACTAATCCTGTGGTGTCGTATATGTTACTTTGATGTGTCTGGAAAAGCAAGAAGGGATTTGGGAAGGAGAGCCAGGCTGCTGCTTATAGGAAGGAATAAGGCATTTTGGAAAAGAATGCAAGGGGTTTAGGTTGTGGTAAGGGAGATTCTAATTAGACATTTAGGAAAGCATTCCAGTTACAGAAATACAGACGAGCAGTAGAATGGGCTGCCTGAGGATACCATTAAAACATAATTGATCTTACTTTTAAGCAGAAGTCTGAGTTAGCTGCCTCGTTAGGTGTGGTTACAACACAAGACTTGGGGATGCATCACCAGCTGTGCCTGAGCCCTGGTGCTGCCAAAATGCCACCTAGCTGGGGCAGGGAAATGGGGATCTCCATCAGTATCCCTGCTTGACATGGGCACAGATGGGCACTGTTGCACTCTGACAGTGAAATTACCATGCATGATTCTTCCTTTTCACTATTGCTTCCTGTAAACTTTTAGCATTAAAAGGCAGAACCAACACTAATTTGCAAGGCTTTGAAAATAGAATTGACTAGAAAGAAAGCAATAAGAATTTCATTGTTCCAAACAATGAAAGTGTAGGATAATTTATAACAAACCTAATGATCCTTAGCTAAATATTCATCAAGATAATTAGCTTAATTTCAGAGTGACCTGAAACGTATCTGAGACTGGAACTCCAGTTCCAATTTCTGAGTGATATTAAAGTCCTGAGGTGAAAATGAAATACTTGCACATAAAACTATGTGGACAAGCTTTCCTCCACTCTGATAAAGTTATCAAGATAAAACAAAAAATTCCTAATCCACGCTGGGATGAACCTCTAAAAGATTTTCATAAGAGAAAAATGAAAGACAGAGAGACTGATTCCTATGTCATCTCAGAATCATCAGCTGAGAGCAAAGCTCTCTGCAGGGTCTTGCACATCACAGAGAAGCACAAGGGTGTGAGGGTTTCACTGATTTGGCCTGCCCTTCCCAGGCTCTCCTTCATACAGAGCAAAAGTGTTTGAGTACAACCAAGTAACATGGGGAATCCAAGTACAAACTTATTTGAACCAGAAGACCAAAGACTTGAACCCTGTTCTGCCAAGCCTCAGATGAGTTTCTTCCCTGAGGCTCTTGTGGATTTGAGGTTGGCTTTGATGTCCACCCCTGCACTCACCACTTTTCCTTTCCTCTCATCTTCCCCATGTGTGCCTGCCTTTTATCTACCCTGTCCTCCTGGAACTGGTGCCTAAAAGCTGCAGCAGGTTTAATTTATAACAAGATCTCCCTTTTCTTACAAAAAAGAATTTTTTTGCAAAATACCATTTACCTGTATTTACATCCTACCAATGTAATAACTTCAGCTGTTCAGAAGTATTTAAATAGATGGGTAGATAACCCTGAGTACAGCATGCCCACCCTCACCCTGCATGCCTTCTGCTGCTCCAGCACAGTGACCACTGTGAGGTAGATCCAGTTCAAAGTCATCTCATCCATCACCTTAAAAGCCATGAAAACTAATTTCTAAACTAAAGCATTTTCAATTCATCTTTCACATGTCATCAAGATACTTTGAGTTGAAATTTCTTATTATCTGTCTCTTACCTCCCACCCCTGCAATCACAGCACTCATCACTCAGAGAGAGAAAGCAGCAGAAGGCAACATTTTTATAAAACTATTAGGGAATTTTTTCAAGATTGCTCTCATTAAGGAGTCAATGGGAGACACATAGCTGAAACCATGGTAAAACAATTTGAAAATTCAGTCCTGTGTGTGAACTTAACCACATAAATGAAAAGGTTGAGGAAATAAATGTTGGAAAAGGAGTAGGATGGAAAAAAGCTTAAAAAATATGTGTATATTAAAAATTGTGTATATGCTTTAATAAGCAGTACAAGTTAATAATAAACAGATTTTCTAACTGACCTTAGGGACTTCAGACCTATCAGCATCTTCACAGTATACTGTAGAAGACATTGGTGCTTTGTCCTTTGTATAACTATAAAAAGCTTCAGAAGGTTTGGAAGGGAATGTATTACAAAAGGAGGGTAATCTTTTGATGCTGAAAGCACAGTTAGCTAAAACTTCTCAGAGACTAGACTATGCAATATGTGTATTTTTCTTAGCTAATGAGATAAAAAATAAGAAAAGCCTGCTTGTTGATAGTCCCAGTCCACAAAAGTGACACATTCCAGTTTTTGGCCTCTGGAAGGTCAGATCTGTGTCTAAGCTTTACAAGATGTCCCTGCTTTTAGAGAGAGTACTCATGCTTTCACATTATCCCTGATAGATATTTCTGGCACATAAAAACTGCAAAAGAAGAGATTTTTTGATTTGTTAACATTATGAAGTATTTTGGGGGAAAGTTTTTTTATTGTTTATAACAATAAAACTTGTTATCTTTCCTGCTTGGATTAAATTTTTGTTTTCAGTTCTCTCACACATCAAGGCCCTTCAACATCTTGGCAATTCAGACCAAATAGTAAGTATTTTTTATCTAAAGTGGATGGGATATATTTGATAATATGAGATTTGGTAACCTCTCAGTAAGAAAAAAACCCTAAACCTCTGTCACAATAGTCCTGACTACAGAAAAGTTTAAACTACAGAATTTCAAAGCTCATTTAATTTTGAGGATGATGCTATTTTATAAAAAAATGTCAGTAGACAAAATAAGTATACTTGAAAACTACAAACGGGAAAAATGACAAAGACATACTGGTTTCTCTTTGCATTTCATGTATCACCCTCTTGTAGGCTGAAAGTACCTATCCTCTGTTCTAAGAAATTTACATTTAATTCAGAGATTGTCATGTTCTTCATAGATAAATGCAATCCCCTGAAGATGTAATTATTTCAATGAATAGTTCAACTGAGCAGCCTGTGCTGATTCCCAACATTGACCTGTCCTTTGTCTGGTAGAAAATCTTGCTTCTTTCTTCACAAACAGAGCTAAAGCGATTTTCCACTTGGATCAATATTTAATTTTTGGCTTAATGGTAATTTGTCTTTTTTTTTTTTTAATTCCCCTCTAGAAGTTGCACTGAACAGCAAGAAGCAAGGAAAACCAGGAAGACACGTTCTATAAGATTTCAAACGAACATTGATCCATTAGGGTTAGGCTGTTGGTGGGCCAGAACATTTCCTTTCCTTTTTATTTCTGGCAAATATTCATTTTTGCAGTTGGAAAGTACGTAGATGAACATGACTCTAAAGAATTATTGGACAAAATGCATGTGGTATGAGTGGCAAGGATTATTAGTGACAAGGATGCTGCTAAAATTCAAAGATTGTTAAGTTTCCTGGTAGTGCTCTGTACATTATATTGGCTATCAAAAAGGAGCAACTTATGAAAACAGCTGTCCCAGATTCCTTTAAATAAAGAAAACCTACTGCCCAATATAACATAGAAAATTCTTTATTTTGGAGTGAGGACTGGGGAGAAATGCATCATAGCATACATTTGGGATGTTCATATTTAAAAGGCAAAAAAGAAAATCCTAAAGACAATAAAAACCATTTATTTTCTAAAGATATTCCTAGTCTTTTTTATATTAGCTTAATATTTATCATCCCCTTTAACTTGATTTTAAAACTATATTCTGTAATTTAATTTTGGTTTAGATTTTTAAGAAGGTCAGATTTATTTTTTTTTTGTGCATTTGCTCTCTTCCACTATGCAGGAAGATTTAAAAGAAATACTAAAACATATTCATAATTTCTTTGGATTCATGAAACAGTGCAAGACATAGAGTGGATGTCATTACAGATGACACTGAAAAAAATCCCTGCAAAATATCTGTTATGCCCCAGGTGATACAAGCACTTCAGTAAAGCTGAAATTTAGGATTATTACTCATCCATTAATGAAACTATATATATTTTATTCTGAGATAAATATCCAAATACATCTTGCTCCTTGGGAGATAGCCCAGCTCACAGGGTGAAAAGGTACCTCAGTGTCCCTGCCAGCAGCTCCCCTAAGACCCATCAAGAATTACCAAGCTCCAGTTGTTCCTGGCTGCCTCTGAGGGAGCTCCTGCCCTGTGGACACCTGCAGGCTGCTGAAGTTCACCAACACTGGGGGAAATCACAGAATCATTTAGGTTGTGAAGGACCTCTGGGGTAACTGAGTCCAGCCTTTGGCCGATCGCCGCCCTGCCAGCCAGGCCATGGCACCCAACGCCACATCCAGCCATTTCTCGAACGCTGCCAAGGAGGGTGACCCCCCTCCTCCTTGGGCAGCCCACTGCAGCGTTTAAATGTGCCTGGAGGGTGACAGCCAAATCTGTGGGAGGCTGGCAGCAAGGACCCAGGACCCTTGGTGCACCCATGGCTGGGGTGAGAGGACACCAAGTGTTGGCATCTTGGCAGGGAAGAACGAGGGGAGGGATTCAGAAAGGCTTTCTGGCAGCATCTCTTTGGACATCTGGGTGTTTGGTCTCTTTGGTCGGTGGGTCTATGACATAACCCAAACTGGACCTGTCTGATCTCAAGAATTTTTGTTGAGTTATATTCCATAGATGATGAGTACAGGGACTGACTGACATCAGGCAGTGTGAGCACAGTCTTGGAAATTACAAGTGCTTAATTCACTTTTTACTTTGGCTTGTTTTAGAAAACAAAGTTTGTAGCAGCTTTCAAGCAAGCAGGGTGTTCACAAACATTGTGATTTTCTTCAGGATATGTCCCTTTCCTCCCCAGCAGCACGTGAGCTGTCCTGGCCCTTCAGGAGTCTCGGTCAATACCTCCCAACCTAAAGGCAGCTCTTCCTTTGGCAACCACAGTAAGCCTGTTTCCAAACCCATTTCTTCTAGAGATGAGGCATTTTTAACATTCCCTATCAGCACAATTTACTTCATCACTGCCTCTTTTTAATACAGGTTATTTTTATTCAGAGCATTGCCAATGCGATGGACAAGCATTATGTTTTTGACAGGGCACGCATTAGGGTCTAACTACCAGATCTGAGCTATGTTCCTCTTCTTAATGGAGTGCATTCAGTGCCATACAGAGTGCATCATGCCTTCTCTATTGGCTATCATCTTTTATCATGCACATTTTAACTTTCTAATTACCCTATCCATATGTTACACATGCTCCTAAGCTTCAATTAGTGGCGGCAGCAGTTCAGTTCCTACTGCATATTTTTCAATATTATGTTTGGACACTATTGGTGGGGTAGAGTGGGAATTTATTTCCAAAATAAGATGCATTTGGGATCTCCTTGTGGTCAGGTTGATGCTATATTAAGAAAAGTTCTGGGCAATGAAAATCAGCAGAGAAATTCAATTCACCATTCATTCATCCAGAAAGAAGTTCAGCTCCTTAAACCAAGGTGTCTACTTTCATTTGGGCTGCCCTCGAGTGGAACCATAAGCCCCAGGAGCACTCCTGCTGAGCTTTGACCATTAGTGTGTGAAACCTTTGTGTTCTCAGTAGAGCTCAGCAGAGTTGTACCACCTATTGCTGCAGAATTTAAAATCCTGGGTTGTCAGAACAGCTGGGAGCTCTGCTATCCTGCATCACTGCTGGCCCTGGCTGGAGGCAGGGCTGGTGGGTGTGACAGCAGAGCTAAAGGTGCTCCAGGTGCTTCAGGCTGGGAGGGCCAGGCCAGGCAGGACCCCTCAGGGTGCAGAATAAGAGTGCTTGGCACCTGTGCTGTGAGAGCTGAGTGCTGCTGCTGCTGGTGGGTATTGTCAGTGGGATGCTTTCCAGCTCTGTTGCCTGGCACCTACAGCCTGTGCTGTGAACTTAGACACCCACACATAAACCCTTTAAAGTCAGACTCTCGGTGGTGAACTAAATTCCTCCCTTTCAAGCTTTCATTTCTCCTTTATGCAACAGTACCTGAGTCTTATGTGGAAGTTTTCTAGACCTCTGACAGGTCAATTTGTGATGCTCATCAGCATGTTTCTGTAGGGGAATAGAATATAGGTAAATAAAGGTAGTATAGAAAGTAATCTTATCCCCTAAAGAGCTGCAGCTGAGCCAATTGCTAAAGATTAGGAGCAGGCCTGATGTTAACAGGCTGCAGCTGTAGCCAATGAGAATAAGTGTTATAAAAGAGTGGATTGGTAGGAACTGGAGTCAGTTGGCTGCTGTGAGGGCAAGGAAGAGTCAGTGCCTAGAGGAGTTGCCTACAAGAAACATGAAGGAGGTAGGAAACACTAGCGATATGGAACCCTTGCACTGTAATGACAGCATATTTCTATTTTCTTTTCAGTCAAAATCTCACTTAGGTGCACCACTCCTGTATGTTGGAGAGTTTTTCAGGAATGGCTTAAAGAAAGAGGCCATGAGACATACAATTGAGAGAAAAGTAGAAGAGAAAAGTAAAGCAGTTTCTAACAGTTCTCAGCCTTCTGATTTCTATAAACAATTAGACTCTCTCAGGCATCACTTTATAAACAATAAAGTTCTCAGGCTGTCTTCCCATAACAAGAAGAACACCGTCTCTGGGAAAAGCTGGCACCCTGAGAACTGATGAAGAAGTTTTGGGAACACTGGTTCTGTTTTTAATAAACAATTGTAGGTATTCTAAAACAAGAGGAGTGGTTAGAAATTTCTCTGTTAGCCTATCATGACATTGGATTACAGAATATGCATGAAGTTCGTTAGTACTGTTATATAAGGTGATTGATTGATCAATAAAGTTGGAGTTCGATGCATTACCAGGATGGTCGTTCTCCCCTTCACTTCAATACCTGTATATGAAGGTTTAGATGTTTATAACACTGCTTCAGACTGTGAGACTAATACATTTATCATTTTCTTCATTGAGTAGAAATCCTCACGTGTTAGTGTTCTAAATAAGGATGAAAAGTAATAAGTAAGCCAAAAATATTTATTCTTTTCAACAGTTATTTTAGTAGCCCAGACTGTGGGTTTTTTGTGTTTGGTGTTTGTTTCATTATACTTCCTGGTAAAATTCTTTATACCCAGTTTAGCAAAATTTATCGTGTTCCTTAGAGGTTGATGATGTTTACTGGGCTGACAGAGCAGAATGCCAAAGTACCAGTTAAATCTCTGACAAGAATATTCCCAACTCTGCTCTGGATGGAAAGCTAAAAGTAGGGGAAAAAAAGTATTTAATTTGGTTTTTATAGGCAGGTTTTGCATAGTAACCTGCATGTTGGAAAATCATTTTCCTGTGCAGTTTAATTATGTGTTTTCAATTAATTTTCTCTGTCTCTCCAAAGGCAAGTGCATTACTTTGTGTTATTACATAATTCACAGCCATGTGGAAAAGCAGCAGACACACCATTGGCAAGTGTCTGCACAAGTCTCCAAGGTTTTCACCCATGTTTTCACAGATGTCCTCTTAGAACCCATCTAATCCTCCACATCAAGGTTTTATAGATTATTTGCACTCACTAGGACTGGTGTAGTATAGAGCCAAGTAAGCAAAGATTGCCAGCTGGCCAGAATACTTGATAAATGTGAGAACAAAAAAAAATCCCACTCATAGCAGCAGAGTGATCTATTCCTGGAACACCAGCTGGATTGCTGTAATAAGCTATTAAACCAGTGTAGTAAAATGAAACCCAGATTCACTGCGAAGACTATAGAGCAGATCTATTTCCTGTGCAGTGAGGTTTCAATTTTTTAAAAATTTTAGATTATTGGTTACTTGCAAGGTTAACAAAAATATGCTACAGATTGACCTTCTCATCCACAAATTTTGAACTGGAATGATCCAAATCAAAGTTGTACAGGACTGTGCTCCAGCACCCTTAAGTATCTGCTTCAGTGTCAAATGACTCTGTCAGACTAAGAACTTTTATAGAAAATTTTAAAGAAATTTTATAAGAAACTGTACTCTAGTCCTGGAACTGAGCTAATGATTACAAATACCATTTGAGAAAAAAAATCTGAGAAAAATCTCAAATGCATACTACTTTATCATAGTATCTCTTTTGCAATAAAGAAGAATTTGCAAGTCTAAAAGGACATGAAAATGTCCTTTTTCTTCATGGCCATATTTAATAGCATCATCCTGTGATCCCTGCCAAAAAAATTAAAACCAAATCTTTTGACTAGAAGTTGCACTGATGACTCAATCTTTTAATTTGTGATTCTAAGTAGCTTGGGACTGATATATGATAAGCTCTCCACAGATGCTTAGTTTATTAATAAATGAAGTTAATGAATTTAGTAAGATTGGCAATGTTAAGATGCTCAACTTTTGTCACTGTTATCTTTCTTGATGGAAACCAAAGAAGAAAAGCACCAAAGGCCTCCTAGGCCTCCTCTCATTTGAGAAGAATCAAGTGCTTTCCTAGTCAAACATGCTGTGCCTTCTCATAAAATAATATTGCCAAGGATACCTCAGGCATCACAACTCCACAGTATCACCACTGGTAAAATAACCCTGGATTGTTTGCTCTTGCTGGTAGTTTTACACAATGAGGGCTTTGATATTTTGTTGCTCTGGTGACAGAGAAACTGCAGCAGAGACAAACTGAAAGCCCTTGGGTCTGTTGGTGATTGTGGCTTCTAAACTCCAGCTGGAATAGGGGGAGGGCAGACATCTGAAGGTAATCACGGAAAAAACCCCAAACCACATCAGGCTGACAAAGCGCTGCATTCTCAAACAAAAAATGGAAACCGCAAGGAGGGTCAGCTGCAGATAGATCTGCTCAAAGCTGCTTAGGAATGGGTGCTCACATATCTCAGGTACATGACACATCTCAGGTGACACAGCCTGCAGCAGATCAATGTGTGCTTACAGGCTGTGAGCACTGCCAGTGGGAAAAGCAAGCAGGATAAAGATGATTTCCTTACTACACCTGATTTCTTTTCAGAGCATGGGGGATGGAAACAGGCCAGTGGACAGGAGAATTTTCCTTTGAGGCTGGATATAGCCAGGGGTTATCCATCTGGTGCCTTTGCTTTGTAAAGCTGTCAGATTTTAAGGCAGTATTTCATATGTGACCCTTATCCTTGCAATTGAGAGAATTCTAGTTTATTTCAGTGGATTTAAGAATGCTTAGTATTTTCCAGAAAACAGCTGGTAAAAGCTATAGGAACTGAAGAAACATCTCTCCAGCTTTCATCTCCCATGCAAGATTTTGGTGAGACTAATTAGGGACAAGAAAGGCTGAATTTTGAATCAAATTCCTCTACTTGACATTTCAAGCAGATATTTAAAATACTATCAGGGATTTATTTACTGTATTCTCTGATTCCCTCTGTGTGATATGTGACACCTTTACTAACAGACACAGGAACCAGGCATCATTTTTGGTGTGGCCAGCCACCGCTCCTCTGGGTCATGGATCTGCTGCAGAGCTCACATAAGCCTCACTAAGCCTTCTCAGTTGCAGTGGCAGGGAAAGAATTTTTTTTGAAATGCTGATTTTTCTGGCTTGGTAAATTAAAGCCATTCATCTGTTACAGCTGTCTATATCATAAATCAAAAGCACTATTTATATGTATTAACCTGGGGACCTTAGCAGCCAGGGGAGAGAGCTTTGCAGAGATGGCATTTGTGCCTTTAGAAGCCCTCCCTGCCGCCCATTGAAGCAGACAATGTTTAGCACAGGTTAACAAGATTTCAGTTTTTCCTGATGCAAAGAGCTTTGCTGTGGGTGGGGAGCTTTGCAGAAGCTACCTCATCGTGAATTTCTGAAGAGAGGAAAATTGTTTCTTTCTGTTGCAAGAATTAAATTGCTGGGGACTTCTTTTGTTTCCTTTTTTTTTTTTTTGTTGCTGCTGAGGTGTTTGTTGCAACTGCAACCACTGAATAGATCTTCCTGCTCTGTCCTTCAGAGCAGGCAACTTCTGATTTGTCAGTGTTTACAAATGAGTGAATGAGAGTTTACAGATGTTTTTGAAAATGATGCCTTGTAACAATCAAAATAAAAGGCAGGTTGTTGCATCCCCAGCATTAGTTGATATTAATAAGGTTAGGGGCCAAATATGTAAGAGAAATGTTGATATCTAGCAATTTATTTTCTTCCTACCTATCATTCCCACAGATGATTTACTTTAATTCCTGAGGTTATGAAATTAGGGTTTAATACACTTACCTGTGGATAAATAGAGACCTAAAACATGAAAACAACAAATCAAACCACATCAGAAGAGAGGAAGAGATTTCTGGTGCCTGGATGAGGATTAGCTGCCCTGGGAAAGGCAGCTTGCATCCCAAGCAATTCTTCATGCCACTCAACAGGCATTGCTGACAGGAACAAGGGGAACAAGAAGGTAAATAATGCTCATGAGCATGTTGAGAATTTACTGACAGTGGCTGTGGCTCATTGGTGCTTGGTATCTTTCAGTTGTTGTTCTGGCATGGTCTGATCCAGCTCCAGTCCCAGGACATGCTGCCTTGGGTGAGTTCTGGGTCTGCACCAGCAAGCTCTGCTTCTGAACTGTGAAGATTCTTGACCAGAGAATAATAGACCTTGAAGAAATAATAGCTTGGGTTAATGCTACTTTGAGGGTGTCTGCACTTTTGCTTTATTACATACTGTGGGTAAGCTTCAAAAATTGCGAAAACTTTGGGAGCAGTTGAAAGGTGTTAATAAAATCAGCAGCAAACTGTAGGGGAAGTCATGCTAACTGAGGCTTGTGACAGCAAAATCCAAACAGCTCAAATAATTTTACACAAATCTTTAAGAATGAAAAAAGAAAGCTCTTACAAAAGGCAGAGACGTGATACCCCCTAGCAAACTGCAAAGATTCAATCCAGATAATTGATTTAGCCTAAAGGTTACCAACATGCAGATTAAATTCTGGTTTTGTCATTTTTCAAGGCTTATGAGTTAAAAATCAAGTTGGCCAGCATTACTTGGCATGTTTTAAATTCTTTGGCTGAATTAAGATCAGCCAGTACTAGCAAATGCTGTTTTCCTTTCCTGGATGTGTCCCCTTGAGGGAAAACTCTCATTTTTCTGTCTTTTTTTCGTTTGTTTGAACAGAGGTCCACAAAAAGTCTGTCTGAAGAGTCAGTGATTATGTTTAAGTGTACATCAGTCTCAAAGTAGTTTTATGTGCTCATCAGACTGCCACTGGTGCCTGGCAGTAGCTTTTGCCACATGTGGAAGTTCATTTTACAGCTTCTAAATTCCTACTGTGGGCAAATTGAAGATGTATTAATTTTATACCAACACGTAAAACCACCAGAGTATTTCACTATTTTGTTTGAATATGCAGAGAAGAAAAATCAGTCACCTTCAAAAAGGATCATAAAATTTGTTATTTCATGTTTTTATACACATTCCTATACTGAAGAAGAGGAAACCCCTGAAAACAGGGAGTTGTCTCTATTAAGAATATGAGTTAATTGCCCAAAGAGGTTATCATAAACCTGTATTTGAATTTCAGACATAAACATGAAGAGAAGAAAATATGAGTCAACATGGAAATGCCATATAACCCATGAGACAGAAGTTGTTTGAGAGACATCTTTGAACATACATTTAAAATTTTACTTAATCTGACCTATTTACTCTGTGCTTCTACTATTATTTCCAGTTGATTACTGCAATTATTCACTGAAAAACAGATTCATTAATTATGGTCCATAAGTAAAACAATGATAAGCTTATTTTCTAATCACTAATCATTGTTTTTAGAATTGCAGGGTGGAGATGAATAAAATAAATATCAGTATGTCCCGTTTATTAGTCTACACTTATCATTTAACCTGACATCACATTGTAAGATTAAATCATCCTCTGTCATGAGCGCAGATAAGAATTAAAAATTGGAAATATACAAAAAAAGGATGGG
This sequence comes from Melozone crissalis, assembly GCF_028551555.1. Taxonomy (NCBI): domain Eukaryota; kingdom Metazoa; phylum Chordata; class Aves; order Passeriformes; family Passerellidae; genus Melozone; species Melozone crissalis. The sequence goes on along the minus strand of NW_026535791.1, from coordinate 54,986,291 downwards.
GACTACTGAATATTTTCTGCCTAGGCCTTAAGTTAAAACACTTAAGCCACAGAGTTTCACAGAGAGACTTTAATAGCAGGGTTGGGAAAGAGGCTGAAGGCTCTCCCTACACAGAACTGCCTCAGCTCAGGGGCTGGAAACAGAGGATCTGTGTCTGCCCTGGCCCTGCCACTGGCTGCAGACCAATTAGAGATGTGTGAGATATCTTGTTCACTGTCTGCTAACACAAGCACTCATGTGGAGCACAATTAACACAGGTCTACACTTTCTGGCTATGCTGCTTTTCTCACCTTTGCTGCTAGAACTCATGGTGAGCAAAGCTAATATCATTCATTAATAAATTCTGTGTATAAATAGTTTCTGTAGGAAGGGAATTGCCTCTCCTGTGCATGAAACACTGAAGGATGCAGACATCCTAGAAACTCTTGCTCTACTGAGAAATAGTATCCTCCTTATATTTTTAAAATGCTTAACTAAAATCTCAGCAAATTTATTCAACACTGTAGAGGACAGCTGAGATGCCATTATATTGCTATATTCTTAGACCTCATTTGATCAAAATTTGGGGTACTACAGGCTACTTCAGAAAAAATTGACATTGGAGCAGCATGCTCCTGACAGTCTTTTGTTTCATTTAGAAGGATACATAAAGTCCTGACAATTCACAGAAAAATTGAGCTTCTAGCAACAGTTCCAGCTGGAAATCTGTACTGACATAATGAGCTAAAATCTGACTCCCAAGGCTCCTTTCATTGTGTCACACCCAGGCTTGGTCAAGTTTTCTTTTCAGTCATGTTTCCTGTATTTTCAAACAGCCTTTCTCAGATCCCAGCAAAAAACAAACCAAATCCAAACTGCACCTCTGCCTGGAGATTATTTAAAGTGCCGAGCAATGTTACATTCACATACATGGAGGTGTGGAGGAAGCAAAAGGAAAAGAAGCTGAAATATGTATTTAGCAGCCTTAGAAAGTTTGCTAAATGACAGACAGCAGTTGAAGTCCGTCTCAGAGAAGCTCAACACAAGCCAGATAAATTCTCTATTTCCACAGAGCACCAGATGGCTGGAGCTGTTCCACACCATCCCTGGTCCAAGTCTTCTCTCTTGTAGGAGACAAACGAGCTGAGGTGGTACCAATCAAAGCTGCTTCACAGAATATCTTCCCCTGCATTATGGTCTTCACCATTTGGTTATTGCCTGGCAATTCTGCCAAAGAAATGCACGTGACAGTAGAGTAGGCATGAACTGCAGTCTGCCTAAAGCCCTTTTGTGCTGTCCTCCTTCTTTACAAGGCTTCAATCTCAAATTATCCTCCCAAATAGAAGACTGTCTGTTTCCCATGCTCAGTTCATTGTTCAGGGTTAAAATTTAGAAGCAAATGCCATGATTTGTGACAGCACAGGTGAAAGGGATGTCTGTATTGATTGAAAGTCCATCTAAGGAAACACCATAAACAATGATGGGCATTTAATCGATTGTGTAGATCCAAAGAATTAATTCTGCTTACCAAAGAAAGTGGGAAAAGCCTCTTACCACAGCTTTTCCTTATTCCAAAATGAAATTACTCTGGTGATTAAGAGAAACTGCTATTAAATTACCTGCAGCTGACAGAATTAAAGGGAAGACAGGAGTTGGTGAAGAAGGATTGAGTTCAGAGCACAGTTTATGCAGGTTGATTGCATATGACAGATTAATACCCTAGTGTAATACAGAGCAGCTTTGTACTTACTAAGAATTAAAGTGATTCTCACTTTCAACTTGCCATCTGTATGTGTGCATATGCACAGAACCCTAAGCAGACATTCTAGACTAGTGTAGCCTACAAAAAAATGCACGTAGAAATGCTAAAAGTCCAGCAAAGTCAGGCTCTGTGTGCCTGAAGCATGTGCAAACCTTAAAGCAAATGCTTTCTTCAATACATCAGCTTTGACATTCCAGAGGAATTGGAAAGAGAAATGTGATGGCCCATTGTGAGAGAGCTCTCTCAAACATTTTAATGAATACATGGTTATCTCAGAGGATAATTTTTATTTCATAAACCAAACAGTACTCACTCTGACCTCCAATGGGCTGTAGTTTAGAGAAATAAATAGCCTCTAGACCAAGATGGTAAATGTTACTGCAGGAATCACTTAGTCTATAATACAGATGACAAATTTGGAATTAATCATAATTCAAAATTCAAAGAAAACTAAAAATCCAGTCCAGAGATCAGGAATACAGCTGCTATTGAGTTTTCAAAAAAAAAAAAAAAACAAAAAGGGAAATTACTTTTGCTTTCATTGTTAAAAACAGAACAGATGAACAAATTTCTGTTCCCCGATGAGGGAATATGGTCACCCCTTAATCTTCTCTTCAAAATGATTAAGTAAAATGTTGTGGGGTTTGTTTATTTTTTCTCTGTTTTGTGTTTCCCTGTTGTGTGTCTCCCCTAAGAACCCCTTTCACTCTTTTAGTGGCCCTTTTGAACAGTGATTTCATGACCAGGTTCAGTAATTCAGTGGCAATACCAGCACCAACTAGTTTGCTTTATGACAAAAGTATACTGGGTACCTGATGGAAATGATATCAACTTTAAAAGTCAATAGACTGTCTATGATTCATGCTTGGCACAGAAGCAATATAAATCAGAGAAGATGTACTTGTTTTGTTAATTTTTGCACTTGTAATGTCCAGCACAAGCTCCTGTTGATAAATCCTTATTATGACGCCCCTGGTAAATTCTGCACATGATGTACATGTCAAGGGTTGTGCTGGATACGTGATGTTTTCCTTTGTATATTCCCAGAGAACACACACAGAAACAGAAATTACAGTGCATGCACAAACAAAGGCAGCAGCAGGCAACAGTGTCCATATTTAATGTTGTTTAGTGATGGGATGGTAAACAAAAACTTCAACCTCAGAAGCACATGAAAGTTGTGAACTTTGTTAGGGGCAAAGGATCTTTGAAATGTTTATAGGATCTTACGTTATCTGCAGTTTAATTTAAATGTTGAATTGCTTGTCTGGATTGTAACAAAGACTTTATAAAATGTCAAATGAAGCTGATTCTCCAGGAGTACAATGTAACACATTTGTGTTTAACACACACTGAGAGCATTTTAATACACTTATGAAGTGTACCTGCTAGTCACATTTTAAATTTATGCAAATCCTTTTTATTCTTTCCAGGTTTCTTTTTTTAAATCAGTGAAAGATTAAAATTTGGCATTTGAAACAAGCTATTATAATAAACAAAGCAGAAAAATCAGCTACTCAAATCTAATGGTATTTTCATTCTTTATTTTTTCTTTTGTAATTTCATAGAAACATAAAATTTTATAACAAATGACCTTACTGGTGCAATTTGCTATGTTGAAGGTAGATGAAATTTGTAGATAATTTGCAAGGTAATTACTGACCTCTTGAGTTGACTGTCAAGACAGAAACTATTTTCTTTTACCTCCATTTTCCTATTCAGTTTTAACTTAATGCTGGCAAAGGTTTAGAATGAAATAATCTAATATACACTGGTCATGTCAGAAAAGATTATTTCTTTAAGGCTAAAATGCTTAACACATCATCAGTTGAACTCTGAACTCCAGTATCACCTCATCAGCTAGATTTCATCCCCTAGATATAGATATATTTTATAACCATTTGAATTTGAATAATGATGATCTCATCCAGAATATGCATTGGAGTCTAGTCCCTTTGGAGCTGATGATGCAGATACCAATGCTTCAACAGATGCAGAATTTTATCCTTCCTTTAATTTCCCTTTTTAAAAAAGAAAATATAGCCTTACTTATGGCAAGACTCTCTTCTCAGGAAATAGTAAGCTGGCTAATTTTTAAAGACAATCCATGAGTTTCATATATAATTCCACTTTCCTCCCTTCCCCTCCCCGCTCCCTCCCTTGCTTCTGGACCTCTATACCCTCCCTTGTATTTTTAAAACTTTTGCCTCCTTTCCCTCTATTTTTAAAAATCTCCCTAACCTACTCTGTTTCTCCATATTAATCAGCCATTTAGCCTTCATGCAACTACATGAATTAACCACAGAGAGCCCCAGGATGAAACATTCCTAGGATGGACTATATCACAGTATAAAACTTGTGGATTAGTAGGCGATTTAAGTACTATTCCTCCAAATCATCTTTTCTCCTCTTGAATTCTTTTCTAACCTGTGGTATTATGGTATTTCTGACGTATTTGTTCAGAGAAAACCATTTTTATTTTACTTCTCCTATCCAATTTTCTGTCTTTCCATTCTTAATGTGATTGAAAATTCTTGAATATTGGTTATTCAAATGGGATTACATGTATGGTGACTTCTCCTGGCCTGAAAGTTGTTAGGTGGATCAGAGATGTTTCTTGCCCCAAAATGGAGTACAGGATAAGCAGACCTCTCAAATCAGTAGAAACCTTTAAGGCTTCTCCTTCTATCTATGCCTTATATTTTCCTCAGTAACCTTTACAAGTGCTTATGCTTTAGGATACGATCTAGCAAAGAGAAAAGAGACTGAATGGGAAAAATAATTTTCTGGAAAAAAAATCCTGTTGAAAAATACATTTGATCTGAATATGAAATATCAACATTGAAGAGGACTCAACACTGAACATAAAATTTACCCAAATCAGCAGCACACCTTTGCCAATTTAGCACTTTCTAGAGTAGTAATTAAATGTAAATGTAAAAAACCATGAGTCATTGTTGTGTTTCATCTGATTGAACCCAAATGATGAGAATTCAGTTTGTTGACTCTCCTGAGTGAATTTCACACCAATCTGACAAGATGTTTCAAATTTTCTTAGAAGAAAAAAATAAGAGCTTGATATTGACACAATAAATTATTTATTTATAGCAGGGTTCTCTTAATATCTGCAGCTGATTAAATGTGGACTTGATTTTTAAAGCAGAGTGTACAACAGCTCCGGAGTCCAGAAAAGTTAGTCACTGTCACCTCAGATGTTAAGTCTTAGAATCTGCAAACAAGTTGGTGATGAGTTGGAACCTTTTTCCAGTCCAAGTTCAACAAGTCACCTATTGGTTCCACCTTCCTGCAGCCAAGGTGTCTGACAAGAAATTTTTGTTAACAATTTTTTATATTAATCATATAGGAGAAGTGCAATTGAAACGAGAATCAGTCATAATTACATGCTTTTCAGCCTTTAAAATGATCAGAAAATTCTCCTTCACACAATGAATTTAATGGTTGTACTTTTCTGCCATTGTTGAAGATGTGCCCTGTGATGGGATGCACTCTGGTTAATTCCACTCTCTTCATAAATGTCTCTGAAATCTATAAAAGTGAAAGATCCCAGAAACTCATGCAAATTAGTATTTTCTTGAAGAGAAAGTAGGATATGTAACACAGATATTTCACACCCACCATCTGCTGGTCTAGCAGTAAGTTTGTCCATGGAATAAAGCACTGTTTAATAGAAAAAAGAGGGCTTGTTCCCAAGATGGCTTTATTCTTTACTGTATGAGGACATCTATTAACCATGGACACTCAAACAGAATTCCCTTTAAAACTTCTAAGGAGGACAGTTTTGCATAACCTTCTGAATGTAAAAATTTCCATGGAAAAAGATTGGACCTAGATCTGAATTATGTGTTCTTGTGGGTTTGGTTTTTTTTTTTTCATAATTTCATTTTTTAATTTACTTTTAATCAGAAGACTGATTTTAAAAGTGATAGAAAGGGAAAGAGTGCTTCTCTCTACCTACACTATTAACTCTTGATGAAAACAGAATCATAGATGCACTCATATAAGAGAAAATATAATTTTGTCTTTTTGGAAATATGAGGAGATATGTACTCCATTTCCCACGGTTTATAAATCTGTTTCTTGTGTGTTCAAAACCAGTTTATATATTTTTTTCCTGCTCAAAGTTTAAATCCCACAGGACATGCTAGTTTTTTGAGACAGAGATAATACATGAATAAAACCTCATGGCTCTGCCTTGTCATTTTCTTCTTTTCTTCTCTACTTTGTTGCTTTATTGATTGTTACAGTAATCCATAAAATATGTACCACTGTTTTAATAATGCAAAATACTTACCTTGTAGCTAAGCCATTAATAGACATCGTCACTTGGTTTTCAAGAACATGACTAATACATCAACAACAGTGGGTTTTATAACTCAGTCATTCATAGTGAGCCAATATTAAAAAAGACTTGATTATGATTAAGGGCTTTAAAATTCTGGAGTGCTGTCACTATAGAGAAATTACTGCTGCAGAAGATCAGAGAGAAAAGAATAATCCAGGCATGTTTTTCTAAAATAACTGGATATCTCCCTGATCAACCACAGTGCTGCATTTCAAGGTACAGGTAAGCAAACAGACTCCTAGGTATAATCAGTGAGCAGAGAAAAAGAAAGGATTGCCTTAGTCATGGACCACATGCACTTCTTAGCTGGTTTGTTCTCAAGTGATGTTTGTCCAAGCATGTCCTTTGCCAACATTTGCCCTCGTTACAAACAACATCCCACATTGGGCAATCCCAGCACAGGTGATACAGACATGGCAGGACATTGGGTAGCACATTTTGTTCTTAGAGAAACACATAGAAATAAGTATTTTCTACATAATTTTGCAGTGTTTGAAACAGTAGTGCTCTGAGATGATCGACACTATAAGGAAAGCTGTTACTGGAGCAAGACCACTGTATTGCTATCTCCTGTAGAAGCAAGGGTTGTGAGCAAAGATTAGATCTACTGGATCCCCATCCACCCCTGAATTCTGCATTAAGAGTGTTGCTGATGATGAGGTGTAACAGAGTACTAAAAACAAGCCTGGGTGGCAGTAATTGTACTTTTAGGTGAAATCTGGAAAAGACTCTAATGCAGATGAAGAACATGAGTTTTTGCAGAACAATATTTACCATTTTCATGTGACAAGGTTTTGATTTTATCAGGAATATAAGTGGGTAGAAAGTATTCTAGTTCTGTTCCTAAACAGGGAGAACTAATGGAGTCAAGATGCAAAAAGCAAATTTTCAAAAAGAAGGTTAAATGTTGATGTGATAGAAAAGTTGTAAAAAGGCTTCCTATTGAGTTGGAACCCCTATTTATTGAATCTAAAATTATTTAAAATAATTAAAATTCAACTTAGAATAGGCCCTTTCAAAAGAGAAATTTAAACACCATGGTTTATAGAAAGGCACTTTGACAAGAAGAATTCTCTGCAAGGTTTAAAAGAACACATATGGTGTTAGCAAATGACTGGTATGTTCCATTTTCTTCCTGAGATAGACAATCTTTTTCTCATCAATGTTTCTTGTCACCATTCACTGAGAAGAAGTGATAAAATTCATCTTTTTATGTTCCTATGAATTAATCTTTGGTGGTGAAAACAAAATTAAATACATCAACTCCACGAAATTTATGTTGTTTTGCCCTGTTGCTTGATTATCCCTGAATCATAGAATATGCTGAGTTGGAAGGGACCCACAAGGATCATCGAGTCCTGCTCCTGGCCATCTCCAGGACTCACACCATATCACAAACACCAAACTTCAACCCTGTCAGGCTCAGTGCTGTGACCACTCCTCTGAGGAGCCCAATCAATGTCCAAGCACACTCTGGGTGAAGAAGGTTTTTCTAACAGCCAAGCTAAACTTCCCCTGACACAACTTCAGGCCATTCCCAGGGTCCTGTCACTGATCACCAGAGTGAAGAGATCAGTGCCTGCCCCTCCTCTTCCTCTCAGGAGGAAGCTGTAACTGCAGTGAGGTTACTGCACCATCCTTGTTGCCCTCCTTTGGACACACTCTAATAGTTTAATGAGCTCCTTTCATTGTGGCCTCCAAAACTGCCCCCAGCACTCGAGGTGAGGCTGCCCCAGCTCAGAGCAGAGCAGGACAATCCCCTCCCTTGCCCAGCTGGCCGTGCTGTGCCTGATGCCCCCAGGACAGGGCTGGCCCTCCTGGCTGCCAGGGCACTGCTGGCCCATGGTCAACTTGCCATCCACGAGGACCCCAGATTCCTTCCCTGGCGCTGCTTTCCAGCCTCTCCTTCCGCAGTTTTTCTGTAAATCTAGGGTTGCCCTACCACAGGTGTAAAACCCAGGAATTTTCCTTGTTAAAATTCATACAGTTGGGGACTGCCCAGCCCTCTAGTTTGTCAAGGTCTCTCTTCAGGGCCTCCCTGCCCTCCGGGGAATCAACAGCTCCTTCTGGTTTTGTATTGTCTGTGAACTTGCTTAGTGTCCCTTCCAGTCCTGGGTCCACATTATTTATGAAGATGTTGAAGAGCACAGGGCCGAGGATGGAGCCCTGTGGAACCCCACTAGTGACAGGTCACCAATCTGAGGTCACCCTCCACTGTAACCCTTTGTGCCTGACCCATGAGCCAGCTTTTCTCCCATCACATGATGTGTTTATCCAACTGTGTGCTGGACAGTTTTTCCAGAAGGGTCCTGTGAGAGAGAATATTGAAAGCTTTACTGAAATCCAAAAAGATGACATCAAATGGCTTCCTTGATCAACTAGGTGGGTTACCTTGTCATTAAAGGAAATCAAGTTTGATAAGCAGGACTTTTCTCTCAGGAAGCCATGCTGGCTGTGACAAGTGACTGTGTTGTCTTCCAGGTGTTTTCAATACCTGCCAGAATAATTTTCTTCACAATTTTATCAGGCACTGCATATACATTATCCTGCAGTGATGCCTTTGTGATGGACAGTAACCCATGAGGCACAAAGACAGATTTTCATATGGGAATATGCTGTTTCATTGCTCTGAGGGGAAGGCATTATTTAAAGCACAGGGCTTCCTTCAAAATGTGGGTGGCCAGGAGAGAAAAAGGAAGGAGATGTGGTTTTTCTTGCAGAAACAGCTTGTAACAGTAATGGCTTCCTAGAAACCAATGTTCTGATAGCAAGGCAAGCTATTTAGGCAATCTAACACAATAACTCCTGGCTTCTAAAATGTAAACTGCAATCTACTTCTCCATACATTCTAGAAATTCAAGGCAGTGGGAAATCCCAGAAACTGATGTGAAATAAATACCTTCTGAAGTACTGGAAAATAAAGGGAAAAAAGTTATGAAGCTACTTAGAATTTAAAATGTAGACATTTTGCTATGTGTTCTTAAAGATCACAGGAGAGGATAATCTTGTTCAAGGAGTCAACTCGCTCTGAGATAAACTCAATTTATCTTAAAAATAACAGCTTTGTTTTTCTGTCTTATCATGCAGCCTCTCATCTCTGTAAACAATACAGGGTCTGAGTTTGGGTTACAACAAGCTAAAAGGAAAAAGGCATAAAGAAGTTTTCCCTTAGTGAGAGAGATATGACCTTTAAAAACTGTCACACCTGAAAACAGTGTGACAGAAACACAGACTGTGAGTCTGAAGTTGTTACAGACAAGTTTGCTTTATCTCCATATGTAACCAGTGCATAAGTAGAAGGCAGCTGCTGAACTTTCTGCTGTTACAGCTTTGTTCCACCACCCCACTGCATCAATGGGATAGCTCTCATACTTGAAAATTCCTGTGATATATTTCTAAACCCATGTATGATTGTGACCAGGACAACACTATGGCTGCTAGTGGTATTAAAAGAAAACAAAGAACCAGATACCAAAATTTTTGTCTACAGAGAAATTCCCTGCAAAATTAGAAACAAGAAGGTATAATGGACCACCTTGTACATATTCTACAACTCATTGTTATTTTCATTATTATTATTCATTCCCTTCAATGCTATGTACAGGACAAAGCAAAAACTAACAAAGCAAAAACCCCTGCCATGCAGCTTGATGTTCAATACGTGACTTAGAAGTTTATGGATCACATAATTCCTCAATCCAGCTTCTTTCCAACAGTTGCTCTAAATAACTGGTCATTCTTCTTTAATGCTAAATCTCCTAAATTCATAACACAGTTTTGAGTCATTAAAGTCTTATACTGAGTAAAATGAGAGCATGGGAACACTACAGGAAATGGTGATTTGAGAGATCACACTCTCCCTTGGATCCACCTGTTTGTGGTTTTGGTCAGATCAGATGAGCACCTTGGAAGCAAAACCTCTCATTTGTCTCCACTGACCAGGCTTCAGTTTATGTTATGCAGGGCTTTCTAGGTCCTTTCAGATCAATTTTGAATGGGAAGAGATGCACCCCAATAGCATAAGTAACATTCTTCAGACATTAGCAGGGGTTCAGTCCACGGGATTAGACGAAAGCAAATGTGAAGTAAAATCTCATAAGAGTCCTCATCCTTGTCTTTAACTCTTGGACTTTTATCTTAGAAGATACTCTATTTTTAATTCTATAAATGATTAAAAACATAAAACAAATATAATTTTTATTTAGTTTTGAATCTGAAAGTTCAAAATTAAAATGGCCATTTTTGCTGTAGGTTTCTGTTTCAAAAGAAAATATTTTTTATTATATGTTTGAAAGTTTTTTTCCTGAACTGGGTCCTGTTGTAATGTGTATTTTTCATTAAATCTTAAGTTGTTTACTCAGAGGGGAATGGCAACATGGCTGTTGTCCAGTCATGGACAACAAATAATGTTCAGGCAATCAAATGCCACAGAAATGCATCTGGTCTAAGAATGAAACAGGAAGGCTGAGAAAAGAAATTATCAGTATCCTCACAAGACAGGGACTTAAATGGAGGAATTCCTACCCTTAACATGTGTGCATGACAGAAGTTATCACCACAGGTAGGCAAATTTATTGCAGAGCAATTCAGTTGAGAACTCCGGAATTTTTAAGTGGAGTGCACATGTGCAAAGAAAAAAAAAGACATCTCAGAATCAAAGACTAAGAACCATTTTAGCTTTCTAGTAGCTAATGGGAGCACTTCAGGCCATTTGGAAAGGAAATTCAGATGAAATGATTCTTTGTCTCAACTTATGGGAGGGGATCTCATATGCCGGTGTAATCAGTTTGAAAAGCTCTCTTAACTTCATGGAGGTTTGCTGGGCAGCTGTCTAGGAACAGCAATTTTCAGTCTCTGTTTTTGGACAAGTACACTGAGAGGTTTAGGAAAGGGACAGGAGGTGTCTGTCAAAATGCTTGATCTCAGACATCCTACCTGGACTTGTCCATCTTTTAGGATGGGATGCTCTTCAGTGCAGTGAGCAAGACAGGGAAGTATTCCTGCATTAGCAGGGACAGTGAAATAATTTTAAAATGGAATAATGAGCTTCCATGAAAATTATCTCTGGGAAGTAACTTGTAAACCAGCTGCAAAAATGCAGTATCCGAGCACAGCATAAAGGATGTATCATTTTCAAAAACTACTAAGATTTGTATTATGGGGAATAAACTTACCCTTTACCACAAGAATCTTGTGGGTGAAGAAAAGCAACATTTCACCCTTTCACCCTCCAATCTGCTTGGAAAAGGGACCTGTGGGACAAAAATTGTGGCTTACAAGGCTGAGCTGAATGCAGGTTCCCAAGTTGCTCTGCTAAGGAACTGGTCAGCAGGATGAGATGATCAACCAAAGGTGTCCTGAATTTGGGCATATATTTCACTGGCTTAAAAGATGGAGTCTGTTTCCATTTCACTTAAGGTCAATGAATCTCATTCATTTATGTGAAAGCAGAGCTTTTTGGATCTCATCATGGTGTGCTAAATGCAAGCCAAGGAGAATCAGTGCTGTGACATTGTCTGATATTTCATGGAATGAACATTCAATTATGAGTTTAGGAGATGGGGAAGTTGTCAAAGTAACTTTAAAAGTGCTGGATGGAATCCACACAATGGCCAAGTTGAAACCAGAATTAATCATCTCCAATCCTACCTGTTGTATTCCTTTCAAGCCTTGGGATGGCAATAGCCTGTGGAAGGGCTAAGAAGCTTCAGGTAAGAGCATCACAGGATTTTATTTTTCACTAAAGTACAAGAATCTTGTCACTCTTCACTTTGACTTGAGAGAAGTGCCATAAAATGTGAACTATTATATTTTAGTTTAAAAATACCTCACACAGTCAAGTAATACAGCATTCCTTTTTTTATTGTACAAGAGTAATGAGTTGTCAGCTCCCTCCCCACTCTTTCCTTTACAGAACAAGATACATGCATCTTTCTAAAGAAGTAGTGCTGCCGTGACATTTAGAAAATGTTTTTCTAGTGTATGTGTCTATATATTTAAAGGGACTGCAATTTATGAAGTTAAATTTCTTAAACAATAAGAACATAGTTCTTTTCTTACTGCGCACTTTATACAGCAACTGTGGTGCCTCTAAAGATCATACTCAGCTCAGTGCAAAAAGGGGTCACAGGAAGGATGGTCTATTTTCACTACTGGCATTGTCTGGAGTTACTTTTTCCAGCCATAGGCAGGAACCCTGTACCCCAGTGCAGACAGGTTTTCCCAAAATCTGGGTGTGGAGCAATGGCATTGAGAGCAGATTCACAGCAGGATAAGTGCATGGGAAGAGCACCTGAGAACTCCAAGGAGAGGGCTGTGAGCTTCTCACACACTCTGAGACCAAATCTAAATTACTCCTGCCACACCAGTGTGCAAGGCAGGGGACAGCAGGAGCCCAGCAAACCAGAAAGAACAATCTCTGAGCAATCTTTGGCTCTGACAGTCCTGTGCCACCCACCAGGGGCAATGAGGACAGAAGCAAGAGGAGCAGTGTCTTGGAGGGGCAGCTCTGGAAGGAAATCACTTTAAGAGATAATTGGCTCTCCTAAAGCTCAGGGATGATGAAGTTTCCCTGCATTTTCCAGGCTGATGCATTGTAGTCTTGAATTTTGATCCAACTATCTGACATTACACTAAAGGCTGTTGCCTCACACTGTGTGCTGAAATTCTCTCAGATAAATCCAGCTCTGTAGGATAGGGCTGGAAATTGCTCCCTTCCCACGCAGAGTCCAGGACACTGCCTGACACACAATTTTCTTCTCTCTACAGAACAAAGCTTCTTAAAAAAGTAAAATGGCACTTTCTGGACATGCTCAATGCACATATCCCACCACCATTAAATGATGAAAATAAACTTATCTGTTTACATTGCAAATATAGTTGAACTGGTAGGTCAATAAATAATTAATTGGAGAACATACTTGACAATGAAGACCCTTATGAAAAGGAACTCAACCATTAAATTACTTGCAAAGTGAACAGTGATGGTGATTGCAGCCCTACTGAAAAAAAAGACCAAATGAGATGGAATGAGTATTTCCCAGAATTTATGGACCAGTACCTTGTACTCCAGATTTTCTTGCATAACTAAACCACCTTAAGGAGAAATAGATTGCAAAAGTGAATAATATGTAAACAAAAATAAAGAAAGAAAAGGAAAAACATATAAATGTCTCTGAGGAAGATTTCTCATGGCTATTGGTACTTAAATACCTGACAGCTCAAATATATCACACCTTATCTCTGAACCTAAACTTTTTTGTCTCCCCCATACAGATCGATTTTACTATCTGCTATTTCATGGGAGAAGGAACTGAGGCAGAGGAGGAAATTTAAATTGCCCAATATTGCCCACTTTGGATGTGACCATAAGAAAATACAGGCATGTTGGCTGTCTGAAGGAGCAGCTCAGAGCACATTTACCCTACTTTGTGAGTACAGAAAAAAGTAAACTAGAGGCACATCCTGCTGCTTCAGCTATGAGACTGATGTGATTTTATGGTTCAGGGCTGCTTTCAGGGGTCAGAGTCTGTGCTTCTTACTCTGAATCTGACAAAAGAAGATTACTGGGTGGAGAAAAAAGAAAATTAGGGTTTTTCCCCCTCCCCTCATTTTTGAACATTAGAAAAATACAGTATCTAGTCAATAAGGTGTTCAGAAAGTCAGGGGTTGCCTGAGGCTTTCATTAAAACATTGCTTGAGGGAAGGATGAACAAGACAGATAATTAACATGTCTGTATGTTGCGTGGCTTGAGAGCAATGTTCCACATAATAGATGTTTGACAGCATGAATTCAGTCAGATATGCAGATTGCAAGTATTGCCACTTGGCTCACTTGGCTGAAACAGGCCTATTTGCTGCAGCTGGCCTAACTTACTAGGAGATTTATTTGCAGATGGATTAATTAAAAAAAAAAAACAAAAAACCTCATGGGCTTGGTACTCCCAGTGCTGGTGATTTATTACCTTTGACTATACAAATACATACCTACACATCTCTCTGAATAATGCTATAGGAAGAGATGTCAGAAAACCAGCTCTTTCTGCAGACTCTGGAGGTAGCCTTTAATCAGGTTTATGCAGAAGTTTGCTCTGTGCCAGACCATTCTGATGTACACATACCTTCTTGAGACAAAGCCTCTCACAGGACATGACTTGTTTTGAGCTCCCGCTTGTCCACAGTAGGATTTGAGAAGTTGAGACACTGATGAGACACAAGATCAAAGAGGAGGATCTGAATCTCTGTTCATCAAAGAGATGTGAGAAAATAAAAGCTGTCAGGTTGAACCAAACTAACCTGTGCCTTTTCCCTGAAGGTGTCCAGCTGTATATGATATGATATGATATGATATGATGGAAATGACAGGCATAAGCCTTACAGCAGGTGATAGTTTAAGGTCTAGGGACAAAGATTGTAACTCATGTTCAGCAGAGCCTTGGTTACATGATCCTTTTTGAATTTGACTAATCTCTTTTAAGACTCACTTACTTTATTGTTCTCTCAAATATCCTGTGGCAATGATTTCCACAGCTTTCTCTTTGCACACTGAAAACAAAATTCTTTGTTGTAACCTTACTGCCTTGTGGGTCCTAAAATCTCCACTGGCTCTTGTTTTATGAGTTCTGAAGTTTTTAATTTTATAGGCCTCTGTCTCTGCAAATTTTACCCATTGTCATCTCTTTTTTCCAGATAAAATACTATCTTGCCTGGTTTGTCCCCATATTGGAAGCTGCCACATTCCTGTGATCATGCCTGTTGTGCACCTGCTGCCCTCTGCAGACCCAGGGCACCTCCCAGCAGTGGAGCAGGACTGCCCATGTGCCTTTTGGGGTGTGGGGGCACCATGCGGGCACTGTGTAACATCATAACAGCATTTCTCTCTTTTGCTGTTGCTTATAACAAATGCTAAAATTTGCACCGTCTTTGGATCATTGACCAGATGCCAGTGCCCTGAGGGCTCCCCCAGTCCTTTCTGTCCTTGCCCACGCCTGCCATGGCTCCCCATGCTGCCCTTTGCCATGGCCCCATTCCTGCTGCCCCTTTTCATGCTGCCCACAGCCCCTGGCCCCATTTCAGCTGCCTTTTGTCTCCTCCTCCCTTTTCACAGAGAGCAGACATCTCACTGCTCCCTGAGAGCTGATTTCTTTGGAGACTATCTGCAGTTAATCTCAGAGAGCAGTCAGGGAACGTGAACTGCTGTAACCTTCACCACTTGGAAAACACCACATGGAAAAAAACCCAGACACACATGTTGTTTTTCACATAACTGCTGATTATGTAAGTGTTGAAACCCAGTTCATTCCTTCAAGGAAATTTTGTACACAATGTCAAAACCTGTCAACCCCTTAAATAGTGTAATGCACATCTATATTGGGTTTATAGCCAACATTCCACTGTGTATTTTAGCTGGTGTATTACTGAAGTTAGGTTGTGGAGGGAGACTAAGAATACTGCAGAAAAGTATGACATACTCCATTGACTCATGTTGCTCAAAGCACAAAACCACTCTATTTTACTTTGCTGGGGTGTGAGATTTTTTTTAATTCTTCCTAAGTAATGAGACTCTTTGGATCACAGAGGGCAGAAGAAATAAGGTGTGAATCACTAGAGTTTCCAACCTATTCTTCTTCTGGAAGAAAAATAATGCCTCAACTGAGGAAAGAATAAGAAGACTGGGGAAAGGAAGAAACAATGAAATGTTGGAGCTTGTGCTGGGTGCAAATTCACTCAGTCAATGTTTATATCTATCTAAGGAAGAAGAGAAATGGTGAAATTGTCAAGACTTGAGTTTCTAGAAAAGTCAAATTCTTGTGATTTTGCAAAATACCTGGCAAGCTCCCTGAACTTAAGGCCTGGGAAATTATACAGGATCAGTGTAAAATGACACCTAGGGGGTAGGGGAAGTAAGTGCAATCATGGTCACTCTGTTAGCTACCTCCTCTCTAGGAAAGAGCAGTATTTAATAAAAATCTCAATTCTACCACAACTCCGTCTTAAATTTTGAAAATGTTCAGCTCCCTCCAGGTTTTAAAGTAACTTGAAGTTACTGTTGACCTTTTTGTCCACATGACTCTTAGAAAACAACTCATTTCCGCTGAGAAAGAATGGACAATAGTATCCCTTAAAAAGTCCTTTAAATATGAAAGCCTTTTATAGCACACAAGACAGAAAATTTCATCTAAACATTCAAAAGAGATGACTTCCTCTGATTGCTTGTGTAAAAGAGAAATTATTCTAAATAATCCATAATTTTCTGTTTAAAGACACTTAATTGTGTACAAGAGAATAGGTTAAGTGAACAAAATAAGGATCTTGGCTAGTAAGTGTGGAATCCAGCAGTGTCATTGAGTGAAGAGGAGCTGTCTGTTGTCACTTGAGAAGGGCCCCAGCTTCAGGACAGTGTCCTCTGCTTGGCTCGGAGCGCAACACCTTCCTCTTTGGTTAAAATTTGCAGTGGTTTAATGTCACTGGGTAGAAGAGACAGACTGACAATCAGTACAAATGGCTAGAAAATGAAATTTTTTGGCCATTTAGCTTTGGCAAACAGTTTATCAATGGAGTAAGCATGTGCATATGAGTTAATGTTTCTGTTCACATGAGTTGAAGCAAATCCCCTGCTCATCCCTTGCCTTGGGCACTGGTTTGCACTGCACCATCATCATCATCTTGGATCATGCAGAGTAGCACTGTCTTTTTGGGTGAAACAAAATGGAAAGATATACTCAAGAAGTCCATTTGTTGCACAAACTCCTAAAGACAGGTGCCTTTGGAATACAAGTGAGACTAGAGCTAGTCCAAAATGAAAGTCTCCAAAGTTAGTACAGGGTTTTCATCATGTCCTCAGTACCAAAGCCCCATCTGGTTTTCCTGATGGGTTTCTGGGGGGCCACACTACTTGCTAGTGAAAACACAGCTACTGCAGGTCAAACCACCCAGGCACTAAGAGCTGCTCTGTTGCCAATCCACTTACCCAGCACATGGAAAAAAATTAGGCTAAAAGTGCAACACTCTTCCTCTTAGTTGTGCCTTTAGGCAACAGAGAGAAATTGGGAAAGAAAAGCCTGAAAACAGATGTGCTCCACCCCCTTATTCATACCATTTATAGAGACCTGTTTACTCCTAATACCCCCACTCAAGCTGGCTGTGAGAAATTATATCATAATATGTACTTTAAATTGCATTGAGCCATGACAATAATTCCTTTTGTTGTCCAGTTCCAATCACCCCTTAAGAGAGTTTACACTGCCAACGGGTGGAAATTGTGTGTGTAATTTTGATAACGCTTTTGCTGACAGTCATTTAATTAATGGCAGTGAAATCTAAGATTGGAATTGAACCATGCCAGACAAAATAATTATTGCCTGCTATAATTTTCCCCCCAAAGGCCACCTGCATTATTTATATGATCTATTAAATGGTGCATGCTTTTAAGTAGTTTAGTTACATTTTGAGAATGACCCATTCAAATCAAAACAGCATTTTTCTGACTCTGGATTATAAATGCCATATAAAATATATCTTTATAACCTAAAATGAGAACTATGAATGGCAATCACCTAAGTGAGGGAAGGAAAACAGAGATACTTTGGGAATAAAGGACTGACTGCTCTTGATTACGCCTGTGTTTAGCTTGGATGGTTAAACTCGAGCAGCTTTCTTAGCTAAAGTTTCTCTGATGGCCCTTTAGGCAGCACAGTATTGCCACACAGTTTTATAGACTTTTGTGTGAGAAGTGCTGCTCTGCATCAATATACACCTCTGCTCCCTTAATCTATGTTAAATTTCACTGGGATGTGGAGTTATTCAAAGTAGGGAACTTTGCAAAGCTCTCCTCCTCAAGGACAATTACTAAGTGGACAGTAATAAAAAGTGAAAGCAAGTAATGAAATCCTGCTATGAGATTTCAGTGGCATTCCTTAAAATATTTTAAATGCCTGTCTTATATTCTTATAAGAAGGAGAATATTCCTGGAGTTGCTTCAGATTGGGATTTCATTTTTGATCTAAAACAAATTGCTGTTACCATATCCTTGTACTGATGATGCCTCAGATGTTATTCCCATAGAAACTTCAAAAATAAAAATCCTCTGCAGGCAACAGGAGTGATACCAAATCTTAGTTACAAGGGACATGAAAACTGCATAATAATGAATATTTTTGGAATGATGTTAATTACATGGCTGCTATATAGAACTATTAAAATTTGTAGTTGCCATTTTCAAAGGTGTTTCTCAAAACTAATGCATCTAAATCTCCTTGGTACTATTCTCAGTCTGATCATTTTCATCATAGGGGCTTTAGTGAACGTCAGAGGTGCTCAGCATATTTGGAACAAATTCCATAGCTAAATATGTATTTATGATTATGCTGAAAGCATCAGTGACCTTCTGTTCTCTAATAGGTCATTTTATACATAATATAGCTGAATAAAAGGAAGGCTTTGAGGTACTAGTACAATCCAATGAAAGCTGCAGCCTAATCTGTGAATATATGATAGAGAGTATTTCCATTTTTGTGGTTTATATCATCAGTTATTTGTCAGTGGGAAATAGATAAGAGAAAACAAACCAAGAATTGTCTGAGTAGAAGTGTATGGATGAGGTAAAACAAAGAAAACCAATTATCCTCTTAATTTCTGTAAATAAACAGATTTTTTTTTTTCTAAAGTTGTATGATTCTCCAAGACACAGTATGTGCTTTGAAGTGTTAAATCCAAATTAATTTCTTTCAAAATTGAAATCAGCTACATTGGTGCATACCTTACCTGCAACTGGAATCCTGGAATGGGCTTACAGATATTTGTGAATTGAACACCTTAGGGATGATGATCTCCCTGTGACTGGGGAAACAGCCTGGCAGTAATGAAAAATGAAACAGAACCACAGTGCTCATTAGTCATTGCTGTATAATTGAGACATATTTTTTTAAACCAGAGACCTTTGTCCTCTGCCTCTGAAATTCCAGGGGTTTTCCAATCATGCACCTTGTCCACATCCAGGCTCTCAAACAGGGGAGAGCTGTAAATCTTCCTGCACTGATCATGATTCCTCTTTGTGAATAAGAAAGTAACAGAAGTCCCAATAATTTGTTGTCTTTGGCCTTCTGCTTCATGGTAGAAATCAAAACAAGTGACAAGAAGAGCTAACATTTTATTTTTCATGTTCGTTCAATTTTATGGATCACTGAGTTATTTAGACATAGAGTATTTAGCCTCCATGTTTTTCTAATGAGAATTGGCTGGTATGTCTTTTTTATATTTCCTTACTCTTTGGTGGTTTTTGTTTTAGTAGAAATAATGAAACCTGTGACATAATGGTTATCAATTTTCTTTAATAACTTTTCAAAGAGCTGTAAAAAAATTCAAACTACTTTAAAAGATTAATAAATTACTAGGTTTTTTTCTTATTTGCTGTTTGGTTAGATTTAAAAAGAATTTTAAGGAAAGTTGGAGAGCAGCATTTATTTTTGCACAATTCATGCTGCACAATGGCATAAATTAAGGACAGAAATCCTTATTGTAAATCTTGTCTTCTTAAGTGTAGACCTTTAATATACCTTTTTGGAGTGTTTGATGCTGGGGTTTTTTTGTTTGTTCTTGCTTTTGGGGTTTTTTTGGGATGTGTGTGTGCAAAACACTTTTTGTGTTTTGAATTGTGTTGTGAATTAGTGAACTGAATTTTTGCAATTTATATCACTGCAAAAATATATTTGTCTTGCATCCAAAGGCAGATTAACTTTTTGTAAGAAATGAAGTGTCATGATGTTTTCCAATCCTTCCTTAACACTACAGAAGTATTTTTAGGCACTGAGATTCATTCATAGTGTGAATCAATTTGGAACATTGAGGCTGTGTCTGAAGACTTGAAAAATGACATTACTGCAATATTCATTTTCAATAAAACTAGTCAGACAAGAGGATGATTATCATTTGCAAACACTCGTGAAGCAGTGAATTAATTTTATGAAAGTGTGATGGACTAAACTGGTCCAAAATGATCATTATAACCACTGCACATAGCTATCCCTAATCTATATTTTGAATATATCTTTATTTAACCAGGATGAAAAAAGCTGCCTGAAATTCCTTTTGACATAGAACATAACAAGATAGCAATCCCCACAAAACTCATAATTCTCAGGGAAATTGTTAACCAATTACAAACATAACACAAAATATCAATGGCTATGATGTATTTTAAACACAATTATGGTAATAAAGTATAATCAAATATGTGCAAGCAGTAGCAATTACCAGTGCATATCATTAAGCCATCTGCTAATTAATCCTAAGCAATAGTATGGTTTATTTAATAACTTTCAGCATTTCCCTTTGAAGATGTCTACAGAAAAATAAGTGGTTTATGTCTGGTGAAGCAGGAAATGATTCCATGAGTCTAGAGTTTTGTAATAACTTGGAACCTCTCAGATGTTTTTATTTAATTGTTGCCACTACTGGAGTAATTTTAAACATCACCAGGCTGCTGGGAGCAAAAGCAGCAAGAACAAGAGTGTGAGAGCTGCTTTTGAGTGGAAAGCAGCTCACAGCAGTCAACAAATTGATCACAGAAGAGATCATCTCCAAGGCCTGAAATTATAGAACTTCCTATTGATTTCGTGGGACTGCATTGGGAATGGGAACACTCAATACCTTTAAGACATAAACTTGTTTAGTTTTACTACCGAATTAATTTAATTTATGCAATTGTTCCATCTGACTAAATACCTCATAGTTAGTGTCTGCTATTTTAAATATCAAACATTTTTCCCTGTCATCCTAAAATTTGCTGCTACACATATAGAAAATGTTTTGTTCTTATTCTTTAATGTGAACATCTACTATCAGAACTGATCTACTATCAGTTTTCTTATTTCCTCTGTAGAAAAGTCCATTCTGCCAGGTATAAAGGACTATCCTCCCATAACAAAATAAAATATTTAAAGTATATTATATGCATAGCACTCCCTAAAGATTTAGAAAACATTCTTTAAACTGCACATAATATATCTAGTGCCAAGTCTTTTGACACAGCTTCATTTTCTTAAAGAAGGAGAGATGTTGAAATTTAGTGCTTTATGAATTTTGTAGTGTTTGAACTGCTACTTCAATAAATGCTAAATTAGCAATATTTGTTTTAAAAAGGGACAGGTTGTGCAAACTTTAGAGAGAAGGAGGATTAAATGATACTTTCATCAATCAAGATGACATTGCTTTTCTGGAGAAGGAAAGGGGGGCTGTGAGAAGGCAACGGGGGGAACAATCAACTTTCATTTCTCTTGAAGGAAGTACTGCAGGGATTTATCAACTGGCAAGTCAAATGCAGAAAATGTCATCTGATAAAAGGCTTTGGTCTGATCCATCAAATCCTGTGAAACTCTGCTGAAGAAAGTACAGTGCAAAGAGAATAATTTCCGATTTAAACCACTGGATGGGTAGAAGCATTTAATATAGATTTTATCTGACAGTAAGATTAAATCAGCTCAGTTAAAAACAGAAAAGGAGCACTTGAGTTTTCATGG
Organism: Melozone crissalis; assembly: GCF_028551555.1. Lineage (NCBI taxonomy): Eukaryota > Metazoa > Chordata > Aves > Passeriformes > Passerellidae > Melozone > Melozone crissalis. Next base: position 54,964,672 of record NW_026535791.1, on the reverse strand, counting down.
TCCTTAACTTTTTCAAATAAAGGAAAAACATGACCTTGCATGTCTTTTTCATTTGGACCAGAGAGCTAGAACAGTGCTGTAAATCTAAAGAGAATTTGCAATCCAAAGGGAGCTGTCTTTGCATGGCTGCTGGTGACACACAGTGCTGCTGCTGCTGCCCAAAGGGGAAGGCTGTAGAGTGACTATCTTGCCACCGACAGCTCTGTGAGGTGCCCTGCTCCTGCTCTCTAAATGAGTCCAGCTTTTTATTTTAAAGCCAACCCAACTGATTTGATCACTGGCATGAGGCAACTCTGATGGTGGTGGCCTGGTCTGTGGCATCAGAGTGTGAAGCAGAGCTGGGCTGAGTGACCAGCTCACAGACTTTGCACAAAACTGATAGGACCCTTGGATTCATCTGACCTGCCTCAGTCTCCTTGCAGCAGTTAGTTATGCACTGACATTGACATGCAGGTCTCCTCTGGGTGCCCAAGCCAGCAAAGAGGGTAAAGGAAGCATCATCCAAGCCATGTCCACAGGGGGTGGCAGTCTGGTGACAATTCCTAGCTGGGTTTGCAGGAGATGCCTCCCTGTGCTTCCACTCAACTCACTGCCTGCCCCCTCATCCCTCTCCAGGCAATGACTCACCTCCTGCAGCAGGCACAGGAACTGTTCAGCTGTGCCCAGAGTGGGACAGACACCCTCGGCCAGATTCCCCCTCTTCCTGCTTTGCCAGTGGATTCTGTTAATCCACTTTGTTTCCCTCCTGTCTCGTGAGATGAAGTGCACTGTCACGCACATGACTTAAACAGCATTATATATATTTATTCTTATTACTTAAACACAACCTTCCAGTTGATCTTTTTCATAGTTATGTAAATCCATCTTTATCAAAAAGTAGGAGATAATGCAAATGCCAAATGAGCTCACTACAGAACAGTCAATGTAAGCCAGCAATTACAGCAGAAAAAAAGAATGTTTTATACAAATATAAGGAAAAGCATTTTCATTCGTGTGTCTAATAATAATATAAAAAAAAATCTCTGTCATTTGATATCTCAGACAAAATAAACAACACCATTAAAAATATTATTTTACTGCTGGGACTTAAAAAGACATCAGCTTCCACAGTTCCTAAGAAAATCAAACAGCACATTTTTAAACTGCAGGTTACCAGTATAAAACAAAATATTGCCATTGGCACTTTATGCAAATTAAAGAAAAATATAGTTTTTTCAGTAAACAAAGCCAAAATAGACAAAATAATAAATGCAGCTACAATATGCTCATAGTTCTTCATGGCAAAACCTACAGACTCAGACTCATACAACTTAATCTATGCATAGGAACTTTGATAAGAGTTTCATGTGATTGAAGGATTATTTGAGGAGGTGAAGTAAAGGAAAATCTAATGTGTCATGAGCTGTTACTCCAACTTGAAAGCATGCAAGACTCCAACTTGAAAGCATGCAAGTTGCAGTCCAGCTATGACCCCCTGTTCAGCTGGCACTAAGTGCCACATCCAGTCTTTTCGTAAACACTTCCAGGAACCAGGAATGGTAAATCCACCACTTTGCTGAGCAACCCATTCCAATGCCCAATCACCTTTTTTGTCCTGTCTCTGGTTGCCTGGGAGAAGAGGCTGACCTTCACCTGGCTACCATCTCCTTTCACAGAGTTGCAGAGGATGATGAGATCTCCCCTGAGCCTCATCCTCTCCAGGCCAAACACCCCCAGCTCCCTCAGCCTCTCCTCACAGGACTTGTGCTTCAGACTCTTCACTGGCCTTTTTGCTCTTCCCTGGACATGCTCCACCAGTTCAACATCCTGCCTAATTTGGGAGGCCCAGAAATTGACACAGGACTCAAGGCGCAAACTAACCGGTGCTGCCTATAGGGGAAGAATTCCTGCCTTGGTCCTGCTCGCCACACTGTTCCTGGTCCAGGCCAGGATGCCCTTGGCCTTCTTGGCCCCCAGGGCACACTGCTGGCTCATGTTCAGCCCGCTGTCAACCAGCACCCCCAGGTCCCTTTCTGCCTGGGCATTGTCCAGCCACAGCATCCCCAGCCTGTATTGCTGCAGGGAGTTGTGGACAAAGTGCAGGACCTGGCACTTGGACTTGTTAAACCTGATATTGTTGGACTCAGCCCATAAACCCAGCCTGCCCAATGCCTCTGCAGGGCCCTCCTACCTTCCAGCAGATCAACATTTGTGCCCAACTTGGGATCATCTCCAAATTTTTTAATGGTACACTCAATCCTCCCGTCCAGGTCATCAAAAAAGGTGTTCAACAGGACTGGCCGCAGCACTGCTCCCTGAGGGACACCACTGGAGACTGGCCACCAGCTGGATGCAGCATCGTTCACCATCTGGGCCCAGCTATCCAGCCATTTCCTAACCCAGCACAGAGTGCTCCTGTCCAAGCCATGGGCTGCAGCTTTTCCAGGAGTGTGCTGTGGGAGACAGTGCCAAAGGCCTTGCTGAGGTCCAGGTACACAACAACAACAGCCCTTCCTGCATCCACCAGGCAGGTCACCAGGTCATGAAAGGAGATCAGGTTGGTCAGGCAGGATCTTCCCCTACCAAATCTGTGCTGTCTGGGTCTGGTACCTGGCTATCCTGTAAGTGCTGTGTGATTGCACTCAGGATGGTGTGTTCCATAACTTCACTGTGCCCTGAGGTCAGGCTGACAGGCCTGTAGTTTCCCAGATTCTCCTTCCAGCCCTCTTATGGATGGTTGCCACTTTGGCCAGCTTCCAGTCATCTGGGATTTCCTCAGCTAGCCAGGACTGATAATAAATCATCAAGAGTGGCCTGTTGAGCTCTTCTGCCAGCTCCCTCATCACCCTAGGATGGATTCCATCTGGTCCCATAGACTTGTGAACATCTATGTGACTCAGCTGGTCTCTAACTGCTTCCTCCTGGATTACAGGGGGGCTCTTCTGCTCCCTGACCATCTAACCATCTATTAGCTGAGGAGGTCACCTGTCCTGATGGTGACCTGTCTTGAAACCTTTCTTGTTGAAAACCAAAGAAAAGAAGGTGTAAAAGTACCTCAGCTTCATCTTTGCCTTTCCTGACTGTATTCCCCATCATGTCTAATAAAGAATTGAGGTTTTCCTTGCCCCTGTTTTTGCTATTAATGCAAAAAACCATTTTTTATTTTCCTTTACAGATGTGATTATGCCTACTCAAGGCTTCCATTCATGTCCTAGGTCACTCTTGGATTTCTGCATTTGGATCAGGAGTAACTATTTCAAGCAAGTGAGATACAATGTGCTGTGAGCCAGTCTCCAAAGTAAATATATGGATAAATAAGTGTTTTGGTTTCTTGGTTCCCTAATGGGAGTAAGCATGTGTAGGAATCTAATGTTTTATCTTCATTTTTCCACAGTAGCTTAAAAGAAATATTGAAAATGGTGAAGATATTTTTTGGGAGCTGTATCTCAGCAGTAGGGACAAGCTTATATTCAAATCTGGATTTAAAGACTTAAAAATCTGGGAGATTTTTAAGGCTTGTAAGAAGGTTTTACAGGTTCCAAAGCCAGAAACAAACTTGAGAATTTGGGTTTAAGTTTAGGCTTTGGGTGCGAGGTCTGCTTATAGGTGGAAGGGAATGGACTGTCTCTGGATTTCACTGTTTACAATGGTAGAATAGCTATGGAAGAAGCTTTCATCTTTCTCTGAAGCATTCATCTTTCTCTGCCCTCATTTTTCCCTCATTTCTCTTCCACTTTTAGAACATAATGAAGAACAAATGTTTTTTTTCCCCCCAAATTTCCCATTGAGCCCAATATGCAGACACATTTATATGCAAATCAGTTATCTGAAAATGCTTTGAATTATCTAAAAACCCAATCAGAAATGAAGAATTTATGCCTCAGTAGGTAATACTCAGTCAAATATTCCAGTGATTTTTGTATTGTGTCTGAAGTGAATTATGAAGAATTGTTGAGGGTGGGAAATGACCTTTAAGCCCATTAAGTACATTAGAGGCTGATTGTTGCACAACCTTCCAGGATGGTAACTAATAGCTTCCAAGGCAACCCTGGAACTTCTGATTTGTTCTTTTGTTATCATTAATCTTGTCATTTATGAGTTTCTTGTTCTTTGATTAAAAATTTTGTTCCCTTTTTTCAATTAACATTCTTTCTTCATGTTCCATGTTTCTGCTTTAGTTCCATCATCCACAATATGATTAATGATTAAACATTAACTTATCATACACCATTTAACACTCATGACAGTATTTTCCTTTTATTATACACCTTTTCCCTTTCTTCTTCTTTTTTGTTAAATTATACTTGAATTTTCACTTTGGCCTTCTTTTTCTCTAGAAACAACTGAACAAAGTTTCTATCACTTCTTTGAATGCTGCATTATCACCACTGACACTGAAAATATAGGAACAGAAATCAGCTTTAAAAAAATTTTATGCTTGGTTGAAAAGAAGTCAGTGTGCATTATACAATAGACATTTTACTCCCTTTTTAAAGTAATGGTTTAATTCCTTATTTTTTGCATGAACTTTTAACTCCTCCCAAGAAAAGTGGAAATTCCTGTCTGTCAAAATCAGTGTGATCTATCTGCTTAGAGGTATTTTGTAGCCCTCTGGTGTAACCCCAGGTGGAGGAGGCACTCTGCATTTTGGGTGAGCTGGAGGAGAAAGGGAAAGCATAAACTGTGGGTAATTGGTAAATTGTGATGGCATCATGAAGTGCTTCTCAGGATGTAGCAGAGGAAAGGTAAATTCAAGTTTTTTTCTGTGCTGATTGAAAAAACTGTGCTGCCACCATCCTGATGCACCTCCATTTGTGTGGAAGGAAGAAGCAAGGTTTCTCTCCTTTCTTGCAAGCTGGGACGTGACTGGCACAAGAATCCCACTCCTACATTACCATATTATGCCTGTATCCACGAAAAAAACTGTGGGTGCTATTTGATCAGGAAAGCATTGCTTAGCATAAATGAATTTATAATTCCTCCTTGCCTGTGCTTGGGGAAACACGACAGAAGACAGCTCTGAAACAGATTATAAAAGCCAATTCAGAAAGAGTCACCAGTATAGCACACTATTAACCAAATTTCAGATACGAAAATAAGGGGAATACAATGGAATTAATACTTAAAGATGTCTAAATGAAGAGAAAGAGGTGTACTCCATGGGCCTTTAAAAAGCATAACTCCTCACAATGCACCCTGCAGAGAAAAAGAGATCTCCAAAACCATTTGCCATTAGAGCTGCAGGTTCCACAAACCTCTGGAGATGCTGTAAATTTTATCTGAACTTGTAAATATCAATTTCCATGCTGTTCTACTAGGAATCAGTAACTCTGATTTGAGATCTCTGTGTCAAGTCCTTGATTAAGGAAGAGTAACATATGAAAAAGAGAACTTTTAGATGTGCTCACAAGCCACAACACTTTTACCCTTTGGATCCAAGGGTAGTAGGTTGATCCTGGCTGGATGCCAGACACCCATCCAAGCCTCTCTGTCTCTCCCTTCAGCAGCTGGACAGGGGAGTGAAAATATAGCAAAGGGTTCAGGGGCTAAGAACTGAGAGAGATCACTCATCAAATACTGTCACAGGCAAAACAGACTCAAATTAGAGATATTAATTGAATTTTTTACTGACAAAATCAGAGCTGGATAATGAGAAGTAAAATAAGACCTTAGAAACACCTTCCCACCACTTCTGCTTCCTTATCAGCTCTCCCTCCTCCTCCCCCAGCAGCACAGGGAGATGGGGATGGGTTTACAGTCAATTCATCACAGGTTGTTTCTGCCACTTCTCTGGCAGAGAAGTCCTTCCCCTTCTCCAGCATAGGGTCCTTCCCATGCGAAAGAGTTCTCCACAAACTTATCCAATATGTGTACATGTCACAGCAGCAGCTCTCCACAAACTACTCCAACGTGGGCCACTCTTTCAAGGAGTGCAGTCCTTCAAGAACAGCCTGCTCTAGTGTGGGTCTGCCATGGGATCACAGGTTCTACCAGGAAACCTCCTCCAGCGTGGGCTCCTCTCCCCACGGGTCTGCAGGTCCCTGCCAGGACCCTGTTCCAGCACGGGCCTCCCATGGGGTCACAGATTCTTTCAGGCCCCCACCTGCTCCACTGTGGGTCTCCTCCATGGGCTGCAGGTGGATCTCTGCATCCCTGTTGGCCTCTGTGTGCTGCAGGGGCTCAGGTGCTCCATCATGGGCATCACCACACACGGCAGAGGAATCTCAGCTCTGGCACCTAGAGCACATCCTGCCTCTCCTTCTCCATTGACCTGATGTCTGCAGAGTTGTACCTCTCACATGTTCTCTCTCCTTCTCTGGCTGCAACTACATCTGCAACATCACTTTTGTTTCCTTCTTAAATGTGCTATCACAGAGGATTTACCACCATTTCTGACAGTTGCTCTCTAAGGCTTCCTGTGCAGGAGGCGTGGAAAGGGGGGTGCTGATCTCTTCTCCTTGGAATCCAGTAAGAGGACACTGGGTGGGAATGCTCCAAAGCAGCAGCAGAGGAGGTTTGGACTGGACATTAGGAAGCATTTATTTACCAAGAAGATAGACAAACACTAGAAGAGACATCCCAGTTGATGCCCCAAGCCTGACAGTGTCTAGGAGGCATTTGGGCAATGCCCTTAATAACCACCTTAAACTTTCTGTCAGCCTTGAATTGTTCAGGCAGTTGGACTAGGTACAGTTCTAAGTCCTTTCCTCCTGAAATATTCTGTTCTAATCTATTCATCCAGAAGGAATATAATAAGCTCTGAAGAGGCACTAGTTAAAAAAAAAACATCAATTATGACTGAGGACGTATTTGAACCATATTTGCCATGGAATCTGAAGCAATTCAGATCTGCTTTGCTCTCAAATGCCCTTGTGGGCCATTGCCAGCTAAATTAGGATTCGTACCCTGGTCCTTGTCTACTCCTGTATGGCATTTCTTACAGTCATACTTTGGAATTTGACTCAGTCTCATTTCACACTTTATTTTTGTCAGTTCATGCAAAGGTTTTATCACGGCCAGGATAGGATAACTAATGAACTTTGTAAGAGGACTTGTTTTCTTAAGAGTTGCAGCCACAGTGCCCAGATGTTCTGAGAATCCTACAGTTTGGACACAATGTATCATAAGAAGTTAAGTTTTCTGAAGTGCCTTTAGTTAAATTTTATTTTTGGCAAAGTAAACCACCATATTCAGCTCTGTTACTAGGTACTTTGTACTGACACATAAGTCTTCTAAAGCAAGAAAGCCCTGCAGTTTTTTGCTGTACTCAGCTGCTGTCCTGGGGTGACTAGCTTCCCCCTAAAGCAACATTTCATCATAAAAATAGAGTTAATATATATCCTACCAAGTCAACTAGTCAAAAAGAGGATCTCATTTCCTCATTGGAGTGAGAGCAATCTTGACAGTTTTCTTCTACAGCATCTGTCATAATTCCTCTCTAGAATCTCACTCTCTAAACCCAAAGCATTTAAAATAGAAAAGTCTTTCATTATATTTTTTTGATATATGTTTGAGCATAGTAGGTGTGAGTGCTTAAAAAGCATGATTCATATAAAAATGATATTTCTTGTACCACATCAAGCAACAACATAAGACTGAGATGAGAATCAAAATAACCACCTAAATAAGTGCTGCAGAGGGGTCTTAAAAGGAATATTTACTACCATTCAGGGAAAGAAAGTCACAAAAGTCTAAGGAACCCTCTTGTGAATTCTGTTTTTCACAAACAGTACTTTTCAAGGTACAACACCAGAGGCATATTACAGTCTCTCTGAGTGTACCTCTTCCATGTGGCAACATTAAATTCCACATTCCAGCTTGGTTTTGCATCCTCCTTAAATTCTTTTGTAAACCCTTCATGTCGTCCAAGTATCAACTTTAAAAATCCTCCTGCTTTTGTCATCTATAAATTTTGATGCACTCCATATCAAATCAATTTCTAAATCACTAATATAAATGTTAAATAGAAAATAGCTCCAGGCAAACTCATCTGTCATATTCTGCCTGGAGAATCCTTTATCATTTATTATGATCCTTCAGGGGCTCACTTACTACCCATTATTAATCCATTTTCCCTGACCAGTCTTCATATCTCCCTCATGACTTTTCTTACTAGTTTCTTATGATCTATATTTGGAAAAGTGCTGCTAATATAAATGCAAATTCACCTCACACTGTTAACCTGTTAACCACAGCAGATAAAGATCACATTTTTCTCTGTGATATGTTTCCAGTTTCATGCTGACACCAGCTAACAACTCTTTGCCTTCCAATACTGTATTGTATTCCCTAAGTACAAAGATGTTACCCCAGCTTAGATAATATTAAACATTGGCACCATCTACTCTCTTAGCCTTTGCCAAAATGACAGAGTTCATCCTTATAGTTTTTGCTAACAGGATGGTTTCTTGTGATTCAAAATGGAAGATCAGAGACACCTCTTGGGCATCAGAAATAATTCCTTCTCTAAATCAAAGCGATTTCACCTTCCATGGTTCTCAGCTGCATCACACTTTCTCCCTTGCTGCATATGCTGCTTACACATCATGTTCCAGGTAACAACAAGGATCAGCTTACTGTTCTCCTTCTCTCAATAACTGCAGAGATCAGGCATGTAAAGTGGGTGTTTAATTATCCTACTGTTATCCCATCACCATGAAATGACTTTATTATTTTTGCAGGAATTTGTAGTCCTTGTTTGTTGCAAATACTCATTTATGTTACATCTTCTGCTACTTACGTTGGCTTTCAATGTCTACATGAGCACTGTGTAAGAGGGTGAAAACAGCCATACAAACTGCTTTGGAATGTTCAGAATTTCATTTTCCATTCTAAGGCAGAATAATGATTTTACTCTTATTATGAAGCAATGGCCACTACTCAGCTAAGGTTAAGGTGCAGCTGCACAGCCATGGAGGTGTTTGTTGGGTTTGCAATATTGCAGTGAGAAAAGGGGGGCAGGTGGCAGCTGGAACAAGCAGGGCCTACAAGACATGCTGAGGTGGATTTCTCTGTGGGACAGGGAGGGAGCAGTGTGTGCCAAGTGTCACACAGGCACACAGCCTGGGCTGCAGCTCTGCACCGGCTGTGGCAGCAAGGGAGAGGCTTTGTGCAGGTACAACAATGGGAGCTCTTCCCATGCACTGAAGAAAGGTGAGTTTCTCCATCCAAGGGCATGGGAGACTTTCCTAGGGTTCAGATAGCTCAGGACTCAATGGGCAGCTGAGTAACAGACTAACTCTTTAGGTGATGTGGCCCCTGAAATAGGGAAGGCAAGGGCTAAATGCAAAACTCTTCTCTGTCCAAATCTGAAAAGGATGGGAAGAATTTCCTATACTCAGTGAATGTACATACACTCTACCCCCCCTTCCTCTTCCTATATATAATTACAGTACCGCCTTCTGGTGCTATAACATATGCCTATTTGAAGTATAGTGCAGCTGTTATTTTAAGAAGAAAAGCTGTTTAATTGGGTAATTAAACAGAATATTGTTTCTACCACTCACAGAAGCTTTTTTTTAATATTTGAGGGAAATGAAGGCAAGTCACAATACATATAATCTCCAGATAAAGTTGTGCATACTTATTCTCTGGTAAAAAATACTGGCTGATTTTTCAAGAACTTGTTGAAATCTCATGAGTTAACCATATTCAAATGCAGGAAGGCTGGGAATTTTGGCAGAAGCTATGCTTGGCTAAGAAGGCAGAAACTTACTGAAGTAAAACAGAGAAAGGAAATATACAAGAGGTAGAAGAAAGTACAGGGGCGGGGTGGGGGGGGTGGGGGGGGGGGGTGGGGGGAAGGTAAAATATTGCCTGGGTGCTTAGGGACAAAATCCTTCTCTGAGAAGCCTGTCTGGAGCTCAGATATGTAAGGGACATTTAACACTATAATAAGGGACTTTACAGTCATGCTATTTGTAAAACAAAACCCAGAAAAAAGTAGGGACGCATTGATGGCTAGAGAGGACACCAATGAACAATGAGGAAAGGAGTGCAAAAAGTAGTGGAGGAAAAATATCTTAGGGCCTCCCTAGAGAAGCTGAGTTCATGATCTATGAAAATTATGGAACTTACATAGGGATGCTGGCAGACATTGTGGATGTGATTGTGATATTATCATCATCATCTGTGAAAAGGAGAGGTAAACAGGGAAAGTCTTTTAAGTGGAAAAAGGCTAACTCAATGCCTGTTTCCAAAAATGGCAAGGTGGAGGACCCAGGGATCTATAGACCAGTCATCCTCCATTCAGTCCCTGGGAAAATTGTGGAGCACATTCTATTGAAATCCATGTCCAAGCTTGTGAGGGACAAGAAAGTAATTAGGAACAGTCAACACAGATTTATCAAGGGCAACTCTTGCTTAGCCAACTCCATGGCTATGGCCTTCTTTAGAAAAATAATTGGCGATGTGGATAAGGAGAGAGCTATGATTTAAATGAGCATTGATTTCGCTGAGGTTTTTGACACTGTATCTCACAGTATTCACTTGTCAGCTCAGGAGGTGTGAGCAGGGCAAATGGGCTGCTAGGAACCTGTCTCGACTGGCTGGCATGGAAGCCAGTCATCAGTGGCTTCATGTCTGGCTGGCAGATGGTGACAAGCAGAGTAGGCTTGTAGTCTGTCCACCAACACTGTTCATTGTCCTCAGAAACAGCCTGAGTGGTGACGCACAAACCATTCTCAGGGAATTCACAGATCAGGGGCAGTGGCCAACACAATGAATTGCAGAGTTCTAACCTAGAGAGACCCTGTGAAGTCTGAGGAGGCCAACAGACACCTGGTGGAGTCACCAAGATGTACGAAGGCCTGAAACCAGGATGGGAATTCCACTCATTGGTACAGGCTGAGGCAGGATGAGCTGGCTACTGACTTGCTGAAAAGGACTTGAAATTCCTGGTGGCAAGGTCAGTAGAGTGGACTCCTGGGTGAATATGAGCTAAGAACGTGCTCTCAGTGCAAATAAAGAAAACTATGAATAACGTTCAGTACGGAGATTATGGTCTGCAGAGTGGGGAAAAAGAGTGTGTACCCCTCTGTCATGGGGAATCCACCTCTGCAATAGTGGGTTCAGTTTTTTTTCTCCCATTTCAAAAGGGCTTGTGTGGAAAGTGGAGAGTGGGAAACAGTGGATTTTCAGGATATTCAGGGATCTAGGACATACGACCTACAGAAATAATTTCTGAGAATTTTGTTTATTACCCAGAATCACAGAACAGTTGGGTTAGGAAGGAACCTGTGGAGATCAACTAGTTCCATCCCCCTTTGCAAGATTTGACTAGATAAGGTCAAGAATTTTTGATACTGGAAATATTCACTGGTTCAAGTGGGAGGTTGGACTAGGAGATCTCTAGAGATACTTTTCAACCAGCAGTTCTGTGGAGAAAATCATTCATGGCTATGACTCTTCTGCAAGTACATTACCAGAATCTGAAACACAATGACAATAGGAATATCTAGATTAGTCAAATGTACAAATTTGCTCTCTTTTGTGTTTCGTGGTAGTCTTGGGTCTTGCAAATCTGAAAAGATTGTGGCAGATAGGTCCTGGCTATTGAACAGCCTTATCTGAAGAGAAAGAGATAGGAAGTCTTGGTTTCCTTTGAACAAACAACGAAATTCCCTTTAAAAGTATTTTTATATGCACATATAAAAAGAAATCTAGCAAAAAGAGGAGGGACTTGAAGGTAACAAGTTATCATAAGACAGAACCCCTTTTAGTACACGGAAAAAGTTAGATTCACATATTGCCTTCTTTTTTCAGAATATGAAAGGAAGATACAGAGTGTGCACCCCCTGCAACAACACTAGGAAGATCTTGGCCATTTATATAATACGGGAAGGAAAATGGCAGACAATAGGCAGAAACTCTCTCTTTGCAGATGATGGTTTAGCTTGACTGGTTCACTCTTGCATTGTTACTGCTGCTGATGATAATAAGTGTCTGTGGAGGCAAAGCTGCTGGTGTTCAGAGAGCTGCAGTTGATGCAGAATGTTGTAGTACCTGTGCAGAATGACCGTGGTTTACACACCTCATGGCAATCCACCTCTCCTCTGTACCTGCCTACAGAGCAGACCCCAAATTATTCTTTTTGTTCTGAAGGTGGTGGGTGCTGTGGGTGAGTTGGTGTTCAAATGTACATCTACAGAGACTGCAGAGGAAATTGAGCTGATTTTTTAAAATGCTGTGTAACAGATAGCAATCAAAGTAGTTGAGAACATAGAAAATCAACTCATGTGAAAATATGTGATACGGTAGCTGGACTCATTCAACTTCCTAAACTACCTCAAGAGCTGCTACATTTTAGGGCAGTTTAGACCTGTAAAAGAAGACCTTAAGTCCAGTTCCAGAGGAGAGATCTGCAATGGGGTAATCGAGGACAGATTTGTGATAAGGTTTCAGCCTGAGGCCAGGTTTTCCAGAAAGCAAGACATCAGATCTTTTCCAGATGGTCAATGTGTTAAATGCTGAGTTATTCTGGAAATTACTATGGATTGAATAATCACAAGCACATACATGATGAGGATTCCATCAAATCAAAAATTACCATTTGCCAGTGATCAAATCTCACTGCAGAAACATTTAAGTTGCATGGTTCCTCATGAGGAATGCTGTTATGAGGGTGAAATCTATGGGAGTTTGGATTCAAACATTGTCCTGTGAAGGACACATTGCTATAACTCTGAATTCATAACATTGTCATCCACAACACTGTGACAACTATTGTTGTGACGTCACTTCTGGGGAGTTAAAATGTAAACACTTCTCAATCATGCTGTTTATATTTTAAAAGTGAAGGATTTGAAGGCTTTGAAATCCAGAAATATCTAGATGACTCTGACTATGGAGTAACTGGTATTTTAGCAGCAATATTAGTCTAAGTCTCAAATTCAGATGATGAAAAAAAAAAACTTTCTTCAAATTTCCATTTAAATAGATGCATAGCTAGGTCCTGAATCAGGTGCTATTTAAAGAGAGTAATTCTCCTAACCTTGTCAGACACATTTGTTTTCTTTGTCTATGCGACTGTCAGGAGGGAGACTAGAGGAAAATTAGAAGCTGAACTTCAGACTTTCTCTCTGCCTTCCCTGTCGTTTCCCAGAATCACTTGCAGAGAATTGCCAAACTGAGAAAGATATTCAAAACATGTGGACTTCAAATTATTTTAAGACTGCAAACCCCAAGTATAGTTACATCAATATAAAGCACATCGATAAAACAGTTGGCCAATAATCCAATTCTATTCATGGATTATTTTGGATACAAAGAAAAGTGGAGCTGTGGTGCCTCCTACTGGCTCTGTTTGTGTCTCTTATTACTATCTGCCATGTCTCATGAGTGTTACCATTAGATCTTTGAACTATTAATGCAGACATAATGATGGTTAGGAGGGCCTCAGAAAAGGTCTCAGATATGAAAGACTGCAGCTATTTAAATTTAAAAGAAACTGATGAAAACTGAAGAAAATTATGAAAGCAGTGAGTGACTCAGAAATATATGCCCAACCGGAGCAATGCATGTATTTTTTCTTACAATCCCACTTACCAAATGGGTAAAGATTTTTTTGACATATTATTTCATTTGATGTAAAACTGAATATGCTTTTTACATTGATCTTACTCCAAGACCCAAAAAATGTTCTTTGATTCAAATGTTGTTTTGATTCAAAACTAACAAAACAGGATCACAAGAATAATTCATTTTTCTGGTGCTACCTCTTTTCCACAGACTGTAAATTGTACCAGACATAATTTTAAATTGCTCTATGGATGAAGAGCCTGGTAAGTCATTATGTTTGCAGAGGAATTAATGTCTCAGTACCACCACATATATCCAACCTTCCCATACAATCTAGATACAAGAGCATAAATCAACATGTCCAAAATGTTAAGAAAACATATCCTTTACTATTTAGGAAAAAAAAAAAATTAGTGTTTTAACTAAAATTATAGCTTTTAATAAAGAATTAATCTAACAGATGCAACAACACTGTGTATCAGAGCATGCCTGATGTTGGCGTGGCCTTTCCTTTGGCTGCTATGCTATACAGGCGCATCCCTGAAGAGGTACTGTGCACATTTCATAGTTTTCTGAAAACTCTGGGATCAGTCACTGATTTGGGATGACTAGGCATATTCTTGGAATGTACATACTCAGCCCAGCAGTGATCTACCAGTCTACCCTGTGATTTAAGCACACTCTCCTCAACAGCTCTACATGCTTTTCCCTGCAAATTCTGTCCTCTAAGATAAATTTCATTTACATGGATTTACTTAGCACGGGTAAATACATGATCATTATGCTTAACTTTGGACTATTTGTGCCCAAGAAAACACAGGAAAGTCATTGTGACAATACTAGATTTGCATTTAAATAAATGTGTAGCATGAAATAGCATATATGTAACAAATATGTAGTTGGTGGGAATTTAGAGCTTTCAGATCATTATATTCTTAAAAAGCAGAACTACCATGCAATGTTTTTGCTGGTATTTCAAACAATTAGTAGGACTAGACAGGAAGATTCAGGACACAGGAAGATTCAGCAAACAGCTAACAGCTGCCGTGCAGAAGAATTTGCATTGGGAACTTGAAATGCGCAAAAAATGTAAACAGGATCTAATAAGGGAAATCACAGCACAGATGTACAAGTGATTATAACACTCCTTGCCTGAGATGCAAATATGAAAAAAAAAATCCCAATTAATTCATAATCAAGCTTCTTGAACTCATTCAAGCTTTGGAGGACACAAAAACCCTGCAGTTTAATAGAGGTTACAAATGCTAGGCAGAACCTGAAAAAGTTTCTAGCCCAGAAAGACAAGGACAAAACCCAGAACAAAACACTCATGGTGTTTTGTCCTGAATTTCATCCAAAGTTCTTCTCAGGCTCTGATTCCAGATTCTGCCGAGAGCTAACTTTTAATACAGTCAATATTTCTTCAGGAACATGACAAATTACTTGACAGGTTGAAGAGCCCAGGCACACAAAGGTGAAAAGACTCAGATGCTGACTGCAGCTCGTTTGTCCTCAACAAAAAAGATGCTTTTCTCATGCAGCTGCACAGACACTCTGCCTTTGCAGTTGTTTTTCACACCCATGCTGTCTGAGGACAACATCAATTTCAGGTACTACCACAAATGGAAATGGCTTAGTGGAACCAAAAAACCATGATCTTTTATTAAGGGAAATGAACAAAATATTTTAAAATGTGTGTATGGAACAGAAAGGACATAGAGGTTCTTTATCAGACTCATCTGTTGACTCCTCTGTTTCAGCCATGGCTTTGTCCCCATAAGTACTGGTGCCATCTCAGCCCTCCCCCAGCCTGTAAGGTCTCAGCTGACAAGGAGTTTTGAACAGAAGTTACTTCAAATGAGCTTTTTATAGCACCTGTTAAATGGTTACTTGATTTTAATAGTAGATTCTGGGCACTCTGTCAACATAAATAACTTACACCACTGTTAAGCATGGCCCAGAAAATAATTCAGTTTTTTTTCTAGCTTGCGTTTAGTCTTACACAGAGCAAGAGTTATGTTGCAAATTGATAAAATTTCTGGCTAGATGCTGTCTAGAATGGATTGTATTAAGAAGTTTATTGCATTACGCCACACACATTGTGTCAATAACCATATTGAATGAGCATTGTCTTTCAGATGTTTTCTATAGCATTATGTTGAACTTATAAGTGTAGCTCTCAAACCACCAGCGTAATTAAGATACTTAAGTTATTGATGCCATTTGTTTCTTATTTTTTAAAAAAACCCACATAGCTCTCTACTTTATAAAAAACTCATGGAAAAATATTACTGACATATTTGAGTACACATGGTTTTGGAAGCATTACTTTAATCCCCAGGAAGTAATTTAATAAAAATGGATTTTTCTACCTCAAGACATCTGAAAAAAACCTTTTCATAAATACTGGATATAGAAATGTCCTTACAGTAACAATTGTCAAAGCTCCAGCTTAAGTAATAAAAAGCTTAATAAAGGTCACTTCTGATTAATGATACTTTCCCTCTAATTTTGAACTAAATGCCATCTGCTAATAGCATAATCAAGGGTCCCCCTACCTTGCTTCTATAAATATCTATGTTCCCTATAGAATGCCACCAGAATTGCACAGATGTGAGTTTGAGATGATGCCCTTTAGATCCAGATGTTACAGTTTCAGTGAGTCTGACCCTGCAGAGACCCACCCACTCCCTTTCCTTATGCTGACTCCAGCTCATGCTATTGAAGTCAATGGAAGGTTAACTCTCATATGCCTTCAGAGGGGCAATCACAACACTGGATGAATGGACTGACCAGCAACTGCTGCTGAGAAAAGTGAAATCAGAACAGTGGTGTTGGTTAAACTGCCTATTATCCAGGCACACCTGCTAAATATCAAAATGCCAGAAGCCTAATGCACTCCTGTGTTACACCAGGGTTGTGTCAGGGAAACCCTGTATGCTGAAGCAGGAGGCTTTATAGACCCATGGGGCTAAGGATCAAATTCTGTCCCTTGTGAGCCCCTCCCCTTTTAAACTCAACTATTTTCACATATTTAGTGATTGATTTTCTGTTTTAATGTCCAGCCACTATTGAAGTCATCCCATGGACCTAAAAGGAACCCAGATCTCATTTACCCAAAAGGGAAATTAATCTTAAGCCCCCAATTTCTGCCACTCAGATGATCTTTAATGGGTGTCAAGAAAGTGGAGTAGGAGAAAGAGAGCAGCTCCTCCTTCCTGAAGAGCAAAGGAGGTCCTGCCACACTCCTTAAAGCAAGGGCATGGACAGCTATCTTGGGAAGATTGCTCTGGCTTTTGAAACCTGTCTGAATGGAAAGTTTTCATATTGCAGCATCCAAACACCTAAAAATGTGGGATTTAAAAGACAAACCTTTATTTCAGTTTTCTTACTGATGCCCATGTGTTTTCCTCCCTGCTGCTGTGTGCCCTATTCCTGGTGTGTTTGCCCCTCTGGACTTTACCTGTTCTGTGTGAGTGTTATCTTGCTATAGTTGTGCCACACTATCTAATATGTTAAACACATTTTAAATGGTCTGATATGGGTGAATTCCTGACATACTATATAGACATACTCACTTCTAGAACTGTAACTGTTTCCCAGAACTATTGTCACTTTTATACCTCATGATTTTCTAGGACACCTCAAAACTCTATTTATTTTCTAGGAAAGAAGTCATCTCTTTCCTGGTTTATGGCAGTAATTGCATCAAATATAAAGTGTCTTGAAGGTTTTTCATTTCTTTCTTCTTCATTTTGTTACCCAGATATTCCTCATTGTCCCTGTGGGCAGCTCCTGTCACAAATAAAATTGTTGTTCCACAGCTTTATAACCCCAGTCTGCCAACAGGAAGCAGAATGTCACACTGGCTGTTGTTGCTGCTATGTGCAGCTTTTCCCAAGGCTGCATGTTTGGCAGCCTAAGCAATGTAAATCCTATTTTCACAGTCATCGTCCCACTGCAATTAACAGAGGCAGTGTTTACTGATCTGAGCTCAGGAGTTTATGTTTCAAAGCTGTGAGAGCAGCATTTCAAGGCTTTCCCCAAGTGTATCCCTCCAGAGGGGGTATGTCCTTTAGAAACATTTCTCTGACGTGTATCCTTACTCCAAATTTTGTATAGTCCTGTAATGAAATAGAAGATGGAAAGAAATTTAGGATTCAGTTTGCCTAGCTAACATACAAAAATAATTTGGCAGCTGGGCCTCCATGTGGAAGGATGTAGGCAGGAAAAAACACAGTCTGGGACATAATGAATGTTTTTAAAATCCTCACAAGTTTAGGTACTTACTGTCAAGACTAGCAACTGATGTATGCTATTATGAAAATGTTTCCTTTTTTATTTTTTTTTCTCTCCAGAATCTGTTTTTAAACATCAGTTGGTCATTTTGAAAATAATCAATGGCAGTTAGCCTTATCAGGTCACAACACTATAACTTGTATTTTGCACTATAAATTGTGATTTAAATGATAATAAGTAGCATTAGCTCTATGGTAACAAGCAATGGCACATTCTGTACAAACAGATAAGCCTGCTCCTCCTACGCCTGTATCCAGGGTGCTGGGCTGAGTTTGTTCTCAGGGAGAGAAGGATATGATTACTGAGATAAAACAAAATCGCACACTACAGCCATTATTGGGAACAGGGGAGGGGAGAATGTTAAATGTATTTAAACTTCAGGAGGTTAAAACAGTGTATGCTAAAAGATTTTTGAAATGTCAGGATTAATAACAGCTGGAAGCAGGAGCAGAACTGACTTTGTGTTCCTAATGGAGAATTCAGCATTTAAGGTTCCAGGATGTTGATTTATCAAGCTTTTCCTTCTATCCCAACAGCCCTCCCACATAATGGTAATTGCTGGTGATAAAGAGAGTACACAAATGTTTAATAATAAATTCATTTCTTACCTCTGCTGTAGCCAAGAAACATTGTTTCAATGGCCTAGATTGTCTGCAAACACTTGAGGAATATCTAAGGTATAGCAATTAAACATAAATCAATTAAAAAACTCCAACCATCCAAGGACACACTCTTAATAAAATAAAAATTGAAAATCAATCTCAGTAATATGAGAGAGCAGAAACTCAGAACAAGCATGTAGCTTTCAAATAAAAACCTAGTGCTTTTGAATGAAGCCTCTTGCAATACAATCAGAAAGCAAGTCCTTTAGCTCCATGAGGTGTAAAATCAGAGGGAAGTAGCATGTGAGTGACACTGGCTGATTGCATTTCAAGCTGCATTTGAAGTCAGAACCTTCAACACTGAAATGTATGTGTAGCCTACTCTGGTAGTCAAATTCTGCTAATCAGCATGATGGTATGTAATCATCTTTTGACAGCCAGTGGGGACACTTCTTTGATGGTGTTTATACACCTCTGATATGGGTAAAGCAGCCTATTCTAAGCATTTAAAAGCCCCTTGTGTTATGTTAATGAGTAAAGTTTTGTGATAAATGCTTGCTTGGATTATGAATTCCAAAAGTATGAACTAAAAGGAATACCAACCTTAGCTGGTATACATTAATATGTTTTAATGGATGTTAGCTAGAAAAGGAAGAAAACTTCCATTTTCAATCAGATCTTCCTTGTACCAATTGCACTATCAGTGCAAGTCAGTGCAATATCTGCTTTCACTATTGCTGTTCAGAGATAGGAGGTAAAGCTATTAGTTTTTGATAACATTGATCCCTCTAATGAATAATATTTCCTACATAAAGATTTTTATATTTCATCTATCCTACAACAGAAACAAAAGATGGCCAAACATCTTGCTCCAAGATTAGGAGATGGGTCTACTGCAGATGCAGGAGAGCGCCCTGTTACCTGAACCAGTCTGTGGTCCCCATGGGGACTTAAACTGACACCGTGCTGGAGCCAGCCTTTAACAGACTCTAAGCCTACAAGTCAGTAATAAGGAAGTTTGAAAGCAGACAAATGTCTACCCCATCACATGAATAAATAAGTGTCATAAAAATAACAAAGGTGGTAAATGACAGTGCGCTTTGTAATCTAAATGCAATGGTTTGTTTTAAGAGGAAAACAGAGCATGGGTCAAGCAGTTATCAGCCTTTGATTTGTATGATGCAGTGATGTCAGGCTATCTTCTCTGCAGCCAGTCATTCATACCAGGTGTAACAGGAGCTAAATGTGGTTACCACAGTGAGAAGAAATACTCTAGATCATTCTGGAAAATGAATAAAACCAGTGAAAGAATTATGTGAGTTTTCTGCGAAAGACAAGCCAGATATTCAACAGTTTTTCTTTAACCCAAACCTTATTTTCTAATGAAGCACAACTCAAAGCCAGCAAAAAACCCCAGTCACAAAACTGTGACTGAAACTGTGACTAATTAACACAGGGTTGATCACAGGGTTTTGCCATCAGGATTCCACTGTCAGTGGAAACTGAGTGGAAGGGAACACTGGGTCTCGGACTTGTAAGGTGTTACTTTAGATGTTTGTTAGCTCAAAATGAAGCCAGCAGCAGCACACTGAAGGATTTTTTCAAAGGATTGGCTGTTGCTTTAACACCAGAGAGGGTATCTCTGGCTGATGGTGGGCTTGGCTTCTCTGAGCAGGAAGTCTTGGCAGAGAGCTGCAGCTGACAAGGATCTGTGGTTTGTGCACTCAGTGCTCTGGGGTCTGGGAGTGAGGGGTTTGGTCGAGCTGCTGATTGATGAAAAGTTTAGTCTGATCTAACTACTGGCACATCATGGTTTCTGGCACAAATGGGTTATGCTTGGGATGAGGCAACAATACTACAAACCCAGCATGCGGTGAACACCCAGCAATGCCTAGAGAAAGGCAATTCCCGACTTGCATGGGACAACTGGAAGTTGGGTTGATATTTGGATTGATCAGAGGAAGAGTGTGTGAATGCTTCAGATGCTGTGGGAAATACAATGTCACTTTAATGTAACTTTCTAGAAGAGTTTTCAGTTTTCCCTTGCATAATCTAATTACTTTTACAATCCGAAACAAGTTACTAATGCTACTTGAGCAGGTGGGCTGGTAGGTTGACATCTCCTTAGTCAGTGCTATCCCACACTGTCTCAATGGGATACAAATGAGAAAAGGTCAAGAAAAATCCGGTTGTAGAACAGCAGGTTGTGCCTGGGAGAGGGAAGAGGGAAAAGAGGAAGGATACTGTTGCATTTGCTGTCACTGTATCATTTCTAGCCAGGTCAAGGAAAAAAAATCTTGCTTCCCACCTTGATAAACTGTTAGTAATAGGTCAGGAGTCAGCTGCTTCCTTTATCAGCACAGGGAGCTTAAATGTCAGCGATTAAATGTTTCCATGGAGATCCCCTGAGCTTCACTAATGTGGGCACATTATTTACACCCACACTGCTGGAGAAATGAGAATGACAGTGCATTTTGCTGTGCCCCAGCATATCTGAAGCAAATTCTGCAGCTGGAATCTGGAACAGCATCTCAGAGCCCCATCTCAGGGATGTGACAGACACCTGCTTGTCTGGTTTTGCTCTTGTTGGGAAGAAGCAGCCAGCAGTGCTTTGAATGCTGCATTCTGGAGACACTACTCCAGTGCAGAGGGATTGTCACAGCTGCTCAGCAGCAAAAAATGAATCCTTGCAGGAGGCTGCAGCAGGTAGCACATCAACTCTGTGACCCACATAGGCTGAACACACTTCAGTTGTTAATTTATTTCATCTAGGGAAAGAGCAGATAAATTCACAATCAGAGCAGTGGAGGAATATCTTGTTTATTCCAAATTCGTTCAGCCCGGTTCAAGCTGATTGTCTTGCATGGGAGTCACTCCAGAGTGACTTTCTCCATTAGTATTAATAACTGATGTGTGGAAATTACTGATGTTATTTTGATGAATATTTCATCCACCATTTAAATAAACTAATTTTCATTCCTTTTCACATGCATGCAAGTTAGGATATGGCTGTAAGTGAATTTTGATATCATGTACACATTTATATAGCACGCTCCTGAATATTTACTTTCCTTCTGTGGTGATGCAGAAAGGATATTTTTAGGCAAAACTGAATGAAGTGCCATGGGACTTGCTACAGCACTTTCTGCAGCCTGAGCAACTGCATGAGTATTTTGCTGCCAAAATCTTTTGTCAAATCAAATATTTTGATGTATGGTAACCTAATAGAATACACAACTGTATATTTTAAGGCAGTACAGACATGTTTAATGATGAGCAATTACAACCTATACAGTTTTCCATTAAAGAAAGCTTCAGAGTGAAATCTCTCCTTAGACAGATGTCCAGATGCAGTAAGTTTTTTCATGGATTGTCCCTTTTTCCTCATGAGATGTAAAACTGTTGGAGACACAACTGGCAAGCATGACAGAAATATCTGAAATTTCTATCAAGTCAAATCAGAAATGCCATGAGCAGCTCAGATTCTCATCTCCTCCACTACCCCTGGCTCTCACATAAAGTGGATCAGCCCCAGAGCCACACAGCCTTCTCCCAACCCCTGAACATGTTGGCTTATACCAAATCTGGTTTTTTGTTTTGCTGTAGATGCAACAGGGACAAGATGAATAGCTTTTCCCTGCCTTCCCAGACACCCCAAGCCCTAAAGGAAGCAGAAGTTTGGGTTTTGGGGAGAGAGGATGGGGATTTCTAGCTGGGTGTAGGCAGGGCTAGAGGATGGAGCAGGAGCTCTTAGAGCAGAGTCTGAGTCTAGGCTGTGTCTTTACCAAACAGCTGGGTTGTAGCCATGCTTTTGCAATAGTATTCCTGGAAGTACCACTCTCTCTGACAGCATTTCTGGGAAGGAAGCACAGCACCACTGACTCTGATTTAGTGTACAGCTTGAATTCAGTCCTTCCTGGAAGTGTGGCTGGTGCGTAGGAGGATGAAAAGATCCTCCTTGTATAAAATCTGTTAAAGCTATTTGTTTACCATTTTAGAAAGGTAAAACTGCTAGTGAGGACAGTCTTCTGAATGTGTAAGGACCACATGGACAAATTCATAAACAGAGTTGGATTGATTATTACTGATCCTGCTTCAAATGAAGCTGAGCTTTGAATAAATTCAAGACAGAAAAATTAAGTAGGTTCATAGTGAATTTAAGAAGAAAATGCTTCTGTTATCTTCTGTTAGTGATGTATCCTGGCTGGAGCTCAGTCATGTCATAGGCAAAGACCACACATGGGCTCCATTCAGAGTTAGTTCAGGTCTAATTGGGTATTTATCTAATGGCTAATAAGCAGTGATGCTTCATGTGCTCTGAAGAACCTGTCAGAGCTATCACATCCCCAGAAGGAGGAGTGTAGAGTGAGAGAAAACACCTAAAGGACATCTCTTTCCACAGGATCCATGCTTTACTCCCCAGCCCCTGAACTTACATGCACACCTTTATATTTTAGTCATGACCATCAGCGGTATGCAGGACACATTCCTCCTGACCTGTATAAAGATTAAAGACAAAGCATGAATTGCAGCAGGAAATACATATAGAGAGATGTGGCTATTCAAGCTGAGGCATAGGGACCAAATTCCAAGATCTGACCACATCCAGGGTGCAAGGTCAGTTTGCTGCCTCATCCTGCCTTCAGGGCAGTGGTTGAACACTCTCCATGGAAGACCTTTGGAGGACTCATTTCCCTGAAGATCATCAGCCCACTTCCCTCATGCCCACACAATTGGGCTACCTACCATGCAGCACAGTTTCCTGGAATGTCATTTTTCACTAAGGTTGAGGATTGGTACTGTTATTTTGACTTTCTTCCCACTTTTAAAGGACAAATCTATATAATAAGCAGTTTGAGAAGCATGTCTGATACTCAGTTTAAATCTAGACATCCAACAGAGAAAAATACTGCCATATATGCCTTGCAAAAGAACATTCTGTTCTATTTTTAAGAACATAGAAGGATGTAATCTGTATTTTTTTCTTCTACAAAGAAAAAGTAAAACACAAAGAAAGTAACTTTCACTGTGAATCAGATTTTAACATCTTTTGTTTCTTCATGTTCTTCACCCTGCTGCTCACTTTTTCTGCAAGTTTCATGTACCCTTTTAGAAACACATAGGAATGTTCCAAAGTTTCAGTACAGTATTTTATATAATATTTTTCTTTCTATTGTACTTGTGTCAATATGGCAGGTTTTATTACTGTGCCATGTTGCATCCTGAGCTGTGAAGAACAGCCTACTTGCTTTAGATCTTTAATGTGGAAAAGAGAATGGTAATTATTGATCCTTGCCAGAAGATACACGAAAATCTGACATTTCAAATAAACCAAAAACTTTTACAAAATGAGCACTGAATTCCAGCAAGTCTTGAGACAGGGAAAAATCATTAGTTTTTCTAGTTCTAGAATATGACTGCAGCAGTAGCTAGTATCTGGCAGAGACAGTTACCAGAGAGAAAATATTCTTTCCTATTTTTTCCTTTTAACTGTGTCTTTCCTTCCTTTCACACTAAATGTAATTTAGTTTAGTTAATGCCTTTTTCTGCATTACCTTCTATTTATTTTTTTTAATGTGTGAGGCAATATTTTTATATGGGCCTGGGAAAGAAATAGGTTGATGTTATGTTGAAAAGTTTACAGAACTTTACATAGCAATTACAGAATTATTACAAATACATGCACATACAGAAACAATATTGAAAGTTCTTTGCTACTGCTACAAAACACATTACTGAATTTTCTGTCTGTGGGAACACAGAACAAAATAATATTACTTACTTTAACTCTGTGAGTTAAAGTAACTATTCTCCTTGATTTGAATAAGAGTTGGTACTTTGTTCTGCATTAAAACAAAACCTGTCCTGATTTCTTGCCTGTTTTATCTTGTGGATGAACATGACATAAAACAATGATGAGTAGCATTATTTTTGTCTGAAGTCTGCTTTTCAGAGTAGGTGGAATGACACAATTCAAGACCATTGATAAAGACGAAACCCTTGTTCTTTAGACTTCTCCAATTCAAGACCTTCCTGATCAAATCTTTCACATTTACAGAAAAAGGAACTAGGCAATGCACCTGAGGCTGCTACTCAGTAGCACAAATACCTTGTCCTTGCTTCCCTTTTCCACTTGCCTATATATTATTTCTGTGTGCTCTCACACTGAGCACCACGCTGTATTTTGTAGCAGGCTGTGCAGGAGAGCTGTGCTGATGCTCGGAGCAGCCATGAGCTAGGACAGATCCCCAGGGCTAGCCTGGGTCTTTGGAATGGCTTAGAAATGCAAGACAGACCGTAAGAGGCTGAAGCAGCCAGTCCATTATACCCGGTAAAAAGAAATTAATGTCTAGTAACAAGCTCTCTGGTTTTATTACCAGTGCTTCTGTACAGCAAGAGGAAAAGAGGGTATTTGTTCGAATTCTATGATAAAATGCATCACCTCTTTGCCTAGTTTATTTTCTTTGTAGTTCATCCATGCAGATGTGTGCAGATATATCCCCATTACTGGCTGGGAGGGACAGAGGCTGTGGGAGTGATGCTGTGAATGGAGCTTGCATCTTAGAGAAGACACATGAATGCATATCATATATTCATACAAGCCTTGTGCTGACCCTGAATTTATTACAGATAAGTAGGACCAGAGTCTCTGAAGTGCTCTGTAGAAACACTTTTTCCATTCCAGCAAGTTACCAAGTGTTGTTTATGAGTATCAGGAACAGAATTCAACACTGATGTCACAAGAAAGGCTCTTGCTGTAATCTCAGTACTACAATGCTCCTTCTGAACCTGATGCGGAAGGTATAGTGTTTATGGGAGGAAATTCTCATTCCCTTTATTTTCCTCATCCAGAATGCAACACTTGATACACTTTGTACAACAGAAAACATTCTCCAAAAAAACCTCAGAGCTGCTTGGAATCACTCTTTACCATTTGTTTGTTAATGTTTTATTCCAAAGGTCACACCATTGCCTAAAGTTTACTTTGAAATGTTTTTAGAAGGGAAGCAAAATACATCTAGTTTGAAGCAGTCAATCTTAACAAGACTAACATCATAATGTATTTAATAACCTTCTAATCTATGCAGCAACCTAGATATGCTCAGAAGTTTTATCACTGAAGAAACAAACTTGCAGTAAATGTCCCTTTCTCTCTCTCACTATCTCTTTCTATTTTTTAACAGTAATTAAATAATGATTTGTTTGTAAATTAGGCTGTTTTGTTTTTTTATTCTCAAGGTTCATCTTCTGTGCCCAAGGCATAATTATTCAGACAAAATTTTCAATCTGTCATTCAGGAAGGATTAAAGACCCCTTGCTTTATCCAGGTGACCTGGCTGGTCTCTGCTGGTTGCTGAGATTGGGCTGTGTTACTGTCCATCCTGCATCTCAGTCTCAGACAAACGTGTACTTCCTACTCTGCAATTGTGTCTTCTGTTAGGAACTTGTAAATACTTATTTTTATAAGACATATAAAAGTCTTCTGCCATCACATGTGAATAACTATGCAGCTTTTGTTTGTTTAATACACTGTTTCATTCCAAATATATTATTTATCCTAAAAAAACCCCACCAACCCCCCAGTAACTTTGTCAGGTTTGCACACACCGATTTTGACTTTTCAGCATCTCTTTCTGTCGCACCTAGCTGTAGTAAGGCAAAACTCTGTAACAGCAAGGCAGACAAAAATTTTAACATCCAACATTGTACAGAGGTTAAGACCATGGCTGAAAGCTCTATTTCATCAGGGAGAGGCTTTGTTTTGTGTGCTTTCTTTAACTTTTTTTAACCCAACCCTCCCTGCCAAGGTTAGATATTGCTGGATGTGGCCATTAGGCTGCCTGCTCTTTGTTGCAATGCTGTTAGAGTTTCACTCCCAGCAAGGTGCACAGAACTGGCACAATTAAAACTTGCAAATCAAAACTATGCAGTTGGGCACTCTGTGCCTGAAGTGGTTCATTTCTGGTTCTAAAATGTTCACTGTGGTCTTGTATTGGAGTTTACCTGGTCCTCAGAAACCTAAATAGCAAACCATAAAAAGATGATGTTTCTGCTCTGTGCAATGCTTGTCAGCTCTTTGGACTCATGTTCTCAAGTCTGTCAGAGTTGTTTCAACAGGAATGTATTTGACAGCAAATTTTCCCTGAAGTTATGGGAATTTATAAACTCTGTTGATTTCATCAGATATTTTCCTGTGGAAAGAAATTGAGAGAAAACATGTATGATCAGAATGGAGAATTTGTATTTATTTAGAGAAAGAAAGATGTTGTTCAATCTACTTTTTTAAAATTGTCTCAGAGTTAACAGAGTTTGGCTGAGGTAACTGCAGCTCTTGCATCTCTGTCTGTTCTATGCCTCAAAACATTTGCATGCACCTGAAAGAAAGTATTATTCCTGAATTTCTTTCACAATTTTAGGCCCATGTGGCCACTACATTGTGCTAATGTTGCTTGTGTGTTTTTAGAATCATGTTACAGCAGGAGATTAACAAGTGTACTGAATATGATATTTCAGTTAAATACAATTACATCTTTAATTTTACTTTAATTTTCTGATTTATCAGAAAGATTTGGCCCACTGTAGTCCTTATAAGCAATGCTTTTGTCATGTGTCTCCTGGGTATTTCCTAAAGCCAGCAGAATACTCACTGACTTGCAATATAGATATGACTTTATACTGTTACCAATAGTTTTCCTCACAATTTTTTTTCCTCTGAGCAACATTAATGTTCAACTTGTAGCAAGGCAATTGGATTTCTCACACAATATAATTTGTCAAAATCAGTCTTTTTGCACTGAAGTGCTGAAGTGTAATTTTCCATCTTTCTTAGTATTTTCTGTGTAGTAACATTTAATCACTGCTTTGTTTAAACAATTTGGACCTATGCATCTGAATAATTGCTGCACTACTTACCCAGCTTCTGGGAACCCTGACCTCAGCAGTGTGCCTTGCTTTCTTTGATTCTTTTCTTTCCTTTTGTTTCTGAATTTATACAAACACAAACAAGAACCAAGACCCTGAATCACCAAGTGGAGGCTCCTGCAATGAGAAGAAACCAGACTATGACTGAAGGAGGTGCCAGTGTGTGCCCTAAGAGCCACCACACCCCTGCTGCTCTGTGAGACGGGGACTGCAGTACCCAACAGGCTCACAATGCTGTTAAAGGCATGCTGTCATTATTTGGCTTTTTAAAAAAACATATTTAACTCTTGTGTCTATTCATAGAAATTTTCTTGTCACATTTCCAGTGTTATTAGGTTCATGTATTCGCTGGTAGTTTAACTGAAGGCTATGGCATTTCTGAAGTTTAAGCCTATGTGCTTTTGCTTGACTATGTACTTGCAATTCACATTTTCCAAATTTTCTTTTGTCTATGTAATTTAAATTTGTTTGTGATTTAGTTTTTCTTGCTTTGGTTTGGTTTGGTTTGGTCTGGCTTGGCTTGGTTTGGTTTTTTTTCCTTTTCCACAATGCCAGAACTCACTGTAGTTGGTGCATTCATCAGTGTCCTGCTGTCTGTTTGGCATACATCTACCTATTTGTGTGCTGCTGTGTCTCTGCATCTGGTGCCTCTGAGCTTTACAAATAATTTCATTTCTTGCCATTTTGTGCTGCATTAATATCCTCCATGCACAGTCTCATTCTTTAGTTCCTGCTTGTTTCTCTGATAGATTACAATATGATTGTTTAAATTTGTGTTTAATATCTATCACAGTTCTGGTTAGCAGTTCAGGATGCCTTACTTCAAGGCAGAAGTGATGCAGGAGATATGAATACATATTTACCATTAGTGTGCACAGAGATAGAGCAGTACCTAACCTTGTCCCTTCATTGGGATTTTACCACCATATCTGCACATCTGTGCTTTTAATATACTTTTCTGTTCTCTGCAGTATTTCTTTTGTTTATTAACCTCTTGACTTCCATTTAAAAAAAAATAAAATTAAATTGTGTACTGCAGATGAAGACTGCTGTGATTCACTTTCAGGACTTGACTTGGCACACTGTCTTACTTTCCACTTGTCCAAAACATTTAGCTATTAGCATGAAAGCTAAAAGTATTCTCAGATTTGCTTCTCAACTTTTGATCCCTGTTTGCTAGTCACAAATTACTGCATCTTTCAAGACCTGATAGCTGCATGGGGCAGCTCTCTTCTACAATGTAGGAGTATCCCAGCTGATTATTTATTTAATGGTAGTTGTTGAAAAGGTACATTTATATTATCTCTTTAAGGAAAAATTGCTTCTGGAATAGTTCTGCCTTTGGGTCCTCCTGCTTGGATACTAACTTCTCTGGATAATAATAGAGTGTGTGTCAACCTCTATTCATATTATGAACTTACAATTGTTTTCTTTTTCCTTTTATCTAAAGCTTCCATTATCAATTATTTTAACACTGTTAGTGAGGAATGTCTGTTTTTAATGAGCATTGCTTCCTGTTTATGTCTGTGAATATTATGACCATGCCTTCAGGAGCTGATCCACTTTGGCCATGGCGCCAGGAGCAAAGCAGCAAGGAAGGGACCACCAGGGCATCTCAATACTTGGGCTTTTCTTATAGTCCTCCATATACACTCTCTTGTCTCCTCAAACACTGTAGAGAAATCCCTAAGTTAATGTCTCTTCTCTCCTTGTGTCACTTTCTCTCATTAGCTGATTATGTTTGAAGACTTCAGTGTCAGCAGGGGTGGCACCAGAGGACAGCTTTGACAAGCATTCCTGTAGGCACAAGCCAAATAAAGAAGGAGGTAAAAAAGAAGGGGAAACAGAAAATAAAAAAAAGGAGAGAGAATGAATTGAAGGTCAGATTCCCTTTCACAGAACAGATGGGATCAGAGCTGCACAATCTTAAGGAACAATTTATGATTATGGGGTTTTAATTTTCTAAGAATAGAAAATTCTGTGTTCCAAGAAGTCTCTGTGCAGGGACCTTGATATTTGAACACCATATTTAAAGAAAAGTATTATAGAAAAAAATATGAATGTGACATGTTTTAGAAAGAATGAGACATTCTTTTCTGTGCAATTACAAATACAAGTTAGGAGCAAATAATCTGCTGGCTCTATTCATGACTTCCAGGGGCATGAATCCACAAAAATCTTAACATCATGGCTATAAGTAAAGAAGAACCTGATATTTTAAGGATAAAGGCCAGGAAAGTGACACAATTAGAGGCCCTCATCTCTGCTTCTTTGAACCAACATTTAACACTCTCTGTAATTATTGTTTACTTGTGACGAGTCAGAAGCCATTAAGCCTAAGCAGGAGGCTTATTTCTGCTGTGTACACTCATAAAATTATGTTCAATAAAATTGCTTCTGTTTTTACAGTTATACAAGCATGAAATCAATGATCAATGATTTCTTATCGCTCAATACAGTTTTATTTTCAAAATCACTCCTTCAGCCTAGACTTCCTATTAATTTTCCAATGTGAGTAATGATTCCTTAAGTATAAAATATTATTAGCTGCACATCAATATAAATGTAGAAATATGCCTATATTCTGCCAGAGATAAGCATGAATTTTCCATTCAAACTATTTTTGAAGTCTTCTTTAGTTCATGACTCTTAACTTTACCCACCCTGAAAAGCTGAATTATGCAATATTTAAAGCATCTTTGGATTGGCATGAGTAAAGCCCAAAAAATCCATTGCAGGTGGGGAGATCATGATGAAAAGACCTGTAGCTTAGTGAAATTTCTGAAGTCTGTCTGGATGCTCCAAATTACTGAAATCATCGACTGTCACAGTATAAAAAAATCTGGAGATTCTACTTCTACTTCTGTTTACAGAGGACAGACCATTTCCACTCTACAGTCACAATTTTATTTCTCTGAGACATATCTGCTTTCTGTGGTTACAAACAGACAGCTGTGGTGTTACATGTCTGTGAGGAGCTACTTGGCCTCCTGATCAGTGCTTAATTTTAAATCCCTTGCAACACTGTAAAGAGAACCAAGTGAGGAGTCAGGTTCATGAACATTTTGACTTCTGCTTTTGGCCTTTGTGAGGTGCAGTGAGTCCTCAAATTACATGGATTAAATACAGCCTGTAACTCTTCTTGCAAGGCAACAAGTGCCTTGCATTCAGACCTATGACTGGCTGGGATATAGTGGATATCCCCCAGGGCATGTGGTTTCTGAGATCATTCTCCTCAGGGCATGCCAAAATGCATAGAACCCCCTGTCCAGCTTGCACAGTTGGGTTGTTCTGCAGACCTCTGCTGTGGTGATGAGAATAGCAAAGGCAGGGGCCCAGAAATAACCAAAATTTATCTGTATCCAATCCAAGCTATGTCTTGCAAATAGCCTTCCAGTAGGGCCATGGAAGGTCTGCTTCAAATGCTGCAGTCCAAAAGCCATTTGCCACTAATGTTAATAAAATAAAAACCTGCAATAAAGCCTTAAAGCCAGACAATGTGCCTTGAGGGGAAAGTAGGAGAAACAGGCAGTTTATTGCCTAAGGTTCCTGGAGTAAAATTTTTAAAAAGAGCAATTCTGAAAGACAAAATACAAAGGTGTTTCTTGGAAAGTGAGGAATGACAATATTAATGAAGAGGAGAAAATTCTCCAAAAAATATCAATATAAAATTGAACTTTAGATTAAAAATAACAACAGTGGCCCTACAAATGTGAGCTAGGAAAAAACAATAATCTTTTCTCCTAAAGGTAGATTTTGTAATAAACTTACACCAGAGGAGCATTGGAATAGCCAAACCTGCCACTTGACATCTGAATGCCCCCAGAAACTTCTCTATTCCCTGCTTATCTTATTCCTAGCTGTGGAAAATACTTGTCTGCATTGAAGAACTGAAAGCCCCAACCCAAAAGGCCAAACTGAGCACCTAATGCACTCCTGTCATGGTTACAAACGCCAGTCTTTACCTATGTGACAGCCAGCCTTATTCTTCTTCTCCTATGGCTATTGTTGATTAACACTTTTCCTTTCATAAAATGCCTTTCTCTTGATTACCTCAAGCCACCCAAAAGCTGTTTAATTACAGACTCCTTCCCCCAAACTGTGTCTCTTTCTTCTGCTTCCTTGTCCAATTGTACATCAAAGCTCTCTGCTTTTCTGGTGCAGGCACTCCCAAAGCAGCAGTTCGGTGTTTCCTGACCTTGCTCTCCCCCTCTATCCCCATTTTCTTCCCCCCCAGCTGTGGGCAAACACTGACTCTCCTGCTGGCTGTGGCAGCCATCCAGGCATAGGAGGTCCACTGACATCCATGGAAGTTGTTCCTGCAGCCAAATGCAAACCTGCCTATGTGTGCTGAGGTTGCACCTGGGACAGGACTGCAGAGATGTACCAAGCATAAGGCACAGAAATATCAACTTTATCTGGATTCAGCTATTGCATTTTCACTCCTTCCTGCTAGTGGGGAGCATTGCAGCTGGACACTACTCTTTGCTTCGCTGGGAATCAGAAGACTTTGGATGTTTTCCAGGGATAGGTTTCAGTGAGCTGTCTCTCCATGATCTCTTCTTGTCCCTCCTCCCTACACAATTGTATATGAGAACTGAGCTTACAGGTTTAGAGAGATTACTTTTATCTTAAATGAATGGATTAAAAAAAAAATCATTTATATTTACCAGTGAATGTGATGCAGAGATGCTGTGAACTATAAACTGTCATGTCATGCATAGAAGGAATGTTAATGTTGAACTAAAATTCTAGCTGTGCTCATAAGCCTCATAAATCACAGCCATAAATAGACCTCAGTTAGTGCCATGGGGAAAGACTCTGCATATTCATAAGGTTCTCATTTCATATTTTGCCACTAGAATAAGCCTTGAAATGATAAGTAGCTTGCATCCAGTGAATCAGTGACAAGGTAATGGCATTAAACAAAATACTGCAGTGTGATAAACAACTGGAATCTGCAGATCATCTGTATTGTCCTTGTGTATAAAGTCAAAGCCATTTAGTCAAATGTCACTTTGATTAATAACATTAGTTGCCCTTGATAAGATGTCATTTTCTTGAGTGTATCTGGAGGCTAAATATTTTATGATATTTAGAAAAGAATAAAACATTTTTTCTTATGTCTTACAAATTTTGTAATTATGATTCATTGCTTCAATGGCATCATAGAGGCAAATGATGCATTATAAAAATAAAATCCTTTTTCTGAAGCTCTTATAACGTAAATTCCCCCAAATTATGTCTTAGAAATTTCCATTTATGTATGAAGAATTTTTTAAAATAAATGGTAAATCCCCTGAAAAAATAGTTAGAACAATCACACTAATAATATTTATAAAGTGGATTTATTATTTAATTTAGGTAGAAAAGCTGATGGAACTGATATAAAAATTAAACTAACATTTCATTTCACCATGTCAAAGCATCTTCTTTTGTTGACATTTAATGAGGAAAAATTCTTTTAAAACACATTTCTTTTTAAATATCTAGGAAAATGGAATCAAACTTTTAAAAATGGGCAAAGTAATGATGGGGAAACAAATTTTAGCTCAGGTTGAAGGAAATGAAGGAGGAAACTTCATGTGTATAAAAGAGTATGCGTATATTTTGTTTTTATTTTTTGATACAAAAAACCAGGCAGAGCTAATATTCAAGCAGTTAAATGGGAAGAGCAAATATTGATAAGCAGTTTAGCTATATAAAAATTGAAAGGGAAACAAATGTCAGTTGCCTATAGTTCTAAAAAATTTGCTTGGAGGCAAAACACAGTTTTGAGGCCCTTTCTGGTTACAGTTTTACATGCAACATAGTGATGTGGTTGAATATCTCAGGAGAACTCCTGAACATTTATTTGAATTCTGCAGTAGGAATCAATTCAGCCGTATCAAAGCTGAGCTGAAGTGTATTAATGAGTGAGTGTGAGGAAATTGCTGTTTTATCACTCCTTGAATTGCAATGCTCTACAGCCACACAGCGGATGAAGTTCTTCAGGGATATTACTTACCTGCATATCCTGTTTTATTGCAAAAATTGCTACAGAAAGATGTTTTCTCACTACATTCCTTTTGTTGCATATTGTGTATTATTAATTTTATTTCCTTATTTGATGGCAGGGCATCTACTGATGCTTGTTTCTGTGAGTTTTGGAGAGCAGACATGTAATGGATGTTTACCTTCAGATATGGGGAGGGGAAATGAGGGGCATGAGGTCTCCCACCTGCCACGTCATTCACAGGCTGGGTTTTAACCTCATGACTCAAAGTTCAGTCAGTCTGGGTGAACTCGTGCAGTTTTGCACTGAGGGCACCATCTGAATTGCTGACAGCTCACAACAGACTGGCAAAACCTTTACTGCAAGCAAAAAATGTAGAAGGCGGCAGAAATCCAACGTGAACCCAAGGTTTTTGCCTGTGGATTCCCAGCAAAGGTGGCTGGGAAGACAAAAATTTTAATTGGGTAATTGAGCCCATTTACATTTATACAATTAAAATTAAGATCACAATTACTATGATGCAAGTCCTTTGAGGAATATTTGAAAACATTCATTTTTACTTGATTAATTCATTCTTACTGGGTCTCCAAGAAGCCTCAAATGTGAGGTTCTATTTCCAAGTACACACAGGGAAAAATCAGAAATCGGGTCAATAAACCCCGTCCGTACACAGATTACTGAAAAATATTGAAATATAGACTTTAATATTCTGAGACGTGTTGAGTCTTAGAATTCATGTTGTGAATTGTCTAATACATGTAATGGAAAATATATTTTGTGTCTTCAAAACTAATAACTTCCTATCTCCTTCTATTAAGGTAAACATCCTGAATGTATAATTCTCATTGTGACTCTGAAATCAGCATTTTTTTATAATACACTGAGATACTGCATCAGTATTTCTCCTAGCTTCAAAAAATCACTGCACACTATTTCTCTTTGAAAGGTAGAAATCTCTAGTACAGAAAGTATAACAGACATATTAAAAAAAAAAAAAACCAAACAAAAGGCAGAAAATGAGTCATACTAACTTGGGATAAACTTGCTCAAATAGATCAGGAATGACCCATCATAAGACTGAGTTTGGCATTTGCAGCTGGAACAGACTCATGTATTAACTGATGGACCCTCTCTTTTCCATTTGGACACAGATAAGTGAGCAACTAAGGGTCAGAATTTTTGGGGTCCAGTTACCCGCCCTGGTAAAAATGATGACCTGTGTTTAATCTCTTTCCCTCTGCAAGTTTGCTCCATTGGTAAACTGAGATGAGGCTGTTGTGCTTGACAGAAGTGCTGTGCTGGTTGGTGTCTGTGGAGTGTTTGTGCCCCTCAGCAACGAGGAGCAGGAGCAGCTCCATGAGAACAAAGGCCTCTCCTGCAGCTCTGCTTCAAGCTAAAACAGTAAAACATTGCACCGTGTCAGAATCCTGGCATGAGGAGAGATTATCTGAGGATTAATGTGTGATTGGAGACTAGAGTTAGGGGTTTTGCCATGAGTGTGTAGAAAATGTCTAAGGGAGCTTCCTATCTTGAAGATAGGAAGAGAGATAATGAGAAAGAAATGGAGAGAAAAGAAATGCAAAAGACCCCTACTCTCCCTAGGCACAAAAACAGCCAGAGCAAGGCAGAGTTAAAGTCAATGAAATTCTTTTACCAAATTCTGTACTGCTGTTTGACAGAATGTGTTAGAAGAATTACTCTATTCTTGGATTTAATAGGAAAGTAAATCCAGCCAACAAGCACTTCTGAAGAAAAATAATTACATAATTCTGGTTTAAGTCTTTTCTGAGTACAGGCTACCAGTAATTCTAATTATATTTCACGGTTTCTTGCCACTTGACAGGGATTGCTCTGCTTTTGAAGCTCAACCTGGACTTGAGTTGTGACTAAAATAAAAATGATTTCTTAAACTGCTGTCATTAAAAACAGACCTAAATCAGTCACAAGGAAAATAACATAATTTTAAAGTATTATCAATGAAAGCCTCAGGCATGCAGGGGAATGAGCACTTTCCCACACTTGACCTACACTCTGGTTTCTCACTTCTCGCTGGCAGTAGTTAAAGATCAGAGATTAGCAAGGAATTTGAATAAAAATGGCTAAATTGACTCAAATGGAGCAAGGAAGTATTCACACTTTCCTCCTCAAGCTCCATACTGAAGATGAAGTGGCATCCCTGTGTCTCAGCTGCCTCAGTAGTTTGGATGTTCCAGCAGGTTTTATTCAGCTCAGAAAGAAAACAGGAACTATTGACAAATTTTACATGAAAATGTTATTAACTTGTTCTGTGCTGCCTTTTTTAAGGGTTTCTGGCTTATTAAAATGTACATTTACATGTTTAAGACTGCCAGCCTCTGAGTATTGAGACATGAGCACAGACAGAAACTGTACAATATCAGTTCCAGACAGAAAGCAGAAACCATTTGGAATGGTTAATATTTTTAATAGAAAACATGAAAAAAGAAAAATAATTCTTATAATCCGTAGGTCATAAGAAAATGATATTATCTTTGAATACTGTTTCCTGATAATACCAGG
The DNA here is from genome assembly GCF_028551555.1 of Melozone crissalis. NCBI lineage: Eukaryota > Metazoa > Chordata > Aves > Passeriformes > Passerellidae > Melozone > Melozone crissalis. Next base: position 54,928,819 of record NW_026535791.1, on the reverse strand, counting down.
TGAGTTGGTGACAATTTAACATGTGCTGCTGTGACAAGTGGCCAGTTTTGACCTGGCCTGCTAAACTTCTTCAAATTTTATCAGTATTAAAATATGTGTCTATATTGAACATGCCAATACTGTAATTAATAATGCTCCCCTCTTTCAGTTTTCACTTGTGTAGTTTTCCATATTAGTCTGTTCATATCCTTCACCTTACCTCAGTGATTTGCAATTGGATGATTTCTGAGTACACTGGACTAAGCAAAACCAAGAAAACAGCTGTTGCAAAGACAACTTGTGTTAACATTTAACTCACACAGAGTACCTAAAGCTCTGATCAAAAAAAGATACAAAGGCACCCACACACAATGAAAGTCAATAATCTGTCACAACCAGATACCCCAGTGTATTATCATTTCTGTCAGATCAGTCTGCTGCAAGACTGCTATAATAGAAAATAGCCCTGAGATTTGATTCACTGAGATTTTAAGATGTGGCCTTAGAACTCCCTGGAAACTCTCACTGCATTCTCTGCATTTTCCTTGTGGCACTATTTTTTGTGTTGTTACACCAAAGTTCTTTATAGAGCTCCCAAAAGAATGTTAGCAGTGATAAAGTCTTGGTTCCACAATTATCAAATTTATTTTCTGATGTAAGGAACAATAATGCTCTACAACCAAAGGATTAAAAACATAAATCAACTTTGTGATTAGTCTGCTGTTTATGCTGTTCAATAACTTCCTGAGGAGTTAAGGAATTTTTTTCATGCAAAGTGAAAAACAGATTGTAGAATTGCAGTACTATGCTTTGGGCAATGAGGAGATCAATTAAAAAGGTTAAGGCATACATGGAAAACCAGGTCAGTAGATAGTATCAAATGAAATATGAAAATCTGTTATAAGTAAAAGAGATTCCAAGGAAGGAAAGGTCTGAATTTTCTTCTTAGTATATAAAGATCTAGTAAGCATATTGAGCATTGGATGAAGCACTGTACTCCAAAAGCAATACATTTTAGGATTATCTTATACTACTATTTTTATTTGGGACCGTTTTGAACATACAAAGGTCTATACATACATCTGTCTCTCTCTTTGCACATATTTTAAATAAGGGAAATGCATGGTTTAAAAAGTACCATTAGTAATTTAGCTTTTAAAAGTACCATTAGTAATTTATTTTAGAAGACTTACATACTTCATACAGACAATGTAAGTTATCAATTGAAGTGTTACTGTACATTCTCCTGCGGGGATCAGAAATATCAATTTATTGTTATTATTCCCTGGGATGATTATTTGGACTTTTCCCAGATATAAGGAACAAGACAAAATGTTTTCCTGGACTGGGGGCAGGATGGAGGAAGGGGAGTTACCTACTCCACAGGAAATACCAGAAGGGATTGTCTCTTAGAGAGCAATATTACAGCGAGGGCTTCCAAAGGCAGCCTGTTAAACTTTACCTGCATTGTTTCTGGATTGCTGTTATTATTATAAGGCATATGCTAAATCAGAGTTTGAGACAGCAGCTTCTCAAAGTTCCTGAAACTTTTCTAATAGAATAAATAGCCCTTGAGCCTGGAAGCACCTTGAACTGGCAGATGATGACTAGTACTCACCCATCCTCTAATGCTCATGACCTGCCATGGAAAAATCTGTAGAGGTCACCATTCCCAAATCCAATTCCAAGCTGATTTTGGACATCACCCCAGAAAGACAAAGATATTTAAATTCAATTTAATTGGTTGTGGTTTGGGATTTTCTTGTTGTTGGTTGGTTGGTTTGTTGTGTAAGGCTTGATTTGCTCAGGCAAAGCTCTGTGGGTTTTATCAGACCTAGGTCATTTCAGACTCATCCAGAATCTGGTAAGTTTCATGTTTGCAATGTTTTTGCTGGGGCACTGTGACAGAAAACTATAAAATACAGCTAACTTTATAATCTCAGATAAATCATCTGTCACTTTCAAATATGACTTCACTAGTAGTCCAAAGAGAAATGACAAAGATTCAAAATCTTGGGGCAAAGTAATTTGCTGAAGAACCTCAGTTCCTTCAGAAACTAAGGGAGCTTGTGCATATCTGGAATCTCTTATCTCTTATGAATAAGTCAAGAGCATCTTGAATGCTGTTTTATTCTGTTAGTAATTTGCATGGTCTTGGAAAATAATACACAGTCAGCAAGCCAACAAGAATGTCTGAGCTACTTCTGATTTTCATCTTGCAGTGCTTAATGCAATCTCTCATAATATGGGGAGAAGAGAGGAATGTTTAAATTGTATTGCTAAGAAATTATCTAATTTCCATGGACAGATTCCTTTCCATTGGCCTGAAGGCAAACAGAGCTGACACGTGTTCCTTATTCCACAAGGAATTGAAGCACTAACCTTAGTGAATCCAAACAAGTTCCCTGCATGCAAGGATATTTTATATGATGTTTTTTCAAAATGAAAATTGCACCAGAAGCAAGGCAATGGCTTAGAAAGAGATGGGTTTGTGTAATAAGAGCCTTGTGTTTGCCTGTAGGAAATAGTGTATTCCTTAATACTTCTCCACACTATTGGATAAAGATTTGTTTTACATGTTATAAATGTGAAGCTTTTCAGCATATTTGTACCCATTAATTTGATTTAATTTGGTGATTTGTTTGCAAATTTTGCCTTATCTCCAGAGGGGAACCTTAGAAAGGCTTTTGGAGGACAACTTCCCAAAAATGCTGGGCATTTTTTTACTACAAGAGTGAACCTTCTGTCCAGGAGAACTGACCTGGCTATGAACTGCAGTATAAAAGCTGTTTTCCCTATTATCTTGCTCTTTTTTTGCTATAATGGGGAAGCATCTATGGAAATCAGTGAAGAAACTTACATGAAATTGCCATGGAAGCTTTCTTGGTGACTTCATGACATAAGTGTTAATCCAAATTTCCCGGGACAATATGAGGAAGGAAGTCTCAAGCAAAAGGACAAAAAAGAGAGAATGACAAGGAATATAAAGACCCCATGGAAGAGAGAGAAGTCCTAGAAGAAAGAAACATGAAGCAGGAGAACTCAAAACAGATTTCCAGGATTATGTTGGGAATATAAGTAAGAAGAGATCGATTAAAATGCTTATTTGCTAGTAATCTATCCAAAAGTGGTCCCTGCAGAAGTTGGGAAACACTGTGCTACAGATACAAGAAGTTTTAACGAGACAGCTGCTTTCCCCCTACATTTCAATTTTTGATTTTGTAAGCAGGATTTTGTATGCAACTGCCTATTACCTAATAAAGCTATTCTTTTAGATACTGGAATTGATGCTTAGCAATTTTTAAGCTTTTTGGCTAACACATGCATTTATTTATATTACACTATTGCTGAGAGAGCTGTACCCAATTTTACTTGGTGGCAAGCAAAAACATAACCATTCTTAAAAAAACCCTGTAATTTTTCTAACCAGCACAGAGAGATTGTAGGACACAGAAAATTACAATATTTTAGTTAGGGACGACAGACTTAATAGAAAATTGGGGGTAGGATTCATTTTTGTCTATTTACAGACATGTTCTAAATGACTAATCTGTCTTCTCTTTGTAGGTGGTGGAGAGAAGGTACAAATTATCTGATCTATTTTTGAGTACTGTTGCAGGGTTTAATGATCAGTACTCTAGAGGAGCCTGTTTCTGCGTTATTTGTAGCCGATACTGAGACAAATAGCTCAGATGGGACTTTTTTTTTTTTTTTCCAAAATTAAAAATAAAAGGTCAGAAAGCATTTGTTTACCACAATTAGAAGTTTTTAGAGGACTTCTATAGGAATAAGTTTATTTTTCTGGCAAATGTATCTGTAGAAGACCTTGTTATTATTGTTATTTGCATTCCTTGCCAATTTATGTAACATTGTCATGGATGGTTTGTGCATTGCTACATTGAATGTCATATACATGATGTACACTGAGCTCTTGATAGAGGTCATTCTGGGATCTCTCACATTTTAGTTTTCTGTATCAAATGTTATTTTTGCAGAACATGAGAAATTTTTTAAAACTTGAGAAAAAAAAATCAAAACTCTCCAGTAAGAGAGATTCTTTGTGTGCTGTAGTTTGCTCACTGCAAGGAGTGAACACATTCTCAAATGCAGAACTGCATAAAAGAGAAGTGAACTGAGCCACTGGCAGTGGGAGGCAGATGAATGTTTCTAGAGAGCAATTCCCCCAGACCAGGGTTCTCACTCCAGCCACACATGATTTATCAACATGAATACTTGACAAGATAGAAACAATAGAGGCTGCATTAGAGGCAGCCTTTTAAGGGTTTTTATCCTTTCAACTAATTTCTTACTTGCCTCCTAACCATTCCTTCTTATTTGTACTTTCCACCTACAAACTTCTGTTACCTTACTTAGTAGTCTTCTTTTCCTTCTCCATCTATCCTTAGAAGTACTACTTTTAACAACTCAGCTGGATTTATAATATGAGGAATTTACCACAGTTAGAAGTCCAGTGCAGAAACCATTGGAGTGTGTTACAGGAATCACAATGTTGCTGGTTGAGCTGAGGGCAGCTTTGTTTAGCCATTTTTTTCAGAGCTTACTGTAGTAAATACTTTTTTTTTTCCAGGGAAAAGAGTATATACTCCCTTTCTGAAAACAGAATCACTGCTTTTCATGATCAAATTCTTCTTTCCAGTTAGGTTTTCTTAGAGCACTCTCTCTAGCTTTAAAGCTATGGTGACACAAGTGACACAGGGTTTCTGGTTCAGCGGGGATATTTACATTTTCAGTTTTAAGGATTGACTTAATAATGACTCCATTTACTGTAGTTATTTAGTTTGGTACTGCACAAGGTCTGTCTCCACACTTTGCATATGGCAATGCATACTAAGCATCTCCATCTCTCTCTACAGACAACAACTGATTTCACAAGACACTTGCAGAAATGTGCATATCTAATTCAAAGGTCTTACACAAAAAGGAAGGAAGGCATGATAGATACTTGAATGAGTCAAGGGATGTTCCCACATGAGAATCAATTTTTACATTATTTATGTCTCTTTTTAGCAGTGAACATGTAACAGTGTGGACCAAGCTATGAATTCTTTGGTATATGCTCCCTTTTGTAACAGCATGGCAATATCAGAGAAAAATTTTTCAATAAAATTTTTCCTGGAAAGTACTTAGCATATTTAACAGTATCCATTTAACAAGACATTAACAACAGCTTCAGCTGTCCCCAGCTGCTTATGCTGTGTATTATTTTCAGGGCTGAAAATCTTGCATTTGCTCTCCAAAACAACAGCAAATACCCTCAGAAATATGAGATCTCCTACAGAGATGAAGGCAGCATCACACCTCTGTGACCTTGACAAGGTTAGGGTAAGCTTTCACTTAAGCTCATTCTTTGGCACTTCAGAATCCTGTTTTCTACTAATAATGTGGTTTGTGACAGCCCTGTTGTCAACCCTGCTCACATGGTTGGGTTCTCCAAGTTAAAAATAAAAAAAGTTCTCCTGAAAGAGGTGCGACCTTCCTTTTCTGCCTTTGCATTTACTAGGGAGGCATCATACAGCTAAGGCAAGCCACTGCTGCTGCCAGATCACTGCAATGCTTCCTGAAACAAGTGGAGGAGCAAACAACCCAATATTATTCTGAGCATCAGTGACCTGGTGTAAATTACACTGTGGTTCTAGTGGTGCCTGGTACTCCCAGAAGCCCTGCAAAAGAGCACCAAGCAAGTAATAAAACATGTGTAACGGATACAACTTACAGACTGGTAACACTGCCACACCTGAGCCTTGCCCATAGGTTAACCTGGAAGAAAGGGACCTTGTCCAGCAGATGCCATTTATATACTGAAAAGAAGCTGATGACTCTGTCCACCTCTGCCTGAAAGGATTTTTTCTTATAGAGATCATAAGTTGAAGAAACGAATCTTGAAGGGTCTGGAAGTAAATCTGGGCTCTGAGATACATCAGTACTAAACTGGAAGAGCCTCAGGATGTAGAGATATTAGAAACAGAATAAAGAACAAAGTAGCTGCAGACAAAATAGTAGTATCTAGCTTTAAGGAGAGGAGGGAAAGAAGGGGATAAAATGTGGCCCATCCATGCCTGTTTCCCACTGTGCTTTTCATCCACCTGCAGATCCAGAGCTGGGAGGTGAAGAACAAATCATGCTTGATGAAGATAAGTTCAAATTTGACAATCAAGAGATTCTGTTTGCTTGTCAATAAAAATGGCAGCTAATGTTGACCGAGCTTGTTTGGACATAATTTGAAAGCTGTGAATTCTAATTTCACTAGCCCAGGTTATAGCTTTGAAACTACCATTAACTCATGCACTAAGTAAATCATATGTCACCATGGTGAGTGGGTCCTTAAGAACATACAGTCACCCACAGACTCATTTGCTCATTCAGCAAATCACAGCCAACATCCCACAGCCCCACCATAGACAAAGAATTATGCAAAGTCCTGCTGGCACCTGTAGAAATACACAGTTGTGGTGACTGGGGGAGTTTTGTAGACATTTAAAGGAAATGCAAAGTAGTGTAAAAATTGGCAGTAAGTTAATTGCTTGCTTAAGAAAGTTCTTTTAATTCTTGCCAGTGCCTAAATACTCAGTGGCAGCAAATCTCTCTGTTTCAGGGCCCTCCGAGTTCTATGTTTTTGCTATTAGAGAACCAGTGCATTTTACACACCTCAGGTGTTTTTAAAAATATACTGCAGATGCAGTGTTAACTCTCTTGTTCTTGAGAAATATCTGTGACGTTTGTGAAAGACATTTAAATGGATATTCCTAGAAAACAATTTCCTCTTGTTTTTTAAATTAGCATATATCAAATGTTCTGAATCAACCTTTATTGTCCTGTCACAAAGCAGAAGAGATTTTATTTAGATGTTGAAGAGAGTGGTCTTTGCTCTGGGTAAAGGTAGTCTCTAGGTAAAGATAGCTTATAGTGCAAGAATGAATTTTTGTTAAATTCACCCATGGGCATACTTTGTATGTTAATACGAGCCAGATAAAACTGGTCAGTCTGGACTGATGTTCCTGCAGGAATTGTACTGATTTTGGCCACATTGATTCATTTGTAGCAAATTCATTTATCACCTCATGGTATTGCATGACAGACTCTCTCTTTCCAGGAGAAGGCAACCACATCGCTTTTGTGGTCTTTTGGTCCAGCTGTTTTTAACAAATGATAAGAACTTTGCATGTCATAAACCAGCAAGAGTTATCTTTAATTTGCATTAGTATACAAAGCATGTCAGCAGGTGAATTAAGTATGTAAATAAAAATAATTTATAGCACATAATATCTAAATATTAAGCATATATATACATATTTAAATTTTCACACTGGAAACTTAAGCTAACAAAGAATAATATTGTATGAGTGGGTTGTTAATAAAACAGCTTTTCATTTCTTGCATATATGCCATAGGAAATACATATGTGCAGAATAGAAATGAATATGAGTTCTTGCTCTGTTTTGCTAAAACTCTGTAGTGCTGTTTTGTGCCATCATACCTAGTGTGGCGTTTCAAGGGGATTGCACCAGTGTGCATTTGTTTCCCTCGGTACCATGTGCCTACAGAACATTGTCTGTTCCCAAGGGAAATGGTTAAAGAGGTAATTACCAGAGTGGGAAAAGACAAGGACACAAAATATGGTAGAAAATAGGATTATTTAAATGTAGAGTAGAGAATTATAACTTTATTTTCTTCTATTCTCTAGCTGTTTCTTTGCTTTTGTCCTAAACAGTCTGAACTTGAGTTTGCTTTTCCTGTGTCAAGTAAATTTAAGGCAACCCTTCTAACCCTAATGATAACCTGGTATACAAATTCTTGCTTGCTTGTGTTAGTGGCAGAAGATGTCTTCACTGCACAGAAGAAGGTTTTCTAATTCAAGACAAATTACATTTCAAAATTTGATTTCACTCTAAATCATCTGATCAAGTGATATTATTCAAAGTTTCCTGAGAACTACAAATTTCTTAGAAGCTCCATTTTGTAACAGCTTCAAATGTTGCTTCACTGACCCCATGTGCCCCAGACCCTTACGGCCCTGTAGCAGTACGACTGAATTTCTCAAATGTAGATAAACCTCACTGAACAGCTGAATGCACCAAGAGCCTGTGGGACAAAGCCCTGGCTGCTGTGGCCCTGGCTCCATGGAAGAGCACGACTGGATCTGGCTGGGCTGCCCTGCCTCTCCTCAGAGCCAGCTGGACTCAGGGCTCCTGGGTCCTTGGTGGAGTTTGGAGACCTCCAGATCTCCAGGGATGAAGGTAACTCAGCCAAAGGATCCAAGCAAAGGACCTTGAGCTTGATTCTCTGAATGTTAGTGAAAAATGGCATGTGAAAAAATGTTAGTGAAAAATGACCTCTGTTGTCACTTTTGATAAACAGACAGAGTTTATTGTGCTTTACCCATTCCCATGAGAATGATTTGGTCTGCTGCCTCTCGTGTACCTATTTACCCTCATCAGCTTGGCAATGGGCTGTACAAACTGTACCCTTGCAAAAATCATCTTCAGTATCTTCTGCAAAAATCTCACCTTTGTGTTTTATTTCTGAGGCCCAGGAAATCAGTCTGTACCATAGATTAGTTTGAAGAAATAGCAATTAGGAAAAGCAAACAGCTTGGAAAGTAACCATTTTTGATACTGGAGCTCTTGAAAGACAGTAAACATGAAACTTACAGATATCAGTTTCACAGGGTCTCTTTTCAGAGGAAAACTGTGTGATAAACAGTGTTTTTTTGAAAAAGGAAGATTTTTCTTCATTTGAATTATTCATTTTTATGCTTGACCATTATTCCTACTCTGGTTCCTGATAGAGCATATCATATCAAATAATAATATGGTATCATAGCAACATAAAGGAAACTAGTCTCACAGACTCTGAAAATGCTGATATCATTGCATTTAGCTATTGCAAAACAATTATTGAGCTGGCATCTTCAAAATAGCTTTATTTTCTGGTTAGAAAAGTGGTGCTACTATCTGATATGACATTGTGCCTCTAAGTTGCTTCAGGCTTCTTTTAAAGAGTCTCTAAAAGTCAGTTCTTTTACTGCTAAACAACTTTGTCATGGCCTTGGCTCTTCAGCTAGCTGTGCTGGAAAATATTTTTCTTTCATTTTAATGTCAACCACCAACCCAAAGCTGTCATTGAAATAACATTGAAAAAGACTGTGTACTAGCTAACATCCCCTGCTGTGCAGTCTCTTTTTTCATGGAGTGGATGGGAAAACAGCTATTTCAATAAACAACTCACTAAGTTGCGTAACATTAATTAGTCCATAATAAAAGGTACTTAAACAATATTTTTTTAATATATGCAAGTGTTCTAAAGCTTGTCTTCCTGACCTGAAACACTATAGTGTTAGATCTGGTTGAGAATAAAAGAGAAAGTCTCAGATGTAAATAAATTTAAATTTTTCAAGAAGCTGCAAAAAATATCAGAAGTTCAAGCTGTGTAATTAGTTTTTCCTGCAGAATGCCTGCAAGCATGTTCACATTCTCAATTTTTAGTAAACTGACAGCTATGGAAATAAAATTCTGCATTCTTTTGAGAATATAGCCCTTCCTTCCAAAGAGTCCTCAGAAAACTACAGTGAGGTGTAGATGCCACAAAATTCACGCACTGGAAATAGGACATGTTTTTTGCAAGGCATCTACCAGAACTCCAGGACATTTGCAAGCATTTTTGCCGCTGTCATTTGGGTTTTTCCTCAGAAACGAGTGTTTTCCCTCCCACCAGAGGCTGCCTTTGCGCTCATGCCGTGCCTCGCAGCCCCATCTAGCGGGGAAGGGCCCGGGCGAGGATGAGGATGCTCCGGGCTGGGGCACGGATGGGGATGCTCCGGGCTGGGACCGGGATATTCCGGGCTGGGGCAGGGATGGGGATGCTCCTGGCTGGGGCGGGGATGGGGATGCTCCGGGCTGGGGCAGGGACGGATCGGGATGCTCCTGGCTGGGGCAGGGATGGGGATGCTCCGGGCTGGGGCAGGGATGGGGATGCTCCTGGCTGGGGCAGGGATGGGGATGCTCCGGGCTGGGGCAGGGATGGATGGGGATGCTCCGGGCTGGGCCAGGGACGGGTCGGGATGCTCCGGGCTGGGGCAGGGATGGATCGGGATGCTCCGGGCTGGGGCAGGGATGGATGGGGATGCTCCGGGCTGGGCGGAGGATGCGGAGCGGCCCGGGACCGGGAGCGGATTGTGCCCGCCTGGAGCAGCTCTGCCCTGGCTCCACACACTGAATGCCTTCCCAGTGCCTGCCACAGCGCTCCCGTTGGGATTCAGAATGCAAACGGTGTTGATAAGACACTGATTTTTTTTTTTTCTTTTGCTAAATCAGGTTTATCCTAAGCAAGGACTATTTTCTCCCTTGTCTCATGCTCTGCCAGTGAAGGGGTAGGCAAAAAAAAAAAGAAAACAAACTGGGGGAAGCACAGCTGGGACAGGTGACCTGAACTAACCAAAGGGACATTCCACACCACAGAACATCATGCCCTGTGTATAAACTGGGGGAATTGCCTGCAAGGTTGGCTGATCTGGGTTTGGGAAGAGGGTTCTGTCAGAAGGAGGTGAGCAATTGCACTGCGCATCATGTGTTGGGTTTTTTCCCTTTTCATTATCATTATTACTGTTTTCTATTATTTTTGTATTTTACTTCATTTTCAATTATTCCACTGGTCTTATCTCAACATACAAACTTTACTTCAATGCTCCTCCTTATTCCACTGAGGTGGGAGGGAAAGAAAGGAAGGGTCAGGTGAGAGGCAGTGTGGTGTTCCACCTCCAGCTGGACTTAAAACCAGTGCAGGCTCTGATTCCAATAACTCATGATTAAACTGTTTCCAACACTAAAGAAAGAGAAAAAATAGGACTTGTTCTGCATTTTCCCATGTGATTGTGTTAATCACAGGCCACCGAGCTGATCCAAGGGATGAAGCACCTCTCCTATGAGGGAAGGCTGAGAGAACTGTGTTTGTCTAGCCTGGGCAAGAGAAGGCTTTGGAGTCACCAACTTCTGTCCTTTCAGTACCTGAAGGGACCCTGCAGGAGACATAAAGAAAGATCATTGACAAGGACATGCAGTGACAGGACAAAGGGAATGGCTTTACACTGACAGAGAGATGGTTTAAATTAGATGTTAGGAAGAAATTCTTTACTGTGAGAGTGGTGAAGCACTAGAATGGGTTGTCCAGAGAAGGTGTGGATGCCCCATCTCTGTGAGTATTCAGGGCCAGGTTGGATGAAGCTCTGAACAACCTGGTCTAGTGGAAGGGGTCCCTGTGCATGGCAAGGGGGCTGGAATGACACTGTCTGTATGTCTGTAAGGACCATTCCAACACAAAGCATTCTATGATTACACTTTATGAAACAGAATTTTTTATTTATATTTGATTATCAAAAACTGCACACTTTGAACTCTGACTACATAAAATGGGCTAAATGTAAAGAGAAATACAATGGAGATAATGCTTAATAATTTGTTATTTTACAGTGAAAATTTTATTAAAAAAACTGTATTTATCCATGACTACTTCTTTGAAGCCAGCTAAGCTGATACTGTCTAGATGAGAAAATACATTGCAACATTATGAAAAGATAAAACTTGAAAGTCAAATTCAAATACTCAGAGAAACATTAATCTGGAGATTGGGAAACACAAGTGCAGAGGTCTGTCAGGCTGCAGCTACAGGGAAGAAGGTCCTACATGAGATCAAGAGCAGCCTTCAAAGTGCTCCTTGACCTGATGTGAATAATAATACTCTTGAGATCTGTTTAATGCCTGAGACATTAATCCCCTGAAAACTTCTCCTCATGAGTGGACTTGCATTATTCCTTATGTTTGCACCAGTCTGAGGAGGAAAGAACAGCAGTCCTGCATAAACAGCCAATATTGAATCAAACCTAATGGCCTGCAATTTGCCAAATATGCACAAGAACTGCTCCTCTTGTGAGCTCACCTGCTGCTTTCCTAGCCACATCTTCACTTTATCCTGCAGCTAAAGTGAAACATCCCTTGACACCATGGCCAGAGCTTAAGGGACACCCCCGGGGCCAGTGAGGAAGGGGCTCTGCTGCAGGGAGGGCTCTCCAGGGCCAGCAGCTGGCAAGGTGGGAGCTGGAGCCTCTCCACTTTGTGCTGTCCCTCTCCACACTCCAGCCAGCCAAAGCAAAACCAAAACAGGGACCCTCAGAAATTACACAGCCAAGCAGCTCTTCTGGATGGAGAAGCAGGCTGACCCCCTGATAAGGAGTTCTGAGGCACCCAGGTGTCATGGTACACCTTGCCAGGGCTGGACACATCCCACAGTCCACACAAAGCTCCTGGCCGTGCTGGCACTGTCTGCCAGATGTCATAAAACCTACTCGTGCAGAGCGGTGTTACCTGCAGAATGCAGCCAGGCAGGTGGGCCTCTGGGTTCTTACCTGTCACTTTTACTTTTTTTTGCGGGGAAAGACTTTCAGAGCAGCTTCAGGACTTTTTTACAAATTGCTGTAGCAAAGTAACTTCTGAGGAGATTAGAAACCCATCATACACCTAAAAAAGTAAATAAGGAGGACATGAGCTCCATGTAGATTTGTATCTATGGCTGTGGGAATGCTGGTGTTGACTTTTTTGAAAACCACTTCTCAAAGAACTGAATTAAAGATAAAGCTCAGTTTGCTTCTCTCCTCTCTTTTGTAGGGACAGTTAATTGCACATTAATGAAGGTACTGCACACCTTAAACTCAACATTAGTCATGACTGTAATTCCTGCAGGTAACTCAGTTTTCATGGCACCAAGTTACAAAGGAAGTACAGTGTTTTTCCAGGTCATATTGCAAACCAAGGCTCCTCTGGGATATTCTCTGTACTTTTTAGAAAAACCATTCCTTAGTGATATGGTAAACCTCTTATATTCACCTGGATCTGCATCAGAAAACCAACTCCTTCCCCTCTGACTTCAGTGGAGACAGCACCACACTGACACTTCCACATTTCCAAGAACAATGAATAGGTGCACCAACATGGAGGCTTGATAACAATTTTGTACATTCTCCTCTCCAGTACTTTCCTAAATGTTTATTGATTCTTGGAAAACTTCCATTCTGTCTTTACTCTTCCCCTCCCAATGGATTTTCTTTCTAAATGAGAGGTTGTTCGACTATCCTGAACCAGTTTCTGTGCTTAAACAAAATTATTACTTTGAATTTTGATTGTAAAGATTCTGACAAAATAAGAACTTTTAAAACTAGACATGAAGACATATGCACTGAAGGACAAGATTTAGCAAATCCAAACACCAAAAGGAAAGGATTTATACCAGATATATCAGTTAAAATCCAGGTATTCTTTAGCTTGATGCTTTCTGCTGTCAAAATTATTTGTGAATTTGGTTTTTTTTTTATCCAGATGCTGTTAAAGACTTTTGAGGAAGCATATAAAAAAAAAAATCGCTTATTTTTTCTCTTTGTATAAGGAGACAGGTATGTGACTTCTGTATCAAATATTGTCAAGAGTAAAACATGTTTAGAATTTAAATTACTTCTGTATTCAATATTGATCAATCTAATTTGCAGTATTTCTGCTCCTTCTTTAACCTAGAGACAGAATTAATATTCATGATATTTCCTTTTCATAGTGTGCAAGAAATTCCAAAAGTCAAATTCACTCAACCCATATTGGTTGAAATATAGAATATTTACCTTTTCCATAATACCTTTAATTTTGTCAACACCAAAAGCAGATCATGACTTTGTTTGTAATGCTGCTAAAAAATTGTCAAGCTGTTTTGACATTCAGCAGAATGCTATTCTTGTTCCCACCCCTTAAGAAAGTAACAGAAGACCTTCAGCCAAGCACAAAAATAAATAGAGTTGTTCTGTCCTGGCAAGCAATTTTTTGGCATTTTGTAAATTACCTGTTTTATTTCTTTGCTGATAATGGTATACAGAGAGGATAGAGGCTGCATTCTTTGTGACTTACTGCAAGTGCTCCTGGACAAAATTAGGGATTTTATTAGTCACATTTTTTAGCTGTTACTGAAATATTTTTCAAAATAGTTTTGTTAAAAAATATCCAGACTATTTGCTCAATTATTAGGTAAAAGGTCTGCTATGTTCCTTCTCTGCTCACTGGCACTGTGGATAGCTCAGCAAGAGGTGGTGCAGTCTTTGGTCCAAACCTCATTGTACTGAGCCGGCTCCAGATGTCATAAATTCATCTTGTTGGGATGTTTTATTTCTCTCACATCCCTGCAGGCAGCCCAGACTGGAATGGATTTATGCATTTTTATTTTGAGACTGTTTTTGCTGGAAGGCCTACCCGAAAAACCCCAGGCTCTGCATTTTGAGTGAGCTGAAGTTGCACAGTATGGACACCTTAATTTAGCTAGTGAGTTGATTTATGCTCAGGATTATCTGAAGTGGTCTCCCTTCATTACCCTTCAGATTCTGAGACATTTTCTCTCATTTTCTTGTCCAGCTCCAAATAAGAACAGCTTGGATAAGTCAGCCTTAGATTTTTGCTATGAAATTTTGATTACCTTTTCAAATGGAGAGTTAGAACTCTTAATTGGACTGAGGCTGCATGGAAAGTATTCCCAGAGCCTTTACTGTAGGTGAAGGTGCTGATTCTGTGCAAGATAATTATCTTTGTAAAAATCAGTGTATCCATTAAAAAAACCAAACAAACAACCAAACCAAACCAAACTTGATTTATTTACTGCAAGGATTTTTTTTAAAAATACAATATTCTCATTAAAATATTTCTATCCCATCTCCTAGGAGGTACCTCTATCTTCCAGCTAAGTAGAGTGTATAGACATCACCCTGCATGGACTGAGGTCTTCAGATATATCAATCAAAAAAAAGCAGCACAGGATGGTACAAGATAAGCACATGATTCTCTGCTTTTCTAGCATGCTTCTTAACTGAGTCAGCAGAGGACATCTAAATAATCCTCGAACACTGTTAATGCCAGTTAAATTGAGTAGGGTCATGTGTATCTGCAAAGCATGCTTCAGATACTATCCAGATGAAAGTCAACATTTGTTTCAGTTCTCATTAAAACATACAAGCTGAAAGTACTACTGCAGAGAAGAAGAAATTTAAACAAATTCTGATTCTTCCAAACAAGGTAATCATCTCAGAGATACCTATATGTGATATTCTTAGAGTGTACAGGAATTTAAAAGAGAAATTAAACTCTTTTATTTCTCATTCCTAGTGTCCTGGTTTTGTGGAATAGAAATTTTATTTTTTTTTCTTTCTTTCTAGTAGCTGTTACAGTCCAATGTTGATAACACACCAATGCTTTACTTGCTGCTGAGCAGTGCTTACCCCAAGTAAAGACTTTCCAGTTTCCTATGCTCTGCCAATGGATAGAAGCCAGGAGGAAGCAGGGCCAGGACAGCTGACACAAACTGGCCCAAGGGTACAAGAAGCCAGGAGGAAGCAGGGCCAGGACAGCTGACACAAACTGGCCCAAGGGTTATTCCACACCTCAGAACATCATGCCCAGTATGTGAACTGGGAGGAGCTGGCTGGGAGCTGCCTTTCATGGCTCAGGGATTGTCTGGACATTGCTCAGCAAGGGGTGAGCAATTGGATTGTGCATCACTTCTTTTTCTGTGTTTTATTCCTCTCTCTCTCTCTTTGTCATCTCCTCTTTATTAATTATTGTTATTATTACCCAGAGGATTTATTCACAGGTGTGTGAGCAAGGGCTCCATGGCATTTAGCTCTCAGCTGGGGTTAGACCACAAAGCCTGGTTACACAGTGAATATCTCAGTGACTCTTCATAAACTAACATAGCCTCTAAGATTTTATTTTACTGTGAGATAACACAGGCAGCACATCCTGACACATATATTAGGCAAATGTGTAGAAGACTCTATTTTCTTAAGAGGAATTAATAACTTCCCTGTCTCTTGCAGGAATGTAACCTTGAACATCTGCAAGTGGTTCTTTGAACTACAGAAAGATGAGGAAAGAGGCTGCTGTTAAAGAAGTAACATTTGTTTGACCCCAAGACATGGGTGGAAGTGTGGAACAAACTTGAGATTGTCAACTAAAAAGTTCTGTTCATAAGCCCATAATTTTTTTGGGGATATCAGATGTTATGACATCCTCCACTCTATTTTTACTGCTGTCCTGTGCAGCCTTCTGAACAAACTGTCAGCCTGTCATTTGTTCCATGTGTTCTCAAGTATAATACTCTTAATGCTTTTTATGGGCTTTTTTTTTTTTTTTTTTTTTTTTACTATTTAAAAAATATATACTAACCTTACAAATTTGGGTATTTCTTTCTAAGTTTCTGTTTGAAACTGTTTTTCTGCATGTCTGCTTAATTTATCAGGGCAAGTAAGACTGATGTATATGATAACTAAATCAAATGTTGCTTTTATATGATATTGTTAGACTCTGGTGCCAATTTATCCCATGCTGACATTGTGGCAGCTCCTATAAACATACTGTTTCATAATAAATATAAAGGTATTGCACACAAACAAGTTGAATTACTTTGCTCCTGAATGCATCAGAGCGATGTCAGTTACTTGATGTGTCATAGTTTCTAATGTGTTATATGCTGAAACAGGCAAAAAAGCTAAAAGTTATTAAGCACTCCCTTCAGGCAGGGGAAGGACTTCAGCTGTTCTTAAGGTGGGACTTAAGACCCATAAGTCTAGAGAGAGGTGCCATGCACATGGCTCTGAGGTTGGATGGCCCAGCAGAACTGGGTTTTGTGTGACTCCAGGACAAATCACAAACCACATCACCCTGGTCATGTATGGTCTGCTTCAGCCTCAGTCTTGTCAACAGGGGAATAAGATCAAGACTCTTGGTGCAAAGGTGCCTGGCACAAATGTGTGTTTCTGTGCAGGTTTTTGTTTATTCCATAATGCACATGCACCATGTGTTTGTGGATAAATGGTCCTAGGGGCTGATGCAGCCTTAAGGCTAGAAGACTTAGAGTTTATTAACAAAGACATTTGATTACAGGCAAGCCTAGAATGAGTTTATGGTAGCCTTGTCTGCAGCTTCCATCATTCATGCCTTTCCCGAAGTGACTGGTTTGTAAAATGTGCTTTTAAATTTTCCATTTCCTTGAAATTCATTTGGCATCTGTTTACTGTGTTTTTTGCAGCCCAAAACCTGGTTTGGCTAATCTTGTGAAAGAATAACAAAACACCAGGGGTGAAAGTCACGGCAGTTTTCCAGCAGTGTAACTTGGGTCAGAATTTCACCCTGGGATATAAAACAATGAATCACATATAACACAGCAGCAAAAAGCTGTTAGGGAACCCAGACTGTCTGATTTGTGATCCATTCACTTGCATGGCCAAGCTTCTGCATTTTGACACCCTGAACCAGAAGAGCCTCCAGACTGAAGCAGCAGTGCAGAACAGGAAGATTTTACAACAGCTCCGTAAATAGATCATTAGCAAACATCTCTGTCTTAGTCAAGAGGGAGTTTAGGCCTTTGTTTTCAGTCCATGAAGTAAAATTTGGAGAATCATGGATTAGACAAATGTCTCAGAATGAGAGGATGAAAGAAAATGGGTCACACATGCCAATGCAGAGTTTTTGGGGAGGGCAGCAGAGCACCAGGATTTCAGAGACAGATCTGAAATTGATGGAGCTCTCCCAGTCCAGCTCTTACGTAATTGCAGGCATAGAGAAAGGATGAGGGAACCCACAGAGATGGGATTAGAAAGAGCAGAATGAATCAGTGGAGCTTGAGCCACATATTAACAGGCTCAAGCCTATTGATAAGAAATGGATTTTGATGTGCAATCAGGAGCATGGCAGCAGAACACCTTGAAAGCAAGGCGGGGAAGTTGAAATGAGGAACACCTGTGGCTGGGCCAGGCTCCGGTCTCGGTGCTTTATTCTGAGCTCAAGTCAAGACAAACAAAAGTCCTTTCATGGCATTCAGGGCTGTGATATACATCCTTACTTTGTTGCTTCATTATGCAGCTGTGTAAAGATAATTGAGGGAACTAAGCTAGATTTTTCATCAACAAGCAATAAAACATGATAAATATGCTACATGGAATGGCAAATGTTAGAATTAATAAGCTGAAATGTTGACGAATTACTGTTTATATACTTGACATGTAATAATTGCTTCATTTATCATCTGAATCTGGAAAACTTAAATAGCAGGCATTTATAATTAATTTTCTCCCCTTGCAAACTGCAATTCATTCCACACTCAAAGGAGTCAGCGTTAATTTCTTTTCTATCAGCCACAGGCTATAAGTTAATGCATTAAAAAAAGTCAGAACATTTAAAATAACAGTCTAATTAAATTATATCCTCTACTGTTGGAGAAAAACACATGATTCTTCAGGAGATAATCAGTCACCACAGTAAACACCATTTAGTTCTTCTCACAAATCTGTGTCTACCCACTGGCAATCTTGGACTGTCAAGATGAAGAATTTACTTTACTGAACAGACAAAGAATATTGACTTCAGCCTCATTAGCAACTTCAAATGAGAATGACAATGGGAGTTCATTAAATAATAATATTTTTCCATATACTGAATTTTCTTCGTCATGCAGAAGAATATCCTTTTCACAGCAGCTGACAAAGCCCACATTTCTGATTCATTCTTCTTGATCATCTGGATAATGCCCTTTCCTGAGGTTTTTCCTATTTGAGCAGCAAGGGCTGCTACTGCCTCACTGAAGGCAGGAAGGCAGGTGGTGCCCATCTCAGCTCAGAACTCTGGAAGTGCCTGGCTCCAGGCTGGACCCACCAAAGCTCTTGGGAAGATCTGGGGATTTCTGTGAGGACCACATCAGCTGAAGTGCCTGCACAGAAAGCGCTCTTCACAAACAGAAGCTGCTGTCCTATGGAGTGGAGAGGCAGAGTGTCATTAAACACCTGTGGGCTTTCACTCATCCAGTCAAAGAATTTTCAGCTAGGTATAAGAGATCCACTCAGTGTATACAGCTGGGAACAACTGTCAAAGAAAGGCTGGACTAGCTACTTCTACACAACAAAATCATCACAGGTCTCCCACATACAGCAAGTCCTTTCCCTATGCTTAGTGTGTGTGGTGCCTGTGAAAATCAGACGTAGCTACGCCGAAGGTTATTTTATTACAGAATTGTTACAGACGAAAAAATTGGGTTAAGGTTGTTTTTTTTTTTCCAGCTGGTAGACATTCTCACATCATAAATTTCATTAAGTTCTGGCAAGAGATTGAATACTTCACACTAAAAAATTTCCCTCAGTATAACCTATTTACTTTTAATGATATTTTTCCATCTAAGTACTAGCAAGAATCTTGAAATACTAAGGATAAAGATATTTTGGAAACTGAAAATAATGAACGCTTCCTTGTGTACAGCCACAACCAATTAGTTCCCAGTTCTGTGTTAAGAATGTCTTTTCAAGTATTTTTAATTTTAAGATCTTCAGGCCAAAAGAGCATGTGACTTCTCTTACGGCTCCCTACCCTAATTAGTAACTTAATTCCACATACAGAGAACTAAGTAGAATTGACAGACCACGGCTTCTCCTGCATTCTTGCAATTCTCTTTTTCACAAGATACCATTGAGGTCAGGAGCTGTAGAAAAGGATAGAAACCCATCTCTTTCAAGATGCATTCCAGCACCTTTCTCATGGAAACTTGGGAGGTCATTCATTCCTGCAGGTTATTCCAAAGCTCCCCTTTGGTATTTAAACTTTCAAGACAGTGCTCCAATTCTTGCTGTCTCCAGGAAAAGGTATAGCACTCTCTAGCAAACTGCGCTGGAGATGTATGTAATCCATGAAGCCCTGGCTCTTTCTCCCACAACTGTTTTGGCATTTTTTCCATTGAAAAGTCATGGGAAAAAGTCTGCAGCAGCGTCTCAGAGGGCTTCCCTGCTCCCTCCTCCCAGCAGAGTGCCTTTTCCAGTGGGCAGTTGGATCAGACTCCTTTGGTGCTCCCTTGCCCTGACTGGCAGGGCAGTGGAGAGAGGATGGGAATTCTTTGCAGCACTTAGGATGCTCATTTGGGACACAAGTAATGAGCCCTTGAGCTCGTTTGGCTCACCTCAAATCAAGTTAAGACACTTTGTCTAAAGGTGAGTGACAGCAACTCCTCCTAGCAACACTATGGGAAAAAGAGTAAGCCAGGGAGCACCTAAATCCCAGACATCATTTTAGGCATGAAATCTGATTTTACTTAAGCACCTTCTCTCATCTTTGGCCTGGCTCTAGGGTTAAATGAGAGACACTAAGCTAACATTTCTTTGCAGCAGGGAGGCTGTCTTCCCTCCTGCCTCACTCCCTCAGCAGACTAGCCTTCAGCTTTGGCTGCAACTTTGGCCCCTGGAATGGCCCAGGAATGTGGTGCTCAGAACTGGCACATCCTTGTCCTTTTGCCATCATATCAGGAATCACCTAAAGTTGTGTTATGAATCAACATAACTTGGACTCACTAAGCCTGAACACATTTTATGCAGTAGAAGAGAAAGTCAATCCAAATCCCCTTCTCAAGACAAAACCACTGGTTCCACACAAGGAGATGTGCTGATCAAGCATTTGACTGGACATCCTTATTGCAATATCAATGGAATATCAGGGATCTTTGCCCAGTTCCTTCAGAGAAACAAAACCAAAAATATGAGACAACTGAATCAATGGACAAGGAGTTTCTCTTGTGTTATATAGAAGATGAAACTATCAAGTGAACTTCTGTTAGACTTTTAATTCAGATACATTAGCCAAAATAATTTTTAACAAATTACAACTGCATTATAATTACATTACAATTACACTAATTATATTGTAGTTAATGTGCCTGCACTATAATGTGTTTTTGTTTTCTTTCCTTTAACCCAAATAATCAGGTGAACTAATTACAATGAATTATTTGAGCTATATGAAAGCTGGTCTTTTTTGGCAAAGTCTAGCCATGTTCATCATCTCAGCTAATTACAAATTGTCCTGTTCACTGCAGAAGGTGATCTTTGGAATTCTCCAATAAGCAGCATGAAAAATTATGCAGAAAGTAATTTTGGAAATAGAGCAACATTTTAAAGCCTTGGAAGGCAGGAGAGGATGTTATTGCAATGTGGGATAAAATCACCTTCAGTAATGAAGATCCAGTCCAAGTTTTTGTTCTACTCTGGTTAGAGCAAGTACCTGAATTTACTTTTCCTTATTCTTTCAAAGATTGTTTAAATAAATATTCTTAATGAGATTTTTAGGTTAAGATTACTCTGAAGGGTCTTCAATATTAGACTAATAAAATTCTTATGCAAATCGAGGTCTATATTTATAAAAAAAATCATTGCATCAAAACAGTTTTATTTTGTCAAAAGGTTCCAGGCTAAAAAAACCCCAAAAAGCAAACCACAAACCAAACCAAACAAATCAACCAAGCAGTATGATTGCTACGTCAATGTTCCCACACTGAAGACCAACATATTTTAGGCATCCTGTCTCTCCTCTCCTCTCCTCTCCTCTCCTCTCCTCTCCTCTCCTCTCCTCTCCTCTCCTCTCCTCTCCTCTCCTCTCCTCTCCTCTCCTCTCCCTTGTTCTGTTCTAGCTGTTTTCCTTTTATGTGATTAAATCCTGTATCTCTCCTCAGATTATCTTCTGTTGCCTTAACTTTTAAATTCATTGTAATGCTGTTTGTTTCTTTTTTTGTCTAACTTAATAAAATGAGGCAATTAATATCAGTCTAAAAGAAAGAATTAATTTGTCAGCTCCTAGCAGTTGCCAAGCAACAGACTACAATATCACCAGTCAGTGGATTGTTGGTTTAATTACCATCTAAATTAGTATTGTTTAGGTTTTAATTCTCTCCTACAACATAGTCTCAAAGTGAAGCCCACTGGGCTAGAGGTTTCAGGTCCCCACACAGGAATGATAGCAAGCTCCAGGATTGCGAATTGTTCCACAGAATGCAAACACTTGTCTATCATCTAATTTAAATAATCTGTGCTATATGACATTATATAGGATGCAAACTGTCATTCCAACAATTGCTTTTCCAAAGGTATCTGGACTAACAAGCAGGTGTCCATTAAAATGTATGTCTGTGCAGAACAGTCCTTTATTTTATTCTTGAAGATAATATTTGAAGATATAATAAGAGCAAGTTGAAGACAAGAAATATAAAGAGAGGAAAGGAAGTCCATCCTGTTTAATCTGAGAGCTTTATCTACCTATGGCACTTCAATAAATATCATTGACTTTGACTTATGAACACCGAAATATACCCACTCTAGTCTTTTTATTTTTAAATGTGATGGTTTAGATTAATCATTTTACTGGTGTTATTGAGACTTTTGACTTACCAAAACTGATTTTGTCTGAGTGTGTCAATTAGTACACAGATTTTGATACATAATAAGGCTCATATTCTCTACAAAAATATTATGATACAATTTGTCTCAGGGCAGTGCTTTGAGAAGGATTGACTGTTTTGTTACCAAGTAGCATAATTCTTAATATCTTTTAGCAGAAAATCTACTCAACTGTCCAGACAGTGCCAAAATAAAGATTCTGCAATGAGAGATAAACAATGACATTGAAGCATGCCACTGACACATGTACTGAACACGGACAGGGAAGAGAGCAGATATTGGTAAGGTGAACTTGAAGAGACTTTTTGCCCTTTCATGCTTGGCCAACAGTAATCTTATGATGTTATATTTACAGATGGATGAGGAAGAGCTCTGATCATTGCTGGAGGAAGCTGGAGCAGCTGCAGGTTGGTTACATCAATATGTGAGGCTGTAAAGAGGCTGAGGAGAGGATAAGGATGCCATTTAACCAAAGTCATTAAACAGGATGGTAATCCTCAGTGTGTGCATAAAGAAGGCACCTGGAACGGTAACAAAATGTATCTGACATGATTGAAACAGATCACAGGACTTAAGGGTTTTGAAAGTCCCTAGTCTAGTCCCACCTCTGCTCAAAAGAAAGGTCAATTAGAGCAGGAGGCTAATTCCTGAAGTTAAGATATCAAGGTCTCATCACAAATAGCCTAGCAGTCTAGGCAGCATTTTGCAACTCAATATTAATCTTTGTCAGTGCAGGAATAGCTCAGTTTAGTTTAAGACAAAAGCATGCTTCATTTTTCACATGACAGATTTACAGAGATTCAAGTCTTCAGTTTGGGACTATTTGGTGAATATATTACATATATTGATTGAAGAAGTTCTAATTCAAAAGTCATGAAGGTTTAATATAAATTTCATTTGCCTCCGGATATGTTGAGTTTTTTAAATTTGATGGTGTAAAAGTACACTTGATGTTTAAAAATCTTAAAGCAGTTTTCTTCTCATCAATTAACAGAGGAATGTAATATAGGTTAAGATGATAAGTAGGACAGAGAGCTTAGTGTAATGCTTACAAGAATGTCTTGTGAGACAGTCTTGTCCATTTTATAGTAAAGTGAATTCAGGGCCCAATTCAGTCCTCATATTGGTGAATAGCAACAGATTTGAGAGAAACCCATTCAGGCCTTGTTTGCATGATTTCTGGTTTTATTTCAAATGTCAGATCATTAGAAACTTAAAATCGTAATTGAAATTAGCTGCTTCACTTGATCCTTAACAGTTTCAATGAAAAGTGTTGAATGAGACCAAAAAAGGGCTTTTAGGGATCTGAGTTCCCAATGAGAAATTCAGGTCAAAGAAAGTGACTTTTGTCTAGATGCATTAAGAAATAGCGTTAGGTCCTAAAGCAGTGTGTTACTATTTTATACAACTGGATTTACCAGTGGTTTTCTTCCTTTTATGCATGTGCATTTTTGTCTGCATATTATTTCTGATTTAAATAATTGATTAATAGTCAAGTTAAGAAACTCAAAATCATGAGGAAAGAGACAAAACAATGTTCTCAAAGCAAAAAATTGAGGATTTCCCAAACTAACTGTCTCCCCTTCTTATTGTTAATCTGTGTGTACTTCCACTTACAACCATCATCTGATTTGAGTATTTTTCCCTATTTAAAGTGACCTCTATACAAATTTTGCCCAATAGTGATAGAGCTAAAATCAGTGCTTTCATTTTCTTGCCCAGTAACTTCCTATCACTCAGATCTAAGGTTGGGAATAGGACAGTGCTCTTCTGTGTTTTAACTTTCATGTCTCTTTGAAGGAAAGCTAATAATTAGAAATCACATAGACCAAAGGAAAGTTCAATATCTCCAGTTGCAACAATAATTTTGTCCAATGGAGAAAACACAAATTTAAGCATATTGTAATGGAAGAAAATTCATTGGTAATACTGACTCTAGAAGGAAAAAATAAGCAGAGTATTGCTTCACATTTGCTGCAAGTGAACTGAAATTCCATCTCATTGAAGATCTTGGCTACATTTTAAATAGAACACAGATTTAGCATTTACCAAGACAGGGAGGGTTATTCCTTTCCAGAGGAATGTTTTTCTTTTATCTGATACAGGATACCCAGTCAGAGTATTGAAATGTGAACAATCTGGGGCTTTAGAGACTTTTTTTTTTTTTAACCCTTATGAGTTTGTGCGATACTGATACACTCTAGTACTTTACACAGGCATTAAGAAAGTAACAATACTTTTAGTTCATTAACTGAACCAAAATATCATCAAATACAGAGTGGTTTAATATGAACTTATTTCCTTTGCTAAAAATATAAAAGTACTTGCCTCCTCTTCCCATTTTGTACAGTGCTGTCCCAACTATGTCTCCAACCATTGCCCGACTATTTTCATTCCAGATCTTCACCATTTCCATTTGTTTGCCTCTTGAACCTTAGGACCAGTAATCTGCACTCTGCTCTCTATCAGTCACTTCTCTGCCCACTGAGCATGATTCTTTTCTGAACAGCCCTTTTTGGGCACCCTTAAATTACTTCCTACACCCCTCAATTTACCTTTCCTAATTACTATTCCAGTCAATTTTTGAAGCATCCCTCAAACCAGACAGTCATGATCTGGACAATGAGACACTCAGATATTTTGGGGATAGTGTAAATTAGAGGTGGTATTGGACACAGCAGGCAGGGCTACCATCCGTGGGGAACCCTGGCAGACTGAGAGGGACCATGAGAATTTCAGCACAGGCAAATGCAAGTCCTGCCCTGGCTGGGGAGAACCAGCTCCTGCACCAGCACAGGCTGGGAACTGCCCAAGGAAACCTGGTGCACAAAACTGACCATGAGTCAACCCTGCGGCCTGGTAGCAAAGAAGGGCATGAAGGTGGTCACAGATTGGAAAGAGATGCACAGTGAAGCTGTAAAATTTGAGTTCCTGCAGGTAGTCAAAATCCAACTGTGCAAGAACTTGAGCAACTTGGTGTAAGCTGGGCCAGCTTTGAGCAGGGGGTTGAATGGATAACCTCAGAGGTTCCTTCCAAACTATTTTGTTCCATTACTCTATAGCTGTCCTGTTACTGTGGTAAAATTTACACAGCCATCCACTTTAGGGTTTTACATATTAAAATTATAATTATATTGTCTGTAACCTAGAACTATTTCAGATTGAAACATTTTAGCATCACTACTGTATAGACATAAAAATGAGAAAAGAAAGATACTGTGTATTTTTTTCATCCTTCCTTATTACTAGCCCTCATATTCTTATCTAGGCTACAGTGCTCAGAATCAATGTCAAATATGATCTTGAATCTTATTTGTGGAGTGAAGAACAAACTGAATTGAGAAGGGACAAAGATGAATTGAGAAGGGGCAAAGATGACTGCCTTCTGCTGGCTCCTTAGTGCCCTTGCTTGGGCCATGCAGTGCTGACACAAGCCATCTGTTCCTTCACTCAGCCTCTGGTCTGCACTGAGCACTTGGGCTGCCTTAGGGTGAAAATGGCCGCATACAAGCAAAATGGGACAATTGCTGTATCATCTATATATTTTGGTCTGCCACTGTCATAGACTCTCAATTGCTCACAAACTTAGGGACAGAAATGGTGAAGAAGGGATAAATTAACCTATTTAAATTATACAGGATGTTACATAGAAATGTGGTAAGATTTTGTCGTGGTTTCACCCCAGTCAGCAGCCAAGCCTCACACAGCCACCTGCTCACTCCCCCACCACTAGGGTCAGGGAGAGAGTGGAAAGCATAAAACCTAGAAAATGTATGTGCTGAGAAACAGACGGTTTCGTACGGAGAGCAAAAGGCCATCACTTCTAATGTTGCTCCTTTCCTTCTTTTTCTTCCTCCCACTTTATATACTGAGCATGATGTAATATGGTCTAGAATACCCCGCCTGTCAGCTGGGGTCACCTGTCCCGGCTGTGTCCCCTCCTAATCCCCCATGCATGCCCAGTTTCCTTGCCAGTGTGGCAGCAGGAAAATCAGCACAGGCCTTGGCTCTGTGTAAGCACCGCTCAGCAATAACAAAAACATCTCTATATCATCAACTCTGTGTTCAGCACAGACCCAAAACATAGCCCCACACTGATTCCACCCCAGCCAAAAATAGCAGAAAGGTTCATTGCAGTGATGGTGCAGCCACAACACGAGAGTCAGAGAGGTTTGTTGCTATACAAGTTTATAGCCTTAAAGCGTAATATGAAATCGTCAGCAGTGCTGAAGGAGAACAAAAGAGAGGTTTTTGTGATTGGAGAGAATAATGCCAGGCCACGAAACTGAAGAGAATTTTAAGGCTGAGCGTGAATTCCTTTCGCTGCTTGTGAGCGCCGGGCAGGAGCGCGGGGGCAGCGCCGGCGCGGCAGAGCCGGGGGCGCAGCGCCACCTGCAGCCCCCAAAACCGGCAGCGCACCCGGCTCGGGGGGTTTCTGTAATTTGGGGGGGGGGTTTTGGTTTGTTTGTGGTTTTTTGTGTTTTTATTTTATTTTATTTTATTTTATTTTATTTTATTTTATTTTCTCTTATCTTATTTTATTTTGTTGTTCCTTTCCTTGTAATAAATCTCGTCCTTTCATTCAAAAGAGAGCCCTATCTGGATATGGTTAACTCTCAGCTGAAGCCGTGGGAAAAATTAGAGATAATGCTCAGGAAGCTACAGCCCGATTAATTTTCAATCCATAGGTAAATTATCAAACTTTTTAAATTTTAAGCAGTCTGATACATAAAATGCACGTAATCAGTTTCACTGGGAAAGGTATGATTAAATGATTGCATTTTGCAAATAATGTTAGCAAAAATCTGATTATTTGACCATGTAAATGAAAGTGTTCCTTTAATGCAGCAGTTCTGCAAGCAGTGTACTTCAGAGAAGGTAAACAGGAAAGATTAAATCACTCCTTTTCAGTGACTCACCTTTATTGAACCTAGCAGTTACAGTCAGAGTAGCCTTCAAGGTGTTTTATTGCTCTAAGCATACACTAAGCTAGATCCTAGTTTTCCAGTTAACTACACTGGGATCATTAATGCATATCTAATCTGGACATGAATTATTCAGGTGCCATTACTTTGGGCATTATTAAAAACCTTTAGCAAGTCAGGTAAGTGGTGAAGAGAAGATAAATGTATTTGCCAGGCTGTAAATATACCACATTTTAAAGATTTTAATTACATTGTTAGGGGAGTTAGGGTATTTGCTGATGACTTACATTATAAAAACATTATAAAAATATGTGAGGACATATCTTCACAGGAATCACATTTTAGGTCAACCCTGACAATGATCTGTGCTTAAGACTCTTTCACAGTTTGACTGTTCTGTGAAACTTGTTCCACAAGTAAACCCCTCAAGAAAACCCCTCCTTTCCTTCTTCACTTGTTTTAAGCAAAGGTGCAGAACTTGAATTACTGAAGAGCGAGTAAGGTCTGGGCATGGACCTTCAGAAAGCTTCTGGCTGTCCTGCACCAAAAGCAAACTCAGGGATCAGCAGAAGAGATGTCAGGACATCTCTGGGCTGGAGGTGAGCCAGGGTTTGGTGTGGATTCACACTCTGAATAATCAGATCCATAGGGCACAATGTTCAGCCATGGTGTGCTGGAAATGACTCACCATTAGGAGCCAAAAGGAACTGGAGAGTTCCTTGTGGAGACTGCTCTGGGCAGCAGCTTTCCACACCAGGAGTTTATAGAGTAATTGTTAAGGAAGCAAGGAGTTTGTGAAGGTTTTTTTGCATCATAGCTGCTGCACTCCAATAAAACTTTTAGCCAGTTACTTAAGCAAGCTGTAACTTAAATGTTTAATCTAAACACTTGCTATTTCTCTTGAAATGTTCTTAAATGCTTGGAAAATTATTCTTCTCTGATACACTTCCACCAGCATTGTGTATAATACCAAATAAAAATATGATTTTTAGGAATCTTGAGCTGTGTTTGTAACTGTTATATCTGGGATGTTTTATTGTGGAGCCTATTAACAGCAGAGATATGGTTATAGATAAACTGCAAAAGTTTAAATGTATTATTTAATTTATTTCAGTAGTAATAAATAATTGGAAGGAGACAGCTCAATAAAACTGAGTTTTTCACAGCTTAATTCATACAAGTAGAGATTATTTTGGCAATGCTATTTGTAAATTACATTCATTCTAGGCAGGGAATGGCAAAAATATCCCAACATTTCTTTACACAAGTGCACTAACAATGTTTAGTCCTACGGTATCTACTACAAGAGGATAGCTTTCCATGTAGAACATTACCAGGCAGCAGAAAAATTACCTATTACTGTAAATAGTTATTTATTCTCCACTATGCATTGATGACATTTATTCATTCAACATAATTGTAGGGATCACATTTTAATGCCATAGTCCAGTACCAGTCCCAGGAGAAAGGCAGCTGGAGAGAAAATCATTTAAGACAACCAGGGCAGAAAAATCAACTCAATCCTAGTTTTTAGACAATAGAGGAGTTTTGCCTAACACTGGAGTCTCCTATTTGGGACCTGGTTTGCCTTAGTGTTCCTGATAATTACTTGTTAAGGTGGCATTCCTGGGGGTTGTACTTCTTGCTTTCCCTGTTGATCAAAGATGATCTAATCCAGATCTTTTGCCAAAGGAAAATTAGGAAAGAAAGTTCGATCTTTCTAGTGGATATTGCCATGCTTTTTATCTTTCATAACTGGCAAGATGAATGTCAGTTCAGAGATGATTCTATTATAGCCTACACAAATAATGTGTAATTCATTTTGCTGCTACATTACTCTCTAGTAAAAAAAATATAAAAACCAACCAAAACCATCCACCAATAAATGTCTCAGTAATTATTACTTGTCTGGCAGCCCTAAGGTAAGTTAAAATAAAACTTCCATTTTCATTATGACTGCCTTTTGGCAATGTAATAGGAACTTATTACTATGGATAATACATTAGATAGGCAAAAATGTATATGAAAAATGTCAAAGGTCATGAATAATTCTTTCCAGGTCCCATTTACTCTAGGAATCTCTGTCATCAGCACATCTCTGCTGTAATATGCTGGCTCATTTTCTGTGCCTACAAAAAGCAAGAATGATACCAAGACTTTCACTTATTTCCATGCCTGGCCCACACACTAAAGCAAACCTGGGCACAGAGGCCATCCCAGCAGAAGATGCCAGAAACACACTCCTCAGTGCAACTTCCCTTCTGAAAACAGGGATGGGGAGGCTCAGGCTTTTGGGAATTTTGGAATATTAGGTTAAAGTTTCCTTACAAGTCCTTATGATGCAGTGTACATTTTATCCTGGGAAAGAACAAGGAGAAAACAGAGAAGTTCATGCATTGTCTTGAAGATGCTGCCCAGAAAATTTTGATGACAAGTAGAAAATTTATTACAGTTCTCCCTTGCCACACTGAAGTGGATGATTTCCATCTGGCCACTCCAAGAGCTCCAGAAATCGAGTGAAGAGTCCCCAGAGGTCTGAAAGGTCAGTAAAATTTGACACTTCTTTAAGAAAACTGCAGATCATTTCTCAATTGGTTGAGATATGCCACAAAAAAAAAAAAAAAAAACAAAACAACCCTACAGGCTCTGTTGGTGTGCTGTTAAATGGTCTCAAACTGTATTTCTTGACATTTTGTTGGCTAATAAGAAAATACACCTAAGAATAAAATGCACATATGGAACATTTATTTGTCATACCATCCCTGACAAGTGAATTTCCCTTTAGATTATAAATACAGAACAGCTGTGAAAACCTAGATAACTTATTATAAGCAAGTATGTGCTGAATGAGAAAATGAAAAGCAGTTATTTTGGAAATTGAGTCTTAAGGCTCTAAATAACCTCATAGAAATTTTAATGAATTTCTTTATACTAATCATGTTTTCCTAAAAAGGAGGAATGGGGATTTTTATATTTTTTGGTGATTTGAGTGTCTTCAAACAAATTTATTCATTAGACAGAAATGACAAGCAGCAGTAGTATATGTTATTGTCTTATACTGACATAGGTTCAAATGTGAGATCAGATCCTTTCTAAACACTTAAAGTAGATTTATAAGCAGCATGGAAATTGTAACATGATTTTCATGAGTTTGACCATGTCAAGACACTTTAGCTTTAAAAACAATGGATGAAATCTGCTCTCTGTAAAACTGTATTAATGAAGATACTTGTTCTTAAGCTTATTTGACTGTGTGACTGTTTTTCCTATGCAAACATAGTAGAAGAAATATAGGAAACATTTTATAACCAAGCATGCTCTATTAAACAAGTGTAATGCAGCACATTCTATTAAACAAGTTCCTTGGAAGCAAGATTTTAGAAGGTTTCCTTTTCAAAATAGAGCTTCCATGTAAAAAATTAGATGGAAGATTTACGTAGTCATCCTATGTCAATGGAGAGGGATATATTTCAGGCACAGAAATCAACATAATTCCTCAGACACACACTACAGAATAATTTAACACAACTGGTGGTCTTTGCTTAAGAAAAACCAAACAGAGGAGCAGCAGGGATCCTGCAGGTCAGAAACAGCGTGGGAAAACCTGCTGGTACTATGGATGGCATCCTCATTTCAATGAATGGCAATTACAAGCATTCTCTGAAAGTCATCAGTAAACACATAAAACCTTTCAGATGAATTTTCACTTTAGTCAATTAGCAGCAAAGAAGAGAGAGAAATGGTTTACTTTAAGTAAATCAAAAAATGGTTTCTATTGCTAGTGTTTCAGGATATAAAACAGCACTTGGATACCTAAGACAGAAAATGTTTTCAAACCTTAGTTATAATAATCTGCAGCAATAGATCAGATTCTTATAGGAATAGAATTAACTTAAAATATCACCATAAAAATAATTTTTAAAAGGGCTTCAAAGTTGTATTATATTGTCAAATTGTATAAAATGTCAAGTTAACATTTCATGTCCCTAAGTCTGAAAATTAATTTTAATTAGACACATTGAAAACTAGTAATTATGGCAACTTCTTCTGATTAACATGAGTTAAAGCAAGCCAGAGTTTAGGTTAATTGCATTAAATACCCAAATTACAACTTTTGCTATAAACAGAAATATTTTAGAAACTGATAGAAAAGGACTGAATAGTCTGCAATAAGAATTTGAATGTGCTCGTTCTTCACATACTTTTTCATCTTTCCCTTCAACATGCTGATAGAAGAAACTTTCCTCTTTTCTCTTGTCTACCCCTACATACTTTAAAAGCATGTCATCACAATCAAGGCAATTGCTGATCATGAAAAGAAAACAGGAGCAATAAAGGGAGATATTCCACTCCTGTTTCACTGCAATAGCTAATGTCTTACCTTGCATCTTTATTCAGCAGAAATCTACAAATTCTCTCCTGATTTGTGCTTGAACCCAGGAAGTTAGGTCTTTATCCTATTTTTATTAAGTCCAAGCTAGGTTTTATATGTCATAATCACATTGAAACATAGTACCACATTATAGCTATCTAGTAATAAGATTTAGTAGACAAATCCCTTCTTTTTGACTGCCTTTTTTCCAATTTTATGTTTAGTCTGAATTCGTAAAATAACATATATAGTTGACTCAAACTATCCCACAGAGCTGCCTCTATTCTTTCCAGAATTTGACATTTATAGATTTATGTAAGGTCATCTCTCTCCACGGGCTAAGAATTACAGCAATGTCAATTTTTCTGCTTATCAAAGCCAGTTCTCAAAAGGGCAAGTGACTACAGGATCCAATTGCTTGGAAATTATTTCCAGAAAAACTGAGAGAGCAAAGAGAAGATGAGGTTTAATAGCACCTCTCATTTATCCAGAAATTTAAAATTCTGGAGTTTTGTTATCTGTTAAGAATGATGAGGTGTATCAATGGTTTCAGGAAATACAGACTGGTCAAAGCAGTGAGCTGGCACTAAGGTCAAGGGAAAACATCCATACATGAGCTAAGGGACCCTGGCTCACAACCAGGTTGGCTTTAGTGACAGCAATCATGGGTATGGTGATGGAGGACAGTGCTGTGTGCCTAGAAAGGAAAAGTATTTCTGGGATCTGCAATGCATCACCCACAGGAGACTGCATGAAATTCTGACACAACTTCATTTTTGTCAGCCTGATGCAAGGACTGATTTTTCTGGCATTTGTTTTTCCAGCAAAATAACACAGTGCACTCCCCAGTGCCTCCACTCCCATCCCCTCTGCATAGTAGCACCATGCAATTTTTGAAGTTTTGCACTCCAGTTGGTTTGCATCTTTGAATGAATTGAAATGCAATTCACCTTCATGTAAACACCACCCCACCCCTCACCAAACCAATAAATAAACAAACCAGAACCCAACAAACCCCCCCCCAAAATAATACTCTTAGCTTCTTTCGGTTGTATTTATGCCACCAGGAACATCTTCCTCCTTCTGATTTAAGATTTAATTAAAAGTACTCCATATCCAACCAAAGATCTTTCAACAACAAACTGTCACTTCCTCTTTTTAATTGCAAAATTATGTTGTTGGGTTTCTTTTTGTAGCTGGCACAAAACTATGGTATCTTTCAGTTTTAGTCTATATAAGATAAATATACATATGTGTAGTTCATTATGCTGTAGAAGATCTTGATTTGTACATGAGCTGCACTTGCAAATCCAGTTCTTCCTACTCTGTGTTCCTTGAGTATTGCTGTCAGCTAGCACAGAAACACATAAAATACTGCTCTGTTCTACTGTTCTCTGCCACAGTCTTACTTACAAGCTCTTTTTTCTTCCATTAAAATCAATGCAAAAACACACCACCGACCCAATCCCCCCTTTGACAGATTTGAATATGGCAAAAGCCCCAATAGATATGGATGTAGAGGGATTTTTTTCTGCATTTTATCTTGTTTTCTGAATGTTGACTCTCACAGCAGGTCCCAACACTGACTTACACTCAAAGAAAACCTTCCCCTTCCACTTAAATAAAGCAACAACCTGATACTTATATTATCAGTAAATAATCAGATATTATTTACTGATAATATCAGATTATCAGTAAATATTGAAGATTCTCAGTAAATATTTTAGTCACCCCATATATTATATATGAAATTGACAGCATCTACATATTGCAGGAAAAAAAATATTTCAAACTTCCATACTTAACACACTCTATTTGTTGGAAGTTTTAATGATGAAACATTTTAAGTAGAATGTGACTGGAAGCCAAGAAAATAGATCCAAATCCACCAAATAATATTTTTTATTATTTATTAAAAAATAAACAGAATAGAAAACACTTTTTCTATTTCAAAAAAGTGAAGCTTCACTGACAACTTTATTTAGGGTTACTCTTGCTTTAATGGCACACCAGAAATTACAATGTAGCACTAAGTCAGAGGCTTATTAAAATTCTGTATCAAAATCACATACCCCTACAAAATAATAAAATCAGGCCATTTGACAAGATGTATTTTTCACAGTATATAAAAATGTTGTAATTAATACCTTAGTCCAAATTTCTTAGCATAAATATCCAGCTCTATTTTCTGGACCACTGAAACAAAGAAACAAAATTGTTCAAACCCACCTCAGCTCACACTGTGAACCTGAAATGCCTGGGTAAACAACAGTGCTCACACCTATACATCCATGAATGTAGATATGAAAATCAATATTAATTCTTTCTGTTTATCTGTTCATCTGCAGTAATTCATACCAGAGGGTGTCTTTGAGGTTCCCAGCCAGGAGAGCAACAGTTCCTGTACCTCCATCTCAGCAGAGCTGCGCTGTGCAGCTGTGTGCTACCCCTTGTCCTCAGGGAAGCTGAAGAATGTGTGCTTTCCTCATGGGGCAGTTCTGAGGAATAAAGCAGGGAATGAGGAGAAAACTCAAGTTTAATAAAAGTTAGGTGGTCTTTTAGAGCCTGTTTCCTGGCTTTGCTGAGAGTCCCCCAGGTACATCATGCACCAGTGCCAAAATGGAATGCTGACATCATTTTATATCAAAGACAGCTGTGTTTGCTCTTCAGGCTTTTTGAAAGTGGTTCTGAGTGACACCTAAAATAACCTGTAAGTGTCATTTGACTCAAATCAGAAAACTCAAGATATTTCATGTACAGAAACAATATTCTAATTTCTCACACAGAATAATGTCTCTGGACTCCTGGCCTTAAAACATATACTGGATTGCCACCTTAAAGAACTTGTTTTCATTCTGGGTAGCATTTTTGGCCTTTCTTCCATTTTGTTTTAAGGCACTTCTTTTCAGCAGTAACTGTGGTTAACAGGGTAAAATTAATGAAGTGGAAAGAACAGCTGATCCAGAATGGGTATGGTCATTCGCCTACTTTGTAAAGTGGATAAACTTTTTTAGAGAAGGGAAAATGGAACACAAAAAACCCCAAACAAACCTTTCTGTACTTTCTGCATGCACTATTTCTCTCTGTGTACCTTTCTGAATAGGTAAAATGCTGATTCTTATTTGCATGCTTCTCTGTGTATTAGAAGGGCTAACTCAGGTTTTTTTTTTTTTTTTTTTTTTTTTTGTTGGTTTTTTTTTTCAGCATGATAAAGAAATAAAGGCCGAGAAATAATAAAAATGGATGCTTCAATTAATGAAAGATCATGAGTGAGACACTGTGGCTGCTTGTTTCATGACAGGACATAGTCAGTGACTTTTACAGGTTGACTTACAGCTGAGTTTCAGCTGTGTAAAATGGTTGAACTGAGGATCAACTCTATAAGCTCCCTATCACCTCCCTTTGAAATTTCTCAGTTATTTCAAATAGAGAAATAGCAGAGGATTTTCAAGGCATCTGAAGTGAAATAGTTTCTGTTTTCAACACCTATAAGAAGAATAATCTTCATGATTAGAAAGCCATGGGTTAGAAAAACTGAAATGGAATCAGGGGTTACTGTCCAGGTTGTCATTATGCTTTTAACATTCTGAGGGCTGATAATGGAATTTAGTTACTCACCTGCAGCTGTAAATGGAAGTAATAAAACAATGATTTCTTTTTTAATAGAGGACAAGAGAAAATTTTTCTTCTTTATCAGGGAATTGTAAAGAGTAATTATTATTTGAAATGGACAATGAAAATTCATGGCAATGACAAACCATCTATATACTCTAAAGGCACACAACGAAAAAATACTTGATGGATAAACTAAGGAAAGCATGCAAGTGGCATGGTGTTGAATTTCTAAACATTTACTTGGAATAAGCTTTGGCTATATTTTAGATGTATTAAAATATAAAATATGTAATATAAAGGTATTAAAACTCTTTTAACCCATATAATTTCATTTTCATTATTAAAATATCTTATGGGATGGTGACAAAGAAACAAGAGAAAAGGGGTTCCCTAGGGAGACAACAGTTAAGAAATGTACAGTCTTCCAGGTTTAGGATGGAAAGCAGTGAGGTTAAAATAAACAGTTACAGAAACAAAGAAGAAATTTCAACCAAAAATGAATTCTGGCACAAATTTTTTGAAAATATAGAAAATACTAAACTATAATTGAGAGCAGCATTCAGCTTGCTACAGAAGCTAACTCTGAGTGTATCTAGAGGACTCCAAAGATTTTGGTTCCAATAAAATAAGAAAGACTCATTTAAAGCTGTTTCCCACAAAAATTCTCTATATACTTTCCAACATAATCTGTGTGAATTGAGACCTGAGGCCTTTAGAGACAAGATGTCTTGGAGTCTAAATGTTCAGTCAGGAAAAAACTTCATAAACATAGAAGTTCCTAACATAGAACTAGATAAAACTTAATTTCACCTTTGGGATTATGCTTCCATAAAGGTCTCTGTTTCCTATTCACTCATTCACTCATCTGTTCACCATGTTATAATGAACTGTTTCTGAGGAATAATACGAATGTCTCTTTATCTGCTCTACAATGGGAAAAAAAACCCCAAACAAACAAACAAACAAACAAGCAAACAAAAACCAAAAAAAACCCAGAGGGAAAATAACTGTATAATGCAATCTATTTTAGGTATTTTTTTCTACTACTATCATTCTCCCATCTTATTTTAATTTCATAAGAGAAAAGAAACACAACAGCTGCCTTTCTGTAATCTTGATGTCCTGGCAGTTTCAGATTAGTGGAAAACCCTGCAAACTGCTTAGTTTTACATTACCTCTAAGAGACATGATGACAACAAAGTTCTTTTGTCTTCTTGTAAGTAATATTTAGAGGAGGAAAAAGAAGAATAGAAAATGGACACTAAGCATAGTGCCTTAAAAAAGAGGAATCTGAGATGCTCTGGTGTGGCCACAGAGGGTATACTGAACTGACCATTACTTCTGTGCAGCTTATCATGGCCCACAGTTCAGAGATGTAGGGCATTAAAGCAAAGACCCAACAAAACAGGGAAAACCCCAGCAGTGATGGGGCCAATGCTACAGATTATGTAGCCAGTATATATCAATTATTATCATAAATTGAGTATTATTGTTTTCCAATCTGCTTTAGACAAGAACTGCTAAATATTTCATAAGGAATAAAAAATTTTACTTAACATGGACCTCCTCCCATTTCAATTAAATTCAAATATGCTTTATCAACTGAAGTGCATTTTAGACATGCCCATCTATTAACTAGATTTTGATGAAAAAACCCAGGAGATATTTTAGGCGACTTGCTTCCATTTTTTTTTTCTCATATTGAATTTGAACCACAAAATACATTATTGGATATGTCTAATACTCCATATGCAGTAAAAAAGGTTAGAAAGCTGAAGACATGTCAGAAATGGGACTCTTCAGCAATTTAATTTAAAACGCTTAAATTCTGCAAGACTTGCACAGATAATAATGGAATTGTTAAGTTTGCAAGGCTGATTTGAGTAGCTGAAAAACTGTATGAATGAGGTGCCATGGGAGACTGTACTGCACATGCAAAACAACATTCTTCATAAAGAGTGAGATGTATTTCCCACTGCCATCAACATCTACAGGATTCTGAATTTGCTTTTTCCCCCTACTCGTAGTACTATGCTAGAATTTAACACCTTTGTACATTTTTTATCTACTATGACAGATTTAGCCTTGACAGATAATTTTGACTAGTGCCACCTCTTCTTTTATAACTACTTCTTTAATTTCTGTTACCTTAGTAGAAGTATTTATGTTCTGGTAATGTATCTAACTGCTAACACAAGTTCTTCCTCATTTTCACTAGAGAATATTAATGCAGTTCTGGGAAAATTTATTTAATAGCTTTAGGCATTTTGGGAATGGAGAAATAATTTCAGAATAAAATAGCTTTAAAAATCGACTGGAGTGCATGTGTAATTAATACAATTTTTCTCCTCTGAGAGAAGGATTGGTCCTGGGAATGTAACTGCAGTTTATGTATTAGTAAATTCCATTTTTCCTCTGACTGAAGGGAATCCCTTCTTTTTGCAAAAATGATGAGCAGCTGAGTAAGGAGATAATAGATATGAAGATATTTCAATATTATGTTCATATCTCTCTAGTATTGTTGTCAATAACAGCTTCTATCATTAGGGATACTTGCAAGGTGTTATATAAAGGAGTATTAGGAACATTTCCTTAGTGTAGTTTCCACTACACTGGATTCTTCTAAAGGCTTGGTTACTTCTGGAATTCTAAGAAAGAGTAAAATTCTCTGAAAATACCAATGCACAGGCTCAATTTTTTCCACTAAAGTCAATGAGAGATTTTGTTCCACAGCTTGAATTCTCAAGGCTGTTGGGAGGTTTATGCTTTTCAACAAGCTGACAGCATTCATTATTCTAAATATGGCTGCAAATGTAACCCCTCTGATAATAGGTGAATTCCTGAGTCTTCAAATCAGAGTGGCAGCATCAGTTTAATGGACAAAATTTATAATTTATAATTAAAGTTCAAGTTCAGAGTAAATTATTTCACACAGATGTTCATGAAGTTAGGGTAAGGATTACTTTGTTATGTAATCATCTTTAAAGTCTTTTTTTCTACAGATATCTTGATTAGAATTTTTTTCATGATGTTCATCAATATTTCTAATTTAAGCAGATTCAATCCCAAGATTCCTTTAGGTCAGTTTGCTTTTCAATTGTAGTTACTATCTAATCTGTTTTTGGCTATCAGTTCTCTTCTAGAACTATTTTTGCCAAACTAAACAACATCATGTGTTAAAGCAAGAAAAATATTTTTCTTACATTTCACTCAATCCAGACAATAGCAATTAGTAAACAAAAAAAACGATTAGCAGAAATTAAGAAGAAAATAGCAAAAATTAAGGAAAAAAGAGCTAAAAATGTCTGTAAAGAAATGGCTTTCATTTTTCAAATGAGTAATTTTTCATATGAAAATTATTTTAATTCTACCTACAAATAACAGGATAAAACACTGAAATGAGTGTTTCAGGACACAAAAATATTATAAAAAATAAGTTAAATTTTACTTATGAATTTGACCAGATGGAACCTTGAGATAATACAACAACAACAATAAAAGTAATAATTCAGTTTGGCCTCGTATTTTAAATATTGCAGAAAAAATACTTTCAGGGAAATTCCTAAAAAGTATAACATGATCTAAGTAAAAGCTGTAATATGAAGTGAAACTGTGGGCTCAATTATCACTTTTATTACATATTGCTGAGGATGGCAAGGCCATCTAACTTTCAACAATGCAGACGAAGATTAGGCTGAGGCCCTTGACACAGGCTCTGACATGGCTTAGATGATATATGACATGTATGGTGCAGCATGTGACAGTCACACTAAGCCACCTCTGTATTTCTGCAGAAATACATGACTGCAAAGTACCATATCTTGTTACCCGAAAGGTAAAAAGGAGAGAATGTAACAGTTTGAAGCGCATGTATTTAAAATGCAATTTTGCTTTAAAATGCAACAATGTTTAAAAAACCATGTTCTTTTGAGTGATTAGGAGGGACCAGCAAATACCTACAAATCCAGGAGGGAATGGTCCTGACCTTTTACACTAACCAAGCTTTGTTGGGGGAATGAATTACTGATAGATTGCTAAATGCACCTGCTGCACCTGAATGTTTTGTGTTTTCTCATTAAATGATGAAGTTGTGCTTGTCCTCTTGTCTGACATTTATTTCAAGCATATGTGACTGCGACTTAGAGCTTTCTAAGTCATAGATATTGGTTATGTGCTGCAGGCCCAGGTGCTCTGTATATATGGAATAAATTCAATTTTGGGACAGTGGTCAGATCTTAACTGTGATGTGGTGATCATCAGATGTTGGTTTTGGTTTGGTTTTCTTGATCACAAAAGTCTTCAGTATACCTTGAACCATAAAAATCCTTTTTAGGGTAGTCCTAAAGGTCTGAGATATTCCCAGCAGGATTCAAGCAGATGACATCTGATGATCAGAAATTATGAAAATGGAATCCTTACTTTCCAAAAGCAGTACCTCAGAAGAAAATCTGACAAACTGACTGCTAAGGACTTCCTGAAATTCATTAATCAGAAATGGCAGGAATTCCAGGTATTTACATGTAATTTATCAGCAGTATTGTGTAATAATCCTGTGAACATTGTTTTAATTCTTAATTGTAATTAGTTGGGAGTTGATTTTATATTTTAATGGAAGAGGTTGTTTCCAATCATAACTTTGATGTAGATTGTATTTTTATATATTTTTTAAAATATTTTTTTCTTGAAAAGTTTGTTGGTTCTGTTTTTCCTTGCAGAAAGATATCATTAATCTCACTGAAGTCCAAATTTGTACAGAAGAGAAATAGATTTTATTATACCCATGATATCGCTAGAAAGAAAAAAGCCCACATAGACAAGTGATTTTTCCCCTATTTTTAAATTTATTTGTTATATCAGTCTCTTAAACAAATCTTGGTTTTTTGGTCTGAGCTAAAGTTTATGTTTTATTTCTCAGTCACAACAAAGAAATCTAATCTTGGAACATTTATACCATCAATCTTAATTTTATTGCTGTCAGTTCATTGAAATCTATATTAATGACTCATCACTTTCATATTTCTGTTCCTTTTTCCAGCTCTATAATGTTTCAAAATATTCTCAATACTGGAACTATTAT
This sequence comes from Melozone crissalis, assembly GCF_028551555.1. Taxonomy (NCBI): domain Eukaryota; kingdom Metazoa; phylum Chordata; class Aves; order Passeriformes; family Passerellidae; genus Melozone; species Melozone crissalis. The sequence goes on along the minus strand of NW_026535791.1, from coordinate 54,888,560 downwards.
AAGGAGTAAATTATTCTCACCTGTTTTTCAACAAGAAAACTGTCTAATCCCACAAAATACTTTAAATTAAATCCAGTGGCAACAAAGAAAAAAAAAGAAAAATCAATAAAGATAAAAAATATTTCTTACTGATTGAAAAAATTAGGTGCTGCTTTACTGCAAATCATTCAGGGAAACTTTATGGGGGAAAGTGGAAACATCTTATAAAATTAATTTCTTTATTACCTTGTTTCATTTTTTTTCCCTGCAAAAGCTTCCAGGTTTTGTCTTTATTTGAAAAACTGGTCATAATTATATTGCAACTGGCTTGAGTCTCTGGAACTGTTAAAATCAGAGAAGAAATATTAATTAAGATGGATTTATTTTCAGCGTAACTTACATATAATCAAATATATTTATAATGATAATACTTTAAGCTCTTCATGCAAAACTATCCAGCATTTTATGTCATCCTTACTTCTAAATAGACTAATGCATCACCTGCACATATGTGGGCTGCAGTGAATATAATTTTGGAGACCCTTCAACAGTTGATCTATCATTTATATTAATATATAGAAATAATCAAACTTCATTGTAAGTGTTCTACAAATGCATCATTCTGTGTACGTACATACATCTAAAAGTTACTGTGTTTGGCTGTGCATTTCTGGTTGCTCAGTTTGTCAAACTCATAAAGGTCATGACTCAAGATGTTTGGCAGAATGACATTTGGAGGGAAAAGGAGCTAGTTGTTATGGAAAACAAAAAGAGATGAACAGAAATGCAGAAGAAAGCACTAAATGTCAAGCACTTCAAAACCATGCCACTTGTCATGTCTTTTATGTTAAAGTGTTTCCATGCAAATTCTTAACACAGCTTGGAGAAGAGGCTCAACAGCAGACAAAGAGATAAGGTGTAATAAAAAATAGGTGTTGGGGAAGAGACTACATTTATATGAGAAGACCTAAATCCCAAAATCAATGTCACCAGTGACAGGAGAGAAGAGGAGAGAGAAGAGAGTTTACCCCATGTCCCGTTGCCCTGCCAGGACATCCGCACTTGGCCAATGCAGCAGGAAGTGCAGCAGCAAGGTTTTCTCTGATTTTTTAACTGATGTGTCACAGCCAAGGAACCAGAGAGATGAGATGCCAGACAGTCACTGGAAAATGTGTTCTGTGTGATTTCAACCAGACACTAAATTCATGCTTCCCCACCATGAACTGTTATAAGAGGAGAAGGGTTCAAGACCTCCTTTTTTATCAGGTTTGAGCCCAAGTCATACACAGCATTTGCTGCATGGGAGAATGCAAAGATCTCTGCACAAAAGCCCTGTTATTACACAGTAGAGCTAGAGGTGCTTTCCAAATGAAAGCACCTAGTCTAGTCTAAGTGGGATATTACCACATTTAAATTCAAAATTTACTTTATAATAGTATTACTATCTTGACTTGATATTAGCTGAATCTGAAGTGCAAAATCCTGGTTTCACTGGTAGCAATATGAGTTTCATTATTGTCTTTAGTGAGGCTAAATTAAATTTCAGCTGATGCATAGTGACTTGGTGAACCAATCATGATTTGCACCAGTTGAGGATTTGACCCGGATTTGCTGAGCACTGCTGGGCTTTGCACTATGGACACTTGCCCACTGGGAATGAGGTTAACCATTAGCTTACTTTACAGGCAGAACTACATCCATCAAAAGGTCAGAACTCCCTGTCAGGACTAGCTCTAGGTGAATTTCAGAGACTGCTGTAAAAGTGCCTTAATGAAATGCAGAAGACAATGCAGTATCCCATAAGCTACTTTACAGCAAAGGAGAATGCATGACATTCATCTTGAAGAACATATGATAGATTATCCTTTCCTCCATTACTGCTATGGTTTTCTTTTTCTAATAGTTTCAGACACAAAGCTGAACATTATTTCATTTAGTTTTGAGGCCATATTTTAATAGTAACTGTATGAGAAAGAGTCCGAAGCCTTTTGTACAGATAATTTGATACCAAACAGATTCAGGATTTCTTTTAAGAATTCAGCCTGACCTTTGGATAAACCTTGATCAGCACTTAGGAGTATGTTATATTTTCATCAGTCAGAACAAATGGAGTGGGATGACAAAACTTGTGTTTAAATAAAAGGTATTCACTCCACTGATAGAAATTGTTTCCTTATCCAGAAGGTCTCTGATCCACTAAATGCAGAACTTTCAGCTCTTGCTGCTTACCCTATGTTCCTCCACTGGAACCATAAAGAACCATGTGCAGCAATGTAGGAACAGCACTTCATTTCTAATAGTCTGGATTGCCTGTGCCACTGGAGCATTTGCCCCATTTATCCTATGAAGGGCATAGCAATTGTGCTTTACCTAATTTCTTCTTTATTAAAATGTCTTTTTAAAAAGATATCTCATCCTTTGGTGTTCATGGTCTTCTGGCTCTGACTGAATTATTACTTGAAGGCTAAGTGCTGTAGATAGAGGTGTTTAACTTTGGAGGGTTAGAGGCAAGGGAATAAAATCTTTGTAGGGGACATTATCTCAGTAGTCCATCTTCCTTATGTAGTTTCTGCCTTTACTGCAGATATCCATAGTAGTTCCAAAAGTCCAGCACAGTCACCATAAAAGACAGCTTCCAGGCCTTCCTGCAGGCTCTCTGAGTGTCCAAGGCCAGCTGCACCCCTCAAAGGAGAGCCTGAGGGCAGTTTTTGCACATGTGGTGTGTACAGACTGTAAATCTGATTTTCTGCCTCTGGGCACCTCTGCTCCCAGTCTGGCATCTTCCCAAAGCTCACTAACTGCAAGACAGGCAGGATTTGTGGCACACTGTGAATTAGAAGTGCTCCTTCTCTGAAGGATGAAATCCATTTAATAAGTCAGAGAATCTATTTTTTTTTCTTATTGGAACAAAGGACAAAAGGTACCCAAAAGTGTGAACCATTTAATTTAATTAAACTATCATGTGTACGTCATAACTCTTAAATACCAAAAGTAATGAATATAAAAACATACTGGGTAGCATCAGTCCATATTTATGAGTTACTTTTGGGCTCTGGTGTGCTACTGTAGGAACTGCAGTTGTGTGAACTGTAAAATAAAATGCCAGTGATCCCTATTAAGGAATAGCGGCTTAGTGGCTTAAAGACTGGCTTTACTCCAAAGCATTGTGGCAGAAACAATGTTGTTGTTCTGTATTTGCAGAATAGGAAAAATTTACAAAATCTTAAATGTCACTGCAAATGATGACTTCTAATGTGCATTTCAATAACAGAACAGATAATTATGTACACAGCAGGAAAAACAGTAGGGATACTAATGCCAAAGGAAGGAAGTGAAAAATATCATAAATGTAGGCAAAGGTAGGTAAGAAAATGCTTGAGTATTTAACTGTGATATGCAGCTTCTTTGCACAATGTATGCTTGAGGAGAGATGGACAAAAGGAATAATATAAGTTCCAAATATAGACACTATGTGTAGGTTTAAAAGATTTTTATGGGTAGATCTATTAACCTAGCTGGAAAGGAATATAAAATACAGCATGAAATAGTTGGGAATAGCATGTGGTGAAGAACTCTGAAGGAAACAGGAAGAGACCAATTATCACTGTACCTGCAACAAAATCCACAGAACAAAAGCAGAACTGTATTAGGCAACTCTTACATCATTATTTTATGTTGAAGCATATAAAGCTAGAAAGCTAAATGTTGGTTATAACAAGACAATAAAGGAACACACCACATCAAAAACTTTTCAGTTTGATGCAAGATTTCGCTCGACATGCAGAAAGCACTGACAGATATGAATAATTAGACCAGAATATCTGGAACATACAAAGCAAAAACTTAAATTCCAACATGGGTTTCTATCTCATCTTGCAGCTATGATAGCTGTAGCATATAATGTTGTTTCCATTGCAAGATACCAAGTCCTTCCAAAAGCAAAATCCTAAATACTACAGAAGACAGATAAAAGGTCATGGAATCTTACTGTAATAGATGGCTGCTATGGTGATGCTATCCTTAGGTAATAAGTAAGGTAAGTAATCACCAGATAAATAGTTTTTACACACATTTCTTGGAAAGGTTGTCCAAGGTAAAGAAGCATTATTGTCTTGTGCAAACAGCAACCCAAAGCACAGACAGAACATCACATCTAATTATGGCTGCACAGTAAATCTGAAACATATTTGGGAACAGAGAATAGGATTACTACTTCCCAGATTCGGATTCTATCTGCATAAAAACATTACCCTTGGCTGAGATCATCTTACTAAGTTACACTGTATGAAGAGAAGTGGAGTAGTAGCCATCAGACAACCATTATATTTGTACAACACTCAAATTTATAGGATCTGGTTTAAATCTTCTTTATGGACTTGAAATGAAGTGAAGTTAGTGGAGTCCCAGTGGAGCCTGTGAAAGTGCTCTTAGATCAGAACACAGCAGAGAATCATGACATATGTGCTTGAGGTAAAAACCAGCTTTCTAAAGTAATATAGGATGAAGGCATAATTTTTTGCAGAATGAATTATCTCAGAGAATATTTTGGACTGACTGGAAGGATCCCAAAAAAGCAAAGCTTTTTATTCTGTGATAAAAAACAAAAATCCAGATGTAAAGCTTTCATTAAGAATTTCACAATTATTTGTTATATAATTTAACATTCAATGCACTTTAATATCATGCTCTTTGATACCCTTTTGTCAGGCATAAGTTACACAGCGATGCAGAAAACCAAAAAAGGCTTTGAAACTAACAGCAAAATCTTATATGCACTCATTTAAAGCCTAAACCTCCACTTCAGTGTACAGAACTTCTCAGACTGCACCTGCAGTCTAATGGAAAAAAAAACCCCACCAGCTACAGCAGGTTCAGCTTCAGTCAAGGCAAAGAACAGTCTGAAATTCAGCAAAGACAAATGCAGTGTTTTTTCCTGCACCTGGGGAGGAACAGCCCTCTGTGCCAGCACAGACTGGAGTGACCTGCTGGAAAGCAGCTCTGTGGAGCAGGACCTGGGGGTGCTGGTGCACAGCCATCTGTCCATGAGCCAGCAGTGGGTCCTGGGGGCCAGGGAGGCCAGTGGGAGCCTGGGGGGCATTAGGGAGAGCATTGCCAGCAGGGAGGTGATCCTGCCCTCTGCTCAGCCCTGGTGAGGCCACATCTGGAGTGCTGTGTCCAGCTGTGGGCTCCTCAGCACAGGAGAGATGTGGAGCTCCGGGAGCTGGTCCAGTGGAGGGCAAGAAGGATGATTGAGAGACTGGAGCCCCTTATGAGGAAAGGCTGAGACAGTTGGCCTATTCAGCCTTGAGAAGAGACAGCTGAGAGAGAACCTCATCACTAAGTATCAGGGAGATGTCAAGAGGATGGAGCCAGGCTCTGCTTGGTAGTGCCAAAGAGCTGGACAAGAGGCAATGGGCAGAAACTGATGCACAGGAAGTTTCAGCTGAATATGAGGAAGAATTTCTTTCCTATGTGGATGACCAAGCACTGGAACAGGTTGCCCAGAGAGGTTGTGGAGTCTCCCTTACAGGAAGTATTCAAGAACCATCTGGATGGAATTCTGCACAGTGTGTTCTGGGATGACCCTGACGTTGGACCACATGACCCACAGTGGTCCCTTCCAACCTACTCATTTTGTGATTCTGTCATTCTGTAACAATTTTTTCCCTCAAGTAGCGGATGACACCAAGTTGATTTGTGTAGTTGGTATGCTGCAGGGAAGTAATACCCTCCAGAGCGACCTCAACAGGTTTGAGAGGTGGGCCTGCATGAACCTCATGAAATTCAACAAGGCCAAGTGCAAGGTCCTGCACCTGGGTCAGGGCAATCACCAGCACAGAATGGGTGATGATAGGATTGAGACCATCCTTGCAGAGGACTTGGGGGTACTGTTGGATGAGAAATTGGACAGTACTTTTGTATTGGTCTTGCATGGGGAAGCAGAGGTGACTTCTGTGAGAAGAACCCAAGGAGCTTTGCCCATGTTGGAGGGACCAAAAGTCAGGTAGTTCCAAGATGGACCTGCTGCTGCCCAAGGCAAGTCCATCAGGGACAGCGGAAGCATGTCTGGGATAACATATCTAAGAAGCTGACGTCCTGCTGTACAACAGCAGCCAGGAGATAGGAGTGGAAGCATGTGAGAGAAACAAGAGTGGGAGCATGTGAGAGAAACAGCCCTGCAGGCACCGAGGTCAGGGAAGAGCTGTGGAGACAGGACATGGGGCAACAGTTTTAGACTGGAACAGAGTAGGTTTAGATTGGACATAAGGAAAAAAGGTTGGTGGTAAGAAATTGGAATGAGGTTCCCAGGGAGTTGTGGGTGCCCCATCCTTGGAAAACTTCAAGGCCAGAGTCAGTGGGGTTTGAGGAAAGTGGTGCAGTGGCTGGCGCCCCTGCCCATGGAGGGGGATTGGTCTATAACCTTTAAAAGCCCCTTCCAAACAAACCATTCCATGGTTCTATGAAGTGCTGACTGTAACACCACCAGAAATGTAATGGAGAACCCTGTTTGTGAGTCTTTGAAACATATTTCAACAGATTGATGATAAGAATGAAACAGAAATTATGTCACAGATCTTGTTCATCATCTGTTTCTCAAGAAAATGTCTTACTCTACTGCCCCTGTGCTATAATTTTACTTTAATCAATAAACCCATACAAATTGCACTTCCTAGGGCTTCATATAAACTGTCTTGTCATAAATAACTTACAGGAAAGAAACTGTATTACAATTTTTTTTCCACACTGTAAATCTGTCACGTTTCTCAACACTATCACACTGAAGCAAGGAGAGCCAGGAATGCATATATTAATTTATAAAACCCAACCATGCTAATTATGAAGGATGAATGATGAGGCAATTTCTCTCTTTGTAGCCCAATTCCTTATTTGTTTTATGGAATCTCAATATACTTCTAAGATAAAATGCTTAAAATGAACTTCAGATTTAAAGCATCATTTTAGACTCTGAAGCTGTATTGAAAGACGTGACTGAAGGCTGACTGCTTTTTTAAAACAATATAATATTATTATCATTATGGTATGGTATATGAGCAAAATTCTTTCTGACTTTAAAATTTTGTGATTTCTTTCTAAAATAAATAAAGCAATAAAGTAAAAAAAATAAAACTCCTACTGTTTCGAACATTTTTATTTCCTTTCTAAATGGATGGCTGAAATGACATCTTGGTTAATTAACACTTCTGAATTAACATAATTAGAAATATAACCATTGGGAGAGAGGGACAGATTTTTAATCTAATTTTTAGTAATGACTGACTTTTCTAAACTAAAATAAGTAGCGTTGTTTGGTTTGCTTCTTGCAGGCGAAATCATTGATGATCTGAACTTCTAGGGTTTTAGATGGTTGGCAAAAATTTTTGAGTTCTGCATTGGAAAGTCCAGTTGCTTGAATTATATTTTGTATTTTTTTTTAGATATGGAGTTGCAATAGAAAGATAGGATTGGAAAGGACTTATTTTACATTAAATATATAAAATGTATTTAAAAAGCAGGGAAAATGTTTAATATTAAAGACTATGCTGTAGTGGGAATATGGTGAGTTGATTTTGGGTAACTTCCAGACACCCACCTAGCTGCTCTCTCACTCCCATTCCCCTGTAGGACAGGGAAATAAACAACCTTAAAACACTCATGGGTGTAGATAAAGATAAAGAGACCACTTACCAATTAGTGTCACAAGCAAAATAAACTCAGTTTTGGACAAATGAACTTAATTTCTCAACAATTAAAACTTTAACCAGATGGTGAGATATAAAAATAAAACACCTTCCTCCCAGGCACTTTTTCCCCCCAGATTCAACTTTGCTCCCTCATTTCCAATGCCTTGACCTCTTCCCTCACCCGGGTTTGCAAGGAAGGTGGGGAATGGTGATGGAGATTGTGATCAGCACATAATGCCTTCTCTCTGCTGCTTCTTCCACCTCATACTTTTCCCTTGTTCAGAGCAGCTCCTCTCCATGGGCTGCAGGCCTTCAGGATAAAACCTGCTCCAACATTGGGTCCTCCATGGGCTGCAGTGTGAATAAAGGAACAGCATGGTTACACAGGCCACAAGGGAATGTGCTCCAGTACCTGTTTCCCTTCCTTTCTCTTTTTTTTTTTTTTTTTCTCCTCACTCCTCATTGCTATGTGGTGTTTTGCTCTTCATTAAATGTGCTTTGCCAAGGGCACCATCAGCTTGGCTGGTGGGTCCAGCACTGTCCCCTGGCTGGTTTGCTACAGATCCAGCTGGAAACTGCTGTGTCCAGCACTGGGCAGCCCCTGGTCTCCTCAGAGGCCACCCCTGTAGCTCCTTCCTGGTGCCAAAACCTTGGGACATACACCTGATATACTCTAACACTGGAAGGATAACCCTATATTTTCTATTTAAAACATGGACAAAAGCACTTCCAAAAAACCCCAAAACTGAAAACCTCTAAAGGAGGAACTGAAAAACTGTTCCACTATGAATGCTTCAAGAAAAAAAAAAACAAAAACAACACAAAACAGATAAAGAAGGATAGTATTGTTGTGATCTGCAAGAACGTAAAATACTTCTGGAATGAAGAATAAAATAATCAGTTCTCCCTACCTAGAGAGGATGGAAACTGAATTAATGGTTTTGAATTACAGCTTGGAAGATTTAAGATAGATATTATGCAGAACTTTCTGATAACATGGATCATGACAACACTCAAACAGATTGCCTGAAGAGCTTTTAGAGTTGCAGTCCTTGGAAATCTCTAAGGACAAGTCAGGTAAGCATCTATCAGAGTTGACAGGTGCAGTTGATTTTGCCTATGGGCAAAAGCATAGAGTAGAAGACCTTCTGAGGTCCCTTTCAGACTGTTATTCTCTCTTTCTGTGATAGGCAGAGATATAATCTACAAGTAAACTCATGGCTTCAATAAGAGTATTTATAAAAGAAAGTACCTCTCAGAAAGACATTTGCAGAGATGTCTGGTGTTTTGAAAGTAACTAGGAATGCATAAAAGGAGTAGAGCTCCTGGCTGAAAATGTAACCCACAATTCTTTTTCTGATAAAAAAATATAACATCTTATATAGATTTTCTCAAGACTGCAGGTGACAGTTGGGTTTGAATTTTCAAGGTGTGCATAGAAAGCCACACTGCTTCCCTCACCATTATAAACAACTGAAACACATTAAATCTTCTACATGTCTATAACATATGACTTTTATAGAGATAAACACTTTCGTAATGGACACTTAAGTTGCACTCAGAAGATGGTATGTCTTTACCTGGTAACTGCCCACACTTTATCTGCATGGAAATCTCTAAGGCAAAAGACAGGGTAGGTAAGCATCTATCAGAGTTGGCAGGCACAGTTGATTTTGCCTGTGGACAAAAACTTAGAGTTGGTGACCTCCTGAAGTCTCTTTCAGATTGTTTTCTCTCATTCTGTGATAGGCAGTGATTCAGCTTGCAAGCACTCTCTTGACCTCAATAGAACTTCCTTACTATAAGAAACTTGGAGTTCTTTCACTGAGTAATCTGACCAAACACCTGCAGCTACAGACCTACACCTGAGATTTCCTATGGAGGAGGAATGTGGGGAGAGGAACACACACATTGCTTAGCTCACTTATTTTCAATGTTGCCTTTAAGATGAGACAAGTTGTGCCCTGGACATACTTCTTTATTTCCAATGACCATGAAGAAAACAAGAAATGAGCAGCTGAAAAATAGACATATGTATTAAACAGGCAAGTAAATGAATATCAGTCTTCCTTGGATAGATAGTTCACATTGTATGTCATCACTTCTCTTCATATAGCTTCTGTGGAATAGAAAGAACTGTTGGCTTCTTTGTGAAGATGGGGAAATGAAGCACAGGACAGTTAAAAGAATTACTCAGGGTCACAGCACAAAACTCAGCAGAAGAGAAGCCTAAGTTTGTAAATTCTCTGACTGTTCCACAGAATTTTTGTTTTGGTAACAAAAATTATTTTTTAACGAAGCATGTGTTTCTAAGACAGTCATCATCCCAGGGATTGGAGTGTCTGAAATGTATATTTAGTTCTGGAAATGGAGAGCTGGGCAGGGAAAGGAGGAAAGACATTAATAGTAGAGACAATAGCTTTGCTACAGTGTAGGAAAACCTGAAACAAATAATCTCTAGGACACACAGAAGTACTTTGTGACACACTTCTCAGATTCAGTCACAGCAGTGTATGCCATTGTCACATAAGGGCTGAATCCTCCTGAGTTCAGTGGGGAGCAACATGCAAAGAGGAACTGTTGGATTAAGCATTTTTTTGACCCAGAGATGGAGCAACTGAGAGGCATTTAAAAAACTTATTCTACTTTTAGTCTCATGTGAAGGGTGAGACAATACAGGTGTTATAATTCACGCCATCACAATCACAAGCCAGCTATTTCTCAATTACAACAAATTACAAGCATTTCTTGGTTTATCAGCTTTTGCCACACTATACTGCAAATGCCTTAAAGTCAATAATCTAAAATTACCCTTCATGGGTCCTACTACAATGTATCTTTCATAGTTCTATTTCTCTAAAGTATCTAGTCTTAGTTGCAAGGCCATCTTTTGAAACTTATTTCTAGTTCCATTTCTCTCTCAACAATGTCTGTCCTATTCCATGGCATTTCTCAGTCAGCATTTCTTATCTCAGAGTTTGCATACAGATGCACACTACGTGAGCCTCCTGTCAGGCTTTGAGAATTCTCTACAAATCCATTTCCCACAAAGAACTAATTAAATATCTCCAGTGTGATGCAACAAATTGGCATGAAAACACCTCTCCAATAGTTGTTAAAGTAGACACGTGACTCATTCGAAATTCACAAACAGTTTTGGGCTAGGCTGGTAGATGTTTTTCATGCAAACTAAGAACCATACAGACCATTATAGCTAGACTTCCTGTGTCTTTAGGACAGTTTCCCTGCAGTTCCCTTTATGTCAAAATGAAAGTAAATTCCAAATACACTGAGTGTGACTCTTGAAACTTTTCTTCAACAGTGACAGAATGGTACAATTATTTAGCAGTTGCATAGATTTTTCATATGACCATTTCCAAGAAGTTTTTGGAGATGGAAAGACTCAACATAGAAAGAAACTGTATGTCTGAATGTAAAAATAAATGGACCACTGGAAGTTTAATACTTTAAAAGAAAAAGCTTTCCTTAGACTGAAAATGGGAAGAAACTTTTTCTTTTGCAATCTGATCCTGTCACTCATTTCACATTGACTAGGCTTATTTTAGAATAACTAGGTAAATTAGAAAATGAGGAGTAATTTACCCAATTCTGAAAAAAAAAAATCTTCAGTAAAATCCATAGGTTTCTAGAATGGTTTGTCTCCTAAATTGTCATGCAGCCCTTTAACACAATGTAATTTGTCACTAAGATGAGATCTAGCTTATTCAAAGTCATTATATTTTATTTTAAGAGGGTGAAAAATATCACCTTTGTGATGATAAGGTGATAAAGAAGGAAAACAAAACAAAAGAGCTCTCAAAAACTATAATGCTTATGAAAGGGTTTTCTGCTATTAAAATACAGAGGTTGAATTGAGTTTTGTTATTTTGTCAGGAATGCCCTGGGCTAGGAAGACTGAAATGGAATGAAGATTTGATGTCATTTCTAATGAGCATAAAACAATATTTGGGGTTTTTTTTCTGATTGTAAAAATTAGGACCAATTCTTTTTTGTCGTACAAAGCACTGAGGAAAGCACTGTATTTTCTCATAACATTATTTCAAAAAACCATGAAATACTATCTTTTAAGAAAATCACAATCTGCTTTTCCTTTATTCCTTCCTTTCCATAGTTACCATGACAACCAAAGAATTTTGGTAGGGATAAAACATTTGACAAGCACATTGTCTTTCTGCTTTTAAAGTCTTCATAGCAATACAGATGATCAGACAGGCCTTATTAAACAGGGCTGCACATTACACAAGCGGCAAAACTACACAAATAACCTGAAGGTCAGGAAAAATGGGATTTCCTGTCAAGACCATGATATAATACAACAGGATTTGTCATTGCAGCAACAAACATTAAAATTGTGATTTACTTTGTTAAGTGAGCAGTGGGTAGGGAAGGATATTTTCAGCTAGGGTGAACAGACCAGATACAAATGGGTAAAGCTGTCCAAAGAAATGCTAAACATCCAGCCCAGAGCAATGTCAGTCCAGCTCCTCAATTAAATTAGAGAAGTTTAAAGAGTTATGTTAAAACCCAGCTCCTCAATTAAATTAGAGAAGTTTAAAGAGTTATGTTAAAACCCAAACATTCTCTGAGAAGCCTCATCTTGCTTCAGATCACCAGGACATCAGAAATGTCAGACACCAGTACATCTCTTCCTAGATATTAAAACTATTAAACAGCTTTTGATAAGACTAAGGACAGGCCTTTTAAATTCTTGGCAGTCTAATTCAAATTGAAATTGTGGCACTTCTAAAAAGGGTTTAATTCTGATTTGGAACTAGAACTAAACATTAAAAAAACCTGCTAGAAACAGAAATGGGGAAAACATAATTTTTGAGGTGATTTCTGCTTAGCTAAAATGAAAAAACAAACTGTAGTGATAATTTTTTTTTATTTGGTAGATTTGCAAAATTTATCCTATGTGGGTTTTTTAATAATTATTAGTGCATGACATATCAGCAGGAGGCATATCACCTAGAGCACTGCTACTGGCATGTGACAGTAAGAAAAAAAATTGAAATATTTTATTTTTCTTTAAATCAATCCCTAAATTGATTCTGGCACTTTTCAAACACTGGTCCTCTTTTTTTCCCCCAATGTAAAACACTTCATTACAAACCCAAACAGGAGATTATTTAATGTAAGTATCTAATTGCTTCATGTTTTCTTTTCAAAGCTGTCTTTACCTAGAAAATTTTAGTTAAAATTAAATCTTTCAAAAACATTTCCATTCTATATAAAAGCATATTTTTCAATGACATACATTTACCTGAAAGAATTCTGATCAGTTCAGCTGGCTGTAAACAAGCCTTTGTTTCTCTATTTAATTTGGGTATGCAGTGGCATCAACTCTGCACAAAATGTTTAAAACATTGAAATGTATGCTGTGGGACAGCCACCACACTGTATCACTCTTTCCCTATTAAGCTCTGACTACTTCAAACTCTGAACCAAATTTTCAGAGTTTTTGTGGGGGAAAAATAAAGAAGGATTTTTTTCTCTTAGCCAAGAGAAATTGGAAGTTCCTATAACTAATAGCTCTTGCTACTGAAGGCCTGATGAGTACCCAATATCTTAAGTACATACACTGATCCTGGACAAGCTGCCAAACTCCATCTGCTCAGTGACATTTGTAAAGACAAATCAGACCAACCAATCGTGTTGCTTGAGAGCCACAATTCAAAAATAGCCTTGGAGGTAATCAGGAGGAATCAGAAGGAATTCTTCTTAGTAGTAATAGGGGATGCATTTTTGACATTTGACAGGCTCATTTCACATGTCTAGCTATGCCATAACTAATTACTTCTTTGAGCCAAATTAGACCATCACAACCCATGGCTGGACAGGAATATGGCAAAAATCTTGTTGGGTGGGCAGGGTCAGGGATGGGTGGCCAGGGGAGCTCTCCACGTGGCTGCCTGTGACAAGAGGGCACCATGGGGCTCTGCACTGTTGTCAGGTTCAACAGCTTTATCAGTGACCTGAGGGGGTAATGGAGTGCACTTTCACCAAGGCTGCAAGTGACCTCGACCTCAAATTTGGGAAAACAGTAAATGTGATGACGGGCAGAACCACCATCCAAAGGGATTCAGGCAGGATGGAGGAAGGGCCCAACAGGAATCTCAAGAAACAAAACATGCATTGCACCTGAAAAGGAAGAAGGCACCAACACATGCTGAGGACCGACAAACCAGCAGAGATCACTGGAGTATTTTCTTAAAATAAAATTTGATGACATTGGAGGGTGCATATCAGTACTGTTATACATGGATAATGAGATTATTGACTCTCACAATTAAAAAATAACTATTGTGTGAATATTAGGAAAAGCTTAGTGCTGTATAGTTATGTTACTGTAGTTTAGATGTCCTCTGTTCTCCCCACAGCTCCCTTTCCCCCCTGTATTGTTGCCATCAGACAGCCTGCGCTGTCTAGCACAGGTACAAAGAAGCTGCACAGGTGTCCCTGGCATGGGGCAGCTGGGAATGGAAAAGCTTGGTGCTTAGGGGGAGCAGCATGGCAACACCTGACCTCCAATCCAGTTACAGGAAAGCAGTTTCCACTGATAAATGGCAAAGAAGAGCTGACTGACAGACTTTGGGAGGGGCCAGGGCTGGCTGGTGCAACCCCAGGGGTACAAAAGCCTGAGCATCCATCCTGAAGATGAACTGGGCACGTGATGTACACAAGGGGCAGTTCCCAGCACTGCAGCTTTTTCCTTTTGTAGTCCTTTTTTGTATTTTTGTAAATTTTCAAAGTGAGCAGTTGTCTCTCACAGTACTGATATTCCTGTTTATATTATTTGGTCACATCCCCCTCAGTTCTGGTATGACAGAGAGTCATACAACATTCACCAGACTCTGTTCTTCTGAATGGTACAAGGAACAACACCACTGAAATTTATTACCAATTGAAAAGAGATAAAGAAAGCAACCTTTCTGGAGTCCTTCAATACACTTAGGAGTTTTTCTCATATGCGTCTGTCTGCACATGCAGAAGCACAGTTACATATTTAATCCTTTTTAGTACAATTAATAAAATATTTGGTATACGGGCAAAAAAATTGCCATGGATTTTCCTTCTATTAATTTCAAAATTAATTAACCTTGAAGAAAAAACTGTGAACAATAGTCTGAATTATTACGTATTTAAAATCTTAGAGCAGGAAATTCCATAAAAAATGAATTTGAAGGATCAGCTTCTTCTTAAGTCATTGACTTATTGTCATTTTTCATTCTTTCACTTTTGGTGTTATTTTAAGTTGAAGGACAGAGTACACAAACAACAACCTCTCAAGCACATCAAAAGGTTTCCTCTTAATTCAAGGGAACACAATGTTTTTATATATCATGCTTTTCTTTTAACTATTTTGTGTTCAAAAAATGCTACTGCAGACATTGAACAGGAATATAAAGACTTCATTATTATTAGCTAGATATGTTTAAAAAAACATAATTAAATCAATTAATTATGTTGCAGTTCTGGTATCTGGAATGATGTTTCCTTAAATAATTTGCAAATAAATCCTAAAATTGACAATCAGTTGACAACTGGTATGTGTCATGTAATAGGCTGGGTGGTTGCTTAGGAGTAAGGCTAATTAAAAAGAATTATTACAATTTTTCAGACACCACACACATCCATTGATGGATTTCAAGCCCAAGAGGATCTATCAATAGGTCTGTCTTTCCCTGGCAAAAGCAATAATGGAAAGTACAGTAAAAAATTACATTGATAAATGCCTGGAAAAAAATCATACTCATAAAAAGTAAATCTGATTTTGTCTTTTTAGGTGATTACAAATCTGATTGGCAAAGGCAATGTCAAGGGCATGTCAGTTTTATTATGTGACTTTCTAACTAAAATTTGACATTCAGCAACAACCAGTGTAAAACATTAGTGCTATGTAGACCAGAAAAATATCTTTATCATTATACTGTCTCCAAAACTAATTGGAAATGAAAAATCTTAACAAATTAATGAGTTTAGTGTTGTCTGTTCTGGACTCTGTTATTTAGTTTATGTATTGGTGATTAGAAACACATAATAAAATCAATTTTTACAAAGTTTCCATGTGACATGATTATCGACTCGTGTGATAAATAATATATGCAGAATTCTGAATCACTCAGTAATCTGAATTCATTTTTAAACATCATGCATTTTAATGCTGCCATATGCAAGATTGTGCATCTAGGAACACAGAAAGTAGGTCACACTCACAGACACAAATGTTTCTTGGAAAGCTTTTGTCTCTGAAAGCCTTTGGGGTCTGGTGAATAACGAACTGAACATGAGCTCCCAGCAAAATACAGTGACTAAGACTAATCCAGCTCTTAACTGTTTAAGTTGAAGACAAATAAAGAGATTATAGATGCCATATTTCGTCTGTATGGTATTATCAACTCCATTACTAGAATCAAAATGTCCAATCCTTATACACCCCAAGGTTGGAAAGTCTCTGAAACAAACAGATTTACAGAATCTGCAATGCAGCAAACATTTCACAGAGAAATTTCAGTTTGTTTCATTTATAAAAGAAGTTAATAGTGGTCTGCAGGGAAACCACCTTGTATCCCAGATTTAGCTTCAGATACATCTTGACCTATCTTCAGGGAGATTTCAAAGTGAAAGGAAGTCTTCAGCTATCCAAAAGGTGGAAAAAAAGTTCAATGTTCAAACATTAATAAATACTGCAGTCAGACTAGAAATAAGGTACACATTCTTAATTTAAGACAATAACAGAAAAAAATTTCCCTGAGGATATGCTGCTTTTTACATTGTTTTCTCTCCTGATATAAAGAGGGGTGCCTGTTTAAAAATATGCTCTAATACAATCAGAAGTAAGGCATTTACAAAACACAAGATGAAGAATTGTGGACTGTTTGAAACCAAAAATCAGATCAAATTACTGAAGTGACAAGAAGCAGCTGGGAAGATGCCAGTAAGATATATTTTTATTGGAAAACATATTTTTGCAAACAAGTTGAAGACACAGATTTGGAATGAGTGAAGCTTGGCTTTGCCCTATTCTGTGTGACCCTGAAGAGGTTGAGAGCCCCTGGGAGGAAATAAGTATGTTCATTCAACTAATAGCAGTTTGCCTCTGACCCCTCTTTATGGGTGTCTCAAGCGCAACATTTTCTTAATTTATCTCATTTAGTCTTCTCTCTTTAGTGTCGTGTATGAAACCTTATTCAGGATCATCACTTGAGCAGCATCTTGGAGTCCAAGGGGTTGATCCTCGCTTCTTGAAAATAAGCTTTTCTAAATCTGAATTCTTTGGCATAATGTCTCTAATATTCAGTCCTTTATATTCATCCATGGAGCTAAACTCCTATAATTTTCCATTGTGACATCTTTTCTCTGCTCTTGATGTAGTAGCAAATATTTATTTGCCAGCAGCAGGCAAGCCTTCTGTTTGAGTTATCTTGTCTCTCTTTGTATTTCTGAATTTGCTTCTCTTCTGCACTGCATGAAGACACAGACCATAAGGTTGTAGCTCAACACTGAAAAACTCAATCCTTCTTAGAGACAACTGATGATATCAGCAATTATTTTTCATTCCTAAATTTTCAAATAAGCATCCTCATGCTTTCTGTTATGTTTCTTAAACCTGGGAATAATCTCACTAAAACTATCCCATCATTTTGCTTCAAACCCCTCCACAGACCTCACTGCTCTTGTGTGTCTCAAACACGCAATATGAGACTTACCACATATTCAAAATTACCTAATTGGTTTCCTGTTTCCTCAAAATCTTTGGATAGACATCTATTTCCTCTTGCTTTACACACAAATGATGAGATTTTTGGAACAGTGAATCCTCACTTCATCCTGCCATCCACTATGACTGATAACTGCTCTATTAATATTCGTACTACCTATTACTGATTTCCCTTGGCCAAGAGGAAGTGGTGATGCAGAAAATTCCTATTGAATTGCTCCCAGGAGAAAGTATTATTATAAGGACTCAATCTATGAATGAAGAATATCAACTTTATGAGACACAGAGATGGATTTCTGGAATTTACTCACAGGTTTGACCTGGGACTATGCAAAATTTCTCAAAAGGAGTTGGAGAAAGTCATTAACTTCAGGGATCAAATGAAGAAGGAATGATATAGACCACTCATAAGAATCCCTGGGGAAAAAAGAGTTACTATGCAGTCCTTACCAAAGGAATGGAGTTGTATTCAAACCTTGAAGAAATGTTCAAAGCCATAAGAAATATTTCTCCTCCTCCCATTCACAGGCATGAACATTTGTCCTCAGATGGCATAATTTCTGGCACAAATTAATTCTTTCAATGTCTGTTCTGGTTTCCATTGTTTTACTTGAAAAAAGAAATGGTTTTGTGGAAGCATCTTTCAAAATCCCTTAATTTTCCATGGTAATTTCCAATTTTCCCTTGAGCAGCAGAAAACTATAGGAAACTATAGGCCGATTTCAAAGCTCAGAAAGAAGAATAAGGACTGGTGTCTAGCAGAGTTCTAGTTATTACAATTTCTTTATTGAACTGTTACTTGCAAGAAAACAATCAAGAAATCATAGGTGACCTGGCTATCTCCAACATTTTACTAAGTCTATACATTCAGTTAATACAGCTAAAAATATACCTAATACTCAAACTAAATTATTTTATATCTTTTTTATATATATTTCCTTCCTTGTGTATGTCCTGAATTAGTGAACTAAACATGCACTGTAATTGGGACATATAAAAATGTCTTTAATCTCTGGCTATGAATTCATTTACAAAACAAATAGACCATGGATATTCAAAAGGCCCATAATGCTCAAATATAGTTGTACCTCTGCATTAAATAAATACTTCTAAAAAAGTACCTGCAGACTTCAATGAAGACTAGGGCCAGCAATTAGTTTTCAAGGCAAACATTTAAAGTGAACATTTTTATTTAAATTTCTTTTCCATTTGGGAAGTGTAATTGAGAATACATTTGTTTGTTCAGCTATTGTACTGTTCAAATCACAGACTGGTTGAGGTTGAAAGGCCATCTGGAAGTCATCTGGTCCAACTCCCTGGCCCAAGCAGGGACACAGCTAGGAGATCAGTACCAGGTCCAGACACCTTTGGAGTATCTTCAAGGATGGAGATGTCACAACCTCTCTGGGCAACCTGCATCAGTGCTTGACCACCCTCACAGAAAAAAAAAAAAAAAAAAAAAAAGTATTTCCTAATGTTCGCATGGAAGCTCCTCAGTTTTCAATTTGTGTCCATTGCCTCCGGTCCTGTCACTGGACACCACTGAAAAGAGCCTGTGTCCCTGTGGATTTTATATACATTAAGGTTCCTCCCTCTCTTCTGTAGCCCAAACAGCCTCAGCTGTCTTTGCCTTCCCTCATAAGAGAGATGCTCCAGCTTCTTCAGCATCTTCAGGGCCCTTACTGGACATTCTCCATCATGTCCTTGCCTCTCTTGTGCTGACAGGAAGGAAAGGATGACCACCATGGATCTGCTTGCAATACTTTACCCTAGAAAAGAATATCTTTCACCTTTTTTTTCTGTCAGGGCATTTTGCTGGCTCATATTGAACTCCACCAGGACCCCTACAACCTTTCCTATCAAGTTGCTTTCCTGATGGTTGGTCCTCAGCATTTGTATCTGTGCATAGAGTTGTTCTTCTTCAGGTACAAGAGTTTCTACTTCCCCTTGTTGAACTTCATGAGGTTCCTGACAGCCCATTTTTCCAACCTGTTGAAGCTCTGGACAGCAGAACAGTTCACTGGTATATCAGCCACTCCTCCCTCTTTTGTGTCTTCAGCAAACTTGTTCAGGGTACACCCTGCTCCACCAGCCAGGTCATTAAAGAAGATATTCAGAATTAAGGAAGTGTGCCTGAAAATGTATTTCTGGATTAACTGCTCCATCACCTTCCCAGGGATCAAAGTGAAATTGCTTGGCCTGCAGTTCCCGGGTTGTCCTCCTTCGCCTTTCTGAAGATAGAAGTCACATTTGCTTTTCTCCAGCCTTTGGGCATTTCTCCCAGTGAGTGATCAAAGATTACCAGAAGTGGCTTCACCATGATATCTGCCAGCTCCCTCAACACTTGTGGGTGCATCCTGTCAGGTTCCATGGACTTAATCATGGACATTTTACTTTTATGTTCACTGACCTGATCCTCTTCTGACAAGGTGACATATTTCTTGTTTCAGCCTTCCCCCTGCTCTTTGGAAATGCCATTCCTGAAGGCTGGTCATGATAATAAGGTCTGGAGCAAAGGCAACATTCAGTTTAATCAAGTCCCCTGTCTCATAAGGGAATGGTCCCATATTTTCCTTAGTCTTATGTTTGTCTCCCATGTACTTACAGAAGCCTTTCTTGTTCTTGAAATCTCTGGGCAGATTCAATTCCATTTGAGCTTTGGCTTAATCCCAGGGTTCTCAATGTTTCTGTATTCTTCCCACTTACTGGTCCTTGCTTCCACCCTCTGTATGCTTCCATTCTGCATCTGAGCATTGCTTAGATCTCCTTGTTCATCCTCAGAGTTCTCCTGGCATTTTTGCCCTCCTTTCTGTTCATGGGGTGGACTGCTTTTGAGCTTGGTGAAGGTGATCCTTAAATATTAAATTACTTTTTTGAGTCTCTCTTCTCCCCAAAACCTTACCTCATAGAATTCTTCTTAAACAGATCTTTGAAGAGGGCAAATATGCTCTGCTGGGCTTTGAACTCAGTTTGAACTCAGTTTTCCTCTCCTCCCTGCCCTCAGGATTTTGAACATCTCATGGTGTCTGCCACCAAGAGTGCCCTCAACTTTCACATCTCAACAAGCACTTCCATGTTGGTATGAAGTCCAGCAGATCACTTGTTCTTGTTGCCTCCTCTTGTCTCTCAGAGGAGGAAGTTATCAACAACACACTCCAGGTGCCTGGATTGCTTATGCCTTGCTATCTTGTCTGTCTAGCCAATGTTGGGGTGGTTGAAGTCCCTCATGAGGACCAGGGCCTAAGAACTGGGGGCCTAGTGAGATGGCCTATGGCAGACACCCAATGTAACATCACCTTTACCTGTCCTCTTTTATGTGGTAATAAGGGTTAATCCTAACCCTTATGTGCTCATCTCCCTTCTCCATCCACCCCCAGACTGAGCTCCCCACGCTCCAATTGACCTCTCACAACGGGGAACTCCCCCTGCTCCCCCTGTCCTTCATACAAGACAAACATTCTTCCATGGCAGCACTTCAGTCGTGGGATCCATCCCACCGTGTCTCCCTGGTCCTGACAAGATCTTGGCCCTGCAGATGGATCCCTGACTCACTGTCTTTACTCCCCATACTGCCTCCATAGGCACTTTGGAGAGGCACCCCTGCAGGCTGACTTCCTGAAGAGGATTTGGGGCATTATGTTGTACCCAGAACTATGATCATTTTTGATGTAACACAGTTAAAGCTAAAGACAATTGAGTAATAAATGGCATATCAGGATGATTTAATACAATAAACTAAATCCATGAGCTAGAATACAGTGGTTTATATGAAAACAATAAATATTTTTAACATTAACAGTATCTCTTTTATTTTTTGCCTGAAATTAAAACCTGATGTTGGCAGTTCCCTATAGAGTAAGAAGCAATTCTTTAAGATGAAGCTGTCTTAATTCAGAATCGATTAAACCCAGCTCATTAACCAGAACTAAACGGCACAAGGCCCAGTGGCTCTCGCCCCGCAATGCCAGCATGTGGCGCTGTCTCCTGTGAAAAAACAGCCCCTGGCTTGCGGAAAACCTCATTTGAACACTGTCAGACTCTTCAGGAGCACAGGCATGAAAATAATGCGGATATTTTTTGCACAAAATACTCTGCACTCGCAAAAATTTGTTAGCACTAATTCTACTATTTCTAATACAAAATTAATATTGAATGTAATTTATTGACAAAAAAGGAATGAGCAAAACATATGAATGTATTCATGCATCTATTTATCTGGTTAAAAACCATAATTATATTTACAGGTTGGTTGAAATGTACACATAATTTATTTCCAATTTTCTTTATTCTGTAGCCAAATTATTACATCTTTAAAATTAGTATATTTACAAACTTGCATATCTATCCCTTTGGTCTAGCAGACACTTAGTCCACAGTGGGTTTTAATTACCTACTAAATTCTTGAGCTACCGAGCCTGTTTCATAATCTCCACATAGGGAACAGGACCTGTGTGACTACAGTTTTACTGGAAGTGAACAGCCAGTCTTTTGTGTGCTAACCAAGTCAGCCCTTACTGAGAAGGAATTTAGTGACTACACTGATGATCTCTGTAACCATGAACTTTCAAACAAAAACAACTGAGCAAACTGTGTATTCACTAACTTTTTAATCATTAAGGGCTCTATGCCCTTTGCTACCAGACTTTTTAAAAGAAAAGAAACAGGGTTCATACCCTTTTACTTAAAACTGGGGTTATGTCATACAATATATGACATAAAAGACATTAGTAGTAACATGGAGAGGATATATCCACTGAATTTTCGGGCTTTTCTAGATTTGCATCTGATTTACAGAGTTAGATATTTTTTTCAGGCAGTTCTTATTATCTATGGTAAAAGTTCAATGCATTCAGTGTACCTGTAAACACTATGAATCAGCAAAGCAATTTTCTTTTCATGACTCAAGGAAAAAGTTGCAAAAGTTTTAGTCAAGGCTTAAGAGAAACTATTTAAAAGATTCAGCTAGAAACTGGGAAGTCCTGAACTTAATACTGAGGCCTGAATGGGGCCACCACTATTTGCCATAACATTGCTAAGACTGTGGATTTATTTCTGTGTTGTTCTGTCATGTGCTGTTTTTACTTTTTGAATATAGAGATGCTGGATCGGGCAAAGTAACCAGTTTTCTAGTGGTGAGATATCAGTCAGAATTAATAAAAGCATTTATTTGTGAATCCCTTATGATGTCTGCTCACTACAAGAGGAAAGGTGACCATTCCAGCTGCAAAAATGAGGAAGCTACACAGAATTGCCAGAATTCACAGAATTACTAGGTTGGAAGAGACCTTCAAGATTGTCAGGTCCAACCGATGCCCCTTCAGGAGGTGTAGCTGAGATGGTCTCCTTTGATGAGCCAGGGCATTTCCAAAACAGCTGGCAGAGTATGGTGAGCAGTGCAGACAGCATGGCACCCTCTGTGCCAGGACCTGTGGCAGGTGACCTCGCCTTTTGGCAGCTGTGCCCCTTCAAGCATCCAAGGGCACAGTGTCACCTCCAGTTGGTGACTCTGGCAGGGCTGACTCTGGCCTGCTGGCTTTTCTCAAGTGAAGATTTCTGACAGCTGACAAGAGAGACCACAAGCTGCAAAGTAGCATCTAAACTAAAATGTGCCTTGCTTTTTGGTGTATTTGTATGTTAGCAATACTTCTGACAAGAAATCGTTTTTTAATCTGTGCCTTAATTTTGTGGTAAAACACTAAAACTATAGCTAGGATATATGGGTAGAATTGGACAAGTGATTTCCTAGTTGGAAATAGGAAATCACTATACTTTTTTATACTTTGAATTTCTGATATATAAGTGCACAAAAGATGTATGCATATAGCCTGGTGAGAATAACATTGGGGAATATGTTTTTATTTCACATTTGTATACATAAGAACATTCGTAGAAAAATTATAGCCATGTAAAATTAGTACCAGCCAGAAGGGTTGAAGATCTTGCAGACTTTTATGAGATTTTATGGAACTATGTTCCTAGTGAACACTTAACTTATACTTGGACTTGCTCCAGTAAAGATGCCGCCTGAAGCCTTTTTAATACAGGGTTTAGTAACCACACTAAACTGCTACTTATAGTAGTAACTGACCTAGTACTAACTCCTGAAATGGCCTAAAAGTTACTTATTTCAGCTCATACAACCGTGGGATTTTTCAAGTTCAGGAGGCTCAATCCACAGGCTCCGGTGAGAAACGATCCACTGGCTCCTTCTGGCAGCACATACTTGAGCCGGGAGGAGTGCACGCAGCGCGCACAGGGAGAGGAATGTGGTAGGCAACCTCTGTGCTACATCCTGAGGCACACGCTCCGGCCCCGGAGCCGACGGCAAGAGGGAAAGGATGTTAGGCTGATTTTTACTGCATGGGGGCCATTTTACAGCTCAAGGTGCTGTTTTAATCTCTGCA
The DNA here is from genome assembly GCF_028551555.1 of Melozone crissalis. Lineage (NCBI taxonomy): Eukaryota > Metazoa > Chordata > Aves > Passeriformes > Passerellidae > Melozone > Melozone crissalis. The sequence continues at coordinate 54,864,753 of NW_026535791.1, read as the reverse complement.
GCTATTGCACAGAGATATTTGCACTAATGACTTGTAGATTTTCATTTTTAAATAACTCTTCAGAGGAGCCTGTATGTGTGTCACCTTGGGACGAGCGCTCACAGCAGCGTTACTCTGCAAGAAACACCGAGTTTCAAAAAGTGATTTCCCTCCGTTCTTGCTTCCCTGTCCTTTTATTTCTTCTTTTAAAAATCAATTTTTGAAAAGAGACATAACCAGGGTATCCCTGGCCCAGCCACCCCCACGCCTGTGTGTGGGGACAGGTCGCGCGGCTCCGCGGCCGGCCGTGCCCGCAGGTGGCGGCGTGCGGGCGGCAGGGAGGCAGTGAGGGCGGGCAGGCTGGGGCCGCACGGCGCTGCCCGCGGGCACGGCCGGGGCCCGCCCGCCGCCGCCGGCGCTCGGCGCAGCCAATGGCGCGGCTCTGCCGGCATCGGCCCGCCCGCTGCCGCCGGGGGAGGGCCGTGGGCCGGGGCGGGCGGGAGGGAGGACGGGGGTGAGGGGAGTTGAATGATTGAACTTTCTTGTGTAGTTTCTGCGGCGCGGAGGTGTCCGTCCCCGGCGCAGCCCGGCACCAGCCCAGCGAGCGGCAGCCAGCTCACCCCGGCGCCCGCAGCCCCCCGCAGCCCCCCGGCCGCCCCTCTGCCCTCCTCTCCCGCGGAGCGATGGTGCGGAGGGCGCCCGGCGTGTCCTTCGCCCTGCTTCTCTGGGTGACGGCCGCCTGCGGCAGCCCCGACGGGCCGGGGGCCGCCGCCGCCGCCCGAAGGCAGGACGAGGCTTTCGCCGCCGCCAGATGCACCTCCAGGTGCCTGAGCCTCCAGATCACCCGCATCTCCGCCTTCTTCAAGCATTTCCAGGTAGGGGCATGGCACGGCGCAGGGAGCCTCTGCCACCGTCCGGAGAGTGGGTGTCCCCCGGGGCGCGAGGTGGAAAGGACAGCCGGGGCCGGGGCTTGGCGAACTTGGGGACGGCAGCCCCAGGGGACGGGCAGCACCTGAGGCGCCGGGCAGGTGGGCACAGCGGCAGCGCCGAGCCCCGTCGGTGCCTGTGGGTGCCGGCCGGGCTCCCCGCCTGGCGGGCCGTGGGGCTCCGGGCTCGCTCTGCCCTGGCTCCTGGCAGGTGCCCGGCGCTCCCGGCCGCTGTCTCCGGCGGTGTCCGGGCGGTGGGGCGGGCGCGACGCGGAGCTCCCGGGCCGGCCGTGCGCTCTCCTGCCGGGCGGCGATCCCGCGGGCTCCGCCTGCCGAGCGCCGGTGCGCCAGCCGGCCGCCGCAGGTGGCTCGCTTCCCCTGCCCGGTGGGAAAGTTTGAGCCTGATTTTCAAGAGCGATAATCGTGAACGTGTTATACTTGGTTCTGACCTCCTGGAAGGTGAAGGTGGGGGTAACGCTGTGTTTTTTCTTTTACCCCTGGGATAGAGAGGCACATATTTGGCTAACGGGATGAACAGGGATAAAGTGGGGAGAAATGGAGTTGAAGTGGCGGGAGACCTGCGGGGCTTGAAATGAAAGCTAGAAGCAGTGCGGAGCTAGTGCAAGAGCAGCGGGTGTCTGCCCGTCCTTCCCCCTCTTCTAGTTACGCGCGCACCTTTCCCTTTCCCCACCTGTTCTTCACTGCGCAAATATTAAACCTCCTCGAATTCACCCAAATGACGGAAACCCTTCCGAGCTGTGAGCCGTTCTCTGTCCCCAGAGCCGCAGCCCCTTGGGGAAGGGCAGGGCAGCTCGGAGCGAAGGGAGCCCCCTCGGCCCTCCGGGACGCGCCGCTCGCTCACCCCGGCGTGCCCGTCCCTCGGGAACCGGGAGCGGCCGGACGAGCGCCTGGGGTGAAGTTTATGTTCGGGGCAAAGTGTTGGCACCAGAGGCAGGTCTCAGAGGTATTTAAGGATAAACCGATTTAAAAAGACAAAAACAGAGGGAATGTTAAAGGAGAGCGGAGTGTGCGCGGTGTAAAGGCAGCAGGGAGTTGGTTGGGTGCCGTCAGCCGCGTTCGGGTTGAAGGGACCGGGCTTGCGACCCGAGCCGAGCGGAGAAGGGCGACCCTGGCCTGGTCTGGCCGCTGTCAGCGCTCCGTGCATCCCGGGATGGCCTGAAGGGAGCATACCCATTAATATAGCTCATTATCCCGAGAGCGGTCAGTGTTTTTTATTGCGTTGTCAAGCGGTTGTAAGTTACTTGTTTTACAGTTTCAGTGGCTAAAGAGGCAATTTAGATCAAGCCAATTTCACAGCGAAAGGTTTTTTTTTCCTTGTTTTTTCCTTTTTGTGTGTTTTCTTGGCAAGATTTCTTTTTCAACGTAAAACTGCTGACAGAATGCACACTGCACACAATCGTGATTACATTTTAATTAGCTAGAGTAAAATAAGTAGGGAATTACTCAGTTAGGACTTGATAACTGGCTGTTTTTTTTGTAATCAATTGAAAATCTCAGAGTTTTAACCCCAACCTGCTAAAGCACGTGGTAATTTATCTTAATTACTGCGGATTAAACTCCTGTTAGACATGAAACGACTGTAATGTTTGGAAGATAAAATGCTCTCGTTTATAAAAGTTAAGCTCTCCATTGTCTTAGAATGAGGAAAAGGAGGAGAGTTTTAAAGTACATCAGGCATCCAGTGTTCTCACAGGAGACTGATAAAACAGTGTAGGATGTGCAAGTTTGGGCCAGATAATTCCATGTGGGCTAAAGGGTATGATGTTCCATTCCTTTCTCTTCTCCCTCCTTCTGGCCATTCCCCTCCCCTTTTCATCTCAACTGGTAGCAATTTCTGGAGCTCTTTTCATTTCAGATGTCCACTTATCTTGTAATCTGATTCAACCTTTGAAGCAAACTAAACACTAGCTCTTCCCAATCAGAGCAGGAAGGAACTCTAGTGTCTCCCAGTTAGGCAAGAATTGAAAGACTCCTTTCTCAGCCCTGCTTTAGATGCAGCCTCAGTGGTGGGGGTTAGGGAGACAGTAGCTGGACATGCTTTGCAAGAGATGATGTCCCCAAAACTTCACAGAGACTTAATTTCACATAGTTTATGGTACTAAAATCACATTACTAACAACATTTTAAAGAGAATCAGGTAGTATGAATAGGAAGTCTGGGTTAATTCTGTACCTTCTGGCTCTTGTTTGAATGGCAGCTAATATATTTCCAATGTTTTAAATGTTCACAAGGGATTTTAATTGATCCTCTCCAGAGAAGTTTCACCCATTTTTCTTTACTGTTCTTATTTTTTAAAGTTTCAAGAAAGGTATTCTTTCTAAAAAGCCTATTTGATAATTTACACTTGGGAAGCAATTCTAAGCCTATTTTAAATGTACATTGTCAGTAGATAATGTCAGTAGCAATTATTTGAACTGAAGCATAGGTCAAATAATATATTTTTTTATTCCATGTGGACTATTGCTTTGGGCTCGAAAAAGAATTGGTCACCTAAATCAAAAATCTTTGATCTTCAGAGTACTTGTTGGAGGGACGCAGATGCCTGCTTATTCCTATAAAATCTCCATGGCTGGGGGGTTTTCCAGTTCTGGTGGTGTTGGGAAGTTCCATGTAGAGGTTGTACCAAAGGATACATGAGATAATTATGGGAGTTATGCACTACATGGGTCCTAGACTCAATGAAGTGTGTGTCTTTTATATCTAGGGCCTATTTCCAGGCCATGATCTTTCACAGAGAGCATGCTACACAAAGGCCTTTCATCCTAAGCAATCAAAAAAAATTATAATCAGGAGGGGTCATAGTGGATTTTTCTTTTATATAAAAGCTTACTGATTACATGCTCATCCACAGTAGAGAATTATGTTTAATCACTAAATGAAGAGACTTCAACATATCACTTCTGTCTTACTGGAATGTGTTCAGTAGTGGGCTTTAGCTTGCTCTGAAATTTTGCAAATGAGAGAAAGCATTTTGATCCCAACTGTGTAACTCAGGCCCCTGGACAGAGTGAAGCATTCATTGACCTGTGACCAGAAAGAGTAAGGGCAAAGAGAGCTCATCTCTTTAGCCTTATGTTCAGAGTACTTATTTTAAACCTTTTGGGTGTTGACTGTTTGGGGTTTGACTGCTGCAAAACATGTATGAGGGAGCAATTGGAGCATTCACTGGAGCCTGTCCATGCTCTTGGGTCACTGCCTTGATAAAGCAGAGTTCCTAGTGCTGTGCTTCTTTTTCTCACTAAAACACCTGAACAGGGGAGGATGGCAGGGATGCTCTTCCAGTAAGCTGGAGCTTTACCATCAAATGGCCTGCTCAGGAGAAGGTATAGATTTGAACCTTGAAGTCCTATAACATAATCAGCATTGTGTGCATTTGGCTGTTATCTAAAAGAGCACGCCTGGGTGTTAATATAGTGCCCTTATAAGATGGGCAGGGCAATTCCTCTAGTCTGAAATGAGAGGAAGGACTAAGGTGTCTGACTCCACGGGAAACACCAAGACTCTGAATCTTGTGTGGAAAAAGGCATACTATTTTTGGGACAGAAGTTGTACAGCGATGTCATTGGACATATTCTTTCCTCAACATTTTCTTATTAAGGCAGTTTCTGTCTCAGTGTTTGAGTTGATCTCCAGGAGAAAGGTACAAATTTTAATTTGATATATTCAAAGTTTGTTTATGAGTCAGGTTTTATAGTCATTTATCACAATAGGTAAAGCCCCATGAAGATGAGATCAGTTACTGCACAAATTTTTTGGTTTTTTTTTTAAAGGGTATGGGTATAAACAGGGACCTCATAGAGCCAGCTGGCCAAGAGGCCTGAATGTTCAGATTAGTTTTGGTAGAGCTTTTCTGCATATCCTGCCTGTTTTAGTGGAGTGAGACTAAACTCCTTGCATTGCTATCTGTGGGTGTAGCCTTTCCCATTTGTGATATTGGTTGGATGAACTTGTTTTGTTTTGGGGGACCAGGCATGTCAGTGACCTTTTTAGTGTTTTGTTTTCAAGTTGAGTGGGAAAAAAAAATTTGGATTTTAATCTCTGTTGCCAGCCATCTGAGACATGTTTTAAAACTGGCATGATTAAAATTTTCTTTGTGAATAAGACCTTGAACATCACTGTAACTATTTAGGCTAAAAATGTTATGGTGAGCAAACTTTACTTTGACCTGTGGACTCGTTGATCTTTGTCTTAGCTGGGATCTGTTGTAGACCTCCCAAGCTCAAGTGTCTTCCTGGGTAATATGTGCAACTTGATAATTTACCTAAGGCACAGGACTGGTCAGTCTTGTTTACTGGGTCAAAAGCTGAGAGGGTGGTAGAACATGTCCTAGGAATTTGGAGTAGTTGCCAGTAAGATTGCCTGTGGTTGTGGTGTGGTGTCACTGGAGAGCTTACAGCCTTATGCTCACAGAGTGTATGCTGAGGCTGAACAGCACCTCCTGGCCACTTGTTCTAGCATTTAACCACCCTTGCAGTAACAACAGGGGTGTTTTCTCATGTTCAGATTAAGATTCCCGTGTTTCACATGTGTCCGTCGCCTCTTGTGCTGTTGCTGGGCTTCACTGAGAAGAGTCTGGCTTCTGGTTCTTTACCCTCTCCCATCAGGTACTTACAAACATTGATGAGAAACCATTGAGGTTTTTCTATTCCAGACCAAACATTCCCAATTCTTTTAGCCTCTTCTCATGTGAGAGATATGACTATCCCTTTTCTGGGCTCTCTCCACTAAGTCCATCTCTTTCCATGCAATGGGGGGCCCAATACTGGACCTAGCACTCCAGGTGTGGAGGAGTGACTAGAACAGAGAACAGGATTGGCTACATTTTAAGGATATAATGCCTGCTAAATACTGTTTACTGATATCCATTTTAAGGATATAATGCCTGCCTGTTACTTGCTTCTAAATTAATTTTCATGATTTAGATTTTTTTGCATGAGTTCATATATGACCATTTATGATTGTCAGTGCATTAAAACTACAATGCTAATCAATGCTAAATCAATTTTTTTCCATCCTTTTAGATATTGGTACATCTCACTGTAGTTTTAAATTTTTTTGAGGGGGTAATCTTCATTAGTAAATTGCATCTTAGCAAATCCATTTGTTTATTCATCAGGGGAAAGTCCAGGTACATGGAGATGTGTATATGGTTTGTGATCCAGCATTGTGATTGCTGCTTGAACAGGCTCATGAGAGATTGTTTAAACTCGTTAAAATGGGCACTGATTAGAAACATACAGGCAACACCGTGGGTGACCTTGGTCACATAGAGGTGCTGTGTTCATGTTGACTTACTTGTGAAGTGGATGAATTGTAGCTGAAAATTTTGATACAACATAGACGTCCTTCAAGTGGTAAGCCAGTTTTGTGATATATGGAAGGAAATTAGAGAGAAATTACCTCTTGTAAATGTGATTTAGTGTAAATCTAATAGTAATATACTATGATTTAGTACTTAGGAATTAGTACTAAGCTAGATGAGCCAAGGCTAACTCAAAATTGTTTTTGAAAGTATGGAAAAATATTGTTTTAAGCTAATAGAACCATATGTTGCATAGTGTTTAGTAGCTGTAAAAGGGAAGAGTAAGGCCTTAGAAGTTTGTTATATTGAATGGCTGATGATTATATGGTGGTAGGAGGTTGTTTTTAGTGTTGTAGAAGGACTCTTGCCTTTCAGGACAACTAAAGTTTTTGAAGAAAAACAGGCAATTCTTTTAAGTGAGTAATAAAAGGTTCTCAGATTTTATATCTGCAAGCAAATAATGTGCAAGTGATTACCTCTAGATAAGCAATACCAGATTTCACCTACAAGTCAGGAAGCTGGTTGTCTCAAAGCCAGCACATCTGCCTTCAAATTGCCTGTAACTCTGAAGTGACTGCACCTGCAATAATCTGCAATGGGTCCCAGCTGGGAAAGTGATGGCCAGGCTGAAAGTCCAGGATGCTTGTGTCTCTCTGTGCTCTGCTGTAGAGAAGCTGGAAATCATGAAGAAACCATTTATTGTAACTGTCTCAAATAATTCTGAAACTATAAATTGTTTTTATTAAATCTTTTGAAAAGATATGTGGTACTTCTGCAGTGAGATATGTGGTGTCTTATTCCCAGAATGTTTCAGTTCCAGTGGACAGGCTGCCCAAGCACTGAGTTTGCTTAGTTCTCTTGGGACATGTTCACAACCTTTTCTAAATGTGAGGATGTGTGCCATCTGCTTTTGTTGCTGTTTCAGTACTCATCTCCTTTCCAAAAATAGCCCTTGTGTTAAGTAATTCTGACTTTCATGTGTCTTGCAAAGCACACTGCTCCTAATTTATTTCCACAGACAAATTGTAGCATTTGTCATTACTTTGTTTTTCTCAAAACTCATTAGAGGCCCAATCCTTCTCCTGTTTTTGATGTTCATATGGCATATGATCTGGATAATTATTCTGGCATTTGGTGTGCCCTGATTATCAAGATCTGCAGTCGTGAACAAAAGGTGCCCAGATCCAACAGAATCTTGGGTAAAACCTGTGAAAATGAAAGGTTTGTTTTGAATAACAATGGTTGCAGCTAGTGAAAACAGTTGCATTATTCACTGTATTGTGTAACTGAGCCATAGTTAGTCTTTGCTGTTGTAACCTGGTCTGGTATGAACCTCCCTCAGTGGGAGTTTTCACTTTCTCACAACCAGACCCAAATCTCTTTGCCCTCAGTGGATGCTTGCATAGTTGATGTGAGTGCAGGGGTTTACATGGCCGGGTCATTGTTTTCTAGATGCTTTGATTACTCAGACTTGCTCATTGCTGTCCTAAATTAAAATACTTGTCTGTGTCTCAAGTGTAAGTTTAAATGCAAATCAAGTGAACTGTATGAAAATATAAGTGGATGGTGAGGAGTTGTACTGAACAATAGGAGTTGCCAAGATATTTTTCTCATGTTTACTTGTGTATTCTTATATATTAAGAAAACAATTTCTTTATGCTTATGTTTGTAAAATTAAAATTGCTGTTAATTTGATAAATGTGCTGGATACCAGGTGCAAGAAACCAAATACTAATTACTAATAGGTTTTAAAGCAGACATTTTAGATATAGAAAATATTGGCAAAGAGTAGTTTAAATGTCACAGTCATGTTGGTGAGGGGGAGGAAATGCTGCTTTTGAAAAGCATTAGAAAACTTCTCAAAGGAAAATGCTGTCAGTTCTAAAATGTAAATCTTTTTCCATTGGAAGATATAGTCACTTAATACTGAGCAAAAGGTTTTTCAGATGGGTAGTGTTCAAATTAAAACTACTATTAAAGCATTATTTGTTGTCTGAATATGGGTTGTCTCTGTGATGAACAAGTGCTCTGAACTCAATTAAAATGTGTTTGATTTAGTAAGTGTTGTATAAGGAAAAAAACCCCAGAATATTAGATTTCTGACACAACTTGAAAAGCAGACTGATTTTCCAGATGCTCATCCTTTGTCATTTTGTAAAGGGCATCTTCTTAAGATTGAGTGCTGAATTTGTGTTTACCAACAGAAATTGTTCTTCACATTCTGACCTGCATCTCCACTGGCCATTCTATGAGAATTTTTACTCTGTCCAACTAGCTGGATTGGAGTACATAGCCAACTTTTGTAAACAGAAAAAGAGAGTGGTATAATCTAGTATTCATGTCTTTAGAGATTGAAAGTAGGAATAATGACTGAGTATCAGCAGCATCCTACAGAAGACAGACACATCTGTATTGATATTTAGTAGCTGGTGCCTAGCAAATGTAAACCTTGCGCTAAAACTCCTTGCCCAGGAGTTTACACCAAGAATCTTCATTTTTTGATCTCTCCCACAGCTGAGCCTTATAAGGCTTTATACTTCAAAAACCTTTGAAGTCCATGAAAAGCCTTCTGTTGATTTCAGCTGGAGCAGGTCCATGTGTGAACACAAGGTCCATGTAGTCAACACAGTAGAGTGCTGTGAACTGGGTGTCCCAGCTCCAGTTGTATCTGTTTTTCAGTCTTTTGATGACCAAGAGGTCACAGGACACAGAGATGAAGAACTGGGGGTGTTGAAAGGTAAGTGGACCCTTTAAACTTGAAAGCAGAGTACTGTTCTTTTCATCTCTGATTAAAAAGAAGCACACATTCTATCCACTGAAAATAATATCAGGTATTTCCAGATTTGGGGAACAACCCCAGTCCAAAGTTTTAATCGCATTTCTGTTGTCTTCTGTGAATAACATTTTCACCAATGTGTCTCTCTAGTCTGTCAAAGAGATGTGACATCAAAGTTATGTACACACATATGCAATTACATTCCTTAAAAAAGAAGAGACTTGTCTCAAGCTTGCAAAAGACAGGACTCCGCTGGTAAGCAACTGAGCTTGCTGAGGAGCACATGTCTTCAGAACTTATAGGAAAAGCAAGAAAAGGGACACAATCTCAGAATGTAGAAAGGTGGAGGTAGGGGGAGACTCTAGCAGGATTGCAATACTGGAAGGAGAAATTATGTAAGAGTAGAGGACACTGTAAAATTTCCTGTGACACAATTAATTGAAATTAAGGAATTATGGAAGCAGAGAACAGATGAAATGGGTCTGTAGGAAGAGTTGTTTGTAACTGTTTCTTGTAAACATGTTTTATTTCTGTCCTTTCTCAGCTGCTTGAAACTTTACTTGGTTTAAAAAAAATAATATTTCTTTTTTGAAATATACTAAACATGTTTTGAAAATCCTTTTGTCTTCATTGAAGAGGAAAGGCCATTATGAAAATTCACAACGAAGTTCTAGCTGACATTGTATTTCATGTCAGAACTCAGATAAACTGCTGCCACTGTAATTCCTCAAGTGGTCACAGCTGAAACTGCAGACCTGGCCGAGGTAGGGAAGCCTCTTTTTTCAGCAATCTAGCTGTCATGGATCCTGTAAAAGATAATATGAGGGAAATAGAATTGCTTTGGAGCAAACGTCTTGTATCCAGACAGTCAGAAATTGAGGCTGATGGTGAAGATCGGGTGAGAATAATGTACTCATTTAGTCTAGTGCAAACGTAGTTCAACTCTCCCTGCTATTTTTATGAGAATTTAGAAGCATAGTTCTGATTTTCTTTTTTTAATATATTACTCTTTAGGGAAGTTATCTTCACAGTAATTTATATTAAAAAAAGAAAGAAAAGCAATCTCAGTTCATGTACATGAATGTGATTTCTCAGCTAGTGATTTAGGCCATGAGCATAGAGCAATATGTCATTTGTATTTAACTGATCATATTTTCTAACTGCTAATGACTGGAACATTCCAGTCAAGCCTCAGGGCATTTTTGGACCTAGACACTACAAATTCATTTTTTTGACCTTGGTGCTGTAAGACTTTGGATTTCCTTTAAATTTAGCACATGGCTGAACAGATATGTGAAGCAGCAAATAGTGAGGAAGGAGTGATAACAATGTATTATTATGATGATGATGTCTTAATACAGTGACTATTTGTCATTCTCTTCCCCAGAATTCGTATCCCTATGTATAAACTAGTTCAACTGTGTGGCTTTTTTTTTTTTCTTTTTCGATTAGGTGATGGTTGTAGCTCTTTTGACAACAATAAAATCATGTTAATGTGTAACTACAACTAGACAATAATGAATCACATCATTATCTGCCGCCATTTTAATTAGTTACAAAGAGTGTATAATATGTTGACATTTAATTTGTACCTAACAATTTTGGGAAGGGAACTGGAACCAAAAGAGCTTGAGGCTTTCTTCTGCTTTGAAATTTCCTTCTATGCAACTGTGAACTGAGATCAAGAATTAGCCAAACATTGGTCAGTGTGGATATGCAGTAGGTGGAAGAAACATTTGGGCTTAGACAAACTGACACAAAGAGGTAAAAATAATCCAGTTAATGAAGAGTGTGTCACTTCATATAGTACTTAGTAGCAGCTATGGGACATGTTTGTCAGGATAGATAAGGAAAGAAGATGTAGATTTTTACAGCTAGGAGCTTATTGCTGGATTTTTTCTTTGGGTTAAAAAGTTGAATGCACAATGTGAAAGACAGGAGCTTTCTGGTAAGTTTCATGGGTTTTCTGTCTAGTGGGTCCTCACTGACCAAGTGCAGTAGAAATGCACACATGCTGCACATGCAGAATATTAGTTCATCTTGTAAAAGATTTTGATTATTCATAGATTCACACCCGTGCGTTTGAGCACTGGACAGCATCAAAGCCAGAATTTTCAGTGGCAATTGATGTGGAACAGCAAACAATAATTATTTCAAGTCTTCTTCCTGTGTTCAAAACTGTCCTTATGTAGAAAAAAAGAGCAGCAGTGTGAACTAAACTTGAAAGTTAAGTTTAACCTCAGCTGTTTTCCAAATTGTAGAAAAGTGAACATTTGCAGTTTCCTAAAGGATATATGCTGGCTGCCTTTGTTTTGGAATAGAAAACACGACTTGGTTAGTTTTAAAAACGGAAGAACTTTACAAATTAATGTAGGGTAGGCTCATGTTGTTTACTTTAACTGGGGATCTTTCAGATTTCTGACTGATACTCATTGATTCTTCCATTTATGTAATTAATAGCCTAAGATGGGATTTTTCAAGAGTTTTTGTTTCTGGCCTGAGTCTGATATCTCTGCATTTGATAGTAATGCACCCCACAGTTTCAATGGAAACAAGCTTAGGTCAGTGAAAATATAATAGAAATACCTGTTTACAGTTTATAGATAAAAAACCAAAAAGTTCTCAGTATGCTCTTTAAAGGCAATTAACTTGAATTTGTTAAATACCATCTTATTGCATCATGACATCTTTTCAATTCAGTGGTAGTAAATGACACAATGCCATTAGGACAAAGTAAAACTGAATTGCCAGTTATATGCTAGATGTAAAGCCCCTTTAAATATTTGTAGAAGAGATTCTTTCAGATGACAAGGGAAGGTAGAAACAATTTAATGTAACCACAGCTAAGTACTTCTAAAGACAGTAGACAAATTTTTTTTTAAAGATTAGATGCTGCCCATTTTCTGATTATTACTCCATGTATCTAGGTGACTCCAGTGATTCCAAAGTATCCCTTTAAGTTTCATCAACAGGCATGGCTTGTTCTCTTAGTTATAGGAGCAGATGTCAAATTTTTATGCCTCTAAGATGCTGAGTCATACCTAGGAGATCCATCTGGTATAGATCGAGCCTCAGTTAATTGTTCTCACCCATGAACTTCCCACTGAGAAAGTAAATCGAGCAGAGCTCCTCAGTCTAATGAAAAAGAAACTTGGATATTATCAATCTACTTGGAGTACCAGAGCCCTCTTCACTGTCTTTCTTTCTTAGTTGCTTTACACAGGTGACAAGGCTAGTAAAATGGAGGGAAACTTTATAACTGGGACAGAATTCCTGGAGCATACCACCAGTATCAACGACTTTCCAAAAAGGAACAACTGAAATATTTATCAGTTCTGCAGAAAAAGGTGATTTAAGGAAGAAACAGAACCTTAATATAAAATGCCTGCCGATAGTACAAGTTATTGACAACTGGTATTAACTGCAGTCATCCACATTTTAGAGCTTAAGGATATATATTACAATGGTTTTCTTTTGTGGCTGTTGATTTAGATTAAAGATATAAAAGCAAATGCTGGGCTTTACAACTGGTGTGATTCCTGCAGTGGAATTCTGTGAAATTCCATATCCAATTGTTTACATCAACTGAAGGCTTTAAAATTCTGTGGCTTGGGCAGGCACTTAGGCTGTGGTTTGACATCTCTCATGTTACAAGCCTTTCAATAACTTCAATGCAAATTAACCTGATTTAATTTTTAGCTCTTTCACCTGGTGCCAGGAAGGTCTGAAACATGATGGACCTGTCAGCAAATGCTTGTTCTGCATAACAGCTACATCTCTGGGAACCAGATGTGTTAATGACAAATGCTTCAGTTCTGCCTTCAAGGGAGATTTATTTTCCTTTTATGGTATGTCTTCATTAGTTAGTTAGACTGTATTCTGAAAACCTGACATATGAAGTGCTTTTATGTTTGTGGGAAATTTTATGGCAATGTGATGAAGCAACATAAATCTTCCACTGAAGATTGTCAGTGAAGAAAGACCTAGTTAATACCCCTGTACCTTGAATTGTATGAGTAGTTTTAGTATATTGTTATCAGTATAATTTAATGTTGATTTCTTCTCTCTCTCATCTGTCCTTTCACAGTCTTAGGTTGCTTGCAAGGTGGTCTGTGACCGTGTTCACAGGGGTTTTTGGATGAGGGAAGAGACGAGAATGTTGACTCCATGTTCAGAAGGCTTGATTTATTATTTTATGATATATACATTACATTATAACTATACTAAAAGAAAAAGAAAGGAAAAGGTTTCCTCAGAACCTAGCTAAGCTAAGAATAGAAAAGAATGAATGATAACAAAGGCAGCTCTCTCAGACTCTGTCTGAGATAGCTCAGTCCTTGATTGGCCATTAATTATAAACATCCAAGATGGCCCAATCAGGAATCCACCTGTTGCATTCCAGAGTAGCAGATAACCATTGTTTATATTCTTTTTCTGGGGCCTCAGCTTCCCAGAAGGGAAAATCCTAAAGAAAGGATTTTTAGTGAAAAATATGTCTGCAACAGTGGTCTAGAACAATGGACTGCAGCAATTGTCCCATGGAATATACATTTCTTGTAGCATATAGTTCTTAAACTGGAAAAAGCCCCTTAGAAAAAGGGAGGAATCTATTGTAACTTGTATTAAAAGGTTGTTTCTGTCAGGAATATACTGTCAGTGTTGCAGGGCCAATGGGTCTCTGCTAGAATCGGGTTAGCAGATGTGTTAAATTTCAAGTGGAAAGGGAAAGACTCACCCACCCTTCAGGGTGCTCCTTCACTTGAGGTCTGTTTTTCATCCATGGTCACCACAATCTCATTGCAACTTCTGCTGTTGTGGGATCGGTTACCATTCCTTAAAATAGGAAAGGAAAAAGGATGTGGTGTGCCCATGAACACCAACAGGGGTTGCAGGTCTGGGAGCTGGGGAAAGACAGCAGCACTGGCTGGTCTGGAGAAGGGCACCAGGAGTTCCTCTGCCTGTGTGACAGTGCTGGGAGGAGGTATTCAGAAAGTGATGGGATGTGATGGCATGTGTGGTGTCTGAGCAGTGCCACTGGCATCTCCCAGTCTTTATGACAGGCTTCCTTTGGCAGCCCTGTGTGTTGGCCTTCTGCAGAAGTGAGAGCTGGGTTGGGAAGGGACAGCCAAGGACCAAAGAAATAGGAGCAATGGAGAGAAGAGTGTTAACCTGTCTGATAAGATTTTTGTTGAGCTCTGCTTTAAAGATGAAACAATAAATTGTGGCCTTATTAAACTGCACCCATTACATCTTTTCTGTCTCCCTGCAGCATCTACAGTGAAGGCAGATGTATGACAATATTAATAACTAAAATATATCAGGGAAAGAATACTTTTTTTTTTTTTTCTGAAATGCTGCTTTATCTGTTGTGGTGAAAGTCTTTTTTTGTGTGTGTGTAAGTTCTAACAATATTTTGGGTTTGGTTCAGGTTGCAGATAGGCTATTCTGTTTAAGTCCAAGAGTAATTTTTATTTGACAAAATCTCTAATTCCTGAATGGCCACAAACCTTTTGCAAATGTTTGTAGGAAGTCCCAGGTCTGGTGAGATGCACTTCACTCACTGAGACAGGTCTTCTGTGGAAAATGGAACAAAAATCACCAAAGACTGTTTACACAACTCTTAGACCTCCAAGGACTGTGTTAAGTTTTACACTTCTTACTTTTGAGAGCTTTGCTACATACTTTAATAATTCCTCCAAAACATTATTTTTGTATAAAAAATTTTGCAAATATTAATAGGTCTTTGGAGCTGAATGAATAATTGTGGTCAAATTTTAGACTGCATATTTCATCTGTAGGATTGTTATTTGTGCTAAATTTTACTGCTGAATTTATAATTTACTAGATGTTTTAAAAGTATTAAAAGATAGTGAAACACAGTATTCATATTGGCAATTATGTTTATTGAGCTTATTGCTTTCAAAGAGGGAAAATTTTATAGTAATACATCAAGACAATAGGAATAAGGAGATACTTGTCACAAATATTTTATGTTGAGAGAGGTGCTTCATGGAATTTGTATATTTTCATTTGTGTTCCTTTAAAACGGAAATGAAAATATATGTATCCATCAGTTTGTGGGGATGCGGCTGCTACTGTGGCTTGAAATATTTAGTATCTTGTAAACTGGTAACACATGCCAAAGAGAAAGGAAATGCATTCCTGAAATTTATTATGTGAATTTCATGCAATTATATTGGCAATAAATAGTATGTTAAACCTAAGAATGTGTGTAATTTGATGGTACCTGAGTGAGTCATAATAACATGGGCACTGAAGAGCTGCTAAGTTTGAAGGACAGGTGTGTGTATCCATACTCTTGCCAAAGTTACAGGTGTGGTCGGTAATGATGTCCCTCTCATACTGCCAGAACAGAATAGGAGAAAATGCAGTGAAACTTCACATGGCCAGTGTGTGGTGCAGTAAAATGCATTTAGCAGTTTTTGGGATCAGAAATTACTCCATGACAATGCAACATGCATTGACTATTCTGTATTTGTGTAGTTTATGGTTGGCCTATTTATAATGGACGTTTTAGTTGATATAAAAATGCATGGTTGTTACTCTTTTTGTGTGTGTGTAATTAGTCTCTTAAGGATGTGAGACAACAGAACCTTAAGCATTTTGCAAGTCCAGAAAGGAAAGCTGCCCTGACTGACCCTGAAACTGTGCCCTTTGAGGAAAATTAAGTCTAATAGGAAGCACTGAATTACTACTCTTGTTTGTTTGGGAGATGTTAGAAATGTCTGAGATGCTACTTCACATTAGTGTTTTAATGTGGATCAGAGTTTATTTTGGAAGTGAGTCTCTTAGATATCATGATCACCTTTTCTTTCTCTTTATGTACCAATCGGAGAGTTCATGCACTGGATTTCTTCTGGATTAACATAACTGGGAGAGATAATCCAGAGGGATGTAATGTGCTTTAGCAACTAATGGGCATTGTGTCTGTGGCACCAGACTAGAATTAGTTGAAGGAAAGGGGAAAGTTGAAATATGTGTAGTGCATACATCAAGCTCATCAAGACCAGGTGTTTTGCTCAATAGATGTGTTTCTGTGGTCCACATGATTCCTAGGGAGTTTGTAGGTGATTGTGGAATGCTCTGTTGGTAGGCAGTGGAGGCAAATGCAGCCTGTGATAAACATACCACATCACATGCTTTGGGAGTCACCCAGCTAACCAGTAATCTTATAATTATACAGAATAGTAATTGGACTGTAGTTCTCAGTTATAAAATCAAATCAGCATTCAAAGCAGCATGCAATATCTTACAGTATATTGAGAACCACTTGTATTTTTTTCAAATACAAAGTAGATTGTATATATCTGCATTTATGTTGTATTTTACATAAGCAAGCATTACATTTTTAGAACCTATTTTGTTCTTTTGGTGTTAATTTCCCAAGGCTACACTTCTGTCACATCCTCGAGCCAGCACATAGTTTTATTATCTCATTATTTCATATGTATAGACAATCAAGTTTATGACACAACAGAAGAGGTGCATTAGCATTTCAAAAGGGTGGGGATTTTGAAATAGAGCCTATGAACAAGTAGTTGACAAGCTGTCTTTTGCTTCCCATATTAATGCTGTCAGACTAGTTTCTATTCACTTGAACTGGATTACTTAATCCCAAAAAATGTATTTGAAATTTGGCCCAAATATAGTTTGAGATTCAATATATAACTTTAATAGCTTCAAGTGGGTGTCTGTGTGTTTAATTCCTCCTGTTGCAGGGAGAAGTGAAGTTTATTGCATCTGGATTCTTTTACAGATTGGTAAAGACTTCTGCTAAACAGAATAAGACCTCAGTTGAGATTAGTCTTAGAAGTGGTAAGAGTGAAGTCTGTGAAACCACAAGAAGGCAGTCATAACTCACAAGTGTGTGGAGACACAAGGATCCCTGTGCTCATTTGTTTTTACAGCTTGTGTTTATCTAGTAGTTTTTCTGTGCATTTGAGAAGACAGTGCTCTAAAAAGAGGAAAGGTGTCCCATACTCAGAGATGTAAATTTAATCAAAGCAATGCATAGTCTATTTTCAAAAGTACCAATCTCCATCTTTTGCTGCTTCATTGGTGATGGATTTTGGATTTTGATGGCTGTCTTTCTAGGAACCTACTAATGATGACAGCCAGAGAACAAATAGTGTTGTGTATCATGATACAGGTGATGGTTGGTGATTTTCTTAATTTCTTTTCTAGTTACTCTGGTCTGTTTTTTTTTTTTTTTTTTGTTTTTGGTGTATGTGAAGTTGTATCTTTTAATATTTTGGTCTGCAACAGCAATAAAGGTTGACTTTATATAAACTGTTTAGGAAATATCAACCCACAGTTTTGGTCAATATAGTTCTATTTGTAGCCATCTGTCTACAGGAGGACCCAGCATATGTTGTGATAGGAGCCAGCACATTACAGATGATGGCAATGTCAACATAAATCCAAAAGAAAACCTGACTAAGACTTCCTAAAAATTATTTGTGATATCCATTTCCTGGTGTCAAATCCAGATGTTTAAAATTAGGTGTCAGTGCGAGTCACACTGTGACCCATGATAATTTAATTTTGGTTTATAGTTGCAAATTCAGGGAAGGAATTTTTAGGATGATCAGTTTTATAAGTATTTCTTGCATTCAGTCTTACTTTGGATTAATCAGTCACCAGCATTGACTTTTCTATGGTTTAAACATCTGTGTTATAAAAATGGCTTCCTCTAAGGGCATTTTATATTTGATTTAGTTGTGAGGAATCCCAGTAGTTAGTTACAGTAACAGAATAACTTCAGGTGTTTGTTCCAAAATGTTTTCTTGCCCTCAGTGTCTTTTTTTTTTGGGATACTGTTGCTTGGTGATTTTTTTTCATGGTTTTTTTTAAGAGTTGTATTGTATGTCATTATAAGATGGCAGAGGAAATATATGTACATAGTTAAGCTTAATGCTGAATTTCTACATGTGTTTGTATAACACAGTCCTAAAGTTATCTGATAGTAATATATTAAACAGTGTGACTAATATGGTGCTAAGTGCTGTTTGAGCTCCTACCTTAGAGTCCTATGCAGTATTTTTTGTTGCTGTTTTGTTCTGGTAGGTTTTATATGCTTTTTTGTTTCCTCTTGTTTGGGTGATCTTTATTTGGTTTTGGTGTTGAAATTTTGCTTTGTGCTTTTGCTAACTAGAATAAAGTCTGAGGACGTGACTTACACATCAGGAATAAATGAAGATGTCATTTTGGACCTTAAAGCTCAGTCCTGTGCTGTCAGTCTCAGCCTGGGCTGGCTCCCAGGGCTGGGGTGACCTCACTGCAGGCTGTGGCCTCTCCGAGGGCTGTGCAGAGCTGGGTGCTGGTGCAGGGTCATCAGCAGCCTCAGGCATGGCCAAAGATGAGCTCAGGGAATGCCAGGGACAGCTGTGGGATCAGTGGGCTCATGGTGTGCTGGGAGAACTGGCTGAAGGACAGGGCTCAAGGGTTGTAATCAATGGGGCCACCTGGCAGGTGTCTGTCCATCACTGGTGCTCCTCAGGGTTTGGTTCCAGACCAGCTCTGTTCAATGCATTTTTCAGTGCTCTGGGTGCAGCAGGTGAATGCAACATTAGTGCAAATTTGCTGATGATACCAAATTGGGAGGTGCTGGTGGTTCTTTTGAGGGATGAGAGGCCTTGCATAGGGATCTAGATAGGCTAGAGCAATGGGCAATGGTTAATAGAATGAAATTTGATGAGTAAAAAAATGTTGGATTCTGCACAAGTATAAACTGGCAGAGGAAGAGTTGGAGAGCAGCCCTGCAGAAAAAGATCTGGGGTGGCTGATCAGCATCAGGCTGAATGGGAATCAGCAGGGTTCCAAAGCAGCCGAGAGGGAAAATCACATCCTGGAGTGCATCAAACACAGCACCACCAGCTGCTCAAAATGGTGATTATCCTGCTGTATTCAGCATTGGTGCAGCCTCACCCAGAGTGCTCTGTGCAGTTCTGGGCCCCACAATTTAGTAAGGATGTGAAAGTCCTTGAATGATCCCAGAGGAGGGCAACAAAGCCAGTGACAGGGCTGGAAGATGTCCTGAGAAGTGTGGCTGAGGACTTTGGGCTTGTCTAGTTTGGAGAGGAGGAGGCTGAAGGGTGACCTCATTGCTCTCTATCTGAAAAGGGCAAGTGGAGAGGAAGGTGCTGATCTCTTCTTCCTGGGATCTGCTGACAGGACAGATGGGAATGGCTCAAAGCTACACAGTAACATTCAATTTATTATTTGATGCTTACTTTTTCCAGTTTTGTTCTTTATTAGAACCATTATAAGGCAACAAAAATCCCTTACTAAGGGAATTATTTCTGTAAAATACCATGTACTTTCTGTAAAATAAAATGAAATCAGGAACTATATAAAGAGGAAAATGTACTAATTTCAGTTGTTTGTATTTCCTTCCTTTTTTTTTTTGCTGAACAGAAGCCAAGGAACCAGAATATTACTATTACTATTCAGAATATTACTGCTATTTTGTTGTATTTTATGGCCATTTTAATCTCATACTGTTCTTTTTCTATCCATGGCTTCTCCAGTGGATGGTCTTCAAACTTGACATACACTGGACAAGCATGTAGTAGAAACAATGCTAAAAATATGTTTGTGTAAGTTGCCCTTGAAAGAGCCAGTTTTGTTTCTGAGGTGGACCTTGCTTTTGAACTTCATAACTTGCTCCTTCACCACCTGCAGCTCCATGTTTTTCCTGTTTCTACATTTCTCTTTCTACTCATTTCTGCAGAGTGGTTTGGTTTCACTGGCCAGGTTTTAGTCTCCACTCTAGCCTGTTGCTGAGTCATCTCAAAGTGCATAAGGGCTTAAATTTGCTGTAACTTGGTGAAAGACTTTTGGGGTAGGTGTTCTTAGTGTTGTGTAACAGGGTGTCCTCTTTTCTTTTTCCTGCATTATTTTCAAAGAAAAAATCTGTTCCTGTTATTATATACAAAAGCATAACTAAATACCATAGACAGGGAGAGGTGGTACTGTGGTTCCCCTGCCTATACATTTACTACAAGTTTGTGTTTAATCTTGATAGAAGGGCTTTAAGAAATAAATTTCTCTTTGGCATTTCTTGTCTGTTGGTTTTGATATCTCTCACCACTAAGTGTACAGACTTATCTGAAATTCATTCCTGAGTGCATACTTTTGTATTTGGGAGCTTGGATGCCAGTTTGATTTTGTTGATTCCATTTTTCACCTTAGTTCCACATTTCAGAGCTGGGCCTGGGGACACACAACACTGGCATAGATAAGTACCTGTATTAATTTGTGCCACAGTGACTGTGCAGTCAGGAAATGTATGTTAAACACAGGTTATACTTTACTGTTACTTTTAACTTCATGCTGTTAAGATTTTTGATAGGATACAGAAAATGTATGTTGGGAGCCTCTTTTTAAATTCTTCATTGCAGCAGTTATTGATTTTTCTACTCAAATGTTCTATTTTACTTCAGTGGGTACTGTTGTTTGAAAGGTTTATTTCTAGGCTTTTTTGTCATTTTGAAAGAATCAGTGAGGTTGTCAGGAGAGGCCACTTCTGAGAGACAGTGGTTTCACACAAATGTGGATTGAAGATTGGGCAGGGGAGAAGAGACTTCCACAACTGATAATAGATACGCAGCTACTGTCATAGCAGATGAAGTGGCTAGTTAATTTTCATAGCTCATGTCTGGCATTTCAAAAGAAGGGTTGTATCTCCTGACATAATTATGGACAGAGATGCAAATTAAGTAATTTTATACTGTTTTTGGGGGTTTTTTTGACATTGCTCCAATTAAAGACCAGTTTGTACTTGCTTGTGAATGTTATTAACTTCTTTCCCCCCATGGGGCCTACTGTAGGTAGAAGAAGATTGATTTTTCTTGCTTCTCTACATGTATTTTTTTTTACAAGAGATGCTGCACAATTTTCCTTTTTTCAAGGTGCAGTATAGAGATGTTTGTCTTAACTGTTTAGGACAGAAGGCATTTGTAGTTTTACAAAGGAAATCAAGTGTGCACAAATATTGCTGGAATGAATCTTTTAATATGATCTTGTAATCCTATGAGTCTTGTAATATTTATCTGTTGTTTTGTTTTAGCTTTTTTCCCCCTGCTGTTTTTGCTTTTGTAAGCTCTTTTTGTTGTACTTGTCAAACAGCCCTGGTCTTTGAAGGTGTGATTCTTGAAGTTTGTCTACCCTCTCCTTCCTGGCAGATTCAAAGTGTGTGGGGCTCAGGTTCTGAGCCCTGAGTTCCTCTAATCCATCTCGTATGTGCTGTTGGAGACTGCTTTAGTTTCCTCTGCCTGACATCTTCCATATGATGGGTCAGGCCTGGCAAGATGGGATGCTTGGAGTTTGCCCTGTTGAGTGCAGTTTGCTTTCTTCAGTATGCAGATTAGGGTGCTTCAGGGTTGCCCCGAAGAAAGGCTGTGCAAGGCTTATAAATGGGTAGGAAAAATGGTATTTAACTCTTCCTTGAGGCCATTTCTGCACTGCAGATTGAAGCCACCACTAAAGATGAAGTCAAAACCAGCATAAGTCAAGTTAGAATTGGGTTTGAAGAAAAACAGACATGAGGGAACTGAGAGTGGAATGTCGGAGCATGTACAATGCTACAGATAAAACCCAAATTTCTGGTTATTTGAAATCTGGTTATTGAAATGGTTTCAGCCAGGTACACTGGCACAAGCAATAATCACAGCTGAATGTTTGTGATTAACCATGTGTTAAGATGCAGAGTGGAGCCTTCATTTAGAGTTTGTGCTTGCTCTGATACCTTGCTGCTCAAAGAAATGCTGTAGAATTTGTTTTTCCTTCTACAATGAAAGATCATTCACATCATGTTAGTTTGAAGTTGAAGTTGCTAAACAATATTTTTACATTTTGATAGACTTCCTTTTTAACTCAAGTACTAATCGGTTTCAGTAGAGAAATGAAAACAGTTGTAGATGTTGAAATTATCAAGTAGGGGAACCACACATCTGGGCATTTATGGCTTTATTGTCTCAAGTAACAAATCTAATTTAAAAGCAGAGCTACTTTTTCTAGTTCAGTGGAAAGTAGTATAACTGAAACAAAGTGGTGAGCTGCTATTGCAGCTACTGATCTGTTATTGCAATCAGCTACTTCTGTCACATTTTATGTGAAGAAGAAAGGGGGATAAATTGAAACTAGCACATAAAATATTGTTTTAACATTGCTGCTGGCTAGATTTGTAAATGGAAATAATAAATCCTAATACAGCATTGAGAGGAATACTAAAGAATTCCCACTAGCTTATGTTATTTACAGCTGTTCTAAAGTTTTATTTCTTTTATTTATGTCTCTTTCCAAAGGGCTTGGACCTGATATGATGCTCGTAGTTAGCTGCTCTTATGCTAGTGAATCTCAGTTTTAGCTAAATTTTACCATAATGACAGATAAAAATGGTTTTATAAAATTAAGTAGTATTGCATGGTAATCTGCTAGAAGATAAAATAAATTTTCATAAAATATTGAAATTAAATGTTATGAACTGATTGTTTTAAAATGCTCCTGAATAACTGCAAATTAGTGAAAGGAGTTAAACAGAGTGGGTATGTCTTTATATTTATTATCTCCATAGCTTTCTTGGTAATAGATGAGTAGATATTGTTAGCATTTCAGCTCATATGAAAAAAAGACACATAGGAATTTTCTGAAGTTCAGAGTAAGAGTTGTGGTGAATGCCAAACCATTCTGTGATTCTGACTATGGCGATTATTGAAGTCAGAAAATGATGGAAATTGGAAGGGATCTTTAAAGATCATCTAGTTCATCCCTCCTGCCCTGGGATCTTCCATGAGATCATGTTGGTCATTGAACAGTTCCAGTGATGGAACATCGACTTCTCTGGGCAACCTGTTCCAGTATCTTACCACCCTTTTCTAGGGAAGAAACTTTTTATGATCCAATCTAAATCTGTTCTCTCTGTTTTCATCTGTTACCCTTTGTTCTGTCCCTACAGGCCTTGGTCTCTCTGCCTTTCCTGCAAGTCCCCTTTATATAATGAAAGGCTGCAATGAGGTCTCTCTGGGGAATCATTCTCTTCTCCAGGCTGAACAACCCCAAATGTCTCAGCCTTTATTGAAAGGTGCTCTGATCCTCAGATAATTTTGGTGGCCTTTCCCTGGACCCTCCTCAACAGGTCCCTGACTTTCTTGTCCTGAGGATCCCAGAACTGCACACAGTTCTCCATGTGTGGCTCATGAGAACAGATTAAAAGAGGACAATCCCTTCCCTTGACCTACTGGCCATGTCTTGGAAACTTTGTGAACATATGACTACATACTTGTATGAAGGCATGCACAAGCATGATCTTTTTAAACATTCACAAAGCAAGATCCAGCTTCAAAGCATGGGCCTCATAGTTGTGGTAGCAAATCACTGTATTCAAGCTTACAAATGCTGCAGTTTTGAAAAACTGTGGTGGTTGTCTCCATTACAATGATTCTAATGTGTCTATTTTTCCTTCTGAATTGTAGATTGAGAGAATAATTTTTATTTTATCTGTGTGAGTTTTATATATAAAAAGTTTTGTGTTATTGTGGTTAAGAGCCAGCTGGCAACTAAGCTTGGCATGTGCTCACTCAGTTGATCCATGGGTGGGACTGGGGAGAGTATCAGAGCAGCAAAGGTAGAAAAACCTCATGGCTTGTGATAAACACACAATTTAATAGGTAAAGCAAAACCATGCCCACAAGCAAAGCAAGGGATTTTTTCACTATTTCCCAGACCTTCAGCCATCCCCTTTGTCATGCATGGTGGTGATTTGGGAAGACAAACACCATCACTCCAAATATCCATCCCTTCCTCCTCCTCCCTTTGGCATTATATGTTGAGTAGGACACCATATTGTATGGAATATCCCTTTGGTCAGTTGGGATCACCTGTCCCATCTGTGTCCTCCCCAACTCCTTGTGCACCCTCAGCCCTCCCTGATGGGATGGGGTGAGGAGCAGAAAAGGCCTTGATGCTGTATGTCAGCATTTGTAAGCACTGCTCAGCAGTATCAAAAGCATCCCCATGTTATCAACACTGCTTCCAGCACAAATCCAAAGCATACTGTGAAAAAAATTATGCCAGATGAAACCAACATATGTAATATATGTATATCATTCCATTATTTCCATCACTTTTTAATAAAAAAATAAAAAAATGATAAAGAGAAAAAGATATAGAGCTGCTATATTAGTACTTTGCATTCTGGCCTACCTGAGTTCCCCCTCCCTGGAAAGTGATTTCCAGATCTATAGTTGGTGCCAACAGTGACAGAATACTGCAGTCACATTCCCTGTGGGAATACCTTGCCTAATTCCTATGAAAGGGTGTCCTTTTACTCCCTCATAGACTGACAATTGTAGCCTAATTCTGAACAATAGATTTACCAGAATGTTCAGCCATTCTGTTTCCAGAGTATGGATTTATAAATGATGGAAGAAGTATATACATATAATGTCCTTACCCTGGACTTTGGATGTCTTGCAGGGTTTGTACCCAATTTCTCATGTTCAGTCATTTAGGTTTTCCTCATGTTGTTTCAATCTTCCACTATACAGAAAGTAAATCATTATTTTGTTTCATCTTTTAACACCACAAACATACACTTCTGAGCTGTGAGTTTTTTCCAAAATTGACCTTTCAGAAACATCTCTAGAAGAATATCGAGTTGCTGTTTGTCTCTGTGCCAGTTTCACAGAGACTTTCTATTGTCATCGTATTTTCTTTTCCTTTAGCTTAAGTTATTATTTTGCATGTTATACTGTATTGGTTGTTTTATTGCAGTCAGGATAAATCAGAGCTATACTGTTTCCTTATCTTGGAAATGCACTTTATTATCAAAAATATAAAATAAAACTGGCACAGGTTTCTTTTGGGAAACTCATACTGCCTTTAATTGAATTTTCCATTTACGTAAAGGTTTATTATCTTTGCTTGACAACTTGTTTTAAATGTGCAATATTGAAATGCATCTAATGGACTTCTCATGAATCACTACTAATCTATATCAATTTCTTAAATGCAAGTACTACCTTTTGTCTACAACTTAGCAATTCTAGACAGCAAGTGTTTATAAAGATGGACTGAAAGATGATTTTGTTCAGTTTTCTACCAAATTTTCCTGCTGAAATGCTTTCCTAACTTTTTAATGTTCACTTTACACTTGTGTGAGCCTTTAACTCCACAGAAGGGACTAAGAGTCAGGATTCGTACTTATGTTGTGGCACATCATCATTTTCTAAGCAGAACTGGATGGTGTGTTCCATTTAAATATGTTAGGGAGAATATGTCTAGCCTGAAAGAAATATTATCATTCATGTACATTTCTTTTGTCTTTCAGAACAACGGGTCACTTGCTTGGTGCCAGAATCATAAACAGTGTTCAAAGGTAAGTCTGTTTTTTCCTCTCTCATTTATGTTGCCTATCTGCTTTCAGTCTTTTTTGTCTGTAGATTAAGTGCTTTTCTTAGCCTGTTTTCAAAAGTGTCTGTTTATATTTTATTTGGAAACCTCAACCTGTAATAAAATATCCAAAATTAAAACCAAGTGATTTACTCTTTCAGGACAAAGGAACCATGTTGCAGGACATATATCAAGCATAGTTAAACCAACATAATTCTGTCATTTTAAGAAAGTTTACACTGGCTAGAAACTGGTGTCTCATTTGTGTTTTTTTCAGTTTTTTTAGTCAGAAGAGAGTAAAACTGTCAATAACTTAAAAATTTTCCTCCAACAGTACTAGAGTATTTCAACATTCAACATTTCATTCAGTTTGGGCATTTAATTTTTATCTTGAACCTGAGTTTCTTGGAAAGTATTCTTGACACAAATCCCAGTGACTCTCCTGATGCCCCTTTCCCATGCTAGCATTCAAACCCTGGAAACCTAAAGGGTAAAAGGGCTAATTGTCAACTGATTCTCCTGTGCAAGGGTCTTTGTATGGTGCCTGGATGGAAGCAGCAACAATTTGGGAGCTTTAGTGAGTTTAGCTCAAGTGGAATTGCACATTTGTTGCTGACTGTTCATAAATCTCATGGAAGATGCTTTCACTGGAAATTTGCCTAAAGGTCCTAAAAATGTGTTTTGACAATAATTTAGGCCTTTTTATTCATGAAGGTTGTACTGAAAATGGAATTAAATCTAAGTAGTATTGTTCTGTATTGTTTCAATAATGCAGTTGATGTTAAATGCTGATGCTAACCCTTGATTTTAACCCATGTTGATTTCTTGTGTACATTTAAAGAATGAGGTTGCATGTTTGCTGATCTAGCTTCTGTTGACATAAAAGGAATTGGAAATGGGCCGATTTTTTGACTGTTCTGTTGCAGGTAAATAAAACAAAGTTGGTTGCTTTTATCAGTATTAAAATACAGGGTATAACAGTGTCAATATAACAAAATGATGGAATGGAACATTTCCTATTAGCTGTGTCACACTGTTAAAGATTTCACTTCTGCAAGGGAATCTTATCATTCTTAAAATTCTTCTTGAAAACCCCAAACAGATGTGCAAAGTACATATTTCATGTTAACTGAATTGCCTTTTCAGGAAAGCATGAGGGCCTTGTTCCATAGTGACCCATCGCTTGTTCCATAGTGATTCTGATACAGTTTTTAAAAACTTTGGTTGCAAAGCCTACTGTGGTAAGTACTTGGAAGGGTTTTCCAATAGTTTGTGTCTGCCCAACAAAGAAGGAATCACACAAGAAAAGTAGTCCAGGTTTTAAAGCAGGGCAGAGGTTATAAGATTATCTCTCTGAGTCCCTCACAAGTTTATTGAATCCACATAAGGTGTATATAAGCTGACATGAATTTTGCCTTAAAATTGAATCAGTATCTTGAAACCAGTGTAAGAATGCTACAAATTAATATTGTATTACAAAACAATGATAGTTTAAGTTTTAAATTACTTAAAATGTGCTTTGCAGTTATGTTACCCTATGTTTTTCATTCTTTCTTAGGAAGGTAATATATTTTCCTTAAGAAAGCAGCTTTGCCATATTTAGAAAATAAATAAATGTAAACTTGGCCAAATTGTTAGCGGAGCTAAACTTTAGCATAATGTTCTCTTTTCAGCATGGCTTTGATTTTTTGTGTTTTGCAATGCAAAGTTAGAATAATTACTTTAGCTAGCTAAAATTTTCAAAGTGATGCAGAGAATTCAGTTAACCTTTTAAAAATGCAAATTCCTTTTACTTCTTCTCAGCCCCTCAGTGGAGGAGGTTTGTATGAGTGTGACAGGTGCTGGAAGATTCCACAAGGAATGATGTGCCACTGTACTCAACTAACATGGGAGGCCTTGTTGGAGATATACAGGCTGGGGGCAGCCTTGGCTGCATTGACCATGAGATTGTGGAGTTCAGTATTGGGCAAGAGGAGGCAGGGCAGCAAGCAAGCGTGGACTTCTGGAGAGCAAGCTTTAGCCTCTTTAGGGGTCCTCTTGGAAGAATCCTGTGGGAACAGGTCCTGTGGGAAAGAGGGGTCCAGGAGAGATAGTTGATCTTAAGGATCACTTCTGTAAGGTTCAAGAATGATGCATCCTGGTGAACAAGAAATAGGGCAAAGTGGGCAAGAGACCTGTGTGGATGAATAAAGAGCTCATGTCATTTCTCCAATATAAAAGTAGGAAATGCACAGGAGATGGAAACAGGGTCAGGCCACTTGGAATGAATACAGAGAGGTTGTCACAGTGAGTAGAAATGAGGCAAGGAAGGCCAAGACACATCTGGAATTAATGGAATGGGGACTGTGGTAACAGAGGACAAGGAGAAGGCAGAGTTGCTGAACCTTCCTTGCATCAGTTTTCATTGACAAGACCAGCCTTCAGGAATACCTGACACAGGAGATCTGGGTAAAGGAGTGTTTGTTGTAAGGAAGACTTTCCCTTGGTTAGGGAGGATTGGGTTAGAGAACCCTTAACATCTGTGACTCCATGGGCTCTGATGGGATGCACCCACAAGTGCTGAGAGACCTGTAAGTTGGAAAGTAAGTAGGCCAAACACAATGAAAGTTTGTGGCAATCAGGGAAAGTGCCTGAGGACTGGAAGAAAACAGATGTCACCCCAGCCTTCAGAAGAGGCAAGAAGGAAGACCTAGGGAACCTAACAACCAGTCAGCCTCATCTCAATCCCTGTGAAAGTGGTGGAGTGCCTCACTCTGAAGTCCATCTCCACATCGATGACAAGTAGATGATCAGGAGTAGTCCTTGACCAACCTGATGGCCTTCTACAATGAAACAACTTGCCTGGGTGGATGGGGAAATGCAGTGGATAATTTCTACATCAACTTCAGAAAGGCTTTTGACACTTTCTCACAATATCCTCGGAAACAAACTCACTCAGGAAGCAGTGGATGGATTGAGAACTGACTGACTGGCGAATTGCAGAGAGATATAATGAGGCACAGGGTCTGGCTGGGGCCTGTCACTTGTGGTGTCCTCCATGGTTCCATACTGGGCTCAGTATTGTTTTTCTTTTCATCAATGACTTGGATGAGAGGGCAGATGCCTCCTCCTTCAGTGACAACAGAAAGCTGAGAGGAGTGGCCAATACCCCAGGGTGCTGTGCAGCCCTTCAGAAGGACCTCGACAGGGTGCAGAGATGGGCAGGGAAGAACTGCCTGGAATTCAGCAAAGACAGGTCCTGCACTGGGGAGGAACAGCCCTCTGTGCCAGCACAGACTGGAGTGACCTGCTGGAAAGCAGCTCTGTGGAGCAGGACCTGGGGGTGCTGGTGCACAGCCATCTGTCCATGAGCCAGCAGTGGGTCCTGGGGGCCAGGGAGGCCAGTGGGAGCCTGGGGGGCATTAGGGAGAGCATTGCCAGCAGGGAGGTGATCCTGCCCTCTGCTCAGCCCTGGTGAGGCCACATCTGAGTGCTGTGTCCAGTCAGGCCCTACCCATAGGAAGATCTGCTGCCTTCCTGCAGGCCTGGGTAGGGATGTCACCCAGAAACTTCCTAATCTGGAGCAGTCCTGAGACTACTTTTCATTACTGATTTTCCACATAGGAGAGGATGAAGTGGCAGCACAAAGTCCAAGGATGATCAAAAAGGACTTCAGGGCCTTGGAATGTTTGGCAAGGGAATCTGACGCACAAGTTACTATTTCCTCTCTACTTTCAGTTGAGGGCAGCAACACTGGAAGAAGCAGATGGGCTGAGTCTGTTACTGCATGGTTCTGTGACTAGTATCAGCACCAAAATTTTGGGTTTTTTTTTACCATGGAATGGTCTATGCAGCACCAAGCATGCTTTGTACCAGTAAGGACTCACCTTTCTCAGGGAGGTGCTTGGGAACCAGAGGGGCCCATTGATAGAGCTTTAAACTAGTTATGATAGGGGAGGAGGACAGTATCAGCTTTGTGCCTGGAGACCTGTGGGATGGGAAGTGAAGGTTAGAGGGACAGTGTGCAAGAGGACCCTCTGCCAGTGGGACTCTGAAATGTGCTGACCACACTGGAATGCACTTGCAGTCTTATGGAGACAAGCCAGGGATTCTAAATGTAACAGAAACCAACAGGGAAACACCAGAGAATTATCTCAAAGGAATTAAGGGCTGTTCCTTTAGGAGGGCACCTGGCTGACAGGCCAGCTGAGGTGCCTTTACACCAGTGCATGCAGTGTGGGCAGCAGATAGGAGGAGTTGGAAGCCACTGTGCTGCTAGAAAGCTGTGGCCCTGTTGCCATTTTGGGACAAGGTGAATGGATTCAGACTGTGTTTGTGTAGAGGCATTTCACACATACTCTTCAGCCCTCCACGTTCCCAGGAGCCACATAAATTTTTCCACTTGTATTGACACACTCATTAGGATTGATACTACATGGTATAGAATTGTTTGTGTACTGAGGTTCCATTCATATTTGGTCTAGGCAATGAAAGTTAAAATTTATAATTTCTTTTACTTCACCAGTAGGTTGCTGGCAGCCTGTCAGACTTGCTGAGTAATGCAAAGGTGGACTCATAAACAATGGCATGAGGAAGTTGAACTGCAAAGTAGAGAGGCTGAAAAAGAAAGTGGGCTGGATTGAGCTGGGCTCAGTATTTCTTAACACAGTTGTTGGACCAGCACCTGGATCTCATCAGCTCTACTCATTCCTAGACACCACAGGGGTAAAAGCTTATCTGGGGAGAGAACAAGACAAACAGACACTCCCTTCTTTTTTCCCCATACATGACTACATAAAACCCCAGTTTCTGTTGATAACAGCTGGCTCAGCAGAAGAATTAAAAATAGAACCTCTGCAGAGGTTACTGTCTGGTTGGGGAAAGACAGTTAAAGCTGGAAACTGATGGATCTAGTTTTCTTATGCATCTGGCCTAAAGTCTTCCATCAGAGCCAGGTGTTTGGCAAAATAGTGCAAAAAATATGCCTGTCATCTTCAGACTGTCTTTAAATAATATTTTCACATGAGTTAGGCCTGTAGGTAGGCAAATATAACCTATTTTGGGCTTATTCCTCCTCTTCCCATCCAACTAATCATATTTATGATATGTGTTACCTAAGTGATTATTTTAAAGCATTATGAGGTACAGGTTATATACAGGATGAAGTAGTGCCTGTAATGTATAGATTTAATCTAAAACATAATTCAGCTTATTTCCAACACAGGTAGTCAGTCAGCTTTGCTGCTGGAAGAGGTGCTTCTCCCATTTGATCATTTTTGTGGCCCACCTCTGGACCAGCTCTAACAGGGGCACATATTTCCTGTGCTGAGGACAGAGCTGGAAGCAGCACTCCAGGTGAGGCCCCACTGGAGCAGAGTAGAGGGACAGAATCACCTCCCTCAGTCAGTTGATGACTGCATTTGGTGCAGCCCAGGATGCAGTTTGAGCAAGTGCACACTGTATGCTCATATCCAGCTTTTCACCCACCACTACCCTTAAGTCCTTCTCCACAGGGAAGCTTTCAATCCCTCCATCCCCCAGCCTGTATTGATACAAAGGATGGTCTTGCCTAGGTCAGCACTTCGCACTTGTTGATACTCATAAAATTCCCATGGGCCCACATTTAACTTGTCCAGTGCCCTCTGGATGGCATCAGGCATGTCAGTCACACCACACAGCTTGGTGTCATCTGCAGAGGGTCATGCTTAGGGCCCCCTCAGTCCTGCCGTGCCACCGGTGACAGCAGTAAGCTGTACTGATGCCCAGGGGTCTGGTGACCTCTAGGAAACACCACCCTCTGGATGAGACCAGCCAACTACATTCTCTTCTACCAAAAAGTCCAACTATCAAATCCATCTCTCTAATTTGGAGAGAGTGATGTTGTGAGAGACCATGTTAAAAGCCTGGTTAAACCAAGCCATGCTGTGTATCTCAAATCACCTCCCTATCCTGCATGTGCCTTAGCATAGCTTCCAGAAGGATCTGTTCCATGATTTCCCAGGCACAGAGATGAAGCTGGCATGTTAGTAGTTCCCAGAGTCCTTCTTTCTACCTTTTTCAAAGCTGGGTATAGTGTTTCCCTTTTTCCAGCTACCTGGATCTTCACCTATGCTTAACTGCTATGACTTTTCAAATATTATGGCAACTACATCAGCCAATTCCCTCAGGTCTCTGGGATGCATCTCATCAGGTCCCATAGCCCATGCATGTTCCAGTTCCTCAGGTGGTTATGGGCCTGATCTTTGGTTACAAGTGGAGCGACTTTGCTCCTCCCGTCCCCCTCTTGCAGCCCATCCACTTGGGAGGCGTGAGGATAAAAAGGTTGTCTCTGAAGTCTGAGGAAAAATGTGGAATACCTCAGCCTTCTCCCTAACCCTTCTTGCCAGGATAGGTGTGCATGCTTCCACTGCCTGTGCATTTCCTTCTTGTCCTTTACCTTGACCAGAAGGTCTCCACTCATCTATGCAGGTCCCTTGCTATCCTTTCTTGATTTTTTACACTTGGAGATTGAGAGTTCTTTTGCTGTATGGAACACGTCCTTAAAGATCTGCCAGCTCTTTTCTGGTCCCTTGTCCTTTAGAGTAGCTTTCCCAGAGAGTTCTGTTGACTAGCATCTTGAAGAGCTGGAATTTTACTTTCCTAATATTTAGGGTCCTGACCTTATTCTTTGCCAGACCCATATCCCTCAGGACTGTAAACTTCACTAGTCCGTGAACATTGTATCCCAGTCTGCCTCTTCATATCACTGATTAACTAACTTGGTTAAAGCATTACAATAACCATTAAATTTCCTGATCAATCTTTCCCTAACTGCTATATGTGGATTTAAGAACTACTGGATAGATGAAATACTATCAAAACCTGGCCTAAGAAAATAATCTGCAAGGCTGAAGTACTTCAAGGGTAATAACTTTGCACTGGAGGATTGCTCTTTTTGTAAATAGCAGTAATTGTTGTGTTTTGAATTCCTTCACTGACTCGACCTTTGCTCTTGGATTTAACTTTCACATCTTTACATAGTTCCTGCGTTGAGGTTTTCTGCCTCTCCTTAACTTACCTTCTAAAAATTTTTATGTGACATTTTGTCTCTTTCTCTCCACTAGTGTCACTATTCTGTGTACCTATGGATCTGTTTCTTATAAGTCTATCAAAGAATCAGTGAGGTTGTTGGAAAACCCTTTTACGCCTTTTAATGAAGGGTCAGCTAGAGAAGGTTGTCCAGAACTACATCCAGTTGGAATTTGAGTATCTCCGTAGGTAAAGACCACAACCTCTCTTGGCAGCCTATCTCAGTGTTTTCACAGTAAAAGAGTTCTGGTATTTCTTGTTTTGTGATTTGTGCTTATGGCCTCTTGTTTAGTCCATAGGCATGACAGAGAAGAGCCTGGCTGCTTCCTTTTCATTGCGTCTCAATGGATATTTATAAACATAAGTAAGATCCCTCTGAACCTTTTCTCCAGGCTCATCAGTCCCAGATACCTGCACTTGTCTGCATATGGCAGATGCTCCAGCCCCTAAATGAAATTCTTTGCCCAATGTGTTCTTCCTCTTTTCTACTTATGCTTTCTAAGCCCCAAATGACTCATTCCTACTGCCATTTGCAAAGCTCCTGTCCTTAAAGTCCCATTGCCTTCCAGTGGCCATTCTTGTTAAATTGGATGTAAATGCACAACTTTTGGTGTTCCTGCTCCAATTTTCAGGTTTGTTTTTACAGTGTGAACTCCACAGTTCCAAGGCTGTTCTTCTCAAGTACTTGGGAGTGCTGAGCATATAACAGGTGCTTCCCTATAAAAACAACAGAGCTGATTGCTGCTGAGAGTAACCTGAAAGGGCAGAGTCCTGCATTGATGCTGGCTTAGTGAAAAATGTATTTTAGACCTAAGGTGGGGGGGGCAAGGGGGATGAAATGACTGGGAAAGGCATTTCAAGAGTTTGTGAAGTAGGCATAATTTATTTTTTTTTACAGCTCTTTACAGAAGGTGTTTTTTTTTTTTTGTCGGCAGCTGAAAGTCAAGAGACCAGCAGGCATAATTTAGAGCTGCATGTGCTGTGGCATTTACCAAGGAGTCGAGATAAATGGGGAGCATCATAACTCACTGTGAATTGCAATACAACTTTCTTGTTCCCAGTGGCCAAGGCAGTGGTCCCTGATAGATTGATTCTGTGAGAAGGCTGAAAGGCTATTTCATGAGTTTTCAGAACTGAGAGGAAAATGTGAAAATAAAGATAAACAGTTTCCGGATTCTGCAGCCAAATAAACATACTGTTTGACTACCCCAAAAAGACAGTTTACTTTCTATTTAGAGTATAATATACACTCCTGAATTCCGTATTCCAGCAATTTTCAGGCTTCCAGCTGAGCTCTTTGCAGAGATAATGTAGGTGGAAAGATGAGTTAATGGTTTAAACAATTAGAGATTTGATGCAGTCTTCCATCTGTCAAAGCCCACTGAAATGAAAGCTCACAGTTTTAATTTGTGCCTGCAGCATCTAACTCAGTTTGAGACAGTGTCAGCGATTTGCCCTGCCCACAGTAGTGTTATTCTTATGTTAAGCATTCTGTGCACACATGCTGAGAGACTTCTATCAAACATATTAGTGTGCATTTGAGAGATCATTAGCCTGAAGTAGCTGAAACATTCTAGGTTTCTTAGCCAGAAACTCACATCTCTGCTGGAAAGTGTGTTGAGCCACTGTTATTGACACAATAAAGCTAGAGCAGGATAGGGATAGCATTGTAAAATTTAGCAGGAATAGTGGTACTGTGATTTAAGTGGCACCCATAAAAGGGTGAGATAATGAATGTTTTGGTTTTTTGTCTAAAAAGGAATGAATAAAAATTTCTTTCTTGATCTGCTAGACAGATTGTTTTTTCTTTCATCTAGTAAAAACTAAGGTAAAACCATTTAATAGAATTGGAATTCATAAGAATTTATCAATAAGATTATTGTTCTGCTAAATAGATAAAAAGTCATGAGCATCTAAGAAATCAGGCAGATGTGATATTTATAGTTTGCATTCTCATGCATTATTTGATTTCTTTTATATTCAGCTATAAAAAGGTAGAGGGAACTGAGAGAACCATAGTGGTTAGATGATTAAAGCTGTACTAGGTAATAAATAGGGTGACTGAAGTTTCTGGATATTTGTGTTTGGAGAAATAGAAGAAAGAGCTTTGTGATTCACAAAGAGTGTTTGTGTTTATACGAAAGCATTAATGTATAAGTGTTTGTGATTACAGGAATCCCTTTGTTCCTAAGGGCCTTGAGAACTGGCAAATAAACAAAATTTAAATCAACAACAATACCACAAACAATATTTGCAGTACTCAGTAATACTCTGATGTATTGCTCTATATTTGTAAATATCAAGTTTTATTTTTTTGGGTATTGAAAAAACAGTTGTGTTAGAACATGAAATAAATGAAGTGAACAGGGAATAAGTGAACATGAAGTTCATATTCTTTACAGTTGCTATATTGGATCACACCAGTCATCCTTCCAGTCTAACACTTGTGTTGCCAGCTGGATGCTTAATAGATAAGTAAACCTGTAGGTATAAAGTAACCTACTGCTAGAAAAAAAAAAAACAACTTCCTTAAACTCTATTACTTTTTTTTTGTGTGATACTGTACAACCTAAAGGATACATCCTTTTCAGAATGCTAGTTTTGGCTTCTCAGCTCTTGCTGCTTGCTGTTTTGTGCACCTTCAATTTTTTGCCTTGGAAGAACAGACCTCAGGACTTTATGGAAGGTGTTTTGCTTGGCCTTGACTCTGAATGATGCTGCTGATAACTTTCTGTCTCTAAAATTCTAGTATAAATTGTTAGAATCGAGTTACTTTCTTTTTTTCCCTTGTTAAAAGATTATCACGACTGCCAGAGCCCCTATGAGGGATAGGGAGGAAAGGCTCAGATTGGTTTTGTGTCCCTGTAGCTCAGGTTTTGTTAATGAGGAATGCTGAGGTTCTCACTGATCTTCAGCATGGCTTTAGAGAAAAGTTTAGTTCTTTGGAGCTTGTTCTTTTGGCCAGTTGTATCTGTTCTAAGGAGATAATGAACTCTGATCACTGTGCTGTTTGAAATTTGAACTCCTGAATACTGAGCAAACTGAGCCAGTGTTCAGCATAACCAGCTGAAGATTAAGTAACCCTCTTTCACAGGGAAAGGACACAAAATTGTTATTAATGACTGAATTGTGCCAACACTGGCTTTGAGGGTGATAGCATAGCAGTCTCAAGTCTGTTCTCAGAAAAGCCAGTGCTGGCTTTAGGCTTTAAATCTGTGTACACTGTGGTAAATAGAGACATACACTGCAGCTAAAGGGAGAAATGTGTGCATGTGGCTGCTCACATATAAACACAACAGATATTATTGAAGCTGGCGTGCTGAAGCACTAAATGCTTCTTTAACTTAGCTTTATCTGCTTCAGTGAACACTTCAAAATCCAAGGACATTCAGACTGCAGAATCCTTTATTTAGAGGTATTTGAGCACAGAAATAATCCCTTCCTAGAAACTTTTGAAATACCAATGCAGCTATTCAGTCTAATCAACTGTAAATTTTTGTCATCTAAAAAGCAGTTGATTAAGTAACATCTAACAGAAGGATGATTATAATTGGAGGAACACTGGCCAGACAGTAAAGACAGATGCTACTTCTGAGATTAAGGAGAATTAGCAGTAAATCTTCTTGAAAACAAGTAACAGATTTTTATTCCAAAATCTTCAGTTTTACCAAGTCTCACCACTCAGTTTGCTCAAAGCTTGTATGTATTTTTTTCTCATCTTTCAATAACTTTCAATGCTATATGCAGAGGGGAGTATGTGACATAAAAGTGTATTTGAGATTTTGATTTCCCAAATACATTCTTAGTTTCCAAAGCTCGACTGCCTGAATTACTATTAAGAAATTTTAACTTAAATATGGCAGAGAATCTGTACCAAATTTATAAATTTGCAGTTGAGGTGAGAATCTTAATTTTATCTTAAATTTTAATTAATTAATTGATTTTATCTTATTACATTGCATTTCATTAACCTAATTAATTTGTAGTGCAAAACAGGCTGTAATAGACTGTTCAAATGTATGATCCTTTTCTCCTCTTGTGGGAGACAATTGCAAAGTTAGGTCAAATACAGCTCTAGTTAAGTGACAAAGACAAAATGTATTGACATTTAATGTAGCAATAAAATACATTCAAGCCACTGGAAAGGGACATATGTCTGTATCTTATCTGTGACTTCAAAAAGAGTTTTGCTTGACTAGCACCAGGGAATTATTGAAAACCCGCTGAAGTAATAAAAAACCTGACTTTCAACAAGCTTTACACCGATCTATAGTTAAGATTGTGCTTTTTCAAGTGACCTCCCTTGGAGTTTCTGCATTACTGTAACATTGCAGAAGATATAAAAGTGTGCTTGGATAGATGGAGTTCCTGTGCTGAGAGGGAGGCAACTGTCTTTGAGGCAGACAGGCAGGGATGCGAGTGCCCTTTTCTCCACGCATTCATTGAAGTGTAAGAAAAGCATTAAGCTGGAAGTGAGAGCTATGACTCTTTTCTACTTTTGAGTGCCTGCAAAGAATTGGAAAGCTGTCTGAGCACAGAGGCATGGTCTGTCCTTAAACAGAAATTGCAGGTTTTATTTTGTAACACTAACTTTGGTATTTAATCAGATGCTGAAGAGTTAATTGCCATTTAGCACTGACTGTATATTAGAATAACTCTCTGTGCACAACAGACAAAAATGCTTCTGAAAGGGTGCAGTGTTAAAGAGTGGGTTTTGTGCTATGAATTTTAAGTAGATCTCCTTACTGAATTTCCTTAAAAAGTTCTGCCTAAAGTCAGTTCAGGGTATGGTCTCAGGTGAATGGGTCAGAAAGATAATTGGTTCTGACAGTTCTTCCATAATATTCACATCTACTATATGGATTACAAGCATACATTCTGATCTTAGTCATATCAAATATTTTTAGCTATTTCTGTGGCCTGAGGAATTTGAGTGCACAGTGGAAGCATGTAACTGTACAGATAGAAGTCCCAACATAGAGATAGTGACAGGAAAATATTGAGGTTTTTTTTTCTGTTACCATAAACTTTCTGAAGTCTGCAGTGGTTCTAAAGGCAATTTCCTGGAGTCTAATTTACATTTGGTTTACATCTCATTTTAAACTAGGGAACAAATACTTGGGGTGTAAAGTGAAAGGGAAACCATAGCCATATTTATTGAATGGTGACATGTGCATTTAATCCATATGGAAGATGTGAAGCAGTATTTTGTGTTCGTGTTCAGTGTAAGGAGTTGTCCATGCAGGAATGCCAGCAGGATCCCCTACACTGAAATGAAAGAAGACATGGATAACTATTCAGCCTTGTTTTGATGCTGGTGTATGTGTGTACAAAATGGATTTGTTGTTTCAGGTAGGTGTTTTCAGCTTATGCATTTAGAAATTAAAGGATTGCTGTAATGAAATCTGTAAAGGAATTTTTTTCCTTTGGAGTATGAACCAGAAGACTGAACAAGGACCTTTTCCCCAATATATCTAATACTCTGTTTGCTTTAAGTTGCAAAACCCATGGGTTCCAAAGAATGTCAGAGTTTGCAGCCCTTGACTTTGAATAAAGAATACAGCTGACTATGTTTATTTTTCCCATAGATGTGATATTGTTATATCTAAAATCCATTAAATTTCAAAATCCACAATAAATCAGGGTATGAGCAGGAAAAGAAAACTGAGTTACAGCACTGGGGATTTGAACTGCACCCTCCAAAAACAGTAGAAATTTTCCAGAGCTAGGAATGAAGAATCAGATTTTAAAGTGGTTTCATAGTAGGAATGAAATATTTTCATTTTTTTAATTTATGTGAAACGTTTACCTGCATTGTTACTCACTGAACTTTGAGCACCCTCAGGAGGGAAATAGACTTAATTTTTTTTTCATTTTACATAAATATGACCACCCTGTTAACCCTAGTAAACAACAAAATATTGGTTAAACAGTACTTACCACTTTATGATTTTTTTTCAACTTTTGTCCACTTAAATCAGGCTTTAACATTACATGGATTGTAATGTGTGCTATTCCTAAATCTGGAATTCTTTCAGTTTGGCCTGAGAACACAATGCAGAGCACCAGACATCCCTGGCCTGGTCCATGCAGTTTTCTGGCAGGAGAACAAACCTGGTTTGCTTGCAGAAACGCTCATGGCAGGTATGGCCAGACCCAGCAGGCAGAGCTCAGTCTGGCTGCACTTGTTAACTTTTCTTTGGTTCTGGACCATATTGTTGAGTGATATCTGTGGATATCATTATTCACTCTCCAGGAGGCAGGTCTAAGCTCCTAAAGAGCCAGGAGCAAGGGAGGGAACTGCAGTTTTTTGGGTGAGATTTTTGAAATGTTAGGATTTATATCTGTAAAGAAGCACTGAGACAGTAGAGCTGATGAGTAACTATTTAAATCATTGAAGGCACTACCAAACCTGGCTCAGGAAATGTTTCTTAAAGAAACATTGTTTTTTCAATGTTCAACACCATTCAACTGCTGATCTATTCTGCTCATATATTATTCAGTATTCTATTTTCCTTTCCTATTTATTGTTGAAGATATCTGCATGACAGAAGTATTGTGTTTCTTTAGAGTTCAGCTTCTCCTGCTGTACAATTTCCTCATCCAAAGTCATGTTTCAATTTGTGTCAAATACAACTCCTGTGATAGTTGTAACCTATGTTTTTGGTGGGGCCATGATACATAAAAGAATCCCCTTTTAATTGCTTATTTTTTTCAAAAGATGAATTAAATCTTTCTGTATCATAACTGAATATTTTAAAATTATTCTATAGTTAAATAACATATTTGAATAACAAATGAGTGGTTTAAAAATATATATATTTAGTTCGTAGCTTTCTTGCCTTACTTTTTTCTTTCAATTTCTACCCCTCCCATTAAATAAACTGAAACCAGGAAAGCTAAATTGGTGTAGCTTTATTGTGGAGATACATTTTTTGCTAAATATTAATGGTGGTGCAAAAAATCACAGTGTGCACTTCATTCAAGTAATATCCATCTGTAGGGGAAATCATCATATTTAACTGTTTTCTTGGTTTAATTAATGTTTGAAAGTATTGCAGTTGAGGACTTTAATTCCTTAAATGGCAAGTAAGTAGGTCATCATCATCTTCAGGGAAAGGCTTATTTGTCCTCATTATTCCTGGGGTCCAACATTATGCAAATTTACTTCATAATACACTTGAAAGTAGTTATTGTAAAGAAGTGGGGGTATCTATAGGCAGTACTTTAAAGATTTTTATCCTGACAACAACTACAGCAAAATAGACTATAGCAAAATAGACTTGCAAACACTATTCATATACATGAATGTTTTAATCACTAATAAGGGAAGATTGAATTAATTAGAAATTCAGCTTTTCTTTCCCCTTTTTACTGGTTCTATGGTGGAAAGATTGTCAGATGCAATACTGATTTAAAAGGGTTAGTGACTCGTAAGTGCACTTAATGGCTATTTAAACTTCTACTTTTGGCAGATTAAATAAAAATGTTTAAAGACATTCATGGTGCTCTGTTAAAAAAAAAAAAAAAGTAAGGGCACAGAAGGGTGGTGAAAGAGCAATGAGCAGGCAGCATAGTAGTGTAGGCAGATCACATACTTGCATCTTTACCAACAAATGTCAGGGACCATTCCTGCCCTGCCAGCAGGATCCTGGTGGAGGCTTTTTGCACCTCTGCCATCTGCCTACCACACCTTTCTCTTCTTAGAAAAAGGAGTTGTGGTTTTAATTGTCTAGCTCTTATTTTAAAAAATTAAAAAAAAAAAAAAAAAGTTGTTCACCATGGATTTGAAGGAAGAAAGAAAGAAAGTGCCATACTGTAATAATGTGAAGGTTTTTTTTACCCCCACAGTTGTCAGTTTTCTGGGTAGGACAGTGCAATTCAAACAATTGCGTGTGTGGCAAGTGTATTTCATGCACATTTCATGTATTGCACAGAAACTCTCTAAATTGATCAGTTAGACTGGGGTGACATTTTAAGTGCATTATAGTTTGGGTTATTGGGGTTTTTATCCTGGGGAAAGGCTGAAAAACCTCAATCTAGTTGTACTTTTTATTTTAGTTTTATCAAATAGTGAGTTTAGGCAAGAGCTCTTGAGTATGTTTTATTATGCTGTCACAGAAAGCTAGTGCATTTTTTCTTTATTGCTAACATTTGTTGGGTGATGACAGGTTATCAAACAGTACAGAGCTGTTTAACACCTTGGAAGAAGACAATAAAGAAACTGGTGACACTTGCTTAACAAGAAGCACAGTATGTTTTGGGAAATCTGTCAGTGAGAAGACAGGCCTGTAAAGATGTCAGGCCTATTTTGATCTTTCTGCCCCTTGTTTGTATTCTACTGTTTCAGCTTTGCAAATGACTCCACATTTGGTACTTGAATTGAAAGGAGGCATCACATAACAAGGAAAGGACATGAAGTTTTAGAAATGCATTGCAAAATGAAAAAGATGGATACTCAGAAAATGATAATGCATTTTTAATGGCTCCATAACACTATTAAAGGAAATATTTTTTTTTAAACTTTAAATGAATTGTATATGTAGTTATTTTGGGGTGGTCTGTCAAAGTGGTAGATGTTGCATTAAATCCAAGTACTACTGAAGCATGGTACTGTGTGCCTACAGTAATCTGAGCTCTCTGTAATGATGTATGACATTCACTTTGCATGCTCAGTGCTATATTTTATCCAGCATTTGGATAGCATGATATTCTGACCTTGTCTGATTGGTGATCTCATTTTCTGTGAATGTTGCAAGAACAGTAAACAAAGCCTGGAAGAATTGTCAAGCTGACAAGTTGTATTGCGATGTATCTTTTCAAGACAAAGCCACAGAAATTTATGTGCCTTGACACCTTTGTCTCTTGTATTAAGAAAGCTTTAACTAACTTCTCCTTCAGTCTATAGTCCACTATCTAAAAATGCCACAACTTATAAAGATAACAGGTAGATAGTCTTTTAAGGAGAGACCTCAGAGGGATGGAATAATTTAGGAAAAAACCAGCAGCAGCTAAATTGTGGAAGGAATTCCAAGGCTGACAAGACTGCCTCAGCAGAAGAGTGTATGAAACATTTAAACAACAGTTCTGTATTAAAATTTATACAGGGCTATGTGTAAATATGTTTTACAAGTATGTTGAGTAGAAGAATAGTGTTTTGCATGAATCTCACAGCCATTTACAAATGTCAGTGATTGCAGGAATGCAGAAATAGTTTTGTTTTATTGTGTTTTCCTTTCACCTTCCTCTCTCACTCCCTTAAGAAACCTATAAAAGAGAACTGTTCTACTCTGTTGAAACCACATAGGGGTTTTGCATCTGGAAAATTTGAACCTAAATCTGTAGGTATCTTACTTTCAGTTGAATACTGAGCTTGTTTAATTTGCATTATTTAAATCCTGTGTTTGAAAGAGAAATTATTTGATCTAGAATTACATCTGCATAATGTAGTTGTACTTTAATTGCTTAGACTGGCTTTAGTAACTATTTTTGCTTTTAATGGGAAGTTGCTGTTTACTATACACATCTTCAGCAGGTTTTTATAAACAACGAGAACTTCAAAAGTGAGGGAAGTATATGGCTAAGTGGCAGTCTGAATAGAAAGTGGGATTACAGCATACTTCTGCTGGGATTTGGGTGTAAGGTCTCTAATTTATTTATAACAAAGTTAAATAATCTTCTAGTTGAGCAGTTAAATACTGAGGACATCTCTTTTTGGAGTCGTCTTATGCTTCAGCCAATTGACGGAAGATAAGCTGCTGTACCCATCCCTCCCAGAGCTTTCAAAGAGCAGTGGAGCTTATTATAAATGAGTGACTCATACACAGGGTGGAACAAATGCACCATTGGCAGCCCACAGAGATAATAACACTGACCTCCAGGCATTTTACAAGGGAGCTCTCTCGTGTAGGTCGACTTCCCACTGCTTTAAACCCAACCTAAATAGACTATTCACAGGCAGCTGGATTGACAGATTAGAGATTTATATGCACAAGTGTGGGCATTAGCAGCATGGGCTCTGCACATCGGGACATGAGACGTAGTTGAAATATCTGACCACGAAAAGCGGAGGGACATTTTTCTGTAAAGAAGTAGGTTTCTAAACTTTATTCAGACTTGTGAAATATGGGTGGTAGGACAGTCATAAAAGTCCAAGCTTGCAGAGTCTGTTTATGCAGGACTTCCAATTACGGGAAATTGTTTGGAAATAAGGGTTATGATAGGGCTGCCACTTCACAGGGAACATTGGAGTAGGTGAAAAGAAGACATGATTTTAGGTTCTAAGTCAAAATATGCTGTATTTGCTTTCTCCTCTTCAATACATATATATACACACAAAGGGAATAAGCAGAAATAATTTTGTAAAAGTATGAAGTTTAACATTTGTCAAATTATACTAGTTTTAAGAGGAGCTTGTGGTACTGAGTTTAAGCTTGAGAATACAAACGTGATGATTTGTACTAACTCAGACTTTTTACAAGGTATAAGTGTGTCAAATGTCCTCCTCTTTGTTAATGTTAATGAAATACAATTTGGCAGTAGAACTCATCCACCCAGTGTGTACTAGAAATTTAATCTGTGCCTTTCTGCAGAAGGAGATGTGTTCTATTGCCTGATCTTAACAAAAGGTTATATTGAAAGGAATGATTTCAAAGCAGATGACAAATTACTGAAAAGACATTTTTATTGTACAATAGCATGCTCCCACAAAGAAAAACAAGGAGTGAGTGGGACACAACACTGCTCCCCTTCCAGCATTTTCTAGCACTAATTTAAGGAAAAACACATTAAGAGACAACCTTCAGGGGATTTATTCTTTTCATTTCTTTAGAGGAATCTTAAAGGTTCTTTTTTTTTTGCTTGGGCCCTTCAGTAGAGAACATTAGCGCATGCAATTGCATCTCCCAAAAAAGGTTGTTTTTTAAAATTATTATTCCTGTTATATTCTATGTGCAGAATATGTGGCAAATACATTAATGATGCTTGATTTATAGAGACAGAAATTATAAAAACTTGTCAGAAATCTATTTGAAAGAAAATTGTGAAACAAATGAGAGTTTCAGTCCCAAGTGTAGATAAGCCAGCCTGGCTCCCTCAGTCAGCCTTTATGTGGAATATCAGATTTTTCAGATATCCCTAGATCTAATAATGTAGTGATAAAGAAAACATATCATAATGTGATATGTTTTCAAGATGTTAATTATCTAAATCTGTTCTGATACCATAGTTCCTGACTTTTCCTGAAAGCAGTGAAACGTTCCCTGCTTTTTTCACAAGTTTCTGTGCTCTGAACTTGTTCATTTAATGCCTGAGATTTGTAATGCAGTATGCAAATTGTCAATGCTGTGTGTATGTATCTAGATATTTATTTGAAAATAAGTAATTTTTATTCTCACTGAGGCAAGTGAGTTGACATTGGCAGTGACCTGGCCTCGGCCT
Organism: Melozone crissalis; assembly: GCF_028551555.1. Taxonomy (NCBI): domain Eukaryota; kingdom Metazoa; phylum Chordata; class Aves; order Passeriformes; family Passerellidae; genus Melozone; species Melozone crissalis. The sequence goes on along the minus strand of NW_026535791.1, from coordinate 54,820,850 downwards.
GGTCACACATCCCAGCAAACAAATCCAGCACAGTAATTTCCTGGGTCTTTCCTTTCTTTGTATCCAGGCAAAATTTTGGTGAAACTCAAGAAACTACAGTCATGCAAAGTCTTCCTCCAGCAATTACAGCATTGAAGATTTTGCACGTTGGCTTCAAACTCACAATTTTTCTATTTGGCAGTTGCAGGCCACAGCTGGGATAACACATATTCATTCTTTGTGACTGGTTTGTGGTGGATGTTTTTATCAAATATCAGTTTTATACAGAATTCATATTTCAAGTCTGGTTGTTTTGTCCCATATCTGAGCTTTTAACAAATAACAAAGTTGAAATGGGTGTCTGTGAGTGATAAAATATTTTCCCTTGTATTTCTGCTGTGTTATCTATGTGAACCAGCATCTACTTAAGTAGGAATACACAATTCTCAAAGATGCTAATCTGTCCTGCTTTCTAATTTCCACTTGCTTAAATTCTAATTTAAAGGGCTGTGTGTTTGGAGAACCTTTTGATTCTTCAACTATGTGGATTAGTCTTAACTCTTGTCATGACTTTGCTAGCATTTACAAGCATGTGCCTTTGATCATTTGAGTTGCTGTGAAAAGGAAGAAAAGAAGCACAAACATTTGGCATTTTCTGCTTGCAGATGTCCTACTCATCATCTCAACTCATCTTTCAGCTTCCATTCTCTGGTGTCACTTCCCTGAAAAAATTTAACTGCCTTTCCCTGAGTCCAGTATTTAATTTAGATAAGTAGAGGCATCCTTTTCTCCACAGAAGGGAATCATTTTTGTTTGAAAACTGTGATTTCTAGTTGGTTCTAAGTGCAGATTTATTTTTTTTCTCCCTGTATCTGTTCTTATTTTTGCTGCTTTACAAGATGTTGCTTTTATGCTAGGGGCTGATGATAGCCTGTGGCACACTGAGAAAATTGTTTGGGACTTTTGCCTCGCTTTGAGCTTCTGAAATGAGTAAAACAAACTGCTCGTCTTAGTAAATACATTAGTTCCTGTGAAGTTTTTGTCTGCTTGTTTATTTAACATTACACAATATTTTCAAACTCTATTTTTTTTTTTTTGCTTGCAACCCAGTTGGCGAGTCATCCTGATTTTCATTTTTGTTTTAGAGTATATGCTTTTATAAAGCATGGCCAGTCAAGCATATGTCCAAAATGGCCATATTTCCTCTTGAATGTAATAAGGCTTCCAAAATATTGACAGCCATCAGGATATTATGAGAGAAAACTTTTTTTAAAAGAGACTGTACAGTAGGAGGTTGCAGTGAAAAGCTAGAAATCTGTTAAATTTGTAATCATCCATCATAGATTTCTCCACTGGGGCCCCAAGATACTTAGAGATACTTGTGCATGCTTTCTCTACTGTGTTTTTCAGGTAAAAATCCAGTCCCCAAGGAAGTCAGTGTAATTTTCTTTGAAAGTGTCAGTGCAGTAACAGCGCTGAAGTTCATTGGACTTGCAGTACCATCTTTGCAGAGAGTGTAATTCTGGAGCTAAACAGTGGTGCTCTACTTGGAGTAGTTCTTACTACTTCAGGATTTGCCTTTTTTTTTTTGTTGATGCAGAAATGCCACAGAGAATTACAGCCTGAGCTCCTAGAAACTGTGGAGTGCTATTTGCAAGAATGTCTAGATAAAATGTCTATGCATGTATAAACTCTATCTTACTGAAGAATTACGTCTGTCTAAAATACTAGGATGACACCAAAGTTGTTGTTGCTATTTTTACAATAGATTAAATATCTGTTAGTAACTGATACATCTAGTTAGTCAGAATTACAGTAAAAAAATTACTAAATGCCTAATGTTTCGTTATCTTTTTGTCCAGTATCTAATTCATGTCTAAAATTGCATCCTCAAGTATTGGCTGTTCCAGTTGTACCCACACTGAAACATTCCCACATCATGGCCTTGGGCAACCCTTAAAACACAGCAGTTTGGTGGCTTTTTATGACAGTATCATTTAATTTATCTCTGCTGTTACTTTTGTTCTGGTGCTTCTGTTCTGTGGTGAAACAGACACACTGTGAAGGCTGAGCATATCTGTAATTGTAGTTACTTTTTATGTGTTGTGCTGTAGTCTTTTGTTGAATAATTTTTATTTGCATAGGAAACAAAGGAATTGTTTCTTATGGAGCTTTTGTGCATGTAGGATTCTAACATAATCAAAGAATGACCCTTCTCTGTAGCATAAAAGCATGTAAAATAGCAACAGTCTTTTCTTTCTATATGGAACAACTAGTGGACTTTGAGCAGAGGGATTTGGACTAGATCCTCTCCAGAGATTATTTCCAGCTTTAACTGTTCCATGAAGTTGCTATAGATATCATCTTGAAGTACTATACAAATTAGAAAACAGACCCTCTGATTGTTTATAATATGTGCTTGTTTGGACAACACATTTCTTACCAGCCAAATTAAGGGATTTAAGAAGAAAAATTGAAAAGAGGAGATAAGAAATGTGAAACACAAAAGGAAGAGTAGGCAGATACTCTCTTCATTATCCAACATAAAAATGTCTGTTTCCTTTGAAATGCAGATTTTGTTTAAGTGAAGAAAAATAAGAGAAGCTGCATTTAATTCATATTCAGGTTGATGTGAATATTTTAAAGGAATTGATAAAACACCTTGGAGGAGGGTGATGTGCTAATTTTAGATTTGCACAGGCTGTTTTTTGAGCTGCAAGAAAGTATCATTTAATTCTTTGCAGTCTGCATCAGTAAGGAATATTGCAGGTAGGACTAATAGTTATTTGGTCACTTTATGATTGCAGGTGACTTTATTCATAAGGGGACACCACTGCACTTTTGGAATTCTTAGTTGTAAGAGGAATACAGAAAAAAATATGAATTACTCTAAACTGAGTTATGATATGACCATATTGTTACAATTACAGAGAGTTATCCAGTGTTAATTTGCGCACTAGCTACCTTGTTGAATGATGTCCTTTTCTTTTTGATTTTCATTCACACTTACTTGTGAGAGGCTGCCTTAAGTCTTTGGATGAGAAATAAATCAATCGCTTTTTCTCCTCTCCTTTGAAACCTGTAATTTACCTTCACCCGTTCTCTTACCATTTTTGTGGTTCAGTTGGGCTGAGCTTTGTCACAGTGAGCATTCACTTAGCAATTGCTCAGAGGTCAGGTTAGTGCAGTGCTAACCAGGTAAATTCTCCTTCTAGCACAATCTATACCTTTCCTTCAAGCGGCACTGCAGATTCTGGTTTGTGCACTGTGCTTTCTGGGATTCTTACAGTACCACTGAAGAGGTAGTTGTCCCCCAGCTGGTTATCATTTCTTCCCACCCTGCACTATCCCCATGATTACTGCTTCTTTACTTTGCTGCTGCAATGAGCGCATCCTAACCAGTTTCAGTCAAAAGAATTTAATCTGGACAAATTTACAGTTTTTGATAAGCAGCTTAAATTTGATTGGAAGAAGTCAAAAGACCCACCTGCCTGAGGAAATCTCAGGATACAGTATTCTGTTCTGCAGAGAGCACAACAGAAGACAGAGGTGGGATATGGGGATCACCATAGCAAAATCTGAATGTAGTACTTCAGCCTTGGGGATGTCTGTGCTGTCACCCAGGGATAGAAGATTATTTTAAATGGTAAGTTGCTTATAGGGAACTTATAGGTACTTATAGGGAACTGTAACTCAGGTAGGAGTAAGGTTCTTTTGATTTACCTGCAGTTGAGAAATGCACATTCTTATTGCTGATACATTTTAAGTTGTCTTGGCAAGTTCTGTGCTCTCTGTATTCTATAACTTCCCTGGATCTGTAAAATGGAATAATGTATACCTCCCATTCTTGTAGAATGAAATATTTCAGTGAACATAGGAAGCTTATACTGTCCAGTGTCTTTGTTAGGAGTCTGCACCAGCTCAAGTCTGGTATGAATTTATGTAAATCAGCAATGAGAGACAGGAAAGAAAGAAATACGAGCACACAACACATTAAAAGAATAGCATCCAAGGGCAGCTCTGGTGGAAGGAAGGCTTAAGTTCTTGTCAAATTTTACTCGTAGTTTTATATTGCTTTAATTGCCGCCTTTTTTTTTTTCCAAGTAAGAATAAGACTGGAAAGTTCTTTTTAGGCTACTCATGCAGGCAGGTAGGGTGCTGGTCACTAATGTCTTCTTGGATATTTAATACCACTGAATTTTATAATCATTTTTCGTGGCAGCTGGTCTAGTACAAGGAAGAAAGAAAGTAGAAAATAACACAGCAATGAAAAAGACTCATTATACTCTCTACCAAGAAGATCATCAACCTTTTTCACAGTTTCTTCTAATTATATCAGTGTTTACATTATATTGTGCTAAGTAGGTGAAGGATTACACTATGGTATAAATGGCTTTCCCAAAGTGGAAGCTTTACTGGCATGTTTATGGACTATTCCATGTGTTATAATGTAAGATATGTTCCTTTTTGGCTAGATTTGCATTTTGGATTAATTCTGGCTTTTTCCCCTTCTTTTGGATGATAACTGACACCATGATAAACTGGTAGGAGTGAAAAAAATCTCCCATAGTTTGTTTTTCTGTTTCCAGCACTACATCTAGATAGATAAAGAGCTTGATTCTTCTTACATATCATCAACTGTTCTAAATAGATTGTTTTAAATTAATGTCTTCTTAATAATATTTGATAAGTTAATTTCAATTTAAAATATGTACCTGTCTGTTGTGAACATTGACTGTGTTGATTGTAGTTAACTCCTACATGGCTAACAACAGACAGTGAACTTCTTGCACTTTATGGGTGTAATGTCTTTGGATAACAGTTGGCATAATGGAATAAGAAAATGACTAGTGGATTGGTGGCCTACATAGTATTTTTCCTGCTTTGACCTCTGTCTATGTCCTTGCCATCCTGACTGAAGCTGTCACATTCTGCTTTGTAAATCATCTCAGTCTTTTTAGTGATGGTGGTTGAAGTTGATGATGGAGTTGTGAAATGTTATGAAAGGATAGTGTTTATTTCCTATATTGTGACCCAGAAAGTAAAAGATACAATAATAAGGTTCATAAGAAATCAAATTATTTCCTTCTCTTCCCTGTGAAACTAAAACTTCTGCTCTATTTTATGTTGTTCTCCTGTGTTTTCTTAGCTTCAGTAAAAAACTGGCTTTCATGTTCATATTTAAATCAGCTGTTAGAGACTGAAGAGCTACAGAGTGAGTCTGAGACAAATCTAATTTAGAGTTCAGATTGAATAATTTAATACTGAAGCATCCTGTATGTCAGCTGAGTGTGAGAAACAATCATAGCTAACTTTTTTAAATATGCAAGGTGGGGAATGATTTGGGTAAGCCCATAATGATCATTCTTCTAATTTTCTTTAAAAGCAAAATACGTCTGGCCTAGCTGGATATTATTTAAACTGTCAGTTGTTCTAATGTGTCTTACTACAATTACAATGAGGAAAGAATTGACATCAGATACCATCTGTAGCAGCTCTTTTACTTTTGGAGTTAGCATAGAAGGGTGGTTACATAATGAAATAATCTACAAAGTTGTCTGCCAAGTCTTTGATCTGTGGATCTTGCTTTTTCCTAGATGGCATGTCTCCTAAAATTATGAAAATATGTAAAACATATTGTATGACTCAGAAAATAAGAAGTGAAGTTAATATATTGTTGTTTCAGTTTCAGAGTATTTATACTAAAATTGACTTAAAAATTTCTTTACATGATTTTCCATGTTTTTTTTTCACTCAACAGACAGAATTAATGCAGCAGCAGTTTGCCTGCCTAACAAAAATATGCAATAAGACAAATTCAAAATAAAAATACAGATGAAACTTATGTGCCTTGTGATGTGCACAAAGTGCTGTAGCTGTGACAAAGTGACACCTTCAAGCTTTCAGGGAAAAATTCTTGCTGTGTCCTAAATCCCAGACTGGGACATTGCACTAATTTGTTCTCAGGGCTGAGATAATACTTGAATCTGTTTCCATGTGATCGGGAAATTATTTGAAGCACTTCTACCCTTCAGAGGAAAATATTTCATCTGGGAAAGGCACAGAACAGCAGAATCTTCTGGAGTGTGTTCCCCACGTGCAGGCAGCTCTCTTCCCTGAGAATCCAGAGTCTCTTTGCAGACACAAATAGGCTGGTCTGTATCCAGGCACAGTTTCCTTCTTGCAGGAAGCTTCTATTGCTGTCAGATCCCTTAAATCTTGTTAGCAAGCGCTGATTCCAACCAGGCAGATACAGCTGGAGCAGCTGATGGGTGTGCAGGGGTGTTGGGTAGGGAATTGAGCTGGAGGGGCAGGCTGGAGGGGAAAGAGGGAGGGAGAGAGCCCTTAATGTGAAGGCCAGACTGGTGGGCATCTCTTGTGTCACAGTAACTTGGCAGGTCTGTTGCTTCACTCTTCGTCTTCTTGAGTGCAAATCAAGAGAAGTCGTCTATTGCCCAAATAAATCATAAACTGACTTCATAGGGGAAATCACATTTTAAATTATTTGAGAGCTATTTCAGGAGCTTCTTCAGCACTTTTATAGAAATGTGGTGCAGTGCAGAAGTACTAATACCACATATTGCTTCCATCATATCATCTCTATATATTTTAGACTCTCAAAAACAACCAAACATGGGAAAATATAAACTGTTGGGAATGTGCTTTTCTATTTTTGTAAAAAGAAAATCCTTTTAAGTTTTTAAAAATCTCATTGCTTGCTATATACCATAAATCCTCATAAAAGTGTAATTGCATGTAATTTATGCTCATTCAGTACTAGACAGAAATTAATTATATAATAATTCAGTGTATCAACCTAATTTTTTTCTGCATCTGTTGTTGGAATCAACATATTGCAGAAGCTATACTTATAATCTATATATATGTACAGACAAACATTTTGAAAGGGAGTCTGGTGTGTTTCAAATTTACATAAGATTATTTTTCTCAACATCTTTTCCTGTTTATTAAACTATAATGATATTACATCATTTGGAGTCAAAGTAAGGAACTGTTGTAAATATAGATTAAGGTTTCATCAGATATTATCAATAAACCTAGTCTAAATTGAATGTCTGGGAATAATTCCAACTTTTATCAAATTGTGCAACCATTTTACAATATTTCACAGAAAAATAACAGGAAATGAGAAAATGTAAACTCATAAGTTTTCAACAGGTCTTGGAATTTTTAAGTGCCAAACATGTTTTGTATGCTCAGAATCTATTGACCAAAATCCTTTTTGAATTACAAATTATTTTCAGCCTGAAAGCCTCTTGTTAGGGAAATGCAGCCTGTGAATGCTAATTTGGATCTACTTCAGCAATTAAGAACTGTAGTTTGAGCTGCGCATATTTTCTGTGAACAGTTCTTTATTATAAATGTGTGAATGCAACACCTAGAAGTTATGCTAATAAAGTTGCCATCAGATTTAACAGACAATGTTAGTAATTAAACACAATATTTTTAAAAGTGGTAAAATGGTCTAAAAACCAGAACAGTTGTAAAGTTGTAGAAATTTGTGTATTCTGCATTGTTAAGAAGCTTCAGCAGACAAAGTTCACTGTTAAATCCTGTGCAATAATTTAGGTACTTGTTGAAAGGTATAGACAAGAACTATGAGGAAGCAAGATAATAAAATCACCACTTTATAGACATTTTTAAAATAAAATACATTTGTATACAATATTTATTGCTTTAAAATTGTTGAAGTTTAGTAAACAAAGTTTTGAATGTTTCATATTTTGACATTATGCTGAAAATGTGCTCTGTGGAAAAAATTATCTACTAATCCTTCCCTGATAAAATGTAAAACTAATTGCACTGGAAAGAAATGGTAGGACAGAATTGCAACTTTTCTTTAAAGGGGAAACTGTTTCACACCTCGAGTAGACAAGTGCATAAAGAGAGTTGAACAATGTAAAACTTTAACTTTAGAAGCTGCTGATGAAAAAATACAAACTGGGATAGGTATTTGCAGAAAGTTAATTCATTAAACAACAGAGATGGTAAATGAGTGCGGAAAAAAGACCTTTTGTGATTAATAGTCTCAGTTTTCAACTATCTATTATCATGACATGTATGATATGATCAGAAGTTATCTTTCAAGACTCAATTAAAGCAATTATAGCTGTATTGAAAGCCTGCTGAAGTAAATGCAGATATCATTGATGTTGGTTGGCTTTGATTCTAAACCTTATTGGCTACTTCTGTTTAAAAAAAAATATTTTTATGATAGAGTTTTCAGAATGCAATTCCTTGCCCTTCCTCTGATTGATTTTCATTTGGCCAGTGATATATCTTTATTTCTTCCATTTTAAGCTTTTCAGTGTTTGATAAAGATCTGTTAATTTATATTTTTTGCTCTCTACCAAAATATCAGTTTGAAGAAAGATATTTTTCTCTCTCCTTCTGACTGGATTTTTCATGTTGTTGAGAAGCACTTGAGAAACTTTTGAGCTTTTTTTAAAGAGAATTTCTGAAAACAGTTGCATATGCTTAAAACTCTTGTGAAGATGCGGAGCAAAGAGTGTGTAGTTGGCATGGAGGGTGAGATATTGTAGAGTGGTAAAAGGCAAGGACAATTCACAGCTCGGCTGAAATTTGGAAATTCTTGCTGCAGACCATGGAGGCCAGAACTGAAACCTCCAAGTCCCATATTCCTATATCCCTCCAAATTCTCCAAGTCCCATAACTTCTTGCTTTCAGAGGGGACATGTGACATTAGAATAAATAGCTTGACTTGCTTCTTAATACAGGTGTCAGTTTGAAAATACAGTAATACAGGTGTCAGTTTGAAGATAAAGTAAGAAGTTGAGATATATGCAATATATATTACTGCAAACACTATTGTCCAGCCTTAAAGTGTATAAGCTTTTTGCTTAATTTAGTAGCAATTAAAACAGTATAAAAATGATTTAATGAATAAATTTTAATTTCTGTGTGAAAATTTGTTAGTTGGACCAGTCATAAGCAGCATGGTGACGTTAGTGTCTTCTTTGTGAGTACATTTTCTAACTCTCAGATTGCCCAAATTTACGTGTCTGTATTTGAGAACTTGAGCAAAAATAGGGCAAATCTTGCTTTATTCTTTTAAAATACAGTACTCCTTTCTTTCAGGATTGTGGCAGCAGTTCACATCTTCTAAATGCAGGAGAAAAATGCATTAGTGCTTCCTTTTTTATTCATTTAATGGTCACTTTAAAATACCTTTTTTTTTTGTTTGTTTGTTTAGTAAAAAGATGAGGAAAAAAGAAAATTTCCAAGACAATTAATTTTGAGGTTGGCTGTCCATAAGTCTGTTTTCTGTATCAGTTGATGTGTGAAGGGAAAGTCTTCGCTGTCCTCAGCTCCTGGTCCCATCCAGTGCTTTATGCTGACTTGGCAGTGGGCAAGGGCAGCTCACATCTGCCTGGAAGCTGCTTGGGCAGAGGAGATGAGCGCCTGGAGGCTCCTCAGCACTGCCAGCCTAAAAGTGTGTTTACTTTTTATACTGAAACACAGTGGGCAGCCCAGGCAGAGCAGGAGGACAAGCAGAGCTGCTGCCCGCAGTTGGTGTGGTTTTTGCTGTTCTTGGAGCCCACACCTGCTCATCTCTGCCAGCTGCTTGCTCACTGTGGGTACAAAGGACAATGGGAGTGAAGTCTCCTCTCACTTGCAGTATTAACAACTGGGGGTGAGAATGCCATTTCTGGACTTCATCTTGACTAAAACTTTTGTATGCCTCTCACTTAACCTTCACTGATTGCTTTGTAAAGACACCATCTCTCATTCCCAAACTGAATTGAGTGAGTTGGACAGCACTGTTGTTCTGTTTTGCTGTCACTTGATTTGTGCTTGGTTGGAAAGGCTCTGCAAGAAGCAAGGCACTGGAAGGTAAAGCCCACTACAGGTCTTGTGCTGTGCATGATTTGCATAAAGTTGAGTAAAGCTTTTGTAAAGCATGAGCATAATTTGGAGGGGGTGGTGGTGATGATGGTGGTGGTCGAGTGTGTGGAACTAAACAAAAAACACTGAAAAGCTTTAGCATATACACACTCTCAAGCATATTTATATATAGGGAGAGGATGGTAAGTATTCAAGGACTGATGATGTGTTCCTTGTGTAGACTTGGAAAGAAAATGCCACTGCTTAGTCTGCTATTGCTTTCCTGTGTTTTTGAAGACATGTTTCAAACATGAAATGTCCCTATCTTCTATACTGTGTATTCTCTTATATTAGTCAAAGCAATCCTATTAAAGCTACATTTCTGCTTATTTTTTAAAAAGAAATCTTGCTCTAAGGTAGTTGTCATTTAGAAAAAAGGCACTAAAATGCTGTGATGGAGGAAATAGCTTTTGGACACTCATATAGGAAATGTAATGATTGATTGTCCATCTTGGGAATAACTGGAGCAGTTTGAGTTATTAATATGGTACATAACAAACTTCAGAGTATTTTTTTTCTTCTGAGATATTACATGGAAGTTTGCAGAGTAAATGAAATTTAGTTCTACTATTACAGTGGGAAAGGGCAAAATGTGCCAAAAGTATCCATGAAGGAAATAAAATAAAGCTCTTAAAAGAAAGCCTTAGATTATAGTATTTGCAGTGCAAGTCAGTTACTTGAGAACAGTTAGTGCTAATAAATGAACTTAAAATGCATTACAGATGAGGCTGGTATGTTTTTTCTCTTCAAATTCTTGGATTGGATTTGTGCCTGAAGAGATATGGTGACACTATTCCAGAACTGAGCTATAGAGGTTTTTGGCTAGAAGTGTTCTACTTTAAAGACTACTTTGAATGGCCTGAACACCATCCCTTTGCCATACTGTTGTCAGGTCCAGGAGAGGAGACAAATACAGAATTTTATCAGCAGCTGGTTTGGCAGTATGGAGCTTTTCAATACTTCTCTATCAAAATACTTACAGGGATGTAATTACAATGGCATAAAAGGGCTTTTACTGGCACAGACTGTTTCAACATAACTGTAATAGGCTCTGCCTTTCAGAGCACATTTTATGGTGCTGTAAGATTCGTCTAGATTAGAATGACTTTGTATGTATCATGTGTCTTAGTAACCAAAATAAAGCCTGAGATACTCTCAAGAAGTTTAGATTTGCTAACACAGATGAAGTCCATGCCTGCCTACAGTGATGCTCCCTTGCTGGAAAAGCACTTATGCTGGAAACATCTTGATGTATTTGTTTGTTTTTGTTGGTGATCTTCAGGCCTGGAAAGTACTGGGGTAGTTACACTGAGCAAGAAAATGCATTAAAGGAGTGAGAAAGAAGTAAATCTACTGTAATGAACACAATGTAGAATAATAGAATCTTTAAGCTACTCCTAAATGTCTGAAGGAAAATTATATTCAGAGAAGGAAACTAAAAAAGACATTATTTGAAGTGTCTTAAAAATTCAGGTATAGATTAGTCTAAGAGGTTAAAATTAAAAAGAGATGGATGTGTTTGGACAATGAGCTGTGACAGCTGTTACTGCTCTTGCCTTTTGTAAGAATATGACTAGAAAGATTGTTTATGTAAGTGGTTTGGCCTAAATGTTGTTTTGGAATTTGTGCCAAATACATAAATTATTCTTAAGATACTTTGAGCCAAAATCTGTCTCCTTGATTGCCTAGACAGCTTCTACTAATTTTAATGAAGATTGCATGTTTTAATTGAAGCACAAAATTAGGTCTCTGATACTGAGATTGTTTCTATATGAATGTGTAAGCAATTTTAGGATACTTGAAGAGCACATTTGTCAGATGCATGTAGACTTTTATAGCGTTCCATTAGGCAATTGTAAAATGCAGAACAGAGGGATTATATTTCTTCAGTCAGGCATTATTCAGATGTTTTTAGTTGTCAAATCCTGAAATATTCTTCATTCTCATGTATCTAAAACCTCTAATCAAAAATTTTTGAGCTGTTCCCTAAAAGGGTTTTTTTTTCCTGATTGGGTTTGTAACAATTGGCATAAACAATACAGACTGTATATATATTTTATGTTACAAGTAATTCTGTAAATATTTTCAGTGTACTAGTAGTTTTGTCATTAGGCCATGACAATTTTTCATGGTAGTAGGAAACTTTTATCTAACTTTTACTGAGATTGGTGAAAATAGAGAATTAGTTTTTATTATACATTATCAATTGATGCATTTATTCATACAAATATAGGATGGTTACCTTAAGGTGCTTATATATTAACCTCCAGCAATTTGCCCGAAGAAGTAATGTGGAAAAAATAAAAAGACAAAGATAATTTGCTTGAATAAGCAAAAACTAGTGTCTTGCTGGTTCGATATATAGGCGTAAACATATTTGAAATATTTGAAAATATTACAGCAATATTAAATTATATAAATTAAAATTTGGTTGAGGGAATAAGTATGAGAAAAATTACGTAGCATATAAAATCACGTGACTGGTGGTGAAACAGATTATATTTTATGTCTTGGACAGAAGTCTCTTCTTGAGAAGTTTTCTTTCTATCTACTTTTCTGAGTGTTTTTGTATTTCAGAAACAGAATATAGCTACAAGATTATAAATGTCTGCCTGAAATAGTTGTTACAGAAGTATTCTGTTTTCAGGAATATTCTGGAGTATTACAGTTGTTGGGTAAGAAGTGGTTACTCAACATTATAATTCCACCATGCCAATCAAATCAACAGTACTTTGATCACTGATAGGATTTGAGATTCAGACACCTGAATCTTGAATTCTCTACAGTTATTATATGATGGAGATATCCAAACTGTTGTCAACAAGGACCAAATTACTAACCTCCAGAGAGATAATTATCCTGCCCTGTAGGAAACACCAGGGTGTCACCCACTGGGTGGTTTTTCACTTGCCATTGACTGCATTGGTGAGATCCCCATCAGCAGTGACAAGTTCAGTCCCTGCCGCACCTGTCTCAAGCAGCTCAGGTATCTGAGACTGAATCCTGCAGAGGGGACATAGTGTTATTTACAAATGAACTCCTGGTTCCATTGGAGCCTCTTTAGAGTTCTGGAGGCATCCATGTGGGGTGGCAGGTGTGAGATAGCTAAGAAAAAGTCTGGCTTTCAGGAATAGCAGCTGGAAGCTACCCATTATTTTGGGTATAGGTATCTGTGAATGGGCAATGGTCCTTGGTACTTTCTTTCCTGATGTTTGGTTTAAAAAGGAGATTTTAATTAATAAAAGAAAATCCCTAGAAGATTTCATAAAAAGAGCTATAGAGAAAATAAAGCTATTGGAAAATAAAACACGTGGTAATATCCTGACTGAGTGAAAAGCTGCAGTGTTTGCTTACACATTAATTTACCCTCAAGGATGTACTGCAGTCCTTACAGATGACTTCACACAGAAAGGTTTGTAGGACTGTGTTTTCAGCTCCCCTCTTCTGTTTCCCTCATCAATTGTGCCATTGTTTTCTTTCTTCCAATTGCAGGGAGTCCTCCAACCTACCATCTTATCACTCCTGCCCAAACTAACCCTGTTTTTTATTGAGATGTGTGGTAAAAAAAATCATCCAGTTAGAGCTGCTGCAACCACAGAGTTCTCAAGTAAAGATTTTTCAGGATTGTCAAATTTTACAGTTTACAATGACAGTAACTACAGGCCAGCTCGCAGCTACATGCTTTCTATACCACACTGAGCATTCTGGTACTCTTATCTAGACATGCCTTACTGTGAGGTTTAGGATGCCTCTGAGCAATCAGAGGGAGTCAGTTCCTGAGATTGGTGGGCACCTGCAATCTGTGCTGATTTAATCTGGAATTATGACTTCTGGTTCAGACCCTTTGGCTGTAGTTCATTAACTAGTGTGCCTTTCCTCGCATATATTTGCATAAAAAGGCAGCTATCCATTTCATCTGCCAGCATAGTGCTGTGCAATGTGCTGCTTTCAAGACAGTTGTTCTCTGAGGGCTTAATGCCAATTTACTTCCATAATCTTACTCTCTGATTCCTCTGAGAACTTGCTCGAGAGCCCTGTTAAGATGATTGCCAGAAAACCAGGTGAAGCATTACATATCCCAAAGGCCAATGAACATTTTTTTACTGTGCTACAGCATCACCTTTATCACAATTATATTCCATTTCCAACAGTCATAGAATCAGTTAGGTTGGAAAGATCATCAAGTTCAAGTGTTAAAGATCATTTCATCATCTTTGCATCCGCACACTGTGATAGCTCACTTTAGGATGTCCAGAAGTGTATTACTCTAAGTCTTTGCCTTTATGTATTGCAGTTCATGACAGGAAAGATCAGTGTGTTTGAATAACATTTGAAATCAGTGGATAATTGATTACAATACACAGCTGTCAAGTTAAAGTTAAAAAAACCCCCATACCTATTGAGTCACAATTCTAGAGTACTTTTAGGAATGATGTGTGACACTTATCAGCTAAATTTCGAATTTGAGAAGAATTTTGTTTGTCTGGTTATCAATCTAACTTAATACAGTGATGAAATGTAGTGATGTCTGTTTGAGCTGCAGAGGTGAACTATGAAATTCATGTGCACTGAAAGCAGAGTGTACTCCTGAGGAGTACAGACAGTCTGTGACAGTCTGGACAGCCAAATTGTCTTCCCTTCTGCCTTGGAAGTACAAATGGAAGTAGAAATGCTCAGTAGTCTGTCCCAGACTATTGACAGGGAAAATGTATCCAGCTCAATTCTTCCAGCACAAGGCTGAAGTTTGATTTAACAGTTTATGTTCTATGACAGTTTAATCAGAACTATTTATTTATTAACTCAGCTGCCAGTTTGTCCTGCTTACCTCTCAGCACCATAATGTTAACCTTCATTATTCAGCCTTGGAGAGAAAATCAGATATTAGCTGGTTTTTAGACTGTGGTTTTATGGCTGGCTTAAGCTGTTTTAAGTTCAGACTATCAGTTAAAGAGGTGTTTACAGACTCCTCTCTTTCTTTTTTGTCCAAGTCCCCAACCCAGACATCTGATTTTTATGAGACTACAAAGTGAGTTGAATGGGGAAGTTTGCTTACCTAAAAACTGGTCATTTTTTCATCTAGAATGCCTCTTTTAGCACATTTACATCAAAATAAGTAGGTTAGTAGGAGCTAGTTCCAGTTCAGGACTGCCCCTGTTTTGATGGCATTACGGATTTAGATTTGTTTATACTCATCGTATAATCATAACCTAAAAACCTGTAACAATTAGAGATAAAGAAATTTAGTATGGATCTGTACCCTTCCTTGCTCATGTGAGGCATGCATTGAAAAATAATAGGAGAGAAGGCATTTTTAATAACTTGAAAAGAATTTGAAACAAAACAGCTATTTTGCATTTAATTTTTCCCCCTCAACTAATATGTGAAACTATCTAACCTTCAAAATATTTCCAAGCAGTGTTTATTTTATGAATTACCATGTAAACTAAAAGAATTTTAGTAGTTTCAATGTTTCATTAGACTGTGTTAAGATACATGAAGAGATTATTGTGAAAGGATTCACATTGTCTTTTCACAAAAGATTCAATGAATACAATAGAGTTTCTAAACATGGGACAGAAAAACATTCAGTGTATAGAGGGAATATATCTGAAAAAAGCCAAGATAAATGTAGAAAACTTGTCAGAATTTCCTGTACCTTTTTGCTTTTTTCTTCTTGCTGTACTTGGGATTAATTGAATTATAGCTTCTACTTTTATAGAATTAGGCAAGATTTCTATTACATAAATGGAATGCAATTCTAAAAATATCTGTAGGAGCACCATATTTGTTTGTTATTGCTGATCATCTTCACTGGTTTACTCTGAAATTTAAAAATATCCAAATTTATTGTCCTTAGATTTTTTTTTTCACTTCCACTCAGATCATCAGTCTACTTTAGGTCAATAGATTTTAATCTACAACAAGCATAACTTCTGAGCGCAATGAAAAGTTTCTTGAGTTACTATTATTAGAATGATTGGTCTATCAATGAGGTGGACAAGAGATATATTTAAGACTCTTTAGGCCAGGCAGTAGAACGCATGCTTCATAGTAGGGGATTAATTTTTTTTTCTAGACAACCTCCTATTTAATTTTCCTGTTCCTTTTGCCATAATTGCGTGGAGAGGCGCGCACAGATGCCCGCTGCCAGCGTGTGATGCTGGAGCTGGCGGTCAGAGCAGCCCCACAAAGGGAGGCTTTTCAGGTCCCCCAGTGAAACAACCACTGCATTTTATTGTGCCGTGAAATTGGAAGTGAAAAGCCCCATGGCTCTTGCTGCTTAGTAATGCGGAATATGTCGCTTCTGATGGTGGTGGTAGTGCTGGGAGGGAAATGGAAAGCCAGGGGAGAGAAACAAAGTAACGATTTAGACAAAGAGGGCCTCCCTTTTTTTTTTGTCCTCTCTGATTGTTCGGTGGTCTATAAAACCTTAGAACTGTGGTGGATACAAGCAAAAAGAACATTTAGTTGCGGCTCTCTCATTCAGAAATGTATGTGTGAATTTGCAGGGTGATGTATAAGGCAAGTCATCTGTTATCAGAAGAGTTCACTAGTTTAACTCATTTATAAAATGGCAACAAAAAAATTGACTTTTCTTGGAGAGAACAGCGCTGCTCTGACAGACACTTTAAGTTACACAGCAAGATGGTGTTTATAACAAGACTGTGTGTGGCTTTCTGAAGCTGCCTTGTAACAGATTGGAAGGGGAAAGTGCCAGCTTGAAGAGGCTTTCCCTTGTCTGTTTAAAATTAAAAGAATGATGTTTTCTCAATGGAAATTCTTTACATATATAAAATGTCAAAATATTTATGCTCACTTTTACTTTATAAGTATTATGTAATCACTAAAGCAAATGGTCAACTATTAGAAAATGAAAAGGCAGTTTATGAGAGAGACATTTTAGTACATAAGATGGTCTTATTTTTTATAGAATCATAGAGTCATTTAGGTTGGAATAGACCTTTAAGGTCATCAAGTGCAACTATAAAGTTATCTGTGAGCTGAGCACTATTACTGCTGCTGGAAACAACTGGTGGAAGTCCTCCCACAATTCTAATGTCTGGAATGGAAAAGCTGTTACATTTTGCAGCCTTGTGTTGTTTGTAGCAGTAAATCTTACTGTTATTTTTATTCTATCTGCATGGGAGGGTGGCAGGGAACAGTGGCCTAGAAACAGTAGGGACATACAGGTGGAAAGTTTCTTGTTGTGTTGCTTACTGTCTAAGTTCCAGATGCAATCTTGGAGAAGCTTTAAAAGCAGAAGGGAAAAGGTTGACTGATCTGTGACGGTTTGGTGGAACAGATGCAAACATGGCAAATCAGTTCATTGGTAAACTGCACTGCAGGGCTGCAGCCTGAAGAAAGTTTGGACAGAGAAGCAAAACTGCTAATATTGTTTAATTGAGGGAGCTCATTTCATTGTTCATTAATACAGTAGCTACACTGCCAAAGAAGTCTGTATGTAAGCAGTAGCACAGAAAGAAGCAGGAAGGCACTAAGCAATTAATGCTATTACCACTATCAGAAGGAGTCTGTTACAGAGAGCTTCTTAATGTTTTTAAAGTGTATCACTCTTAGTTGGATTTGAAATAATTTATGCTCTTTGCTGCAGTATGTATTTTGTGTGTGCACTTGTGCTCCAGGCTTGACTTGCTGCTTCATAGCATTTTGCCAATTCTATGTCTTAAATCTTGATGGGTGAAAACTCAGAATGTGGAGATTTAGAATAAGGGCTAGGAAAGGGTTGAAAAAACCCCCAAACTAGCTGGCTCTTGATGCAGCACATAGAAGCAAGGTAACAGAAGGATAGGGAAATGGTCTATGAGGCAACACTTTGAATAGAGGTAATTAGAAAAACAATTTTAAGTCCATAGTAGGTTGGTAGGTGAATCAAAGATGTGAAAAAAAGAAGGGAGTATAAGAGAGTATTATCTCTGTAGCAAAGAAGTGGTGGTGGAACAGCTGTGGCACTGAGAAAGAGCCAAAATATTTGTACCTATTGTAAGCATTTCAAAAGAACTCCAGGAGGATCAGGAATGCTGCTGGGGCATACCTCTTCATGGTGAAGGGCTGACATTCAAGTCTCTCTTCTAGAGAAGAACTCATTGCTTATACAAGAGGAAACAACTTCAACAGGGGAGAGAAGGCTCCATCAAATACTCTATGTTTAGGAGATTAATCTTGAATGTAGGAAATTTGAGTTCAATTCCATGTTTCAAAATCAGGCAAAATAAGATCTCAAATTGTTCTTTGGTGACTGTTAAACTTCAGCTTATGAGGCAGAAAAAGAGAAGAAAGTACATATCCTGGTTTCATATGCTGGTACAAAACCTTGTAAACAAATTTTGACAAGAACTGGTCAGGAATGAACAAATGTTTGGGAGCCAACTTTCTGTTGACATTGATGGCCATGATTTTGACTAGGTAACAAAGAATAGAAACATAGAAATGAGTCTTAGGATTATTCTGTCTTTTCAAACAAACACTTCTGCTGGCAAAATTTGACATGCCAGACAACTGAGCTATACAGATAGATACCAAGCTGTCAGAGTTGAAAATTTTTTTCATTCTGAAAGGATTATGGTTGAAAGTGTTACATTTCAGCTGAAGTGTGATGGTATGACTTCCCCTCTTTCGTTTTCTATTTTTTAATTTATTTTTTAGTAGTAATTTACTTCTCAAATATTTAATGTCAAAACAGTTCCTTTTTCAACACTTTCAGTGATTCTTGCCTTTAGTATGTGTACAACTTTTTCTGGCACCTTTTACTTTCTGTTTAATTTTGGGAATTAACAACAAAGGCTACATGGACTTCCAGAATATTTGACCTGAAGTTCTTGGCAATGGTCTTGGTCTTTCTGGTGCCATAATTTTAGGAACAAAGCCTGTAATGCTACTTTGTATATTTAAAGGTCTGACAGACTTAAATGATATACTGCGACTAGCCCTTTCCCTATCTCTGTTCCAGGAAATACTGGTACTGTTCCTAGTCAGATCCTATAGGTCATAAGGCTTCCTTTATTTGCTTAGGGTATTGAAGGTATTCAGTAACTCAAATTGCTAACAGTTAATATTGTGGGACTGGCACCCTGATGTTGTGTACTGAAATGAACTGGGCAATTAAGAAAAATAAATGTTGCAAGCTCATGTTTTTGTTAGATAACCAACAATTGGCTCTTCTGAATATTTCCCTTACTCTAAGTCCTAACTTGATACTGGTAAGTTTGCATAACTGTGGAGAGTGGTAATGCCTGTCTCTGTGTGTGCTTTCAGTCCCTCCACACCCAAGTAAAATAAATACACACCAAATGCAGCTATTTGCCATAGCAGTTTAAAGTATGCTGCTCAACTTTGCACCCAGTTGAATTACTCAGAAATGCTCCATTCTGCTCTGAAATAATTATTTGAATGACCAGGCCACTCTCCAAAGTGCTGGTAACAGACAGGAGACAGTTGCAGCTAAAACTGCTGTAGGTTGTTTTACTAGCTGTGTTTCTAAGCCTTGTGTGAGGCTGAGTGAGCAGAGCTGTACTCAAGGTTTTGATCACATCTCTGCTAAAGTAGCAAAATAGAGCTTCAAAGAAATGTGTCAGTGTATTCTCCTTCTCTTACTTATCTGGATATTATTTTGAACAATTTTTTTTTCTATGTCCTTCAGAATTTTATAATTGGAAAATACTTATAGGTATGTTCTGCATGTCTTGGTGAGGTGAAGGTTGTAATGGACTGCTGTGAGACACTGACAGTCCCATCTGCAGAAACCCTTTCCTGTTTATTGAGAGGACACTTCTTGGATGTGAGAACAGAAGTTAAACTTTTTAATGTTCGTTTAGAAATGCAATTTTTAAAAGCATTTCTTATCTAAAATAAGTGGTATGTCTTACGTTCTGTATTTCACCTGCAGGTTGTATATGTCATCCTCCTTAGAGAACAATTATTAAAAATAAATCTCAGTTGGATATATAATATGTTTTGTGTCTCTGTTATACAGTTTTGTTATTCTTTTCATAAAGGATGTAGCAAAATCTGCCAGGAAATACCCTCTTGACTAAGGTCAGGGCTGAATAGCTTATACTCCTTCTTATGTTTTCATGTTAGTGCTCAAGACAAAATACTGCATTCCTGCAACCTAACCCTGGGCACTTTTAATGCCAAGTTGCTTGAGGTCCCATGTGAATTAACCAGGGAAGATTTTTGGGATGTTCATCTCAGATGAATCCCAACCTGCAGGTGCACCCTTGTGTGGTGTGTTACAATCTGATGTGATGGTGGCCATGGGGCTGCTGTTCCTTGTCCCCGTCAGTTTGTAATTGCTGCTCTAGGACCCTGGAGGTTTGTGCTTCATTGTTTTACCTTACAGTTATTGAGGATTCAGAATAGTTAAGGTAGCTGTAACTGCACCTCCAACAGAGACACTATTCCCTTCATTTCTGTGCCAGCCATTTTGTTGTTTCCTTGTTCTCAGCAGTAGACTTCTAAAATGTACAACACAATCATTATTAGCCCTAAAGCATAAGATTAGACTGTCTAAATGTTGGTTACAAATGAAGGATTTTTCCTTTTCTTTATATATGGGTATAAACATTCATTAATTAGAATAAAGTAGTACTTGCAGAGATAAATTCCACATTAGCAACCTGTTCCTTATCATCTATCCTATCACAATCCACATCAGGATATCATCAATACAGAACAATAAAAAACACATTTCAAGAAATCTAAAACCCCCTAACTATTTAAAACCGAAGACCTGGCTTTCATTCAAAACCAGCTCTACAATTAGCAATACTTTTAGACAGTATCAGCTGGATTCCCAGTGTACATGATAATGTCACAGAATAACCCCAACTGTAACTAATTTAATTAAGACTTGATCCTTGAATACAAAATCACTCCTTTTCACCAAATCGTGATGCTCACTGACCTACGGGAGGGAAAACAGGCAGCACAGACAGGGAACCATTCTCTGTCATTTAACCCTTTTGTTTATTCAGCTACAAGGGAAATATATTACTAGTGTAATTCTCATGAGAACCTTTTTAACATAAACAGAGGAGTAACTCCAGGTAGCCACATGAAACTACTATTTTACACAAAAAGATTATGTTTCACAGCTGTTTCCATTAGGCTTTCAAAGTTTTGAAGATATGTAGACCTCTCCCAGTCTACATTGTGTAACTGAATTTAGGAGTTGGCTGTGGTTTAAACTGAGCTGACAACCAAGTCCCACACAGCCCCTCATCAGTTCCCCCCATGATGGGGTGGGGGTAGAGATTCAGAAGAGTAAAAGTGATAAAACTTGTGGTTGGAAAGAAACAGAGTTTTATAGGTAAAGCTGTAGAAGTTGCGCATCTGAGCAAAGCAAAGCAATTCATTCACTGCTTCCCATGAACAAGCAGGTGTTCAGCCATCTTCAGGAAAGCCAGGCTCCATCGCATGTGACAGTGACTTGGGGGGACAAAGGCCATCCCTCTGAATGCCCTGCCCTTCCTTCCTCCCCATCGTTATGTGCTCAGCAGGATGCCCTGTGACATAGGATAGATATCCCTTGGGTTGGTTGGGATCAGCTGTCCCTGCTGTGTCCCCTCCCAACTCCTGCACCCCCAGCCCTCCCTGGTGGGATGGGGTGAGGAGCAGAAAAGGCCTTCATGCTGTGTGTAAGCATTTGTAAGCACTGCCCAGCAGCATCAGAAACATCCCCATGTTATCAACACTGCTTCCAGCACAAATCCAAAGCATGTCCCATTTTAATACTGTGAACAGAATTAACTCTGTCCCAGCTTAAACCAGCACAGAGCTAAAATGTCATGATAGCACACTGAGCTCTAGAAAGCTGATGACTAGTGCTCTGATGATTCATTCTGCTAATGAGAGAGGAGAGGGAAAAGAGAGAAGCAAGAGCCTGACTGGCATAAAATGGATCTCACAAAATGCTCAGAGGCTTCTTGAAGAGCATACATCAACCTGCAAGCTCATATGACACCTACTGATTCTGCAGTTGAACACTTCTCTTGGGGTTCATGTATTTTTTTTCAGCTTGAGTAACTGATTTTTTAGGTCAGCTTTACTTCTAAGAGTTTATTTTAAAGAAGATAGGTGTGTTCAGGGGGTGCCTGACCTGACAGGGTGTATGAGTGCCTGAAATTGCTGAAATAGCTGAAGTGCTGCAATGCCTCATCTTTGGCACTTGGTCTCAAAGAAAGGTACCCACAAACTGAGTGCAACACCATGTGTCATACCATGAGTTACTGACATGGAGCAGTGCTCATGAGCAGCCTTTGAATCAGTTGAGCTGCCCAAAAAAGTGGGTTTTGGAGAGCACTGGGAATGATCCCCTGGGGCAATGAGATTCACCTACCTGCCTGTGTAGGATTCTTCATTCTTGAAATTCTCACTGCATATAGTCCTGTTGACCTTTTAATTTTATTACATACAGTCACACCTATGTTTTTTGAGGAAGAGATTTAAACTGAAGATTCAAAAATGTAGAACAGGGATCTTCAATAAAGTGTGTTTAACTTCACCTTCAGAAACAAGCACTTCTCTCATTTTAATATGCCGAATGCAAGTAATTTGCTGTCCCATCTAAAAGTTTAGGAGGATGTGAATGAACACAGGAGAGACAAATGTGTAAATAGACTTTTATAAAATGCATTGACAAAAATGTTGTACATTCCTCAAATGGGCATCCAGACTCCTAATATTTTTCACCAAGCTACCATGGTATTCATTGGTTTGAACTAGTTAAATGTCCATTTACTGTTCTTTAGACATCCCACAATCTGATTTTTGAGAAACAGAAAGATGTTTTTAAATATCTTAAAGATGTTTAAAAAGCATCTTTAAAACATTAAAGATGTGTAAAAAGCCCAAATATCAAAATAGTTATTTCTCTCTTGCTGCCTATTTCTATTTTATGTTGTGTTTACAGCCCCTGTGCTGATATCTCCATATTCAAAATCACTTCTCTTGGGGTTCCATTGGCTGCAATTGTATAGTTAAATGTACCCATCACAAAGTAATTCTCTCTGGGACTGATGAACAGCATAGTCTCCTCTGACTCTGGGTAAATTCCTGACTCTGTTCTCTAGGTAGTGTCTGATAGTGAGCAAATGCATTTTTCAGGTACTTGTTCTGAAGCATGGCCAGTTATTAGGCGATTGTCCAGTGAAAGCTGTTTTGTGGTTTTTTTTTTCCTCCCAACCATAAGTTCCATATATTTAAGTTCCATCGGTCAGCAAAGCACTTATATTGTATATATATTGTAAACATAAGCCATGAATTTCTGACCTTGCTGTTGGGTGCAGTGACAGTGAAAAGTATAATTATGTTCCAGCTGTAATACTTAGATTCCATTGTTTTTATGACAGATTGCATATGTCTTAGTTTCTACTCTGATGAGGTAAAAAGCCTTATTAGACAAAAATATTGTGGATAGTCTCTTCTACTCTGACAAATTTTTTTTGGCTGTATAAATAGTTAAAATAGTTAATTTTCAGCCATTTAATTTAAATATGATATTTTATTAAATATATAGTAATTGAATAAATATGTATTTCAGTACTTAAATAATGTTTTGCAATTCATTAGATTTTGAAAAGTGCTCTGTCGGTGTAGTTCTCTTCTAGTCAGATCAAAGGCATCATTTCCTAAGCAAAAGTGTTAGTAGACGTATTTTGAAAGCCCCTTTAGTAACTAATGTAAATGGCATGCATAATTATGCTAATCTTCTGGTCGCTTTATTTATAGAGTAAAAATTAGAATGGAAAAGAATTCTCTAACATGGTCCCTAAATACACTTTTTTAAAAAAGATTAAATAAACAATACAATCCAACATATTTATAAGCAATCACATCCATTTTCCTTGAGTGAAAGAGTATTTTGCTCCTTTTACCCAATTTTATGCAGTCTAAATACCAGCAGGTCTGTAGTATTATATTATGTATAGATTTGTACCTGTGATAGTGTGTGCATGTACACTCACTCTCCCAGCCCTCCCAAATTTTGAGGGATGACAAATACTGGGGTGCTTTCTATTAGCAATTTTGGCTTTTGATACGATTACTTAGTAGAGAATAATCACTCTGCAGCAGTCTGGATGAGGAAATAAAGCCTCCAAGTTCCAGATTTAAGCACTGGGTTTGATGAAACAAGCTCTTTAGGAGGATTTGAGTTATCAAGGCCACTGTGATTGACCCTCACGATCTACTGACCAGTGCCACTATCCCCTAATGTTTAGTGCTGTGCCCCACATCTCATCCTGCCTCAGCAGGGCAGAGCCCACGAGTGGTGCCAGGGCAGGGTGGGTGGTGGCACCAAGGGACCAGTGGCACCTGCCAAATGGATGGCTGGGATGCTCCCTGTGCCACTGCCCTGCTGCCCGCTGGAGGTCTGCCATCTTCATGCCTCAGCCTAGCTTCTGTGAGCCGGTGGCAATGTCTGCAAGGTATTTTTTATTAGATAAAGTAGAGCCCAAACCAGCTGCCAGCTGCTCTCTGCCCAGATTGCTCCTTATCCTGAATCAGATCACCAGGCAGTGGGAGGGATCTCAGCTTGTTCACATTTTAAGTCAAGGACTCAAAGGTGAGTCCAAGCTTTCAATGTTTCTACTTCCCACTTTAGGGTAGTAGAATAACCTTCATAACAGGTTAGCCAAGAGGAGACCTGTGTTGTCATTATAGTGCAAGAGGTCTATTATCATTACATTGCAAGGGTTCCATATCACTAGAGTTTCATACCTCCTGCATGTTTCTCATGGGCAACTCCTCTAGGCACTGACTCTTCCTTCTTCTCACAGCAGCCAACTGACTCCAGCTCCCCTCAACCAACCAATCCGCTCTTTTATAACACTCTTCTTTATTGGCTACAGCTGTGGCCTGTTAACATCAGGCCTGCTCCTAATCCTTAATAATTGACTCAGCTGCAACTCTTTATGGGGTAAGATTATTTTCTATACTACCTTTATTTACTTATTTTCTATCCCCCTACAAACCTGTGTTTGTGAGGTATCCTCATCTCTGCTATTGCAAGGTTAATAGCTATCTCTTCAGCAAGACAGTTCCAGATCTTGGCACCTTTTTTGTCTGCTAGCAGCTACTCTTCATCCAGCGTGGTGCAATGGTACAGCTCCACTGTCTTCACCCAAAATGGTGCAATGGTGCAGCTCCACCATCGTCACCCAACATAGTTCAGTGGTACAGCTCCACTGTCTTCACCCAACGCAGTGCCATGGTACAGCTCCAGTAAGGGCAGGCAGTTGGCTTCTGCAGCTGCCCGTGGTGCCAGGCTAGCCCAGTGCCCTGGGGACTCCTCATACAGCAGTAGGGAGATTATTTTTATGTAAGTGTTTAGGCAAGTGTGTACCGTAACCAGAGTCTGTAAGAGCCTGTGCAGGCCTTATGTCAGGCTCCATCATCTCTTTTCCTTGGCGTATTCCAAGAGCAGTTGGACTGCAGGGTGCTGCTCAGGCCTGGTTCATCTCGTCCATCCTCCCTTGAAGATGCCCATTGTCTCTGCCTGAGTCAGAGCTTCTAGGGCCATTGTCTCTTGAGGGTGCCCATTGTCTGTGCCTGCCCTGAGGCAGGAGCTGCTGGGGCCCAGTGAAATCAGCCTGGGCTGTCCTGAGTGGCTTTTGAAACAGAGTGCAGCCAGAGGAGGTGTCAGGTGCTGCAGCCTTATTTGCACTGGAGATACAGACTGGTACAAACACCTTGAACAAACCTGGCAGTCTTGGGCACCTCTGATAAAGTCACAGAATGGTCAAAATGTCTCTAATTTTCTGCTTAAACCACTTATACCTCAGCAATTTTTGGACTAAATTCACTGAACAGGCGAACTGTAAAATGACATGACAGGGAATTGAGCTCAAATGTGCAGTATCTATACCACAGGAGGAACAAAACTATGGAATTAATTGAATTTACTGACTTCAGTGACATTTTATAATGTATCCTCTAATTAATCTGTATACAGCATGTGAATTTTGAAGAGTTAGAAACTGAGTCTAAAAAATATATATATATATACATAAAGAAAATGCTTAAGTGGTATCTTTTTTCTGAAATATGTAGCCTCTGTGACTAGTGGTTTTATTACATTTTTAGGCTGTGTTGCTAGTAAGAAAAATGCTTAATTTTAAAACACTATTGTGTTTATTGATGATACAGGTGGACCACTGAGGTGCAGCCTATATGTTTTCATGTTTGATTTTGAATAGCATAAATGTATATTGATCCAATCTAATACTGTGCATAAAAGGAAACTACATAAATACTGCATTGCATGTCAAAGGCCTTTAGTTTTGGTACAATAAATTTCTTTTCACTATTACCAGGAGGAGTAGGTATCACTAGCTCCCAACAATGCTAGTATTTTTCAACATTTTATGTTTAACAAAGGTAGAGAAAAGATTTCGGGATGTGAATTTAAATTTATTTTTCAGCTGTTGTAAATGCTCTTAACAGTGTGATTTTCCTTTATGCTGTGTGAAGCTTAGCTCTGTATCTCAGCTCTCTGTGTAACAATTGCAACAGAAGTTGAAGGTGAAATAATGATAGTATGGTACTTGAAATAAGGTGATTTTGCTAACAGACCAGTGAGTATTATCCATTTATACAGAAATAGTGTTTTAACCTCTGCTGAGTTTACTCCACAACCTAATGAAATAGTTTCTTGCTTGGGAAGGAAATGTGCCTGTCTACTTTAGGCTGGTCAGTGAGGAAAAGATTTCACTTTCTGTAGTTTAGAGTAGTGCTTTTGGCATTGTCTCTGTGATCCAGGAACATGGTGTTGGATGGTGTTAAGACCTACATCCAGTAAGTTGGGAAGTAGGATGGCATAATAGACAAGTGAGTCAATTGCCTTGTACTGTAAGAAATACTGAAATATTTCTTGTGATCTAACCATGACTTCTCATGACCTTGTTTTGACACCATGACTCAATGACACAATTTTATCCCCAGGAGAAGTGGATTATTAACTTCCTGTGGGCCGAAAAACTGGAGAAGAAATAAGGTTATTTGTGGTTGTTTATTTCATTGTCTTTCTGACACTTCTCTGCCTGCTGATTCTTCCTAGTGCCTGGAGCCCTGCAAAGAGTCCTGGGACCTGAAGAAAAACCATTGCCAAAGCTTCTGTGAGGTAGGTCAGCCCAAGGGCATGCTTTCTCACTTTGTTCGAGCAGCCTCTTTAATTTAAATTATTGGCTTCAAGGAGACAGCTGAAAACCATGGTATTTTGACAACATTTGCCTTTATTTGAAAGGATACACATTCAAGAATGTAGCCATATTAATTTTGAGTTAAAAAATGTTTTTTTTTCTGACCAAATGATTTATCTGGACTTGTAAAGACTCAATCCAGTCACACATAACATCTCTCAGAAGGTGCTCTGACATCCCTCCTCTAAGCTGCTATGTGCAAGGAAGACAATCTTTGTTTAAAAGATAAAATGTTATTGTGCAAAAAATTCTTGTGCAGGATAGCTAGAGCAGATGACTTTTCTGTATGTGAAAGTCAGTCTGATTTATAGAAGAGTAGTTCCCCAGGACTAACTGGATTGAAGTTCAGAAGACTAATATCAAAATATGGAATTATTCAAGAGCAAATGTTTTGAAAACTATTTTTGAACCATCTATCAGAATAATCTGTGAAGAAGCAAACCTGAATCAGTCAAACTAGAACAAAGAAGGAGATTTTTTATTGGATTTGAAACATGCTCTGAGTTGGTGGAAGTGATCTGTTGCAGTTCTTAAGTGGTTTTTAATTCAAAATGGAAGTATCAGCTTAATAGAAATTTGCCTTATTACAAAAAAGGTTCAAATATATTCAAGTCTATGAAAGTGAGTTCTTAGGAAGACTTTAATATTTTCCTGTAAAAAAATAGAAATTACCTTACTTGATGTATTGATCTTACTGGTACACTGATTTAATTCCTTCTCTTTACTGTGGACACTTTTTTCTGGTATAAGAGAATGTCCTGTGTTTAAATTTTTGTAAGCATCATGAAGATGATTAGAAAAAGCTGTAATTTCAACTAAAAAATATTAGATGCAGCAACGTGTTAATAGGGATTACTAAGTTACTGATCTATGTAGTTACCACAGAAGACAAAATAAAAGTTTCTCATGAACACCAAGCCTTGCAAGAATTTTTTTATCTCAGATTGTTTGCTACTTTTGCAAATACAAATTCTAGAGTACTGTAAAAAAGCAGTTTTGGTGGATCTAATTTTTGTTGTTCTTGTATATCGCTCTTCACTCAGACTATGTGTTTCCAGATATGGGTGAAAATTTGTATAAAATTGGTTTAAAAGGAAAACATTTGTAGAACACTCTTCTATTGTAGTTAAAAACAGTGAGCATCCTTCTTTGATTAGTGTTTTGTGGTTAAAGCTAAATTTAGAACTTCAAAGGCCCATAATGAGGAGCAGCACATTTAGCAGCTAACTGAAAAATGAGCTGTGAAATAGGGTGAGGAGGAGAAGCCTTGAGGATGTATTATGCCTCAGGGAGCTATAACATTTTTAATTAAATAGCTGCAAATTTGTGATGTTTTAGGATTTGAAATTAGCTTCAAACACAAAAGCCCGGGACCACTTTCCTTTATCTCAGACTCATGCATACTCCATAGACATTGATTGAGTGAAAGGAGGCTGTTTTCCTGTGAGAGTGTTTTCAATCTTTCTGCATTTTGTAAAAAATCTGGAAGCAACAATTTAGCAATTTGTGTTTCTCAAAGTTCCTGCTTCATGTGTTACTTCTTATTTACCAAATGAGTGTATTACTGAATGTTAAAGGGAACCTTATGTCTGAGGGACAATTGATCTGATTCTTTATTTTTGTTTTTGTGGGTCTTTTTTTTCCCCTATAAACTTAATTTTCTACTCATTTAGCTTTTTAACTGGTTAACCATGGCATCAGGTGCATTCCAATGGGGGGAAAAGCAGGAGTGCATTTCCAAGAGTCACTGGGGTCTGTAGGAGGCATAGAGATTGCTCATTCTTGCAGCATTTAGGCTGGTTAAAGCCTGTAACACCCAAATCCATGCCTGAAAGCTTGGTTCAAAATCCTGGACTGTTCTGTATGAAAAATGGGAGATGTAATGTAGGGATAGATTCTTGTGCCACAGCGACTTGAGAGAATTGTCTGTGAAACACCTGAGCCTCTGTAATAGCCAAGGCTTCCTTATTTCACCATAAATATGGGAAGAGTAAAAACTAGAAAATAAAACATTTGAATATGGAAGAAGTTTTAGAAGTTACGTGCCTAATTGGATATAGAGAGTGGGTTGTAACTCCTGTGTAGGCTCAGGAGCCTGTAAATCAGACCTGTCAGGGTGGAAGGTTTTTGGTTGCTCTGGTATGGCAGGACCAGCTGCAGACAATGTCACTTACATGCTGCAGTCATTCTGAGGGAATCACTTCAGCTGGTTCTGCACCAAACTAAACAAAGAGGAGATGTAATTCCCCATGTCACACACCATATTCTAGGGTTGTAGAAGCTATTTTAAATACTCTTTAAAGTGGACCTTGCAAACCTCTGAGTGTAACAGATGCTGTAAAATGTCTGTGCATTGAAGCATCTTCCTAAATATCTAGGACTAGATTTCTCAAGTAAGTAGCATTCACTTTGACTTTTAATCAATATCTTTAAAGCTTATTTTAATTTTTATTTTCTGCTGATCATTTTATCAATAAATGCAGTTCCAGTTCCATGAAGAATTATACAATTACTAATATGCTGGCAAGAACATAAAGATGCTGCAAAATCTTCCCTTAGCCAACTTAGTCCAAACAGTATAATGAAACAAGATTTCTCTTATTTATCTAGAATGGCATTACATCAGATATTGTGGGGAAAGTGTTGTAAAGTACAGAGAAAAGAATGCGGGGTAGTCCAAAAACAGCAGACTGTCTGACCATTGCTTCCCCTTTGTTTTGGGAGTGTTTTTAATCTGTCATTGAGCAACTTTATAGCCAGTCAATATGAGGAAAACAAGGGAAAGCTGGCAGATATAAACAACACAGTTCCATTAAATATGGTGGTCTTACTTGAGGGAATTCATCATTCTGTACTTGGAAAGCTTTTCCAGAAGTGGCTTGACTATATAAATATTCAGGGATAGTCTTGCAAGTCTTGCAAAAGCTGGAAATCTGAATAATCCTTTAGGAGGTCTTGGAAAATTTATAACATTTTTTCTTTGATGGGGTTTGTTGGGATGTTTTCTTTTTCATTGTTCCTGTTGAAAACATACCCTTCTTCTGTTTTCCTTTTAGCCTCTTTTCCCCAAGAAGAATTATGAATGCCTAACTAGCTGTGAATTCCTTAAGTACATCCTGTCTGTGAAGCAAGGGGACTGCCCAGCACCTGAGAAGGCCAGTGGTTTTGCAGCTGCCTGTGTTGAAAGCTGTGAAGCTGATATTGAATGTTCTGGAGTGAAGAAATGCTGTTCCAATGGATGTGGTCACACGTGCCAAATTCCAAAAAATCTCTATAAAGGTAGAGATTATTAATATGTACTCAAACTGGGCTAACAACTTCAGGCCATGGTGAAGTCTCCTGGTAAACCAGGACTCCCATTTGCTGGGAGTTTGTATGGATGGGAAGAAAAAGGAGAGGTACCTGTAGAGATGTGCCTGCACAGTGAAAGGGTGGAAAACCAGTGAGAAATGTTGCTTAAATTTCTGATTTTTTCCCCCCTTGTGAAGCCCATGTCTGGAAATCTGTGGAATGTAAATTTGTGGCTGAGTCAGCTTAAGCAGAACAAACTTTCCCAATTTAGGTGAAATCTCACTTTATTTGATGCCAATGAGAGAGAATGCAGCAGGAAAATATTTAATGATAAACAGTTCAGGTAATCAGAAATAACATTTTTGTCTACAAGCCAAGCAGATGGGACTACCAAGTAGGAACTGTGAAATTATCTGGTTAAAAAAATTCAACACAGAACAACATAGTGAAAAATTATAATATCTGCATACAGATATATATTAATTCATCATTTGAATCTAAGGCAATCTTATTAAAAAAAAATTAATTGAGTCCTGAGATTCTATGAATAAATCTTTTCTTTGAAATCCTTAGAAAAGAACATATAAACTAAGAAATTTTTTGCTTAGACAAATTCCAGAGTTTAATTTACTGGAATTTAAAAAAGCTTTATACACTTAAATATTTGAAAAATGTTCTCCTAATGCAGAAAAATAAGCATTTGTGAAAAGAATATTCTTTTACCACGTGGTTGGTGTTTTTGTACAAGAATAAAATCTTCTTATGTCAGTGATAAAAAATAAATATTATTCAGTTATTCACTTATTATTCAGATAGAGTGGGCTCTCTGTGGGAGCCTAATCACCAGAACCCTGATCTAAACTCCAGGCTTAGGTTTGAATCCATGCTTATTTCCAAGTGTGGATGGAAACATATAAAATGGGTAAAGAAGATGGTGAATTTATTTTTAAGTTCATTACTTTAACTAAGATGTTAATAAATCTTTTTCAGTGTGTTCAGAAGGGAAACTGTCTTGTTTGCAGGATGCTTTAGAGCAGCCCCTTTAAAACTCTAAGGAATTGGTACACACCAATACATAGCACCTTTCAAAATTAAAGTTATTAAAATGGATCACTTACTTGTTTCTTTTGTCTTACTGAGACGAATGACCAGAGTGGTAGAGAGGCATTCATGTTGTGTGTGTAATGATTTACACGTTCAAGCTCCATGCCACAACTGCAAAGTGTTCCAGTAAATATAATAACTGGAGAAGGTAAAAACAAGCAAGCAAATAAAACAAGATTAGATGCTCCTGGAGCTGACAGAGCATATGACAGGATGTGATACATTCTGTAACCACACACTGGAAGGTCTCCTCTGTTTGGCCTGATTAAATGGGAGCAGAGCTAACCTTCCCTAACATCTTATCACCGATCTGCAGGAGGTGCTGGCTTGTAAGAGCACATATGTCTCGCAGAGGAAGGGCAAGCTCTGTACCCTACTGCCTTCCCAGCTGATGAATTCAGCTAATTAGCCTCTTCAACCTGTCTTACTGCAACAAAAGACAAATAGAAGTGGAGCAGCCTTGCTATTCATTTCCTCCAGGGGTAAATGACCTTCCTGTCACTAAGGAAGAGCAAACTCTGCAAGCATGACTAAGATCTAGTGAATAAGTTCAGTACTTATTCTTATCATTTTGACAGCACTCACAGCTTGAAAATGAACTCAGATTGAATCTAAGAGTCTGCAGAAGTTTCCATAGTTTCACTGTTGATCAAGTGCTGGAGATTAGTTACAACAGTAGACATAAAATTCCCATCTGATTTGTTGGATTACCAGACTGAATTTGCTG
The DNA here is from genome assembly GCF_028551555.1 of Melozone crissalis. Lineage (NCBI taxonomy): Eukaryota > Metazoa > Chordata > Aves > Passeriformes > Passerellidae > Melozone > Melozone crissalis. The sequence goes on along the minus strand of NW_026535791.1, from coordinate 54,788,603 downwards.
TCTGATACTGAGTGCTTAAGTCCAATCCTGAAAAAAAAAAAAAAAAAAAAAAGGTAATATAAGTACACTGCCACCAAAGACATATTACAAATGCTTTTGGATTAATGTAACAAGTACATTTGCATCTCTGTTGGGAGTGTTACTAATTGGTTATGTAGTCTTCACATATTTATATCCCTTTAGTGGAAATATCAAATGTTCTCTCCTACTCTTATGGCCTCACTCCCCCCTTCTTTACACTGTCTCTCTCTAACTAGTGAAGGACTTGAGAAAGTGTCTCTGCAAATCTGTGTAAAAAAGGTAAATTGTGAAGGGAAGATTCTGACATTCAAAGGGTCTGATGATGTGGCAAGATTATGGTAGGATAACTGGGGTCAGATGGTCACCCACAGTTTTATGACTCTTCATGCTTAAAGCAAAATAGTTTTGTATTATAAACATAGTGTACAGTTTTAAGTGTGCTCATCTCTGAGTGCTTGCAGAACTGTGTGTACAGTTGTGTAGATGCCATGGATGTGCCCTTTAACAAGGCACTCCAATGGAGACATTTTGAATTCTGGGGGAACCAATGTTTAAGATACAGGTTTTCATGACACACCAATGTGCAGCTACTTTTCATGGCACTGAAATGCATGTGCTGTTTGAAAGACTACTTTAGAACCATTTTTCCTGGGCTCTGCTATAGCACACATATAGTGATCAGTGATTTGAATTCTTTGGTTAAGCACTGCAGACTTTGGACTAATGCAAACTTTGGAGCACTGCAGACTGAGAGCTAATTTGTTCCAGCATGAAAATAGGGGCTGACCACTTACATAAGAAAAGGCACATTGAAGAGTAATTGGATCTTCACATCTGGATATTAAACTGATGGTGCTGGTTCCACAGAAGTATTTTAAAGTGCACTTGTGCCGTGCTCTCATTGTTTGTGCTGCCGTGCTCCATCTGCACACGATTACGTAACACTGAGATCCTTGCAATCAAGTGAATCCAACTGCCCCTAATGCAAAGCAGATGGAAGTTTTCTGAACATGCAAATTGTGGGATTATTGTGTATCATAACTAAAGAAGGATTTGCAAATGTGGAAATCCGAAGTCATGTTCATTATGTTAGGCTATGACATTAGGCTATTGAAGGATATCCAGGGTCTAAACTGCTGTGATAACCACATTTAGGTACTGTATTTTTTTTCAGGTGGATTTTAGGTTTCTTGAAGATCTACAAGATGATTTTCATTTACTTTTAGGTCCTTGTATACTCAGGTTTATAAGAACACGCCTTAAAATGTAAAAGTGGTTTGTTCACTTGAGGAAATTTTGGTACTAAGTCATCTGTGGCAGTCTGAGTAGGGAACAATTTCTCTAACCAATACATGCAGGTGGTCTTATGTGGACAGTCATTGAAACAGCAAAATAACTAAAGTGCATATGATAACTTGCTAAGAAGGTTTATATGTCAACACAGAAATCTTATTTGTGACATATCCTCAAGTGACAAAATGCTGCACACTCAAAAATAAATATTCCTAATGTCTGTCTAGAGAAATGTATCTAACACTTGATTTGTTGATTTAATCAAAAGATGTCCAATTTGAAGAGTTGTTTTTTCCTTCAAGCTACTGCAGATGTTTTCAAAAAAGTGATATTACTGCCAGTATAACAACATAAATAAGCATCTTTTGGTGTCACTGTGTGATGAGAAATTACAGTAATATTTTAGAAATGTATCTTTTTCTCTGAAATGCAACAATTTTACAATATAAGTAACATATCTATTCCAAGATGTCTTGGAATTACCTTTCCTATCTCTTCAGGGAAGAGTGGGGAGGGACACATCATGCAGTACAGCTGCCACATGTGAGTCAATAAGATCATGCAGCCACGGGGAAGCAAACAGCTTTCTAAAGTACATCAGACTAATGTAAGATGTATGAAATAATCACACTTCACTGGTCTGCACTGCTGAGAGCTTAGACACAGTCTGTGTGCAGTTTTAGGCTTGTCTCTGGAGAAGGGCTCAAAGCTGGAGAATCTGCAGAGGGTACTCTAACAATGCACAGGGGTCTGGGAACACTGAAATTAAAGGGAAATGGAGTGCACTGTGGTTATTAGACTGAAGAAGAAAACATTCAGAAGCACAATAACAGTCTTGTGGTACATGGAAAGCTTCTCCACAGATAACAGAAAGAATTTGTTCCCCATGATCCACAAACATCTTGGACCACTACTGAGTTTATGATGCAGCTGAGGAGGCTAAACAAGGCAGTGAGAAAACTTTCTTGTAGCAAGGATAGACAAGTAGTGAAATAGGCTGCTATGTGATGCTATGGAAATTTTGTTACTAAATGTGTTTAAGGATAAATTGGGTGAAAAACTTAACATTAGGTACAGCTGATTCTGCTTGGAAACAAAGGAATCTTCCTCCCAGTTGTATTGGGCAAATGTTCTCTGTAAAGTCAGTTTTTTTTTTACAACTTTCATGTCCTTCAGTTTTTTATTGAAATAAAGAAATAATTTTGAAGATTTTTTAAAAAAAGAAATATTACTGTTAACAGATATGAGTTAGCTAGGAACAGTTCTGAAACTTCTTCTTATCATTCCTCCCTTTTTGGCATTTTCTCTAATAAACAATCTTTTTTTTCAATTATTCTTTGTACATCTTCAAATCTTTTATACATCTTCAAATTTTTTATACATCTTCATATACAAATAGCTTAATCATATCTTTTAAATTACTCATGTATTTTTATCTGTGCATTCCTACTACAGGTGTTCCACTGAAACCCCGGAAAGAATTAAAATTCATAGAACATCAGTCTGGAGACCTGGAGGTGAAGTGGTCTTCAAAGTTCAATATTTCCATTGAACCTGTGATCTATGTTGTTCAGAGGAGGTGGAATCAAGGGATCCATCCAAGTGAGGATGATGCTACGAACTGGCAAACTGTGGCACAGGTCAGTTCTTTTAAGCAATGTGGATCTAGTCTCAGAATGTCACAAATCTCTTGAAAAATGTAGAATTAGAGACCAAAATCCATTCAAGGAAGCACATTAGGGACATAGTCCTTCTGAGTTTAGTGGGACTCATTGCACAGTGTCCAAGGCATGGCTTGATTCTTGTCAAAAGCTAAAAAACCAAGCTGGTGAAAAGGCTATTTATTAAAAAAAAACAAACCAAAAAAACCAAAAACAAGACTAAAAAAAAAACAGAGTGAAAAAAATTACTAAAACCTTTATTCTTTGTAAAGTTGTTTTTCTCAGGTGTGACCCTCCCAATTCAGAAAAGTCTGTGATGTCATGCTCTTATCACTCAGTGCAATCCAGACTAAAAATGTAAGATTCATGAGTAAATGTTTCTTAATGAGAAGCAGCCAACAGAGCATAAATTTTCACTTAGTTCCTTCCCAGTTTCAATCTGTTTTTTACCATGCTGACAGTCCACCTGGATGGCAGAGTTCCAATCGTTTATCTTACTGCTTCACCCTTATCCCTGCTGACAAGAAAAGTAAAATGCTGATTTTGAAAAGATCTGCAAAATATCATTATAGCTAGGAAAAAAAAGGAAAGAGAGAATAAGTAGAACCATCCACCAAATAGAATAAGGGATTTAAATTCTGTGACAATTTGTGCTCATTCTCAATTCAGATTGTGTTGGAAAATGCTGTCTTACAAAAACATGAAGCTTGTGAGGCTGAACACTCAGAAGTGAATTTCTTAGCTCCAGCATGGTGCTAGAGGGAGCTGTCACTATGTTGTAGTCTTGCTCAGGAAAAGCCCCCTGCAGCAGACCCTGTCAGGAAACCTTGCTTGTGCAAGCCCATGAGAGCATCTCCAAAACTGATCAAGTCACAGTGGCTTCTGATCTCTCAGCTGAGGTGCAGGTCTTGAACCTGCATTCTCCATTCCAGGAAACAAACTCCTGCCTTTGTTGCAAGGAAAATAGCAAGTAGTGAGAATGTGCCAGATCTGAATTACTCCTCTCTGTTACTGAGCCGTGTGGATGTGATAGACTGTAGAGGCTCAGCTGCTGTGGCTGGTGAATCCAGGCTGCAAAGGGAGCACAGTGCTCTGCTATTTCTCATCCCAGACCTCATGCACATTTCTGGGAACATGCACTGTATATGCTCCATGGTAGCTGAACGTACATGAACCCTTGCCTTGCAGTGCATCTGCAGGAGAGTGTTTCAGGAACATGTTCCTGTGCTAGAGCAATGAGAAGCCTGACAGCTGCCTTTCCTGGGGTCTGGTGAATGCAGGCAGAAGGGGCTGAGTTAATCACTGTGGCAGGAGAAGCCTCCTCCGACTGACAGCTTTCTGACAACTTCCCTGTCCCTTCTGCATCACAGGAGACACAAATTTGACTGTGTGGTGGACCCCACTGGTAATGTCAGTTCTAAGCACACTTCAGGATGCCTGACTGTGTATACCTTATGGGACATGCAGGCTGGGCACCCTTGAGGATGCTAGTAATCAGAATTTCTGTCTTTAGAGAGTTGTGTACCTCCATGGTGCTTGTAGTTTTAGACATCCCACCAGGCAATCAAATTTGTTTGGCCAAATGTGATAGAATTTATTTTGCAATATCAGCAGCAAGGATGGATATCCAGTTTGACTACAGTGATTGTGTGCACAGCCTCCAGGCTTCCCTTGTCTGCGTAACTGAGATGTTTTTCTTGTGTGATTCCAAAACACTGAGGTATGAGCTCTTAATTGTAGACAAAGACTGAGAAGAGTTGAGCCATTTAACTGAAAATTCCTAGAGCATCTCAGTCCAGAGGAGATAATTCTGGCTGTTGTTTTACTCTGCAACTTAAGGTAGAGACCATGTAAAGAGTAATCAAAAATCAAAAAGGCTGAGGGTGAGGATCTGAATTTCTCTATACTTATACCATATGTAGCATAAACAAAGTTATTGTTTGCATCTTCTTATAAGAAATTTCATAATATTTATCAGAGTTACTGTCTAATATTCTTTGGTATGTCCCAAGATCAAATGGGGTTATAATTTTCAATAAATTTAAGGGGTTTAACTTTAAAAAAAAAACTTTCTGTATTTTATTGCCCTTAGAGGAGCTAATTTGCAAGTAATTTCTCATTTTTGACACAAATTTTTATTTTGTATTGAAACAATAATTTTGAAAAAGTTTGTTTATTATTGTGCCATGTTTTTTGTGTCATCTCTACGTTTTCTTTTTAAGGACGAAGGCACAATCTATTAATATACTATTTTGCTCTCCAACTACATAAGAAAGCAAACACATTGAAGACAATGTTAGTTATTTCTCACTTCTGGAGGAAGGGATTTTAACGTAGTTTTTTTACTGCGTATTTTGGGGAAAAATTGATATGATTAATCATTTGGCTAATTTGCATTGGTGAATATAAAAACTATGGTAACTAAGATGCCAGTTGGCCAAGCTGGCTGTGATGTAGAGTGTCCCAAGTGTTATTTGAAGTTTTCCTGTAACTTAATATTTAGCCAGCTGAGCAGGACCTTCTGCATTATCCTATGGAAATACTGCATGTCCTGTGAACAGACTTACCAATCCATTTGGTTCTAATTCTCTCTGAAAATAGTAACATTACTGTTTACATTGGAAATTCAGCTATTTAATCATATTACTATAATATAATAAAGTTAATTAAAATATACCAGGCCAGTTATTTTCAGACAGAGCATGTCTGTGTTGTGTGAATGGATGTAATGTATACACACACACACACATATATACATATATACACATATGGGCAGTGATGAAGTACATTCATCAGTCTAGTCCATTACTAAAACAAATAAGGGACAGTATTTACTGATAGCTTGATTGTGACAGACCTGAGTGCTTCACCTTGCAATTGTTTAAACTCTGTGGACAGCTAATCTTCAAAAAGAAAGCTTCTGAAACACCTAAAATTCTGATTCTGAGGATAACAAGGAAATTCTCAGCCCTTGACAGTGAGAAATACCTGCTGGATGGAGCTAACCACCAGTCCTGTACACTAAAGGTTTCTTTCTCCATCTCCCAGGGGAGGCTTGCTTTGGTAAGCAGAGAAATGAGCCCACCTTGTGTGGGATTGTATTCACATGAAGTAGGGCAGGTCTGCTGTTCTTTGTTAGAGTAGTGGATACAACACTCAGAATTTCTTTTGTATCACAGGAAACAGAAGCTCAGCTTTTCTGATACCCTAGGTGGTATCCCTTCACTTTTTGAAATGCAAATTCTTTTATCACTGTGTTGTTTCCAAAGGTGTAGAGCTGTGAACTCAGCAGGGTAAGACTGTACTCTCTATTTCTATTAATCCTTTGTGCTACAGAGAGGAGTCCAGGGTTCATAGTGGGGAATGAGCACAGTGAAACAGTCCACTGATTACTGTAATCCTTGGATAGAGGAGAGTCCTCTGTGCAAGTCTTTGCTGTGAAGAGTTCTTTGCACCAATTTTTAACATATATACATAACATATATAAACTGTCTGTAGTGTTGACACGAGAATGCCACCTGAATTGTCAAACTGCTATGCTGCTGGGTGAGACATTCTCTTTTCTTCTCCCTTCCAGTTGTAGTAAATCCCACCTTTTCCTTACAAGAAATTCTAACTTTCAGCCTTTCTTTCTCCAAGGAACAGTTTTGGATGTAAATATATAACATAGTTATATATATAGTTATAGTTATATATAAAGTCATAGTTCTAAGTAGCATGCAACATCCAGGGTGCTAGGGAATATCTTCCCCTTGCCTCTCATACAAAGGATGGAATTGAAGATAGGTCATCCATGCTCTGGGATGCTCTTGATCATTACTCAGTTGTAGGAGCAGCAGAGGAAGATTTCTGCAGCCATGCTGAAGACAATAACAGATAATCCCCTTTTGAAGGACAGGATGAGGAGACTACTTACAGGAAAGGGCTCAGGGTTTAAACAGTTAAGAGCTGCTGGAAGAGGAATAGAATTTTCAGTGCTTCTTAAATGGAGCAGTTCTTGTCAAATCTCTGCAAAGTTCTCACAAAAAGTCCAACCTTGTTCTGCTTTCTGGCCACAGGAGGTGGTCTGTTGTCCCTTGGACCTAAAATGAGCTCTTGAGAATAATGTCAAGGTATTATGTGTATTGTCCAGCTTATGTCATTGAGATTACATGCTGCTCTTATATGAAGTTGTATCCTAATGTTATTAATAGGGATTTTCCCTTGTCTTCATTGAACTTTGCATGATACTGAAGGTGGACATGTTGGCCAGTTATTTTGTTTGAGGACTAATTTATTATTTTATTCCAAATAAAACACCTGTTAGAATATGAAGCTACCTTCCAAACATTCATCTTATAACTAAACAATGCCAAATAAATGGTAATTATGATTCTGTAATGATTTGAGTGGTGATCTTTTGTTTTTGTCTTTTTTTTATGATTCTTAAAAATTCTTTAAAAGTGTTGGTTTTGTCTTTCATATTCAGACAGAATTTTAGGTGTGTGATGAAATTTAACCATTAGTTATTTGGTACCCCTCAGCATAGCTGTTAGTGGGTTTAAATTAATGTGAAAGATATTGAAAGGACTCTGAATATTATGACTGCAGCTCCAAAAATACTTAAGTAGTGAGAACTAACTAAACTAAAGCAATGAAACAAAAAAAAAATAGTTATAGCATTAAGGTAATGTAAGATATCTCAGCAGTACTTAGTTATTTCTAGAAATTTATTAATTCTATGTAAAAGGTACTTAGAGGTGCCAAAGTGGTTTATATCATGGTGGTTGGAGGTAGACCTCCTGCATGCCATTGAGCTTAGCAGGAGCTTGGCCAACAAAATGAATTATGAAAGTAATAGGCCCAAGGCATGTTCATAAGTTAAAATAATTTTGGCATTATGGATTGACAGTTTATTTGGTTTTACATTATTTTGTGGTTGCCATGGGAAACTGACACTACTGAAACACTTTCTTTTAATCAACAGAATATGAGCTGATGCCAGTGACAAGTAACACTCCTTTGAGGAATTTGGGATTAAGTTTATTCAGATTATGCTTGCCTTGTTACAAAGTTCAGCAAACATGTTTTTAAAACCCCTGAAGACTGTAACTAGTTATTTACAATTATATATTGGCCCTGAACCTGTTTTCAGTTGCAGCAATAGAGGAGCTGGCTGTTGGAAAAAAATAGGACATTTGAGTACTCCATAAAATAAAAATAATTGCAAAAGTTGATTCAGGTAGGCTCTTTCTTCCCTGGGGCAAACCTTGGATAATTCACTCTACAAGTAACATAGAAGTTAAAAAGGGAAAGGAGATGAGGTAGACTGTCAGGACTGTTACCCCTGCTTAAGTTGAGAAGAGAGTGGTCTGAATGGAGAGGGACTCTGAGTAGCAGCAATATGTGATGGACTCAGAGTCTGAAACACTCAGCAGTCTGAGAGAGTCAATAATATGGTTTAGAAAGGGTCTCCTTTCCCTACATGCACACACAAATGAGATATTTGTTTCCCTAAATTTTGTTTGTCACCAAATGAAGAGACTAAGTGGAGAATAACACCTACAAATTTTATTTATCAGGGCTCTAAAAGGCCATTGCTGAAGAGCTGAAGCAAATTCCTCAGTTTCTGGTTATCTGAGTTATGTCAGCAGCTTCTGATTTCTTACGCAGATTTAAAGTGGAGCAAGAAGCAAAAATTATGTTTTGCCTTTTTTTGAAAGCTACTTAGTATCATTACAAGTAACGTTGAATCATATACAGGAAAGGTGACTTCTTGAACTTGTATAAAACAGAGCTTGTAAATATAAATTGGTGCAACTACGTTTTTAATGAGCTTGCATGTTTGGTCAGTAATGGTAGTCAGTGATGATTGTATAATATATTTAGACATGTATGTGACATCTGGTTCAGGTTCTTGTGTTACTTTGATGAAAGAATTAAATCAAAATGTAGTAAACATGACATGTTAAAGTAAATTGAAAACTGGATAATTGAGAGGTAATTGTAAAAGTAAAAATTCCAAGTGGATATGTTTTTGATGAGTTCTACAAAAATGCCACATCTTCTGTAGCTGGAGGTGATTCAGTGGTTACCAGGAGGCTGTGTTCAGTTCTGGTGTTCGTACCTTAGGGGGGAAAAAAAAGAATGCAAAAGATCGTTCTTCAAAAGTTTATTGGGGTAAAAAAATGGAAGAAAGCAGGGCTCAAAAGAAGAATCTGTAAAGCACTTGCTACTGAAAGGGGTCAGATTGTATCTATGCTTATGCCATATTTCAGTGGTTCTCCCCTCAGGATTTGGAAATTGAACTCATGACACTGGCAATCTCAGTAGGTGTTGTTGGAGGAAAGGTCAGCTCCTACGACCTGAGAAAAGTCTTCAGGGAAGAGTTAAGGCTGTAAGTGTCTTTTTGACCTAAGTGCCAAAGATGTGAAGAAGGCTTACATTCATTATCTGAGAGTTTTGTGTTTCCTATGAACTAGAAAAAGTGGGTTCTCACAGCACTGGATTTCATTAAGCTATTTTGGAACCCTAATTCTCTGAGAATTGAGAATTGAGGAAATCAGTCCTGTCACCTGAGGCAACGAATTCCCTGAAATATCACCTGAACAGTGAGACCCTAAACGCTGGTTTGAAGGTTGTGATAACTGCAGAACTAATTGTGTGAATTTAACAGCACTTCACCGTGTTTCTAAAGGCTACTTTTTCCAGAAGAAACCAGCAATGCAGTGTAAAATTGGATGGTTTTATCATTTTGCTCACAGCTGTAAACGCTTTGCAGTGCAGAGTGGTGGCTGGGGCCAGGTGAGGCGGCTGCATGCAGCCTGTGATGCTCAGCCAGACCGATATTGGGGTGTTGCACAGCAGATGGCAGGTGACCTTGTCAGGACAAGCAGTGTAAGTGTGACATTTTCCCCCCAGACCACGGAGGAGCGCGTTCGGCTGCCGGACACCCGCGCCAGCCGCTGGTACCAGTTCCGCGTGGCCGCTGTGAACGTGCATGGCACCAGGGGCTTCACTGCGCCCAGCAAGCACTTCCGCTCCGCCAGAGGTGAGTGTTCCTCGAGCTGTCACCTTCCTGTCACCCCCACCTGCAGCACAGCCTGGTCTGCCGGCTTTTGTGGCAGAGGGTTTTGAGCAGGTGGGTTTTTGAGTCGTTTTGTCACTTACTTTAGAAATGGTGTGAGATTTGCTTGAAGTCAGCAAACAAATTAAAAGCTGAAGTGTCATTATTCTTTTATCAGCAAGGGTGTCTATGAATAAAACTCCTTTAAAATATTTTCCACATGATTGGTATCAAACTTCACGACCCTGACCATGAAATAGGGAAGAACTTGGGTTTCAGTGTGTTAATCCAAGAGGTTTATCTCCTTCTTTTTTTAATTATGAGGAATATGTTATTGTCATATATTTAATAGAGTATTGGTATATTTTGTTGCCTGTATCTAAATAATTGTAGCAGCATTGTTTTGATGGAACTTTGGACCCTGTTAATAGAACTCTCCTTGCTAGAACTAATTGTAAATGCTTAAGAGTAAAAAAGAGCATAAATGCAAAGCAGCATGTTTCTGTTCATTACAAAGGCATGCCTGATGATCCACAAAGTATTTTAGGAATTTTTGTTGATAGTTCTGGTTTTGCAACTGTTTGGGCAATAAAAAAACTTTGAAAATTATTTCTGTACCAGTAAATGGTGCATGAGGGATGGAGGAGATAGAAACGGTTCTCCCATCCTGTGAAGTTCCTGGCATTCTCCCTGGTGTGCTTTTGACCAACATGGAGAAGAATTTTCCCAGATGACTCTTAAGCATAGTATAGGGGTTAGCACAGGCCAGAAACTATTGCCATGAGACAGATGATCTGGATGTGGTCACCCTCTCTTAAAGGCAGTCAATAATGTGGGCATATCCAGACCACACTAGTCGACTTTAGTGCCAAAGAATGAGATCCAGCACTCTTCACTCTACTAATAGAAGCAGTTTCTAATAGAAAGACTTGTTGTTATTTTAGTAGTGACAGAATCTTTACACTGGTATAACTTTGCATACTTTGAGGAATGTATTTCCTCCTCTTCCTGCAGACTGAATTATCTTGCAGTACAAGCAATTTCCATCTTTGGGTTCCTGTGCTGGCTTTTAGCTTACTGTTTGGCCATAGTCAGTCCTAGAAAAGGATCTTTTTGGTGGTGCATTTATAGAGGCATGCAAATACTTTTGCTGGTATGGAAGTTTTAATCTCTTACTGAATAACTATATGTTAGCTTTAATAATCCTTTTGGTGCCCTAGCTGTATTTGTGGTAGGAAGGTTGGCTGGCATAGCTGTCCTGTTACTTCTGTGACCACAAACATTTTCATGCATAGAAGGAGTATTATTTTAAGAACTATGATACTTAAGTAGTATACAATTTCAGAAACATAAAATAATACAGTTCCTTCGAGCTGTGTTGAGTTTACTGTAAGAGCTCTTCAGCAGCAGTACCTTTCTCTTTACTTCTTGAACTTCAGCAGATACAGCAGTTTGTTGCTGAATCTGGCACCAACTTTCTTTTAAATTGAAATCCTTGACAGTTGTTTTACTGGATTTGTAAATATTTTCCAACTATTCTGCTTGAAGCCACTATTACTACAATTACAGAAAGGTATGTCATGGTAGCACTGGGGTTTTGGCTTGAACATGACATTTTCAGGCAGGATTTGTATAATTTTGAAAAAAATTGGTCCCCTACTGGGTGTGCTAGCCATGCTCAAAATACCATCCTTGATAATGAATATAAGAATGTCCATGGTAAGTCATCCTGGAGGTCTCTTTAGCCCAGAATCTGCCCCCAGCCAGAGGTAGGTTTCTGGATAACAATGTAAGATCAGGATAAGCACATAGGGGTATTTCTTCAGAATCGTCTCCCAGCTGGCAGTAATTTGTGTTTCAGGAACTTGTGGTTTTGAAATCATTACATGAATACTGGAGTCCTCTTGTGGTCTCTGCATCTACCCCTGAAGCACTTGCTGTCCTTGAGAACTGCTCATGGCTGTCTAGTGGAGATGGAGAGCACTTTTAGGGCTTTGTGACGAGGGCAGTGGGAGTCAGCAGTACCTCTGCATGCTCTTACTAATAAACCAAAATTTTGATAATGGCAGCAAGTATGTAGCCAGCCTTCTTCAAAAGGCTTCTGTAACTCTCAAAATAACTGTTTTCAAATCTGAGCTCCTGCCCCTGGCAGAGGATTGTGAATTGACAGACAAGCAGCAGGGAGTTCAGTTAGCCCCCATCAGCCTGTGCTGGCAGCTCATTTGGCCATTCTGGGGGCTGTGGAGCTGCCAGTGGTGTTATGAAGATGTGAGTTTGCCAGATGAAATGTGCAGTCACTCCAGGTGACTCACATGAAGGTGCTGCTGGGGGCTGACTGCTGGGAAAGACACTGGGATGCTCCTGTTGGTGTTTTTGAGCCTCCATATCCCCAGGTGAGCCGTCAGAGGGGTAGCAGTGAGTGTCACACGAACATTTAATTACTACTTTGGAGCTCAGTGGGAAATGACAGCTCCTGCCTGGTAGAGAGGCAAGAAACTGCTGCTCAGATGTGCCTTGTTTTTTGAGTGCCAGCATCTACTGGCCCCTGCTGAGCTCCTACAGGCACATTTAACCTCCAGTTTGGAAAAGAAAAGTGGATTTTGGCACATCACCTTTGGAAGTTTGCTGCCTGTCTGTGCTGTGTTTGTGTGAAGTGTGGACAGAATTTCACATCAGTGTTTCACTTCACCCTGTTGTGCCAAGACTAAGAGAAGATTATTATCTTGGTCAAACTTAGCAGTACGTTTCTTCAAAAATAAACCCTTTGATCAGGAAACATGACAGTAATTCCTAAGACAGTTTCTCACGCAAGATACTGAACTTTTACCAATTGCTCATAAGTAATAATGAATAGAAAATTATTTGGGTTTGTTTTTTCCTCTAAAGGGGGGCAAATATGATATTTAATCTTCTTCTAGGAAGAAGTATGGCACCACAAAGTCTCTGTCACTAAATATTTTAAGATGTTAAGAGGAATATTCAAAAACGTGCTGTAATTACTCAGAGAGAGAATTTTTTGTCTGGTTACCACAATACTTTTTATACTGTTTTGTCTTTTTGAAAATGCAAAAAACATGCTCTCTAAGTAGACACAGCAAAATAAGGTTTTGTTTTATTCAAAATGATGTTAAGTCTTCTGAGGTAATTACCATTAACTTATTTATCACTAAATAAAGCTCTTCATTTTCCGAAGTAATTTAATTTCTCAGTCATGAAAAAGACAAAAACAGGAAAACAAGAATATTTCATCAAGCACTTCAACTTGCCATTCTTCATCTAATTGTGTTTTGAGGTCTGATCTACTGCACCTTTGGATGCTTTTATGCTATAAACATTTGAGGTGAAGGTTTATTAGCTGTTTTACACTGTCTCATGTGTTCATCTAGGATGAACATTAATTTGTTGGCATTAATTTGTAAGTAGTAAATAAAGTGACATGGCTGAGAATTTCTGGAATATTCAAAGCTTAGGCAGAGCTCCTTTTTAAACTCTGTTTATTTATTTTTTATAAAGTAAACAAAGGGTTTGCATGTACTGGTCTGACATGACCCTTCACAGGTAATAAAGTGGAGCTTTGTTTAGCCAAAATGTGACTCCAAAATTACAAAAACACAGGTTGGACTAGATCAGTCTGTGATGGAGTGGCTGGAAAATTAAGTGAATATTGCACGTAGAGAGTGGATTTTTTCATATGACTGGAACTGTGCACATGGACTTTTACATTGATACTGTCAACTAAAAGTGATCAAAATTTTCTGCTATTTTGGCAGTGGTTTCCACTTCTTTTTTCAGGGTTTTTAAATTTTTTGTGCTTTCCTTTTATCTTTAATTGAATGGAAACAACTTCCAATAACAGCAATAAATAAAGGTAACTGAATACCTGACAGAACATTTTTGATCCATGAAGATACAAATATCCTTCTATTCATATTTAGACTGGCTCTCTCCAAGCTGTTTCCTTTCTTCTGGAAGCAGGAGAGAACTGTTCCTAGAATCCATAAATTAGTCTCCTTGGATGAAAACTACCTGTGTTTTTCTTCCAGTAAGCAGGCACTGGATAGCTTAATCTGACAGAAGCTGCTTGGCACTAGTAATACAATTTTTAATTTGTTGCATTTGGTTCAGAGTACCTAGGCTATTTTTCCCTAGCTTTTTATAATTTGTGATGGGAATGAATTCTCAGTGCCAGAGACTTCAGTTAAGTCTAGGACTCAGGCATTTCTATGTCATGTATTATCTCACTGGTCTGTAGGTGCTGTGCCATTTACAGAGACAAGAAGATCAACACAATGAGCCCAAACCATCTGACCCTTCCACCTCTGCTAAAGGCTTTTAGCTTCACCATGAAGGCAATTGCCAGCATACACTGGATAGATTGTCAAGCAAAAGGAAGCAGACAACATTGTTTTCACAGCACACAAGTACCAGGCTGGATGTGATTTCATGCATACATTACTGAGTGTTAGAAAAACCAGAACAGACACCCAGTCATGGCAATAAAACTCTTTCTGTTGCTCCTTTGAGACCAATGATTTTTTTATGCTGTTGCACAGCTGGTTTATGTGTGCCATTTCCATCGGGCAGAGCCAGTCCTCCTGCTTACACCCTGGAACTGTTTAATGGTTGGAAACTTGTCTGTAGAGCAGCTTCAGCAGACTTAGAGTTGGAAGGTCTCATGTTTGAAAGATAGCAATGGGAGATCTATTTTAAGTCAGGAAAAATGCTCAAAAAAAAAATCGCTTTAAATTATTATCACACTTGCTCTCAGTTTTACAGCTCAGAATGAGAATTCTGATTCCAATGCCATTATTCCCCTCTCTGACACCCATTCCAGATCATTTACTGTTTTCACTCCAGTTGCCACATTGAAAGACAAAGTGGATGCACTGAAGCAGTGTATGATTTGATTCATGTGTTTAGCTAGTCCATACTGTTTTTTAAGGTTTTGCAAAGGTGTTTGAAAATACTATTGATTTAAAGAATTTTGGAAAATATAAACTATTACTATGTTCACAAATATGAGTGTGGGAAGATGTTAATTTTGAAATGGTGATGATGTGTTTTCTTTCTTTCCTTTATTTGCAGCAAGAGATCCTCCCTTTTGGGGACTGGAGACAGAATTTTGCTTGTGATGGCTGAGTAGCCAGCAAGACAGGAATTTAAGTCCTTTGGGTATACTCAAGCCAAACACAATCCAGACAAATGGAGTACTTATCCCATGTGCTGGAACAGCAGCTTCAGCCTTGACCTAATGAAGCTATCATTTCTAGCAGTGAGAAGCGATTTACTTGTCAGGCTGCTGAGACCAGAATTTTTTAGGAGTTGAGGACAGCTGTCTGTGCCAAATTCTAGGATATATAGAATGACTTGTAGTTTATTTGTATAAACTGAAAGGAAAAGCTGCAACCAGCATCACTCTTTCTGCAAACCAAAGAATTTGATTTAACACTCAGATAAATTCATGTATATAAAGTACCAGTACTTTGCATTCAAAAAACTGGCAGCAGTTTTCATTCCAGTAATTTTACATCTGTGTATCTGAATTATACATGTGGGCAGTCAGTCAAAGGGATCACAGGTATATGAAGACTAACAGTAGGATGGCTATTGGCTTTATAGTCAGCAGAACGTCCCTTTAGCTTTATAGTTGGGTTATCAAACACCTTATGTAGTCAGCTTTATGATTCAGTACCAGTTATTAGACCTTGAAGTATTTTAGCATGAATTGTATAGTGCTTTTAATGCCTACATGGACATAAGCATAACAGACCACCTTGTAGAAGCATGACTTTTCCATTCAATAATGCAGAAAAAAACAACTAATCTGTTATGTGGTAGCTGGCAGGCATGCATTGTAGAGGAGCATGCTCATAAACATGTCACAGTTTTTTTTTTGTTTGTTTTTCTTGGTTCTTGTTTTTTTGGGTGTAGGGCTTTTTTCAGTGCTTTCTTTAATGTGGGGTTTGGGTTGTTTGGTTTTTCTTCCTGTTAACAGAGATCACATTATTTTACCCTGCTATTCCTTTTTACTTGTCTGCTTTGCTGGTGAAACTAAATTCTTTCAAATGAAGAAATAATTAATATTCTTGAGTTCTTAACTTACAAAATGATAATTCTGTCATTTGTAATAGTGATGAATGTCACAGAAATATATCAAAATAGATGAATAAATTATATAGTGATATTGAAATACTTAATATGGAATGTATCCTAATCTGATATAAAATGCTCGCTGAGTGTCTTAATATTTCAGGTAATACACCCCAAATCCATGAAGTATTTTATTGATGCATCCATACAAAAAGACAGGATTTTTTTTCCTTTGATTAAATGCAAAACTGTAATAAGTTTTATCTTTGAAATTTTATATTTTTATAGCTAATTATTTTCTTAATGTATCTACTAGTTTTTATAAAGCTTTCATAGAAAATGTGTCTTTCAGACACTTTCAGTGTCTCACCTTTTCATGTCTGTTAGCTGCACATCTCCTCCTTTCTGTCTTCTACCACCACCACTGTTCTTGTTCAAAGGCATTTTTATGGATGACATTTGAGAGGCTTGCAAAAGAGTCTTTGAAGAAAGAGCGCACTCAGGAAAATATCTGCTATTGCTGTGTTATATCACATGTATATTCCTTCTAAGAGGACATTCTTTCTATCCTTAACTGTAATTACCCTTTCTATCTATCTATCTATCTATCTATCTATCTATCTACTCTTTCTATCATTAACTGTAATGATTTTTAATGCAATGTTTGTATTCTCATACAGCAAAGTAGAAACATTCATAGATTTTCTTTCAAATGTGGATCAGCATTTTGTCTGCTGACTTCTTCTGTGTCTAGTGAGCACAGAAGAAATTCTACTGATAATGTTTTCAATAATCTGTGCAATTATAGAAAGAACAGATACACCGGTGCTGTAGAATTTAGAAGAAATGATCTATTGGTTTCAGTACGCACATATTTCTTTCTAACTACTTTCTTTTGCTGGAATGGACATATAAACATTTGAAAAGAAAAAAAACCCTAAATTTGGTCATTAGTTTTTAGACCTACAAAAAATTGGTGAGGAGAACTTCAAAATCTTTTTAATCATGTAATACACTTTGTCCAAAGGAGCTATTTAATTTTTTAAAATATTTTTTTAAAATGACACTCTATCTCTTGTAGATGCAGAATGAGGACAAACATGTTTTATAGGTTGAATTGGTTTTGTTTATATCTGACCATTTGGGAAGGTATATTCTCTGAAACACTTTTATTTTATCCCATATGTTTTGTATACATAATACATGATGCATAGCACTTCTGGGAGATAACCTGAATAATTCACCTACAGTAATATGATCATGTTGCACTTCAGGTTATAAATGTTTTATATCTCTAATATAATGTCGTATAACATATAAAAGCCCCTAACATTTTAAATCAGTGGAGATGAATGCTTAATAAATGTCTTACACATGTGAATCATGATTCTGTTAATATTTAGTTTACCTAAATTACATTCTATACTTACCTTTTAAATAACAGAAGTAAATTAAAAACTGTATGAGAGAATAGTACAAACTATTTAGCTAATTTTTCTTTAATTCTGGAATAAATGGTTTAGTATTATTTAAGATGGAGTGGTTGGCAGCTTCACAGGTGAGGAAATAAGTGTAATAGCAGTGCTTCTCCAAAGCCAGAAAAAATATACACAACTGACTTGCTAGTGGATTAAAAAACCCAAGTGAGAAGGGAGGCATTATTACTGTTTGGAAATTATGTTCAATTTCCAGAATTCTTAAGTATGCTTTGGAACTTTTATGGCCAAAATTTAGATTGGATTGTATGTGTGAAGAAACAGGGACATCCATTACTATTTAATGAAAATGGAATGTGTGAGGGAACAGGAATATCCATTGTTATTTCAGCAAAAGTCCTGTTTAATAACAGGAATAAGTAATTTTTTCACATATGGTGATGTTTAAAAGGGAAATGCTGTCTATTAATTTGGAATGTGTCTTTTTTATAAAGTAAATGATAGAATTTTTTAGTGAGGCCATTTGTCATGGGCATTATCTGATGAATTAGGTATGTCTGGAATGTTTATTTAACAGCTCATTTACCAATTTAAAATAATGCAGGTGAACCATACAGTAAATGAATGAATGATTTCCTCTCCTCACACCTCCAGTTTTATTTCTGGCAAATAAGTGATGGCTCATGTGGCTGTACATTCATAACATGTCTTAATTGCTATGAATTTCCTTTATTCTTCTGATATGCTTTTATTTTTTTTTTTTTAGTCTCACTGCTTACTTCTATGTAAATTTTGTTTTTGCAGTTTCCTTGTATTTTGTCATCAATTTTTGGCCGACAGAGACATTTAAAAAATGGTAAAAATTAAAAAGTCGAATTAAGAAGTAGGAATTAGTAAACAACAAATTGGACTTTCATAAGCATTGTTGCAAAATCTTCATTGATTGACATTACTTGAGACCAGGATATTATATAGTGAATCCACAAGGAGGACCTTACATTTAATATTGGAAAAGATTCAATATTTAATCTTCAAACTCTGACTGTTGTGTGTCCTTGACTCTGGAGTCAGCACAAAGACAACTGAAGGAATACAATCTCAGTTGATATTGACCAGGAATTGAACCAGAATAGTGAAATAAATCAAAGGGGTAGCTAATTGCTTTTTGACATTCTAAAAAAGCCCCTATAGATTTCTACCACAGTGTAATATATCATTATGCTTTAATTACATTTAGTCTAAGGAAGTGTTTGTGTCCCATGGTGGTAGATATCAATATTAGAATTTTGAAGAAAGATTCAATATGTCAAAAAATAATTTAATCATCTGAGAATTATCTGGCAATGAAAAGATATTCAGTGTTTCAGCCATGCAGTTCTGTGGGGGCTCTACAAGGCCACTTGTACAACTGAGTATTTTACACTCACTGTGTATTTGAAGTGAGTGACAAAAGGAAAACTGTTGGTCTGGTGCATTTTGATAAAGCTTCATAATATTTGTGAACTATCAACAACACAGAATAATGACAAACTAGATGCTAACCCATAATTTTTATTTCAGTAGAGTTTGAATTTCTAGAATTTACAAGAAGCCATATCAGTTACAGGATGGCATTGCCCAGATTTTCCTCAGTGTATTTAGGGTGTTTAATCCAGTTTGTGAATGCCTCATAAATACATGAGGGGAAGATAATCTTTACCTTAATGAAGATGATTTTTCCCTTAAAATATTTTCATTTTTTTCTAAATTCTAGATCCATCTGCTCCACCAGCTCCATCTAATATCAGGATTGCCAATATCAGTGCAAACAATGATGGGAGTGTAAATGCAATGATTACTTGGGATCTTCCAGAAGAGCCTGATATCCCAGTGCACCACTACAAAGTCTTCTGGAGCTGGACATACAGCAAATATGTAATTCCAGCAAAAAAAAAGAGAAGGAAGATCACTGATGGGGTAAGAAAGAAATCAGTAACTGTGACAGAAATATGGTTTATGTTTATGCAAAATAGAGTGTAAGTATAAAATGTGTGATAAGTTCCAATGATTTCAGCCACTGGTAAAATAGTGGTCCTAATTTTTAGTATTATGAAGCCCATAGAATATTTTGATCTCTCAATTCTTTTCTTACTTGAACTCAGGGAGAGAAGTAAGTTTCTGCCTTAGAATACAGGTAAATATGATAAGATTTTACAGGAAAGATGAATGAAATTTAAATGCTGTTAGTCCTCTAAATTTAGGCTTATTCAGTTAGTGCTTCTTAAAGTGTTTATTTTGTTTGAAAGCCTGTCATTGTCTGTCACGTTGTTCTTTCACTATGCAAGTAAAACTTGTGACACAGTCATAGAGTAATCGTTAAACAGTCAGGGTAAGTCTGAGGGAAAACCACACAAAACTCTTTAAATAAACTCCTGTACCAAAGATCTGGCAATATTTCCTTAGCAGCTAGTTCCTATGAGTTTATTGAGTAATATGTTAAATATTGCTTTAGTAGAAAACTTTTTGTTATGATATCCTTAAGGATATTGCATATTATTTTAGAGCAATTAATAGAAATAGATAGGAATAACAGAAATCACTTAGATATGACTTGATTCTCAGTGCTTTTGATAGTGAGACTTTGGCCCCATGTCAATGTTACCACTGTATTTTGGCTCTGTCTACCCATTGCACTGTGATAAATGACAGTCAGAGGGACACAATTCCCCCTCTGTCCCTCAGTCACCAAACCATGACAGAAATAAAGGCAGTGAAGGCTGTGTGATGAAATCATGCAAGTCAATTTGCACAGAAAAGAAGGTTAGTTCTTTATTGTTGTTTAAAAAAATAATTGTGGCAGGATAGGAGTAGGATTGGACTGTGCTCCATAGAAAAGTTTGTGTTCCTCAAAAAACCTTACATTGGGTAAAGACCTTCAGGAAAGAGGCTTCAGCCTAAAGATAACAGGAAGCTTTCTCTCTACAAGCTAGTCAGTACATCAGAAACCCCAGAGAATTTTAAAACTGAGCTGCGTCTTTAATACCTTTTGTCTTGGTTTGGAAAGACACGACTCTGCTAAGGAAGGCAGGAGCCTTCGCTGAAATGGAGAATGTAAACCCTCCCCACCCCTCTGAATTGCTGTAAATTTTAAATTAAGGGGTACTCACGCAAAAAAAATATGAGAGCAGGAAATAACAGTTCTTTAATAAATAAAAGGATAAAATAAACAATGCAGTACATTAGAACAACACTGACAGAGTCAGAACCCAACCTGACACCCTGTTGGTCAGGGTGTTGGTAGCAGTCCAATTGGAAATGTGGCTGCAGTCCTGAAGTATCAGGTGTGGTTCTGCTGGAGCAGGAATCCTGTAGAGAAGTTTGTATTCTTCCTCCGAAGATCCAGCTGCTGTTCCTCTGGGGAATCCCGTGGAGAAAGCTGTGTCTCAAAAACCTCTGGATTATATCTGGGTAGCAATGCTTGGCTCCTCCTTCTGGGCGGAGCATCTCCCAATGGGATGCTGTAGTTCTTATCAGTCGTGCAGTGACATTCAATAGCTGTTATCAGCAGGTGTCCCCTCCCTAGGGAGGTGTGAATGTGGTCACTCAAAGAGATAGACAAGGCAAACTGCCCAGTTGACGAAAGATAATCTGCCATACAGATGGTAATTGAAAACATCTTGCATTGCAATCTTCAACACCTTTCCATAGGGTACTTCCTACATAGAAATAATACTAAACCAGGTCCATTAGAACATTAGGGTAATTGAGACAAAATTCTGACCTTGAATACAGGGAAATACAAGGTGCATTTTATAGAAAAGGCAGATTCTTACAATATCTCTCATATTGCTCCTGACTTGTACTTTTTCTTCTGCAACATGTCATGAAACTGCGCAGCACTGCCAGTGAGATTCAGGACATTCCAGATGATGTTGCTAAGCAATGGTCATTTGAATATTGTAGCAACTCTTAGGCTAAAGAATGGCAAATGCACGAACATTTAAAAAAACAAAAAAAGGAAAGGTGGAAAATTCTTCATTGTTAAAGACCACTGAAGATTATTTTTGTCCAGATTTTACCTTTAGATGTAGCCCAACCCAAATAATTTCTTACTGATTTCCATATGAATTCACTCCAGGTAGACATTGAGTTAGTTTGACTGCAATATTGACACTGTTAATCAAAAGTTATAATCAATATGTCAGCACTAAACAAGTAAAGATAATTAATACTAAATACTTTCTGGCAATCTCCTTTCATCATCCTAAATGTTAAATATAGGGTGGTTACCTTGGTACCTGGTTATCTTTTTTACTTTATATGGACTTTCAAACTTGAAAGGCACAAGAAATTCTAACGAAAACATGGAGTAATGTCTTCAACCTGGCATATGGACTAGAAGGATATTTTTATAATTAAATCTAGCAAAATAAAATTTAAGACTGAGAAGGCTGGACTCTTCTTCACAATATCATGTGCCTTGCCTTAATGAATGGGTTTTTGACTGGAGAGTGATAAACCTGATCTGTTGTTTCCCCATTTTGTACACTTCCATGACATTAGAAATTGTTTTTTTTCTGTTCTGTTTTCCATTCTACAGAAGAAGAAGTGTTCTTTCCAATGAGGGGGTATTTTTAGTTGGTGCATGTTTTTTTAAATTTTTATTTTCAAGAGTTTAAAATATATATAAATATATAAATATACATTCTATAAATAGAATGTAACGAAAAAATTTATTAAATGTCGGACTTTAGCTATCTTCAGACTGACTGTCTCTAGAAAAAAGTTTTCAATTGCTTTACTAACATAGAAATTGTGGAATTAAGTGCTTAAATTCCTTTTGCTAAAATGATTTTGGCAAAAGAGAAAAACCTTGTTATATGGAAGAAATCCTCATTGGTTTTGCCCAAACAATAGGTGTGGAATTGCCAAGAAACTGCCAAAATTATGCAAACATCAAGTAGGTTAGTATTTTTAAAATGACACAGAAGAACAGAGTCCAATTAAAGAAATCTTTTGCAGAAAGGAAATTTTGCTCTGAAATTTATATAGGAGTTTTCTAACTTCAAAAAGGTTTTGTGCCTAAGATAACAAGCCTGCTTTTAATAAAGGCATGTGTTTCAGCAATATTATAATTGCTTTGTATATTTATTCTATTATAGGCCCAAAATTACGTGGTCCTGGAGGGGCTCCAACCCAACAGCAACTACAATGTGGAGCTGCAGGCAGTGACACGTTGGGGTCAGATACGCCTAAAAAGTGCAAAGGTTTCTCTCCATTTTAGCACGACTCAGGACATCAGGAATAATAGTGAGTAATCAAACACCTGAATGCTGTCTCTCTCCTTTATCTGGAATTTGAATGTTTTATATAATGATATCTTAAATTTTAAAAAATCGTTTTTTTTAAGTAGGCTGTTCCATAGCACAGTGATCATCTCCTGGTCAGCTTGAGTAACCTTTTCTTGTTAAATTTCTTATTTAAAAATTGGTGACAATTTTTGCCTAATTCTTTGACTTAGACTCTACTCACCTAAAATAAACAGTTGCAAAGAAAATGGAAGCCTTTGCATAACTGTTTTGTTAATATTTTTTAGATTCAATACAGGTATGGATACTGACTGTGTTTCTAAATGGTGGAATAAAATCATTTTTGTGTGTCTTAACTGGACAGTATTAACCTGCAATGTTTTCCAAAATCCTGGCCATTTTTAGTAGCTCTTTAAGTCAGATTCTTGGAACAGAAAAGCTTGTGTCTGCTATGAGTTGATCCATATAACACTGACTCTTCTTTTAGGGAATCTAAAACATTCCATGTCTGCCAACCATGCATTCTCAAAATATTGCACACATAGGACCCACATTCAAGGTGTTCAGATGATAGGTTATAGTGTAAAGGTCTTTAGAACCTCACATGCTAAGTAATGGAGTTGCAAACTGTATCTGAATCTGGCAGAACAGCATGAATCTTAACCTTGTTTAAATGCTATTTATACAATTACAGTACAATACTGAGTAACTGCCCCAATTGCTGATTAACTAATACAGCAGAGTTCTGAAAATAAGATGTTAAAGAATATGATTTTAATTATTCTGCCCTGACTCCATTTCATTTTGTATTCATTTACATTCTTTCTTTAAAGTACACTCACAGTTTAAACTTGTAGCCATTTTCATAAGAGATCTGTAATTAATTTCAACCTCACTAATCAACTGCTGTTGTTGCCATATTCTGTTTGGGTATACATAAAATATTGCAATGTGATTGTTAGCTATCACAGACCTTCTTGTCTATGGTTGGTATTAATAGATCAAGAAGAAAAAATAAGCTGAAGCATCCTTCTTTTTCCTTTTTAAACTAATCTTTACTACTCTTTTGGGCCATCTTGAGAGACAGCAGAAGGTCAAGTTTTCATCTCTTCCATGCACTGAGTCTTTGCTTCAAATCCATACCAAAATATCAGCTTGAATCTCCACTGTCTCTATATTAGGCAAGTTTGAGTTAAATCCTCAGTGAAGCCCAATGTAAGTAAAAGAGTTCTGCCTTTTCCTTATTGGCCCTCCTAGATTGTACCTTTGCTTTTTTTCATCCCCTAGAAAAGGAGCTTAGTTTGCAGGACTGTGCATGGTATCAAAATCGTCTTGCAGTTATCACATTAAATTCTCCTTTTTTTTCTGTATGTACACAGGAGAGGTAATAGAGGAAAAAATAACTGTGGGAACTGGGTGTTAAATTGCATACAGTGAGCCATTGAGCTCTGCTAGAGGAGTATCATTGGTGCTTGAGAGATTTCAGATTTTGCTGGTTTTTTCCTAAGAATTGTTTGTGGGGTTTGCTGCTTTTTTGTCTTCTCTTTTTCCCCCCCTGCAAATTTCACTAGATAAACAAGCAAAAATTTTTTTCCACATTGTCCCCCTACCCAATTTCCTGCTTATTTTAATAAAGTTTCTGTGAAGTTCTGGCTCCTGGTGCTAACCTTAAGGTTTTTAGTTTTCATTGCAGTCATCTTGACTGTCATGTCACCACAACATCACAGCTTTAAGTAAGAACTCAGCTCACAGCTGAGTTTACGTCAAATCAAAGAATCCTGATGGTGAGGTTTTATCTGTCTGAGGTTGGTCTGTGTCCTGCTAAGTGGGAGAAAATTCTAGATGCCATTGGATACAACTAGCCAGAGAGAAAATGGGCAAGCTTTGTGAGTTCTTTGTCTCATTATATTATCAGTATAGCTTTATAAGTGTTTCCATCTTGGCAGCAGAGAAAATTAATCAACTGACCTTTGTCATGCTTTATTGGTACTCCTGATATTAGGTCAGACCATCATAATCTTTAAACATTATAGTAAATAAAGACTTTCCATACAACAAAAGCCTTCTAAACTGAAGGTGAGTAATTGAGATACAAGCATGTTGTTTTTTGTACCATTTCATATTTTCTGTGAGAAATCCTTTCACTGGTAGGTCTGTATTAACTCTCTGTGGCCTCACTAATGTTCTGACTTTCTTGGTCTATATCACCTCTGGGTTTATGTTTGGAGAAAATCTTTGTTTCAGTTTTCCTTCTTCAAACCATTTTTCAGAATCTGATGCAGGTCACATCTGAGTTATTACTTATAAATTCCCCATTTATGCTATACCTCACATGTGACTCCACTGCTTCATCATTATCTGTCCACTGCAGTGGAACCTCTTTCCTTTCATTGTCACAACTAGATTTAAATTCCTTCCACAATTTTGCTTGGATACCCTGCCCTCTCCATGATTTTGCTTCAGAAAATGGACCATCAGTAGTTTTTCTAAAAATCTGCTACCTACTTATGTCTAATTAGTACAGATTTTTTTAATGCCTTCTGCTTTATTTTGCTTTACTGGGGTGACTTTTTTGTACTAAAAGGTTCATTATTGTTGTATTGTATTTTAAACTAGAGTAAAACTACATTGGGAACAATATCTTTTTGATCTTGTTTACTTCAAGAATTTTGACTGTTCAAATTATGAACATCCATTTATTTAATGAGCAGTGTTTTCTCTTTAACTGCAAATCAGTGCTTGTACCAAGTAAAACACATATTTGTTTGAGTATTTCAGTAATAAATTTATAGAAAAAAATTGAGCATCCCTTCTCTTAAAGCCATGAGGTGTAAAGGAGAGTCAAGATTCTTTGAACCTAAACCACTGATATCACTCACTTTAATTGATAGAGCACTCTATCAATGAGAGATGTATTTAGGCCTTTTTGGACATTTTTTAAATGGCTAGATTATATTTTACATAGAAAAGCAAGTAAAAACCTCTCCTGGAGGAGATGCAAATTCATCTTCTATATCTCACTCAGGTTAGTTAGGTACAGAGCCAGTCCTGGTTGATGTAATTTTGAGAATACTCAGAAGCAGATGGAGACATATGAAAAAGAAACAAAAAAAATTGCCTGAAATATTATCTAGGACATGACATCTTTGGCTTGTCTTTATTTTGGGACTTGCATGGACTTTGGGAAATAATTCCAGAAGCAACATGCCAATTTTGCTGAAGTCCCACTGTTAGGTACTCAGCTCTGTGTGGAATTAAGCTCTGGTTTTTGGGTATCTGGTCCTATTGTCAGAATAGAGATAGCCCACACCCCACTGAAGTAATTTAGTCCTACACATTTCTGTGAGCTTTGACCTCAGCCCTCTGGCATTACATTTCCCCACACTCAGAAAGGCATTGCCTCACTATATTTGTGTGCTTCACTTCTGGGAAATGTACAAGATTCTTGCTTGATCTTTATATAGAAATATTCTAAATTGGTGTCCTGGTTTTTGTGGAAGTAGAGCAGACAGAGATAGCAAAGGAGAGATTTAATAAAATTAAAATAATTTAAATTGAGGAATACCTGATAGATTTTAGTTTGTACTTCTCTCTATAACTTTTTCATTTTCATTTAGATAGTAGTAACTTTATGGTTACCTTAAGAAAGAATTAAGTTTGGTAGTTTAATATAAAACAAACTAACAAAATGAAAACTGTATCAGATTCAGCAAAGGGCCAAGACAGTGAAACTTGACCATAAAGCAAGTCAGTTTTAATTGAAGCTGCATATAAGGCAAAATGTTCAAGTTTATATATTACTCCTGGAAATTATTGAAACCTGAATCTTTCCCTCTTTCTCTCAGGTATGTAGTTAATAATTTGCCACTTCCTTATTATTGGACTCTTTAGTTTTAATTTAGGTATAATATTGAATTAAATGCAGCTTTTTTTTTTTTGGTTATAATCTGATCCTCCTAATCAGATCAGATACATTTGCAAGTGTGCAATGAAAAGTGCAGTTTGAATGAACATTTCTTTCTTTTCAACTGAAAATATCTATTAAGTACTGTCAACCCTGCTCAATGATGATAAATTTTTACCAAAGAAAATGCTTGATGAAGGACATGCAATTGCAATTGCTTGTTGGAAGCAAGGCACACAGCACCAAGGGAATTGCTGAAAGAAAATTCTGCTCTTGCAATGTTTTCCTAAGCCTTCACCATTCACTGTTGGGAACAGGAAAGTGGGCAAGACAGATCTTTAATCTGACCACAGTGTTCATATACAGCATACCAGAGGCCTATATTTACTTTGATGTAGTAACCACATGTGGCGCTCTGTGGGTTACATTCAATGCTGTCCTTGGATTT
The DNA here is from genome assembly GCF_028551555.1 of Melozone crissalis. Lineage (NCBI taxonomy): Eukaryota > Metazoa > Chordata > Aves > Passeriformes > Passerellidae > Melozone > Melozone crissalis. The sequence goes on along the minus strand of NW_026535791.1, from coordinate 54,761,417 downwards.
TGTGCATGTTCAAACACTGCATGAATATAAAGACTGTGAAGTATTAGAGGGAACTACTAGTAGATACCGTGCCTGTTTAAAAAATCTTTGTGTTAACATTTCTTGTTCTTTGAGATATAAATACAGTCCATTTCCTTATTACTCTTCAGAAAATTTACAGACATTTCCCTATGAAAACGTGTTTATTTTTTTGGTTACTTTCTAAATTTGACTGAATTTCAAATGAGTGATTTTTCAGCCATTAATTCTTTATATTTATTTCATTTAGGTAAGAAATGGAAACAAGATAATTTGGAATAAAGATACTATTATTTTCTGAATTACACCAAATTTAGCACAGCCATTATACAGCACTGTAGTTAACTAAATAGTTTCCGGATTGTTCTGTGTATTGCAGAGGAACGGACACCAGCTGGGAAACCACAGAAAGGACTGGTGGATCCTTACCCAGCCTTTCAAAGAAGGAAAACCACTCGTTTTCTTAAAATTGGAACTCCCTTCTATCAGGACAATCAACTTCAGGTCAAAGTTTACTGGAAGAAGACAGGTTTGTCAAATTTTGCTTTACTATTTTCTCTAAGGAGGACTCTTCCCATCCATCTCAGAGTTGTAGAGCATTAACACAATATTATAAGTAATTAATAGTAGAATCCTACACCCATCTTTTCATCCCTCCATCTTCACATTGGAGGGAAACATTGCCTCTCCTCTTTGTGTTATGTCTGTGTGTATGTCTTACAGGAGGAAATGACATGAGTTAGCTATCCAAAAATTATAGTCAGTCATGCTGGGACACTGAATCTTCACAGAGCTGAGACAATTTTTATTTTGGTAGGAATTACCTTTGTAAAGTTTTAAATTGCAGAATTTGACATTACCCACAAAAGTTCTAAGGAACATATGAATGTTTAGCTTTATGCCAAACTTTATCAGTCGCCTTGATTTAGAACAGAATGGATAGTTGGTCACAGCCAGGAAACATTTTGAAGTTAGTTTTCTTCTAGGCTGCATCCTTCTGATTTTCAGAAAAGTCTTAACAACAATTCTATGGTTTATTTCTCCAGTCAAAAGGAAAATGACATAAATTTATAGTGTCTCTTCATATTCAGAAATCAAAAAAGGGATTTTCCTTTCTTGACATCTAAGAGCATATAGGCTGCTCCATTTTAGCCATAAAATTTTGTTATTTCAAAATGTGATCACACTGTTCATTTTTTAGCTTGCATCAAAATTGAATGGATTTTACATGTGTAGCAATACTACTAAATTAAATCCATTCAATTCTTGTGCTTGAACTCAAGGGCTACAAAGTGGATAGTCATGTTTTCATCTTGAATTTTTCAAAGAATTTCAGAAATATTTAAGTGCTTTTGGGTTTAGATGTGTGTGGCATCACCCTGAAAGAGGACAGGCTGTATAAATGTTCAATTATGCTATGTAACATAGGAATATGTCACACTGGATATTGTGGATTGTGAGAAGTGTCCTTTGCTTCTTATCCTTTGCCTGCCTTTTTAAATGCTTACCTTCGAGGCCCTGCTATGCCAATTACTTTCAAATCCATCCTTATTCCTACCTAAAACCTGCAAGCTTTGTTTCAGCTGAGTACGTGAACATTTTGCATATTTGTCCCTGTCTTGGCTATGCTAGGTTTTTTTTCTTCCTTTCCCCCTTATATTTCATTTTTGGGTTGTTTCATGGAAAGCTGGAACAATTTAAAGTTTAAATAAAATTGAGACAATTTTACAAAAAAATGTGGTTTTCGTTACCCAAAGTGACATTTATATGTTCTGAGCTTTGTCAGGACCGATCACCTTGAACTTTAGCCTCTGCAAGTGAGATGTCAACTCATTGTCCAAGCTTCTTTTATTGCTAGAAAAGAAAAGCAGGTGACTTCTGTAACAATGCATCCCCCACAGCAGCAGAATTGCTCTCTGGAGATGCCTCTCTTCTTTACTGAGGACAGAGGGGAGCCTAGACAGCTCATTTGTAGAAACCTTAGAGATGCCTAATGTCTCCCTGTGAGCTGAGGTTCTATTCTTGGCAGTCTGTGCTGAAAAAAATGAAGGGCAGGATTCAAAGATGAGGAGACAACGATGTCTCCCACAGGCGTCAGACAGGGTTGTGCAACTCACAGTCTGCAGATTCAGCCCAGTGGAACAATCAATCCTGCTGCAGCTGTTTTCCTGCCAGCCTGCTGCCAGAAGAAAGAGCATGTGTCCTGTGACCAGAATGCCAGCACCCCTACTGACATTCACCTTGTGAATAGTTTGCCAAAGTTAGTTTTACTTAATGGAGGGGATATCCTGAGCAGAACAGCAATATTCTTGTTCCAACACAGATATCTTGAACTAGGTGGCCACTATTTATAATGGTATTGTAGTTATTGAACTTAGAGGCATTGCACCATAGAAACCTAAATGTTTCCATCTAAATCTGGAGCAGAATCTCACTGTCTGCGGCATACCTGGAGGTAATATTTGTATTAAAGGCTATAAATGTCTATAAAAAGAAATAATGCAGTCAGCATCCTTATAGTGACTCAAAGTTTGGAAATAAGAGGATTTCAAAGTGGTGTAATTTCCAGAATTGGAGAATGTCACAGACAGCTAGGTCACAGACCTGTCAAAAATGACATGGATTTTCATGCTGTCACCTCGTGCCAGGGCTGTACTAGCTGAATTGCTGAGTTACTGAGTGTACAGTGACTCATCCTGTGTGGAGCTGTGTGCATCCAGTGACATAAGGGGACACCCAGAAACCCATTTTGGCCCTGAGTGGGGGCAAATTCTGTGAGGTGCACTGGGGTGTTTAGGTACATGCCCCAGCCCTGCAGTAGGAGATGCCTTCCTTTTTCCTGCAGAACAAGCAGTGATAGCAAAGGTGTGTGAAGAGAGGCAGAATATGGCAGTTCATCACTCTTACCTTCCTTTTTTTTCTTTTTTAAAAATAAAATATCAGTATTCTGAGTGACAGCACATGCAGTAACTCTGCAGGAACATTGCCTTGTGTGGAACTGAAGTATAGGAGCCAGCAGCTTTTATAAGCTCTTGCAAGGGTTTGGAGATTATGTACTGCATGGATGAGGTACTGTAAATTTGCTAGTAACAATTTACTGCAGAGCAGGTCTGTGTGACTGTGCAAGGAACACAGCAGGAAAATCACATTGTCTTCATGAAAAACAGCAGTTACTGGGACAGCTGTGCTGGGAACTGAACCCACACATCTTTCACCTTTATGAACTGCACTAGATTGTGTTTAGGGACTTGTAGGAGGTAGTAGAGTGCAGCAACTATAATAGGAAATACTGAGAGAGACCTTACCTGAGCCTGCTCAGTGGCATGGCATCTGTTTTTATTGCAGGTAGGCAATTAGAGTTCTAATAGTTCCTGACAAAAAAATTGATGTGTTTGTCTCCTACATAGTGGGTGAACACAGAAGTCTCTGTTGTTTGCACTAATGTTCTCATTTTTGTGTAGTTTGCTATTAAAAATCAACATTTTTTTTTTGGTGGAGAAACACAGCCATTCTATAGTCCTAAATTAGAATGTGTAACTTTAAAACAGAAAAAGTAAGAGGCCAGCATGAAACCATGTGAAATAAGTAGGTTGATAAGCATAAGAGTTAACATGATAAAAAAATAATTAAAGAAATAAATGTCTCAAGATTAAACATGTTGGAAATTTGTAAATTGATCAAATTTCAATTGGTTGTAGTAGTCTTTGCTTTGTCTTGTATAGTTTTCAAGTCTTTTTGGATTTTCTGTGTTAGACTTCATAACATGAACAGGATGTGGTTGCAGAGATGATGAAATAAAAAATGTTATTTAGATTTTGGATGGGGTTTTTATTAATATGAAGATTTAAACCAGTATATTATCACAGAATTGCAGAATGGCTGGGTTTGGAAGGGATCTCTGGAGATGATCTACTCCAACCTCTCTGCTAAACCAGGTTCACTTGGAGTAGATTGCACAGGATCTCATCCAGGCAGGTTTCAAGTATCTCCAGAGAAAGAGACTCCACAACCATTTTGGGCATCCTGTTACACTTTTTTTGTCGCCATCACTTAGCTGAACTTTACTCTGTTTCAGTTTTTGCACATTGTCCCTTGCCCTGCCAATGGGCACAGCTGAAAGACTGTGGCTCCATCTTCTTGATACCCATCCTTAAGACCTTTGTAAGCATTGATAAGATCTCCTCTCAGTCTCTCTTCTCAAGGCTGGATGGGCCCAGCTACCTCAGCCTTTCTTCATGAGAGGCTCCAGTCCCTCAGTCATCTTTGTTGCCCTCCACTGGACCAGCTCCAGGAGTTCCATATCTCTCTTGTCCTCAGGTTCCCAGAGCTGGACACAGCACTCAGATGTGGCCTCACCAGGGCTGAGCAGAGGGCAGGATCCCTCAACCTGCTGGCAATGCTCTCCCTAATGCCCCCCAGGATCCCACTGGCCTCCCTGGCCCCCAGGACCCACTGCTGGCTCATGGACAGATGGCTGTGCACCAGCACCCCCAGGTCCTGCTCCACAGAGCTGCTTTCCAGCAGGTCACTCCCAGCCTGTCCTGGCACAGAGGGCTGTTCCTCCCCAGGTGCAGGACCCTGCCTTTGCTGAAACTTTGTTCAACCCTACAGTTGCCCTTGTTATGTTGAAATTGTTTCTTTTAGCTGTAATGAAAATTTTAATAGCTACTATAACAGCAGTCTTTCTCTTAGTAAAAACCATTATTACTTTTCTATATTAATAACTGCTCATTTTTTATTGTATTCCTAATTCAGTGGTCATGTCATTCTATGCAGACCAGAGATTTTTATATCATTTAAAGAAACACAAACATGCTCCTAAGGTTGTTTTAGATGATTTCTTTATTTTCATTGGTCCCATTTTAGCTGAGAAGCTATTTTGCTTAGGTCAGTCATAGAAGAGTTTAAATGGGCAGGAGGGACTTCTGGAGGACAGCTGGTGCAACCATCTGCTCAAAGTCAAACTAACTGTGAAGTTAAATAAAGTTATTCAGTTCTGTCTGCAAGGCCCTGTAACAGATATTGTCACTGTTTTTTCAATTCATCCTCCATCAATACAAGCCTGCTGACGCCATCTAGGTTTATTGCAATGTGCCTTATGACTTACAGAAGGTATGGTGATGTCTCTTTACTATTCAAAGATAGCTGCTCCATGACTGAAGATCTTTTCTTCAGTGAACTTTGCAGATGAGCCTCTGGAAAGGAAATGAAAAGACCAGTGATGCCATCAGGGCCAAAGCTCTCATTTTTATATGATCCTTCTAAACAGAATTCATCAGACCTCTGTCCTGTGCAACAACTGCATCAGAGGGGGTGTTGCAAACTATTATTGAACTAAACTATTGCTGAGTTTGTTATACAGCAAAGGAGTGACTGCATATCAGTACTCAGAAACTCAACACAGTGTTTGAATAAAAGTCTGAGTGAGGGAATGGATTTCCATATATATGCATCATAATGTGTCACAATTTGGTAAGCAGGAAAGACTTATCTGGGCCTGTTCTTCAAGTGTCATTTCTTAAGTCCCATTAACTTTAGTAAGCATAAGGCATGACTGGAATGTAGAACCTGGACTTTACATTAAAATAAAGCTCTTTCTGAAATAGTCTTTCAGTTTGCATGCTTTGTATGATGTCAATAATCACTTCAGGATGTATGCTAGCAAAAATACCTCCACACTTCAGGCAGTACAAGGTACTTAGCAAGTGCACATGATGCTGCTAGACAGAGCCATCCAAAAGCGTGTTGTATATGAATACAATAACTTCTTTCTGAAGGAAAAAAGTGTCTTTTCCTTGCTGCCTTTCACTTAGGCCAGGGATTAGAGAAACAGTACATTCCTTAAGCAGCATGAATCCCCCTTTTGTAAATGAAAAGTAGAATGTGTTCCATAGCCAGATATTTTGGCCATCTTGATGTGTGAAATTAGAAATCATCAAGCAGTGAAATCAAATTAAACAAATCACTTTTAACTCCTTGATGCTGAGGTCACAGAGTACCATCTGTTACAAAAAATGGATGCACTCTGAAACCCCTATTTAAAGTGATTGTATACTGGGGATGATTAAGAACCTCAGTATATTGTGCAGTAATCAAGACTGAAAGTGTGAAAATAAAAAATTCTGAAGTTTTCTCTGTTTTTCTGTGGTTGGGCAACTAGAGAGCTGAGTATCGGACTTAGCTGAAAATCCTCCAAGTTGCTGCAAATCTGTATATGAAAATAAAATTTTGTCCAGACAGACATAAGAAAAGAAATCCCACCTTTTATGAACTCTCTGCATCAATTTTCGTCACTTGCTGCAATAATTATAATGCACTAAAATATCAGAATGTAATTTCTTTCCAAAGCACTTGTCACAACAATATTTTCTAAAGTCATTACTCTGCCTTCACTACCATTTTCTCAGTGCCTGTTATTTGAGTGTAATACAACTCTCCTTGCTCAAGTAAAGCTTTAGCTTCCTTTTTGAATTAAGTCTATGTGCATTTACTTCCCCCTGTTTAAATTAAACATTTTAAGTACCTCTAGATATTCAAAATCAATATATCTGCCTCTTGGTTTTGCTTAAAAAGACAAATATTTAAAATGCATTAAGACTTGGCTTCAGGCTTCTTTCTTTGTATTTCTGTAAGTGCTAAAGCAGAAGAAAAAAGAATACTTAAGGCAGGAAGAGGCAGAAAATCTACCATTGTCTGATAAATCAACCAAACAAGAATAATGAATTAAATTACAGAGAAGAATAAAATCCAAGGCATGGCAAAGCAAATAGAGAGCTAACGCAAATGCTTTTAAATCCAGATCTTAGGAAAACAAAATTAACTTTCACTTAGTTCAGGGACATAAATGAAGTGACTGTGTGTGCTGACTCTTTGTTTGTAATAAGGTATTTCATATGGCAGGTTTTGAAGTGAAAGTTTTCCCATTGATAATACATTCAAATGGTCCTTTCTCATGGCAGTAGGGCCATTGAGGGTAAAGAAATCCTTTAGTGGCATTTGGAGTTTCCAGCTCCTACTGTAAAGAATTCTGCAGTACTTGCTGAGCACTAAAGCATTATTTGGTTTGGTACTAGCTGTTGCATTAGGCAGATTAGTGTTTGAGCAGCTGGCCATATTCTAATTATTGATATTGTAGCAGTAAAATACTTGTACTTCAAGATATCACTATGGTCCAGATGGTTCTTTCAACAAAATGACCTGACTAATTATACTGAAGTATACACTAATATATTGCCCTCAGACTTCCAGGAGAATACAGGGACTTTGTCTCAGCAGTGGCTGATTGTGTGGGTATGCATAATATGCATTAGTTCTTAGGGATTTAATTAGTAAAGCTGGCTCTAAGCACAAGACTCTTCAACTCGATCACTTCTTTAGAAATGCACTGGCAGATATTACAGAATTTGCTTTTCCATATGTGCTACTCCTGACTCAGATGCCTGTATCTTATGGGCTTCCACAGCATTGAGCCTGGGGAGATAGGTAGTGCTGTAAGCTTTATTTATCATATGAAATTATTCTGGAGTTAAAAGAACATCCTGTCAGAAGTGTCTGTGTGGTTCCTACCCCTCCCTAACTTTGTCTTTCTCCTTTACATTGTCTTAATGTAGTTTCAGGAAAAAATCTCTCTGCCTTTTTTAAAAGGATGTAAAGGGTAGCATCTCCCATCTCCAGTTCTTCTTGCTTTGCTTTATGAAGTGCCTATAGGACCCTGGTTTCTGTCCAAATGTGAAATACTTACAATACTTAAAATGTTGCTGGTGGGAGTCATTAAAAACATCAACCACAAATAAAATTTGGTAGAGCAGATGGTTTTCAAATTCTCAAATAGTCTGCAGTTGATTAGTGGGGCCAGTTAAAAAGTTTTAAAATTACATTTGCAATGATGGCAACTTCAGTGGCATCTCCCCTGAAAATGGGAAAATATTGTAAGTCTTTTCAAAGGGACAGTTCAGTGCATTTCTTCATGATTTCACAGGCAGAACAGAAAACCATTACTTGTTGCCTTGCACTTGCTTCCAAACCTCCAGACTTTTCAGGGTAGGTGGTTAAAGCTCTTGGTATGAGAGATTTAGAGGCAAGTTTGTCCAACTGCTAGTCTCAGGAATGTAATTGGAATTGATTCAAAGTCTGCCAGGAAATCAAATAATCACAAGTCAAATCAGAACTACCCACTGAGTTCCCAGAGCACAGACAGCATAGAACACTGATTTTACTTAACAGGCACCCGCTGATGTTTGCTGAAGGCTGTACTGGACTGGTTTGTACATTTGTACACTTTATATATTTATTGGTTAATTTTTTAATTTATGTAGTTTGGGCTGTGCACAAGTCCTCAGTATGACCTGAATCATAATCCAGAACATCTTTAGTCATTGTGAAAGTGCTTTTAATTTGACTTCATTTATGCATTTAAAAGAAGTCTTCTTTTTATTCTTAAATTTAGTAACTGATAGACATTTAACCCTGATTTCTTTTGAACTTACATTAAAAGTTTAAATAGAAATGTAATTGCACATTACCTGGTCCATGAGTTCAATCCAAAGATAGACCATCATTGGCTGGAATGCATACCTGCAGTCGGATTGCAGATACACTTCCAATATTCCATTGCAAAATCATTTATCAAGACTTAATCCACTTGGAGACGCTGAAGAAATTAACTGGCCAACTAATTAATAAACTCTTGCCTGATTTTTAATTCTTCAGGACAAAACGCATTTTCAAAATGCATTTTCAGCATCTTTATGTACCTTCAATATGTCTGTGTCTGACTAGTACAATTTTCTCAAGTTCTAATTACTTCCTGAGTATTAACACAACTTATAAAGCTAATTATTTTAACAACAAACACCGTACTTTTTATAAATATATATGCATACATATATAGTATCACTAAACTTGGCAATGGCAATGTCTGATGTGAGGCAGTCTCAGTAAGTGAGGGATAAAATGGCAAACTTTTTGCAATCCAAATATGGAATCACAGAATATTCTAGGTAGGAAGGGACCCAGAAGGATCATTGAGTCCAACTCTTGAGTGAATGGCCCTTATGGGGATCAGACCCACAACCTTGGCACTGCTAGCATCATGCTCTGACCAGCTGAGCTCTTCCTCTCCTTTCCCCAAACTGTATCACTAGGTCAGATTAAGTCAAAGCTCTGTCTCACAGGCTTACACTCTCATACCTGGAGCAATCCTACCATTCCTGCTGTGAGTAAAAGGTACTGAGGTTCAGCACTTCACAGGATGCTTCTCATGAGCTATGGGCTAATAACTGCTCATGAGTGCTCTCTTAGCCTGCCTAAGTTCTGGATGAAGCATTGATCTTTTGATCCAGGGGAGGTTAACCTGTCAGGAGGGAGTCATCATGCTTATGGTGAAAGTGGTTTAAACTAATGAGTGTCCTCTTGTAAACTGGGTCAATTTTCCTCCACGTACGTCTTTTTAATCTCTGTTTTTAATTAGCTGGTTTATAAGGTGGCCATAAAACCAGTCTCATAAACACTACAAATAGGAGAAGGAAACTGGACTATTTGAAGGACTAGGTAGAGTTGGAGGGAAAGAAACCAGAAAAAGTGTTTCTGAAACTGAAATTATAATCTAATTTTTAAGATGACCCATATATGCAGCTGATGATGATAATGAGATGTTAATGTCAGTTTCTTTTGCTCCTGTTACCATAAACTAGATGCAAAAATATCCATAGTAGTCTAGACCAAAGATCCCACCCAACAGGTGTTCTGTCCTTGGCAGTGGCCAAAAGCCAATCCAAAGGAACATAAGTATAGGGCAAGAGTGTAACAGCATTTCTGCATATTACTGTCCCAGCTTCAGACAACTTCTAGTTAGTCAAAATTCCTGAGCTCAGTGTGATTTCACTGTATTTATTCACTTCTGATGAATTTATCTTCACAATAATATCCAGTGTCCTATGAGAGTCACCAAGTTTCAGGGTGTCTGAAACATCCTGAGCGATGGAGTTCCTGAGTTTTATGTGCTCATTCTATGTAGAACCACTTTTATTTTTTTGTCTTGGAGCCAACTCTTCCACATTTATATGAATCCTAATTCTTGCTGTGTTTATCTTGTCTGTATGCACATGATTTTATAGATATTTAACCTGGTTTTGCTGTATTCTGTTTCTCGTAGACACATGAATCTTAAACTGCAGATGTAGAAACTGCAGACTAATGTCGTAAAGTTTTTGAATACCAGTTCAGCAAAGCAACATCCTGGTATGATGTTCCATAATGCATATCAGGAAAGTCCAGTTTTGGAACTCCATGGATCACTGCATGCAAACCTACCCATGTATGGCATTCGTGTAAGGTCTGAGAGAGAAGGGAGTAGCTGGTCCATCCCTGCCTCTCTGCCCACTGTGGAATTAGGGGCAAGATGAGTCTGTACTTTGGCTCTGGAATTGGGAGAGATTCCAAGATTACTTCCCCCCAATATAGTAAACTTACACAGTCTGCTTGTCTAAATTATTTTTCAAAGTTAAACAGAAGTATAAAGTTGATGGTAGAGTACCTGGTGACATTTTCAGTGTATGTATAACCTTGGTGAGCCTTGGATTTGTTTGTTTGGGTTTTTTTCTTTTCCATTAAATTCAGGTCTGGGATGCTTAGCTAGCTTTGAAAATCTAGCTATGAGGGAATAATGTAGAAAGCCTCTATTCAGGCTACAAGCAGCTATTGTGAGACTTGGAGCTTACAAGAGGCAAATTTCCTTGTAATGGAAAACCAGAATGAGATACTGTTGAACTCACTTTGTATAGGATGTTGTGTGTGGGAAAATAAGTAAGGGTAGAGGTAATCCGGCTTAGAGATGATCCCAGGCTTAAATCCCTCAATATAAACATCTTCAAACCTTGAGGCTTCCTAGGTCTAGATATGGACAAAAATACTGTGTTTCAGGCCTGTCTTTAAATTACACAGTAATTGTTAATATCATTTCTGGAAAGGCTTACGGTTCTATTATACAAAGAATGTGTTCTGTAGAAAGTTTGTTTTAAATGGCATAACGTGAGAAACAAAATCTTTGTAATTTAATTGAAACTGCTTATATTCCATGTAAGAGCAGGAAACAGTATAGTTTGTCTTGCTAAGAATCGTTTGTTGAGTGAAGTTTAAATGTCAGCTGAAGGTTTTGGTGTTATTTTTAAATATAGTGCTTGAATAGGTGATTATCAAAAAGCTTTTTTTTCTCAAGAGGTGTCACGAGTACTGTGAATTTCATAACCAAACAAAACTTTGGATTTTCTTTTTTTTACACCATCATGTGAATCAATGCAGAGGAAGCAAAAGACACAGAGCTGTTATAATTTAATTTTTTTTCAAGAGAACTTACCTAAAACACCTGTGACAAAACAAGTGGTTTTTACAAGGAAAAGGGGAGTGCAGAGAGACTTGCAATACATTAGCACATCAGTGCAGCATTTTAACATTAGTTGGAGGTAAATTGTGTTTACCTCATTTTGCATTTGCTTAAGTACCATGAGTAAAATAGTACTTCTTATTACATTATTTCTTCTTGTCCTATCATTAGATTTGGATTGCAAATGTTGGACACCATGAATCAGATTAATACAGTGCCTCATGAACCAGTATATGAAGTAATGAATAAGTGTTATGATCTACTACTGACTGAGATCATATTTTGCTTCTCTGCAGTACACTGAAGTATCTCTTCCCAAACTGATATTCCATCATGCTGTTATTTAAATGTAAAAAATACAATGTGAATCACTTCACACTAACCATGTCTTCAAAACTGAAGGAACTAGTAGTAAATAACACTGCTTCATTTGTTCACTTGGATTTTGTCCATATTTCAGCCTTCCCTGCATATTTTTCAGCACCTCTCCAGCAACTGAATTTCATCAGAAAAAAGCATTGATGGAAAACTGCATATATTAGATGTCTGTGTAGACATGGAAGACAATATTTGTCCAATAAACAGATGAACATGAGGCTGAGAGAGCAGCAGACACTTCATCACATTAATCTCAAATATTTCCTTTCTAGTTTGTGGTGTGGAAATGCAGGCAAGTGCTGCTGCAGGGCAGACACTGCTGCTCATCCTTCTGCTGGGGTGGTGGGTTGGAGTAAGTGCTGGGTTGTAATAGATGCTCATCTGTAAAGAGGGTTATGTACTGGGAGGAGAAAGAGCAGGAACATTTCTTCAGGAAGCCTTTGTTTTGTATAAGTGTTTAAGCACTTCAGAGTTGATAATATCTTTTGATTTATGCAAGGCATCATTAATTTCACCATTTACCATTGCTACAGCTTTGCCATTCAATACAGTGAGGTAAATATTTTTTCCTGGATGCTATGCTGACACAGGATTTATACAGAGCTCTGAAAAATCACACTATGACTTTACAGTAGAATCAATTAATCAAGCTTGTAGATACTGAGGCATGTGCTTCATGCGCCCTGAGCAGATTCTGCCCTGTGTTGTGATATTAAATATAAAATATTTTCCCCTTGCTCTCGCCTATTTTTGCAGAAGTAATACTGCAGGACACATAATTCAGAAAGGAAATCACTTAATTTTTTTATGTGTCTTTCTTCCTATTAGTCTAAGACCGTCAAAGACATGTTCAAGACCTTCTTTTAACCACACTTTTGATGGTCATTAGTGTCTTGTTTTTGCTAGGTTCTATCTAAACTTTCTGGCCTGATGCTTTAGCTACCCTTAACTGTTGAAGTTAACACAACTGTTCATATGCCCAAGTGCTTTGTTGAATAACGGCCCCTGTGCTCAGAAGCTTGTAAGAACAATCTCGCCAGTATGCAAAGAAAAACAAAAAAAAACACGTCAAAAAATATCATTGTGGTTTGCTAGATGAAATATCAGAACTAACAAAATATAATAAATTTTAGCTGCACGCAAAACAAATTATTTTAATAATTTTCTTGCTCAATAGGTTCAGAGATATTTCATCCTCCTTATGGCATTCTGTTTGAAGAAATTTGAATGAAGACAACAGGTTTACATATGGCTCATTATCTTCCAAGCTTTGATAACAGCTCCTTTTGACATACAGTTAGCATATTAATTATGTGTAAATATTTTGGAGGGAGTCAGTTTGTTGAGGTATTGTGACAAAAGGTACAGAACTTTTTTTTTTTTTAAATGAAATACTTATTTCAAAGCTGCTAGTTATTTGTATTAAATTACTGATTTTATGCTAGCAGATAAAGGTTTTCATGTCTTATTTTATAATATTTACTTTTATACCTTTTTTTATTCTAATGGGAAAATCTATCAGACTCTGCATGTTAATTACTTTGAATCCTGTCATGATGCAGAAATTGCCTTGATGTTACCGTGTTTATTGATGCCAGACATTTTTATTGTAATTAAACCTTAATTTGAGCTGCTGTTGCTGAACAATTCTGCTGTGAAACCTTGTTTTCCAGCAAATCCCATTTGATTTTCCTTCTAATAAGTTTTTTTTAATTTAGTTGACTGCATAATAGTGCTGTCACAGCTGGTATTAATTGGCATTTTTCTACCAAATAGTAGAGACCCACATCAGAATCACATGCAAGAGCTGAAATACTTTTACAACACACACTTTTATCATTTTCACCACTTGACAGGGTGGAACAGAGATAAGGAGCATGAAGTACTTTGCCTAAAGACCTCAAGCAAACCAGTGGCAGAACTTGCCCCAGTTCCTGACACAGTCTGCTGCAATTTTCTTGCTGTGGATCACAGGATACAAAGAAATAAATAAAATCTCTGCTTAGCTGGTTTTCTGGGGTAGCTCCATATTGATGATGTTGGGCTGCATGAGCAAATTTCACTGCTGAAATGCCCCTGCTATGCCAGTTTTTCAGCTACAAAGCTTCAGCTCCTTGTGAGTGTCAATTTGGCACTCTCCTGGAACAGTAACTGCAATATAAAGGAAAAAAAGTATTTGAGGCAGAGAAAGTAGCTGTCTGCAGTAGCATGGTAACAAAAAGAAACATTAGATGAAATTATTCATACAACTGGCAGCAATGTATTTGTACAAAACAGAAACATGGAAGAGGTTGAAAAATATGAGAAAAATAAAAGAGAAAACCTTTAAAATGTAGTTTATTTTAAATAAACTGTAGAACCATTTAAACCAGAAGTTCCATTTAGGAGAACTTGAAGAATTACCTGAAATTCTGTTGGATTATTGTTTTGAATAATACTCAGAGCTTTAAATTCTGTGGGGAGGTGATTTAGTATTCCTAATAACTTTTGTGAAGCCTTGGCTTAGGCTCTGTTGAGGTCTATCAATTTAAGATGCTTAAATATTGCATATGAACCTGAAGTTTTCCAAGTGGCAAACACATGTAGTTGGCATTGGCATTAGAATTTTCAGCTGTTTTTACAGCTTGAAGATATAGAATAAATGCACATTTTGCATCCAGAAATATCAAAAGTTTATTTATTTGTTTTTATTAAAATTGAACTAACGCATTTAAATTGGGGAGGGGGAGAAAGCACAAAAATCTGATGAAGAACATCTTTGTAAACACTATTGATAGAGAGCTTAGAGCTTTATTTTCACTCATGTGAACATAAAGGCAGTTTGGGGTAAATTTTAAAAAAACCCCATGCTTTAAAGCATTCCTCGAGCCATAAATTTCTAATTAGAGATGTAAGATTTCTGACCAACAAAGTTAGCTGTATACCCTTGTTGAGCAAAAGAGCTAAGAGTGCATGGGATTTTAAGAACATGATCATGTGGTGTCTGTACAGCCATTTTTCTTAAGTCTAGAAAGTCAATTTATACTTCAGAAAATCTACTTTAAAAATCACAGTCAAAGTAATTAACATCAACTATTAGTTCATTTGAAAAGATTAGTTATGTGCATTTGTCTTACAGACCTAAAAGTCTTTAGCTTGGGCATCTGGAGATAGTTTCCATGTCAGTATCATTAAGAGGTTTTTAAAGCAATTGTCCTGGATTGCCTTTTTTTTTTTCTATTGATATAAATTTAAAATAAAATAATTATTTGAGTAAGCTGTCAGCTGTTTGTACTTAAGTGGTTATTTTGTTGACTAATTTCACAATCTTAGAGCTGCTGAAATAAGTGCTAGTACTTATTATGTCCTTCAGGTTCACTGTTTCTATACAAATATTTTGAGTTCTGGGGAATACGAATGCTTGCTGTTTGTGCAAGCATCACTATTTCTAGTATCAAATGATAGACATTCTTACCATGAGAACAATGAAATTGAAAAGCTCTGTAAAGACTCATAATTGAAAATTTAGAATCAAGAAGACTCCAGATATTCAGAAAGAGGGTGATACTGTGACATCTGAAATAGCAGGGAGGCAGACTGAGGCAGCCTGGCAATTTCTTGGCAGTGTTTTGTACTTATTATAGCAGGAATGGCTGAGTTTTCTGATAAAACTCTGCAAAATCAGTCCCATTAGGTAATGAATATTCTGTTCATATTAACTACTCAGATGGCTTTTTGGAGAAAGTTGTGGCTGTGGGCTCAGTGTGTGAACCTTTGCTGAGCTGGATCCAGAACCCTTGGCTCTGGTGGCAGGGGCTGACATTCAGCTGGGTGCAGCTGGAGCTCATCCATTACCCGTCCCTCAGTGTGCTTTGGACAGCTAAACCCAAAAATCTAAATAAAATTATAGTAGTGATCTCAGTAGGACAGTGTGCATTGCTGAAAGGAGGGCTGGGAGAGCTTTTCTTTTGCATGTGTGGTAAATACAAAATCAGCTTTTTAATGTTTCATAAAACTTTAGAATAATGATCTTGATGAGCAACTTTATGAGACAAAGGCACATTCTAATAATTTTTCTCAGCTTCTTATTGGACTTTTTTAGATGATTTCATGCATTTTGTCTTCTTTTGCTTTTAAAAATATTAAAGGTAATTTCTTAAACAATCTTGTCATTTCATGTGCATACTTCATGCATGCATATACACTTTGACTTTTTCAGGGTTCTAGCTTTATTTAATCACAAAAGTTCCCACCTTTCCCTATTTTTAAAAAGTTTCTGTCTCAAGAAGTAGCTACTTCCTTATTGTATTTCATACTTTATTCTGTTACATTGCACGGTATTAGTCAGGCTTTAGATACTGACAGGACAGATTTTTTTAAAATGAGAAAATTAGAGGGAGTTTGTTGTAAATTATTTTTACATTTCTCTTTTTTAACACATGGCATTTAACCTGTGTATCTTCTATTTTTTTAGATAGCAGCAATCATAAATATAGAGGTGAGAACTGAAGAAGTTTTAGTCTTTCTGGCTGTCATGATGCCTTCCAGTTTATAACAGCTGATGTAGATGTGGTACAAAAACCTTTTTCAGATAACCTTTACATACTTAAAAAAATCCCTTATTTCAGTGTATGTTGTTATCAGACTACCAGAATACCATCAAATTTGAGATTCATTAGCTCAAATAAAATTAGGAAAAGAATTAAGAAAACTTCACCCTACGTATACAGTACAAGCTGATAGGTTTTTAAAATGTGTTTCTAATTTTCTGCATTCTTCTTTAACCTATTTTTGTTTTCTTCAAGTAGAGTTTGTATCAGTAACCACAGGTGTGGTTACTGATACAAATGTGGTACAAATGGGTTACTAAGGGTTTGCTAATGCAGAAAAGTAGGAAGGAAGGAAGAGAAGAACTGTCTGGGAGTAGAAGCTCACATAATTAATGGATGTAGACCTGCCTGAAAACACAAGAGGATTCCAATGTGCCAGTAGCTGGAAATAAATATTTTTTTCCCATTCCAGGCAGTGTACAGGGCCAGGCTGTATGGGGCATTGAGCAACCTGGTCTGGTGGGAGGTGTCCCTGCCCATGGCAGGGGGTTGGAACTGAAGGATCCTCAAAGTCTTTTCCAAACCAAACCCTTTGATGGTTCTGCAATTCTACCTTGAATTACATTTCTGAGCAGAGGCCTAGTAAACCTGTATATCTGAAAATATCTGTATATCACCAATATATCTGAATGCTGAGCTCTTCTAAGGTCTTGTGCTTGGGATTTGTCTTTTCCCAGTTGTCCATGTAGTGGTATTTTGTGACCTACCTTAGGGATGTGTTTTATCCAATCCCTCACTGCTGGACAATTACAAGGTTTAATTGGCTTGGATAAATGTTTAGCCAGAGGAGAGTGATTTATTTCTAGATTTTAAGTGAAAAGTATTACAAGCAAAAATACACATTTTGGAGCTTTGCAAAGAGCACTCCACCCATGAAGATAGTTTAAAATAATTAGAGAATGATAGAATGGTTTGGGTCAGAAGAAGTCTTAAGGATCATAGAGCAGATGATATTTGATAAAGGAGTCAACTGAAGAGATGGAATCAGGTGAAACCTACTTACAAATGCACTGTGAGTTTTTGTCTTCATACAGTAAGCACATCATGTGGGAAAACTTGAAGAGATAAGCAAAAGCACATCCATTTCTTTATTTATTTTAAATGAGAGGGAACAATCACAAAGCAGGAAATGTACTTTTTAATGGATTTCTTTTTGAAAGAAGTATTGTTTCTAAAGAAATTGCAAAAATAATTAGCATATATGTTATTATGAAGAACAGCTACTGCAAAACCTATTTCAAGGGGCCATTTCAGCTATTTTCCTACAATAATAATTTTCTCTTTAGTTTACAATCCTTTTCTTCTGAATCCAGACTGCTCATAGCAGTCTAATACCAGATCAGCCCTTAAGGCATCAGAGACATTTGTTTTCCCTCCTGAAACCCACAGTCAGACACATTAGTGATTCTGTCATACCAAGCTAATTAATAATAACAGACATAATTTTGCATCCCCTATATAGAGAATGAAATCCAGAAAAATGTCAGGAACTACTTGCACTACCTAATGTTTTCCTTCTTTTGTCAGTTCTTTTTTGCTCTTTGTTTTGCTTCCTTATTCAGGCATTATTAGACAAAAAGCTAGAAGAGCTGAAAATAAGTTGAAAGCTTATACTGTTGGTACTGCAGCAAGTTTTGTCATTGATTTAAATGGGAGTAAACCTAAGCCTTCAGTATTACTCATAAGAATCAAGACTAGAATTTTATTTGGACAGATACTGAACTGAAGGTTTTATGGCATATCCTGAAAGAAGAAAGCTTGGGGATTTACAGGCATTTTCTCATATTTTCAGGCACAGAATTCTCAAGCAGTGCCAGGCAGCAGTATTTCAATGCTCTAACTATATAAACAGTCAGGCAGTTGACACCAAGTCTGTCTCATTATTTGCAGGATGATTAGAAGTAGCAGCATTGAGATTATTTTTTCTAATGCTCAGTTTAAATTCTTTTTTTTCAATGTGAGCAGTATATGGTAACATATCTGAAAATGAAATTTCACTATTTATCTTCTTTAGCTGATACCAGGTTTAAATTTCATTGGTATATCATATTTTCTCCATTATATTAAAGATTCCTTAGTGAGGAATTACCAACTCTACAATACTTAAAATTCCTTCTGTTTTTATCCAGAGGAGCCAGAAGAGTTGCAATGGTGAAAATGTACTTTATGTCTTTTGTTGAAAACAAACTTATATGTCTTTTCCTCTCTTTTTATATCACTTAGATATCAGCATGAATCAATTCCAGGTCCACTGGTTAATGGAGTCCTGTGCACACAATGACACCAAAGGACTTAGGAAAGTAACAGAGCTGACTTATGTAAGTCTCCTTGCAGCCCTCTGCTTGACTCTGAGTAGTTCCTGGGCAGCAAGAGAAAGGATGGTTCTGTAACATAACACAATATGTGTTTTACCCTGTTTCATAGATCAGTAAGGATGCTTTCTTTTTTACGTTCCTCTTTGGGAAAAGATAAAAATTACGTATCTGGACTGGTTTTGGGTTTCTTGGATTTCCTAAATACACACTAGGCTAAAATATTTTATTTGTTTTTGTTGTTATTCAGAAAATGAGACTAGAGAAACTTCTTAACTAAGTACTTCTCTATCTCTACAAGATATAGAACAGTGAGCTTTATCTGCAATTAGTAATGTAAGACTTTAGCACAGTGCAAATACTGAACAGTAATAATAGTAATTACTAAACCAGGTTTTCTTTTAGACATGCAGATGAGTTTCAGGTGATTATTCTCCCTGAGGAGAATAATAGATAAGAAAAGAACTGTAGGCGACAAATACTGGATATTAAATCTGGAAGTCGAACAGATATCAGATGGGGAGAAAAGCTCCATGGCAGCCCAAATATATATTGTAGTGGCAGTACTTCCTACTCAATTTGATGGCAATCTAGTGTCATCTGTCTCTATATCACATTATTTGAACAACAGAGTAATGTGATTGGTGCATCAGAATTGATTGAGTGTGTTATGCAGAATGGGCAAAATTAAAGTTCACCTTTCCTTCTTACCCTGATCTGTACTACCCCATCAATTCAGGGGTTTACAATGTCATGTAAAGGAGTAAATCAAAAGACATGATTTCTCACACAGGATGGTGTTAGCTTGTAAGATTTACTGCTTCATGGGGTCAGCAAAGCACAAATTAGAAGTGTATTTAAAAAATGATTTTGACATAATGTTATGGAGATAGGAGAAACAACATTTAAGAAGTTCATTTCCACTAGAGGTCAGGAAAGACTGTTTGGACATCTGTCCAAATGCATTGTGGGATTAATGAACTTATTTCCTTTTTTTTCCTTATTTCCAATCATTTTATGTAATTCATCCAATCTGTCATGATAAATAAAAATAGTCCTGCCACAATTTTAAGGAGAGATCAAACCTGTTGGAGCACTCTCCCAGCAGGTGGAAGGCACAGAGTCCAGTCTCAGCCCAGTTTGTATGTCCTGTGAAAATGACCTTCCAAGCAAAGGTTAGACTAATTTGCAATTAGAAAAAAGAGGGAGTTATGCAGAAGAACCTGGGAAATTAGTGATTCTGAAGGGAATTAGAGATCTAAAATGTAGCAAAAGACTTTTGACCTTAGCCAGTAACATATTATTAGAGATTTTTTTCAGGATAAAAGCCAACCAATCAAACATTTTTTTCCTTATATGATTTGTGTTAAAGCTTTCAGACTGTAATTTTCAAAAGTGCTTCAGGCAATGGTAAGAATTTAGAAGGACACTTACACTTTGTGTAAAGTTTTCTTCTCCACTCATTGTCCTTAAATAGAGACTTCTGCTTTGTATTTAGCTGTGGAGTTTTTCTTCCTGATAAGAATATAGAAGTACTTAATGTACTCAAGTGGAAAAACATGCATCCATAATGCAATGCTGACTTTAAATGTGCTTTTAAAAAGTTAAACATAGATGAAGCCTGTCATTTACAGCAGCTTAACTCAGCTTTCTTATATTTATTTAATTCGATTAGCATTTATATCCTCCCATTGCTACCCCCACTGCCATCATTCACAGAGACTGTTCTAAATATTAGAAGTCAGTTGCTTTGATGCCGTGTGTCGAAGGAACTGTGTAGAATTGAAGGACATTTTCAAATACCATGCTAATATATTTTACTACTGAAAATAATCATGACATTGACAATACTTGCTTTCTTCTCTGAGTTAAAACCACATTGGCATTTGTTAAGCATCCAGGAAAATATTTTCGTGGAGAGAACTTTTAATCTTTTGCCAAAGTTATTTTTCAATTTGTTCATATTTTTTTTTCCTTTGGGCTCTATTTTCAGCATGTGATCTTTTTGTTTTTCTTGTTGTAGGAAAACTACATTATTCTGAAGGACCTGTCATTTTCATGCAAATACAAAGTAACTGTTCTGCCTGCAAAATCTAAAGGTCGTTTTAAGGCTGAGAGTACTTTCTTTGTTACCCCACCTTGCTCTGCGTTTAAAGAAAAAAAACACAAGCACATTAATTGTCCTGCTGAAGGAGGTAAGGCATGATCTGCAGAACTACCAAATAGTTCCAAAAGCATTTATAATCACCAAAAGAGAGTCTTAAAAGCAGTTTTAGGATAGAAAATGAGAGATTTAAAACAAATAAAAATATCACTAATGCTTTATGTGAAAATCAACAGAAATACACAACAGCATTGATTTTGGCTAGTACATTATTACTGTTTTGTCAATTAAGAGCAATCGTAGTGGACATACAAAAATATCTGTAATGGCATGGTTGTGAATTTTTTTTGTAAGGAAGAATGGTTCCCCATTGTATTTATTATAATGATGGAAGTTAACTGTAAACATGATTATGGTGGTATGACCCATCTTTTTAATGTTTTGCTGCAGATGCAAGCAAGCTGCTTTTACAGTTTGATTTTGTTTAGGTTGATTCTGCTCTCAAGTAAGAAATAGAGGCCCTCTAATCTTTTCCAGCATTGTCACAATGTGTAACTAGAGGGCTATGGAAGTTGCAGAATTATGGATATATTAGTTGGAGAGGATTTCTGTGGTCAGCTGGTCCTGGCTCAGGTCAGCCTTGGCTTTGCACTGCCAGGTGTGGATACCTCTCTCTCTGGTTGGAGGGAAGCCCTCTCACCTGGAGTCCCTCCTGTTCCCAAGGGTACCCTCATGCTCCATAAGTCACCCAGAACCCTGCTGGCCTTCACTGCCATTTCCTTAATGGCTGTCCTGACAGTTCCCAGCATTACAGCCTTCCTGGGCAACTGTAACTCAGGTATAACTTCCCCCTAATCAGAGTGCCCTGTTAACTTGTACTACACTTTTAGTGCATGAATTTTACTCTTTGGCTGAATTATGGAGTTCTGTGCTACCCTGTGCATTTTCTTGTGGCCCCAGAACTTCCAGTCTGAGTTCAGCTATTCTGAAATATGAGGAGCAGGAGAATGGCTCCCTGTGACTGAGGCACTTAGGTCTTGACATGCCACAGCTTTCTTTTCTGTACCTGCAGCTGAGAGCATTTTATCTGAAGTTTAAGTTTGGTCCAAAATGTCAGTGGAATAAAGCAAACATAGGTTTTTGGTTAACACTGAAAATGTGATGGTGGAAAGCTGACTGCATCATGTGTAACAACAGAAATAAAGCTCTGCCTGCCTTTGGTTTCTGAAATTAAATGATTATTGAAGATTATCTGTGAAAGTTCAGCTTATCTTTTTTTGCTTTCCAAATTTATAGTGCCAGTTCTACCCAAAGTGTTGGCCAAACCCGAGAATCTGTCTGCATCTTTCATTGTTCAGGAAGGTAACATCACTGGCCATTTTTCCTGGAAGATATCTAAGGCAGACCTTCACCAGCCCATGACAGGGTTTCAGGTCACTTGGGCAGAAGTGACCACAGAGAGCCGGCAGAACAGTTTGCCCAACAGCATCATTTCCCAGTCACAGATACTGCCAGCAGTAAGTTGTTTGTTACTTTCTTTTGCCAGTGGCTCCCTAAGTTTGTGTGTCTGTGCCTCATTTGTAATGTTTAGTGGTGATACAGATGTCAAACACTTGTTCTGCAACTAGGTTGGAGCAGGAAGTACTTAATTTTTCTTCCTTGATGGAGATACAAAGCATAGCTACTATTCTTGATGGTACATCAAACATTTTAAACTGTAGAGCCTGGAGATGCCTTTAATTATCTATAACTGTATATATCTGTCTATTTTTAGCACCCAGTTAACTTGCAGAAGCCTCTGATTTGAGCTGAAATAGTGTCTTCTGTTTCTTAGAAAGCACCAAAGTTTAGGGCATTTATACCAAGGACCATTCACTCTGACTGAAAATGTAGTATTTACACAATCAGGGCTGATTTGCACAGGGCCCAGCTGCTGGAGTTGCTGGATGAGCAGAGTGAGTGTACAAGTGCAATGTGTGCACTCCTCTCTCTGCCCTACCCATGCAAGATTTTATGTGATTTGGAACAGCTTCAGCCAGGTCTGTTAAGGGCAATCCCATCTCAGAATATGTGCTAATTTGCCAGGAAAACATGTTTCCCCCCACTTTTTCTCTCTCTTCTTTCCCTTTTACTGTCTGCTCTGGCAGTAGCAGCAAATTGTCCCACAGGAATGACCAAAGTTATTCTCACGATGTGCTTTGGCTTCCCCTCATGGGGCAGGTACACCTGAATCACCTGTCCTGTGGATTCCTGGCCAGACCAGCCTGGCTGGTGGCAGGAACACCCTGCTGTCCTCACTGTCCAGCATCATTTCTCCAGCTGTCTCCTTCCTGGGCCGGGGCCTTTGCAGCTTAGAATAAGAAGAGTGATTTCTTCCAACTTAATGCAGATGATTTATAGTTTTGATTTTATTTTAGATGAATAACTTCTGATTCCTTAATGTCTGTGAGTCTTTAGCTAGATGTATTCCCATGTGAAAGTTTCTATGAAATTACTTTGAAATTATTTAGCACATGTCTAAGTGACCACAAAAGGTATGGAGCAGTGAAAAGTGAATCCATTGTGCCGTAAATGATGCCTTAAGAGCAGAAGGCAAATTCTTATGGTGTAATTGGGACAAATCTGAAATTAGTGTGGTCATCCTTTTTTTTCCCACAAGCTGCAGAAGTGGCCCCAGGCCAGCCACTACTTAAATTACCAATTAGTGGAATCCACTTGCAAATCCAAAATAAAAACCAGTTTATGTAATGAACATGTTTGTTAAAAGGAATGGTTAGGAAAGTACATTTTGATTCGTTTTTTAGTGATGGGCATATCAGCTTTTTATGGAAAGTGATCAGCACACTTTCCATAAAAGTCTGTAACAACTTGGACCTTGTACACATGAAACCATAGTATTATGGTTAAAAATGTGTCTGTTCAAAGGGACTGGCAGGCAAAAAATTCGAAACACACTCGCTCAACAAAGTGATGCATACGTTAAATCCTTTTAACAGAATTCTATGAAAATAATTTGTGGCTGCTGACAGTGATAGTACCTGTTTAAACCACTGGTGTGTGTGAGCAGAGCAGCTATGTTTTATTTCCCAATGGTCTCAGAATTGAAGTGATGTGTTTATTTCCAGGATCACTACATCCTCACCGTGCCCAACCTGAGGCCCTCCATGCTGTACCGCTTGGAAGTTCAGGTGCTGACGACTGGCGGGGAAGGGCCAGCCACGATCAAATCCTTCCGCACGCCCGACCTTCCTCCGTTTGCACCCCACAGTAAGCACTGACCTCCTCTAAAACATGCTCATGACAGGTTACAGAATTTCAGCCTTCCACATGTAAAGAGTGGAAACCTTTCTCAAGCCTTAGAGCTTTTGTGGATTCCAGTGGCATTCCATAAACTTAAGCTGAGTGAAAATACTGGCTTTTTTTTCCCTTGATGACTGTCCATCAGCAAATCAGGTCTTTCTCTCACTCAGTTTCTGTGGTCTAACATTTGCCATTTGTTGCAGCCACAGATCTTTGGCCTATGCCTATAGCCCTTGGGATTCAGAGTTGGTCTGTCCTCCAGGGGCAGCCTGGAGGATTGCATAGCTTTCAAGATAAGATTTTTCTGGGTTTGCTCAGTCCAGCATAGCTAGAGCTTAAATATATTTCTAAAGCAAGGCAAACCTCTTAATTGCCATTTCCAGCACTTCATGTGTTTCTGAAAAATACAGGTCAGTGTTGCAAAGCCAAGTAAAAAATACAATTAGTTCAAAATCTGTCTGCTTGAATATTTTTGTCCTTTTAAAGGCCTACTAAAGTTGCCTGGACTGAACATACACATAGTTGCCAGCACAGACTTAGCACTTAAAAGCTGAAGGATTGAAAGCTGAAGGTCTCACAAAGCCTTTTCAGTATGGATAAATGTTGGCATTACATATACAGGGTTTGATATGTGCATAATTTCCTGTTCTTTTGTTTAGGACCTCATCTGAAGCAGCATCATCCACATCACTACAAGCCATCCCCAGAGAAATATTAAACTGTTTCAGATGATAATACAAATAACTGAGAGGAAAAAACTGAGCTCCCAAATGAGGGCTGGGTAACAGCACATCTCTTGGAGCAGTGAACCCAGTTTTCCAATGGAAGCTAACATCCTGTAGGATCTGTATCTACTTCTCTGTAGTTTAGACATGAAGAATAATGTTTGCACCATGACCAGGATGAATCATACAGCAAGTATCATTTCGGTACCAGCACTATTCAACAAACTGATGACCACATCCAACTCAACACCTGGGAGAAAATATTCATTATACTGTTCATTATAATGTTTTCATATTGTGTTTAAAGTAGCTTAAAACGGTGCAGCGTATAAAGCTTTTTCTCCTCTTGAATTCAATATTACTATTTGCAAGGTCCTGTGATGTATACATACTTTTTAAAGATGTTCTCATTAATGGATTTAAATTATCAATTTTTACTTAAAGCCCTGTCTGTCACCAATTTAAGATTAGTGTGTTTTGCTATTAAAGAATATCTCAATTTGTCTGAAATGAGCACATAAGTAAAATAGATTACAGTAGCAGAAACCTTGAAATACCCAGTTTTTAATAATTGTAGTGTCACCATGGAGGATACATATGTATTACCCATCTGGTCTAAAGTGGTAATGTTCTGTCATGTAGATCTTCTATTAATACAGTTAATAGTTAAAGGATATACAGGGTAGAAACACCATTGTAGAGAAACAAATGACAATTAATAGAATTGTTTAAAACTTATGGCAATGAATGCAGTGAATTAATAGGTTCTGGAAGAATAACTTTAAACATCTTACTTACAATTTTTTGATACATAATATTTCAAAGTATAACATTATCTTGAATACAAACACCAATTTTCTAGTTAAAAATCTGAATAGTTACCATTAAAGTTTTAGAAACTGAAATTATGGGGCACATTTGTTATTATAGTAGCTACTTTTTGGCTTTGAATTTTGATGCACATATTTCTTTTCCCTGTGGATCTTTAGAACAGAAGGATGGATGTATTGGCTCTATTTTGCTGTTCTGCTTACAGAAAGAATTATGTGACAATATTCTGGCATCTGGAAAACATTGGCTTATAGTTTATTTGAATTCATTACTCAAATTTAGACAGAAGGGTGCCCTTTTTAACCATAAGGGAATTCATATTGCCTTATTGTGCAATATAAACTGTCTAGAATAATTTGTCACACAGAGACACATGTCTCAACAGTAAACAGAAACTGCTTGGATTTATTATTGAGAGGGTGGAAAGTATCTGCCAATAAACATCCATACAAATACTCATAATCAGCTCTTAATGTTCAAGATGTTCAAAGTGCTCCTGAATTCTTTGGCACCATTTCCATTGCCCCTTGAATCATCACATCAGACTAATGTACCTCAAAACTTGACTCCAACTGGACAAAGTGGCCACTATTCCTACCAGCAGATGATAGAGACTCGTCTGTGCTTCATATTTTTCTGAGATATTCAATAAGAGGAGCTTGGACATTAGTGGTACATGTATTTCCCTTGTCTTGATGACAAACTGTTTTGTGAAAAAGCAAATATGAAGAAATACCTATCTGAAACTGAGGATCAGAGCTGTGTTTATCATAGAATGTTCATGAAATATTCAGTTTGTCTGTACTGAAGTTTACAGCTTTTATACCACAGAGGGGAAGGAATCTGCATTAATTTCTGATCACTTGCTCATTACAATTTTTTTACAATTTTACCTTCAGTTTTAAAGGGCTCTTTTGCATACTTTTCTATTTTGGTTGCTGTGTTTTTAGATATTGGTCACTCTTGGTCTCTCACTTAGTGGCCAAGGATTTTCCCAGACTTTTCCTATTGCTACATGGTTTGCAAAGGCTTTTACCAATAGGTTAAAATATATTAAAGGTTATGGTGCTTTGAATTCCTTCCTCTATTTTCCAAAATGCATTAGCAAATTAGCAGATGAGTTCTTATTCCAAAAATCTGTAGTATAAAGGTTTATTTTCAGTTTTCTTAGAATGCGAGAGTCTGAGATATTTTTTTGTCAGGATGAGAGTGTTTCAGTGTACGTTTTTACAAAGAAAACAAAATTTGCATTGGACTGGTGTGCAGCACTGCTTTCACATTTGGATTGCACAGGGCATAGATAAGTCTAGAAGTGATCTTTGTAGTGTTTGCTGGATCAGCAGGATCAGGGAAAGTAATTACCTCAGTCTTCTCTGAAGAATTCTGTGCAAACCCTTCAATCACAGTCTGTTCTACTTGTGCTGGATCAAATTGACACTGACTTGTGTTAATGAAATTACATTTCATTCATAGTGGCACTGTAAAGAATAGATGTTGCTCTTTGGTACAATGATGCCAATTCACTGGAGATAAGCAGTAAATTAGGAGCCCTGAGTCCTCATGAAATCATCCTTCTGTGAAGAATCAAAATGGTTTCTGTTTGCTGGTGCCATTCTCTCTGAGACATTCTTCTGTTCAAAGTAACAGTACTTTTAAGAAGACTGAGAGGTTTCCCTTTCTGAACTAGATTGATCAAAACCAAAAGCTGAAAGTAGAAGTCTAGTGATCAAGTGTATTATACTGAGTCCACTAAGATGTAAATTATTTTTTTCCTTCTACAAATGATCTTATCAACTCACCTTTTAAATCACCCTCCAAATCAAAAATGAAAAATACAAAGTCAACAAAGCTCATGGATGGATGTTAAATTTCCAGCTGTGAGTGATTTTCTAATTATTTTTTCAAATTAGCACTACAGATTTGAAGTTTTTAGTGCCTAATTCTAAAGCTTTGTTTGCTGAATCACACAGGGTATTGTCCTAATTTACTAGACTAAGCCACATTAAACATTTAATTCAGCAATAGAGTTGCAATTTGCTACTTAATTCCCTAGTTATAGATTTATTTTCTCTAATGATGTTGTGTAATTCAGAGTTAATATTGGGAGGATATTAGAGATATTGGGATATTTTAAGATACTCTGCACCTTTACACTAATGTATTATTTACTGTGCACAATTCGGATGGATTTGTCAATTGAATTCAGGATGCATTTTGTTTATCTTTATTTCTTAAAGGAGAATTATAAGATTGTGCTATTTTTGCTAACTGCTTTGTGAAGTGATTTTTTTGTTCACTGATGATTTTTGTGTAAGAAAAAAATGGTTTGTTCTTGTTATATCTTTTTTTTTTTTTGACCATTTTTGAGTTGTTTATAGAGCAGGAGAAAATAAGACAGAACTTGTGCTGTATCATCCATGTGCACCAACTTGAATATTCATTAAGAATATAGCACACAGACAATAAGTAAGTCTGATTCTTTAAATGCTGAACATCCTCAACTTAGGGCTTCAGAAGGAGCTGAGGACCTGGTGTGGCAATGCTGATACTGACACTGATATTTGGCATGGTCACACACAAAGTCATTTCTAACGTGAGTGGGAATTTGGCAATTCTGCTAATTGTTATTAGCAGAAATGTACAGAAACCTTAACACGGAGTCAATTTTTTTTACAATACTTTCATCTCTATACTCCCAGTTGCAGTCAGGGAGAGTTACCAATAAGCAGGTCCTGATTCAGGAAGGTTGGCACAAAGGAAATCAGTGGCATGGAAATAAACCTGTGCAGTAAAGAACGAGCTTTAGTGATGCTTCAAATCAAGCATCAAGCATGGATGTCAGAGTTTGTTTGTTTGAATAATGTGTTAAATCAGGGCCTTTTAAAACAAAGTGGGGGAACCAGACAGTTCTAAATTCTGTGTAAAACACCATAAAAAATTTTATTTTTGTGTATATGTAAATGTCATAGTGATATTGACTTATTTATTAATTCATTTTCTTATACTATGTGCCAAGTATGTTCCTACCCTTTTGATCAGTACCTGTGAACATCAATTACTAAAAATAATGTTATGCAAAACTTGTGCATTTTAACCAGGAATATTCTACTAATAATCTGTTGCATGTAGTTTTCAATGATTAAAAAAACCCTTTATTTAAAAAAATGTAAATGGATACCTGCAGATGTTGATGATTATATGTGGGTTTGCATGCCAAAACTCATTGTTCAGTTGTGGGCATGAAATATAATGACTGTATTACCTCTACTGATATATTAGTAAGGTACTATTTACAAAGTAATTAACAGAGCTCTATATGTAAATTTTTTCCTTTTTACTTAATTATATTGTAGTAAAGGTAACAAATGCTTCTCTGTTACCCAAATTGGCTGTAGAAATTATGTTCCTATAACAGTCATTTAAAGTCAATATTTATTTATGTATGTAATACAAAAAGATTGGTCTTATGTGTTTGTCCTGTTATTTAGAGAAAAAATATACACTTGTAAAAACATTTTGTAAAAAAATACAAATGTAAATAGAGTCTGATTTCTTTTACTCACTATTTTCATGTTTAGAATTTGTACATACTGTTTATGTAATAAACTATCCTACATCAAAATATTGCTACATTATCTCCTCCATACAGAATTTAGAATTTTGCTTTTCTTCAGTTGAAGAGATAGAGCCATCTAAGAAAAATCAGTGTCATACCAAGTACCTCTGCTTCATCTACATTTCATTGTGTCTGAAGTCATTTTACCTTCTCTTTACTACAACATTTTGTTTTCTTTATATAGTCTTCAAAATATTGTGAAAATAAAATGAAATACTATTTGAGTCATTTACATTTAAACCAATAGTAGAAGTAAAAAGTCATGCATAAGAGCTTGCCCTTTCTCTAGCCTAACTGGATAGTTCATAGTGAAGATTTGTTGATCCTTTTGTTATGCTAACTTAAATTAATTAAGTTGCTGGATCTTTGCCAGTGGCTTGATCCTGCAAGCCAAGATTTTCATGACTGAAACTCGTGAGTCTGCGTATGCACTAGATTTGGAGTGTTTTCTCTTCTAAAGTGCAGTATCCCATGGTTTAAATTTTGTATTTTTAACAAATATAAATATCTATCTTGGTACAAATATTTAACTGTTTCAAATTCTCATAAATGCACTGTTATTCTCAGGTGCAATATCCTTAGTTTGGACATGCACCTTTGAGTACCTCTTGACTTACCTACTAAACATTTATTTTTTGTTAACTTGATGAAAACTTCCAAAATTTTCTGGTATTTCTATCTCATTAGAATAACTGCTTGCATTTCTAGTTTTGATTTTCTTCTTACATAAATGAACAATATTTAGAAACACCCCTATTGTTAAATTTCTCTGCAAGTGGGACTATTTCTTTAATATTTGCTGTTGTGGTTCAGTAAAGCCAGATAAGAATGCTATATCACCTGAATAGGTGAATGGGTAAGTTGTCAAAATAAATGGTTGAGTTGTTCTATACATTGTAATTCAGAATAGCAATTAATTTTCTCTTTCCATGTCCTCAAAGAAATATTTTATTCTACATTGGAATAAAGGACACAATGACTGGATTAAATAAAGCATATGAAATAAAGCAAATTTACTACATATAGAACAGTATTCATCATTTTGGGGGTCGTACAACCTAGCTTTTGTGCACCTAAAACCAGAATACACTCAAAAGATGCCATTTCATAAAATAAATTAACACAATGAAAGCTTGTTCCAGTACAAAACCAATCCTCCACATTTCTATTTTCTGATTATAGGTGTTGTATTGACATTTTCTGAATCTATGCCAGCCTCCTTGAGGAAGGCCTTGGGCCAAAACAGTGGCTGCAGCCCTCGGTGGCAGTGCAGCACCTGGAGGGTAAGGAAGGACCAGGGAGAGCAGTGAGAATGAGAGCTTTGAAACAGAGCCAGTGTGCAAGCAGTGAATTGCTGTGTCCCCTTTGCATTGTGCTTAATTTCCTTCTTGCTCCTGCTCAAGGTGCTGGCAGGAGTGCAGATGAATATTTAATACACACCTTGCTATAAGCATTTACTGAGTGCTGTGAGGCACAGCAACTAAAGAATTTATGAATGCCTTCTGTACCCAGTTCCTTACCTGTGCTGGTGATTTATTCATGTTACTTAATAATGAGCTGCATTCAGCAGGTCTGTTTCTTCTCAATGGAAAATCAACTTTGGAAGCAGTGGACTGCCATTTTTCAGGGGAGTTAGGCAAATATGCTGCACACAAATATCCCTTTATATTTGTGTGCAAATGTATTTATACAGCAAATAGAGCTTGCTTGTCTTTTGCACAAGCTGTTCAGCATTAATATGTGTGCAGTAGTTCAAAATTTTCTGTCTTTCACAGTAACTCTGAGTTGGTTGATTAGTAATGATTAGTCAACATTTTTGTCAAAATTTTATATTTTATTTTGAAAATACTGCCTGATTTAAATGGCTCAGACTGCACAGTTGTGAGTAGATGAAGAGTGATGAGCTGGAATTTCCATGCTGTCATTTTTTGTAAGTGAAAGGTACAGGAGGCACTGGGAACAGAAGAGCATCGGTGGTACAGAAAGATTCTGCTCACCTGATGTATTAATTTCTTTGCCAACATCCAATTTCTAGTATTAATTCCAGTATTTGTAGTCATCTGCAAACATTCAAATTAATATTTTAAATTTCTTTTCTGAGACGTGCTACAATACTTGCTTGAAATGTAAATATTTCAGATTTTCCGTGAATGCGCCTCAAGATCTGCTAGACTAACCATGAAACAGGAATTTGCAAGAAAAAAATAATCTGGTAAGTGCTAGTTGTCCTCTCAGAGCAGTTACTGACAACTATTATTTTTGCTTGGTGCTTATTGAATCATACTGTAGACAAAGAAGATGCATGCACATTTTTCCTGTGCTTTGGGGGGAATACCTCTTGTCACAAAGGACAGCATTTAATTGGTGAAAGTGCTTCATGAGTGACTGAGTCACCAGGGGCTTACAGAAGATTTACACCAGTGAATGAACCCTGTATTTTTTTAATTGTCTGAAGATGGTGTTAATTTCTCTTGCCTTTTAACCTGAACTTGAAGTGGATTTTAGTTTTGCTCTATAGTGGATCTGTGTGCATTACTTTTGTTGTGAAGGACTTGCCTCTGTTACTATTCTTAGTCCTACATGGCACACTGCAAGCATGTTTCTCTTCACTGCTTAATGCTGTAAAAATTCAGGTTTATGATACCTTTCCAATAGAACATAAACCCATTAAGATAATATATATAATGTATTTATAGCAGATTTCAGTAAAAGGTTCCTTGTCAGCAATGTATTATTTGTTCTTCAATATAAAGAATATTTGCAGCTGTATCTCATTTAAATTATTATGTACACAATATAGTTTTGTTTGTAGAATAGAAAATCGATCTTTCTACACATCAGCTATGCTGGCCACAAGAAACTGTGGTGAGCACATATACCTAAATATCAAATGAATGCATAGATGTAACTCATATTTGCATTGATAAATGCCATTAAGAATAATTTATGTTCAGGTTAACTAAATATGTCACACTGAGTAAAATGGATCCCAGTTCATCTGAAAAACTTTGATAAAATCCTAAGGTGATCCCCTATTTATTTTGTAGGTGATTTTGTAACATTTGTTAGTAACTTTGTAAAACATGTGAAAAAAAAAATTTCAGAATTGTATATACAGTCGTTGGGAAACTAGGAGTCAAACAACATAATTGGTGTCTTCATAGCTCCAGACTTTATCTAGGAGACTTGTTCTTTTATCTCAGCTAACCTCAAAATCTCTAGCATATCTCTGTCACAGGTGATGGGTTGTTCAGAGCCTCGTCCTTTCATGTTTTAGAAATAAGAATGGGGATTCCACATCCTCTCATTAATTACTTGTGAAACAACAGTAAGGCAAGCAGTGACATCTTAAATATCAAGGAAATTGTATTGAAAAAAAAAGTGGCATAAACAACATCAATTGGGCCTGTCATTACAAAGAAATAAAAGAAAATTCTTTTAAAGAAAAAGCTTATACATTCTTTTATTTTCAGTATGTTTGTGATTAAACCCTTTGCACACTGTCCCTGGGAATGCAAAGCTAAAAGAAAATGAAACCTGCAACTTCTCAACATATTTTTATTTTGTCAGACATTAGTTATCTCTCAAATCTTGAGAAATGAGAACTTGATCAGCCATATTTCTAGAGAATTTACTGGTTGCTTAATTTGCAAAACTGTGTGAATGAGGATTCATGTGGTATTTGACCATATTGAATGAGTTTCATTTTGACCATTCAATGTTTTTCAACATTAAACTGACGATGGCAATGGCCCATTTGTGTTGCTTCTTTTATATGCCTATTTGAGGAACTGCAGCTACCAAAATTTTGTACTCCTTGGTCAGGTAGCACATTTCTCTTGGCAGGGTAGGAGCTTCTGAGGAGACCGCTGAGGGCCCAGGACAGCTCAGCTGAGGGGAGTGGGTCAGGTTGCTGTGGCAGAGTGTGTAGGGGGATAGAATATAAGAAAATAAAGGTAGCATAGAAAGTAATCTTACCCATAAGGAGTTGCAGCTAAGCCAATTATTAGAGGTTAGGAGCAGGCCTGACTTTAACAGGCCACAGCTGTAGCCAATAAAGAAGAGTGTTATAAAAGAGTGGATTGGTTAGCTGAGGGGGAACTGGAGTTGGTTGACTGCTGTGAGAAGGAAGAGTCAGTGCCTAGAGGAGTTGCCTGCAAGAAACATCAAGGAGGTATGAAACTCTTGCAATAAGGAGACAACAATATGGAACCTTTGCAATATAATGACAGCAAGAGTGTGCTGGGCCCCTAGCTGGCTGTGCCTGTGTCACAGGTGTCCCCAAGCTTGGGGATATTAGGGAGGCTGGGGATGGCTGTCTGGGAGCAGAAAGAAAGGAGTGCCTTCAGTGGAAATGCTGTGGAAAGGCCACTTGTCCTGCTGCAGAGCTATAGAATGAGAAGGGGAGAAAGACTGAGCACAGAGGTGCCCACTAAGGCTGGCTGGGAGAGGTGCAATGACTGCATGAGCACAGCCTTGACAAAAGGAGCAGAGAGGTTGTAAAGCCATCCTGGTCACAGGGAGGTGCCCCTGCTGTTGGAGCAGAGTGTGTCCACAGCAAGGGCAGAGAGGAACCCCCCCCACAGCCCCAGTGTCTTTCTGAGGAGACTCGGTGAGAGGGAGGGTGGACACAATGCAAGGAAGACTGGCACAAATCCCACCGTGCTGGAATCCATGCAGGCCTTCTGCCATGGAACTTTGGTTTGTTGAAGTTTCATTGAAATAGCTGTTTGCCGTTGGCCCAGGCATCTGCAGATGCAGAGCTGCAACTCTGGGACCTCAGTGCAGAGTGTCACCGTGGCTGGCGTACTAAATGGGACTGAAGTCAAAGGAAGACAGGTGTGAATTTTGGTCTCCCTGCACACTTCTTTGCTGTGCATTTGGACTGCTCAAGGTATAGCCAGGCTGCCCACAAATACAATAATTGTGCCACTGACAGGGGACAGCACTCTGCAAAGAACAAAGAAAGCTGATTCTGGTCTATGTCAACATGCCATCATTATTATAGTACACTCTCTGATAGTATACATATGGAATAAGCATATATTCCCATGGAATACTTAGCTGTCTTTTAAATGAACAGATCCACATCTTGAGAAAAGATAATTTCTGAAGTCACTGTAGGAAGAAACCTATATTAAAATGACTTCAAGGGAAGCAAGAAGTATTTTAATGAGGTAAAAAGTGAAAAAATATGATTCAAAGAACCTTATTTTTCTTTAACATATTACTTAGACATCAGAAAATTATGGAAATATATAAAGAATGAAGTGACAAAATCTGTCAGAAACTTGGAGAGAACATTTCTGCAAATCTATACTGTCAGTCTGTGAAAAATGTTTCTAATGTATCATGGGAATGAGGAAAACAACTGTACAATGTTTGGAAGCATTTAAGCATTTGGTTGCAGCATTTCAGTGAGGTTGGACATTTTGGAATACTGCAGCTATTTACCAACATTTTATTACTGTTAACACATTTTAATGCTGTTAACATGGCTTAGCTGAGTGATGACTGACATCATCTCTGAGGGGTCCACTACACTGTCAGCTTAGTAATGACTGCTGCTTTGGTGTTTCCATGTTCTTCAGCCAGATGAGCAGAAAGAATGGCAAATATGAATAAGCAAAAGGCATGAAAAAAGGTCCCTTTCATGATTTTAGGCCATTATTTCCAGATTTAGGCCAAGCTTTTCCCAATTGCTTTTAATCTCCTCAATGACTGTGATTTAGTTAAGGGTTTTGGTGTCTGGAATCCTATTAGTGCTGAGTATGCTGAAGGCACAGGCCTGCCCTGTGTCACTGAGGTAGGCTTTGCACTGAACAAGGCAGATCCTGTGTCCCCAGGGCTACTGAGCACTGTCTGTAACTCCTCCATCTGCTTCCAGGGAGCATCTCTTGCAGAGTCTCTTTACAAATCACAGTCACCTCTGCCCTTAAATCCATTTTAAATTTAATAGTAGCACTGCCAGATTTGAAACCAACAAACGAAACCTGCTTATCATTGTTGACTTTGAAAACAGATCCTTGGTTCTGTGAACCACTTACCCTTAATTTGGTGATTTTTCTAATTCTTTCTTTTTGAGAGACAATCCTTCTGACTTTTCTTTGGCACATCCTGGATGTTGACAGCTTCTGTTGTCTGAACCTCTGTCATCTCTGCTGTCTTCTGCCTTACCCCTGAGAGCCATAATTCTGCCATGGGAAGTCCACTCTTCTAGAGAGCATTTTTATGGGTTCCTTGTTTCTTTAGGGAGCTTCCTTTTCTTTTTCTTGACTGCTGTTCCCCTATTATTTAATTGGATATCTTGAACTTTTCCTGGATTGGACAGTGATGCTTCTTCATTACTCATTTAAGACAAAGTGCAATTAGTAGCTGCAAGTAAAATTCCAATTACAAAATACAATCATGTACACCTCAGTTGCAAAATTTTCAATTTCTTGTTTATACATCAACAAACTTTTATGCTAGAATTAAGAAAAGAAACATCTTCACAGCAGCTAATCAGTATGTCACAAAAAGATTGACTTGATGTTATACTAGGTTTCCTTTAAAATGCTTCTGAAGGATGACGCTGTCTATGGACTGCACTCCATGTGTATAGTTAATTTCACTGTAAGCTTGGACTTTTTAATAGAGTCTATTTCAGGAGATATTTCAGGAATTCAACCAGAGGTTTTCCTAAAGCAAAGGATTCTAACTAAAGACCTAAAGACTTTTATCTTCCCGTCAACCTCTTACCCCCTAAGGATAGATGAGTTTGGATCCTTTTATTCTACAGTGCTTTTATTTGTCATTGGTGAAATAATCACTGGAATTAGCAGTCATATATACTTTAAATAGTACTAGACTCTTCTAAAGAGAGAAAACATGAGGTTACATTTTGCATTTTGTTCTGGTTTTTTTTTTTCAGTTTAATTTACCTTCTGGTTTATTGACAATCAATATTTGTTTTTGATCTTTTTTCCCCTGTAAATAGAAAAATTATAGTTTTAAAAGAGTGAGAGAAATGGAGAGAGAGAGGTTGGAAGAGAAGAATGTGAAATTCTCATGAAGTTAGAATGTAAAAGATTAGGTTGAATGAGGAGCACCAAGTAACACCACTTTTATTGTGAGATTACAGGATTTGCCAATGGCAGTGGTGATGAGCCTGACAATGTGGCCCAACTGTTGATGTGGCTTGACATTGTAGGAGATGTTCACTGTGAGGAACCCAAATCCTTGGTGATACTGAAATATTGCCAAGACTCCTCCAGCCCTCTGGACACTCCTTCTTGCTTGTGTTCCATGTGGGTGTTTATAACAGTCCTGGGAATGGGTTTACACAGATTAGGAGCTACTGTAAGGATGTGGAATGGGGAGGTGAAGGGGTCAAGAGCTCAGGTGGCTTTTTTGTTAATTCTGCTGATCAAAGGTCAAGTCTTAGGGACAGATGTGACATGAAGATAAATATGTCTGTGAACAGATGGTGCTGCCAGCAGGATGTCGGCTGCCTTGGCCATGGAATAATGTTCCATAAACCCTGTGATACAAAGAAGAACTGCACCTCTCTCTAGTTTACTGATTTATTGAGACAGGTTCACAAAACTCACCAGATTGGTAAGAGCTATTCTGCCCGTAAAAAAAATTCTAAATATTGGTAAATAAAGCAACATTTACCTTAAGGTCAGAGAAGGGACAAAAAAGAGAATGATGGGTTGGTTAACAAATATATTTGATAGTGTAGGGATTAACTAGGAGGAAGCAGAGGCCTTATTGCATGGGCAGCATTTTGCTGTAAATTACATTTAGTTGATTAAAAATTTCTTGGGTGTTTGGCATGTATTGCAGCATTAATAATTGACAGATATAGTTTGCTCAGAAAAGGCAAGCTGAAGACTAATGCGGAAGCGGGATGATGAATATCTAATGGACTCAAAGTATTTGGGAAGTACTTTATATTAGTTGAGAAAATACAGCGCTAGGGAACCTGCCTTGAAGAGACCCTATGTGGTTTCCAGGGCTTAAGAGGCACTGAAATAAACTACAGCCATTTTTATTAATTTCATTTTGTTTTCAATAATGTGAATGCTAAATGGAATGCTAGAAAGCCTCAGCCAGCATTAAATATTAGGACTAGTCTCCTACTTCATTCCTGAAAGACTTTTTTTCAGGAGAGGTAGATATCTGGGTAGATGCACAAGTGAAATGGACGGAGAGAAAGTCTCCAAGAAATTTGATCAGATATTTCGAGCTAATTTTGTTTGCCAGTCTGTTACACTTATCCTCATCGTCATGCAGTGGTTGTTATGTGTTGTCATTCCAAAAGGATGAAAATGCTTTTACTGCATTAATCATCTCTATTTTTTTGTTTAACCTTACAGCAGTGACTTTCATTTTACATCCAGGTTTGGTTTTCAGTGTAAAGCAGCACAGTTATCAGTTGTACCCACTTTATGTGATTGCCACATGCGCACTTTGTTTCCCATCCATGACTCATTGCTCTTCATTCAGTCGTTGTGCTGCATGTTTCAGAGTTTAGGAATCTGTCTCACTGTTCAAACTTAGTGTCCTTGAAGAGCATCCCCAGACCTGTTCCAATTCCCAGCTGAAGCCTGAGTGTCACCATAACCTATTGCATCTGGTGCTCCCGGCCAGTGGAGCACCTGTTCTCAGTCCAGGATCCAAGAAAAGCTCTGTGTCTACTTCACTTAGAAAGAAAATTGAGAGCATGGTAATACCCTGCCTGAAAGAAGCTTTCCCAGTTCTTCTCATAAATGCCTGCATATCTTTTCTGCAACGCTTTAGTTGTATCCTTCAATACGCTGCAAAGTTATTCTCATTGATTCCCAAGGGACTTGAAGGAAAAATGGCAGGATGGAGAGCACAATTTGCCAAATTTGAAATGATTACAGTTATTCAATGCAAAATGATGACAGATAACTTTATATTGAAATTAACGTGGGCAGGACTGGAATGCAGTGTCAAACAAATTCTGAAAATTGAAATTTTTGGAATGAATATCAAATGCAGAGGGAAAAAAAATAACTCATATATTACTGAAGTAGGTAACTGCGGAATTAGCCCTTCTTTAAAATAAATTATTCTCTTCAATTTTCAATATTTAATACTATTTGAAACAAAGAAGCTCCTCTTGCCAAATCAAAAATTACTGACTTCAACATGAGTTTTTATTCTATTTAGAACTTGAATTCCTAGCTGTGGATATGCTATTATACTTCTCAGAAAATAGGTGAAGCAGTGTATATAATTCCAACAGTACTGTTACTAGTGCAAGATTGCGACTGATTATTTTATAAAGAGTCTTATTTTTAAGAGGACTGCTGTTAAAATTGAAAGAGGTCATAGAATCACATTACTTTTAAGAGCAGTTCCTTTGACTTCAGTGAATGTCGAGTATTTGTTTAAAATTTCTTTATAGCATGAAATGGAGATCTTGAGAAGAGCCTGTCCTATGTATGGTAGCTTTTTTTTAAACTGAATTTTATCTGCATCAGTATTGCACTGGTGTAACAGATGTGTTGGAGTAGAAGACTTAAAAGCTTCTTTGTTGTTTTTCATTACATGGAAAGATAATTTTTACATATATAGATATCTAGGCATGAGTTTCTTATGTCCATGAGTAATTTTATTATTAAATTAAGAAATCCTAGCCTCAACCTCTTACCCATAAGAGGTTAGTCAACTCTCATTTTTACTCTCAACTCTACTTTTTCAGGAATGTTATCTAAACTGGTCACGGTATATTTTCACTGGTTTTGAAGCAAAGTTATGACTGAGAGATGAAAGATACCAGATGTATTTTAGAAACTGTTTATCGCCCCGGAATGTAAAGTTGATATTGCAGGAGGTCATACATTATTTGCTTTAAGTAAAAAAAAAAATTTAAAATTTCTTGTAAATTAAGTAAAGCTTTGGGAAAAAAGACTGATTTCAGTTTCTATCTTTTAATAGAAAAATGCAGTGGAAGAGGAAAAAGGATTGATGAAATAGACAAAAACCAGGTAGAAAGTCAAAGATTTGGTAATGTGTATATATATGCACTGTATGTTTGCAGTTATTCATCACCTAGAAATATTGCCACTTGAGGAAAGGTCAGTACTGACTAGGAGTTTCCACTATTACTAGATAATTCTCCATGCTTCATCACTTTTGTGCAATTTTTCTGTCAGGTCTGTGTATGACCTTTCCCTTAATGCTGTTTATTCATGGAAAAAGCAGTGAGCACCTGGCAGTGCAGTGCTGTGTCCCTCAGGCTGCACTGCACAAATGGGTGTAGGCAAAGGACTGCAGCCCAGCACAGCCCTGCTGCAGAGCATTAAACCACAAGTGCTGCAGATACCAGCCCTGGCAGCAGGCAAAGCTCACCTCTTTCTGAGGGCCAGAGACAGAGCAATTTGGGCTTCATTCAAAGCATCAAAGTTGCTTTATAAATTTTGGCAAATAAATCACTGAATTTTGCGGTTTCCTGATTTTTGCCCTACGGAAATATAGGTAACAGCAATTTCTTGGTTATTATTTAGGTAATAAATTTGTCTGACTAGAGATTTATTTTACCTAAAATTCTATAATGCATCAATACATATATTCACAAGCTCTTAGGTGTTTCTTTAGTAGAAAATAAGTAAAGAGAGGAAATTTCAAAAGTGTGCACTCTGTATTCTAGAATTTTTTACTTTATTGGATATTTTTAAGAAATCCAAATTTAATTAGTTTAATAAGATAATTAAAGCCTGCTGCTAGAACAAGCAATCTATAGTACATGATAAATTAT
Source organism: Melozone crissalis (assembly GCF_028551555.1). Classification (NCBI taxonomy): domain Eukaryota; kingdom Metazoa; phylum Chordata; class Aves; order Passeriformes; family Passerellidae; genus Melozone; species Melozone crissalis. The sequence continues at coordinate 54,721,390 of NW_026535791.1, read as the reverse complement.
TCCCTTCTGGTCATCTTTTCTCTCTTCTGCTTGCTAATTCCTCTCCCAAGTTTCTTCACCAATCCCACTATTATGTATACAGTACAGCTGGTGTCTTCCCCATTTTTGTACATTCAGGAGGAGAAAGAAGTACATGTTCTCAGAAAATTATATATGTATGAAGCAAATGTACAATCCCAAGCTGTTTTCTCTGAACAGGTAACAGAAAAATCAATACAGAGAGAACATAGCATGTTTGAGGATATTGGATTGATTAGAGCTGTGTTTGAAACATGAAAGTAAAAAACAAGGGGAGTATTGTTTATTCAGAAGTTCAATAGACATGTAACTGGTCAGCAAAATTTTGTTCTGAGCCCTGATTAACTTTTGCATCATGCCACAGATATTTTCAACTTTTTCAGCTCTGCTGCTTGATGTGGAAGTCCAATATTTGGGATGCCAGGGATAACATTAGCCTTCCCACAGCTACTAGAGCTTCTCAGAGTACGTGTAGACATATTTTTTCCTTCAATAATGCTCATAATATTCATTGTCACCTACAGTGATGTTATTAAGACAGAGTTGTGTTTTATATCTGAGTTTCCCACAGATGGGGTCCAGCCAAAGAGGAATGCAAGCACACCTGGGTTAAACATCTAAAACTATTGCTGAACAGATTGCTAAAGGTAAAAAAGGACACGTCCTTACTGCTATGACCTTATTGGGAAAGGTTTGCATTCTCATTAGAAATCAGAAATGCAGGAGAAATATTAATCTATGTATGGGGAACAATGTTTTTATGACAGTTATCCCTCAAGGTCAAGAACAAGTTAACAAGTTCATCTTTCATTCCAAAAGGCAAGAGCACTGATGTTGAAGTCCTTAAAATTGAGCTTACAATGAGAAAATACAGTGCCATTTCCTTATAGCCAGTAGCACCAAAGATGCAATCAATAAATTCACCCTGTAGCAGCATCCCTTATAGTAAAAAACTGTCTTGAGGGAAATAATATTACTTTAGTCCTATATAATTCAAAGCTCCTTCAGCTGGAGTTCTTTGAAGATAAAACTCTACCTTCTCAGCTACTGTAAATCAACATGGCTATTTTGACTTTAAGGTGCTACCAATTAAAGTGTTTTTTTGCAAGAGTCCATTATCCTCTTGCTCAATAGGGACTTTAATAATGTTTTATTTAGTCTCTACTGGTTTATGCTATCTGGTCACAGCATAAAGAGTGAAACAGTTATTTTCCTCCCAGGTATTCCTTTCCTTGGTGAAAGTCTTCAGCCACAAATTAATTTTATTTTAAAGTTGTTTTATAGGAACTGATTCTCACAAATCCTTGCTAGGATTGCACTCCTATGTTGCCGTTACATTATTTCACTCTTAGCAGGATTATTTTGCTGTTGGCTGTGGCTTGCTGACTTACATTACCTTAATTGGTAAGTATTCTTAGTTTTTCTCTTTCCATGCTGAAAGAGTTGGCATACCACCACATTCCTCACAAACCAAGCCTTTCCACAGCAGGCAGTTTCTCTGAATGTATTTTTGAATCTTTCCTAAGACTGGAATCAACATAATGAGGAGGAACGTGAAGGAGGTTAATAAAGGTTTATTAAATAAGAACCTTTGACTACATCATGTTCTTTCATTTCAGTCCTCTCAGTGTCCCAGAATGGCTCAGCTTCATTAGAGCAAACAGACAACTTAGGTCACAGGACAAAAAAAAAAGTGAAATTTGATAAGAGATGGTTAAGCAAAAAAAAAAAATTCAGAATTTCCCATTCTTTCTTTATAGTCAATGGATACATGATGGAAAAGACTTCTTATCTATGTTTTTACAGGTCGTTTATTTATTTAATTATTTCCACATTACAGATTCTTGGCATAAACTCTTCCCTGGGTAAGACCAAAGTAGGTTACACCAGAATTTTAATTAAAAAAACCCAACTTTTCAGGAAAGGTGAAAGTATACAATATTGGACTTGAGGATATGTATATTTATTTATAATACATATAGATAGTAAAAGTGTGATCATATAGATTTTTAATTTTTCAAATGAATTTGTACATTTTTAGCATTACACTATCAGTAATAGAAAATACTCTTAGTATAGAAGACTGCATATTCAAAAATATTTTAGAATCTAATAGTTCTAGTATGTGGTGTTGAAGTTATCACATATTTAGCCATCTTATATTCTAATACATTTGTCAAATGCACAATATAATTAATTTCCATTCATAAAATTATTATAAACAGCACTCATGTTTGCCAAGATAGGATACAATTCTGCTTGCGTGGAGAATTAATTAATTTACAACTTGAGGTTAACCAATGCAAATTCAAAGGCAATTAGATGATTTCAGGATCCAAGCAGTGTATTTCAGATTTTTTTGCATGTAATCATGACTAAAATCTGCTGTGATGTTACTTAGCTTGTTGTTTCATTGGCTTCATTTATTTAATTGATGTGAGGGGCATGCAAATGGTAACAGCTTTCCCTGTAATCTTAGCATTATGCAGTTAGCCCAAAGCTGCAACAGATTAACTTCTGACTCAGGTACTGATAACATGATAGCTGATAACATGAAAGGCTTATTCAAAGCAAAGTAAGGAACTGTGAAAGTCTTTTATGGTTGTTACACTTAAATATGTATCTCTGTGAAAGTTAATAAATACATATGCAATAGTTGTTCAGCACCAACAATATACTTGGTTCTATATTTCTACCCAAGACTAATTTACCTCTCCCACCCCGCAAAATGGAGACTAAGAGGAAGTAATCAGGTAATTTTTCCATTTTCTTTGACAGTAAATAAACTTATGAACAAACCAAAAAAAACCCCAAAAACCTCTCAATCTACAACTCAGGTGTGCACAGAGAGTTTTTTAGGTGAGATGTAATTGTAGCAGGCAGACGGCAACAGCAAACACAGGGCAATAACTGGAAAAATGGGTTGAAGAAAGGGCAATAAATAGAGAGCTGGCACTGTTAACTGTGCAAACAAGGTGAAGGGGATGGCCATGAGGTATATTCAGGGAATTAGAGTAGAGCTGAGCAAACAAAACAAAAAGCAAAGAAACTATTAGCTTCTGGTAGTCAGGAATTAAATAGAGGATTTAACTCTGAAATAACTTACTGGAAAGAGGGGTAAAGGTAGCATGAGCAGGGATATGCATTTGGATAATCTGAAATGAAGGGAGGTGATGATGGTATATGTGCTTCTCCCGTAACACATCACATATTTAAAATAAATTTCAAGGCTAGGTGAGAGGCAAATTAAGCATTTTTATTGCCCTGGCCTTGAGGTAGATGATCTAATGACATGAGAAGAGTCAATATTGTCGTTATAGAGCAGAATAGCAAAAATGCACCCAGAGAGTAGATTGTTTTTGTTCTTATCTTCAAAGGAATAGAAACCTTGCTTGTTCAAAACAGTGGTAATGTAAAAGACTTCTTCTCAATTACTTTCAAATATTCAAAAAGATGTGCAAAAAAAGAAGAAAAATGCAACAAAAAGCTCTGACTGCTGTTGGTTTCACATTGCTGGGAAAGGAGTATTCTGATGTTATCATGAAATGAGAGCAGCAGGTGTGTAACTATGATCATGTTTTATTTGTAACAAACAAAGGGCGGTGAAAGATGGGATGAGGACAGCACCAAAAGCAGGGCAGAGGAGGTGAGGGATTCAAACAGCAGTGGATTAATAGGATACTGAGAAGGGACAGCACTAAACACAAGCATAAAGGCAGATAATCTAAACCCTACCATATAAAATAACTCTGCTTTTCAGGTCTTTGATTATGAAGCCAACCAAGAAATGAGTACATCTTTAAAAAATAATTAATTACTCCATTAGTAAACACACATGCATGGGTGGAGTGAGGCAAATGTGCAATGCTGACTGTGATAACCCCTGTGTTGCTACAGCTGTCCTCTGGGTAAAACCTCCCAAAAGGCTTTTTTTTCCATCCAACTACCTACTAAAACCACAGATGCCAGGACCTCAATGGCATTTCAATGGTGGCTTCACTGGAATGCAGAGAAAATTGTGAGCTATTCTTACAGAGAGTTTCACTTCTTTGCACAGCTATATAGAACATGCCACCAGCTTTTTGTGTGTATGTGTAGGGATTCAGAAGCTTTGCAATCATGAGAAACCAAAGATCTCAGAATGCAGTTAGACCTCCCAAGAATTTACAGAAAATTTTCATTAACCCAAAACATTATCTTCATTTCTTAAAAGCATCCCTTTCTTCCCCAGCATGTGTTTATGTTACCCCACTGAGCTGCTGCTTCTTTGTTGTTGTAATTTTCTGTGGTTAACAATACTACTGAAAGTATTGTTCTATAAATGGTTAAAAACTCTGGCCTAAGCTTTTATATCACCACAAACGAACAAGCTTTTCCTTTTTGCCAGAAGCACAAGCAGAGATTTCATCCTTTGAGACTTCGTGTATATGCAAAACAGAGCAGCCTTTAGTAAAGGCAAAGATGGCTTTGGAACTTGAGAAACCCCAGTGATAATTTAATGCTTATGAAATGACCAAAAAATTTGGCTTCCCTGTTATCTTTCCATTCAAGTTGAAGGAAGAGTATTGGTCTGGGTGTCTGCTTTTTCAATAAATAATTGAGTAGGTAAAACTCATTGATTTGTTACACATGCATACACCAAGCTTTGGGAAAACCCAGTGAACAAAACTTCTACAACCACAGGTGACTCCAGGAACCTCAGACTTTGCTTACAAATTGTAGTATTAGCACAAATAGTAAATACCATATCACTGCTCCAGGCATTTTGAAGTGACTGCATGTTGATTCCATTCCAGCTGGAGGGACTGCTGCCCCAACAAATATGGCACAGCAGCTCTGTTTACATGTTGGATAAGGAGGTTTCCCAGCTCTGCTAGGGTTTTGGAAGAGGGATATTTCTGAGAAGTTGGCTTCATGCTGCATGATTCTCCATTGCTGACACCCACATCATCTGGGAGCCCAAATGCTAAAGGGTTTTATGCTAAAGGTAACCCAGGAGAGGGTTTTCCTTATTTACTTTCTTTCCCTTTTTCCTTACTTCTTGATCTTTAACAGCCACTTCCCTATCAGAACTAAAGTTTGGTTGGTTAGGATGTATTCTACAAATGGTGTATAAGAAACATATGAAATTAAGGCTGTCTAAATCTATGATTTTCCTTTCCTCCTGAAGAAATGAATATTGTTACCCTGAATGTTCAAATAGTTGTTTATATATAACTTGTTTTTCCTTGCTGTTTTCTTCTTATTTTCTTAATTCCTTTATATTTGTCACTGCAGCTCCCACGTTAACAAATCCCATCAACAAATATGCCCTTCTTTTTGTTGTCCTTTCTCACACAGAGCTGAGGAGCCAACAGAGACACTGGCAGTCCACTACTGTAAATGGAGGCCATATGGGTCCCTGCAGGTGCGTCTGGTTCAAACACAGAAGTTTTATAATTATCAAAAAAAAAAATCACTATATTCTAGAGCCATATAAATGCTAAAATATTTTTCTTTTTTAACTCACCTCATCCCCACTCAGTTTTCTCCTTCCATTTCCATAACTCCTTCACCCATCTCGGAACAGTTTGGAGATTTAGTACCATCAGCACTGCTGAGCATAACAGTAGAAGTTAGTTTGTTCAGCAAACTATCTTCTACCAGTGAGGGCATGGCTTTTCTTCTAAAAGAGAACGAGAAATCTGAAGGACTTTTTAGTAAAAAAAAATAGGGACCACAAAATTTTTCTATGTCTTATTTAAGATAGATAGTTCTGTGGATGATTTCAAGAATTCTTGCTACTTCTGAAGTGATTCTATTATCTATAGTAAAAAAAAAATCATAAAACAATAGATTTTTTTTTTTTGAACTAATGAAAACATGAATGGAGCAAGCCTAGAGATATATACATTTTTTTTTGGCTTTGAATTGAAGATGTTGTGTCTGCCAAACTCACCTCAACAATGTTAAATGGCAAAAAAGTTAGAGCTTTGATGTAAATGCTTTGAACTACTATCTAAAATAACCTTCCAGGCCTGTGACAATATCTTCCCCCCCTTTCTAAGTGTCTCTAGTCCACCAAGATTCTGTAAGATCTTGATGGACTAGAGACTGACTGAACTTCTTAAAAATATGCATCACTGAGTATTAAATAAGAAGATTACCTTCAGCAGAGAAATTAACTGTAGAAGTGAGAAACCTCCCCTTCCAGTTAAGGTTATTGTCAAGCGTTTATTCAGCAGAATCTAAGAAAAAGCTGTATGCTAAATGCTGAAGGTGTGCTCATTGGTCAAGTCAAAATAGTGAGGCTAGAAGTCAATTTTGCTGTCACGAAAGTGGTATTCAGCTGGTTGCAAAAATCCACACAGATATTTGTCGGACTTCAGGTGCTATCTTTGAGCAATATCACAACCCCTGTTCACTATACTCATCAAATAAAAACCAGTATTTTAACTACAATAAATAATTCTAGAATTACAAACAGGGTATTGACTATTGATATTTCAGGATATTTCCATAACATAAGGAGTTAAACATGCTCAAATGATATTAATATGTATTATAACCACTCTTAGAGGTTACTATAAGGATATTTACTACTGAAGTGTGAGCACAGACATTCATTACATAATAGATTAATGTATTAATCATGTAAGAAAACATTTATGTAACTTGCTGCTGCTATTTGAAAATAGATATATAACATAGCTATTTCTGGCCATTAATGGTATGATGGTTTTTCATAGCTATTGCACTTTGTGAACTGGATATTTTCCAGAGCCATTTAATCCAGATTCTTTTGTAAATTATTGCTTTGCATAGCCCAAGGGAGGGACAAAAGGAAAATAAAACAAAAGAAGAAAGCAGTAATCAATTACTGTTCTCCCCTGAATCCTTGAAGCAGCCTGTAAATTGCAGCAGCCTGAGGAGGAATCCAGGGATTTTATGATGCAAGGGAAGATTTTTGGAATGATTTGAGAGCAAGGCCCATTTTCTCTCTGAATATTTCCCAAGTTATTCATAAGAAGTGTTCTGTACTGCGAGGACTAGCCAACACTCAGGTTTTGCATACTTAGCTGAGAGGCTAATGAAGGTGTCTAGTTCCACTTCAGAAACTGGTAAAATAAGGCCATATAGAGGTTAGGATTTAATGATTTGAATGGCATTGAAGGAACTTAAGATTTTCCTACAAAATCTCAGTATTTCTACATTGCAGTATTTCAGAAAAAAAGTTAAGAAATCCACCTGAATTTCAGTGCAAGGCATGGCCTCTGGATTCAGAGAGCAACATACCAGTATAGCAGGATTAATCAGCGCACGAAATTGCTGCACTGTACTTCGTAATTACTAAAGTTACATGTCTTGCTTGTTGGTATCCCAGTAAAAAAGCTAGACAGCTTTAAATGTGCACACCCGGTAGATTGAAGGTAAGTTTTTTGAGGTCTGGTATAGAAAAATCAAGTTTGTTTTGAAAGAAACCACTTTGATTAGTTTAGTTTCTCAGATGTCTACCTTTTTGCCTTCTGTTTTCCTACAAAATTGTTATTAATCCAAGGAATAGACATGTGGAGTTTTGGAAGGAATAGACTGATCACATTGCAATACAATTTATGAACATCAGCCAAATCATATTACATTTTAGTTAATGCAAAACAATGATTTTTTCCCCTCTTCCTTTTTGAAAAGGCAACCAAGGTTTAGGAGATATTGAGTGATTTAATTAATATTAATTCATGATAGAGCAAACACTTTAGTCTATAGAGGAGTTGAATACTTTTCCAAAACTGCCTCAGTCTTATCAGGTAGATAAATATCTGAAGAATGCTTTGGTCCATCAGTTGTTACTGTACCACGGTATGCAGTATCTTCTATCTTGCTTTACATCTGAAAGACATTTTTTTCACTTCTTTTTTGACTGAAAAAACCTGCAAATGTGGGTGTGTTATCCTTTCTTCAATTCTTTCCTCCCATTAAATTGCTCTTTAGCTCATGAATGCCATTAGATTGATGTGAAATCTCAAATTACCTGAGGCTTTGTTTCACACTGAAATATGTGATGGTTTGTTATTTCCCATTTGTGAAACAGTACATTTTATTAGGGCCATGTACATCATTTGCTACAGATAAAAAATCTTTAACTGTTAACTATATTACTCTTCATAGACCCTGGTAGCTCTGATGTTATCAGTACTGTAATGAAAGCAGAAAATCTGTGGTTTCTGCCAACACAAATGCAGCTAAGCCTTTTGTTGGTACTGCTCTTAGAACAAAACAGTTAATATAACCTTATAATCTTAATAAACAATATATCCTTATCACCTTAATATCTTTTGAAACTAATTTTGTACGTGGGAGGTTTAGTTTCTCAAACAGCTCAGTGAATCAGTGGGACTGGAATGGAGGTGTTCCTCTAGCACAGTCCACATTCTGTCACTTCTGCCTTTCAGGGTATTCTAGCTCTGAGACTGTAAAGGCAACACATTTGCATGCAAAAATCAAGACCAAGATGAATGGAGCATTATATTGTATTATTATAAAGAAAAATTTCTATGAGGAGCAGTGCAACCAAAGCAGTGGAGTACTGTTTCTCTGGTTTTGAAAAAAAGGGCAAAGCCCTGTGTGAGAGAATGTGGATAAAGTCAGTGTTAGTGTAAAGAACTGGAGAGGGAGAAATGTATCCTTGTGACACACTCTTAGAAGAAAAAAGGAAAAGCTTTGAAATGGAAATTTGCTTCCTAAAAGAATTCTGTCTAAAAGTACATGGAAGTGTTGATTCTGTCTCAGTTAAAATATAAGTATGTGCACTGTGTGCAGGGACAAATATGAACCTTTTTATGGCTATAATTAATTAGGTGCTTTCAGCCTTTTATTCTGTCATCAAATTTGTGCTTTCTGTCACTAAAGCCAACACCTAAGCAAGAAGCAGGGACATCAGGTGAAAGAAGAATTTGTGTTTCTAAAGGTCACATACTTAATGACGTACATACTGTTTTCATTTTAGGTGATTAGCAAAAAATAAGGACTAATTGTTTATAAACTTTAATGATACTTCTGATTATAATTTTGTTTGAAAATTGCGATGATTTAAAATTAGAAATAACAATCTTTTATTCTCTTCTCAAACTGATAGAATAATTTTTTTCTATAATATAAAGTTAAAAAAAAAGGAAAGAAAATACTGCCTGTAGACATCTTTTTCAATGATAAAGCTCAGTATTCATAATGCCACCAGCTATGCTTACAACATTTATTTTCCCCTTACTCCTGTTTGAACTATGCTGAACAAATACCACAAGGTTAAAAATTACTGCCATTAATGGAGAAAAATTCATGGAGCAAATGGTATTTTTTAAAGATGTAGTTAACCAAGGTGAAAAGGTCAAAAGAGGTCAATAATGCTGCTGCATTAGTGTTTGCAATAAAACATTGGCAAGGATTGTTATAAGCCACTTTGTTTCTCTTTGCGTGTTTTGGGAAAGAGATTATTTTTTACTTCAGTGTAGCTAGTAAAGCACAGCTCAAACTGGGAACCCGATTTCTCTCTCACTCCATCAAATCCTCTATCCAGAAAAAGTAAGGATTGTTTGGAGAACTTCCATACTTTATTCTACAAGGGAACAAGCCTGGCCATGGAAAAGCAGACGTCCAGCCCATAAAAAAGAAAATTTTATTGTTCAAATTCCTCCTTGCAATGATGGAGACCCAGCTGTAGGTCTGCTCTGTGATGTAATCCTTCACCTTGTTTCTTTTACTGGCAATTATATTCTGGTTTTAAAAAACATTTTTACTATAGATACATAGAAATTCAAACTTTCAGAGGCAAAGTCTTTAGTTTATATTAACTGGTATTTTCAGGTGCAAAAATGTTAGATACAGAACCTTTTTAGACAAAATATATTCCCTGAATTCCCATTGAGAGTGACCTCCTCATGTACAGGATAAAAACCCAGAAAGTCACAATGGGATGGATATAGAGGTGTCTTCTGAGGCTTTTTCATGGTTCTGCTTTAGTTTTTTTTCTGCACTAGGTGTTTGCATATAGATGAGAAACTGAATAGGAGCTAATCCAAGCAGAAACTTTTTGTTGTGCCCTGAAAAATTGAGTCTTTCAATCTAATTTATTGTGTTATAAAAACTCAAAGCATTAAGTCTGCTCTAGGAGAAGAATACATTTTCCTCCTACAAACATTGCTACCCTCTTTCATGAGGACACATCTACTAAGGGATGCTAATGTCATGAATGTAACTTCAGTGACTTTAGTAAAACTGATGAAAAACTACATTCTCTCTTTCATCAAAGAAGTAGTAGTTTACTTGTGAGCCTTTACTGTGGCCACTGCCCTGTGCTGCTCAGAGGGGAAGACCTGCTCCAAAACTTAGTGGAGGTTTGAATTTCAGATTTCTTCTGGGTACCTACACACAACCACTGCTCTTCTCTTCCAGAGGTACCATCTTTTCACCTGCTGTGACTTTTCTCCTCCCACATTTCATTTTCCAGGTCTTAGGCTATAAATCCTTTGCTGTTATCAAAGCACACAACCATCAGTAGGGTACTTCTGCTACCCCTTGTAACCAGGGTTCTCCTTTCTCCTGTGAAAGAAAGAAGCCTATTTCTGACTGGTGTCTCACACCACAACTGGGTTTGCTTCTGGACAGGAACTTACTCATGGGGAAAGAAGAGCACCAGATTTCCTTATCCTGAGCAGAGGCAGGGACAGCTGAAGAGGCTGAAATCTACTGTTCAGAGGTCATAACTGGGAGAAAGCCATCATGCAGAAGGGATCTGCTTATAGCAATTTAGTGGCTTAACCTCAGCTGTCAGCTAAGTGCCACATTAAAGTGAATTCATTGCCCCATCCCCAACACTGAAGGGATAAGGGGAAGAATCACAGAAGAAAATAGAACTTGTGGGTCAAAATAAGAGCAGGATAATAATTGAAACAAAGTAAAAACAGGAAACAATAATAATAGTAATGCTACTGCCACAACTACTTAGAATAATTGTCATAAAAAAGAGAGGGAGAGAGGGAGATAACCCCCAAGACAGACAAGTGGAACACAATACAATTGCTAAACCATCCAGTGCCAAATTTCCAGCCCATCCTTAAGCAGTGATGGGCAGCTCCCATCCAGCTCCTCCACTTTATGTACTGGCATGATGTTCTGTGGTTTGGAGCATCCCTTTGGCCAGTCTGGGTCAGCTCTCCTGACCCTGCCTCCTCCTGGCTTCTGGTGTACCTGCTCACTGTCTGTGCATGGGAAACTGGAAAGTTCTGAACTTCATGTAAGCACAGCTCAGCAACAACTAAAACATCACTGTGTTACTAACATACTCTCATACTGAATCCAAAACACAGCAGCTACTAGGAAGAAAATCAGCACCATCCCAGCCAGCTACTAGGAAGAAAATGAGAAATGTACCAGCTATTAGGAAGAAAATGAGCCCAAAATCCCATCCAAAATCAAGACAGCAGTCTTTGTGTATGAGAATACAGACTGTTGAATTTTTTTGCAGTGATAAATAGCCTTGATATTTTATAACTTAATATTGAAAATGGAATACAAAAATAACCTTTGAGTCTAAAGTGTAGTTGTTAATAGAGGTACAATTTTCTGATCAAGTAGTAGTAAAAAAGTAGTAAAAGCCAGTAGTAAATGTCATGCCCTTGAATGTTTGATAACTACATTTCTGTGTTTACCCAGCTAGTGTGCCTCCAAAGTCTATGAGAACCAAGAAGAGGCAAAACTTTTGAAGCATTCTTTTGAAACATTGCCATTTTTCCTGCTCTCATGTTTATTTCCCACCCCCTTGCCTTTTAACATAGGCAAATTAAAAAAATTTAACCAATGAATACTAGTAGATAAAGAATTAAAAGAAATCTGAGCCCTAATTCAGTGAAATTACCTTTGTAGCCTTGCTCAGAAAGCTTATAAATGTTGGAATTATGAACATAAGTTTTCTCTGTTAAGTAAAATCAAGATGCTGATGGATTTTGAAAAGGTAGAAAAATTAGCCACAAAAGACTAGTTATGATGTTAGATTGAATAAGTTTATATTTGTACATGAATAATGTGCACTTGTTAAAGGTTTATTGTCTGTAAATAATTTTAAAGGCTACATATATTTTTTTCATCAGGTAATGCTCTCATCAGTCATTGACTTCCATGCTCTTTGGAGAAGGGTCTGTAGCTAGTCTTTTAATTAAATGGTTGTGTGCTTACCCCTAGCTCTGAAGCCTTGAAGGGAGGTTCAATTGACTGATTACAGTGTTTTGGCCATCATGCTAAGTGATGGAAACCTGAAATTTACATACTTAAAAATATTTCTAGTATCAGTATTTACCATGTTACAGGTCATAGGCTGTAGTAGTATTCAGTAAGTATCACTCACAACTACTTCAGTGTCTAAATGCTAATAGAGACACGATTAATCCCCCCTGACACATCTGAACCAGTAATTACCTAATACCACTCACATGGTGTGGGGTTAATTGAAAGAGGTCTTGACATTCATGACCTGTCAGTGTTACCTCATCAGCTTGACCCAGGTCAGAGATTCCCCCTGACAACTTTTGTTTATCAATAAAGTCTTACTTTATCTAGAAACAGCAGGAGTATATATACATCTATATCTATGTGTGTGTACATGCATACAATAAGGGGTGTGCGTATATATATATATATATATGTATTGATATACAAAATAACAGCTAAATATAAATATTAAATATTTGTGCCATTGATTTTTAACTTTTGTTTTCCTTTTTAAGTAATATAGGAATAATCTAAATTGAAAAGTGAAGACCATCTTACTTTCGTATGTAGCCAAAATATGCTACCAAAGCAGATTTTCCAGGTGAAACTAGAGCAAATTTATTGTTGCTTATGTTATCACAAATATTTCTGAGAAAATAATTTGTCTGATGTAAGATTTTTAAGCGTTAATATATATTAAACTAAGTCCTCTTTAATATTAAACAGTTCTTAGTGACTGATGCACCTGTTAGAAGGGTGCAAGATTGAGATACTGCTTGAATTTTATGCTGTGTTGTAAATGGAGGGAAATATGTATTCCATTATATCTCCCAAACTTATTAAACTCTATGTCCCTCTGAATATCAGAAAATAGCTTTTCATGGTGAGAGTGACCAAGCAGTGGCTCAGGTTGCCTGGGGAGATTGTGAAATCCCCATCCTTGGGATATTTAAAAGCTATCTGCACACAGTCTGCATGAACAGCTCTAGATGGTCCCACTTGAGCAGGGTGTCCAGGTGACCTCCAGAGGTCCCTTCCAACCCCAACCATTCTGTGATCCTGTGGTGGGTAAGTGGAGTTTAGAAAACCATCTTAAGCTCTGTGGCAGGATATGCTCAGAATTGCTTTGTAATGAAGATGCATGTGCTGGCTCCATGGCTGTGAAAGACATCCAGGTGGGAAGCTCCAATGCCAGGTGCTTAAGAGCCACATCACTTAATTGTTGGCTTTTTTCATACCCTAGGTAGGATCACTCCAGCTAGCAAGGCCTGGGACAAAGCCCAGACTTTGGATAAGTTTCCCTTGACAGGACTCTCCAGAGGCAAGAGAAAGGAGGATTGAGGGTGCTCTGTTAAACCACACGTTTAGGTCCCCCTGCTGGCTCACCCTAGCGCCCCTCCACATAGCAACTCCAGCAGTGTCACTTATCCCCAGTCTCATTTTACGGTAAAAATGCTCTAGTGGGATACAGCACAATCCTCTCATTGTTCCAGAGAGTTTAGTGAAAAAAACATGAGAGTAATGAGGATGCAGGGAGAACGAGTGCTGTGCTGGACTCTCAGCAGCAAGGCTGAGTCAGCCTCCCTGCTCTGGCCCTGGGAAAGGTGGGGAGCCCAGGTGAGTGGTGGGCTCAGTCCTCCAGTGCCAGCAGCAGCCAGTTACATTCATCTCGTGGATCAAACACTCCTAGGCCATGTAGGGCTTATTTATCACTGCCATCCAGTCCTCTGTTAACTTACCTACATCTAATTCTGTGTTAATCACACTTTAAAGCTGCAGCTGTCAATATAACATTTATAATTCTTCTAAGTTGAACCATAATACACACAGTTATTAGTGCATTGTCAGTGAAGATTTGCTAGTAGGTTACTCTGCCTTCAGAGAAAAAGAGCAGATACAGCAAGCTGACCTGGCAGAGGCCCTCTGCATACTTAACCCTCAGTTCTTTATGTATCACATGCACTGTAATCTTGTTTTCTCTGACATTTCTCAGATGGACTAATCCTTTCATCTGGTGTGATCAAATCTGAACCCTCATTGATTTTATGCTAAGGCAACCTGTGGGCCCCTCAGACTGTAACTTCTCTTCCCTGCCTGTAGCTGGTCAGTTGTGGTTTCTGCCTATTTCCTCAATGTAAAAGTACATTTTACCGCTTAATTCACCTACTTAATCTGACTCAAAATGCTGATTTGCATCTGCTTCAACCTATTGACCTATGTGTAGTTATTCTGAATATATAATAAAGTAAATCACACTACTGAAGGGGTGTATTTTCTTACATCAAAGGACTAAAAGGCAGACTGTGCTGCCAGTCCTGTCACTGGAGGATTTATCCCCATAAATACTTTGTGAAAAAGAGACTGTTATCAATAATGTTGTGTGTTGTGCCTGTCCATAACTGACAAATGGAAAGTATCTTCAGTTCCAACAAGAGCTGAGATCCTTCGAAGCAGAATAAATTCAAGAGCAAAAGACATTTTGTAGTACACAGGCACATATAACAGTTGACAAGGCACTAACAAAATATTTATAATCAGGTACAACTGATACAGCCTTCAGTATTCTTTTTCTTTTGTATACAGCAATGTTCCCCAAATCCCTCTGTTAACTGAGATGAAAAAGTTTTGAAGTAGGTAGAAAATTGGCTGGTTTTCTAAAATGCTTATTGGAGATTTTAGGAAAGCAAGTTCTTGTCAACAATATTTATGAAAAAAAATTGTTAGGGAATTGATTTTGTTGAATTTCCCAAAATGGTACACTTAATCCCATGAGTAGACCCAGGAAAGTAATTTGTGCTTCTCAGATATCCTGGTTTTATCTTCTAACAGGTATAATTTGGCTGCATATTACACTGAATTTGTAGAAATGAGATATTTCATTACTGATATCTGCTCAATATCTCTAGCAGCTCTGAAAATTTGTCACAGAAAACTCTTAATTTGTCTTCTATTTGTCTTTTGTTTTTCTCTGCAGCTTTCTCTTTTCAGTTCACCTCAGCCCCCTCTTTTTCTCACGTATTATCTCCATGGTATTTTTGAACCATGATTCATAACATATAAAAAATAATCTGAAACTGCCAGCCACTGAAATAAAATATTTTATGTATATCAGGATATGATTCTCTCTTGTTGTTGTAGATTTATATATATGCTCCCCACCTAGTCAATGAGATGCATGTGTCTCTGGTGTTTGGGTACTTTTTGAACATGTAGTAAATATTATCCCTGGCACGTGTGTTACTGATTGTTTCCAGAAGGAACAAAACATAAGGCAGCATCATTATGTCTGTTAGATGCAGGCCACACTCTCAACAGTGGTCTTGTTTCTATAAATTAGTTAAATGGTTTCCAGAAAATGATGTGCTGAACT
This sequence comes from Melozone crissalis, assembly GCF_028551555.1. NCBI lineage: Eukaryota > Metazoa > Chordata > Aves > Passeriformes > Passerellidae > Melozone > Melozone crissalis. Next base: position 54,705,765 of record NW_026535791.1, on the reverse strand, counting down.
ATTTGGGACACATTTCTTTTAAGAAAATGATGAAAGGATTTCCAAGTAGTTCCAAATGGTTCAAATTTGCCCTGTTTAACATTCAGGCATACTAGTCACCTGGAAAGTATCTATAAAAGATTGAGGCTGTGACAGAGTAATTTACTTTTATTTAATCTTTAATTTGATTCTAAGCACTGCATTTGTAGCTAAAAAGACATTACCATATTAATAAGGATTTAATATGAAGTCATGAATAGAATAACTTTGTTTATGGCTTAAATCAGTATGAAGTTTTTCTTTACATATATTTGCATTTTAAGGAACTGCTCACCTTATGTTCAAAGATAAAATTGTTGTCTCATTCTGGCAGAGAATACAGAATATGTTTTTGTAAAATGGTAAATCTCAGACTTCATCTGAATAAGAAATAAAGTTCTCTAATGAATGGGTTTTTTTGTGTGTTGATGGCATAAAGAAGCAAACAGAAAGCATTTGCTTACTCCAAATTGCTTTACTACCCACCAGATTATAAAAGGTATAAGAGTAAAGTGATAGAAATATTACAAACAGGATTGTATATTATTATTATTATTATATATTATTAACAGGATTGCCTGTAGCAACATATCAAACAAAGAAAAAACATAGCCTTTGTTTTCAACTTTAATTTTGAATCCTGAAAATAATTTCTTTGCAAGATACATCCAGAATGAATGTTTCTTGTCCCAAAGGAAAATGGTTCTTATTGCATTTGTAATATCTGATTGGGTGACACTGAGATCTGTCATTATTTCAAATTATTATAATGGTCTCTATTGGAATCTGAAGAATAAAACAAGGAGAGAAATCTTTAAACAGCAAAAGTTGAGAAGCATTTAATTCTGTCCACATAGAAACAGATTTTTTGTGTTGATAGGAATCTGTATACTTTTCTGTAAAAAAAAAGTGTTCCAAAAGCTAACTTTTTGTTTTAACATGACCAGATGGAATGAGGCAATGACAAACATCTTTTTCTAATGTTTATTCTCTAGTTTCTGATGATCTGGAATTTCTTATTATCCTTAAGTTAGGGATTTCCTAGTATTTCCTAGGTATACAAAGAATATACAGCAATGTACTCTTGTGAATTAGTACATCACATCTAAAGTCAGAAATTGTTTTATGCAAGTTTAAATTATTTTTAATATCTATTTTGCAGTATGTATTTGTGTTTAGACAGCTGCGTTAACCTAAAAAAACATAGAAAACAGAAGGGAAAATTTGCTGATTCTGAGTATGGTTTGCTTACATTGTTTTCGTGAACTGCTTCACAAATAATAATGTTTATTGTCCTGATAAAGTCTGTACCTGGTAACTCACACCTTTGCCTTTAACAGGCTCGCTGATTGCCGAATATTTCATTTATATCTAAACTATGAAGGGAAAACATTAACAATTCCATTTTCAGTGAGAAGAAGTCAACAGTTCATTCAAATTCCAAAGAGAAAACAAAATATTGGAGAATCAGGGAAAGGATTGAGGCACGGCTCCAGGAATCAACACATTTTTCTGAAATTCCTTTTCAAGAGAAAATTGCCGACTTTCTTGGAGCTACATCTTGAACCTGAATTGGGATTATTTTGTTCTGTTCTTTTGCAAAGAAAAAGATTCATTTTTTCCCATTTCACAGGTGAACTGGCTGCTGTTCAAAGTCATGCTTTCAGGTAAAAGCTCAGAATAAAGCAAAGCCAGCAATTTGCATTACCAGAGCGATGCTGCTTTTGTTGCCATTGCAAACAACATGGGCTTTCATTATAAACCTACTTAATAATACAAACTTTTTCTTCCCCAGCTACTAATCCCATAGCCTTTCATTAAAATCCTTCTTTAAAAGTGCAACTCTGAAATAATAACGATCAGCAATGCCAGAGACTGACTTAATCTCTAAACACTGCCAGCAGCTTTTAGAACAGCTCAATGTGCTAATTACTTCATACACTTTTCACAATATGGTCTTTCATTTCTGTATTCTGTACAGTGAAATACTTTTAGTTTCCAATGACTATTTCTTTCTGCTTTATGTAGTATAATTTTAAAAGAACTGAAGAACTTGCAAACTGAGGAAGGCAAACTGGATGAAATGAATCCTATGAAAGGGTTTTGTTTCATTTTATCATGACCATAATGGTTAATGAAACACAGCCTTTGCCATCAGTAAAAGTCTCTTTTAGCCTGTAAATCTTCCAAAGGAGTAAAGAGAGAATTTAACATGCTGAAGTTTTATAAACAAGTATATATTTTTAAAATAAAACCAAAGGAAGCATCACTTCCTTACTGGTGTGGCAGGGGCAGAAGGGTTACTTTGTTAATAACTGAGGATCAGGAAGCTTATATGAAACTTGCCTGTACATCAAGATCCAGCTTGGACAGCCAACATAGTTATTCCACCTTAGTTTGTGTTCAAGGAGAAAATGAAATCTCCTGGCTGCCTGGGGAGGAAGAAGAGCTTTACTACTTTATCATGCCAGTGCTTGCTCAAAAAAGTTCTTATTCCTCTGGCCATATAAGTCCTAGAAGCTAGACTACTATTGCTCAATTTTTAAAATTATTAAAGATCCTTTAAAAACTTCTTGGTTCTATATGAGCCTTGACTAACTGAAGAACAGATTCTGTTTTCCCCATTTCCCTACAGTACAACCTGAAGTAGAGAGGATAAGTGGCAACCTGACAGAGGTGTTTTCTCCACCTGGCTTGCTATACTTCGTGTAGTCAGATAATTTATTGCACAGAGAGAAATTACATTGCTATTAACATTTCTGAGTCAGTGATTTTAATACTGATGTCAGAGTATACCAAGATCAGCCGTCTTGGCCATTTTCCCCATGTAATTTGAAAATAGATCCCAGAACTGACATTTAATTTTAACATAAAAAGGCTAGGTTACTCAGAATTTCACTGAATAGTTGAATTTGTATTGTAGAGTCTCTTGGGATTGTTTAGTCCAGTTTTCCTGCTCAAGCAGAGTCCATTACAGCAGGTTGCTCTGTTCTGTGTCCAGTCAGATTTGAGTATCTCCAAAGAGAGAGACTCCACCAACATCCTGGGCAGCTGCTTTGGTGCTGAATCACCCTCACAGTAAAAAAGTTTACTGATATGCATAGATTCATGTTCATGCCTTTATCCTTTCAGTGGATACTACTGAGAACTGTCTGTCCCACTCTTTATTTTTTCCATTGCATATTCACACTCATGGGTAACATCCTCCCTGAACATTCTCTTCTCCAGAAGAATAGTCCCAGCACCTTCAGGCATTCCTTATGTATAGGATGCTCCATTCATTTAATCCACTTTGTGGTCTTTTGCTGCACTCACTCCACTATGCCTACATCTATTTTTTAATGGGAAGGCCAAAACTAATCCCAGCACTCTGGATAAGTCTCACCAGTGCTGAGCAAAGAGGAAAGATCACTTTCCTGGACCTGCTGGCCATGTTTTGCCTAATACAGTCTAGGCTGTTACTGGCTTTCATTGCCACAAGAGCACACTACAGATTCATGGACAACATGTTGTGCACCTGGATTGAAAGGTCTTTTGTCAAGGTTCTTTCAAGCCATTCTGCAATCAGCCTGTACAAGTACAGGCCTAATTCCTCCTCAGGTGGAGGACTTTGCTTTTCCCTTTGCTGAACTTAATGCATTCTTTTATGCTCCTTTCTCCATCCTTCTGAGGCTCCTCTGAATGATGGCACAGCCATCTGGTATGAAGGACTCCTTCCAGCTGTGAATCATCTGCAAACTTGCTGAGGGCACACACAGTCTCGTTATTCAGATCATTAATGTTGAACACTATAGGGGATGTTGAACATTATAGGAGCCAGCAGTGGTCCCTGAGCTAGAGTCCTAATGACAGGATTAGGATTTTTCAGACCTAGAAAATGGACAACTCTTCCATTCAAAAGAAGGAAAAAAAAATTCCTTTGGGGGATATGACATGGATATGGATAAAGTCAGTCATACTCTTTGGAAGTACTTGAAGTTTATTCAGATAATTTGTAGTGGATACACGTCCTGCAGACTGTCTTAATTACTTACTCTTGTAAATGACTGTTTGTATAGAGATTCACTTGAGAAAGACAGTCTTTCTGTTATTTTTCTTAGGGATATTTATCAGATATAATTTTCACCAGACCCAATACTGGGGTGGGTAAGAAAGGCATTAACAGAGACCTATCCTGAAATGTAATGAACTGGGAACCTATAAATTTGTTCATTCTCAGACATCTCTGTCCCTAGATGCTCACATCTTTTCCATCAGAGTAAAGGAGTTCCTATTTAAGTTTGAATCATTCTTACAACAGAACAATAGGAATAAAAATGTAGGGATGCTTACAAGAAACCATGACAGCTTGGTACATTAAAAACTGAGCTGGAAAGGAACTTTTGCAGATTATGTAAATAACAATTTTTTAAAATGGATTTTTCTTCTTCCATGATATTAAAGAGTTTTTCAGTCATGCAAACTTACTTAATTTTCAAATTATATAGAGCAGGATATCTCAAGAACCTGCAAGCACAAATAGTGATCTTTTGTCATACCATGACATTACAACTTGTTAAAATGAGCCTGTATTTTGAGCCTCCTACCTGAGCTATGCCACCCCTGTGCCTTAGATTACTTGGAATGAATTTCAAGAGTTAACAGAGAGGAAACATCAGTTCCTTCAGCAGATTGACTTGTCTGGAACAGTCAGGTTATCAGCATTACAGGTCTTACCATAGAGGATGATTGGGTAAATGCCAGTTTTTAAGAGATTCAGATAAAATATTTTATCTAAGAAAATAAGGCTGGACATTCAATTTATGCTCTGCAACATTACAGTTTGCAGTACATAAAGAGCCTGACCTCGAAACACTGAGGCTTACAAAAGGCAAGATTGCCACATTTAAAATCCTAGGAACCTTAGGGGCTTATCAGTCTTAGTATGTTGAAAGGCATGGACTATGTCATGCACTTTTGCAGTAGAAAGAAGCAAAGAAAAAATTGTGCCTAAATAGGAAAGATAAGACGAGCAATGATCAGATAAGTGGGAAGAGCTAATGACTCAATTAGGATGTTCTAGATAACTGAGTAAGATTTATAATTTGGCAAAGTCTCAGCAGAAAATTTTTACTCGTTATGCAGTGGAAGAATAATTATTCTGTGTGTATAGAAAAAGTGTGTTATACCCTATCCTGAGCAGTCTTCTTTGCTTACCAGAATTGTTCCTTGATTTCAGTGTGACTTCAGGTACTTAGCAAGTGAGAACTACTAACTTCGGGAGGAGATGTACTGCTCAGAATAGGGTGTGATTGCTACATTTACTGAGCTCATCTCTGCCAAGATTGTCACAAGGCACAGACAGGTGGTGAAGGGCTGCGGGACAGGCACCATTTACTTCATTGTGCACACACAAGGGTACACAGGTACATAGGGTAGGTGCATAGTCCCCAGTACACAGGGAGAGGTGACCCACAAGCCTTTCAAAGCAGCTTTGCGTTCTCCCACAGCAGAACACTTTCCCAAGCAGACTGTGCTTCTGAAATGTCAAAATGTGTGCCACTGAATACTGTTTACCTTTCAGGAACCATCCCCCTCCCCAACAAACCAACACTTCCCCTGCCAAAAACCCCCTGAAGATGCTATTCACAGTGGAGTTCCTAGAAAGCTTGATAGACAACACAGATCTGTGGGATTTTATGGGAGCCTACATATCACATCCTTACAGTGCCCTAGATTGTGCAAACTTGCAAACTCTTAAGTAGAAACAGTTTTATGCTGGGATCTCAAATCACTGTATAAGCAGATAGAGTATTACTGTCACAGGTGGACAGAGGTTTTCTTTCCAAGACTCAACAGTGGGCTTTTCCTCCTCTGGGTATTCCAAATGGGTGCAAGTCCATAGGTAAAAAGGCGAATGAAGCCACTAAGCACATGAAGCATTAGCATGTAACAGGCAAGTGCACTGGTGTTTTTAACAGTCTACATCAAACTGAAATATAAGGTTTGATCATACTGAGTCTGCAAAAGGTCAACATTTTGGTGTTATAAATCATAATGTTTGAGCACTTTTAGTTTTGGCTTCCTTAAGAATCCTTGCAGAGTGATTGCAATCACAGGGCTGTGAGGAGGCCAGTTCATTAAATTGCTGACTTGGCTGCTTGCAGATGTTTCAGGCAGGTGTTCTGTGCAGACCAGGGAGTTTGCTTTCTTCTGCAGCCTATTGCACTGCAGGTCAGAGGTGACACCTCAATGGCAAGGTCTCAACTGCATGGCAAGTCTCAGAGGTGTTTGTTAAGGGAGAAAAAGAATTCAGTCTCCTTAAAATTTATGTACTGCAAAAGATAACTGCACCTGCAGACTGCTGCTCTTATTGGAAACACGTGGTGGCTGTTGGAAGAAATATAAAATGCTACTCTGTAGTTCCTGTTGAGAATATGCAGGAACTCCAAATGATCGCTATTAGGCCAGAGATACCTAAATGATTCATGATTCCAATAGCACACAGTTCTGGTACAAAGTTTATGTTTTTGTCATATGCTTAGGGATTTGTGCAAATCCACGTGTTTAAAAATCAACTGTGGCCAGTGTTGTATTACCATCCAACAGTTGCCTAATATAATGTATGCCAGCAGGCATTCCCAATGACCCAGCTAGTTCATAATTAGAAAAGGTTAGTCCAGTCTTTCCTGGCCACCTGTATGTTGGCTTTGTAACTTTCCAAATGGAAAGAGCAAAGTTAGATTCTTCTAGATGCTGAAAATCCTGTAAAATGGACCACCCCTACTAGAGAATCTTCTGCTTTAGAAGGCCATTGTAGGTTTACTGGGTAAAAAAATGTTCTGTTCTTGCTAGAAAGAGCCCCCATCAAACAATTTCTGGTCAGTTCAAGTTATATTAGTCGAGTATAAGCATTAGAATCATAGAATGATTGGTGTTGGGAGGAACATTACAGGTCTTCCAGTGAAGACTACGTAGTCATATCCTGAAATCCATTTTAAGTACTAGTAATACGATAATTTTTTTCAACTGGCAATTAATAGGGCCAATGAAGCTGGCTGGCATATTTGGCAAGAAAAACAGCTAAGAATATATATAATTGGAATGATGTTTTTCAGAACCCTTAATATTCACTGCAGCTGCATTCTGTTCTCACAAATTATGACTTTCTGCCAACCACAAAGCCCTGATGGAGAAACAGCACTGAACAGCATTTCATTCAGTTCTTTATGAAATATTTTTATATCCATCAGACAGTGTACTGTTGAAGGTTATCAAGACTTCTACACTCATATTTACCAAAGGACAACAAGGATCCCTATGAGGCTTGACATTATCTGCAGTGTGGTAATTGACAGAGGAAAAAGTCCTGCACAAATATTATCTCTAAGTAGAGTATGAGGGCAGTGTGGTGCAGAACGAGATTCAGAGCTGGCAGCATGGTGAGTCAGGAGCATCTAAACTAATCTAGCAGCAAACATTAGGAATAGGAGATGCTTTTTAACACCATTTCTTTTCATAACTTCTCTTTTGAGTTTATAACAACCAACCTTCTCCAACTGGGATGGTTTTTAAAAATTAAACAATATTGGGGGATTTTATAGATAACATTTTTTAAGACAAGAATAAAGTGGAGTTTAGTTTTGTTGACTGTATTTCCATTTGTGGCTCTCATCTAGGATTTGGGAAACTAATTTTAGTTCCTTTTCTATCTGAAAAAAATCCCTCCCACCTTTCTCACTATCATTCTTATTTGTGTTATATCTTACAATAATTTACTTTATAGATGTGAGTAATTTCAATGGCTACGAGTGATAGCAGGTTTAGCCAGTCATATATTTCCTCTGGTGAATTTCTCTCTCCACCATGTTAACAGTGGTGAATGTTCACAGTCCCCATTCTGACAAGTCACTTTTTCTGTTGAAACTGTTTTATCCAAGCAATTACAGTCACCTGTTTTCTCAAATCCTCCATTGCATATAAGCTTGTTATGGAATAGGAGCAGAGTTGAAAATCAGTTTTTTAGATTTATGGTCTGATAAGAGTCAGAATGGATACACAGGACAGGATAGAGAAAGAACAAGGTATTGACTTATCCTGTTAAAAAGCAAAGTAGGAAAATTGTGTTCACAACTTCAAAATTAGACATGCGGGACACATTTGCAGGCATAAATTCTTCAGTTAGCTTGCTAGGCCCTGCCTATTATTGTTATTATGATGCTAATGCTTTATTTTGGGTCATATAAAGTTGGTTTTAGGAAAACATCTTTTTATGTTGCCCATTTTGTGTACTTTGCTCGGATTGCTCAATCACTTGAGTCTCACATTTGGACACACATACAGAGGCCCAAGTATAAATCTGTCATCACTTGCACTATGAATCTGAATGTTTTAAAGGTTTCATTTTTAACTCTCAGCTGTTTTAATTTGAACTGGAATATGCAACATTTCAAGCATCAAGAACTTTCTGCTTTTCTAATTTCCCAATGTATAGAAGTATTGTTTGGGGGTTTTAATGCATTAAATTAATATTACGCTGTTCTTCCTGTTTAGAAGAAAATGCAGTCCTATGATGTAACAATAAAATATATTACCAGGTTATTTTCTTTTACTAATTCTGTGGGTGGATTTCTTCAGCTGAGAAGAAATGATGTTAAAGTAAGGCTTTTTCCCTGCTAAGTAAATGCAGCCTCTCCCAAAATCTAATCAAGCAAGCAAACAAACAAACAAACAAAAAACAAGCAAAAACCAGGCCCCCCTCACCCAAACCTAACCATAAAAAAGGAAATTTTTAATGAGGAAAATATATTAAGTATAATCACTTTGTACAGCATAGGTGACTTCTCACACATTGTCAGGTGAAACTGTTCCTTAATTGTTCCAAAAATGAGAGTCTGATCGATATTTTTCAGTTTTTTTCTCAGGGCAGAACTGCTTCTTTATAAATTGCTTGAGATCTATGGAAGACTGTTCTTTCTCAGTTTTGGAAACAACAGCAAGATGTATATAGAGCACCCTGTTCTCCAGATTAATTCTGATGTGTGCAAAGCCCCATTTACATGAATTTCACCTTCTAAGTTAGTAGCTCACTTTCCATCTCCTTGTCTCTGTAATAATTCTTATTTTCCTTGATCCCTGCTGGGTTTTAAATATTCATCAGTTATAATACTCATTGTCTGACCATTATGGCTTGCCAAGCTTCAGACAACAGATGAATCCCTAATTCACTTGGAGCATGAGCTATTTTCCATTTAAACTATCAGTAGCTTAGGAAAGATATTGATGAGAACAGCATTCTAAAGACACAAAAATTTAAGGTTTCTTTCTTAACACTCCTCTCCTCATTAGACAGCCTTCAGCAAGTATGAGCAGGTCATCTGGACCGAAGTAAATGAACACAAACACCACCAGATGATTTCTGTTGAAGGTCTATGCTGTTGTGTTTCTGCAGCTGGAGGACAGAATTCAGCTTTCATACATTAGACTATTCTGTGAACCCACCTAATAGTTTAGTTTGGTTCACAGAATAGTCCAATGATGTGTCATGAAGTGTAAATGTTCTTGCTCTGAATGCAGTTCAGAACAGCCTGGGTTTGATTTACTGGTATGAGATTCTATAAAGGTCATAAGGATGGACATGGGACCTTGAAGGAACCATGAGCCATAGATAGTTGTTTGTTCTGAAAAACAACTAAGTGTATTGAAATAAAAACTGCATTTGAAAGATAAATAAAATCATAATTTAGGCCCATCCATACAATGTATCACAATATGACAAATCATATGTTTATTTGCCAGGTAAACTCCTAATGTAACTAACTGCCTTACTATTTAACTCTACACAGCATTATAAGACAAAGCAGCTGCTATTGACATTAATATTTTATACCCAATCTCAATAGGATTTCCAGCATACCCAACTTCCCTGCAGAAGCCGTTAGGGAAAACAGCTTGTGATTGATTTCAACAACATGTCAACCTGTGATAAAAGAAAGTGAGCCCCCAAATCCAACAAGTTCACTTGTTATGAATGAGTTTGTGTGTAATACTTGCTGAGACACATGATTTAAAAGAACTGACTCATGGATGTGCCAGGCAACTAGGAATTGCAGTGTAGGAGGTCTTTTGGACACCTTTCAGCAAATGTTATTGTAATAATGTTGTGCTGCCTGGGGGCCTTGGAAAAAGCTTAACATATCTTTGCAGAGTGAAAACAATGGTAGGATGAATGAAGTGTATAACAGAATCTAAAGAAAGAATTTTTTTCCATATTTTTTCATAACTCAGGAAGGATTTGATAGCATCTTACTGCAGAAAGGTTTAGGTTAGAGGTCAAATGTCCAAAAAGCTAACCAAAGGAAAAAAGAGCTCTTACAGGGGCTAAAGAAGTTTTTCTGATATGCTTAGGACCACAGAAAGCCCCTGTCTGTATGAACTGCACACAGCCATTTTGGTAATTCTGTTCACAAGTAAAATATGTAACTTCACTAATTCTGAAATATGAAACTGCAGTAACTCTGAAAATCTGTACATGTGGAAAACGCATTTATATTTAAATGCATTGCTATATTTATGTTATGTATCTGCTTTGCTAAAATGAGCTTGGGAAGTCATAATCTGTTTTCCTAGGCTATCAACTTTTTTTCATAAAGTAAAACATTTTCATCTGCTCCATTCTCATTCTACCCTCTTCCTGTGCTTATTTTTGTTTTGTAGTGGCTTGACAACTATATCAGGAAAGTAAAGGACAGCTAGAGGGGGATGGCTAAGGGAACCTTGGCCTTCTCCCCTCCTCAACAGGAATCATTGTAATGTATAAGAGGAATTAAGAAACGTGTTCAGTTTACTATAGTGGTTGTGTGAACATGGGTGAAAAACATTTCTTAAAAAATAATATGTGAAAACAACAATTTACAAACCTGAAAATATTTTATTTCAATAATCTCAGCTCTGGATTACTGGGCATATTTTCTGACACATAGAAGCTGCATGTCATTGACCCCATACCATGTGCTTAGGTGTTATTTTTTTTGTTACAGAATATCACAGAAGGAGTTAAACTAACCACAGCAATAGCCTTGCTTTCTGCTGCCATCAGAATCTTTCTTTGTCATCTTGATTGCTTTGAAAAAACAATGATACTGCACTTGGCTCGACAGAGGCACTCCTGAAAATATTCAGTGTTCTTTCTGCAAGATGACATTAGTTTTACAGAGCTGAGATGCAGCCATCATTTCATTTCATCTTGATTGAGAGTAGAAAAATATTTTGAAGGAACATTTTGAACTTGCTTATGTCTTATATTTGCTTCTTTGGTAGAGTTCCAAGACTAGTATATGGTTTGATTTTGACTGAATACCAGACATTTCATGATCTATTACTTTGAGGTAGTACATGTAGGATTGTAGGATTACTTTTTGTGGGATGAGTTTAGGTGGTTTGATTAATCAGTGTCCCTTTATGTTGCTTAGAAACTTTTGTTTTCCTCGAGAAGTTTGGCTTTCTCACTGTATCTGACCTTAAACTTCTCTGATGATCTTCCTTCCAGAAGGAATTGTAGTTCCTATCTGATCAGCTGGGCTGAATTAAATTGCTGTGCCTTTTCAGTTTGAGACTCTGGGGTAGATAAGCTGTGTTTATGTCCTTTTGACTTAGTGCCTTGGAAAAATAAAATATTTCTGTGGAAGTTACTGTCCAGAACATTGCATATCATATTCCAAGATCCTCAGCAGCATGGCAAATTGTATCTAATGCCAGAAACTGAAAGCAGTGCTTCTGCTTGTCCCTTCAGTTAAGCAAGATAAAACTCACATCAATGTCAGTGATGTGACTGACATTTCACATTTTATGTCCTGACATATAAACTTTCATTTGGATACTTCATGAACAATTCCTGAAGTATGCAAACACAATGTTATTTTTGCCAGATTCCTGGCATGGAAAATTCATAGCAATGAGAATATTTAGCTTTTGTTTCAATATTTAGCTTTTGTTTCATTTAACTGCATTTTTTGGGTAATATTTGTCTCCCAAGGCTATTACCATGGTTGTACTATATAATAGTTTTCTTGACAATTGTTGAGAGACATATTTAAAGTCAATATTACATCATTCATGATTGGTATACTTTTGGTAAAATACAAGTTATCTTATATAAGTAAATAAATTAAGGAAAAATAATGTCATCACTCACATATGATACCCATAGAACTCCTCTCCTTGTGTTAATCTGTTTTATTTAACCTGCCATAATTACATGCATCATTTTCTAGCAATTGCTCAAGAATAGTCTCTCATGATTTTTCACAGCTGCTGTTACCATTATGTCATTTTGAATGGCAAGAATTTATATGGACCTTCTTTCACTCACTTTAATGTGAGTGAAAGATAAACATTTTATTCTGCTTACAAAACAATCAGTAAAATGAAGTAATAGCTGAGTTCTTTTACTGAGATATTTTCCATTTGTTTAAGACACCATCTTGCAGTTCAAGTCCTTTTTAATAAGGTGATAGGTATAAAAAGTCCTTGTTTTCTTTCTTTTTCTTTTGCAAGAAAAATAACTTTGAGTTATCTTTTTTTTTGGTTTTTTTTGACATGTGTCAGCTATTGCTCAGTACACTCACTGCCCTTAAAACTATTTTGCAAATTGTAATCAGTTGAAGAAGATACTTGCTCCCTGTGCACAGTCAAAAATAATTTGTATCCAAACTACAGCAAAACTTTTCCACAAATTTCATGACTACACAGCTTAGAGAACAACTGGATGTGGAGAGTGCCTTTATTTTCTGTGCAAGACACAAATTGAGAGTATGTGGGAATTCCTAACAGGCTGGCGTAGCTACTATATGACTGTTGGAAATGCCTTTAAGGAAATTATGTTGCATCTCATCAGGAAGACATCCAAGGAAGTTTTTCTTCTTGTTCTGGAATTTTTTTTCCTTCTTATTGTTTAGTAGTGTTTTATGTGTTTCATATCAAGAATGTGAAAACTTACTTTAATTGTGTTGGTCATTAACCATTAGATAAGACTAATAGGGGACTGTAGAATGTAACCCACAAAATATTAACCAGACTGAAACATTTTTCTGGTTTCATGATCTGGTTTCTTCTTTTGGGAGTCAGTCAAGAAAAAGACAGGAAGAATGAAAACAGCTTCTGAACTTGGTGATAGCATAAATATTCTAATTTTATATTTTGGTTATCTACCCCTTTAAATTAGAGGGCTACTTAAAACCTATACTGGTCCTTTTCAAAGTAATATTCTTCCCAGGTTTTCAGGACTTCTATCAAACCTGAGGCAGAGGAATGAAAGCCTATTTTAGCTATAGAAAGACAGAGAGACTGAGAAATCCATTAATAGAGCTACAAAGATTTCATAACCTTTACAATAGCAGAGAGATCATGAAGACAAAAAGTAGGGGAAGGAATGATCTTTAGCAAGGCACCTTGCAAAGGGAGCTTAATTTACTGAGCCATTTCCTAACTGTGGAAGCTAAAGTTCCATCTATATTGCTAAAAAAAATCAAAAAATCCAGGGATTGATCTTTGGCTGAAAGGCTGACTGCTGCCAGCTGGCTGTGGTCCACAATGCTGAGGGCTAGCTACCTCTGTAAGAAATTTGTCTTGGAGAGAGCAAGCTGGAGTATTCCAAAAAGGAACAGGAGCCAGGAAGTGCTGTGAACAATTAGGCATTAAAGGTCATGTGGTCCAGTGCTGCCCTCAGCCTTTGGCCTTTTTAAAATGCAGTAGAGGGGTATCCAGAGAGAACTTTAGCCTGGCATTATCCACTGGAAGCCATCTGATTCTCCAGATGAGAGAAGGACATTTCAAATGGAGATCAGTATTAATAGTTCCAGTTTAAGAATCCATATCCAAGTTATATCAATTAGAGTAAAAATAAACTCATGTATTCTTTTTTTAACCTATTATCAGAAATGTTTCTTATATTCTTCCTGATTTATAATGTTCTGGTTTATTTTGCTTTTTACTGTTTTCAATGTTATGACAAAGATTATATTGAAAACCTTGAACTGGCTCCATGCTTAGTTATATATTTGATTTTGAATTCTTCTGCTGAATGTAATGAGAATATTAAGAAATATTAAGAGCTTTGCTGGATTGGGGCCAAGATTAACATTGCTGGATAGACTAAGCTATATTTTACATGAGCTTTAACTGAATGTTCATAGTCTTTCTCTGTAATGTTGAAAATGAAAATCAGCCCCAGCTAAGCAGGCTACAGACATTACACAGTGTACCACAGCAGGAAGGGTAAGTTGAAGGTTGTCAGTTTTCTTAATGCTGAACAAAAACAAAAAGCTGTTTCTAAATGTTTGAAATAATAGGACCATCGGGCATCTCAAATCCAGTTTAATCCTCTTTGGCAGCATAATAACTTTCTAAAGCCCCATAATCAAAGGGTGGGGAAGAAAATGATCAGTTTTAACAGACAGACTAGAATTTGTATCTCTGTATGAAACCTACATGTTTCATACATAATTTAGCAGATGCATTTTTCTTACACATATTCTTATATATGGGAAAATACACAATTTCTTTAAGACTTTGGTGATTCAGTAATTTTTCTTTCTTCCCCTATTTTTTTTTTTATTTCTCCCCAAAGAATCTTTTTTAACAGTGTTCTCCTTCTGGTGAAACAACCTTTCCAGCATTTCCCCTGAGGAGCTGTGCTTTATAGGACCAACAGTGTCAAGCTGATTGTAGGCATGTATTGCAAAGCTAGCCCTTTCAAAGCCAGGATTTTATTTCCTACTCTTGAAAATAATAAGTTTGATACATTTTATTAATTTGATACAATTTTTATTATTGAGTTCTGGTGACTTGTAAACTCTCAGGAATTGGGGCACATTGCACTAGGTACTATAGTGCCTCTCATAACCTTATTGCAGTCCAAATAAATAGTGAAAGACAGATAAAAAAAACAGAGGCAAAACACACAGAAAGGTTAGTTTTGTGGCATACAACACCATTCTAGAGGAATAATTTCAGGAAGGGAAGTTGTAGGATGCAACTGTCTAAGTGCTTAAACAAAGTAAAAGGAGAAAAAGGGTATGCAAATTAATGAAGAAGTTGTAGGGCAAAAATTGGTCAGAAAGGGACTGCTGGTGAATTCAAACCAAAGGTACTCTGAGGAGAGAGATCAGGGGGAATGGGACTGAAATGCTTCAGGACAGAGCTGAGTGGTCCCTACCAGACCCCAGCCTTTAGGTCTCTGTTTTAGCTGACTGCATGTTCCTTCTCCTAGATTAAGGTGGGAAAGAAATACTTCCACTATTCAGCTTTACAATCTCCTCTGTGCAAAATCTTGTTTACTACGGTCTGTATATTAGAAGGGAAATAATTTAATTAGTACTCCTTAATGTTAATTTAATTTTTTTTTTTAATCATCAAAAAAAATGCCAGTGTTGAAAAACATGCTTGTAACCAGTATGTGGACTTGGTTCATTTGCAGAGTTGCAGATTAAGGATGACATATATTCACTGACACAGTTTCTGTTGTAGTTTACTTTCCCAGTGATCCATGTGAGTAAGGTCTCTGTAAGCAAGAAGTGATACAATCATTAATAACTTTTGTAATCTTTGTAAATGATTCATGGGTAAGGACAATTTATCTTGTATTGAATTGTTCAGAGTCTAGCAAGTGATGGCAATACATTTAATATAAGAAATGAAAGTTCCACTTAATGTTTCTGTGTTTTTAATCATGTCATGTCATGGGAAAATAAAAATAAAACCTGCATGAAAGAATGTTTACTTCAAGACACAATTGCAAGATATTATTTATCTTCTTCATGATATTTGTTTAAGTCTTGAAAGAATTTGGCAATGACTGTTCAGTTTTTTTTATATCTTTACAATTTAAATCAATATTTTTACCATCAAAGATAGTACATACATAATCTTTTTGTGCAACTTCATGGTGAAGAATCTGATAGTAAGAAAATACACATAGACACATGCATAAAAAATGTGTTGCATAAAATGTATAAATTAATGGCTATTTTGACTTCTAGTGGGAAATACTTCTTAGGTGAGTTGGTTACTTTTGAAAATTGGTCATATTTTGCTGAAATATTTCAGGACTTTTGAAAATTATGCTCAGTAAAATGAGAACCCTAAGATACCAATCTAATTGAAATCACAATTTTAAAATAATAAAAGTGTACATATAAAATTGCATGCATGTCCAAGATCCTGTCTCTGCAGGTCTGTTTTCTAGTGCTAGAGATGTTGTGAATTGGCCATTATGGAGGGCTGTTCAGATCCCTTTCAGCTGCATTTTGAACTTGACGTTTTTTCATACTTTTTCTCACACGTTTGCCAGATGTAATTCATGTGCTGATTGGATGTTTCTGTTAAGTTAATGCACAAACTTTTATTGTTTATCTTATGTAACATAATATAGCTCATTTCATCTTTCAATAATGGTCTTGTTTGGGACTCAAATTACATTAGTTACTCTCATAGAAAGAATTTAAAATTCATCCATCTGATATATAGTGGCAGTTTAAGAAATCATGGGGTTTTTGGATGAAATTATCCTTACCTGTGTGCAGACTAATGTGGATTTTGAAACAGAACATGAATCACAAAATCACAGAATAGTTTGTGTTCTAAGAGACCTCTTGACACAATTTAATTCAACTCCCCTCTTGAGGTGGATCAGGTTGATGAAGGCTTTTTCAAATCTTGAAATCTCCAAGGAGATAGATCCCAGAGCTTCTCTAATCAATCTAGACCGATGTTTGACCATTGTCACCATAAAAAAATTCCTTTTATCTAATCAGAATCTCCCTGCGGTAAGGTGTGTCTGTTTCTGTTGAGCACTAAATGTGTTGGGGGTGGTACTTGTGTGCTGAGGACAGACGTGTACAGCTGATGTGGAACAGACCACATTTGTTATATTCAACCACCTTGTCCTGCAAAAGTGGGAGATGGCACTCAGACTTTGCTGTTGATGGATCCTAGCCCATGCCAACTCTTGTCTAGTCCTTGGAATGGTTTGGGAGTAAAATGTGAAAGTCAAAAACATGCACGGGACATACCAGAGATTCTGCTTGTTTAACAGTATGGATCAAGTTCCAGGGCCTGGAACTGCTGAAATTAAGTAACTTTTCCCTTGATACAATCTTCATTTTTCATGTCACATCATCAGTACCTCTTGGTGGAACGTATTACAGTTTGTAAGCAGTTTGTAAGGCTTGGAAACTGACTTTTCACTGAGGAAACTCTTGATCTGATGGGTAAACTAATCAATTTTCATCATAGAATCATCACAGAAGCATAGAATAATTTGAGCTGGGAGAAACTCTTAAAGATCATCTAGTTGATTCACTCCACAATGAGTGTAGACATTTTCCACCAGATCATTTTCCACCTCATCCAACTTGACCCTGACTGTTTCCAGGATTGGGGTATCTATCACTTCCCTGGGCAACCTTCTCTAGTTTCCTCATTGTAAATTTTTTTTTTCAAATTTCTTGTATAAATCAGCTCTTTGGTTTAAATCTATTACCCTTGTCCTATTGCAATAAACCTTGCTAAAAATTTTGTCCCCATCTTTCCCTAAGCCCTGTTTAAGTACTGAAAAGCTGCAATAGGTTCTCCCCAGAGAGACCTTGGGGAAGTCTCTTCTCCAGTTCAGACTGGAGACTGAGGTTGTTCAGACTCTTCTCCAGTCTGAACAACCTCAGCTCAGCCTTTCCTCACAGGAGAAGGGCTCCAGTCCTTTAATAGTTTTTGTGTTCCTCCTCTGAACTCACTCCACCAGTCCCTGATTTCCCTATGTTGTGGGCTCCTGAGCTAGATGCAGGACTCCAGGTGGGGTCTCATGGGTGTATAGCAGAGGGGGAACATCACCTCTCTCAACCATCTGTCTGTGTTTTTTTGATGCAGCCTGGGACATGATTATCTGTCTGGGCTGCAAGAACATCTCTGCTGTCTTTCAAGCTCGCTCTTCTCAGCTGCTGCTGACTTTCCCCTGTATTTTGATCAGGTCTTTTTTCAGTTTTCACAGAGACAGTTTCTGCAGCTGGGCTATGTTTTAAGTGTTTGCACAGCTTTACCTATATAATCTGTCAGACACTGTTACATGTAGATGTAAAATGTTTACAAAATTATCCCTGCATAATATGCTCTTCATGACCAGATGTGTGCACCAGATAAGGAGTTTGGAAGAAATTTCATGACTGCCTCTTAGCACTTATCACAATGTTTATTTTAATGTAATTCTTTGAGTATTGCCAAACATTAGTAGCTAAGAGTGGTCCAATCAACCAGACATGAATTGTTCTTTTCCAGAAAACAGCCTAAATGGTGCAACAAATGTTCCCCTGGTGGGTAATACACCAGTTCTAGCTGAAGCCTGGCTCTAAAGACAGAGGAGTCATCAGAAAAAATGAGTGACTAAGACGTGCATTGTAATTTTAATTTCTTAAATTCTAGTCTAGTCAGTTCTTTAAGTCTCAACTAAATGACTAGGTCATTCAAAGTCATTACAATCTGTAGCTTTCTGGTGACTGTTGTTACTGAAATGAACTAACGAAAACTATCTGTTTCCTATTAAGTTTATAGCAATGAGAAAAATACCAGCTCATGCTTTCATTAGCAGTTTTATGGGACACATACTTGAAGCAGAGCTCCTTTCTCAGAATAGAACTCATCCCAATTTCGTCTACCTGAAAGACAGATCTTCAGATTTCCTCTCTCAATACTTTTCCCTTTAGGCCCCATTAGTAGATGATTCCAACAGCCTACAGTGTACATATATCTGAATAGTTCAAAACAAGTAATACTTCATTATCCATGGCACTTAAGTTTTAATTTTTATTACACTCTCCCACGTGTTATCCATGCATCTCTCCAAGGAAGTCTATAGTATCAAACTTTTCCAGATCTCTCTGTTGCAGAGCCTCTGTTTTGCCTTTCTCTACGATTGGCCTTAAGTCTGAGGGCTGTACACTCGGAGTGTGTGTAAACCCTTAAACTTAATGGCCATTTGGTTACAGTGGGATTTCATTATTCCAGCCTGATGGAATGCATTTTAATATAGTACTGGTGCATTAATATTAATGGCTGCAATATGTACAGTAAGTATGCTTAAAATGTTAGTTCAGCTTCTAGGGTAATCTGTCTTTTCAGAAGTCTGGCAAATATAATTTAGTATGCCAATTGGTAGTAATTTTAACCCATGATGAACTTTAGATCTTTACATGCTCTGTGTACATAAGGGACAATAAAACAATAAATATGTATATGTAAACATTACTCCTCAAAACTCTCCAAACCGACTGTTTGGATTGGTTGGTGGGCTTTTGGGTTCATCAGTCACTAGACTGAAAGCAAGCAGTTCTTCATGTGTGCTCCTTTTGTTAACATTCTTTGCTCTCCAAGTGTGCTGATTTGACCTATAGGTTTAATTTTCTTAAATAACCTTTGATCCTCAGTTGTTTAACTTCCTCAAACAGAATCAGAAGTAGTTGGCCAGCAAGAAGTCTGGGCCAAAAATTTCACCTATCAGTACATGTGCGTGTATATACATATATATATATGTAAAAAAAATCTCATACATATGCATGTTTGTATCTGCCTGTCTGTCTATCTATCTATCTATCTATCTATCTCCAAGTACGTGCATCAAAGAAAGGCTTTTGTTACTTAAAGTAGACCTTTGGTTTTCATTTCTATGTGTTCACTCACACCCATCCCGCTTCAGCCAAACTAATTTCATTTAATCAGATTTATTTTGATTTATACTGAAACAAACATAACCGAATTCTTTAAATCTGTTATTTTGCCAGCAGAATCAGTTTACAATAATTGAGACATGAGGAAAGTAAATGCTTCAGTTATTACATGATGTATTGATTAGATTCCTGTTAGCATATTATGAACCATATTAACTGCTTTCTCAAATGGATTTGGACAATCCAATATGGAAAGTAAATGTGTTAACGTTATAAAAACAACAACAAAAAAAAGTGATGTCTATTTTTGCCTAGGATGCAAGTTCTGTAAACCTTCAGTTTTTGTGATTACATTAAAACACACACAGTTGGTACATTCATCGCAACTGTTAACCAAGAATCATCTTTGACAGATTATACTAAGGGAAGATTTGACATGAGACGGAAGTCCTGAACTGAAAGAACAGTTATAAATTAAATGACCTGGAGCCTCATGGTCAGAGAGTGAATGTCAGGCCACTTTGATAGAGTCAGAGATCCATGGAGAGCTCTGTGTAATGTTTTGCAGGACCCTAGATGTCTACACATTCCAGTGAGGAGGGGGGATCTCTGCTCAGCTGCCTCAATAGAATGGAAGATGGAATAAATGCATCACGTCATAAAATGGTCAGAAGTTGTAGGAACAGCATTAAATGGCAGGGCTGCAGAAGCTGGGATAAATAGCAGATTTTAAGACAAAGTAATGTTTTTCCCTTTATTTTTGCCTTTTTCATATATAAAACTAAGAATCTGACTGTTTGCTGTGCATGTGATAGATTGATAGATTGAAACCAAAGCCACTAGATATATTTTAAAGGGATTAATAAGAACCTATGAAAAACAACTAGCTTTTAGAATAGCACTGTTCTGATTCTTAATTTGAAGATTTGTCATTGTTTATATCGTGGTGCACCTGACATGTAAGTCACATCATATTTGCCTGTAGCTGTAATTTCTAGAGAATCAAAATCCAGTGATTCTAGCATTTAGACAATAATTACCAGGCTCCTATTTAGTTTATAGCATCTTTTGTATTAGTATTCACATGAATACCTGCAGGAAAAAAAGCTAGAAATATATTTAGAATATATAAATTTTGAAATGCTGAATGGCTAAAGAACATTGATTGACTATCTTTCCTTCAACTTCTTAGAATTTAGGCCCTTCTTTAAAAGCAAGCACACAAATCAGCCTAATATAGGTTTTTATTTTTGCTACAGTGTAGTGTAATTTGAAAAGTCTTAAAGACCTCAATTGCTTATACATAGGATTTTGTGCATTAAAGACAGTATTTTAAGGGCATATAATATAAATAAATGTCTAATCTGTCTAATCCTCTCCATATAAAGACATATAGTTCAAATACATATATGTTAACAGTCTAACAATTAGCCTAGAATGTTGAACTCTCCATGAGTTCAAAATGAAGAATTCAGTCAAGTGTAAAGTGAAAAATAGGTTTGTTCTCTTTTTTTGTTTGTTCCTGTCAAAAACAAATTACAAGGTTAATTGTCATGTAGCTGCTTAATAGTTGCTTTAACATAGAAAAAACACACCCAAGAAAACGAAGAATGTACATTGCATAGAAGCTGTGTCATGACAGTAGGTTTCATTTGACCAGGTAAAAGTGTATTTTACCTCTACATCAGAGCTTGTTTTCTAGAATGTCCCACAGTAAGTAAAAATGGAGCAAATAATATGTTTAGATGCACACAAGTTTATGAGGCCAGATGTGATTCATCCAAGCACACTGTCGACGCTGGTGGAAGTTCTCACAGAGCTGTTTGCCACCATTTATCGTCAGTCCTGGCAAACTGGTAAGGTTCCAGTTGACTGTTAGTAAATGTGATGCCCACCTACAAGAATGGCCAGAGAGAGGATTCAGGGAACAACAGGTCTCTCAGACCTTTCTTTTTGCCTGAGGGGTTCAAAGATCACAAGAATAAAGAGTCAGGGAGGCAACTGAGATGCTTGAACAGAAAATATCTAAAAGTTACTCACCTGGCCCTAGCAAAGTGTCCAATGGAAACTTAGTGCCTAAACACCACAGATAAAGACAGAACTTTTCCTCAGATAGGCAGTTTCCAAAAAGTTGGCTCATTAGTCGGGAGCCATTACTATTTATAGGGAGCATTAAACCCAAATGTGTTTGTTTTTCTGCCCATTCTGAGACACCAGAAGAAAAAAAATGATCTCTAAAGGACAAAATAAATGCAAACCCACTCTTTCATGACTAGACATTGAGTTAAGCAAGTATATTTGTGTTTTCAGCTCTGTGTTGCCAAGCTTGCCTTTGTTTATGTTTTGTGACTGGAATGAAAAAGTGGAAAAATCTGTGTCAGTTTAGGACAGAGAGTTCCCAGCAGAGAACTAACCCGCCACTGCCAGTCATGTGGGCACTGTGCTCTTGTCTAATGGTTTACCAGGTTGACTTCTGGCTCCTTTCAGATATTTTGCATGCAGATAATAAAAACATTCTCCTGGGAAATGAACCAGGAGAACCACATATATTTAAAACTCCTTAGTCTGTTTGCAGTCCAAGATCTTGAAGTGCCTTTTTTTTTTCTGAATGCTTTCCTGCCCTCCACCAAAATCATTTGTATTCTCACTTGTTCTGCACCATAAGCAGAAATGCAGTAATGTTTTACAATGTTTTATTTTAACTCAAAATCATCTAAGTGACCTGGTTTACACTGTAGTCTCATAAGAGATTGTATTAAGGATGATGAATATAGCATTAACATGAGAATGAACACTAAAATAGGGAGGGGGAAATAAACTTCCACTAACTCATCTACCAGAGAGAACACATTGTGTAACTTCACCCCTTGTTAGAGAAAATGAAGATTTACTAAGCCAAGGATTTTAAATATTTGGCTAATAATTTAAGTGATTAACTGTCTAAAATAATTAGCTGCTGATAGATATATGGAAAGATTATTTTGCAAGAGATATAGTGCCTAGAATGTTAGAATCCCTACCAGATGTGTTTTTTGATGCTATGGGATCTATTTTGACAGAGCTAACACATTGTTCATGGTCAATCAAATTAATACAACATGTAAATAGGAAATATCTTGTTTGGTTTGACTACCCAATTCAATGGTATAATAATGGCTATTATAAGAACTTTACTTGTGTATTTATTGCTGTACAATGCAAAGCTCTGAAACAAGAGTAGACCAAGCAAACTCCTTGAAGTGAATTATGCTTAAGGTTAAACAACCTTGTTAAAATTTATGAAATAGGCACATGTGAGTTCCTCTAAAAGGGTTATACATATAATGGAAGCAAATGCACTCTGGCTGTTTTCACCAATGTTGACAGATGTTCTCATATGTACTCACATGATAAGAAAGAAAGAACAAAATGAAAGCCATACTTCTTAGTAACTGCTTGCAAGAGAGCAGCAAACTTCAGGGATTCATGGAACCCCAGAAAAACCCATTTTATAAAATTGATGACAAGATCAGAAGTTTCTCAAAGTAACTTACTGACTTGCACAATAAATATGAAGCAGTAAACATGCCAGGATCCCACTGCACTTTACAGGTAGAGCAGTTGCTGCATCTTGATAGGGGAGTACTTTTTCAAAGTAACCTGTGCACTATGGTGTATGGTCATGTGTGCTTTATCTCCACAAACTGATTTTTATTTTTTGAACGTTTCTATTAAACTTGAAAACTACTGGTTTAGGAGGAAAGCTGTTGCTGATTAGACTGATTCACAGAGTCCTACAGTGCCTCTTCTTTAATGTGGTAGTTCACATATATGCTTTGCCTAGGCATAAATGGCAGTCCTGGGATTTAATCTACTGCTTCCTTTTGTCCCTATTACTAGTGCACTGAGGAGGAAATGTCCTTACATTTATTCCAAATTCACATCTGTTTCTCCATTTGGATAAACTTCTAAGGTTTAAATGTGATGGTGCAGCTGCTGCCCTTTTGCACATGCTATCTCCTTCTTTGGGAACTGAGAATTGATTTTCTCCTTTTACAGAACAAAGATACAAATGCTTTTCTTTGGGGGCTAGTTTTCATCAGGTTCTTCTCACACTCAGCTTGATAGAAGGGCAATTCTCAGAGCACTTTTCCGTTCCTGTGGAAGGTTCCATCACTGCTCCCTTGTTTAATTTCCAATAGAGAGAATTCATCACAGAAGTTTAGAGACAAAGACATCCTTTCCCATAATTGTGGGTAAGAAAATTCTGTTGGAAGGTGGAAGAATAGAAAATAGTTTTGCTGGAAGCAGAAAATTGTATATTTCTGATACACAAATGAACCCAAAGTTCATTTTGCAGACCATGGTGCATTAAAATACTACTGCAAGCTTTCATACTACTGCAAGGTCACAGAGATAAATGTGTTTATATATGCCATTTTTTGTCTCAAGTCATCATGCATACGTGTCTGATCCTTTAGTTTTCTTCACTTTCAAATACATGGTGACTTGTGTGTGTGAGAGGCCTGGGGAGGCATTTTTCACCATGAGACACTGGCAAACTGAAAACATGAGGGAAAGTTAATTACAGTAATTCCTTCATTGAAATTTTTTAAAACAACAAAATAATTTAAATGATGATTTCATGCTTTTTCAGCTTGCTGATAATACACAGTAATACTTTCCTATGAAAATTCATTCTGCCTTGCAGTGCAGTTTTAAGGTAAGTTTTTTTACTGCCCTTAATACTGTTTTATAACATTCCTTTGTGTTTTAGTGTGTATGCCAGGATACTGTTGGAATTAAGAATGGATGATTTCAGTACCCTGAGAGAACTAATGAAGATTAGTATAAGTAGCTCGATGAGGCATGAAAATAGTGAGATTTTGGAGAGAAGATGACAAATCAAGGTTAAATTTTGCCTCCAAAGAAGAATGAGGGTGTAGTCAAAGTATCTAGCAAGGACTGTAGAATCCTTTTTTAAGGGAAATAGAAAAGCCTTCTTCATTACATTCCTGTGATTTGTTCTAGTCCTTCTGACACAGGCTATTAAAAACCTTGTTTTTGTTTTAGAGACGTTTTAAAGAGCACTTTGGTGCTTTATAATATTTGTAGAATGTTCTTTATAGTTAAAATTACATGCTGAGATGGCAGGCTGCTGAGCTAATATATTGTTACACTGATTAAATTGATTAAAATCTTCATTTTTGACAGGCAAATTGTAGAGGCTTAGATTTCTTTATCACACATTTCAGTAATTCAGCTCATGTCTTGTCCTATCTAATAATCACTTCTTTGCCTCCCTGTTTAGGAATCATCTCAGCAGCGGGTACATTTTCAAACAGCATATTAGCTTCACATCTGAATTACATGAGTCACAGTGCATTGGCATCACAAAAGCCTTATTCAAGGTAATGGCTTATTCAGTGAAACACTTGAAACATATTCCTTTTTGGGTTTTTTTTCTTGCTATACTGTGAACAAAGAAAGGGACCCTTGATTTTTAGATTAGAAAATAAGAGATTGCTCTTACCGTAGCTGTGGATTGACAGCAGAGGTCATAGTGCGGAAACATTTTATGTCCTACTCAGAACAACATATGCTTACTTAAAAATGTGTGAGAGAACAGAGCAAAAACATTACAAGAAATTACTGAAAATAGGCAGATAAAGAAGAGGATTCAGAAACTTAAATCAGCTGCAGAGGACATGTTTTGCAATAAATACAGAAATAAGGTAAGGGTACTTAAAAAAATTTAGTAAACCTAAATTGCTCTTAATAAATGTAGAAGCCTACAGAATTGTCTTCTGGTGTCTGTGCAAAGTGTTCACAGCTTGCAAACAGGAGACTCAGAAGATGACAGTCCGAAAATGTGAGCTGGCTGCTAATAGTACCACACAGATAGGGGTGCTCAGTGACAGCTACAAACTGTACTTCTGCACATCACATTCTCAATTTGATACAAGCATTAAGCCTTTTTTAGGGTAAAAGCAGACTTGTTAAGCTAAAGATCAGTGCCCATCACAGTGGCTCTAAAAGAAGAATACACTGCTTGCTTGCGTTACAGCATGCAAAGTAAGAAGATGAAGATGGTCTGCATGGTTCAGACTGAAGCTCCATCAGCTCAGTACCCTGAATTGCTGATTCTGTTCAACAAATCATATAACCAAGATTCTGGTTATTACAAGATTAAAAACTTCTGAAGTGGAGGTGGCATTCTTTTTACTCTATTTGGATGCCTCTGATGAAGCTTATCTTTGGATTTTACTCTTTGAAACTATTCACTGTGTCGGCCATATGGTATCCTGTGACACTGAATTCAGCAACTGAATTATGTTTCATTTTAAACCTGTCATTTCATTTGGAGACCTGTTTTTCTTTTATTTGGATGAATGATAATTAATCATTTCACTTCTCAATTTCATCCTACTATCCATCATGTCAAAGAGCTCTGGTTGTCTCCACACATTATGTTGGTAAAGCATCCCAAACATAGACAGTAATGTTTCCAAAACTGCTGTAAACCCACTGGCAGCTGACAGAGAAATTAATGCAGACATAAAGACAGTTTAAATGCTGGTATCTTTCCCTCTGCAAACAGAAATCTAAAAGGCAAAATACAAAGAAAAAAATAGCTTGGGTTTGTCTTGGAAAGAGGTAAAGAGAGTATTGGAAACACATAGAACTCTCAGCCACATGAAAATCGGGAAGACTGTATTCTCCAGAAGCTAGAACTTGATATTGTTTGGTCTTAATATCTATAAATGCCTCTCTAAAAATTGAGAGGGAGAAGGGATGGGAGGACCTGCTGTACAACACAGACCACTGGGATCTGCTTGATGCTGGCAGAATAAACAATGTCCACAGAAATTGCAGGAAGGGACTAAGAACTACAAATTCTGCTTTACTTTTTTTAAAATTGATTTTTAATAATCTAGGAAAATTAAAAATGCCTGTAAAATTAATATGGGACCCCTATGTAATAGGCATGCTTTAAATGTGATACACAGGTAGAATAATGAAGGTTTAGATCTCATACAGGGCAGAAATGGGAATGTGTAGAGATGATGATGGTCATCCTGGCAGTATTTTGACCAGCACCAGCAACATGTTTCTTATCCTCAGAGCTACAGCATCTAAAACAATTCATACACAGTGCAGGGAATTATTTATAGGAGTTACATTACTTTTCAACCCCCCTCTTTAATCTGTACACGTGTTAACAGGCACATCAGGTATTTTTGGTCCCATCTACAAAAGATATTCTCCACGATCCACAGATTAGGAATTTCTTAAATCAACCCAGCTCTTAGCCCAACAGTGAATTGCATGTCTTTCTTACCTGTATCCCTATGAAAGAACTTGCTTAGTAGCCTCTAAAGCAAGTTAAGAGGTAATTTTAGAATTACTTCATCCAACAGGTATTCAGAAGGTCTCTTTCTGCTAAGTCTGTGCCAGGATAATGGTGCCAAATCATAGAATTTTTCAGGTTTGAAGGGATCTTATAGATTATCTGGTCCCAGCCTTCCCTGCCAAGGTCAGGGACACTTCCCACTAGACCAGGTTGCTCAAAGGTTGCTTATCCAACCTGCCTTGAACACTGCCAGGGTTGGGACTTCCACAGCCTCCCTGGGCTGTTCCAGTGCCTCACCACCCTCACAGTAAAAAATTTCTTCCTAATATCTAACTTGAATTTCCCCTCTTTCAACTTGTACCCATTACTACTTGTCCTATGACTACAGTTCCTGATAAAGAGAAGCCTCTCTGGCTTCCCACTTGGCCCCCTCCAGATATTAGAAAGTGCTTTGAGGTCTCCACACAACGTCCTCTTCTCCAGGCTGAACGGACTCAGCTTTCTCAGCCTGTCTTTGTAGAGGAGGTGCTCCAGTCCCCTTACCAACTTCATGGCCCTCCTCTGGACTTGCTCTGACATTTCCATGTCCTTCCTGTGCTGGAGGCACCAGAGCTGAATGAAGAACTCCAATTGTGATCTCATCAGAGAGGAGTAGAGGAGGAGAATCTGTCACTGTTAGGCTGGACATGACATACACACATGATCAGGGTCCAAGAAGAAAAAAGTTTTTTATTCTGCATGTTCTCCAGCTTATATTCTCTTAACAAAGCATGATCTTAAGTCATTAACTACATCACAGTAACTTACTGTATCCACTGGTGCAAAGCAATTAACATCAATATAATTGGCAAAATTTTACAGAAATTTAATGACACATATACACATCTACTTAGACACCTAGTCTAGCTTCCAAAAATTTTCATGCATCTTTTCTAATCGGTTTCTACGCTGACGGCCTTGTCTTCTTCCTTGCTATGGATACACTTGAAAATTATCAAGTGTTATTTCTTCTATTAACTCAGCTTTGCTTGTAGGCCAGCTGTCAATCCCCTCCATAAGAATTCACTCCTCTGACCTGCAGGCCACGCTGCTTTGGGTGCAGCTCGGGCTCTCTGGGCTATGAGCGAGCATATTGAAGCTCATATTGAAGTTTTCACTACTGCCAGCTCATATTGAAGTTTTCATCTACCATCACCCCCAAGTTCTCCACAGTGCTGCTCTCAGTCACCTCCACTCAGCCTGTAGATGTGCTTAGGATTGCCATGACCTATAGATCTCCTTGAGTGAAGGACATTTGTGTGTTTTAAAAGATAATTTGACCTGTATATAAGCCTTATCTGCAGCTAGGAAAACCCTTAAAACATTTATCAATAGTTAAAAGTACAGCAACACATGAGTCTATGAGAAAAATACAGGGTACAAAGAAAATATAAGGTGTATTCTTCCTTCATCAGCCACATTGTCATAAAAGCCAAAGAAATCTACACATTGAGGTTTTTCATTTAATGAGGTAGAGATTTTACTGATTACCCATGCTGAATTATCCCACACACTGGGCATTTGTAAACCATATTGACTCTTCATTCTTACCCTCCTATAACCCAGAGATTTTTTTTCACCAAAAGTCTCCTTGTGAATAAGCCACCATGCTTTAGATGATATTTTAATTTCTAAATTATTTGCTATTGCACATCTGTAAAAATACTTTTATTATTTCATTAAGAAGACTGAAAGCAGAGCTGGGGGAGCTTTAAGGAACAGTTTTTACAAATTCTGTTCTTCTTTAGCCAATTAACCCTCTTCACCTATTCCCATATTTTGCATTGTTGTCTGCCATTTTGATTTTAAAGGCAAAATTTACAGAAAATGCAGGAACTACACAATCAGGGCGAGAAGGTGATTTGTTATGTTCCTCATCAAATTTGGCCAATTTTAAGAGCAGAGGCACATATTCACTCATAAAATTATTCCAGACTGTTTTTTGAGTTTCATCCAATCTAATTTTTCTTAAATTGGAAACTTCACCATGTTTGCATATTCAGGCTAAGTTCCTTCTGAGTGCTCTGAGGAATCTCCTTGCCTAAGTTTAGGCACCTAAATTTGTTTCTCCCTTTCTTTCCTCTAAATACAGTGATTCAGGGCAGGAACATATTTGCAATAGTCTATGTTTTTTCAGTGTCTCTGTATGGATATTGGCAAGACTATCCTCCTGACTGAGACCCATTAATCAGTTTGATAATGGTAGGTGATGTAAATATTCCTTTCCACAAAGGACTGGCTTTCTACTCAAGTGCACAGTTACTCTGGGGTTTGGGGACCTACTGAGGGTGTTGCTGGTGTACAATAGTGTGTTTTGGATTTAGGCACGGGATAAATATATATGTGTTTGGTTGATTGCACACTGTTTTGCTTCCAGTGATGTGCACTTTATTGATACCATCTAAAATATTTAAATCTGGACTCAAATGAGAATATTTTTGTAAATTTTTTCCTTGTGTCTCATTCTTTACAGTCTGGGTCCTTGCAATTTTTAACTGTTAGCCAACACAGAGGAAATATTGCTTTGTCTTGGGACCTTGATGATTGTTAATACTTACAGAATGATGAATATATTTTAACAAGTGTATATCCAGCTGGCTCTAGATACCTTGGGAAACACACAGATGTGTGGAAAAAACTAATGTGAAGACAAAACAGAGCAGTAAACTGTGCATGACTTTCTTCTGAAATGGGTTTTTTTGTTGAGGTCAAGTAATTGGAAGTAAGTCTTGGAACTGTATATGACAGAGACAGGAAAATTCAAATGAAGAAGATAATATTGCTAGAATTCTTTGGAAATGAAGTGACATATTCTAGCGGGAATACTCTAAGGTGTCATTATTAATAAGCCAAATGATGTGGACATCTACTGGTCACTTCAAAATCACTGGATAATATTGAAATCATCCCTAAAGAGATGTGTTTCTTATTACAAAGGGGGATGAAACTCCTGGATCAGATAGCCTGAAAATCTACAAAAAAATTCACTATCCCAGATTATTTTGGATCACTGCTGGAATCCAAATCTTCTCTTTACCTATCCATTACCTATCAGACCTCAAAGGCTCAAGAAAATTGCTGTTATATATTTATCAGATTTGAGACAGAACACTATGGAAGATTCCCAGGTTCCATTCAGACTAGATATTAGAAATATTTTTTTTTCATAAGCAAGAAACTTTTACCATGAGGTTGGTGGAACACTGTAGATGCTTCATCCCTGGAAGCATTCAAGTTTCATCAGACTGGATGGGGTTCTGAGGAAGATTATCTCACTGAAGGTGTTCCTGCTCATTACAGGGAGATTGGACTGGATGACTTTAAAGATCCCTCCCAGCTCAAACTATTTTATGAGTTTATGGTTATTTCTAGTGACAAACTGAATTACACTAGTGGAAGCACTATGAATGTTAATTTGTATTGTGATTATTTCTCCCATTCTGAAAGATGCAGTCAGTTTTCTAATTCTTAACTGAAGATCCTAAGGAATAATAAGCTCAATTTCTTTACCCTATAGCTACCTCTGAAAACTGTTGATGGATTTTCCTATCTTCATCAACCTGCATTTAGGGCAGAAGTCCAGCCCTGAGAATGTATTCTGGGTCTTGCATTGCTTGTGAATGCTAAGAAACTGGAGAAAGATCTAGAAAAATGGTTTCAGAGATGGTGCTGAATAATTGGAAAAAGATATGACCTCCCATTAAAATTCAATAGTAGTTTTTCATCTAAAGCTGTGCAGTAAACTCTTGTGGATAGTAAGTATAAAGATTTCTTTAGAAAACCTGGCCAGAGCAAAGAAAAAATCTGGAAGGCACAGTGAGTCACTGAAAGGTCTTTTCATTCATTTAAATAAAGTTTTCTTTGCTCAGTTTTTCACAAAAACACAGTTTGCATTTATAGAGGACTTGTAAAGTAAAAAGTCCGAGAATCTGAATAAATTCTACAAAGAAAGGCTTCAACCACAAAAAAATGGAAATAAATTGGAAGAATTTTCAGTTTAATGTAGTCTATCCATAGAAATGCTGCAAATACTACTCAGTTCATTTCAAATGTAATGAGTTTATCCCACATATTTTCTGCAGTCTTAACACTTTCACAGAATCACAGAAACACAGAATCATATAATTAAAGTGGGAAGATGCAGATTTTCAAGATCATCTAGTTCAACCATCAATCCAGCATCATCACAATCAACCCTAAACCACATCCCCAAGTGCCACATCCAGAGCCTCTCGAACACTTCTGGAGAAGATCACTGCACCACCTCCCTGGGCAAATTATTCCAGTGCCTAACCACTCTTCCAGTGAAAGCTGTTTTTCTAATACCCAATCTGAACCTTCCATGGCACAACTTAAGGCCATTTCCTCTCGTTCTTTCCTTTGAGACATAGCAGAAGTGACCAACCCCCAGGCCACTACAGCCTCCTTTCAGGTCACTGTAGAGAGCAGCGAGGTCTCCCCTCCTCTTCTCCAGACAAAATGACCCAGTTTGCTCTGTTGGTCCTCAGGGGACATTCTTTCTAGACCCTTCACCAGCTTCACAGCCCTTGTTTGAACATGCCCTAGCACCACAATGTACTTTTTGAAGTGAGGGGCTCAGAAATGGACACATTTCTTAAGGTGTGGTTTAAACCAATGCTGGATACAGTGACACAATCACTTCCCTAGTCCTACTGGCTATAGTATTCTTGAAACAGGCCGAGATGCTGCTGGTCAGAGTTCTTGGCTGCCTGGGCACATCCTGGCTCCTATCCTGCTAGCTTTTAAACAGTACCCCCAAGTCCCTTTCAGCTGAGCAGCTCTCAAGCCATTGTTCTCCAAGCCTGAAATGTCACATGGGGTTGTTGTAAATCACAAAAAGGGCCTGTTACTCTGCTTTGTTGATCCTTATGCTGCTCTACCTTCCTGCCCTCCAGCAGATCAACACTTCCACCTAACTTGGTCATCTGCAGACTTACTGAGGATGCACTCAAACTCCTTGTCCAAATCATTGACAAAGATATTAAACAGGACTGACCCCATTACTGAGCCCTGGCGTACAGCACCAGTGACTGGACTAGAACTGGATTTTCTTCCATCCATCACCATCCTCTCGGCCCAGCCACCCAGCCAGTGAAGAGCACACCTGTCCAAGCCATGAGCAGCCATTTTCTCCAGGACAATGCTGTGGGAGATGCTGTCACATGCTTTAATGAAGTCTAGGTCGACAGTGTCCACAGCTTTTTTGTCATCCACAGAGAGGGTCGCTTTGTCACAGGATCAGGTTGGCCAAGCAGTCCCTCCCTTTCATAACCCTGTGTCGTCCAGACCTGATTTCCTGGCTGTCCTGCAAAGGTATATGATGGCACTTAGGATGATCTGTTCCATTAGCATTCTGTACAAGGACAATATTTGTTTTTATTACTTAAAATATAACAGGTATAACAAGTACAGAGCTGACAAGGTGGTCATGAGAGCACAATTGTGTTATTATGTAGGCAAAATGTATCTCTGCATAGATTGGGAACTTCATGGCAGTGAATGCAATTGTGACAGTTCATCAGCAATTCAGAATGACTGACTAAAACATCATAAAAAAAAAAATTCAGGATGCATTGGTTGACTTGCTCTGATTGGCTGTAAGGACAGCCATATGCAGAAGACTGCAACATGCAAAAGGGCATGCTAATGGAAAAAAATCATGACTGCAAGTAGAGTTTAACTTTCACAAAGAGAAAATAGAAAGCTTCATTCTATTTTCTGTTTATACAGAGAATCATCCACACAGGAGAATAACAGGTGTTTTCTAAGATTTATTAAGGATGAAACAGACACGAGATGCTGAATGAAAATTTTCATGATTGGTATTCTTCAATGAATGCTTGAATTTCTCTAAGAACAGTGTTAAAAAGTTGTGTTGTATTTTTTCCCATGATACTGGCAAAAGAAATTAATTACTTGATCTCATACATGTAAGTGTTTATCACAGAATGTGTAAGAGTGTAACAGTGAAAAATAATAACAAAAATAATTGAAAGGTAGTGAATGTAAACCTTACTGAAACTAAGGTAAAAAAAACAATATGTATGAAAAGATATACCAGGTATGCATTCTCACGGTCAGGGATTTCAGCAGGCATAATTAGTGTAACCAGATTAAGCTGTATCTCTGAATAAAGTGTTAACTTTATAAGAGGTCATAAGCACTACTGAAGGGTTGAGTCTTGACAAAAGGTGAGGTATGAATAATTTATATGAGGAATGGTATATGCTGAGATTTTGCATGTGTGTGCACATATGTGTGCATGCACTCATGTTTGTGTGGTTCAGAAATATACACGGGAAATTGAGTTCAGGCCTATGTCCTAATCCAGCTTCCCTAAAAACCATTGAATTTACAGAATTGTGTACATTTTTTATTATTATTACTTTAAGTACAACATTTGAAAGAGTATTGTATAAACACACTTGTTCAGATTACAGAAGCTTGTTAAATATCAATTCCACTAAGGCTTAGCTTCAAACTCAAGTCAATTGAATTATGTTTTTTCTTACTATTGCCATAATTTTGCTTGCTTCCTTACTTGCAGTTAACAAAATGTGCTGGAATGAAAAAAATAATTGCCTTTCCTTTATAGTACTCATAATTCAGTGAAGTTATTGTAGCAGTTGTGTATATTGAGTTTTATGAATTAATGATAAAATATATTGGAATATATTAACTTTAGTATCATTTTAAAAACAAAGCTGAAGGTTGTGAAAATTGAAGTATAATGTTATTGGAAGTAAAAATGGGCACTTATGATATACAAATTTGAAATATACTAAGAGGAGATTTTTTTTTCCTGTATGTACACTGCCATTCTATTTCGAATATTGCCATTTATTGTACTAGATTATAATTTGCATTCAAGAAAATGGGATCACACAGCCTCTGGTGACTTCTGAGGTGAGAGTTGACCACCCCTCTTTTGAGGAGAATGAAGCTCTCTGCTATGTCATGGTCAAGACATGGTCAGTAAAAATATCTGCAAACAATTACAATTACCCTTGAGCTGTCAATAGCAGTGAGATGGCACCTGGCTCTTGAAGATGCAAAGAAGCAGGAGCCAGAACTTCTCTGACTTACCTGTACACAGCAAATACAGAGAGAGCTGTTTGGAGACAGGTTGTGTAACACACCAGTAAAGGGATTTAAGCTCATTGAATTGTGGCAAATGTCTGGAATAAACTTTCTAGATTGTGTTGCCTTGGAGAAAAAGACCTGGGGCAGGAATTTCCCAAAATGTAAAAATCACATGACCGAGAATAAGAAAATACTTGAATTAATTGGGCTCTTCTCAGATCTCAAAGAGAGGAAGGCTACATCTTTTCTGCAAAATGAGACAGGCCATTAATCATTCTCTGAATATGGGTCTAAGTGGCAAACCATGATTTACAGCCACACACCTAAAATCTCCTCCAGAACATTGTAGAAACATTGGAATTGCCTATCTAAAGCAAACCCCACATACACAGGCATTGTCTGGGACACAGTTAGCTGCCAGACAGGTCAGAAATTCATCAGAAGGTAAATTCAAAGGCAGGGTACAGTGTGTATTGCCATTCTTCTAGACAAAGCTGATAGCATGAAGTTTGTTGCTGTCTTGCTTCAAAGAAGTAAAACCTCTACAGAGATTATTCACAAGAAAAATCTCTCACTTTGCACCATTCCTTCTTCAAATGAGGAACAAATCTTTTAAGTCTGAAGAACATTCAACTTTGCTTTTATCTTACCCTGATCGTGCAAAGAGAGCATAGTGACAACAGAAGTAAATCCAGACTCAAAGTGGGTTCAGATTTCCTACATTCTTTTCTTTGTTAAGTTTATGCCATTTTTCATTTTTGTAGATTACCCTTATGCATTATGTCATATTTCAGTCATAAAAATCCCTTCCAGTTAAACATCAAAGGGTACTCTATGTTAAAGAATGTGTATTTAATGGATCATATGTTTAAATCCAACTGCAGTTGCTGAGAAGCTCATCATTCAAAATAACAGCATAATCTTCTGCTTTGGTTTGTGGGCTGGTCTCTTGTCTGCTTTGGCGATGAGACTGATTCATAGCCTCAAGACAGACTGTGATGCTGCACCCTGCAAAGGAGGAGTAGCTGTTGGTTAGCTCTCCCAGCAGCAGGATGATTGAGGTTGGGATCTGAGACAAGGACTAGGATAAACTTATGGGTGACTAGAAGAGACTGAACTCAAAAGTCATTTGTGTTTGTAGACCAAGACAATAATTAGTAATTATGTACAAGAAAAAGTCAAAACTGTAATTGCGATTATTAGGATGGAAATCAGAGTGTGTTTTTAGAAAAATTATTTACATCCAGGCCATGAAGCAATTCAGAACAGTTTGGAGCAATGCTGTTTTACTACCTGAGTTCAGTAAAAACAGCAGATGCTGTAAGGAAATGTTGTCTCAGTTGAACAATCCTTTTATTTAGCTGTTTCTTGCAGTATCTCATATAAACTTCTAGTCAGATGTAAACTCTTTGGGTACATTCCTGCTCTTGCCAGTTGGGAAGAAACAAGTAAGATCTTTAGCAGCCAGAATGATTATTAATAGAGTGTCTCTCAGTTGCTATGCTCCCACTGCCAAAAGGTGGGAGGGGAGGCTTTCATGGATCAGACAGTGAGACACCACTTGGAACAAAAGAAAGAAAAGAAAGGCAGAAATGAACTGCAGGGATAAAAGGGAAAGAGAAATTGCTAAACTTCTTCAGAAAATTTTGGCTCAGTTTTTTGGGAATGGGAGCTCAGGGAACACGGAATCATCCCTTCTAAGATGCTGGGAAGCTCATAGAGATCTCAGGGGAAAAAAAGTTACAAAGCTGAGAAATGTCACTAACAATTTATCTGTCTGTTTTCCCTCTTTCACTCCTAGTTTTTTCCAATTTCCAAAGATTTAAAGTGGGCTGTGATTAGCCTGGTGACCCTGGTGGGTGATTTCCCTAAAGAGAAAATAAACTACAATATTTAAATGTAGTGTTTGATATAAGTGTGAGCCAAGCCTCACCTTTTTATGGCTGGAAAAGAAGGAAACACAAGAGACTTATGATTTCACTATAACAGTTGTGCTAATAGCCAGATTGGCTGGTGTCAGTGTGCCTGACAGGCCTCAGCATTTTTCTGGTGTAAAGGAAGAAATCACAAGAGACACTCTTTTTTCCATATCTTAACCAGGTGTTTGTTATTTGACCTCAGTAGTGGACAGAATTGGGTATCTTCTTTATTTCATCTTTTGCATGTATTGTGTGTTCAATCTCTCTCCACAGAACTGTGTTTTTTAAGTTTTATTCTGGTGCCCATTTAAATCTAGAAGAAAGCAAAAAAGACTTTTAGCTGAACACAAAACACTCTGTTGCCAATATAACATCAATTTTGGCAGAGGAAATACATGGCATCTGTTATTAGGCAACCAAAAGGAGCTTTGTGGAGGAAATGAAAATAATATGTCTTTGGCTTTGTTTGTGTAAAATAATTCATGGCTAATTGTTAGCAGATACCACACTGAAATACTGGGTTACATCTTAAGCTGATGCAAATCTTACAGCTCCACAGCAATCAGCAGAGCTGTTCTGAGAGACATATGCTCATGGTGTGATTCACAGTGAGAAAGACCGATTGCCATAACAGAAATTCCAGTTGGGAGTTAACTTTTCTTCACTTTTTCCCTCTTTGAAGTCTATTTTAGTGTCCTTTTCACTCTCAATTCAAAAAGTTATACTTCATTTGAATTTATATAGCAAGTTAAACAGAAGCTTAATCTCAGTCTGATTTTCTACTGTTCAGTACCCTTTGTAGCCACTTCAGAATAAATGTGAAAGGTTTCCACTCGTATTTAGTGGCATTTGGTATTCATTTCATCCAAGTCTAAATGACAAAAAGGATAGGGAGCAACATATGATAGAAGTACAAAGCCCCAGTAGAACTGAAGCAAAGCAGTGTCTGTTTCTGTTCGTGCTTCTTTGATGGCAGTAGATTCATGGCAAAAAATAGTTATGTGATTTGTGAAAACCAGGAGCACAGTATGTTCTGTGCTAGGTCAGAATGCTCTCTTTATAGGATTGTTTACAGCAGACAACCAAAAGAGGCATAAAACTGTATCAGCCGTATAAAATGTCAATGCTAATTACATGTAAATTAGTATACACTTCCATTCATATTATGCATCTAAAAGTCAGACTGGTTTCAAAATCCAGAAAAACAGAGTTGTTAACAGTATAACCTCAAGTGGTTTAAAACATATAAAAAGACTTTCAGCTACATTTATGTTATGTTTGACTTTAAATACATTTTCTAGCAAAGCTATACAGAAAAAGAACATCAAAATATGAAATACAGACATTCAGATAGATGAGATGATGAAGTTAACTTGATTTCTTGGTGTCTTAAGCAGATTATGGTTTTTTATTAAGGATGAGAATTTCTACTAAAACAAGCTATTTATTTGTTGTCATCTTTCAAACTACAGTTTTTTATTTGTTTGCTTTGTGTACCAAACATATCATATACTCCACCACATGCTAACACTATGAATTGGTTACTTCAAACCTGTTAAGCTATGCATACTTTGGCAAAGGAAGAGAGAATACTCCTACTTAAAGACTCAGCAAATATGGAGAAGGTTTTTCATAAGTTCTAAAGAAAATTTAATTAACAAAGCATCTGGGAGTAAATAGGAATGAAAAAATATGCTGTGCTAGCATAAAGACACCAGACTGAATAAAGGCAATCATATGTGCGCTCCAGAGGAGAAATAAAAGCCCTATTTTTTCATTTAGAGAGCACCTCTGAGTCTGATGCAGTAACTCTGGTAATAATATCTTTGTGACTTATAGTCAATTGCAAAATGGTTTTAAGCTTTTTCATTGAAAATTATGATCTGGAGAAACTTTCCTCATTAGCTCCCTGACACTGGAAGCTCTCTGGAAAGTGAGTTCTCCTGTGCCTGCAGCTCTCTGTACACATTGGCAGGGCTGCCTGGCCTAAAAAGCTGGTTTCCCTTGCACTCACCTAAATCTGGCTAGGTCTAAATTAAAACCACTAGATCAAACTCCATTTGGTCACTTGAAATAACATCACCAATACATGTGGCATTATACACAATTAAAAGTTCACAGAACAAATGAGTTCTTGGCAAATTACAAGAGAGAGGGAGCTGTATCCCATTGAACAGTCAGTACTGGAGAGCTGCTGCCAGATGCTCAGCCTGCAGGATGGGATATGATTCCCCATCCAGTCTGGGCACTCTCACCAGAGCTGGGGCTCCCAGAAGCCACAGCTTGGTGCTAGTGTTCATCTGAGGTACAAGGCTGCTTGAGTATGGTTTCTGCCACCAAGACCGTGGGGCTTGGCTTGGTGGAGGGTTTGTGTGGTGTTGGGTTCTGGGTTTGTTTTTTGGGTTTTTTTTTGTTTTGGTTTTTTTTTTTGTTTTTTTTTTTTTTTTTGTTTGTTTTTTTGGGTTTTTTTTGTTTTTTTTCTTTTCTTTTCAAGTGGTTATCTTTTTAGACTAATGCAATGTCTAATTCAGGTAGATGGGAGATCTGAATATCCTTAGACTGAAACAGGAACTAAACCCAGATCATTTACTTTTTGGACAAAAGGTTCAGACTGGTATATAGCATTTTAAGTGAAGGAGACAACAATAAATACAGTTTTATTTTATTTGTTCTTTTTTATAATCCCTTAAACATCTGTCCTCAGGAATAGCTGAAACACCTGGGCACAGCTTCTCATGTGACCAGGAGCCCAATTACACTTGATTAGTTTCCATCAAGTCCTCAACTACCTCTGGGGGCTAAAGATTGAAGATTCCTGGTCCTGTTAAAGATCAGTACAATGTAACTTCCTAAATATGCATCAGTTCAGTAAAAGGAATTGCTGTCCAATATCAGAAACACCCAAGCCCTCCGCATGCTCAGTCCTTGAGAATGACAAGTGTATTCCAGCACAAAGATTCACCCAGCACCTGGAAAGATAACACCCAGGACCTGGAAACAGGCAGAATTTGGGATATTGCATTACAGCAATTAGTGAAAAGATTTGGTGAGTCATATGGTACTCATTTATGGTGGTGTTACCTATGTGGATGTGGAAAGGAACCCACATAAATATTTAATGTATACCGTTTATGAAACCCATAGAAACTCCAAAAAGCATGTATTTTACCTGATTCCATTATGAGTAATTAGAGCAGTGACTAGAACTGTAATTGAAATCAGGCCTTACTCATATAGAGCAATATGCAAACATATAATGAGGGATTATTCTACCTTGAAAAAATCATAGAAAACATTAAATTTCAACATTCTTGCTATATATTATAGTCACTTAAACAAACTTCTTGGGCTAAACTTAAAATTTCCAGAAAGATATAAAAGGGTATTTTAGCATATTTAAAACAATTCTATGACAACTGGGTCATAATTAACATCTTAGCTGGGGAATAATTAATATAGGTTGTATTTCATCATATTTATGTGTTAAGTGCAGAGGTTAATGTTAATATTCTCTGCACATTCACACAAGGTAAGAATGCATTAATTTGCAGCTGTGCCTGTGAACTAAGTCAGATCTCCTTTCTGAGTTAGAAATTGTCTTTGAGGTAGTGCACTAAGAAAGTATTTTGGGTACAGTGCTTAACAACCCATTTGATTTATTATGTAGGATCTTTGTGCAAATCTTTGCAGTCAAAGTTTAACATTCCAAGTCATTGGGAGCTATAAGGGGAATTTCAAGTTTACTTCCTGTAAACATCCCTACAGGACTAGCTCATCCAACACTGAAGCAAAAAACCCAGGTCAGGTTAATTTTTAAGTTCAAAGAGAGAATTTTGTGCATTTCTAAATCAGCTCTGAAAA
The DNA here is from genome assembly GCF_028551555.1 of Melozone crissalis. Classification (NCBI taxonomy): domain Eukaryota; kingdom Metazoa; phylum Chordata; class Aves; order Passeriformes; family Passerellidae; genus Melozone; species Melozone crissalis. Next base: position 54,665,803 of record NW_026535791.1, on the reverse strand, counting down.
TGCCTCACAATGTCCCCCAGTTGTTGATATAGGGAAGATTTCTTAGTGTGGAAAAAAAAATCCTGTGCTTTTTTCTTTTTTCTTTTTTTTTTTCCCCTTAACACCTAATTCAGTTATGAGCATTATAAAGAAATAAACTTGCTGCTTCAAGATCAAAGACAAAGACATAAAATACATGAATGTTTAAACCTTATATTGAGGGTGTGTGAAGAAAGCAAAATTTGAAAAAGTAGAGCAGATGTCCTCTTTGGAAACTGCTGTGAAAGTTGCTCACTCAGTATCTCAGCAACAGGTGGGTCCCGCTGGGAAGGTGTGTGGGAAGGTGGGAGTAGAAGTGATTCCTGCCCAGAGAAATTGCTGTGAGAGGAGGTATCATGCCAAGAGTCTGGAGAGACCTAGCCCTGTGCCCCTGGGTGCAGTTCCATGCTGGGGCAGCAGCCCCACAGAGCCCAGGGTGAGTGAGGAAGGTCCTTCCATCTGACCAAGGCTCTCTGCAAGGCTCCCCGCTGCCCATCCAGCCCCCACTACAGGAGGAAGGTCCTTCCATCTGACCAGCATGGCTCTCTGCTGCTCCTCCAGCCCTTACTGCCTCTAAACTCCTGGTAAGCTGGGAACAGAAGCAGATGTACATGCAACTCCCATCCCTGTCAGGTTTTGCAGAGGTGTGGGATGGGGAAACCCATTTGACGAGTACATCTGGCAGTCAGGGACATTTATAGCCTGTGCATGTAAAGATCAAGACAGAGCAAGGATTGCTGCAAGATTTCAAATGCACCTCACTCCCTAGGGTTTCTACTCACCCCTCTGCAGCATCTGTCTCTTGGTCTGACTTGTCTCCTTGGTTCTGAACTGCTGATTTCACAGCAGAGCAGAGCTCAGAGGTGAATAAATCATCCTGCAGAAGTGGATTTTTCAGTTTAGGTTGAGCACCAGTTGACTGCCCCCTAATTTGAGGCTTGAAATGAGCTAGTTTGAGTATATCTGTACTTGTAACCACCTGGGAGGGTAATTTGGGAAGGTAAAAGTTTATCACAATTGTGCAATTCTGTCTCAATTTTACTCAATTTAGATAAATGCTGACCTAACTCTTCTGAATTTCATACGTATTTAAAATGCGGACTGGCAAACAAAAATAGTTTTTAAGCTCCAATTACAGATAAGAATTTCACCTCATTTAAAGATCAAAATTTAAACATCTGATTAGTCTTAAATTAAATTTTGCTGAATACAGCTGGCTTGCTGGATAGATATCCTCACTGAGATTTTACGTGACTGATTCCTTCAGATGTTGCAGCATAACTAAGTGCTGCCAGAACAGTGCTTGGCTTCTGAAGAGCAGTACCACGGGTACCATCATTTCAGGAGGAGCAGCAGTATCACAGCCTAGGAGTGCTCTGGGAAGGAATGGCAAGGAGCAGCAAATGCAGACAAAATAATTTTCTCTTGCCATACTGAAGAGTAGTAAAGCAACTTTCCAGAGCACAGATGTGATACCCAGCTTGGCAGAACAAATCAGGAGTAAAATAGCCAGTAAAATAGCCTTGGAAGACGGAGAACTCACTAGAAATTGAAGTCCAGCTTGTTTGTGAGACAGTATTTCAGTTCAAGGTATCCTGAAGGAAAGGCAATCTCATGTGGAATTTCTGGATGCAGAGAGTAGCCATCTCTCAATGATGAGATGGCTACTGACAATATCAGGCTCTGTCTTAGAAACTAGGCATAGTATTTACTCAAAATAAAAATAAAAGCTGCTAAGAAGCTTACACACCTTAACTGCAATAGTTAAAAGGCCTAAAATAATACTAGAAAAATAAACAAGTAAATCCACTATTTCTGAATCATTGTCTCTGAAGTGTCACTTTTTTGTCTTGGAAGTCATCTTTTTCTACATACACTAAGATGCTGAATAACACTAAGAGATTCAACACAGATATATCCATGGGAAATCAGTTTTAAAAGCTAGTTAATAAATCGTGGCAGAATTTCCATGCAACAGTGACAACTCCATCAGAATTAAGTCTTTATTTAGGATTACAAATTCAGGCAGCAAGAAACCTAAAATGCATGACAAAGTCCAATCAAACAATATTACAAAAGAGTGTATGGTACAAACTCAAAATGTCATGGTAAGTGGTTGAGCTGCACAAATACTCTTTATTTCTTTTTTTTTTTTCCTTCTGTGAGATTAATATGTTGCTAGAACTTACTACTTTTCCAGACCCTGGTGGATTAGTGGTATGCTTTGTTAAGCCTTATTTGTATTGTGTTTTCTCATAAAGCTTAAGTAAAGCAGAAAAATGAAAACTGCAGACAAATCTATAGATTATTTTCCCCTGTTGATATTCTTGAACTATGACCTTAATAGTGACCAGCTACAACAATTATAACTACTATTTTATTATCTCTGCTATTCTCATTTTGTATCTACACAGTGCAAAGCTTTCAGTACTGTCAGGAAATTGAGGAAGCAATTAGAGCTTTTTGGCATGTGTTTCTACAATGTATGTACTTCTTAATCTGGGATTTGGGTTATTTTTCAGGAAAAGAAATATTGGCAAAAATATTGATCCTCTATAGAACAGAAATGAATATTCAGGGAGAAGTGGGATAGCAATAGTGGGGCAGAAAAATTGAGATATTGAGGAAAAAAAGAAAGTAAAATAAAAGGACATGGAGGGTCACGATAAAAGAAGTTTGAATACCATTTCAACATGGTGGCAGAGGGAGTTTGTTATCAGAAATGCCCAGACCCTCAGCAACACAGTAACTGTGACACAGGAGATCACTGAGAACTCTCCTTCACATAATTGTTGTGGAATACTGGGGGTTTATTTTCCATGCATTCCGAGACAAACATTGTGAATAACAATGGCAATTTAAAAGCTCATCAGATTAAAAAAAAAAAAAAAATTAGGTCAAGTGTTGTTGTATACTAACCTGTTCAAAGAAGGTATATATTGTTACTGCTCTGTGCTTACATACTATTCCTTATGGTTATGAACAACCTTTTTCTGGGAAATACAACCTTCTGCCACACTTACATTTAAAATTTATTCAAAACAGAATAAATAACAGGTATCCCAAAATAGGTGCATACAAAACTTTGATGGTAATTTTCCTCCAATATAACTATTCATACATCGATGCATAAAATGTGTTCTCATTTAATGAGTGCTCAGTTTCTGTAAAGACCTATAATAAAAGCCTGATAACTCTTGGACTCTTAAATAGGCTATATCTGCTGGGTTTTCCTTATAAACACTAAAACTGACCTCTTTGATGAGTGAAAATATATTTTTGAGGTAGCACTTTCATAAGTGTATGAGAAAGACTGTGTTCACAATTGGCAAGCAAATTATATTTTTCTGTGTCCATTATTTTTAATCTTTGTGCAAAAATTTTCATATATTTCAGAGATTTATTTGAATTAGAACTTGCTTAATTTCTTCATAATCTCTTTTATTATTTAATACCATTTCTATATATTAATCATCCAGTAAGTTTCCTTCCAGATTTCAATTAGAAAATAGGAGGATACATTTTAGGATAAGTTTCCCAGATTTTCTTTTTATAGATTTAATTTGATAACCCCTCATCCCACTGTGTTTTACTAAAGAATTCTATGAATAGTTTAAATTCTATCTCTATTATGATTTTCTAAAATAGGAAATAAGTTTTGAACTCATACAAACATTGTTTACAGCATTTAAATGCAACAATTGACACATTTGTTATCATTATTTCTGTTCATGAAACAAAGGATTACAACTTCTTTTAGAATCACACCAATTTAGCAAGTTACAGCTACAGCCTAAAGCTTGCAAGAGGGGTATGTGCCACTGTTTAACCCAAGGTTGTCATGGAATGTGTGATGCTCAGTGACTTGCCAGTGTTTTTTTTTCTTAAACATTTAACAATTTACAATTTTGTTATAGAAAATTGGCTTTTCTAACCTTGATTTTGATAGAATACATAATGATATTTTCATAGCACATTTGGAAGCAGTTATTGATTTTTAAAGTCCTTGGCATAAGCTTGTTCCAGATTTCCAATACTGCTAATGAGAGAGAATATTGTGGATATTTGTAGTGTGGTATAGTATATTTTTACAGTGTTGTTTTTTAACATATAGGTGGAAGATATTTTTCTCTACATACCTTATTTATCTCTATAAAAAATGACCCACCTTTGTCCATTTTTGGAAGTCATTTCTGCGTCTTAACTTTTTTCATCAGGGCATCCTGAAGAAATGAAACTTTCAGATTCTTTATGAACATCAAATTGTTTTATCGTACAATTCATTAAAAATAAAACATGATTTGATTCAACAGCTAACTTCCTTTTTATGAAAAATGTGAAGTACATTTTGATGTAATTTTTTAATAAAGTTAAAGTATCAATCTTGCCATCCCAATAGTGCACTGTGAACACAGCAGTATGCCAAGGTTTATCTCCTCACTAAGAACAGATTAAAGTGTTCACAAATGCATTGAGAAAAACACTTCTTTGCAAATAACTTTCAAGATACAGTTATTTGAGGACCTTTCACTATGATTATTGGTGTCAATATTTCATATTCTCAGTCCATTCTGAAGCTTATTCTTGAAGTTTGGTGATCTGAGGTGTCTTCAGTGAGGATGGCTCAAAAAGCCATTTGTGACAGGGTTGGTGACACACAGATCAGTATCTGAGTGTGAATTGTGTCACCCTGAAGTGATGTCTACATTGTCAGCAGTGTGACCACCATAGGAGGAATGGTGTGCATTCTGGTTATCCTAACCTGGAGAAGAGGAACAGGGAAGACAATCTCTCAGAACACTTTTAGGATTTGTTTTTCTGATTCTAAGAAACAGTGGGAACAGTGCATCTAAATCTGCATTCACACAAATGTCACTACTTTTTTCACCCCATAAATACTCTTGAGGAAGAAGAAGAAATAAATAAAAAGCTGTTGTATATATTACAGGAATGAACTTACAGCAAATCTACGATAGTTATGTGGGCATTTCCCAGACAAAGACTGCCTTTTTTTCCTAAATGCAATCTTATCCTGAGAACTTTAATTCAATTTAAATACAAGATATTCCTTTAAAATTGGTTGAACTGCTCCATATTTTTTCAGGAAAGAAAAAGCCCCTTCAAATAAGCTGAAACTGAATGACACATTCTAAGTCTTCATCTCAAGAACTTGAAATAGGAGCAAAAAATAATTCGCTATTGGATGGTAAATAGACAGTAGTGAGATGCCTTTTTTAAAAATACTGTTTCAAAACATTATAGCATGATATATAGTGACCATAATATCATGGTTTTATGGCATCTTCTAATTTGCCCATCTAGAATACAAGGATAGCTTTACCTATTCAAGTGCTTTCAACATTAAAATCAAGTATTTGTTATTATCTAAATATCTTTAATTATATAATTTAAGTTAATGCTACTAGTAAAATTTTCTGAAAATATTGTTATAATACTGTGCTGGAATAGAGAGAGTGTTTCATATTCCTCTTACTGATTCTTTTTCTCACACCTTCTCTTTGATAAGATTTGAGATATTCTTGTACTTGAATACTTATTGCACCAAATGTCTAGATCTAGCTGAACTTCTGAAGTTGATTATTAGAAACTGAGCCATCTGATGTTGCTAGTCACTTCTTGAAGTTGAAACTTGGCTAAGCTGCAGAATTTACTGTCTCTGGGACACTGATTTGAAAGATCCCTTGAGATTTTTGCTGCTTTCTGAAGACAGTTTTCCACATTTATCACCAGGTACATGGACTGGAGGGAAGATTAGCATAGATTCCCTGTTCTTGCCTCCTGAATTGCAAAAGTGATTAATGGCCATGTTGTCCCAGAGCTTTGCAACTCCTTGCTTCAGCCTAGACTTCTTCATTGCCCACATTTCTCACCATGCAATTAATTTCTCAGGGAAGGAAACTCTAAAAGATGGTACTGGCTCCCTCTCAGTGTCAGGTAGTGTGGACTTTGCAGGGCAAATGCTGAGGACTGAGGCTCAGTGTCCACACGGTTTAAAGACAGCCAGAGAATTTTCAAGAGAGGTGAGGCTGTTCATAGATTTTCTAGTATTTCCATGTTCAATTGTCATCTTAGGAACAAAACCCAGTGGTTTATTTCCCTTCAGCATGTTTCTACTAATTGTTCTTGGAGAAGGAACAAAAACAGATACAGGAAACACCCTGACCTGCTGAGCTCAACACAACAGTAAAGACCTGCAGATCCATTGTGGAAAAGACTTCTACTTTTGCAACAACACCAAATCCTCTGACCCTCCTTCTTGTAATTGTTTCCATTAACAGCAGTGTTCTTTAACCTCTGCTGATAAATCAGGGTTAAATTTTTATCCTGTCGAATCATTAATTCTTGAAATAGGTATCCCCCTTACAAAAAAGATTGCTGGATTAATCAATATATCATAGAGCCATAGATTCATAGAATGATTTGGCTTGGAAGGGGACCTTAAAGATCATCTCATTCCAGCTCTCCTGCCACAGGCAGGAACACCTTCCACTTGACCAGGTTACTCAGAGCCTCACCCAACCTGGCTTTGAGCACCTCCAGGGATGGAGCATCCACAGCTTCCCTGGGCAACGTGTTCCAGTGCCTCACCACCCTCACGGTGAAAAATTACTTTCCTAGTACCTAATCTAAACCACCCTCTTTCCTTTTAAACCCATTTTCCCTTGTCTTGTCACTACATACCATTGCAAATAGTCTTGCCCCGTTCAGGTACTGGAAGGTCACAATTAGGTCACCCTGAAGATTTCTGGGTTTCTTCTCACCCTGAAGATTTTTGGGTTGACAATCCCAATTCTCTCAGTCTTTCCTCACAGGAGAGCTGCTCCACCCCCTTTGATGAACTTTGTGGACCCCTCTGCTCCAACAGGTCCATGTCCTTTCTGTGTTAGGAACCCCAGAGCTGGATGCAGCGCTCCAGGTGGGCTCTCACCAGAGTGGAGCAGAGGGGCAGAATCCCCTCCCTCACCCTGCAGGCCACACTCTTTGGAGGCAGCCAGGGTACAATTGGCTTTCTGGGATGTAAGGGAATGCTGGCAGCTCATATTCAGCCTCTCATGCACCAGCACCCCCATCTCCCTCTTGCAGGACTGCTCTTGAACCCCTCATCCCTCAGCCTGTGCTGACACCAGGTGCAGCACCTTGCACTTGGTCTTGAAAACTCCATGAGGCTCCCATGCACCCACCTCTCCAGTCTGTGGATTACACCCAACAATGGGAATTCTTCTCGCATTCTGACAGCAGAAAAGATGTTTTTGCTATCATTTCTTCCAGGCCCTAATGATTGAAAAATTATTTTCAGCGACAAGAAGAGATTTTTTCCTCCATTAATTGTAGTAATAACTCACTTTCCTTAACTATTTTTATAATTACCTGAATTTTCCATTTTTCTCAAGTGAGATTTCTATTCTGGGTCTTTAAATATATTCCACAGTTACATGCTGCCATATAGCTCTTCAGGGACTGAATTAATTTACTCAAGTGGCACTGATTGCACTATCCAGGGTCTTTCTCATTTTAACTCTATCCCACAAACATTGACGTTATGTCAGCATTTTCACAGTTAGCTAAATTGCCAGCTATTTATAGTTGAGTGGCAAAATTTCTCAGAAGGTTTGGAACTGAATGGAAGAGCTTCAGGGTAGGGTTTACACTGAAAAGTGCAAATGAAATAATATAGCAGCTTAAGATATTTTGAGGGAATGTACAGTGTAGGAATATGTGTGTAACTGGCAGTTGCAGCCATTTACCGATGAAGTTTTGTGCCTGGGATGGGATAGATATAGTTTTGAAGTTTATAGTTGTTTATGAATTAAAATTAAAGCTTAAAGGTTTTTTTTTGTATTTTACTTTGATATTTAAATGTTATAGCTTAAAAATTTTGTGTATTTTAGTCTGGTATTTAAATATTCTTTGTACAAATGCAGTGTTGAGTTTGAATGGATTAAAGTGGATTAAGTGAATTAAACATCACTCACAGAAATTTAGACAATTTATGAAAGGAATTATAACTTCTAGGGAAAGGAGAGATTCAAAATCCTTAACAGAATGTTTTAATCAGCAGAAATTATGAGGTCTGGGGGATGGTCCCCAAGGCAGTGGGACTGGACCACTTTTCCTGTGAAAAGGCACCTGGAGAGCTTGGCTGGATCATCCAGGAAAAGTGATGGCTTCAGGGGCAACTGATAGCCCCTGCTTATCTACAAGGGGTCATCGAGGAGATGGAGCTGGGTGCCTCACAGTGGTGTGGGGTGGGAGGGCAAGAGAAAACAAATACAGATTGTATGGGGTTCATGCTGGGCATAAAAATAATTTTTTCTTCATTGTTTCCATGGGGAGTGAGGCAGTGGAGAAGGTCACCTGAGAGGCATTACTGTCTCTGTCCTTAGAGAGTTTCAACCCCTGACTGGGGCAAGACCTGAACAGCCAGGTCTGTAGTTTTAGAATTGCATTAAATAAGACTCTGTGGCCCAGCTATGTGCCACTGAAATGAGGATCAGAATTTTATGGGGATATTTCTTTCTTTTGAGTTATATTACTTTTCCCTGGTTATCTGTTTAATGGTAACAAAGCTTTATGCTTTTTGTGGTCAGGGAGAAATATCCAATGTAAATACTATAAGTAATGTAATACACAGAGGGTCCCAGTTAGGGAGCTAGACAGCTGAATTTGTTATCATTTGATGAGACCGTCTAGTCACTGCTAGAGTGTTTATCAGGAAAAGCAAACAAAGAACAGAGTGGTTCAATTCTTCCAGGATTTGAGATGTCCTATCTGACACTAGGAAAAATACCTGTCAATCCTTGTAGCATGCCATGACACCCAGCTCTTCACATTTTTTTCTCTTCTCTTTATTCTGCAGGGGCTGGTACACAGGCAATGGGAGGGGGATTTCCCAAACACAAGCAGCGATCTATCGGTCCTGATACCCAATCCCAGGGTCACACTCATGAACATAACAGCAATCTTCCCTCAGATTTCAATAGACTTTGGATCAAGGGTAGGATAAATTGGAGATATATTCCTTATTCCATTTTATGCTAAAACCAATGGGAAAACCCCAACATACTCTCATATGAGACAGCAGTCTTGCTAAGTCTTTTCTTTTACTTTTCTTGTAGCTTCAACTGTGATGTTTGAAACATCCTTAGGCAAAACATTCTTTGACATCTCAGAATTACATTCTTGGTTAATGTTACATTTTCCAAATATTTCTAATGTGACACTGCTATCAAGTTATTATGGTAAACCACTTCCCTTAAGAAATCTGCCCTGACTGGACTATGACTTATATTGTTGTTCAATTACAACATTTGAGTGAACTTGAACTCTGACCAAAATTGTGCTCTTCATATTCTTCTGGACAGCTAGATCTGCTGCTATCTACACATTTTAATATGCACTTGCCTGTGAAATCTAATGAGGTAACCATAACCACTAATGCCTGTGTCTTTCCAGCCTCCCAGGAAGAAAGGGCCCTTATTGTTTAGCAAAGCAGCATTGCAAAGCAACCATTACTTAATTTATCTTTTAAATAAAATTTATTTTTATTGCCCATGAGTGAAACTCTCATGAGCAATAAAAATAAAGAAATTACTCATTTTGGTTGATATCACCCAGAAACCTTTCTGCCATAGATGTTTGTCATTCTGCTAACAGACCAGCAGGAAAACAAAATTATTGAACCATCAAAGTGTAATAGAAATGCCTCTGAATGTGCTTTACTTACTGGTGGCTGAAACAACAAATAAAAATTTGTTGTCTTCTATAAGAGCTTCAGACTCTCTGGCCACAGCAGTGTTTCTAGCATTGCCAGTGAGAGATTCAGAGGACTGGAAAAATTTAAAACCATCCAAATAGACCCAGACTGAAAACAACTGGGAATAAAGATTTTCTTCAAAGAAAAAGCTGAGTTAGACTATCAGAAACATAGACAGTGGAACTGTGTTTTAAAAGTCAGTTTTTCATAACAACTAAAGACTCAGCTGATTTATATCTTTAGTATCGGGTCTGATTACATGAAAAGTTTGTCTCATCCTTCTTGGAAAATTTCTGCAGAAAAATAGGCTTACATTACAACCATAATTCTTGATCAGTGAGTTTGTATCTGATGTTTTTCACACATACAGCAACATTTATCTCACCTTAACCTGACTCTAAATTTGAATCAGTCAACAAACAAACCTGCAACTGAAGAAAGGTCCCAGGAGAGATTGTATCTGACTCAATGGGTTTTTTGAAGTTTTTAAATATTTTTATTTTAAAGGAGCATATCTTAGGTGAGCTGTTTCTCTCCATCAGTTGTGCAGAAGCCTAGTCTTGTGAAGGGACTAGCCCAGATGTTTAGATGAGCTCCATCAGCACTATCCTTTTAGGGGAAAATGGCACACTCACAGGATATTTTCAAAGGGATGTTTTATATGATTTATGTTTGTCTGGAGCTCTGAAGCATTCAGTTCTGCTGTTCTGTGGTGAATTTCTTAATGTCTGAAAACACTGTAGGAAATCCCCATGTACTGTGGAATGATGCAGAATGGTACTAATGGTACAGATATGTATAGCTGCCACTTAGAGTCTGCTCTCAAATCCAGAGAAGGTTTTGCATCCTGTGCCAGTGATTGTGCCATTCCCACAGTGTGTACCAACAGAATCTTGCTGTCTTCTCTTTGATGGTTGCCAGCTACATTTAAATAACTTGAAAATTGCTTACCTGTTTAGATATTAAAGTATTCAAATATCTATTCTGAGTATGTGAATACATGCCAAGCATTTCCTGCAACATCCCGAGAATCACCTGCTCTAAATATGAATTTGTATTTTCCACATGGATGGAATTATAACAGTATTCCATTCTACTGCTTCTTAAAGATTAAAAAGACCAAAAAAATTCTTTTAATAAGAAGTGAAATTTACACACTACTTCCAACCAAAATATGGTTTGTTTGTCCATTTAAGAAACCACTGAATAAGCACATTTTGCATTTTGCTCTACCGATCGAATTATTTATTTCATGGTCTTTTTAGCTCATGCCCAGATTGCATCAGCTTCAGAACACAGCCTAATGAAATAGAGTATTGTGAAAGTGTTCTACATAGCTGACTGCAATACATTTCCTAAATAAATACAAATTAAAATCATAAAAGTAGACTGTGCATCAAAGCCTTCTTTCTGAGTTCTTGGCATCTGTGGGACTTGGCCAGTATTCTGTTTTGCCAGTTGAACCAAGTATGAGTTGGTATAATGATCCTACTCAGTCTGACCAACATCTTTTGTGTATCTTTGGAGGTTTTCCTCATTGCTTGTGACTTACAGCTGAACAGGGAAGAATGTTACTCTTTACAGCGCTCAGACACTGCAATACAGTGCTTAGATGAATAGTTCCTTTTAATAAAAAGGATCAGTACAATTTTTCTTCACATTCATATCTCCCACATGAAAGTAAGAGTTTGAACTGTAACTTAATGCTGTTTCTGAGCTTAAGAAAACCCTTCACTGATCAAAGGATTTATTCTATTTATTTTTCCTTAAAAAATGCCACTTGCTCATGGGAAAGTTAAGGCTATATAATGTTATATTTTGGTCTATCATTATGAAAAACTTTTAATTTATACTACATTAATTAAACAATTAGGAAGATAGCAGAATGTGGCTCATAGTTTATAAAAATGCAAAATACGGATTTTCAAGAGTTTTCAGTAGAAAAATATAATGGCTAAGTGATAGCCATTTGTCTGAAAGCTCCATGAAATCCATACTTACAGATCTAATTTATCAACTTGATCACAGACATTTAATCATCTTCACTCTATTTTCTCCTAAAACTTATTTCCCTTTCTTGTTGAACAGAACTGAGCTAAGTCCACATCACTGCCGAGAGTGGTAGTGCATGACACATCTCAGCTATGCACATGAGGGACTCATCCCTAATCCCTTCCCGAGTCAGACTGAGCTCTTGCTGATCTTGTTGCAATGCCCTCAAGGGCCAAACTCTCCTCTTCTGGACTCTGGCAAATATGAGATTTCATTCACTGGCACGAGCTTGTGGCCCTGACACTTGGATTGTTTGAAAACACAGCAGGATGTTGTGTAGAGGTTCTCTGAAGCATGAATTTGAGGATGGAGACTAAACTGGAAACCTATATACTCCAGCAGATATGTTGGTATGGGAAGTGCAGCCAAGACCAGAGTAATATGAGATTGTTGGGATACAGAAAGGCCTGGCATTAGAAATGGCACTTGGCCAGAGATTGTAGCAGGAGGTACACAAGTGAGCAAGTGATTTGCATAAATAATTTCTAAGGTGTCAGGAAATAAATTCAGAATGATGAACAGGCAATTAAATGGAGGACTCTTTTTAAAAATGTTGAAACCGAAACAAATTATGCTTCTCTTATGAGGAGCATCTGATGGGTGCTCTCAAATATAACAGACAGCTTTTACAAAAAATGGCTTATCTAAAAATACAGCAGTCAAAATACCTGTTGAGGAAGAAAGTGTCTTGTAAAAGTGAAAACAGCTTGGGGTGGGTTGGATCTTACAGTTTGTGTGGGCTTGACTGAGGAGCATAAGCTAGATGAGTAGCTAAATGAGCAGCTTCTTGAGTAGATAAATTTTGTCTGGTGCACAGGGTTTTGTACATGACACAATGTTTAAGCAAGTGACCTGGAGTCAAACATATCCTTGCACTGGAAGGTTGGGAGTTCAATCCCCATCTGGGGTTAAGGCTCAGCCCTGGCCCCTGACATGAATGTAACTGAAATCTGCTCCATCTTCAAGGAGTTAAAAAAACCTTGGCAGTTTGAGTAAATAACTGGAAGATCAAAGCTAGCTACCTTTCTGTACTGAGGCTGCAGGAGAAGTCTGATCCTCATTTAGCATTATCTGGCCTTCAGGCTATATTTTCATAGACACCATAATATTACTTTGGATAAAAGGAGATTTTAATTCTCTCTTCTTAATAAAAAATTACACAGAATTAAAATGTACTCATACCTTTGTGTAATGCACAAATCAGCAACTGAAAATTTTCTCTCTCCTCTCCTTCCTTGGCTATTTTTACTGCAGAAAATATGGTATTTCTGTAATTTAAAGCTGTGTTCTGAAATACATTTTCTTTCATTGTCGTTGTATGGTAAAAATGCTTTTTTCAACTTATCTCTGAACCTCTGAGCTGGAGAAAAGCTTTGAATTGATGATTCAATGGTAAAACAGTTTTACTCAGTGAAGAATCTGAAAAAATACTTTAAAATTTCATAATTTCCCGGAGAGATGAAAAGACTGTTATGCAATATTAACAACCAAAGCATTGGAAACAAATCTGGATCAAGTCACAAAATATTCTTTATCTTTTTTTTTTTTCCTCCTCTTCGGCCACACCAGTAATCCTGCCACATTTCAGCAATGCATCTGAGAATTCACATTTAGATGGTTTCCTCTCTGTTGTCTCCAGAGAACTTTTGGCTAAGGCACTCACGAGAATCCTTGGAATTCAAGTTATCATGCTTACTGAGAGCAAGACAGCACCTTGTCAGCACACTAATTGTTAAAATGGTGCAGGTCCTTTGGTCTTGAACAGCATAGCAGACTTCACAGTGCAGTGGTAATTCAATTCATGTAGGATAGTCCTGATTCCTAATCCTGTCTCCCAGTACAGTTCAAATATTTTGAAATTAAAAACTACAAGTGCTTTATGAGTTGTATATCTAAGTACCCTAGAGTACACAAACTGTGGTAATTCCTGTAACACACATCTCAAATCATGGCTTATTTAATTTAAAGGCCTCTCCACTGCAGTCTCCACCCTGGTCCTTTTGGACCAGATTATCTGGTTTAACATTGGAACGAACTCCTCCCTTTGTTCCCAGCCTGACTAACAATGAGGAATTCCTGCTGGAGCCTTCATTTGTATGGTCCTCATCCTCATCCTCCCTGGGCTCTGGGGGTGCAGCTGCTTCACCATGGTCTGCACCACAGGCTTCAGGGGAATCTCTGCTTCCCCTGCTCCCATGTGGGGTGCCACCCACAGGAGACAATTCTCCTTGAACATCTCCAGCGTGGGTCTTTCCCATGGGCAGGGTTCTTCACAAACTGCTCCCTGTGGTGTCACAAGGCCTGCCAGCAAACCTGCCCCAACCCAGGCTTCCCACAGGATCACGTCCCATCCTCATTCAGGCATCCACCTTCTCTGGTGTGGGGCCCTGCGTGGCCTTCAGGTGGATCTCTGGTCCAGTGTGGACTCCTTCACATGTCACAGTCCCTTCAACTCAACTTCACACTGCAGTTCCAACCTGTCTGGCAATGCAGCACAGAAAACAGCAACACCCTGGCCACCTGCCAGCCCAGGAACATTGCCATGGCTGTTATCAAAACATTCCCAGGCACAATTCAGTAAGTGATCAGCAGTACAGTCCTAGGCAAGCAGCAAAAGCAAAAAGTGGCCTCTAAAAAGCCCTAGACTCTAATATGCAGTAAGAAAAGTGAGCCCCATGACAAGGACAGGAACCTGTTCATTACCAGCTAAACAACACTAACAGCTATAAATTCAAACTAGAGTATCCCAGTTGAATCTGTCGTTCTCTTCAACCCTTTGAGCATCATGTTGGGTGCCAAAAAGGACTGTTGTGGTTTAACCTCAAGCCAGCAGCTGAGCCCCATGGAGCCACTCACTCACTGCCCCACCAGAGAGACTGGGGAGAGAACCGGAAGGGTAAAAGCAGGAAAACTTGTGGGTTGGGATACTGACAGTTTAATAGGGAAAGCAGAAGCCACACACACAAGCAAAGCAAAACAAAACAAAGAATTCACTGCCTCCCATGGGCAGGCAGGTGCTCAGCCATCTCCAGGAGAGCAGGCACCCATCATGTGTAGCTGTGACTTGGGCAGACAAACACCATCATTCCAGATGTCCCCCTTTCCTCCTGCTTCTACCCACTTTATATACTGAGCATGATGTCAGATGGTCTGGAACATCCCTCTGGTGAGCTGGGGTCGCCTGTCCTGGCTGGGTCTCCGCCCAGTCTCCCGTGCACTCCCAGTCTCCTTCCCAGTGTGGCAGCAGGAAAAACAGCAAAGGCCTTGGCTCTGCCAGCCCTGCTCAACAAAATCAAAACCATTTCTATATTATCAACCCTGTGTTCAGCATGAATCCAAAACATAGCCCCATACCAGCCACTGTGAAGAAAATTAACTCTACCCCAGCTGAAAATGAGCAGTTTAAAAAACTTATTCCAATTTCACTTTTTCTCAAAAATGCACTCTTATATTTTAATGAGAATAAAATTAGATACATTCTGCAAAAATTATATACACATGCTTAATGTTCTACACATGACTAGTTTCAATGAAGTTAATGGATTTTAGTTGTTATTGGAGGGAAATGAGAATTTGTTATATGAGAAGGTTGCCTCCATTTAGAGGAAACAAAATTTAAAGTACACATCTAAAAGAATGGGTTTGCTATAGATCAGCTATTTTATTGTAATGTTATGGCTGAGCAATTAAATTAAAACCAAGAACAAGAATGCACAGGAAATCCAATCTGATGAATCTGATTTTCAGCTAGTGCAAACTCATACAGATTAAAGAAAGGATGCAGTCTTTGAACCATATGACTCATTGGTGAAATGTTTCTATAGCAAAATAATCTAAACTTTCTAATTTATTGAATATCTTGAAGTTAGTACATAGTTCCATAATGGTCATAATGGTAATATCCATGCTTTTTTTTTTTTTTTTTTTTTTTTACATCTGGGTGATAATCATTAGGATCACTTGATCTGGAGAGGAGCCCTTGAGTATATCTCTGGCATGCCATTTACTAATCTTTCTCCAAGGAGATTATTCTAATGTACAAAATTCTAAGTGACTCCAAATAGCTACACTAAATTTGAAAAGGCTATGAAATACATAATCTTTCTTCACATTAGAAGTCTATTAATTTCTCAGCAGAATAAATTTGGTCTTAAAACTTTTGATATTTTAAATTTGTGCACAGTGACAAATATGGTCTTGAAAACTTCCAAATTACCTAGATAGCTCTACTTCCATGAATAATTTTCCTTTGGATCTGCCAATGAACTCGGCCTAAGTCCCATCAAACTCACATGCTTGAGTATAGCCTTAATGAGATACTTAAAGAATTCATGTTCCCACTTAAATTCTAGGAAAATTCTCATTTTTTTCTCTTCACAAAAATGAAGCAGCATGTCAGCAGTTGTGGTCATGTACCCATCATTCTTCATAGCAATAAAGATTAATGTAAAAAAAATTTAAAACCAAAGCCTTTAGGCATTTTACTAAAAAAAGGTATGTGCCTCATTCCATTCATCTGTAGTGTTTTTAAACAAAGTAAAAAATATTTCTGAAATATTGATGATTTTGAACACTATAAACACATGTGAAAGGTCTATGAGGTTTATACTGTGGAGTTATACTGTACAAGAGGCTTAATAGAAATATTTGCTTTGAAGTATATCATGTGGCTGTCTGCTCTGGGAATGAGGAGAGGAGAGGAGAGGAGAGGAGAGGAGAGGAGAGGAGAGGAGAGGAGAGGAGAGGAGAGGAGAGGAGTCACTCCAGATGTTGGAACAGAGGTTCCCCTGCAGCCCATGGTGCAGCCCATTGTGAGGCTGGTGTGGCCCTGCAGCCCATGGAAGTTGACATTGAGATCCATCTGCAACCCATGGACAGCCCTGTGCCAGAGCAGGTGTATGCCCAGAGGAGTCTGTGACCCCATGGAAGGCATGTGCTGGAGCAGGCTTGTGGCAGGACCTGTGGGTCTGTGGAGAGAGAACTCCATGCTGGTTTTGACCCTGTGAGGACCCAAGCTGGAGCAGCTGGTTCCTGAAGAACTGCACCCTGTGGAAGGGACCAGTGCTGGAGTACTGGGTGAAGAACGGCAGCCTGTGGGAATTGCTTACGTTGGAGAAATTAATGGGGGACTCTTTCCAGTGGGTTCTCCCCTATGCTGGAGTAGGGGAAGAGTGTGATGAGTCCTCCTGCTGAGGAGGAAGGAGCAGCAGAAATTGACCACAGCCCCCACTCCCCCGTGCAGATGTTGGAGAGGAGGTAGAGCAATAGGAGATAAAGTTGAAGCTGGAAAGAAGGGAAGGGTGGTTGGAAGGTGTTTTAAGGTTTGGTTTTATTCATCATCTCCCTACTCTGATTTGGTTGCAATAAACTAAACCAATTTTCCCAAGCTGAGTCTGTTTTGCCCATGAGGGTAATTGGTGAGTGAGAGTAACTCCCTAACTTTATCATAACCACGAGCCTTTTACAATATTTTCTCTTCCCTTTACAGCTGAGATGGGGAGTGACAGAGTAGCTTTGGTGGGTACCTGGAGTTTAGCCAGGGTCAACCCACAACAACAGCTAAGCTTCTTCTTTTTAGCTGTATTCATACCTTTGATAAGCAAAGAAGTCTTTATTTACTGAACACAACTGTATGCTAATTCTGTCTCTTTCTTTCTCTTAAATTTGGAAGTGAAAGAAATCTTTCTTTCACTTCCAAATTTAAAGACATGTTTTTTACCACATGGGAAATTTGTGTGCATAAACCTACTGCTTGGTAATTCAGAGATGTCTCCAGGTCACATAGGACCTCATAACAGGTGTAACAGAGGCATAGCAATATTGAAACTGTCTATATTCTGTACAGCTTGTCTTTTTCACTTCGGCTGATGCAAGTTTTCCCACTTCAAAAAGACCCAGGAACTTTTTCTACTTTTCCTCAAAAAGATAAGGGGCCCATCCTTGTTCATTATGACCTTTGTGTCTGCTAGTTAGGAAGAACTTTGTGTTTATACTTGATAGCTGCACTTGGAGACCTTTCCTGACCTATGTTCCAGTGAATCCCATACTTATGGTTATTTAAAATCTGTGGAATTCATGTCCTTTAAATTTAGTTTCTATGGCGATTCATTCAAAATTTATATTCACCACTGTGAATAATTTCATGTTGCTGATTGTTATCCATTTCTTTCCTCACTGTATGTGTTGTAGCACAGCTGAAGTGGTCATGAAGTAGCAGTAAAACAAGACATTTAGCTCAGATGATAGACTTCACATCCTGTATCTATGCTACCTGTGATCTGTTTATAAAGGAGATTTGAGGATTTTTTGGAGCAGCAGATTAAGCCTACTCCAACAGAGGTCTGCCTAAAGCCCAAGAAGACAGGCAAGCAGTCATGCAGGTGCTGGAGACATCTCAGGTGTTTCAAGGTTAGGCTAAGACAGAACGTGAAAGCCTGCACTATGAGTACAGATTATGCTATCACACTTTTAAATATAAAGCCACCATGGTGATTACCAAATACCATGCCATTTAGGGTTATTAACTTTTTTAATGATTTATTGCTTGCAATACATGATGAGAAAGTTTGATCACATATTCCTATCTTAATTTGAATTGATTTTTCTTTGCTGTTAAAGAAATTACCACTGGAGAAGGCCTCAGTCAGGAGAGTGGAATGCATGTCAGTTTAACAGAAACTGAAGGAAATAAAAACCACTTCTATCTGCATGGTGTAGGAGTTTGGCAATGAACACAATAATAGCACTCCTGAGTAGTTAGTCACAAGGGTATCCAGCTGTTAAAAAAAAAGATTCAGATTTGGCTTTAAGTCAGGAACAACAGTTTTTCAGCAGAACTGGAAATGTACAAAGCATAAAATGTTATTTTGATAGTGTCAGAAAGAGTTTAATTTACTTGGAAGTCAGCACTACAGGTATGGGACTCCACCTCCCAGTCCCCCAAATTTTAAGAGTAGATGCAGTTGTGCAGACTAATGGTCTTGATGTCTGCATAAGGTACAAAAATTAATTAGCTTCAACGACCAATAGCAGTACTCCCATTTATATTTTGCATTATTCATTTACCATGAAATGGGAATATGCTCAAATAAAGCATATTGAAAGCAGTATTTTCTCTGTGAATGAGGTTTTTATTGTTTAGATGGAAAACTTTTCCCTGAAGCAGGGAATAAATCCACACTTTTTCATGCTTTTTTCATGTCGTTATCTTTTTTATTATGCATCTTCCTAAGAATGCATATTGGTTTGCTATCAGCTTTATTTCTCTTTGTTTCAAAGCTAATAAAAACTGCCCTATGATAAACTTTTTGTTTTTCTAGACTGGTTTATTGGGAAGAGAATTTCCTAGGTATGTGTTTCCAAGAGAGAGTGGAAGTTTTATTGTTCTTGTTGCTACTTCTGTTTTTAAGTGGACAGATATATTTCTAAAATAATTGTTCCAATTTTCGAGACTGTTTTGATTAAGACAGCTGCTAAATAGAAGTGTGCATGAACAGCTCCCCTGTTCAGGTATGAACTTTTATACCCCACTGACATGTATCACCTTTCTCTCTCTTTAGTCAGTTTTCTCTCACGGCTTCCAGTAGCACACTCCTAACAAGCCAGCTCATTCCTGCTTCATTACTTGGTTGCTCTACTTCTTAATAATTACTTCTCCTCCTCCTGAAGATCATTTTCATGCTCTCCCTGTCCCCACTAATGCTCATCACTGCTACTCTTGTGTGAAATCAGTAGGGGGATATGTAGTCCCCTGTCCCTCTTCCTAACATTTTCTAAATTTACTGTTAGCTTTGGTAGTGATCATTCAAAAACTGTATCTTGTTTCTGGTTTCTACCTTTAATGGCAGGGTATATATGTAATTATCATAGAATCATAGAATGGCATGGATTGACTGGACCTTTAAAATCATCTGGTTCCAGGCCCCCTGCCATGAGCAGGGACACCTTTCACTGGACCACGTTGCTTAAAGCCCCATCCAAGCTGGCCATGAGCACTGCCAGGAATGTGGCAACCACATCTTCTCTGGATAACCTGTTCCAGTGCCTCACCCCCCTCACATTAAAGAATTTGTTCCTAGTATCTAATCTAAACCTAATCTCTTTCAGTTTAAAGCCCATATTTCTTGTCCTTCCATACTTTTGTAAAAAGTCCCTCTCCAGCCTCTTTTAGGCTGCCTTTAGGTATGGGAAGGCTTCTGTAAGGTCTCCACAGAGCCTTCACTTCTCTGGGCTGAACCATCCCAATTCCCAAAGCTTTTTCTCATGGGAAAGGTTCTCCACCTCTCTAATCATCTTGGTGGCCTTCCTCTGGAGGACCACTCCAACAGATTCATGTCCTTCCTCTGCTGGGGGACCCCACAGCTGGATGCAGTAATCCAGGTGGGAAGCAGTATTACTGGTGGGAGTATTAAATAAATTATAATTGTATAGAATAAATTATATTTCCATAAAATGTTTCTATCTTTTCATGAAAGCTTGCTTTACTTTGACCTCTTTTGTGAGAAAGAGCTGACTACACATGTACAATACATTTGAATGTATTAATGTTAGAGCTTATTCTGCAAATGTCCTTTGTGTGATAGCAACCCAGCTGTCTGACCTTTAAAGAGGAACAAATTCTTCAGGAAATTATGCTTTCAGAAGGACACTGTAAATGCAAGGAAAGCTGATGAATACAAAGCACATGATAACAGAGATTGGATTCAAACCTTGCTGTATTTAAGATTTAGAGAACCTTTTTTTTTATGTCTCTGCACTAGTCTGTGTCTTTGTTTCTTTGTGTGTTATGTCTTTCTAGCATCTAGTTTAGGAAAAAAAAAAAAGGGTTGCCAACATAGCTCATATGCTGTCACAATATAAAAAACTCCAGGCATTAAATGTGATTGTAAGTTTCCATGGCCCAGTGCAAATTCACTCACCGCTCCACTCATGGAATCTAATGTCTGCTTTTGATATTTGAGTGTGCTTGAGAGCCACTTAAATTTTCCACTCTGAGACATGAATTCCTATAATCTCTAGATGTCATGTGCCTGGCTGGAGCAAGAGAAGCACTCAGGTGAGGCAGGAATTCAGTGGGGCAGCAGCAGCTGACAACAGAGAGGACAGCTGAGATTTTGAGCAGGGTTGGGAACTATTGTACAGCTCTGAGGCTGTGATAGATAAAGCAGAGCCATGTCACAGTCCCCAGAATTTGCTAGGATGGTTTGAAGCTCAGTTCAGACACACTGCCAGAGTTCTTACCTAGTTTATCAGCCAGGTTTGGCTGCACAGTGAGCTATATTCTGTCATAGCTCTATTACTTGCAGCATCCATCACTCATTTTAGAGTGAATTCTGCTAGGTAATGACAGATTTTCAGCTGCCTAAGGTTGAAAATAGAAGAGCAACAGAGTGAAATTTTGAGTAAGATGATGCTTTTTTAAATTTGGTACAAATAGGATACAACCTGAAAATGCATACCCCAAAAATGGGTGTCTCTCTTCTTACCCAAGGCTGGGAAAATGAAGTACTAGGAACACAGATTGTGAGACAGACCCCCAGAAAACCCACTGCTCCACATGAAAATCCTAAAAAAGATGTAGTGTCCCAAAGACCTTTCCCATGACACCTCTACTTGTCCAGACTGGAACAACTGATCTCTGTTTCTACAACCCACAACATAATGAAATATGAGCTTCCTTCTTGTAAGTGCAACACTAGGTGCCCAGATCTGCTTAGAAAGTATGGGATTAGAGATGACTTCATACCAAAGATCTAATGATATCTTTTCTTGCACTGATTTCCTTTGCAACTGAGACCAGAGACTTAGAAATGAAGGTTATAATTTGAACATAACATAAATATGTAAAAAAAAAAAAAAGGACAGCTGGCTTGATGCATTCACCTCTTAAAGAAGTAAAAAGTCTTGCCCCAAACTACTGCTTAACATTAATGTTTCCTATCTTCTCCCACTAGCAGCACATTCAAAAAGTTTCTACATTGCAACCTGTCCTTTCATCTTCCTGCAGAGTAAGGAGATGTATTTATATGTCACACAAAAGATGTTTTGGTGTTCTTTGACCTGTAAGAGGAGCTATCCTAAGAATAGCAGTGGTAGAATAATATGAATGATGACCTTTGAGTGTGAATTTGCACTTTGGATTGTGCTGGATTGTCTTAAAGACATGGCAATGAAAAGTTAATACTTTCCTTCTCTGTTTCTCTGATGATAATGTGTTACATTTATCCTGGCATACTCAGAATATCTGCTTTTCTCAACAGCTAGAAACCATCTTTTTTTCCCACCTGATGGCATCACATTGAACTTACAGTGTGAGAAAATATTAATTTTCTAGGAGTCATTTGATGAGTGCACCTGAAGGAGGAAGGGCAGAAAAGATTTATGTATGAAGATACTTAAATAATGGTTTTTATAGTAGTGAGAGAGCACAAAGAAACCGAGTGGTGCAAAGAGGGGTTATGTAAATATAATGGAGACAAATGAGGAATCTGAAAATATTATATAAGTTATATATAAGGAATGTCCTTAGGAAGAAAACTCTGCCTATTATGAATAACTTTAAATGTTTGCCTCCAAACAAATATACTAAAAGTGCTGCTGAAAAATTAAAGGAAAAGAATAAAAATGTTTGAGATATATGATAGGGACATGCCAAAGTTTCATGGGCTCAGCCAAATTTTTATTGTCATCAATCAGAGTCCATATGGAAAAACATGGACTTGTGTTTACTTCTTTCTTTCTCACCATGACAACAACTTTTATTTCTTTTCAGCCATACCTTTCTTGCAGGTTATTTTTCTCTCCTGCCACTACCTCCAGTAAAACATCTTTTAGGCTTTTCCTTCTCATTTGTTTCTGTTCCTTCTGTGGACAAAGGTATAATTTCTGGCTTTACACCAGCTTTATGATTATTGCTCAGTGGAAGCTTTTATGAGGCAGCAAAACACAAAAGAATTTATGATTTTTGGAGCACTTTTCACTAGAAAGTTGTGGTGTCCTAAACAAGTAAGAAAAAAAGCTTTCTCTGTTATATGGAGACATACACTGCACATTTTAAAAGAGTCTTTTCTCTCTTAATATCTTTTTATAGTTTTGTTTGTCTAGAACTGTAGCAGAACTATATTTTCCTCCTTTCTACACCCGTTTTCATTCTTTTCCTCCATTTCCTTTCCCTACTTTATTCCAGTAATTTCTTTCCTTCCGCAATACTTCTCAGCAAAGTTCAGTGCATTGCATCATTTAGCCAGAAATCAGTTTAAGATGACACTGATAATTTAAGTCAAAGACTTGCTCCTGTTGCCAGGGGGAATATGTGATAACACCCTTACTCACAGAATATTTTATTTTCCTGCTGCTGCCCACACAATGAGCCCCCACAGGAGGAAGGTTAGTAGGAAGGCTGGAAGACATCCTTGAACTTCTTTACTGGGCAGTTGCTCCTATACTCCTGTGAAAACTCCTTAACTCCTTATCTCTTTATGATTTCTTTCCAGCTGGCTTTCTGACCTTTTCCTTGTTTGGTCCTTTTTCACTCTGCTGAAACTTTAGGTCACATAAATTGATTCCACCAGCACAATGTATCATGTTTTCCTGCTTCTCAGTTCTTGCCCCAAACTGATATTGCAAATTAAATTTTTCTGTGATTTACAGTGTCTGTCACTTAATTTTTACTTTCTCCTTTTCTTCTCACCTGAAAAATTCTGTGGGAGTGGACTGCTGACAAAAAAACTTTAATAATCTCTGAAGATCATGTATTTCTGAAATTACTGATGAGATTCTCAAAAACTCAAACCAGAATTAAAATCTCCCCCTAAAAACTTGACTCTCTTCTGGCAAAGAAGGAGGTATTCAAGTGATTTCTGTGTGTGTATTTTTAGGAAAAAAATTAAACTTGATTTATTAAAGCATTAGTAAAAGAGAAAAATAAATCTAAGAAAAATCACACTAGCTTTGGTAAGTGAAATAGACTTGCTTTTCTTTACTAACTGTGACTAAAGATTGCTTTAAACTGATGTTATTTTGGCTGGTAGAATGTGGGCAAAACATAAAAGTGTTTTAGACAAGATTCAGGTTGTATTCTGACTTAACATTAACCTGTTTAGAGTCTGAGTACTTCAAAGGCTCCAAGAAAAAACAAGTATCCTGTAACATTGCCAGAGAATAACTCACTGAATCCTTTCAAAGCTCAGAACACCTAGAATTTCTCAATTCTTTGTGTGTATTACTCTTACTGTGACATACATTTCTGAAAATAGTAGATGTTGTTATTGGACCACAGCTTAGCAGTTACAGCTTTTGATTTCCTGTAATAAGAAAAAAAAAGAACATTTTTTTGTATAAAAAGACACTTTCAAAAACACTAAAATGTGATGTTGAGAAAGAATTCCTCCTCAGAACATTATTATTAAGTTTTCATGACCTTACATGTCATGAAGAAAATACGAACTTCATTGTTTGCTTTGAACCATGAGGAGTCAATGGTATTGCTGGGGATGTAGTGTTAAATAGAAGATAATAATTGACTATTTTAAGACAGTTTTACCCTTTCCAGAATAATGTAACAGGTGCCAGATTCCTACAGAATGATCATCATGCTAAATTTGACACAAATTCTTACCAATCCGAGAAGTGACCTTATGGCTGCAAAGGAGGAGGCATTTTTTGTCTTTTACAAGATGTATCCATGCAAATGTTTTTGTATTCCTTCTCTTAATGTCCTAGAGAAGTGCCTTTCTGAAGGGGAAACACTTTGGGTTGCTGAACTTACAAATAAGAAGAATCTTCTTACATGAGCTTTATTTCATTTGGGTGAACAGCTTCTTATAGTAACAACTTAAAACCAAATAGCAGATAGGTAGGTATATAAAATGATTGTTTAATGAAAAGTCACAATACAGTGCAATAGAGACCTAAGAGCTACTGACATAAATCCACTTTATACTGTCTGACCAATTACACTGGTTTTGTGACTGACAATTGTGGATAAATATCAGTTTGTAATGTGGCCAGACTCAGGTTTTTATGGCTGAGAAGTCCATTAAATGCTACCACATCAATTCCTCTTCTCCATGCATTTTTTAGCATTCAAGGGATAGAAAAATCTGACATCTTTTGGGTACCAAAAATTTCAATGTGTGTACTTGGTATATTATTTTGCAAAAAAAAAAAAAAAAAAAAAAAAAAAAAAAAAAAAAAAAAAATAGCACTTTCTTTTGTTTTTTATTTTGTGGAACTTAGTTATTCCAGCTAGATAATTTGCCTTTAGCCCATTTGTTTTAACAAGTGGAACACTATAATATATGGTGGTAAAGGTAAACGCCCTGTTTTTCTTGCTGACTGGAACTTGGAAGTGGTTCTTGTTGAAATGAAAGCATATCCTCCCTATTATGTCTTCAGATATCTCAAGCCACATATCACAGTGTTATTTGGAATGCAGAGTTTTATACATAGTTTTGAACCTGATAAATATATTACCATTATTGAGTGCTCCTGAGTGCTACAATTTCTAAATCACACTGCCACACAACTGGGTCTGTACAAGAGAATCCTAGGTTTGGATTTTTAGTATTGCTTAACTTTTCTTCTCAGGAAAACATATTTAAACACAAAAGACAGCTTAGTGAAAACAAAGTGTTTCTTTCACTCGGGTTGTCTAGTTTTCAGTGGTACAAATATTGATGGGCACCTGAAAAAATTCTTTAGTGAAAAAGAAGAACTCGCACCCAAAATTTTAAGTTCTGAATCATACAACTGATAGTAACTGTTAGTGTAAGTTTAAGCATGCACACATGTATGAAAGCTGACACATCTGCTTAAATTGAGGTACATCTTTTGATTTGTAATTCATTGGGTTTGGGATGAAGTACCCAGCTTCATAAGAGAATATTAGTTCTAAAAATTGTACAAACATTCTATCCTGTCTGTTGATTGAATTTCAGAGAATCTCCATTGTACTTAAAAAGAAAAGTACAAAAAAGCTACCTGAATCCTCAAGTCACTTGACCAGGGAATATTGTACCTGAAAATAAAGGTCTGCAACCATGACTTCTGCAGCCATGACTTCTGCAGCTTTGTTTCTGTCATCATCAACCCCCTAACTAGCTTTCTTTCATTCATGTTCTCTCTCTGTAGTAGGCGAAGATTTTTCAACAGAATGACAAGTAATTGCCACTGTTCTTGAGAAGATGTGGTAGATGATTTGTGTTGCAGGATAACCAGATGCACATTTCACATTTTTTAATCCAGAGCATAATCAGTTTTCATTGATGGATAAATAAAATCTCTGGGCTTCTGGTACATGACTTAGAAGAGGGCAGTAATACTTCTGGTCTTAGTGCCAAAATAACAACTTTTCCAGGTGTCATTATTAGAAAATAGGAAATAGCTGTTTTGAGATTTTTATGAGTAGAGACAACTCAGACAACTTAAATATTTGGTTTCACTGTCAGGGAAATTCAACTGTTTAAGTTCTACTGTTGAAGAATGACAAGTTTTCAGTTATTCTTTATTTACAAAACTCAATTTCCAGAGATCAAAACTACACTCTGAGAGAAATATGGCTTCAATTTGTCCCTTGGATGGAGTGGTTTTATCAACAAACAGAATTTCTTGTAAAATAGATCCTGGAGAAAATATAAAAAAAACCCCAAATTAATGTTTTTCTAAATGCTCCATCTGATTGATATATTCCCAGTAGTGTTTTAACTGCTTCATTGTTGTGACTTTAACATTGACAGCAGAAGTTTTACACTTCTGCAAAACAAAATGGGAAAGTTTAGAGAAAAAGTTTAGCTGATATTTGGTACTGAAAACCAAGGGAAAAAATTCTGTCCCCTCTGGTGCCATTACCTACTGGATGTTTGACAGGAAACCAGTGTGTAATTCTACATTTTATTCTACTGGTTCATTGTGTTCATTTTGCTTCTGCAATGTTTGAATAGTAATTTCATTTTTTATCAGTATGAAACTGTTTATAACTGATTTGCCTGGAAATTTATATTTTGAGTTGATTATAGCTATTCATCACACACTTTGGACACTTAATTCAGTCCCCAGATTTGCTGTAATAGTTTGTTATGAACTTTTGGGAATTCCCAGATAAATTAAGTTGTCCTAGCTCTACTGGCTTAAATGGAAATCAGATAATTTATGGTTAAATATCTCTACCCCAACAATTGTTTACTTTAACATATGAAGATCCAAATCACAAAGAAAATAGACATTGCTGTCACAACTCAACCTGAAAAACAAAGCAAGCTGACATCTGCAGCTGTTTAAGATGGTAAATTTAATGAGTTTATTTAACAGTTTGGAGAGAACAGAATTGGGGAACTTACATACATGCCCTAAAGTCGGAGAAAGTTATATTTAAGAGATTAAAGCAATCAGTTAGTTATGGGGCATCTTTCAAGGTGTATTTCTGTCTTCTGTGTCTTCTTTTC
The DNA here is from genome assembly GCF_028551555.1 of Melozone crissalis. NCBI lineage: Eukaryota > Metazoa > Chordata > Aves > Passeriformes > Passerellidae > Melozone > Melozone crissalis. Next base: position 54,638,518 of record NW_026535791.1, on the reverse strand, counting down.
CCTCAATAATGTAGCTTTAGTTCATGATGTTTTATTTATTTATTATGGACTTTAATTTTATTTTGTGCTGCATTTGTGCTTCTCATTTTCTTAAAAGAGAGAAAAAAAAAAGAAATTTAAATAGGTGTGTCTGCAGAGTGGAGAAAACTAGACCAGGTGTGACGAAGCTCATCAGATATTCAAACATATTCCAGCTCTGAATGAAATAGAGCTTGATTTCATGGCATGTAGGTTAAATGTTGTTGTTCCATCAAAAGAAGTCTTTAAGATTTTCTTTCCACACTTCTCTTTCATCACACCAAACCACAATACTCCTGGAGAGCCAGACAGAAAACAAAATTAGGTTTGTGAACATATGATTAAACAAGGGCTGGTTTTCTTAGCAATGAAAACCTAATTTGTTAGTTCATATGCATGCAATCTAAAACAGCAAATAAAAATAATATTGTAACATTTTGATTTGCTATCAAATGGGAAATATTATATTTGTTGCTTTGTTACAAGCTTTCTTGTAACAGAAAAAAATGACAGAGTATATAATGGCATTAAATAGAGGAAAACCTCTTGGAACATAAAATTTAAATCATCTGAACACACAGAGCTAAAATAAGTTACATTAATCATGCCTTAAAAACAAGGGTTTCTCTCAGTTGGCTTTCAAGTCAGCTAAATTTAATGCTTGGGCCTAGGCAACTGGTATATTGCTGATGCCTAAAACAAGGTTGGAGGAGCCCTACTGCACCAGATAAATATATCAGAATATTTCCTTCTGTAGCAGCAGATTATTTTTGTCCTGTCATGTCCTGGCTTATGAGCACTTCAAGTAGCACATAAAGTAATGATTTCCAGAGAAAGCATTGAAAGTTAATTTCTGTTTATCACCTCAAAGAGCACAAATTGATCATCAGCCCGTGGACCTGTCAACTGGTCAGGTCTCCCTGCATCCTAAGCAGAGGATAAGTTTCAGCATAATGGAAATTAACCAGGATTTAAAAATATTACAGACATTTCACAAACATAAAAAATTACTTTAAAAGTAAACATAGTATCTGGAACAATAGCTTGAAAATTGAGGTAGTTGTAATAATGTACGCACAAAGATGCAGGCCAGGCTGTTTCAGAACTGATATGGAAGTTCTGTCTTTTACTGTTACACTGCTGCTGCCAGAAAGTTTTGTACTATTCTGATCCTACAGACATTCATACTTGGAGATATGATTCACTTCACAGATTTCTGTTTTTTGGTCTTTTTTTCAGTAAACTACCTTCAGAGAGGAATTTTAAAAATTTCCTTATCAGCATATTTTAAAGTGAAATTCATCATAGTTTAGTTTACTAGTTTTTCAGCATGCAGATTGCAATCAGATGCTTGAATTGTAATTAATGATATAATCCTGCTGATTATTTAGATCTGGATAAAGAAATTTGCCACAGTATTTTTCAAGCCTTGGAACATTTCAGGTACTTATGATTATATTTCAAGTTGAAATAAGAGTGCAATTTGCCTTGTCCTGAGCTGTAGAATACTGGATGCTCACTGCACAGCTTGAAGGATTTGGTTTTTTTGTTTTTTATTTTTTTTTGCCTATAACCATGGTCATTAAAACAGATTAAAGCTCATTAAAAATATGTGTTTCTAAATATCTTTCAGAAGTATCTCCTGTAAGAATTTGAGATTAAGTAGAGTGTATAATCAAACAAACTCCCTCATACAAATTCCAAAGTTTGGAAAGTCCCTCTATGCTTTTCTCCTCCCACACAGTGGATTTAAGAGAGAACCAAGAAAATCCTCAGCATTTTCTGCTGCCTCAGCTTGTAATTTTTGGCAGATCCCTAATTGTCATTAGCAATAGCACTATATGTAAAAAATCTGTCAATTTTTTGTTCTCTGTTAATTACTGCCATGGTAGCTAAATATTGTTGTACTCTATACAATCTTGGAAGTCATGCTGTTAATACAGTTTTTCACAGTACGTATTAAATCACAAAAAAAAGGAAAAAAATTTTAAAATTGTTCTGGTGTTTTTTTAGTTTCAGAACTGTTTCAGTAACAAACAACTTAAAATCACTACAGTTATTAATAAAATTTAAATTAAATGTGGTGTCATAATATATATGTAATTTTATATGCATTAGAAAAAATATTTATTCATATGAATGATTGGTTGATTTTACAGCATTATTTTTTACGAAGAAAAACACAGTCAAAAATGTCAACTGATTTAACTGCTTTGCGTGGATATCCTTTGAATTTACAAACCATGGCCTTTTCCTAACTGTGGCATTTGGCTGTAGTCCCACCTGCAAGGGACTGCAGTTCCACCTCCCAGGACACTCATTCCCTTTTGCTTGTGGTGCAAAAGACAGAATTGCTCTCAGGGGTGTTCATGAGCTCAGCTGGAATGTCAGATAATGCCTGACATTCCCTCTTGCACAAAGTGCTGAGGGAGGGCAAGACTTTGGGAAGAGAGGTCCCTGCAGCAGATGGCCTGAGTGGAGGTGCTCTGAGTGCACTTTCCCTGGCCCACTATAGAGCTAAGAGCAAATGCAATCTGTGCAGCAATTGAATCTAAATGTATGTTCAATCATGTTTAAATATTCTGCTATTCAGGACTCAACATTCTCTGCCCATTTCACCCTCTAACAGACGCCTCTAAACTTTGTGACAGTTTTGTATTTTCAGGTAGCTTTATATGAAAGAGTTCTATGAAAGGCTTTGTCATCTATACAAGCCCTTACATTAATTTAGGGTGGCATCATTCACATTTTGATGGACCGAGAGCCCAAATTTCATAGGGCTTGTGTCCTCTTATGTTGAGTTTAGAAGATTGAACTATTGCTCCAGTTTGAGTTTAGCTTGGTTTGAGGGTTTTGGCAATTTTGGTTTATTTATTTTCTTTAATAGCTGGTTCTTATTCATGTAACAGACATTTAGGTTTTGTGGTGGGACAGGAGACTTGCATTATAATTCATCTTTGAAGAATCTCAGACACAATAGTGAACTGATTATCTGTAGCTGTGGTTTTTTTGTCTGCCTGTTTGTAAAACAAACAAGTAGGGTTTAGATATTTCTGCAGAGCTATATAATTTAAGCTTGCAAATTATGATTGGGGTATATAAAACTGTCTGTGTTTTTGCTCTGTATCAATTCCTGAAACAAACATATTTCTTGACAGGAACAGACAGGATCCTGCAGCAATCTGTCTGTCAAATGATTGGTGATATAAATCCTTCCTTGAAGTATTTGTACATTTATGATCTTTATAGACTATTCAATAAAATTTATTGAATTAATGTGCTTATAGTTTACAACAGGAGTAATTCCTACTCAACTGTTGCAGAAAATCTTTAATCTGTCTTAAAACAAATCAGAATCTGAATAGTTTACAAGAAACTAATTCCAAATTACCTCCTAATGCTAACAATCTCCAGGTCCACTGGATTTCAAAATGTCTAGATGGCTCATTGTCCAAACTATGGAGAGCAATGGACACGCTGAAAAATAACTTTCTCCTGACTAAATGAAAGACTCTGTTTCATACCATGAATGCTCTCTTTTCCAGCTTTTCTCTTTAAAATGTAGATATTAGACAGAAATTGATTTTAAAAAAACCCAAAAAATGACCCTTTCAGTGTACTCTTAGAGAACAGGTCAGGATTACAAAAACAGCTTAGCAAATAAAATTACATCACCTTAAAACTTTTTACTCCCCCAGGATTTCTCAACTAGACAATGAGATTAATTAAAGAGCCAAACCACATAAACCAGAAGGTTTTTTGGCTGTGGTGATCCAGTCATTCGAATTCCTGTCTGGACTTCTGTAATTCCTTATAGCTTGTGTCTGAGCTCACAATCCTTACAAATATTTCAATAAGTACAGAAACCAGCAGTAGTGTTATTTTCATGAATTATAGAATCATAGAGTAGTTTGGATTGGAAGGGGCCTTAAAGATCACCTCGTTCTAACCCCCCTGCTGTGGGCAGGGACACCTTTCACTGGACCAGGTTACTCCAAGCCCCATCCAGCCCGGCCATGAGCACATCCAGGGATGGGACAAACATGACTTCTCCTGGCAATGTGTTCCAGTCCCTCACCACCCTCCCAGTAATGATTTTCCTCACAGTAATAATTTTCCTCACAATATCTAATGTAAATCTACCCTCTTTCTGTTCAAAGTCGTACCACCTGGTCCTGTTATTAAATTCTCTTTTTTACCATGTACTGATGTACTATTTCTCAGATCCTTCCATTCAGCTTTGGGCCTTTCACAGAGTGGCTCTGCTCATGAATAAGATTTCGCGAGTTTTGCAATGCAAGCAGCTTTTCTCAAAATTGCGTTCCACAGGACCCAGGTGAACTTGATAAAATCGTCTGCTTAAAAGGTGAATTCATAGCATTGTGGGACAGGGCTACCTTAAAAACAAATCCTGGGCTCTGAAGCCTTACAAGAGGAAAAGTAACAGGATATTTTCAGACTCTGCAGCCTCAAAATGAATGTAGCATTTACTGTTTTCATTCATTATTTCTGTAGGTAGAGCTGTGAGTATGAAGGAAGAAAGAATATTAAAAAAAAAAAAAAAGAAAAGGATTTGAAAGAAGGTAAGAGTAAAGGGTGATAACAATAAAAATGTAATAAAAATGAAGGGCAAAATGGTGAAAGTAAGAAGAAAATAACAAAATAACAATAAAAGCCAGAGAAGTTGAAATGAATATTTGTACAGAGGGAGAAGAGACATTCTTGTCTACCATTGTTATGAAAGTGTCCAGGTGTATGAATTGACGATATAGTCATATTAAAAAATGAAGAAGGGATGTGAAAAAGTCTTCTTAGTAGTAAAATCATTACCATGATACATGCTGCACACAACATTTGTAATTAATTCTGGTCTTTCAACTGTTCTCCCTGTGGCAAAGAGAGAATATTGACTTAAAATACTTGTAGCAAGTGGGTAACAGTCTCTTTTTCAAATAACCAAGATGCAGAAGATGGAAGGATTATACAGAAACAACAGCAAAAAAACCCTGCAACTTCCAAATGTTTGAGATAGGAAACCAAAAGTTCACAGCTTGTCTCCTCTTTATTCAAATATGAATGAAACAGGTTTGTTGTGTTGAATCCTATGGGACTTTTCCCCAAGCATCTCTTCTGGTAGAAAATCCTATTCATGCTATTTTACCAGCAAGGAATAACTTAAGAAATTTTAGTTCACTGATATCACACTCAAAAAACCGCTGTAGATTTATAGACAGGTCTCTTGCAAAACCAAAAATGAGCAAACAAGTAATAAGTACACTCTTTCACTATCACAGTACTTTGTGAAGAAAATAATTACCATTGCCCACACTTTAGAGGATGTACATTAAAAAAGCATTCAACAGTTAAGTGACTTTCTCAGAGGTGAGGGTGGAGTAAATTTTGTCTGATCAATACATAAAATTCAAGAATTCTTGGCTTCTAATTCCATTGTCTAATTCCAATATGAGATAATACATTGTCCAATATTCTGTGTAGATAGCCACATGAGGAGTCATTGTGCATTTATTATTGAAAGAAATTTTAAGTTCAACACCCTCTTTCCACCAAAACAGCAGAATATCATCAGTTTCCTTAACCTTTTTATTACATACTAGAAAACATAAGGTTTAGTCTTCAAAGGTGAATATTAACTGACTGTAGCATGAATAGCCCAAGGGATGAGATAGATTCATAGAAAAATAAACTGTGATTTAACAACCATGTCTGGTCTTGTGTGAAAAAGCTCCAGTATTTGGATATGTCTGGGCAAGATGCTGTCTTTTAATTATTCACAAGAAACACACATATTTCAGATTAATTCATGCAGCACTAATACCTCCTTTTACAATGCTCACATTTTTCACTGTATTAAGGTATTAATTTCCAGAAGTAAACAGAGAAATATAAATGAGTTTTTATCATAGACAAAGTAATGGTATGTGCTTAGTTCCAGCTGTTGTAAGTCACAAGGGTTTTCTGAATCAAAGGCCAAAGAGGTAAGCAAGGCTTTAGAAGATGAAATACCTAAAAGAATGCAGCAGAAACCTAAACTGTATGACCCTGTAACATGCAGGTTTTGTACCATTTGAAAAATCAGTCACCTTCAGGAAGGAAATAAATTTTCTTTTTTTCCTTACTTCAAAACTCTGCAGTACTTGCAGATGGTATCATAAAAAATGGAAATCTAATCATGTTCTGACTTGTGATATTCTTTAATTTTGCAGAGACATATTTTATCATGGCAAGATAAACTGTTTATGGACACTGCAATTTATATTGGAGCTGCACTCATCACTGATTCAAAGCTCTCCAAGAGTTAGGAATAGCAGTGTCTTATCATAAGATAAGTGACCCATTTGCCAAAGATGCGGGATGAGATTTCATGGATGGAGCATCATGAGAAATGGTGTCAGACAAAGACAGTGAGATATCTGCAGCTGCACACTGGTTATACTATGATGAGAAGATAGCCACCATATTAAAGCAAGATCAGCAATGTTGCTAATACTTGCTAGAGGATCACATTTCATCTGCAAGTGGAAGATATTCACAAGATAGGAGGTTCAAACTGTATTCCACAGATTTTTACAGCACAAAAAGTAAAACCAACAACTTAATTTGTAAACTCCAGTGACAGGATGTTTACTCACAGAGGTGAATAAATATATCAACTAAGGTGAATAAATATATCAACTCTTACATATTCTAGTGCCACAGGGTTAGCCTGTGTTAAGGAAGTAGAAGTATGTTCATGCTCATGGAGCTATTCACCTGTGCTCACTTTTAGGATATTTTTACTTTTTATCCTGTACTAATCTTTCTTTATACATCTATCTCAGATTCTTGGATTTCCCCTCTTTATTTCCCCCTCTTTCTATAATATAGTGAGACTAAAAATACCATATAGCCTTTAAAATCAGTTAAGAAAAGAACTGTGGTTGAAATCGAGTGAAAAAAAGTTCCAGTATAAAGGATGATAAAAATCCTAAATGAAAATTAAAAAAAACCTTACTAGTGTATGATATGTAATCTTGTTTGAGGGAATAATGCATATGCATTTCTTATTTAATATGGAATATAGAATAAAAAAATTGCAATGTTTACTGAAGTGCTGTGTAATTGCAATGAGAAGAACTAATTCTGAATTCTCTGCTGTGCCTGTGCCTTTGAACCTTAGAAGAGAACCCAAAGCCACTTCCAGCAGCAGCAGCAGCAAGACTGCAGTCCCAGCTGCAGCCGAAGTAGCTCCAGCCTTAGACAATGGAAAAGTAGTCAACATTAATTAAAATGCAACATTAGGTAGAGTCAGATATCCAATAAAATGAACATATAAGAAGGGAATTTAAATCTCTAGGTTGTCTGAAAATATCTACACTATGCAGCAAAGATGTTATCAGTGACAACTGGGATCATCCTAAAAGATCTTTTTCAAAGAGGAGGAACTTCCTAATTTACTGAAAATGTGGTTTGTTTATCCTGTTACTGACATAGCTGGATCCCATATTCAGCATCCAGCCCATGACAACTTAACCTTGTGTTATGACTTGCTAAGCTGCTAATTTACCTGTCAAATTGCAAGCATCTCAGAAATGGAACTTTCCTTTTAAAAACATGCATGAAGTTCTAGCAGTGAGCTAGGCTTGAGTAGAACTGAAATGACAAAGCACAGGCTGATTAATCAGCTAATTCAACACAAAAGAAATAGTATCCTACAGGGTTAAATGAGTATTTCACTGTTATCTTGGAAGACAGGTCTGAAAAGGTATTCTTCAAGAAAATTTCATATTTAAATTAGAAAATCTACTATTTAATGCATTAACTATATATGTATGCATGACCCCAGAGTAAACTGAGGCAGCAAATTCCATTGATTTATTAGTTTGTCTATATTTAGACATAAATCTTCCATTAAGTATCTTCAAGTTTCTAAGTTAACATATTCCAATCTATACTGAACTAATCTATAATTACTGTACTGCTACTTTAATGAAAAACTAAATATTCTTCATGGCAAAGGTAAATTGTTCTTTATTGTTTGTGATAGAATATATTATGGTGGATTGGTTCTTAGCCCTGCTAACTCCAAACCTTTCTCTTACTCAGATAAAGAAAACTACTAAAAAGACAACATGCAGGTGTTCTGCTTCCAGCCAGAACAGGGTTAATTTTTGCAGTAGGTGGGAGGAGACATGGCAAGGATACAGAAGTTATTCATTCATTGAAAATAACTATAAAAATTACAGTTTATCCTGTATTTGCTGCAAACATGTATAAGCTATGCTTATTCACCTCATCTGAAAAATCACTGCTCCCTTTCTGTGACTTACTGAAATAACTTACTAGTTACTCCATTCATGAACTAGAATTTTTCAAATTAGTTTTTTCTAGTGCATGACATTTTTCTATCATTGCCCATGTAGTGACAAGATCTAAATTTCATCTGTTAATATAAAGATCTGAAAGACAAAGAAACAACTTTAGTCTAGAAGATATAAACAAGAAAATTATTAAATTTCCTATTGTATTTCATATTTGAAAAGATGGAATCTTTTTTGGAATTCTAAAATAGATATTATTCCAGTATAAACCATCTGGCAAGTTCAAACAGCAGGAAGAAAAATAAAACAAAATGTATTAAACTGGTTTTATTTGATCTTGAAGACATAAATACATATCACATGAATGCATTATAGATAATGTGTTACTTGTTGATAAAGTGGGCTTTTATTTGGTATTGTGGCATACACTTGGACTGACATGTAACATCATTCCCTAATACAAATTTTGATACTCATATGCAGTGTAGAAAAATAACATATGTATGCAAAATAGGGGTTAGAATATTTTTTTTAATTCACTAGGAGCATACATCCCTACTTCAAAGATTTTGCTTTACAGTCATAACATTTACGTAACCTTATTCAGTCTAGTGATTCTCAAATAATTAGAAAAACTGGAAAATTTTAATTCTTTCTTTAAGAAAAAACCCAAAACACAACCCTAAACATAGAATCATAGAGGGGTTTGTTTAATTGAAAAGTTTTGCTTAGCATATTTTTCTAAGTGTTATTATAAATTATTTCATCAAAATAAAGGACATGTTTCACATTGATTTCAATAGGCTTTAAATCAGGTTCAGCATGGCTTCATTTGGGAAACTGGGAGGTAATCAAAATTGGCAATCTGAGGCTGAAAAATATACAAATGGGATATCTATAAATTACCATTTAATGAAATAACAGTTTCAAATCAGAAAGTATGAAATAAAATTAATCCTTTACTACTAGAGTTTTACAAAAGCCCAGGGGATATAAAGAAGAAAAAACATTACCTAGAGAATGTCAGTGACTGACTATTTTTTTAGTATATAACATCACTAGGGAAAGTAAAGTTACATATTAATATAATTCAGAATTAAATGCACGGATATTAAATATGCAATCATATTAAACCCAAAATACTTATCAGATTAACTGTCACTTATAATCCTTCTGTGCTTTTATCTCTGGAGTCAGAGGTCTTACAGAAAAAGTACACTGGAGATTTAAAATGGAATCTCGGGATCAACAACAACTTGATTCTGAGAAGCTTTTAATATCCTGAGGCACATCAGTCAGATTAGTGAGGTAACTAATCTAGAATGACAGAAAGTACTTGATACTGGTTAAAAATTGTATGGTGGTCAAAAAAGAAAAAATATGAAAATTATTTAAAAAAATATTACAGACATTGAAAGACTGACTGTAGGTGCTATTTTCCTAAGATTTCTATTTCTCATGATTGATCAAAAGAAGTTTGAATTAAAAACTTTGGAATTTAAGTTTTGGCTATTTCACATTTCTGATGTTGTCTACAGAACTCCACATGAAAACAGATTTTTTTAAGATTAACCATCCCAGACAGCTCACTTATATGGTGATTCTTAGACATCCTATTTCTCCACTGCAGCCACACACATATCTACAATAGGAGAAGAATTGTATAAAATAGAGTGTATTTTTTTCAACTAGTAATATAATTTATTATCCTTGTGCAATGTATTATGTGGTAAAAGCAAATGTCATCATTACTGTTGTGCTGATGAACATACCATTCCTCTTTCTAATTTTGATTAAAAAGTTTGTATGAAATGTAAGTTTTACTTTAATTTCATTTATAACCATGTAAACCAAACTGTAGGATAACAACCAATCAATATGATAATGAGATAATTTTAAATAAGAGCACAACTTGATCATTTGAATTTGGGTGAAGATTCTGGAGATGTTTATCTATTAGATTATTATTATTATTATTTTTCGTAGTAGTAGTAGACTTATTTACTAGGTATTTATCTAATCTCTGCTGATTTTCTCTTTATAGCCACTTTTAGGTGTATAAGATGAAGACACAATGACATCAACATTTCTTTTTTTCTTATGATATGAAAGTATATCAGGTCTGCATCAATTTTTTGGTGATATAAATTACTGATGTCTAGGATGTCCCAATGAGTCTGGGTCCAATTTTTAACCATATATATCATAAATATGAGCAATAACTCATGGTCTAGTGGCCTAAGGAATTTTATAAAAATAGGACTGATGATTTATTGAGTCAGCAACACTGGCTCCCACTGTAAGTGGGAACTGTTTTGAAACAAAGCTGAAGGAATTTGGAGAATCTTGTATAAGATAGTAACAAAGTAATAGAGATTGTAACAACTGCGAACAACTGAACAAAAAACTGGTCACCACCTGAATAATTAAAAAAGTATTAAATACTATTTTTCTCTTGCCATAGAAAGTTCAGCATGGAGAACTGAAAACAGAATGAAAAGTAGAATCTCAAAAATCAGAAGTGCATATGGACAGAAGGAAAAAAATGCATCCTAAGGGGAAATATTTTATTGGGTGGAAAGGGGAAGATGTCAAGAATGAGGGAGAAAATGTTTGACACAGTAACTTTGAAATGGTATTTAATAAAACAGAGAGTGAAAATTTAGTGATTCATGTTTTCCTAAGTGCTTTGTAACTTTTTCTAGTGCACAAATGCTATGCAGCCTTTTGGGAAATACCTTAATCACAAGCCAGTCTGGAAGACTCCACTCTATGAAAACAGACTTTTAAAAAATACATAGTTGCCTGAAATTAAGTTTTGAATTGCAAATAAATCTTAAGAAATATCAGGAATCCAGAATATTATTGAAGTCATTATGAGCTTTGTGTATTCAGCAAATTTTTTCTTAACTTGTGGATTTAAAGCTTTGGAGACAAGCTTGAAATATTTGGCTGAAGTATTTTCACTCCTCAGCTGAACTAAAAAATGGGAGAAGATGGGATTTTATGAGTTTAATATAAACTTATCATTCTGATAGACTTGTATGCATTATGAATAGCAAATTTCCAATTGCAATACTTACCACTACACTGTTGAAAGAATTATTGGCATCTGGTGCCTCCAAAGATTAGCAGTCACATTGCCTAATCAGTTTGACTAGGAGAGAATCGTTAAAGTAGGAAAGGTAATCTGGTGTGCAGATATGTTCAAATGGGCAGCAAGGGAAATATATAACCTCAGAGTAGTTTTATTTAATTTAGGGAAATATTCTGCTGCTGATCCAACCAGACATGGGTAGCAATGAGGTGATTACATGGCAAACACAGTAGCAAATAAATAAATAATTTTGAATGCATTTATTTCCTTTATTTATTTCAGTCAAAAAGTAGTCAATTAAAATGAATTTCACAATTTTTCTCTTCCTTCAGTGAATGTATTAATTCTGTAATTTTGGGAATGCAAGGAAGGACAGATGAGTTTACTGATTGTCAGACTGATTGATAACTGATGAAGAAAGCATGCATAAGAATTATTTATAAATGCTAGAATTCATATCTCCACTCAGACACACACACACACACACACAGAGAAAGGAATAAACCATCCTTTTCTACAGATGTTGACAGCTATGAACATATGCATTACAGATTTAACTTAAACTAGAGATAGTATGTCAGTAGCTCAGGCAGAGGCATCATAAACAAGCTATTGACTTCCATTCTCATTCTGAATAGCACAGGGTGAATCCTGAATTATTTGCCCTGCAAAATATAGGATTCAGCCTGTCACTTGAACAATAGACCAAGAGGCCTCTGACTTTATGTTTTTTTCCCTAGACTATCACAGAAGTCCTTACTACAGCACTTGTGAGGCTGTTTTTCTTATTCTGGAATGAGCTTATGAAATAGGTAAAATGAGGCCCAACAGAGATGTATCTGCTCCTCTCCACTGACTGCAATCAGGTCACTTATAGCATGGATTAAAGCCATCCAACAGCCTTTGACTTTGGAAATAACTACTAATAAATTACTTTGGAACAAGTAATTTCTTGCATTTTATTACCTATACATAATATGAACAAATACTCTTAAAGGATAAAATCATCATCTTTTAAATCACAATCCAGTACAGAGGAGTAAGAATATGCCCTATAAGTCACGGAGTATGTCCTTAGGACAGGGCTCCAAGCTGAGAGTTTCATACCATCCCTGAGGCTACAACTTTCTTCATATTATTCCTTATCTAGTGTTAAAGGAGGTTTTTGCTTCCTCTGGCAGAGGTTGCAGAGGCTGCTGGTATAGATGCAGAAATCGGGAAACATTTTATTTCTTTTCAACGCATGCTTTTGACAGTCCCAGCTCAATCTGGGCCTGCAAAGTTCTCTAATTTCTGCACAAGATTCGGATAATCTCACCATTTTCTATGAACACTAATATTATTGAGAGAGAAAAAGCCTTCTGTCAAGGCCATGGAAACTATAGCACTGTTTTCATCTACCTCTCCTCCATGCAGGTCTGCTTAACAAAACTAGAATTGACAGAATGTCTAAAGCCAAAAGTAACCCCTTTAAGAGCAGAGTTGTAACAAAATCCTTTAACCCCACCTCTGATTAATTATCAATTACTCTTGGAGAGATTCTGATTGAACAAAAGAGGAGAATTTTTCACAATCAGCAATTGGAATAACTTTCCTTGCGGAAATCGTGGATTATCCAACATTGCACCCTTCTAAGATATGGCTGCTCAGGATGCCAAACCATCCTGTCTAGACCATGTTTTTAACAGAAAAGATTGGACTAGATGACCCTTGAAGTGTTTTTCAGCCTGGTATTCTATGATTCTATGTTTCAATGAATATGCCATGTTACATTTCATTGTGCTTTCCAAATTTCAATGAAATAATTTTAGAAAAACTGTTTTTAATGTGCCATATTTTAGTAATTACTTTCTGATCAATCAAAATTTGATATTGTTAAAAAAATACCTAAATTTTTTAGATAACTTAATTTTAAAACAGACTCATGGACTCCAAGGTATTTGTTTTAACTGTTGAGCTCTTTCTGTTGAATGGTTATGAGACTTAAGCAAATTTCTGATATATTTGTAGAGTGTGATTTTAATATTAAATACTAAATTAAATTATTTAATTATACACACATATGTAAAGAAAAATTCATGCATGCCTACACATACATGATACAGTTTTATCCCTGTTATATGCATACATTATAATGGCATACAGGACATGAAGATTTTGCCCTAATTACTGTCTGTTAAGACTTAAGAATTAGAAAGTTTGGGGGTTTTCAGTTATGTACCAGAACTTATATAATATGTTTAAAAATGGAATAATGGAATTGTGATGAGAAGATGTGAAATGAGATCCTGACTAATTTTTTTTTTTTTTTTTTTTTTTTTTTTTTTTTTTGTGTTATATACTGTTCTCTGATGGTCTGTTAATAATTTTTCCCGAGCAAGCAGATTTTTTAACTTTGTGCACCATGGCTGCATTTCAGAACACACTGACATTTGCCATAAATTTATCACTGTATTTCTAAAGATGGAGATAGAGAACATTATTCATTTTCCTGTCAAATAGACATTTAATGGAAGCTTGAGGCTTTGTCCTGTGTGAGGCAAAAGAGAAAAAACCCTCAAACAGCAAATTAAGAGCAGGCTGGGGTTTTTATTACTTTGGAGCAAAGTTCTTAAAACAAGGCCAATGAGACTATAACCAGAATGAAAAATTAATAAGACATTCTAGATAGAATCCATTTAAATGGCTTATAGTCAAGAAAATATATCATTGCATTTTAAGAACTCTGTATAGTTAAAACCATATGGGAACTTTTACAGTTCCTTTGGCATTGGCATGAGGCACAATTTTTTCCTGCAGGAAAACACAGAAAGGTGATATGTTGTCATCAATAAAGCCTTCCAAGGTTACCCCTATTTACATAGAAAGAAGGATGTTCCTGTGTTTGAACTGGTTCCAAACAGCATAACTCTGTCCAGTTCTGAAAAGTGTGATAATCAAAAATTGATATAAAGTATTACATGTCCTTTTACTTAGAATAAGTGTGAAGAAAAGCAATGTAAAAATAAAGGTGTTTTAGCTAAATTCATAGTAATTCTGACTAGATTAATACGGGCCATTGATCTAGAGAAAACAGTTGGACAACTAGGACTAAGGATAAATACACAAATAACAGCAATTAGACACTCCAACATGTATTTTGTTCCTATTTCATTATATTTATTTTAATGAGACAGGACCATCTTGACATACTGTGTGATTTTTACCAAAAAATCATAATATATAGTTGTCAGATGTGTGGGAACACTATAAAATTATGAATTAGGGTTAATAATTTCAATGTAGCATAAATTGCTGACTGGTAAGGGAAAACTATTTTCATTAAATTCAACTATTAAAATTATATTAAAGGAAATAGCAGTGGGTTCTTTTCTAAAAATGTTATTTTACATGGCTTTAGGAGGGAATGTGATACTTTCACTAGCATGTAGCTTTTGATACTTTCATCCCAATAGGTATCACCTAGAACTCTTATTCAGAATTACTTTAATGATATTCTGTAGGGTAAAGTTGATTTTACTGTGTCTGAGTGAATTTAAAACTGTATTGTTAGCCAAGATCACATTGACAGCATACTCAAAATTTATACTTCAAAAGAGAATGTATATTTCTGGTTTTAGGCTTTTGGCTTAGCTGAATATTGTAACACCCATGTTTTTCATTAAGTAGAGTCTGGAATTTAAACAGTTAGTTAATCTTCTTCTGCTATATCAGGGGACTTTACAGCAGCCATTTCTTGTGCAAAACACTTCTATTTAGAGAGAATTGCTTGGAGATTACAGATGTTCAAAAATAGTGCTTCAATCTTGAAAGACTTTTTAAAATCCTTTTGACTTCTCTCAACATATGCATAAAATATACTTCTGACAAAGCTCAGAAGCTTGGCAAATGGAGAAACAGGCAGATTTCTGAGGAAATCAACTTAGCTAAGTCTGGCATTGTTTTAGCATCTCAGTTTTTAGAGTCATTTATTGTACATAACCAAAGAGAACATCATAAAATGGAACAAAACTTGAAAGGCTTTTTAAACTAAAATAATTACTATTGCTTTTGAAAAAAAATTAATGATAATAGCTCTGAAATTAACACCTTGATATAGGATACAATCCGGGGCAAAGGGTTCAGGGGCTACAAGAAAAAAGTTGAAATAGAATAGTACTGAAGGTCATTAACACTGCTGCAAAGGAAGTGGACAGTGACTCAATATGAAGTTGTACAGTACAAATAACAAATATGTAACAGGAAATTTAATTTCATTCTATGTAAAATGAAATTTTTCCTGCTGCAAGGTGTTTAAAGTAGAACTGAATGAATGCATTCCTTCTTAGAAAGCTATATAATTCTTATCAGGTAGGAAAATGTAGAAATTTGCATTTTAAGGATTACTTGACATATGTGTCATATCAAAAGTCCAAAAACCAAATAGAATTTCCATTCCTAGCCTCATAATACTCAACCTAAAGTTGAAAATTTGGCTATCATGCATCCACATTGACAAAAATATCTAACACAACCTAATTGTCATTTCCATCTCTAATTCCAGGTGGCCTGTACAATTTTATGTCCAATTGCCATACTTTTTGGTGTGATTATGAAATTATCTATGCATTTCAAAATCTCTTTGAAGACAGAATAACTTAATTAATTAGTTAATTTCTGGACTACATCCAGCATTGTACCCTAAGGAGCATGAATGTAGAGCTGATTTTATATCCACAGTAAATAAAAATGTCAATATAAGCTAATTTGAGTGGTGAAAAATCATTATTCTTATTTATGCTTATATCATTTTGACATCCTTATGGTCACTGAATTTTCTGTAAACTCGTCATTCTGTGAGCTGTTTCCCAAACCTGCAAACAGGAAGAAAGAGAAAAATCCAGGAAGAAAACTAAAATTTGTGTTCTATAAAGTTAATACCTGGATTCCCAAATTGATTTGTATGTACTGTTGCTATTAATAGCACATCCCTTTGATATAAAATTATATTTCAGCAGTGTCAGGTACAGCGGCACAGGAACAGGTGCTGTGTGGCTCAGCTGCTGTCCCACTGCTGTGTGCAATGCCCCTTGCAAACATTCTGTTTGTAACTGCAGCCTGGGACTTTATGGCCGAGTGTTTGACACAGCTATTTATGCATAGTTAATAGCTACATAATGCACTTATCTCTGAATAACTGATTCTGCAGACAAAGGGAAAAATGGAAAGAAATATTTGGCTTGGGTCATACTAAAACAAATGAGCCTCCTTATTTCTTCTGAATGAAAACAGTACAAATACTTTATATCAAATTAGAATCCAAAGAGATTTTAGTTTAGTCTATATCAAAGATTTTATTTTAGTTTATAGCAAATTAGCATCCAAAAAGATTAGCATCTTTCTTTTAAACCCCTTTTTTTGCTATTGTTTTAATTTTGTTCTCTTAGCTTTGCTCTTTGAGACCAGTCTTAAGAGCAATATACGAAGAAAACTGAGTTTGCACTGGGGCTGGGCTCAAAGTCTCCTCTGCTTTGCAATACACCTTGTGGCTTCCCAGGTCTCCACAACACTTTAACTAAGTGAGAATCAGCTGTGGTGGTGCATCTGATCAGTGTATGTAGAGCTAATTGGCAGGTTAATCAGCACTGATTGCTCATTTGAGGGTGGCTGAACTCAGCCCAATTCTCCCTCACTTCTCCTTCAGCCTCACCACAATCAATCCCATTACCTTTCACACCCCTATCAAGCTGTTCATTTCCTAAGTCTTTAAGAGTTTTATTCTGCTTGAGGTATCAATTTAATGTTAAATGTGTGTGAAATCTGCCCGTGGCTACAAAAGGCTATAAAGATGGACTAAAAAGCGATTACTGTATAGCCAGTTTAATTTTAGGTAGATTCATTATCCCAGTCATCTTGAAATGAAAGGAAAAGAAATATTTTTTCCAAATTTCAGGATGAACATTTTGTTGAATGTGCTTTTTTTTCAACAGAAATATTCACTAGTTGTCTGATGACAACAATTTATTGATTATTTTGGAGAAAAATCTGGATGTTGATTAAATCTGATTTGTCAGATTCAGTTCTGTATCTTTTCAGCCTCTAGTCTGTTGTACAGAGTTTTTCTACTGGATATGTTAAAAGAAGTCTTGAAATACAATAAGCAAAACAGCAGAATAATTTAAAATAGTATTTCATGCCAGCTGAAAAGAATTCCAAGGAAAAAAAGAATACAACTGATTTCTGGATATAAAGCATGTGTTCCCTCTTTAGCAGCAGTGACAAATCCCCACCCTTCAGGTAAGTAGGTTTAAGGGCAGTGACTGAAATATTTTCTCACTCCTGATGTTTGAATATTGTGCAACTCTGGAGACTTTCTAATGCCTTAAATATAGATAAGGCAAGAAATGGGACATACTAAGGTGCATATCCTGTAGGGCAGCAGAAAAAGAGCTTGAGCTGTCACAGAAATCTGCTTTAAGGGCAGCCAGGGTTGGTTTTACTGTTGTGGCTCATGACAAAGTTGGGGTGGCTTATCAGCTACTTTCTACATGGTGGCTTGTTTCTGATTGTCATGGAAGTGTGGATGGGATGCACACCCTTACTGTCAAGCTCTGTTTCTCCTAGTGTATGTCAGAAGGGACTAGTAAGTTAAATGAGAAGCTAAAGAAGGAAGGGAAAGAAAATTCTCAAGCTCTTGTACTGATGGTGGAAACCAGTGCAGTGCCTTGCCTTGGTAAACCCTAGAAGAGAAGGGGGCTTGGTGATAAATAAAGATATTCCTTACTTGGAGGGTTAGGAGAATTAGAAGGATCTATGTATTTATTCCTAGAAAAAAAATAAAGCAGAGAGACTAACACACCTAGCATTTGTCTTGTATATTATATATTAGATTACCTGAGAAAAACTAGAAATGGAATATATGGGGACTCAAAAATGTCTTCCTTGTGAGTTTTATAAATGAGACAGCTAAAGTTCATTTAATCAACTCTGTTTTCATCCCATTCCTCTTATCCAGAGAGCAATATTCCCAGGGCAGACAGTCATGCACAGTATCTGTTTGGCTTGCCATGGACAGCTGGGCAGCCTCAGGCATGCAAGATGCTCATTAATGCTTGCTCGCTGCAGGTCTCCCCCGTGCTCACCCATGAACACCTTTTTCTGTTACTCATGAACAAAATATTGTGTTTGTATTGAAATTCTCAAAACTCAGTCTTGCAGAAGTGCTCTGAGTGTACAGCTGCTCTCTGCTTCCAACAACTTCCATGTAGCATGATGCCCACAAGACATTGTTCTGGGAAACACTGAGGACAGACAGCAATTAGAAATTCCTAGTAGCCTGTGGTGAGTGCCAGATGTACTTTTACCTTTAGGTACTATCAACCACATGTAGCTTGAGGTCCTGCTTGCAAAGGGAAAATCATAGACATTTTCCAGTTCATGAGGAAGCTTGTAAACAATTTTCCATATTCTCCAAAAGTGTTTTTGCATTTCTTTGGAATTCAAGGCTTATTAAATAGCTAAATGTGATGAGGAATGCAGGCAGAGGAATCTAATGAAGTTTCAGGCCAGTTTGATGAGGATTTTCACAGATGCCCCAGGAAAGCGATTTGCACTGGGGATATTTTTTGGGCTCAAGTTCTTCCAAAGATTGGGAATCTCCATGGTAAGTCCAAGGAAACTGAGTCACAAGTTGAAATATTTAATACCTTATGGCCTTTTAACCTGATACTTTCCAAGAACTTGTTGGTCTGCATATGAAATCTTAATAGCTAAACCTCTCTCCTGACTTTCCTCACGTGCTCCCTCAGCCCTTCAGCTCCCCTTTGCTAACAACCTGGCCTTACAGAATCAGATGTGTGCCTTGTTCTTAGCAACCACTCTTCTTAGCTCCCTGTTTGGCCTTTCTCTCTCTTTTTAGTTAATTAAATGCATTTATTTTATTTATTAAATTTTAATTAAAAAAAACTCCAGACTTGACTTATAGCCACCTCTCTTTTCGGTTTGTTTCCACTGTCCTTTTCCTGCAAGGCTTGGACAAATGTTAAAGATATTTAGGCAGAGCTAAAATGAAGGCAGAGAAAAATGTCAATAGGATTTGTGCAGGGTTTACAAAGTTTTCTGTCTGAAGTTGTCAAGGGAGCTGGTGTGCAGGTATAAAGTAAACCATTCAGACACCTGGGGATTTTGCACATCTAAACCTGGAAAAATAGAAGATTAAGACTTTAAGTGTCTTCTGAGATCATGGGGAGATTGCTGAGATAAACTGCAAAGCCAGATTTAGTGGAGCAGTTCCACCTCTATAACTAAGTTCCACCTCTATAACTAATTTCATGAACAAAACCCTAGATGTAAATAGTTCTGAAACAAGCCCTGAAAGTCAAATTGCTTTAATGAATCAAAATACTTCAAATAAGTTGTCTTAAATTCTGAAAATTCATAATCAAAATGAAAATAAATACTTGTGTATGTAGTAAGGATACCAAACTTACTGTTCAATTTAAGCAAATATGACAATGCATCTGTTAAATATCGTGGCTGTGTTCTGTCAGTCTGAGACAGCATTTTTCCAAATCAGTTTTCTATGAAATCTTATTCCTTATTTTCTACTCTTATCAACTCAAGATATTTTTTGGTTGATGTGACTGTTGCTCATTTAGAAAGGGTAAAAACTCTGTTAGCCCTTAGCTAGAAGTTATTTTCCTTCTGGCTGATGCTGTGGCTTTCTACCACTGTGTTGAGCATCACTAGAAAGGATTTAATTGTTCAGAATGCAAAATGTCTGTGCATATGGCTTCTCCAATATTGTAGCAATAAATCCATCATTCTGCCTGTAGTTCCAAATGTTTGTAACTTCCTTATATGATGCTATCTCATCAATAGATCACAATAATAGTTTCTGGATAAATAGTGCCTTCCAAAAACTAAGATCTGTAAGATTAGACATGGAAATATTTTTTCCCCAAAAGTGGTTTGGTCTTCACAATATTTGAAATATCAGTGAATATCAGAAATTTCACCAGCAGATACAGTGGCAACACCTTCAATAAAGTTACTGGTTGATTTTGTACAGATTTCAAAATAGGTTTGTTATATTTTTAATGTGCTTTGGGGGCGAATGGGAAGAAGGTAAGCAAATGCTCTCAGGAAAAATCTGTTCTTTGTTGCTCTTAAAAAATTCAAAAACTTGGCACATTTTTATTCAAAATACCTTTTAAAAATTATGGAAAAAATTATTTTATTATATTAAAAACAGATGGAAATCTTGGTTTTCTAGAAGGCAATCATGGTCTTAAATGAAAGATCTTGTTGCAGCAGTTAAAAAGAGACAAAACTTAGAATATGTTAGACAAAAGAATAAATCACAAAATCAAAACCATTTTGTTTGGTGTGGAAGATGGTCTCTTTTGTCACAAACTATCTCTGATGAAAAACCAAACTGAAATTATTGTGCAATCTTTTCATCTTCCTACTTTGGATTTGGGGGTTGGGCATGCAACTCAGGACATCAGAGTGATCCAAGCTGCTGCAAAGTATGAAAGAGCCCCATGCAAACAGACACAGGAAGGTCAGGATTCCCTCATGGGGCACAGACACATCACAAAAATGACTGACTTCCCAACTGCTGCCACTTTGGGACACTCAATTGAAACCAGATTCATGGCTACTTACCAAAATTTTAGAACCAAAAATAGTTCACTAAATCAATCAGAAAGCTGGGAACAAATGTTTTGAGGCAGAGGAATCTTGATTAGTTTTAACTCATTTAGTGTCAATAAACTGGAAAAATAAATCATCAGTCTTAAAAAGTAGCTAGAAAACAGATTTTCTCCTCCTCTTTAAAGAGGCTCCTGATGTTCCTTGCTGTTTTCTGAAGTAGTAGCTGTGATCAGAGCTTTGGAGATAAGTTTTAAGATGCAGTGGAAATTAGTGTCATGGATACGTGGAAGCCATCCACAGGGGATTTGTCTGATACTTTATGTAATTTGTTGACAGGAACATTATGAAAATCCTAGAAGAAAGTGATCCAACAGCAGGAAAGGAACTTTTTCATTCTGGATTGGGGACAAGTAGGGGGGAGGATGTGGGGGGAGTGCTTCAAAGACAGCAATTCTTAGAAGTCTGGTTGAAACTTAAAATGAAAAATATGCTTCCCTGCTCCTTGTCTGCTGGTGGAAAAAAAAAAAAAAGAAAAAAAGAGAAAAGTTTCAGTAGTATCATATATTCTTAAAATAAAAACTTGTTCCCTTGACAATTCCAAGCATCATTTATAACCCATTCCTTCTGACTGCACTGAGGATGGTTGTCTGATAAGGATGTTCTATAATTTAAAAATATATATACTTAAGTATATATACTTACGTGCACAGAAAAATTTAGATTTTCCTACTGATGTAATAAAGTTTAAAAAAATATTCCAGGAAAGGTAAAAAAAAAGTAAAAAATATTGGTAACTATTATAACTGTCATCTTTCTCATATGGAAAGAACATGTTTCTAGGAAAATAAAACAAATTTTAAAAATAGCATAATGAATTCACCCATTTGCTCTTAGCTTGAAGACTAAATACTAAGCTGGCTTGTAAAACAAAAAGCATTTCTTAATGCCAAGAGATATTAATATGATATTTAATAGGTTTAATATATTCTAATGTGTTTTAAAATAGATTTCTTCATTAAAAAAGGCAATGGAAGCATCAAGTTAGACTTGATAGTTTGTTAGAAAGCTATAAATCCAAACTGCCATGTGAATAGAGAATTCAAGAAATCACCAGGTTCCATCTAATCTCTCTCAAAAAGGTAAGAAACTTAAAATTGCTGAAGAAACATCTAATATAATTACATTAAGTTAATCCAAACAGTAATTCTTCTGAATATATCAGAAATTTCTGAATGGAATTCTCTACTTTCCTGTCTCTGTCAGTCAGGAATTTTGGACTGAGTTTGTTCCTATTAAGATCATTGCTAACTGGGGATGAGTAGGACATCAGTGTTAAACCTGAAAATTAATGTATAAAGAAATATATTTTAAAAGTCTCATATCTTTCTTCAGTCATAAACTAACATTCATGTAAGTAAAGCTATTTTTTTCCCCCAATTCCCAAGGGTCAGAAATGTTCTGGGTAGTCAGACTTGGAGTTCCTTGTAGATGTATTTGGCTGTATCCTTAGAAATTACTTTAAATCCCTAAAGAGAGAAGGATCCATGTACGTACCAAATGCCAATATAATTAATCTGGGAAAAACATGCACATTTGAGTGACTAGTTATAACATGGGGATATGCTGATCTGTGGGGAAATATCTAAGAATAAAACTATAAAATGGATTAAAAGAAATATTAAATTGTATTTTTAATTAATATTAAATTATAGTATTCATACTTTTTTCCCAAAAGTAGAATGAAAACATTTTTGGTTTATTTCTGTCTGAAAAGGACCATGCAGCCTTTGATAAAAGGAGCTGAGTTTAAAACACAGACTCTTTTGTTCCTGACACTTTTGTTCCCTTAGAAGAAGAGAAACCCCAAGTTTTCAACTTACTTATGGTATCACTGCTTCATTAGCAATAAGTCCCTATGTACTAAACTGAAATTATCTCAAGGTATTTGAAAAAATTATTTTTTAGTCAATAATGACGATAAATAAATGTTGGAAAAGCCTTCAGTATCTATATGCGTTTTGTTGTGGGCTGTTTCTGTCATCTGGAATGGATGTATGTGTGGGAAGTTAAACAAAATCACTAAGTAGAATGAGGAAAAATAAGGATGTAGCGGTTGTGGGGCCCTTGTCACAGAGAAGAATTTGGAAGGATGTTTCTGGAGCTCCTCCTTGAGTTCCTAATCCCATCCACTCCACCCAAACAAGTTTAGTGCTGTTTGCTTTCTGTCTGGTACCCACTCCTCTCCATTGGTTCCTCTCCATTGGAGGGAAAAGATGAAAAAAAAAAATGTTATGGTTGGGAGTCCATGAAGTTTTGCAGTTATGGTGGTCCTTGGAAGAGACAGAAATATAACCTTCCTGAGTGGAACAGCATCTAGAGCTGTGCCTCTCCCACCTCCTGAAGGACTATTTTGGCCACTGGACTCCTACTGGAAAACCACTGGTTCCATATCTTTTCAGCCTTCCCTGAGCAAAGCCACAACACAGTGTTTATCAGACTTTAAAATTTGCATGAGGATTTATTCATATGGTTAGTGTGGGAAAATAGAGGTGATGGACCACTGTCAAAATTTCAGGAAACTTTTCAGCTTCTAAATCCTCTCTCAGGTAGGCTCTCAGTGTGCTGGCTGCCATTTCCCATATTCTCTACACCTAAGACATGATAAAAATTCCTATCACATTAATATTTTTTATGTCTGAAACTATTTGGATCTGAAATTTTCCAGAACTAAGTTCTGGGAAACAGAAAGTTTTGTCTACATTTTGAGTAGACAGTTCAACTGAACAGTGTGCAAAAATATATAGTTGATAAATTATGGAAGTATTCCTGTAACTTGGAATTATGAGAGAAAGAAAATTGCTTTCAGTGAGATTTATTCAAATTATAGCTTTACATCATGAGTTGGGCATGGTTGGTGTTTGCCTCACTGTATTTTAGCTTAGCACCTGAGGTGTTTCAATGAGCAAGGCTGCACTGGGCACTCATGACTGATATAGATGTGGAATGAAAAATTACCAGTGAGTTCTCTGCAACACTCTGCTGTGATTCCCTATAGCTGTTCTTAAGTGTTCACAGTTGTGAAGTCTCACACAGTTTTACAGTCATAAGAGAGAGTTTCCTGCTTCTGCAGATGGTCCTGATCCAAAGAAGACCATAGCCTGTGACTTGAGGTTGGGACACATCTGTCTAATTCCAGATGCCTGCAATGAGATTTCGTGTGAGTCATTGGGATGAGGTAAATCCAGCCCTGCAAATGCCTCTTTCATTCTGTTGAGTATAAAGGCTGGAAAATATAAATTGGGTCAGTGATGAATGTTTACTTTTCATTGCTACTGAGTTCAGTGTATTTTCATTAAGGACAAATGTCTGCTACAAATGTCCCCATGTTTGTTTTCTGCAAAACAATGGAAAGTATCATGTGCAATACAAGCTCCTTTGATGTGGGATCCTATAAGCTATGATCAAACAGAATGGAATGGTCTCATCAGAATGATAACTTTCTTGTAGGGGCAAATTATATATTTTTTTTTGTCCTTACTAGTGTGTAGTGTATAGTGGAAGTAATTTTGCAAAGGTCAATAGAGGGAAACTCATATTATAGTGCCAAAGGTCTATGATTTCTCAAATAGTCTGTTTTTGGCAAGCTATTACTACAACTGTATACATTTACTATATATGGAAATTTTGAATTTTTGTTAATCATGTATTAGTTTAATTTAAAGTTACATTATTTATACCATTTTCCCCTAGGTCTTCAGAGGATTTAGAGTCTAATTCTTATTGTTCTCAATGCCTTTGAGGGCCTAGAGTTTGATTGATATATTTAATTTTGACCATAATTTCCTTCAACCATCAAATTCACTAGTCAATCAATAGATAAGTCATCATGTGCCTATTTTGTTTATATAGATATGAAGCTCTGAAAAACAAAGGGAATTGCATTCTAGTGTTGCAAAACTCAATTAAGGAAAAGGAAAATTAGAATCAGGTTGTTTCTTTTTCTACATTCCTCCCAAATTATTGCCTCTGGTGTGATTGTTACAACCACATTAAAAATACAGTTAAAATGGAGTATAACCCAAACCCTCTCTATTTACAATTTGCTTTTAGGAAACAAGATTTTGAAAAAATGGAAACAGTCCAATCAAGAGAACCAGAAAACTGGTATCTTGGTTTTAAGAAATTTTAGAAAATATAGCAATATTAGGAAACTGGTAAAAACTGGCAGTTGCATGGATGGTTCAGAATCTGAAATAGTTTAGAATAAACAACAATTAATACTAGCTACTGCATGTAAATGTTATATTATGAAAATAAATCTGTATTTCAGAATGCTTTCAAGCCTAAAAAACGCCTTAGCTGTACAGACATTTTCCAAGAGAAGAAGACAATACAGGGTGTGTCAGTGAAGAGTGATGGACAAGAACATACATCTGCAAACCACAGACGCCACTGTACAACCCAGCCATGAACGAATTTACCCAGCTGGCAGAAAGCAAAAGTTCAAATCAAGACCAAAAGTGCCAAACAAAATTATTTTGTTTGAAATACATAGTTCCAGACCTGAAGCTGTCCCTAAACTCTTCCCAGATGTCCTAACCTTAGTCAAATATTTCATTGTGGAGTCTTGCTGTGAGTGCTCTCTGGCTTGTTTATTCGAGGCTCCAGGAGGAAAGATGAATTCCAGCAGCCTGGAAGGGTACAGCTGAAGAGGCAGATGAGGCACTGAGCTGCTCTAGGACTTTCCAGTTTAGATTTCACTGAAATGAATATAAATGTTTGGGAAAGCTAGTAATATTTAAGGATACATTCACACTGAACATATTTTCAAAATTATTTAAAATACATTACTCCCATCCATTTAAATGACATTATTCTTGTAAGAAGACAGCTGTTGGGTGATTTATTAGACACTTACTTCTCTGGTACATATATGGTCCAAATGCCCCACACAATAACACAGAAATGAGTGTTAAAATACATTCCATCTGTACCTTTATCACTCATCTGTACCTGATCCAAAGAGTGGCAGATCTTTCCCAGTGAGGACTAGCCATTAAACCAGTGCAGCATATCCTTCAAATAAATAAGCACACTTTATTTCAGGCAGTCCTCCTGCAACTCCTTTATGATGATCATATTTAAGAAAGATTTAAATCTTTCCTGCACAAATACATTCTGTCTAAAATACTTTTACAAACTTGTAATAAATCAATGCTTTCAATGCTTTACTCTAAGTAAGGAGAAAGGAAAGGATTTAAAATTTAATATGTTGTTTTTAATTGATATGTTTATATATTTGTTTATATTTATGTATCTCAGAAATAGTCTGTATTAAGTATTTCTATAAAATCTATCCCAGCTGCTGTTTTGGGTGGCCACATGGAATACTTGTTGCTGTTAGTGCAAATTATGTCCTGAGCATGCTCCCTTTCACCACTGTGCAAGGAATATGCACAAAAGCAAAGTGATGATTGATGTATAGAAATATCTGCAGGTTTTCAGTGAGATTCAGACCTCTGAGTCCTCAAAAATGTTTGGACTGAATTGCAGTTAATAATTTTGGGGTTGTTTTTTTCCACAGTGAACTGTCCAAATAAAGAGAGCCTTTTTTCATATAGAAGCAGATCTCAAGGTTTTTAGAAAGAAATTGAAAGATAAGCTAAAAAAGACTGAGTATCTTGTTATTTGGCTAATCCAAATAGATCATCAGAAGCTTCATCAGAAAGCCTTTGCTATTTACTTAATGCAACACCTGCATTCAAAATTTTTTAAAAAATATATTCCCAAATATAGACGTATGAATTATTTAAAGTATTGTCAAGGATGACATATTGTATTGTATTCTCAAGACTGAGATACATTAACCTGAATCAGAATTTCTATCTATACACATAGATATTGCTATTCTAAGTTTGGAAAAAAAAAAAAAAGTGCAATTCCTGATATTTAACACAGCGGGAAAACTAGTTCTTTTTCAAAATAGCTAAGTTTTCTCCTGTTGTGGGCAAAGAAAACTAGCACAATCATTGCAAGTAGTGATGGTTTGAGATTTTAAGAGCAGCCACCACCATTAGGGTAGGGAATGTCAGCCAATCACTACATGCATGTCAAACGGCGCTGGTCTTACATGGCAGTGCCAAACACCAATATTTTGGTATTAAACTAAACTGTGCAGAGATGGTGCACTGCATTGATGGTGGACTTTAAAGACATCTTCTGAGATTTCAACAAGGCTTTTGAGACTGTCTCTCACAACATCCTCATAAGCAAATGCAGGAAGTATGGAATGTATGAGTGGACAATGAGGTGGATTGAGAATTGACTGATCAGCAGATCCCAGAGGGTTGTAATCAGTGACACAGGGTCTAGTTGGGGCCTGTCACTTGTGGTGTCCCCCAGGATTCAATACAGGGCCCAGTATGGCTTGACTTTTTCATTGATGACTTGGATGAAGAGGAGATGCCTCTTCCACAAGTTCAGTGGAAACAAATTTGGGATGAGTGGCCAATACCCCAGAGTGTTGTGAAGCCCTTCAGAAGAACTTCAGCAGGATGGAGAGATGGGCAGAGAAGAACTGTCTGAAGTTCAGCAAAGGAAAATGCAGAATCCTGCAGAGTGGAAGAACAACCCTCTGTGCCAGCACAGACTGGAGTGACCTGCTGGAAAGCAGCTCTGTGGAGCAGGACCTGGGGGTGCTGGTGCACAACCATCTGTCCATGAGCCAGCAGTGGGTCCTGGGGGCCAGGGAGGCCAGTGGGAGCCTGGGGGGCATTAGGGAGAGCAGTGACAGCAGGGAGGTGATCCTGCCCTCTGCTCAGCCCTGGTGAGGCCACATCTGAGTGCTGTGTCCAGCTGTGGGCTCCTGAGGCAAGGGAGGCAAGGGGACTGGAGCATCTCTCTTGTGAGGAAAACCTGAGGGACCTGTGCCTCTACAGCCTTGAGAAGACGTGACTGAGATGGAACCTCATTGATGTCTACAAGTATCTGAAGGAAGGGTGTCAAGAGGATGGAGCTCTGCTCAGTGATGCCAATATTGGTGGTGCCAATCTTGTCCAAGCATTAGGACAAGAGGCAATGGGCAGAAACTAATGCACCTGAAAGCGAGGAACTTCTTTCTTTTGCGGGCAGCTGAGCACTGGAACAGGTTTCCCAGAGAGGGTGTGGATTCTCCCTCACTGGAGATATTGAAGAACCACCTGGGTGTAATCCTGTGCCATATACTCTGGGATGAGATCAGAGAGGTTGGACCAGATCACCCACTGTGGTCCCTTCCAACAGGACCCGTTCTGTGATTTTGTAAAACCCTGGGAGATTCAAGCAGCTACAACATTCATTCTTGACTGAGCTGCAGACACCTGTCAGGGTGGGGTGGGGGGTGTTATGAGGAGGATTTCTAAACTGGGGTAAATAGCAGTGTTTCCAGAGTTCTGGGTCTCAGTGGACACATAAGTGTGTTTTGAGTGTCTACCATGATCAGGCCATGGTGTGTCCCACTTCTCTTGGTACTCTTTTGTAAGAAGACCTGAGGATGAAGGCTTGTGGGTTGTGGGGTGGCACGGCATTATATCCTAGTCAGAACAGCCTTGGGCAAAGACAATAAAATAACCATGACTAGGAGCTAATTTCATGTAGTTGAGGCTGAGTTATCAATACTAACCTTTATTTAAAGGAATTAAGAACTTTTTAAAGGCCCCTACTAGACTGAGAGCCTGATGTGATGATGCAACCATACGTCTTACAGTCATTGGATTCCAGGTTCTGATCTGGGCTTTGATGCCCATGGCCTCTGCAGTCTTGGGCAAGCTGTTTCTGTGCTCTGTGCTTGCAAGAAAGGAACAATGATATTCCTCCTCTTCCTCCTCCTCCTCCTCCTCCTCTTCACAGAGAGGTTATGCAAATTCATTACTGACTGTTTGTGAAGGGCTTTGAAGTAGAAAATCACCCCATAATTACTAAGTATTATTTAATAGCTCTTTTATAGTAGGCATTTCCTTCTGAATTGCCCTGTTTGATGTTTCATTAAAATGACATCATGCTCACTTGCAAATTACAGTGGTAGGTCATGTGCTTGCCAGGATAATGAACCATGAAGAATATAGACCTGCCTCCCTCTAAATAAATTAATTTGCAAAAATTATCACTGCTGAGGCCAGACTGTAGGTCTCTACTTTCTCACATCATGACTCTGGTCATATACTGGTTCTTCTTTATTTTTATTGATTATTGTAACATTAATTTGAAACTGCTCTTTCCATCATACCATCCAGGAATCTTTTCTGTCACAGGTGAAATATTGGTCTATTTGTGATCTATAAGTTGAATGTCAGAGGTTAAAATGGGACTATCATTTGCTATAACTGCACTCTTAGCATAGTCAACAAAAAAAAAAAAAAAAAAAAAAGAGAAAACCACAAGAAAATAAAAATAAAATTGTTCTACTTGGTTTTGTTTTTGAGAAAGAACAATCTTTTGGTCCTTATGCTGTAATTTTATGAAAGTGAGCATGGGAGTGCTGTGCAGGGACCATCTCAGACTTCTGCTCCAGTGTATTTCACATTTTGGATGCTCAGGCTGTGTCTGAACTGCTGGATGAGAGAGCCTCAGGCTCTTATTTCCCAGATACATTCCATCCAGGAAGCTGTGAGTTCCTCCATGTGTCTTCAGGTTTTCACCTGAAAGAGCACCTATTTTAATAGGCAGGACTCAGGCCTGGGCTTGATGTGAAGTTACCTGCTGCCAGGATGAGTATCTGGGAGCTGGGACTTTGGAAAACACCATTTATCCCACAGCCAGAAATAGAACTCCAGTGGCACTGCCAGACAGACAGACCTTTCTGGATTTTAGAGAGAAATAAGATTTTTTCCTGAAATACCATCATGGCTCTGCTGTTTAAATTCATTATTTATTTCAGAATATTCAATCTTAACTAGCAGTTTAAAAAAGTGGATATTATTTTTAGTTCATTTCTCTATAAAACATCACATCCTAGGATAATAACAGAATTGGTTATTATGAAGTGAAAATCACTTATTGGACTCACAAAAATAGTAATTTGCTATGTTACTTTATTACTCTTTGGAATGATTTTTGGCTAATGAGTAGGAAGCATCTTCAAGGTATTTCTTTACAAACATGGATTTCTATCCATAGCTAAAAACCTAGGACATCTTTCAGGAGAAATATACAGAAATAAAACATGGGCTGTTCCATTCTTTTCCTAGTTTTTTATATTGTTTCAGTATAAGGATTATATGTAGTGGGACAAAGAACAACCATCAATGTCTGTATTCTCAGCTAAAAGGAACATAACAGGGAAATAATTCTACTTTGGATGAAAAGGCACATACCAAGGACCTCCATTCCCCAAATGAAAACTGATATTCAGGAGAGATAGCAAAAGTTAATGTTCTGGAGAGCAGAACATGCTGTTAAGTGTCTATGGCACCAGTGCAGTGGGAAAATGTCTGGATATGCTATTTGCCAAATACTCTTATTTGTGAAGGAGTAGCTCCAAAGTCATATCCTACTGCTTTGGCACACTGAGAGATCCAATAAATGAAGACAGACGCTGAACCTGGCCTTGATGTATCCAATGTAATTAAGGAAGAGATCTTAAAGAACATTTTCCTAGTAAATTAAAAGAGAATGTTTTGGGTTTTTTTAACTTTTATTGTTGCAGTGTATCATTCTTGGTATCCCCAGCCAGTCTAGTTTTTGTGGGGTTGGTTTTTTTTTGTGTTTTTTAAAATGGAATCCCACTGAAAAATGTAGAAAATGGGATGAAACAGTGAAGCTGAAAAACCTGAAAGTGCAATTTTTATTTGATTTCCTGAGCTGTAGAATAAGAAAGGCAGATGAGCATAAAAACAATAAACATATTAACATAATAAATTTACATAATCATCCACATTCAGTTGCTACAATAACTTTTGCTTCCTCAAATCACAAAGGTGAGTTGTATATTACCCTTTAACTGGGGAGGGGGAAACAACAGCACAGTGAAAGAGAAAGAAGCAGCTCTGAGTGTTCAAATTAAAAACTTGCATCCTTAGATGCTTCAGCTTGGCTGACCATTTCTATTTTTCAGAGGAAAAGAGTCTTCCACATAAGACTCCTGTTTGGAAATGAATTTCCTTCCCCCACAGCCAAGGAGAACACCCTCTCTCTGCAGGCTGCTGGCAGTGATGACATCCAGAGCCCTCACAAGCCTGAGGCTTCGTCTATCTGTCAGAAATAGGAACCCAGCAGATAAATCAGTCCTACAGCCCTAGTTTTCCTGCGTTACTAAATTCATGATTAATGTGAAATCTTTTAATTTAGAAAAGGCAAATGAAAATTTCATGTGTATCCTGTTTGGAGCTGGCAATTTGTTTGGCACAAAATTCTTCCTGTATAAAATAAAGGGAAAAGCTCTATTTGCACATTAATGTGCCTTACCTAGTCTTCACATAGCAAGAGGGATTATGTCTTCATTTCTGTGCAAGTTTATTAGATATTTTCCTTCTGAATAGCTGTTGCAGGATAATTCTTGAGAATACTGGTATTCACTCTTTTAAAGTTTGTTTGTTATGGATATAAGAATACAAAGTCTGATTTTCATCATAATGAAATGACCATATTCTACATAGCCTCCAGTCCATCAGTTATTTGAAATTATATTTCAGGTCACGCTCAGTTTAAAAATTAATTGAAAATAAATTAGTCCCACAAGGATATAGCTGTGAACTGTAATTTTGAGTGACAATAGGATAAAAGATTGTGGATTTGATCATGTCACTTTTAAATGCATTTCATATATGTACAATTTTAAACTTTCCACAAGCATGCATTTAAATTGATCTTGGCAGACATCTATTAATCTGTGTAATTTAGGAGCACTATAGGAAAGAAATATATGAGAATCACTTTGAGATACTTGTCACTAAGTACTATTTCATTAAAAATGCACCTGCCATTCTGAAAAAAGCAAAATCACCCCAAACTCCAACCCAAATAAAAAAACCCCTAACACAGACTGTCTCCTGTTTTATAACTGAAATGATTTGCTAGACTTACAGTCTTTCAAAGGTCTGAGAAGTCCTGGCAATGAATCTGTGTTATGTGATACATCTACAGTATTCCTAATGATACAGGAGACTGAACAACCAGAAATACATCAATACATAGCAAGACTACATGAAGAGAATAAAAAAATTTCCAGTGTGCAGTTTGTGGTTCATCAAAGTAGTTCAAGTGTTGATTGTTACTAACAACTGGAATCTGAAGGAAATTGAAGTGTTGAATTGGCCCTTACTGAACCATAAGGGTCCCTTTGGCAGTCTAGATTCAAGTGTTTGAAACATGGGGAAGAGGATAAGGATGTGATTTCAGGTGTGGGTTGACACCTTGAAGTGAACAAGAACTTTCTTTCAAAAAAAAAAATTAAAAGGTTCAAATTCATTACAATCCATTTCTCTCATGTATAACTGTTTCAAAATATCAACAGCTTGCAAAATTAATACAGATGTAGAAGCACATTATTACTTATCCAGAAGTAAGCTAGAATTAAAAGACAAAGCCCTCCCCTTGCTCTCAACCAGGTAATGACACTTTGTTCTGCATTACTGATTAACTTCTGCTGAAGTGATGATACACCCAGGTGACACTTTGGCCTTCTAAATTTATCACTTGAGGAAAGAGGATAGGAACTAAATGTGCTCCTCCAAGGCTTCCTTTTCTATCTTTCAAAGGTGAAGTCACTAAGGTGAAGAACAGAAAAATCAGTAACTCCTTAGAAGAGTTACAAATACAGTACTTGAACTCTCTTTTAATGTTTTGTCCTATTGCTTTGCTTTGTCATCTGTCTCCTTCTGCTACAGAATCTGCATTAAAATATCTCCAGTCCAGGCCTGAGGATGTCTCAAGGATGCTCCAGCAATCTGAGGGTTTAGGAAGGGAGATCTGCTTTAACTAAACAACTGCAGTCAAGAGTCAGGGTGATGTATTCAAAAGTCAGTTTTGACATTGACTTTTAATTGCAATTAGGTTTTTCTTTTAGGGATACTGGCAGGACTGATGGAGAAAAAGTTTTTCTCATTTCAACTCTAGGAATCTACAATGTGAGAACCTAGAAAAATGAACTTAAATGAAGTTGATAGTGAAGAAGTAGCACATAGGTGAGTACTTTACATTAGGACATAAGTATTCTTTCTGGAAGCTCTCAGCCAATGGCTAGAGAGAGTTTTACAGACAAAGTTAATTAAAACATAGCACAGTTAATCACGTTTCCACAGTCTGTTTTGCCTGAGACTAACGGACATATTAAGCAATAGGTGTAGATGTAAAAAGATGCTAAGCTAAATTTTCTACATAGGATGTAAATGTACATGAGTAAATGTTAGAAATGTTAAAAAAACTATTTGGCTTTCTGGGGTAATAAGCTTCCTTAAAAAAATTGAAAGGGACCCATCAGGATCACTAAGTCCGACTCTTGTCCCTGCACATGACAAGAACATGTGCCCTTGCACATGACAAGAACCACACTGTGTACCTGAGTGTATTGTATAAACACTCATTGAACTCTGACAGGCTTGGTTCTGTGACCATTTCCCTGGGCAGCCTGTTCCAGTGCCCAGCCACACACTGTGTGAAAACTTTTTCTTGATTTCCAACCTAAACCTCCCCTGACTCAGCTTCAGGTAATTTCCCAAAGTCCTGTGCCTGGTCACCAGAGTGATGAGATTGGTACCTGCCCCTTCATTTCCCCTTGTGAGGATGCTGAACACCTCAATGGGGTTTCTCCTCAGACTCCTCTTCTCCCAGCTGAACAGATCAAGGGGCATCAGGAGCTCCTCAGGAAATAAAGATCAGAAAATAAAATCAGGAAAAAAAAAAGGCTGCCAAAACTTTGGAAAGAAAATGGATGACTGAATTGCACGTTGGCTTTCTACTATGAAAAGTTTTGGAAAAGAATGCAAAGAGTCCTATGCAGACAAATAACAGAATGTGCCATTTCCACAGCCATCTGCTATAAGGATAGGACTGTCCAGCTGTGCTATATTGTAAGAAGTGAGAAAAATGACCACTCAGGACCTGCAAAGAGGAAAAAAAATCCCTTGACAAGCCTGAAATCTTGTTTCACACCTCCCTCACCGCAGGGGTTTTCTGTTCCACAATACCATTTATTAAACTCACATCCCAGGCCAAATCTAAGCTGTAAAGTGTGGTGACTTGTGGAAAGCAAACCTAAGTTGCAGTTATCACAAGACACAAGGGAAAACAGATTAAGTAATGGACTGCAAGCAAAGAGCTTTTCCTAATTCTAAAGTTTATCACAGAGGTTGGAATTGTCCCCAGCACTTAAAAACATAAATGCTCATTTTCAAAACAGTAAAAGTGGCAGCATCAAAATTTCTTTAAAGCAGTTGATTCAAAGTGTGCTTAGGTAGAATCCCACTACTTCTTATATTGCAATTGTGTAAGGTTACTCTTTTTACCTTCATTTGCAACTCCAGTGCTTTGTTAACAGAGTGAATAGACAAATATCTCCAAGAGAGTGACACCAGCATCACAGGGGCTATCATGGGGGCTGGCCTCGGACATCAGACCTGTTTACAGTTCATCAAAACCAGAAAGATAATGCTTCTTAGGCTAGATATCACTAAAGTTCAGAATAATGTGAATAAGCCATACTTTCCAGGACCCTTGCAAGAGGTAGTTAAATAATATTAAAGGTAAATCATCAGAAATAAAAAGAAAAGGATCATTCATTTTTGACTGAAAAGCATACACATATTTAAAAGACACCTTTACAGAAAGTCATTATCAATAAACATGTAACCTGTGAGAATAAAGAACACTTCTTTTTTGAGATCAACACCACATCAAGAAAGGAAATTGCTGAAAGCTGCTGAATCAAGCTCCTGTCAGCACCTTTGAGGCCTTCTGTGAAAACTTTGCCTTTCTTGTCAAATTCAAATAAAAAAAAAACGAAGAAAAAAACATAACCAAACTGAAAAACAAAAAAAAACCCAAAACAAAACTCTTCAAGCATTGGGATTAAACTTTGAGTTAGGTTACCTGGGGAGGAGAGATTAATTCAGTGGCCATCAGAACCTGCAGGTCAAGTCCCACAGGACTCCTAATTAACCAGGCATCTTCCAAAGAGTGCACATAGTGAGAAAATGAGATAAACAGAAAAGGTCAGAAACAGAAAAGAGAAGAAGGTCACCAAAGCGTTAATCTCACAAGCAAGAAAAGTTTGTAAGCAATTTATAGTGGTGGAACTTTAAATTTTATTATGCTGCTTTGGAAACAGTGTGATTATTTGCTCTAATGTTATGTGCAAAGGCAATAATAGGTATAAGTAGTAGGTTGAAACATTCTGGAGAGCTGTATGTCACTGCACAGCTAAGTACTCTGTTAATAAATATGGGGGATCCATGCTTGCTGAGTAGGAACAATGCAATTCTGGCAGTCATCCAAGAGCAAATGAAAGGATTGGGATATGGTTTTTAAGGGCTTACATTTGAAATAGTTGGTTTCCAGCTCTCTGTTAGACAAAAGGGAGAGAAGAGAGAACTGGAGAAGGCCACCCTGGAGAAGACCTCTGGCTGGTCCAATCCTTGTAATATTCCTAAATCTCAACATTTCAATGAAAAAGGTGTGGGGTGATTTGCAGTGCACACTTATTTTCCCAGTAGCTGTAAGTGCTATATCTCATTGGATTTTGTAGCTTTGATGAATGTGTCTCAGTTCACAGCTGAGAAGAAATGCTAAATGCACACATGTTGTCTGATACAATGGCTCAGTTGAGAAGCAGTCCCTTGCCACATTTCAGTGACTTGGTTTCTTTAGACCACATGACCGTGCCCTTAGAGCAGTAATTAATCCCTCACAGGTAAAAGCATTTGTGTGTTTTACTTCTAAGTGTTCATTTTAGCCTCAGATATGAAAGAGCTGGCATTTAGTATTAAATTCACAGGGAATACGTGGGTTTAGGCACTCAGATTTCTGAAGAGGAAAACAAGCCGCGAGTCCCGTCCTCTTGCCTACATCCCTCTCTGA
Organism: Melozone crissalis; assembly: GCF_028551555.1. Taxonomy (NCBI): domain Eukaryota; kingdom Metazoa; phylum Chordata; class Aves; order Passeriformes; family Passerellidae; genus Melozone; species Melozone crissalis. Next base: position 54,602,401 of record NW_026535791.1, on the reverse strand, counting down.
GTGCTCTGGGAACCTGATCCCACAGACCAGGACTTGTTTGGCTTCCCTTCGGCTGCAGGAGCCACATTTCTGTTCAGCATAAAACCGGACACGAAGAGGGAAGGTTGGTGCATGCCCAGGTTGTGCCCCATATGGAAACAGGAGGTAATTGAGGGATATTCCAGCTCAGAGCCAGGAATTCAGAAGTGCCTCTATCCCTGCTAGTCTAGGCGTAGTCTCTGAGAATGAAAAGCACCATTGTTTCTTCTCAGACTTTTGGCAGAGTGCAGTGAATGTGGCTGAATACTCTTCCCCCACCACATAAAAGAAAGACCAAATTCCTAAGAAGTGGTATTGGACAAATTCTGGAAAGTGAGTGACTGACTACAGCAAAACCAGGCGAATTCACAGTACAGTAAACATGTAAAAACCAGAAAACTGACAATGACTCACTCCTTACACTTCAGTTGATGTGTACAAAGCGTGGGGAAGCTTCAGAACTGTTTGTTGTGCCGAAAAAAAGCATCACTGTGTTGTAAAATCATTATCTAAAATAGAAATTGCTTTCTAATTTGAATGTTGTATATCAGAGGTTTAACTTCTTCAAAAAAAGTAAAGTCAAAAATAGATCTCTAAACAATACAAATTTTAAAAAGAAAATGAAAATCTGTGATATAATATTTTCAATTTTTTAAAATTATGTCTTTGCTTTCATTCATCAGTTTCCAAGATTTTTTATAAAAATCTGAAGGCAAAATGCAAGTGATATTGAGAAACCACCTAATAGGTATCTGTACTTTATGTTGTGAACAAACATGAGCCAGCATGGATGTAAAAGTGCATCATTGTATTTATTATTTTGATGCTGGATACAGGGCTATCAATCTCTAGTCTTTCTTTTAAAAAAGATTTGCTTCCCTTGCCATATGTTCACTGTTAATATATTTTTCTTCACTTGTCATGATTTTGGATCTGACCTAAAGTGTCAGAAGCAATAAGAGTCTTTTGACTGAAATCAGATCTTGGAGATATAATTTTGTGTAAAGAAAATTTACAGGTGACCACTGTTGCAAGAGAAAACTGCTCAACACACAATTTAGATTGGATAAGTATCAAAGATTTTTATGAATTATTAATGTCACATTATTAACTAGCAAATACAAAATGATATATTCAGGATCAATACCAGGAATTGAACAGATAAATCATGATACTGGGGTCTTACCAAAGGTTACAGAACAATTACAAATTTCTAAACACTCTCCTGTAACGAATCCCCACAGCACAAATACACTCGACCACAGAGACATGAATTACTGAAATGTAGTCTTTTACATCAAATATGAGATAAGCTTCACAAACTTCTTAAGCCCCATTTTAACAGTAGTAACTGTTTTGCCTTCATTTACTTCCACTGAAAAACTATACCAGAATCCCACCATTTTCATGCTTAAAAGCATTGTTCCAACTTTCAGCCTTCATGTATTTAAAGTGAGCCAGAAGACTTTTCTTCTGGGATAGTGTTGCCCTTTAGTATGTACAGATGTTCTGGTGCTCTCTCTCTTCCTCACCATACAGAGAGGAACAGCAGTCTGTATTGCAAAATGAATTACAGAAATGGGGAGGGAAGAGCACTTCTAGGGGCTGTTCTGCTCCAGCCTCTGATGGAAACTGGGACAACTGTACCAGGGCAGATGGCATTTTGTCTGTATAGCTTATCTTTGAATACCTCACAGGAGGGAGATTCCACAGCCTGCTCAAGGGGCTCAAGGCCAAGAGTGGCTCAGCCCTGGGGTTGCCTGCTGGCCTCATCCATGCAGCTGCTGTACCTGTGACATAGAGCCCTGTTCTCTGGAGGCTACACAGATGCACAGATGTCCTCTGAAAATGCTGGTGATGAAGCATATTAGAGACCACATTGATGTTTCATATTGTATGGGGTGCCCTGTGGTAAGTCTCGACATAATTCCATCCTTCTGAAAGGATTTTGAAGAAACTTGCACGCAATGTCAGCTCGTTCCTCAGCTGTAAGGAATATTGAATATAAATCACTTCTACTGATAGTGCAGAAGTGTTCACAATGTTCTCTGTAGGTAGATGCTTGATTCACTGCCAGAACATCTACTGAGCAAGCTTTTGTATTCTTTCCTGTCATGCACTAGACATGCATTTTTGGGATTAAATATTCCCTAGTGTTGATATTAACTTCCTCAGGGGACAGATGTTCTAAGCTTGGGATTGTATTTACTTGCAAGGGCAACATTCAACAGGCACAACGCATGAAAATTTCCTGAATCATCATGTCTCAGCCAGAAAAAAAGAATTCTCTTTTTGAGTTAAGGTTTCAAGAATTCTTTGTTCCAGCATAAAATTAACTTGCAAGTGCAGTCTTTGTAAGTCCAATTTGTAGATGAGGGAGGAGAGGATAGAACAAACACCATTATTTCAGTGTAATCCTTATCCTGTTTACATGTTCAAAAAAGCTAGGATAAAATGAAGTAGGAATAAATATCCATGAAGAGAAAGTAAAGGAAAACAAGCCAGCAAGTAACCACCCTACTACATGAAATAGCATAAATTCCTTCATTCCATTTAATGTTTTTATCACAAAGGCAATGTCTTTACCACTGCCTTAAGTGTCCCATATTCTCATCCCATATTGAAATTCCTTATCACAGTCAGAAACACTATCATTGAGTTGGCAATAGCAGACCATGTGAAAAGACAGGATAGCATTTTTAACATTTTTCTTGGTGTGCTGAAGTGTTCTGTGGTCCTGTGTGGTAGAAGTGGTAGAAAAGCCTCCCATTCCTGTGAAATATAATTATTAATGTTTTCCAGCAGCATAGAAATGAAACTAATAAACATGATTCTGTGGAATTTGATTTGTTTGCTGACTTTTTGATGATGCAGCAGCACAGTTTTGAAAGTCCAAATGCAAGCCTGCAGCCACATATAATGGCTCTGGTTTATGTTTCTTATGTCTTTGCTCTCTGTCTACCCAGCTCTCACTCAGATGTTGTATTTCCATGCTCTAAGGCAACTCTGAGTAAAAAGCCAGTGTTGGGAATTCTAGACTCATTTTTCTGACACACAACCAATTGCTGGCAATGGAGTTGCAGAGCATATGCTGAAGCCATTTGGGGGCAAGTAGCAGCAGCTCTCAAAAACCTCTCTCTTGTGGCCTATGGTCACATTGTGTTTGAAAGATTGCTTTCTTTCCCTCAAGTGTACCAGATGGACTTTTTGCACATAACTTCTCAAGTTGTGTTGCAAAACATTCCTGTTGAACTGCAGCAATATGTTACCCCACTGGCAGTAGTGATTTAGACATTAGCTCGCTGTATTGTCTTTGGCAGGAATTGGTCTCAAGCCCTGTCCTGCTGAATGACTGACCTATGCTGCCCCTAGCATCTCAGGGTGTTGCAGCCAGGCACATTGTATCCTTGAAACATGTAATAAATGTGTTATGTTGCACAGACCTTCTCCCTCTACTACATGACTTTCCAGATACCTTGAAAGCAAGAGATTAACTTTTTTTCCCCCCTGAGCTTTGCAGTCAGTGGTCTCTGAACTTATATAACAAAATTGACCCAGGAATCAGGTATGGTTTTTTTCTTGGGGATTTTGAAGGTGAGTGGATTGGGGAAAGGATGGTAATATTTTTCTGGCCTCTGTAGAGTCTGACTACCATAATTCCATTCTGCATTTAGTTTGTCTCCCCAGCTCTATAGCAACACTCTGAGTCTATTGGGATTTGGGTATTTTTCTTGAAAGTTCATACTTTCTTTGTGCTGCTTAGTCACTTATGTCTGTCCTGTTCTCCACACTTGGATATGGGCTCCTTCATCAGTTCTGAGAGTATCTGGAGATTTCAGCAGAGCTGCTCAGGGCACTCTGAGAATCTCTAACCCTCTTACACCCAAGTCATTTTCTGAGTATTAAAATATGGTATTGCTTGATTTCAATCTGTGAAATCTTTTGGCTAAAAGACATTTTTATCCCAGCAGAAGAGGAAAAGCTGCTCCAAGGATACTGAGTGCAAACAACAGAGGTAACTGCAATCTGCAATGCCCACTAACTGCTTCAAGGTGATGTTTTGCACCAATCTGACTGATTTGATTACCCTGAGTGTCTCTTCCTTGCATTAGCTCACACAAGCCTTTCTCCATAATTACGACCATTCTTGACTTACTTCACTACATTCCCAGGTCCAGGAGTGTTTCTTAACAGTTTGGGGAGCAAATCTGTAATTACTGATAAACAGCATATTTGCTACATTTTCAAGAGTGAATGGGAAGAGATCTTTTTTGGTGTGTTTTCCCTTTTCTCTGTTGTAATGAAAAGGCCATACCAGTTTCTTTCAGCTGAAGAAGCAGTAGGTGTTGTTATGAAATACATATTTTGAAGTACAGATTGAAAACCATAGCAGGTTATTATAGTGCAGCAGACCCCTGATATTTTCTGGACTTGAAGGGAAAAAAACCTGTAAGTGGTGACACTTTAAAAAAGAATAGTTCCTGTAATATGTAAAAAATGTGCCCACAGCAAAAGGTGAAGTGCTAAATAACATGACCTCATTAAAAAAATCAAAACTGTCCATCATAACTGTCATTCATTTGCCTCAGTGGTGAATATTGCTGCTCACTTCAGTGACCCACACTGGCAGTGAGAGAAATCTCATCTCCCCGCTTCATATCTGGCAGCGAGCATAAGAAGCCTTCCTAAATTTATTTTATTTTCATCTCGAAGCACTAAGCCTTGGAATTTGTCCCTGCATGAATTATATTATGTGGAAATGTACTGAGTAAAGCACTGGAATTTCCACGGCTCTTCTGTGCTGTGCCTCACTGTTCCCCTAGGATGCTGCTTTATCTCTCCTTAATGACATCTGATTGCAGATGAGCTATCAAAATGTAGCTCTTTCTTCCACATTATACACCCCAAATTCCAAGCTTTGTATTTAGTTCAAAATATTCAATAGTACATTGTAAGATGGCAAGCACAGGAGTTGACATTTGGAGCCTGTGGATCATACCTAGAGATGTGCCCGACTTGTCACTTTGGGAAACATCAGCTGCTTGGGGAACTGACACCTTAGAGCTGGGCTTGCAGCAGGATGAAGTGGACTTCCTATATAATGTGTCTGTGCTCAGAATTGTGCAAATTTCTGTTCTTATTTTGATTAGCCCATATAAAAGGAGGGAGTGGTGATCCAAAACTGCATTTGACGTTTCCTTCTCTCTCTCGCTACTGAGATCAGCTGTAAAACTGCCTTTGTCTTCTATGACACAGAGTTAAGTGCAGCCTATGATTTTCTGAGATTCTCTTGATATGCTCATGTGAAAGGGAGAACACATGAAGTTATCTCCCAATTTAAACAATATTTCAGAAGACATTTCTTCCAAGCAGCCCCACAAGACATCATAATTACATATTTGTTCATCGAGAAGCAAAAAGCCTCAGTCCCAATGTTGGTGTGAAGACTTCTGACATCAAGCAGAGAATTGCTGCATTTCCTCAAGTAACTGGATTCTCCCATCCTACCCATGCACTGTGCATGCACACCCAAGGCTCACTCAGCTCTCAGGTGCTTGGACTGGCATTGCAGCAGCCCTCTACAGGGCTGCTGCTAGGGAATATTTCCTTCTAGAGGAGTTGTACTGTGCAAGAAACCCAATGCCAGCACAAGATAGCTTAAATACATATTATATTCCTATAAATATGTCTGTATTTCTTTAGACTTTCAATTTTTTTTCCCATTAGAAGTTCATTCACCCAGGAAGCAATTCAATCTTATTTGGAAATAAAGAATAATTTACTTTCTCCTTCTATTATGGAGGTCAACTGCAGCGAAATCTGAACTGAGTAGGATCCAAACCCTTTCAGTTATAAAAAAATAACAGTGAAAGTCATCAAGAAGTAGAAGGTAGAAGAGGCCTCTATAGGGAAATGTGTTCAACTGCATATTCCTAAAAGCATTTCAAAATGGCAGGACCAGAAAGGGTTAGCTAAGCTATTAATCTCAGTTCAAAGAACATGCAAGTAAATTCCCTGGTGTACAGAGAGCTAGATTGAATCCTTATGAACATGCTGACCTGCTGGATCTGAATGTTATAGTGCAAACAGAAAAAAAAAAAAAAATTAAAAATAGAAGAAAAAGAAGCAGAATAAGTATATTATTTTTCTATATAGTGGTAACTTATTTCCAGCTGAACAAATCATATCTTTTTCACTTTTCTTCTTTTTTTTTTCCTCTAAAACAAAGAGAATATAAAGGGTTTCATTTTCCCTTTTTAGTTTTCTCTTGGTAGTTATATTTATCCATTTTGTTGAAAAACTTTAGTCTCTGTCTCCAGGAACAGGCAATATATTTCAGGAAACTTTGCTAGTTATTTTTCTGGACAATCATTCTTCTTATATAGAAGCTGTCCGTATCTGGGTGGTCAGATTAATATCTCACCCTAAGTGCAAGTAGACTGGAAGCAAAGCAGTACAAGGAAAATACCAACCAAGAAAACTTAGCTTTTTCTTTTTTTATAAATAACTTATTTGGTCTTTTTTATAAATAACTTATTATAGATACATTTATTAATTACCCAGACACCAACATGTCAGATATTTATACCTTTCCTGAGTATATTAGGTACAAACAGGTCAGAGGCTTCCAGAGGCAGAAGTAATCCTTGGTCATGTGAACATTTCTGCAGATATCAGCAAGAGTAATATTTTGTAAAACAATGTGAAATAACATTATTTTAACATAACAGAAGTGTATGTGACAGAAAATGTAAGAAATATTTTTGTAGGACAAAATAAATATATATTATGATTTACATGCTAATTTTCATTAATTGAAATTAAAGGCAGTATCACAAGATCTTAAACTTCAGAAATTACAGCTAAAAATATTGGATATTCTGTATTCACTGTAACACAAAACTAATTTCTACCATTAGGCAGGGAATCACAGAATCACAGAGTTGGAAAGAAGCCAAAAGGATCATCAGGGTCCAGCACTTGGCCTGGCACAGGGCCATCCCCAAGAGTCCCACCATGTGCCCAAGGCATTGTCCAAACACTTGAATTCTGTCAGGCTTGGTGCTGTGACCACTTCCCTGGGGAGCTGTTCCAGTGCCCAACCACCCTCTGGGTGAAGAACCTTTTCTAATGTCCAACCTCTTCCAACATCTAAACCTCCCCTGGCAGAACTTCAGGTCATTCCACAGGTCCTGTCACTGATCACCACACAGAGCAGATCAGTGCCTGCCCCTCCTCTTCCCCTCACAAGGAAGCTGTAACTGCAGTGAGGTTTGCCCTCAGTCTCTTCTCCAGCCTGAGCACACCAAGTGACCTCAGCTGTCCCTCATAAAGTTTCCTCTCAAGACCCTTCACAGCTTCATGATCCTCCTTCGGACACTCTACAGTACTTTAATATCTCACTTATATTGCAGCACCCAAAACTGCCCCCAGCACTCGAGGTGAGGCTGCCCCAGCTCAGGGCAGAGCAGGACAATCCCCTCCCTTGCCCAGCTGGCTGTGCTGTCCCTGATGCCCCCAGGACAGGATTGGCCCTCCTGGCTGCCGGGGCACTGCTGGCTCATGTTCAATTAGCCACAGACCAGGACCCCCAGGTCCCTCTCCTGGCACTGCTTTCCAGCCTCTCCTTTGCCAGTCCATCCATACATCCAAGGTTTTCCCATCCCAGATGCAGAATCAATACTTTCTCTTGTTTAATTTCATATGGTTGGTGAAAGGTGAGTCTATAAAGGATATAGAATCAAGATATCTAACAAAAAATATTCAACTTCTCAACAGGTGCTTCCAGGATCAAAGTTGAGTTAATTATAACTACAGTTACAACTCCAGAATGGCAACAAGTCCAACCATCCATGTCAAGAAATGCAGTAAGGCAATTAAATGCATAGTGTACCTAAGTTTGTATTTTCTAATTTTTGTTTTTTCATATAAGGAGAGATTGAAAGCCTTTGGGATTGTTCAGGCTGGGCAAGAGAAGGCTCTATGAGAATCCTATTCCTTCCTTTATCTGACTAGCTCTGAGTAGGTAGCCTATAGTGATCATCTAAATTATCTATAATTAAAATCTAAGATACAATTGTTGTTTGCTTTGATGATTTTTGAGCAGCCTGAAGACATATGGGCAGAACCAGCTGTCTAAAATTCAAGATTTCGCTTTATTAGTCTTTCTCTGAACCGCAGAATATTTTATTTCTTTCTTTATAGAGAGGGTTGATAAGTAACCCATTTGAAACTGTACAATGGGTAACTTATACTGGCTGAAAAATATAGCAAACTAATTTTAATATATTAATTCAAATAATTAAATTAAATAAACTTGAGGTGATCCTGCCCCTCTACTCAGCCCTAGAGTCCACATCTGGGGTACTTTGTCCAGCAGCCTTGGTTGCAGTGATATTAAACAAAGTTGATGGTCCTGAGGTGTGTGAGGAAGAAGGGTAACAGGGTGCAGACTCTGCATTTCAAGAGAACAGATTTTGGCTTTTTCACAAAAATGATTGGTGAAATTCAGATATCATCCCTCAAAGGCTGAGGAGCTTGGGAAATACAGGAGGCCTTCAAGGACAGCATTGTCCTACTGCAAGGATGGTCTGTCTTTGTGCTTGGGAAGAAAAGTGTGATATTTATAGCTTGACCTAGTTATCTGTCCTACTTTGTGCTCTTTATTGACAGAGCATCCTCATTTGTGCTTCAGATGGATTAATTTGGGGCAACATGGGCCTAATTTTATTTATAGTAATGCGGACTTGGGTAATGTTTTACTGAGATGACCAAGGATCTTACTGAAGATCTAAAATTAAACCATGCAGATGAATAGGCTACTTTATCAGGTTTGAATCCCATGAAAGCAGGGAATTCGGTGACCAAAATGTATTTTGCATTGGCATGAAACAGGAAAAAAGATAATTTCATTCAGAAAGAACATTTATTCTCCTGGATTGCTTTTTGCTGATTTATTAATTTGGTTTTGTGGGGTTTTTTTGTATATTACCCCTTTTCTCTACTGTCAAAAGCCGATTTTTTATAAATACTATAAAGAAATGAATTTTAATAATCTTTTCTCAAGCCATACCAGGAGACTATCTTGGCTGGGATAGCTAGAGCCTTGCTGCAGAAAGGCACCACATGGGCTGGAAGCAGGAACAGACTGCACAGAAGGAATCTATAAATATTTCCCAGGCATATAGAAGTGGTGTCAGCAAAGCTGAAGACCCACTGGGTTTGAGCAGAAAGGCTCAAATAGACAAAGCTCTGAGCAGCCTGGTCTGACCCCACAACTGCCCCTACTTTTGGCAAGGGGTTGGGCTGAGGATGCTCTGAGGTCTCTTCCAGCCTCAGCTATTCCCTTCTGCACTGAAAGAGGCACTGACCCGCATTGTTTTGGTATGCTTGATACTTTTTACCTGCCTTTGGCCCCTGCTGGATCTCTATGCATGATTCAGTGCCACTGAGTCAGAGCATAAGTTTACCTGCATCTCTCTAGAGTCAACAGAATATATTAGAGGTAACCATACGATGCAGGAAATACGAAAAGTTTTCCATACTATGTACAAGATGACACTTAAGAGACTCAGACTTTTCAAGTAAACAATATAAAACTAAATCTAGCTATTGTTCTGTTTTCTTTTCACTTTATATTCCCTTCTTGAAATGCCATCATGTTTTCTTTCATTAAATCTAATTTCGAAATGCACAACCAGCACAGCAGTGCAAACTAATATAAAGCAAAATGTATTATATCCTCTCTGAATACAAAAAGGCCCCACTGGATCTTTGTTTCATTTATAACCAGATCAAGCCAACCTCAACTTGTCGCAGGGTCATAAGTCTGAGATATCCTAATAGAAAAAGCTAAAATTTTTGAAAGTTTTATTTTTCCACAGTGATTTTAAATGATTTCTTAAAATAATTATTTCCACTCCTCTCATCTGTAACTTATTATGCCTCATGCATGAGGAGAAGACAGACTCTTCTTTTTTTCTCTTTGTCACTTTTTCTCCTCTTTTGCTTCATTCTTTTATATCTAGTCCATAAGCTTTTTTTTTTCAAATTCCTTGTCTTTCCCTCTTTATCCTTTAAATAGAAAAAAAGTCATCTTTCTATATATATGCACTCCTTACACTTCCCCCCTTTGCACTGTCAGTGTCATGTTAATATAAGGAGGACAAGCACAGTAACTGTGCATGAAAAGTGCTTTGTAAGGCTGTGAAATGGTGAAGCAGAGATGATATGTTAGTGTGTCACCTGGGTTGAAACTGAATTATTGGTTTTTTTATTTAAAACTATTGCAAATGAAGCTGTTCCATTAGAGAATTTTAGATACATCCAGCCAAACTAATGTATAACTAATCTAATGCCTTCCACCACAGAATTATGGAGGTTTCATAAGAAACTGGAAGAACATGCAAAAAGGGTAAAAAGAGTGAAAGAGATGTGAAATACTCTGTCATAGACAATATAATTTTAATTTTGCAGTTGAATTCAGAATTTAAAATTTCTCCAGTAAGTGATGAAGCAGGCTTAGTCTGGACAACTGTATGTCAACACAGGCACAGACACTCAGGATCTGTAGTGAGTATTTAGTGCTCCTTTCTCTTGGAAATATCAATTGCATGTATTGCATCAGGGATCCCAGTGGGGAGCCTTTATGGTTGAGTCCTTTGAAAGCTCAAAGAAGTTTCAACCACACGTGGGTTGAGTATTTTATTATCTCCAGCTGAGCTCTCTTCCATCTTTTCTACACCCATGTCTATTGTTGTGAAGGTAACGGGTCTGTAGCATTTAGTTTCATTTCTGCATTACTTTGAACTGCACATTTACAAATGGATTCATTAGCATCAGGCTGGCATCTGCAACAAGATTTCCTATCGCCTAAAAAATTACTTCTTTCAATGTTAATAAATGCTTTTTATTATTTTATTTCATTCCTTCTGGACAGATAAGTGTTGTAGGATGGCTTTGAGAGGAATGTTACTGCCTTTCTCTTGTCCCTAGGTTAATAAGTGCCTTCCTTTTTTGAAAGATAAATTCATATTTTTCCAAGATTGAAAGCATCCTTTGTTTTCTAGAAATATGAGAATATGAAAAACCAGGGGAAAAGATTGTTGGGATCTACTTTTCTATTTGCCATGTTGAGAACTAAATCCTTACACAGTTAGTACAATTCCAGAAACTAAATAGTATTATCCAAAGTCTTAGTCTGAACTTTGATTTGTGCAAAGAATATGAAATGTGGAGGTTTAAAAGTACTGAAGCTGCTATGGGAGCCCATCCAAACATATCCAGACTCCACTGTAAATGTCTTCTGGACTCTACATTTGAAAGGACATAATTTTTCAGACTTTGTTTTAACATTTTAAAACAAATCTGCAAACCTTTAGCAAACAAAACCTAAGTAAGTAATATGACTTGAAGCATGACCAAAATTTAGATATTTCAACTTCTCTCTAGGTTCCTATTATTATTAAGCATACAGAAAAATCTCTTTGTAGGTAGATGGAAACATATTACTCCACCAGGACTATAGGCACACACAGTCCCTAGCATTGGAAGGTATTTGGATAAACTATTCTCCCATGCAATTCCTTGCAAATCATGCTGGTTTGGCATTTTTAACTCAGGGCCTTCTCTGAAATCTTTCTGAATGGGTGAAAAACGAACATGTTAAGCGGAGTGTTGATCTAGAAATGGTACACTGTATCCTGATATTTAAATGTTCCAACTACAGGAGGCATTAGATGGTCCAGGACCTTCTCAACTTAAATTTCTGAATGTCTACTATGACATAAAGTTATCAGTAACCAATGGCTGTTTAAAAGACCAGATAAATCTAAATACCCCTAATATAATTACATTCCTGTCAATATAATCTGAAATGAAAATGATTTTACGGTCAGTTTGTTAGTAATGAAATCATAGGGAATTATGATTTTGACCAGATGTGATCCTATGCACATGTCACGTTCAGCAGCAGTAGGAATGATCTATGGTTTCATTAATTCATACATGAATTAAAATATAACTCCATTCTGTAGATTTCTTTTCTTCTGGTAGGTATTTTGCAGGTATTTTTATCATTCTAGAAGTGCTGTAACCCATTTGCTAAGAAACATTTTGGAGAGCTCAAAATATATGATGGTAAAGAAAGATGGTTTTTAATCATTCAGTAGACATGTAAGTACTTTTTTTTTTCATTATTTGTAGCTGATCAAAGAAGTATGATCTTAGGAGAATTCAGCTTGAATTTAAAGATGTAGAAAAGTACAATTAAGAGTTTTCTCTACCAGCTTCAATTCAGAAACAAGCTGACAGACATATGGTATATTTTTGCTTGTGAAATTATATGACAACAAGAAAATGAAAATCATGTGGTACAAAACAGACAGTGGATTTGTGAAAGAAAACTAGGGCATCAGAATTAGAAATGAAAATTCTGAGTACTTCTGCCTCATTTATTTCTCAGACCAATATCAGGACAATTTGGATTAGCTGTTGCTTATGAGGAGAAGAGGGATTCAAATCCTTTACAGCAACAAGGAGAAGGGAATTTTAAGAAAACCTTATCAAGAAGTTCTGAGATACAATATTAATTTCTTTGTTGTGGTAGTGTGATTGCCGAAATGTTGAAAGGAATGTTGAAAGGAATCCCAACCCCAGCAGTTTCTGGGGTTGGGATTCCTTACACTGACATGCAAACTGTTCTATTTGTGACATTAAAAATAATTTTGATAATTTTTTATCTTCTCCAAAAACTACAGCAATATCTACAGAACCTCCTGAAAAGAAGCTGCCCCTGTTTTTCAACACATCTCCATTTGAGAACAGTTTTTAGTCTTTTATTATTTTCTCAACGTGATATAAACATAGTAAAAAATGACCAACCATTCAAATCCATTTCTTCTTTGCAGAAAAACTTTATCACAATTTGTTTAAAGACATTATTTCTTATATTTTTGAAGTTGCTGTGGTTGCACTTTGGGACAGGACTTTTGGGGAGGAACACATTAAAATCAAATTGACACTGTTTGAAATACTGATCCATATAAAGTATCACTGGCAATATTATTATTTTTGCACTATGTTATGAATGCTAACTAATAAAATGGTATCACACATTTTACTGATGGAACAGAAGATTTTCATCCGTGATACATTACAAACACAAGGTCAAATGCTGCTCATGTTCATCTTTCTGTAAATTCTAATTTCCCTAGGACCAAAGAAGACCAGAGCTGTTCTGATATTTTTTCTTTTGTTCACATAATTTTTCAATTTTTTTAAAGCGATTTTTAATAATTTTCTACTTTCTTCCACCCTACATTACACTTGTGCTATGTAATAAACTTGTTTAGGGAAGATCAGTCATTTCCCTCATAACAAGTTCTTTTGAACAGTTCAGGGATTAGCAAAGCAGTCATATACCATATTTTTGGACAGAAGACATTTCATCACAAATCTTTCTCAGCATCTCTTAGTGACAAGCAGTCATATTCTGAAGTTATTTATGGCTCCGTGCATGCACAAGTGTGAAATCTGGAAAGGAAATTCTAGTTTTGACTGGGAGGTTTCTGGCTCATATATAATTTTACCTTTATGCTAGGAAGACAAAAAACAAACTAAACCAAACCAAAATTTTAAATATAAAAAATGCTGGCATCAAGTATCTCTTCTGGGAACCACATGGACATTTTTTATCCTTTACATTTACTAGTTCATGCCTAAAGAGAATCTGAACAGGAGCAGGCACAGGGGACCAAACCCCAGAACAGGGAAGCCCTGGCTGGCACAGCACCTTGGGCCACCTCCCAGTCTCACTTCCCACCCATTTTGTTCTGTGCTTCTAAGAAAACTCTTCCATTCTCTATAGTCTTGGGAAATCTACCCAGTCCTGACTTTACCCCCAAAGCTCAAAGTAGCTTTCCTAAACACTGAAACTGTCTGCTTGGGATGGAGGTAACTTTTTTCATGTGATGTTTTAGATTTTCCTGTTAAATTGCCTTTATTTTGACCCATAATGTGTCTTGTTGTCACTTTAGCCCTTCATATTCTGTCCACCAAAGCACTGCAGGGAAATGAAAGAGTGGCTGGGTGAGGACTGGGCTAATCTAGAGGGAGATCTGGAGTAGCTGCCAACAGAGAATGAATGCCACAAGAGGGGAAAAGCTATAGAATCTGCCACTACAGATGCTCCTGGCTTTCAATGGACTGTGAGTAGCTGCCAAATTTTCTTCTGAAATCCCAACTTTCTTTGCAATCACAATTATATTCTTCAAGAGCAAGCTCTGAAGGGGAACTATTTTTAAGGACAAGTCAAGTAATTCATCACTCTGTGACACTGCAAAACATAAAATCTTAGCTTGGAATCTCTGTTTTGCCAAGCTTACAAGAAACACAGCAGTGAGAAAGGATCAGCCAGCACTACACAACAGAAAAAAAAGGCTGCGAGTTATCTTTTTAAATCTCTGTTTATCTATCAAAGAGCAACACTGTTTTGCTTCTCAGTGGCTGAAGTTTCAGGCTGTCTTGCTAGTAGGTAGTTGTGCTGCATTTGGGAAATATTTTGCTTTTTCAATGTGTATGTCCTAACCTACTATATATGAATAATCCGCAACTCTAATTATATTCAATTGTCTGGCTCCCAGTGGCTTTCTCAAGCTATGTAGTGTTTATCTGGGCCCATGCAGTGCTCAGCTGGCTTAGAGGTCCTAAGAATTCCTTGCAACACCTGATGTGCCATCAAGGTGTTTGGAAAACCTCAGGTGATTCTCCAGTGGGCTGTGCTTTTTCCCCAGGTTACAACTGAGCCAACATCCCACTGTGGGATTTCTACATCTTCTGCAAAAAGTAGAATTTGAGAGGTTGGTTGGAAAAATGAAATTCCACTCCCCAGCAGAAACCCTTCCCAAAATACTGCTCATATATTCAGTGTTTTAACTATCAGAAGTTAGACTTTCAGAAAGAAAACATATCAAATAATAATGAAGATCTTAAGAAAAATCTTTCAGTATAGACAGCATCTTTCAAGACAAAGACAAAAACTATTTCTTTCAAATAACAGCAAATTTCTTTCTCACCTCCATTTTTATTCCCTCTTGTACTTTGACTTCCATTTACAGAATAAGCAGCTGACATGAACATTGAAGCACAGATAAATTAATCTACAAATGGAACACCTTAAACTATTGTTTCAAATTTGTATTAATGTTTTCCAGCTGTATTTCAGTTTTTCTATGAAAAGTGAAGAGAAAATTTGTCAGTCTTCCATTTGTTCCTATCAAAATCCCTCAAATCACTCTAGTGAGTAAAAATATACCAAAACAAACTATGAAAAAGATAGTTCTATTTTTTTTCCCCTCACATTGCTAGGAATTTAATATAATTTTAAGGCACTAACTGCAACTGCTTCTGAAGAATTTCTGAAACAAATGTACATTCTTCTTGAGAATAAATCTATGATTCTAAACAATGGATAATTTTTTCACCCTCTCTGTGACACTTGTCATCCTACAGCTATAGTAATTTAATGTTTTTCATTCTCCATGCTCTCAAGAGTGAAATCAGGATGGACAGCTTTGAGGTGGCCCACTTAACTATAAGTTCTTGCATAAAAAAAAAAAGTGGAATATTTCCCTGCTTTGAATGTTAAAGAAACCTGAATATGCTGTACCTCAGCTCATACTTGCCCTGAGTGCTGGCATATAGCTTGTTACTACATTTTTTTCCTTTTAGGACATGCAATGAAACTGGCTGCATTAAATTTGTTGTTTAGAAGATGAGATAATTTTTATAGGAAGCTTGGCCACAATAGAAAAACTTTCAGTCTGTAATAATGTGGTAGCAGTTCACAAAATTATTAACTTAAAAGGAGGGAAGTTGTTGTGATTTATGGTAACCTGAGAAATAAGACCAAGTAACTGAAGGTAACCAGTTACCTTTAAAAGGCTGCCCAGTAAAACAATTGTGTCAGGCAACAGGAAAACTGAAGAGTGGCCTTTCTTTAAATATTGCCTCTTCATCTCACAAAGAAAAGTGTGTCTCAGGCAGCATTCACCTTCCTTCACGGTCCTGCTCACTGCAGCATATCTGCCTGCAGGATTGCTCAGCCCTGTTGGGCAAGCATGTGCTTAACCTGTGAGAATACACAGCAGAGGTGCCTTGGAATTAGATGAAATCATCAAAATTTAATGAGAATTTGGTAAAATCTGCTGAAACCACTAAACCAGTTATTCTCTTACCTATTCTCGCCCTTCCCTAAGTTAGTACAATGCTTCTGCAGAGAACAAAGTGAGTTTCAAGCTTTGCTGTTGTCTGAACTGTATTAGACCCCTTTTCAATTTCTCTAATCCTATTTCAGTTGTTCTGGTGCTGTGACTTGCACAACACTGTTTTGTCTTCAGGAATTATAACTAGGAAATTTCCTCTAGAGAGGGCACTATTGAGAACTGGATCCACCTGAATGGATAAGGGCAGGATTCACCCCACTTCTTGTTCAGAAAAATAAGACAGTAATGTCCTGTACAAGAAACTGTGACTCCTAAAGTGCCTGCAGGCAATTTCTACAATCTCTCCCTGTAGCTTTCTCTACATGATGCTCTGAACATTGCCCAGGATGAAAATGTTGAGAAGCACAGTCTAGATCATTACACATTTCTTTGCCAACTACCCAAGACCTCTGTTGAACACGCCTCTAGCTTCCTCTCTCTCCTTCCTCCACCCCAAATATTGCAGGGAAAAAAAGGATCTCATAAAGTTGAGAGCAGCTTGTGTTCTGGGTTTAGTAGTGATGGAGTAGGCACTTCACTGCTAACTGCTTTAAAACAGCCTCAACTGCAAACAATTCAAAACTCTATAGATAGAGGACATTAAGATATTCAATCTTGCAAAAACAGCTTAAAATTTGTATTGAAGGGGAAATTCAATAAAGAGTGACATTCTCTGTGGTTTCTACTTTATTGCCAGTATTTTCTGTTATGGCATATTAAGATTTTTTTTTATTAGCTATTGCCTTGCACTGAGAATATTACAAGAAACGCTTTTGTAAAAAGCTTTAATATCACTGTTTGCAGCATATTATTATAGCAGTGAGTAGTATTTTATAGCATGAAAGGAGCTTGTAAGAAAATATATATTAAATAAAATCATGGAAATTAACATTAAAATTTCAGGCATTTCTGCTTATCCTATGTGTTTGTTTTGTTTACTGGCCATATCAGCTAATTAAAACTGCTAGAATAATTCTGCCCTGCGCTGAGCTGAGGTCAGGGGCTGTGGGCAGGGTAGGGGAGCCCTGGCAGATTTGGCAGGGATAGATAATCTGGTGCTGCCCTCAAGGCCCTGCCAACAATTAATTAATTTGGCAGGGTGCGTCACACCTTGGTTAATTCGGCAAGGTGTGTCCTCACAGCTCCCAGGTGCTGAGTTTGGTGTTACTCCCCATGAGCACCTTCCAGTTTCTGCCTGTCAACAAGGTGGTGCTGTCTGTAAGGCCCTAGCAGCAGGAATCATGGGGCAGGACAAGATGAGGAGTCTGTGGAGCCATGAGTGCTTCCTGAGAGGGATGAACTTTCTAAGAAAACAGGTCCACAGTCACTGGGTCATTGCATTTCCCTGCAAGGCTGTCTGCTCTGTGCTGAAATCAATGAGTGCTGGAAGGTGGATGGAGCTCTGGGGAGACCAAGTAGCACACCAGGCTGTTTGCTGTGTCCATCTCTGGGGCAGAAAGTTTTTTGCTCATTCCCTTGCCAGATTTGAAGCAAATTGTGATGTCATCAGAGCTTTAGCTTGGTTAATTTGGCCAAGCCTCTGAAGACATTCAGGGAGCTCTGGGGGGACAGGCATGGATCCTGGTCCCCCACTGTCATGTCTGTAATCTTCTCCCAGGCTAAGATCCCCATAATTCTTTTTGATAAGATATGTGGGTCCAGCAGGAGAGCTAGAGACAGATCAGCCTCAGTGCTGGACTGTTGTTGGGTTACTTCTCAAGAGCACTGATTTAGGATGTGTCAAGGCACAGAGATGCGCCTGAAGGAAACCTTATCTCCTGGGATCAGGGAAGTGGGCAGTTATGCAGGTAGTGGGCAGCAGGGTTTCTTCCTCTCTCCTAAATCCATCAGCCACGTTGCTGTGCTCCTTTGGGTGCACTGGTTCAGGCAAGGCTTGTTTTGCTGGGGCAGGGGCAAGGGCACAGGCAGGGCTATGGGGTCTGGGCAGGTCAGGGCTGCATCTTATGGGGCTGCACTCAGCTGCAGATCTCAGGGCTGAGGCGGATGGGTGAGGACATGGTAAAACCAGGGATCATACATTTGGTGTGGCTGTTGTGTAATTGCATTCCTGGGTTATAATCCTCAGCTGGAGGAGAGCTGCCACATTCAGAAGATGTCTGGGCAGCAGGCATGGCTGGGGTGGTGGCACAGACAAGACACTGCTCATACAAAGCAGCACTGGCACTGGAGGACTGTGCCAGAAAATGACCCCAAAAGGATCCTGAGGTCATCCTCAGTCTCTGGGTAACCCCTTCCACAGGGGGCATGAGGATCCCACTTGGCAGTGAAGAAGGAAAGTGTACCTCCTCAGCTAGGGCAGCCCAGGATGGGGACAAAGGAGCAGCTGGGTGTGAGGAGGGATGCCTCAGTGCTGGGGTTGGCCCAACAGGAACAATTGACACAGCCAATGCATCCTCTTCCTCCAGAAGTGACAGTGATGGGATGGGTCAGGCTGGGGAGGGCTCTGGGGCCATGGACAGGGGTGAAGATCCTAGGAGAAGATGTTCAAAAGACCTGTTGGTGTCATCAGGATCATCCTGCCCAAAAGATGACATTTTAATGAAAATTATTCTGGTAGAGAGCTAGAACTCTGCTTTCAGGAACTGGATCCAAGGAGAGAAATAATGGTTCATTTCATGATTGCAGATGTCACTGGGCAAAGAGGCAGAAAGCAATCCAAATGAGGGCAAAGGTTATTATGGTTTTGCTTTTGCTCCACTATGAATATTTCACATTCATCATTCTGAGAAAATTCACTCATGTATCTTAAGTGCAAACTGACTGAGCATTCAGGGGAGCCACTTAAATTGAAACCATTCTTTAGCTCATAATGTAACCAGATGATACATCAAACATTTTTGCTTATTAATGCAGGATTTTGAACATGAACGTTTGTTCCATCTTCACTAATTATCGATCTGTCAATTCAGCCTGAACATCCACACAGGATAATGTTATATTCTGCCTCAAATTTCTATGTCACCGTAGTGAAGTGCTGAAAAAAGGTCTATTCTCAATCAGAAAACTTTGATGTACTTCAAAGATAAGAACACTTCATTATGTTCACAAAAAGCAGAAGTGTCCTACTATGACATGAACTCTTTTAATATTATGATTAAGTGAAGCTTAACACTAGTTTCATGAGAATAAAAGCCACTTGCTGATGCCAGTTCATTTTTCATATTTAACCCACTTCAGGTCCCCAGTTCGCAACAAAAATGCTTACATCTTTAAAAAATATTAGGTTTTGCTTCATAGCATCTCACAGAATTACACTGCCTTGTATTTCGTGCAGTAAAATGAAACATTTAAGTCACTAAGTTGACATTAGAAAGAAAAGATTTTCATTTCACTGTTCAGAAGGCCACACTCTCTTTTGTGTAGAGGAGGCAGCTTAATGGCTCTCTTGAACGTTGCCTTTCTGGACTGTCTGGAAGAGCTTTCAGTGACACAGAACACATCTGGCACTAACCTGTGCATTTATACTAATGAGTTAAGTGAATTTTTCTTAGAAAGAAAGGAAATTCACTGTGCAGGAGAAAAGAATGCCTAACACAGGTCTTCACCCTAAGTAGACTGTGCACATATATTTTGTCACCTTTTTGTCAGTAATTTTGTCACTCTAATGAGAGAAAGTGCGAGAACATTTCTGGACTTAAACTAGACAGTTTGTTGGTACTCTACCTATTTATAAAATTCATGACAAATTGTTATTCCATTTGCTAGATACCAATCCAAAGAGAAATTAACTAGGAAATAAGAAAGCCTTATCCCTTTCTGTGGGATGAGGGTAGAGACACAGTCATCTCTTTTCTTGGTTCTCTGTCTTTTCTTTAAACAGTTTTCTCCTCTGCTGTTCACAACCCTGACATTTACATCTCCTGCTGCCCCAGAGTCCCTTGCCAACAAGGATTGGTATAGCATCTCCTAAAATGTTTCCATTTTCCTTATTCCCATTCTTTAGAAAACTGCTTTGCCATATGGTACTTATGTCACATAATCATATCTGTTATGGTCATGTCTAAAATTTAAGAGACAGAGAGTTTGATAGTACCAAAGCTAAAAGAGTATGCAGCGCAAATATTTAGGAATTGTGTGAGTAAAAGTTGTCTGCTGCTTAAACATACATCTTTGCTAGCTGTCCATATTCCCTTTATGCACTGTGAAAAAGAATGAGGATTTAATCTCATTCTGAAAAAGACATCCAAAATAGGTGAATCAGAGGCTGTGGTGCCTGTTTCTTTCTGGGGAGCAGAATGGCAGCCTAAGGAGAATAACTCAGTTATGTTCAACATCTAGAGGCAAGATGCCTGTGGTTAGGTGAGATGAATTTTTCTCCTGCTGACTTGGATCAGGTCCACTCAACCAATGAAACTGAAACTTCTCATGTGGCATCTCATGAAATTTCAGGCTGTAGTATCTAACAATAATAGTTTCAACAAATCATGTAGGTTTCAGTTTGTTTTGACCTTGTTGGTGCAATTCTGTGCTTATTAATCAGAGACATAGTGTTTGCTGTTTAAATCAAATATTTTGATTGCATTGTTGCTCACGAGATCTACTTAGAGGCAAAAATGCCATTATATCTCTCTTGGGATGGGGAAAATAATGTTGGCTGTGTTGAAGTCTTTCCATGTGAAGCTTTAAAAGCCGAGTTCCCAAATGCCCATGTGCATAGTAAGGATAGAATCAAATACTTGAAGGCATTTATGCTTGTAAAATCATTTGAATAAATAGGATTTCTGGAAATTTAATAATATACTTAGTTCAAAGTCTGCATTCTATGGTTCATAGCAAATACCAAGTTTCATAGAGCTAATTTTCATGAAGCTGTAAGAATAAAAGCATGAAAACCAGTTAAGCATGTGGAAGTATTCTGGATTTTTAAAGTCATGCTTTTTTGGGACTACACATTTTTTCTTCTCTCAGATTAAAATTTACTTTTACTTCCTTTTACTAAAAACAAGGCTTTCAAGGTACTCCCTTTTGCTTTAACCCCAGTTGGCATCTCAGCCCCTCCCGGCTACTCCTCACTTTCCCACAGGGGCATAGGAGAGAAAAAAGGAAGGGCAGAAGATGGTTTTAACCATCTCATGGGCTGAGATAAAGCAAAAGCTGCAGGTATCATTAAAGCAAAATCAGCAATTTATTACTAATTCCCATTAGCAGGCTGTAATGGTTAGTTGTGAGGACAAACACAGTAACTCCAAAGGCCCCTCTTCTTCCTCCTCCTTCACCCTAAGTTACACGCTGAGCATGACACCGTACGGTGTGGGATATCCCTTGGGGTCAACTGTCCAGATTCTGATCCCTCCCAGCTCCTTGTGAATCCCAGTCTGCTTGGTGGGACAACGTGAGAAAGAGGAAGGGCCTTGATGCTGTTTAAGAACTACTCAGCAATAGCTAAAACATCCCTGAATTATCCAAGACATAGCACCACACCAGCTGTACCCTCTATATTCACACAGAGTTGCAGATCTTTTCCATGCTCTCACTTGTTAAAAGCAAAACGACAATGGATAATAAATAAAAAACTCTTACAATTCAAGTATGAAATTCTTATCTGTCAGATCACCATGGTTCAGAAAACTGCAGATAATGGGACAGACTTTGAAGCTGACACTGAGAAAGTTTTCTGGTTTTTTGCCACTCTATTTTTGCTTACATTTGAAATAGCAGTTCAGACAATAAGATTTATTACAGTATAAAATATAGCATATGAAAACAAGTGAATGTTGCAATTGTAGGTACCAGATTGTCATCCCAAGACTTTGCTACATATTTTAATTTCCAGTTCTAGGTTTAGTAAGCACAACGTAAAACTAGAAGGTGCTGTGAAGAGATGAAAATGTCAAAAGAGCAAAATAAAAATGTTGTTGGAAGAGTTGTATATAACCCCCAGGCTATGAAACCATAATGCTGACAGAGGTAGAGATTCTGCTCTATATGCATATAGGTTTGTTTAAAAATGTTTGGTGAATGCAGAGCAGTATCATGCAGTTGTAGTTTAGATTGCAAGTACAAATTATAAAATACATTCATGATCATGAACTGTAAATGAAGCAATAACTTCTGACTGTGTAATTAATATGTATCCTGTTGATTCAATTTGTACTGCTTAAAGAGTTTGATTCCTTCTTGTGCCAGAAACATTACCTTGTGTGTAATAATGTCCACTGCATCAGAGAAAGAGATGAAACCAACCACCATGCTGTGTACTCTACATTTCAGGGAAAATACAGTGACACTTTCTGAAAGGACAAAAGAATCTTTATCTGATTCAACATAATTAAAAAGCTCTATATTCTCCATTAGATGGGCTCAGGAGAATTTTGACTGATATACAAAGCTTGATACAATCCTAAATCCCCTGAAATCAAAGGAGCTGGAAATCTAACTGTGGTTCTTGCCAGTGGCCTCTCTTTTTCTGTAAACCCACAGACTGATTTCAGTTCTCCTTGAAGTGCTCTGTGCACAAAGTTCTCACCTATTCTACTCTGAAATCCTCAATGGGAAAGTTAGATGACTTCAATATATGTTCATTGAAGCATGTCCTAGATATCTTTTGGTCTCTCACATTTGAAAATGCTGGTAGGAATAATTACAGGATGAAATTTCCAACCTCCAGTGAAAGGTCAATAGAAATTGAAAGCAGTTTCACAGGGATAGTCTGCATTGGCTGCAGTCCATGGAAGAAGTTATTTGTCAGCTATTATGTCAGTAAGCAAAACTTCCAGGTGGATTTCTCCAGGAATGAGAGAGCGCTCAGGGACTTGGAGCAATAACAAAATTCCAGACTGAGCTGTGTGCTTAATTAAAGCTATAGACAACAACACGAGATATATTTGCTATTTGCTTTTAATTTGGGCAAGTTTAGAACCATGTTAGTTCACCTTGATTAATTGTCTAGATGCTGTTAAAATCTCCTTTTGTCACTTCCAATCCCTGCTATTTAGTGGGGTAATGTATGGGAATAAATAATCTTTGGTTTCATTCATGATAGCAGCTTGATAGTCATCCCTCAAAAATTACAACAAAGTCTGCGCCTGATGTATCAATGATCTTCCACAGCTGCTGCTGGGAGGGAGGAGAGGGAGGAGGAGAAGGAGCTTTCTTCCCTGGATCACAGCAAACTGAGTAAAAGGACTAGTATCATGCCTTCAAATCAAATTAGTTATGAAACTGTCAAGAAAATTGCCTTTTTTACCATAGGTTATGGTTCTTGGCCTATCAAATATAAATTTTTTCCTTAGGTGGCTGTCTTCAAATTGTGTCTGATTCACTCAAACATTATTCCAGTTTCTTACTATATATATTGTTATTATATATATTATATTCTATTCTATTCTACTATATATATTCTTACTATATTATAAATATGTTTATTTCAATATCTTTATAATGCCACAAGGTAAAATGAGTATTTATAAGGAAGGAATGAGAATCTATGCAGCATGGAATAAATTACTTAAAAGTCAGATATAAAACCTGTAAAATACTTGCAAGGTGGTGTTTCTTTTCTTATTTAACTTTTTCTTTGATTTTTGAAACTCTATACTTTTGCTAAAATGTAAACTGCTGTAGAAAATAAAATTAAACTCCCACAATACTTATGTTGCGTGTAAGCCGCATAGGGTAGAGTAGAGCTGTAGATAATCTATAACATACATGAGTATAGATAAGGATGATGGAGTGTTGTACAAGCACACTGAGTTGGCCCTGGTGCAAGGTACAGTAAAATCTTTAATGTCAGAAAGCACCAATGTTGAACTGATAGTAATAAGGGCAAATGTCAGATGCATTAGCAACACCTCTGGGATGCTTTTTAGGAGTCTAAATGTCCAATTTAAAGCGATAAATATCCTGCTATAATCCCAAAAGAAATAATTCATGGAAGTTAATGATTTGAATATAACAGGTCTTGGGGCTAAGTCAAGACACTTGGGCTTAAGAAATCTAGATTTAGTTTTTGCTTTGTGAAATACTTCCTTTGGGATTTTGAGGAAACAAATTACTTTGAGTTATCAAAGATCTCTTTTAAAGTAAAGTTCAACATGAGTCTCATATTTTTTCCTGAATACAAATTTTAGGATTCTTCAGCAATGAGTACTTTGTGAGAACCATGAGTTAGGGAAACATGAAAGTCATTCCTAGTCTACTCAGAAGAGATTTCCAGTCAGCTAATACTCTTCTAGTAAATGATACAAATTTACAAATAATTTTGATCACTACTATAGTAAATATATTTTTATTATATAATGTGAAAGATGCATTCCTGTATAAAAAATATGCACATAATCATAATTCATTACACTTTAAATACTATTATAAGTGATGCAATGTAATACAATGTAATATTAACACCCTCCCCCACCAAAAAAAATTAAAAGTTATTGCTCGGACACTAAGAATTTTCTGGATTTCTTGTATACAGGGATATGTATAAAATATACGCAGACAATATAAGAGGGAAATCACTACATATGGCGTGATGTCTCTTACAGGTTTACGTATATTTTTTTTCCTAAAGAGAATAGAAAAAATAGGAAAGATAGAGCTCATTGTAGCTCATACTGCGGCATTTTGATTTAACTTAAAAGAAAGTGGTTACTTACAGTAGCACCACACTCACTGCCCTAACAAATGCTTTTTTTACTAAAAAAAGGCAAAAGCTAAATAATTTTTAAAAATCAGATAGTTTGCATTGCTCTTCAACAAAAGTGTCTCATTTGTGATTTTTGTCATAAAATCACATTGGTAGCAAGCCATATATGGTGAATTTTGATTTGATCTGCAAAGATGTTTCTTTTAAAGGTGTGATCATTCGCTCAGTCCTCACATGAGCAGTTTCCCAGACAGTTTTCTGGGATGTAAGTTTTGTTGGTCTTGTTTATTTGTAATGTTTAAATCAACTTAAACTATTTTTGTCCTTCCACTTGTAGGTACTTACTATCTGGTCAATGAAGATGACTGTGTTTCTCCATGTCTTCCTCACACAGTTTGTGAGGACCTGAAGTTTGTGAGACCTGAAGACCCTGAGATCCGAAGATGATTGTTTAAATACAGATAATTGTGGGAGGACAAAAAGTAGCCCAAAATGGGAACAGGAAATTTTATAACTTTGAAACACTATAGATAACCTGAACACCTTATTTAAGTAACAAGAATAACATAAAAGAAATGCTCAAAGTGGGGAGAGCAGCAGAGTTCTGTGGTGTAACTATAAAACAGCTATGACAACAGTAGCTGCAATTACTTTGCTGGAACTGCAAGTCACTGACATTTTAGAATGTTAGAATTTTGGATTTACAGTAGTGTTGGATGGGAATCAAGCACAGTACAGGAGTATAGACCATAGGTCTCCTAATAAAGTCCTGTTGCCAGCTCTGGAAACACTTAAGCTCATAGAGTTCTTCGTTAGTTCACTCTTCCACCTTGTCCAGTCTCTTCTGTAAGATGGCTCACCATTCTGACTCGTCCTGGTCACCCTGCTTAGTGCCATCAGCAAACTTGGCGAGGGTTCTTCGATCCCAGCAACCAGAACATTTTTGAAGCTGTTTAAAATAATTTAAGAAGGTGTTGATTGTGTTTAGGACTAGGTTTGATTGTATTCTTTTTGTGAGAAACTCGTCTGTATATGGGGTTTGTTAAGAAAACAAAAAAGTTCATTTGTAACTTGCAACTCCCACTTCTAAGTAAGAACGCACATACAGAATTGACATTCTCTGTTTAAGACACTTTCTAAATGCTTTACTTCATCAAACATGGCCAAAGATTTCTGTCTTATTCTGAAAGAAATACAGCAATGTCTAAGGTATCCATTTCCTTTGTTAGCAGTTAGTCTGCGTCTTAAACAAAATAAAGAAAGTCATCCAAGACTTCCAAACTTGTGTGTGTGAGGTCGCTATATGGTATAAATTGGGTATAAATTGTTCTGTTTTCAGCTTCTTTTAATGCATTTTTTATTTTTATTAAAACAAAAATTAATTAGTCAAAATGAAAAGCCATTTCCCAGAAGACCCAGTTTCTTATATTCCTGTATTTTACTGTGAACCTTGTGGTGTCATTTGACATCTTCAAAGAAGAGTAATAGCCAAGCTGCAAACACATGCCAGCTACACAATACAAACCTACAGCATATTAATCGGGTGACCTTTGCACTTGGGAAATATCTAAAGTTCTTTATTTATAAAAACCTATCAGCAGTACAATGTTATATATAGTAAGTGCTGTATATATCAGTTGATCTCTGTGTATAGTTTATGGCATCTAAGGTGTAGTAAAAGGATACAACAGGCTTTATCATCTGCACCCTGCTGGTTACTTGATAGGCTTTTCTGTTTAAGATATATGTCAAAGAGTAAAAAAAGAGTGTATTGAAAAAAGAAAGGTATCTATTAAAACAGTAAAACTGGCAACATCTGGGAAGCCCATCAATAGAATTTTATAGCTTGCATTTGCTTGAAGTTAAGGTTTATTACATGGAACGTGTGGTAAAAGAATCATGTCATTTCTCACCTAGTTGTTATAGCAGAACATGAGGAGTGTGTGTTCTATCCATTCCTAACAATAAAAATCACTTCAAGATACACACACACACACACACAACACATCCACCAAGTAGTTCATCTGGCTGCTGTGTGCTAAATATGAAGTGCTAGATATGAATCAAAGTTTCATGCCCATCTATACAAAATTATTGAAAAACAGAAAAGTGAAAATGTTCTTGCACAGGATTGGCATACACCAATATTCTTTGGATTGTGTGTAGAGTAGTGCACAGTCATTGCTAAGAACACTAAATCTGATACTATTGTGCATTTGTTTCAAATGATAAATGAATAGACCATATTGAATACCATGGACAGAAAAAGAATGCTGGAGATACTTCTTGCATGCTCGGGGAAAAATATGAAGAGATATAAAAGCTTGTTTAAAGGACTAAGCCTCAGGAGTAAGAGCTCTCTTAGAAGACTCAGAACCCATTTATCATCTGATTTAATGTGGTAACTTCTTTTGCAGAAGTGGCACTACAACATAGAAGTACACTTGAACTGCTCTTAAAGGATATGTTGAGTTCCTTCAGTTTCCTTCATCATCAAGATGCAATTTTTTCCTGCCTCAAATACTAAAACATGTAGAAATATGCCTCCTTCCTTTATATGCAGACTCTCTGAGCTTTCCTAAAGATGAGAGAGCTTTTGCCAGTTCCAGGATGATTCATTGCTTTTTAAAATAGGCCATATTTCAGTTTATGAAAACATCTTAACTTGAAGATTAAAGAAGAAAAGCAAAAGAACAAAACTAAACCCTGAACAATGTTTCAAAAACTTCTTTCCTTTTCATTTTTGGATAGTTTGGCAGAAATGATGAATAGACTAATTTCCACCCTCTTAAATAAGGGCCTCTATTATGGAGGTCACATATTTGGTGCATCCCTAAATCACTATAATAAATATGGAAGAATTTATTGTAATGAGGCATATGTAGAAAAAGGAAGTCAAAATCACTACTGCATTAGGAAATTGCAGAACTTATTCATTTCTCACCAGATATGAGAGCTGCTCAATCCTATTTTATTCCAGTAGAAGCTATTCTCTATTCAGCATTTTATAAATAGAAAACCTGGAAATCACAACACTTATTTAGACATCTAACTATGTACTCTTTTATCTCAGTTAAAAAATTGGTGAAAAGCCCTCAGGCTCCTTCCTAAAAGTAGCACTGTTAGTTATTTTGGAAATGATTCAGTCTTATTACTTATATTATTTTCTAGGCAACTGTTCTTTACTTTTTGACTGGGTTAGGCTTAGAGTAGGTTTTTTTACCAAGCTGGATGAAATTCCTGAACTGTCTCATATAGTGAGAACATTGAGTTCTTTTAAAACATAAATTAGATGTGACTGTGGACTATAAGAAAAATTTTTTAAAATTGTGTGCATAAGAACAGAATAATATTTAAGTACACCATCAGTTAGAGAAATTATATTGCTGTTTGGTAACTTTTAAAAATTATAATAGATATGAAGACTCTGCAAGCTGTCCAGATTTTAAAAATTAGAATTGAAATAATCCAGATAGTAAAGACTGCTGCTGAAGACCTATGAATACAAAAGGAAAATCATAAGTATAAGGTTCATAGGGATTATTTAATTATATAAAAATTTCCAGAAAAAAATTAGTTTAGAAAAAAAATTGTCAGTAGCTAAATAACATATGAAAGTTACCAGTTGAAGGTAAGAGTTTAAAACTGTGAAGTATAAAATGGTTGAAATATTTAAATGAATGGAAATTTGTTTGGGTTCAGAACCACAGTTGCTTTCTGGGTAAACATTTTCTGTCATTATTTATTCTAAGTTGTTCTGTTTTTCTAGTATTGCATGAAACGTGTTATGGGTCCTACAGCATGCAAAGACAACGTCACACACAAGTGAAAACAGAAGGAAACAACTGGCTACTCTGATCTGGCTAAGGATCTTTTTCATTGTCAGCATTAACTCTCCCATTCTCAAAAGGAGCTAGACATCTCAACAAACCACTTCTGAGCTACTTTTATTTTTTAGAAGTTTTTTATTAAAAGGACAAAATTTTTACGATTTAATTGTGATGATATGCCACATTTTGAAGACAATGCAAAATAAAGACGAGTGTTCTGGGTCCCACAGCTACAAAGAATTACATTAAGTAAGTTTAATTTACATGTTTTACAGCCATATTAAATAAATATGGATTTAATTTTAAAAATTTGTTTAAGAATGAAATACAGCATATTTTTTCTGATTTTTTTTTTAAAGGAAATGTAGTAGACTGGAAGTAAACTAACCTATCTCCTTCCCCCACTCCAATCTTTCCAGGCATCTTGCATGAGGTAATACTTACAATCCCCTACTTGCTGGTAATTATCTGATGTGGTATTAAGTATTGTCTGATTAATTGCCAAAACACTTTTCACAGTATGAAGAAAATTTAAGTTTATGAAGGGAGGGGCACAAAGGTAACATATTTTAAGTAACAGCTTTTATACTATAGTATATTTCACGAGCTCTCATTTTCTGTCTGAAACTTTTCCTGAAGTGATTTTTGATACATACCACATGACAGAACTTTCTATGTCATGTCTTATTCACCTAAGGATTTATCTTTAGATTAACAGACAGGCTAGCTTGGACTATTTTTAATGGAGGGGGAAATCTCATTACACAGTGAGAAGATGAGTATTTCTGAAATTAAAGATAATAAGCCAAAGGCATTAAGCTATCAGCTGTCTTAACAGCTATGATATTGACTCTTCTGAACATCAAAGCTTGGTCTAAATTATCCCTATTATTTCTAGATTAGGGGGGGAAAAAAGGATCCAATCTGAGAATCATCTTTTTCAGAAAATTACCATATTTTCCACTTTTTGCATCTACACGCTATGGTTATGGATAGTATTTTCTGAAATTGTTTGACTAATAATAGTGTCAAACAATTTTCCTGGCTCTTTTAAATTATGCAGTAGTTTGTTTATTAAAAAGGAAATTGTATACTCTAATTAATAACCCTCTGCTAAAATGTAAAACTTTGCCATTTTTTATAAGAAGAAACAGGCAATATTTATTATTTGAATGATCAGAGAAAGAGGAACATTGAAGTGTGTCTTTCACTTGATTTCTAGAATAGGCCAGAAAAAACACAGTTTGACAACTACAGTGCATTACAGAGTGAGAAATCAGGTTTTGCAGTGTTTCAATCCTCTAATTTCAGACTAACTTTATGCATGAATATAAATATATGTAAAGAAGACCAAAATTTATGTTCATTAAGATGACTTCCACAGACAATACCTGATGCTTTGCAGAAAATACAAATTACCATGTCCAAATTGATTGGAACATACAAGACTAGAAATGATTTACCGTGAGACTCCCATTTTTCCCTATGTATTAGTGAAGGGCATGTTTTCAATTCATTCATACATAGATAGTAAGAATGTGACGAGATTTAAAACTTACTGGCTTTAGCTATTGGACATTTCATACCTGAGAAATGAAGAAATAACTATATACAAATTAACAAATCAAATCAGTAACAATCAGAAGCTCAGCCCAGGGAGAGGTCTAAGATGCACAGAAAGGTTGAAAGGTAACAGGAAAAATAAGCTATGAATTTGCATTTCTAATCCAGTCTGCCCAGGTGCCAGCTTCCCACAACTCCAAGCACCCATTCAGAAGTTTCTGGCTGAAGCTTTGTGAAAAAGGGCTTCTTACATGGATATGCCTGTCTAAAACCAGAAATTCCTTAACAGGTGCACTGCATGTTTCTACCTCTCCAGTGCATCAGGATTAATAATTTTGTCCTTCCAATATTTTAGTAGACACTTTTAATTTTTCAAAATTTATGCAGATTTCCAGCATACCCTAAAGCCATAAACACTTTGTCTTTCTTGAAATATGTATTTCATAGTAACTTTCACCTTTATAAAAGAGCTTTCAATGACAGTGGCTTAGATGCTTTGTCAGTGTCAGTGTTACATCTTCGGTAATCCTAAGTATTTTTATCTAAAGGTTTTATGTTCGGATTCAGGAACTTTTGGAATTGTTTTCAATGAGAGAGTCCTAAAAAAATGTTTGCTTCCAGTAATGGCATATCAGACACCTTGAAGTGTATAATTTCCCAGAAATGCTATGTATGTTATTTCAGTTAGGTGTGAATGGAATTTGAACTTGTGTGGAAGGTTACGGTAAGTGAACTCTGCAACAGACAAGATATTGGAAAGGAGCAGTGCAGCAAGAACAGACTGTCAATAGCAGTTTATTCATTGTGGAATTCCAGATGAGATGTTGAAAGATAATGATTCTGATCTGACTCCTTGCTATTCTCTGTTTGAATATACTGTCTATATGTTTTAATATACTATATAAAACCTAATCAAAGTATGTATATATAATATACTATATAAAACCTAATCAAAGTAAAAGGGGTTGCAATAAAGGTCCATGTAAATAGTGAAAAATTAGATAAAAATAAGGAGCTATCATATATTTTAAAAAGTGAAAATTAGTTCCAAAGGGTGAAGACCAAGTATTTAGAGCTTTATTTTATATTTTTAGTACTGAGAAAAATTCAAGGTGCAAGAATAACATGTTGGAGGTTAAAATCAAGTATGTGTTCCAAAATTACCTAAAATATTACATCCTTCTCTAGGTTTACAAATTCCTGTGTTCTGAGAGGAGATGGTCTCTTTGTCAGGACACCATTTCTGCCAGGAGACAGGGTATCAGCCTAAGGTTAACTTGAACCCAACTCACATGCTCTGGTGAAAAGCTAGGGTTCTGCTCATTATAACACTTCTCCAGTGCTTGATTAATTTTGCAATGCAGCTTTAAAGGAAGGAAAGGACTTCTGAGAGAGGATATTGTTATTCAACATTTTCTACTAGGACTACCCCAAAAAATAATGAATTTGAATTTATTAGCATCTATTGATTATTCCTGTCCATGCTTTCTGTGTTTCATATATTTGTCTATATTTTTATAAAGGTACACTGATATCTAAATTTGTAGTGTTTTCTATTTTTCTGAGAATGAAATGTGGATTTCTTTATTAATTTAAATGTCCATTATTCTGTCTTTTTTTCTCAGATTGAAGGTCTGAACCTCCACTCTGATATAAATGGCCTCCTCTGAATCAGAAGCCCTACACAAGAGCCAGAATACAGCATTTTATTTGTGATATTCCATCTTTCAGCGAGAGAATTGGGAATCTGTGATGGGCTAATATATTTAATAATTGTTAAATGGTAGTAACTGCAGCTCTAATACTACTCATTCATATGTAATGATAAAGTTTTCAATTAGCTTGCTTTTTTGTCCCTCAGGAGTTTTGCTGCCTCACAAGGATTCTGGTCAGATTGGAATTCGCCTTTAAGGTAGATATCTGCTTTTTAGAAAGCACATTTGACTTATTTTTCAATCATCAGGCCTGACTGGTGAAAATCTTTCTGGGGTAATGAGGAGAAGGTAAGGCTGATGCAACCATTTGTAACCATTACTTGTATTAGGCTCTCTCTGCATTAAGACACCTACATGAGAACTGTAGTGCAGGTGGTTTGTGCAGCAGATAACTTATCATCCACCTAATGTGAAAGCAATGAGAGAACTGCCATTTAGGAGCTCAGATCACGGAGCTAACTGCCTAGTGCCATGTTAAAGGTATTTGTAATATTTCCTGGCCTCATGCTGGACTCACTGATTATTTGTCTAGAAAAACACATGACAAAGTTTTGCAAATAATAACCAAATGAGAACCTTGTTGGACCTATGTTACATGGCTTTGCAAGGGTCTTTCAGGGGGAAGCAATAGACGAGAATCTTGACTCATGATCAGAAGGCTGGATTTAATAATTTATGATATATAATACATTATAACTATACTAATAGGAATAGAGAGAAAAGTTCAGAAGCTGCTAAGCTAAGAATAGAATAGGAATCTAAAAACAAGAGAGCTCTCTGTGAATCTGTTCCAGAGAGCTTGGTCCTGTGATTGGCCCTTAATTGTAAGCATGGAACATGAGCCAATCACAGGTGCACCCTATTGCATTTCACAGCAGCAGATAATAATTGTTAACATTCTCTTTCTGGGGCCTCAGTTTCCCAGAAGAGGAAAAAATCCCAAAGAAAGGATTTTTATGAAAAGATGTCTGTGACAGATCTATCCCTTCTATCTATTAATTTGAGGAACCTTGTCTATCTTTCCCCAGAGAAATTAGAGCCCGATTTTAATAATATTTTTTTCAGTGGACTGGCATCTCCTTTCTATCTTTCTAACTCATTATGAAGCTATCCCTAACCATCACACTGTGATACATCGTATTATATTCCAAAATTTTAATTAGTCTACCATCACATAAAGAAACCCCATGTCAGTTCTGGACTATTTCATTCTGCTATGTAATTATTCTTCTGTTCCTATCTTACACTGATTAGGAAAGCATGCACTTAACTTCTTCAAATGCTAAGAATGGGAAAGGTTATTTTTAATGAGGAAAATATAAGAAATTATGATTAGAGACCACTTGGAATAAAAATCTCTCACAGTAGTCAGAGAGATGAGTGTATGACAGAGCCTGGTGTTCAACGTGCAGGCTTGTTTGTTTGTTTTATTTATAATATTAAGCAATTTTGCATCTTAATTTTTTAAATTTATTTTGGAAAGCAGAGTCTAAAAGGTACTTTTGAATACTTTTGAATAATACTGGTGATTTTTTTGGAATTAAAAAAATGAAAAAGTTATAGATGTATTTAATGAATAATTACACTGAGATAATGGAGAATGAGCTCAAATACAAGGCATAAAATAATCCACATTTGTCTGGGCAAACACATGGCTAAGTTGTGCTGTTGTGCCAACCATGGCCTTCAGATGAACTTCTCTGATTATTTGAAGACATGAAGGAACAGAAAATTCTAAGCTGAGGATCAAATAATGAGACTAAAAGAGGAAGGGGAGAAAATTGAGAGTGGAGTGAAATTAAAGAATAGTAATTCTAATTATAAACTTGATATTTAGCTGGATTTCCATGTATTGTGCAAATCTGTCATTTTGGTTTTAAACCAGGTATTCCATATTTCATACTGAAATTCCATTCATAGTGCTTATATGTTAAAGGTTGGTGAATGCTTGCAAGCCTTTGATGGATCCGTTGGCTTTGAAGTGATAACTCAGGTAATCAATGTGACAGGCACAAAGGGCAGGTCTAGGTGCAAAAGTAAAGATGCTCAAAAATCAAGATGCTCAAAAATGTTTTTCAAGATTAGATAAAAGTAATTTTAAAGGCAAAAGTAATCTTTTTAAAATAATTCCTCAAACTTACATTTCAGCATCACTGAATGGTTTTCTCCTGCAGCCCATCCTGCATCACACTGATAAAATCACCTGAGACTGCATCACCTTCATCTTACCTCAATGTCTCATCTGACTCTGGTTAAGTGAAGCATCAAAACCAAACCACGCAACAGAAGTCTCCTCTCAGCTTGGCCCATAACCATACCTGCAGAAATAGACTCAGTTTTCAGATTTGTGCTGAACTGCAGAGTCTGGACTAGCTCAAGCTCTTACATTTTCAAGATGAATTTTACAATTCTTATGGTCTGTGTAGGAGTGATTCCTTCTAGTTTCCTTGATCATCTGAACAAACTAAGAGGTGAACATCTGTATAAAATCACTGAGCAATCAGAATTCATATTTTATGTGTTAACTTTTTAATAAAATCTAGCTTTTGATTTCTGATGGGGCATATCCTTGACTAATGCTCACTGAAAACAAAGGAACTCATGCTGTTTGTAACGGGAGCTACCGGCACTTATTGAATCACAAAATGAAGTCATCTTTAGGCAGGCAAAAGCTTTACCTCAGTGAAAGTTTCTTATCATCATTGATTCACAATCACAGAGCTGACAATGGGCCAAGAACAAACATTTCCCTTAACTAATCAAGTAAAGGCTTGAATGCATATCATAGTTAACAAGCTGCTTTGTTCTATTAATGATGGAGAATATGATTGTGTTCCTTGAAACATGGCATAGCTTTCTGGTAAGAATTCACTTGAATAGAAGTATTGCACATACCACACTATTTAAGTATCTTCACTAATGAGCTAATATTCCTTAAGCTATTTAAGCATATGGAGGTCATTAATTACAGAGGAGTTTATAGAGGGGTTGCTGTTTTCCATCCATAGCTGCTGTAAAGTCAGACAAGCTCTGAAGGAACTTCTGAAGTGTGTGAAGACTTCACATGCACCAACAAGAAAGTTTTCCCTCTTCTTTCTGTTTGCTTAGTAGTCCCAGGAGGCAATAAAAGTAAAAGAGGTTATAAAATAGGACATATGGACAAACTTGCTGTTGCAGCAGGTATGAATTATATAATAAAAGACACCAAATATCTGATATGAAATGAACATCAGCTAGGTGCCCAGTCACCCTGTGATACTGACTTCGGGAGTTTCTATGGGCTCTGCTTGAATAATTGACATTTGTCCAGACAAGAAATCTGTAAGTTTGTCCTTATCTTTGATGCTGTCCTCTTGATCTGATCTCCTGCCCGACAGCCAAGTCTTCCAACATGTAACTATGTCAGTTCACATCTCAACACAGAGGTAAATCAAATTACTAATATGCACTAGGACTGGTGTGACTATTTTAGTTTCCTAAGACAAATTCAAAAAAGGGGCTGAATCTTATGGTGCCATATTACAGGTTTTCTGCCTTAGTTAGTCTAGTAATAACACTGTCACCTTCCAGGTACAGTGATAATTGAGAAACATTGCTACTATCTGCATTTTCCTGTGGAGTTTCAGAGCTGATGTGCAATTAAAAATATAAAGTTACAAAAGTTTGTGCGGTTTTTCCCCGGGAGAAAACAATATATCATATTATGGCTGTATCTTGTGACTCTGTGGGAGCACTTCATCAAAAAATGTGGTCTAAGTTTAATTTCTGACCATCTGATGTTCTGCAAACACATTACTTCTGTCCAAAATCAGCATGTTTTACAGGTTAGCAAAAAAGAATTTTAACAATAAATTGATCCTGGTTTGATTCAAAAATCTGCCTTTAAATATATCTGAGATTGTACTGGAAATTCAAATTGCCAGTGGATCCTATTGCCCAAAGATGTCAACTTGGAGTGAAATTCAAATAATTTTATACCTTTTTTTCAGCTCCTTTATCATATCCCTAAAACCTACTGCAGTGAAAGAAAACCTATCCACAAAATAAAGCCATGTAAACTTACCTGTTTAGGGTTTTTTATTTGTACCTTTAGCAAGGCAGAAGAATTGAGGAAGTATTTATTTTGCTTCCCCTGTTTTCTCTTTTAGATTTTATGAAAATTTATCCAGATTTTATGATTTAATAGTAATTAAGGAATTATTTTTTAGGCCCACAATTTTTAACTTCAAAATTTCTGCTTATATTCCCCTGGGATTTATAGATGAAACACATGCTCAAAGTGAGTGTGTAATTAGATGTTTTGCTGAATTGGATTTTTAATTGCTATTGACATCCCTATTTATATAAAGGAGCTATTTAGGTTTTCAATGCAAGATTTCATTTGCAGAATTTCTGAAGAATTACCTTCATTAAAGCAATGAGGTCAAATTAATTATGAAGAACTCAGAGACGAAATCAAACAGGGAGCAATAAAACTGAAATCCCATGTATTTCTTTTGGAGTTTCTACATTCTAATAAAGGTGAAGTGGACAAACACATTATTTCATCTATGAAGTAATTTGATATCAGCTTTCCCTCATGTACAGTGAAGCAACTTTATGGCTGGTAAAAACAAGAAGGGTTGGGGCTTTTGGTGGTGATGGTTTTGGGTTTTTTCCCCAAACAAAGTCTGCTTCGTTACAACAAAAATGACATTGTAAAAATTAAATAGACATAATGAAAAAGGTGAAAATGGAGACTTTGCCTTGAGATTTTATCTTTATGGAAAAGCAGCTATATATAGGTGGCCCTTTTAAAAGAGAAAGAAAATTACTTGAAAAGGTCCCAAGCCAAATGAGAGACTTCAAAGATTTCCCCAAGATTTTTGCTTTGTTAGCAATATGGAAGAACAAATAACAAAGCATGTTGCAGGAGAGAAATTTTAAGATTTCACAAACAGAATTATTTGAAACTATGACTGGGTTTATTGACAACACAAAGCAGACTTGGCATAAGAAAAATGCATTATTGGTCACAGGACAGAAGCCAGCTAGCTTGATATTGACATGATTCCTATCAAAATTCAGTAAGGCCACATGGCATTTACCAGTGATCTTACTCATTACTGGATATCCTGTTGGCATCTATTTCATCTTGCATGTGTTTGAATGAAAAGATAAAACAGAAATTTTTCTCACTGATGAGAAAAATTTCTGTACTCACCCTTTTTCTAGGACACCTTTTTCACACAACAAGACTTTATTTAAGTCTTTTTAATTGCTTTCTGTATTGTCTTTTTTGCACTAGACTTCCCCCTGCCAATGGAACAGGCTCTGTTCCTCCTCGGAGCTGCCCAAGAGGCACAAGGTGGGAGCAGGGTGGAGGCAGACAGGAGAGCCAGGCACAGAGCTGGCACCTGGCAGCGCCCACAGGGATTGACTTCATGTCCCTTCAGAAAGCACTGCCCTCAGCAGGGAGGATGTCTGTAGTTCTACGAAAAATGAGGAGTGAATCTTTAATATATTTTTGTGATTTATAAGTTTTACACATTTTTATTTTTGTTTCAGTTTTTCTATCTACAAGCAACATACTTTTTGTCCTCAAATCAGACTTTGTGTTATAATGAAATCAAGTTTTCATTGCAATGAGGCAATGGCCTCTTTTCCTATTTTATCTTATATGTAAAAGCCCATTGAAATGCATACAAGAATCTGTAGCAAGCACACTAGGTACATTGAAGGCCATTCAGGTTTTGTATATTCATTCCATGCACTTCTAACTGACATTTTACCTGGGCTTTTAGTTGAAAAGGTGCTGAAAAATAGAAGACAAGCAAAGCCTCTGGAGCAGCCAAATCCATCAGCTTTAGTGCTGTGCTAATGTCACGTTGTGGTTTCCTTTTTGCTGCGAGAATAGAAAAGCTTTTACCTTTACCTGTAATATATGGATACCTTCCTTCTTAGTACCTCCTCCAAGCTTCTCAAAGAAATATCCCCCAGTCTGGCATTTTTCTGTTGCAGACCTTTGCACTAGGTCTGCAAAACAAGAAGAATTCACAAGCAACCAAGAAGCCCCCAAAACCACACTTCCCATATTAGTTTTGCACCAGTGTAAATGCTGGATAGGCCATAGGAAATACAAGAGCTATACCTAAAAGTAAGGTTAAAGAGACATCATTCTGGATTGCCCAAGATAAAATCAACTTTTTCATACTATCAAGTCTGAGTACTTTTTGGGAGAATTCCCTGTCATTGGGCATTTCACATGAACTTGGCATCTCACTAGGGAAACACATCAAACATTTTTACGCACTTAACATTTGTCCAGAAATTTCAGATCAATTACTTTTATATAATAATCTGAAGGGTTTATAAAAATGCATGTAGAGTTCAGAGTGGATTAAATACAATCAAAAGGTGACATAAACAAAAAAATTCAGATTCCTCAGAAAAAAACCTCAGTGGATGGCTTCCTGAACTTTTTGGGACCAGAAATTGAATTAAAAATCAAACATAATTCTGTGTCAAACCATAGAATTGGTAATATTATCCACTGCCAAAAGGAAATCTCTTGAGGATTATTATTTTTCTGAAATATAAAATCCAAAACACATCATCCAAATAATTAGCTGATTGTGTTAAAAAATTGAAAAGTGGTATCCTGCTTATTTAGGGGAATTAATTTGGTATTTAGAAAAAATGGTCCAATTCTATTTCCTGTGAGAACCAAGGCAGCCACCCAAGTCTGGCAAGTATAAAACAAGCTCTCTAAAACCTAAAGTAGCACCTGGGGAGCATGCAGGATAGCACAGGCCCTCCCACATGGCCTCTACAGGAGCAGCTGAGCAGGCCCCTGAGTGTGTTGGTTTCATGGGTCAGGTCTGCCATATCTCTTTGGGGAGATTAGAAGTGAGCAACTTTGCCTCATAGCTCACATCTGATCAACATATCTCATATCTGATCATGGAAGTATGGAATGATGGAATACTTTGTGTTGGAAGGGTTCTTAAAGACTATCTAGTTCCATCCCCTGTGCCACGGACAGGGACACCTTCCACTACATCAGATTGCTCAAATCCCCCTCCAGCCCAGAGACTGGGGCCTCCACTTCTCTGGGCAACCTGAGCCAGTGCCTCACCACCTATGTCAAGAAGAATTTCCTCCTAATATTGAATCTAAACCCACCTTCTTTCAGTTAAAACCACTACCCCTTGTCCTATCACCCATCCCCTGATGTCTAAATCTGATGTCTGCATCTCACCCTGAACAGATTATGTCTATAGCCTGTAGGTTCCTCTATGATAAATAACCTTTTGATTCTATATGCACACAGGCTGTGTACCTCTGTTGTCAAGAGGAAATGGTTTGGTCTTTGGGCCATGTCCTAGTGAGTTGTCTGCTGAAGAGGCTGATAAACCACCACTGATAAACCACCACTCTCTCTCTTTCCCCGGAAATCATCTCCATCTTTTTTTTTCTATACCCACAGCTGTCTGTAGCTGGATGATTTCCCAGAGACATTTTCTTTGATCTGTTGACAAAAGGTCAACAGCTAAAAATACAGCTTGTCACCTGAGTGTTGCTAAAGAAAGAATACTCTTCAGATGGTCTCTGCTGTATTGAAGAAAAGATGACAAGTGAGAGGTCTGACTTGTCACTCCTTGTGAAGGAAGTGATGATGATCTCATTATTCAGTCAGCTCATGGGCTGGCATTGTGCTGATGAGGACACAGTAGCTGGAAATTTCACAGGGACTCAATACACTGGGTAGAAGGATATCTTTAAAGAAACTACACTGTGGATGGGCTATGTAAGAGGATGAGGCTGGGCTGATATTCAGACTTAGCTGAAAAAAGAATGTTTCACACTGAAGAATGTTTCTTCAGAGAGGGAAGGAGGACTGGAGAGAGCTGAATCACCAGTCTCAGCCCACATTGCGCCAGGAATGGGTTCTTCTTATCTTATGGGTTAGAAATCTAATGATGTGGAGGATAACAAAAGAAAACTAAAAAAACAAAGCCCAAAACATATATATATTTAAATACTTTACCATTTTACACCGAATTTTATATTTCTCTTGGCCTGCTCTTGGCTCATTCAAAAAACAAGCAGTAACAAATTGAGGTTGTAGCAAATCTCATAGCAAATATTTTTCATAAAAAGTCTGAATCCAGAATTATCTAAGGCTCTCAAAGGCTAAATTAGCTTAGGTAGAGCTTTATATAGAAAAAAACACCGGTTAATAGCAAATTATGCAAAAGAGAAAGCCATTGTAAATAATCTATTAGAATTCAATGGTAATTATGCAAGTTTAGTTTCTATAGCTTTTGTTCTTAGTTAAGTAATAATGAATTCTCTATGAAGAAAATACCATGGAATTTCAATACATACAGTTAAGGGAAAAAAAAAAAAAAAGTGAAACACCCCAGGACAAAAATAAATCAGTTTTTGCCTTATGTGAACTAGTGCACAAGATAGAATTGGACAACTTGAAAATTAAGTTAGCACTTTTGTAAACATGCTGTCACATAGAAGTAAAAGATGGCAATTTTTCCATAGAGAAGATGGGAAAATATTACATGCTATATTTAGTTATGTTTTCACATTTTTGAAGCCTTTGTCACTCCTTCTTTCTGTAAGCATACAGTCTATTTTCTTTATTCATCATCTGAAAATCTTTCCTGAGAGAATGCAAGAAGTTACAAATAAAAGACTCCTTTTCTTGTGGTGTTCATAAACAACACATAGTTGTTTATGAACATAGTTTATGATCATGAGATACTAAGTTTAAAATAAGTCTTTCACAGCAATTTTAACAGCCAAATGCAACAGCTCATTTAGAGTCTTGCTCTGCATGCAGCCAAAAAGTTGATCCACATTGCTGAAGAATTCTGAAAATATTGTGGCAAATTCCTCTTTTATTCAATATACAAAATACACCCTAACTTAAGGGAGTTGTAGATTAAATTTTCAAAATGTCACGGATGGAGTTTGTCACAATTTATAAGCATTCTAATAATAACTAGATTACCAAACACCCTGAAAAATATTGAAAGTATTTACTCTAACTAGTAACAGTGATCATCTCCTTTCCCCTAAGGACTATATCACACAGATGATGCATAACACCTCAGACAGGATAAAACATATTTTTTGAATAAAATACCTGCAGGATCTGAGTCTGTAATAATATTCAGGACAGTGACAATGCATAAGGATTATCTTTAAACAATCCATACAATTATTTTAAGGCTTCATCTGTGCAATGTTAAAAGTATTTGGAAGACATAGTTTATTGAATAAATTAGACTAAAGTAAACACTGACAACTCCTGATGCAGATATGAAAAATGCATGTTTGTTCCTTCCTTCAAAGCCAGATTCTGAATCTGCATGTAAACAGTTTATTAAATCATATTTTGCACATAAATATGTATATATGCATATGAAAATCCAAATATAAATATTCCAGCATCACAGTAGGATACTAGAAAATGATTAAAATATTGGGACAACTGGGATATGAGGCAGGGGAAGAATGGCCATTTGACTTTTGGCTGACACTTCCAACCATTTGTGACACTTCCAACCATATGGTATAATGAATGTAAAAAATCAAATTATACACTTGACTGAACAACATCATGGGAAAATTTGTAGTCCAATTTGTTTCTTTAAACTGAAACTGATACCTGATTTCTAAATATGATGCCACTGCATTAGGTGTAAGCTGTTCTGGAGTTAATTCCAGTTTCATCTCTGGCAGAACTATCCCTGTGAGTCCTATAATATATTCTGCATTTTCCAGCAGCAATAAAATTACTTTACCACATAAAGAAGAAGCCAGAGGGAAGAAAAATAATCACTTTATCTTAAAATAAGCAAATGCATTGAAAAACTTGAGATGGAAACAGTTTTTTAGTTTCTGTCCAGCAGTTTGCTGGAAATCATTAAGAAGTTTCATTACCTCTGAAAGGTGCAAGTAAAAGTGAGTCCATGTCACAAAAACTTTTGAGTCAGAATGAGACTTTTCTGGTTCTCTGAACCCCTCTTTCCTGTTGTGTTTGTTTATACACAATCTCAGTCAGATTTGAGTGTATTAATAATTGAGAACAAACAACATTTGCTAGCTGATTCTTAGTAGGTGATTTAACCCACTCAAATAACCTAACAATTATCATGTTGCCTTCATCTTTGGTTGTGCTGTAATTGTGTTGCTAGTGAAATAGAGAACTGCCCTTGACTACAAGTGCAATTAATACAGTGCTTTAGAGAGAAGCTTTCAAGTAACAAATTAGGTTTCCTTTTCTTATTATATGATTTGTTGTAGCCAAGTAGTTTTGCTGTAATTTTACAGTGGTTATAATTGACAACCACCTTACTAGCCAAGGACTGGAAAATATACCTGTAAGGACAACATACAAATACAAGGACAAATGTAGGCTGGGCTGAGTAACCCTGGGGAGCAGGACTTGGTGGTGTTGGTGGATGAGAAGTTCAGTATGACCCAGCAATGTTCACTTACCAGAGAGGCAAACATATCCTGGGCTGCATCAAAAGCAGAGTGGCCAGCAGGGAACAGGAGATAATTCTGCCCCTCTGCTCTTGTGACACCCCACCTGGAGTGCGGCATCCAGCTCTGGAGCCTCCACGTAAGCAGGACGTGGACCTGTTGGAGTGAGTTCAAAGGATGGGCACCAGGATGATCAGAGGGAGGGAGCTCTTCTCCTACGGAGACAGACTGAGACAGCTGGGTCTCTCAGTCTGGAGAGCAGAAGGCTCCAGGGAAATCTTTGTTATCAGTCTTCCAGTACCGGGAGGGGGTTGGCAACAGAGCTGGAGAGGGACTTTTTACAGGAGCACACAGTGATAGAATGAGGGGTCATGTGTGAAAACTGTAAAAGTGTAGGTTTAGGTAAGGTAGTAAGAGAAATTCTTTACTCTCAGAATGCTGAGCACTGGCACAGGTTTCCTAGAAAAGTTTTGGTGCCCCTTCCCTGAAAGTGTTCAAGTAGATGGCATCACTCCCAAGGCAAGGGGCTTGGAACTAGGTGATCTTTATAGTCCCTTCCAACTCAAAAAATTTTATAATTTCCTTCATAGATTTTATAATTTCCCAAGACTTAGTATATCAAACAAAAAAATAATACTCTCCAAAACTAACCAACTAATCAGACATAAAAACAATCACAAACCAAAAAAAAAAAAAAAAATCCCTACATTTTTCCTGACTTGTCTGCTTCTCTAAGTTTAAACAACATTTTAGGGAAAAAATCTCCAAGAATCTGCACTGGAAAAAAAACCAGGTTCATACTGTCCTTGTTGACACAGAGCCACAATGCAAATTCTTTTGTCAAGTTAAGGGATAAATATAAAACTGCTGCTTTTTTTAACTGGAACTGGAGTGACCAATGCCTTCAATA
Organism: Melozone crissalis; assembly: GCF_028551555.1. Taxonomy (NCBI): domain Eukaryota; kingdom Metazoa; phylum Chordata; class Aves; order Passeriformes; family Passerellidae; genus Melozone; species Melozone crissalis. The sequence goes on along the minus strand of NW_026535791.1, from coordinate 54,559,007 downwards.
GACAAGATACTTGAACATCTTTAACCTTACCTCTTAAATATTCTTTATTTGAAAATATTTGCCCTGGCCTTATTTGAAAGGTTATATAGTCTATTATCCTTTATCAAAGAGAACACTCTCAAAATTTAAAAAAACCAAAACAAATATCATAGTTTGATCAAAGTGTTTCAGGAGAGAAACTTCTAGAATGGATAATTAGTTTATTAGAAATATTCCTTTCAAGCATCATTCTGGGACTAAAAAAAACTAGAAATACAATGTCTGTCTATTCAGCACTTCAGGTCAGGATCATGAGTGTAATTTTCAAGTGAATCTCCCAGTTGGCCTTTGACTACCACTGCTTTCCTTGATATCACGAGTCATTTCAGAGCATGTGAAAAAGTTTTCTCTCAGAAACTAGACCAGAAGGCTCCTTTCCAACTGCTAATGGTCACTGAGAACCTGGGAACAGATTGAGAACTCCTCCAAAAGTAAATCCCTGTCTGTGATTTTGGGGAGTGCATCCTTTGCAGTGATTGCTTCCCTTGGCTGTACTGAAGACAGCTATGATTAATTTTTCTTCCTGTGGATATTCACTTGAGTTTTACTTTTCTGGTGACCCACAGCAGTCCATAACTTAAAAGTATCCATAATTTGTACTCTTCCTGCTCTTTGGTCACGTTACATTAACTACTCACACTTTAGAGTGAGACAAACCCTTTTTTGTTCCCTATATCATTTTTTCCCTCAGTGTGAAAACAAAACACATCAAGAAAGCAAAGAACTGAAAAGAGAGCTCATTCTGACACCTATTTGGTTGCTATCTGCTCCATAGCTATATCTAAGGCTCAAGGGGGGTTGCTATTTATATTTACCCATGGGTAAAAAACCCTCACTAATCATATAAAAGTAATTCTGCTCTTTTTAAACCTGCTTGGTTTAACAACTATGTAGATGCAAAGATAAATACCTCTATAAATACGGCCTGTACATATATAGGTTAATTTTAAAAAAAGGTTCCATTAAGCGATAAAGTGTCAGAGTCCACCCCTCCCCCTGCTAAAAAAACAACAAACCCCCAGTAATTGAAGTAAGAAGCTTCCACTCATTAAAACAAACTGTTAAAGGAAACAATTTGCAGGAAAAGCAGATGTTACACTGGTCTCAGCTGAAAAGATTTAGTTGCACTTCTTCTGCAGTTTCATTTAATCAAAAGGAATTTCATGCTTATGGTTACTCCTTATATCATTCAAAGCAGGCAAATGACCATTTTAAACTAGAGACATGCATATCTGAAATAATGGTTCATAACAGAACACAAACAAGATTTTAGGAAAAAAAATGCCTTTGCTGATAACTTGGTTTTGGAGCAGCAGTGTTTTTTTAATGAACTCTGCTTTCCATGTGTCTGGAAAAGTGTCAGCATTTTGTACAGCAAACTTTTTATGTGACCTCCTGGAGGAGGTGGTATTAATACTTTTATAACTTACTATCCTACTCGCTTAGCCCAGTAAATTGTAGGTGCTGTAGAAAACTCATTAACTAAATATACATCAGCTGCAAATATGATAAAAACACATATTATTTGCTGTTGGCATTTCAGCTGACACCAGATTTCACTCACTGATGGCAGCCCAAAAATTAATTTTTTGCATTTTTCCTCCTTATGTATTTACATTTTTTGCTTTACTGTCAGATCTTCCCGTAAGTCCTGAAAGACACAAAAACGAGACTATATCATTACTACAGATGGGAAACCAAGCAAAAGCAGTGTAACAGCAAAGTGAGCTGAAGTCCTATAATTCTTACAGAGGCACAGTAAGCACTGCACAGTCTATTTTCTGAGGTGAAAAATTATAATTTACATCAGTTTGTCTCAGTGTAATGAATGCCTCTCTAGAGAGATGGGACAAGGGGGGGGGAGGGGGGGAAGTTCCCAAGGCCAGAAAGAATTCAATGCAAATCCTATATTTTAGGAAGTGTTATGCAGAATTATCAATCCACTGTATTAAGACATAATGTGTGAAACTGGTGAAACACAGTTATAGGTATCCTTATTGGTGTCATTCTTTAAGCCATAGGAAATGATATTTGCAACAGACTAAATTAAAAAAATAACAGAGTGAACAAGTGAGTAGGCACATTTTACTCAACATTCTGTTTTGAAATTAATATTTGGTTAAGCCACACGGAAATTCTGCAGCAAATGGAAAGTACATTCTACTAGCACAATTTTTTCTTTTTCTGTAGATGTCCATCATACATACCCTCTGTTTTAAAGTCAACACTTTGCTCAGAAAACTGTGGTATGCCATGAATTGGAACACTGACAGCAGCCCTGAGTTAGAAAGTGTGTCACTGAACCACATGATAGCTCGGGCAGGAAGGGATCCCAGGAGGTCTGTGTACAACCCTCTGCCCTAAGAAGCTCTGGGGTATGGGGAGACATTATGCTAATATAGTGTCAGGTAATAAAATAAAAATAATAAAATGAGTAATGCGTAATAATAATGGGCTTGGCAGAACGTGCCTAAAACCTTGGATATTCATTGTGAATATGTGAGATAACTTTTTACAGGAAACTTTTTATACTTGAAAGAAAGCCTTGCAGACAGGACACAAACAACTAAAATACTCTTAGTGTCCAGATCAATGGGATATCAACAGACACATTCACATTTCTTACATACCACCAGCTCATTTGCTCCTGGTGCAAGAGAAAACAAATCATTAAATGCTGGACATTGCTAGTTTCAATAAAGCTATGAAATGGCATACTTCAGCTGTACCAATGCTACTGGAGAGCTAATTCCATACCAGAAATGGTCTTTGAAAGCTGTTGCTTTTCTGAGCCTCCCTCCCTGGTCCTTGGAATCTAAGGAATTGCAGTTGAGATAAATGTTGCATACTGCCATGAAGAATCATGGCCTCGAATGCAGAATCTCTATTTATGCATATTTGTGTGTCCTGTCTGGTCTTTCCATGTGCCTCAATGCCATGAAATATCAGTGTAGTTTCTGAATATGGAGACTACTCTTGATTTCACAGAAACCACCACCAGCACTCACAGGACTAATGGTCCTGAATTACAGTCAGTCATGTCCTAGAAGTCAAACTACCCAAGGAAGTGGCAGAGAGATTTCCCACATAGTGTCCTGTGGTGCTGTGACTGCTGTATACTCATCTTTATTGTAAATAATTACAGAAAAACTAAATAACAACAAAAAAGTACTTGTTTAAAAGACATGTAAGGGAATATTTTATTTTCTAAATAAATTATTGAAAGTTAGAACAGATCTGGAAGTTGTTTTTGCTTTTAACAGCTCCTGCACTGGAGGGGGAAAATAAAGCTAAATCTGACTCTGAGTGTCAAATGACTCTTCTGTGTTTTACACTTAAACATACATGATGCCAGAAGGCAATTTGAAAGCAGTGGTTGAAAATTTTAAAGCCAGGGTGGTTAATTTCCAGAAAAATAAAATATCCTATGTGAATTCAGTCCTCATTAACTTGTGCCTCAATGCCAGCAAATCCCAGGTGGGGTAATTATGGCCAGTGATCTGTGAAGGATCAGTATAGGAATTTCACTGACAAGAGATGAATCCAGCAGTCATAAACCATTTTCTTCTCACTTTAGGCAAAACTTGAAATTTTCAATAAGGTTTGTATAGTAGCCTTCTAGTTTTGTATTTCAGTTCATTTAAGAGATGGTAGAAGTGTCTGATAAAGTGTGGCCCATGTATTTCAGCATGTCTTAAGCTCTCTGCCTTCTTCAAGCTGTTTTCAGAAAAGTGCTCTGCTGTGACAGACAGGAAATCTGAGATGCATCACCTGCATTTCAAATGATATGTGGAGCTGATCAGCATTGAGATCTGTTCTCTAATGGGTCAACAGCATCTCAGTAGTGATCTGGTCTCCTCATTCACCTGATAATGGTGCAGGAAAATGATTGTGATAGTTTTTCAATCCTTGGCCAGTTCACAGTGATATTACAGAATCAGAGAATGTGTGAAATTGGAAGTGACTGCAGCAGATGATCTGGTCCAACCTTCCTGCTCAGGCAGGGTCATCCCAGAGCACATTGCACAGGATTGTGTCCAGATGGTTCCTTAATATCTCCAGTGAGGGAAACTCCACATCCTCTCTGGGCAACCTGTTCCAGTGCTCAGTGACCTGCACAGTAAAGAAGTTCTTCCTCATGTTTGGGTAGATCTTCCTGTGAATCAGTTTCTGCCCATTGCCTCGTCTTCATTAACTGACACTCCAAACCTGAGTAAAACAATGTTTGAAGCATTTGGGTTTACTCCTGATGATGAGGCTTTTCTGTGATTTTTGGGATATACTATCCCACAAAACAAAACTCCCAGTCCCAAAAAAATCCCAACCCCAAAATAAAACTAAATAAAATGTCACCAAATAATTATTAAGCTACACAAGCACTGATATGGATCTAAAGCTGTTAGCATATTGTAAGTGTCTTGCTTTCATAGAAGGCACAGACTGACATGGGGCACCTGATGAATAACTAGAGGCAACTTGAAAATCTGTAGTAGTCCCATTGGCAACATTAATCAAGTCTAATTTCTGTGGCAGTCTGGCATGCAACTAAGTGAACATTCAAATATATTTTTGTAAGACCATATGCCACTGGCAAATCTAAGTTATTAATAGAGCTCATTGTGAGGGAGCCGTTCCATGGCAGATGCTTCCTTAGCACAACAGATTTAAATCTTACCAAGTGCCACCTTGCCAACTCTGTTCACCTAGATTGCCCATTTGTCAAATTTTCTCATAAATAATGTTACACTTTCTTCCAGCACAATCTTTATGACAGAGAGTACTTTCTGTAACAAAATTAGAACACCAAACTATTAATCTTCTTGTAATCTCTTTTCAAAATACAGCTACATTATGATCAGTACAAGCCACTCAGTGATGAGTACATGGTGGGTGCAGAGTTCCTGTAGTCACTGATTGCTAAAATGTGTTTAATGTTATTTCCCTTAACCATCCTCACACTGTTTGTGCTAGGATGATTCCCCTTTCAGGCAATAACCATCTTTATGTGACTTGCTCCAGCATGCTGTTCTGATGCTATTTCAAAAATAAGTTGGTGTTACAGCACAAGTGACCTATTATCATACACTGCATCAAAATGAAGACAAAATAATTTGATAATTTTGTCATATGGGCTATCTATTTATTGCTTTCTTAGATTTCCTTTCTAAACAGAACTTGGCAGTGGTTATGGTATCTAATGGGAGTGACAACAGGAATATCAGGATGTGGTACACTGCACTATTTGATCAATACAATCCATCATATCAGTCTCTCCTGTCTTGTTCAGTTCATTCCTCTATTCCAGATTGATTGGTTACATGGCATATTTTTAGAAGATAATGTCATAAAAATACGAACATGACATTATAATTAAGCATAGCCCATATTTTCCCTGCCATTTTATCACCAGTTTAACTGAGACATGAAGAAAGGAATAGACATCAGACAGTCCCACACAGCAAATCAATGGCAAAATTAGTAGGGAAAACCTTATTTTAAGTCTAGAGAAAAAAAAACCAAACAGATTATGTGATACTAGAGATTATATGATAAAAGGAAAAAGATTTGATGCTTAATGTCCTTTGCACCTTCAGAAAATATTGTCAAAATGTACAAAAGGACTTAATTATTTATTCTAGTATTAATAAAAGCACTGGAGACCTCTAAGATCATATTTAGCAGCTGGGCTGATTGCCTTCTGCAGAGAATTTGTGGCAGTGATAACAAAGCTCCATAAAAGTCACCATTTGCTGTGAAAAATCAAAGACCCAGAAGAAATGTAGACCAAGAAATTCACAGAGAAATGTATCAGTGTTATTAAAAGTACAGCCATGGGAGCTGGGAAGAAATTGTCTAGCAAGAATGCACATAAACCTTTCAGAGAACTTAATAGAAGCCAAGGGAAGTGTTAAAGAAATTAGGACAGTAAACTAAGGTTAGGAAAAAAGAGAATTAAGTGATTAAAAGGAAGCAGGAGCAAGAAATGGAAAGCTATGTTTTCTAGTTTGTTCTAGAAGAGTCTTGAAAGACACAGAGTAAATTGGATGTCCAGCTATGGTGTGAAAATACTGCATTATCTGCAGAAAACAATCTTTAAGTGTTTTCTGCTGCAGTTTAGATGAGCTTTGATAACTGAAGTGATAGTAGATTTTCAGACTACATTGGGTTGCAGCACATGCTTTGGACATCCAGTTCTGCTACCTAGTAAAGGTCTTTGGGGAGTGTTGACTTTAAGGATGATCAAGAGTCATCAGTCACCACTACAGCATTAGAAGCTTCTAGTTCATGGGATCATATATAATGCAATATGTGGAAAATTAACATATAGATGGTTCTATGATTCATCACCTAATCTACTATATTTGTTTAAGATTACAAAAATTATTTGAGAGAATGCTGCTACTTCAGTTGTCCTTTCAGGCTGGTTGTAACTTACATATGATATCTGTAAAAAACCTTTGCTCTTGGTCAAAATGTCTGTGCTGGTTTACAGTGCAATCAGCACCTTCAGTGCAATCAGTATGATAATGTCATTTGCTGTTGTGAAGATTTCATTGGAAATGGTTGCAACTCTTCTCCACCAGGTTCACTTTGATCTCTTGGAGGGAATTTAAAGGAGAGGGAATACTTTCTGCATTGCAGTCTGGTGGCTGTAACAGATGAAGGGAAACAACCTGAAACTGTAATAAAGACCATTTTAAAACCTTTTACTACAAGCATTTGCCTGTAAATTGTTGATAGAGTTCAGAGTCCCAGAATGCTGTTTCATTAACTTAAATTTCTGAATGTAGCAATACTGCTGTGCAAGGACCATTTCAATTCTGCTCTGTCTACTGACTGCAACATTATTTTCCGAGCTTACTATCATCACTTATAGATTTACCATTTCAAATCCAAATTACTAGAGACCACTCCCCAGTGAAGCCCATAGTAAACATTTTCAGATCCTGCTGACAAGTGACAATGCAGCAGCCTGTGATGCAAGCCTCATGCTAGATGAGAAACTAGGGCAGGATTTGCAGAGGTGGGGAGAGGAAGAAGCAGCTGGTGACAGACCCCTGCCTGCCTGCTGTGCCTGCTGTGCTCAGTGTCACTCTGCAGGAGAGGTTGCATCATTTCATGAGACCTTTTTTAGCACCACAGCTACATCTTGCCCATGAATGTTACCTGCCATCTATTGCATTTTTGAAATGAGGATGGCTTAGGCGTTGGTTTTTTTCCTTCTTCCTCAGGAAAAAAAAAATAGGAGCCAAAACTCTGTGTGGCTGTTGCTATGCATTTGAAAGCTCATCTACCTCTTTTTGTTAATGAAGTGGCAAAGGGGGCTCCTTGAGATGAGCACCCAGGCCTCTGAAGGTGGCTGCCTTTCAGAAGCTGTTCTCTCTTTGCTGGCATTCAGATCATGATGTAAAACCCCATCTTTCCTCCAACAGTAAAGGGAGTCATAGAAAGGCTGCTGTTTCTTCAGTTTGTACTTTTGATTCTTTTCCAGACAATCTCTATGAAGCTCTGTATCTAAAATGAAGGAAGGGTGGATGGAAATGTGTAGTTGCATATATACACCCTTTGGCTTAATAAATAATTTCAGAGTACATCTACATGACCTCACAGACCTAACACTAACTTTATGCTCTTCTCTAAGGGACTACTTCAGCTCTGGAATGAAAACTTGAATGCAATTTAGACTTTAAGTCTTGAGAGAACTTTGCTTGATATCATTACATTGCATGTTCTGTCTGCTGTGATTTTTGTCTGCTTGAGTTTTTTTTCCTTTGGGCTTAGAACAAACTTATACTCCACTTAAAATCTAAGATGACATTGAAGTACTGAGGTGAATACATGAAAACTACAGTTTCAGAGATAAAATGAGAATCCAGCTACAAGATTGTGTCTTAACTCTTTTCTTCCCCATCATGCTAATTGACATGCAGTAATCACATATCCCCTGAACAGACAGAGACACAATTCTCTCCCAGGATTTTCCTGGGAAGTTGTGAGAAGCTGTGAGAAAGCTCAGAGACAATGAGAAACAATTCTTATCTCTACTTCCTGCACCTGTTGTTGTGCACATGTGGAATGTGTTATGAAGATTGTTTACCAAAGAGTGGTTTCTTAATTGGACTCTGGTGATGGTATTTTAGATTCATTGACCAATAGTATCCACGTGTGTGTCATGACTGTCTAGCAAGGGAGATGGGTTTTTCTTAGTAGTGCAGTATAGTACAGTGTAGTAGCCATAAAGTGATTGATCAACCTCCTGCAGTCATGGGGACAATGCTTATTATTCCCTGGTGGGGACCGCTGCTTCAATATTGAGATGCTCTCTTGCCCTTTGAATTGTTTACAAGCAGTTTTGGTAACCAATATTTGGAATTATTCCTTCACGATGGCAGGAATTGTGTGAAGATCTTATAGGAACTGCAAAAATGTAGGGATCTTTTCAAAAGGAAGCAGCCATGACTCATGTTAGCTGAGCTCAGTTTCCCAAAAGATCATTTCCAGACCCGATTTCATTAGATTGTCATGCTGTTGCAATTGTTTTAGCTCAACACCAAACTGATAAACTGTTTAGCAAGCACCCCCCACAGTGGTACAGCCACATGCAGCCAGAAATAGACAAGTTTACAGCCACAAGTAGCAGACCTGCAACACCAGAACATGAAAGATAGTAGGAACTATCTTTCAAATAATGCCATAAACAGCCACTGTAAGTAACGCAAGTTGCGTCTGTTTTTAGACTAAGACAATTAAAGAGGGAGATGTATATATGTATGAGCAGAAGTGTGGAGATTTGATGTGTCCTCCCTGATGAATATTTCATTCTTCTGCTATTGCTACCAGAAGACTCTATACTGATATCCAGCTACCCAGTCTGGTTAATACTTACTCTATTTACCCAAATCTTCTCACAATCAAGACTACCCACCAGATATTACCAAGTTGCCTTTTGTTTATGCAAGTGTTTATTTTTAAGTTGTGATTACATTAATTGTTTGCATTAGAATACTTAATCTGATTTTCTAAGCTCTTATTCACAAAGGGAAGGTCTACTTTCCCCATTTAAGAGTAGACCTTCCAAACATTACTATTTAAGAACACTTTAAATCACTTATTACTTCCAGAATGATGGAATTAAGAGCTTCAAATAGTTAATGAATTGGGGAGATCTTACTAAAAAACCCCAAAAGTTACCCTATAGTCTCTTACAATAGGTCCTACTTTATAAACTCTAGGAGTTAAACTGTTTTCAGATCTATGAAACTTTAGCCATACTTTGGAAGTGACATATGCAATTGACTGTTAATTGGAAGGGAAGCCAAATAGAAGGCCAAAAAGTACCAGAAAAATTTGATTTAAGGGCAGTTGGTGGTGGTCTTTACCTCAGATGAGAAGTAGCAGCTTATGAGACATTCAGGAGACTACAGGGAAAACTGAAGAGAGAAAATATTTTTTGGTTTTGTTGTCTTAGTGCTTTAATGTATTGTTGGTTATAATTTTCCTTTCTCTTTTCCTTTTTCAGGTACCATGAATTCTCTTCAAGCAAATGCCAAAATAAAATTTCCTACTTCTTTTTGTGCATTTGGAACTTCAGCATAAAACCCTTCAAATTATTCCTTAGAGATGGGGATTATTGTCCTAATTATTTGCTTTTAATAATGTATACTGCAACATTTTCTGTATGCGGTACCTTATTATTTATTAAGAACAAATAATCATCATGAAGGGCAATTTTTCTTGCATGGCATTTAAAGGAAAAGAAAAAATTATTTCCAAAAACCAAAATGCTTATTTTTCCCCAATACCACTTCCCTTTGCCAATAAAGAGGGAAAGTCATCAAACTTTTGTTCAGAAACAGGAAACTTAATTCTGAAAAAGGTTATGAAACCTATCCAAACATCATGAAAGATAACAGTTACTCTCAAAATAGGAATTAAAAATCTGAGAAAGGCTTTCTAACTCCCCAAAAATCTTTCTTTTTAGAAGGAACAGTAAGCCTGGACCAGTCATGGCAAGGCTTTGTCAGGCTGTGAAATGGCACACAGCAGGTCAGACTTCAGTTCTAATCAATCCCATACCACACTTTAGAAAACTATACACACCATCTATGGTAGGAGGAAAATAAAGTTAGCAGTAAATAGGAAAAAATCCAAGCATTAAATAAAATCCTGCTTTGTGAAAAAAAATTATGCTTTAAACTGTGTTACTCTGATATTTTTCTTTCCAAAGTGTGCCATATGCAGGCTAAACGATGGTTGACAGCTTCATTTTCAAAGATTCAAACTGTGTTTATTAAAGTTTTGATGCTGGCATTTTTCAGTTCCATACCACTATAAAATTTATTCAGCTGAACTACATGAAATAGGTTGTATCTTAAGGGGAGGGAAGGAAAAATGCTTCATGGATTCAAACAAACACATTTAGCCTTCTGTTGAAATGGTCATTGTGAAAGCCTTTTTGCACATATTCAATAGTGGCTTTTTAAAAATGTGCATCTTCTGTCTTTATTTATTTTCAGTGCTTTCTCCAGAAGGTGTCAAGAAACAGTGTTTATATTAAACAAAAATGTCAGGGTGCCAATGGTAGAGACTCTGTCTGTAAACAAATCAAAACCTATAAAGATCGTAAAGTTTGCAGCAAAACTTAAAATAAAAATACAGCAATAAATCTTTTACTTGCAAAGTTTAACATCCCCCCCCCTTTTTGATTCATATTCCATTTCTTATTTTGCTCTCAGGGAAAAAAAAAAGGGAAAGAAAAGAAATAAAAAGAAGCATCTTGCATTCATCAAAATAGAGCCATTGCCAGAGCACTCTTTTGCTTTATGGTGTGAATGAATTTGGGACAATTTAATACCCTGATATCAATGAAAAATCACATTTTCTTGATAATAGATAATATAAAAAGGCAAACATTTATTGCAGTAGCTTTGTTTTGCAGTTTAATATTCTGTGCTGTAAATATTTTTTGTACAAGTGTTTATAAGTTATATGTTTTGTATGTTTTTTTTTACAGTGCTTAAAAAACTCAATGTCAGATGTTACATAAACAAAGATACAAAAGGAGGTCAGATCCTGATCTTGAAACAGCATCATAACCTGCTTTTTTCTTTAACATGTGCGTCAATAATTTAAAGACAAAATGAGATGTATTTATTGAGTACTAAGTATTGACTTGTGCCCTGAAAGCATGCTTTAGCAGTTCCCTGGCAATTTAATAAATTTTGAAAAATCCATGCTTTTCATGGGATTAGGAGGAGGAGGTCTATTTCTTTGTTCAGAGGACAAAATTAATGCCACTTGAATCTTCAGTTTTGCTGTTGTAATTATACTGTAAAGGACATCAGTAGTTGCCAGCAGAAGGAGGCAGAACTTTTCATGCTTTGCACTGTTAAGCCATGAGCTGATGAGCCTTTGTTCATGGACATAGTTCCTGTTGTGGTGGTGGCATTTATTATAAAGAACATATATCCTAAATTCATAGAAATGGAATGTTTTGTGGGAGGATGAGCTGCTTGTTTTTTAAAATTGCTCATTTTAGATCTTTGCATACACTGCACTATTCTAGTTGAGGCTAATCCTGAGCCACATGCCCAGCTCATTATAGCACTCCTCCTCTCATTTAAGCTAATGACAAAATGCCTCCCTCACTTGGCAAAAGTCAGGTCAGACCTTAGATGGGCTGCAGGGCACTCAGGCTCACGATCCTCTCCTCATTGCCCTGAGCCACTGCAGGTTTCCAAGCAGCTCATTGCAGATCCAGGGAGCATCCCTGCTGTGGGTGCTCCAGAACAGCCAGCTGACCTCCACCTGCCCTGGCTGTGAGAAAGTCAAGGATCCTGCTCCCCCTCCTCAGCAAGCAGTCGTGGAGATGGACTTCAGCCCGACGCAGGGCATGTTTGGTGACTATAGAGTCACAGGATTCTTTCACAGCTTTAGAAAGTGCCTGGTATTTATTTTTTTTTATGTAAAAAATATATATTTGAATTGGCTTCTGAAGCTCTCTGAAACCTGCAAAGTTTTATAAGCAAACACATAACTTTCGCCTTAATAGCAAAGCAAATGTGAATTAGAGAAAGTATCTATAATACAGAAAGAGCTTAAAGTTTTTCTTTCATCTGATAAAATCATTTTTTATTTAAAGAAAGGCAACCAGATCCTGAATTTGCCTACTTTAGGGTCTCATTTAAGTATTTTTATTTGGGTAATCCAAAATTAACATGATTTATCACACAGAGAGTGAGATTTAGCTACCATTAATATGTCAGATATTAAATACATCTAAGTAGAATCAACCATTAATATCTGTCAGATATTAAGTACATCTAAGTGCAGTCACCCTAAGCTCAGTACATAGCCGATACAATAATTATGTTCAGCACATGTTCAGCACATGTTCAGGTATAAGGGATTGGTTATCCCCCTTCCTTGCTCCAGGTATGACACCAGCTGACACAGTGGGTGACACCACAGAAGGGCAGCTGAGCTTCAACAGCTGCTTCACGTAATAGACATTTATGTTTTGCAAAACCAAATATCATCTGGCTGAATTAGGAGCGGAAGCTTACTATACTTTTATAGATAACTGTACATGATTTTAAAGTAGTTGAGTGCCTTAGCAATTGCACGGCAGATGAAGCTGGTAGTGGATATAGAGATCCATAGGTTGTTTCCAGCCTAACAGTGAAACTGTACATACCTGTATGGTACAGATGTACACACACCTACACCATAATTCCTCAATTAACTAAACACAAGCCTTGTCTGCATAATCCTGGTTACAATTGGGACTATATTTGCTCAGATATCCCAGGTTTAAAGTTCACAGTGATCTAGGAAGCCAAATTAAAGCCAGTGAGTTTGCTATATGTGCTCCTGCCCAGGCCCCACATCAGTCAGTGCAAGACAGATTTGTACCAGGGAGTGCTAGAATATGACCTGGGGGGTATTAAAAGGACACTTTGCTAATAGTCACTCCATGCAGCAAGGACCGCGGCCTGAGACCCGATGACCCGGCTGGCAGAGAGGGCGGCCAACAGCCCCACTGCAGCGGGGGGTGTCAGTCCCAGTGGCAGGGCCCCAGGACTGGCAGCTTCAGGCGCCCCTCGGCGGTAGAAGCCTCGGGCTGTGCCTACAGGACGAGGTCTCGGTGTACAGCTGCTGAATAGGGCGGAGCGAAATGAGAGCCGGACACTTCCTGGGGTCAAACCGGTTCAATGTCCGAAGGGGTACGACCAGCAGGGAGCAACGAAGGAAAAGGGCAGAGCATGAGATTTTAAAGGGAGGTGGTAACTGGGGGAGGGATTTACAGAAAACCAATCAGGGAGGAACAGGGGACCAGCTAAACATAATAGACATGAAGGGAGAACCAATCGATACATTGTAAAGGAGGGGCCCCGGGACCTCCGCCAATCACTACTCCCACCGAGAGGAACATTCTGGAAGACTGGGAGTGGTGGGGAGCGATTGACTGGGCCCAGGGAGGAGAGAAAACTATACATATTTGGAGATATAGGGCGGGGAAATTACATAACATGGGGGCAACCATAGCAACTAACTGATAGACAGAAACTAAGGCGGGGAAAACTGGGAGGACAGAACCATCATAACAAATGGGGGAGAAACAGAACATACCAACACACCACAACAACTCCGGGCTTCTTAATCCTGTCATTAGATCAGTACATGCCATTGCTCCTGATGCCTTTGCTGAGCATGTGGAAATAGAAAAAGTTACAGAAGAGAATTCTTCACTAGGCTCTGGTATCACAGCTAACATCAAAGGGATCTCATGTTTTGGAGGTACTCTTCCTCATGCCACATCTTCCTGACATATTGCTACACCAACACTTGGTCTTATAAATGTATCATCTATTTCTATACTTCCTTGGTTTTACCTTTTTACGAAAAATGTTCTGGTTATTATGTAATTTCTTATTAGCAATTAAGAAAGATAACAATTTAATGTTGCATAAATTATGTTTTGGAGCCCTTTTGTGCAGCCCTAGTCTCATAGATGATACATGCCCCTGATCATATTTAGTAATGCTTTTGCTACTCTTCTCGCAGCTCACACGACATGAATTAAAACTAATTTTAAAATTTATTTCATTTTGTTTTCAATAACTATTTTCAAGGTACCTGCTGAAAGTGAGATTTCATGGGACAGTAATTTTTGTGGTTTAAGCTTCAATTGTCATCTGAGACTGGAAAAATTAAACTCATTTCTTCTGCCTTTATTTTATTTTGCAGTTTTTTGATTGGAAAAAAGTTGTTGGGTAATTTTTTAATAATAAACTTGTACAATATCTCAAGCTGGAAAGGACCCATAAAGGTTGTTGATGCATTATTGCTTTAGAGAATCAGGAATTCCCATTTGCTGTTCCATCTGAAAGCCCTATGAGAAGTAATTTTGGAAGGAAGATATAGAAATGGAAGAAATAACAGTTTTCTTCTTTTACTCTGAACATTATATCTTGTATTGAACATGAGGAAGACAGTGTACCTTTAAACATGTTTTGTAGAACTCTGACATTTATTTCTAATTTTAAACCTTACTTTCTTCCTTCTTTCCACATTATAATCTTGAAGATTATGACGCATCATTATTATTGCAATCATCACCTAATATTTTTAGCAATACTGACTATATTCTTTCTGTGTATCTTTAACCACTTGTAAATTATTCTCACCAAGTTATAGATATCAATACCTATGGATACTGGTCATTGTGTAAAAAACTCAAAGAAAATATTATGGTATGATGATTTTAAAACACAATCTTCTTACCTAATGATCAGATTTGCTTTCCTTTAGATCATTTTGGAGAAAAATATTACTTTTATATCGTTAATATTGTCTATTCTATTGAAATAATTTTGGATAGATTTTTCAAAAGCAAATTGTCTAGAGTATGTTTTTTGCTACATGGGCATGTATTCTGAGAATTACTAGACATTCATAAATCTCCCCAATAAATCTGAAATTTTCCCAAGTATTTAATAGGTCCAAAGAGAGGCAGTCATTCTCCAAAAAGACCTTGTAAAATAAAAAAACAACCAGACTTGAGATTAAATACTGCTCAGAAAGCTGAAACACAGTGATCTATTCATTTGAAAACAGCCTTGAATTGGAAAAGTACCTTGACTTTCTGCAATATACAGAAAAACAAGCTTGATCTGGAAAGCACCTTGACTTTTTGCAATATACAGAATAGATGCAGAGGTTTAGGGGATCCAAAGTCTAAATCCATATTGCCTTTGCTTTTGCCCTTATACTGGTGGGTCATGCTGATCAAGCTACTGCATTCTTTGGTGTGACTTTAGCCCTTCTGCTCACTGGCTTTTTTCAGTCTATAAGACCCTTGTGGCCAGGAGGTTCAGTCATCAGTGTGTTTGGAGGTTTTTTCATGAGTAGGACAGGACTGCTGGGACACAATCCTTGAGCTTTTATTGCAGCATCAGCCTCATTACATGGTTGAGACAATAGGAAGACGGCAACAGCTCACATCTTTCCAGCAGCAAAAATTTCTTTGTTAAAGAGCATTTAAAAAACTTTCTAACCAGTAGCATATTGCTAAAGCTTACAGACCGTTGCTCTAGCCAATCACTAAAAGCACACGTACACTTGCTTCATGCAATGCTTGCTTGTATAGCTTCTATTAACAATACACGGTACACCATTATTAAGCTTAAAACTTTCTACTATCTTGCTAAGCATATTTTCCTGCAATCTTAAGGTCCATCTTAGTCAAGCCTGAAACTCAAGCTATTGTCTCGTCCTTGTTTGCTCTACTATTGTAACTTTTTCAGCTTTCAGACTTTGCAGCTGCAGCTAGTTCTAACTTTTCTGTTCTTTCTGTTTCTAAGGCCTGCTGTTACAGCTTTTTGGAAATCTTTTTACCTTTACTATTTCCCACAATCAGTACTGCAATCAGGACTTCAGGTAGTGCTATGGTAAAATATCTTATAATAGCTCTGTTCCAGGGTTTTGAGGACACCCTCACATTGGGAGGTTGTGGTGTTTGTGAGGTCCCCAGGACAAGGTGAGAGATGAGAATCTGACCCTCGTTCTCAGAAGGATTATATACTATATTATATTATATTATATTATATTATATTATATTATATCATATCATATCATATCATATCATATCATATCATATCATATCATATCATATATCATATATCATATATCATATCATATTACATTACGGTATACTAAAACTATACAAAAAGAAATAGAGAAAAGATGGCTTAACAAGAATGATAATGGAAGCTTGTGACTGATTCCTCAGTCTGACACAGCTGGCTGTGATTGGTCAGTAATTAAAAACAATTCACATGGAACCGACCCAACATTCACCTGTTGGTAAACAATGCCCAAGCTACATTCCAAAGCAGCAAACACAGGAGCAGCAGTCAGATAATTGCTGTTTTCATTCCTTTCTGAGGCTTCTCAGCTTCCCAGGAGAAAATCCTGGGCAAAGGGGATTTTTCAGAAAATATCATGGTGACAGGAGGTTACTTGTCACAGGTACACACTTGTTACAGGTTGTTTGTCCCTGGCCATTCATTTCACCAGTCTTCATCCTCACCCCAACCTGTGGGCTGGATCCTGGCACACCTTGGTTCACATCACTGCTGAGGTTTCTCTGAGGCTTTGCAGGTTTCTAAGGTGTCACTGTCCCTGTCACTGTCTGAGGTCAATGTCCCCACCCCAGCCCTGCTCCTGTGCTGTGCATTGCCATGGCCCTGCTGGATCTGTGTGCCAGGGCTGCTCTGGGCTCCCAGCTGCTTCCCTTGGAACAGCCCTGGCACTCCTGGTTTTTTTACAATCTCATCTTTACATAGAATTAAATGCCACATTAGTTTTTACAACTTAATGTGAAGCAAGTTGGAGAATGGCAACAACAAATACAATGGAAAAGAGTGCTTTAATAAGTTGTGAACCTAAACCAGCAGTGGATTGGGCATGTTACATTTTGCATTATTAATTATGGCTTTAAATAAGTTATATATTTGTTTTGCACTGTCAATACTGAAACTTAAATGGAATAATGTAATTTTAAGTACAGTTCATATTAAAAATAGAAATAAAAAATATTTTTCACTGTCATCTTTCCAGTCACAAAGAAAGTATGATGGACAAGACAGGGAATTGTAATTTTCAGACCACAGGCTGTTGAAGAGTTATTGATTTTTTTTTTTTTATTCTGTATTTATTGCTGGCTTTTCCTTTCTTTATTGAATATTTTTATTGCTATCATTCTTATTATAAAAATGGGGAAAAAAAGACACACATGAAAAAGCTGAAAGATGAAATTATTTCTCAGCTCCTGATGTTGACAGTATCATACCATACAAAACCACAAAACTGAAAGAAATTCCTCAGCAACTGAGCTCTGTTTCTGTCATCCCAGGACAAAGAATTTGAGATGTAAATGTCCTTAGAGCCTCTGGTCTAAGTGCTGGTGCTCTCCCACATAATGCTAACTACAAGCCACAACCACAAACTAAAATATTCATTGTAGTATGCAAGATAAAGAGGAAAGACAAGAAAAAAGATGTTGCAACAATATCAGGGGATTTATGTGAAATTTCTGGATGATGTGAAGATGTGAACTACACTTCAAGGAAAAAAAGAGAAAAAAATCCAGGCTCCAAAGCTATCCCAAAAGAGCAAGGATATCTCTAACTGCAGACATCTTCCAGTCTTTCAGAGGAGACTTAAATGAATACATTAAATATTTCTAAGACAGATATTAAAATTAAAAAAAAAACTTTTGAATGAAGCAGATTATTTATGAAATTTATGAAGTATGTGATTAATATACCAAAAGCAGTAGCACAAACATTTATCATAAGGAAAAACACAATCATGTTCTTTCCAATCCTTCTGAATGCATGAATGACATGTTTGGCTTCCTGATTAGGACCACTCTTATATAAACTTACGGACTCTTTTATCTATGACTGTAACTTCTATCATCTGTGTAAGAGTAAGAAAATTAAATAAAACATCCAGACAGTGAAAAAAATTCAAGGTTTTATTTTATGCAAAATTTTGCAG
Organism: Melozone crissalis; assembly: GCF_028551555.1. Classification (NCBI taxonomy): domain Eukaryota; kingdom Metazoa; phylum Chordata; class Aves; order Passeriformes; family Passerellidae; genus Melozone; species Melozone crissalis. The sequence continues at coordinate 54,540,899 of NW_026535791.1, read as the reverse complement.
CTAAAAAAATAGCTGAAGCATTTGAAATTAGTCTTATTAAAACCTTTGAAAAATTCAAGGGTTTTTTCTACAAAACAAATATGAAGTTGCTGTATGTCTAACTGTAGAGTGGCAGATTTACTTTTTATTAATGTTATATTAAGTTAATATTTTAAAAATTTAGTACATGGGACCGTAAGAGAAAAAAGAAAAACTTCTTATCTTCACTTTCCAGGCAGGAAAATTATGCAGAGAAAGAATAAGTGCTCTCTTTAAAATCATGCAGGGAATTAAAAGAGAAACCTAGAATATATTTGAACAGAAGACATTCTTCTTTTCTTCAATTCTGCTGTAGGAAATAGATTTAGTTTATTTTGATGCCCTAAATATTTTGCCTTGTACAGAAAGAATTATGAACACTGAATTTGTATGTTCTTTTCCACAGTAAATGGGAGGAAAGCAGTCCTCCAAACCATATTGATGATAACTATAATTGCAGTTAAAGATTCAAGTGGCCAGCAAAATTTTGGGCTATGGCATGGTCATGAGTGGGCCTTGGTTGGCTTTTCAGCTGACAATAGCCAAAGGTAAGGATTCTAAATCATGGGGAAAATAATTTTTTATGTTGTTATTGATGACTCATTGTGCTTCCTTCGCCATAAGCCCTACTCTCCAAATTGTTCAAAGCAGAGAAATGTCATTGTCCTTCAGCCCAGATCTGCAATGAACCAACTCTGACCCAATGAACCCCAGCTCTGGCATCAGCAGCCACCTTCCCTGTGAACAAGATGATAAGCACCTCTCAGCCAGGAGATGTGCTGTGCTCGCAGTGGGGGTGACCCTCTATGGGTTCCAATCCTTGTCCAATAGGCATCTCAGGAACCTTCCCCTTGCATCATATTTACATTCAAATTTAGTGGTAAATCAAGGGTCCTTCTGTCTGTGTTCTGAGCCAAACAGTGTATGAAGTTTGCACTGGGTTCCCACTAATAAATCTGAATTCCAGTTGGATTAATCATCCCATTTTCAGTAGTCCCCTACAATGTTACAAGGTTCTTTTTCACCTCAAGGAATGGGCAAAGCAAGAAGCAGGAATGAATTCTTTTATGCTGGCAATATATAGTGGTGATGCATCATTACATTCACGGACATTAGTTAAATCACCTGTAAAGGGCTGTAATTTTCTCAATAAAAAGTGTGGAACTTGTAAAATAATACACCATCTTTTTAAATAGAAATTTTAAAATTATTTTCAAGCCAGGTCTTTTTCAGAGTGTTTCTATTCAATAAAACAACTGGTCTTCCAAGACCACCTAGGAAGAGCATGTAAAGCAAATTACCACTTAATTGAAATCAAACCTACCACTCAACAAATAGTGTAAAGTTATTAAAGCTGGAAAACTATACATATTAGAGAATTTTTCACTAAACTAGCTAGCTACAAATTAACATCCCAGCAGTACATTTTTGATACAGTCTGGCAGGCTTTCTTTTCATTTTCAAGTTTTATTATTTGATCTGAATTTCTGGACAACTTCAAGGCTCTAAGAATAGGTTTGCTTAGTATCTTTGCCTTATAGCTTTATTTGCTATTAGCAAATTTCTTTTTGGTGGCAACTTTGGACACAGTCTCGTACAAGTACAGAAGAGAAAAATCAAAGGCTTCCCCTTGAAAAGCTGGTTCAACAAAATGTTACATTCCAAAGAGTTCATATTTTTATCATGCCAGAGGTATTTTCCTTGAAGAAGGCAAATTACAGTTGTATCTTGACATGGTGTCATGAGTTGCAGGTCTGATTTGCATTTTAATTAACCCCAACAGGTAATATGATGCTTTGTTGCTGCACAAAAAGAGAAAAATAAAGGTCAAAGTATAACTTGTCTTTTGGAATTAAGTCTTAAACACGTCTCTTAGCTTTTTTTGACATCAACACTTACCTTTAGCAGGATGAAATGTCCCACTTCTGCATGCGTCCAGATACAGTAATATGACAATTTGTAGCAATTCTCAAAAAAATGCTATTATCAATTGGAAAGATACAATAAGGACCTAATTTTCAATGTAAATAAGAAAGTAAAAACACATTAAAAAGCACTAAAAGAAACCAATTAGATAATAACTTAGATTACAATTAGATTACAATTAGATCATGTTTGAACTTGGAGTAGAAACCTCTACTGCACAGAGAAAAAAAAGGATCCAAGCATGACTTTTTTACCTTTGTATACCAAAGCTTGGTTTCCTCTTATTGTTTCCTATTTATATTTACTTAAAATTTATATTGGTACTGTGCTTGTCACATCTAGAAAATTTTTAAGTCATAACTTTTTTTTATTTTTTTTTCCTTATCTGTATGTAATATATTTGGAAGGGTAGGATGGCACAGGTTTCTGCTTTCGTAGATTAGCTCTGACCAGCCCTGTTAATATTCACTAGAAGGCCATCTCCACATTCTTACTTACTGTGATATATTGCATAAACTGGAAATTCTGTATGTTCTGATACTACATTTTGTAGTACTCTACATAATTGTCTCCACCTCTGAAAATTCATATAAACAGAGGAACTGCTATAAAATATCTCAATGGGATCATACAGATGTTGTTCCTTTTAAGGCAAACAGAAATAGTCGTAAGGTTTGCTTCAGAGGTAATTATTCTATTCCATGGAGGGATTTAAGCCACTCTGGGTTTATTCTTCGTGGTCAGTTTCTGCTTTGAGTTCCTCAGGTGGAGGTTCAAATGCAAGCTGAGTATGCAGAATAATTCTTGAATTAGCAAGGCACTGACTCCATAGGTGAAGATTTAATCCAGATGTATTTTTTGTATTGTGGCAGACAGATAGAGAATAGCTATTTCCTTGTGTCAGACAACTGCCTAATGTACCTTGCCTCCAGACATGGATCCCCATGGAAGGATTGGTCTGTGGCTCGACTTATGCATCTCAAAAGGCTGCAGAGATAATAGAATGGAAAACGTGTGCTACTGATTAGGGTTTGCTCCTAAATGTGTTGTATATGCATGAGACAGTTCATTTATATTTTTCTCACAAACAACAATGGAAAAAATATTCCTATGCCTAGAAAGGCTTGCAGTCAAGGAAGAATAATCTAAAAGAATATTTGAGAATGTTCCCATTAAAGGTTTAGCAAACGCTATAAATTCGAAAGATTCAAAGAAAGGATCCATGTTACACAATTTTGTATTTCCAGTCAGAAGCACTATGAAAGACCTTCATTCTTCATTTCAATGTGCTGCTTCATTCAAACAAGAATTTGTGTTGCCTCTTGCAGGACCAGAGTTTATTCATTTGTTACAGCACCAGTCCTTATCTCCCATAGCAAAGTAGCAAGCACAAGAACTATAGGCATATCTGTGCTGGAGGGTTGGAGTATCCAGGCTCTAGTCTACCTTCAAAATCCTGGTAAAGCTATTTGAAATGCTAGGAATTACTTTTTTATAGGTTTTTGTGAAATCACATATCCAAGGGAAAGGAACCCTGAAATTGTCATAAATTAAATCTGTCACATTGCGGGGTTTGGTGGACACATTCTCTTAATTTTCCCTGAGATTATATTAATCCAGAAACTGTTATAGCAGCAGAAAATAGATCTACTTAGAGCTGAAAGTCTTTCTAAGAGGTTGCTCTCAGTGTGCAGCCACTGGTATAAGTGTTCCTTTGTACTTGGTCTGAAAATGTCAGAGGTGATGTGCAATATAGAAAGATTACAGCATTCCTTTGCAGAAATGTTCAGAGTTTAACCATATGAGTTGGGCTTCTAATACTAATGCCCTTCCAGCACTACCACTTGAGATGTCTCTGTATTTGAATCCAGTTCAAAAGAGGAACAACAGAGAAGAAGTTGAGTTTATCACAAATCCTCATCTATAAAACACAAACAGTAGAATTGTTTCTATAGTGAAGCAAGTCCCAATAACCTTGCAGTTTGGAAAATGTAATTGAATTACTAAAGGCTTGGTAGCTCTCTCAATAATTCTTTTGGACTCAGAGAACATTCTGAAATGTCTAAACTACTTGTTATGACTTGAGGAATCTCTTGCTGTACCAACAGACAAGAAGAGCCCTAGAAAATATTTTAATCACAATAGGAAACCAATTGGCATTCAGATATTTACTACTGTAGGCTATCATAAGGAATTTGGATTTAAATTTTTTTTTAGATTAGGGATTTTTTTTTGTTGTGAACAAGAGGGAGAGAGAAAAAGAAAAAAACAGGTAGCGTAATCTTACACTTGGAGTATTGCAACCCACATTGCAACATCTAGCAAATATTTTGTCACACTTAGTTTTATCATCAGTGTTTCCTGTCTTTTATCAACTTCACATATTCTTCCACATCTGTACTGAAGCAGTGACAGCCTCCATGAGTAGAATAGTCTAATAACCCACCAACAACTGTTTCACATTGACTAGACTTTGAAAGTGATGGGCCCAACTATTTTTTACACTCACATCCTTCTGTAAACAATACATCAACTGAATTTAATACCAGTCAAATAAAAAAGTACTATTAAAAATAACCAAGATCCTCAAACCATTTCCTTTTTGGCATCAGTGATCAGAATTATTTATTACAAGCTTGAACATTATCCACTAAACCATTTTATCACAATATTTTTGGCACCTATGACAGAAGTAGTCAGGCATTAAATGTGAAGCTTTCTTGCTGCAGTGCCTGGAGGTAACTAATCAACGTGGCAAAGATCTTCTGGGTGCATAAGATATATGTCTCACCTTCCAGTGATTAGTTTGTCAAAGCCACAAGATCTATGAATATACTTATTTAATCTGTCAAAAGGATATAGTACAGCTTGAAAAGTCATCATCAAACCTGATGTAGCAGAAAATTTCAAACTATTGATTGGATTCAGACATTCACTTTAATCTGAACATGTATTTTGGTTCATCAATAGGTCAAGCAGCTTATGAGAGCAACCCAATATTATTCAGATCTTGAGTCAGCAAGTTAATACACCCTGAGTACTTCAACTTATTTTTTCCTGAGATTACTTTTAAAGAGAAAGGAGGTTTTGTGTAAGTACAGAATAGCAGATTGAAGTTGTGTTCAGCTGCAGCATCTCACCTCTGCAGTGATGTGGGAAAGGTTAAAGCAAAAACAAGAGAAAGCAAATTAAAATGAGATTTTTCTAAACCTGCTATTACTTCTGTCAAGAGAAACTGAAATAAAAAAAAAATAATCTTGGTGACTTATAACAGGAGCTATCTGAATAATACTGCATTTTTTTCTGAAAGGAAAAAAGCTGCAGTGGCCAGTTTTGTTTCTAAATACTGGAATAAAGTATCTACTGCATTCACTTTAGAATATATTGTATAATTCACCACACATTGCTATTATACTATACTATTAAATTTTCTGTACTCCTTGTTGATAATAATATTATTGATATATTTGGATTTTCAGCCATTTGGTTAAATAAAATCTTATAATGTGTATGATTTCTTTTTACTTTACTTTTGCATTATGCATTTATATATTTTTTGCATATAATATGCTTTTGTATGCTTTTGCATATTTGAGCTTCCTGGACTAGTGGAAGATGACCCTGCCCACGATGGAGGAGTTGGAACTAGATGACCTTTAAGGTTCCTTCCAACCCAAACCTTTCTATTTTTGTGTCAGTATTGATAACAGACTCCTGAAATTTTTATGCCATATATTTCCTTGGAACCAATCAAAAAAGAACCCATTTCCTTTATTTCCCCACAAATAGTAAAATCCTTTATATGTATTCCACCAGATTTCCACAAGCAACTGGAATACAGTCATCAGGAAAGTTAAGAAAATCAGCATTTCTGAATCTTTACATACTTGATGGAGTCACTCAGCAGCAAAAAGCGATGATCAAAAGTATGAAAAAGTTCAATAATTAGTCCAATTAAACTGGAAAATGTGTTTTAGGAGTAGAAAATCCTACACATATGTATAAAATATCATAAAACTACCCTTATAAGAAAAAATTTTCACTTGTAGCAAAGTTGTTTATTTTTTATGCTGAATATAAAGGAAAAAGTACAAAACAGGATGAAATTTACTAAATGTACGGATTATAAATCTCACTCAGGAACAAAAAATTGACCAATTTAGGTTATATTTCTTCTCTGCTGAAGGAATGCAGACAAGCATCCCCATATATATCCTCCTTCACCAAAGAATGAGAACTTGGTGGGCTTCCCCTTACCTGAAAATTCAGGCACTGGGGAGATAAAAATGTTTAGATGACTGAAGGAAGAATTAATCTCAGACAGCTTTAAATATCTAAAAATCTTCTGTCTCTGACACACACATCCATTATTGGTTTGTCCTCCTAGAGGCCATGCAAGGAGAAAATAATTTTCTGAGGATGGGTCTTCTCACCTGTTGTAAGATGGGTGGACTCCAGTTGACACCATCTGTGAAAATGGCTGAGTATCTTCCTACTAACTGTTGTGGGATCCCACTTATAGCATTACAAATTCCATGTGAATAACACACCCCTAGAGTAGCTGAATCTTTCTTGAGAAAGATAAACCTTCCTTATGGAAGTCACTCCCTCAAACTGAATTCCAGTCCAGTTAATTAACAGCCTCGACTCTGAAACAGTTTTCAGATTGCAAATTTTCCTGTCCCAACATTGGAAAAAAAATCAAGAAATCCATTCACCATGTGATCAAGTGGTGAAAGTATAGATCCCACACCCACAGAAAAAAATTTCTGTGAGTAATGTAAGATGGTCAGCAAGGTCTTATTTTGCTAGGGTCAAAATCATATAACATAAAATACACTTAGGCTGCTATGGCTTCATTATCCATTAAGATTTAATTTATGTAGTCTGTTACCATACATTTAATTATTCCAAATACAGCCTTTACAGTTCTAGTCTCAAAATTAAATTGTGTATATAAAACCAGGTATTTTTTGAAATAAAGTATATAATTTACATATCCATACATAGCTATATATAAATATTTCCATAGGTTTCGTTTTCACAGTGCATATATACACACATGCATATATTCAGTGGGGTGTATTTACAGGTGCATATTTTATATATATTTTTCTACATAAATCTCTGTGCTTCGAACATATCCATGTAACTTAATACTTTGTGCAGATCCTTCTTTAAAAGAATGTATTGAAAGTATTTTTCTCCTTTAAAAGAATATGCTGATAGTATTTTTCTTACACTGTTTTTTAATTTTAAGTAAGAAATAGCTGCTTGTTCCTTGCAGTTTTCTGTAAAGATCTTATTCCTGAATTGCCCTTGCTTTTAATAACAATGTAATAACAATGCAAAGAAATTGTTAAAGAAGAAAGCAATACATAAAGTGAGGGATTTTTTTTTTTTTATTTCACTGAAAAGAACAGAGGGGGAGGAACATCCTGTAAATACCAAACCATGCTCATCCCCATAATTCTTACTGTCAGGAATAAGCGACCAAACTAAGACCAGACAGGTTGGGCTGTATAAAAGGGGAGCGAAAATGGGATGCCAAGGATGGAGCCCATCTGCATTGGTACCAAGAGGAGGAGCCATTTGCTATATCTTGCATTTGTGATGCAGCTTCCAGGAAAGCAGGATGTGGCAAAACACTGCAGAAGGTGCTGGAGGCATTTTGACACAGCCAGTCTGTGATTCAGCTGTCTTTTGCACAGCTGCTTCTGTGCCCCAGCCCATGCACAACTTTGAATGCCAAAGTAAAGGATAATGCTGATCCTGACACACATGCAAAAACCCTGCAGTCTGGTGCCTCCCTCGCAAAGGAGTCTGACAGTTATAATTTTGCGCCCTAGATGGATTGAAACAGACCTGTTTATTTATTTACTTTGGGCAGCAAATCCCTGTAAGCAGATGTAGGCTAACCACTAAAATAAACCACAGGCAGAGGTTAGCTGTTTAGAGTAACATCTGCACTAGCATATGTCAGAAGGGCTTAAAAAGAGAATTTATTTCAGCATTTCACTTAGACTAATGATGCCAGCAAAGGGACGTTTTTAAATAGGGAGAATATGGATTTTGGAAACCATCAGTTTGAGAGAACTATCAGAGTGAGAATCTAAGCATATTTAGGTCAAGGTTGGATTATAAATTCAGAAACTTCTTCTTAATAGAGTATTTCCCTATTGATTCCTTGCCTTCTGACTCCTACTGAGTCTGCATCTGTTCCTTCTCTAAGTAGACAGAATGTGGAATAGATGCAAATATGATGCAGTTTGTTGATTAAATTCTTGGCTGTGTTTATCTGTTGGAAGCCTCACCATCAGGCAGTCAATTTAATCAAACAATAATCTTCATTCAGTGGTGATCTCTTATAAAAAATGTGTCCATGGTGCCTGCTGTGTTCTGTATTTATTGAAGATGTATCTCTTGGTGGGTTTTAGTGCAATTGTGTAAAATTGATAACTGAGAGGATTATTTGAAATAACATGCAGTACCACACGTAACTTTTTTTGTCCTGTCCCAAGACAATGCTGCTCCTCTTCAGGAACAGTTGACATCCCTCTGGCATGGGCCATATTATTATTCATTACATTTCTGACATTCCCCATGGCTATACAAAAGAATGAAAAAATCAGCTCCTTTGCCAGTTTAGTGTTTTATTCTGAACACTGGGGGTTGGTAGTCAAACCAAACTAAATTTCGTGGTTTAGACTCTTTGCTACACATGGGATTAAAAGTGAGAGAGGGAAGGAGATATTTCTGCTGTTCTCTTTCCACTAACAGCTTCTCTAATTTTAGATAATACAGCAAGCTGATGTCAAAAAAAAACCTGTGAAAAATTAGGTCTGTAATTCACATTAGAGGTAAATAAGCTGCTTTTCCTTTAAGACTTAAGGATGAGAAAGAGTGCGAATTCTAAAACTTGTTTTATTGTTATTTTGAGGGTTCTCATCTTCTGAAATATCCATCACCTTCTCTCCAGAAGCCACTGCCCAGAGTGAAAGACTGGCTGATTTCCACCTTCCTGAGACAGAACAGGCCAAAACCAAATTTTCAACAAACTCTGCTCCATCAGGCAGGACATATGGTTCCTAAACCCTCCTAGAAAACCCCTCACAAATAAGACTCCACAATATGCCCCAGAAAATCTCTTCTAATATTTCAGTGGTATTTTTCAAGTAGTTTTGTAGTCCGTTGCTTTTTGTCTTCTCCACACTGATATAGACAAAAATTGCCAAACTGTTCAGCACATCTTGTACCTGAACACTGCGGTCACATAACAAGGTGGCCTTTTCATCTTTAATTTAAACATTCCCATTTTGTTCAATTTTTCCTGTAGCAATTTTTTGCAAACCTCTCTGGAGTCTTTCCAGTAGTTTCAGAAGATTCTTGAAGGGCTGCCAAAAACCAGAGAAATACTCAGCTGAGGTCTTGTCAGTGCAGAGCAGAGCAGAAAGATCATTTGTCTGTGTAATATCTGCACTTTTCACAGGAGGGTGACATTGATGACTCATGTTCTTGTGATCCACTGTAACCTGTAGGTCTTTCTATAAAGGACTGACATCAGTAGAGTTCAATTTCTAGACCCGATTTTTTTCCCCAGTGTAACATGTCTGGATGCAAAGCAATATATTCTCTGTAGTGAATTACATCTTTTTCACACCAATTTCCAAGATGATGTCAAACTCTTTGTACATATTCCTGGCAGTCCTGCCAGCCTTGGTATGTTCTCTAGATTTAATAATTACATTCTGTATCAGCCACATATTAGTATATTTATTATGTAGAACTAGACCAGGATAAATCCTGAAGAAACCAGGTTTGTGTGCCCTTTGATACCAGTGAAAACATGTGCCCTGAACATGATTTTTCCTCTTTCACAAGGCTTCTTGTACTGTGATAGAATAAATCTGATGAGTTCAGCCCTTCCTTTTCCTCCACTCAGGCCCCTAAATAGCTACCACTAGGAATCTGGGGTCACTAGGCTGTTGATTAAACTACCTCAGGTAATTGATTATTTTAACAATATTTAGAATACAACTTTCAAATCAATTAAAACTGAGGCTTTGTTATCTAAGTTAAAATATTTCATTGGAAAAAACACAGAAAAATGCTTTTTTAGAAGTTGCTTTACACAAGGGGAAATAAATGTAATTTCCCTTCTTCTCAAGAACAAAAAAACGCCAAAATTTATATTCATAGAACCATAGAAAGGTTTATGTTGGAAGGGACCTTAAGGATCATCTAGGTCTATGCAAGCTTAAAAGTTAGTAATTTTGAAAACCATTATTTAGTTTAAAATTTTCTTCATTACCAGAATTGTTGTAGGGCCACAGTAGTGCAAAATAAATAACAAATTACTTAGATAGATTTAAAAACTACAGTTCTGTTTTCATAGGCAGCACTTAAATGTGTTCTATCAGTGCATATAATAGAATCATAAAATAATTCAGGTTTCTTTGAATGTTATCTAGGCCAACATGCTACTCAGGAGATAACAAGCAAGCCAGGTTGCTCAGGGCATTGTCAGGTCAAGTTTTGAATGTTTCTAAGGACAGAGATCCCACAATCTGTATGGAAATCTGTTGCAGGATCTGACCACCCTCACTACAAGCACTTTTATTTTACATTGAATCACAGTTCACTCTATTGCAGCTCGTGTTCATTGACTCCTGGTGTACCTCCAGGAAGCATCTTGCTCTGTCCCTCCTGCAGCAATCCACTGGGTAATTGAAGACAGCAATTGGGTTCCCTTTTGCCTCCTTGACACTTCTTCCAACTCCTCCTTCTGCATCATGCAGCTTCTCCCTTTGGATCATTTCAGCCTGCTGTCTCAAAGGACTGGCTGCTTTGCTCTTGGTCCCAGGGAAGGAAAAGAGAGTTAGCAAAGCTGTTCTTCTGTGAAATTAGGGTCAAAAATCAGGGAATTTTTTAGAGGAGATGCTTGAAAAAGCCATTAATAAATATCCCAAGTCAGTTTTTCTAGTTTTCTTGTAACTGGTAGCTTATACCGGTAACTGTGTATGGCTTCGCAACTCATTAATAAAACCAGTGTCTTAGAGCCTGGCTCTATGTGCCTTTTTTGAAGATTTGGAAAGGCAAAGTCTCCAGAATGCTGAAGGGTAAATCTGTTCCTAGCTCAGTACAATGTACACAAGGGATTGCTGGCCTAATAAGGTTGCGCATTATTTTTATTTAGGGTTGGGTGTTAGTTCCTTTTTTCTTTTTAGTTTTTTTTTTTTTTTTTTTGGTTAGTTTGTTGGTTTGCGCTTCTTGTGGTGTTGGTTTTTTTCTTTGCTTTATTTGAGTGGTTTTTCTTGCTTTTGTCACCATTTTTTTCCGTTTTAAACAGAACTATATTTCACAGAAATGTCTATTTCAGCAACTTATAGGACCACTGACACCTGTTTGGAAAGATCTCGAGATTACACCTGGACAAGATTTTCAAAGCTGTTGAGGCATTTAGAGATGCATTTAGATTAATTTTTCAAGGTTTCGTATGGCACCACTTAAGTCTACTAGTACTGATTAACAAGCAGAAGTGCATGTTTCAAATCTAAACATTAATAAAAAGATAAAATAATTGTTTATACACAAGAACATTTCTTGTTTTCTTTCACTATTTAAAAAAATACAGTACTTCACTGGGGTTTTTTTTCTGTTGACAGTATTGGTGAGTTTCAGTTCTCTATATGTAAAAGATATGTGATTTTTCTTAAACAAGAATCGTTGTATATTAGGTACATGTGCAGTTGTTGAAAGAAAATGTGTGTAATGGCTGCTATTTGGCATTCCTTCTTGAAAAAGAATGAATTATCTGAAATACTACTTTATTACTGCCAGCTATCACATTGACTTTTGCTGAAAGTTTTTTTGGTTAACTACAGTAATGAAGCTATGACACTTATAATTTAGAAGTTCATATCCCTGAGGTGGTCCACCCTTGGCCCGCATCTCTGCCCTGTGATCTCAGAAGTTCCTGATCAGCCCTGACTGGATTAGCTGGGTGGGGAGGTTTCCCTTGACCATATGATCTGAGCCCTGGTCATACCAGGAGCTCTTAGGTGGTAGAGGTGGGAGCAACCAACTCCAGAAACATCATATATGCCCAAACCAGATGGGAAACAAGGGATAAGCAATTTCCCCTAGTAGTTTTAGGAAATCATGTACCTGACTGAGAGGCCAAGTGGGGCAGTCCCATTGTGCACCACGGCCTCAGTGGAACAGTGCCATTGTTACTGCCCTGTGTGAAAGCACCTCAGGAGTCATGGGCTGGGCTTGTGGAAACTTATCCGTGACCAAACTCAATCACTTTGGGACCCTATAGAGAGCTTTCCTAAGTGAGGCCCTCTGAGCTCTTCTGGACCACAGCAGGCTGCAGCAGCACCTCAGAGTTCACAGACCCTCGGGCTCACACACAGTATTCGAGGAACCATTCTGGAAGCCAAGGATCTCCTCTCACACGCATCTCCACTCTTCTCAATGTGCAGCCCTTGCCTGTTGGGAAATGCAGTGGGATATGATGTATTTCAGTAAACCTGAGTGGAATTTTTGATAGGTACTTTTACAGACACAGAAATCGGTATACACATTGTTTTTCTTGTGGGCATGTGAATTGTGATACAAATGTCACTATCTCAAATCTATAGTTAAGTCAATGTTATAATTTTAGTGAACTCTACTGAATCGTTTTCCAAATGTTAAAGTATTTAGTGATTAATTGCTCCTGAACTTTTTGCATTCTTGTCTTTGCACCCAAATCTTTTACACCCTTCCCCTCTTTTGCATTCTCAGCTTCAGTGAAAATCTTTCTGAATCAATTCTCTTCTGATCTTCCTGTGTGCCTCAGCCTGTGTAGCAACACAGTGAACTTTTCCACTAAACTCTGTAAAGCTGCACTTTCACAAATTCATTTTAAACCTTGCTCTTGTCAATAATTTTGACAATGAATCTTTAAGTGGCCAAACACTCATCTGCAACAATCAAAGCATTGCTCCAGCTTAGCCGCGAGACAAAATTACTATGCAACAGGAAGCCTTTAAAAAGTTTTCTTATAAAATCTAAATTATTTAGATTTCACTTTTTAGAAGATATTGTATCATTCTTCATGACAGAATTCGAGCACTCTACTAAAATGTATATTATTAAAAGCTATCAATTTGTGGAAACAGTTGATTGACAACAGTTACAACAATGTGACTTATTATCATTTATGAAAAAATGGTTTAGGTGTGTCTAAGTATAAATGCAATCAAAACCTTCCATACTTCATCTCATTTATATTTATGCCTGTCTTGGGTTGAAAAGACAGGTTTCTGCTAAGGAAGGCAGAAGCCTCCCTTGAAACTGAAAATTTAAACTCTCTCCCTCCAAATTATTATAATTTTGAAATTAAGAGGCTCTCAGGCAACAATATGGGAATAGGAATAACAGTTCTTTACTAGGAAAATTAAAAATACAAATGCAATAGTACAAAAAAAGAAAAAAAAGCCCAATGACAGAGTCAGAATACGACCTGACACCCTGTTGGTCAGGGTGTTGGTAGCAGTCTGTTCAAATGGTGGCTGCAATCCTCCTGCAGTGCCAGGCGTGGTTCTGTTGGAGCAGAGGTCCTGTAGAAGGGTGGAGTCTCCTTCTGAAGCTCCAGTGGTGGTGTAGGTGGGTCTGGTCTTCCTCTGGGAATCCAGTGGACAAGATAGCTGCTCCTCTGGGAATTCAGTGGGAAAAAGCTGTCTCTGTTGTTCCAAATCTCAGATCATATCCAGGCAGGAATGCTTGGCTCCTCCCTCTGGGTGGAGCTTCTCATAGTGGGATGATGTATTTTGATCAGCCATGCTGTGGTACTCAATGGCCCATTATCAGCAGATGTCTCCCTGGAGGGAGGATAGGTTGTGGAAGAGATAAAGAAAACTGCCCAATTAACAGAAAATAACTGTCCCATCTCTAACAGGTGGTAAATAGAATACACCCCCCCATTTCCAACCTAGGACAATGGCCTAATCTTGCACTAGATTAAAAATGGAAATGTATTCCAATGACACTTTAGTGAGGCAAGTCAGTCCTTGAATTTGACATAGACCATGTTATAACACTTAAAAATATTTTATTCTAATCAAAATAAGATTTGCTGTGGTAAAAAATCTATTCTGAGGAAATAAACAAATCATAATATTTAATAAATGTATGCCATTGTTAGAGGCTTTTACTTTTTTAATTTCCATTTCTGTAAAAGGAAAAATGCAATAAATTTTATTTTAAGTTTAAAATACAAAAACTTGACAGACTACCACATGTCTTTTTAATAAAATATAAGGAGCTTATTGCTATGTAAAATCAAGATTTTTGCTTTTATTTTCATTTATTGTGGCATGTAGTTTCAGGTTTGATAGCTTTAACTGATGTTCTTCAGCCTTATATTTTACTTGAATTCAAACTAGCATATTATGTCATCCAAACAAAATCACAGTGATGTAATCTTGTCCCCTAAGATGAATTTTTATATGTGGTCAATGGATTGTTCTCCCTGGTCTATTATAAAAGAACATAATAAGGTTGTATAGCATACATTCATGAATGGTTCAATGCATATATGTCATTTATGATGTTTTCTATTTTGTTTTATATTTACATTGCTAATACAAGATTTCCATGCATACAACTCAGGAAAACTGAAAAGTTCACTTGTGGTGTTACCATTAAGAATATTAAAAAAAACCCCAAAAAATTGTAAAGCTAAAATATTTACTTTGCATACTCTTATTCCTAACTCATGGAATAAACATCCTTGTGAAGGGAACTGAGAAAACAGCATGTCTTTGTATGTTCCAGAGGTTTTAACCTGAAAGAAAACCCAGGAATACTAGAAGTGATCTGATTTAAGACAAGAGATGTTTTGTTTTTCTTGTACTTTTTCTCCCTTTTGAACCAAGTACTACTTTGGAGGTCTTAAACTTTTGAAGTAACATATCCAGATATGAAAATGAAGAAGAAGAAGATTAAATATCAAAATATTATGAAAACTTTTCTCCTTTTTCATGGTTACTATTGTCTGCAATAATACTTTCATTCTTTGTCTAGTTTACCTGGTTTGATAAATTGAAAAATATCTTTTTTAAAATATAACACCAGAGGAAAAAAGTGATATAGCTGTAGAATTTAAAAATCTTTTCATGATTTTAAATCAAATGAACAGATGAATTAAGTAAAATACTTAAATTTGGTTCAGTTAACTGTTAACAATATAAAGAAGCCTGAAAGATCAATTTGCAGTATATAAAATATTATACTTAAAGATATCTCAACATAATAACAATAAAACCCACCCTCTTCCTCCCAAAATAGAGAACAATCATTATGTTTTAATTTTCTGAACAATTAATATAAACTTTTAGTTTGTTGGAAGTCCTTAGACATTACACTAGAATATTGTTGAAAGTTCTGCACAAGTCCAGTTACAACACTGTGGCGTTCACATGGGTGTACATCTGCTTCTGCTTCTCATGTACTTCAAGGAAGGTGATTTCCATTAAATTTTCATGTGATTAAATGCAACAAATCTTTACATTGCCAAATCAGAGCAAAAATCTGTAAAGTATGGCTACATTTAAGTGAGTTAAAATGTTCTAAGTAAACATCCTCTGGGGCTGCTGATTGACTGAATAGGAAAAGTCAAGTGTACAATTAACAGACAAGATATGGTAAAAGTTGGAGACCAAAAGCAATAAGCTCCTACTATTTATATCTTTCAGCTATCCCCCAAAAAGATGGACTCTAGCCAGCAGATCAGGAGACTCTAGGAATAATCACGTTGCTCATGTTATTTAAAGAAATCCACAAACACTTACTGATAAAACTGAAAACCAGCCACATTTCTTGTTACGAATACTCATCAAGGTTGTTAATATTTTCCTCATTGTGGTAACACATTTTCTTATTGTTGTAACGTTGGCTAACTGTTAAATACCCACCCAGCTGCTCTGTCTCCTCAGCAGGACGGGGGAAGAGAAACAGGATAAAAATAAGAATGAGAAACCTACTGGGTTGAGAAAGAGACAGGGATATTATGCTTGCTCTTGGGGTGTGGCTGTTGCAACACCATCAAGGTCAAACCAGATTTGTCTGTGGGAAATAGATTCAGCTGGTAAGAACAAACATTAAAACATCAGCTTTCCTTCCCCCTAGGCAGACTCCACCTCGCTCATGCACTCCAGACAGACCTGCCCAGACCCAGAGCTGAGGCTGGCACAGGGAACGGGCTCCTCTGTGTCCCGCAGTGGGTCTGGTTAAAGCCGTCTGGAACCAGCTAGGTCCAGCATGGGGGAATCCCTGGTTTCTTCTCACAGAGAACATGCCTGCAGCGCTGCCAACACAGCAACATCTACACCAAATACATTTACTGATTTTGATTTTTAACAATATTTATTTTATACTATTTTTGATTTTTTCATATTTTATGTTATAGTTAGTACTATGCCATCAGCACAAAAATAATAGTGACAATGACTACATTTTATTCCTTGAGAGAGAATATCTCAATCTTCAATCTTTATAAGTTTGAAAGAAAAGCACATATAGTCATGGGAGTGCAATTGTTCATATAATATACAAATATTTGCGCATGTCAAAGTAAATCCCTTTTCAATAATGTCAGTAACATAGATTACAACTCCTGAAGACTAAATCCAGAACTGTGTTAGTAAAATGCAGATAAATCTGCATTGCTATTAGGAAAAAATCCCAGCTTTGTGAGTGTGTATGCATTTAGACACAAGCAAAACCAATGACTGAGGTAAAAGGTGTTTTCTTTAGGTATTTCACAAAGTGGCGCTTCAGAATTTAATAGTATTTTGGTTTAAACTTTGGAAGAAAGCTTAAGAATGAGTTTGTGTTTTTTTCACACCAGTTCACCTGCCATCTCAAGTCACTGTTGACAAGCTTGGGACTGAAATGGTCTATTGAGTAATTTTCTCTGGTTCTCTGGACCTATTTCAGTTCCTACACTCAGTGGATTTCATTTGATTTTAGGGTTGACTGCCAGTGCTCTATCATTTTAGCTGTTCAAGGCAATACTTCAAGAAAAATGTTGAAAAGGTCATTTCCATAGTTTTCCTGCAACCATATTACTCTGCATGATAGATTGTCAAACAGTACATTTGGACTTGCTAGTAACTGTTTTCCTTTGACTGCGAGATAAATAATGAGATCGGATAATAATTAATAGATAAGTTTGTCTTCAAAACATCTTGAAAGTCTTTAGTTGTCTATTTGATATAATTTTCTAAAAAGCTGGAAAAGCCCTTTTGCACTATTTGTAATTCCAGCATCAGAATCCTTGGGCAGGTTTTATGCTGTAGGGGTGGAGCAAATTATCTCTGAGACAACAACTGCACAGAGTTTAAAGTAATATACAACAGAAAGGTAAAATTAAATTTATAAATTTTATTAAAGTTATAATTTTGGGGTTATAATTTCGGGGGGTTTGTGGTGGATTTTTGGTAAGAAGACGCTGGCACTATAGAAGATTCTAAATTTAATTGCTTCATAAACATAATTTTCTGGCCTGACATTCCTGGAAATACATTGTGTGTTTAATAAAAAATGTAGGGTCTTTAGGATTATGGCAATTGACATTGCCAGAAGAAAGCCATCCAATTCTGGAGAAGTAATTCTAGAGTCAACCATGCTCATTGACTCTCAGTTCTGTAATTTTAAAGAGACAACAGACAGAACTTAGTGTCTGCAACTTTTCCTCCTAGATATTTATCTTAAGGCTGTAGCTGTCCACCTAAATGAACCTTGAATAAGAATTTTCACAGGATCACAGAATATACTGAGTTGGAAGGGACCCACATGGATCATCAAATACAACTCAGCCCAACTGTTAAGAGAATGGCCCATATGGAAATCAGACCCACAACCTTGGCATTATTAGCACCTTGGCATTATTATATGTTCTGACCAACTGAGCTAATCCCATCTTTCTCTGGCTGTTTTCTGTCTTGCTTTCCTACTGATCAATTGAATGTAATGGCATACAAGCCAAGAAGGTTAGGTGTAGGTTTTCTTTGTGTTCTACAGCCAGAAAAAAAAGAATACCTGGAAAAAAAGTTCTAAGTAATTTCAAAAGTTTTATAAACTGCTGGTGAAAAATTGTTCCTTTGATGAAACCTAAGAATTGCCTTTGAAACAACATCAAAATCACTATGATATTTTCAAAAACCTATCTTAATAAAAATTTGTATAGGCTTAAAAATGTGTATTGCTTTCTACAGATGGAATTAATTTCCTACATTGAGGGTATGATTAGAGCCATCTGTTATCAAACTTGTTTCTTAATAAGACTATGGCCCCACAATTTAATAGGGATGTGAAAGTCCTTGAATGCATCCAGAGGAGGGCAACATAACTGATGCAAGGGCTGGAAGACGTGTCCTGAGAAGTGTGGCAGGGGATTGGGCTGGAGACCTCCTGAAGTCCCTCACAGCCTGAATTATCTTGTGATACAATTCAAAGTACAGCAACATATACAAGAAAAGGGGCTATATTTTACTCAGCTTCCAGGATTATATACCTCATATTGGATTTACACCTTTGTCAAATTTCATAGTATAGGGCAAGTCATTTTCCTTCAATGAAAAAGAAGATGAGAAATAAATATTTTGGCTCCCAGAGGGCATAGTCTTTTTTGCATTACTATTGCTGTTCACTATACTCACTTACTTGTCATTCTAACTTTTGCAATGAAAAACATTTGTTGAAATCTTTTCTGGCAGCATTTATTATATTCACTAAGCTTCAGAAAAGAAAACTCCCCTAACGTCAACATCAAGAAAATCTAAAACACAGTGACTTTCAGGTTGATTTGTAGATATTGCAGCTATTTTGAAGACAACAGATTTGTTTGCATTATGTCATTTCTCATTCAGTACAATGTGTGCTTTCATTACAAATATATTCATTGGGCTTTGCTGAAAATATACCCAACCTAAGTCAAAATTAGATCCAAATGAGATCCCTTGAGTGTAGTGAGAATTGGAATGAAAGCCCCTAGCTAAAAGGAAAATGTATAACTATATCCTGACAATAATATTCACCCTAGAAAGTGCTAAGAATTTATGTTTATTATGCCTCACTGTGTTATAGCAGAGAATATATCAGCAATGAAGGCAAAACTAGAACAGAGACTAAAAAGCTACTGAAAAGAGAAAACATATGTTCTAACAAACCATTCACTGTGCAATATTAACTGCTAGGTAAGAATGTTAAAATGACAAAGTCCTTGGAGTGTATTTCCCAGAAATTCAAGAATTAATGGGTATAGCTAAACCAAAATTCTGCTCTGCAGATCAATGTTAATTTTTTTTCTGTCAGAGAGATTTGTACTTTTATGGGCTCTTGCCCTAAAATTTCTGTCTTTCACTACACAACCTCGATAAATACATTGCATAACTGAAAATCACATGCAGAAAATCTTACAACTCCTCAAGTCAAAGTTATAGTAAATTATTATGAATATCTACACTACAGTCATTAATTAAGATTGGCATCAAGAAGCTTTTGCTCTGCCAAACAAACAAACCATAAAGAACTGAAGTATTTACACATGCAAGTGTCTTGCATTCATTACAGTTAATTAGATGTATAAATTAATAGAGGACCATTGAACTGGTAATATGATTTCTTGGAAGCCATTAGAAAACACACTAATAGTTCTACTTCACAACACTTACATTAAATACTTGTATACCAAACAAGAAACCACAAACAAAAATCCCTCTCCAAAACTGGAATATAGTATTGTACTTTGACTGCAGCAACTCAGAAAGGATAACTTTTATTGAAAAAAGAGTTCAATAAAAGAGGAAAAACTTAATTATTTTAATGATCAGATGGCTGGAGCATCTCTCCTATGAAGACAGACTGAGAAAGCTGGGATTGTTTAACCTGGAGAAAAGATTCTAGGGAACCTTCCAGTACCTCAAGGAAGTCTGCAAGAGAGCTGAAGTGGGACTTTTTACAATGACATGTAGTGATAGGACAAGGGGTAATGGCTTTAAATTGAGAGAGAGCAAGTTTGGTTACCCATTAAGAAGAAATTCTTTCCTGAGGGAGATGAGACCCTCAGGATCAGGTCGCCCCAAGATGCTGTGGATACCCTATCCCTGGGGATGTTCAAAGCCAGGTTGGATGGGGCTTTGAGCAACCTGGTCTAGTAGAGTGTGTCCCACTCCGTGGCAGGGGGGTGGAATGAGGTGACCTTTACAGTTCCTTCCAATACAAACCATTTATGAGCAGACAAACATACAAGCTGAAAATCAGTAACAGAAAACAAAAAATGGCAAGCAGAACTTTCTTTCTTGTTGGGAGCAATTGAATGAAAAACTGTTGCAGGAGTTGATCAATAGAGGACTATGTATTCCCATGACAATACAATTAAAAAAAAAAAAAAAAGGGAGTGCTGAAGAGCTGACAGAGACATCCAGTAACAAAATGGAAGCATACACACTACTGACAAGATATCAAAAATAGCATACATAGCATACATACAATTCAACTCATATTTAAAAAAAAAAAATGGTTGGAAATGTGAGAATACAAAAGGAAGGATTACTTCTATGATAAGTGGCTGAAAGCTAATTTAGAACATGGAATTAAAAGTACATTGTTTCTTCAGCCTACAAATGCAAAAGCCAAAATGGATGTGAGTAAAGTTTGTTATTTCCTAATGACTGAAGGATTAGAGAAGGGAAAAAACAGCTCAAAACAAGATATAGGGAAGGCTGGATCAAAACCAGGTACATACAACATATGAATATCTATATGAATAAATGAAAACCAGTTATTTGAATAAACTTCTTAGCTCAAAGAGGCTGTTAAAACGTTTTCAAATGGAGTAGGTATAGCTCCTTATCAGGTCATGGCAAGGAAAGGACATGGAAAGAAAAAATAATACAATGCAAGTATCTGAAAAATTAAGCTTCATGCACAAGTAGGTTGAGATTCCTTTCAGTTCCAGAAATTATTATAATGTTATTTTTTTGATACATAGTAAAAATTCAATGAACTCAAGCAGTTTAGCTTCTCTGAAAAGTTTACTCCAAATTTAAAAAAAAAAAAAAACAAAATAGAGAGTGAAGAACTTTGCCCTTTAGTACACATCCTAAAGTATACCAGATGAAAAAAATGCAAAAAAAAGAATCACAAAAAAAAAGTCAAAAATGGACTGCAAGTTGAGTTTTCAATACAGTTCATAGTTATATCTGGAGTACTAGTGAGAATGAGCATGGTAGAATATAGAAGTTGGAAAATTCCCATAATTTCCCTATCTGTTTTTTTTAATCCTCAACCTTAAATTGTTTCCTCTGCTGCTTTAGGGTCCATACTCCCTAAAGCAGTATACAATTTTAAAATCCACATTGATTTCAAGTCATGGTGTTGACTACATCGTCCTAACTCAATATTCTTGGATCTTTTTTCCTAGAAGTGATCAAGGATAAATACAGCATCCCTTTCTCCTCACAGTAAAATCTGTACAAACTGAGAATCAATTAAGTGAAATAATATTATTAAATAGAAATATGCTCATTTCTTACCAATTTCCTTTCTATTATTTATTTCCTTTCAATTTAAGTCATGGTAACTTTAATACTTGTTTTGATGAGAGAGAAACTATTTCAAGGATTTAATTTTAAAATCTTATCTGTGAACCACAGCAATGTAAAAACTTCTAAGATAGATATGAACCTGTCATAACTGAGTTCAAAATTCTAAGAGTAATAAGCAACGAGTCATTGGTTTCTGCAATTGAAGGAAACTCATGAGAACTCATCAGTTTTCCTGGTTTTGATTTTGAAGCCAACTCTGTTACTCCATTTCAGAAGCAGAGCAGCAGAACAGCTGCTCAGTTGTATGAACTGCTTCAAAATTCAATTGGCACAAGAAATCCAAAATACGTGTTTCTGAAACAGTCTTCTCAGATTAAATGCTAATCATATAAGAGGTGGAAAATAAGTACTTTATTTCTAGGGATGACTCAGTAATGTTTCAGAGAAAAGAGAAGATGTTGAATGTGTTATAATTTCATTGAACACCTCTTCAGCAGGTTTGTGATAGGACACATATATAACTTACATGCTCACCACTAAGGTGCAACTACAGCATAACCTGCACAGATATTATAAAAAAGATATTCTAACATTATGGGACCAGATTTATATCTGCCTCAGGCATTTTTAAATTTTATTTTAATATAAATGTGGTGCATCTGTTGACAAAAAAACCCCAAAAAAAGACTCAAACTGTCCATAAATTGGCTTACTAGCCAAAAATACCATGATCAACTTCTCAGCGGAATGAAGGTCCTGAAAGAATAAAATGAAAGTTAATTACTCAAGAAATTCAATTCAGCTGGAAGTCACAAACAAATACCTTTTACCAGTTTTCTTAATTCCTGAATGCTAGTGTTATTAATATAGAATGGACTATATTTTCTCAACATGGAGTACTTTGTAAATTTTAGGTCCTTAATTTTGCAATCTAATTAATTAGAAGTGTCACATATATATTTATATTGACATCCATACCAATTTGCTTTAGCTTAGAATCTGGGACTATATATATATTTTAAAACCTAATTTCTGACAGTTATAACACCAGTATATTTTTGATACTAATTTGACTAATTCCTCTCCATCACTGTTATGTCTAAGTGTCTAAGGTATTTTTTCTTTCTCTTGTCACATCTGTTTGATTTCTGTTGTCTCTGCTACAGCAGAAATGGTCTAGACAATGAAGTGCAGACAGAATATGTCCCTGACCTTGAATAATGCTGTGAAGTACATAAAAGCTTTTTTTGTAGTGTACTGTCAGGGATCTTAACACTGTATGAAGTGGGAAAATGATCTTAATTTCTATGAAAAAAATTTTCAAGGAATAAAACACCAAACAACATGAAAATGCTACTATTTGAGTAATTTGCAGATGCCTATCAATCACAACTCATTGACAAATCATTTTATAGAATTTCTTTGCAAGAGTATATAGGAGTGTTTTTTAATTATTCAGTAATTCTTTTCATGATTATAAAAAACTTCACTTCTGTTTTTGGCATATATCTGTAATTACATCTACAGATCAAAATGCAAGGTAATATCTTCACATCTGTTATTCACATGATAACAAATCTAAACATGTGGTAATGCATCCTTTTTTTTTCTTTTATGAACATCTATGATGCACTATATTTTCAAAAATGTGAAGACCAAACTGCATATATTTATTTTTTTCTAATTTGCTCTATATTATGTTTTTTGACTTATTTTCACTCTCCTTTTTTAATTTCTCTATTTCAGATGAACCAGGGGCAGGTGTGGATTTGACACGGGCTTAGGTCATTATTTAAATCTTTTAAAGAGCCAGATACAGAGCATTTTCATTGATAATGCTTATATATTAATAATGAAACATATCAACTAAATAAAGAACATTGAGGATGTATTATTGCAAAAAATTGCCTCTAAGAGAAATATTCATTACAATTTCATGTAAATATTGCACAGCATGCTGTGCATATTGTCCTTTTATACACAGTGGTGTAATTTTTTCAAATCCAACACAAATCCTGCTCCACACAGAAAACCCCTTGAAGTGTCCTGTCAGATACTACCCCAAGTGACTTGCCATGTTAACTGCTGCAGTTTTGAGTTGTTTCACCATTTAAGTGAAAAAATTGCATAGAAAATATGAAAGCAAGGGATATTCAGTCATTCATCAACCTCCACAAAACCTTGAACTTCTCCTTCTTGTTACCTTATGCAATCTGTAGCAGCAGCTGTCTTCCTGAGTGATAGATAGCTTTTACATTGTCCTTTGTTTTAACCTGAAAGAAATTATTTTGTCACAAGTCAATTTATATACAGGAGAAAAATCATATAATTCAAATTATGTCCTGATTTCATACTCAGGAATATATAACAAGGATTCAAAGTGTATCCTAAATCACCTACTAGCAAGGACAAAATCATGCTTACCTTGTCGTATTATTTCTAAAGAGGAAAACAGAGAGGAATATAAAGATATTACAGGTTTACTTGTGGGGTTTTTAACCCATTCACTTTTTTTTTCAGACTGATTGGAGTGATTGCCCTTGCATCACTTTGGTCCTGAATTGTCTCTGTTGGCTTTTATTTCTGGCTCTTTGAAACATTCACTAGGGCAAAAGCAGACCAGTTCTGAGATTTGCAGAATTTATTGTCAATTCATCTACTCAGCTGAGAAGAAAACCTCATGTAACCACAGCAAAGTTCCATGCAAACCTAGTAGTCTCAAACAATGTGGATGGGTATAGTAACACTTCTGTTAAATGGTGGGAATTTCTAGTTCCATAAAGTGCACTGAGCTCTTTATTTTACCTTAATTGCTGATTTCAGTTCTTCACAAAGCATTTAATCAATTCTGTTGTACAATTTAACAGAGCTGCATAGGAGTGGAAATTGGTCTCTTCAGGCTTTATTTAGGAAAATTTCTCAAAATTTATTTGAGACATGAGAGACTGAAAATCTGGATCCATTATCCCCATTCATTTTTCATACATGAGAGGAATACTGTCCTTTGGAAGAGGAGCAGGTGACCACACATGGTAAATAAATTATGTTTTCTTCCTTCCAGTATAGATCAATTCACAACTACCTTTTAGTGATGTTAACCATGTCACTGCTTGATCAGTCCATGTGATTTTTATAAGCTAAATTTCCCCACTTTCATTACATGCCATATAACAGCAGGGATACCATAAGTCCAGCTTTTCCTTCACTCTCTTCCCTCTACCCCAATATCTTCAGTTTCAGCAACAGTAGCAAAGCTGAATCCTTCCCTGACAGATTTAATGAGCAAATTTCTTTTATCCACTCAGCCACTCAGTCCACTTAGACTTTCATTCTATGATTTCAAGCTAGAAGTGATTATGTTCACTTTGAATCTAAAAGCACTCTAGTAACTCAAAAATTAGCTTCTGTATTGGATTAATCTGAAGACACTTTGAGAGTGACTTAAAGGAGACATACTGGGATAGCTCCCATTTACTATAGAAAAAAACATAGGGAAGAAGAGATTAAAACGAAGGTGAGACACAGATGCAGAGTGCAAGAGGAATTTACATTATCCAGTTCTTATTCTCTATGCAAGAATATATTTGATGGTCCCTTGTCCATCAAAGTACTCAAAAACAAGTTCACCTGTCCAGCTTAATTTACCCAATATTTTCCTCGTAACTTTCAAAAGAATAACCTGACTCAGTACATAATTCTGCTATTCTCATGGTGTAAAATATGTTTTTGTACTTTGTGTGAAAAGCATCTAATCCTTAAAAACTGTTTTAAAGAACCTGTTTTAAGACTGAAAATATTTCAGGAAATTAAAAGTTTCCACTCTGGTTGATTAGTTAGCCTTTAGGTGTTCCAGGCAATTTTGCTGGCTTGCTTTTCTATGTTTGCATGTTTTCACTTACAGAACTGTTCTTAATAGGTTGTAAAATTCAAGGCTAATCCAAGATCAAATTTTTTCAAGACTATGCAATAAGCATATATGACAACAAATTAATATGAGTTTTCAATGTAATAAATATTATTTTGGGTTGAATTTCATGGGAAATTATGGAAAGTGAAGTATTGGTCACAGCTGGAAAGCCTTTTGTTATTGGCTTCAGATGCATGTAGACATGAGGAAAGACCACTAAAGTACACTACCAGTCACGTTTTCCAATCTGGATACATTTAAATGTGTCATATATCCTTATACTACAGTTCATACAAATAAACTGCAAGATTTGCTGACACAATGGAGAGATACATTTAAGAGCCCTTAGTGACACAAAATACTAATGTACTTATGTAAAGATATAAAATAAGTACTTGAAAATGCAAGTGTCATTCCAAAGTGGGTAGGATTTAAATGTCTGCTTTGCATGGGGCCATAAATTAAGAGGCTACTTTTAGTCTGTCTTCATAATGGAGATGGAGATCCTTTCATTGTAGCTGTTCTGAATTGGTTTTGAGAGGGATATCCTTCTAGCATTGAGCAAGGGAAGAATAAAAAATCTGGCTCTTTATTAAGGAGTGGAAATCAGGTGCTTAAAATTAGATTCTGTGAATAACTTAAATGGCTGTGCATGTCAGAATTACCTTTTTGGTACCTGCACATTAGCCTTTCAGCCTTGTAAAAGGATATTATTAAAATAGCACTCAAACACTCCTGAATGTCTGAATCAATAAATAAAATTATTCAAACACCTTATTTTAAGAAAGTTGCATTTGTTTACTTTTTACAGTATAACTTTTTTTTCCTGTCAATACTAGAGTAGTTGGGGTCTTTCTTCTAATCTAATCTCCTCACAGCTCTCAAAAAAAGGAATTTTTCTTTTTCAGAATATCTATTTGTCAGTCTGCCTTCTTATACTGAGAATGGCCCTTTGATAGAAGAGTATTTAAGGAAATATGTCTTTTAGATAAATCTATTTAGTATTAGGCACTGTAAACCAGTCTGGGCTATGTCACGTAATGTTTTCTTTCAAAAACTCTTATTGGTGGTCACTAATTAAGAAAACCAACACCTGCATTGTATGAGACTTAGTTGCTGCAGGGTCTGCTTTACAAATCCTAAAGTTTCAGATTTTTTAAATAAAGTGAAGAAAAAAGGGTTACTAGGTGTATACATGTGGTCAAGTGCAGGCTTATCAAGTCATGCATGGCTATGTCAAGATGAGTCTTGAAAATATTCAAAATGGGGAGTCCAGATCTGCTGTAAAATTCTGATCCAGTGTTCACTACTCTCCTATTGAACACCTATTTATTCCTAGCCTGAGTGAAATACCTGGCAATTACACTTTCTTTTACTGTTTCCCACAAACAAAATGAGTTTTCTTTATGCCTTCATAACCCCAAGCACCCCCAAGCATACTCCTTATGCTTTAGAATTTCTAACTAGTCCAGCTCCCTCAAACATTCCTTGTGTTGTTGTGTGTCTCATGCTCCTCACAATCATGGCAAGCACGTAGTGGATCCATTTCATTCTCTCAGAGCTCATCTTGGGAAACTCAAACTCATTTCCCTCTCTTAGCAGAAAGGAAATATTTGTAGGAAAAATATCCTTTTATTTATTGGCAATGTTTCGGAACCTCTTTCTAGCAACTCTTGTTTTTCAGGCTGTAAATTTGGTTGGTTTGTTGTGGGCTTTTTTTGCTTTACAAGTCCAGACAGCTGAAAGAATGACTAACTCATAGTTATATACATCAGGCATACTCATTGCTTTATATTGATTTTTGGATGCACTATTCAGCTTTGTTTACATCTATTCAACCTGTGTGACAGGTCACAAGCTCAGAGGCAAAAACACTTTTGAATTCTCCAGGAAAGAAGCTTTGTGAAATCATATAAGATCAATAACTACTGTAAGCTCTGACACAGCTAACAAATCAGAGAATTATAGACTAGCTCAAGCTGCAAGTCCCCTCTGCATGTCATGCAGGACAAGCCTTCTACTCAAACAGAATTCAGCCTCAGGGCTGTGTCTGGTTGGGTTTTCAATATCTCCATGAACAGAGACCTCAAAGCCTCATTGGACACACCATTCCAGGGTTTGAATGCCCTGCCACATGTTGCTGCATCTCTGAAAAAAAAATTCTGGCACATTTTTAAAAAAACAGGGCGTGCAGTTGAAGACCAGTACTGTATCATATGTAGGATGAGATAGTTTGCTACAGAGACAGTTTTTCTTCATCCTTTTGTTAGCCATCTATCTCCTGGGGACAGGCCTGCGCTTTGGGTACGTTTACTAGGCTGTAACATGATACTCAAATTACTACTTGTTAACCTGAATGTGTGAATTTATATCAAATAGAGACTTTGAGGAATTAAAACAGGGAGAGGTGCTGCTGAAAACAGAAATTGGGATATAATTGGGATATAAGTGCCAAGAGCAGGGCATGATTTTTCTATAATGGACTGGAGCCCTTTACTTTCTCCCCAAACATAACAATTTAACAGCACAAAAGCTAATAAAAAAGCCTGAAACTAAATCCTCTCACCTCCTCAGTCTAAATTCTTTAGTTATGAATCTTATCATGCCATTTAAATATCTGAAATCTTAGTTCCTAATTTTTTGGGGATACCTAAATACAGATACAAACTGTGGTAATAAAGACCCAAGTTAACTAGCAAAGTAAAGCTGCTAAATTTTGAATGAAAAGAAATAAAAGGTATTTTATCTAGATATCTAGAGGAAGGAAGAGAAAAACAGAAAAAAGTGGTAATAATAATCTATTAAAGTCTAATATTACATAGGAATCTACCTGTTTCAGAGGTGTAGAATTGCCACTTAGAGATGAAAAATGTGCATGTATAATTTTTATTGAAAAGACAGAAAAGAAAAGAAGTCGTCTTTATCAGGTGTGTATATACATATAGTACAACCAATTAAAAATAAATAAAATAAAATAAAAAATAAAATAAAAAAATTAAGTATAATTATAAATATAGTTATAAATATAATTATAATTATAATTATAAATATTAATGTTGATATTAAATTTATATATTTATATGTAGATTTATAAACTTCATTTTATGTAAATAAAACCTAGTATCCTCTATAGGAATAATTTCTTAATTCTTTGGAAACAATTCTGATGCTCTTTCCATTTCAGTATTCTTTATTCATATCAGCAGTCTCTTTGAACTTACAGGAATTGCTTTTCAGTTGAAAGACAAGACCATGGTCTTATATTTTATTCTATCTTAGGGATTTATTATTTGGATTTCCTGATACATCAGCTTCTCAACTGTTATGTCTGGAACTGAAGTAAATATAAATCTCTCAACTGACTTTAGGAAGTTGGCTGCATTCATCCTTGACTCTGGAGAAAACAGAGCAAAGAAAATCATGCAAATTTGTGATTCTCTAAAATGCTTGAGCACCTTCTAAAGAAAATTGGAAAGATAAGCAAGTACACTTTCAAAGTACAAGAGCATAAAGTGAGGGTGCTGTAGGAATCAATGAAGTGAAGGGACGCATCAGAATGGAAGTTTCCAGTTCAGCCCTGGGCTTGTTGCTTTTTCTCATTCCCTGTGCTTTAGTGCAACACCTTGGTTGGTTGAGTTTCCTTTCAGAATTAAACAGCAAAGGAAAGAATATTTTTATAATTGCAAATGACTGGCACAATTTACTTTATATTAATTGGAGCAAGTAACCACACTGCATTTGATGTGAAGGCACATACAAGTTGGATTCAATTCATACTTCATAAAATTGTTTAAAGATCATATTTAACTCTGCTAATTGTGTTGCCTATGGTTGCTCAGTTTACAGTGGCCTTGAAGCTGTTAGAACACAGTAGGAGTTGCTTTGAATTATACTCTGTCTGTGAAAATATGAAGGCACAGCCAATGATTGACATGAAACAAGGAGAGAAGTCTCTTTTTTTTGCGATTATCCTGGCAACAAGGAAAGTGTGAGGAGTAATATCTTCTTTTAGACTGAGTGATTGTCTTAATGTGAGGCAAACTGCCTCCCATGACATGAAATACTAAAACATTATTATATGATTGGGCTGAAGCTTCCTGGAGAATTCTGTGTTAAAATATTTTTCTCAGTCAGCTGAAGTTCTGTTTAGACATGCTGCAAGTGACAGTGACATGCTGGAAAGGAAATCCATGGTGCCTTATTTGTGTTTGAGATTCAGTTGCTGGCACACAGAGAGAGTTGTTTGTCGAGATCCAGCCTATTTCTCACAGTCTCCTGCTGGTACTTCAGAAGAGCACAGGTCACCCCCAGCCCTTGTGTCACCTCTGTCAGCCCCTTGGCAGAGTCTCAGAGGCTCCAGGTGATGAGAAATATTTCTTGGTGATGAGAGTCAGATGATCCCTGGGTCCTGGGTGTAAGAGTTGGATACACACAGCCCATTGTCTAGGTTCCTTTTATCAACAGGACAGATTTTTTCTGAAGTTCCCTTCAGGGACAGACAGGAATCTCTCTGACACTGCAGTCTGTACACTGTGTATTCATGGCACCTCTGCAGCTCATTTTTCTCCAGCATATAAATAATCGTCATGGAAGAAAAACTAACTCAGAGCTTGTTCACACTTCCAACTCTGCATTTTTCTGCACTGAGGATGAAGGATGAGGTCTGAGAAAGCCTGAAAGAATCAGTCTGTCACAGGTTTTCTCAGCAAGAAGATAGAAGAGCTAGAAGCAGTTGCTCTGGGTCCTGGATTTTCAGGCTGTGGTATAAATTAGGCACACACAAAAAATCACACCCATAGGATGCTGAAACCCTGTATAAGAGCTTTTCTTCTGAGTAGAGCCAACCCAAGACCAGAACAATAAATAGGATATTGACATAATATTAGAAATCTGCTATGGGTAATAGAATTTTTTAATGTGTTTAATTAGATATAAATTAATTTTAACTTTTTACATTGAATGATTTCTCAAAGAGACTCTATCTAGGTCAAACTTCATATGACTTGTTACTCCAATTCAAGGCTCAATAAAATAGATGTTCTCCAAGGAATAGCTTAAAGAGAACATACTGATCTCTGACAGTGCAAGTGCTTTTAAACAGTGTACCACATTCTAAGACAAGTGTCATTTTCTAACATTTAAAAAAGCAAGGGTTTCAAAATTCAGGGTTGAGTCACATACCTTTGCTTCAGGTTTCCAGCTCCATACTTTCTCCAAGCTCTGCTACAGGAAATATTAGAATACTGAAAGGACTAATTTTCATTTTTTATCTCAAGTCACTTGTCATGTGGAGTCAATCTCCATGAGAACATGAGTCATGTGCTAAAGGCTGGAAACCCTTTTCCTTACTTCTCTTTATCCTGCCACTGATATACTCCTTTCATTTTTTTTTATCCAAAGACTTAAAGTGGCCAGTGGGAGTGATGTTAAAAGATGGGAAAATTAATGCTCTATAACTGAGGGGAAAACCAATCATATTTTAAAAGCTGTAAAATCATATGAAATTAAAGCAGACCAAAAGAAATTTAAAAAGTTGTAATATGCCATTCACTGTTCCATCATGTCTAATGTATCTCATGATATTGTGTCTGAGTCATTACTCACTGATAGCAATGCCTCACAATTGTTTTAGAAAGATGTAAATATTCCTGGTGATACAAAAGACAAGCTTTTAGACAAATGATGGCAAAAACATTACTTTGCACAGAGAAAGATCTCTTCACCACAGAAAGTGACTGCATGAGGCTAAATTCTCATTGCCTGTTGTTATAAATGTTATCCATGGTCATAAAATCATATAGAACTTTTTAAAATTAAGGTAGCCAGTGAGTGAAATGTTTGTTAACACAAGTGATGCATTCCTTTTCCTGTCACATGAAACAAAACAACAATTTTTTAGTTTTGGTTTATTGTCTTCTTTCACCATAGCTCCTATGCAAGTAAAAACATGGGCTAAATCCATGTGATTTGATGCCATAAACCTTGACATGAAAGATCATCCTTTTATCCTTTCTAATCTTCAACTACTACACCATAAAATAAAGCTCTGCATTTTGAAATCTTTGATTGAAGCAGCCTTTTTACCGTACAGACATGCATAAAATGCATAAATTTAGATAAAATGAACAAAACACATGCTTTTGAATAAAATAGAATGCAATTAAGAGCCTAAGTTACTATTGTACTCTGTATGGGGATCAAGTAGCATTTTGCAATCTAGCTACCCCTTAATGCTCACTAAATGCTTTTGCTGTTCTACTTCTAAGCACTTCCACTGTTTAAAAAGCACTTATGGTAGTCTAATAGAGTTTGCTTTCCATTTGCATCTGTTTTTAGCAGATGATGTGAATGATAAACATTGGCTTTTACTGATTTATTTTATAAGAACATTAAGGCTCTTAGAAGGAAACCAGCATGTGATCAGGAAATCTGTGATACAAACATGAATAAAACCAAAATATGTTGGGTTTATAGGGAAGATTATGCAAGCATTTTGGTGGTCATCATTCAAAATTTTTTTTAACTTAAGACCTATGATTTCCATTAAGCTTAAGGATTTACAGATAAGTTCGGCCACCAGTCTGTAACTTCACGATATTTTTAATCTCTTTTTTAAATAGCAAATTAATTTCATAGCTCACTGATTATTGTTTTGAAGATGTGTCAGATACTCTGTTTGCTCATTGCTTGAGAGTATCTATTTGCATTAAGGAACTCAGAGAACCAAAATATTCACAAAGCATATTTTTCCAAGATTGGGGTGGGAGAATCATCTACAGTAGTTATGTTACTCTGGATGACTTCAGTACAAGTGGTACAACCAGATTTCCTCACCATAAATACTCATTATAATTTTCTTTTATATTTCCTCAGTTCTGGTAATTATTGCATGACTTTTGTACTCTGTGAAGAAAGCTGTAATGTAATTACCGCAACCTTAACTTGTATGACAGAAAGTCATCGTATAGTATGGCCTGGCCTAAAATCCCTAATTTTTGATGTCCTGTATTTCTGTTCTAAAAGGTACAATTTATTCCATTTTACTTGGGGTTTCTCAGAGTTGCCCTTTTGCATGGAAATAAGGGTTATGGCTACAACAGTCATAGCAGTTTAATCATTAATTATCATGCTAGCAAGTGTACAATTCCTGATATTGCTGCCATGGGAGACAATAACACAGATGGTATAAAAGAATAGAAGTGTATTACAAGTAATAAAGGAAGGAAGGGAGGCAGAGAAGGAGGGAGGGAAAGAGAAAATTTCTCATATTCTTTTATGATCTTTAATTTTTCCTGTTTGTCAGGGAAATACAAGCTAGCAGCATTTTTATGAGATAATAGAACTAAGAAATTATTCTAATGCATCTTTATATATGCACCTATATGGGTAATAGTTAGCTAGGCTTTTGAAATTGTATTTCATTTAGTGTACACATGCTCAGGTACTCACATGCCCTCAGATATGTCAAGCAGAAGCTCAGTTTTTAAAAGGTGCATTAATCAAAAAAGACTTTCCAAGGCCCTGGTATTTCAATCATTATCCATGACAAACACTTTGAGCTTGCATGGAAAATAAATCTATTCTCATTTGCTGAGCTGCTAGATTACAAGTCTCCTGTGTACTTTTAAATGAACCGATGAGTGAAAAATGAAATAAAACAACATTTAACTATTTGCATGTTCTTTGCTCAGGGAGCAGCAGCTGAGTATGAAGAGGGTACAAGATTTTACAAAAGCTTTTGCAGGTATATTTTACCTTTATTTGTTACGCAGTGTGTTGATGACATATAACACTAATGGCCATTATTCTTTGCCCACCATCAGCTGTTTTTATATCTGGGAATAAAATGAAAATTCCACTGAGGAGATGACAGAGATGCTTGTATGGATACTTAACCCATATTGCCACTGAACAACTCTTTGGAAGCTCAGTGTAATAGGTGAAGTGCATCACTGTCACCCTAGTGTTTCCAGGTCAGATGATGTTGAAAGTACTTGGTGTATTTTCATTTGATAAAACAATAATTCAAAGATGACTGAACATGTCTATCTGACAAGGACAGGTCAAATATTCTGCTTATCTCTGAGATAATCCTTCTGACTAAAGACTGCAATAACTACACTAAATAATATTTTCTCTTTTGCCAGTGTGATCTGGAAAACAGTGATCATTATTTAATCTTAGTCCATGAACTTAGTCTTCAGCATTATTCTAACAGCAGCTATTCATCTGGGTTTGTTTATTTTTTTATGAGATATGTATGCCTGTGAATTTCTGACTTTGACCTTTCAAATGTGTTCCTTTTAGAAAAACAAGTTATTCAAGGGATCCTTAAGATGAGCTAATTCATAGAACTGGCCTCCTTATAGCTGTTCATTTGATACTTTTATTAAACCCGAGAGTGCACTGTTGAATTCTGGATTGGCTCACCCAAGTCCATACACACAGCATGTCCAAAGCACATAATCACTCCAAATCTTAAATTTGTGTCATACTCTTCTTCTTGTACTCTCTTGACAGCATTTTGCTTTTTTCTACTTAGTGGTTCTTTAAGAGCAAATGACGGGAGTGTCTATAATCAGTCTGGGCTACAGAAGGTAGAGGAGAGAGCTAAGGGTGTCTGAACCACCTTCTGTGCAGCAGAAACAAGACACACATGGAGCTGAGGAGATGAGAGCTGCTTTTTAAAGCTTCTCTCATAAATATTAAGAACTTTATTCTAAAATTGACATAGTGTTAATAATGTCACAAATATTTTCCAAATAATGTCCAAATATTTTCCAATCCTCCCATTTCTAATCATTAGACTGTTTCAATACAATGAAGGAGTAGAAGCTTTTTTACTCTATTTAAGATATAATCTGGTTTTACTGTGTGCCTTATTCCCAAATGTATTCCCAAGGGTATTAAACTGAGAAAAACAGACCCAGAGAAACATGAAAAGGTTTCTAATATGCAGTGACAATGAAATTACAGTAATGTAATATATGTTCCATACTAAATGCTTCTAAGCTCTATAGAACTGCCATCCTTGAGGATTGCTTCCAGAAAAATGGCCAAAGATTTAAGAACATTATCATGAGCCAGCTACAGTGAGAGAAAACATAAATATTTTAATGTAGTTTATCACTAAAAAAAATGAAAAAAATATATCCACACCACTTTCCAATCCTCATATTTATTTAGACATGCAAATAAATTTAAAAATTCAAGCAGAAAATATAGATAAACCATATGTTTGATTAAAAAACCTCCTCTCAATTCCAGTGAGAAATAAGAAAATGGAAATATTTAATAGTGGGAGTGTCTTCAAATTAAAAGGAAATCTCTGCAGAGGAAATAATTCAAAATAGATTAAAAATGTCATTTTCTGTGTATGAAGATTGACCTATAGTTTCATGGGAAAATGAGTAGACAAAAATACTGCCACGGACACAAAACCTTTGCTAAATGAATACCTTGGTCTGGTCTTCTTGACTGGTATTCCTCCTTGCCTTGGTCTTTCCTTTAGCATTTTACCAGTTTCATTAATCTCTCTCTGGCTATTGAGTCTTTCACAGTGTTTGCATTATGTGAGCCAACTAGCCACTGGCCTTCAAACAGAGACATCACTGTCCTGGGCATGGAGCATGAAAGTGGAAGCAGGAGAAGAGGGCTGCATTTTGTCCTTTATTTCTTAAGACAATTCAGTCTATCAAAACCTTTTTTATTTAGGTATAGTAAAGGACTTTTACTTATTATGAGAAAATACTTAAGCACTGACAAACTTAGCAAGTAAAGATAGAAGGAATATCCTTATTATTCAATGTATTTATTTTATGCTTTTCTTGCTGTTTTCAATTTTTCCTTTGCTCTCTTTAAGCATAACTATTTCAAGCCTTTCTTTCTTTTGTTTTGTAAGTATTTATCTTCTGACATCAACATAAAACAGCTATGAAATATTCTCACAGCTATACAGAAATCAACAGTTGCCGTTTAAAGTGAGTAAATGAACTGAAGTGCTGAAGTTATTTATTTGTGCAAGTATGAGATGCATTTCACATGTCAGGAAGCACTGAATTTTGGCAAATCTTGACTATTTAATGCAGAGCATGATTCATGCTACAAATATATCACACAACAGCCAGAAGAATCTAGCTACTCCAGTCTACTCACATTTGATCTACTGAAGAGTCTACTGCTGTCTGAGCAGAGACTGAATTATCCTTTCTATTTATGAACTGGTCTTCTGCTATTATGAACTATCCATCTGCTATTAAAGCTGTTGAGCACACTGGAAAGGAACTGATTTAATTGATCTGTCGCTCTCCAGGACTTCTAGCTCAGCACAGACTTAGTAAAATCATGTTTGACATTACATAAAGAAACTACCAGTTGAAAGTCTAACTGTTTTATTTTATTCATGATTCATTGATGTGAAAATAAACACAATTCAGTTCATTGTGCTGACTTAGAAATGTAGTTGGACTATTCAATAGCAAATGATCTTATTTCAAAATAACCTGAAATATTGCATAATGGAAACAAACATTTGTAGGCTGGCTTTTCCAAATGAAGGATAAATGTCATGAGGAGAGTAAATGTTTCCACTGTCAGCATCTTATTCTGTCTGATCTCTGAATTATAATTTGCAATATCATTGATTTGGTGCCATTCCTTTCTACAACAAATTGAATGTATTTATAAAAAGAGCTGCTTGCTTAAAAGAAAAGGGACTAATGGACATGTTTATAGAAACAAACTTCAATGTCTAAAACTCATTGGACAAGACAAAATAAGATAGATGATCTTTTAATATATATGTGGTTATTCCGTTTAAAGAAAAAAGTATTTATCCTTTGGTAGTTACTAAATAGATCACCAGTCTCAGACAATGACTGATAGACTTGTCTACATCCAGCTGCATTTCATGTTTAGAGGGATGAATGCTGCATGGTGGAGTAAACAATGACACCCAGTGGCCGTATTGACTCAAGGCCTGTCCGTGTTCTGGGTTTCCCCAGCACATTCCTATTTTTTTCTTGGTTTTACATGGGGTTTTGGGTGTTTTTCTTCTTTGTTTTCCCACAGAACTAATGACACCATAGATGTGTTTTTTGAAGCTGAATGACATAATGGCTTTGACACACAAAGCTCTATCCCTCTAGAGAGAGAAGTAATAACATTGTCATCAATGGCAAGAGTCATAAATGTAGATCTATATAAACTGTGTTTATAGAAGAAACTGGCTAAAAAAACTTTGGAGCACAAGATGTGCTAGATTGGTATGACAATGACTGATGGTGGGTATTTGTTTTGTTTTCCAGAAAATGAAATGTTTTGGATTATTGTACGTCATTATGACAACTGCAGGGGGGAAAATACCCTCAACAACCCAAAACCCAACAAAACCCCAAAATCCTTCCCCTCAATCATCCCACCTCTCAAAAAAACCCCCCAACAAACAAAATCATACAAGATCAAAATGGAGCCTATATTAAGGACAAAAAGGATTTTAATGAGTTATGGTTTATCAGAAGATATGGGATATCTGACTCCAGATATTTGCTTTGCTGAGAGCAAAGCAAAAGCCAAGAGCAGCTGACTCTAATAAAATTGGCTAGAAGATGCAGATCTGGAATGCATTATCTGGTTCTAACTTGCATACCATGAAACCACATATTTATTACTTTTGACTTCTGAGGAGCATCAGTCACTGTGTGATCTCCTGAAACAAAGCTAGTATGTAATTTCTGTCATGAGCTGAACCAATGTCTGGTCTTCTTACAGCCCCTCTCATTCATCTAGAAATAATGAAGTAATTTTTTAAAATTAATTTTGTCTCATAGAATATCTATTTTCTAAATAGGGCTCTCCTATTTAGGTTCTCCTAGAACAGCAAAACAGTAAGATGCAAATTAAAATTACTGTTTTCTACTTCAGTGTTCATAAAAGCAGTACTCCTAGTGATGAATGTAAGACAATACAGTGTTGAACAGACCATACAAAGAAGACCAATAAGAACTAAACAATGCAATGTGGAATTGTCGGCACAAGGTTTAGCCAGGACAATAATGCACCAAAGCATTTCTCAAGGAAGAGCACAACTTCATGCCTGAGGAGCACAGAGAGGATTGCAGTGGCTACTACACGTGGGAAGGTAAAGGTATCCTTCAACAGATGGTATGTAGGAGACCCACAACAGAAAGCAGACCTACTTGTTCCTAAGGGGGAATGAAGAGGTGTTCACAGGTAGAGCATGTTACAGACCCTGCTAAGGCTCAGTATCAATGGCAAAGAGTGATACTCTGTCCTGCCACTGTTGTATGTCACCAATCCACAGAGAACAATGTAGGTGTCATCCTAAATACAATAAGAGCAAAATAAAAATGACTTAATGAAAAGGTGAGTAGGTATGGAGGAACCAATTGCAGCTTGTGTATGGTTGAAGTATAATGAATAAACTAATAGTAGACAGTAAAACTTTTTAATACTTTATTATAGTGTTTTTCTTCTCAATTAATTTGTACTTATATTTCAAAGTCTTCAGCCTGTTTTCAGCCTGACTCGGTCTTACCAAATTAACCTAGGTGATGTCCATATCATTCTCTGCTTTGTCAATTTTTAACTCTTTCATGCAACTTGTCTTCACTGCCAAATTTCCACCAAAACAGAGAGCATCTAGAATGTTCTCCATCATGTACCTTGCCAAACTCTCAATCTGAAAACCTATGATAGAATAGAATGATTTATTAAAAAGTCCATTAGATTCCAAGCTATAAGACTCAAAATGATGGTTAATTATTGAAAATTGTGAAAGAGAAGAATTACTAAGGTTTCCAATTCATTCTGAGAAACCGTTCTGTGTATTTATGAATATCTGTAAAATCATTACTAATGATGGCTGCTGAAAAAGCTTTGGTGTAATTTCTGTTGAGAAATCACAGAACCATTAGAGCTGTGAAGGGGCCTCAGGAGGTCTCTAACCAAATCTCAGGAGGTCTCTAACCAAAGCAGGGCCAGTTCTGGGGTCAGTCCAGACTGTCCTGCCTTGGATAAATTGGAGCTTGAAACTCCTCAGGTACAGATGTAGCACAGACTCTCAGGGTGATCTGCAGTGCTGCCTCACTGTCCTCATGGGGAAATGGCTTTGTCTTTCTATCCTGTTTGTATCCTATCTCATCAGTTTATTCCTGATCCCAAAAAGTATCCTTGGAAAAAATACCCAAGGAAAATCATGCTGCAATACAAAGCAGTGATTTTTTTTATTGGTTCCAATTAGAAAGTGGCATTTCCCTTTTGCTTGTTTTCCTTAATGTGATTGCCTGTTCCTTACTGAGAGGCCTCAGTCTGCCTCAGAGTAAAAATGAGTCAGATGAGTCTCTGGATTCACACACCATTCCCTTTGTTTATTCTCCTTTCTTCACAGCCGCCTCCTACAGATTAGATGTGAAGTACTCATGACAGTAAAGACCAGGAAATTTTAGTTCTTCAGATTCATTAACCTATCTCCTGCAGGATACATTGGACAGGCTTTTCATTTAAAAAGCAAGTGAAATCAAACTGTCACTTCTGTTCAATAAGAATCAAATGAAGAACACCAACAATGACAAAAACAAAATGTAATTGTAACAGCAACAGCAGCTGTCTCTTCGTGGGGGACTGGTGAGACACTGCACACAGCTTTCCTGAAAGAAAAAAGAAAGGATAAAAAAGATACAGCCCCAGCCCCAACACTAGAAATGAGTAGTCTATGAAAGAGCCTTATTTCCCTCCCAAACTTCATAAGGGATTTGTGAAACCTACCGAAACCTACTGCTGCTACAGCTGTCACCTACACTTACCTTTCCTCAGAGAGCACTGCTGAAACCTTTGTCTCTATATGGCCCTTCCATTCATGCCATACATTAATTTAATTATAGTACCACGCTGACATGTCCTGCAAAAATGCTCTGCAACTGGGCAGGACTTTCACTCTGGGAAGAAGAGAAATCCTCATCTCTCCGAGTTATGGCACTTTTTAGCATTATTTACTTCTTAAAATAGCCTACAATTGTAATAAAGTATTAAAATAACAATAAAACATATAGATTTCATAGGATCCCATGTGCAGTTATTATTGAATATTATTATTATTATTATTATTATAACAAATACTATCAATTAAAATTGTTTATTTGAATATAAATACATTTATGTTAGTAGGTAATAATTATTTCTTTAATGCATATTATCATAATTTTGTTTTATTCATATGAAGGAGAAAAATGCAATTGTCATCATTAAGTTTTCCTTTCTGCTTTTTCTTAGGATTCCCTTTTCTTATTGTCCAAAACTCCTCCAAAATCTCATATAAACACTGCTTTTGTCAGCATAAGGCACAAAGGTGAGGTTGAAAAGGAAAAATATCAAAATTTTAAATGAGAGAATGTGAGGGAAAGCAAAAAAAAGTCAAAATCTTTCAAGTAGGTTACACAGGCTTCTGTGCAAGCCTCATGTATGTACTCAGAGAGTTTATTCAAAGCACTGAGAAGGCATGAGAGCAGCATGTAAAGAATTGTGTGTTTATCACTGCTCCCAGCTGGATTATCCAGCCAAATCAAATTTAGAAAGGACAGATTTTGGCTTCATTAGTGATTCATATGATAGCATTTATTTTCTTATTAGTCAAAATTTGGAGTCTGTGAAGACATGGGATAACCAAGGAACAGCAATTTTTCTTTTTTGTTGCAAGGGAATGTCACATCT
The DNA here is from genome assembly GCF_028551555.1 of Melozone crissalis. Taxonomy (NCBI): domain Eukaryota; kingdom Metazoa; phylum Chordata; class Aves; order Passeriformes; family Passerellidae; genus Melozone; species Melozone crissalis. The sequence goes on along the minus strand of NW_026535791.1, from coordinate 54,500,720 downwards.
TTTGACATTTAAAGATTCCTTATTAAAAATATAAATCTTGATGTTATCAAACTTCAGAACGTGCAGTAATGACTAGGGTGTGAATTCTAAAGCTATCTGAAATATTTATTTTTTCCTGTTTTGTTTGTATTTTTACTGTGGTGGTCAGTATTTTCACTGTTACAAGTAGCGTGTACCAGATGGGATATTTGCACTTCCATGACCTGGCCACAATAGCATCTTTAAATGTAGAAGATGAAAACTGAGATTTTTTTTTTTTTTGAAAACCCATTATAATTATTTTTTTGATATGTAAAATCTGTAAGTTTGAAGTCACCTCAAAGACAGTGACATACCACAGATCTCCTCTACTTCAACCACACGAGTAAAGACTGGGACTAAACTCAAAGTCTTATGTAGACATTTTAAGTCCAGGATCAATCCTGGTGCTGTGATTACTAAATTGGAGAAAGACATATCTACCTTCCCCAAGGACAGGAGTATACAAAGGAACCTGGGTAACCTGCAGGTGCCCAGCTGTCACCGGGCAATTGTCAAAGGTCCTACAGACATCCCAAGGGACTCTGCTGTCCCTAGTCACCCTAGCCTGTAAAAACACCTTCTCTGCAAGAGTTCAGTCACAGCCCCTGCACTCTGGGGACCCTGCTCCATCAGGCAACTATTGCCTTCTTACATGTAGTGATGCTGAAAGCCTTGAAGCATAACTCTTAATTGCAGATCCCAATGTCACTGCCTGAATGGGACTTTAGTCAATCACTGATCCTCACCATTTGCTTCTAGGTATTTTTGAACTACTCCCTGCACAACAATCTGGCTCCCATGGATTCCAGTTTTGGTCATTATTCTCTCCATTCATTGTAGCCTGTTTATCCATCTCAAGCTAGGCAGCAAGTCATTTAAAAGTTAATCAGTGCAGTGCTCAGCATTTCAATAGCTGTCTCCTTTTATGTGTCTAGACATTAGTTGGGGGAACCAACTCAAAGAAATGAGCTATAGTTGTTGTCTGAAACCTCATACCTCATCCCTTCTGTATTTCAGAAATGGTTCATCAGGAAACCCATGTTCCAGACCTTGAGTTTATTCTGAGTAAAATGCAAAGCCGAGAGAGATCATTTTCCATGGAGTTCACACCAACGCCAGTCTCAATAGAAGAGTTACATTTGTAAAATTTCCACCAGAGGAACTGATTGTGTCCAATTTTTTTCCCATTTAGGACTAAAATTTTATAAGAACTGCTGTATGTAGGCCCTTACCATTAGATGACTTACTAAACTGGAACTGTAAATATTTTCCTAATCCTAATCAATATGTAGTTGTCATTATCATATGACTTGTTTTTAAACAAGAGGAAATGTTTCTATGGCTAAGAGAGAATGTTAAAGAGCAAATAGATTCTAGAATTTTATACTCTCATACACATGAAATGTATTTTAAAAAAAAGGAATATAAAACACAAGCAATTTTTTTTTCTGTGTTCAGTATAAGCAAATAAATCCAGTTAGCATCTTTGGGTGTTGCAAAATATATTAAGAGAAATTAGATACCATTTGTCTTTGCCTGAAGTAGAAACATGGTATTCATGATTTATTTCACCTTTGTATTTTCTTAGCATTTATTAGTTATTGCTAGTCCTGTCATGTGTGTTTGTTTCTGTAGCTCAGACGTAATTGGTGTGATTGCTGCATAACATGTTCATTTACAATTGTTTCCAGGAAAATTAAGCCCTGGATTTCATTATCTAAATAAATGTTTTATTAACTGAGGTAATGATATCAGAAAGTATTAAATTCTCCAAAGAAGTAAATATGTCATTTCTTTAAGCTCTCTTTCTCTCATTCTCTTTTAAACTTTTTTTTCTTTTCTTTTATTTAATGAACATGAATTACAGCTGCAGCAGGGTGGAAAATGCAGTCTGGCAAGCAAAAGCTCTTTATAAAAAAAAGAAAAAATAGAAAAAAAGGTGCCCAACTCCTCAGAACATGAGAAAAAAGTATGCACAAAACCAATTGAGGCATAAAACAAAAATATTTTAAATGTTAGTCTTATAGAAGCCCATTAAATTACTTTCTTTTTTAATTAGCTAGTCATACTAACAAAAAAATAAAATATGATATTATACTTTCTTGTCAGTTTCTTTGTTAAGGGAACATAAGCAAGTCAGTGTTATTTTACTGTTACAGAATCATTGGCTCAATTAAGAGATCAAAACAGCAAACCCCAACATTTTGACTGTACTTAAGTGGGCACATCTGTTTTTTTGGCTACACCTCAGCCTGGGAAGCAATGCTGTTTCATAGCATCTCTGTTGATTTTAAATTATAGCCTCAGCTTCTTCCATTCTCAGACATACAGTTTTCCTTCCATGTATTCCATCACTTAAAAAGAAATACAAAGCAGGTAAAGCAGAAAATAACCATTTACAATTACTGAGATACCATTTTAATTAAATACTTGTTTATTAAAAAATTTTATTTTAGTTTCATATTGCCATTACCTAGATTTTATTTTCCTTTTATAGGGGAAAAATGAGCAAAAGTATGTAAGATTTGTCTATGCTTTAATTTTTCTCACTCTGAAGTGGGCAGTGTCTGAAAATTTTCCATGGGAACTTCTTCATTTTGGAAATATTTTTTTCATGCAATAAAAGCAGTTCATTTGGAATATGTTAGCTAGAACACTTTCTTGACCGGAGCACTGAATGACAGTAATTTGTTACAGTGTCCTTCACAGCAAAATTGGTGGCAATACTTTCAACAATTTGCATGGGGTTTTCTTGACCATCAAAATTCATTCTTTGTAAAATCTGAAATCTTTCACATTAAATACAAATTTTTGTGAAAAAAATTAACATTGAGGAAGGAAGAAAAAAGTTAAGTAAAATGCCCAGCCTTTCAGAATGGATATTCTGCAAAAAATCTCAGGGAAACTTTCAAAAGAATTCTTTTATTACTCTACAACATAAGAAAACTTTTCAATATTCAAAGATCTCTGGCCAGTTTTAGTGAAAATACTCTCTTAGAAGGCTCAGAAACAAAAAACCCCACCCTTGGTTACAAGTATTTCTGCACTGTCACACAGTGAGTGTTTCAATCCTTTTAAATTTTTTTCTATTCCCACATAGGTTTAAGTCTGAGCAAAGTTTCAGGTTCAGACTTTAGTTTTATACTTATTTTAGTACCTTGCCCTACTTTCCCTTAATTATTTCTAATTCACTTTTCTTTACTGAGTGAGATTGTCTCAATTTGCTGTCCTTGGGAGTGAAGCATTCAAACAAAAAGCCTTGCCAAAGCAAATTAAAATGCTGAAATGTAAAATTTCTTTTCTAATGCCTGCAGAAGCCTTACCTGTGCAGAATTTAGCTTTATGCTTAGTGGATAAAGGGCAAGACCACCAAACAAGGACATTTCATCTTGATTTATCCAAAGGGACATGAAAAGGAGAGAGTAACATTCTGGCTGCCTTTCCAGTGTCTCTCAAGAAAGACCTGGAAGGACCACCTGCAAAGATGGCTTGAGAATGAAATTGTTTAGTCAATTTAGTAATTGGCTTCTCTGTATTAAATTGCCAGTTTCATTTAGGGGGACAATTACTGGCTTTTAAGGTGGTGGATTTGGCTCATAAACTATATCTGCTTGGAAATGAGTTGGGCACAAGGAAGTCATTTTTTTCAAGGTATGATGCAGGAATTGCAAATAGCCAAGCCTACACCATTCCTAAGTTAAAGTGGGTAACAGAGTGAGAAGGAACACAGAGAAGCTCTTCACTCAGTTGAGTTGTTTGCTTTGCTGTCTTTGGGGCATTGGTGGAGAGGGGGCAACAGAGCAGCAAGATTTAAGAACAGTATGCCACTAACTCCTAAAGGTTAGATGAAAGTGGCTCTACAATTGCCAGTCAAGCTTGTCATGTAAAATAATGTCTTACCTCCATTTACAATTTTCTTGAAAAATAAGTTTAAATTTTTAACAATTTAAGACTAGATAGTCAGATTTGATCTTTGAAAAATGCCATGGACAGTTCAGGAGATTCTACAGAGACGCCTAGAAAGTAGCAATTTTCATTCCAGAAAAAAAATTAAGCACTACTGAAGCCAGATGAAATTCTGGCATTTACTTATTTAGGATCAGATCTCATCCATAGGAAAAAGATATTTCTTACTCCAGTCTCCCTAGTTTTGTTTCTTATTTAAGTCCCTGTGCTTGTATTGCTACAGAAAAATGTAAACTTCTGATCATGAAATCACTTCCTCTTAACACCAAATAGAAGGTGAGTATAAGAGACTCTGGGATTTGCAGGTACAACAACTTGAATTTTAAACCAAACAGCAGAAGGGGAATGAGAGTGTGGGGAAGCAGTGTTGTGTGTCTTTTATGCTGGGAATGCTATCATTTCACATCTTATTTATCTATACTTATTTATACAAAAATATTAACTAAATCTTTGTCAACTTCTAGATGAGCTCAAAAGGCAAAGAGCAACAACTAAATTTACAACTTTTTCCTTAATGCCTTTGTGCCAAATTTAGCACAAGCTAGTGCCTGACTCAATTTGTGAAAATGCCATTTAGCCACGAGAAAACTGAAGTTTTTTACAAAACTCTACTGAATTAATTGCACAGGGCATCTAATTTCTTTCTGGTAGGAAATTCTAGTATATATTAGTCATCTAAAATATGTTCCAAGAAGACAAAAAGTTTTTACTTTCTAGATTTAAAAATAATAAAACCACTGTTTAGTACAGAAAGGTAGTTCCACAAAGACAGGTTTCTGGCCAGAATGGCTTCATAGCCACAACAGTGGAGACTGCACTGATATTTCTATACACTTAAAACCTGCAAAGCAACACTAAGCATAGAAAAAAAAAGCAAAGAATAAACTAGAAAATTCCTCTGTATTTTCCCAATGAATATCTTGAAATCAGCCTTTTTCCCTTAAGAAACTAGATCTTAGAACAGGAATGCAAAACCCAGAAGCTGTGAATTGGGGTAAAAGTAAACCCTATAAGCTCCTCTGCTAGGTTATGGGTTTCTCAATGTAAAACACTAACAGAGTTCAAACAGTGATCATTTCCAGTGGAGGATTTATAATTTAAATGGAGGTAACTTTTTAGGTGAGTGATGGCTAAGGTTGACTATTTTTTTTCTCAACAGGAAACTGTTTTGGCTTTAGGATTGTTCATGAGTGATTTACAATGTGTTCCAAAAGGCAGTCTTCAAAACACAGAAGTAAAGAAATTACACAGAGATTTCTGTCTTCAGATCTGCTCAGCCAAGGGAAATGGCTTTCTGGCCACTGCACTGCTCCCTGGACCGGCCTCAAAGACTCCCAGTCTTTCATCCCTTCCAACTTCACTGTTCCCATATTTTTCTTTCTTCTATTATGTCATCTGGAGGTAGCTAGAGAAGAGTAAAATTATTCCTCTCTTTGTATCCCTTTTTGACCTTTATCCTAAGTGGATGATGAGAAGAGCAAAAGCATTTAAAACAGTTCTGGGAGATCTCTTACAGGCACTCTGGAGACAGAAGGACACAGCCTAGAAACCTAAGCAGGAAAAGAAAAATTTTCCACAGATTATTTCCATTTGGAAAAATTTACGTGTTCTGTTTGTTCTTTCTGACAATGATTGTGTACTTCAGAACCTTTAACTATGGTACTTCCTATGCAAAGAATCTCCTTGGAATGTAACAACTTGAATTCTAAAGAAATGAACAACTGGGGTTTTTATAGCAAACATTGTATTCTTCTTCACTTCTATATATTTCCCCAATTAGGGTTGAGGGAGTTCTGTAGCAGGGGTTGAAATGAGGAAGAAAAGTGGTAGGAGTAACCATATTTCTGACTGTATTAAAGTTTTCTCTATAATGTCAGTTTCTCAGGGAACATTAAGCAGCATTTTTGTCCAGGCAGAATATATTTTCTCAATCATTTCTCCGTAGCTGAAGCAACAGTTTGGAGATGGGTGTTACCCTGGTAGCTGAAGAACAGAGCATTAACAGAAGAAGTTATTTTCGCAGGACACTTCAGAGTGTTAAAAATCTGATGAATCCAAACACTTGGAATGAGTCTAAAACACTGAAAAATTATTAGAGATATTAATGCATTATTTCATCTGTATCTAAAACATCTGCAGAGTTCTGTGAGATTTAAAAAAATGCTGTAACTTGGAACTTCACTTTAGTGAAATTCCTGAGATAAAACATTCAGTTTTACCCATTTCTCATAACATTCACTTCAATACAATTTAAAATGAAAAGAAGTATGGGAGAAGTGAAAAAGAAGGAAAATAACATCTCCCATTAAAAAAATTCTTAGAAGCTAATTTAAAAAAGCATTTTCAAAGTCTGACTGGAATGTAAATTATTTTTAAAGTTCTTAGGACCACAAGGTGAAGGTAAAGATTTGTTCATTGTTATTAATGCACCTGAATAAGATCTTTTGACAAAACATATCTACTTGGAAAATGGTTAATCAATAATCCAGAAAGAGCTGCATGAAAGGGTAAGACTAATCTCATTTCATAATGTAAATAAGGCAAATATGAAATAAAAAGAAATTCAAAGCTGTCAGAAAGTTTTCAGAATGAAGATTGAAGGAAGGCACCTCCCAATATACAAAAATATTTAAATTAAAAATATAAGAGAATTACAGAAAAAAAATTCATCAATTAGGATTTTAAAATTTTTATCTATCAAAGTTTATCTAGTTATTATATAAGAATTCTTTCTGACAAATTTTATTTTATTTATGAGATACAAATGCTTTAATTAACAGCAATTAAATTTAATAGTGGAAGTACACATTTTATATATATTTATCAAATGGCTTTGATAAAACTTTGTAGTGCCACATATTACATTTACCTGGCTTGTTCTTTAACTTTCAAGTTTGGGCTTAAACAAGCGGGGCTAAAGTCTTTGGAAATAGCTCAAAAAGTAGGGCAGAGGGATTTGAGAAGTGGCGAAAGGAAGACCAGTTTTAGAGATTATCTAACTTAAAGGAAGAACTGTTGAAAGAAGACAGAGAGTCAGTCCCTCATGTGTAGATAACATTTGGTTGATAAGACTCCAATTAGCCTTAATCCACTTCTTCATTTAAAATGAAAGGGTGTTTTTAAACATTGATCATGTTTGTTCTGGATGGCAATTAAATACATTAGTCACTAAGGAATGTGAGTTTTATTTAAATGTGAACCTGAAATTATATTTTTTAATTTCTGGAACACAGGTGTATAAAATAAGCAGCAAAATACACTGTAGATGACATTTTGAGACAGATTAGTTTTTTATGCGTAAGGAATTTGATAGCTGTGAGCTTCTAAGAGTTCTGGGTTTTTTTTGAAATATAAGCCTAAAGGATGTTTTCAGCAGCATGCCTGGTTTATGTCAAAGAAATCCCCATGACTTTTTCTTTAGATTTAGATTTGTAATTGTACAGCACTGTGAATTTTGATGCAAGTTACTGTTTCTTTTTAAACTGATGTCAACAAGATGCATTTCAGTGACCAGCATCCTTTTTGATACAAAAATAACAAGCTTTGACCATGTTTGCTTCTTTTTGTCATTGGCCTAGATATCTTGTGCAAAAGAGAAATTCTAGTTCTCTGTTTCACATCTTTCTGTGTAGCTACCATGACAAGAATGGATTTTTGATATTCTGCTCCTGTTCTAAAGAAAGGATTTCTTAAAGGGTGTCTTGTTTAGTAATCCAGTCCCAAGTGCCTAAATGAATGAAAATAAACAGTCAGCCAAGACTGTGATTTGTCTGATCTGCACTGTGAATGTTGATGAGTCAAGGAATTCAGGTGATACTTGTGATTCACGTTATCCTTTCTCAGAGTAAGAAATTACAAAATGCCTGAAGATCTCCTGCTCTGAAGTTTCTTCTCTCTTTTCTTACTTTGTCATATGAAAATTTACAGATTTCTGCTAACTTCAGTGTAAGGTTTTCCCTTCTTATCATCAAGGGCTGGAATTAAATTGGATTTTTAGGTGTCTGTAAGCTTTGAAAGACTTTTTTTATGAAGCTAAGGAACAGTGAAATAGAGAGCCATGAAGAATGCATTTAGTACTCATATCTTGGGAGCACTATTGAAACAGCATAATTCACAGTTCAAATTGCTGCTGGTGATTTTCTCATAATACTTTTTCCATTTTCCATTCCAGGGCCCAGACACATTTCTTGCCACTCTCATTTTGGCTTCCAGTATTGCAAATTTCAGTAGCACCTCTTGAAATTTTTTATGTTCTTGGAAATATTTCTTGAGAAGGAGATTAAAAACTGCAAATTGCAGGGCCCTCTTCAGAACTGAATGTGTAAGCACGGAATTCAAGGTAGACTAAGAGAAAGATTTCAGTTTTGAAATTGAGTTTTAGGCCATTATTAGAACTAAAACAGAAGTCAGAAAATTTCTTGAAGGCAATGGGAGAAAAAAAATCAACACCATAAACTTTGGATAAGAACTATTATTTGGTTTTAACCAGTATTAAAAACATTCTATTAATATGGTTATTTAAGAGTTATAGTTAACTCCTACTGTTCTTTAGTGGATGCATGACCAATAGTTATTTATTCTGTTACCTGCCATACAGTCAATAAAATCAGTATCAGGCTGAATATTTCAGAAAGTTAGCTCAGAACTACTCTCTATCTCAAACTGTTTAATCAATCTCAGGCAAAAATATTATCCATAAAATATGCAAATTATAAAAATATAGATAGGATTTACTCAAGAGAAGGAAATTGATATTTGTTGCATACAGTAGTAGAAAAGAAGCAGACAATTATTTCTAAAGTGAAATCCTATGTAAAAATTATGGCATGTGTTCTGAATTTCAAAATTTCAGGTCTTATTCCCAAGTGAGAAAAAGGAAATGTGAATCATCAGTGAGTAAAAAAATAGAAAATTTTGTTTATCTTAATTTACAACCTTCCCTTGCAAGATTTTAGGTTATTATTTATTAATCAAAAAAGGATACACAGATTTAGGTCACAAATAAGTATGTCAAGTCACAGTATATTTCCCCAGAAAACATTTTTAATATATAATTAACACCACAGAAATTATCTTGTAAACAATATGTTTTCATAGCAGAGAAAGAATGAAAATGCAGTACTTGACTTTCCTGAATAGCTTTATATCTCTATTGAGTTTTTTGAAGAGAAATAGCACAGTCTGATTTTGAACAAATCATTTTTTCTTTTAACCTGCCAGTATGCCTGAAAAGCTTTTGACCCTGAAGGAAATACAATGTTCTTCTGGTTTGTCTCAAGCCTAAAGTCTAGGAAAAACCCTTTGCTCCAAGAAGTGGATTTTGCTAGTTTTTAATGAATTCTGATACTCATCACCAGAGCCAGACCACAAATGAGTTTATTATCAGACTACCTGATCTAAGATTATAAACACGTGTCTGTCAATGTCTTATGTGTTAGTACAAATGTCAAAGTACTAAATTGTCTCAGGTACTATCAATGTTTCCTGAAAATCTATGGCTTTACAACTGTTGCCTAAAAGTTTTTTAAAACATCATGTACCCTTTAATAATCCTGGGATTCCACTTCATTATATTTTACATTCTGAAGTCACTACTCTGACTCATCAGTGAATACTGACAATTCACTGCCTGTTCAAATAAGATGGAGTGCAGTAAAACGGACTAGGAGTAAAGTACAATTCTGCTTTTAGATATTCAGACTTTTTTGAGTAAACTCAGAACATTCAATAAAATCAATTTTAAAAGAACAATGAGGATATGTAGCAATTTGTTAACAGAATTGTAAATATATAAAAAGATTTTTTTTAGCAAGTAAAAAAAATTAATACTTGAAGTAATAATAACAAGTTAATAATCTTCTAAGATTCCTATATTCTGTCAAAGAAAGAAGAAGAATTTGGCTTGTATGGTGTATTTGGTTTCAATTTATTTGACAATTTGCAATTAGATGTTGTTTCAAATGTTCACTAAAGTATGGAAAAGTCAAGAACTTGTTGATAGAGTTTTGTGGCATTGTGCATCAAATAGTAACTAACCTTAGGCAAAGTAATAACCACTTCCTCATAATCACCAAATCTAAGTTTCTAACTTTGGAAAATGAGGGAAAATTGTTGACATCTGCCATGTAGTTTTGTTCTTGCCCTCCTTTTCTCTCCTGTTCTGCACAGAGTGAATATTTTTGTTTTCTCAGAATCACAAAATCATAAGTTGGAAGAGACTTTAAAGATCATTTATTTCCAACCCCCTGCTGGGGGCAGGGACCCCTTTCACTAAACCAGGTTGCTCAGAGCCCCTTCTGGGGGCCTTAAACATTTCCAGGAATGGGGCACTCACAGGCAACCTGCTCCAGTGTCTCACCACCCTCACAGTAAAGCATTCCTTTCTAATAACCAAGTTTGAAGTCATTCCCCCTTGTCCTGTCACTATGTGTCTTTCCAAATAATATCTTTTTATCTTTTCTGTAGAAAAGTCCCTTCAGGTACTGGAAGGCTGCTACTAGATCATCCTGAAGCCTCTTTTCCAGGATGAATAATCCCAATTCTCACAGCCTTTCACATATAGACTTTTAAACTCCTGACAGAAGTTTACCACAGAGAAAGTGAAGACTGGACCTAGCCAAGTTTAATATGTGTTCCTCTTATGTTCCTTCTCATTCCTTTGAGAACAAATCACAAGTAATTCTTTTTATGTGCAGGTAAGCATTGCTTTTACAGCAGAAAATTTTAGTATGTTAGACAAGTGGAGTTGTTCCAGCACAGTGAACACAGTCAGATTCTAGGTAAATGTTAAGACAAGTATTGTCAAAACTATGGACATGTTGAAAATGATAGGCAGCTCAAATAAAAAAATGTGTTAGAATTTGTAGGAACAGTAGCTGTAAATTTGTAGTTTGAGCATCTGTTTTACAGTGTTTTTGAAGTAAATGAAGTAAAAGCATTTAAATACCCATGTGTTAGACCCTGAATTTGAATTAATAGTCTCTATAAAACCATGGGGAAGAGCAAGGGTGTATACAGCATTCTACTCTCCCATGTTATCATCTTATTGTAAATTTGGGCTCTCCTAACCCAGGTGAATTCAGTTCCAAAATGTTACAAAATTAGAATACAGACTGGACAAAAGTGAAAATGTGAGAAGAAAGCCCCTGGCAAGAAATTCTCCTGGCTTCCATAGAGTCCAGGAACAGTAATCTGCTTATCATGAAAAAAATAACCTGGCTGACAGACTTCTTCCTTTTGAAAAGCAACACTGAGTGCATAGATGTCAGCAGTGAGAAGGACAATTAATATAGCCCAAAAGTACATGCATACTGGACTGATAATCCACAAAATAGTAGGACTATATGAGTGTTCATTCACATTTATGTCAACACTTGATGTTTTTTACAAAATTGCATTTGCTGTTATGGTGAAATTGAATTCAGTCAGAAGAAATTAAAAAATTACATCTGTTGATTTATTTTCTAAAATAATTGTCTAAGATCTTTGAGAAAATTACAGAAATTCAAATAATTCCTAAGCAAAGACTGAGAAATAACCAGTTTTTTATAAGAGATATAATTTAGCTTGAAATAAGTATTCATAATCCAACAAACAAAGCTGAAACTTATTTGGTTTTGTTGAAATACTCTTATATACAATATTATTACTCACAACACATATTTTAAATCCCTAAAATATTGCCTAAAAAGAAATTTATGTGAAAAAATTGGTGCATTCATGTGCTGTTAGTGGTAAGGTATACATTACTTCATCTTAGCTCAGTTCATGTGTAAAAAAATTGGTTTTTTTTTACACGTGCAAAAAAATTATTTTTTTCACCTCTAACCACTAGAAAAACTTTTGATTTGAGTCATGTAAGAGAAGTTCTAGGCACTTATGAAACACAGTTTTTCATGCCATACATATGCACCCAGTTTTAAAAACTGCATTATGCAAACATGACTTTCAGGGGTTTCATAACCCCTGAAATAACTTGGAGTATTGTGCTGGTTTTAATAACTGCTGGGAACTAAACTCCAAATAGCTCCTCCCTTTCACCCTGCCTCTTCTGATAATGGAGGGACAATACGGAGAGTTTATAAATTGGAATAATAATTTACAAAAATCACTATACCCACAGCAGTATTAATAGCAAAATGTCATAAAGTCATAACGTTGATGTCATAAAATTTATGACATAATTTTGTGGATATTAAGTATCGCTTCAAAAAAATGACTGTAAGAAAATAAGAAATTTCTAACAAGACAATTAAATGGAAAGTCATAATTTCTCTCAGAAAGAAATTTATGACTGTCAAATTGCAGCAGATTGAAATCATTAGACCTGAGAAATTATAACTATATTCTTCTTGAACACATTCACTCTTCCCCAGGCATTTGATGTGAGGTATGATCAGGGACTAAACTAGATGGACCTTTAATCTGATTTAACATGCTACATCTTTTATCAGCAAGACAGGTGAAGGAGAAGAGGGGTCCAGATCATTCCTGGTGGAAAGATAAACAATTTGTGCTTTTACATTCTGCTCCATCATATAAGAGTAAGAACACTCATTGGTTTGACCAAAGACAAAGAGAAGAAAGATTTTGAATTATCCAGGCAGCTGAAGAGCCAAGCGTGTGGGTGAGCTGAAAACTGGAGTTGTTTATAGAAAGATGCCATTACAACATGCAGAGTGTCCATTGCTGAAGCACCCCTGCTGAGCTGGGGTAGGAAATTGGTTTTCCACTCTCCCACTGCAGAGATGTGTCATTGTTTTGCATCAATATTCTTGTGTTTGAACCATCTAGGTTGGGGGCTGATGAAAAACAAAGGACTGCTAATCGGTGTCCTTAAAATGCAATGGAATAAATAATGACTAATTAGACAGAAACAGTTGGAGGTTCTTTGTATCATTCTTGGCTAAGAATTTGATTATGAAAGGAAAGCCAAGTTAAGAAAAGAAAAGAAAATATTTTCCCAACAATGTTAAACTCCTTAAGACTATCTAGAGACTAAATACTAGACATAGATACAGAAATAACTGAACACTGATTAAGCTCATGTGGAATATTCAGAAGCTTAGAGTTAGAACAAGCATATTCCATTAAAATTTGTAATTTGTATAAAAATCTCATTTCCACATTTGATTTACATTTAAGGATAGTTTAGAAAAAGCATTCAGAACTGTGGTGAATTATAAGGCTGCACAACTTCTATGTCTTCATGCTCAGCAGGAGACAAGGAATTTGCAGAAAAATTACTAATACAAGATAATTGGGACGTAATAAATCCTAAAACTTTGGGAAAATGGATATCTGGAAAAGTATCTCAAATCATTTTTCCAAATCCAAATAAACCTGGTTTACAAGGGCATTGCTTGAAAATAATGCATAATAAAAAGACTAACTAGACTTCCTTTACTCGAAGGATATTGCTAGATTGCTACTATGTTATTATTACTATTATATATACTGATACCAATGCAAGTATGCTATATTATTTCAATATTAGAATTAAGCAGGTTGCTATTTCCTGAGTTATTACTACTACTATTATTATTATTATTACTATTACTAATATGTCAACAGTTAACAGTATACTGATATTTCTGCAGAGAGCAAATTCTATTTGATAGAGATCAAAATAATGCTTTTAGAAAATCAAGACTTTTTAAAAGACTGATCAAAAAATTTGTTGCATTTGAGTAATTTGATTTTTTTTCTATAATCAATTATATTTTACTGCTGGTTTTGGTTGTACTTTATTAAGAGAAGTCTTCCAACTCTTCACCATGTAATGATTGCATACTTTTTCTGTTTCATATATTGTCTTTTCTTCCCAGCTTTGGAGTTGCTTTAACAAGTTTATGTATTCAAAACACAATTTTGATTAAAGCCTTGAAAAATTACAGAAAATCGTCTACCACCAGACAAATACAGTCATACAAAGTGTTTCTTTAGTGGTGCCTGCCTCATTACCTAACTAATTTTCTCTAATGAGTCAAACAACATGCAAAGCTCTGTCTCTAGACTTGACAATTTTTGATGCCATTTCACCTTCTAATTCTGCTCTGCATGAAGTAAAGGGTAAAATAAATACCTCCCAACAGACAACGCAATTCCACTTGCATATCTGTGCAGACCAAATCTACAACTCCTTTGTTCTAACAATTTATTGACTTACTGATAAGGTTGCATTTCCCCAACATTGTCAACCAGTGCAGTCAACAAGAATAAAAACATAGTTCTCCACCCTTTTGTTAAACATTCTCACCCATCATTCCTTCAATTAAAAGTGCTCTCCATTTCCATGCAAGCCACATTCCATGTGATGCCACCCAGGAGGCAAAAGGAAAATAGTGAACTCTACAAAACCACTTAAAAAATTTAGTACGTTTTTGAAGGGATAATAATTTGTAGAATCTGAAGCCTATCTGACATTTGCGCCTGGAACATGAATCAAAAACAGAATGGAAAAACAGTTACAATCTAACACCAAAGTAGACTAGATAATGAGAGTCAGTATTGCTTCAGGCTTTCAATTTCTTTACTTTGGTAACTGCCTTTGGACTTGAGACAAAATTTTAGGAAACTCTTTTTAAAATTTTTCCTTAAAGCACTTCCATTTTTGTGATACACTGTTCACTAACAGTGATCTGCCTCCTCAGTGTGAAATTTTTGGTTTTCATGAGTTTGACATTTTACCAATTAGAATATGGCCCACTCAAGAAGCCAAGTACTTGACTTGTTGGAAAATTATATCAGATAGTATAATAAGCAATGATTTTGGAATGGTCAGACCTGAGCACTATGGTCAGACTAAAAAGCAAGTATATATTAAAGGAGGATATAAAATATCCAAAAAAAAAAACCCCAAAAAGACAAATGAAATACATTTATGTTCAAAATAAATGCTTATTTTGTTCTTTGTTTTTATTTGTGCTTGAAGGCCAATGGGCACTTTTTTTCCCACTTTTTTTTTTTTTGTATGGGGGCCAATTGAACCACAATTGGAGTGACAGGGAGGTATACCTGGAACATGCACAGTTCATCTGTGATTGCATGCAGAATGATTCGTCCAACAGAAAAGGTGAACTAAAAATTTGGAATTAATTTTAAATTAAAATCTTTCAAGTGACATTTATTTAATTCTTTTTCAGTCAGAATTTTAGCTGGCTGAATATGTCAACAATCTGATATTGATTGCTGTTTAATAACAGTGATGAAAATGAATGGAATGAAAAACATGGGACACACTTGTTTGACTGTTAGAGCTCTAGCCCTATAATGCAATTGCAATGAATGCTAATCTCTTGGATGAATGTTAGGTAGAATTGCTTCTCCTCTAGCAACCCTGTAACAAATAACCAATAGACTTGTAACGAAAAGCTAAATTCTGCATCATTATGAAGATGTTTATTTTCTAATCTGTGCTTGTTAAATCAATCTGTATGTGTGTAGTAATGGGGGAATGTTTGCCTTTATCTGAACAGTCAACATGCTGTACTAGATATGGGTTCCAGACAATCAGTTTCATAAATTTAGAGGTAAAAAAAAGGCAGGGGAAAAAAAAAGTCACAATAAAAACAGGCAAAAATAAACCCCAATAAACAAACTGCAAAAAACTATTGCTTTGGGAATTATTGGGTTAAGCAAATGTGAAATTTAAAAAAAGGAACAGAGAGAGAGTTCCAAATAGTTACATTCAGATCTGGACATAACCCCCTCTGAAGAACAACTTTTGGTTCAACTCCTTTGGCAGAGGGATTGCTTCTGTCTTGATTTTGAACCCTGTGAGAAGACATAACTTTTTTTAATTTACAGCTCCCACACCAGAATGGTCAATTTACAAAAGATTTTATGTATCGGATTTGATTTTCACAAATTACCTGTAATTCCAGATACTCTTCTAGATATTCACTCTTTGAAATGTTACTGATCACCCCACTGAGGAAATTGAATGTTCTTGAAATAGGCTTAAAAGTGCATTAAAATCTTTAAATACCTAGTTGTTAGAAAAATACAACTCAAACACCCAAAAAAGGGAGAGGGAGAAAAATTATGAGCAGTTAAGGATGTTTTCCAAAACAAATTAAAAAGGAAGTTAGAAATAATAAATCCTATTTTAGAAGTTCTGTGTGGTGAAATAGCTCATCTGCAGTGAACACTGAGGAAAATATAGCATATAGAAGAGGAAATTAAACTACTATAAAAACTGCAGAGAAGTAATTTTCTCAGTGGTCTTCCATTAAGATTATTCATTTCATACAGTAAATTGGCTGTATTTTTTCTACAAATTTTAGAATTACATGGCCAGGTTAAAAAAAAATCTCATTCTTTTCATCAGAATGATAAAATTGAGAACACACTTGTCTGAAAATATAAGGAGGAAACTAGTTCAGGGTGTCTGCTGTGTCTTTTGGCCTGTTTAAGTCTTGTCTATTTAAATTTAACCCATTTATCTACAGCCTAACACAAAATGTACATATCTTTAGCAGTTTCTCACTATCTAAACAGATATGAGATAATTTATTACTTGTATAGTGTAAGGACACCCACTAGATCAGATTTTCAAAGGGTCATGCCACACTGTTTCACTGGTTGCCCCTGCTCAGACTAAATGTTCCAGGCACTTCAGTTTTGTTCCATTTTTTATTCTTTCAAAAAAAAGAAATTGACAGTCATGGTAGATTTTAAAAAACCAACAATTTAATAATTAATTTAATAATAATAAATAACTTAATAGTTTCCCAATTTTAATAATTGTGTCCAGCTCTGAAGTTCTCAGAACAAGAAAAAAACGGAGTTTTTGGAGCCAGTCCAGAAGGCCATGGAGATGACATAAGGGATGGAAAACCTCTCCTATGAAGACAGGCTGGGAGAGATGGTAATGCCCAGCCTGGAGAAGACTCTGGGGAGATCTTATTGAGACCTGAAGGAAACCTACAAGAGTGTCAGAGAGGGAGTTTTTACAAGTTCATGTAGGGATAGAATATGGGAGAATAGATTTAAGCTGAAATAGGAGAGGTTTAGATTAGGTATTAGGAAAAAAATCTCCCTAATTTGGAGAAACTCTTTACTGTGAGGGTGGAAAGGCACTGGAAGAGGTTGCCCAGAGAAGTCATGGATGCCTCATTCCTGTAAGTGCTCAAGGCCAGCTTGGCTGGAGCCCTGAGCAACCTGATCTTGTGAAATGTGTCCTGGTTCATGACAGGGGTGTTGGAACTAGATGATCCTTAAGGTTCCTTCCAACCCAAACAATTCTATGAGTCTATAAAAGAAACTTAAGGAGGCAAGGAAGATATTATATCATGTACATAGTTATTTTCAGTATTATATTCTGTAATTCTTTAGTATTTATTATTACAGTAGTGTAATAAGTAAGTATGTCTGTAAAGGCTGCATATTTTACATCTACAAAAACATAGCACAGTTTCTGTCTAGAACAGCTGAATGTAACAGAAGCTGATATAAATGGGGTTCATGCATTAGCACTTGCATTCTGTATTTTTCCACTCCAGTTGTACTTCTATAGCCATAGCTTCCATGTATTTGGCACCTGTTGTCCAAATAAGTCTGTGCAGATCCAGTTTCACAATATGGGTACACTTCCATTTCTTGTGGGGTTTTTATCAACATACTAATTTTCTATAAGCAATTGCTTTTGCTGCTGACTGTGCCTTTGTCCTTTTTCCTTCTTTTTTTTTTTTTTTAATTAGATTCTAAAAGTATCGCTATCCTTGAGACCTGCAGTAGACATTGACTGATGATGACTAGAACTTGGATAATATAGGTATTTAAATCCTTCACCCCATCAGTCGTGCATTGTTCCCAGTCCTTAAAAAGAAAAAATGAATGACAGTATAAATCTCTGTAAATTTCACCACTAAGAAGTACATTGAAAGCACTGGCACTTTTAAGGAGAAATTGAAAAGATTTAAGATGTTCACCTCCAGCAGTTTTAAAAGTAAAATGCAGTTCTCCACCACATTATCCTGGTCAGAGTGACTGACCTTGGGACTGTGATGAGCATTTGAGAGGCAGATTGGACACAGTAGGCTGGCTCCCACCCTAAACCTGAAATTCTTTCAAAATTCCTCATCCTACTCCTTCAGCACAGAGTTGTTTAATTCCTCCTGCTGTTATGTTCAAAACCTTTACTTGTCTTGAATGTAAATAATCCTTGGCTGGGGAGGGGGCAGCCTGCAGTAAAATTAGGAACAAAAAAAAAAGAAAGGTGAAAATGCCACTTTGCTGAGATTTTTAAATTCATATCTAAAATTCACAAGTAGCAACCCTCCATCTAAGCTTTTTGACAGGGAGTAACACAATCTATTGGGTTTTATGAAGAATCAATATTACCAAAGAAATGTGGCTTCACTTCTGAAGGGTGATAGGATACAGACAAAACTTTAAAGTAAACTCAGAAGATGAAGAATCACTGAAATTAATAACTTGCAGCCCTGTGCAGTACTCTCTGACATCCAAGGAGATGGAGGATTTCTTTGTATTAGGGTGCAATAATCAAAGTGGAAGTACTAACGACAAATTCAAGGTAAAATAGCAACATGGAACTACCTGAAATACCAAATAACTAATAACAGGGCAGGAAAGGTTCCTAATCATTGCTGCTAAGTGCCAAGTATAGGTTATTAGTTCCTAAAATAAGGATAATGTGGTTTGTGATTTGTTTGTAAGGATAATGTAGTTCGTGATTTGTTTATAAACAAATAAACAGCAAGTCATCTCTTCTGCCACAAGGTTCATCTTGCACAGCTAGACTAGATGGAGTTGACCTATATGGGAGCACCTTCAGCGTGAGACAGAATTTATACTGCATTTTAACTCACTGGGTCCAAAACGCTAGACTCAGCATACTCCTAATTAACGCAATAATTCACATCTATTCATTTCCATTTAGGTTTTTTTCTCTCTACCACATAGCTAGAAATGTGAAAACAGGCAGTTGGGTTCTTTCATCCTTGTTTTGTATACTTGTGTAGAAACAAAACAGCCTTTAGAAATTTTTAGTAATTTAAGTATGGTTCATAAATATATCACTGTCATATGTTGGTAGAGTTTAACTGAAGTCAGTAGTATTATTTTGACATAAATATTGATGCATACAATATTGAATAAAGCCTTCTAAGCATTGTTTAGCAAACACTGAAGTTATTTACACCACTAACCCTTCCATTTTTTTTTTTAATATTACTCTCTGAATAATTTTTGCTTTTTCTTCTAAAGTTGAAGGAGAGAGAAAATTTCTCAAGAGAATAAGTCAGAGTTCCCATGGCCTGAATCATTCCTTTTTGGAGGTTTTTATTAGCACTGGCCATAATATAAATTTCTTCTCTTTCAAAACAGTCTCTCCAAATGTACCACCCTAGTATTGCTGCTATTAAAACCAATGGAGTTTATTCACCAATGCTGAATACTTCTGAAAATCATGCATTTTTGTATCAAAGCTATTTCTTATGCATACATTCACCGGATCTCTTGAAATAGCATCATATCTCTTCGCTTTCCTAATGTCTCCTTTTGCAGCTATATACCCCAAGATTTTAATCCATAGAAGCATAGAACTATTAGGGTCAGAAAGACCTCCAAGATCACCAAGTCCAGCCTTTGACTGACCACCACCATCACCTCAAACACAGCCCCAAGTGCCACCAACAGTTGTTTCTTGAACACTTCCAGGGATGCTGACTCCACCGCTTCCCTGGACACTCCATTCCACTTTCAGTAATTGCATGGAATGGCACCAGACCACAACTAATCCACCATGTGAGAGTGCAAATATCTCCTACAGATCAGTCCAACCTTTTTTACATAAGGCACTAATGACTGTGAGTGTAAAAGATTTATGAGTTTTACATAAAACTACTTGCAAACTGCTGGCTACTGAAGGCATCAACCCTGTCAATTATCTCACTTTAAGTTTTATACACAAGAATCAATTTCAAGAGTGTTAGTGAAGTTTTATGGATCTGATTTATTGTTCTTAATTATTAATAAAATCATCATTATTTTTGACTTTTCACAACACCATCAGTAAAATGCCACATGTAGGATTCTTCCACCATATTCCATAAATTTCCAGAACCATGTTTACAAGTCCCATATGAAAATTCTTTCTCCTGGATAGTGTCATTGTCAAACAAACTCAATCCTGCTGAAGAGGAGGACTCAGAGCATGAAGCAGTATGTGAATGCACTTCAGTAGTTCCTGAAGTAAAATCTTAGAATGAGAAGAAATCTAAAGACTGAGGTATATAAGACACTGTATGGACCTCCCAGTATGGATCTCCCAGTAGATCTTAACTACTGATGAATAAAGATAATTCAATGTTCAATAGGAGTTTAATAATTACTTGATATATCTGAAGTTGCACAAAAATATATGAATCAACTAATCCTGATAATGATAAATATATGAAAAACAATTGCAGGTCAGTGCTATATCAAACCATGCAACCTCTATTGGAAAGCAGAAATCATTTTTGCAGTCATGAATTAGTCTGTGATTTCAGTTGGTCTCATGTCAATCCAGTTACTTTTGTTGAAATCCCAAAGCTGTTGAATAATACACATGAAATCTTCAGCTAGGACAAAATATGATGAAAATGACTGAACTATAATCAACTTAAGCCCAAAAGCTGCTCTGCTGCAAATTATACCACTTATTTTATAATGAAAAAACTAAATCTCACCTTAACATTCTGTATAATGGAAAATATGAATGAAAATACAGAAAATCAGCTTGATAATATTTGTGCTGTTATACTGTGATTCATCCATGTACTGAAGATAGCTTCTCTACATACTGTAAGATGAAACAAGAAGGCTCCAGCACCAGTAGCTCTAGCTCAAATTCCACATCTGGAACTGCTTAGTAATGTATAAGTAAAAATTATTTTTATAGACAACACAATATAATCCCACTCAGACAGCATTATGCGTCTAAGTAATGTTACTGGATCAACTCAATAATTCTAAAACCATTGCTAGATATAGATTTTCTACTGCTTTTTTTGCTCTATCTCATAGTTAAGTTAAGCTTTTTTTTAAAGACTGGAGGCATTGATTCCATAGAAGGACAGCTGAAACATAAAAAGAACATTTTTTGCAGATTAATTCCTCCTGCTGGTTTATGAATTGCTGATGTCTCAGTATAACAGAGAAATCCAAGCAGCTGTAGCAATTAGACATGACAAAACATTTTCCACATACTGTTTTGTCTAATGAACTGTCAGAAAGTGCAGTTTCCCTGAGTTTTAATTACTGCACCACCCACAGTTAGGACAAGTTCACCTACCTCTTCTGTCTGAGACTTAATTCATCTTTTTAGACGTGTCCTTATTAAAAGTGAGGGGTCCCAGTTTGTACTTTTGCTAAGCAGTGAAATGCACAGAAAGGAACATTATGGTAAGCTGTTTCTTTCAGAGCAGCCATTCTTTCTCATTTAGAAAGAACATTCATCTGCCTACCTATGAATCAAATTCTCTGCATTCACTAATCAATGTGAGTTTAATCATCAAAAGTAAGCTTAGACTTTATTTGACAAAGGCTGAGCATTCCACATATCTTGAATAATCTAGTGGACTGAAAACAGTCTTGATACTCTCCATATCTGTGATTCCAAAGAAATTCTCCTTAAGCATTTGTTATATTTTATAAAGCTTTATTTCACTACTAACACATAGGTATTTAATATAGCTCAACATACATTAGGACTGAAAGATGGCAATTCTGGGAAATAAAGCACATTAGGCAAATTGTTATCCCACAAATCTGAATTAAAAAGTTATTTGCATTATACTTTCCCAGAAAATTTTCCTTATTATCTCTTTCTTTGTTTTTTATTTTATTAATAGGATTCTCATCAAGACAAAAAATCATGGGATTTTGTATTCATTTTGGCACCTATAAAATCCTTGATTAATATGAAGGATGTTTTTATAGTAATAACACATACATGAAGAACGTAGCAGTATTGAAACAAGGCATCTGTATATGTAAGCTAGAATCATAAACTGTTTATTTTTTGGTAACTACAGTGCCCCAGTTGATATGAGACCAAAAAACAACTTAGCTCCTACATAAAATCTTCATTCAAGACAAAAGAGTTCTCTGGAAGTTTCCCTCAGCATATGCTTTACTTTTAAGACTAAACTCAGCGCAGGTTCAGTGAAAAACTTCCCACTAAATGATGTGTAGACACTTGCTTACAGATAGACACAAGTTAAGGAAAGTTTGGGGAAACCCTGTGAAGCTCAGCTTTCCACACTCACAGCAAGACCAATTATTCTCCAGGGGGGAAAGATCAGTGATTCCGAGACAAATTAAAGTGCAATTAAAACTTTAAATAGGAAGATCAGGAGAGTGTGCTTTCTACAAGGGTAATTCAGAACTGTGGAACCCTCTTCAGAAATTCTTTGTGGAGAAACATCTGCATCTCCTCAGACAAAAATGCCAAACAATGACAGATGTGAATATGTGTGTGTTTTCGGATGAGTGGGAGGCTTGCCTAGAGATGGCATACAAAATTGTAGTTGGTCATGGAGAGAAGGATGGGAAGGAAAATCAATATACAGGGAGTCAAGAGGAGCCCAGGAATTCCACAGATAATGCAATGTGTTGAAGTAAATCACAATTCAGGTTCTCATGCTTGCATGAACCAACCTCTTGAGATGCATGAAAAGAGTGAAAAAATTAAACTGCTCTTTTAGGACTATATCAAGTAATGCTTGCTGGGAATCTCTGGCACAGGGAAAGAAAAAATACTTGCTTGCAGGAATACTGAGTAATGAGGCTTATCCTGCTTCATTATTTGAGTTTAATGAATATTGCTAACATAGGAGAAATAAGAACATTTGGAAAACAGTGCTTAAAGTTGCATAGATTCATATCTGCTGTGGAATGACCATTTATGTATGAATATGACAGGAGATCATATCTCATATAAATTCCCAGAGGTGCTCAGATGCCATCTCATGTTCAGGATGCAACCTTGTATTTCTGGGGATATGGACTTTCCAGTGTTCCAGCAAAACAAACCCTAACAAATCTCATTTTGAAAAAGGAGATGTTCCCTGCACCGTGTTCCTATCATTTGGAATCACATCAGTGTGATTATCTACTGAGAAGGGAAGTCTAATTTAAGTATTGTTTCTAAAGGGGCACTACTTCTATGACATCAGATTTTATGGAGCCAGAGAAGTTTAAAGCAATAATTTAAAAAAACTTACTGTTTGTTATTTCTGTTTGAAAAAATATCAATTAAGTTCTCAGTAAAATAAAAGTCAGAAGGTTTGAGTGCCAAAATATCTCTCTTGCTCAAGAGAGACTAGTAAAAGGTGAATGGGATTGAAAGATGAAAATTATGTGTACTACTGAGTGATCTTGGGCATTTATTATGAATTACATACTCAAAGATGGAAACATTTGTTATAAGTTGTTAGCTATATACCACAGAGACAGTCTTGATCAGCAGAATTCTTTATAGCTGAAAAAGAAAATTAATTCTGCAAACTATGTGGCAAACTGTGTTGTCAGCTACAGTAAATCTAGGCTAATCCCTCCATGAAAACTCTTGAAACTACCTTACTTTTTCAGTACTTCTCTATAATGGTACAGGATCTGTGCTGATGTTCCATTGTGAATACAAATTAAATTGTCCTAAAAAATTAAATTATGAAATTATTAATTTTCACACCAATATTCACAGAAACACAAATATTCCTATTTCATTAATTCTGGGGGAAGAGGAAAGGATGCAGTTTACAGTGTTGTATGGTAGGGGTTTTTTTGCATTAGTAAGAAATTCTTTATTATATTAAATTTCACACTATTATATTAGAATGAGCTATGCAACATATTACCTTGTACTGCTAGTAAGAAATTTTACAAATTCTTGCATATCTTCAGTTAGAAAGGAGCTGCTTTGTCTTTTCTCACTTTTTAACCGTCTGACAGGGTGGTTCCTCCAGAAATTAAAATGAAGAAACAAAGAAGCTGACAAATTAGTTAGTGGAAGGAAAAATAGACAATGGGGAAAAAAAATCAGATGTACAGCTTTTCCAGGACAAACTTAAATAGGATTAGGAACCATTTTACAAAGACAAAACTATGCTATCTTTTAGACTGATGCAAGAGATCAGTTCAGCCCCCAGCCCATACTGATACTGGGGGCTGTCCTAACCCAGATGCAGCACCTTGTACTTGGAATTTTGATTTTCATGAGGTCCTCATG
This sequence comes from Melozone crissalis, assembly GCF_028551555.1. Classification (NCBI taxonomy): domain Eukaryota; kingdom Metazoa; phylum Chordata; class Aves; order Passeriformes; family Passerellidae; genus Melozone; species Melozone crissalis. The sequence continues at coordinate 54,476,494 of NW_026535791.1, read as the reverse complement.
GGCCCACTTCTCACGTTTGTACAGCCTTCCCTGGATGGTATCTGGTTTCTCTGGTTCATCAGTTGTACCCCTCTGTGTTGTGGCACTGCAACTTGCTGAGGGCTCACTTGATTAATCTTACATTGATTAAGGTGTTCAGGGCACTGGTCTCTAGACAGAGGCCTGAAGGATCACACTACATCAACAGTCTTATATCCAGGTGGATGCTGGGTATAAATTATGTCACTCAGGGGTCAGTTCATGTTTAATGAATGCTTCATTAAAAAATGAAAAGGGTTTTTAATTAACCAAGGCACCTGACCCAGACTTCAGTAAAATCAGTGGGGTTTCCTGCTCTACTCATCACACTCCAGGAGCAGTTAATTTGCCTAAGCATCTAAACTTGCAGTGATATTTCAAACCTTTGGTGTGTCAGACATCCGCATAGGACCAGCAGATGTGATAGGACCAAGAGACACCCTTACTCTTCTACAGATGGGAGCCAGGTAAGAGACCTGCAGCATCTAATCTGGCTAAGATATCTGTGGTAACAGCATCAAAATCCCACTGGCAGCCTGTGAGATACAGTTTGCTGTGTTGTCATCTAGGAATGGGATATTCAATGCCCATGGAGAAAACCAAACCAAAGAAAAACAAACATAAACCCTTTGTGCTTCTCTCATGTAACCGCCTTTGGCAGTTTGCATTTTAAGTTCTTTGCTAGCCATGCATTTTCAAAGCCATATTGGGCAATGCTTTGTAAAATACATACACACAGTATCTGGTAGATGTAATGACTAATTTTATAAAGATTGTGCAAACTGTTTGATCACACAGCATAGAAGGATTTCATTTTATAGATAAGCAAGTGTAAATATAGTTTATGGAGATTTTAAAGATAGATTTTTGAAGAACTTTGGGAGAAAGTTGTTTTCAGTAAATGCCATGATTTCAAATTCCATTTGAGCAAAAGAAGCAGCATTCTAAATCAAATTCAACTAATCCTTAAGTGAGGGTTGTTCAAAGTTTAGAGTGAAAATGAAACAAAGCTACAGTTGGAAGATGAGGCCACAATGGTTTCTTCTCACAGCAAGAACTTTGGATTCCTGCCATCTCCCTCTCTGACTGACTGTTTTTCTGTGATTTCAGCAATGTGTGAAACAAACTAACTAAATAAATAAATAAACAAACCCCAGATCGTCCAAAGTTCATTCAAATAGTGGATTTTATTTGACATAGACTAAAATGTAAGAATATTGACATTGGAATCTTAATATTAGTTGGGAATATCCAAGTTTCCTTTATTCTGACTACATGAAGGAATTGCTTTCCTGACAATGGGAAATCCTGAGAGTAGCCCCCTGTTGTTTTTATTCTGATTTAGGGAACCAAGAGTATTGCTCAAAATTATGTGTGACTGCTGGTGGCTGAAATAAAAACCTCATTCAGTTTAAACTGACTGAGAATGGACAGTTTTCCATTTGTTTCTCCAAAACACACCTAAATTATATAATTTGAAATTATGTTTTAATATAAGGCAAAGAAAAGACGCACATAAAATTTACAATAATCTTGTTTTAGACATGGTTCTCCTCAAAAGATGGCATAAAATAATAAATATATAGCTGAAAATGAATAGATTTTTGCAATATTTGTATGGAAAGTTCAAGGTTATATTAAAGTGGAAAAAAAGATAGACACCAAGTGGAATTTTAAGAGTTTAACATTATAGCCAAGATCAAAAATATATTTAGGATCCTTTATAGTATCTATATTTTAATCTTATGTAGTGTTTTTTATGCAGAAGTATCTGTACTAACACCAAAAATTAGATAGAATTTTCATGGTCCTGTAGTAACGAAGGAAATCCATTGTTTTTCTGGTCTTTCCCTGTGTGATCATTCCTTACTTGGGTGGGATGTCATGCTGCTCTTTAGGGTTACACATGAGACCATGGACTCGTTCTTCTGAGCTGAGATGGGGCTCCTGGGCCATGGGCAGGGAAATGAGGAGGTCCCTGCTGAAGCCAGGGAGGGCCATTAGGCCCTTCTTACTGCAGTGAGAAGCAGCCCATCCCTAATTGTCTCCAGATCCTGCACCTCACACCTTTTGACTCAGTGCAAGGAAAGATGCAGCAGGTGTAGATCAGTGGGTCTGCAGCACAGACAGCCAAGGGCCATCACCCCCACCTATTATTTCTCCTACAGGAGCAGTTACAGACCAGGGCTCCACTGCTATTGACAAAGAGGAGAGCTCTTTCCCACATGGGGCATGGCTCTTCTTCATAAGGCAGGTAAGGGAACAAGGGCATAAAGGGGAAAAAGATGGGTGAAATGTGTATTTCTGTGCAATGAAGAACACTCTCGTGTCATCTCCTGCTTTAAGAACTAATGGGAATTGCCCAGTATCTTTTTTTTGCTCCCTCTCCTGCCTGAGGTTCCTTAAGGCCAACAATGGGAGCTCTAAACAGTTGAAGAGAATCCAATTAACTCATTTTTGTCACTTAATTTGACAATATAAGTGATTTCACTGTTTATAATGTATGCATTTACAGATATATGTGTTTAACATTCTATCCCATTGATGTCTTTGAAAAACTGTGCTGGATTTCTTCTTTTTAGAGCTTGGTCTTATGATGTTTGTTTGTAGGGTTTTTCACCTCAGCTGTTTGCCTTTCTTATTTCTAGTATGGAAATATTGTGGATCATGCAATGCATTAGCATTGAAGAGCCTTTCTGTCCTTGAGTGCTAAAATCTAGTAAGATTCTGATTACAAGATATTTCTAAGTTAGTCAGGAATTGGGGGAGAGCAATGATAATCAGCTACCACTACAAAGCAAATCCTGCCTTCTGACCTCTTATTATAAGAATATAACCACACCACCTTCCTAGTTTTTATGACTGACCTTTTTCATGTTTATACATGTTTCAATTAATTGGATGTTACAATTTTGGAAAATTTCTATATGTCTTACTGCGTTTTATGACAAGTTCTTGGTTTAATTAAATTAAGATGGCGTGTTTAACGTGTTTGTCTCATTTTATTTGCTTTGCAATGGTTAATTAGGTTGAAAGAGAAATAACATCTGCAAGAAAAGTATCTGTGTGAAAGATAGTTATGCTTCTCTATGTCGTATTATTGTGTCGATGTGATTTTTGAGAGGAAGCCTGCTATTAATTCTCATCTTTCAGTATGGGACAGATTGAGATTCATCAGTGTTCAAAAATCTTTAGTCTATTTCAGCATTGGCAGGCAGCCATTCTGAGATGGATTCCTGGTGACATGGTATTGCTTTTTAGAACACACAGGATCAGTTCTGAAATGAATAGGGAACAATGAAATCATTAAAGTTTTAATCTTTGCATGTTACTAATCATGGTTATGGGCCACAGGCTTGGGAAATAACCAGTATTTTTTAGTGTTTTTTTCACCAAAGTGGTGCCAACATCATTCATTTATATGCAAAAGGAGGGGATAAAAAAGCTTTGAAGTAGACTAGGAACAAGTCACAGGTGCAGTCTGTCACATACATATACAGCTGTAAATCTCTTTGGCTTCATATGTGGATATCAAGTTTGATTTTATAAAGACATCACACTGATCATCCTTTGGCTTTAATCTGGGCATTTCCAGAGCTGGCAGTGTGAGCCAATGTAATTCTAACTAAGGACAAATTCATCTCAGTGGGAACTGTAGCAATAGTATGCACCAGAGATAAAGAACATGAGACTATATGAGATATATTGCTAAATGGAATTTTATGTGACTTTTACAGTTTTTAAATACTATCAAATAAAAAAAATGTTCATATGAATGTTCAAGGAAAATTAATAACAAAGACTGGAGCCATCATGCAGTGAACTGAGAGTTACTAGGCAAATCAAAGTCAGCCACTACAATTTTTTCTAGAAGCAAAAGTACTATTGCTAGCTAAAAATATTAGTTAAAGTACTGCTAGAAAAATACATTGCTAATTAATTGCACACAATGAAACTTTATACTTGGAAATTGATAGCATAACTCATCTTGACTTAGGTATGGTTAATATTAAAGAATACCACTTCATGTGATTAGTAATGAAATGAATATCTAAATAAATAAATTCTCTATTGAGTTGCCAAGTCTTAGGTAAATTTCATCTGCACTGAGAAATAATTTATCATCAGCTATTCTTTGTATCAAAGGACACCTCTGTGTTCAAAACTGAATAATTACTGAAGTCACTGACAGCCAGAACTTGTATTTCTTCACATTTCTTCATCAGTGAGTGAGGGCATTTATTTCTCTTCTCAATGGTCTGGCATTCAAACAAAAGTTTAAGCTGCAAACTTTTTTGCACTCCTTTAAATGCATGGTTTTCACCAGACAGAAGGTTCTGCTATATACCTCACCCCCCAAAAAAATCACTCTTTCCCACCTCAGTTTCTTTTTGTTGAGACATATATGGTTGTATGTTGTGGCTGATGTATTTTGTAACTGACATTCATATAGATTTAGTAGGCAAGAGGGACTCGGTCATTGGTAAACCCTGTCTTATTCATACATGAATTTACTGACCACAGAGGCCATTCAGCATATAAATATAGAATTGCTGCAGCACTGATTTCTCTAAAATGCACAGAAACTTCCCCCTTTTGAGCTTAAGTAGCCATCTGAGGCCACACAGGAACAGCCATGGTGTGGTTAAGTCTCATTTTTCCAGCCTGGAAGAGTCAGTCTGTGCTAAATGGCTGATGCCTTTGTTTCACTGTGATGGATTAAACAGACCCACAATTCTGGGAGCCCATGGAGGGTGCTTTAGTAGGCTAAAGCCCTCACACTCTCACCCATACCTTAGGCAGCTTGACAGAAAGCTGGAAGCACAAAGATTTAGGTGCACCTTCAGGATGTGAACTTATTATCTGTCTCAGGAGAAAAATGCAGTAAGAATATAATACTTCCTAGAACAGCACCAGGTCAGCCAGCTTGGCCTTGAGTGTTATGGTGAAATCTTAACTGCAGTGAGTGCAGAAGGAATGCTTTCAAAAATAAACCAATAATAGACACTGGACTCAGTACAGGAGCTGATCCTGCTTTCCTCATCTCCAGAGATTGTTTTCCTTTGCATGTAATTGCATACATCCGATTGTACAGCCAAATTGCAGCTCCCCCCCTTCCTCTAATGCTGATCTCTGGTATAAGAAAAGGATAAATATTGTTTTTCAAGAGGGTGGCTTGCCTCTTTCATACAGTCCATCTCTGTCCTTTCCAAAATCTTTTATCATATGATCTAACAGCTGCCTGAAAATAGACCTGTCTACTCCCATGTGTCAGACAGCACATCAAGACAGACAGAGACTTTTAAGAGAAGAAAAGAAAAAAACACTGAAGAAAAGGAATGCTACAGACCTAGATGAATCAGATGGATTCAGTCAGCCCATTAAGTTCTTGTCAAATCTCTTCAGGGAAGAGATTAACCTCTTCAGAAGTCACAGCTGAAGAGTCAGAGTTACTATCACTTGCTTTAGAGAATCAAGCAAAGGGATTAGAGAGGACTGTACATACTGCCCTCCTAGATCCAGTTAATGACCCATCTACTGTACTTCCCAGATATTCAGAGGCAAAACCCTCATAATGCTGGTAATTTTTGAATGAAACATTCATAAGAACTTTCTTAAGATTAATTTCTTTCCAGAAAAGGTATCTTCCCAAAGAGATGTGACAGAAGTGAAATTAAAAACACTCTTTTCCAGAAGATCTGTAGAAGCATCATACAGAAATAAAAAGGTGCAGTAGGTGGTAAGGAAATATTACTTGAAATGATGAGAGAAAATTTAGGCTTCAAGTTTTCTTCTTGAACAAGAATTTAGGGTAGCCAACTGCTGTTATATAATTTCTTATGCCTGTTTTTAATTCGCCTGGGATTTAATTGTTATATTGAACATCACAAATCATTCAGTTTCATCCAGAAAACCTGTATTACATCCAAAGGAATTCAAAGTAATTTTATTACTTGATGGACTCAGCTTCACATCACTAGCAGAGAGGAGATCAGTGTTGGACCAAAGTCCTAAGAGGCAGAGAGTGGACATGTGAGATATAGTGAAATGTACCCATGCGTCTTCACCAAGACTTACCATATAAACAAACTCTTCACAACCCTAAACCCAGTGATCAGTAATCACTTAACACTAGTCAGCTGTGTGAAAATTAAAATTCTGTGTAACCTATTAACACATGGGACTGTGATGTTAATTGCCTCATCTTTGACAACAGCTAGCATTTCATTTTGCAGGAGGGGAAAAACCCTTCAAATTTTCAACAGATATATGCAGACTTCTCTGGAGCTAAAGATGGAGAAACAAATAATTGTTAAGCTTTAGAGAATTATTTAATTCTTTAATTGCCAACTTTAAATAAAGTTGAGTCCCAACATCTTAAGTCCTATATGTGTGACCACAAAGGGAGAGGATGAAACCCACAGATTTTAAAAGCAAAGGAACTGTCCCAACAGCCCTCCCTTTCCTCCCTCCCATTTCTGCCTTAGAAATGCCGATTCGAATACAACCACACAAAACATAAAAAATTGTTTTTAAACAAAATCCTTTCAAATGACAAGAAATCTGATTCTAAAGTCCCTAATGGCAAGTGCCATCACTGTTGATGTTTGGTGTTTAGCTGCATTGCTACTCCCATGCTGCTAAGGCATGTCATCTCATTTCCAAGTTTAAAGTCTTGTAACTTTGACTTCCAGCAACAGTATTTTGTCTTTATCATCAGTCTTGAAAAGTCCTCCAACAGAAAACATGTCATCTTTTATCCTCCTTTCTTATGAATGGAAAACCTATTCTAATCTGAATTTAAATAATGTTGTGAGCATCCTTTGAATACTCATTGTATTTTAATATTCTTCCATATTGAACAATAGACCAGGACATAATGTTGCATAGAAAGGCAAGATCATTTCCCTCCTCACAGTCAAATTTACACCTAATTTAATCCCAAGTATGAATAAATATTCTTGCTGTCAACCATATAAAAATATTTTATCAAAATCCTTCTTTTTACTCACTTCTAAAATATAAATTTGTCTCTATTAAAAAAAAAGTAACCTCTGTTTCATAATTACTTTTTTAAATTTAGAAAATACTAAAACACCATCTTTTGTTGTTATTGTGTAAAAAGACTTATTTTTGTTACAATTATTTCCCTACCAAGAACAATGATGAATTTTCAGCCATAAATAGTCTTTTACAACAATTACAATATATGATCCAACTATAGGAAATGTATGTACATGCATGGAAATATAGACACCAACATAGGAATGCCATATTGTACATTTCCTCATGTATATTTTAAAATGTCATTTTAGGATATAGAGATTAAAGAAATAGAATGTGTTCTTATCATTATGAAGATGCTCTCTGGAACAAATACTTCTGTTTCAAAGACTACAAGATGATATGATTCCACTATCTGTCCAAGTCAGAGAATAGCAAGAGATTACCTTTAAATCCACTACCTCCTTCATTCTGGCAGGATTAGCTGAGAGACAATGTAAGGATTTCTTTCAGAAATCCTTGGGACTTTTTGAAAGTCAAAGTTGTCCAGAGAAAACTTCTTCCATAATTACATATTTATGGATATTTTCACATATATACAGGTAAAAATAACAGAACAAATATATGTGAAGAGTCATATTTATCTTCCCTAATTTAGTATTCTAAACATTAGCCACCTTATCTTAATTGGCTGGTTAGGTATAACACCCAAAAGACAGGCCTACACCCAATTTACTAATTCACACCACGAACTTCTATTACCATTACCTCCTAGAAGCTTTGCTTCTCAAGGTGCCCAAAGGAGATGAGGAGTTTCCACACTGCATTCCGAGGATGGAAGGGTGAGTGAAAGTTGGGCATCACCAGGTGAGTTCTGCAAACAGCTGTTCCCACTGTAAGGGTCACCAGTTGGCAGCTGTTCCCCAGCTGTTGGACACACTCAGTCACCAATTTGCTGATAATCCTCCTTTTCACAGTTCAGATGAACCAGCCTGGATTTTTGGGATAAGCTACTTAAAAGGTCTAATCCTATTTTGAGTGAAACACATTAGGGATCCCCAAGGTTGAGGAAAATAAGCCAGTTTAATTTAGATGGTTTAAAAAAGTAAATCTTGGCTAACTCAGAACATTTTGACCAGAAAGGGGTGCAAGACAGCACAGTTAAGTGATCATTCAGTGTTATAAACCCATTTTAGTAGCAAATTAGACAGAATAAAGACTGAAGTCTGTACTAAAGTAACATTGGTAATGCACCTCACATCTGAGCTGGGAACTCATCTCTCTAGTCTTAGAGAGGCCAAACATTTATTGGAGCACTCAGGCACAGAGCTGACACTTGCAGCAGTTCAGTGTTTATTTGCAATTAACCATGATGAAATTTTCCTCCTCTCTGTAAATCTGTGGCCTTTACAAACCTCATGAGAATTAAGGAAGTCTGGCATCATGTGACTTTGTAGCTCTCATCTGGATTCTCTGGCCTCTCCCATGTTTTAAGTGCCAAACAAGGCATTCCCAACCCCTCCCTCGCACGTGGGCCCTCAGCTGTCAGATTCAACACTCTCCTCCACATGTGGCACCAGTAAGGTCTTCCTTTCCTCCTCCAGGGTCCTTTTCCATTATTCATATCTCTGACATGTTGAAGATCATCACATCCTCTTGCTGATTTGATCAAAAAGCTTTGGGACGTTCTAGGTGTGGACACACTTACACATATAAATTCCCAAAGAATAATGATGTTTCATAGTCTTATGAAATTCCCAATGCATCACCACAAAAATACAATTTGCTAAGAGCAAGAATTTAAGTTGTTTACATGAAAGTGCTAAAAAAAGTACATGATCCTTTGAACTAGCTGCAAGCACAATATAAGCCTCTGTAATGAATTATATTTTATTACAAGAAAAAAAAAAACAACAAAAAAAACCCCAACCAAACAAAACCATTCCTCTTTAATCCAGGCAGGATCTTTTTTCTTTTTATTTTATCTTTGTGTGTGTAGTACTTCTTGTAAATGATTAGTGTGTGGTTTGCATTTAAATATTATGTATCATCAACAACCTTATCAGAAATATCTCTGGAGGAATATTGTAAATTATGAAAGGAATTTAACCACTTCTTAGTTTTAAATTAACACTCATTTAAACTATAGTATTTTAATGCTGTTATACCACAAGAGCCTTTTGCTTCAGAGTTCAGAAAGACAAGACTGTATTTTCCTCATTTATTATACATAATTATGAACAGGTTAAATATATAACTCTAAAATTGGATGAAAGGAGTCTCAGCATCCTAAAAACAATCTTCTTTTAGTAAAATGTTTAACAGAAAGGTAATCTGTGAAGCACCTCTTATTTTAATCCAAAGTCATATAAGCATTTTGGTATCAATTGTGAAATTGACAATGACTCTGAAAACCTTTGCCTCATTTGAGGTGTGTTTGTCATGCAGGCCAACAGTTCCAATGGACAGATCTCTTCTACCAAACCAGATATTCAGTCAGGTCATGGGAGTTCTGATGATCCACCCTGCTGGTCCTTAGACCCTTCCTCCTGTTGGGTGCCCTGCTTAGCCTTCTCACAGACAATTTATATTTATTGTTCTGGAGATCCGTCGTGGGGACTGAGCCCAAAGAAGAAGCAAAATAAAGAACCAGAGTTTGACTCTGTATGGAGCAGCAGGGATTTCCCCCAGATGCACCCATGTTGCACAGGATCTTATGCAGTACCACCCCTCAATTTCATGGTTTAGGTATATCCCTGCTATGTATTCTTAGTTACACCAGAAACTTTGAACTTAGGGAAAACAAAATGAAACAAAACAAAACAACACAACTGAGAAAAATAGTCTGACTAGAGGGAAATCCCAGAAAAAAATTAAAAATTAGTTGCAAGACAACTCAGTATAGAGGAGGCTAGCTGTCAGCAAAATGCACACAAGCTTGTCTTCACCTATCAGCTTCTGAACTGGGAGTATTTTTCTGGTGCTAATTTATCTCTCAGCCTAAATGTGGGCATTGAAAATGTGTCTGAAAACACTTGTAAGGATGAAGATATCTACAAACTCCTCCCCAGTACACAGGAAGCAAAGTTGTGTAGGGAAACCATACAACCAGGGCCAAGCCTCCATGTCTTCTCACGTTCCCTCCTTCCACTCCAGGGGTTTCTAAACCCTCCCACAGCAACTCCTGCTGTAGGCTTCCTTCCAGCAGGATGGTTCAACCCTGGGCGGAGGCACACACACCTTTCCTCTCTGATCTTACGTTACATAACCAGATTATTCCCAGCTGGAACTTTGCGTTTCCTCGTATTACAATGAACAGAGATTTCTACTTCTTCTGGGAAGTAGAAAATCTCTGCTTTCTTCTATTTTCTGTGCAATAAGGGAAGCTCTTGTCTACAGTGCCTCTCAGCAGAAGCTTCAGGCCCATGGAGGATTGTAGATCTCTAATGATCCTTTTCAGGAAGCAAACATATTTAGCTCTTCAGTGTTTTCTTTACTGGCAACAGAGGGAATGGAACTTGTACCAAACTGGGGTAAATGCAACTCCATTCGTGCTTTGATTCCATTCACTGGGAAAATTCATAGCTGGGCAACATATCCCCATATCCCACACACTTTAAATAAGGTTTTCTAAAATTCTAAAGTGTTATGGGGTTGTTTTGGAATTTGGGGGTTTGTTTCTTTGGTTTTTTTTAATATTTAGTGCAGGTTTCTAAATCTTGATGCTTGATGTAGCCTGCAATCATTGATTGTAATCAAGCTGTCAAATGTTTTCCTACAAGCTGTGGTAATTTGGGAAATCTTTCTATGCACCATTTGTGGTCTCCAGCTGATATGATGCTATTAAATTGACATATTATGAAATTACAGTGTTTGGATGTGACTTTTGTTGCTGGGGTAGATAGTTTTCCATTCCACATCAGGGCAGCCCACATAGATTTTTGTGCCTTGGCACTGAGCTGTAGGGTCCTGACTTCACAGAAGGGTGTCATATGTGAGCTAAGCACTTGGGGAGAACACGTTTCAGAGTGCACAGCCAGAAGCAGTGCTAGCACTGTGCTCAGGCTCCAGAGATTTACAGCATATGGGGTCCCATAAAATGGAATGCTAAAAGAGCTCTCTGGAGAGCATCCAGTCAGGGAGGCAGCTCTCATGAAGGTCTCTGCCTGGCACAAGCCAGAATCAATCTATGCATACTAATGTCAACAGAATTTGTGGGTGGTTTTTTTTTTTTTTTAATGCAGTTGGTTTTGGATTTTGGTTTTGTTTTCTTTGTTTGTTTTTTTTTTTTTTATTGTATCATGCTTTATTAACAGAATGCCTAAATAATTCTTTTTATTATGTTTAAGTAATTGAAAATAAGAAAAGGCTCTCCAGCAAAGAGAGGACTGAGAGTAACTTGGCAGAGATATAAACAGCAGGGCAGGACACAAGCTATTTAAACTAAACTGTAACAAGGATACAACTAACTGAGGGGCATCTTGGTGGGGCTTTTGCACAGATATGATAGGGAGAAAATGTATGGCAAAGATGTATTTCAGAAGATGAAGAATTCTAAAAGGGACAGTAGGAGCTATGGCCCTGCAATGACCTGGGTTCCTCATCATGTTTCTACAGAAGTCAGCTGGGAACAGCTTAGTTCAACTTCTGCATGGTTAATTGTGCTTTTGAGCCCTTTGAAGAAAGAAAGCAGAGTAATGTAGAGATAAAATCAGGGGTTCTTTTGTAGGGATTTACCAACTAATCATTTCACTGGTACTAGATCTTCCTGTGTGGTATAGCACATATACTTCCCATTGCCTGGAGCCACTAGTTGGCTGGGAAAGACAAAACAGAATTTCTTCTCTGAAACAAGCTATGTCCCTTTACATTTTGGAATAAATGCAAACTTCCAGTTGTTCTATAAAGTGGCTGGAAGGTATGGAATAAAAATAAATCTTTATCTTTTTCCTTTTTTCCCTGCTTCCAAAATATCTAAACCACATGTGCTTCCACCAGGTCTACAGAACCCATTGGAGGTTAGTAAGAAAAGATTCTCACAAGCTTGTCTGGCCCTTCTCCACAGTGCACAGAGAGAATGAGGAGAGAGGCTCTGTTTTCACCCATCCATTCAGTGCTTGAGTAAAAGTGTGCAGGATAAACTGTCCTGTTGAGACACCAGAGAAAAGAGGTCACCAAACCAGTGTAGCTAAATCATGTGTCCTTAAGAAAAGGTATCTCAGTGTGCAGTTTAGCAGAGCCTTCAAATACTTCACCTAGAAAACAGGGCTGTTCCAAAACCTTCTAATACATAAATTGGCAGAATTTGGTCCACTGCCAGGAGAGCAAAAGTGTATTCAAACTATACCACGCCAAAGAGATATTTCTGGAGACAGTTTTCATTCACATAATACTTGTGAACTGTAATGTAATGCTATTTATATGTTCACAGGTTGCATGTTTTACCAGCAGAAAACTAGAGAACTCTGCAATATCTTTTTGGTTGTTAAATCCTGTAACTACTGTATATCACCATATTTACAGAGCACAATACTCATTTTTAAACATTATTTGCTTATTTAAGACCAGCTGCTTCCTAACCCAGAATGCCATTTGAACAAGTAATCCTAGCTCTCTGACAGCCTTACTATTTGCCCTTTCAGTAAACTTTTTTTTCCCCTCTGGTATGTGAGCACTTGCATTCTCATCTGCAGTTTGGTTCAGCTCCCAGTTCCTCAGAAGGCTACTGCTTTGCTGTGAGGATGTGATTGTAAAAAAACCTCTAGTTTTTATTAGCAGTAGTGGTCCTATTCACACCCCCAATCAACCCTGAAATTGATATTCTTCATCTGATCTGCATAGGTCATCTGGCAGGTCACTGCCCCTGTTACACTACACCAGTGTTTTTCCACTAAGCCAGTTAACAAGGTTAACTAGAAACGTGACAGACAGAAGAGAAAAGCTGGACACATGGCACAGATTATTTAGCTTAGAAACTAGCAGAGCTTTCTCTGTGGCAAGAACATATGAATAAATGATTTTTGACTCAGCCAAAATAATTTTAGTTTCTTTTTTTCTGAATGTCAAAACATTTGAGACACCAAATCACGTCATTCTCTACCTGCTCAACTACAGCATGCTCATCTTGAAATAAACTGTGTGCCTTAAAGCAGAAAAACAAAAAAAGGAAAAGAAAAAGAAAAAAACAGAAAAAGCAGAAAAGCTATTTCTCGCTGGCAAGACTTAAGAGAAGAGTTTTATGAATTTAACTGCCAATATACCATCTGTCTCTGCTGCTCCTTTGAGCTTAGCTCTTCTAATTGTGCCTTTAACAGATGACAAAACCTCTACATTCCTCTTGGGCACTGTAAAATAATAACAATTAAAACATGAATAATAATAATAATAATGAAGTACACACAGTGCAATAAGCCTGCAGCCTGAATAGGCTGCTTATCGTGCAGGAAGTCTGTGCACGTTTTGTCTTGAGAGATGATGTTAATATGTGCTCCATCCTGGAACTGGGACCACCAACCCTGGGAGGGCAACTTTGCACACTAAGAGACCCACTGCAGCAAACTCTATGTTCTGCATCACTTTATGTTTTTTAGTTTCTTCTGACCAGAGGCAATTTTAGTAGGTTGGCCATCAACCAGTGGGCTGAGCAAGCTATGTTTTAGACATGAAACTCGTTAGCTACCCCTTTTTCCATCTGCTGTGGTTGGCACCTCAAAAGCCAAAGTGAAAAATCAGTTTGTTGCAGTTTTTAGCTGTGTTCCAGCAAATTTTCTGCAGCTCTGATAGTTTAAAGCAAAATGTTACTCCACACACTTGGCAATGGCAGTATCAGACTTATGTAACAGATCTGGGAAAAATCTGCTGGGAAAAAATTGCAGTCTCTTCTCCCAGCTGTAACATGTGCTGAGGGAGCCTGGGTTATGAACTCAAATGTTCCCAAGGTGATCTTTGGGTCTTTAAAGTAATTGGTACACCGTGTAAATACCAAGCTTTAGGCTTCTTTAACATATCCCACTAGGTTGTGCCAAGTCAGACAGAGGGCTGGTGCTCAGTCCCAGCCCTGCTCCTCCTGTCCCTCCAACACGGCCAGTCTGGGCAGTGAGTGCAGCCAAGGGTTCCACTGTGTCCTGTGTTCAGCCCCGTGGCAGCAGACCTGGGTGGTTAAATTCCACTTTTCTCCTAACACTAGAGCAGAGAGCACTCCCAGGCAGTTTTTCTAAAGACCTCTTTGAACATTTAGAGACTTTTAAAAATTTTTTTAATTTCAGCTTTAGCCTTTCAGGATGTCCAGGAGCAACTCTCTTTGGGGGAAAGGTTAAAAATTTAATGGAAACTGCTGAAATTGTGAGTAAGAATACTTGTAACTTGTGGTTATCTTCAAGCTGTAATCTATCTGTTCATAAATTCAGTCCCCCATTAATGTTTTCCACTCTGGCCACAGATGCTCTGTGAAGATTTTAGTTGTTTTTTTCTTCCATGGTGGAACAACGGCTGTGCCTTTAAAGTCCCTTTGACATTTTAGTACTGAACAGTGCTTTCAGCAAAATTATCCTCCCACATATGGAATTTTCTTCTTTCTTTTCTGTGAACTTTGAAGAATGACTGTGAAATGCTTATTTTCTGCAAAACAAAAAAACCTAATTTTTCTGTCTGTCCTGATCCCTGGTTGCAGTTCAGTCCTGGAGTAAGGTTTCCAGATTAAAAAAAAAATATATATATATATACATCTATATATATATATATAGATGTATATCCATTTAATCATCTCTTATAATGGAGATTCAAGCAGCCATGAAGTTAGAAAAGCTATTTAAAAATCTGTACTGGTGAAGTAAATACCATCAAATGCAATTCCAGAAGTGGCTCCAGGTTACTGACACCCAGAATTTCCACGGGTGGTATTAAAAAAAATACATTCAGGTCTCATGGTCAAACTCCTTTTCCACAAGTTTTTTCTTTTTCATGCTAACTATAATCTAATAGCAGAGTAAAGCTGAGATAAATGATGATTATCTGCTTTCAAAGACTACTCAGCAACTTCTGTCTAGTGCCTGAAGCCAATGGCTTCTAACTGAGTTCAAAACACTAGAAAACACATTTTGTATAAGAACAATTCTTATAATTAAATATGTTGCAACAAAATGCAACATAAAAAAATTATTTTACTTGCTATCTTCAGACTTTTGACAGATTATAATCAGGGAAGTGGATTAATTAAACCCTGTGATTTTTATTGTAGATTTCTGCTTCAATAATCAAGTGAAAGTTGTAGTATGAATAAAGAGAAATATATAAACATATGATTTTCTTATAGCCTGCTTGACAATCCAAATGTCTGTTACCATAGTCATAAAGCATTGAGAGCCATATACTAAAATGCATTCCATTTAGTTTTAGGATTTGCCATGGATTTCTAATCTTCCATAGTTCTAGTCTTAATTATTTCCCCTAGCAACATAAAAATTAATTCGAAAGAAACTTTGCATTTAGAAGAAACATTGAATATTTTTTGTTAAATTATCATAACATAACAACTCTTTATTTAACCATTTTTTCTGATGCCTTACTTGCGTGGTGATCTTGGGATGAGCTGTAAGAAGGTTTCTGCCAAATGCTGTAATAGAGAATTTGTCCTCAAGATAACTTTCTATTTACAGTTTTTAATGTCTCTCTTTTGTTTGGGCAAGAAAGTATATGCCTGCTTTCAGCCAATTATCAGCTAAATATTCCACAAAAGGCTATGTAGAAATATTTTTATAAATATTTTCTTTGGAGATCATAAAAACATTATTAGTCTGTACCTGTGTTAGAGTGCCTGGCAGCTCACTTTGGTGGAGTTGCAATAAATCGTTGTATGTCTGATATATCAACACTCCCCTTGCTCTCTCCAGGTAAGGGAAGTGAGGTTCACTCAGCTGAATGGTTTGGCTGGCAATATTCTCCATCTCACCCGGGCAAGTCAGAAATGGGTCCTGCATGGCAGTGGTAAAGAATAACTGTCTGGTAAAAACTAAGAGCAAAAAGCCCAAATGGCTTCTTCCAGAAGTAACCAGTGGCTGGCCCAGGCAAGTAATAAGAATTTATGATAACAGGCCAGGCATCCAATGACCAGTGAGGACAAGTCTTTCTGAAGAAGAGCCAGAGAAACAAAAGAAATTTATTATTCATTAATTAATGAGGAGTGCAAAGAAAGCATGGTAAGAACATTGTTGGGAAGTTATTGTCATGGGAAACATAAGAAGCTTTCTCTGGTTTTGGGAGTTAAAGACAGTCAGGAAGGAGCAAATAAGAACCTTCTATTAAAAAATGTGCCAGCAGTCGGGTCTGGAACAGACCTGTAATACCTTGGTCATACAAACAGTTTAGCTAAACTAGGGGACCATCATTGGGAGGATGTTCTCTAAGGGTTTGTAAGAGCAGAGCTCTTGCTAGCATCTATCAAATGTGTCTTGTTCTACCCAGGCAGCACAAAGGTCAGAGAGATCCATTGTAGGGCTAAATCAATCCTGGCCACTTAAAGACTAGTTTAGAGAAATTTATGGTGTTAAATGCAATATTGGAAAAAAAAAATTTTTTTTTTTGGTTTTGTGGGGTTTTCTTCTGAGTGGATTCTTTTGTTATAATTTTTTTTCTGGTGCTTTTTCGTTATGTGTAATACTTTGAAATATTTATTTTGTTAGAGCTACCAGATCTGTGATCCAACTTATAGGCTGTAATAATGAAAATGCCCCTGTCTGTATAGTAGTGTATTTTTCTGTGAGTCACTTACTTCAGTTTATATTCTTCCAGAAATTGATATCATGTCTCAAGCTGGTAGTAAACTATCTGAACCTTCACTTTCATTCTTTTTCCAACTGTTTCATTAACCAAAGCAGAATAAAAACCCATATGGATTGCAGAAGTCCTCTAGGCTATTGGCCTACTGTTTTCATAATCTTCTTTTTAAAGGTCAAAGCATCCTGCAGTGTAACAGAGTTGAATGTGGGGAAAATGGAAGATTCTAAATATACCTAAAGGGCTGGAGGTATTGTACATTTTTCATCTGGGGAGAACAAATTTTGAAAGCTAGCATCATAAGCAGATTTTACACTGAGCCTTTAAGGCCAGGCACACAATGTGCTACACCTTCTCCCTCATTTCACTATTCCTTCCCCAATACAAGCTGGCTGCAAAACAACCCTTGTCCTTTTCAGCAATGCTGGAGAAATCCCCCTCAGTCTGGAGCCTGCCCCACTGGTGACACCCTGTGTCAGGATGTGACCTGTGGAGGGGCAGCGTGCTCTGCACAGCTCTGGCAGCTGCCCCTGGCAGGCCTCAGCTCCACGGCCTGCTGTCTCCCCATCTGACTTTCATGAGAAGAGGAAAAGGCTCAGCAGGAGAAAACAGACAAATGAGAGGTCAAATATTTACAGCAGAGCTGTAAGACAAGAGGTCTGAAATCCCGAGGCAAGTGGTAACAGGGTGGCAGGGAAAACAAAACATGGGGTAAAGTACAAACACACAATAACTCACCATAGATTGTCATGCAACACAATATCAAATATCACTATCTATAATGTTTATAATTTACAGGCCATACGAATTATGGTTTCCATCACTTTAGGTTTTTGCACACAGTTACAGAAATAGGCGTTAAAACTTGTGGGACTCAAGGTTCCAGGCTATTACACAGGCTCTTGCCAAGTACTTGGTATAGGATTTCAAAAAGAAATCAATCAGTTATTGATAAGTTCTTTCCTCCAAATACAAAAAACCCCCATTAATTAATATTTGTATTTCTGTAAATATTTCTATGTAAGATATGTAAGAGATGAAATTAATATTTCGTTTTAGTTCAGAAAATTTTAGTTTTAGAAAATTTCCAATTCAGAAAATTTTCAGATTGATGTATGATGCATGAAAGCTGTAGTAATAATTTTTTGTTGTTGCTGCTGTGAGACAAAATTTCTATGACATTTTTAAAGGCTATTAAAAAGATCAAAGCTACAAATTATCTTTCCTAGAAGAGAAAACAAAAAAATCTTATCATTTATTATTTGGGGAAAAAAAAAGTACTCTGCTGGTTTCGAAACCAAAGAAACAAAATTAAATTTATATCCAAAAAATCAATGATTACTTTTCAAAAACAAATTGAAAAGTAATAAAAATACTATACTGCTGAAGATATATATTTTTAAAAATCTATCAAAATCTTTACAGTGATGATTACATATTATGTCCTATAATCTATATCAAAACTTAGCAATCAAATCTTATAGTCATCTTTGTGCAAAGGAAAATGAAGGAAAAGGTACTTCCAGACTGAGAAAGTTTGTCACTAAATGAGAATCAGCTAGATGAGGATCCCTCACAAATCCGGCCCAATGGGCACCAACTGCAGAATAACTTTGGCTTTAATATTTAGCTTGTCTGGAGAGATTGCTGGAGTTCAGGTCCATGGTTTTAGCAAAGAAGGTTTTTTGCCTCTAAAAACCAAAACCTAAGCTGCCACTGGAACACACAAATAAGAAGAGACCTCTTTTAAATTACATATTTGCCCCTAAAAAACTTGGGCACTCCCTCAGCATGGAAAGATCTTGAATGGAAGGGGTACTCAGAGCTGGGATCTTCCATCAGTCTAAGTGTGAATCTTCCTCAGGGAAGTGCTACCCAGGAAATTCTCCCCTCTCCTCTTCTCTGTAAATCAGAAGTATTAAGGATGATTTGGGTCACCTCTATGAAAACCAAAGATAAACTTTTCTTACTACTGCAGGCTTGTTGTATCTGCACACCGTGACTTTGACTCAGCTGTATTCTGTGCTCACTCTTGAAGTTGAAAGAAAAACCAAAGTGTAATCATTAGCAGTTCTGCTTCATTAGCAGCATTTGAGAAATCTAAAATGACCTCTTAGACAAAAATGGCTCCTTATAAAGACCAGCAAGAGCCTTCTTTTTAACAGTTCAGTCAGGGATTGAAACAGTTCAGTCAGAGATTCAGTTTGCAGACAACTCTGATATTCTAAATATTAAAAACAAAAAAGCAACTAATAAAAAATGTAGTCTGATAATGTACTTCTTTAAGATATGACATTTTCTCTGAAAGTCGTACCTTGGGGACAATTTCATATGTTCCAAGCAATTATGCAGTTGATTCAAATAGGTTAGACCCCACCCAGCTCCCAACTCTCTTTTGGGGAAAAATATTTAAAAGGCCTTACATTAATTACAAGTTAATTTTTTAGGTTAATTTTATTATGTAGTGCTGATATTTATAACATTTTTCAAAGAGATTGTTTACCAATGTGGAGTGGAAGATTATTCGAGAAACAAACCACTGCAAAATAGGATCCAAATATGGATCGTTTAAAAATAATTATGAGTATAATTTGCAATTTTTCATAGTGCTTGGCTAAAATACCTGATATATACTAACAGCCCACTAATTCAGAGGAAAATATAAAGTTTGTTTTTCAAAGAGTTAAGTGTTGAAACACACCTATACACAACTTCCCCCCAGCTAAAACCAACACAGCAGTTTGCCTCCTCCTATTCCATCATCAACCTCTGCATTTTACTGACTGAAATGATTGCTTTGCAGAACTCATTATTTTGTAAGGCAGCTTTAAGGGAAATATTATGTTCTCTATTTTCAGTTATGTCTGTCCTAGCAAAGTATTTAAAGCAAGAGCTCAGATTTGAGTCCTCTGATTTGACCATCTATTGATAGAAGAGACTTGCCAGACTTTTAAATTAAACAAATATTACACTCCCAAAGAACTTATGCGCCAGGTTCAGGGATAAGCACATGCAAGGGATGATTCCAAAAAATTATTTTGCCTGCCACCACTCTCTTTTGGAGGCTAACAAAGTTTAATTGTATGGGTATAGACCATTGCATGCCAGCTGGCCTTGCTGCCAGAGACTAGGTTTCAGCCGGTTTAATTTATTGGTTAGACTAGCACACTTGTGAGGCTACATTGGTGAAAAGATTAATACTGTCATGTGAGTTAAAACTTTCCTGGCTGAAGATAAAAAAGGACACATAAGAATGCCTTTATTCAAAACCCACTTTCTTTTCAGTGGGTCGGTGACAGACTGAGTCTTCTCAAAGCCTTACAAACAGTCTTACTGAAATTAAGGTGTCTCTACTGTCTGCCTTAAGAGAAAAAAGTCCTTCAAATCAGCAAGGAAATTTGAAAAGCAGAAAAAAATGAGATGTTCATACAGTTCAAAGCTGTAACATTTTAACAAACTCCTAATTTTAATCACAATGGGTGAGTTAACAGAAGTCTTTCAAAAGTAAAAATTTCCCCTCACTTCTGCTCTTTACAGCGTGTCCTGGTTGCAGAGTGTGGTGGAGCTTACTTAGCACTGTGGGTCATGCAAGTTCATTTTGAAATTATAAGACAGAATCACTGAATCCATCAGGTTGGAAAAGACCTTTGAGATCATGGAGTCCAAACTGTGACCAAACACCACCATGTGTCAGCTAGACCATGGCACCAAGGGCCACATCCACAATTTCCTTAAGCACCCTCAGGGATGGTCACTCCACCACCTCCCTGGGCAGCCCATTCAAGTGTCTAATCACCTTCTCTGTGAAGAATTTCTCCCCAATATCCAACCAAAGCCTCTCCTGGTGTAGCTTAAGACTCTGTACTCTTGTTCTGTGGCTGGTTGCCTGGGAAAGGAAATCAGCCCATACATGGCTACAATATCCTTTCAGGTTTTTGTGGAGGGTAATTAAGAAAGAGACAGCTAATAAAAAAATAGGAATTGTATATTATTTGAAAAAAAAAAAAGATTACCGTCATCTTCATCTCTTACTCGACATGGTCTAACTATACACTTGTAACCTTACTTCCTTTCTCTCCTTGTTTACACATTTGAGAGAAAAATTCCAAATAAAAATATCCTGATGCTTACTATGCATATGTTACCCATACAAAGCTTACAGATTGTGTGGATGACAGTAAAATTTGGCTTTGGAAAATAAAGTAATTTATTTCCACAAAAATGTACATGGGAGGGTGTAGTTTTCACTCAGCATTTAGGTTGTAACACACTGCAAGTAATAATTTTGCTATTTGTTTTAAACTTGGTTATTTTTACAGTTTTACTGTCACAGAAGGGTAATTTCTTACACAGGTAAAGACAGAGAAGTGAAAACTGTTAGCTCTATAAACAAACTAAATAAGCCATAATTAGGTTTAAATTCTTCTCATACCCAAGGGATTTTGAAATAACACATGCAAGTCCTAAAGCAAGTAAGTAAAAATAAATAATTTTTATTTAAAATAAGTCTTGGTTAACTTCCTCACAACATTTAACATTGAAAAGAATAATATGTCATGCTTAAACTGGCTGATTAATAATTGATACTTAACATTTTAAACCTGATTGAGTGATCTCCCTGTGTTAAACAGCCTTTGTTGTGCTTTATTTCTTCCAGGCTGAGGAAAACTGTAAATTAACAAATTTCTTAGAAAGCCAGAACACAGCTCAGAAGAGTTTATTAAGGTTGGATTAAATATTTTGCTTCATATGTATTCATATACATCTATGACACAACATAAATGAGAAAGAAAACATACTCAGTGCAGAACTCCTGGGAGGTGTTCAGTGGTTTGGTGCAGCCACGAGCAGGTTTCAGGAGAGTGACAATCAAGAAACCAGTGAAGTAGAACAAGACATCTTTCTATAACATATCCATGTGTTATATCTTAACCATATCAAGTTTTATTTATAGTAAGTGTTTGAGGATCATTTGGGGGCAGGAGAGGGAGTGTCTATAATGTGGAAAGTTACACACTACAGTGTGTTCAAAGTCTTTAAGGTTCCTGGCTCCCCTGTAATTAAGCCCAGATTGTAGCATCCAGACCCATCTTTGGAACAGTGAGGACACAATTACAATTTGTAACTACAATTTGTACAGTTTAGGAGTTGGTTTGACCTTGAGCTCTGAGGGGAAAAGAGTAGCAAATGAGTGAAGTGCCAAATTAGATTTATTGCTTCTTATGGCTCTTGGTCTGTATTTTACACTATATATATTAACACCTTATTCTCTAGAGTGTGAGTGAGTATATTCCTGCTAGCAGATCAGCCAAGAAATGTGTGTGGCTAACCTGATTGTAAGATAATCAATATAAGAGGCAATCGTTGTGAAGAACTGAAATGGAGGATGTGGTCAAATGCTACAGTGAAACCAGATTTACAGCAAAATTGCTGATGTCACCCGGGAAGAAAGTGGGTTAAATTTGTGAAAGAATACGTGTGATAACAACTTTGAATAGACAGATTTTCTTGCATTATCATGCCTATAGCATATTACAGATTATGCATCTTTTTTCTGTCTCTTGCCTATTCCTCTTCCATTTTCTAAGTCCAGAACCTGCAAGCAGATGATGGCCCATGCCACGTCCCTCTTTGCCAGAACCACTTCTCAGGGTCAGGCCCTTCTCCACCACCTTCTCTGAGCCAGAAGCTCTACTCAGAAGAACCTTTTAGTCCTGGTATTCAACCAAACCCCTCATATGACTTTTCAAAGAGACTTAGTAACTCCTTTTATTTTTATTCCAGACTCTCCGTCTCATAACAATCCTCTCGTAACAGCAAAGAGCTTTATTGACTCCCACCAAATGGCAAGCAGAATTAATAACACCTTAGATGTGAACTGATCCTGCAGACCAGTATTAGTTATTTCACTCTGCCTTTTCAACAATTAAAATGGCTGAAACACTGAGTGAAGCTAAATTGAATATGATGAGGTTTTAGCCTCTCCTGAGTTATTTGCTTCCTTTGTTATGATTCATAATAAAGGAGGTATAGTCTAAAATTATTTCAGGTATGTGATCCCCACCCTTTTAACACAGTAGTGATTACTCAGTAAATTACTTTTAAATACAACTATGTGTGGAATGATAACTGAGAAAAAAAATTGAGAGCTAGAAACATAATATTTCTGAACTGTCTAACACAGAAACAGCCTCTTGATTTCTTTAAAATTTTGTTTGGACTTTTCTTTTGTGCAAAGTCTTCTGTGAGAAGCAGTTAAAGGAAACTTTGAAAAACTTCAACATGAAAATAACTGCAGTTTCATAATTTACCAAATTGTTAGTGAAAAAGTCTACCAATTTAGGAAACAGTAGCTATGAATTTGTGCTCTTTGTGCTTGACTGTCACAGTTGCATATGAAGTAGAATTTATATGTTTTTAAAAAAAACTCTGAGAAGAGCCAGAGGTTATCTGGCAAAGCTTCTGATGAGCTTGTTTTATGTTAAGAGCTGCCAGAGCAGCAACCATTCATTAAATGATTGATTTCCTTAGAATATACAAAACAATGTTTTATTTTCAAATGTTCCCATAATTTTCTTCTTCTTTTCTTTGATATAAATAATCATATTTCATATCAAAATTTATCTGTAGTTCACATAATTTTGATTAAATCACTCATAGTTTGATCTCTCCCATACCTACTCCACATCTTTTGTCAGACCGAGGTTCCTCAGTCCTTTTTTACAGAAAGGTCCATTAGAAATCTAATACAGAGACTGAGGATGAAGGCTGTGAGTGGGGCTTTAAAGTCTAAACACCTCATCACTTCAATAATGTGGTTAGCCTTTGAAGCTTTATTAGGCCTGAGACAGTGTCTGATCACTTTCACAGTTTTCCTACTTGGCAGCCATTGACTGTTAACACATAATTGAAACAGTTACTTAAGAAACTTGTATTTTATTGGTTTAAACGGTTTTCAACACACCAGGAGTTAGAGTATGATTATAGATTAAAGGAGTTCAACTATGTTTTGCTGATTATTTTTTCTCCATTTGATGAATTATTCCTCAGTAATAAGTTAGAGCAACAAAATCTATTTTTTAAAGCATTTAAATGAAAAACAAGAAAAATTAATTGAATGTTGATTTGGGTATATCAGAGAGTAACAAACAAGTATTTAAAATAGAACATCTCAGCCATGTAATGGCCTCCTATCAGCAATATACTAGGGCGGCTGATAGAGACATCAAGTATTTATTAAAACATCTTTTAAAGTTTTTTAGGCAACTTTACTGTCCTGAACATTGAGAAAACTGTCATTTATATGAGGAAAATATGTTCAATATAAAAGAAATCCAAGAAAAGAAAATTAAATGATAACCAGTAAAATATGCAGGACCTGAAATTTTTCAACCACTTTCACCTTGTACAGCCTAAAAGTAAAAATAGAAAATCTGCATTGGTGTCATTCATCATAATTGCACTGAAGATGGGGGATTTACAATCACTGGATTTAGGTTTTGGATCTCTGCTCTACAGCTCTCGTTCCACTTGTCTTCATGCTCACACCAATCCCCCCAAATCTTCCTCTTACACATTTCTGCTTACAATGAAAAGTGGTAGAAAACTTTCACTGTAGATGATGGACCAGATTCTGCAGACACTAGCACCTAAATAATTTTTGCTGCTCAGAGAAACTGAATACAGGATCAGGACAGAATAATCTAGAGAAACATTTTCAAGCATTTGTGGTTTTCTTTCTCTTTTTTTTTTTTTTCTGAAGAGACTGGACCACATTTTTTTGTAGACACTGACAACCTTAAAGGACACCTACTGCCTATGTTTAACATAATGAACATTCAAGATCAGAAGCTGGATGAAAGATTCCATATGCAACACTGCAGTGGCAGAAAACCAAAAAACACCTTCATAATAAAAAATGCACAAGATGTTTTTTTCTACAATTAATATTTCACACAATAAATTCTTTCAGGTTCAGAGATTCTGAGTTCTTTTTGCTAATGGCAATTAAAACTATAAACCTATCCATATTCTCAAATAGATGTTCTTCATTTTTGGACTTCCACTCTGAAAAATAGTGGGTTTCACAAAACCACACATAGTTTTCCTACACTGATAAGCCAGTGGCAACAGATGTTGCAATATTGCAGGACACAGCAGTGAAGAATACAATCTTAGATTTAATTCTCTTGCCTAATCAAACACGCAGAACCTTTGTCTTGTAAACCTAAATCTATCATTGTCTGTTGAAGCAAGAGAATGTGTGAAAATCTATTTGCTGGTAATAGTATTAGATTATATACAACTGTACATGGGCCATAAAGGGTAGCTCAAATTTGTATATTCCATAATAACCAGAGTAAAGAAACAGCATTGTTAACATGAAAAACCTTTTCTACAAATGGAAGTGAAGAAACGGTAAAGCTCAGATCTACATATCAGGGTCAATAATCCTAAACAAGTAATTTTTGCCTTACCACAGTTTCATTATATGGATATTTTGGTCTATAATTAATGCTGCAAGAGTGAAAATAAGTAATGAATAGGAGATGATTAACCAAACCTAAAAAAATTTGCAGATAGTATAAATGCTTAATGAAAAGCAGCTCTTAAAAAGGCTTTACTAAAGATTGTAGAATGGTATTTCTCTCAGAATTTGTGTAAAAAATGTTTTGTTATTTCTTTAAAACTCTTAAACATCTCCAAGACAGTAATATCTCTCCACAAAAGTTAATTGAAAGTGCAGTATGGCTCATTCCCCATGTCATAATATTCACTAAGATGGCTAAAAAGCTGAAGAGGAGCAAATTATTTTCTTCTTTTCATCTTTTGATAATATGCTGATGAGTCATCTTTCTTCCAAAGTGAAAACCAAATTTTTTCCTATCTTGGGAGATAAACAGGGTTATTTAATGTTGTCTAGGAGAACACCAGATTTCTAGAATGTGGATTGCCTTAAGTTCATTTTATATCAATCTATTAGACATGATAAAAATAATCCTATCATTGTCACATAATTCTGTTTTGAAAGGTAAGTCAGTCTTCAGTGCTGAACACATTGTACTGCTCACAGTACTCAGAGAAACCTTCTAGGCCAAGTGTTGTGTGAGGATAACAGCCTATCAAGTTCCCATGGATACTCATAACGCATGAGGACCCAAAGGTCGATGGGTCATGAGAAAAAAGAGTTACCAACCTTAAGAGTATGGCTGCTAAATCTGTGAAAGGTTCCCAAGAACAGCCGTGGTGCATGAGTGGCTGGAGGTCATGAGGGCATGAGAATTTGGGGGGTTCCTGCACAGTGAAGTCCACCCTTAGAGCCCACCAACTCCACTCTTACTAGGGCTCACGTATTACACGTTCACACATTACAACTGGATTAGCTCTTCAACAACACCTGGATGTCAACAAAGTCTCAACCAACCACTGTGGTCTAAAAATGCCACCTCCTGAAAAATAACCTATCTACTATGTGCTTATCATGGAAATGTCCTTCTCTTAAACAGACAATTTCCACAATGTATATGAAACATTTGTCACAGCAAATGCATGTAGCCATAAGCTCTGAAGAAATCACTGATTAATTCAAGTCTAATCTTTCCAAGAAAAGATGAACATCCAAAGCCAAAACTTTCTCATAAAGCACGTACCCTTGAGTCTCCCCATAGAAATTTGCTTCATCATTTGCTCATATAGCAAGTTTATCTGAAGAACCTAAAATTGTTACCAAGAGTTAAAGACTAATTTGCCAAATTCAGAGAAGAATTTGATTTAGAGAGATGAAGTCAGCCCTCCTTGTCACCATGACCTTCCTGGATGGACACAGTGCTCTGGGCTGGTCATGGTACCCATACTAATTCCAGCATTGCTTCCTCACTGGGTTCTGTGAGATGGGGCTTTCATAATGGAGGGCCCAGACTTGCTGTTCCTAACCTCAGCTCACTTGGCTGCACCCTAACCATAAAACCTGTTAGGAAAACAAACTGGGGGAGCATACTTTTGGACAACAGGAATTGACTATTGCAAGGCTGTTTCAGGTAAGTAAACACAGATGAGAGTGAACAGTCACCTCAGTCTCAGTGAGGTCCTCGGATGGCAGCCAGATGACTTCCCTCTTTCTCATGGACAAAAGTTATTGCACACGATATTGCCTTGAGAATCTAAGACAGCACTTTGGAAAAAGACTTGAGGTGGATGCAAGTGTTCTCAACATCATCCATGTTAAATATCAGCTGCCAGATGCAGCTTTTATTTATCAACATTGTTTATGTTGAGCTGAAATAGTGGTAAGGATATGTCCACAAGTTTAAAAGGACAAAAAATTCTTGTCATGTGGCAGCCAATTGGAAGGTCAGTGTTACTTGAATACAGAAGCCTTAAGTCATTAATATATTTCAAATCTTTTACAGTTTCACTTGGTTCAATAGCAAAGCCTGTAAAGGCCTAAATGTCCATAAGAACTTAAGATATCTGGAACTGTATGGTGTTTTTTTTTATTTTGTGAAAATAATCTCAGAGAAGAAATGATGTTACAGTTTATACACCTTCCAAATTTAACCAGTCATATCCTAACTGGAAGTTTCTTTCTCTTCTTTCATGTATGTATGATATGGGTTCAACATTAATAAAGACCATTATCCTGAGAAGTTTCTTAGAAGTTAGATAATGCAAAGAAACTAACACTTCTCTAAATTAAGTGTGGTGTGTAAAATATTTTTATAACATTTTTTATAACAATAGTAAATTTCAAAAATAGAGATTTTTTTCTTCATTTCAACCACAAGTAATGCAAGTAATTTTTCTATTTCTATAATTTTATACTTAAGAAATACTTTTTATGAGTTGTGACTGCCAAAATGTCTGCCTCTAGTAATTTAAGTTTTAACTCCTTTCTGAAGAGAAAGTCTTCCTGAAAATTAGACTGGAAAGGTGACATCTTTCATGTAAATGTGTGAATGCTGATCATCCTGTTTTTCTGAATACCCTATTCCTACTCAATAGTCACAAACTGACTGTACTCCTCTGTGTCTGTCCCTCACAATCTGAGACAATAATTGCAGTTTTAAAATATAAGATCAAATCATAGACAGGCAAACTTATTAATAATATGCCTGTCATAAGTCAGCTCTTTCTTTATGAAAATTGTTACCAGTTGATAGTACATAAATTCTTAGTATGGAAGACAAATACTACAAAGCTTTGTAAGCTTTAAGAATGTGTTTTAGAAACGTGGTCATAATGTAGTTCTCCTTCTAGAGTAGGCTCTTAAGGACAATAAGGGACTACCTACTCCAGGAACAAGAGAAATCTCTTTTTTATTTTATGAAATATCTAGTTATATTTTTAAGAGGGAAGACTATATGTCTCATATCAAAGTATGAAATTTCCTTGCAATATGTACTTTCACTTTCTGATTACAAATTACTCTTTCTTTTCTTGGTGGAATGAAGGAATCACTACTACCTTGAAAAGCGGTTCACCAAACACAACCTCTCAGATTTCCTGGAGAAACGTTGTAGGTGCTTGGACCTGTACCTGTACCTGAAGCATTTCCATTACTCTGCCCCATGGTAGTGGGCGCTTTCAGCAGGGAACACTCCATCTGGGAGAAAGATCCTGCTTTGTGTACAGTAAGGAATGGATTAAATGAAAACTGAGAAGAAGAGCAGATAAATTAATGAAGATGCTTTAAAAACAATATATAATAAAAAACAGATATTCTATTTATTGTCTCCTTGAATGAGAGAGAATTTGATGGACTGCAGGGTTTAGTTGCCTAGAGATGAATAGTCAGAGCTGTGCAGTCTTGGGTTACCTTCTGTGCTGGTGTAAGATACCAGGGGCTGGATTGCCAGGAATGTCTATACTTGTCTCTCCCATCAGCACCTAACTACAAAGTAATATCTTTCACCAAGTGAGTGGTAACAACTATGTGTCTGAGAACTCTTTTGAATGATTCATTTCCTTGATTCCACACCTGGCTTAGAGACTAGGATGAAGAAAGAATTTCTGTCTTTCTCATGATCTGACATGTCCTAACCCTGTCAAGCCTTTAGTTCTCACCTTTCCTCATGCCAGGTCACAGAATCACAGAATTGGTAAAGTTGGAGGAGATCACAATGGATCATCTGGTCCAATCTCCCTGCTCAAGCAGGGTCATCCCTGAACATTGAACAGAATTTAATCCAGACTGTTCTTGGGTATCTTCAGTGAGGGAGACATGACAACCTCTTTGGGCAGCCTGTTTCAGTACTCAGTCCTCAGAACTTTATCACATCCTGATGATCTCTTCTATTCACAGTTTACAAAAACAAGATGAAATCTTTCAGCAGAAAGCTTGTGGGTATAAAACGATCTTTTTACTCATGTTCCTTCTCTTCAGTCAAGTTACTAGGCTATTTTATGATACCAAGTGGAGATAGAGATATTGTTTTGGCTTCCACCACCACCTAGTGCAATGCAGTGTAACAAGGAAGTAATAAACTCAGTGGACTGAGTCTGGCTGAAGGCACAAAGAATCTTTCTTCCAGCATCAAGTCTGTCTTGAATTCTCACAAAATATGAAGAAAAAACCCAGGAGTTGCTAAGTCCCTACCTTGGGAATGAAAGCTATCTTTTATAGCTTGCAGAAAACTAGCCAACGTAAGGATCTGACCAGGTTGTGATCACCACCAAGAAAGAGTATTTATTTGAACATCCTGTCTGTAAAAAACACGACAGAAAACCACTTTTCACCATTGTGGCAAATTCTTGCATCCTTAGCAACAGCAATGGTATGGAAATTATTAAATAAGGTGTTTGAAAAATGGCAGTAAGATTAATATTTCAGTCTCATCTGAGACAGAACAATTTTTGACTGCAAGAGATCTTTCTGTGTGATGGTACAAAAGAATCTCTCCCAGAGTCCTGGCAGTATTAAGATGGGGGAATTTTAGTTATTTAAACTAAACTGGTTTAATCTGGTTAACTCCAGGTTTATGAATTTAACCAAATTTTCCCAAACTTTCTGTCTGACATTGTTTTTCTATGTATACATTATATTAGAGCAATATCTAGGAGTAACAAACCACTTGTCACTAGAAAATTAAATCCACAGCTGCCTTTGTGTGTTTGCCCCCTGTGACTCGGGCAAGGAATGCACATATCTGGCTCCACATCAAGTGATCAAATATTTTATAGCTAACCAAGGATATGATGATTTTATAACACGAGCTTTTAGATTCCTTTTGCATTCAGTAATAAAGGAATGACATTTTTACCATCCCAGGCCAATCATCTTTCCTGATCTGTGTACCTTTGAAATACACATTATTCTAGCAAAATAAATTTGAATATTGAAGAATTTTTTAGGTAACTTACAATTAAAAAGTGTTTCTAACAAGATACATATCAAAAAGAGGCCAAGAAAAGTGAAGAAAATTTGTCTTTGTCAGCCTTTTGTTATGGGAGGAGAAAATAATAGCTGAAACCCTTATAAATTCTTTGAAATAGAAATAAGTAGATGTATATGTTCAGTCATCAAGTCCAAAAAATTCTATGATTTTTGATCTTGCAATTCCTGTGTGAAGAAAGAACTACTTATCCTATTCACATAACCCTTGCAAGGGTTTTCAAATCACAGTAAATGTGGAAAATGTATTTGAAGTCAAAATTTCAAGTATGAATTATTGGGATTTGGTCTGAATGCCAGGGTCCTGACCTTTAACACTTCCTAGACCAAAAGGGAAACTATAACAAATATGTGTCAAAAGGTGATGACTTTTCTCTCTGCCATCTTAAGTAACTTAGCAGTATCTGTGCCCTCCCAAGCACAAGCATTATTGCATCAATAACAAGTGATGTCCAGATGAAGCAAGCAAATCTTTAACTAATTAAGAATTAATCTGTTTCATATTGTTCACTATTTCATTGGCTTTTATTTGGTGAATGCTATTGAGATCCTTCATAATTTTTCTCATTTTGGAACTGATACTTTAATCATAGAAACCTATTTTTGATCATCATAGCATTTACAACATTGAGAATTACCAGTTGCTCTGTTAAGAATAAAGAAAATACATCTGCTTTCATTCTAGACTGCTATTAATGTAATACAGATGACAAGTAAAGTACTTACACATAAAATACAGTCCTGCCTGAACAAACTGCTGAAGAAATCTGTAAGAAAATTCCACAACTGGCTAAAAAATGTGGAAGTTAGGTCAGTTAAGAAATTTGTATAAATTAAATGCACATCTGAAATAGATAATGTCACATTATTAGTGTGGATAAAGGATTTTCCTTTTTGAGGAGATTATAGGAAAATAAAGTGGTTTGCCACGCCTAAGAACAATTCAACTCCAATGCTGTTTTTTCTTTTTCCTAGAACAATGTAAAGAGATAAGAAGATGGATAAATAAGCAGATCACTGTTTTCTTTTTTACAGTGTGACAGAAAGTGCAACAAAAGTACTGAAAACTCATACAGGAAAAAAATACAGTGAGTTGATGCTAATGGCCTTGAACCCAATTTTGACAAAGCTAGAGATAAGGATCTGCTGTAAGAACATAATGCTTAGTGCAATGCAGGGAATCTATCAAAAAATGCAGAATGTCAGGAACATGGTGTCAAATCTTAAAGACTACAAAGAAGCAGTCAACAGATCAGTAGCATTCATAAGCACTTTGTTGATAAATCCTAGAAATAAAATAATGTCTTCTCAGTTAAGCCTTTAATCTATGAATATTTTACCAAAAAAAAGGTCTTGCATTTTACTTGGGTATAAGAGAATCCAAAAAAATTTGCAAAGACGACTGCCTCCATTTTGAAAGAATAACAGTTTGCTATCATAAATCACATTGAAACTAAACCTTGTTATTCATTACCATGTGATTGCTAGTGGGAGAAGGGAAGAAAGATTAAAAATGTCATTTTAGGAGTGAAAGGCAGTAAATAATCAGAAATTGCATAGAACTACTGTCAATCATGCAGTTACAAAACCAGCCATTCTACTGTACTTGAGTTTGGCTAAGATGTTCCTTATGAGTGGTTAGTAACTCTATCTAATCATGATTTTCTTCCCAGTGACAGATCTCAAGTCTGGTCACCTTCCCTTTTTTTGCTAACAGATACAGCATTTTTGCCTGCTTCTAAGGAGATTTTTCATAATTGAGAAGAAGAGACAGGTTGAGGTATTGCAGACAAAGGAGTGAAATCATATTCTGCTGTACACAGAAATATACGTATATATTTAATCTTAGGAGTGATTCCATAATTCCCAATGTTTACAAATTTCCACCTATCATGTGTGAAGCAGAAGTTACATATCAGCTTCCTTTCACTCATCATAGATTATAAAACTATAAAAAAACTACTACAGACAAGACCATCAAAGATAATTAATGAATTCTATGAGGAATGACAAGATAGCCAACATCACTCTCAAATATGTGCATAACACAATAGGTAAAATTTCATATTAGAATTTCTGGCCAGCTTAGATGCCATGCCTCATTGCCTTTAACAAATAAAAGTACTCATGCCAAAAAAAAAAAATAGAGAGAGATTCATGATAATTAGAGATTAATTTGACTCATTAAACTAGTGAAGAAGTTTAAAAGTTATTAATGGATCATTTGCAAACTCTTTTTCTATACCACAGAAAAAAAATTACTGGCATTTTATGTCCCATTTTAATACCATTGTCCCAATGTTCTTCATCACTATCAGTGAGTGCAAAAACACTGAAAAATATCCTTGCAATTGTAATTTAACCCCTCTTTCAAAACAACTATGAAAAAAATTCATTAATGTCTTCAAAAAACCTTGACATCTTTTGAAAGAAAAGACAAGAAAAATCCAAATCTGACAGTCATATGTCATAAAATGTTATCAGACAATTCAGTTGGAAGCTTTCATTGCTCCTTTCTTTGTATTGCAATGCCCCCTGCAGGTATAACAGATACTCTGTTTCTCCATAGCATTTTCTTTAGCCCTTTGAGGAAGCATCTCATCTGATAAACCTATGATTTCCAAAACCCTTGCTAATTGGAAAATATTGTTTGAATCACAGAAAAAAAAAAAAAAAAACAAAACCCAACCAAAAAAAAAGCTAAAAAAAAATAAAAACAAAAAAAACCAAAACCCAAACCCAAACAAACCCAAACCAACAAAATCAACTCATAATGTAGAAAACAGGAGAATAAAGGAAAAAGAAAAACCCACGGACTATATGATTACCATTATCCTACAGAAGATACTGTGACAAATAGCAGGTGCTCATCCCTCTTTGACAGGTTTCAGACAGTTGGAAAGACAGAGGACACGTGAATCCCTGACACCCAGCTGTGGGCCTGGTGCCCTCAGCAGCAGCTGGGGTTGGTATGATCAGAGTGACTGCTGCTCTGTCCCACGTGCACTGTTACATCTAGGTGATTTGAAGGATTTGTGGTAATTGTTCGCAGGCTAGGAGCTTGACTAAGGAAGCACGTTATAGATTTCACAGTTGTTGGCGGGTAATATTTGATTAGTTAAGTGCCATGTTTCCTACCTGTTAAATTCTGCAAATATGTTAAATAGAAGTTCCATGAAGTAATTATAGCATACTGACAACAGAAAGGGCACAATTGAAAAAATTTCATTCTGATAAGTCATATGTGCTGATTTGTTGCTTACAAACAACTCAAGAGCTGTTTCATTTCATAAGCTGAAAGAGGAAAGACGCCTAACGACATTTCTTTAAAAAAATCAGCAAAAAAATGCAGCATGTCTGAGTGAAATTAGCCTAAAGGCAACTATCCATTCTTTCTGACTGAAAATGCTAGAAATTAATCAAACACCTTAGAAAATG
This sequence comes from Melozone crissalis, assembly GCF_028551555.1. Taxonomy (NCBI): domain Eukaryota; kingdom Metazoa; phylum Chordata; class Aves; order Passeriformes; family Passerellidae; genus Melozone; species Melozone crissalis. The sequence continues at coordinate 54,442,872 of NW_026535791.1, read as the reverse complement.
TTTCTCTCCAGCTTTATAAGCACAGAATATCAAGACTGAGCAGCTACAAGATAACAACTGGAATAAGAACAAGTAGTGATCTAGTATGATAAAAGAACATCGGCCTTTTGGAGTTTGTTAATTTCTTAAAAATTAGAAACCTAGTACCTTTTTAACTTTTCCTTGGCTTAATATATAATTATACAAATTTTTTATTCAAAATAGAAAGGCAGAGAAAACTGAGACTTTGGTAAAGGTATACTCATACCCTTTCAGAACACCCCGTGATGTAGCCCTGAGCTTATATGTTCCAGTAAACCAGCTTTCCTTCCTTTTAGTCCAGTCTTGCACTGTATCATACCCAGATCAATTTCTGACATCAAAAATTAAATAACTGCTATTATTTCTGCTCTTAGTTGACCTTCTTATTGAGGGAAATTTTTTTTAGACAGATACTTATTAAATGTTACAACTTAATCTCAGTTCTGTTTTTCTTCAAAGTTTTGTTCTCTTTTGTCTTTAAAATTTATAGTGTCATAAAAGTTTTTCCATTCTACACATTAGAAATTAGGCAGGCTGGGATTAATTTTACAGAAAAGGAAAATACAATGGCAATATTCAAAACTGCAATCAAATTTATCCCAGAACACTAGCACACAGTTTGAGCTACTCCAGAAGCAGAATAAAATGATTGAGGGATATCCCATCTGAGGATTTTTGACTCATAGATTTAAAAAAAATACACAAATTTCTTCATTTTGTTCAACTCAAGATTAGAAGATAAGAATGATTTCCTCCTGGATTCACCATATTATATCATAAATATCCAGAAACTGTCAAAATAAAACCTGTAATCTCAATTTAAAATGCAATAAATCAGACTCTAAAGGATGATAAGCAAAAATCTTTTGTAGCAAAAAAAGCTCAAAGAGAAAAGAACTGAGATTACCTTAGTAAAAAAGGTAATTGCTTCAAGTAAAAAAGGTAGTATGAAAAAAGAAGATTTTTGCCCCAGATAGTGGCAAGAATGGCACAGATTTTTTTGCTGAACAAGCTTAACCTTCTTGTAGTGCAAAGCCTGTATGGCCACATGATGAATTTACAGCGTTTCAGTATCTGACAATTTGCACGTCAGAAACTTCCAGAAGCATATGTATAATCTGAACGTGGGACTGTTATAATCAAAGCTACTCAAACCAGTGTGTGTGTGAGACATACAGATGAAGGCAACTATGAGATTGTAAATAAACACCAACTGGAAAAGGACATCTTCCTTTTAGATGGTCTAACTCCTATGAAAACATCAGTGAGGGTACACACTGATTTAAACAGAGAGGTATCACTACCCCTTGTCCATGAAGGTCTCCCAGGTTAAACACTACAGGCAAAAAGTTGGAAACTGGATCACTATCAAAAGTGAAAAAATACTAAAAAGGATGACTGCCAGTTAGAGCAAAATACCCCAATATTAAGCCATACTCAGAAATCACGCCCTTATAACACATTGGTGCCAAAAGCCATCAGGAGCTATCTATAGCATTTAAAACTGTTATAAAAGAGTAAATTGTACTGAAAGTACAATGATATTTTAACGTGTGTTTTTAAGGAAAGAAATATTTTTAGTTTGATTTCACCTGTAAGAATTCCTGCACTCTGAAGTTATTCTATAGTTCCTGAAGTTCTCCAATCTCTCCAGGCTTTACCGAGGGACAAGCCCTGTCCCAGTATGAGAAGGGTCTGGGCTGAGAAGGGAGAAGTCCTGGCTCATGGGCAGACCTCATTGCTCCTGCTTAGGATTCCAAACAAGCAGTGTCAGAGACTTGTCATTTGATGGCAGCTGCAGCTGCTTGCTGCCACATGTAACCTGGATTCAGGAAGTCCTGACCCTTTCCCCACACTCCAGTGGAAAACTGTGATATCCCTCATGCATTGGCCGTGAAGCCTGTGCAAAGGCTCCTGAGGATACATAGCAAGAAATTATATCAGACAGCATTGACATGCAAAGACACCAGAATTTCTCAAACAATTCTGTTTTACCTACAGGAGATAAACAATTCAAATGAACATTTCATTAGAAAAAATTCTAAGGATGGCACTTCTGGTAGTATAGAGTGGCCTCGCACCGTGTGATTTCATATTTAGATAATGGTCTTAATTCTAAACCCAGCTCTTCCCCATCTGAAACAGATTTCAACTCAGATGAGCTTTCCATCACTTAGCTATTTCAGGATAGGTATATTTCCACAGTTTCTGTTGGTGCTAACCTATTTAAATGTCCATTCAATTGAATTCACATTTCAAACTCACATAAGTAGGATCAAAAATAGTATGACTAAGCAAGAATTTTTATGTCTAAAATTCATATCCTAGAAATATTTATAAAACCATATCAAAACAAGTTAATTCATGGATGCAGAATGTTCTTTTATTGTTTTCATACAATTCTGATTTAAACTCTCATACGTTCATCATCCCTGTATTCCCCAGCAGGAAGCTTCCACTTGTTTCAGGATATACTAAGTCAGGCAGAAAACTGGATAATATTTTCTCAAAATCCCTGCCTATAAATCTTGAGCCACTGGTAGATAGAATTATCAAAATAATCACTTAGTTCACCTTTACCTTTCTGGAAAATTCAGTGAAATCTGTCAGAAAATATTACTACAGCAGTCTTGGTTAGAAAAGATATTTCAGAGTGGCAGATTCAGATTCAAATTGCCAGTTTTTGAGCCATGTAACCATTAGACAGTTTAGAGCAAACATTACTAAACTGTTGATATTTCAAGATTTTTTTACCTCACTAAATTTCTTTGAGTCTGGTAATGGTTATTATCTTGGAGTCATGGTTGGGAAGTGAAGGACATACACAAATCATTCAGCATGTGAACTTTAGGCAGGTTACTTTGAAAGACAGAAATATCACATGTACTTTGCCCCCTTTTTAAACTCTTTTTTGCATGACTATATTGTATTTATGCATGTGTCTATTACTGGAACTTCAAGTAATTTAACCAGATAATTACTGTAAATCTGCAGTCATTCTATGAGACTGGTGGTAGATACTTAAGAAAGGTCATGCAAACTCATCATATTTATGGTTTCACTCTATCATAGGGTACAAATCAAATCTGACCTTTATGTACTACAGTAATGCAAAAAAGTTTCAATTAACAAGTTTTTTCCTTATGCTAAAATTGTTCTATAGCTTATAATGATGCTGCCAATTATCAACGCAATAATGTCCTTTACACATTTTACAGTGATATTAGCTAGTAAGGTTAAAATATAAAAGCATAAAATATGAAGTGAAATATAGAGCTGAAGCAGCAATGGAGCCACAGAAGAGATAAATCTGATATTTTAAAAGTTTGACCAACATCATACATGTCCAAACAGATCAAAATATAAATTGGTAATGAGATGATTTTGTCTTCCCTTGCCTGCAGAAATTCTTATTCAGTTGCTCAAAGTCCTTTTCTATTTCCTTGCTCAGTATTTTTTCTCATCTTGCACAGAATTTGCCACATTTTCTGGTAATTTTTTAGATAAAAAAGAATATTTTGTCATAGTAAATCAACAGATACCTTTCTTCTCGCAGTCTCATGCTGATTCAGGCAGAAAAGATGATGTTTCAGGTAAATGTCAATGACAGTGTAATTAATAGTATCTGCAGATAGTAAAAAGAGATTATGGGCACTTGAGGTGAGTTACATGGTGAAAGACAGGACATGTCCCTTCATTGTTGGTTGCTAAATACCATTTGTGAGCCCTTTGAGGCTGTCTGGAATCATCACACATAGCCAAATGGAAATACAAAGCTGAAGGGGAGCTTCCCACATGGAGGGGAGATAATAGATCATAGGAAGATTAAAAATCTCCCCACTTCAAAAAGCTGAAGCAATCATTCATGTCCTCACTCAGGAGTCTGTCTTTTACCTCAATTACTTTTTAAAAATTTTTTTCAAAGTTCAAATTCCCATCTAAGTACAGGAATCAAAGTCTCATATGGTTTTTTGACCTTTTCATGCATAGAAATAGAAAACAGAGATGAAAATGCTTTATTATGTCTTGAGAACTCTATTTTAATATCCAAACATTTTTTTATGTCTACAGACTCAGCTATGACCTTTTGATTTTGAATCAGGAGGTACAAAGAATTAATGGGGCCTAACTAATTCACTCTATACTCACACCATTAGTTTATTTAGATTAATTTTCTTTATTGTTCTTCTGTTCTCATAAGCTTAACAATGGCTAATAAATTTATAGAAGGCATATTACAAAAAACAAACTGAGTGATGATTTGCCTAATGAGTCACCAAAAGATGTTGTTACAAAAAGCACTAAAAACATCTCATGCTAAATGTAGTAGATGCATGGGAAATACTTATGCACAGATATGATGGAAGCACAGTTATTATCATTGCTACTATACATACTTGCAATAGTTTTAACATCTAAAATATAAAGAAGGCAAGATAAAACAATGGAAAGGTGAGATAACAGCTCAAAAGAAGAGAGATGGCAATAAGATAAAAAAACTACATGAAAAAATATGAACTCCTGCTAACTGAATATACAACAGATTATGCAATACAGGGAAGTTATTATTAGTATAAAGATTTTGAAGTCTTTACCAAGCCATATAAAAATTATTTTTGCAAAGTTAGTACAGGACTGTGGGGAAGAAAAAGATAATTTCATATGGAATCAGGCAAAAATGTGACAATTTATCAATCTCCTAAAGCTGAAGTATTACAGACTGTGAAAGATGCAAAAAAACCTTAAGTGCTTGCAAATCAAACTGGAACTTGGAAACTAATGCTAGCCTATATATCAACACTGATGATTAAGTCCTCTCACTGCTTACATACACACCTCTTCTCATTCCTGTGCTGATATCAAGTAGCTTGTATTTAACAGAAGAAAACAACAAATTAAAATCTCCAAAAGGAGCAATAAAATCATAGAATCATGAACTGGTTTGGGTTACAAAAAACCCTTAAAAACCAGCTAGTTCCAACCCCCCTGCCCCAGACAGGAACAGCTTCCACTAGACCAGGCTGCTCAGGGCCCCATCCAAACTGGCCCTGAACACTTCCAGGGTGGAGCATCCACATTTTTTGGGCAAACTCTTCATGGGCATGGCAGCTGTGAACCTGAACACAGACATCCCCAAAGGCTGTGACAAGAGGAAAAAGATGAAATGCAAAAGTAGACACTTTAAATGAAGTGTTAGGAAATGAAAGGAGACAAATTGTGAGCAGATGGAGTGATTTAAAAGCACTGAGCCATTCCCTTACTACAGTGTCCATTTTCTGACTGAGTTTTCTATTTAATGGATGGTTTCAGGTTTTGCTCTCTGGCTTCCAGACAGTAATTCATCTCACCTCAGAATTTCTAGTAATGGCAGACTCAGCATTTGGCAGAAAAAAGAGTCTAAACCATTGCCAGGACAGAGGCTCCTTTTGCAAAACTTCAATCATTTACCTCTGAGGTGGTCTTCTCAGACCTTCCTCAATGTCAATAAAGAAAAATAAGCAGTTTTAGAGAATGATGCATCTAACATATTTCAAAAATGTACTCTGAAATTAATTCCTTTCCAAAAATGTCTTTTTCTCTTTGCTGACCATTGAAGCAGCTTAGAATGACTAGCTCAAATACCCATGTCTAGACTGTATCCCACGCCTGCATTCCTTTGACAAATCCCACCCAAGATGTCAAAAAGTAAGAGGGAAAATATCAAACTGTCTGGTTATATGAGAAGAAACAAGAAAAAAAAAATTCTGGGCTCTTTAATGAGCTATATGAACATTTGTAGAAAGTAACTCAATATCAAATAACATACATACCTTTGGGATGCAAATCTCCCCTTTATTTGTGGGCTATTAAAGAACTAAGAGCAATTCCAGATTGCTTAAAAAAATATTAATTCTTAATTAGATATGTGGCTTCAGCTATGATAAAAGAAAGCAAAAACAGAAAAAGAAAAAAAAAAGAAAAAGAACAAAAGTGCACACACAGTACCCCTGCTGTGATTGCTCTCAATTTTATTAAATATTCGCATGTTGCATTCAATAGATCATAAGATTACTAGGAAAAGTCTAAAGAAAATTTTCAACATATGACAAAAATCTGCTTCATATTTGCATATTTATAATGATTCCTTGAAGTTTTTAATTGATTATTTTTCCCCAATGAATCCCTTGGCAATATTGAACCTCTGTTTTGTTTTGTGGTTTCGTTTGTTTGGTTGCTTTTTGAAAGTTTCTTGACTGCTTGGCAGGATCAAGCGTCACCAGTCTCCCTCTAAAACCACCTTTTTTTTAATTTTATTTTTAATCTGGGAGCACATATTTTCTTTTGAACTGAATTTTTGGGGGTAAAATTCCCACAAATGCTTTAACTGTCAACTTTGGAGTCCTGTAATCATGATTCTTTGTGTTCCTGTTTGATCACCTTCGCCAAGCACAAAGTGATTCTGCGAGCAGGGCATACTCAGAAGTTTAAAAATTATTTATTGGTTATCACACCCAGATGATCACTACTAGGTTAGGTATGAATGTGCTCACCACCCTTTACAAGACACAAGCAGAGTCTCTGCTAGCCAGGCAGGCAAAAGTCAGGAAGGAGAAAGGGAGCTCCTACAGCTCTCTGGAGCACAGGGGGTCAATGCCTCCCTCCGACACTCTGTATTTTCTTGATGATTTTATACTTGCCCATGTCAGTGCTTTCCCTTGCCTTACCTTGTCTGAAATTTCAGCTTTCTCATCTCACATGAATCTCCTCTTCAGACCTTCTCACAGCTATTTATTTTCTCCTGCAACTTAGCATTTTCCTCAGAATTCTGAGCCACGGTTGCACATCTTCAGCAATGGACCTGGTATCCTCAGGCATAGGCACTTGCATGAACTTCTAGACAGAGGGACCCACACTTAATTTTGGTACTGAAATGAAGGTGACAAGGGTGATAAGAAAAGAAATTAGTTTTCAGTGGTCACCAGTCAAACCCATAGCTTTGAGTATCAGTTGCTCAGCACTATTCTTATGCTTATCCTATAAAAAAATCTCATCTTTTCTTTGTGATGCACCACTATACATTTCTGTCATAAATCTTAATGTAATGCCATAAATCATCATATTTCCTCAAACATTTCAATCCCTCAATCAGCATTTGGATAAAGGCCAATTTGAATTAATATTGTCAAAAACTGCATTAAATCCCTTAATGAAACCTATGCATAGCTAGAATCTTACATCCTCTCCATTAAAAATTATTCTGCAGAGCTTCTTGAAGAGATATATTTTTACATGTCTACTTCTGAATTATACACACAACATCTTTGTCACTAATAAAAGAAAACCTTTAAGTTTGATTCTCAATAATTTTATTTCTATGTCTCCTCATTTTCCATGTGGGCCTCAAGCTTCTGAAGTAAGAATTCAGTCTTACTGACAGAGACACAGTACAGTAGTCACAGCACTAACCAGCTTAATTGTGCTGACCAAATATATAACTAAGTTAAAGTGCTGTTACTGAAAGCTCCTTTTGCTCCTTTAGCTGAATCTGTTTTGGGGAAATTACTTTACACACACTTTTAAATGCCTTGTTCCTTAAATATATGGGTGCTCCAAAATACCTGTTCTGACAAACACCATGTTTAAAAGCCACTTAAACATTTATGTAGCTCATCTAAGATTTCTTTGGTGCACTTTATTCTTAAGAGAATGTCAGAGAATTCCAAAGAACAACTACTAAAGGAGCAAAGAATGAAAGATGCATGTCATCCTATAAAAAGGGTTGAATGTGGAAAAATTTACCTAAATGCAGCAGATGAAATAAGATTTGACACTTGAAGGAAGGATAAGGGTCTGATGACATCTAGCTATGGGAAACAGAATGGACTGAGTTTGAATTAGGGAGCCAAAGAATCACAGATTAATGAGGCTTGAAAAGACCTCTGAGACCATTGAGTCCAACCTCTGACTGAACACCAGAGTGTGACAACCAGACCATGGCACTGAGTGCCACACCCAGAATCTTATTAAACATCCTCAGGAACACTGACTCCACACTTCCCTGGGCCACCTATTCCAATGCTTAACAACCCCTTCCATGAAGAAATTCTTCCTGATGTCCAACCTGAATCTTCCCTGGCACAGCTTAAGGCCATTTCCTCTCATCCTGTCACTGGCTGTCAGGGAGAAGAGGCCACAGCCTCCTTTCAGGCAGTTGTGGAGAGTGATGAGGTCTCCCTGAGCCTCCTCTTTTCCAGGCTAAACATCCTCAGCTGTGTCAGCCACTCTTCATAGGACATGCACTCCAGATCCTTCACCAGCTTCGTTGCCTTTCTCTGTACATGCTCCAGCACCTCAATGCCCTTAAAAAAATCTTAAAGTCAAAGGAGACATGAATGTTTCTCTTTCACAACCATAAACTAAAATACAAGAAGTTCCACCTCAACTTGAGAAAGAACTTCTTTGCGTTGAGGGTGACAGAGCAGTGGAACAGGCTGGCCAGGATGGTTCTGGAGTCTCCCTCTCTGAAAAACCACCTGGATTTGTTCCTGTGTCACCTGTTTCAGGTGAATCTGCCTTGGCAAGGGGATCGGACTAGATGCTGCTTTATGTGAAACACCTGAAACACCATCTCATTTCTTGTCCTTTGCAATGACTTGCTGCACTTATACTTGTAACTTACCTCGATTTAAGGTTTGTCACCAACTCAGAAAGCTTCATCCACAGCACACATTTTCCAATTCATTAATAGACCAGACACAGCACAGAAGGAACAAGAGGCTAACTAATGTACTTGTCTACATCTAATGTACTAGTCCACATCTAAAAGAATAAGAAGGGTCCTCCTGACATGTTTATGACTTGCCACAGCTGTCAACCAAGTATTAATTTAGATGCAAATGTGGCCTTAATCACAGTACTGAACGCTAAAAATTGGAACTCCAGCTATAATTAAGGCAAGTGGTTGTTTTGACCTCTAGGTCTCATCTGGCATTCTCATCTAAAATCTCATCCTGTAAACACGGGGAAAGAGTGCAGGATGATGAAATCAGCAGGCAGTAACTCCACAAGAGGGTGTCTTTCCTGTAAGACTGTCTGAGGGCTCTGTTTTGTAACCACTGCCCTTTAGCAGTTGAAAGGCTGGCTAAACTCTGAAGAGACCCTGTAGAAGGTGCCAAGGTTCCACAAAACAGCTGCACCTCCTTCTATCCCAAATCCATCCCAGCATCTCCCAGATGCTAGAAAAAGCACGGATAATGGATGGATGCCACAGGTGAAGGAGACAAATCTGTGTAAAATCTAACACAGTGTTTATTCACAAGTTTAGTTTGAACACCAGTCAGCCAGACTCCAGGGACAGTTCACACATCTATACTTCTGTTCCACAGGCGTCTTTGCCGTCCCTCAGCACGTTTTCCTCCTCCACTGCTGGCTGCAGAATCCATCCGCAGCTTCAGTCTGGGTGCCTGCTTGCTCTGGCTCAGGCCTGACAGGAGGGTGAGCGCACTCACCTTCGTAAAACGGAAACCCTGACCAAAAAAAAAAAAAAAAAGAAAAAAAAAAGAAAAAAAGAAAAAATGAAAAATGAAAAAGAAATTTCTTTAAAAGGGATAAAACACCGTAATCTTTATAATCTTTATTGCCCTGAGGCTACCTTGTCAGCCAAAGGAGGCTGTTACCCGGCGCGCCGCTCGACACAAGGACGGCGCTGAGGGTGCGGACACCCGCCCACACGACAGCAGCAACACCGCCCGGAGGGGCCGGGCCGGGCCGGGCCCGCCCGCACCCCCAGCGCCGCTGGCCGGGTGCCGAGGGCGGGGCGATGCCGCCTCACGGGCCGCGGGCTCCGGCCCGGACGCTCCTCCCAGCGCTGCCGGCCCCGCGCTGCGCAGGCGCGCTCGGGGTGGGAGCCAGACAGGGCCCGCCGTGACCTCCCGGTCTTGGCCAGGATCCGGCCGTGCCGCGGGGGCCGCTGCCGGGGAGGTGGGGCCGAGGCGGGCACGGTGCCGCCGGGCAGTGCCGCCGCTGCTTCGCGGGGGCCGCCTTAGCCCCCGGGCAGGCCTGCGGGAGGCAGCGGGCGATCGGGACGGGGTTGAGGTGCCTGGCCTTTGGAGGGCCGTGTCCCGCCCAGGAATCGCCCGCTTGCTGTAAGTGTCCAAGGTTAGAAGGCGCAGTGGCTGCACTTTGGCGTTGTGCGCCCCGCGGTTGTCACTTCACGTTCTGTGTTTGCTAGCTTTAAAAAAAACTTGTCTCGCTTTTGCGGCTGTTTCACTTGTTTGTTTTGGTTGTTTGCGGAACAAAAGTGGAGGTAGGAGAAATCCAGGTACACCACAGGCTTGATCTCAGGCGCACGAGATGAAACAGAGCACCTTTAAGTCACTTCCCTGTTGTTTGGAGTTAAGTTGGAAGTTGGCAGTGTTCCGCCGAGAGCTCGCTGCCACAGGGCTCCATAGGGTTATTTGCAGTGGTGGTCAGGCAGGAACCTGCTTTTCATCTGAACGAGCACAATTCCGTACATTTTTCTTTATGGTCCAGGCTTGCACCGGGTGTGTGAGTAAGGCCTGTGCTATCTTAGTAACAGAGAAGATGACGAGGCTCTCCTTGTGCCAGCCAGCATGCTGGAGAGTCTCCTACTGGGATCTTGACATCGGCGCTTTGTTTTATGAACAAGTTGAAGTTGCTGGATCACTGCATCCACAATTTTCAGCTGAGGTAGACGGAGCAGTGTATTCGTGTTGTTAATCTTAAGAGAGAGTTTGTTTGTTTGGGGCTCTCTATTATTAACAATTTTAGTTCTTCCTGTCTGTGAAATGAACAATTGACTTTATAGTCGGTGGTGAACAACACGGTACCAGATGGGGGCTGGTGAGAGGGAGAGAGAGGAACTGCTGAACAAAACTTCCGCTGTTGATGCCTCTGTGTTTTCGGGTTGGTGGGTGTGAGAAGGGTCTTGTTACAATATCAGGACCTTGATGAGAGCCTTTCAAATACTTTTTCTTTTTTTTTTTTTTGTACTGTCTTTCAAACAGGTTATGCTTAAAGTTTCTTCTGAGTGCTTTTATGGCTTCGTTGGTAACTTCATAGTAAACCAGCTACTGCGAGTATCTATTTGATTACCACATCATCTGGATCTTGAGATCACTTTTACTAAAATGTGGACTGCCAAAAGGCTTTGTAGTGCTCAAATACTGTTGCTCCAGATGAAAGAAGGCCAACTGTGTAGTTGCATGTTTCCCAAAACGTGGCAGTTCTGGATTGGAATTCCAAGCTATTGCACTTTAGGAGTGCCACATAACAGGGTTAAATTCCAGGTAAGTATTTTTGTGATTCTCTAAAGACATAAGTGGTGTGCATAAATACAGTGATAAAATAATTTAGCTCAGACTCTACAGAGCTAAGCTTTTGATTTTGCAGCATTAATTATGAATTTAAGGTGCCTTCAGTTTATCAAGGTAAAGGGGCAGGCAGCAATAAGTGCTGGACTACCAGTGTTCCAGAGTGAATTTTTGAGTCTGATAGTTCTGAGTTGGGGAGAAGCATTCATTTTCTTCAGACTGTACTCTGGATAGTAGAGCAGGATAACTGACAGGCCGATTAGTTAGTGACAATTGTTAAGTGAAGAATAGGACCAGAATTCTCTGAAAAATTACTTACACATGCCATGTTGTGCAACAGAGTTTAGGGAGGAGGTGTATTGGTAAGGGAAGAAAAAAACAGAAGAGTTTGATTATAAAAAAATCTGTAGATGTAAATAAAAATAGTGGTAAAGGACACAAAGCTCATTTTCGATACTGGCATATCCAATTAGCAGTGTTTTTCAATATCTATTTAAATTCATCTTTAAAATATAAATTGCTGCAGACATAAGTTGTGGAACATTGAGGTTTGAACTCATTTCGTGTTGGCTGAGCAATTGCAAAATTAATCTAGATGACTTAGCAGTTACTGTCAAATAATGTCAAATAGTATTACTGTCAAATAATATTACTGTTATTTTCCTTTTTAATCTTAATATGTCTGACTCTCTGATTGCAGGTTTCCAAGGTAAATGATAAACAATCCGTAGTTGATACAAAAATGGATACTAGTGCAGAGGAAACCAAAATAGCTGTTGGAAAAAGTCCCAGTGGAGTATGTGATGGAAGACAACATTCATTACAAGGTATTGAACCTTTTGCCACCCTCTTCTGGGGAAGTCAGCCTTCCCTGCCCCTCTGTTGACATCTTAAGTGTCAAGGTCTAGAATCTTAATTTGAAAGTTTTGTATTACGTGATGTCTTTCTCTTTTTAATTTTAAGGGGATTATATGTGAACCTTATAGTTTGCAAAGATTCACGATTTTCTTAAGGTTCTTAATGGCTGGTTAGATTATGTACTTATTATTTTTCTTCTTCAACTTCATCAAACTCTTAGATTCACTGAAGGCTGTGAATTGTTGTGCTAATGCACTTTTTTCGCCATTAGAAATGTGAAAAAACAAAGATTTTTGTGTCAGTGGTGATTTTTGATTCAGATAAATTAGTAGTTACCTTCATGACCTTTATTTTAGCAGTGCTGCTAAGCTAAGCAGTTTGTTTTTTCTGTGACTCTGCTTGTTTTGTCACTCTTTGCTAATAACTTATCCTCAGATGTGGTGGGTGTGCATGATACATTTTAGCTCCTGTGCTTCAGGGTGCTTGGTCATTTGTATTCTATGTATATTTAGATTTTGTTTGTAAAGGTGTTTGTTCTCAGTTGCTTTGGGCATTTTCAGCTTTTGTTTAGAAAGGGGATGACAGGAAGATAGTTATGACAGGTTAAGACACTGGGATGGTGCAATGTTTATTTAATTACATTGCTCAGGAAACAGCCCTATGAGAAACTGTTGTGCTATTTCATGTGCATGGCAATCAGGAAGATAGTAAGGTGTCCTCAGAAAGCTGTGTGGTACTGTATCATAATTTTTCTGTACAGCTTTGTCTTTTTACATACACTCCCTTGAAGGTTTGCATTACAAAATGGATGCAATACTGCTGAGTAAACAGAAATGCCCCCACCCCTCAGAGATTTTTAATCACCAGTGGGTTGTTTTTTTCCCTGCAGATGTGGTAATCTTTTAAAGGGAACTCTTCAGTTTATGCTTATTCTTGAATGCTCCTGCATTATCTGCAAAATAATGACACTGAACAGCCCCAGTGTTCTTCTTGTAAATATTTTTTCTTATGCTTCTGTTTTTTCTCTTGTAGACAACAGAAGCATTTCTATCCCCTTGGCCAGTTGAAATCTTTGTTTTGAATTTTGCCAATCGTGTAAGATGGCAACATTTTTTGAAAAGCAGTGGCAGAAGTGTTTGTTCTGTCCTGTTTATGTCATACATTATGTGCACTGTCCAGCTGAAATGTACTTGTGCATCTTCAAGGTTCATTGAAATGAACATGCCAACATGACAGCTTTGTGTTAATAGATGTTAATATCCTTAATAGTCACGATTTATGTTAAACTCTCTAAGAATATTTGTTTTGAAGTCTTGTGAAACAAGTGTTTCATACTCTTTCTAAGATAGCAAGATTTCTGCTCTCTGCTCCAGCAGGTGAAGGGAGTGATTTGTGTCCACACCTGACTATGCCCTATTTCTGTTATTCTATAAGAAATTCTGTGGGAATAGTCATAATGTATACTTAATTAAATTTCTCTCTGTTTCCTCTTTGGAGTTTTTATAATCATACTATTGTTTTTTGATCAAAAAGGCAGGGATCTATCATATCATCAAAGCAAAAGACATTTTTGAATCATGCTTTGACTGAAATACACCATTATTACTTGCAAATCGGATGATGCTATGACATATTTGCAAGAATTCTTTTTGAAGTATCCAGTTTCCTATTACTTTCCTTTCTGATTTTACAAGACATTAACCTAAGAATGCTTTCTTATCTTTTCCTCTTATTCAGAGATCTGTTTGCAAGGTGAATCAGCATTGCTTAACTGTATCTGTGGAGCAGTAGTTCCTTATAGAATCATGATTCTTATTTATCTGTTTCATCTTTGTCATCTGCATCCTTTGTAGGTTAAGTGCTTTTTTACAGATTTGTTGAAGAGGCCTCAGTTCCACCCACTTACCTGCAGATGGATGCAGGATTGAAGATAATAATGTTGTGTTTCTTCTCTGTAATCCTGGGTATTTGCAATACTCTGCTGAGTTTAATATTCTGAACAAATGAAAGAAGACCTGATTGTTTCATCCAGCAACAGACAATGCTAGGTATCACTTAGGAGCTAAACATTGCAAGATTTTCAAGTTAACTGAGTAAAGCCCTGAGCAACCAAATTTGATCTCATAGCTGACCATGTTTTAAGCATAAGAATGTTGGGCAAGAAGTCACTCAAATGATGTAGGATTTTTTTCCCACTCATTATTTACATAATTAAAAGGTTTGATGGGTATATATGCATACCCCATTTCCTAGTCATGAATCTAGATGTAACCAGTGGATCTGTCATTTGAGCATGAATGTCACCTGCCAATTAACATTTGCAGTGAGGAATTTAATTTTTTTTTTCATATGACAAATACTTAATGTATACCTGGGGATTTATCCTAATTAGTCTGGGTAACCCAGCTATGCTATTGCTACTCTTAATTTGAGGTTCTCTTGGGGACTCTGTAAAACAATGAATTGTATGCCCTCCAAATCCAGTGGGTCAAGTACTTCTGCTCACTAAAAGTAAAAAAATCACCTTTTTTTTACGCTGTAATAATTTAATCTTTTTGGACTTGAAATTAATCTACTCTTCCCAGAGTGTAGACAAGCAGCCTTCTTGAACTGTATTCCTTGACTTGAAATCTTAGTGCTGTTTTTTCTTCTTGTGTATTCTCTCACTGAATCCTTTTGTCAGTCAAGTAACTGATGTGAATACTCATTCAATAATCTCTTTCTGTCTCTTGGGTAGGAGTCAGAAAAGTGTGGGATCTAAGTGGTAGGAAATTAACTCGTATGAAAGAGTGAATACCATGTATCCAGACACTGAAAAGAGAATAGTGGTAACTCCCAGTAGATGATAATTAGATAGACCAGAGCTTGTCTAAGAGACTATAATTTCTTCATGAAGGTGTGTAAGAGGAGGTATGGATATCTGACTTTAGTCAGATAAGTTCTGTAGTTTTTGATCTGAGATTCAAATAGGTTCCTCAGTTCACATAACCTCCTTTTCTGTTCTTGCTTTAGAGAAAATGTACTCGGCCCTTCTTTACACAGTGAAGTATGATTTTTCTTCCACATTTGTAGGGAATGTTTCTTTTTAAGAAAGGCTTTTAATCTAAAGTTTTTTACTGTAACCACGTTTTAGATACTCTTTTGTGGCTCTCTTTTTTTTTTTTTTTTTAATTTGTAAACATCTAATTATTTTCCAGCAGAGAGAGATATTTTTGGAGTATTAGCCTAGTAGAAGGTTTACATGTACATAAACATCCATATACTTATTTTGATTCACATAACCTTGTCTTACACTTGCATTTCTTAGTTACATTACATGGGTCCCTTAGATGTAATTCTTTGTATTTGTGAACTTGTACTTTGCATACTTTTTGACCAATCAGCTATGTAAACATAATCTTTAT
The DNA here is from genome assembly GCF_028551555.1 of Melozone crissalis. Taxonomy (NCBI): domain Eukaryota; kingdom Metazoa; phylum Chordata; class Aves; order Passeriformes; family Passerellidae; genus Melozone; species Melozone crissalis. The sequence continues at coordinate 54,427,277 of NW_026535791.1, read as the reverse complement.
TTCATATAGTGCTTCATATTAGAAGTTTCTTGATCTTGAGATCTGTTTTGCATAGAAATGGGAGTTGATTCTTCAATTCCTACATAAGAATGCAGTTGCTTTAACCAGCTTCACCTTTTTATCAGAGTGGCCTGCGGTGCAAATGCATCTTTGCTCCTAATTTGTAGAAGGGTTGGAGTCAGCTGCAGCAGCTGGTTTAACTCCCAAGAGTTTAACTATCCTGAAAGGAAGCATATTGTGGTGTCATACTTCAAAGACTGTTTTAGTTTTCTTCCACTCTATTAAAAAAAAAAAAACAAAGTAGAGTTGTGGTTGTTATTTTCCTGTAGCATCTTGAGTAAAGTTTTTTACCTTCTATTCAGTACACGGATTTTTCTTTAAATTAATAGATCCTTTTCTGCAAAAATAGTAAATCAATTTATCACTTTCTTCGTTCTAAATGTCTTTCTCTCCTATTGTAACAGCAAGAGCCAACCTCTATTACTTTCTATGAGTACAAATATGTTGGATTTGTTACAGGTATTCCTACTTACAAGTGGGTATGGAAGCGTTTCCAGCACAGTTGATAAACTGTGAGTTTTAGCAGACTGGCTGGTGCATCAAATATTCCCTGGCACAATGAGTTGCTGTCTCAGTAAAATAGCAAACCTGGTCAGATCTTAAGGTCTGATTTTAATCATGCTGTAGGTAAAGCAGTTGGATTTGGCATTTATCTAATGGTTTTGGAAGCTGTTTCTTCTCCTCATCTTTCCTGGCCTTCCCATTTCAAAGATGAAGAGGTATCTTTAACAAAAATGTGGTGCTGTGTATGTTTGCCTGTCTTCATCAGGATTGATATAACAGTTTCTGTCTTTTATTCCCATTCATATTGGGATGAACCCAAGTACAGTAGGGAGTTATTTTTAATTCAGTATACTAAGATAATGTGTACAATATCTCTTACATCTGTAAAATACAATCTGTAGAATGTCTTACTTTCATTATTGTAGTTATTTACATTCTTATTTCATTATGTAGTTATTTACAGAAATAAAAGAGCTAATAAATTGCACAGTGTTCTGTTTATTTAATTAACTATCCCTGATAATCTGAACTTATGCTCCCTATTTGTGGGTTTTTCTTGTTAAATTTAAATTTCTATCCTGGACACCTTTGGAGTGCGTGTGTGTTTTCCTACATTTAGTACTTTGTAATTTACTTTGTGGGGTTTTTTTAATTCCTTCTTACTTTAATAGTAGCAAAAATATTCTTTATGTTTGTTTAATTTTTAAACTAATTACTAGTTTAAAAAAAGTCTCTTAATAATTCTAGTAAGTAGATGAATTTCAAAGATGACAGGAAAAAATTCCTCTTGGAGAATTATAATGGATTCAGAACTCTGCTTGTGTAAGGGGGAGTGTGATTATAGAATCATAGAATGCCCTGGGCTTTGAGACACCTTAGAGATCATCTCATTCCAACCTTCCTGCCATGGGCATGGACACCTCCCACTAGGCCAGGTTGCTCAGAGCTCCATCCAGCCTGGCGCTGAACACTGCCAGAAATGGGGTATCCACAGCATCTCTGGGCAACCTGTTCCAGTGCCTCACCACCCTCACAGTAAAGAATTCCTTCCTAATATCCAATCTTAACTTTCTCTCAGTTTGAATCTGTTTTCCCAGTCCTGTCACTACATGATGAGACAGTAACCAGCAGTTTAATAATTAATTTGATTTTTTGATAAAGGTGGCTAACAATGGTTGTTCCTTCAGGGTATTTTTTAATAACTTTTGTGTAGCTACTCTTTGACAAATCAGATGAAAGTATTTATTTATGCTATATATAAATTATATATTTTTGATTTATTAAAAAAGGGTACTAAGGATTATTTTAGAGTTGTTTTCGGTTTTGGAGATGCTAAACTGACAAGAGTTAGTTTAGATGGTTTGATATATTTAGTAATCAAAAGCTTTTACTGTTCTCAAATAACTTGCGGTTTTTTATATAGTTAGAGTACGTTATGCAAAAAAATTAACTGTATATTGCAAGAGAAATTGCAAAAGACTGACTGTGACACGCTATTTCCGCAGCCCAGATGAGACACATCAACCTGTCCTTTGCAGCTTGTGGCTTTCTGGGCATTTACCACTTGGGGGCAGCAGCTGCTTTCCACAGGCATGGTAAGAAGTTACTGAGAGATGTGAAAGCTTTTGCGGGAGCTTCTGCGGGATCTCTGGCTGCCGCTGTCTTGTTAGCAGTGCCAGAAAATATAGAGGTAAATTAATAAACTCGTAGGTATAGGCCATGATAATTTTCAAAGGACATTTTTGTGTATGATCATCTTCCATTAAGTTTATTAAAATGTTTTGTGTCTTTCTTTTTTTCTTCTTGTTGCTTGCTAGGAACCGGACTCTTGTATCATGTTTTCATTAACCGTATCTGTGACTCATGAGGAAAAATGTTAATGATAAAAATATTTCATATGAACCTTATATTTTAAGCTGGGTAAATATTAATCTCATGTGTGTAAATCTTAATTTGTAAGCAACAGATATACTTTAATATACCAAAATGTATACTTAATGATGGTACATTACAAAGTGAATCATTGTTCTGTTAGTTAGAGATAGGCTTTGCTAAGCAAGGGCATAGCACCACCCTTCTAACCTTTTCTGAAAGGAGGTGAAAATGGTAGATGGAGTGTGTCTTCATAAACAGCTCCCACCTGCTCAGATCTTTTTCTTGGTGCCTGTCCTCCACTGGACAGCATTAAAGGCTTTTGCATCTCCTTTAGACTCAGTTCAGCCCATGCCTTAATAGCAGCCAGTGGGATTAACCCTTGCAGCGTTCTGTTCTGACGTGCATCTGGGTTGTTTTGTTTCCAGAGATGCCACTCCTTCCTCACAGTGCCTGTGGTGTCCTGCAGAGACACCAAGGTTCTGTTCAGTGATTGCAATGTTACAGATTCCATGGAGAGCATTAGGGGCTTTTTGGTGTCTGTTTGCTTGGAGAGCATTAGGGGGCTTTTTGGTATCTGTTTGCTTGGTTTTCCCCACAGGTTAAGGCTGCTTTGCCATCCTGAACTGTCTGTAGTGACTTTGCCTTAATAAATGTAGAGGACCAGGATTGCCAAAATGTTAGTATTTCTTTACTATTTTTCATTATTGTGGGAAAAACAGGCTGTTAGGTTTTTCATCTAAGTTACACTTACATTTTTTTCCAAGTGAGCATTTGATAATTCCTCTAGGCCTTGCTTAATTCATTTCGTGTGATTCAAATAATAGTCCCAGCAAAACCCCACTTTGCCACTGATCTTTCTGTTTGTTTGTTGGTTGTTTCTGCTGGGATATGAACTCAGCTTGGAGCATTACTTCTTTCAGCAGTTGGTTTTTCCCTGGCTTCTTTCCCCCATCCCACTCCCCTGCAAGCATTCTTTATATGACTTGGTATTAGGCAAGTTCCTCTGTGTTGTGGAGAAAACCTCATTGTATTCTGTGCAGGCATTTCTCCTCTTCTGTCACCTCTGACTGGTAGTTCAGTTTCAAGTTTGCCTGGTATAATGTGTACCTCTGACTTTAATTTCCTCTGTGGTGAGCATGGCAGCCCTTTGTTAGCCCAAGGAAATTTTTCTGCTTATTGCAGACCCTGGGTATGAGTCCTTGTTCTCAGCCTGGTCCAACTTACAAAGCTCTTTCTAAGTAAAAATATTATAATAGTTTTTAGGTTTTGTTTGTGGAAGCTAAGTCTATATTACATCGAGTCTGTTGTATTTTTCCTTGAAATTTTGTCATATTATTGTAAGCTAAACAAAGCTTCATGGACTTTCTAGTCCTTTTATTTTTTGTGTACTTTTTAATTATTCTGTTACAGTGTTTAAATGGGAAATTGAGAGTTCTTTTGTCAGTGGGAATAATTGTAATTCTCATGGAGAATTAAAGTAAAGGCAGTTTTCTTTACTGAATAGAATTAACTTTTCATATCAGGATAATTATATTATTATCTTTACTATGATTCTAACTTGAAATATTTTATATCCACAAGTGTAGCTCCTAATCAGTTAATTATTTGTTTCTTCTGTCCCTCACCTTCCCCCCCAGAGATGGCAGTGTTAGGTAAGCCATAGTTAGGACTTTCTGTATCTTCTAGTCTCAAAGCTGTAATGCAGCCTGTCCTTATCTTGGAGAGAATGTAACACTGAAGATTTATTGTTTTGACTGTTGCTGTTCTAAGACAGTTTCCAAATGTTTTCCTGTCATATATTGAATTTTTGTCACTGTTTGTAAAGGTGTGGGACTTGAGAATTCTAATTAGGCTTATTTAGTTATAGGTAAATAACTATTTATTGTAAAATTACCTTTGTCATGTTTGATGTCAAGTTTGCTTAATTCAGTACAAGCAGTTACAATTTCTAAACATGGCCTCAGTGATTATTTAACATGTAGATGTATTGTTTAAAGCTTCTAGCACTCAGATTCTAAAACAATCATAGCTGTAAGAAGTTGTCCCTTTTGAGAGCAGAAATTGAGAGTCTAGGTACAGTACATTCTTGGAACTTGTAATGTGGAAAGTAGTTTTCTGTCATTTCCCTAGTTTGGTACTCTTAGCTCCCCATAACCTTGTTTAAGCATCTTAGATACAGGGATAGTAGTTCTGAGGTACTTCTGTGTAGGGTTTTGTGCATTTCTTTTGCATTCATAGAGAGAAGCATCTGAATCTGCCTTGATTGGCTTTGAGCTGGCAATGGCAAGTATCTCATGGGGTAAAGGTGCAAATCCAACCAATGTGAAGCTAAGTATCACAAATAATTGTTTCTTTAAGAGGTATGAACCTTTTTGTGAACTTTTTGATGCATTTATTCAAAGGCTATATAAAGAAAGTGGATGCAAGAACTACATTTCTGCCTTTTGCTTAGCTGAGTGCTTTGTCATACAAGTGGTGTGAGGAAGTTTAACTCCTTCATGGCTCTGATCACATGTTAATCCTCACCTACCTCCTTCCTTGTTTTTCTTTCAATATATTCCTCCTCAGTGGGATATATTCATGTCTCTCCTTTTTTCTTTCCCTTTCCAGTCACTCAGTCATTGATTTTGTTACTAGCAACATATTTGTTCTCTGTGCACAGACCTAATAATCCAGGAAACCCAAACTATCTTTTATTTGTGTGATTATATGGGTGAATGTGGGTGAATTTATAAATTTATATATAAATATAAAATATAAAAAAACCAATTTCAGAAGGTTGCATGAGATTGAATTTAGTTTTTTTCCAAGTCTCTAAAATCATTATAAAAGCCTGCATGAAAGGATAAGAAAAGGATTACAAATATTGAATAGTGAGTGTTAAGCATTTAGGATCATAATTCATTGTTGCAGAATATTATGGCTAAAAATAAATTATACCAATTCTTTTACTGTCCCTTAGGAATTCTTGTGACTCATGCTTCAGGCTATTTTTTTGCAGTCATTAATGCTGGGCATTTCAGCTTGTGTAAAAGGTTCTCTGTGCAGGAATCTGTTACCTGTTTTTCTGATGTGTATTTTCTTTCTATATCACCTATCAGAGTTTTCCATTCATTAAATACTTACACATATTTAATTAATAAAATACTATGTATTTGCTAGTACCCTGTTTTTTGCTTTAGTGAGAAGAAATTGCAGTATTTTTTATTTTTCTTACTACTTATAAGCATCTCAAGGTACTTGTGTCTAGTTTAAGTTCTGAAACAGACCTTAAAATAAAAGGTGGCTTTAGGGTTTGAACTAAGTGATTGTTCTTGTAATGGCATGATCTAGGGAACTGATTATTTAGTACTGGTAGGATATAAAAAAATAGCTTTTAACTTAGCTTGATTGTTGGAGTGGTATCCTCAGAGTTTATTCATTATTTTTTTTTTCATTAGGGATTTTTTTTTTCTTATAAATTAATCCTTAGCAAAGGATCAACATTTTGTTATGCATGTCTTGTTATAAACCAAGCACACGTGGGAAAATCCTTCGGTTTGATCTAATAACTCTTTTATTAAAGCTTTAGCTCTGGTATATTTTAGGTACTGCAGTTAAACATGGTTCCCATCACTTAAACATCCCTAATGGTTAATGCTTTTCGTTTCCAGAAATGTAAGCACTTTGCCTATGGATTTGCACAGGAAGTCAGAAGATTGAACTTTGGTGCAGTAACGCCTGGTTATGATTTTATGAAAACACTTAGGTACCTATCTTAATGCTTCTCTGAGATCATTTTTGTGTTAGAGAGCTCTCCAAATGCAAATTGAGAGGGTGCATATTTCTGCTGTGCTGTGGGGTGCTCACCCCTAATGCATTGGCAAGGCTTTTAAATAATAGTGGTGAGTAATGCTGAGCATTTTCTTTCCTCTAGGGAGGGCATAGAGTCTATTCTTCCTCCTGATGTTCATGAGATAGCTGAGAACCGGCTCTATGTGTCAGTCACCAACTCCAAGAGTGGGGAAAATCACTTGGTTTCAAATTTTGCCTCCAGGGAGGATGTCATTAAGGTAATCATGTTGAATGTGGCAGTTGTAAATACAAACTCAGAGATTTCTTCAAGACTTAAGGGTGTATTATGAATTGTACAGTAAAATCACTGGTTTATTCAGGTAACCATGCTACTCCCAGTGGTGCTAAAACCATAATATAAACAATGTTTAAAGCAGAATTTGATCCTATAGCTTCACAAATTTTGCTAAAATATATTTGTTGTTTGTGTTTCCTTCATTGGTTATTCAAGCTCTATCTTGTAGGCAGAGTGTTTCTGAAAGTAACAGGTAGCTAATTGTTGCAGTATATGAGAACACAATGGAAAATCTCAAAATATTGTAAAAATGTTTGCATCTCTTACTTTACTGATATCATTGTTTCATCATAAAAGAAATTAAAGGAAGTTTAAAAAAAATGGAACAATTCCTACAGGTGCTGCTTGTGGATACTTATAATGTAATGCTAAGTACTTTATATAAGCTGGAAAGTGTCGGGGGATGGGTAGATATAAGTCCAATTGTGTTTGGAACCCACGTCTTAAAAAAGGAACCCACTAGGCCGCGGCAAAATATCCAAATATGGATAACATTGTAAACAGACCAGTGAAGAGATTTTTGATTTTATTTCCAGCACATCAGTCTCATAATACAAAAAGGAGACATGACAGCTCACTGATCCACCCCAAAAAATGCCTCTTCCAGGAGGGCTCATACAGCAATACATAAAATCATCTCAATCTAGAGTTCAGCCAATCACACACAGAAAACACATATTGACAAGCATTCTATCCAATCCCACAAAGTATACGTAATCGTAGCTAAAACAAAGACTGGTTCATAAGAGACAATGAACAGAGCTCTATTCATGCTAACCTTCTAAAGATATACATTAAATAACCTTGTTGCCATCCTAAAACCAACTCTACAGAGATCTATTGTTATTTGTCACGTCTACTGCTTGGGAAACTTTTCTGCTTGCATGGGAAACTTTTCTGCTTGCATTTGCAATGCTAACAGAACTTCAGTCTGAGGCCTATACCTTTTTTAACCATTTTCTAAAAACCCTCTAACCTTATGGATTCCAACAGAAAGTATATCTTTCACTGTCCTTCTCTTCATCTGAATGCCACATTTTAAATTTGGATCAGGATTGTATGCATAAGCTGATAAGACATGGTAAGAGCAATTCAGATGCATGTGAAGCAGATGTTCTTTTTAGTAATTGATTGTATCTTAGTGGAAGACATAATAAGATGTATCAGAATAAAGGATGAAATAGTATAAGAAAGAATTCTTTCTTTCTCTATCCTTGTGGATGCTTAGAGCAAATTCTTTATAGTTACCACTTTAAAAAAATGACACTTACTAACAAAACTTCAAAGTGTGCTTTGGGAGTTTGCCTTTAAAGTATATTTTTTAAAATTTTGACCCTATTATATTCTACATGGATAGTCCTCAATTTACTGGACTTTGTCATGCAAATATAATTATGTGAAGAGTTTATCTCAAGTTACGCACTGTTGTTTCTAGCTATAGTATGCAATAGTAGCAAGTGTGGAGATTTTTATTCTTTATGTGCTTTTTCAGTGAAATTTTCTAACCTGGAGACAATGAGAAGAATCAGGATGACCTTGGAAATATGTACATTTTACTAGTATTTCAGTAGTTCTTTCATTGATTTAGCCATTGCTGTTCTATTCTTTTGTTCTCAATGATATCAGTAGGGTGGGTTGGAATAATAGCAATAAAATTACACATAACTGCTCATTGGAATATATTCATATTGTCTGATCTTTCAGTCCAGCTCCTAATAGCTGTTTTTGTGCATGCCTTCAGCTCTGTCTGTATCATGAGTACAGCTCTCTTGAGTGCTGGTGGCTGCCACAGGATCAGGGAGGGTAGAGCTTGTGTTAGGTTATTTTATTGTATCATGCCTAGGCATGACCTACAGCCAAGGCATGGATAAAGGTACTGCTGGGCAGATTGTTTTAAAAGCAGCAAAACATCTGCACCCCCGGACAGAAATCTTTCAACTTCAATCCTTAACAACCAAGCCTTACAGTTCCAAAAGTCTTTCATAATGACTAAAATGAATGTGTATTGCTGCAATGTTAAGCTTTTATCTTTTTTTGCTATTCCCTGTGGACTTGGAAAGGCAGGTAGTAATCTCCCATTTTTGAAGTAGACTTCCCATAAAACAATCATCTTGTATCGGCATTTGTAGGCTTGCAGTTCTTAAACTGGAGGTGAGGGGGAAGAGAGGCACGATCTGTGTGTTTGTGGGAGAGCAAGGCACAGAACTCTGGTATATTTAATTTGGAAAAGTAAGATAGTGCCTAGAAGTCCACACTGGTGGGAAATACTGAAAGTGTTTGTTTTTCAAACTTGTCCTGCCTCTCCTCACTCAGGAGATCTCAGTGACTTTTTAAGAACAACAACTGCTTTCTTCAGTCCTCTTGAAAAGAAATCAAACTTTGCAGGAGTCACCTGGTTTTGACTCCATTCACTGAATCTTTTGTCTGCATTTCTCTTAGTTTAGAAGGGCCAAAGTCATTGAGATGGAGTCGAGGAAGAGAGGAGGAAAGGTGCAAGGCTGGGGAAGAGGCTGATATTAAGACCTTGGGAATCTTGCTTTAGACTTTGTGAGCGAAAGGCCTGATTGGTAGAGAAATAGCTGCAGTTTCACTTTAGAAAACAGAGAGCCTTTTAATGTGAGCTCAGACAAAGCTCTGCATCTCTAGGAAGATGAATAGGCAGGAAAACCATTCTCAGAGTAGAAGTTGAAGACTTCATATACATATACAGTCTTTATTAAAACTTGTTAGGGAAACAGAAGAGCCTGATATTAAAATAGCTTAAATTTTTTAAAAGTAGACTAATTCTAGCCAAAAAAGCTCAGGCATTTTCTTACATAATCTCTATGGATTGTGATTTTTTTTTCTGCACCTGTTCATCTTTCACACAGTGTATGCACCAGTTTGTGACCTGCTTCTGTTCCCCAGATTGGTCATCAGTGCCACCACACAAGCATGTGCATATCCACCCTATTTAGCTGAGTGAATGAAAAATTTAGAATGAAAAGTTCTCACATACTGCACTTTTTCCGTGCATTTACCTTTTCTCCTGGAAATACTGCATGCTGATTGCTTATATATGTGTGGGTGGATACACAGGTATAGAGATACCCACACTGTCTCAGAGGCATTGCTATGAATGCATAGAAAAGTATATCTGTGTGCAAAGATGTACATGAGATAAGAGCTGACCTGATCTAAAATAAAAATGAAAATCAAGAATGGCTATAAACGGCAATGAAGCCTTACAGTAAGGGAAATAGTAGTCTGTTAATACTTGAATGTATAAATACAAACATTGGTAAAGGTATACATATGTGAATTTCCAGGATATTCATGGTATTATTGAAACTTTGAAAATCGGACTAGAAAAGTAAACACTATTTTAATATGCCAACAGAATGGCTTGGTCAGCGCCTTCTTAAACTGTTTTTTTTCATCATCTGCATATTTAATTTCTTGAAAACCACAGATTACTTCACATTGTGCAAAACTAAGTTGAATCTCCTCTTAAATCACATTAATAATTGAGTTAATGTTTGATATTTTGTTTAGACAGTTATCACTGTGAAGTCTTAAAAAATCTTAAAAAATCAAACCCTATTGAATAATTTTAATCACATTTTGACATACCACAACGTTTTGAGATTACAGTGGATTTATGTAAAACTAATATATTGACTGGTAAATATGCATGGAAATATGTATTAGTTCTAAACTCCCTTGCCTTTTATTTTTCTCTATTCTTTCTGCTTTCTTCGCTCTAGGTCCTGCTGGCAAGTAGTTTTATACCAGTGTATGCAGGAACTAAGCCAGTGGAATTTAAAGGACAGGTAATTTTTCATGAGCTACGAACTTTCTTTTTAAATGTTTTTCATTTATGGTGTAATTACTTCATCTTAAGGGAAAGCAACTTCAATACTATATTTTGTATTTCTTATATGAAAACCTTTTTACAGTTGTCTTTACTCAATCTAGCTCCTACAGATTCTTTGTTTCTCTTACATAAACATATGAACACTTTAAGAATAATTTTAAAAGCATGAAAATGGCTATTTCTTCCTTATGAGAAATAGATGATTCTTCACTTCCCCATTCATACAAATGATGCCTCTAGAACCTTTGTAACTTCCACAGACCCCCTGCCAAAAAGCCCCACAAAATCATATGTATTTGCTGCTACTTAGGCAGTCATTATGTCAGAAAGCTTGTCAGCTTTATAATTACAGATACAGCAATACATATCAGCTGATCAGTGTGATGCATCTGCTCAACAGACCTCATGTAAGATGTCAGTGAATCCAATTAGCCAGCAGCCCCCTGCTGAATTTTGAGCTATGCCTGTAACACAGAAAGAAATAGGAAGGTATAAATACATTACCAAGAGATGTCACAGCTGTCCTGTTTATATTGGAATGGAATTTGGCCCCTAGATCTCATTCTTCACTATGCTCAACTCCTACAGCAGGATTAGGTCTGCTCCCTCTTATGCCATAATTGTTCAGCTCCTTCCCACCTTTACCTTCCACTTTCCAGCTACTGCTGTTGTGTAGTGTATGTAAGAAGAAATGAGGCTCTGGAAGAAAAATCACAGAAGAGGAGAGGAGTTATTTGTGGTTTAGCTTCTGCAGTCAGAGTACCTGCATGTACAAATTGAACAGCTCCTGTTGTCAATCAGAATAATGTTCTAGAAGAGTATATGCTATATAATTAATATCTGATACATTATGTGTAGCATTAACAGTCTTGTCTTTACATGTATGCATTGAGAAAAATCCCATATGGGGCATTTTATTTTTTAATTAACTAAAAAGTCTTATAAGTAGCTTGATAAATACCTCACACCAAATTTGTACTTTATGTTAAATGCTCATTGATTCAAATCTCTGTGTGTACATTGTCAGTTCTTTGATGCTTGACACATACTGAAGCTTTTTCATTGTATTCTTAGAGGGAAACTTGTAAGTTTTCTTGAGAGTGAAGGAGGGAGAGTCAATAAGGGTAAAGTATTGCATTGTGATCATACTGTGCTGGTGTTACTTAGAAAATATTTCTGTTTTCCAATAGAAGTGGGTTGATGGTGGCCTTACCAATGGCCTTCCTATCTTGCCTGTTGGAAGAACGGTGACAATTTCCCCTTTCAGCGGTCGATTGGATATCTGTCCACAAGATAAAGGGCGTGTGGACCTGTATGTCAAATTAGCAAAACAAGATATGATGGTAAGTTGCTTGTTTATTAACTTAAAACCACTAAAAAGTATTTCTGCAGTTGTGTTCCTATTTAAGTGTTTATTTTGTGCTCATATATTAGCTTATGTAAAGTTCTGGCATTTTCTGTTTTGCAAATGGAGGTTAAACCTTTTCTTAAACACGAGGAAAGGAGAATGTAGAAGAAAGTTTGAAAAGCATTGATCTAGTACAAAATTGAGCAAATGATATCAAGCTGTTCAGTGTAAATAATACTAGGTTTGCTTTACGTATCAGGTGTCTTTGACTACACAAGATGTTTATAGAAAAAAATAAAGTGGAATACCTCAGGAGAGGACAGCTGCAGAACATTTCCTCATACTTGCTGAAATCAGTTGCTCTAAATAAATTTAAAATACAACTTTAAGTTGTACATTTAAAATTGTATATGCATTGACTTGTCACTGCATTGCACAAGCGAACTTGTGAATATTTGTGACTACAATGCATTTCCAGAAGCTTTGTTACAAGTTGGAGAAACATTTTTGTATATTGAAATATGAGACTGATTTTTATTGCCTCCTTTTCATTATTTTCATTTCTGTGTTTGCAACGCTTGTCTCACAGACCTTAACCACAGTTTTGATTTTTTCAACATGCTGAAAGAAAATACTGAATAGTGATAGACCAAGTGGTCAACAATATTCCATTAGAAAGAAAGATTAACAGTAATAATTAGTTTAAAAGTTTCTTTCTAGTCAGTTTTTAATGTTTACTTAATTTTACTAAAATCAGTGTTATGTAAAGCCTTTCTCAATTGGACCAGTTTTTGAATCTTTATGATATTTCACAGAGAGATATTAGGCATGGTTATACTTGGTAAAGATCACAAAATGTGAAATTATTGATTTCATGTATCTTGGGAGTATATGCAATTATCGTATATTTCTTGGTTGTGTTTTGTATCTAGAAGATGAAAAATGAGCTGGTGATTAGTTTAGAGACAGAAAATTAATTGCACAGTTACATTGCTTCTGGGGTCGTGTGCAAACTTGTTCAGAATCCCAGGCAACATTTAAAACTATTCAAATTGAAGCACTTCTGCTTTTAGGGCTGTAAAAATGATGACTAAGAACAATTTCATTTCAGCAATATTGTAATCTGCATAAATTGAAGGGTTGTACATCTTCATATATCCATATGTGAATATGAATAGTTTTCTCTCTCTCCATCTCCTAGTGTCAGAATTTGAATAATTGCTTACTTCAAATAATGAAGATGATTCTGATATTGTTTTGAAAAATTGTATATAATAATGTGGCTAAGTATTAATTATATAAAGAAATTGTTCAGAACATTATTAAAGATAATGTCTTTAGTTTGTTGTAAACAATTTAATAAAATGTCTATTCAAGAATAAAGCTCCAAAATCCTTTTACATTATCAGAGTGACCACTTAAGATGCTGAGTAGTTCTTAATTTGTTGGTAGCAGAAGCTACGTTTGTACTCATATGTTAAGCATTGCCTGGGAATGTTCCCAAGAATGTGCTTGTTTGCACTAGTAAGTTGTCAAAATATTTCCTTGCACAAGTTTAACATGTGCCAGCTACCACTCTGTGAGACAGTTTTGGGAGTGTTTCCAAAGCTAAAGTGTTGCAGAAGCTTTGGACAGTGTTACAGGCAGCCAGTCTGTCTTGGATGCTGTGAGTTTGACTCTGTGTGTGTGCACTGGTGCCAGTCTGTGCTGGCGCTCACAGGGACCCTGGACGTGGTTAATCCCTGGTGGGGACACAGCCATGCCAGTCTTTCCATTTTACATATGCTCCATGAAACAGATGACAGAACAGTCACATCAGGATAAGTTGCATTAATAAACTAATTTACAGCCTCTTGCTCTGTTGCAGCTGTCTCTGGCCAACCTAGTAAGGCTTAATCAAGCTTTGTTCCCACCAGACCAGGAGAAAATGGAATCGTTGTACCAAAATGGCTTTGATGATGCTGTACGCTTCTTATTGAAAGAAAACTGGTTTGAGTAGACAGCTCACAGAAAATTAGCAAAACATGAGGGATGTCAAAACACACCTACAGGCATCCTAGAGAATCTCAGGGATTGCTGCCCCAGTTGCTGTTCATGAAAATAAGCATCCAAATGGATTTGGATCTGCTGCTGCTGAGAAAGTATCAGTTGCACTCCACGGAGCTGTGTAAACATGTCAGAACAGGAGCTGGACGTGCCTGGTGGATGTCTTGTTTTGAGGAGGTTCCACTTAGATTCATTTTGCTTCAGCTGGGGACTTGAGTGTGGGATTTTTAAAAAGCTTGTAAAAAGTGTCATAATTACAGAAATTTGGTAAGGTCTTTTTCAGTGTTATTTGAGAGGAGAATTGATGTTATATAATGAAAAATTACCATCTGTATTATTCACGTAACAGACTTCTGTGTATTAGTTCTGCATATTAATTGGATGCTCACATTGTTATTGAACTAAAATGTAACTTGCACTGTTCCAAAGGTCTTGAAAATTAAGTACTAGACACAGGAAGATAAAGCATTTGCACTCTTATGTATTTTTTTCACTTTAAATGTTCTTTCTTCAGTGAATGTCTTCTTTTAAAATTTTAAATACTACCTGAAATTTTTTAGCAGAAATGTGATATAAAAATAACTTATAAAAAGGGTGTAAAAATTGTTATATTTATTGTTTTCTTCCTCTGCCAAAACTGAATAAATATATTTTCTTGAAACTTCTGTCAAGAGTTTATTTACAAGTGTCTTGGAATGCTGTAATGATCTTATTATCTACTGTCAGTCTACTGGAGAGTAGTTGATGAGAGTCAGTGGGTAATGAACTCAGATTCACATACCTTATTATTTTAACATTCATGTTGTATTGACTACCTTAAGTTTAGGACTTCCAGTCTCAATGCCCAAATGCTAAAATCTGCAACTGTTTATGTAAAAGCAAAGCATGTTTGGTTTATAAGTGTGGAGCTTAAGTTGATTTATAAAGTTTAAAAAAGTTAAAATTGGAGGTTCAAGCATGTATGAAATTTAGAATTTCTAAAGACTGAAAAACCTGTGGCTAAGGAAAAAAAATCTTTTATAGCTGTTTGAGAGCCTATTCAGCAACTAACCACCAGATTTATATTAATATGTAGTTAGGAATCATAGTGCAGGGATTTAATTATTTTATTAATGTTTTTGATAATAAAAAGAAAAGACTGATGTGAAGCACTTTAAATTCATTTTAGAACAGTGTGAGTGAGGTTCTGTGTACTGTGATAGTGATGTACAGAATAGCTTGCATGACTTCCAGACCTTAGGATAGCATTTTTTGCATGTAAAACTAGAAAGAAGCTACCCTTGTAACCTGCGCCTCACCCACTTGCATTCTCAGTTGTACAGGGGATAGCTTCCAGCATGAATTGCAGCTGTAGATAGTGCTATAAAAAATTTCTTTCATGTTCATCTGCTGTGGTCAAAGTCTCTGATTCAGTGGAATGGTAATAACTGTCCTAGAATTCTGGTGAAATCTTGAAACAGCTTATTTTCACTCAGCGAAACTGCGATATCTAAGAAAATCAGACCCTCTTAGATTTTGTTTTCTGTTTACAATAGTTGTATTCTTCAAGGGGTGAATATGATCGTCTTTGAATGGGGGAAGTTCAGGGAGTTTTTACCACTTTACAAGTTCTTCAGTTAATACAGATCTTTCCTAGCTAACTATCCCGAGTAATATCTGGAATTTTGTGTTAGAATATCATAAATCAGATGTGCTGAAAAAGGAACATTGCCATCTCACAAATGCCTGCGATTAGAGAGTCCTCTTTATTGGGTCCTAAATAAGTGGAGTTGAAAATCAGTTAGTGACCTCTTTGTCAAAATAAACCCCAATGAAATAACTGGCTTTTTAATTTCAAGAATACCTCCTAGATAGATTCTCTTGCTTCTCTTCTTTGAGATGTGTTTTAGGTGTAGTCCTTATGTGGCTGAAGGCGAAACCTACACTCAACAGAATTTTGTCTTCTGATGGACTTGCTATGCAAATAGGCTGCATAACTATTTTTAAAAAATGTTACTAATACCTTAAAAAGCTAAAGGAGATAAAATGTGCAAAAATCCATACTGACTTTGTACCATGATGTTGATAAGCGTTGCAATGAAGATGATTGCATGCAATACTTATAATTTAAATAGAAGGTTCCATTTTTGCTGAAACCTTGGTAGTTCTGCTGGCTGTGTTGTCTGGGAAACCATTGTTTTGGATTGTTTGGTTTTTTGATTCAGATTTTCTGAATTCTTTTGAAAATCGTTAGTGCAAGCACAGTCAAATCTAGAAGATGAGACAGTCTAAAGTAATATTTTCTCATGAGAATGAAAATACTTTTTATTACAAAGCACATGTTCATATCTGTGCTGATATTTCTTCAGATTATGCTGGTGATATGCTAAGGTACATTTTTGTTTGTATATATTCTTAAGTGTGTTTAAAGAGGTAAGACATACAAATCCTAAGAAACTGTCTTATTCTTGGATTTCATAATTTTCTATATTTCAGAAATGCAATGCTTCTATATTTTATAAGACCTCAGTTTTCCTAGAAGGCTGGACTCTGAACTCTGCTCTGATCTTGAAAACTTTGGTCACCTTTGTTGATGTGTAGAGATTGGAAATGAAGATCACTATATAAATAGACAAGCTACTTTGTTAGTTAACACAAATACTAATTGACTGGGAATACTAAGCCAAGCAATAATGCCATCATCCAAATGTAGGTACATCCATGGGTATCTGATGCCTGGACAGGTATTTTAATTCTTCATGAGCAGTTTTTCATATGCTTATCAATACTTGTTGTTCCTCCTATCTCACTTTTATGAACATTAATTTCAATCCTTTTTCCATTTTCTTTCATTTCTCTAGGGAAACTATATGGCACGCATGCTATTATTATATATATTTTCTGGAGTCTAATGAAGTGTTTTCTGTCCAGTTTTCCACAGAATGCATCTTGATATCTGTAATTATTGTTAAAGTCAAGCTGAGGGTGTGTTAAATAATCCTTAATACCAGACAAAGTCATTGGAAGTTACTGTTTCAATTACTATTTTCCTTTAGCTTATCTGCATTTTTCCTATGAAAGAATATATTTAAGTGATTTGAAGGTAAACTTGAGTCCTACTAAAATGATCAGGAATTCTGTCTCCTTCAGTCCCTGGAGGTCTAAGACTCACTCCATGGCTCAGATGCTGGGTCAAGAACTTGAGGTTCTTGTTTTAAGTCATCTGTAACTGAAGATGTACTGAAGATGTCCAGAGGGGTCTGGGCAGGCTGCAGAATTGGACTGAAGAGCATCTCTCAGGTTTGTCAAAGATATGGGCAAGTTCCTGTACCTGCTTTGCACAGATGTACCCTAGCTAAAGGGTACTGAGGGACAACAAAAAGACCATGGGCCAGCAATGTGTTTTCATGGCAAGGGATCCAGCAGCATCCTGCCCTGCGTCAGGCAGAGCACTGCCAGCAGTACAAGGATGAGGGTGCTTCCTGTGGGCTTGAAAGATCCTGGACTAGATCTGGAATGCATTCTCCAGTTCTGGGTTCCCCAGGATAGGAATATTATGGACTTTCTGGAGTCATCTGCAAGCCCATGAAGATGATTAAGGACTAGAGAGCCTGGGAGAGCTGTGATTGTGCATCCTGGAGAAGGATCGGGGGAATCTTATCAATTTGTATAAATACCTGTGGATGGCAGAGCCAGGCTCTGTTCACTGGTGCCCAGGGACAGGATCAGAGGCAACAAGAAACACAAAAGGGTCCGTCAGAGCATCAGGAAAGTCTCTGACCTTGGAGAGACTCAAAAGCCATCTGGACAAGGTGTTGGCCAACCTTTTCTGTCTTAAGTAAGGGTGTAATATATGATCTTCAGAGGTCCCCTCTAACCAGTGGTTCTGTCATTCTTTGACTTACTGTTGTCCATTTATATTTCATATAAGTCTTAATGTTCTTAACACTACAATATGCATTTTTTAAAAAAGCATAAATAAAAAAAAGGATATTTCATACTTTTAATATTAAGAATTTGTGTTCTAAATTAATTCTGAATTTGGTCCTGGTGTTTCATTCTGTGGTAGACTTCCATAAAAACCCATGATGTCTGACTGGAGCATAACAAGTAGTGGCTTTGCTGTTGGTGTCAGATGATAGAACATATTAGATATTACATTTTTTCAGTTCCCCAGAATTTGCTGAATTTTTAACCTTTCAGGAGGTTTATGTCCAACTTCTTTCGAAGCAACTTTCAGCCGTTTCTGAGAAGCATGTGAAAAACTGCAGAAATCACACTGACCTTCATTTGAAGGGCCTTCATTTGATCAGAAGTGGAGGCAGTGTTATCAAGTGTAAAGAAAAGAGCCCAAATGAGGTAAATGAGTTATCTGAATTAGAGGCTTTTTAAATGCACCTTCTAGATGTGTGCTGGATTATATATGAACTGTTGACGGTTTTTGACAAAATGTCAGAGCTGAAAGGCTCTGCATTGACCTCTTTGTGCTTTGTGCACTTGGAGGTGACTGGTTCAGTGACTGCTGCCTTCAGTTCTTTTCTTCAAAGAACTGCATCTGTGCCTCAGACGGACTTCACACCTCATGTATATCTGCCCTTTAAGCTCTATGCTAAATGTATAAACATTCAGTGTATTTAACCCCTTAATATTTAACCCAATATATAATTTTACCTTTAAAATTAAAAATTAGGCATGTATTATATGCATTAAGGGTTTAATTTTTAAAGAGTTTCAAAATAGGGAATCTGAAGTGCTTCTTAAGAGATAAATTTTGCTGGAAAAGAAATTAACTACATATTTACATCCACAATTAAAATTCGATTTACTGACTCTGGAAGCCTGAATATGTATGACTGCAAATGGAGTCAGTTCCCAGTTTAGATGGAGAAGGAGGGAAAACCATTGTTTACTTCCCAATGTCCAAAAATTAGCAATAATAATTTTTAAAAAGATACTTCATGATTGTTCTTCCCTATGTGAATGCTCCCAGTCGATCCCTCTGAAAGTCACGTCTTACTTTGTCTAAGAATGGTAGCCAGCACTTTTACCAAAAGGAAACAAATGCACAGATGAATTTTTTCAAATTATGTGGCATTTTTACTGTTACAGAAAGGAAGAATTTCAGAAAATAAAGCTAGTGATGAAGCTGAATCCAGTGAGAAGCATGTATCAGTTTTTACAACACAATTAAAGTATAAGGCTGTAACCTCCCATTTTATTCTATGAACTTTCCTTTCACATATTTACAATTGCAGGCAATTTTGAAACACAGTATTCAGCTTGCAGTATTTGACTGTGAAAAAAAATTCATTTCCTTCAAGTCACACATACTTAACTATGTCAAAACTGCGTTTCCTCAAGTACGTGCAAATTATGATAATCTCTTTCTATGCATCTTAATATAACTATTTCCTTAGATTCCACAAGTATTCTAAACACTTTAAGATAAGTTTAAAATACACATTTTAAATCCAAATAATTTCTGTGATGTTCCCAGATATGGCAGTAAGCCCTACAGCAGTATACCATGTAGCCTACCTGTCAAGATTATTTTGGTAATTAATATATCTTTAAAAAACATATAAGCTATGACTTTTAAAACAACATTAGGCATTTTAATTTGGAATGAAAATGTGCATTACAAGATGGCATAGCTGGCTAAATAGCTAAGAGTAGAAGGAATTGCAGGGATTCCTTAATGCGGGGGATATGAAAGGAGTTAGAAATAATGCCAGACAGTGCCCTGGGAGGGTGTGAGGTATTCCTCTCTGGAAATCTGTCATTACAGTGGACAGATACTGTTTTACAGAACTACATTTTTAAAGCAAAGAAGCGGCCTTAAGCTGGATAAAAACAAAATCATAACTGTGCTTTTGTCTGAAGTAGAAAAACCCCAATATACATGGTCAGATATGTTGGCATTGAAAAGAGGTTTGAACACCTTTAGCTTTCACAGTATTTTGATGCTGGTTACATACATTAATGCTGATTTCATTTGTAGCTGTGTGGAGTAAAAAGTTCTTTAACTTGAAATAAATACATGAACAAAAAGTATTCCAGGTTAATGGAGAGATTTTTATGTATATTTCTTTTCTACCTTGATAGAAGTATCATCACACGTGCTCGTATCTTGGTTACAACTGCATGCACTTTCTTTTTCATATCTTCTCCCTTCCCATGTCACATAGACTTCTTATTTTTGACATATCTTCATATTCTTGACTAAACCCATTATTAACTAGTCGTGATGGCTGGTCGTAGATCCATTCACTTTGCATAGTAGTGCTGATATCTTTGTTTCTCAACTTATTCTTGCACTTTGTATGGCACTGGTGAATCTGTTGCAATAGGCACAACATACATTGTTAGGCAGTAGAAATGTTTCCATCAGATACCTCATCTGTTAAGAGAACTGATGGCTAACTTCACTAGGATATCAGTCCAATGTTTATTCTGAATTAGTTTAAAAGTTGTCATGCATATTGCAGTCAAAATGAAATGTGAAAATTAATTTTAACTACACCATTAATTTTATAGACTGTTAATAGCTATTATTTTAGTAGAGAAATTGTTAGTAATACGTAAGCTAGGTTAACAATACCTATGTAGTTATTGTTTTATAGCTTATTTGGTTCTAACTTAATAAAAAAGTGGAATATAGCCAGGTGTGGGCCATGATGATACAGCAGAATACTGATGGTACATTTTGGGTTAAAGTTATTTAGAATTAATATCTTACAGTATTAGATTAATTAATTTCAGTTAATTAGCATCTTATATGATGAATTCCAGGCCTTTATAGGTAGCAGAGTAAGGGTGATTCATATTGTGCACAAGAAATGGGCTGAAAGTGTGTCTGACTGTGTACCAGTGGTTTCATGTAATGCTTCTCCATTTTCCAGTTTTACCCTTCAAGATATTTGCGTGCTGTTACTTTTGGAAAAAATAGGGCACGGGAGTGATGGGAGAGATATTTTTATTCATTCTTGATTCTTAGGTAGTACAGACAGGGTTTTTTGGAGATAAATGTCTTATTTTGTCTTATTTTCGCTTTGATTCTCAAGCAAACACTTGTAATGA
Source organism: Melozone crissalis (assembly GCF_028551555.1). Taxonomy (NCBI): domain Eukaryota; kingdom Metazoa; phylum Chordata; class Aves; order Passeriformes; family Passerellidae; genus Melozone; species Melozone crissalis. Next base: position 54,406,400 of record NW_026535791.1, on the reverse strand, counting down.
TGCAGCTGTCAGGCACAGGTGGTGTTGGGATAGTGCCTTGCTGTGTCCTGCTCTAGACTTGGAAGCTCTGAGAGAGTTTAGCAGAAGTAAGAAGCAAGGGAACAGCTGAATGGGATTTAGACTCACAAGAGGCAGGTCAGACTTGGTTTTGAGGTGTGTATGGAAGCTGCCTTTAACCAGCCATGACACACTGGATTTAAGCAGTGGACTGTAAGGGCAAAAAGACCTTTGAGTGGGACCCAGTCCCACTTTCATTAGTTTACATTCTAGTTTTGACAGAATGTATATTTTCATGACAGGAAACATTTGTCATTTGGTAAAGAAATGAGCTTTAAAACCTCCTAACTTTTTAAATTTCAGTGTTGTTCTATGCTGTAAGTTTAGCCCAGCCAGCAGGTAAGCATCTGCAGAGTAGCTTGCTTGCTCTCTTCTCCATTCCCAGATTGGGACTGGGGAGAGAATATGAAGAACAAAACCAGAAAAACTCACACATCAATATAAAGACAATCTAGCAGGTGAAGGAGAGAGGAAGAAGAAAGCAAAAAACCTAACAAACAAAACAACAAAACACGCCAAGTAACGCAGAGGAAATCACTCACAACCTCCATCCAGCAAAGCAATGCCCAGCCAGTCTCTGAGCAATAGGTGACTCAAAAGCAACTCCCCTAGCCCAACTTTTGTTGCTGAACATCTCTTGCCCTCTCCCATCCTCCTCTTTGGAGCAGCAGAGTGAAAAACAGAGAAAGCCTTGATGCCATTCAACCATTTTGCTCAGCCAAATCACTGCCATGATAATCAACACTGTTTTAACCACAAATCAAAAGAGCACCATTTGGACTACTATGAAGAAAGCAAGCTCCATCCCAGGTTACTGCTGCTGCTTGCTAATTGTGGTCACAGTGATTAATGTTAGGAGAGACTTGATAGGCACGCCTTGTATGTTCAGATGCAATACATTCTTTGTCGGGCTTGTGCTGTTGTTGTATTTCAGCAAGGTTTGGCTTTTTACCACATCTCTCTCGTGAGTTCACTGTGCCACTCAATACTCATGTCTGGTCACCTACTGCATGGGTTCTGTGAACATTTCTCGATTTGTTGTGGCTTTGAGGTAACAGTACTTAACAACCAGTTGTTAAGTAAAACAAAACCCAAACCTTGACCTAGAAGGGCAATCAGATAACCTAAATGTCTTTAATTCTTGTAAGTTATGTCACTGGTGCTGAGTCTTCTGTGATAATGAAGATTTTGGCTGTCTGGCAGTATCAGCAGAGAGAGAACGGTTTCCATAATACCAGATTCAGTAAAACTGAAGTAGCAGTACCTTTAAGCAGCACAAGCTGAGAAAGACAGAGCAGTGAAGGAAATCCTGCCTTTCGGTCAGGATTTGGCTGTCTGAAAGATCCATCTCTCTAGAGTTCGAAGAGCTACTGGTTTAAACCATGGTAATTCCTCCAGAGCTGAGTTGTTCTCTGAAGCCTGTGTAAGTTTGGTACCTATTCCCTCTTGATCCAATTTAGCACGTGTTTTTTAACTTTTAAGGGTCTCTACCACAGTAACTTTGAGGAGAGGTATTGGTAAAGCAGAAGTGGATTTTGAGGTCTCACATCAATTATAATTTGGAATTACACTTCCAGGCAAAGACCTTGTAAACTTAGGTAGAGCATGTTGTACTGTTGAGGGTTAGGCAGGAATGTAGTGTCATCCATGCTTTCAAGGACTTGTGATGCTCATTTGCCTCACATTATGGCACAGCTCAGCTGACTTCCACAAGGTTTGTCTGTTTCCAAATAGTTTCATTTACATTAAGATTATTAGGATCAAAGTAGAACTATTCATTATCTGTCTTTTTAAGATTTTGTTCCATAAAAAGTACTTGATTAAAATTACTATGAAGTTTTTTCCTGAAGTGGGGAACTGAACGACGACAAAAAAAGAGTGAAGGATTTTTAAAATACAATGGGAAGCCTACAAACTCACCCCAGATTCAGACATTTTTGTATATACAAACAAATGTTTTTTTGTTGTCTTGCAAAGTTTTTCCCAAGTATCCCAGCTGTCAGGGTGCTGCACTGCTGGCCAGGTAAATGTCCAGCAGTGGCCCAAACCAGCTAGTGGGTGGGGTTGGGCAAAAAGCCCTGGCCTGATTGGTTGGTTGGACAGAACATGAGTAAGATAAAAGATGAGCAGACAGTGATATGTGTCCAGAGGAGATCATAAAAATAGAAGCTGGTGTTCGGAAGCATGAAGCAAGCAGGATGTGTTTCAAACTACTAATCACTTTAGGCATTTGCTTCCTCTTTTGTTTCCAGGTAAAAGCCAGCAATAGGGAAAATAGCTTCCATGTTTTCAGCACGCTCAGGAAAAAAACCCCTTGCAATTTATTTGTATGTCACAGCTTCCCTTTTTTCTTCATGCCCTGCCCTCAAAACACGGTGGGGGCTATACTTCTAACTCTTTAGTTAACAGAAAATAGAGGGACTTTTTACTTTTTCACAGGTGAATATTCAGGCTCATTTACTTATTGTTTCTTTCCATCAGAGAACGCTATCCACCTTAAGGTTTGTATTATTTGTTTTTGAAGTTATTACTTACACCAAAAGCTATGATAAATGTGGTGACAAAGATGGTATATCCAAGAAGAAGGCACCAAACCCACCAGATCTTATCTGATGTTGTACAGTCTTTGCATTTCAAATCTGGAACAAAGAGAAGGAAAATTAAATATTTGAAAGAATTAGTGAAAATTGACCAAATGGCGATTGTCTTTGTTTTCATCACATTTTCTTTTACTGTTTTTTCAGGAGTTAAGCTTATCTCTTTTTACTCCAGACATGAGATTTCTGAACCTGTTGCAAATTACTTATGCAATGGAAAGTAAATAAGATTCTCTGTTTAGTAGAAGTGGGATATATGAAAACATCTGTTATGTAGAAAAGGCAATGTAAAACACAGTTATCTTACCAAGTCTCATAGAACTTTTCTTCCTTTTTTTTTTTTTCAGGCTATAACTAACATATGCGTATGGTGTAATTGTCAATAGAATTTCCTTGATAACTGGTTTTTTTTCAGGAAACCTGAAGAATTGTTGGACAATTTTCAAATACAGTGTGAAATCTAGAATGAGAAACTGATTTGTGGCATTTTAGCACTTGCGAACCTGATTTTCTGGAAAGTTCACATAAAGAAAATTTGGCTCACGTGAATTTGTGTATATCATTCACTGAGGTCATATGCTCAGTGGAATTCTGGAAATTCAGTTCATAATTAGAAGATGGGGAAAATTTATAAATTATTGAAAAATATTTTGCCATCAAATGGAAATAGAACTCTGCTGCCACATATCCCTACTTCTGTGTGCAGTTTCTAAAACCAGTCACACTGCTGTGTGAATTTACTGTACATTTTTTAACAAATAGGAAGAGAAAGTCCAAGCTACACTTTTCAAGAGACCATTTGTTTATAAGGGCTGAAGAAAATTATAAAAGCGGTTACCAGGGGCTTGGTTTGGGTGTTTATAAGATTGGCATAAAGACTCAGCAAATGTTTGCAGAGGAGAGTAAGAAAAAATATTAAAAGAAATACCTAAGTACAGACACCAAAATATCATGTATTTTGATATATATTTTGATATGTAAAAGATATGAACCAGTGAACTGAACTGGTTTAGATCCACAGAACCTCACTGTCCCTGAGAAGTCTGTCCAGCTGTATAAATAGTTAGCACCAAACAAATGTTGTACCTACCCTCCCTTACTTGTGTGATGGTACACTGCTCCTTTACACCTTTCTTTTGGCAGACACAAGCAGTAGCAGAGAAGGCAGTGAGGCTGAAGGAAAATTTATTTTCTCTTGCACACAACAATTCTGTTTTCTATCACTCCCCTTTTTGTGCTCCCAAACGTTCCTTACCATGCACAGTCAGTTTGGTGCCATTTCCACACTTGCCCTGTATTTTCTCTGTTAGCATCACATCACAGAAATAGGAGTTAGTGGCGTTCTGGTCAACGTTGCTCAGTTTTAAGATGGAGAATCCCCTGAGGATGTTTTTTGTTATCTGCACCTGCGTCCCGCCTGTGCTGGGGCTCGACTGGAGGCTCTGCTGCTTGTGGCAGTCAGGACCTTTCCTCCAGTAGACCACTGGCTCCTCGTTCTGCTCGCTGGGGTACTCAAACACACACAGCATCCACACCGTGGAGTTGAGGAGCACGCTGGCATCTTCAGGGTATTGCATGACCGAGAGCTGCGGCCCGCTGCTGGCTGGGGAGGTAAATAAAGCACATTCAGGTAAACCAGAGGAATCTCTCCTCAGCAGGGTGGTCTTGGCCAGCAGGGCACATGGGTGTGGCCAACACATGGATGCACAGAGAGGAATACACAGCTACAGGCATCTACAGTGAAAGGTGCACTCCAGTGAAGCAAGAAAGTTTTGCTACAGCCTTATGAGAAGCCACAAAACCAGGTTTCCATTGTAAATGTCCTTGTATTTGTAAAATTATTTTCAAATGAAACAGGTTTGTCTGTTGAGTTGCATATGCATTTTTATATGGAGTGTGAAAAATTGGAAAATCATTACTAAGAGCAGATAAAACTTTGTTTAAATATATAAGAACAAAATTATAAGATTTTTTAAATGTCTGGTTACTCCTGGGTTTTTATAGTCATTCTTTTTAGACCTTTTGTCATTTCATAGTATCATAGATTGATTTGGGTTGTGAAGGACTTAAAAATTCATCTAGTTCAAACTTCCTGCCGTGGGCAGGGCCACCTTCCACTAGATCAGGTTTGTCAAAGCCCCATCCAACATGGCCTTGAATGCTTTCAGGGATGGGGCAGCCACAGCTTCTCTGGACAACCTGTTCCAGTGCTCCACCACCATCACAGTAAAATACTCATTTTCAATATCCACTCTAAACCTTACCTCTTTCCATTTAGAACTGTCACCCCTTGTCCTATCACTACATGCCATTGAAAAGGCATGTAATTTGAACATAATTACTAAGAAATGAGTTTTCAGAAATTGTGGGTCTTTGTTGAAAGAGATTCCTGGAAGTTAATATGAAACATCTTTTAAAATAGTAATAATAATCCAGAAAAGTTTTTGGGTCTCTCTTTTAATTTGGGCAAAAGTATCTTAAAACATCAATATAGCACATCAAAAGCAATATTTCACTGCCTGTAGAAAACCAGTCTCATCTCAGTTGAATGAGGGAGAGGTAGATAACTTTGTGAAGTGAAAAAGATGGCTCATATCTGAAATATCTTCTGCATTTTAATCAGGCCATTAAAAAAATTACTTTTTTTTTCTTTTAAATTCTTTGGTTTAAGTGACTACATTTAAATGAACTTTTAAAAGTTCTCCAAGACACAGTTTTATAAAAATTCTGAAATAATATATTGGTTAGTTCAACTAATTATGAAAAAATAGCTATGAATCTGTATTTTCTAATTTTTCATTCAGATATAATTTTAATTTTGCTTCAGATACACTTTTAATTTCTATCTATTACTTTAAGTATTTTAATACTTTTTTTCCCCCGTATTTTTATTTTCCTCCATAAAACAGCACTTTGAAGAGTTTAAGGACTAAAACTGAGCAAATGACATTTTTATCCTTGATTATTAAATTAGCATTCTGTTCCTTAATTAGGGTTTGGTGAATTCTGGGATAAAATAAATAAAGATTAAAAAAACAAATAAATAAAGATAAAAAAATCCCTACTTACCAGCAAAGTAAGTGAAGTAAATTGTCGTAATTAATGTACCAAATTGCATCATTTTCTTGAGATTGCTAATGCAGAGATTTTAAAACCTCATCCAAAACTACTGATAACAGAGCTTTCAGCAAGTAGCTGAAAAGTGAATTCAAGCTCTGCTAAAAACATGTTTTTAATCTTGTTTTTAAGGGGAGGTTCTTGTGGTTTCATTCACTGTAACTATTTACCTGTGTACCATCAGGCATCTTGAACATTGCAACATCTTAGCTTCTAATATAGTTTCAGATTTAACTCCACTGGGTTTATTTTTCCATTCTGAGAATTTTATTCAAATGGTTAGGAATGGGATTGGTTTTGTAGAGCAGATTTTCTCAAAGGTGCCCATCTCAAAAAAAAAAAAAAAAAAAAAAGCTAAAACTCTCTAAGGTTGGGAGCAGTGCCTATGGTGCAATACAGCAAAGTTTGCATTAGACACCTAATTTCTGATGGTTTTCCTCAAAGTTCCATTTACACCTTAAACACCACATGATGAATTTGCTTTTTCTAGTATTGATCCAATTAGAGAAGTCAAATGTACTACAGGAATGATTCAGAGGAAACATTATTTCTCTTTGCTGAAGTGATGCTGAATGTTTAATTATCATCCTGCAGTCCAGGACATGTGAACATTGGCTGCCAAGAACTATATGGTCGCAAAGAGGGCAATGTATTTAACTATATACCTTCTGGATTTACAGGAGCCCACTGGGTTAGTGAATGTCCTTGTAGCATCTTCTATACATAGAATATTAAATTACATCCAAAAACGTTACTCCTCAGCTTAGTTAAAACTTGTTACCCAAACTCAATGCCTACAGATTTAAATGTTTGAGTTTGGCTAAGAGATAACTTCCATGGGAATATCCAGTTTTGATCTGAAGGCTTTGAGAGATAGTGTCAACACGCTGATGGTCAGCTGCTGCAATGACTAATCACTGTCACCAGGAATGGATGTGCCTTGATTTGTATTCTGAGCTCTGTCCTCAGCTTCTTATCACTGAAATAGCTTTGCATCATCTCTATAGCCCTTTACTACCCACACCCCCTTTTTTTAAGGTGATACTTATACATTATATCGGATAATTTTCTGATACAATTTTTCAAAAAACCCCCAAAATTTCTTGCAACTGTTGTGATTTAAAGCAGGACTCCTTTGAAACCCCCTTATTCAGGGTTAAGAATTGAATTTCTATTCTTTTGTCCCTCTATCTTTTTTACAGATACAAGAATATTCCTCCACAGAGTCCTACTGGGAATTCCCTGTCAACTGATTTTCTATTTGCAGTGTATCTTTTCAGAGTCACTGCTTTCTTATGTGGTACAGGAATATTGCACATTCTTTAAATAAAATTAAGGCTACAATCAAACCCTCCAGCTTTCCAGTAGATGCTGTGTAAGGATGTCTCCTCAGTGGTAACTTTCAGAGTTGTTTTGTTAAACTGATCTTCTGTCACTGATTGTATACTCTAATAATAATTTGCACTTATGTCTTAAAGAATTAAATTCTTTCAATTTACATTTATTCAAAGGTACATCCCAGGGGAAAAAAACCTCAACTAATTGTGTTACCTCATTTTGTTATCAGCAGATAAACACATGTATTTAATTATTTTTACCAACATTTTAATATTAGAATATCTAATTGTATATGCTTTTAATTCATCATATTTGAAATTAACCAGGTTAAATAGAGAAACAAAAGGAAGTGCAAACCAGCAAATTTCCTGTTATTAGACTGTAACTCCTCAGATAACACTCTATTTTTATCTGTAACGTTTTGAAAAACAGTGACAAAAGCCCTTTGAGATACTGACTTGAATAGGAAAGAAGAGAAAACTGATCAAAGACAAGCATAAATAAATTAATGAAGCTAGTCTGGGATTCACATGTGCATTTAAGCAGCTATTCAGTATCAGAACAAGTGGGGTGGGCTTTTTTTGTTTTGTTTTCCTGAAAATTAATTTAATTATTGATATAGCAACGTAGTTGCTTCATTGTTTATCTTGGTATCTTGATTCAATTAATTTGGTCGTGATAAAGTTTAACATGTTCTTAATAATATATAATTACAATAGTGTTGAACTATACTACTGAGTAGAATTGCAGACTATAACTAAACATTGGTTTATTGGCTGAATATTCAGAAAACAGAAAGGCTTACCTACAGTTGTGACTACCTAAATAATTAAAAATTTCTATTTTAATTGCTTGAAGTTTCTGTTTTACTGGTATACAAGGCAAAAAGTAGGTAATATCTTTCTAAAATACTAGAGAAAATTACTAATGAGCTGAAATTCTGCCATAGCCTCAAGGTTTGGCTCACCAGGATCTGTGTTCATACAGACAAGCTTGTTCTTGACTCTTTTTCTGTTCATTAAAGATGTTTGAGAAGAAGCTGTGTCCCATAGGAGTGATAAGCAGGTGGCATAAGCACTGTCAGGAAGAGAAATCAGATCACTTTTGTACTTTGCTATGCAAGGGAAACTTATGGCTGAGAAAACATGATGACAGATTTGAAATAAAGAAGAGTTTAAATAAGATGAAATATAAAAAAGCTCTTTTATGGCATAGAAGAGGAACTATTAAAATGCCCTTGAATAAAAAGTACTTTTACTCTCTAGCACAGAAGTGATATTAATCTTTAAATATTTTATATTTTCCCTGTGCATTAAATGCCTGGCAGACAAGATTTTAAGATTTGAAACTTCCAACATGTTAGGAATGGGGCAATGACATTATAATATTAAAAAATAAATGCATAACTTTGAGATACCTAAGGATCAGTTTATAGATCTATTTCAGGACAATTTCACGATGATGAAAATAAGAATTGGGTCTATGATGATATTAAAGACATGCTAACATATAAATACAATCACATTTAGATTTTATGTCATGTCCTTGTGTGGTTTCTTATTCTGGCTTCAACTGTAATTCTAGGAAATTTAGAAATTTGAGTTAGATTACCTGAAAAGTATAGTTTTAATTTTCTGCTAAAAGAAGGATTAGATATAGACTCATAAAAATGTCAATACATCTTAAAAAGGCCTTAATTCCACCTGATTATTGTTCTTCCACAGGACTGGAGAAAAACAGGGAGGTATGTAATGAATAGACTGTAGGCCCTCCATTATCAGCATTATTTTCCACTATGCCAAGACTTATGTGATAGTTGAGGATGTAACTGAGTGTTTGCCTCACTGCTCTGTGGTTGCAGTCTGGAGGAGTGGCACAGTTATGTAGTGGCTAAATGAAAAACACATACATAATTTGTTTTGATAACAGTATCACCAAAAGATGAGAAAATAAATGATGAGCTAATTTCCAGCTGATGCAGTGAAACAGGATAACAAGACATGAGGAATAAGTCTATCTCAGATAGTAATATCCTTTACCAATCCTCATTTGAAGGTATTTTTCTGTGAGAAATAATCAAGCATTTTATGGAGTCTTTAAAAGTGGAGATGAATGTGGCTTCATGAAATAAAACTGCCTTGTAGTTTGACAACTACCCCAAAACAGCTACTTTACAATACAGAGCAGCTTAAAATAGGCATCTCCTTAGCATATGTTAAACAAATAGCATAACTTGTGTTCAGTTTATTGTTTATTCATAATAGAGCAGGCAAACACAATAAAATCTTCCTAATGATGAAGAACAGAAGATCTCTGGAATAGCTGCTCTGGTGAGGCTGGAGGCATTTGAGAAAGATGAGGCAAACATGATACAGATTATGTGGATCCAGCACTGTCTGACAATTGAGGATGTGATTTGTTGCTGCTGAGTGTGTATGGTCTTTTTCTACTCAGGTGTACAAGCTGAGAGAGAGTTGCAGCAATAGCACAGACTCAGAGAACCCACCTAACTTCAAGGCTGCTTTATGACCAGGGACTGTTCCTGAAAACTTCCGAGCAAACCTGCAGGTTCCCCAGTTAAAGAGGAGGATGTAAACTCTTGCTAGGTGTCTCCATAACAACCCATTTTCTGTCCTAGTAAGAAGTTGAAGTCACTACACAATCCTTTTCAAGGAAAAACAGGAAAATACAGGCGTATAAATGAAATTCAGAGGGGAAAAGAAAATACTCTAATGGTACCCTACATTCAAACTGAGAGAGGAAATGGATGAAAACACAGATGGAATATGGAAGAGCATATAGTCTTATTTGACCCAATTTGCAAGCTTATTTTAATTATTTAGTAGTTTCTATTTTTTATAGCCAAGAGATGGTATGCCATGAACACCAGACTATTTACCATGTATAAACATCTGTTTACTAACCACTGTGAATTAAAATTACCCCTATTAATTTGCAATCTGCAGACCAAATTTATGCAGTGTTCCCTTCAGTTGCTCCATCCCTGGATTGGATAGAGCTCTGAGCAGCCTGGTCTAGTGAAAGGTGTCACTGTCTATGGCAGGGGGTTGGAACTAGATGAACTTTAAGGTCCCTTCCAGCCCAGACCATTCTGTGAGCAGGTATGGATAGAGATGCCAGTAGTGCAGGTGAGTAGTAGATCTGCAGCTTGGAAATTAGAGTAAATTGCTCGTGAATTCAGCTACCCCAGGAGTGTTATGTTACTGATAAATTTAAAAGTATCTACTATTTAAACAAAGATCATCTGAAATGAAATGTTATCCAAGTAAGAAAACTGACTGTTAATGAACATTACTGGGTGGAATCTAAGCTGCTAGTTTAATCAGAATAGTTGGACATAAGGAATATGATACTTTTTACACAGACCTATGTAGAACCTGTCACCATTTCTCTCTGTGGACACATCTGCATGCTTTTCCCTCTAGATGAAGCACACTTCCACATTCTGGAGGCTTCTTCCATGTTCTCTGAGTAGATATGGAACAGGCTTAGACTAAAACACCTTCATTTGGCTGTCTGTGTCTGTAGAGGGTACTTGAGCAGCCACCATAGTCCATGGAGATCCTGCCACTGCATGTAAGGGAGTTTATGAGACACTGGCATAGTGGTTCAACATTCTGATCCTGGAGATACCTGAAACTCATAATTCCATAGTTTCACTAATCATATATAATCCTCTAACACTGCATGTAGAGATCCAGTCCTTGATATGTGTTCAGAGTATTCTCAATGTGCATGGTCAGCACTGAACTGCCTCAAAAAATCTGTGATGAACATGTTTTTTCCTGATGTTGCACAGCACTTGCTTAAGAAATGGAAGCTACAGTCTCTCCTCAGCTTACCAAGGTGAAATTTTGCATTTCACAAAACATCAGAACACAGAAAAAACCAAGGTATTATAGAGTCAAAACACCCTTCCTTTGTTGTTTTTTCTCCATCTTTTCTCCCTTGGGTCTCATCTGCATTTAAAATGGAGATCCCCAGATCTGGAAGTGTAATTTACCCTTTCAAATTGCAGAAAGTTTACTGAGACAGTCCTTGTAACAGTCTCTCAGTCTCATGAATGCTGCCACCACAGTGAAAACTCTGGAGCAGATGCTCTTACTCTTCACAGTCCTGCTGGCCAGAGAAAAGACTAAGTGAAGTGTAAGTCAATCCTTACATGAGATACAAAAGACATTTTTACCAGAACTGTCCTTTGAAACTTTGAAACAGAAAAGACGAAGCCTTTTCAGAAGTAGCTCTGTTCACTGCCAAGTCAAGAGGTGCTTTCTCATATCAAAAGTAAGCAACACACTTACCAAACCTAATGTACGTGTTCTTCATCTGTTGGCAGGAAGAATAAAAATACTATGAGATCTTTCTGTTTATCGGTTTCACCTTGAGACATATTAACACTCTTTGAACAATTCCTTTAACAGAATATGATCATTTTCCCCTTTCAATCAAAAGCCATTTCATTACCTAGCATTCCCTAAAAGTTTTAATTTTTTTTAATTGTCATTAACTTCAAAAAATACTTGAGGTGCAGGATATAAGTCTGAAATATAACTCTGTTCCTTGAAGTATTGATAGTTTTTCTAAGTGCTTATGTCAGTGTTGATGGATGAATGTGTAACAAAGCAACCACTCTTAGCCCTGTGTTTGTGCCCTTCAAATTCCACTCACATTATACCAATATTTAGATATTCTACCACTTGTATATCAAGCCACAGGTTTCTATCTCTACAAAAAGTATATTTCATGCATGGAAATAAAGAATGCAAAGAGGAGAGATAGAGGAATGAAATGTTACATTTTAAAAAAGAGGAAGAGATCATCCAAAAGATATATGTAAAAACCCAAATGCATTTATGTATCTTTAGATCAGTGGTCCCCAGTCTACAGCTCCCAGACAGAAAAAAAGATTTTTTCCTGTAAAAGTTGTTAATGTTCTTTACAGATGCAGAAATAAAATCACCTGATAAGGATTGCTTTACTGTATGAGAATAAAGGCTCGGATTCCTAACAATATTTTTTATATTGGCAGGGTGATATACAGAGGCTTGTATTATAGAGTCATAGAATGGTTAAGGTTGGAAGGGACCTTAGAGATCAACTAATTCCAATCCCCAGCCTGCCTTTTTCTCTTACTTTAATAACTTTATCTAGGTTACAGTGCTGGCCACCTTTTACCGTCATCCAGCAATTAAGGATCATCTAAGAGTAAGGACCTTAAAGCTAGTAAGGCTTTTTCAGCAGCCCAGCACATTTGTTCTCAGCCAGCAGCAATCACAGGTGTTAACAGTGAGGGAACTAAATGACTGTTTTCTATCCCTGTGGAGAAGCCAGCAGCAATCAGAGAAACAGATGGGATAGCAAGAGTGGTAATTCAAATTCTTATACACACACGAGATTGAACTGCAGAGTAGTTGGTTGTTACATTACACAGCAATTGTTTTATGTGTTACACTGTCAAACTGAAACAGTGAAAATGCTGTGTGTTAAACCACTGATAGTGACTGGAGAGATAAAGCTTGGTATTTTTCATTTGCTCTCTTAGTGTAGGGGATTTTCATTGGTTAGGGTTTTTTTTTCTTTTTCATTGTTTTGTTTGTTTGTTTGTTTAAAGCTAGCAAAAATCCACAGGAAAATGGATGCTTTCTACTGCTAGTCTAGTGGGCTTTCCATCTATCAGAAATCTGAATATCCAAAACTCTGTTATGTGATGTTGGCTAGTTTTAGAGTAGGCAGATAGTTCCAGAATCGGAGTTGATACAATTTTTGAATCTTTGAGGGCAGTCACACTGGGTGAATCTGGAATGAAGAAGTAATGATGAAGTTTTAGTCTGTTGTGATACCTCTCTGTTCTATGAGGAGCACAAATACATTTTCCACAAGTAGAAAATCATTATCAGCATCTGTTTTTTTTCTTTATGCTTCAGAAGATAAGGCAAAGATTCTTCTGATGTTTTCAAATCCTGCTTTTGAAAAGGAAGTTCGAGCATTATTGAAATTCTCTTCAATAGCATTTAATAATAGTTATCTATTCAATAGAAAGTAAGGTAATCATGTGACAGATGATTGAGGAGATTGGAAAAGATGAATGTAGACAACCTATAATTTCTGTTTCTCATCTTTCCTCTCTGTTTCAATTGCATTTTGTACTTTTTATATGATTATTATGTCATGTTTGAGCAATCAAATGTGAGAAAAGTAATGGAATTGCACATAGTTCTCTTATTCTGGTCTCTTACATCATTAGCTTTTAAATTATATTGATTTTTGAAAACATAAACAAACCAAGTATTAATGACATGCAACTTCAATTCACATTTTCAGACAGTTCTGTCACCTACACCATATTTAGATTATGATAAGCACATTGCATTGTTTAATTTCTTTTATTGACCATGTGTATTGAATTAGATCCAGAGGCTTCTACTTACTGAAACATCTAATTTTTTTTTCTTGTTAATTTACAACAATTTAATCAGTTTAGTATTGTAGAAATGTGGATAATTAGCTGTGGAGGGTATATAAAAACATTTTCATCACAAGCAAATAACTAAGGCACAAGTTAGTACATAATCTTTACTGAACCATTTAAACTTTTGAGTCTCAATTTACCTTTTGTAAAGTGGGAGAGATGATTTTTTTTTTCTATTTTCATTCTCTGGATTTCCAAGGGATGTCAGACCAGCAACTGCATCCTCTCGTTTATTTATACAATGTCAGAGAGAAACATTTTCATGTTCTTGGTGTGTTGTCATTTTAGTGTCACTAAGACATCTGCAGATTATAGGTAGCCTCTGCTTGAACAAAGTTGTAAAGGTGTTCAGGTAGAATCAGGCTAAGTCTGGCTTTTTACAAAAGCCAGTTCTCCAGCAGCCCCAACACTGTCACACTGTCACCAAGTTCTTTATGTAAAATTTCTCAGGGTTTGTTTGTTTGTTGTATGTAGCCTTTTTTTTTTTCTTCTTTTTTTTTTTTTTTTGTTTTTGTTTTTGTTGTTATTGTACTGTTTCAGTTTTGCTGGTTTTATTTTTGTGAGCTGGGAGGACACTTAAATTAGCAATTCTAACGTATTATATGTTGGACGTTTAAATATGTTAACATTACAGTTAAATTGTAATGTTTAAGCTCCTAAAAGAACATTGCTGAGTGCTACGGGAACTCTATTTAATAAAAGCCCATTCACTTACAACAGTAAAGAGGAAATAGTAAAAAAGTAGATGCCCATGTTGTAAGACAGAGCACTGAACGTAAGGAAAAATATTGGTACTTTCAGGAAGTTACAGGAGTTACAGGAAATCCTTAGAAGTCGCTGTTTTATAGTCACAGTATTTAATTTGTTGCTGTGGTGATAAATGAAGCAGTTGATTTTTTGCATTTGAAACTTGAATTAAATATTCTTCTCACATGAGAAATGAGAGGAATTTTAGGAACTATTACTTAATATAGCCAGCCACGTTAGGAGCCAAGTTTTCTGCAGCAGGGGCAGTAGCTGAAGAATTTGTTGATTCCTGTTCTGCCTCCATTTGCTGAACCAAAATGTTGTTTAAACAGCACCAATTAGCCCTAGTGACGCATCAGTAACGTCACTCTCAGGTGACATCCCTGAATGATGGCAGATGGTATCTAACCCACCTGTCAGATCCTAATAAACAGAGGTCAGATCAGCATCTGTCAGCATTTCTACAAGCTTGATGACATAAAACAAATATAATTTAATTCTGTTGTTTGTTCAGCGTGGAAGGGCCTTTTAACGAAAATATAAGATGATAAATAACAAGTGATTCACCAAACTTTATTTCTGTATGGTTTATGCATTTAGAAGTCAATTTGCAGATACTGTTCATAATAGTTTTCTTCAAGTAAATGACTAAAAATCTTTATCAGCAGAATGATAGCCACTACAGATAGTCTCAGGATGAGACTATTGATTTCTAGTCAAATAGTATAAGCCCCAGCATCATTTGATGAGAGGTATGTTAAAGTGTCAAGGAGGCACTATGATTTTCATATTAAAAAAAATGCTTCAGAGGCATGGTGAATACAGATAGATTCTATGACTTCTGAATGACAAAATCTTGAACATTTTTCCTGCCACATGATCATATTCTGTAGTGTTAAAAGGTGTTTGTTGCCCAAGATTCTTTAATTTTAGACTTCATTACAGATACATGTATGCTGCAAAAGTAGAAGCTTAATTAAAGTGCAAAAAATTTATCTATGTGAAAAATTCCTACTTTACTTTTCTGATCTTGTCTTTAAAAAGTGTATTTGTCTATGGAGGTAAAGGTAAAGGAAGTAGGAGAAGATGAGGGAGGGAGAGAGAGAGAGGGAGAGAGGAAGAGGGGACAAAGGTAGAGAGAAGAGGGAAAGAAAAAAGTTAGAAAAGGAGAAATAGAAGGAAAATAAAGTGAGAGGATTATGAAGTGTGTTATGCATGATGGGGGCTGATGGGAAATTTTGAAATTACCAGAGCCCACTGCTGAAGAAAGAAGTAGCAAAGTGAATTTTAAATGTCTGTGTCATGTGTCTGTGCAGTGTAATAAGGGTAAGCTTAATGTTTTAAAGTGTCTTTTTATGTTTTTCCATCTTTCTCTGCAGTAATAAAACTGGAAAAGAGTTAAGAAATTTTTCAAATACAGTTAGGCATGGAGTCTTATTTTTCATTAGAGATCTATCTGGCTTTTAGAATTTGGCTCTCAAAGAAAGGCAGGGTCAATTGGTCAGAATTTGACATATCTTAAGACAAGCTTCTCCTTTTCAGTGCAAGGAGTTTTATGAGGGTGACTTGCCAGAGCTATTCAGAAGGTGGCAAAAATTTTCCAGACAGCTGTCTTTTGAAGAAATGTCCACTTCCTATGATTTCAGTTCACTCCTTTACCCTCTGTCCATCACCTTTTTTGGTGTAATGTTATTGTCATTAGTTATAAATAACGTCAAGGATTATTTATTAAATTTATGATAATAGTCCTCTTCTTCTTGATCATCACCACAACTGCCCTAGAATTTTCAAATGAGTCCTGTCACTGCCTGATTTAGTTGGCAGCCTGCCCCAACCTTTGTTGTTTTATTACTGGTAGAAGTTGTGATATGAGAGGTACATGGTTCCCAGTGGCAACAAATGTAAACAGAAAGCAAATAGACCTGTCTGGGAAACCTCAAAAATAACACATCTAACCAAAGAAACCACAACATTCATGGGGCCTTAAATGAGGCTGCCTTCCTTTGATCTATTCACTAAGCTAATTGTTTTTATGGTTGGCAGGACAGGCTCTTTTAAAAAGCCAGGAAGAAGAATGCTCTTTTCCTAAGTAACAGAATTAGTTTTGTGGCTACTTTATCATAAAGAGTAACATCACAAAGGCTTTCATTGTGTCATGTGGGAGAATACTATTTTAAGGGGAATCATTATGTTTCTTAACACCTATATAATATCTGCTCTACTTTATCTATTAGCTCTTTTATCAGTGAAGATGTTCAGTTATCAGTTATAAACTGTAAGATTTTGTGGCAAATACCATAGCAAATTAATCTTCTATTTCTCCTTTTTAGCAAGAATAGTTTCAGACACAGGTGCCCTCTAAGATTTGCACATCCTTGTACCTCTGCTGCATAATTTGCATAATGGAGCTTTCCTGTGAAGTTGCTGTTTGCTCTGCAAGGCACTTCAGAGTAAGATTCTGATTATGGAGGAACTACAGAAACTACAGAGAGATATTACTGCTTTATTTTAATGTCAGGGTGAATCAGTGTGTGTGGCTTTTTGTGTCTCCACAGAGATCTAACCCAGGAATCAATAGCTTTCCTGCTCACTGCTGGACCTTACCCTGCGCTCAGGTTTAGTGTGGTGATCCTGACTTGTTTCAGAAATATCAACAAAACTGAATGGGCACTCCCAGAGACAATAAAACACTGTTTGGGTTATTGTTACCCACCTCTAGGTCTGGAGGATGTCTTACCTTGATATTTAGTTTTGAGGGATGATATCACTGTTTTGTCACCTCTCACTTTCTGTGTAGCTGAAAGCCAGCCTCAGTCCTGTAGATGACCTCAGTTCAGGACTGAGGATAAAACAGGCTAAAGCCAGGAAAGGAGCTGCTTTCCAGGAAAACCTGGACATGTACCCCAAGTAATGCATGTTGCTTACAATGTCACAGCAGGAAAGCAGCAGGCCCTCACTGTAAAAAAAAAAAACCAAAAAACAAAAACAGGAATAAAGGATTATAAGCCCTTAGAACTGGAATCTAAGTCTTGCTTCAATATTACCAGAAGTTTTAAATAGAAGGAAGAAAACTGACGCCTCTAATTGCCTTATTAATTATGTCACCTCTGATGTTCAGATCTAGACCTATTAAGGTTGATGTTTTAACATAGCTTGGCATTTTAACTTTGCCTACAGCACTAACAAGGGAGTATTCAGACAAAAATAATTCTCAAAAATTATGGGATAGGTACTTTTGTATCTCTTTTCTGGCTACATTATACTATGATTTTGGAGCTTTCTTTCTGTGGTAAAGATTATATGTTGCTGGATCTAAAGACTTTCAAGGAACTTCCTATGATGGTGCCTGGCCTGAGAAAAGATGGAGACATTTGGAAAAGTTTCAAATATTAGATATTGCAAAACATTTTAATTTTAACACATATAATATCTATGTCTATTTATCTATATAGACTTGTATTTAGATGCATATATTTGAGTTTATGGTTTATGTTTGTGTTTCATACTATTGAAGGAAAATATTTATGAAAATTCAATGCTACCTTTGTTCTGACCTTATTTTGCTTGAATTTGGCATACAGTTTCTCCTTCTTTTTCCACACTGAGCATAAATACCCAGATAAATGTAAAATACAGAATGGTGTGTGGAGAATTTAAAAGGTGACCATAAGTCCTAAATGAATGCCTAAAATACCTTGATGTAGACTGAACGTTTCTCTACATTTTAGAGGTAGGATTAATTACATTAATCTGCT
Organism: Melozone crissalis; assembly: GCF_028551555.1. Taxonomy (NCBI): domain Eukaryota; kingdom Metazoa; phylum Chordata; class Aves; order Passeriformes; family Passerellidae; genus Melozone; species Melozone crissalis. Next base: position 54,388,299 of record NW_026535791.1, on the reverse strand, counting down.
TGACATTTTCTCAGTTTTATTCAGGCATTTTCACTTTGAGTAAGTTGCCTTAGTCTTCTTATAAATGTACTGGTTCTGAAATGCAGTGTTAGTAGAAGCTACTACCCAGGGCTCCCCCTTAACTACTTACTAACTAGCAAACTTTTTAATCTATTTACTTAGTTACTTATTTTAGTTTAAAACTTCATAGACTTTAAATGATGGGGTTTGTATTGTACTATCACCAGAAGTCCCCCAGTTGACAAGTGGCTAAAATTATTGGTGCAAGAGTCAAATTCCTTTTTTCAGTGGTTTGCAGTCTAGGTAATACAGTGAATATATCTATTTATTTTGCTATGTCATTCAAAAAAAAAGACTTGGCTATTAAGTACTATGATTTTCAGCCCATATTTTTCAGTTCCTTCTTTCTTTCCGTTTATCATAATATTTAGTGACATAATTAGTTTTATAAAATACTGTAGATATAAGATAAATATAAAACTTCAGACATGTGGTTTCTATAAAAAAGCTTGATAATTTCGCTGGCTGTACCAGTATGACTTTGACATATATCATACCTGCACACAAGGTAGCTGTTATTTTTGTCTTAGCTGCTTCAGTTAAGCAAATGCAAAAACTATTACATGTGCATCAATTTTGTTCCCCAATTAAATGTCTTTAACATTATTTTCCCCACAGCTTCATTCTGTCTACCAAGTGAGATGTCCTTTTTATGTATGTGTAGGGCTGAGCGTCTGTTTCTATGGGGAAGTTCCATTAGACCATAATAATCTCCAGTTAATTGCACAGCAAATATTTATTTCTCACACATCAAATTACTGAAACAAGTTTAGTGAAAGACCACATCAGCTTGGCAAACAACACCTGTCAAGCTATATAAGCCTCTAAAGGCATTCTTGGCAGAAATCCTGTATCTTAAAGAATTGTGTACCCTTGGCTGTGCTGTCATCATTTAATTACTAGATGATAATTGTGTTGCAGGTTTGTTTATTGTTGTTTTGTTTTTCACCTAGAAGAACTATAACAAAAGATTTGTTTTCTGTGTTTACTAATGTGACATGCCATGGCTACAACAATTTAACTGAAGAATGATCATTTTCAAGCTTCTAAACCCCCCATTTAATCTTAATATTCAATAAGATTAATTTTACATTAGTATTCAATACTCCTAGAGCACTTACTCCTCTTCATATATAAACATGAAAGGAGCTTTAATTATCAGTTTGATTACTCCACAATAATGACAGTCTCTTTCTTGCCTAAGAGCAACGTGGATGTTTTCATGGGTCTGCAAAAATGATAGTTTCACATCCCACACATCTCTCTGTATTCCCTTCCCACCAGTGCTAATATTCCCTGTGCTGTGTTGTGTGAGAAGGAAATGACATTATATGCAACTTTTTGTAGCAACAAAGGACGATGATGCATGAAGTCATAAAATCTTTTTAAGCAGAAACAGGAAGGCTAAATTGTTCTCTGACTATTTAAGTTCATTTTGATGCTCTAAAATTTATACCATTTTATTAACATTAATTTCTGATAACCTCATAAATACTTATTTTTGCTTGCACAAGCTTTGCTTTTTATGCAATTTATCTCTTCTGAAGCCGACCCAAAAGTAGGTGCATGGAGTTTTTATGACATATAACAATTCATAGTCTGTCCATAGAGATTCAACTTAAATAACTAGGATATTAATTAACATTTTAATTAATAGAATTTAATACCGATTACCTGGACTGACTAGCCCTGTTTATTGTAACATGGAGGAAAACAAGGACATATTGTTGCTTTGCTCTTTTCTTCTTTTATGCCTTTATCTAAAGGTGATTTGCTTGCTATTTATTGTGTGAAGCACACATAGAACTCTGTCCATGAAGGTGGAAAACTTATTCTAAATTCTTCCTGGCTGTACACAAAAATGTAACCACTCTCACTGGGAGATATGGTCATTATAAATCAGGCAAAAAACCCTTGGAAATGCAGAATTCTTTAAATCTTTAAATAAAATCCGCATTTTGTCTGAAATGTGAACAAGAAATGTGTTCTGAAAAAAACCTAATTATAATTTTCAGGTCTTGTAATGTGGATGGATCTGTATAAGTTAGGACTGCCTATCTCTTGCCCATGGGTTAAATAACTTATTTAGAAATGAGAACTTGCCACAAGGAATTTCTAAGTAAAACTTTAAGAATCCTATTTCTTATTGTTACATCAAATTTTCAGGAAGAAATACTCTGCATTTCTTCCTAAAACATTTCTTGCACCGAAAGATTCAATTATTAGAATAAATTTTAAAAAGCATGTAAAGATAACATGTAAAATAAAACCTTCCTGTATTTTAAAAAATATATATATGTATGCATGTATGTCTGTACTTACTGTATATATTTTTTTGCTATTTAAATACTGTCACACTGCAGAGATGTAATGTGAAGCAGAAAATTTTAAAGGTGCTGATTCTAGTGGGAATTACCCTTGAATATGTTATCAGTCATTAAATCGCGTGTGCTTTGGTAATGATTCATTTTGGGAGCATGCACCAGGAAGAATAAATAAAATAATAGAATTTTCTACATCTCTGAAGAAAACATCAAAAACCCAACAACTAAAACCACTCAGAAATATTACAGTTCCATGTTATCTTTCCCAATTTTACCTTGAAATAAGTGATAGAAATACACAGTCCAAAATAAAGTACCCTGTAGCATATGGAACAATCTGTACCTAAAATAGCTTTTCTGTGATATTTGTATTACTGCAGAATTTGATAAGGAAGTGTTTCCTTTTGGGATGCCTTGCCTTGCTTTTGCAAAGGATTAAAGTGACTGTCCCAAACTCTAATGGAGTTAAATCTTATTATTACATAATTTAATATTCTGTAGGTAAGGAACAAAGATGTAGCATTTGAAGTTTGATAGCAATCAGTACGTGCAAAGACAAAATACATATCATGCCTCAGCAAAGAAAAATATATCCTCGAAAACATCCCCACTTCTCTGTCTCCCTCCTTTCCGCTCACACATATTACCTGTGCTATCTGATGTTAAGGGGAAATATTCATGAGAGATGATGTCCTGGTGTAAGTCAGATCTGTGAAAGCAAAAAACAAACAAGCAAACAAACAAACAAAAAACCCCAGCACATGAAATAAAAGTAATGTGTCAAGATAACTTAAAGTGAATCAGAATATCTGCAGTGTGAGAAGCTTGCCAGTGGCATAACACAACCCCGTGGACTGCTCATTAGTAGCAATAGAGAACCTCTGTTTGTCTCCTTTGTGTGTTTTAGAAACTATTGTGCTGTAATCTTGAAAGCAGAAAATCCTCAGCCGGCTAAAACTCTATCATATCAAACATTGCAATAGAACTGTGTATTTGCTAGAGTGTATGAATAAAGAAGATCAGAGGCTGCAGAGGGAGAAAGAGAGGAAAGAAAAAATGAGCAATTTTCCAGTGGGAACGGGATGGAGAGATTTTGTACAAAAAATTATTTCACGGTCACCAGTTCTGATTAAAACCTGCTCAGCTTGCACTCTCTGCTTCTGCTCTGATTGCAAATACTGAGATTTTTGGGTGGCACTGAAAGCCCTGTCCAGGACTTGAGGCTGTGAGGAAAATCAATGAATGGAAAGAGAGTGGAAAGCAAGCAGTGGGCTTCGGAGTGAGAACTCACCCTTCAGTGAGAACTCACTCCAGACTTTTTCTCTTGGGCTTGTTATCTTCCTAAACGAGACTACTCAGTGGTCTTTTTGAATTACTGGAATAGATCTTTGCTGTCTTCTACTGAGTGGAAGAACAGAAAATTTACCTGATAGCATCAGTCCTTGTTGTCTTAGTGTACCAACAGGGATCTCATAAATAATTTTGTAAAGTCCATTCTCTTTTCATAGTTTTTAGTTTGAAGTGGTCCTTATCTAGTACCAGTTAGCATTGCTAAATCCTTCACTAACCAAACACTATTGAAGAACAAGGACAATTAAATATTTGCCAAGTTTTTTATTGAAAAGCCATATCTAAATTGACACAATTCTTAAATCCCCTGGCAATTCCATTTTAGTCCCTGAAAGACGTTTTCCCTTGTTTTTCAGTTTGTCTTACAAAATACATCTCAATTTTAAGACTTCAATTCAGTAGGTAAGTGAATATAGAAAATTTATCACTTCATTGTTTTGTCTGTTATTCTCAGTCACACAATGTCTTAAATTCAAATGCAGATCTCCTACAATTACAGTTCCCTCCTTATCTGTTTCATAAAAGAAATACAACCATGCAGCATGCTTGTTGAACAGATTTCTATTTTTCAAGTGACACAAAGAAAAATACAGTTATTATTCTTATTTCTTATACATGCACAAAACCTGAACTGACACACCTTCCTACTCAGAGCCACAGGATAGTTTATTTTCTGCTGTTAGGTATGTACTGAATGCAAATTTTTAAGTTCACTTACAAAGAACTTTGCTTCGTATGGAAGAACACTTTTGTCAGAAAACTTTAAGAAAACTGATAGGTTTTTCCCTGACTTAATCAGTAGAAGTATTTCCTCTGCTTTCAACAAGACTAGGACTTAAGCCTTAATTTCCAGTCAGTTTTTGTATGTATAAATTTGTAGTATTTAGGAAATAGTAAAGACCTTTTTGAAATCAATCTAACAAATTCCTTAACTTCGTGAAACTGAAATTTTCTGAAACTTTGTATTCTCTCTCTTTTTGTGTATTGTTTTCTTGGGTGTTTGGTTATGTTTTGGGGTTTTTTTTTTATCTTAAAACATTAGCACTTCAGTTTCTTTACATGCTAAATGAGTAGCTTCTGAGAATGAGCAGTTATATCTTATAGGGCTCTTTAGTTCACAAACTGAAGTAAGTTCAGCAGATGTGAGGTCTTTCTGCACTTTTCTATCATCATGCATTTAAGCTTTCTTTTCTTATTTTCAAATATGTTTAAGTTATAAGCTGTGTTCTGTATTTGACAGCTGGAATGCAAAATATAAGGAGTAAAAAAGAAAAGCAACACAGGATTAAAAGCAACATCAACAAGAACAACAACAAAATACAAATAGAACAAAACAAAGGAAACTAATTGAAGACACAGAAATATTTTAGGAAACAAACTTTACTCCCAAGTCAGATACAATTTACAGATATAACAGGAAATAGTTCTTTGTCTTTTCTCAAAGTTACTAAAGGTCTACATTAATTTTTACCTATTAAGGGAAACTTGGATATTTAATTTTCTCTGTCCATTCCCTCAATTTTGAGTATGATAATATGCCTTGCAACTGAATGATACAGACAAGAATTTCTCTGTATTACATTGTATACTCTCATTTGTTTAGAAAATTAAAAAAATATTAAATTAATAATATAACCCTTCATGTAGTTTTTCTATTAATATTTCCTTTGTGATCATTGAAACTTACTTTATTCTATGTGTGTGTTTGTGTTTATCTGATGAGATCATGATGCTGAAAAGCTGAGGAGAGAACTAATAGTGACTTAAAAGGAGATCTGCCTCCTAAGAAAGGAGATCTGCCTCTGGGTAGTGCTGTGACTTACACACTGATCTGAATTCTGTCTTAACTGAAAATACCACTAGGAATTATCACCTTTTTTTAAAAAAGTGTTAATCACTTTATTTATTCACCAGTTGTAATGAACATGCCTTGGGCCCAAGGATGATAAAGACACCATGTGTGTTTATAGGAGGTTTGCAGGAAAAGCAGCTCCGAAATGCCACATCAAAACATAAGCTTCACATCAACTGCGTTATCTTTTATTGCCACACCCACAGCTCTTCCTGTTCACATTCTCACACTTGTATCTAGGGAAACCAGGAAATAAAAATTATTTTTTACCTATCCAGAATATCAGTTTATGACACCAATGTTGATTTATCAAGTAGACAGTTCTCAACGACATTGATAAGGAAATGAGGCCAGAAGTGTTGGTTCCCTTATAGCACAGATATGGGATGGATTTTTTTTAAGTGAATGATCCCCTTTGGAGTATTTTTTGCTTACTATAAAAAGAGGAGTTCCAGGCTTAAAAAAAAAATACACTGGAAAGAGTTTTCTAATCTTTGGACATACGGTTTTTGAGTTTGTTTAAATTAAGATTTGACGACCCATGCACTCAGGGCCTTCTGAATTTCAAGATGTTTGCTTATCTTTCCACCTTGTCAGGATTCATTCATAGTGGTACCTACATTTCCATAGTGTAGAGAGAAGAAGCATACGAGTATTTAATTATCCATGTGAAAGTTGGGTAAGACATGGACCAGAAAAAAAAACTAAATCCTTTACTTCAGCTGGTGCAAAATCTTTTAAATTTAGCAAAAAAAAATCATTTAAGTAGTACCATGGAAAATAAATTGCAGTTACTATTCCAGTAGCAATCTGTTTGGGTTTCAATATTCAAGTTTTGCAGTGAGCTGAGATCAAAGCTTTAAATATGATGCAGAAAGATGTTGTGAGTTAGATTAGAACCCAGTCAGATGGGGTGTCCTTTAAGGAGAGTTATGCCATAAACTTACCTGGATTGGTAGGTATCAGAATATGAGAAGCATCATTTTTATTTCTGATTATAAAAATTGGAGAAATGTGAACAGTTGTAATAAATATGTCTCCCTATGTTAATTTCAAAACTGCGACTACTTTTGTGCAGAAAATGGAAAAATACTGGAAGAATTATGCCAGTTTGCATCTCAAACTCGAAAAGACAAAGGAAATTACCAGGTAAACAAAAAATTTTCCTTTACACATTCTTTCTTAATCAAGAGAGAGGCAGGTGAAGAAATGAAATAGGTTTTCAAAACTTTCCTTGCTCCTGTGAGGTCACAAAATCCATCCCAGTGTATCTGTTATGTGAAAAGACTGAACCTTAGCTTTGGTACAAATATTCAAAGTACAATAGGCTGCTAGTTTTGAAATGTCCAATTTTACATTTTCAGAAACTCTCTTATCTCAGCCTTAGCTTCCAGGAACCCACTTAATGGAGGCTTCATAGGAAAAAGTAGAACAGACTACAGTTATTAAATATATTTCCACTAGCACCATTAAAGAGATGTTCTGCTAATTATGTAACAACTGTCAAAAGACTTTTTCTACTCAGCCACTTCTCTTCCCTGAATATCATGTCATTCTTTCTTTTTATTTTTTTTGTCTTTTTCAAACATATGCTTACCCTTGGTTTCACTATTGCACTCTTATATATATAATTTGTCTGCAATATAACTGGAAGATTGATTTTCTCTTGCATTTTTACATGCAGGAATGAATGTCTCAGATATACACAATTTTTATGAATCATCTTTCATTTTGAACTATATTCTGGAATTTATACACAGAAACAAGATGAAGAGAAAAAGTCTCAAAGAATGAGGCCAACATACCTTTATATTTTACAGGGGGGATAGGTAATTCAGTGTAAATATGTGCAAATATAAAACATTAATCCTGAAAGTGATATTCTGTATGCTCTGAAGAGGCTTATTCTTTTAAATGTTATGTAATAAATGGTTTAAGAAACAAAACAAAAAAAAATTGGAAGAGCTACAATTAATTAATCCCTCTGTTTTTCATTTCCCTGCAGTAGCCCTTTGACTTTAAAAGGGTTTGATTATATTTCCCCTTTCTTGCCAAAAAAAAGAATGTCTCTCAGCAATTCAGTTCACACCCAGCATGGAGGTACTCTGAATTCTTGAGAGTCCACAGGAAACACTTTTTTTGACAGAAGAAATGTGACCAGCAGGAAATTAGTTTGGAAAACAGCTGTGGCTCTTAATATTTAAAGAACTTTCCCACTTATTTAGGTCAAACTGGAAACTCCTGAGTTTGCACTGTTGTGGATTTTTTCTCCCCCCTTTCCCAGCCACAAAGATCTGAAGTATCTTCAGCATTACATTACAGGAAATATTTTGATAAAGGCCCTGTCCTATGTAATTTTTTTGGGAAAGGAGTGCAGGAAACAGGTGAAGGACAAGGAGCATACTGAATCTCAGTGATTCCCAGCTGTTGTTCATTGTACTGGGCAATACCATCAATGAAGAAACCATTAAAGGATGTGATAACTTTAGCCATAGTTGAAGACAAAGATTAAGGAATCTGGTTCAGTGTTCTCAATACTGTGTTGAAGATTTACTTGCTCTTGGTGCAGCAGTCATCTGAGGCTGCACTATCCTTGTACACTCCCTGGAGACATCCACGTTGCCATTAGTGGGATGAAGGCATCCTTGACTACACCCTTGACTACATGAGTTGAGTACCAAACAGGTGGCTTGTTTGTTACCTTTCTTCCACATAACACTCTGGAACCTTCATGCCAATAGCTGATAAATACTCTGTGATAAATACTAGTTTTGAATTCAGAGGTGCTTTTTTTGTCAGAAAATTAATAAACAGTGCTAAGCATTGGTGAAAACAAAATGTTGCAAGAAAATTCTATTTGAAAAGTATACTGGACAAGTTATTTGTCAAATAACATGCTTGTGACTTATTTAACAATCCTCTAAAGGCAGTATTAGAGAAGTGTTCCAGAATATCTGTACTTTCTTTAGCTAACAGTAAAGTTTGTTATGAATTTTTATTTAATTTTCTTTCCTTTCCTTTCCTTTCCTTTCCTTTCATTTCATTTTATTTTATTTTATTTTTAGGTAAACAGCTTTGTGTTTGTCTGATTTTGCTAGCTGATAAACATTGCATCTGGTGGTGGAATCACAGATTTTGCACATTACTATCCATTAACTACATGCAAGAACTGATTCTTACTCTATTTCTTTTTATTTTAGTTTTTTCTCCATTAGTACATTTTATCAAGATTTTCTTTTGTCACAATTGCTACCATGGGGTCATCAGGGATATCATAGTAAGATTTACATTATTTCCTGTTCAAATAAAGGGTAAAATACTTATCTCTAGTCCTAAAATTTAAATGCACATTACGCACACAGCCAACACTATTGTATCAAACAGAGAATGTAACTTCCATTTAAATAGACGTTTCTTAAGAGGAATTAGAACTTGAAAGTAAGAGACGATATTTATGCTATGTTGTTGCTTGTATGATACCATATTTAACTATTGATTTGAAATTTGACCAGTGGAGTACGTTGCATGAAATGAATAGTTAATTTCTCTCTACACAGTAAGAGGGGAACTAATTGTCCTAGAAAGCAGCACACTGAAAATGATGTATTTAGAACCATCTGGCCAATATGGAAACTTATGAGTCTGCACTAGAAATCATAGCTCTTTGTGATTACATTTCTCAGAGTTGCTCCTCTATCCACAGACAGAATTGTTTCTGAGGGAAATTACCCAGAAACATTTCTGAAAAATTGTTAAGAACTGGACTTCATTTTCTCATCAAAACTCACAGGTGTCTCAGAGAACTTCCTGGTCTTAGAACATGCTCTCTTTATGGTCTTTTAGGACGGTGACTGCACTGAAAATTCAGAAGCTGCCATTAACCTGTCTTTCCTACTTTTGAAATCATTAGATAGCTAGTGGGGCATGCAAAGAAAGCTGTGCCAATATGTCCTCCTGTTGTGAAAAGCATTTATTGAACAAAAAGGTTTGAGACCTGTTGGGATACGTTCAGCATGGAGACAGCAAGTGCACAGACAGCAATTTTTCTTAGCCAGCTATCCAACCACAACCACAATTTCCTGCTCTTCTCTGTCTCCTGAAAGCTGCCTTCAACATGACCTCTCTTTTGGAGTGTAGTACAGAAACACTAAGTATTAAATACTCATATGGGAGGTGTGGGGACTGCTCACCATTTTTTTCCTTCATGTGTTACTTTAATGAGAAATGACCATGGATAGGAGAATACCTCTAAGTCAGAGGTAAAAAAAACCAAAAACAACAAAACATAACAGATTTTGAAGTTTAGAATTTACTGATGGTACTGCTGATGAAATAGAAACACAGCAGCATCTAACTTACTTCTACTTGGCCTCTTTAGTCATCATCCAATGTCCTGAGTTGGAAGGGACCCACAAAGATCATTGAATTCCACCTCCTGGCACTGCACAAGTCAAGCCCAAGAACCATGCCAGGTGCCTGAAAGTAGTAAAGAAGTTAAAAGCTATTACTATTGTTATTGCTGTTAACAATTGTTATTAAATTGTCATTATTACAGACTGACTTATGCAAAATGACTTCCCCAAAACGACATCATACCCAATAAATAAGGTGGATGAAGTTTCTTTTATTTCATATTTATTCTGATATTTCTTACAGTACAGGTGATAGAAATTTTAAAACACCTGTGTCCCTGAGGGCACCAGCGGCCCTCCAAGGCTCTCCCTGCCTGCCCAGGTCCAGGAGCCCCCGTCAGCTCCAGCCTGTAGTGCCGCAGCAGGGCCGGTCCCCAGCTCCCCACAGCCTCACTGAGCCAGACACAGCTCCCCACGGCCCAGCCCTGCCATGGCCCCACTGAACCGGGCACAGCTCCCCACAGCCCCTCACAGCCCAGCCCTGCCATGGCCCTGCTGAGCCACACACAGCTCCCTGCAACCCTGCCTGGACACAGCCACACTGAGCTGGGCACGGCTCACCACAGCTCCCCACAGCCCTGCCATGGCCCCACTGAGCCAGGCACAGCTCCCCATAGCCCTGCCATGGCCTCACTGAGCCGGGCACAGCTCCCCATAGCCCTGCCATGGCCTCACTGAGCCGGGCACAGCTCCCCACAGCCCAGGCCTGCCATGGCCCCACTGAGCCGGGCTCCCCACAACCCTGCCTAGACACAGCCACAGTGAGCCTGGCACAGCTCCCCACATCTCTGCCCAGCCGGGCACATGCCTGGCACACATCCCATCCCTTTCCCCAGCTGCTGGGGCTACCCCAGTGCCCCATGGCTGCCCTACTTTTGGCTGGGAGAAAATGGGCCCTGGCTGTCAGGATATGCCATCTCCCACCATGGGCAAACCCAAGGTGTCCTGACAAAAGCTAAAAGGATTTTTTAATCTGAATTTCTCCTTAAAAGTCTTCTATCACTCTGTCCTCCAAGACAGACCATGTTCTTTAAAGACTCATTGCACAGGGAGAAGTCTAAGGAAACTTTCAGGTTGCTTTTCACTATACCAGCATCTACAGAGAAGCAAGTGTTGTCTAGATGTATACAGCATCTCAGTGACCGATTCCAGTTTTTTTGTATAATTTCAAAGGGAATTAAAATGCTTCTTTCTATTTTACTGAGTTCTTCATACCTGTAGGTCACAGCAGTAAGATTCTGCCAGATGATGATTCACTAATTATTCTGCTTTGGAGACTCATTTTAACATTGGATAATGATTTTCCAGGCAGAAAATCCATCAAATAATCTATTCTATTTGCTTAATATATTAAATATATCACAACTGCTACTTTGAGTGTCATTTTTGAAATTATTTCCCAGAGGAGCTGTGGTGGTTAAAAATTACACTGGAAGAGTGGCACAAGGGTCCTGCTGCACTGAAAGACCACTGCCAGAGCATTGTGTTGCTTTTCCATTTGTCCAGCCCTGCCAGGGATGGATTTACAGATATTTATGCTCAAGGCACAGAAGAAACACAGAAAATGAAAAACAAAGAAGGTGTTGAGGTATTGACAGGGGAAAGTGAGATTGGTTTTTGTTTTTCCACTGAATCTGTAGACTGCAAAATGAGTAAATCTGAAGTAATGTGAGGCAGAAATCTGATAAACGGGTGTAGTCTTCTTCCAGCAGATCAATCTCTTTCAATTTCACTTCCCTTTCCATCAGAGATTTAAAAGCTAAAAAGCATTACTGTGAAACACAAACCCAAGATTAGATAGAGTCAGTTAGGAAAGCATTCTTCCTTTCCAGAGAAAGGGGAACAATAGATATCTGGGATAGATATCTGCCTTTGGATGGGTAATTTGACTAAAAAAAAAGGAGAAAAGCTCATTACATACCTCCTGTGAAAACAAGTGAGAAGATATTTCTTTCCAAAGAAAAGATGAGTAACATTCTGATAATAATGAATATATAGTAAGTTAATTAGTAAAAAACACCAAAGACAAGAACTTTATGGTTCATCTTCCCTAGTAGTCATGAGGTAATTCAGTTGTTAACACAGTGATAGTTTTTGTTTCTATTATGATCTTAATGAACCTGAATACTTATGAAAATACTGCAGTTGTTTTCAAATTTAAGATTTCATTCTGTTCAAAAAGATAAAACATGCTCACAAAATTATGAAAAATATATATATTATTACTCGTGCTAAAACCTTACGTTAGAAATCATTCAAGTTCTTGAAGCTGTATTTAATAATTAGCTACTGTACGCTGTAATTTCAGCTACTACTGAAAATTTTTGAAGCATACTTTAATTTTTTATAGTTTATTTAAAAAACATTTAGTATTTAATAAAAATTAAATTTAAAAAATAAATATATCTGACTTTATACACTTATTAGAAGATAAAAGCAAGGAAATGTGTTGTCATTCAGAAAGGACCAGCAAGTCTTTGTCCTCTTTATCCTCTGCAGAGCAGAAAATAGACAATAAAAAGCCATTCTTGCGCTGAATCAGGAGTGTAAAATGTCTCACTAAAGTTTGTCTGCATTTTTCCATGTTCCTGCCTGTCTTGGTTTCACCCAAAGGTTCTAGATGACTTGGATTTGCTAGTTTAGTTAGGATATAATGAAAGATGTTTTTTACCAATAAAAAACTTCAATTTTAGTACATATATGCTGTAAAATCTGCAGTTTAAATCTTGTATAAAACCATGCCTTCCCCCTCCCCACTGAAATAAGAACACAGAGTAATTAAAAATGTCCCAAACCTGAAATCCTGAAATAAGCCTCCTAAATTATAAGATAGTAATTAGAAGAAAAGTGGTATGTGTAATAGTTTCCAGCTGTTAATCATTTGCCATCAGTGTTCTGCTAGTCTGATATGCATAGATACTTACAGACTGTGTTCACACAGTCATTGACACTGATACCTGCTAGAATAAGAACTTAAAAATAATTCTGAAATGTTAATGGCCATGCTCAGTTTTTTTGCCATTTTAGGGCATATATTTACCATTTGCAGAGTGTCTGTGACATTTATGTTTTGAATGGTACTCACTGAAGGCTTTCAAGCACATAACTGTATCTGTTTTATCATTGTTTTATAATTTGCTGCCTACAACCCATCAGTTCTTCCCAGTGCCACATATTATTTCTACAGAATGCATCTTCATATTACGATTTTTACACAAAAGCATGTTCAACAGTCCTCTCATTTGACATATACAGCTGCATGCAAAATTATGGGTATCAATTTAGTAAAAAGAATACAATTTCTGTGTGCAATTTGCAAATTACCATAATTAATAATTTCTCACATTGTCATCTTTACAATGTTTGGGTTTGCTGGGGCTCTTTTACATTCACTGTTCTGCTTCTTGTCTGCATAAATTATGTTTGTGTTTGTAAACATGTAGTCCTAGATGATTATGACTACTCTGTGCTGGCCTATTGAAATGAGCTTAATCATGAGCACATGCCCAAACGTGCTCCATTCCATTTCATACATTTCATACATACACAAAAAATACTGGTGATATACAAATAAAAACAACCTTTACTCTTTGAATTTAATTATTTCCAGGAATATTTTGTCAGAAAACCAAAGAAATCTTAAGCATCTGCTAGATTCCAAAAGACCAGGTTACACAGAGCCCCATCCAGCCTTGTCTTGGATATGTCCAGGGATGGGGAGTCCATGCCCTCTGTGGACAAGCTGTTCCAGTGCCTCACCATCCTCACAGTAAAGAACTTATTCCTTATATCTAATCAAAACCTGCCCTCCCTGAGCTTAAGGCTATTCCCCCTTCATGGGGGCCCCAGTACATCCTGTTCTTTCAGAGGTGTTTTGATTTTTAGCAGTGGAAAAAAAAAATGCAGATAAATGAAACTTCATTTAACGAGCTTTGTGGTGTACATATTTACTTTTGTTGCTCATTTCACTGTGGCCTCTTTTTTTTTTCCTGAACTTTTCTGTCATGGGATTTGTAAATCTCTTACCACAAAATGTACCTTTACGACCAGCACTATAAAACCTGAGGATCTTAAAACAGGTGCTCAACAATCACAGTGCAAGGAAAGTGTAAATATTGCTTTTAAGGACTACATCCCTACATCCATCTGATCATTAAATGTGTACCTTAAACAAGCTTCTGAACTGCATGTTGCTGAAAATTGGGTATTGACTAAGACCAAATGTTAATGAAATTAACCACTTTGGGATGACCATGGTTTTGAGGTGAGAGATTCCAAGCCTCTCTTAAACACCACAGAATTAAGATACATACCCTTGATTCCTGGAGGAATTGTATCAGTACAGCAGAGAGGATGTAAGGAAAAACAGATGGTGTGACAATGCAAGAAAGAGGAAGAGGATGAGCAGAGCTTTTGCAGGTCCCAGCATAACCATGGCCAAATGATTTCTCATGTAGAGACCTCATGTATTTTTCTTGGGATTTTTTTGCCCTCACCCATCACATTTGTCTCTGTTTCTGAACTGATTTGTCATGTTGTTCTTGTGTTTACATATTTTTAGATGAGTATTAGTTCACTTTTTGAAGGAGTAGTGGAAAGTCCAGTATGGCTAGGGTTTGTTTTTTTTTTTTTTTGTGTTTGGTTTGTCATAGTAATATGAGTTTATTTGCAGTTATGTGGTTGGTTTGTTCACTTTCTTTTACCTGTGTATTTTCTGTGATGTATACCTCTTGCCTTGCTCTGTTGACTCTTACATGGTTTTTTCCTTGGAGTGGACAAAGGGGATTATTCAAAGTCTTATTCCCACACAGGCTACAGTTTTGGGGACAGATGTGCTGTCTCTTGGAGGAAGAGTGGCATAGAAAAATAAGAATAATTTATGCCAGAATGTAAACCATAATATGTAGGAAACTACTGGCCTATTCTTACAGAAGTTTTTCTGTTAGGTTTAAAGAAGCTTCTTTTGGCTTGCATCTACCCTTTTTTCTCTGCAGATAGCTTTCTGAGAGTGGGAGGAAATGTACTGAGTTAAAATGGAGGGGAAGAGATGATGAAAAAAGTGTATTACAACCAATGTCTTTTTTCTTGAAAGTTTTGGGGTTTGGAGAAGAGAAAAAATCTTTCCATACCATCCCACCCTCAGTTCTTTGTTAGGAAAAGGATTGATAAAAAAAATTGAAAAAAACTTTTTACTTAATTTCCAGCCTCCTCACCTTTATATATTATAAGAAAATAACATTTCCAAGGGGAATGACAGAGAACATTGCAATAAACAGAAATAATGTCTTTTTGTGCTGTGTGAGTAGCAAGCTTATGTACTGCTGTCTGTCAAATCTGTCTTGGATAGCTAATGGCTGGAATAACCAATTTTCTAGGCATGGAGAAATAAACCTTGTTTATGAGGCAGAGTTGATACTGCAGCTGATGGAATGGCTGTAAGCTGGAGTTCTCTGTGCATCTTGAACCAGGCTGTGTTGTTTTCATTGCCCAATGGATCAAAACAATACAGGAAGGCATGGCTCTGACTCCAAACCAGGTGAAATTATTCATTTTCACAGATTATGCAAAATGTTAGTGTTATGCTACCCCTTGGAGTCTCCAAGTACTCAGCCAACTGGATCAGCAGTTTATTTTGATGCTGTGAAAGCTCAGGACGCAGCCAAAGGCGTTTGTGGCTCTTGGTTGTGCAGAAACTGTGGCATTTATGACAGTTTTGATGGTTACAATGTGTTATCCTTACTAAAAATTTCATGCACAATTCACAGATGACATCTCTTGGGGTAAGGAGGTCTCAGCCCACCCATGTTTGAAGACCTTTGAACTGTGGAAAACATAGTCATTGTGAGTTTATCTTCAGTGAGGGTTTATAGCATCTATAAATCTGCAAAATAAGTCACCCCTAAGAGGGTATTAGCTTTTATTACCACTTGATACATTTTTCACCTTACTCAGCAACACTGGTTTTATGAGAAGCAGATGAATTGTAAGCATGGCATGTGCTAGAAAGGGCTTTAGGCACAGAGGGTCATCAGAAGGCTTCTAAATGTTCTTAACATGTATTGGTCCCAGAACTGGCAATTAACATGCTATAAACATACTCTTTAATTGGTGGTTTCTCTCCCTTGTATCATCAAGTTTCTTACTACAGGCAGAATCTTCCCTCTTTGTTCCAGTATTATGCAATTAGTCCATTTTTGCTGAGGATGTGCTTTGTGCCGTGTTCATATTCTTGTAGCAGACATAAGACATATTCTTCATATTCTTCAGAGGTTAATTTGTCAAATCTGGTATTTACAGTGTTTATTTAATTAAATGAAACATGCTGATTTGCAACATGGGACAGTGGATACAATTGAAAAAAAAAAGAAAAAAGACAAAACCACAAATGTTAACCTGACTGTTTATGTCCATATTGTTCAAGGTTGCAATATTCTTGCTGTTGCCCTTCTTACTTTCAAAGATATTTGGAAGTATAATGCAGAAAATTGTAAGCTGACCCTCCCTGACAAACTGTGGTGGTTTTTGGGCACAAGCACCCACAGCCTGACCAGCATTACAGAACAATCTCCCCAGTGTCACTCTAGCAGCAGTCATCACTCTGCTGGACTTGGGTGTTGCTGAACTTCTGCAATTGCTTTGTCTTGTTCCATTACCAACAACTCAAGTGCCAAAAAGTCAATGAAACCTGCAATGGTTTTTAGTCACTTAGTCAAAACTGTCCACATTGTTGTGACTGTGCTCAGAGGTGGAGTTCCTAAACTGCCATGTAGGGAGAGCACTATAACAATTTACAAGATCAACCGCAAGGAGCTAAAATTATTCTATCTGCTTGCAATCCACTTTTTATACATGTATGCCTCATTTTCCATAGTAATGAGAAAACTTGGTGTGGGTCTTTTCATACAGCCTCTTTAAATAGAAAAAGCATATTTCAGATCATATTCCCTAAACAGAGGGAACAAAAAGAGCACAAGAACTGTGAGCAATCCCTGCAGAGCAGCTCAGAGGCTGCGACTGCTGAGGCTGAATTACCTGATTAACACTGACTGATGTGTGTATGGCAATCTCAGCTGAGCTCACCTGATTGTTTCTTTCTTCCTCGTTGTCACTAATGTGCACTTTCAATCTTAAACTGACTAAGCACACTAGAACATTAAGCAGAATATAATATAAAATGTATTGCAATCCAAAGTGTAAAGTATAGATAAGTTGACTTGTAACACATTTTTAGAAATGAATATTTTTCTAAAAAGTATCAAAAGCACACTTCTGCTGCAATGGTCTTAGATGGTGTGTTTTCAGTTCATAAAGAATCTAATTTACTCATAAAAATTATTCTTTTTTTTTGTCAAGAAGTCTCCTATACATGCATCTTAATATTATTCCTCTTAAAATTTGTTTCAGAATACACTGAGAAATCTACAATGATGAATGCAAAGTAAGAAAATGTACCTAAGCTTATTCTTAGCATAGAATAATTATAAATACTTTTTATTTGAGTTAAGCAGTCATCTTTCCTACCTTTTTTGTAAGTATTTAAAAAGGTTTGTCCTAGTTAAGACACAGCAATATTTAATTTCTCACAAACTCCTTTTAAATTGCAGTGTATTGGTTCTTTGTCTTCTGTTGTATTGCCTGGTATTGCTAACATCATGTTATCTTAAATTTTAGTCTATTTTCTGTCAGATAGAAATGAGCATATGTTTCTGCTTCATTGTGTGTGTTGTCAGTCCTCTCATATGGTTGTATCTCTAACAGATTTGCCAGTTTTAATCACATTGGAAATTTTCTTACACACACTCTGCACTGGAATAAAAAAATAAATTGAAGAGAAACAATATTTCATGCAAAATCGTGTGCAAAACGACCCTTTGTGAATCAGTTTTCATCTGTGCATAGTTTGCAGTATTTACACAGTAAATTCTGCACTATTTTCTGTATTTACGCTTTATGCACAATGGTTGTTTTTATCATAAGATCATAAAAACTTCTCTGGGAATAGTGACATTATCTTTGTTTTGGCAAGAAATAAAGATAAGCAGAAGTCTCAGGGTCAGGGAAGGGCAGCTGGAACACAAAATCATTACACAGAAAAAAATTACAGTAATTATTTTTCTGTTTTATACAAGTTTACAATCCAAAGCTTCTTGACAGGGAAGTGTATAGAATTCTATGATAGGGAGCCTCTTGGGAAAAATTAATTGGCACTCATTAGCTATACTTAGGAAATGAACCCTGGCCTCTCTCTCCTTTTTATCTGACAGTTGTATCTTTCCCCTACTCACCCTTAAAGAAGGAATTGGCAGGTCATTCATGTTTCTCCAGACTTTCCTACTAACACTCATACATTCATAAGTATGCCAGCAGGTAATTCAAACCCATGTCAACCAATCTGCACAATCCCTTTCCAGCTTCCTGCCTCCATCTCCAGTTTGGTTTGCTTTTTTTCCTGGTGCGTTGATTTTGAGTTCTAGGAACAGCAAGTAGGATATTTTCACAACTGTGTTTAAAGACCCCAAGTCCTTACAGTGCATTTTTCCTGCAGTCTGCAGCCTACTCAGAATTGGTTTTCCTAAGGAAGGGTTGTCAATTCTCATAAACTAAACCAGTTTTGAGATAGCTTTCAAACTGTGGAAGTAGAAAGAAAGTGAAAAATATTTATGTTTCACACACTTTGGCTTTGTAGAGCATTGCTTTGACTGAAAGGTATGGATTCAGTTATTGAGATGGACCAAAGAACAAAGAAAATCTGGTAAATGTACCCCTTTTATTGAGAGCTTTTCTCTAGGAAAAGTGTCATACTTTCTTGATATGCAGAAATGTTTTGGGTTGGAAACCCACTGAAGTACATATTTACATACTGTCATTGCAAAATGCACACAGTGACAGTGACAGTTAAAGATGCTATGTCACCAGCAGATGAAAATCTGATTACCTCATTAAGATAGAGTATCTGAAGTGTTGGAATGGAATATTTTCTCTTTTTAAGCCATGTGATATGCAGCTTGTAGTTAAATATGCTGCAGAGCACAGAAGGCAAGCTAATGTAGACAGACAGTAATAGCTTGTCTTGGGTTTATAGTTCTTGAATTGGAAAGCATTGTTTCTCACAGAAGCTGGGGAACAGTGTGATCCCCTAAACCACTGGGCACAAATGAGCATCTTGTAAAAAAACTGTGTTTCAAAGCAATGCAGTATACAACAGAATATATGCATTCAAATGGAGAGGAACTTCATCTCCTACAGTGGAAAGGGCATAATTTAATTTATGTGTCTACAAATATAGTCTTTCATCTGTGCATCAGAAGGTAAGTTCTCTAAGTTCTGTCTTAGTGAAGGATTTGTATTTCTGTATCTAGATAATAAAAATTGGAAAGATAAATTCTATTGTATAAATATATATATATATATATATATTTAAGGCCAGCAATACCTGATCTCTTACAGTGTGCCAGGAAAATTACTTTTTTTACAGTATACTATGCTTATACCCACCTGGGCTGCTTTCCAGAAGTGCCAGCAGTATTGGAATTACACTAGAATGAACAGCTTGAAACTGAACTTGGGTTTGAACTCCAGCATACAGAAATTGCTTTGAAAAAAAAGGTAACTATAGGTTACTACAGAGAAGAGCAAAACAAAACTTTGTATTAGTTTCTTTTCCTTGTGTTACTGCTTTGCAGCTTCAACAAAGGTCACTTTTAATTTTCTTTCCTTTGAGAAGTGTGACTTTGGACTTAACCAAAGTGATAGCTTCTTCACAGCAATACAAACAAGAGAACAAACCCCAGACCTGAGTTTTAGTCAGTGGAAGGAAATTGAGTGCAAAATGGCATGTTTTGCATATAACCCATCTGCAGTGTTTGGGTTAGAACCAACTCACTGGAGCTAATAAAGCATCAACATTCAAATGGAATATCATGAGTGCAGTATCTTACTCTATACATCTTCAGATTACCTTGGTGTTTGCTTTGGTGATCAGGTATTTAAAGAACAATTCAACTCCAAGATCATTAATTAGTCTTCAGAAGTTATTAATGAATTGTCTTTAATACATAGACTTATTCCTGTAACTCCTTGGCCAGGACTTATGATTTATTACAATGATAAAATTTTCAGATCTTAGAATAGTTTTTAACTGAATGTGTTCAGAATGAGGATAAGCACATATAATCTCCAGTGATACGTATATTAATTGTAAATAAAATCTTATGTAAAATAATTATATTTCAATTCAATTTTCACTAATTTCTTTGGATTTTTACAAGTATAAATGAGAAGAGCATTAAACTCTGAAGATGACCATATCCTCTGCTTCAGTGGAATCATGTCTGAAATCAGGTCAATCCTTTCAAAGTTACACTCCTTGATGTGTTGCATAATTCCACTTCTTCAGCCCTTCTGTGCACCAAAGCAATCCCTGCAGACTTCCCTTTCATGGGGCAGGTATTTCATGGGGTTTGTGGAAGAAAAGGATTAAATGAATCGTTTACTTATTCTAGTCAGCACAGATAGTATCACGAAGCTGGTACCTCTGTACGCATAACAATGGATTTAAAAAATCCACTTCAGAAGCAGATTCATCTTCATGTGCAAACTAATTCAGGATCTCTGAAAACAGACACATGCAACTTACCACAATATGATGATGTAAGAAATCTGCCAAAGTATCATAGAGAAAACGATCAGGACAATATTTTACTCTCTTTTTTCCTCTAGAGGAGGCAAAGAGAAAATACTGCCACCCCAGAGTATTTCTTACAGAGTAACCAAGGAAATACCGTAAGAACCACGTTTATGTATTCTAGCACTCAGATTTCTTCCTCTTGGTTCAAATGAAACCTTCATTGAAGGTTTCTGCTCAAGGCTGGCTGGAGGGCATAAGCATTTAAGCTGAAGCACACTTGTTTTAAAATTACTGCAGGGAGAGGAGATCACTTCTGAGCTCTGAATGATACAAGGTACTTGCACACAGGCTTTTATCTCAAGGTCATTCGTCTCCATTTAAACACGCAAACTGAATGATCATGAACAAAAGATTTGTTTTTTCTCTTTTCTGCTTGGTGAATGCCAGTGACATTCTTCTGGCTGAGGGAAAAAAATCAGAGTGATTTTACAACTGGAGGAGTATTTGAGTCGAAACTGAGTCATTGGCATGTCATTTAAAAACAAAGGAGAGTTTTTAAAACATTAGTTAAATGGCTTTTTAAAGTTTCTTGTTGTTAATATTGTCTGTCAAAAGTGATGGACAAAATAACCTTGATTTCAATTTGCTTCGCTTTAGTTCTTACATCACTTGTGGTCATTAAATAGTTGTTTTGTCTTTGTTTCATATAAGACAATAAAATTGCACCTTTTACACATTGAGGGAGTTAGATTTTGGCAGGAAACTGGAGCCTAGTATCCATTTTTTGTAGTATAAATAGTTTGATAAATGATCAGTGCTGTATTTTTTCCTGAGTCATTCTTAGCCTGTGTTTATCTTATATTCATATTTATTGGTTTCTTGTCTCAGTATGCCACAGCTGCAAAGATATTGCACATTTTTAAGCTGTTTTTAACTTCCCTAACAGACACATGCAGATGCCCAGAATATTAGACATAATGACTGCATCTGTTAATGTTTCTGTGTACAGAAAGAAGTACATATCTATCAATTACCATATATTTTCTGGGTAATATCAAATTGCAGTTGGTGAAATGCTTCATTTGCCTTGCTACTATGTAGCAAATATTTGCTTTATAAGCAAATAAAATTTTAAATTTGAAAAAAAAAAATGAAAAGGGAGACACCAGAAGTGAAGCAAAGTCTTTCAACCACTACTGTCCCATATAAATTTAATAAAATAATATAAATTTATTAAAATAAATAAAATAATATTAATATACAATAGAATGGGGACCCTTCATTTTCAAAATTAAAGATGATTTGTTTTTGTCATTGGACAAAATGGACAACAATGGAATAAAGATGTTACCTGAATTGGAAGAATTACTTTTGGTTAAAGGTAATTTTTAGATTTACATCCTCACTCTTAAAAACAACTTTTTCCATTTGAAAAGAAAATAATTTGCCATCATTAATGAAAATTTAGCTCAGTTTTACCATATGTACTTGATATTTTTAATTTGTCCTTCTAAATATGTGAAGAAAACTTGAATAATGAAGTAGGTATATTTTCATAAATTTTATGTAAGAGGGATATTATAGAACAGCAGAATAGTTACAGCAAATACTATAGAACCATTGGGTTGGAAGGGATTTTAATGATTATCTAGTTCTAACTTGCCTGCCATGGGCAGGCACACTTTCCACTAAACCAGGTTGCTCAAAGCCCTGTCCACCTGGCCTTGAATATTTAATGTATAAATATCCAAGTTTTTAAATGCACAAGTAACAAATTTTAGATATTACTTTGATTGTAAAAAAAAAAAAAAAATTAGGGGCAATATTTCACACAGAAAGGACAGCAGGGCTTTTTAGTGGTGGAATAGTCTCATTATCACCAGAACCTGTGTACTAAACTCCTTTTCTTGAAACTTCCCCCCAAAAAATAGTGTCAATAAATGTAACTTTAATTGTACAACCTGTATCATTGCATAAAGCTTTCGTAGTAGTGATTATTCTGCTGGCATAGCCTAATATTATGTTCCACATCAGAGACTGACAAATAATTTCTAAAATCTTCTTGTGCTTAATATGAATATACAATTTAACGCTTATGATAACTTTTAGGGTAAAGTATTGATAAAGCCATTGTCTTTATCTGAACAGCTCCGTTTGATCTGCATTCCCCATAAAAATTGTTGTATCTCTGAAAGGATTGCAATACCATACTGTGGTAATCATTAACATTTTCTTAGATACTTTTTAGACTGTGTTGCTTTGAAGGTTTGTTACACTTGTGCATTTTTTTTTTTTTCAGCATGAGACCCCTTTACTTCCGTAGTTACAAAGCCTGGATGGAGGGAGGGCACACTCAGACAAATCCCAAACATCCAGATGAGAAGGAGCCTTGGCAGGCAGGTAGTGCTTAAAGCTATTCAATTGCCAAGCAAACAGCTTAGAAAAGCAGGAAAATGAAATGGTCTTAGAATAGGCAGTAATAGTAATAGTAATAGTAATAGTAATAATATACTTTGTAATTAATTAATCATTACAGTGGGTGTTGTTGTGGTAGCTGAATGTTTAAATGACAGAGAAGTAGTTGCTTACTGAATCATACTGAAGATAAATAATTGTTTTGGAAAGGCATTTGTATTTACTTAAGTATTAAATAAAATCATTGTTCAATTTCAAGGAACATGTATTTATTTAAACAAAACCAAAAAAGGAAATTATATGTGGGGTTTTTTTCCTATAAATAATGGACAATAGGGGATGGGGAAAATAAGGAGAAAATGAGCAGTCTTCGGTATAGTCAAAAGGCAGTTCTTAATTAATTACATATTCAGATATAATTTTTATTGAGAGCAGTAATTCATGAATAACAATGGTTATGTTCTTTTAAAATGTTGATTCAAGTCAGAGTTAAAGATGTATGGATGCCTTTTCAAATGATAGAACATTTTCACTTCAGTCTTAAATGAATATATTCAGAATTGGTTACTGTAATTTTGAGCTATCACAGAATTTCTATGTAATTTAGCCTACACAGATAATTTGAATGCATTTAACTGTTTTAAGTCAATATTCTAAATGTATAGGAAAAAATAAAGAACCTGATTCACAGTTGTGGAATATAATAATTTTCAAATTGTGCAGTCAATCAGAAAGACATAATGCTTTATCTAGATACAGAATTAATTCTATATTCTCCACATTTCCACCAGCCTTGTCAAGTGTAAAACAGAAAATTCAAAAGTACTAGTCTTTGAAGATGGTCTTTGAAGAATTTGACTCCAATCATACCTGAATCCAAAGGGTTCCAACACCTAAAAGTATCCAGGTTCACTGGTATCAACCAGGTAAGTATACAAAATGAGAACAAGTTGCAAAATTTTATTTCATTTCATGACTCCTAGTGCAATATGCAGTGTCCAATATAGCAGCATAAGCTAAATAGGCACAGTCTACTAAACTTGAACTTGGGAAACATAAATTTTAAACAAGAATAAATAAAAAAAATTCTTAATAAACAATTAATAACATTCTGGAAAATAATAGTAGAATTAGTCACAAAAAGGTCATGTGGTTCATATAAAAAATCATACAGCTTTAGAGACTTCTACAGATCAGGAAATACAACTACCCAAGATGAACTCAATGAGGTATGATTTATTTATTGAAATTCTTCCATTCTGTTTCAATTATTTTTGCACCCCTCAAAGCTAGCAGTCAATTTTCTCTTGGATTTGCACAAGAAGTTTACATGAACATGCTTCCTGGTGAAAAATCTCACTGCAGCCTTCCCAAAAGCAGGGAAAACAAACTCTAATAAAGAAAAGGCATTCTAAGAATTTGCCTGGCTTCATTGTTAATTGTGTTTTCTTAGAAACTTACAGGAAATAGCCCAGGTAATGCAGAAAGAGGTAAAGGAAACCTTTTAAAGAACATGTCAAAGAACTGGGTAAGAAATTGGCTGAATTAGCACAATATGGTGAAAAAATTTGTAGTTTGTTTAATCCCCTGCCAGACTGCCAAAGTTCAGATTTTTATACTAATATTTTCACTGTCCCTGTGAAAGCCTGAAAACTTTTCTAAATTTTGAAGCTTGATTTTGCATTCTCAATAGTGTGTCTATTGCTAATGTCTCTTACCCCAGGGAGTGGTCACAAATGAAATAAGAACCTCCTAAGGCTTCCACCACCTTCCAAACAGGTGGTCAGGATGGGAATACCATTAGTGGTTGCACATTAATTGGTGAGCTGCATGAGATAGGTTCTGTTAAATCTCCTGGTCTGATAGTTACACTGCCATGGATCACTGAGCACTAGAAATGTGTACTTCAGGGGGTAAATTACAGTATCAGCTTTTCTGGTAGATACAGCACACAACCCCGAAGGAGATTAAATGGCTGCAGTGTTTGTGAAATTGTTACAAATATATCTACAATATTTCTCCATAGCAGCAGATATAAAAGTAAGAAATAAATTTAGTCCCAAAATATTAGCTGCTGCAAATGGACTGAATATCATGGTCCCAATCTAGTTAGTAAGATGAAGTTTTCATTTTCTCTTCTTAGAGAAGATGAAGAAATAGTTGTGTGAATGTAAAAACAATTTATTGTACATTACTTGAGAAAGAAGAAATCAGTTGTTTTTTCCAAAATATGGGATTATAGTGTAGCTGGATTGACATGAAATCAAATGATAATGGCCTAATAGAAGCTAGCTCTAACATTCTATTTGCTGATACTGCAGTTAATGCTGTGGACCCCTCTGGCAGTAACACCTAAAGCAATGCCTTTTCCATTGATGTCCAGTGGAGCTGTTTGCTGGCTGATATTCATCTATTTGTTTTTTGCCCTTGAAATCTGAATCTCCACTGAGTAGTCATGATTTAAGATTAATTTTTTTAATACTAAGAAAGCCAGGGAGGTAGAGGAGGCCAAGCTGGAATGCAGCCCTAAGAGACCCATCCAACTTGTGAAACTTCTTAAACACTGAAGTGTCTTTTTCCAGCAAAAGATTCCTGTTTGCCTTGTTTTTTTATTTCTATCTGTAAACTGATGTCTTCTAACTTTTAGAAAAAAAAAAAAAAAGCATTTTGCAGGTGAATTTGCCATTGAATGAAAAAATACTGTAGAGCAAAAATGCAATCATCTGGAAGGTAGTTCTTTATCAAAAGCTGAGACTGGTAATGTAACTTCCCTGAGATCTGAATATTTTCTGAACTGATAAATGGCACCAGGAATAATTTATTTCACAATTTTATAGCTATACATCATTAATTTTAAAAAATGTTATTTTTAGAATAAATACTTGGGAATTCCCTAAATCATGGGCATTGGGTTTTAAAACAAAGCATGTGCAGATGCCTAATTCTTGAATTCTACCAGCCTCCGGATTAGAAGAATGGTACTCCTTCCTAGATACAGGCCTTACTTTTTCTAGTTCAATTTTTTAGTAGAATCTTGTCAGTGCTTGAGAGGAATCTGTGCAGGAGGCAATCTCATTAATTTCTAGTGTAGAGTGGTAAGAAATGTATTCACAAGCCTCTGATGTGTATGAGGTTATTATTAATCTTTGTACAATCAACTTAGGCAAAAATAATGCTTTCACTTTGTGTACCACTCCAATTTGAACTGGAAAATGTTCCAAGGTGAAAAAAAAGCATAAATTCTGAAACAATGTAGAATTAACTAATTAATTCACAATGAACTGTGAAATGTTTTGCTTGAGTTTTGCTCAACATCATGTGATTCTGCCATACAGGTTTTCTTACTATCATTCATTTTTATAGCCAAAATATTCCTAAGTATTACTAAATGTCATTAAATATTACAAAAGTGTACCAGGAGAAAAAATTAAATTACAATTTAAGTGAAATCCTGTAAGTTTAAAAGTACAGAAATATTTTATTAAAATTTTAGGGAATTTTCAATTAGAATGTTCTAGAATACTATGTGAAACAAGATTGGTAATGCAGGAATATAAATGTCTTAGCAGGTATTTCTCTGTATATCATTAAAATAAACACACATGTAAAAATGGAATTTAAGTAACTGATTTTAGCTTATTTTTATGGTGTTTGGTACTATATTTCATTATACTTTTATGAGTATCTGATAGAGGCTTCATTATCAGAACATCTGAAAATATTTTTATCTTCATCAGAATATGAAATATTGAATATGAAATAATTATCTATTTTAATATATGGGCAGAAGAGGAACTAATGGGTTCACTCAATAGTAATCTCAGAATTGAAACCTTCGAACTGGTAAAAATTACTGAAGATCCAATTTAGTCAGTGTAATATTTTCTCAGAAATGCAAATTACTGCAAATGTTACAGCTATGCTGTTCTTTAGCTGGTGCTCTTAATGCTCCTGTTTACATTCCCTGCATGAAAATGATGGAATGACTAGCCTTGGAAATCATTTCCAAGGAAATGGAAGGCATGAAGGTGGCAAGGAATAGTTAGCATGGATCAACAGAGGGGAAGCCATGTGTGAGCAGTCAGGTAATCTACAAAGAAATATCTGTCTTGCTGGATGAGGAGAAAGCAGAAGACATTGTCTACCTTGACTTCAGTGAGGATTTCAGTGCTGTGGTCCATTTGTTCTTTAGGAAGAATCTGATGAGATATGGGTTGAATGAGCAGACAGTGGGGTGGACTGAAACCTGACTGGATGGGCACAGAGCGGGGTGATTGGCAGTGCAAAATGTTATTGGTACCTGAACTGGCATTACACACCAGGGGACAATACTGGGTTCAATGATCTCAATGGTGGGGCAGAGTTGTGCCCTCAGCAAGTCTGCAGGTGATTTAAATAGGAGTGTATGATATGCCATGTTGTTGTACAGCTGTCCAGAAAAACCTCAACAAGCTGGGGAAAGGGCTGACAGGAGCTTTGAGGTGTTCAACAGGGAGTGCAGTGTCACAGACACATTTTATGAAAAATCTTTTCTTTAAGATTTTTTCTCCTGAGAAGCCAAGAGGCCTCAGGAACAAAATGTAAACATTGATTATCTGCTGCTGTGGAATGCAACAGGTGCATCTGTGATTGGACTCATGTGGTTGTTTCTAATTAATGGCCAATCACAGTCAGCTAGCTCAGACTCTCTGTCTAAGACAGAAGCTTTTGTTTTCATTCCATTCTTTTTCTATTCTTATCTAGCCTTCTGATGAAATCCTTTCTTCTATTCTTTTAGTATAGTTTTAATATAATAGATGTAATAAAATAATAAATCAAGCCTTCTGAAACATAGAGTCAAGATTCTCGTCTCTTCCCTCATCCTGAGACCCCTGCAAACACCGTCACAGTGCAGTGTCCTGCATTTGGAACAGAAAAACTCCAGGCACAAGAACAGGAAAGGCAAACAGATAGAAAGCAGCTTTACAAAAAAGGATCTGAGGCTCCTCATGGTCACCACTTGAATGTGAGGCAATAACAAAGGCCAGTGGTATTCTGGGCTGCATTAGGAGATATGCTACCATCAGAACAAGGTTCTTCCCTTCCACCCAGCATGCGAGGCCAGCACTAAGTGCTTGAGTCGAGCTCTCAGCTCCACAGCACAAGGGGCATATGGAGCTACTAAAGAGCTACTAAAGGAGCTCCAGCAAAGGGTCAGGTAACGGGATGAAGGGACTAGGACACCTCTCCCATGAGAAGAGATCTCACTGCTTAGCCTGGAGAAAAGAAGGCTCACAGGGAAGTGTGTACACGTACCTGAAGGGAGAGTTGAAAGAACACAGAGCCAGGCTTTAGTGGTGCCCAGAGACAGGCAATAGGCTCTGGCTGGCCTTGCAGGCTGTTTAGCCCAAATGAGCTATGGAAGGCCCTTCCAACCTCAAACATTATCTGATTCTGTGAAGGAATCTAGGCTATTTTAGGAGGCTGACAGATGAAATGAAACCTACTGGAGGCACATGCTCTTCTGGAATGGGAAACCAGATACCACACAACACTTGAAGTTTTTCTCTAGTTTATTTCACTGAAAAGATTACAAAATTTGTCACAGAAAATTCATCAAAAAGATTTAATTTGCCACTGTAATTGCAATAAAGCCAGCCAAAACAGTCTTATTTTTCTCTATATCAATTATTTATTAATTTTATTAGCATTTAATAAATATTTATCAATTATGGGAAAAAATTGTACTGGTATTACCGACCCATAAGTTTCAGGAGGCATGAAAGAATATCTTGCTAGTTCAGATCAAAAATAGACAATATTTATTTCCATATGGTGTACTGCATTACAGACTGTGAAACTAGCAAAAATCAACTACAGTATGTTTAGCAAAATACAGTTTAGTGTTATGCACTACTTTCCTTAACACAATTACAAGGTATATTTTGCATAGGTGGACTGGATATAATATTGGAATATAATAAAATGTGTGGTAGCCAGAAACATCAAACTGATTTAAACCCATACATTTTTAAAGTTATTTACCAGGCTTTTATCTAGATTGGGAAAAATAATATGTTATGGAACATTTGAATAAAGCAACATAATTTGGATATTCTATCTACTTTTAATATAGATTAAAAATGACAAAGAGATTCCTAACTCATCTGAACAATTGAAAATAAATGGGTTAAAAAAGCTGCTTAGTTTTAATGAAAAAAAACTACCATGTCAGTTGATTGCTGTCCTTGTTAAAGAAAATGAAGACAGAATCTGATGAAGAGGAGAAACCAAGTGTGACTGTGTGCATCACAGTGTAACTATATGTGGAGATCACAAAATAAGAAAATCATTATAGCTTTGAAATTTTTCTTTATATGCAAGTGCTTTGTATACTATCACTTAGCTTCTGTCATGTGTTGGAAGTGATTTATCTCTCAATAGGCATAAAGCTAGTATTTTTCTTTGCAGAATGAAGGTTAAAATGATTAATGAAAAATCTTGGTACAACCATTCTACTGTAGTGTAGGGACTGATCCATTGTGTACATCAGATAACAGATTTCATAAAATTATAGAGTAGTTTGGATTTTAAGGGACCTTTAAAGTTCATTTAGTCTTACCCACAGTTTGTGTTTCTTTAATAATCTATGTAAAGGGAAATAATAATTGTAAAAATAACGTATACAGGAATTTAAACTGTTAAATTCAACTACTTTCAATAACTAATTGCTTTCCATAACTCTAATAATTTAGTAATTTTTTTTTTTTGTCAAAAACCTGACACAAAACTTTTGCCTAGGAACCTGGAAGCTGTGTCTCTCTATCAGTAATTGATTGAAGAGTAGGTGATACTTGGTGAAATAAGAAGTCCATAGGGATTTTCATCTGAAGTGGAAAGCATTTTATGTAAACTTAGAAGACTGTGGTGGTGTATTCTCCCCCTGCTTCCTTGGGACCTTCTATGGTCCCGGGAATTGCCATTAGGCCTTGGCCTTTGCAGAATGATTTGGGCAGTAAAGAGTTTCTTGAGAGGTTAGAGCTTCTGCTCTCAGAAATTGTCAGTCTTGGAAGCTGGGTCTAGCTTGCACAATCACCATAACTGACATGCTTTCTGTAGATTTTTCTTTTTTCTTTTTTTTAATACTTTTTAAAAATTCCTCCTCTTGTGTACTACCTGAAATAATCTGAATAAAATGCACAAAGGGTACTGGGAGCAGAATGTAGGATTTGCTATAAGCATTGAGCTTAAACTAGCACTTCCTCTCTTCCCTTGCAGAACAACAGAGTCATATCCACCCACAGCTCATTGGATAAAATCTCTTCTGGGAGTTGGAAGAAGTCAATTCAAAACCCACAAATATGAGGGGTGAAAGATTCAAATGTCACTCTTATAAAGTAATTTCCCTGTGTTTTTTTACATTAGCATACAGCAAAATACCATGATAATACTAAAAGGAAAGGGAAAAGTGATCTGTTTTTCATTTCTGAAAGGGCTAATTCAAGTCCCACAGACAGGATTCTGGGCTGAGGATCAATCGCATCAGTTTCCAGTTCAATACTCTCTGCTTCTTACTGCCTTTTTTAATTTTTAAAACTATTATTAACCCTCCATTTATTTTCAGCACTGTAAGACTTCTGTGGCAGTGTTAATATACCACATTAAATATCTCACTTTGAAAATTAACTAAGGTTTTCAGTGATAATAAAATTAGATGAAGAATATCACAAAAAACACACAAAAATTATTCTGGTTGGAGGCAATATAAAGAATCTGGGATCAGATTTCAATCCAATTTTATTTTCATTCTGAACACATAAATGGAACTAAACTTACACTTAAATATAATAACTGTTACTAATCTCAAATCATAAATAGTGGTAGAACACTGCAGTTACATAAAGTTTATAAAAAACCAGACAGTGATAGAGCCTAATGCTGCTGTTTACTTTGAAAAAACATATACATGCCATTCTGCTGTTCCAAAGCACAGGATAATTTTAAAAGAAGCCCCAAGCTTATGTCCCAGAAAATAAAAATAATAAAAAAAACTCAAAAGCCAAAACATCCCAAAAAACTACTGGAGAAAACTGAACATATTATCTATGAAAAAGCAAATTGCTACAGCTGAAATACATAGTTGAAATAGTGCAAGAAAAAATTAGATACCAGGAGAGACATGAAAGTAATTAAATTAGTTGGAAAGGTTTGCTTTTTCTATGTGTGATTTATGAAAGAATAGCCCTAATGATTTTGATCACTCAAGGATGAAGTTTCTGGTAGAGGCATCATAAGAATTTTGATAACCTAAATTTCTTATTTCTTCAGTGGCAGGAATCAGTGTATATGTTATTTTTTTGCCCCATCATTTCCTTGCGTTCATAGCATGACTCACATACCCATTAGCACAGCAACTGCATTTTTGAGAAGAGGAAAAGAAGTAAAATGTTTCTACATACATGTAATTCTGTCAGCAGTTTGTAAAATTCTTCACTATTTCTCATGTCATGTATGTTTTATGTAGCAATGTACTTTGCTTTCATTTTATAAATCGGAGAGTTTTTGCCACTTAATCGCAGTTATGGTAAGACTAGGGAAAACATTCCCAATTTTACTGCTCAGATTGATGGCATTGTAGATATTGACAACTTTCATAATCACTAATTAGTGCTTTCCAGCAGTCTCCTCTACTAAGTGGAAAATATTAGATTATATGGAATACACATACACTCAGGTGGGGAGTGGAGCTGTGGTATAGATTTATTGGATGAGAATGATGACTAAAGTAGGATTTTGCTATACAACCATGAGCACAGAGGAGCTGGAACAATCTGCAGTGATCCAAGATGACCATGCACAACATTATGTTTTACTCAGTATGAAAACTGGTTTAACTTGGGGCACACCAATGACTGTACAATTCTGTACAGTAATGGCTGTAATGTACAATTCTTTAGAGGAGTGTCAGTGGCCAATGCTGGAAGCAGAGCTTGGTGGGATCGTAATGTGGTTCCAGAACTACAAACAGACTGAAAAGGGGATTAAGACAACCAGAAGTTGGTAAATATTTTCATGTGAAACGAAACTATAAAATCTAGGACTGGTTAACATAGAAAATTTGTACATATTTAAATGTATATATTCTTTGAGGAGAGTTATAAATGCAATTCAAATTTATTTCTTAAGCATTCAGAGTGAGTCAATTGCACTGCTTAGATAGAAAGAAAAACTTGGGCATGACATTTCACATTGAG
This sequence comes from Melozone crissalis, assembly GCF_028551555.1. Lineage (NCBI taxonomy): Eukaryota > Metazoa > Chordata > Aves > Passeriformes > Passerellidae > Melozone > Melozone crissalis. Next base: position 54,356,026 of record NW_026535791.1, on the reverse strand, counting down.
GTTTTAAAGGACGTCTTTTGCTCAAGAAAAGTTTTGAGGCAGACTGGGTGCAGGTGTGTCTGTGAGATAGTGCTGATCCAACCTGAGATGATATTATGCTGTTTTATATTAATGCCTTTAATGATAATATCCTATCATCTTGAGGTTGTAGTTCTGCATATCTGCACATTATGGGGACCTACTGTAATTTCTTCAAGGCTTCTGTGTTTGTTTGTCACAAACAGATCTGGAGGGAAGCTCAAAAAGAATCATTTACAAAGGCTTTTTCTTTGGTCCTGAGGAGTTTTGCTGAGTTTGGCCCTTGGGAGTTTTGTCCTGCTGCCTTTTCTTTCTTCTTGTGTCTCAATGACCAAGGGCTCCTTCTGCACTTGGAGGGACAAACAAGGTGGCAAGGACAGAGATAGGGAAAGGAATGCTTCTATTTTAGAGATGGGCTGGAAGACAGGAAGAGTAGAGAAATATGTCAGAGAGGACAGATGAAGAGGAAAGGAGGAAAGCTGGAAAGAATTGCTAAAACTAGGATCTGCATCTTTTCTATACCTACTCTTCTGCCTGGATTTCTTCTGTCTGCTGAAGAGAAATGTTCTTTGTCTTAGGCAGTGACAATTTCATTCTGTATATTTATGCACACTGAACTGAGAAAACATAGAGGAGATGGGTGAGATCACCCCCAAGTCTCAAACTAGAGATTAATATGCCTCAACTTTATATTGTTGCAATGGCCTGACCCTGGCTGTCTGCCCAGTGCCTGCCCAGCTGTTTGCTCACTCCTCCTCAGCAGGGCAGGGAGAGAAAATACAATGTAAAAGCTTGTGAAACAAGATAACAACAGGGAGATCACTCACCAATTATCATCACAGGAAAAACACTAGACTTGGGGAAGACTAATTTATTTTATTGACAACAAAAAATAGAGTAGGGTGGTAAGGAACAAAACCAGTCCCCTCTCAGCTTCCTGGGCTCTATTTCCATCATTCCCAACTCTTCTACCTCTTACCCTCAAAGCAGTGCCTAGGGAATGGGGAACAAGTATTGTGGTCAGCTCAGAACACTTTGCCACTGCATCTCCTTTCCCCTGCTCTACACGGGGCTCCTCCCATGGGGTACAGTTCTTTGGGAATAGAGCATGTGAGCTTCCCCTTGGGCAGCAGGTCCTGCCAGGAACTGCTCCAGTGTGGGTTCCCCTCCATGGGCTGCATCTTCCTTCATGGCACATCCAGCTACTCAGGCATGTGGCTCTCTGGGTGGATGTCTGCTCCATCATGGTCCTCCATGAACTGCAGGTGAAGGATTTTATTCACAATCCTGTCCTGGGCTGCAGGGGAATCTCTGCTCCAGCACCTGAAGCACCTACTCCCACTCCTTCATCGACCTGGGTTTCTGAAGAGTTATTTTTTTCACTTTTTTGCCTTTTTCTCCCTCACAGCTGCTGTGTGGTGGTTTTACCCTTTCTGAACATGTTATCACAGAGCTGTCACCAACATTACGATGGGCTCAGCTTTGTCCAGGGGTGAGTCCATTTAGGAATGGTTACATCCAACACAAGGGAATCTCCTTGTCTCTTCTTCCAGGGGCCACCCCTGCAGCTCCACCACCACCACCAAAACCTTGCCATGCAAAAACAATAAAATTTTTCATCAGTTCACTGCCTAAGCTGAGTAATCTTTCATTTCCAAGGAAAAGACAAATGACTAATGTAATAAACAAAAATAATTAAAGCAAATCTTCCTGTCCAATTAAAGAAAGGTTGTTTTCAGAAATTAATTGTTTTTACCACTTCCAAATGTAACTCCTGCAAGACTCTTCTAGGGTAGTTTGTTTATGTAATTTCTGTCAAGTAATTTTACAAGTCTTTAGTGCCAAAATTTCAACACTTCCTTTCATGGCCACTCTACAGAAAACGTCAAAGTCAGAAAGCCTTTCAAGATAAAAAGTCTTTATGAACCAGAAACAAATAAACCATAATAAAATGACTGCATGTCTAATTATATGCTACTTGACTTACATATTACACACTTGTCATAAAGTTTTTTTTAATTTTCAGATTTTTAATTTACAAGCTTGTCACATGCAGTTTAGTAATTTTGTTCAGATAGGGTGAAAAATTTCTTAAGGTTCCTCTAATTGCCAATTCTTGTTCATCAGTTCTAATTATGGATAATACTTGTATTATAAACCACACACACACAGAGCAACCTGTGGTACAGACTCTAAGGTGGGTGGGTTTAGGGCACTATGGAAGACAATGTATGGTGAATTTTAGTATCAAATGCTGAAAATTTCTTTCATTATCAGAGAAAATTTCTAATTGTAGTACACTCAAAGAGTGTCACTAAGGTAAATGATAATGAGATGGTGCTACATTCTTTTTAATCATATAGAATTCAAAGAAAGTTGATAATTAGAGGACTGTTAAAGTAATTTTATATCTGGGGGTTCACTACTCACAATTCTTGCCGAGTAAAGAAAAGTGCAGACTTTTAGACAACTGCAAGTGTGCAAAGCTTTAGTGGAAATCTGGATATAATCCCTCTGCTGAAAAGTTTTACAAGATAGTGGTAATCAGTTTGCAGGGTTCAGTTTATAGATCATCTTTGTGACAGTCCAAGCCACTTGTTTCATATGCTGTTTTGGTCTTCCTAAATGTAAAACAGTGCTCCTGGTCACTCTTGGTGGGCTCTGTTGACATGCTCTGTCATTTTCCTTGGCCAGGTTGATCCAGCAGCAGCTGGAGATGGGGATGTTGCAGGGGGCATAGGAAGAGGAGACAGAGAGGCAGTCTGACCAGCAGTGGTTTCCTATTAATATAAAGGGGAGGGATCTTCTTTACTACTGTTTCTTCACAGAAAATCCCTAAAGAATGAATGGAAAAGATGAGCAGAGCATGATCATTGTAATGACAAGGATTTGAATGGAGACACCATGACAGAGACAGTGAAGCAAGAGGGGTAATTAAGGAGCTAGTTTGTGATAGTGTTGGGAAGACCACTGGACCCTGGCTGGTATCTTGGGGAAGGTAATTCAAAAAGCACTTACTAATTTAGGTTTTCCTGGACTGCTACTTATTTTGCCTGACACCCCAAGCCCCTTTATACACCACTGGAAAAATAGTTAATCCTGGGTTTCCCAGTGTTGTAATTTCTTAACCCAGCTCTTTGGCTGATAGGAAACTCATGCAAAATGTTTTGCCCAGCTTTAGCCTTTGTTTGCATTGTTGTATTTTGCTTTCTCCTGCTGAAACTAACAAAAATAATGTTTTGGGGTTTTTTCTGACATGGATACACTTTCCCCAGGTATGCCCCTCTGGCTCATGCCAAGAGAATAAAATCAAAGGGCTGTGTGATGGCAACTCTGCTTGGCCACAAATATCATGAAGTGGACCAGGGCCAAAAGGAAAATAAGATATTTTATTGCTGGTCCTGGAAATATCAAGTTCCCTACTTAGCTGTTTCACCTTCATTTTACAGGCCTTATTCTTCCATAGCCTTTTCACTTTAAAGCTCTCTGTTTAAATTGTCTGTACTTGAATGATTGCCTCTTGGAACATAATACCGTTGTTAAGTCTTACAAGAAAAGAATTGCAATTTTAGTTGGTCGCAAAGGGCTTTTCTGGGCAGTGCAACTCAGTGCTGAAATGCCTCTCCTTGAGGGCTATTTCTGAAAGTCCTTCCTGAGCAGAACTTTCCTCATAAACCCTGTAATTCCAGTCTATGGAAATTGTGCTTCATAATTCCTAACAGGATTTTTCAGAGAATGTATTTGTATTGATTAAAAACTTGGACAGATCGAATATATTAAATGGGAAAGTTACATTTTCACATTAAAGTACTTGATTGTAAAAATATGTTAAAAGTGAAATGGTGTCCCTACTGCAGTGTCCCAGATCCCTTCCCTGGAATGTGAAGGGATGATAAACCACAGATAATGATTTTCTCTCAGAAATTGAAAACATTAAATGCTCAGGGAAAAACTGATAAGAATTCAGTAAGGTGAATACTAGACAGGATGATTTTTTACTTTCTAACTACAGACTTTTTACAATTAAAAAAAAAATTGAAAGAGAAGATTAATATACTAACTAATTAATTTAGACTTAGTAATTATCTAGAACTTTATCTTGTATATGTACATTTTTGTTTGTCTATCATGGAATCACAGAATAACACAATCAGCTGACTCGGAAAAAGCCAAAAAAATAAAAGAGCCCAAAAGTATCATTGAGTCCAACTTCTGGCCCTGCACAGGACCACTCCCAAAAGTCACACCATTTGCCCAAGAATATTGTCCAAATGCTTCTTGAACTTAGCCAGGCTTGGTGCTGTGACCACTTCCCTGAGGAGCCTGTTCCAGTGCCCAGCCACCCTCTGGGTGAAGAACCTTTTTCTAATGTCTAACCTAAACATCCCCTGTTACAAGTTCAGGGCATTCTGTCAGGTCCTGTCACTGATCACCAGGGAGAAGAGATCAGTGCCTGCCCCTCCTCCTCCCCTCACAAGGAAGCTGTAACTGCAGTGAGGCCTCCCCTCCTCCTCTCCAGGCTGAACCAACCAAGTGACCTCAGCAACTCCTCTCATGGCTTCTCCTCAAGGCCCCTCAGCATCTTTGTTGCCCTTCTTTAGACACTCTCTAACAGTTCAATATCTTTCTCATACTGTGGCACCCAAAACTGCCCCCAGCACTCGAGGTGAGGCCACCCCAGCTCAGGGCAGAGCAGGACAATCCCCTCCCTTGCCCAGCTGGCCGTGCTGTGCCTGATGCCCCCAGGACAGGGTTGGCTCTCCTGGCTGCCAGGGCACTGCTGGCTCATGGTCAATTTGCCACTGAGCAGGAGCCCCAGGTCCATTTCTGTATCAGCTTTTCAGCAAACAACTATGTCAGACAGAAAGTTCAGATTTCAAGCATTTCAGTACCAATGTATAAACCCAGGGTTCAGGTGTAATCATGATTTCATGCTTTTAAAATCTTTTAAGTCACATAGAAGGTTGAGTCTTACGGAAACAAGACTCGAAAAAACCTCTGAAAAGTGATCGTACTAAAATGCACATGGGCAAAACAATGAAATTAATTTTGTGTTTCAATATCTAAATCCTATAAGCAGTAAATTTAAGATAGTTTGGTTTTTTTGACTGTTGAATTTCTAATATCTTCATATCTTCATTTTTTTTTTTGCTAAGACTGTGGTTACGGAAAAGAAACTCGTTTCTGGACATAGCTGTAATAAATGGAGTGCTGCAAAGGCTTAATCTGTACTTGAATATAATTTGTAGCTCTGTAAATAAAGTTATTGAAGCTTTAAAAATATAGATAACTTCCAGGAATTTGTGAGAAAGATTGATCCCTGTAACCTCTCCAGTATTTGAAGAAAGAAAATCTGCATATAGGTGTTCTTTTTCCCCAAGATTATATTAAGAACTGCTGTTTCAGGAGCTAAAGCATAGTCAAATGCAGTTGTTTTTCTTTTGTGGGTTTTTTTTTCTTCTCAGATGTTATATCTAGATTTAATACCTGTATTCTTTTCTGCTTGTTCCTATTAGATTAATAGGCCTTGTGGTCTCTGAAGATAATATCCCTGCCATGCATGGCTCTGCAAACACATTAATTCCGATTCATTATTAAAAATTAAAGCCATAAATCCTGTGACATTAGCCTGAGCACAAGAGACTTAGTAGCAGCATTCTTTCTTAATTTCATCCAGATATTTCATTAACAGCAACCTAGAAAATAGCTTTTCCACTGTTTGCTAGCATGTCTGAATACCACCACCAGTGGGCAATAATGGGCCTTTTATTTTCATTTTGAAACCTGTGTCCATGAGAGAAAGAGAAGAAATAAGAATCTTGATCACGTCTGTGAGCTAGTCCTGATCTAGTAATTCCCAACTAAAATTGGTCTGTTTATTTTCTTTGTACTGCCTTCATAGAGCATAACCCTTCCTCTGTCCAGCATTAGATGCCTATATAATGTTAAATACAATCAATTCTTTATAAACTCCTCTTTCCTCTTTTCCTCTTCTTCCCATCTGAACTTAATTGAGCATTTTCATTGCTACTGCAGAAGCATTTTGAAGTGCTGAATGTGTGACAAAGCTTGTAGCTAATGCAGTGAGCTAAGCACTTCAAACAAGATAATAGCTGTTAGGGAGGGCAAGAGAAGAGAAAGACAGAAGGAGAGGGAAAAGTTTCATAGAGAATTTAGGCTGGGGACATGTAACTCTTGAGCAGCCTTCAGTCTGCTCCTTGGCTTTGCTGAGTGCCAGGGCCTATAGCTGTAGATGTCAATCTTTCAACCATGCTGCTTAGGGTACAACATCTGCTGCTTCAGGAACTGCCCTGTCAACTTTGAGGGTTTGTTCCCTTACTTGGACCCCAGCTAGAGGCTCTCATCCCATCTAAAGAGTATGTAAGTGTTTATGATGAAATCAGTCTCTTGTTCCTCTTTATTGAGCTCTACTCACAGCCCAGCTTAAATAAGGCCTTTTCTTATAATATCAGCAGAAATACACTGACAGGCACAAAGCCCAGTGAGCTCTGTGCAAACAAAGTAAGAAATGTTTTTAACTTGCAGAACAGGTAGTAACAATGATAAAGCTGCTATGAGTATGAGCCTTATTGCCACTACTAGCAGAAGTGGTACAGGAAAAAAAGAAATGCTGAGCAACCAACACTTTCTTTTACATCCTCTGCAGGACAGGAGTACTGTTGAGGGTAGCATGGCCAGGTACCAAGTTAATTGTCATGTGTTTAGTTATTTTAGTTACTCTTCCATAGGCATGCTTTTTTTATTTTTTTTTTACATCTCATAATACTTCCATAGGGGATCTTATGGTAGTAGCTTCCTATGTGGGATTGAAGTGTTTGAGAGAATTAAGAATCACACAATAATAGGAATTAACATTAAAAGGTTATTTTGTTAGTATTTTTCTGCCTGCTTAATGAGCCAAGATCAAACAGGCTCAGCAATGGAATGTAGATCCCAGAACAGCTACTTTGGGTCTCTAACCCTATAGGATCCTGGCTTTGTTAAGGACCTTCCCCTTTATTCTCACATCACCCTGACCACCTTTCTTCTGTCAATACTCAGGGCTTGTGCTGGGAGGCAAAAAGGAATGTCCTCAGAGGAAGCAGCAACCATGACAGCGTTAAATTTATGGCTTCAGCTGCTGGCTGCAAGTCAAGGTCCTCTTCTAGGTTGTGGGAGAGTGCCTTATTCTGCCCACATAAAGAGCAGAGCCAACTGGGCAAGAGCCAAGTGAGCAATACTGGAGTTTTTACTCTCATTTGAAGCTCAGAGGCACTAAAATGTATCCTTGAGAGGAATGGGGGGGAAATAAATGTTACAGGAAACCACTGAAATAGGACTTCATAAAGACAGCTGTATCACTCTCTATTGGTCTGAAAAGGTACCTAATTAAAGTAAATATTGGTGTCTCAGAGGATGCACTTCAGCTTCTGTCCCCCCTAGGACTGAAGAGCTACACTTTGGAACTGGGAAAATGAGACAGGATGCATTTGACCCTAAAAAGGAGTCCAGACAGAATCTCTACTAATGTATAGATTATATCTCTAGTAGTGCAAATAAAGCAACAAAAGAGAATAATGGAATTTGAAATATGAAAAGGAATTATCTCTGTGTTCAATTTAAAATGTGGAGAACCAGGGAAAGATAAGCAAACCAAAACAAAAAAGCAAAAAAAAAAACACACCAAGGAAGCTCCCAAAAAACAAACCACACAAACAAACAAACAAAAAGCTACAAAAACAAAAACCAAAGAAACAAAACAAAAAAAAAATAGAGAGAGAGAGAGAGAGAAAAGCTGTGGTTTCTGGTTTTTAATGTTTTTTTCAAACCAGTAAATACCACTAATTCGCTGAATTAGCTGAGACACCTTGCTTCAGTGGTTCTCTTAGCACATGGTCAGATGCATAATGCTTTAATTTATCAATGGACAATTATCATTTTACAGCAATATGTTTATAGTTTCCTGTTTACTGATAAGTTTTTCTTTCAATCAATATTAAAATTGCTTTAATAAAACAACAGATGTATGGAAGGCTTGTAAAAGATAAGGAAGAAGAGGAAGGGGATATCAAGGAAGATTTTGCAATCAATTACTCTGAGTAGTTATGTTCATGTTTGTATGAATGTTTGTCCACGAAAATCTTTGCTGGAGGAAAATATAGAAATAGTAGTCTTGTATTAGTCATCTCATCAGTCCCAGTGTCCATCTGAATAAAAGGTGGGAAAACACTGAAAAAAAATTATTCCAAAATATTAATTCAAATTTAATATCAATTATCTGAGATGATCCTTCTGTTCAAAAAAACAGATGTGAATATTTGTGATGTGAATAACCTACATACAAATATTCACTCAGATATGCATTCACACAGGGGGATGCTGCAAAGCCATTTTGAAATTTCTATATAGGTATAATAATTTTCTGATGGGGAAAAGAAACATGTGATTTAGGAGATTAATTACACAGTGTGAATATCAATCACAAGCTCTTACTATTCAAACAATAACTCCAGCTCATCTACTGTGTAAGATATCCTTTCACTTAGCATTTGTCAAATAATAAGCAAATTGTCATTGAATGAAAATAGCAAGGAAAAAGGATAACGAATGTTCTGTCTTACTGAATACAGTTTCCTTAGAGCCATTGTGAATTAGTGGAAGCTGCTGAGGATGGGCAGGTTTGGGCACCCTGTGCTGGGTGTGTTTTCTAGTGATCAGCACCCTGCTTGCCTGAGTGAGAGGGGCATGGTCCTGTAAAGTGTGGGATCTCAGTCTCTCAGAACTGGGGTGCAGGGTGAACGAGACCACCCCTGGGGGGCTCGGGAGTCCTGGAATGTTGCCAGAAATGTCTGGTGGCTGGACTTTGATCCCACAGGGGAGATGACATCAGTATGAGGACAGGAGGATTTCACCGGGGTGAATGGTGAAGGGATAAGTTAATTGGAGTGTGAGATACAGGGTTTAAAATTTCTGTACAGGGGGGTCTAGAGAGGTAAGATGGAGGAATTGGGGCGTGCCCTTCTCCTTCTTCTTCTTCCTCTAGGCCTCCATTTTCTGTGGTGATGTTGGCACTTTGGGATTGGTCTTTACTAAAAGTGCACTGGTTAATAAGGGTAGAGGGTATTGGAGAAAAATGATAAATATTGTATACGTAACTCCGGGTATAAAGATAGGTGGCCGCCCCAGGGGCTCTCAGTGTGTGCCCATGGCTGACTGCTGAGCAGAACTCTGTCAGGCCAAGAGAAAATCTTTTAGATAAGCAATTAATAAACACCGAGACCGAGAAAAAATCTGAAGTTTCTTCTCGTCCTTTGGAACGCGGGCGACCCAAGGCCATCTTGGGCTTTTCCCAGACCATCTAAACAGCCCCAAAATCCGACAGTAAAGGTCTTGGATCTTTCTGGGAGCACATCTGTAACATCACTAACAAGGGCAAGCTGCTGTTGATTGCCTGCAAACAAGAATATAGATAATTCAAAGTTCAGTCAAGTTGGTTCCATAATTTACCCTCTCTTTTTTATCTGTGGGGAAATGTTGAGATGTGTTAATTTGTATGCACAGCAGTTAGATTGACTAACTATTCACCCTCAAGCTATATTCAATACCTACAAACACAAAATGCTATAAAATAGCATTTTGTGTATATCTGGGGGAAATGGGAAATAATCACAAGCTTGCTTTTTGTCTGACAAAGTAAGGACACCTTGCATGTCAAGTAGCAAGGTAGAGAAGAACGAGATGCAGTGAAGAAGGCCAGCTCCTTACTCTCTGTGTAGTGGTTAAGCTCTGTCTGAGAATCAGAGTGTAGATAATGAAACAGAGCAGTAAGTACCCACTGTAAAATCTTCTTGACTGAAAACAGGGAGCTGTGTAGCTAGTAGAGGACTCCAGCTCATGTAATTACTCATCAACAAATGTTTGTGGTAGGAAAATAAACCTCCTTACCAGATCTCTATACTTCACTGTGAAATATGCAGAAAGACATACATACAGAATTTCAGTCTAAGCAGAACAAAAAAATTAGATATAAATAATTCCTTTTTATAAGATAACCAGAAGCCTTAAATTAAGAAGTTGAGGATGTAATGTGCTGAGAAGATGTCATCACACTTAAAATACTTGGAGAGTATAGAGATAGCTGAGAATTTTCAGAGGTCTGGTGGTTGTCACAAATGGAATTGCCTCCAAGAGATCGTTCTATGACTTTTTTCATTGTTGCATTTGGTTTTTGGTTTTTTGTGTTTTTTTTTTTTTTCCTTGAGGAGAAGACTTCTATACTAATTTTCCCAAGAAAAGAAACTGAATGCCAAAAGTTTCTCAATTAAAAAAATTGGATATTCTGACATGAAATGTAAATTAGAAAAACAGTGTATTACAAAGCAAGGAAATGCTTTGTAGGCACTTGGGAATTGGAAACAGGACATGACATGGATTCTCACTGTGAGATGATGTACAACTTACCTTTAAAGCACAAGTCAAAAGGGCCGGGGCTGGAATTCAGCACCTGGTCTCAAAAACAATGACATGGTACATGTCATGTCATGAAAATTCTGTTTCTCAATGAATAATTTACCTAGCCTTGCATACTAAGTAAATAGGAGCTGCACAGAGTTAGTCCAGGCTGTATTGGTATCTCCTTGTCTTTGGTGACTGACTCAGGACTGCAGGGGAGTTGCCTTCATAGGACTTGGAATTATAGTTCAGAAACTTGCTTGAAGTTCATCTTCTGTGAATTTTCTCTGAATGTCATGGATAAGACAAATTTATTATTTTCTTTAGGAATATGATTATAAATGTAATATTATGTGCCTTCCAAACCCACTGACCAGAGTCAATCCTTAGTCCTGTCCCCAGCTCTGTGTGAGAGAATTCAACCGCAGTTCTCCTGCCTCAGTGGAGTACCCTTGACATAAGATTTACAGATGTAAGGAGGGATAAATGCTCTCCATGGCTGCTGTTACAGCTGAGCTCTTACACTGCTGGGAGCATTAAGCTCACAGAGAGTTGAGAGTGCTTCTGTAGCCTACTGGTCATATTGTTTAGTCTGAAGTTGGAGAACTCAGATATGAGGAAAAATAGAAGATGCATTTTATTTTGAACAGCAACTAGATGAAAATCATAAATAATGCTTAAAGCCCCTTTCTTACTTGGAAACAGAAATAAGCATTCTCACAGTAACTGCTTTCTCCTCTGCATTGCAGTCAAAAGATGCAGTTTGCAAGTACACCCTGCTGACCTGTGCAATCTGCCTGCCCACAGGAAGATTGCTACCACTGCGACAGTCACAGTGTACGTGACAGGAGGGTTTCCCCATGAACAAAAGCCTGCTCCCTTTCTTAAAAATTCCAGCACCAAACTACAGGTAGCAGCACTCCTGAGCTCAGAAGCCCTACAGGTTGTAATCACTCCTTCAGTTCATGATGCCAGAGCTCAAGCAACATCAAAAGGCAAGGTCACTGCATGAAACTCCTGAATCTTGCACTTAGGCTTTTTTTTTTTTTTTTTGGTGGGGGTAAATAGTGGCATACTGAATATGTATTGTTGAGACAGAAGAATAATAACTTTAATAATCATTATCTCTACATCTATAAGCCATCTTGAAAGGGTGTAAAGTAAAGTCAATGAAGATCCAAAAGCCTATTTTAAATCACTTTCTATAGCCCATCATGAAAACAAGGAAGAACATACCCACTTATGTTCTTGCATGGTGACCTGTTTCATCCTGAAGTGCTGAGCGCACTTCGTACCTTCATGTCTATGGTTGTACATGACAGTCCCTGTGGAAATACAAAGGTACCTTTGCTCAGCTCAGATGAAGCATCCACTGCTGTACTCTTCCAAAGTGGTAGACCTCAGCCAGTTTAACTTCAGATCAAATTTACAATGGGTTAACTCTTTGTCAGAGTGTGGCTGCTGTGTTGCGCTTTGTAGTTTAGGATTTATGAAGAGCACTGACAAATGAAGTCTCGTCATTTATACCAGTTTTATGTGTTGCCCACTATAACTTTTCTTCCATCTCTAAAATATTATTACGACTTTTTTCTGCAGAATTATTTTCTGTTTTATTAACTCTCTGTGGATAAAGAGTGCTACTTCCTTTTTAAACCTTGCTGTTATTATACTTCAGCTTTTTAACTTGGAGGTCCTGAGCCAATAAAATTTCGTGTTTGCTATATCTGAATTAGGTGCAGGTAGCACCTAAATGGATGTTACATAGGAGCTCATCTGGGAATCTAAAGAAGCTCCACACTGTGAGATATATTTGTGGTTTTGTAGGTCAGTTTCACTGTGGGGATGCCAAGGCTGAAGTAACCATTTGTCATTTCAGGTAAACTCTACATTCTCCAAGTATGCTATGCAAACTCAGTCCCCCTGGTCTTGCTAAGAAAAAAAAGAAATTATTTTTCTTTTTTGTCCATGTGATTTGACTTCTCATGAAGAGATTTATTGAAGCATACTAATCCTTTGACTTTGGGAGTAATGAAGTTTTTTATAAGGAAGTGAGTGATCACCACCAAAAGCATTTTGTGGTGTGTATTTGTCTATGGGAAAAAAAAAAAAAGCAGCTGAGTTTCACTTGTAAAGCTTTAATGTGTGAAGACAATTGAGTGAGGTATACATACAGCACCACAAATTGCTGCAAGACTGTTGAAATTTGAATGCAGGAAATGTATAGAATTATAAAACAATTTGTGAGGATGAACAGGGAATTGAAGGATGACAGAAGTAGAAGTCAAATCACTTTAAGAGAAACATTATTCAGGGCATGACCTCTGCTTGACTTTGATGATATAAAAGTGGTGACATTTAGGAGGTATTTCGGTTCTTACTGGACGCAGTTTCGGAAGTGTTATAGAAAGTACAGTGCTATGGCTTTGGTCAAGTTTTGTGGTGAAAGAAACTGGGTGTGTCAGGGGAAATAACTGAATGCAGGGAGGTTTCTTTACTAGTAACCTGAGTAACTGGATCTTCTTTACCATCCTTTCTGAGACTGTAAGAGACCTGTCTATCATACTGTGATAGTCATACCTCTTAAACTAACCTGCAAGTATAACAAATAATTAATTAAGCAGTAAGTAAACAACTCTGGTTTATGCAGTCATATAAAACCAGAATTACTCATCAGAAGGTAATTTAACAGTCTGCATAAAGTATGGGGACATGCACAATATTCCTCATAGGAAGCAGATCAGTGGAGGTGGAATTTACACTAAGGTGCCCTTTGTTTTCTTAATGATGACTTACATGTAAGGCTTTCTCTCTGTTTATATGGTTGCGGTTTGTTGGGAGCAACATCAAAAGAGGTCTATTTTAAGACTACAGCATCCTTTCCTCTCTAATATATGAAAAAAAAAATGTGTACTAAGGCTGTATATTGCTGCAATGCACACTGAAAAAATCCTGTGACAATTCCAAATGCAGCAGCTCAGTAGTAGTGTGACCCCACTGAGATCAGTGCAGTGGTGAATTAGTGTGGCAGTGTGCTCAGCTCTCCTCCTTTCTGCTTAAGCTATAGCAGCCAGTGGTGGACATGATGGCTGCAGCCGGCTTAAGTTGAACTCAGGGAAGACATATAATGCAACAGCTAAGAGCTTTCAATATTGATCAGCAGATGAGGGCTTGTTGAGCATGTGCCACCCAAAACATGGTTGGTATGCAAATATAACTATAGATCAATCATCTTGCCACATAAATAGTGGACAGCCCAGGGTTCATTATCTCCCCTGCACAGCCATGGTCTGCAGGCTGGGATGTTCCCTTGAGCAGGGGCACTCCTCAGAGTTACTCTATGAGGGTGAGATTCCTTGCCACAAAAGATTCTTGGTAAATGATCATCAGGATGCTAAACTTTGATATCTTAGTTAAATGTTATAAAGGGTCGACTGTACACACATAGTCCTTTAAACATAAAAAATTGACTGAGTCTGGGACTAACCCTGGATCCAGCTGCACCTAAACTCCCTTCCCAGTAGGAGTTTAGAGTCCAAGGAGGTCCTTTCTGAGTCTCATGGCTCAATGGGAGAGTATCCCTAACAGCTGGGTCTGATCCTCCTCTCTATGCAGTAAATAATCAGTGCACCATGCCATCAAATGTTCTTAAAACATTTTGAAAAAGTGCCACTGTGGCTTTTTCTATCAAATTGCTGTTTATGTCAATAAATATATTGGTGCTTCTCTTTAACAGGTGAAGTGGACCTCTCCATCCTCCACAATTAAGCAGCAGTAGTAAACTACAATAACACTAAATTGGTTTTGGCTCTGGAACACAAAAGTGACTTATAAGCTGCAAGTCAAGTGACATACTCTGGTAACAAAAATGTTAGGATGGACTCAGGGGCTGAGATATCATGGCTAATTTATAATAGAAGACTTCCACACACAAAGCTGCATTCAATCCTTCTCTCCCTGGAATCCATAGAAAGGAAGTTAAAAGCATGATCTGACACACAGCTGGAAAGAAGCAGCAAGTCACAATATTCCTGTACTTCTGAGGACTGCAATCTGACTGTTAGTAGCTTGCTGGGCATGGGTACAACAGAGGCGTGCAGTTAAGCTCAGGTGTGAAATATATCAGTTAATTTTTGCTTAACACAAAGAGACAAAAAGGCATAGCTTGACTTTTTTTTTCCCTTTTTTTACCACCAGTGATGACAATAAGTTATGATCTCCAAAGAAAAGCAAGGGTCAGTTACTGTGTAGTTGCTGTACTAATTTGGCAGCAAAAAGTATGACAGAGGAATTTTATTTATAATCCCGGAGTGTATTGTTGCCAATAATCTGCCTGGTGTGCTTGCACCTTGGGCATTTTCCACATTATTGGAAAAGTGCTTTTCTGCCAGACCTCCTTACAGGCACTTCATCACCATGCTCAGCCATTTTCCAACGCTGTTTGATTTCATCTGTGTGAATTTAAGCTCTGTTGTCACACTTAGCTTTGCAAACCTTTTTTTGATGGCAAGAAAATTCTGCAGTATTAAACTATTTATAGTAAAAGAGGGTTTTAGCTCCTGTAATTTTTTGTGAACAGATCTTTTATCTTTAACACAAACCAATGCCTCATGCTAACTCTCGCAATTTATCTTGTCAAACTAAAGATATCCAGCAAGGTCTTTGTGTGAGAAGTACCAAAAGCACATACTTTTATATAGTAACGCTTTCACAAACGAAATCTTTACCTTGTTTTTGAAGAACATTCTCATTATTTTTTTTACTCTTTGAAAAATGGAAATATTATAAAATATGCTTTGTTCAGTTTTTGCTAGGAGATATGACAGCACACTTGGACATTTCCAATTTCTTTCTTTAGCCTTATAACTTGGTGTAGTCTAGAAACTCCTATTTTCTATTCATACCAAAGTGTTCTTATGACCAAAATGTCACTTAGATATTCCTTCAGAATGTGAATAACTGTTCAACTTGCATCCTTCACGCCTGAATCTTCCCACACCATTTTGCTAATGCAACAATGTCCTCTTCTGAGCAGAAGTATAATTAAAGCTGTTTCTGTTTTCAAGTTAAAGCCTCCTGCAACAGCTGTAAAAAAGTGTTAAAAAATCAAATTAAACCCAAATCTTATGATACTGTTGTTATGATTTCCTATATCTCTGGCATAAAATTTTCATGAAATGTTTTTTTTTATTTTATTTTTGGCCCTCTGTATATAACAGAAGAAAACGATCAAAAAGTCTGGCTCACTAAGCACAGCTTTATGTCATAGTGGAGAAGATTTTGAAAGACAGAGAAATTTTTCCTGCTTATACAAACTGGACAAAAAACATCCTTTCTAACTTTCTCATTCAAATTTGCCACAAAACTTATCCTTCTATTCCTTGTCCTTGTAAGTTCATTTGGGTACCTTGGGTATTCATTTGAGGCACTTGATTTTTATATCCCTTTTTTTATTTCTTGTTCTCTGTACCGTGTAGGGTCAGTCGGCCTTAAGTGTTCTTTCTGTTACCAGCATTCCCTCTGAAAGGGTTCTTGTGTCCATAATGCTCTACTTCTTTCCTTTTCCATTCTCCCACATCTTCTCAAGTTAACTATCCTAGGTGCTTCATAGTATATATCTGAATTGATTCTAAATACTTCCAAATATCTTCATGCCTGAGTTTATTAAAAGACCAGGTGATACACACACATGCACACATAGGAATGATAAATCACTATCCCTAAAACCATGCATAAAATGTCTGCTATAGACATTTTCTTTGAGGTTCCAGCCAGCTTTGGCCTAAAAAGATCCTGAGATGCTGCTGTGTGAATATAAGAGTGTCATTACCTATGTAGACCTTGATGGAAGTGTAATTTTGGGATGAATTTGTTCCTTAAACAATATGGGTTAATTTCTGATGATATAACTAATGTGAATTTCATACAAGTAATGACATAACTAAGGTACTTTAATTGCCAAACTACATACTGGAATTTTGTGAAATAACTCCATTATATTATGCGATGAAAAACCTCCACCTTTTTGTTTTTCAAGATTAACTATGTGAGATATACTTCAGTTTTATATGTTTTCTTGATGTAGCATTTATGAACTCAAGATATGGAAGGTGACCCTAAGGAAGGTCTTGAGGTCTTCAGCAAACTCCAGGACTGTCTCTCTGACTGTTTGCAGTCCACGTTTGGAACTGCAGCTGGGTTTGTAGTATGTTTTTGTCTCAGTTTGTTATTATATTTTTGGGTATGTAAACTATTGTAATTTGAATTTAGAGGCTTATGACAAGTAACAAATTGAAATTTTTTATGTGTCTTTTTTCTACATATTGATGCTGAAATCTCCAACCATTTGTGTAGTTTACCTTGTGAGAATAGGTGGCAACTTTAGGAATGACTGTATCTAATTACATTGAGTCAGGATTTTGAGCAACTAAATACACTGCACTCTATGTTCCTAAAATTGTATTTATTTCTCCAGTAGTTGTAAATTATAGTTTTGATTAAAGACTTGGTTTCACCAATAGTCTGAAAATCTAAATAGTCACAAACCTATATAAATAAAGACTTCTTTTTGTGTTAATGACTCTGGTCTGGTATGCTACTCTAGGGTCCATAAATTGTGCAAACTTCTGTTTCCTCACAGGATATGGTGTGTCTAAATGTATGTTAAGGGATGGTAAGCCAATGTCATAAAACACTGTGAGTGACATGACCCTGGACTGTACTGTTGTGTGTGAGAACAGGTTCACAGATTACAGAGACAAAGGAGAACAAGATGACATTTATCTGGGCTTGAGAAACCTTTTGAGAATGTCCATCGGAGAAGATTGAAAAGGAATGCTAGTACACAGACAGATAAAATGTAGAGTCAAAACTGATATAGTGGAGTTGGTTAATTAAAAAAAAAAAAAACAAAAAAAAAAGTCCCCACTGAATAAGAATAAAAGGGCATTAGGGAGACTGAAATTTTCCAAGAATTCTGTGGGGGAACAGATTTGCCAAGGACAGAGAATAATTTTATGCTACACATAGTTAAAGGTGCTCAAATGAACCTCTCAGATAATAAAATGTGTCCTTTTTGTATGTTTCTTTGTTTATCGCCTTATTTCTCCCTTCATTTCTCTACTGAATATAAAATTAAATAAGAAAATAGGCAAATAGCAGAAAATTTGTGTTTCAGTGGAAGTGTAATTTTGCTGCTTGATATTTAAAAATATGTCACTAGCTGATTCTGCTTAGAAAAAGATATCAAAAAATCTGTGCATCTGTTCTTCTGTGCATCTACTAGTCTACTCATTAAATACTGGGAAGAAATACTGTGTATTCAGACTCAGACTTTGTTTCCTTAGAGGAAAGATCTTTAGAGTGTTTTCATGGGGAGCTTACACACACTCTTCTCAGCAATGATTTTGGGATATAGAAGAGTTGAGTTGTGAAAACAGAAAATCTATTCAAGTTTTCTCCTGAAGTGAGAAATTTTATGGTATTAAAATAGGCTGAGCCAATCTTTGGTCCTAGTAAAGTCAGTTGAGAATTATGGCTCTGCCTTCAATAGTACCAGGGTTTTAGCCTTGTGTGTTTATAGATCAGAAATTCTTTAAACAAACAGTGCATCACATTTACACAGTTTGCTAATCCACTTCTCTGAACCATAACACAATTCCACTTTCCTTTTATATTTGCTCCTTTCTCAAACAAGAGCAGCATTACAGGAGTCAGCAAACAATGTCATTCTGTTCACAGTAAACATGTTCTATTTTCAGAGAGAATGACTACAAAAACATCAGCCTTGCTATTTATCTCTGACTGTGCCAGAACAAAGTTTGAAAGCATCTGAATAAGCAAAAGCTTACATCCATTTTACTTTTTTTCTATTCACTAAGTTGTACTGGACACAAAATGAGACTGTTCCATTTAATTTTTTTTAATCATTTCAGGTTATAGAAAAAAGACATGTATTTCATCTTTGTATGTAAAATAGTATCATAATACTGTAAATATTATATCATAATACTAGAGTAATATTCTGTATCATAATACTAGAGTAATTCCATTTTTTGCCACTTTTTTGGCTACTCTCTAAATATTTTTCTTTTTCCTGAGATAAGATACCCTAGAGCTATAATAAACCCTTTATTAATTGAGGAAAATTTAAAGTTTTGAAAAGAAAACAAAAGGAACTTTATTCTGGAGCAGAAATAAAAATTATTAATATTTTGTTCTTTACATTTTTTTTAAATTGCTCTGCATTTTTAACCACAAAAGGAAGAATCCCACAAGAGCCCTTTAGTACTCACCTTCTTCTCTGCAGTCCCTCACTGCCATTAGTATGACATTGAATGTAGTACCTTAAGAATATATTTTGTTGCTTACATCATTTTTATTCTAGTGAACTTTTGTCAGTTAGTTAATGGCCTTAGTTAATTGAACTTTGCACATACCACAAGTCAGGCCTGTGATTAAGTGATTTTAAGATACTGAGCACAATGAAATTAACTGCCGTAGTTTTATTTTTATTGGGTAGAGCAAGTATTTGGGTTTTAATCTGTAGTTCCTTTTTCCAAAGATCCTCTTTAGTTTTTGATAATCATATCCAGGAAAAACTTGTTTAATTCCCTGAATTCCCTGTCTAGAATTTAGGCAAAATCTTTACTGTCATTATATATATATATATATATATATATATATATATATATATATATTTAGAAGATAGGGGCAAAATATATACCAATTTCCATGCCAAGTGTGCAGTTTTCTAACAAAACTTTGTGAGCTTTTTTCTTTTGATGCTTTCCACTGACAATGTTCTTTTTCAACCATGGGCACTTAAAAATCTTGGGTCCTTATTCTTCGTATGGGTGGGACAAAATGATCACATTTGTCACTGATTTTACATAATGTAGGAATAATCTTACAGTCTTCCATCAGAAATAGTATTCGTGTAGAAACAATTTTGTTAGTGAAGGAAGAGAATGAAGAGAGCAGAGATTTACATTGATGAAGGAAAGAACAACAAAATGACAGAAGCAGAATTGCAGTTATTAGTAATGGAAGTTCAATGATAATCAAAAATATTAAATAATTAAAAATTCCCAATGAACAGAGAGTATCTCTGCCATGTGTGTGACTGAAATATTTAATATGATTTGAAAGATGAAGTGCTGAGCATCTGTGATCCCAAAACAAGTGTTCTTCCCTTGTAATCATTTTTGGAGGATTTCTCCTCTGTAGAATCTCATTTAAATTAGAGGATTGATTTGAGCTGTTGTGTATCTGAGGCTCTCAGTGGTGTATGAGCATCCCTCACAACCCATTGACTCCACTGGGACTTGAACATATTATGGATTTTGCCCTTTGACAATAATTTGTTAAAAAGCCTTTTGAAACCTATCATCCTCAGTTTATCTCTTGCCCTTTCAGAGGCTTTTGTTCTGCTTCACCTTGATTCAAACTCTATACTTCTTAGTGAAGGAAAAATTCCAACCTAGATCATATAAAATGCTTATTTAATTCTGTATCCTTTCCTCATTTAGCAAATTAATATTTTTATATTGTATACAAAGCATTGCTTTTTATTAAGGAAAATTAATAAAAAATTATTTCAAGTACTCATTGAATTAAAGAATCATGGAATGGTTTGGGCCACAAGGGACATTTAAGTTCCTCTAGTTCCAACACCCCTGCCCTGAGCAGGGACATCTTCCACTAGAACAGGTAGCTCAATGCTTCATCCAGCCTGGTGTCACTAAACCCTTTGTTGTCCTCCATTCAAGTCACCCTCTGAACTGACAGGAGATGAATCTGCAAGTAGTTTTGGTCCTGACTAAAATGACTTTTAGGCTTAGTTGGCCTTTCTTTACTGACTGAAAAAAATTCATCCATGCTGATAGTTTAAGTCGTTATGAATGCTCCTTCTGTAGGTTTTCCTTTTGTTTATTTTTACCAAATGACTTTTATGAAATCAAAATCAGTCAATGCACATTTGCTGGCAAATAATTAAAAGAACCTTTGTTATATATTCCCAGTGTTCTGAGTCATATGTGAGAGATTCAGTGTCCAGTTAAAAACTACAGATGGTACCAACAACTAATGATGTTATCCTTTATTTTTACATTGACATTTTTCCTTAATACCTTACCTCTCAGTGGGTAAAATCAGTCTATTGTAACAGAAAACTGACTTTATTCAGAACAGATCATGTGGAGGGAGGAATTTTGAACAAGGCTGCAACACTTTTCCCATTCCATTACTCCTCTTGTGTTTCATTGCACATTAAGTTGCATAATTTGAATTTGTATAAATGCAGCTCAGTGCAATATCCCTGTAGTC
Source organism: Melozone crissalis (assembly GCF_028551555.1). Taxonomy (NCBI): domain Eukaryota; kingdom Metazoa; phylum Chordata; class Aves; order Passeriformes; family Passerellidae; genus Melozone; species Melozone crissalis. Next base: position 54,335,233 of record NW_026535791.1, on the reverse strand, counting down.
ACCCCAGCACAGCTACTTGGCTTTTGGTACCAGGTCAATCAGGAAACTTTTCCAGTGTACACAGAGCTACCCCAATGTACCCACTTGAACAGAAAAGCCAGAGAAGTCTCCTTTAGTTTGGGGAAAAGCCAATACAGATAGTTTGAATCACCTGAGAAAATCGCAATCAGAAAACATATTGCTGTGCTGGGGAATTTTTATTCCAGATGGTATTAGCCAAATATATTTCTAGGCATGCTTTTTTTTTTTTACCTGGTTACTGTCAAATCCCAATGATAAATTACATGACACAATCACAAGCAAAGTCATGAAAATTTAAATAGGATTTTGAGGTCTAGCTGTAGTGCTGTGTAAGATGAATTAACTGAATTTAATAATTTAAAGAAGTGTTTTGTTTCAGATGCACACAGATTTCTGTCCTGTGTGCCTTCATTCCACGTCAATGCACAATTATGAATTTCTTTTACAACCTTCACAGTGTGTCCTTTCACAGTCCTCTGGCTTCCAAGATAACCAGCATTGCATCCCACAGTGCAGTACAAGAGAGATTGTAGAGTTGAAGGCAAAAGTAGGATGCAGTTCATGCATTTATGTATTTTGATGGGAGGTACAGCAAAATTTTAGGATTATATATCCTTAAAGTGCTTAACCTGAGGTGAAATAAAGCACCTCCCTGTTTCCAAAGCTGGCACTGATAAGCCTTCTCCTACAGGACTGCTGAGGCTTACTACTGCTAGACTAAAGACATTTTTTCAGTCAGGTTTAGCAAGCTGTTAGTAACCTGAAAACTTCACAACTGTCATTTTGTATAAACTATTTCCTTCTACAAAAAGAAATCTAAATGTTATGATATGAGTGCTGGAAAATATCCAAAAGCCTATCTATTTACCTATGCCAAGATTTATATTCCAGAACAAAAAGAGGTTGTGCAAAACTGAGATACAATTGATTAATTTCTTACTGAAATAGATTGTCAGGCTCTTAATAGCAACAAATAAATAGAATTTTTATTAAAAAGGTTATATTTCTTTAATAGCAAAATCCTGCTCTAGAGTCAAGGGAACATAAAATTCAGCAGACCAGCAATTTCAGTGTTCGAACACATAAAGCAATTTTGGTGAGATATGTTAAACTGACACCAAGAAGCTTATTTACTTCTCTGTTTGAGCTTCAATTACTTCATATGAAAGGGAGGAGAAATGGGATTTTATGCACATGTAATAACTGTCATACAGGAAACAGGCTGATTTTAATGACACTTCTTTAATATGGCAGGTAGCACAACTCCAGCTGCAACTGGAATTTGCATCTATCAAAGAACTCAGATTTTATTTACTTTTCATTTGTTTTATTTACTGTTTTATGTGTTCATTTTTGTAGATTGTAGAGCAGCATAGCTGTTTTGCAAAGAAGTTGAAGCCTAGACAACAACTTTATCACAGGGTGAAAAATTACTAATCTCTGGGGTGCTAAATGAGCTAGTCTGGAGATTTTGGAGATTTTACTTTCTTGGCTAGATTAATTTAATTATTTGGACAGATTAGGTATTCCTGTGCTGTATTTCACTTGCCTGAACAGATGGCAATTAAAGTGCAATACTTTAATTTCCCTCCCTGATGATCTGCTTCTTTGTCCAGGCAGTAAATGTCTTAACTCTACAAGCAGTGTTGATCCTGCCTCTCAAAGGTGTTGAGAGCCTGGGTATCGCAAATGTTCTCAGCACCTGTGTTGGGGTTATAGTTGCACTTGGATTTCTTTAGGCTAAAAGAAAATTTTAAACCCTCCAAAGGGCAATTCAAGTCTTTGATGAGCTTAATTTTCCTCTCACTGAGCTTATGTTTGTCTGTGCATTGAGCAATATGATCATCCTTAGACCCAGTAGAGACTTGTCCAGTTCACAGGACCCAGGCTTTCAAGGGATGCAAATGTAGACATGAGATTTAGTTGAGCAACCAGATGTGTTTTCAAGAATGATGAAAACTGCCTCACAGCAATGTCTGCCTGTATGTCTTTTATGCTTAATTATAATTTAAAATTTGACCTACTTGCTATCAAATATTAATTTACTTACGATTGTTTCTGGATAAAGGTGATTTATCTGTACAGAGCTGCAAGAACATCTTCACGGGTACATTGGATTAATTACCTGCTTGATTATAGTATATATTTATAGATGGAAAGGCAGAGGATTTCAGAAAGGTCTAATGATAAGGAAGTCATAGATTCTATTTCAGTTGTTCATCAGAGGTCTCAAAAGTAATTTGTTTAAAACAAAGCTCATCAGATCTCTGCACATTTTAGTCCCTATGAATTTTCTCTTTGTCAGATCCAGTCTGTGCAAAGAAACTCTCTGTTAAAGGGACTGGACTGCACCTGTCTCCATCTAATCTGTGAAATTTAAGGTACACCTTTCTCCTCTCAAGAGAGGTGAATTTCACTTCTCTGGTCACCTCCTTTCAGGAGGATCCATCTGCACCTATTGTAAGTCCTGAAGAAAGGCAGCAAACAAAATGAGAAAGAACATATAAATTATGTATTAATCACCACAGGGAGTTATAAAATATTCTTCTTCTAAATAACATTAACTTTTTCTCTAAAAGGAGGATGGAAGGGGTAAAAGCATGCAATGTTTAGCAATATAAAAATAACTATAGTGAGAAAATACCATATTCCACAGATCTTAATGGTGGAATCACTTTTATGGATGGGAAAGAATTTCAGTGTGACAAACTTGCATAAAATTAATGAATTTAATTAAAAATATGTTTGTATAAAATTATTTCTTTCAAATGATGTATTAGAAAAATTTTAACATGGTCTATTAATGTTTTAATGATGTTTATATTTCTCAAATTAATGTTTTAAATGTTACAAAAGTTATATATTTCATTTTTTAAGCTTGAAATTAGTATTTTTCACCACAGGGATCGTTGAGCAGCAGAATAGGTACTCCAGGAGTTTATGTAGGCTCCTTCTACAGATGTTTTCAAGACTGGAGAGGAGAAAGACCTCAGCAGCAGGTTCTGACCCTAGAGCTGGCTTTGCTTTCATCAGAAGCTTGAACAAGAGACCTTTTGAGGTTTCTCACAGACTAAATTATCCTGAATGGATGCAGAATTTTTGGGGAGGATGGGCTGGGACTGAAAGGAGATGGAGTCACCCTTCAAATAGAAGAGAAGCGTGGTTGTATTGAGTTTTATCTTGGCTCAGGTGATGAGTCAGCTGAGCCTGTGAGTCAGGATTGCTCAGGCAGAGTAAGGTCAGTGGTATTGTGGGTGTCTGCTGTAGACAAGCTGGTGAGGAAGAAAAGGCTGCTCCTGAAGAACCTTTTCCCTGAAGAATAGGCAAAAAATCAGGATCCCAAGCCACGATTTTAGAAAAATAGATTTTGTGCTGTTCCTGTATTTTCTTGGAAGGATCCCATGAGATACAGCCCTGGAGAGAAGAATCCAAAAGAGCTGATATTCAACATCACCTGGTCCAAGCTCAAGAATGGTCTGTACTGATGAGCAGGAAGCAAAGTAAATTTGTCATGAGGCTTGCATAGATGAAGAAAGGATTAATGACAAAATTCAGAAGATGAAGTGTAAAAGAGGCAGAAACAGGGACAGATGACCTGGGGGGAATGGAAAAGCATTGACTGATGCCAAGATACTGAATGCCTTCCTTGACTTTGTCCTTACTTGTAAGATTGGTTTTCATGAATATGACATCTCTGAGCCAAGGGAGAAAGTTTGAATCAAGGAGGAAACCCTCATGGAGAAGTATCTGACTAGGGAATGTCTAAAAACACTGGATAGACCTAAGTCCAAGTGAGCTGACAGGATGCACCCACAAGTGTTGGCACTGAGACATCATTGGCATCCATGGAAGGTCATTGGAGTAACTGCTGAGGACTAGAAGGAAGAGATTGTTGCCCCTACCTCAATGAGGCAAGGAATGCAGCTTCAGGGAGGTACAGACTTGGCAACCTCAGCTCATCCTTGTGAATGTGATGGAGCAAAACTTCCCATAAATAATTTCCAGACCCATGAAGGAAAAAAAAATGGTTACTGGGGAGTCACCGAAGGGGATATCTTGCCTAATCAGCCTGATAGTTTTCTGTGATGAGACTGTCTTGGTGCATGAGAAGGGAACAGTGAATATTTTTTGTCTTGACTAGCAAGGGTTTTGACACCAACTTCAGTGACATTGTCATAGGCAAACTGAAAAAGTACAGGTTAGAAAAAGAGAAGGTGAGTGGATTAAAAACTGTCTGAACTGCTGGCATCAGAACTTTGTAATCTGCAGCAGTCAGACCAGTTTCCTCCTCTCACAGGGGTTAGCTTCAGGGCTGCCTGGGGCCTCACTGAACAACAAGGTTATACAGAAAAATAGAAGAAACAAAGGCAGTCTGATAAGGAGGGAGCAAGGTCTTCCTTTTTTCCTATGAAATGCACACCTAGTGCTGCGCAATATTCAAGTAGCTTTAAAAGTCATGATCCTGATTTCTAGCTAATTTGTTTATATCATAATGACAGCATGATAAACACATATACAGGGGTGCATTTCTGAAAATAGGTAGATGAATCCAACCAAATCAGAAAAACCTCTCTTGAGGAAATATGGAGAGTTTAAAAGGAACTTAGAAAATTCCATAAACATATTATTCTGCTTTTAAATGCTCTATATGGTTTAACAAAGAATTTATGTCATTGGATGCAAAAGCCAACTTCCTTTTACAGAAAATATTGATATTTATACGTGACCTATTTTCTTAAAGAAAAAAAACCACACAAGTAAAGAATTCAACAACTATTTCAGTTCTGAAAATGACAAAAGATGATAAAATTTCTTTCTTTTATATCATCAAACTATAATAGTTCCATTCAGGAAGCTGTTCTAGCTCTTACCTTCTACAGTTTTCATATTTAATGAATAATGTTACTGGAGATAAATAGCCCAAATAAATTAACCAAAAAACCTACACAACGGCACCAACAGTCTCATGTAAGCCCTTCAGAATGTAATTACATGCTTCAAAAGGAAAAACAATCTGAACAAAATAAAATAACTACATAATAAAAGCCATGCTAATGTAGATAAAATCAATCAATCTATAGTTATTATGAGTATTAGCAGAGCTCCCACCTGGCATGGTAAATTTCTGTGCATGTGAATCAACAGTGGTTTCACCCTTAATTAAAGTAGGTACTGCAAAAGACCTAGCCCTTTTCTCATTTATTCCTTTTATCTTATTCCATGTCTTTTGTGCTGAAATATGGTGTTTATGTAGCTGCAATATTTCTTAGATCTTCTAATTACCCCTTGAGCCTGAATATGCTTTTCTTTTACAATCTACCAAATCCTGAAATTTTAACATGTTTTGCCTTATTCAAAGTGTTTTTCCTTTCTTCAAATGCTTCATAAAAATTTCCTACCAAAGCTCTAGAGGATTCCTATTTTTCTTAAATGTTACAGGAAAAGTAGTTGATATATATATGCCACAATCTCTTTACAATCGAAGTAGCAGGAAACACAAAATCCCCAAAAGAAAGAGTAGAGAAAATAGCAATCTTGGTTTAGAAAATGAAAAAAACCTACTATCAGACTGAACCTTCCTGCTGAAAGCTTTTTACTTGTTTATTTGGTTTTCTTTTCCTATTTATATTTATCAGAGGGTAGTATTAAAGAAGAGGGATAGCATTTCATCAAAAAGATGTTCCAATTTTGATCTTAAACATTTATGATTCTGCTCGATTTACAAAAAGTGTTGCTTAGCCATGAAACTGCTTCCCATGGAGAGAGATTTGAAAGCATCTTATTGGTCTTACAAGGCACTTGTATTACACTTCTACCATTTTCTTTCATATCTCTTCCTCAATAAATTGTTTACAAGTAGTTTAACTTCTGATATCTGTAGCTGTGGTTTTCTAGACTGTTAGTCATTAGGAAAAAAAAGTTCACAAGTATCACATAACTTATGCCAGACATCTTAAATAAATCAGACAAGTAAAAGTGACAGTTTATTTCCCTTGAATACTTATGTAAGGTTTCTGATTTGATTACATCAGGTGTAAAAATAGAGGAGATAAATTCCAGGCTCTGAGAACTACTGCAGAAGTTTTATGCTTTCTTTCCTTTTCAAACCTGTTTTCTCTATTCAGAGAATTTTTTCTACCCAGAATATTCCCCTCAACTACTGAATTTTCCCTGATTATGATGATTTATAATTACCTCTCAAGAAGGAATCAGTTTTTAAGCCCAAAAAAGCAGGTGCTGTCTGCCAGGCACCAATTAGATATTTGGTATCTCATTCAGAAATTGGAAGATTTGTAACATTCCACAAAGCCAGATTATTGCCTATTCAGTGTTTTATTTAAAACAGTTTTAAATAGAATTGTGAGTGATTGAACAGAAATTATAGGATTTAATTTCAGTTCAGCTATTGATGTTTACATCTGATCCAATTACCCAAAATTTTCTTTAGAACCAATGAAAAAAAATTACTGTGTAATTAATTTGATCTGATTTTGATATGCGCCATAGTATAAGTTGTGTTCTAGCTGTCCTTTTTCTCTTTTATTTTTTTACTCTAAAATGATCTCAGGTGACCTGTTCAGACACAGATGTCTCCATTGCATAACACCCTGTGGTGCATTTTCAAATAGAACAACATGTTCTTGCTATTGCCTTCCACTGCTGGACCCCTTTGTGGTGACTGGGCTGTTGGTCTCTTGCCTTCACCTGTGAGCTCTTCAGAGCAATATAAAACAGAGCACAGTGCGTGACAGGTTACACTGGGTGCCAACGTACAATTTCATGTGATAGGATAAACACCGACCATAGCAAAAAATATAATAAAAGTATTATCATAGGTAGAACAGAATCAGGCATTTGGACTATCTTTTGAAAACTGAAATACTTTCTCAAGTATAAAATCCACTTATAATACAAAAGAAGGGATTACTACCAAAAGTAATAAACTCATGCATTAATGTCATCATATACACTCAAGTTACAATACATCATATTCTGATTAGTATTTTTCCTAAATGTCAATTACAACTACAGAGTTCTTAATCTAACAGCACGGAGTCCTGCAGTTTCTGAAGGGTGATATTTAATTTGATGTAGTGAAAGGATTAATTCCAATTCTAATTCTTAAGTAGCTATGTTTTCATGCTATTAACTTCCGTGTCTTTCTCCGCTCCTACAGTTACCAAGTAAACCTCTTTACAAAGAGGATAAACTGATATGTCCAATCATTATTAACAAATGTGTACACTTCTATTAACATAAAACCTTGTCATTCTATGGAAAAAGAAAAGCCAGAATGACTTTTTCACTGTGATTTTAGTCTGTTAATTGTCTAAATTTTGCACTGCAAAAGAAAGATGTGAAAGCTGTGAAAGTGAAGCTCAACAAAACCACATGAATCCTGTTACTTTAGAAATCCAGCCTAATGCTTTTAAAAAGAGCAAATTACATAGCTGGTAGGTTACAATTCTCTTCACATACAGGCTGACAAAGAGGAAGAAAAGATGCAGGACAGAATATCATATTTTGAAAATCTAAAATCATTTACAGAGCTGGCATGGAATATTTAGCATGCAGGACAAAATTATCCAGATGAATTTATTTTATATTACATTTCTGATTGTAACTACATGGTCGAAGGGGTAATAGGCTCCTATTTAACAAACCCATCAAAATTACTCAGAAACCTAAAGCCAATGAGAAAGGAAAAAATTTGGTTTTTGACACTGAAAACTATGTCTTAGATCTGCTGACAGTGAACAAAAAAAGAATACCTGCAAAAAATAAAGGCAGTTATTTAGCTGCTTGACAGCAAAAGAAAACAGGGAAGTATTTATTTCATGTTTAACATAATATTGTATATATATTCAAAACATTCAACATCCCTCAGTTTAATCTTGTTAAATCAAATTAGATAACATAAACTTGTGTTTTCTTTGCTTTCATAAAACACTCACTTTACATTGTTTATTTTGATTGCATTATTTGGCTTGATCTATGATGGTTTACCAAGTAATTTCTTGTCATTTAACATAAATATTTAACAGTGGTTTTTTGTTATAGGCACAGAGAAACATTGACAGGAACAGGAAAAACCTCACGAGCTTTATACAAGACCTTTTTGTTTATCTTTTAGGAGCTATAGGCTCAATGCTGATAAAATCACACATATTAACTATGGTCTGAGATTGATAACAGACAGTGCAGACAAAAATCAATATTAGTAGCCAAATGATGCAGTATTTATCCCCTAATTGGGATGTGGGCAATAAAAACTTCTATAACTGGTGTAAACACACGGAATCTCCTGTAGATTATAAACAGGCACAGAAACCTCCAAGGACCTCTCATTTTTTTCCATAGGACTTCAACCTAAGATAATCCAATATCACATCAAGCGACAGGAATCTGCCTTAACAGAGCAAACCACAAAATATTGATGCATTTATTTCCTATTTTTCAATATCCTTTTCCAAGAACTCCAAAATGGAAGAGACCATAGTCACTTCTCTCCAAGTCATCCAGATTTTGAATTCCATAATGCCATTCAAAATAATTTAATTGCTCTTCCAAGAAATTCCCCTTTAACACACTCCAGAATTCTCATTTATCTCTGTTAGAGCATCTCATATGTATCTTGTATTCTATTAGTCATTGATTAAGAACCTTAAACCTTTTAAGTTTACCATGTACGACTGCTTTTTCAAATAAGAACTTTTGTCCATGATGTTTCCTTTAACCATCTAAATCCCAGTATAGAAATTTATATCTATAAAATTTATATCTGGTCTAAATCTAACCTCTTCCAGTTTGAAGCCATTACCCTTTGTCTTATCACAACCCACCCTAATTAGATATTTGGCTTTATCTTTTCTAAAAGCCCCTGTAAATACTGAAATGCTGCAATTGTATGTCCCAGATATCTTTCCAGGCTGAAGAACCCCAGCTCTCAGCCTTTCTTCACAGGAGAGCTGCTCCATCCCTCTGGTCATTTTTGTGGACCCATTCAAACAGGTCTATGCTTCTCCTGTGCTGAGCACCCAAAGCTGAATGCAAATGGAATCTCACCAGAGCATCTCAGAGGGGCAACATGTCCTGATGTATTTTGAGATAACACCTTGGGATGTCATTTCAATCTAAGAATCTCAAATTTAAATTTAATAGAACATCCCTGAGATCTAATTAGGGAACATCCACAGAGGGTGCTGAAGACCATATTTTATCACTGAACAAGTTAACCACAAGCCTGTATTTAGGCATCTACTTTTTATTCATTTTGTGACTGGGCAAAGAAATATGCTGCCAAAAGAGCTTCTTTTGTGTGTGTGTTTTTGTCTTTTAAAATCTCACTTTGCTTGATGAACTGGAAGAAGAAAAAGCAATCACTTCCTGTTTGAAAAGAAGAAAGCAGGTCTTTAATGTGAACAGATTCATTAGACCACTACATAAATACTGTTTTATTACTAATAAAACTCTGATTTTACTGGTGTTAGCAAAAACAGGGATGAAGAGACTGCAAAAGGAATGAAATTAAATAAAGGACAAGATTTATTTTCTAAGATATTTATATTAAAAAACAGAAATTGAAAAAGGATAGGGCAAATGAATCAGAGGTGGGAATTATGATAGTCCTTACAGTTATGGAAACACTGAAAGATCTGAAATCACAAGATTTAGTGCATTCTCTGGCACATGATTTGTCCAGATGCAGCAGCCATTTTGTGGTGTCTAGGAAAATGCTGTCAGTGACTGTAGGGAAGGTATAGTATTTCCACAAATTGTACATGAGGAGCAAATATCAGATATTGCTTGAGCACAAGTTGGTGCATTGACCTCTGTCCCTCCAGCCTCATGCAGTGATCTGTTGTCTTCTCCAGGTGTCACACAGACCATTACAGTGCAGAGCTGGCACATTCAATAACAGCTGTGACATTCAAAAACAAGGCTGCCGTGCTGATCTTGTAAACCTGATCCCAGCTCCTTAGAGATGCAGATTTGCAATCTGAAGTAGAAATCTTGGGCTTAGTATCACCATTCTGTCATAATCAGGAAAATTTTAAATTGCACATTCTATAAGTTAAGAAAAAAATGTTTTACCTGTCCTTCAATCTTCTCATCATGGTGTAAATATGACCTGAAGATCCTGCCTGAGAGATTGCAGAGAGCAGTTTCAAGGACTGTTTTATTTTATTGGCTGAAAATTACTGTCTGTGTAATGGCTCAGGCAAAAAGCAATAAATCTGTCTCTGGATACTTGCCTGGCCTTCAGCTTTGCTAAAAGTATATGCTAAAAATCAAATTAGCTTGGAAACTTTATAGAAGTTGACTGCTGCCATTGCTGTATCTGTATGGAGAATGCCAGTGTTGCTAGACATTTCTGAAAAGCTTTATGCTCCTGAATGCATAACAGTGTAATCTCAGCACTACTTAAATAAAACCTGCTAAACCCCAATAAGATACTTGAGAAACTACTGCATTTTAGTCCTTGTCACTTCTAGATGAACATGATTGGGATTGATATTCCTATTTGATGTGGCTGAAGCACTCAAACAATTATCAGATTTGTTTAGACAATGGGCTCATATGGTGCAATCCCTTTTATGGGTCCATGAAGTCAACTATCCATAGAGATGCCAAACAACAACTAAGGACCTGATCCCTTTGTCTACCTACTTGCCTGAATTCTGTAGTTCCCTCTAGCTGTAGAACATTCTCACCAGAGCATTATAATTATCAAGTGACAGAAAAATGAAGTGAGAAAGGAAGAACTGTTCAGGGACGTGCCAGCTCCAACAGATAGGTCTGTGTAGGCCAGGATGGAGCCATGCAGAGATGCTGGCAGCAGCTTAGCTGCATCAGCCTGGCAGCTGGGTTTGTCACACTGGGCTCAGCACTGCACCAGGGACCCGTGCTGCTTCTGACTCTCTGCCAGGTTTAGTCAGCAGTAGCTCAGATCTCTGCTGTGATACCATAACGCACTAAAAATGTCTAAATTCATGGTCCTCTCTGTCTTGAAAAGACTTCCTAAGGGTAAAATTTGGGAAAAAAAGTCAGTGCCTACCAGCTTTCCTTGTTCATTGGATGTTTCCCTGCCTGCAGGACTCGGATTTTCAGCAAGCAGAAGATAAGTCAGCAGTGCCCAACAGATGCCACAAGCGTATGAGTTGAGCACATCTCCACAGTTTTTTCAAAGGAACTCATATGTTTTGGCCTGATAGAGTGCCAGGAAAGAATATTTATATTTAAAACTCCCAGAACACAAGTCACTTCACATCTAATATTTTTGCAGAGCACCCTGAGATCCTCCAGAGAGCCTTGAGTGAAAAGATGACATCCTGTGGACTGAGCCTTGAAGATGCACAAGCTCTACTGTGACTTCAGTTAGTGGGAACTTCACTTTTTACCTTCTCTTTGGCAGTAATGTGATGTATGCACACCCAGAATCCAAAAAAGAGAGACCAAAGTTAGGTATAGTAAGTACTGCAGTTTCTCAGTGTGATCAGATTTCTGGGATGTCTGATGGGAGGCAAACCAGAAGATCAGACTGAAAGTTGTGGTACTTCCAGGGGCATCTCCAGTCTAGGAAGAGATTCATTATAAATAGTGCCAGGTGTGTACACTGAAACTCAGAGGTCTGCTAACGAGATACATCATTAGTACCCTGCAGTAGGCAAAACCAGGATGTGTTGATTGGCACACTTAGAGAGAACGAGCAGGAAAGCAGATGAGGAAGGTGTACTTCCTTTTCTTGGCAGTGAGGTCTCATTTATGCTAGTAGGAGGTACTAACAACACCACCAACAAAAGCAGAAGTTTGAATGGTACATTGTATAAGTTATATTGTTGTATTTTCTGGCAACAGGTCCCTTCAGTTTCCTTAGAAATAGATACTCTAATATGTGTTGAATGTTGTGTGTAATAGGTCATCTGTCAAATGAATCCATTATCATAATGCTAGGTAGTAATATTTAAGGTATATGTATATATATATAGAGAGAGAGAGAGAGAGAGAAAGATAGATAGACATAGATATCAAATATAAAACATTTATATTATTCTGCTTACATTGTGAGAACAAATATAGCTAATGTCACTTGTAATTTAACAGGGTAGCTAGAAACCTGTATTCAAAAGTCTGTGTTTAATATCTACATCTATTTTTAATTTCTTCAGGCTACAGTAATAGTAATATATCTGTCATCTACCTCATAGCAAACAATCTAATGATTAATCATCTTATGCTAAATGTCAAAGAGCAGCCTGCAATCAGCTTCTGAAGTTTATATTTAGGTATTTGCCAGTTTTCAGTTGCTGATAACAACCAGCCAGTCTGTTAATTTTTTTAAAATATTTTTTTCTTAAAATACTTTTGAGAAACTGTATGAGGCTGCAAATTCTGTGGATGAATGCTTGAAGGGATTTAAATTTATTACTAACAGTTTTTTCTTGAGGAAACAATACTAAATATCTAAATTAGTTTTGATTGTACAGAAATACAAATTTTTAGTGTAACAACAAAAAAGGAAAATCAAAGGCCTTAATCTATTTTTTTACTAATTATTAATATGACTCCATTCATCTGATGAATGAAGACCTCTGTTCAGCCTGGACTATTAGACTTGCCATTAATCCAGATGACATCACTTCTCTTTGATGTAAAATCTGAGTGTTTCTGAAGTTATAGCTGTAAAAGAAGGTCAAGTCACATTTTATTCAAAGAGTATATTTCCTAGAGATAATTAAAACACTAAAATAGGAGTTTGACACAATTTGTTTTTCAGACATTTCTCCACCTTACTTTCATTTATTTTTTGACACCTTAGACCAACATTCCCTGGCAGAAGTAACACTGAAAAACCATCATTATCACTTGCTATCAAACCAGTGACTCAACATAGATGACCAAGACAACTTAGGCAAGTTATGTGAAATGCCTTGCTATGAGAAATTAATATCTGTGATTAATATTGCAGAAAGCCCTTCTATGCCCTCTGCTATGGATTTTATTTTGATTAAGGTAATGGGGTTTTGCAAATGTGTAAGTTTCAGTCAATTATACCACGTACAAATAGTGTGCTAAGGGCACAGACATGGCTATATACCTTTCCATCCTAAAGATCTTCTCAGTTTCTGACTCTTTTATCACCCTGCATTACTGTGCAGTGTTGATGCACTACGGTATTTGGATCTATTGCATCTTTTAATGTAATTTTATTTAACATAAAACAGTTCTATTAGAACCTTGAACTAAAATAGATACTGGGAATTACCTTTCTCCTATGACAATGAAATCTTTGCAGACATTAGTAGATATTTTTTATTTGTTTTTACCTTTTCTTTTTCACCTTATTTATAAAATTTTGTTTGATAAATAACTGCAGGGATAGCTTTCTGGCATTATCCTGCATATCCACCAGTGATAATTTCTGCCACACTGTTAGCAGTAAAATGCAATCAGAACCATACATTTTTGGTGGCACTTAGTAAAAGAGGAAAGAACCTTATTGTGGATAATGGGACAACCGTGTATGTTAAATAATGGTTCCTTCTTCTAAGCAGTACTTGTGTTTGTGCTCCTTACAGGAAGATTTCCTGACTTTATAAAAATATTGCAGCTCACAACCAGGTAAGCTTGTTCTTGATGAAAATGAAAGCATAACTAAAAATCTATTATTAATTTGATTATTTCCATTTCTTTCCAGCAAATAGGAAGGTACAATAATAGGAACTGACTGGCTTTTATCTGTGCTGAGGGAGTCTGCAAGGCCAAGGGATAAAGGCTATGCCTGTAGATAATGAAGGGTCAGGCACTATACTGACCAGATTAACATCAAGAAATAAAATAGCTATAACTGCTTGAGGAACACTCAGGTATGGAGAAAAAAGAATGCAAGGAAATAATGAGGCCATATTAAGTTGACACAAAAAGCAGCTGTGAAAGAACAGAGCTTCTATGTGTTGCTGTACTTCTGAACAGGAGCTGTAGGCTACATCTTCTAATCCCTTGTATACTAATCCCTTAATAGCAGCAGTGAAATGATTGATTAAACTTTTGCTTATTAATTTTTTGTGGGGTTATTTTTGGCAATAGAAAAAACCATAAATGCAGTGTTAAATGTTGCTAACTAGACTGGAAATTCTGCCCAAGGGAGTGTTGCTTCTAGAAAATACTAATATGTTTGAAATGTTTTACAAGACATATATGACACCTTAAGTATTCTGAGAAGAGGCTTAATCATTCAGTGCTCTGAGTTCAGTGCTGCCATGGGTAACTTTCTGACATCCTTTCACCACGCTTTCTGAGGAAGGAGGTAAAACCAATTACTTAAGTTTCAATTTCCTTCTGCCTCCACTTGCATCCATTCAACACTTTCAAGTCTTTGCCTAAATCAGGCAGCTTGTTAGCACACCCTGTAAACCAGATTACTAAAACTGTCATTACTTTTAAAGCTTTCAGGGTGGGCTCACAAGAACATGCAAATGAAGACAGCAAAGATCATAATAATGCAGAATGATAAGAAGTAATGATAATGCAGTAGTGGCAGAAGCTGAAGATGTCTTTTAGGAAGAAAAAGTATAAAGCTGTGACCCTAATAATGCCTCAGCTTCTCAGGAGTGCTTGTCTCCTGCAGTGCACTCCACATCACCAAAGCACAAGGTGATGTTTGTCTGAAAGTGAGTGGAGGGATGCTCACTGAAGTGCATCTGTCAGAGTAGCTTTCAACTTTCTCATAATTCCTTTTAGTAATACCAGAGTACTTCCAAAGGAAATAATCCTTTTAATTGGTGTCCAACCCCTACTGATGATCAGCTGTGCCACTACTAGGGACTCCAGCTAGTCAGCCTTCTTCCACAGCTTTACATCAGGACCTTGGATGGCAGTGGAGTGCTGGGTAGGAAACCTATCTTGCATTGTATGGCTACCGCAGGGACTTCAGCACACAACCAGGTGTTCTGGAACCTGGCAGACCAGCCAGGGAGATATTTAACACATTCAGGAACCTAGAGAATAGACAGTGCAACTGAATTTCAATATTAGGCTTGGGGTGTTATTCATTGTTTAATTCTATGTTTGTGGAATAAATTTTTCCTTGTAGAAATCCCTTTTATTTTCTCATATATAAAATTGAAAGAGTGATTCAAACCTCCATTTTAAAGTATTTCAGATATCCACTTCAGAAAAGTGCAGTTAAAAGTACATGTAGTAATGACACATGAAAATACTTTTGCACTAAAGTTCTTTTGATTAAATATATAATAATAATTGTAGTGAAAATATATAAAGGTTTGTACACTCCAGCAGGCATATTATACAAGTAGAGGCTTCTTGTCTTTTGTGCATTGAAATGCACAACAGCATCTGAAATGACCACAACGGAATAGTTAGGAAGTGTTTTGTGGAAAAAAAACCAAAACATGATAAAAATAAAAAGATACAATGGACAGGCCAATAGGATTGGAAAAGTAAGAAAATATTCTTTTTGCATCAAGGCAAAGTAATCTTTTCAGTGGTTTTGTCTGGGAATACTTATCAGACTTCATCCATGTTGCCTGAAAAGGGGTTACATAATATACAAATTATTTTTTTTTTCCTCTTGAATTTTCATGAATATAGTATGATTTCAAGCGAGTTCACCCTTAAGCAACAGTCTTTGCTTTCAGCTGTACACACTCCACTCAGTATAACTAAACAGAAGTAGTATTTATGTAGAAGGAAAATATCATGCATGAAACAAAGAAGGAAAAAACATGGAGATATGCAGAAAAAAAAAAGTATATGAATTCTCACATCTTTGACAAATATCTGTCTTGCCAAAATTTATCAAGATTTGGCAGCATATTCACTACAAAACAAAACTCTCCAGCTCCATAATTTTTCCCCTCTTTCCCTATACCTGTACAAATATTGAGCCAAAGACAACAGAACAAGGATTGGTTTCCCAGAGATGGTGTTTTCACCATCACCCAGCTGGGGTCAGGCAACCTGGCTGGTTCAGAAGGGGCGTACAGTCACAGCTATGGTAAGCTGTGATACTCCTCAACATCTTTTGATGTTTGTTACTATGAAGTATGTCTGTAAATTCTCATGGAAAACACATTAGACATGCACTTTTAGGAAATGGACCAGGACTCATGCCCTCCTGACATACAGTTTTACTGGTTAAAATAAAATACTGCCTGGATTTCTCTGCTTCCAACAAAGTCACTATTTATCATATAACATTTCTCTTTCTTCAGATGTGTAGTTCCTGATTTCACCTGACTGAAATTAATGTCTTTATTAACACTTCCAGTCCTGTGCCATTCTGATATAATTTTTATTCTTTCAAGATGGAGCTTTCTGCACAGTTATCCCTGATATCCCTGGTTTATATCAGAAGTGGAAGGACAGAGTAGCAACTTCTTGCCTTTCAGGCAGGAAGGGACCTCAGGACATCTATAGACCAACCGCTTACCCAAAGCAGGGCCAGGCTGCTCATGGCTTGTTCCAGGGCTTGAAATCGTTCCAAGCACAGAGATGTCACTACATCTTGGAGCACCCTCAATGACGTCTCCTCACAGGCTATGTGGGTCTGTCAGATGCCCCCAAATCTGTCTTGTCTCTAGGCTGAACCAGCCCAGCTCCCTCAGCCTCCCATCAGGGAACAAGTGCTCCAGAGCAGCTATCAGAAAGAGCCCCCTCAATCTCCCCCTATTTCTCCAAGTGTTTGCTGTGTTGGGGCCCAAGACTGGATGCTGGTTTTCAGCTTCTTTTTTCTACCATTGTCAAGGTTGGGACTGAAGGCACTTGAGACGATAGTTCGCATTCAGGCTTAGATGCTTATTATTTCTTATCTATGTTACAGTCTCACAGCAGTGAGTTCTGCAGTCCTTCAATAACAATGCACAAATGGCTAACTATCTCTTGTTACAAGGTCTTTTAAGGCTAAATTATCCAATTAAGAAAGGATGCCTAAATTATTTTCACTTTTAACCCAATAACTAATCACTCAAAGTCCACAATGTGGACTTTTCTGTCCAATTACAAAATACTACCCAAACCCATGAAGAAGAAGAAGGAATAAGATAAAGAACAACCTGCCTCCACCCTAAGACCTCCATCTTACTTCATATATATTACTGTATTCCAAACCCCCAAACTCTAAGTTTTCCACCCTGTGATGTTACACCCTTCTAATCAGCTACACACCTGTAGTTGCAGTGCTATCAATCAATTTTGGAAGCCTTTTCCATGGCCTCAGGTAAAATGCAGCGCTCTCCTGGGAGTCAGAGTTGTCAGCACAGAAAGTGTAAAATTCTCAGCATCCAGAACTTCAACAACTGGACATGGTGTCTGGCTGTGCTCTGAGGAGCACCATGTGCAGGGGGACAATCCCTTCCCTCAGTCTGTGGCCCATGTCCCTGTTCATGCAGCCAGGACTTTGCTGGCTGCCTTTGCCCCAGGACAGGCCATGGGCTCGTGTCCAGCTGTTGTAGTGTGTTTCGTTAGTTTGTTTGATTGCTCCCCCATTTTCTGTATTACCCCCCCATTTTATGTAAATGGTTCTGCCCTCCTCAGTTTTCCTGCCATAGCCCTGCCAATTATGTTGTTCCCTTGGCAACTCCAGCCACATGTATTGTCAGTCCTTTAAGTTATATAATTCCTCCTCCCCCCTCATCTCCTTATGTGTAAACTTTTTCTCCTCCCTGGGCCCAGTCAATCACCCCCCACTCCTCCTTGTATTCCAGAAGCTTCTCCTCTTTGGGGATTGTGGTTGGCTGTGGTCCCGGGGCCCCTCCCTTACTTTGTGCTTATTGGTTCTCATATGCTGTTTGTCATGTTTAGTTCACTCCCTTCCCTTCCCTGATTGGTCCTCTGTAAATCTTTCCCCTTGAATCCTTCCCCCTTTAAAATCTTGGTTCAGCCTCCCCTCTGGGTCACTCCCTGGTTGGTCGCTCCCTGGTTGGCTTCTTGGGACTTTCAATAAACCCGACTTGACCCCCAGAGAGTGTCCGTCTCCTTCACTCGTCCTGTCAGCAGCGAGAGCCTGTCCGCAGCCAGCACAGCCTGAGGCCTTACGACGCCGAGGGGTGCTGGCAGGATTTGCAGCTGGGTGTCGGCCTTACCTCAGCTAGCCGGACACTGACCTCTAAGGCCAGATGCACCTCGCCGCATCCAGCTCCCTGCCCATTACTGCCCCAAGGCTCCTCTTTCCTCAGGCTGTCCCATGGCAGGGACCCTGCCCTCCCCAGGGCACTGCTTGGCACTTGCTGACTTTCACGGGGCTCCTGCCAGCCTTTTCCTGCAGGTGCCACTGGCCCAGCCACAAGGTGTGCTGAGCTGCAGGGTGGCAGATTGTTATTGTGAAGAAGTCCATGGAAACACAATTGTACATATAAGTGTTCCCGGATTGACCTTAAAAATTAATTTCAAAGGCAAAACCTTATGAATAAACATTAAGAGTAGCAACTATGCAGTCAAATTCTTTGCCATAATAGTCTTATTGTAAGAGGCACCAAGGAATTCAGAGAATAGCTGTGTATAGGCTCAAAAATCTTAAAATAATTGCAAAGGTAGAGACTAACATACTCCCCCATCACTTCCACAGATCTGATTAAATGGTCTCTCAAAGAGAAAAAAAAAAGAAAGGGAAAAAAATGAAGTTTAATGTTGTACTCTATTTGTTTTAAGGAAAATTACTTTGGCTTCCCACAGGAAGCTGATAATTTAGGCAACAAAAGAAAAAAGTAACTGAAGGTAGGCAGCATCTTTTTACATGTGTAAAGAAGAGCATCAGAGACTTTAATCTTTTTTGCCCCTTGTGACATGTGCTTTGAAGGAGAAAGAGAAAGGCTCCTAAGTGATCACACCTGGCAAATGAGCTCTGGTCTTTCACTCTCACCCCTAAAGGCACCCCTAAAATATAAGCATTTGATATATTCCAATGTAATGTTGATAACTACAGATCTCTGAGCAGCAGAAGGAATAAATTTGTCCAAGAAGGCTGCCCTTGTTTGAAGCTTTTTTTGTCAAAACTGAAGCTGTTATTCAGCAGAGCTATTAATGAAAAAAATGCCCACAAAGATCTAGACAAACAAGCTGGGAGCAGAAAGGAAAAATTCTGGCACTCTACATGCAAATGTGACAATGAAGGTGAAAAGAGTGAGATAAAAAATTGGTTTTACTTATCACCTTTTATTAGAAGTGTCTCATTTCAGGTTTGACCTTTTAAATTTTCACCATCATATATATATATTTTATTTAAGTAATCCTAAATAATGCACTAAGTAATTTATTGAATGTTTTTACAACTAATTCATTCTCTGTGATTTAATTGTTAATGGAAGAACAACAAGCAAGAATAAGAAAGATAAGCAAGAATTTTTACAATTTATAGATGATTAAATAAAATTTCCTGACTTATTTTGAAAATGTATTTAAATAAAAAGTCAATAAAATATTTGGAGATCAGCTCTGATGTGTACAGTCATTCTCATTTCCAAAATATTCAGATACATGAAGATCAGATGATCATCCATATGTTACAGAAAATTTACACTGAAATAACCTGCAGGGAAGGGTTATGGCAGTTTTATAGGAAGTTATATCTTTAGTCATTTTAAATAGTTTTACATGGCTTGACTTATAGCTATGAATTATAGAAGCTCTCTGAGCTAAGAAAAGCACTAGACACATCATGCAATTGATTTTTATGTTCAAACATCTATTATGTCAGATTTGATGGAAAGAGTGCAGAGTAGCCTGGAAAGGAAGTGTTTCTATGGGTGTCCTTAAACCTAGAGAAAAATTGTAATTTAAGCATACATTCAAATTATAGGTTATCTAGAGAAGCCAATAGCTTGCATCAATAACACCAGTTCAATTCACAAACAAAGAAAAAAAATTGGTACAAATTGATATATTTGTGTTCTGTTTTGTTATTTTACCATTTGAAAACAGAGGAAGAGAATGGAGCAAGTGAAAGGCTGTTATTACAGCAATGATATATTATATGCTAATTTACATTATCAGGAGATAATGCAATAGCATTTTTGTGGATCACTACAAGTCGTAATTCCTGACACCTTTAAGCATGTCCACAAAAAAAGGTCACAGTTATGGGCTGTCACAGTCCACTGAATAAAATGAAATGTAATACTATGCTGCCATAACTACTTGAGCTGTAAAAGGGAGTAACAATTTATTGAGCAGATTAGGAATTTGAAAAGAGTCCACAGCTACAAAAGCTGGTTTAATACCAGATATATTCTTACATAAGGCAGAGGGTATAAAGCCATTTGAAGTAGAGGATTACACTAGAAGAAAAGTCATGTATGGCCATAGGGCAGATGGAATCACAACACCATTGTTCTGCAAGAAGCCAGCAGCATGTTGCAAATAAAATTTTGGCCATGCAAATTTTATGGAGACTTTACAAGCCACCTCTGACCATCCAAAACTGCTGAAATTGCTAAATGCTAAGATTTATGCACTAAGTGTTTTGCCGTGTTGGCACAGCCTAGGTGATAGGCAGGGAGGCAAGGGCATTATCAGACCAGCTGTCAGTATGTAAATAATCTTCATGGATGTGCTATATTGCTTACTGATGGGTAAAATTATATTATACTGGTCTTCACAAAATGTTTTCCTCCTAAATTACTACTCACCACATGTTGATGTTTAAAGAATATTAATGCTGTGGGCTGAGTTATACTCGACTGATACTGGCTAACACATTCATTTCCTTTTTTTAAATGCCTTTAAATTTCTCCATAGGATTGGTATAGCTGAGACAATAATTGCCTCTAACTTTAGGGTAAGTATACAACCTGGTAAAACAGAGACACCCTTCTGAGACTTACACTGTGGTAATTACATGGTCAAAGGCAGCTTTTTGCCTTGTTTTTGTAGGAGTGATGTAGGAGGGTATTAATCAAGTGTTCACCTGCAATCAGGTTATCACAGAGCCAGAGTGGCTGAAAAGCTTATTTCTTTGAGCTTTTTCTTTCTGCTTCTTCTGGACACACTTATTGCAGAAATTGTGTTGGTTCATAGCTTCATAGCTTGCCTTATTAACTTAAGTCAGCCGTCAGTTTTCATTTGCATTATTATTTTCAGCCTCTAACAGCACTAGTTGAGGGCAGAACATGCTGCCTGATGAAGGAGTAGAACAGCTAGAGCTGAAAAGCTTTGCAGACACTGCAGATAAGGCCAACAGAGCTCATGAGGCACAGCTCTGGGGAGGATGGAGACATGGAAGAAGAAAACAGTGAGCCAAATGGAAACCTCTAGATTCAATCATAAAAACTCTGATGGCACAGCAGTGACATCTTTCAGGTTAAATGTGGGCTGAAAGGAGTTTGGCACCACAAACAGGGAACTTTTTCTCTTGTCTAGAGAACAGAGAGTTTGGCTGTTATTCAGCAGTTTCTGTTTTGGAAGAAACCTTTACAGGATTCTGAATTTTGATTCAAGTGTTAGGTCAAATAAGAATAACAGCTTAGAATGTAATCTAAAGTATTAGGTTCATGTCCTGTACAGAAAGACAATTCAAATGAGATTTCATTGAATACAGTCATGCTTGGTGTCTATCATACCAGACAAGACAGCAGAGCTAGAAAGGAGAGAAAGTGCTACCATACATATAAGTACAAAAGATTAAATCATCCATTTCTCAGGAAAGTACTCCAGTACAAATAATTTAGATGCGTGTGTTGCACAGGGACAAAACTGATGGAGTTCACACTTAATACCTCAGTTAAGAACTCTTCAGTCTCTGACATAACTAAGTTACTGACCTAGTGTAGGCCATGTCTTCAGACTTGAGAACAGTTGCACAACTTGCAAATCAAATTGGGCCCAGGTGTAGCTTGATTATGTCTTATTTGTAATATAGAGCTAAGGAGGCCACACAGGGCTGTGAGAATAGTGAGGGTTCTGGAGGGGAGGCTGTGTGAGGAGCAGCTGAGGACACTTGGTCTGTTCAGAGTGGAGAAGAGGAGGCTGAGGGGAAACCTCATTGTGGTCTGCAAGGTCCTCACGAGGGGCAGGTACTGATCCCTTGACTCTCATGACCAGTGACAAGACTTGAGGGCATGGCACGAAAGTGAGTAGAGGGAGGTTTAGGTTGGATATCAGGAAAAGGTCTTTTACCTGAAGAATATTAAGGCACTGAAACAGGCTTTCCAGGGAAGTGGTTACAGCACCAAGCCTGACGGTCCATGAAGGGTTTGGACAATACTCTCAGGCACACAATGTGATTATCGGGGTGATGTGATTCCAATCCTGCACAGGGCAGGAGTGGGAATTGATTATCCTGAAAAGTCCCTTCCAACTAACCATATTCTATGATTTTATGATAACTCTTTTGAGATTGTGAGTGTGCTTTTTTCTACTTCTTCATGTTTCTCATCAATGCTGTTTTGATGTCATCAAAGCATCTCTGTTTTGATGTCTTTTGTTAATTTAATTATCCATATGCTAATAATTTTTAAAATATTGCATGTGGATCACAGTATTTGCCATTCATCATCAGCAGACATTCCAAATGTAGCTGTATTAATTTTCAATGCCAACTATTTAGGTTTTTTTAATTTATTGGCATCCCTCTGTGGGAAAACGTTAGGGAAAAGCTGTGTATCTCTGTGTAGCTAATGATACAGTCCCTCCAAAAAATTCATTTATTCTTATCTCAGTGTCATAGCATCAGATTGTCCTAAATCAATAGTCACCCTAGTTAGTCTCACTGTGTTTGATAACTATAGAATGTATTACATTCTTCTAGCAAACAAGCAAGTAGGGTATTACTTAAGGCAACACATTTTTATACTGAAAATACAGAGAAAAAAAATTTAAAAGTATGGGTTTGTTGAATCTGTTTATCTTCAATTTTTGTAGAGTGCCAAGTTCTGCTGTAGAATACCAACTTCAGTAGCTCTTCCCTGTAGCTTTTAGGCAGAACTGGAGCATAAATCATATGAGCAGCAACAACAAAAAAATGCTATGCTTTATTATCATCAGATAATACTGGGTGACAGAAAATGCAATCATTTACATGCAAATAGCTTTGAAGCTATACTGACTCTTTAGGTGTAATGGACTGCATTTATTAAGGTCATATTCCTTAGAGACATTATACTTGCTCATGGGCTCTGTAAGCTGCTTATGTCCCTGCATGACTTCCTGACAGCTTTCTTGCCTTTGATCTCAGGATTTCTTCACTTTTCTCACATTTTCCCTATCTTTCATTTGTCTGTGTGTCTCAGTGTCTAACAACACAAATGAGCTGTGGCCTCAAAGCCTCAGGGTTCTACACACGTCACCTGAAATAAATGGCTTACCTTGATGCAAGGTTTAGGTTACTGAATAAGCCTGAAGATTATTTTCTTCACTACTATTTTTTACCTTTTTCTTTTCTGTCTTAATTTTTTTTCCTATTATTCTATATTTTTACCACTAAATTAATTCATTTGAATTCCTCAGCTTGGAGAAATGTTGAGTACTGCTGCAGAGAATTGTTGTAAGAATCCAGAAGGTGAAATATTTTCAGGTCTAAGTACATTCAGAACTTTTTTCTTAATACTACTGGTGGTATGTCACTGATAAATTGGAACAGGTATGCTAATGAACCCAGTCCTGGCTCCACTCCTGTTTAACATCTTTATTAATGATGTGAATGATGCGGCAGAGTGTACCCTCAGCAAGGTTGTAAATGACATTAAACTGGGAGGAGTGGCTGATGTCAGGGTCAGTGGGTTGTGCTGCCATCCAGAAGGAGCTCAACAGTTGGAGAAACAGACTCTCAGGAATCTCATGAGGTTCAAAAAGAGTGTCCAGGTTTAGAGCAAATTTGGGGAAGAATCACCCAAAGGAGCTCCGGTGGGAAAAGCAGATCCAATCAGCCCCTCCCCCCAACTGGTCCAGGTGGAAAAAAAATACCTCCTTGGAGAAAGGTGGAAAAAACCTGTTTATTAAACAATAAAACCAAAACAATATCAAACAGTGAGACCCCTTGCCACTCCAAAAGAGATGAAAAACTGAGAAAACCCCGGGTTGAAGCTCAGCTCACTCAGTCTCTGATCAGTCCCTCCGGTGCTGGAATTGTCGCAGGCCAGGCCTGGCCCGGTGGGCCACAGCTGCAGCTGCCGGTGCTCTCCTGGGTGTTCAGTCCAGAGCAGTTTCAAGAGGTCCAAAGAAAAAGGGAAAAAAAACCAGTCCAGGGAACTTCTTTGCCTCAGCTAGCTAAAACTAACTAAAAAGCAAAAGAAGAGCTCTGTCCCGCTGTCTGTTCATCCACAGACAACACAGTCCAGGAGCAGGAATGTGGAGGAGGAGTGCAGTGTCTGAAAACAAACTGCGCGCTTCTTCTCTCCCTCCCTTCACTCTCTGGAACACTCTTAAAGGTGCAAAACTTATTATTCAACATAAACAGAATGAGATGATTTGGGATAAAAGCATCATATAGTCAACCCAGGACAAAGAGGAAGTGAGAAATTCTGCACTGGAGGAGGAACAGCTCCAGGCTGCAATACACACTAGGGGCTGTACAGTTGGAAAGCAGGTTGGCAGAAAAAGCCCTGGGGATCCCAGTGGACACCAGGCTGGATATGAGCCAGAAATATGCTCTTGCTGCAAAGGAAATGAAACATATTCTGGTCTGGATTAGGCAAACCATTGTCAGAAAAACAGACATAAATCGAGATTTATGCCCTGTATGTTAAAAATCAGCAAGACATCTGAGTCTGTGGGCCTTGTTCTTCTAGAAATCAGGGTTGCTCAAGTGCTTTGCTAAAACCTATCAGAAGTTAGCCACCTGGTCTAGTTCAGCCTCCTGGAGTAATCTTCCTTCTTTGTATCCACCAAGGATCTTAATTTCTTCAAAGCAAAGTTAGCAATTGTGACTATCTGTGTAAGGGATAATTAGACCTTACAGTAATCAACTGTGTCTTTTGACTTCCAAGGTCAAGAATTACTCCAACACATCCCTAACAACTATTCGCTTTAAGAAGAAAATAATTAGTAGACAAGCTGAAATAGGCATCACCTAGGCAGTTATTTTGAACTTTTGAGATAAATTAAAAGAAAAATATTAGTTATGATAAGTTGGGATGTTATTAGCTGTAGTTTCAATTTATTTCCTTCACTGAGACATGCAATTTATAATAACACCCTTGGAATTCTTTACTGACTAACATAGATGGAGATGTCCTTTTTTACTAAATAATCAGGTCTTAAAAACCTTTCTAAAAAAATCAGAAAATTCTAAGCGATCAGTAATGTTGCAAATCATTCCTCTCTAGGTTTTTTTTTTTTTGTTTTTTTTTGTTTTTTTTTTGTTTTGTTACAAGTTGATTTTCTAACTGGCCTCTATTTTCCCCCTATATCTCATAGAATTCTAGAGGGACACACACAAACACTTGCTATATTCCTGATTCCTGAAATGTTGTTGCACCTGTAGTTGTATTAGCATTCACTCTACAAAAGAACACAAGGAGAAAGGAGATCTGGAATAACATATGATTACTTTAAAGCCTCCTCAAGTGCTGCCTTTTTCATAATATATATGGATGGCTGAACTGGCAAACTATGAAATCGATCATGAACATGTTTCTTAGAAATCAAATCTGAGGCAGCCCATGATTTGACATTGCACTAGTAGTCATCTTAATAACCTAAAATTCTACTCTATGGATTGAGGTATTTATTTGAGATACAATGTAATGAAAGAATAAATAATATGTGCAGGATTGATTCAAGAATTTGGAGCATAGAGGGGCTATTTAAAAAATGTATGAAATACTTCTCTAAATAATGCTGAAAGACCCTGCTTCTTTGTGCAAATTTGAGTTCTCATTGTGAGAAGATACCATTCTCTTTAAGTGTTTCTGGATCTCAGTAGAATTTTAAATGTTTCCATCTACTATTAATAGCTCTAATTACTTTCTATGGTGTTTGTGATTAACTGATTTAATCCATTACATGATTTTGAATGAAATATATATTTTTATAGTATGATTATAAAATTTTAAAATACAATTATATTTTTAGTAGAGAGATTTCCATGCCTTAATAAAATCTGGAATGCTGGGCTATTTATAGCATCTCTAAGTGATTTTTTTTGCCCTAAATTCAAGAACATTGTTAAAATAAAAAAAAAAAAAAAGAAGCAGAAGTACATTTGGCGATTTTTAGCATTTTTGCAGAAGAAAAGTTCACAGTACTACACGAGCTATAGCTGGAGGCTCTGCAACTGTAGGACTGATGTCTATTGAAAGATCAATATAGTGGCCCTACATTTCTCATTTTGAAAGGAGCCATTGTCACCTGGCATCAAAATGATGCTTTAAAAATGCCCAATATGGTTTGCTCCTCTCTTTGAGGAGCAGATTTTACCAGCTTAACCCAGGCTGAGTATTGTCCAAAAATGACTCACTCCAGCCGCAAGACAGAAATGCTTCCACACATTTAGCTTTGAAGCCATTTAGCTTCAAAACTATGGAGGAGTAATAATTTCTGGTTAACTCCTTGATTTTTTTTTCTCTTATGCATCATTTCCACTAGATCACTTTAGAAGGAAAACACAGAAGGAAATAAGCACATTCAAGTATTCTGAAATCTCTGTATATTGAGATCCGTGTGCTGAAGAGATTCTTATGGAACATTTCAAAACTGCAAGGTTGGTATAAAATTATCACCTTACTGATTTGCATGAAAAGAATCTTTGATAGATTTCTAGAGAGCTTTATGGCATCCATCTTATTTACAAGTAGTCTAAGCTGAAGATGTATAATATTCCAATTAATGTCATGTGTCATTGCAGGTCTCCATAATTTCATTACTTTTATATTAGAACAAGTAGAATGAGATCAAGATATTCTCCAGGGAATTCTTCCTGCTCCACATTTTGATATTTTCACTTGACCAGCCCACATAGAAGAAGTTGGATAAGGGTGTCTTTGGAGCTTTTGGTGGGCAAGATCTGGAGATTGAAAAACATGTGAAAAACGCTGATGAGTTGTTATAGTGTTAGAGTGTTTTGAAAGTGCAGCTATTTCCGACAATTGATAACAGATTTTTCCTTGAAATCTACATACTTCAATTAGGAAAATATTGAGTGGATTGCATAAGCCATGAATAAATAAACTTCAAAATAAGAAACAGATTTAATTTTTAAAGTTCATTTAATTTCAGCTTTGGGGTTAAGTTCAAAGAACTTAATTCCTAGAAACTAAGGAATTCGTAAAGCACATACAACTGACACAATCAAAGAATAATGTTAATTTGCAAGAAATCAGGCGATATTGTTAGATATTATTATATCTATAACTACTCATTACTTTTAAAAGAAATCTTGTCCAACTGTATGGTTGTAAGTAGGTTTAATGGTAAAATATGCTCTCCTTAAATAGCATGATTCTTTCTAGTATCATGATTCCATGGTACCATAAAGATGTCTTTTTTATTTAATGAACAAATCTAATAATGTCTCCTTATAAAATCTTAGCTGTACAACCTCTTTCAGTCTCTCTTTTTCCCAAGCTCCTTATCTGAAAATTACATTTCTGATTTCCCAGTATCATCAGTACAAGAATCTTGTAGATTCTTGAAGAAAATGAAAAATCTGAAACAGTTCCTAAATGATAAAAAATGTTCTCACAGAGCTCAGAACGTTACAATTAGATTAGCACTTTTCACTTACTTTAGCAATTTCATTAATTTGTTCATTCATTCATGTTAATAATTAATATTAAGATTTTGATTTTTAAGTGTTCCATTGACTTAGAAACTTTGTTAGTAATCATCTACAGGAATCTCAGACCCCTCCTATCTGTTTGTTTTATATTATAAAATTAACTATGTGTTACAGACATAGGTATTAGCTGGAAAAATTGTACTGTGAGAGTACTAAATTCAGACTTCCACTTCTATTTCTGCAGGATGACTTATTTCATTTATTCCCGTTATTACTGTAATCAATTCATTAACTTCTTTAGACTCCAAATGGAACAGAAGAACCCCTCATGATAAATGTGAGCTCTGTATTTTTTCCTAAGATAAATATAATTATATGTATATCTAAATTATTATCCTTCATTTTCTAAAACCTTATAAACACAATGTTGATTTTCTTAAGATGAATTATTTTTCTTTTTACTGTATAATTAAAAAGTCAGCTGCTGCCCTGGGAAAAATACTCTGGTTTTAAAGGTCAGAAAATTGAAAGTTCTATTCCTAAATTAAGTTAAGGTCAGTGTTTAGGTCTGAAAGATCATTCGAGAGCAGGTTGATTGGAATGTGAGCCCGTTCAGTCAGGCTCTGTGAGAGGCAGCAGTGCAGAGGAGCTCATGGAGGTGCTGGTGGTGCTGCCTTGGTCAGTGTGACCTTGGTCAGTGTGACCATCTGCAGCCCTGCTCCCTCTGAGAAGCCCACACCGGCTGGCACTAACCACTGGCAAAGAGCTGTACTGTGGAACTAGCAATAGTCACGACAGTGGAGAATTCCAGAGAGCTTTCTTTTGGAAGAGCCTTTGTTTTTTTCCCACAAGCATTTAGCTTGTGTGTTTTACTGTGTAACAAAAACCAGCACACAGTAAATGCAGGGAAGAAAGAGGCTTAGAAAACTCATGTTTCACCTAAAGATGCCTTCACAACACAGAAAGGGAGTTTCAGATCTCCCTACAGCTAGGTTCAAAGTCAGCAGTTCTCATACCTTCTAAGCACAGAACACTGGCTCTTCTGGGGAAGAGGATACCCAGTAATTGACAGGCCAACTCTACCAAAACACAGGAAAAGAATAGCACAATTTGACAGAGAATGGGAATGTGTTGCCAGGCACTAAGGAGGGAGGAAGAGAATAAAAGAAGGATGTCTGATATCCAGTGCCCAATCCTATGTTTCTTGTGCATTTTTGACACAGATGGTTGGGTATAAAATGCATAAGCAAACCTAAGAATGGAAACTAGGGTATCCTGAGTTTTGCAGGGAAGCAGGTAAAAGCAGTACATAATGTTTTTTTATTCCCACTGCACCAGAGAATTGTCCTGTACTGATTCACACATGCTTACTTTCATAAGAACACTCCAATCCATGGAATAAAAACCCTGTACCTCTTCTTGGAGCAAGGAAAAGTGAGGGGTCTGTGTCTTCAGTCTTCCTCCCAGTCCATGGCATGTTCTACTGTCTCAATACAGCACATCTACCCTAGAGCTCTTTGGCCTATACTTGGGTGTAGCACCCTTAATTTTGAGCTGTCTTTTCTGAGCCATTACAAAGATAAGGTGCAAAACCCTCTACCACAGCACCCACGTCCTTCTTGGAGATAGCCCAATGAGGAGCACTAGCCCCAGAACTTCAGTGTGCTCTGCAAAGGAAGTTGTCGTCCTGCCAAACAAAAATTCATTGAGAAATATGTACCTAGGTCTCTCTGAGGGGAGGATCTTTCAGAGATGTGAATTATAAAAATAAGTACCTATCAAATATCACATCTCTAGAGATGTATTTATAAGAGTTGAAGAAACTGGCAACCAATCTCACTACAATAAAAATACTCTTATGGGCCTTATTGGGCCTTATTCCACAAGGACTAAATAGAATTTTTAACCCATAGAATCACAGAATCAGCCTGAAGCTGTGTCAGGGGAGAATTAGAGTGGATGCTATGAGAAGATTCTTCATGCAGAGAGGGATTGGGCACTGTAACAGGCTCCCCAAGAATGAAGGTCATAGCATGAAGCCTAGCAGAGTCTAAGAATCATTTGGAAAATGCTCTCAGCACATTGTATGACTCCTAGGGCTGTCCTGGGCAGGGCCAGCAGTTGGACACCACGATCCTTGTGGGTCCCTTCCAACTCGAGAGATTTTATGCTTCCAACTTTGATTCTACACATAACATCACAGTGATACAAATGCTGCAGGAGGAAACCGTGACAACTGCTATAGACGCTGCTCAGTACTGCAGACTTTTGACTGCTATTTAACACATAGTACCTGTAATATTATCTCTCTTAGTGGAAAATTAATGTGAGTGCTGTGACACAGTCAGCTAAGACTGCCTTGTAGAAAAGCCAGTGATTACTGGATTCCCAGAAAAACTTTTGTATTTTTAGAAAAACAAACATACAATTAGACAAACAAGCAAACAAACAAACCCCCAAAATTTTCCTCTTACGTGTTTTGGGGTTTTTAAAATTACTTTTATTTTAGTTGTTGCTCTAAAATTTAATGCAAAAGCTCAAATGATAATTTTGAAAAATGTGAACAGCATTAAAACAGGATGGGATTTTGGGAAGGAAAATAATTGTAAGAGTGAGGTCCCCCCACTTGACTCATCTATTAATATAAAGACCATAAATATGTTGGACTGACCTGTAGGCAGCAAGAGTAAGAACCATTATTGCTGTGGGCTATTGTCTCAGGAAATTCTCTCTCTCATTTTACATACTTTTTAAACATTCCCTCTCTATTTTTTTTTTATTAAATGCTTTAGTTCTAGCAGAGAAAAACACATTAACTTATGTCTTACCAACCATATTAAAATCACAAATCATGTTTTGGGACCAGATGTAGAGACAGATTGATCATAGTGGGGACTCATGTTTTTCAGAAATCTACACAAAGAGTTTTTGGAAGCTGGGTACTTCTGTCTTATATTGGATTTTTATTACCAACACATCAATATTTTTCCCAAAGGATGTAGAATTTTTTTCACTATATTTTAGGAATACAGTTCTCCATTTCCAAAACTTTAAGCTAGAGTGCTCTAGCTTAAGCAAGACCTGTTTCCTTTCACAGTCAGAGGGGTTTGTGCCATCCAAATGTCCACATTCCATCTGGATGAAGCTGTGTATGTTGCCCCCAGAAAGTTCCAAGCCCCAGATATTTAGCAAGAGAGAAGGACCTAGTGAGGGAGCAAGTGAAATGCTTCTTTTGTTTCTGATTCAGTCAGACTGCCTGGGACATTAACAGAATTGCAGATTTTGGCCTCAGGACGATGGGTAATGTCTGACATTATTTACTTACTGGTAGTCTAAGAGCCATTAGTTCAAATTACTTTCCCCTTCACTTTGACTCCTCCAGAGCCAAGGATGGGCAGAAATGGTGACATGTCCTGAATCTACTTCTAGTGGTAAAGATATTTATGATGTTCTTGCTTATTGTTCCACTATTAAGTGGTCATGTCTGTGAATAAACCTCATGAGAGTAATATAAGTGAAAAATACCCTAGTATATTGTAACAATGTATGTGTGTGTATATATATATATACAACATGTCCACATATTTAGGTATCTCTCTGTATACACATATATAACGTATTAATGGTCAGTAAAACTTCCTTCTATGTTATATTGGGGTATAATCATTTTGGGCAGTAAAAACCTCATATGATACATGTTGTCATGCCTCTCCATTCATGTGATAGAACATCTATGAAGGAGATATGCTATAGGAAAAGATAATGTCAGTTTAGGCTTACATTCTGCCTATAAGGATCTCAGTGTGACATGAAGCTATTTTTGCCTCGTTTTCCTGTCCTTTGCCCTGAACAGAAGGACTATATGTGAAAAAGGCATAGTCTCAAAGGCCTCTGAAGGCCTGATATAGCACAGCTTGAGTGTCTCTCTGCATGTGGAATGAAAGCAGCTGCTAGAAAGCTCCAGATGTGGGAGAAGTGCAAAAAAATCACCTCTGCACTTCACTCAGCACAAAGTCTAACTGGGGTCCTTTGCTGTCCTCTAGTACATTTTAGGGGGTGATAAAAGAAGCAGTGATGCCCATCTTCTGATTCCTGTGATGGTTCCTGATGTGGTCTATTCTCTGCTTTGTAGATTTGATGGAACATCTGAACCACTGAAGATGCTAGTGTGGACTTGAGAAAATTCTTGTGAATACTTTTGTTTGTCTAGGTAAGATCACAACACGTAATACTGTCAGTTTAAATCCCCATGAATTCCTTAGAGAAACAGAAAGGAAATAAAAAATATGATAAAAGAGTTAGACTTATAATATGATAAAGGAATTAGACTTATGTAGCTCCTTGATATAATGTGTTCAATTTGTATAGCTGCATTTAAAGTAGGGGTAGCTACAATTTTCTCACTCCATTCAGGAGAACTAAAGCATAGAAATACTAAATGATGTGCATAATATTACTTTGTGTATGAAAAGTGGCTGGAAAGGAAGCACAGTCAGCTCAATGCAGCCTTTGGTATGTACCATGAGCCAAATGCATTACAGTATTTCCAAAAAACATCATACAAAAACATTAACGAAATAAAGTTTCACTTCACTAAGAAAAATAGGTTCAATTTATTTATTTGACAGTTATAATTATCTTAGAAATGTATTTTTTAAATATCCTTGGCCAAAAGAGGGTGAGAGACAAACTATGTGTGCTCATGAGGTAGAGTTTACAGTGACAGAGGCAATTGTCACTTGATGGTGCTGTGGTTCCATGGCTGTCTTTTTCCAGCTTTTCCATATTACCACATCTGAGATGCAGAGTATAAATCTTCTGCAGAAAACACAGACCTCAAAAGTTCAAATAAAGACCATAATATCAAAAGTGCTTCCAGCGTGGAGCCAGCGAGGCGCTTGGGCCCGAGGAAGGGACGCGCTTGCCTGTCAGTGTGCGGGGGTGCTTGATGGACTGCTCACAGAGGGGCTGCAGTCATCTTCCTGTGCTAAAGGGAAGGCAGAAATACAGGAAGATGGTAAAATGAGTTATCTGAAACCAGAATCAGAAAGTTCAGAGTTCCACCAACATAACTTTTCCATTTGCTTTGACATTGACTTTGCACACAAGTGGTAAACCTATCAAGCTGGAGTTGAGATACAACAGTGAATGGACAAGAATTAACACTTTTTAGCATGCACATAGCTGCCAAACATTTACACCTACAGAGAGAACATTAGCATAATTTGAATAACTCAAACAATTCTAGTTTAGAGAGGTTGTGGAAAAAATGGAAGTTTCCAGGGGAGATAGCTACCTAAATGTATGTTTAGATATTAATGCACAGGATTTCATTAATCCCTCCCTCAAAACAAAGCTTCAAACCCATAATCTTTTACCAAATTAAATTTTCTGTTTTCTTGGTTATTTTTATTTGGGGATGGTAAAGAGGAGGCAGCTGGGCAAAATAAATATAGAATGCCTAATTAGTAATGTTGCCCATCACTTCCATTTTAAGACCCTGATTTCGTTTGTTTATAGGTTTGCCAAACTTCAGCCATCTGGACTGAAATTTCCCAGCCTGTAGGCTGACTAAAAGAAACAGAAAAGAAAAAAAAAAGAATAAAGCTATTCAGGCATTTTTAGGGATTGGAATACAGGAAAATAATTTTTTTTACCATTGTAAAAGAAAAAAATGGTATCATGTAGTCTGATAATTCTGGTTCTATTTCTCCTGTAGTAAAAGGCCTTGAAAAGCAGTAGAGAAAGGGCTACGTAGGAAATGTGAC
Source organism: Melozone crissalis (assembly GCF_028551555.1). Taxonomy (NCBI): domain Eukaryota; kingdom Metazoa; phylum Chordata; class Aves; order Passeriformes; family Passerellidae; genus Melozone; species Melozone crissalis. The sequence continues at coordinate 54,301,774 of NW_026535791.1, read as the reverse complement.
TTCTTTTTTTATGTTCCAAAAACCCTGCACAAGTAGGTCAAATTTAAAGGCTTTTTTTTTTTTTTTCAATACTTCAGTACACACAAACCGTTGGAAGACTTGTTAACTTTAAAATTCTTAAATCTTCCAAGATTTCAGTCCTACTGGTCATGCTTCAATCTGGCAATAGAGAGTCTTTGAATCTACAGCTGAGTTCCTGTGGGCCCCAGAAACAACCTGTGCTTAATTGTGCTGACCACATTTTTCAACGTCCTAATTTTATCTGATTTGTTTTGTGAAGCTATTTTTTTTCCAACAAATATAAGCAGAATGGGAAAAAAAGGAGTAGAAATTTAAACAAAAAAGCCTAAAAATCTGGGCTTGGAATGACTAAGCCAAGAACTGAGGAAGGAAGAGTCTGGATAGATTTGAGAAGAAGGGATGTGTGGGGGTGAAATTTTTAAAATGCTACAATGAACTATGAATACCAGCATGTAGTTTTCATTAGAACCTGAATTACCTAAAGTTTTTGTTTCCCATCATGTGTCTCCTCTCAGCATGTGTTCATGAAAGGCTAAGGCCAAGTGTCTTTTCTTTAATCCTATCTCTTGGGCAGAGATAAGCACAACATAAACCTGTTATTCTAGTAATTCAAGTGCTAAAGATGTGTTTAGTGAATGTTGCATCACAAACCACTTAATACCCAGTGTGTGGTTTCATGTCTGATTCAACCATGGAAATTTTCCAGGGTAAATCTTGTAATTCTTGGTGTTGCAGACAAGTTTTAAAAAGAGTTTAATGTTGCCTGGGTAATTAATGACTATATTAAAATATCCATGAACAAGAGGAGTTTTATACTAACATAAGTAATCCTAACCTTGCATGGGGTTTTTCTGAGCACTTAACTTGGCAGCTTGAAGAATATACTTTTCATAACTAGTTTTAGGTAACTTGGAAGTATATGTGATATCAAGAGTGGTAAATTCTTTTGAGAAGAATATTGAAGATTAAGCTTATCAGGGACATGCAGTTTTCTATGTGTTTCCCACAGAACACAGAGATAATAAATCTGATACTTTTCAAGTTTACTCATCTTTCACAGACACACACACACATACACAACATCTTGTTTTGATGAGATATTGAATAGCATGTGAGCTTTGAACAAGGCTTTGCACTTCAGGATTTTTTCCACGGGCTTTAAAGAGCTACTGTCTAAAAGATTTTTTCTAATAGGAAGAGGATGTGTACAATGAAGTAGATCTTGTTCAATTTTTGCTTCTCTGATAATCTGTGAAGTTGTGCAGCATATTTTATTTAAGTACTTATTGGTATAAATTTGTGTATCTAAAAATGTCTTTGACTTCAACATATGTTAAGTATTTGTTAGATGGTGATAAAATGCAGTCTTGACTGTCTTACAGCCTCCCTACTACAAAAAAGGGATGGGATATTCCAGTGTAGCCCATCCTGGTTTTGGGCAGATTGCTCACTTCCCCAATGTACAGCATTATCAGCTACTTGAAGCTTTTCATACTTGCATAGGATAAGAACACACATTTTGTGCCTTAAGCATACATTGAATATCTTACACAGGAGATTAAACATTCAGCATTTCACATAAAAATAACTGTCATGTGATTTCTGGCAAGGTTTTAGTGAAAAACAAAATAACGTTGAAGGATGAAGTGCAAAGAACAGATATGTTCAGATTATTTGCTGTGAGAAATGCAAAGCTGATAGCAAATCCTTCTAAGAGTGATCAAACAGCAGACTCATGAGGATAAGAATACGACCACAATTATGGTGAATATAATGAATAAAAAGGCATAAAATGCCCTTGATATATATTGAAGAATATAAACACACACACATACACACACACACCAAAAAAAATAAGGGGGAAGAAAGGAAGAAAAATGCTTACAGTGTGAATTTGCAAGCAGCAGCATACCAAAATTAAGGATATAAAAACCTGCTGGAAGCTGGCAGTTCAGAAGAGAAGAGATATTAACCTCAGGGTGATTTCCATCTGTTACTCCTAACAAATTTGAACTAGCTGAAGTCAGGTAATGTAATGTAAGTATATGTATAATAAATAAAATTATAATTTAAACTCCTTTACACCTGTACAAAGTATTATTAATATAGGCATTATTTTACCTGAGAGAAAAAAAAAAGCTTTTCACTTTTGTTCTTTCTTTTATCTTTCATACCAACAGTTTTGTATTTCAAATATATCTAGTCATTAGGAAATTGATGCTCTAATGAACTTAAATTACTGTTGCAATGAATTATAATTAAAAATCAGTGTAAAACAATGAGCCATCTTTCTACTCTGATCTTGGATGTGGTTTCTAGCTGTTGTTATAAAACAGATTGGTGTAATGACATACCTTAAAATTTAAAAAAAAGGTACTTCTGGATTCAAGCAGAGTTAAAATTTTTATTTACTTCAAATTTGTTTTGTTCTTCAGTGAACAGGAATAGAGACAAATGTCTCTCAGAAAATGTGTAGCAACAATCCTCTACTGTTGTGCCAATGTGTAAAGGTCATGATGCATCTGTGCTAAGAGTGAGAAACTGCATCCAGATTTCCAAGCTTAGCTCCTCCATCCCCATACTCAGTACTCTGCATTAAAGAGTAGGAGTACAATTATTCTTAACAATTTTTTTACGTCATCAAAGCCAAAAATAGCTGTTTCAGTTCTGTGTTTATGGCTTGGAAATGAGCGCAAAGCAGCTCAGCAAACAGAGCATTTTCAAATGACTTTAAAATTATATTTAATATGATAATAATTCAAAATATTTTATTTGTCAGGATAATTTATTTATACAGATTAGCGTTTATTTGTATAGCCTTTGTTACAAAACCCATGAGAAGTGCATAATGAATCAAAATTGTAAACATTTTTCTTTCCTCTAGGAAAGGATGCAGGTGGGTATGTGCTGTCAGAAGTACTAACCAAACCATTTGTCATTTAGGTGTCTCTGCTATTGAGGCCAGAAGAGAGAAATGACACCTGGACATGTTCAGCATGAGGCATTGATGGCCACCTACTGCAGCATTTGCTCTGTGCTTTACAACACCAGGTGCAGAATAATCTTCTAAAGGCATAGGTGCACACATTCACACACTGAGAACAACATAAAAACACTTTAGCAGTCAGATGCTTATTGTTCATTGCCCCACAAAAGACAAAGATAAGTGACTGTTTTACCTAATGATGTATTTAGAGGCAGTTTGACAGAAGTTCCAGCAAAGTGTGACTGTGGTACCCTGAGTAATCCTTTTTATCTGACTGCCGGATCTGGCAGGGCTAAAATTATCAAATAGCAGCAAGCTGTCAGCTTCATTTGTATAATTCTCTGCATCTGCAGAGATTTGACACGTGTTGGTCGATGATTCACGCTTACCTACCACAACCAGTCATAGCACAGGTTTTACTGGACTACAAGGCTGTGTTCTTCCCTGAGCATCCCACAACAAGCCCTAATCCCCTTTAGGCAGCAGCCACTAGCTACACAGGAACCATATCTGTATATTAAAGATCTACAATAAATCCTGCTGAATACTACAGACAGGTAAGTGAAGGACTGAAATAGAAAAACAACTTATTTTTCTCTTCTTGAGAAAAGATTGGACATTCTGTCTTACAAAACTGCCTGCACAGCTTAGAAAACAGCAAATGGGTTCTAGGATTCACTTAGAAAGGATATAGTCCTAGTCCTGGCTCATATGTTTTATCACATGCAGCAATTCCTTCCTTGTGGGAATCCCTGGAAATTTATCGCTTATATCACACAGTCCTGACAGTCACCGCTGTAATGAGAAGGTCCAATAATCCTTCTTCATTCACAAATTAAGTCCAAATCCTAGAATTCGCTTAAAATTTCTGTGCATTTTAAGCAACTTCATAAGAACATGAGCCTGTATTTAAAAACCCAGCAATCTGCAGAGAACATGAGTAAGGAAAAAGTTAAGATTTAAGACAGTAAGACAGACAATCAAAATAGATATAATGTTTTTATTAATGGAGTCAGAGTAGTGATATTTGTAGCCTTCTACTCATCCTACTATGTTCTGCCTTCTGGCAATACTTCAGTGAATATATACCAAATAACACTTTAATGTACCATGTTGTTTTAATGCTCTTTCTATTACAATGATTTCCATTACAAAGTGGATATTATCATTATGTCGACTCTAATGACATATAACATGATATAAAAATATTATAATGTAAGTGGTATCAGAGGTTTTGTATTCAGAATAGATTATTAATTAATGCTGTGTCAGCATGCTCAGTGGAGTGAAATGGAGGCACAATAAATAACAATAGCTCTGGTGGCCTATATTCACATCTCATGCTGGATTCACTCCAAAGGCTTGTCGTTTATCTTGTTATCAGTGGTCGTTTGTGTTGGAGCACTGGAAATAGCCAGATATAACGGGAAACATTGTTTTCTCATTTCAAAACTCACTGTAAAAAGAGATGCAACTTATTCCATGCCAAGCTGGTGAACCAGGAAAGGTGGGAGAAAGCTTTGATCGCAAAAGATTAACTTGGGTGTTTCAAGTAATGGATGATTTTATGAGAGCATTTCTTAAAGGAAAATAGATAAGACATATTGGTAATGATCATATATGCACAAAAATTAGTTAGTGTCAGCCAGACCACCTAGTAGTAGTTACTTTTCTGCTTTGGTGTACAAACCTCTCCTAAACCACAAAAAGTTGTCTAGTTTTAATCATAGAAACATAGAACAGCTTGGGTTGGAAGGGTCACATAGGATTAAAAGGTCACATAGTCCAATTCCCCCTGTTATGAGAAGGGAGATGTTCAACTAGATCAGGTTGTACAGCCCCCCATTCAACCTGACTTTGAATGTTTCCAGGGATGGGGCAACCTATTCCAGTGTTTTATCACCTTCATCAGAAAAAATTTCTTCCCTGCATCTAGTCTAAATACACAGACTTTCAGTTTAATACCATTGCTCCTTGACCTATCACCGCAGGCCCTGCTAAAAATCTGTCCCTATCTTTTGATAGCTTCCTTTAGGTATTGAAAGGCCCCAGTAAGGTCTCTCTGGAGTTTTCTGTTTGCCATGCTGAACAGCTCATATCAAATATCAAGGAGAGCGGCTTGGTGTCCACATGAGCTAACTCCCTCAAGATTCTGGGATACCTCTTTTTGGTATAAAGAGGTATAGACTTATGAATTTTCAGGTTCCTCAGGTCATGAACTCAACCTTCTGTTATATAGGTCACAACTCTGCTCCCTCCCCGATCCCCTGTTTTGCAGTTCAACTACTTGAGAAATGTGAAAGAAATGCTGTCATAGAAGACTTAAGCAAAACTTTTGAGTACCTCAGACCTCTCTTCATCCATCCTTCCCAGTTTGCTGGTCATGCTAACTGGTTGGAGTGCTGCGGGGTAAGATACAAATTTCCTTTGAACCAGCCACTTTCCAGCAAGTCCCAACTCAAATGAGAAAAATCTAATCTTACCTATTATTGTCAGCAAAATGTTAAACATTATCCTGTTGTTGAAGTACCAAAGTATGTCAGTATAGCACCAGAATAATACCCTGAGGCTTCCATTCTGTTCTACCTTCATAAAACTGGCTTTATTTTCAATAGAAATAAATGTATTTCAGTTTGACTATTTTACCTCTTTATTAGCAAAAGGGAATTGTATTAAACATTTTCTTTAAACTATTCTATTTCAAAATGTAGCTGCTGCATTGTATTTGATAAATAATTGGGGTGAAAAAAAAACAAAACCCAAAAATAAAAACCCTACAAACCATTAAGCAGCCATATAAAACAGAAATTGGAAGCTGCTGTGAAATTGTATCTAATGGAACAACTCTCCATGCATGATAGTCACAGAACTATTAGATTGGCACATTTTCTCTTTTGTCTTCTTAAAGGGCTGTGAGCACAGCAAGCAGTCTCAATGTTTATTCTGAGGCATAAATCACTGTGAAAACAACATCTTACTCTGATAAACTGGTTTAGCCACTGATCTTCCTTTGGTGCCTTGCATACTTTTTTGTTTAATTGTATTCTAGTTTCTTTTTAGATAAAAGATATTCAGGTAATGAGATAAAGAGATATTTAATTAATCTAGGGCACTGGTGATCTGTGGTAACTAAGTTATTCCTGGAGAAAGGAGGGAGAAAAGCTAGAGATATACAGGACCCCACAATAATAGAGTATGCTTGTGATGTTTAATCTATTGCCTATTGCATACATAGGTATATGTGTGTGTGTATATATATATATATATATATATATATATATATATATAAAATGAGGTTTAGATAGAGAACTATTTATCAAAGTCTTTATAGCAGATATTACTTTGAAAGTGTGATCTATGGAGGAGTATGTATGTTATATTCTGTGCCTTCTACAATATAAGTTGCATGATGATATTTTGTCAACTTTTGCTCTTGTATAATGTTAGAAAAAAAATATGGTGGATCTGGACAGAACATCTACTCTCAAATTGCAGATTTTTGGAGGGGTTTTCTTTTTCCTCATTTTTATACAATCAATAGTAAAATTAATTTTAGAAGATTCCTTATTAGTGTACAACAAAGTCTTAGAGGAAAAATTTCATGTGCTCAGCAAACCTGTATGATATTGATCAAAAAAGAAATTGCAACATGCTTACTTGTTTACTTTTAGAAAACTGTAAGTGATTGGGAATACACATTATGAAGCTACTTCATGATTTATTTCTTCATGTGTTGTCATGTATCCTGCCTTCTGCAATGCTGTACATATCCTCAGGTGAATTCAACATATATAATCCTGGATAAAAAATGGGAGTTGCAGGTATATTACACTGGATGGACAATTAATCAGCTGTATCTGTGTTCCTTTTTAAAGCCTGAATGTGATGTGGCTCAAATTTGGAGTTTAACACTTCCTTCCTCATGATAACAATTACATCTCTAGCTCATCATTTTCTGAAGTGACATACATGCCTGTCCCCATTTTCCCTCTGTTTAGAGTCTTCTATTACTGTTTGTATTTAAGACAAAGCAGACAAGAACACAGTTCTTTATGATCTAAGAAGCTACAGGTTCTAAATATTTAGAAATTAAAGAAATACAAATAATTTTCTATTTTGACTAAATTATGGGAGATGTTGCACTTTCAATTACCATAATAGTTAATCACTGGAATAGGTTTCCTGGCACTGAAGAAAAATTTATTCATGACAAAACAGTTATATCATTGAAACCTTTTCCTTCTTTAACAAAAATTAAATTTATGAGTCTTTAAATTTATTTTTTAGTCTTCTAAATTCTTGCTTTACTAGATAAAGGCTTATCTTATATCACTCAATTACTCCTGTCATTCTGGAGGACTGATTATCTAATTTTTCTCTGGACATCTCAATTGTTATCCCTTGACTTATCTTGGATGTGACACAGCTTTCTCCTAATGGTCCTCATGATTAATACATTTGCTGATAAAAGAATGTTGTGAATGTCCTGAAAAAGATATGCTGTCCATCAAGTTCAGCATCGTTTCTGCAGAAAAGCTGTTTGTATTGATCAAAACTAAAGTGAATCATAGATGGTGAATTTGCAGTTCCCAGTAAACATCAGATTAGGATTTCAGACACAAGATTTTGTTTGTTTTCAATGTTTCTTCTGTTGTGGCTAATTTATAAATTGAGCACACAAGAAAACGTGTCCAAATAAAGGTTTGAGGGTTTTTTAAAATTTTACACATTTTTAACTAAGATGAAACTACACATCCTGTTTTGGCTCCAGCTACTCCATGGCAGAAGTTTATCAGCTCCAGGCCATCACTTGTTTGATTGCCCCTGAGAGTAAATGGTTGAGGATGACCATTGCCTCAGATTTGCCAGCTGATATAATTTGATTGCTCCCTGGCCTACTTCAGGGAAAATAGGCCAAGTTAGTTTAAATATGTGATTGAAAGTTTATGAAGCAGATCAACTAGCAGACTGGCAAGACATGGCATGGGATATGGCAGAATGATGGAAATTCTGACTAATACCTCTTCAGGGGCACACCAGCACCTGAGGAACTTGTGTGTTTGTGTGGTTAGATGTATCAAGATTTTTTGTTATCTTCCTTGACAGGAAATTTTTATTTGGAGTCTATGTAAAAGAAGACCTCTGGGCTCTCCCTCCCTCTAGCTGCTGATTTCTATGCTTGCATTACAGAGTCTGAAATGGTGAATTACAGTACTCTATATTCACCTACTACTCCTCACAACAGGGAAGGAAAGTTCTCATTTTCCAGGTCCATGAGGGAACACTAGCATTGCCATTTCTTCAGTAATTTTTATATGCTAGGCAAAATGGGCAAATATATCAGTAGTCTTCAGCAGCAGGACCCAAATCTTTTTTCAGCTGGGTAACCATACCCATTTAATCACAGTTCTCTCTTTTAGTTGCTCAGCTGGTAGCAGACCTTTAATAGCAATTTACATTTAATCTCATCTCTGATCGATCCCATTCACCCAGTTAAGACCTCTGTCACAGAACAATGGAGGTATTCTCTAAAATATTGTTCTTGGCTCAATAAGATCAATTAAATATAAATGTCTGTTGCTTTTCTGTGTTTCAATGTGCCTGACTGGCTGCAAGCTGTTGAGCTGCCTTAAATTTTATAATGCACCATCAGATACTTTTTTTCCTTTTTCCTTAAAGTGAAAAATTTGGAAATCAAATGAAGAAATTTTATTCTTTTAGTACTAACAATTGCTGTTATATGGCCTATGTTAATAATGGCACCATTTTGTGTTCTGGGGATTCCTGATGGTGTTATTCAAATAGACTTTGATTTTAAACCAATAAAATTTTGAAAGAAGTTTTCTTCTTGTCTGTCAGAAATAAGTCAACCTGAACAGCAGCCACATGGTCTCCTGTTCTTCTCTAGGCTTCTTGAGAGTTACATATATATATATATTTGCTTGCATCCTGGAAAGATCAATGCAAAAGGATTCATCTGATTCTAGGGAGTTTTAGGAAATTTAAATGACAAAGTGTTAGCTACTGTTCTTAATGCACCATTCAGTGCCTGAAACATTTATTTCAATGTAAGGCAACATAGTGTTTTAAGAAACCTGTGGCTATTGCTCTAACCTCTAGTCCATGTAAGAGTGAGCTGATCTCAGTTTTTAGTTCTGGGGTTAGCATTTTAAAGTCAGAGGAAACCAAAGTTTACCATGACCACACCTGGCTACCAGTATGGAAAACGGCCCATCAGGTGAAGTGCCACCCCTTCACATTTCAGTGCACATGGACAGACAGGAACTGTAGAATGAAATATGCAGAGGCCAAGCCTCAGGTTTCAAAGCAACTTTCATCAGAAGAGAAACAATTTTATGGAAAGATGTCTTCAGAATAGTGGATCACATCTGGTTTTTGGATCTTGATTTAGAATGTAAGAATGGTTAAATTTACCTAAGTCATAGACTTTGTTTTTTATGTCCCTGCAACCTCACAGCAAAAGTCCACAACTTCTTTGCTTAAGCGCTTCTTACCCCTGTAGAAGTATCTTCAGGCATGTGAATCTTCATCAATGAGAGCACCCAGGGTTATTTTCAATGCTGTTTGGATGGTTTCTTTTGAAAAGGGCTGCACATAGAGAGCTAATGTGATCCAGAGTCCAGAGAGTCATTGTCTGTTCTCATCCACACTGCTTCTGTAGGACAGGCATCTGTGATCCCCCTCACAGTAGTGAGAAGATCACTGCCAGGCAGCACTTTGAACAAAGATTAGAGGAGATTTAGCTGACTTTTATATTCAGTAGCCCAGTGTTCAGATGTAGGACACTGAAATCCAGTTCTATTCACTGCCAATGTAGAAAACCAATTAGTGAGCCAAAGATGAAGGATAAACTCTGGCTCATGTCTCTCCAAACATGCCTGAGCTAGTGTCTCTTCTCTTTCTTCACACTCTGCGCATAAATTGTTTCTAATGTTTGCCATAATCACTGCTATTCATCTCACATTTATTGTAAAGAAAGTTTCAGAAAAAAGAAAGATCTCCTGTGTCTTTTTGAGCTCTGTTTTTGTTTACCTAAACATTTGGATCTGAGACAGGATAGCTTAACAATAACACTGACAGATCTGCATACAGCTGAGTATTGAACTGAACAAATGCTCTCGTTCTTTCACTTTTAATCATTTTGATTCTCCAGTTGGGTTTTCTGGTATGGCCACATCAAATACTATTTTGTAAAACTTGTGATCCATGAAACCTGGGGTTTGGTGGCTTTCTACAGGGAACACCTGTGATGTAATAATGCAGATAAGACACTCCTTTGAAAGCATCTTGAATAATATCTGAGACATTTTTGTCCTTTTTTGAATGCCAACGCTTCCTACTAACACTAAATTATTTTGAAAATGTTTCATGTAGCGAAAGACATGAATTCTAGACGTTTTGATCCTGCTTACAGTATTTTGTTCACAAGACTATTTTGCAGAAACAAGAAAAGACCAAAACCTCAACTAGATGCTGCATTTTAGAGAAGCAATTGTTATATGGGAGTGTGGAAGGTTATTCTAGAGGCTGACATTTCATGCAACTCAAACCTTATGCTGCTTTTAGGGTTTTTGGCCTTTTGTTTTGTAGTGAGTTTTTTGATTGGTTTTCTTTGGTTGGTTTGGTTCCTTCCCTATTGGGCGACTAAGAGTTACTCTTACTCATTCTGAGCCATTTATTTGCTATTGTAAATATAAATGAACAATTTATGGTATTAAAAACACATGTTTAAGTCTTCCTTATTCATGAATGTAGCTAAAAGCACGGAGATGAGGCTCAATTGCTAAAACATATGTTACCTTAATTGTCTGAGCAATACATGGACATATTTGGGACACTGAGAAGGTCTTCCAGCTTGGCAGCCCAATAAACTTATTAAATACTGATCAATTAGTATTGTACATAAACCCTCAAATATGTGCATTTGGTATTGCTAGCTATATTATAGCTAAGCTTTATTCTTTTTTAATTTTCAATGTTTTTTGGTATCTAAAATATATTGGTCTAGTAATAATGACAATAAGCATTATTTTATCTAATTTTTTCATCTAATTGTTCTATTTCACAATACTTTAATTTCAGAAAGTCAGAATAAAGACACAAACCAGGACTAACTATGAGCAATTTTCTATTTTGATATGACAGTTCTCTTAAGAATGTTAAATTATTTTACAGTACTGAAACAATACCAAAATGAAAAGTTAAAGGAAATCAGAAATACTCTTAACCATTTAGTATTTTTAGAATAATATACATTAGATACTCTTAGATCTCCTGGATTGGAAGATGCAGATATTTCATTTGTATTCTGCTTAGTGTTTGGCACACTGGGTCAAATGACCTAATGTGAGGTCTGTAAACAATGTTGGGAAACCGATAATTCTACCAGACAACCATAACAAGGGAAAATTAATGACACATCTTCACAGGCAGTAAAGGATACACAATCCAGAAAATGTACACGCCAGGAAACTTATTCTTCCAGGAAGTTTTGTTTTCACATACTTTTGGTGGAAGATAAATTCATGGGCCCTGATGGAATGCATCCATGAGCACTGAGGGAGATAGGAGAAATCATTTTAAGGCCATTGTTCATAATATTTGATCCATCAGGGAGACTTGGAGAAGCACCAGAAGACTTGAGAAAAGCAAATGTCACTGCTATCTTCAAGAAGGGGAAGAAGGAGGACCCAGGGTGCTACAGGCTGGTCACCCTGACTGAGCTCTACAAAGGTGTTGTAGCAGCTAATCTTGAAAATAATTTCCAGGCTCATTAAAGACAAGCAAACCATGAGGAGCACTCAGCATTGCTTCATTAATGGGAAGTCCTGTGTTACCAACTTGGTAAACTCCTTTGATGAAGAGACTGTGTTGGTGGACATGGTGAAACAGAGGCTGTTTACCTGTATTACAGTAGTGCCTGTGACACTCTCTCACAGTTCCATGAAGGAGCTGCTGATGAATGAGCAAAGAGTGAAGTAGATTGAAGACTGGCTGAATTTGTTGTGGTCAGATGGAGGAGATGAGCAATACAAGTCTGGTTGGATGCCAGTGACCAGCAGTGAATCTTTGGGGTCAATACTGCATCCCGTCCTGTTCATAACAGTAAGGCTGACAGATCAGTGTACCCTCAGCAAATTTGCAGGTGACACCAAACTGGGAGCAGTGGCTGATATCATGGCCAGAGGGCCATGCTGCCATCCAGAGGAACCTGAGCAGTTGGAGAAAGGGGCTCAGGAAACTCAGGAAGTTCTGAGTCTGAGGAGGAACAATCCCAGGCACTGATAGATGCTGGGGGTAGCCCAGCTGCAAAGCAGCTCAGCAGAAAACGACCTGGGGATCCTGGTGGACACCAGGTTGGATATCAATCAGTAATGGACTATTGATGCAAAGAAGACAAATGAGCCACAAGGATGATTAAGGTGCCAGAGTGCCTCACATGTGAAGAAAAGTTGAGAGAGCTGGGGCTCTTCAGCCTGGAGACAAGAAGGATGAAGGGGGATCTTAACCATATATATAAATACTTAAAGGGAGGGTGCAAAGGAGATGGAGGCAGGCACTGGCCGTGGACACAAACTTACCCACAGAAGGTTTCCTATGAACATCAGGATGCATTTTTTTCTTACTGCAAGGATGACCGAGAACAGCAGCAATTTACTCAGAGAGGTGGCTGAGTCTCCCTCAGAAATATTCAAAAGTTGTGTGGACATGGTCATGGGCAATGTGCTCCAAGTGGCCACGTTTGAACAATGGGATTGAACCAGATTACCTCCAAAAGTCTCCTCCAGCCTCACCCATTTAGCGATTTTCTGTGAGTCGGTGATTTTTCTTTTTTTTTTTTTTCTTTTCTTTTTTTTTTTTTTTTTGCTTTAGTCATTGGTATGTTTGACATAGAAAAAATGTCCATCCTCAAAATTGGATGTGCATGTTAGGCTGACTAATATGAAGCACAAATAAGTTTCACTGACTGACTGCCCCACTCTGTCCCCCAAATGTTTAATGTTTATACAAGATCCTACCTTTTTAAAGTAAATTGAGTTACAAGAATTATGTGTTTCAGACAGAAAATAAAAATGTCCAAAAGTGAATTAAAATTCAATAACAGAATTTGATCAGGTAATTTTCTTTTAAACCCTCCCATCTGTGCAACCAATAATTATACCAACTGGTATAATTATCCAATTGTTATTCAGTAGATAGCAATCTTATTACTGTAAACAAAATACTGTGTTAACATTAATTGCTTTTTAATGATGCCTTTTGTGCAAAGGCTACAAAGCACCTATTCTAAAATTAACAACTTGGAAAATAATGTTCTGTGTACCTCAGTTTTACTCTTTCCACCTGGCTGATGGAGAAATGCAGAGCACATCTATGGCCTTCCAGTTCTCCTCATAACATTCCAAAATCCTTTATCTACTTGGAGATTGCCCCCCTCATATGAACTAGAAATATGACATCACATTACCCTACAAATATGTCTAGTTTATCTCTTGTGTATGATTGTAATTTCCGTCATATTTTTTCTGACATTTACTGTTCAAATATCAATAAATCTTATATAGTATTGTCTCTTTGTTGCATCTATAACCCTTGTAATATTTTTGGTTCAGTTTGGTTTATAGGGTTTTTTTGACTCATAACAAAACTAGTTTATCTGTTAGCATGTGCATTGGATGTCCTTCCTGGACAAAAAAATTCCAAACAAAAAAAAAATATTCAAAGACATCACCATAGCTTTCTGTCCTGTAAGTATTTTCTGCAGATTATTCTACTATCATACCATTCTTTGCTTGTATTTTATTTCTCTCTCTCACTTCCCTTAAGCTCCTTCAAATTACCAATGGCAATGATACTCTAAACAGGAAACAATACAGGTAAATAGGTCTAATCTTTTGCTAGCTGCTCATCCACATTGTGCTAACAGCTGCTAATGCCAGAACTCTGCTTCTGCAAAGTGCTTATTCAAGTTGGTAATTTAAAGGCACTTTGCTAGTTTATAGACCATGAATGTTTTGTACTTAAATAAAAATCTGGTTCACTGATCATGTTAGAGATGGTATTTTCTTCTAGAACAGAACACATGTCCCCAGCTCACACTAGCTGAAGATTGTGACAGAACTCTTTAGAGAAATCCATGGAAGGTGAATGCAAGTAAGTGCTTCACATGTCAACAATGCTTCTTTCATCTTATAATTTGCAAATTTTATGGGGATAACAGTTATTTTTAGGTATGCTTGACTGACATAAATTTTAAAACTAGAAATAGCTTTACAGTTGCTTTAAGTACTATTCTAAGAAAAGGTTCTTTTTCCTGTTGATTGCAGGAAATGCTTTTCCAGTTACTCATTTAACCCTTTACATGTCCAGATACATGTATAAAAAGTCACTGGCTTTCCTTAACTCTTTATTAAAGTCATGTTTTCTTAATCTATTTAATTATGTATTTCAACACAATTGCTCTGGTTTGAACTTCCCTCTCCATTTGTCCCAAATGACTTTAAATACTTAATTGTTTCCCTTATACTCTGTCAAATGAAAAGGGGAGATTACCTCAATGCTAAATGTAGGGAGATTTAGTGTTTGATTTGTCTGTCAGTGCCCCAGGAGAGCAGATATCCTGTGCCTGACCAGCCTCTCAGCATCCCATGATGGGGACCCTTCACTGAGCAGTCCTGCTGGTTCAGAGAGTGGCTCGATTGACTTATTCAGGGAGATACCAACAGCATGAGGAAAACTTCTAAGTAGGTCTTCCAATTTATTCAAGCACCTTACCCACTGCCCACAACTGCCACATGAAGGATGATGTTCCACATCAAGAGTTTGTGGAACAACACTCTTTATTAATAGAAAATTGTGACAGGTTATGGTTCAAGGATTGCTGGTGGCAATATCTGACTGCAAAAACATATTCAAAGTAAGACATACACAAGCTGTAATGCCCAATAAAATATTCAGAATAAAAAGAGTATGGTTTTACCTAATAGGTGTCCCTATGGGTGAGGAGACAGGTTCAGTCCATCAGTTCAGTCGATCCCAGCAGTTATGATGGAGTCTTCCCCAACTTTTCCCCATTAACAACTTACTTTTATACTATATCTTTGTGTTTAGGTGGAGCTTGAGTAACTCTAGTCATCATATCTTTTTTAATGATTTGTGCAAAATTCTCTCATTTTTATCTTAAAGATGCATTCAATTAAACACAGAGCACATGCCCAGGGAGGGGTGGTCATACCTTGAATGGGGGTAACTTTGGGATGGAGGTGTGCCTTGATATTACAATTGGGTTACAATGAACCAAGCTCATTGGAGGAGGGTGATTTCACCACAGCTGCAGGTGCAGGAGCAGGAGAACTCCGCTGCCTGCCCTGGCTGACAGGTGCTGGGCCCTTTCTCAGCTGCAAAGCACCATCGAGCTGCCCTGCCTGTGAGGATTTCAACAGGGCCTGGCCACAGGGTCTCCACTCTGCTCCCCTCTCTGCTCCATCCCCCTTGGCAGGTGAAATGGCAGGATGCAGATCGTGGGTGTGAGGAATTATCATGGAATAGCCTTTGAGCATGCCAACTGCATTCCATCCAGGGAGCTGCAACTGCATTTTACCCTGTACTTTCTGCCATTACAGTTCCTTTTAGGATGCACATATAACTTTCCAATTTCCTCTAATTTTATCCTCAGCCATCTTTTCAGGCACACCTTAACCAGAAGTTCACGATAACATTGCACAGATGGAGGTACCCCCAGAAGAGCCCTTCGCTGAGCTGTGGGAGTGTCAATTTAGGAAATTGGGAGTATCATGCAGGTAGGAGTGAATTTTCTGTCTGTGAAGTAGTTCATCAAAGTGTCTAATTCCAATCAGAGCAGTTTGGCCTCAGAGTGTGAAAATCAAACCAAACACACAGTTAGCACTATGATTATGGTAGTTAGCAAGAGTGGGTGAGGGAATGAATATTTCTTTCTCTATAAAGGTATTGGTTGTTTGAATTTTAACATTCCCTAAAGATCAACTTTAACATTGATAATTTCCCAGAACTTCTTTATTAAATTTAGACAACTGAGCTCCTCTAAAGGGTGGGATGAAAAATCAATCATAAAATACATATTTACCCCCAGGAGGTGTTCAGAGAAGTCATAGAGGGTTTTTTTCCGTAGTTTTGTGCCAGTACTTCTCCTAACCTCCTAACCATTCTCTTGTTGACCATTGCAATTCTGACACTTCCAGTGAGCCTGTAAAGGTAATTTTGGCTTTGTTTTGACTTTTTCTTTAATGCTAAAATAAAATAGTAAAAATTCAACATAGCAAATAACATATTTATTTTCTTACTGATATGATTTTAAAAATAAATCATGGATTAAAAAAATGTTATCTATACATATTCATGGTGAGTTTCAATTCCTTTAGTTGCTGTATATCACTGAAAAGATATTTTCTAGAAATTTTCAACCAGTTTTAATTATTTCAATCAGTTTTACTGCTTGTGTTTTCATGTATATGTAGATTTAAGGAATTCTGTCAAACACAGGTGCTGGCAATGCCTTTGAAATTAGGTACTTCAGTATAACTCTACAGTCCACCTTTAAGGCACAGGGAATAAAATCACATGTTTAGTTTATTCATGGTTGGATTGTATCGGTAATGTTGACATTGTGCTGTGTAAAAGGAAAGAGAAATTTTTGAGCCAGATAGGTAACAATTATAGTTATCCCTGGCATGTGCTAAATATGAACTTTTGACTATGAATATGAATTTGAACATTGACTGTGGAGAAAATTATAGTATTGTTTCTAATTCTGAATTATAAGTGAGAATGATAATTAAATCAATAGACAAAATTTCACCTAATGCCTGGTTTGAAGTCAGTTTTTTTTAAGAGGATTTAGAAGAAAAGTGCCATATCTTGAGCTTTCTGATTCAACTGCCATAAGATAGTTGGGTCTTTGAAGCATATATCACCACTACAAGGTACTGCTACAAAGAAAATTTTTAAAAATCCCATTTTCTGAAGTAACAGTAATAAAAGGTAACCAAGATTCCTGGATTGACCACCACTGCATTTCAATTTGTGAAATTTCACGACACAAGATATGCAGAACACAACCTGGCATTACTTCTCAACTACATATAGTATACATTCTCTAATTTTAATTCTATGGAAGATATTCTTACAGCTGAATACGTTCCTCTTGTATTTAGTCAGGCAAAGCAGTGCTGTGTTGATTCCAGAGAGATATAGCACATTACATTAGACAGTAGCACAATCACAGTAGCTTTTGTTGGCATTGGTTGTCTTTTTCAGTGCAAACAGTAGCCTGTGACTGTTCTATACAATCAGATAAATATTACATTAAACAACAGATTTTTCCTTTGATTATATATATTTTTGGTTTAGTCAATTCTGATCAAAAGAGCTAGGTTTTGTTGGGTTTTGATGTGATCAGCAAAACTGGGTTTTTCCACACAGCACTCTGATTAAAGGAATTAGCACTATTCAAGATCAATGTAGCACCTAGTCAATAGATGACAAAGTGATAACTGGTGGATAAAAAATGTAATCACTAATAGGAAATCACAGAATGAACATAGAGCCTCAATCCAATGCAGCTCAATGTCTCCATCAGAGATGTGAAGAAAATATAAGCAATTTTCCATCAAGGTTTATAGACTACGAAGCACTGTTGAAGTGATAGATAAAAGCAGGGGGCATTTTTGAACTGAGGCAAACCATTTTTAAGACATTCACAATCACAGAGGAATAATGGGCTCTGTCTGCTACCATTTTTCCTAGAGTCAGATGAAAAGACATAAATATGGAGGGACAAAAGACTATTGAATACCCTGGGAAGAACAATGACCTTGACAAAGATTTAATGTTTCACCATGCTGAAAAACCACCTGACCATGAATCTCCAAAACCATTAAAAAATTCAAGGGCTAAAATTGGAGGTAGACACATTGAAAAGGGAAGAGGGACATATTCTAGCAGTGATTAACCTTTTGAGAAACTTCCCTGGAGAAATGATGGAGGCACCTTCATAAAAGTTTTTGAGCCAAGACTATCTATGTAAAATCTGTACTTATTCATCCAAAAATTATTAGATTCAATGAAGGTATTGCAAGGTGAATTTTTATAGTCAATATTATATAGGTGCTTTAAATAAAAATGCATTAAAGCTCATTTTAACCTTAAGATTGGTGGAAGGAGGAAAAAAGGGACCTACACTATTATCTGGATTCATAATTTTTGTTGAAGCTACTTTTCAGATAAAAAGCTTAAGACTGTGCAGGGTTCCTCCCTTCTCCCCAAAAATTCTGGCTCTGTTTTACACGCTATTTGGGAAAATAGTCCAAAAATCAAAAAAAAAAATGGGTGGTTTTTTACAGAGCCCTTGTATTTCTCATGTTACTCCTCTAAGAAAATATCTTGTTTTCACTATCATGAAACTCTAAGTGACTGTGCTCAAAAATACTCTAAATAAAGCCACCAGAGCACAGAGTGTATAGAATGAATATGCAGTGAAATTATCAGGTGAGAGAAACTGATACAAGAATGGGGCTAATACACAGAAGAGAATGAACATATAATCAAGGGCAATAATGACAGTAGACTTCAGTATCTGTGCCTCCTCTTATGTATTTTTCCCCCATCCTCAGTGAGTGAAGAAGAAACACAGCAAGACACTCTGGCCTACATTACAGGAAGCCTTGCTGTACAAATAGATGACTTTTTAAAGTGTAGCTTGTAAACATAGGTCAATGTATGGGGCAGAAAAATAAGGCATTTTATATATTAAAATCAAAAGTAATAGAGAGACATCAACAACCTCCTGTTCCCACTTTTCTAGATTCTTTTCCTGTTTTTTCCCCATTCTTTTTGATGTAATATATTGCCTCAGTTTAGAAACAACCCATTACTTTACATCACTGCACATCACTTCATTTTTCTACTTTTTCTCCTTCAACATGACTTTCAGATTTACAGAGAATCCACTTTAGAACCCTGCTTTAATTAGGTATTGGTTAATTAATCCCTAAAGCTCCTATGTAACTAATCCCTCATTAAAAAATCCCTATGAAAAATACGCACACTTTTGTTATGTATATTTTATGCTGGCTTCTCTTCTTTTCCTTGCCACATCTCATTCCAGTAGCAAAAGGAAAAGAAAGAAAAAGAACTAAGATATCCTGAGTTCAAAAAGCTAAATGAGTGAATTTTAAAGAAATAGTTCAGACTACTATCAGTGAAACCTTGGCCACGTTGAAACCATTATGTATTTGTTGTGTATTTACTGGAGCCAGACATTCAAACCAGAATTTCCAAAATATTTCTAGTGTTATCAAATTTCTCACAAACTTTTTACATCTGAGATATGAATTCTGAGTTATATTTATATGATAAGATCATCAGATTTATAGTAGGGAAGGCAGCTTTAACATTTGGTATGTATCTCATGTCCTAATTCTCTCGTATTCTGTAAAGTAACTTGATTTATTTATTAATAAACAGGTGAAGAACAACGACAGAACAGATGACACTTCTAAGACATGTACAGTGTGTGCATCACCAGGAGAGCTGTGCATGGAATGTTCTTATGTACAATAATGAAACTCACTCTTAATCAAATAATTACATTGGTGTGTGAGGTTGCCTAGAATATAAAAGCAGGAAGCCAAGAGATCTGTCTTGGTATAAAATCTCAGGTACTTAGCTGGGTGTGTTTGTTGCTGCACTGCAAAAGCAAACTCTGTGCTCCATGGCTGTGTCAGAGCAACAGCTTCAAGAGATCATCTTTCTAAATAAGTACAATATAAAAACATGCCAAGAACATTCTGTACTAGACAAATACATTGTATTTCTACTAAAATTTTGTATCAACTTATATTTTTTGCATGGCTAAAATTAAAAAAATAAAAGACAAAATCATGACAGCATGGTTTACAAATTTTTCAGTGAATGACCATGCATAAGTCAGAAATAAAATAAAAGGCAATAAATAAATAAGATGCAAAAACTTTACAGCAGATTACAGTTTTAGTAGCCTTTTAATTTTAGTCAGTATAACTATAGGTAGAAGATGAAGTAAGAAAACAAGTAGGCAATATAAAAAATTCTAGAATGGGCAGCTAAAATTATTTAGCATCTAAACCATTATTTCATGTTTATATGTGATTACCTGCATGACACATACAGAATAATTGCATTATGATATTTCAATTCCGATATACTTAGGAGCATCAATATTACATGTATAGCAAGGGACAAAACGACATTTCCTGTAGGATGATGTTAGTCAAAATCATAGCAAACAGCAATATAATATAAATCCAAATATTCAGAAATGATTGACAATATAAATAATTTCAAACCTATTGCTGTTTTTAATAAGTTGATCCCCCTAAATCTGGAAGGAAAAAAAAACTTTAAAAAATCATAGTAAAAAAGGGAGTGGAAAATGAGTTGTCAGAAAGATCTGTAGAGAAATGTTGACAGCAAGAAGAGCTGCAGAAGTCTCAGTAGGGTTTTTCCAGCAAGTAATAAACCTTAGGGAAGAGTGAATAGATGTGTACACTCCAGATTTTTGCTCTTTGCATGCATGCTTGGAGAGTTCAAAGTCCTTTGTTTTACATAAACTGTTATTTCCTTTAGGAGACCTCACTGTCAAGAGACCGGTTGCTCTTTCCCAGGGGGACAAGAATCACAGAGCTGGAGCTGAGGCAGACCACAGAGCTCTGGCTGCAGGCCCCATCACCAGAATTCCTCTGGCAGATGATGCTCAGGAAACCTGCACAGAAGCCTGAAGGACTAGAGCTTAACCTCCCCTCAGAGGTGGTGACTTGGAGCCTGAGATTGTGAAAGGATCACATTTGCAGCTCCTAAAGAAACATACTAAATACATCTTTCCAAGACAGCTTGCATATGTATGTCAAAATAATACGAGGAAAGATACCTTCAGCTGTCCTCACTTAAGAGGCTGGGGTTTTTTAAGAAAAGTGAATAATCAAATGTTCTGAGATCTTTTCCAAATATCTCATCTCCATGATTTTCCTGTATTCATTAAAGAGTCACAACCAGAATGGCAACTGCTAACTAGGGCTATTTGGTAATTTGAAAAAGTAACTTGGGTATCATCCTTTGAATAAGGACAATAGATTCTTTAGGTAATTGCCTATGTAAGGTACATCTGTATTTTGTAAGCACTATTGATGCTGTGCAGTTATTGCACTCCTTTGCTTTGATTTAGTGCTCATCTTGAAACCAGCCAAGTCTATTTCAAGAGACAGTATCTTGTGAACAGTGATCAAAGTGTAAATTTATGCAAATTCAGTGCTTCACCTTAATTACCTTGATGGTGCTTGTCAGCAGCCTTTTCCATGCTTTCACTGATTAGCAAGCTATCACAAATAATTATTATTTCATCTGCAATTACAATGATGCAGTTCATTGGCTCTCTGCCCAGCCTCAGTATTGCATCCCGCCCCCTGGGCTGCTCCTCTGGAGTTGTGCCACACTGCACGTCTCAGGAATTAGCATCCCTACTTTATTCAGTCAATCACCTCAACTCCTGAACTTTATGATCCCATAAGGCAGGTTCTCTGTAACATTTTACAAGTAGGATTACTACATAAAATTGCTAAATATAGCCTGGAAAAATGTGAGGGCAAGGAAAGGCTGTTTTCTCCATGATCATTTTGTACTAGCTCCACTTTCTCTTTAAAACACTCTTTCATTTATCCCATTTTTTTTGTCAGCTGAGAAGAAAAAAGAACTTTATCCCAGCCAAAACCAAGACAGAATTTTACTTCAGCTGATCAACTAATGCTACTGCTGACAACTGAAATATGAAATTTAGAGGTTAACAAATTGTTTCCAGGCAGCCCAAGGTTACCACTGCAAAATGGACACTACAGCATGGAAATGTGTTTGGTTCCATCACGTTGGAAGCCTTGAGTCAATCTGAATATGAGGTGCAAGCAAAGAACAACTCAGGAAGTAAATAATTACCTGTTTGTTCCTTTTTCCAGCTGACTAATGGAGCAGAAAAAACAAACATACCCAAGCCCTGTCCCCATTTCAAACAAACAGTTTATTTTTCATTACCCTGGATATGCTTGCATGTATTAAAAAGGGCATGAAGATTGTGGGGAAGTGAATGGCTGGCTGGTTTTCTTTATGAATGCTTGTATATCATGTTAAATAACTAGCTATTGTTTACAAGCAAAAAGAATGCAAATATAAAAGTAAATAAAAGCAATTAAGTGGCAACATATGGTCAAATATGTAATCTCTAAAAGCAGGAATATAAAAGAAAAAGAGACGAAAAATATTGGAAGAGAAGCCTGAAGCAGTGTTTCCATGCTTAACGGAAAACAGTGTTTATTGACTCTTCAAGGTCAGAAGAAAAACACCTGAAAGATAAATAAACTCTAGCTGCACAAACTCAAACTAAGAAAAGAAATTAAATGATGACACAGAGAATTCAGAGTTAATAGAAGCCACCAGTTCTAAAATCATAAATGGCAGGTAGCTGTAAAATATAAACCCAAATTCCATAAATGGAAAGATACATTTTTTAAGCAGTCCCTGGAACATGACACAGGAGCTCAAGCAATAACTTGGAATTAAAAAGTTATAATGATTAGACCAAAGGAAAGTACTTTAATTAAACCTGTCATAAATTACAGAAGAAAAATTCCAAATTTAACCAGAAACACCTGCAAGGTATTAAAGCACATTGGTTACCACTACACATTTTGTTTATCCCAGAAAAACAAAGTCAGATCAGTAGGTAGAAGAGCCAGCATTGATTTAATATGGTAAATTTACACAGAGCACAAAGATGGTAAAAACATGTAAATCTGTCTATTTGGGCTAATCAAGTAGGAACAGGTACTTGCAAGAGACATATAAGAGAAAACAGCATCCTGACTGGATTCAAACCAGAACCAGAAAAACAAGCCTGTTGAAGAGTCATAATTCTGCTTAATATTTGGCAATAAACAGATACTAAACCCAACATCAAGTTAAGAGGTCAGTACATCTGATGAAAATTTCTTTTTTTAAAATATAAAGACAAGCAGGTGTTGCAAATCAGCTGTTCCAGTGCAACATAAAGCAAAATAATTCTACTGTCTGGTAACATCTGTGCTCAACTGAGTCTCATGAACGCAAGAGAGCTATGCAGTGAAATATAAGCATCTACAGGCTAGTGAGTTAAATAACTTTCTACAATCCAACGACTGTATATGCCAGACCTGTGGTGGGTATGATGGGAACTTCTAGCTCACATATGGACATCTAGACTTGAACACTCAGGTGCAGTGCCAGCCAAGAAGTCTGTGCTGTCTGGCAGATGCAGCACAGGACCTATGAGGACTAAGGCTTTCTGTTCTGGTATCTACATGCCAGGTGGAATACCCTACATGATCTTAGTAAAACACAGGCTATTTAGGCTTCATACCTATTGGGTTAAGTCAAAACCTGTACCAAACCAAATTCGAGTGGGTATCTGCTGCTCCCACACTCAAATTTGGTGAAACATCCAAAGCAGAGAAAGATTCTAAAATATTAATATGAATTCTCAGTAGAAAAATTATAAGACCCAAACTCCCAGTGTATACAGTCCTCTGTAAGTAATCATTGTTAAGAAGAACTCAGAAAAGAATATAACAAAAGGAAGCATCATACACTAACATTTAAAAATCCTTTTTTTGTAGCAGACTAATATTCCTTCAAATTATTTGCTTGTAGGAGGCCACCATTATGCACATCTATTACTACAAACAAGAAAGGTAGTAAAACAATGTAACAAACTGTTGCCACATTATGAATTTAAACCAGTAATAAGCAAAAATTGCTATCTCAGATTTGTGTTATTGCCTCATCATTGGGAAACCATGTTCAATTATTATTTGAGAATGTTCCCCAGCACATTTGAAACTCCCTGCAATCATGACAGAAAGAATATATGGGTATTTATGGAATTGCACATAGAAAAAAATTAGCTGGCAATCCAAGTCTTTGCCTACAACTGGGAAAAGTGGAAGGATTTCTCTTTCACTGATGGGGAAAAAACCTTCCTACTATTAAAATGATCATGAATTAATGAGCTGAAATAGAATGCACTGCTACATGAGATATATTTTACATAATGAAAAATGCAGCAAGGCATGTTTGAAATAATTTACTAAAAGATCAGTAATTCTACCCAATGCCCTAAAGCTGAGGAAGTTTGAAATAGAAGAGAACTGTATAATCTAATTAGGTTCATTCCAAAGTTTTCTCGATTGTACATTAACCAGGGCTTTGGTCAGCCTGCCTTTAAGTGCATTAATAAGGTTATTTTCTGGGTTGGAAAATATCCCACACGCTACCAGAACATAGGCAGGAAGCTGTTCCAGCTATTTGTGCTTCAGTCATGTCACCTCACTTGTTCCCTGTTCTGCCCTATCAACTGCCATGAGGTTAAACATGAGGGTGCTGAGTGTTGCTGTGGTGCAGTGAGCATGGGTATTATACATCACTGAAGTTATTTCCATCACCCTTTGCAAGTGGAAATGTTTACAGCTCAAGTGTTGCATGTGGGTAATCCTACACGCCGCAGAACGAGAGGCACACTAATAAAGTGCTTTGCCCCACTAGGTTTGATTTGTAAGCCACTTCTACTGACTGATGTTCTTTGCAATCTCTAGCACTGTACCTGTGGAGAAGAATTTTTATTAGCCAGACAATGCAGATGAATACTTAGTGCAGGGTGTATTGATGATGTAACAATTTGTACATAAGAAAGGTGAGTGAGCATTTGCTAATGGAATTATTTATTTTACTGGTGGAAGAATGCTTCTGACTAAATCTATTTCATATAAATCTATTTACTAAATCTGATTTAGACTGTCATTTGCTCATTGTCCAAGAGCAGAAACCCTGTCATTAAACACCTAGGGGTTCATGTATCCTCTCTGTTTATACTAATGGGATTTTATCTGTGGTTCACTGGCAGCTTGACATTGTACTATATAAATCCATTTTGCATTCTGTTGGCTTCACCTTACCTGAAAGCTTCAGTACAAACACATTATGAGGATTTTTCTGTTGCATTTGTCTTTGACCTGCTGTCTTGATCTTGATCTTACCTGATTACCTGAAAATTTTTTCTTACTAATTGCTTTCCATTTCCTTTTTTATTTTGAAATAATCTCTAAAGTAAAATTCCACTTACTTCTAAGAGGAGGGAAAAAAAAAATTAGATTGGGTAAACATAGATATCCTGTACCTAGAAACCTGGAGACAAAATGAAGAAGAATCCTTCCATCATGGCTCTAAAGTTCTGTTGATCTTTTGTTTGCTGTATCAGCCAGCCTTCAGATTCCTCAGTCAGAGGAATTAACTCATCCCTCTACCTCATTGGCTAGTTTTAAAATCTATTATTAATACCTTATTTGACCTGTTTGGCTGATGAAACCATTAATATTTCCCTCGTATGCCCTGCACAGGCTGCAAGGTTATGTCTCCTACCACACAACCTTGGAGCTGGCTGCACCACACTGCTGTGTGCTGAAGCCCCATCTAATGACCACCTGCACTGCATTTCCATCTCCAAACCAAGCCAAGGATGGAGGAGAGGAACAGGTAGCCTGGTAGTGAATTGGGCAGGGGAGCACTGTGGATGTGTTAGGGCTAAGATTCATGCACAGCCAGTGATGTGCTGGCAGAGCCTGATGGAGCCCTCCTCCATGATCAAGCCTGAGTTTGAGCCAGGGTAAAAAAGGCAGTGCAGACAAAGCCTCAGTCAGCTTTTTCATCATCCCTCAGTTTAAAGTTGTGTCTTCAGTTTCAGATGTTTCCAACAATGGCTTCAGAGCAGTTTCAAAGCGCTCTAGCTCTGCCCAGTCTATTGGAAGATGAGGTTGTCTGGGAAGACCCTACATTGTCCTCTGAAAAACTGTTTCAATAGAAGCTCAGATGGAATTTATTCCTACAGCTCTGGAAAAAGGTGCACAAAAAGCCCCGACCAAACTTCAGAATCATAACACAGATGTTCAGAAATAGCTATGTGTCATAAACAGCAACAGAAACAATATTGGACCTGAATTTCTGTTAGCATTTCCTTCTGCTGCACTATCACAAGCACATTGCCATGTGATTCTGGCCATATCCTTTTAGAAAACCAAAACATTTGAAGTCAGCCTTAACAAAGGTCTTCGGTGCACAAATTTAATATTCATTAGAAATTCTTATTTCTAATGAATATTACATTTAATCTGTGATTATTTCCATTAAATTGTATCAAGGCCAAATGTATTCTTCTTGTAATGAGACATTCAAGACCCTCAAAGATCCCTTTCTAGAGGGTCTGTGGAAAGTAAAAGGTATCCAGGAAAATAACTGCCATTGAAACAGTTTGCTAGATTTCTTGTAAAAGCTTAACAACCAAAATGCAGCCCAGGATGACTTTTTGGTGTGATTCCCAACCCTGACCACTCTGCAGATGTGTCTTTGCCATAGACAACAATAGTGAAGTGCGGTGAGTCTCCTTACAGGAAAATCAGAAAAGATGATGGATGGAAAGGAACTGAATCAGGCTGAAGTGCATTTCAACAGCAGGTGCCATGCTATGGGAGCAGAATTGTAGCAAATGATTCAGTCTGCAGAGAAATGTTGATTTATATTTAGGCTCAATCAGATTCCGGACAGGTCATGGACCTGTTCATAGCTGATCTTTCTGATAAATTTGTGCTGAGATGACCATCTCAGAAGCAAAATAAGTAATTTTCTGTAATAGTATATTAATATTACTGTAAATGGTTTCTTGTCTTATAAAATCTTTCTAAATAGGAGCACTTGTTCTATGTAACTCACTAGGGTCCCAATCTCACTAAATTTTGCAATATTAATGCAAATACCTGTAGAAGCATATGGAAAGAGAAAGTACTTTTTTTCAATATAGTCTACTTAGTCAACAATTATACTAACTTATACCTGTGTGTTCCTAGTAGTAAAATTGTACTTGCCTTTCAAAAACTTGGAATAAATAGAACATCCATCTGATAAGAATAGTCAGTCCCAGTAGACTGTTCCAGAACCAATTCTAAGCTAGCATCTTTATCATTCATCAAATTGAAAACATTTCACTGAAACCATTCAAATTCAATAAGTTATAAAGATCTGTTCTCATAAGGTTTTCAGCCTTTGAGAAACAAATGTCCTTGTCTCCCTTCCTTTATAATGAAAGACCTTGACAGTCTGAGGTTGGAAAACCCTATTTTGAAGAAATTGAAGAAAAAACTACAACTCAAAAGCCTGGACTGTGTGAGAATGCTGTCTTGCCTTTTCATTCCATTATTAAATTACTTGGCCATTGTTTTTTTTAACAAAAAGCCTTAAACTTTGGATAAGAAAAAAATAGAATTTTCAGGCAGCATGAAACATTGTACACTGCTATTTCCAGACTGTTTCATCTTTCCAGTTTCTTTGTACTGGAGAAGATAGTACTTTCTGAGGCCAGATATCCCACAGATAAACAGATAAGTCCAAGTAACTGGTTTATTAATTTAATTTTCTAGTTCCTAAACCCACCTGTCATCCTGACAGCTAAGTGCTGATTATGGAAAATTAAAATACTAAATTAGAACCAAGCAAAACCAGATAATCAAATATTAAAGCAAAATAAATGGGTCTTGCTTCCTGTCCTGAATTCACCGAAATTAATCTTTGATTAGATTCTACCCCATTGCCACCTGCTTGGCAGTTAATAAGCAATCTTTAGTAATCTTAAATTTTCATGTTTCCATTCCTAGACATGAGGTACAATAGGCAACAGAAAGCAATTTAGACAGCACCATTATCTACCTTCAGACTAATTTATTAAAGATACTGTCGGAGAATGACTTAAAGAAAAGGCCATGAGACATAAAATTGAGAGAAAAGTATAAGGGAAAAGTAAAGCCGTTTCTAACAGTTCTCAGCCTTCTGACTTGTATAAACAATTAGACTCTCTCAGGCATCATTCTATAAACAATGAAGTTCTCAGCTTGTCTTCCCATGGCAAGCAGAACACCTTCCTTGGGAAGGCCTGTTATCCTGAGAACAGATGTAGAGGTTTTGGGAACACTAGTTTCTGTTTTAGTTTCTGGTTTCTGTTTTGGTTTCTGTCTTTAATAAACAATTGTAGGTATTCTAAAACAAAGGGAGTGGTTAGAAGTTTCTCTGTTAGCCTATCATGACATTGGATTACAGAATATTCATGGCGTTCGTTAGCACTGTTATTTAAGGTGATTGATTGATCAATAAAGTTGGAGTTCGATGCATTACCAGGATGGTCGTTCGCCCCTTCACTTCAATATATGGTGACCTCCGACCGTGATAGTGAACACCACGGGGAAGCGAACGCCACGCGAAGTGAAGACAGGTTCGGGTTCCGTAAGATCGAAACTGCAGCCGGAACGGCGAAGAAGCGCGGAGACAAAGCGGAGGGTAACCCGCCGGCCCGCGCCGCGCTGCGAGCGACTATACAGATAGGCTCGTCCGAGACATGCGGCCGCGACCTTGATTTGAAGAGCTGCAACGTGCGCACATAGGTATGGAAAGGCAAGCCGCATATGAACTTTTTATTACCCTTTTGCAAAAACGGCAAATTAAGGGAATAGATTTACAGAAAGATTTACCGGGTCTTTTAGCGTATGGCCTAGAAAGGGGGATCTTTATAAATCCTCACACAGTTCACGAATTGTCTGAGTGGCGTAAATTTGGTGATTTATTGTGGCAGGCTACGTTAGATGATGATAAAACTGCTAAGAAGTGGGGTAAATTATGGCGGGTCGTTAACACCGAACTGTTGCGGATTCAAGCTGAAAAAAGGGCTGCTCACCAGGCTACTGCCGCTTACGATCGTAACAAAGAATGCGATCAAGATAGGGAATTTGATAAGAACGCGGGAATTCCTCTTGGCCCCGCGACGCGGACAGTTTTATTACCTGCTTCACCGCCTCCCTCGGAAAGCCAGGCTATGAGTCATACTATGAGCCAGGCGCAGTCCGCCTCGCTGCCCGCCGCGCAGCCCCCCCTAACGAGCCAAGCTCCGCGGGGTGCCCTGTTGTCTGCTTTGCCGCAGGCTACACAGAGCACCTCTGACTCTCCCGTACCTGCTGCGTCTCAGCAGCTGGGGCCAGATACGTGTACTCCGTTCCCGATAAGCGATCAGCCGGTCCCTGGGTCGGAAATCGGCTTGGCGGCGGCGATTGCGAGGGAAAGACGGGACGCGTGGGCTGCCTTGGCCAAAGATGCAATTGACAAGGGAGATCAAGAGCTGATAAGTTCGGCTCGAGAATTGGCTTGTCCGGTTGTCTTTAACCCCCAGCCTGGAGGAGGTTTTCAAGCCACAATTAGTGCTCTTGACTGGAAGCTGTTATCTCAGTTGCGAGCTACTGTTAGTCAGTTTGGCTTTAAAAGTGAACCAGCTAAGCAAATGCTCGATTATATTTTTGACACCAGTATCCTCCTCGTTAATGATTGTCTTGGCATAGTTAAATTAATCTTTACCCACCATCAACAATTGCTGTTTAATGATCATTGGCGGATACTTGTTAGTGAGTGTGTGGCAGTTCAAAGACAGCCGGGAGATCTCTTGCATGGTATCACTATTAATGAGCTTATGGGGCTGGGGCCTTTTCTTCGTACTGATGCACAAGTTTTAATAGGTCCAGAAAAGTGCCGGGAGGCAATGCGGTTAGTCAGACTCGCGATAGATAAGGTAAAGGAACCAGGAGGGGTACCAGTGTATATGGGAATTAAGCAAGGCAAAGATGAGACCTTTGGCGCTTTTGTTGATAGAGCTGCGGCTGCAATTGAGAGAGCCGGAGTAGCAGAATTTATGCGCGAGGCTCTCCTTAAACAGTGTTGTATTCAAAACTGTAACTCTGCTACTAGAAACATACTTAACACCTTAGGTGCAAATTGGACTATCGAGGAAGCATTAGAAAGAATGGCGCTCATTCCTACTGGCCAGCAGGCTTTTGTGGTAGATGCACTTAAACAGATAGGAATAGGTTTGCAAGAACAGGCAAGGTCCTCTCAGAGTCAGGTGTTAGCCGCTTTTGCACCTCTTCAAACGTCCGCTGCGTTTGCAACATCAAATAAAGAGGGCCGCACGAAATGCTGCGAAGGCACGGGCCGCTTGCGCCGGGAATGCCAAGCACTGAAGAAGCCGCCGCCGCAGGAGCCGAGCCGCGCCGCCCCGAGAGCGGAGCCGCCGCCGCAGAAACCAAGCCGCGCCGCGCCGGAAGTGAACAAAGAGCGCCGCGGGGGGAGCGACCGGAGCCGCATCGCCCTCATGTGTGAACTGGGGGCCAGATGTCCACGGGCGGCCAGTTGCTGCTTGGGAACAGTGACTGGACATCAGAGAGCAGGTGATGGAGGAGCAATCATGCTGTGCATTGAGAGTTTTCGTCCTGCGCACTCCTTAGCGGATTCCGACTTCAGAGTGCTTTTTCGAGCGGGAGCGGGAGCGTTTCTCCCTCTGCCCCGTAGCCGGCAAAAGCTACAGTTTAAGATCTAACAGCCGTAATAACTGTGACTCTTGTCAACAAAAGAAAAGATTCCTATTGCAATTAAAAGACTAGTGAAACTAAACAAGCGACACCAAGGACTGTTGCTGTCAGGATGTTTTTCACCTAAGTTAGTAAAGATCTTTTGTTCTCCCCAGCACAGACTGTAAAGCAGAAATCAGCGTAAAGGCCGATTTGGCTCGGCATTGGTTATGCTGTCTTGGCAACATCTGTATTACCAGAGACTTTAAACATTAGAAGCCCGGATGGCTGGGCCGGTGGAACATTAGACTTTAAAGCTGTGTTTTGAAAAATTTAAAAATGTTGAGATGTGTTGGATTGATTGTATGAGTGAGATGTTGTGAGTGTGTTTTTGGTATAAATGCTGCAGCAAAGACGTGAGAAAGGTTGTTTTGGTTGAGTGTTTTGGAGTCAGGCCTGTGAGTGAGTGATAGTAAATGTTATATATTATTTCTATAGTAAGTTTTATCTGTTATTAAGTAGTTTAAGTTAAGTTATCAATTAAGTGCCATTAAATGTTAAGGTTAAGTTTGTTGAGCTTGTTTTCGGTTGGGTTCGAGGTCTTCTAAGTTTAAATTATATATAGGTTTGAGTTGTGTGGGATTTGAAGAAAATTAATTTTTGCTAAGTATTATTAAGTAAGTTAAGTTAGATTCTGTTAAGTTTGAATTAGATTTAAGTGATTTTACATGATTTGCAAATAAGTCTGTTAAGTTAAATATTTTAAGTGCCTTAAATGCATACTATCTTTTCACCACTCCAAATTAACAAAGGACTGAGAATCACCCAGTTGATGCCATTTGAGCCAAATGACTAAAGGATTACAAACTGAAAACTGACTTTGAACATTTCTGGGAAGCTCATGAAAAAAGGTGGATGTGATAACTTCAAGGACAGAAAGAATCATTTTCAGGCTTTTTCACCTTCTCTCCAGGTTCGCATGAATGAAAACAGTTAACAGCTTTCTTTTCTTAGTCCAATTACCACCTGTCCTGCAATGCCTGATAAGGCCATAACACGCCGGACGACCAGAGAACTGATTGACATTATTGAATCATTATCATCTTTACATATACGAGGACTGGCAAAAGAGGACTGTTTTGAATATCACAGCCTAAATTGTGCTGCTTGGGTTGCACTGTTTTGTGGGAGTTGTGATCAGTTGTTACTTTTTCATTTATGGTGCCACACCTGTAATTATAGGCACATCTGGGAACATAATTGGGAGCAGGCACTACGGAATTAGACAGGGCTAAACACTGCTTCAGCTTCAGACCTTTATAAATCTCATGAGCAAAAATCTTAGCTTATTATCAGTGGGAGGTACAGTGTATTTTGAAAAGGGGTTAAAGCTCAAAGTACATCATATATAGCCTCAATAAGGTGTAGAAAACTGGTGCCTTTAACACAACATTCTGTTGTAGGCCCTATAAGAAGAGATCCCAATCAAGCATTAGATAATTGCAGTTCAGCTTTGATTACTCTAATTTCCAAAGGATGAGTCAGCATAAACAGACATGGGCTACTCTGGATTCATCTCTAAACCTGGAAATAGTGTCCAAACAGCTTTATAACCAGTGTAAAGGCTCTACTATTATGACACCTAGGAAATTACCCACAGGGATATTTTTGGTTTGTGGGGATAGAGCCTGGAATGGAATACCAGCCCAGGCGCAGGGTGGATCTTGTTATTTAAGCAAGTCATCATTTTTCCACCTCTGAGCACTGGTTCTGATCCTTCTCCACAGGATCACATTTCTGACACTGAGTGTCCTGTTTATCCTCAGGCCTTTGGTGCAGCTGAGCCCTGGCAGAGCGGGGTCTGCACTTCTCTTGACATCTGGTAATGCCTCCTCCACAAGAGTTTCTGTGAGGAAAAACTTCACCATTATCTTACCTTGTTGCATTCAAAAAATAGTAAGATAATAGAAAAAACCTGCAAACTAACCTCCTTTCTTAAAAAGAAAAAACGGGGGAAATGTCGGAGAATGACTTAAAGAAAAGGCCATGAGACATAAAATTGAGAGAAAAGTATAAGGGAAAAGTAAAGCCGTTTCTAACAGTTCTCAGCCTTCTGACTTGTATAAACAATTAGACTCTCTCAGGCATCATTCTATAAACAATGAAGTTCTCAGCTTGTCTTCCCATGGCAAGCAGAACACCTTCCTTGGGAAGGCCTGTTATCCTGAGAACAGATGTAGAGGTTTTGGGAACACTAGTTTCTGTTTTAGTTTCTGGTTTCTGTTTTGGTTTCTGTCTTTAATAAACAATTGTAGGTATTCTAAAACAAAGGGAGTGGTTAGAAGTTTCTCTGTTAGCCTATCATGACATTGGATTACAGAATATTCATGGCGTTCGTTAGCACTGTTATTTAAGGTGATTGATTGATCAATAAAGTTGGAGTTCGATGCATTACCAGGATGGTCGTTCGCCCCTTCACTTCAAGATACTTTCAAACATATTGACTTATTTCCCTTTATCCAGTCTGCCCAGGAGAATGAGCTTTATTTGATTGGGAGAGATTGGCATTTTAGGGGAAGTGGGAGGAAATGGAAGCATCTTTGGGAAGGCCAACTGTTGAACGTGATAGTATCCAAATCCACTCAACTGAAGCTTCACAATTACACAGAGAAACAACTAGTAAAGGACAGTCACACTGAGGGAAACAGCTCTCTGCTTGCTCTGTAAAGTGGGAGAGTTTACCATTGAAACTCTCATGGTGTTGAACAGCTTAAGGAACTCACATGGAGAGAAGATCTTTCAGATATCCCAGCTACAGGAAAGCTTAAATTGGAGTTCATGACCCTATCAAAAAAATCTCTAGGAATTAATTCTTTCTGTACTCATGACAGCACTTACCATTTTGGTATTTCACAGACACAGACAATGGTGCAGGAGGTCAGGTACAATTTGGCTCCAAAGCTTTTTTTCTCTGTGCAGTCTGTGGGGAAAACAGGGCTGAGATACACTGCACTTGTAGGAGCCTTATATGCCAGTCATTTAAAAAGTGCCATGGAGACAGCAGTGTTCTGCTTTTGTACATTTAAGATTTACTCCATGGTGAAGGACATGCTGAGGAAGCTTGATAAATGTAATATAGGGAGAAATTGAACTGGAATTGAAAACCACTTGAAGTTTATTGTGAAAACTGTTTCATGTATGAAAAGCAGAAACAAGGAAGCTCTTGTTTATCAGGCTGCAATCTGTAAGTGGCCATTCCTGTGGGGTCTGAGTCTTTTCACCAAAGTGTATTTATGTGCTTATTAATTATATGCTAGGCAACCTGCATCAAACATAAATTCATGGCATGATACCTCATTAAAATGCCATTAAATTATAAGGTGTATCTAGTACATTTTTGTCAACAGAGTAAGTAATAAAAAGTCTGTATCATACAGTTTAGCAGTTTTGAAGTATTAGTGAACAGCATGTTGTAAACTATTACATTCAGAGACTGTGGTAAAAAGTGCTTTTACATGAGTAAATTTCAGTGACTGGAAGAAAATTATAACACTTTTTTATACAAAAAGAAAGCAATACATAAAAATCTACAGATAAGGAAGATGTTAAATTTACGACTTTTAAAACAGAACTATTAAAGATCAATGTAAATGTAGAAGATCTCAAATGTTATGATCATATCAACCATTAAAATGATCTTTTGTACTCAGATGTAACTGCCAACTATGTCTTCTTTTACCCTTAAAAAAGAAAATAACATTTTTATTTTTGCTATTGATTCCATGGATTTAGTATAGCTTTAACCTTCAGACTTTTTATCTTTGGATGTTACCATGCAATCATGAAAAGATTTGGTGGATAAATAAATAAAATGAAGAAAATGTATTTAAACAGAAAAAAAATCTCAAGATTTCAGGCTGATAAGGACTATAATACACTCATAGAATGAAAAATATGTCCAGAAGACCCTATTTTATTAAATGTAGTAGTTCAAATGAGAGGAAAAAAAATTTAAGGTAGTGGTGTTCAACAGCTGCTCTGCAACTTGAACAATGATTCTCTAATAACATTGTTGGATTTATGACTAATAGAACTTTTCTTTTTTTACCAGGTATGAGCTCAGTCTGGAAAAAAACCAATTACTTTGCATATCACTACTGCAGTTCTGTTTGTTTCTTTCTGCACTACCTTCACAGCAGCACACCTACACTCCTCAGGTGCTGCTGTGCAGAACTGCTCTGTGCAAACATGCCATTAAGCAGTGGCCACAAAGGAAGGTGCAGTTTGCAAGTCCAGACATTGCAAATACTTGCAAAATCTTTGTGCTGATACTTGCAAAATCTTTGTGCTGTTTTTGATACAACAGCTAAGGCTCATCTCCTGAATGTATTCTAATGTCATATTTGATTGGAATTCCACTCCCTCTCCCCTCCACTTTTCTCTTAGATGCTCCTGTAAAGCGCAAGCAGGAAGAGGAGCTTAACATATTTTATGGTAGTTTGGGGTATGATCTTTAAGGCTGTTGTAGACTGTAATGCTTTCTACATGCTTATTATCTTAAAACTGCTACAATTTTCACCATTAAAGCAAAGCAAAAAGAGGCCTGAAAATCACAGTCACTCAATTTTTCTGTGGCTATTTAAGGGAAAGAGGGAAGAAGTTATCAATGCTAGATTTTTCACTTGCTGCCTAGATATTCTTAACAGTGCCATATATTGTCTGGGTGGAAATTCATGGTGTGTTATTCAAGGCCTAAACCTGGATTGCCTGAAAGGATTTCTATGCAGCCATAGCTATTACAGCATTGAAATTACCTGTCCAAATCCCACTGCTTGCACGTGGCACGGAGAGATTTGGCTTGGTGAGTCACCATGAACAGGGTAGAGATGCAGCTCTAAGACACCTTGGAAAGTGGACTTGGCACATAGGAAGATGAAACAGGTTGAAAACAAGTTACTAAATGTGCAAGTTGCTCTGCACAAGTCCTGGTTGTTCTGTACAGCCAGGGAGGAAACTGATGATTAAGATGAGATTTTCCACATCTGTGGTGTAGACAGATGAGTAAATGTCCCACAATCAGCCTAAAGACCACAGGAGCATAGCAGACAAATGCTGCCTGCTTGCAATGAGTGTTTCTCATTATAACAGGTGTTTCTTTCAGTATAATATTCAGCATTTCTGTTGTAATGCATTGGATTTACATGGCAAGCTTGGTTTTTTGTTTTTTGGGTTTTTTTTTTTTGTTTGTTTGTTTTTTTGGAGGAGGGGTGCAAGGGAGGGCTATAAGAGTGGCTTCTGTGTGAAGCTGCCAGAAGCTTCCCCACGTCCAACAGCCCCAATGCCAGCTGGCTCCAACACCAGATCCACCTCTGGCCAATGCAGAGCTCTGTGAAGATTTGACAACTCTGTGTAGGTTCTGTTGTGTTATGGGCTCAGAGAAACCAGTGGGTAGGAGAAAGTGCTCTGGCCTTCATTGATTTACATTTTTATTGACTATTTTATCATCTTTTATTAGAAAGTGGTTTCACTGTTGACCTTTTATATCTGCTACCCTGAGGATAGCAAAATGAAAAACATTAAATGTTATCCATTTCCTTTAATAACAGAAATTGGATATTTTGTTTGTAAGAGGGAAACAATCTCAGTCCTGGAGTTCATTTCACAGTGCAACAGAAAATATGTTTTGTTATGTGATATGTTTTTCTATTGAAAGCACATCTACTTTTACTATTTTCCCATAAAATGATAAAACATATGATTTGATCATGTATGAGGTTCTGAACAGGTGGCAGCCTTAATCCACACTTTAGGTTACCTAGCTGATATTTCTAGTGCTTAGAAAGATTTAAAAAAAGAAACCTGTATTTAAATATGGACTGCATGTGGTTGGCTAGAAATTATTTGCATTCAGATCCTGAAGTGATTTACAATATAAGGTTGACATAATTAACATTTTCCAGTAGCACTGGGTTTTAGTCATGTCTTCTTTTCTGATGACCAAACTACAAACTGTAAAACCCAGTGCAGAATTATTTACCAACGTGAATTACTTTCTTCTAAGTGGTATCAGCTCTAAGAAGACCAATTTAACATATAGATAATAGCATATACATGTATTGGGCTTGCGTGACATTGGTAAAACAGACTCAATTTAAAGAAATTATTTACTTTATTACAAATCAAATCAGAGTAAGATATTGAGAAATAAAACCAAACATTAAAAAAACCTCGACTTTTCCCCTGCCTTCCTTTCTTCCTGGGCTTAACTTTACTCCCAGTTTTCTCTACCTCCTCCCCCTATAGGCTCAAGGGCCCCAACATGGGTCCTTCACACAGACTGCAGTTCTGCACAAGCTGCCCCAACATGGGGTACAGCCCTTCAGGAACAAACTGCTCCAGCATGGGTCCCCCGCAGGGTCACGGGCCCTGTCAGCAAACCTGCTCCAGCATGGTCCCCTCTCTCCACAGGGCCCAGGTCCTGCCAGGAGCCTGTCCCAGAATGGTGTTCCCATGGTGACAACCTCCTTCAAGCATCCACGTGCTCCATCTCCATCTGCAGGTGGATCTCTGCCCTGCCAGGGACCTCCACAGCTGGCAGGGCCACAGCTGCCTCACCAAGGTCTTCACCAAGGCTGGTGTCTGCTGGGCTGTTTCTCTCACAAGTTCTCACTCTTCTCTTCTCTGGTTGCAATTGCTTCCCCACACAAGCTACTTTTCGCTTCTTAAATCTTTTTTCCCAAAGGCCAAAATGTGCCCTGGAAAGAAAATACCATCTGCCTCACAGTCAGGTCCTCAGCTGACTCTAGGAAACCTATCACCGCAAAAAAAGACAGATTTAAAAAAAAAAAATCAATCCTTGTAGGCTATGTCAGTCTAATCTGAAAGCAATGTTTGCTTTCTGCCTCCCATCTGGTATGGATAAACAATTTGCAACAGGCTATCTAGAACATAGATAGAGGTAGTTTTTAATAATAGATAGGGGTAGTGTTTAATAATATTCAATTAATTCTTATCTAATTTTTCAGTGAAGGACAAGAATAAAACTTACAAACTGGAGGAAAAAAATGTCCTTTCACTAGCTCTTTCTTTTAAGAAGTAAACTTTTACACTTTAAAATGTAACTCTTCTAAATGGTGGTCAGAGACAAGGCACCAGTGTTCAAAGGCTGCCTCACCAATGGTTAGGCTACTTCTCAGTAATCTTTATGTCTGGAAATGTTTTTATGTTTTAAATCAGAGATTGCATAACTGTTTCAGGGGGAGTAGTAAGACTTCTAAAAGTAGACATCAGTTTCCACTACCAAGCTCTAATTATTAAATACGAGATATTACTTTCAGAAGGTTGCTTCATGCTGCATATGAAATGCATTGATCTCAGTCTGCTTTCTAGTGGCCTAATTTCCCACATCAGAAAATGAGTAAAAAAATAATAGAAAATACTTTAGCAGTTTGGATTTTTTAAAAATTTTGTTATCTTTCTCAGTACAAAAAGAAAATAAGACAGAATGGGACTAAAGAACAATTTGCTTTCATCCATTCACCAGAAGGTCTCATCATCAGGGCAAATCATGGCAGTAGGTCACATGCAAGAATTTCCTTTCCTTGTATTACTCACCGTATTAAAATAAAAATGTCCACATGTTCCAATCTGTCTGCTTTAACAGAGAGTGAAACCTACTTCAAAAATATACAGTAAAAAGAAGAATTGATGAGCAATTTAGAACTCCATAAAAATGGCACAGTGAGAGGTCTCAGAAAATTACCAAGAACAGTGGGAATGCTAATTTATCTGTGCCACAGAATTGTACAAGTTATTTACAGATTTTAGCTTCTAGTTTAACTTATGGCTGTATCTTAAAGAATTCCTGAATGAGACAATCAAGCAGTTGCATTTATTTGTACCAAGGAGATTTCCACTCCTATAGTAAAACCTTAAATAGCTAAGATATACATTACTTTGGCATGCCAAACATGTCAAAGAAGCAGAGAGGGGGGAAAACACTTTCACATGAGTCTTAAAGGACAGTTCATGAACTGTCAGAATGTAAATTATGTTGTCTGTGTGGATAGTACATCAAATGAAACACAAACCCATTTATTGACTTCTGTGAAAGCATTCGGAAAAATCTATTACACAAACAAGTGCCACAAATGAAGAGAAGTGACCTTCATTTTCACATACAATATGCACACATGTCCTTCCCCTCAGAACTTCTTCAGCCCATGCATT
The DNA here is from genome assembly GCF_028551555.1 of Melozone crissalis. Lineage (NCBI taxonomy): Eukaryota > Metazoa > Chordata > Aves > Passeriformes > Passerellidae > Melozone > Melozone crissalis. Next base: position 54,262,999 of record NW_026535791.1, on the reverse strand, counting down.
AGTGTTCTGTGCTGACCCAGTACAAAGGTGCCTGAACCAGCATTTTCTTTTCTCTTCAAAGAAATGTGAGAGAAGTGTTGCTCATTGTTGCAAATACCAGATTGCAAGTTTAATGAATTATTGATTTCCTTTCATTGGATCTGGGAAACCTTGAAAATAATGTTGGTACATTGTACAAGTATACTTGTATATAATGTACAAGGAACACGTGGAATCTGGAGGATTGCTTCATGCATGATTGATTTTAACCAGTTTGATGGGGTGCCTTGTGACTGTTTTTTCTATTACTGTTCATAAAAGGCAACTTTTCCTTGGCAATGAAATACCATTGAAATATATTCTAACAGCTATAATGACCATGTGTAGGCAGCTTTACGGCACAGAGATGGCCAACTTCTCAGCATCCCAAACGTTATTTTAACAGAAAAGTATGATATAAGCTAACCTTTAGGTCTTATGAGGCTAAACTTTCACAGACACCCAGAAACTGCAATCTAAAAATCCTTTTGGAAATGACTGGCTCTGAATCTCTTTGCTCTTACAGCACTCTGTGGCAGACTGACCCTCTAAATCTGAAAGAGATATGAAACAAAATGGATGCTCCAAATTCTAAATCAATCAACATTGGAAAGCATTCTTCAAAGTAATCTCATCAAGTTACTCTAATATTTTAATATTATCAGTGATTTACTATTTTATCTACAGTTATGTAAATTGTAATATGATCAGCTATTTTATCTCATTGATTTTTTAATAAGATGTAGTTTGTGAATTTTTATGAAACCAAGAAACATTTCTTGATACAAATCAGACAGTGCAGGAAAGGAGAAGACAGGTGGTATGTTAATTCAATGAATTGCTTAGACACCCATGTCTAAACTGAGAAATATTGATCACATTTCAATAATAACTTATTGAGGAATCCTTCTGTAGGCCTAGATGAACTTGAAACTGTATCTTAACTTGAATTCTTGTAAATACTTAAGATAATCAAATGAGTAATATGATGAAGCAGTCCACATGTGTCGCAAACATTTTTTCACAGAAATCCTTTATTTGGGATTTGTGCATCTTCTGGGAAGCAAAGGCCCCAGAAGAAGAATGCAAACAATTGTTATCAGCTGCTGTGAAATGCAATAGGATGCACCTGTGATTGGTTCATGTTCCATGTGTACAATTGGGGGCCAATCACAGGACCAGCTCAGGGACAGATTCCCTGGACACAGAACTTTGTTATAGATTCTTTTCTATTCTATTCTTAGCTTAGCAAGCCTCTGCAACTTCTGTTCTTATTCTTTTTAGTGTAGTTATAATGTATTATATATCATATATCAATAAATCCAGCCTTCTGATCATCAAACAAGATTCTCATCCTTCTCTCACCCTGGAGATCTCATCAGGTTGCAGTAATACACATGTATTAGTGGTGTTAGAAGATAGTAAGGAGTAGAGATCCCCATGAATAACTCTAAAGGTTTGTTTCCATTTTAACATTCCTCAAATTTAAGATTATGCAGATATTTTTTGGGAGTACATGCACTTCCTTTTATTTCTTCTTATAAGCAAATTTATGTCAGGCTATGCTGAAGAAAAAAATTTCTTGGTACCCATAGTTGGATAATATATTTCTTGGGATCCCTAAATTCATAAAAGAATGAGAAATTCATAAAAGAATGAGAAAAAATATATTTATGAAAAAGGTAAGCCATATTGGCCACACTCTTGGCAGTTTTTCTTTCCTTGTTTGCTTTCTAAAAATATTCATAAAGTTAATGAACAAATGGATGCAGTTAAGTAAATCAGAGGCAGAACACTAAATACTAGCAATGCAATCATATCTTCCCTGATGCTCTTCACTGGTGGACAAGAAAAACTTGCAGAAGTACCAAAGGAATTTTCATCTCTGTTTAAGCAGCAGTATCCTGAACAATGCCAGACTTGAACTAAAAGTGATGATAAGGAATTATGGGAAGCTAGAAAGAAATGTTGAAAATACATAAATTATGGAAATAAGATCTTTGATGCCCATTTTCTTAGATTATCTGAGTGAACAACTAGACCCTATACATTTTCAGAGCTTAATAACATTTTTCTCCTAAAGAACTCTTCATATGCCTTTCTTTATCTTTCCTTATCTAGAGAACAAAATGGTCACCCAAGATGGATTTCTCCAAAGACAGCTGGGCTTTTATTCCCCATTTTGTCCTGATGTATATGCATGAGTAACAAAGGTCTGAGGTCTGCTGGCAGGTGGTACAGTGTATATTTCATTTATTGGGTTGGATACACTTTGTTAGAGATGCCAGCTTCTTGAGGCTGATAGCCAAAAGGATTTGAAGTGAATGGAACTGTTCTTGATATTAGAGGCTTTTTCCAAGGGAGGCAGACTTGGTGAAAGCAGAGTTTTAACCTGGATGCAAAGTAATAACAGACAGGTAGCCACTGGCAGCAAAGCAGATTCTGAGTTATCACAGCTTCTGAATGGTGTTACTCTGTCAAATGATTACAATTTGAGCTTTGGATTTGAGTGTCTGGCTGTCAAAAAAAAAAATCTCTGTTTCTTCTACCTCGTTCTAGAAAAACTCTCTTCTATGAATCCTATTGAGGAGTTTGATTTTGTGTTAAGTATTTAATGGCAAAGTCAGAGTGGATGACAAAGAGAATAGTTATTTTTCATGAGGGATTGCAAGTAACTATTTGTCCAAAGGTAACTGTGCATCTATGGCTGCAGGCTGTTCGGCTTGCGGCTTGCTCTGTTCTTACCCTTTGGTATTTTGAATTTTCTCAAAAACTAGGCTCCAATTATTTCATATATATATATATATATATATATATATATATATATATATACAATATATTTTATATATATATAATTATATAATATACAATATTATATATATATATATTAGGGGAGAAATTCAGCCATGGGAATTTCTGGATTTTATGATAATTATTCTGTTTTGCATGAAAATAATCTCAGCCATAATAATGTTTTCTTTTGCTAAGTACATTAGTGTTTATTGGATGTGGAGAGTGCCTAGTACTTGAGAAGGCAAAAGTATCTAATAATAGAATGAAGGGATGGAGGCCAAGTGCCAAGAAAAGGTGGAATCACTGGCAGCTGTGATGGATAACCTAGTAACAAAGATGAAGAAGTCTTAGCAGGAGTGCATGTATAGAAAATAAAACATAGGGTAAAAGGGGAAGGGACAACTGGAAGAAAATGGATCTGTAGAAAAAAAAGGCATTGTTAAATGAGTAGATGAAAAGAAAGTCTCATTATTTTTTTATTTGCCAATAAAAAATTATCTAAGGAAATGACCAAGGTTATTTTAATATTGTTCTTGCCCTGAGAAAAAAAATGAAGATAGCAATTAGGGAATTTAACTTAACAACTGAAAAAAATTCATTAATAAGAAATAAAATAAGTTCAGTTGACAAATCACAGACTGTGTCTGACAAGCACAATGTTCTTTTGAGAGTCTTAAAAGGACAGATGTGCTCCAATTATATTCAATTTAGTAAGATACTGCATCTAAGTTTTACATGACTCACCAAAAACCCCTAGATTCTACTCTTTTCTTGGAAGCAAAATAAAAAACCCAAACCACAGCATATTGCAGCTATTAAAAGGTTATACTTCCAAGGAGTGTCTGGATTAGAGCATTATCCTTAAGAAATAATTTCCATACATGAGAATTTTTCATGTAGTTGCAAACAACATAGAGAATGGATTAAGTGGGAATGTTTTCAAATTAACACAGAATGAAAAGTATGCAGTTGACCACTGTGGAAAAACAAAATTAATGATTTGAATTTAAAAAAAAATTAAAAAACCCCACTCCAACCAAGCAAACAAACAAAACAAACAAAAAGCTCCACAGATGTATACAACATGATGTTAAGCAACACCCAATATAATACGAAAAAGTGATAAAGTTGTGTCAGATGAGCATTTTTCCCCAGGCTTCACCCCTCAGTAGGAGGTTGCATTTACAGTACTAACTGAAAGGAGCCAAGGAATTTCAGCCTCTGCCTGATGCACCACATTTGTATCACATCATGCTGCCTTGGCCATGTGGCTGCTCCTCCCTGGGTGTGGGGATGGATTCCACCACTGAGACACCATCACACACGTTATTATCATGATCATCCATTTACTCCTAGAGATTTGTTTAACATTAGTTTCTTGTCTGTTCCTTTCCATTACTTTTGGCATCCTAAAATATATATTCTTCACAAGGATACTAAGAAAAATGTATAAAAGCCTATTAAATGATTAGAAGAATTCACTTTTTAGTATCTGAAACCTTCACAAACCCTCAATGTTCTTCCTACCTCGAGTTGCAGAATAAAATTATTTCCTCTATTTTCTAGAGGAATCCAAACATGGAGAATTGACCAAGACCACTTGAAAAATCAGTGGTGTAGGAAAACATTGAAATCAATACCCATGAACCTTAGGTCACTGACTATACTGGTGTAGGTAATTACCATCAGCAGATAAAATATTAACAACACAAATAAATTTGTGAGAAGATAAATGTGAGCTTTATATTCAAATTTGCAGTAACTGAGTCCCTGAGTTGTTGTACAAAATGTTTGCTTAGTCCAGACAGGTGCTTACACCATGCAGTTACCATGGCACCTGGTCCAGGGCAGTGCTAAATCCTGCTGACAGGACAATGAGTCTGTTCAGGCTTGGCTATGTGGCAGTGCATCCACACCACTTCCACTCTGCTCAAGATTTAACTAGGATGGGCTCCTTTTCACCTGCAAAAGCCTGTCTAAACATACATAAAGATAAATGATTGCAAGAAAAGAATTGTCTCCTTGCAATGCAAGATTTTTCCATTGGATATTTGCCATAGTTTGCCAAGATGTCATTATCTATCTTTCCTCTTACCCCCGAGAATCCTCACATTTCCTATCAGACTTCTTCCCTTTTCCTTCTCGGCACTGTATTTTTGCCTGGTGAGACCAAGCTCTGAGACCGTGCTCATCGTTTGGACAAGAGTGTGAGAGCTTTTGGCAAACAAGATTAGAGGTGCTCTGTGGGAGACAAGTATGTGCTAGAATGTCCTGTATTATTTAGATGTCTCATTTTTAGATATGTTCGGTCCCATCAGTTATGACACAGAAGACTGTACTAATGTATAAGATTTTCAAAAATGAAAAGTATCAAAGGAGGTCCATGAATTTTCTTGTAATATGCACTAAGGAAGGTAAGGAAGTGAAAACAAGAAAGATATTAAGAAAATTATACAATTACCAGTATACTGAAGTTTACAATTTTGCCCAACAGCAGAAATAATAGCATAAATGAAAAAATCATAAGACATATTCATTATAATGACTTTATAACAACACCATTGTCAAAATAAAGGATCAATTTTTTTTTTATTTTTCTTCCTCTTCAAGGACTTAACAAAGGCATTTTATCTAGATTCCAATTTATCCGATATGACTAAAAAAAGAGACTATAGAAACCTGTGAAAGGTGACTCATATCTCCCAAGTTCTCTGCCTAAAAATGGGTATAATTTTGATCACATCTATGTTTTTCCAGCTTGCTTTTTAGGTATATTATGAAATTTTGTTTACTCATGCAAAGCATATCAGAGTAGAGATTTCAGCCATCATCCTGTTAAAATCTGTTAGGACATTATGATCTCCTAAGTATAACAGAATAGAGGTTTCCTTTACATGACCTCCCTGTATCCTATTGCCTTCTACTTTTTAGTCTCTTTTTCCTTCATTGGATGTGCAGAGTAGATCTTCTGTGTCAAAAAGTCAGCTTTTGTTGTAAAGAAAGCCATTGATTGCAGAATTCTTTCTTGTTGCTGAATTTAGAAAGAGCATACTGAGTGACTAATGTGATTGCAAGCAGAGAGAAAAGGTCTCATTAGTCAAAGCAAACAAATGATTCTGTGGAAAATTCCTATGTCAAGTCAGTTAATCTGCCTCTTCACAGATGATCACTATTATGTATTTCTTATTTTCTGAATGCTCAGCTTGATGATCTGGTGTCTAATTGATGGACCTGCTGCTCAGTAGCAGTAACAAACAGCAATGAGTAAGAGCTAACTTTTGGACATAAGAATTGCTATTCAGCGATAAGTGTTCTGCTAATAACAGACACCAGAGATGTCAAATTAGGGACCTGATCTTGCACAACATTTTCACACTTATCTTACCTGTTCTTCTCTTCCAGTCCAAAGTGGAACTGCCTTGGCAGAAGAGTTAGGGAAATATATTAAAAAAGGTTTACATTCCCAAATCCAGTAGCGATAAATGCTAAAGAAAAACCCAGAAGCAAACTTTGGTTAAGGAGCCATAAAATAAGGGATAGGAGCATATGCTGATTATAAAGGGTGGAAAATAAAGACATTCCACTATAAATATAGCGTATGATCTTATTATTACAACTTTTTTTCACAGTGCACAAGCATCCTTACAAAGGCATTACCAAGCTTTGATTTTCTTAGCTCACTGGCTCTAAAATTTAGGCATGAAAGGTTGATTTCAGTACACAACTAATTTTGGAGTTCTAGAGACAATTTTCTAAAACTTACTTTACCTGAAATGCTTATTAGATTGCTGCATTTTTTGATGTGAGGAACCACCATAGCTTGCTGGCTTGGGTTTAATGAATGTTCTTTGAAAACTAAATCTTATACTTAAGAGCCTAAACATCAATTATGCATCTTAACTTCAATGTCCTATTGTATGAAATCTTGACTATTGTACATTTTTGTGGTTTAAGGCCAGCTGGAAATTAGGCACCACACAGCTCATCCTGCCTCCCCCCCATCCAACACAGTGATAATGGGGAGGAGAATAAATGTAAAACATGTAGATTAAGAGCAGTTTAATAATCTAAAATAAAGTAAATATACAGAAATAATGCTATTAATAATAATAATAATAATAAGGGAAAAAGCAAGTGATGCACAATACAATTGTTTTTCACCTGCTGACTGATGACAGACCCACTTTCCCAAACCCAGATCAGCCTCCCTTCTGAGGAATGTCATGCTCACTTTATATACTGAGCATGACATTCCATGGTGTGGAATATCCCTTTGGTTAGTTTGGGTCACCTGTCCCAGCTAGGGTCCCTCCCAGTTTCTTTTGCTACCTCCTCACTGGCAGAGCATGGGACAAAATAGTTCTTATTTTAGCAAAACACCAAAACATCAACACTTCTCATTCTGAATTCCAAACACAGCATTATTACATCTACTGAGAAGAAATGAACTCTACCCTAGCTGAAACCAGGACATACATAAAGATGAAAATCACAAAATGCAGACGGATGTACAAGCATTATAAAAATGTACAAAGCCATTTAATTTTAAATATGCATTTGAATGACAATGCTGACACATTTCTTTCAAAATGTCACATCTATGGCTGCATATCAATTTTGTGATAACTTTCTGCAAATATTTGAGTGAAAATTACATTTTGAACTTAAATATTCAAGTATAAGGTTTATTAATCTTGATGACATGGATTTCCCTCTCCATAACCAGGTTCCAAAGTCACTCAAAGTCTTTATCAGAAACAGAGGTTAAGAATAAGGAATTGGCTGGATGACCACATCAAAAAGTTTTGATCAATGACTCAGTGTCCAAAGAGACATCAGTAAGAAGTGGTGTCCGTCAGGGAGCAGTATTAGGATTTATGTGAATCAGTATCTTTATTAATGACATGAGAGTGGGATTGAGAGCACCCTCAGCATGTTAGCAGATGGCTGCATGGGCAGCTGACACACTTGAAGGATGAGATGCCACCTAGAGACACTTTGAAAGGCTTGAGGAGCAGGTCCATGTGAACCTCATGAACTTCAAGACCAAGTTCAAAGATGGTCACCTCAATGGAGCAATTCCCCATATTAATATGAGCTGGGAGGTAAATGGATTGTGAGCAGCCCTACAGACAAGGACTTGGAGATATTACGGGAAGAAAACTGGGTCGTGAGACAGCAATGTGGGATGCAGCCCAGACAGTCAGCTGTAACCTGGGCTGCATCAAAAGCAGCATGGCCAGAAGGGTGACAGAGCTTCTGCACTTGTACTCTGCTCTGGTGAGATTCCCCCTGGAGTTCTGCATTCAGCTCCAAGTCCTCAGCACAGAAAAGATGTGGGCTTGTTAAAGGCCCATGAAGAAAGGCCGAGAGAAGTGAGTTTGTTTAGTCTGGAAAAAAAGGAGGCTCAGGGAGACCTAACTGACATGCTTGGTTTCTAAAAGACAGCTTATAAGAAAGATGGAGATAGTCTTTTTATCAGGTTCTCTAGTACAGGACAAGGGGAAAGGATTTTAATCTTAAAGATGGGATGTAAGAAAAGAACTTTTTATGGTAAAGGTGGTGAGATATTGGGCCATTTTGCCTAGAGAATTTGTGGATGCTTCCTCCATAGAAGTTCTTAAGGCCAGGTTAGATGTGGCCTTCAAACATTCTGATCCAGTGAAAAATGTCCCTGCTCATGTCAGGGGAGTTGAAATAGGTGATCTTTGAAGGTCCTTTCCAATACAAACCACTCTGTGAATCTGTGATTCTATTATTCTGATTTTATGAAATTGATTTAGTATGACATTTTAAATAGTAGGAGATTTAGGACACCCATAAAGAACCCTGATTTTAAGACTGGTGCCAATTATTGTAATGTTGAAACACAGAGTAGCAATTATACTGTGAAGTGTCTTAGCAAAACATATAAAATATACATCATTATGTATCTTCTGTCAGAAAAAGGGAATAAAGATGGAGGGAGACGTTTAACCATAACCATTGCTACTGTTTATTCACAGATTCTTCCTAATAAGTCTTTTATGTCTCTCAGGTTTACTTAGGCACAGTTCACATAACAGGTTTATAATTATGAGAATTATCCTCCCTAGTGTGGTTTCCCATTAGGCCTTTTAGGTCCTGAAAATTATGCATATGTCTATTTTCACTTAAGGGCTGTCATCACCACAGACCTTTCACAGAGCTGGTCAGCAGGAGTTACATACACCCATTAAGCATTCTTCATTCTGGGTCTGCTGCCAACAAAGATCATTAACTGAACAATGTATTTAATCTCATAAACATTTTCTGTGCTCACAGTTTGCTGATGTTAACTTGCTAGGGACTGCAAAATTGCTATACTTTCTCCTGGGTTAAGCATGTCCTGCCCTATTATCTCTAATTCTGAAAGACTGTATGGATGAATGATAAAAGTATGAGACTATAAACCAGAAACTTTGAATTTCCCTTGGCAGATAAATGCCCTAATTGTTGGTCTAGTCAGCCTTGCACATGCTCTTGATCTCTGGCAGGTTCAATGTCCTGTGCTTTCTTGGACAGCGGAGAATTTACAGTATCCTTGCACTCTGAATAGAGTCCAGCTTGTGGTTTTGAGTACTATCCAGTGAAGAGAAAACTAAGATCTGGCAAAAGGAGTTTCGCATGTTTTTCCCTGTATTCAAATCTAATGCTTTATACTTAGAGGTACAGAAGATTCCTAGGCTTCATCTGTCTCCATTTTCCAAAGAAAACTCCTGGGAAATTCCAGACTATAATCCCTGAGTGCAAAGGATGCTTTCTGTTGATCAATAACATGCTGAGGTGCAAGGAAGGGGTGTTTATTTGACAACATTTTCATTTTTTTTTTCCCTTAACACACTCTAGTTTACCTATTTGGGACAAATTTTCATGACAACAACTGGAGATGTCTATGCCTCAAAACTAGACAGTGGGCCTGAAATTGGACAGCACTGAGCAGTGACAGATTTTTATTACTTTTTAAGTTGGGGTTGGATTTTTTCCTCACTGGAAAAAGTTCACTTAAATGTGATTATATGAGTTTGCCAGGTTTGTGTGTCAATTGTGATTTTCAAAGTTGTCAGAACTGGTTTGGTTATTAGTCAAAAGCAAGCAGTTTGGGGGGGGTCTAGGTTGCTTAAAAAATCACATTTTACCTCAATGAAGTTTAACCTGTGGAAATTTTGGTCATAATCCTGTCAAAAGGATGTGTGCTGTTGACTTCATTTAAGCCACATCTTCCATACAGACAATTTTTCCTTTAAGAGAATCAACCATGACAATGAGCAGGGGAGAGCTTTAGAATAGTCTCCTAATTATAAGTCGGATGTTTATTTTGCAATAAGTATGGTTCTCGCTGATATTTAAAAAAAAATATAATGAGACTTGGAAACTGCAAAAATCTCATCTGTATTAATACCCCTACCAAATGTAGCCTTATGAAGGAAAAGTAGGGGATACAGTATCGTAAAATCACCCCAAGATGTACAGGAATGTAATGCAAATGATGGGAAGATGTATTTAAGGAGTTATATGCACACAGTGGGAGCTATTTAGACTTAAAAAACATTTTAAAAGTGTAAGAGCCAAGATATTTTTAATAAATGATGTTTTAAGTGTTTTAAGTAGATGGTCATGTAGCCTTCTGACCCTAAAACTAGGATTATAACAAGATACAATTTACCAGTCTAACTGACAGCTGGACATGTAAGTAGTTCCAAACACTTGTTTTTATTTTTTCTCCTGTTTTCAATGCAGTCAAAATTTGCAGTTCAAACCAAAAATTTGCATGATTCTTTACTGAGCCTTTCCAATAAAATTTTCTCAACAAAAAACTATCTGAAAATTAATTCTGAACACATTTATAATCACATAAAATTTTACTAACCAAACTAACTCTTTCCAGTCTCAAGAACTTTATCTCGTTCTCAATATATTTTTCCCTGACTGTCAAGTTCTATTCAGCTAAACAGCACTTTGAGCAGGTGAAGCAATGCACTGGGTCACTCAAATTTTTTTCTGTAATGTATTCCTAACATTTTTCATGGTTATTTGAGCTTTTCAATGGTTAACTCATGTAATGACTGCAACAAAATAATATACTTTGACTTCTAAGTGAGAATCATCCTAAAACAAATGTTTGTTTTAGTCCGGTTACATCCAGGTCACTATAAAAGGCTAGATTCACCACACAAGTTTATATTTGAGAGCTCAGTCATAACCAGATTTTGACTTCCTCATGCCTTTTCATTCTGCTCCCTTAATCCAAGAACAAAAAGCAAAAGTTTTTTCCTTCCTTGAACAAAGCCACACAACCTACACTTCAAAAATTAATCCACATCATGCTTGCAGTGAGCAGCAGAGTATGAATTGTGTCCACCTGAGGGAGTTTCTCTGGAGCTGTATGTGGAGATCCTTCCTCCTTGGAACCATTTGGACACCTTGATGAGGAGAAGGCTTCCTCTAACTGCTCTCTTCCCTTTGCAGAGTACAGATGTGTCAGAGGCACCACTTCTAGGCATTTTACTACAGTAGAACAAACTTTTGTCTTATATGTGTGCATGTACCTTGATGCTACACATTTTTGACCTTTATCAACTGATCTTAGATGTAGTCTTAGAGTTTTGGCCTTTTAACTTAATTAAAAGCATGTAAAATATTTTTTCTTCTGCAGGAAATGAAACTATTGCAGTAATTGAGCAAGTTTTTTGACCCAGGTTTCTTCCATCTTTTAGCAAGATCTCCAGGTAACTGGTCAAGCTGGCAAGTACCATAAAATTGGCTTATAAATGTGTGTGCATACTTACATAATAAAGAGTGATGTACCTGTTAAATATTCTTAAACATATTTTTTTAATCTTCTGAAACTTCATACTATTTTATCTTTTATAAAAGTTTAGATAGTTTGTCCTTCAATCTCTCTTTTGAGTAATTTTTGAATATTATCTCATTAAAATAAATTTTTCTTATTTCATTCTTAGACAACTGCAAAAAATAATACTTTTATCTCTTTAATGACTATTTTGAATTATATATATAGGTAGAAAACATTTTTATATAAAAATCAAGGAACAGTTTCATTCTCTATCTTTGTCAGAGATTTATGTGGTTTACTTTGCCCGGATATATTTAGCCTCAGGTTAGGTTTTGGTTTTTTTAGGGCAAAAATTGAAATATAGACATAGTGCAATGCAAGCAAATTGCTCTTTTTTCTCATTTTATTAGTAACCTTTAAGGATAATGCTTATTTAATTTTCAAAATATTATTTACACTTTTTCTTGATAATAATAAGAGTTCCTAGTTTTGAAACTGTCTAAAAATGAATTAACAAAATATGTTTGTGTTCTCAACTGGAGAGTCATAAGTAAATACCATCAAAGAAGAGTATCTTGTGTAAGCTCATAGCTGTGATCTAATATGAGAACAAAACTTACAGGCTTCGTCTGTTCTCCTCATTAAGAATTCCAGAGACAATCCAAAAAATGGTGGAGTGTTGTTTCTGACTAGAGAAGAAAGGTGAGGGAAACAACAGATAATAAAAGTTTCTGTTTTATATATTTTGATTTCTATTACGATTAACACTCAATGTTATTATTTAAAAAAATTAAAGAGAGCCTTATCATGATATGATGGAAAATTTCTAATTACAATTTCATGGAGAAATCCAGCCCATCAACAATTTCTAAATGTAAATGAAATAAGTGGGCATGTACCTTCAAGTAAAGTCCGTGGAACTAAGGTTCAGTGGTGATAATTTTGAAAGAAATCAAGAATCTTGTCTTGGTGTGTGTTTCTTTTGATCTAAACCAGTATGGTAGACAAGGCAACAGACTGTATTTCGTATTCAGAAGAATTCCACATTTGGTCAGGTACAAAATAAAAATCTCTTTGTGTCTCTGCTGGGTTATCTCACATGGTCAGCATGCAGGAACAGAACAAGGAATGGCTAAAGGAACAGCATGACTGAAGCATGTGTAACAAACTATGGGCAGAAGTAACTCTTTCTGTAACAGCAGTTCGGCTCAAACTGGGCTTTGCTACCCAGCAAGAACTGACAATATTATACTTTGAGTGAAATTTTATAAATTCATAATTGCATGAGGAATTAGGTAGTATTATTTTCTTTATCTTTTTGGATTTTTCTCCTGTTGATGAATGTTGTAGTGTGGGTCCTGTCCTAGAGACTGGGCCAAGGCACGCCAGGCATTGATCTTTGGCTGGGGGACATTTTTAAGGGTTGGGGCCTTAGCGGGTGGGCCGGTTCAGTTTTGGAATCAATTTGTAAAGTTGTTTTAGGTTTGATTATACTTTTAGTTCTTGTTGCTCTTATTCTCTACCTGGTTAAAAGAGTCGTGATGAAAGTGTCAACGCCAAGTGTGAACCATGCCACCGTTCCCCTCAATGAGCCCATCGAGTTGGAGGACCTCTCCTCGGAGGCCGGAGAAGCCGCGGATGAGGAGGGGGCGACTGCGCCGCCCCTCGACCACCTATGGGTGGACGGACTCCAGCTTGAGGAGGGCGAGACTTGGTGGGACCAGCCGCGGGTCCCTGCAGTTTCAGTTTTACATGGACTTTTCCGTTCTTTTTATTTTTTATTTGGTAAAAAACGGGGAGATGTTGTAGTGTGTTCATTAAGTTCATTTAATTCCTCCCCCATTTTATGTATCTGCTCCCCCCCATTTTGTGTAAAATGGTTCTGCCCTCCTCAGTTTTCCCGCCACAGCCCTGCCAGTTATATTGTCAATCTTTTAGGTTATATAATTCCTCCTCCCCTTTTTCCCTTATATTTATGCTTTTCCTCCTCCCTGGGCCAGTCAATCACCCCCCCCCACTCCACCTAGTATTCCAGAAGCTTCTCCTCTTTGGGGGTTGTGGTTGGCTGTGGTCCCGGGGCCCCTCCCATACCTGGTACCTATTGGGCTCTCCACTATGTCATTTGTGTTAAGTTCATCCCCTCTCCTCCCCCTATTGGTCTTCTGTAAACCCCTCCCAGATCCACCCCTTCCCTTTATAACCCTGAAGCACCTTTTGTTCTGGGTTATTCGCTGGTACGTCAGGGCATCCCTGCCTGGTTGGCATCGTGGGCTTTCCAATAAACCTATTTCACTCCCAGCGAGTGTCCAGCTCCTTCCTTCTCATAGTTTAGCAGCGATCCAGTCTGCAACCAGCACAGCCCGAGGCCTTACGACCCCAAGGGGTGCTGGCAGGTTATGCAGCTGGGTGTCGGCCTTAACCTCAGCTAGCTGGACTCTGACCTTCTTTGCTCTAGAAGGCCAAATACACCTCGCCGCAGATGAATATGCTAGCTTTTACGCTAATTAAAGAATTTCTCAAAAAGGCAAAAAGCTGTTCCTTGAATGCTGGAAAATTCAGGTTAATTGTTCTGGATTTCTGATATCAGACTTCAGCTAGCCTGTTAGTAGTGTGACCCCTTCAAATTTGAAACTGGGTTTTATTGCTGTTTGTCATAACCTTGGGAAAATTTGCATATCTTGGTAAAGTGTTTCTGGGTCATATACCCAACTATTATAACACTAAATAATATTATTCCTATTTCTTCTGTATATTGTCCTGACAGACAACTCAACATTTGGCAGTACTCTGTCTTCTAAAAGCAAATGTCAGTTACAGAATTCATATTCTCAGATAACTAATTGAAGTACCTATGCTTGAAACCCAGCCAAAGGAGAGATCTGGGCATCCCACAGACGATTGCATTTCATTGACATGTGGTGATCTCTGTCTGTCCAACAGCCCTAAAAATAAATTATAAAGATGGTCTTCTATGAGGTGTGTGATTGCAACAGCAGATTATAGTGGTTCCTACCAGAACCATGGAATAGAAATCTGCCAGTATTAAGAAATACCTAAACAATTGGTGGAATCCATGAATTTAAGTGATTATTAGTGAAGTACTCAGAAGAAAGCCCCTATATATTATTCCCCTGTTCTTATGCTATTCTCTAGTCATCAGCTTATGATCATTGTCAAAACTGTCATACTGGGCTGAAGGGACTGTTGATGCCAACACACACAGAGCCTTTAATCTCAGGAAGGATAAAGGCTTTGGGGTTTTTTGAAAAGGATCTGCACTGGAGATTTTTTGACAGAGTACCACCACATATGATGGTATCAGGTACAGATTCCTGTGTGAGAAGTTTTGCGTCCAGGATCAAAGCCTAGTTTTACAATTATGCTGATGAAGGTATGATTTATACTCCCCATGCTTCAAATTACCTTCCTTTACTGCTTTTACTTCCTTCAAGGCACTCAGAATTTAAATAGATCTTGTCAGCCTACCATCTGCTTCCAGTGGCAGCCAAGGGGCAGAAACATTTATATCAACAGCAGTGAGGCTCAGAAGTGACATATCTTCCAAAAGTACTCACCACTAATTACGAAAAGAGGCCTAAATGACAAAAAGAAATATTTTTCTTCCAAAAAAGAGTAGCTACTCTCCTCCTCTGAGTTCATTGAGACAAGAATAGGATATGCTTAATGTACCTTTGTGCAGTGAACAAATGGGTTGGTGAAAGAATTTTGGGAAGCTTTGAGGTCACTCAGTTCATGTTTTTATTTTTGTCTATATGTGTAAAAGGTTGATGTAAAATGTTATCCAGGATACAATGTGAAGTTCACTTTAGAAGAAATAAATAAGCCTCTGGCCAAGGCAAGTTTAGTTTGAAATGCAAGAGAACACCATGACAAAAAAATGTATCATGGAAATGGAATTTTAATTCTTCAACAGGATCTAAAATTCTGGAAAATAGATATTTCTTCCACATAGACATTTAAAATCAAGTGAATTCAGAAGAGACTTACACAGAAAGCAAGCAATTTTGAGAGTAAGGTGTTCTGGGGGACTGTGTCAAAGGTCTTTCAGAAGTCCAGATAAATTATATCTGTAGCCCTTCCCCAGTCCACTGATGCAGTCACCCCATCACAGAAGGCCACTAGATTTGTCAGACAGGTCTTGTCCATGGTGACACAGGGTTGGCTGTCTCAAATCACCTCCTAGTCTCCTTGTGCCTTAAGGAAGCTCATAAGAGGAGCAGCTGAGGGCACTTGGTCTGTTCAGCCTGGAGAAGAGGAGAGTGAGGGGAGGCCTCACTGCAGTTACAACTCCCCCATGAGGGGAAGAGGAGGGGCAGGCACTGATCTCTCCTCTCTGGTGATCAGCGACAGGGCCTGAGGGAATGGCCTGAAGCTGCGTCAGGGGGGTTCAGGTTGGACATAAGGGAAAAGATTTTTCACCCAGAGGGTGGTTGAGCACTGGAAAGGGCTCCCCAGGGAAGCAGTAACAGCACCAGAACTGACAGAGTTCAAGAAGAGTTTGAGCAATGGTCTGGGGCACATGATGCAATTCATGGGGATGGTCTTGTGCAGGGTCAGGAGTTGGACTCCAAGAGCCTTGAGGGTTTCTTCCAATTCATCTTATTCTGTGATTATACAGAAATGCATTTCTGAATTTTCAGAATGAGATTATAAACTCATGGGTATTTTAATTAGAAGAGAAATAAATGGAAAGTGTTATCATGTAATGGTTAATAAGGAAAGAATTGAATGATAGGTAGGTAAGCATATTCATCCATAAATAAATTCATAGATGGGTTTCTCAGGCACAAGGTATTATTCAATGTGATCACATCTGCTATTAAAAAAGATATGGGCATAGATATAAACAAAATATATAGCTTACTATTTGATATTTCACATTAGGTTTCTGGATTCTGTGAGGTTTGTAGAAGAAAAATACACTCTTGATTTTTAGACTGTATATTGTTCTGGCATTCAGGAATGTAATTCATTACTCAGAAAATGGCAACAAATTCCACATTATCATCTCACCATTGTTTTGTTCATTTATCATGTTACATTTGTTTTGCTAAAACAAGAGTGGATGGGATCATCAATTAAGTTAAACAAACAAATATTCAGTTACCTGATTAAAAAAACCCCAATCTCTGCTCATTATATGTAACTATAAATATCTAAACCACTACAGCACTACTAAAATATAATACTTCTTTTTATCCTTAGAATTTAAGGCATTTAAAATTGATTGCAATTCCAGCACAACAACACATAGCATTGAAGATCTGCCTCAAGGTCACAAGACTCTTCAAAAAGCTGAATTGTACAAACTGTAGATCTTTCATGGGGTTTGAAGGCACTCAAATTATGCAATAAAATAAGTTTCCTAGGAAATCATGTCGTTTAAACGGAAGGTCTCCCTCTTTTGTTATAGTAAAGTACAGGGGATTGTGACTAGATATTTGGCATAGTAACTGCACAGCAGGACAAGAAAAAAAAGGTACAGCATTTCATTCAGTTTTCAAACTCAAAAGGAAGTGTTTATTTCAAGTAAAATTCAAAGTATAAGCCTTTACTACAGTAGGAAGAGATTTTAGCAACTCTCTGTCTGTGTGTCTAAACAGTTATCATACGTACTGTGTGTGTGATGAAGAGACCTCAACAAACAGATCATCAATTGTATCAGAACACTCAGTCCTAACAACTCTCTGGTCTGTGCTATGAATTGCTAAATGGCTGCTGCCATACAGTATTACTTCTGGGATTGCAATTCTGTGTCCCCTACTGGTCAAAGAACATTTTGTAACACAGAGGGAAAAAAATATTTTATTTTGATCTGCAGAACCAAATGGACAGTTGGAGCCAAAAGCTTTAATGCAAATTTGCCATTTGGTCTGCCCTTGTGCCAATTTCAGCCACTTGTAAAACACATATGATTCTTGTGCTAGTCCTGAAATGAATGAAATCCAGATACTTGTTCCATAACAGGCTCAAAAGCTAGATATCAAAGGAAAGGGAAGTATTGGATATACGGAGTTTGCTAACCACAAAAATGACAGCCTTCTGCCAGTCTATGCTATAAAAAGCTCAGTGTACAGATTTATGATGGCTGTATAGGAATTAATTTCAATTAGTTGAAGAAAGCTGCTTTGAAAGGTCCTCTCTGCCTTTATTTGTCCATGTCCATATTGGCATGCTGTGGGATAAACTATGTTAAAGAAACCAGAGGCACAACCTACAGTACAGGTTAACCAAGACTATAAATCAGCTGTGACACTATTTCAAAATCAATTCAGAAATGGACCAGCCAAGGCACAGAATATGTTCCACCACACTCATCAAGTGAATAGGCAAAGCTTTATATTGCTCATGTGCTACTTCAGTTGGCCTACTACATGAACATTGATGTGGTGGATAGATAGCTTTACCCTCTTGCCTTACAATCTCTATTTCTGTCATATTCTGTATTGCACAGATGGGCTTATGTGGATAAGAAAAACCGTGTCATTTCATGTAAATTATTTTGTGTGTTATTTGCAGAAGACACTTTCATTTTAAGCCTTCAATTTTGCAGAAGGCAGAGCAAAGATGCCAGTTTATTTCAAGAGCATTATTCAAACCCAGGATAGTTTAGGTTCACTGGTACAATCTGATAGGCTTTTTTATGAGATTTGGTTGTTTTTCCCCGCTACTGTTTCTAACTCACATAAGTACATACCATAAAACGGCAATCTAACAGTTTAAAGACAGAGCATATCTATTGAGATCAAAAAGAACAACTTAGATCCTGATGAGTCACACTGCTGGGAAAGCCCATAAATAAGATCTAAGGCTCATCAACCCAGTATTTATTGCTGAGCTGACTTAGGGGCATATCTCCTGCCAAAAAACACTTGACAACAGGAGGGGCTTATTCCTATTTTTGTTTTCCTAGACACTCCTAAGGCACTTTTGTTTTCCTAAGGCACTCAGCTTGTTACACTTGCTCAGATATACAATTTATTTAGACTGCTTCAAATCACAATGTTAAGTTTTTAGTACTCTCCTAGGACAGAGGTTTTCAGTCAGGTCATTCCTTGCTAGTCCCAACATGAAGTGTGATGCAACATGAAACTTCACCAAATAGTTTCAGTTAATAGATTAAAAGTAAATTGTTTCATATAAGGCCAGAAGCAGCTTTAGGCTACTGATTGCTTGTGTAGAGACCGGAGTGTCTCAGTGTCATCCAGGGTCCCAGTGTGGTGGTGCAGTTCTGCTAAGAATGGAACCCAAAAATCAGTGGCAAATGATAAGAGTAGCAGAAGAGGCAATGTTACAGTCACATAGAGAGGTGGGAAGGCAACAGGAATAGTACAAAAACTTGCAGAAGAGCTGAAGAAATGGAGAAGGGATCCACAAAGACTTTGTGCAAGCCAGATGATGGGAGGAAGTTAAAAAATGACATCAGCAGCATATTGGGGGACTTTGATGAAGCAAACAGAGCAGACTCATGTCTTGAAAGCTGCCCCCAGGTATGTCTGTGTGAACAGTCCCTGGAACTGTTTCCTCCTCAAGCCCAGGAATCTGGGTCCATTCTGGTTTCTGGAAGACACAGTCAACTAATGGTCTCCTAAACAATTTCCAGTCATGGTTCCTAGTGGGAATGGACCACAGCTCGCTCATATCTTAGTTGTGTCTACCCACTTTTAGGGAATACAGGAACTTACTAGCATAGATTTGGGCTATTTCATGGATCATTGGATCAGCTGTCAACAGTCTGAATGACTCACAGTTTCCTAGACTATCTCTAGCCCACAGCTGTGAAAGACTTGCATCATTTCACCATACTGGGATTTTTTCCCTTTCATAACCATCTCAGATAAAGAAAAAGCTCTCTCTATTTTGATACTGTTCCTATAATAGGATACAACCAAACAGAACTATAGCAAAACAATCTTATTTTGTTGTTAAATGATGTAGACATAACCATACAGTTCACAAATGATTCTTCATAAGCAATCTTTGATAATCATAACTGGAGACAACTTTCTGGACTAAGAATTCTTCTTTTCCCTCTTCCTCTCTGATGCTCTGTTTACACCAGAGATGACAACCAAACTGTAGATCTGTCCTGTGTAGTTACACTTACAATGAGTCCTCTTTCCTCAGAATGCCAATTTTTCTTTCAAGCTATGAAACCTAGCTTCTAACCCAAAATAATCCATGCTTTTCTCTCTCTTTTAGAGTGTGAACAGGATGCCAGGAGGATATTTTGTATGAGTGGACAAAATGCAGATGTGATCATATAGTAAATGCAAATATTATTTCTTCAATTTAGTTTTCTTTGGTTTCTCTGTAAGCAGGGATGTTTCTATTTCATTTGTGGTAGTTTTCACTGCTACAGTATACATTGATTCTGGATAGTCAGTCTGTCACTCCTGATCATTTTCTGTCATTTAGAGATGCCAAAAGATCTCTGAGTGTCTGAAGAGATGCTAAAATCAAGAACCCTGCCTCTTAAGTACCAGATGTTTTCTCTCCTTTGAGAAAAAATTTGTCTCAGCAAAAAGAATTATGACTTAGTGCCTCGTTATGTTCTAGTAATTGCTTCATTTACCTCTATGAATGTATATATTTCCTTTCTTGTTTCCATTATCTATTCCATTTCATACGGTTAAAAGAATGAAATTTGTATGGCTCATCCAAGGAAGAATAAGTATACACAGAAACACACATACGTGTATTAAATTCCACATAAAATATGTACAATATCTAATTGTGTTTCAGTACTAAATACCTTGTGTCCTTGATATGTTAGTAATTATTTTTGAATTTTTTTTCTTTTTTCATATTATTTTTACTTTGCTACTGATTTCTTTACATTTAAATTGTTAAATTTCTTTACATTCTCAGAAAAAGGATATTTAGAGAGAGAAATACAACACAAATTTCAGTAAAATGCTTCCTGCAGGATAACCACTCATTTGATAAACCCCTTATATTTGCCTTCCTTTAAAGCTGGTTATTTTTTGTATTTGTTTAAAGATATAATGTTCTAATCTAACATTATCCTTTATTTTAAGCACAAAGCAGCAAAAGCTAATTGCTTGCTATTCATGAGACAGACCTTTATATCCCTGGCCTCATATGGCTTTGGTTGACAAGATCTGTTACATCTGATGTGAGGTGTGAAGCATTCTCTTAAATTTTACATTGTCAGTATCTAAGACAAAAGAAAGTCCACCATTAGAGCTGTCCAAGAAAAAGTACATCAAAAGAGTTTTACATAATAGTTATTTTATACACCCTTACACTGAAACTTCTCCTTATTCTCTCTGTTGAAACTATTTTTTGTCAGTCATTCAAGTTCCAGAGTTCATTTTATTCTCTTCCTGATATTCATCAGTCTGGAGTGTGAGTTCTGGTGTTGACCTACTTTAATACATCGATGTATACTAGTGCTAAAGCAAAGGGACATGCATTTCCATTTTTCTTCAACTGTCACTCTCAAGATGACTAATAGCATGAAATGGTGCTTGGCTACTGTCAAAAAGCTAATAGAAAGAAATCTGCTGTTCTCTGCATTCCCCTTTTACTTAGAAGATTGTGTGATTCCTACAATAAGAGTGAGAGGTCCATTTAAAAAACTGACTTACATGCCAGTAACATGTGTGGGTCTCCCTCACAGCAGGTAACATGTGAGGTTAGGATGCAGTTATCTGATCAAATGTAGATTCAGCTTTACTGTGGAATTAATAAATCTCTGGAGGCCACACATGCCATTGAATAACTCTCAACTGAATAAATTAAAAGTCTAGATATCCTTGAATAAACCTATACTGGAGACACCTTAAGTTGAGGTGATGCCACTCTGAATGTGACAAAATTTCAATGCCAAAAGATTTCACAACTTTGTGGGTGTGCTACTTCAGTGGGTCAGCAGCTTATATCTTTATTCATTAGTAGCATGTATTTAACTATTCATTCTGACGTTTTCTGTATAATATGATGCCATAATATTTAGTGAAATAAATTATTTATAATTTTGTTTTGCACCAGATAAAGATGTATTTTTCAGGCATGCAAAGGATTCAAATTATTTATTTGCTATTTTTTCATGATTAAAAAAAGAAAAAATTGAAGGTAACAACCTATTTACAAGTGATGGAATGAAATTAATCCTCTTGCAGGATACTGTCAGAAAACATATCACACCTTCACTTGTTCAATCAACAGAGTTAATGAGACAAAGAAAAACTGCTTCAGTCCATGGGAAGGAGAATTCTTGCCAATTCTTGTTTGCTGGCATTCATTCAACTTTTTTTATGTTAATAGGACTAATAATTACATTACCCTTTACAGAATTTATAGTAGTACAAAAATTCCCAAAAATTCATAATTCCAATTCTGCATATTATTAAAAGCATTTTTCTTTTTCTTCAGGGTGCTGATGAAGTCTATGAGTAAAAGTTGACCTGATTTATTCATTCATATACACACAGAGTTAAAATTGAAAAATAGTTAATGATTTTAGAAGAGAGCTTTTCACAAGGTCCTGCAGTGATAGAGCAAGAGAGAATGGTCTTAAACTGAAGGAGAGCAGGCTTCGATTAGATATGGGGAAGAAATGCTTTACTTAGGGAGTGAGGCACTGGAGCAAGTGGCCCAGAGAGGTGATGGATATTCCATCCCTGGAGATGCTCAAGGCCAGGCAAGTTGTGGCTCTGAGCAACCTGGTCTTAGTGGTTCCTTCCCAATTGCAGCTGAATTGAAATGAAAAGATCTTTAAGGTTCCTTCCAGCCCTAATAATTCTATGGTTCAATGATTTCACAGAATAAAGAATTCAATCAATGCACTTAGAAGGAATTACACATGCTCATGAATATGTGCCTATAGAATTTTCAAGAGAACCTATGGTAAAGTAAAATGCCTATTCCTCTTCTTTGTATGACTTGAATATGAGTACACACTAGGGTGATGATAAATGTTAATTGTTTTTAACTTATACAATATCAACAACATAAATAACCACTGTCTAACTACTTCAGTATGTATATTAGGCTACATATTACCTTATACTCCTATCCATTCCACTATCTAAAAAATCATAAATGCTACTCATGATTGCAGTTTATGGTCTAGGGGGTGGACACTTTGGCTGCAAAGTTTATCATTAAATGAACTAAGATGCTCATGTAATCTATTACATTTTTGCTGTTATAACCTTGCCATAAATGCATATTGTTAATTTTAAAGCAAAGAATGTCAAATGACAACTCATTCTTTTTATTCATTTTCACATATTCTCCTGCATTGACCTTGCTTTGAAAGAAGAAACTTTTAAGCAACATAATAATTGGCTGTCAGAGGTATTTGTCAAAGACTTTGCTCCCTAACATCTATTTAATCACAGTGGAATTTCAAGAACCAGATTTCTGTTATCTTCTGATTAAATTTTTCTAACTTTCAGTTTAATACAAAATTTTATTGTCAGATTATGTTAAAGCAATGGAAATGTGTTGCTTACTAATTCTAAGAAAGTTTTTAGAGACCTTCTGCCTTAAATCTATTTCACTGACATATAACTTTAAATTTTATTATACAAGAGCCCTGTGTTTTTCATGGAGTTTCTTCAGAGAAAGAATGCTGTTGCCACCTCTAGGTGATCCTTTGGCTAGTGCTACACTGTAATATCAATAAACCAGGATCTAAATCACTTCCCATCCACTGATGAGAGCATCACTCCACAGACAGAAAAGTCAGAACACATGGAAATTTACTCTATGGCTCTTTTTGTTTTCCCCAGATTATGAAGTTTTCTTGGGGGAAACAGAAACAGGTCTTACTGACAGAAGGGTCATCAGCCTTCTGTGTGGACAGCAGCAGAGATTGCAGGTTTTGGAGCTTCTACACCACCACAGAGCGGGACACTCTCTGCCTTCTGAGCTGCAGGGAGAGTCATCTTCTTGCATTCTCTTTCCACAGCAGGTTCACACATACAGTGATGTAAAATGAAAGAACTGAACATCTTACACATGTGGTACAAAGTCAGTTCACCCCAGTGAAGCAGAGAAAAAACAAAATGGTCTCTAGTATGCTTTAATTAATTTAATCCCACCTTTCAGCGTGGTTTACCATGTTTCTGGTGTTAAACAATTCCCTGCAAATTTCTGTTAATGAGATTTTGGTTACAAGTTGTAATGTCTGTATTTTTGTTTGTAAATATTTCTGTAGATTGCCATATCATCTAGGTTTTCAATTAAGTGATTTTTAAAGTGTGTTCTCTGTTCATACTATGATATAGAAATGATTAAATGTATTCTGCTGTAATAGCATCACTCTTTGAATTTCTAGTTGCAACACACTGAAAACAGTTTTGATGTGATAGCTTCTTGATCGTGATGTCTGTTCCTATATCCTGATCAGAAAAACAAAGAAATCCAGGCAGGGATATGGACCTTGGTAAGAAAAAGAAAATAAAGAAAATAATCTTGGTTTTTTTTGTTTTTTTGGGGTTTTTTTGTGTGGGGTTTTTTTTTTGTTTTTTTTTTTTAATAAATGCTCTTTCAGATCATGTTGTAAATTTTGCCAAAAATCAGACTTAACAAATTCAGTTGTGGTGTTTGGGATTTTTTTTCTGAGTGCAGGCAGAAAGACAATAACTTTGTCAATCATATGTCATAAGGATCTTTGTTGCCTTTGGTGATGACAATATCCCAGTGATGACAAAAAGAAAATTAAAACATATTTTTTACTTGACATATTTCCACAAGCTTTTATTTTCTTTTCTTTTTTTTTTTTCCCTTATTTTTCTTTTTATTTAGGAAGTCTCAACCCTGCTATGATTGATAGCAAATCTGTGGAGGCACTAGGGTTTCATCTGCAATTTAATTTATCTTCAACTCTCATCAATTTTCTTGGTGTCAGTAAGCAACCCTCAGTTATTAGTTAAAGTACCATAACTAGGTTGAGACTAGTTAAAGGAGAATGAACCTTGTCAATCTCCTGAAAAGAGGAGAATTGCACTTGTCATGGCAGTGATGTTACCAGAGGAGATGCAGCGAGTTGCACAACTACACCTGTTAGTGGAACTGCACTGGCTTCCAAAGGAGAGATTATCAGGATCAGACTGGATGATTTCTGAAGATAACTGGCACAAATATTCTGTACACATCATCCAGTAAACCAAGAATATATAAAGGGTGTGGAAGACCTATGCCAAAGGCCTTTTTCCCATCAAAATTTACAAGACATAGAATGTTACTCCTGATAGAACAATACTCAAGTGGTCACATATTGCCTGAAAAACACCAGATCAGAAAAGCAAACTGCAATCAGGTGAAAACGTATGTCCACCACACTTATGTATCTCAAAAAAAACCACCTTAATCTTGATTAAATTCTCCATTGCCCATTCTCATGACTTGTTCTCATCCCTCATTCTCACTGGCAGCTCCTCAAAGGATAACTGCATGTTTGCAGGCCAGTTAGGTCGCTGCACTGGGAACAGCATTCAGCGCCCATGCTATCTCTCTGTACACTTTTGTAGCATCATTTTTAAATGTCTGTTCTTTTTATTTTTTGCATCACAGAAGTTCAGGGTTTTCAAGTCAGGACTTGAGAGAGCTTGCTCATTATTCATAAGTGCTTTTATTTTAAAAGTTGTGCATGATGGTAATGTAATTCACAGATCTCTCCCAGTTTTATTTCTGTAGCAACAAGTATTTGTATAAGGAAACAATTTTCACCTTTCTGAGGCTGGGTTAGCTGCAATGTGGTGGGAGGTGCTACTGTTTTTAATAGCCCATACTGACTGCATTATTCTGATCCTTATTCTTCTAGTGTCTATGCATCTGCAAGGTAAATTCTTGATACATTTGGTAAAGTAGAACTTCAGCTGACAGGGCTGGGCAATCACCAACCACACTAAGTATGTTTTTTACCTGCAATGTTGCAGAAAATTATAAAAATATTCAGAAGTAAACATAAATACATTCACCTTCAGATTCTGTGGTTTTGCTTGACAAAAATATTTCTTTTCATTAAAAGTTAATTTTTGAAATATGTGTTATTATTAGTAACTCCTCACCACACTTATCTGCCATAATCTTGAATCCTAGAAGAAGCTAACTATTTTTCTTTTTTCTATTCCCAAAGAACTTCACTAGGCCCAATCTCCAGCACTATTTCCTAAAGAGAGAGATGTCATTTCACACTTTTCCCTCAAAGCAGGTTGAAATACCTCCTGGAAAACGTCCCCAGGAAGAGTGGCACATGTCTGATTTTCCTTTTTATTTGTTGTTCTTACAGACAGTCTACCAGCAGCAGCAAACACACATTTGTGGTAGCTTGCATTGTGCATCCTGCAGAGTGCAGCAGCAGCCACCAGGGAATGGCAGTAGCAGAAGTAATAGATTATATTTAAGGCTGAGCCTGAGACTTGTATCCATGACTGCCATTACTCACAGAGGTGGGTTTTATGATGTTGACATTTCATAATTTTCTGGTTTGAGAACTCGATACTGTAGATGTTGTTTCCCCTTTTAGTAGCCTCTGGAGTGTTCCAGATATTACTTTATGTTATTGATAGCAGATGTGGCCATGGTCTCTGTGGTATATGAACATTTCTGGTGAAACTGCTATCATTTACTGTTAAATCTAATTTGAGAAAAGAAATCAACTGTTACACATTGTGTATGTATTAGAAAAATAAAGAAACCAAACACTAATAACTCAAAATAATGGAAGTAGTGGGTTTCCTTCTGTGGATTCCCAGACAGCTCAATTGCAAGCCCTCTAAATTGTGCCCAAGCTCTCCAGACACCAGGGGTGTTCAAAAGGTCCCAGTGTGAATTTTTCTACTGTGAAACACAATGAAGTAATGTTCTAAAAAACAATGAAACCAATCTATTTCAAAAATTGTAACACAGTAATAAAAACATATTTTATTTCCTTTATGGTTGAAGCACAGCTGTCACTGCCATATAGAGACTCATTTGGAGTGTCCATAACCAGTCTTATGCTCTCCTGGAGAAGTTTCTTCACTAAATCATATGAATTATCAGCAATAGGTGCATGCAAACTTTTTGACTTTGAATTCTTACCTTCCCTTACTTGTAGTCCTTCAAAGCCTATTAAAAGGCTTAACAAGTATTTGAATCCAATCAATTTACTTCTAGTTTCACTTTCCAATAATCTTGAGAAAAAGTAGCAGAGTTTTAATTATTGTCTTTTCCCAAGAGAACACAGTCTTCTAGATGGTGAAAATTAGATATGAACTAGTCCAAATCTAAGTGTCCCCCAACACCACTAGAGTTTCATCTGTGATTAGACCTGAAATTAGACTAAGCCTTTAATGAAGGTCTGAAATATTCAAATAACATTTTATTTTTATGTATGCAAATTTGCCTTATGGGTTCCAGATGGAACTGGAAATGATGAAAGACCAACAGGGTTTGTAGCAGCATTTCAGAACCAAAACCAGAACAGCTCTAAATTTTCCAAGAAAATATTTTCTTGTAAGATCTCCAGATAGATATCTTCTAAAGCTCAAACTATTTAAAGACTTCAACCCAACTCTGTCTAATCATTTAGGTGAATGGAATTAAAAAAGGAACAGATAGAAATTTATCTATTTTAATGAAAGCCCATGCCAAATTTGCTTTCAGTGGCAACCAGGATGAAAAGAGAAAATACATGGAAAGATGTGCATTGGGGGACAGTGAATATGCTAAATATTAATTTTATTGATAAAGCTCTGGTAGGTTCAGGAAGGAAAAATGTTCTGTGCATTGTGATTGTTCAAGTACAAATCAAAATTATTAAGATTTTTTGTGACTTTTTTAGGTGCTGGATCATGTTATTAGGGAACAGAAAGAAATAACAAGAGGTATAGAAAAGTACTGCTATCTACCTTGTAATCAATCAACTATTACTGAACAAAAATGTTTAAGATTCAAAACCACAGCAATGCAATCATTTTCCAGAACCAGACTATCAATCTGGCTCTTTAAATTCTCATCCTAAGTGCCAGCAGTTGCTGAAAGAACTTAAGCTTGAAAATCCCATTAATGATGTACCTTATTTCATGACCTGAGAACTAAGAACTTTTTCAAAGCATGTGAATAATTTTCTACTTTCATTAGTCAAGGAACTAGGAAAAATTCCAAAATATTAAATGTAATAGCAAAACTTTGTTGCCTTTGTAGGGTACATCAACCTACTTATCCAAAAGTGAGGAGGTATGTGGGAACATAAATGAACCAGAGTTAATTTGGTGCATGCAACCTTGTAAACCATTTTAAAAAATGTGATAAAGCATTGTACCCTGGGAGTGGATCAAGAAATAACTTTAACATTTTAAAAATTAGGAATGCTACATTCCCAAGAAAATTTTAATAGTGCATGGCTGTGTAATTTGCTCTTTATAACTCTTAATTCTCTTCCTGCTTTGTCTGGAAACTGGACTACCTCCCATTTGCTCTTTGAAAGTTGGGATAATTAAAAATCCATTATACTTCCCTCTCTCCAATGACAGTACATAAATTAAGCTTCAGCAGTGTTGAAACACACACAAGAATTGATATGACCCTTTCAAAGTGTCACTTATCTGCAATGCAAATTTCTTCTGGGTGATCACAAATTCAGCAAATATTTTTTTTCATTTATAACTCAATCTTTTACAGCTAAGTAGTGTTCATTTGTTGATTCACAGTTCAGAAGTTACTGAGGTGTTTATTTTTGCTAAGCAAATGCACACTTCTCTAGTTATTTTTATATTTCAGAACTCCCAGTAGTCAGCCTCAAGGATGCCTCAGTGCCTCTCAGCAAAGTGAGCTGCAAAATTATGCAAGCCAGGCTTTTACTTTAAAAAGTCCCTTGTTTTTGTAACTCTACAAGAAATAATAAGCAGCAAGTCCTGCTAAAGTGTATCTAGTATTTACCTTCTCTTCTGTTTGTGTTTTCTTATTTTTAATCCAATTTAAAATTATCCTAGCCCAGAGCTCCCCAGATGTTTTTCACTCCAACCTTGTACCTAGAAAAAGGAAAAAGTAGTTGTAGAGGTAGCCTGAGTCAGATGTATGCATGTAATTTTTGTTTTGCAAGAATTTGACTATTTATCTTGATTAGGGCTTTTCATTTTAAATTTTGTTCTGTGAAAAAATATGTTCTAATATTTTCTGAAGATGTTTGAACAAGCTTTCCACTTATTCTCAAACCTGTTACAAGAAAATGTGTATTGAAAAGGGTTACAGAAATGTTGGCTGGAAGCAGGCTCTAGCCTCTTCCTCATATAATGGAACCATTTGTTCAAAGCATAAAAGAAAAACATTGAAAATTTGCTAATTCTTTGCAAAATTTGTCTCTTTTGTATTGAATAAGGTAGGCTTGTGAGAAAAAGAGAGATTTGAAAAAAACAGATATAAACTCCATGAATTTTTGCATTAAAAAAAGAAAAAGAAAAGCTCTGGATGCTTAACTTCATGACTGACAGCTATGACTGTTTTCAAATTTTTTTTTGTGTTTTTGCAAAAATGTGAGCAAATTTATCTCAGCATGAAAGGGAAACTTACAAGTGTCTTCTTTTTCCTTATTTTTTCCAGCCATTGGCTTGAATGTCCCCCAAGGGGTTTTTTGATTGAAGTCTTTACATTACTTTCTGATGGCTTGAACTGCTTGTGCCACTGTTGCACAGTAAGATGAGTAGAGACAAAGGGCAAATCCAAGGGTGCAGACAATCACTTTAGAGGCACTTACATCTCTACTGCATCTCTAAAAATATTAATGTTTGGAAAGTTTACTCCACAATTATTTTTACAGCTATAAGTCCATTTATTTAGTTTAATTCAGTTTTTACTTAAATTCTAGGTTCTTCAAAAGCAGATCATTATTTCATTTATTATATGAATCAGGAGAATTTCCATTTACTTTTTTCCTATTTTCATGCATCTGCTCTCCATCCTCATGATAGTAATTGTCCTGCAATATTCTTTTACTAAAAACCTTGGGCATCTTTAATTTCTGTCCGTTTATTTTTTACTCCTGTTCATTTTTGGGGTTTTTTTAATACTTGAACTGACTGTGAGACACCAGATTAATCTTGTATGTTTGAGCAGCTATTGTGATGCTATGGGCTGATTCTGGATACCATAGGTAAGATTGGTTTTAATTCAGAAATTAGGAAGTCTTAAATAGTAACATTGCTCTTTGTGTTCTCTTCTAGGTAGAACTTGCAAGAGTCAATGTAAAGCTCTAGCTCGGTGTCTTAATTTACTTGAGATCCCTCTCTAGCTAAGCAAGTGAAGTAGGAAATTCCAGGTCATGATTAACCTTACTGATTAGCTAAAATAGGCCAGATAAATGTAAATCTAGAAATGTCTCATTTTCTCCATTGAGTGTAGAAGGAGCCAATGAGAGTCAGCACAACTTTGATTTTTTGTTTTTTTTTTAATGGACATCTAAATGTAGGTTAGAAGAATCTTGCCAGAGATTAATAAGGTAAAAATTACTTGGAAGCAATGAAGTCTGTGTGGGTGCTTTGTTTCATTTTAAAATTCTCTTTGGAATTAGAGGGAAATTATTTGAGTTAAGACAATTTAGTGAAGCACCAGAAAAGAGTACTTAGGCAGGTTATAACAACCCAGTTACTGATGGATTTCATGACAGAATAGAAAATATTTGTTCAGAATAAATTGAGGGACAGAGAAAGAAAAAAACCTCTTAATTCAGATAAGATATGTAAGGGAAAGATGAGAAAAAGTATGTGGGCATGTGTGGGCACTCTTGCAGGGATATAAGGGGCAAGATGCAAATACTTCTGCTATTCTTGTCTTGTAACATGAGAGTAAAAAGACTGGGAAAATGATGATCATCTCTTTGTACATTGGATACAATGAAATACTTCCTTATACTGGGTTTGAGGAACACCACATTATTTTCTATATTCCTTTCTAATACACTTAAAATTCCTCAGGGAGTCAAAATGTTGAACAAATAAAAACACCTTGAAAAAGGCATCAACAAGAATCTTACAATCTACTCTCCATCCTACACTTCTGGGATGAAGAAAAGACTAAATTTTATCCCTCAAGAAACTAGGACATCCTGAAACTTGTTTCTATTATGATCTCAAAGCAGCAGCATGGATGTGGTGAAAGGAGGAAATGAATTGGGATTTAGATCAGTATCAGAAACAGGCAGGTTAGACAGTCCAGTGGGTGCCCGATGAAAAACTGGACTGTACTGCACTTTCTACTTGATCACTCAGTCAAAATACATATAAGCACCTATAGCACAGAAAATCTACAGAAAATAATGGAGACAGAGGGAGGGATAGTTTGTAAAGAGGTTATAAATTGGTTTCTGTTTGCCAGTTTAAGGTCTTCACTTTGGGATTACATAGAGCAAATGATTTTTCTCAGCCCTAGCTTAGCAATTTTTGAAGTGGTGACAGGGTGGCAGGAAGGGGATAAAGCAAACTTTGGGAGATAATAAGTGCAACAAGGACTTTGGGAAGAAAGGACATTAAAGAACTTTTAAATGTGAACATTCTAGCGAGTACCAGAAAAAGACATAAAAGATACTACCCCCCAGTCTTTCCAGCTGAAGGTTTGAAAAGAGAACAAAATATTTTCTTAGCACTATTTCTTGGTTATGTCTGTGAGTTTATAGGAACTTGTCATACTCCCCAATATATAATGCCATGATTCACAGATATTTCATGTGCTTTATAAAGTAGTTGTCTTCTGTAGAGAATAATCCAATTTTTCAGTTTCAGAGCTACTTTGCTAAAATTTGCAGCCAGCTGAAACCAGGTATCTCCTGAGAAATTATTTTAAGCAAACAATGGCAACGGACAAAATATCAACAAAAATAGAATCAGTAAAACAGACTCTGCATGCTCCACAAAATATGTGTCCTTTAAGGTAATAAAAGAACCCCAGCCACAAATTCCTCTGGCTCCAATTCCTTTCTAAGTTTCCTTTTGCTTTTGTATGCCTTTTTTCCTTCCCCTGTGATTGTTCCCTACATGTAGCTGTTAAAGACAATTTAAGTACAGACAGAGATTGCCTGTAGCACTGACTAAATGAGATTGTCACATAGGAAGGTTGTAAATGCACACAAATAATAAAGCAAAGTCTAGGACTTTGGCTACCAGCACCTGCTCATAATAAGCTCTCATGGCCTCTGGCAAAGCAAGAAACTGAAGATGAAACAATACTTTCAATTGCGTAAGGGGGTTGTTTTTCCTGGGTGGCACTATGCAAAAGGTGTGTCACTGGAATCATTGTGGGGGTGGGTGGAGAAAAGACACCATGGGAATTCTGGTCACTGTGAAATCTCCTTGATAAAATTCAAAGAAGGCTGTGAAGAACTCTCCAAAAAAAGTGCAAGCATTTGTTCCATTTAAAATGGAATGGTGCAGTTTCCTGATCCAGTGCTGGAAGGAAGAACAGGGCACTTGCAGCAGTGTGGATGGAGACAGAATGACTTTGCTCCTCCATCTGTGGGTGCAGCTCTGACCTCTTGGTGTAAGGATGGGCTGTTTGCTCATGAGCAAAGGAATGGCTGGGGGAGTATCAAAACATTTAACAAAAGAAACAGAACATATGTAAATTGCTATTATCACTGATCAGTCCTTACAGTCTCCCTTCTTCCACCATGTGATGTTTGCCCTGCCCCACTGGCCACTATCTCATCTCTGAGACATTTCAGCAACTCTGCCCTATTTATGTCATACCAGGTGCAGATGTTTTGCATTGGCCACAGCTGTCTGGTCCAGAGTTTACATCTAATTCTCTTTTCTTATGGAAGCACATTAATTTAATGCTTGAGCAGCTTGATATTTCTTTTGTCAGTCAGATTTCTTAATCTGAGGATGCTTACTCTGGTAAACAAACCTATACATTAGCATTGTGATCAAACAGCACAAAACTGGACCTCCTTGGTCAGCAGTCCAATGTAAGAATCAAACCCACAATTCCTCTTTACAAAAGATTGCCATCTTCCAACATGCATTTTCTAACTAGAGAACAAAGCTTTTTGTGTGGTGGGTACGTGCATACACGACAGTCATTAGTAGCACTCTATTCAGAACACATTATGCTTCTTTTGATGACACATTTGAACTTTTTCCTCCATAAAGCATCATAGGAGTCTTGAGCAGAGCTTTTCTAGTCCTTAGATGATCTCGATTTAAGAGTCACATTTTTAAAGTATTTTTCAGATATTAGCACTTTGATTTAGCACATTCATTAAATGAGGGCAACAGGACATTATTATTCTTCAAAGACTACCCTTATCAGAAATTTCTGGATGAGGACAGCAGCAGTATCTGAAAGATGCTCATAAGCCTTATTTCGGCTGTTCAGACTTGACTTGTCCCGAGTTGAAATACTTGGCACTGATACCAGAAAACTGTGCCTCATGAAGCCTCTTACCTGGCAGGGCTTTCCCCAAAAGAAGTGTAGCTATGTCAAAAACTGCAAGGGTGGGCTCCAGCTCCCCAGCCATCTGAGGGCTGCCCCAGCTGAACAGCAAACAGCTCCAGATCTGTGTCCTCCCAGGGCCACCACATGTCTGTGACCAAACTCAAGTGGGAAACAACTTGTTTGAGGGTATATGAAACCTGGTCTCATAACAACAGAGGCATGTCCTGCCAGATGCCTTGCAGAGTCCTGCTGGGCTCTGGAATGGTGGGGAAAGAAAACAAAGGTAAATAAATTCACTCCCCAAAGCTATAAATCCGTGGTATAAAAAGGAGCTGTCAGCCACAGCTGATGGAGCACCTCTTCAGAGAACAAACTCTCTCACTTTCCTGACATGCTTTGATGAACAGTGAAATAGTTAACAGTCTTGACATTTATAGATTCTCTGGAAGAAGTGCACTCACTAGACCACACTGCTTCATGGTGGACCAGGTCACACCTTCCCTGTCGGCTTCTACTTACAAGGCTGTAAAGCATTGGCATGGGAAGATTTTATGTAATTAAAGAGGAGAATTAATATAATTTTAAGTGCCTATGGCAGAAACATTTTATACATGTAAATGCATATGCAGTGGTTTTCTGCTATAAAAGGAGAGGTAATGCTTTTTTTTTTGTTTTTTTATCTTTGCCAAAGATGAACTCTCCTCAATCAGAACCCTTCTGTAATCACATGAAAATATGAGAGTAAAAAATGAGGCTATGAAAAATAAGAATAAAAAAGATAAATTTCCCATGTTTCATAATCTTAAATATTTGCTGAGAAAACAGCAAAACAAACAGCAAGATGAAACAGAAATATTTTCTACTTAAATTGAAAAAGTGTGTATGTGCATGTGACCAAGAGAGACAGAAGCCTTTAATGAACACACAGCTGTTCACTCCTACCCCAACAGTTAATTCCGCCCCTAAGTCTCTCAATCAATATTGTTCTTTTCTGAGCGAACCCAGTAACTCTGTTTCTCTCTTAACTGTTTCTCATGTAACATCTGGGATTCCTTAACATCCTTCCTAAAGCTGAAATGCTGCTCTGTGTCTCATTTCTCACTCTGCCTTTTTAGTCTCTCCATCTGAGGACTTATTAGGGGTCTGGGTTGTTAATGATCTCTCCTATTGCTGTCAGACAGAGAGATGATAGAGGAACAAGTCTCATAATCCTACTTTCTGCTGTATTGTTCCCTTTTGCCTGTCAATGGAAGAAGGAAAGTGAGTTCATTTACTCTTTGTAATGTCTCAGACTGGTTGTTCTTCCCCAGAGATGTATTAAAAAAAATATTTTTCAAACCAGAGAGAAAGTGGCTTCTTTGGATGACACAAGTTGTATGCATAATCTCCAAAAAGAAGGATTATAATGTGAGGATTGAATTCCTTTGTCTGTGCTTCTTAAGTACTGAAAATGATCAGCACATTCCTGTGTAGGTACAGGCAGTTCTCCATTAACTTAAACCTCTGTTTTCAGAACTCTAATATCAGAGCCTTTGTAAAACAGGCTAATTTTCAGGTATGGCCATTTAGGAAGCTATTGTTGGCTTGCTGTTTTTTTTTTTTTTAATAATATGGGATGGTAACTTAATCCTTTTAACTGCATGTTGTGGTGATCCTTACCTTTAACATCTGGAGAAATGGACACCTGATAATGCTGTTCTGCACAGCTATTTGTGAAAGACAAAGTGGGTCAATCACTGCAGTGAGAACAGTGCTCGCCCGACCAGACACTCTGATTAAACATGATGATTAAGCAGATGTATATTCTCTAGTGTCCTCCTAAAACCTGCATGAGATCTCAATGTCTTCTTTTTCAAATAGAATTTTAGAGTAAAACCAATATAATTTAGAAACAGAAGAAATAATTCATAGTCTTAGTTTATATTGTGCCCACTACAAACAAGCTGATGCTCTAGTTATCTCATGTAATACAGATTCAATACAAAATGGAAATTTTTTTATTTAAATGACCGTGTAATCACATTGCAATCAGTATACATATAAACCTTTAAACATTGCACAAAAGCTCTTTTAACTGATTATTTTTGTAAGTGTTCACTGAAATCTGTGGAAGTTTAGTCCCCAGTTAAAAAGCCCCCTGTCCTTGATCATTCAATATACTCAGTGACACAGCACTGCAGATGGATAAACCAGGTCCCAGTAGGTTTGGATGCTTTTAAACTATATTGCAAAATCTGTCTATTAATTGTTATGTCATCATAGAATAATGTGGAAAGCCTCTGCTCATAAATGAAAGTGTCCAGTGGTTGTTCAGATTTTTTTTGAAAAGTCACAAGGATTTTCAGCTGAGCACTGAAAGTAAAATATGAACTGCATTTTGAAGCTTGTGTTTTGAAAGCCCATTGTGTATTAATATTTAATTTCTAATATAACATTTCTACAATCTATATTTATATAAAGCAGTAAGAAGTTACAGTATAATAAAGAACTATGATATGTTTTTAATAAAGACTATTTTTACACATGAAGTTTTGAAGACACTTAAGGGATCACAATGCTCATAGATTTTCATGCCTTCAAAAGATAGACAGTGTTTTGTTTAAAAGGATCTATTTTTTATCATTGACTAAAGGATCATTGACTGAATTCCTGAGAATGTGTTCATATGTTTCTGAGCTTATATTTCACCACCATAATTTGCACCAAAAAGTAAAGAGAAAAAAGACAGGTTTTGTTATCAGGGAAGTAAAAGTCAATAGACAGAATAAAGGGTAACTCAACGGGCAACTAAAATTGTTTTCTAATATTAATTTAATTATCGTGCCACTGAATGTTTCAATTGCCTCAGGCAGAATTTTTCCCATGCCTTCAATATTCCTTATATTTACTAATGAAATATGGGGTATAAAAATTACAGGAGCTAAATTATTTATCAAATTCCATTTATTATATAAATATTTGTTTGTCTTTGTTATTTTTAATGTTAATTTCCTTAACCAAGTAACCTCTATGATATCAAAGCATTTAAAGGATCAGGAGTGAATTTTTTGTTTGAATATAATTTATTAAGAGTCCCACAGCCTGTCTTTTCAAATAACATAATGCATTTTGTGCAGCTAAAATCCTAGTTTGCACAATTTTTGCAAGTTATGTATTGCAACCACTAAAAAAAAATTAAAAATTCATCTAAAATTTACTTTTTAATTTTATGAAACTCACAGTGCTTGACATGCCCTTTAGACTCCCTCTCAACAACAACAAGTTTTCCAAAGCTATGTGGCATAGTACAAAAGGATATACCAATATGTATTTTATTTTCTGAAAGAACTGACCTGCTAGTAGGCGTTCAGATTACTGACACCTACCATTAGGTGTCTGCATAGGGATATTTTCTTTCTTTTTTTGTTTTGTTTTGTTTGCTTTTGGTTTGGTTTTTGGGTTTTTATTAATCTAAAAGATGTCTATATATTGAAATAAACATGTTTGGTGGGAAAGGATCGGTTTCGATAATTTTTTTCTCTAAAAATTTGTCAAAGGAAATCTCTAGATAATTTACAGGTAGCAGAGACAGTTGATGAGCTTCTGAGCTCTTTTCAGGGTCTGTGTTCATACACATCTAGAAAAGCTGCAATTTTTTCCCCACAGTGTCAGCCAAAGAAAATGTCACGGTAAATTGAAGTGACTGAACTACGACTGACATGTGAGAAGATTCCAGGTCTAGCTAAAATCTGACCTGTCTCTTCCATCCATAGCAAAAGTAAGAGGTTGGATGATTAAATTTTATTCTCTCTTCTTCACCTGCAGTGAAGATGAGATCATCTGTAGTGGATGATTCACCTCCCAGCTTCAAAAACTCTGAATCTTGAGAGCCTCTTTTTATATAGCCGAGTGATCCGATCAGGAAATCACCTATCTAGAGGCCATCCTGACACCATTCTGTAGTGAACCCCACTCTGGGGGGCCACAAAGAAGAGGAGACTGGCTGACCTCCTGTTTTGTCAGCTGAAATTTGGGCGCGTTGATCTTGCTGAACTGCAGAGAGCACCTTGCCCTTCTGGGTCATTGTCATCATCATGAATCGCAAACATGATGTAGGCTGGGGCTGGAACACATGCCAAGGGTCATTCTAATACCCTGAAACTGGGAAAAAACCCCAGATTGTAGTTAATATTACATTTTCTTAACAAGAGTAATTTCACAGGCTATAGTATTCTCTGTGTGTTTCTAAGCTATCTGTCATTATATATCTACAAAGAATTCCTTGAAAATCAGCTCTACAAGGAGAAGAGTGTATGAAATTTCAATGCATCATTTTCTGTTGGTAGGGTAAGGTTTGTTGGATTTCTGTTGACTTTTCTAGCAGAGATTTTAGGGATTATTCAGAGATTACAAATCAACATGAAGACCAGCTTTGAAAGATAGGATGCACTGCTCACTATGATTTTTATGAACTAATCTCTAATGGCTCTTTGGGAAAAAAAATCAACTGAAACTTATATTCCATTGCATACATTAGCAATGACTACTTATTAATCTTATAACCTTTTCTAATTAACAGAGTAAATTCTAAAATGAATACAAATTGAATGTATCCAAGGATAAAATATATTCAGCTATGGAATGTGCTCTTACATTTGCTGAAATATCTATGAAGTAAGTGGTGTGTCACAGAAATAATCTGTTCAATCCCTTTTGCTTTCACTTTTAGGCAAGAAGGAAAGCAGTGCCAGCAGCTGGCACTTTGCAAGTAGCAATCTTATATATCATCACAGGCATGGACAGGAAAATTGCATTGTTGCTGCTGCTGCTGCTATTGCAGCTGCTGCTGTTTACTGTGTGCTGCAGCCCTTTCTTCCAACATGTGACTGATGAAAAGCAGAAGAGAAATCTGAAGGACAATTTTAAATCTTACATCCTAAAGTTGTCAGGTGCAATGCACAAACTGATCCAGAGGATGAACAACGCTTATAAAAAACCTGCTACATGAAACAACAACAATTTGCTCCATCAAATCCAGCATGGACAAAAGTGCATGCAGGAGCCATCATCATAAAAAGAGGCACAAATGCCTGTAGAGATTAGGACATGGTAAAGGAAGAAAAAATACCTATAGGTATTTCCTAGCAAGAATCAAACTGATATAGCTACATGAACAAGCAAAAACTATCAAGAGATTGAATCTAGTTGTAGCAAAAATTTAACAGATTTGGTATTCAAGGAAGGGAAACTTTATGTGCAGTCCTTTAGAAGCATCTGACTCTCTCTCATTCCACTGTCTTCAGGAATTAAAAAGCTGCATTAAACATCCAGCTTTACACTTTCTTATCCAGGAACCAAACAGAAGTCCTAGAGTACAAGTGATACCTTACTTCAGCTGGAACCTATTTTGGCACTCAGCTCTGGAATAGAAGGATATATATGTTTTATTTGTGGGAAAACAGCTCAAATTCGAGGAAGCATCTGCAGAACCAGAATTACTATTTTACTGCAGTAATTACTTAGAGAAAACAAGAAATATTAAACATAAAAGAATAAAAATCATAACTATTTTTTATTTATACTGCCCATAACAAAAACTTCAAAAATATCCATTTATGACAATTGTATCAGTCCCATGATACACCAAACAAGATAGGCAGGATAAATCTGGGATTGATAATTATGGGTATATATTTGTCTTTTAAATGTACATTTCTGGATTTAAGAATATAAGTGTAAGGCATACAGGCTTCCTTCAGTGATACCCAGTGACAGAAATCATGTCAGCAGGCACAAAGTGGAACCAGGAGGTTCCCTCTGAGCATCAGGAAACAGTTTTGGTTTTGTTTTCCTGTGAGTGTGACTGAGCATTGGCACAGATTGCCTGGGGATATTGTGGACTCTCCATCCTTGGAGATATTCAAATACCACAGTACCTGGTTCTTAGCAACTGGCTCTGCATGGCTTGGCTTGATCAGGGGGTTGGATCAGATGAACTCTGGAGGTCCCTTCCCATCTCAGCTGTTCTGTGATAACATCATTAAATCATATACGATAAAAAAAATCTATGACTTAATGAAGTTGTCTGTTTAATTAAGAAAAGTAACTTCTAAAGTAATGCCATAAAGCAAAATTATGACTCCTTTGCAGCTGAGTAAGTTTAGCCCAGAGACATTTTATAGGTGTTAATGTGTGTGGCTGAACATAGCTATTAAATATGTTGAGTCTTTTTCACTCACATCCCCAAAGCCATTTAGATGTTAAAGTTCCACAGACTGAAATTTATGAAATTATGATTAAATTGAAATTAACTGACTTCTAAGTGCCTAAAACTCTCCAAGGTATTTGGTCCTCTCTCTTCAACAGAAAAACATGTCAAACAGGAGACTTCCACCACTACATAGTTGCCTTGGTACTGCTCTTCTTGAGCTATATGACTGACATTGTGCTCTGTAAAATTACCAAAATGAAAACTGATTTTTAATGGAGTTTTCTGTTCTTATTACCATTTCAAAATGTATACAAATATTACCAAAATAATAACTCAAAATTGAGGCGCTGCAGTCAATGTTTATACAGTTTTACATTCATATTTTCCTTCTCCTTCAAATCAGGTAACTTCATTGTAACTTTCTATGAGTGCTGTAAACACAAAGCCAGGGATGCTATGCCAGAAAATATATTATATTAGCACAAAACCCAAGGAAGATTATTGAGAGGTGAGAGCTAAAAATATAAAACAACAAACTATTGATTTTTACTGCATCTGCCTCCAAAAGGCCACAAGATTCTGGGACTCTTCTGGTGTCTTGTATATGGTATGGGCTATTGTGTTACCATGGTTAGATGAGCAATTCCATGAAGACCAATATTATTAACTACTGAAAAATTGATAAAACATATTAAATCAGTGCTTTTAAAGTCATCTACACATGTTTGCAGTCGATATCCATGAATCAGAAGCTTTCCTTGAGTTTCTATTGCAAGTTAGCATACTGCATCTTATCACCTAGTTCGAGAATACTGGATACATCTGACATAATTAGAGAAATTTTGTCACATCAAGGTTATTTGAGCTATGTATACTATTATAGGATTCAGTATTAATTTGCTGTGTGAAGTAAGCAAGGAGATAGAGGTTTGGATGGAATGGAAAAACTGTAGACATCTCATAATCTGAGTCTTGTAATTTGCAATTCTAGCACAAGTCAAAAATCATATTCATTGCAGATGAGTGTCCCCTTGACGGAAAAAAACCCCAGCAGAAATGAGAAAGAAACAATCTCCCCCTATACACATACCCCCAAGAAAACCCATATTTTGCACATAGGATAGAACATAGGACAGAATATCTTCGGGAGGGAAATTGAAATGCGTTAAGTTCTATTTTGAGCAACACTAACCCCAGATTTTTATCCCTTTTTTAGTAACATGGTGATGATTGACAGACATAAAGCCACCACAGTATGCATACAACCATTCATTATAGCCATCACTAACTTCTGATGTCAGCCCACATCCTCCTCAGCTAAAACTATGTCAATCAACATCACATGGCCCCAGTTTTCTTTTTTACTCATTCCAACACATCTTCACTATTATAAAAATCCATTTTCTTATTTGGAGATCCTTAGAAGGGTCTCTTGCAAAAAAAACCCAAATGATTTTGTAGTGAGAAGGAAACATGGCAATGCAGGAAAATCATGTCTTTGCAGTGATTTTTCTGGTCAGCTCCAGAGGCCATAGGATCCATTGGAAATCTGAACTGTAACGTCACAGGCAATTCCTACTGTTCAGCAAACAGATGACACAGGTGTTCACATTGGACAAAAGTATTGGAAGCCCTACCAACATTCAAGCATTCTGTTTCAGCACACTCTCCCATCTGCATTGTGCCATCCATTCCTAGGCTACCATTCAAGAATCTGAGTTTTAAAGTCTTCTCACTTTGCTCTGGTTTTGTATGAAAACTGCCTCCTTGAGCATACACATATCCCAGTAGCTGTTGTACATGTAGTTGTCTAGTCAGGGCACTTCCAAGGACAAACCATGCAACCAAAAGATAAAGCTCCATGCCTCCATCTATTTGAAAGTTTCTTAATATTCTGTATATGTTTAATCCTCTTTACTTGCTGCTTCCTCAATTTGTCATACATATGCATCCTTCCTGCTGACACCAAACTTAAAAAAAAATTTGCATTCCATGGGTAATGGCCTCCTCTCAGACACCTGGGAAATTATCCTTCTCCGTCTGGCATCTTTTATCAGAAAATCCAGTTTCCCTCTATGATAGGGTTAGCACCAGTGCAATTATGGCTGTCACAACACAGTCGCCCCAGAGTAGTAGGCTCAGTGCACCCCACTAAAATAAGTAACAAAGAGTAATTAAAGTTCCCATTCACACAGATTCCATTCCATCCTGTCTTTTTGAGGAAAAGGGAGTTAAACACAAGCCTGAACTGCTGTATAGGGGTTATGACCCACCAGTGTCTGGGTTGCCTCCCTTACTGTCTGAATTAATTTTCTTCTTTCGGGATGAAACTAAAGCTGGCATTTTAAACTCTTACCTTTCAAAAAGCATTTTGGGTTGTCTTCCTTAGCAAGTAGTTTTTCTTTATTCCCTCCTGGTTATATTTAGCCAATTTCTATTCCTCACATCCTCATTTTTCAGCTTTCTTTCATACTTTGATTAACTTGATTGATATTCCTTCAAACCTACTATCAAAGTTTAATAAAGCAATACAAACATCCCCTGGAATATATGCCAGGTCAGTTTAGTATGACATGGCTCTTAAAAGTTGACAAATATCAGGGTGTGACTTGAAGAAACAACGCCATTTGGCTATCTCCTTAGCACAACCAGAAGGACCTCTTTGCAAATATCTCCTGCTGACCTGCTTGCTCCTTGTGATGGGAAAACAACAACCCCCTCTACTTTAAAACTCTGCCAGTGAGAAATATTTTGGTCTCTCTATTCTGTAGGCGATACATAGTCAATGAAAGGTCTCTGGCGAAGTATTCCTCCTCCACTGAGGAGGTGGCAGACAGGCATGGACATGGGAGAGGGTCAGAGGTATCAGCTGAACATTTTACAAACAGTTGGTGGGGCAAACCACAAAAATCCCATCCCCTTAAAGCTACCTTCTCCTTTCCCTTCCTCCCTTCCATCCCTCTGCTCTGTCACATTGAATATCTCTTGAAACATGTGAGGAATGGGTGAAAGAAAGAACACTGAAACCTTGGGAAGGGGAAGAGCCAAGAGATTCCTGGAGCTGAATCTCTTCAGTATAATGGTGGCAGAGAGAGAGCAAAGCCCCCAGCCCTTGCCCCTAAGTACTGCTCTGCTGGGGAATGTGTCCAAAAA
Organism: Melozone crissalis; assembly: GCF_028551555.1. Lineage (NCBI taxonomy): Eukaryota > Metazoa > Chordata > Aves > Passeriformes > Passerellidae > Melozone > Melozone crissalis. The sequence continues at coordinate 54,220,619 of NW_026535791.1, read as the reverse complement.
TGGCCTACTCCTGAGAAGTAAAGAAAAGAAGCACACAGGGGAAGGCTGTGATGGTTTGAAGGACTAGAAATCACAAGACTGAAGATTGACTTTTGGGCTGAAAAAGCAGCCTTGCCTCCAGTTATTGATTACCAAAGAGACAGAGCTGGTAATTCCGGTTGTCCCAGGTAGAACAGGGCTGGCAGGTTATTCTATTAAAAAAAAAAAAAAAAACAAAAACCAAAAACAAACAAAAAAAAACCAAAACCCCCCCCCAAAAAAAAAAAAAACCAAAAAACAAAAAACCAAAAAAACCCAAAAAACCAAAAAAACCCAAAAAACCAAGACAAACAAACCAACCAAAAAAAGCCAACAAAAAAAAGAAAAAAACAACAACCAAGCCCTAATCTACAACTTTGTCTTATTTATCTGTTTTGTTAAGGCTTTATGGCTGTGTTGAAAAAGAACTTCTCCTTTTGGGGAAACCCTGGTGCTGGGGTTGACAGTTCCAGAGTTCCTGCTGCTGCATTTATAAGGGGATCTGTGCATCATGCTTGAATTAAAGGAAAAAAAAAAAAGTGACATGTCATGATTACTTGATTGATGGCAAACAGGCTTCCAGTGAGGAGGCAGGAGAATCAGAGCTCTTGCAACACAACACAGAAGATTAATGCTAAGTATATTAGTATTGATGTAGGCAGTAGATTACACTTAATAAACTGTTTTAAATGGTATCAACAGCCAAAAAAAAATGTGGATGCAAGGAACTCACACAGTCTGATCAACAATGGAATTTCAGATGTTCTTTAAAAGATCACATGAATTATAGTAACTTAGAATAGTTGGAATTAAATTTGGAAATTCATCTTCATTGTTTGAGTGTTATTCAGTGTTATTTCAGTACTATCTTGCTTTTCAAGGCACAGATAAAACCACCAGAAACACAGGGAAACACTTCTACCAGAGTCCCTTCTTTCTCATCATTAGGAATCAGTACTATATCTGATGGACTCCTCCAGCATGAAGAATATGGTTGCTCCCTGTCTGGGACCTTTTATGTGAGAGGCCTTTGCACACCCTATAAATTCAAAGATATGAATGTGGTAAAAGTACTACATATGATAGAGACTAATTTCTCAGCCATATGGTTTTTCTCTGTTTCTGTAATCTGGTTCAAGAATCTGTGTTATCTAACACTGAGCTGAATGGGAGCTATCTGTGCTCTGGCAGTAACAGAGCACCCGACTGAAACATTCACTGGAACAATAATGTGTCTTGAACACTGAAATAATGCATGCTCCAAAACCTTTATAAAAAACCAGACTTCACAGCTGCAGAGGGCAGGGAATACTCACAGAGCATTAATAAATATCACAAAAGAAGGTCACCCTTTAGTTTAGACAAAACTTTGTGTTCCTGGGAAAAGAAAAATCTAAACTGGCTGAAAAATGCCTTCTTAAAGCAATGTTGAACTACAGCAGAATGCTATATTATATGGCAGAACATAAGGTACCTAATTCTCAGAGTTAAGTCACAGATAGCTGGGAGTACTTGGTAATTGAAAAATGATCCCCTTCTAGTTATGAGTTGATATATGGATTCATATATCCTGATTGTAGGCATCAGACATACATTCCTTTTACCCTGCAATAATGTTTTCAGGGCATACACAAGATCATTAACCCACAGCAAAGAGATGACAACATTGACCTAGCAGTAAAACTGTTCTTATATCTTCCACTTATGAAAGATAGTGAGTTTTTTGTCAAATTTTAAGGTTTTCATTAAAACACATTCATGTTTTTATAAAAAAAAGTGAAAAAGTCCAAATTTTCATAATCTTTAAAAAAAATTCTAAATAAAAAGAGGAAGAACACAAATGAAGAAAGAAAAAGGAATTGATCAAGAAAAAAATATTTTTCTCAAAATAGTTAATATTTGAAATAAAATCCAATTAAATTTATATCATCTGGTTTTCCTCTCTAATTATGCAACTCAAAGTTTCATAATAAAAAACCAAAATGCCCCATTTCAGATGAATATTTTGCTTTATTACAGATAGTTCTTTGAAAATATTGTGATTGCTGAGAACTGTTTGCCACTATGACTGCATATCACACAGTTTCAATCTAAACTAATGTGGCAAACATTTAAAAAATAATTTAAAATGTATATTCTGTAGCTAACAATCATGAATTTTCAAGTACTTCATCACAAAGCTTTCCATCACCTCCTGCAGCTCCAGCCTTTCATAGAGAAATGTTTTGCTGCTACTCTTTAAATTACCATGCTTTTCTGTGCAGAAAAGCTGCTTACATTAGGAATACATTCAAGCACCTAAATTCCTAACATGTGACATGTATTGTTATTTGATGTTGTGTTTTGTTTATGATATTCCAAAGTGCACTTCATGTGGTGTGACAATGGTATGCCCTTGATCAATTCTTATATCTTGCAGAAAGATAGGAGCAATAATTTCTTAGGGGATCATAATTATTGGTGAAGACTTATTAGAATCACTTTTACCCATTGAAGATGTGGCAAAATGAAGAAAATAGTGCCAGTGTCACCTGTTCTGGCATATTTCAGGAAGCATTTTAACAGCTACTGTGGAAGATATTATCATAAAGGTTAACAGTTTGGAGACCATAACAGTTATCTTAATGGGTTTTTAGAAATTCCAGTTACATCCTTTTCTATTTTTTTCCAAAGAGTATTCTGAAGGTTTATAAAGGAGACTTAATGATGTGCATGCTTGTGCATTATGAGATTTTGTGGATCAGTATTCCAGACCTGAAAGCACAACCAGGAGGACCTCTTTGCAAATATGTAAGCTGTTGGTGTGCCTTTAGGGCAAAATAGTTAGTTATTTAATCTGGGAGCCATGGCAACATAGAGGTGCAAGATCAAGTACAGATTGAGTTCAAAGGATCAGGTTGTCAAGCAACATCTTAAATGAACTCAGGTCTGGCATGGATCTCCAGATATATCTATGCAAGTTAAATCAAGGCTTTTTAACTGTCAATGTTACTTAATCTTATTCATACAAGGACACTGAGAAAAAGCTGAGGACAGACAATGTAGTTAAACATGTAGCAACACACAGTGGCTTCAGTACCTGCCTTCAAAGGCCTCCTAACAATACATTAGTTTAAATAAAATAGATAATTATTTTTGCCTGGAAGGCTCTGGAATCTTTCCTATAAATGTTTAGTGTTTAATGACTACCATTGAATGCATTAATCATGAACCATTTATATTTTCATCATGAGGGATAAGAAGCGTAGGTAGGCAGGGAAACCATGTAGTCCATTTGCAAAAACTGACCTTCAGAGGACCAATCAAAGTTTTCAGTTTACTTTTTAGGGCTGAGATACTTCTCTCTTCTCTACTTTGATGAAAGGAGTACCTTTGTTAATACTACATTGTTTCTCTGGTGCGTTTCTCATTTTTTTTCTGGTGTTTTGATCATACCTCCAACTCTTCCTTTGCCTCACCATCAACATTTCTGCAGGTAGGTCTTCTTCTCATGCAGCTTGTGGGCACCTCTCCAGCCATGCCCATACCATCCCTTCCTCTGCACATGTCCTTTCCTGCCTCCACCTCAGCTGTCCCTGCTGCCAATGCCAGGGCAGTGAAAGTTTAAGTTTAGCAGGACTTCCCCTAATTAAAGAATTGTTGAATAAAAGGACAAGGTGAGGTGAGTAGAGGAGTCTTACAAGAAATTAAATTATTTAAGGGTGTTTTATTAGACGCATCCACCAGTTGAGGAAACTTAGCTGCAGATTCACTTATTTGCGTTGGTGTGTCTTCTTGAAGTAGTGATTAAACCTTTTTCGTAAACCTCATTCCCTCACTTCATTGAATTTTCACCCTGAATATCTTTTGTTAATCACTTCTTAAAGTTAGCAACAGTGTTCATCTCTTCTTTAGAAAATGCTGCTTCTCTTTGATGATGAAAATGAGGAAAATTGCAATGGAATAAAGAGTACATAAATTTGATAGACAGAAATAGAACAAAAATACAGGAAACATTTCTGTGGAACTGAAATTTAACTTTCTGCTGAAATCAGGTTACTAACTTCTTAAGTATTTGATGAATTATTCTAATTCATTTCAATCATGCAAAACTAAATCCAAATTAATATTGAAACATGGATAAAGAAACCATGCTCTTCTATCATCACTAGGCTTGATTTTCATCTAAGGTGATTAGTAAAAGCTGTAGATGGTCCACTAAAAATTGCATATTATCTCTCCTAAATGATCAGTTACATTGGGTAGGCTTCCTAATATGATATTCCTTAAACAGATTTATATCCTTTGAATTTTCTAATTAATGTTGACAAGTACATGCCACTTTTGTTAAGGCAATTAATAATGCATAAGTTTGGAGAGTCTTCTGCTTCAACTCTGAACTTTTTTCACTATTTTTTGTTCCAGAAAGATTGACACACTAAAATCTTCAGAAATATCTCTTTCCTTCCTTGTTTATTTGGAGGGTTCATTGCTAACTTCTCTATTGTGTTCTTCTATGAATTATGAATTGCTAGAAACAGAAACAAACAATCAGGACCCCAGCCCATTTAGACAGTTATCCGCCCAGAGGAAATCATCACCCTTTGGTTATTTTTATTTTGGACAGATTGTATCTGGTTGCATTATCTGAGGAAGGCAGTGTCAATAATTATTAAGAAGTGAAAGGAAATGTATGCTCATAGTATTCATGCAGAACTGTAAGAGAAGTGCATGAGTCTGAGTCTGATATTTTGCTAATGTCAAATTACTTCCGTTTTAAATATGGCTGTACTTAATATTTTGGTGCAGCTAATGTAGATAGAACGAGACTTTTTTAATGAGCTTATCCAGCTGCTGCTTTGCAGTTTAACCTTGTAAGCACAAAACTGAACAAGGATTAATTTATGGTTCTAAGTGATGTTACTCCTTTGGAAGCTACATTTTAATAGGCTTTAGAGTTTTATTTAGTAGTAGCAGCAATTTGGCATTATATTTGACATGTTATTTGACACTACTTAGGATCATGATGTTACCTTGTAATGGAAGTAGGTAAAGAGCAGAGTTACAACGAGGAAGAGAAATGAGAACACACAATTATTCTCTTAGTGATTCATACCAAAACAAACTTACATGTCCCTAAGGACAAATTTTATTTGAACAGAATTAGAAACATGTGTAACATATATTTTCAGTCTAGGATCATAGCATCTATTCCAACAAACCTGAATTAGTTTCCATTAATGTCTTTCATTTAAAAAAAGGCACAAATAAAACTTGGATGCTTGTCTAAACATATTTAAAAGTAGGTGAAGTAATGAATAATTTCTTCATCGCTAGAGGCACTCATGTTTCTTAAGTTAATATGTCTTATCTGGCCCAACATTTACTTTGTCAAAGTATTTGGTAACATTATATTATTGTAACATTGACCAAAATAGTCTGGTGAAATCACACTTAAGTATTTATTTAATTTTATTCAGGGAATAAGGATAGACTAAACATAAAAGCTGCTGGCAATGCTGTCCCAGATCAACAACAACTTCAAAACCAGTGTTTCTGGATTGCTTCTTCCTCTACAATTACCTTCAAGAATTTCTCTTTCAGCACAATTTCAGGGGGAAACCTATGTGTTTAATTTTATTGTTTACGATTAACATAAATATATACCTCTGGCAAACCTCAAAGTAATTTTTGCATTAAATTTATGTACAAAAATGTAGGCACTTAGAGGGAATTCCTCCACCAATTACAGGGTTTTATAGTTGTCCAAGTCAAACAGATGTTTTTATAGGATGACACAAGTTTTTGGCTTGGAGGGGACCTTAGACATCTAGTTCCAAGCTTCTTGCCATAGGCAGGGACACCTTCCACTTGACCAGGTTGCTCAAAGCCCCATCCAACCTGGCCTTGAACACTTTCAGGGCTGAGGTATCAACAACTTCTCTGAGCAACCTGTTCCAGTGTCTCAGGATCTTCAGAGTAAAGAATTTTAATATCTCATCTAAACCTGCTCTCTTTTTGTTTAAAGCCATTACCCCTTTCCCATCACTACATGCCCTGGTAAAATGTCCCTTTCCAGCTTTCTTTTAATCCCCTCTAGGGACTGGAAGGCTGCTCAAAGGTGTGTATAGAGCATTCTCCAGGATCAACAGCATCAAATCTCACTCCCTGTCTTCACAGGAGAGCTGCTCCAGCCCTCTTATCATCTTCGTGACCCTTCTCTGGACCAACTCCAACATGTCCATATCGTACCTATGCTGGGGGCCCCAGGATTCAGTACTACAGGTGGGGTGTCACTAGAGAAGAGCAGTGGGGAAGATTCCAGTACCTTCCCTGCTGCCCACACTGCTTTGGATGCAGCCCAGGACACTGTTGGCTCTCTGGGCTGCAAGCACACATTGATCAGTTGTGTTGAACTCCTTGTCAACCAACACCACCAAGTCTCTCTTGAGCTGCTTTAAATCCATTTTCCACCTGTATTTGTGCTGGAGATTACCCCAACCCACAGGCAGGACCTTGCACTTGGCCTTGTTGAACTTCATAAGGTTTTCTCCTCTCAAGCCTGTCCAGGTCCCTCTGGATGGCACCTCTTCCCTCGAGTATGTTGATCCCACCTGACAGCTTGCTCTTTTTTGGCAGACCTGCTGAGAGTGCACTCAATCCCAGGCCTGGACTCAAGCCCATGATCCCAACAAAGGCATTAAACAGAGCTGGTCTGAACACGAGGCCCTGAGGAACAACCCTTGTCACTGGTCTCCACCTGGACATTCAGTCATTGACCACAACCATTTGACAACCATCCAGCCAATCCATTGTCTGCCAAGTGATCCATCTATCAAATCCACATCTCTCCAGTATGGAAACCAGGATGTTGTGTGGGACAGTGCCAAATGTTTTGCACAAGTCCGGGCAGATGAGATCACTCACTACTCCCTCAACCACCAATGATGTAACCCTGTCCCAGACAAGCACCAAACTTGTCAGACAGGATTTGCCCTTAGTGAAGGTATCAGCTGTCACCAATCACCTCCTTATTTTCCATGTGCTTTAGCATAGTTTCCAGGAGGATCTGCTCCATAAACTTGCTAGGCACAAAGGTGAGACTGGGTGACCTGTAGCTCTCCGTGTCTTCCTTCTTACCCTTTTTAAAAACGAGGGTTATGTTCCCTCTTTTCCAATCAGTGGAAACTTCACAAGACTGCCACAACTTCTCAAACACACTTCCAAGTATACATCAATATACAATACACATCCCAGTACAGCAGAGCTGGTGTACATTTTTTTTATATCTTTCTGTGGTTACTTGAAAAATTCATATATTTTATACTTGAATCCATTTTCCCTGGATGTTAGTTTATTTGATATCCTTTCAACAGCATTTTATCTGTGGAGTCATAAGCCAATGTAACAGTTGCTAATGCTGGGCTTAGCTCATTTCTATCTCCATGTGTGAAATGCTTCTTTCACCTCTCATTTAAATATTTTTGTCCTCTTTTTTAACAATGGAATCTAACAGATTTAGAGTTGCTTCTTGTGACCCATGTAAAAAGGTACGTATTATAGCTGGATAGTAGCTGATCATCAATTGTTTTGGATTTATTTTCCCAGAAAGCTTTTAATTGTTCTGCTGTTTTTTTATTCCTTTTTATCTAGTACATTCTACATCATGATCTTTATGGTAAACAGTATCCTAGTAACAGAAGTAACTCAGAAAAAAATATTAACTTGCATTGCATTTTCAAAAAAAAAGCAAGGCTGGAGGCAAGCTTACATATATCTGATGGATATTGCCTAAAATTATGGAATTGGAAAGGTTGGAAACACCTGGCAATTAAAACATGCTAAATGTTTTTGGTTCAGAGTAAATTAAATATATTGATAGTATAAGCAAAATATTATGCATTGCTTAATCTTCTCTTCAATGGTCTCAATCAGCAAAATTCCTGGATGCAGTGGAAATTGCAAACTTTGTTTAAATGTCCTGCTGTACTAGGATCTTTCTCCTTGTGTTCTTACAAGTCATGTGATAATACAGAATATTCTGAAATAAAAACCATTAAGGTGCTGCAACTAGTTTTATACCTAATATAAAGCAGCGTAAACATTTTTAACTTAAGAAGCAAACTGCAAAAATGGAGTTTGTTAGCAGATGGAGCCCTAAAATATTTTTCATGCATAATTCAGTGCAGTTTATATGTTTGCTTGGCTGCAAAGTATTTCTGAAGATTCAAGAAGATAGAAAATGTGTCATATGCATATAACAATGTAAATTTTTTAACACTTAAATATCCACCACAGTAGAGGTGGAAGGCTGTATTTTAAATTTCATGACATTTTTTTCTAGAAGTTCAGCAGTATTCTTCAATTCAAGTCCTTTCAAAACAATCATAACTAATGTTAAAAGAACATGAAAATTGGAAAATATCTTGAGTTACTGTTAGCAAAACTCTATTATAATTGAAATATTTCACCACAGTAAAATAATTAAAGCAGCATCAAAATGACTAATATGATCTTAAAAACAAATTGTCTGACCTCTGTAATGATGACACTTTTTTTAAGTACTTCCAATGAGATATTTCTTCTCTTACTTGCAGATCATGGTAGAGACAAAAAGAATGGAAGATCCATGCCAACAAACCCCAAGGAAAAAACCAAGAAAACAAAGACGTGTATCCTTTAAATAAAGTGCTTTCAGTGAAAAATAGGCATTTGGTTGCAAAATTCTGACTATGATGATCCATTTTAAATTTCATAAATACTTTCCTACTTAAAAAACATTTCAAAGATGCAGAAGAAAGAAGTAGAAATCTACTCCCTAAAAACAGGTGTTGTGGGATTTTATTAAAAGTTTAAACAGTTTAATGTTTAAATGTTTATGCTGTTTAAACTGTATCCCGTGTCTTTTTTTTTTTTTTTTTTTGCCTAAGAAAAAAAGAAAGCACATTATTAGACATGACTAGTAAAATCTTCACACAGCCACACAAGCTAGGATTTACCCATCTTGGTTTTGTCTGTCCTGGGTAGAAATTGGGACAAACTCAGGTATCTTCATCATCTAACTTAAGTAAATCTCAGACCTAGAACTCTATTTCTACCTACAGTGGTTTCTAAATTCTTCTGTAGGCAGGGAATACAGCCTCCCTGTGTCATCTAAGTACTTTGATCCTACTTTCAGAGCACTACTGGCAGTGTGAGAATGAGGTCCTTTCTGCACACGCACAGTATTTCTAAGCCTGGGATCAAAGAAGACAGATAATACTTTCAAGCCTCCTCTCCTTGACATTTTTCTAGATGGGACGTGCAGTTAAAACAAAGCATTCCTAAGCATCTGCCTGGGTGTGAGAAGAGGATGGGCAAGGAGAAGTACGCTGTGCTTTCTGCCTTTTTTGTAGGAGTTTTGCTGCTCTGAAGCAAGGGCTGCTACTCTCACCAGGTCAGGTGTTGAGTAATGGAGACAGAAAGTGACTTCATAGCCATAAGGTATATCCCTCTCTGCTCCAGAGGCAATGTGTGTACCTTATGTGATTAGAAACACTTAATCAGTCTTGAAGTTTCATAGTAAAGCTGTCATCACAGCCCAGGTGAGTGTCCTTACCGCTAGGGAATTTTGCCCTCTTCTTAGTTTGCTGCATTTAAAATTTTTGACCATGCAGAGGCACAGTCAGAGGATGAAGAGCTTTTTTTTTCATTGACAGTCTGTACACTTTCCTACATCATGATTTCTACATTCCCCAAAAATGTATCTGGAGAGCAAAAGGAAAAACACAGGAGATAGCTTAACCATAGGTTTAATATGTGAAGATGGAGACTCTCTACATAGCCTTGAATGGAGTGCATAAAAACTGAGCATGGGCAGTATTCCTTTAGTACACATTGCTGCATCTGCTGGAGCTCTAGCATTCATTTTTGTCATTAATCCAGAAAGGGCAGAGTGCTTAGCTGCTGGGGTTGGTCTTTTGTGGCTGAATTTTCTTGAAAGATAATCAAAGAAGGTTGTGATTTGCTAGCATAAAGCTTAGTACCAGAGAGGATTTCCATTTATTTTTGGTAAATTTCATAGAGGAGAAGGATGGGGTGTGAGGCAGCTCATTTTGCAGAGTAATATGCTTTTGAAAGCTTGGTCTGCGATGACACATCTCTGAATTACTCTGTCTCTCATGGGTATCAGACAGGGAAATGTTAGGATCTAAAACTGATCCTAACAATCACGCTGAAGTTTAAACAGTCTCCAGAAGAGTGGCATTGATCAGTTACTTCCCGATGTATTGCATATGACAATGCAAGGTTGACACTTACAAACCAATCAGCACATTCTCCTACACCTGAGTATAAATATTGTCTGCTTGGCAGGAGGAGCTATAACATAAAAGATAACAATGAGGAAAAAAAAGACAAAATTCTCGCACATAGCACAAATTTCAAGTATTCTTTTTATCGTTAACAGCACAGGAAAACTATTCTTAAAGTTTGAGGATTTTTCTTCATTACTTTGTTTTTAATTTGTGAGCAAGAAAGACCACATTAACTCTCTCGCAGCCCAACTTGAGTCCATAAGGCTTTTGAGATGCTTTGTATCTAATCCTTTGTAATAAGTATTGCTACCCAGAGCAACTTTGTATCAAATTATCTTAAAATAAATGTTCCAATGAAGAGCTCTGCCTTATAATTTAAACTATTTCACAGTATTTTTCACATAAATCAGGTAAAATGTCGTATTATCTGCTTAAAAAGGCTTTATTATTGGATAAAGGTAGAACAAAAAGCATTGGAGGGTTTTTATAACTGAGCTGACCCCCACATGCTGCATTTGTTATCTTCTAATATAGCTTTATTTTCCAAGGAAAGTACCTGCAACACCATTTTCTAATAGATAAGACTAACATTAATCTACATAGGGAACCTAATATGATTAATATTAAAGGGATGTTCTTTAGGCATTCAGGAGATGCTGCATAAACATGGCAAAACCTATAATTCACATCTCCCAAGCTCAGAAATGTTTCATAACCTTGACAGAGCAATTAGAGATGCACAGATAATCAAGCCAGTCGTTATCTCACTAACCAGTATGGCACAAACTCCAGTGGGAGTCTGAAATTCAGCATCTTCCACATATATAAGAAATCTTCAGTTGCTGTGCCTTGCATTGGCACAATCCCATTGTTCTCAGTACCAAACTCACAGAATAAAATTAAGGAGGGGTGGATCTTAAGAAAAATTTGCACAATCCTTTGTTTTCTGTATGTGTGGGATTCTAAGCAGATTCTTATTAGTTTTGATGTAAATAAAAGCTACGAAGAAGAGCATGGAAAAGCCATATCTGTCAGTCTTATGTGGCAAGGTGTTTCCAGGACTCTGAATTATTTGCAGTTTTAGCAGCCTGTAAACTGGGAGTCCCTAGAGCCTGGCTCAGGTCTTCTGGTCCTCCAGCAAAAAAAATGTGTGAGACTGTTGCTGCCTTAGAGTGTCAGACTAAGATCTGTCACCTCATGTACGATGATTCAGGAGCAGTCTGTTTGATATAATTATTCAGAGGCAAGAGGTGTGGGTTCCCAACTAATTTCCACCTGACATCCTGACACAGAAGGACCCTATTGCAGAACACATGACAGTCCAGCTGGCCACATATGGGACCTCGTTCCTCCTGGTCACCTGCAGTCTCTGATAGACCCAGAGGAACCAGCAATTTCACAGAATCACAGAATATTCTTAGTTGGAAGGGACCCAGAAGGATTATCAAGTCCAGCTCTTCAGTGAATAGCCCCCACGAGGATCCAACCCTGAACTCTGGTGTTATTAGCTCTGCTCTCTAACCAGCTTAACCAGTTTAACCAGCTGACCTAATCTCAGGGTCAATTTCCAGATCTCTGTCTTTAGATTGGAGATAAGCCCCAGACACTGTTTGCTTCCCTGTGGTTCCAGTGCAGAGTTTTGCCCATGCCTTTCCTCCTGCCCACATGTCTGACCAGTGCTTGTAGTGTATATGGGCAGGGTGGCTGCCTCTTGCTCCTTACTGCATATTTTGGATGCTGCACAGGCAATGCCAGAGGAAAGGGAAATGAGAGAGAAGATGAAGAAATATGTCTTAAGCACAGAACTATTATGTTCTAATGTAAGTAAAAATTATTGTAGTAATGGATGTCAAAAACATAAATTAAAACAATTTTAATAAACATAGTTCAATAGAACATATTATTTTTGTAGCTATGCTTGCACTCTTCTTCTTTTTCCCTTTTTTCCTGTATCAAGTGATATTTTAAGTAAAATTTTTTACATTGTCCACATATCTGAATATCCAGATTTCCTATTACTACAGTGTGAAATAAATGATTGCTGGCAAGTGATGATTCTCGCTGACCTGTGAAGTATATGGAACAGATTCTCTTAGTTCTCTGCAAACTTTCAGCAGGATTTAAGCAAGCTGACACCTATTACAGCGCCTGAGTGGGCCGCCGTGGTGAGAGAGACGAGAACCTTGTTTCTTGATCAGAAGGCTGGATTTATTGATATATGATATATTATACATTATAACTATACTAATAAGAATAAAGAGAGAGGTTGCAGATGCTAGCTAGCCTAAGAATAGAAAAGAAAGAATCTAAAACAAAGTTGTGTCCAGGGACTCAGTCCCCTAGCTTGCACTGGTGATTGGCCCTTAATTATAAACATAGAAAATGAGCCAATCAAGAAACCCCTGTTGCATTCCACAGCAGCTGATAACAATTGTTTACATTCATCTTCTGGGGCCCTTTGCTTCCCAGAAGATACAGAGATCTGAAAGAAAGGATTTCTGTGGAAAAATGTCTGCGACAGACACCTCTCTCCAAAGCTCCCATTTCCCTTTTTTTTCTAACTTTTGATTTTTCTGACCATAATTGGAGGCAAGTTGGGACATCTCTATTTTTAAGAGCTGAGAACCTGTGACATCCAGTCCCTGAGGGAAAAACATTATTTATTATCCCACATAGTTTCCTGACTGCTAAAAAAGAGAGTAAATATAATTATAAAAATGGGACTTAAATCTTTCTCTGAATCCTAAGCATGTACCTTTTTTAGCCATCTATTCTTTCTCCTCCAGATCACAATCCCACTAAATAACACACAGAACCCACCTGCAAACCTCAAGTTAAGGGTATCACCTACAGCCTCATATAGGGGGATATTCTAATTCCTATTTTTCCAGCTTTTAAATTGTGTGTTCTATAGAGAAGGTACTAGAAAGTTCACCTTTACCAGCTTACTACTTTCAGCATTTTCTGTTCTTTCAGTATTCCCAGCAGTTAGAGAAATGCTGTTTTCCTCTCCTGAGCGCAGCAGAGGAGCTGAGAAATGAGTCAAATGACTTGCTCTGGGCTGTACAGGGACTCTGTCACAAATTAGGACATGATACTGTTAAACAGTACTGTTGAGGAATACACTACCCTCTGAGGCTGAACTCCCTGTTTAAAATGACATATCCTATAAACAGGCACCATGTTACAAGAACAGTGCTCATTAAATGATACATTGAAAGTCAGTTTCTAAGTATCAGAGCAGCACACTCTCCTTGAGCCTTCCTTGTTAGTAAATTGTGAAACAGGTATATGCCATCAATAACCTGCTCTTAAAAACAAAACTTTTCCTTGTTGGATCAGGCAGTGCCATTACACAAATGTTATATTGTCCTTCACATTTTATTTTGCAGATAAACAAGACTATTTTAATTGCGCTGATCTGACACACCATCTCCAGAACAGAAGGTATAGTACTGAAAGATATAATACATTTGCAATGCAAGGAAGGTTTATTTTAGGTATTAAATGAAATGGTATTAACAAAAAATACGAAAAATACTGCCCTGTTCTTCACAGAATCTTTCTTGAAGGAACAATTTTAAGAATGGATTTCAGATTTCACTGCTTATGTCAAAGTATGAAACATTGTACTAAATTATATTTTGTAAAATATTAATTTTGTGCCACAAAAAAGAAATATTTTATATTATTTACATTAAACAACATCTCAGGTATGTTTTAATTCCTTATATTTCATAATGCAAAGTTAATTCCTGTTGGACCTTAAATAAGCAGGAGGTTAGCAGAGTCAAGGAGCCTTACAAGTCAAACTTTGTGACAAAGACTACTTTGCATTTTCTGATTGATTAAGGCAAAATAGCCATTACAATCAATATGACAAGCAAACAGAAGGACTGTTCTGGCAAAGTGGCAAAGAAATAGATGGAAAAATATTTCAGGGGTGTGGATGTTTTAAGAAAGGAGATTAGAAAGATGGCATCAAAAGCCAAGGAGGGTATGAAAAAACATCATATTCAGGCAAGAAGAAATCAGAGCAGTAGCAAAGCCATCATTTTTGATATTTGATCAAGCAGCACAGAACAGCTGTTGTGCCTAGCAGAACAAAGAATTCTTGCACCTGCAAAAAGAAAGAAAAAGAAATAATAGCAACACAGCGTCTCCCTGATTAAAAAAAGTCAATGTGGGTGTCCTTGAGAATATACATTTAGTACTGTGCAAAGGTCACAGACCAGAAACTGTGGAAACCAAGTAGAACTAATGACACCAAACCCTTTGTCTGAGTTAGCACTGTATACTGAGCACATCACTTTTTTTCTTTTTTTTCCCATTTTCTTCAGGAGTACTTGTTTGAAAAGCTTTTGTGTAAGCTGTGGGAGTTGGAAGGAGCATCCCTCCACACCGTGGTGTTTCTGCACTCTGGCCACAGCTGGGCCTGAGTGCTGCCCTTTGGCTGCAAGGAGGAACATGCTGGCACCAGTGCCATGCCCCAAGGGGTTCTAGGGCCACATGGTGAGGACCAAAAATTTGGGATGTACAGATCCTGCCATGACATTGAAAGGCAGCCACTCTCATGGAAGAATATTTGTATTCAAATGAGAGGCATTTTTCTTCCTAAGGTTATGTAGTACATTCAGTGATAAATATTGGTCACAGGGCTTTGCCTCCTACAGAGAGTTTGCTGAGGGCATAATTAAGATCATGAACACAAGGTGAAACATCAAAAATAGGACTTCAAGGAATAAGTACATTTCCCAGGAGAGGCTTCTGGGTATTGTGGAGAATGAAATTTTGAATGAAACTGCAATGGAAAAATCAAATAAAGCCTAGGTTTTACAGACAGAGAAATATACCATTTATCACAATATATTTTTAAAGAAAAGGCTTCAATAGCTTACAAGAACTGGGTCACAACCTTAATGCTGGCTGACTGAAGCTACTGCATTACTATCATCACAGATCAGTTTTGCCCCAAACAGCTTTTAATACATTGTAATGTGGGAATTAACTGCTGCTTTCTGATAAGGAGCAAGTCACCTTCTATTATCAGGCATCAAATCATTTTAGTATTTTGCTGATATCTTCTTTTCATCTGCAATCTGCCAAAGAAAATAGTTTGTCTGCCTGTAGAGGGGAAAGAAAATGTGCCTGAATAAGACAGAGATAAAAATGGATACAAAAATTAGCCCTTGAGGACAGTAGATTTCCCAAGACCTTGCTGAGAACTCAGAGACAGTTATATTTGGCTTTAAGTACTCAAGCCCAAGCTTATTTTCAGAAAATGATAGATCCTATTCAGAGAGCTTAAAAGATGGCAAAGATATTTAAAGGAAGACCAAATTTTATTTATTTGTGATTACTTTCATCAGTGGAAGAATACGTATGACAAATAAGTGAAAGACAAATTTGTAGTATCATGTGAATTTGGAACTCATATATCAAGTATGGACCAAATCTTTTCTTTTATCAGTTGGAATATGATCATAAGGGTGTGCCTATATCAGGGATTGAAGGATTTATGCACAGACACACACACACACACACACACACACATATATATATATATATATATGGAGACTTGTGGTACACACTCAAGCACACAGCTGGTGCAATTCAAGTGGTGTCCTTTTGAAACAAAGGTTGCTGCCATGCAATAGGACAGCAGGGATGTTGGGGAGCATCATTTTAATACAGACACAAGGTCTTCTACTACCATAGCTCTGTGCATTTTATGGCACATTCAAAGTTAGACTGTTGGCAAGCTGTCAGTTTTTTCATATTTGTCATGGTTGTTAACAGAGATTTGTTGCAAGTCTTCTCTTAACCTATTTATCAGTTACAAATTGACTGTCACAGGAGGATCCCTCTACTATTATCTCTCTGTTTTCAATTACTCAGTGCTATGTCCTACTAATGGATAACACTTAGTAAAAAGGACAGGAAAGTGTGCATTTAGTAGTTGTGATTGACAGAACTGATCGGTAAATTCTTTGCTGTGTAAGACAAAAGCCCAGGCTGCAAATCTAGAAAATTATCTCCCATAGAAAATGCCTACAATTCTACCCATGTGTATATGAGGACAGCAACGTGTCCTTCATGCTGTGTGATAAGAGAAGGTGTGTCTTGCCTTCCCTCTCCTGGCATGTTTTCTTGACTGAAATTCTCTTCTACTGCAATACGTATTTGAAGACTGGTCCTCCATCGACACAACAAAACCCTCTGAAGGCTTGTACCCCAAGTTCAAGTCAGACACTCACACTCAGCTGGTCCAGTTTCTGAAAGGGAATTACAGCGTATTTATCCCAATTGCACCTGCAGTGAACCCCCTCCTGATTCATAGTCACAGTAACAAGACTGAAGGAGAGATGAGCAGCAGAGCTGGAGCCATGGCTTCCAGAGAAGGTTGTCCCATGACAGCTGGTTAGGAACAGCATGCAGGGATCTGGCGT
This sequence comes from Melozone crissalis, assembly GCF_028551555.1. NCBI lineage: Eukaryota > Metazoa > Chordata > Aves > Passeriformes > Passerellidae > Melozone > Melozone crissalis. The sequence goes on along the minus strand of NW_026535791.1, from coordinate 54,203,878 downwards.
GGTTGTCTACTGCTTGTTGTATGACCCTGATGACTTCGTAGAAATGGCTCTCAGTTTCTGGAGTCAGTGGCACTTTCTCCTCAGGGTCTCTGGACAGATCGAAGAGCAGCGGAGGGTCGTGTCGTGTAATGAATCCTCCATGGCAGAAGCAAACATGAGAATCATAGCAACCATTGGAGTCCTCAGGACTGAAGTTGGGAGTGAAGAAGAAGACCTTCCAGACAGATTCACCTGCAATTTACAGCCACAAAAACAGCCGGTGATAAAGTGATAAAATAACAAAATGGAAGTTCCCTGGTCTTAGGAAATTCCACCAACATGGGAAGTCAGTCTTTTGGTAAAAAGTACAGACACTCTGTAACAAAAACTGCAGTGTAGTGAAAGACTAAAACAAGACTGAGCAAAGCAAAAATAAGCAAAACATCATGATTTTCATGCTACACATATTTATGAAGCAACTATGATAATTTCATTCCCTTGGAAGAATTCTGATTAACCAAATTATAGAATACTTTAAATAACATTGAGTTTTATATAAACAGTGCTAAGAAGATTTGCAGAAATATATACTAAGTCTTCTTCAAGGCTTATTAAAATGTATTTTTGCCCCCTGACTATATTTACCCACTGCTGGGCCCTGTCTGCTTCTCATTTTGCTTATCTAAATAATTTCATTGTTACCTTTTCCCTCTCTTCCTCTCTTTGTTGTATTAACCCATTGTCTTCTGCCCCATGTTTTCATTGCAAACACCTGGATAATCATTCTATTAAATGGGATAACAGGATGACATGAAAAGGCATAATGGATGCTAATTCCTGTCTTATGCTTCTGTATGATTTTTCCAAATATAAATTATAAATAACAGTTACAGTAGCACAACTCTCAGGTGACGTTCTGCTTTGCAAAATGAGTTCTTCATTTATAGACTGGTCATTCTTAGTTTAATTTTCTGTGTACAGAAAATGGAACTGCCCATCCTTTTGTAACTTCAGTTGGTGCTTTCACTGCTTGACAATCCTAGTTATTTCTTGGAATAAGAATAGGCAAATATCAGTTGGTTCTTTCAAGAAGCACCCTCAAAGAGGTCAGTGGAGGATCAGAAAACACTTAACAAGAAAGCTGTGAACAAAAAAGTTGTTACTACTTTCCTCAAGTATCACAGAACAAATAGGAAAGGCAAAAACAGAACAGAACTTCCATCCTCCTACAGCCAATGAAGTACATAATTCTTCATAAATGGAACAAAGAATAATTATATAGAGTAAGAAAAATCTGTATCTTATTCTTAATAAAAGCAGGTTACTAAAAAACTGAGATCTATATGTCAGATTAACTGTCCACTTGAGACTATAAAAACATTGGAAAACTGTAGTCATCAGTAATTTACATTTATCAGCACCCTATTGTGATTTTTTTTATCACCTCAAGTTTTTAAATACTGAGTGAAACATCTCTTTTTGGTATTTTGTTGAATTTTGTTAAGGTCACAGAAAGCCTGTTAACCTAGTAACAGACTTTCAAAGATTTATGTGTGCTACGGTAGTTAATATTTATTAGTCAATTCATTGGTACAGCAGAGTGGAAGGCACTAGAAAATGTGGGATGGGTAGAGCAGAGATAAACTGGTATATGCCATGTAACTACATCACACTCAGCTTTTAAAGAATCAAAACAGATTTAAAGAGAAATGTTTCAGCAGACTAAAGGGTCACAGGCTGCAGTCCTAGACTATAGCATGGATTTAAAGGACAGTAGGTGACCTTAAGATTCTTTACAACTTCTTCTATTCCACAGCATTTTTCACATTAGAAGCGATTTTTCCTTTAGGAACCAATTCAATGACAGAGCCTGGGGACTACCAGTTCACTTGGTCTCCACTTAAATCAGGGTCAGATAGGTGATGGCTATTATACACATTAGACTGGGAGAAGACTCTAAATGCTTCTTGGAAGCCAGCAAAGGGGAAGGACTTTTAAAGGCTGAGTGACTTGCTGGCACAGACAATGGGACGCGGCAGGTTTAAAAAGGCTCTGGCTGCGACAGCTGCAATGGCACAGTATTACTGGGAAAAAATGAAAGGAAATTTAAAGGAAGGCAAAGCAAGATAAGGTCAGATAGCATAAGATGGCATTCCTTCATCTGCCTCCAGTAACATTTTGAAAGGTTGGTCTAGCATTAAGTCTCTTGTTTTATAGAAGTAAAATAAACAAAATCTGCCACTTAATTTTTAATTCTGCCACTTAAATTTCTTTGAACTTGTGTGCAAAACATTTCCAAGAAATAGATCTCTTGTTTGCTGAGATTTCAAATTTTTAATCTGAGAAGGCATGTAATTCTGTACTAAGCATTGGCTCAGGCTTCTCAGATATGTTTAATTGGCAAGATGGATTATAAAAACTGTCAGTTAAAAGAAATTCCAATAAGGCCACGCACATGAGAACTTTGTGGTCAAGCTGTCTTCCCACACACTGGTCTTTCATGGTACATTTGTGCGGAACGACATCGAAAAGAAAATTTTCAGCCACTTTTTTTAGTGTTGGGCATTGTAGCACCAGGTCTGCTGAAGGGCTTACAGACAGCAGTACAAAATTGGGAATTCTGAATTAATGGAAGCCAGTGCAAGCAGCCCATATAGGTAAGAAATGGGGAAAGAAAGAAACAAGGAAGTTGCACCATGATTTTTTTTTTCCCAATACAAAATAAAGACTTGTTTAGGTTTTGTTACATGCAGAGCATACAGCGTGTTTCAAAATCATGTGTTGGTTTGGGGACAAGGCATATGTGACATCATCTCGTGTCTGCGTGACACTGCTAGTGCTCTGAAGAGCTGATGGTACTTTATCAGGTAAGCAGCTACAGAATGCCACAAAACACTGAGCTCTGGGAGTGCAAAGCCTGTTCCTGTGCAATGTTTATCTGTTGCTCTGCAGCAGTGTTTCTGGAACTGCATGTTGTGCTGGAGAAGCAGCAGCAGACTTTAAACATCTCTTTTCCAAGCATGATAAAAACTAAAGCCTATCTGTCAGTGGCTGAGGAGCAGCCAGTGCAGTATACCAGGAGACATTAAGAACTGTCAGACTTCTAATCAGTAAAGCTGATGAACTGTATAAGGCATGATATTAAAAAGAGAGAGCTCTCTTCCAGTCTCTCAGCTGACATAAAATCTCATTTTGTCAGAAGGTTAACTACAAGGATCAAATTAATCTCCCAGTAATTAACGGTACCTGTGTTCTCCAAAGCATCTGGATAGTAAACCCTTGTTACATAAAGATAACTGTTAGTCTCTTCCACAGTGAAGTTAGTAGTAAAATTGTCAGGGCTTCCCCAAAGCCAAGTATATCAAGCCCCTTCTGAAACAGCAGGCAGGCTCTAAGCCTGCAGCACCCTTAAGGTCCTGCCCCAGTGCTTCACAAATAATTTCAGTTCTATTTTACTGCAATTTTCCAGTTCTCTGAGCTGTCCAGTAAGTTTGCTCTCAGAATACCTCTTTCCTTTACACGTTAAGAAAAACAAAAATTAAAGAAGTTGTACTTCTAAATAATTTCAAATTAAAAGGAGTTGTCATTATTCCAAGCAAATCTGCCATGAACATAGTTGTTCAGTGTTCAATCTCCCTAGAAGGCTCCTTTTATTATCCTTTACCCAGCTATTTATCCTCTCCTACAGACAATAGTTGCTCCAACAGACTGGTGGATGCCTTGAGATTAAATAAAAGTCTCTCAGTAAGATATATTAATATATTCAAGATGAAGTGACACACTGGATAGGGATGCCATTTCTGTTATAAAAACACCCTTCTTAATCATTGATGGCAAATGGGGATTTTCTGATAAGCAGTTCTTGACGTGCATAGAAGCTATTGTTGTCTTATTGCCTGGAGTTCATTTTCACTGCATTTAATCTATGACAGTAGCTTTATAGGTTTGCAGCTACTGTCATTTCCTTGGCTCATATTATTGTGTTGCTTCTTTCTGTAGAAGAACAAGTTAAACACGGGCTGTTCTCCACTGTACATTGGGGACCTGGTCCCTGCTTGAACTCAGATGCCTCTGAGGGGAGCCATTTGGGTGTAGCAGAGAAACATAAACTGAGACAGACTTTTCTGTGTCTCAGGTGTGCTCTGTAGCCATTGTCAACTCCCACACTCCAACTCATGCTTTTCATCATTTCTAAACAGTAGCAGATGAAAACTGAAACGTACTTGAAAATTACTTTCTTCAGATAACTCCTGTTATTAGATTGAATCCTTCCTGCTTCCTCTAAGTTCACTCAGAATTTTTAGGTTCTCTGCTAATCTTATTCATAGCAGATAACACATATATTCAGCTCTTTGATCATTTAACAATGCAGAAAAGGCTTCAGTTGTGAAATTCTTGTAGAACTATATATAGCTCTATATAGCAAAGACAACGCTATTTGGTTACTGTAATGAAATGACACATATTATTTTTATGACTATGTGCATTTCTCTAACAGCTAATAAAAATACTCAATTTGAATTTAAAATTTTGTAACTTTGCTGTTCTTACAATGAAAATTACTTATTTTTTGTATTTTTTAGATATCTGTTTTAAGTATCTGGGTAGCTTCTAGCGTTATTTTGTTGCACCTGTCAAAAGACAGCACATGGTGTCCCAGGGTAGGTGGAGAATAACTAAGGGATATTCAAAGATGCAGTGTTGGTTTACAACAATCAATTGTTGCCAGAAGAGACTTGCATAAAGAACTTGCATACAGTATTTGAGTGAACCCCATAAAAAAAACAGCAGTAGCAGTGATTTAAAAATATTTAGAAAAAATCCTACAGTGTTAAGTATCCAGTAAACCTGAAAGGATTGCACATTCTTGAATATCTAATAATCTTACTGAGCAACTGCTGCAGGAAAAATACAAGACACACTGAAACCATGCTCAGACTGCTGAAGACAGAAATCTCATGACTGAGCTCATTATCTAGAGTAAGTGCTGTGGTATGAGAAACTTCCACTGAATTCTGTTCAAAAGTCAAGATAATCTGTTGAATTGTAGTAGATCAAAAAGAATTACTTTCCTGAATTCTTCATCATCACCTTCAAAAAGAATTGATTGATCATTTGCAGTGGTTTCTTGTTGAAGAAAGTCCTAAAAGGGAAGAATCTGTGGGTATAGAAATTATGCTGCTAAAGTAGGAAGTGCTATAATGCAATGTTATGCCTCATATTGAGGTGTCTTAGGTGATAGCAACATATTGCTCTGGAAGAAAAATTCCATCTGTAGCAATTTCATGGAAATAATCCAGACACCTGCTAAAGATTTGTTTGAAGAATATTTATTTGCTGAATGGTCCATGTAATTTTCAGTTCATCTGAGCAGCAGCTGATGGCATGCTGAAGACAGAAGATAATGTTGGCACACACACACACAAAAAAGAAACCTAAACTAAACCAAACCAGAAAAAAAACACCCCAAAAAAACTTGCTCATTTTCAATCTATATAAGAAGTCCTTGAAAACAGAAAAGCCTTATTTTTTTGCTTATGAAAAAATAGTCTTGATTTTCAGGTAGACGTTTTCCATGGGAGTCAATAAGAGATTAAGAACATCCTTTCAGTAATCAATTTATCAGTTGAGAACACCCTTAGGAACAAAGCAGAAACACTTTGCCAAAGACGGAAAAACCCAAAGAGAAACCTATTCAGAATTGTGTTTTGTATTTGGATTATTTTTCCTGTCATTCAGGAATGCATTTTACTAACAGAAAATAAATTTGGTACAATAATTTCCCTCTTTCATAAGGTAGATGCAATTTTTCTGAGTGAAAAGAACAGATCTGTAAGATTCAGACAGCATTTTTTCTGATACTAATCAAACACATGGGAGAAAGATGCCATTGAAGTCCTAAGCAATTTCTGCAAATATTTTTAGTTAAGTTGGTATCAGCCAAAACCAAACCCATCCCCAAGATTTGTTTTTATAAATTATTATCTTCAGAAAGTTTTCAAAATTTGGATGTCAAAAAATAAGCTGTTGACACAGCTTTTTTTTATCATTATTATGAATGATAATGAAGTATTCAAAATAATTAACATGAAAATTACTATCATGCCTAACATTTAAGTTACCAGATATACATCTAAAACCAGAGAAATGATTGTTCAAAGTTACTTTAAAAATGAAAAGTAGAAATTTTGTAACTGCAGTTGCCTCAAATTTTTTGCTGTGTCAAAGAACACTGAATAATAATTTTCTTTACTTTAAAAAGTCAAAGAAAATGGTGAATTACTCTTCCTTACAAGTGTCTTAGCTAGTTGAATTATTTGATTTTTCTTTTATTTTTATAAAGTTACTAGGTCGCTTAGGCAAATTTTGAAAAAAAAATTGAAAATATATTAAGTTAAGCACAGATGACAACTAAGCAAAGGAGTTTCTTTTATGAGACCAAAAAAAATTGAGTTGAAGAAAGTGAACATTTGCAAGTAATTTGGTGCAAAAAATATCAGTATCAGGCAGTCTTAAATATTTAAAAAAAAACCCCACAATAGCTGAAATTTGGTTTTATTGTAAGGATGTATGTCCAGTTTAGCATCTGAAATATGAGACAGAAGTTTTTATCCCAGTGTTAGAAAATGCATGTATTTTCCAGAATATTAAACTAGTAAAAGATTACAAACAATGTTAAACCATAAATTTGCAATTTTCCCGATATTGAGCAAACAATGCAAAAACCCTTCAAAATCCTGAATTAAAAACCTTAGCATGAAAAGGACATAGCACAGGAGGTTCTCTTACAGATGATCAGCAGGGACTCTGGTAGGAATTACAAATTTGTTGCTAAGAACATTTCTAGAAGTGTATTTTCTCTTTCACATTGACATGTTTGAGGTAATGGTATTTCAGAGAAATCCAACAGTTCTTCAGTTTGGACCTTTATGCAAAAGCCAAACTTGATTTCACAGTTCCAGGAAGCAAAAATGTCTGAATTTGGAGAGTTCTAGTAAAGTAATGGGAATATTTTCTTGTTTTGGTTGAATACAAAGTGGATGTAGAAATCTCCAGCTATTCTCCAGATGACAGCAAGTAATGGAAAAATGAAAGAATCCTGACTCTCTCCTATAATTTTCAGTTTAAAAATGCATGTACACTGTCCAGTGAAAAACAGGCTTTACCCTTCAGAGGTGCAACAACCTGCTAAAATCTCCTTCCTCTGAGAATCAAGAACAGAGAAATATGTCCTGTGGATGCAGATGAGAAAAATAGGTTTTAACTGTTCCTTATAGAGGACTTAGATGGAAATACCAGCATCATTTTCACAAAAGGTTACTTAGGTCTGTCATTCAATTAATACAAAATAATTTTGGAATTTTCAGGGTTTGTTTGTTGGGTCTTTTTGGGGTTTTACTGGGGCTTTTTGGTATTTGATTTTTGGGGTTTTTTGGGGGGGCTTGTTCTTTTGTTTTTTTGGTTTATGTTGTTGTTTTTTGGGTTTTACAGGAAGTCTGGCTTGTGCCTTCCATACTGCAGCCATATTCCTGCCCCTTAGCTTGCAATGTAAAACACGATAAAGGGATGTGAAAATAAGACAAGAAGCAGAAAGGGAAAAAAAAAGTCTCCATTTCAGCTTAAATAACTATGATAATAAGTTTGTTTCATGCTCTTGCTAAGATTAGGAGTGGTGTTAGTATTTTTTAAAGGATGGTATTCAATTTGTTTTCATTCTTTTATTGGCATCTCTCTCACTCTCTCTCTCTCTCTTCCTCCCAGAATAAGTAGGGGAATGCTGGTAGAGAATGGAGCACTGCAAATCCCAGAGTATAAATAGCTCTGCCTGAGCCTAACAATAACTCTGCTGCCACCAACACAGAGCAGAGCAAAGGCAAGAAAATACTTTAACAGTATTTGTCATGCTTGTCAGGGGGAACATTTCCCTACCTAAAATTTGTGAGCAGAAACTTGTATCAGATGATTAGGTCAATTTTCTTGAGCTTGATACAAACTGTTTCCTGGGGTCTCTTCATGCTAGAAATGCTCTTCTCTCTTTTGACAGTCATGTTATTTCACACTTATCAAATAATATGTCCATAACTGTGTCACCCAAATTCAACTGCAGCTGCTCTGATACGAGGCTCAAGATAGCATATAAAAATTCTTAATGAGATAGTTTAGGTAAATGACATTTGATGCTTGTTTTGCTTCCTCCAGTGCTGTGGTTGAAACACAGAACATGAAGAAGGGATTTGGGAGATGATTTTGAGATTTTTGGAAGCTTTCCTTGATTGTGGTGCCTCCATGACATGGGGAAGATCAGGCAGAGAGAGGGGGAAAAAAACAAAGGGGGCAAACATGGAGTGAAGTTGATGCTTATAAAGCAAGTTAGGAAGCAGGGAAACAAAATATCTTCAATAATCAAGTATATCAAAAGGTTGCAATGAACTACAGCAAGAAACAGTAGTAAGTGATTAGATGTTTCATGCAGAGCAAAAAGATATTTATTTTTTATATAATCAAAAATAAAATTAGTAAAGAAAGAAACCATAAAGATCTTTGAGAAATCATCATCAACAACAAAAAAAACCAACTCCAAACCCACTTCCAAAATAGGAGGATTCTCTAGAGAGAACACTGGAAGTCAAGGAACTTGTAAGACAGAAAAACAAAAGGCAAATGGCAGAAAACCCCTCATGAGGGTCAGAGTTCATTACAGCTTCTGCAGTGTCAGAAGGGAGAGTCGCACAAGGATTGGAACAATTAAGAGGATCAAAAGAGGATTCACTGTCAGTGAGATGAGAAATAAAGAGAGCAAGATGAATAAACAGACAGGAAAAAGATGAAAAACACTGTAAAAGGACACAGTTCAGAGGGGAGAAAGGGGCTGCTCTCTGTCCATCAAAAATGTGCTGCAAGTAATGTGAAGACTCCTGAGTTCTTACTGAAGGAAAAGTGAATTTTTCCCATGTGCTACGTATTATGAATCAGATACTTGATGCTATTTAAGTCCTTCAGTGGAGAACAAACACTAATCCATTTCACACTGACACTTCAATGTTTTTCATGAATGGTAGCACTCAAATCAAGAAAAGTGGCCGGCAGCATTTGTCTTCTACTCTTGAGGAAACCTCAAGAAACAACTTGGCTGTAAACTATAGCATGAAAATGTCTAATATCAGTGAAAGATATTTCTATGTATCTATGGAAGCTTGCTACTTTTTTGCTACAAGATTTTGTGCAATTTCTTTGATAGATTACTTTGCCACTGTCTGTTGCTATTAAGACAAAGTCTGGTGACAAGGAATGAGGTTTAAATGAGACTGTGAAGTTTTTTAAAGTGATTTTGTGAAGGGACACCTATGTTTCCACAACAAGAGCTGCCCCATTACCAACACCACCTGTGTGGTGGAAAAAGTAAAAAGATTCCCAGAGAGCTGATAGCTGACAGGCAATGTAAATGACAATTTCAGTCTTGTGTTGAAAGAAAAATTGAACAAGAATAGTGAGTGGCGCTTTCTTAATTAGATTTTAAAGATATTTATCACACTGCCACTCAAGTAAGGATTTGCATTTTAATATTTTTCTGACCATTCCAGTCAGTTCTTTCATGACACTAATGAATGAATAAAATGCTGCTTTGTGTTCCAAAACCAGTTAACTCTTTGCATTTTATTGCACATTTTAATGACTATCTTATTTATCTATATATGTAGACAGGCCCTTTTTTGAATCTCTGGTGATTTAAAAGAAAAAGTTACACTAAATAAATTACCTGAGTCCAAAATTCCTAGTCAACTTCAAAAGCCTCCTATAGTATTCTTCCTGTCACTTAGCCCAATAACACTATTTTTCAGAATGTGAAAAAGCTAGCAAGGCATCTCCGCTTTTAAATTCATGTTACTAAAATAGGATTTATTGCTCATCACTTTGCTGCTACTTAGCATTCAATCTGATAATCTGGTCGCCTCACCTAATTTTGGATCACTGCAACCAACGTGCTGGTCTTTATGTAAGCTAGTTACCAGCCTATACTATCTGCTTCCTGACTTTGTTAGAGGTGTTTAGAATGAGAAGAGCTATGCTTGTTTCTCTTTTGATGAGAGCGACTTGCTGAGGTTAGCTCAGCTGTAGGCATCTACACAGTATAGCATACATGTACATCTTGTCATCACCATCCTCAGAGTTTGCTAAAAAACCAAGTCTTGATGGCACCAAAAAGCCTCACTGGCCCTGCCCAGCCCTCGGGTGGATCCTCATCTGTGCGCCCTGCCCATGGACCAGGATTCCCATTGCAGCTCAGCCCAAGGCCACCAGTCCCTGCCTGAGTGGTGTAGCAGCGCCAGTTCCCAGCCCTGTCTCTGGATGTCTCCAGGCTACAGCCTTCCTTCCAGCTCAGTCTGTGCTCTTATCTCCTCCTGCTTCTTACTGCACTCCCTGGGTAGATCCTGAATTTGACTCACCACCTTGCCAGGACTGGGGCTACTGTGGAGTCTGTTACCAGCACCCAGCTCTGCTCTTTCTGCTCAGGTGCTGGAAGACATTGCTCTGTCAGTAAAGTCCCTGTCAGTGCAGGGGTCACTCACAGTTCTGTTGGATTGACCTTCAGGATGCAGTGTCACCCACTTAGAAAGCTGTACTTGTCTCCCCAGTGTTTTCTCGTCTACCCTCAATTTTGTTTTTAAGATATCTATCTACAAGGCATTGTTGCTTATGAAAATCACAGTGTTCATCCATAGGGTGTTAAAAATTTCCTACTCTCAAGCACATGTAAAACCCATAAATATCACTGAGATGGCCAGAAAATAGAGAAGTTTGCCTTCCTTGCTGATATATGTTACTTCTGCATACTTTTTTTAAAATGAGTCTTACTTATCCTTAATGGTCATTCAACGACATTTGAAATGCAGTCACTAACTACAGCACATCTACATCAACACTGCTTATGAGATGCTGCATCTTGCTCATATAAATGTACAGTTTATATGTTCCAGCTTTTATACAGCTAAGCTAAGCTATTATACAGCTTATGTTCCAGTTGTACAAAATAGGGACAAAATCTCATTTCTGGTATTTCTGGTGAATTTTCTTTTTGTCGTCTAATTCATCTCCCTGCCACTGCACAATTGTTCTCCACAATGTATTTTCTAAGAGCTCTCCTGATGTATGGTGTCTTCTGTTGTAACTTTTGTGCTACTATCATTCATTTCCTTTATTGCAGAAGACAAAGACATTTTATTGGCATACTCCTTTCACTTGGTGTTTTATCTACTAACTTTTTCAAATACAAATCCTTCACAAACTTTTTCTGGAGTTTAAATAAGGATTTTGGGACAGATGACTGTCTCACAGTTCATTTGGTCTGCCCCATCCCTCAATTACCTTTTGCATTGTCTATTCTAAATTCCATTTCCATGCCTTTTGTAGAGTTGTGGTGCACTGAAGTGAATGTAAAAATCCCTGTGAATATGCTGATTATTAAATCTTGTTTGCCTTCAGTTCAACAAAGTAGTCCTACATTAGCTTAAAATAATAACAACTGCATGCTTAAATTTAGCAAAGTACAATGTATTCTATGACTGAAGCTGCTGTGTGCTTAAGCAAGGATCTGCATATGCTGCTCAACTTCCATCAAATCTCCTACTTCAAACAATTTATGAAAAATAATGAGTAAATTATTTTTTGGCCACCTGTGCTGTTGCTTAATAAAACAGTTGATAAAAACTGTTTTATTTCTTTGCAACACTAATATATATTATTGGATATATTGTGAGGAATTAATTTAATGTTGTCTCAAGGCCTATAGGAAGAAGCTACCTGAATCAAGTTTTACCAACCCTAACTGTCCTGTTCACTGGACAACTAACTCTGCCTTGCAGAAAAATCAGTATTCAGCTTACCTCCCTGAAGATTAAACTTATGTCTGCTGAGCAACAGCCTCTCCCTCCAAACATCCTCAGTTACTCAGCATCTCAGTGATAACATCTTGTTGCCTTTTCTTCTAATGGCTTGTACATGTATATGTGGCATACTACTTAATATAGCCAGGTAAATCCAGGTGCTTTTGACCTGTGTGATGCATGGACCTGGGTGCAGCATTTGAACAAAGACCTTCCCAGCTCCTCTTGGGTCTTCTGGAGAGATTCATCAGCATAGGATAATCCTACACAAAGCCCACAGTGCTGAGCTGGTATGTAATCAGCTCTTGAGTGAGTTCATCTCAAACTAGAAGAATGCAGCAATGGACCTCGGGAACTCCAGCCACTGTTCTTCATTCTCTGAGCTATATTTTCTTACAGATTGTTGTGTAAGAAATACAAGAGTGCTAGAACTTTAGTCAGTGTCACAAAGGGCCAGGGGTTTTGATGATACATGAGTGGCAAAAGGAATAGTGGCGGAGTTTTTTTCTCTCCAGCTTCTGTAGCACAGTAGGTAGACCGCTGCTGTGAATGAGGGGGTAGAAAATGTGATTGTTGCCTTTGGCTTGATCTTTTACTTTTTACTAACAATACAATTCAATTTTCAAGCCTCAAAGTATCTTTGAAGAGGGCATTTACCTCATAAACTCAATCTAACACCTATTATTACTTCTTGCAGCACAATGAGGTTCAAGATATGTTAAGACAATTACAAAGACAAGTTAAACAAAGAAAGCTTTATCCTTGAGCATAAAATACACCTTTTACTGGTGTAAGAGTATGTTTCCATACATTATGGTTTCCTTTAAGGACTCTAACCTCTTATTTTAAGAAGTGATATAAATAAATAGAATATAAAACTGTTTGCAGTCTGAAGTCATTCAGTCACACATTGTACCTTCTCAGAACAACTCAAAGTGCTTTTGGCACTACATGACAGATATAAATTTTATATATGCCCTTCCTCCTCACTGCAGTTAAGAGTAATGACATGATATTGTGAAATAGAAACATCTGCATACTGGTAGTTTTTTCTGGACTGTTGAATCTTACATTAAATTTTTAATTCATAGTTCTGCAAACTCAGCCTCCATCTCTCAATTTTAGCTGGTTTCTTTGTCAAAATACTCCTTATAAAATCTGTGACAATATTAATTGCAACAGGAAAGACTAGGAAATGTCTTTCTATTTTATTCACTACCCTGGCCCATTCTAAGCATTTTTATGTTGTTCTTCACAAAGCAAATAATCTTACACATATTCCTCATCCATTGCAATGGAAAAGAAAATGGATTACATTAATTATTTTCAGCTGTAAACCAGGTTTAGTTTAGTATTCAGCAGTGGTTTGCAGTAATCCTTCCTTCGTACTATAGTGCACTGCACACTGACAGGCATTTACTCCTATTTCATCTTGTGATTAATTAAAACACACTTTCTATAACATTTCCAAAGAAGTCTCTAACTAGCTGTCATTTACCCTGAACATGTCCAAGATTTAAGTCTCTCTTAAACTTTTTATTGATACCCAGAGGGAATTCCTAACTGAGGTCTTGGCACTTAGACTCTGAAGACAAAAAAAGGAACCCGAAATTCAATTAGGAATTCAGTTAGGAAGTCTACCAACCAAAATGCACTCAAGTGATAGTCAGACCAGGCAGATGAACCTGCCAAACAATTTACCTGTCATCCAGATCTTCACCCTCGCTTTGAAAGCTTTGCCTGTCCTGCTGAATCTCATAGATCTGTCTAGTTTTAACTTCAGAACTTTGGATCACTAGTCACCTATCAAATATAAAAAGACCAAAACTTTAAGCATAAAAAAGGTCATCTGCTTGCACAGCTAGCTCTGCAAGAGCAGATCAAAATTTACAGGAGGAGTAAGACACCCATATACCGACATATTACACTGCTGTACAGATGTCCAAGAATGCAGATAGTTTAAGCCTTCCTAAAGCTTCTCCTCTCCATCCCTGAGACACAACATGTGCTCACAAAGCTTTTTCAAGTATGTAGAAACTGAAATGCAAAATCTAACAATACAGCACGGCAAAAACAACTCCAAAAAACTGAGGTCAATTTGCTCTGCAAAGAGAACAAATTGCTTGAAATTAGTTAGAAACTACCAAATATCATAGGAACCGTTCTTGTGAGTCCAGGCAGAGATTGCATTGGCAGGCTCAGCCAAGCTCTTAAGTTTCACATGTTAATGGAGTAGAAATCTGTCTCTGACTTCTCCATGCCATGGCAATAACACAGACTTATCAAGCTTGAGATGTAGACATTGTCCTTGTAATCACTTGCACCCATCTTCGTTTCAAAAATACCCACTAATGGAATAATACTTTAAAACATTCTAATAATTTATACTTAATTTTCTTGATTAAGAGATAAAAATTTGTAACTTGTTCACATTTAAGCTGTGTTAAGAGAGTAATGTTGATTTTTTCATATTTTCTATCTTCGAAATACAAACACTTCCCATGGATTAAATGCTTTGAAAGATATGCATTAAAAATTATTTTCTGAAGTACAAGTGGAACTCTTTTTAGTTCCACCTGCTGTTTGCTAAACATTCAACTTCAACATTCTCTGATCTTAGTTCAGGGTTACTATTTTGGTTTGGCTTGGCTTTGCTAATTTATTTCAAAAATCAGTATGTCATCACCATTTAAAATCATTGGTAGATATTAAACACTTTCAATATGAAGACCTCAAATATTTTGGCAATATAAAAGGGGGGGTGGAGGGGAATGAGGCCTTTGATTATTATCAGGAGGCTTTGTATTATCAATTTAGTACCATGTTCCCAAACCCAGTTAAAGCATTTCTCAGCACCTTTTTCTTGATTATTATGGCCTCTTTCTAAATAGCAGTATGGTTTTCTAAGCCAGCCTTCTGTTGTCACAACACAGCCCTGGTATTTGGTGCTACTCAGCATTCTTGAAATCACCAGAACCTTTAAATGACCCAACAGCTCCACTAGAGCAGAGCTGAATGAACTGAAGCATATGAGGAAACAACCTGTACTCTTGTACAATTTTTTGTAATTCCCAGTTGCTCTTCTACCCACGGACTGATTATGTTTCCATTGACCGTGAAACTGAACTGGGACATTTGTGTTCAGTACTTACTCTTGTGCTATGATAAACTCATTAATGAACTTTGAAATATTTCCCGGAAAAAACCTGAAAACTGTCAAAGTTTAATATCTAATAGAATTTAGTTGTAAAAGAACTGGTAATTTTCACTAATTTTGAAAAATTCAAATGCCAAAATCCAAATATTTCAAGCATCATAATTCATTTTTTAAATAGATTTAATTTTATTATAATCCCTATTTAAAGTCACATAATGTATTTTCTGCCACTAAAGAATGCATCAGATTACTAATATTTTCCTTACTCAAAACATAAAATTAGAGAATGAAAAATAAAATAAAATGTATGAAGTTCTAAAGTTTTCCTTCAAAGTTTAATACTGACCATTGCAAAGAGGACTCAAAAAAATTTACATGTCTCTGTATTTGTTTTGAAAAAAAGTCAGTTATATAAAGCCTCAGTTTCAGCATGACATAATAGCTACATTTTTCTCTCTCATTTTCTTGATTCTACCTTTGGTCTTCTTATTCTGATCAGCTCGGTTAGGACAAAAACTTCCATATGATATTAAGGTTTTTTAGGAAATTTCCAACTTTAGGGCAAAACTTCCCTCTCACAGCATAACTCATCTTCACTTCTGTGAAACCTGTATTTGTCCTCATACTTTCACATAAGCTCATGCCTTCACAGCATACATACAAATAGTCCTCACTGAAAAAACTGATTTTGTCTAGAAAAAACGATAAGTTTTATTTAATCTCTGGATTTCTTGTAAGTTGCTTTTTGAAAAGTGACCTGAATGTTCAAGAGCTCCAGTTGTTTCTGAATCATAAAGGTATATGGTCTTAGGGCCTCTGGCTACAGCTGAAAATTGGTTTTAGTAACACTTACATTGTTTTTCAGAGTCAAAAAACCATTGTCAACTAAAAATACTACAAGCAATTCACCATTCAGTATTATAGAGCTATCAGTGTCATCCTCTATGGGTGTAAGTCAAAAATCTTAAACTTTTATATAATATTTATGAATTATAATTGTGTTTGAGTATTAGGCTTTGAGAAATCAGATACTAAAACTATGATCTCATATAGAGCATCTGATACATATATATATATTAATAAAGAAATTGTTTTAGCTTCTAATTTAGATATGTTGCATAAAACAGAGAGGGTTATCCTACAGCACAGCAAATTCCATTTTTTTATCAATGCTTTAAAACCCACAGTCTACCTACAGTAGATAGGAATTGAATTTTTCCATAAAACAACAATGTCTGAGACAGAAAGGTAACAGCTGATAAAAGCAAACAGCAATGTAGCTGCAACAAAATCCCATTTGCTAGAGTGGGATAATTTGAGAGATGAAGAAGCAGAGAAAGTGCATGAAAGTGCCTCCATGACCAGCTGTGGGATAAAGTGGACCTAGACCGTGATGGAACGAAAAGATTTGCAGTTCTAAGGCACCATGGTCATGAAGAACTAATGAATCCTAATTTCAGTGTTTCCCAGAGCATCCTAGAATGCTCTAAAATGCATTAAAAGAAATTCCAGAGTTTTGAGAAAACATTTTCAGAGAATAAGTAATTTTTTCACTCAGATAGATTTATTTACTCATACTTTCTTGTCTAATACTTCAGTGTTGTATTTTCATACTGCTAAAGTCAAAATCTACATTAAATCATTTATACTTTGTTATTACCTCTCACTAATTAGCTTTATGTTTATGTATCATAGTACTGTTTTAGCAGCTTCACCAAGTGATTAATTAACAATGTTGGCTTTTGGAAGATAATAAAGTACTTGGAGCTTGGCATTGGATAGGAATGGGAGGGGAACTTTGTTAAAAAACCCACCAAACAACCAACCCACAACAACCAACCCAAACAAAACAACCCACCAAACAACCAACCCACAACAACAAAACAAAAACAAGCAAACAAAAAACCAAATTCATGTGAATCAACTAAAACCTTTCAAAATTTCAATTCTGCAAAGAGCTAGAGTAGAAAATTCAAAGTGCAATTATCAACAACACCGTAATCAAGGTATTGGTTTTGAGTCCACACTATAAAGCTTTGTGGCTAAGTAGTTTTGCTGTCAAGGATATGAACTAATGCTAAGGTAACTATAAGTTTTTAAGACTGAGATTCAGTCTCTATTTGTCACCAAACAGGACCATACAGAAAGATAACACTTTCAGACTGAATAACTGCCTGTAAATATCCTATGGCATTGAAGAGAGCCCAGATAATATAATTAAATTAATCTTGAAGACTCTATGGAGTCTTGAAGACTCTACTCACTGAGCAAGTGAGATGATTGATTATCTTGCTTCTGTGATATAATACCATTTAAAAGTTAATGTTCAACAGACAGGTAACAGGTTGTACATGAAAAATTAGCACACACTTGGTAATGACAAAATTATCTTAAGGATGACTAATATTTCTTAATACTAAAAGGGTCACCCTTTCTTTATTGCATTAGTGCTAATTCAAAGAACTAAATTTTAATTATCTTTATTGAGGTTTTATAGTCTTGTTGACTTTTAATGTTGTGAGTGAGCCATGATTTCTAACTTCCTCCTTGTACTGTGAATGCTAGAAACCTACTGTGCTTTAAAATGTCAGTCTTGAAGAGGACTGAGGAATTGAGTCTCAGAAATGTTCACCTTACAGACCTACAATCACGAGACCATAAAATTCTCCTGAATACAAGTGAACTGCATCTGAAGAATTATTTTCAATAAATTTGGGGTTAAAACTTTGAATAAATGTGAAAAATGTCACAATGTGCAGGAACCTATTTTATACTATTTCACCTAATTTGCTTTTCTACTAGGAGGTAATTGAAAGAACTATGATAAAAAACTACAAGTGAAATGTAGTCTCCTTCAGTTTCAAAAAGCTTTCATATAAATCCACTACAAAATTTCTCTACTAAGGATGACACAACAAGTAACAAGTTATAGAAATCTGTTCGGTGTTTTGCTGTGTTTTTTTTTTTACTTTTAGTTTTAAGAAACTGTAAATGCCTAAAGAAAAGATACTTGAAAAATTCAATGTGTTACATACCCTCTGATATTTTGAGACCACATAAAATGGTCTGAAAGCAACAAAAAGACCACTCTTTGTACTGAGATGTGAGCTTTTCTTGGGTTGATAACAGTTTCAGTGATTACTGAGTAATTCTGCTTGTGTTTTCTGTCCAAAGTACTGAGCAGAACTTAAATTTAGAAGCAATTACATGAGTACAGAGTGCATGTCATTCACAGATTGCACACTGGCCTCCACCATAGTATTGCCCAAGTGCACCGAGCCTGCAAACATTCACTGCTTTCTTCTAAATTTATTCCTTCTGCCTTTCATGCCAGGGTCTTCTCATGCCATACTGAGAAGTCACCTCACTATTGACAGTCAAGTTTCCAGGGAATTTCTCTAATAAACATATGGTTTGTTTTTTTTTCTAGGAGTAATAATATGAGGTTAGAGGCTGTGGCACACAGAATACTCCACGTGGGTTGTGCATGCATTAACTACTTCCCTTGAAGAACATTGCCTAAGACAACATATGCCATTTGAATCCGACTTTAAAATTAGGATGAATCAGCGCTATGTTCTGAATGTAACATGCAAAATGCTGCAGGCTCAAATCCAACATTGAGCTAAAGATAGTTTTGGAAGTGTATTGCTCCAGATATTGTTAAAGACTCACTTTTAATGTTACTTGGAATGCTGAAATTAGTTTTTGAAAGTTGCAGAGCATTTTTGCCTAGTATTTTATGTGGTTGTTGTTTTCACTACTGCTAAGTTTATAAATAAATAAAAATATATCAGACAGTTGCTCTGACTCAGATACCTTTTTGTATTTAAGTGTTATCTGTGGAGTATACAGAAAAAATCCGTTAAAATTTATCTTTTGTACACATCACAAATGCATGACAAAATATTTGACAGCAAACCATTAAACTTGAGGTTTCAATAGCACTAAATTATCTACTTTAAATGCTTTTGCCATTATAGGATCACTGAAACCTGTCTACCTCTTTTAGTATTCACTAAAAACATTACTAATTTAGGTCAAGATATTTTGAACTCAATAGACCAGTATGTTACAGTTTCTATTTTTATATGAAGAAAAAGCATTCTGATATGACCACTGAAAGTCTGTGTGCATAATGCAATGTCAAGGGACATTTACCATGGTCCTTCACTGGGGGAACAGCCCTCTAAGACAAAAATGTCCCAGAATCAATTTTAATACAATTAAAGAAAAAGTCTATTCTTTCTAGCTGGAAATCTAGAATTTTTGTGACAATAGGAAAGTTTTACTCCTTTAAATGTTTATTTCTATTTTATCCTTTCTCATCTGTTATCTTCTGAGAAAAGATACAAGGCTGGTGTGGTAAAAGATTGGATAGGAAAAAAGATGTTTCTTTGTAAGGAAACAAAATGTTTGCTTGACAGCAGTGGAAGCCACATGGTAGTATCTCTCCTTGAAGATGTTTTGTGAAAGAAGAAATTTCTGGATCAAGCTTTCAAGCTTCTATTAAGTATTCCTTCATTTGTACTGTTAAGCAATGAAAGCAACTGTTAACTGTTGGCATTATCAGGGTCAATGTGAGCTTTACTGATCTGTAACAACATCTTCTAAGTCCTTCGTTCCCCACAGAGAAGGCAAATAAATCATAAATGGAAAAAGCTCCTCAGAGAAGCAAGTAAAAAGAATAGGAAGAAGTTAGGCACGGGTATGGGTTCTGCCAATGGGTCTTCTGTGTATGATAAGCACATCCCACATCATACAAATGAAGATGCTGTAGCATTTTTTAACACTATGGTAAAGAACACACTAAAAATTTTCCTCTTTAATTACTAAGAAAGTAATAAAAAAGAAGCTTATGAGGCTTTAGAGAATGCATGATTTGAAATTTCTTGTTTATATTCAGAAAGTGGAAGCAATATTAAGACAGATCTTTAAAATATCACGTACTTAGGAAAAACTCTAATACTTTCCAATTCAGAGCAAAGAGAAGTGTTCATTTACTTTATGGATGTCTGCATAATTATATTTCTTAGCGGCACTAAGAGGACCAAACAAGGAAGGACAGGCAGTTTCAAGTGTTTTTGCACCACATAACACTCTCAAATTTCCCTTATATACACATTAATGCTAGACTGTGTATATACACATTATATACACACTGTTTGCTAGAGACAACCACTGGATTCACCTACCCTCACAATGAGAACCAGACTGCAATAAAACAACATTTCAAGCTGGTTCCAGAGCTTTTTTAGAAGTTTTCCAGTTTCTGTAACTTGCCTAAACTCCAACTCCTGTGTTTTTTGTCAGAGTATAATATTGTGCTCACAATCCAGTGTTTTAAGCATATGAATTCATTTTACAGTTTTAAACTATTAACACAATGTGATGTTACAAAAAATTAAGTTAAGAATGGCACTATAAATAATGTAAGCCCCCTTAATTTATAAGGTAACCCTTACTACCCTTTAAGGCATGAACAACATTGGGCTTTTGAGAGGTAAGGAAAAGTGGAAGGTATTCCTCATGTCTAATTCCTTCAAAACCAGGTCCATTTTAACGCAATTTCACAAGAAAGGTTGTGCTTTTCCAAACCAGAAATTGTTACAAAATTATGCTTCTGAGAAGATTTTTTATGTTCTGTCCTCTCTTTATTATGACTCCAATGTTTTTAGTCAAACTAAATCTGGAGGAACCTCTTAAAAAACCCAAAACACTATTCTGGTAAATTTATCCTATATGTTCAGTCTGAAAACTGCAAACCAAAATATTTCTCTATCATTTACTTTTTATTTGTTTTTCACCTTCAATTTTTACAGCTGAAAATGTAGAAAAATGACTAGGAAGCGCCTATAATCCCTAGCCATAAAAAAAAATATGTCTCATTAAATACTGTTGGATGCTGGAGAATATAGCAACAGCCAGGAATCAGAATAGCTTTGAATTCAGTGATACTACAGAGAAAATCCCTCACTGGTGAATTTGGCTGAAATAATTTCAGAAATTGAGGTAGTTCACAATATTCAAGAAGATCACTATAAACAATAATTGAAATGTATCTTATTTGTTAATTGAAGCAAAGTGGGAAATTTCTATATAAAGCTTCTCAGTGAATTTCTACTGTCTTTAAAAGTCCTTATATTTGCACAATAAGGTAGTTTGGCATTGCAATGTAGTCTGCTTCAATGGAACTTCCCATAGAAAATCTCCTTGTCTTTTGTTTACTGAATGACATATTCCACTGAAAACTAAATACATTTTGAAATAGAAAAAGGGAAATGCTGCTAGTAAAGTCACTCTAGCATTCATCAGAAACATTATTATATTTTTATCAGTAGTAGGAAAATACTGTGAAGACCATTATTTTTTTATAATGCAGACTGCATTGCATTATATTTCTCAATATTTATTATACAGCATTACAATATATTTTCTCCTTATCAAATCAAAATTTTGCACACAAGCAGTGCAACTTGAAAGATGAATTTCATTCAACTATAGATTTGCTGTGTATCTGATTAATCCTCTCCTTATAATTAAGTTGTCATAGCAATGCATTTTTAGTAGTACTGATTCATATGCCAGTAATGTTCTGGAGACAGTGCTCTTGGTAATTTTTTAGCACTCAGTTATGCTAAATTATAAAGTTATCAAATACAAAAGTACTGGTCAACTTGCTCAAGCAGAAGAACATGTGATCAGACTTAAAACTTAAAACAGGCCAAAGTATCATGTGGCATACATTGCAGAAAGCAACACAAAATTTTGGGTGGCTCAGCTCAAGAAAGTAAAGGCAGATCCTACATCTGTTTCATTTTCAATATAAATGCTTAATGATTAAAAGAAAATACTCAATTCTTTAAAAAAACAAGGTGATTACACCCTACTAGGAAGAAAGAAAATGTAGTGGTTTTTTTTTCTAAAGGTGTTACTTTCATATATTGGTACTTCTGTGGTATACCAGGCAGCTGTGCAGAAAAAGTATTGATAATGGGAAATCACTTTACTTTTTTGCATGTCTTTCCCTCTGTATTTTTGCCAGATACATTACATTACAAACATTTATAAGCTTTCAAAACAACAGAAAATCGTCCTTCAAGGACTAGGACTATATATCTTGGCTGCTTCCAAGGTAATTACAGCAAGTTGGACTCAATGACCCTTCCATAGAGTGGAAGGATGTGGGTCCTTTCCAACTCAGCTTATTCTGTAACTCTGTGATTCTGTGAAGTATCAGCATGCACAAGTCTGTGAAAGCAAAAAAAAAATTGGCCTGATATTTAATTCATTTTTTAAAATTCAGAATGTGAAGGATTATGTGCATTATTTTCTAGCATGAGGTAAAATGTGAGTCAAAGTGACATGAAGAAAAAATGGTGTTAGCTTATTTCTGTGGCAGAGAAAGAAAAAGAAAAGAGAAAAAAACCTCAGGGATTATTTTCCTCACGACTCTCTAGAGAGAACAAGGTTTAAATTCTGCAGACTTTTTTGAGAAGATCATTGCACAGCACACATCCTCTAAAAGCTCCTTCAAAGGACTGATCAAGGGGAAAGTACATTGTGAATGCAATAACTGATCTAACTAATATAACTTAATGAAGATGTGTATTGATTTGGTTATGAGGAACTCTTAGCCTCCAAATGTATAAATGCAAAATGGTAATTGTTCACTCTGAAGTTTCTGACCTTCCCTGAATGATGTGAGAAACCTGACTGCTTAACTCAGACTAGAATCTTGCAAGCAAAGGAAAGATGTGCAACCACCAAAAATTTAACATACACTACATTTTCCTGTTTCATATATATATATAAAAGAGTCAAAAATTAAACCAAAAGAAGGGGGTCTGGACTGAAGCACAGTGAAAATCTAATGGAGTTGAGAATCTAATGGACAAAGATGGAGTTACTAAGGGAAGTATGGGGTGATGGAGTTAAAAAGGGACCAAATAGTTAGGCAGAATTTAGCTGAGGATTTCCTGAGGATCAAAGCTAATACTACACTTTGAGCATCTAGAAAAAATAGTGGAATAAGCAAGCTGTCACTGATATGCAAATTGAGACTTCCCAGAAAATAAATATAGTAAGAAATCTCATGACAGATGCAATAATAAGTGCATACACACAGTATATGTACCATTACCTTGTACCTTAATCAATAAACACATACATCACATTTTCCTTAACTGTTGTAAGCTTTCTCTTCTAAGCTGTTGTTGCTTTATTCTTCAAAAAGTGCATCTTTGAAATGAATATAAATTTCATGTTTAATGAAGGAATGAGCAGTCTAGTTGGACATTTGGGTTAGGGCCCATTACCAGAGAAGTGCAGAAGGTGCTGAAGGGTGTGAAGCCCTCACAGAGGACTGGTACATAAGACAATAGAGAGGAATACCTGGCTCTTATCTACTCTCACTACAATGTAAGCTGACAAGGCAGAATATCAAAAGACCTTTGTGCTTGTTTTGTGTGGAATAGAGCCAATTTACTTCACAGTAGCTAATATGGGGCTGTGTTTTGCATTTGTGCTGAAAACAGTGTTGTTAACATGGATGTTTTATTTATTACTGAGCAGACAAGGCTCTTCTGCCTCTTGCCCCACCCCACCAGTGAGTAGGCTGGGGATGCACAAGGAGCACTTGGTGGGAGCACTGCTGGGACAGCTGACCCCAACTGACCCAAGGCATATCCAAGAACAAATGACAGCATGTTCAGCATAGAAAGCTGCAGAAATAAGAAGGAAGGATATTCAGGGATATTGAGGGACACTTGCTTTCCCAAGTCACCACTATGTGTGATGGAGCCCAGCTTTCCTGGAGATGGTTGAACACCTGCCTGGTAATGGGAAATAATAAATTAATTCCTTATTTTGCTTAGCTGACAAGTGTGGCTTTTGCTTTATCTGTTAAAATGTCTTTATATCAGCTAATGAGTCTTCTCACTTCTGCCCTTCCAGTTCTCTTCCCCATCATAGAAAGAGACACAGAATGGCTCTGTCAGTCTTAGTTGCTGTCTGGAATTGAACCACAACAACCTTCTGTACAAAAGCCAGCCCATGGTTATGAAAATGTCATCACCAGGTTCTGAGTGGGCTTTATCTTTTGAATGCCTTGGAGAAAGGATGAATCACACTCTACATTGCTGTTACTCATCAAGTAAATGCAGTAGACTAGTCCCCCACTGTTGCTCATATTCATTTCCCATCACATTCCCCCTTCAGTGAATAATAAAGATGACTCTTTCCTCAGACAAGGGTTATATCATCTTGCAAAGGTATATGTTTGAGAAAAAACAGCTTCTTTGCCCACTTCTCTAATGATGCAGAATAACTTCATCCAACAGCAGATACAAAATGGTTCTAGATCTGATTGTTTGGTTCTTCCCTATGATTATTTATCAAATGCAAGACATAGAGGCACAGTAATGGTAAATAAATATTATATGTAATATTTCCTTTCTCCTAGTTTAAAGTCTGAGACAGGTAGAGAGTCAGCCTACAGATGACCAAGAAGACAGAGTTTCCAAGTACTTTAAGTTTGCATATTAACTATTAAACAAGTCCTTTCCCACAACACTTAAATAAAAAAATAATTTAAAAAATTCTACATCAAAGCTTGCTTTGGATCATTTTATTTTGAAGCTGTAACACAAGTCATCACTTTCAATGTCAACTGAGGTGGGACAAAATGTGTGTTTCATTTCATTCAGCACAGAGATTTTTATAGAAAGGGATATATGCCTTGGTTAATGTGGAAGGTGCTACTAGAAACAGTGAGCTGTTTAAAAAGAGCAAATCAGTGAGAAATGCTTTTTTCCTTGGCCTACAAAGTAGAATTATGTCATTCATAAAAAGCATGAAAAGGGACTCTATATTACTATATTCATTCATTGGATAATTATGACTTTGACTCAGGGATTCCTCTACGTTTTGTTATCTGACTAACAAAAATGGCCAGGCTGACATCATACTTTTGCTGTTATTCAGCAAACCATCCTATTACCTGTGCATTTTTAGGACAATGTAAGTGTCAACCTTGACTACTTCATTCTGTTACACAGACTCTCTCTCATGAAGGTTTTAAAAAAAGGACATTTTCAGATACCATAGATCTCAGTATTGCATTCATATTCAACATTAATACATAACAACAAAATAATGTCAAACAGTAAAATGGTGAATAGGAATGTAACAGCAAAGACAAAAGTGAAGGAGATGGAAAAAGGCTAGATATTTTAAACAACTTTTTTGTTACTATAGCCTAAGGCTTCCTCCTGGTTCTTTTCAAGCTGCAATAAAAATTATATTAAATATTTAAAATGTGAACAGGCAAGTTTACTTACTGTTTCCTGGGTGCCAGCGTACTGCATTTAAATATGCATTACAGTAATGGAAGAGAAATTCATGCTTAGATTGAGTAACTTCTCCTTGAACTAAAGGTAGCAGATCATGTCCATCAATAATCCTGAGTAAGAAAGCATTTAAAAATCAATAAAATAACTCAAACCTCACTTTTCTATAAGATATGATAATTCTGATCATCTGCTGCTTAAAAAAACCCAAGTCTGAATGGCCACCTCCAATTGGTCAATTGGAGAAAAACCTTCAGGTGCTCTTCTCCTTGATGTTTACACTACCTAAGGAAACATTTTTACATTTTGCCATTATGAATAGTTCTCTCAACTCTTTTTTTTTCACTTCTGAGAAAGTGAACAGACATAAGTGAATAAACTGCTACAACACAGTCCTTCACATTCAAGTGTTTGGGAGTAGTCTGACTGAAGTAACCCTAAAACTAGAGAAAATATGTTGTTCTGTGCTAGCATCCCCAGAAGTAGTGGTAATACCTCTGTTCAGTATATTCTGTATGCCAGAATTTAAGACAGAAGTGATAATTTCAAATTTGAAAATTTACTGTTTAAATATGCATTTATCAACTACACACACACACACACACACACACACGCACATATAAATTCTCTAAATGCTGCTGGACAATTTGATCATGCTTTGAAGGAGTCAGTCAATTTACATAAAAACTGACTTATAAAATAAGCAAGACTTTTAGCTGCTTCCCTATATTAAACCTTTGAATTGCTGACATCAGCTGGGGAGAAATCATAGTCTGCATTTTTGACCTTGTATGAATTACAATATTTTCAGTAAGTCTTATCGGAAATTACTTTTTGCTGATATAAAAATCAGCATGTAATTCTTTCTCAAGCATTTTGAGCTACAAACCATAAAATTGTTTTGAAACTTATAAAAAGTTTTAAAAGGTCTATGTTGATTTTCATTACCTTTACATACATGATCATTTCATTACCATTACATAAAATATATGGTAACTACTGTGGTGTAACTACTACAAGACAGGTACTAAGTTTACTTTTTTAAGTTGCATGTGATTGAATTCTTGCCAGCAATTGTATGCAACAAAGCCATTCAGAATAGGACTTTTCTCAAATGATGGGCAGGAAAACTTCCTGGAATTTTGAAAGCTATCTTGTCTGATAATTGCCATCTGGGTGAATTCCTGTGTGCGGGGGTCTGTTAAAATAGAATCTTTCCCACTTTTGGTTTTTCATGTTCTCTTGCCTGAGTAACAGGCTCGTCTTGCAAGCTGGCTCATTAACAGATGCATGCCTATTGAACACCTTCTGTTCTAGAGCCTGTTGATGGGGAAAAAGGCATCTCCAGAAAAATGTCTCCAGTACTCTAGCATTGCTTCAGCTGCTGGATTCAGAGGAATACATGAGACTTCGCTTTCCAATTACTAATTTATTTTCTTTAACTAGGAGCATCTCTTCCATTCCTTTTCAACTTGCTTTCTCACAGTGACAGAGTATTAATTATATTAACTTCTCTTATTTCTCAGGAAGAATTCAGTGGAGCTAAAAGAACCCAGCTGCTGGAACAAAAGTACTTCAAGCTATTCTATGGCCTAAGATGAAACAGTACTTATGGCATCAGTCTAGCACAGAAGAATCACAGCGGAGCAACCTACAAGTGGAAGTTGCACAACTATATTTGAATTTCTACAAAGGGGATCAAAGAAAACATCAGTACTTAGTATTCACTCAAGCAATATGAAAACAAAATGCAATAGATCTGCCACATAAAGAACACTCAGAACTTCTGAGGTTCGACAGAATTACTACTTGTAGAGCATCTCTCAGGACCAACCTGACTAATTTTTAATGTCTTAGACTTGTCCTGCCCTGCCATTTCCTTCAAACACTCAATGAATAATCATTAGCAGAGTGACTCTGCTCACCAGTGGGCTTCCCCATGTGGATTCTTGATGCTTTGTGCTCAAAAGCTGTTTGTGAGTCATCGATGTGTTCAAAGCACATGCATATCAACAGGTTTCTCCACTCACTGGATTTGGAGAGCAACAGCATTTAGGTAGAGGCACCTTGCCACTGAAACTGTGTATCTCACAAACAAGATAAAGCCTGGGGATGTAGCAGTGTCAGGACGGCATCTTATGAATTGTGAAGTCCAGTGGCTTTTCTTATCAGGCTGCAAAACCCTGTATGGGATTATTTTGACTACTAGGTACAGAGAAAAAACCAAACAAACAAAACAAAGAACTCCAAAAAAACTGTGAGAAAAACGTAGATGGCATTTTGATGTGTTTTGTGATATTAAGCAGGTCACAGCCAAGCTCATGAAGTTTAAAGTAATCTACACTTAAAGTTTCTTTTTCCACCAAATTCACTCATGCAGAACAGGACCTTTTTTGTTACATTCATTTTTGCTTTTAGTAAGTAATTCCAAGTTTGATTTGACAGTACATTGATCTGATGGTATTCTGTTGTCTTTTTGGTGTTTGCTTTGTGAGCTAAGTGTATTTACATACAACATTTCTGTAAAATATTATCAGTCTGTCAATATGGAGAGACAACATGATATTGCAAGTAGAAAACCTAGTTTCTTATTTACATTCTCACCTTTATCTTAATAGATATCACCAGAATGAATAAAACACTCATGGCACTTGCTCTAAAACAGAGATGACTACAGAACATACCTGTCAGAGGGTAGCTGTGCATTTGCAAGTTTAACTATGGTAGGAAATATATCCATGTTACTGGTTGGCTCATCAATATGGGCGCCAGCCTGTATCACGCCAGGCCAACGGAGAAGACCTGGCACACGAATGCCTCCTTCCCAGTTTGTTGATTTTCCACCTGAAAAATTTAGTTTTGTTTGCTGAGAAATCAGTTTCTCCTTTGATAATTCCACCCCATTAGATTCAATTTCCAAATATTAAACATTCTGTCTAGCTAGAATCTTTCCATTAGACAAATCTGTCCTATTCTTAATTTTCTCAATTTTTTACCTTCTGTAGTACTTTCTTTCTGTAAATTTACTAATATGTATTAGACAGAGCTTATAAAGTGCATTTAAATTGCACCAAAAAAGTAGTTGCGGAGATTAAAGAGCATTTCACTGGAATCTTCATATAGGCCTAGATTGTGCAGCCTATAGATATGTGAACCTATAACCCAAAAACAGGAATCCAAAAATAAAAAAAGAGCTATACTTAGATGTCTGAGGTATGAATCCAGAGAAGGCACATGACTTTTTATTAAAAATAGTGCTTAATGACTTTATATAGAAGAAAGTACTAATTTAAGTATGTTACTGAATTCTCCAATTCAATGCATTATAAAGAAATTCACTTCAGTGATGGCAAATTTCAGGATGCTGTAAAGAACTTTTTGTGCTCTAAACCAACACAGTTTCATCAAATGCACTATCAACTGATTCCATTCAACAGTGACTTGCAGTCATTTACTGTTTCTACAAGATCCATCACTGCTGAGTCCTCCCAACACCTTTTGCAGAAGGGCAACTGGTTTATTCTCTGACAGCATGTTCACCATTACTGAATAAATAATTGACCTGACCTGGCTCTGTATGAAGAGGAATCACAAGTGCTATAACCAATGTCCTGCAAAGTTGTGACTATGCAGAACACTTCAGGGTGACCTTTGAAAGTAATATATCATTTGAAAAAGAAATCTCTGTTAAGCAGATGGGTTTTGTATATGGTTAAACACAGTCAGGGCCATTTGGAAATAAATTGAGATTTTATACAATTAAAATGTCTGGAAAAACAGAAAGGTATTGGTTGGACTTCTGCCATTAAATGAACCAAATAGCAATTCTTGGTTCAGACCAAACTACTACAGGACTATTTTTTTCCTGTATCTCCCTTTTTCAAGTTAAAAAAAAAGAACCCAAACAAAACAAAACAAACAAACCAAAGAATTATTACAACAAAGTATTTCAAAAGTTCTGCTTCCTCAGCATCTTAAACACCCAAAACACCTCATAGATGTCAATACCTTTGGTATTGACCCCAGGCCTTGTTATACATGCTGTCTATTTTATTGACTTCTTGATGATCCTTTCCATTTCAGCAAAGTGGGTTCAGAATCTACCTGGTTTTCTACAGGATTTTCACTGTTTGTAAAGGTAAGTAATAACTTCAAGAAAGACTACTCTTTTTTTTATAAATTTACCTTTTTCTTTTCTTGTAACTGAAGGACCATTAGTTCATGATTCCTTGTTATATCAGATTTTTTGGGTTTTTTTCCACAGGCTTTATCACAACTCATAATATTAAATAGTCAGGGACACATCTGGTCTGACATTAGAAAAGTTATGACTTTTTAATATTCAGCCTTATGTCAAGCAACAATATTTGCTTAAGTTTTTTTTTTTTTAATGGTGTCAAGATCAGATCTCTACTGGATTGTCTGTCTTCTAGAACACTCCTAAAAGTTTACTGCCCTTGCTGAGTTAAATGTAATGCCATTATCATGATGAAGTGTGTGGCTACCTACTCAAGAATGAGATGCATGTCCAATTTTTGTGCAGATTCTAGTAAAATATTATTTTTGAAACTCTAAAGGAAATGTAGATTTAAGTTCAAAAAGTGTTATTTGGTGAGACACAGAACATCTGTCACCCAAAGGAAGTGTTCACCCAAAAGTATACTGATTGGTTGTTCATGTTGTTGGGTCAAGACCAGTGTAGATGTCAATGTTTTGTGTCTATCTCCTGTAGAAAAGATGACTCTACCCCTGTACAACAGCCATTATGCTTTTCAAAGTTTGGTGGGAATAGGTGTTACACAGCAGGAAAGATTAATAACCTGACTGAGCTATGGTGCATAGAAAATCCTGCTGAGTGGGAGTTGGTTAATCCAAGTAAAACAAGCATAAGGCCTTAAAATTACAGATGTCCTCAAATGAACATACTTTTAGTGAACAGATACACCAGGGAGGCAATTTAGCTCATGAGCCAGATCCTAATTCTGTGTATACACGACAGCAGCTTTATGGCTGACGGGTACCAACAGACAGACAACACTAAGAGTTGATCTATACCTTTGGTAGCTTTAGCTATGATGTTTCTCTTATTTCTGTATGCCTGTCTAGTATTTCTGTACACTCTGTCTAGTAAGAGACTAGATGGATGTTTAAATAAAGACTTGTTATACTGGACTGGATGTTTAAATAAAGTCTTGTTACACTGCTGTCTCCTGTATACTTTGAAGACAGAGAAATTTCAAAGTGGTAAATCTGATTCTCACACATGTTGCAATTCTTAAAACTTATTGGGTCACTTTCACAGCTCTTAGGTTCACAGTACAATTTTCTGGAATCAGCAGAAAACAACAGAAAAATTGCACATTACCCAAGTACAAAAGAACACTACACAAACTCTGATGCCCTGCTGTAAGGTAGAAAAAGCAAAATGGATTCCACAGCAGGGCTTTCTCCTTACTTACATCTATAAAGAAGTGACTGCCGTTTTCCTTTCAAAAGGCTAATTGGAGCATAATTTTTTTTTACATTTCTGGAGACTGGGAATAACAGGGAATCAGGGCAGGAATTACAGGTCATTGTAGAAGACTGTCTTCTATTATCTCTGCTTACATGGTGTTCATTTTTATTAGAATTGTGCTTAGTGACTGCAGGTGCTTAATGCCATTACACGATTACAAATCCCTGGGCATTTATCATCTTTAAAACTCTAGCTGTTAAACTCTGTTCAAGATATCTGCATTCTTTTTCCCTTAAAAAAAAAAATCAAGGTTTTACTACAGATGCTTGAAACACAGAAATATCTAAATGGATAATATAATAAAATTTTAAAAAAATCCAGAAAATGTAATTATTTTGAAACAAAATCTCTTGATATTTAAGGACATGGCTTATTAGTTTTGTGTTGTGCTCAGACTTGACAACATTGAAACAGAGAAAAGACCGAAACCTAGTAGACTGTACGCCTTGCAAAATCTAGACAACTTACCTTTTTGTTATTTTTGTTCTCTTGAAGTCTTTAAAAAATGTTTTTAAAGCAGCAGAAAACACACACGACTGTATTTTCCTGCTTCACCATTTCTGCTTTCTGAGTAGTTGTCCCTTTCAGCGTTACATTGAACAATAGCCTACATTCACCTTTCCTGAAAAATCTGCAGGAGCAGGCAAAATACAGACATAACTCTCTGCAGTCATCCACAACATGATGTCAAATTTCCATTTTAACCTCATTTCAAATCTTAGCTAAAAGAATATATCTTTTTTTTCCCCCCTCTGGTTTAAATTGACTGCTATTACCTAACTCTGGCAATAGAGCTTTTACAAAGGATGATGTATAAAGGGGAACGTTGCAGTAAATCACCACTAACATTATGAATGATGAATGATGAAAACTATTTGAAAAAACTTTCTTAAATCACCTGGATTATAACCATACTACACTTTCCTTCATATATTCTTCTAAAAACAAAACTTCCAAACCCAATCTATTCTCTTGAATTATAAACACAACATTAATTATTCCACCCATCTCTACTGGACTTAATGTCACAAATATCAACAATCAAGACTGGTTACTATTGCTTACTTTATAAAATAGTTGAACAAAAATTTATTTTCAATGACAAGTTTACTCTTACTGATTTTAAACTTGTTTCTTGTACTGTTTTTGTCAATTTTATTTATATTAATCTGAGCTATTCTTGTACAGGTGAATGGAATACACCTGGCTCATTTGGATGCCTTTCATCTAACATTTCCTTCAATCAAGAAAATGATCTATGAGGATATTTTTCTTTCAGTCAAAATTAAAAGATGGGTTGATTATTTAAAAATCTGGATCACTTCAGAGAGACTATAAAAATACAGTACATTTGAAAAATGTCAACTATTGCTTTCTTTCAAGTGAAAAGTAAACTCGAACAAATATCACCAGATATGCCATAGCATGATTCCTGGGGTCAAAGTAATGGCCAGCTTGATTTCTCTGTGGCTTAGAGGAATGAAAAGATTTACTAACAGCTTCAAGAAACCCTGCTGAACTAACTTATCACTGCAGTATATAATTTTTTTTACAGTAATAGATTTAAAAAAAAAATAGGTATTAATTTCTTGTTTTGATCTCACAGATCTGTAGCAGATTTTAAAAAACAACTCAGGGCCTAAGTCCTTATGAGACATTATTTTTTATGGATATTAAAAAATAACTATGATAATACCTATTTCTAAGGCACAAAACACTTGAAATGAATGTTGTTCACACAGTTTGACTTTATCAGTGTTTGGCTCCACTTCCATTATCAACAGACCCACTCTGCACTGACTTCTGACCCACTCTGGCAGCATGACAGTAGCCAAGTGGCTGTATTGTCCTAAGTGCTTCATAAGTACAAAGAAAAACTGTTTCTGATGCAGATCTGAGGTACAGGCAAAATGTACATATCCAAAAGACAGTAAGATGTAAGGAGATTGAACAGAAAATCCAGTATGTGACAAAGTGGGACAGATGTCAACAAGTGATAGCGAGGGAGGACTTGTACTGTCTGCATATGTGCCAGTGAAATACTATGGTGAGAAAAAGTGTAGAGAAATTTTTTAATTGCCTTCATTCATTGTTTATTGATACAAATTATGTATTTATATATATGATAGCACACTATGGCTAATTCAAGAAATTACTAAGAAACTAATTAGAAATTACAACAAAATATTTCGATTCAAAATCTCAGAGTACCAAAGAAGAATATGATGGCTTCCTTTAAATCAGTCACCTTGCACATCTTGTTAATATAGACAAAATTCTCTTCATTTATTTATTCCGCTCATCTTATTTGAAAGTACAAATCCAAAGCATTTGGAAAAACTAACCTTATTTCTGCTCCTAAAGAAAAGCTATAGTGACTATATCAAATGGACATGCTCCAGTGAAGCAGCTAGTGAAAAACACCTAAGGAGAAGTCACTGCAGGTATCCTGGAAATCATATATACAAGCAATACCTTAATGGTCTAGTGTCTGACTTTCAACAGACAAATATTACAGAAGTGGAAAAAAAAGAGCTGGAAAAACTACATAGAAAATTTTAATAAGATACTTCAGTTACACCTATTACTTTCCATATTTCAATATAAAATTGTTATTAATAATGTATTAATTAAATTGTTATTATTTTTAATTTAATTAAAATATTAATAGTGTCTTGTAAAAATCAGAGGAGTACTTCATGAGTTCAGGTATGAAGTCCTTCAGTTGCGAAGAAATTCTTACTAAAATGCCACTATTTTTTGCTTTAGAATCTGTATCTAGATTTAAACCTTAGAAAGATCTCTGACAAAGACCTTCAGGAAAAGTTACTGGAACATTAATCATGGCTTAGGAGACAAAGAATTTTCATGAATCAAATTCTGACTAGAAAACAAAAAGGTGAAACAAAAAGAGAGAACAAACAGTCTGTGTGACCCTTTGCAAAAATACCCAAAAAACAAATGTAAGGTACCTTGAAGCTACACTGTGTTAAGCCCCTTACTGTTTTAGTATATTTACTTCAGTTTTGAAAGTGAAGTAATTCACACAGGAAAAAAATAAGAAATTAGGGATGAGTGAAAACTCAACAATTAAAAATCATAAGAGAGAGATGGAAAAGACAATTATTTTCTGAATTTCGCTATTGCCAAGAGCCAAAGTAAAAGTATACAAAACAAATCTAAGGGAAAAATTAAAATTTCCCCTCCTTTATGCTCTATTAGTGAGAACATGCTATTAAACTTCAAGATGTTCCATGAAATTTGCAACTGTCCCATTTCATAATAGTAAATGAAAGCACTGTGCTCTCATGGATAAGTGATAGAGGCTATGCTCAGATTTTAGAAAGACTCAAAGTCGGAATTCATCTTTATATGATAAAAATTTATATAATTAATGTTAAGAATCTTTGTAGAACCTAAATTGTCAGGATTCACATCTTAAAACAATGTCATACTGTCTGGGATTAGGATCTTCTTAGGGATTCTATTTACTACACAGATCCTCATAACCAACCATCAGGAGAAGGCCACTGGAAAGAGATTTTGATCCATCACTTCAGTATTACTATATAATGTCTTCTAAAAAGGAATAGTGCAGAAATAAACCAGACTGTCTATGACAGCAATTGGTTAGCTCTGGTTTCTAACTATCCAAATTTATGGTGGACTGTTCTGTAGTTAGGATCCAGAGTAATAAAACCTTCAAACAGCAATTTCCCCTTTTTGCATTGCGTTTTGCAGCACTAGCTTAACTATCTAAACCCTTCTTAAATTTTATTATTGGTGCTTATTTGGCTAGGTATCAAGAGAAATTAGTGAGTTAGAATTGCGGAGTTCACTGAAGAGCTTTTGATTTTAGGGCAGAACCAATTATTGCTGAGCATATTGCTCCAGCTCTGACAAGAGGGTTAAGTGCCTTGATTCATGTTTGCATTCATGCAGCACTCAGAGACAAAAGGATAAGTAGTGGAGATTGACTAGCTGAGACAGGGAGGGAGAAAGGATATGTGAGTCTCACAGGTTTCTAAACTACACACCAAAGAAAGGAAATTCCTGGTGTGTGGACACATAAGCACAAGCAGCAACAAGATTGTCCTTCTGCTTTTTTAGGCACATTGCTAGTCTTGGGGCTTCACAGGTCTGTTTCTCATTAACTCTGACAAATATGTACAGATGCTTTTCACCACACATGACTTTTAATATGAACAAATTCCTATGTATGAAAATTGCTAGTATGCAATTAATTGATAATTTTTACCTCAGTCCTTTTGAAAATGATGCATATTATACATGTTAAATTAAGGACTGATTTTGAGATGGAGGAAGTGGAATGTAAAGCAGAATTAATTGTATTTTTAAATGTTAGAAGTATATTCAACTAATTGCATGGGTCTTTTAATTTCTTTTTATTTTATTAAGAATGTTTCTCATCAAATAATATTTTTTTCTTACATTGTGATTATTTTCTAACCCATTTGTCAGCACAGCAGAGATGTTAATTGCAAACTACAAAACTTTTTTCTTTTTTTTTATAAGCCCCATTACTACTCAACTAAACCCATCAATCAGACTTTTTTCTTAATACAGGTAAGATACATTTCAAGTTTTTCTCTGCACTGTAAATATGAACACAAAATTGTGCAAGGCTTGAGAGAAAGACTCCATTTAATCAAAGTTCTTCAAGAAGACATATTCCCAAGTGTATTTTTTCCTTCCTTATAATTTATCCTGTACCTTATGTCTGGCACTCTAGAAGGCAAATATTTTTTAGAGCTTCTAAAACACCTCAGGCTGAGCCTACGGCTACAGATATGTAACCATATGGTTCCTTAATTACTTAAATCACTATGCAAGGTCTATGTGCTAACATTCAAGATACATTTCACTCTGGTGTTAGCCCACGGGGACCCATCTGATAGACATCATCCCTTTGGCATTCCTTGTTTTTCTTGTGTACCATTTTCTTCGAAGCTTTTTCTTATGTACCATTTTCTTTGAAATGTAAGGGTCATTTCTCAGATAGATACCTACTTACTAAAAACTGTGGGGTCCTCCTGCTTGAAAACCTTCCTTTATATGCCTGAATTTTTTCCTTTTTGAAGTTTTGCAGTTGATATAAATCTGGCAAGAGTGGAAGATTGTGTTACCTTTCAAAGGGACTTTGATAGGCTTGGAGAAATGGGCCAAAAGGAACCCCATTAAGTTCAGCAAAGGAAATAGCAAGTCCTGAATCTTCACAGCAGTAACCTCTAGCAAAGCAAAGGCTGGGGAGTAACTGGCTGGAAAGCAGCTCTGCAGAGAGGGACTGGAGGGTTCTAAGGAGCAACCAGCTGAACATGAGACAGCATATGCCCTTCTAGCAATGAAGGATAACATCACTCTGTGCTGCACTAGGAAGAACTCTTCCAGCCAGTCCTGCTCTCTGCTCAGCACTGGTGAGACGTACCTGGAGCACTGGGTCCGGGTGCAGAACTCCCCAGTACAAGGTACATGGGCATACTGGAACGAGTTTCAATGAAGGTGATGAATGATTAAGCAATTGGAGTATTCAATATATGAGGAGAGGCTGAGAGAGATGTTCATCCTGGAGAAGAAAATGCTTACCAGGATCTTATCCATTGGTAGGGATTACATGGATTTATATGAGTAAAGAGGACAGAGGTAGACTCTTTTCAGTGGGGAGCCAATGACAGGACAAGAGGCAATGGACACAAACTAAACCACAGAAAACTCCATTTAAACATAAGAGAAAGGTTTTTTTATGGTGAGTGTGATCAAATACTAGAGAAAGTTACCCAAGGAGGCTATGACGTTCCATCATTTTCATAACTTGACTGGATACAATCCTGAGCAATGTGCTACAGCTGACCCTGCTCTGGGACTGCAGACCAAGGTCTGGAGATACCTCCCAGGCTCAACTACTATGAGATTGCTGGATTGCTTGATGCCTGAAATATGAGTGGGAAACAAATTACACAGCCTCTACCTAGTGAAAGAATGAAAAGAAATTAATATCTCATAAAGAAACAAGAAGACTGATTGTAATTTCATTAAGAAGAATAAAAAAACCCCATTCTTCCTTTATTTCAAATAGATCAAAGATTTTGACCTTGGCCACATAGTACATTACAGTTTTGGTGCAAACTCAAGGAGATGCTTTTTCTTGCATTTTTCAAGAACAATCAGAGAATATCAAATTCACCTTTATATATGCCATTGTATCCTCCATGGACTTCTCCAGCACTGGAGATTTCTTCAACATGAGCCCCTTGGTCAGATGTAAAGTATACAAGAGTTTTGTCATTTAGATTATGCTTCTCCAGCACATCCAGAACTTGCCCTAGGTGAAAAAAAAAAGCTTTGAGAACCACAGAATGAACTAGGTTGGAAGAGACCTTTGAAATCAAGTCCAACCTATGACCTAACTTAACACTTTCTAATAAACTAAACCATGGCACTGAGTACCATGTCCAGTCTGTTTATAAAACACGTCCAAGGATGGTGATTCCACCATCTCCCTGGCCAGACAATTCCAGTGTCCAATCATTCTTTCGGTGAAAAAATTTTTTCTGACATCTAACCTAAACCTGCCCTGATGCAGCTTAAGACTTGTGTCCTCTTGTTCTGTCAGCTGTTTCCTGGAAAAAGAGACCCACTGCCACCTGACTAAAACCACCCTTCAGGGAGCTGTAGAGAGTGATGAGGTCACTCCTGTTTCTCTTGTTTTCCAGGCTAAACATCCCCAGCTCCCTCAGCCGCTCTTCACAGGGCTTGTGTTCCAAGCCCTTCATCAGCCCTGTTGCCTTCCTCTGGATGTTAGAGACTAAATGACTTTTTATTAGCCTTGGCACATATAAATATTTGTGTCCCTTTGCCTTTTTGAGACCACTTTTCACATAAACTCTCTTA
The DNA here is from genome assembly GCF_028551555.1 of Melozone crissalis. Lineage (NCBI taxonomy): Eukaryota > Metazoa > Chordata > Aves > Passeriformes > Passerellidae > Melozone > Melozone crissalis. The sequence goes on along the minus strand of NW_026535791.1, from coordinate 54,166,087 downwards.
TACTCAGCAATAGGCACATGCAGCATACTAGGGCACAACCACACAGGGCTTGTAGCAATCAGGACCATGACTCAGTTGCTGCAGGGTTTCTTGAAGTACGGGATGAGAAGATTTGTGCACATCAGAGAAAAGGGCTAATCCACAGAGAGCAAGTGACTTTTGGAAGCAGTTGCTCTCAATCAAGGAAATCCCTCAGCAAGAAGATTCAAGCCACTGAGGATATTTAGTAACACTGAGGAAAGAGTCTCAGCATGCAGAGTAGATCTCTCGCAGTTTGGGGGTAAAGCCTTGCTGCCTAGCAACCCATACAGGCAGCATGGCAAAAATCTCAGTGCTAGTGTTAGAGTAAGAAAAAAAAAGTAAGAGAATTCAAGTAGCACCTTTAAAGTATGTGTGGTTTCATTATCAAACCTAATAATTAGCCCTTAATATCCCAACATATCGAAAAACATCAACTAAACTCAAAATATGCAAGGTAATAAACACACCCAGGTGCACCCATCTAAAAGAAGTACCCACAGGGATATGTCTTGTAGCTCTTAGGCATCACGGGCTCATGTTTCATTTTCACAAAGGGCTCCTCACACTACTTTGGCACCGTGGAGGGCCTTGCAGTTATATAAATTGCACTGAAACCTATTTAGACTGAATTCTTTAAAGTGTGTTTCTGTATGAATGAGAGTGAAGCTTCTCTTTGTAACTTGCTCCAGTGGATTTTATACTGATTAGGAATCTAAGATTATTGGTCCTCGAAAACCACCAAAGCTTAAGAATATAATTCTTCACATCAGCCTGACAATGAACCTGTCCTTTAGGGATCTCAGAACATATAAAGATAATTCTGTCTTCACAACTATTTTATCTTTATTCTTTTACTTAAGCATCCAAGAATGGTCCAATTTGAATGTTAATTTTGATTTGTTAACCTGACCACTAAGAATTAATTCATCATCTGATGCCCAATTATTGTGTCAAAGAGGATGAGATAAGAACTTTGAAATACAGAGCCTTCTAAATGGTTTTCAGATCACTGTTTCTGCTGCTATGCTCTTTTTCTGGATAAGGAGTAATTACCTTAATTTATTGCTACTATTTCTCCTTGCCTCTTAATGCTATATAATTTTAAAACTGTCTTTTTAAAATGGTTGACTGTCATAATTTTTCAAATTGACTGGGTCAAGAATAAAGGAACATCAGCTGCTAAATTTAAGTAGGTACCTGTTGGTCTTGTTTGTAAAGTAGGAGCAAAGAAGAAATGCAAGAGTAGGAGAATTTGTTTATGTAAATTTTGAAGCCTCGTGGGAGTTGAAATTTCCCAACAGAGCTGAGAAAATCTGTTACAAAGGCTGACATTTTAAAGCTGGTGGGTTGAGGGAAAATCACGCAGATCCTTCTGACAAGCCATGCGCTTGCTGCATGAGGTGGATGGACTTAGTGCCAGAAAAGAACGAGGCAATTTCCCATTGGCTTCTGAAACTGTTTGGAGAATGTACTTGTTAAGTGATTACAATATCTCTTGGAAATGCGCCAATAATGATAAAAACGTAGAGTACAACGATAAATTATAAATTATATGTAGGTATTTAGCCACATGACCTTCAGAGTTCCCTTCCAACCTACATCAAGCTATGATTTTATGATACAAATACAATAAATAGTATTGTGCAAAGAAATATATGTGCAGTGATGTGCACAACAATATTTTTTTTTACATATCTCATGTTCATGATGAAATTGAACTTTCAAATTAATATTGTACATAAACTAAAATGAAAATAAAGAGAGAATGGCACCCAGTATACAACATGATCTCTGGTGATCAAAAGCATTGGCAATCATTCAATAATGATCACTTTGATTTCCCAGCTAATTTGGGAAGACATGAGAAGCAATGAAAATTGTCTCACTATCACAAATAATTAAACTTAAAATCAAAAATTAATATTAAAATTAAATGTAAGATATTATAATGAATTTTTTTAATGAGGTAGTCTTTCTCTGGAAAAAAATATTAAATACACACACTCAAGCATGTTCCATTTTAGAAAAAACCCAGTCATATAAAATGCATAGAAATTCCCATCCATTGTTAAACTCAATGGTAAAACTTCCATTTCCTTCAAATGGATTTTGAAACACAGAGGATTGCATACATAAGTTTTAACTAACAAATGCTAAAATGACAATTTATCTTAGCAGCAACATTTTTCAGTACAGATGGACTAATAGTGGTAATTCAGAAAACAGTATTGCCAGAGTATGGCAGTCACAACACACTCATAAGCAAACCTTCCATTTCTATTTTGATCCTGAACACTAGCACCTACTAGAATGAAAATTGTAAATAAACAGCAAAGTGTGGGTTACCAGGATATAAGAAAAATTTAAGTGTATTTGAATGATTTAACTCTCGTTAACACAAGAAAGAGTTTAAATTAAAATACCTTGCTCGAAAGTCACATTCTGAAAAATTAACTGCTGTACTGATCTGTGTGGATGGTACCAGTTTTTTTTTTTTCTGATTTTAACAGAACATATTTAGAAGGACAACATTTCTGAATATCCAAATCAATCTAGCTGATGGAACTCCATAATTTCTGCAGCTATTTAGCAACTAGAATTTCAGATCAAGCTACTCCTACCACTGCCATTATAGGAATGTATTCTGCAATGTAGGTGACTAACATTGTAGCAGACAAAGGTGTTATATCATTGGACATTTTGCTTCCATTTATATATTTTTAAGATACAAAACAGATTGAGGGCTGTGTTAAGATGTTACTTGTTTTAATTAGTACATCAGTGTTCCAAAATTTAAATGAAACTTCTTGTGAAATATACTGAGGAGTGCTCTCTGTATTCTACTCTCCATTCTTAGTTCAAGCTGTGTAAAATTATAAAGAATTGTTCCATTCTGAATGTGAAAATACCAATTTCAGTGGAGTGATAGCCATGGGAAAGAGAGAAGAGCAATTGACTCTGTTCTTTGGAAGGAAACAAAGCGCCATGCCGCTTTTCAAGTTCTCCAGAACAGCCTGAATGGTAGCTGAACCAGCCTTCCTAATGATGACCGTAATTACTGAGTTTTGACTCATGTAAAGCTCCTACTGTATGCATCTACAAGAAGAGATAGGGTTTCTAAAAAATGACTATTCATTTGTAAACAAGGTACAAACACTGAAAAACAATAACGTGTTTACAAATGTGTTACTGATTTGTTAAAGTGTTTAGTCAAGCAAGCATATGGACAAATGCATTTTATTCAAAAATTAGTTTACTGACATTTCAAGTCAATGGGAAATAAATATTATTTGTATTAATTCAAAATAATTTAGACTATTGCTGAAATTGTGAATAAGAAGCTAGAGGAAATAGAATACCTCTGTGTAATCTAGAAAAAAATAGCTTCTACTTGTGATGAAAGCTTTAAAGCAGTCTGCCAAATTCAAAGAAAAAACATGTTTCAGAAGGAGGGCTAAGGATCTGTCTCAGGAAGAGATAACTGACAGTAAAGGAAATTCCTAATAATGTAACACTATTTTCCAACTCCAGTAAACTTTCACATGCCTCTCTTGTATCCAGAAATTTACAGCAAGACTGAGACAATTATTGAACAAAGATTTCCAATAGATCAGCCTGGGAAAATAAGCCATCACATCACTGCCAAGAAGAGGCAGTTTGATTGTGTTGGGGTTTTATTGTTTTTATTTGCTGTTTAGAATTTTCTACTGCTGCTCATGTTTGGTTTTGAATAGCATCATTAGCCAGAATCACAACTTGTAGTCAGCTCCAGGCATTCACCTCTGTGAATGCAAGCCATTGAATAAATGCATAAAATCCTAAAAATTATTGCTACATGCATAAGTATTTGGAAACCCACATTTGTCCCAGAAAATATATTGATGCCTTTCAAGTATATACCCATAGGTTTACCACATAGTAAACCTCTTGGGAGTCCCTTTCTGCTACAGCAGTTTAAGGTTTTGCCACAGTTAATCATCTCTTCAGGGCTCAAAGGCTAAGATTTTCACCTTATGAAAACTTAATGTTGCAGCTTCTGCATACCATCATTCACAAGCTAACAATCATTTTAATCTCTATGTTGATTTTCTGTGATGAAGAAAAGTTACTTCATTTTAATGCACTGATCTGATTACAAAATCCACGGACTAAAACCTTTGTATTAAAACAAACTTATAACTAAGATCAAGACACCCCTATTTAAATTTTAGCTTTTGAACATTTCAAGTTATAAATATGCAAATGTTCCCATAGTATGCTCAGAGCCATCCAGTTTCCTTTGATAAATATGTAAATCAGCTTGTCTCTGCAGTGGGGAAGTAATTATCACTTTCAGACCTAGTCATAGAGTACAACACTTGAGGTAAAGATGAAAAATAATAAAACCATTGACGGCAACACAAGAAGTGGCTGCACATATGATGAACAGTACATAAACTCTGCACACAACTTGTTTAACATTCAGAGCTACAACACAACCACGGCAGAGTGGAAATTGCAGAACAAAGCATTAGAATGTACTATGGCACATTATCTAGCCAGTCAACAGAACAAATCTGCCTTCGAAGACAAGTGATTTCCATAAGGAGGACATCAGCATATGAACCTCAAAGGTGAGAGTGAATACTAGGTAGAACAACTCTGACTAGACCAGAAAATAGATGCATAACTAATTGCAAAAGGTATAAGGTTCTTCGGGCAGAAAGAAAGTAGAGTGCACATTCAGTACAAAGCCTTGAATCAGTACTACCACGCTACTATTTCCAAAGTTACACAATGGAAACAATCCATACAACAAAATCTTCTCCAAAAGTACATAGTCTCAAATGTGCTTAGCTCCTGCTATGATAGGTTAGTGGGATCTTCAATGTCAACAGGAAATTCTGCCAAAAAGTAGCATCTGGTTCTGAAAAAATACATCTATATTAGTGTTTTAATTTGTAACAGGAATGCATATTTACAGTAAATCCTATCATGGACAGTTAACATATTTATGTTTCCATAGCAAAGCCCTCTTGGATTTTGTGACTTGGATTTCTTTCAAAGTCTAATTTCAAGGACAAATCCTGGGAATTCAACTAAGGCACTCCCACTTCTAATGGGCATTCAGTCAGGAATCAAAGTAGAGCTGAAGTGGGTTTCTTGTCTCTTCTGGTGTCCTGACAGTCTTTTTTCAGCTCAGAAGACAGTTCAGACCTGCCACTGTTGGCAATTTTAAACATTTTAGGACTGATGAATCCTCCAATGGAAGTCTAGAGCAGGCCAAATCAAGCTCCAGCTGTGTATGCTGTAGATACATTGAGAGTGGGATTTACATACAGCGTACACAAAGTATGGATTTTCATATGCAGCTCACCTATCCTAAGAATTTGGCCTCAAAAATTAACAATTCTTTTCAAAATGAAGTAAGGCAATTGCCCCAGATGTAACTACCTCCCACTAGAAATCAGGTAAGAAGTTCTTAGGTCCAGATAGTCTGAAGAACAACAGTTCTTTGTTACATTCCTCTAGACTCAGAGTGGGACAAGTAAATAAGCAGAAGTACTCAGAAAAGGGCAGTCTTTTAATCAGAAAACAAGGCAACTTCGGTGTGGACAGCTAAGCTATCAGTGTGAACTTGCTTTTTGTTTGGATTTGGATTGCCATGTAGCTGCAAACTTGCAAATCAGTTGTGACTGTTTATACAGTTTTATAAGTATAATGTGTCTTTCAGACCCTCAGGATAAATTTTCAGCACAGTGCAGAGCAGATTAGGAACGCACACTTCTTAGCAGCTTTGAATAAATCAACGAAATTTTGACTTATGCATAAGGTTTTTCCTAGAAATGAGTACCACATCTCTTATTTTTCTTATGCATATAGGTTCAAATAATTTTTAAATATGAAATTTGGAATGATATTTTAGATATGTATAAATACATGAGCATAATGAAGTACAGAGTTAAGTGTCTGAAGACCTGTAAGTATAGCAGCAATAGAGACAATGCAGGATGGAAAAGCTTCCTGTACTGCAGCATTAATGATGGATTATTACAGGTCAAAAAGTATAACTACTCAGTAGCTATTTCCTTATTAATATTTAAATTAGCTAATAAATGCATTGCTTGAAATTCACTTTTAGACCTTACATCTGTTGAACATAAGTCAATGTATTTCTAAAGTAAATCTTGATTTTTAGCCTGCTTAAAATGTTAAAACATGAGAAATGGTCACACAATTTTAGGAGGGTCCATTATATTTGCATTTTGCATGACAGCTGTGATAACTTTTTGGGTAAATTTGCATCTTCATTCTGCACATATCTAAGATGCCATTTCACACATACAACTAAGATGAATAATGAAAAATACATTGTCTCATTTCCCACTTTGAGGTCTCCCATGTTTTCTTCCAAATTATGAAAGGGATTTCTTTAGGTGTGACCTTGGCAAACTGTAGTGACAGCTGAGGGGTACTATTCAATTTTGAATTAGACTGTCAGGTGAATTTAAGGCTTCAGGTATTTGACCATTCCAATATATGCTAATTGTGATTGATTGCATAAATGGGGAATGATAAAAGAAACTCTTTCGTATGTCTTCAAAGGTTTAAACATTTATAAATATCAGACTAAGTTTTAAACTTAATATGTATCTGGTCCTACAAGCAAATGCATAGTGACAACATTTTGCCAGATATAACGTATGAAGAATTATGAAGAATGTAAAGCAGGGAAAAAAAGTTTAACCTCCCATTTAAATCCTCTGCACTTTTCTAAAAACTTCAAAGCCTTTGCCAGTTGTTTATTTCATTTTTATTAAGTAAAATTCAAACTGTAAAAAACTGGCTGACATTAGAGCATAAACATTTATCATCTTTCAGCAGCCAAATTTTTTTAATCTTTGCTGAATTTGGAAGCAGGTTTTAAAGACTTGCTATAAATTACATGCCACACAGTTAAGAGGAGTTTTATCAAGAGTAAATTATACTCATCATGAAATCTCAATAAATTTAATTTCCTGGTTTTCTGATTTTAATTGTGCAAATCTAATCTAACATGAAAGTAGGTGTGCATTAACTCACTACCAATACACTTTTTTTTTTCCCTCCTTGACATGAGGATCACCATGCACACTTGTTAATTCACCTATTTCTCTAAATTTTGTGCCTAAGTGCTACTAGACACTCAAAGCCTACTGTGAAATCACCATCTCCAAAAAATGAATCTCTGTATAGACACTGTTACTACCAATAAGAAAGCAAACCTGACTATGAAAATTGTCTCAAAGGACTTTTCCACTAATGATGTAGACTCCACTCTGTCTTCTCTAGATGACAATCAGAATTTAGGAAAAAAAAAATACACTGAGAGCCATAAATTATGATTTGGTGCCTTTTCCCCCTGGTATATGTATGTGTGTTAAACATGACATATATATGCTGACTTCCATTCCAGAGGATCCTGTTTGAAGGGAAAGCAAATCATTTTTCAGGTCATCCTCACTGATGATAGATTACTAGCTCAAAAAGATTACTCACAATCTCATCAAATGGCACTTTGATTCCTTAATTCATCTAAGTGCTCTTGAAAAATATTCACAGCCTATTCAAAAAGAATTTTTGTTGAAGTTTCAGAGTAGTATTAAGTAGCACAGCAGATGCCTATGAGGAAGAAAATCTGCCTTTTTCTGGTCTGAGGCCTGGAAAGAAAAATATGCCATTTTTGTTTTAAATTGGTTTGGAAATACTTAAGGACTCTGCTTAGACCAAGATATGTTTGATGCCTCTAAGACATGGTGGAGTCATGAGATCAGAGAGGGCCCTGAGACCATTAGGCTCCTTTCTTTGCCTTTTCTCTGATTTTCACTCATATAATAATAAAACAAAAATGAGTATGTTACATGTTAAATTTATAATTATTCTGAATTTGCCAAGGTTTAACACTATGAATGCTATATGTATCTTGTTTGTAATGAGAAGTTACAAAAATGGACCAATATATTTTTTCTGTGTGAAGGGAAGGCAGAATTCTGAAAGGGCTCTGCCTTGCATGTATGGATCACAGTGAGATGTGTTTTTTAGGATAAATCTGAAGGCTAAATGTGAAGTGAGGAAGGATCATTGACAAAAGCACCAGAGATCAGCTGAAATATTTACATAAATACTTGGAAAAAATTAGTCTAACCGTAATTAGACTATTTGGGGAAGAGAGGAGTTATTTCTAAGGTAAAGTCTCCACAGAACAGATGGCAAATAACCACATGAAGGCCCTAGGCAGCACATTTGTTACTTATGGAATAGCACTATTCCTATGGATAGACAGGCAGGTAGAGGGTTAGTTCCTCCCTAATAATGTATTTTTTTTAAATTAACTAATCATTTCTGAACCTAAAAAATCAAATTTAAGAATTTGTATATAAACAAATGTCTTTGAACAGGAAATGTTTGGAATCTTCACATTTCACATGAATAGCTCTGTAACACACTGGTGTTTCAGTACCACATACAGAGAGAAGTACAATCCAGCAAATAGATTTCTGCTCTAGAAGGCACTGGAAAAGTATGGCTGGCTACATACAGGAACTGACTCTATTGTTACCAAGATTCAATAAGTAAATATGGTAACAGTAGGATAGAGTATTTGCATACATTTCCTGATGACAGATTTAATATACCAGTTCTTCCTATTTAAAACAGCTATTTTCAACTATTTTACCATGAATTATTAAAGTTAATATATAACCAAGGAAGTAATTAAATGTCTCATCAAAAATCAGTTTACATTCTGAGAGGTAAATGTGATATTATTGTCTAGTATTTTTTGCCAAGAAAGTCCTCAAAGCTCTCTTTAACTAGGCCATCTATTTTTTCATGAGCAGCACCTGGGGGTTATTGCACAAGAAGACTGGTAAACTGCAGCAGAATCACACAAAATTTGGACTGAGAAATTGAGGATATGGAGCTTGACTACTTCAGCACTAAACAGGCAAGAATATTTAGGATATGTCCTGTAGAAAGGTTTTAGGCTTTTTTTTTTTTTTTTTAAGGACAACTGCCAATTTTGTGCCTCTTTAAAAAATGCTGATAAAAAAGCCATCATAGCTGCACTTTGCTCATAACACCCTGCTAAGGTGTTCAAACATTGTTCTGTAGGATGTGCTGGTTATATTGTGTCTCACTCTGTCCTGATATTGGTTTGGAAACGGCCTTCAAAGATCATCTACTCCAACCTCCCTGCCTTAGGAAGGGACATCTATCACTAGATCAGGTTACTTAAAATCTGGCTTTGAACACTTCCAATGATGCAGCATTCACAACTTTTCTGGGCAACCCGTTCCAGTGTCTTACTACCCTCCCTCATTGTCCAATATTTCTTCCCAATGTTCAATCTAAATCTACCATTTTGCTGTTTAAAATTTTTGTCCCTTGCCCTATCACTACAAGTACTGGTATCAAGTCTTTCTTATAATTTATTTTCCTTTAAATATTCTCCCTAGAGCTTTCTCTTCTCCAGGCTCTCTGTCAGCCCAGCTCTCTCAGTCTGTCTTCACAGGAGAGCTCCTCCAGCCCCCTGCTCATCTTCACCAACCTCCCCTAGGCCAGTCCTGAGAGGCTCCCACCTTTCCTGTGCTGAGGACCCCAGAGCTGGATGCAGCACTCCAGGTGGGATCTAGCAAGTGCAGAGCAGTGGGGCAGAGTCACCACCCTCATCCTGCTGGCCACGCTGCTTTAGATGCAGCCCAGGACATGGTTGGCTTTCTGGGCTGCAAATTCACATTATTAGCTCATGTCCAATTTTTAATCTGCCAAATGGAAAGGATAAATTATGTATTTGAATTGTAAGTAAATTTTAAAAAAAAGTATTTATTACTTGCTTAATGTATAATCTGTGATTTTGTGATGTCAAAATCAACTGAACTCTGGATTAGAAGCACTTTGCTACCGTTTACACAGCAATATATTACACATTGAAATACTCTATATTGGCTATACTTTTCCCATTAGCACAACTAGGATCTTCCTGGATTTTATTGTAAATAATGTGGCATCCTGAACTATAAATTTCTTTCAAAAATCTGGCGTAAGTTATCTTAGGATTCACAGAAAGACAAAGTTTGTACTGCTTTTTTTGGGCTAGGCCACTCTTTTCTTTAGGATTAAAATGCAGTTACATTTGTATTATTTCTTGTTTCCTGCTTTGTTTTTCAATGCAAGTCTGACTAAGAAATAAGAATAAGTTTGATTTCTAACCCACAACTATCTCAACCATTGAGAGACAAGAGCCTAAAAAGCCAAAACACTTTACCTTCACAACAGTAAAATGGCAACAGTACTTAAAACCATGTAAACTGAAGGACCTAAGTTAGTTACACTTAATTGTAGCCAATGTAATTGTGACATTAAGGACGAGTCCATCCAGTAGCTTTCTAAAAGGACACTTGTTGAAAAAGGAAGATTGCTCTCTTCTCCTCTTTCTCCTTCTTTCTATTTTCTCTGCAAGCTGGTTAGGAAAGAAGGAGGTAAGGGAGAGAAGAATGCTCTGCCTCCCCTCTTGTGGAATCATAAGGCTGCAAGATCCACTAAAGCTGTAGAATATAACTTCATGCTGGTCTAAGGCAAGAATTTTATTATCATGGAGTCTTTTTTTGCTCATCCCAAGTAAGCAACTGAGCCCTTAGGGGTCAGGTGTTCCTTTGGATATTGAGCTTACTACTGTAATACAAAATCAGTTCAGTGTTCTCAGGGTTACTGAAATATGCTCTTCATAAGGCAATGTTATAAAGAAAGTTTCATGGGTAGGGAGAGAGAATGATTTAAAAATAGAAGTGTGTATACAAAGTCAAAGGAAAGCAAAAACAAAAAGAAAACATTCAAAATAGTAAAAAATAACCTGAGTACACTATGAAACACACAACCCTCGTCCACAAACATCAGTATTAAAAAAGAATGATAGAAAAGAAAAATAAAGATTTAGTTTCAGTTTTTCTTAAACAGCATCCTAAATTGAAATAAAACTGCCTTTTTACAATCAAGAGGTGAGGGGAAAAGCTCCAGAGCAAAATTACCATTTTACCAGACTGCCTTTCACTAGTCACTGCATCATTACTCTACTGCTTTTCCTAGCCCTAAAAAATTCATTATTCATCTCATTATTATATTTTGTTATTATATAGAAAGCAATGAAAAGCTTTCTTTAATGCAATATAAGCAACTATTTTTATAAAAATAATGATATTTAGCAGTATTATCACCCAGCCTATTATATAGTGTGGTTGTTTTAGCAGTCAAATGTACCATTGAAAGATTATCAGCCAGAGTCAATAAAAAACCAGTTCTATAAACCTCATCAATAACAGCTTATTACCACCTGGAATTTGAGCCTTGTTATTCAATGGTATGAAATTCTGCATGGAAATTCACTAATTGGAACCAATCTGTTGATGAAGAATACAGAATCAATATTATCATAAGCTTTATTGTATGATTACTGCTTTCATTCAGAATTAGATCACCTTTTTTTAAGCAGAACAGTCTCAAAAAAAATTAAAATACATTTCCAAAGAAGCATGAAAATGTTTCATATCTCTCTCCAAAAAAACTTTGTGGATTATTTTAAAAGAATCTCTAGTATTCTCAATATCATCACTGAAACTGAAATGCACATGATCAGCTTTAGGGTTTTTTCTACAGCTAATTGATATGCAGCCAGCTATGAAAAAATGGTAAAAGGCTGGAAGACATTACCTGAGTCATCACAGAAACTGTTCATATCATTATAGTTCATATATTGAAAAAGATATTAAATTATCTTTAAAAAGCACTATTTAGTCCCCAGAACCAGAAGAAGACATGAGTTCCTGAGCCCAGGTGCACATTGTAACCATTTCCAGCCTCCAACATGGATCAAGACTGTCAAAAAAATTACTTTTCCCCTTCTCAATTCCCATGCCAGCTGAATTGAAGTCCTAATGCTTTACTAAAGATCCAGATCTGGATTACTGAGTAACTAGCAACAAAGTTATATCTCAGGAGTTAAAACTGAACATCATCTCTGTGTCTCAGTTTTTCTTCTGGGAAACAGATTAATGAGATTCCCCTGTCTTACGAAGGCTTTGTGAAAATGCTTATTTGCAAATCTGTTATACACTGTAGCAAAGTACTGACACAGAAGAGATGAGACATGTCAAAGTATCTGTCTTCAAAACAGAACTTCAATAGCATGTGTTAAATAAAACATGAGAACTCATATTTAACAATGAGGAATATACCTACTGTTGAGAAGCTGCTCATTAAGAAGGCACTCTGATAAGGAGATAGGATTCCAATGGGAAAAGAAATGGCATGTAAACATATGTTAGAAAACTGTACCATGAGACACAAGCGTAAGAAGAATGATCTTTTTCTGTCTTTGAGTACTTGACTTCATAGTCTTACAATTGTGCCTTCTGCATGTTTGTATGCATTTATGGGCTGTATCATCTATGATAGGATACTGGGTAATCCACTACAAAACTATCTGAAGGTACAAGGAAGAGGTGTGAATGAGAAGGTTTTAACACACAGATTAAATCTTTGACATTTTCAGTCTCTTTGTTCCTTAGTTTCATGTCAAGGCTTTGTCTTTCATGTCTTTCACAGACATGCAACTACCACCAGCAACATCCTTCTTTTCTAGCACAGTCACACAATTTATAAAACCATGATTACAACCTCCCTAAGTACCTACACAGATATGCTTTCAGTGTCAAACTACTGAAGAAAAACATGGCAAAAGTCACGTTCCTGAGGGCTGAAGGTTAAGGCTGACAACAGTAACACTTCCAGCAAAGTGAGTAAAGTCTGTCATCCTGATCCCTTGATCTGGATGACTGTCTTACTAAATTCTTGTGGAGTTTTTCTAGCACAGTGCAAATGTAATTTTTTTAAAGCTTCACAGTATCTGTGTTAAAAAAGGTTGCTATGCAAAGGCCCTCGATGAGCAAAACCTTCAACAGCTTCCTTAAAACTGTTTTTCCAGTCTGTATTTTGGAGATAATCTACAATTTGAATAAAGTTAGACCCATTTTGTTTCCTTATTGTAACCTTTATCTGAATATTCATACTCAGACCTTTGTCCATATTGACTTGAAGTCCTGCAGGTCAATTTTGGTTTAAATCTGTGTTCTTAATTGTTCTGAATTGTTCTTAATCTTGCTGTGCTCCTAATCTCACTGATAATGGTTTTGCCTACCCAATTAAGCTAGGAGCAAAATCCAACCACACCACTTATTTGTAAAATTAAACTTCAGAGGCAAAGGTGAAACAAAAGGTTGGTTGCACATTTCATTAGAGAACTTCCTATCCTCCTTAGGATTTATCACTGCTTGGAGTCATCAGGATTCTTATTTCTAGTTTATCTAAAACAGGCTTTGAGCTTTCTCTTACTAATGGAAATTAGCTTGTCTAAGAGTAATGCTAATTTTCTTTCACCGATTACACCATTTTGATACAACACAATGTTAGATGTCAAGTCACTGTTTTTGCAATAAACCGAATTTTAAGAGCTTCATAATTAACAGAAAGCCTTTACATTTTTGAACATTACATGATTACATTTTTGTAAAGAAAAATGCTCAGTGCCCTAGCACACGTAGTTCTGACAATTTAACTTCTGTAGTATCAGATGCAAATGAAACCTCTTAAGCAGCTGGCAGCAAATTTTGAACCACACAGCACTATTACCACAAACTACATTACCCTGAATTTTTCCATCATGGAATACTAAGACATTATTTGAACATGACTGATTAAAAAGTGCTACAGAAATGGCGACTTAGGATGTGCCTTGTAATCTTATAAATAACGTGCAGAGAAGGAGCTTTGCTGTATACAAAGATGTGATATATAAAAAGAAACTACACTTAAAGAGGATTAGGTTGATCAGGAGGCTTATCATAGTGGAAACAGGAGTCTTCATCACCTAGTCACCTCCTAAATTTGGTCCCATTCAGTAGTGACTTAAAGTCATTGCTGCTTAGTGACATATGAAATGGGTTTGGGTTTTAGAGCATATTGTAATTGGAATGCATCCATATCATAAAAGGCAGAACCACAACTGTTTTTAATCTGCACCCACACTGACAATTTTCCCAGATGTGACCTAAAGAGTGAATGTGCTTCAAGAGCTTAACTACTGTCTTAGCTGAAAAAACAGTCTCTTAATGCTTGGATAAGAGCAGAATGGCAAGACGGGGTGGGAAAATTCTATCCTAGTCACAGAATACCTGTATTGGCTGGATACCTTCTTCCTCAGGGTGCTGGCTGAACCTCTTTTATGATAAGAAATCCAGCCTAATATTAAACCTTAGAGATTTGAGATATACACCAGTATACATTCAGAAAAGCAAGGTCAAGGAATGCACTATGAGCATCAGGCATCCATCTCCAGATTTTTAATTCTATTTTTTGGTTTTGAGGCTCAGCCAACATTATGTCACATTCACAGTAGCTGGATAAGATAAGTGCTTATCTGCTGCTTCTGATCATGGGGCATCATTCTGCTTTGCTTACCTTTTTAATCAATGTTGCTCTGTTACAAATGACTACATGAGGTGAAAAGCCATGATAAATTAGGCTTATCTTGGTGTGCAGGATTTTTACTTGGAAAAAAAAAGGATAGCTCAGTTTTGTTTTTTTCTTAAAGCAATAGGAATTTGTCCCTTTTTTTCTTCTCATATTATTAATAATGTTTATTTTGATTTTTAATACAATTCAAAATTCTCAGAAGATTTGTGATACATTTTTAGGTTGTCCCTTATAGAATAGGTTTTTAAATAAAGGTTCAAAGTATACAAACACTGCAAAGTGATTCAAAGACATGAAAATTCAAAATAACAACCACTAACAGTTTTAGATAGTTACTGTACAGTATTTGGAAGAACATTAAAAAAGCCCACAAAACCCCCACAAAACCCCAAACATCCAACCCTTAAGAATGTAAGTTTAGGCCAGAACAGCTTGAAAAAAATATTAAAATTAAATTTTAATTACTTTGTAATTAAAAATAATAAGTCAACTTTAAGAGCTTAAAGGATTGTGAGTTCAAAACAATGACTTTTAAAAGTAAAAAAAAAATTACCCTTTTTTCTCTTTGCTTTATGAATCCTTTCATCAGAGCAAGAATTCCTATGAGTCTTTTGGGCATAGTTCAGTTTTCTGTCTCCTAAATATATTATATTTTCCAAAGTAACTTTTGTTTTGCATCTGAAACCATTATTTTCATTTACTTGGTGTTACATCTATTACTAAAAAGAGAGTAAGATGCCACAGGGGTCATTAAAAATAGTTTATATTAAATTGGAATGGTTTTCACTTAGACCTTTCTTTTACATCATTCCAGAACAGAAAAAAGATTAAAGGAAAGGATGTGATCAAGTTCACTTACTTAGCATATTAACTATTTAATCATGCACAAATTCATCAGATAAAGCTGTGTAAGAATTTAGTTTTCATCATCTCACAATTGGGTGGTATAGACATTAGGAACCTCAGCTTAATCCTGCACATATTATATTACTGATATAATCTCTTTAATAACACTAGGAAATCTCATTAGGGAATAAGTAAATTAGATGTTTTTCACAAAAGTCTGGTGCTGGCTTGGTGGAGTTTCTGCCCTTCTCTTCATCTTTGAAAGAACTTTGTGAAGATATGCATTTATAGAAAATTCTTAATAATGATAACAGTGGAATAAAAAAAAAACCAGTTGAAAAGTGGTCTGACTTTCAGATAGTCCTCCTAGATTGTACCCCAGCTGTCCTTTCTCAGTGAAGAAAGTATGCTTTACATCTGTCTTGCTGCATTTCAGTGCAGGCTATATGCAGGCTACCCCAGAGAGTTGTGTTGCAGAGTATTGCAAATGCTTCAACAAGTCATAAATGTTCCTCATGTGAGATTCAATTTCTTCAGATACCTAAGGTTTAATTCCATAGTTACTTTTACTTAAAAAAAAAAATGCAATATTATTTCCTTGTAAGGAAAATCTACTCAAGATGTCATCAGCATCCTCAAAATTTGTCAATCACTAGTAATGGAGAATCAAAAATTGGCTTATATTGGAAGGGACCTTGAAAGATCATACAGTCCAATCTCCCTGCCACATTACTCCAAGTCCTGTACAACCTGAACCTGAATGCTGCCAGTGATGGGAGACCCACAGCTTCTTTGGGTCACTTGGTCCAGTGTCTCACCGCCCTCATCGCAAACAATTACTTCTAATAGCTAACCTAAACCTGTTCTCTTTCAGTTTAAAACTGCCCCTTGTCTTGTCTACACAGTCATTGGCAACAAGTCCCTCTCCACCTTTTTTATAGACCCCCTTTATTTATTGAAAGGCAGCAATAAACCTGGAACCTTTCCCTCCCCAGGCTAAACAATCTCAGCTCCCCTGGTTAAAGAACCTTAGCTCTTCCAGCCTTTCTTCAGAGAAGAATTGTTTCCAGACCTCTGACCATTTCTGTGGCTTTCCTCGGGGCCTGGATGCACTGCTCCAGGTGAGGTCACACTAGACATGAGCAGAGGAGGAGAGTATCATGACAGTATCTTGCTTCTCTTTGCCTCAGAGTTCCTTTGTTTCTCTACACTGGCTTTTAAAGGTTATATTTGATTTTGTTCCAAATATGATTTTACTTTAGTGAACAGATTGTTTGGCTTTTTTTGTTTTCTCCAACATCTCACAGAATCACAGAATGATTGATGTTTGAAGGGACCTCTGGAGGCTACCTTGCCCAAGCTTGCTCCTTAAACAGGGCCACTTGGAGCTCTGGACCATCTCGAGAATTCACTGTCCCTATGGCAACCTGGGTTAGCGTGTGATCATCCTCAGATTAAAAAAGTTTTCCCTGATGTTCAGAGGAAACCTCACATGTTTCAATTTGTGCCCATTTCTTCACACCACTGGGCACAAATGAGAAGAGCCTGAGCCCATTCTCTTTACACCCTTCCTTCAGGTCAATAAGATACTCTTCTCCAGGTTGAATAGGGCTTCAGTCACAGCTCTCCCAGATTTTTCTATTAAAAATTGCTCTAGTCTTTCTTATAACCCTTTTCAGGACACTGTTCCTACAAAAAACACACTTTCTATAAAATTCTATACAACCTTTTAAGGTATTTAAAATAAGAGTTAAATTTAAGATGCTTTGGGATGTTCCCTCGCCTCGCCTCGCCTCCTACTTTTCCCTTTCCCCTCCCTTCTAAATAACTAATATCTGAAGACTTATACTATTTTCTTGTAATATTAACTTTATCCTAAGACAGGTCAAAAGACCATGGGAGAGAGGCAGTTTAGGCTTTTCAGCTTTCAGGACATTCATATAACAAAGACATCCAGACAAGGCCCCCACTTTACAGTTACCTGGTATGTGACAGACCACAATTTCTGAGACTTTTTTACATCTAAACCTTTCAGTTGGGATTGACCTACAAAGGAAGAAGACCTGATATGTAGTTCTGCTGCTGCTAACAAAATAATAACCAGCCAGTTGCAAAAGTGGTGTTGGATTAGTGTCTTCACACAGCTTGCAAGTCTACAGGGGGCTCCAAAACTCTTTGCAGTGATCTGTTTTGGATTAAATTAGTGGAATGCAATTTACATCAAAAACAATTTCTGAGCATATCCATTTTTCTTCCTATACTCAATCAGGAATGAAGGAATGAAAGAAGGGAATACAGGAAGGAAGAAAAGGATGATAGTGCATTCATTGATTCATTCATCATTTCTTTTTCCATTTTCAGACTGTAAGATTATTTCATCTGCTCTCATATGAATTATAATTAATAAAATTAATAAGGTGCTTAGCCTACATTGAAAGAAAATTAATGTTATTAGCCAGAGAATAATTCTCTAAGGCATGTTACATGCAGTGACATTATAACTGTGAATGCTTTCAACATTGAATTCTGTTATACATACATCAGTATGAAGAAGCAATAGACATACATGGTCCCAAAGCTTATCAAGAGGCTTTGTATTTTGGATTTTTGACGTGGATTGTAATCATAATCTTCAGTGTTGGTTTAAGAAGTCACAAACATGAAATATTCAAAAAAGTATTTTATTAATGTGTCTTTTGGGCTTTTCTCCTCCTAGCATGATGATTGCCTTAAAATTGAATAATTGTCCTATTTGGTACTGATTTTCAATAAATAAACAAATGAAAATGAACTGGTTTTTATTTAGAATTTTGAGTCTTGAGTGGACTTTTCCATCTTACAAGAAAAGCTTTTGCTTTCTCTCTTGGAAATGGCACCTAATATCTTTCTGATTCCATCTGACTTCTCAAATAAGGAAAAATATTTCAGTTGCATTCCATTGTTCAATCTTTATGCCTTTATGTCATCACTGGTACCTGGTAGTACTTCTACTTGCAACTTCTACTCCTTTTCTACTCCTTTTTTTTTTTATTCATCCACAAGGGTCTTCCACAACATGACTCAGTCAGCAGAAAACACTGTAAATTTCTTTTAGAACTCAGTGAAAGTTCATGTATTTTTCCTACCAAAGGTCAAAGATTTCTGATGTTGTTCTATAATGTAGTTTTCAATACACTCATGTTTTCTTCATATGCTGTATTTTCTTTACTTAGGAAGTCTTGCAGCAAAGTGTTATATCTGGGCTATGTTGTTCTTACTGCTCTTGCAAGTTACATTAATCTGTGCATAAATACTAATTTTTGTCAAATGAATAAAACCTCCATTTCTGAAAAGCTTACAGTATCCACTTTTTCATTTTTTCTAGACAATTTTTTTAAGAACTTTTTCTACTGTAGACTCTTCAGAGGCATTTTCAAGAACATACTGGTTACTGACATCAGCAATACAGTGAATCAATCTACTTTCTCTGACATGGCTGATGCATTAAAACTGGACTTTTCAGTGGAGGTTAATGGAAATAAGTACTCCCTTCAACTGAAAAAAAAGTCTATTATTCTTCCAGATTCATTTGGAAATGACAGCCATGACTTTTTTTTCATCAGGCTAACAATGGAGAAGAAAGTAGCAGAGGAACTAAACATATTTTCTACATGCTGGAACAAATATGCCATCTCTCATCAAGATCTTACAAGACACAACCAAAACTGAGATCAACTGAAAAAAAAATTGTTACTTTTATACTAGCAAATGACAGTTGTGGATCTGTGGATCTGTTTCCTGATTAAGCTGGCTCTACTGTCCCTGATGCTTGTGTAATGACCAGAAAAGGACAATACCTGAGGAATCTTGTGTATCTTCTCTAAATTTGTTCTAATTTCCTATATTATCACCATTAAACTTGAATCCCTGATTTAGCCCAAGCTTTTTAAATAGCATGCTTCTGTCCTACAGTTGGTTTATTTGACACATCTCCTAAGAGCTTGTGGTCATTCTGGAAAAGAGCAGTGGTTTTCAACCTGTTACTACCTCTGCATCACTAAATAGCCTGAAACAGCAGCATGTCAGCTACCCTGCTTTCCAACTTGCTGTTTAAACCCTAGAGACTCTCTCTGGAGACTTTCCTTCCTTTGCAGCAAGGAAACAGCAACATGTAATGGCAGCAGCAAAAAAAAAAAAAAACAATTAGGCTGGAATAAAGTAAATAATGCACAACAGGAAAAAAAACCCAGGAAATCAAACACAGACAGTAAAACAAGCTAATGTCCAGTGGATTGCTATAATGTGGATGCAAACAGAAATTATAACATATGCATTCTTTAATCTAATGCAAGTACCCAATTGACCAAATGCTGGTGGCCACTGATAGACATGGTAAAGATTCAGGGTTGACAGAACTGGAATAAAACAAAACTTGCTCTCTCTTTACAAAACATGATTTACAGAAGAGTATTGTTCTGTTATCTCCTATATTGAAAATCCTTCCTAAGCACATTACAGCTTCCCACAACAGTTCTCCCCATTCCTACAAATACTGCAATAAGTACATTACAAATCACTAAGTATGCTGTGCTGCCTTTTTCCCACTCTTTCTTTAACTAGACTTCCTGATGCAAAATATGCAAAGAATACATGTTTAACTGCTCATGCTGGCATAATTTATGCAGGCACCAAAGTTAAATATCTGTTTATAGCAATTAAGTCAGAAAGCTTTCTTGAAGAAAGACAATTTGCATTGACTTGTACTGAGAAGAGAATCAACTTGGGGTTTACAGGAAGGAGGACCATAAAGTCATCTTTAGTGCCTACAGTACTGCTTTTCTACCATATGATTATCTACAAATATGAACTGTTACTTGTTTTCACAGGTGATTATCTGTGAAATCAGAGAAACACTTCTATACATCTAGATATACAGGAAGCCTGCTGAAAGATTTAAGGACCAATTCCTCTCCAGTCTCAGAGAGAATGGAAGGCTCTAAAAGTCAAGTTCATTTTTTTGGACTATTCTTCATAAACAGAAGTCGATCTCATCTTAGTGATTTCAGTAATACAGAGAACTCACTGAAATAATTAGCAAACTAGTTTTCCCAACAGTGCATATTATATACTTAATTCGAAAATATTTTGATTCTGATATAATATGGTCACTTTTTAAAATAATAGATTGTTTTATAAGGATAATTTGAATATGCAAGATGCATTCAGAAGCTCAGAGGGTTGGATTTAACTACTCAGCTTCAGAAGTCCACAATTAGATATCCACATCTCTGCTAAGTCCATGCTGAATAGACCCCCTTCACAGTGAAAGAAGGGAATTTCTTTTGTAGGACACAATAAATTTGGCAATAAAGTAGATATTACAAAAGTTGAGACTATTGTGCTTTCTAAATGACTGTTTCTTTTCCCTAAGTATAAAGGACAAGTATGACAGATATTCAATAGACACAAATCACTGGTCTCAATTTGGTGAACATGAACACAAGCCATCATGAATTCCTTCCACTGCTTTTAGAAGCACATGTAACATACCTACACTCCAGTCCATTTCCTCCACTGCATCACCATATAAACCATGCTTGCTCTTTCCTTTGAAATTTTCTGAAGCATATAGAGCAGTATGGACGTGAAGATAAGACAGGAAAAGAAGAAATGGTGTATCAGTGTTCCTGGAAAACAAAGCAAAACAAAACCACAAACTCTTAGAGTATTCTATAATCTTTCAAATAAATCCTTCTTCAATAGAGTTTTTTTAAAAAGGCTCCCTGTACCTCTCAAAAAAACAGACACCAAAGCAAAAAAAAAAGCTGAAAAGGAATAATGTAATTGATTACAGGATAATTCTGAATAAACACACACTCAGGAAAAATGCCACTTTTTTGTGCAAAAATAAATGACAACATCTATCTTAATACTATTTGTGATATATATTGGAAAAGGACTTGTTGTTCAAAGGCAGGAATCTAGCAGTTTCTATATACAAACATCTCTCCACATTTTACAAGGATATTTTTAAAAACCTGAATACAATTTCTGTGCAAAAACATAGCCTCAGCACTACATATTCATGTGAAATACAATTTCCTTCCTCACAAAGTCACATGGAAGCTGATCAGCTAAACTGTTATGGGGACCTGTGTCTTTATTCTAGACTAAGGTATATGACCAAACCTCTTTTCTTTTAAAGCTCTGTATGTGTATGAATGTGACTCTACATAACCTCAAAGTCATACCAATATAAAACTTTTTGTTCTCAGAGTAATGAACAGTCTCCATTGTCTTCTGTCTATTTCCTAAACAGACACAAAAGAAAGAGTGCAATAAATAGACTCTCTGTAAATTTTGCTGTTCATGTGATCTGTCAACAGGATATTTACGATCAATTCCAGCAGGCTGTGAAAGCACAGCTCAAACAAGTACTTCTGCTTATGCATTATTTATACTACTTTATTTAAAATTGTGCCATCCTAGCCAAATTTACTGCTATATGCTCTAACAGTACTTGCAGTACATTATGCATATTGTAAATATCAGCTGAACCACAAAAGCACTACCCACAAAACTTGTCTGGATCTCACCTTAAAGCACACAGCTAATTGCAGATTACTTTTATTTTATTTATCATAGTTTCCCCCACCAAGCTGTGGTGGGTAATACCTGTGAATCACATCAACATCAAATGGAGACCATGTATTTCCTCAAGCAATTGGTTCATCCACCCTTTAAAGAGGGGAGGCCCAATACAGGCATGCTCATAAAAATCACTTCTTCAAAATTAGCAAAAAAATCCTAACATTTAGAACTTCAAAACAAAGTTTTTTTTAGTACAAGATATTAATCTGATATCAATACTTTCATGTTAAAGAAAAACAATTAAGCTTAATTTACTATATTTATGATCCATTTTCCTCTCTCCTTGGTTGGATCTGTTTTTTTCACAAGTTGAATGATTAAAGCTTTTTTTTCTACTGGCACATACAGTAGTAGATAAACACAGAATAATTTTTTATCCATATTAATCACTTGATTAGTGTGTTTCTGATGGGGATTTTTTTCTTCATAAAAAAGTTCTCATTTTTTTAGGAAACCCAGAATAAAAAACGTTCTTCATGTGGAAGATTAATAAAAAATATTTTAATTATCTCACAAAAATTTGTGCATAAATACTGTAGTAGTTTATTAATATAAAGTAGTGATCCAAAACATTTACGACATGTTTTTCATAAAAGATACACTTTCCATGAAGTTGTTTGTTGCTATTTGAAAGGTCATATATGTGAGAACTTTTCACAATTTTAGCAACAAATAACAAGAGATCCCTGAGTCAATGAAAAAGGTTGAAAATATCACCAATTGAGGTAAAAAAAGACATATACCTTAAAGTTACTTATTTAATATATACATAAATCTAATACCGACCTCTCACTAGAGAACTTTATTTCAAGGCAGATGATTTTTGTTTTACAACTTGCATTTTTAGTTCCTGGGATTATTGTTGACTTTTTCCTTAAACACAGTTCACTGAATTGAGATTAATATACAAATTCTAGGGTAAAACACCACAAAAAATTATTTTGTACCTTAACACTGCTGGCTATATTTAGTTTACATGCAAACTACCTTGTTCTAATGCCATAGAGACACTACATTCTCATAACTGTCTTCTTGTTTTGCTAAAAGTATCAACAGCTTCCATTACAAATGTTATTTTCAAGACATAATATTCAAGTTTGTTTTGTTTGTTGAATTCACAGAAAAGATCTAACTTTCATGAAAAGTCATCAGATCAATGATTGATATGGAAGGGCACTACATCATTCTCTTTTTTCCAACTAAAATTGACAGCTTTTGATTGACAGCTTGCTGTCGGGTGGAGAAGTGTCTCACCCATTAATATCCTCTAAAAGATCAGAGGCAGCTATTTATCTCCTGCCAAAACACTTTGAGAAGAATCATGACTAAATACCTTTACTCTGACCTTGAAAATGGAATGACAATACCAGCTAGGAGGCAGGAGAGAAATTTGACAATAACAGCTTAACTCCTGAACCACTTCAAAAAACAGCTCTTTCAAAAATGTATTTCCACTATCTTTTACACAGCCCAAACACAGAGAATCTCCTTTTCAAAAAATTTGAGATTTTTTATCCTCACATGAGTTACACAGTTTTTTCAATTTATCAAGTAGCTAGAGAGATTACACACATCTGACATAAGATATTCTTCAGGGTGCTTTTAATGCATCTTGAAAACATCTTAGAGCATCACATTGCTGGTGACTCGTCTGCATTGCAAAGTACCGGGTTCTTCTTTTGTATAGTGAGGTGTCTTTATGTTACTCAAGGATTCAGCTCAGGCTTGAGCTATAAAAAACAGCTTTAAAGTGTGTGAGAGAGCAATTAAAGCTAATCTGACTTTGTGCTTCAAACCCAAGTCTTTTAACTTTTTCCCTGCAAATCTGCTTTAAATGCTTGCTGCTCTGAAAACTCCTTGGGCAATTGCTGGCTTTTCTGTGCACTTAAGTGGCACAGTCGACACATTGCAGGGAAGGAACACCACCCAGAGGTGCCTGGACAAGCTTGAGATTTCGGCCCATGAAAATGTAATGAAGTCAACAAAGCCAAGTGCAAAGGCCTGCACCACAGTTAGGTTAATCCCAAGCACAAATGCAGGCTGGATGAAGAATAGATTTGGAGCAGATTGGGGAAGGACTTGGGAGTGTTGGTTGATAAGAAGCTCCATATTAGCTGGCAAAATATACGCTTGCAGCCCACAAAGCCAACTGTATCCTAGGCCTCAACAAAACCAGCATGACCAGCAGGTAATCCTTGAACAATTCCAGGGATGGGGCATCTGCAACTGCTCTACCTGTTCCAGTGCTTCACCACTCTCAGAGTAATGAATTTCTTCATAACATCTCATCTAAACCTGCCTCCTTTCAGTTTAAAACTATCACCTGTCAATATCTGTCCTTATAAAAATTCCCTCTTCCCCTTTTTATAAGCCCCCTCAAGGTACTGGAAGGCCACAGCTAAATCTCTCTTGAGCCTTCTCCATGCTGAACAACTTCAGCTTTTTCAGCCTGTCCTCAGGTATGAAACTCAAAGGAGTTTCATCCCATTGATCATCTTCTTGATCCTCCTCTGGACCCACTGTAAGAGGTCCACATCTTTGTTGTGCTGAACACCTCACACCTAGACGCAGTACTCTAGGTGAATCACCACTGTGTCAACACAAGCAGATAGAAACATAACATTTCCTTTTCTGCCATTTTCCCTCAACTAAAAAAATTCTTCTTATTCAGTATCCCCCCAGTGGATAAATTAATTAGTGCTTATTCCCCACAGATGCCTTCTCTACTTCCACATTATATCACCAGTAAGACAGTGCTCTTTGTGATAGCAGTGGATGAATACACTTCATTAATCTTGCTCCTGCAGGAGGAAAAGCCAAATTTTGGCTCAGTTGTGCAAAAGCAGGACTATTCTATATGCTGGATTTTGTTTTGTTCTGACTGCTAACAGTGCTAAAATTCTTGTTAGTCTGGATCAATTTATGAATGAATGTTTCTGTTCTGCTCTTTTAAAATATACACCTTCAAACACATTTGCCATATTTTCAATTTTTTTCAAAATCAGAAAAAGAACTCCATAACTTGTAAGAACCATAAAAGGTGTTGAAAATGTAACAGAGAGAGAAGGAAAAATGCAAATATATTTGAGCCATGTAAAATGTAAATATATTTTCTGGCTCTTATAAATATATAAGAGCCAGAAAATCTGACTCTTTCTAGTAGATATTATAAGTAGAATTTTTTTACCACTATATCTGCTTTTTTGAAATAATTCTTCTATGCCAATAGGTAAGATGCTTCTACTTTTCCAATTTCATGTCTTCATTGCTTCCTTTAAATACTTAAGGTAAACACTTATGTTTTTATTTCCTTTCTATACAACCTTTTTCTCCCCCTCTGAAAGAAAATTTTGCAAGCATGGAGAAAAAAAAAATATCATCCAGTACAAGTTAAACTCATTACTAAACCCTCTCATCCACAAAGCTTTTGAGTCCAGCATACAGATCCACCTCTGTTTTAGAAGTGTCCCATTGACCATTCAGTCTGCCAATCACGGCAGAACTAGTGAGGACTCCAACAATTCTTAAATGATCTAAAGATTTGGAAAGTCCTATATGAACCCACTCCTTCTTCCTGTTACCTTCTTGTTCAAAATGCATAATCAGAGGTCTGGGAGAAAATGCACGAAGACCTAGTAGAGTTGTTAGAGCTTATAAATTACTACATTTTCTAATATATGCACACATATATATTATATGCATACAAAGATACACAAATTCTTCTCTATAATTTTTATTTTGCTGTAACTATAAGGAATATTCTTGTAGGATTCATAAAAACACTGGATTTGAGAACTGTAACTTCAGTACAACATGACACATGGAAAAACTCTAATGATACATGGAAAAACCCTAAACCACAGTCTGCTACAGTAGCTAACAAAGAATTTGAACAGGTGTTGCAACAGTGTTTCAAGAACTAAAATAGAATAGATAAGAAGAAAATTTACAATTTATTAACTGTTATAAAATGTTGAACATTATGCATATGCAATCTATGACTTGTAAAACTAGTCAAGAAGATTCAAATTCACCTTCACCACAGTTTTTAAATATAATCATGTTAGTATTTAAATACTGTTTTAAAGAAACCAGATTTCATTAGACTTTTAAAAAACATTATTATTAGTTGTGATCAGGTGTAGAAATTTCTCAGAGAGGTATTCTGTATCACATAGGGGTATTTTTGTGTTGTTAATTTCTGATGCGCCAGAAAACAGACCCTGGCATTTTGCAAAATTGGATTTTCTGCGCAGCTGGTCATTGAAAGGCATGCTGAAGATGTATGAGCGACAACCACATTGAATTTAACATGAAATAAGTAGCACCCATTTGACTTTCAAATACATTGTAATACCAACAGAGCATTCTGTTAGGTTTACGACATGTAAACACTTCCTCTCAGGAAAAAGCAATTAGAATTAACATACACAGCGCTGACCTGCCCACTGACAATTAGGGTAAGCAACTAAACTACTACCTGTTTTCACACACCAGATCTGACACATGTAATTGCATACATTCTTCTCCAGTGCCATTTTTGGGCATTGAATTTTGTATTTGCTCTCTTTCAGTCTATTAAGGAACAAACAAAAATTGTAATATGCACACACTGGATTAAGGAAGATAAAATACAATATCACCTTTCTAAAGATCAGACCGAAGTAAGCACAATAGCACATAGCTGTACACTATGAAGACATGATAAGACTATAAAAATACAAATTCTAATGATTATATAGAATCACAGGCCAAAATTGGCCATCCAGCAGTCTGAGGTAGTAGTTCTGGAAGACCTCTCTCCTTATTTTGCTAGGAATCACAAACTCTCATTTTGTGGTCTCTGTGCCAAAACAGCCTCCAGCCACCACAGCACCCACCAGTCTTTCCCTGTTCACAAGAACAGGTCCAGCACCTCCTCAGGTTGGCTCACTCACCAGCTAAGTCTTCCATACACCCCAAGAACCACTCACATAGTTTCCTGTCCACTGCAATGCATTTCCAGCTCTGGTAAGCTGAAGTTCCCCACATGAACAAAGGCCAGGAATTGTGAGACTTCTCCCAGCTGCTTACAGACTATTTTGTCTTCCTCTTCATCCTGTCTGGGTGGTCCATGACATACTCCCACCTTGGTATCTGCCTTATTGGCCTATCCCCTGATTCTTACCCATAAACACTCAAACCTATCACTACCATCATTAAGCTCTGCTCTGGATAATCAAAACACTCCTTAACATAAAGGTCTATCCCATTGCCTCTCCTTCTTTGCCTATTCCTTCTGAAGAATCTGATGCTTATACAAGAATCTGATGCTTATACAAACTGAAAATTACTGAGAAACAACTAGAAAAGAGAATGTCTGGAAGTCCATGACCTGAACTCTGAAGAACTTCTAGAGATAATGAAGGCAATAGGCAAACAAACTTACATAGATAAAACATTGGAAAATTAATATATGTTCATATATATTGGATATAAGTATAGCATAAAAAAAACTTTACAGGAAATATCAGTGCTGGTGAAGATTGGAGCTTCATCATATATTTATTGTAAAATTATTTAACCAACTAAAAGACACATGATATCTGATAATTTTAATTTGATGATGAAATGTGTATTCAGAACCAGGTAAGGTGAAAGCTTGAATTCTTTAACTTCAGGATTGTTTGCTCTCAGGTATAATTGTACACAAGGATTAACAGCGTACATGACTGAGTTTGCTACTTAATGTGTCAGCTAAAGAAAAGGAGACTGTGTGACAAGTTCAGTGTTCAAACATGTGGCTAAAGGGCTGAAAGAACTGGAATGACAAGAATGCTGCTAAGCACCGTGACTTTCAAAATACTTGTGGCCCTTCACTTCTACAACCCATTTACCTCTTGGTGGCCATTTGCCTACAAATGGCCAAAGTCAATGGATTATTCATAAAAGCAATGGTCTACTGATGCTCTGGATTTAACAGGTATGAACTCTATCATGTCAGAACTAGTGTGTCAAAGCAAATATTGGTTTTGCTGCTAACACTAACACAAGGGGCAGATCAGTTCAGTGAATATTAATCCAATTACTCATATCCCCAAGAGTAAGGTTTATGGTCATATACTTTGCATGTGCATTCATTAAAGGGCACAGTTAAGATTGTTCAAATGCCCTAATTGTTTCTCAATACTTTAACATGTTTGGATATTCTCTAATATAACATTGACTATGAAGAGTCTGGGTTATAATTCTCACTGTAATTGCAGCACTCCTGTAACAAAGTTTGTTGTAAATTATGAATATGTGCTATTAACCTTGACTTCAATTTAACATCAGCATTGCCTGAAAACTACACTGACATTCGAGGCCAAGTGTCTAAATGATGTAAAATCACTTACCTCTAGCTGGGTCAACAAAGCTATGCTGACTTAGATTACACATTATTTTGCCAGCTCTAAACACTGGGGTCAAACAGCAGCACTAATCTACAGGGTAACACTGCCTACATAACACATATTAATACAGTTAAAAGAGTCACTAGCTTTCCACCATCGATTTCCATCTTGAACTCACCTATTTTGAGGCAACCATTTTATTGTCATGGCATTGAAATTAGCGAAACATTAATAGATACCCATAACAGTATCACTACCGGCGCTTTATATACTTGCAAATAGTGGAAGAATATGCCAACAAATAGTTCATGTACTTGAGAGTCTTTTGAAATCACCAAATGCTTGGTCACTAAGCAAGTAATCTTTTAACAATTTTCAAATGTGTTTGTTCATGTGTTTGTAATAACAAAGTACTTCACTGTTAAATTATCTACAATGTATCTGAGAAGACATCTTTATATTTATCCCCATCACCAAGAGGAAATAAAGATGGCTGAGTTAATTTATAAATACTTATGGAAATGCTGATTGTTGGGAATACTTACTTATTTAAGGAAATTTGTTATAAAAGCCATTTTTTCAGTATAATATGTAAAAACAGCAACATCAAATATTCATAAGGATGGAAATGATAAAAAATTGCAGTATGAGATCAAGATTTTAGATAAACATTTTTTCTTGCTAACAGCTAGAAGCAGCTGCTCTGTAAAGTCATTAAGTCTACAAAATTTAGCTGCAGATTCCTGGTATGTGTTTTCATCCAGCAACAACACCATTTGCATGTATTCACAGAAACTAATGCTACATACTTTAAAGAATAGTAATTCAGGGGTGTTGAATAGAAATTCAGGATAATAGTAATTCTATATGTTACAATATGATTTTATCATGATTTAGTATTTTTAAAAATGCTATAATTTGTGTCAAAAGTGGTGGAGAAAAATACATACACATATTTTTTCCAGAAGTTAAAATGAATAAATATTTTTTTCTATAAATATATTGATTTCTATTTTAGAATATACAAATGTATACTTTTTTGACTTAATCCCATTAAGAGCCCTTTGGTAACAATTACAAAGTAACTGACCTAGCAAAAATGAATCATGACTTAGGATGGTTTTGTAACCCATGTTTAGGTGGCCCAATATGATGGCTATTAAAAACACTGTTTTCAAAACACCCTTTTGTTTCACAGAATCACAGAATGGGTAAAGTTGGAAGGAACAATAGTGGGATCATCTGGCCCAACCTCCCTCAGGGTCATCCCAGAGAACATGGCTCAGGATTATGTCCAGACGGTTCTTAAATATCTCCAGTGAGGGAGACTACAAAATCCCTCTGGTTAACTGTTCCAGGGCACTGTCACCTGCACAAAAAAGAAGTTCTTCCGCTTGTTCAGCTGGAACTCCCTGTACATCAGCTTTTGCCCATTGCCTCTTGTCCTATTGCTTGGCACTACCAAGCAGAGCCTGGGTCTGTCCTCTTGACACCTCCCTGCAGATACTTATGTACAGTGATGAGGTTCTCTCTAAGCTGTCTCCTCTTGAGGCTGAACAGGCCCAGATACCTCAGCCTTTCTCATAACAGAGATGCTCTAATCCCTTAATCAACTTTATTGCCCCCCGCTGGACCTCCTCCAGGAGCTATGCGTCTCTCTTGTCCTCAGGATCCCAGAGCTGGATACAACTTTTCAGATGTGGCCTCACCAGGGCTGAGCAGAGGGCAGGATCACCTCCCTGCTGGCAATGCTCTCCCTAATGCCCCCCAGGCTCCCACTGGCCTCCCTGGCCCCCAGGACCCACTGCTGGCTCATGGACAGATGGTTGTGCACCAGCACCCCCAGGTCCTGCTCCACAGAGCTGCTTTCCAGCAGGTCACTCCTAGCCTGTCCTGGTGCCTGGGGTTACTCTATCCCAGGTGCAGAAGCTAGCACCCTAATTTTGGAAAATCAAATATTCTCAAAATTACTGTTATAAAAGTGGAGTCATCAAAAATGCCAGTATCTTAACAAATTAGCCATATGAATGCCTTTTAATGGATGTATCAACTCAATGATGAAGAACATCTCTCCATTCCAGAAAAGTCATGAATTATGACTCTACATTGTGCTTTCACAGAATTAAGTCACACCACGAAATATTTTTCATATTTCAATTTACATGAAATTCTTAAGAATAAAACATTTCCCTTTCTATAGAGAAATTAGCTACATACCTGACAGGAGGAAACCAAACAGTCATTCCTACCAACAAGATTAATGTCATCTTTTAAAGGAAAAAAATTACAATCACATATATTACAACATATTCCCTGTGCCCACCAGCTCACTTTTTTTATTAATTTTCAGGAGCACTGTCATCATGAGATGCCAATGTTAACTTACAACACAGTTAGAAACCTACCTTTCAATAAACTTCATGGCTTCTTTTGTCAGTCTCTGAGTAAGGTTCTCATAGGACAGTGGCTGCTGGATAATCTGATGGTCTCTCATTAAAAAGCAGTTTAGTTGTCGAAAATGATAGAAGAAAAAAATCAAAACCACAAGTGAAATTGTGATTATTAACAAGAAGTAACCCAGTGCTTGAAAGGGTACTTTGAGAAGGCCAATGTACTGCACTACTGCCAAAGACACAAGGGCGATTCCAGTGATTTGGACTGGGATGACAAGGTCTCTCTGAATACCTTTTAAAAATACACTGCCTTGGCCAGGTTTGCAGTCTCTAAAATTGGTCACGGGAAGGCCATAAAAGTAATCAAATCCATGACTGAGGGGGTGGTGACAGAAGTCATTACTGCTTTCACAGTTCATCCCAAGATGCCACTTTCCTACAAAGAGAGAAGGACAGGGAGTATTTTTGTAGTTAAATCATCAAAGTTACTTTTAATGTGCATTATTTAAAACATAAAGCAGTCACTATCTGGCTGATATCCCCCTGCTCCCAGCATTTACTGTGTAGATCCCTATTTTCTATTGAAAGTTTCTTTGTGCCTCCATCAAAGATTTATTTTTCTTGTCTCCCTCTTCATCTCAGTTAGAAATAGATTAACATGGCTGCTGCTGATGAACATTAAATTCTGAGTGGGCTAGCAGATCATTGAAGAGCAGCAGAGCTCTAACAGACAGTTACCTTTGGAAATTAGGCATGTGTAGTTGTGATAAGATAATACTGTTTTGTAGCAGCTACTGATTGAAGAGGAAGAACAAATATAGAAGTACAAAATATATTTTCTGAAGTTTTTCTGGCAAATAATTTGAATAGTTAAAAAAAAAGCCAAAATAATAATAAGAAAACAGTAACAAATAAAAAATAAATCAAGAATAGGAAAATTATTAAAGCATTTATTATTTAAATGATTGTGAAATATCTGAAATTGCCAACATCCCTCAAAATACACACATATATACAAGGCTGATTATTTTGTATTTATATTTCATATATATAAATAAAAACAACAGTAACAAGTAAATTGCTGTCAAATATTCTCTCTCATAGCATTTTGTACCACTAGGAAATCACTCTAATTCTGCAATAATGTTGGACTCTGTCTGACCACTGAGCCTGATTTGCATTATACTAATACAATCTATATTCATGTTGATTATGGTAAGTATCTGGATAATTCATTCTATGACTCAGGTACAACCTCTTACCACATGCTTATGCATTGCTTAGCACAACAGACCTAACTGGTAGCTGCTATTTGAATAAAATGCATAATTATAAAAAAAATTCAAATTCAGTTAAGCTTATTGAGCTAGCTTATGGATAGAGCTAGCTATTTTTGCTCTCAGCAAGAAAACATGCTGAATATTTTAAAAAAGCATGCTGGCCTTGACAAAACAGATCACATAATATACTGCTGGGCCAAACTTTATTTATTTTTCTGAATCAAACACCTAAACATGACCAGCATAATTCAGGGATTGTGATTGCAAAAGAAATAAACAAGAAAAAGTACAAATCCAGTAAGTCTTCATTCCCATAACTTGCCCCAAAGAAATCTGAAATACTTATTTCAGAGAATTCAAAATATTCATGGCAGTAAATGTAAAACAGAAAAAAAAAAAGCATATACAGAATTTGTCCCCTTTTTCAAACCAAGCCGGCTTTTACACAACTGTAAGAGAGCCCTGATGCAAACAGTTCTGAACATCTCCTTCTGGGTCTCCAGAACAATGTATTCATCCTGCACTTTTTCCTTTGGCTGTGACAAATGCAGGTTCTGCAGTACCAAACAGGGTAAACATGGGGATCAGTTCTGCTTTTTTAAAATTCAGCAAAACTAGGTGGATGTTCTTATTTCTCTTCTACTAATGAGATGAGAATGTCATATGCCTAAGGTTGTCTTTCAGCAAAGGTGGAGAAAAAGCAAAAATCTTGAATCTGAGTGCTTAGTTGAGTGCAATTGTCCTCAATATATATCTTGATGGTTGTAAGTTAAAAGTAACTTCTGTATATCACCAAAGCAGGTATAAAACATTTTCAGGTCTGCTTATGTGCCAGTGAAATTAAGGCCTCTACACACTTCTCATTCCATCAGAACTTTTCCCTGTCAGATAGCCCCTCACCTGAAGTGGTATTCTGCTGGTGGTATTCTGCACAGAATGGTTCTGGTCACTACTTTGGACATGGTCCAGTAAAAATTACTGTGGACAGTTAAAAAAAACAAGCAGTACACACCATTTTACTGAAATGTAAGAAGTTATAATGGTGCTATAAAGGGCTAGGTAAGGCTGGAACTCTGATTTTCATTCCCAGCACCCAAAGATGCAGATTTTTGAAAAGAAATGTTTCAATTTTTCTCTCATATTTGAATGAGTCTCTTAATGCAATAATTATAAATCAGATGTGTAACACAGTGAGCATGAAAGAACTGTTATCAAGTTGGATAAGTGATTTAAAGGTAGAGTCTTATAATCATGAACATAAATGCTCTTCTGGCTTAATATTTTTTTTCTTTGCTATTATATGTTAATCTCAAAGTAACTATAATTCAGCAAGAAAATATGAAAAAGAAACAAAAACAAATTAAGTATACCTTCACGGTGACTTTTTATGATATGTAGTGGATTTTTTAACTGGATCTCAACTACAATGCAGGATAGAAAAACCTACCAATAACAAATTAGGGCAGGAGGAAATATAAGTCCTATTTTTATCTAAAGGGCTTCTTTAGCAAGTACAACGAATAGTTCAATGTCAAGACAAACTTGGGCCTCAGAAAAAGATTTTTTGAGAAGCAACTTAAGCCAAGCAAAGCAGAGATCAGGTTAGCAAGAAAAGCAGCAAAAGCACCCCCCCTCAAATGATATCGGGAGCTGTGACAGAATGACACAACTGCCATTCTCAAATGGCTGGGCAGGTAGAAGGTTTTGATAGACCCTGCATTACTCTGAAAAGGCAAGTGATGGCTGGGTGCACAATACATGTTTTGCTTCACTCCTTGTGGCAATAACCCCTGCCTTGAGCTAGTGCTTGAACAGATTACTGTAATGTGCTTTAGATTCTGGGGCCCTTCTGAATCTGAGAGCAATGCAAAATGCTCTCATCTCTTTGCCAAGTGATGCTTCATAGAATGGACACTTCACATAAGCATCATAAGCATTTCAACAGATTCTACCAAGCTTTGGAGTGAAATTTATGCTGTTAATTGTAAATTATGAGTACCGTAATAATTTGAGACCTAGGCTCTTTTCCCTCTCCATCAGCCACAATTAAAACTTCTGCAGAACGAAAGCAATGCAATGAAAGACAAGTGGAAGTGAGAAGCAAGTCCTATTCAGCCAAGAAATTTCACTTGAAGCTCCATTTTTCAAAATCCAGAATCCTAAGGACACTACAAAAATCCATGTTTCCCCTGTATTTTTCCCTCAGATAGCAGAAAAAGGAAAAATACTGTAGTGGTTTTGGTACAAAGACTGATTTTTATGTAATGATATATTTCTTTTGGAATGATTCTGTGCTTTTCAGATAAATGGCAAGATACAAGATGTGGAGCAAGATGTAAACATAAATATTTTATGTTCTTAGGAAATATATTTATTTGAAGTACACAGCAAAATTTATAAAAACTGTATGTACATATGGTATTCACACGGACAGATTTTAGGCTGTTTTATGAATAACTGTTGTACTAACTCCACTCCATACACTCAGTCAATCTTGGACACCTTACTACTGTGATTTGCCCAAACATTAAAATACTTAATTCTGAAAGAAATAAGTACCAGTCATCAATTAGTATTTTAGCACTGGAGATAAGCTACATAGGTGGATTTTAAACTTCTCTGGATGCTGGACAACACACTGGATAGCACCAGTGAGAAAATGAACCTTTACTGTAACTGAGTATAGCAGCAGTTAAAACACTATCTATCAAATGTAAGGGGAATTTTTGCATTATGAATAGCTATTTCCAACAAAACATCAGCATTTCTTCCAACTGGTGAAATATTATGTATTCTATGCATCTGCTTTTTTTGATAGAACTTCGTTTTGTTGCAGATCTGATTGTGTGCCTTCCTGACAGATCTATTGGTTGTCACCTTCTTTATGTCACAGGGGAAAACAATGAGGTAGAAAAGTGTATACATAAAGTAGATTTATAGATAAAATATATTTTGGGACATATCAAACAAAAAAAAAAAAGCACATATTCAGAGGAGAAAAAAACATTTAAAAAGAAACAAAAATGCACCTAGGGAAGAAAAATACTGTCATCAGAGAAGAGATTCACCAAAAAAGTAGAAATGACACTACAGGCTTGAGGATCAGAAAGGCTTCAAATTAACCTTATGCCAATCCATCACTGGTGCAGGATTTGACAATTAGCTCTTTGGGAATTGCTGAATTAGATTGAACCAAGCAAAGACTCCCTGACCTTGACCAATATGATGTGATAAGAACACCAGCAAAAGCAGAAAATATGCTGGTTGTGAATCAGACTGTCTATCTGGTCTTCAAATCTACACAATTTTTCTTTCTATCATTTACATATGCTTTATCCCTAATTTTAATGCACTTCTTGATTTTTGGAAACCTTCATTATACTCTAAGGATATGGTAATATTACATTTTGTGGTCTCATAGCTATCACTCAAGCCACTTGGAAGAATTGTTCATTAAGCATCATGGAGAGAACTTCTGGAGATC
This sequence comes from Melozone crissalis, assembly GCF_028551555.1. Taxonomy (NCBI): domain Eukaryota; kingdom Metazoa; phylum Chordata; class Aves; order Passeriformes; family Passerellidae; genus Melozone; species Melozone crissalis. The sequence continues at coordinate 54,130,515 of NW_026535791.1, read as the reverse complement.
TAAGTGGCAAGCTGTCATGCTGCTGTAAAAGTAGTTAAAAAAAGAACATTAACTGGGTCAGGCCCAGAAAATGAGTTGTATTACTGTGCTTGTTACAAACAGAAAAAAACCCAGTCTTTAATTGAATACAGAGAAATAGAAATCAAGTCCACAAGGAACATGACAAATTGTGAACAGCTTTTTTGTTCAAACTATGAACTATTTGAACTATGGTTGAAATACACGTACATTAAATACATTTCTGATAAGAATTTCTGGTTTTCTATTTTCATTCTTTCAGGACATCATGGTATTTTATGCTTTATAAGACTGAGATATAGCTAAGTAGGATTTTTAGTTAGAATGCTGACACTGGTTTATCTACACAATACAGACATTTTCTGAACACTGGCATGAATGGTTAGCCTTGCTAAACATCCTGGGTTTTTAAACAAAAATTACTCTCAAAATTGCAAGTTTCTGTTTAATTTAAAAAACAAATTGCATGCATCCTTCATCTAAATCAATTGAGTAATATTTCAGTGTGATGTTCTCTGCACAACTATTCCCTGGCAATTTCAGTACAGAAACACATTATGTAATACAAATTGAACTTCTCAAGACTCTTCTAAAATATAAGCAGTGTGCAATAAGTCAGTGGCCAAATTAAGAAAAAAAATTCAGAAATCTTTAATGTTATACTTTTATGACATTAATTCCAATTCTATTTAATATTTATCTAGTGTGATTCCTTTTGCCCATCACTGGATATTTATGCTGTGATCAGTTGTCTGAACTATCTTTATAATAAGAGAGGAATACATTTTCATATGAAACATCTACCAAATGATATGAAAGATTTCCTAGAAAAATCTATTTTTGTCTGATGACTTAGATGGTAACCCAGATACAGCGTTATTTACTGTATGAGAATTTAAACACTGGTGAAAAACAAGCACGGTGCTGACTTGTACCCATGTGATCAACCCCTCATTGTCTCTCTGATGTAATCAAAGTCCTATTTATGCTGAAAACTTTTCAAGAGCTTGAATAATTTTCAGTTTGTTCATCACGTTTCTTCAGTACTGTGCAAAATGAGACTATAACTACACAAGTGAATTAGACATACTTACCTGACTAGTGTTTCACACAGGCATGGGAATGTCCTCAGCTTTGTTCCAGAAAAATAAATTCATTATGCTGTGGGGCAGAAAAGCTTAATGCAGGCCCCTAAAAGCCTATACAGGAAGTTAATGTTCTTTTCATTGAAATGAAAGGAAACAGAGCTGCACATGTCTGCAATTTTACCTATTAGAGCTGTTGCATAACCTTTCTGCTTCAGGAGTTTGGGAAAAGTTATTTCTTCAGAAGGAAGTCCCCCAGAAGAGGCAGAAAATAAGAAGACACCGACACGTGAGAAGGCAGCCATTCCTAAACACAATAAAAATGAATGAGACCAAGATAATACAACGAAAGAATTTCCATTCATTAATTCTGCATGCAGTTTTTTGCCTTAGGTGGTATCATTTAAATGACATATTACAATCAAGACACTGTGTTGCAAGTGGAAGATACAATCATCCATTTAGACGAGCGAGGTATTTCCTGTATTGACACCAGAAACAGACATGGAGAAAAAAATTCTGAGTTTATAACCATGGGGTCAGCCATCACATAAAGAGCTGCAGCCCCTTCTGTAGATTTTCTAAGGTGTGGCAAAATTTTAAGAAGTTGAGCTTGCATAATTTATTTTTCCTGTACCCAGGGAGGGAAGGAAGATGAGGACTAAGTGAGATCACACCCAAGTTCTAGTTTGAGAATTTCCCCTGTCCTCATATGTGGTTTTCTACAAGCCTTTAAGGTTTTTTGAGGGAAGTCATATTGAAATAGGGCAGTCTTATTTCTGGGCATGTAAATATCATGAGGTCAGAAAGAGCAAGAGAGAATCTGATCCTGTAAATAGAGTGGTTTGAGCTGTCAGCATTGATGGGATCTCCAGTGGCATGAAGACACATCATCCAATGCACACTGAAGGAGTGCACTAAAGGAGCATCAGGTACCAGCTAACAAGACAACATCTAAATAAGGCACAGTAATTTCTATATGCTAAGAGTCTGAGAAACACAAATGAGCTTACAAAGTGCACTCAGGATGAGGAACTTGAGAGCTCAGGTTCATGAAAATTAGATTACTAGGATTCCAGATGAGAGCTGGCACTGAAAATAGACAGTAAGAACAGAGAATATCTATGCAAATCTGTGCAGATGTATTTTCAGGAAGTCTAAATTATGCAACTGTGCCCAAGTTACATGACTGATATAGACAACCAGAATCCTCCCTCAGGTATCCCTTGTGGTTACATGAGAAAATGACTCGTTAGACTGGTTTATTAAAGACAGCTCAACCTACCCTTCAAATGCTGACTTCAGTTTTTCACCCCAGATAGTTTTGCTGATCAATGCTTCAGATAGCTTCAGTCATATATTTATCTATATTTTTCTTATTTATATTTTTTACATATTGCAAGCTCTTGTAACTGAAATCAGTGTAATTCTGTTAACTTATCAGAATGAAAGTTCAGAAGCATTCTACTTATTTTCACCATTACCTTTCTCTAAGCTTGTGTCTCATCCAATACAACATTTTGGAATCTTTTTCTTTAGCTCTATTATCAGGAGATTTATATTTCTAACATTTTTTCCACATCATGATTCTAGTGTCTTCTATAGTAAGCCTTTACTAGTTCTTCACTGATATTCAGAAGCAGTCCATATTTAGAAATTTTGTAACTTAAGTAAGACAAAGTTCAATTTTTGTACCGACATGGAAATGATTAAGTGTGTCTGAGAGCTGATCAGTGAAGAAAAAGATTAGTTCAAGTCTTAATTTTTCAGAAATAAGAACAAGTAACATAATGGAAAGTGACCTGTGACTTTACCTACAGTAAATGATAATAGTAATATATCTGTAACAGGTATATAAAATTTTCCTTTGCAGATGAATTTAATGGAAAATTTAGCAAGTTATATTAGCTGGCACTTTTGCAGAAGCTTGTTACTTGATTTGAGTGAGCACGAACGTATCAAGTAGGCTCCAGAGTCTTGCTTTGCTTTCATTCCCAGAAGCAAGGACAGGATGTTTTATCACTAATGAACAAGTGATCTGATTAATGTATAATGATCCTTGCTAAAAATGATGTTAAGGGAATGTTAAAGTTGCATGACTAAGCACTGAGAGGCTCAGTCCCAGCACACTAAAATAAACAGACTAGATCTTCATGGACTCAAATAGGCTTTGGATCAGGTACTTTGAAAGTAAGAAAAATTAAATGCATGTATTCACAGGGTACTTATGCTGTGTATGAGTAGATATAGAACAAAAATAACACTTCAAATAGATGAGATATTTTTTACTCTCTTCTTCCCAGTTTTCAGGGCAACTTGAGTACTTTAATGAACTGTCCTGCCCCTACTCCCCCCCTACAAAAAACAGAAACCCAACAATTTGTCTTGATGCCTTGTGAAGGCTGACCTAGAACAGAGACTAGATGGAGCTAAAGTAAAGTAGGTATTTTAAAAGGCCTCAAATAGATCCACCTTGGGCAGCACAACCCAAAATGTGTAACAGGTCATGGGGTCTCATATTTTTATAAGTTTTGGTCCATTAGCATATTGGAGCTAATTTACCAATTACATCTTTAGCCCATGAAGTCCCATCCTCCTTGTTTTCTCTCTTTTTTCTCTCTTCAGTCCACTGTTGTTTATGCTCTTGGGCCTGGGATCTGGATTGGTTATCCTTGGGTCCCCAGCTAGAGAAGGAATTGTTTTGTCTACTATTCTGTGGAGAGAGCTTACTATCCCCTAATATGAAGCCTAGACTTACACACCAAAGCAGAATAGAATCTGAAAAATAGAAAAGCTAAAACCTGAGGCATCAGTCTAAACAGAAAGGTTTAGCAGAAATAAAAATGTCTGAGAAGAAGTATTTATACTGGGTTCTTCCACTGAGTCTCTCTAGATGCATCTCTGTGGTGTTCAATACTTGGGCTGCCTGCCAACACAGAGGGAGCAGCCTGAATGCAAGTGTGGAGGCAGGCAAAGAGCCTGGGGTCATTGCATAGTGGAGGAGTTGGAAGGGACCTACAGGGATCTATGAATTCAACATCCAGCCCATCACAGGACATCCTCAGGAGCCACACTATGTGCCCCAGAGTATTGTCCAAACACTTCTTGAACTCTGTCAGATTTGGTGCACACAGCACTTGAGGTGAGGCCACCCTAGCGCAGAGCAGCTCACGTGCCCTCAACAATCCCCTCCCTTGCCTGGCTGGTGATGTTGTGCCTGATACAGTCCAGGACATTGGATTAAACGTTGGCATTAAATAACCACAGTCAGATTGTTTTGCTGCTATTTAAACAAAAAAAAAAAAAAATTACTCACTAAATAAACTTTCTTTTTGGGTCAACTCTTCTGAAATGTGAAAATTCCCCATATATATGAAATATTTCTAATGTAGACCAACTCTGCTGAGCTTGATCCGTCAATGAAAGGACTGATCATTTACCATTACTTAATCTCATAATAATAAACAAATCAAGGAAGGCCAGACAAAATACCTGCATACAGTTTACTGTAAATAAAATAAAATACTTATATATAAATAAAGTGATGGGATTTTACCTGATCTTATAGGATATCTTCCTGTCAGGAAAGCTGCCCTGCTTGGAGTACAAAGTGGGGCTGCTGCTATATGCTGAGTAAGTGTCACTCCTTCCTCTGCTAGCCTGTCAATATTAGGGGTTCTGGAAAAACACAAGCAGGTGAAAAAAAACCCCCAAAGATGGTTATTTGGATACAGACATGGTAAGAACAAGGCATCTGAGGCAAGAACTATCAGGAAAATCCAGTTAAAATTTACTGTATGTAAATTATCAAATGCATGATGGGGTTGCAATTGAAAATACTATCATGTCAAATATTTTTACATGAGCCATCTGAACAGAGACACTGTAACATTGCAGCAAAAATATTTTCCTCCACTTTCTTCTATTCCTCATGGCCAGTGTAAAACTGCAACATCTGGACATATAGTATTGCAACTCTTTTTAATCTGTTTCTTGACCAGAACTGTAATTTTTACAACATTTTTGCTTCAGTAATGAGGGTAAGAGAGACTAGAGAAAGGTTGTGTTTCCTTGCTCCCTACTTGGTGCCTCTTCAGTCTCTCTTCAGCAAAAGCTTTTTGGGGTAGGGATAATGTCGTGTAGTGCTATAAGCTATTAGAGCAGATTCAAATGATTATGACTCTGTGTTATGTTCTATATTAACAATATCTACATGTCTGACATTATTATGTCTGCTATATTAGACCCAGGGGCACAACCTAGCTTCCATATCTGTATGGGAAACTTGTCTGCGAACTGGCTCATCATGCAGATTAAAATTGGGTCCTGCAGGAAGAAATCCTGTGTCCTTGGTTCTACAGATAAAAATTACTAATGCAGACTGGCCAGCAGCTGCAGCATGCTCTAATAGCTCTCTGACCCTGGAGATTAATGACCATGACCTCAAGGCACACTAGTGCTCCCATCATCTAAGTCTGAATAGTCAGAAACATTAATTTTCCAATGGAATTATTTTCTACCTGTAAAGTCACCTACTGATAACAATCGCTAAGATGAAAATTCATCATATTCCAAAAATCAAATTCCGAATTCTCTCAGCAAAGAATATAGATCTTGAGGTTGTTCTGGTGCCTGTGAGGGGAGTGATCCAAGCATCAATGTTCTATATATTTTTCCTTGTTTAAAACCAGAAGCCGTAACTTGATTTGTATTTTTTTTGAGTTATGAGAAGATTTTACTTCTAACTAACATCAGCAGGAACAAGAGCATTTAACATTTCACAGACAGTGCTTTTAGTCTGAATGTTTAATTTAACTTTGCACCACTGAAACACAATGTCTAGATATCACTTGCTCTGTTTACACAACCATCACATCTGAGCTGGTAGCAAGAAACATCCCAGGGCACACTGATGTATTATTCAAGTATATTAACATTTGCTTTAATTAATACATTGACTACTGTATGAAGACAAATTAAGGGCAAATATCAGCTCTTTATTTCCAGTTAGTTAACAACAAGCTTGTCCCAAGTCAAGACTGCTTCAAAATACATTTAATTCATAGTACTTGTGTCATGTCTATTCTAGAAGAAAATTGTTGATTATACTTTAGCTCTCTAGAGCTAAAGTATAATCCTTATACCAACCAACCAACCGTTATTTGGTTGGTTGCTCAATCCTCTGTTTATAATGCAACTTTTCAGCAGGATAACTGCATTAGCTAAGTCTTTGGTCAAAAAAAGAAAATAAGGATTGAGTATTTAAATCCCTGGAAAAGTTATTAACTTTAGTTACTCATAAAAAAGCCTAAATCAAACCTCTGAATGTTCTGAGATTTTTAATTTTAAAAATCCATTGAAAACTAAACATAAAGCTATGACTCCACCAAATTATCATCCTACCTTAAGGTTTTGTTCCCATAACATCCCAGGTCTCCAATACCAAGATCATCAGCCATCAGTAAAATTATATTGGGCTTTGAAACACTGTGTGTTGTGATACTGTTTATGGCACACTGGCAAATTATTAGAAGTAAAAGGAGCCCCATCTTCCTCCTGGTGTGTAAGAACAGATGGAAAATATAATAAACAGATTGTTAATCTAATTTATTCTTATCATTACACTTTGCATAGTAAAAGAGAAAACAAAAGATTGAATGCTTTTAGATGGTGTTTTTTTTCTTGGAATTTTTTAAAAGCATTTATTCTCTCAAACTTCTTAAAAATAAAAATGCGTATTTTAGTATATGGGTAATTTTTCCTTCCACTCCTTTACACAGATGAAGCCTTAAAATAAAGACAAATAAAGAACTAGGTACAACCTCAGTGGCAATTTTGCAAATACATATGCACTACTATAAAGCAATAAATCATAAGAGCTAACAAAGCTTGGGGATTTTTTTACCTTTTGTGTGTATGTTTGCTTTTTTTTGTTTTGTTTGGCTTTTTTTTGGTTAATTTTTTTTTGGTTGGTTTGTTTTTCTTCCCAGCTACAAATGTTATTTGAATAACACAGAATCTGAAATAATTTAGGACCTAAACCTCCAAGGTTCACTGCAAAAAAAAAGTTAATCAATTCTACTAACAAAGTAAATTACTGAGTTTTTCTTCAACAATGGAGAAAAAAACTCAGTTGAAGTTTCTGGAAAGTTATCAATATTATGGAAAAGAGAGTGAAAAGATGCACTATGAAATTATTGAAAGGAGTGTTTAAGAAAAGGTCTTCACAAACATTACAAATACCAGCGTCTATAGTAAAATCAATTAAAAATATTTTCTATCATATCACAATGTTCTATAAACAATTCCCATGCCATATCCAACCTAAAACAGGAAGAAGGATGTATAGTACACAACACAATATACCATTATACGCTTTTATAGTGAAAGCAGAGCATTTGCAGATGTGCAGGATATGAATGCTATTTTACCTTAATCAGAACTTGTTGAATCGCTGTGTTAAACTGCACTGACCATGTCCTGGCTGAAACTGAGTGCCTTCAGGCTGGAATGGACTGTGCCAGGCACACACATCAAAAAGAACAGAGACTCTGTTCTGTCTCTTAGTAAGATTCCCATCTTTTCTGGATGCAGACAGCCTTTTTAAAATGCAGGCAAGGCATGAGTCACACCTGAACTCTCGGACAAGAGAGTGGAAGAAACCAGAACTAAGAAACAAATTTGTAAGTGAGAGAGTAGAAAAAGGAGAGACAATAATTTCCAGAGAGAATGCAGATAGCTGGTCAAGAAAGAAAAATCTTATAAATCAATGAATTATGGTAGATAATGTAACTGGAGAGAAGATAAAGAAGTCAAAACTGAAAGACCTGGTAGAAAGAGACAAGACATTAAGGGAGACAGATTCACAAAGAAATGAGATGGGTAAAATTATTTATAGAGGAGACAAAATAGGCAGAACTGCAAGATTTTACTCTGACATTAATAGCAAGAATGGGAGTTGATTCCCAGCTGGAATGAGAACTGCAGGCAGAAATGAGGAGAAATGGAACAGTAATAAAGAAACTGGAAGGGATGACAGTGAATAGGAAAACAAAACTGAGGAACAGAGAGAACAGGGAATGTCTGGGAGGAAAGAGCTGAGGAGTTATGATTATGGTCAATGAAGAGAACTGACTGGAAAGAATCTGGGAAGATAAGATTTGGGACTAACATAAGTGAGAAGAGAACAAAATAGTAGGGATCAACCAAAACAGACTGGGACTTTTGATTCCCAAATTCATTATTGCTATTCTGTCAGGAAGTATAGGTACAAAGAGGGCTTTAACTTCTTTAGCATATTAACTATGTTTTACTGCTTAAGTTACATTTTATAAACACTTTGGTGATCGTAGTTCTGGCTTAGACTTCATCCAAAAGCCTCTAAAGATCCCAGCCTTATCACTGCAGTATATTGTTCTCTTGTTTATCCCATGAAAAGCAATATACTTCATTTCAGACATGGAAAATAAATACACAAGCTGTAAATTTAAAAGACCAAATGGATTTCTGCATAGGATACATCCACTTCATCCTTCATCAAATAACCATACTAATGAAGTTGTGTAGCCCCTGCTATGGTGCAGACTTGCCTTTCTTCCCTGAAAGGCCAAATAAAAGTGATTTGCTTCCCATGCATTCCAAGAGAACAACTAACTCCCAAACTGACCCAAGAGGACAGGAACAAACTGCAGCCAGATCTTATGTTCCTACTCTTATGTTCAAACTACAAAGGTCTCAAAGGACAATGACAATGGGCATGTTGAAAAAGGGAGCATTATATGTTGGTGACATTATGCAGAGTTGCATGGATGCTTGCAAGACCCACAGAAGATAACCTCATTTAAAACCTGGATTTGTCATTTTGTAAATCAGCCAAAAGGTTTTTGAATGTTGTCTCTGATACATTACTGCTGGATACTTTACTCTGAAGGAATATCTGTAGATACTCACACATTGAGCTATTTGCCTTCACCTGATATAATGTCCCTGAAGTGAAATCAACAAGGAAACAGGGAAAAAATAATCCAAACATTTTCTCTGGTGTACTCCTTCTGCAGCAGATTTTCATATGTCTTGAAAGGATGTGCATAGAAAGGAAGAAGAATCAGATGGATGAAATTGAGTGGAACAGACAACAACAAAGAAATTCAAAGGAGCTAAAAGGGAAGGACGTGAGAAGAATGAAGTTCTGAGAATGCTGAGGGCTCTCTGTATTACACCAGGGTTTCTCCTGGTGAAAACACAGGCATATGTAGACCTAACAGAAAAATGATAACACAAAATCAGATTAAGCTTCCAGCTAACTAATGTTTCCTCTCCGTCTGGAGCCAATTCAAATGCTTAAGAAAATATTTTTAAAAAAGCCGGGCAAAAATTCTTCTACTTGCACAGCCTTTTAGCTTTTGGCAGTCAGCATTAAAGGCATTTTGGACAGGAGAACATTGTAATGAATATCTCTCCATGGATCTTTTAACCTTCATGGATTTGTTACTCTTTATTTTTAATTGATTAACTTGTGGTTTGGTTTCTTGCATTGAAACAATTTGATTTTAGTTTTTTTACTTCCGTAACACTCTTTAGATGTTCTTTCAGTAGGCATCAGCTTTGAAGGCTTGTGTTTCACATTCATCTGGCAACTTTTTTCCTTCTTTTTTGCATGTGGGGCACGTAAGTGCAAGTTTTAACCTCTGCTTCACTTTCTCCATTATATAATAGAAAAGTAGCTTCTTCCTTTCTAAGGTGGCTGGCTGATAAGTCGAAGAGATTCAAGAGGTGCCTAATCTCCCACAACAATAGCCACATAAGAATTTGTGTTTCACATATCCTATTCCAACCTACAACACTTAAATCACTGTATAGGAATCTCTAGACACGAACACATATACACACAGATGTGTCCATAGGCACATATGCACATATACACGTGTATGTGGGGGCATATACATGTCCTACTTTTTCTACATATCTCCAAATTGTATTCTTGGGATTCTAATGCATATTTTCTATCAGGATTAAAAAAACTCAAAGTATAAATATGTAAGAATAAATGAACGAAAGAAAAGCCCCAGACAGATCCACAATCCAATACTTCACCAAACACTTCTTTTAAGTTTTTATTTTCTTCATTAAAAAATGCTGGTTAAAGAGGTTTGGGGGTTTTGGGGGGCTTTTTTTTTTTTTTTTGTTTGGTTTTTTGTTTCGTTGGTTTTTGGGTTTGTTTTTGTTTTTTTTTTTTTTTTTTTTCCATCAGAATAACTGACTCAAGATATGGCTGTCATAGAGTTATAGAATAACCTAAGTTGGGGACCTACAAGGATCATTGAAGTCCAACTTCTGGCCCCACACAGGACATCCCCAAGAGTCACACCATTCGCCCATGAGTATTGTCCAAACACTTCCTGAACTCTGTCAGGCTTGATGCTGTGACCACTTCCTTAAGGAGCCTGTTCCAGTGTCCAACCACTGTCTTCGTGAAGAACCTTATAATATCCAATATAAACCTTCCCTGGCACAGCTTCAGGCCATTCTCTCGAGTCTTGTCACTGATCACCAGAGACATCAGTGCCGCTCCTCCTCTTACCCTCACAAGGAAGTTGTAACTGCAGAGGTTTGCCCTTGGACTCCCATCTCCAGGATGAACAAACCAAGTGATCTCAATCACTCCTCATACAGCTTCTCCTCAAAGCCCTTCACCACCTTTGTTGTCCTCCTCTGGATTCTCTCTAATAATTTAATGTGTTCCTTATATTGCAGCACCCAAAACTGCCCCCAGCACTCGAGGTGAGGCCACCCCAGCGCAGAGCAGGACAATCCCCTCCCTTGCCCAGCTGGCCACGCTGTCCCTGATGCCCCCAGGACAGGATTGGCCCTCCTGGCTGCCAGGGCACTGCTGGCCCATGTTCAACTTGCCACTGATCAGGACCACCAGGTCCCTTTCCTGGCACTGCTTTCCAGCCTCTCCTTCTCCAGTCTGTCTCTACATCCAGGATTGCACCATCCCAGGTTCAGAATCTGGCACCTGCCCTTATTGAACTTCATATACCTGGTGATTGCCCTGTCCTCTCATTTGTTGAGGTCTCTGCAGGGTTTCTCTGCCTTCAAAGAAGTGAACAGCTCCTTCCAGTTTAGCATCATTGGCAAATTTAGTTAGTATACTTTCCAGTCCTGCATTGTTTATGAAGATGTTGAAGAGTACTGGGCCTACAATGGAGCCCTGTGGAACCCCACTAGTGGCAGGTCACCAGTCACTCCATTCCCTGAAACCCCTTGCACCTGACCCATGAGCCAGCTGCTCACCCGTCACATGATGTGTTTATCCAGCTGTGTGCTGGATAATCATCTGACTACTACAGACACATGCATTTTTACAGGAACAATTAAATGAAAGTCTTTGAAACATCTCTTCCCAACTGAATCATCTCAGCATTTTTATTAACTTTGATTAAGCAATTTATCTGCAAACTACTCTTTTAATGTAACAGAACCCTTTGAGAAAATGCTTAATATACTTTATCCTTGAAGGTACGGTATTTTCTGATGAAATAAGCAACACTTAAAGATATTGACCTCATTAAAAAATGCTGTGTTATCCTTAAGCAGTATACAAAAAAAAGAAAAAAATTACCTTGCTTAACTGAATGCTCAAACTCCAAAAATTCAAAGTTATATTATGTATAATTATTTTATGGTATCAGTTTAAAATTTGCTAAATTCAATTAATTCTCTTACAAGTCGGTAATATCTGTTGAATCTTTGATGTAATATAACTGTTTTTCTGAAACTTTTCATTATATTTCAGTATGCATCTTAACTATATACATATATGAAAATCTGTATTTAATTGACTAAAAGTTTTCTCATTGAAAGAAAGAAATTTCACTTTATAAGCTGGGAAAAGCATTAAAACAAATAATCATGTTTCTTAAGTGCAAATAATTATTAAATCTGAATTTAACAGAGATAAAGCCACAGAGCCCCTACCAGATCTAAGTTTAAAATGGTCTCTCAAGAATTTTCTACTTTTGTCTCAACTAAATTATGGAACTTAAAAGCAGCATTAGTAAATAATAAACATTCTTTCTGGTAGCAAATTATAGCCTGAATAGAGTAAAATATAATTTTTTGTGATATAATGTTATTATTTTATTTTTAATAAAGATCCTATATAATTAGATGCACATAATATAGCACATACATTTTTACCCTTCTACTGTTTCACAAAATTCTCCGTTCGCCAAATGCTCTTTAAAAAGTTGATTTTGGTTATGGGCTCTGATCAGAAACATAAGAAAATCCTCGAGATAAAATAGGTAGTAATCTTATTTGCCAGTTATGCACCATCTTCAAAATGAAAAATCTTTTAAAACAAAAAAAAAAGGCAATCATGAGTAACTAATTATTAGCGACTATGTCATGTCATTCACTGGAGACTAGATATAAGTATCCAAACCAATTAAAAGAAATTTTTCTTATATACTTTGAGGGCTTAGCTAAACTCAGCCATTAAATTTAGCTTACTTTACAGTTTTGAAAGATGTTGAGTCAGGGTTTTTTTAATATACACAGATGTTGAGTGAAATGACTATTTTTGACAACGCCCTCTTCAAGAATGTCAAATGGACATGCAGAAGAACTTACGTGCCTCAAATTTTGCACTTTAGAGTTATGCAAGCAGATAAGGACCGCAAAGCTCTGCAAGACTGTGACCCTTACACATCAAATTAACAAAATAAGCTTGGTTACATCCATTTGAACTGGACAACATAGAAACCACCGCTTCATCTTACTGACTGCTTACAAACTCTTCACCTTTGCCTAACTGCAGCCAAACTAGTGTCCTTTGAGTTTCCATTCATATTAATTGAAATGTTTAAAGAAAATTTAAATAGAATTTCTAATTACAAGTAGTATTGGATTAAAACACTCAACTTCACCAACACACGCCTTCATAGGTACACACACAGGTTGGAATCTGTGATCTGGAATTTAAGTACTGCTGTAAGTCACTGAAGGGACAGTAACACAACCAACCACTTAGCACTGAGTTTTATTTTCCTTTAATCTGAAAGCAGATTCTAAACCCTTTTCACTGAAATGGTAGTCTTTGTATGTCTATCAGAGGAAATCATGAAACCAAAGAGAAAAAACACCCAAAAAACCAACAACCCAAACAATTTCAACGAAACCCACCTCCCTCCCCTGAATTACTTAATGAAATCCTCTGGAATCTGTCATGATTAAAGCTTTGGATGTTATAACACCATATTCTTCTACCTACAATCACTTTACTAGACAGAGTGATTTACCAGAGAAAATTGCAGGGAAATGGCTAGTTAATTCTCTTTGCTACATATGGTTAGCAAGTAGCCCATCAACAAAATTACCCAATATGTTATGCTATTTCCAAAATAATGCTTCATTTAAAGAAAAAAGGCATTTGAATTAGTTTGTTCTCAAGGAGTTATTATTTTCATATGAGTTCTATTGTTATTTATACTTTCATTATGATAACACTTAAGGACTCTCAATATTGCTGATTGTACCAGATAGAAAAATCAAGACAAAGCTAAATTCAACCAATAGTGATTTTGCCCATGTAGAATTTAAGTACCTATATGGCCCACAGCAAATAGACACTCATGGTACAAACCATGAGTGAAAATCCATGTGAATTTATTAATCTTCAAGTAAAGTATTTAGTCTGAGCTAATTACCTAAGCTTTCTTTTTAGTCAGTAGGAAGATACAGGCACCTTAAGTTTTTTCTTAAGACTGGTATAAAGAACTTTTGGAAGGAATACTCATGACCTCTTTCCACAGACTAGAAAACCTTAAAACCTAGTTTAGACTAGACTTATACAAAAGTAATAGTTACATGAAATAAATTCCACCCTGTTGGTTGTCTGTATTCTCTCAGCATGAAATATGGAAAAAATACCTTTTTGTAATAAACAAACATGAAGATTTCAATTAGTATGATGTACTCTCCAAACCTTACTGGCGTAATGATTTTTTATTCTGTGAGTAGTAATTCCTACTAGAAATCTAAGAACTGGGGACAATTCCTCAGGAGTATCAGCGAGTATTTCCTCCAAGGGATTAATTTAGGTATTTTTCCTTTCCAGACTGTATAGCAATATGATGAATATTCCATCTTAAATATTTTATTCTTTCATTACTCTAAAACAAAAGAGACAAGAGTGATCAATCCAAGAGCAATGATTATTTTATATGAATATTGGTAATTCTCTAATTGAACTCAGCTACAGCCAACATGTGTTTAGGTTGCAGTCACATACCTGATTGGAAAAATAAACTTTATTTTTACATAGTTCCAAAATAACAGAATTTATTCAAGTAGGATATCAAGAAGCTCTTGTCAGAGGTGACCAGACAAGAGAGTATGAGCTCAGCCCATCTACTCCCCGCCCACTTTCCTACAAGTGACACACACAAGGCAACAAAACAGCCTGGTACTTGCAGGTGATCACTAGATCCTGCTACTTTCCTTCATGAGGTCCTTGTCACAGAAGAAAAAACACTTCAGTTCCTGATACATGGTAAGAAAAAGTCTGTTGCTGTCCATGGGCACTGTTGAGCAAGTCACATGGACAGTGAACATTATGGTCATGACAGCACTCATGCACAAGTATCTTCCATGTTCTCCTGACTCCCACCACACCATGGGAAATTCATCCATTCCAACCATGGAACAGTGATGCAAATGTTTGTTCTGTCAGATAAGAGGTAGGAGAAGAGGAGGCAGGTTGTTTTGACAGTGGAGGGGCACTCCAGGGGATGCCTCTGAGGACAGACCAGGAGCTGCTCTGTGCTGAACATCATCAGTTCTGGCCAGCTCTGCAATGGACCCACTGCTGATCACAGACAAGCTCATAGGGAAACAAATTTAAGAAAGGACAAAAATACTGGAGGGGGGGAGGAACAGAGAGAGAAGGCTGTGAGGAGCAGTGGGAGAGGAAGAAGAAGAAGAAAGAACAAAAAGGCCAGAGCAGTAGGAAGTGTCTCACACTGGATCAGGAAAGTGCCCAAAGGCACTGTGGTCTGTAGACCAACAACAAGTAGCATAAGGAGACTGCCAAGCACAGCCTGGTGTGCCACCCAGTGCCTCCCTGAAGGGACTGTGCACAACCTGCAGCAGTGACACAGGAAATGTCTGGAGTGAAGGTGTGGAAAGTAGGAAAGTGAAAGAGAGGAATCTGAAGCTGAACCTGGGAGAGTGGGAAGAAAAATGGTTTTCCTGTAAAATTAAATGTTTGTCCTTTTTTTGATTGCTTTGTTTTCCAATACTCCAACTAATTAAATATTTATGCTACCTATCAATAAATTAACTTGTATTCCCCAAGTGGTTTTGCCTATTACAGGGATTTTCCTGCCATTTCACCACCAGTTTTTTCACTTGCATCCCTACTAATTTTTCCCCATATCCCTGGGGAATGAAAGCAGGGAGTGAGCAGCTGTGTGAGTTCTTGGCTGTTAGCCAGGACCAATCCACCACATTTAAAATGAAAAGGAATAAATGGATCCAATGGCAAATTACTTTTATTGATTACCAGGAGCCAAAAATTTCTTTGCTGTTACTGAATCCATCTAGATCTAAAAGTGAACTTTTTACCAGGGAGAGAAATGGCAAAGCTTATAAAGCAAAAAAAATTCACTTGAGACCAACTGACTTATGATGTTGCTGCTATAAGCAGGAGGCTCACAGGACATAAACAAACATCTTCTCCTTCCTCTTAATTTGCATGGGTAAGAGACATTAAAAATAGACAAGTAGTGGCTTATTAAAGACCAAGCTCCTTCCCTGCAGTTTCTAAAACCGGAAAATCTGGTTTATGTTACTTTTGTGCTACAACTAATATCCATGGAATGTTGTCCTCATTCTGCAAATAGTTATGAATGAAATTGTTTGGAATTTTTTTTGACAAAAGTCATTCTAGCAGGAAAAAAGTGGGTTTAAACAAAAAAAAGTCTTTTCTTTTTTAAATGAGGCAATTTAAAAAAGAAATTACTCTCACTTACTTTTAAACACAAAAAATGGCCTGTTTAGCACTTACAAGGAGAAAGCAAACCACAAACCATTTTTTTTTTTGTTCTTTTAGGCTGGGAGATATTTTTACTGCATTATTTTGACTTGAGTTAAAAGATTAACTCTCAAATTACCCAATTTTCAGCACCTAATACAAAATTAAAACAAACATAATAGCTTTATCCATTCACCATTTTCATTTCCCCCTCAAATAACATAATGAAAAAAGAGCTTTAGAAAAGGGGAGAGGGGGGGAGGAAGATGGTAAGTAATTTTCTAACCACCTTTATTGATGAGATACTCCACTAGCATTATTCACTAAAAAATAAAAGTATAAAACAGCTTAAAAATAAAATACAATCACTGCAAAACAAAACTGAAAACAACATGTAAGGATCATGAAATTAGGAGGTCTTACAAACCAGGAAAATGTTTACCCTAGAAAGAACATTTATGCAATTAAGAAAAGAAAGATGAGCCGCATAGTGGCTTTATAGCAGTCTGCTTGCAAAATACATAGATCAAGAATCTGCTAAAAAATGTAGCAGACAAAAGGCAAAGACATTTACAAAACAAGACATATACAAATTACCCAAATGTGCAACCCAATTCCAATGATTTGATAATTTACTAATGTCAGGAATTCTAGAAAAGAATAACTGAATTTCCCATCAAAAATTAAAAGAAAAACTATCCATACTTAGCTTGGAAAATATTTGAGGGATAGATTTTAAACATCATAGGATTAAGTAAAAAATAAAATTATTGTCTTAGAATGAATGGTACTGAAACAGCAAATAATTCTAAGACAAAAAATATAAGTCTACAATACAAGAAGAGGCTAAGTGTATTCTTAGAGACAGACAGAAAATAAAAATACCTGAATAAACAGTAGAAATGCAAATATTGTATTGCAGCAATACAGGAAAAACATCAATTTAAGCCAGAGGTATCTGGGTTTGTTCTGCCCTGTGTAAGTAGGAAACTCTTGTTCCTTCCCTTCCTTCCTCTCCTTCTTTTTCTCTGGTTATTTCCTCCTTGCTTACATAGGAACTCTATGAAACTTGTAAATTCTTGCTGTTAAAACCGAACAGCATTTTTTTTTTGCTGTGGAAAAATTCCAACATGACAAAATGAAAGTTATCAGTACCTCAAAACTATAGGAATTTATTTCGTTTTCACCTTATTTTGTACGACATTATAAGATCATAAATAAACCAAAAGGTATTCAAACAAGGCATTTTTCTACTTTCTTATGGCACGTCTTTTCTTGTGGTACACCAGCATTAGCTTTTCCATTAACATTTGAAAGTTTCTCAGTAATAGCTCCAGGGGTCTCATTATCTTTTGGCTTGTTCTAGAGTATGCTGCCAGTATTTCTGAAGCAAAAAATGTGCTTTTCCAACTGTATGAGAATGTTTTTAAATAAGTTTTAAAAAAAATATTTTTTCCTTTGCTTTGTGCCTTTACGTACAACACAACCTCATGTTTTTAAAGGATGGATTCTGTTAATCAATGAGAAAGAATGCATCAATTCCTCTGTCCAAAATGCCTTTTTCAGGACAATACTGCTGTTATTAGACAACTGCTATAGTAGAGAACATACCCAGTTATTTATTACAATAATAGAGGACCTGGATGCTAAGAGTTACTCTTGTAAGTGACTAACCCATGTCAATAGCTTCTAGTTTTCTTCATCATAATAGTCAGTTCTGTCAGTAGTGCAGAATATAAACAATAACAGAGAAAACCAGATCTGTTTGAGATCTGTACCCTAAGATTTCCTTATGAGTATGGCTAGTCATCTGATTCTTTAGCATGGTAGACAAAAAGGTCATTTTTGCACCAAATTTGAAATTTTGGTCCAGGATGCAAAAAAATCCAAAATCAGTGCATACCTGAAACTGTTCAAACTTGAGTGCTCAAAGCCTAGAGTGCCATAGTCACAATTCTTGTTAAGCATGTCTTAAAAAGCCATCTCAGTTGTCCTGTAATCCTGCTCTCAACTTAACTTCTCACCTGAACTACTTTTATTTCATTCATCCTCATCCCCAAACTTCCGCTCATACAATCAAGAAGCCGCCCCACAAATTCTTCTGCAATCGTTATCTTTCTAAGCCCTGCTCTACCGTATTTGAAATCCCTTGTTACTCAAGAACCCTGCATCAGTGTGCCATCGATGCAAACTGAGGCTAAATACCTTTCAGATGCAGTGGCTCGACTCCTCCGATTCTGCTTGCCCAGGTGCTGCTACTGTCACTGCCTCTCTAGCACCAGTCCCTGCTCTCGGTGCTGCTGTGCCTCGCTGCCTGCCTCCTCCATGACTGCCCTCAACACGGGCTCTTCCAGGGCCAGCAGCACACAGTGCTCCCTGCTGGGGACTGGGGCTCTCCTCTGTGTCAGCCCAGCCTCAGCTGTTGGACTGATGGGGCTTTAACACATATTTACTAAAATCCACCTACACAGCATCCTGAGGGCAAAAGCAAAATACATGTTTGTGAGAAAACAGGATGAATGGAATACATATTATTAATGAGTCATTACAAAACTGCATAGCAAGCAATAGGTATGGTCAGATTCTGTTCCAACATTTGTTTTGGTTATAAAGGCTTCTCTTTCATCTTCTTTCTTCTTGTCTCAGTATGGTTGCTCAAATGCAATTGTTTTGTTTAAGCCTGGCAGATACATCCTATCAAGAAGTGATGAATTTTTCTTACATTTTCCCTTCCTCTGTTACTCTTTGCCATTCTCCTCTGTCTCAGAGATTCCTCTTACAGATACTCTCCCCTCAGTAGCTACGTTTACTCCCAGTTTGCAAGTTGAATGTGTATGAGGTTTCAAAGGAAAAGATTAGATTTACTTAATATCCCTTTAAAAGTTACTTCCACCTTTGAACTGAACGGATTTTTTCAGATTACACACACTGCACCATGAACCAGTTACTTGAAAAATAAAAGCTTGTTTCAGAACCTACCCCCCTCCAAAACTATTTAACAATTCATTTCCATTTGATCCTTGAAACAGACTCCATAATCAAAATTACATACACTTGCAACATTACATTTTAAACAACCACAACTTAAGTGCTAAGAAAAAACTGCTGTGGCACAGCTGGAAAATTTTCTAGTTCATAAAGACCCTGCTTTCTATTTTCTTCAAAATGCTTTCACAATTAAAGTAATGCTTATACTCATTATAATCTGTTCAAAGCAGGGAATGTTCTACTCCATTGCAATACCTGATAACAAAGTGCATTCTGTTACAAAATAATTTGCCACTATATTTGATAGTACCTTATAGACATGAGTGTATGGTTTCAGCAATCTCTTCTTCGTTGTAAAAAATACATTGTATTAAGTTAATGCAGAAAAGACAACATTGAATATATTATTATTTCTCATAATTGGTAACTTCCTGACATGAAGAATTTCTTTGAGCTGTGAAAGAATATGATCTCTAACTACACATTACCCCAATGTTCACAATATAAACTATATATAAGGAACAGACTTTGGGGCAGAAAGGGTGTTTTACCTTGCAGCACAGAATTGTTTCAGTTTTTGCCTCTCCTGTGCAAACAAAATGGCTGTACACGTATCAGTATATGGGTACAAAGTCCAGTCATGTGAAGTGAAACACAAGAGTGGGGGGAAGAAGGACAACACTGAAAAAGATAATTTATACAAGACTGACAGGATTTCTTGATAAGACCCTGCTTCACTAGTACAAAACAATTTTAGCATGTTCTCATAATGGATATATAGATGTGCCTAATCAAGATGCTTATTTTAGTTTGCTACTGAAGATCTTCTGTTAAGACTTTTTCATGAATTTGCACTTTATTTTTTGAAAACAAGGGCTATGCCAGAATCTCAAGTACATTTCTGCCTTCTGTACACATGGGAAGCATTCCTACAGAATATCTACATAGCAATTTTCCACAAACTACACTGAAACACCTTTTAAAGTATAATTTCAGATCAGCGTTTTTCAAACTTTTCCATTGGAGGCACAGGATATTTTGAGATTCTCTTTTTATAAATACCATACACTATAGCCCATCCTGGTTTCTTTAATATGAATTGACTTATAAACTATATGTGCTCCCAGAAAATGACCGCTTCCAGAAAGCCCAAGGACCCTAACACGAAAAATCATTCATTAAACTTCAAAAAGTTCTGGCTAGTTGACATATTACCTTCCTTCTTAGCTATTGTTCTCCTCACTCCAATTTATGTATTTGTCACGAAGAAATTTGATCAGGAAGAGAAAGATGGATGTCCAAAGATTTGTGACAAACACTGCTGATGAAACTTAACAGAATTCAAGCCTTGCAACCTAAGTATGAAATTTTACTTTTCTTCCAGGCAAAACCTAAGAGCTCACAATGACTGTGAGAAATCAAATTGAGCCAAGATTTTTGAAGAGCTGCCTAAATGCAAAGCCTAAATTACATTTTTCTGTGGTTCAGGAAATCAGTACAGCTTGTCCTGAGCTTTCTTCTGCATTTTTCCTCTATTTTGAAATAACATTCCACTTTAACAACTTCGAAAGAATTTTAAATTACCAACCTTTTCTCTATCTCAAATGCTGATTAGAAATGCTAGCCCTTATCTTAAGCCTTTGAAAAACTGCACTGTTGTCTTGCATTTATTCAAAGCTTTAGTAAGTGAATATAAAAACCATTTTTAACAGATCTTGTCAATCTCTCTAAAATAAATAGCCAACTACTTTTTAATCCCTTTGACTAATTATATTTTAGATTAGTAATATTTTAGAATGTATTAAAAAAACAATGTATATGGACAAAAGAAGTACTAGAGATACAACAGATGAGAAGCAACATCCACTGACAAAACACATTTCTTGTGTACATACACTGCAGCTCTTAAATGCATAATAACTACTTACAGTAAATTTTATTAAAACAAATTATTATTGACATTCATTCAAAACCTTATGACTATGTAAATTAGAAGAAGGTAATGATAAAAACAAGGACATGTATGACAAAATATAGATAAAATTAATGAAAAGCAGACTTGTCTGTGCAAATTAGCATGACAATTTAAGGCATTTGATATGGAAAACCAAAATGCAGTGTATAAAGATCTATTCATTCCAACTATAAAAGTATGCAAAAAAATTACAATGAGGTAATGAGTGTAAAAATAAACATCCTTTCATATCTGAGTACTGAAGACTGAATAGAGGGGGTTTGTTTGTTTGGGTTTCTTTTCCATGTTTGATTAAACATCACTAAAGGGTGGTAAAGTGACAATTACTTGCTGAGTTCAAAGCTTAAGCAGGAGTGAAAACTGAAATGCCAACAAGGAGGCTTCATTTAAGCATGGCCAACAGAGTACTACGCCACCCAGTAATGTATTCTCCAATGATCCATGTTACTTAATAGATTCTTAATAATACTTAATAATATTCTCCATTTTGGCCAACAGGTGCTTTTGTGGTTTGGGTTTCTTTTTCCACACGGAAACGCAGAGTCAGATATGAACACACAGTCCATTTCTTTTCTTTCATGTAAGAAACATTATATTTTAAGGTACTTTAGACTTTTGGTCACAAATTGGGAGTCAGTACCTACCGACTTATTTATGAATGTTCATATGTATAAAAGAGCTCAATTCATTGAACTAATGGTTTTAATTAGTATTTATACAATGGGATAAAAAGGAGGAAGAAGGATGCATGACTCAATTTTCTCAATTTTCACTGAATTTTAGTGGTAAGGGAGAGCTGCAGCAAATCAGACCCTTTGTTTCAGTTCATCAAAACATCTCTGCCAAAGTTTCAGAAGTTTAGGACCCAACTTTACCATACAACTAAATGTTCATCTACCATGTATGGTACAGTGTTTTGATAAAAACAAAACACGATACACTGCTATCTTAGCCGGCCTGGATATTGGTGCACATGTAAATGCTTCTGCTTCCACATAAATCTGCTAATACAAACTTGTATTTTACTTAGATTCAAATGAAACATAGCAGCAACAGAGCTAAGATGAAACAAAGGGTATTTGTTAACTTCTCTTAGCATAGTGAAACCCAAGGAATATATCTAATTTCAAAGTATATTTTTGAAAGACATTTACACAGAATTTAAAGATAAAAGTTTTGCTGTTCTAGGGACTATGTACAAATTGGGTCATTGGATTCTAGAGAATATTAAAAAAAAACCTTCAGTGAAAAAAGATGCTTAAACTTCATTCTTCAGCTTAGTCCAAAAAAACATTGGCAAGTTTCCCTCTGAAAACTGTGTAGTCATGTACGTATCTTGATAGAAAGTCCTTACATGAACTTTTAAAATCTGTGGATTGCAGAGGACTTTATACAGGTCTGAGGAAGTCCCAAAAGCTATTGTACATAGAACTCTATAACACTGTCTAAAGGTTTCAGTCTAAAGGTTTTTTTAATGATTGTGATTAACTTTTTTTAAGACTTACACATGGGAGTTCAGCTGGAAGAATGTGTTGGCTATGCCATGCAAGAAGAAAGATTCAGGTTTTGTAGTTGCTACAACCATAGTTTCTGACTATCAAATAATATTGTTCTAAGCTACTGCAAGTCATAAACAGAACATGATTTTTAAACAAAGATGGGCTTGAACAGATAGGAAAAATATTTTTCATTTCATATACAAGATCATTTATTTTATTTCCTGGATGTGATGAAGTCAGAAAAAGCATATGGATATTCATGTCCCCACATGTTGTCAGGTCCTCCAAGAATCAACAATCACCCAAATACTGAAAAATTGAAATCAGGCAGGGTTTTTCTTTATTTCCACCAACTTCAGAAAGTTCACCTAGTTGATGCTTGGTGACAAGAATGCCAAATCCTGAGTGAAGCTCTACGCCCTCTGAAGCCTGTAGGCTTTCCTCCATGATCTGCAACTCCAAAATATACCCTAACCATGCCCCATTTCAGGCCCACAACAAAAGCTCAGTTTTGGTATGGCACATTAGGATATATAGCCATCTTAATATTAAAAGTCTTGTTAATAGCATTTGGAAAATTGTATTAGTCTAATTTTTCCAGATGAGAGCATAACTATTAGCATAAAAAGGAAAAGTCAGTGAAAAACAGATTAGGAAGCCAGGCTGTCAAACATAGTCATTAATATAATACTTATTCCCTTCTGCTTGTAGCAGTCACTGGTCTAAATAACACATACAACATTTCTGAAACAAGGATACAACAATTCATTCTGCAGCACAGATTCTTGCAGATATCTGCCTCATTAGCCTTGCAAGATAGTAGTTTTTCATACTTAAAAATGCGTAAAGAGATTTTGAACTGTATGAGGAGGCAATAAGCTCCTAATGGGCTAGAGATACTGCCCCTGATCTCTTTCACTGAAGCATGATACTGACTCCTCTTAATTAGTGAAACTACATATAGAAGTGAACCATAAAGAAAATTTTAAATGGGACAAATAGCAACAGAAGTTTTGAGCTTGGCACAACATGGGGAAAAACCTGACTAATCAGCAGTAAGAACCTAACTATGGCAAAGACAGTAATTCAGCTCTTATGTTAATTCAAAGGTGTTGGTCTATCTGGGTCAAAGAAGGCAAAAAATTACTTTTTATTTGTCTTTTATAAACCCCACAGCTACAGTAAATGTATTTGTGTGGTGGACTTCTCTAAGGATACAGAAAACCTAAAATGCTGAAGAGCAATTAAAATATGAAAAGGTTCAGAAAGCATAACTTACAACAGTAGATGAAAGAAATTCAATTTGTAAAAGTGAAAAAAAAAAGAAGAGTAGAGAAAAAACACAGAATATCCTTGCAAAGTAAAAGTTTCACTGAAAGATTCAGAAAATTTTAAGCATAATGTCTGGACACATATTTTAAGCCTATACAATTCTATTGCAGAGAATTCATTTAGATCTTGAACGTCTCTTGTGGTCGCACCTATACAAATACATGAAATGGAAATAGAGGACTCTTTCAAACCTGCAGTGTCACTGTAAGCAATCACTCACCTCACAGAACTCAAGGTGAAATGTTTGAGATTACCTGATTAAGTGGAGCTAGCTGTCTTAGGGAAAAAAGTCAGGGCCTGACTGGCTTGACAACGCTTGAACTTCATTACATTCTTCTAGGTAACTCTAGTATCTAATCATCTAACTGTATTAGTATTTACAAGTGGTGTTCCTTGTTTTATAAGTTTTATGAAAACAAGTGTCTGTTGCTGGTCCTCTACAAAGAACATTTCAATTGAAATATCTAAAATAAGAAATAAAGCAACATCACTCCCTTATCTGTTTTGTTACAATACACAGAACATAA
Source organism: Melozone crissalis (assembly GCF_028551555.1). Classification (NCBI taxonomy): domain Eukaryota; kingdom Metazoa; phylum Chordata; class Aves; order Passeriformes; family Passerellidae; genus Melozone; species Melozone crissalis. The sequence continues at coordinate 54,106,051 of NW_026535791.1, read as the reverse complement.
TTCCTTAAAAAAGGTAAACATAAGCTGAACTTAAATTAAGTGGACAGCCTAGTGATGGAACTATTTCCTCACCCAAAGATTATTCAGTGCCTTACATGGTCACAAAGCCTATTTGCCATTGCCTGTACACAAGAGCACGTTCTGAGGTACACTACCAGTATGTCTGTGTGTGTACATGGGAGAAGGAGAACAGGGCAGTAACTTCTGGGCCAAGAGAATTCAAAAACTTGAATTATGACTTGGTTGGGAGGCACACTAACTCCAGCAGCCAAGGAAAAGTGCCAACTCCCACAGTAAGGAACAGCCTGGATGTCTAATACAATTCTGCTGCAGTGGGGACCCATGAAGCTGGGTAGCTCTGTTTGGCATTGCCCCTTCCTTCTCCTCTCTGCACTGTTTCTGCTTCCCAATCAGAGTTGCTATTTTTTAAACATATCAGTACAGTACTATTGCTTTTCTGCCTAGATAATTCTAGAAGCTGAGAATGACTGCAAAGAAAGAAAGGTCACAGTACTGTATGATAGCTGGCCTCCAGCTGACTCCCTGCACTTCCCAGGCTGTCAGCATGTTCCTCCTGATCATGCAGCCATTCAGGGCTGAGTGTTAGCCAGTTCATTTATTTCTATTCAACTCTTCTGGATAGATACAAACTTTTAAGGGCACACAGCCACAGAGCAGGCAGAATGTCTGAGCTCTGGAGATTCAACTCCCCAGCTTGTTGCATCCCAAGCAGGGAACATGCATATACAACCTAAACATGAAGTAGCATTACAGATCAGTGGCTCAGAGACCTTGTGACCCTGAGAATCACAATTCCTTCTCTCTCTTCTCCATCTGAAGATCTAATTACCACAGCCTTTGAAAAGTTTGAGCTTTGGAACTCACCACTGGAAGGGTGACTGCATTCAGTTTCACCTTTACTTCCAGCAACCAAGTTACAGATGACTTGCTCAGAAAGGTTCACAGAATGTGCATTCCACATGACAGTAGAAATACAAAACTTTTTGATTACTCTGTAACAATCAAACTGTAGTAAAATGAACAAAAAAAGCAATTAAATCCACATGCAGACAAGACATAAAACCAAGTTAATAACAAATATTTTAGATTCCAGTAACAATGGGAACTTAGATAATAAATGAAAGTTATACCATAACAAAAAAAAGTTACAGTAAACCCATATCACAGGGAAAATAAAGCAGGATACAATACTTCATATCATTTCTGGGGATGCAATCCCTTCTGTTCTAATCTTCCTGACAGTTTTAGGCTAAGCAGGACCCAGCCATTAGGCACTTCAGGATTTTCATTACAATGACACTGCTAATTACCTGAACAGTTTTCCTGTGTGCAGCCAATAATTTATTAGAAGACCAAAAAGTATGTCAACAAGCTAAGTCACAATCCATAAAGGAGAGTAAATGGTTCTCAGTGACTTTAACAAAAGCAATAAAGGCCCTAAAGCATGATATTAAGGCTTCCTTTCCCATTTTTAGAAGCTTTGTTGCTGTATAATTCCACCAATAAATACAGCAATTGACATCTAAAAATGAACCTTTCTAGAGTGCCTCATCTAAATTTACTGAGATGAAAACATGTGAGTAGCACATATCTTCACTTCATTCTCCTGCAGTGTCACACATCATCTTCCTTGCCTTTTTAACTATCTCACTTGTAACTGGCTGTCAATGCCAAAATCTAGAAAACACATGGCTCTCCTATCCCTGCTTGCTTGGCTGAGAGAAGACACATGTGGTTGATTAAAAGAGCATATACATCCTTTTAACCTAGGTAATCAATAAAACATGACCTGGATCAGGAGTTCCATGGTACTGTTTAATTGCTTTAAGACATATGGCAATCTTCCATTTTGTACCTATAAAAACATGAACTGAAACAATACAATTCACCTAATTCATAATCTTAAGGTGAAAAGTTCATGTTTGGTGATATCCAGCACTGAGAGGGGTTTCATTTTCTGAAAGCTTATAGGCTTAACTATAGCAACTGCTGAGAATCTCAGCTGATACATGAATTTACATTTAATTCTAAATCATTCCAAGTAATTTGTTACTAATAGTGGGTTTAACAGCTGTTTATGTAAATAATTTAAATTACTGGATTTATTCAAGTCTTTTGATTCTTTTTTAATATTCAAACCAAAATGGATTATAATCTGTTTATCCTCTTTGTCAAGGTGCCTGCAGAAAAAGAAAAATAAAGTCAGTCATTTCTGTGTGAAACACATAGTGCATGATGCTCCTATGAATGGCATAAAAAACAGGTAAGCGAATCAGTGCTTCGAGCACAATATGAAATTGTGAAATAGGAAACTGCAATTATTGAATCAAATAATTGATTTGATAATCACAAGTACTACCTATGAAAACACTTAAGCATATTCTGAAGCTTTTACTCTCCAAGAAAGAACTCAGTCACATAAATTTCAGTGAAGTACAAAACTTCCAGCCTCAAAGTAAAAAAAACTCAAACAATATAGAAGTTAAAAAAAGAGGACCTAGTACATAAAACATTGTGTTGCATACTTAATGACCCCACAGCACCTGAGTATTTTCACTTTATCTCACGTTCAAGAACAATAAAACCAATTAAATTTTAACACATTATTACAAAACCAGAGAAAATAGATTTGTTTGGTATTAAGTAGGGCTACCTACTGGCAGCTAATGTACAGATGTTTAAAAACCTTGACATCCAGATATATATGTACCTTACAACACCACATATCTGCTTTGGTGTATGCCCAGATAGCACATGATGTACATGAAGTTAGAATTGTGTTCTTCAGACTTTCCAGGATTCAAGTCCAGTTACATAATTACATCTTAGTTATTACATCCAAGTTCATTCTTCTCAATATGCATACATCAGGTTAATAGGAATATAATTATTTATTGGTGTTTCTTATTACTGTGCCTCAACTACAATATGCTTCCCACAACTCTGAAGTCACTGAAATCTTTATAACTCAAAGCCAGCTTCAAATAAGTAATAAAAAAAAGCAGCAAACAAAAAAATCAATTCCACAATTCTTAGTATCAAATTCTCAAAATCAAATTTTCACTCCGTTTCAAGAAAAAAATAACCCAACAACAAAACCAACTACTAGTGGTGAGTCATTAGATACAGATATTTAAGACAGCTCAAACGAAACTCAGATCAGCACAATTTCCTCCTCATGTATCTAGAAAATTATGCTCTACCATTTTGCTTGGACTTTTACTTAATTTCATTCTGTCAGTAAAAAGACTTAATCACACAGAATAAACCTAAACTGTTTTCTGTCTTGGGAAGATTTTCCTGTGTTTGAACACAGCTTTGAAGAATCAAGTAAGCTAACACCACACTGATTATCACTGATGAGCCAGAGCAAAGCAAAGCAAATTGAGGTCACCAGCCTGTCAGCAATGTGACAGTCTTGAAACGTGTACCATAGGATTTGTAACTCAGACCATTTAACCCTAGAAATGTTCAGCTTCTGTATTACACTTTAATTTTGCGGGCTATTTTCACAGAGATTGTCAATGACTTATTTCCACTTTAAATATTCACAAGTTTTGCAAAACCCTTGTCTTCTCAGACAAATAGGGAATTTAAATGCTAAAAATAGTGAGTTTTCCCCTTTTTAGGAGCTAGAAGCAATGGAAGTTATGATCAAATACTTTTTTCTAATTAGAACAATAAATCAAGGTAACATGAAAAAGCTAAATCTGTTGAGTAACAAATAAAGGTTTTACTCCCTCACCATACATACAATTAAAAACCAGATTTTTATAAGATTTGCTAGTTAGAAAGTTAATAAATCTACCTCAGATAACACTGTCACACTACATCATTACCCATCCTCTTTAAATATTTGTCTCTTACAGCAGAATCACATTCTTTCTTAGGACAGCACAACACTACCATTATAACTATTGAAATTACTATTTTTTCAATTCCCTTTAAGAGTTTAACACCTTTTTTGACCTACTGTATTTTTGATTTTACCCCTACTGATTCTAGCTATGTTCCCAACTAAGTGTGCTACAAAAGAAACTATAAATGTTTGCTGGAAACAAAACTGGAATATTGACTTGTTGCACAGTGTTTATTGCAGAAACAAAACAGCCGTGGGCATTTTTAATACTCATATATTGTAAGGTTACAAAAAAAACCCCTCAAAGCTCAGGAGCCATTTTCTTAAATCTACACAGGAATCAATTTCACAACTACGCACAGAATTTTTGAAAAACATTGAAGGTAATGCACACAATCCTTTTCCTAGCCTACACAAACAGGGCCTAAGCAGCATTATCGTTACAGAATGAGACAAGATAAAAAAGAGAAAATCAACCCAAAACTCAAAAACGGTTGTTTGAAAGTCAAGTTTTATTATTCAAAATGTACAAGTAAAGGCCAAGGATGTTTTATTTGTCTTATTTCACAAATAGGAGGTGTCAGGAGAATTCTGTGTTTACATTTCACATAAATATAGGGTGAATGTACTTGCAAGGGATAGGCTTTGGGCTAGGTAAGATGATTAACAAGCCTAAATTAAAACTGAAATACAGCTATGTGATACCTTCAGCTAAGGCTTTAAAAGCCCCCACTGACTTGCTAAAATGGTGAAACATTGCCAATTCAAATGAAGGCGCTGTTAGGAAAAAGGAATTGCTGCAAGGCCTACCTACAAATGAGACAGGACTCCCCCTAGGTGAAGCTGCAACTAACCAGTGTCCTCACACAGAATGGCATAGCAGTACACATCTTCCAGCCAGCATGTCACCTTGGGAGCCTGGCACAGCTCTTTTCATGTCTGCCTCTGCAACTGGTGCCTCAGTGATCTCGATGCCCAGTGGAGAGTTACCTGCATGAAAAAATACAAAAGAGAAAAAACTGATTAGGTTGGTGCCTCTTTCCCTCCCAGTTGCCCAGTAAAAATCAGATGTGTCCATGCAGGAAGACTTTGTTTCAACTTAAGAACAGTCTTGTTTCTTGAACTTCAGAACTTCTTGAATGTTTCAGAAAAAAACATACAACACCCAAACCAGCTTTCAATTAACCATTCTTGCACTCAGCAACCTGTAAGAGATAGATTTACTCCTTCCTCACAGATTTTTTTCTCTCCATTACTTTACTCATCCCTCACAGTTTCATACAGATTTACATCTTTTTGTTTCAACTATAGTCCAGTGAAATAGTACCCCTGTAAATCTCTGCACGGACATGCAGAAGAGACACTGGCTAACATCTCAAGTTGATGTCATGTTCTGTATTTCCCGCCAGCAGCACCAAACAGGATTTAGGAATCACAAAATAAGTCTGGTTGCAAGGGACCACCATGGGTCGCCTGGGCCAACCTCCCTGCAGGGTCATCCCAGAACACACTGAACAGAATTGCATCCAGATGGCTTCCAGAGAGGGAAACTCCACAACCTCTCTGGGCACGAAGCACTATTCTGCAAGATAAGAGGCCCCAAGAAGAGAAATAGACTTTGGTTAAGAAGTAGAACAAGCCAGAACAAAGGTCCGGCAGGCCCAGGCAGGCCCGGCCCGGCCCGCCCCGGGTGCCGCTATAAACCGCCGCCCTACCCCGGCCTCCCCGTTAGGTTTCCGGCCTGGCCAGTCTCGCACCGCGCGGGCTCCATCTGCCTCTGCTCCTGCCGCACTCCGGCTGCTGTGCCTCGCCATGGCCGCTTCCTCCTCGGCGGCCGCGCTGCGCCCGGTCACTCACCTGATCTTTGACATGGACGGGTTGCTGCTGGGTGCGTAGCCTGAACCCCTCTCCCCTCCACGGCCAGGTCCCCGCTCCGCTCCACCCCGCGGCGGTGGGTCCCACCGCCCCGCCGCGCCCGGCCCGCCTGCCCCGACTGCGAGGGGCCGTAGCTGGCGGCGAGCAGCCTCTTTCCCTTCCTTCCTTCTCCCCTCCCCTCCGCCTCCCGCAGTCGGCGCAGCCCAGGCTGTGGCTGCTGGTTCACGGCCTCGCTCCGGGCGAGCAGCCAGAACGCCCCGGGCACCGCTGCTAAAACCAGAGTGAAGGGATTAAAGTAACAGGAAACGAGTTAATTCCTTCTCCTGCTTCCGCTACTTGCTGCCTTTCGGGGGCAGATTTCGCCTTAATTAAAGTAACAGAGCAGGGTGCTCGTACTTAAAGTAAGAGAGCGGGGTACTCGCTCTGGCTGGCGGAGGGCTGAGCGAGGCCGGGGAGGCTGTGGGGAGAGCGGTGCGGAGCAGGCTGGGGCTGGCAGCCGGGAAAGGTGGGCAGGGAGCGGGACGGGCAGGCAGCCTGGGCTCAGGGACCCCGGGCCGGGCACTGCCGGAGGCCGGGAGCAGCGGGTCGCGGAGGGCTGGACAGCGCTCGGCAGCGCTTAGAGCTACCGTGTCCGACTGATGAGCCTGGACAGCACTCTGATAGTGTTCACTTAGCTTTGGTATCAGTAGACTTTCTGCTTTGCAGGATTGCTGTATAGCTTGATGCTTCCTGTGCTGCCACTCGGTTCGATCTTGATGTTTGAATAGTCGCTATAATTAGGACAGTTTTTAAGTCTGCTCTTAACTCTTCCCTGAATCAGGACCCTCTGGTGAGGCATAATGGAATATTTTGGCATGTGACTTAGTTATTGAAATAGTTATTGTGAGTTAACACGCAGGAAGCAGTTCTGGATATAGGTGAATTCCTAAAAGGTGTGGACTGGAGGTGTGTTCCTTCTTTCTGCAAAACCTGAATTGTTGCAGTTTCTGAGAAGACTGAAATCTGATGAATTACACTGTGTTTCCAAGAAATGTGCATTTTTCCCTCCCTCAGGGCTGTAAGAGGTGAATGTGATCCACATTTACCTTCTAAAACAAAAATGGCTATGCTATGCAAAACAGTGATTGAGTTACATTTAGGTTTTAATTGTATTTTCAACTTCATCACTGGACTCTCAAATAGCCTGGGGATACACACACACACACACACACATATATATATATATATATGTGTGTGTGTGTGTAATCCTATTATCTAGAACCAATTATTTTAATTTTGTTCTTAGAAGTTTCAGGAAAGCTTTTTTTAGTTACCACAGCTCTTTGCCAGAAGCTGGAAATCTCCTTCGCACAGACAATAGTCACCTTAACAGGACAGTATTGGTAATGATACATGTATGTGATTTCTTCTATTTTAAAAAGTTACGCATTGTATTTCAGAAATCTTTCAACTGCACGGAAATAGACTGAAAATACTCTTCAAGTATCTTTCAGTACAGAGTAGTAAAAGTGACACTACGTTGGTGATTTTCACTATGTGCACTTAATTTCAGAGGACTTCAGTATGTTTCAGCCTCTGAATACTATGAAATGTTTAACATTCTTGGTGAGTCTGTTTGTTTCATGATAAGCAGTGACCCTTGGGAGGCAAAAAGGCAGTCAAGAGACTGCTTGGACTTTCCCAAGGTTTCTAAATGTTTCAAGAAGTTTGGAATAATTTGGGGGAAAGAGTCATACAAGGCACATAAAATTAGATTCCCTCTGCCCAACCTGCCTACTGTAAATCTTCTGAATGAGACAAATGTTCATATTGATGTTAACCTACATAAGAACCCCATAATTTTCTTATGAAATTTTTAATGTCCCGCATAATGTTCATTGGAAGTGATAAAATTAATAACATACATATTTCAAGAAGCTACAGAAATGGCCCAAATGTACTTCCTTTCAAAGAGTACAAATAAAAGTTTTGGTATTGAATATCTATTATTGCTAACTTTTTAAGTGGTTGGGTGATTGCATAGTTTAGAATCAAATTTAGAAATTTGATTGCAAATTTTAAAATCTGAAGCTTCAGGTTTTGCAAAACCTGAATAAAGTAGTGTCTGCAAATGTACATGAGTATTTTTAGATGTTTTCACCTAAACCCTACTGATTTTATAGAACAAATATAAATTGATCTATAATGATGAGAAAAATTGAGCATTAAATTCATTGGATGCAATGTGCCTTGAACTTGCTTTCTGTAATTGACATACTTCTAATTAAGGAAGGTAGGATATCTTCTGATAGAAAGATTTCCAAAATCTTTGTGAGTATGAAGTCCTTAAATGAGGTCGGAGATGTTCACAAGGTTCTTGACTTTGGAAACAATCCAAGTGTTACCCTATAAAACCTGCAGCCTATACTTTACTGGCGAATCCTTGGCTGTGTGGAAGTTTTGCTGAGTCTGATCAACTGATATTTTACCTCCCCCCTCCCTCTAACATAATTGAGGCTGATTAAGTTGTCCTTGAGTTGCACCTTGATGTATCAGTTTACTTTCAACACAGAAGTTACTGCCTCTGAGCTGCCTGTGGAAGTCCTTCAACCCTTTCATTCAGAGTCCTTCTGTATATTGTTTCAAAGGTTATCTAACACCAGGGGTTTTTTTGCATTTCTAATCAATGCAATGTACTCTTCCTTTTTTTTTTTTTTATTACCTAATGTTTCCCTTTGAGCTCTTGGATGAAATCTTAGGGGTGATCACGCACTGTTCACCCGTCTGTCAGCCTCCTTCTTCTGCATTTCTAATCAATGCAATCTGCCCTTCCTTTTTTTTATTACCTCATCTTTCCCTTTGAGCTCCTGGATGGAATCTTAGGGGTGATCACGCGCTGTTCACCCGTCTGTCAGCCTCCAGCAGGCTCCTCTCCGTAGGGGTACGTTGTGTGACGCCTCCTCCCAAGGTCAGGCCAGCTCTGTGCTGCCATGTGCTGCTGCAGGTGCATGCCACAGCCTGCAGCTCAACTCCATCCCACCTCTTCCCAAAGCATAAGGGTCATTGAGTCCGTACCTTGCAGGACTTCTGAAAAGTAGAACAGAGGACTAAGAGCCTTGTCCAAAGGCTCCTTGAACTCTGACAGCCTTGGTGGCATGATGACTGCTTGGGGGAGCCGGTTCCAGTGACTGATCATCCTCTCATGCAGCTTCATTAATTGTCGTAGTTGATTAGTGGTGCACTGTGTAGTAGAAACCAGAGGAAAAGGAATAACTACATCTTAATTTTTGTTGTACTGCTGTACTTTCTCAAAAAAACCCACCTAAAACAACAACAAAAAAAAAACCCACAAAAAACCTCCCAGCACTTCAATTAAGGCATTACATTTCTTAAGTTAAATTTCTACTTGATTTCCTACAAGAAATTACAATAAATGCTCAGAATAGTAGATTGCTTTTTCTTGAAATGTGGTAGTCTGTTCCTACAGAAGACTACTGTTCTAACTGCTAGTGTGTGGTCTAGTTAAAAATGTTAAACTATTTAAAATATCAATTAATTAATTAATTAAACATACTTATAAATTAATTTAATATAATTAATTAAATATTTAATAATATTGAAAATATTAAACCTACTTAGGCATTTACCCAACGCATAGTACGGGGTTAACAGATAATAAGAATAACAACAACAACAGAAACTTGAGATATTTGATTCCTAAATGGATCCTGTTGTTACAGTTGTACAGTTTGGATCTTGACATTTTAGCATATTGTAAAAACATACAAAATCAGTGCTAAAGATAGAGAAGGAAAAATCTATTTAACTTGTGCAGAATATAAAACTAGAGTAATGCCCCCCAGGATCTATCATATAAACTTACTGCGTAGGTTTCTTTTTAAACTATGACAAGTAGTTTTGTTATATAATTGTAGCCAATAGCTACCCTACTACCAAAACACAAATAGGATTGAATGTTGCCTTTGATGATCTGTGCTTAAACTTATAGGGGACTGAAAACATTTAAAATTCTCTACAAGCTACATGTGTAATGTGAAAAACACTTTCACTCTCTTGTGAAAATTAAAAAAGTTTATTAAAGGATGATAGGAGATAAGGACCATAAAGCAAAGGTTATCATGACCGGGGGCATCTTGGCACTCATCTAAGACCACACCATCACCTTCAGGGATACCCCTTAAATACCTTTTCCCTTTCATCAGTTTGTTGCATGTTCATAGACCCCTATGCATATCCATAAACTAGTTGACATTTTCCAAGAAATATTTTACATGGCTCCTCCTTGGGTCTGCCTTTTTAGAGCATGCATGTTTCTTGGCTGTGGTTCTGGCTCCTTCTCTTTATCCCTTCTAGTTTGGGCCTTGCTCCATACTTTCTTGAAATGGTGAGTGCTGATAGTTGGCATATCTGTAGCAGATGTCCTTATCCTGTGTTCATTGGATGTTATCCCATCCAAGCAGGCATTTTAACACAAGCATAGCTATTTCACTATGTCTAAGCTTAATTAACAACAGAAAAACAAGCTATATCTTTATAGTAAAGTTACTTTTACGCCATATATATAAAGCCTATTTTAATATTTGTAAAAAGCCATTATTATTATATGTATCAATAACATGTAATAGTAACCTTTCCCAAATGAACTTAGGAAAATGGCTGCAAAGATAAAATATTTCTTAGCATTGTGCTTAAAGCTGAACTAGAGCTAAATTAACATGTAAAGAGCATGACACTTTAGTATAGGAAGTTTAGTCATATATTATTTTTGTTTAAATTTCTCCTACGAGTAGGGATTGTTTTATGTAAATTATTATCCTTGTCAGTGCCCCTCAGTGTTAGAAAAGAGTATCTTAATGTGAGATAAATCAATGTGTTCAAATATGAGAGAAAGTTCCTAAAGCAGCTTAGTTTTGCAAGATAACTTCACCATAACTCAAAGTCATATTGGACTGCACAGGCACAGGTATGCCAGCTTGTGACCATTTCCAGAGGGATGGAATGTAGTTAAAGCAACTGGGATCAGAAGTTGCTGCTTTTATAGCCACTGTCTCCTTTGTGTGAAGACCTCTGTGTTTTGTGCCACTTCTAAGACACTTCTGCATGACTGGCCAGACAGGTCATCTCTGGTCTATAATGTAGAAGAAATTAGCTTGAAGATAAATTCCTTGTAGTGTTGTGAGATTCACAAGAATTTCAGTATGTTTTCTTTCTCCCCATTGTTACGTACTCATTGTCACAAGGCCAGAAGTCAAAAATGTACTCTTACTTTCATTTTATTGCATGTTGCCTAGGAGATGGCTGTTACAAGAAAACTGATGAGAGTTCCGTGCTGGAGTTTGCTTATGTGCATGCTGTCTTATATTTAAAACAGCTTCCTATTTCTTCTGCATCAAAGCAAATAACACCAATTCCATTAAACATCAGTCCTCTCTAGATTGGTCTATGTTATGCCTTAAGTGCAGGAATTAATCTTCTTAGGCTCTAACCTGGCAATCTTTGTAAGCCTATTTTCTGCTTCTGTGTAGTGGAAACTTACTTTCTTGTCATTCTCACTTTCTATCTGATTTTGGGAACAAAGAGGGAAGGGAAAATACTCTCTTGCCCCTGTGTTCAGTATTTGAAATTTGTTGCAAAACTAAAGAGATTAAGGATATTATTGGATTAGAATACCCTATAGATGCTTCATGAGCAAATCTTGGACATAAGTAAAATAGCTCCTCATTGAGAATTAACTAACCATAAATACAGTAAATAAGATTTGTCATATGCTTGAAAGCTAACCTTTTAATTTAACAGCAAGAAAAATTTTGGCAAGAACATAACAAACATACTAACCCAGAGTCTGACTTCTGTTATTCCCTTGATTGATTTGTGAATTGCCTATCCACATGGTTGCTTGTTGTTTGTGGTTAGAATAACCCAGAATCAGAGTAATTTCAGTGTTCAACAGGGGGTTTTTTTGTGAGTTTTGGCTTTGATTTCTGTAGTGGCTACCACATTTCAAAATGCCATGGGCAGCATTAACAATGATTTTTTTTTTCTTGAGAAATTAACCAAGGAATGCTCCCAAGCTGAAGGATCCATGATTTGATTTTAATGTTGTACAGGAATTACACACAAATGCAGTGTAGTTTTGGTGCTTATTTATGAGTTGCCCCAGACCCAAAACATTTGGTTATAAAGAAAAGAAAAAAAAAACAAACAGAGAAGTCACGTGCCAAACAGTTAATCCATAGAGTTTTCCAATTTCCCATGTGGCTTTTGTTTTCTGACTGTTACACACTTGAAATTGCATAGAGAGCCTGTAGTAAGTGGAGAGGTATGTTTTGAAAATGCTGGGAATGTAGAGGTTCTGTTTAGTGATTTTAGAGGTGCATACAGCAGTAAGACCATTTATTAAAAAATTCATCTCTTTCTATGCCTAAAAGCAGATTTTCAAATCTGTTTGTAGATGATAAGGATTTGTTGCATACGTAAACTGGCATGTGTATAAAGTTCCAATTATTTTGCTTTGAATGTAAATAATAAGGTGTCATAAATGGAATAGAATTTCACACAAAGAAAAGGTGCATAGAATTTTCCATTATAATAACACAATTTCTAGCTGCTGTATTCCAATTTTCTTCTCACTTAAGAAGAAAAACAGCATTAACAACCCTGGTTTTATTATTCTACATACTGGCAATAGTTACACTCTGTACCATCTTGGACCCAGTTCTGCAGCTCTTGTTCTGAGTAGCTGTAATTCATTCATGTAGCCTTGTTGTGAGTTGCCTAATTGAGCTCTTGAGAGTGGAATTTTTCAGAACATTTTAATTTGGGCAGGGTGGTTTCTGGTCTCTGAATTCTGCTGTTATATTATCTCTGAGACACAATCCTGCTCTTGAATACTGGCATTTACACTTCTAATGGAGGAAGAGGAAGGGTGATTGTGGTTGCTCTTATTTTTAACTTTTTTTCTTTTTTATTGGCAACAGACCTTAATGGAGATGATAATTTTCACACTATGACCATTGCTCTTTTTAAGACCAGGAACTATGTTAACTAAAAATACAGAAGCAATTAAGCCAAATATCTCCTCCTCTCAAACTTTATTGCATTCATTATGGACATCTCTGGCATGAAGTAGATACTGCTAATGATTGTTGCTGCTCCTGTTATGTGTTTATGTACATCTTTGTATCCATACTAATTTCCTCCACAAGACTACTCTGAATTATATGACCAACAAAATTTTTGTGGCTTACAATGGTTCTCTCAGAGGCTCCTGACCTTGACTTATCCTCTTTTGCTCCCTTTGATAATAATAAGAAAATCATTGTTCTGACTTAAGATTTGTTGAGATAGTGTTAACCTTCATCAAGATTGTTTTTGGTACTTCGGGGAAAACCATCCTCTATTTTTAATCTCTGTTTTTTGCTTCCTTTGCTTCAATAACTGGTGAAGAATGTATCTTTTGTGGCTCTTTTTTCTTTGATGGCTAAAAACTTTTTTGAACTTTCTTTTTTAAGCAATATTTTGTTTCTTGAAGGGTTGCATACCCATTGACAGTGTCAATTGTTGCTGTCTCCATGTATGTTTTCTGTACTTGTGCAGCTTTTAATAATATTTTTATTTTTCTTATAATGAATACCATATTGAGTAGTAGTTTGGTAGTATATATGATGCTGCATTTTTGAAAAAAATTCATCTAAGCATACATTGCTCTTTCTCATGTACTTTTGCAAGCTATTATTATATATAATAGCTGGTTTCTTGTTAAAATGTATTCTTTACTTCCTCTCTCTTTAGAGAAAGAGGAAGAAAAATATGACATATGACATGTGACATATTTTTGTAAAAGTCATCAAATAAGTACTAATAGACTGTGTCTCATGAAGCAAGTTTATTTCTAGCTTTTGAATGATTTCACTTGGGCACTGTGGGAAGAGATTGGATAGAACTGAGTTACCGGCTGTGGCACGTTCCTGCAGAATGCCATGGTGGCACAGAGGAGCAAAAGGGGGGCACAAAGGAGCAAAAGGGGGGCACAAAGGAGCAAAATGGGGCGCAGAGAGGCTGTCTCCACCTGACCTCGGGGGAGGAGGTGCCATGCAGCAGAGCCCTACAGAGAGGAGCCTGCCAGAAGCTGACAGACAGGTGAACAGCACAATGGTCACTCCATAGAAGGACATTTAGAAAGTGTTGCTGATGTGGCAACATGGGATAGGCCATGTAGTGAGAATTCTCATGTAAGGAGATACTGTGCCTTGGAAAAGTGTATAAAACCAGCTTGAATTGTTGAATAAAGGATTCAGATTCCCTCCCAGTCTGAGTCCATGCTTCAGTCATTACAGGGCACCACTTATGGGTTAGCACTCCAAACATTGCTTTTTTCTCTGCTGCTTGTTTTTGGATTGCCTCTGCCTGTGTGTGGTTCTTTGGGATAAGTTTCACATGCAGTTTGTCTCAGGGTAATGCAAGGCATTTAAGAGGAAAGCCCACCTTACTTACTATTTGTCAGTCCAGTCTTTCTGTCTAACATCTGTGTGAAAGTGCTCATGACCTTTGTCATTATATAATATGGGCAGTGTTAGAGTGTCTCTTTGTTGCAGCTCATTAATGTGTGCTCTCTGACCTGCTGTAACAGGGCCCTGTGTCACCTTTGCTCTCCACAGGATGGGCTCGTGCTCGCCCTTTGCAGCAGCCCCGTGCTCGCACGTGCTGCGCTCCCTGGCTTTGCTGCCAGGCTGCTCAGCCCTGGGCATGGATTGTCAGCTGTGCATAAATATGAGTTCAATCAGGTTCTTTTATCACAGTGTCACTGTGTACATAAAATAGCCTGTTTATGTCAGGGCATCTTTTGGAACATTGTGTCTTCAAAATTATCTTCTGCTTTAATTGCTCCATTTGTGCACAATGTAAGCTTAAACAGACTATCTATTCAAACTAATAGAATATACCTTTATTTGATAACTGACCAGTAATAAGTGGGATTATATTTTATGGATTGGGATGTTTTATGAGTTTGACACTGGTACTGGTCATTTGGGAACATTTCTAAACAGGAGGAAAAAATATGTACTAATACTAGGAGAAGGAAGTAAAAGATGATATGTATTTAATGAAAAAAAAATAGGATTATAGTGTATCAGAAGGTTTGAAGTACGAGAAATTAATGGTTTAAGATGGAGCATGAGTATGCTGAGACATATTTCATTTGAATAAATTGTTCTATGGTAAAGATATTTTTCTTTGCTTGTTTTGTAATTTACATATAGGAACCTCCTTTGACCTGTCTCTCCAGGGCAGAAGAGTATACTCATGCATGCCTGTAAAGTGACATAACTGTGGATAAAGTCAGCATTCTGCTACAAGATCATTATTACAAAAAATTGCACCATATGAAATGGTGGATCTTTTCATGCTAGGACTGAGTCTTCTCTATAGCATTATATTATTATTGCTGGGCTAACAAAGTGTTCTTTGCTTTATGGCTCAGGGGAGATGGAGCCATAAAGAGCTTATCACAATGTAATAAATTTCTAGTCTTTAAAAATTAAAAACAGTGTTTCATGGGGAACATGTCTCAGGAAAATGAAAGTATTTTGGCCACTAAGGTATTGTAGTCTATCTAATTGCTATTCTGCTGCCTAATAACTTTCACTGTTATTATTGTTGTAGATCATATTTTTATTATATTTACCCTTTTACCATTTTTAATTTAAATGTTTTCGTTTTTCATGGATGAAGGTATCTAGGAGTAAAGAGCAAGAAGTAGTGTTGCTGTTCTGGTTTTGTGTGTTCTAAAATGTCAAATGTTGTATGTGTCAGTTGATTGCAAATTCCAGAGTATTGCAAAATTTAATTTCTTGGAATGTTTGATTCAGAGTTCATTTTGCATAGTTTACTGTTTATCATGGCTTTGTCTTTTCCAAAATAGAAATGAACTATTCCCCTTTATTTTGCAACTTGTTTTAAAGAGTAGGTAGTGAGTATATGGATTTAACATTAACAAGATAAAATTCTAAGTTGTTAGGTTACAAACAAACCTTGAGATTTGATCTGATTGTCTTAGAAATTATTCTCACTATCATCTTGAAATTCTCATTTTATCTGAGTCATCTTGACTTGGCAGCTGATTTGATAGTGCATATAAAAAACTTTTCCCAAACCCCATGTTCTTTATGGCTTTCTTTTTCTTAGAGGAGAGCATCATATAAGTACATAATTCAGAAAGATTGTATTATGACTGGTTACAAAGTGCCCAATACCTAGGTGATGTAGGATATCAAATGTATAATATGGAGCACCTTACAGGTACTGGACTTTCCATGGGTAAAAGTAAAGGAATTGGTTACAATATGCTGTAGTTCTGTTTATATAACAGTAGCTACTCCCTTCCTTCAATCCATAAAAAAGTGGCATTGATAATGTAAGCCCAGAAGCGTAAATCATATATTCAAAAAAATAATTTACAATTATCTATGATTACAGCCATTGTATAACTGTACTTAATGGCAGTCTAATTATGGAAAATGTATTACCCATTTTAATTGTCTATAGTGGGGCCTTGGAAACAATTGCAGACTACCAAAGAAATTATTTTTTCACAGAATAATGATGATGATGATGCAATTTAATTGCTTTAGTACTGACAGTGTAAATGCTTCCTATTTCCAGTTCAAGAGCTACTTAAGCTCCTCCGTTAGTCCAGTGTAGGGAGTTAAGATCTCAAGAGACATGCTAGGTTTTCTGTAATTAATAATTAGGATAGAGAGTACTGAGAAGAAGAAATCCCTCTTGTAAAGAAAACAGCTTTTTGTGTGTGTGTGTGTAATTTCAATTTTATTTGTTAGTGGAAAAAATTTTAAGTTGTATAGAATACGAGTTCATAACAGAAATTATGAGAGCCTGACAGCCCTGTAGCAATACCACCATCGTCTGTGTCAACCTAACACAAGGACAAAATCTCCAATCTCTTTGTTTATGACAAGGTCAATGACTAAAGCAACCCTTTGTATTAGAAAGTGTAGACAGTAGCTGTAGTCAGCAGTGTACAGTTCTCCTTTCTCTGATTGCAATGTTCTATACAATTGGATTCTCTTATTAATAGTTAGATTTGCTTTTCAGAAAACAGAAGAAAAAAAGGTATTTCTGCTTGTTGATTATCAGGTTTGCATTTTTGTGCAAAGTTTTTAATCTCTTTGAAAACTACTTCCCAGAGGTTGTTAGAAAGATGTGGCCTAGAGTGTGTGCAGCTCTTGCAGAAAAGAAAGGTCTTTGGGTGACCAGCTGTGAACTTGTACACCTCATAGTTATTTTTTCCTTACATTTAGGAAACATGTAAGTTACCCTGGTTATGCAGCTCTAACTATATGCTAGGATGTATTCTAACAGTTTAAAAACATAATGGGTCAAAAAGTATAGGACTTTTAATCTAAAAGTCATTAAGTTCAGTGGCTCAGTTGAATGTATTCAGCAAATAAATAAGACACTTTTCCTTTTGCTGATTGTGGGAGAAAGGATACTGTATTTTTTTCCTTCTTTGTTTTTTAGATAGAGTGAAGGAAGTTTAGGCTATTTTTGTAAGTAAAGTAAACAAATCTCTTCTATCTGCTTATTGAGCATATAAATTCCCAGCCTGTCTTTTGCAAGCAATGTTACAGTAAAACTAAGAACACCCCAGTGTAGTAACTCCTGTGTCAGGCTTATTAAATTTCAGCCACTGGAAAGTGAAGCTGTTTGTGTCTCAAGATGTAAACTTTGACCTCAGCTTGCAGAACTGAGGCAGAAGGAAAGAAAGATTGAGGGAAAGTGGAATGATTTCTAGTTCAATTCTCAGTATCTCTCTTTATTTTTATCACATTACTCATATGGAAGAATGAAATGATGGACTGAAATTTCTTGCACTCTTTGAGTCTCTGAACACATTTTTTTCATTTAGTAGGATACACAGCAGTGTTTCTTGTAACTCTAAGCTGTCACACTCAAAAGAGAGTCATAAGGTAATATTTCCATTATGCCCAGAACCACTCTCGAGCAAAAGAAGATTCAGCCTCTCCTCTTTGAGATACCTAAAAATATAACCCTAATAGCTACTGTCAGAGAGTCTCCTTCCAGGTTTCCATTTCTCCTGTAGTCCTCATGTGAATTGGGTTCACTGACATGTTAGTGAGATTCTCTCTCTGAACCTTTTTGTAATTACAGTATTCTTTCAGGATTGTACTGTATATAAGTTTTATGTCTTCTTATAAAACATCTCTGATACAGTTTTATTATTTTTCCCATTTTAAACAAGAGATGGTAGTATTTAGGTTAAATGCATTTTGATGTTCAAAGACCTTATGCTTCTTTAAAGTTTTCATAATGTGCTAAAATAATACAAGGTCAGTTTGACTCAAGCATGGGAGTTAAGATTTCTTGATCATCTCCTCTTTGCCAAAAGAAAGGGACACTCAGAAAAGCTTTAAAAGCTGAAATACTTTACTTGAAAGTGAGCGCTGGATCCAGTACTTCAGCCTTTAGGTACCCGATGTGTGCCAAACTTTTAAATGTTGTCTGTGTCAGTTCTACTACAATAAAATAATTGTGTGCAGTTGTTAAGATCTCATTATTGAGAGATGCCGCTATCCAAATTAAGGTACAAGCAGGATCATACACCCAAATCAATAGTATGGATTTTGTTTAACAGTAAAATGTAAGGTAGAAAGATTAAAAAAAGAGAGGAGGGAGAGATGGACAGACCGGCAGACAGACCGACAGACAGATCAAGCAGAATATAGTCACCACCCATGGATCCAGCAGCATCCCATTGGTCCTTCTTCACCCTGGGCTTCTTGGTGGTGAAGGTCCCGAAGTTGTTGAAAAATTTTCACTGTTTATACATTTTAGCAAACAAAGGAATTGGTGTTCATTGGCTACATAATTCTCTTACTCTATTGGTTAAATAATTCCCTCACTTCTAATGCTGATTAATCCCGTGCCCAGTCTTTCTGAGTTTTAAGTCAGGGGGTTTCTTGAGTCAGTGGGTTCTGATCTCCCCCTGCATGATTTAGTCTGAGCTGATTTTAGCAGTGTTGCTCAGTTGGTTTTCCTTGTCCATAGTCAGCGATATATTCTTGTCCCCCAGCTTTTTTTACCTCTTTCTAGTTTGAGATAACATTTAGATGACACTACCACCTTTATCTTTTCTCAAGTTCCTGTCAGGTGGCTTAATTTACAGTCCAAGTTCCAGGAATCAATGCAGGTATATTTCGGGGAGACACCTTCAGTGGTTGCAGATGAGCGTTTTCTTCTTTACAGTTTGCCACAATGGGCAAAGTCCTTCAGTGGTAACAGTGTTTGAGGCAGGCAACCATAATTTTTAAATCCTTACAGCAGCATAGGAGTGGATGAAGATTTTTGTAGATGAATGTCCCTGCAGTGATTTCAAACTGAGGTGATTTGAAATCCTTTCACAGGTATTTTGCATCAAATATTTAATTTTGAAATGTTTCTTCCATGTCTTACTTGAACTGTAGTTGATGCTATTTGCTATTGTTTTTCAGGCTTCCTAATCAATCTGCATGTGCCATATTAAGTAGAGATTTTATATGATCGGAGGTAGAAATTTTGGGCAATAATTTTCATTACAGAATGCTAACTTAAAATACTCTGGTAAGATTTTCCAGTTAATGAAAGTTAACTCAGTCTATTTTTAGTTATATAATAACTAAATTAGCTGTAGTACTACCTATAGAACTGTAGTTAGAATTAATACTATTAAATAACCAGTGAAAGTTCTAGTATTACTAGGTAATGCTAGTATTATACTAGTAATTTCTACTAAGTAATACTAGTATTACTAGGTAGACTAAAACACGTAAGCAGAGAGGCTAAAGCTTTTTAGCAAAATTTCAGATACATACTGGGAGGAAAACTATGCAGCTTTTCAGCATCAGGACTGAGAATTAGTGTGTAAATACTCATGAAGAAAATGAATGCTGTTAAAAATCTGTTATTGTGTACTAAACTCTTTAAGTAGCAGTTTGTTGGGGAATATTGTTACAAAGACCTTTTACTGATAGAGTATAACTGCGCTTGAGTGACTGGCCTAATTTCCTGTGAATTCTTTTTCCCATGAGAAAACCATGAGGTGTTCTCAGTGCACAGCATCTGCCAGCCTGTGGTTCAGGTTCTGGAGTACAAATGGTATTTTAGCTCAGAAGCACAAGTGTTGTATGTTGGGTGGGGCTATGAGCAACCTGATCTAGTGAAAGGTGTCCCTGCCCGTCAGGGGATTGGAATAGGTTGTATTTGAAGGGTCCCTTTCAACCCAATCCATTCTATGGTTTATGTACCTATCTCTCACTGGGTTCAATAGGGCTTAGTTAAAAGTTTCTATGGCCAAGTATAAGTTTTGTTTCATCCTGACAATCTTAAGCAAGCTGATTATATTCTAAAGCAAATTGCACTCTTCCAGTATTTCTGTGCTTTTGCCAATGGGGTTGGGAAACAAAAAAACCACCATTTGTGACAGTTGTAACTTTGGGTAGTCTTTCTCTGGGCTACAGGCTGTATTTGATCTAAGACTCAGTTGGAACTTGCCTCTGGTTTACTGCCGAGTCTGGAGGCAGGACAACAGTTGCTGTTGTGTGAGGCCTTTGAGTACTCTGTGAGACTAGCCCTCTGTTCTGATCCTCAGTCCCTCATGGGAGGTGAGGGCTCTGGTCACACATCTTCAGAAATGCCTATGGCTCACCTCTGTGGAAGTTCCCTGTTGTGTTGGAAGTTCCTTTTATTGGTATCTATATGATGGGTTTGAATTTTCTTCTACAGTTTTCAAACCAACAGTCATTGCAGCTCATAAAACATAATTTTCAATTCACTGTATCATACTTGCCTCATGAATCTCAAAGGTCTGATTCTTTTTTGTGTATTTTAGTTTGTTTAGTTACTATAGTTAGTATAAGAAGAGCCTAGTGTACAACTCTTAAATAATTATTGTGACCATGTCTTCTGTAGTAATTCTGTCACTTTGCTCTTGTATGTAGATAGTCTGTGGAGACCCTGGGGGTACATTTCCTGGTCTAGGGAGACACAGGAAGCTTCCCTCAAAAAGTTGTTAGACCCCATTGGCCCTTCTCCTGTTCCTATGTCTGTTCCTATGTCCCTGAGCAACTCCCCTCCATTCCCTGATTGGCCTTTGTACTTGAGAAAGCTGGATCGTCCTTGTGTGCTGTCTGGGGCTTGAACATCTCACCTGTGGCTGAATAAACATCTGTGGATATTATGCGAAAGTCCTTTTTGCTTCCTTACCCTGGACTATGCTAGCAGCAATTCAGCTTGCTACAATAGTCAGCCATGATGAAATGTCCTCGCTCTTGGAAAACCAAGCCATTTGATGGTGTTTGGTTTTTTGCTCTTGGTGTTATCACTGCAGAGAAATCACTCCATCAACAGATTTACCTCAAAAATTTTAGGCACTCTTGAGTGGACAGAAGAGATTGTCTTTATTAATCTGTAGTTCTCTACACTTTCTCTGTGGTAGTAATGTTTGACGTATTGCCACCATTAAATTTAGAACATTGTCCAAAGCCACAGTAGAAATATAATGTGGTTTTTTTTTTTCCAATTGAAGCCACTCTGTCTTTTAAAATGTTTCCACTATTGAGGAAACAGACATTTTGGCAGTATTACAGAAAGTGATTTAGAAACATGTAGCACTGAAAGTCAAACATCTTGAATTTGCAGCTTGATCAAGTCTTTATATACATATATATATATATGTATATATAATCTCTTTGAGAATATATGCATATATTCTTAGAAAGATGAAAGTGTTTTGAGAATAAGGAAATTAGTATTAGGAGACACCTGTGACACACTGAACAGAATTTTCCCTATGGCCTCATGTTGTGTTTCTTTTTGAGGAAGGAATAAAGTTTCCTGACCCTTTTCCCCTTTCACAACTTTTTTTTTTCCATTTCTGCTCTTTTAGGTTGTGAGTTAAACAGAACAACTCTGGGATATCTGTTTAAGGAAGGTTATGTTTCCTTCTCTTCCCAGAGAAAGTATGTATTTGTATTTGGCTTTGTGTGCAAGGTTTTGGTAGCAGAGGAGTTGTGTGGAAGGGTGGGCTACAGGGGTGGCTTCTGTGAGAAGATGCCAGAAGCTTCCCTGATGTCTGACAGAGCCAATGCCAGCCAGATCCAAGAAAGACCTGCCTCTGGCCAAGGCTGAGCTCATTAGTGACAGTGAAAACACTTCTGGGATAACAGATTTAATAAGGTGAGGAACACCTGCTGAACCACAGCAGCCAGGGCAGAAGAGCTAGAATATCTGAGAGAAACAGGCCTGCAAGCATCAAGATTGGTGAAGAAGGAGGGGGAGGATGTGCTCCAGGTGCTGGAGGAGTCCTACTCCTGCAGAGGAAGGAGCAGCAGAGATGTATGATGAACTGACCACAGCCCTTCTTCTGTTTCACCTGTGCTGCTGCAGGAGAGGAGGTAGAGAAGTTAGGACTAAAGCTAAGCCCAGGAGGATGGGACAGGTGTAAAGGAAGGTTTTTTAAAATTTGGTGTTATTTCTTATTCCCCTTTTCAGATATAATTTCCACAAATTGTGTCTGTTTTGCCTGTGATGGTAACTGGTGGGTCATCACTCCCTGCCCTCATCTCAACCCATGAATCTTTTGTTATATTTTCATCCCCTTGTCCAGCTGAGGAGGAGAATGACAGAGTAGCTTGGGACTCGGCTGAGTACCTGGCCCAACCAGGGCCAACCCACTAGATTCTTAATTAAGAAGATACAATTAGCTATTATTCTGCTGACTTTGATAACACAGTGACCCTTCTGGTTTCATCTGCCTTGTGAGGGAGTGATTTTACACAAGTTCCTTGGAGCATCTAAGTTCAAAACAACTTTTTAAACCTTGTTTTGCATTCCTTGGGCCAGTGGACTGCTGCTCTGTGTTTTCAGCAACATCTCAAGAAGAGGAGGTACCCCCTTGGTGAAAAGCTAACTTCCTTGTGAATATGCTGTAAGCTGATAGGGTGTTCAGAGCTGGAAATTGCTCGTCTGGTTGAGAACATTGCTTCTATAAATTTCCATGGTATAGTAGCTCATATAGTAATGATAGTAAAACTCTTGCCTGACTTGAGTATCCCCATACACATTTTAAGAAGCTGTGTCTCTGTAAAGTGTGGATTTCCACCCAACAGACAGGGTTTTGCAGGTATCATTTCAACTGAAGTTTGCATAGTTCTGTCTTTAATGGTTAAGAGCCTAAGAAAGCATATCAGGCAGTTTCTATGAATCAATAGCTTTCTATTTTTAAACTAATGAGATGCTGTCACATAGATGATGCTTAATAAGTACATTTTTAGAATGTTTTGTATTAAGTCATGTATATTGCCCTTGTATTTCAAAGTTTGAATCCCTCGTGCTCTGGAATTGAAATACAGATTTCTTTACGTTTTCATGTGTTGTTTTGCATTGGTGCCAGAGTATTGTTTACAGCTCCTCATCAAAAAAGTTTCCATGCTTTATTTGTGAACTATTTCTTTCACTTCACTGTGGCATTAAAAAAGAAGGATAAGGTGTATATATGAATACAAGATAGCATTAAGATATGTTTGCTGTATTAATGAAAACTAAAAGCCTTCTGAATTTGTTCCAAAGTTTCTTCCTCTCCCCATAGAAGTACCATGTTTCTCTGCATATAAAATGAGAAATTGGCTTCCTCTGTAGCTGCCATTGAAAAATTCTCCTAGTAATATAAGCCCACAGGGGGAAATACATGATGCTTGTTTGGGAACAGTTTCATACAGCTGCTGTTGTTTGAGAATCAAATTTACTTCCTTTTTAAACCTGTTAGCAGTAACTTGAATTCATGGTAGGATCTCTCAGAGAAGGGCAAACAGACTGATAGCACTGAATTAGCCAGTAGCAACATGTTTCTCTGGACCTAGTAAAGTAATCACAATGCAACATCTTTGTCTACCTTGGAGTGTACTTGTATTAACATTCAGGTACAACGGAAAATAAGAAGTAGGTTTGCAAAAATTAAAGCTCCAGAATAGTCTTATACCTGCTCCTTACTAAAATGAATAATGGATATTTTCAGTGAGTTTTTCTAAGTGCTAATCAAAAATGTAATGGTTTACAAATCATTACTCAGTTAGATTGGAATCAGTAATTTTAATTTTCAGCAATTATTTTTTTTCCTGTATCTTTAGAAGTTGTGGTTTATCAATCATGTAAAATGGTTTACTAAATAACTTGTTCTTTGTAAGTAGCTTATGATTTTGAAGTAGCCATTATTTGGTGCTTGATGTTCATTTTAATAGATACTTCACCTTCCTTTAACTTCCAGGGAGCAGTAAGATGAATTTAAATGGTACTGGTTATGAGAGAGGAAAGGTACAAGACATGAATATGACAGCAGCATTTCCCTTGGTTTGGTGGTCCAGACTGCCTTTGGGTTCAGTTTGCCTGGTTGGGTTCATCAGCCTTGACATTTAGGCATGGCGCAAATGTTTCACTTGAGCATGTGTGAAACCAGAGCTTATTTCCTCCTGTGGCAGTGAAGTGGGTACGTCTAAGATGATAAATTTAGATTTCATTTTTATTCCTAAACAAGTTCATGGGAGGAATGGGGAAATACTTCAGTAAAGAATGGAACATTCCTTTTCCTTGTGTACTTTCAATGCTAAGCATTTTGAACCACATTCCTTTAACAAGCCCTTTAGTCAAGAGGCTCCAGGTTGATTTTTATTCATTGGCTAGTACTCATCCTGAGTTTCTTTCTTTAAAGGACACTTTTGCCTGTAAAACACAGTTCTATACATACACCATATAGAAGTAAATATATAAAATAAAGGCCTGTATGCTTTTTTATACATATATGTGTGTGTATATATATATATGTACAAGCATATAAATGGTTTATCTGTATACAAGTGTATATATGCACGTAACATAATAGCATAAAAAATGTCAGGGTATGTTAGAAAAACAGCCTTAGGCCCTTAGGATGGATTGAAGGACGGAGTTTTGTTTTCTGAGCTAGTGCTCTAGCAGTTAGGCTATTATGCAAAAAGTAATTTCTGTTGCCTGCTTTCCTCATCCCTACTTTTGCTAGGCTGCTGTAAGTGATTTTGAGGTCAGCTGTAAAACTGCTGGGTATTTTTCCTTTTAGCCATCATGGGTGACCATAGTCATGCATTTTTAAACTAGGTTTCATAGTAATGAGAGTGTGAATGGAAGAATGTTGAGGGGGAAGTGCAAAACTGACCTTTTGACACAACCTGCAAGACAGTTGTCTGCTGTAGATGGGTTATTTAGAAAAATGGGTTATTCAAAGAACTCAAAACTAGTGATTAAGATGAGCTATGGCTAAAAGGAGGTTTCGTGCCTACTAATACATTTACTTGATATACTAGAGATTATTTTAGAATAATAATAACATAAAATTCCATTAGAAGATGTATAACCTTCTAAAAAAGTTAAGTTCTGTATTCATGAAGTCAGAATTTTCTGTCTTAAACTGTCTTTATGTGTAAGTGATAAACACAAGGCTTACATACTGTTTTGATGTTTGCTGTACCCCCAGCCTAGGTAGTTCTCCTCATCTAATTGTGACTCTGCAGTGATTCAAGCAGATCATGCACTCCATATATTCACTGTGGTGTGTTTCCAAGTGACCTGCAGGTTTTCCTGAATACATGTCAGCATACTTTTGTGCCAGATCACAAATTGAGTAATCCAGTGCCTCTGTCATTTTGGTCACTTTATTTGTATTTATTGTGGCTGGCTTTTACACACTCTAAACAACACCAGTGGAGCTGATTTTGCTTTTATATTGAAGAAGGGTCACTATAAAAATGACTAGAAGATGATATGTGACTAGGGAATGAATATTACTCATTCCCAGTGAAATGTAGCAAGCAAATGGACAGTACATTGTGCTGATAATGTCCACATAAAAGATATTTCAAGAGATGAGAGCTAAAGATAAAAAGAGTATTTTGAAAACTTATGCATTTACTCAAAATTGCAGGAGCTAAGAATTCTTGCTTTTCCTTTCCACTGTTAGAACAGGCCACTGCTACATATGCCCAGTTGTGGTCTCAGTTTGTATTCCTGATGGAGGCTTGCAGCTGGAGCTGGATTCACTTGCTGAAATGTGTGAGTGTGAAACGCTTGGGATGCTGTAGGGCATCATCTGACTGCTTATGCCATTAAGTGTGAGTTGTGCCCAAATTACCTTTTGAACATTAGATATGTGTGGATGTCCTGGACATACCAGAGTAAATACTAGTAAGTGCTTACAATTAGGCACTTGAGTTTAACTTCTAATTCTTC
Source organism: Melozone crissalis (assembly GCF_028551555.1). Lineage (NCBI taxonomy): Eukaryota > Metazoa > Chordata > Aves > Passeriformes > Passerellidae > Melozone > Melozone crissalis. The sequence goes on along the minus strand of NW_026535791.1, from coordinate 54,079,968 downwards.
TTGCTTGTGTCATTTCATCAATGGGTTTTATTCATGTGTGAGAGCTAGATATAATTTGTTTTGTATAGTAGATTTATAGCAGTATGAAATTATGCTTTCATATGATATGTTTAAACTCTGATCAATCATTTGAACTGTGTGTGGCTCCTTTCTTGTTACAATGGTGAAAAAGCTAGCCTGCCTTTTTTTTTTTTTATATTGCCCCTTTCTAATAGGAATAAGAAATCTTGAAGTTATATCATTATTTAGTATTTGTGTAATGCTCTTTAATTATTAGGGAAACATATAGCTCTTCCTTTGTCTTCAATCAAAAGAAACATGTCCTTTTCTGTTATACATGCATACAGAAATTCAGCTTTATCAGCAGTGATCTTCTCAGATTCCAGTTGGATTATGTACACTGCATGTGTACATAATATTTTTCCTCAGATTTCAGATTTGATTTGTGTGCTGTAGTGAAACATCTATTTCAGCAAGTAAAATACCAACATCCATGCTTTTTTCATCTGCTCATGAAAATTGAAATCATGTTGATTTTTTAAAGGAAAATAAATAAAATTTCATTCACAAGTCAGCTATGTAATATTAAAAATGCAGGACACTATTAAAGTAGTATATTTAGCAATAAGGCTGAACCTTTCAGTTCAAATAGATTAACATGTAATTATTGTAGAGACCCATCAGAAAATTTTCATAATCTATAATTTTTTGTTTCCTTGCTTTGTTTTAATTCTGCTTAGCTTGTACTATTTAATAGGATGAGGATTGATTTTCACTTTCAAATTTAAGCTTAGGTTAAGAATTTTATGCCCTTCACCTGGTGAGTTTGAGATACAGGAGAAAAACTAGTTTATTAAAAAAAAAAAGGAAAGTGAGAGCTGTGAATTTAAAAAATTGTATTCTTAATTTACATTTCTAGCTTGCAGAGAGTACCAGCTGGTATTTTCAAGCAAAACTGAGAAATTTTTGTTATTGTTCTCTTTTCTTTTCTCCTTTCTTGTGTCAGCCAGCTTAGCACTTTTCAGAGCCCATTTGCCTGTGTTTCTGTTGTGGTACCTTTCCTGTGTGTTTTAGGGATCTCCAGGATTCCTTGTATTTTTTTTCCTTTATGTGTAGGTGTTTGAGGAGCATTTACAAAGAGTAGTACAGGTTTTTTCGCCTCTATTTTTAGGGACAGAGGTTTTTGTGAACCCCTTGGTGCTCTGTTAAACATTCCAGACAAATATGTTGGGTTTTAATCTGATCTTTTGGCCCAACATCCCCTCTAGTTACTGAGAGGAGACATGGACTAGAGCACTCTGACAGGTGGCAGAGAATCTATTCTGCATCCTGTGGGTTCACATGATGGTGAAATGGCCCCTGTATTTCTCATTTGCTTTCAGATGAGACTCGTCTGCTGATCTCAGGGTGACATTACTGTGGTGAAGTAGGGAGTGTTTGTCAGACTGCAGGGAAGGTCTTGGCATCTGTTGTAGTCATGGGCTCTGTGCTTCTCTCTTCAGCCTGTGTTCTTCATAGTGTCTTTGTTAAAGCTTAATGTTTAATCACTCCTGCACAATTCTTATGTACTCAGAAAGTGACACAATATCCACATTAATCATTTCACTTTTTTATTATCGCCATTAAAAATATTTTACATGGCAAAGGACATGCTGATAAGTGAAGTCCCTAGTTTCTCTAAATAAATCTCGTAAGAGCAACTTCTTTCTTTCCTTGCTTTTGCCTTTTATTTCTATAGTGGTGATAATAGACATATCTTTGGAGATACAGAAGCCAGTGTTTGAGATCTTTGCTGAAATGAAGACAAGAGCTGGAAGTACATGTAATCCCCATATTAGTGTTAAATTCAATGATAAAGACCTTCTTTTTCAAAAATTTGTAGGGAGAGGAGGGAAGTAAAGGATTAATTGTTTGTTTGTATTTAAAAAAATAGCTTTAAACCTAAAACCCCCTTTGAGATATAAGCTGATAGTATCACTGCCAAAATTCAATCTGAAGTTTGATCTTGTCTGAAACCCACTGGAAATACAAGTGAGTATGTTTTGCTTGAGTGATCTCTTGTAAATGTAGTGGTGCCAGCAGCTCTGTTATAATGACCATAATGTCTTTGAAGGCACTTAGAAGCTTCCTCTCAAAGACACTCTTAAATAATTAAATCTTTTTTCTTTTTTCAATTTACATGGAATATGTAATGGCATCCCCTCAAAGTACCAGATTTCCTTCCTTCTGCCACTTCCTTCCTTTTCTTTCTCATGAAAAGCATACATAGAGTGTTTAAATTAAGACACTGCTTGCCAACTTGGATAGTGCAGAAAGATGATGAAAGACAAGATCCAGATAGTTATTTGTTGAGACCCTAAGATACATTTTCTTAATGCAGAAACTACTGCTTGAAAAACCTGGGTAGCTTTGAGGTGATGGGAGAAGCCTTGGTTCCCTCCTGGAAATAAAGGGGGGCATTTTATCCACTCTGCTCCGTGCCCTCTGGCTCCTGGCAGTTCATGCTCTGACCTTTTATGTGGTCTCTTAGCAAAACCAGCTGCCTACTTGTTTGTACATAGGTTTAAATTGCTTTGTGTATTTTTTTTTTCCAGATACTGAGATTCTCTATACAAAAGTGTATGACGAGATCTGTAGGCGTTATGGAAAGAGCTACACCTGGGATGTGAAGTCCTTGGTTCTAGGTAGACAAGCCCTAGAAGCAGCAGGGATTATTCGAGAACATCTAGATCTTCCAATAACCAAAGAAGAGTTATTCAAGGAAAGTCAATCGATGCTGGAGAAGATATTCCATACTTCTGGGTTGATGCCAGGTATGTTTCTTTGCAGCATTTATAAGCTCTTTATGGAATTATTTTAATGCTAATCAAGGTAGAAGTCTGTAATCTGCCTTCCAAAAAGCAGTCACTCTTACAGATTATCTTTCATTGCTCTTGTTTTAGAAAATTTACTAAATCTACCTTTGTTTTACCTGTTTAAAAAAGGATATTTTACTTATCAAAGTTGACAGAATTTTTTTTTTTTTTGCTCTGCTTACTTGGAGAAAAGCTTTTTTTCATGTTTTAAAAGAACAATAAAGACTAGATACATGTGCATGAATTCTGTTTAGTAAACTAGACATTTTTTGTAACTTTTTTTGGCAGCTGTGTTTTACGTGGCTATGAGCACAGTCTTTGTTTAGCACAGATGCATTTGCCTGCACATATAAAAGTATGTGTGCCCATGGGTTCTTTATGTTGGAATTATTCTCACCTAACCCGAAAATTATAATTCAAATACTGTGTTTGGGTGTGTCAGTGGAGAAGGCGGGTTTTTTAGGTTATCCTAAGACAAGGGAATTTCCTTACCTTCTGAAGATATGTCTTTTACCAGTGATTATCTAGGATGCTCAAGTGAGTAGCTTCAAGGAGGTAACTCAAGATAAGCAAGAGGATCAATCTTACCTGTAATGTGAATGCATTCTTCTGTATTGAATTACATTTAGATTTGAAATGCTTAGAGAGAAATCATCATCTATGCAACACTATCAGTATCTAAAGCTAGGATTGCTGCTAATTTTATATACAATGTTAAACTTTATGGAGCAGGAATCAATAATTTATGATGGTAAAAAAAAAAACCAAAAACAGAAGGACTATAAAAAAGGTATTAGAAGTGAAATAACTACATGTCACTGTACATGTTTAACAGTTATTATTTTTTCTCTTTGAATGTGTGCTCATTTGTTCTGACAATTTCTACAGTGCATTAATAGTTTAATTTTTAGACCAACTTTTTTATACCTAGTTTTATAATGCATTAAGAAGATGAAAGTTAAAAATATGTGATATGTTAGGAGTAAGTAACAAGTAGCAAAAATAAAAAGTGTGATTTTTTTTCAGCAGCTTAAAAAGCTTTAGTGTATTTTGTGTCCAACTTAGTTCTCACTTAGTTATCTCTCTAATGTCTTTTATAGGCAGGATTTTTCACATTACATCTCTCTCACTTATACATCCACCTGACACTGTAAGCCTAGTTAAACTTTCCAGAAAACAAGAAAGTTGGATTGATGTGTTTTTTTTGGTTTTCATCTCAAGCTTCTGGGACTGACTTTTCAAATATATATTTTGCAAGCCAAACAAAAAAAACTTGTATGGGTTTAGAAAATGCCAGATGAACAAACTAGGTAAAATGTTGGGTAGCACAGAGGAGACTATGTGACTTCCATGACTGCTGAAGACTGTGATAATGTGGCTGAGATGGCTTGAACAGAGTTAGAAAGGTGATGGAACAGATTAGCCAAATGAAACATGAAGTTTTCTACTGTTCCTGACTTCAAGTTAATTTTGTCCTCACTGAAACTGGACTATTATGGATGAAACAAGCCAAATTTGTAGTAGGAGAAGCAAGTAAACATTTTCATCATCACCAAAATTGTTCAACTGATTATCTTTTCAGTTTAACTAAATACACATGATAACTTTTTTCAGTCCATGTTCTAAAGTAGAATTGATGTGAACTAGGATGCAAGGTGAATTGCCATGAATTTTGGGAAACCAGGATGATGACAGCTGATAAGCTAGGGGAAAATGTCTCCAGCTAGTTACTATTCAGTTTCTTTAAGAACTGTTCTTCAGTTGACGAGATTTTTTTAATCCAGTTCTGTCTTTTTGTATGTTCTGAGGATGTTTATTAATGGATTGTGGATTTATTCTACAGTCACTTAATGTTGTTGAATTAAGAATGGGCTTCTTGAATGTGTTGTGCAAGATGTAAGATTGTGGTAATGTTTGAGTTTACCATTGTTCTCTGCCTGAACTGATCTTTCAGATGGTTACAGGTAAATACAGGAAAGTGAAAATTAATTGTCATATTCATGGTGTAAGAGTACTCTAAAGTGCTGTGTCTCTGGTCATCTTTTGACAGTTAAAACAGATGACATTTTATTTTTCAAACTGTTTCTAAAAGTTGTGAAAAAAAATTGGATTGAAATTTGATTTGGTGGAAAGCACTGCTAAACAGTGGCCAGTGATGTTTGAAAAAGTGGCTCAAACAAAGTGGCACTTGTTTCTGGATGAGCTATGCACATGATTTTGCCAAAGAAGGTAGTGCTGTAAATTCCTAAGTCAAGTAAAGGTATGTCAGTGATGGCTAAGGATAGTGTGGAAGTTGAATGAAAAAATTTAATTGGCAAAGCAGTTCTTCATCTGACAAGTTATGAACTTGTCCTGGTTCTGACTGAGATAGAGTTTATTTCCTTCTTAGTACCAGAAGGATTTGTGTTTTGGATTTAGTACAAGAATAAAGTTGATAACACACTGATGTTTAACTAATGCTTGCCCTAAATCAAGGATTTTTCATTTTCTCATGCTCTGCCAGTGAATAGGTGCACAATAACCCAGGAGGGAGCATGGCCAAGACAGTTTATCTGAACTGGCCAAAGGGATGTTTCATACCATAGCACATCATGCCCATGTATAAACTGGAGTTGGTACCCAGGAGAGGGACAAGCTGTGGCTTGAGGAGGGTCTGGGCATCAGTCAACTGGTGGTGAGCAATTGTATCATGCATCACTCTTTTTAGATTTTATCTGTCTCTCCTCCACTCCCTTTCATTTTACAACTGGTAGTATTAATATTATCATTATTACTTTGTTTTTATTAATAATTTTATTAATCTGTTCTTATCTCAACCCACAAGTTGGTTTTCTCCCTGATTCTCCTTCTGGCCCACCAGGTAGGAACACGCACAAAGTGAGAGACTGTGTGGTATTAGTGTCCTGATGGGGTTAAACCATGGCACAGGCTGTATGACAGCCATACCACTTAGGGTACAGCAACTCTGAGACATAAGTGACTGAAGACAGAGTTTGGGCTATTTCAGTATGGCCAAACTGACAGACAAGCTTCAATACATCAGACTGTAATCTGGTAACTATTTGGGAGTTTTTCACAGTTAGATTTATTTTTAGTTCTGAAAGTATGTTAAGGAATGGTAATTTTGATTCAGTATAGGAATAAATTAATCCAAGATTACACTTAAAAAATGATGGACCTGCCACTGTGCTGCTTTTCTAAATATTTGTGTCAGAGTACAGACATTGTTATCTACAAGAGTAATGCAGTAGGCTTTCTGTTTCTGCAAATGCATTTTGAGTGTTTCTATGTTGCAGGGAAGTGCTTAGTCAGAAGATGAGGGAATGACAAGCAGAACAGAAGAAAACCATGCATATGTATATTTACCTATACGTATATATGTGTGTGCTTTTGCATAAACCTAGCATATATAGAGTGAGAAAAACTGAACTCCAAATTATACAACTACCAATAGTTGCTGTAATCATGTCAGGATTATGAAACTACTGTTATTCTTTCACTGTAGTCTCTGGGTTTTGGCTCATCATCATTATCACAAAGCACAGATCTTTAAAGGTTGTGTGACTGTGTATGCCTTTCAGACATTTTCCATTCCTGGACCGTTTTCATGATAACTGGGATTTAGTTGTTGCATGTCCTCTTCAGCCAGTGCGGGATGTGATGTGCAAACTATTTTCTAGTTCAAGTGCAACTGACTGAGCCATGAGAAGATAATTTCATACCTCAGTTTTAGTACCAAATAAAGCCAGTCAGAAAGCACAAAAGGAGAAGAAAGGATGGCAGTTTAAATGTCAATGGCAACTCACTCCAAATTCTTTTTTCTTGAACAGTTCAATTCAACCAGAAGTCTAGTTTGCTTAACCATTGCTTCCTTGATTCATGTTGTGCTCTTGACAGTTAAACAGACTTCCTACCATGATCTTTTCTTTTCCTTGCTGTTTTTGTTTTAATGGTAGGAAGCTCTAGTGAGTCCATGCTGGGCTCAGTGGGCCTGTAACCCCTAGAGATTAGCCAATTAGCTGCAAACTTGGAATGATGCTTCCTGTTAGGCTGATATCAAACACTTAACCTTTACATCAAGTCCTACAGGACTGCATCCCAAACATGTTTTTGTCAGGAAATCAGCAACACAGTTGATGGAGGTTTTAAATTATATAAAATTTAATATTTATGTTCCTTCTATGGTCATGCATGTGTCTGTATGTCCAGATTCAAATGAGAGTAATGATTTGATGAATAAGAAGTCTCTCCAACCAGAAGGGTCTCTGATACTTTTTAGGGAGAAATAAGATGAGAAGACAAGATTCCTTCTTAATAGTCATGGCCTTCCAAAATGAGGGGGTAGGCTTGTAGTTTCCACCTCCACTTTTGAAGGTTAAGAAAGGATGCCATACCATTGCAATAAGCATTTTTAAACAGTATGTCATAACAAAGAAAGAAGCAGGTTGATCTGAGAGTTGTGTTTCCATACTTTGATGAGACTCAGAAATTAGGATAGAATAGAATAGAACTTTTTCAATTGGAAGGGACCAACAAATGTCATCTAGTCCAACTGCCTGTTCAGGGCTGACCAACTTAAAGCATTCTTGGCAATTAAACCAAGCCAGGGATAACCCCACCTCTGTCACACTGTCGCCTTCACAGCAGCAATCCTGACTTCACATGAGGATTGAGAGCAAGTGTATAAAATTAATAGCATCGGTGAAGGGCTTGCCATTGTTGTAGCATACCAGACTTCATAAAAATATTTTAAAATAATTTTATTACTTAAGTTAACAAACAACATCTTCTTTTTCTAAGTGAGGTTGTTTTGTTTTGCTGAGTGCTCTTAGTGTTCAGAGGCTGCTGAGGTTTCTTGCCATAGATTTGTTTTTGTGAACTTAAGGATTTCCTTATCATTGAATTGGTTAGAAATCTAATCAATGTGACAAAGCTGAGTGCAAATGTTAACTTTTCTTTGATTAAAGAAAGTGATGAAATCTTGAAAAGCTCTACCACATATCACATTCGGTGAACAATTTTCCCAAATGATTTTGGGAAAAAGGGGTAGTATTTTAATACACAAGCTATATTTAATCTTGAGATTTCTGTTTGTGTACAAGTGGACATAAATTATCAAGACATGCATAATGTATGCACAGTTAATTTAAACACTGCATGGACCACTTTGGTTTCCTTTAGTCTTTTTGTCAGCAGTAAATCTTTTCTTCCACATATACACCAATCACTCTTGGACAGCTTGTTTTGCGCAACATTGCAGTAAAATGAAGCGGACTTGAATATGTGTATCTAAAGAGCCTTGATTTAGGCACAGAGGTCAAGTGTCCTGTTCTTGGGCTGCTTAGTGTGAGTAGAGAAGTAACTGTATCTACACAGCGGTGAATGAAGAGCAATGCTGTGATAGATGTAGGTGTAGGAGTACTGAATGTGAGACAAGCACAAAGTTGTATTTGACCATTGCCATTTAACTTTTTTTTGGCAACATGGACAGTGGGATTGAGTGCACCCTTAGCAGATTTGCTGATGATTTGTGGCCCAGTCAGCATGCTGAATGGAAGGAGTGCCATTCAGAGGGACTTGGACAGGCTTGAGAGATGTGTTGAGGAAAAGCTCATGAAGGTCAACAAGGCCAGGTGCAAGGTCCTGCGCCTGAGTTGAAGTAATCCCAAGCACCAATACAGACAGGGAAGAGAAGGGATTGAAAGCAGCCCTAACAAGAGAGGCTTGGGGGTATTGATTGACAAGAAGTTCGACATAAGCTGGCAGCATGTGCTCGCATCCCAGAAAGTCAACTGTCAACTGGGCTGCATCCAAAGGAGAATGGCCAGTGGGTCAAGGGAGGTGGTTCTGCCCTTCTCCTCTTTTGTTTTTGAGACCCCACCTGGAGTGCTGCATCCAGCTGTGGGGCACCCAGCATGAGAAAGATGTGCGCATGTTGGAATGAGTTCAGAGGAGAACAAGTGATCATCTGATCAGAAGAATGAAGCATCTCTCCTTGAAGGCTGACTGAGGGAATAGGGGTTATTCAGCCTGGAGAAGAGAAGACTTCAGGGAGACCTGATAGCACCTTTCAGTATCTCATGAGAAATCTGGGCAAGGACTTTTTACAAGAGCTTGTAGTGACAGTACAAGGGGGAATGGCTTCAAACTGAAAGGAAGTAGGTTTAGGTTAGATATTAGGAAGAAATTCTTTTCTGTGAGAGTGGTGGGGCACTGGAAAAGATTGCCTGATGAAGCTGTGAATGTTCCATCCCTGGAAGTTTTCAAGGACAGTCTGGATGGGGCTTGGAGCAAACTGGACCTAACAAAAGTTGGCCCACACATGACAGGGGATTGGAACTAGATGATCTTCAAAGTCCTTTCCAATGCAAAACATTGTATGAATTTGTGCACAGACTACATGAGGAAAGGATATGGTGACCGGTACAGTTCTTCCAACAAATACTTCAGTGCACAGGTCTGAAAATCTGTTGATTAATATTGTGTTCTTTTAAAAAGTCTGTAGCCCATGTTGTTTCTTTCAGAATATGCTGCATCTCAGCTACAAGTCTTAGCAAGTGTAGTTGTATTAGCATGAGCTACATGGAGTAGACAAGCTCCAAAAGTATAGTAAGGAAAGAGAAACAAACCATACATCTACATCAGCAAAGGAAAAGGGAAACAGAATAAAAGAGGTAGCAGATTAACAGATTAGTCAAACATGATATGAAAATAAAAACAAAAACAATTGTGTCTTTGAATGCGAGTAAGAAGTCAGATTAAATAAATAAATAACTTACACCTCTCCCAACTACCCCTTCCAAGAAAGCATAAGCATGTATACATGAAATATACTCTCTTTTTTCAAACCACCACATTTCTTAGCAAAAAGTTTGGAAATAAAACCTTTCCTTTGACATTAAAATAAATATGACTAATAGTACTTGTTAGTACCTAGTACAAAGAAAAGCGGTCTTCAAAACTTATTTAAGTAAGGAGAATTAATATCTTTTCAACAAGGAAAATTGACTGGCAATGAAATTATTGTGATTATAAAATACAGACAAACATAGCACAGGATTGTAACTGGATCACTTACCACATAACTAGTAACTACCTGGGAAGAGGGATAAAACAATCTGTAAAATTTTCTAAATGCCTCACTTTTTCTCAAGTATTTTTGTAGTCTCCAAAACTATGTCAAAGTTTATACCTAGCAGCAATGGGTAGCCTGAAAGTTGTTACTTTAATCATAACTATTGAGGCCTGCATGAGTAAGGTTGTTGGACTCGATCCTTGTGGAACTCTTCCAAGTCATTCTGTGATTCTGTGAAATGAGAAGTAGTATTTTTATTAAGCTGATTAAAGTGTGGAGAAGCTTTTGAACATAGTAAGTCATCTTCATATCACTTTTAAAATACACATTTTCTATTTTGAGTTTTCTGAGTTCGCATATGTTTACTTTCTAAAAAAAACAACTATGAAGATAAAGACACAGAATAATCAACCTAAGCCTAGCTAATTTTTTTTATTATTTCCATACATGTAGCCTTTTGCTTTTTGTAATAATTTAATATGAACTTCCCCTTGCATCTGAAGGAAACACAGAATCTATGGAAATTTCACAATATAACCTGATTTCATTGACCACTTGGGGCAGATCTGAAAGCCCTGTGAGCTGTTTGGATTTTGTTTGAGGGTGGGAAAATGTGGATATGTCTGGTATATGTCCTTCCTAGCAGAGAATGCCAGCTTTCAGATAAATTAGGAGCAACAACACACACACACACACACACACACGTTTGATATTTCTCTATTTCCTATTGATTTCTTGGTTTTCTTTCTGGGATTGCATTGTGGATAGAATACTATTTATCAGAAATAAGATGTAATTGGTACCTAGGTGCCAGTCAGGGAAGAACTAAGCACTGGCAAGAGGGGTATAGTACACTGTGGTGTTTGTGATAGGCCACTGAAAATGACACTGTTTGTTTATTTGAGGCCTTCTCAGCCATGTAGGAGACCCTGTAATGTAATTTTGAAGCTTAGGTTTCATAGAATCTACCTTAGAAATTCTAGATGTTTAACTTATGGTCCTACTTGCAGTGTATACTTTCTTGAGTAAAGGTCTTGTGAAGTTCATTTTTAAGGACATTTTCCTTACATAGCTTATGTTCATCTCTTTAGGATTCAGACATTAGAGAAGACAGGGGAGCTGTCTGTGTAGGTCTGAGTATTTATGTGCTCCTGCACTCTGTGCTGACAGTACACTAACCAGATGTTTTCCTGGAACTGGAAGACTGTAGGACTTCAGCTCTGTGTATAAGACATCAAACAGTGGATTTTCAGGCTAAGGTACTGTCAGAGCTTGCTGTGTGATTGTCTGTATGATGGTGTTATGCCTTCAAATAATTCAACTGCAAGCAGAAATATAAACACCAGTGTAGGTGAGTGAGGGTCCTTAGTGAGACAGAGTCCCCAGGCAGGTACAAAGGAGAGCTGCTTTATTGCAAAAACCAGGCCTTTTTGAGCAGTTAGTCCAGTTATCAGCTACATACTTTTAAATCATAACAAACATAATTCAACCACCATACACCAAGATGTGAACATATCATGGTTGCATAACTTGTTTTTCTACCCCTAACTCACCTGACTCACTTTGCCACAGTCCTTTTCTAGTTAACCAAAGTAACAGGCTTGAGCCATGATTTTGTAGGGCCTTCCTTTTGTAAGATTTTGCTGATATGCAATACAAGAGACGTTCTGCTGGGGAACAAAAGAAAACTGAAATTAGGGTTCCGTCCTGAAGTGGTGTGTATAATTCTCTTCCTCATTTCACATGTTTTCCCAGTTTATCATGGACATCACTTTCTTGTTTATCTTGAAAAACATTATACTCCTGTAACATTTTCATAGGTGAAAGTTTGGTTGTAGATAAATATTTGAAAAAAACAGAAGAGCTTTATAGTCTCTCCTTCTTTATCTGAAAGCATTTTAAAAGAAATAGACCTGAATATGTATATACAGAAGTGATACAAGTTAAGAACAGTGTTTTGTTCACAGATAGACAAATACAAGAAAAGGCATGGTATAAAAATTTGAAATTATATAAAATAAAATGTAGCAAAAATGTAGCAAAAACTTCTAAACTATTGTGTGAGACACAGAGATTATTTTTGTATAAAGCTAAAAGGAAAATAAAATTTTCCTTTGCTTTCAATCAATTTGAGTTAGCTTTCAGGAGTTTCATCTTGTTAATTTTCACTTCATGATCAATAATGTCATTTGATTAGAAAAAGTGATAGCTTAAAAGGAATAATGTAGAAAACAGTGTTGTAATAGCATGTAAATAATTAGATAGGGATTCTCATTAGATCATTTTAGTGTAACATTATTTGGTTTCCTGAACTCTTGGTGAACATCTAGTATTAGTCAATTAGAAGGAAAATGTGACGGTTAGCTCAAGGGTTTTGTTGTTCAGTATAAGTCTTATTTTTAGTTTGTCAGTTGATCCAGTGTATTAGTCATCATGATATCAGCTGAATCTAAGGCAAACAACACCACATCTGGAGTCTAATGGAGGGATAAAAGTTCATTTTTCAAAAAAATAAAATAATGTACATACTTCTGTGCAAGTTTCAGAACAAAACAGATGATCTCTTTCTTTTAAATGTGTCTGTGGTCTCAGAAGAAATAGGTCCTTTCTGTTTGTTTAATTTGTTTTCTTTTTTCCCTCAAAGTTGATAACTTCATTGACATTTGTGATTAATTGGGTCTTAAAGATGCTGACATTTAAAGTTGATCCTCCTTCTTTGCAGCTTCTGTAACAAAACTCTGCTTACAATTCTTTTCTGTGCAATAGTCACTAATACTTAACTGTTGTAGTTAGTATATATTAAGGTTCGATCTAAAACTTCTTATTTAAAGAGATAGTGTAAAGATACAGTATTTACCTCTTTTACTATCTAAAAACAAGAGTACATTTGGAAATAAATCATAGCAATGTGGGATATTTTTTCCTCATTTTTTATAACTACTTGAAGAATTTATGTTGTTCTGCATAAGATATTTATTGCCTGTGGCCATATTTATTGCCTGTGTGCCACATTTGGAGTGTATTCCTATGCTGGAAAAACAGAGATCCTCATTTCTTTTGACATTTCTTGAATTTTTATTCTTGTTCTATATTACTAAGCTTTCAGTGGGAGAGGTGGAGGGTAGTCCCAAGAAGTCCCTCTGGGATGGGTGGTCCATGATCCCTTACATGGTGCCATAAATAAATTAGAAGTTAGGGAGATCATGGGAATTTTCAGTATGCTTCTTCATAGCCATTGAGTTTTCATTTGGTTGGTTTTGATTGTCAGTACATTGAAAAATCTTTGTAGCTAAAGAAGATATAATGACACAGTATTTGCCAGGGGAAGTTTCTTACAGATCTTTAAAGCAGTTCCTCAATTCCCCTTCTGTTGATAATTTCTTAAAAAAATAGATACTAAGGAAGATATTATATTCTTAATGAAGAATTATATGCTGAATTAGTAAAATAATTCTGTCAGTAATCTGATGTGGTGGCAAAGTGTCTAGAACTAAGCTGGTGGTAATTGATGCAAACAAAAATGGATTTTCCTGATCTATAGCTTTTACAAAGAGGGAAGCAAACCTGAAATTAAAATATTTTTCAGCTGCTATTGTTCTGAGCTTGTCAGGTTATGCTAGCTATTCTTCCAAATGCAGTTTAATTTTTTTTGTGGGCAGCTGATTTGCCCCTTGCATTTTTTTTTCTATCTTGCTCTATTTACATGTGTGCAAATAATAATTTTTTAAGGGGCATGTTCTCTGAATAATGTAAATATTTTCTCTCTGGAGATATTAGCTAAAACTGCATTTTAGCTCCCTTATTGTGAGGGAAGTCAAAAAGAGAAATCAAATACACATGCAGACACATTTACACATTGAAATCATGATGTGCTCGTGGAATACAAGAGAGAGCCCTGGAGAAATAACCTTTCTGCAACAGTGCTTCTCTCTGGCTGGCTACCTCCAATAGAAACAGAATAAGCATACCCAGTGAGAGATGAACTGAAGCTGTGATGCAGTGGGACTGAAGAAAATTAGCTATTTGAAAAGAGCACAACTTGAGAGAAAACTAACCATATCATAGAAAAAGCATAGGAGATAGGAAGAGTCTTCTGCTTGTGTAATCTTTGGACTACTTTATGTTACAGCACTTATGTATGCTAGCCTTGCTAAATGTTCCAGTTTATTAAATTCTTTAGAATGAATGCATTTTATTTTAGGGAAGAGACATTTATACTACTGCTTTACATTAAGGAATCAGTGCTTCCATTAATTTAATATAGACTTACTTGGCATGATTTGGAATGAAGATATAAACTATCTGGCATAAAAAGCTGGCTTGTATTTAACATCATATTTTAGTGAGAGGACATAGTTGCATCATTTGGGAAAAAGTGCACTTGCTTAGCATAACCACTTAGTGGAGCATAAGAAGGCTTTTAAATAGCTGATGTATTGACCTTAGAGGAAGAGTAGTTCTTGTTATATCTGTCCATCTCAAAATCTAACATTAGAGAAGTGCATGTATTCAAAGTTTGAAGGCATCTTCAAATACAAGCATGGAGCTGGAAATGTCAGTTATTAATTGTTTGATTCAATTCTCTAGAATAAATGAGAAATCTGCAGAGAGTCATACCTACAAGTCCTATTTCCAGATAGATAGATTAGTTACTGCACCTATTCACTAATCTACACACTTTGTTATCAGTAGTACTTACAACTTTTCAAAGTTGAGCATATGACTATACCTGGAAAAAATGCATGGCAGATAACATGGCTGTTTGTAGAATTGAATGGCTGGATCACAAGGGAAATGCAAATCAAAGGTGCTGAGGTGGCAAAGTAGGAGTAGGAATGGTTTAATGGTTTAAGGGAGTGGAATGGTTTAAGAGAGTAGGAATGGTTTAAGGGAGTGAAGACCAGACATAATGATGATAGTGAATCGGGAGGAAAGGAATAAGATTATTTTTGTATAACGAGGCATGAAAAATAGGATAATAATTAATGTAGTTGGAGAATGAAAGTAGAATTGTGCTCAAGTTGTTTCAAGGAGCCAAAAGTCCACTGGACTCTACTTGAACCTAAAGTACCTGAAACTAATATCCTGTGTCCAGTGCAGTTGGGATTAATGCCAAAAAGCACAGCTGAAATGATTTTACATGTATGGAGGATTTTCACTTGGGAATTGATAAAGACCAGACATCCACACTTGTTTTTTATTAGATAATGCTAATTGTTTTGTCTGGGAAAGGTATCCAGCATTTAGAATACTTCAGCAAAGGAGCATTAAAAACCCTTCAGAGAAAACTCAAAACTTGCACTGAATAACAAAGTATGTTTCCCTCTTACACAGACTGGTTGTGTTTTCACTGTTTGCTGCATTAACCTTCCCTAGAAGACTGGATCAGATTGAAGTTTCTACCCATTAGGCTTGAGGTGTTCATTACTCTGGGTTCACAGCATCAATAGATAAAGCTCTGGTATTATCAACTGTGACTGACAGCTGCTCTCCTCGGCCCAGTGTTACTTGCTTTAGTAATTGCAAAAGAGAGAAACTGAGCTCTCTTATGGGCTGGTTTGAGCCAGCTGGATACCTACTTCAGGAATTAAAACTCTGCAATCCACTGAGAGGAGTATACTTCTTTGATTTATTTTTTTCCAGGAACATAACTGTATATGA
The DNA here is from genome assembly GCF_028551555.1 of Melozone crissalis. NCBI lineage: Eukaryota > Metazoa > Chordata > Aves > Passeriformes > Passerellidae > Melozone > Melozone crissalis. Next base: position 54,064,377 of record NW_026535791.1, on the reverse strand, counting down.
AAGAAAATGTTCTCTCAAACTCTTAGAGTTTTAACTAATAAACTTACATGATGTAGGGACATTGCTTAATGAGTTTCTAGTGGGTCTCATTATGTAGTGATATTAATCACATTTTTGACAGATTTTGAGAAAAGCATTGTTTGATAGCAGAAAAAGTATGTATATAGCTTACAGAATGTTCCATGATTTTTGAGTCTAGAAGGAATATTTCAGATATAGCAAGAATTTTCTTTTACACTGACTATTTGAAATAGGCTTATCACATTCAGTAAGACAGCATTGTTGAAGTATTGCTAAATGCTTTGTAATTGGGTATAAACATTACTACATGTACCAACTTAAATGCATATAAAATCTAAAATGTGTATATTTGTCTTGCAGGAGTCAGTAAGCTGGTCCATCATTTACACAAACACAAGATACCCATAGCTGTTGCCACCAGCTCGGGTGTAGCATCATTTGAGCTAAAAACAAGCAGACACAAAGACTTCTTTAGTCTTTTTCATCACATTGTGTTGGGAGAGGATCCTGAGTTGAAGCGTGGCAAGCCGCATCCTGATCCATTTTTGCTTTGTGCAAAGAGATTTGAACCTCCTGCACCACCAGAGAAGGTAAGAGGAGGAGGGCACAAATTAAATTTAGGAATTTTCTGTTAATTAATTAATTTAGGGCATAAATTACATTTAGGAATTTTCTGTTTGGGCTATATTTGGAAATGTTTTTTTCATGTGATACTTAGATTTATATAAACATTATTAAAATCAGCAACCCCCATTTTCAAAGATGTTTGTGCTGTCCTAGAGAGGGATTTGGAGTTTGTCATGCAGATTGCTCTGATTTGCTACATGGTAGCATGCAGTAATTGGAAAGTGTAATGATTTTCTTCTGTATATATAAGTCTACAAGCTTAACTTCACTATTCAGAGTTTGGAAACATTCATGGCTGATTTACCTCTTAAGTGTCAAAACATTAAATATAGTTCTTTGTGATGAGGACATATATTTTTCTGAAGCTATATCTTTCCACTAGCAGTCTAAATCTCTGAGATCATAGTCCTTGTTTTCAATTTAAAACTATCTGTTTGAGCACTCTTTCTCAAATAGTGGATGTGTTAATTTTTCCTGTCTTATATATAACTTTACAAGCTATTCTGAATTAGAAATCTGTGGGAAGAAAATTTCACTGAGAGTTAGTTAAAACAATGTCTTCATTTTTATTTTAAATCAAATTGCCTTTATCCTTAGTATATTTTTCTCACTTCTTCTCTGCCACAAGTTGAATGTAAGTTTCAGAGTTATTTTCATTACTGCAGAAAAATGTGTTGCATGATAATTTTAAGGAAAAAAATTAGGTAGATTAGACTGTGATTACTGTTCTCTCAGTAAAATTATTGGGAAAAAAAAGGCTACGCAAATACATATGGAATGATTAGGTAAGATCCCTCACCTTTCATACTTCAAGTTCTCACCCAGAGTCTAAATGGTATTTTCATTGCCTGGGAATACAGAGTGAATTAAGTTTGGTGCAGTGTGGTTTACTTTTGAACAGAGTTAACCAAACTGGGTTTGGGGTTTGGTTTGATTTTTTTTTCTGTTGCAATTTGTCTTGATGTGTGAATCTACTTCCTTTATAAGCTTGCATGTTCAGAAATGGTACACCAAATGTACATAACTAAGGAAATTGAATGTCAGCTGTGTTAATGGCAAATTGAAATATAATTTCATGGAAGGAGCAGGACAGCTTTTCCAAAATCCTTAGTTTTTGTGGGTCTATTTCAGAAAACCCATAAGATAGTAATACTTAAAACAATCAAAAAGTTTGAAAACAAACCAAAAGAAAGCAACAAAACCAGTGAACCAGATACAGTGTGTAGATACTTGTATTCTTTAGTTATGTTAGCATTGAAAAAAAGGCATGAAGAAATAGTAGCATCTGTATTACACTAAATATTTTTAAACTTTAAAGGTAGGTTAGACAATCAGCGTCACAGATCATTAATAGTAGCTGTGTATTTTTAATTTTGTTAACTTTCCTTTGAAGAAGGGCATAGATGTTTGAATCCATCTTTTTCCTTTGTAAGAAATTTATAGCATCAGATTCGCTTAGTGCAGATAATTCAGCTGAATTTTTTTTTGTTCCATCTAAATATGTCACAAATGTTGAAGTGTAGGAAATTTACAAATGCACAGAATTCCCAAGAGGAAGGAAGTGAAAACAGTGTATGTGAAACTATCCAAAACATTTGTGACCAGTTGCAGTGTAATACTGTCATCTGCAGTGTTTTGTCCCAAGCAGTGAACTAATAGAGCCACAGGTTTGGATTTCATGCCAGCAATCATTAACATGCAAGGCTGCAGCCAAGTATCAGGAGGTAAAGCTAATGTCTGCATAAGCAAATAATTGGATTTAAGCAAAACAGACTGTTAGAGCATCATAGGCAGTGCTTGGGCTCAGAGGTCTATGCTATATATTATTTGAATGTTTTCAATTGGATTGGATTTACTGTGATCCCAGGCTGAGATAAGGTTCTTTGGAGCTTTATGTACTCTTAAACATTGGAGCTTGCTTGATGAGTGCCTGCAGAGAACTTTGACTGGAGATGCTGGCTAGAGCAACCTAGTACATACCAAAATACCCAGTGAAACCAACTATCAGGGAGAAAGTGAGAACTTTCAAGTTTGCTTCCAAACTTTGTTGCTGCTGTTAGCAAAAAATACAATGTAGGCATAGAGAAAACCAAAGCTAGAATTTAGCTGTAGTGTCATATCACCCAGTGGCAATTGCTGTGCAGGAATACTTCTGCAAGTAGACCAGTATTTAGGTGGTATATAAATGGATATGATATCTGCTATACTGTCATTGAAGGATGTCATAGATATCATCTTGAAATTTATTAGATGTTGATCTTTTGATTTGCAGTCTTTGCTTAACTAGGAACTTAATAAACATAATGATGAAATGATAGCACAGGAATTTTAAAAAAGATACAGCCTGCAAATTCAGCCTAGGTCTCCTATCTTGTGCTACATGAAGCATCATATGAACATCCAATGCTAGTAACAATGCCCAGTCATATAAGCAATCATGTAAGTAAATTAGCCAGATAATCAAAATATGATCTAAAAATTAAATACTAGAAATTTTGTATTTTAATAAAATTTATTTTTAAATATATTCCAAATTCTGCTCTTAAATGCACAGATGCAACTTGTATGAAAACTATATGTGTACAAATGATGTGTTCTTGAATATTATAGAACTTTCAGGCCACAATGTTCAAAACACTGTGTTCTTTTTCATGCATTTTATTTAGATGATTGAAAAACACTTTTCATAGTGTTATTTCTGTTTGGATTCTGGTCGGGGAATGCTTAAACAAACTGAACATTAATAAATCCAGGGATCCTAATTGAATGCACTCTCAAGTGCTGAGAGATCTGGAAGATGTCATTGAAAGACCATTTTCCATAATTTTTGATCTATCATGGCCACTGGGAGAAGTGCTCGAAGGCTGGAGACAGCAAATGTCACTCCTGTGTTGAAGCCAGGCAAGAGGGATGACCCATGGATCTGCAGGCTTCTCAGCCTCATCCCAATCCCTGGAAAAAGAAGATGGAATAACTTATCCTGAAAATCATTTCCAGGCACAGTAAGGATAAGCAAACCATCAGGAGTAGTCAGTATGGCTACACCAAGGGAAAGTCATGCTTGACAACCTGATTAACTACTTTGATGAAGTGACTGTCCTGGTGGACATGGTGAGAGCAGTGGCTGTTTTCTGCCTGAGCTACAGTGGTGCCTGTGACACTCTCACCCACATGATGTGGATGGGCAGACAGTGAGGTGGTTTGAAAAGTGGCTCAGTGGCCAGGCCCAGAGAGTTGTGATCAGTGGCACAAGTCTTTCTGGGTGCCAGTGACTAGTGGTGTGCTCTGAGGGTGAATACTGGGTGCAGCCCTGTTGAACATCTTTAGTGGTGTGGATGAATTGAGAGAATGCTCAATAGGATCTTATTAATGCATATGAATACCTGAAGAAAGAGTGTAATGAAGAAGGAGGCAGACTTTTTTCAGCAATGCCCCGTGACAGAACCTGAGGCAATGGACACAGACACACACAGGAGACTGAGCACAAGGAAACACTTTTTTTTTTTTTTTTTTTTTTTTTTTTTTTTACTGTGAGGATGGCCAAGCACTTTCAAAGGTTGTTCAGGAGGTTATGAGATACACAAAGTGTATCTGGACACAGTCTTGTGCAATGGAGGAGGTTGGACCAGATGAGCTCTGGAGGGCCCTTCCAATCTCACTCATCCTGTGACTCAGTGATTAACTTCACAGATTTGATCTGGGAAGAAAAAAATAAGGGGAAAAAAAAAGTTTTTGCTGAACAATATTTTTCTGTTCCTCTATAATTTACAGAGCTCACATTATTTAAAATAATCCTTTTGGGATTTGAAATACCAGAATATTAAATTTTGATTTAAAAGTGTTATAGTAACAAAGCCATTTGTGTGTATTTTTATAGTTTATACATATATATATTTATATATCAAATATAACTTCTCAATGCTATCTTGAAGAAGTTTTGTTTCATAATAACAAAAATGGGATGCAAATAAATTTATTTTAAGTATGCCTCTGAATCAGAGGTTTCTGACATCCACATGCCAGCATTTATACATATTTCCAATATGTTTCTGTCATCAAAACCACACAGATTAATTAACATCCTGCTTAGGGCATTGAAGGCTAAGGCATTTCTTTCCAGTATTTTGGTAGATTTGCTTATAGCTTTTCTGTAAAATAAAGGACCTTAGTAGTAGTTTAAAAGCAAATAAATCCATTTATATGAACTTTTTAAACAGAGGGATAGACTGTAGTAATACAAATGGTCATAACTCTCTTATGAAGAATCAATCTGTTCTATTTAAAAAGTTCCAAGTGATGTAAATCATTCCCTTAATTTAAAACACTATTTCTTTGCAGTTTCTTCCATTTCTAATTAATTAATTGATCCCATAGTTACAAATAATCTCTGTACCAAATCTAGAGAGAGCTCATTAAAATTTTTTCAGACTGATTAAATGGCATTAGGATTTATGAGTCTCAGTGGGCATTTTGTCATAGAATGGAGAAGTTGAAAGAGAAATTTTCTGTGACTTTTTTGCTCTAGAAGATATAAGGGAAGAACAGTAGATTCAGAACATTATGGCATTCAAATATTTTGTAATTTTATTCTATATTGTACAACTAAAACTGGATAAAGAAGGCTAATTTAGCGCTTAATGTGACCACTGTTGTTGTAAGCTTTTGTAAAAAAGAATGCTAAAACTGTTTTTTTGTATTGTCTGCTTCATTTTTAAGCCTTTTCTAGTTTTCTTCCCCCACTCAACTCCTCCATTTTGACTGAGCGCATGTAGTGCATATATTTTACTCACTATGGTTTTCAGATAAGCAGGTATTTAATTAGTGATGTTGCTGTTATTCCTTGTGTATACCTGGAGGTTGAATGTATTAGAAGTACTTTATTTGAAGTACAGAAATTACAGACATGAACAACCATTCTAAGTGGTGCACTGAGCTGTAAATTGGAATCCCTGCTGTTCAAATCAAATGTTTTAGTCACCATAAATCTGTTCCCTTCAATTTTATTGACTTATACTCTTTCCTGAATGTTTACGATTCACAAATTTTTTATTTTGGAAATAAAGGCATTAAATGTAAAACCACTGACATTTTTCAGCTTTGTTCAAATATACATCAGTGGTTTTTTTCTTCAAGCTTGGCTCTGGTTTTTCTTTGCCTAGGCCTAGATTACTGATTTTTTTCTCATCTGAAACAACCTTCTAAATAGCTGTTCATGGTATGAGCCATTCTGATTTACCCAAGCCCTGCTGTCTTATTTCCTTGGACTCACAGTTCTTCCCAGCTGTTTTGGCATATTGTTAGATATTGGATTTTTTTCCAGTGGATATAACTTGTGATGGTAATGGTCAGAATATGAAGTTTAAAGTGCTAGGCTGCATTCAGGGAGAGAGATGACAAAGAGTTTGTAGATGATCACTGTTGTTCTCAGACAGTGTAGTCTGACAGAGGCAGATACAGCACAGGCCAGTGGCTGCTTATTATGAAAAGACATCAATGTTGCTCCACAACTCTTTCTGGCTGAAGGTGCATTTTGAGATAGAAAGAAGAATTTAATCTTTCTTTTCAGAAAGTTGGCTCAGTACAGCACTGCCCCACCTCCATGGGACCCTCTCCTTTGATCACCTTTCCTGTAGCAATACTCTAAATATTTGAGACAAAAGAGGGTTAGGTCTGGTCCTCTACACTACTATACACAGGCATCTTTTCCCTAAATTCATAATAAGACACTATTTTATACTTAAAAGATAATTAAAGGAAAGGTACTTTTGGTTTGTTCATTTTCAGGTTTTTTCAATTATTGTGCTCTCAGTTCCTATGGTTGATTTACTCCTCCCTTTTCTTCTAAAGCATGTTTACTTGTGTGTTCACATGTGCCCTCACCCACTCTCCCAACCTACTCTTCCCCATGCTGGCAGTCTCTATTATATATTTGTGGAAGAAAAATGAGATGTTGTATGGCTTGCAAGTAATTTAACTTTTAAGTGTTCCAGACATTGCCCTTGTTACTGCAGTGCATGTTTATTTATGGACGTATTTGTCTTACGGAGATGAAAAAAGTCATTGAAATTCCATGCAAAAAGTAACCTGGTCAAGGTTTGCTTTCACTGAAGGTATCTTAATGATTGGAAGGGGAAAGAAGGATTATAATTAGTTCTTAGTCTTTGGAGTACTCTACTTGGGAGGGTGGAGAGGTAGGAATACTTTTTTTTTCCTTGCATTTGTCTTGATAATGTATCAAGTAGCTGCTAAGGGACTTGATGAAATGTGATGCAGAATAATAAATTATGCTCTGCAGCCTTCTTTGCTTCTACGTGAGGTGAGTGTGTAAGCACAAAGAGTCTGGTGCACCTCCAAATTCAAAAAGCATTATATTCAGATTAGCAGGTCGCTGGAGATGTGTTGCTAATTGTTTTAGGGAACTCATTATGAGTATTATCACATATTAATTATGCATGGCAACTAGGAAAAAAGAGGGGGGAAATCCTTGTTTTATGATAACTTGCTCACTGATTTATCTTTTCTTTCTTTCAAGACCTTGAGCATTTTCTTAGAGATGCCAAACAGCAATCATTGAATAATTAGATTTTAATTAACAAGAATTTTCACAAAAAATGTTTTTAATGTCTTTTGAGTTATAGCAAGCATGGATAAATCCTCTTTCAATGAGATCTAGTGCACAGATTCTCTCTGTATCTGGAGTTACCTTTGTAATCACCCAGAGTTTGTTGTAACAGTGGCTTTCAACAATTTCTTAGTTTGTTTAAATTACTTGTTCTTTGTGGAGATGTGGTTGTAGGCAATTTTCAGAGAGCTGGTATTACATGGTAGTGTTCTTCTTATTCTGCTGTGTGATAAAGAATTTGTAAGAGTCTGTATTTTTGGCATGATTGCAGAAAACCTACATATGGAGCCATCAATTAACACTGGTAAATTATTTATAATCTAAACAGGGCAAAGCTTTTTGCTCAGACTGATTGCTGCATCACGAAATAAGTGCACTTAGAAGGTGATTACAAAGTGTACTCCATAAAGGAGTACTGGAGATTTTTTTTTCATTATTATTGTGATAGGTGTTATAAAGATAAAAGACCTTGTAGTATACAAAAGAACTGAAGATATGAAGACTTGTCTGCTAAAAAAGGATGCTTAGCATTTCCATTTCAGCACCTTTTTTCTTAGAATAATAGCATAATTCAAAGCCAAGATGAAAATGGTTCAAGTTTAACTTCAGTAAGACTGGAGTGATTCTGATTTAAATTAGAATACAATTCCAAGCAGTGGTAGAAATTCTACCCTTCTGTTCCATAAAAACAAACAAACAAAACAAACAAAACCAAAAAAACCCCAACTTTTCATTTTTGTCTAATGATTTTTGTCTAAAGGAATTGCTGTTCATGCTCAAATTCAGTGTCCAGCTTATTTAGTACCATCTCTGGTGACAGCTTATATTCACAGCTTAATAATCACCTTTTAGCTAGAGGGGGTTAATTTATCCACTTAAATTCTATTGCTCCCATATCAAGTTGCTTTTAACAAAAACAGACAAAAAATAGGCTTTAGTAACTCTTTCACAGGATCTGTGGGTTTTCTTTCTACTGATGTGTGCCTGGGACAATGAATTCTGTATATGTTGCATGTGTTCCAGTGTCAGTTTTTATATGTTATGAGTGAGAAAGATAAGAAGTAATTGATCTGCCACTCAGTATTGTAAATGCTGCTTGTCACATCCCTTTTTATTTTTTGCTCCGTAAATTAAGCTCTTTAGAGACTGTTCAAAACCTCACCATCTCAAAGGGTTGTGTTTGGGATTTTTTTGTGAGATTGAGGACAGTGATATGGTTGTTTGGTTGTTTTTCTCTTCGTAAGCATTCTGATTGCATTTTTTCTTACTCTTCCTATCAAAAACATTTTAACATAGAATAATGTCTGTGGGGCATAGTATATAGAGCATTCCAGATGAGACCATTTTATATATGTCTGTGAATATAAATAATATCACCCAAGCTCTAAGTTTTCACTGAGCTGGTCTCCCAAGTCCTGAGTTTTCTCTGAGCTGTTTACAATGATGCCCAGTATTTAAACCAAATATCAGAAAAGGTATATGTCATTTTTTTTCTGCCAGCTATTGTTTACTGCCACGTTTCTTGACCATTTCATTTAATTTGACACTTGACTGCGCAGTAGCCTACTTTGTCACTCCAAAGTTCTTACAGATGTTATCCCAGATGACCTACAAAACTTTCTGCTATCAGCAGATTTGACTAAATATAGAGGTAAGGATTACTAGTCAATACTTCCCTGAATAGCACCAGAATTATTTTAAAATACAACTGCAACTATTTTCTAATATAATGGCATGGTAATGGAAATGTCTTTTGATGTTAGTAACTCCTTCATAGGTTAGTTGCTTCAAAGCCTCAAGGTTTTGTTGAGTAGCAAAGAGCAGTTGATGAGATTTCATCCATTGCTGAAAATATCCTCTGTTACAGAACATGTTTTCCTCAATTAGGAAATTGTCTTCTTTCTCCTGAACAGACACCTGGTCACAGTGATCTATTCAATTTGTCTCCAGAACATATTATTGCATCCTGTAGCTCAGTCTGGAGACATTAGAGATTGCCTATTGTCCTGAACTTCAGAACTATTAAGGACTCAAAATACTACTGATTCAAAAGTGCCATGAGCATAACACTATGTAACCTTACTGCTTTTCACTTTCAATAATGCAGTTATCCCAACCAAACTGAACCAGAACCTTTCATTTTAGAAAGAATGATCATGTATCTGAGGTAAAAGGCATTTGCAAGCTTTAGATTAGCTACAATATATCATTTGAAGACTGATATTAGATGTGATTTTTTAAATTTTCAGGCCAAAAATTTTCATTGAGAGGATTTTTTTTTTTTTATTTCAGCAAAAAATGTTTGCAGATTTTTTAACATGTTCCTCAGAAGATAGTATTTTTCAGTTGTAGTGATAACTAGTACAATGGTCATATGATAATTCTGTGAAGAGTTATATTGTGTACAGTAGGTGTTTGAAGTTTGGAAAGGTGGAATTCCTGTAGTTAGGTGTTCTAGAAGTCAGGAATGATGCTATGACTCTACCATACCATGACTAATACTGCATCTGGGAATGTTTCCCCGTTTTCCTGATGTTTGTGTGCTGCTCAGTGTGGTCATCCTATTTACCTTTAAGTACACATTAAACTATGATGGGATAAAAAGCATCATATTCATGTATGCTGGATCACAGGCATGGAGTCTGCTCTGGACAATTTTTCAAGCACTATGAAATAAATGTAAACATCTAAGACTATAAGTACAGATGTAGCTTGTACAAACTAAGCACTATAAGCACACACTTCAATCTACTTAATGAACATTGTGGCTTTTTCAGTGAACAAGATTCCAATTTCGTGTTTTAGATGGCAAGCAAGTCCCTCAGTTCTCCTCAGAGTTAGAGTTAACAGAGGTCATTCCTAATAAAAATAAGAAGTAAATCAGACAAATCTGCTTTCAGCTGTGTTCTCTGCTGCCCTGGTCCAACAAGTAGCAAAAGCAATTTAAGCGAGACAAATTTTAGTTAATAACCCAGCAATAAGAAAGGGAGGACGAAGAGCATGTACCAGTGATTCCAGGAAGACTGTATTCTTAAATATACTGCTGGAGAAGGATGAAGAATGTAGGCATGAAGATTGTACAAGGCACAGAGGTCAGCATGATATAAGACATACAGCTGGAAGTGGGAGAAAGAGATAAAGAATGCAATTAAGTGAAAGAATAGAAGATCTCTAGGGAGTAGAAGGAAATAAAAGCAAGACATAAGTAATTGTGGGTAAGATAATATAGGGCCTTGAAGGTGAAAATGAAAACTTTAATTTGTAGCTGCACTAAGTAATCTATATACCTTCATTATAAATAATAAAGAGTTAATAGTGTGCAATAGCCCATTTTTCCTTATGGCTTTCTCAAGCATTTTTTAGGGAGTGTAGATGAAGTGTGAGGAAATGGTCTAAGTTAATGATGTATATACTGAAATACTAAAGGAATTTACTTCTTTGAGGCTAAGCATTCTGTCTCATGAGGATTGGTAGATGATGTGACAGACCTAACATTACAGCAAAAACTCTTCAAATATTTAGGATGCTACATGTCTAAATTTAAAACCTCATGAAGATAGTGGAAAGAGGAATCAGCTACAAATTTGCGCTTTGGCATTTCTCTCAAAGTAAAGAAGTTTTTTTTAGGAACACTGATGACAGAGTTTCATCTTCTATCCTAGTATTGCATTAACTAGTAATTCTAAAGTGTTTGGACAATTTATTTCTGTCCCTTTCTCCTTTCAATTGATTTTTTTTTCCCCCTGTCATCTTAGCAATCTTAGTTGAAGAACAAGTATGCTTGACGGATGATTGTTGACTCTGAGTAGGCTGGTAGAAGACTGCTTCAGTGCTATCTTCATATTTACAGGTCCTTTTTGCAGCTGAAATTAGTAAGTTACAGCCTTAATTTTCTTAAAGATTATTAATATTTAGTGCAGTAACTTTCTTGTTTCTCTGATTTTGTTTAAATAATACAGTGCTAATGAATGGCGAATAAAATGTTCTGTTAGTAGAATACTTAGAAAAGGTCTTCAGTGTAGTTTTGTCAGAAATTTTGAAATTTGTCTATTATTTTCTAGAACAATTCAGTCTCACCAGCTTTCACACAATTTTTAAAAATCTGCCAATTGAGTCCTTAGCTTTTCTGTCTGAGTTGAGTATGTCTGAGTGATCTGGCTTTGTGTAAAGTGATTACTAGTAAGAGCTTCAGGCTCAATGTCAGTCCAAGGATGAAGAAATCCATCACAGAATGCTGTATTTTAATAAAAGGATTTCAGTTACTTGGCAATATAAAGACATAATAATGCGTGTGACATGCTGTGGTGTATTGCTTTAGGATCAAACTGAACATTGGAATAATAGCAGCATTGAGAAGAAAGGAAAAATAGGATGTCTGATTTGAGCATCATTTTTTCTTCTATTGATTTCTATATTTAGCATAGTGTATGGCATGTCAGGCCCTGGTTATAAAGGCCTGTAAAAGAAAGTACTTGGATTCCTGGTGTTGCATGTTAGGAATCAGGCAGCATGTGATGCATAAACTTGCACAGAGTTGGATGGATCCTAAGAAGATCCTCTACCAGATGTTGGAGTTTGTGTTAAAAGCTTCTTTGCAGACCCACAAAAGAGCTGAGAGAGGTGACAGCAGGTGGGGGATCCCAAGTCACACCTTCCCAACAGTTCCCACATCTGTCACAGAAGTCATCATCCATCAGATGCCCATCTCCATATGATCAGGGCAGCACAGAGTCCCAAAGGTAGACAGAAGCTCAGATTAAGAGCTCAAAGGGAGGGACAGCCTGTTCAGGCCCTCCCAGGGCTGTCCCAGAAGTGCTATCAAGGCAAAACAAAACTGGACCAATCCTTTTGGACTGAGGAAAGATGCAGCCTAGGGCGTCGTGTGACGGTGTTCACAGGGGTTCTTGGATTGGGGAAGAGACAAAGATCTGACTCCATGTTTCAGAAGGTTTGATTTATTATTTTATGATATATATTACATTGAAACTATACTAAAAGAATAGAAGAAAAGGTTCTCATCAGAAGGCTAGCTAATAATAGCATAGGAAAAAATTATAACAAAAGCTTCTGTCTCAGACAGTCTAAGCCAGCTGACTGTGATTGGCCACTAATTAGAAACAACTCTATGAGTCCAATTACAGATCCACTTGTTGCATTCCACAGCAGTAGATAACCATTGTTTACATTTTGTACTTGAGGCCTCTCAGCTTTTCAGGAGAAAAAATCCTAAGGAAAGGATTTTTTATAAAAGATGTCTGTGACAGTGTCACACTCAGTATGGGATGCAGAGGAAGAGAATTTGGGGTTTGATCAGGATTTATTACAGGGAAATAGAGAGATAAGAGGATAAAAAGCATTGGATGTGTAAATAGGTGACACATTCATTTGTCTGGCCATGCACAGCTCCTTACCAGTGCAGTGTGTCCTGTGTTAGCAAATTTAACTTCTAACTCTTCCTGGCTGAAGGGCCTCTGTGTGTGTGGCCAGCAACCAGACCCAGGCAGAGGCCCAACGTGTTCATGGTACCAGCATCTGGAGTGAGCATGGATCTGGGTGCTGGCAACTGGGCAAAATGAGGTGCCAGCCCACAGCCTGGGACTGCAGATCACAGGGGCCCAGCCCAGGCATCTGCAGAGCCAGTGGCCAGGCTGAAGTGCAATCCTGTGAGCACTAGAGAAGAGGCAGCTGAATGACCCTGTGGGTCCTTGGGAGTGCTGAGTATAACTGCATTGATCTGTGTGTCTAGCCTTATGTAAATTTATTTATTTATTTATTTACTTGTTTATTTATTTATTTATTCGTTTTGTGATGCCTGCTGGGAGATATGTGCTCAGCCTTGCTACTGTTTGAGCAGGGAGCTGTGGCTGCCTCCCCTTTGTCAGGCAATTAGAGGAGGCTCTATTCCCAAACAGCACCAACCCCTTCCCTAGCATCACATGTATCTCTCTATAAAGGGAGATTGGATAACCTGGTCATGTTCCAGGTAGGTGTCATAATCCTTCTGTTTCAGTCTCCTAATGAACTGCCTCCTTTCTAAACATCTCTCACAGCCATTTGAGCTGCACTGCATAGCAGAAAATATGCAAAGTATACATGGAACTGTGCCCCTATTCTGTTTGCCCTTCCCCTCCCCGCACTATCCAAATGTGGGGGATATTTTCTCAGTTGAGGTAGTCACCATAAAAGTCTATTTTAATTTCTAACTTTATGCTTTGTTTGTATTTGTGAAAATAAGTTTGCAAATACTTCTTTATTTTTCACTTAGAATTTCTCTTATCACTGTGTCTTCCTTCTTGCTTCAAGAGGAAGAAAAGGAATAGATTGTTTAAGTAGAATCTGGATTTTCTGTGTAAAGAGCAATAAATGTTCTGAAATGAACTGCAGTTGTGTATGTTGTAAAATTGCTTTTGTTTGACAGGTTAATAAATCTTAGTCAAAGGTCTGAATGACTAGAGATATTAAAAGCTTGTGTTGTCTGACAAAACCAAACAAGCCAACCATCTTTTTGCATTTCTTTATAAATACAGCAAAGGGATCAGTATTATTTAGATTGATCATGGCTCTCATTTTATTTGCAAAGTCTTTGTCTGTGGGTGTTCCACATTTTTTATGGCTTGGAAGGAGAGATTCTTATTAATTAAGATCAGCTTACCTGAACTGTGTTCCTTTTCTTCAAGGAAGGTAGTCCGGAAGGCAGCCAAGGCAGAGAGAAAATTATTTTGTTGATAGGGAAAGTAGAAAAACATGAAGAGAACCTAGACTGGAAGCCTGCAGCACTACCACTGCAAAGCACAAGAGCATCTGGTTTAGAAAAACATTTTGAGTGTCATGAGAACATCTTTGCTTTTCATCAATGTGTAAGATACTAGGTATCTATGTGAACTAGCTCAAAAGGGTAATTGTCACTCGATTTTGTAAGATTTTCTTGTTGTTACTTTTTGTAACAAAGTTAAATATGACCTAGTAGAGCAAAGAATAACAGTGTTTCTAGACAGAGTAATTGTTTCTTTCCAGTTTAATCCATCATCTTGATATCCAGTAGAACTACCTGTTAAATTCCTAGTTTTGTTGTCAATGAGGAGGCTGTTCTCTATGGCTTTAAAAGCATTGAAGTGGTTTTTTTCTGCAGATGCAGGGTCAATGGAGAAAAAAGAATTTTTAATGTCTTTTCTCACACTGTTCTGCTTGCGAAGACTAGAACTTACAAACCTTTGAATATAAAACAGTTATTTTTACCCACACCTTCAAGATCTGCCCGCCCAGAACACAGATCCCAGAGTCAGTCTCTATGTGTGGATGAGATTTTCAGTCCTCAATCTTTAGACATATTTTTTATTTGATTTATCAATTTTTTCCATTCAATGATGAATCTTACCTATAAGCTCGCTAGAGACAGCTGGAGTCAATTTGCAAAGACTTGAAATAAAATAGAAATAGAATATAATAGATCACTAAAACTTCTTTAAAAAAAAAAAAATAAAAACAAAAGTAGAAAAAAAATCACCTGCAGCATTTTCTGTGTGCTGAATCACAAAGTTTAAGATTCACTTTTGCTTGTTCATCTGATAGTCAGCCTGTCCTATTTTATTTTTTTTTTTTTAAGTCACAGCATATTTTACCTGGTAGCCAGAACATATAATTCGGTGGACTGTATGGCAGTGATACTTTTTCACCTGGACACACCTGCTGCAGTCTGGTTTCCCTAGGGAGTCTTTATATAATGTTGGATGCTGAAGCTTCCAAGTTCCAAGCTTCCAGTAAAATGCTGCTTGTAGCACTCAGTTGCTTGTCAATTTATCCAGATTCTTGGCAATATCTCGGCATCTCTTTCTGAACTGATTGTATTACTGTATTTGAGGTGCTTTCTTTCAGGTCATGTGTTGTCATGGTTAGAGCAATGTAAAATCACTCTTTCCAGTATGCCATGGTAGTTTAACTAATATATAAATACACATAATTTGTTTTTAAATAGAAGAAAAGCAGAATGGACTATGTTTACACAGAGAAGACTCAGATTTTTTTTTCCAAACAAGTGTGTCTTATAAGCACATTAACTCTCATTAAGGTGATTCTCTGTAATTTGACTGCAGGCATTTGCAGAGAAGGCAATTTCTCTTTGATTTAACTATGACGAAATGTGTTTATATCAGTATTGGGGTGACTGAGACACTTCCTAATGGAGTGCTTTTTATTCTCACAATAAGTTTTCTAATAGTCACTTAGCATTAAGTTTTGTCTGTATTTTTTGCACATTTTTCAATCAGACCTTTAAATTTACAAGTTCCATTACAGTGCCATCTTTCTCTGCAATGAATCTAGCTGCACACTTTTGAACAGGAAAGAAAACCCAATTGATTTATTTCCTGTGGTCAGAAAAAAAGGTAATTACAATGTCTGGTGGACACTGAGTTGGCCATGAGCCAGCAATGTGCCATTGCAGCAAAGGTGGCTGATGAGGAGGAGTCTTGCCAGCAGATTGAGGGAATTGATCCTGCCCCTCTACTCACTGGTAACACCACACCAGGAAAATACTGGGAGCAGTTCTGCACTTCCCAGAAAAAAGACATTGAGCTGCTGGAGGGAGTCCTGCAAAGGGACACCAAGATAACTAAGGGATTTCAGCACATCACATTTGAGGAAAGGCAAAGTGAGCTTGGAGAATAGAAGGCTCAGGGAAGCATTAATGCAAGTAAATACCTAAAGGGAGAATGGAAAGAGCCAGGCACTCTTTAGTGGTCAGAGGCAATGGACACAAACTGAAAGACAGGAGGTTCCCTCTGAGCATCAGGAAACGCCTTTTCCCCATAAGATTGACTGAGCACTGTTGCAGGTTACCCAGAGAGGTGGCAGAATCTTGTTCCTTGGAGATACTCAAACTCTGTCTAGATCTTGTCCTGGGCTATGTCCTGGCTACAATGTGCTTACTTGAGCAGGAGGTTGGCCCAGGTGACCTTCAGAGGTTGCTTCCAATCTCAGTCACGGAATCACAGAATCCCAGAATATTCTGAGTTGGAAGGGATCCACAAGGAGCATGAGTCTACTTCCTGAGTGAATGGCCCATACAGGGATCAAGCCCACAACCTTGGCATTATAACACCACACTATAACCAGCCATTCTGGAATCATGTGACTCTGAGTCCATACAATACTTATGTATCATTTGCACATTTTCTGTGTATATTATGTGGGGTCCATTAAAAAGCAATAATTCATTAATAATTGCATAGCAAAATAATGTGGTAACAAGCTTTAGAGTAACAATTCAAAAAGTTTCAGAGATGTGGACACGGCTTAAATGGGAAATTAGCCACCCTAATCCCTTTTCTAAAGACTTACTCAAACTATTGAAGGTCGGCAAACGCAGGGTGCTTCAGATCAGCGGATTCAATAAGCGATTCTTATTTTTCATATAAAGTTGTTATTCTGTTGGATGAGCAAGTAGTTTTCACTTAAGCATATGGCCTGATGAAGTGTTTTGAGGACTTTGCCCATGAGAGGTTGTTTTACAGGCAAATATATGGTAGTTTTCCTTTTGAATTAGTCTGCCATCTGTCAGCTTCATACCCTGTTGAATCTGAACTTTATTTGTGGTTGAAATATACAGAATGGGAGGGATTTTTAGATAAAAAATTATATTTAAAAAAGCTAACAAGAATCCAGGTACTGATAAACTTGTTTATTTGAAGAACTGAGTACCCAAAAGTTCCTGATACCATGGCAATATTCCAAAAATAATGTTCTGTTAAGCCAGTGTCATGGCTCTGTTAGTTACTGATCTCTTAAACTCAATAAGCCTTATGCCACAGAGAGGGAGACTGTCTGTATGGAGACCATATACACCATGTATTTATCCACATGCATACATACAGAGTTAAATAAACATGCTTTTCTGGTTTTGATCATTGTTTACTCTTATACATTCATTTATATGCACACCTTATTCCTTTCATGGAAAATGGCCTGTTACTCTTCCTGTAAGCATAACTTAGTCAAATAAAAAAGCTGAGAGCCCTTGGTTGAAGTGAGTGTTAGCATTCTCTTATCTGGTAGAGCAGGTCTAGTAGAAAAATAGGGACAGCTTGATAACTGTGTGTCATCAATGCCTTTTAAAAAGTGTTTCTATGTGATATATAAAATAGCTAGATAATATTAGGGGAATTTCAACAAAAGCATGTTGAAATATTTTGAGGTTAAGACTTAAATAACTTTCTACATGTGAATTCATTTTTTAACAGTATATTAATTTTCTTATTTACATAAATGTTTGGGCTTGGAGTTTACAGTAGGAAGAAATTTTCTAGAGGAGCGGTCTGTTGTAATGGTTGATTCACATAAAACTGTTTGATATTCACTGACTTTTCTTCTCTGAATTTTTTATAAATCAAAAAAGCTAGGTAACTATTGCTTCCCTAAAATAAACAAAGGAAGCTGATAAAAAAAAGCTAGGGATTAATGTGAAAAACACAACTTCTCTACTGGAATGTAAAAAAAATGATTATGACCTTTTTTTTTTAACTTTCCTTTTAATACATAGTTCTTTTTAAAAATTTTGGTTTTACCAATAATAGTTGTATTGATCTAGTAGAACTTGAGTGCACTTACAGTTAATCCCTCATTCAGGGCTAGGAGAGTGAGTCCACTGAATTAATTATTTCTCATAATAAATAGTTCCGAAAGGAACTATATTGTACATAGTGCATGAAGAAATAGGGTTTCATAATGAATTCTTTTACTTTTGGTGGTAGATTTCACATTTTTTAGAAATATTGTATTTAGCACACAGAAATAATTTCTCAGGTAAAGAGATTTAGGAAAGAAATTTTGAGTTCGGAATTTCATTTTCTTGCAGAGTCAAAGCAGCTTTGTCAACTAAGAGGCTGAGAAATCATCTTTTGAAATCACAGGACAGTTACTTAAATAGTTCTGGTTACTGATGTAATGAGGCTTTTCATTTCAGACATGATATTTTTAGATTGCTGTTGCAAAAATAAATTATGGAATTATGACATTCCTTACCATAACCCAATGACCACAGGTGGGCTACTGTTGAAGGAGCATGTTCATAAACACTTGCACAGCTGTTTTGTGGGTTTACATGTACAATCAGCTTCATGCCAGGTATAAGATGGGTTGAAGGGATGAGCCTGTAGGATTTAGACACTGCCCAACAGGAACATTTGTATTCCTCTTAACTTCAGGAGTTAATATTTTTTCAAACTTAGTTTTGTACATTCTTCTCCACTTTCCTCTGAAAATCTATATTGACAAGAGAGAATTGCCATTTTTAATGTGGTTTGGGGTTTTTTTCCTGTGGTTGAAATACAAGAAAATACTTATTAGAATTTTGTTACTCTTTTGTTTGTTTTATTTAAAGGTGGTAGTTTCTGGCTTTGTGCTTGGAGCTTTATGCTAACAATCTTAAATATTTTCTAGAATAATTTTCACCTTTAAATTTTGAAAGAAAGGCTCTTTTCTTCCTGATCAGGAAGAGTTTAAGTGTAATGCAGCTATATCTCACCAAGTCACTCCAGACTGGTGACATTCTTTTGTACAGTTCAGTGAGAAGCTTGTACTGAATAGAAAAAAAAGGACCTTTTCCATGACGTTTTTGCACTCCCAATGAAAACCTGTTTAAAGGTTAATGCCTTTTCTGACCCTGTCTCTCTTTATTGAAGAAATTAAGAAATGACCTTATGTCTGAAACATATGTAGGCTGTTATTAACACTTCCATCAAAGATTATACAATCATTAAATAATGTTTAGATCCATTTCATGTAAATTTCACTATGCAAGCTGATCTTTCTATGTGGGAAAATAACACTGATCAAGGAGGCACTATAGAACAAAAACAAACTATTGCCAAAATAGATTTTAGAAAAATTAGCTTGCTCCATGAGAATCACCTTCTGCAGCCCCTGCTGAGGCAATTGTAGGCAAGTGATGGGGTCCAGTTACCCAAAACAAGCAGGAAGGGTACCTGCTCTGGCAGCCTGCACCTGTGGGTTTGTCCACATTCCCTGTGGCAAAAAGTTAACTGCTTTTATTCAGGAAATACTTTTGGTGCCTACTTCCAGTTTCAGTTCAAGACTTGGAATCTGGATGCATCAAAACTTCCTCCTTTGGGTGTACCTGACTTGTATCTCTGATGTGTTTGCTCACAAAATGGGCCCAGATCTTGTCCAAGATGCAGAGTGATTGTGCAGTAGGCAACAGGCAGAAGGGGGAACACAAGAAACTCCTAGATTCTTGAAAAACCATTTCCACCAAAGGGCTGGTTCCACCAGATGGTTTCACTGTATGAGAACAGGTGACCAGGAGGTACGTGGAATCTGCATACTTGAAAATGCTCAAAGCTCACCTGGCCAAGGACCTGAGCAGCCTGCTTTGGCTGGACATGTGTTGAATAGGGTGTTTCCAAAAGGGCCTTCAGGCACTCAATGCTTTTTGTCCTACAGTTCTGAGCTCTGCATGCAAAGTGCATTCCTTGAATGTGTTGTGTATTACATGTCAAGGAAGTCAGTGGGTGAGATAAAGATAGTTCTCTGTGGAAAGGAAGGCAACACAAATTAACTATTTCATTGTACAGAATTACTTTTTAGGCCAGTTTTAGAGATAAGTGACATAATACTCCAGCTTGTTATGCAATACGAGTATCCTCAGTAGAGAACATCTTGAGTATTTGCCTTGTGTTCTCCATAAAGGGACAATACCCTTCTATGGCTAATCCAAGCTGCAGTTGATTGAGTTAGATTTCTGCTGCCGGGATAATTGGACACTGTTTCAGAAATGCCTGAGAATTTCTTGAGGCCTTTAACACAAGTTACCATACAAAGTTCCCAGTGTGCTGTCCTCTAAACACACAGTGCTCTGTGAAAAGAGTGCTCCAGCCATCTGGAATGATCAGAGTAACCTTGCATGTAAATGTGACCTTCTCCCTGCCTCACAGAGCCGCTGTGTCTGGGCCTGACTGTCACTCACAGAAACACTTTCTTTCATTTGATTGAGTCTTGAAAACAAGCAAGAAATATGAAATTTCTCTTCCTTCTTCTCCATCCAAACCATTTTATTCCTTCTGGCCTTCCTTGAGATAATGTTCCATGAACTGGTTTGTGAGAGAGGAACTGCTGGTGTGGTCTGAAATGTAAAGTGGAATTTATGTGAGAGCTAGAAACCCAGAGTGATCTAATTATGTGCAGATGTAACACTTTTTTGTTTCTTTTTCCTTTTTGAAATTATGCTAATGATTTTTTATTTTGTATGTTTTATGGTAAATAATTTGATTCTTATAATGGTCTGCAACATACTCCTAGTAGTGAGTTAATAAAAATCTGAATTAAAAAGCATATGTGCACGTAATTTCCAAAGAGTTCTTAATATGAATCATTGACCCATAAAGAATGGTGGTTGTAGTTAGTATTCAGAATATTCTGGTGCTTAATTACGTTGATTTTTAGTTTCCAGTTTATTCATTTGTTATAGCATTTAAAAACATCTTGGCTTACTCCTCATTTTCTTTAATGGAACTAAGTTGTGGGCCTGTAAGCTGCATTACTTTCTAACAGCATATTTATTATGATTCTGTTATCCCTGGCTGGTCAAATTGGCACATCCTTAAAATAAAATGAAATGTAATTTATTATTGTATTCACTATTGGAATTTTTCCCAACTATTTCTGGAAGGAGTGCAAGTCCAAATATTAGGAGAGAAACATTAAGTACATTATTTCAGTATTGTTTTTTCTTAATTCATCAGAGAATTAACACAGTAGAAGACCAAAACTGCAAATAATGCAGCTGCTTAAAATGGATTAAGTCAATAATGTTTAAGTAACCCTGATGGTAAATGGGTCACCCAGAAATATATTTGCCTCTTGTTCCCAGGTATCTGGACAGTGAAAACATAAGAAAAAAGAAATTATAAGTTGAGTGAAAAAATTGCCCACCATCTGTGTTATCATGTTAAAATTGTTGTTTCCTCTCTCTTTTTGTGAGTTTCCATCATCTCCCATAAATAACAAACAGCCCCTTCTAAGCATCTCAATATTTTGTATGGGATATGGATGGATCTGTGTTGTATTCTGAATTATATATTATGATTCTTAAAAATTTCTGGGTCACTCACAGGACTAACACAGTTGATTAGTACTGGAATTATTTTGAAAATCTAAAAAAAAATTGAGCAAGGAAAAGTTACAAAAGTTGTTGAACAAACCACAAACCATGATTGCAGTAGTAATACCTTTCAGACTAAGTTACTTTTTAGATGCTATTTAGTTTTGAATTTTAATCATGTAGTATGGGCTAGTTTTTCACAATGAAAATAGTAAAAACACTTCTGGCAATGAACAGTCAGCAAGTTGTCTGTAGAAATGGAAGGCCTGAGCACCTCTTGCTTTACCGAAATCAACTGTCATTCTGATATCCATGTGATCTGGCTGTACTTGGTGAATTTCTTTCTGCAGCCTGTGTTGGGGCTTTTTTTTAGAGATAAAATGAAATTTAAATTAGGTCTTAAACATTTATAGAAGACTTTATTGTGCATATATACATTAATTAATATATATGGGTACCACATACTTCTACAGTGCAAATTTTCCAAATCACCCATCATGCTTTTGACCAGTTGATTATATTAGGAAGGAGAAAAACATCAATTAAAAATGAAGAAGTTACAGAGTATGAGATGTAATCCATAAGAAGCCCAAAACATATTATGTCACATTCTGATACCAAATGTTTCTGTGTCATTTGTGGACAGGTGATGAAAACTTTATTTTCATTCTTTCCTTATAGAACAATAGATGGTAGTGTTAAACTTGCAGCTGAATTCTGTATGTATAAATCATTGCATCTTTAGTCTCATCCTTCGGTCTGTTTTAGGGCTGATGCAGTAGTGTCATATGTGGTCAAGGATATTTATTAGATAAGCAATCCCTATGCAAATATATTTTATTTGCAGATCTTCCTAAATCTTAATTTTAAAACTGATTTTAATATTTTATGCTTCCAGCCTTCTTGGTTATCTGCAGTAACACTTATGGATATCCCTGTTAGTCACATAATTATTCCATCCAGGCTTTTGCACTATGTGGGGTAGAGAGGGCCTGCTGTACATACCAAGAGCCTAACTAATACTCTTTTCTTATATTCTTGCATTTAATGTAGGAGGATGAGGTAATGAGGTGCTGCAGTAATATTACTTCTTCCTCTGGTTATGTGATTAATTTTTTTTTCTAGATTCATAGAGTGAAATATAAATTAATATACTTTGCTATACTTTTTTAAGCATTTAGTTCATTCCAAAGTGAGAACTGTCCTATATTAGTATGACCTTTTGAGAGATCTCATAGGAGTAGTATTGATCAATGACACAAGTTTTAAAAATAATGCACAGAAGTAGCCAGAATCTCAGCTGACGTCTGTATAAATCTCATCTGTCTCTCAGTTGGAGTGATGCTGATGTTGCAATACTTATGCAAAATGGAAAAGAACTTGGCTGCTTTCATATCTCTAAATTTAGTGTGTGGGTGGTCCAGGACAGTGAAGAGTTTATAACATCTCTATGTATTAATAAATCCATTTCGTGTGTGAACCTCTGTAAACCTTTTGTCATCCATTAAAATTGTGACTGTGCTGTTGACACTAAGTTTCAGTAAAAAGAAAGACTTAAGTACACTTATTTCCTAGTAATGTACAAGTACATTACAAGTGTAATGTACAAGTGTACTAGTACACTTATTTCCTGTAATGTGCAAGACACTGTAATTATGGGTCATTTGCCTGGTGTCTTTGGTAATTAAGGGTTTTAATTGTGTCCAGCTCCATGGAATTAGTTAAGCTTTTCGTTATGCATATTGCCTTCCATAATCATTGGTTCCTCTCATAAAGTAAGCTTAGTGACATCATGGAAGCCAGTTAGGTCTTTCAAGGCGCAGAGCAGTGAAGTGCATTCTTTTGTATGAGCTGGATCAGAAAAGGTTTCTGAAAGGCCTTGATAATGCTCTTCTGTTGAACATTTAAGCTTATTCTTCAAAAAGCAAAGCCTGTCAGAGTTTCATTTATTGTCCTCAGAGTGCTTAAGTTCATGAACTAAGTTATTGTTAAGAACAAAACCTATAGGCATAGCCATGCTTCCATTCTAATAGCAATTGTACGAAGCTTGCCAGGATCAGCTGGTTACATATTTGTAGTTACTAATAGTGATAATGATCAACTTTTGAAACTATCAATTGTTCAAACAGGAATGCAGTGACTTTATGGAGGAAATGAGCAGAAAAAACATTGGTGTGATTAATTTGGCTCACTAAAAATTATTAATTAGGTTTTACTTTATTACATGCAAGGTAGAAAGCACCTTTTCACTTCACAAACTCCAAGTTGTTGCTGATATGTTGAAAGGCAAGAATCAATATTTTAAAAAGAAAGGAAATCAGGAGAGGGTTCTTTCATTTTTCTCCTTCCTCAGTCCATATATAACTTCCACCATCCCATATATACCATAGATAGGTGTATATAGGGCAGACATTTGATAAATCTTGCAAAATTTTTTTCTTTGAATGTAATAAAGCTTTTGCAAGTTGCAACTTGATTTCCTTAGAGCAAAGCCAGAACAAACACTGTGCATCCTTTATGTTCTGCAGTGAAATAGTTGTGTGTTTCAGAACCTAAAAGGTGCAGTATGATGTTGTATGTTCATAGAATCATAGAATATTCTGAGTTTGAAAGGACTCGCAAGGATCATCAAAGTTCAGCTGCTGGTGTGATTCCTGAGCTGCACAGGACAGGCTCAGGAATCACACCATGTGCCTGAGAGCATTGATTACTAGATATGAGGAAAATTGTCCTAACCATCCCAACATCTGTTTTCAATTACTAAAATTACTTGTCACAGTGACTTTGGCATTAGTAATAGTAGCAGTGCTAATATTGATAAGAAATGCAGTATGAATTGGAGAAGTGTTAGAAACCATGTGTTGTATAGGTCAGAATTTTTCAGGTCCTTGGATGCCAAAAGTTGCTTTGGGTTATCCATGACCAAAAATCCAAACTAAATTTGCAAGTCATGGACAGAAAGAGGCAGGAAGAGATGCTTCATTATATAAATTCTGGAATAATCTCCAGAAACATTATCTTTTATTATATAAAATTTTAGACCATATGATTTTTATATGTTTATCTTATTTGTTTATTATTCAATATTCCAACATTATATTACAAAATCCACGTAAATAATGTGTGATTGTTTTAAAAAATTTTAGTTTTGTTTCCAAACTGCAATCTGGAATGACTGTGACTATTGTAAGGCATGGAAGTTCTAACTGACGAAACTCTTTCTTCTCTAAATGTAACTTTCCAATATAATTGCTTGTTTTCTTTCTCATCATTGAATTGGAAGAATTAAGTGACTTTGACAGCACTCTTCTGATAAGTAGTATCTATCTCCACTCGTCTGAAGTTCTACTGTTGACCTAGGTAGTTTAGTGCTCCCCAAACCTTGTGTGTGTAGGAAATGCTATACCTGTGTGTGAAAGCCCTGCTTTTGCCATTTTGCAGGTTTTAAAGTTGGTTTGGGAAAGTTAAAGTTCTTGCTTATTTAGGCATTTGCTTAATTTTCCTTTAAGCTTGTGATTAAACACGTCCCTATTAAAGCACTTAGGAACATCTGGATAACCACTTTCTAGGATTTAAGTAAGTGTATTGATGTTTTTTGAATTGAAATTAATTAAAGGTTAATTACCATGCAGATGTTCAAACTGAGAGGCTTGCTCTTCTAATTAGGGGTGTCTAAGACAAGAAAGAAATTTACTTTTCCTACTAAGTTTCATTCAGGATCCTTCTCTCTTTTAAAACAAGCTATTAGAAGTTCATAGTAACATTATAATTATTTTTTTCTCCTCACCTTCTTGTTTTTCAGTGCCTTGTGTTTGAAGATTCACCACAGGGAATCAAAGGAGCCCGGACAGCAGGAATGCAAGCGATCATGATTCCAGATGAAAATTTAGGTGAAGAGTTTAGAAAGGAGGCAACACTGGTGCTGAAGTCCATGGAAGATTTCAAACCAGAACTGTTTGGTTTACCAGCATATGATTGATGCCCAATGCCTATGAACATGTTCCTGGCTGGAGATAAATTTAAAGCGAAATGAAATTTTATTTCAGTTTTATGATTGTTTTTCATCTTCTACTTTCTTCCTCAAAACTAGAGCACAAAAAATCCTGTTAACATTCAGTCTTTTACACATTACCTTTGATAAATTGTGTGGAATGTTTATGATTTATCCTTTTGATAAACGCAGTATTAAAGCAGCATCTTTCTGTTAAGTGAATTCAGCCTTGTTCTATTCACATCATAATGTTTTCTGAGAATATTATGGAACTATTTAGACAATTTATTGTAACTGCATTGGAAGCTTCTTTTTCTGTTTCCACTTGAATTACTTACTGTTTACATCTTAATCAGAAACCTGTTCTGGATTGCCTTTTATCCCATTAAAACGTTTTTGACACCATTATTGCTATCAATATGTTTATTCTTTTCCTCATCCCATTGATGCCTTGGAGTGGCTACCTAGAACAGCGGCTAGACAAATTTAAGAGAATTAAGTGGGTATTTATTAAAGGCCTTCAATAGATAAACCTTGGACAGTCAAAAGCCTGACAGAGGCTACACTCAAGATGCACAATGGTCACAGGTTTTTCAGACAGATATGTTTGGTCTATTTGCATATCAGAGGTTAATTGTCCAATTCCAGCCTCAGGTAATGAAGTCATATTCCCCCATTATTCCTTAATGAAGTCAACTTTCTCCCTCCCCTCCCATTTCCCTTTTGTTTATACTTTTCTCCCTCTGCCTGTAGGGTGTCATTGGGTTCCAGGCCCAGAGGAATTGTTTTGTCTGACCACACTGTGAAGACAGTAGTTAACACTTTATATGAAGTTTAGAGTTATGCACTAATGCAGCAAAGGATTTGAAAAATATAAAGGCTAAAATCTTAAAGCATCACCATGCTTGTTCATCTATTCCACTTGTATTGTGTTGTCTTTTTTCTTTTTTTTTCTCCCACTTTTTTGACACAGGGGTTCTGTTGTACATTCTGTGTTTCTTTGTTTTCTTCTTAGAGATTGAATGAGATTACTTCCAGACATCCCTCAAAACTTCCATTATTCTGTAATTCTGTCATTATCTTTTCTGATATTTTGATCACCTGCAAGGAAATAAACAAGTTTACATGATCTTAGAATGGAGCCAAAATGCTTTGCATCTTGTTTCTTTCATTTCCTTACATCCTTCTTATAGTCCATGTGTCATGTAGCCTTCTCTTTCATTCTTGTGAAATAAATGTATCTCTGTGCTTCAATTCTGATGAAGTTATGGCCCTAACTCCTTTATGCTAATAGCTTTCAGTAGGCTGTCCTTAGTTTCCATTCTTTCCTTGTCCTTAAGTCCTTGTTTTTCACCAATTTCCCTCCAGAGTTTTACTATATATTTTTAAAATGCAGGAATTGCAGATTGCAAAAATGTCTTTTTCTGGCTACCATAATTTCCATTTAATTTTTATGTTGTCAGCTGTCCTTCTTACTTCTGTCTCTTTCTGGTATCTTGTTAATACAAGGGTAAGGGCCTCTTTATAAAATGCTAGATACATAGACAAATTTTGGTGGAGTCCACAATTTCATGTATGACATGATGGAAGAAAGGTCTTTTACCTTGTCTAAAGAAAGCTGTAGTATTCATGTACCTTTATGACAGTTTTATAAAATTAATTATTGTATTCAGCACTTAAATCCCTCATTTCTAATGAGTATCCATGACGTACTTCACAGTCTTGGGAAAATACCAAACTCCATAAAGACAAGATGCCTGAAATATGTCAAATCTGTTAATTCCCATGTATTATGAGAAGGCTGCTCTGATCTTGGGGTTTTTTTAATATTATATGTTTATATATGATCTTCCTCCCAAAAATATTTTCCAGGCATTCCTGATGTTTAACTGTTTTAGCTTTAAGGGTGTTTTGTCAGGAACAGAAATTAATGAGTTATGGACTCTTCAGTATTCAAGGTGATTTTTTTCCTTCTGTGTTTATAAAAACTCACAATTTTACATCTTTTATGTAGACTGTTATTATTTTCTTTTATAGTTGTCTGTTTATACCTCTGGAAATTAAGGACATTTTATTCTATATGGTCAATCAGATATGACCTAGATTATACCAGAATGTTTTTATACATACAGTATAATTCTTTGCAGGTAAATGCTTTCCATTCTAAGGATCTGGAGGCATTTTTTCAAAAAAGAGTATATTTTGATTTAGTGTAAGTATTGTCCATATTATGTTGTTCCTTTTGTCCATGGATATTGCAGTCATTACTGTTTGTGTAGTGACAACAACCTGTCCCATCCAACCTGAACTCCATTTCTGATCTTCCCAGACAAGATAACAGAACTATTGCTGTACAATTCGTCCTTTGACTTATGTTACACAGCACAATGTTTTACTGTAGAGCAATAATTCTGAGCTTTCAAGTGTAAAACAGGTGCCTGTTGGGATCCCCTTCATTCATAATTACTGAATTTCAACAAGGAAGTTACTATGTAGAAAACCTTTAATAAGCTGTAATTAGTAACTTTTTCAAAGTTTTGCATATATTTAATTTAACTGGAGAGTTTTGCAAAAAAATAAAGTGAGACGTCTCCTTTATACTTTGCTTTGAAGGAATTGTCTTCCAAGTAATGAATTTTGGTTTTAAAGATGTAGATGCAATAAATATATCACTGACAAAATCAGAATTACTTCATCAAAACCACCATGGCAAGATCAGCATAGTTCTAATGTGATAGCCTTATCTTTATGAAAATTACTAATCAGAAAAATACTGCTCCTTAACTCATCAGTAAATCCCATTGTATACAATTATTTTTCCATTTATTTAGTATCCCACCTGACAGTTGTCAGTGAAATTATGGCCCCAAACTGAAGTTTGGGGCCATATGCCCTGAGCCATATGCCATAACCTTCCCATCATTCTGGTAAAATTTCTTCCACATAATTTTCAGCTTGTTGTTTACCAACTTCCTGGTCTTGTGCTGAGCCATTTAACTGTTACTAAAGTAATTTTGACTGTTGTTGTTAGCTTTTCTCTTGACTGAATGAAAAATCAAAACAGCACACAAAATTAAATCCTTCTTCTACAGTAGCCCTAAAAATCCTGTCCTCTCCATTATATGGGAGGGAGATGTTCATGTCAGTAGTAGATGACTGTAGCCTGCGTGATTAACCATGTACCAAGTATCAACATATGTTTGTATATATTTCTTTACCCAGTTTTTGGTTGGATTTGTGGCTCTGTAGCTCGATCATCCCAACAACATCTGTTCAGAAAATAAAAAAAGGAAAAAAGGATTAAAAACTTGGATCCCCTCCCTTCCTTCCATCTGCTGCTTTCCAGATGAAGTCCTGTTCTGACTGAACTGAAAAAAATCCATACCAGATCCTGGCTACAGATCATGAGAACATGTGAGCAATCAGGACATTTGAATGCTCCATCTGTGTTTTTATGAAGAGGACTGTTAAAAACTAATCCAAAAAGTCTATCCTCTAACTCAGCAAGCAGACTTCAATCCCAGTAAATAATTAACACATGCTTAATTAATTTTTATTAAGCAAAGAATAAGCACCAGCTTAATTTTAAGGATACATTTAATTTTATTTGGCTCAATATAGAACATGTGCTTCAGGCATATCCTGAGAAGGATTCCAGCCTCCAGAAAATAAATGCAAAAATTCGTGACCAAGTTTTTGCCATTGGAAATAGAATCAGTGCAGCAAGATGGAGCTAAATTCAGTCATGAAAATAAATTAAAAAAGAAAAACACAAAAAAGACAATTTTGTGATGTACAAACTATTGTACTGAAACTTAAACTCCTTTCTACCTCACAAGTGAATTAGGATTTACGTTTTATTGGAACTTCAACAGGATTAATTTTGGTAGAATTTCCAAGTTGAAAAGATATACATAAATGGGGTTTCATTGAATATATTCAAATAAAAATTCATTGCCTTGGAACAGGATTAATTTTAAAATGCAGTCTGACTTCTATGAAGCTTGGCATTTGCCTTTTACAAATAAAGATCAGAAAAAGCTCAGATATTCGTTTCTCATTTGGATTGGATATATTTCTAAAGAATTTTATACTTAAACCAAAGAAACCTCTGCCAGAATTGCTCGTTGCATATATTCCAAAAAATGTCTTCAGTAGAATCCAAATTTGAAAAAAAAAATTGTAAGAAAATTCATAAGAAGAAAAATGCAATTATTTTCTACTAGTTTAAAATTCATATGTGTCTTTAACAAATAGAGAATGAAGCTTGAAATTTGCTGCTTTCTTGCTAGCCCTAAATACTGGTTATCCATACAGGAATCTGAATTTTTTTTCTAAATCTAGATAAATTTAGACACCAAAAACACTAGCTAGGCAGTACATTCCAAAATTCCATGGGCCATATAAAAAAAATTGTTACTATTTTTTTTAATATTAGAATAATTTTAAACAACAAAAATATAGCAACTCCTTTTTTCCCAATTAATTTGTTTCTATACATTTGTTCTAGTTTAACCAATTTGTATCTTTGCCAATTTTACTGACACTGAGAAGGTAGGACTGCTTTTTTTGTAAAACTAATGGAAATAAATGGAAATAGTGGAATGGAGAAAAAGAAGTTCTCCGAGAACACTTCTCTGTCCCAAGGGAAACATGACTCTCATCAACACTTTATGTTAATCTTCCCTTTGGCCAGTAAGTCTAAGTTGTGGGGCTAATTCCCATATTTCAGTGAAGGACAGAAGAAGGGCAAGGACCAAACTAAACCCCTTCCAGAACTTCAAGAGCCAAGGAAGCCAATTCCAGCAGGAGGGCTCACTGCACGTGCCAGTGGCTGTGTTTACACCAGGTAGCTCAGTGTAAAAAAAAATTAAATGTGTATACTAGAGGGCAGGGGGCAGCATAAGAAAGTCTGTTGGTCTCTTCTGCTCCTCAGCCCTTTGATTTATGGGCTGAGGAGCAGCCTCTAAGCCATCTTATTCAAAATGTCAGGTGCTGGCTCACTCTGGTGAATAAAACAAGCTTCCACAGAAAGAGAGAGCACTCCAGCTCTTGCTTCTCTCTTTATGGCTCTTTCCCCAGAATATCTCCAATATGAAACTGGAATATGAAATACAACATTAACAGGATCATTGTTAATATCCAAAGTTCCTGTGATTCAAAAAGTAGCAGAGGGGGCATTATTTAATGGACTAAAACAGAATGGTAGAAGAAGGGAGCTGGAGACCAGGATTTGACCCATGATATAAACAATCTAGGACCTAGCACTCTAATGAAATGAAAGAAGAGAAACAGTAAAGCCTTGTCCTTAGCAAAACTGTAAAAAGCAGTAATTATGACAGGAAAATGTTTTGCATTAACAGAAGCAAAACTCAAAAACAAATGCAAAGGCACTCTGTTATGAAAATCAGGTCTCTACAGAAAAGAGTCAGCCCCTGTGGCAACTAGAACAATTTGCCTATAGAAGGGGATATTGATTTGGACTGCATTTCACCCACGCTATCGTGGTTACTCCAGTAAAGTGTATGATGGTGGTCTTACTGACTACTCTTTGACAGACAACTATTCCTCATTTAGAGAACTTCAGAAGCTGGATAACCAAGGTTAATTAAGTTTCCTGTAAATCTGACAATGCAGTTCCCACTGCCTCATCTCGATGTCTTGTAAGTTAATTAATTAATTACTTCTACCTACATACCCAGAGTGTGGGCAATGTGTCTAATAGTAACAGTATCCAATCCAAGTCACTGTATAGCTTCAGGTTTAACTGCTATCTTGCACTCCAATGTGATAAAATAAAAAACATTAGGAATTTCAAACTAGAGGTTCTTTGCCCAGATAACCAGAAAAGTTTGGCAGGAGATCACACAGACCTACAACTGATAGAAAAATATGCTTGCCACCATTTCCTCACAAAATAATGCAGCTTGCTTGGGGAAGAATGCAAATATGGTATTTCTACAAAATAGTTTTATTTCCAATTACTTTATCCAAAGGTAGTGTAGGTAGAAATATGTAGGGAAAGAGGAATACACACACAGATCAATCATTCTGAGTCTCTGATTCTCTGCCTGAGACCATGAAATGAGAGTCATTCTAGCTGTTAACTAAACAAATTCAGAAATGCACAAGTTTTAACTCTGTTCTCAGTTTTACCTATTGTACATGAACTTTAGAGGTAAACAAAAACATGTGAAATGCAGTTAGGCTTAACTTGCAGAAAAATCTCTGTACACTTCGCCAGAAGTACAGAGAAGTGACTTTGTGACATACCGACAGCTGCTGTTCTCAGTGGTTATCTCAGCTGCTGCTTCTCATGCTCCTGAGTTAATCAGCTGAGACCTGGACCGTGGGAGTTGTGCTGAAGAAAGAGAAGGTAAGTGCTACACTAGGGAATGCTTTTCCTTTTCAGAAAATGCTGAAAGGCATTCATTCAATAGTGCTGCACCTTGGGAAGTGTCATTTTGCTGTAGCAAAATGTAATTTCATCAAACACTAGTTCTGTGACATAGAAATATTTCTTGTATTTAACTCTCTGCATAACATCTCCAGAGACAAGCATATCATAAGCTGTTTTTAAGTAGGGAGATAAGAGTTTTCATTACAGTACCCAAAAATTGGGGAGGAATGGGGAACATGAGGGAAAACAAGTGTTAATGCTTGCTAAGATGCCATCTTGATTTAAAATTGTGAAGACTATGCAAAATGTATTGAATCTTTTTTATTACTGTGTCCTCATTCTTGGATATGATCCAGAACTGCTACATTTTACCTGAAAAATTGGAAAGCTGATTAAGTCAAAATGGATTTCCTGGAGGCCTATGACTGCAGCCTTGTAAACTGATCCATTATAGCCCTCAACATTGTTCTTATTTCAGATGGCTGCATCTGAAACATTGCAAAAAATTTTGTGTTTTTCAGACCAAACATATTAGGCAACTGATTTGATGTCTTTTTGTGCAATATCAGAAGAAATACATGGTGGATTTTTCCCCTCTTTAAAGCAAATCTTACTGCAAGGACATGTAATTTCATCCTGTCATATATCCTTAACCTATGTTATATAACTCTTAGTAATGATTTTATCAATGTTATTGAGCACATATGTGACTGAAATCCGTTTGAAATTATTTTGTCTGGAGTGTCATAAACACATTCCATTAATCAAATAGTTGTTATTTTTGTTGGTTGAAGGAACTTATTTTGTGAAATTGTCTAAAGGGCACAAGTCCTTTCAGTGCTGACTTTCTAGTGAAGACTAGTCATATCAGGAACAGAGGTTGCAAACCTTTTCTGGTACGAAGGAACTTTTTGATATCTACATAAGGGGAGCTAGTGCACAGCTGTCATCTGTGCTCTTCTTAAAGCCAATTCTGTATCTGATTGGAAATTAATACCCCTGTTAACCTCAGCAGAAAATGCTGTATCCTTAGGGAAGTTCACACCTCTGTGAAATTTTGTGAAGAGGAAGGAAGGAAGGAAGGAAGGAAGGAAGGAAGGAAGGAAGGAAGGAAGGAAGGAAGGCAGGAAGGAACCCACCCTAAGGCTAGCTTGTTCACTGCATGATATGGAAGACATTTCGGATAATAAGATCTGTTTGGTTCATCTCCATCCAAGCTTTAAAAAATCTGGATATTTCTCAGTGACATTTACTATTTAGCATTTTGGCCACAATAACCCCCTGCAGTGTTATAGGCTGGGGATGCTGTGGCTGGACAGTGCCCAGGCAGAAAGGGACCTGGGGGTGCTGGTCGACAGCAGCCTGAACATGGGCCAGCAGTGTGCCCTGGGGGGCAAGAAGGCCAAGGGCATCCTGGCCTGGATCAGGAGCAGTGTGGCCAGCAGGACCAGGGAGGTCATTCTTCCCATGTACTCGGCTCTGGTGAGGCCACACCTTGAGTGCTGTGTCCAGGTCTGGGCCCTCAGTTTGGGGAGGATGTTGGGACGCTCGAGGGTGTCCAGAGGAGACAACAACGCTGGAGAGGGGCTTGGAACACAAGCCCTGTGAGGAACGACTGAGGGAGCTGGGGGTGTTTATCCTGGAGAAAAGGAGACTCAGGAGTGACCTTGTCACTCTCTACAGCTCCCTGAAGGTGGTTGCAGTCAGTTGGGGGTTGGTCTCTTTCTCCAGGCAGCACTGACAGAACCAGAGGACACAATCTCAAGCTGCACCAAGGGAAATATAGATTGGATATTAGGAAAAAGGTTTTTTATTAAAAAAGTGATAAAGTACTGGAATTGTCTGCTTGGGCAGGTGGTGGAATCACCATTCCTGGATGTGTTTAAAAAAAGACTGGATGTGACACTCAGTGCCATGCTTTACTTGAGGTCTTGTGTTGTGGTGTGTTTTTAAGTCTCTCAGTTTGCTCCCCCATTTTATGTATGTTCCCCCTTTGTTCTCTATAAATGGTTCCTCCCTTCCCAGTTTTCCCGCCACGATTGCCCTGACAGTTGAGTTACTATGGTTACCCCTGCCCCCTTTAGTTGTCAATCTCCCAAGTTACATAACTGCTCCTCCCTTATCCCACCATATAAGTAAAGTTTTCCTCCTCCCTGGGCCCAGTCAATCACCCCCCACTCCTCCCTGCTTTCTAGAACATTCTTCCCTCTGGGGGTG
The DNA here is from genome assembly GCF_028551555.1 of Melozone crissalis. Taxonomy (NCBI): domain Eukaryota; kingdom Metazoa; phylum Chordata; class Aves; order Passeriformes; family Passerellidae; genus Melozone; species Melozone crissalis. The sequence continues at coordinate 54,030,386 of NW_026535791.1, read as the reverse complement.
GTGGTTGGCTGGCGTCCTGGGGCCCCTCCTTTGTTCTATGTTTATTGGGTAAGTTCTTGTGTCAGTTTTCTTATGTACCTCCCCACATGTTCCCCGATTGGTTAGCTGGGCTTCCCCTCCCGTCTCCACCCCTTCCCTGTAAAACTCTGTCTCCCCCCCGTGTTCGTGGCCATTTTGCTGTGGGTTTTTCCACCTGTTGGTTTGCCCTGTGCTGCCTGTGGGCTCTTCAATAAACCGACGCTTTACCCCCAGCAAGTGGTTGCCTCCTCTCTCGTCTCGTCCTGCGTGAACCCAAGTCCGCAATCCAGCCCAGCCCGAGGCCAGGACGCCAAGGGGGTCTGGCTTCTGATGCGTAGGGGCGTCGGCCGCTTCACCCCTTCAGCTAGCCGGACATAGGGCTGCGTACGCCCTCGCACAGTCTTGGGGCACCGGTTGGACTTGGTGATCTAGAAGGTCTCTACCAACCTTGTGATTCTGTGATTCTGTGATACTTCCCCAGAAAATGGAATTATCACAATAAACTCTGCTTTAAAGAGACACTGCTTGAAAGACTAAACACTTAGTATTAATACCCCATGGGGAGGTTTACATTTCCTTTTCCAGTGATAGTGTAGGTGACACTTCCAGATGTAGACTACCTGGACTGATGTTTAGCAAGTAACAGCTAAACATGAAGCATCCTTTGCAGAGCAAGCTGACTTGCTCTGCAAAGGATGCATTAACATTTACCTCATTTGTAGACTAAGATTTACAGGTACCTCTACTTCTAATCTGCTGTGGTACTATCAGTATCCAATATAACTAATCTGTAAATAATCTGTAATTCTATTGTATCTCCTAATTGATCTATTTAACATACCAAAAATTGAATTGCATATTTAGGACTGCCTATATGGGAGGGATGACATACTGGGTATCTGAGATGTGTTCTTACAAAGGTGACTGAAACCATCCTTTGGGATCTCTCACAGTTATTGATTCTAGTCTGCCTGTTATTTTTACACAATACCCTGCATTCTTAATTCATTAATTTATGAACATTTTTGCTTATACTTTTCCCTTAAACCTGGTTGTCATTAAAATGTCTTTTTTATAGGAGTATTAGTTGGTTTGTTTGGTTTTGTGGGGGGTTTGGTTTTGTTTGTTTTTGGTTTTTGTTGCTGTTGTATGGTTCGTTTTTGGTGTTTGGTTATCAGAGTTAAGTAGCTGCCAAACACAATAATCACTTCAGAGATGTGCAAGTAGTCACGGTTTAGGAATAGTATTCTCCAGTTTAGTGCTCCCACTAAACTCATGCTGCTACTCACTCCACACAATTTTTTCCCTCCCTTTCTCCTTCAGAGGGTGGGAGACAAGAATTAGAGACATAAAAAGTAAAGATCATGTGTTGAGATAAGAACAATATCCTGGCAACAGCAATGAGACAAGAAAACAGATAGGAACAGCAACAATATGAATAACAAATGGTATAAGAAAAGGAATTATTCACACAGGAAAAACTCCCTGATAATAGACTTATTGGATGTCTCTCTCTGCCACATTTTCTGACCGGAATAAAATGCCTTCTCCCTTGAAGAAAGAATCCCTTTCTGCTGCCCCCAGCAATAACAGAAGGTGGATCTCAGCTGTGCCCCCTCCTGGCTACTGCAAAAATTAACCCTGTCTTGTTTAGAATCAGGACAGAATAAAATTATTTGCCCAGATGTGCTGTTTCTAAGACCTTGATAAGGACAAATTATCATTGCAGATAAGAAAAAATCTGGGTTTAGGAGGGTTGTGATTTGCTGGAAGACTTCCATTAGTTCTGTGCAGTGAATTTGTTATATAGCTGAACAGCCAATCCACTTTGTGCCATCAGGCTAGGCAAAGTTCATCAGCAATTAATTGATGTGAACAATTCTATAGAAAATTCTTAAAAATACTGCAGACTATAATGATTTATAACAAATTATGATAGTATCATCCTACCTGTTTTGGTGGCAGTGATAAGACTAAAAGTGTGCCACACACATTTTTTTCTTTGAATAGGATGTCTAGAATGAAGGGAAAAATATCTCTCATGAGAGGCATGGGTAATTGCAGCTCATAAAAGCCTCTGTTAAATGGGCTATACATTACACAAGTATAGGCAGGCAATCTCCTTTTAGCCCATCTCTCTCTCCCCTGTTACCTTCCTCTTCCCATCCCCCTGCCAGGTATAAACATTTGGTCTTAGATTGTATTTCAAGTTAAATGCAAGGATTAATATATGTTTAAATTTCTAACAACAGATCAATACATTTGGCAAGATTGAACACTATGCTTCATATGAGTTCATCTTTGAAGAGAAGAGTTCATCAACACATATATGACTTTAATACTGGTGATTAAATAACATCTTCCTTGCTGGGTTTCATGGCTGATGAGTAATTGTTGGAATGGTATTTTTAAGTTCTGTTAGGTTTACATAAAAAGAAATAAGTTAATTGCTGTCTTTATATGTATGGCTATACAATGAATTAATGTAGTTTGCCTTGATAACCAAAACATTTCAACTGTTCTCGCCAAATTAATTATTTTAATAGTTGGGGTTTATACCCACAGAAAAAGCAAAAATTTGTTGTTCTTATCTGTTTTGCTCAGTAACTTTTCTTCTTAAAAGTAAAATATCTGAAGAAATGGCTGATAAAATTTTATACCATTCAAAAAAAAAAGTTCAAGAACTCCAAGTTCCCATGGTTTTTTGGACTTATTAATTAGGCAGAGTCCTCATCTTTGATAGCAGACTCTGACCTAAATGATACCCAGGGAAAACACAAGCTACTTCAAATGTGAAGAGGGAAAATATGCATTCTACTAATTAAATTAAAAACAACCTGAGATTTATTTCTCAAAAGGTAAAATTTATCACCTCATCAAGGACTTTGATGGGGAAACACCATCTAGATCTCTGTTTTACAGTGAATCTTATCCTCATATTTCTCAGTTTACAGTCCAGCTTGCTGGCAGCTGTCACTAGTAATTTGAACAAAAATCCCTTTTGATGTTAAAGATTAAAGCTAATTCACTGGGATTTCTGAAATGCAAAGCCAACCCATTGCATGGACCATGTTTACCTTGTACATTCAGAATTAAAAACTATAGTGTTGTAAGCTAGGAGATCTATGACATAAAGTAGCTGACATTAATCATGTTATCCCCAGGGAAAGATAGGACAAAGGTATCAATGGCCACGAGCAAAATGTGCGTATGAACAGTTGTAGGGTTGCCAGATGGCGATTCAGACCTTGCTGAATCCCCTTTGGTGTCAGGAGCCACCTTCAGTGCCCAGAGCACCTTGCACCAGCAATGCAGAACTGTCTGTGTATGCAAAGTGCTTGGGGTGAGAATCATCACCACTGCAAAGCCTTATCCCTTTCTAGAGTCCAACACAGAGCTGAGAAATCTTCAATTATCATTCACTGATGATAGGATGGTGCTTCCCCTGCCCCATACCTGCTGGGCATTTTGGAAACGCATGCCAACTAGTTGAGCTATTCAACTCCTTTAGATGTCTGATTGCACAGCTGATTACAGACATAAACAATCAGCAGACCTGAGCTTTGCAGATGGAATTAATCACAAAACACAAACAAAAAGTATAATTGTGAAAAGTTAAAAACTTGCAAGCCGGAGTGCAGACAGCATTTGAAATATTGGAAATGTATCAGTGATGCATTTCTGCTTTTTAAAGGAAATTTTCTTTAATATTATGATATTATATTTTAAGTAAAGGGTTTGTAATTATTTTCATAAGACCACTAGTGTAAGGAATATTATACCTGTAGTTCCACAACTTAATGACCATTGAAAAGAAGATGTCAGATCTACCAAAATGCAGCATTTTGCCTATTTAATTCTACAATTATGGCTGTAAATTTTGCAAATAAAAATTTCTGTTTAAGATCTAAAATAAAGACAAAATGAAGTAAAACAAACCTGTAATGGCAAAGAAAAAAGTGGATCCTTAGTAGAATACACATAAAGCCCCATCTGTCCATTCTAGCTACAAAGAGAAGAGACTGCGCTTTTATCCCTTTTTTTTCTCTTGTTTGCTTTTATCCCTTCAAATATGGAACTTAATAACTCAGGATTACTAAGTATACTCCCTCTGATCAACACAGTAAGAAGTTAGCATCTCAGAATTATAAACAAGTATTACACACTGAGGAAAAAAAAATTAACTTTCCCTACCTTAAGCCAGGGTAAGTGGAAGCAGTGTTTTTGAGCTATCTTTCCACACTGCAGATGGGAGCAATAGCTGCATCAGGTCTAAGCTGTATGGAGTAGGGTTAAGATATCCATCAAGTAGATTTTGTTTGGATTGTTGATTCCTCTTCTTTTTCGCTTTTATTCTAGTGTAAATGTGACCAATTGCCATGTAAAAGGACATAGTAAAATGTAATTGCAACCCTTCAGCTACTTAATGAAATTAATATCTCTGTGCCTTTTCCTGCTATGTTTTCTTGGGTTAATGTGACTGTAGAGCATCAGGAGGCCTCCTTGGAATTCTTCCATCCATGCCCATCATGTCAAAGCTTTTTCAACACACTGACCTAAGTTACAGACCCAAAGCTTCCAGGGTAGCAAATAAGCAAGGAAGATATGGGGTTAGTTTTTCTGTTTGAAGCATGGCTTCTTTGAGTTTAAACATGGAATAAAATAAAATATAATGAATCCACAATGATTATCAGTGGACAAAGTAAAAGGTTTCCTTCAGTATCTCTGTTCTCTTTTGGGAAACATTCAGATAATACAGTCCCTTCATAGTTCACAATAAAGAAATTTCCATTATTAAAGTTACTCTGAAGGATGTTAAACTCCCCCTCTCCCTCTCACTTGGATGTACCATCAGCATGTCTGTGTAATTTGCATCGAAGAATTATAACAGAAGTGTCAGAGGAGTTCTCTACACTGTCAAGGTTGATTTTCAAAAGTATTGAAATGTTGAGGATATTCAGGAAACATCTGGAACAAAAATTAATGTTGTGCCAATATATAAAAAAGATGAAATGGAATAACCCCTTTAGTATAATCTTGTCATAATAAAATCAAACTTAGAAAAAAAATTAAATTAGTAGTGTGGGACTGGGGATAAAATTAGAGGAAACTGAGAAGTTATATTTGCATCTTAACAAAAGTGGTGACTGTACAGCGATTATAGGGTAAAATACAGTCAATGCTCTCTGAGTGGAATGCAGTTGGCATGCTCAAAAGCTGCCATGATAATTCCTCCCAGCCATGATCTGCAACCATTGCACCTGCCAAGGGGGATGGAGCAGAGAGGGGAGCGGAGTGGAGACCCTGTGGCCAGGCCCTGTTGAAATCCTCACAGGCAGGGCAGCTCGATGGTGCTTTGCAGCTGAGAAAGGGCCCAGCACCTGTCAGCCAGGGCAGGCAGGGGAGATGTCCTGCTCGTGGTGAAATCACTCCCCTCCAATGATCTTGGTTCATTGTAACCTAATTTTAATTAGGTTTCACACCTTTGTCCTAAAGTTACCCCCACCCAAGTTATGACCACCCCTCCCTGGGCATGCACTTTATATTTTATTGACCATATCTCAGACAGAAAGGTCAGAGAATTTTGCACCAATCAGTCACAAAAGTGACTAGAGTCATTTAAGTGTCACGTAAGCATAAGAAGTCCTTTCACACAGAATGAAATGTCCTGGTAAGCCACAACTTTGAAAACACTTGTATTCATACAGGATAGGTCCTCAGGACATGAGTTTACAGTGCAGAAGAAAACAATATTTGTTTGGAATTGGCAAATCATGCAGACAGGAGACATGTCCCCTGCTCCAGCCAGCAGGGAGCCTGCCTGCAGACCTCTCATGCACAGCACATTGTCCAGCACATTATTGCTCAGCAAACTGCCACTTGCACAGGTAATGCAGACAGACACAAGGAGGCCTCACACAAACACAGGCAGTGGCAGGGGACTCATCCTGCCTGTCCCACTCTGCCCCAGCAGGGTGAGGGTTGGCTAATGAGAATACAGAAATACATGTCAGCGTTGAGGCTCTTTCCCACAGCTGTGCTTAGACAGCAAGGTTGAGCACAAGAGCTTTTATCACACACCCAGACAATATCCTCAGACTGGACATGTTAATTTTAGAAATGTTAATTTCTGAGCCAGAACTAGGAACCTTGCCATTGTAGTAGTCTACAGCTTCCTCAAGAGGGGAAGCGGAGGAGCAGTACTGATCTCTTCTCTCTGGTAATCAGTGGCTGGTTTTGGGTTGGGGTTTTTTTGTATGGTGGTTGTTTTTGTTTTTAATTAATGCCTAATTCATGTGCTTAATCAATGCTTAATTCCCTTATTCAGGGAAATATTTCATTGTCTGTCAAAAAGTAGTTTGGATGTGAAGACCATAGTAATTTTGTGAAGACAAGCTTTAGGAGCTGTTAGGTCCTAGCTGAAAAATGCTTCCAATTTTTCATGCCATTGAAACATTGAGTTGCAATATCCTTTTACATCGTGTCCAGGTCTGCTAAGTGAAGGGTTTTCTTCTAACAAAAAACAGCCAGACATAACATTTCATGCATTTTTAGTACCAGATGTATAAATCTCAAAAGCAATTCATCATTTTTAGAAACCATAAGATAGCTATCAGGACAACCATCATTCTTTAAGGACTTTAGGGACACATGGCCCTATTGTGAAATTTTCACTGTAAAATACAACCTCACTTTTCCAAATTTGAATCAGTTTTAAATCTCCTAATGTAGAAAGGTATGTCAAACATATTCTTTTGGGAAATGTCTTGCAAATGAATTTTCATAGTTTTGGGTTTTGTGGGGTTTCTTTGTCTAAGCAGGAATTTCAGATACACCCCCTTTACTTTAGAATACTGAGAACTGTGGTGGCAATGTTACCATCAACTTTGCCTTCCTAGAGGAAAACAAACCATTATTTTCTCAGTTGAGAGAAAGAAACAAAAAGGTAAACGAAAGGGTTGCCCCTATAGTGATCTCATGCAAGCACTAACATAATGCACTATGAAAATATTAATCCTTTTACTGTTGCTTTTAATAGCATATTAACAAAATCTGAAAAGTGTGACCAGAGGGAGGGAAGGCAAAGACTCCAGGGATAATTTTCTTATTTTGCTTAAAAGCAAAATTCTCCCAAACCCCTTATTTATTTCTATTTTAGTAGATATAATTTGAAAATGCATTAGAAGGTTATAAAATGGTTGTTGAAAAAAGGAAAATATTTTGTCTAGCATATCTATAATGATATTTAAAATCTTGATAAATGTGGACTCCTCTTTCTCAATTATCAAATTCAATATTGTATTCAAATTAGTCAGGTTAATATAACATTAAATAATAATTCATCAATTAAATAATAATTAATAACTCAGCATAAATAATATCTATGTACTTAGGGGAAAAATGGGATTTTATGATCTTTAGGAGAAGGGAAACTTGAAAGGACTACAAGGATATTGAGAGGTTATACGGGGAGAAAATTAAAAGAGCCCAAGCTTAACTACAACTTAATCTCACTATTGGCATAAAGGCCCAAAAAAATAAAAAACACTTCTATAATGCATCAGAAAAAAAAAAGGAGGGCTAAGGAAAATCTCCCTCTTTTATTAATATGAGGGAAAACATAGTGACAAAGAATGAGGAAAAGGCTTGATTTAATTAATGCCTTCTTTACCTCAATCTTTAACAGCAAGAGCAATTGTTCTTAGGTTACCCTGCCCCTGAGCTGGAAGGAGATGGATGGGGGTCAGCATGAAACCCCCATAATAGAAGAAATCTATGGGGCTGGATGGGATCCACCCACCCTGAGGTACTGAGGAAGCTGGTCTAAGTGCCACTGAGGCATTTTCCATTATTTACCAGGAGTCCTGTTTGACCAGGGAGGTCTCAGTTGAGTGGACATTAAAAACCGTGACACCAGCCTCCAATAAGCGTTGAAAGGAGGATTCTGGAACTAAAGGCCTGACCTTGGTGCCAGGGAAGGTCACGGAGGAGATCATTCTGAGTGTCATCACATGGCATGTACAGGACAACCAGGAGATCAGGCCCTGTCAGCATGGGTTTAAGACAGGCAGGTATAACTTTACCAACCTGATCTCTTTCTGCAACAGGGTGATGTGCTTAATAGATGAGAGGAAGGCTGTAAATGCATCTACACAGACTTAGTAAAACATTTGACACTTTCCCACAGCATGGTGCTGGAAAAGCTGGCAGCCCATGGCTTAGACAGGCCTTTTGCAGGGTAAAGAACTGGCTGGATGCTCAGGCCCAGAGAGTGGTGGTGACTGTTCTCCAGGGCTCAGTGTTGGGTCCAGTTCTGTCTAACATCTTCCTCAATGATCTGGATGAGGGGGTTGAGTGAACCCTCTGCGAGTTTGAAGATAACACCAAGCTGGACAAGATGTTTGCTGTTCTGCTGAAGGGAAGGAAGGCTCTGTAGAGGGATCTGGAGTGGATGAGTCAATGGGCTGAGGCCAGCTGCATGAGGTTCAACAAGGCCAAGAGTCAGGTCCTTCCACCAAGTCACAACAACCCCAGGCAGCTCTAGAGGCTCGGCAAGAGTGGCTGGAAGGGTGCTCAGTGGAAAAGGAGCTGGGGGTGCTGTTTGACAGTGGCTGAACATGACCCAGATGTGCCCAGGTGGAGAAGAGGGGGAAAGGCAGCCTGGTCTGTGTCCGAAATAGTGTGGTTGGCAGGACCAGGCCACAGACTGTCCCCTTGTACTCCGTACTGCTGAGGCCACACCTTCAGTACTGTGTTCAGGTTTGGACTCCTCACTACAAGAAGGATACTGAGGCTCTGAACCATGTGTGGAAAAGTGGAGTGGAGGTCGAGAAGAGTCTGGAGCACAAGCCTTAAGAGGAGCAGCTGAGGAAGCTGGGTCTTTTTTAGGCTGGAGAAAAGAAGGCTCAGGGGAGACATTATTGCTCCCTGCAACTGCATAAAAGGAGGACATATTGAAGGGGGGGTCAGTCTCTTGTCCCCCCTTCTACCCCCCCAGGTAATAAGTGATAACACAAGAGAAACAAACTCCATTAGAGCCAGAAGAGCTCTAGATTGTATATTGGGAAAAATTTCTTCACTGAAAGGGTTGTCAAGCCCTGGAACAGGCTGCCCAGGGCAGTGGTAGAGTTGCCACCCCTGGAGGTGTTTCAGAGACATGCGGGACTTAGGGACATGACTTAGGGTGGACTTGCATTTCTGGATTTACTCAATGATTTCAAGGGTCTTTTCCAACTCAGTGACTCAATGTATATATTCATGCATTATATACATGCATGTTTTCATAATATACTCACTCTTGCAAATATACATACAAATATATGTGTGTATATATATATATGTATATATCTCCATATTTATTAAAGAGGGAAAAAGCAATTATTTGACATTCTAAAGTAAACATTTCATTCCAGATGGTTTTGAGTGCTAAAGACATAGACTTGAAAGAATGGAACAAACACAGAGAGGAAAACAGATTGTCTAGCTGAATAGCTTTAGACTGCTAGATCAAAATGACCTTTTGATATAAAAGTTGCCTCCCTCTCCACCTCCCCCAGATTGAAAGATTTTAAGAGAATAACCTCTGGTAACCTCTTTGTGCTACAGTGACATTTCTCTTTTATTCCATCATGCATATATTATGTCCTTCAGTACGTACCTGCCTCATGTATTTTAATCTAATAGTGTAGCACAGATTTCCATAGAAAATGTCATCTTCCTCCAAAGGGCTATGGACTCAAAAACATTCAGCTGAGAGATGTCTCTCCACATTTTGATGAAATAGAAATTGTTGGTTTTACTCTCAGAAGTAGAAACATAAAATATAACTTTTTCTAGTGGATCATCTAAGAGCTACAGTTTTTGAGGTGCTTGAATCGGCAGCTTCAATATTCATAGGTCCAAAACCAGTTACAGGATCCTCATTGCTGGCAGCTTGCTAAACGGAGAGATTTGAGATCTGAATCTGTGCTTTGGGAATCATGTGAGTCAGTTTTCATAGGTGTGAAGACCCAGGCTGCACCTTTGGTCTGTAGGAGCTTTATCACCTCACTGCTCTGGGATTATTTTATTGACTGTGTTATACAAAAAAATGACCACAGACTACTGTCAAATATCTCTCTTTAGAGGACGGTAATACTCATTATCACAGTGTTTGCTTGGCATCAAACCTCTGTAGGTTTGCCCCTTGTTTGTTATTCCCTTTGCCTACATGCATTACTTTGCTTATTCTTTTAGAGCATTCTAGAGGCACCATCGCTAGACTTGCCCCTCCTGCTGGCAGATAACTCAGATTTGCCCAAAGCTTCAGCTAAAAATCTTCTAGCCACACAATGCTTCAGCAATTAAAATAATTATATCTGCTCCCATTATCATATTTCCTAAGTAAACACACCCTCATTAAATGCAGCACTGTTTAATTTTTAAAAGTGAAGAAAGAGAAAAAAGGTCAGTGTTATTGCTGATTTATATAACTGAAATAATGCAGATTCACAATCAAATATATTTTATTTGAATTATATGAACTTGAGTTTATAGTATCATGCCCATGAAGCATTTAATTCTTCAGTGTTTCCTTAGAAAAGAGGCTATATTGCCAAATTTGGTTGAAGATGTAGACACTGGAAAACAGGATAAAACAACCCTCTATGAAATAATTTTAATAATGCAAAAAAGATAACCAAGGTTTGAAATTTGCTTAGGATAAGAATTTATTTATAGAATTTACAGCAAAAAAATTAGGTATGAAAGCTTTAACAAGTAATTTGACTGGAAAGCTAAAATAAATTGGGGTTTGGTATGCCAAGTTTAGGGAAATTAAATCTAAAAGTAATGATAATAGTATGTTGCAGTTGGAAAAAAACTGGGAAAATACATTCTTCAATGTATAAAAGGGATAGCTTCTGTTGGTCATTCTTACTGACACAATATCTCCTTTGCAAAACAGATGGGGCTCTGTGCTTTAGTAAATACACTAGTTATCTTCAGTGATAGTCCATAGTTTTCATGGTCCTTTTTTCCTTCATCACAGGTCTGGACCTAAAGTCAGGCATTTGATAAATGCACAGATTTATAGACTTGCCCACAATACTGTGTATCCTTACCTTTGTGCATTTTATGCATTTGTGAAGACAGTAGTTCATGATTCAGCCTGAAAAGACAAGAATCCTTCTCAATGCATGAGTTATGTCTTTTTGATCTGAAAATCAACATAACTGATAAATTTACTATCATATCTGTTAAAGGCTTTGTACCTGTAAGTTTCCAAGCACTACTTAAACATTTTTTGTTGCATGAGGAGTTTAAAATTCACTTTGAGTTTAGAACATGCCATTTCTAAAGGAGGTGCTCTAAAGCTAAGTTTTTGGTAGTATCACTCCTCCATAAAGAAAGATGTTCATCCTGTCACTTCTTAGGGTAAGCAAATCATCTTTATCTTTCTCCTTACTTTGCAGAACAATTAGTGAAGGCAGTGGAGGTCTAAATTATCATGCATCCACTGATGTAATTCTTTTTAACTCAACTACTCTGTCTTGGCCTACATTAGCTGTGTGTGACATCTGCAACCTATCCATCAAGTGTTTAGCAGTAGCATTATAACTAAGCTGACAAAATTCCCATATGTATTAGATTTTTAAGCAATTGGAAGAATTGGAGGAAATGAGCCAACACACTTTCAAAGTGCATAGCCACATTGTCTTTTTGTATCTTATTACTTGGGCTCATTTTACTCTGCAAAACGTGAACAAAACCCACGTTCCATTACTAGGAATGAGACAAAGCACTCTGAGGTGTTGATACAATCTGAGAATGCCATACAAGATGTACAAACTTTTAATTTAAACAGTGCACACTGAGGGAGTCAGGATGCACTTATAAATTAGGCTTATAAAGTATTCATCAGATTCCTTTTGTGCATTGAACTGCTGCATATGCATTTTACATTTGCTTTGCCTTCTACATCTCTCTCTTGATCCTTCTGTATGCAATTCATGCAAACTTAGTCTCAAGTTCAGTTAGAATCACTGGACAAATCCGTATATTTGAGAAGTCTACAAACTGAATTTCCCTACATGCCTGGTATTTCAGTGTATGTCTGTGACTCTAAGGTCCAAAAATATAATTGTTTACAAACTTCATACACCCACTGTGGAACAGTTACAATTTACACAGGCTGAGAATAATTTTCTCAAGAGTCTATTTCACAAAGATCTGTGCAGACAAAGTAAAAGGACTACAAGATTACAATTATTCTGATTTAAAATAATTATAGTTTTGGGCATTTGACCATAAAGTTAAAAAAAAATAAAATATAAACAGAAGTGCATGCACTGTTTCTGACACGTTTTTTCATTTTCCTCCTCATCTCCTCCTCTTCTTTTCAGTTCCTCCCTGGAAAGTGATTGGCAGATTTTACAACAAAGGAAAAACAATCCTGAAGATTGTTCCTTCTTTGTGTTTCAGAGACCTTCTTTCTTTGACAGAGAATTTAAGGAATCAAGGTAATTGCTTCTACTCAAGAGATTCTAATCCAATTTAAGAAGAAAAATTGAGTGAAGTGTGGGAGTTGAAAGAGGAACAGAAAAGATTATCTTACATGTTGTGGCCATGACTGAAAATCAAAAAAAGAGTAAGTTATGCTTATAGTGGTTATGCTGATGTAATTATCCAAAGAAACCTACTTTCTAATTCTTCTTAATAGCTCTAGTTTTAATGGGAGGGTTTATGCATAAATATATCTCTAAAAAAGGCAATGTTTCTGATTAAAATAGCTACATTTACTTATAAAATATATCCAATATATTCCAATAAATTTCTTTTGGAATTGCCACTTCCATGTATGTATGATGCATGTATGCATCACATGTGGAAGTGTGTGTCAAGGAAGCAAAAGGATCACTATCCTAATTGCAACAGGTAATGTAATTACCATATCTGATGGCCATCATGAACACACCTCAGTTCAAAGAAATTACAAAGATGTAACTCAATTAAATGATACTTGCCTACAAAGGAAATGCACAGTGATACCAAAAACTTCGCTGTTACAACACAAATGAAAAATAAGTTCTCAATGGAGACATAAAACACACTGTCTAAAAAATAATGTATAGCCATGCACTGAATGTTGACATCACAATGTGAGAAACAGGGGAAAACTATATAAGAATGAATAAGAATGTGTTTTACTGAACAGTAAGGAACCCAACAGTTTTGTATTAGTCTGCAGGTCATAAGTGGGAATCTAGAGATTATCTCCATTGGGATTTAAAAGAAATCTTTAAACTCATCTGTAAACAAATCAAAAGTAGCTGTTGTTCACTGCACACCTGTGATAAAAGCTCTGTTATATGAAATAAATTCCATGCTACCAAGAGACACTCTTCCTGCTCTGAAGACATAAGGGACATTTCAGTTCTGCCTGTGTGCTTGTATGGATGAGAGAAGGAGCTAGGGCATGACTCATTCTAACAGACAAAACCTATTCCCAGAATAAATGCTCAGACCCTAAAAATAACAAGACAAACAAAATGTGCAAAAGAGAAAAAAGAGAAAACATCTTACATAAATAAAGGAGTGAAAGAAGAGATAGCCATCTGAGATATCAGTTAAGTATAAAATAATGCATTGGTAAGCAAGCAAGGAAAAGTAATCATTCAGAGCTTAATGTCTTATGCCATTAATATCATGCATGCCTAAGTTGTCTCCTACAATATTGCTTCTAAAAATATCACATTTTTGTCTTCCACAATTTGCAAAAAGAAGTGCACTTCACAACCATTAGGCACATCTCATTTCTGTGATAGATTCTCAGTTAATGTCAACTACTGTGACTTCATCCGTGGCAGTGGAGCTTTATTATATTAATTAAAGATTTTAATATTTTCCTTAGATATTCTACAGAATGTAGAATTTTGTGCAAGTAAGAAAGCTATGAAGAAGAAAAAATGTTCTTAGTATTCAAATCCAAATAAAATCAACACCAAATAAGCTCCCACAATTAGAATATTAAAAAGAAAAAATTATGGTTTTATCAATACCCATGGAAAAGGTCCTCTCTAATTTCATTCTCTGGTATAACCCCCTTCAGGCAACATATTGCAATATCTATTTTTCATCCAACAGCAGTCCTCAGTTCCTAGACTGGCCAGAAGACCATTTGTGGGGAGAAAAATTCATCTATCCCAGACATAATATACTATTTATTTATCTATCATAAATATTTGATTCATTTAGAAGATCCCAAATCCTCTAGGGACTGTAGCAAATCTAAAAGTTGTTCCTAAATGATAAAGTAAATGTTTGAGTTTCTGAGCTGCCTAGCCACTAGGTAATAAAAACCTACAAAAATACTGACAACAGTTTGTTGTATGGGACGTATTCTTGCCTACTCAACATCAGAGCTGGCATGCACCCCAAATTTTGCGAAGTGTAATGCATTAGATGTCCTTGCAAATTGGCACAAAGCTGCCAAATCAGCACACACAAAGTCTGGTTGGTTACTGCTAGAGGGTTTTGTGTGAGGACTAATGTCTTGAAGTCACTGAAAAATAATGATATTTTTGTTTTAGCTTAAGATTACTCAGCATCTTTATCTGTTGTTTGTTCTTCAGCAGTGCTTCAAGGAATTTGAAAATGGCTGTGACAGTAAAAAAGAATGGAAAATGCAGATAGGTAGAGACAATAAAATGCAGATAGGTAGAGACAATATACTCACACATCAAAGCTTATACTTTTTCTTGCATTGATAGTGATTCTGATCTCTAGTTTTTGGAGGAACTAGCATTTAGCAGTCCATTGGAGGATGGCCAAGCAATATTTCAGTTTGATTTATTGTTTTAGATGCAATGCCTTGGAAGAGAAATCTGATTTGGCTCTCAGATTAAGAAAGTAGTACCGAGTGAAAATGTTAATTAGGCTCCTAGTGGCCACTTTACATAGCAGCCTTCTGTTTCAAAGAGCAGTTCTTTCTGTGCCACAAGAAGCTGCACCAGTGCACCTTTCCCTGAAGATTTCCAGCAGCAAAATTGCATTAGAAGATGGCAAAAAATGTGTTACTCTAATAATATTAATTTTCCATGTAAGTAGTTACATTTGCCACAGGAATGCTATATAATTGTATTTTGATGGCGGTGTGTCTTGTGGTATGTATTATTGAGTAGAAAGAAGTCAACATTATAAAGAATTCAGAGGGGCTATGGCAGACTTAAAGGACTTTTTCAAGTGTAAAATGGAATTCCTTGGAACAGATTCCAATGGTAATGTAATTCTTACACATAATATATGTAATGCACAATCTCTTTATCCCAATGCATAATTTTCTTTTCTCCTGAAAAACAAATACGCATCTCCCTATGCTTGCATGCAGTTTACAGCCAGGGAGCAATGTTATGTTCATGTTATGGTGACTCCACTGTGCTTTTTTGGCATGTAATTCATGCATTGAACTGGCCTGCATTGTTTGTAACATGTTGTGAATGTGGAAACATGACTGATTTGACTTATTTCAGAATGCACTAAGGGATTTGGGATAAGAATGCAACTTTGCCTTTGTAATAAAATGCCATGAAGACAGAATCAAGCAGTAAACACTTTTTAGGTAACACAAAGGACAGTCCTGAGATTCAGTTATTGGAACAGAATTTAAAAAAAATTTGACCCAGCTTCAGATTCTTCTGTAAACCTCCTTTTCTTCTGGTCTAAGTATTGAAAATTTGTGACTGCTGAATTCTCTGATGACAGAAACATGTGTTGGTAGAGGGACAAGGACATATCCCCGTTTCTTCAACAGTAAATATGGAAATCTGATCCAAAAGTAAGAAGTGATCAATCCCAGATCATTAAAGATGGGAAAAGTTGATGGAAAATTAGATTTTTGGCTCATTTCCTAAGTGACTATAACTGTACTAATGTAAGAAAACCTTTCAGATCCGTTCTGTGGCCCTGGCACAGCAGAATTAGTCTGTGTGACTAAACCCTCGTGTTTCCTTGGGTTTCACTGTTTGCACACAGGGAAGCATCTCTGGCTTGTGTTATCTTTTGAACAGGAGCCAGGCAGAGGTTATTTGGCACGAGCTGCAGCCATGCCTGAAAGCAAGCTGACCTCTGCATGAAATGCTTTCATGCCTGACTTCAGACCATGCTTCTGCCAGATTTAATTTCCTAGGATAGATGTAACTAACAATGAACTGCAGTGACAGTAAGGTTCACCAATATGATGAGGGACTGTACTTCTCAAGAAAGAACAAAATGTAGGAACAGCAGGAAGGATTTTTTTTTTTTTTTTTTTTAGGCTTTTATGTCTCAGCTTTTCACATCAGAGCAGATGTTGACAGGCTGGGCTGACTGCAGCTCAGTGCTGCTACACCAGCTCCACCTGTTGCATCCTCTCAATGGACCCTGCCTTTGGGCCAGGAAAGGACTAGTTGACATCCAGGCATCTTTATTAACATGTTTTCTATAAATCTAAATTACTGCTCCTGCCTAGACTAGCTTGAGTGGATCTTGAGATATTTCTTAATTCTCTGCGTAATTGCATGTGGTGTAGCAGGATGCAGAAACCCAATTGCAACAAGGATCTCATTCTTTTGAGCATCCTCACATGCAGTTTTCCTCTGCCACTGTTTTTTAGTCCAGCATATTGAATCCATCACACACCCAGATTAAAAGGAGATTACATGGATGAGCTGAGTGAAAACTTACTTTCAGGTTCAACTGTTCAGGAACTGGCTTTCTCATCAAAGTCCTATCCTCCCTCACATTCCCTGAGGAAATTTGGATGAAAAGTTATTGAGATATGATCAGTATGCTGCCACTTTCTCAGCTGGGCTTTTCTGATTGAAACAACCAATTTTGATTGCAAACAGAATTGCAATGCCAGAGTTTACATTGCCTGTGTCGCCAACTTAATAAACAGAGCAAAGAAACCCTGGCACAATGCACAGCACAGAGCTGGAGCAAAGTCACTGCTAGCTACTGTCTCCAGTGAGGGAAAATACATGGAAGATTTCCAGGTCTGTGGATTTTTCCTCTGGCTTTATTCCAGATAATGGAATATCAAGGATGATGTATTCAAAATCACAATGGCTTTGTGAAAAAATATTGTGGATTTTTATGATATCACCTTCCAGTGGATATACTCTGTCTGACAGCTTCTTATGGGTGATGGTTGTTTCAGATGGTTTCTGTTGTGTCTGTTTATCAATGCCTAGCATTTATTTTGAGCTGATTTTTTTTTTTTAATTTTCCATATAGAATAAGTGATGCATTCCAAGAAAGTCAATGTGGAAATAATGAAAATAAAATCAAGTTCAAAATATGAAAGCATCAATTTTTAATACTCCAGACAGTAAGACTGATGGCCACAGGAAGTCCTAAATATGTCTCTTGAGTCTTCTTAAAATAGTGCCCATATCCTCATAGCACATATATATAGATATACTTTTAAATGATCAAATCTGAAGATTCCAGAGGAAAAAAAAAATCTATTTTATCCAACAAACAACAACAACACCTCCACAAGGCAGTTAAATTGCACAGTGCTTTGAAAATATGAGCAATGAAAGTCTTCAGTGTTTCACCTGATTTATGACTGACACATTTTTATGTCCACTTTCAGGTAAGAAAATGATTTGGAGCTTTGCCATACCACCAGCATCTATAAGATACAAGTGAGACTGCTATATATGATGTAAACAAAGAATGTTATGTTTTCTAAATATATACATTCACTTGTTTCTTTTGCCACCTTCCAAGCTCTACATTTCACTGTTGAGAAAGTGACTGAAGTATTGAAAACAAGTATTTTTACGTGCATGCAAAATATGACTTAGCTACAGTAGTAGGAGGACTCAGAGCAGCATACCAGTATATTTTATTGGCAGAAAATGGAAACTTACAAAACTAAGATTTTAGAAATTTATAATTAGTTTTTCAATATGCCAAAATAAAATATATTCACAAATTATTCACAATTTCAATTACTTACATGGAAAAAATACTTGCAAATTGACATTTTTGTGGTTGTTTTTATTGAGATTCTACTTCTGCATTCAAGTATGATTTAATATTTGCTACCTGAAATAAGAAAAGTATCCCTACTGGAATTCCTTTTTTTTTTTCCCTTTTAATTAGTCAAGTCAAAATGTGTAAGGTTTGTGCAATAAAGTAAACTTAAAAGCTGGGTATTGAATTCTAAATCCATTGTAATTTTATTCCATGTAATCTCATATTTTTTCTAGGGTGGAGATGATTTTTTGGTTGTCCTGGGAAAAACATACAATTAACAGTGGGCAAAAAATTACCACAGCTATTTCCATACTCTGTAGACTTATTGTAAAGCACGGAGACATTAATCCAAAATTCAGTTATTTGGAATGCATGGAGATATTGATCAACACCATTTATTATCTGCTTTTCATCATTTGTTTTTGTAATATCATAGATGTATATTATGGCTTTACAGAGAACTCCCTGTGTTTGCTTTTGCTTTGGTTTTCAAAATATTTATGTTAGGAAGACCTTATATGACAGATTATGAAATACTTATGGAAAAAAATGTATCAGAGCAACCGGCGTCAAATTTACCCTTTTGCTAAAAAAGATATGAATGAGGCTGTGATGGACTCTTGAAAAAAAGAATAGTTTCTTGCTAGGGAAGAAGCTTTCTGACTAATCTGTTAAGAAGAAACGTGCATAATTAATACATACAGTATTATTTAATGCATACAGTGTTAGCCCCTTGAATTAGTTTGCAGTGTTCAAGGATATCCTTGAATCTGCAGGTAGATCAACATCAAATGATTATTTGTTTAAGTCCTCACCTATGTTTTTAAATCACGTGGGGTGATATGATTTTCCACATGGCTGCAGTCTTCTCTTAATCAACTCTGAGTTTTGCTAGGATAATCTGTCTTTCCTCATGTGCCTAAAAACTTCAGAAGCCAGATGTGAATTACATTTTTAAGCAGTATCCCATAAGATTTCAAACCTCAAAGAGGTAATGGGAGAAAAGCCACTTCCTGCTGGACGAGGCTTTCATGCCATTGAAAAATTTAACAGCACTTTCCACATGTGGCCACATGAGGGACGTAAGTCTGACATACAGAAATGCCTATTTTTATTTAATGAAAACACCTGTTCTGGAGAAAATTAGTTTTGAACACTCATCATATCTTGGCTTTGGTTGTTTGCTTCAAAGTTTTTAAATACAGCATCTTTGGTATAATTTTAAACAACTGTATAACTTTCACTTTATATATACCTGAGAAAAAATAATTCTTATTTCCCATCCTTCTACCAGGAGACACTTCAATTTTCCTCACTTGTCAATTACTAGTGAAATGAAAAATAACAGACAAAATAAAATTTTCTCCATGCAAATGAACAGATGTTGTTCTTCAAAGTATTGCAAAGTTTTGCATTTCTCATTGAAAAAGAAAATTGTTGGGAAAATTGATTAAAACAAAAAGGAAATGTTGCCACAGACTTCTAAAACAGAACAAACCAGTGTAAAATCACATTAAAATTACAGTAAGAGAATGCCTAGGGGAAGAGACCAATTCCAAGAAATGTTTGATAAATCATTCTTCACCCTGCAGGGTATCTGAGGAAGGCACAGTGCTCAACTTGAATGATTTACAAGCTCACTGTGGGGAACAAACAGGGTTATAATCAAAGATTACTTAGTAATAACACTTAATTGAGGCGCAGAAAGTTACTATTTTATCTGAATACAGGCAACAAGCTAAATGAGAATGAATGAAGATTCAATATTTAAAAGATACTTCCCCTTTCACAATGACAATCTGAAAAAGAAAAAAAAACAGCAAAACATTTTAGTCGGTTCTTTCTTAAGATTTGCTTTTGTTTGGCTTTTTTTCTTGTTACCTTCAAGTACTTTGAAACAGGATTATCCCTTCCTGCTCCTTTTTGCACTCCTGAGATGTTTCCTAAAGACAATTTTCTATCCTACTTTCATGCTAATTAATACATGGCAGGGTACTATCTTGTGCAGTGTCCATTGGTGCCACTAACTTCTTGCTTTTTCTCTCAGTAATTAGCATGAGATGATGAAAGGAGACATTTTTCACTAATCACTACTCATACAGTTTGAACATGTAAGGCCCTATAGAAGGATGAAGCTCAAAATTTCCAGTTCTTTCCCTCAAGGCCTAAGTCCATCTTTGACTGGCTTCATCTTTTCTCCTGTGGCTAAAACTTTTCATTTACAGATTGAATTTCAGTGATGTTAAATGATAAGCTCAAAAGATTGAGAATAGAGGAGGATTCCAGTTTGTATTAATAGGAAAAACTTGTGTGAAAAAACAATGACATCAATTTATATATATAATTATTGTAATGCTAACTGCCATAGGCCTGATATTTAGCAATACTACCTGAGTATTATTTCTTTCTTCCATTACATTTGGCTACACTTCTGAATACTCATTCCTTAAGGAACTTAGCTGGGAGTATGAGATGAGTCTCACATTGTCAGTATGGCATTCTCCTGAGACCTCTTTACTACTTAAATTTTGCAATTTTAATTTTTTTTTCCCTGAATTAACGATTATTTCTTTCAGCTTTTGCCTTCTCACAGTCATTCAAACTATCTTCTCATTCATCAGCCTATTTTTATGCAATTAATATTATCAACATGAGTTGTAGTATAGGTCGTTGGGAATAAGTTAGCCTTATATACATACTCAGAAGAGTAGATTGCAAGCTTTTTTATTACCCTCACATTACAAATATATTGGAATCTGGCTAAAACAACATTGTGATCTCAATAGGAAATATAAGTGTTTGTAAGGTATCTAATCTTTTTTCCTTTTTCATTCATAGAAACTTAAAAAAGAGGCAGCACCAGTATTTTCTTGAAAAAACAGTAATAGATCATTTTAGCTAGTAAGATCAGCTGAGTTATTATATGACTAAGCTGATACAGCCAGTTTTATTGGTCAGCTCCTATTCAACTGAAGATTTACAGGTGGATATGACATGCTCTTTTCCTGTAATCACAATGATCTGCTCTAATACTTCATCTCAGGCAATCTTTCTAAGTCATTGTCTCTGGCCCAAACCCTTCACTGTGGGTTTTTTTTTTTTCAGAAGCTGAATAGTTTTCTTCCTTTCATTATGGAAGACTCATAGTTTCTTTGTCTGCATTTTCTTCGTCCAAGAGATTTACTATGACCCATGGTTTAAATAAGAGCTGTATATAGTTCTAAAGCTTGCTTATTTCCTTCTTGAATGTCATTCAGATTTTGTCAATAACCATCTGGCAATATGATGTTCTGGCTATATAATTCCTCCTCAGGTATTGTTTCAAAGGCTGATGTCATTTATGCTTTAGTTTTTATGGGGTTTCAAAATATTTTTTAAAGATTTTTCACATAGTTCTACATCACCTTTTCTCTAAGGTCCTTATTAATGAGTTTAATATACTAGTAATGTAATTTCTTGTCCCATTTCTACAATTTATAATCTGTAAGATTTATTTTCTTAATTTTGTTTAGAATTGTTCTATGTGTTAGTGATTGCATGTAGCTGATCTAGCAGAAACCTGGTTTACCATATTTGCTTCATTATTACTGCTGTGTCAAGAGCAGTTAAGCAATACAGTGAGAATTTTCTATAAGCCTAATAGTTCCCAGATTGTTTGTAAAACTGGATGTGATGTTTTGAACATGAAAAATTTTTATGGGCTTGTGAAATACACAATGTTAGGCAGAAAAATAAACTTTATCTTATAAGAACAAAATTTTATAAACAAATACTCTAGAAAAGGAGTGGGGGGTGGGAATTCAAAACAAAAGCAAGGAGCCTCCCCTTGAAAGACCTCCAGTTTCTTGTTTTGAGGCAATTCGAGTATACCCAGCCTGTCCATGTCAGAAACTTGTGTGACTTCTTTTAAATCTTGAAATTATACTGTTTCTATGTAGCCTATTAAACAGACCATTCCAGCAAGTCTTATATTAAGAAGCACATTTCCCTGATCTATCCAAAATTTCTTTGCTGTAAATTAAGCTGGATACTTAATGTACTGCATTCATAGGACATGATGAACAATTGATCATGCTCATTAACAGCAACTTCTTATACTGGAAAATTCAGTCTTTTCTAGTCAGAGGCAAATTCCTTTAACCTGTCATGACATGCAAATTTTCAGTGTTTTTGGTTTAATTTTGATGATGTTATTTTCACTCTAAACTTTTCATAAATGCCTTGTGAAAATAATGTCTTATACGGATCAAAGTATTTTCTATTGCTGGTAGTGCTTCTATCAACCTCTACTAGAAATCCTGTTCCCCTTTGCTTGCCTACCTAGTAAGTATTGTCTGTTTGGTGGTGTCATTAGCATCAAGACAACTGATGATTATGGTGCAAAGGACTACTCTGAACTCTCAGGCCGTCTTCCAAAGGGCCTGAGTTCCCTTTCTGACCAATGTGATTTTAACATTTTCTCATAATTTTCTCCATTATCCATTATCCAATATTCTCCAATATTTTCTAATGAAAATATTGAGCACTACCAGACTTACAAAGAAAATTATATATCCATAGTCCTGCAATAGCTAGATCCTGCTCTGTCCCTTGGCTGCCAATATTTATCACTTTTAGTAGATGCTGTACTTGGTCTTAGCCAATTTAATCTATTTTCCCCTTTGCTGCTGCTGCTGCTGCTGCTACTACTACTAGTAAACATATCTTGAATCTTTAGTGCTCCTTTTCCTCCCCTTATCATAGAAATGCACTGAGTTGCTACACATCTTTTAGAAAATGACCCTTTAACAGGAAATCAATGGGCATCATCCTCGAAGCACCTTCTGCAGGCATCTGAGGTGTTTCCAGCTCTGCAGAAATTCTCAAAGACAAGCTGCAACATTCAGTGCTTGCTTTAAGCTTTTTTTAGGCCACATTTCATCACACAATATCCTCATTGCTATGTTAGATGAAAGCCAGTTGCCTTGGTCTTGGCTGAGATAGTTTCTTCCCAGTAGCTGACACAGTTCTGTGTTTCAGATTCAGAATGAGAATAATGTTGATAACACGGTGACCTTTTGGGTTTTGCTGATTTGTGTTTATCCTAAGTCAAGGATGCTTTTATGTGTGTGTGTCTCATGCTGCTCCAGTGAGAAGATACACAAAAGAAACTGAGAGGAAGCACAGCTGGGACAAGTGATCTGAACTGGCCAAAGGGATGCTCCACATCACAAAATGTCATACCTATTAGATACACTGGGCTGAGCTACCCAGAACTGGGGACTGATCTGAGTTCAGGAAAAGGGGCCTGGCATCGGTCAGGGGATGGTGAGGGATTGTATGGCACATCACTTGTTTGTTTGTGTCTATTACTATTACTATTACTATTACTATTACTATTACTATTACTATTACTATTATTTACCATTATTATTGTGTTTTACTTTGTTTTAAATTATTAAGCTATTCTTATCTGAACCTGTAAGTTTTACTTTTGATTCTCCTCCTCATTCCACTGGGATGGGGGGGAAGAGAGGAGGGTTGAAGGAGAGTCCACATGGTGCCTAATTTCTGGCTGACCTTAAATCACACCACCATTAAAAGATTCAGTCTGTATTTATTTTCATTCTTCTGTAATACTTAAAATGGAGGAAAACCTTTAACATTTGAGCAGTAATAAGCCCACATAGAAGAAAACATGCTTGGAAATATTAATGTTATTACTATATTAGGTTTTTAGTAACTTGTACAGTGAGTATAATGAAAAGAATATTTGGAGGAAAGTGGTATTTTAGTCTGCTTACTAAAATGAAGTGCTATTGAATGGAGAGATGTTGTTCCCATCTTCCCTTTTGATCTTTCTGAGTAGCACTATCTGTATAATATACCTCTACAACTAGCTCAATGACTTCCCTGTACCCTGCTGGTATGTAAGCAGAAGCTGAAAACCACTTAGGTTCTTTAGGACCTTCCCAAATGTTAACCAGTGAAAGAAAACCAAACCTAAACATACCAAGGAATTCCATAGTGATTTCTACCAGACATCCGGAAGATTCATGCAAAATTTATGAGTGGCCACTGCCTGTAGGAACATGACACGTCAATAAAAGGACTTCTGAAGTAATTTTTCAGGTGGCTATCTTTCCTATAGTACGAGTATTATTTAAGTTCTCACTCCATTAAGCAGCTAGGATAAAGTCAGATCACCAGGTACCCCAACATTCTTCTGAATAGTTTTGGTCTTTTTTATTGAAAGTTTGTCTCATCATCATGTTCTTGGATGAAATGCTAATTTTTTTGTGGAAATCTCCAGCCTAGGCAGTGTCATTTATCACAGTTTCTGACATAGTGAACAACAACAGGAAAGCAGAATAGAGGCTGGCTTTCAAAATATAGTACATAAAACTTGTTTTAATATCAAGTCATGGCTGGAAGTAACATTTAAAGATGGCCCTTTTGTCAGTCAGCTCGAGACAGTTTTCAAATGCATTCTAAAATGTACCTTGTTCTGGATAAACATTTTTTATGGCTGCATTTAAATTAGTCATCTGGTTCAAACCCTTTTGTAATAATAAAGACAGATATAGTTGAATCTCTACCTGTAATAAGTGATTTACATCTTGTCTTGGGGATATGCTTATTTAGATGTTACTTAGAAAACCTAAAGAAAGGTAGAAAGTGAAAAAATGTAGACCATAAAAACATATAAACCAAATATCTAGAGATCCATTCACTGTGACAGAAAAAAGGAATGCAAAATATGATCACATTAGAGAAAGTATCTTTTGCAGACACTGTGTGGGACCATAAATAACCATAAAAAATGCAAAGTAATACTGAATCATCATACCCGTGGTTAAGAAAACAACATGGAAGAAAGACTAGGATATAATGGACTCTGATAAATAATTCAGATTGTATTCAAAAATATTTTTGTCACAATTTATGAAGACTGTTGACTGGTCTGGTGCCTTGCTGAGCTCAGCACATAGCTGACGAGGAGTTAATTGAAACTAAATCCAAGGAAAAAAGAGGTTATGCCTGCAGGCAGAAGAAACCCCCTAGGGAGCTTTCCATCATATTTGCTTCTTCATTTGAAGACATGTCGCAGAAATCATCAAAGCAGCCTTTGGTTTCTAGACTCCCCTCTGAACTTGGACTTATAAATAGCACAAGCGCCAGGGCTAAGAGACAGCTTCTCACTTTTTGTTTGGTGATGAAATGACCTTAATCATGTATACCTTCTTTATCTCATGAAATAATTATCATGGTGAAGCTTACTGAAGCCTGAACACAATAAATACCTACACCCACGGCTGTGCTCTTGGCAACAGCTCCTATAGGAAGAACACTGAGTCACATCTAATGTTTCATCTAGTGTCTTCCAGTTGTTGACTGAGCAGGGTCATAGTTACTCTGACCTTTGGAATTTAACCACTCAACTTCATGAGAAAGCAGGTAAGTCATCACATATTTGGAGACTAAAATAAAAGAATGGAATTCATTGATTGGAGACACAGAAAAAGACCATAATATTCATCACTTTCTAATCCAAATGCGAAGCACAGTACTTAGAGGCTTCTTATAAAAAAAGTTGAAACTATATAAATATTCAAGAAAAATTGACCTTAAAACACCAGATTTTATGAATGTCAATTTAATATAGGAAAATAAAGGACTTTTTCCCCTTCTGAAAAATGAGAATGATGACTACTAGCAATATAAGTTAGGTTTGTGTAAATAATATTCAGGAAGGTCTGAAAAGAATTAAAGAAACAAAGAAATTCCACTTCACTCTAAATTTTGTTTCTTGATCATTAAATAATTTAAAATCTAATGGTCTATGACACTTTTTTTTTCTTATTTCTGGGCATATCTAGCAAAAGCAAATGTTTAGGTCTACATAATTAAGTTTTAATGCCATAGACTTTATGCCACACCGGAAATATGAAGCTGATCTCTCCTTCCACTTCCAACTTAGTTGTTATCCTACTAGAACAGGATGCTGGAGACCCATTATAAAGATTATCTTTGTCTTGTCTCTGAAGCCTTTTCCTTTCATACAGCACATACCAACTTCTTCCTTACAGCAGCTACCAACTGGGCTGTAAGAGACACTGGGTTGTTTGCATGACATACACTGAAAGTGATATACTTCATATGAAATTATTTACAGACTAATATTGAAAGAAATTATTGAGACAGTGAGAAAAATTCTTTGAAGGACCTCTTTTGAGTTAGATAAGTGGAGAAGAGACTCTATTGCTTAATTAGGTTTTCTAGGGATACTTCTGTTCATCAAAGTAATTCCAATCCTACATGAATAAAACCCAATGTTTTGCAGCTACAATTAACTACTTCAATATTTCACTTTTGATTCTTTTATCTTTTAGTACCCAAAATCTATTGCTTGAATTCCTCATAACCAGAAGGGTGTTGTGCTTTGGTTTGGGTCTTTCTAACCAGTGTTCCAGTAAAAGCTCTATCAACCCCTAATTTGCTGATGGCTGTACTCAAGGGGCTTCAGAGTCTCAGTTGTAATGGTTCTGGAGAGAGATCTCCAATATTCCTGAGATAATAATTTCAAAAATACTACATGAAGCACTGTTTTCTACTGTGGAAGAGGTAAGTTAGCACTCCTAGAACTATGATGTGACGATCAGGAAAACACAGCAAGATTCATAAATGACATGGACCAAAGTCCATACTAAGTAGGTTTGCGGGTTATAGTAAATTGGGAGGAGCTGTTGTCTACCTTGAAGGCATAGAGGCCCTGCAGAGAGACCTCAACATGTTAGAGAGATGGGCCCTCACCAGCTGTATGAAGTTTAACAGGTGCTGGATTCTGCACCTGGGACGGGGTACCCTTCAGTTAAGAATGGTTCATTCCCAGGGGAATGAGAGGCTGGAGAGCAGCTGCAGAAAGGGACCTGGGGCCCTGGTCAACAGGAAAATATGGATTAGCGGTGCCCTGGAAGCCAGGGGACCAAATGTGTCCTGGAGGCTTCAGGCACAGCATGGCCAGCTGGGCAAGGGAGGAATTGTCCTGCTCTGCTCTGAGCTGGGGTGGCCTCACCTCAAGTGCTGGGGGCAGATTTGGGTGCCGCAATATAAGGAACACATTAAACTATTACAGAGAGTCTAACAAGGGAGGGAAACAAAGATGGTGAAGGGTCTGGAGGTGAAGCTGTATGAGGAGTGGCTGAGGTCACTTGATCTGTTCAGCCTGGGGGAGACTGAGAGGAGACTTCATTGCAGTTACAGCTTCTCCATAAGGGCAAGAGGGAGGGGCAGACACTGATCTCTTCTCCCTGGTGATCAGGGAACAGCATGAGATTGTGTCAAAAAGTATTCAGGTTGGACATTAGGAAAAGATTCTTCACCCACAGGGTGGCTTGGCACTGGAACAGGCCCTCCAGGGAAGTGGTCACAGCACCAAGCCTGCAGAGTTCAGGACACTTGGATAATACTGTTTGGACACATGGTGCAATTCTTGGGAATGGTCCTGTTCAGGGCCAGGAGTTGATGATCCTTGTGGGTTCCTTCCAACCCAGAATATTTTCTAGTTATGTGATTCTGTGATTTGGCTCCTGTTGTTATCCAGTCATTTTTCTCCTCTGAAAAAAATAAAGATGACAGTGAATAAATTATCCATTTTTCTTAAAAAGATGGTTATATGTCTTGATTTAGAAGCTACAGAAATCTAAAATAGCTATAGGTAAATTTCAGTTTTATTTATTGCTTGTCTGCTCCCAAAGCAGTGTTATTAAGGAAGGAATATCTCACAAGACCATTCACAGACTTTCTCTTATATCACATGAGGCCATAAGGGAAGAAGAGGAGATCTTGTGGTCATATTTTCACAAGCAGCTTTTCAGAAACCTGAGGATGTTCATGGACAAGGCAAGAAATGCTGCTTTCCCAAGGTGGAAAAAAGCTCAACTGACAGGTGGCAAAAAGAAAAGCTTTCAACTTTATTCTTGTGAGTAAAACACAATAATGTGTTTTACTCACAAGAATACCATTACTCTTGTGAGTAAAACCCTTCTCTTGCTCCAGGAAGGGAGCTGTGGGAAGCATGCCCAGGACATGCAGGGCCCAGTGTTCACTTCAGCTATAGTAAATTAATAATCTTGGCAGCAATGTGGCAACTGTTCCCTCTTGTTAGCCTTTTAAACCATCCTTTGGGCAGAAAAAAAACCCAAACTGAAAGTCCAGAGAAAAACTGGAGATCAAAATTCCAGCTATTTTGGAAGGAGAATGAGCTGATACGGCAATGACACGAGTGGCATCAGCTTCAGGAAGAAGTTTTGTTAATGCAATTTGTGCATAGGAGCTAGTGTTGTAAAGGCTACAGCCCACCTTTAACCTCTCTCTCTGCCTGCTGAAAGATGTGGTGTTCAGGTCACCTCTTTCTATCTCATTTTAGCTGAATCAGTGACCCATAAACCAAACACTTCCTCCAGGGTAAAAAATGCATGAGCTTGTTCTTTAATCCATGTCCTTAGGGTAAATGCTTATTTTAAGTCTCTCCACTGCCTATTAACTTTAGCAAAAATTGCTATATCTTCCCCGTTACAAAAAAAAAAAAAAAAAAAAAAAAAAGAGAGAGAGAGAGAGAGAAAAATGGGCTAGAATGTAATGAAGACTTTATTATCCTGACACAGCAAAATGTCCTTTTTGCTATTTTGCTTTAAAGAGCATAATCTCTTGATATGCAACAGAAAGCACACAGATAATTAGTGCAGCTTTAATAATGCTTTAATTTATTGAGAAGGTAAAGTCTCAGTGGATGCTTTGGGAACACTCACAAAACACTCTGAATTTGAAAGGTTTAGGGCAGGTTTGTGTTGGAATAGCTTACATTGACTGCAATGTCTAGAATAATGACCATTCTGGGTTTATTTTTTTAAATTCACAATCTATTTTATTAATGACTTTTTAAAAATTTCTTTAGTATCCTACAGGAGTGTATGGTACTAGGAAGCATGCCAAATAACTTTCAAGTCAATTTAATATATTCTTCCTAAGAACTTACAATTTTCTGACCTTATGAGTCTATAAGAACTTAAATTTTCTGACATTGTCAGTCTATTTAGTGAGCCTACATCTCCATTCACCAAATCATTCTTTTGAGTCATCCTATGATGTGTATAACTGCAGTGAACAAGGAGCAAAGGATTCTGTGCTGTGCTTGAAGATGATTGTGTGTCTCTAGAGACTTATATGTCCCCAGGTCCTGTTCTTTTCAGGAGAGACTGCTGCTGTTTCAAAGTCACTGGTTTGTACTTTCTGCCTGACTTCATTCATATGGAGACACTTACGCACACAATAAAACTTTTTCTGAGGACAAAACAAAAAACAGGGATACAAAGCTTATGTACAAATACTTTAAAATCCAAGTAGCTCACAAAACTCATTATATTTCAACACAAAGAAAGTCATCATGCTAAGTCAACTAAAGTCTAAGATTTATGATACCATTTTCTGCCACCTACAGGTAAATAGCACTGACCTACTTTTGAACTTAGACTTTGTCCTGCTTATATTTGTTCATGTTAAAAATCACGACTGACTTACAGGCAGAATATTTTGCTGTCAGAATTGAATAGCTTAGAGAGCTACTAAACACAACAGCAATAACAATAACTAAACTGTGCTCTGTTAACTTTGCCATTCCTCCACCCTCCCTTCAGATATTCTCTGTTTCTTTAAACCTATATATTATCATCCAGTTTTAAAGCAAGGTATATTTTCATTTTTTTTCTCAATGTATTAAATTATTTTTAAATAAGAATTTATTGATTGTATTATGCATTGAAAATGGGACACAAACCCATGAGACAATGGTGCTTAATCTGATGAGATGCAATTATCAGATATTTAGTAAATTGAGAGTATTCTACTCTGTAATTTACTGAGTTCCTAGATGAAAAAAAACCCCTAGATTTCTAAAAGAGTTTTAAATATCCTCAATTCATGGAAGACATCTGGTAATGTTAGACTATTTTAAGACTTGCTTCTAGAACAGCATTTTCTTCTGATTCAAAACTTTTCTGGAGATTTATGCAACCCATGACTTTCTAACTGTACAACATTCCTTAAAACATTTTGTTCTTGATATGATGCATCTATTAATTGACCAGCAGTTCCTGAGTTTCATTAAGGACTGATATATAAAAAGTCAAATTTTAAATGAAAAGAAAAATTTCAGTAACTTACAAGTTGCTGTCACATCTGTATTCTTCATTGTCTATGTTGAAGGTAATAGTCAAAGTAGAGTTGAAGAGATGTATGATTATAATTTATTTTACAAAGGACAACCATTTCTTTTATACAAAAAATCCCCTAAAATTACAGATCTGCCAGAAAATAAGTTTCATTACTTTCTCTATTGTCTGTAAAATGCCAGGAAAGTTTCAAATAAACACCAGTAAGTGACAATAAGGGCTCCTGTGTTCTGTTCACCTAACTGGAGTGTCACAACAGCCTGCAGTATGTTCTAGCATCAGAATGTACACATTTTATATTTGAGTAGAGGAGAACCAGAAGATCTGCAGATCTACCTTTACTGCAAAAACTAAATGGAATGACAGAGACTTTTGAAACATTTAACATAAGTAACTGTGCAAGCTAGAATGGAGATCTGTTTTCAGAGCCTTGATAACAAAGGAGTGTTTTTCTTATTGCTGAGCAGCACTTACAAACTATCAAAGCCTTTTCTATCTCTCACTTCACCCCACCAGCAATGTCTGGAGTGCACAAGAAGCTGGGAGGGGACACAATCAGGACAGCCTGGCCCAAAAGACTAAAGGGATATTCCATACCATATGGCATCATGCTCAGCATATAAATCTGTGTGAAGAAAAATTAAGTGGGAGGTAACATGCTTGTAGTGATGGCATTTGTCTTCCCAATTCACCATTATGTGTGACAGAGACTGACTTTCCTGGAGGTAGCTGAACACCTCTCTGCCAATGGCAAGTGGTGGGTGAATTCCTTGTTTTTCTGTGCTGGCATGTGTGGCTTTTGCTTGACCTATTAAACTGTCTTTACCTCATCCCATGAGTTTTCTCACTTTGTCAATTCTCTCCCCCATCTCAGGGGTGTTGGAGGCAATGAGTGGTGCCATGGGCTTACTTTCTGGCTGGGTTTAAGCCATAACAGCAGCTGCTTCAATTGTCAGTCAGAATGCAATTTATTATCAATGGAGGTCACAAAGCATAATTGTAAACCAAATTTTGGAGTATATTGTAACAAAGGTCTCAAGCTTCAGATATTTCAATGGATGTGATAACTTTCTATGCTCCCAAGTGAAGCTCAGAAATCAAGTGAATCATGTACCCGAAGAATAGAAAAATATAGGGGAAATAAAATTGTAGGTCCATGTCTTTGAAGGCATCCTGGCTTTGCCATGACCTGGATGACTTGTTTCCACAAAGTACATACATTAGCCAAGATTTTTCAGAAGGCAATTGCCATACACAAGCCAGTGCTGAGCTGAAGGGAATGAAGAGTTCCATCATTTGACTAACTCTGGTTAGGCAGAATCTTTCCTTGTTTTTACAATTGCAGTGGAAAATTTTTATGTTTTAGATATATAACTTTTCTGGGCTAACACAATCAGATATCTGACAGTGCTTTAGGAAGATTCTGTCTTTAGGTGTATTCCCTACTTCCCATTGATTCAGGCTGCTGGAAAAATGGTTTGGAGGATTGTGTAAGCATCAGGTTGAGCTAAGCTCTGAGCCGCTTACTGACTTGACAGCACTGGCTCTGGATATATAGGGCACCAAAAATGTGATTTCAAGCATAAATAGGTGGCGCTGATTACAGGAATTGTAGTAAAACTTGCTCTTTAGGTACATGTATGTCTGAAAATGTCTGAGATTTTAGTTCACATAGAACTTTATTTTTCTAGTTGATGATTTTTTACACTTCTAATGACTTGAGTCAGGCTACTGCAGAGTGTGAGATTGTTGTCTTTGTTACTAAGGGGACAACAAAATATTCTAGAGGAGCAGGCTTCTTGTTTAGCTACCAGTTCTGCTGCTTTTATTGTAATGGATATATCTCTAATGAAATATGTGGATCTATCTCATGAAATATAAAATTGTCAAACCAATTCAATATGCCAAAAGAATCCTTCTAGTGCCACACATAAAAGTGAAAAAAACAGAAAGGGAGATGGGGGAAGAAAGAGAAGAGAAGAGGAGAGAAGAGAAGAGAAGAGAAGAGAAGAGAAGAGAAGAGAAGAGAAGAGAAGAGAAGAGAAAAGTTAAATGTAGTGTGAAGTATTATTGACTACCAATACCTGAGAGAAAAAAAAATACTTTCAGAGCTGACTACAAAGCTTCAGGGACAGCTATCCAAAGACAAGGAGCTTCACTGTTCTTGATGTTAGGACAGTGTTCATAAGTTCTGAGGTCCAGGGCATGGTTAGCTGGTCACACATCCCAAATGCTGCTCAGGATAAATGTTTGTACAGGTTTTTAGTTTCAGTGCTCTTTTCAGTAGAAAATGGAAGAAAATAAGAAGTTGTGTGCTGTCAGTTTACTTTAGAAACACATGGTTTCACACAGACAACTAAGAAGTGAGGGAATATAACAGACATTGCTACATAGCCTGGAAAGAAGCCTACAGCCTTCTGCCTTTTAGAAGTATGTCACAAACACACAAACAACTTTCCTGGGATACTAAGCCTGGATGCTGTCAGTTCAAGAGTAAGGAGTTTTCTGTTTCATTTTTTTCTCCAAACAAGGATTTGCTGACATACAGGTGAATTTTTTCCCTAATGAAGAATATAATTTCAGTCTGCTTCCAACTATTGTCTTTGACTAGACCTAGGTTCAGTTTGGTTTCTTTTGACCTTCCTGAGGAACTTTGATGGTCGTATTGCTCAGCAAACAGCTGGATCTAAAATTCTAACAGGAATTTAGTTCAAGATTACTAAGGGTCACAAGATAATGCGAATGTGCCTGGTGAATGACACAGCTCTAATTTAGCCCATAGGATACATATGTAAGAGTGCAGCAAGGGAAAGCTGGTCCCTGAGGGCCAAGGGTGACCGTATCACAGGCTGTGCCTTCTCCTAGGGGGACAGGCCCATAGGGGGGACAACACCAGGTACCAGTGACGGGATCATTAACAAGCTCAGGCACAGCAAATGAAGAGCCGGGGTAGAGACCAGCCAGGGGCACCAGAAAGGGGCAAAAGGAGGTGGGTTACTGAGGATCCACCCACAAGATGAATTATATGCAGAGAAAACTCAAGGCTCTTCTGAGTGGCAGGGTCAGAGAGAGGACTGGAGAATGACTCCCCAGCTGGGGCAGGGACTGATGATCCATCCCCATGTGGGCTGAAAGGGGGCTCCTGGCACCAAGGGGAGCGTGTGGAGCTGGCAGGGACAGCAGGGCCTGGTAGTGCCCTCAGTGACCTGGTGATGCATCTGTGTGGATGTGTGCAAGGCCCGTAAATGTATGGGGGTACTTGCCTTACAAACAGAGAAGGAGGCAGCCCTAGGTGTAACACTCAGGTAAATCCATATGATCACAAGAAAGTCATCTGTCTGAGGCCTGCTACTAGGAAATATCATGGGCCACTTCAATCACAATTGAGCTGATTAATCCAACAAATTGGCACCTAACTTTTAGAGAGAAGTCTTTCTGGCTGCACAGCAGTATTCCCACTCTGGTCACTGGATAGTCTTGACAGACGTTTCTCCTAATTAAAATTTTGTTTTCTATATTCTATTAATTTTCATCTTTATTTCAGCAGTATGAAACATGCTTTTATGCATGGGTTGATTCTGTATGTCTCTTTGAGGTGTATTATGGTGTGGCAAACTCTCTCTTTTTAAACTTCTCTGCAGCAAGAAGGATGTTAATGGGGATCTGGAGCCCTGGTGATTGTGCTAATCATCTGTCCACAGAGTCATTGTTATTTTCTGGCAAACCCAGTGTTTTAGCAGGCATAAAGCAGATTGGAGAAAGAATAAATAATTTGCTGCCTGTGCTGCCTACAAGGAAGGAGAATGTGAGAAACTAAAGTACAAATTCATAACCCAGATCAAAGAATTTCATCTGATCTTATATATTTCTTATACAAACCCTAATTATTTATTGAGAAGTAGTTTATTAAGATTATGTATGCAGATTCAGAAGCTCTGAGCATGCCTGATGAACCAGAGCATGTGGGTAAGTGAAATAATTTTCCAAATAAGTCAAAAATTTAGTTGCAAACTAAGGAAAAAATCTGCTCAGTTGTTCCCTGCACAAAGAGAAATTTGGGATTGTAGTGGGTAAATAAGTTGGATTGTTAAATTGCTAGTGGCACATAACAAGACAAATACACATCCAAGTCTGCTTTGCAAATTATGCCCTTTGTACCATTCTAGTGCTTCATCATTGCCAGTGAAGCTGTAGCTACTGTCACTAATCCAATTTATAATCAATCCAGTGGTGTGGATTTGCTTGAATGAATAAGAAGGTTAGTTTTAATCTAAAGTGGGACTAAAATAGCAGCGTAAGGTGGCTGCTAAATTGCCTCTACAACTCCAATTAAATAAATTCAGTTAAAATACCTCAACTTTTTAAAAAAGGCATTTGGAACCAGTTGGAGTGCACAGATGTTGAAGTCATACAATGCTGATCAGGTAGAACTCAGGCACTAAGGTTTAAAAGTGTAAAACTCTTTTGCTCTGAGTGATTATTGAACAGTGCATCTGGCTCCTGAAAGAAAAGTTAAGTTTAATATAGTATAAATGACATAATAGATTGCTATTAATTAGCTGCATTATTACAGCAGAAGCTGTAGTTATAGACTATAGTTCCTCCTTGCAATCTTCCAGACACACTAAAAGTACAGAAAAAATGCTACCAACTCTTCCCAAATTAATGACTATGCATATACTGTAGCAAAAGCAACTCCCTTACCTGGTCTGCAATTAGGAACTGATTCCATTTGACACATGGTTAAAAGGAAAACTGATACAACTTTTCTTTAGGTTTTCAAGGTCAATTACTACAGCTCTTTGCCTCTAAAATCAGTCTGAAATGCAACATCAAGCACAGGAGACAGAAACATTAATTCTTTTTAATTCATAATTTTCAAACTTCCTCCATTAGTCTCTCCATTAGATATTAGAAAATATCTATCCTTATTTATAGATATTTCCTCCTTTTTATTCCTGAGAAGAGAGTTATTTTGTGGGTTATTCTGTACTGAAATTAATTTTCTTAATTGCATAAATGGTAAAACAGTGTGTATGTGAGTTAAGTCCTACAAAATGGACCACTTTTAGAGTTATTAATGTCACAAAAATAAACAGAACTGCAGGTAATCCTTATTTTCTGCTCAGTCCTAGCCTATTAATTATTCTTCTACTTAGAAAAGATCACTTATGTGCTATTAGAATTATGTTATTTGCTGATTAAGCCAGAGTGAAATCCTTGTCTCTAACAGCCTCTAATGGCTCTTACTTTTAAAAATACATTTTAATTTTTTTTTGCCTTCCGCACATTCCGAAGGCTATGAGTTGTGTACTTCTTGTGCCTTATAGGTATGTTCTAGGTATAGTCCATTTCTGTTTGTTACAATTCCAAGGAATTTTGACCTCCAATTAAGAAAATGAAACTCAAA
Organism: Melozone crissalis; assembly: GCF_028551555.1. Lineage (NCBI taxonomy): Eukaryota > Metazoa > Chordata > Aves > Passeriformes > Passerellidae > Melozone > Melozone crissalis. The sequence continues at coordinate 53,994,743 of NW_026535791.1, read as the reverse complement.
AAATCCCAGTTTTTTAATGCATTTTGCCACTTCAGCCAGTGAGCTAATTAGAAACATTTGCAGAATACAGAATAGAATGCATTGGGGGGTTTAAACCATAACTATATGATCATTTTAATCACAGAGAGGAAAAATCTGCTTTTTCATTTGGCAAATGGGAAAAGGAAAAAAAGCAATCTTTTGAACATTAAAATGCAAGGCAGGAAGTTATAGCATGATATAAAAGCAGCTCACTCCTTTCTGGGCATTTTTGCTGAAAAAGTGGAAAAACCACTAATTGAGAGCTGTTTTACATTTTTGGGAAGGAGGTGTCAGGTTTTGTATTGGGCATTGGAGTCCAGGAGTGGGCAGTAGGGGGGAATGGCAGCCCTGGTCTCTGTGAGGAAAGGCCAGGGGCTGCCCCATGGACACTGCCAGCAGGTCCAGCAAAGCTGCTGCTGATGCCTTCAGGAAACACTGAATAAAGGGAAAATGCCTTATGGCAGAGTCTGTGAGAGAATGGAGTGAGGAAAAAATAAAAGCATGAGAAATCATCCCACAGACACCAGAGTCAGTGAAGAAGGAGGGAGGGAAGGGTTTCTGTAGCCAGAGCTGAGATGTTCCTGCAGCCCATGGAGAGGCTGAAGGGAAGCAGGCTGTCCCCCATGGCCCATGGAGGATGATGGGGAAGCAGAAACCCCACTGCAGCCTGGGGAGGAGCCCACGCCGTGGCAGATGGATGTTCCCTGAAGGAAGCTGCAGCTCAGTGGAGAGACCTCACTAGAGCAGGGAGTGTGAGCAAGGGCTGAGAGGGAAACTGCAATAAGCATCACTCCCATTCCTCTTGTGCTGCTCAGGAAGGGTTAAGGTCAGAGATTGATGGATGAAGGAGTGAAGTAAAGACTGACAATAAAGGGTGGAGGGAATTTTTCTTTGTATCTCACCATTCATATCTATTTTACTTTTAAAGAAATTAAATTAATTTTCTCAAGTCAAGACTGTTTTATCTGTGACACTAATTGCTGCAGGATCTCTCTGTCTTTGCCTCAAAAACTATGAGCTTCTTTATCCTCTTTTCTCCCCCTGTCTTGTTGAAGCGGAGTGAAATTGTGGCTGCATGGGTGCATGGCCATTGACCAAGGTCAACCCATCACAGTGACAAAACAGTTTATCAAAACTCTGTTATGAAATTTTTTCAAGAAAAAGACCTTTTTTTACTTGAAACCATAAATTTATGCAAAAAAAGGAGTTCTATTATTATTATGGGACAGAATGCTTTATATGAATTTTTATATCTAAAATCTCAGCCTGCTCAAATTTTTAAATGTACAAGTGTTTTTTCTATCACAGTCATCCCTCTGGCATCTCTCACAGCTTTCAGCAAAACTGACTTATCTGTGCAAGTAATCTGGGGGTAAATGCTTTTCACTGTAGAGCAGGAGCATTTGCTGAAATCTATCTGCATCACTGGTCCATAGAAATTTACAAAAATTTGTGGTGCCTAAATTAAGATCCACAGTAAGAGTCCTGGAAAATGGAAATAAATGGGGCCTGGGCACTCACACAGCATAAGCACACACAAATTTTGTAGGTGCTGCTCCACACTTCAGATACTTGCCTGCAGCACTTGGAATCCAAGAGACAATCTCGTCATTATTTGAATTTACAGTGTTCTCAGAAAGTTCCTCTACAAATTTATTAGCCTATTTATTTTTTTTCTCAAATGTTTTCTACTTTAAGCCCTTTCAGAGATCAGAGATGTCTTCCAATAATATTACATATTCACCTTTGTCAATATAGCCTCTCTTCTTTTATAAGAAAATCTATACAAAAGATTTTTGTCCCAAATGTGAAACATAGGCAAAATTGTAATAATCAATGTTTCCATCATTGTAGAGGGGAAGATGTTTGTCATTATAATTCATGAGGGACCATATTCTTTGCCATTATTGAATGTTAGTCAATATTTTCCATGAGAAGTCAGTGAGTTTTTAAAACTGTAAAACCAGTGACAGCTGTGGCTGAGACTCAAGGACTGCATAGAATGAAGGGCAAAATTAATATCACACAGTTCAGTTTGAATTGGTTTTCAAAAAAAGAGAACATTTTGTTATCTAGTCAATGGGGGATTGCATAACATCCCACACAGGTATCAGATGTTGTGAGTAAAAATACAGGTTTGGCCATCTGGAATCTGTTTGTTAAATTGTCTTGTTAAGCTTGGGACAAGGCTGTAATTCCCTTGTCAGACCTGGGCAGCAAAAAAGGCTGAAGGAACTTGGTCTCTCTCTGCCAGACTGGCCCTAATGCAGGAGCAGCATGAGCTGTGCCAGAAGCTGCTCCCTGGGATGCTGCTCGAAGTGGTGATACTCATTCCCTGCAGTTACTTCGGGAAGGAGGCAACATCATATTTACCTCTGCTGAAGCAGGAATAACTGGAAACTAAACTGTAATTTTGGTTACAAAATCTCTGTACTTTGTTACAAACTGAAAACTGGGCCTTAACCATCTAAAGAGTCAGATACTGACCTTGAAGTTAAAATCCTATCCAGATGAAAGACATCTACACTTCTGCAGGTGTTACATTCTTCAGAATGTCTTGACTGCAGAATGAACAAGACAGAAATCTATTGATTTAGGGAAGGAAGGCTATTTTCACAGCCAAAGTGTGTGAGAATTTATTTTTACATGAAAGCTCCCATTCTGAAAAAAACAGCAAAATCTGTAGAAGTTTATGGAATTCATCACTGTTGCCTTCACTGAATATTGACTTGGTATTCAATGCTTTAAAATATAGGGGATTTATACACTGAGTCAATGGCTTCTGTGAATGATGATTGAGAGTAATAAATTTATAAATGTGATGTGATTTATGGACAGAACTTTTGAAATCTGATTTGCCCGTGATGGTATTTGGAGAGTGATCTCTCTCTGCCCTTGCCTCAACTCATGAACCCCTCATATATTTTATATATATAATTATTACAGTTTCTGTCCCCTATTTAGCTGAGGAGGGGAGAGATAGAGATGCCTTGGTGGGTGTCTGGCATCCAGGCAGGGTCAGCCCACACAGCTGAACAGATCTGTAGTGACATGACAAGTCCAAGGCTAAAGTATATCAAGTTGGTAAGTCAGAGCAGGTTTGTCAAGGTCTCCATCCCAGCAGTTTGATCCCAGGTCACCCAGGCGGGAACTGAGAAAATGCCACCAGTCTTGGCTTTTTCTCCCTTAGGCAGCCCTCCAGCTCTCTCTCAACAGCATTGTATACTCAAGTAACCCATAAAACCTCACGTCCCACATTTCCAGAAAAAAATACTAATTTTGTCAAATAGAGCACAAAGGACCCAGGGGAGATTGAAGACAGAGTGCTTTTCAGGACACACATGGGCAATTTGCCTTACACAAGACCAACTTTAACAAGCACGGATGGGAATCAGTTCTTGCCACTTGATTTCAGGGTCATGGCTTGGTCATCTTCTATTTAGCAGAATTGGCTAAGTTTAGTTCTTTGGTGGTGTGGCACTTGAGCTGTCATGAAACAAGGACAAACTTAGATATATTCTGCCTGTACTCCTTCAGAGGATTTTCAAAATTGATGCTGTTTTACTGAAATATTTTAAAGTAAAACAATCAGAATGATCAGAAAATTCAGGCCAGTTGAAATTTTTATGCAGAACTTCATTGAAACCTCAAATCAGTTGTTTATCTATCATTACATCAGCACAGCATAGCTTCTCAAAGCATGCATTTCTAAAATTGATCTGACCCTGTATCAAACTACTTTTAATTCCATCTCCTGACAAGAGCACAACTAAGGTATTCTCCATGTTGCAGGTCCAAATACTTTGTTGGTAATGGCTTGACAGCATAATTCTATTATTTTTGCCACCTTACTTCAGACAAAACTGTGGATCATAAAGTAAAAACAAGTGAATTACTTGATGTGTATTACAAGGGCACTAGCCATTTCAATTACATTATTGCTACATGTCTGGAATAGAACACTTTATCTAGTGATAGGTACCCTTAAAACAAAGGGAAAGTTTTGTTCTCCAGGCCAGAGAAATCCATTGCATTCCAGAATAGATTGTATTGAAGTTGATGGAATAAGGTGTTTCTTTTTCTTTTTTTCTAATTCTTCAAGCAGCCAGTGACATTATTGGTGCATAACATTGCAGTGCCTTCTTATTTCTGACTGCAAACACAAAGTGTTTTTGATTCTCAGTTTGCAGTCTGTAAGAATATGGTTGAATATCATTTGAGTAGTAATCACTAAGTGTTTTGTGTTGTTCAAACACACTAATTTTTTATTAATTGAAGATATGTTATTTTCTAAATGTCTGATAACTTTTGATTTTAAAAAAAATTTCATCTGAGAAAGGCATCATCTTCAGGTACACATATATATGTATTTTTAGAAACACTTGACAGTTACATAAATCAGGCTGAAATTCCTTTCTTAGGCTTCTGTCTCCAGCACTGACAAATACTAAATATTGGAAGAACAGTGGGTGACAATAGTGAGTGATAAAAGATACAGCAATAAAATTATAATATTATACTGAAATATTTTCCCAGACTTCCATAATTTATAACAGGGGTGAGAGTGAGTGCTTGAAGTGAAAGTTGTTATTTTTGTGCTTAATAGTCCTGATATACTTTCTGCTGTGATGTTGTCCAGTCATAAAGATTTGCTTCTTCAGCATCCAGCTATTAATTGTATGAAGAAATAATACCTTTATTAGGTTTTCTCAACCTGAAGTAAAATGGCTTAATTTGATATTTAAGTATTTTTTGTTAGAAAAGACAGAGAACGATTGATCCCTGTTGATCTATGTTTTCTTCATCCCAGTCACCAGGCTATACTCTAAGTGCTTATTATTTGTTTACTTCTCATTGAGACTACCTGCAGAGGATTTGATGGCATTAGAGCTAGGTCAGATTCAGGATTTTCTGAAGTCTCAGTTTTATTGCTTGTTCTTTTATCTTCCCTCTTTTAAAGGATGTATAGCTTCAAACTTCTTTTTCATTCTGACATCTCACACAATATCTTCACCTCTATTTTTTCTTCTTTATTGTGGCAAATTTTGTTATGCTGCATACTGTAAATATATATTGAAGTTTGGCAGATACAGCCAGGGACCTCTTCTTCCATTTCCCAGGGGAAGGTTGTACTGAAAACACAATAACCATGACAATCAAAGCTCTGCAGTCATTCCTTCTCGTAAAGAACTCCATATGTTTCTTAGGCAACTTGCGTGATATATAAAAGAAAAGCAAAGTTTATTTTAGTATCTGCAGTGGCCAATGATTTTCAAGACAACAGACATTGTTCATTTCTGTTTAATAGTTACTGTGACTCTGCAAAGGCATTGGTAGAATAAAGTTGAAATTCCTGCTCATTTTTCATAATATTTATTTTGCAGATGGCAGGACAGTCTTTTATTCGGTATATCAGACTTTGTCAGAAAATTCAGGTATTTATTCAGAACAAAACCAAGAACAAAAAGATTAATGAAATCCCTTATATAATGACCACTGAAGAAATTAATTTTCCCCTTGGAACATCCAATTTACTGTATGGTAAATTGGTTTGCCTCCAGTTAAAAGTTTTTCCAATCACAGAAATTTCAATCTAACACTTCATTGTTAGTTTAATCATTCATCAGTTAAATACTATGAGCTACCTCCCTCTTTAATGAATATCAAATACCACTCAGTCATTGACTGAAACTGCTTAAGATCAGCATATTTTTTTCTTTTGCAACTCCTCTAGACTGACACTTTTCATATTGTAACTATTAACTGTAAAGTCTTCAATAGTCAGTTGTCTTTTTAACTAAACTTGATTCAACTGTGACTCTGCTGCTAAGTTTTTAATCTAGCTAAAAAAAAAAAAAAAGAAAGATTTTTCTTTCCTGAGAGTACATAATTGTAGGGGGATACAGTATGGGTAAATGAAGGTGGTATAGAATGTAATCTTATCCCCTAAAGAGTTGCAGATGTCAACAGGCCACACCAGTAGCCAGTAAGAACAAGTGGTATAAAAGAGTGGATTGGTGAGAACTTGAATTAGTTGGCTACTGTAAGGATGAGGAAGAGTCAGTGCCTAGAGGAGCTGCTTACAAGAAACATCAAGGAGGTATGAAACTCCAGCAATATGGAACCCTTGCAATGTAATGACAATAGAACTTTTGCAATATAACTACAACATATAATATATATAGAAAAAAATTTTAACATGTATCCACAATATATGTGAGAGACATAAAAATCATGGTACAGGAAGAAAGGAAATAGCAATATGAACGAGTCCAACAATATGGTTAAGGATGCTGTAAGGATGGATTCCTAGGTGCCTGCTGGAACATTTGTTTTTGTATTTCCCTTGTTTGTTGATGAATGAGTTAAACATACATGCAGCTATGGTAAATGTTTGTACCACCATATTAACTAGTTGTGTGGGCAGAGCAGACAAGACTAATGCATTTAAGTGTTAAGATGGGAAAAGGGAAAAATATTTCCTCTTGGATAGTTTTACTACATTAAAAGGGACTCTTTGGAGTGCAGATAGCAGACAGCTGTCAGGGTGAACCGTTTACAGATGCTGACTTGTGCTTCAGCAGCTCCTGCTCTCACTATTGCATCGTAATTAGCACTCCCAGAGACAGTTCACCAGAGATTTGAAGACTACCAAGCTCTGTATGTCTTGCCCTGGCCTAGTTTAGTTTAGATTTTTCAGCCAGTGATGGGGAAAGGTTAATGCAGAAAATTCTGCTCATTAGGAATGTTCGAAATATTAAGGGACTTTTCAAGTACCACTGTGTCTATGAAGTAATTCATTCAGGAGACAGTTTTAAGGAATGAGAAATTAATTATGTTAAAAGCAAAAGAAGACTGGAGTGAAATAAAGCAAAAGAAGACTGAAGTGAAATAATTGTTCTCCTATAAATCCTTTCATAAGCTCTTGAGTTTTTGGTTGTTTTAGGGTGGGAGACTTGATTTACATGTCAAGTCTTGATCTTTCAAAGTGATGAATATGATGAATATCTTTCCTCAAATATGGACTTCGATTGGATTATGTACAAAAATTTGCATGATCCAAGTGATCTGTATAGTTGTGTTTAAAAAAAAAGTGTGATTGCAGCAAAAAATGTCAACTAAAATCAAACAATAAGCTTATGGAATCTGCTAGGGGCAGAATTAAAAACTATGGAAGCTCACACTTGTGCCTTTCTTGGGCATGTGGTTATTCAGAGGGATGGAAGTTTTCCTGGAGGTCACAGTATCCTTTAAAAAAATACTGAAAAAAATGTCTTTATCTTTTTTCATTTAGGAAGGTTGTTAGTAAATGTAAGAAAATTACCTCTTTTCTTTAAATCATACAGAAAATAGCTCTGAAATGCTCTGCTGAATTCAGGTGATTGATCCTGCGTATGGGACATACCCAAAACAGCCACACCTCTCTGCCAGGGCTTCCCTGCGGCTCCCTGTGGGTCAGGGTAGAGCCTAGGGACACCGGGATATCCCCAGGTGTTATGAGTAGAAAAGCTGCCCATTTTTTTAAAAGGTTGCAGAGCTAACAGGTTGGGCCAGTTGCTGCCAGGGTGGGGTTCTAACTGTTTGTTATTGTAGTCACCTGTCATTTTTGTTAACTACCTGTTGTTGATGGTTAAGAATTCCCCCTTTTCTCGAGAAGCATCCTACTGCTCCCTGGAGGATGGCACCCAGGTGGTGAAGGGGAGGAGACCTTGGAGTTAGCACGAAAATGACCTTGGAACCAGCATGCAATGGGAGAAGCCCCTCACCAAACCTAGCCAAACACCCCTAAAAACAGTGAGCCAACATGAAATGGATGAATCAAAGTGATGTCTAGACACGAGGAACAGAATCAAGTATCTGCTAAGATGCTTTTTACCCCTCACGCTAACCTAAAGGATGTTGGCTAGACAGAGGAGCTCAACTGTTAAATCAGTAAGTAGGCAATCTCATGATGCCCTTGTGAGGATTGAGCATCCAGCTCTGCCCACAGACCAGTGGACAAAGCTGCACTTCTCCTCCTCCTCATCACTCCTGGGAGCAGCAGTGGTGTGAGCGTGACCTGGCTGTTCTCCCCACCTGAGCTGATCACTTCTAATAAAGGCATTAAAAAGGAGAAAGATCTCATGACTGTGTTTATTTCCTGGCACCACAATGGGTAGAGGGATGGGCTGGGGCTGGGCTGGGCTGTGTCCTGGGAGTGCTCCTGGCCCAGCAGGACCAGGGCAGGGCTGTGCAGAGCCCCCGAGTGGTCATAATTCCAAATCTGTTATAGACTGAAGCAGAGATTTGGTAGGAGTCCATTTGGTGTCAGGGCTATGTGACATAGAAGTCCATAAGAACACTGAATTCCAACTCTTTACAGTGACAGAATAATGCTATAATGCTTATTTTACAAGTTTTTACTTGTTTGTAAACAGGTCTCTTCACCATCACTAATAAAATTCAAAAATTTATATGATAGCTAACATGATCATGCATTTTTTGCTGGGGAGAAACTTGCAGCTAACTTTTTGTTAGGTGTTTATCACTGTTATCCTCAAAACAAAGAGCTGTGAACTTTAAGATGAATAATCTTTCCCTCCCCCTGCACTGCCACTTGAAGCAGTGATAAGTGTTAATTGAGGTGAATTTCTTATCAGTTCTTAGGGAAGCATATTTATGCTTGTCCTACTTAGTAAGCAGATTAAAGCTGTAATAAGGGAAAGTGGATGGGGGATTCCCCCACCAGCCCTGAAGGGCAGACAGCCCCAGCTCAGGCACTGCCCTGGGGTGAGGCTGGTGTTTGGCTGTAGTGGTCCAGATCATCCTTCTCTGGGTAATCTGGGGAGTAGAACCAAGCTGGTTGGCATTTGACATGAGGAGCTCTGTAACATGCTCCTTTGAGTGAAGCACATTTTTCACAGTGTGAAAGCTAAGCACTCTGTGTTTATATATTATTTTGCAAGTTAGTTTGTGTAAATGTTTGTAGCTATTTGTAGAAACAAGGCATTGAAGTTTAAGGCTGAATATCTCTGTGTGATTGGCAAGAGGGTTCAGACTACTTAAACCCAATCAACCTCTGTTTTCAGAATCACATTGCTAATTAGTATTAGTCTAGACCTGCACAACTTACAAAGATGGAAGAAAATGCAGAACTATTTACATATAAATAATTTTTAAAAATCTCTCCATAAATCCCAGTGCTATAAACATAACTTTAGGAGGGACAGGCCATGTGAGAGGATGTAGGGGCAGTTCTCAATATGAAATAGGGGAAACTCTAAGGCTCTCTGATAGCATTCAAGCACAATCTATATTACAGAGAGGATGACAGTTTAGCATACAACAAAAAACATGTACAGATTCATGCCAGCCTTTGCCAATCAATGCTTAAAGACACAATGCTCCAAAAGACACAGTTTTAGAAGGGCAGATCCCTTAATTCAGATTTTTGCATGTTTCCTCTCCTCCCCCCCTCCCCCTTTGTACTGTATCTGACAGAACAAACAAGCAAACCTTCAAAATTTGTCTTTAAAACTCAGCCTTCTTCTCATGAGCGAAAATAAAAAGGGTGGGGTGCTTTCTCTATGTCTTTTGCAAGGTTCGTGGAATTATCAGCCATTAGTAACCAAGATAACGGGTTTACTCAATGGCTGCTATTCAGATAGTGATTGACAAGTGATCCATCTCCACACTGCACCTCTTTAGTAGAGGGCTTTTGATACTTCCTGAAAAAAAGAATAATTTCAGTTCAGTTCCTGGTTGATTCTTTGAGAAAAAAATAATGCTTCAGTATAAGAGAGCAGTAGAATGCATTTTTTTTCTCTCTTTTGACCTTTTTATTTGCAGCAGTACTAAATGATGGGAAGAGATCAGAATCTACTTCTCTGAAGCTTTATTTCTCCTTTTCTTTTGTTCTGCTTCAATATAGTATATACAAGATGGCATTACCTGAAAAGACTTCTGAAATAAAAATGTTGAGGGCTAAAAAGCAAAACCAAAGAAAGGGGGGAAAATTAATTCACCTGTATTTTCATCACAACTCCTTCTGGGTTGGTTTGTGGTTTAATAGAGCCCTGGTAGGTCTTCCAGGGAGTCCTGACTCAGCCAAGCCCCTACAGCTTCACAGGGCCACTCTTCATGCATATCCACATTGCCCCAGGCGTAGGCAAGTGTGATTCCCACTGGGAGAATCGTAATGGACTTTCTAATCAAGTCAGATGGCAGAGATTATTTCTGAGTTCTCCCAACGTCCCTGCAGCCTTACATCTTGTCTTCCTAGTAAGTGGAATCTTGTGCAGGTGAAACAGCTGCTGTACATTCAATATCTGCTCGAATTTGAGCTTTTTGACTAAAGGACCTGTCCTATTTATATTTCTGGAAAGCAGGATGCAGTGTTATTTAAGTGACAGAGCTGTAGAAGACATTTAATGAACCAATTAAATGATATAAATGTTCTTAATTCTGAAATCTTATCTCACTAAGAAACAGAAGAGTGAAAGAGTCATGTATTAATATCTGCTTTATTGATTTTAATTTTTCCTCCCTCACCCTTTGTCATTACAATTTCAGTAATAAAATGGAGAAAAAGCAAGAATAAGAAGGACTATCTGTTCTGAAAATCAAATTTTTAGATGACATAATATAGACTTCTGCACGATGTTAAAAAATAGTTGCGTAATTTTGTTGTTGGCTTCCCTAAATTATTTAAATATGAAAGAACTGATCAAAGTATCCCTAAGAAGAAAAAAGGTAGTTATAATATAATTACTGATATCCCTGTTCTTATGGTACTGTTGTCCAGCATTCAAAATATTTTAGCTATAAAGCAAATGGGTTTCTTTGCACCAAGTTTTCTCAGTATGCACTGTCCTGCCATATTATATGAAGGAGAAACCCTAGCAGTGAGGATAACACTTTTCTACACTGAAAATATGCATAAATATTGCACTGAATATGCACAATATTTCAGCAAATGAGTATGTGGTATGTTTTCTCTCTGGCTACACATTTCCTGTTCTGGGTCTGCTTTATATTTTTTTTCTCTGGATTACAATTTGTCCATTTAAAATCCCTGCTGAAAATACAGCTGAAATAGCACTGACTATTTATTTATTTGCTTATTTATTTATTTCAGGTGCCATCTGTATCTGCACGATATTTCATGAGAAATAATTAAGGGAAAGAAGACAATAATTTCAATAAATGGAGAGATGGTACTATGATGGAAATGTTGAGTGCTATAGTGATATCATGCCAATTGTGTGATTTGGACTTGACCTAGATAATATCCTTCTTTTGGATAATTAGAAAGTTCTCACTGGATGTTCCATATAGGTAGAACCTTATAAAATAAGGGCATTGTTACCCTTATAAATTCATGGCTCAGGCCTGCTACTTTGGCTAAGCAAAGAAGGGCTATGGGAAAGTGACCCAGCTGATTGGAGGTAGAAAAACAAATTATGTAACCATTTTGTGTTCACATCGTGGTGTATGGTGGTTGGTTGAATTGTATTTGTTATACTTAAATGGAATATAACTGATAATGGTCTAACTGCTTCAAAAGGCCTGGGTTTTGCAATAAAGGGCTCTCCTTTACACCTGCCTGGGGACTCTGCTTCACTTTGCTTTGTACATCTGGAATGTCAACAAGCCAGTGTTCCTCATCATCGCTTAGTCACAAATTAATCCCGCTTAGTCAAGCTATTATGGGAGGATTGTTTTGGTGTTTTTCAAGACTCCTGAGTTGCTAGCAAATATTTATTTTAAATTTTACCTGGTGAAAATTGCAGTTGTTTCAACTCTTCCCAAAGATGTAATCACTGAAATGTACTGGTTTTGTTTTTCTTGACGAAAATATTTTGATATTTGTGGTTATGTGGTTTCCATTCCTGAATGGAAAGGCCGTTACAAAATCAATAAAATAATTCTTGTGTTTTTTGGGGTTTTTTTTGTTCATAGATCACCCGTTGCTTGTGATCACAATGAAAACAGATATTGTCACAGGAAACAGTTACAGTTTTTCAATTTTTTTCAGGTGAAGCATCTCTGCTCATGGTGAATCCTCACATAGTAGATGTGGTAGCTTCATGAATTAAGCAAGCTCTGATGGCTGCTTCAGTTATAAGTGCTGGTGCACTCACAGGAATGAGATCTTGAGAAACTGGTATCTGTCTGCAAATATAAGGAATTTAGAAATAACCCAGAAAACCTTAATGTGAAGCCTGCTTTTTTTAAATTCTATACACCTAGGAAGTGTTACAGATAGTTGTAAAGTATAGACATGCAAAGAAATTCTCACAAATGCTGATTAAGTTATCTGATGAAAATCCTTTTACCCATTACTTAATGGTGAGTTTTTTGCTTTTCAATAGGAATCAGATTAAATGTCTATGCTGTAAGTGCTATTTCTATTTTAAAAAATCTATTTATCATCTATCTATCTATGTATCTTACAGAAAAAGAAATATTTTAGAACTTTTTAAGACTTTTTTACAAGTACTATGGGTATAGAAATTTGCAGAGGTGTGGTTTTTGTGTTCTGCATGGTCATCTCTTTCAAATTTGTTTATAGTACAGCCTTGTGATCTCAGTATTGGATCTTTGTATGCAGTGATAACCTGATATGCTTCTGTGCTAAAATAAGTTGCTTTTTCAAGAAAGATTTGAAAGATAGTATTCATGCTCTCAACTTTCTTTCATCTCTCTCCTTCTCATTTCACAATTCTGCTAGATAATTTTGATTTATTGTGTTGCTGAAATAATCTTTGGAGGAAAAAGTGAACAGTTATTGCCTATACCTATAATGAGAAACTTCTTGTATAACATGAAGACTAATTTGGATGAATACTGCAGGTATACACAGAGAAAAAGTAATATCTTTTGCAAAGAACTACCATAAAAATTCTTTGGGGAAGATACAATCTGCCTTGTACAGAAATAAAGCCAATTTTATTTCCCACTCACCCTTAAATGTAAGCTGCTTAGTGGGGTATCTCAAAAAAAAAGAGATAAAATCTAGAGATTAAGAAGTCATATGACACATAAATCAAAAGAACAGAAGGGGTTGAGAATGAATTTGTAAAGAAGTAATTTTTAGCATTCACTATAACTGGTCTGCCACAGTACTTAGCCGTTATCTTCTTTTTTTAGTTATCACCATCTTTCTGGAACATGATGGATAATTGTACTTAGGAATTTGAAAGTAAAATGTGATATTTGCATAAAGAATTCATTTTTAACTCATTTTCACCTTTACATTTTTTAGCCTCATCTTTTTATAAAAAGGCACCTGAAAAGCAAATTTAGTTTTTGTAAGGGCATATCTCATATTGCTGCAAAGGACCACAGGACCTTCTGACTTTTGAAAGATAGGTTCCTACTCTTTACAGGATTTCTGTTCTCTCTGTCACTGTGACAGCAACCTCAATTTGATACTAAAATGTAGCTGATTGGAAAAGTTGGCACAGTATCTTTGAGGATTCAAAATGAAGGTAAAAAAAAAGTTACCTCAAAACATTTGAAGTATTTCTAAAGAGAATGAGGGAAGAAAACATAAAAAACTTCAGCCTTTAAATCATACAAACTGCTGGAATATGCACATCACACATTTAATCAACAATAGAGGCCCTTTTGGTGAGAGCAATTTATCATCACATGGACAGGGATTAAGACAGGTGATGGGTCACAGGAGTGCCTGTTTCTCTGCAAGAGTCTGAAGAGGTAAATGCTCATGTGAAATATTAAGGTTGGTATACCTGAGAAATTGAATATGGGATTTAGTAGGGCATGTCCACTCCTGGGTTATACCTCCCTTTCAAACTTTTACATAAACAAACACTTACAAGCATGTGCCTGCTAAATGCTCTTGTCTCTGCTCTCCAGCTAAGATAGAGAGATTTCTGAGCTATGCAGTTTTCTCCCAAGCACTGTTCTGCTTTCTGTTGTGCACTTTTCAATTTAGCTTTTGAAAAATAGTCCCTCCATGGAAATATCACAACAACAGTGTATCAAATAAAAATAAAATTTAAATTTCCATGTAAATAGTTGCCTTGCCATATCTCTCAGTTGATTTAATTTTGTCTCTAATTAATAATTTCTTTAAAATGCATTACTAAAATCCCTTTCCTATGATGCTTTGATTATGAATAGATTTTTGTTATGCTTATTCTTGCATTTGAAGGTTATCTATTTTTTTCCTTACACTTATTTGGTTTCATCCACCTGTGATCCCTCCTTCCACTTCAGGACTGTAGGGAGATCCTCTGCAGAGCTGAGATTGAATAGTGGTGGTATCTCAGAAAAAGCAGGCAAGTTAACACAGAAAATGCAAAACTTCACCTCATTTCAAGCCTGGACACAAGAATTGGGTAAACACATGTCTCAAATGTGAAAACAAAAAATTCAAAAGCACTAAGAAAAACTTCTATAAGCATAAATGCAACAGCGAGAAATACAACTAAATATACATTTAACCTAAATTTTCCATGTTTCAAATAATTTTCTTGACATTCACTTATTTCTTGTTTACATACTCCCCATACTATCTATTTCATGCCAGTTTATGCCTTCTGCTTTGCTTCATGTTCAAAGGCTTTCTGCTTTTTTACTCCCTGCTGCTTCAGTTACTGTTTTTTCACATGATTTTAAAGATGAGTGGTGGGATTCATCTTGCCTTGTTTGGCTGCCCCAGACTGAGATGGATGTCTTGGTTGGTTCTTCAGACTCTTTTCATCAACAATTTAAAAAAAAACCCAGCTACCTACACAGTATTGCATTATGTTGCTACACATTTGATTAATTTTATTTTAAGAAAAGGCATGAAATTCTATTATCTACTGTTATCTAACTCCCACCACAAATTATCAAGGAAATCAAGACATCCTATATCCTTATATCCGTCTTTAAGATTATTGAGTCTCATGGAATTTACCTGTAATTTTAATTAGTTTTTAGCATTTAATTTTATTTATAATTTTAAAATTTGTCTTGCAGGTGACCTGAAGAGGAGGGGCGAGGCATCCAAGTTGCAAATATTGTTCTGCCTATGGCTGGAAATTCCTAGAAAGGTCCATATAGAGTGAATCAGACTGCAATCTGCTCTCCATTTTTTTGGCACCTTTCTTTTATTTTTTTTCATCCTGACATCATATCTTTTTCTCTTGACTCTAGAATTTGCATTGTCTCAGAAAAGCACAGCTGTCAGTTTTTGAATCAAAATTCAGCCTTTAACATAGCTTTGTTTCAATCTGTGAATATACATAAAACTAAGAAAAAATATGCTTTTCAATGAGAACAATTAGCAGCAATGCTCAAGATGGAGTGACTGTGTATATATGCATGTATATCTATATCTCCAGCAGTTTTAGGTTTGTGGGGGGAGTTTCAGCTGACTACTGTAACTTTCTAAAGGACTTGTCGTGTAGATCCTCAGTCATCTGGAATGCTTTAGCAAATGCATCATTCTTTTTCCCAAAGTTTGCTCCCAAAGTTTCATTCACCAGTGCTTCAGACACAAGCCTGTGTGGGGACTCTGGTCCACTCAGCCTACGCAGCCAGAACGCTTAACATGCATCAGGAACAGAACATTTTGGAAATTGCCTATTCTCCTTTTCCCACTGGAGTCAGTCTTTTACACATTTAACTGCCACATTCAGAAGTCAAATGCCTTTATTATGATTGCTCATTTCCAACAGTGTGCTCTGCACTCTGCAATATATAACACTGCAGGTAGGGTCTTCTCTAGGGAGAAAAATGTTGTTTTCTAGCTAACAGCAGGCAGTGAGACTGTAGTGATTTTTGAAGGCAAAATACTTTCTTGGACTTTACTACTACAACAAGAAAAAGATCAAAATCTCTTAAACCTGACAGTGCAATCCTTATAGCTCCCTATTAGAGCAGTTTTAATTTGTTTTGGATGTTCTGATCTTGTGGACATAACTCAAGACAGTTTCTCAAAATAAGTCAATACAGACATTACACTTGCCATTGTTTGCTCTTTTACAGAGGAAGCCATTGTCTTTCTGTATATTTGGAGATGGGAAGCACAGTTACAGTGTAGTGACATGTCCTTTATCATCCCATATGAATGAGTCAGAAACAGCACCTACACCTTCGAACAGTACATGGCCTGTATCCAGCAGCTGCATCCCTTCAAATGATGGTGCTTTGGGAGCAATGCAAATAGAGGCAAGTTTTAGTGTGGTGGAGTGCCATACTAAAAGTGAACTGTACAAATATTTATGCAACTGCACCATGTCAGTGAACTCAAGAAGTCTACTGAACCATGCCTAAAAGGCAGCACTTGTACTTCAGTTGTCAGCAGATGATGTTTGGAAGCATTTGCAAGAATCTGAGACCCACAGTGCTACTTTTCCTTTTGGCTCTTCAGTTACTACAGACTGAAAGACAAAGCACCTGTAAAATATCTTCTGCTCTTCTTTATAAGTAAAGTACTGAACTTTCACACCCTTGCATTGCATTAATTCTTAGTGTATGGAGTGGATATTCCTGCTCTCTGAATGAAGGTTGAGTTTGGTAAATAGCTACTATGTAGTCAGTTCATAGTAAACAAACCTCTCCTGGCAGACAAAAATAAGAAAAGATCAAGGTGTTATTTTACAACACTGTAAATGAGAGAGAAACTTAGGAACACTAATTATTCCATTTAGTGACGGGTGGTAGTATTTTTCAATAGTGTTAAATTATTTTAAAAGGGACTATGGCTTCATAGCAGTGAATTGCTACTTACAAGAGCAACTCTAGTCAGTCTGGAGGGAAGAAATACGAAGGAATTGTCAATACTAACACAGTGAGTATGGACCACAGTCTTCCCTGGAACAGCTAGTAATGATGTCAGAGAACAGTCAACCATGCATTTACTCTAATCTGTAGCAATATAATCATATTACTTTGAGTTTTAAAGAGTCCCATTGTTCTTTTTTGAATCCCATTTAGGAGATGAGCCACTGTCACTGACAGTCTTACTAGGCTTAGTCAGAGCTTGTGCTTTGTTTGTAGAGATATCCTTTTGTTAGAGGTGGAGGATTAAACATTAGTATTAGTATTAGTCAAAACCCCCAAAAACATGACCACCAAAACCAAACAAAAACACGGAGGAGGAAGATTAGGCTGCAAAAGGTTTATTTCACCACTGACAAATTTAGAGTGAGGTTATCACAGCTACTAATACTGAATGGTGCTAAATAATTTCATCTGGCTTGCAGCTCACAAAGGATACGGAATTACCTTGCTAGAGCATCCCATTATAATCCATTTACTATTTCTTTCTTTCTTTTTTTCTCTTCTGAACTGACACTGCTCTAGAGAATGACTCCCTTATGGTGGAAACTCTTTAACTAGTAACAATTCCAAGTGAGCTGTCAACAATATTGATTTATATTAGAAGAGTATGTGTCTTTTCTCTCTGCATTTCTGCCTGTGAATTTATTCTTCACATTTGCAAAATTTCAGCTATGGAAAAGAGTCATTCAGCACTACTGCAATATTTCCATACCACACCTCTGCCATGATATGATTGGTCTCAATAATGCAGTTTTCATTACACTGTCCAACATCTTAATCCAAAAATAGCATTTCACATATAACACACTGATACTTTACCTACATTTAAGGCAGGTAAATCTTGAGAATGTAAGAAGCTACGTTCTGAGGGAATTTATACTCCTAGCATAAAATTTGCCATGTAACAGGGCTTATGACTAGGGAGATGACAGAAATATCTTGTTCTGATGAGGCTCTATGAATAATGTTTCAGCCTTGAATAGGTTAATTTCCTGATGGCTTCCCAAAAATACTGTTGAACTGAGAGCAGAAAAGAGCTTTTTCTGTGTCATTTTCACTATCTTTAGTATTTATGAATGTTTGCGCATGTGGTTGAAGTGCTTATGTGAAGTTTGAGGAATGATTGTTTCAAAGTATTTTTTAGATTAAGTAGCCAAAGGTAATCTGGTTTTGCACACTCTCCCCAAATTTCTGACTAGTTTCTAAGGCAAAAAGATATACTTTCTAATTTACTCAATTAAACAGAGCCTGCTCCAAGGTGTAGAAATATAAGATCTTTTTCTCTCATTGATCACAGTTGAACTTTTATTCGATACCATTGTGAACACCTTTGTTGTCTTGGGCACTTACTCTCATTAATGTTATTTCAATATTGTCCTTTTAGGTTTTTTTCTCTCCAATGAAGGTCTCTGTAATTTGTCTTAGAAGCTCTAGTCAGATAGCCAAATTATTTGCATTTTTTGCCCAGTGAATTGCTTTAGGCAATTGTTTTAGGAGTTCACATTTTGTGCAATCTTCAGACCTTCTCTTCTTTCAGTATGAAAAGGAGGGAGAAGAAATTCACAGTCAAAATGATTCAACTGCAGAAACTTACACAATTGCAAATTTTATGGAGAATTTAACCTACGCATGAGCTGATTGCACAGCTGCTACATGTTTATACTAACGTGGGTTCTGGTTTTCCTTCAGACCCAAGCCCCAGTCGCCCATACTCTGATATGTCAGCTGATGTTCAGATTCTGCTCCTGAGTGAGCCAGCTGTCTTCCCTGGCAGGAAAATGAGGCATTGCATTCAAGTCTTTTCCCTGCAGACTGTATAGTGACCAGAACCATCCTGATTACATCCCTTTGCAGTGCCCCTCTCATGTCTTCTCACATCTTCCAGACAACTTTGTTGTCCTTGCTAGCTTGTAATTTTTTAGCTGCAGAAGTTCTTAAAGGGTGGGTTGCAAGCCCTTACATTTCTGGGTAAGTTTTCTGTGTGCCTCTTATGTAAAGCGTGTGATTTGTATCACAGTGAAAAAAAGTCTTCATTCATATTTTGAATGTGCCCACAGATGAATTTGCAACATCTGGTGTGAAATTCTGTGGCAGAAAAAGGAGTCAAACTCATAGGATTTCCTGTGCCTTAACCAGCAGGGAAGCCACACAGATTTTTGTTGCTGTTGGTGTTAATTTGATTTTTTCTTTTTTTTTTTTTTAAATAAACTCAAGAGTGTTTTTTCTCTGTCATATTATATTATGCATTGATAATGAATTGCAAAAAATACATAACAAGGAATCTACAACTCAGACATCTCACAGGTCAGGCAGCTTTAAGTAAGTTTTAAGGCAAGTCTCAACTGAAGCCTCAGTAAATGAGAATCACAGAACCCAAAGAATGAAAGGAAGACCCTTAGCCACAGCTAGGTCTGAAGTCCCAGTAGAAAAAATTCAGGCGTCTAAGGCATTCAAATTAATTCTTTAAGATAGCCTTTAGGCCCATACTCTTTTCTCCTGTAGTCTTCATAAAGACACTTCTACATATAAACATTCTGACACTTGTGGAAGAGTAGATAGGCATGTGAACTTTGAGTAGAAGCAATGTTTTATGAGGGAATGAGTGGTCAGTAGGATCAGCACATAAGAAACATTTAGAGACATTAAAGCATTCATATGTCCTCAGCAAAAAGTATGTGTTCATCATTCACAAGTCACCATGAAAAGCTACTTCTAGTGCAAGAGAAGGAGTTTACTCTGATTTTTAAGGCTGTGCATATCCCAAATAAATTACTTTTTGATTTTTTTAAATTACTTGATTATGATTTGTTGTTGTGTGATTTGGAGCAAATTTCTTAACGCCTTTTTTGCCTCAGTTCACCAAGTTGTAAAGAGAGTTGTAAAGTACTCTGGCACAGTTTTTCTTTCCTATGAAACTGGCCATTTCATAAAATATTATTGAGTATTGAATTGTACATTATTGTATCAAAGAATATCGTTGTATTGAATAATCATTTTAACTTTTATCAAGATCCACAAGATCTTTTTGTATTAAAATTATATCAAGAATGTATAATTTTGTTGTTCCTGAATCACCTTAGATTTGCTGAAAATACAGAGTCTGTGATATATAAAGACTGATGAATAGCCTTCTACTGCCCTAAGCTCAAGAAATGTGTAAATTATGTTTTGCGTAATATTTCTTGTACTTCCAGTCCATACAAGAACCTTTGTTTTTGGCTAAGAAAAGTGGAAGATTAAAGGAACATCCTTCCCTAAATTTTTCTTTCAAGATTTTGAAAAATCTTTTCATAAATTTTAGAATCAAACTTCCAAACAGCTTTTTTGAGTATCTTCTATCCAGAGATCCAAAAGTGGAGTTCAGAGGACTCCAAGTATGGGGCTGGAAATCACCGTGTCCTGGTTTGTCTTTGTAGCCCTATTAGAACTGCCTAAATCTACCCAGAGCAGGACTAAGATTTTGTGGAAAGTTTTGACAGGTCAACATAATTTCTCTAAAATGGAGCACCATTTATTATCTACCATTAGAGTGAATAAAAGGTTTTACTCAGAAAATCATGTTATTTTTGGTCTCCTATAGAGCAAGACAGTTTAAAACCATGATGAATTATCTGTTTTGAAATACTCTTTTTCTTCAATGACATTTCACCTTAATCCATTTATACCTGTAAGAGAGTTGATGCAAGCACTAAACGGATGAATGTAAATGCCCCACTGCTATATGGCATGATGCAGAACTCTTCTGCAGTGAATCTTCCTCTCTGGGAAATTTTTATCTGACTTGATTGAACACAATTGAAAATAATATTTTTATTTTTTTAATGACACTAACACTATCTTGGGGTCAATGCAAATAAAATACAAATAAGCATCTATAAACCACAGTTTATGTGTCACATAGCTAAAAGAGCAGTATAAGGAGATAATATTAACAAAGTTAGAGATTTTTATGTACCATTAAATGATATCTATCAAACAGTTTCTTGGTTCAGGATTGTTTTTGATTGTCTTTTGTTAATTTGTTTGGTTGAGATTTTTTGTTTTACAAGTACAAATACAGAGTTGCAAACAACACATCTCCAGTTGTCCTTGAAAGCGACACACATCAAGTGGAGCAATGTAATTCAAAAGATTCTGTCAGTATTTTATATACCCAAGGAGATGTTCAGAATTAGCCTTGCACTGTACATTGCTCCTTCTGTCTCCTACTGAAGTACTTGCACTGAGTACCTCAGTAGGTAAAGACTTTCTCCTCTGCCTTTTTTCTTATCAATGTCTTTGCTTAAAATGTTCTCCAAGTGACTATAAAAGCATACCCCAGGCAATGTATCAACAAGCAACTAGCTGATAGAAAAAGTATCCTCAAAAGAAATTCTCATAAAAATATAATGTATTGACTGTTGCACTTTCAGTAAATGACTGAGATTTATGAGAAATAATTTAAGGTGTTTTTAGAAAACCAAGCGTTATGAAGAAATACACTTTGCAGGTGAATTTTGGTTTTGTACTACAGATACTGTTTTGCTTTTATTCTATGTCAAAATAGTAACAATATAAAGTATTCAGAATTGCTTATTTTTATAAAGTACTAACAGTGCTATGAGAAAAGAAAAATAATAGTTTCTTGCTTCAATCTCAGTTGAAAGATTTCTGGGAAGGAGGAAAACTGAACTGAAAAACAAGCCCAAAATAATTTTCATTTAAGGTACTTAACTAACCTGGTTCGACCTGAAGCTGATCTTATTACAAGAAGTTGGGACTAAGTAATGTCTCAAGATAATTCCAACCTGAATTATGACACAATCCTACAATTTAGATATCATTTTCCACAGACTTGAAACAGAGTTAAGAACAATCCTTTTATCTGCTGGACCACATCTGAATTACAATTAAATTTCTATAAATATCCTGTAAGACTGTCATCAGAGATATTATTTAGGATTAACGGTGTATAAAATTGCAATGCTGATTTCATACCTCTTTCCAGCCACTTTACATGGCCCAAATAAAATCTTCATGAATATCTATGTTCTATGGATTTGGGGAGCCCTAAGACCAGAAACTCACAGTAAGCCTAATGAGAAAAAGGGTTCATTTCTTTCTACTTGGTAGTGATTAAGTTGATTTGAATACAACCTCCTGTTTTGGATGTCCAGTGGACTCCAGGGGAGTTTGCATTGGAAAGTGTAAACAGGTCAAAATAGTCACCTCTGGTAAATCCTTATCTCACGCTGCATAGATTTATAATCACAACTCTATATATCAATCAAGAGGGATGATATGGTTTCTGAAACACATACACCAGTTAATCTAAACTCTGCTCATGCCCAAACATCTCCTGAGAGGCTCCTAGATCCTCCAGGTCAAAAATGTCCTGGATATTGTGCCAAAATATCAACAGTATGGGTGCCCATCCATTCAAGGCTCAGGCATTAATATTGTAAAACAAAAAGTGAACATTCATAATGAAGAGTATTAAAACATTTTCTTTATAATTTCTAAAAGCACTTCAAAAGAAAAATCTGGAGAGATAAAGATTAACCTTTATAAAAACAATAGGTACTTAAACCCAAGTCTGTATGAGAAAGTACTAAAGTCAAAATGGGAAGTGTTATTTATTGAAAAGAAGAAAAAAAAAAAAAGAGATAGTGAGTCAGAAGATATGTGTGTAACAATTGTGAAAATGTGATTAAAGTCTAAAAATATAAAGCTTCAAGGAAGAGAAAAGAATGCCATTCATACAATAATGCAGGAAACAGGAGGTAGAACAGCTGGGTGAAGCTGAAGTTTTTGAATATCTGTGATCAGTTACCTCCATTCTTAGTCATAACATTTGGGTTTAGAGACAAATGTCTCCAAAGCCCTGCAGTGTCCATGTGTGGCAAGCTTTCAGCTAAAATTTTGTTTCATTTGTCAGAGAAAAAAATATGATGGCTTCAGTTTCATAAATAGGAATAGGTGTGTTTATTTTGTGAGACCAAGGTCAAATGCTAGGGACTTCAAGGCAACTGAAAATCAGTAGATTGATGTTTTAAAACTGTCTCTGTTAATTTCAACTTCAATTATTGTCTACTTCTTAGATGAAAGAAGGATCTCCCTAGCAGTTTTCAGAGGAAAAAAATAGAATTAAGGATTTGGAGGATTTTTTTCCACCAGTGTGAGAATTGGATTAAGGGATGGGTCATGGCTGAGTGCTTCCTAATGTCCATGCAGCAAATGGGAGTGATTTGGAAAGAAAGACATGAGATCTGCATCAGGGCTGTACAAGAAAACATGAATGAATGAATGAATGAAAGAAAGAAAGAAAGAAAGAAAGAAAGAAAGAAAGAAAGAAAGAAAGAAAGAAAGAAAGAAACTAAAAAAAATCATAACAAAAAACCACTAGCCTCTGGAAAAACACTAAGCAAAGTACTTTACTTTCCTTTCATTACAATCACTTCACATATTTTTTTGAATGCTATGATGATAGAGTTTCCAAACTTTCTGTCTACTTCAATTGTTACTTTATCTTGATTTCCAGTTTTAAAACTCAGCCTGTGTTATCTCATTATGAAAAAGTTTCCCTTTTTTTTTACATCAATCACAGCATTCCTTCTTTTTTTCCCAGTTTTCTTTTGTTTGCTTGACAAAGATTTTTTACTTTATTGTTGCTAGAAAAAAAGTCAGGAAAACTCACGTGACAGAAAAAATGGCACTGAAGACACTAGGTATATGTTAAAGGCTTGACATTACTTGATTTAAAGATTTCTCTACCTAACTGAATAAAGCTACTGAAGTACTGAGACTCAGATCAGATCTTCACTAATCTTACAGCTAAGTAGTCTAAATTATGTTGAGAATCTGAGTATAAATAAAATAAAGAATTAATAAGTACTCTGTCACAGAAAATCAAGCATAGTTCAATAATTGGTTTTACCCCTAAACAGGTATAAATAAAAGGATATAATTTTAATAATTTCATATGAGAGAACTTGGTTTTGTAATTCTAACTACTATCATCAAAGAATAGAAAACTAGTTACCTGGAAAACTAACATGCATATTTTTAAAACTGTTTTATAACTTTAATAGTTCTTTAGCTAGCTGTGTGTTATAACATAAGTACTATTAAAAATATTTGAATTGAGTGGTGGAATTCTAAAACATTATTTGAGTTCATTGTATCTCTTTCAGTGAAAATATTGACGAGTACATTTTTAAATTTCATCTGTCTTTTTCTCAACATGTATAAAATACATCTATTAATGAATGTCAATCAAAAATAAAATCTTACAGTTAGGTATTAACAGAAGAGTGAAATAATAGATTCAATAAAATGTATATTTTTCTTTAAATTTAGCATGTACCAAAGTTAAATTTTGAGCATAGCAAAGAAAAAGCAAACTGAAACATTTCCAAAGTCAAATGCAGAAGAAAATGGCAAAAATAGAAGTGGGAAGAAATACTCTGGAAAAAAAAAATTCAAAATAAAAGCATATAAGTACAAACCCATTTGATTTTTTTCTCCATACATATTTAATTAAATTCTACCATTTGTTTACACTTGATATTAGGAGCACAATTGTAGGTGAAGATAAAAAATGATAGGGGTGAGTGCTAGAATAACTGTGTATTGCAGCAATTATTCTTCCCTTTAAGTACTCTATTTTTGTGATTTTGAAGCTCATAATTTTTAAATTCATAATTTAACAGATTGCTTATATATGTAATAGTAGAATAGCTGCAGACTAATGCTACTGCACACAGTAGAGAGTGGAAATTTTTAAAATTATGTGTTTTCTACTTCCCCTCCAGCTGAAAGATCACACCAAGGAATTTGAAATAAAATTGCTGAACTGCCATTTCAAAGTAGTAATTAAATAGTGCATAACATGTCCTTGAGAATATGACCAAAAGAAACATTTTTTTTCAAATCATCTTGTCTTTGAATAACCTCTGTATAATATATGATTATTTACTACTGGTCCACTTCTGGAATTACTACAGCTGTAATGTCAAAAATCAGAGCCTGCTACCTCAGCTGCTTTAAGTCAGACACCCCAATGGGGTTTGATGACTTAAGTCAGTCCTAGTGAATATGCTCCTCTTTAACATCATTTTAGGCTTTCTGTGTAGTTTAAAATTGAGCTAATTCGCAGAGATATTCTGAAGAAGAGAAGTTCAAGCATCACCAACTTAAAAACATCAGCTGCCAGCTGTTTGCTGAATGTGTGAATATCATCTTTTTCTTGGAGCCCATGATAGTGGTCTTATCATGCAATCTGAAGCTGAAGTGTGTTCTGTATATAAATAGGACCTAGGGTGGGATGTGAGGCATGGGATATCAAGGCATATTGGATAAGATGTTTCTATAAAATAAGAAGAGAAAGAGTTTTCAACTTAAAATTGTTAAAGCTGAACATGAAAAGTTAAAGAGCTGCATTCTGACTTTCAATATAACAGTCTCCCATGAAAAAGAACCTCTTACAAATGAGGTAACATCTGAAAGCTAAATCATCCCCTCTTTTCTTTTCTTTTCTTTTCTTTTCTTTTCTTTTCTTTTCTTTTCTTTTCTTTTCTTTTCTTTTTTTTTTTTCCCCCGAGCTACACAGTAGTCTAACTGGATAAACAGAAAAAAGATTTAGTTAAAAACCTTTATTTCCACATGCATATTTTTTCTTGAGGTAACTTTCTTAAATGTTAGCTTTTAAAATGCTCATATTAAGAATATCTTACGTGCTAAATTATATTTTTAAGGTTTCTAAGTGAACTATGGACTTAGGCTGTGAATGGCAACTGCAGGTGTAAGAGCTATAAAATTCATCAACCATTAAAGATCTGGCAACCAGTACCTTCATGTTTTTACAGTTAACTGGCCCAAAGGCTCACCAAATCTGCAAAGACTATCTTGCTGTTTTGCAAAAGGCTGTTTTACTTCTTGCTATTTTCCAAAAGAATGTTTTATAGGACTGCAAGAGAGTAAGCACAAGCAGGACTATCATCCTTGGAGGAGGAACACATTACACCCTTTTGAAAATTCAGTGCATTGCAACAATGGAAACAACTAGTTTGTAGCTAGTATTGTAATAGTCTTTTCTGAGATCCTTAACAGTTATTTTAATTGCAAATTTTTTTGTCATTCATAAATATGTGTTAGAGTAAGCTCAAAAATGATATGTATATTGAAAGGTTAACTCTTTAATTAAGGAATTTCATAGAGCATGTATACAACGTGTAGGCATTTAGATTCTGTCAGAACAAAGATGTATTTTATCTCTTCAATTGAAAAATATGTTTCTGAAATATTACCAGAAAAAAGAGGAGTATTTCCTTCAGTCAACTTTTCAAGAACTGAGACAACTCAGAAAACAAAGGACATCAGAAGAGCCACGCAGGAGAGATTTGGCACTGTCTCCATCTTTTCTAGTTAGACTCTAATTTTCTTGGACCTCTCATTTTTAAGTGAGATGCTCAATTACTCAGGTAAGGAATACATATGTGTTGTCTGTAGTCCCCTAGCAGGTATGTATATCAGCTAGTTAATAGTTAATACTATGTTACATAGTTAATACTATGGCAACAAGTATTACTGTAGTAATGAAAGGCTCCCATGAAAACAAGATCTTAATAAAGTTGCTGATTTCAAGGGGGTTTTTAGAATGTTCAGTGAGGCATCAAAAAGGCAGGAATCTGTCTCTGGGGCTGCCTTCTGGAGCACAGCATTTCAGATCTTGTCCTATACAAAGTGACAGCTACTTGCCACCAAAATAAAAAGCCTGCAGTTCTGTGGCTCCTGCTCCTCAGTACTTCTCCTTGTCAAGAAAACTTTTTGTTGTGAGTTAGTGTCTACAAAAAAAGAAAAAAAAAGCCATTCTGTGATTATAGTAAAAGACTTCCAGTGTGACCTCTGGCTGATTATTCGACCTGTCATCTTTGCTTTTCTAGGTGGCAGGTCAGAGTGGCTGATGACACAGAACTTGGGAACTTATTTTCATGTCATTGCTCTTGTTCTCAAAACCAAGATGAATTCAGTTTTGGTAAATTGTTTCACTTAAAGCCTTCAAGTCTGCAAAGCACTTATGCAAATGTATAATTTTAAACATGTGAATAGTACTATTAGCTGGTGGGACTGCTCACATACCTAAAGCTAAGGACATGCTTAAGTGCTTCACTAATAACAGTGAAGGAGGGGGAAAGAACACCCATGACCTCCATTTATGTTACTGCTTCATTAATTTTTTTATTTACAGTCTCTTTTATAGCATTCATCATCACAATATTGCAACATGTCAAGAATATTAATGTTGCCATTCATTTGCCTTTGCTTGACAACTGTTATGCTTCACAAAAAAAGAGAAGAAGATCCTGTGGAACAGTGGATGGCTTATGTAATCATGACAATTTATAAATGTAATTAGAAAAAAGCAAATAAAATTTCATACAAATCCATCAGACCATTAAAATGATAACAACTTCAACTTTATTATGCTCTAAGTTTTTCAACAATCCTTTTTTTTGAAAAAAAAGAACAAAACACTCCTATATGATGGAAATTCTTTCTGGAAGAATCTCTAGTTTATCAAAGTGAACCAAAGGAAGCTGTCATGTTTTTGATATATTTGCTTAGAATCTACTAATTATTGTTTAATTTCTTCCTTTGCCATTCCACAGATGGTATGTTGTAGGTCCCACCCTGGAGACCCTCCAGTGTTAAGTGTATGACCCATGCATCTAATTCAAGAAACCCATGTTGCTTAAAATGTTAGCAAGATAGGATAGTACCTCATACAAAATGAAACCAATGCCACAATAGAATACATTTTGAAATTTGATCTTTTGTGCTCCCTGTTTTTCTTCCATTTGCTTCTTTAGCTAACGCTAGAAATGCAAATTTTAATGGCTGACAGTTCTGCTGGTTGATGAATGTGAGAACTGGAGAGTTGAATAAAAAGTAATGCCTAGTCTCTCAGGTGGAACTGCTGATTCTCTTGGGCACTCTCCCTGAGTCTG
This sequence comes from Melozone crissalis, assembly GCF_028551555.1. NCBI lineage: Eukaryota > Metazoa > Chordata > Aves > Passeriformes > Passerellidae > Melozone > Melozone crissalis. The sequence goes on along the minus strand of NW_026535791.1, from coordinate 53,966,952 downwards.
TCCCCAATTCATTACTGACAGAAAAGATTTAAGTAATCTGCTTTTTAAAAATGTTATGGACTATAATAAACAAAAATGAAGTATAACATAATTAATCAATTTGGCAGGACGATTACAATTTTCATCAAGCTAATTGAAAACTAAGTTTTACCATTATAAATTTAATATTGTATGGCAGAATTGTTTGTGATAAACTTGGACTTATTATCTATGTTCCCATGCAAGGATGAGGCTTAAGCACTTGTCATTTTCTGCTGAAGGCAGCATCCAGTCAGCCAGGTAGTTTCAAAAACTGGATCCTATATTTAGGTTTGTCGACCATCTGGTGTTGACAGACCTGTGTTGCACCTGCAGACTGGTCAGTGTGGTACTAACACCTTGCTGGAGCTTCAGGAATGTAGAGGAGCAGCTGGTAATCAGCTCTGGTAATGTCACCCCCCTCACATCCTGTCAATGCTTTCTGAGCTGGAGCTGACTTACGGGCAGCCAGGCTGGACAGCGCAGGCAGACCTAGCGTTACATACTGTCCTGGTTCTGGGCAGGACAGGGTTAATTTCTGCAGCAGCGAGAACAGGGTGTGGCTAGGACCCGAAGGTTATTCCATACCACCTCACATCCTTCCAGGAACAGGGGTTGCTTCTGTTTGAGTAATCAATCCTGGCAGAGGTGGGATAATGCCAGTTCCAGCTGGAGGGAGGGATGGGGGTGGCATGGCTGCAGTCAGGCAGGTCAGGCTCTGTGGGGAGCATTTGGCAAGGGAATCACTCACCTCCCTCTTGTACACTTTTTACTAATATTGTTGCTGTTACTGTTCCTTTTCTTATCTCACTGCTGTTTCCAATATATTGTTCTTATCTCAACCTGTGATCTTCAGCTTTTGCGCCTCCAGTTTTCCTGTCCAGCCCTCTGCATGGGGAGAGGGAGTGAGCAAGTGACTTCTGTTTTGGAGAGTCTCAGTGGGAGCACTAAATTGGGGTGTCCCGTTCCTAAACCATGTCAGATACTTGCATGCCTCTGTGAGTACACGAAGCTCAAGTTTCCCAGCTCTTCCACTGAGCTAAATTTGAGTTTGAGACTCCATTACTGGAAGGCATCTCGAATTGTAATACTAAACTTCAGTGAGCATTTATGGATTAGAGATAAGGGGTTGGAAATTTCACTGTTAAATAGTAATAAACTAGTTTTGTTACAGAGGCCTTAATAATTTTGCTGACTTGTGACTATATTATATCATTAGAGATTATTTTTAGCTAATATATATCAGTTCCACCTAGAAGTAAAAAATTCAAAATTTGTTCAATTATATTGTATAATCTACAAGAGATATTTTAATATCATCTTATGTATACAAACAATGTTGGCTTGAAAGAACTTTTGCTGTATATAATGTTAAAATATATATACTTGCTCAAATGGTTGCTAAGCAAAAAGAGTAGGCTTTTCTACTGTATTCTACTTCTGAAGTTGTGCAACATCAGATTTCCAGGGTGATTCTGGTGTGAAGACTCTAGCAAATAGAACATTCTACCTGTTACCCTATTAGAAAGTGTTATGGATTAATGCAAAAGGTTAGTCTTATCACAATTTGTGCAGTACAGCATGCTACAGCACATTTAGAGTTGAAATATATCAAGGGCTAATTTTCTAATACATTTTTTTCCATAGTAGAAAGACAAGAAACTAGAAGCTTTACATAACCAAGGTTAAATGTTTCTGTAAATGCTTAAAATTATGGGTTTTTTAAAAACATTTAAACCTGCAATTAGAGATGTATCCAAGAAATACAAGTATGATCTTGAAACCCACAGAAAACTGGCCATGTTCTTAGAGCAGAGATTTTCATAAAAGAATTCAATTTGTCTCAGAATGTTTTTGTAATAAGAAAGGTTGGAAAAGAACCTTAGAATTTGTATCAGTTCATTTTCTAGTTATCCCTGAGGCTGAATGTTTGAGTTCAATCTCTTGATGTAGATCTGTTTCCAGGTTCAACCTCATTCAGATAGGACACATCACTGTCTTTCAGTAGATTCAATCTATTAATGATTGAATAGGCATAAAAGAATATGTATAATTGCTTCTTTTCTAAGCAATTATAAGTGTAGATACATTATAATGCAGATATCTATAATGTAGGTACATTTTGGTACAAGGTGTTCCATTCTCAATATCTGTTAATTCTGTGATTACCACTCAGAAAGTGGTTCAGTGACATCAGAGCTCTGTCATGGAACTCTGGGACCCTACAGATGTTACCTTATAATTTAAGTTTTTGCCATTGTTAGGATTTACTAGACTGAACTTTTTTCCTCATTCAGACTGTACCATCCTCAGCTTTTAATGTATGACATGATGACAAAAGGAGTAGTCATCATGGATTCAATTCGTGCTTGACCAACACATTGACTTCTATGGTATAAAAACCACTTGGATGGTTGAGGGGAGAGCAGTGGATATTTTTTACCTCCACTTCAGCAAGGCTTTTGTCTCTCCCAATATCCTTATAGGCAAACTCAGGAAGTGTGGACTGGATGAGCAGACAGTGATGTGGGGTGAGAAGTGGCTGATCAGCAGATCCCAGTGTCGCAATCAGTGGCCCAGGGTCTGGTGGGAGGCCTGTCACTTGTGGTGTCCCCTAAAGCTGGGAGGAGTGGCTGATACCCCAGAGAGCTGTGCAGTCCTTCAGAAGGGCCTTGACAGGGTGCAGGGATGGGCAGGGAAGAACTGCCTGGAATCCAGCAAAGGCAGGTCCTGCATCTGGGGAAGAACAATCCTCCACCAGTACAGACTGGGAGTGACCTTCTGGAAAGCAGCTCTGGAGAGAAGGACCTGAGCGTCCTGGTGGACATACAAATAAATAAATAAATAAATAAATAAGTATAAATATATATATATATATATATATATATATGCATACACATATACACGCACACATATACACACACACATATATACACACACATATATAAGTATATGTGTGTATGAGTGTGTACATATGTGTGTATACATATGTGCACACATATATACATGTATATATGATGTATATATATGGGTATATTTATATTTTTTAGCACTATTAGGCTTTTTAAGCAGTCCTGTGTGGTGTTCAGCTGCAGGGAATCCTGTGAGAAATGGTGTACGATGTGTAAAGAACAATATGCACATTGTACTGTAAATATAAATCCTGATGAATGCCACACTGTTTTGTTAAGAGTAAAATTCCTGCAATAATGTAATAATAAACCTTATTAACAGTTTTCTCAGAAATTCAGTTTCATAAGTCATTATAATGCATGCTCTATCTATTTCAGGAGGAAGCTACTTCCAAAAAATGCCAGCATTGTGACTTTCTGGAATGTTTTGTGTAATAATACAAGTTCCTACTGATAATTTCAGTTTCATAGATATTATCTAGTGTGTACTAGGATTTCAGAAGGAGTAGATAAAGTGGTTCTTTATTTGTATACTTTGTTAAGAAAAAGTACCTATGAAACTTTATCAGATTTATTCCAAACTACTAAAGGTTATCCATTCTCGGATAAAACACATTCAAGATTGGAGCTGCTATGCTGAACTACATCTTGACTTATATTGCCTTCACTGTTTTTTCCTCTGTATAGACTCAAGATAACTTACATTTAACATACACAACATGAAAAAATGCTGCATTTCCTAAAATGAGAAATAAGTGTTACAGAAATAATTTTTTTTTGTTCTGTTTTTCCCTCCCAAATCCACTTTTTCTATCGTATGCATAATCTCCATTTCTGTTTGAGGCACTTACTATATTGTATGGAAGAATAAAGTGGCACCAAATAAAGAACCTATAAGACAAAAAGAATTAATAGGCAAGTTTACGGTACTGTACAGTATGAAATTATGGGAATTGAAATTTCTATATCTTTTTTTAAGTTTTATAAACCTGTGAAGAACTGAAAGCAGTAAATTCATTATTGCAAGAGTGTAATGTTATGCAATGTTGAGCAGAGACAGTGATGGTTTAAGAAAAGTCATAAGCAAAGCAAGATTTGTAGGAATGCTTTGTCAACTAATTAGAAAGGTGAAAGAAAATTTAAAAATGTAAATACAACGGCAGTAGTTATATTAAATTAACACACTTCCTTTCAAGGCTGCAAAACTTTTTAAACACTTTCCTGATGATCTCTTTAATAGTATATCTAACTTATTCTCAAAAAAATGCCTTACGTATAAGAAAGATAATCAGCCTTAGATGATAAATATCATTGTCAATCAAATGTATAATCTTAAATAAGAATGTCTTAAATAAGAATATTTGGCAAAATTGTTTCTCCACAATATTGTACCACTGACAGAAATAATGTTTTTCATGTTTACTTCAACAGAGGTGTATGGACCTTATCTTCCATCCTGCGATTTTGCTCAACATCCATGCCAAGTTGCCAGAGCTTTTATTTTTCCAGCATCTGCTTTTTATTGGGAGCTTCGGATTATCTACATTCTTTTTTGTCCACTGTCATTGATTTCAAATATTAACTTTCAACCTAATGTTCCAAAACAATTGAGACAATGGGGCATATTTTGAAGGCTTTTATTTTCTTAGTGTCCATACTGATCTACAATAAAAGTGCAAAACATGTTATGAATTGTAAGCTCATATTTTTAAGCTCTGGATATACCCTTAATACTGGTAACACAAGGAAAGACTGTCAAAGGTTGTTTACCTTTTGTGTAATTTTAGTATTTTTTTAAACAAAAAAATACAAATCACTTTTAAGCATTCTATTGTCTCTGATGTACACTTTAAAAGATGTTTAATGACAATTTAAATGACATTGAAATGAAAAGGCTGATAAAGTCTAGATTTCCATCTTTAATTCCAGTGGTGTTCTGTTAATAGGCTGCTTCTTTTTTCTTTTTTTTCTCTTTTCTTTGTGACAGGGACATTTTTTTTTCTTAAATTCAACAACAAAGAATACATGTAGCATTGCATGTTCAATAACCTTGTATATTGACATATATTTTAAATTTAAGACCATAAATTTGTGTCCAGGGACACTTAAATCTCCACAGGATGTTTAAGTAGTGAATAACTATATTTTACTTCTTTTACAGTTTCTGTAGGGAAAGTTTTTTGGTAATTTATGTGTAAGACCACATCTTCTCATTAGAATAAGTTGCTTTAACTAGAACATGCTACTTCTTCCAGGCACATTAGCAAGATAGTCTAAATTTACAACTACAGAGTTTGTTAGTGGTCACAAAGTTTACAGTTTCAGTAGTTAGTCAGCAAGACAATCTGTCAAGCACAAGTTAAGTGCTCTGCATTGGAAAACAGAGTACTGCTATGACACTACAGAGAGGTTACCCTTGAGATATCATGCAGACATCTCAATTTATGGTAGCACATCAATTAAGGAAGCAATGGGAAGTGACACATGCTTGAGACCTGAATTCTGAAATTGGGATGGCATATTGCCTGCTATGGTGACCAAAGCTTGTAACTCCAAAGCATGCTGCAGTCCTTGAACTGAATTAAGTCTAACAGTGTGGGAACGCCATTTGCTGTAGGCAAAGGTTGCCTGTATTTCAGAAGAGACAAGATGCTGTAATCTGTGGCTCAGAATTTTGATATCTTTAGATGCAAAAATAGATGGGAGTGGGGACATATTTTAACGTATGAAATTGGGACATAAACCAAGGTATGCTGTACTAAAACTTGGCAGCTTCAAAACAGGAATCCTTCTCTCCCTCAACAACAAAGTTAATCAGAAGAACAAATTAGCAAGATCATAGTGCATTCTCTCTGACTGGGAATTTTGGCATGGTGTATTTTAAAATGAGAATCACCATTTTGATGTGTGTGCTGAGGCAAACATGAGCATCACAATATTATGCATATGATTTATAATTTCCTATCAAGGGGCTCTTTCCAAGAACATGAAGTGGTACAGCAACATGAAGGAATATTACAAATAAGACTGAGAATTGCAATGGATGTGACCTATGGGTAAATACAGAAAGAATGAAAAATTTCACAGCAATATCAACATCTGAGATATAGTCATATGTCTATAAATTATTCTCTTTGTTTTCAACTTAACTACGTTTAAAACAAACAATCAAACAAAATACATCATACTTGAATATTCAACAGCATATGACCCCCATTAAATTCCTGAGACATGACCTTTAATATGTTGAGAACAAAGTTTTGCCTGGTATCACTTTACGAGATTTTTTTTTTTTTTTCTAGTATGAAGAGCTATAGATTATGGAAACCTACTTTTTAAGAGTTCTATCCAGAATTTTCATTCTTAAAATAACGGGCACAGCAAGAGAAGCATTTTAAAAAGTCAGGCAAATCAGCAGAGCTGCACATACATAATTTTTTCATTGAAGTCAGGATAAAGGATAAAAGCTCTCTGTTGAAAATAGGTTGTCAGTCATTATATTTTTGCAATATTAATAATAGCAATTACACTAAACTGCCTAAATAAAGGAAATTACCTAGATGGAGAGTTTTGGGTGGTTTTGCTTTTTGTTTGTTTTTGTCTGGGTATAAGACTCAGAGTTAATGGAATCTTATGTCAAAATATAGGTCTAAGCTAGTTCAGGACTGAAAACTTATAAGACATCAGTGATGTAGCAATAATTTGATTTCTGCTTCTCAAACATAATACAAACTTACAAACTAAAAATAAACCAACTGATATTGCCTGTTTTCTTTTAGAGCTGATGCCCTAGAGGAAAACAGAAAGACGACAGACATAACATGAAATGTCCCTGAGAATATTTCTAACAGTGTAGTGCTAATCAATAAACAATATTTTATTGTTTCTGAAGAGTGGATGTTTGCCATCTGCTGCTTTTGAACTAATTGCTGTGATACAGTTTGTTAGACTGAATTCAGAGGTTCAGGTGTAGAACAATCTGTATTTACATGTAGTAGTGGTAGAGGAAAGGAATTGTTAGAAACACTGTGTTATCATTCAGCAGAATTTTAGGTTTTCCTGCCTTTGCCTAGGCAAATGTGGTCATTATTGCTAATTTTCAAGTATTTTCTGTCTTTTAACACCATGGAGACTTTAGGGTTTTTCAGTGCTCTAGTAGTTACTAGAAAGATTGTGAAGTGACAAATCAGGACTGACATTATATTTTTACCACCAAGAAGCAAAAAAGATGAGCAGTATTAAAAGAAAGGCTGCCTGAGAATAAAGGCCCCAGGCAGGAGGAAGATGAAATAGAGTAGCCTTAGGTAAATCCACTCTTAAACTACAAGGAGTTTTAGCATTACACTGGCTCACTGCTGTCCCAGAGGGAGCAGTGGGCTTTGAAAGTAGAACTGGGAGACGCAGTCTGAGGGTTTAAAAGCAACTGAAGTTAGGGCCTGAGTAACTGGCTCAGAGCTGTGTGAAGATGCTCTAAGCTTACATTTCTCTCCAAGGTCCAATATTATTGCTGTATATAGATACTGTCCTCTTACTGATTTTAACTTGAAATTTAAATAAGGCTCCAACAGACAGACAGACAGACTGAGTTGATTAATAGTCAAATATATGTTTTTTTTCTTGAAGCAGGTATTTGGGTTGAGCTGTGAAAGAATGACTCCTAGAAGGAGTTACAATATATCTCAGAACTAAAGGCGTAGTGATTCCACTCTGAAGCAGCAACAAAAGTAGACAACCTTTCAGGCCATTAATCAAAGTGTTTACAGTTTGTATTTCAAGGTGGTTGAAAGCATAATAAATACTGAACACAGAAAATGAATCTGTTTCTGCTGCTTCCTGTCTCACCACTTCGGGGACATTGAATAACTTTTCCTGTCCACAGTCAGACACAAAAGTGTCATGTATTACACCTGCTGCTTCCTTTAAATTGCTTTCTCCCTTGAGTGTATCTAATTCCACAAGCAATGTGAATGCCAGTTTACATTTGAGAATGTAGGAGTTGTGGCTTGAAAAGATACAAGAGGGAAGTGACTTAATTTTATCTCCCTGGAAATTGAAAGAAAATATGTTTGGTTTTTTCTTCTTTTTTTTACTTTTTTCTTTTTCTTTTCTTTTCCTTTTTTTCTGTTTTATGTTTACCTCTTTTTCTTTTTTTTTCCCCTGTGTTCTATTTTTTGAATTAGAAGACAGAATGCCTCTTCAGGAAGAAATAAAGACCTGCTCCAACCCTTCAACTTTCAAAGTTGTGTTTGCCTTCAGGGAGGTCATAAGTTCTGTAATTGCAACATCTTAGCAATGTGACATACAGAGTAAATTTTATGGTATGGGAGAGGTCAAGCTGTGATGTTCATCTGCATTAAATCCTCTCAATTCAGCTGCACTGGTGACTAATGTCCATTGTGAAGGCAGAACTGCTTGTCCTGAAATTATTGAAAACTGTAATTTAAGAACTTTAGTCTCTGAAATCAGACTGGCAATTTATTATGTCCTCTGTGAATCCTAGATATTCTCAGAAAGAAAAATGGATATAGGAAGGTAAATGAGTTACAAACATATGCCAAACATGAGAAAATCTAGAAGAATACCATGTAGTCCCAACAGCACCATTAGCTAGAAGGGGCTATGAAGACCATATAGAACATTGCAAATCAAGGGCTTCATTGGTACCAGACAAAATGCCTAAAATTCAGTGCATAGATTTATCAGTGAATTGCAGAAGAAGCAGACAGTGTGTCAAAGCTATGGCAGCTTCTCCATCCTTGAATATACAAAACTTAATATAGCCCCCAAATATCCACTGTCACTGTAATTACGAGTTCTAAGAATGGGAAGACTAACATTAAAATAAAAAAAGAAAAAGAATAGCTAAATAAAAATTAATTTAGAGAAAAGCTCAGACTTTCCTATATAGTATTCTTACCTTAGGAAAACTCAAGGCTAGTCTTAATGGAGGCACAGAAGTCTTCAGCAGTACAGGACAAGTGCACCAATAATCTCTTTTAGCTAATTAAAGGGAAGAAATTGGAAGTTATAGTCTTGTGCATAAGTGAGGAAAAAGAGATTACAGTAATGTGGAAAAAATATTTTATGTTTATCTGTTTAATGCTTCAGATTTTTGCCTAGAGTCATGCCGATATCTTTGGAGAAAAGTTGAAATTGAATGTCACCGTTGTAATGCTCTGAAATATGGCATTTATTTGTTTTTTGTCTGTTTGGATGTTCACTTGGAGTTAGGCAACTAAAATCTTGCCTTCTCTTCATTCTTTTTTTAAAGCTTTTTTTTCTGGAAACTTGTTTTTTATAGCATCCTCTTATGAAAAAAAGAATACACATAGTCCCCAGATCAATAATTAATAATTAATATTTACCCATATTTATGAGATGATAAGTGAATAGACTTTGCATTTTGGTTCATTTCCATGTTTTAGATTAGCCTTATTCCTTTGCTCCTTTGCTTGTGGATTAGCACTCTTTCTTTACGTGGAGATTTGATACTAATATTGTAAAAAAGAAAAAAGAGCTAGACAATCCAAACTTTAAACAATCATTGGGCCTGACAGAGAAAAATATTTAAGCCTTCAGCCTGAACTCTATTTTTAAGTGCTCTGCTGATATGGAGTCATTATAAATTAAATATTTTTCCTTTTTTCTTTTTTTTTAAGACAAGTATGTAGATTTTAACCAAATTACTTTGGCCACAAATAAAAATCACTCAGCTTCATGATCATAAATAATTCATTTTTATACAGAGTGCAAACTCAGTAGCATTTATAATCTGCCCACAGTCTTCCTAATAAATTAGGTCAAATTAATAGTTGATGTTATGCATACTGACATGAGTGAAATTACATTAAAGATTAATTTGGCCCTCTGCTTAAAATTCAGTTTTGAACCTCTAGGGTTAGACAATTTGCATTATGAAGAACTGATTCTGTATTAAGGTTACTTTTGAGTACGTATGTTCTGAAGTCTGATTTAAAGTTCAGATATATAAATAAATGTACTGATCAATTTTGAAGAGAAGAAATTATAATGATATTGATAATAACCACTGTGAAACAATGTCTCATTTTCAAGCTTGCTGTCATTGCTCCTGTAAAGACGCAAATTGCAAACACAGTTTGAGGTAGAGCCCCTAAACAGAGCCGTAAAGTGTTTGAGTATGAGGGGAGAGCTGGGCTATGACCCATGCCTGAAGGCAGAATAACTGAGGTTCTTTTTAATGATAGAACTGCATTAGAGTGAAATGACCCTAAATGGCTGATATTTATAAATATATACATGGCGGTTTATTTCAGAACAATTTGGTTGGAACAGAAAGGAGATATGTACCTCGTTTATTTATAGAAATAGAGCAACATAAAATTTAAACATAACATTTTAGAAAATGTATAAAGAAAGAAAGAAAGTGTAAGGAAGAATAAGAGTAGAAAGATATCACCACCTGTGAATCCAGTGAGGAAACCTGCAATCAAGTCTGTTTGTCAAAGTGATAGTTTCTGTCTTGTTCCTTTGGGGGTGGAGGAAGCCCACAAGATAGGGAGTCCTGTGGGTTAATCGGTGTGTTAATTATCAGGTTCAGGTGGGAGAAATGTACAGTGTTGCAGCACTGTGAACCATGTGCTCTGGGGGAAGGCCCCAGAAATTAGTCTGGAGGTCCTTTGATGTTTTATGACTCCTTCTAAGACATGACAGCTGTCTCTCATGCCAGCTCAGATGAGCCAGGTAAGCCTCATCAGAAGGCATGAACACCTTCGGAACCACATCCCAAAGTCCCAAAAATTTCCCTGGGCGTAGGGGAGCAGTTTCACACCTAGCCACTTGTGTAAGGAAGGACATTGGCATTATATAAAAAGCATTATCCCATTTAGCCTGATCTGCTTCTTATCAGCTTTGTTCTTTATCTGACTCAAACCCCAGCTTGTTGCTAAGCAGGTTGGCTTGGCATGGCCATCCTCTGGTCCACACCCTCTGCACCTGGGCTGCTCTCCTGCAGATCAGAGCTTTCACCACCACACACCCTGCTCTCTTCCCCCGCTTCAGCTGGGGGTGCAAACCTCAGCAAAGCATTCTGAAGTTCTTGCCAATGGCCAATTGCTTGAATCATTAACTCTTAACAGTTCAGTTTCTCACAGGCAGTGAATATAATCTACCTCGATGTTAGCACGATCTGTGAAAGCATCTTTATCTAAACCATGTTGTCGTGGTCTAGCTAGGTGAATTATTAGAACTAAGCTTCTACAGTAGCTGGACTGGGGACTGACTAACTTGGGAGCAGGCTTACTGAAAAGTGCCTGGGAATTCCAATGAGCAGCAAACTGAACATAAGTGAGTCCTGCCTCCTCCCAGGGGTGAAGTCTAATGGCACATTGTGTTAGAAATGTCACTGGTATATGAAGGAAGTGATTACTCTTCTCTAATAAACAGAGAAAATATGGAGAATAATGCACCCAATTTTGCCCTTCCCAATACAGGGAACACATCTATAAACTGAAATGAGCTCACAGGATGGCCATCAAGAGCTGGAACACTTGCTCTTGAGGAAAGGCTGAGAAGCTGGGATAGTGGGGCTTGTTCAGCCTGGAAGTTGTTTGGCTGAGTAGATGTGGAGTACACGAACCAGAACACCACATGAAGGCAGGTTGAGAGATCTGCATAGGTAATATGACATAGAATTTAGAGACCTGTGCCCATCTGGAGCAGCAGTAGAGGCCAGGCAGGATCAGAGGAATAAGGCAGATCTAGAAGCTTATGTTTGAGCAAGTGTTTACTGAAAGAGTGACTAGTAAGTGGTAATAGGACCCCTAGTGACTAATTGTTGGTACTAAGTGAACATAAAAGCAGCAAGGATGAGATAGGGTCAAGGGTTAGCTGACACAGTGACACACGAAAATGGTGCTTATTGCATTTTTGTATGTGGTGCTCAGTGCTGCCCAAAATGTGTAACTACACCAATCTACTAAAAACTAGAAATGGAAATCAAAATCACTGTGAGCATATGCAATGTACTTATGGTTCAATGTACTGTTAATAGTAAATTATTATCAATAAAATGAAAGAACTGAAAAAGAACAAAAACCAAATATAGGCTTAGCCCAAAGAGCTTTCATTTCACAAAGCTATAAGCACCTGAAAAAGAAATGTAATGAGAGGGCTTCTCAGCTATAACCAATGTGGTAAACTAAAAAATTAATTGTCCTTTACTACCATAAGTCCCCCACCCCCCTGCACTATAGTTCATTGTGAAGCCAGGTTTCAAATACAACTTTTCATCATACAACTGATTTTCATCATGCAACAGATTTCCTACTATGACTTTTTCTTCAATGTGCCATAAGTGTCTCTGAGGAACATTGGGCATATGTGGAGAATATGAGGAGATGATGGCTAACAAAAGTGAAACAAATAATAAACTAATAATCTATAAATCACATGACCTATGAACTAGATTTTTACTGCTCTTTAATGTCTTTGAAAAATTTTGATATAAAACTTAATAAGCATAAATTTACTCTGAAAACAAGGACATTTGTTTTTTTGTCAGAGAAAAATAGTAATGTAAAATTAAATATCAAAAGTTAAAGCATCTATACTAAAGTTCCAGTTGCATTTTTGTCTACAGGTCAATACTGCCTTACAATCCCAAAGAAAGGCAAAGGTGGCGCTGCTATATACATTGAAAAAATACTTTGTAAGACACACTAATTCTCCCAGTTTAAGGAAAAATTGAGAGATCAAAATATGGCATTGTTTCTCTTTTCTCAGAACAAGTAGTGATGCAGAAGTTAGATGGTTTCTTTAAGAGTTTTGTATTCTAGAGTTGTAGTTGTACATAAAGTCACTCACTTGTCCAAATTATCTTTCACCTCTTTTTTTTTTTGATGTTTCTAGCCAATTTAGGATTTCTGATATCATCAAAATTATTTTTCTCCTTGCTAGCTCTCAGGTTTACCAACTTCAGCTCTGGTATAATAGATCTAATTAGAAAAGTTGCCATTCAAGGAATGTATTTAAGGACATGTTATCTTAATTCTGAAACTGTGTTCTTAGTGATTTCATTGTAGTAGTAAACTCTAAATCTCTTAGGAAAAAGTGTCATCTCCTAAAAATTTCACTGATCCTTGTACAAGAGTGTATTATTTTCTCATAATATTGGCAAAATATTTAGATATTATGAAAATGGTGTTGTGAATTTTAGCTAATGTAAAACAATACTATAGGTGCTAATAGAAATTCATGCAGCAATTCCTGTAAGATGTCAAATTTTGAATTATACTTATATTGGAAAGCAGAACTGGATATTGATCTTCAATAATTTTTGATAAATATTTACAGATAAAAATAATTCCAGAAAAGTAGAAATACACTCATTACAATACCTATGGTATTATAAAATTTTATTTTGATTAAGTTTAGCCAAGTATTTGTTTCTTTAATAAAATAGAAAAAAATTTGCAAAGAAAAATGAGAATGATATTTAGTGGAATGGGAACACTGTCAATATGAAAAAAAAATTATTGAAGTAATGCCTATATTTGAGCTTAACAGCTTTCCTTCATCAGATAAGTTTAAAAAATGAGGATTTGCAGACCACTATTAATTTTTTGCTTACATTGGCCTTGTATTATGTAAGTAAAATTTTTCAAATGAAATTCAGATTAAGTTTGCTATTGAGCCTATGTGTGTTTAACTAATGGGAGGAATTTGAGAAAAGGACACATGAACTGTGTACTTGGAGGGAAAAAAAGTTAGTTTTCCAGAGGCAGCCAAAGAGATACGCATTCATATAGGAACACACCTATTAAACCATTTGTCTGCTCATTGACAGGCAACATGTTGGAAACCTCCTGCCTGGGAGTGAGGAGTTTAAAGCCAAGATAAGGAAAGAGAAAAAGCACGTCTGAGAGCAGCTGTGTGTCTCTGAAAGAGGTCAGATGCAGTTCTGTAAGGTGTTTGAGCTATCCCAACAGCCTTCCTTTAAGTACAGCAAGAAACTGACCCAGCTCAGCTGTACTGACTGTTCATAAATTCACAGCTTCCATGGCCCTGTCCTCTCATCTGACTTCTGACCATGCAGGGCTACCCCAGACTATCCCAGTAGAAAGAAGGGGGACAAAGAAAGTAGGATAAAAACTGGGTCAGTTTCCCAAACAAGCCTGTTTCAGTCAGGAGTGGCAATAGGAGTATGGGGTTTTGGAAAAAGTCTCAGGGTGAAGATATATTTGGGTCAGACTTAGACACAGATTCAATCACCTCAATTAATGTGTCTGCAGTACAGATTTCTACAGGTCCTTCTAGTGTCTTTACCTCTCACCAAAGTCAGTGGAGGTCTCTGATGGACCTTAGTGCCGGTTTAGGTGGTGCAAGCTATCCCACCTTCACTCAATTTCAGCTTTCACAAGCATAAAAGTTTGTCACATATTTCATAACTTCTAGTATCATGTAAATATCTCATACACCTAAATACATACTGAGTGGTACCACACAGCTATGTTAAGCCCACTAACCTCAGCTTTTAGTCAAGTGATAATGAGTGCCTAGAAAACCATTCATTTGGTAAAACAAGGCATTTACTTCTGGATGACAAAATAACTTTCCATATTCTTCTATTTAGATCTCTGCTGGCTTAGCCATAATGACTGCATATAGACACCTTTTGCTGTTGCATGCATTTGCATTGTGTTGGTCTTCAGCTGTCTTGATTAGGAGCTATTCTCATCCATGATCTATCTCCTGTCTGGAGGTATTGTCAAATTACACACTGACTGAAAAATGAACTGAAAGAAGATGTAGATCTTTTACAGAAAATGTTTTCTTTCTTTCCTACACTAGTTGGAATGCTATCCATCTCAAGCAGAATTTCATCAGTAAAATAACTTCAAGTACTGCTAATGTTTCCTCTTAATAAACCACAAGATCCAAAATGTAGCTTATTATGGAAATCAAGCCTGATTAATTCTTTATGAGTTCACAGCTAGTATTGCTTTCTAGTAAAGTACATATAAGATGGTCTTTCCTGGGTCTTTTCCACCCAACCCCGCCATTTTTCTTACCACAAAAATCTACTGGTCTTTATCCAAGGGAGGACCCAGTACAACCAATGTCCATGCATTGCTACTCAGAGGGAGGCAATGTTAACACTTTCAGACCACCACTGAAAGGCTAAACTTGGTTAGCACTCTGTAGGTTTTGCAATAAACACTTTGAATATGAAGCTGCAGTCATGAAATTGCAATAAGGCAGTAAAGGAAAGGACAAAACCGGACTGAATGTTGCTGTCACCTGGGTCAGAGCCAAAATAATTTTCTTAGAAAGTCTTGAGACTTCAACCCTCTCACTGGGTCTCCAGCTTATTTCAATACTTTCTTCTAACTAGATGCAAATTAAATTTTAGATTAAATCCAAATAACATCAAGTGTTTTCTTAAGTTTATATGAAATTGTTTGGGCAGAAGGGTAGTAGTGACTTCTGAGGTCATCCTTTAACCTGATAGCATATATTGTAAACCAAATATTTAGCAATAGACTGTGGAATTTAATTTTAGTAGAATCTGTCCTGGAATGAACCAAAGAAACCTTTCATGGTAAAGCTAATGTCACAGGAATTGTGCATGTCAGAAATTTTGCACGTATTTACTATATCTTAGATTAAAAGTATCCTTAATATATGCATGTATTACTCAAAAATTAATTTGTGTCTTACTATCTATGGAAAAACATATACCCCAGGAGATGGAAATAATATAAAGAGGTCATTGAACTATGCCCAGGCTCTGCAGGGCACCTTCCATGTAGGTGCTTAGTAGAACATGAGAGGTAAAAAACCCCTGCCTTTTGTGTTAAAAGTCAAACTCACTATGTTGGTAGCAGTTAAGAAATACTTTTCCTCCCCTTGAAATCCACTAATCTTTGCTACAATGTTCCTACTGTTGTTACTGCAATTGCTCATGTATATGTGTTATGGTCAGTTTTCTGAATTCCAGCTTTTTGAGAAACGTTTAACACACAAACTTGACTGTGTACATAACTCTTACCCCATATCTACTCTGAAAAAAGTTCTATTTTTAAGACATAAAATGTCTTTCTAGCATACTGATTTGCCAGAAAGAGAATCAGAATTCATCAACTATTTTTTTGCTACTCTTAAGCTAAAGGCTTTCCAGAGGTGTGATGCAAACATGTCATTCTGTACATTGGAAATCGCATTGCTTCTGGAGGGGCCCCATGTTGAGTTCTCTGGGCCACAGACCATAATATACCTTTGAGTGATTTATGAGGTCCAGCAGAAACTGAGCTCAATATGAACATGCAAGAAATTAATTTGTTCAGTAGTACCTGAATTTATCTTCCCAATTTTGCTAAAGGATGACTTTATTCAAAGAAACTAGCCACAGATATAAATATCTGTGAGACAGAGGCTTTGGGGAGATTTGTAATGGAAGAACATTAAAACTGTATGAAACAAGAAGGCTAATATCGACAAGCAAGTCAGACACATAAGTAAAATGTTAATTTTCTTTTCTACTTTTATACTGTTTATATGTATCAAAGCTTTCTCATCATTGGAAAAACTTTTCTGCAATCAAAGTTTTTTCCTAAAGTAGCACTTAATAATATTTACATCACAAACATTTCTGTAAACATTGGTAATGAGATTCTGAAACAGGAGAGATGTAGGGTAAAGTATAATTGGTTTTTTTGGCTCCAGAGATTCTTGGATAAATTTTAACATCTGGCACCATACTTTATCCTGGAAGACCTACAAGTTTTCATGGAGGAAGAACTTTTATCATTCTATAAGTCCAGGTTCTGCTTTTGACATCTAGTTTATTTTTGATATATTTAATTTTTGTTAAAATGAGATACTTTTGTCTAGTTTTCTTTTCATGTGCTACCCTAAAAATAGTTCTATTCAAAGGCAGCTATGCTTTTCTTGTTTCCTCTAAATAGAAAAGACACAAAATGCCTTGCTGAAAAGATTAGTGATTAGGAATTAATTTTTCATAATGCCTAATAATCTGTCCTCTGAATCTACCCTGCTGAGAGTGGCATATCCCTTTCATGCAAGTGGTCTCTTTTATTAGATGCTTATTCTTCTAGTAACTATTATAGATATATTGTCTAGTTAAGCTTACCTTGAAATATAATTCTCACCGGCACCTTGAAAGCTGTGTTATTTATCTTTTTACCTTTTTAAGATTCAGTCATCTGTGTCCAAAAGGTCATCAACTATTACATCTTCCCTTCATATTAAAGGATATCATACTAATATGTTAATACATGAAATGTGTTTTCTCTTTAGAGTTAGGAGAGCAATTTATTTCTGTTTGGTTTTATTGTAATTTGTCTATAATCACACTGTTCTCAGCCATGCTCTGGTAATATATTATATTGGTATAGATCTCTGACTAAACTAAATCAAAACAGTTACAAAAATTGACCTGTGATAGAAATGAGTTTTCTCTGACTGGTTCAGAACAAATGGGCCTTCATTAGAAGTCAGGTTTATTTTGCAGCAGAAAAAAACCCCTATTTTAGTACTAGCATTTGGCATCTCTGCCGATTGCAGGAGGGTTGGAAATAAATTATGTTTAAGGTCCCTTCCAGCCAATTCTATAATTTCATTATTTCTGAATAAGAAAAATCTGCTATTTGTGGTCACATACCTTTTGGCTTCTATGACTTTCTAAATTAAATGTCATTGGTTTTCCCCCGCTCTGTTTCACTCTTCTCTTACACTCCCCTGACCCCTCGTGCCAGTAAAAGGACTCCTTGGTGACTGCTATGAGTTAATGCTTTGGAAAATATAATACTAATGGATATATCTCAAGATCACAGATATTGTCTGCTGAAGAAAGTTATTTTGCTATGAAAGTAAACTTTTTTTAAAGAGCAATGAGAAATAAAGTAAAATATGTCTGGCTCCTGTCTTTCATATGCATCCTCCTCCCCCCAGATTCAGATGCTCTTAATTTGTGGATGAAAAGAGGATGTGGAGGCTAGTGTAATTTAAATATTTTATTCATTACACTTACTAGGTGATTTGTGGGTAGGAAGTGGGTAGGGACTGTAAGGCTCCTTGGGTAGTGCTATAATAGCTATGAATCTATTTCTTCAGGCTTTGAACCTATTTAACTCCTTGCAATGAATTATAGGACAAAAAGTCCTGTAGAGGTACCTGTACGTGTTAGCGTCCTCCATAGTGAATAAAAAAGAATTAAATGCATTACTACTGTCTAAAAAGAGACAGTAGAGACCTACATTAATATTTGCAGTGATATAATTGAACATTTCTTTCTGAATGTGAGTGAATAAGTAATACCAAAGGAATGATGAGGACATAGATCTGTATGCAGATTTCTTATAGGAACATAGAAGACAAAAGATGATGTTGGAGGCTACAGAATTACTTCAGATGTGCAGCAGGAAAGTTTTAAAAGACAGTCTCAGAGTAAGTCTGATAACATGAGCATTTAATGGTGTTTTTTATCAAATACAAAGGATGCAGCATTAATACCAGATCTCAAAAGTATTCCTTTTGAATGCACTGTAAAAAAATTCAGTGTACTAGTTCACAGGGCATGAGAAACAATTTCTGGTGGGGAAAAAAATTAAAAATCCTGGGCAATTTCAGTCTCATTCACAGCTAACTAAAGGCAGTTGAGAGAACTGGTAGGTACTACTCATTTTATCAGGTCATCAGTGAAGATTCAGGTCTACATGATGTTATTTGCAGTTCTTAGTGAAAACAGATTACAGTGATAAAATACCAATTTCTGATGGTGTATTTTGAGATAACATGGGCTTTTATGTGACATAATGTTGTGAGCTGTTTTCTAGTTAAATATTAGACCTAAAACCTTTATGTTTTCTGCTTAGCCATTAAAATTTCTGCCTCTAAAATTAGCTAACTAGGTGTTCATATTTCTAAAAAAATAATGTTACAAATTTGATCAGTGAAAAACTGTGATTAGAAAATCCACAACGCTAATTTCTAAGCACTTGCATATTAAAATTTCTATGATGCTTGAAAGAATAATTCATTTTTTTTCTCAACTAGGGTTTTTAAAAATAAAAAAGCAAACAAATCTATCCCCTTTCAGAATACTAAATCTCACCAGGCAGGTATATTCTCAAAACAGATATTTCAAATATTAATTTTTCAATCACTCACAAAATTCTGAATTTGTTTTTTGTTTGTTAACATGTCTCACATGATTAAGTGGCATTAGAATTTTTGTGTTGTTAAAAAAGCATCCATTAATAGAGTGGACTAGCTCAGTAATATTTCAGTTATTGAAAATGTACTGCTAGAAGTTTAGCTCCTTTCATGTGTACTTAGCCCTTGAGGCAAACATATTTATGATTTTTTTTTCCTCTGATTAACCACTAGAATTCATATATTTTGAATGAAGTCATTATACATTAACTATCCATTTTATTTCCTTATATCAGGCAATTTCAGCACTGGAGGATGTCACACATGTGTAGGTGCTCAGAGGAATGACTGACTGGCTCAGAGCAGCAGGGTGGGGAGTGCAGGTGTCGGGCAGGGTCAGTTCTGTGCAGGTGGGACAGAGCACTGCCCCACACCTGCCCCTTAGCCAGCCTCTGCCCCGTCCCTGAATGGATGGCTGCCAGCCCCACAGCATGCCAAAAACCCCAAGGGGATCAGCTGACGGCTGGATAAGATCTCAATAACTTCACGTAGCCTTGTAGTTCTTCTTGGGGAAGGGAAGGATTTTTCTTGACTTGGCTTCATCTTTGGGGTAATTCAGTTACAAGCAAGAGGCATTGCAAAGAAATGGGGAAACTTTGGAGAATCAGTGTAGTGTCACTAACACTGAATTATTACACATGGTCATTAAGGCAAAATGTACCCCAGAAAGAAATCTGCAAAAAAAAATCACACAATGTTATAGGTTAGAAAGGGCCTTAAAGGTTGTCTAGTCCAACCTTCTTGCAATGAGCAGGGACAATTCCCATTAGACCAGGTTGTCCAAAACCCTGGACTTGAACACTTGCAGAGATGGGGTGTCTGCAACATGTCTGGGTAGCCTGTTCCAGTGCCTCACCAACCTCATAGTGAAAAATTTTTTCCTAATATTGAACAGAAATATACCTCTCTTTTGATGCAGCCCAGATAATATTTTATCAACTACTATCTCAGAGCAATTAAATTAATTGTCCCCATAGCCCTGTATATAGGCTTATCTGAAAATTTACTTCATGATTGTAAATGTTTTTTCTTATTCTGTCTGGAATTAAACTCATAATCCATTTGTAGCCACTTGCTTTTCACCAGCATTATCTTCCAATTTAATTAGTTCTTTTACACATCTTCCAAAGCACCAAATATTTAGCTTAACAAAATTAAATGACTCCTAATATAAATAAGTCAAGTCCTTTAACCTCTTTTCATAAGCTTGGTTTTTCATTACTGTAATTATTTTGACATTTCTCTGAACCTGTTTCAATTTAAGTTCATTAATGTAGGTAACCAAGATTGTAAATTACAGTCTATATGAGGTCTAAACTTTACTTTTTAGAGTGTTATGAATAAAGAAGTGGTTTGGTTCTTTTTATTCAATCTGTGTTTTCTGTTTCTTCCTAGAAGTGTGAGGCTTCTTCAAATGATTTGTTATACTTGTAGGTCAAACCCATCTCATGGGATTTGAGATAGGAAAAGAAGTGGTGCTCTTAAATTGAAGTGAAGGAGACCAAAGTTCACCTAAAGAAAAACACTCTAATGCAACATCAGAATAAATGGTTTAAGGACACTGTCAAAGGGAGAAATTTAAAGAACGGTTTTGACAAATATCTGTCAGGAAAGCTTTATTTTTAATTCATGTGTCTCTTAGTATGAGAAGAGACTACAGGACCTTTTAAAGACCCTTTCATTGTTATGGCTCCATAGCAAAGTATATTTCTACACCATTGTAGTAGCAGTTTATGAACCATATGGTTTATTACTTACAGCAGCAAACAATATTCTTAAATTAAATTCTTTTTCAAAATGCCTTTCTAAATCCTTGAGAACTAAAGTCAATATATTTAAATTTATTCTGAAATGTACACAATGAGATGCCTATGATTATATTTCTCAGTTATCATAGAAAGTCCTGAGGTGGAAGGGATCTACAATGATCACTGAATCTTTGGATCCTGGCCATTCTTAGGATAGCCCCAAAAATCACACCATGTACCTGAGAGCATAGTCCAAGCACTTCCTGAGCTCTGTCAGGCTAGGTGTCAGAAACACTTCCCTGGGGATCCTGTTCCAATGCCCAATCATTGGGTGTGACTCATCCTTTGAGTCACAAATCTTTTCCTAATTCCTCTCCTGACATAGCCATGTGACATTTCCTTGGATCCTGTTGTTTGTCACCAGAGAGATCAGTGTCTGCCCCTCTGTTTTGCCTCGTGAGGAATGACCATAATGAGATCTCCTCAGTTTCCTCTTCTTCAGGCTGGACCAGCCAAGGGACCTCAGTCACTTCTCTTATGCCTTGCCCTCATTGCTGGACCATGAGTGATTCAGTTTAGACAGGTCTGGAGAAAGCAATGTTTATGCCCTGCTGTGATCTCCTTGGATTGCCTTTTCCAGCCCAACTGTCCCTGGTGCTTTAGGCTTTCTGGCTATCTGAACCTTAACTCTAACCATAAAGGAAGCTTGACACTGAGGCTGAGGTCTCCACCACTACAGGTGGCCCAAAATATAAATGCGACAGAGCTATTTTGAGGCCCTGCTGTGATCCCCTTTGCATGCCTTTTCCACCCCAGTGTCTGAAGATGTAGATTGTTGTTCTTTGCTCCCTAACCTTAACTGTAATGAAAGCTTGGCACTGAGACTAATGTCACAATCCCCATGAGTGGCCAAGATTACAGAGGGTAGAAAGAGTAATGTTGGCCCTGTTGTGATTCCCTTTGACTTTTTCAGCCTCATTTTCCCTGGAGCTTTAGATTCTCTAGCTCTCTGAACTTCAATCACAATCATAAAGGTAACTTGGTGCTTCAGCTGAGGATCTCATCACCCACGGTGGGTGGCCCAGACTATAAAAGTGTGGAGGCAGCAATGTTGGTGCCCTGACATGATCCCCTTGGAGCATCTTTTCCATCCCTGGTGTCCCTGTAGCTGTAGGCTTTGTAGGCAGGCACTTGACGACTGTACTTATCCATCCATCCATCCATCCATCCATCCATCCATCCATCCATCCATCCATCCATCCCTGCTTCCATTCATCTCTTTGTTAATGTTATTTCTCCAGCATTTGTAATAAATGCAATCTAATGAGGCAGACAACCCCTTCCCCTGATCTATAGGCTCTGCCTATGTTCATATATCTTGGGAACTGCCAGAACATACCATGGTAGATGTTCCTACCACCATCCCAGGCCTTTTTATACAGAGCAGGTCAATTTTTCCATTCTGTCTGGATTTTCTGAATGGCAGTATGCTCTCAAGTATATTGATGATCACCTCAGTTTGAGGTCAGCTGTGAATTTGATGAATCTGCTCTCTATTATTGTTTTTAGTTTGTTGATGAAGACTTTAAATATAAGGGGATCTGGCATGGACACCTTTGGTATGACTCTTGTTAGGGGCATCTGGATAAAGTACAATCAATTACCATGTGAGTCTAACCATCAAAATACATTTTGTTCATCTAATTGTTCACTCTTGCACTATAACATCCTAATTTGTTCATAGTAATATTATGGGGGGAAAATGTTGCTGGAATCAAGATATTGGACACACCTTCCTCTCTACCCATCTATATATTCAATCATTTTATCATAAAATGCAATCAAGTTGGTCAGGCACAATACACCTTTAGTAAAATCCATGCAGTCTGCTCCCAGTCACTCCCACTCCCTGGGCTTGAAGCATAGCTGCACCATGATTTTTCCAGGGATGAAAGTAAGACTGGCTAGCCTGTAGTTGCCTAGATTTACCTTCCAAGCCTCTTTTGAACTTGATTATGACTTTTTATTTTGTTCTTTTTGTAGGAAGTGTCTTCCAATCTCCACATTTTTTCAGAGCTAGTGGAGAGTGATTTTACAAGGATCACAGGATCTTGGTGCAGTCTGTAAGTCAGTTCCCTTGAACTTTCAATTAATCCATGACTTAATCTTCATACTTTACTGCTTTCTTTCTTCCTTGAACTGCACATTTAAGCACAAATCTCATATAATTCTTCTCATACTGTTAATTCTAAAATATATTTTTTTTCTACAGAGCATATGCAGTCCTGAAGTGTACCAAAATACTCAACAGCACAGGACTTCCCACCTAAAAATTTCTCAGACACTTAGTCACCGAAACATGCTCTGTAGCATCATAATCACAGGACCAGGAGGTCTTTCTTGCTCATGAATCCCTTTGTTTCCTTCAGGAGGAAGATTTTTACTTGCAGGATTTCATAGTCTGATGATCACAGCAACAAGTTCAATCCATTGAATTCAGAGTCAAGTACCTGGGATCTCTAATTTCTATCTCAGCTTTCAAAGCCTCCCAACTTTTTTCCAAAAAGTGTTCTGATAACAACTGAAGCTCCAAGCATGTGATGATGAAATAATTCTCATCAGCTGTCTATTCTCAGCGACAGAGACAGACATTTAACATTAAATTATTTTATGTCACCAAGCTCCCACAAATTTTAGCTTCATGGACCCTTGGGAAGAAAGGAGGAACATAAATGAACAGTATGCCTTTTGGCTGTCTGGGAAATCATATTACTATGTGGATTTCTTGCTGTTGAGGCGAAAATACAATTTCATTAGCTCATTCACAGGACTAGACTTGTCCTGCTACTCTTTGCCATGTTAATTTCTCTTGTGCCTTTGCTTTTACTTGTAAATGTTGAAGTACTGGCTCTTGATACTCTTTCTGTTAGAGCTGAAGTCAAAAAGGCTTTGAACATTTAAATGTCTTCTTTTTTACTCAGTAGCTCACCTCACTATTTTTCTTAATCTCTCTTGAAATTGCACTGTTCTTGAGAAACATCCTATTGCTGTTAATACTCTGACAGTTTTAACTCCTTAGGTTTTCTGAATATGCAACTATATGCTTTGATTATTCTTTCATAGAGCACTTTATGTTACTGTTATGTTACTGTTTTCATTTTTTCTATGATTGCCTTTTGGTTTTCAGATTATCAAACAATTTTTTCATTCAACTACGTTTTTTTCTGACCTCCCAATCTTACCATTCCTTTGTATGCAAATAATTTACCTGAAAGTTTTTGATGTTACTGATTTTTAAGCAATAACACTTATTCTACACTTTTTCCGTCATATTACTTTCTGCACAAACAAGTTCTCAGGCTTGTTTAATTCCTTTTTATTGAAATGCAAGATATAGTTTTGCTTTACTTTCTTCAGAATGGTGAAGGTCAATCCCTTTTTCTTGCTTTGCCTTAAAATTTTAAATTATTATGCAGAATTAGCTGAAAAAACCCCTCCAAACCTGTGAGCTGATTACAATATTTTTTGTGATAAAAAATTCATCCACAAAGCATTCCCTAAATTCACTTGAAGCTTTAAATGCTGCCATAGTGCTTTTTGAACATGTAGTTCTGTAGAAGATAGTTGTCTTCCACTCTGGAATGCCTTTCCATTACCAGTTGGTGATTCTCTTCTGCTAAACTTGACTTCAATATTTTTATTTAACTTCCAAATTTTCCAAATGAACTATTTAAGTTTGTTCAAAAACAGGAAGTTAGGAAACTTGGTTGGGATTTCTACCAGTGATTCCCTATAGTTTCTGCTGCATTTCCTGGGTTTGTATCTTCCTCCATGCTGGGAGAGCTTATACTACGCAATTTACTGCCACAAACAGACAAAATATGTATCAAATATAGCAAAACGCATATAGCAACCACCAAACATCCCTCGACATTCTGGAAAGCATTCCTTGTTACTGTGTACACAGTAAAACACATTACCAGAAGACTTCAAAGTATTACTAAAAAGCTCTTTGCAGGAATTTATGGCCATGTACCATTTTAGAGTGAGTGGCTTTCCAAGCACCGCCACAGTTACTCCTTGTTAGGGTCACTAAAGCTTTCAGATTTTTTTGCATTCTCTCTATTTAAAAATACATTGCTCACATATTTTATCTTTACAGAGAATGTCAATATTTCAAATTTTTGCACTGAAGATTTATTGTTAGTGATCTATTAAATATGAAAGAGAACTGATTGATGTGTCTAAACACGATTCTTGTTCAATTTTAAATACCTGTAGGACATTATTCCTTATGCTCTTCATAAATCATTCCAGGATGGCAGAGATGCTTACTGAGATGTATCTGCCAGGCCAGTAGAAGAACCTGAGGTAGTGTAGTGAATTTAGAATGGGACTGCATGCCAACTCTTAAGCAACCAAGTGGCTGTAATTTTTTTTCAGACTATCATCTGACTCATCTCCTTTTATCTAATATGTATTGTTTATAGACCAAGTTTAATTTTAAAAATCTTCCAATTATCTTTCAAATTTATGTAACTTTCTGGTTTTTTTCCCTTCATTTCTTTTAGTTCCATTTATCTGAGCTTGTTAAAGGTTTTTGCTATACTGAGATTATACTTCGGTATTGTGCCCTTAGATATGTGAACACAGGAATAATTCCATGGATTATTAAGTACTGGAAAGAGATACTAACTCAGAAGAACCTGTAAATTTGGCTACTTTCCTTCATCCATTTCCTTTTAACTGCCCCCCCCCCCCCACTTCAGCTGTTGGATGTGAAACTCTAAACTGGATGACTCCGCCTAATTCCTTTGGATTTGTAATTAATAAACCTGCTTATACTCTACAGCTTCCTGTGGCAATAAATCATGAAAATTCACTATCCATTGGAAGGAAAAAATTCTTTCATGGCTTTGTCCTGAACCAGTGTCTCACAAGTTTCAGTAAGAGCAATAAGTTCTGTCATTGCATGTCTTGATGAATTATGATTCTTATTCTTCTGTCCAAATTTTAGAATATCAGATAATTTTTTCTCTCTTGAAAAGTGGTGCCTCCATCCCTTTGTTTGCTGCTCTATTCCTTCTATAACTCCACTTTTCTCAATTTCATCCCTCTTGAGTTGCTTAGGCCTAACCTGTTCAGAGTACTCAAGGAAAAGTCCAAGAAGCTCTTTTAAGGAGATAAATTGAGGCCTTGTCTTCGGTTGTCTCTTTCCTCTGATTTACAGTATTTTGATACCTAATCTTGTTGGTGTGCACATCAAGGCACTTAAGCCTCAGAATTACCTGAGCTGTAACTACCAGGCATAACAGACAAAGTCCTATGTGACACTTTGGAAACCACACTTCTCTATAGAGATATATGTCAGATTTGAATTTCAAGAATTATGCATAGGGAAAAATCTTGGTGTTTGGTTATTAACAGAGTTCAAATAACCAGCTTTAAAAATTCTTAGGACAGGTGAACAAATATGTTGCTACTTCAGAGTTTTATTTCCTGGTGCTTTCCAGAGACAACATATGTCGACCTGTTTGCTCAAACCTAATTTCAAGGGGAAGAAACATACAGATATATGGGAAGAGATGAGCACTGGGAAATATTTAAGTGTCTGAATATGCATTCTGGTAGGTGTGTAAATGTGTGATGGTCAAATGAGGATAATTTAAGGTTTACGTGGATCTGCTACTAAAACTTTAATGAAATGAGTCTGGAAAGTTCATGCATCATTAAGGACATCTGTCATAGGGTGTGCATGTGAAATTCTTGCTAACTGGCATGCTGGAAATACATTATCAATGTGTTCCAGAAAGAAAAACGAGACTAAACCCAAGTGAAATGTGAGGCAAAGACAGAAAAGGACCCTTTTTCATTAATGTCTTCAAACTTACATGTGGATAATTGGTACTTTGGCAAAGAAATGTGTACTCACCATAGATTCATTCTCTGGTGATCTAACTTTCAGGTAAATTGAAATTTTTGCTTTTATTAATTTTCTGTGATATGGGAGAATAGCCACCATTTCAGCTAAAATATAAGTTATGGAATATTATTATGTCAGGTCTTTCTTTTTTTTTATTTTGCACAACCAAATTAACAATTGATGTAGTAAAATGTATTAGTTATTTTTATACCTTCAGAAAACGTTAATTAAAATGAAATTTTAGCAGAAAATTTCTCCAACTGGAAAACCTTTTAATAAAACTTTTTGTTACAAAAACACTGACTACTTCCAGCACAGTGGACATGAGCCAGCAATGTGTGCTTGCAGCTCATAGAAGCAGTGATATTCTGGGCTGCATCAAAAGCAGTGTGACTAGGAGGCTGAGGGAAGTGGTTGTAAAGATAGGCTGAGAAAGTTGGCATAGCCCAGGAGAGCTGGGAGATGAGAAGGCTTCAGGGAGACCTTAATGCTATCTTTCAATATATAAAGGAATCTTACAAAAAGGGCAGGGATGCTGAGGCCTGCAGTGACAGGATAAGGGGCAATGGCTTTGAGTGTCCCAGTGTTTGGTGGGACACTTGAAAATGTTCTCCGAAGTCATGGAAACCCCATTGAAAATATTCAGTCATATAGGAAGGGACTTTGAAGACTCTGATCTAGTGGAAGATGCCTTTGTCCATGACATGAGGGTTGGGCTAGCTGATCTTGGAAGGTTCCTTCCAACTCAAACCATTCTATAAAGGGTTTGAGTGGGAAGTATTGAGTAAATCTTTGGGAAAACGAGTGGAATTTCAAAAGTAAAACATTTCAAACTTGCTAAAATAATGATAACTGAACTTGTTAAAGAAAATCTTAGGAGAGTTCAAGTGGTCACATAAGCTGGGTTCCAAAACTTGCATGTCCCTTGCAAATTTACGCATATTTCAGAACAGATAAAGAAAAACTTTGCTGAGAATGATTTGGGAGTTCTGGCAGATGGACATGAGCTGGAAATGTGCACTTGCAGACCAGAAAGCCAATTGTATCCTGGGCTGCATCCAAAGCAGCATGGCCAGGAGGGCAAGAGGGGATTCTGCCCCTCTACTCTCCTCTGGTGCTAGCCCACCTTGAGTGCTGCATCCTGCTCTGGGGTACCCAGCACAGGAAGGACATCAGCCTGTTGGAGCAAATCCAGAGCAGGCCTGCAAGAGGATTAGATCCATCTCAGTTCTCTCATCTTTTCCTATTCTATGAGGAAAGGATGAGACAACTGAGATAGATCAGCCCAGAGAAGAGAAGGCTTTGGGATGACCTAATTGCAACTTTTAGCAAAAAACGTGAGGGGAGCCTACAGGAACCATGGTCCTCTTTTAACCCAAGCCATTCTATGATTAAATGAAAACACAAACAAGTTCATGCCAAATTAATTGTCCATTTCTTCTGTGACAGGGAAATGAAAATTATTTACATTTAGTAAAATGAAAACTGAAGATAACCAAAAGTTATTTTGGTTTTTGTTTGCTTGCTTGTTTTGTAAGATATTTAGACAGCTGTGCCTCTTCATTGCTGAAAGAAAAACTCCCATATACAAATCAGAAAAAAAAATCTCTTATGTGAACAGAAGGAAAACAAGAATTGTGCAAAAATTACAGCATAACTTGAAGAATCTACAGAGAAAAAAATTATGGACAAACAGAAGAGTTGTCAAAACCAAAGAAAAACTAAGCTGCTTGTATTTTAAATTCATGCAGTATTCTCTGAGATGGTTTTGAACAGTATAGAATGGATGATGCAGAAGACAGGCTGCTGTATGATTTCATCTGATGCGGAACCAGAATACAAATGGACTGCACAACGAAATCTACAACCATGAAACTTTCCTTAAGTTATGTCTATTGTATGTAATAAATACTAGTTTCTGGCTCTGAAATGAAGGGGTATGGACTTGTTTACAACAACACAATGTTCCTTTGATGGTAGACATAGAATTAGTCTCCACATATTCCCTGTATTTTGACTGTCCCTAAAGTCGAAGATATGGAGTAGTTGCAAAATAAACTTTACCCTTTTTTCTTTTGTTTGTTTCTTTCTCTACACAACTTTAGTTTGGAAGTATGAAACTGGTATCCTAACTTACACAAGTGTCTTTTACACTTATTGTGGCAGATGGGAAGTGTCACTGAAGATGAAGAGATTTGGTTTCTGCATATAGAGAAATGGCCACAGACAATATATTTTTGAAGTGTGGTTCTGTGATCTTAGCATCTTCGCAAATGTTATATCACTTGCTGTAACTTCTTTTCACCCTCACATTTCATATTTTCTTCTGGTATCCAAAGAGCCAAGATTAACAGCAGTGAGATTCATGGATACTGGCCAAGTATAAATGAGAGAAGAATTAGAGTTTTTTGTACTTTTGTGCCTGCAATGAAGTGGTTCAAGGAAAAAAAGAGATACTATTTTCACTTTGTTCTTTGAGGCATTTTTCATATTCAAGTCAGGACAGAAGTAGTTACTGAGAAAAAAAAATCCATTCTGGATTTTTTTATTCCAGTTACTTTTATAATTATTTGCATTATTTAGGAAGAACTATTTCAGTCTTTCAAAATTTATAGACCTCTAAAAATCTGGCATACCTATTTGTTGGTGATTGATTCTCTGAATCAGGGGCTGGAGCACAATCAGAGAAAGAAACCCGTCTGAGTAGCATTGGGAAATATGAGTGCTTTATGAGTTTAAAGAAATTTTGGAGCACTACATAGACAGCTAATTTAGTGGTCTACAGCAACATCAGCAGCTAAAGGTGATCTGATGTTGGCAGTAATGGCAAGACAACCTGTCAGGCTCTGTGGAGATCTGTTTTGCATTAGCCATCTATACTGTCATCCCTTTGCACCCTGCAGACGTGTGGTATGTATCTAGCCCTGGGAACTGTTTTAGATTTCACTGCTGGTAAATCTGCAGTTACTACAAATTATCTTAGAACCCTAATGGATCCAACAGCATCAAATACCAGTCTAACTCTTGTCATTACCTTTTTGTGCTGCACTATTCAGAAAAAGAGATAAACCCAACGAGGAGACAACAAAAATTATACCAGACTACTGCAAATGCTGCATTATTACTGCAAATACTGCAATAAACCCTACAGTGATTTTAGACAAAGTTCTACATGCCAAGAAGTGCAGCCATTTTGACTATGCAGATGAGGAAAAAAAGGGTTAATCAGTAAATATGCTGTCATCCTTAGCTCTTTATTTACTAATAGAAAAGGATGAAGAACAGTTGTAGGAAAAAGTAGAATCTTTACTGTATAATCAATATTAGAATTTACTTGCTTGTATTAATACTAATGGACATATTTATCTCACTTTACTATAAATAATAAATAAATTTGCCAAAATATCTGTATCCAGTGCCACTGATGCCAGTCTGCTATGTGTGAGGCAGCAGCATTTGACTGTTAAACATGACATAGGAGCTACCCTGCCCTTCTGAGGCAGCAGCTGAAGGTCAGCAGTCAAGGGCACCAGAACTAATGCTAGATTAATTACTTATGTTTCTGCAGCTAATTTGTGCAATGGGAGGCAATGGATGAGGCTCATACACTTATAATGTAGTCGTCAGCATGTGATTAAGTATTACATGAGCTGGGTGTCTGCATTGTTATTGGGATCTACTCAGTGTAGTGATACACTAACTCAGTGCTTTTGAGATATGCACGTCTTGCCATTTTAAACAGCACCCAAGGTTGTCCCAGACATCTGTCCAGAGACAGCAGAAATAGCAAGGCAGGTAGCTAAATACCTGATAGTTTACAGGAGGCTGTCCTAAGGACAAGCATCAATGCTTCCATTTACAGAAGTGAGACATGTGGACTGGAGTCTGAAGATCTTCTCAGCTGAACACATCTGAACACATTTCTGGGGATGTTTCTGTCCATACAGATATAACCCAAGCCTGGGGTTCAAGATGCATGAATATTCCTTTTATAGTCTGAAACAAGAGAAATGAAAGGTAAAAATATTGGTTTTATAGACTTAATTGAAATTACTGGGGAGAAATTTTGGAAAATTGTAAATGTGAAAAAATTTGATGAGAATAATTTTGAAATTAAGGAATCCCTAAGTTTTATAAAGCAATGAAAGCAAGAGCAAACTGATGACAATGGACAATAGACTTCTGCAGAGCAAAGAAATGTTGGCATGTAAGGTCTCCTAGGAAAAATGTCTAACAAATCAGGTCTTTTAGAGAGCCAATGATTCCTTAAAAAGCAATATTAGGAACAGAAAGACAAAGAATTGCTGTGAAGAAGAATGATACGACATATAATGAGATTAAATAGAGTTAAGCGTTGGTTCTTGCATTAACTGAAACTATAAAAAAAAGTTGACAAAAATTAGGTAGTAGGCTAAATTACTAAAGAAATAAAATTGCAAAATAGAAGTAATGAAAGGCTAATAATTGCTAATTGAACAGTAACAAAATGTTAGCAAAATCAGAAAGACTGAGGCACAAAATTAAGTACCTCCAGCCAAGGAATTCATAAAGGAACCAAAAGGGCACTCAGTATATTTGAAGAAAAAAAACCCAAAAGACAGTTCATTATACACTGAAGATGAAAAGCAATTGAAGATTATGCTGAGTGGCCAAAAGATTGAGTGAGTTTTTACTTTTCCTGAGGTAACTTTCAGATGTGATCAGATAGCTAAGAGAGTGAGGCGCCTGAGCCATATATGCAAAACCAATTGGTATGAAAGAGCTTTGGTAAGTTAAAAGACCCCAAATCACATCAATAAATCACCCTTGAGTACTAGGAGTACTAAATAAAATAATTACAGTTTTTGGTTGCAGAAGCACACTTTAGATTCAACTTCTAAAAGGGTATAAAAATAGTTTTCTAGTCAGGGTAGTTACCACTTACATGTTGTCAGACTCTTTCTAATAGAAAACAATCCAGTGGTTATAGCAATTTGCAGCATCAGGAATATTATGCTGTTGTGTAGAAACAAATATCACCTGATTCATACATGTACAAATGCAAATATTATTGAAAAATATGTGCTATACCATGACTAGACTGAATACCTGAAGAAGCCTAAAGGCCAACTCTGTTGGTTTTGCATGGCCTGGTTCTTCATAGTAGGAGGGCCATGGAGGTGGCTTCTGTGAGAAGCTCCTAGAACCTTCCACCACATCCAACAGAGCCAATTCCTGATGGCTCTGAAGATGGATCAGGACCCAGCTGAGGCTGGGTCGATTAGAGATGTTGGTAACGTCTTTGCGATAACACATTAATGAAGAAATCAAAATGAAGTTTGGCGAGCAGTTTTAATTCTAGCCAGAGAAGAGAAGGAGGTGAGAACATGTGAGGGAAAACAACATGGAGACACCAAGGTCAGTGGAGAAGGAGGCAGAAGAGGTGCTCCAGGTGCCAGAGCTGAGATTCCTCTGCATGCCATGGTGAGACTGTGGTGAAGCAGCTGTGCCCCGGCAGCCTGTGGGGGTACACAGGGGAGGCAGAGATCCACCCACAGCCTATGGGGATCCATGGGGAATGCAGAGATCCACCCACAGCCTGTGGGGGAGGTGCTCATGCTGGAGTGGGCAGATGCCTGCAGGAGGCTGTGATCCTGTGGAAATCCAGTAGAGAGAGAGGGCCCTTGCATCCAGGCTGGAGCGGCCTGTCCTTGGAGGATTGCACCCTGTGGAAGAGTGACCCACAGTTCAGCAGTTTTGGGAGGATTGTGTGCCTGTGGGAGAGACTCATGCTGAAATTTCACAGGGAGCTGCTGCTTGTGAGATGGAGCCACATTGAAAAAGTTCACGCAGAGCTGTCTCCCAGGGTTCAGCAGGGGCAGGACTCCTCATACTGAGCAGTGAGAGAACCCACGGGTGATGAACTGACCTGAAAGCCTCAGCTCCCTGTGCTGCTGGTGAGAGGGAGGAGTTGAGGGGGAAGGTGTTTTTAAGGGTTTTTTTACTTTTCATTGTTCTGCTCTGATTTTGTAAGTAATAAATCCACTTAGTATCTCTAAGTTGAGCCTGTTTTGCCCATGATGGTATTTAGTGAATGATTTCTCTCCAAGACCTTAACTCATGAAACCTTCATTATATTTTCTCACCTCTGTCAAGCTGCATGAGATGTTTGTGGATGTCTGGCATCTGGGCAGGGTCAAACCACAACAAAAAATTTGAAAACAAAAAGAATGATCAATGGAAATTTAGGAAGCAAAAGACCAAAATAGGATGTAACAGGTTTAAATAAACAAAAGGGGTGTTAAAATATGGGTTACTTTTCATGTTTGAAGTAGACAGAAGTAGCTGTTGAAACCAATCACTCCAAGAGGTCTTTAGTTTTGACATTTAAGTAAAAGCTCCTAATCAAAACTAATTAATCAGCAAATTACTTAATCCAGTGATGCTGTAAAGTATTCTACAGGAAACATATACATATATTATAAAATGGAATAAATAAATCTCTTAGGAATATGCAGATATAGTTGACAGTGAATTTAGAGTCATGGCTGGATCCTAGAATTCCTTCATGCATTGTTTTCCATTCATTGTGTCTGCAAAGTAGATATGAGGCTCAGTTCACCCGAAGTAATTGAGTGGAACAAGATTTACTGAAGCAATGTTACAGAGGTGAATTTTATGTTGGTAAAATTCTTTGACACCTCAGATGAAAACTGCTGTGTAAGGGAAAAATATTATATTGTATTACTAACTTCATGCATCACAGATATTTTGGGAGGAAAGCAAAGTGTAAATAAGGTCATCAGACTGATAATATTTGCAGACATTTCTCCCCTCTGTCAACCTTATTTAGAATTTGCTCAATGTGTGCATCTGGAACTGCTGAGTTTCAAGAACTGTTCAAAATAATCTTGTTGCTCCACAGTAAGTGTTTGTTGCGCTGTATTTTTATTAAATATTTTTGAAGAAAATGACAAAGGTTTGTCTATTTGCATGGCAATTTTTCCACTGAATAGTAGCAACTTCCAAAAATGGTTTGAAACAAAAAGAATATTAAAAAATAACATCAAGGATAAAAAATGTATACTTAGTTTTCTTATAACTTCTAAGTTAATCAAAGCTATGTGGAGTAGGTAATAATCTTTATGATAATTTTTTTTATAATTTAGAACTATGAATACTGTTGGAAGAGAAACCTTACTTGAGGATATTATTCTAATGGAAAATTTTCTATGTTCTTTTTACACAATCTTGTAAAAACAAGACAATTTCCATTGTTTTAATAAAATTACTACCTATTTGCAATGTTTTTATTTTCAAATTGGACATTCAATAGTATCAATCGAGTATAAACAGTAACTGATGGAAAAATAAGTTCCTATGTCCTCAGAGAAGAAAGTAATGCAATAAGGATGTAATAGCAATAAGATGATTTTCATGCAATGTCTTCATTTAGTAACATCTCTACAACTGCATTTTTTTATCCAAGAACAAATGCTACTAGAGTTATCAACCAAAAGACTATATTTTCTTTATATTAGTGTTGTTGATGAATCTTAACACAATTCATCAGCTGCTTGGACCTGTGATGGTAATTTTCTGATTTATTTATGTGTGATTCCATGAAAGATAATGTCATACCATAAAGAAGCCACACTATACATAGTGGCAAACACTTTTTTAAAATCAAAACGCCTTAAGGTCTGTGTTGACCCTGGCTGGATACCAGATACTCAACAAAGTTTCTCTGTGACTCCACTCCACAACTAGACAGGGGAGAGAAAAAGAAAGACTTATGGGTCAAGATAAGGACTGGGAGAGATCACTCACCAAATACAGTCATGGGAAAACCAGGTTCAACTTTGGGTCATAACTGTATTTATTACCAATCAAGATCAGGGCAGGATAATAAGAAGTAAAATAATTGATAAAAACACCTTGCTCCCCATCCATTCTTCCTTCCCAAGCTCTATCTTCACTCAGTGGCACAGGGAGACAGGGAATAGGCTTTATGGTCCATTTATCACAGGTGATTTCTGCTGCTGCTCAGGGAGCAGAATCCTTCCCCTGATCCAGCATGGAGTCCCTCCCATGGAAGACAGTTCTCCACGAACTTCAACACGTGCCATTCCCATGGGTTTCAGTTCTTCACCATCTGCTCCAACATGGGTTTTTTCCAAGGGTGCAGTCCTCCAAGAACCAGCTGCTCCAATGTGGGTCTCCCAAAGGCTCACAAGGGTAACCAGGAAACCTGCTCCTGTGTGGCATCCTCTCTCCAAGGGTCTGTGGGTCCTGTCAGGAGCTTGTTCCTGCGCAGGCTTTGCACAGGGTCAGAGTCTTCCTTCAGATACCCACCTGTTCCGGTGTGGGTCTTCCCCATAGGCTGCACAGGCACACCTTCCCTGAAAACAAGGCCCATTTCCTGTGAAACACAGTCTCTTTTCATCAGAGCCAAACCTCTGTGCTGTTCCTACTCTTGCCAGCACCCTTACTCTCTGATTTGTCATACAAAGCAGTTTCCACAAGGCCTTTCTGTTGAATGATGATTTGCTGTTTGAACCTTTATATTCTACTTTCAAAGACAAGGAAACTATTGTGGCAGATATTGGTGTTTATTGAATTTTCTATTTTTGATGTCCTGTTACAATGTTCATGGGTTTTAGATTTACTTAGTATAAACTGTTCATTGTGATTATCTACTTTGCTCTGATTAAGTCACCCATAAAGGGCATTTGTTGCCTTATAAAGATTTTGAGATTTACTTTCTTGGATCTCAAGGTAACTAAATGTCGACAAGACTACTACACATGTTCTGGGCCATACTGATGTATTTATGCATTTAGAAAGTCAGAACCCCTTTAGAAAAAATTCTTGGATAGTGGACTGGAGTTTTGGGATGTGTATTTGCTACATGACATATTTTCTTTCCATATTTTAAGTGCTACAATGTTCTGGCTCATGTCACAATGCTCTGATCATTTATGATATCTGATTAAAATAAAAGTCTACCATATTTACTGCCAAAATCTTGTTTTTAAATGGTATGGAAATGCCTTTATTGTTTTAAATGCATATATTTATTTGTTAAATACTTATTTATAGAAAATCAATATTTAAAAATTTAGCCTTTCAATTTGAGGCCAACATCTTACAATTAAGCTTGTATTAACTCTGGCTAGAGGCAAACAATGTTCTTAAGAACTCAGTACTTCCTAATTGTACTGGGATGCTTTTCCAGTCGTAAGGTGTATATTATCTCATACACAAAACTGAATGCCAAAGAATCAGTTTTGAAAAATCACTATGATTAATTTGTGTTTTGCTATTTATTATATTCATTTTTCTGGTCCTAATGTTCTTGAAACTGTAAAAAGGATATATTGTTTCAAATTAAAATGTCTTTGAATACCTTTTATTGCTTTTACCACACTGAATTTCTAAGACACAATGGAAGATAATACAATAAGTTTTTCTCACTTCTTTATATATTAAGATTTTTTATTGGAGTTGCAAATGGTGCTTTTAATAGAGCTAATTTGCATAAAAACAGTACAGTACAATTAGATTTGTTTTAAAGGGGGAATTACTGAAACTTTTATTTTATATTAGATTTGAAACATTTGACACTATTATCAAAACCTCTGCTCATTACCATCATGAATAACAATCTTTTTTTAGTTCTTTTTCTAAGATAACTTTTTATGCCAGCAGTGACTTGGCAAAGAATTTTTAAAATCTCTCAGGCTCTCAAGATCATGTATTCTGTCTCAGTAAGTATCGTAAATAGTGTAATATCTCTGTTTGCAATTGTAATAATACATTGCAATTTAAGATCAACTTGGATTTGAAACATTTAATGTACAGTATAAAAATAGGTTATTTGCTTAGAGTTCTTTACAGGTACTTTTCAATATAGTGTTTAATTGCTGAGAACTTTCACTTTGTTTCAAGTTTTTGAAGGATAGGATTGTGTTAACTTTCAGGACTAAATTGTGTTGTTGAAACATAAAATAAGGAAATAATTTCTTTGCATCACTATAGGTATTTTCAAGATTCAACCATTGAAAAAAAGAAAAAAACAAACCAACTCTTCTCTTAAGTTAAATATAAGTAAAACATGAGTGAATAATTTCATTTGCAAAAAAAAAAAAATTATTTTATTTAATTAGTCTCACAAGTATACATTAGATTAACATCTTGGGTTTTTTCCTTAAAAAAATGCTTTGATTAGAACTAATCACTAATAGAACTACTGAAAAAATAAATAACAGTCTTGTTTTATTTTCTTTCTTTTATATCTAAAACCTAGTACAGTGATGTCAGAAGCTCTTCCATGATTTGCATAGGTTAAAGTCTCTAAAAGGCATAATAAAGATGATTTGTAAGGAAAAATTACAAAGGAGAAAATGGCTGAGAGAATTCTTAGAGAAAATTATCTTGAGGGCCCTATCAGAGATAGGTGATCATTCCAGTGGTAAGGAAAGAGCGATATCAGACTGGGAAAAAAGGCTGAAGAGAGACCTGAGTGAGATAAGCAACAAGACAACAGGCAATAGAATTGTCTCATGGCTAAATTGTGCTCTAAAGTCAATAAGTGTATTGGTTAGCTATCCTTTGACTTTGTAAGACACTTGGACACACTCACATGTAAAAAACCAAACTTAGGTGTGTTTGTCTTCCACTGAAAATTTAGCTTTTCTGATAGTAGCTACACTTAGTATTGCAGCAGAACATGAAATTTCTTACCTACAACTTAACATGCTATGTTTTTCTTGTGCCTTTTATAATAGTGGTTTGGAGGAGGCAACAAAGGAAAATCATAGAAAAAAATGAAATTATTATTCCATTGGTAAATTCACTTTTATACATTACAGTGTATAAATAAAAAGTCAGTCTCTTTAGTTCTCCAATTTGGGATGTCACCAATTGGTTTTGAAAACTCATGATTGCAATAAAAAGATTTTAAATTCTCAGGATTCTCTCATGAACAGAGAAAACATTTTCCCACCCATTTCTTTTGAAGTGATTAGCTGTTTATCATATATTAAAACAACTCAGTGATGGTTTCAGGAAGTTGGGTGTTTTTAACTCTAAGTCCTCAATGACAAGAATGACAACTTCATGATCTCCCCAGAGAAGAACAGGAGCTTATTAAAAAACAGGTTCTAGAGGGCAGAAAAGAATGTTTTCATTGGAAATGCCTAAAGGTCTAATTTATATTCAAATGCAAATCAGTCGCCCAGCTGAGGTGCATGTACACTAATGTGCACAGCATGGGTAACAAACAAGATGAGCTGGAAGCCGTGGGGTGACGGCAAAACTGTGATGTAATTGCCATCATGGAAACATGGTGGGACAACTCTCAGAGCTGAAGTGATGCACTGGACTCTTCACCTTTTCCTGTCTCTTCAGAAGAGACAGGAAAGGGAGAAGAGGTGGAGGGGTGGGCCTTTATATTGGGGAGGTTTTTGATGCCATGGGTATTGAAACTAATGACTATGAAGCTGAATGCCTGTGGGTAAGAATTAAGGGGAGGGCCAACAAGGCTGATATCCTGCTGGGAGTCTGTTATCAACCACCCAACCAGGAAAAAGAGACGGACAACATACTCTGTAAGCAGCTGGAGAATAGTTTAGGACCACCAGCCCTTGCATGTGACTTCACCTACCAGACATCTGCTGGGAACTTACAGCAGAAAAGAGGCAGTGCAGGAAGTTCTTGTGGGTTGTGGGGGACAACTTTTTGTCACAGCTGCTGGGTGAGCCCACCAGGGCAGGGACAATGTTATAAGACCTGTAGTTTGGAAATAGAGGTGGGCTGATGAGAGATGTGGTTGTTGGAGGCTGCTTGGGGCACAGTGATCATGAAATTATAGAGTTCTCAATATTTGATGAAATGGGGAGGAATATCAATAAGACTCTTACACTGGAATTCCAGAGGGTAAACTTCACCCTGTTTAGGAGACTTATTCAGAGAGATACCTGGGAAGCAGCTCTTAAAAACTAAGGAATCCAGGAAAGGTCGTTGAGCTTCAAAACAGAGATCATGAGGGCACAGGAACAGACTGTCCCTGTGTGCCTTCACTCAAAGATGAGTCAATGAGGCAAATGTCCAGTCTGGATGGGCAATGAGGTTTTGAAGGAACTTAGGAGTAAAAGAAGGATGTATCATCTTTGGAAGAAGGGTCAGGTCTTTCAGGAAGTATTTAAGGGGGCTTCTAGGGCATGCAGGAAAAAAATTCGAGAGGCCAAAGCTCAGTTCAAACTTAATTTGGCAACTTTTGTAAAGGATAATAAAAAATGTTTTTACATATATATTAACATCAAAAGGGAAGGTAAGACCAACCTTTGTTCTGTACTGGGAGGAGGGAACAGAGTAACTGCAGATGAGGAAAAGGTGGAAGTGCTTAACGCCTTCTTTGCCTCAGTCTTTAGTGGGAAGATGGCTTGTCCTCAGGATGACTCTCCTTCTGGGTTGGTAGGTGGTGTCAGGGAGCAGAATGGGACCCCTGTTATCCAGGAGGAGGCAGTCAGAGAGCTCCTGAGCTGCTGGATGTTCATAAATTCATGGGACCAGATGGGATCCATCCCAGGGTGATGAGGGAGCTGGTAGATGAGATTTCAAAGCCGCTCTCCATCATTTACTAACAGTCCTGGCTCACTGGTGAGGTTCCAGATGGGTGGAATCTGGCCAATGTGACACCCCTTCTCAAAAAGGCTAGGAAGGATGATCCTGGTAATTACAGGCCAGTTGGCCTGACCTCAGTACCAGGTAAGGTAATGGAGCAGTTTATGCTGAGTGTCATCACAGAGCACTTACAGGATGGCCAGGGTATCAGACCCAGCCAGCGTGGGTTTAGGAGGGGCAGGTCCTGCCTGACCAACCTGATCTCCTTTCATGACCAGGTGATCTGCCTGATGGATGCAGGAAAGGCTGTGGATGTCATCTATTGGGACTTCAGCAAGGCCTTTGGCACTGTCTCCCACAGCACACTCCTGGAAAAGCTGCAGCCCATGGCTTGGACAGGAGCACTCTGTGCTGGGTTAGGAACTGGCTGGATGGCCGGACCCAGAGAGGGGCGGTGAATGATGCTGCATCCAGCTGGCAGCCAGTCACCAGTGGTGTCCTCCAGGGCTCTGTGCTGGGGCCAGTTCTGTTTAATATCTTTATTGATGACATGGATGAGAGTATTGAGTCTTTCATCAGTAAGTTTGAGACGACACTAAGCTGGGAGCATGTGTCGACCTGTTGGAAGGTAGGAGGGCTCTGCAAAGAGACCTGAAATGGTTGGATGGATGGGCAGAATCCAGTGAGAAGAAGTTTAGTAAGTCCAAGTGCTAAGTCCTGCCTTGTGGCCACAATAACCCCCTGCAGTGTTATAGGCTGGGGATGGTGTGGCTGGACAGTGCCCAGGCAGAAAGGGACCTGGGGGTGCTGGTTGAGAGCGAGCTGAACACGAGCCAGCAGTGTGCCCTGGGGGGCAAGAAGGCCAAGGGCATCCTGGCCTGGATCAGGAGCAGTGTGGCCAGCAGGAGCAGGGAGGTCATTCTTCCCATCTACTCGGCTCTGGTGAGGCCACACCTTGAGTGCTGTGTCCAGGTCTGGGCCCTCAGTTTGGGAAGGACATTAAGACACTGGAGCGCGTCCAGAGGAGGTAACGAGGCTGGAGAGGGGCTTGGAACACAAGTCCTGTCCTGATTGAAGGAGCTGAAGTTGTTTAGCCTGGAGCAAAGGAGACTCAGGGGTGACCTTATCACTCTCTACAGCTCCCTGAAGGTGGTTGCAGTCAGGTGGGGTTGGTCTCTTTCTCCAGGCAGCGACTGACAGAACCCGAGGACACAGTCTCAAGCTGCACCAAGGGAAATATAGATTGGATATTAGGAAAAAGTTTTTCATGGAAAGAGTGATAAAGTACTAGAATTTTCTGCCTGGAGAGGTGTTGTAATCACCATCCCTGGATGTGTTTAAAAAAAAGACTGGATGTGGCACTTGGTGCCATGGTTTAGTTGAGGTGTTAGGGCATGGGTTGGACTCAATGATCTTGAAGGTCTCTTTCAACGTAGTGATTCTGTGATATTTATATACCTTCACTGAAATAAATGACCAGGTAATGCTAATAGCTGTGATCTGTTTTTCTCCTTACTCTATCTTTGAAGGATTGCAGTGCAGCATTATGTTAAATTGCTTTCCATCTACTAATTCTTCTGGGACCTAATCAAATAGAGAGCCCATGTCTCTAGACCTAAACAGCAAATCACTGTTAGTATTGTTGAAGCAATGACTTTTCCATCAGTGTAGCTCATGGTTTTAAAAGTACAAGAAGTTTCTAAAAAGCACTGCTAGGCTGCAGAAGACTTTGTTGCCCATGAACTTGCCTCAGCATTAGGAGAAGGAAATAAAATTTGTATGTATCTGGTTGAACCTGATAGGAAGGTAGGCTAGAGGCCTTATGATTTCAAAAAAGTGCTGAGAGTTAACAAGAATAGGACTCTTCTTCCTTCTCAGAAACACAAGTAATTGACTGCTAGAACTGCTTCTGCTGTGGATATTGATCAGTGACAGTTAGAGATGTTCTTTACAATCACTCGCCCTGTGAGGCCTAATTAACAAAGGCTGGCTTGCTGAATTAGATAAAACTCAATGTCCACTGAAATTAATGTGATGCTGTCTAAGCGTCCTTCAACTATTAAGGGAAAATCAAGTTTAAGTGGAAGAAACGAGGGAAGTCCTGTTAAGCGCTAAAACAATTGTGACTGGAAAAGTGGATTAAGACAACAGTTTTGCAAGGACAATTGTGAGGCTCAAAGACACTCTCTTAAAAAGTGTGTCTTCATTCTTGTTATATTTTTAATAGTGTTTATGCTATTTAACTAGAAAATTGTAATTTTTTTCCTGGGAATCACTGAATTGAAGAAGAAGCAGAGACTGAGAAATCAGAGCTTTTAAAAATTAAACAATTTCTTGGCTGTGCCAATATATCTCACCAATATATCTGGCTATCTCCTTTCTGGGTGGTCAAAAAACTAAGTTTAAACAGTGACAAAGGTTTCACCAAAGCCACCAACACTGGTGCTTTCACACTCAGAGTCCTGTATTCACAGCAGAACCAGGATTAAGTCTGTATTTAATCTTCAGGACCAGTATGGTTTTGAGCTCTTCAGCCTCAGTCCCATGTTGTCTAACCCGATGTAAAGGTCCTGTGTTATAGCCAGTTTTATAAATCAGCTTTCAGAGGAGCCTAAATAGACCAGTTGATCACAGCCAACAAAAATTTCAACAAGATATTTACTAAATCCATTTAATAATAATAATAAAAATCATGTCACAGCTAGTACTGGATCTAAAAATGACAGAGCAGAAGAGACAAGGCATATACAAAATTAGGTGTGGTTTGTAATGCTCACATATTCAGCTTAAGCCAGTTAATTATCTTAAATATGGGCTATTCAGCAGTTTATGTTTTAGATAAACTGCTTATTTTGGATCCTACCTGTTTCTGTACAGCCTCTTTATACATGGAGTCTTTATTTTCTCAGATAACCTTTCTATCTGACTGAATTCAAGGTTGTTGATTTTTTTTTTCCTCAAATGCACATTTGCATTCTTTTAAACATGGGCTCTTCCACAGTTTTTTCAAGTGTGGTTTAACAGTTTCAGGGTATATTTGGCCAAATATCTCAACATCACTCAATTTATGGTCTTTTAAAGATAGTTAATATTTTTTCACCTAGATTTATTTCATATTCATCAGGCTACAACACATGGACTTCTGAGATTGCTACGTTTCTTTTCTCATGGATGATGAGAGTCTTCAGAGGTAGAGCATAACTCTGGAAATGTCTGTTCAAAGCCATATTCCCTGAATCCCAGGGAATTATCCTGCTGTAATGGAAAAATCCATAGATATACTACATATGGAAAAGGGAAATATTATGTGGAAAATTAGTAAGATTATTTATAGAAGTTACATTTTGGCTAGTTTAAATGCTCAAGACTGAAATAAAGACACCTGTAAGCTAAGAATGGAGGAAGGGTTGCTTCAGGAATACTCTGGCTTTGGAACAGACTTTGATATCCAATAACAGCAG
This sequence comes from Melozone crissalis, assembly GCF_028551555.1. Classification (NCBI taxonomy): domain Eukaryota; kingdom Metazoa; phylum Chordata; class Aves; order Passeriformes; family Passerellidae; genus Melozone; species Melozone crissalis. The sequence goes on along the minus strand of NW_026535791.1, from coordinate 53,924,069 downwards.
CTGAAGTTTTTATTGTACTCCAGACAAGGCTATTTGGCAGAATGCCCTGGAACCTCATGCTTTCAGAAGTCAACTTTTTGAAGTATACACTGGATAGACCCAAAGTTTACCAGCTATAAACTAGTCTTTCCTTCTCCCTTTATTGATTTTGGTGAAAGTTAATGAAATCTGAAATGTCTTAAATGATAATTATCTGCCAGTTTACAGTAGTTACTTTCAGTTTGAAACTTTTAAGAGAGAAGGAAATCAAAGTCTCATCATCTTCAGGATACAATAAATTGAAAGTAATGTAATTTGGAAATTGAAATCTGTCATAATTAGCCAAGATCCATATCTTCTATTTTCTGTCTGTAATCATTGTGCATTCAAAAGTAAAATCCTCAAAGCTTAATTTGATGGAAAATATCTGCCTTTGTGACAGGTTACTGGAAAACATAGAGCTAAGAATTTCAGTCACTTCAGCCTTTCTAGAACTTTTTGAGAGAACGACCTCAATATTGACAAAAGGATAAGCTTTGAATCTAAGAGGTTCTTAGATTAGTTTCCATCAAATATAGCACAAGAACCATGGCAGTAGATCTCTGGCACCCACAGGATTGATGACATAAACTATAAGGTTATGTACAGCAATGCACACCAGTTTGCTTAATATCCAGAGGCATTCAAACACCAGATAGTGTTTCAAACACTTTGAAAAATGATCTGCTTTGTTTTTTAAGTAGAGGAATTATATAGATGCTAGCTGTCAAATGACAGCAAATTACACATCCTCTTTATTTTATACTATCATTTATCAGAATCAGGTTTTGTTATATGTAAAGTGGTTTAGATCAATAGCTAGAAATCTGCTTGTGTTATATTGATTTCCTGAGAAGATTATTTATGAAGATGACAAGCAGTTATGGCTGACACAGGCCAATTTCCAATTGCCTAATGGATTTAACACATTTCAGTTCTGTGAGTACAATAGACTATTGAAAGTATTTAAATATTTTTACTGTATGTTCAGTGACAATAAGAATACAATCTGGAGAGCTTAAACTAGAACCATTGGCATGAAAATATAATTTTTATCCTTTAAGCATCATTTAGCAAACAATTAGTAAGTCAAATATGTGTAGAAAGCAGACTTGTTACTTGGTATTATATTTTTTAATTTGTGGCTAAACCACAGACATAAAAAAAAAATCAGCAAAGAAATCAGTTCTATAGCAAACATGAGTTAAGTAATGGGAAAATGTGACAGAGCATAACTGAAGCTTCATTTATAAAGTATCTAAGCTCCATTTGTTCACCTCTTTTTATTAAAAAACTGTATTCATTCAGAGCTCACAGTAGTTGAATAAAATGCAGCATCTAAAATGATTATGGGTATTTTTCTTCTAATTTTTGTCTTTTCATTGCCAAGTGTTTCTTTTTTTTTTACCCACTTGATAGTACTTTATAAAAGGAATTATTTGAATTGAATCAACTGGGACATTTGATGTCACTGGGAGTGCTGGAGGAGGAGAGGCTGAACATGAGGAGGCAATGTGGTCTTGCAGGAGATTAGGTATGGAATTATCTTTTTTTTTTTTTAATTTCAGAAAAAACCTAGCATATAGATACTTCACACACACTTGTTAACCACACTATATTTGAGACAATGAATGCATAAACATTAGCAAGTTCTCATATAGATATTTGGTTTCTATTGGATTTAAATAGTAAGGTTTTAAGAACTTGTCCACAAGCAATGAAAATGTATTACTGTGTGAGTAATTTTCATAAATGGCAATGTCTTAAGAACAGTCCTGAGGGGAAGGACTTGGAGGTATTTGTTGCTATATGTTATTGTTATTTTGCGCCATAATTTTGTACAGCTCTTAATAATGACATCATTTAACTTCCATCAAACTTCCCAACACTGTTAGCGAGGAAGCAAGCCATGGACCTGCTGTTTGTGAACAGACGAAGACTGGTGGGTGGTGTGATGGCTGGAAGTCATCTTGGACACAGCAATCACAGAATGATAGTTTTCAATTCTTTGAGAAATAAGAAGCAGGTTCTGCAGAACTGTTACCTTGGAATTCTAGAGTTCAGGCTTTTTACATGTTTGGGAGACTGGTTCACAGATCCCCTTGTGAAGTGTCCAGAATGACAAACAAGTCTAGGAAGGCTGGACAATCTTAGAGAAGGAAATCTTCAAGGTACAGGAGAAACCCCATGTGCTCAAAAGTGTGCTAGGCATTACAGAAGAGTGGCCTGGTGAAACAGAGGACTTTGACTCCAACTCAGGAAAAAAACAGGGCAGTTTATTACCTTTTTATGAAGGAGCAGCTAACTCAGGAGGACTACGAGGTTATCATGAGATTATGGAGGGTTATAATTAGAAGTGCCAAAGCCCAGTGAAAACATAATCAAGCTCCTGCTGTAGAAGATTAGATGTTAAGAAAAATTTCTTCTCTGAAAGGGAGACCTGGAACAGGCTGCCCAGAGAGGTGGTGGAGTCACTATCCCCCAAGGCATTTAAAAGAATTGTGTATGTGACACTTAGGAGCATGATTTAATGGTGTCCTTGGCAGTGCTGGGTTAATGATTGGATTCAATGAGCTTAAAGGTCTTTTCCAATGTAAATGATCCTATGATTGTATGATTCCTTAGATTTCCTAAAATGTCACAGTACATGAAAATGCAATAAAATTTTTATTGAGGCTATGTATGATAAAAAAAGTCTACCAATCAACAGTGTTGAAACAGTTGGCTATACAAAAATGAAATAATTATTTCTTGACAGAATTAAATTATCATATAGTGTTTCAAACTTTATAGGTATTTATTCATACATTCAGGAACTACTTTTTTCCTCAGAGTAATTTCAGATTACACACAATTTTTACTTAGCTTGTGTTGACACTTCACACACTGAAGATTTCACTAATCTCTTTGCAGTACAGCATTGTAGAACCATCCATGATATAGGATTGGGTACTAATACAGAACTGTAAAGGTTTTAATGAAACAGAGAACAATCACATCAGATTTTTTTCCAGGCCCTTCTAATGGAAGATTTTAATTTTGCTACACCTAAGTGAAGAGACTGTATTATTCTTTCATTGTGTCTGGCTTGGTGAACTCCTTTAGCCTTGATGGGCAGGTATTGGTTATATTCTAACAGCTTTCAGAAAGTACCACTACTACCATGGTACCCATAGGAAATTTCACTCCAGTGGCAGGTCAACATTGGCCTTGGAGTCCATCTAGATGGCTTGACAGAATATCTCCTCAAAGGAACGGATCACATGGAGAAAGATGATAAAGCAGAAAAGCAAGTTCAAATAAATTGTTCAAATAAATTAATGTATTTATATCTTTGTATAAGGATTGTTAGCATCACTGGAGCTAAGATCAGTCTATCTGCCTAAAATATATTCTTCAGAGTTTGCACCCTAATTTTCTGGGCCTGAACTACTACTGACGACCCTCCTTACCATTTACATGGAAAACTCCTAGCAAAGGCTTCTTCTTAAATCTTGCTGTAGCCATGGTGTTCAGTAACTCACAGCAATCAAATGGAAGAATACCAAGAAAGTAGATGAAGGATATGCACTGCAAAATTAGTGTTGGTGCATTCTATACCTTTGTAGTCTTTAAGTGTGTTTAAAATAATAAAAAAATGTGTAGGCACACCATTATCTGCCAGCTGTTCCTGGGAACATGTAGAAAACCACAGGATTCAGCTCCATAAATACTAAACAAAAATTAATTTTGACTGATTATCTTGCAAAATGTGGAGCTAAGACAGAAGTTCTACATCTTTCAATCTTTTCAGGTGCATGAGAAGGACAGTCAGAAGCTGGCTGAAATAATGTTTTGTTCTGTCCTTTGCTACTGGAATATTAATATTTACTGTATTTTATTATAAATTTGAACAGTTTAGATAACACTTCTAAATGCTGAATTTCTCTTGTTATACTGAGGCATGATTCTGGCTTGAAATTTGCTGTATAGAGTTAGTGGACTTAAAGGGCTCCTGTCATGAAGATAACAGCAGTTTTATCATGTATTCATCAAGTGTTTCCACATTAGAAAATATTTTATTAATCTTTTTTTTTCAGACATTCTCTAACTTCACAAGACTGGTTCCTGTGAGAGTGGCTGAAAGTAGAATTAATGATTGCTACAAGGACGTCTGACACAAGGTTTCTCTTTTTTTTTTTTTCTTCATTTCTCATTGCACTGTGTAGTATTGAACTACAGCAGTTATTTTCCAAAAAAAAAAAAAATTCTATCATACAATGTATTTACATATGGTTAAGTTCTGAAACATTTTTAAAAAATCTATTAGAAGAGACGTCTTGGAAATTAAGGGTTTTTTCCCCAGAATATAATATAATATTATATTATATTATATTATATTATATTATATTATATTATATTATATTTATTGTATTATTATATTATATCACATTACATTACATTAAATTACATTGCATTACATTGTATTATTTATATTATATTATATTATATTATACTATATTATATTGAGGAAATTATTTTTGTTTTTATGTATATCTGAGGAACCGAAAGACTTTCGAATGTATTGTTTAATTTTTATTTATTCAGTTGAATAGCGTATGGAGAAATTTTTTCAGTAGTTGATATGTCAGAGCAGCATCATATAAGTAGTTATGAAAGGGCTGACATAATTTGTGTTAAGATTTAATTTTTGTCTAGGCTATTAATGTTACTATTATCAGTAGTGTTAATCAAAAAACTCTGATGAATTGAGCTATAAATTATTTAAAAAGGCATGAATAGATTTTTCATTTATTTTCTGTGAGAATCCGTTCCTTATCTGCCCCTTCTGTCTGTTTATTTCTAACTGTTAACTAAATCACCACAGAATTGTATTGCAACAACCCTGGTACTTTGCTCTAATTTCCAGTCTGTTTCTTCTACTACACCTATTATCCACTGTCAAGAAATGTGCCTTTTAATTTTCTTTGGTACCATCCTAAGTACACATTTTATTTCTATAACTATTCGATGAAATAATAGTTATAAATATAAGTTTGATCTTCTCAATGGAATTAGTAATTTTATTCCTAAAAAAAGATCAAAGGCAAAATGGACAAAACTTGGCTCTTTTCAAATTCACCATCATGAAATTTTCATATTAGTATATTTATTAAATAACTATTATCTTTCAAGTCATAGAAATAATGTAAACCAAGACTGAAAAACCCTGAGTCCTCAGGTCAGGTAAAGCAAGTAAAAAAGGGGAATATTTAGAGCACAGATCCATCTCATTTGTTCTTTATTTTCTCTAGATGTAGCTGTTACAGCATGGACAGATAATGAGAACAAAATGGCAAATGGTGAGAAATTATTCTGTTGTAGGAGCTATTTCAAGAAATCAAAACTTCCTGAGAGATTAAGTGACCTACCTCAGAGTATTACCTAGGTAGAATAACGCAGGAATTTTGGATGTTGTAAATGAGCATCAGATGTGGAAATACAGATCACTGATTAGATACTAAGGTAAGATTTCAATTCCCCCATCCTATCTAGACTGGTTTTTTTATTTCAAGAAATTCACTACACATTTAACTCTAGGGAACCACACAATATAACAAACATAGGTGTCTTATTTGTGATATTTCCAGAGGTATCTGAAACATTCACAGAGGTCTGAAAGGCAAGACAGGACAGAGAGGGGCCTCTTAAGGCCAGAGAAATTATTCAAAACAATTGTTTTGAATAATTTTGAATTGTAGACTTCCTCATGCTTAGCGATTGAACACCTCCTTCAAGCTGGTCATATAGGGTTTGCTTCAGTTTCCCACTTTCCTGCACACTCAGTGCCAACAGAGATGCCTTGCAATCCCGTTTTATCCAAAGTTAATAGTCAGACGAATGGAGGACGTTGTGTCTACAGCCAGAAACACAGAATCACTGAAGCATTAAGGTTAGAAGGGACATCTGGAGATCATCCAGTCCAAAGGGTCACCTGGATCAAGTTACACAGGAATGTGTTCAGGTGGGTTTTAAGGGTCTCCAGAGAGGGAGACTCCACGAGCTCCTTGGGCAGCCTGTTCCAGTGCTCTGCTACCCTCAACATAAAGTTCTTTCTTCTGTCAAGATGAAAGTTCTTGTGGTTTTGTTTATGCCCATTTTTCCTCATCTTGCCATTGAGAACAAAGGAGAAAAGTCTGGCACCATCCTGTTGGCACCCACCTTTGAGATATTTGTATGTATTGACAAAATGCCCTCTCAGTCTTATCTTCTCTAAATTAAACAGGCCCAGCTCCCTCAGCCTTTCCTCACAGGAGAGATACTCCAAACCCCTAATCATCTTTGTGGCCTCTGCTGGACCCTCTCCAGTAGCTCCTTGTGTCTCTGGTACTGAGGAGCCCAGAAGTGGGCACTCCAGATGTGGCCTCACCAGGGCTGAGTAGAGGGACAGGACCAGCTCCCTTGATTTGCTGGCAGTGCTATTCCTAACTCATCCTAGGGTACTGCAGGCTTCCCTGGTCACAAGGGCACACTCATGGCTTGTGGTCAACTTGTCATCTGCCAAGACTTCCAGGTCCCGCTCAGCAGAACTGAGAAGAATTCGCTACAGCAGCCTTCACTGGAGGTCTGAACCACTGTCCAGCAGTGCTTGTCAGTGTTCCTGGCCATGAAGGCAGCCTAAACTTCAAACTGAAACTGATGGCTTAAATTGCCATGTGAATAAAAAGTGTATTAAATGAATGCCATAATCCTTTTCCTTTCTTTGTGCTTCTGTTGATTTCTGTTTACTTACCTCACTGAGTAAAATCCCTAAAAAATCTTAGAGCTGTGCACTGATGAGTAAAGGATAAATGTGTAGGGGTGTTCTCCTAAGTGAGAATAGGTGACAGATGCCAAATCAAAATTTCTTTAGGAAAAAAAAAAAAAGAGGGACACTCAGCTGTATGGAGTATGGATTTATGAGGTTTAGTGCTGAGAATGACTGTCCAAGCTAAAATTAAAAAAAAAAGGAAATTTTTTGTTCTGTTATCATTTGTCACTTTTAGATTTTCACCTGGCTCAGAGGATCACTTAAATAATATAAATATGTGAAGCTATTCACATTTCTCAAAGAAACTAGAGTACATTTATGAGAAAGGGATATTTGACTATAACTCTTGGTTAGGCAAATAAAGGTAAAGTTGTATTTGCAGTGCAAATATGTATTCTCTCTCTCTCTTTAACAATTTTGACCAGCTCATTGCAACACATCTATTAAATGAACCCCAAAGGTTAACCGATAATAGCACATGTTGTTATTTGAGATCACAGTCTCTCCTCTCCTAAGGTTTTATGTGTAAAAAGAAGAAAAACAGTCTAACTTTCAATTAGCATAACTACATTCATATTTTATAAGAGTGATGGTGGTGGAAAGCATAAATACTGCTCATACTGAAGCAATAAATAAGTCAGAGGTGTGAACCAACATATATCAAGGGAAAACAGGCTGGAAGAATAAAATGCCTGTACAGATGTTGAGGACTACTACACCTGACAATTTTATTATCTGCTGAGGATGACATTTCCTCTGTGATGTTCAGTAGCAGAAGACTGCTAGACACAAACAGTACAAGTTGAACTCAATATTCTGTAACAATAAAAGTTGCTAGTGAAAGCACAGTGCATGCCTAGCATGAAATGCAGACTTGATCAGCTACATAGAAATTTTGGTCCACTTTGCAAATGAGGATGTGATTATTAGACTTTCGTGGGCAGTAGGTGGGTTTAATCTCCTGTAATATTGAATATTTACAGTGCAGGTAGCTACATCTGAGCCTGTGATTAATGATTTTATTAGTAGACCCAGGGACTACTGGGCCATTCCAAAGAATGAATGCATACAGTGTGAATGTCAAGTGTGTATTGTATGGATTTGCTGCCAATGTGATGCCCTAATTGCTACAACATAAACATAACCCTTAGGATCTAGGTCATATTGTAATAAGTAAGATATTGGGTGTACAGAGCTGTAAGTCATACAAATAATCTTATGTTTTCAATATTCATTCAAGGATTTTTTTTTTATTTCTTCAATTTTTCTTCTTATAATTTTTCTATTCTGCTTCTTTTTTGCAGAAAAAAGATCCCACACATAATCACATACACGTGTTCATGTATTTATTTGACTAATTCAGAGATCATTTCTGTCTCTTAATGTGAAACAATATTTTGATTCTCTATTATAAAAATATGCATTATTTAAAGAAATTCCTCTAAAACTGAATGCTTGGAGCATCACCAGAAATTACTCATCAGCACATTACTGCAGCTTGAAAAGGAAATGGGTGCTGTGGTTAATCCTAGCCACATAATTTGTGATGAAAAATAGAGGGAAAATAAAAATAATCCTTTTAACTGTTACATGGGAGCTATTTCTTAATGTTTCCATTAATTCTAATATCTGTTTCTACTTTCTCCCTCAATATCTCTTCTCAGTCAAGCACTTCTGGTATAACAGTGGAGATGGAAAAACAGTGGGATACAGCAGCAGAGAAGGTGAATAATGGCTCCCCATCATGCCAGTACCCCTGCACCAGCTGCTCCAGACAGACTTTTTAAAATGAGATGTAGAAGATAGGTGTTTGCTGAGGTGCAGATATTCTCAGAACCTGCACATAAAATAAAAATGTTGTCATACCTTGTGATTGTTATATGTGTAAGATTGAGTAATCATTGTGAAGTAACCACTTACAGAAATACTCTTCCTCTGATATTTCTAAGACAGCTGGAATTTAGCCAATAGCCCCAATTTAAAACTCTTTTAGTTTTTTGGGAGATAGCTTTGGTTTAACTTTTTTCCTCCTGTGAGGGAGTTCTTTCATGCAGCCATACAAGTGAGTTAGATTTCATGAATAGAAATGTTGGAAAATTAGGAGCAAAATTAATGGGGCAGTGAGAGAAACTAATAAAATTTATGAGACTGAAGACACACTGAAAAGTCTTCTTAGGAGTACCTAATGAAGCAAAGATAGGACAATCTACAAATCTTCTAAATAAAACTCTATAATGGAGTAGAAAAGACAAGTTCTGCTAAACAAGAAGCTGTTAAAAAGGAAGGTGGGCAGAGAACAATCGGTAAAAATTTGGGTATGGATGGGAAATATAAAGGAAATATTTTTTACCTTTTATTTTTGTCAACAACAACAACAGCAAAAAGTATCAGGATTTTTATTACGTCAGTACCAAAAAAAAAAAAGGACAGCAAATGTCAAACTCAATGAAAAATCAATGAAATGTAATTATATTTTAGAATACTTACAGATAAAGCTCAAAATCCTACACAGATTGATACTGCGGAGACCCATAGTCTGAAAAGGCCCAAATATGCAAGAAAGGCAAACATGAAAATGTTTTAAGGAAAGATAAATGAAAGAATAAGGAGTAAGACCTGAACTGTCTCACCCAGTAGTCTATTCTGCCTCTTTAAAAATTTTAAAAACTTTAGAATGAATGAAAGCCAAACATTAGAAATTGAGGAGGAAAAGAGTAAAAAAGCCTCCCACAACCTCTAACTACCAATGCAGACTACTGGATTGTTACTTTTGACAAAGGTGAAGAAAAATAGGATAAACTCACCAATGTTTCTGCCAAAAATAGATATATATTTTTTTAATTTGGAGATAGAAGAATTTTTTCCTAAGGTTACAGATATGGAGTGTTTTATGTAAAAAAAAAATTAAAAATTTGTATATTTACAAAGTGGTTTTTAGATTCACTTTGAGATTAGACAAATAATCCAAAGGAATATCTCAGGAACTTCAGTGGATGCTCCAGCATTATATATAGAAAGATCTGTAAGAAGTCATTCTTGTACTGAATGACAGGCTCCGTAGATTTTATACATATTTTCTCTTATTTCACACAGCTCTGGGTGGTGATAAGTTGTGGGTCTAATTTTCTTTAAGATAAGGAAACCTGTTTGTTCCCTACTATGCAGGGATATTTCTCCCGACAAAATGTCAGTAGCATAGCCTCCAGCATTATATTTCTTTTCTTTCAGTGATACATACATTTGTAAATGATGTAATACTTAATTTCTGATTTAAGATACAAATAGAAATGTTTGACACTACTTATTTTCCCTTTCAAACACTCAGTCTATCTGGAGAAAGATAAAGATGATGTTCATTTTCTTAATAGCATTTATAATCATGACTTCAACGCCTGTAGGTCTCAAGATATGTAACAATATATAACTAAAAGTAAAAGGCAGATGAAGAAATGACTCATTGAATTTCAGAGCCTTCAAAAAATGCAGGGAAAAAGGCCAATCACCACTATGGCATTATATAAACTATTCAGTGAAGAAAATGTTTACCTTTTTATCATTAGCAGTGTTTCATTACCAATTGACAAGACCTTTTGGGGCCTTAAAGACCATCTACTTCCAACCCCCCTGCCATGGACAGGGTCACCTTCTACAAGATCAGATTGGTCAAAGCTCTCATCCAACCAAGCCTTGAGCACTTCCAGGAATGGGTTATCCATAACTTCCATTTGTTCTAGCACCTTACCACCCTGACTGTAAAGATGTTTTTCCTAATATCTAATATGAACCTACTCTCTTTCAGTTTGAAGCCATTTCCCCTTGTCCTATCACTACACGCTCTTATAAAATATTCCTCTCCATCTTTCCTGAAGGCCCCTATAGGTTCTGGAAGGTGCAGTAAGATCTCACTGGAGCCTTTTCTTCCCCTGTCTGTATACCTCAACCATCTCAGCCTGTCTTTGTAGAGCAGGTGCTTCAGCACTCTGATCATCTTTTTGGCCTCTTCTGGACTGACTCTGACATGTCCATGTCCTTCTCATGTTGGAGGTTCCAGAGCTGGATACAGGACTCCAGGTGGGGTTTCACCAGAGCAGAATAAAGGAGTAGAATCACCTCCCTCAATTTGCTGGCCACAGTGCTTCGGATGGAGCCCAGGACACGGTTGGTTTTCTGGGAGGTAAATGCACATTGCTGGGTTGTGTCAAGCTTCAACACACAAAAGTCCTTCTCCTCACAGTCTCTCTCAATCCATTTTCCATCACGCCTCTATGCTTGAATTATCCCAGCCCACATACAGGACCTTATAATGCTATAAACATAAATCCTTGTGTAATTTACACAGTGTAGTAGAATTTTTACAATGAAATGGGTTGCTTCACAGTTGCTTTTTGCTGGGACAGAATTCGTTTTCTTCATAGTAGCCAGGACGGGGCTGTGATGTGGATTTGTGCCGGAAAGTGTTGCAACAGGAGTGTTTTCATTACTGAGCAGTGCTTACACAGCATCAAGGCCTTTTCTGCTTCTCACTCTACCAGTGAGGGGTCTGTGGGTGCACAGGGAGCTGTGAGGGGACACAGCCAGGACAGCTGACTCCAAATGAGTCCAAATGACATCCCAAACAGAGGGATATCCTTTACCATATGGCATTATGCTCAGCATACAAGCCTGGGAGAAGGAGAAAGGAGGGAATGTTAAGAGTGATGGTGTTTTCTTCCCAAGATGCTGCTACATGTGGTGGAGCCTGGCTGAGAATCCACCTGCCCACAGGAAACAGTGAATAAATTCCTTGTTTTGTTTTGTTGGCATGAACAGCTTTTGCTTTACCTGTTAAATTAAATTTATGTAAACCCACAAATCTTCTCACTTTTATCTTCTGATTCTCTTCCACACACCACCAGGGGTGAGTGAACAAGGGAGCAGCTGGGTGGGGCTCATCTGCCAGCTGGGGTTGGGTTAAACCACAAGGTTCACCTTTGAGAATTTTTCAGCATATATTTTCACCCCAGTTTATTGGCTATTAAATGTCTCTCTTTAAGAGTTTGTCACTACAACTGTGTCAAATTCAAATTTTGATAGCTACACTTTCTTTTCAGATATGACTTATAGATTTAATTTAGCCAAAGTATAATTTTTCTATTATCCTCAAGTCACACCTTCTATTGCTAATCAGCTATGTTCAACTAGAAAACTGGATGGAACACAGTAAAAAATGACATAAATGAACTTCCATGGAGCTTGATGTTGCTTTTTCATGAAAATATGGTATTTATGGAATATACTCCTTTAGTAATTTCATAATGCTCTACAAACATTTAATTAACTTCAGAGTGTTACTTTGCTAGGAAATGAATACTATTATTATTCCAGATAATAGTCATTGAGGTCAGAAGGCTGCATAATGGTGATGACATTTTCCCACTCCCAGAGTTTATTTTCTTTCTTGTGATTAATCTTGAATAATTACTTTCTAAACCTGAAAATGGACATTTCTAAAAAAAAATAATATATGCAAATAGAGCAAGAGAGTCCATTACAATTTAAATTATAAAATTTTAGGTTTAAAATACACCAATGCACAAAAATAATCAGCAATCAGCATCAACCATACAATAGCTGTACATAACCATTTCTCTGCATCAGGTGATTGGGCTAGGCTGTGTTTCCTGGAATGTTTTGTTTTGCATATAAATGTTAAAATAACCTCTATTTCCAACTGGAAGGGACAGAATTCCCCAAGGAGTTGGGGTTATTTGGGGTGCTGCTTATTTGTTTTCCTTTCTAGGAGAACATGAGTACCTCAAGATTCAAGAAGAATCTGGTTTTTTCCTATAGAATTTAGTTCAGGATTTTTGATCCTTAGGCTTGAATTTATTACCCATTTATGCCCATGACACTTTTACTAAAAGATAGAACAAATGTTTTATAGCTTCCTAGCTCCTTTCCTCCCTTTTAAATGTCTGGGGGTGTTGTGCTTCCAACATCTCAGGAAATCAAGCCCAGAGTTTTTAGGGGATAGAAAGGAGGCTGCTGCCTTCTGCTCTTACTTAATACATTTTAGTACAGGGCAAGTACCAGGCTCCCACAAAAATAGATGTATTTTGCTGATTGAGGTATGTTTTCTCCTGCTTTTTTTTCATTTTTTCTTTTTTCTTGACCCCTGCCCCTCCCCCTTTTTTATTTTAGATATACAATCAGCACTTACTAGTTTAGTGACCTGTGCAGAGCAGGTTATAGCTAACAGTAACAATGTACCATTTTGAGATTAATGCTGTTATTTTTGTGACATAGGGACATCAAAAGGCATATAAAAACACAGAGTGACAGGTGGCATTTGCTTTGTTACTGTGCTTTTGCACATGCCTGTGACATCTCTTCACAGACACAGTGGGGCTTTGATTCCTTCGAGTTTTGTATTCATGCGCTTTCCACAGTGCTGCTATGGATCTACAGTATGCTAGGAATTGCAGAAATTCAAAGCATGCGTGTAAAGGGATAAATGATAAATTGTTGATGGGGAAAAAACGGCTGTGGTCAAGCATGGGAAATAATCCATGAGAAATTTGTATTCCAGAAAGAGTACAAACTCCCATGGGGAACATAAATGATCACTATTGTTTGTCCTACAATTTTCAACCATTCCAAAGAGGTTTCCTACTAATACTAATCTTAAAAATAGTTAATCATTAACAAATGCCAAAAATGCACACTCTCATAGCTGGGTAGTGTATTTTAATCCTGTAAGTGTCATTGTGTCACTCTCTGGTTCAACATTGGTTTCCCGGTTTAGTATTCAGAGAGCTAATTCATTTTGTTGCTGGCAGCAGTGCATTAATGATGAAGCTACGACAATGAACACTGTCTGCATAACAAATGTGTCTTTCTCAAGCTGCAGTAAATACAAAGTGATTAACATGAAATAACTGCTCTAGCAAACTGCTTCTCGGCTTTTAAATAGATACTAGTGTTTTTATTTAACCCTGCATTTGTCAGATATATCTTGAATGGCCTTGTTTTCATTTATTTTTTGGAGGGGGGGCAATTGCCACCTTGGAGCTTTATTTTACAGAGTGCATTCTCTTCGAGATCTGCTGTTAGCATACTGGATGCAAATGATTATTAATACCCTGTTCCCTGCTTCTGACATTTACTAAGGCAGAAGCATCAAACAGAACTAAATCACATCATGCTCCTTCCAGCTATCTTAATCCTGCCATCCTATTGGAGATAATGAAAACAAGGTCTGAGCAGGTTAATGTTGCAGTTGTTAATAACCTTTAAATCTAAAAGAACCCAAGGTGAAGTTGGTTTGCATCCCAAGTGAGGCAAGAAAGTACAAAGAGACAAGGTGGCGAACAAGAAGAATCAAACTGAAGTTGCTCTCCCCTCACAGCTCCACCCCCGTTTTTTTATTCTTAATCCAGGCATAATGAAAAATCTGAGCCATGTCACTGTATTATGAAAAGATGTGATTATTCTATTCTTAGAAGAAGTAAGACAGAGACAGAAACAGAGACAGAGACAGGGACAGGGACAGAGATGGAGACAGTTGATTTGACAGTCAATGTGCCTTATCCCTGTTGCCACTCAATCCCTGTTGGGGGAGCCCCTACCTGAAATGTTACAGCAATACCAGAAAAGCATAGCACCCTCCATGAAACACTTTGAAATGGTGCTTTTGTCATCCAGACAATCCTCTAAAGCCGTGCTGTTCACATTCCTGCTGTCATTTCACTTCATCTCATGATAATGTGCTAGTAGCGTAGGCTTTCTACTCCACAACAGTCTTTTAGAGACAGAGTTTTATTAGAAGATGTTGTATAAGACAGCTCAAGTATTCTTTTTATTTTTTTTTTTTCCCTGCTAAGGCATTGCTTTAAGGTCTAGAAACTTTTCACATTCATATTGCATATATGGCACTTCTGCCACCAGTTCATATAAATTGAATGGTGGCATTCTGGAAATATGTGTTTTTGTTTTTACGGTTCCATGAAGGCCATTAAAAGGTTTATCTCAAAGAAAAATAAACAGCTTCATGACAATATGATGCATATTCAAGAGTAATACAAAAGGAAAATCAGAAGAGAAAATTTTGCTTTCCTCAGGGAAATCACAAAAAGTATTAATGATATGTCGGGATTTTACAAACCTGAAAATAGACATACTGATCCACTTGCCAGAAGTGTTGAGTAAAATTTAGAGTGCAGGGGGAAAAAATATTATCTTCAGACTCTGTTAAAAAATTTTAAAACTGTTCTTTTTTCATTTAACACAAGTCAGGTTCACAGGAGCTTTAAATCAAAGGAAAAAAATTACCCTCTATTCCTAAGAATGTGCATGTGTTATTAAAAAGAGATGTGGGAAACAACTTGGCTTGGAGCAGGATGCATATGGACTTGTGATTACAACATAACCTACCCAAGCCCATGAGTAGCCAAGAAGGGAATGGCAAAATAGGCAAAACAAATTTCCTGAAATATTCCCTTGACAATCAGACTCAAATGTAATCACACTCGAATAGGATAAGATCAACAGAGAAGTGCTGGTTCAGAGACAAAAAGATTTCCATAATTACAGCTCTCATCTTCCATTTTGGTAAGTTAGGATAGTTTGAAAATAGCATCCAGGTAATGTCAGATGAGGCGTGCCTGCTGTGCTCAACACAGGATGATCGGGAATACCTACAACCAAAAGACCTGCTGACATTCAAGTAATCAAAGAAGAAGCAATATCTTCAATTTCCCCTTTTTGCAGTATGTTAGGGGTGCAATGAACTGGCATAAGCACTCACTTCCTGCTACTTTACTCACTGCATTTTTCTACTCCACACACTGAAGCTGGTGGTGTGGGACCACAGACTCTCCGAAATAGCAAAGCCACGTTCAGGAAGCCTGAGAACATGCAGGTGTCTGGACCATGGGCCCTGCTAATATTTGTCCCTGCTCTTTTAAAATTATGACTACTGAAGTTTTACTTGGTTAAATTAGATTAATTTGAGGTCATTTAGCTAAGATTTTTTTTTTCTTTTTCTTTTCTTAAACTAGGGGTTATATGCCAAGCTTTAAATGACAGACCACTAATGAAAATTCTTTAATAATGAAAAAATACAGCTTTTTATGAAAATGATGAAAAATAGCACCAGATCATGAAAGCAAAGAAAAACCATATGCTCATAATCACAGCTTTCATCAGTAAAACCAATTTAAAGTGATTTCTAAATTAAACAAAATAACCAACTCTCTAACAGAGTTTAAGACTGAATTATTGAATGAATCAACAATTTAAGAGTATGAAAGAAGTTCTGATTGCCATGCAGTGATGGTGAGATGAAAGTGTCAAGTCAGCATCAGTTTTAGCAGTTTTCACAGAAAGTTGTTTAACTAGCCTCAAAGTGCTGTGGGGCCAGCAGTCACTGTTTCTGCAGGGATTTATTGCCAGAGGTGTGGAAATTCTGGTGAAATCAACGCACAGTTTTTGAACATCATGAACGAAGTCATACAGAAAAAGAGAATCTCAAATATTTTACAGAGTCCAATCTTTGGACTCTGGTTACTCTTTGGTAACCATTATTCTTTGACTGAACTATTTTGACAGTTAGTAGGCAATCAGAAAATCAACTCTCATGCTAAGGAAACTTGGCAAGAAATGTACCCCTGCACCATGTGCATTCTTTCAATGTATCTGGCGCTGTTATTTATGGTATGATCATTAAAGAAAAGATGGTGATAGTGATTGGATTTTTTAAAGAAAACTTCTAAGCATCCATTTTGAGTCTTCCTTTCTCCGCTCTGACTTTTCACTCGAGCAATATTAAGTTGTAAGAAGTTTTATTGGCATGTGCTTTGTGGCTATTCAAGCAGGAAAAACATCTGTGTAACAGGGCTGAGGTAAAGACTTAACCATGATTAATTTTGCTTCAAGATCTTGGCCTGTTTTTCTTTTCTAACTTGCTTCACTAATACAGTTATTTTTTCAATTTTTCCATCTTTTTCACTTGTTCACAGAAGACTCAGTGCAAAGAGATAACATCCTACAGATCAGAGTTGAGTAGTTTTGGCCTTGTGTTGGTGCTATTAGCATATTCTCTCAAACCACTTAAACCTGTACTGTTTGGTGCAAACATCTTTCTCATCCAGGTTCTACATTTTGCAACAAGTCTCCTACATTTACATTACTGATTTGGTTTTTCCCAATTTTGATTAAAAAAACCTCCATGTTATACAGCCTCTCTTTTCACTTTTATTGTTAGCTAAACTATATTTTACATTATTTATGAATAGAAAAAAATTTAAAACTCATACTGTATGCTATAAAATTGCATTGTGTCCTATTAAAATTTATGTTGACTGGACGCCAAATGGTACTCTATTTATATAGTGTCCACTAGACTTCTGTGGTCTGTGGTAAGCTACATAATATTTGGGGATGGCAGGGTTTTGAACAGCTTTTGGCAAGCACTTTGAAGCATAGATAAGAAGCATCAAGGAAGAAAACAGTGCTAGAACACGGCATGAAGGTTGCATTAGTAGAGTTGTGATAAATTGTCAGTTTACTGCTTGGTCTTTTATTCATGTGCTATCACTGGGGAGCATTAGGCTGCTGAAGTAAACACCATGGATGGAAGAAACACACAGAGCACACTGCTCTGCTACAAGCAGGGGATGATTTGGGAATTTATCAGCATATTCTTAGTGCTTTTCCTTCACTAGTGACAGGCAAAAATTTCTGCCCAAATATAGTTGCAGGTTCTTACTATCTTGCTTATATTTCTTCTGAATTGCAAGACTAAAAACAGGGAAATCCTGAACAATGCTATGTCTTTACTAGTATGAAATTTTAGTCTTAAGAATAGTTGTCATATGATATGATGCATCACACCAGGGATATTAATTGATATGGAAAATCTTGTGCCAAAAGTTCAATTTAAACTATTAGTTCATGGAAATGTTAAAAGGCAGAAACTCTTTCATAAAAATGCATGATGGGGATTGTGATTTAAATACCATATTTTATCCTATTCTTCTTATAAGAAGAGGTATCTCTTTATCTCTGAGTTTTTCAGTTTTCTCCTAGATAAAATACACATGTAGCTCATATTAGCAATGATAAAAATAAGAAAGAATAAAAATAATAATAAAAAAGGATAACACTTCCCTCTCCCCAGTAAAACTTCCACTGTTTGTGGGCTGTATTTTTTGTTTTACTTTGTTGTATTCTTACTATTTCTACTTAGTCACATAGGGTGGAGGGAAATGAGGCTCCTGACAATCTGTTTTCATGCCTCTTGATACCAAAGTGATGAAGAGCTGTTGGATTCCCACTGGTTACCTCTGTGGATTAATGAAGGGTGAGGCAGAAATTGCAGAGCTGCCATGCAGAATGACCTTACCTGATAAGACTGTTCTGCCTTCACTGCAGTAGGTGAGAAGGGCAGGCTGTATGCAGCTGGCTGGTTTTTCTGTACCTTAATGAGAAAAATTGACCTGTTTATCTCCCAGCTGTCTTCTCTGTTTTTGATTCAAGTAATTTTTGAAAAACCTTTTCTGAACTTAAATGCTGTATTAAAGCTGCTTCCTCCAAAGAATGCCTTATTGTCAGCAAAATCAGGTGGATTGCTGCAAACTATGGAAAAACACCTGCCAAGAAATGGATTTATAGGACAATGATATTTGCAGACCACTTCAAGAGACACAGTATTTCTGACTTAATTTACTGACTTAATTTATATGATCTGAGTGAACAAGAGCTCTTTTTTACCACCCACTAAACTGCTTTTATTGTCTTTTTTAAGACTTTTGTATAGCTTAGCTTTGCTTTTTATTTTTTTCTGTTGCATATTTAGGACATACTTGGGTGAAAAAATAAAAGATGAACACCTCCAAATTACAACTGGGGGAGAGGAGGGGAGGGTTTCATGCAGGAAATAAACATTTCAAAAACATTACTATGTTCTATGCTTGGCTTCCATGTCATGCTAAAGGGAATGTATTTTCTAGTACATGTAATAGAAAGAAAACCTGTGTCTATCAGACTGTACATGAAAATGAATGTATTCTTCCAGATTACTGTATCAAACATTGAAGAATTACGAAATGCAAAAATAAAGGTGGAATGAACAATTCACTTAGAATCAAGGTAAACTAAACAATTACCCATTTCACTGCTCTTTTCTGGGTTTTCCCAGTTTTTGAATCTAGTACTTTTGTGCACTACATGCTTCTCCCCAGACGCCCATGTCAGCATCTGATTCCTCATTCAGCCATTTGCCTCCTGCTGCTCCTTGATTTTCCTTACTTGCCTCCAAATCACAGAAACATAGCAGCCCTTCTCTCCCCCTGCTCTGTATCATGCTCAGACTTTCACTGTCCCCATCACCCAGGCTGTCAATAAACAGATCAAAAGCTACTAATGCCGATATTCATCCCTGAGGGATGTCACTGCCAACCATCCACCACTGGGACTTTGCACTGCTCATCACAACCTTTTGCCCCTGATGATCCAGCTGGCTTTCAATTCACCTTTTGGCTAGCTTGTCCAGTTCCTATGTATTTTAAAGTGCTGTGGGAAACCATATAAAAGGCTTTACTGGACCCCAGGTAAAAAAAACACAGATCTCCCTTGGTCCTCAGTGCACCATTTAACAGCAAAAATGTTGTAAGTTTTCTCAGGCACTACTTCCTCTATGTAAAACCATGTTTCCTGATCCCAGTCACCTCCTTGCCTTTCCTAAGGCTGGCAGGCATTTAGGGGATTAGTTGCTCCATCATCTTCTCCTGCATTAAGCAGAGGGTGAGCAGCCTGCTTCCCCAGATGCCCCCTTCTGCCCTTCTTTGAAATGAGTGGGAGCTTTTCCTTTTTCTCACTTTCAGGAATCTCCCGCAGTCACCATGATCTTTCAGAAAATAGATAGTGGCTTCACAGTGACATTGGCCACATCCCCCAGCACCCTTGGATGCACCCATTTGATCCCATGGACTTGAGTATGCCCAGAAGTCTAAAGTGTTTCCCCACTCCATCCTATATTGCTCTGCGTAATACTTGTTCCTATGCACTACCACGAGCCCTGTGAGCAAACTTACACCTTACCAATGAAAACTAAGAAAAGCAGGCAAGGAGAATCTCTATCTCAATTTTTTAAGCCTTTTCTTAGCTGCCATTTTTTAAAAGAATCCTTTCTTTTTGCCTTTCACACCTCTTACTGCTTTTAACAACACCTGAGCTTTTGCTTCCTTAACTCCTCTATTTTTGTCAAGAGCAGTTAACATTATGAAATAACTTCCAGAAGCATATCATACTTCTTCCAGCACCTTACATCCTCAGATAAAAGTCACTATTAAAGGCTTAATTTGCAGATGGCTGATTCAAGTCCCCAACATCTGCAGACAATTTTTTACAGTACATACTACACTCTTATTCGCTGTAGGCCATTTCCACAGCCACCTTAACCTCTCTCCTACTCCAAACAGAAAGCTTTCAGCTTGAAAAAATAATCTGAAATTTTATTTTTTTTAAATACAATATTTTAAGCAACTATATTTCAGTCCCTAGGTTGCTTATTAATTCCGTGCTGATCATATTGCTTTTAGTAGTATCTTATAATTCACTGATCTTCACATAATTCCCATCTACTATGATATTTCAGACATCCTGGTGCTTGGCAGAAATCAGTCTTGACAGCTCCCTCAGACTCTGGGACTTTGTATAGCATCAGCATTCACAGAGCAGTTAAGTTCAGTTAGCAGGCAGTGATATATGTCAGTATTGCCATTCTTGCTCCACATGATCAGTAAGGACAGCCCAAGTCTCTCAGACTAATTCACTTGCCACTTTGTCATATCTGCAACACACTTTTGCCACATACATAGCTGTTGCTTAAAACTGTTGTGAATCAGCAAGCATTCCCTTCCTGAAGAATTTATGGAGTGAGGCCCACAAGAAAACATTGAATTTCCAATAAAAATCTGAAAATAGCACTGCCAAATACATTTTTTTAATCTCTAGGTTTAGCAAAACTCCATTAGCCAAGAGCAAGGTGCGTAGTCAAAGACAACTTTTCATGGAAATACTATAAAATGTTTGCAAGTCATAATAAAAGTTTTAACATATAAGGATTGATGGGATTTATATCTATATCTAATATATATGGGTTTAGATATAATAACACAATATAGATTATATATGCAATTATATATATGTGTATATATGTATATATACATACGTATATATATGTATATGTATGTATATAACATATATATACATATATATCTATGTATAATCTATAAAATATAGTTTTGGTGTAGGTGTCCAGATATTGCTGGCAGGGTAGCATCTGTGAGGAAGAGGTCAGGACTTGCCCTAAACAGGATGCAGCAGATTCCAGCTGGCTCCAGCAGACCTAAGATGGTGGTGCCTCTGTGAAAATAGACCTAAGAAATAGCAGAACACCACACAGCAGAAAATGTGAGGAAAAATGTGTGAGACAGCCCTGCAAATACCAAGGAGAAAGAAATGAAGGATGAAGTGTTCCAGGGGTTAGAGGAGAGTAAGAACTGCACCAGAGCAGACACTCATGCTGCAGTCCATGGGCGATTCCATGCTGGCACAGGTGAATGTACTCTGAAGAAGCTGCAGTCCATGGGAAGGGCTGTAGACATTAGAATCAAGTTCCTGAGCTTCACCAGCCAGCACTGTCGACATAACTGGACCTTATCAAACCCTGGGGCTGTTGTCCTCTCAGGAGGAATGCCTCAGCATTTGAAGTGTGAGAGCAGTACACATAGCCATGCTGGTGAGGCTCAGTAAACACAACGGGCCTCTACAGATGATACATACATGCCACGTACAACTTGATCTATGTAGTTTATAGACATGCAGCACTTTTACCCAAGCCCTTTTTTTGTCACCTTCTTTTTCTCTTGTTTCCACAAAAGACCACAACCTTTCTTTCCAAACTCACTCATGATCTGACTCATTCAGAGGCATATGCCAATGGATCTGGTCCTTTAGACATCAGGCCTTTGTCATACTGAAAATCAGTGACATTGCCTCCAGGCTCTTGGGGCAACCTTGGAGTATCTCTGAAGCATTTAACATAATTTTAGAGGAAGGTGAAGAGCTGAAAGCTGCAGTAGCTTGGACATACGTCCCAGTGCTGGCCCTGACTTCTTGGTTAGGAAGATGCTTCTGATTATGCCAAGACATAGAATTATGACTGCAAATCTCTTCTAGCACAGGAAGTCCTGCTGCATTGTTAATTCTGAGGGCGACATGTAGGGATACATTACTTTCTTGGCAGCACTACAGAAGTAATCTGGTCATGTTCTGCGACAGATAGAAAGACAGATAAGACTGGAAAATGGAATAGTTACTGCCTTACATTTTCAATAGCATCTGGCTTGAACCAAAAGCTCACAATACTCAAGTTCATTGAGCTGCAAGCTGACCAAATGGAACTGTTGCTGGCACTTAAGAAGGAGCTCAGCATAACCAATCACATCACAGCATCTTTTTCCTGTCTAAACATGTTAGCAGGAAGTGTGGAGTTAAGCTGAATCATATAGTGAGGTTTTGAGACAATTGTCCTGCTCTATCCCTTTGGTTGCTGGGCATTTTCATCTTTTTCTGTCAATTTTTCTGTCATATTGTGTGGGGGAGTAACCAGCATTGTCTAATTGATGTCACGGGAAATCTAAGAACTTGTGTTTTAAAGACTTACAAACAATCCTAAGATTTCAGGTTAGAAGTTTTTGGCAATACTTGGAGGCAGGCAGAGTGGTAGATGGTTACCTGGGGGAGTCCTGCTAATTGACTCCTTTCCAGATGTGAGAGATTGCAGCCTGTCTTCTCACTCCCCTCTTCTGCTCTCTTCTGTCATCCACTGTGCTTTAAGCAGAGCTTAAGAAGTGGGCATGTGGCTGTGATCTTAAAAATTATCTTAAAAATAATGTGGCTATATTATTTTTAAGAACTTCATACACAACCTTTCCCTGCTTATTTCCATTTTACATAGATGAAATTCCTGATTTCTTCAGTTCTGAAGAACTACACATAATTTTTATGTTTGTACTATAGCTGGTTAACAAATAGAAGTTTTTGTCTTATTTGATACATGCTATAATAAATTGTTTTTTCCTCATCTGACTGATGTAAAACCTAGAAATCTGTCTGATTTTTGCAGAAATTAATGTAGATATAATGACATCCACATTTCTTACTATCAGTCAGTCATGAGGTAGATGTCCTTATTGAAATCAATAGGAATTCTACATAAAAGATGTTTTACCACATCCCTTTTTTATCAAAGTAGGGAGGATACTTTTTTTCCTTTTCTTTTTTCTCATTAATATAAATTAAAGTTTCATGTTACTTTTTTTCTAGACTGGTATTAGTGTTATGGAATTCCATATGAAAAGCTTTTTGCTATCTAAAATAATTTATGTAAGTTTAATCTTTCATCACGCATTTGTAGGGTATTGAAATGTGGTCAGATGGAATACAGTAATTTATTTACTTTACCATAGCTTAGAACAGAGAGTGTCAGACTATCAACTACTACAATAAAAAGTACTAGATTCCATAGCTAATTTAATACTGTCCTGTGGCTTCATTAAGAGGAAGGTATGCATACAAAAGTATTGTGCTTTTCCAGCTGACTTTATATGCTAAATTTCTAGTGCTGCTAATGATGTAAATAAAAGGAAAACAAATCCCTGCTGGATTCTAGTTTGTTCACTTATATGAGAGGTCTTATTAAAAGAATGACTATTGTGTACAAGTATTCCACAACATTTTGACAACTATCATTAAAATAGGGAATGTATCTGGGAACATAAAAAATTTTCTAGCCTTATCCTACTATCCAGAATTATCTATCCAGAATTCTATCCAGAATTGTCTTAAGAAATAAAAGTGAAACATTCAATTATTACATTTAAAAATAGCATTCCTGGTTTCCCTTAGAAGATTCATATCTAATAATCAAAAATTAGTGTCAAGCAAACAATGCAAATATTTTTTTTTAATATTTGACTGCAACATTGCGTGGCAATCTTTTGCAAGCCATTCAATGTTATTCTCTGCAGTTATATTTCTCATGCCTCTTACACGTCATCTAAAATCTTCAGAAAAAAATTTTTATATCTTAAATTGAAACAAATATAATAACAGCTTAATGCTATTGATAGACATTTATCAGCTAAGAGGGAATTCTAATTTTCCCAGATTGCTTTGTTCAAGAAACTGTATAATGATTAGAAAGTGATTATAATACAGTAGTCATGTTAGAGCATAGTAACACACTAAGTTCATTTTCAGAAAAGAGAGATACTATTTAGCTTTTAGATAAATACCATACTTACATAATCATACATTAGCATACATAAATAACATTCATACAAAAAAGAATTATTCAGATAATTGCAAAATGTCAAGCAAGTTGGGTGGAGTGAGGCAACCCATGCAAATAATTATCCCCAAAAAGCACTATAACTTCAACAGACCCCTGTCCCTCCTGAGTTGTCATCCTTCCTAAAATGATTTCCTCTAGCAGCGCACTATAGGTGTCTGAACAATACTGGAAAAGCAGGACTGATGAATCTCAAATTAAAAATTCTGCTCTGCTGTTATAAACGTACTAAATGCACCTCTTCTGTGACAGAGGGAATGAAATTGAGAGGATCAGTGAAGATTTAATTTGCCTTTACTATCAGCCTATAGTGAACATGCTGCCATGACCCATCATGGGGTCATTCAGCCCTAACTCACCAGAACAGAATGGGTTTGCTTCATACACTTAAGGAAACTTCAATCCAGAGGACAATATTCTTTGCAGACCAGTTAGGCACTTATTGTTGGGAAAGAGGACTTCACACACAGAAGAAACAATCACTTTCCCTTATACTATTGCCTCAGGAGGCTGACAGCTCTTGGGCTGACAGATTTTCCATCCTGATGCTGTGCCTGTTCCATGGAATGTCACATCCTTCCTACCCATAACTTACGTAGTGTTAACCAGATTAATTGAAAGTAAAACAGAGACTGATTTAATTTATCTATTTATTCTACTTCTGATCATGACCCCTGATTTTTCTTTTGATTTCTTAACAGCCAGAGGTTTACTTCAAGAGTTTCAGCTTTTCAAACGAAACTACAATGGTGGTTTGGAGTTAAAGAGACTAAGCCCCAAGGGACCCCCTCAGAAAAAACTTGATGCCCTGCAACACTTATGATTAGTATTTTATGTAACAATGGGAATTCAAATTTTCTTGTCCTCATCCTTCTCTTTTTAATATTTCTGTTAAGCATCTCACAATGGAAAGGATTGCTTGGTCATATAACCGTGAATTAATTGCAGATCATTACTCTACCATCAAACGAAATTGCAAAGTTTTGTGTTCGTCAAAAAAAAAAAAAAAAAAAAAAAAAAAGGAAGAAGAAAAGAAGAAACTTTTCTTGCCAGATGTTGTCGTCTAGCCCAGGCAATTTGTAACTGAGTTTTAAGCCTGCCCCTGATGTGTTTGCTCTCATCACTGTTGCATGGATGAGCTGGTGAGGTAACATGCTTGAAATTCTGACTTCTGTCTAGGATTTTGAGGAAGCTTAGAAAAATATCTGCACAAAAAGAAACAATGTCATCACTTTAGTCCAAATTTTAAAATTTCAGGAACTTTTAGCACCCAAGTGGATAGATCATACTGGCAAATTGCTCGTATTAGCAACAAAGTTCAATACGGACTGTTGTGGGAATGGTCTGCAGTGGCACACTTTCCATTATTGCATGTAAGAAATTAAGTATCTGACCCATCAAAGAATACCGAATGTAGATTAAACTTTGCAAGCAATTTCATACTTCCCTGCAGAGCTGCAAAATATTTTATGTGTATTTAGTTTCACTTGCATTCATACTGTGTGTATCAGTTAATATGTGGTAATCTTTTAGCTGAAATGTATGTGATGAGAGAAAGCAGGTGAATGGAGGAAAACTTTTAGTCTTCTACTAATGGCTTGTGATTGCATTAATTTTCCAAAGGGACACAGAAACTTATATCTGTACTACAGAAAAAATTATTTTTTAAAATTGATTTTTGAGACATGTGGTTTTTTTTATGAAGATTCTTTCTTCTTCTTTGCTACTAAACTATTGATGAGCAGGCTGTTTTCTAAATAAATTCATAATTAATAGAAGACAGAGCTTGAGGAAATAATTACAAAGTCATGACTAGAAGCAGAATTTTTTCTCAGTCTTCAACAACAATTATTCCTTTATTGGAAACCAGAGGCTTTGCAAAGGATTTTGCTAAGTGAATTATGGAGAAGAAAAGAGTAAGGTCTTTAAAAGTGAAAAGGAATACGGAGAGATTCCAATAGCATTTATTTTTTGGATGAATCAGTCAAGTTATTATTGCGTTTAGAGCTAAGAATGGCTGAAGGATGATTTTCCAAAGGGACACATAATAAACCACCAAACTAGATATTGTACTTGAGAAGCAAGGAATGTGCACTTTCAACAAGAATTGCAATACCAACCACAATACTTTAAAATCTTCTGATGGTATCCATAAAACTGTAAAATCCTCTAACAGTCAAGAATTTAAGCCTCAGGCAGTGTACGAACAGTAAACATTTAACAAAAACAACTCCCATCTCATTTTTCCTCCTCTTGCTTCATGCAGTTTAATTTGTTTTATTGTTTCATATTTCAGTTGATCGCACACTGCCTTTTCTCTCCCCACAATACTAGTCAAGAAAGTGAATGGTAATTAGATAGCATGCCTCTGGCACAAGTTGTTCACTGCAGTGGAGTCAGAAGGAATTTCCAGTGCACACTTCAGAGTTGCATTCTGGGATCATTTAATTACAAACTTCTATGTATTTTCTGTGGAAAAAGTCCCCCAAAAACCCATTAAAGGAATAAACATGAGGGAGGGGAAAAGAAGGAATTGGGTGTGTTTTTCCCATAAAACATGAAAATTAGACATGTTTGAAGGCACAGATGACCAAATGAGGTCATGTTACTACTACTGAATTTAGAGCGAACCCTACAATTTTATTTTCACTGCAAATAGATTTTTTTAATGCCCATTTACATTCTGTCCAACTCCAGCACTTCTCCCAGCTGAATATGTCTTTTCCCAAGCAAACTCCCATAACTTATCTTCAGAGATTTTTTCCCATCAGAGTGAGTGTCTGGGTTTTCATCTACATATCTTTTAAACTAGGCAGCAGACATGTCTCAGGAACCTCTGGGATACAATGCTATCTGTTCAGGACAGAAGTCATAAGAAAATGTATTTTCAAGACAGATTCTCCTGGAAGATTTCTATGTACCTCCATATAGGAAAAGGCAGCAGGAGTAACAGAGAAGAGAGGGTAAATACCATCTCTTTGGCTGTTCAAGACAATCCCACTTCAAAAAGAAAATGAAGTTCCATTCTACCTCTCTCAGGCCCCAAAATTAGTACAGCAAAATCCTTAGTCACAAACCACAGCCAGCCTAAAGGCAGGTTCAGGAGGTGTTTTTAGTGCTTGAGTTTCTGATTTGACAGGGTCTTTTTTGGAGTGAATGTTCAAGAAAGCCTATGAAAAACTGATAAGCTTCATTTTTTTCAGACATCACTATGGTACATAAATTAAATAGTTGCTTCAGTGCACAGATATACCTAAGCTAAGCTAACCCCAGGACAAAATGTGCTTGGAGAGTATATTTTCCATTAATTCATTTTTAGAAATGTCAGCAAAGTCATGCATTCCACAGAATTTCCAGGTGAATCTGGCAAGACAGTTATTTCATAATATTGCAGGTATCTACACAGATCAAGAGAAGGTGAGGTGAGCAGTGGTCACCTACCTTAATACATTATTTTGCCAGAACCTCCCTGAGGCAGCCAGCAAAATCTTCTAGCTGGCCCAGCACCTGACTTTCAGTAATGATTACACAGTGGCAGAAGAGATACCCTGAGCATGCAGATAATGCCAAATCTGCTCCTGTTTTGGCCCTTGAAAAAGGCATACATCCCAGGAACCATAAAGAGGAGAGTACAGTATTTTCAGTCTTCCTGGATGGTGGATATTGTATGTAAGCCAGGTTACATGTTGCTGGGCAGGAGTGTGACACAGGTGGGAGAACTGAGCTGGCACATCCAGACCCTGGCTAGGAATGACTGTACTGACCTACAAGTGTTGTGAGTTACCCACAGCAGGTACATGACATATCTGGATTAGCTTTCTTATGTGTACTCATAAATTAGCTAAAACTTGGCTTGGATTGGAGACAGCTCTGTGTGGATTTCATCAATATACTCCAAGCTGTTTGCCTTGCTCCAAGACCGTGCAACTGTTTAGAAATGACCTCTGGAAGTCAGTTAGTCAAGACATAGTTAAATTCAAAGTTAAATCAGGTTGCTGAGAGCCATAATCAATCAAGTTTTAAATATCTCTGAGGACAGATTCCACAACCTTCTGGGGCAATCTGTTGCAGTGTTTAAAAAGTTTTTTGATGACTTTTTCTCCAGTCAGAATTTCTGGTTTTGCAACTAGTTGCACCAATTGCTTTTTTAATTTCTGCCTGAAAAAAGCTCAGCACGTCTTTCTCTATAGTCACCTGTTAGGTACCGGAAAAGAACAATTAGATCCTCCTTTAGTGTTTTTTTCCTCAGAGCTAAATTCTCTACCCCCTCTCTCCAACTTATCAATATTTCTCCTGCAGCAGGGAGGCCATAGGTGGTACAATATTCAAGATGAAGACTCTCAACTGGTAAGTAGAAAATAAAAAAATAATTTCCCCTAACCTGCTGGCTGTAATCCTATAATGCAGTCCAATATTCAATTAGCCTTCATCTCTGCAAGATGCATTGGTGATTCAGTCAGCAGTCTCTCTCAGAAAGCAGACTCTTTCTCTGTAGAGCTCCTTAGCTAGCCAGTCCCCTGCCTGCATGGATGCAGGAAGCCATGCTGTAAGCAAACCCTCATCCAGCTGTTGATGAACTGTCATTTAATTTGCCACCATTTTGTTTTGGACCTCCCCGACTGCATCAGCTTCTCCCATGATGGCTGGAGCATTGAAATTATCTCTTGCTATCATTATCCCTGTTCTGCTTGCCCTGCTCAGACCATGCTCTGTTTCAGCAGTGCAGCAACCTGCCTGGCTGGTACTGGGTCACCTGTGGCTCCCAAGTCACCATCCCTGGGGAGGAGCCCTGCTCTTGCTGCTTCCAAAAACAGGAAGGCAAGACTTCCACTCAAACAAGTCAAAATCTGCCATTCTGAAATCTGGGATCTGCAGTCAGCCGCTGGTCTTACTGCAGTTCCTCAAACTTAAATTTTGCCATTTCGCTTCAATCAAAGCTGTCATCAGTTAATCAGGTTTTGTTTATAGGTGTGTGCATAGCAGATCCCCCAAGGCACTTCCCATTTTTGTCCTTTCAGCACAAACGTTTAACAACTGTACCCAGCATACTTCAGAATTTTCCGTGTCAGCATGGATTGAAAGTTCAAAGTTTCCTATGATAAAAAAGTCATGTGATTATCAGGCTTTCCTTAGCATTTCAATTTGTGGACAGGGCATGCAGGGGATAGGAAGCATGGAGCAATTTTGGAAGGCAGTAGTTTCATATGCTGTGCAGCAGAGGAAATGTCCACATCCAGGTAAAGATGGTTAGACTTTTCTCCATTTTGCATCTGTACTGCACATGGCCTATAGTTAAATGCTGAAAGAACAAGGATTTCAGAAATACATATAAGTTTTACACTTCACTACCCTTCTAAATGTAATTGTGATATTTGGACATTACTCCTGGTTAGGAAAATCTGCAGCACTGGGCAGCCCCTGTCTCAACACAATGCTGGCAGTAGAGTAAGGTTTGCAGAGAAAGTGAGGTACCCTATCTCGCAGAACCACAACATCAGGGAAAAAGAAGTGTTGCTGAGGCAGGTGAGCAGCTTTCTGCTTTTTAGGGAAAGCTCTAATGACAGCATAATGATTATGCTCATAGTTTTTTGATTATGTGGAACACGATTCCTTCACAGTATGGAGGGGATTACCCTGCTGCAGAGAAATCACAGGCTCATGCTCTGTAAATGAAACAGAGTTTAATCTTCTGCCTTATCAGCATGACAACATAGTATGAACCCCATTGTGCATCCTTCCCAGCATGCTTTTAAGGATCCTAAGGCACATTATGGAAAAGCCATTCATGACTGCTGCATGACCTCTGGAGCACACACTCAAACAGGTGCCTCCTGGGTGCTCCGATTATGGCTCGGATGTGTTTCAAAATATCATGGAACACCAGGAAACTTTTCTTTGGGAATTTATCTAAAACTGTTGAAAATAGGAAGTTTAGGCATAGTTATCAATGTTAAATGCTGTCCCAAGACAACCCAATAGACTAGTGGGGAATTTAGTGTTGAGTTCAGGCTTCCTGAGTCTGAGTCAAGTGCTCTCACAGTGACATGGGCATTTCTTTGGTGTTTATCTGAAACCTCTGGCAAAGAATCGCTTCCCACTTCCTATACATTATGTTGAGTTCATTGTGGTTTTTTAACATTGTATTCTCCAAGAAAAATCCTAACTTTTGGTATTGAATTAAAGCTGATAAGAACTAACCAGAAATACTTAAGAAGGCATGTACTCATGAGTGGCAAGATGCAAACAGCAAAACTAAGGAAAACAGACAATTCTTAGTATCAAAGATAATTTCCTAACTCTTTATCAAAGTTCCATAATTTGCATGAGCCTAATTTTTTTTTCTTCTTTTAGAGTTTCTAGCTTAAAATGTCAGATAAAACATCAAAACCATCAGATAAAAAAATCAGGAAAAATATAAATCAAAACACACACAAGTCTCTCCTTGTGAATCCACCAACCAAAACTAAACCAAACTAAAGAAACAAACAAAAAAAACCCCCCAAAAATCCCCCCCCAAAAACCCCAGAAATCCCCCAAAAAACCCAAAACAAAACAAAACAAACCCCCCCCCCCCCCAAAAAAAAAACCAAAACCCCATCACCATAGGAAAAAAAAAAAGGCAGGAAAACCCATCAGATTGAAATATTATATGGGGCTCTAAATCTATTTTTTTTCCTTTTTCTAAAATTTGAACAACTCAAACTATCTGCTGTAAGACTAAAAGGTAGTACAGATAAACTAAACAAAGCAGTGATTCAAATGATAGCTTACTGGTATATTCTATTATTTATTGATGCTTATATAATAAGCTGAATAAAATTTCAGTTCTTGCTTTATTTCTTTGTAATTTTTAAATTATAATTGTCTTGCATGTTTGAACCTTCATGTTTCATTTTAACAAGTCTATTTGCTCTGTGTATGACCATACTTGTTAATGGAACTACAATTCGTTTGACAGGAATATAAGATACATGTTCCTAAAATGTTAAAGAATAAAAATTGCAATAAAACAGAATTTAAGCAGTCATTTCAAATTTTATTTAAATCTATTGGATAGCTTTTCATTTTCTTGCATCATTTAAGCAGACTATGATAACTCTGACTGACACAGTTTTCTATTGCAACCCTGAATGTAGATGCTCTTTATATTAATACAACAAGGCTGAAAAATAAAACAGAAAAAGCTCCGACAGTATCACTCTTCTGTTCTGACAGTTTAAAACAGCATGCAGAGATGAAATGTGGGCTGTTTTTCATGAAAGCTCAGACAAGGCACTGGCGTGGAGGAAAGGTGGGAATTCAGGTTACCTAAAAAGTGTCTGCTGAACCAGAAACTTCAGCTACCTTTATAGTCAATGGGGGATATGTTGACAATTTTAGAATATGACTCATACAACCTACTTTAAATGGCTTTTTGAGGATGATAGAAAGCCCAGTCTATAACAACTCTTTCTCCTAGCTGAAACAAGAAAATAACATAATTCAAAGTAGATGTCTGTTTAACCAGATGAGTGATATCCAAAACCCTAATTTCTTCCTCTATTAACTTTGATGGAACATGTAAAGAGTAAAAGTCCTACTGGTTTTCTTTGCCTTTTTCTGAAGTGAGAATATTTCTATAGCTTGCCCTGAGAGATTCATTATATTGCTCTAAACAGGATGAGACAAGGCTCTGGCCTCTTCTCTTGTGTTGACATGATGGTTTTTGAGGAACATACAAAACCTTCACATTTCCACAAAGAAAACCATTCTATGTCCCATTAAAGTCAAGTTTTCCACAGCTACACCTTAGAGAGCAGAACTTGTCCTTTAGTTGTACTTATTGGCTACTCTAAATCAGTGAATTGAGTAGTGCTCCTGCATGCTGAAACTCAACCATCCATGCTCTTATCCTGTTAGAATGGTCCCTGGCATGATTTTTGCAGTGGACCAAAAGGCATTCTCACAGGCGTGTTCTGGACTCATAGGATTTAGCAAAGACAAAGGATAATCCTCAATATGCAGTCTGCATAAGAGTGTAATTTTTGGGACAGTTAAATCAATTAACCATGCAGACACAGGCCAGTGCATGCCAGCAGATCTAAATGCTAGAGAATAGTGAATCTTCTGGACATATTTACTTTTCTACTACAGACAAAATTCAACAGCCTAGGTGAAGGAGATCATACCTTTACTTCAATTAACATGTCTGTCATTTTTGTTCTTCTTAATGATACAAAATATTTTAATTAGATAGAAACTTCTTCTGCAGTATCTGCTTTCTTCTGCTTTGTTTTGCAGCAAAATGGCTGCTTATAAGGAAGGAAGCGTAATGGCCAAACCACTTGATTCTATTGTCACTGAATAAAGTAACTAGGAAAAATTTAGTTTTTTGTGACTGTTCAGCTTCAAAGCAGCCAAAAAGAGAACATAGGATTACAAAAAGGTATGATGATATCTCAGTAAATCTCTAGAAAAAGTAACTATCTCCATATAGGGTCACAAAAATTACCATTGCAGGAGGAGGCTATTGAGATTTAGGCATGCTTAATCTGAAAGTTTAAAGTTTAAAATAATTTTCTATGCCAATGGCATAAAATTTTTGGTGTATTTTTCCAGATTTTTTTCTCTCTTTTTTTTTCTCCTGTTCAGAGTGAATTAATTGTGTAAAACAATTTCTGTCAAATGTTCAATGCATTCTTAAAGACAATTCATTATCATGTATTGAAGTGCTTTTTACAATGGAGCAGTATGTAAAATACACCTGAAATTAATCAAATTATATGGTACTTTAGGTTACATCTTCACTTTAAATAAGTATTGCCTGTAAGTATTGCCTCTCTATTAAGAGAAACAAAAAAAGGTAAATAAGAAGGCAGCATAGCCATTATTTTCATTCCTTAGGCTCAGTGGTTTAAAAAAAAAATTCCTGCATCTATTTCGTAGAAGAAGGATACAGTTTTAGGTTGTCCCTACACAAGGAAAATTATGGCATTTGGAATTATACTGCTTTATCATAAGTAAATAAAAATCAAAAGCAAACAAGGGTCAGGTCCCACATCCAATTACACTGTCACCTTAGCACGCTTCTGGATTTTTCTTGATACCAGGTCTATAATTCATTTAGAGTCTTTTACTTCTTGTGGACTTCTTTATGCAAAACACTTTTAAATGAATAGTACCTTGTATCTAAAACCCAATGTATTTGACTCCACTACAGGAAAATTAAAATAATATTGTATTTTTGCAGATGTTTTTATTTTTTTAACTATTCTTATAATGTTTTGTTATTTTCAGTGTATTTTTGCATTAGAAAATAAAATTTTCACATCAGAATTGATTTGAAACTCTTTGACTCCATGGTGCTTTACATCTGAGGCATTCACTGAGGCATTGTTAGCGAATAATAGATCATTCTTTATTTCCCTTGCCTCTATATAAAAAAGTTAAAAACTATTTTATAATAGGACTTAAAAAAAAAACCAAACCATTCTAAAAAGTGCATTCAAAAACCATTATCTTTTTTGAATGACAGCACAAACTAAATGGGGAGGAATTTGTTGTTCAAAATCCTAAGCACAGTTTCCTTTGGCATTAGAACAAATGCAACATATATATATATGTAGATGTGCATATATATGTGTATGTGTGTGTGTGTATATGTGTGTGTGTGTGTGTAATTTTCCTAAATAACATATTAGAAGAAGAAGTATACTAGACAAAATTAACTCACATTGTTCTGGTGAGATATTGATAAAGAATGCTAATTTTTCATTTATTTATATAATGGATAGGATGTCTTATAAAACTTAATAAAACAAAGATATACAGATTTTATATATTGGATTTTGAAAAGTTGTAGCTATTTCTACAATATAGCATCATCGTTAAATATTTAGTTGAAGAGGTAAGCTTCAACCTAAGTAGTGGGAATTAAGAAATCTAAACCCAAAGATTGCCCTTAGAGCTCATGAGTTTTCCAGTTTTGTCTTGATGGTAGAGCATATATACTGTATTATTAGAACAAAAAAGAATTTTCTATTGTGTTAGTGTCAATTAGTATTTTGGATATTCATAAGGACATTCTTCAAAAGTCCTAAAAGCTAGGTCATTCATCTCAAACTCAAAGTTACCATTTTTTTTGGGAATCAACAGTGAGATAAATCTTTTTACTCACTTTGTATGTCTGTGAAGTGTACACACACTGAGAAATTTTATCTTGAGCAAACATATTTTCATTACAGAGGCAAATACTGAGCTTTAATTTGTTTCCACTCATCAGAAGACATTCCATTTGAAATGTATAATCTATTCTCTATAGCCAAGTTAACCCCAACAAGTGACAGTTTCTTCTGTCACCTGTGAGGCATGGCTCTGCATGTCTGTATTGATCAGGTATTGATGTAACATCAGGTATTGATGCTTTCAGTTTGCAGTGAGTGGTATATCCACAGAAATTCTGTTCCTGGGGCATGATTGGAAATGTGTCTCTTTGCTGTATTTTGCTGGCTATCACTACAACTACCACAACATGCCACAGAGGGAGCACAATTCTTCCATACTAACCTGCTCAGCACTGTTAGGATATTGGAAAGGCAAATTCCATACCTCTGAGGGAAATTCTAGGTGAAAGCATTAGTCAGAGTATTCCAGTTGACAGAGAGGCATGAGAGGTTCCAATGTCCAGTTCCCAAGAATCTTCACTAAAGAGGGAAGAGTATTGAAAAATGGATCCACAGCTAATCTTTGCAACAAGGATAATGCAATTAAGGGATAGGTCTATTTTTTGGGGGGGGTTTTGGGGATTTTTTGGTCTTTTTTTAATTGTCAGTTTCTAAAATTTCTGTCCTGCTGAAGGCTAATTGCAGTGTATCTACACAATTAGATACATACACAAGACATGATTATTATGGAAGAATCAAAAAAGGCTATATTAGAAATTCATTGGAATAAAAATCATCCTTCCAGAGATAATTAATCAGGATTTCCACAAAAATTACTTTTAATACAGTATGTTTAACTCTGAAGCATGAGCCAGCTTCTTTGGCATACATTTATCTTATATTTCTTATCTGACAATATTGTCTTTTGCAGTATTCTTGCCAGTTTCATCATTTTGGATGAAAAACTTAATTAACTGAACTAATGTAATTTTTCTATCTGTGCATGTCTGGCCACAGCGACAGTTTCCTTTTTTAAAATTATATTCCTTCAAAGACTGCAATTTTGATACTTCAAACTAGATATATGTTTCTGTTTCTATTATTTTCCTTTCTTTTTCACTTTTTCATCATCAAATATTCCCTGGCAACACATCCATTAAAACAACACAGAATGTAACAACCTCACTAGAAAAACAAAGTTAATTAATTTTCCTATAAATTATTTTTCTAGGGTTGTTTCTTTATTCTTGTAACATTTTCTTTCTAGGCTAAAAGTGTTTGGTTTTCTCACCTGGTTTTATACTCTGATGTAAATTACTTTTCATCTCTTTCTCAGTATTCATTTTCAGTGTGAATAAAAGCTACAAAAAAGTTTTGAATAGACATCTGTCTTCCATTAACTTCTTCTGATATTCTGCTACAAAATGATGGTTAGAGTCATGAGTTTCCAGGGATAAGAGTGATGCTGGTCCTTTTATAGCACTAATGGAGATTCTGGCAAAGAATATTTTGTGCAAACTGTTGGCTGATCACAGTTCTCAAGTCTTCAGCTTGAATTTTTTTTTTCATTTTGTCAGTTTTTGTTCTCAATCCTTTCACCCCACTCCCCCTCTTCCAAACCCAGAGTGAAACTGTGGGTTTGCTCCTTTTATTCTTCTAGTTCTTCCTCTAAAATCTGGAAATAACTATGGTATTTGTTCCATATCTTCTGTTCATATGAACTGGAAGTATGCTTGTAAGACAAACATTTTGTGTTGTAACTCTTTGATAATATCTATTACATT
Organism: Melozone crissalis; assembly: GCF_028551555.1. Lineage (NCBI taxonomy): Eukaryota > Metazoa > Chordata > Aves > Passeriformes > Passerellidae > Melozone > Melozone crissalis. Next base: position 53,887,937 of record NW_026535791.1, on the reverse strand, counting down.
AAGTAGAAAAGTACCAAGAAATCTGTATAGAAAATGTAAATTAGAGTGGTGGAAGGATGAAAAATAGTCTAATAAGCTGAAAAGTGAATTACTTCATCTTAGCATGTGTCACTTTGTATATTCCATATATCTTATAATTTTGCTTCTTGCTATAAAATTTAGCCAGTGAAATGCTTACAGGAGGAGGAGGAAAGATGTATTTTAAACTCCACTACAAAGTTGTACTTTTCTTGATCTTTATACTTCACTTTATTGTACCTCAAGGAAAAACTGCCAATTAAGAGGAAGTTGTTTAGCAATAATACTGATGGCTTTACCTTCAACTATAATTATTCTACCTAAATATAATTTCTGGGTAAGATAGTACCATTGTAGCAGTATTTTTTTTTGTGTGACTATTATCTTGACTAAAAAATTTGGAACAATATTCCCTTCTCACTAAGTAAAAATGAAGAACTAACACAACAATTGGAGCCAACACAAAAAGTCTGCATATGAGAGACTGTACCTTCATTTGTCATCATCACATGGTTGTGCATCTGCCATTGTAACTTGAAGGTTGTGCTCAAGACAGTGATTATGATCCAGAGATGCTGGGGAATTAAAAACTTACCCAGTTCAATGAACAATGAACAGTCTTTCCAGTTCAAAGAAACACTTCCACAGTGCTTAGCACCTGGAAACCCAGCTGGGGATTCAAGTTAAAGATGCAGACTAACAAAGTTTGACCTTAGGTGAGATTATAGACTCCTAGTTTTTTTCTAACAAGTTGGAGGAGACATTGAAAAGTCCTTCAAAGTAACTGTCACGCAGTTCATCTCATTAGATAAAACATTTTATTCTTTACATTCTTCTCTATGATTTAACTATTTTTAGACAAGTGGAAAAATCTATTTTCTGCAATCTTCTCAACAGTTTCCAGTGATTGGCGTCTGACAACCTAAATAATTTTTTCTAAGGTGGTAAATGGCTGCCAGTGTAGTTATATCCACAGAGCCAAATAACCTAAACTTGTCATTAACAGATTGATTTGAGTGAGATTATAGCAGAGGTTTTTTTATTATATCATAGTTTCTATAAAACATTTACCTTTTCTTCTAGAAAGTTTCTTTTTTTCCTGCCTTCTAGCATATAATCCTGCATGATAATAAATCTTTTCAATTTATCAGAGGCTATGATTAAAATCGTTTAAATTAAGTTTCAAGCCTTTTCACTTTCAGATTATAGAGTTCTCACAATACAAATTCTTATCTTTCAAAGCAGCTCCATACAAGAATTTAGCATATATCCAAACTTCTGTAGTGCTGGTCATCTTTCCTTCTCATGTTTATGTCCATCATAAAGGCTAGTATTCTGTATACACAGATTATAACACACAGTACAGTCTGAAAAGGTGGACAAATGAATATGCAGCATTCATTGCATTGGAAAATATGCATAATGTGTTATAATTTCATACTCATAGGCTCATATTACAATTAGGTCTTTGATTTTAATGATTACCACTAAGATAATGGTAGATTAAAAAAATACTTCATCCCAGTTTTAAAAATAGTCAACAGAAGTACTTTTCTCAACTCTCTTGTGCAGAGATACAAATTCTAGGGACATAAAAAGAACTAACTCCATTTTAATTGCATTTCCTGTGAAGTTCACACTGTCTTCAGTGTCTCCTGTCCCAGGATACAATCTCTCACTACTCAGGGTGAAAATACTCCCCTTTGCTGATTTTGTAGCAGTAATATCCCTGTGCTGCCGTAGAATGCACTAAGTTCCCCTTCCCTTCCCTCTCAGCCTTCTGTCTGCTTAAGGTACTAAAGTCAGCTGGCCATGTTAAAGCAGTAAGTTGCATTTATGGTGCTTGGGCAAGTTTTCAGCCTTTTGTGCAGAAGGTGCATTATGCATCACCGTTTCCAGAGGCAAAAGATAATTCTCTGTGGTGCTAGAGCTCTGGTCCTTTTTAGAGTCCTTTAGAACGACTCTAAAAAACCCGATTTAGTTCTACACTACCTATAAGTTCATGCCTTTCTCTCCTAATAGCCTGATAATTCTCTTGAGACAGTTCTATGTCTGCAGTTTTTTTTCTTTTGTTCTTCTTTTCATTTTGTCTTAGACTATTGGACAACATTGGATCATATGCAAAGATTTGTATTTGTAAAGGTGCCATAAAAATGAAGAGGCTATATTAACACCTCTCTAGTAAAAAAGTATGTGCAATTCTGAATCTTAATTCTATGCTATTACAATGTTGATTGAATGTAATTTAAATATTATCTTATACATTTTTATACTAATTACTGATATGGAAACAAATATGATATATATGTATAATTGATATGATTCAAAATGTCCTAATAGTGTTAAAAAGCTGACTTCTGATTTTGATGGCCAATGCAGAAAGCCATATATATAAAATTTTGTTACTTTTTCCATTAATCTAGAAACAAATAGTAGTTGTACTAATCTGTTAATGACGAGCTGAATTGCTGCAGAATGTTTTGGCAAGCTGGACACTTCTAGTTCTCACATCACAGCTCTTTCCTCCCCTGCTCAAGATCCCTTATAGTCTCCAGGACTTTCCTCCTCTACCATAGACTGCACTGGATTTTTGGCCTCCTTAAGTCTGCCACAGAACACCAGCTCAGGAACAGTTTCCATTAGAAATCTGACATATTTTCCCTTCTTGGCAAAGCCCCCTCTACTCTGAGGTGCCAATGTTGTGCATTTCATTCACCTATGATACTTCACTTTTGACCACAGCTACCTATTTCTGCAAAGAAAAGGATTTCCATGGTGCATGAATTGTTTTTAGATTATCTGAGAGTTTTTCCATCCTGGAATGGGACTGAAAATTTATCTCTTCATTTTCCATAAACATATTTTTAACCATAAAAGGTGATCAAGCTGTCTGAAAAATTTCAAGTTTGAATTATTTTTTATTTAACATTTTCTTAAATATAATGGCATTCACATTAAAAAGTGATGAATGAAACTTTGACTTTTAGAAGTCAGAATAAAATATTTTGTAATATTTTCCTTTTATTAGGACAGTCACTTAAATGAGATCTTTCTCTCAAGGTATTTTTTTTTTTTTGATAAGTCTACTGTTTCTGTTAAAAATGCTTAATGAAATATTTACGACACATTTTATCTGTAAAATCAATGATCCTTCATAGAAATTTAATACTAAAGAATGAAAAAATGCTGAAGTTCAATCAGAAATGAGTAAAGAGTTTAGAATAAAATACAAAAGTGAAAAAATATTGTCAAATTTGAGCTTATGTATGAACAAAGCTGTTGAAAATAAACTTAGACACACAAAGAACTAAGATGGCAAAACCTATTCTGTATTTGCCAGAACTGTAATCCTGAAATGTAAAGCATGACTGAGAAGTTGTATCTGAGAATCATAAAACAGCTTCTAATGCTTGTTAGAAATGTAGGGTTTAGAACATTTAGAAGACAATTACAGATTACAGAGAAGATGAAAATGTTCAATTTGCATGTCAGAAAAAAGTAAAACAACAAAAATCAACCAAAAAATCAACTAAAATGTAAGAAAACGCGAGAGGCAATCCTTGCAGAAAGAAATCCAGAAGAAAAATATTGCTTAACCATGAAGAAAAATAATCAACTAACTTTGAAACAAAGAAGAAAATTAAAAGAATCTTTTAAGAACACAGGAAGATGATATTGTTTTGTATCATTATACGGCCTTTATTAGTAACAGCTATGGTCTTAATTGATCTCAGTTGCCATAATTTTCTAATAGTAGAGGTAAAAGGATGAAGTAATAATAAAGGCAAGCAGATGTTTAGGGACACTTAATGTAACTAATTTGCAGGAGAGAAATAAAATGTCTCTGTTTTGTAGTATCTTTTGTAAAGCACTATAACTTTGCCTATTTTAACATTATATTAAATATTATAAATATTATAATATTTCCATATGCTGCTGCTTAAAGCACAGTCAGCAACCATAAGATGAAAATTTCTAAATGGCTTACTTTCTCCTTTTTCTCTCTACTCAGTATTTTCTATTTTAAATTTACATTTATCTTTTCCTATTGTGTCTATAAGGTATCCATAAAATTACTAATGTGTGCCTATTGAGTAGTTCCCCTATTGACTGAGAATTTTAATTTGTTATTTGTTCTCTCTGCTTTCATTTTTTCTCTTCTACCCAAGTATTACATGCTTTTCTGCTGGTTTTGTTTCTAATTAAATCTTTACTGATCCCAGTATGTATTCAAATGCACAAAAGTATTTCAAAAATGCATTTCAGATCTCATTATCTTTTTACATTCTCTGCAAATGGATAAGCTCTGTCTTCTGTGATTTAACTTGAATCATTGTTTTAGTATCTCTGTGAATTCAGTCTGGAAAGATAATGCTGTCCTTTCCCAGAGAAGTGGCCACAATTTCTATGTGTGGTAATTTCTAACATTTTGAAAAAACTTTCATGTCTCATTGCAATGGAAAAAGAAACCTAAACCTTAAAAGGAAAAGAAAAAAACAAAACAAAACTACAACTTTGATTTAAAGTGTAAAGAAAGCATCTGTAAAAGATATTCCGTCTTTTAAAAAAATTACTTCAAACTCAACATGATTTCTTTAACTAGAAGACTCTGTGAAGAGCTGAACCAATTAACTGTCTCAAAGACAGGTCTGACAGAAACACTTTCAGCCATGTCACACCTGGGAGAACCCAGATGCTCTATGGAGCTGAAGCCTCTAGCCCTCACACAGCAGAGTCTTCATCAACCACATTGCCCAAGGGCAAGCTGCCAGCTCCAATTCCCCAGGCTGTGTCCCCAAATCAGGCTTGTCTTTTAGTAGAATTTCTCAAAAAAATATCTTTTGTTTTGTTTTACCAAGACTAGATTTTGTGCCAAAAATGAGATGGAATTTTTGTTAGTTGGCTTTGTTTCCTTGACCCATTCTATTTCCTAAGGTATTTCCACAAGTAATGTAGTAGTGAGAAGCAGAGGCTTGCCAGGACCAACAGGCTCTGTCCTATTCTGAAAGTCCTTATCAACATTGTTCTATTCTGGAAGTCCTTATCAACATTCTGCCTCATATGTAAGTAAGCAAATTATGATACCAATTCCCTAACTGGTTAGAGGAAACTAAAGCACGGTCTTGCCTAAGATGGGATGGGTTTTTTCATTGAAACAATTCCTTCCTAACATAAAAGGAGAGTCTTAAGTAATTTAACAAAAAATATTCTTGTTGTGATTACTGCAATAAATCAAACCCAGGACACTGAAATAAAGCCACAGAATCACTGTGTTTCCTGCTTGATTAGTTCTAGCTGAGTTGGTGTGGTGCGCTCATTGTCAGAAGGTGACATTAAAGTTGTTAGTACTAAAAATAACTAATAGTAATTGTTTTACGTTATCTTTTTCCTTAAAGATGTCTGTGTGCTTAGAACCAGAAGAAATTTTCTTAAATATATTCTGGCCTAAAAATTTTAATAATGGCCAAGGGGAAAAAAAGCCGACCAAATTCTACTGTTGAATATGTCAAATGTAAAGTCCTTATTTTCTAAAAATCTGTTGTGTATCTTGATCAACAGGAGAACAAAACACTAGGCAATTAGAAGGATATATAGTGCAGCAATCTACTACTTACAGATTCATTTTGAGTGCTTGTCCCTGCTCTGGTAATTTGTACAAACTAAACTTGTGAACAATCCTAGGATCAGCCAGTGAAGCTTTATTCCCCTTTTCATGTTAATACTTAGTAACTCTGTCAGCAAAATACTATTTATCATTGTGTTTCTTTTCTTTGAATTATTCTTGAGTTCTTCTCTGTAAAGAGTCAGCTGGAAAAATATTGATTGCTTCTTACATTGAACATCCAAAAAAACCTGTACACTACTGACAACCTGATCCACCAGGAAAGAAAAGGAACTTGAATTTTCTCAGGCAGAATAAAAGCTTTGATCTCCCACATTCTCTGTGCATATTCTGACCATTCCACTGGACTATAAAAAAGACCACAAAATTTAAACAAAGGGCTATCCTGCTCACGAGGATTTCTGTGGCAACCATGAAAAGTACAAGAAGGACATTCAGGGCTTAAAAAATATGACCAGTAACTCCTTTCTGTATACTAGGAAGAAAATATCTATTTAGGCCAAAATAATTTTTACATCCTCAGCAATTTCTTTGACAACAATTAGAAACACCCTAAAGACAGAAAGTTGGGGTAATTACTGAGTCAAGTGACTTGCAGACTTTAACTTTCTCTTCTGAGAAGTACACAAAACCTGCAGCTGTGATGCACAGTCCAAAAGGAGGGAGACCGAACAAATAAGCGTGAAAAGACTACTGAATCGTGAAAATTTACAGTATCTACCACAGTGTGTTTGCTGTATGTAAGCGGCAAACAATCTAAAGCAGATTTGCCAGTCAAGGAGCAATCAATTGCTGAATATAAACAAATTGCTGACTATAAACTAATTGACTATAAATACTGTGATACCTTTTAAGCCCCTCCTTCTTGTTCTCTAACTCAACTCTGCAAGACACCATTCATGTGAAGCACGATCTGAATATGGTAGATTTCAGATACAGTTTGCTTTCTTTAGTTTCTGAATAAATTAAGATTCATCCATACCATGTATGTATACCATTTCTTGTTTTCAGGTAAGAAAGTGATATTTAATATACAAGATTGCTGCAGGTATAACACCATATCAAGATATTTGTAGGATGCAGAAATGGCAGACTGCAGTATTCACTGATCTCCATGAGCATGCAATTTGTTTATAGTACTCTATGAACAGAAAGTGAGAAACTGTGACTATTTACATAAAAAAATTTTAAAATTTCTGTACTAAGTGGCTTTCAGTACCAGATTTTATTAAACTGAAAGTTGGAAGAACAAGTTGTTTTCTTCTCTTTGATCTTCAGTTTCTTAAACTGCTTATGCAACTGTAGCACAGAAATGGTGAAATAGAAAATATTATTTTCTTTTATCAACATTTAAAAACCAGAGTTGATTTTATTATCTAAGATTTTTGTATATGATTCTTCACTCACATTCTTCTACTTGCATATATTTTGTCAATCTTCTACTCCTTTTTTGGGAGTCAGCAGGATACTCTTGCATTTTCTTGTCAGGATTTCTCCCTGAGAGAAACCATGTTTAGTGGTTCAGGGTTTTTTGTTGGGAACTTCCAGATTTTCCTCATCATCACAGCTTTACCTTCTTAAGTTCCTACTGAATTGCCTTTAAATACCTCATTCTAATTCTCCATTTAGAATTCACTTCATATGACCACAATAGAGCTATTTTATTCTCCAAGGTTAATTTTTCTTCTTCTTGATAATCTCCACAATACTTTGTCATGCAGATATTTTATTAGTTAGGATTTGGTTTCACTTGGGGCAACCATAGTTCTCATTCCTTAACACAAAAACTCTTATGTTTATCTTTTTTACACCACATAAACCATTTTTAAGCAAACTGATTTTCACAGTGATGAATAAGAAATGAGACTGATATTTTGACTGCCCCTACTATCCTTCCATTTCAACATTACTGTTTTAACATTATAACAACAATTTTTCTACATCATTTGTTCTTGTGTAGACATTTGTGCACCAAATTAATGCAGCCTCCTACATGTATAATTACTGATATAATGGCTATATGAGAAAAAAAGACACAGCCCCAACAATACCAAAATATTTTATCTTTTTCCTTTATCAATAATTTCCCAAATGTTTTCTTATTAAATTCTTTGGTTTAAAATTTTCTCATACTGTTATTCTTTACACTGGATCAGAATAAAATGGACAAAAATATGGGGAGAAAAAATTTAACTAGTGAAATATGCAGTGTCTAATACATAGAACTTAGATACACCAAGTGATTATACGATTTCTGTTTGTCCTTAATAAAACCCCTCCCAAAACTTATAAAACAGGAATTGCAAAAAGCAGACTATGAATTTTGTCTAACAATATCAATGAATTGGTAAATATAATCGCTAGAACTTTGGTTTCTGGTCCTATATAAAAAAATTGTTTATGTTCTATTGATCTTATTGTGAATATGCTTTAGAAGAGCCACATTTTTTTGAAAGTAAAGGCACAATTAGTAGTGTACCAAAAATTTACAACATAGTTTTAAGATAGACATTTAAGCTCATTGTATCTGCTTGATGTCTGTTTGTCTGCTTGACATCCTTTTGTGTTCATAAAATGCATGCTTGGGTACATTATTGATTAATTGTAATAATATTAAATGCAAATGCAGGGAATAGCTCATAACTGCTTCATGTTTGCTTGGCTGGACAGCATGCAAGTTTACCTGGTCTTTGTAAAAAGCTGAGCATTATAAAAACATGTCATTGAAGTAGAATTATAATAAGGTGAGGGTTTGCTATGGAGAAATAATATGGTATGGTGATATATTAAAATGTGTACAATATCAGAATTTATTGGAACAATTCCTTCCACTTCTGTACACTCAGATTTTTAGCTATCAATCACTTTATAAAGTCTGACAAATAGCAGGTCACACTATCCCACTGATTACCATGTGTGTAATCTGGCACAAACTAATATATCCCTAATAAGGAACAAGTGATAGTCCTAACATTTCATGTTCTGGAGAACTGTGTTTTGGCAGAGTGTCAAATCAGGAATGCATACAGAAGTAGATGCAAAGAACTGGAGACTACAGAAATTCTTTTATTTTGCCCTGCCACGTGCTGAAGTGCCAAATGTCTTGAGATTACCTCTGTGCATCCTTTCTCTTAATACAACAGGGTGTGGATGCAAAAACCAGCTTCTCTCACCAGGCTTTATGAAACTGCTTCTCTATTATATGTGCCAAGTAAATCATACATTTTTCAACCCCAAAAATATGAAAATCCCCTGCAGCAAGCATATAATCTTTCAGTGAGTGAAGAGACAGGTAAGATGAATTTGTCAATTAGAATAAAACTGAACCAGAACTGAAGAGAACAAGACAAGAAAAAAGGAGAGACTGAGCTAGTCATCGGAGGTACATCCAGATCCACAATTGTCTCTCAGCCACCTGCTCCTTGGAGGAAAACAAGGAATGGTTTACATCTAGCACAGGACATATCTTCACAGAAACAAGCACTCTACAGGCAACTTAAGCTCCCAAGTAGCTTCCTGCACCTTAACAGGAAATATTTTTCAGATCCTTTAATTCAGTAGGCACATGTGCAAGTCAATCCAGGATACCATCAGACACTACTTTGCTTGGATTTTCTACTTCCATGCAGATAACACACCATGGGTTTGACAGTCTCACCCTGTCTCAACCTATCTTTCACAACAGAGGTAGCTTACTGTGAAACTAAGAGGTTTCCTCAGAACAAAAAATAAAGATAGAGTATTTATTAGAAGACTGGAAATAAAAAAGCCTGGAAAGCTAATAACAATGAGATTTAATTGAAACTTTACCAGCTTGTGGTCGTTCTCTTTTCAGATACCATTTTTTACCTAATGAAATTAATATGACAATGACTCATAAACAGAATTTAGATGGTCAATCTTACTGTTAGATGAACTTATTAACATTGTAAGTCTACTAACAATTTTTCACTAAATTAGGTTTACTATAATCTATCGCATAATACTTTACTTTTTTTTTTACAGTTTTGCTTTTACAATCTTTTACGAAGAGCACAAGCAAAGTATATTTCCTATGACTTTGCTACAGCTACAGCAGTATCAAGGTTGATACTTAAGCTAATTTAGTCTTCTTCTCAGTGGCTTTTGTTGCCCTCTGTAGGCTCTGAAGAATGTAACTGTACTGCTACCAAGACACAAGACCAATTGCCAAATTCTCTGCCTACAATACATTGCAGGCAGCTTTCTCATTGTAGTCATACTCTGAGTCTTATGGAAATGTACAAGGTCCATCAGAAATACTCCATTTCATAAACTCTTTTAGGAGTCATTAACCTGTTCTTCCATTAGACCATTCTTTCCCTGTAGAGATATATTTCTGACTGAGCAATATTGCAAATGAAGTCACGCTTCACATAAGTTTATTGATTTTTATTGACGTCAGTGATGAACATATATAAATCAAAAAAACCAAATAAATATAAGTCAGCTAGTTACTGACAAAACAAGAGAATTTGAAATGTGACAAACGCTGCACTCAACTCTTTGAAGACGAAAAAGTCCTTAACAGTTGATAATTAAAGAGTTGTTTATGGTATGAAAAATAATAAATAAAAATAAATAGACTTACTTCACTATGAACAACTGGAAATGAAATGCAATAATTTTACTTTAAGAAAATATTTACATATCCAACAAGGTAGTAGAGAGATGAATTGAAAAAAATAGTAGCTACTTGAAAAATCCTAAGTTACTTATATAAGATCCGGGCAGTGTCATGGAATCACCTATCTTGACATGAGAAAAAAATCTAGACACAAGCATATGGGATACTGCACAGCTGAGAAGAGACTCTAAGGTACTCAAAAAAGTAAATTGGTAACATAATAATTTAGTCCCAAGAAGTCCATAACTATGTTTCATCTGTACAGTTGTTCTAGATACATTTAAAATAATAGCATGGATAGACATAAATGTAGTCTTCAGTGACTTACAGTCATTCTGAAATTATCAAATTTTAGTTTCAGTTATGTGTACTTCCAGAAACAGGGTTCCCTAAAAGACCCCCAGCAAAAAAGCTTCAGCTATGTTCCAGAAAAAAATTCCATAACTTTCTGTCTGCTGTTAAGACAAAACGAAAAGGCAACTGAACTTGTGCAAATTACAGGAAGTACAAGTGTGGTACAGTAAGAAGATCATCATCAGACACTCCACTTTGCCACCACTCATTAAGAATTCCAGGGGAAGATTAGTTTTCAGGGTCACAGTTCAACAGTAAACTAGAAAAATGATGCAGCAATTTATTGTCTGAAAAAATTCATTCCCTGTGTCTATTCCCAGGAGCTATTTAAGTAGTCTGTGCTTTCACTATCTAGATGTATACAGTAGACTTCTGATTTACAGTCAACAGAGACAATAAACACTTCCAAAATGTGATTTATTTAATTTTAAAGACATATTAGAACAAACTATAACACACTATCTACAAGTGTCCCTTTTCGTCTCCATTGTCTTTGAAGGAAGTCCAGGCTGATTAGCTGAGTCTTGGATGTCTGGACCCTATATGTCTATTTAAATTAAATTTAAATATTGCATTTCTAAAGCTTTCCAATTCTCTCTTTCACTAAGCCCCAATTCACAAGGTGTTCTTAAAAAAAAAGTAATGTTTCATTCCTAAACATATTTGATTTGCCCTTTAATTTTTTTTCTGAGTCTGCATACCACACATGTACCAGCCTTCTACACTGCCAAATGTAAAGGTTCCAGAAAGTCATGCTTTGTCTTCCAGGCCCAAAGAAGAAACAGAGGAGCTCATGTCCTCTCTGCTTAGGGCTAACTTCCCCTGATGCAGCCTGGTGAGAGCCATATGAGGAGCATTTGGTCTCATGAATGTCAGTGCATTTATGGGGCTATTAAACTTACGTGCTCCCTTTCTTCTTTAGTAGCAAAAGTGTCAATGGTAGTAATACATTTGTGTGTACATGCAGAAATACAAGATATTTCCCTCAGGACTACTTTAATTTAGATCAAGTCCTGACTAATTTAGGTGTGCACTGACTTCAGAGAATGTCATTCAGTCCTTGTTTGTGGAAGAAACATCCACAGGGGCATTCTTACCATCTTTACCTACTACTACTTTGCTCCTTGTAGCCTCATTTTGTGCTGATAACTGAAAGGAATAAATGTCTTCTCAATGATACAATCAGCTTTGTATTGAAAATTTTTATTTCCTTACATCTAGGAGAAAGTATTCCTAGGCCTATGACATTAATCTCTAAACACAAAGACTAGACGATTTTTAAGGTCCATTCCAACCCCTTCACAATCTATGATTCTGTGATATGCTTTGATCATTCAGAGTCCAATACACACATTTTCCTATGGCAGGTCATACTTTTATACTCTTAATAAAGTTTTATGTAACATTCTGCTCTCTTTAGCTCATCTGGAGATATTTGTGCAAAATTCTAAATACTTGGTGTTTAGGAATGAATCATAGCTCCAAATGTTCTCATCAACTCAGAATTTTCAAAATATTTGTTCTAGACACAGAGTTGAGAGCTATATTAGGCAGGATTTTGATAGTAGATGTCTCTACATCATCCTAGAAGAGCATTACAATGATTTCTTTATTTCCTCTGTGTCAATGCATGCCTATTACAAGATCTGATTTTTTTCATTAGATGAATCAAATAGCTAAGCGTATGAATTGCAGTCTGAATGTCTTAGAATTTAAAAACAGTCAACAGAATCTGATCTAACATGCTTTAAAAAATTATGCCACACTATTATTAAATTTTGACTCACACATCAAGACCAGTGTGTATCATGAAATAATGTTTTTCACCTAAAACCATTCTATGATCAGTGTGCTACTTGCACATTTAAAGGCACTCTTTCCTTTACTACTTATCATGCAAAACCCCACCATTATTTTAAATTTTGTCTTCTTCCCATTTTAAGAGCTCCAAAACAGTTTTGTCTACCAAACTCAGTGTCCTATTCCTACTCTTATTTCATAAAGAACTGGACACGTTCTGTCTTATAGTCAGATTACATACCTGAAATTTCTAAAATGTAACTGGAGATGCCTAATTTAGATTACTGCCTTCTTTTTTTTTTTCTTTTTTTTTCTTTTTTTTTTTTTTAAGGCCAATGCATTTTGTAGCAGAATACAGAAGCATAAATGGAAAACTCAGTACTCTTACATCTTTGTCTTTGGTTTCTATTTCTGACATACTAATCTCTGTAGTTCAAAAAAAAAAAGAAATAGCACATCTAGAAATATGTGTCTGGCTTCAGACACTGTGTTCTCTGATTGTCAATTTTCTGTTTTATAAGGCATGTAATGCTCTTGCTCGGAAGGGTGCTCATGTCAGTCTAGGCTGACCTCTTTTTCTTTCATTGGTCAATAAATTGTCAATGGCTTTGTGTGCACCTGCTAAATGAGTTTCCTTTCAGATAAGTCTGAAGAGGACTGAAGTTGCCAGATGTCCATTTAACTTAGAAGCTGTCTCTGACTGAGGCCAAAAACAAAGAGAGGAATTTTCCCCACTGAATGCACAAGCAGATGCAGGACAAGCAGAAGAAGAGTTCTTTCCAAAAGGACAACACACAGGTCAGATATGAGAAAACTAGAACAATCAGTGTGATATATCAATGGACATACCATGATGGTGTTCTCAGAAATTACAGCTGCTGCCTCCTGTTCTGCCTGGCTATTGCGTTAACAACACTTGACTAAATTGTAGCTTACTGGAGATCAAGACTTCATGCATGTTTTTCTTCAGCAGCTGGTTGGTGACTACTGAAATTAGAATAAACTGTATGACTGTAAACTTGGGTTGTTAGGGGTCTTGAACTCTACTCATTTGTGTGGTGCTAAGAATACAAGAGTCTTGGCAACACATTACAATTTGATCTGATTGTTTTCTAAATCAGTTATCATTTCTGTTTCAGTCAGTAAGGTCCACACAGAGGTGTTCTACGTGCCCTCATTGCTTTAGGTACGGTCAGTTCCTTGTCCAGAAGTTGGACAAGAAGTGAATACTTGAGGTACTTTCTAAGACTATTTGAGCTGAGAATGAGGAAGCATTGCAGAACATAAAGATCCATTCTACTCAAGTATCTTGCAAGCATTGAGGAACCTAAATTTCAAACTAAGAAAGGCATATTATTTTTATTTCAAAGATGTGTATGTTCTCTCTCTCAATTTGCTGATCTTTCATGATTTAAAAGGTCTAAAATCTTAAATTCTCTCTAAGAAAAGATTTCCTAGTTCAGAAATCACTCTCTGAATCATTCAGAATCACATTACCTTCCTCGGCTGTTAGTAGCTGTTGTGAAGTTACATATTTTTAAAGATGACAGAACATGTTACGAGATTTCCACAAACATAACCTCTGGGTTATAAGTAAAAACAATTATCAGCAGCAATGCAAGCTATATGCTTACTTGATAGTGTAACGCAATGTTTTATAGGTTTCTCTGGTAACCATCCTTCCTCAAGATCCACTGATTTTCTTCTTGCTTTACAAAAACCTCCTCACGTCTCATTTTATACATACTGTAAAAGATGGAGCTATACTCATGAAAACTTTATATCTTCCATAGATGGAAGCTTATTTAACTTTGCAATAATATAACCAGAGGCTTCTTCCTTCCCCAGAGTAGCATGTTTCTGGAAGGAACAAAATTATCAGAGCTACTGATAGTCTTGGATTTGTTTTGGGATGGGGGAAAGTCATTTAGGCTATTTCCACTGACATAGAAAAGACATTGGAAGATAATATAAAATAAACTATTACAGATATATTTACTTCCCTGTTGTTTTCTTTTAATTTCTATCCAAATTTTCAATAAAAACAAAAATTAATTTAATGGAAAAAATAAGATTATTTTATTTCAAAGTAAGTAGTAGGGATGATTATTTATTTTCAGTTCATATAAAAGACAGTTTAAAATATTAAACATACTGTAGAGTATTAGTAGTCATTAACAATTTTATGTCTTATGTAATACTGTCACAGACTAGTTAACAGTTAGTGAAAAATTTAATCAGTTATGCTACTTAAAATAAAACAAATCTAATTCATATTACATTCAAAATCTCTCAGAAGATATTTCTTATTGTTAAAAAATACCTTAAAGGAAAGATTATCTTTTTAAATGAAAACATGCCTTTTTCATGCAGAATTCTGAGATTTGACCAGCTTTGAATTTTATTCTCAAAGTTGAATCAAGAAGAGCATCAGCAACCCACAAAAGCTGTTGAAAAGTGAAGCAATTCAAAGAATATGCAGAACTACTCATCTATTCCACCTTAATAACATCAGTCTCACTAAAATGGAGAAAAGAGTGGGATAGTAGTGGCCATGAACAGAGAGATTTTAGGGGATGAGTTACCTAGCTGTTAAAAACATGCAGTCTTTTTAACTTGCCTATGGTCTTTCCTCAAGACTGTCCTTAAAAAAGCCTCTGATCTTATTTACTTCCCTCAAAGGCTTATAAAATGGGGGAACTCAAATAAGACTAGGCCTAGAAATAATAACACTTAATTAGTACTCGGTGTTGAAAATCTCCAAAGTGCCCTACAAATATAGACTAACCATCACAGGATCATTTTTAAGGAGACATAAATGTTTATATGCTAATAAAAAAGTTTTAAAAATATTCCCAAATGGTAAAATCTTGACTCAAGGTTAAAGCAAAACAGCCCAAGAATTTGGAGATTAAAAATTCATAGGTTTTCATCTACACACCATGTTTAATCTAAGTTCAGGGCCAAAAGTAGCTTTTAATTAACAGGAAAAGAGAAAACTAATTATAACATTGCTAAATTGAATTGTCACAGAAAAGTTGGAATTATAAAATATGAAAACTTCCTTATATAAATAAAAAAATAAATACATTAGATAAATACATTAGAATTTTTTACTATTTTTTATTTAAATTCAGGAAATTTAACGCTCCAATTGCCCTCTCCTTGCTCCAGCAGGTCCATGTCCTTGCTGTGCTGAGCACCCTGGAGGTGGATGCACCCCGTGGGTGGGCTCTGACCAGAGCGGAGTGGAATTGCAGAATCCTCCCCCTCGCCCTGCTGGCCCTGCTGGTTTGGATGCAGCGCAGGGTACCAGTGGTTTTCTGGGCTGCAAAGGCACATTGCCAGGTCATGTCCAGCCTCCCTTTGACCATCACCCCCAAGTCCTTCTTGGCAGAGTTGCTCTCAATCTGTTCATCCCCCAACCTGCCTTCATATTGGTTCTTGCTTGGTTATTTCTACCCACTGCCCGTATTTGCTATCAAAAGAATTTGAATTTTGGTATGAGATTGCCCTTTTCTTAGAGAAATTGTTTTGTCTTGACTGGACATATCCTTCACACTGGCATACTGTCCCACCAATGTGGCATGATTGCCACAGAAACCAAAGTGAGAAAAAATAGATTTTGTACAGTGAGAAAAGGACCTTCAGCCAAACTTTTTAGAAGCTCTGTTGGTCCACATGAGATTCTATGCAGGTAATGTCTCATATTTTCCTACAATAGAGAAATCTCCTCCTACTGATCTGCACCTTAAAGGCTACAAGAGAAAAAAAGGAGGGGAAAAAAAAAGATTTAAAAGACTGAGATTGTGTCTAAGTGGAGGGGAATCTTAGACTTTCTCTTTGTTTGTCAACTCCTCAACTGAAGACTCAAATATGTGACAACTGTGCATTTTTATACCTTCAGGATATCTCATCTATGAAGGGTGATTATTACTTGTTTTTGTGAGCTTTTGAGTTACTAAAGTCTTTCTCTGAAGTGAAAGAGAAATAATCACCACCCTTCAGGAAAGAGATTTTATTTGTTCTGCAAGAAGTCATGTCTTCATAAAAGCCCACATTTGATGACTGAATTAGTAAGCACATAAGCTTCAGTCAGTCAGTTTTTACTTCTGCTTTCTATCCTTAAGGAGGAATGCCAGTCCTTAACTCTCCCATGGATGGAGGCCAAGCTCTCTGACAGAAGGAGAAATCCTGTGGAACATCAGGAATGGACATGTCACAGAGAAGAGCAACCCACAAGCTCTGTGGAACTCAAGCTTTCCCTAGCTGAAAGTATGTTATATATTGAATGTTTCTTCAGATAGCAACAATTTTTCATTAATTTTTCAAAATACATTGCCTTCCCCCGTATCTTGAAGACCCAAGTTTCTGTTTAAAATTTGAATATGAGATTTAAATTACTCCAATGATGCTTCTGACAATTTTTTTTTTAAACACATTTAATTTTCAAGACTATGTGTTCTGTTTGCTTTTGACCCGGGAAAAAACAGTGCACAACTACAACATCTTGACACTCTCTCAAGTACACACTAATTTTCTGCACTGCATTTCTTCTTTGTGCATTGTTTAAGCTGCCTGGATTGCCAAAGCATATGGAGTTCTGCATGACATTATTTTCTACTTCTGAAGTACTGCTGAGTGTTGTATTAATACATTAACACAGTGAGTATCATGTTGCCCCTGACTCAAAAGAGACTGCACTTATATGTTTCTAACTTGAAAATGGATGTGAGCTGTAAAATTCAGAGTAGGCTTTCAAGACTCTAATCCCTCAAAGAGGAATTGTAACACTATGCCTCACAGAGTACAAGTAGCATTTGCTTTGAGTATTTTACTCTTTATACATGAAATAGAATTGTATTAGCTGCACTGAATTTAGAGTCTATCTTCCCTAACACTTAATTCTACTGTAGTCTCTCTGTAAGTCTTATCTGGATGATTTCACATTTCTATTCTCATTCTAGTTAGCCACTTGCTGTTTAAAACATTTAACAGCTCTGAATGTACTTAGGAGTATGGAGTTATGGTCTCAGGATATTAAGCTTTTGCCATGCTGGCTGCTGCAAATGTAGGCACTGATTCATGAATTTTGCAATCTGGGCCTTATGGATTTGTCCTGAAATCTGCATATTTAAAAGCACCATGAAATTGAAAATATTTTCATTTTTAATCATTAGAAAGCTGCAACAAACTATGATATTCATGGTAAAACCTCCCCCTCTTTGGCACTTAGAAATAGGTGAGATGTATTTGATGTATTCACAGGCAACTTCTCTGCTATGGAGCTGCTCCTGAAGAACCTGAGGTTGGATTTCCTTAACACTGCAGGCCCTGCTGTACGCTCCAGAGACTCCCAGGGGCATATTGATGCACGTAAAAATGTGTGCTTGGTCCCACCATTTATCCCAAAATCTTTGAAACTCCTAAGGAAATCCCTGCCACCCATCTCTGATTCTGAGGTCATTTGCCCATATGCCGTAAAAGCCACATGAACTCTGGGTGAAGGGCCCTTGAACAGACACCCATGTTCTGCAAAATGACCCTACTGCAATGGGATGAAAGGAAACAACTGATCTCTCAAAAACATGAGGGATAATCAAAGATGGGGTATAAAACAGGAGAGACAAGTTACATAGAAATTTTCAGACAGCTGTCACCTTTTCCAAGGTAGCACAAAATGAACTCACTGCTTGCAGAAAGCCCAGGAGAGACACTGAATTGCAGCTCTTAAAATGCAGTTTAAAAAAAAAGCTAACAAAAATAGAGAGCCATATTAATGTATAACACAAATTTGAATTCCTCTGATGTCACTATTGCTTAGAAACAGTCGAAGTATGTTTTCTATAATACTGTACTACATATACTTTATACACCGTGCTGCAGTCTGGTGGGCTGACCTTGACTGGCCACCAGGTGCTCACCAAGCCACTCTCACTCCCATCATCAGCAGGACAGGGGGATGAAATAAGAAGACAAGATCATAGGTCAAGATAAAAACAGGGAGATCACTTGCTAGTTACTGTCTCAGGCAAAACACACACATCATAAGGGAAATTGATTTAGTTTTTTGGCGATTAAAAATAGAGTTGTATAAGAAGAAACAAAAACAAATCCAAAAATACCTCTCCCAACCTACTTCCTTCTTCCAGGCTCAACCTCATTCCCCACACTTCTACCTCCTACCTCTCAGATGGCACAGGGGGATGGGGAATTAATTTTGCCTCCAATGCTTCTTCCTGCTCACACTCTTCCCCTACTCCAGTGTGTCCCTGCCACAGAAGATTCTCCTTTATGAACACCTCTAATGTGAGTCCTTACAGGCTGCACTTATTCAAGCACTGCTCCAGCATGGTCCTTTCCTCTTGGTACATTTCTTAAGGAGTAGCCTTCTCCAGCATGGGTTCCCCACAGGATTACGGGTCCTGCCAGAAGATCTCCAGTGTGGATTCCTCTGCATGGGCCACAGTTCCTGCCAAAGGTCTGCTCTGTCATGGGTTCCCCATGGGCTGCACAGCACACCCACCAGTTCTGGAGTCTTCCACCGTCCCACAGTGAGGATACCTGCTCCACTATGGTCTTCCCCATGGGCTTCAGGGGACTCTCTGCTCCCGCATCTGGAGCACCCCTCTCACTCTTATTCTTCTCTCAGGTGTTGCACCACAATTTTAACCCTTTCTTAAATACTTTATCACAGAGATACCACCAGAGCTGCTGATAGGTTCAGCTTTGGGCAGCAGCATGTCTATTCTGTAGCTGGTTGAAACTGACTTTGACATGGGGACGGTTCCCAGTCTTTTCTCACACTGGACACTTCTGCAGCCTCTCCACTACCAAAAGAGTCACATTGCCATGAGACTCTAATACAAACCAAGAGAAAAAACACGCCCCAATTTTACGAGGTGATGGAAATGATTTTCAGATCTCTAATGTGATTGAAAAGTGTCTGTTTCTCAGTAGATGCTTAGTATATTTAGCAATCCTTTATCAGCCAGACAGATTAAAATATGGTTAGTCCAGCAATTCAGAGTTGAGACAAATGTGATGAAAAACATTTGATCTGGGAAGAACTTCAAGTGTTGAAAAGGAAAAAAAAGAATATACTTATGAAAAAAGTGCATCATATTAGTTTCTCTAATGGTTCCACTGCAAGTAGAGTAATGATCAGTGTTCAGGTGAAAGACAACTTGACCAGAATTACAATTGGTCATTAAACAAATATCTACTGTCTTAAAGAAATGGTCTACAGCCTTCAGAACTGAAACTAGGGCTTCATTTTCATGAGAAAAACAGAAAACAATAACATATTTTATCACACTATTTATTGCATTATGTTTCCAGATTACAAAAGCCTTAAAACTCATGCTCTTCACATAAAAATAATGACTAATGACTAATGAGGAATGACATCTGATATATCCATGGTTCACTTTTTACAATTTTGCTGCCTCTGTTAGCTAGGAAAATGCACTTTATGCAAGGAGACTAAATTTATTTGGCTTCTAAAAGAAATTACTATTTAGCAGATATGCTAATTATTAAATATTGGTCAACAAGTGCACAACACCAATGGCACACTGCAATTTTCATTGCTAACCATAGTGAATACAAATGTTTCTATATTTAGAAATAAGCCACCTTCTGTAATTATTAGAATACTCAATTCAAGCTTATTCAAATGAAAGGCACTGAAGAATTGAAAATATCTTAGCATATGCAATGTAAGGTTTATTCACATAGAGGAACTTCCCATGGATCAAGTTATGGCTTTGAAAAAAATATCAAGTCAGAACAATTAGGAGAAAATTAACAGCTCTGTAATTTTCTTACACACATTTTCACTAAAGTGCTACCACTATAAAGAAACAAACTGACTTTCTCAAAACCAGTAGCTTTGTTTTTCTGTAGTTTGTAGTACTGCTGCATAACATTTGTGACTTTTTAGAAAAGTCACAACATTGCCAGAGGTTTTGAGTGTTTACCACATTGTAATCTAAAGGACAGAAAAAGAAAATTCTCCAGAAAAGAAGCACAGCATCTGAACACAAATGGTGGAGTTGAGATTAAGACCAAAAATCTTTATTTTAACTCTTTTTTAACTGGATAAGACAATCAGCTAGGGATGAGTTGCTTCTGAATATGCCAAGGAAAATCTTTATTAATATAAGAGCAGGACAAGAAATAGCAAGGCTTTGAAATCACTGTCTTTGAAGCTGCTTATGGCAAGACAAGACACCCCATCAGAGAAAACAGTTCCTCAGCTATTCAGGATTACTAAAAAAGCAACCCACTATAAATGCTTTTTACTGGAATATTCTGTGACTCTAGAAAAATCTCAGAAGTTAAATTGAACACTGAAAGATAGGAGCTATACATATGGTTGGAAAAATCTGGCTAATTTTCTGAGTTTTGAAGTAAGTTCTGATTAAGGAAAAATAAAGGAAAGATAAAGTTAATGGCAAACCCCCTTGACTTATGTCTCTCAGTCCTACACAGATTCCTGTTCAGACAAAACATGCAAAAAGATATTTTTCCCGCAAGATCTGGAAATTAATTGGACTTTAATGAAGATGAAAATTACAGTTTAATAGGATCTTTTACAAGTTCAACTTCATCCTATTTCCCATTTACTTACATGAGATAAAAAGACAAAAATAGCTCTAAAATGTATTTGGCTGTTACTTGTATTTTGACTTTACTCAGCAATAAGGGTCTGACAGCTATGAAAGAGATGTGAATATTCTGAATAAACATATTAACTTGTTTCATGACTGCATTACTTCTTTCTGTGGAGGTAAAAATTTCTACCGATGTCAGCAGAGCTAAAGTAGTGCAGACAGGCTACATTGAAAGTTTGACTGCTCATGGAACCAGACAATTTTACAGCTTTCCATTCACCAGTTACAGATATATTAAAGATCTAAATCTGCAAATATGAATGGTATTATTAACCCAAATTTCTATTTCTGACTAAAGTGGAAAAATATGGTATCAGGACAAGTTATTTCAAAATCTGGTTTCTTTCTGCAGAATAGAAGCAGTCCTGGATTACAGGGAAAACCACTTTGACCAGTGGTGTGGATTACAAATGATCTTTCTGTTCCTGAAGGTGACTGATTCATACAGACTAGACAAAGAAATGTGGTAGTTGAGCAGTTTTGGTTTCCATTTCATAGTTTATGGCCATTTTATTGCTTGAGGTTTACAATAAACACAGCTTATTCCTATGCTGTGATCCCTATCATGTTATAGGACTACTGACTCAAGATACTTGACGTGAGACTGACTATTTGCTTTGGTTAAGATTCTTTTCCCTTCTGGCATGAAAGTGGTAAAACCTTAATAGCTTGTTCACCTTTGTTCACCTCCATTTCAGCAATATTTAGTCAATTTGATTTAGAACTGTGTAGGCTTGCTAGTTCTTTACGATATGCACCTCATGCTCACTGTGGACAAAGGAGCCAGGTCACACCAATATAAGAGCCCTGAGCAGTTTTGGTCACCGCAATATAAGAAAGATGTTTAACTATTGGAGAGAGTCCAAGGGAGGGCAATGAAGAGCTTTGAGGGGAAGCCGTGTGAGAAGTGGCTGAGGGCACTTGGTCTGTTCAGCCTGAAGAGGAGACTGAGGGGCGACCTCACTGCAGTTACAGCTTCCTCCTGAGGGGAAGAGGAGGGGCAGACACTGATCTCTTCTCTCTGGTGTCCAGTGACAAGACTTGAGGCAATGGCCTGAAGTTGTGTCAGGAGAGGTTTAGGTTGGATATTAGGAAAAAGTTTTTCACCCAGCGGGTGGTTGGGCACTGGAAAAGGCTCTCCAGGGAAGCGATCACAACGTCAAGCCTGACAGAGTTCAAGAAGGGTTTGGACAATACTCTGGGGCACCCAGTGTGACTCTTGGGGATGTTCCTGTACCGGGCCAGGAGCTGAACTCAGTAATCTTTGTGGGCCCCTTCCAGCTCAATACAGTCTGGGATTCTGTATCAGCAATATAGAAACGATATGACTAGAACCTGACGATCCCCCATAATGCACTAATTAAATGCCTTGTATGTGAAGGGGGAAAGGAAGAAAAGATCATTCTCTTTTTCATCATTGAATGTCATACAATAATTTTATTAATTAAATATCTTTGTCAATATTAATATCTATGCATGTCTTTATGTCTGCCTTATATTTTTTTATTTTTGAAAATAAGTTATCCACTCCAGGATAAAATGAATAAATAGAACACAAAGACTGTAGAAACAGAAGTCACTAGTGGAAATGTACTTCACTGCAATGCCCTTTTTAGTGTAACATGACATGCTCTTAGAGTACCTCCAGGCCATGCCAGTCTCATTTCAGACTACAGAGCATATTACTGCAGACTGCACTTGCATGTGCACACTCTCCTCAGCTCTTCTACTTGTCTGTTTCATGCACTACTGCCTTCACCTTGCTCTAGTTTAGAAATAACTCAGAGCAGAGGCAGTACTAAGTGCATTTTGTTCTGGTTTCATCTGAGGTGGTTAGATTTCTTCCTAGTAGCTGGTACGGTGCTGTGTTCTGGTTTTAGTATGAGAATAAAGTTGATAACACACACTGAAGTTTCAATTGCTGCTGAACAGTGCTTACTGCAAGTCAAGGACCTTCCAATTTCCTGTGCTCTGCCAGTGAGGAGGTGCACAAAAAGCTGGTGGGAGCATGGCCAGGACAGTTTACTCAAACAGGTCAAAGGGATATTTTATGCCATATAGCGTCATGCCCAGTGTGCAAATAGGGGGAAGTTGTCTGGAAAGCGCTGATGGTTATACAGTGTCAGACTGCATCAGTCAGCAATTTTTGAGCAGTTGTATTGTGCCTTTCACTTGCCTTACTTGAGTTTTATTTATATCTGTCTCTCTTTTTCATTATTATTAGTATTAGCTTTAGCATTAGGATTATTAATTATATTATACTTTACCTGAGTTGTTCTTATCTCAACCCATGGGTTTTGGTTTTTTTTGAATTGTCCTCCCCATTCCACAGATAGCAGGGGAGAGACCTAGTGTCTGCACAGTACTAAGCTCCCAGACAGCATTCAACCATGACAGCCCTTTTTTGGTGCCCAATGTGCAACACAAAGGGTTGAGATAACAAATCCATCCTTCCTTCCATCCTTCCTTCCTTCCTTCCTTCCTTCCTTCCTTCCTTCCTTCCTTCCTTCCTTCCTTCCTTCCTTTCCAGTCTGATTACATTTTGATGTTTGAGAATTTAAACATTTTTGAAAATCATCTGAATATCCTTGTAACCAGCCTGCTTATTTTTTGCCAGGAGCCAGCATGTTGATGGATAGGGTTCGGGCCTTGTTTAAGGTTAGACAAATATTTAAGAATATCACCCAAAAATTGACTCCAAGTTTGGACAGATATGAGTGGCAGAATGTGCATGATAGTATGGGCAAGCATGGACTGTGGGCACCTCCAATGTTTTGTAATCTCCCCTCTGAAAAAGTGCAGAATCTAGAAAAAGCACTCAAAATATTTGAAAAAAGTATGCTGTCAGCCTTGCAATTCCAGAGAGACACAAATCACTGCAACCTGCCCCAAAGTGCACAAAGAAAGTGTTGATGTGGTGTTTAGGAATAGTGGTGTATCTGGCAGTGCTGGGTTACTGGCTGGACTTGATGGTCCTAAAGGTCTTTTCCCAACATAAATTATTCAATGATTCTATTCTATTCTATGCTGGGGATTCTTGCAAAGGTTTTAGGTTGGTCAAAGAATCATGACTTCTGAGTCCTGTTCAACATTTTTCAGTACCCTCAGAGGGAAAAGTAGGTCTTTGTTTCTGGCATTTTTATGCTATAATACACTAAACTCTTGCAAGTTTAGGTGAAGATGAAGCATTACCACACATTGTTTAAAATACAATTACAACACTTATGGAACAGACATTCCTTCTTAATTGAATCAGCAAGGTTAATTCACATAGAAATTATTCTGATTACAAATACCCTCTCGTTCCTTCTCTACTGACTGACCATGCACATTTTGTGCAGCCAGCACATGCACACTTATTGCCACTAGCTCAGAAACAGAGCACTTCTGACACTCAATAATGAGAAATAGACCTGCCTTTCTCATGGGATCTTAATGCCCAGCTGTCACAATGGCAGTGGCAAATTTGATGGCTAAATGGAACTAAATGGAATTTTAAAAATTCCTTTTTTGAGTTCTTTGCATAAAGATGTTTTACTATTGTGATTTTTATAATGTGACATTAATGGAATTTTTGTATGGACCAATTGTTTAAATTTAATAAAAAAGGACAAAGTATCATAGTTCCTTCATTATTCTGAGATTTTTTTCTCTATATTTTTATGATTTTGAAACTCTGAGACTGAGAATAAGCTAATTGCTCCAAATTATTGCTCATTTACCTAATTCTACTCTACTGCAAGGATAACTTTATGTAAAATGCACATTCATATTTGTGTAATGCCTCTTTAATAAGAAATTGTTTAATCTATTATCAATATATTGTCAAATATAATTCTAATTTAACTAACAGTTACAAAGTAGTTCTTTTTCATTTTTGTTCCCATTTCTCTGAAGCTGAAATTTTAAATTTGTGTCTGCATTTGTTTCAGAATACATTTCAGAAATTTATTTTAATTGGGTTTTTCTATTTTTCAGCTAGACATTAAAAATATGTTCTTCTGTTTCAAAGCAAGACTAAGGCTCAGAATTCTTGACTTTCACACTGAGAACTTGACCAGGAAATTTAAGCTTCCCAGATCTTTGGTACTGAATGTTTATATAATGCAAATTATGTGCTCTGTTTTATAGTCTTGCTTTGAGCTTGTACTTTCTGAGAGGCTCATTGATAAAAACATTTTTTGTCAAAAAAGGGAGAAAATTATAATATCAATAAAACAAAAAATTAAAATAAAAAAAGACTTAAAAATTTTATTAGAGCTGAACAAGCACAGAAGAAAAGCTTAAAATTTTGACATAACAAAGTACTTTTCCATCAAAATACTAATCAGAATGACTCAAAAGCACTTGTAGTACATACTTATAAGGAGTATTATAAAAATGTTCAAATATCTAGATCAGGTATCATTCTTCTCATATATGTAAATTTCCTGTTCTCCTACTTCTGTCCTGTAGTAAGTGTTTTAAATTAAGACACTCTCTGATCTTCAGATATTATGAGTCTCCCACTGCTGCTCTGTTTATAATGTGTTTTTCAACACCTCTTCACCTTTTGATTTTTGTTTCGTTCCCAGAGGTGGTTCCAATTCTGTGCTTTTGTAAATATTTGAGTTGAACATTTCTATATAAATTTGTATAACAAATGTGTTATTTCCCAAGTGACAGAATTGTATGTGCTGAATGAGGTATGTGATGTAAATACAAGGCAGGTGAATAGAACTGTGGGAGAAGATTTAGCTCCTGCTTTTAGAACAGCAATAATCAAAATTTCTCTCAATCAGATAGTAGTTTTAAAGTAAAACATATTTGAACTGGTTTTAGAACCATGTGTAACACAAATGCGTTTGCTGTTAAATACAGTTTTTTTGAAGTTTTGTAGTCAAAATTTTTAATTATTAGAGTGGTTTTGTTGGTTGGTAATGTGATGCAAACTTATTTTCTGATTTACAATAAAAGTACATGGTGCTAGTAGCTTAAAAAATTATATTAATATTTCTGTGCTATTTTGCTTATTAACATTAGGTCCATAAATTGCTCTTAGTTTTACTGCTCTTTGTAACAGAAATTTGAATAATTATGTTTGAAACAAACATCTGCCAAAGAGCAAAAGAACACATGCAAGTGCATGTTCCATCTCTCCTGAGTTAAGAGCATCATTAAGGAGCATAGAGACATTACTGTGAATATCCTATATCATCATGTTTGTCTCTTTACAACACTCTAGTCTGGGCTCCAGACTGCATACCAGAAAGTTGCAGATGTCCTACAGAAATCCTTTGTTATATCTGTCCATCCCATCTTGAAGTCTTTGCACTAGGTCCACAGGCCCATGCTGCAGAATCACTTTTTCAGATTTCTGAACTGTAGGTATAGGGCTCAACTTTAGAAGAGGTGTTCTAAGGAGTGTGTAGGAAGGTATCAACAGATGAGCCAAGCTCTGTCTCAATGGAGATGTAGTTAAAGCAGGTAATGTAATCTAGAAAGGTAGCAGGTAACCCTAAACCAGTTACCTATTAACTCAATTTGGCATCTTATATATAGGGTTTTAGTAATATTTAAAGTGACTTAATGTATCCTTTCTGGCCTTGGTTTAACTTGTCTTGTAGATGCTGCTATTTCTGTTATACTGGTATCCCAGATAAAATATGCTGTAGCAAATATAATTAGATTCTTCTGCTTACTGATTAGAAATAAACTTTGGAAGTTTTTTAAGGTAGTGTAGGTGCATTGATAGCATGCAGATATCTGAGATACTCTACAGGGCCCTCTTATGTTGGAATCCATAAGGTTAGAGGGTTTTTAGAAAATGGTTTAAAAAGGTATAGGCCTCAGACTGAAGTTCTGTTAGCATTGCAAATGCAAGCAGAAAAGTTTCCCATGCAAGCAGAAAAGTTTCCCAAGCAGTAGACGTGACAAATAACAATAGGTCTCTGTAGAATTGGTTTTAGGATGGCAACAAGGTTATTTAATGTATATCTTTAGAAGGTTAGCATGAATAGAGCTCTGTTCATTGTCTCTTATGAACCAGTCTTTGTTTTAACTACGATTACGTATACTTTGTGGGATTGGATAGAATGCTTGTCAATATGTGTTTTCTGTGTGTGATTGGCTGAACTCTAGATTGAGATGATTTTATGTATTGCTGTATGAGCCCTCCTGGAGGAGGCATTTTTTGGGGTGGATCAGTGAGCTGTCATGTCTCCTTTTTGTATTATGAGACTGATGTGTTGGAAATAAAATCAAAAATCTCTTCACTGGTCTGTTTACAATGTTATCCATATTTGGATATTTTGCCGCGGCCTAGTGGGTTCCTTTTTTAAGACGTGGGTTCCAAACACAATTGGACTTATATCTACCCATCCCCCGACAAATGGTGCCCCGTCCGAGGACGTAGAATAGAAGAAAAAAGAAAAATCGTGGATGTACCAGCCGCGGAGACTCAAGTGTTGATCAACAGGACAGTAACATCTCTCCCGCCGAAGCCAAGGAATTTGTAAGTAATTTTTCTCGGGAGAGGCTTGGGTAACGAGAAAACGAAAATGGGAACAAAGTTATCAAAAGTTGGATGTTATGAGAGACTGTATAAAAAGACAATGTTACAAGAGAAAGCTCGTTCTGCAGTCTCAAAACCTGAGCTTAAAAACTTACTTATCTGGCTTAAAGCGAATACTCAAGATTTGAACTTGCATTCTGCTTTTACTTTTCATTTTTGGGATCAGATAAACTGGAGAATCTATAATCTAGTTTCTCTCAAAAAAGATGAAAGCTTAAGAGAACTTATGCCGATTTGTAGAGCTCTGTTGGAGTGTTTTAAACAAACTGATAATAATAAGATCAACTTGGACTCAGAAAACAAAGCTTCTGGCTCTGCCTCTTTAAATTCCAGTAAACCGGAGACTGTGTGTGTATCGGAGAATGTAACAAGTGTTGTTTCAAATGGTGACACTATTGCTTTGAACTCTGTTGAAAAAAATCATCCTTCTCTCTCTCTGGGAAAAAATGAGACTCTTTCGGACTTTTCTTCGTGTTGTTCTGTTAATGTAAAAATATGTGACTCTTGTAAGGGGGATGGGACAAAGTGTGTAAAAGATGGGAATGAAAAAGTGATTGTACTTCCTAAAATTGTTTGCACAGGGACACTGAAACCTGAATGGGATTCTGTTGGGCCTGGGGTGGAGGCTGAAGTGGCTGCTTCCACTCGGGAAATTGCGGTTCCGGGGAACTCTTTTTCAGTTAAGCAAAAATATGGTTGTTCTGGTGGTTGTCAATCTAAAGATACAGAGAAAGAGAAACTGGTTTTAATTCAAAGGGTGGAGTCCTTTGAAAGGATGGATAACTCTCAAAAACCTGAAAAAACACGGGTTGAGTTTTTAAGATGCCATGATCCTAATTCTTGTACTTTAAAACAAAACCATGTAAGTTTAAAACCTGGATTTGGGGACTCCCAAGCTGAGTTTTTCTTGGCAGGGAGACAATGTGAAACTTGTAGTAAAGTATCAAACTCAAGGTTAAATGGCACTGTTCCCAGAAGAAAGGAACACGCCTCTGTCCTGGCCCCTTTGGGTCGGGCTTCTGAGGAGGCGTGCTGTTTGTGGGAGTCCACCCTCCCGGCCCCTCTGGGTCGGGCTTCAGAGGAGGCGTGTTGTTATGGCCGAGTTCCTGGAGTTGGCAGAACTCCTGGACAAGAGTACAGTGTCCCTGTCAGGAATTTGGAAGTGGCCAGAGTGCCTGGAAAGTTTGGATTTAGTGATTTTTCAGAATCAGAAAATGTATTGGTTAGAAGTAAAGGTCAATCTGTCATTGATCGAAGTGACAATTTTGATTTTCCATTGAATTTACCTGATTGGTCATACATTAATCAGAAACTAGAAAAAGATTCGGATTTAAGGGAACAATATCTTGCTTTACCAGTAAAATATGGAAGAAATGATAGAAATCCAAAATATGAAAGACTTGATCATCATGATATAAAGGAGTTGCGACAGGCTTTGAAAGAGAGTGGATTTTCTTCTCCCTATTTTAACAGTGTGTTGAAACATACTTTTAACTCTTATGATTTAGTTCCTGCTGATTGCAGGAATGTGGCTTCTCTGATCTTAACCAATTCACAGTACCTACTATGGGAAATACAATGGAAAAAACTACTTAACAAGTTGGTTGAAGGATATGCAAATACTGATTATGCTAATCTAGATGTTGCTCAATTAGCTGGTGATTCACCTTACAATAGGCCTGAAAATCAAGCAGCTGAACTGCCTCGGCCTGTGTTAACAGACATTAAGGATGCTGCTAGAAAGGCCTTGCTTTCACTTGAGCCTGCTGGCTCACACTTGAATTCATATCCACTGATCAGACAAGGTGAAACTGAATCTTATGGTTCCTTTTTGGATAGATTAACTCAAGCAGTTGAAAGGCAATGTCCAGATGAACAAGCCCGCTCTTATATCATTCAAAATCTTGCTTCTGTAAATGCTAATAATGAATGTAGAAAAATTATTTTAGCTTTGCCTGATCAGCCTCCAACAATTACTCAGATGCTAACAGCTTGCAGTAGACTTGTGGGTTCCCAAAATGCTGCAAACTCACAGGTCAATGCTTTGGAAAAAACACTGGAACACAATTTGACACAACGAATGGATAAAATTGAAAAGCTTTTAGAAAAACATTGGGAAAATTCTGTTAATGCTGTAAAAGTAGATCCTAATAAAAAGCCTGTCTGCTTTAGTTGTGGTAAATTAGGACACCTTAAAAAGGATTGTCGTGGGACATCAAATCAAATTTCTATTTGCCCTCGATGCCGA
This sequence comes from Melozone crissalis, assembly GCF_028551555.1. Taxonomy (NCBI): domain Eukaryota; kingdom Metazoa; phylum Chordata; class Aves; order Passeriformes; family Passerellidae; genus Melozone; species Melozone crissalis. The sequence continues at coordinate 53,858,018 of NW_026535791.1, read as the reverse complement.
AAAGGAAGGCATCTTGCTAAATTTTGTCACTCACTATTTGATATCAATGGCAACCCCCTGTCTTTAAACTTCAGAAACAGCGTGTTCCACCGCGCTCAGACACAAATTGTGGTACCCACTGGCAATGGGTGAATACTCTCACTGGGCTGGTCATGTCACAAAAAGATTGTCATGTGTAAAGATTACAATCAAAGTGACTTTCTACCTATCATAGGATGTGATTGTCATGATGTATATGATCTGCTAATGTCTTGTTGTACAAGTTTTGTCCTCAGTTCACCGAAATTTCCAGGATTCAAGATTCTACTACTACATGGATAATCTGCCCATCATAGCTTCGACGAAGACAGAGATGCAGCAAACCTGTGCTGGTGTTGGGACTGAAATCCAAAAGGCTGGACTTGACATTTCTACAACTAAACTCCAAGGATACAACAAAGATTCAAGACTGAGACATCAATTCTTCAAAAAAAGACCATCAACTCTTCAAAGAAGACAACCTCATCACTGGACTTTGACTGTGGTTTGAGTTTTCAGCTTTTCCCTCAGCCTTTTAATTTAGTTACAGATTTTGCTTATGTTGCTAATATTAATGTTTAATTTTAAAAGATGTTAGTAATGAAACTTTACATCGTTGGCTTTCATATCTTTTTACAACTTTGCAAAATTCCCTGAACTAATCCATATTTTGTTTCTCACATTAGGGTATTCATGTTTCCATGGACACGTTCTCTGGTGCAGTTTTTGCTTCCCTTCACACAGGTGAAACTGGCAGCCATGCCTGTCATCATTTCCTGCAAACTTTTGCTTCCTTGGGTATACCCCAAGAAGTAAAAACTGACAACGGTCCTGCATACATATCTCAAAAATTGGCCACATTTTTAAATGAATGGGGTGTTCGACACATTTTTGGTATTCCCCATTCTCCCACAAGCCAAGCAATCATTGAAAGAACACATCAAACCTTAAAACGCATATTAGATCAACAGAGAGGGGGAACAGAGATAACCCCGCAGATGAGACTGAGTAAGGCTCTGTATGTTTTTAATTTTCTAAATAGTTCAAGTACAGAACCAGATCCACCAATCTTTAGACACTTTTCAAATAACACACAGGCAAAACTGAAAGAACATCCTCCTGTTCTAATTAGGAACCCTGACTCTGGACAGATGGAAGGTCCGTTTCAATTAATAACGTGGGGCAAAGGGTATGCTTCTATCTCCACAGGTGCTGGAATTAAGTGGGTTCCTGCCAAAAACGTCAAACCATATCGCACTTCAGAACCTGTTGTCGAATCCAGAACCGAGGAAGCAAGTACGCAGACGTGAACCGAATCGAAGGATCCCGGGTCTCGCCTGACGCCTCTTGTGCCTGACGTTCTTTGTGCATCAGTGGAACCCATGAACTCTGATTTTGTGCCAATGTTATTCATGAGTATACTAATTGAATGCTGAATGTTTGCTTTACAAAATTAATATATGGCTGAAAACTTAGGTTGTCGTTTTTGTGTAGAAAGAATTTTGCCAAAACTTAGTTCTTGAAAGAGATGGGGAAAAATCAAATGGTATACTTGTTTTGTTTGATTTTAATTGTTTTTTGTCGTGCAGATTTGCCTGTGGATCAACCGAAAACGAATTTTTGGGTGACCTTAGCCGAGGCTGCTGGATCGGATACTATATGTCTGTCTAATTCGGAACCAGAAAAGCCTTTTTCAACCTGTCTGGTTGGTGTGCCAGTGAAAGAGTTGCCTTTGATCAAAAAACAATCTAATGGTAAACTAGGTGGAATTGACAATGGAAACAGTCCTTCCTTCAATTGGAACATTTGGTCCAAAAAACTCCTTAGGGCAGCATCTGAATCTCAAGAATTGGAAATCCTTGGTTCTTTGACCATGGATTTTTGTCTTACTTTCATGACTCGTGCCTGGCGAAAAGGTGATCCCCCAAAGTTCAGTGTTACTCCTCATTATTTTGCATATAAAAATTTGAGTTTTTGGTGTAATGTTTCGAATAGTTGGGATGTGTTTCCGGAGACGGATCAATATCCACGACAATTGCCGAAAGGGTATTGGTTCATCTGCGGAGACAGAGCTTGGCAAGGCATTCCAGCTCACCTTGAAGGTGGCCCTTGTAGCATTGGCATGCTCACCATAATTGCCCCCACTGCAAAAGCAGTGATGAAAAAGAAACAAAGGAGAACGAGAGCTGTTCCTCATTTTGATGAGAACTGTCAGAGTGATTTTATGCCTTGGAATGCCGCCAGAAGGGTTTTAGCAGGTATATTTTTACCACAATTGGCTTCAACAGTGGCATTGAGACAATTAGATCGAGTTGGATGTTGGCTGAGCAAACAAGCTAATGCCACATCCTCCGCAATCAGTGATATGTTGACCGATGTTGATAGTATTAGACATGCTATTCTTCAAAACAGAGCAGCCATTGATTTTCTTTTACTGGCACAAGGACATGGTTGTGAGGAATTTGAAGGATTGTGTTGTATGAATTTGTCTGATCATTCTGAATCCATTCACAAAAGCATTCAAAAATTAAAGGATCTGACAGCCCAAATTAAAGAAGATGGAAGTTCTTGGTTGGATGATTTGTTTCAAAATTGGAGTTTTGCACCTTGGCTAAGGCAACTTTGCAAGATAGGTCTTTACGTATTAGGTGTTCTAATACTGATATTGATAGTGGTACCTTGTATACTCTGTTGTGTTCGGCGAATGATGAACAAAACAGTCCGAGAAGTTTTTGTCATTCAAGCAGGAGAATTAGGAAGTAGAAGCACGGAGAGTGTACGAAATCTCACGAAAGCAGTAGATGAGGGTATTGACATGAACGAAGGTTTTGAATTAAGGCCTTGGAATCGACCAGAGTTTTTCGAACGATAACTTGTGACTGTTGCCGAACGTGGATCATACCTCTTTCAAGAATTAGGTTTTCACAGCATTAAGTTGCTGTGCCGTAATATAGCAATACTTCAGTTTAGTGAAAATAGGTCTTCAACAGATAATAAGCAGAAATTTTGCAATAGAGCTATGAAACGCAAGTAGTAAGCGACAAGAAAATGAAAGTTTCTGTGTCAAACAGAGAGGGGGAAATGTTGGAATCCATAAGGTTAGAGAGTTTTTAGAAAATGGTTAAAAAAAGTATAGGCCTCAGACTGAAGTTCTGTTAGCATTGCAAATGCAAGCAGAAAAGTTTCCCATGCAAGCAGAAAAGTTTCCCAAGCAGTAGACGTGACAAATAACAATAGGTCTCTGTAGAATTGGTTTTAGGATGGCAACAAGGTTATTTAATGTATATCTTTAGAAGGTTAGCATGAATAGAGCTCTGTTCATTGTCTCTTATGAACCAGTCTTTGTTTTAACTACGATTACGTATACTTTGTGGGATTGGATAGAATGCTTGTCAATATGTGTTTTCTGTGTGTGATTGGCTGAACTCTAGATTGAGATGATTTTATGTATTGCTGTATGAGCCCTCCTGGAGGAGGCATTTTTTGGGGTGGATCAGTGAGCTGTCATGTCTCCTTTTTGTATTATGAGACTGATGTGTTGGAAATAAAATCAAAAATCTCTTCACTGGTCTGTTTACAATGTTATCCATATTTGGATATTTTGCCGCGGCCTAGTGGGTTCCTTTTTTAAGACGTGGGTTCCAAACACAATTGGACTTATATCTACCCATCCCCCGACACTCTTACTCTTTATATGCAAATATCATTTCTTGCATGTTTCAGAATATTGAAGGATAGCTCACAGAAGATTTAAGCCTGTATTTAGGGTAGATATTAATGATTTCTTTTATAAACTATCCAAGATTTTATTCAGTCTTCATTGAAATAGTAAATTTTACTAAAAATATTTCTAAATAATTCTATGCATATTCTTTTTCCTAGTTGTAGACGAGAGTTTCCATCATAATAGACCTATATAGAAATTGTTACCACTAGTCACATTGTCTCGCTTCCTTTCAGCCAACCAAGTCGAAATTTCTCTTAATCAACTGCCTGGAATGACTAACATTTTATCTGTTTTGAAAATTAAATTCACAGTCTTCTCCCTCTAAAGACAAACATGGGAATGACACTATGCAATTCATTCTACCTTATCTTAACAAAACAGTTTAAGTTAAGCTAAGACAAAGACAATTTTGTGTTTATCTTAAAATTGCAGAAATTAAGATACAAATAATTTCTTTAGTACTTGGTGCATAATCTATCCCTACTTGGTCTTAAAGTTCCATAAATTTGCATCAAGGCAGGGCATACATTAATTTCGCTTAGAAGAGAAATAAGGGAATGCCTTAAATTGTAGACTACAGATATTAGGAACTTATCCTAAGTGATTTTATTCTGGATGTTCACACAGAAATTTATTCCTTTATTATGATGGTGAAGATAAATTTGGCATTTCCTTTAAGGGACTTCTGTAGAGATCCAGAATTTTTGTTCAGATATCAGTATAATAAAGATGTCCCATTACAATAAGTAAACAAATTAATAAATTAGGTTAGACAGAGATGAATCACATTCTAAAAATTGTGAAGTTTTAAGTCCTAGCATCTTCATTGTGACTAAGTAATTAAAATCAATAATTTTTGTTAGTTTCAGATTTGATGGCCCAAAATAGAATGCTATTTCTGGTATTTTGTATAGGTACATATCACCAATCATCAACTGCATAAACATATCCATGGCCATGTGGTCTAAATCTTTTCAAGGGCTTTTGAAAACCTATTCTTTGAAAGTCAGCATACATATCTCCAATGCCTGGATATTTTAAAAATTTCACTAATAAAACAGATGGGAACAAATGTTTCTTTTTTCATGAAAAGTTTAAAAGCTTTACAGTGATGTTCAGCAAAGTTTTTAAAACCTTCAAAAAACTTGTACAGATGCAACTCCTCTGAAAACTCAAAAGACACAGTGAAGCTCAAAATCTCCTAATTCCAAGCAGTTGGTCTTTAAAAAGTCTGAAAAATTCATTGCTGGAGACCACAGGGTCCAAAAAATCAAACTATGATTTAAGGAACTTAAATCTCCATAGCTAGTCTGGACAGAACAAGTAAACTTTGTAGGCTTAAAAACTGTAATTAAAGAGACTTCAAAGTTTCAGTCACACTTCATTAAAACCCATCATAAGATATATTGTGTAAATAAAGTTTTTAAGTGAAATTCCAGGGTCTCAATACATTTTGTTTCAAGGAGCTACAGGTGAGGAATGGGAATGATAGTTCCACCATTCAAAGCATTCAGTGGCAAAACTTTTGTCTCCATGCACAGCGCTTGGCTTCTCACTCCCACACTGTTGTGTGACACCTCCCAGTTGTGCCGAAGCAACTGCTTCTGAGTTCAGCCTGGAAGACTGCCAGGGGCTGATACATTTTTAAAAGAGATTTTCCACTTCCACCTCTATTTCAAGAAGGTTTTCTGCATAGATCCGTTGCATCATCCCACAAATATTGGTGTGAGAATGACTGAGAATTGTTGCTCTGTTACGGGCAACAAAAAGCCAAGGGCTGTTGGTAGGGTGAGAGCTGCTTTCACTGGGGCTGTCACAGACATCACTTGTTGAAGCCCCATAGTCTGAGACTGAAAGTCCAAAACCATGCTATTTCTGGGACTCGGATGATTTGACCTACAGGTAAACTAACAGTTCTTTCAAATGATAGGCTGATCCACAAAAGCTTCTGAAAATGATCATTCAGCTTTCCAGAGCACTCAGAAATAACACGTCTTTTTCTACATTGCTTAATACTTTTTAAAGCAATCTTATAGTGGTGAAATCTAGCCACAAGGGTTCCTAGGTTAGAATGGAAAAAATGCAACTCTCCCTGGCACTTGTAATTGCACTTGGCTTGCTGAACAACAAAACAAGGGAGATTCAGATCCATGCTCCTGGAGCAGTTGCACTCTGCAACATTTCTGCGTGAAGGCTTACTAACTCAGTGTTGATATTCTTGAGTTTTTTTCACCATTCCTTTTTTAAAAAAACCTACCCATATGTTCAGCACTGAGGAGAAATATTAAAGAAACAACACTCTATCAATATTCTTAGGCAAAAACCAAAAACTTATCAAAAAAAAAAAACCGTAACGAAGGACTAACTATTTTGCAAGTTATTGCATGATTTTCTTCCTGGAGCTCAAGCCACCCTATAAATATTAACTACTTGTGTTAGCCACATTTGTTTGCAGTTCTAGCTAGAGAACCTGATCAGGAACCCAGATCAGTGGGAAAAAACCCAAACCACAGAACCAAAAAAAACCAAGATTAAAAATAACGGAGGACAGAAAAAATGGTGGTGCAAGATGAGTTTGGAGGATGGGAGTTATAGAAACTGATTTAAGGTTATGAAATGTCCAGATTGCCAGTTCCTTGCCTGACATGTGCTTCATGCGTAAGTCAAAACTGAACAGGAAGTATGTTTGTGCCAGCTGGCAGTCTGGATATACTCTTAGCTGCCTACACATAAGTGTATGTATGTATTGCTTTATTGATTTTACTCTTTCAAGAAAAGAATAAATGCATTATTAAGCCAGTAACAGCTCTTTTTATTAAAAAACATCACGTGCATGCTAGATTCATATGATAGATGATTCTTTCTCTTATGTAAGATATGTTTTCAAGCTCAAAGCACAGAGTAGCTTTTTTCTTGCTTATCTGTTTTAAATATAGATTTTAAATAAATTGTGAAAGAAAACAGTCTTGTATTATCTTTAGAATCAGTTTTTCTTAAGCTTTTATATTTGTTACACCAAGCAATATCTAAGCAATTAGAGTTTCCAAGAAAACCTCTGGCCTTCTAGAATGATTCTATTATCTTTAAAAAGATTTTTTTATTCATTTCTGTTAACTGAAAACTCACAGTAATAGAATTACTTAAATAAATTAGTTTTTCTCTAATAGACAAAGAGCAGCTTAAATTCTCATTGTTGTTATAAGAAGCATCTTCCTTTCATAATAAACTCTATTATTATAAACCCAGTTGTTAAAAATATAAATTTTATTACCTATTATATAGATAAAATACAAACTGATTTCAGAGCACTTAACATATATATAAGAGAGAGACTAGGAAATCCATCAGGACTGGAAAAAAACCTAAACTCATCACATACTTTTAAAACTAAGTAAGAGGAAAATGGAAATCTAACACCTCAAATGGTAGGTAACACATTTCCTGAAATTTTATATATTATTCTTTGTCATAGCACACTAAGAAGAATTTAATTACTGATGGTGGCACTGTAGAATTTTAGAATGGTCCACTGTATTTTTCAGATCCTTGAAGATTGGGGAAACACTATAACAGTGATGAATAGTTAAAAATTCTGACTTCAAAAGCACTGAAATTAATTTATGTCCTGCAACCACCTCCAGTCACAGTGGTTGGACAAGATGTGTATTTTAAGTTCCCTCCAGCTGTAAGTACTTCTATTCTATTCTATTCTATTCTATTCTATTCTATTCTATCCCCAGTTTGTCCTTCCCTAAGAGGAGTGCTTGTCAGAAAAACAAATTAAGCTTTGTGACCAGGACACTGGCTTTAAGATATCTTGCATACAGCGGCATACAGCACTCACTGTCTCTATCTTTCCTTCACTCTTTGTATTAACATGGCCTCGACACTGTTTTCCTCAATCTATCCAACTATACAGTAGCTTCTAGAGTAAATGGGAGATTGTAAAAGAGATGGCTCCCTAGACACTGAAGATCCAACAGGGAGACTTAGAGAGGATGCTCCTTCCAGAAGGGCAACAAACAACCAGAATCCTAGCCAAGGAATATCTTGTCATATCATCATTGCACAGGTCTGGGTGCAGGAGAGACAAGAACTAGTTCAGGCTAGTTATCTTTTAAAGCCACATAATGAATTCACAGCCTGTTTCCACTTTCCTGGTGTGAAAGAAAAAAAAAAAGTGGAGGGGGGTGCATTGGTCACTTTTAGTCCGTGAAGAGTATCATCCTGACAGCTCTAGGCAAAGAAGCCAGAGCCAGGGTGTTCTCAAGCAGCTGACAGGCTGAGAATTGTAGAAATCTCTGAATGCATAAAACTTATTAACAAATGTAAGAAATAAAACAATAAATGGCAGCCATCAGTTCAGGAAGATGGGCAGGATTGATGCTAGAAGCAGTCATCACAAATTAGACTCAAGGAGAACCTGTCAGTAAAGCAGCATTTCAGGAAAACATATGAATCTCACATCCACCCCCTACAAAGCTCAGACTTTCAAGGAAAATATAATTCCATTAAACATTCAGCTCAGAAAAAGGATCAATAGTCAACCAATTTAGATTCACTTCCCAGTGAGGAAGTTATTAGAAACAATTTGTTGGAAGAAATTTGGAAACATCTTAGGAGAAGTGATTTGGATAGAAACACCCAACAATAATTCACAAGAAAATACAGGAGATAGATTTCCTTTTCTTAGCATGTAGGGCCTCCCAAAGAAACTACTGTTTAGTTGAAACAGAAGATAAAATGCATTACCCATTATAATTTTTTTTTTAATTTCATCTTCCCATGTGGAGAGGTGAACTGGCTGGGATGGAGTTAATTTTCTTCATAGCAGCTCACCTGGCCTGACCACCAAAACCAGTAATGATAGAATGCTCATGTTCAGTGGCTGCTGAGAAGTGCTTGCACAGTGTCAAGACTTTGTTTCTCACCCTGTGTCTCCCCAGTAATCAGAGGGAGGCAGTGGGGTGTGTGTGCACAAGAGTTGGGAGTGTGCATTATCAGGCATATGACTTGAACTTGTCAAAGAGCCATTCCATCCCATACAACATCATGCTCATCTGTAAAAAGAGAAAAGAGAGATTTTAGGGTAGTCAGTTACTCAGGAACTTGGTGGACACAGATCTCTCCATGGACGGTGGAAAGTAATTGCCCTTACATCACTTTTTTTGGGTTTTTTTCTCTCTTCTTCCACTTCTCCACTTATTTAATAACTTTCATCTCGAACCACAAATTTTTTGCTTTTTTTTTTCCTCTCCTCCCATCCCACTGGGGGTGGAGGGAAGTGAGGAAGCAGCTGTGTGGTGCTTAGCTGGCCAGGGTTAATCCACAACAAGAGGGTAAGGGGGCAGATATCATTGCATAGATAAACTACTGAAAAATATAACTGTTGTAAAATGCAAGAAACCATGGGAATTGATGCTCCTTAGGCTGGAAAAAAAGTATTCTGGAGTCCCAGGGTATAACTTACAGCTGTAGCGCCTGTTCATTTATCTTTAGACCTATTTAACTTCATATATGGATTAAAAATAAAAAACCCAAAGAAAAAGATTTTAAAAGCTGTGACTTTGATTATAATTTGGTTAGTAAAAATAAGCCTTCAATACCTGTATACTTCCCCAAAATTAAAAGTTTGTATAGAGATTGTGGTCATGTTTTTGTTTCCTTTGCACTGTAGTGACAGATTAAATTTGGTATTTGAAAAAAACTAAAAGAGAGAAGTACATACATCATCAGTAATGTAAAACATTAAGCTCTGGATTGTGCTAATTACAAAGCATATTTCACATTCTGCCTGCTTAACATATCTTCCCTTTCAATCTAATCCACTTCAGGGGAAAAAACAGAATATCTCAACATTTCTCATTAAGCATTAAAGAGAAGAACCAACTAGTGTTTTCAGAATTTAGAGTGATATTTCTTTTTAAAGATGAATATATTTAGTAGCACAGTAAAGAACAATGCCCTAGCTACTAAAAAGGTTAAGTACTTGCATAATGTTTCCATCTCTTCATTTCTGAAAGAAGTATAATAATAATAATTACACTTTATAATAGAATTTAGTCACTGCCTAACTGTGTTTTGATTTCTCAGGATTAGCAGTTGGTGCTGTAATTGTTATTCCTTCTGATTGCAAGAAGCACAGCATTTAACTAGTCGGTTCTCATTTAGCATTTCACAGACTGCATCCTTTTTGAGACTGATTTACAGGTAATGAAGTAACCTATATTTAGATATTTTTCAGGGGATGATTCTTTTGGTATTTTTAGTTGGAAATGAGATGTGAAAATTCTAGGTATTAAATGAATACTGCTGCTAATATGCATAAAGTTATTGGATTTTTTAAAAAGAGGATTTGAAGTCTTACTTATTTTAAATTGTGTTAAAACAGGAAGCAGAAAATTGACTTGCATATCTGCATTTTATTTAGTTGGCAAGTTCACCCTTCTGACACATAGCATGCAAGAACAGATCAACTGTAACATTCATAAAATGGAATATTTGAATAGTGATTAGGTATTGAATCAATACTTATGTCAAACTAATCTACGAACTTGTTTTATTTATTGGATTGTGTAGCACCTGTCTCTTGACATTTATCAAAGTATGACCAAGAAGGGAAAGATGACCATTATTAAGATTTCCAGTTTTCCTCCAAGTTTCTCTTTTCCATAATGTAAGTTAAAGCATGATTCTGCTCTTTCTTAGTAACAAAATAGCATTACCTCAAAGCTCCACAGCACAGGTACAAATTCCCACTGATCTCCTACAGAGCTAGGATTTCACAATTAACAAAATAATAAATTTTATTTCAGCTTATCAGACATTAAAATGCACTATTTTAGACAACCCAGGTTTTTGGAAATGTTTACTGGAGGGACATCACTATTCCAGTGTTCTGACTGAAGCAGGACTGTTGCCAGGAGTAAGTTGGTTCATTCAGAGTGGTTGGGTCTTATTCTAATCTTAACAGTTTACAAGGATGGAGGTTTCACAGCTGCTCTGAGCAAGACATTCCAGTGCTGCACAGTTAATTTTCTTTCCTGATATTCACTTGACACTCACAGGGCGCTGTTGTTCCTTCTATTAGTGCCCCTTGCACTAACCAGGGAGGTTTAACTCCATAACTTTTGCCACTGCCTTTCAGACAACTGCAGGCCTGTGCAAGACCACAGTTTAGCCTGCTCTTTTTCAGACTAAACAAGACAAGCTTCCTCGGCCTCCCCTTCCAGGTGATGCCAGCTAGACTGTTAACACCCTAGTAACTCCCTCCGGGCAATGTGTGATTTAACCACGTCCTTCTTGAACAGGAGAGTTCAAAACTGAACAGTCTACTGGTGTAGCCTCACCAGTGCCCAGCAGAGGGAGAAAACAACTCTTGATCTAGTGGCCATGATCCTGTTATAGCAAACTATGTGGTTCACAGCTATGTCAACCAAAACTGAAATGCATATCTGAATCCATGTTATTTTGTTTTTTCAGTAATTCTATCCACACTCCCTGCTGTAATGCTATCCCTTACAATGAGGAATGTCTATTTCTATCCTTTGATAATGAAGGATATAAACCTTGTTAGATAACCTGGGGTTTCTAAGTCATCTTCACAGGCTGGCATGGGACATACCAGTTGTCTCCCTATTTTAGAATCAATGCTAAAAGAGGGATTCTGGAAGAGATAATATCCAAGGGATTCTGGATCTACTGGGGCCACATATCCTTTATACAAGTTGCATACGGTCAATGTGTAGTGATAATTTCTGGTATATAGGTATGTTAAAGTTCAAGCTGTAGTTTAAAATAAACATATTCCACATATATAAATTCCCTGCACTATTATCTTTGTTTCTATCCTACCAGATTGCAGTACAATAAATTTGCTCTCTTACATTCTGTTTACATGTCAGTGCTGGACCGGCTGCTTTTGATTTCCCTTATGACATTTCAAATAGTATAAAATATAGACAGTAAAAAAGGAAAAGCTTTCTCTTCTCAGGAATAAAAGTCAAAGAACTCCAACACTGGTAATAATAAACATGAATGGGGTCAGATGGAGCCTTCGTACTCTCTCTTTTTCTATTATATCTCCATGAATAGGAGTCATGGCTTTGAAGTATTTAAGTTTCAAAATCATTTTATCTACCAACCTTTTGGTTCCTTATTACTTCCAGACTACTACTAATGTCTGTGGAAATTGATGGTTACAAAAGTTCACCTAGACAGAGCAAAATGTAGGATGTGAGAATTACTTTTGCTGTCACTCCTGTGTATTTTCGGACATAACACTTTCGAAGAGTATGGGAGCACCTGAAGCTACATGCACTGAGATAAACAGTTTGCCACTAACCTACAATGGGCCAAAGCTTGGAAAACTCTCCTGATCCAGCTATACAAACTGCTCACTCTTGTGAAATGGTTTCAGGTAGAATACCTCCTAATACTAGAGGGTTGTTTAATGGGCATCTTTATTTTTCATTCACAGTGGATTCGTCCATTTCAAAGAGCAAGTACAAGGTCGATGGAGATTTAGGTCCCGTTGGAGTGCTCAAAGTAGAACCAAATGGGATGTAAATGGTCTTGTTATGGACTCAAGGTAAATTCTACACAGATCAAATAGGCCATAGTGTCTCAGTGAGAGACAATGGTTGACAGCAGTAAAGGCCAGAAAAAGCTGTTCAAGTGATAATGTGTATATAAAGTGTCCTCTTTGCCACTTCAGAAATATAAAATTAAGCCTGATGAACTTAGGACCTTGATTAAAGCTTCCACCATGGAGAACTTGAAGAAAGGCAAACTGCTATCAGGTAAACTGGTGTGTAAGTGTTATCACCTAATTTCACAGAGTACACTTATTTACCCTAATTCTTTTCAAACCTCTCTGCTAGTCTGTTTGCATACACTGTTTGCTTTCCTTGTCATCTATTAATCCACTTGAGAGGCTTTCTTTTTGCCTCCCACAGAGCCTGAGTTCCATGTTCCTGAGAATTAACATTAAAACTCTAATTCTTAGCGTTCTAATTCTAACTTTGAAATAAAGGTAAAAACCTCATTTTAGTAAAATTTAAAATACAGTAACCCCCTAGATAAACAAAACTGGCCTCATTTTTTGGATCTTTTCAAAATACTTTCAGAGTTAAAGCAACTCAAAAAAGCTACAAGATAATTGAAAGATTGGCATTGAGCACATTCATAATTTATCTCATAAATTTTCTTCAGTTCATTCATCACCTTTTCAAATATGCAGAAGAGAATTATCTGTAGATAATCCATATTCTTCCTTTAAAAAATCCGTTTAGTAACTATCATTTTTATTTCTTCAATTATAAATTGATTATCTATGCTGCCTAGCTGAATGGCGTGACGTTCATAGACAGTCCTTTTGATGTAATGAGACTGTTCCCAAGTAAATGGACAAAAACAAATTATAAGGACACATTTCCATGGTATATATAAATCAGAAGACCTCATTTCTTTTTGGAATTCTTTGTTTAAAGCAATATGTATTAATTTTTTTTTCACAGTAAGTTATCACAGTTCTCAATTCTCTGCTCCAGAATTGGTATTGTTCTGTGACTTTAATTAGTTTACCCACTGGGAAAATTAAATGCTTCACTGTGTACACAAGAAGTAGTGAATGAAAATGGATTCCCATGGAGATTTCCTAGCAAAAAGTATACATTTATTTTATGCAAACTTGCTGGCTAGTTTTAAATTCTTGCACTATTTAATTTATAATTGTATTTATTTAGTGCAGGTTTGCTTGAAAATTATAGCAGTGATAATCTAATGCTCAGAAAATGGTTGACAGCATTACTGATAAGCATAGTTACTCCATCTTTTCCATGTATCTCTATACATGAGATTTACAGCCAGCTAATATTGTTACAGTACTTATGAAATATGAGCAGATATTGATAAAGTCATAATAGTAAATATGAATAGCTTATGCAGTGTGAACACTATTCTCTGGTATGTAAGCTACAATCTTAGGAAATGAAGTGTCTGTGTTTAGCAACATCGTAGAATAAATGATGACTCATGAACCACTATTCATTTATTTTCCACCTGTTTCTGTGATCTCAGCTCCATAAAACTATTAAGATTTTCATAGTGCTTTTTCCATATTATCTCAGACCTCTGTTCTCCACTATAATTTTCTCAATCCTCTCTCTTGATACTGCTAGTTGACCCTGCTTGTGACGCCCATTGACACCCTACATTACCTCCTTCAATATTCATTCCCATTTGGTAAGGGCATTCCAGTTTCATACTTGTGTTTCACCACATTATTTTATCCATCCTGCTGTTCAGCAGTGGTAAGCTTTTAAGGTAAGCTTATTTTTTATTATACCTTCAGTTACTAACTTTGTAAACATCTCCAAGAGTAGTAACTTGTGTGCTTGTGTCTTTTCTCTCATTTATCACACCTGTGCCCTGACTCAAACTAACAATCCAATAAAAATTTCTAAAACGTCAATTTCCACCTTAAATTTCCTATCATCTTACTTGCACACCTTAAAATTTCTGTGTTGTCTACCGAACCTCTCATGTCTACATCTGTGTCACATCTATGTTCTCCAAAATGTTCTGTATTATATGTGCACCAACATATGCACAGACAAACTTGCATCGGCCTACCATTCTAGTATGCCCAAAGGACCCTGTTTTCATTTTTAAACCAGAGGTTTCATGACACAGCTGAATTACCCAAAATCATTCCACCACGGGGAAGGTACCCTCCATTCCTGGCTACAGGGTGACAGTCCTTTCCTGTGTTTCTTGTGGTCAGACATATCTGATATGAAAGATATGGTAGAATCACAGGATGGCTGAGGCTGGAAGACACTTCTAGGAATCATCTACCTCAGCCTTACGTACCCAGGAAAGTCAGATAGAACAGGTTGTCTAGGACTCTGTCCAGTTTGGGTTATCAGTATCTCCAATGACTGAGATTGGATATTGAGCCTTGGTGGTCTCTCCCTAATGTCTAATATCCTGTAAGCAACAAACCCTCCTGACTGCTCAGCAGACTGTTGCCCTCTGCTGCCACTCACCACTTACTCTTGGTGATGCTCTGGGACTCACTCTCAGCTGACTTTGCTTCTTCATTGGACACAGCTCACAGTTCCCAGTCACTTGCTACTACCAAAGCACTGAAGCCATTCAGGAGCTGGAGATGTGCAGGTGGAACATGAGGAACAGGAACTGTCTTCCTGGTGCTAGAAGACATGAGTTTGCAGCTTTTACTCCAATTTTCCAACCCAACCAACACAGACCTTGCCTGCTCCTCTCCTTTGTACAGCTGTGGAACTCAAACATTAGTACCTTCAGGATCTCAGAAAAGCTTAGGTCACTCTCCTTTTAGTCATCTCTGACATAATGCAGCCTCTTGACCTCAACCTGTAACTCCTGTCCTGTGTAACACAGCATCTTCCCCAGCACACACTGGAAGTGAACAAGTAAATGCTCTGACTCAGCAGCAGGTACCAATCACCTGACTGTCTGGATTTGCAGAGCACCTTCCTCCCTTGGGACCTCAGAAATAGTTGCTGCAGGACTGGTGCCTGTGGTGTCACCACCACTGCAGATCCTGTGTGCTCTGCCCTCAGCAGAGCTGCTGGCCTCACTTCTGTGGCCCCTCCTACTCTGGTACTGCCTCCATTGGCTGTGCTCTGAGCTGGACACATCTAGGCCAAGCTGAAATGTGGTTTGAATTTTCATAATCATTTGGAACTAACCTCTTTGACCAGGAAGTTTAAAATCACAAAGTTTCAAATCACATTGTCTGTCTCACAAAACAGGAGGGCCAGGGAGGAAGAAAGGAGCTGCAGGACTCAGTCCTGAAAGGATGAATGCTTTTAGCTTTAACACTTTTGTTTGCAAAAGGAGGTGGAATCATTGCCTCCCTTCAGGCAAACTTGAGGATGTGCTCTCCTACTCTTGCACATGTTTTCCTTCATTCCCAAGTTTTCAACAGAAGTGACTCATAATTTCAGAGGCAGTTTCAAGGACACAAACTTCAAGGCAATGTAAATATGTCACTGAAACTCCGGGCAAGATGCTGAAGCTTGAGAGCTAACTAAAATGGTTACCTACTTTATTTTCAATTCAGGTGTGCTTATTTTCTCCCTAGATACCCCACTGAGTCTTTGAGAAGCAGTAAAAGAAATATAATACTTCAAATCCCACTGATAGTACTGTTGAATTGTACAAACTGCTTCACTAAATAGGAATGTGAAAATTGGTAAAGGTTTTGACTAATGTGAATAAGACACAGCAGCTAACATCAGTTGGCCCACTGTTTTCCAGAAAGTTTTGTCTCATAGACTAATTAGATAATGAAAATATTAACTCTTATGTTTGTTTTTTTTAAGTTTGTAATTCAATTAGCTAAACAACAAGAATATTAAAAAGGTAAATTTTTCTGGCTTAGAGATATTCTTTTGTTTAAAGAAAAAACTAGCCAAAAAATCTTATTTATTATCAAGTTCAGGAACTGAATGAATTTGCGCTTCACTGTGGAAATCCCTTATTTAACAGTAAAATATAGAAAAACCAATGGAACTTAGAATGTGAATAATGAAAAGTTAAGCAAACAATTATGGTTACCAGACTAACACTGCTCAGTTGAGTAATAGATTATTTTTCTCCCAGATTTTATAAGAAAACTTACAATTTTATTTTCATATAATCCACTAAAATTATTAATGAATGCTAACAATGCTCCTCCATTAAACAACTTGGAAAGATGAAGAGGCTATATGCTTTTGCCAAAGGTAATAATGTCAGCATCTAAAATTAATAGGGCCAAGATGAGAAGTCATTTATTATTTAGTATTTGGTGGTGCTCATATGCTCATTTAGATACTACCATAGGGTTTCTGTTTATTCATTAGTAGAAAACCATAAGAATGTTTTTCAAACAATATCTTGGAGTTTTATTTTTTCTTTAAAAAAAATTATTTCAAAAACCATTTTAACAGTTGCAGAATTATATTGGTTTGATAATATCTGAATGGGGAAACTTTCTCAGCTCCAAGAGAGACAGGAGAGGCAAAATTACACTGAGTTGGGAAATGCCTGGAAGTTATAACCTTCACCTGAGAAAGCAGAAACAGGCTTCAGTTCTAGTTTTGGTTAGTGAATACAAACTATGGTTGTAAGGAGAGATACAATCTCTTTTCCACTAGCCTTCTGACTCAAGAAATAAGTTTAAAAGAGCCTAATCCTCAACCAGAGAGACAAGAGCCTACACATTGCATGACAATTATCTCCAGCCACTGGCTTATAACTATTTTGGGTGGGATCCATTTTCCTTGGACTTTCTTGTCTATTTTTTTCTAACTGAAAGATGAAAAGAAGTCACTGTCTCACCTCGGTAAATTATTTAACTCAGGTCAGCAGAGAATATTTCACAACTGTTCTTATGTCTGCAAAAGGCAATTACCTTAACTGGAAGCTCTGAGTCTAATGTGAGAACTGGCACAAAGATTCAGCTTCCTGACTTTGGGACACATAATTCATAGCAACTATTTTTTTTAATTAATTGATCAAGATTCCCTACTGTTAACAGGGGAGCATAGATTGGTTAACGGGTGAGGTTCTGCTGTGTTGGAGGGCGTGGCTGCAGGGGGTCCAGCAGGAGAGGCTCCTGCCTTGTCTCTAGTGCTGAGTGGAAGAGCTGTGGCTGAGCACACTGGGAGGTATACCCTGAAATACATGAAGAGCAGAAATAAAATATAATAAAGTCATTCCCTGCAGAGTCAGGAAAAAAGGCACTAATTATCACAGCGGAGAGACCTGGTAAGGAGTCAGTTGGATAGTGCACCAAGAAAGGGGCAAAAAGGACTCAGGAGTGAGATAACTTGAGCCTGTTGGGGAAGAACAATCTGGGGATGGAGATTACAAAACTGCAACTCATATTAAGCAGAGAGGCAGGATACTAGCTAGAATAAAGTTTTGGTGGCAAAAAGGTAAAAGTATTAAAGTGTCCTGGAATGTGAATGTAGGAATAGCATTTTTGATGTTCATGAGCATTTGTTGTATGTTTTACTCTGCAGTTCCTCAAAGTACACCTTAAGCACCTGTTATCATTTTCTGTAATAGGATTTAAATGGTTTTATTTCACTTTTTTAACTTCTTGGTGTCTTTCATGTGAATTCCAGATTTTACAGGAGTTAGTAAGCATTTGTTGTTTCTTCATGGTCTGTGGCGATACTGTTTACTTGACAAGTCAGCATTGTTACTAATAGAGAGGTTTTTATTAAATTTACATTCTAAATCTGTTCCTGACTGAGCTACTTGATGGTGGAAAGCATGCACTGTCTCTAAATCTGCTTTCACCACCCTTCAGAAAGCTCATATAGGTAGAAGAAATAGTTAAAATATCCTGACAGGTATGCCATATTATTGGCAATATATGGAAATGAATACCTCAATTACGGTATATGGATATAAAAACAGTTTTGAAAGGGTATAGTGTTAGAAAACTGGCAAACAACAGAAAACATGGTGGTTTTCTGAGTGAAGTTAACTCAGGTATTTGTTATCAGGGCTCAGCTAGTAGTAGGCCATCCTCCATTTCATTCCTGTGTGATGTTATCTGGCTTCCAGCACCAAATTAGAGCTTCCCCAGACCATGCTTCCTCCAGATGCTTTCCACAAAATAGTTGTCTGCCTTGTGATATAGGCATGCATGTTAAATGATTGCAAGAAGAATGAATAAATTGTTTCTTTTCTGTTATTTTACTCATATTGTCAGGAATATAATTGAGTTTTTTTAAAAGCAGGGGAGAGTTTGAATTATCAGTGATGTTCTTGAAAATCAAAGACCTTCTTTCCTTTTTTAGGTGAACATTACATCACACTTTTTATCCTTCCTGACTTTTTGCTAAAAGCTGCTTGAGAGTGCAACAGGATACAAAGGGAATAGTAAAGGATAAATACTCAGGATTTCCAGTCAAAATAATCCTGTAAATTCTCTAACAGAAAATAAATTCAAAACACATTTTCCTGCTACTCATTTTATTTAATTTTATTTGATCTTTATGTTATTCACACTTCTAATTATTTTTAAATTATTGTTTCATTCCAACATGTTTGCATTCTTCAACTTGTTACACGTGAAAGTTAGTAAAAATATTTTTGATTATTCCACACCAGTATCTGGGAAATTATTGAAAATTTTTCATGCATTTTCATAAAAAACTAATGGTTAGAAATTTACTTTTTTTTTTTAAATCAAAATATGAACACCGCATCACTAGGCAAGAATAAGGCTTTAAAAATCTGGTAATTAATTTTGATAAAAGTGGTTAAGACTGGATTAGACTAGAGCTTCTTAGGACATATAGAGGCAATTTTAAAAGAGTACATAAAAGATGTTGCTTCTTTGGTTTGGTACAAGAAAGTTTGAGGAAGAACAAAACTGCTCTCACAAATGTAATCAAGTAGTACACACATATCCTAAAGCTGGCTCTGAAAAGGGACTGTTTTTTGCTTATGTAAGGATTGCATTATGCACATGTCTACGAAAGCAGTAAAAGCATCTAAGCTGTTTGTCCAATTCTTATTTTCTCTAAATTTAATTTACCTCTATAGCAACTATGCATTTACTTTTGCAGTTCTGTACCTTACTCCTTTCTTTGAGGAAGGTACTGTTCTTATTATAAACCTTTTGTGTTTTGGTTACTTGCTCTCCTAGAGCTTGAAATATCCTAGGAAATATTCCTAGGATTTCCTTTATTTATCTTACTTCCTTCAATAATGCTTCCTTTTTACTGTTCCATAGAAGCTGAATAAAGCCTTCTATGATTTGAATACTGTGCATTTTCCCAAGTGTAAACTATAAGACTCCTATGAACCAGTTTCCTTAGTAAAAAAACCCCAAAAACTGCATCTGCCCATCTTTAAAAATGCATGATAATATTTTTATTTTTTCTATTTAGAGATAAACAGTTACATAGTCCTTAAAAGATGTAAGAAGTTGCAGATCTGTTTGCCTCACCTGCAGGTTTATTCTGTAGCATGTGAACACCTGCTCCTTTGTAATTATTGAATGTAAAGAAAGTGGGATATGTTTAATATACGTGCAGTTTCATTTTAATTTTATAAGTCCTTTTTCCATTTCAAAGTTAACTTAGTGTTTTTTAGAGTCAGAATTTTTACCATTAAAAAGAAATGTTCGTTATTTCATGGAATGTCGTTTAAAGGCATCCATGTTTGCTACATGTTCTTATTGTAATTGCAATGTTGTCGTTATTTTTGTTGAGTAATTTAGGGGGAAAAAATAGCACAGCTGAATCACCCTTCAATTTTATAATGTGAACATATTAAAATGTGCTCAGATAGGAATGTTATGCTCAGAACTTTCCTAAAGAGTTGACACAGAACTTTGGGAAGAAATCAGAACCTATAAGTTTAATATTGTGGTGTAGAAACCCTGTTTTTATTATATGGAAGTTCCATTCAATATATATTTAATTTTCATTAATGCATTGAAAAGAGAGAGGTTTTGTGCCACACTGTGTTATCAGCATGAGTCAGAAAAATTTGCGCATTGCAGAGTACAGGTTTAGCCTCTCTTCTAAATGAATATTGAGTTCATACTTTGAAATTTCTAATTTTTTGGTAGGATGATAGCATTGTATTTTTAAGTATTGTTCAAGGCAATTGTTCTGGTCTGTTGGTGTTGAGATTTCAATTTGGACCTCCAGTGTTGCTAAAAAGAGATCAGGTACCCAAAAGAGCTGCTGAGTCTGGCACAGTAAATTCCTCTAACAGTCTTGATGTACTTTCAAGTGACTTTAGAGAAATCAAGATAAGAATCAATGAAAATTTAATAATGATAGAATGATACACTGTACTCTCTATACAGTTATCCAGTACCACACATGGTAACACTCTTTTTCCTGGATCAGAAAGAGAACTCTGAAAAAATTACTCCAAAATATATAGCTCTTTTTTTTCCTGGCTTTTTTTTTTAACTTTCTTAATGACATATGAGTGATAGGAGAGGAAAAGTCTTCTGGCAGTATGATGTATTAAAAGAGTGCCAACAATGAGCAGTTAACCCTCTTTATAGAAAGAAATCCATTTGGGGACAAGGAAATTAGATAAAGATTGTTTAAATAAATTTCTAGGAGTGAATAAATTCGCCTGTTTTACAGAGACCTGAATGCCCTCCTGAAAAAGTTGTGTTTGAGTAATACACAAAGAACAAGACCAGTTCTTGTTACCCAGACAGGAATGGAAGGAGAATTAAAACACTTGGGAAACTTAGATTTTTAATGAAGCCAGAAAGAAACTCAAGGTCAAAAGGGAAATTCATACTTAAAATATCCCACCACAAACTTACCATGAAGACATTAATTTCTTTTTGCCATCATGTGCTATAGGAAGGAGAACATAACCAACAACATTTTTACTCTGTTACATAGCTCCAGTATTACAAGTATACTTCGCTATGTTTTTCTGTGTTTTTACACTCATTAGGGATACCAGAAATCAGATTATGAGAACATAAAACTGCTGAGAATTTCTGAAAATAATAAAAGTGGACTGGGCTTGGAGTGGTTGGAGAATTTGTAAACTCACCTTATCTAAACTCACTACTCCAGTATGACAACATCCTGATCCATGATAAAATGGCCTGCAAGTCATTTTTCAGTTTCTGTTTCGAACTCTTCATCCCAAACTCCCTGCTGAAACATACACATTCTCTATCCTGTTCACACACTCACAGGAACTCTCCCATGGAGAATCAATAACAGAATGACCTTTCCTCATACATAGGTAATTTTTTTCTTCTTGGCTTCTGTGTGGTTATTACCTTGACCTGTTAAATTCTCTTGTAAATACAAGACTTCTAAATCATAGTTTTCTTCTCAAAATGGTTGTGTTTTCTGATCACTTTTAACACTCTTCCTCTCTCACTTAGCACAGAGCAAGCCTGCTACGCTGGGTTCTCCAAAGACATAACTGGAATTTTTAGCAGATTAGTTAGGAGGACAAAGAGATACGTGTATATATATGTACACATAAAGACTCTAGTATTTATCATAATATTATCCACTGAATTCCTTCATGGCTCCTGAGCCACGGATTAGGAGCCTTCAAAAGACATTGATTTAGATTATTTACTAACATCACAAGGCTTACACCTCTCTGGAGCTCAATGCCAAATCTTTCATCGATGTTAACAGGACTCAGGGACAGGCATGACTTTTTAGAATGGGTATCTTTTATTTTCAAGAGTTTTCTGTTTCTGCTACTGCATTTGCCCAAGAGCTATATTTTCTGTACAGTTTTTACTGCTCTCACTTAAGGTCACTGACATGGTGGTTACTATTTTGCTTCATCCCTGACCTAAATTGACAGACAACAGTCACTATGCATGAGTGTTTCTAGAACTGTTTTTATGGGAAAAGAGAAGTAACATTGTTGGTATGGAATTATGATTGAGTTTAAAACAAAAGACTCTATTTCATCAAATATTAGCTATGAACTTGTCTGACAAGTTCCAACTGAAAATGACAAAGACATCCAGACGAGTAGTTTCAAACTTAATAATTTTGTCTGTTTCCATAATACATGTGGTATTGGCAACCCAGCTGGAACGAAGAAAATAAGTGACACTTCCTATCCTAAAGCTAGAAAGGGAAGAAAATGCAGATGACTGATGTATCTACTTGTCTGTTATCAAAAAAGTTGGGGTTTTCTGCTTTTTTTTTTTATTTTTATTTTTTTCCCCTGAAATACCTATACTATGTACTGCACTGAACACATAAACTTTCCTATTTGCATCCATTGTGTACCAAGCTAGGCTACTGTTTTTGGATATTTAGGGAAACAGAATGTGAGCTAGTAAGACAGTGAGATTCATCTGTTGTTTCACTCTAGATCCTAATTTTTCTCTTTTCACAATAAAGAATAACCTAGATAAATAGATCTGATGTGTAAGCCTGTAGTATAGATGTCTGAATTTAGTTCTTCCTTCTAAATACTTGGAGAGTTTAGGGTAGGACTCAATGCCTGAGTAGGCAGAAAAAAATTCTGCTGCATGGGGGTGGCACTTGGCTTAGAAGTTGGCACTCAAGGCAAAGAAGTTGCTGATTTAGGCATCTCCACACTGAGAGTGTTGCTGAAAAGATCTTTCCAGATCCCTTTTCCTCAACACAGAAATTAGTTTTTACCTAAATCTCATTTTCAGTGTATACAGGAAATCATACCTATGGCCTTGTCAACACTGCTATAAATTGGAGATTAAATTTTACTGACATGGATAGAAATATTGTCCCTTTAACCTGTTATAAATCAGTAGCTATACATAAATTGACCAAATCTTTGCTGATTTCCATCTAAAAACAATCTATCATGCTGAATTTATTTGAAGTTTAGCGAGTTCTGTCCAATTGATATCTGTAACATGGTAGTTGCTCACCACCAATTAAAATGCCATGTAGACCTAGATTTTTATTTTTTTTTTTTGGCAAATGCAAAGAGGTGCTGAATTTTTTTTTTGTTTGCTTTGTTGAGAAAACAAAGTATTTATCACTGGCTCTGGAATGAAAGCTAGTTGTTATTGTTTTACATCTGCTGAAGAAAATCGAGGTTTCATTTCATACATTAAGCCGGGTGAATCAGATTGCATATGACACCTCTCCTGTGTGACAAATGGGTTTCTAAAGTATTACTTGCACAGCATAATGGTAATTTGTCTACTTGGAGGCTGTAACAAACACATTACATTTTTGTTTAACGGTTATAATTTATCATTCCAATCCACAGAATACTTTATTCCTCAACAGGGGATAAATAGGATGTCAACACTGAAGTTACATTTGTTTCCCAAAAGCAGCACTACTAATTCATTCTTGTGTCTCCCCATAAGTAGTAGCCAGGCTGAGTCTGGGGGATTGTATTTTTAAGAACAGTCAAAAAATTGTTCTGAAGAAAGAACCATGCTGCATGACTGCTCCCTGCTCATTTGAGGAAGTGTAGCACTATGGGGAGATGCCATAGAACACTTTTATTTTCGTCTATTTGAGATGGAAGTTGTGACTGCTTTATCTATATTTGTTGATATGGGCTTAGAGAACATTTTTATATCAAAGTAAATCTTTTTTCTCTGCATTACTCCTTAGAAAGTTTTGCTTGTCCATGTCAGCTTGAAAAAAGAAAAAAAATCCTTAGCTTCAGAAAACCTTTATAAATGCAATACTGCAACCAGAGAGAAAAATATTCTCATATTGCATAAAATATATACAATAGAAAGTTTCAGTAACAATATTTAAGATAAATATAGACACACCCATTGTGGCTTTTATGTGCTGGACATGTAAGAAATGTTATCAATGTAACTTTTCAAATAAAATAAATATATGGTAATCATAAATAATCTCATTAAATATTACTCTGAGATACCCTCAGCTGCATTTTAGCTCTAACAAGTTTAGCACAGCAGTGGCCATTTTTATATAAGTGAGTAATTAAGAGTTGCAGATTGCTCAAGATGATTTCTTCCAGATTAGAAAATAAAAGTAGATTCAGTATTTCTTCAGGTGCAGTTTATCTTTCATCTTAAAGACAGAAATCTAGGTTTTCTGTAGGTGTCTGTTCTAAAATAGATTAGACTATTTCTGTTGAGCAGGACCTATGATGACCATCCAATCCAACTCCCTGACCAATTCAGAGCTTACCAAAAGTTACAAAATGCTGTTAAGGGCTTCATCTAAATACCTCTTAAACACTGACAAGCTGGGGGCATTGACCAGCAGTCCAGGAAGCCTGCTCCAGTGTTTGAACACTCACTCTTTAAAGAAGTGCTTCCTACGTCCAGTCCTGAAGCATATTTAAATCACTTCCATGTGCCCTATCACTGGATCCCAGAGGAAGAGACCAGAACCTCCCTATCCACTTGCCCTCCTCAGGAACCTCTAGAAAGCAATAAAATTACCCCTCTTTTTCTCCAAACTAGACAAACACAAAGCCCTCAGCCATTCCTCAAAGGATTTACCTTCCACACATTTCACCAGCTTTGCTGTTCTCCTCTGGAGACATCAAAGGACCTTTATGTCCATCTTAACTTGTGGGGCCCAGAACTGCACACGAGTGATTGAGGTGAGGTGAGGCCATACCAGTGATGAACACAGTGGGCTAATCACCTCTTTTGACTGGCTTCCTATGCTGTATTTGAGTCACAGCTTGTTATACTCTATTTTATGCACCCCAGGATGCCATTTGCCCCTGCTGTGGTTTAACTCCAGCTGGCAGCTAAATATGACACAGCCCCTCTCTCAACCCCCTCCCTAGTGCCGTGGGGAGGGAGAATCAGAAAATAAAGGAGAACCCATAGTTTGACAAAAGAAAGATTAGAACAGTTTAATACTTAAAATTTTAAAAACTCAAAATAATAATAATAATGGTAATAAAAAGGGTACCTCCCCCTTTAAAAAAAATTTAAAAGAGAATGACACTTGATGCCCAATATGATTTCTCACCACCTACTGACTCATGCACAGCCCATCTCCAAGCACTGTTTGACCCTTCCCATCCAACTCCCCATAGTTTATACACTGAGAATGAAATTCTATGTTATGGAATATCCCTTTGGCCAGATCAAGCTGGCTGTCCCAGTCATGCTTCTTCATAGTTTCTTCTGCCCCTGCTTGCTGGAAGAGCATGGGAAACTGAAAAATCCTTGGCTTAGTGTCAGAAGTGCTCAGCAACCCCTAAACCATCACTGTATCAACAGTATTATTTTCATACTGAATCCAAACCATAGCACTGTACCAACTATTAGGAAGAAAAATAACTCTATCCCAGCCAAAACCAGGACAGTTCTAATGACTGCAAGAGCACCTGCTGAGTACTGTTGAGCTTATCATCAGCCAGCATCCCTTTCTTCAGGGTTTCTCTCCAGATACCCTCTCCCAACTTGTTATTATGGCCAGCATTACTCCATCCCAGGTGCAGTTTGGCTGGTTAAATTTCCCAGAGTCCTAGTTACAGAGAGGAGGGCAGAGCACTAGATAAACACTGTAACATCAGGATAGCTGGCACCTGGCAATGGGCAGTTTTACCCGGTAAAGTGAATGATTAGAGGTCTTGGGGCCAAAATAATCTCAACCTACTCTCAAACTTTCAGTGGGTAAGGGGGCCGGCTCATTGGCGTGGAGCCATGCTATGGAATGTGAGGGCTCAGGGGGCCACTTCTGGTAAGCAGAACTCGCTCTCTGGGATGAACTGAATGCCGGGTTAAGGCATCCAATGCTGACACTCATCAGAGCCCAGAAAAGATGTTGGTTAATCTAGATAGCAGAATGGTGGCCATGGCAGTCAGAATCGGCCAAGGAGTGTGTAAAAACTCACCTGGTGAATCAACTAGCTCTGAAAAGGGATGGTGCTGGGACAGGCAGCCTGGCGCCATGTGAGTGGTGGCGGGTGTTACAGCCCCCAGCAGGTCTCGCCGGATCCTGGGGCCAAGGGAGAGGACTGCTGCCACACCTTCCTCCCCACCAGTTGGCAGAAATCCTCCCCTGATATCCCCCTATTGGTTGCTCTTTTGTGTCCACCTCATTTCTCCAGTGGGCTGCATCAGCCTAGCATGTGCACGAATCAGGGGCTGTTGTTGAAAGCCCATGGTGTAATGAAGGTGAGGGCCAGGGCGCGCTGGCTGAGGTGGCATCCCAGGGCATGTGTTGCACCTGGCAGCTCCAGGCGCACGGCCACTCCGTCTTGCCCAGTGCCCTCTCGGAGGGCCGGGAAGGTGGAGCATGAGTATCCATGCTAGGACCTGAGAAATGGTGAACTATGCCTGGCAGGGCGAAGCCAGAGGAAACTCTAGTGGAAGTCTGTAACCATCCTTACATGCAAATTGGTCGTCCCACCTGGGCCTAGGGGAGAGAGAGACTAATTGAACCATCCTGTAGCTGGTTCCCTCCAGAAGTTCCCTTAGGAACAGGGGCACTAGACAATCTCCTTTTGTTCTTCGTCCCCCTAATCCTTACCCAGAATTCAAAAACACATCAACTCTAATTGTTGTGCAGTTAAGAGCTGTGCAGTCAAATATTTCCCTTTATGTACAGTTCAACCCTTCCACTTCATCTTTCCTGGCAATTATGCAACATTACCAAATGTCTAAAAGTGCTCTACTCCATAAAAAATGAAAAAAAAACTTTTTTTCTTCTATTCACATTGGGATTACTTTTTTCTACAATTATCATTTCTCCACAGGTAGCAAAAATTGTTTTATTGGTAAAGAAATTTAAATTTTTTTAAAGGATTAAGATTTTTAGTCTATTTCTCCCTTACCCTCATACTGGGCCCTCATAATTTTTGCTCCTTGTTCCCACAAAGTAAGCAAAAGAACCTCATTAGATGCTTAGTTGCTGTTTAGTAAAATTATTTATAAATGTTTATTAAAACATTTATAACATTAAAATATGTAAACTAATTTAATTCTGAAAATAAATATGAGATCAACTACATGAACAAGAAAGCCATGATTCACTCTTACAGTAAATCTTTTTAGATCTTCCAGTACTGTATCAAAAGTGTCATAACTGCATGATACAAAATGATGATCTGATATAAATACACTCTGTTATTTTAATTCCTTTCAGAAATACATGGTGGGTTATCATTGTACTGTCACACTTTATGTAAAATTTTAAATATAGTTTATTCATGATTTTATGCAAAATCATGTATAGGCTGTCCTCTTACAGTTGGCATAAAAATAACAAAAGGTTTTGTCAACTGTATAAGGTCTGCCTATTTCAAAAGAAGAAGTGCAGACCAAATACATTTATGTGATTTATTCTGTTTTCTGGAGTCTTTCAACAGTTATACGATTAACAATCATGGAAGAAATTTGAGACAACCACTGCTCTGTGAAATCAGTAAATTTTATGCCCAATCTATTGCATTATATTAACATAGGTTTCTGCAGAATTAAAGTTTAATATGCTGCAATCTTGTCAAGGGCAATATAATTTCACAGAGCAACCAATCTGGTGCAATGGCCTAACATAAAACTGCTAAATTTATGTCTTGGTTTAGGACAACTACACAGGGTGGACAGTCCAAAATGTGTTACCTCCCTTTTTGAGTTTTAACCACTCCCATTTCCCCAATAAGCAGAGAGGAATGCAGGAAGATATAGGAGAAAAGATAACAGTATCCCAAAAAATGAAACACCAACAGGCAAAACAACAATAATAATCTCTAGAAACAAAGGTGTCCGACCCTCAGACTTCCCAGGAATGAAGAAACCAAAATGGTGGAGAAAGCCTCCCCTCAAGATGGCGCCCTCTGCGGACAGATCCACGGTCTGAAAGGCAAAGGCAAAATGGCCGACAAGCCCCTCCTCTCTGACCACATGTGGAGAGAGAGAGAGAACAAAGTGAAAAACAACACAGCAGCCAAAGCTCCGTGGCTACTAAAACTAAAAAAAAACCCCAACAGAGAACAGGGACAAAGCAAAAAGAAAACCTTGAGTCCAAACAGTCCGATGCCTCTCAAGCTCTGTGCTTGAGGCCACTTGATAGGACCTTTCTCTCTCCTGATGGCGGCAACTCTGTTGACAATGGCAGCTGGAAAAAAACCTCTGGAATTGGGATAGCAGTCACCTTGTGGTGTCAATTTCTCTGCCTCTTCCTCAGCTAGCTGGACCCACTTGGCGCTGGCACTGCACTCTGAGTAGCTGGTGGCTGCAGGGAATGTGCGTGGGGGGAAGAAACGGTGCCATTAACACCAAAAACAAGCAGCTCCCACCTCCACAGGTCCTGCTGCAGACGGGAATTTGTGTGATTTGCCCTGAAGTAGCCTGGGATTGCCAAGAGACTGCAGTTTCTTGGACATCTAAGCTAGGATAGGAGCTTGCAGAGAAACAGAAGGTTTCTGCCTTGTGCTGTCTCAGTTTCCTGGTGGAAATGAAAGAGAAAGGTCCAGAGGCATCTGCCTGAGCAACCCCAGCTCTTAAGAAAAACCCCAGCACATCCAATCTACCAAACCCGGGACCAGAACCCCCAGTTCCATCTTGCAGCCTCCAGGACTTTACAGGAACAGTTACAATTTTGGGTCATATGATGTAGCATGGATATAGAATACAATACATAACTTTTAAGCTACCCATGACAATGCATCAAACAAAAAAATGTGTAACAGTTTCATGTGTATGTCTTCATTCATGTTTATGTCTTCACGTTTTTTAGGGAGCAATAAAAAAAGCTATTGCATAGAAAGAAAGGAAAAGGTTGTTAAGAAAAAAAAGCAACACTTTTGTGTTAATAGTGCCTGTCACTGCAGATCCTGCAGAGAAACTTCCCAAAGAGACTTTCCCTGCTTCTAGAACTGTATGACTCAGTTTAAAAATTAGAAATGTTAGGTTTATGATTAAAAAAATAAGAAATTATTTGATTAAGTTGAAATGAAACTGAGTGATGCAGAAAAATTATAATTTTATAGAATCAAAGTGACTGATTTGTCAGAGACCTTAGCAGTCAGAAAGTCCACTGATTTCATGCTTATAAAATAGGTTAAGGAATTTAATACTTAATCTGAAATTCAATTTTGTTATGATGGAAATAATATAAAAATAATAACATGAATTGCAATGGAGAATGAATGAATGTAAGCTGCTTCCTACATGGGCAAAACTAGAGCACTGAAACACTTCTAGCTCTAAATGTGAGCCATGCTGAATGTTTAGTTAAAAAGTATTGAAGGATTCCAAATTTAAACAAGGGTATTGGGGAGGGGGCAATGAATCATTGCAATGTGAATGTGTAAAGCTCAAATAGACGCTGTTTACTGGTTAACAGAATTAGTTGACAGATGAAACAGAAAGCTATCAATATTCAAAATTTCCCATCAGCTTTTTTTTTTTTAATTAAAGGCAATATTAGAAATATTTTTAAGATGTTTCTTTTAATCAGATAACTTGCCATGTCTTTGTAAACAATAGTGTGGAAACCTATGATTTATGCTGACGAACTTCTGGGAATAGGGAAATATATTTTCATGCCATATATATTAAGTACAGATCTTTTAGGATAGCAACACTGAGATTTTATATAGCACTTCTTATGATGCTTCTTCTGCAGGAGTGGGATTTGGGTTTGAAAAACAAAAATGTTTTTCTGTATACTTGTCTAGGTGTCTGAATTCTCTGAGCTCCTTAATTCACAATGGCTACAAATAGATTTTTCTCTCTGATGGCTCCACAAAATTATGCAGGGCCTAGTAAACAAGGTCTTGTCCACATGCATACTGCAGCTACTCTGGGGCATCATAATGCATAAAGCAAATCGAAAAAGAGGAAATAAGAACATGACAAGAGTTTTTAGGGCTAAGTATTTCTTACAATTTTCCATGGTAAAAATTAATTTTCATGTCTCTGGAAAACCAGAGGACACATTATGATTTTAAGTTACCAGTATAGCAAGATGTTGTCACTAATATCGTATTCAATTAGGAGGCAAGTACATGCAAAGGTCATCCGTAAGTTTATTCTTTTTTTATGTAGGCAATAGTGTTGAGGTGCACAGCCTGGTGTATGTGTTAATGAGGGGCTGTCCTGGGGCCTTGGAGTCCCAGCCTGTAACTACAGATCAACCCTGTTAACAAACAGGAGGGACCTTGCTTGTTAATAAACTAAGGATTTATTAACCTAAAGGCAGACCCAAAGCCAGGACCCCAAACACAGGGGTGCAGGGGTTTTTATACAGGGGAGGTTTCAGGAGAGGGAACAGATTTGGGGAGACTTTAGGGGAGGAGCATAAAGTGGGGTTAACAAAGCTTAAACCAATGGGGTAATACAGGGGAAGGAAACAATTCAAATAAAGCAATGTGGTATTGAGGGACATGGAACTTTCCAGAACAAGGGGCTGGTACAAGGGAAGATCGGACACTGAGGGGAGGAGGAACTGGGACTGTTTGGGAATAAGGGGTAGGACTAGGACAGGATTGACAACTGGAATAGGAGGGCATAATTTATACCAAACCATTGACATAGGGGATAACAGAACAAACCATTGGAGAAAAACACACCACAACACAATAATATATTATATTTATTCCTCGAGCATGAAAAAGTCCTTCTATGACATATATAGGCCAATTCACATGAATGGCAAGATTTTTACATCATAACTATACCACAATTCACTTTTGCATGGGACTGCTGCCAATTTGTCTTCCATATACAGCGTAACCTTTAAAAATACTTAAGGGCTATTTTATTTTATGTATCGACAGTCTGGAAATTTAGTTATAAACAGCACAAGTATAGAATATTCAAAGAAGTTATAAAAAGATGCAAAATGCAATCAAATTCTATTTTTTTTTCTTGTAAAGAAAATCTGACATCTCAGAAATCCTGGAAAATGTAAGTGCTTGTCTATAATCACATATTTTAGATTTGAAAGTCATGGGATAGTATGCCTTAAAACCATACCACATTTCTAAATACAGAAAAAATTGTCTGTCACAGAACTGTACATCATTGACCTGAGGCATCATAGGATTAGGTTTGGGGAAAATAGTGTTATTGAGATGGGGAGGAGAGGCATCTAGCAAAGTCACAAAAACAGCAAAGTCTAGTTGAAGCCCTTTTGGATCCTAAATCAACTCATGAAAAATAAGTAGAAATCCGATAAATGCTTATGTAGCTGTGTTATTCTTATGCATAAAACGCAAATTCTATTTACGGAGGTTGTTGAATATTTGTACGTGCTAGTGAAGTTATTAGGAGGAAGTCTTTCTCCACCACCTTCTCCTGCAATTTGCTAGCCTGTGTGGAAAAGAGACTAATATCCTCCCTAGTCTGCTTTTTATGCTCTGTGCCGGTGGAGAAGGCTCTGTTGAATGGCACCCAAAACATCCAGTTATCTGGAAAATGGTTGCTGTAAGCAGTCTGTGGGCTAGATACCTGGTACAGGCAAATTTGGTAACCTTTAGTCATTTCCTCTGTAGTTGGCTGATGTTTCTGGAACTTTGTTTTTGTTTGCTTGAAATACACAGCCTGTGGTTCCACTTTGTAGACTTCACTGACAGTATTTTTAAAAATAATGGATATTTGTGCTGTGATAGGCACAGTGGTGTTCATGCTGCCACCCTTACCTGAGAAACCCCAGGTGAAGTTGCTTTTCAGGCTTAGTACATTGAAAGTCAGTGTCTTGGATCCTATGCTAACTTGGATAAAAGAATTGGGAATTACTTCCTCCTTTTTTAACTGTGCCACTATACACACAGAGAAACTTTATAAAAATGCAATCTACATAAAAACATGATTAACAGGGAAAGTACATACATGAAAATACATTCTTCATGAATAAGTTGCTTTGAATTCTACCCAATATTTGATATTGTATTTCTATTTAATAACTGTACATATAAAGATGTATTGGGGTGATAAGGAGTTTTCCTCTGAATAATTCTGATGGCAGAAATACAAAATGATGAAATATTGTTTGGGGAATATATGAAGCTTTAATAAACAAGGGTAGGGAAGAAACTAATTTATAGTTTGAAAAGGTGAAAATTCATCAGGGAGATGCATTCTGAAAATAAAGTGTAGATTCTTCTGGATTGTTTCTTCCTTGCTCCAGACAAAAGTGAGAATATTATCTATTTTTCTACTAATGCAAAATTTTTTTTTTCTTCATATCTGGGTTGCATCCAATTTAAATAACTACATGTCCAAGTGGATTCAGGGACAAATTTGTTCTAGATGGGCTTTTCCACAATGAATATGTGCTTATGATTAGGGTTCTCATAGAACAAATGGAAACTCCTTCAATGACAAAACATTAATTAGGAGCTCTGTGTAAGAGCTATGCCAACACAGAAGCACAGAATGATGGGGATTTGAATGCAATTTCTACAAGAAGTACTAGCTAAATTTAACAGTTAAAATTGAAATAGATAGATAATGATCTTTCTAGAGGCTCTTTCCAGCCTGTCTGTTCTCTTTCAGCATGCATAATATAAGGACTTCTTTTTGAGAGTGAGAAACACATGCCCAGAACAAGCTAATGGGTGAACATGATATTTTTTTATACCTGATACATTTATTCTTTGATCTGAATGAGGATGAAAACATGTCATACCTGACACATTTCAATTTGCACTTAGGGGGAAGATATCTTAGATTTCTTGATACCTTTTATCTAAATTCCAAACTAGAGAAAAGGTGGAGAATAAGCAAAGGGTTTATTTCACTTGTTCTATTTCAACAATAATGAACTTAGTATTCTATAATATGATAAATATACTATACTATACTATACTATACTATAATATAATATAATATAATATAACTAATATAATAGAATATAATCAATATTTGGCCCCTGTTATGTCAAAGTGATGGAAAAAAGTCACACTTTATGTAAATAACTTTGAAATAGTTCCTGTAGAATCCAAGCAAAGAAAAGGCGAATCAGAATGAGTACAACAAAAATATACTAAAAAGCAATGTATTTTTGAGAAAACCTATCCCTTGTCTAAATGTTATATATATCATATTGATAAAGAGCTAGAATCATGCTTGCTTAATTTCAAAACATCTTGGAGGGAATATTTTTGTGAGATAATTTATTATGTATGTATTTATGTTCATACACATATTTATGTAACACCCCTTCTAGTTTAGATGAGAAACTTTAAATACCTCAGGCAGAGTAGTTTCTTCTATTCTCTCTTGGAGTAGATAAATTCACTAAGACAAGACTGGAGTTACAGGAACCAGATAACCAAACTTTTTGCTGACAAAAACCCAAACCTGTCTAACATTCCCAAATGTCCTGTTTATGTAATAAAGGAATAGTTCCTTTGATTTACCTTTAAAGTCAATATCCTAATTAGTCTTACCAATCTGTAAATGGGAAAATTTAAGTGAATGCATTTGGGGAAAACGTACAAAATACAAATATACAAGAATATGTATCTTCCCCCTCCTCCACATCTGAACACAAAGGGTATTTTAGTTAGTTGAGTGTAAGCCATTAATAATTTAACATTTCTTTCTTAAAGAACTAGATAAATCCAAATACCTCTTGGGGATTTTATCCCAGAATTTTGTGGAAGGGGTTTTAATCTCCCTGAATTAATAAAATCAAAGCTAATTTGAAAGGCTTGACAAGCTAAATAAGATTTGACTCATAGATAAAGAAGCCTTATAATAAACTGGTTTTCAGTTGATATTTGTGAGACCTATAAATTATGCATCACTGCTTTGAAAGTCTGTATAAAAATTAAAGTGAGAGATCATTTCTTTTTGGACAGGAAATAGCTTTAAGCTATTTTGAAATGGGATAAAGGGAGAAAAAGGATAGAGAAGGAAAGACCTGAAGGGACTTTAGTTTTATTTCACATCAAATTTGATGTGGTAAGCATTCACAAGCTTTCCTTTTTTGTTAGGTATGAGAAATCCTTACATTTAATAAATCTGATCTTTTGTCTTTTTTTTTTTTTTTTTTTTGCTCTATCAAATTTAAGATCTGGAGGTAAATCTATCCAAAGCAGGTTTTTTAAGATGTTGTAAGTCCAATATCAAAATCAAAAAGAGCTACTCTGACTGCTGTCTGTCAGTTATGAGGGTATGAATTCTCTATTCCCTTCCTCATCTTTTGTGAAAGCCAGTTATTCTAAGTGGCAAAAGTCTACTACTTGGGGTCCATCAATGAAGGGAGGGAATAAAATGCTTAATTTTCAGTTCCCTTGGGGTTGTTGTCTTAGAATGAATATATTTTCCTTAAAAATGCAAAAGAGGATCCCTAGAAGCACATATCAGGATGCAAATGGTAGTTAAAATAAATTTGTGGAGCAGAAACAGAATTAAAGAACCTGTTAGTTGCCTAAACTATAAATACATTTTGGAAAAAATAACCAAATTGAGTAGCACTAGAGCAAAGCATCCAGGGTATCTGCATGAGAGAATTTATGTCTGCCAGCAATTTTATCATTTCAGATTTCAACTTAAGGATCATAGATTTCTAATGTAGGATTTTCAAGCCTTAAAAATTCAATAAACCTTTGGCAAATACCAAATATTAAATTAAAAATTTAATGTTTATTGCAAGTTTTTATTTTCATAAATATAGATAAAATTAAGCTCTACTCCTTGACTGATGAGCATTTTCTCTACAGCTGTTAAAATAGTGTATCTATGTATTCTTAACTATGTCAAAATTAGTTTCTAATCCAATAACTTTATCTATTGCTCTTCATCTACCTATTGCTCTTCATCTCTGTCAAGGTAGATGAAGAGCATATTAATTATTTTCTCAAAAATACTTAATATGAATTGGTAAAGTCTTTCTCCTCTAATGGATCAAAACCAGCACCACATTCCTGGTAGTGTTCAGTCAAAGTCTTGATTTTTGAAGCTTTTTTTAGTTGCTTGTTTTCTATTCCTTTGATAGTTCTGGAGTCACCAATTGCAAAATTTGATTTAAAAATTACTAATAATACTTCATAAAAATATAAAATCCTTTTAATGAACTTATATTTATGATAAAAATCCATACTTGGGTTTACAACCTAAGTCATAATACAATAGAAGTACAGACTCTTCCTATGTAAAAATTGACAATCCTGCAATGACAGTTTCTTGACAGAGACTCATTAGAAGTCAGCAGAGGAACTAGTACCATTACAGTTCCTGAGTAGCCAAGAACAGTAGGTTTCCTTACACAGTCCTAGATTATTGCCATTTATTTCCAATGTATATGGAAATATTGTCATATCTGGACACAAGGAGCCATGCTGTATGCTTTGACAGGAGTGTGTTACATTTGAAAGCGTCCTCCATCTGTTTTGAATGAACGTGATTCTGTCTGGCATGCATTTCCTGTATACTTTTCAAAATATAAAGCAACAACTCTAAACACATTGTGTTCAGGCTCTGATAGCACATGTAAACTGCCACATAGCATATTTTCTTTCCTTTCTGGAGAAAAGGCCTGGAGGGGCTTTCTAGAAACCCTTAGTCATTCATTCCAAATCTCTTCCTGAATATTGGATTATTTTTATAGTATTGACTTTGCACCCTTTCACAGCATTATTTCTTTGTCAAGTTGTTAGTACTACATTGTCTTCATTGATTTGATAATGTGTGTACCTATTTGATTCAATATTCTTGTGAGAAGGTTATTCTAATTTTGCTGTAGCTCAATTAAGAACAGACACTCTATTCCTCACATAGTAAATATAGATAACATGACTATTTTGTGATATTTTACCACTCAATTTTTCTGCTTGTGATTCAATATTGATGCTCTAAATTTTCAAAAGAAACAACAAAAATTTGAAGGATTTTATCTCCCCTCCAGATGTAATTAAGAAACTTAAGGAAAGCTGCCAAAAATTTCTTTCCTTTGTGTTTAATAGGTTAGCTGAAGCCACGAAGAAAGAGTGTACAGACATGAAGCTAACCATAATTGTGTCTTTTAGTGTAAATGGCACAGTATCACAAGCATGTCCATTTAGGAACTCTTCAGTGGAGCTGTAGGAGACTGTGTCCATCATTGTCTTCTCTTGTAAATTCTCTAGCTCCAATCTAGCAAGAAGATAAAAGTATTTATTGTAGGTCCACAAAACCTCCACCTCCAGGGGAAATTTTGCACTCTTAATTGGTTTCATGACCTCTATTCCTCAGCCTTGTTCAGGTACTTGTGATGTGTTCCCACTTGCAGCCTTGGTACCACTAGCACAGTCCTGCTGTATGTTTATGGTTGGTTTTTGGACTCATTTGCAGGAAGCTAGCTCAACTTTATAGCTGTAATTAACATCCTGTAAAATATAAATCTCAGTTCTTGAAACCCAGATAGAACTTACTTTTTCTGCAGCATTATATAGTATTTCAGCCTACTGACAAATGTGACTGCATAGTGGTTATATAAGGAGTGTGTTACAAACAGTTCACGGTGATATGCTGACCAACTGAAAAGTATTATGTGTGTGGGAGTTTCTATTTTTCCCCAAATTATAAGGCTGAAAGCAGGGTGTACTGTTCCATTTCTGCTAGTTTTATCCTGCACAGTGCTTCTTCAGACACGGTCAGTTGCATGAAGTCACTCAAAGAAAATGTTTTTCAAGGATGGCTTACAATGACAACTTCAATTTTAGTAGTGATATCTTCCACAGACTTTGTATTTTTCAAACCTTTAAGAGATAATGAACTAGCTGGTAAAGACAGTGCTGAAATGCCTCACACTGTGACTTGTTCCATTTACCACTAACTTCCTTCCTGTTACCCCTAGGCTATTCAGGAATATAAATCCTATAGGATCATTACAAAAAAATTTAAAGTGTTCACAGCTTTCACCTTTTTCTGGGAATGGTTTCAGTGAGACATACTGAAGGTATACCTAGGCAGCAATTCTTTCACTGCCAGCACAAATTGGTGATGTTGAGGTAGTGTATAGGAGGGAGGGCTGATGCAGAGTGATAAATCCATCAATGTATTCTCCCAGCACCTAAAAATCCAATTTGTATGGATTTTATGGGTAGAAACAGCATAATTATGCTTATTAAGCACTGTCGGTTTTCTCTTTCATGAATCTTGCTTTTCTGATAGTATGTTTGTTCTCAGATAACATGAAAATTTTTGGCATAGTCCCTGTAAACTCCAAGTCTTTTGGTGCATAGTTCAAGAAGAACGGGGCAGGATACTGAACTAGGGGTTTTGGACTGGCCAATGAAATGCTGACTTTTAAGATGACACTTTCCTACAGTGTTAGAAGGCTATTTTGGAGACCCTAGTGAGGCTAGGTGAGCCCCATCCTGAGGCAGACTGGGTAGAAAGTCTTTCTTTGTCCAAGTTCTCAAGAACATCTCCCACACAGACTAGTTTAGAATTAACCAGCTAATGTTCCATACACAGCTAGACCCTTTAGAACCACCTGATCTCAACCATCATAAGTCACCAGGGGCATTTCACATTTGTAATGTGCCAAAAAATGTGAATGGTACACTGCCAGGTAGAAAACTGAGAGAGAGATCATACTTGTTGCCATTTTCCATATTTTCTGTCATAATATGGAAGCAATATGGAAGTCCTTTCTGGTTTACAAATAATACATAGAAGAACTGCAAATAATAGAGCAATTTTCACATGTAGACCTTAATTTTATTTCAGGATAATATTTTAAATGTTTTACAGTATTTTAAAACTTTTATCGTCACTGTAATAATGCATTTTATACAGTTGTGTTTATTCTTTTTTCTGTGTAGGTGTCCTGGTTTCAGCTGAGAAAGTATTAATTTTCTTCTTAGTAGGTGTAGAAAAAAACCAACCAAGGTAAAATAAAGTGAACTGATGAGAGACTCAAAACTACATTTTTTAGGCTAGGTAAATTGAGTCATCCATCTAATAATAGACCTTCATGCTGAGAGTCTTATATAAATTATTATTCTGCAGCAGAGAGAATTTGTGCAATGGAATGGGACAATTTAAAAAAAAAAGTTGAAGGACACATTCATAAGCACAATAACAAGGTGTTTTTGTCATTAAAATTATTTAAAGCAAGGAAAAACTACACAAAGGAGCCTGGGGGTGGGGTTGTTATTTATTTTTTCTCTCTTTTTCTCCAGTTGTTCTAATCTACACTGATTTTCACACCTTAAAAAATAAAAATCAGTAATATTACTTCATATTGTTATTTTTCTTGCTGAAGTATTGTAATGGTCCAAGTTTCACTTTTAGCACTCAGCAGCCTGGTAATGAAATGCTGAACAGAGAACAAAATATACCGAATATAAAATCTAAGTAGCAAGTGCTTTCCACATATGGGAACTAGTATGTCTTATTCTGACTACACTTCTAATGCAAGTTTGATAAAACATGGATGGAAAGAGTTTGAAATGTTTATTTAGTATGAGCTTTCTAGAATTATTTCAATACTTCAAATAAGGTTGAACTTGGATGAAAATCTCTTTAAACAGAAGAAAACCCATTACTAACAGGACTGGAGAAGCCTATATGACTGTAGGAAAAGTCTTTCAAAACTGTGAAGTTAAAATGAATGGGGAACTGGGGTTCCTTTAAGATTTAGACAGTTTAGGAAAGTTAAGGAGTCACCCAACCTGCAAGGGAAATCATGCAGCATCCTTTTTCAGACAGTGTGTGTTGTTCAGCATCTGGACAGAGTTAGACAAGAACAAATGGGTGAAATATTACAGCGACTTCTTCTCCCATGGTTTTCTGAATTACTAATTCTGTATCCTAGTCCAGAAAATTAGATCATTCCTTTTCTAGAATTACTTTTTTTTTGAGGCAAACTCCCATATGTATGATAAAAAATGTCTATAGGCCACTTTTGTGTGAGATGTGTAAAGAACTTAGTGAATCTTTGAATTTATTGAATTTATTGACAAGTTGCTTCACTATTGGGCTAACTATACTATTAGAAAAAGTGTGAAATATATTTTTGAAAGTACCAATAGATTATAAAGCAGTCTGCAGATAAGAATACTTTCTATTCCCAAACCTTATTTTCTGAGAATAATTTTTTATCCCAGATAATTATCACAGAAAAAACATATGGTATTAAATAAAATATAAAATTTGATAAGAAAGCTCAGCTATGTGAGGAGAAATTTCAGGATCTATTTTTTATCTGTTGCAGATCTGTAGCCATATATGCCCAAAGACATTAGCATATCAAAATTTTTCTATAGTTTCTCATTATTTTATAGCCGAAAGGTAAAAAATAATTGACTTTTCAAGGCAATGATGGAATTGCATTGTGATTATTTAGAAAAGTATTAATAAATATGAAAGTGTAGG
Source organism: Melozone crissalis (assembly GCF_028551555.1). Classification (NCBI taxonomy): domain Eukaryota; kingdom Metazoa; phylum Chordata; class Aves; order Passeriformes; family Passerellidae; genus Melozone; species Melozone crissalis. The sequence goes on along the minus strand of NW_026535791.1, from coordinate 53,818,479 downwards.
AAATTCAAATTTGAACTTTGATACTGTCTCCTTGCTTTAATAGTTAAGAGGGTTAATAGTGAAATTCAGAAAACAGTTTTGTCTTCACAATATCCACAGTAAAATGAAAATTATTATTTGCTTTTCTGCAATTTCCCAGATAATTTATCATGTGATACAACAGAACAGACAATCTATAATTCATTACTTGGTCTGTGTAATAAAAATTGTACACTATTTTTTTTTTTTGTCTTTCAAAAAGAGACTTGCAATAAGATAATTTTCAATATTTGGAAAATTTGAGGTACTGCTATAATAATATTTTTGACTTGATGTGCTTAATGTTGGAATGGAGTTTAAGATGCTCGGGGCATTATCAGGTGTTGCCTTTTATGCTAGGCATCTCTTACTGGCATGTGTAAGTTTATCTGAAAGGATGAATAACACACACTTTCAGTGACTATTATTTTTGGTTTTCTTGCACTGTACTAAGAGAATGGTTAGCTTTATTATACAATGAATTCCCTTTTATGAAAAATCATTGGAAGCAATTTGTCATCTAGTAACTGGCCAAAACCACAGTTATTATATGAAAACGCATATGACAAAATAGAAGCCTTTCAGAAAGGATGCACAGTAGGATCAGGGAAGTGCCTCCTGTACTGGACAGTGCTGGGGCTGCACCTCAGTGGTTCGTTGGCTCTGGGAGCTGTTGGTGTTTGGCCAGGAGAAGAGGAGGCTCAGGGGTGACCTTATTCCTGTTTACAGATACATGAAGAAGTTATAGCCAGGTGGTGGCCAGCCTGTGCTCCCAGGCAACCAATGACAGGATGAGAAGTGGTGTGAAACTGCGCCAGAGGAGTTCAGGCTGGACACCCGGAGGAATTTCTTCACAGAAGGGGTTGGCAAGCATTGGGATGGATTGCCCAGGAAGGTGGAGTCACCATCCCTGGAGATGTTCAAGAAACGTAACAAAATACATGACAAAAATGATGAAATAAATAGTTTGGTACAAGAGTTTTTTTGCATGTGTCAAGAGTCTTGTCAAAGGAAATGACAAAGATTTCTATCTTCAGATCCTGTTTTTCACTGTTTAATAAAGCTAAAGAAACCAGTCATATTTTAGATTTAGTAACAGAAATAATAATTTTTTTCTACTTGAATGGAAATTTCACCCTCTAGGCAAAATTTTTGGACTCTAGTGCTAGACTTTCAGATTAAAGTATACTTTCACTAGGCATACAATAGTCATTATTTATTGAAAGGTTTATTGAAACATATTTTTAAAATAAGATTATATTCTCTCTTGTTTTAGCTGGCCTTGGCTTATTCTGGTTTATACTCTTAAATGACTAATGGAAGGAGAGCCACTGGTTATGGATAAGTTACCTCTATCTGCAGTCAAAAATCATGCTTCATATTAGACACACTAATGGTGGACAAGCAGACATAGTTCTGTTTTCTTCCATCCATCTACTGAATTTGTACCTAAATTCCTTTCCTTTCCCAAATATCTGGACATATCGCTTATTAGCAATCCAAGAGTTGTGGTTCTGTTCTGCTTTATAAGACAAAACAACACAAAAGGGTCATCACAGGGTACGTGCCTCTCAAAATCAGAGTTCATGTTCCATTTTCCCGGTTCTCCGCTGGCACCTTGCATTACTGTCACATCTAAGTGGTTTTTGCAGAAATGACATTTTGAATACCTTGCAAAAGAGTTGCTTTTTACTATCTTCTGCTCTGAAGGGTAGCTAAGGATTAGGCTTCTTTGTTCACTCCTCTTGCATGGTTATCAGAGCCTGTGTCATTTCAAACAAGACTGTCTCAGTGCCTGACCATGCTGGGGCTAAAGCCGGTTTTGAATGCCGTCCATTTGCAATTTTACCATTCTCTATTTGCTGCCATGGGCGGCCACTACTTTGGCTAGATGTTTCAAAAGGAATTCCCAAATTGCCAGTAATGTGCCTATCCAAGGATAGCCAAGGAGCATTAAAATGTTTTTGTTAGTCAACTGACCATACTTCATAATCTGAAATTTGGCAGTGGATGTCAGAGCATTTTTTTCTGAAGCATATTTGGGTGTGGGATTCGGTTTGCTTTGAGATTATATAACTGAGTAATAAAGAAATTATGCCAGGCCCAATTGGTTTTTGGTTAGTATTTTGGTGCTTGCTTTCTTTTTTTTTTCTTTTAGTCTGCGATCTGAAGTCTACTACTTATAGTATTTTGGGGAAGGACACTTTTTCAATTCTCCTGCTTCTGTACAGATCTGAAATATAACAAAAGTGAATTTAGTGATATGAGTGATGAGTGATATGGGCAGATTGAAGAGCATTTCTTATAGTCATACTAGAGTAATAATAATAACAATAATAACAATAACAATAACAATAACAACAACAATAATAATAATAATAATAATAATCATCATCATCATCATCAACAACGTCATCATCATCATCATCATCATCATCATCATCATCATCATCATCATCCTGTATCCTTCAATGGAGTTAAAAGCTGCAAAAAGAAGCAGCTTTAAAGAAATGTGTGTGTATGCTTTGCTCAGCAGTTAGTATTCTGAATCAAGGGCTGAAGAAAGAGGTAGATAGTGGCATTTATTTCCATAGAAAATATCAAGAAAGGACTTGTTCTGAGAGAAACTAAATACAGTCTTTTGTTAGGTGTATTCCTTTTGGTCTGAAATTTGTTAGAGGACTTTCAGCTTGTCTTCATTCAGCTTTACAAGAAGTTCCTGAGGTCAGGTTGCAAAAAACTTCAGAGAGACATGAATATTTTAAGTTATTTGAAGTGATTGAATAAAAAGATATTTGTTAGAAAGTTGCAATTCTCAATTTACAGTGAAATCCACTTCAACATCTTCATTCAACAGATCAATCTGGAAAGGCAGGTGTCATTCACTCTGTTAAGGAAAGGGCAAACAATATCTAATACTTACTATTCTACTATCACACTTCTCCAATTTTTGAAAAATTCCATAAATATTTGAGGAAGGTCAAAGGTTGTAGTTAAATATTGTGATTGTCACTAAAAGTACCTTCTGAAAACAAATAAATATAATGATTTTTTGCGTAGATATTTGAGGTGTTTCCAGATGCATTTACGTGTGTTGAAATACAGAACAATTGACAATGGCCAAACAGTAATACTCACATTGGTAGAATCTTCCCGTTGAGCCCATAGGCATATCACAGGTGCTTGATACATTCTGTACCAGGAGGACTTGCTCATAGGTTTGTCAAACTGGTAACTTTTCAGAAAATATGTTATTTGGGTTAATCAGTATTTGAAAATCTGCCATAAGCAGCTCAGGTTACAATACCTAGGTTGACATTTTACTTTCCAGTCAGATGAATTTATAGTCCTATTCTAAAATCTGTAGGGACACATCCAAGTCGCTCTGCCTTCTTAGGTTTCCTTGGCTTTTTTTCCCTTTATTGTTATCCCCTTTGCTTGATCTAGTCCTCAAAACAATACAAATGATATCCATATAAATGATATACATATATACATATATGTATATGTACACATATACAAATGATTCTTTAATATTGCACACAAGAGGATTTTCAAATTTTTCAATGACAATACTGAAATGTCATGATAGAATTTGATCACGAACACAGATTAGACATCACCACCACAGGTTTCAGTAAGCTTTTCCTTTAACTGATGTCTGATTACCACTTAAATTGTTTCACACCATTAGTTACCTAGGATTTTAGTGATCATTAGTGGGTCTGAAATTGAACAAGATAAAAGGAAGCTTTGTTTTCAATTCAGGGGATGGTCTGCTTTTTTTCATGCAGGGTCATTTGCCACTGAAGAGGTGTGTGCTGCTAATTAAAGTTTATTTTATGCATAATTGTATTCTGTTATGAATAATAATGGTATGTTCAAGTTAGGCAGGATATTCTTTACTTTTTCTTAAATATTGAGCACTTAATGGTTTTGTACACCTGCATAAGTTGGATGCAGTTTACTTTGTAATGCTATTCTCATTCATTTCTACCATAAGCTGTATTTCAGTGTTTTGGGGATATTTATGTCTACACAGAACATGTATCATCATAAACCTGGACAAAGTCGATGGTACTGTTTCCCACTGACTTATATGGTTGGTACTACTGCCTCTGAGCTATGGTGTGGGGCACCCTGTATGGAATCAAATCATTGTGAGGTTGTCTAAGAAGTCTATACTGAATTTCAGTTAATATGTAGGACTTCACTGTCAGTATGGAAGGATAGTGATCTTGAAAAATTTTATTTAATATGAATTTTAAATAAGATTAATTTGTTCAATTCCTTAAGGCTGTTGTAATAAAATCAGAAAATTATCTTGAGTGTTGTTCTCTGGCAGAGTTCAATATATAAAAGAAAACTCAAGACTCTTCCTGAGCATTTCCAGAAGAAGTTAACTGCAGGTCTCAGTGGAAGGATTGTGATACTAGAATAATAACCTCAAACTGGAACCGAAGTGGTGATTAAATATAACCACTGCCCTTTTGAAACAGCACAAGAGAATTTTCTTCAAACAACTACATGTGCTGCACATTAACATAACAGGTACCTTGCGATGTGAAAAGGAGTTTCATTTTGCCATAATGCGTTCTCTTTGTCTTGTCTTGAGTGATCACAATACTATCCCATAGCCGTTAAAGTTACTTGTTTGTGGCTCTTATTTCAAAGCTTTTAGAGCAGAATATGGTTGTCAACATGCTTGTTCTCACAGGCATATTTTCCATCTGTGATGAAATAGATGCCTGTATAAGAGTTAGAGTCTTAAGATTGTCTTATTATGCACTACAGCACCACTTCTACATTTCATATCCATAAAAACATAGTGCTATAATTAATTTCCTAGTCTCATAAAGATTTGATCTGATTTGATTTAAGAAGCTGCAAGTTCTGTGCTGAAGGTTAGACATCTCTATGTAAAGACAATTTTCACTTTCCACTATTGCTTTGATCAGCATTATTGTAAAAATAAAAAATAAAAGGAGCAGAAACAGTATTGTAAAGTGCTTTTTAATTATGACATATGCCACAGTATCTATTTTGCAATTCCCTTTTAATTGCTGAGCAAGGTGCAATAATTAAGTCTTGAATTTGAAGCCCTTAATTTGGTTGTATTGTTTGTTAAGGGGAAAAGGTTATACCACTACAGAGAGTATGAGATTTTCTGCAGTCATAAACGTTATTTTGACTTTAATAACAATTTTGAAGGAGCACTAAATTTTTCAACTTTTTCTCACAGCTGAAGCGCTGTCGAATTATTCATTTAACTGTGAATCCATGTCAAAATAACCCTAATTTCTGCTAGCTAAACAAGTACTGGAGGAAAAAGAGAACAGAAATAATAAAAACCTGTTGAAAGTCAAAAGCAAAGGGCAGGTCTCTCTTCCTTCCATCTCCTGAATTTAGTGCCTAACCTTAGGCACTAAATTCAGGAGCTCTGTGTGGTAGTGTTTCTTTGTAAGGCAAGAGACAAACTCATTCATTTGGGGCTAAGTCTTCCTGAAACTTGAATCATTCAATAGAAGCCTGCCTTTCTTTAATTCCCCCAGGAAGGATGGTAATTTTCTAATCAGGAATTTTCAGCCTATTGTGATTTGCCACAAAGCTGAGCTGCTCCAAATGCATATAATTGCTCAATGATACAAGCCTTCTGCCTCTTCTTCTCTGCATTCTTGGATAATGTTTCCTGGGTTTTCACCTGCTGATACTGGAAGTGGTTTGATTCTGAAGTTATTTAGGACACTGAACATCCAATAAATATTTGTACTTTATTTTATTAGGTTTTGGTGCCTTATTAAGTGGTTTCACTGCAAAATACATTTGAGCACCAGAGGTAATTTGTGTCACATGATCAGCTTTTTTATAAACCTTTACTTTAGCTAAAAGGTCAAGAGGATGACACAGGATTGAAATATTGGTTTGTATGAAGGGAACCTGAGGTTTGAAACACTTACATATCCATATAAGCTAATAATGCATTTGAAAGAATCACTGAGGTAAGGGAAGAGATAGCATTTTAATAACTAGGGTTTATTATCTCAGGTTAAACCTGAGAGACATCATTCTCTGGTTATTCCTGATTCATATTTGTTGAGAATGTCTTTTGCAACTATAAAGATGAGAAAAGGGCTTCTTACTTTTAGATGAAGATACAACTGCAAACTTCGACTTGTCATTTTCATAAAGAAATGCCAGTCAGTAGACTGACACAGGCAAATTATTGTGCCATGTAATTCAAACATGAGTTTCATGTAGGTCATGTAATTTGCTAAATGTTCTGTCAGTTTACTAAATGAACTGGCAATCTATATTCAACTTTTTTTTTTACTACCGTGGACTTGAATAGAAAAGTCAGGAGTTTTGCATTTGCAACAAAGATTGCCATGAAGCCTCTATTCTTGCAATGAATCAAGAATTGTAGAAGCAGAATATGTATAGAAACTGTCAATTTGATAAGCTGTGTTCACATCTCTGTCTCATATTTCCTCTGTGATTTCACTTTCAAGAACAACTTCCAAACAAATTTGAAATCAAAAGAACATCGTTCAAGCATTCAGTTACACTTGAAATCAAAGACATGCTTTGCATTATTCTGGCAAGTTAGTATAGCATATTTTAAAGGAACAGAGAATTTTGTCTGAAGATGTCACAGAAGAAGCAGAGATGTTTTTCTGAGTTTATGAAAAACTTGAAAATATTGCCTTGTGTCACAAGGAACTCATTTATTTACAATACTTCCAGGTCAAATTTGTAAAGTCATTGTATTTGGATAGCTTGCATTGAGAAACTGAAATGGCAGTAGAATTGAATCTCAGCCTTTTATATTGATATTGGTCTTCTCTTCCATGTACAACTGATTACAATTTTTGTAGATTTCTCAGTTGCATTGTGGTGAACACAAACCTTTTTAAAGTGAAATATAAGAATATTTCACTTTTAAAGTGAAATATAAGAATGTTATTTTGCTCTGTTACTATTGCTGTTTGTTGTTATTTATTATCAGGTTTTATTATTATGACTTAAAAAGTCATCAGGAAGAATTATTATTGCTGTTAATGCATCCAAATGAGCTAAGTAATACTAATTCTTTTTTTCTAAAAATAGTTGCTCTACTTCAGAAAAGATGCTGCTTTTGACAACATGCCTGAGAGTTCATAAGTGTTATTAGTGTTAATGAAATATTGATGGTTTTATTGTATTACTTCTCCATGAAAAATCACAATGAAATCCACTTAATATCGGGTATTCAAAGATAATTTTATTTTCTCCTGTGTTTGCAATTAAAAGTTTCAGTCTCTTTAAATGTTTTTAATACAGATTTATCAAACTAATTGTGGGATAGTCCCTGCCAAAATATATCCAGCAGAGAGGTATTTGCGAGGTTTAAAAGCTGACCAATTTTGCCTTTGAAAATGGTCAATGAGAAGCCTTTTAATGAATGTATAGCCTCAAATACCTAAAATCTCACACTTAGAGGAAATCTATCTATCTCAATTTAGACAGACTATTCACAATATACAGTATCTGTGAGGATTATTGTTTTTCACTACTGCTATTACTATTACTATCAGAAGAACATGAGGAAATTGTGGATTTCTCACCATCTCAAATATTTTCAGGAAAGTTTATTCTAGACAACTTTTGACTTGAGAAGAGTTGGCCTGGATTTGAAACTGAGAGTGTAATACAATGTCGAGATTTTTGCATGTCTCTTATGAGCTATACTTTGCTTTGCTGAACTACATAAAGGGCAGTCCTATGGCTTAAACCTTGGAGTGAAGGAGGAGGAAACCATTAGGTGTGTTGAACTTTTCATTTTCAAGTGGATTTCTGTTTCAAGGACAGCAACCCACTCCAACTGCATATAGTTTCAAAATCTTCCTACGGTAGGCATTCACATCTGACATTAATAGTCATATGTCTTCCTGAATGAGAAACCCTAGTAATCCCTGCTCCTCCCCACCAATTGCCTTTCCTTCTTGTTCCACTTCTGACCTCTGAAAGATTCTTCTGTTTTATCTCCCATTCTGAATCACCTATGAAAAATGGCAACTGTTATTTTTACAAAAAACATGGACTGCATAAAGTCAGAAATAGAGAATAATCTAGGAAATCAAAAGCAATTTGAATTCATAATAAATCAATCTTTGCATCCAAGAACACCAAAATTAGCTTCAACCTACAGTAATAAAACAATTTGTATGCATTTTAATTATTTTATTCTTCCAGCCTAGTAGTGAGTTGCTAGCTGTGACAAAAAATTCTTGACCACAACCAGAGACAATAAAATACTTGGATTTTCCCCCCCATATATATATATAAAAATATAATTATTTTGTGTAAATCTATATATGGTCTAAATTAGGTACTTCAGCTGAAGTGATTGTAGTTAGAAAGAAAAAAGTTCTTGTCAGAGAATTGAATTCTGTTTTATTAAGCTGGCCCAAGACAAGTGTATATAGCTCACATTTAGGTCAATAGTATTCACAGCTTACTTAATGAAAGGGTGTGAAACAGATGTCACAGATGTCAAAAGGATTGAAAAGGCTGGAGGCTTTCTTTCAGTCATGCTTGAAGGATGATATCTTTCTAAGATTTTCCTGAGAAACGACAGAAGAGATTGAGTTTTCCAAAGAACAATACAAATAGCCATGGAGTGCTTATCTTAAATTATCCCTTGCCAGCTAAACAACACCATTTGAATCACTAGCTTTATTCCCATTTTTTATAGATTATTACATTAAAAATATATGGCAGAATATTATTTTATTTTAGAGTGATCTTTTGTTTGTCTTACCAAGGGTTGACTGTTTTAAACCCATGATATTTGGTGAATCAAACCCCACATTTTTAGATATGTAACCTACCTCAATTCAAATTTACATTTTTAGATATGTAACCTACCTCAGCCAACAGAGTTATGTGAGATACTGAAGGTAGTTTATTGGTGTACCACATTTACACAGGAAAACTACAGCTTCCTAGCAGAAATCTCCTATTTTGACAGCTGGGTCTAGCTTTAGCAAATTGTGAATTGCCCTCATACACAATAAAGTTTCTGCACAGCCCCTTTTAATGACTTCTCTTCATTGTCTGAGCAGTAATTTCAAAATCTAATTACAGACTAAATTAAGTTGGCTTATTATGGTCTCCTCCTTTTCCTCTCACTTACCAAAATCACCATGCCTTCCCTGCTGACATCTGAAATGCAGTTCCACTTCATGGAGGTGAGACCTGTATTTATATCTCCCAGGTGTATGTCTTTTCATTTAACTCTACTGGCATACATGCGTTAATGTGTCTTGGCCAATAACCTGACCACTATAGTTATCACTCCAGCAATGCCTGTAAACATTACATGTTTTATCAGTGTTCCTGTTTCCTTTCAGGTTTTCCACATCTGTTGACAAGATTTTCAGTACACTCAGTCAAAAGCAGATCACTGTATGTGACTACTGGTAGAAGATCTGTTTATGATTATTTCTATAGATCTATAATGTAGCTGGGGTTTAGGATATTGAAATTCTATTTTGATTTCATTCTGGCAATACTTTTAATAAAAACTCTGGTTTTTCCCTTCCACACCTTGAATAAGTTTTGTGATATCTGATAGCAAAGCAGATCTGATGAAAATCTCCAAAATCTAATTCTAAGAGGTTGCAAAGCAATGTAAATTTCTGAAGAGCCCTGAACAGAAAGTTCTGCCAAGAAAAGTTACAGACAGTAGCAAAGAAAACTTTATTTGCCCTTTGTGGTATTTTTACAGGAAGTTAATTTCTTAATTTATTAAGTAAGCTCATTTTAAAGTGATAAAGCCCAAACATTTGCAGTAAAACTTTCTCTTATGAACAAAAAAAATTTGTTGCTATGACAACTTAAAATTCTTTAGACCTTACTGTCTGATGTAATTTTCTAAAGTTAGCCACTTTCACAAATTAAATATTTCAAGTAATAATTTATGACAATCAATCCATGTGCTTCTTGGGGAAAACCCATGCATTTTAAGATTAGAACAAAAATCTTTCTTTAAAATGTTTACATCTCATGTAAATGGACACTTGCACAAACATTCATTCAGTTAAGTATGTGTACTACTAGTGTAGCTATCACAAGGTTATTTAGAGTTTCATTTTGAAGGGAAAAAACACCCTTGTATTGGAAGGAGCTACTTGGATTTTTGTTTGGTTGTATTTTTTTCTCATTGTTTTTGTAGGGAAAGCACAGAACTATATTGACAATAAGAGAAGAAAAACCTGAAGCTGAACTTTCACCTAGGGACAGTTCCCAACCTGATAATTTTTACACATTTTCTGAGAGATATTTTTTGCAACCATATTGACAGTCTCTACAGCAAAACACAGTGATTTGTGTTTGAATTTGCAGGCAGGAAGGAATTTATTTTGAAGTGTTAAGAAAAAATTATTTCATGACAAAATTTTTAAGGCAGCCTCCACTTTTATCTGGCAGACTGTATATGCTGTCATCACACCAAGGCAGTCTACATAAAATAAAATATATTTGCTGAACTTTTGTAGGTACTAACAGAATGAGTGAAACCAATAAAAGTGGTCATTTTAATGGCAAATTCTAAATGTAAGCCTTTTAGAAAGAGAATAATCTAATATGATTGCAAACCTCCCATAAGGTTCTGATAACTGAATTTGGTTTTGCATGCCTTTTATTGTTGTAATGGTTGTCACTGTTAATAAACCTGGCTCAGTCTAGTAGATAATAGTGTGACTGTACCATAATGCCTTATACATTTTCCAAGCTGCACATTAAGCTAATAATGTCATACTGCATGCTCTCACACAATGCAGAAAGTTACCAAGAATTTATGCAGAGCTCACAGTTATTTAACAGGCTAACTGGATTATCCAGGAAGGGGAGTCTTTTGTTAGCTGAATTGGTTTGGCCATGTAAGTATTTACAACAGGAGATTCCTGCAGCTGCAAGCATGAGTTCACTGCTGTGTGAGAGAAGGAGAGAGGCTTGCTTAGCCAATTAAGAGATGCAGCGTAGTGATTGCTCCAGGCAGGCAAAATGTCAACATCAATTTCAGGTTGCTCACATTAAACCAATCAGCAATAGACTTTGTTTCAGCTTCTGCTCTCTTGCAGGTTTTTGGTTAAATTAAATTTTATAGACAGGCAAATTGAACTGAGCCCTTCACCGTTTTGAAGCAGGTTTTCTGCTTGTGCAAGTGAAGGTTAATAGGAAATGCAAATATCATATGCATACCAATAATTCTTTTAAAATGTTTCACCTTCTGCACTACCCTTCAAGTCAATTTCCTTCCATGTAGAAGTGCTTCACTTTGAGTTCCCTAGAGTTAGGCATTTGAAAACATATAGGCAGCACAAATACAAATTGTATTAAGTATTCCTGTTTTTTTAAGTGAAACCCAAACAAGATATGTTGTCCAATTTCATTTAGATACAGAGATTTGATGGTGTCTGTAATTTAATCTTGTTTCAAAGCAACATTCCCTTCCAACACAGAGAAGTTGTACTTTCCAGCTCTTCTATTAAATTTTTAGTTGCTGTAGGGAAACATCTGAGGAAGTGTTCTTCTCAAAAAGTGCCGTAGATATTCCCTTTCTCCTAATATGTATATAATGGGCTTCAAAGGTAATTTCATTATTTTTTTCAGACAAAGACTATCTCTCAAGTACACCTGTTTCACATTTCAAGTGCTTTGTGTGCTTTTTTAGCCCTAATGGTGGTTTCCTCTGGAAAGAGATTCTGGCTAGGTGGTTCCTGGCTCAGACTTCCATGGTATCCAGCAAGTGTGAGTCCAACTTTCCAGTGAAAAAATGCTGAAGGGAAGATAGTACATTTTTCCACAGTTTAGCCCTTAGATAAATTTTTCCTTCTCTATTAAAGAGACAACCCTTTCAGGCTGATCTAAAAAGTAAATCATTTGGATGAATCTGATCCAGCCATGCAGCAAGGCCATTCTATCCTTGTGGGGAAAAAAAAAAAAAAAAAAGAAAGAAGACTTATCCGTTATATATTATGACAGTTTCAGGTCTTTGGACTATAATCATCACAACTGCTTGATCAACCCATGGATGGGTGTCCTCAGAAATCTTACCACCAGAATTATGAATGTGATTTATGAGTAATTTTGCATGCCATGGATACAAAAGTTGGGAAGTTGTTTATCTAAACGTGGGTAGCATCACCTTTGTCAGACAGTCCCTAAACACTGTCCAAACCTTCTGGTACTGTTGGAGATGTCATAGGACTGAATTCATTATTCAAAAAGGCTGGGCACAGATTACTTCTGCTTTACACACTTCTTTGTCAGATTCTTTCAGAATCACAACATTTAAAGATTTATTTAGATTTTTCAATGTGGTTTGATCAAACACATCATTTGAGCACAAGAGGCTTCCTAGAAGAGAATTTGGAGAATAGACACATATGTTTTTCGGTTCTTAGGGGTTGGTCTACATAAGATTATCTGAATTTATGTCAGCAAAGTATTCCCAAATGAATGATCATGCAATCTTTGTACAAACACAAGTAATTTTTTCAGTTTCTGGTGCTATGGCAGTCTGTAGCAGCTGGATGAGAGCTTAATGTTAGCCTTGTCATTGTTAATAATGTCATGTTTTATTCTGTACAGTTGCTACCAAAGGAACTAAATCCACCAAGATCACATTTGCTGGAGAGAAAAAAAAATAGATTTGTTTTGTTTTCTTATTGCAATATGAAAGAAAATGAAAAAACTTATTTGTGATCAATTATATGAGTTGCCCTTTTTTTTCCACAGAAGGTAATGCATGTTCTGAACTCTAAGGACCCTTACCTGGTACTTATCAGATTTTTTTTTGCAGTACTTTGTGATATGCAACCTGCATCCTCCATTTACATTTTAACTTCTCGGCATGAATGCAATGAAAATGTTATTCTCCTTTGATTATCTTAACAGTTTTTTCAGTCTAAAGATTTTGAATTGCTCCATGCTCCATGTGTATTAGGTGCTTGATTGCAGTGACTGAATGATTTACCAATCAGAAGTGCCTTATATTTTTCTGCCAGAGGAAAGGATGTGTCAGGGCTTAGAGGTATTTATTGGAAAGATATTTACCTACTTTTAAATGTAATGATCACTTTCCTTTACAAGATACAGACACATCTAGTTAAAGAAGAAATTCTTGCTTATTATTTTGTTTTTCTTTTTTGAGTTGGGTTTATAATTTTTTAAGAGGAGAAGAAGATGAAAAAAAAAGCAGACAGGAGAGTTTTAAAGAAATTTTCTCATCAGTTCAGGCTTATCTCTTTCTAAGTTTTTCTTTTTTTGGGAAAGGGTCTGCACTCCAACTAGTCTGAACTACCCAAGTTCAGGACAAATAAAATATGCAGAAATTCTGGACAAGTTAAAATAATTAACATTGTTAAGTTAATTTGTGAGAACATCTTGATTGTCTGACAGTAAGACCCCACCTGGTATGATGATTCTGAGTGCAAAGAGTACAAGATGTTTATCGTTTGGGTTAAGGAAAATGTAATCCTATTCCATTACTCACATTCTGGGAATCAACAGTTCAGAGCCTGTCTTAGGGTGACTTTATCATAGTATTGTATCCCCTGACGACTACTTTATGCCCAGGAATGGCTCCTGTAACTTTAAGCTGGGTCCAAGAGAGAAGGGGAAACCAGGGAAATTCTTTCAGCCATCTGTGTTCAAACACACACCTACTGTGTTCTGTCAGCTCTGCTGTGCAGCGGAGAGAGGGTGTATGCTCTGCTTTTAGCCAGCTTCTTTTTGTTAGCTGAAGCAAAAAGTTTTCCTGGGACTGCATACAGCATTTCTCCATTGACTTCTGTGGCTTCTCCTGCAACTGTTGAGTTCAACTCCAGTCCAAGAGCAAACCACCACCGGAGCTGAAGAGGATGCCCTGGATGCCACATCCCTGCTCCAGACCTCAGGAGAAGCTGAGCAGGACTCTAAATCCACCAGCTTTCTCCACAGCAAGAAAGTTCAAATATTAATAGTTATTCTTTTTCTCCTGTGCCTGTGTGCACTCTGCTTGTTAAAGAAATAGGTTCTTTTCACTTTCCCGAAAGAAATTCCTTTTTTAGGAGAGGTAGAGATTCATGGGAGAGGGAGTGCCAAAACCTGCCTTCTTTAGAGAGGACATTCATTCCAGATGTTTCCTCCTCCTGAACTCATCTCAAACATAGACAAAATCTGTTAAGTTGAAGGCTACATCTAAATTATTTTGCTTAAATGTGTTGTCCAGCAATAAAAATTCTCTTTTAACATCTGCTCTTTTGTTGTATTTGGTATATGTCAGCAATGTGCAACGCATTCATCCTATGTATAAGGGGAAGGAAAAGTTCTTGCTTCTTTTCTGTCTTGACATTTCCTTCTCATTCGTGTAATATGTAGACTCCATTGGCTCTTGGGCTCTTCAGGTAGGAGGTCTGATTTATGGAATACATCTACCAAATTCTAAATAATTTGCTTGCACAGAAAGTCTCTTTGTCCCTGATAATTTCTCTGCACTTTCTAGTTAGAGGATTTTTGGTTTGAAATGGAGCAGGCAGAGCTATGCATAATAGTCAAGGTGTTTACTTACCAGCAACTGTTAATATCACAAGGTTGTTTTCTGACTTATTCTCCATTCCTTTCTCAACAATTTTTCACACAGATTTTTTTTTTTTGATTGCTAGGGAAAACTGAGTTGACATTTTGAGAGATAAGCAGCTGTGGCTTTGAACTCTAAGTGGTAATATATAATCTAGATCCACCACTGTCTACATGTGCAGTGATGACTAACCATGTCTTTAAGGTTGACTCCTTTTAGTGAGAAATATTAATGCCTCCTTGCCCCTGTGTTGTTCTCTACACCATCAAATAATGTCTTACCTCACGCAAAAACATCTTTTTTTGGCCTTTCTAAATTAACCCTATCTTAAGTATTGTCTATGATTTTTCAAAGATGTAAAATATAAAGTGCAGGTCTTTTCTGCTTCAAAGATGGACAATTCCATATTTAATTTCCTGAATTATTACTTTGCAATAGACACATTTTGTATTCAACACTATATTTTTAGTAATTTACAGAGAAGAAATATTAGGTTTTATTTTGCTATTATCAATCACTGAGACATTAACTTTCATTTTATAATTTAGTTTAGTAGCAGAGTGAAGTCTGAAATAACTGGCTTTTTTGAACTGTCAGCAAGAAAGACAACAGACAATTACAGAAAGGAATTTAATTAACAGTATAGTTCTATTGGACAATTAAAAAAGCGTATTTATTCATCCTATGTAAATAACTAGAAGTACTGAAGCATTATCCAATACTAAGTAAGACATATTTTAAAAAACCCAAAAAACAAACAGAAAAACCCAAGTTATAAGAACCCATATAAAATTTTCTTTACTTTAAGAAACCATCTAACCAATTATTAATTCAGATCAGGTGAAATTCAAAACCCGAGATGATGTTTTGGCTAATGATGAAAAGGAGTCTTCATGTACAGAATGCTATGCATGCAAGCTTTAACTGAGTTTAGACTGTCTTTCTTGTTCCCTACTTTTAAATCAAAGGTGAGAGCTTGAATACTCGGGCAGAACAGGAATATAAATGAAAAGCACAAGTCTGTGATATTGGAGCTGATTAACTTACCCAATAGGATTTCAAATAGGAGAACAATTGAAAAGCCAATTGTGTTGTGTTTTAAAGAAAATAAACAACTTTAGCTGCCTTGGAAGGAATAGGAAAATATTGGCCAGAAGGACATTTCTGAACACAGAAACATATTTCAGGGTTTTACAGGTAAATGAGTATTGCTGATGGTACACAGCAGCAATGTGGACATTCATAGAGGAATTTACTAACTTGTGGAGGGAGATGAAAGTGAGCAATTTCTCTTGAATGTTCTCACAGATAAAGATAAGCGGAAAAAGAGCAGAGCCCTTTTGGTAGAGGGATAAGAGCCTAAAATTAGAAAACACAGTATATTCATTACAAAATATTTGATGGTTTTAATGAATTCACCCTAGTTCTAAGACAAAATTTCCATTCATAAATTAGTAAAGAAATTGGAAAGCCTAAATTAGTCAGAAAATTGAAGACTGGAGGCAAGGTAAACACAGTTCTATAACTTCTATATACAAAATCTTCTCTTGCCAAACTTGAAAAGACCCCAGCAAAACCAGATATGGAGATATTTAGAAATTCCTTATACCAATGATAAAGTGAAAACTCAAGGTGTTTGTGGGTTCAAAGGAATATATCATGTATGATATAACTGAATTATCACAGAAGTTTTCTTATAGATAGTAGATAGTTACAGCTGCCATAATACTGGGCTGGCTATAAGAAAAAAAAAAGGGAAGAGCATATTTGCATTAAAGATACCATTGCTTCATAGATAATTAATGATTACAATACCATAAAAAATTAAAAATGTAACCTTTAAAACAGCAAGTTTAAGAGAAATACTAATGTGTGAAGGAAACCTGCTCTTTAAGGATCTATTCATTTTGTGTATTATAATTCTGTATATGCTATTCTACATGAATTACTGAGGACATTATTTGTAGAATGGTTGTAGAATGGTTTACTCGTTATGAAATGAGAAATTTCTTACAGCAAGTCCTGCATTCAGCAAGGGCATTTTAATAGTGAACTAATTTTTTGGTAGGCATCAAAAGTTAACCACTACTATAAATCTTGCAATTACAGAATCATAGAACATTCTGAGTTTGAAGGGACTCAGAAGGATCATTGAGTCCAGCTCTTAAGTAAATGGCTCACATATGGAGTGAACCCACAATTTCAGTGTTATTAGCACCAAACTCTGACCAACAGAGCAAATCCCAGTGGCATTGCTTAGTCCAAATTGATTAGGATATGCTTGATGTAAATACTTATGATAGTTGGTAATGTGCACAGGTTAGCATATATGTAGGCCAATCATTTAATTCTAATTTTAATGAGCTTCTATAAAATATGAATTTTACATATATTTTATCACAAAAACGAGTTCTCTTAAACCAGCTGAACTTTAGTTCAGCTACATAAGCTGTGAGATTGAAGGTATGAAACAGATATTAACTTGGACCTCCCTAGGGACCAAAATTTAGCAGGAAGATCTTGACTAATAAGCAGCAAATCAATTTAAAAATTGCTTTGTTTAGATTGAAGTAAGATGATTATATCTCACAATTTTATTTAAATTAATATTATTACTAGGATTAAAAAAGAAATTGCCAAAAAACTGACTCAATTCCTCTACGTCTAAAATTTTACTTATGATGGAGGCTTCCTTCTGCAGACCTTGAAATTCTACTTGAAAGACAATAACATTTTTGATTCAGAAAGCAATTTTTCTGTCTTTAAAAGGATCCATACTTTTTAGTTTTGCTATCTACTTTTCCTCTCTTAAACTTGTTCTTCTTTTTCTTGTTTGTCCAAGACAAACAGTTTTTTTCACTGTTCCAAATGATTCTGCCATGTTGCAGCTACATTTCTGTATTCTTTATTTCCTCAATCTGCTGTATGATGAAGTTGTTGAACAACACTCAGTTCATCTATTACTGTGAAAGACTTACTCTTCATGAAAAAAATTGCTTTAGGTCTAGTGATTTTCAAGATCATGATCAACAGAATTGGAGGTCTGCAGAAATTCAACGTTGAAGCATTGGATAACATTGCTATATTACAATTTTAATGCTTGTATATGCATAAATATACATAGATATTTATATTTACAGAAATTCTCTGGTCTGTGTATATATATAAACATTTGCTTTAAGAGACAACTGGTGCTGGTATACTTGACCAAATAAATAAAAAGGAAAATTATTTAATGTAAATAAGATATAAAAATTAATGGATCTATAAATTATGTGTTAAAAATGCATATAATCATTTGAGGAAACAATTACCAAAGCTTAGAATTTTAAATACCTTTTAAGAACAAGTAATGCCATGGATCACGTATTGCTAGATACTGAAAGCGTTGCTGGACTCTGATGAATACTTCTGTGCAGCATCTGAATCAAGCAGAGACAAGTACAGATTCAATAGAGTGCTGTAGCAATGAAGTGAAGACATCATTGATAAAATTTACAAACTAACTTGTCCATATAATATATGCCAAAAATCTTCAAAAAGCATCTGAGAATTCTCTGAATCATTAACATTAATAATTAATGCAGTGTGGAAATTAAAAGAAATGCTAAAGAATAAGCTACAGGGGACGACCCTAGGAATTATACACTAGCTAGAATGCAACATTAGTCCCTTATATATATATATATATATGTGTGTGTGTGTGTGTGTGTGTGTATATGTATCCTAAAATAGAATTACAATGTGTTTTTAAAGAAGTAACAGATTTTTAAATTTTTTGCATTGTGTTTCAGTCACCATTGGAACACATTGCCCAGAGACCCTGCGGAAGCCACCTTTGGAGACTTTTGTGACCTGACTTGGCAAAGATCTGAGCAACTGATCTGAATTCAGCATTGACCATGGTTCAGGCAGAAGTTTAGTCACAGTGAGTAGCTTAAGGATTGCTCACCCTTTCTCCTTACTTACTTGCTAATTTATAGAAAATCCTAGGGCAGAAGAACATTTATCAAGGTGCCTTTCTGGTGAGGAATGACTCAAGTTAGATTTGGGGAAAACTTACGAAATTTGAAATTTTACTCATGAAACTTGGAGGAAAGCTTTTATTCACAATATTCAAAAGCAACAACACAACTAAAAGTGTGACGCTGATAAAGAAGCAGAGAGGAAATGCTTGATCTGTTCACATGAATGGTTCTGTAGCAAATGAGTACATAAATGAAGCAGGAGATGGGTGCATACAGTATCTCCCTCTTTCACTCTTTCAGTAGTAGTCCTAATCATTGTGCAACTCTTTAATTTTAAAACCAGAAATCTCTTCTGCTTATTCTCTCAAAACACCTATTTTACTCTTTCTTAATGCATGTCTGTTTGGGGTCCTGACCCTTCTTTTTTGTTGGACTGCAAGTCCAATTATGTTCTAATTAAGAGGGCTAGAAATATCCTTTGAATGTCTCCAGGATGATTTTAATCTTCCACTCCAGGTTTAGTTTAGCACTTCCGTGTCCAAGATGTATTCTGGTCATCTTTGCTTATGTGGCTCAAAGGCCTCTTTGTGTCATCACATACTTCACTGCCAAAGTCTCTGTGAGGCAGAAAACTCTCTCCTCTTTCTCCTGCTGGTGTTGGTAGTGTGCACACACGTGTGTGTGTTTGTCAAGATGAAATATTCCACTTGGGAGAAGCTCTCTGAATCACCCTGGTGTTTCACAGTCATACCTGTGCCAGTGGCTTGATGGAATAAATGCCCTCATTTAGATGAGGCACAATTGTCTAATTTGTAGACCTGCCAAAGTGAGTTTGTGTGACTCATTTCAGATCCCCTTCTGAGATACAGTACAGCAGGAAATCAACTTCTGTATTTTCCTTGTGTGCACCAGGTTTTAAGAGTAAAGAACTTATTGCTTCTTTATGGTGTTGCGTGTGCCTGTTCACAGATATCATTCACATTCTGGGAAGTGTCTTCAGAGATCCATAACCATAATTTGTTCTGCTATTTGGATTGCTCATACAATGCAGTTTCTGATTTGCATGCAAAAGTCATATAGCAATATCCCTTTAAGCATTGTTATCATTACTGGACTGCTTTGGTTTGGAGCATGAAAAATAGAATTACTTTGCTCAGACTTGAGCCAACGGTTTGGTAAAAGACACTGTCTAAAACCTGATTAAGAAGAATAAGTGAGCACCATAAGGAAGTCTAAGTGTTCAAGGCAGTGAGATAAATCTTCCACTTCTCCTCAGTAACAAAAATATATTTGCTACCACTCTTCATTAACTCAAGGCAGAGATGATGCTGGCTTATTAATACACACTGAGAATTCATGCAGATGACACAGTTTTCCTTTCATGATTAAAAATGTTTTCTTTAATTTCAATAGCCCTTGCTTTGTAACAAAAAAAAAAAAAAATTAAAGTTATGCATATCTGTAAATCTTATGTATTATTTATGCTGCTCCTATCATAAATACTAGCTTGGTATGAATGCGTATCCACTTAATTTTTTTCTTTAATCCCAAAACAGAGCTATGTTTTTTTAATTGCATTCATGTTGTCTTTGGTGAGATCAATAGCAGTCTTAATTTACTAACAGAAAGCTTTAAAAGACTTATCACGAATATTAAGTAACACAAATCAATATGAATTAGTAATTAATTACTTGTTCTAGGCAACACTTAAAATGGCTTCAATTCCTTGAAATGTCTTTGAAGTTCATGAAGAAAAAATTGTTCTATTGTCTTTATGTTGTGTTTGTACATAATGCTACACATAGGGGGAGGGCCCACCAAAATCCATTCCCTACCAGAAATCTTCTGGTTTTTTGTTCTTAAGGATATGAGGCAGCATAAGTAATAAAAAATTGTGATCTTCCCTTTTCTCCATCAGTGTGCGATAATTCACATAAATAATAGAGAATTACAGAGGGATTTAATATCGTTAAAGAATATTGTTTGTAAGAAATAATCTTCTGGAGGAAATTATTGTGTAGTTGGTCTATATACAGGATGAGATAAAGGTAGTGTTTATCATATTTTCTCAGTTTCCATCTCAATAGAATTTAGTATTGAATCTTGCCTCAAACTAAGAGCTTTTCAGGAAAGGAGTCATTACACAGATTCCAATCAGTCATCCCATTGTAAATCTGGATTGCCTCTATTGAACTCACCAGTGTAACTGTGGAATTACTGCAGTGTAATTTGGCACATGCAGTATAACAAGATAAAAACCCCAGTGGCATGATACAAATATATATATATGCACATAAAAAAATCATAATTCTTTCTGCAATGCATTTAGCTAGTCTGTGTAAAGTTCTCTGCAAAGAGGTGTGCCAGAGGAGCAGTTTAAGTGATACGCACAATGTTCCAAGCTACAACTGCAGCAGCTGATTTTTCTGTGGCTGCTCATGGTATCTGCTCACACTAGGCAGAAGTATAGAGAGTCTGAGAATGACTTTAAGAAATTCGGGAAGTAAGGAAAAAAGTTCTTGGGTGCAAATATTCTGTAAATAATTTTAAATGGTTTAATCAGGTAAAATTTTCCAAAAGCTGCTATCCAATTTTTTTCATAGATCATTTCTGAACACAAAATATTTGCTTTTATCATCAACAAAGCTGAAAAACACTGTGATAAACTCTAAAGATTTCATAGATTGTATTTGTCTTTCAAGAAATGAAGATTTCCTCATTGATTCTTGTGTTTGTATACTCAAAATAGACATAGTTGTGTGATAGAATACAAATATTTTTCACATGGATCAGGATGACTACAATACTCAGGAGAGAAAAAACTGAAAGTGATTTATACAGCTTATCCTTGGACTGTGCTTCTATAAACTTTTCCTTTTGCAAAGACAGTATTTCCTTCTAGCTTTGGGAATCCTGCATTAAAATCAAAGGAGAAAAGTTACCATAAATATATGTACATTAATATTCTGGGGAAAATATTGCACAATTCTTATGAAGTTACTGTAGCTACAGTGCTATAAAGCTTTTTACTAATTCTTTAACTATAAAAGCAGATGAACCCCACTAGACAACCTAAAGTCACTAAATTCTAGAACATTTAGAAACCATTAAATATTAAACTCCTTTCTCACAGTCTTGAAATCTGCTGTTTGTTACCTCCTGCTCCTGTGCCAAATGCAAATATGCACAATGTTCAATGGCCAGTAGCCAGTATCCCAAACAACTATCCACTTGTTAAATTACATGTGGCATTTTGTAACTGATAGGCTTGTCTCTCTGGTCTGCTTCTAGGAATCTGTCCAACAAAATATGTATTAAATAAGAAAATATTGTATATTGTGTTCTAAACACAGTGCTCTTCATAACAGGGGAGGGAATATAAATGAAAGAATTGAAAAATATTCTGCTGTGTTGTACATGAAGCTGGTGGTACATTCCCCCTGAAGGAGAATTAAGTAGCACCTTATTTCATGATCCTTGTTTAAAATGAAAGATTTCTTTTCATTCAAATTATAGTGCATGTCTCCACTCTCCTATCTTCATTAAGCACTTTATACAAGTATTTAAGGATAAAATCTGCTTTTATTACAAGGGTATGGGGGCTTGCTTCTAGCTATAGTATACTTCTGCTTCAGTATACTGTTTGACAGAAGCCAATGGAATCAGCTTTTCATTTTGAAGTTATTTATTTTTTAGAGGAAAAAAACAAAATACTTCTTTTTACTAAGATTTATAATACCCCAAGTGGGTTTTCAGTTTTCTCCTATTTGAAATTATTGAAATTTTGACAGCAAGAGAGAGACTGTATTTTTTTAAAAGTTTTCTGGGTTTTTTTGTTTGTTTGTTGTCCACTGGGAATAATGACGATTTTGGGGGGCTGTTAAAGGGTTAAAACCTTTATGAAGAATTACTTTTAAAATTTGCGTCACCTTTCAAACTAAAATATAATGTTTCCAATAAATCAAGTAAATCAAGAGTAATTGGTTTGCTCAAGCATTTGTCTCTGATCATCTTGATGGCCTGGAAAAAAGCAAGCTAATGAGAGAGACAAAAACCTTCGCTCCAATCGCTGACAGATGTTTGAAAAGATTGCATCTGAACTTTGTGGATAATGGCGTTTTTTTCTTTAACAAGCCCAAGCTTTGTTAGACTGTCTATATTAAAATAGACTGATCTTTAAATGCTTGGCATGTTGACCAAGGCTGTGGAAAAACTTTGCATCTCCTGAAGTTAAACACGGTGCAGTTGATGCATCATTAGAGATAGAAAGTTGCAGAGTGATACTGCAGATACTGAGATACTGGTGTCCTTGAAAACAGCGTTAAGGCAAAAACGTTGGGTGTGATTTCTTGGTTTTTATTATTAAATTATTTATATATTTATATATATATATAATTTTTTTTTCAATGGCATGCTATACAAATAAGATAGAGGATAACCTAAAACTGTTTTAGAACTTCATCCAGCTTGCTCTTGTTATCCTAAGACAAAGGTGGAATGGCTTATCCCTATTCCACTCATAACATTGAGAAGAAGACCCTTCACATGGGTAATAACATCATGAATAATTAGCATACTGCAAACCCACTCCCTAACCTGCCACTTCAAATGTGCTTTTGTTCCTAAAGTTGGGATAATAGCACAACTTGTAAGGGAGTATGGTTTAATAATACATTCTAGATGCGTGTTGTTGGCCATGTTTCCTCTGACAGATTCAATGGCTCAGTTGCAAACATATTTAATAATGCATTCCAACACAACAATCAGCCATGGTTTCTGTCACAGACACAATGGCTTAATTGCAGTCACTTTTTAAAGCAGCATTTTGTCTACATATTGCAGTCTGTGTACAATAAAGAAGAGCATAGTGTCCTACAATACTTCTCCAGAAAAAGCAAGTGAATAAATTTGCTCCATAAAATGGATTATAAAGAAGTTACTACTATGTCTTTCTTTAGAATTTTCATTTTTATGCTGCTTTATGTCAGTAGCTTACAAATTTTCTTCTAATTCTTTAAAAGATACTGATAAACAAAAGGTTACCTAACATACAGAAACAAGGCAAACATATTTCAAAACCTTTCAAAAAGTAAAAGATTATGTCTAAAAATATGTCGGTTTCTGAGAAATCCTGGAACTGTCACAAATCACTACCATGGCGGCTGGGATGTAGTGGAGTAAAGTGAGTCTCTGGCTTCCAACAGAAATTCTAACTTTTTACCACATGCCATTTTTCTTGGAACTTCAAAAAAATAAAAGGCAAAATTTTTGTTTTCACAAGTATGGTTTTAATACTATTTTAATCCATATAATTCTCAAGACAAGTGCAAATGTTCAGACTGTTTGAAAAATTGAGCATGCAAACTAAGGAATATCAAATATAAAGCATAAATTTTTTACTGGTGACAAGTGGATGGAAGATGGTGAATTTCTGTAAACAGCTCTACTGAGACACAGCATCATGGAGTTCCCTCTTCTTGAGAGGAGAATAATCGAGGCCAAGGCAAGGAAGAGTGTCCCACTTTTCTGTGCCGTTCTGTACAGTGGCAACTGCCCTCTGTCATGACAGCATAAGGATCATTTTAATGAACAAATATGCACATAGCTGCTGTTCAGAGAGCATGTTAATTTTAAGTAATGCTATCATAAAAAAAATGTTCAGTTTTTGCAAATTTAAGTTTAACAATTGCACTTTCTTTGTTCTTAACAGGAGCTAATGTCATACATTTAATGTTTTTAATGCTATCTAAGCTAACATTCAGTTCACTCAAACTTCAGACACCTCCATGTAGAAGATTATATTCTGGATGGAACCACAATAGAACAATGATCTTGGACAAATTTACCTATCAGCCAAGTCAAAGATCAAATGGACATAAGGTTGGAGACCTGTGATATCTTCTGAATAATAGTAAGGAATACAAGTATACAGATTTTATTTTCTTATTTTCTTAAAAACACTCATAAAAGCCTTTTTTTTTAATTGCTCAGTTTTGCTATCAGTAGTTTACTGAACAAGCAATATTTAAGTATAAGCAAAACTAGAATTTTCATAGCTTATTTTGAGGGTATAGTTTGTGTTTGACAAATTAGGTGTAAGTGTATGTGAGTGTGTGAGGAAAGGGACGAACTAAAAATGCAAATATTTCCACTATAATTCATATATTCTTTTCCATCTGCCTCTTTATAATTAAAAGTTTTTCATTTTCAGTTCCAGTATGGAGCGGATATTTTTTAATGATAAATGAATCAATTTATGAAAAACAATGTAAAAGGAGATCTATATTTTATGAAATTATGTTGTTTCAGTCATCTCTTTTTTTTTCCCCTGAAATATTGTAAAAACTCATGGATGCTGAATGCTGTAAGTGAAACTGTTGTTTCCTGACATGTTTCATATGACTCATTTAAACTACAGTATTAAATAATTACATTAGTTTACTTTATTTTCTACTTGTGGTATGATTTAAAAAACCAAAAGACTGAAATATCTTTGTTTGGATGGTGTTTCCTTTTTTCAAATTGAGAAGTTTTTTCCATTGAGCATCTTCTTCTCCTGATAAAATAATATCCAGTTTAATGAACGTTTTCTCTCTCAGCTAAAAAAAATCTGCATTTTTGGACCTGATCCAGAAAGAAATAAAATCAATGAAAATCTTTCCATTTGTTTCAGAGGGCTTTGAGTCAAGCTCTTAGCTAAGCAGCTGTTTGGTACTTCTAATCAGTATAAATCTCTCTTTTGAATGTTATGCATTTTCCTGTACTATACAGCTACTGTATATAAACTTTGTATTTAATAGCAACATGTCTCCTTATAGGTGACATTCTGTTTCAGTATATGTGCCTGATCTGAATACAGCTTATAACAGGGATAATTGTTAAACATCATTACTAATTTGACTAGAGTAAGTCATCAAATCAGATGTGCTAAATAATACAATTTCCAGGAAGCAGCTTACACTGGTGACATTGCCATGTATTCCTGTAAAAAGCCATGATGAAAATGAAATATCTCAAATACAAACTCAGATGATTTATGTCCTATGTAGCCTTTAATATACTGTCAGGAGAAATTAAAAATGTAATGCCATTTGCAGTCAGCTGCACAGTTCTACCTCTAGAAACACAGTTGAGGTTATAAGTAGGTGATTTTACACAAAGCAAATACTATATGTAAAAAAGCAGTTTAAGTTTCCTGCCATCAAAAATGGCCCTTACATACAGTACCTCAGGCAGAAATTTTCAAATGGGAGAGTGATACACTCGAAGCGGTAACAATATCTGCATTCTTAACAGTATATCCTGCAGAAGAACATTCTCTTATCATGGTGCTAATAACACTATGGATCTCAAATGATGTGCTGCCCTGAATGATCCTAAATCTGGCTGGATCTTGGTGTAATGTTCCACTGGGCAAGAGTATCTAGTGGTACTTTTGCTAGCACAAAATTTTTGCCAGATTAGCATAGTGCTAATCTCCAGAAATAGGGGAATGATTGAGTCTCAGATTATACATATGGCCTCATTCTGATGCAGTTCTTTTGAGATACTGTATTTCTTCCCTTCTGCTGTTGCATATGGGTTGCTTTTCTCTTCCCATGTCACATTTCTTTAATATCCTCTCCAAATTTTTGGCATGAAATTGCATAGATCTTAGAAAAAGTACTGCCTATATTGCAAGTTTTAGTCTTTTTTCTAATAAAAATACTTCAGACCTTATATACTATGCTATTAATCTCTTGTACTCCCTGAAATTAATATTGTATTAGTCTCAAACAATGCTTGCAATTAAGATCACATGCAGAACGTTCTTCTATCCAGCACATTATGGCCTAGGAAATAAACTTTCATTTATTTGCTTGATAAAGTTAAAAAGCAATTTTCTTTTAGAAATCAATGACCAATGTAATTTTAACTTTTAAGGGTGCTTCTGAAATTCTGAAAGACCTTGCAGAAAATCCATACTTACTTTTTAACCCACTTGGTGGTAAATAAAATCATGTAATTCAGCTGATTTAAGCGTGACACTTGACAAAGTTAACGAGTGCTAGTAAAAGGGCTGCCCAAGGCCGTCCTGCAGGAGAGGGTTGGAATGTCTGTTTGACAGCTATGATCAATTTCTGTTCTCTGCCTTATATGTTGAATCACACACAGGCTCACGAGGAGGCTGAGGCTGGAGGCATCTCTAGAGACATTCTCATCCAAATCTATGCTCAGAGCAGAGTCAGATAGGGCAGGTTGCTCAGGGCTGTGTCTAAGTTTTGACTGTCAGCAAGGATGGAAGCTCCAGTACATCTCCAGGCAGCTTGTCCAGTGGTGGCTCATACTGGAAAAGTGTCCTCTTAAACTCAGACAGAATTTCCTGTTTCAGTTTGTGCCCATTGCCTCTTGTCCTGTCTCTGAGCACTGATGAGAAGAGCCTGACTCTGTCTTTCTTACTCCCACAGTGGTGTATTAATACACATGAACCATGTCTCCTGAGTCTTCCCAGCTCTCTCAGCCTCTCCTTACATCCCAGATTATCCAATCCATTACTCATCAACAGATTACAGGAAGGGCTGTTTCTTCTGGTATTTCTACATAGGATCACCACATAGGCTGGCATGCAAATGAGAAAGGGTCAGGCAGTTAAACAATCTTTCAGCAATGTCAGAACCAGTCCTGGCAAGACCAAAGCATCACTATTGTTCAAAAATAACACATTTCCAGACTAATGTTTATTCGTGTATGACCCACTTTCAGCAGCAGCTCTTATTTCAGTAACAAAAGATTGGGATGTGTGAGTAGCTCATACTGAAACTTAGTCAAGTGCCAGCTTCTCATCATCAAACAGAACACAAGCAGCAAAATCAAATGTGCTTGTTGTGAAATACTAGTGTATTCATCGTTACACACATTTTTTTCTACTTGTGCATTGCTAAGGTTTAGGCCTTTCTGTGTCACTAGGAAAACTGGACCTGATAGGCATAATTATTGAAATATCTCTTAGCAAAAATGAAAAAAAGGAAACTATGGAATGGAAATCTTTGGCTATGAAAGTGTTGAAAATAACTGAATTTTCAAGAACTGCAGCCTGTGTAACATAGATTGGGAATCACTCACGATAGCAGATTTGGTTTTGGTTAGATGCATAGGAATGACTGACTCATTTGATGGCAGATTTCAAACCCAGCTTCATGAAGGCTTTTTGGTTTTGATTTTCTGGTCTGTTCCCTTTTTTTTATAACAAGGTAAAAGAACTTAGGGCAGATGGGAACCCACTAGAAAGTGATTAAATGGTTTCTGAGAGTATTCTTCCATCTGTTTCTCTTTTCTTATGCACATTGACTTGCTTCACTCTCTTTAAAGGGTAGCCAAATAAGAAGGAACAAGTTTTTGGATCTGTTCTTAGAAGGAGATTTTTTTTCCCTTTGGTCCAAATCCAAAATCTGCAGATACTTTCCTCAACAGCTGCAAGAAATGACATAACTTCACCATCACTCTTTTTGATTTTTAAAATAAAAAATCTTATGAAATATTTTGATTCTTTCCTACATTGACAAAAATATATATTGAGAAAAATATTTATCATGCTGCTGAAACCTATTTTACTTACATATTATATAAAGAGGATGTTTTCTCTCATGAACTTTTTCCTTGAACTTTTATTTTTCATGCCATGTGTGTGCATATGAGCACTAATATACTTCTAATATTAGTTAGAACTTGTTAAAAAACTCTAAGGAACTTACCATGACACTTTGGTCTGGATTGTAGGAAAATGCAACAGTGCATTGTGTCTTGCATACACAGAGACTAATTACTCAACACCTAAAATATTTTTAAAGAGAGTAACTATTTAAATGGCTTAAAATTTAATTCTTGTATTTAGTGGAAATTTCCAAAATGAAAGTTAAAAAAAATCCATTAAAACACCCAGAAAAAATAGGCAACTTTCCAATCTCTTACTGCCATGACTTCCTATACACATATGTTCATATATACATATATAAATTTACATACATACATGTATATATCTATACATATGTGGTATCATGTCCCTTTCTAGAATGAACAGATGCTATTCCTTTCTCATGATTTCATTAATGCATAGGGGAAAAACCTGATTTATAAGAAAAATCAAACAGTGAAAATGCAAAAGCTGGGCTTTTTTAATATAACTGATGCATTTGATGCTATTTTTAAGGCTGAGTGCACAGGATACTCTAAAAAGTTAGAATCAATTATATTTAATGAAGCATGTGAATTTATAAGTTTTCTGTAAAGTTGGTAAGGGGAAATGAAAGTAATGCAGTATATTAACCCAACTAATATTCTAGATTGACCTCTTCTTGTGACTTAAGGTAAAATTTAGCAGATAGTCTAAGATTAAGAATACTAAGCCCACCCAAAATCTTTTAAATAAAAGGCAAGAAAATTCCCTGAAAATTCAGCATATTCTATAACCTGTTAGAAGTGCAAAATACAATATTTTTTTTTCTGAAAAAATATGTCATCTGGCAGTGTGTGGTTATGTTGGTCATTTAACTCTTTCATTATTCAATTATTTAAATGCACATTGTTTTTAACAACAGAGAAATCAACATCTGTATTTTGTGAGGGGATAGTTATTGAACACTAGAGTTATAATGGTATGACATAGCTATAGAATTGAGGGATGTTTAGCTACAGACTAGACTTATTGCATCATTCTTTGTTTAGTTTCTGTTACAATAGGCTACAAAAACCATAACTGTGGCTATTAATAGATTTTATCTTTAAATGTACAGATTATTAGAAACTGGTACATTGGGTTTAAACAGCATAGTTTTGGAAGCAGTGGGTGTTATAGCAGGGGGCTACCGTGAGAAGCTGCCAGAAGCTTCCCCCGTGTCCAACACCTGGCTCCAAGAT
Organism: Melozone crissalis; assembly: GCF_028551555.1. Classification (NCBI taxonomy): domain Eukaryota; kingdom Metazoa; phylum Chordata; class Aves; order Passeriformes; family Passerellidae; genus Melozone; species Melozone crissalis. The sequence continues at coordinate 53,788,995 of NW_026535791.1, read as the reverse complement.
GGACCCACCACTGGCCAAGGCCGAGCCAATCAGTGATGGTGGTGGCACTTCTGGGATAACAGATTTGAGAAACAGATCAAAAAACAACTGTACAACAGCATCAGTAAAGAGGAGGGAGGAATGTGAGACAAAGAACCCTGTAGACACCACGGTCAGTAAGGTAGAAGGGGCCAGAGGAGCTCCAGACACCAGAACAAAGATTCCTATCCAGTCTGTGGCACAGACAGGCCGTGGTGAGGCAGCTGAGAACCTGCAGCCCTTGGAGGAGCAGAGATGGTGGAGCTCCTGCAGCCTGTGGTGGGGCAGAGATCCACCTGAAGCCCCTGGAGCACCCCAGGCCAGGGCAAGGGGATGCCTAAGGGAGTCCTCATGGGAAGCCTGTGATGGAGCAGGCTGCCACAACCCATGGACTTGTGGATAGAGGACCTCAGCCTGGAGCAGTAACAGGTTTTCTGGCAGGACTTGTCACCGCAGGGGGGCCCACCTGAACGGGAACAGTCTGTTTCTGAAGGAGACTCCCATTCCATGGAAGGGACTGATGCTGGAGCAGTTCGCAAAAACCCTAGTTATGGACATCTGTCTCCAGCAAGAGAGACCTCATGCTGGAGAAGGAGAAAAAAGTGAGGAGTTCTTCCACTGAGAATGGAATAGTAGAGACAATGTGTGATGAACTGACCACAGTCTGCATTCCCAGTCCTCTTGTGCCTTTAGAGGTAAGGAGGCAGAGTTAAGCCTGAGTAGAAGAGAAGGGTGGTGGAAGGTAATTTAAGATTTGGTTTTATTTCTTATTAGCTACACAGAACACAGTAATCAGTTTGGTGCCTTGATTGTGGAGTTCTGTCATATAAAATCAGTTCACGTGAAGCATGAGAGTTATACTACTTTAAATGACAACTAAGACACTAATTATCATAATAGGAGTTGAGTGTGATTTCAGTACATACTGGAATTGGTTCTGGTCTGTTTATAAAATTTTATCTTCTGAATTCCATGTCTATTTGGTATTTGTCAAAAGATGCTTTTGGTTGGTCTTTACATTTTGTATGTAGTGAAAATGTGGCTGTGATTACAGTGCTGAGTTTTACGTTAGCAGTGGACACCCATGTATATATGTATATTCATTGTCCATGCATATATATGTATGTATGTAAATAATGCCACATCTATTCTGAACACCAGTTCACAATTTTGTCACCTGCCTGGTGTACCATTCCAAGTCTCCCTAGCAACACACCAACTCTTTGCAGTAACAATCCATCTGTCTGTTTTACCAATCCAACTGTTCACAAGAAAACCCAAAATCTTTCCAGGATCAATCAATCTCAGTCTCTTGCCAAGCTATTTTCTCCTCCATGTTAAAATGACACAGGCTCTTATGCAATAAACTGCTCTGGTTTTTTTAGGGCCACATCTGTTGTGGTCCACTGGTCTTCAGACAGTCATGGAACTCAAATTTCAGTTAAAAAATTAGATAACAAAAAGGGTCAGAAGAAAACCAATTAAAGTTCAGCACCTGTGCCAGAAAAAATGCAGAATATTTTTGAGAAATTATAGACTCTTACTACGCCTTCAACACTGGGCACATCTCCATATGGGAGTACAACGCATAACTTTGAACTGAAATTGAAAGGAAGATAATTTTCTGCAATCACAGAGCTCATTTTACACTAGAAAATATGCAGTATTTCTTTGTGTGAGTGCTGAGTACTTCATATATATTGCAAAATTCTAAATGCAATTATCTGTATTCATTTCTCTCTCTTTCCCTAATGCTATGAAAATAACAATTTATGCATGTCATTTACCCTATTTCCAGTCTTATTTATTCTGTCTTTGAGCTCCAGTGACTCTGTGCTTCCCTGGGTCATTTTTCTTTATTTTACAACACAGGATCAAAGCACATTTCCAATACATACATTTGTTTTCTGTGGCACCAAAGAGTAAAGGAGACTGGCAAGGAGTTCAGGAACCCTCTAGGCAACCCCACAGCCCAAAGCAGGTCCACATCTGGGGGAGACCAGGCTGTTCACAGCATAGTCCAGCTAGGACTTTAAATCCTCCAAGAACAGAGATAGCAGTTTTCAAAGCAACCTAATGTTCTCACAAGATTAAAATTTCTTCTTCTATCTGGTCTGAAACTCTCTTATCATAATGTACATCTGTTTCTTGCCCTCCCACCTGTCTCCATCCAAGTATTGTCTTGTGAGGTCTGTTAAGAGCATGGAAGGTGTCCCTTTCCAGGCTAACCCAGCTCCATTCTCTTCTCAAATGGTCAGAACTCCAGCCTCCACCACACCAGTGGACCTTTGCTCAGCTCCCTTCAGTTTGTCCATGTCTTCCCTCTTGAAAAAAATGAGAAAAGTTAGATGGACTATCTAGATGTTATCTGGGAAGTGCCACATAGCCATTCTCTTGACCTACAGGCTGTGCCATGGTTCATACAGTCCAGGAGGTTGCTGGCTTCCCTTTCTTCCAGCAAACACCATGGACTAATGTCCATCTTGGTGTCCACCTGCACCCCAGGGTCTTTCCCACTGAGCTGTTTCATGGCCTCTTCCTCTCCACATAGTATGGCATTGTTGCAGGAGCTTTTCTTCCCCTGTAATAGAAGTTTCTTGATGTTTAGGGAGTTTGAGATTTGTCTCTGATGTTTCATAATGCTCCTGGTTTTGTAATGCCCAATTCCTCAGCCTGTTTGGGCCCTGTCCTTGATTGTAACGACTTGTTTGTACCCCTAATTTGACATAATCTGCAAAAGTGATGAGAGTGTTCTCTCACCTCCTGCTCATCATTGGTAGAGATGTTAAAGAGGACAGGTCCTAGTGCAGATGCCTCTGGTGATCCATCTGTCACAGGCCTCCAGGTAAAGTGTGACCTGTTAATCACCTTCTGAGCCCCGTATTTGATCCATCCACTTGTCTAGCCATGCAGACTGTAACACTCCAATAAAAATATCATGGATGACAGTGCCAAAATCTTCCTTGAGCCTATGCAAAAAACCACCCACTATTGTTCTGTATTCACAAATGCAGTCACTGTCATAGGAGACAACCACATTAATTAAGCATAATTTACTCTTGGTAAAGTCATGCTGATGACTTCCAGTCACCTGTTTGACTTCAGATGCCTAGAAATGTGCTCCAAAAGGACACAATCCATAATTTTTCCAGAACCTGAAACAAAGCTGACCAACTATCCTGCTAGGGTTAATTTTCTGTCCTTTTTTGAAGGTAACTGTGACATTTGTCTTATCCAATAAACACAGATTTCTCTTTCTTTGTCAAAGATCATGAAAGAAACTAATACCAATTTGGTATTTTAAAAACTTTTCAAAGCTTGCACATTTGTCATTGAGTACATATTTTATTTTGCTGAATAACAATAGAAACAATGAAATTACACATCTCCTCTGCAGATGGCTTAACATTTGATTTCAGTTGAAGTTGTATTCATTTTCATGGTACATAAATTCTTCTAGATATTAATTACAGATATAAATTTTCTGTCTAAAGAATATATCTTGGAAATCTTCAAGAGGATTATTGTTTTGGATTGCTCTCAAGTGTACTGTAGCTTGTAAGATGTCAGCGGAAATTAGAGATGCATGGACATTAAAATATGAAAAACCAACTTAGCTGAGGAATTTTTTAATGATTCCAAATTAGCCTACTCTTCACTCACAGGAAATTCAGGCAGTGTTTCAAGTGAACAGTCTAAAGATTGTTCATATGAATTAACAGTGTAAGCCTGAGTACACAAATTTGCTAATTGTAGTTATGAGACTAGTATTTAAACATGCTTCATGAGAGTTAAAAAATGGTTTCTGTTACTTTAATTACTGCAATTCATCTAAAGTTTAGCTAATTAATATTCTTTAAGTTACTAGTCTTCTTCAAAGAGATTGACACTGTATTTATCTGAAACAACAAAAGTTATGGAAAGAAAGCCAACGTGGCATATGCTAATAAGTTACTTCGCTGCCTAGTCCCATGTATATAATTTTTCTTTTAGATCAATGCTTAAATTGGTATGTCTGGATGACTTTTAAATCCCATTCACCTGCATGAGAAGATGGCTTTGCACTGATTTTTGTAAGCAGAAAACTTTATTTATTCTCTCTTGTGCTTGTACTGTCAGCATAAAGTAATTTCTGTTTTATAGTCTCCTACTCAAAAACCTCGGTATCTGGAAAACTAGGTAGGAGGAAGTTCATTTCTTGTGCATGAATTTTTGAGGTGCCTGTGGAGATCACCGACAACAAGAAAGCTCTAATACAATTCCACCCCTGCTGCTGGATAGGGTTTAAAAGTAAGGTTTGTGCTTTATTTTGCTTTATTGATGTGTGAAAAACATTTTTATTTATGCTTGTAGCACAAGCAGCACATCTTAACGTTTCTACTGGCTTTTAAAAATAGTCATCTCCTTCTAAAATCTTCTGTGAAAATCAGGTCAGCTTTATTTTTGAAGTCCAAATTAGCACTGAGTTTCTGGGGATAATATCCTTCTTGTTCTTTACACAAATTGCTCCATACATGCATGTGTACTTCTTTGTATTTCTGTACTTTTTTCTTGTCCAGCATGTTCTTAACAGGAACTAGCATGTTAAACCAGTGGGTTATGTGTAATGTGTACTGGAATAAAATATTTGACTGCCAAAAAATAGTAACTAAAACTGACTAAGATAATCAAATGATTAATGATATTATAAGTAGGTCCTTGGATATTCTTGGCATTTTTTAATGTAGAAGAATTTCAGTCCAGAGAAGTAATCTAATAGTCCAGGTCAGTTAAATCTGGCTCTCAACAGATGTCCTTATTCAGATTAGTTGCCCTGTACATCCTGAATAATTAAATTGTTTAGGGTGGCTTGAACTTAAGTACTTGGTGCAAAAAGCTGACTAGTGTCTCCTCAGGTCATTTGAAATTAATTTGGGATCTGTAATGTAATGGAGGTTAGGCTTTGTGCAAAATTCACATGCCAGACTAACAGGGGATTCACAGGGGTGATGGGGTTGAATGGATGAAAGCACTGCTGTGCTACAGACTCACACTTTAAACCTAATTTGGAGACAGAATTTCACCTTTTCAACTCTTCCCTACATTCAGTCACAAAGCACAATTGCTCAGACTTTACACAAGCCGGGACTTTGGCCCTGCAGTCATAAGCAGAGATGTCACAGTTAGTTGATCTAAAATGTATCTAACACAAGGCACTACTTAGGAAAATGTTTAAAACAAGCAAAACTAAGTGCTGAGTATTCAGAAGTGCTGAGTATTCAGAAGTTGGATTCTGTGTTAAATTGATGAGACAAAATGTGTTACAGAGCCTCGTGGGAAGCAAATGTAAGAAACAGCTGTAGATCTAATATTGCAGACTGTTCCTCTACCTGGAAAACTACAGAAAGAAATAAAAATAAGGAACATTTAATTTTCCATCTTTAATTTTATAAATGAAAATATTTATTCACATTTTTAGTTTTTTATATTAATCAAAAAAGGAAAGTGATACCATAGTTATATTCTTTTGCTTGCTTGCTTCTACAAAAACAGAGGATGTTTTCAGTGTTTCTTAAGTCTATCTCAACTCTTGACAGGTAAAAAATCACGTGGTTTTAAAAATTAGAACATGCCAGACAAGAAAAGGTGATGAAAGAAGGAAAATAAAGTTATATTGAAGAAAAAGATAGCCATTGACCCAGAAACATAGCCTAATTTTATACATTAAAGAAAGACCAGGCATAATGGATTTCCTACCACAGACAAATTCTAAGAGGTAAAATATCAAAAGAAAATAAAAACCAGGCATTATACTACTGTCATTCCTGTATGTGATCAGTCCATTTTCTCTCTTTCTGATGAAATTGAAAATAACTGCCATAATAATAATGTTTTCTATTAATGCAAATGCATGATATTTATTTTGCTTTACATTAGAAAAAGCAGTGGATGAAGAAAAGTTTTTTAGTTGGGTTCCATTTCACATCTCATCTTTACAATCAAATGACTTGTGTTGTTAGATGGAGCACAAGTAGATGCTAGAGGACAGAAACAAATTGTGACATAATTTGACAGGCAGGTCTTGTGATATTCAATAAAAGAGTTTGAGTGCTTAGTCTGAAAAAAATTCAAATAATCTTATTGGGAATCTTTGATTTCTGATTGTCCTAATTAGATATAAGTTCAACAAAGTAAATTTTTGTATACATTTTTGAAATTATAAAACCATTCAGTATCATAATAAAAAGGAAGCATTTTGAGCTTGAAAATATGATGCAAATTACTTCACTTAGCCTATAGCAAAACATTCTGCATCAAAGAGCTGTGCTAACTGAAGCAATAGACAATGTTTTAAAAGAAATAATGAATGCAGAAATAAAGCTTGAATTTTAATTCTCACAGCTTTTGGAAACTTAGTTTTATCTGTGCAGTTGCATTCTTGTCTTAAAATCCAGATCAAACTTTAGTCTTTCATAATTATATAGTTCATAAACCTGCAGTGCACACCTCTGGCAGATGTGGAAAAACAAACCAGAAAAAATCAGAAGTTGTCATTTTAATATGTTCAAGTGGATGTAGTGGGCTTATATTTGAAATGGCAGATTTTTATAAAAAAATATAATATTTCCTTAAAGAATCACAAAATCATAGAATAGGTGAAGCTGGAAGGCACTTCTGGAGGTCATCTGGTCCAATCCCTGTACACAAGCAGGGCCACCTAGAGCTGGATGTCCAGGACCTTGTCCAGATGCCTCTTGCTTTTGAATATCTCCAAGCAGGATGATATCACAACCCCCCAGTGCAACCTGCATCTGTGTTAGGTCACCATCACAGTAAAAAAGCATTTTCTGATGTCCTGAGGGACCCTCCAGTGTATGCCCATTGCTTCTCATCCTGTCAGCTGGCACCACAGAAGGGAGCCAGGTTCTGTCCTTCTAGCACCCTCCCTTCAGGAGTTTGTGTGCATTGATGAGATCCTCCCTGAACCTTCCTTTGTCCAGGCTGAACTGTCTCAGCTCTCTCAGCCTTTCCTCACAAGAGAGATACTCCAGTCCCTGAATTATATGTGTGGCCTCTTTTGGACCGTCTCCAGTATGTCCATGCCTCTCTTGTACTGAGGAGCTCAGAACTGGACACAGCACTCCAGGTGTGGCCTCACCAGGGCTGAGCAGAGAGGATGGATCACTGTCCTCCATCTGCTGTCACTACTTTGTCTAATGCAGCCCAGGATACCTTTCCCTTCTTCATAGCAAGAACACATTGCTGGCACGTGTTCATCTCGTGTCCAACAGAACCCCCAGGGTCTTTTCTGCCAAACTGCTCCCCAGATGGGTGGCCCCCATCACTGGTGCCTGGATTGTTCCTCCGCAAGTGCAGGACTTTGCAATTTTCCTTGTTAACCTTCCTGAGGTTCATATCAACCCATTTCTCTTCCTGAAGGAGAACCCAGAGGCTTCTGCAAAAATGGTTTCCTCACTTGGCTGCCACTGTTGCCTGTGCTCTTACACAGATAGCTCAGAATGACCTGTGACAGACACAGGGTAGTGGAATTGTTGCAGCACCCTCTGAAGGCTGACGAGCTGTGGTTAGAAATGGGCTCTTACCTTTGCTGCATGTTCTGTCTAACGTGGCCATCCTGCTTTAGAGTGCACTGTGTAGACATACCTGATTTCTCACTGCTGGTTTATATTCCTGTACAGTAATTCTATCACTGTGGAAAGATAGTATATGCAGAGTATTTATAAGATTATCACCAGCTTCCCATGTTCATTCATCTTTCATTCAGCTCTCAAACAATCACTAAGAATAACCAGTTACTAACTGTAGGGAACTGTTGAATTGTCTCCTTTTGTTTTTTTTCTTAAGAGACAGAACAAATAAGTAATGTATTTTTCATAGTGTTTGTTTTTACTTTGTTTTGGTTTGGTTTGCTTTTTTTTGTTTTATTTTGGTTTTTTGTGGGTTTTTTGATGGTTTGCTTTTTTTTGTTTTATTTTGGTTTTTTGTCGGTTTTTTGATGTGTATTATTTTTGTGTATTTAAAAAAACATAGATAATATATGCAAGGTTTTGAATATAAGCATCTATTTAGATTTAAGAGTCACAAAAATTTTTTGGGGTAAACCGACCTAATTCCTAAAGGTGTGAGAAAGGCTTTTGAAGGATTTAGTTTCTCATCTGTATATCTAGTTTCATCAAGTGAACACAATCATCTAATTATACAAATAAACTTGCGAAAAATTGTTCGGGCCTTTGGTCCTTTCTAAAATGTTTCCTTTCATTAATATTTGCACAGTAGCAGGAAAAAGTTTTGCTTATTTCCCCTTGGTGTCGACCAATATATTTCATAGTTTTGTTTACATGACTTGGCCACTTGTTCTTGCTAAAACTTCCCGTTTCCATCTTTCTGTAACTATTTTCTTTACTCAGTTTTTATTTTAAATAATGGTCTTTATTATCAACTTAGCTAACCACAGTGTTTTCAATTGAACTTAAAAAAATTATGGACCAACTTACACTAAACACCTTAGAACTCCTAATGTTGTTTTGTTTTTAAAAAAGACATTTATTTATTTCAGTAAAAATAGGAATTCTTGTCATTTGTTTTCAATTCCAGACTTATTGCTTTATTTTAAAATATTTTTTTAATTGTAACAAAGTCTTCCATAGAAACTGGGTCCACTAAGAAGAGATCCTTAAGGAATGAGCTCCTAGACACAGTCAATTGGTTTCAATGAGTTTTGGTTCAGTGCTCCTCCAAAAGCCTGCAAAGACAACCAGGAAAACAGTCTCTCTCCTTCAAATCATATGAGGTGTTTAGGGGAGAGCATTCAGGTGAAAGTACTTCTTGATTTTAGAATAATCCTGTCCAAGCTTGAATGATTTCTACATTCTTAATGTATGGACTCACTGTGCTACTCTTACAGCCTTTATCATAAGTTGACCTTTTTTCCATGTCCTTGCTGCTCAAGTAAGAAAGAGAAAAATTCTTTAATTAAAAAAATACAAAGAAAAAATAAACCTACCAAAATCGTGGAGACAGATGTTAATGGTGTCCTATCCCTTTTTCATATAAGAACTGTAACATTCTTTCCCTTACATAATAACTAGATGCTCCCTCACAAGTAATTTATTCTGTCCTAAAACTTTAAAAGCTTTTGAATGTGATATGTTTCGCCTTTTTTTTTCACTTAGAAGACTTAGTGATCCTAAACAAGTGCTCTGATAGACCCAATAATTTTTGTTTGCTTTTCTTTGTATTACTCTATAGTTTCGTGTGCTCATAGATAATTCTACCATTTAAAAAGTACTCTTCCTTGGAGAAAGGTAATGAGATAAATATTGTCTTCAGGTAGTGCCTACAAAACCAGGGGGAAGAGTAGCCATTACCTGAGATGAACTTTTAGTTCTATTATCACATACAGAGATGAGTCCTACAACTGCTGAATTTTAGACAATTTTTAAGATAACTTAGAACTCATAGACATTAAATACACAGTACTAAATTGTTTAACTACCCAGCTGATAAAGAAACTGTCCAGATAAAGGACTTTATTTTTTCTTTACCACTTCATGGCAAACAAAAGACCCATATTTTAATTCAGGTACCAGCTTTCAAAGTGAAATTTTGAAACCTTTGGGAATTTTGGAACAAAATATTTCACATCCTCCAAGGTATCAGCCTGAATTCAAGATCAGCAAATCAGTTGCATTTATTTATTTATTTATTTTATTAGCTTTCCTTCAGAAAAAAAATTAAAGGCTAAATTAATCTTCTGTTGGACCAAAGTAAATAACTACCTCTATCTTTATGAAAGTTATAAATACCTTAAATTATATCTATTACGATCTGTAAATATCTTTAAGGGAGGTTAAGGTTAGGGTTATGAGAAAAGCCATAAAACTGGGTCAAACAGTCTTTGAAGGAAAAATTGATAACACATTCCTGTGATGTCTTATGTCTTCTTATTTAGCAGCCTTTCTAAAATGTATTCCAGGTTTGTCTATAATCCCAGGCTGATATACACTGACTGCAAAGTAATTGCAAACCTGCCCAGAAAAAAACCCAAAAGAAGGTCAGAGTGAACTACATTTTGGCACCTTTAGCCATAGTAAACACTTACTCACTTCAGGAGTGATTTCTCTTAACCCAACACACTTCATACCAGTAATACGTGCCTATTTGCTGCTGGTGTGCCAAGTGCTTCCTAGGCAAAGTGACAGCAGATATCTACTTTGCAGAGGTGAAAACAACGGCACAGGAGAATCAAGTCCTTAAAAGACATGTGCAAATCAAAACGTACAAAGCAGTGAGCTGCAACACATGATAGAGGGATTGCTTTTACTTCTGTGAATTTTGGCTCATTTTAACAAAGAATCAGCAAAACCAAATAAAGTATATCTAAATATACTTTAAAAACTATTCTGTCTAAGCATTTTCTGCTACAAATTTCAAAAATCAGTCTTGTGCATATCAGATGACTCTTCTGCTTGTAGTCAAGAATATATTTCTATTTGTATTCTCTCTTCACTGTTTTCTAAGTAACATGATGAAGGCTACTGACTGGTAAATATTCCAACATCTAGGGAAAGCAGAAAACTAAAGCTGCCAGAAAACCTTGATTCAAATACAGGGCTACTTGTTAGAAGATTTCTCTCAAACTTCTCCTAGTAAGAAAAGTTTAAAAAATTACTGTAAGCAGAACTTTGTGATATTCTATCTACTTAATGTGTAAGTTTCATGTGGCATAAATTTTTTAATATCTTTTTTCCTCTGTTTCTTACTTTATATAATTTATTAATAATATACCGCAAGTTTGACAAAACTAAATGCATCAAAGAGAAGGAACAGAAGAGTCTGGCACAACATCTCCAGGGAATGCAGAATTAAACTCTGGTGGGGCATTTCAAGACTCCCACATTCACCTCTAGGAAGATTTCTAAAGCACTATTTTTAAAAATTCAAATCCAGTATATTTTAACAGAATTTCTTTTATTTCCAACTCTGTCAGTACTATCAAATGGCAACTGTAAACAGCTGCGTTGTGCCGACGCTCTTAAAAAGAAAATCCCCTTTCTTGTCCAATATAAACAACTTTGTTAACATTATTTTTCTCTTATTTAGTTTCTGCAGTGCAATACCACAGTGAGTTGGTGACAATTGCAAGTCATGATTACGAGTATTCATGATTCCCTCAGAAAGGCTTCAGATCTTTAACAAACACAAAATAAATGATGTCATGGAGAATGTGTATAGTATTTTAATTCTTCATTCCAAATCAATAAAATCACTTAAAAATAAATAAATACAAATAAATAGATAAATAGATAGATAGATAAATAAATAAATAAATAAATAAATAAATAAAAGCTCTGTAAGGAGCATAGACATATCTTTCAGCAGTAATGTATAAAAATGTATATTTAAGTCAATGCAGTTTGCTAATGTTGACACTTCAAGGTCAAAGTTCTTTTGAGCAGGGACAGATCTTGCAAAACATAAAGATATGAATAAACTTAAAATCTGTATTGCATTGACTAACTAAATGTGATCAACTAAATAGAATAAAATATCAAATGTAAATGCTCTTTTTGGCCAAGCTTAGTGAAGTGTCAAAGACATCTAATTGTTTTGTTACAATAAGCATCCTGAAAGCACCTAATTTTCAACCAAGCAACTGAGTGCCTAAGATACAGGCAGGTACTAAAAGGAATCAAACTCTTTTGTGATTTCATTTACTCACTTTGCAAATCTACGTATTTAAGTTAATCTGATAAGGATAAGGATAAGGATAAGAAACTTAGGACTTGTAAAGAGTTTATTTTGCTATTGCATTTATGTTACTGTACCTTAATGATCATCAATATTAATCTCTAGAAGTTATTAATTCCCAGTTAAAATGAAAGCCATAAACCATAATACTGTTTCCTGCTGAATAAATATTGACAAATTATGAATATGTAGATATTTATATGCTTTTCTACTAAAAGGAGGTAAACTTCTCCATTAAGTGCAAGCAGTAAAAATGCTTTTTGCTATATTATGTTTATTATGTTACTGAGCATTTAAAGGCAAGCTCATTGCAATCTGATAGCTGTTTGAAAACAAAACAGAATAACTTAGTTTTATTTTGTCACTTCTTTTCCTTACGTCAAAAGTTTAAAATGTCTGGCTCAAAGACTGTCTCTGCAGGATGTATTTATGATGTTGGGATTTTTTTATATTTTGATCTCTTTTTGTATCACTGAGAAAAAAGATTCTTAAACTTTTAAAAAAAATAGAAGAAACATATGTAAATGTAAATGCAGGTTATTTATTGGTGATGTAGCAGTGGAAAAGTTTTATGCACAGCAAATTTTGAGAAAAAGAAAACCTGAAACAGATTCAAGTCTTAGGTATAAGTAGAGCTGAAAACCTACAGCAGTGTTGAAAGCAGAATGCAAAACTTTATCCTGAAAGTTGATTTTGTGTGTTTAATTGTACGTATTCTAAGTACTCCCTGGAAAGTCTGCTTGGACTTCTTGAAGCAAGAACATAAATCTTTATAATAGCGGGGTTCAAAAATCAATATGATTTGTACCTAATCATTTTATATTAAGAAAATTCTGGCATAAAAATATAAATTACTTAATTTGTCAAAATCTGAGGCATCTATTTTCTTGATTGAAAATGACTACTTATAGTGTCCTATGTCTCCAATAGAAGAAAGCCATCTCCTTGATCACTACATAGCTGATGGAGAACATTTTAAAGCTTCTTTTATTGATTTCTTTCTGGTTAGTTTTCACTACCATTTTAGAAAGCAGGAGGAAACAGCATGGCTGTTGTCTTCGTGAAAATAGTGACAGCTTCAATATTTTGCAGAAACAGAAGTAATAGAGCAATGCTTTGCTTTGTCTGAGAAAAGCTCAGCAAACTGCTCCTTTTCAGAGGAAAATAAATATGAAGAAATGTCAGAAATAGTAATGATAATCATTAAATATCTTCTTTCCATCTTTTAAAATAGAACTCTGAGTATCCTTTAGAAAGATAAGTATTTGATTTGCTTTTTAAAAAAATTGTTTAAATCAGCAAGGAAGAAATTATATTTATATATTAAAATAGTTTATGGTAATGGCCTAAAATTGCCACAGGTTTTTGCAATTGTTTAAGCATATAGAACTCCGAATGTGCTGAATTGTGAATGATCTTCAGAGGTGTGTGTGTGAACTGTGTATCTCTAGGGATTAAACACCTCTAATTATTGAGTTCAAGCTCTGAAATGCTGTGTATTTCTAAAAGAAAATTAAAGAAAAGTATCAGCCATGCTATAGCTGAGCATGAAAACATCTCTCTGTACCAAGGTCAAGTCTCTTTTTTATTCAGATATTAACATACTCATTCATACTCTCTTGAAATCTCTTGTCCCTCAGGGATTTCAGGATAGGCTTAGTGACCCTTAATTATGGCCACGGAGAAAAAGTCATTAATGAGATAGTGCCCTTTGGCTCACATAGAGAGCAAAAACAGAAGCAAAAAATCCCCAAAGTTACAACAAAATGACAAAAAAAAAAAAAAAAGAAACAAAAACCCTTGAGAAATCCTCAAGACAAACAAATAAACAAAAATGCCTCCAAACCTCTCCAAATACAATTAATTTTAACTAAACATTTAAAATATTATGGCATATATATATATGAGTCTAATAGAGCAGTTTTCCGTCCCAAGCTCTGTTCTGTACTGATTTTGGTTTTTTGAGGATCAAGATATGTTGTAAGGCAGCAGGGGAAAAGACACATTGTGGTGACCCCAAATAAGTGCTGGGGAGTAAGACAAGAAGTGTACTGTGGCCTTACATTTCTGCTTCATTTTAGCAGAATTAGAAAGATGATTGGCTAGACTATGAACTACCAAGGAATAGAATATTTTATAATTTTTTATATTTTTATTTATAATAAAAATTATTACAATTGTTATAAAATTAAAATAATTATATTATAATAATAATATAATTAAATAACAGAATATTATAATTATTGTATCCTCAGTGTAAGGGAAATGGAGTGAAAAATATAACACACATGTTACGTGAAAACTGATTTTTTTGATTTTCTGGCTTAAACAGATAGTTGCTGTTTAAAAGTGTACACAAGGCTTTCATTACAACAGAAGACATCATAGTCTGTCTACGAGAGGCTATTTTCTGAACCTCTCATATTTCAGTGTAAAGATATTCCCCCTTGTCCTGTCACTATAAGTTCTTGTAAATAGTCCCTCTCCTTTCTTGTAGGCTCCCTTCAGGTACTGGAAGGCTGAAACTAGATCAACACAAAGCCTTCTCTTTTCCAGACTCAATAAATCCATTTATTTTACATTTCCTTGAGGGAGGGATGTTCCATCTCTCTAATCATCTTGGTGGCCTCCTCTGAACTTGCTCCAACAGGTCCATGTCCTTTCTGTGTTGGGGGCCCCAGAGCTGGATGCAGCGCTCCAGGTGGGATCCCACAGGAGCGGAGCAGAGGGGCAGAATCCCCTCCCTCACCCTGCAGGCCACGCCGCTTTGGAGGCAGCCAGGGTACAATTGGCCTTCTGAGCTTCAAGTACAGGTTGCTGGGTCATGTCCAGCCTCTCATCCATCAGCACCCCCAAGTTCTTCTCAGCAGGGCTGCTCTTGATCTGTCCATCCCCCAGGCTGGGTTGATAACAGCAGTTGTGCTGACTCTGGTGCAGCACCTTGCACCTGGTCTTCTCAAACCTCATGATGTTCCCATGGACCCATGCCTCAAGCTTGTCCAGCTCTCTCTGGATGACATGCCATCCTTCAGTTGTGTCAACCACATGAATTTTTTTGGTGTTGTCTACAAATTTACTGAGAGTGGACTTCATCCCCTTGTCTATGTCATTAAGATGAAAGGGCAGAATTCAGTTTGGGCCAGTACATGTATATTAACTCTATTACTGGCTAATTGCAATGGTAGGAGTGTTTCCAAATCTACTGTGCACAAAATATAAGGACACAAGGACACTTGTGTATACGGATAATGTTTTATTTTCGCAGAGTGTTCAACAGTCATTTAAACCTTTATTAAATTTGAGGGTTAGTACATTACTACAGCTGGCTATAAAAAGAGATTTGTTGAGTAGGAATTCCATTGATTTTTTTCCAGCATTTTTTACACTGAATTTTAATGTCCATATGAGCACAGCTTGATATGTATATTATGCACTTATCATCATTTAAAGTATTCTAATATAATGAAAACCTGTAGAAAAAAGAAAAAAGACATCTGTTCAAACAGCCAGGTGCTGTTGACCAATGGGCACAGTATTGAGAGGATAAGATGTTGCAGGCAACAAGGCTTCAGTTACAATTATTGTTTAAGCTTGAGTAAGACGTTTTAACTCCTCTTGACAATAAGCAGTTGTTTCTCATGGGAAAACATGTTGCCGGGGGCTTTTAAGTGAGGTCATTATTTGATCAAGGCAGGCCTTTTTATGATTAGCAAATGGAAAAACTAAAATTAGCAAAAAAGAAAAGAGAGTTTTAAAAATCTGAGTCAGTGTTTTAATTAATATATAAGAAATGAAATGGAGTTAGAGGAATATAGCAATTCAATAATTTAAAAGATTTTCAAGCATCAGTGACAATTTTACTTTTGCCAGGACACATGTTCAAGCTGTTGTGATGGTTGCAGTAATCTTGGATGAGCAATTCTCAGTTACTGAATCTCAAGAATGGAAATCAAATTGTTTGATCCTGCTTCAAGTGAATCGTGGTGTAAGTATCCATTGGGGTACACTTTTTTTATTTGTATACATTTGCTTATACAAACAGGCTGTAAAGAAGAACTTAACTAAATAAATATGTAAGGAGAAAATAAAAACTCATGAAAAACTCATGAAAAAGATTGTTTCATACCAGATATATTGTTTCTTAAATTTTAAAACACATGACTCTATAGATCATTCAAGAACAATTTCTTTTCAGTTATTACAAAATATGAAGTAAATCAACGATAAAAAGAGGCACAATCAGCTACATTGAATGCATTCTAATTCTTTTGCATTGGAGAAAATAGTACAGGGATAGAATTCTTTTATGTGACATGGGCATTCATTACTTGCTGAAAGATATATTTTTGTGTAATGTACCTATGCACTGGTATTCTTATAAATTCTGATAAGAATTGTCTTGAAAGACTGAAGAAGCTCTGAGATCTAAACTCTTTTAGAAATCCAGACTGTCAAAAATTAACTTGAATGTATATCTGATGTTGAAGGAACACATACTTTTGAATTACTATTTTATTTTTCTCTTACTCTAGTACTAAACTTTTTCTAAACTGTAATAGGGTTTGCTTCTACACTTAATCTTTCTATCACTTCAAAAATGCTCGTATATATCAGCTCAGAGAGGAGTAAGAAAAATAGTAATCTATAGCAAATGAACTATACAAGCTTCTTCTACAAGTGATATTTTCATGCTTATGTCCAAGCTTTAACACTGATGAGGAACAAAACAAAATCTTCTTCTGTAGTAAAACTGAAAACACTTTTCATAAGAAAGTAGAGAAAAGTATCAAGTATTTTGAATATTACAGAGCTGGCTCACGACTCTTAAATATCAATAAATTGGATTCTACAAAGCAATCCTGACTGGTTTTCTAATTTTCAGAAGCTGACAGAATAATGCTTCAGCAGTTTTTCTGTTCTTCCTAATTAAACAAGCAAAGAGAAGTACTCCTAGGATAAAAATGCATACAGAGCTCAAGAGAAATTTAATTTAAAATAACTTTACAGGAGGGACATAAAAGTAGTTTACTGTCTTAGCTTAAATAAAATTGTATACAGTGAAGAATATTAACAAGAGTAGGAGAAAAGAAAATTGCATCTACAAGAAATGAGTGTGTGCCACTCTGTGTTTCTCTCAGAGGCTAAGGGAGTAAATACGATTGGGGAATGTCAGAAGGATGACAACAAACTCCCTTCCTAATTTTGACTATCCCCACAATGACATCCAGAATGTCTCCTTACAAATAGATCTTCATCCTTTCGATTCTCATGTGCAAATGTAAAATGATCTTTCCCTAAGAAACTATCTCAGAGAAGTTTTTCACTTCCTAAAGTGTATACTGGGTATGCATGACAGGGGATGTGTCATGGCTGGTTGGAATAAACACTAGCAGATCTGTCAGGTGAGCACCAGAAAAAGTCATTACATGGACTGAGAGGTAGATATACTATTAAAGGTTAAATGAATTATTGAGTTGGGCTACCATGCAAATGTTTCTTCAGATGGTCCTATTTCTTTTCAGAAAATAATGAACATATAATACCAAATGATTTTCCAAATGGTATTTTCCTCTTTTTGATTACCAATTAAAAAGTTACTACAGGAAAAGTCTTCAAAAACCAGGCCACACTCTTTCAGTGGTACCATGTATTTTAAAATAATAGCCTTGTAAAAAAGGCTGAGATAAAAAACTAACATGCTGGTGAGGAAATTTTTTGTGTCTTTTTTTCTGGCAATACAGTGCATCACATCACAGAACATTTAACTACACAAAATATGCTCAAATTCCAACAGAATTTCTCTCTCTCTGAAACATTTTGAGTTCAAAATGAAATTTTAAATAGAAAGAGGTAGGCAATAAGAGTTAGCCTAATGTGTCACTAAGCCAGGGGTGTAAAAGTGGCTCACCTGGAACACTGGTGACCTTAGATTGTCTTTCTGCTCTGTACGATTTCAAACAGTAATTTTGAACCTTCATCTTTTATATTCAAGGTGACTGCCATCATTGGCAAAGTGGCAAGTAAGTCCCTTTCTCTGACCTAATGAATATTCATCTATGTAAACAAAGTAGAAAAGCCTCCGAAAGAATGAATGAAAGAGAGAGCAACTTTGGTTATTCATATGTATTATAGTATTACAGGGGCTAGACATTCCAAATGAAATCTGACATTCACTCCTTCTGCCAAAAGGGAATCATAAAAAGCATGCCAATTGCAAATACACAAACAAGAATGGTAAACATTGATAAAATTACATGTTTTAAAGACTGTGAATATGTGTGTAAGAAAAGTTTATTTAAGTAGTATATTGAGTAGATAGGATTTGTATTTTCCATCAAATGGATTCTGTAGCCCTTATGCCCTCTCCCTTTTTGTTAATTTAAATGCTGCTTGTGCTGCTGCCCTCATTCCAGCTGCAGGATCAGCCTTTGAGAGAGCCAGGATACATTTCCACGATGTATGTTACAGACAGCCATTAGTCTTATTTAGGTACAAAGGAAAAATTACAGTATTTTAAAGTCACACGAATAAAACTTCTTGTGCCTGTCAGTGCATAAATCCCTGATGTTTTACAAGCTGCTCTTGCATGTCTCTGTTTCTTTTTTGTATGTCTGAATCTAAATTACTTTTATTGCTATTCGGATTGATTTAACCTTTCTTGAAGAGCTACCATATCCATTTTAAAGATGGAATACTGTGATCCATGCACGGCAGAGTTATGATAAAAAACTGCACAAAAGGAAAACTAGTGGCATTACGGGAAGTTTCAATGTCTTATTGTTAAAGGTCAAAAGATTAAAAAAAAAAAAGTACTTCATTTGGATTTGAGTTTCTTAGTGAAATATCTGCTAATTTTTAGAGCTTATTTGAAGTAATGAGGAGGGAGAAACATTTGATTGAAAAATTTCTAATTTATGTTTTCATAGCATACTTATATACTGATATTGTTACCTGGAAACAAAGCAATATTCTTAATATTTATCTACAGAAAATATATAAAAATGCATAAATTTAGTGCTTGAAAATCAATACTTGATTATAAAATCTCCTTTATTCTGTTACAACTCAAATGGATTTTTGCTCGTTTTGTCTTAGTTTCTGGCATTTAGAAGCACAATCTTGCTACTATTTATTTTACAATAAAATCAGTGTTTTTTCACTACCATGTCATATTCACATTCACTTAGCGATACTTGTTGCCCCTAAAATTCTAATGATTCTTATATGGTAAATTTGCATTTTATTCTTTTATGTACCCATTAATGCAGCTCTTTTTGAAGATGCAACCAGAAAAAAGTGCTCAGGATAAAAGAAGAGGATACAGGACTATAAACTGTTCCATGCTAGTTGTCAGTTTTTAAGTCAGAAAACTTGAAATAAGTGATTTATAGTATTTTGCATCATGGCAGATGAGTTTTAGGTAGGTCAGATGGGTTCTTGGTACTAGAGGGTCTGTGTAATGTGGTTCAACTGGCTGTAGAGGGGGTGTGATTCATCATAAGTTCCACATGGCTTCCAAATATAACTGCTTTATTTTTCTGTGAAAATCACTGCAAAAATAAGTTATTTAAAGAAGACTTAATAATAGTTATGTTTTATATTTTTCTGTATTGTCCTATATCAGTTTCTTCATATCAAAGAGTAATAATTCTGTTTATTAATGATGTCTTTTTTATTAATTGAATTTGTAATCCATCATTATATATGCATAAAATGAAGTATCTTATTTAAGACCATGTAAAATATAACAAAGTGGATTTTTTCTCAATATCAGATATTGATAAAATATATATATAATATCTATATATTTAGAATTCATGAGTATACAGATATGCCTCTGTGTATGAAACAGTCATGAACAAAGAGCGGGACATGTAGGAAAATCAGCAATTGTGTTTTAACTTGCCTGAAGAGCAACATATTTTTTAAGCTGATTGGCAATTTGTGGTGCATTTCAAGAACAGGAATGAACATTAGGAATAAGCTGGGAAGAGACATGGATACTTCAAAATAAAATATTTATTTTGTTCAGAAGACATTTGATATTAAAGTTATACACAGTAGGAAGGCACTAGTGTAATATATAATCTCATTTTTTTTCTGTGTAATTTTTCTTATTTCAGTGGTACTAAATATTTAACTCGATAACATATTTTTTAATACTTTAAATGGGATTTTTGCAAGGGAGATGTGACAAATCTTAAGGGAATATAAATGACTCCCTGTCCAGCTGGAAAGTAGAGGTGGATATCATCTCTGCGGGTAATTTCACACAGAATTAGATAGCTGAAGAAGGAAAGCAATGCCTCTGGGGATAACAATCCATGGGGAATGATTGCATAATTATTATGTTTGAGTTTTAATCAGTTTTTGGCTAATAAGTGGTTGCGTCTCAAGTGGCTGTGGTGTTCATGTTGGAAGTGTTATCTCAGGAAGGGAACCCAAAGTTCCCCTGGCCTAAGGCTCAATGTACAACAGCCAAGAACCATTGCCTAGGCAGAGGAACTTAGACCAAGCTCACTGTGATTCTCTTCTGATACATTTCTCCCACCAGCAGTCAATCAAACATCTATGCAATTCCTAAGCATCCAGACAGTTTCAGTCATGCAGGACTTCCTGTACTCTTCAGTCCTTTAACAATGTTTTATCACAAGTCACAGTGAGTTTGTAGTTAATAAATGTGCTATAAGTTTTTGCTTAAGTTAAGCTTGGCAAATTGGTTCTTCTGTGCTGGAGAGAATGTTTATAATTTACAGGCTCAAGGTTTTAGCATGTAAAATTGCTACATGAATCTTGCCTTACTATAAAAAGGAGCAACTTCTTTGTAATCAATGCTAAGAATTTAAAGTTTTGATATTTTTCTTTAGATATAATCTCACTCACTACTGAAATCAGTATTCATGTGAAAGTTTGAAATGTATAACAAAACTATACTTCTGAAAAATATTATTTTTATAATCATTTACAGAAAAGTTTTGGGATACCAAACCATGCAGTCAAAATAAATGTGAGAGCTGTAGATGAATAACAAGGGGATTTCTAGACTCTGGGCTGAGTTAAACTGCAACTGAACAGAATGTAGGAGAGGAGAGGAGAGGAGAGGAGAGGAGAGGAGAGGAGAGGAGAGGAGAGGAGAGGAGAGGAGAGGAGAGGAGAGGAGAGAAAAGAGAAGAGAAGAAAAAAGAGAAGAGAAGAGAAGAGAAGAGAAGAGAAGAGAAGAGAAGAGAAGAGAAGAGAAGAGAAGAGAAGACTGTACAGAAAGGACAGGACAAGACAGGATGCAGGACCTGTGCTGACCGGTGGTGTCAGAGCTGCACAGAGTTGCCCAGTGCCATGAGGAATTTCTGCATTGAAAGAGGGCTCCTACAAGAAATTAATGAAATCTGTAACTGAAAGGGACATGGGTGCTCCTTTTTGGAGTGCAGGGCCTTGCAGAACCAGCAGAGACTAGTTTAACCCTGTCAATAAAACTACATAATGACAAGATTACCTAGGTAATGGTGTTAGGCTTAATTACTTTGGGTACAGAGTGTACAAAGGTACAGAGGGTACAGAGGTGCAGCAAAACTAAGACCAAAGTGATAAAAAACACTGTTGGCAGGTTGGTTTTTTGGGAGAAGATTGGGGCAGAGAAAGGGAGGTAGAAGAGTGGCAAAAATGAAGGGTTGAGAAAAGGGGTTAACTTATGTAAATCAAGTGGTATTTGAATCCTGGGGTACCCACTGGGCAAGTTCTGCTCTTGATCCATCCTATGGGAATCATGGCCACAAACTCAGCTTGTTGCTGTGACCATTATACTTATGTTCGCAGTCAGGAGGACATAAGGGGAAAGGGTTATTTCTCCAAATGTGAAAGGAGCACCTGGGATAACCAGTGTTGGTTGTTGTACCCAGCCTGGTGGCAGTGTCTTCTCAATCTCTTTCAAGCAATGACTCAGGTGAGTTTTCTACAATGCACAAGCCAATATTTGCTGGTAGGTCTCAGCTTTTTATCAATGACATTTATGCAAACTGATGAATCTCCAGAAAATATAAAAAAGTTATGTGCCGTCAATGCATCTCAGCAGTAATCCATCTTTGCATTATTTAAGATTTCCTTCAGTGTTTTTGAAACTCCCACTCTTTTGACATCTTTTTTGTTTAGGCTTTTCACATTGCAGAAGAGACATAATGAAATAAGAGGAGTCTCAGCATTTTGAGTTGGATTCCCATTGTTTGCATTTTTATTTACAAATGGTCACTGGACTTGAGTTGCAACCTTAAGAATTCACACTATTTAAGTACATTGTGCAACTTCAGAAAGGCAATGGCCAACTCATATCATTAGATATGAAACTGAAGACAAACTCAAGGTTTTCAGATGAAATGAGATGGGATAGTGGAGAAAGATGGTGAGGAAAAAAGTTGATTTAAGTTATAAAATGCAAGTCAGTGAAGTGAGGAAGATGTTTTCTGGAGCTTAGTGGTAAATTATAAATATTAACACTGTATTAGTTTCTTGAACAGTTTTCAATAATAAAAATCTCCTTTGACCTCAATTCTTATCCTAATGTACCATTCATGATGTCAAGTACTTTATGAAAGATGTTTGGTGGTTTTATTATTTGTTAAAATACTGCAACCAGTTACAGTGATAAGGTTTTCAGACTGTTTACATATCTCAAAATATGTGTTGTAGAATAAAAATAATCAGTATGTAAAAAGTCAGTAGCCAACTGTGTGCTGTTTTGATTTGGCTTCCTTTTTACATTTTATATTATTTTGTTTGATTTAGGGCTCTGTGGGTTTTTATTTTTGCCTTTTATTTGCAATAGAGTGTATATTTGAATTATAGTGTGTGCTAGCTGAGAACTAATTTAACTGCCAACTAATTTCCTATTTAATATTGTAATGATGCAATAGATATTTAATTGCAGGAATTAATGAAAAGATTTAATAAAATAAAAGTTATTTTGAAAATGTATTTATAGCTGAGAGAAGAGCTGTTTTTTTCCAGTCTTAAAAAACAAATTTGACTCCAAGTCAAATTGGACAAATATCCTGAATTTCCTTAGAGACTTACACCCAACCTGTGATTTCCCATGATCTTACCTTAAAAGCCATTACAGATTTTCAAAGTAAAGTAAGTGAGAAGTGGCAGAGTTATTACTGTAAGTTCTAAATAAAACTAAATAGGTATTTACTATATTTAGGTGGGTTACCTAAGAGACTGTTTTCCAAGAATTATACTTAACAGCAAAAAAAAAAAAAAAAAAAAAAGAGTTTGGGACTTCCTGCAGTGTTAATAAGAAGAATCACATTGATGAATAACCAGGGTGATAAAGCAACAATGACAGCAATAACAATAATGGTTATAAGGATGGTGATGTTGTTGATGATGTTGATAACACTGATGTAATAATAAAGTATTTCTGAAATAAATCTCCAAACTCTAAATAGCTCCATTCATCTGGAAATTGCCACAGAATTACAGTTTTGTTTTCCCTTGCCTCTGAAAAGCAGAGAAAAGTCTGGAACTCTCCCATAAGGTGCCAAAAGGAAGAGATGTGCTGCATGAGAGCCATCAGTGTGGAACTGGAGGAGGTGGCTGGAAGGAGAGCAGGTGAGATGCTCCTCTGAACATCTGAAGGGAGTCCTGTCCTAGAGCAGTACCCTGCCAAAACACCCAAAATACAGTCATAACTGGTAATTTTCATTATACAGCAGCTTTCACTGGAGAGGAGAATCTCCAGTAATATTAAATCACTTGAAGGGTAGGAAATGAAAGAGATCTATGTCCTCCACCCACTATTTCCAAGGCATTGCTGATTTCCTGTTCAAGGGTTTAGTGATAACGCTTATCAAGATCAGGAGTTTTTTTTTGTCTTAGACCTGTGAAGGCTTCACATGTCATCACCTACTGCAGAGACTGTGTCTCAGAAAAAATGCAGTTGCAACCTAACTTCAGAGATGTTTTGTGATTACAGTTAACTTCCTGGAGGAGAGCATATTTATCACAGACTGACTTGTCCCTCTAACACAGTACATTCAAAACAAAACTCAGACTGAAGTCAATCTGTTAACTACAGCAAAATAAAAACATTACAGAAGGAAGAAATTAATCAGGTAAAGACGTCTCAAAGTGATCATGCAATTACATTTTATAACCAATAGTGGTAATAGATCAAAAAGAACAATTAATCTCTGGGTCATTTTAACATATTTGTAAATAGATATCTGCACATTTTACAAAGGTTACCAACATATCTTCAGATCTTTCTGAGTGTTATTTAGCATGAAATAGGCAAAAAAATAAAAAAGCAAACAAACAAATTGGAATAGAAGCTAGACTGTAGTTTCCTCTTTCTAAATGTTTTTTAAAAAAACAAAAACTGTTATCTTGGATATCAGTCCTTAGATACTCCTTAAAAAAGCATTAATTATGAAATCTGCACAACAGTGTGCAGTCATGGAGATGACCATCTGAGGCCCATGTAAGCTCAAGCCCACAGTGTTTTTATCACCCTTAAATTTGAATGAATTCAAAACATGAAAGGAAATGGATGCATTTTGTTGGCCATTTCTGTGCTTCCATTCATTAGACACCAGTTACTGCTTTTGTAGGAAGAAGCATAACCATGAAGAAAAGAAATAATAGCTTTTACCCTATGTATGAACTCATCTACAATTTCTACTTGTAGGTTTTTCTATCTTTTCAGCCTATAATTTATCTTTATTGTCCTCTCACATCATTTCCTGCAGTGCTTTCCTGCTGGATGATTGTCAGAATCCCTTCTGGAAGGACATAACTCCAACTATGAGAAAACAGAGCAATTGTTCCTGCAGGCAATAAGAACCAGATGATGTCAGATTTCAGTCCTTCTATCTACCTCAGTCTTCAGGCTTTCTTCCAGCATTCTTGTGTCCTAACATATGTTATGTATTGTGTGCTAGGAACATAGTGTCACAAAGGCCTGCAGTCATTAAACCAGCTAGAAACTCTTCCAAGTGCTTTGCAGTGTGGGCACAAGTCAATGCCCAGGAAATTTCACAGGCCATGGGTTTTTCTCAAAAGGAGATTGAACCCTAACACTCTTCACTGTAAGGAAAGAAACCTTAGCCATAAGGGTTGTTGATATACTTGTATTTATTATGCAGAGATATGTGAAAATTTAGAAAGTATAATGATAATCAAATTATTCTCTTTTAACATATTCTTGTCATTATTATCATTATTGACATTCTGATATGATCTGTCAACAAATAAAAAATGAACAAGGATACAATGGAAGAGTAAAACCATTTCAATTGCTTTAGACAATGCAGGAAATAATGATCTGGGCTTGGAAACAGAGAACTTCTAAAGGGGAGGATAAATATCCTGCAGAGATGTCATTCTCCTCTGCTACCCATCTTCACCTACCATCTTTACAAAGGTATCATGAGCAGAAAGATGATATCTAAAGTCTTCCCACAATAACACTTTGATATTTTAGTCAGAGGAACACATGTGAGGATAGGAGCAGGTCATGCACTGCTTTCAAGTTATGCTGTTTAATGCAAGATCAGGGGGCTAATTATTTTAGTATTATCTTCCATTATTCAGGCATGGCTAAGGCTCTGAACTCAGTATAGAGATATTGCTAAGGGATAATACAAGGCAATTATGGCTGTAGCTTTCTGTCTCATAAACATAGCACAAAATCATATTCAAGAGGGTGTTAATTATACAGAATTAAAGCCCATAATCACAGCAACAGGACTATCTAGAGCATGTGCTTTCGGTCTCAAGGGACCTGGTATAACCTTACATAGTTCACAGGCAACTTGGAAGCACTTTAAGACAGGAATCTGCAAGTAATCCACCCTCCATGACTACCTAGGCCTTCAAAGTTCATGGAAAGAAAATTGGAGATGCCTGTTGTTTTAACAATATGCTATGGACCCACCTATACACAGATATCTTTTTACCCATGATTTTAGCAGGAGCTGTGACTTTCATCTGTATTTGAAGGTATCCTCTTGTCCTGGGAAAGAAAAAAAAAAAGGAAGAAAGGGATTTAAGTATGTTTTACACTCAAATGTAGGACATGGTTAAATGCCCTTTTTGTACTATCAGACCTATCCTGCAAAGTTTCTCAGCCAGTATTTTCCTCATGGCCTGCTGGTGCCAATATCTGTACAAGCATTTTTCTATGCCAGTTCCAGTGGTTCATCTCATTCAGCATTGAATCATGGCATTGTTGCTGATACTGTTCTGCGTTTTTAACACATGTTATGGAACTTGTGTCTCAGCATAGCCAGTGAACTGGTAGGCTAAATGAGAACTCAATGGCTTGTCCTTATTATGCAATCCAAAGTGCCTGAAAATCACTGACCTCAAAAGTGCAGGTACTCCTGGTAAGTTAGAAGTTCACAGGCACACAGTGGGATGCGCAGCAACAGAAAATGTGTATGCCCTTTACCATTATCATATGAACATGTAGAGATAAATATTCATGTTTGCCAAGTGACCTTAAAAGCTTCATGGATGCCACAGGGGCTCTGAAAATCTGAAGTTGTCTGTGGAGGCCAGAACTATTTTTGGGCCTGCATTGCATTGAACTGCCCAATGCTTGAGAGTGCTGACAAAAGTCTTTTGGTTACACATATATTATTTTTAATGTTCCCACATATATTATTTCTAATGCAATTTACCTGCCACAAATGATGGGGTTTAGATCAACACTAAAAACCAAACCAAACCAAAACAAACTGAACCAAACTAAATGAAATCAAATGTAAGTCAAAATAAACTAAACTAAACAAAACAACAACAATAAAATCCAACCAGAAACAAAACAACCAAAACAACCAAAAACCATTAAAAATACCAGAGAAATGTCTTGGACAGATTGCAGTGCAGATGCAGTACTGTAATTTCAATACTCAAGTTATTTAAATAACTTGTTTTTTCCATTGACAGAACTAGAGAAACTACCTTAGAATTGCTTCACTTTTGACAAAATATATTACTTTATGCAGACAGGGATTTAATTAATTCTGTATATTTTTTGTTAATTTTCCTTAAGTTCTAAGTTTCAGAATGCTTTTTATTCCATTCCATTTGAATAAAAGTAGAATGTCTCATCTTTTATTTTTACTTTCTCATACTTCCTTTCCCTCCGGGCCTTTTCATTAGATTCACACAGAATTCAGGAAGTCATAATTTGGTTAATGCAATGCTTACACTATTTGATGAATAAACTTCAGACTGTAAATTTCATCTATCTGTAGTCATAACTTAAGGAACAATAAAAACTTGTCAGAGTGGTCACGTTCTGTTACAGGATACAGGTGAGCGTGATACACAGACCCCAAAGATTCATAGAAAATAGATTATTTGCACCTGGATACAAAATCTCGATATTCTTACAGTATTGGTCTACATAATATGTACTTTCTGTAGGAACATGTAGTTGGATGCAAAACTGTCCACAAGTACACTTTTATCCACTTTTAGGAAACTCCATCTGTGAGAATTTTGGATCTTTAAGCTGTAATTATGTTTTTCATTCCCATTGCCTCCATTTTTTTTTATATTATCTATTGAATTCTTGCAGGTAAGTAAAACACTGTTTTCTTTTCCTAAATCTCAAATAGCTCAAGAGATCAGTGCTAAAAGAATTTCTTCATCTGTATGATGCTGCATTGCAACTTGGAAATATCCATGAAAGAATAAGGTAAAGAATAGATGTCAGCTCCAGGCAGTTCTTGTTTTCCTACACCTAGCCACTCTTTTTGCTGTGCTATTCTTATTAAAGAAAAAATCATAGAAAGAAGAAACAAAAAGTTAATCATATCTGTATGGTAGATAAAACCTGGAAATCTGTAGATAAGATAACTGGAAAGATGATGATTCTCTGGCATTGCTAGAGGTCAGGCATTTTGTCATAAATGTCTTTTACTCTGCCCTCTGAATATTTTGATTTTTAAAATATAAACTATAATTTCTTTTTCTCTGGTAAATTTTCTGAATTGTGCACAAGCTATTTTCCTTATTCTGTTTATAAACTGAGCCTTTTGAAATTTTTGATGATTCAGGTTTTTTAATACTAGGTATAGATGCTAAATAAAGTTCCCTAGGAGAAATGAAACTAGAGAGTTCACATTTTATCATGCTTGGAATATTTACAGGCAGTCATATTTGTATTTAAAAAATCACTTTTACTTGTAATTTTATTTTCAGGGTATAAGAATCAATTATTGCGCAAAGTTCTTTGTTGTATACGATGGGAGAAAGCTTATAAAGAGTATTTGCTTTGTTTTTTTAGATACAAAAAAAGACATGAACAATAAATCCTAAGTCTTTTATTATCATATAATTTGAGTGCTTCTGACACAGATGTTTATATTTATAATTGAAAATTTAATTTAGCTCCAGATTTCCCAAGAGAATGTACACAATATTCAGACACTTGGCAAAAGACAAGTTATGTTTTAAAGTAATTACAAAAGAGAAGCATAAGCAATTAAAATATCCAAAACTTTGTTAAATTGTTTATGATTCTTTTAGACCTCTAATTGATTGCTGGCTCTCATTTAATGGTGCAACTTACTTACTTACTAAGCAGAGGATTCCTTCTTTCATGTTGAATAAAGATTCTAAAATGATACAGCAAATATAATTTGACTACAATAGATTCAATTGCTCATACTGTACTTTTGCTTTATTTAATTTAGCATCTTAATCCTGTTAGAGAGTTCTAATCAATGCTGTTTCCTTTCGTATGGCATAAGCTTATTTCACTTTATGTTGAGGACAGTAAAATCAACATTAAGCCTTCTGAACTGGAAACTACCTTTTCTAACTCTCATTCATATTCTTTCCATAAATATCTGGTCTTTTGTTCTTAAATTGGACCACAATAGAAGCAGTGTGGTCAGCAGGTCGAGGAAGGTGATTCTGCTTTCGCAAGAGCCTGGCTGGAGCACTGCATCCAAGCCTGTGCTCCTCAGCACAGGAAAGATGTGGAGGTGAGTTCACAACAGAGCCTTGAAAATTATTAGAGAACTGGAGAGCCTGTCCTCTGAAAAAAGGCTGAGCTGGGTTTGCTCATCCTGGAGAAGAGAAGGCTCTGTGGACACCATGCTGCAGGCTTTTGATATTTACAGGGGACTTTAAAAAAAAATGGAAGCAGATTTTTTTTTTTTTTTTCCAGGGGCAAAGGTTTTAAACAGAAAGAGATGAGGGCTTTATGAGGTATAAGGAAGAGATTATTTTATGATGAGGATGATGATACACTGAATTAAGTTGAATAGAGAAATGGTGCCTACCCCATCCCTCAAAGTGTTCAAGGCCATGGGTCTTTGAGCAACATAGTTTAGTGAAAGATAGATATTTCTGCTCTTTGAAGGGGTGTTGGACTATATGATCTTTGAAATTCCTTTCCAACTCAAACCATTCTATGATTTGATGATCCAGCTCATTAATTCCTTGGGATTGTGCACAAAAGGGCAGAGAAACTCTTTTCACTTTCCCCTAATTAGTGAATTATAAGCTAATATAAAGTTGATGTCATCTTTCACTTCTGTCTTGGTGACTTGCAGCAATCCTCAAAATGACATGTGTGTTTCAATCCTTATTAAATATCTTCCTGTGTGGCATACAACATTGTATGCCAATACTGAACAGCTGCAAAATGTCAAAGGACAATAATATACTTAAGTATAAAATTCACAATAGCTGCAAGTTACAAAGGCAAACTCTTACAAATAATTGTCATAAATTTTCAGTTAAAGGCAGATGAAGAGTTTAGTTATATTCATTATTCTTAACAATTTTCTACAACTGCTGGACCAGGAATGTTATTATCTTTACCTCTATTTGACCTCCACATAGACCATTAAGGTACCTGTATAATTCATATTTCTTTTTCTAATAATTTAATAATTGTTATGCAACATCACAGAAAAGAAAATTAAAGATGTTCTTTTGTTGATTTGTTGCTCTTGATTTTCATAATTCACAATCATTTACAATATAAGAACTTATGAACTCTCGTTCTTTTTAGATATTATTCACTCAACTTGCTTCATTTTTTTTTTCCATTTCATGTATTTCTAAAGCAGTTGTTAATAAAACATGGACATAGCCCTGATGAAATGTAATCAGCATTCACCACTTGGATTGAAGATCTACTTAACTTACTATACAGGAAAGCATATTTTTCCATTATGGTCTGAAGATACTCTGGTTGAGTTTTTTCTTTTGAAGGTAGGATTTCATAGCAAGACATTTTGAATATTTTCCTGCACTCAGATTCTCCTTGAATTTTGGTTTGAGCCCCATCGCCACAATGTCTCTTGGCAATATGGCCCATGGACTGAAGAGCAGAGAAATAGTCTCATGTGTGATTAGTGCTGAAACTAGTCAAAGGTTTTGAATATTAATATCAAGGTCATTAGGTATCATTGTAATCAAGTAAATCATCAGGAACTGAATAAAGCATTATTTTGAAATGTTTACATAAGCTGTTTCTGTTCAATCACAGGTTATTATGTGCAGTAAGCCAAAGACATTGCATGGTTTATACAAATGATGAACTAAAGATATGTATTTCAATACAGAGTGAAATAAATTGTCATAATTTTGAAGGAGGAGACTGGCAAGTGGCTGACCAGTGGATCACTTCTAATGAAAACCAGTAAATTGTCTAGGATAATCCAAGAGAGCAAAGGAAACATTTGTCATTTTATTACTATTCTCTTCTAATAGGGCCTTTTATTAAACTGAGAATCAGAGGAAGTAGATATTTGAAGAAAATGCTCTTTGACTGCTGATACTCAGTCAATGTGTAATTATGAAGGTTTTTATCTCAAAGATTCCTTCAACTCTTTCAAAGGTACTTTCTAAGATTTTTCAGTTTAAGCTTTGAAAGATGAGGGTTTTGAAAGTTCACAGATCACACACTGATTGAAATAAATTGCAGAGTAGAGGTTCTATTTCAGTTCTTCCAAAACATTATAATATACAAAATGAGAAAGAAAAACCAACAAACAACCATATATATTTAGAGAGAGAGAGAGTGAGAAGCAAACAGAGAGAGAAAATAGAGGTACTTTAGACCTAAGGAGGTTCTTGCAGGTCAAAACATTAGCCTGTTTTTCCAGGTATGTCTAGTGGTCTATTAATTGCTCACCCAAGTTTTGAATTGCTAATTAATTTTTTAATTACAGGCAATAAGAGTTAACTTTCTAGGTAAACTTATTAAGACTGGATAAAGTGACATCTTCCTTAGAAAAACCAGTGAATACATAAGAACATTCAGGAAGACCCTGAGGAATTGTTAAGAGTTTTAGCAGACCAGAGTCGAGAAAAATACATAAGAGTTGTGATATTTTTCGGCATATACAAAATAACTCTGTCACACACTTGCTGAAGTCAAGCAAGTCTTAGACATTTAAACCAGAAAATATCTTTTGTGACCTCCCTTTCTGTGATAAATTTAAGATACTGCATTTTTTTTCATTCATAGTACTGACAATCTTCCTCATTTTCCTATAATGAACCCATGACTGGATTGATATATCTGCCAGGGCAAGAAATTTTAGGTGACACAAAATTTCAGTAAATTTTATTTAACAGACTTTAGTCTTTTTATGAGGGTGCTAATGAGTCAAACAATGTTTTTTAGTTGCCTGTGATTTTTGCATTACAGTTTCTGGGAGAAAAACGTAATTTTTTGTTTGATATCACTTTAAATAAGGTTGGACCAGAAATGGAGAATAACTCCCACCTTTTGTTTGCCAAGAGCAGAATTTTAGCACTGTAAATGGCTGCTAGCAGTCATGCAGCTGATTTGGTAAAAAATGACAATCTAATCACACACTTGACTGCATGCTGAACTTTTTCCTGACAGAACGTTTGTCTCTGGACCAGGAACAAGGTGGCAAATCTACTACTGATGTCAGTCTCCTAAATACATTTTATATCTAATTTGTATCAAGGATACATTTCTGATTATGTCCTTAGTCCATCAACTGCAGTTGTACAATTGGTGCTTGTCCACCTTAATTAAATTTGGATTCTTTTAAATTTGATAAAATATCTTCCGATCTAACAGCATTTAGTTCCAACCTGGGAGTAGTACTAGATACAATTCTTGAATGTGTGTATCACAATGCATAACTATGCATTCCCTAAAATATCTCTGCATGTACACATGGTGTATTGCTAATCAAACATTTTTTTAGGGAAGGGAAATATTTTCAGTATAAAATTTCTCTTTGCTAGAATTTAATGGCAATATTCAGCATAATAACAAATTAATAAATGTCAGCATCCACAATATTCGATGCTCTTGGAGCCATAAATCCTCTGGTAAAATTCATAACCATTCTGATAATCTTTCCCTAATTTGAACCTTCAGAGTGCCCAATGACAACTGTCATGATTTAGACATGCACTAAATGAAGCAGTGCCTTCCTCTCTTTAAAAAATTTTAAATCGGCCTCATAATTTATTTCTTCTACTTCATGTATTTTAAAATTAGCAAATGAGCATTTCCTGTAAAGTTTTTACACACATTGTTTTAGAAATTTCAACAATTCCCCGTTTCTGACAAGCCAACATCTACTCATGTCTTTTGTCCTTTTGTAAGACTATCAATTCCATCCTACATCCTCTTGGGACACAGAAGTCCTACCTCAAAGCATGCATACAGGGTGAAAGCCAATTGGCATGCCTAAATTTTGTTCTTGTTCTTTATTCCAATATTATAGGTTGTTTTTCTTCTCCATCCCTCCCTCCCTTCCTCCCCACCCTTCACCACCAACCTCCTTCACTACTGAGGATGCAGCTGTTGTAGTCAGTGCTCTGTATTGGCCTCTGAACTTCTTTCCCAAGCAATCAAGGCTGATTTACAGTCTGTCATGGTGCATAAATAGTCAGAGGTGCATTATTTTGTACTTAGTTATCACTGAATTTTACCTACTAATCATGTTTAGATATGGGTATCCTAAACCAGGGTGTGATATTTGCTCTGTTGCTTCATTTTCATTCTTCTTTTCCATATAAAGTAGGGCTTATTATGTATTATGAGCTAAGTTCCAGGTTGGCATGGTTGGACACTGGCCAAGCTCCAGGCACCCACGAAATCGCTCACTCAGCCTCCCCTGCCGCAGCTGGGCACAGGAGAGACAAAAATTTAATGAAGCCTTCATGAGTTAAGGACTGGGAGAAAACACTCCAAGGGCAAAACAGGCTCAGCTTAGAGGTACAAAGGGAATTTATTATTAACAAAATCAGAGGAGGTTAATGAGAAGTAAATAAGCCCTTAAAACACCTTCTTCCCCCACCCCCAGCCTCTCTGTCCTTCCCAGTCACAGTGCAGGGAGACAGGACATGGGGGTTTTGGTCAGTTCATCACCAAGACTTTCTTCCCCTGTGAGAGCGTGGGGTCCCTCCCATGGGAGACAAGTCTCTGTGAACTTCTCCAGGGTGGATCCACTCTCACGAGCAGCAGTCCTGCCACACCTGCTGCAATGTGAATTCCCCCCACAGGCAAACAGTGCCCCAAAACTGCTGTGGTGTGGGTCACTCTTCCACAGGGTGCAGTTCTCCAAGGACAGGCTGCTCCAGCCTAGGACCAGGACTCCTGTCTCCCCTGGGTGCCCCACTGGATCACAGCCTCTTCCAGGCATCCACCTGCTCTGGCATGGGCACCTCCCCCATGGGCTGCAGGTGGATCTCTGCCTCCCCTGCAGGGGCACAGCTGCTTCACCATAGCCTGCAGAGGAATCTCAGCTCACTTAGATGTTCCTAAGACTGTCAAAGGCAAAAAATTCTCTGTAAGTTACCAACCAAGAGGAGGCAACAAAAAACCCCAAATCCAGAATCCATTCCAGACTGAAAGGGGTTAGCACTTAAAAAGATTTAAGAATTACTGTGGGGGACAAGAGTGAAGTGCATTTTGGACTGAGTAAATCTTATTATGCAATCTTCACGGGAAGGGACAAAGGCAGGGAAAGGAAGAAAACAAGGTGGATAAGGGAGGAACAAGTGTGGAAAAAGAGAGGAAAAAGGGGAAAAAGGTCCAGATATGTTTAAACTGGTTCTGGACAGTACACTTGAGTGAGAAACCTGCATCTGGTCAGTGTACTCATTCTATCTCACTTTCTTATCAAATTCTAGCCTTACCTTTCTTCTGTGTGGCGGCCCTGTCCATTCTGAGTGTGTGTCAACACATGTGAAGCTTGACATAGAAAGTAAGAAAGAAGGTCTGAGCTCCAGTTGCTGGAGTAGGACCATGAAATACCCTTGCCTGGAAGAAGCAGGTATCAGGAGCTGGAAGAGAGAGACTGGGGGCTAGGTGTTAGATGAACTGTGTATCAAAGACCAGCTCCTGGAGAAGTACATGTGTGTCTCAGAGTGGACTTCATTCCTGACCATCTGGAGAGGAAAAGTAAGGCTGTAGCATGTATCCTGTTGCTGTTTGTACAGATGCCTGTAAAGATTCTGTTCTCTGCCTCTGTCAGCTTTGTGGTCACCTGTGCTATTGCAGTGTGTGTGTGTGTGTGAGCGTGTGTGTGTGTCAGGCTGGGCCCAACAATGTTGCTTGGTGGACCTGAGCACTACATCATGGAACTACAACATTTGGCCAAGGACCAGTGAACCTCTCCTTGCCCTCAGCCCCACAGTAGTTTGCAACCTCTAAGATTTTCAACTGTGTTGCGTGAATAATTATTATACACACAATATAAAACTTCCCTAGAAAAGTAAATTAAAACATAAATTGCTATTTTGCCAGGCTAAATTCTTTCACAATGTTATTTAATATTTCAGTATTAATGTGTTAACTAAAGAGGAGGAAGAAATACTAAAAATTAGAAAATATTTTCAAACTACTGTCTTGTTTCAGTACTATTTTAGTCAAACAGCAAAAATAGAGGTAATGGTTTACACTAACAACATGGTTAGCAGTGGAGATTGGAAGAAGATAGGAAGGAGATACTAAAGTGAGAGTTAGCCAGGGAAATTCAAAACAGTAAGAGAGAGATAACAAAAAGAGAGATGTAAAATGCAAGAGTCTGCAAAATTAACTATGATAGTGAAAAACACTACAGCATACATATTCAAGGAGCTGCAGCAGAGTGTAAGGCACCAGTCAAAAAAGCCCATGGAACCTTGGATTACAAATCAGGACTAACACAACAGCTAAAGCACCACAAAGAAAAGAGTGTTCCTCTCTGTACTGAGGAAAACATCCAATGCACAAGATTGGGCAGCTCCCCATACAAAAATACTTACAAGAAATTAAATTCAGAGGGTGTAAACAAGAAATCTACAAAA
Organism: Melozone crissalis; assembly: GCF_028551555.1. Lineage (NCBI taxonomy): Eukaryota > Metazoa > Chordata > Aves > Passeriformes > Passerellidae > Melozone > Melozone crissalis. The sequence goes on along the minus strand of NW_026535791.1, from coordinate 53,753,916 downwards.
TTGACCACATATGATCTTTCTTTTATCACTTATTCAGAACAGTATTTTTTCCATAATTGTATTGTCAAATATCAATTTCCCCTATACCTTTTTATTCCCAAGACAGCGTTCTCATCATATGTGAGGAAAGAAAAGGATTATACCAAGTTAAAGAGCTTTGAATGCAAAATGTATGGTCTTGTTAATAGGTCACTCTAGATGTAAAAAGGTAGTTTTCCTGTCTCATCATATTTCTAAACTACTCTAGTAAAAATATACCACGTGTATTTTCTGTTATTATGATTGCTATATTCTACTATATGGACAAGGATTTTACAGTACACATAAGGGATAAAAATGATAGGAAGTGTCATAAGAAATTCCCTTAGATAATGTGTAGAGAATGTGGATGACCCATCCCTGGGAGTGTTCAAGGCTAGTTTGGATCAGGCTCTGGGTATTCTGGTCCCTTCCCATGGCAGGGGGTTTGAATTAGGTGATCTTTAGACTCTCTGTAAATCTAAGACATTCTATGATTCTGTGACAATAAAGAGGAAACAATAACATGGGGATTTGTGATGTTTGAAGGGAGTGTCAATGGGATTATGCAAAATTTAGGAGGGGGTATGTGTGGGAAGGGGAGGAACAGAGGGACATGGGCTGTGTGTAGGAGGGTCTGGCTGTGTGCAGGCTCTGGCCAGCCAGCAGGCTTGTCTGACCCAGCCCTGAGCCTCACCTCCCCAGGCTGGTTTGTCTTCTCCTTCAATCCTGCAGTACCTGTCTGTGCTCCTCCTCACTCAGTGTCCCTTGCCAGCTCTGTAGGGGTGAGAGAGCAGCTGCTGGGCAAAGTGTGAGCGGATCTGAGGTCAGAGACCAGCATCAGTGAGGGTGCAGATACCCCGGGCAAGCGGCATCAGCAGCCTGCAGTGAGCACGGGGCATGGGGGTCTCCACAGCACATCTGGAGCACACCCAGCCTGAGACACTGCCTGGTGCTGCTCTGGTGTGGTGGGGGTGTCTGTATCACCTCAAAAACAGCTGGGGAGGGGTGTCCATAGGTGTCAGTTGCAGCAAAGTCCGTGCTAGATCTGCTGATGAGCAAGAGGTGCCAGATCTGGGTGTGAGCACCAGGCAGGCAGAGAATGAGCCACCTACAGAATCCCTCAGAAGAAAATGTGATGGTAGATGTTTCCTTATTATTAATTACATCTATTTTCACTACCTTTGAAAATTATAATTTGAAGGAGTAGGAGTAAAAAACTTAGTCTATGTAAAACATTTATTCTAGCACTTTAGGGAAATGCATTCATCCCTTTGTTTTTCTTTATTACATGATTTTTTAGGTTATATTCCAAATATTTTTAACACTAGTTGATTTCAAAAGCTTAAATACATTATTAATTTTAGTTTTTAATTTCCTCAGGTAATTTTAGATATTTCAAAGTCAGTAACCATCTTAATTTATTCCCAAAGTCCCATCAGCTAGAATATTTTTCTAACATTATTTTATTCAAACACTAGCCTTTATGTAGGAAGGAATTATTTAAATTTCTAGCCAAAACCAGACCAAACAAAAAAAATCCCCACAAAAACCAAACCAAAACAAACAAACAACAAAAACACCCAAAGCAGGAGCCCAAAGACCATTGAAGTTTATTCTAGAACAACTAGTAAAAATTTGCCCCATTTGCCAAGTTTTGGCAGCAATTACATCCTAATCTTGCATTGTTTAAGTAAATCCCTTGAATTTTTTGACTCAGCCTTTGCTCACATGAATCTGTTCAACCGCTGAGGTACTGAGAATTATAGTTTAGTAGATCATTAGAAACATCCTTATTTCAAATATCAATAAATAAAACTTTGATCTGATGACTTATTTCTTTGTGAAGTTTTCATATTTCAATAAAGAAACATGTCCAAAGTCATATCTACTTTCAGCCTGGCACAGATTCCAAAACCAGAACTCCACAGATGTAATTCCTTCTTATATTTCCTATTCTGACATTTGCTTCTACAAAGAACCACAACAGGAAACTAGAATATATATAAATATTCCTGAATGAAATATTTTTCTTCCAGCTCTTATTTCTCCTCAGCCTATTCTTTCTGCTAAGGTTCACAGAGGTCTTGATTCCCACCACATGCCCACATGTAAATAACTGTGAGTATATTAGTAAAAATAAAGATCCTGTGCTTACCTAAGGTTTTCTTTGTCAATGTACTTGCTGTTTTGGGGAAAGCAATGGATGGCTTAGAATGGAAGATTTTGATGCAGAGATGCATGAGATTTGAGATACAGGCAAGATTGCTATTGAATATTTTTTGACTAAAAAATAGGTTTCTGTCTTGAAGCTGGATTAAAAATCAAAGGATTTATCTGTGCTTTCTGAATTTGTCTCAGAAATGAATCAAGATGAATGCATAGATATCCTGAATCTGGAACAGTAAAAAAAAACAAATTCATTTTAACACTCTTATGTCTGTGTCAATAAAACTGGTAAATGCATCTGAAATAATTTTGTAGTGAAGAACTATGAGAACTAGGTTACTTAATTTCTGTCATTAGATTTCTAAAAAATTAGACAGTCACTTTAGACTTACTTAAAGACAACATCATGAGCTAAAAATTATTAAAGGAAAAAATCTCCAAAATTATGTGCACATTATATTTTATGATGAGAAGGATAGGTTCCTGAAAGTGGTAACTTCTTTTGACTGAGTATTTAGGCAGCCTACAATGATTAACATATATACAGCATGTTTAGCCTCCCAGGTTAGGATTTCATTTTCAAAGGAAATTATGGGCATTTTAGCCTTTAGTATATTGTCCTAAACTCTTCATTACAATTTCTGTATTCTCTAGTGCTCACATTCTTTATTGACATGAGCTCTCTTGTTAATGGTTTTCTTATTCAAAACTGCTAAATTAAGATACCAAAGCACACAATTTTAATTGTTTAAAAAAAACCTTAGTATAAAATATATATAAAATGTTATATTTAGCAGACTTTCCTTCAGTAGAATTCTTTAAGTAACATCTGTTCAGCCACCATATCAAGGAATAAATTGCTTCTCTCCTTCTCATTCTCAAAAATAACTTCAATAAAACTACTTCATTTCTTATGAACCTAGAGGTACATAAAACTCATAATATATTTACATTTCATTCCATTCATGTAATTAAAATATTAATAAAATCTCACTCAAAACAATCAGTCAGAGAAAGAAAGACTGATTTAGTTTTCATGGAGCACTCTGTAAGCTGCTAATCTTCCATTTTAACAATAAAATAAAGAATATGCATTAGAAGGCTGAAATGTAGATAGATTTATCCACCCACAAAAATCCAAAGCACCTCCTGATGTGCATTTTAATAAGCTTTCCTATATGGTCTTTTGTTTTCCTTCCTTCCTTCATTATAATATCACATTTTTGAGGTACAACCAAATATGCTAATTAGTAACAATGCTGTTGATAGCAGAAATACATAAAGAAAATAAATATTGAGCTTAAAGTATTATGATTTTATGTGTTTTCTTTAACAAAAAGAAGCAGTGTGGAGAATTTACCAGACTGTTTTTCTTCTGGGCTTTTTTTTTTCTCCTGTCTTCTGATACTGGTGCTTGAGTAGTTAATCTCTGCTGCAATAAATCATGATTTAGTCTATTTGTGAGAAAATGGTCATTTGACCCTGCTTTTTAGTTGAACTTTATGATTCAGTGCTCACTCATTTTCCATTGTGAAATTTGGGTACATAGAACAAAACAAATACTGTCTTTGTAAGCACATATAACTCTTTCTATGTAAATGTTATACAGTGCTCCTGCTATTCTTAGCTTATTTTTCAGGGAAAATATGCTAAGAACCAACAAAGTGTGGACTGCTCTGAGAATGTGGACATGAAGACCTTCACATTTCTGACTCTCTAGATATAACTGAGATGGCACTTCAGAAAAAAAATAGTTGATTTTTTTTTCTGCATTGCCATTGTTTTCATGCTTATATTCTTGCATTGTACAATTTATTTCTTCACCTTGAGAGTGGCAAAATAAAAACACGGCTTTTACAACAATTATTATCATCAAAAATTTCCAAACAAATTCGAAGAGAGAATTTTTTTCATAGGCTCACCAACAAAATTTGTAAGTTAGTCTTGTACAAGATTTGGGTTTTCTGTAAGTTTAGAAAGCAAAAGAAACTTGATATATTCTAGAGCTTCTTGCAATTTACATGCTGGGTCCAGCATCTCTATTTTTACTTAAGTTCTGCAAGAGTTCTTGTCACACCCAAAACAAATTATCCCTAAAGGCATGACAAAGGGTTGATTATTTGCTTTTCTACTTTTCCCTTTAAACATTTAAAGGAATTTTCTATGATCTGCAGTTCCTCATTTAGTACCTCTCCATGTACAATAAAGTATTTAGCCCCCATCCAGTGGAAAATGGAAATGGAAATTCCCATTTTCCTGTGGAAGAAAAGAGAGTCGTCAAACCTCATCACATTCCATTTTCCTTACCAGTGACTGAAGACTGACATTCCTTGGCCAAGAATGACTGGACTTCATTTCACAGAATCTTGCAGGTTGTACGCGACTGGTCACCAAGCACTGCCCTTGATTTCCACCCTTTAAAGGTGACCGATTTCCAGTGTCATTATCCGTGGGACACTCCAGGTCCCATGAACTTTTACAGGCTTGTGTCTTGTGGTGTATGACTTGGAATTGCTTAAATACTCCTTATCTGGCAATAGATTAAGGCAATTTCCCCAGGTCAAGTCTGTTTTGCCAGTGACAGTAACTGCTGAGTGATTTCCCCCTGTCCTTACCTCACCCACCAGCCATTTGCTGTATTTTCTCTCCCCTGTCCAACTGAGGAGAGGAGTGATAGAGTGGCTTGGGTGGACACCTGGTGTCCAGCCAGGGTCAGCCCATCACAGATTACACATCCTTCAGCTTTAGCTTCTCTATATTTGTCCTGAGGAAGCCTTCTGGATGTATGTGTTTCTTTCCTTCATCTTCTTACATCATCTAGAAGCTACCCTTAAATTTTGTTTATTTAAGAACAGAAGGATAGGATAGGATTCCTCCATAGAAAAGTGGTGAATTCTCTGCAGAACTAGGTACACAGCTATTTCTGTATAAGTACACAGAGTAAAATGTGGGAGGTTTTATTCTTATGTTTGGGGGGGGAAGGGGAGAGTTGAGTGGGACTGTTTGTCTGATTGTTTCCCCTCAGAACTAAACCCATACTGGTTTTTGGGGTTTTTTTAAATAATATTAATTCATCATGTCTTCAAAACTGGTAATATCTCAATTTGTTTGAAGATTCAAAAAACAATATAGCCTAAAAAACGAACCTCAAACGTGTGAATCTTAAACCATTTAAATTTATTTTTAATCAATTTGTGCTTATGATACATTTTTTCTCTTATCCTTGATTATTACTCATAGATTTATTCAACTGGGCTTTGAAATTATTTGCCTAGAAAGATGTCATTTTGCTTTTTCTTTATGTGGTTTATCAGACACATGATTTATGCTTCACTTGCTCTGATGATAGAAAGAAAGCCTTTGCATAACAGAAGTGATTGTACAGTATTGCATTATTTTACTTGGGAAAAGGGATGTCATGACTGTTTATCAGCACACTCCCAGGAAGCAGACTAACTTTTATGCCTCTCTTAAGGTTATCAATACTGTGGATCTGCAAGGATTTACAATTGGCTTTAAATCTAAAAGTGCTTTATGTATCATAGCTAACCATCACCATACCTATGGGAACAGGTTGATGATTTGGAGAGAATGGCTATCCATCTGAAAGCATATTAATTGGTGAAAAAAAGGAAAGCCTTACAGTCAAAATTCACTAAGCTATAGTGTTCTGAAACTTATTTCTTTTGTCCACTTTACATTTCCAAAACCTGTTCCTATTTAAAATCTAAAAAGAATATGCAAAACTTTGGATGACAATGGTTTTCAAATAGTATTAATGTGTTTTTCAGTCTTGCAGCTACCAGATTGTCCTGGGTAAGTTGGGCTGGAGCTGGGTGAAATAGGATATAAAATGATTGCAGGCTGGAAAATCACTGTCTGGAGAAACCCTGATTCAAGAGACATTTTTATTCAGTAAAACAGTGGGATTCATTCTTGAGAATTTATGCTGTGCTAAACTGAAATGGCCTAAGAATTTTCCCAGTGGTTACCCTAATCTATGTTCCAGTAAATTCAACTCTCCAAGGGCTAATAAACTGCAGCCTCCTGGTACTACTTATTATAATAATTTAAAGTGTCAAGGTGTCTTGGTGTGAAGGACTCTATATCAAAAGATCATTAGTCTGCTTACATTCAGATAAAGAAGTATTGGTGTGCAATACTCTTGACTAATAACTCAATATGTCTTCTGTGAAAAAGACTACATATTCTATGCAGGAAAGAAAAAGAAAAAAAGAATAAGAGGCCACCCTCAAAAAAATTAAAATTGACAAATGTTACTGCCATCAACTCCTTGACTCTTGTAAGCAAATTTTGTGGGCATTTTTCCTAAAATATGTATATAAAAACAATTAAATATGTGAACTATAACCTTCAATAATTGTATCCTGAAAGACCTTTTGTGAGAATATCAATATGTTCTTCCTTTAAAATTTCAAAACAGGACAGATTCAGGCTTGAAATACAGTGAAGATTTTAAAAAATGACACCTATTAACCATGGCAGGCATACATTGTCATTGGTGCATTATCAGACTGTGCTGGAACCCCTACCAATGGTGAATTTAATATTATGAATAAATATCTTTTTCTGACATATTCTCACTGAAGAAAGATTTAATTCAAAAATTCTTTTTGCCTTTTATATAGATCAGAAAATGACAGAAAACACAGGTAAATCACATATCAGCAGATAAGAAAATTACTGTAGTTATATCTCAAAACACAGTGCATGTTCCACTGTTAGAGTAAATGAAAAGCTTATTTCAAAATCTATACAGTAAACAGATACTTTTTGAAAAAAATGTTTAACTTGTAATTATCACACTGGTTTACAAGAGTCAAAAGATATGTGAATAAAAAAGAAAAAATCTCATTATTTGTAAAAATGAATTCCCTATCTCCAAACTATTATAAAAACATCTGTGTGTTATGGAGATGACTTTAAGGAAAAGAAAAGAAATGATAAAAATGAGGTCAGTGCACCCCATCAAAGCGGTAATCTTCACATAATGACTACAGCAACACATCATTATAATTTTAGGCATCGAGTGTTCAGAGTTCCCCATAGTCATTAGAAATTATAGTGTAATTGACTATTCCATATCTTTAGAAAGATATTAGTCTGACTCTTTAATAAAATCTGCATAAATGATATTGCAAGAATATCCTAAGCCACATGTTGTGATTTTAAAAATTTAATAATAATTTATATAATAAAACATATGACCGTTAATTATTCTTGTAAGAAATTATCAGTACAGCAAAATGGTGTATTGTTCAAACTACAAAAGTAATTCTGTGTCTGGAAAGAATTACTCTCTGTGTTATTCAGGTGCTTGCTTTTCTGTTTTAAACATAAGCAATCAATGCAATTTGCCCTTTTTCAGAACCCCTTAAAGAACTCATTTCATAAATGGCATCTGATAGAGGATAACATAAAAACCTATTACTTGCTACAGTTCACTTACAGATATTCTTCTGCCGAGCCATAATTTAAGAGTACAAAAAGAAATTATATGGAAGATTTGTGTAAGACACTAGTGATAGTAGTCAGCTCCACTTGTGCATTTGAAAAGCTTCTTTCTACCAATTTTCCACTTAGGTCATTGATGCATTTATATTTTTACTGTTTCTGATACTAAGAATAAAATTTCATGGGAGATGGGCATGTGCATTAATATCCCTAATCCCACAGCCTCACATCAGTGGCTGATACAAGGACATATTACACTGTGTCTGGGGCTGATTCAGAACAGGAAGGAGGTTTCAGTTCTGATGGCAGCTCAGAAACGTCACAGAGTAGTTGCTTTTCTCTTTCTTTTTACAAGATGGGTTCAACAGTTTTATGACTACTGCTTATGAATTTCAGGCCTGTATAATTATCTACAAGATTTGGCTTATGAGATAGGATAACTGAAAGGGAAATTGGACCTTGCAAATTATGAACATATATCATAAAACCTGGGTTTGTTCCAAAGCCTAATGTAACTTGTGGAAGATTTTCAGTTTATTACAATCAGCTTTGGATGAGGCCTTCTCCTGTACTAATCGTTGAACTAAAGAAAGCAGTGGCATTCAAAAACTTCAAAATCTCTTCTAAATTAAAATACTCTTTAGAAATATGGTCTGACATCTGTTGCCACAGACTAATCTCATTCTTCTTTCCCATTCCCTGAGAAGATTTCTACCTCCTTTTCATCATCTAAAAAATATCAGCTTTGTTCTCTAAGAATTTGATTGTACTTCCTGCATTTCTGTTTTTTTACACGGTTAGTTGGTGCCTCTCTGTTTAACATATACAGTGCTAGTTAGGATCCAAAATAAAGGAATCACCTCTACCTTGGTGGCACCATATGTGATGGATTAACCCTGGATGGATGTCAGGTGGTCACCAAAGCCACTATGTCACTCCCCACCTCAGCTGGACAGGGGACAGAAAATATAATGAAAGGCTCATTCTATTAATGAGGACAAGATAAGGACAGGAACTCACCAGTTACTCTCATGGGCAAAACAGACTCAATTTGGGAAATTATTTTAATTTAGTGTCCCTCAAATCAGAGTAGGGAAACGAAACATAAAGCCAAATCTTAAAAACATCTTCCCCTGACCCATCCATTCTCTTGGGCTTAACTTTACTGATGAATTCTCCAATTTCTTCCCACCAGCAGTGCAGGGAGGCAGGAAATGGGGGCTCCAGTCAGTTTATCAAAAGTTGTCTTTGCTGCTCCTTCCTCTTCAGGAGAAATACTCCTCACACTCTTTCCCTGCTCTGGTGTGGGAAAGCTCACATGAGGGAGTGGGAGGGATAATTATAATAATAATTATTATATAATAAACTCCAATCATTTCTCCAATGTCAGTCCTTCCCAGTGACTGCATTTTTCCACAAACTGCCCCAGCTTGTATCCCTTCCACAGGTTTACAAGTCCTTCCAGCAGACCAGCTCCAGCTCCTCTCTCCATAGATCCACCAGTTCTTCCAGGAGTCTGTTTCAGGGCAGAGTTGTACATGAAAATATAATTAAATAATTATATAATGTGGCGTGGCATGGTGTGGTGGTACTTGTACAAATCCTGACTGGCACTACTATGTTAAACTACTAGGAGGTTTTGATAGCTCAGCTATCCAAATACTTGTGCAGAAGTCCAAATACTTGTCCATTGATCTAAAATCATTGCTTCTGATTGTTGAACGCTATCTGCCTGCTTCTTTGAGAAAACTTCTACAATTCTGTGTTAATCTTTTGGGAAAACCATTGCCAGATATCATTCCATGAAGAATAAGTTTAAAGCTTTCCAGACAAAAGGCCTTTAAAATAACAATAGCAAGAGAAACCATGCTATATTCAGAAACATGTCCCTTGTGGTTAGCAGAATAAATCTGTGACACGTCTAGATTTTGCAAAAGAAACTGTGAAGGCATGTTTTAAAATAGCATGTAGAAAATTACAGTAGTTTGAAAATAAGGTAACAAGATGTCTGGAGTCTCTAAAACTAGTGAGTATCAACTTTTTTTTCCAGAAAATAAATAATACAAAGTAACTGTTAAACTGTTTTTCTTCCTTCCCTCTTGTGCTATATGATTCCCAAGGAGCATTCTGTTTATGTCAGAGAAAGTAAAGAGTACTGGGATCACTGGATAATAACCTCATTTAGATGACCAACATGAGGACATCAGTGTTCCTAAGTAGTCTATGGTAGTCAGGACCATGAAAAATTTACTTCATAGAATTGGTAAGGGCAGAGTTTAATTCATATATTGAATTAATAGCTCATCTCATTACTTTTTTTGCAATGTCAGTAGGGATGAGTTGCTTCGTCTTCAAGGTAATTTCTTCTTATAGTGAAGACTTCAGCCTCTGCTGTACCCCAGTCTCTTCACAGGCAGGCAACAGGCAGGAGATTGTTCTGTAGCCAGAGCATCACTATCAGCTAGTAATCTTCTCTGGAGGCTGAAATCAACAAGTGGAGGACAAATAGTGGAACATTTTATTCCAAAGAAGGAGACAGCAGTGATTGATTCTAGTGGCATGACAAACCTTGAAATCTGTTGTTAATGACTACACCACAGTACTTTTTGAGGAATACTGTTAATCAAAGAGAGCTTATGAAGTTCTTTGCTTTCAAACAGTACAGGATAAAAAAATGTCCTTCTTTCACTAGTGCTATTTGCTTTTTACTGTGTAATGCCTGCATGTCTACTTCTTAGTAATTTCCATGCTGAGCTATTGAAAGTATTTTTACTTTATTTGTGAATAAAAAGTTACTTAAAAGTCTCTATTGAATAATGATCCTAATTTCTTCACAGACTTGCATTTTACAAAATTGAAAAAAGAAACTGTAACATGCAAGTCAAAATAGTGTTAAGTCCCAGATGACAGTATCATTAGAACATAATCTAAATTATATTTTCTTATTCTGTAGCAAAAAAAGCTCAAAAAAGAAATACAGACTGAAGTAAAAAAAAAAAAAAGGAAAAATGGATCTCACTAAATTTTTGGAGAGTAGGGATAAATTCAGTTCACTCGTTCAGCCATGTCTTAATGTTCCCTTTTATAAGATACTCAAATACAATAGTTATGTTCACTCAAATAGAACTCACATAGACAGATCTGAACTTTTCTTGAAGGGGAAATGATTGATGATGTCTGCCACTACATGAAGGATGGGTAAGCCACTGTGAATGTTGTTTTATTGACAGTGCTTGAACCTTGACTGATCTCAGAGGAAAAACAAGGGATATATAATGTCACTTCATCACAAAAGGAGCTTTCAAGACACTTCATAAGTGATTTGTAACAATGTTTTGCCACATGAATTTTGGATATTACTTAACTATTTTTTTCATTTATTGTATTCAAATGCAGATAAATTTAAAGAAGCATTAATTAACCTTTCATGCTGATTGCTTAGAAAACGAAACTCTTTCTAGAACAAACATGATATATGTTTTTCAGGCTGAACTTTTGATGTGTGCTTTGCAACAGTGACCACTACCAGGATTCAATTGCTTATTATGTTGAAGTCCTTTGATACAATTCTGACAATATGAAAAATGGATTGAAGCGAAAATAACTTCATCTTATTTTTAGATTAATATATACTTCACCAGTGGTACAACTGTTGCTGCAATCAAAAACAAACAAACAAAAAACCAAAAAATAATTGTTTTTTAAGGTTACCATGCTGATTTTTGCAGTATTAATTTAGCTTCTAGTCTGGACCAAAAAGAACTGATAAGACAGTTTCTTTCTGGCTAAGATCTTGGCTGTACAAAATTAATTAGCATACTGTGGGACATCTGACAAAATCATACCTTAAGTTCATGCCCTCCACCCAAGTTAAGTTTCATTTGAATCAAATCCTAAGCTGTTTCTATATCTCTTATAACTTTTCCAAGGTCTGATTTTTTTTTTTTTTTTTTGATCCATGCAGTGGACTCTAGCTGTCAAAGCTCACCTGTGCCCGAGCCAGCTGGCTGTGAACCAGAGGATGGTGTAGTTGACTGGCTGGTAGAGGAAGCAACCTTCCCAATGTTCTTGAGCTCTATCATTGCACTCACCATCCTGACTCTCAACGGCATGTGCAAGGCCAGATAATGCTCCATATGCTAAAGCAATACCTTGCACTTCTGAACCAGTGAACTTAACACAGTCACTTAAAAGTTCATCTAAAGACCGAAAATTTATTTAGTCATATTATCTTTTTAAATTTTAATGGTTAGGATTTTTACTTTAGCCAGTCAGAATTACTTTGATGAGGAAATGTTTAGCATTTTGTCAAAAAGTAGTTTTTATTGCCTTACTTTGTAATTCTTTGCACCAATGGACATTGATCCCCATTTATTTCAGGTATCTAAAAAGCAGACTTTTTTATTCAATAAGAATGTTGGCTTCAATTTTAAATGATGTGTTTTTAAGATTTTAATCTTTTTATGCCACTAAAATGTAATCTGCAGACAAAAATGCTTCAATTTACTTTGCTTTACATTTGTTAAATCTTTAGATCTAGATCCCCACATCACTCCTCCCCATCTAATCTCTGGCATAGTTTTGGCTCATGACAATGAGTTCAGTCCCAGAGGGTACCTAGAAGAGGTATTATTATAGACCAAATATTTTTCTTTAATAGGTAACATGGATGACAGGACCTTTTTCTTCCTCATTAGGAAGAATGGTGAGAGGGAGAATGAAGAGTGGTTTGGAAACAGATGACTAGCTCATTTCTAGTAATGTAGATGCAACCTATAGGAGAAATTAGGACATTTAAAATTGGTTCATTTAAATAAAATGTCATTAAACTAATTTTGACCATAACACAAGATAGTGGCAGGTTCCACAGTGTGTGAGAATGATTTTGGGGTTTTTTGTTTGCTTTATGCTTGTTTTTTCTTGTTTTTTTCCCTCTTTGTCAGACCTATGCATTCAAACTGAGATTAGAAAATTGGTCTATTTTGTCTGTTTTTTTCCTGGACTCTCATCTGTAATAAGGATTTTTGAACCACAATCAAATGTGATATCAACAAAAATAACACCTACATGAAATGGAGGGAAATCCAATGTTCTCTATAGCTGAATTAGTATTTAAGTGTTTCTTGTTGTAAAAGCCTACTTTAGGCATAAAAGTAGCCATGATTTACCCACAGAATAACTATGTTAAATAACAATCTCCACATTGACAGCCTGACTATAACCACAGTTTTAGCAGTCCATTCCAATACTTCTTATGACAAAAAATTCACCTAGTAGATTGAGTTTAATAAGACAAGAACATTTCATTTTATTCTGAAAATATCACTTGCAGTGCCACCTGCATTCATAGTAAAGTGGTAACAAAATTCTACCCCGATACCTTTTCATTGTATTTCATAGTACATAAAATATCTCAGAGGCAGCAAAGATTATGTCAGATTCTCAGACATTAGTATAGGTCACCAAAAAAAAAAACATGTTTAGTAATATCCTTATGAAAAAGACACAGTTTTTACCTTTGTACTTTCCTATCCCAGCCAAAGTCCCTGGATAGTGCTCATACCTGAGACTGAAGCAGCTGAGCAGCTCCTCTGGTTGACCCAGAAAGCATCATAAGCAAAACATCAGGTGACTAACTAACTTACAGAACTTTTAGTTTATGATGCCTGTCCTGTTTATCATGTGGCAAGGCATAAACCCTGACACAGACCATTTTCCCTGATATAAATGATCCTACAGTGACACAGTTCTGGCATCCTTAATATACTAACCCAGATTTAGAGCAAAGAGAATGGAAGAAGTGCAGCACCATATATAATTCGAGGCAGGGTGCACGGTGCTTGTGACAGTAGGATTGTTCCACTGTACCTGAGCACCAGCCAGAAGCACAGCTCCTCCACTGTGCCCTACATTCGGTGCAACCTATTTCTTCAGCTTGAATATGCACTGAGGGTTAGAAGAGTGCTGTTTAAAATTCATCATATACTGAGAAGTTTTCCATGCTCTCAGCTTTCTAAAACACTGCAGGTTGCAAAGAAAATAATTCCATCTTATAAGTGGTTTTCTGCCTCATTTGATGCATGCAGAGAGTTAGAATGTTCACCTGAAAAACAGGTGCTTCTTAAAGTGGCTTGCTGTGAGTACTGATACATGGCATTGAAGGGTTACATTTTTGAAATGTCAACCCCAAATATGATAGAAGTTTTTAATGCTGATCTTAACTGAACATCTTTCAAGTCATGATTTATAAATTTGTCCTTTTTTGTCCCAAGTGCAAGAAAGGTTTTTAAATCCAAATTTTGCATTTGGGATTTATTAGCATGATTCAAAAGCGTAGAGTCAAAAAAGCATTTTTCTGAATTCTAGAGCTGGATTTGAACTAGGGATTAAATTAAAGAAAAAAAAAAAGTCTAAATCAAATTCCTCTGTGGATTTCAGCACAAGATTTTTTTAAAGCCTAGGGAAAATATATTATTCAGACTTTTAGACCTGTCCATTTTGAGAACACAAATGAAAAAAATCATCAGGAAGATACTGCAAAAATCTATGATATCCATTTCCCCTTTATCTGGCCTACTTCCAGGAATATTTGTCTTCATCTTTTCAAATATTTTACATGAGAACAACTTAGCACTGCAAACCCTGGCAAGTTCTCAATCAGAGTGTTTAAGGGCAGTCTTTTATAAATTATATTTTAAAGACATTCACATCATAACCAGTTTTGCTGCTCAGAAACCTAAGAAAGTAAAATAACCCAAAAAGGATTAAAATTTCAAACTCTTCTTCAATATGGCATGCCCTTCTATTCTAATTAAATAATCAAGTTAAAGTAGTAAGAAGCTGCTATCTTAATTACAGCTTTCATTTTATCTTAATTCAGGAATACAAGGATGCTACACTTCTGTTATTCTATCTGATACCTTGACAAAGCTCTGATGAAACTGTGTTTCTCTAAGCAGATTATACAGCAACTCAAATAGCACACTAGGAATTCATATTTTCTAAATGCATGTAGACAAACTCCCACATATACAGAAAAGCAGCATAAAGCCATGTCCTACTTAAATCTCCCTCTACTTTAATATATTTGCATAGGACTATATAATTATGCAGTTGTTAAATGTCAGTAATATCAAAATGAATTTATGTATACGTATTTTCTCATTGTTGTAGTCAATGACTTAACTATTACCAGATAAATCAGTTGTCCTTCTCTATCCTATCTGAATACCAGTATTTTAAGAGGTTTTTTTCCCTGAGTGTAGGACTATATCTGGTATATAGTAGCACCTGGAACATTAAAAGAAAAGACACTTTTAAATGCTGCAAGATTTATTTGTTCTTATGATTTCCAGTCTATTTTGTCCTTTGATTTTGTCTCTCTACAAAGTTTTCTGAATTCCTGTGAGTAGAATGTTAACATCTATGTATTTCAAATACTAAGTCATAATGTCACAGAATCATAGACTGGCTTACAAAGGAAGGGACTTTCAAAAACAATCTAGTCCAAGCTCCATGCCATGGATAGGAACAACTTTCAACAGATTACATTGCTTAAGGCATTGTCCAACATGATTTTGGGCACTTCCAGGGATTATGCATCCAAATCTTCTCTGGGTAACCTGTTGCAGTGTCTCCCAACAATCACTGTAAAAAATTTCATCCTTCCATCCAATATAATTTTTTTTTCCATTTTAACCAATTACTCTTGTTCTGTAGCTACAGGCTCTGGTAGAAATGCTCTCTCTATATTACTTATAACTTATATTTAAGTATTGAAAGGCTGCAGCAAGGTCTTCCTTCTCTTTTCCTGGATAAATAGCCCCACGTATCTGAGCCTGTCCATAGGAGAGGTGTTTAAGCCCTCTGATGATATTTTTGTCCTGCCTCTGGATTTTCTCCAACACATTCATGTCTTTCTTGTGCTGAGGATCCCAGAGCTGGACATAGCACTGCAGGCAGTGTCTCATAAGAGCAGCACAGAGAAGGAGAATCACCTCTCTTGACCTGCTGGCTACACTTTTTTTGATGCAGCATATGATTCCTAGGCTGCATGCACACATTGCTGGATCACATCCAATTTTTTCATCCACAAGGATGGTGACCATCAAGTCTTTCTCCCCTGGACTGGTTCCAATCCATTCTTCCTCCAGTCTATACTGATCTTAGAGATTGACATGGCCCAGGTGCAGGACCTTGCATTGGTCTTGTTGCTATTCATGAGATCCACACAGTCCCACCCCTCAAGCCTATTAAGGTCTGTATGGATGGCATCCCTTCCTTCTAATATATCTACTGTACTATTCATCTTGGTTTTATCCAAAAACTTGATGAGAGTGCACTCAATCCCATTGGTCTGTGCTATCAGTGAAGATGTAAAATAGCTTTGGTGTCCATATGGACTCTTGAGGGACATCACTGATTTCTGGTTTTCACTACAGCATTGAGTCATTTACTGTAACTCTTTGAATGTGACCACCCAGTCAGTTCCTTATCCATCTAGCAGTATATCCATCAAACTCATAATGTCTCCAATTTAGCATCAAGAATGTGATGGGAGACCATGCCAAAGGCCTTAAAAAGTAACCAGGTAAATAACATGTTGATTTTTCCTTATCTACTGATGCAGTCACATCATAAGAAGGCCACCAGATTAGCCTGGCAGCACAACTCCAGATTTGCCTTTGGTGAAGGTATGCCATATCTCTATGAAGTCGAGATAGCTCTACTCACTTCTCTGTCTTCCATATGCTTCAATGTGACTTCCATGAGGATCTGTATCAGAAAAGGAAGTTATTTGTGAGATTTTAGAATTAGAGAAGTCTTGATATGGAAGGAGACAAATAAAGTAATAGTAATTTGTTCTTAAGGAAATGGTGATTATAGACAACTCAGGCCATTTAACTAGTGTGTTGGTTTAAAATCCAGCTAGAAAATTAAACCCACTTAAGCTGCTCCCTTTTCTCCTCCTCATCCCTTCCAATGATGGAGGAACACTAGCAGACATTATAAGCTGGAATCACAATTTACTCAAAAATCCTCATAACTTCAACAAGATTAATAAAAGAGTGTACAAAAGAGAGTTTTATCCACAAAATATATTCACTACAAACAAACAAAACCACTTCTTAAAGACAGCATCCAGTGTGGTTTCCCAACAAAGGCAAAATGGCCACTGGCCCTGTGCTGTGGCCACATGGTATTCAAGAAAACTAAAACAATGCATCAGGAAGGCTCTTCTGGCTTAACTTCCTCCTCTCCCAGCCTGAAAACAACAGAAAAGAGGGACAAAACACAACCAGGAAAGCTAGTTCATCCAAATGAGGAGCTGTGCTGCCAAAATGGTGACTCTGTGTGGCCTGGGCCCCGCTGCAGGGGCTCTCTCCCCAAGGATGGCGGCATTGTGGCAACAGCAGTGGTGGTCCAAATCCCACACGCTCTCCAGAGCAAGCCCAGCAAATGCAAAAAAAAAAAAAAAAAAAGGGCAACCTTGTGGTTTCCGGCCTTGGCTTTTTAACCTCAAGTACCACTGGTGTAGGAGGTACTGAATACGTAGTGCTAAAAACTCCACCCCCTTGTCCCTGTACCCAGGGCAACTAGCAAAGAATAATGAATTTAATTTACTCATGTAATAGTAGCCAGAGAGACAATTAAGACACAATTCCATTCCAATATCCACATATAGCATCCCTGAATATTGAAAGCAGACAGTGTGTGGCCAGGTTTATGTCACAGAGAAAGGGTGGTTGCAATAGTAAGCCAAGAAAATTTCTTTAGATTTACTTTAGTTCCAACAGGAATACTGGTACCAATTGATTTGTATGAATAGCAATACAACCACTGAAAGCTGCCAGTATCAGGAACTCTAACAAATCGTTTGAGTAAATGAAAAAAAGTAAATCTAGAATTTATCTGACAAAGCCCAGATGATTCTAGGCTGCTCACCCAGGCAATAAAGAGAACCAAGAACTTGGAGGGCAAAGCTTCCAATTTTGTATGTCAAACTTCACAAAAAATAAAGATGGTGCTAATTTGTTCTTCTGCTTTACAGCAGGGAGAATGATCATAGGTTTATAATATACAAACCTATGAGAATGATCACAGGTTTATAATATATGGCTTATGAAAAAGAAATTAACTAATTATGTCTCTTTAGTTTACAGATGGACACAGAAGAGAAGAAAAAAATGAGATGACTATGTAAACATGCAAAAGTTAGTGTCATAAGCAAAGATAAGAGAACAAAGAACAAGAGGTTTAATTTAAAGTTGGGGAGATTTGTCTAATTTGAGAAAATCTTTACAGTGAGAAGAGCAGTGGATTATTAAAGTGGATTCCCCGAGGAAAGGTTCTCATAATTTATGAAGAGGCTGCATAAACTTCTGTCATGTAACACATAGATATGTAAGTCATGTCCAGAAGCAGAAGACCAAGGTGGGTGATTTTTTGATAAGAGCCGTAATACTTCATGTTTCTGTTTCTCTACTACCTAATGATGAAGCCAAGTGTTCTGATAAAATGACGTATTAAATTAGATATATTTCAATCTATATTGAATTAGGCACGTATAGCTATAGAATGCTTTCAGTAGTGACACAGAGAGCTATTTATATTAAGCAAAATAAGCTACAGCCTGTGTCAAACTGAACTGAATATCCACTATCCAGCACTAATCTGATTTAGAAGTCTATTGTCTGCATTTTTGTCTCCCCCATCTCTCTTCATTCTATGAATTAAACTTTCAGTGTACGAAAACATTGGTGATTAAATTTCTGTTCTGAGAAATTTTGATTTAGACTGATCCCTACTTCCTTTCTTAAAAATTTTACATTGGAAAGTTCCTAGCCATTTCTGTCCACAGGTTAGTATAAACAGATTCTGCTGTTTGAGTTTTCTAAGAATATTTTGGTTGTGCCCTTTTCTGAAGGAAAAAATTGCATATAAGAGGAAAAAAAATATCCTGCTTATGCCAAATGTCTATAAAATAATATTCATCTTTAAAAATCTCTGAATTATTTAATAAATATGTCTCTACTCTTGAAATTATTAATGCATTCCTTAAGCCCTGTAGTTTGTGTTCAGTAAGGCTAATCACACCTGTAATATTAAACTATGTAAAGTTTCCTTTAACTGAGATCTACTTGAACAGTTTTATGCCTAGAGGTAAAAAACTGAAAGTTGCTTAATATTCTCTACTTACATGCCACTATTTCAATGAAGAGCTTGGATTTCTTACCACTGTGCCTCCCAGACATCTTTGAGTTTATTTGGACAACAAAAGGTAGACTCACTTGAAGACCACAGACATCTCACCTTTTTTTTTTCTTTTCCCTTGGCATTTTCTTCCCTTTTATGAAATTTCCCACATAATTTAACAGATGGAGTGCCAATATTTAAGATCATAATATGATTATGACATTGTAAAGGTTTAAAAGGCAAATACTCATTCTTGAAAATGGTCAAAGGAAAAAATATAAATAAATAGTCTGCATGAGGTATGACATTTCCATGATCAAGGGCAATAAGTGTTAGACTTCTGCCCTGAATTAGCTGTAAAGAGGAAGATTTTTCATACGGCTTTCATATATTTCAGTTAAAAAGAAAAAAATGCATCAAGGTCTTTAAATCTGAAAAATCTGTTTCTGGATGTTTGACAAGTAACAACAATTATTTCTAATTTTAAGAAAAACCAAAATTTAACAGTGTTTTTGAGCAAAACTTATTATTATTTTATAGGCAAATGCCCGAATTTGCAGTTGCCATGAGAATATAAATTGAACAATAGCTTCAATATTCTCTTACATTAAAAACTGTTTACTTTGTCTGCTCTGATTCCTTCATATATATTCTACCACTTCCAAATTAGGGATGCTCCTCTTTTCCTGGGAATGTCTTTAGCATATTTTCAAAGTTTCCCTTTACAATGTATATCTACTTGGAAGGTGATAAGAACCTATCATTTTTTGTTCAAACCAAATACTTCTACTTAAGTTGCACTATTAGGAGAAAAAACTCACACCTTGCACTTGGCACTGAGTTCTTTGATATTGGAATGATAAAGTGTAGAACCATAAAGGCTTGTAAAATTCAAGGTTGCATGGAGACTTGTACCTTTTCAGCAACAATCTATGAAAAGTTTTCTAATTTTTTTTAAAGCCAAAAGATTAAAAAGATTAAACCTCCAGAAAGTAAATAATATTACTTCCACTTTCTCTGTATGCAAAAAGTTTAGTCATTAATAAGTCATTCCTCAAAAGAGAAGATCTTCAGAAGGGGAAAGTCTTTAGATTTTAACTAATATGAGTTTCCCTTGAAGGAAAAGAAGTAAAATAAGGTAACTTTCTTTTATGTTAAAAATATTCTTGATCAATAGCAGTATTCAGGTAAGATAATTACAATTTATATTTACTTACAATTTATTGTATATATATATATATATATATATATATATATATATAAATATATATATGTATATGTATGTATTTACAATTTATTATGATTGCAATATATTATTATATAAACATTTTAATAATTAAATATGTAAATTAATTTATCTCTTCAAGTAACAAAGTAGAACAATTCAGAAACTGGTATTGCATTTCCATATAATTATTTTTAAGATGACATATTATTTTAGGAAACTCAGAATAACAATCACAAATTATTCAAGGTAGTCTAAAACATACATAGAACCAATTTCGTTTTCCTTTTTCAACCCTAGTATAAATTATCTTGTACTTCAAAATAACCCCAAATAAATATATCTAATATTCATCATAATTTCTTAACAGGTATTCTGATTTTACCAGCAAAACAGGTAACACTAGTCAGAGTTTTCACCTTGTAATTTCAGAAACCTTTTCTACTGCCATTCAAACTGAATTTTGACCATCACAGGCTTCTCAGAGGGAGCTGGGGGGAGTGAGGAGAAAGTATTGAAATGACCTTACTTTCAGCTGAGAACACAAATTCTTCAAGCTTTTATTCCAAACATTGCTACAGTTATCAACCACACAAACACAGCAAGACCATGGTGGAAGCAAGCCAGTGAATATGATATTCCCCACTCAAAGAAAACACTGTGTTATTTCCTTCAGAAACTTGTAAAGTAAAAGCCAGTCTCAAAATACACACTGAAGAGAAATGTGCCATTTAGCCAAAATGGATGTGGCCAGGCTTTTCACCAACAAAGTGGAAAGGATCTCTCTGATCCTTTCTTAAACAGAAAAGTTTTTCTAATAACTCTACTTTGAACTTTAAAAATCATGGGTAGAAAAAGTTCAATTTGTCCCAAATTATTTCAGGATTCTCTTTTTGATAATAGAAACAAATCAGAAACTGCCATGGAAGTTCACTTCCAATACTGAAAATCTAGTGTTTTATTTTTGTTCCTAAAAATAACAGATATTTTATTGTTAGATTCTATGAATGCCTCGACTTTTCCACTGAAGAATTTTTTTTTTGTTATAATTATACCCCTTTTCTGGTTCATTTCATTACCTTTTATTTTATTTTACATCTAGGAGGCACATATTTATGTCTGCCATGGCTCTAAAGGCCATTTAGCTTTTAGGAGCCAGAGGTGGCACTGTCTCATCTGTCACTGGTGAATATTTCAACTGTTGCTGAATTTTGTTCCTTCTGTTCCAGAAGCAAAGTAGCATATCCTTACCAAGCATCCTTGAAGTAATGTGAACACATTATTCAAAGCTTTGGTTTTTTACAGATACTAAATGCATCATTTTGAAAATTACCTAGCTGCATAATGAAAACGCTCATTTTAATGGCTGCCTATCTGTAGGTATCATAAAGTCTATAGTAAAACACACAGGTCTAAGCTATCAGTAATTGCTACAAATGAACATGCTCTATTTTAGGGGTTAGAAATTTTATTAAATATGGCTTAGATAAGCCTCAGCAAATTATTTATTGGGCAATAATCCTTAAAACGAATTTACTTCTGCTGCTGGTTGACCATTCATAGCTGTTTAGCAAACCATTCATAATAAAATAAGCACAAGCATAAATGCTGCATAAACACCAACCAAGCCATTTTAAATTAACATAATCATCTGTTTCAAATACTTATTTTGATTCAGTGATTATAGCAGTCCTTTTGTAAGAAAAGGAAGCCAGCCAGTGTTACTTTGTTTGGTTTTATTTTGTATATGTACTTGTAGATTTGTGGAAAAAATACTGAGATAATAATAAGGTCATGCAATGAACTTTCAAGCAAGATATTTTAATGGTTGCATATTTTTACCCAAAATACATATATGTTAAACATATTAATGGTTACTCTTCTGAAAAATATCTTGAAAGAAGGATGTTTTCCTGGCTTCCAAGATTTAGCTTTTATCAACTTTCTCATCATCACTGCAGACAGTGAATCCCCAGCAACTTCATTTATCTGATACAGAGCAGAATACTACTATATTAGCTATTTTCAGTTCCAGCCAATTAGAAGACTCACTGAATTTGCATTTCTTGATAGAAAATGTCATATGATGAAATAATGTTTCTTAATACTTTTTGAAATCCTGAATTTTAACCATTTGGTTGGATATTTTACACAGATAAATTTGTTTCAAGTTTAAGTTTTCTTTTGGAATGTTATGCTAAAATTACTTTGTGGATATGTTGCTGATGTTAACAGCTTTCTTTATTTTTACCTTGAACTTTGGAACAGGCATTTGGATTTTTCCAGTGGATTTTTCCCTTCAGAAATGCATGATGTTTTGTCTCTTAGTGTTTGTCACCATAAAATTCTCTAAAACTTAGTGCTTGTTCACATAATCATCTTTTGCGCTAAGAGAAATGAAGTAACTGACTTCCAGAAGAGAGCAAGGATGAACATATATAAGAAAGGTTGATCTTGACTTAAACATGGAATAAAATTCGGAGTTAACTTCCCAATTGTTTCACAGTCTTTGATTTATTTTTTTTTCAGTCATCACTATGAGAAGACTAATTCAGGAAAATAGGAAGATAGTATACACCAATTTCTGCAAACAGGACAACTTAGAAATTGCAAAAGTGCATTTGATTTTAAAAACAAGCAAGCAAACCACAAGAATCCGCAAAACAAAACCAGCAAATTCACAGAATGCTAATTCAACAAATTCTGAATGGAGCTGAAGCTACATGTTTTTTTCCTGAAAGATTAGCTTATGTTTTTTAAGGGAAAAGGTTCTCTGACATAAACCAAAAACTTTTAAGAACATACTGACAGCACTAGATTGGGTCATTCAAGTCTTCTACAGTATATAGCTGATATTAATTTTGTAATCATAAGATGGCAAAAATTTGTAAACATATGTTTCCTCTGTTGCTTTAGTTTTCCTTCTGACTTTCTACTACATATTTAATAAAGTTATCGGTCTATAGATACTGAAGAGAATTTAATGCATAAAATTCTAATACAAAGAGGAGACAAAAAGTTTAAAGACATAGCTTTCAAACTGAATAAAAACAAATAGTAATAAACTCTCCATACATTTAGGTAAAAAGCAGAATGAGCATGGCAGTATGAAATGAGAAGGATAATCTAAGTACAATTCCAAAATAAAATTGAACAGTGTTGTCACAGGATACAAGCTCTGTGACTAATGTGAAGAGGGAAAAAAAAAAAGACTGACGATTACAGGTGAAGTAGAAGGAAAATAATGCCATGTGCTCAAAATATTACTATTAAATGGACATTAACCTGTCATGATTTAGAAAGAGAGGGCACTTGATTACTCAGGTTTCTGATAATATGAATGACTGGGAAACATTTTCTTGCAGAAACAATTATATACGTTAATGCACACAGGCATTTACAGGATTTTACCTATCCAAGTGTTTTAAGAATTATATTGCTGTAACATGGCATATTTCTTTAAATTGACTGCTTTTCAAATGAAATTAACACAGAGGCATTATTCATGAACCTAGACTTGAGGAAAATTTATTTGGAGGTGCAGAAAATTTACTTGTTCATCTTGAAAAGAGTAGCTTATTTACAAGTAGAAACTTTGTATTCATGCAATCATTGTTTAGAGAAGATTCCAAGAGGTTTTGTGACTTCGTGTTGTAAAGAGGTTCCTCAAGGATCACTTTGGAGTTGATCATGTTTAATTCTTTTGCCTAGCAAAATATCTAGGAGCATGTTGGTGGAATTTGCTAATGGCAAAATTGCAAGGAATCAAAAATCAACATAATGTGGATAACTGGAAGGAAAGAAATCTGCTTTGTGAGACTAAAAAAATTTGGCTTCTGTGGCTTAATAAATGGAGGCTGAAAGAGATTCTCTATCATCTGTGATGATAGTGAATCAGAAAACTTTGATGCAAGAAGGCATGAATTCAGATGGAGACAGGTCAGAGCTTTCTCTTGTTATTGTTGGTTTATGAGATGTTGGAAATCTGAGACCAAAAATAGGAAATTATCAAAGATATTAACAGAGATTTTTCTTTCTGTTGAAATTATGCTACAACCCTCCCCTGAGGTGGAATAACTAAGGTTCTTGTTAATAAAAATCTTGAGGCAAATTACAGTGAAATGACTGGTGTAGAAGTATATAGATACATGGATATCTAGACATATAGATACATGTTGCAAAGTAAAGCAGGTATACAGACATTTTGGTAATTATCTACAGAAATATAGCAAAATAAAAGTATAAAAATATACCTGAAGAAGGAGAAAGAAAGGATAAGCGTAGATACTGGAAAGATGTCACCATCCATGATATCTCATCAGTGATGAGACTCGATGGTTGTAATTTCAGTGTCCATTGGTCAGTGTCTTGAAACTACAGGAGAAAGCCCCTGGAACACAATGTTAATATGTGGTTTAAATTCAAGTGGGAATGCTCAGACACCTCCCCTGGAGGAAGGTTTTACACTGCCTTATGCAATGCTGTGGATCATACACAGTCTTCTGGTGGAAAGCCCCAGAAATGAGTCTGGGGTTGTTTTAAGGGTCTTTGATGGTTTGTGACTCCTTCTAAGACATGATGGCTATATGTTCTGCTTAGCTGAGCCAGTTAGGCCTTATAAGAAGGGATGATATCTTCAGACTTATGTAATACCCCTTTGGGGAGATGATAAAAACCATTATCCCACCTCACAGGATCTGCTTCTTATCAGCCTTTTCCCTTATCTGGCCCAAAAGACAGCTTATTGCTCACAAAGTTCAGTTTGTTGTGGTAGTGGGTTCACATCCCTTGTTTTATGCAGATCAGAGTTTTGCCACCACACACACAAAAACCCTCCTCCTCCCCTTCGATTGTGGGGTGCAAACCTCACCTCAGCAAAATACCTCCTGCTTTTAAACCAGCAGATTACGTGAGTTGTTAACTGTAACATTTCAGTCTCACACACACTATCATGCTCAACACTCATGTCCTTTCCTGTTTATTAAATAATGCATAGCCTTGCCATTATTCTTATGATTTCTAGCATTGAAATTCAAAAGAGCTTCAAAGTGCCTTTAGTTCTGTATCAAATCATAGTTCATGATAGAATCACTATTTTTTCAGGTTGGAAAAGACCTTTAAGATCATCAAGTCCAACCATTAACACAGCCCAGCCAAGTCCAGCACTAAACAGACATTTTACCATTACAGATGTCCCTAAGTGTGACATCTATAGCGATTTTAAATTTTTCCAGGGATGGTGTCTCAACCAGTAGTCTGGGAAGCCTGCTCCAATGTTTGACAACCCTTTCCATGATGAAAATTTCCTGATATCCAATCTAAACCTCAATGCCAGCAATGTGCACTCATTGGGTGCAGCTTGAGGCCATTTCCTCTCATCCTGTCAACTTGAGGCTCATCAGAAGAGACTGACCCTCACCTTGCTACAACAATTTCAGGCAGATGTAGACAGCAATAAATTTTCCCCTGGGCTTCCTTTTCTCCAGACTAAACAATCCCATCTCACTCCTCATAAGACCTGTGCTCCAGACCCTTCTCCATCTTCCTTGCCCTGAGGAGCCCAGATCTGGACACAGCACTCCAGATGTGGCCTCACCAGGGCTGAACAGAGCGGCAGGATCGCCTCTCCTGATCAGCCAGCCATAATCTTTCCAATTAATCCCAGGATACTGCTTGTCCTTCTGGCCAAAAGGGCACACTGCTGGCCCATAATTAACTTGTCATCCACCAAGACTCCCACATCCTTCTCTGCAGAGCAGCTCTCTAGTAAATCAGCCCCCAACCTGTACTGCTGCTTGGGATTATTTCTCCCCACATGCTGTATGTCTTTCAGTGGTTTGTTTGCATGCATTTATTAAAAAAAAAAATAAAAACAAAAATATCCTTGCATAAGTATAGTTTGTGAATATACTACTAAGAAAATCCCTGCAAAGCTGTAGAATTAGATGTCTAAATCTTATGGTTAATTAATATTAATTTATTTACATGTATTAGCTGAGGTCTCTTAGGATTTTATTTTGGAACATGCAGTACTTTTCACAGTGAATAAAACTACCAAAACAGGCAAGAGAGGACCCTACCTCTAGAACTAGAACAGGTTTTTGTAACAAGCAAATCTGTTTCCCATTTTTTTTAATTCCACCATGAATTTATAATGATCCATAAGGAGGTCAACAGTTTTGCTAATGTATGCTAGAGCACGAATAGAAAGTAGCTAGCTTTTCTAGCTGTTTGCACTATGTCTAGAGTGCAGAGCACTGAGCAGTGTTTTTATTCAGTCACATAGCTTGCCCATGAAGCATTCAGAAATCCAGGAGCAGGGCATGATCTCTAGCAGAACCATCTCTAGCACAAAAAGTGAGAAAACTCCCACCCATTTTTTTACCCCCTTTTCTTGTTCTTAAGAGGCTAGACTTCTTGGTAGAGCATTTCCCCCCCTTCTGACTTGCTTTTAGGCTCAAGGAAAGAAAAAATTAATTTATTAACTTTATCATAACATTTCAAGTTAAAAGGGGAAATGTTGCAGTTATGCAAAACTACAATATATTTTCCTAATTTAAAATAATAGTATGAAAAAAGATATCATTAATTTGTTTTATGTTGACTTACTGTAAAACCTATATGTATTTTATTTATGTTTACATTGATACTTACACATAACTTTTAGTTTTTTCAAACCAAAGGTGATGGCATGAAAATATGTATCAAAAGAAAAAAACCAAAGTTTTAATTTTAAATTAGTATTATAATTCTTCACTTACTAATGACTATACAAGGTTTTATTCAGTTATTTACATGGAAGCTTCAGAAATCTTTTAATCTCTCTGCCTTGTTGATGCAAAGTTTCCAAAAATCTCATGCTCCTTCTTGGAATGCAAGATGGAAAGATGGTGCAGACATCCGAGCTGGCCACAGAATAGCCAAATTCCTAGAATAGCCATCATGGTTGACCTGATCCATTAAGTATCCTTGAGAGACTGTGAAGAAGCTTACAATAATTATTCAGAGTTATGGGTATGTTGGATTAGGTCAGTAAAATCTAATGGACATTCACAAGTATGATCAGTGAACAAGTGTTTCTAGATCCCTATGTTTACGCCTAAGTGCATATTCAGTCCTAAACAAAAGGCCATCAGGTTAGAAAAGTAAGGCCAGAAGAACATTTAGTTAATAAAGTTCTTCTCCTGTTGCCAGTGGAAGAAATTACCGGTTTTCATTGAATCAAGTAAAATCATGATTTGAAATTTTGTACAAAAATTGCATGGGCATTAACTTCCTACTCAACATTAAAAAAACATCAAATTTCAGAGTGTAGGAAATCCAGTAGGAAAACAGTTCAAGTTCTTGTGGTGTGGAACTGGATAAATCAAAACTATTTAAAAGAAAAACTGACAGTTCAATAGGTTAAAAAATACAGAAGAGATCCTAAGATATTATGAATGTGAATAATTTATAGTAGCTATATTCTTTAAATGCTTCAAACACTAATCAAAGATTGAGGGTGTATAAATATAGAAGAAGACTTTCTTGACTGAGTTTTGGTTGCTATGACCCATAGGGAGTGTTTGATGAAACCATAAAGAAGCCACATAATTTGAGTTTTGTGATGTTTTATTAAATATGTGTAATTCAGAGTTCTTGTGTTAGCAAACAGCATTAAAAATGGCAACTGGACCAAAAAAAAAAAAAAAAAAGTTGGTTTGCCAGATCTATGTCTTTGCAGAAAACTACAGTGAACCCTCACCATAATGCAGATTTCTTGAAAACTCCTCACAGCAGGGAGTTAGTTTCTGAAAGATAATGGAATCATGTATAGCTTGATACCAAATTTGTGTTTCCATAATGTTTTAATTGAAGTTACTGCTGGAGTATGTGAGCTCTCAATTTTGTAATGTTAAAAAAAAATACCATAATGTGCCTGTTTTGAGTACTTTTCATAAGAAAAGAAGGTGTGTATTCTGAGTTAATTTCCACAGGGTATACAGAGTATGAAACACACTAATATGACCCTTTTGGTCAGTTTGAAAAATCTAATATTTTCTTGAGAGTGCAATAACCTCAAATACATCTCTAAACCTTTTAAAGGTCTCTTGAATATAGGCATCAAGAAATTGAATTGATATTGCACGTTTAAAGTTGTGTGAAACAGAAGCAATTGCAAATGATTAAGTTGTTTTGCTTCCAGATTGTAAGAGTAATTTTAGCTCTTTTTATGTATTGAAGCAACTGGAGATGATAACAAACAAAAATAGCAGTGGCTATCATTCACAGATTTGCACTGCCCAGCAAGACCTGATCAGAAGAGAAATTGTGATTGCTGTGAGTTCTCCTCCTAGCAAAAAAAAATGGAGTTAGGAGCTTTTGGTAAACTAGGTGAAGAAGATATGCAGCAGAATTTCCAAGGTACCAAATATTCTGTAGAGATAAACTCAACAGCATGAATGAAGGAAGTGTCCACTTTTGATGATTGTTTATCTGGGGAAACAAGGTTCATGATTACCTTTTTTTTGCACTTTATCAGTTTCCCCTATTAGATCAACACTGCTAGATGCCAAATATTGCTAATCATTGTGAACCAAGAAGCAGCCATGTGCAGAGGGTAAGTTAAAATGGAAAATGACAGTGGATGTCCTCTGTGTGCACTATGCCATGCTAGTGGTGACATTAAACTGCTATGGCAGCAATTGCCAGGTTTGTACTGTAAACTGCCACTAGCCAGAGACTGGTTTCCTTATCCTCCTATGTATACACCCTCGAGAGGAACAGCATCCTTAGGAGCCCTAGTAAGCACCTGTGTGAAAAAGGAAAAAAAAAAAAGTTTTCAATCTCTAGCTGACCTGAATTTCTGTTCATGAGCCCGATCGAGAGCATATGTGCTTCATGGAGACCACCAGCTTCTCCTGCAACCAAGTGATTAAGGAATCCAAGGTTCTTCTTCTTTTTTCACTCTTTCATACAGATAACTGTTTGATCTTCTCATATATTGTATTTCTCTGTTTCATGTACTATTTGGAACAGAAAGGATAGTTTTTTAAATGTTATATTTTATAGAATCCTTTTGTTGGCAAGCAGCCAGATTTAAAGCCTCCTGGGTTTGCTTGGGGGCATAGTTGGAATGTTATGCCCATGTTCTCTTTTCTGGAGCCTTTAAAACTAGAATTGTTGACATAAGACAATAATTCAAAGAAAATCCTCTTTCTGTTTGGCTCATCAAGAATAAAACATATGGCATTATTAAAAAAGTTTTGTAGAAACTCTGTTATTGAGCCTGTGAATCTGGTTATTGCCAGCAAAAATTAGGGAAAAATAAGTTTTGAATTTTGTAAAGAACAGTTTTCTTCTGAAACTTAGATAAAAAATCTGATTTTTACTGAAGAAAGTCTAGTAGTTTATTTACTCTTTCTTTGATAATTTTATATTATTTAGTATTGCTTGTAGGATAAAAGAAAATGTGCATGTCGTATCAGAGAGTGGCGAACTCTTTGAGAAAAACTTGGTAACGAACAAAATCCTTTATAATAACTTATAAAGCTCATCCCAAAATAATTATAGAGAAAGAATTATTAACTGTTTATTTCACCTTTCAGTGAAAAAGAAGAAAAAATTGTGGATCACTGCAGAAGGCTGAAAGCATGTGGCATTATTATCATGTACTCTACTAACTCCACATAGTAGAAACATAAAAAGCTGCAGAGTTTTCATCTTTTGGGGAGGGGGTGGGCAGGAAATTGAAGCTGGAGAGCAAATACCTGCAAAAAGCATGAAGACTGGGAATGAGGTTTCAGAATAGGAGTGAACTTTCAGAAGATGACTTGTATGCAGACTTCCCTTTGGTAGGATTACAGATAGCACAGAATAAGAAGGCAAAATCAATCTGATTCCCAAAGAAAGCCCTACATAAAAATTACTATTTGTTCCAAAAAGAAAAGAAAGAGGTTGCAGGGGAGGAGTGAAAAGGTTCTACTCCTATCAATATCTCAAAAATAGGCTTTTATTCTTGATTGTACCTCATGTTGGTGTGAATAAAGAAAGAAAAAATCATCAAGGCAAAGATTTCAAGAAACAATCTACATCATTCAGCCTTCCTGTGACTCGGAACATGGGCAGAATATTAAGAAGAAAAATGCTGTCATTAATAAGCTACAAGGAAGTACATGCATACAGAGTGCTTCTACATTCACTGTTCAAACAGGTGGATGGAAAGGCTTAAGCTGCAATAATAAGGATCAAAGAATCTGTCCATAGATGTTGCTTAGGAAGCACAGTAATGAACAGAAGAGGAAGGAGAAGGGCATGGGAGGAGTGGTGGGGGTGATAGTGGTAATTTTTTAAGCTGTTACAGATAAATCAGTTATTTGAAAACATACCTGCTAATAACAGAGTGAAATGCCCAACTGGATCTGTGGTGTCCCTAAGCTAATTGTTATGAAAAATCATATGCATTTTGAGCCTGGAAGAATGCATATGATGAAATGGCATAAATCACACCCCAGCAAGCCACCAAAGTCATCTGCTGTGAGCACATTTGGAGTTTATTAACTTGAACACGAGCTTCATTTGGTTCCTGTGACTGACTCTAGACATTAAGGTAAAATAGTCTTAAGAAGCAAAAAACAAAAGTGCTTTTGGGCATAATTTGTTTGGAAGTACTTGGTTTGACAGCCTTAGGACCAGGAGCTATTTTATAGCCACATAAACACCCCAGCATGCCCTAAGAAGAAGAAGATGGAGTTGCCTACTTTTTCTTCCTGATTATTCATATACCCAGGCAAATCATCACATTTTTAACAACATAGCTATCTGGAGAAAAATTTTGAAGATGTTTTTGAGATGAGTTCCCAGAAATCTGTTCTTTTTTACTTTTTCAAGAAGTAAAACTATTGTTAAGCAACCTAAGCACTTTAGCTTTTGAAAGAAAAAATTATGCAACCTTAAATGTGTTCCCTATCTATATTACAGAAGGGATAGCCTTTTCCCCAGGGGAAACTCTTTTCATTTGCATGCAATTACTCTTATACTTGTTTATGCTGCATGTTTTAAATGTTCACTCTGAAATCTATATCAGCAAGGAAATCATTCTGGATTCACTGAACAGACACTAGTAATCTCACACTGCTTGGAATATTGCCATATCTGGTCAAAAATGTTACAATTGGCAAGATATACATAACTTAATACTTTTTCAAGCAAAAAATTGCTATTGAATCTTCTGGCAGAGATGATAAGCCTCTTCTAATGGAAAATCTGATGCATTTCTTAAGTTTCTTCAATAGAGGCATTGGTCTAGATTTAGGAGTTTGCAAGCACTATCATTTGCCTTGTTTTGGTATGTCACTTAACTTTCTTTGCATTCTTTTTCTTCAGTTCTCATAGGAGAAAATTCTCCTGAGAAAAGATGGCTTGGTATGGCTCTCTGCTGATGTTTGTACTTTTAATAGCCTAAAAGGTGCTTTGACTGCATTAGCACAGCTGGTGACAGCTCAGGATCTTGGCTTGCTTTTTGCTGCTTTCAACAGAAGTCCAAAACTTTCTTCAAACTGTCTCTTCTCTTTTCTTATATTTCTTACAATAATTTGATTTAATAAATTAGTTTATTTCTCTATTTAAATATCTACTAAAACATTTAAATATCTACTATCTACACTCAGGACATGTCTAGTACTTTTGTGTCTGCACTATTGAGTGCAGAGGGAGGCAAAAGAAGCATTTATTGTGAAAAGAAAAAAGTTTGGCCATTGAAGATGTCTCTGTTTCACTCTTCTTTCATGAGCCCTGCTCAAATGAAGAGAAATAGATCCAAAAAGCCATTAATAATCATTCTGTGGGCTTTACTGCATCCCAGCCAAGATGGTGAGGAAAGACATGCAGTGTAAGTAACTCAGAGTTGTTCAGATGTACTTGTTGAGCATTCATATATAGGAGAAATGAAAAGAGATACTGTGGTAGGGACTTAATGTTATTTTACGTAGTTGTTGGTGAATAAAACTCCCATGGGAAATATTTTACTTCTCTTCCTATTGGAGAAAAAAGCCCCAGATTTTGTGGCTACTATAAACGAAGTTTAGATAGACATTTTGTACCGAAAGGAGGGAGAAAGTGTATGAATAAAACAATGTTTTGCATGGACGTATTTTTAAGCTTCAATTTTTCAGCTAAAGGAGGAATAGCAAGGAAAAGTAGTGTGGTCAGTAATACTCATTTCATTCATTTAGCACATTTGGGGGATAACCTTTACTTGAGAGCAAAGAAGCATATAGTAAAAATATATTGATTTCCTTTGGCCCTACTATATTGATATCTGGTATGCCTGTTTAAATAACCTCTTCCATGTGTACCTATCATACCTATTACATATGTTGTATAGAAATTCAATAATGAAATTTTTGTGATCATTGTTCAGCATACCTTATGATGAAATAAAGTGTGCTTTAATGTATAATAATCTTGTACTTCACGTAATGAGTTTCAAATATATTAAGATATTATTATGTAATATTAATCTCATTCAAGTCTTCAAGCAGGAAAACTTGAATGAGATTTACCTGTGAGTTAGAGTTTCTATAGAGTTTCTATAGTGGTTGTAGAACCAGCATGGGCTGGTTCTACAAAGAGTATAGAAAATCCTACCTAGACACCATTGGGTTTTTTCTGGACTTTCTTTCCTACTAACAGTCTGCAGATAAGAAACACAACTCCATAGTAAAACAAAGTACTTTAAGAATTTCAGAGCATCCATTGCCACTGCAGACTTTTAATTTATGGTCTATCAGTGGGTTGTAGGGAAACTTTGGACTTAAGCAGTATTTTAGTAATGAAACTGTATTTCTCCTGATTCTTTTTTGTTATCTCAGGACTATGACAAGAGCTAGCAGAGGCTCTTTAAAGTCTCACTTTGTATCTGTTTGGATGAGGAATCTTATGGTCTCAATTGAGAGATGGAGGTAGTCCATTTTAATAACTATAGGCTATGTAAAAAGACAAAGTGCTGCAAATATAGAAGGAATTAGGAAAGAAAAAAGAATGCAAATCAGAGATAGTTTCTGCTGTTTAAAATTGGAAAATATCTTTGTGAACATAACGGAAGTTTGTACTATAATTTGTCTCTTTGCTACTGATAAGAACAGTGAAGTGATACTAAAAAAAGGGAACATCAAAATTTTTTTCCTTCACTTTTATTTCAAAGATTCATTATGCAGACCTTGGTAAGGTATAGCAGAAAGCACAATCTTCTTTCTTAATGCTGCTGTTATCAAATAAAAATTGTTTGTGGTATATGTCATTATTCTTTTAGAATGAAAAGCAAATTAAACTATTGGGCATGTAAAAGTAACCTCTGAAAAAGAAATATAATTTATCACAAGTTGTTTGAAAAGAGGAAGAATGAGTGGTGAATGGCTTCATCCAGATAACCTGTCACTTAGACTAAAACAAAAAAGAAACCCCTGCTTCCCAAAACAACCAAACACAAATGGACACATCTTTTATTTTGCTATGCTTGAAATTGCTGTCCAAAAGGCCGTGTGGTGACTTCTGCTCTAAGCTGTGATCACGGCATCAAAAAGTGTCATTGTGAGAAATTGGAAAAGCACACAAATTCCATCAATGACTGAGTGGACACACACAATACAGAATGTGCTTGTTACAGAACAAAAGTTTGACACATTATTTGTAAGATAAATGTAACCACAAGGCTGCCACCTGGTACCATGCTTTTTAGTTTTATCTTATTTTTTTTCTTTTTTGTCATCTCTTCAGATGCTGTATAGCTTCTTGTCATCTAAATTTGAACACCTCTAAACATTAAAAGGGTTATATATATAGGTATCTATAAATATATATATAAAATATAGGCACACACAAGCTAACACACATGAAGAAGCGAGCTGTAAGTGTGCTGCTAAGACAACGGCTTGTGGGCTGTACTAGGACTGTCTAACACTCTTGTTCATTTATTACTTGGAGAGTGTGCTGTAGCAACTTCATTTACAAAGAATAATATATCAGGGACAGATAGTGGGACCGATAGTTGTTGCCAGATATTTAATTTACAACATTAAGCCAAGCCACAGTATAAGTTTTTCATGAATTCTAGGAAAATGGGTTTAGAATCACCTAAGAAGACCCAAGGGTTTTGAAATGGCATTTTTAAAGTACACATTATGCTAATATTTGTCTCTTATTTGTGCTGTACAACCAGAACATTTTTAGGTGTTACCTGATATCCTGTTACTTTTCATCATTCCTGTATTGAACATTCACTCCAAAATGATAAATATGCTTGCAGTACTGAACTTTTGTGATCATTACCTAAGTCAGATGTTATTTTTTTTAGACCGGATTGTAAAATACGTCTTTCTGAAGATTGAGAGTATAACAAAATGCTTGAAGCAATCAAATCCCTATTAGAAATAGTTTTCACTGCATCTCTACATCTTTTGACCTGACACTATTTTGTTCTGTAACTTTGACATAAGTATAAGTATCTTTTTTACTAGTAGTACATCTGAGGTGTATCAGTACATTAAAACATGTACATCTCAGAAAAATGCTAGATGAAGGCACTTGTCACTCAATGGTGAAAGTCTTCCTGTAGATTAAAGCAGTACTTAAGGAGCATTGCTGGAACCCTCTGGTCACATACAATACAGCAGAAAGAATTACTAAGGCCTACTTTCTCTGCTGCCATTGCTCTAGTTACTAGTAAAAACAAAGTGATTACAACATGATGAAAGTGTTCAAGAAATTTTTTTTAAGTTTTATAAAATTGCATGAAAATATGTTTTCCAATGAAAAAGGGAAGTCCTTAAAGAAAGCATTAGTGTGTTGTCAGCATGAATAATCTTTACCTGCCTTATTACAAAGAACTGTATTGCATGGAAATTGTAGAGGAGAATAACACAGCACATAAATGAGACAGATTTGGGCCTTCAGTCATATTTGCAGGACATCACAAGTGCGACTTATATATGGTATGGAAAATTGATTAACATAATATTGTCACTATAGCCACTGTGCTCAGCTTCTAGATGGAAGATGAATGGGGCAGAGTTTGATGTTATTTGATATGTTTAGTGGAATGAGATTAATGGAAATACTTACCAAGGGAAGCACTATCCACCGAGTGTATTGTATCATATCCTTTTCATTTTGATTCTGGATATCCTGCTTGTAATAAATTCAAATATCATCTTCATTGTCCTATTCAATTTATTCCTGCTTTCCATTGTTCTATGCACTTGGAAGGATCATGAAATTTCCTTGGTGGGCAACATGCAGTTTAACCTGTTAGATTTCTGATAGGGCATAAGGATGCCCTTGGAGGGGCTTCTCCAAGGAATTTTCCTATGTTGTTAACACTGATCTTGCAGAAATGTTATTCTGTCTGAAGAGAAGGACAGATTCTGACTGATTTGGCTAATATTTTATTTCCAAATTGATCCATTCAAGAGAATGTGATTACTAAAGATCCCTTTCAGAGTCAAATACCACTCATTGTAAATTACAGCATGGGAATTTGGCCTATGTCCTTAACATTTCTCCCATTTGATGGGAGGGAGGGAAAGACCATAAAAATGGCAAACCTGATCACACTAACAGTGATATTTCTTATGGGAAATACTTTCCACAGACAATAATATCTAAATGGTGAAACTAAGAATTTCATTTTTTCCTACCCAAATGTTAGCATTTGACTCGGATATGATGTTTCCCATATTTTGATGTATAATGTGACTTACTATTCCTTAAAAAGATACATAGTCTACCTTCAGGGCTATATTTCACTCACATCAGGGGTTATGTCAGGGGATTTCAAAAACAGTGAAACAAAAACTACCAGAAAAAAAAAGCAGGGAAAAAAAAAAGAAGAAAATAAAGCATCTGCTGCTCTGTTGTTTGGTGTTGTTTTTAATTTTTGTTTAAGTAATCATGAACTCTTTTCTTTTTTCTTTTTTCTGCAGTCAGATGTATGAGAGAGCTATTTCTTCCATAGAAAAGCGGTGGAAGCTGAAACACACTGTGGGAGAAGGGAGTGCTAGCCATCACTCTTATCACTCAGTTGCTCTGCGACCTGAGGAACCCCCGTTCTGTACCTTTAATCTGCTGAGTGAAAACCCTTTCACAGCGGATGACAGCTGTTGGGCCCTTCATGCTTGCACTTAAACAGCGAGAAATGCCACCCTTCCACTCCATGATCTGGTTATGGCCTTATTAAACAAAACACCACAAAGTGAAACAAACCAAAAAATGTTCCAAAAGCCTCGGAATGAACTGTCAGGAACTGATTATATTACAAAACAGAAGTTTTCATGGAAACCAAATTCAACTGTACTGGGAACTTCCATCAGAAGATTAAGTGATCCCTGAAAAGATAAAATTGGAATTAATCTGGGGTGAGCTAGTCAGATGGTTAGGCAGTAGCTTATTACAGTTGTCCAATGACTAGAGATCAACATGTTCTGATGTCACCCTGGGAAATAGAGCAGAACATGCAGCTTTGGAAGTTTATTCCTTATAGTTTGTTCCTAAATTTGTTGATACTTGCTTTTAAATACTGGTTTTGAAATGGCATAATAGTTTCAGGACAGATGTAACTTTTCACTCCCCCCATGTTTCATGTAGGTAAATAAAATCTTGCATGTCAATTCAAATGGAAGGTCATTTTCCAGTAATACTGGCTTATTCAAAACACAAGTTTCTGGAGACAATTACATTGAAACTCTGTAAAATTTGGGATATTCCCATTAGTAAGCAAAGAGACTTGAGTATTGAAGTTTCTGGGCCCTTTTCAGGCATTATCTTTTTTTTACAGGTGTGTCAAATATCTGCCTAACAGATCTTAGTAGATCTAAACAGGAAAGCACAGACACCTAAGATAGAATGGGTCATCATCCTCCTTTTAAGTGTGCAACTGCCATTCTCAACCTTTTAATCTATGATTAGTCATCTAATTGTGCGTCCAAATTTAGTTGGTGCACTTTGCATGCATAATTAATTGATTTCCTGAAGATCTCTCCTAATTTTTAATTACTGCTGAAGCTAGCGTTAAATATGGAATGAGCCAGTCTGCACACCAATTTCCTTAGAAACGGGACGCAGACAGCTTGTGACAGGCATGAGTATTCGTGGAATACAGAAACTGGCTCCTGTCTAGGCTGGGATATGTTAACTTGACCACAGGTTCAGGTTAATTCACTTACTGTCTGACTGAAGCAAAGTCACTCAGTCTTAATTGGTAACAGAGGCATAGCTGAAATATTGGCATAGAAGAAAACTTATTACATTTAGAGGAACTCTTCTGAAGCTCTTGCCATTTACACCTGTAATTATATGAAAATGTAAAAGCATAATACTATGTGATAGAAATCCTTATCCAGCCTGATTTTGGTGCTGAAATCAGAAAATATATGACAGTCTACCTGCCTTACTGTGTGTGTATTTCCATACCTCATTAATCAGATTAAAATCTCTGCATGCAACAATTATCAGAGTAGCAATACCACTGAGACAAACAGGAGCTTTGCCCAAGTAAAGACTTAGGGATTTGGCCTACATCTTTTCTCTAATCCATGCTTCTTTGTGAATATGAAGATTTTTTCCTTAAGGTGTATATTCTAAACCTCCACAGTTCAGTTACCATACACTGAAAAACAGTACTAACACTAAACTAATGCTCTTGATGAAAAAACATTTCATTTTGCTAGCAAAAAGGTCACAAAATTGTTGAAAATGTTCCCATTAGCAACACCATATTTCATGCCCCTTTCTTCATCATCTAACAACAAATGGCTTTAGTAACAGCTTTTCTGCTGAGCTCCAATTTTCATCTTAAGTCTCCGTTTTGCTTCTTTAGAGCAAATCTTTCCGAACCAAAAAGGGAGGTCCTAGATTTATTTTCCTTTTGTTCTTACTTGCCTTGTTAAGTTAAACTCTTAGTGAGTAAATTACCTGGAAGGTGCTCCACTAGCCTTTTCCAAAGCAAAGGGGTCATGTTGGTCAAACAGGAAAAAACAGGCGACACATTCTACTTATACTTACTTGCATATTTACTATTTCTGTAACATTCAAAAGCACTTTAAAAAGTTGAACTGCATTAAACCTCTTGCATTGCAAAGGATGCATGTTCAAATTCCAAGGAAGAAAAATATGGAAAAGGAACAACTAGTCCCATCCTCTACAGGGGAGGAGAGCTGTAGGTAAGGTTTAATACATGTGATTACCAAGTGATTTACGTATATTCTATATTTCCAAGACTGTACTGGGACTTTTCTGTTAGGCATTTTCTCACTATAATAAAACATCCATTTTATTTTATTGCCACTGTGTTGACAGATGTTTTCAGTAGGGTCATAAAGGGGCTAGAAAAATTTGTGTGCAACAGATCAATAAATGGACATGGAAAGGAGCAGCCTGCAGTGACCTATCTAGATTGTCAAATACAACAGATAGAAATTTTGGGTAGGTACAAAGCCAATGAAACACAGCAAGTCACCAAGGTCACATGTTTAAATGGGGCTTCCTCTTGTTACTGTCAGACATAAATATTTGCCCACAAAGACTATCAGGCTGACTCAATAAGACATTTCCTTATTTTATGTATAGCTTCTTCCTGTTAATATGCCCAACATCACTTCTGTCTTAAGTAAGAAAATCTGATCGAGGTATTACATAAGGTGTTAAAAGAATTTTCTTTCTTCTTCTGTCACGAATGCACCACATATTCTTGTCACTTAAACTCGTCAAATATTCATACTTTGATTTTTGTTTTTAAAGAAACTGTGAAAATTTTTCAAACAAAAAGTTCAGTAAGGACTGCAGGTTTTTTTTTGCTGTAGTTTTTGGTTTTTATACCACATCAAGTCTTTGACTGAAAGAAAATCAACATCTTTAAACTAAAAAATTGCTCTATTTTTTAGATGAATGCACCATCTTGATACAGTTAATTTCTGTTCATAGAAATGTAGCCAGTAAATATTTTCTTCCACTCATCTCTTGTGCTGATAACCACTCCTTTCACTCAGTGCCTCATTGTACGCTCTTCTGTCTTTAAAGAAAGTTATATCTGTTCACATTTGATTATATTCTTGTAATAGAAGCCAAATTTTAAAAGAAATTGAAAGTTCCTTTGAGGCACTTTTGACTTCTTCAAACAATAAAATCTCTGTCCTCTCATGGAGCTTCAAAACTGCACCAACAAATATTAATACACTCTTCAGTAATTCAGCCTTTACTGAGGTGCATGTTATTACACCTTCCTTTTTGATCTGTGTTTTCCTGATTATTTACTTTATTCAGCTACCATATTTATGTACTTGTTTATAATTTAGGAGAAAACATATGTAGGGTGTTTTGTGCTCTTATAACTGTATTGATGAAATTCATACCACATGAAAAAGCAGTATCTTGTACTGACAATCAGCAGTCTAACATTACAGCCAAGAATATTTACTGTGCTATTAAGACCTGCAGTGCAATTCTAACTGACATAAGAGTAAGTCTGTTAATATATCTAGAGGATATAATAATAGTATCTTCATCTGCAGGGTGCGAAAGTTTTCCCACACGTATAATAGATACAGCTGTACTAATTTCATCATTGGCTTTGGATATTTGACTTCAACTGTGTAAGAACAGGGACTTGTTCAGATGTTTTATGCAGCAGTGGGGTTTTGTGCTGCAGACAATAAAGTTTATCTTGCTGCCTTTTCAAACCTGCTCTCTTAAGTTCCAGACAAATTGTAGCATCATTTTTCACATGAAATATGTTCTACGCCGAGTAGCATGAGGAATTTAGGTTGATGGGTTTATTTAGTTTTCAACTTGGTGCAGTTATGAGATTTGGGATGTCTCTATGATGACTAAAAAAGAGATACTGCACCACATTTGTGCATAGCTATCATTGCTCCAATTTTCATGGACTTAACCCTCGTTCTGAGTTTACAGAGAATCCTTCTGGACTGAGACCACGTCTGACTAATGTTTCACCATGCAGTGTAAAAGTATGGAAATGTGATCTCTTTTAAGAGGCTTTTAGGGATTTAGCAATACTTTTAGTTAAAAGTTTCTTTGTAGTGTCCTCTAATTTCTGTTTCTAGCATATAAATTCACCAGTGTAACATCATGAAATAGTTACTGAAGGAAAGTTTCAGAAACTAATTGCATGACTTTCTTAACAGTTGCTGCTGGTTACACAACTCTGATTCTGCTAAATTAGGACAAGATTATATGTCCTGTTAATAATGCATCTCCAACCAGCTCTTTCCACATAGATTGGACCACCATTCATACCCTCTGGTTGTGACAGGGCAAAGAATAAGGAGACATTATTGGGTACATTCCATGTCTTACAGGGTTCTACAATGTATTTCAAAGATTTTTGAAGCCATAATCAGAAATCCTTCTAAAAGTTTCTGAAATTAATTTGCTTATCCTCCTTGCTTAAACATACCATAAACAGTTTTCATGTCCTTAAGAAGAAATGCTGTGTTATACAACTAGGATGACAAGTTTTTGAATCCCTGAAATTTCATACTAGTTATAAATATAATTCCAGAATGAAGAATAATAAGAATTATGCGGCAAATAAGTATTCAAAATAAAATTAAAAGCTGAAAGAAAAATACTACTCTTGCTATAGTCATTCTTTGTGATCAATGGCAAACACATACCCACTGTTTGGA
This sequence comes from Melozone crissalis, assembly GCF_028551555.1. Classification (NCBI taxonomy): domain Eukaryota; kingdom Metazoa; phylum Chordata; class Aves; order Passeriformes; family Passerellidae; genus Melozone; species Melozone crissalis. The sequence goes on along the minus strand of NW_026535791.1, from coordinate 53,713,155 downwards.
GTGAAATTATTATAACTCTTAGACTCTTGCTTTTTTCAGACAATAAACATTAATAGGTTTTTTGTCTGATTGATTTTCTGCATTCATTTCTTACCCTTACTGAGTAATAAAATTAATTGACACAGACACAATACTAAGATTCAGAATTGTTAGAAAATTTTACATTCAAAAATTGAAACAAAATTGGTGCAATTCTGAGTTGGTTTAAATGCCCTCACATACTCTTGCCTATCTATAACCGTATATAATTGTTTTTAAATACATGACAATATCTCACAAAAAAACCTATTCAAAATATTATTTTTCTTTGAATTTCCTACCTTAATACAAATAAAATACTAGATATTTTCCTCATATGAGAAAGAACAATAAGAACAGCAACCGTGAGTGTCCATCATATTAATGATACATAAAACATATGAACAAATCTATGCATGTATGTATATATGCATGCATATTTGTCCATATTTCTGCTTGTCCAACTCAGTAATAGATAGAACAAGTCCAAGTAATAGATAGAACATCTTTACAGGTAAAATCTGCTTCCTCCTAAGAGAGCATCCTAAGGACTTCATTTCTGAACTGGAAGCTTCTTATCATGACGTAATATAATTAGGTTCAGTTTTTTTCCAAATAATGTTTGCCATTACTTTTCACACTATTCTATTCATTATTTCAAGCCAACCTGTGCTGAACCAATGTGACCAGGAGAGAATCATTTGCTCTAAAGAGCTAGCTTACAATGCAATGACTCACAAATTGAGCATTATTTCAGGGGCATGACCTTAAAGAAGTCATTTGACTTCAAAAAGATGTTTCTTTTTGAAGAACAGAAAAGACGTGTACTTAAGCTCATGTGTCATTGTGGTGGATTCACACTGGCTCAAGGCTGTTGGCAAATTTAGGTGGATATTTCTGAACTGGGAATCAGAAACATGCTATGAATTCTCTAGTCCATTTGGCTAATTGAAAACTCAGCATTATCTTCTGATACAGCTGTAAAACAGAGAGAATGGAAACTGTCTTGTGTTTGCTTTTAATTTCTGCACATTCTAAACATTAGCAATATCCTGTACGCTCTGTGTAATTGGGAAGTATTGCAGTAAATGAGATTCTTTCATCAGCCAAAAACATCTATATTTGTCAAACAACTTTTGAAAGCTTCTAAGTGTTATGAACAGAAGCATAAATATTTCAGAGGATTTTATTTTTAATATAGTGTAAATACTTCTTCACACACACTCAGTTGTATATGCTAAATGATCCTGCACAAAGAGTGCAACATTTCAAGTTTGTAAAGAAATATAGTACATCACTCTGAGAATGAGGAAGGAACAAAAATGGAATTTTATTTTTTCACAGTGTTTTAGTGACATGTACTATGCTTTCATCTGAAATTCTAGGATTTTTAAAAGATTGAAATTCTCAATATCTACTTATTTAAAAGGTCATTCATATTTGCTTCAAGATTGAGAATTGATGATGAAATATATTTATTGGTTAAATCTAGACTCCAGGAGAATTAAGAAAAGGACAAAATCACAAAATTTCCCATGGGTATATCTGGGTGATGAAAGCCTGCAGTATCACAAATATATGTTGAATATAGTAAGTTATGAACCTTTCTCTGTAATTTCCTTAATTTTAGGTGTAATGGCCATTTAGCACACACCAAAATTAAAGAAAGGGAAAAGAAAAGAACCACCACAGTATGTTGCTACAGAAGAAGTAAGAGAAGAACAGTACTTTATAATTTTTAGTTATTCAATTTGTGACAGTAATTATCCACAGCAGTATCTACTGAATGGATCTGACCAATCTTCTTTTTCTTTTCCTCTGTCAATCCTCTGTCTGAGCTTTTGGAAACTTCTGAGAAAGGAGGACAATACAGCTGGAAATTAAAAGACTAAATTTGCTTTGCCTTAGAAATAATTACTCAATTACCTTGAACAGGTGAAATTGAATGACCTTGAACGACCTATTGATCTGGGTACATATTTAGTTTCAGTATCAACAAATCCCTATCATAAATATCAGTTGATCAACATTGCTTTAATTTTTTATAAAATGTGTGATTCCCATATTGAAAGTTTTTTCAAAGAGTTTGAAGTATTCTGGTGGAAAATAATCAATTTTATCCAGAATGAATGATAGTGTATCGCAGATACTAATTTGTATATTCTTGTCCTTTTTTGTTATTTTGAGTGCACAGATCTATAGTATTTTTGACAGTCATAACAAAAGAACAAGTGACAATATTTGAAGTTTTATAATTATTCATGACTTAGGAGGAAGAAAGCCTTCTTGCTCAGTCCACGCTCACAGGCCCGCCAAAGCATGCACTGCTAAATGATCAAACATTCCAGTCATATTAAGGGAACAATTTGATGTGTGCTAAAGCCAAAGGGAATCTTTCCACTACTCTTTGCATTAGCTTGTTGGATCATAGAGTATTTATGATAGGAATTGTCTTTTCATTTTTTAGGATAGGGATTGTCCTTTCATAAAGAGCACACAAAGCAAATAGGACCTCAATCTTGACTACTTAGTACAGTTACTTTTATCATAGAAAATAGTAGCAGATTTTCAATCCAATGTGGTCTGTGTGAGGAGAAAGAAAATGAATAGCAGTCTCTTTAAAAATTTCCATTTTTTCTTCCTCTTTTCAGGGCCAGGTGAAAACCTGATCTCTTTTTCATTAATTTGCCCTTGATACTACTGACTTTAATTGTGCCAATATAATTTTTACAGATAATCCTACATGATTTTGCCTGAAATATTCTTACTATTTTGCTAATATGATTCCCATTGGCTATTTTCTAACAAAGGTTTGAATGAAACATAGTAGAAAGGTTGTTTTAATAAAAGTATTTTGCAATACTTCAGACTTGCAATTAATCCATAGGATTCCTATAGATTGGAGTTTGTTTACTAGCTAGCACCAAATGTTTGCTGTAAGGTGTTTTTCTTTTCTTTTTCTTTTTTTCCCCATACTCTGAGGAAGTATAACCTAACAAAAGAATATGCCTTTCGTCTGGGAGTCTGAATATTTTTAGGTCAATTGATTCACATATATTGCTTCCTGTGTGTTATTAGGTTAGTCAGCTGCTGACAAATGTAGTACAGATTCTAAATAAGATTATTTTTATATCACTATTTACAAATCTGAGTTTTCATCTGGGATTAGAGCGATTAGAAAGCACAAACCATTAAAAAAATCATGAAGATGTGTCAGCTTGTGGCAAACCAGCAAATCTGTTATCATCTTCAGTTATTTTGTCTGCGTTTAGAACAGAAAAGTCGCCTATGGCTGAAATTACTCAGTAGAGGCAAACAGTGGACACACATGGCATGTTCATACAATGCACAATGTTCAACGTGCAAATTAGATTTTGAGTGCTGGCTGGATCTGGCTGGCCTCTAGCACAGCCTTCGGGTTTGTGTCATCTGCACTGACAGACACAAATGCCCAAGGAGCTGCTCTGCCAGAAAGGAATACTCAGTGCCCACTGCTCAAGCCCCTTCCACCTCCAACACATCCTTTCAATGTCTGGCGTTGGCAAAATGTCAATGATTGCTTGCATTGGGATACTCCTCCCTGAAGACAGGATAACCTTCAATTCCCTTACATTGCTGGAGCGAAGCAAGCTGTATTTGTGAGGGGGAAAGCCTGGAATGATTCAAAGCATTTTTATGATAAGAATGTAATGTTCCTGCAGCAAATTGAGTCAAGTCCAAAGGGATCTATAAATGGGAGTTTTTTGGCTCAATTCATTCACAGCCCGATGTATACAGGTAAACTGCTGTAAACTTTTGTTAACAAAAAAAAGCTGCCACTTATAAAAAAGAATGCTAGCCTTGGTTAACAGAAAAACAGTAAACGGAAAACTGAGGAGTAGATGTGCTACCGATTCTGTTGACCTTGCTGTGATGTGGCAGCACCTCACAGAGTGGCAGGACCTGTAATAATCTCCTGAACAATCAGATCTTGTAAGACAGAACACTTAGAAATGACCTTCTGAATATACCTTAAGAGCTGCTAGAATCGCTCAAATGTATCAGCTCCCATCTGAAAACCTGATTCTACCAAATCAAACTTGCAAGTAAACACACTTTTGAAAAAGAATTTTCTGTGACCTTATCAAGTCACATGTCACTTCATGTAACTTGGATCTTCAACTTCATTATTTTATTATTTTATTTATTATTCCTTAGAGGCCTAAAATCCCAGCTATGCTGACTTCACTCTGCACATTAAATAGGACTAACAAAGTAGTCCACTGAGGGCTAGGTCATCTGTCTCTTTATAGTTCCCTTAAATTATTTGATGATAATTTCAACTTCTAACACAGAGTATCAATACAGAATTACCATATTCACTGTGTTCTCCCAAACTGCAGAGGTCAACCCATGTGTAAGCAACAGGAGTAACAGTGTCAATGCTAGATGTTGTATTATATTTCAAGTGTAAGAAATTATTTATGTAAGTTATCATCTCTATATATATCACTATCCAAAAGTGCAGGAGAAAAACCTTTTTAAAGTATTGAACCAACAATTGTTCAAAATGTCGAGGAAAATTCATGCACACTCTGATAGCATTTGACACAGTGCAGCATTTCCTTCCTACCTTGCTAGCTTGACTGACTTAGTTGAAGTAAAGAGAAAAACTTCAATTTTTTCCACCTTTGAAAAGTTCAGGGAATGAACTTTCAAAGGTGCAAAATATTTTGTAAGTTATGAAAGAAAATCATAGAAATCCACCAATTTTCTGAGGTCTCTTGATTCCACTGAGTGATCAAGAGCTGCTAAGAGACAGCTGCTTTGTCCCTCCAACAGATACTGGGCTGGTTGAGAACCAGAGCCTGTGAACATGAGGCTCTCCCAGCTGTCCAGAGAGGGCTGCACCTACTCAGTCTTCTGGTCAGGCAGCCTGTAGCAGACTCCCCCTGTAATGCCACCTGTCCCGGCCCTTTCTTTAAACCTCATCCATGAGGTCTCAGCCAGCTCCTCATCCATGCCCAGGCGCAGCTCCCTGAACTCCAGGAGGTCACTGACAGAGAGGGTGACACATCCTCCTTGTCCCCTTCCTGTCCTTTCTAAAAAGTATTCTTCCACACCAACAGCTCAGACACAGGAACTATCCCACAGCATTTCCATAATGCCAATGAGATTCAAGGTGTGGGCACATCTCTAACTCCCCTTTTTTATTCTCCACGGCTCCTTTTGTTTGCATAGAGGCATTTAAGGTGGGGTCCCAGTGAACCTGACTTACAGGCTGGAGTGGCTGGAATTTCTTTGTGCTGTTGTGTAAGACAAAGAAATCAGTCAACCTCCACTTTTCGTTACTTGGCCTGATTTTAACACAGCTTTACATCAAAGCAAGCAACAGACCTGTAAAACTAATGTAACATATGGTTAAATAACTATGCTTAGTTACATTTGTTACATATAGGTATATTAGTCTTAAATATGCTGTATGTATGTATATATATATATACACACTTATATATATACACATAGATATATATCATATATATGGACACTGGCATCTTTGGACACATCACAATACACATATACACATATATATATGTATATATATACATATATATATGTGTGTATAGATGTGTTTATATATATATGTATTTATATACATATATATATATATATACATGTAGTAGATTTAAGACTAATATACCTATATATTATAAATGTAACTAGGCATAGTTATTTAACCATATGTTACATTAGTTTTACAGATCTGTTGCTTGTTTTGATGTAAAAATATATATATATATATGTGTGTGTATATATATATATATACATATTTATATGATGTATGTATTTATATATATATACACACATATATATATGTGTATATGTGTATTGTGATGGTGTCCAAAGATGCCAGTAAAAGCTAAGACCAGAGTGGAGATCAGACAGAAATTATCTCTACCAGAGAGTTTATGTCCTAAATATCACACAAAAAGATGAAGGTTGAGAGGGATATGGCCTATAATTAAATGAACATGAAGATGACTGACACAGTTTTGTTTCTTAATTATGTTTGTTGGAGCTACTTTTCTCTAGATAACTCATCCTGAGGAATTATCTTACATAATTGCTGGAAATAATTAGCAGGAAAAAAATCCACAGCAGATGCTGCTTTGAAAGTTTTTGATAGATCCTGTTCGGGTCAGTGGAATATTTTGCCATTGAGTACTGTGATAGCACTAATGGAAGTCCACCTGAGCTCCAACTGATGATAATATTACCAGCAGACACACTGATAAATTAAAATGGACACACCAGCGGCAGCAACCACTCCAGAAAAATCCTTAAAGTGAATTTCCTTTAATGGCTGGGAAGACAAATGGCTCACATTTTATCATTGGATTCCTCCTCTTTCAGAAAATTGCCAATAAACTTCCTGTTCTTTGCTCAAGATTTGGCAGTGTCTTGGATAAAACAAATTTAACCTTTTTAGTAGCTTCTATATGTTTGTTGATTTATGTCAGTTATTTGTCCAAATTCTTCTTACTCAGTCAACCAATCTTATGTCTTTTCATATCTGAAATTAGGATAATTTATTTTTTTAATTGCTCACAAACTGAAGCAGTGTTTCTAAGGAAGTTGGACTTCTATAATATTGTTATTCAGAAGAGTTAGCCTGTACTGCAAGTACCTAAATTCATCAGGTACTTTCCATTTAGAGGTAGGAGTTTCTCTCTGGTCCTTTCAGCCTGACTCTGCAAGAACAGCTTGCACCTGACTCTTCCTAAACTCAGCCTGAACCCCAGAGAATTAGCTGTGGGCACACAAAGAAATGTTACCAAATTTCTGTGGCTTAATGACCCACATCCCAGTGGCTAAGCTTGTGTGTTCTGTTAGTACTCTGATTTTATTTTTCTTAGCAAACAGTACCAACAGACACAGCTGAGACATTATTCCCCCACTCCAACTCTTTTTTGCTCTTTTTCTGCTGCAGAAGACCATCCTTTGCAGTCAGTGTGGCAGAATAAATATTCCTTTTCTCCTACAGATCAAGTTTAACCTCTCCGCTGCTCATTTAGTCCACTCTGTTGCCTTATCACAAGTGGTTAACGCATATGCAAACTTTTCTTCTGCTAATTTAATTTCAGGGAATTATGGCCTCTGTCAGAGGTATGGCACTAAAGCTGGAGTTAGCTTCACTAGTGCTTGTCTATAAATGCCTTTAGCTCTTTCAATTACAAAGTAAAACACCGAAAATCTGCGTGAAGGAAATTGCCCCAAATTTGGGATGGGCTAACAATGTTCTGATGAATAGGTGGCTCAGCTGACAGGCAGAAATTGACAGCATTCTCACAGCTTGGGGTCCTCACACAGATCTGGTAAGTGGCTTGCTACTTGAAGCATTTAAAAGAATATTTATGTGTAGCCATATCTTCTTATAAAAACACTGTCAGAGACATTAATGCTTCCAGAATAGCCTGGTTACTGTGTAGTAGCTCTTTTTGCTAAAGTGTTCAGTGAGAGAAGTTTTGAGACTTGGATTCAATGCCTTCATTAGTCTGTGGACTTTCAAATATATATTCTTAATAGACTGCAGTACAATAGATGCTAGTTTGGGTAGAAAGCACTCTCCACATTCCAGGAGAAAATCTACCCTAGGTAACAAAAAAAACCCAGTATAATTTTGCCTAGGAAAAGCATGAAGAATACAACACAGTGAGAAAAGCATTTGGAAATAGATATCACTACCTGCTATTGGGATTGTGTTTTATGTAATTATCTTGCAAATAGGAAAATCGTTCCAACACAACTGATCTTCTAATTGTCTCTTGTTGTAGTCCAAAGTCGAGATTTTCTAACAGCTGCTAAGAATGTTTTTTTTTTCAGAAAACTCACTTGCTGTTTGAAGCTTGCAGCTCTAGTGTTCTTTTGAAGTCCACAGGTCTATGAGCAATGTCTTACAGACCACAAGTTGTCAAAGGAATTACCTGCAGAGCTATTATGTTTGGTTTTGAACATCCAGATCCTTAATATTGTGGCTGTAGATTAAAATTTGTTGAAGAGAGCTGACTTGTGAATGACTGTGAGCTGTGACATATGCCTTAGGTATTTAGACACTGCATTTTATTTCTCTCTGCTTTAATTTAATGATATTTCTGCTCTCCTTCCTGTGCTATTCAAGTGCAGTTAAAGATCCACATGTATACTGGTAAACTGGTATCTTATATGGCATTAGGCATATGGTTTTCTGTAATCCTTAAATTATGCTATAAATAATTCTTTGTAATATTAATCAGTCTGCATTGCACTTTAAAACTGAAAAGGTTACACTCAGCTTGTAAGAACTTACTCCAAGGTATTTTCTGCCCATTTCTTATCTAAAAGACAACAGAAGCAGGAAGGGATGGATTACTAGCCTCTGGTTAGCATAATTTTTTATATCAATGAATGTTACTGACCACATTTGTCAAGATCAAATCAAGATTTCCATGGGTATGTAGAGCAAACTTCACTTTTGTGTTTATGTAAATGGTACATTAAATTGTCCCAAAAGTATTAATCTGAATCAAAATCTGGCAATACAAACCCCTAAAAATGGGATGATTATATAGCACAAGGAATATTTAGAGCTACTATTGAATGTTTTTGTCTGTTTGTCTGGGGTATAAGCTTTTTAAATGCTATTAATCATATTGACTACCATAGCACTCAAGGAGTGTGATTACACTATACCTGTACTATGCCTGATTCAGAAGATACATGGGTTCATCCTGCACAAGGACAGAGCTAAATGGCAATAGGGATCTAGAGTGTGGGTTAGATGCAGAGGGATTTTCTTGACTCACTACTACAGCTAAAAATATCACCTCAGCCTTGTGCTGTGTTGATTAGATGCTCTGGTTTCTGCAAAAATTGCATGGGTACAGCAAGGTTTCAACTGTTCAGAATACACTGCAAAGAAATTCACTGTATATCCTGTTTGCATATATCCAAACATGCAAAATGAAAATAACCATTAGATTCATCCCACAATTAAATTATCTTTTTCTGAATGGTATTTTGAAGAATAAAGATACTACACTATAGAAATACTGGTATTGTGGTGCTGTCAGATATTGATCAGAAGTTTGACTCCTCAATTAGGTCTGGCTTCAGATGAAAGCATGAACCTTATTTTGAGTGATCATCAATGGAAAGAGCGGGTTTGTAACAACAGGAATCAGTTTCCAGTTCAGAAAAGCACATTGTTAACTTAGGGACAACCTCCACAAAACAAGTATTAGCTTTATTACAATAAATTATTCATAATAATAAATAATAATTAAAAAAATATTATTCCCTTTTTCTTCTGGGAAAAAACCAGGAATGGTTAAGCATGTAAGATCTTATTAAGGATCTCAATGAAAAAGTTAAATAATTGCGGGAAAATTTTGAAAATGTTATCTCCAGTGAAAAATATCAGTGACAACCAGTTTTCTACAGATGTTAGGGAACATTCTTGTGAATCAATCTCTTTACAGAATAACTGTGTTAAAACTGAGAACATAGATCACACTTTAAGATGAGAGTTGCTTTTTTGTAACTCAAGAAAAAAAAATTTAAATCATGGTAACCAGGAGCATGAGTTCTCAGGTGACATAAAGGCCAAGTTCAAATGTACTTCTTTTAAAAACAAAAGTGAGTGTTTGGAGCAAAATACAAGGATGACTCATAGTCTAGAAAGCTTGCTTTGTAGTAAGAGACTAACAAAACAGAACCTAATTATCTCAACAATAAGGAGGTTAGAAGGCTGGCTAATCATGATCTGTAAAGTATGTAAGATGAAAGAAGAAGAAGGTATGGAGCCAAAGTGAAATTCAGTTTTTTAAGACTACAAGCCAGGAATGTGACTTTGAGAGTAAGAGTAATTAAGTACTGATTAAATTTACTCAGATATGTAGAATCTGCACAATGAGAAATAATTACCCTTAAAAACCCCCAAACCACCTTGTTCACTTTAGTTCAACAGTGAGCAAGAGTAAAAGGCTTCATAAAAAACAAAGCAATAGCAAAAAAAAACCCCATAAAATTCCCCCAAAACCAAAAAGAAATCAAACTAAAACAAAAATCAAACTGATAAAGCACTTTGGCCAAATGACACAAAATATCCCAGTAGATGATTTTAATGGTATTTTTAAGCTTTGTCTTTACACAAGGTGGACCAGAGTCCATCAACTGCTTCCCCTCCACTAGAATTGAAATATTGCGTCTGTTAAAATCAATGTCTATATCTGCCCCATGTAGTTTGAGGTTGCGTTGCAGAAGCTTTTTAGTACAAATTTCCATATTTTATTGTCTAAAAAACATGAAATATATGATCTTAATGTGCTATTTTCTATGTCTGTGATATTTTGGGTTTGGACCTTTGTCAGAAGGACAAAGTGACACTAAAAGTTTTAGTGAAAAACTGCAAGAAGAATGCAATTAGAATGTAACTAAAAAGGCATGTATTATGACAAATACCATACCTTTGGGAAACTCTAGTGAGTATTAGTTCTCTCAGTACACCACTCTGAAATTATCTCTGAAATTGGCCATGCACGTGGGACTCTACAGTGTGTTTTTGATTTACTTGGTATGTAGCAGAGCCAGTAGTGCAGTAAGCATTTAATTTTACTATAAATGAAAGATTTTGAATTTGAAAATATAGATGGGACTTTTCCGTGTTGCAATTTTGTTACTCTGTGTAATTTTCTGTGAAAATAGTTATCAATCAAGTTTCTCTTTCATGAGCAAACCATAAGAGCATAAGCCACATAGGAAACAAATTTCTTTCTTGAAATTTATTAAGCACCATTTTGGGGCTACTCAACTAGGAGACATTTATTATTTTTCCCAAATCTTAATTTTCTTCGTGTTCATTTCAAACTAATCTCTGGATTTTTCTTGTTTACTTGGTGGACACGGTGAACTCATTCTATTTGCTTTCAATTTGTTTTATGTCCTGCAGTTTGGCATTCATTTCTTTTGCAGTTCTTATTTGCTTGGGGTCTCACAAAGGGCTATGTCTGCTGCATGCTCTCACCCTCGTACCCAGGAAGTGAACTCACCCAGTGACCTGAGAATGGGGTTCATTCTGGTCCCCTGAAGATAAGTCTTTTGCACCATGAGGCTAGTGAAACATAACATTACAACTGCATAAAATGTATTAGGATCATTCTGGCTCATCCTTGTACAAAAAGAAATTGACACAATGCAAACTGGAGTAAGAAGACCAAGCAGGAAATAGAGGGGGTAAGGAGTCAATTTCTGTTCATGCAATTGTAGAAACTTCTTGCCCTGCAGTAGGTTAGTATTTTCACACACAGAACCAGCAGCTTTGAAAGAGACCTTCAGGATCATCTTCACAGAATCACAGAACATTGTGAGCTGCAAGGGACCCATAAGGATCATCAACTCCTATTGTCAGGTGAATGGCCTGTGCAGGGATTGAGACCTCAAACCTGGCATTATTATCACCCATCTCTAACCAACCGAGCCAATTGCAGGGCTATCCAGGCCCTTCATCAACTAGCACCACCACTACACTGCCTAAACCATATCCCCAAGTGCCACATGCCAACACCTCTTAAATACCTCTAGAGACAGTGACTCCACCACCTCCCTGGGAACTTTCCCAACGACCAACTACTCTTTCAGTGATTTTTTTTCCCTAATATCTAATCTGAACCTCCCCTGGTACAACTTAAGACCATTCTTCTTGTCCTTTCACTTGAGATATGGCAGAAGAGACCAACTCTCGCTCCACTACAATCTCGTTTCAGGTAGAGAGCAATGAATGTCTCCCCTGACCTTCCTCTTCTCCAGATTAAATACCCCTACTCCCTCAGTCACTCCTCATAGGACATGTTTTCTAGACCCTTAACCAGCTTCACTGTCCTTCTGTGGACACACTTCACCACCTCAATGACCGACCTCTTTGAAGTGAGCAACCCAAAACTGAACACAGGATTCAAGGTGTGAACTGATCAGTTCTCAGTATGGGGGATAATCAATTCCCTAGTACTCCTGGCTGTATTCTGAGCAATTCTCAATACACTTTTCCTTAAGGCAATAGCTGTGCGTGGAGATGTCATAACCAAAGGGTAGGACCCAGCACTTTGCCTTATTGAAGCTCATACAGCTGATCTTGGCCCATCCATCCGTCTTGTCAAGATGCCTCTGAAGAGCCTTCTTACCCTTAAGCAGATCAACAATCCCATCTAACTTGGTGTCACCTACAAACTTACTGAGGATGCATACAATCCCATTATACAAACCATTGATAAAGATATTAAACATGTCTGGCCAAAATTATGAGCCCTGGGGAACACCACTAGTGACGAGCTGCCAGCCATATTTAGTTCCATTTAGTTAATTTTTAATATTAATTGTTTGGAAGGAGTAAAAAAAACCAAAGAAACAAAATTGAGATGCCCCCCTAGACCTCCCTTTCCCTCCCCTTCTCTCCCCTCTCCATTTGGCAGCTAAGCCCCACACAGCCATTCCCTCATTCCCCACTCAGGATGGGGAGAGAGAATCATAAAGATGAAAGGGAGAAACTCATGGCTTGAGGTAAAGACAGTTTAATAGGTAAAGGGAAAGCTGCACATGCAAGCAAAGCAAAACAAGGAACTCACTCACCACTTCCCATGGGCAGGCAGGTGTTCAGTCAGGAAAGCCAAGCTTCATCACGCATAGTGGTGACTTTGGAAGACAAACACTCTTAATGTCCTCCCCTTCCTTTTTCTTCCCCCCCAATTTATTTGCTGAGCATGATGCCCTACAGTTTGGGAAATCCCTTTGATGAGCTGGATCAGCACATTGCTCTGTCCTCTCTCAACTCCTTGTGTACCCCCAGCCTGCTCCCTGGCGGGGTGGGAAAAGGAGCAGGGAAGACCTTGATGCTGTGCAAGTGCTGCTCAGCAATAACTAAAACATCCCTGTACTATCAACATTGTTTCCAGCACAAAACTAAATCATAGCCCCACACTATGAACAAATTAACTCTTTCCCCGACAAAACCAGCAAAAAAAGTAAAGCTGAGTTAATACTAGAATACAATGCGACCTTGTAAGAAGTGGTGGTGTTGTATAGCAAGTGGAATTCTTCTCTCTGAATGAGTGCTCCTGGACTCCTGCTTGGAGTTAAAAATATGCAGTGGATTGCTGCAGATAAGCCACAGATTCCAATTGCACATTTAGCTTTTTGAAAGTTGTAAGAGGAGAAAAGTACATTCTGCTGTTCTGACCAAATGCCTTTTACTTACATACTTTGATCACAAATTTGTGCACAGTCTATGGAAAGTTTAGTTTTATTGCCATGCTTTACAATATTTAAGTCATAGTAGCAAATATTAATTGCAAACATTACAGATGATCCTTTGGTAACCTGTAACAAATTGCCTCCTCATACTACAACACAGGTGGAAGATCACTATTCAGATTAACTAGCATGCACTTTAATATCCTCCAAATTAATCTTATAAAATGCATGACATATTCATCAAAATAAAGACTGTCCTGCAAAATTTGGGACAGATGGCAGTGCAAGATGACATCTTTTCTAAATGTGTCAAAATATTCACTCATTCAAGAAATATGATTGGTTGCACATTGTGGGTGCATTATTAAAATAACAAAAGCAGTAAAATTCACTTGCATGAACACCTGCTGCTAGAGTGACTTAATATAAGTAAGTCAAAACACATAATTAAGTAATATAAATATAATTACTTCACTGACAAATAAGTTAACAGTGGCTATTGCAATTCTTAAAACGTTTTAAGTGAGTGAATTACACCTGTATTTAGATTTACAACATTTAAAACCAAAACATACATTCCTAAGTGACACTTAAGGAAGCATCCTTCATTCCATATAGCAAAATATAAGAACAGACACACAACAGGCTTACTAGTTGTCTGCTAGATCAGATGGTATATATTCCTTTACCACTTGAAACAGCAGAGTATAGAAGTGATTGATAAGCCAAATATCACAGACAATTTAGATTTGAGAATTCAATGCACTATCTGTTCTCTACTGAGGATCTGACATGGGGGCAGAAGCAAAGATTCTAGAAAAGAAGAGCTGCAGATTTTTTGTTCTTCAGAATAGAAAAATCTCAAAAACTCCACTTATGAAATCTAATACAACTCTTGTGGAAGGAAATCTTATAAAGGTATGAATATGATTTTGTTTTAAATGATGGCAAAATATTCAAGACCTCCTTATTTTGTTCTCTGCTCTGTCCTCAGTGAAATCAAGCAATGCTCACCTGTTCTTAATGTGAGGTCTTGCACTCTGGATGGTGCAAGTGCTGCTATTAAACTGGTTAAGTGAACATGCTGTAGAGTGAAACAAGGTGTACCTGTGGAGGCCTAAGAACATGTTTGCTACACCACCCTGCACCATCCTGGGAAAATATGACAGAAATGAACCAGAGACCCTGTGTTGTAGCATGTGGCAACAACCACAGGGCCCCCACCTGACCATCACTTAGCTTAGTGGCTAGCTAACTAAAATATGAACATCAAATAACGGGTCTAATGGAAAAAAAAGGAGAAATCTGTTTAAAATGATTGGGCACAGGGCAAATGACTGCTTTGCTGTTTTGGTTTTTTTTTTGTTGTGTTTTTTTTTTTCTGGGGGGATGGGGAACAGGAACAAAATGCTTCATGCTTCATTGCTTGGTTTACAATTATACTGTCAGCTCCACGAAAACGCAGATGGGTGAGTATGGTAACAACAGGCTGGCACTGTAGAAACTGCCGCTGTAAAGGGTTAACAAAGACCGCACTTGCTGTACATGACCAGGGAGCAGAGAGATCGGATCGGCAGTGTGAATTGTGTGATCCCCCCGAACAGACACACACACTCACACAGGGATGGGGACACCTTCCCCGCTCGGTGTGCGCGGTGCCCACCTGTCCATGCCCGCGGTGCCCGGCGCGGCTCCGCGCGGGGATGCGCCGCTCCTCCGCGGGGGGCTGTGGATGGAGATGCGGTTTCTGTAGCGCTGGGCTGGCTGCGGGGAGCCATTGGCTGGCGGCTTTGTGAATTTCATTCAGTTTGGTCCAATAGCGGGAGGAGAGCGCCTGGTACAGCCTGGACCTCTCCCCCCCTCCTCTCTCCCCCCCCCATCTCCCTCTCTCTCTCCCAGCTCGCCTTGCCTTGCAGATCCGTCTCTCCGCGGCTCGGTCTTTCTGCATAGGCAATCACAGCTCCTACTTGCAGACTCAACTCTCCCTCTCGCACTGATTGCAATGAATTTTCTGCCTGAATGTAGGTCGCTTACAACCGAGAACACGAGTTTCCTTCAAATCCAGTGTTGTTGTCTTTCTTCTTGTTATTTTTAATTTTTCCCCCCTTTCGTGGTCGTTGCATTCCTTTGGAGAAGCCAATCGCTTTGGATTCCAAAAAGGGGAGCAGGAACCGTATGTGAATAATCCTGGCTGCATGATAGCCCGAGAGGATTTCCTGAAAGATTCTGGCTGTGTAAAAAAGACCCCTATGCTTCTTCAGCTATCCCAGTGTTAAGGTAGGAGTACCGGATTTGCAGTTTTGAGTGTTCATTTTTTTTTTCGTATGTTTTTTTCTGTTCCCCCCCCCCCTTTTTTTTTTTTTTTTTCTCGGCGAGGGTGGGGGAAGAGAGGGAGAGGTGTTGCAGTTGGTACTCTGGCAAAGGGCGAGCAGTTTGCTGCAGTCGTCTGTGCTTTTACTTTTCCCATCATGATAAAGCGATACTTTCTTTTTGACATTTCCACCATCATACGCGATCTTCTCGTCACATATGCATATTTATGCAAATTTATTTCTTTTTTACCCACTTCGGTCTCGTCCCTTATATCTCCCTTGCACCATAATTTGTTTGGAGGCATTTTGCTGCAATCAGCTATTTGGAAAGGCTCTGAGGTTCTGTGTGAGATGTTTACAAAGTAGCTTTGCTTTACAGGGAAATAAACAGAAGAGTGTGGAGGAGAGGAGGGAAAAATATCTGCAGTACAGGCAGAGAAAGAAAGAGCGAAGCCACAGTTTCTTGCAAGCGCGGAGAGGGGCAGGAGCGGTACCTCATGCTCTGTGTGAGCCTGTGGTTTTCAGGGAAACACAAAACCAACACGTAGGGTTTTGGTTAACCACTTTCCTTGCCACCACCACAGCCACGAAAAAGCAGAAAGGGACAGGGACGGGGACGCGCGGGGGGGACAAGGGAGGCGGCTGCTCAGAGGAAATCTTGGATCTTCTGGGATTAAGCGGTTCACCCGCTTTCGCTTAAGCTATTCCGTGGTGGGTTGCCTTTCTTCCCCCTTCCCATTTTTTCCCCCTTTCTTTTCTCCTTCTCCTCTCTTCTTTTTCTTTCTTTATTTCCTTTCCGGGCACGGGTAAAATGCCCGCTTTTGTGATGGGCATGGGCTTCCGCACGTGATGGAGCGGGGACTGGCACTGGGGAGAGCCAGCGTGCGCGGACCGGTGGCGGGGGGGCGGGGGGGAAAGAAAAGGAGAAAAAAAGAGACAAGCACCGCCGCCACTCACCCACCCCCCCCCCCCCCCCCCCACACACACACTCCTCCCCAGCTCGGCAGTAAATCGGCTTCTCCGCAAAGCTGGGGCGGGGGCGGGCGAGGCGGGGGCTGGCGGCGTGAGGCGCCTCCGCGGCCGCCGCGCTTTGCCCCTTCCCCGCGGGAGAGGCCGCCGGCAGCCCCGCACCGCCCCGGGGAGCGGGGGCGGCCCCGCCGCAGCCGCCCTGACGGACGGGGCCCGAGCGGCCGCCGCTCCGCCCGCCCGCCCCCGCACGCATCTCGCGGGCGCGCAGGGTCGGGGCGGGCAGGGCGCGTCCCGCGCAGCCGCTGCGGAAGGGTGCGGGACGCGGGCAGCGGGCGCGGGTCGGGACGGGTGTCCCGCCGTCGTGCCCGGAGCGGGGCTAAGAATAGATGGCGTCGCGGCCGGGAAACTTGGCCGGTTCGGGCGCGCGGCGTGGGCGGGGGGGAGAGAAGTTTGCGGGGGCCGCGGCGGCAGAGGCGGGGCGCGGCCGCCAGGTGGCGGTGCGGGCCCTTCCAGCCGCGCGCCCGCCGCCCCCCGCGCCGCAGCGCCGCGCGCCCCGCCGCGGGGCCGTCCCGCGCGCGCCGGGCCCGGGCCTGGGGGCGCTCCTGGGGCCGGGGCGGGCCCGGAACCCCCCGAGGGAGGCACCGCCCCGGCCCGGCCCGGAGCCCGCAGCCACCGGCGGCACCTGAGCCGCGGGTCGGGGTGCCCGTGACCCGCTGTCCGTCTGCAGCCGCCGGGGGCTGCTGCCCGCCGTGGGGATGGCCGAAACGCACGGCCGAGTTCGGATGTTTGGTACTGGGGGAGAAAGCAACGCCGCCACCAAAACCCAAAATTCTCCCCCCAAAACCACCCTTGAAAACATCCCTTTAGCCTGATGTTTGATCAGTTTTGAAAGCAAGCACTGATAAAATTCCAGTTTGGTTTTAAATTAATAACGTTAAGGACATACATGCATGTGTTTAGGAGATTAGAATTCAGAGCTTAATTGGAGGAATTTACAGTTACACCAAAATGGAAATCCCTGCTGTTCTTCTCTTCCTAAAACATAAATACATCTGCTAATGCAGATCTCGTGTATTAAAGGGTAATATTTTTTCCCCATATCATGTGGAAAAAAATTTGTATTAGATATATAAATCCTCAGCACTAAAGAAATAAACTATTTGTCACCTTAAGGAGCAATTATTAATACTAATTTCAATTCCTAGCTAAGAACACTGCTTTGCATTGTAAAAGTGAACTGGTTTAATACATCAAATGAACTCTGCATTTTATTTTCATTTTACTTACTTTATGTCCTATCTATTAATATCTGTGTAGGCTTCTGTATAGGTAGCCTTTATATGGATATGCATTAAGGCAGGAAATTCCAAGTATTTTTTGCTTATATTGCTGAGTAGAGGGTTGCATGCATTGTCTTATGAATCATATTCCAATGAATCATTAAGGTTTGAGAACCATTAAAACATGTCACGCAGTTTCTGGTTACTCAAAACAGCAATGCCTATGGTGTCATGTAATTTTCTCAGAATAATAGAAAAAGAAATTTAATTTTGACATGATATTTATAATCATCAAATTATTAGTCTTTTGTATATAAATACTGCTATTATTACCCCTTCTCTCTTTTCTATTCATATGCCAGTGTATTGTATAGATCCAATTTTTTTTGGTGGGTGGTGTGCAAGTGCAACCTATTAAGCTGTACCAAATACTAAAACTGAAATTCAGTTTGACATCCAAAACATCTTGGTCTTATATTCAATGAAAAATTAAAAAAAAAAAATTCAAATTAGCTCTGAATTAGCTTGCATCTCAAGAGGAACAAGCTAATTCAGAGCTAATTTGAAATTTTTTTTTTTATTTTTCATTGAATGTAATAGCCCTCAGTTTTGATCTCTACTGGAATACATTCATATAGATAAGAAAATACATTCTCCTTCTGCGTTTCTGGACGGAGTGATTACTCACCCACTATTGTTTTAAAATGCAGCGCTGTATCAATGTAGACTGTAAATTCAGAAATTCCCAATGTTTTTTTTCTTGATCAGCAAAGCAGAGTGATCAGTGTCATTTCTTTTAAAGTCATCACAATGTGAGCGAACAAAAGCAAGCCTCATAGCAGAACGGAACAGGCCAACTGGATTAAATTAGGACAAGTGATAAAACTGGGAGGTTTACTGGAGATGCTGTGCTAGCCTATATATTTTGTAGTCTTCCAAATACTTTATCTTTAGCTAATCCCATGTTCTTGGGCAGATCATTCACCTGGAAATGTTTACATTTGATAAAAATGTCAATCCTAATAGCATCCTTCAGCTGAAGACCTGTCATGCAGAGATGAAGGCAAGAGGCAGAAAGAAAACCTATTTAACTGAAGCTTTGTATTAAAAATATTATATAGAAACAAGGATCTGTTTGGCCTTTTTTTATTTTTTAACAAAAGATTGATTCAAGCAGCACTTACTGATTGCTACATAGAGGTTTGCACGTTTGTTTTTGACAGGTTCTCAATACAGCCTCCTCTTGGCCTTTCAAGCATGCACACTGCTATTTGATGGCTGAATCACATAGTGTAAAGAACAGCTCCACCTGGGTAGGACAGGAATAAGCACCGTGCTATAACCAGCATATAATTTAGTCATTCTGTCGCTTGAAGACTTGTCATCAGGATTCAAGATCTCTTCTGCATGAGTAAATTGGTTAGTTTTGTGCACAGAATTACAAGGCTGGGAGTCTTTACAGTAATAAAAATCTAATAAAACATAAACAGAAGCTGCAAAAATCAATGTAGATATCTCATGTCCAGCTGCAGCTATCCTCTGTCACAGTTCAACTCAGGTACTCTCAAGAAATGTTTGTAAAGCATTTATGCTGTGAGCCATTTTGATCCTCGCATCTGACAGGGTTATGTACTCAACTATGTCACCTTTTAATAGTTCTCCACTTCTCATTGTATTTGTTTTACTAGTCCTCAGATTGGATTAGAAGGAAAAATAAAAAAGCACCAATAAAAAAAAAAACCCAAACACCAAAGAGAAAAAGCACTTTGCTGTCTAGTGAAGGAAGAGCAAGTAACAAGTTTTATTTGGAATACTCTTGGAGAAATTTTAGCAATGAGATAAGACCTGATGGTAATAAACTTTTCTCAACTTGGATATAAGGGTAGAGAATAGAAAACTGAAAGATACAATTTATAGAGTGTCGGCAGTGGTTGAATTTAAAAAGTAGAAGGTTATTCTGGAAACATTTCCAGCAGCTCATCCCTCTTTAAGCTCATCCCCCCATGTAAACAAATGGGGATGAATTTTGATATTAAAAATAAGCTGTATTTGAAACAGGGTTACTTTGTGGCTTGCATGCATAGCTGATACGAGAGTCTGGATAGAAGCAGCCCCTGTAGAACACTGGCTTATCCTGTGAGATCTGCAGTGGGGCTTTACCAGTGTCACAGCTAATTCAAACCAAATGCATTACCACATGCTGGAACAATCCCTAGCTAGGAATGCTCAGATTTGTACTGTAAAAATCTAAAAATAAATTGTAGTCACTGATGTCACAATGTATGATTCTTTCAGCTGTCTTCTGCGCTGAGCCCACACACCACTCATTGTCATAGGATGTATTTCAGTAAGCGTGTACCACTGGCGAGCTTCAGTGGAGGGTTAGGATTTTCCATGCTTGTCTATCTTCTGTTATTTAGGTGCTAACTGAGATTTGCAAATTGATGGGGAGGCTGAGGTACTCTTACTGACTGTGCAGTTACTGTTACAATTTCATATATAGTATGAATATAAGTAGAAATATGTATTTACTTGTGTGTGAATTTATTTTGAAATGAATTAAAAATACTTTTGAGATTTAGTTACACAGATCATTAAGACTAAGCCACTTCAATGTTTTACCAGAAAAGATGACTCATGAAATAATACTGTCATGATTTGATGGTAGCAAACTTCCATCTAGCAGTATTTTTCAGATTTGCATCTGTTGAATGCAGCGTTCAAAACGAGATAGACCACTGCTTCTCTGTTCAGACAGTTCAGGGGGAAGACTTTTCCTTTGTCGTCCAGCTGGAGGTCGTCATTGCCAATTAGGAGAGGTCTAGGATAGCCAGGAATGAAAGAGGACAATCATGAATAGGATTTCTGACCCAAAGTGTTAATTGAAGTGGTCTAATGGCTTGATTATTTTGAAAATTGCTGTTACTGTAGTGTCTGTGTGGGCTGCAGTCCCAGTACAGACCCAGAAGGAAGAGATTTTCAAGCTCTGTAGTAGGGTTGCTGTCAGGTTAATGGTCTTTCCAGGACTGACCGGTGATCTTAGTCAGTGCCATCATGTGGTGATCTTGTGATATTGTTGTCACACATAGCTGGGTTAGTGATCAAGCTTCTTGAAGTGTTAACATCACTTTGGACCCTTAGGAAGAAGATATGCAGTTTAATGCCAACAAGTCTTTCAAAAATCTGCTTAGAGAAATAGCATGGAGAGGGCTCAAATAAATTAGTTATATTTTCTGTAACTGGGTTTCTTTTACAGTTTTAAACTCTGGTAGAAAGTAAGTGAACAGACTTCAATAAATCTCCCACTTGGTATGTATTTTTGCTCCAAAACAAATTTTGCCAAAATTACCTCCAAATATCTATCTGTTCTATTCCAATAAACAATTACTACATTATGCATCACATTTTGACTTCTGATATAGAAAAGCCTTACTTCGTATCCATCCAAATGTTATAAAACCAGAACAAAGCTGATAGCCTCTTTTGAAATAAAAGTATTTTGAAGCAAAACAGATTTCTGTTGTTTATTCATATATCTTTGTTTTGTACTGATTTTTGTGGTACTGATTTTAGACTTATGTTTTGCATAAATCTTATGCTTGGAAGTAGCCATGCCAGTTTTTCTCCTCTTAAATAAAGTTTTTTGCAGACACTACAAAGAACTCTGCAATTAAAAAGAACAGGGGTTTACTCAACAATTATCAGTAGTTTAATTATACAACTAAGAATTCTTTCTCTGAAAATAAACAATCTTTTCTTCCCTCCAGCCTTTCTCTTTATTTCTTTACTTACTTTACTCCAACATATATATAATTTATCACTTATATACTACTTATCCATGAAATACCTCTTCTTAGTACTTGTTCATATACAGAACAAATTACCTTGAAATTGTATAACAAATATGTTTATTCTTTGATATATGATTCTACCTTTTCTGATCTATTGTGTCTTCCAGACATATCTTTTCAAATAAACAAAATTAATATATTCTTTATGCAGAACACCATATAAGACATATGCTCTCTAATGTACCGTACATTTTTACTCATTTTCTTACTGGACATAGCATAAACCATTAACATTAAAAGACTTGTGCCACAGGACCAAAATAAATGGACCATTGACAGATAGTGTCATGCAATGAGGTCTGTTGGATTCAGTGTAAAGTTACCTATTAAGTTCAAGAGGCTTTTGGTCAGTTTTGAAAGAAAGTAGTAATTGAATAAAATGGTATGGAGTATTTCTATAGAGCTGGCAATATCATATATAATGCTTAAAATTTTTCTCCCAACTTCCCATTAACTTCTGCTAATGAAGTTGCCTTCAAACTTAAGTTTGAAAAATAAAAAAGAAAGCATAGGCTATGAAAAATAGTTCATCTTCATCCCTTCCTCAAAGAGGTTGTTATAAGCATTGGATGATTATGCACATTAAAAGAGTATGCTAGATGATACAGGACCATGTTTTCTCAACTCATGTTTTATTGGTGACTGTGTTTATAAAAACAAATGGTTATACAGACTTTGTTCCATCTGTGATTTCTTTCTGAAGTTTCTTGTATTTGCTTGTCAAAGGAACTGGGCATGTGTTAGATGGAGTATTCACATCCAGCCTGTTCACCTTTTGATTCAGTTATCTCATTAGTTGTGGTAGTGCTCAAGTTCTTGCCAACTCTCCAAAGTAGCATTTTAACACTGGTAAATAATTCTCCTGGATTATTGTTGCAATGTTTTTGGATCATAGATTTCAGTATTATTTTATAGGTAATTTGTGACGAAAAAGGGGGAAAAAATCCTCTCCTGGATATGTAAGAAGAGGTGAAGCCCATGTAAATTTTTGGTACATCTGCCATTGCAAAAAATCTCTGACTTTTTTTAATTGGTAGGAATGTATCTGGATTTTATGGGATGTCTTAGGCAAATAATGGAAAATTATAGCAACGACTAGAGGAAGTAGCTAGTGAGTTGGTGCTGTATGAAATGTATCCTTCACCCAAGCTTTAGTGCAGAAGGTCCAATGCAACACTTCAGGAAAGCATTCATCAATCAGTGTTTCTTCTCAGTCAGACACCTGGTCACTGATTGGTATGCTATAGTTTCCCAATCCAAATATATCTCTACCAGTAATGTACTTTGTATTATGTCTGCCTCCTGCATTTTATATGATCTACATGAAAGCAAATATAAGTTCTCGGTACACAATGGCATGAGGGGAAGTAGAACTTCCTGCAAATTATACACAGCTGGACAGATGAGCTGTGGTGCCTGAGGCTGTGAATTTGTATTAACACAGCCAGCAGTAGGTCTGCTTCCTGAATTAGAAATGTTCAGTGTGTGTAGTTTTCAACTGTGCAGGTGGTGAATTTGGGGACAGATGATGTAGATCCAGTGGTTTTTACAGATTAAATAATAGCAGTTGGCATAACTGGAAATTAGTCATGGAGCTGGATAAGAGCTAGCATGTTAATTTCATGCTCATTGTGATAATATTTGATTTAGTTCAGGTATAAAAGTTACAATGCAGGTGGACTTACTGCTTAAATCTAAAGAGTCTAACACTTATTAAGAAAATACATTGCTTTGTTTAATCCTACATTTATTATGTCTTTCTTTTTGTCAAGATCTTGTAGTTAAGTGTGAGTTACAGTTTTTGAAGACAAATGCTTCTTGTTTCTATTGGTTTGATATCATCTTTACATAGAGATGTTTCGAATACAGCACATTAGGAATATAGAATGCAGGCCACCTGGCACTTATATTAAAAAAAAAAAAAAAAAAAAAAAGTAAATTAGTAGAGCCAGTAAGCTTTTTATACTGTTGTACTGTGAAAGGCATGCTACATGATTTATCTGCCCTGATCTGGTACAGGGGTGTGATGTTACTGAAACGCAGGGGATTAATGGTGTAGTTAGCATGTGCCATTACTCTTACACCAAGTTGTTATGGTCATAGAGCGGCATTGAAGCAGAGCAGAGGTTCCTCTCTAGAAGAGTTAGCTGACCGTCTCTTATGCTGTAGAGTAGCAAATGTATATTTATCCTTGTAACTTTCAACCTGTATTTTCTTTTTCCTGTTAGCTTTGGAAATAAGATGTGCTAGTGAATTTTCCTCTTGTCTAAATCTGTCTTGTCTATAAAAGTTGTAGCTTGAGAAAACTGAAATTAGAGCATGTAGTTAGAATATTTTATTTTCTCTTTCTTCTTTTTCTGCAAGTTTTAGTTGTTGTTGTTTGTTTTTCTTTTTCTGTAACTTTTTAATTTGCTTTCCCAGAGCCTGTGAAATGTTTTCCACTCATGACATAATAAAGGTGTAATACTGGTCAATATGATGACCAATACAGTGGAAACTCCATTAAATCTTGGGTGTTTTGCATTAGCAGTTCTCTTATGCTGAGTTTGAGTGTCTTTTTGTGAAGGATTTCTTGTTCTGGCAATGAAAATTACATTAGCTATGTAGAAGCCACACTAGCAATGCTGTAGAAAGGACAGGAAATGGGAGCAGTTGTTATAGTGCCAGTGTGTTGAATTCTCTTAGCTGTTAAAAACATAAGATTGGAAAGCTAAATAAGCCTTGCATTTTGTATATAAGGAAATGATCACTGGATAATAACACTTCACAGAAGCATCCTTCTGTGGTAGATTTCATCTTCTGTTTGCCCCTGGAGAATGGTCATTTGGTGAGGCTTAATACTTCATTGCTTCCTGAAACCAGTTAGAGCTAGTTTATTCAAGAGGAAACAAAATGTGTATATAGGAGAAGATACTGTTTGGAGCCTGAGACATCAATAAAGATGATGGAGAAATGGGAGTTCCATTTTGGGAGACAATTAATGGGTTTCTTAACAGCAGTGATAGCACTTGCAACACCACTTCTAGCTCTTAAGGCCTGAAAGCTAAGCATTAAGCATATTCATGTCTAAGATGAGGAGATTGCATATTCCAGTTCTTACTTTCTCTGTGAAAGATGAGGATGCTTCCTAAATGACCTAACCCCTCCCTCTCTTACTCATTATCCCCAGCATGTTGGGGTTTTTTCCTTCTCTTGCTTATTACTGCCTCAAGAGGCTCATCTTAGTCAGTCTGTAAACAAGCAGAGTTGCAGACAGATGACCAGTTTCAAAGGAAGGTTAACATGATCAGCTTTCCACAGAAAAAGAACATGAGAACATGATGGCACACAGGGGTAGTAGACACGCAAGAGTATAGAGAGTGTAGTAGTAGGAGGAGTGGCAGTTCACATACTGTGTTCTGGAGAAATTAAACCAGCAGGATATAAATCAAGTTGGATTTCCAACAGGAGCTGATGCTTCTGAACATGAGGGTTTGATTTAGTTTGAGGGGGTACAATGTACCTTGACCTTACTGGTAAAGGTAAAAGTACAAGTTTTAATATCATCATCCCTCTGTAGAAAACCAAATTGTGCACTTTGAAATTGAGTCTGTTTTTTTCGGAATAATATTTTAATTTTTTTTTGTCCTAATAAAGTATTTATATAAAGTAGGTATTTGTATAATCACTGAATATATTTTTAGTTAGGAATGTTTGTTTGTGTGGTTGTTTTGTTAAAGCTGTTTGTCCCAAGAATCATGAAAAGTCATCTTTTTTGCTTCATGTCAAATACTTGGATTTTTGGAGTGTTGGATTGTTTTTTGAGGTTTTTTGAAGGAGATTGGGGTAGGCTTGTTTGTTTGTAGAGTTTTTTTTGTTGTTGTTGTTGGTTTGGTTTTGGGTTTTTGGTTTTTGGTTTTTGGTTTCTTTTTTTGTTGTCATTTCGTTTTGCAGCAAAGCACATGAAGAATGTGAAGAAATTTACCTGGGATTATATAAAGGCAGGCTTAACAAACTGTGGGTTTTAATGGTTCTGTCACTGGTACATGGGGGTGAAGGAAAGAAAATTAGAGTAAAATGTGCCTTCATCCTACTCATGTACATCACTTAAAGATATTAATGTAATAGTTCATAAAGACCATGCAGGTGCTGCTTAACCATTATTTTACATCTAAGTTATATTCCATAGTTACAAAACTTTTTTTCTGTTCACATTTTAAAATAGAATTTATATACTTTTCTTAGCTCAAAATTTGCTAAGAAATAAAGCAGACAGAAGAAAGCAATTTTTCCTCAGAGGTTGAAGAGTGCTAGCCTTTCATGTTCTTAACAAGCAACCTTCCCCTATTTATATAAATGGACATATTGCATACAACAGCAATTTTGAGAGCAATTTTTCTTTGCTTGCTGTGCTTTTAACTGTATAGTTAAAAGATTGCAAGCATGACTAAGATCTCATTAACACTGTTTTTGCATTGGTTTATACCGCTGCCTTCAATGACACTGTGCCTAATATCTGAGTGTCTAGAAGTATTTAGTGTTTAAAAAAGGATAGTCAGGTTCCAGGATTTCCTCCTCCTTTTGCAGCTAATATCCCATCATTTAATGTATTGATTTGGCAGAGGTCTCTTTTCAGTTAAGAAGGACTTGTTCTTTGTGGAGTAAATTGTTTACCAGCCAGCTATATGTGTTTGCCTTAGCGAATCTGAGTGAAATGGTCCATCACAAATTCATGTAACTGCATTAACCTTCTTGACATTGTGACTCGGAAAAGTTAAGATGAGGATAGAGGTGAATGACAGGAAGTGGTGGAAATGAACATGATGCACATTTTACTGAATAGGCTTAGAAGTTAAGTGATTTTTAGAGATAAATTTATCTTTTAAATTTATTTGTCCCATTTAGATGATTCTTGTTAAACAGGAAGAGTATGTTTTATCAGAGTTTTAGTTCTTAATCCACGCTAATTTTTAGTATGTCCTCAGATTTTATGTTTAGACAGGCAGAAGTTGCAGGTATAGATGGGAGAAAATAGATGGAAAAAACTTAATCACAACATTTTTTATTACTTTACACCAATTTCTTTTTTCGCTCTGACATGTACTAGGACTGATTATTTATAGTACAAACTTTCTATGAATAAATAAGCACTGAATTTTCTATAAGAAGATATCTCAGACTAGAAATAGTTTTCTAGAGAAGATTAATAAAAATATGCCTGAGGAATTCAACTTTCTAGAACAATATATTGCCTTTATTTGCAAAACCAAAGAAAATATTCCACAAAAAAAAAAATGGATGAAGAATATAGACTTTACTAGATTGTTACATGTTGTCTAGTCTTTCATATATCTTGAGAATAGTTTGGGGAAGGGAGAAAAGAAACAAAGGAATGAATTTATGATTTATTTTTGTTTCTTCTTTCTTTCTTTGTTTAGATTTTATTTGGGTAATGAACTGCATAAGGCAAAATGGATTTCAGATATCTAGACTGATAACCTGCAACACTGCTCAATCTTACTTCAGAAATTCATTAAATGGCCACTTTAGGTAAGGAGAGGAGAAGGTGAAGATTTGCATGTAGCCCAAATACAGAATCAGAATATAGCTCCAGCAGTCAGACTGGGAAATGCTTCTGGGTTCTCTGACCTGCATGTAACTGAAGTCGTGCTAGGAATCACTCTTGCTTATGCATCATGATTTTTGAAAGGAGTAAGTTCATGGAATGCCATGACATGGCATGTACAGAACAACCAGGGGATCAGGCACAGCCAGCATGGGTTTAAGAAATGTAAGTCCTGACCAATGTGGTCTCCTTTGATGACCAAGTTACCTGCCTAGTGGGTGAAGGAAATGCTGTTGTCTGCCTGGATTTCAGTAAAGCCTTTGACACCGTCTCCCCCAATATTTTCCCAGAGAAACTAGCAGCCCATGTCTTGGCCAGGTGCACTTTTGGCTGGATTTTAAAATGGCTGGATGGCTGGGTCCAGAGAGTGGTGGTGGGTGGAGTTACACTGAGCTGCCAGCTGGCCACACGTGGTGTTCCCGAGGGCTCAGTGTTGGGGCCAGTCCTATTTCATATCTTTATCAATGATCAAGTGCATTCTCAAAAGTTTGCAGAGGACAGCAGGTTCTGTGGGAGTTTTGATCTGCTGGAGGCTATGTAGGAAGGCTCTACAGAAGGATCTGGACAGCAGTACCATCTATGGGTCAAGGCCAACTGCATGAGGTGCAGTAAGATGATGTTCTGCATCCCGCACTTCAGTCACAACAACCCCATGTAGGGTTTCAGCCTGGAAAAATAGTAAAGAATTTTCATTCTAGATTTTCATATATATTGTTACACAAAGGGTGTTCATTTTGATTGAAGTATGGTAATTTTAGGTTCAAGTGTTGCATGTCTATGCACTGCATATGGGGCTTCTGTACTGTAAAGTAAAAGTCTACAAAACAAAAGGTAAGGAAAGCTGAAGCTGGAGGGTGGACAAAAGAGGGACCATTCTGACTGTAGTGATGGTTTTTCCCACAAGTACCTACCATACAACACTATTGGGATTTGCAGTTGCAGGGCTGTCATAATAACAACACAAGACCTAAAGTGTGAGAACATCAAGGGAAAAAGAAAAATGATGTTATGGAGGGCTCGGGAAAACACTGCTTCAGTGGCTTAGATGATAGCTTGCAGGGCTGTGAATTGCAGACCCTTGACATTACTGAGGTTGAGATACTAATTTACTCAAGGCAAAACATGATTTAACAGCATTCATGAATGAAAAATTTGTATTGGATCACTTAAACTTAACATCAGAGATATAAAAATTAGGATCATGTAGGCATAACTTAGGCTTTTGCCTGGATACTTTCTTTTTCTCAAAAAGGAAGACTATAGAGAATTCTAAGGGTATTTTTGTTTGTCTTTACCTTGCTTTAGGTAAAGAAATAGTGTATCAGTAAATACATTTTTGAACTATTTAGTGATCTTTTATAACAAAATCCCTTAATTTACTTTATGTTCTACTGTATTAATCAAAATGGAGCAAGTGCTTTTTTGTATGCTGTTTGTAAGTACTAGGTGACTTTGTATCCCTTTATAACTTCTATTATTTCATAATGGATCCTTTGGAAGGAAGGATGTCCTCTCTTCCTAAGACTACATCATTTATCAAACAGTAATTGCCATGGTACATTTAGATGTACTATGACTTTGTAAATCATCACAAGAGTTGCCTGATATCCACATTACCCAATGCCTCAAGGTATTCCAAAATACAAAATCTAGCCACAGGCATTAACAACACACACACTGATTGCTGTCATATTTTGGTGCTGTTCCCAGAAATGCCACATTCAGAAGGTTGTACTTTGAGGAATGATGCTGCATAATCAGATGGCTAAATTCATTAGAAGCTGAGGTACCACAACAGGGAGTACAATGTTATCTTTGATGATTTTGGCTTTTGTGGTGGCAAACAGCAATATCCAAAGAATTTCTTGATCTGGTTACCAACTGATTCAGTCTTTCAAGCTATTCCCAACACTGGCAATTTTTTTTTTTTTATCATGTCTTTTAGCTTAGCTTCAGTTTTCTTTCTCGAGAAAGCATTGAAAAAATGTGCAAGTTCCACAATAGTCCAGGTAACTACTCTGGACAATGAGATCAGTTGTTCAGTGGCTGGATGTCAGGCTTATTATTTTTAGGATTTGGCTGATACAAACTGAAGCAGCTGAGAAATTGTGACTGTTAATTCTGGACTGTTCTGCTGTAAGAAATAGGGAAAAACCCACAACCACCACCTCCCTCCTCCCCTCCACCCCAAAGAAAGAACCAACAAAACCCCTTCTTTTACCATATGCCTAACTCATTAGGGGTTGATGAAAAATCCTTACAGGATTGCTACTCTGTTTCCCAGTGTGAACTGTATATGTTCAGTAAGGCCATGTTTAAAGTTGTTTGTCAAGTGTCTACTGAATATATTGTACAAACTAGAAGAAATAGAGGGGAATGCATTTTAGTTTTAGTCCACATATTCGAGATAATAAATTCATACTCACATGTGCTGAGCTTTATGACAAAAATTTCATGCTTTTTTTTTTCCACAGCTGGTTCAATGAAGACAACTTTGGTGAGGCACTGACAACCTCTGGATTTCAGTGACTTTCCTACTAGTAGATGAGCATTTTTCTCTCAAAGATGTCTTAATCAGATCAGTGAGGACTCTCTCTGTCTGCAGAGCTCTTTGCTTCTTGCTAGTATATACTACTAGTGTAGCTCAGATGCCACTGATAACCACAGCTTTTAAATCTCTTGGAAATGGTGTGGGGTTTAGTTTTCACTGTGAAAAAATATGGCTAAAGTTATTTGTTACTCATCCTTCAATCTAGATACATTCAGATGCTGACCAGATTAAGTGTCTAGTAGGATTATCAAAAGTGTATGCAGAAGATTTTTCTGAAGTTTTTAAGGAAAGACCTTTCTTGAGTCCCTGGGGGTTGGTTCATCCTGCATACCAGAAATTTGTTTTCAAGTGAAGACAGTTGAGTGCAAATTAGTTATTTCAGTTTCTTGATGCAATTTATGAGATTAATTAAGAATTTTGGGATGCAATTGACCTTTTTTAAGGTTTTCTTCAGAATGAGATTAGGCACTTGAGATTACTGAATAAAAGAATTTGATTGGGTGAAACTGGATCTTGGTCAGTTTACATTGTTTCAAAGACTATAAGCTGTTGCCTTTCCTGTTCTGAGGCCTATCTCAGACACCCATTTTATTGGTGAAGCAAAGGTCCCTTACAGTTTATTCCTTTATTGTTATTTCTGTTTATGTAAAGTTACAGGTCGTGTTTTAAGATAGAGGACTTCTCTTTTCCTGGCTTACAGTTCTTGGCATTTGAATACCTGTGTCATTCTCAAACACATTTTCCTTATGAAGCTGTGGGATTGTTGAATGTCTGTTATGCTTGAGTGCCATTGATAGTCTAGAATCTAGCCTTAATTTTAGATCATTACTGCACCTATCAGGGGCCTGAATCATTAGACTATATTCCTTTTTGAACTTTCGCATGCTAGCACATTTGTAAGGTTTTCGTGCGTTATTGGTATCAAGAAATTTCATTCTTCTATCTAATGCTGTCATTCAGTGGTTTTAGTTATACATAAAAAATATCAACTACTCAGTTTTGATGTATGCAAATTGTTATATATGAAAGAAATATAGTATTTTATATGCTGATTACTTCCAAGTACATTCTGTGTGAGACATCCTTTTGAAGAAATGTGTGGAGGAGTTTTACAGGATTTTCAATTATTCTGAATGTAAAAAGGGTGAAAAAAATACAAGGGGTATAGCATCTATTTGAAATAATTATAATAGATCTGTTTTACTGTGGTTGAGTTTAAGGACTCAGACTGTCATCTCTTATTCCTTTGGATGTTTTGATAAGCAGAAAACAGTAGAGATGTGGCTGATTTTTTTGGGAGTGGTGAAATGCAATGTAGAATATTTACAATTTAGAGGACAAAGCTCACAATATAATCACTGGAAGCTTCATATTATTTCAGAAGGAAAATTTCCATGTGTTGACTGCTTTAATGTATTTAACACAAGACATAAAATTTAAACTTCCAAAAGCAGCAACAAAACCAGCAGCTTTCATTTCTAGCTAACACTGAATATTTGAAGCCCCCCACTCTTTTTGGAATTACGAATTCCAGTATGAAAATCTGGAAGCAGAAGGCTAGCTTCATTATTTGCAATAATAGGTGAGCACATGATGTAATTCTAATGGCAAATAATTCTGTTTTAATATATTACTGAAGTATGCCAGTGACGGGAATAGCTAATATAGTGGTTGCTGCAGCACAGGTCTCTCCATTCAGCAGCAACTTTTAATATTTCTCACATGAAAAAAGCTAAAGAATCAAACATATATGGATTTTTTTAATTGAAACTTATGTTAAAAAAACATTTTTCAAATGAAAAATTTTCAGGTTCTAGTGAAAATAGAGTTTGTGCATGTGTATGTTAATGTATTCTTCAACTCATTTCAATCATTTCAATGTTTGGTGCTTTTTAATGTCTAACTAAAGACTGCATGTGTTCACTTGATAATCTTGATGGCCTTCATGTAGACCTTTTTTAAAATGAGTGATTTTAAAAAAATGAAATGAATGCATACTCAAATTCTTTTAAAAATTAAAAACAGATAATGTGTAATGGTTCTTTTGCTGTGAACAACTCTCACTTGAATACTCTCCAGGGGAGGGTTTTTTTGAGGGCATACATTGCAGGTGGATTCTTGAGTGAAATACTAGCGTTTTTTCATGCACCAGCAATCAGATAGTGATAATCTCTGTTCACAGTTGGAAATGCTTACATGGCAAGAATCTGATTTCAAAAGCTTATGAGCTGTGTTTTCTACAAAGATATTTTTTTCTTGATATCTTAAGTTCATTTTCAACTCCTGAGAATATTATTAAAAAAATAAACAATGCAAAGTTAAAAATTCCCGTAAGTGTTAAGAACTATTAAAAGCAACAAGCATTTCCTCTGATATCATCTTGTTTTCTGAGGAAATATAAAAATTGAATTTTAAACTAAAATCAGATGATGACTACAACACAACAGGTATTTATCACTTAGCTATCTATGAGTCTCAATTGCATTTTAGACATGTGAATAAAGGAAAAAGAGTAAGAAAGAACTGCAAACTGCAATGCTTTTAAGTGTGTGCAATTCAAATTATATATTACTGAAAGATTTAGTTTATTTGTAGAAACTTCAAGTTGTTACTTACATTCAGAATATCTTTGTTAGCATATTTCCAATCTGTGGTTAGAAAATTTTTTATAGATTAAGGAATTACTTGTTGAAAAATAACATACACAACATTCAGAGTTTGCAGTATTAGAAAAAAAACAAGGATTTTATTGCTGCATGGGTTTGTTACCACAGGGGTCTTTTGAGCTATTTTTCAAAACTTTTGGTGATCAGGCCACTTAGGTGCCTGATGTGAGCTTGCACTTGGTCATTATCCTTCCAACTTCTAATTTCCACACATGTGTGTTTCAGGAGTCTGTGTGTACTCAGATGGGTATTTCTACAAATATTTTAAAGCACTGTGCAACATCTCCAAGTTGCTGGATCAGTACACATCCTCACAGTGGCATGACAGTGCTGTTCAGCCCTCCAGAGGCTGGTGCTGCTCAGGCAGAAAGTCCTCTGGGACCTGAACCGTGGTCTTTGCAGAGCACTACAACAACGTACCAGTTTGGTCAGAGTTCAGTTTGGTCAGAGTTAGCTTTGTTTCACTGTGAGACTCAGGGTATATCAGCACTTCCTAGAGCTTTTTGAGGTAAAAATTGTCTCTTGGTTTGCAAAGTGACAGCAGTTTTGTGTTGCTGGAAGAGACTTTTAAAATATGTTTCTCTTTAATGCTCTGCTTGAGACTTTGTGATAGTTATTGCTGTCAAAACCATGATCTTATGTGTGATTTATAATTTTCCAGTAGCAGCTACCAGCTATTGTCAGAATTCCCTCCCAAAATTATGCGTCCAATAGACTGCAGTCAAGTATGAGACAGCAAGTATGAGACTTGGATATGTGGACTGACTTCTTCAGTTTACTGATCTCATGGGAACTTTTATTGACTTCAAAGGGCTCTGGATCAATCTCATAGTTTTTGCTCAAAGCAACTGTAGTCTTTCTTCAATTTTTAGCAGTGAAATAGTAAAAGGCCAACATATTCATAACTCATTCACTCATGAATATCTTTATTCTTCCAAGTAACAGCAGGGTAGAGAAAAGCAATTGACTTCTCAACCAGACAAATGGAAAGAGTAGAGATATTGTACTCATGGCAATCATAAATTTGGGGTTGTTATGACCTGTAATCAACAGCATATGATGTAACCTATTGCTATTGCAGGCAGGAGATCTAAAGATGACTGACAGCCTAGAGCAAGTAAGATCTAGCTGAAAACAGAATGTTCTAAATACAGAACAATGACTCTATATATAGCCCTACAGTGAGAGAAATCTTTTCATTTCTCCTTCTGATGGGAGACAAGAGAGGATTTATTTGACTTTTGGGAAGCTTTGGAATCTTCAGCAGATATTCTGAGACACTGGAAATATTTTGGGCAACTTACTCAGTTCATATAATGGAGTTTAAATAAATTTACCAACATACTGATTTCCTGCTTTGGGGAAATGTGAGGGTTCTTAGTATTATTGTGTTTGTTATTTGCTTGTTCAAGTAATTATTCTACACTGTCCACTGCTAATTTTAGATGATTCTAAATGCAATAGATTCAGTTAGAACATGGAGTGGTTGATTAGCTGAGGATTGAGATAATCCATTGTCATGTGTTAATGCTTCCCTTGTGGGTATTCCAGTGACCTCTCATAACTCCTAACCTTTATCTAACATTTGGTACATGGTTCATCCAGCACAATAAAACTATAATGAATGATTAAGTTGTAATTAATGTATTTAACTTCTTGCATTTGACTGAATTCTTAGTGGAAGCATTAAACAAGCTGCATTTGTTTCACAAATGTCTTTTGAATGCCTTAATCAGAAGTATTTAGGGCCACAGTCTCACCTTTTATATATGTTTAGAGTTTGGTTTTCTGTTTTTTTTTTTTCCTGTGGTCTTCACAGACGATTTGAAATTACAGGAAAAGGAAAAAAACCAAAACTCTTACAATACCAGATACATTTACCACTCCTTCTGTAAAACACCTTAAGTCAAAGTTTCAAGACTCAATATGGCGCATTGCTGCTTGAGCTACAGGACTTCACAGCATTCAGCTGACAGTAAAGTAATCTGGTAGTGAAAAGGGAGGTTGTACTGCAGGCGCCATGCCCCAGTTGTAGAGGGAGCTTAGTTTAGTTTTCTGTCCAGAAAAATCCATTTCAACCTGTGTCACTGCCTCATGCTTCTAGAGATCAGGATCTGGGTTGATCATGAGGTTCCTCTCAAGACAGGATCCTTCTCTTGTAGGCTTCTCATGCACTCCCAACATAATAGTAATGCTGGTAGTGGCTGCCGCCATTGCTGTTCTGTCACATTTTATCACTAAAAAAGAAAACACATTTTAAAATAGTTGCTTTTTATATATATATTGCTTTTGGCAAACTGCCAAAACTTCCCTGAGAAGGGAAAACTGATAGTTTCAAGTGCAGCCTGGATAACCAGAATTGAATTTAATTAGTGGAAGAAAGATTTCCAGTGAAAGACTTTCCTCCTCATTGGATTTGAGAGAAGAGGAATTGGAACCTTAGATGTAAGTTCTCTGCAATTTTTGTTGCTCTTTGTTACCAAAGTATTTTCTGTCTGTATTTAGACTGTGAACCTGGGGCAGGATATGAAACAATTGGGGCAGACTCAGCTGAAGACCCAGGTTGAGCCATGATCTGGAACAGCTCAGTAGTTACTTTCACATCTCTCTTTCTGTTTACCCCTATTTAGAGTTATTTTATATGTTGAAAAGGAACCTCACATACACAAAAGGGGAGATAATTGTATTTTTATTAGGAGGCCTTGTGATGTTGACAACTGTGGGAATGAAGGCGATAGAACAATTATGTTGCATGACCAGAGGGGCTCTCGTAAACACCATGTGCAATTTTTGTGGGTCTCATATGTGTTTATGTTTGCTCACAAGGTTGTGGTTGCCAAATAGAAACTTAAGTATTTTTCTCTTCTTGTCAGGGAGGCTAGAAGAGGTGTAAGCGTGCCTACATCCCATTTCAAATAATTTTGGTTTTTGTGGAAGAAGATGGAGTTGTTTCTTTTCTGTTGTTCAGACTCTGCGGCTTTCCATTGATAGGCAGGTGATTCTGCATGATCAGGAAAGACTTAAAATTTCTTCCTCTGTCTCTTGAGGATAGGACAGCACCTGGGGATATTGGACTGTAGCAATCCCTGTTCTACTTGACTTGAATCAGGTTTTTGCTCAGTTTTCACAAAAGATATTCACTTGAGATGTCAGAGATTATAGTTCAAGCTGTTCTTTAGTTACCAATATTAAATGATGCTGCTCCGTAAGGAGCAATAATGATCTGAGTAATTGATGAAGTGAATCACTGCCATGAATTAGACATAACCAAACACTGAACATCTGCTATAACCTTTGCAACTGGAGCCTAGCTTGAGTCAGTCATATTGGTGGCCTATTCCGTCTTTCTTGAAAAACGCATATGTATTTATGGAAGAACAGAATAACTGACTGAGGTTTGAAGGGACCTTTGGAGATCATTTTTCAAATCCTATGCTCAAGCAGAGACACCTACATCTGATTGTCCAGGACTGTCTCCAGACAATGTTTGAATATCTCCAAGGAGGGGGGTCCTACAAGCTCTCAGAGTTACCTGTGCCAGTGTTTGAACATCCTCATAACTGAAAAGCATTGTCTGCTATTCAGAGGAAAATTCCTGTGTTTGTTTGTGCCCATTGCTTCTGGTCCTGTTACTGAGTACCATTCAAAACCTGAAATTTTGAACTGAGAAAAGATGAGGTTTATAGAGAAATCTGTTTAATCAATATTTGGATGCTTCTAATCACACTCATTGTTTTTAAAAAATCCTCTTACCAGACTGCTGTTGTACTTTGGGCTTGTTTCTCTCTACTCCCCAGCTTCATCACAAGTTGCTTCTTGTGAAAATACTGTTCATTATTTTTCTAAATATAATACATCAATCATTCATCACCAATCATTTTGAGACTAGTAAGGAGGTTGTAAAAACACATTTATTGCAGCTTAAAATGTGTGGGTTTTAGTCCATAGGTCAGTGTAGAATGTGGTTGTGTCTGCCTCCAGCTTCTGATCATAATCTCTATAAAGATAAATACTACTTAGAATCAACAACTTAAGTACCTTCTGGAAGGAGAAGGGACAGTAACAGGGAAGGAGACATAATATCAAAGTAAGCAAAAGGTAAAGGTCTAAATGATCTAAAACTGTAGTCCAGCTATGACACTTCTATGCAATCATTGTGGTTTGGACATTTATTTTTGCCTGATTATTTAATGCAAATTACAGAATGATTGAACCTCATTGTTCATTCTTTATATAATGCTTTCTACTAGGAAGATAGCCATTCTTACTTTATTTCATTTGAGATTGCTAACTTTTAAGACATATTCTTATGTTAAAAATTCAGTTAGGTAATCTCAAAGTTTAGCAAGGTTTGTAAAGAGAGTTACCATCACTAATTTGAAAAAAAAAATATACTTAGATAAAATGTTGAACTTCTGGATGCAGAAGACCATTACCTAAGGGAGTTGAAACCAAAGTAGTGAACTTTACACTGACAGCTAGCAACAAATGTTGTGAGCATTACCTCCTAAGGAAATATATATAGACCCTCTTTCTATTTCTAATAACAGATTTATCTACCACTTAGACAATCTGAGAGGCAGTACCTCTGTGGCAGGCATAAGTGTTGAGAAGGTGGCTCAATCATGTAAAAAAAAAGGGAAGATAGGTTATAATAAAAATGAAAGCTTCTCTAGGGAAGAGGAATAGAGACAAGAGTAAGACTCAGGTCTCTGTGGAGTCTGTAATTTTGAGTACTTGGAGTTAAGGAATTTAATGCTTAGATGTATTTCAATGGTGGTAGTCTAGGCAGAGAAACAGGAAATAGAGGAATGTTATAAAAATTGGTGGTAACTAGTTTCCTTTCTTAAGAGATTGTATGAGTTTATTCTGCTGCAGTGTTTGGTGTGTGTTTATCTTCATATGTTTTTTTCAATCCACATAGTCATGATGGCGACTGGGGAAAGATATTATGGGCTGAGAAGATGCAGATTTTGGTGATTATGTTATGGATGGAATGATGACTGCTGGAAGAAGGATATGCTCCTCATTTGTGTGTCATCGTGGGTCCCATCATTGTTGAGATTTTTTGCCACGTGAACATTTCATTCACATTGCTAACATTGTGTCAGGGCATCACAGGATGCAGAAATGTCAGAGGCTCTGCATGGGGAGCAACAGGGCAGAGTCTGTCAACCAGGACCTGTTTTCCCCTGGTCAGGAGCAGGACAGCCAAGGGCACTGGGGCAGCTTCAGCCCTGGGCATCAGCACCCTCTCTGGCGGGTCGAGGCCAGGCTGGGCCATCGGCCAACTTAGTGAGCCCGGCTCAGTGAGGCCGTGTCTGGGCAGGGCTCTGGGGAGCTGTGCCTGGATCCATGGGAACATCCGTGGGCCTGCAGGGCCAGGCAGGGCTGTGGGGAGCTGTGCCTGGCTCAGTGGGGCCATGGCAGGGCCGGGCTGTGGGGAGCTGTGCCCGGCTCAGTGTGGCTGTCTCCAGGCAGGGCTGTGGGGAGCTGTGCCCGGCTCAGTGTGGCTGTCTCCAGGCAGGGCTGTGAGGAGCTGTGCCCGGCTCAGTGTGGCTGTCTCCAGGCAGGGCTGTGAGGAGCTGTGCCTGGCTCACTGAGGCCACGGCAGGGCCAGGCAGGGCTGTGGGGAGCTGGGGACCAGCCCTGCTGCGGCATCTCCAGGCTGGAGCTGATGGGGGTCCAGGGTCCTGGGCAGGTCAGGACTGGTGAAGTCCTCAGTGATGTCCTACGTTTAAAGGCTTTCTGAAAATGTTTATTCTGGAGAGGCAGTATAAATGGGTCACATTCTGTGAAATGTCTTACTGACATTTTAGGTTCATTCAGGAGAACTGGTAAACACCATAGAAGTGAAAATGAGTAAGAGCTCAGTTTTCAAGGGAAGAAAATCTCAGAACCTCTGTTGCTGTAAGTCAGGCTGTCATGCTTTGTATCCTTGGCATCGTCCACTTACATCAACACTGAGCTGGAATAGCCTCCCCATGCATGTTTTGTCCACCTGAACGAAGTTTCAATAGGCTAGAAATGGAAATTTATGCAGCTAGATAGGCAATTCCCTAAGGGCAGACAGATTGTGATACACTGATTTCACCTTGATATCTGGGATTGCAATTTCTGTTACCTTACACTGAATTTTTATGGAGTGTATGAAAACCAGCTCAGTGACTTAACCAGCAATGATAGTATCTGGTACATCATTTATGGAAAGATTGAAATGTTTCCACTTCTGAGAGAGTTTTCACATACGAGTTTTTTATTTAATGAATTTTTAGTTATTCCAGTCTTTCTGGCTGTGAAAATTTTAGGAGAATTTTTTCCTGAATCACTAGGGTCTTAAAAAAATCGTAAGGGTGAAAGGTATATTGACCAGTTTGCTTGTACATAAGAGAGGCATATATAATGTCATCAAAGGTAATTGCTTTACTAGTTATAACTTTGAAGTGACAGAGATAATTAACATTACCTCCAGCAGAGCAAGAGCCTTGCTGTAATAGCTGTTTAAGTGCCTTTTCATACATTTCTTGCTGTTAGTCAGAGGCAGAAATACTATTAAAAGGCCTAAGGAGACTTAACTATTTACTTGAAGTGAGAACCAAAAGAAGATCTGAACTCCATGCCACTGGGTGGATTTTTCTGTCTCCTATTCATCTTATTCCCGATCTGCAATCTCTGAATGCTGTACCTTGACAAGTTTGAGGGCTATTATGTGGAGCTCTTGCTGTTCCTTCTGAACTTTAGTTTCAATATGTCTCAGCATGGTCTTGAAGCTCTCTTTGGATTTTGTTTCTTTGACTTGAGTTTTGTCGCTAGTCTTTTTTTTTTTTTTTTTTTTTTTTTTAAGTTCAGATTGATTTTCCCCTCTGCTTTCTGCTGTCTTTCTCCTTTAGCTGTATCTCATCCTCCTTTTCCTCCTCCTCCTTAATCTAAAGCTTGGCCTTTCTCTTGTCCGTGGCTTGAGATTCAACCTTTTCTTTTGACACAGGGCTGGCACTCTCCCCTTCTCTTTGACCTTAGACTTAACATTTCTTATGTCCCCTGGTTTTTCTGTGCCTTGTTCTACATGCTTTTTTAGGCATTGTTACTTTCTTAGAGTTCCCCTAAGGGGATTTATCGTTCCATTTGCCATTCAGAATTTCTTAACACGGCAAATTACTCTCTTCTGCATCTTCAGCATTTCTCTGGTCTGTGTTGCTGTTTTGGGCCTAGGCTTCATGAGTCTAATTCTTCCTGACTTCTCATAGCAGTTTGCAAATTCTTCAGAAGATTTGTTTTGTTTTGATTCAAAGTGAGTCTAAAGTCTTTGTTTGCAGTCTGCTTGTTGTATTTTGGGTTTGTTTTGGTTTTAGGGTTTTTTTTGGCTTTTATTTTAGCCTTGGTTTGTTTTCTTTTTTCTCTTCAGCCTGGTTTATTTTTTTCTTGCAACTTTTCAGGTTTTGACCTGTAGTATTAAATATTAGCTTTGTTTGGAACCTCATTGCACCAATATTGTCATCCTTTTGTCCTTTGTTTTGTAACGAAATATGTATTATAGTCTATTCAAATATTTATCTCAATTTATTCTCATGAAGGAGGAATTTTTAATCTTTTTTATCTGCTATATCACATATGATATCTTGTTTTTCCGTAGGTGGTTCAGGATGTTTCTGATGTAGCTAACATGAGAAATTAATCTGTTTTGCCAGTTGTATTAACAAAAATTCATATCCAAATAATTCTGAAGGCAAGATGATTTCTCAAGAAACGTTAGTACTTTATGGGAAAAAATAAGCATCACTGCAAATTCACATCACTTGTTCTGAGCTGCCATCATGCCTTACACACAGCTTCATTTCTCCTCTCCATCTGCATCCTGTGGAGGTGGCCTCAGCTTTCCATTTCTCTGTTACTGCTCCTTTGCTGCTGCCATGGTGTCTTTGGTAGCAGCCCATTTTCTCTGAAGAGCAGTCTCTGTTTATTGTTTGTGTTAGGCTGTTCTGCCTACTTCCTCTGCTCATCTTTGGTCTCTGCTAGACTTTTTCCTGCCCTTAGACCTTGCCAAGATTCATACAACCCTAATCTTTCTTTTTCTTTTTCTTGTAGTTTCTTTCTGAAGCCACCCACCTGTTTTGTGGGATATTTTAGTTATTTGTGGCTGAAGATACAGTCCCTCACCTCTGGCTTCAGAGGAGTGTCAATCTTTTCTCTCTGCTTTTCTCTGGCCATTGCTAAAACAAGGGTATCCTCAGGGGACAGGCAGAAATCAAGACTGGAGGAACAGAAAGGTTCAGAGGTTCAATTATTTAAAACAGAAATAGGTGAGCAGAGAATCATGAGGTATGTATGTCAGAGGTAGTAAGAAGAAACAAATTTCACATCTCTTTCTGATCTGCTTGAAGACAAGGACTGCAACTCAGGATATGTGCATTGAGAAAGAGTGTGTGGATGAGAGGCTTCCTATCTTCTGGTGTGGTGCTTTTGATTAAAGTTGCAAAATGGGTCTGCAAAATGAGAGGATTTTTCTGGATGAATTTCCTCCCTTTAGGCAAAGAGAGAGTTACTGCCTATTCAGCAAAGGAAAATTACATTTCACTGCCTTTGCATTGTTTGATACTTAATTATATTTAGTTCGAGTAAAGAAATTAAGATACCACCACTCATTTCTTGGATAAATCAAAATCAATGTTAGCTCAGCTGGTATAGCTGAAGAGTGGGCTGTTCGTTTTCTAACTTGAAGCCCACACTCTTTGACTCATGAAGATTATAAGTCTACAATTCAGGATGCCTTTTTTTCATGAAGATTATAAGTCTACAATTCAGGATGCCTTTTTTCTCCCCACTAAAACACAAAGGAAGCCCATGGTCAGATTTAGTTATTTTGCTTTCATATACTTTAATCAGGGCAAAAATTATTTCATCTGCATATCTCTGATATACCTCAAGCTGGTCTGTGTCTGTTTCCTGCTGTGAGATCTACCTCTGGCTAGCTTTCCTCTTGTTAACAGCACCGTCCTCCCAAACTGTCCAGGCAATAAAGAGTTGAAATAGCAACATCTGCTTACTTGATATTCTGACTTCTGCACTGTTGATTCTGAGGGGATATCACAGAACTGCCTGCATGCATTTTCCCATGCTCTCAGGCACATGGTGTGATTCTTGGGGGATCCTGCTTGGGACCAGGAGTTGGATTTGATGATCCTGATGGGTCCCTTCCAACTCAGCATATTCTATCACCCATTGTTTAATCACTGGTTTTCTTTTTAATACATAAAAAGACTCAAAAAATTATTTGCTGTGAAATATGTCACTAGA
Organism: Melozone crissalis; assembly: GCF_028551555.1. Lineage (NCBI taxonomy): Eukaryota > Metazoa > Chordata > Aves > Passeriformes > Passerellidae > Melozone > Melozone crissalis. The sequence goes on along the minus strand of NW_026535791.1, from coordinate 53,671,352 downwards.
TACAATTTTTTTCAATTTAACAGTGAGGAGACCTTATTGTGAAAATTTTCAAAAGAAGGAACTTGTTATGAAACCCAATTGAAAGTGAAAAGGGTATAAACACTGTAAAGGTTACAGGTTTAAAGATGTATTTAAAGATGCTAAAATTGAATTCAAAAGGGTACATTTTCTTAAAGGGACTTCATGAAACTATCTGCTCAAACAGAAGTTAATTAAAATAGTCTAATAGTTGTGTTGAACAAATTTGAGCATCAAATACTAAAAAAAAAAAGTTTTTAGCTTATATTTAGGTATTGCCAGGATCTGGCAGAGGTTTTAGGAATAGCTGGAGAAAGTGGGTCATCATGTTCAAAACAAAACAGATTTTTTTTTTTTGTAAGACAGATTTTTCTTTCTCAGGTAGACTAAGATGACTGTACATAGTGACAGAATGTCAGTGTTACTGGGTTCTTGTTGTATCACCTATAAAATCATAGACAGTTGTGGTAGTTCTGAGAAATTACTCAAAAAAGTAAGCTTAAACTGGGTAGCATTAAAACTAGGGCCATTATAGCACCATTAGGTTTAAGTTAGAAATGTGTCTGTGGAAGGGTAATCAAATCTGGTATAGATTTCAGAAAAAATATGCTTAGAGGGACTGCCAGGATCCCATAATATTTCTATTAAAATTTTGTAATTATGAGGAAATCAGTTTTCACAGATATGAAGACAACATAACTCTTTAAAAAAGAAAAAAGTCTGTAGACAATGCCTATACCTTGTCTAAGTGCTAGTCTTAGTGCAAGTCTTTTAATGTGTGCCTATGCTTCCTGATAAAAAGGAAGTGCAGCATTTGCTGTTGCTTTTTTGAAAGCAATTGACTATTGGAGAGATAAAGTCTTCACATGATCTTTATAGGGACATTGTGATTTACTAAAATACATAAAATTTAAATTATAACCCTAATAACCTACAATCAAATTCAGTTTGCCAAGGACAACTAGAAGACAGTGTAAGATAATGTAAAGGTAAAAAGGATAGACACATAGGTAAGGAGTTAAACTTGGAAAACCTAGTTCACAAATAGTACCTTCTTCATTCATGCTTTAAAGCTGGAGACCATTTTGGTACCATGGAGAGACAGTTAATGCAATCCCTGTGGTTACCAGTAAAGCTGAGTTCTTTCCTCCTCTCTTCTCCTCCTCTTTTCTCCTCTCTTCCTGTAGCAGTAATTAAGCTATAAAGGATGCTAAAATAAAGAAATGCAGGTTTTTAATAACTGAGAAGGGAAGCTGTGTTAGCCTCAGTGGATTTTCACTGCCATTGACAGCCATTCCTTAAATCCTTCCTTATTTCTTAGATCCTAAGTTTAATCACATACTACTGTTAGGGAATTGGAATGGCTGTCGGTCTACGTGAGCAGTGAAATCTCCAGTAAAAGTGCCACTGTCATATGGAGAGATTTAAGGCATTACCATAGCTTGGAATAAAGATTGTCCTAAACTTCAACATCTGATTCCTCAATGGGTGTGTATGAAAAGCCGCAGTGTTGCCAGCCTTCCCCTGCAGCAAGTGTCCAGATGGACACTTTGACAGTTTAGCTAGGGTATTTCACACATTCCTTATTCATATTTCAGAATTTCTTCTTTTCAGACGTGTGTTCCCATAGCCGTCCACTGGTACTTATTTCCAACTTACAAAGATAATCACTGTGTTTACGCAGAATTGAGGCCTCTCTTTGCAGCTGTTGTAATAAATTGCACTTACAGGGAGTGGTTTGGTTGTAGAGAGTCAAACCATTCATGAGGAAGTACTCATTGTGATTAAAATTGCAGAATTTACAATCTGTGTGCTGATCAACTTAATGAAAAAAAGAATAAATGGTAAGAAGTGCCAATGCCTTTAAGAGTGATACAGAGAAAAACAGAGTGCATGTTTCCTCTGCAAAATGTGTGCAGGGGACAAGTAAATCCCATAAAGTCTGCTGGCTTTGGAGGGAAGACAAGTATTTAAGGTATTAAAGTCTTGAAAATACCAAAATTACCTGAAATATCTTTCTAACACTATTAAGAAGGGTTTTAAATCACAGTGTCTCAAGATACTCTTGACAGAACAGACTATTGGTAAATACTGGAATTTAATCTATCTAAAAAGTAAACCTAACATGGATAGATTATTCAGAAATAGTCTATCCATTGAAATGTCATTTGAACTATAAACTATAGTTTTCAATTACACGTAGGAAAGAATAAAAAATAGTAAAATGTCATTTAAAATGTGATTATTAATATTTAAATTAAATTGAATATATTTTTATATATTTGGCAATTGAAATTTTATATTTGGCTATGCATAATATATGTTTTGAGAAATATTTAAAACCAAAGTGTTTTGTTATGATTTCTTCTGTATCTTTGATTTCAGAGTATTTACTTGCCTTAGCAGGTTGTCAAAATGTATGCTTTTGTGGTATACAGGTTTAAGGACAATTCTGTCTTTGTAGCAGTGTTCAATCTGCAAACAAAAAAAATATATTGCTAATAATTTTTATGACAGAAATCAATACAGTGTGCTTAATGTATTTATTGTGTGGTTATTAATATCGTAATTTCTCTTTTTGTAATCTTGAAAAATAGCATGACAGGTGATTTACTAAGCAACCACTTTTTTACCATTTTTGACTCATATATTTGCATTTCTTTTCTTCATTTACTGAAGAGCACTATGTATTTTTTCCTAACAGGAAAAATTTCTGCTGTAACTAAAATGACATCATGCTGCCTCCAGTGGGGGAATGCTGAAGCCTTCTCAAAAAGACAACACAGTGGTAAGTACTAAAAGTATGTTCATAACAATTCCTTTTTTCATAAGAATGTGTAAAAGAAAGATAGCAAGTCTCTGTTGCTGTTGTTCTTAAATGTGTTTGGAATATCTTTGCCATATATCCATTTAAAATGTTTGTTTACCCTGTGTTCATCCAATGAGACATGGAATACAGTACATCCTAAGCATTAGCACTGTTTGTATGCTTACTTATGTTAGGCATGAATTGTTGTTATTTTTCAGCTCTATAAGTACTGAATGATACCAATCAGTTTGTAATTAAAAGACATGAGATTAAGTCTGGCTATTGTGACGCTGCTGCTCAGTAAGGTTTGGGGGTTCCAGGCCACACTGTACCAGACAGAGCTGTCTGTCTTCAGTTTGCAAGACAAGGTTGGGTTCCAGAGTTCTTATGGGGCTGTACTGAAAAGAGGCTTGGTTGCTGTTTCATACTTACCATAAGGATCTATTTTTTCCTCTCAGTTGTTAGCAAAATATGAGAGAACATATTTTAATGTATAGCATGTACACAGCACATATATGTATGTGTATATCTATGCACACAGGTATATAAACATTCTCATTATATCAATATAAAATATGTGATTAGGGTTTAATTTAGAAATCTATGCATAGAATATGTTCTATTTATAAAACACCTTAATCTAATTCCCATTGTTTCATACTGTGCCTAACAGATTGATTAATGAGAAGGGAATGAGATGTACAAGTGACCAGAAAAGTTTCTCTGGTGCAAATTCTTCCTTTTCATTTTATATTATCCATGAACTTTGAAGCAGATGTAACTTTTTCTGTAATCATTGCATCAGCTGTAGTACAATGACGTGTCCATTTCACGTTGACACTGGGAGAGAAGGAATAATTCAAGGAGAAGGAATAATAAAATATCTGATGTGATAATAAAGTTGTGAATAAACAATAATTCAAAGTGTGACAGATTAGTTATGAAAATCGAAGGTACCATTATGTGAAGTGTGAAATTCAGACAAAGAAAATAACAGCTTTGAAAATTTCTGTGATTTTTGCATCACTGAACCATGTTTATTCCAATTTGTAACAATTTACATGTAATTGAATAAAAAATACTTTAACAACAGGGACCTGTTTAATAGTTTAATAGTTTATCATCCACACTGATTGTGGTAATAGCTGAACTCTTTGGAGGTATATAGTGACTAGTACAATATGCATGAGTGTCATACATAGAATTCAATTACTGACTCTACTTCAGAGAACTCATGGCATTTTTTTCAGGAACGAGGCAAGCAACTGATATAAAGAATACAAGGCTCATATAAAACTGAAGTCAAAGTTGAAATAATAACTTAATTTCTTTGGAACTACCAAATTGTGGCACATTTGCCTTGTCTGACATTAGAATAAGCCACAGCCATGTACCAAGAAAGGAAATTCTCATCTCTAGATCTGATCTGACAATACACTGAGAGAGACCACAGAAGCTGGGGAGAGGATTTTGAAGGGGAAACTGAGGGATGGAGGGATTTTAGTTTTTTCTGTTTTCTCAGCATTTTGTTTGCTCTTCATAATGCACAGCAGGAAAGTCAGAGAGGAGGACAAGAAAAGGAAGCAAACAACATTAAAGCAGAAAAAAGAGATGGAGCCTATTGATGTCTGGCTTTTAACTCACACTGCAAGTTAGTGAACATCAGAAGCCACCTGTGCCTTTTGAAAATTTTCTTGCTCATCTAAGGTGATAATTGGACTATACATTAAAAAAAAAAAAACAAAGAAAAAGGAGATTAGAAAATGAAGTTATAAATCAGCATAAAATTTATTTCTGCTTCTCTGCTTGCTAATTTTCTGAAGTAGCCACAAATATTTGTATTCAACTACTAGCCCTGAGGTACTCCAAAATACACAACAGAAATACAGAAATATTTGTTAATTTCTTATTTGTCTAGAAAAGGTTTGTATTGAGATTTTTTTCAGGAGAAAAATGGAAATGGATCCGAAGGCCTTCAGGATAATTCATAATCCAAGCCAAACTAACCTCGAAGTTGTATTTTCAGCAAAAAATAGGGATCCATTTGGATAAAAAGAAAATTCCAAAAGATAACTAGGGATGATAGCTTGGACGGATTCTAACTCTAACTTTGGCTATATTGGACTCTTATATTTTGAGAGAAATACAGAAAGAAATCCCTACATCTTGAACTCTTTAACTGCTTACTTGCTATCTTTCTCATCCATAATTCCAGATAAAATTCTTCAACATGATAGACCCATTATCTTTCTCAAGAGCAGAAACCATCAATTTATGTTTGGAGTATGCGATGTGTGTTTCCTGGAAATGCATATACGATATAGTATTAAAAACTGAAGCAAATTAATGGCCCATGCTTTGTCCTCAGATTTTGATTGTGCATCAGAAATATAAGTGAGTTTAAATGGTGGGATTTCTTTCTGGAATCCCAACCTGACAGCTGAATGTGCAGATGGAGCCCTGTGGTAGTCTGTGAAGCGCTGTGTCATTCCTTTGATGTAGCCACATACTGTCAGATTCTTGATCATGTTCTCAGACTCTGATCAAACCTTCTGTCTTGTATCATTTATGGTAACAAATGTGAAGGAAAAATAAAGCCTTTATATTAGTAGGCAGGAATAAACCGTTCCAGTTTAAGTCTTGGGAGTTTTAGGAAACAGATCAACTCTTTATTCTCTGGGGAAAATCAGGGCACAATACAATTCTCATTCTTAGAGCTGTCAGAGCTCCTCAGCTTACTTTCAGCTCTTGGGATTCAGATAAGAATTTTTGCCTTCCTCTTGTCAGGGTTTATGGCTGTACATGAAAGTACTCTTAGCTGAGCAGTCCAGCCTCTGGTTGAGCAGCATCTTCAACTCCTCCAGTTTTCTTTTTAGGCTCTCACTGATTTTATACTCTTAGGTGGAAGAAAAATCCTCCCCTACATTTCCTCTGTCTTGGTGAAATATCTGCACAGTTTTAGCATGGAAATCCATCAGTTATGTCAGTTCCTAAGACCGTGTTATGATACTTAGGCTCTGCTAATGTTATAGTGCGCGTTCTTCCTACCAAGTCTCTCTTAATTTTGAAACACAAGGAAGGAAGGAAAAAAAAGTACTCAGTTTAAAATTCTTCCCTTTTACAAAGATAGAAGGTGTGTTTTCCATACTGAAACACAAGTGATAAGCAAGAGCAGCTGATGAAGTTACCAGTTGAACCCAGATTGATGGTCTGGTTATGTCAGTTAATTGAGGCTGATGCTCACCATTTCAGTAAGTTTCCAAATTGGAAACTGTATCTTTTAAAAAAAATTCCAGTAGTGTAAATTGAATTTAACACCTAGTGTCTGGAAATTTAACCAGACTTTAATGAGAGTTTGTCTAGATTTTGTTGTAGGTTTTTCCACAGCTCTCTATGCACCTAAAAATTTGTTTCCAGGGAGAGTATTCTGAAATCCTAAATCCAGTGTAGTTAATTGTTTCTCAGTTGATCTAGGAAAAATAAATTAAGTTGCATCCTCTGCTTTGCTGTGAGATGTTACTGGTAAATCTAATCTTAACAAATCCATTACATCACTGGTATTAGGGTGTGTGTTTTCCATTAAAGGTGGAGACCTACTGTGAATAGTGGAATCAAAATCAAATCAAAAATAGTGGGTTCTCTAATGAATATAAATAATCCTTGCTTCCATTTGAATTCAAAATGATGTATCCATTATTTCTTATTCCAATATTTAGTTATGCATTTCAGTATGACTGACCAAAAGTATCTAAAAGTAGGTAAACTCTAATGATCTCCACCAATATGAGAATTTCTTAAGAAACCAAGTGAGAAATGGAAATAGGAAGCATTTTTCAAATATAACTAAAATAATAAATAGCAAACACCAAAACTTTCCAGGTCATTAAATTTATTTTCAGGTGGCAATGTATTTGAATAATTGTCAAGCTTCTACCTAAAGCTTTTTTAAAAAGCCTTAGGAGGATAGTTAAACAATTTTCTAAAATACAAGTCATGATTGTCTTAAATCTTTAGGACCGAGGCACTGTTCTTATCTAAGTAATGCTTCCAGAAATATAATTGTTTTTGTAGAAAATTAATTTGAACATAACATTACACAAAGTATTGTACAATAGTAACAGAGAATGGTTAAAGCAGTGTAATTTCAACATTATACAGACTTCATGGATGATGAGAGTTCACTGAATCATAACATCATGAGCAATAAGTAAACATGAAATAAAAAATAATCCCACTGTTTTTCACAGACAGCTCATTTAAAGTTTAGTCATGTTCATTTCAAAGAACCAGAGTGCAAATTTTACTATCTCAGTGTTTAAATGTGAAAATGCTTTATCACTGTGACTAATATAATTCAAATCTACTGTACCGAACAACAGGTAATGACGTTATATCTATTATATCTTTTTCTACAGGGAACTCTAAACTCTTAAAAGAAGTTCATGATAACTCAGTGTTGTTGGGTTTTTGGGTTTTTTTCCCCCTAAGAATAGCAAAGCTTTTGAGAGAATGATTCCAGTGCAAATGAATTACAGGCAAGCAGTTGTCCTCTTGCTGTCAAGGTTCAAAACACACTGTATCTTCATTTTTAACCACAGCTTGTTTTGTTTGGACAACTCAGTAGTTGATGGGAAAGAAAGACCATCTGTATCTGTTAATAAATATCCCTTTACCTGTTCTTCAGCAGTTAATCTCGCTCAGTTTTCATATAAGAGGAATGGCTCTGTGTAACAGCAACATCTTGTGTCTTCCTGGTATCTCTATGACTTAATTTGAGCTCTGCATCCTCCAGTTTCTTTTAGAAACAACTGTCAGAAGATGTTTTCTGGGATCATAACATGGGACAACGATATCATACAATGCTTTTTATACACGTTGTAATCTAGGTTTTGAAACCAAGGGCTACATTGATGACTGGTGGAAACCAGTAAGGAGTGATGTCTCTCAAAGATCCATACTGGGACAATGCTATTAAATATCTTCATCAGTAACATAGACAGTAGGATTAAATGCACCCTTGGCAAGTCTGTGGATGAGTGGTGCAACTGATTCACTTGAGGGAAGAAATGCCATCCAGGGGTGCCTCAACTGGCTGCAGGAGTGGGTCCATGAAAACTTAATCAAGTTCAGCAAGACCAGTATAAGGTCTTGCACCTGTGTCGTGGCAATATCCATTACCATTAGGGGCTGGATGGTGAATGGATCAAAAGTAGCCTTGCAAAGAAGGATTTGGAGCTACTGGTGGATGAGAAGTTGTTAATAAGTGAACAATGTGTGCTTGCAGCCCAGAAATCCAACTGTATCCTGGGCTGAATCAAAATAGGTGGCCAACATGTTTGATGGAAGCGATTCTGCCCCTTTATTCTGTTCTGGTGAAGCTCCACCTTGAAATGCTACATCCAGCTCTGAAGTCCTCAACACAAGAAAGACACAAACATGTTAGAGTGGGTCCAAAGGAAGGCCACAAAGGTGATCAGGGGACTGGAGCACCTTACCTGTAAAGACAGACTGAGAGCATTGGAGTTGTTCAGCCCTGGAGAAGGCTCTTATGAGACCTTATTGCAGCCTTTCAGTATATAGAAAAGGAGAGATAAGAAATGTGGAGGCTTTTGTCAGGGCCTTTAATGACTGGGAGCAAAGGGGAATGGCTTTAAACTAAAAGAGCGTAGATGTAGAGGGGCTGTAAGGAAGAAGTTATTTATTGTGAAGGGTGGGGAGATGCAGGAACAAGTTGCCCAGGAAAGTTGTGGATGCCCCATCCTCAACTCAAAGCCAGGTGCTCAAGGCCAGGTTGGGTGGTTTTCAGCAACTTGATCTAGTGTGTGGCATTCCTGCTCATAGCAGGGAGGTTGGAACCAGATGGTCTTAAAGGTCCCTTGCAAACCATTTTATAATTTTATTATATTTCTGTATAATATCATACAGAGCTTGTCTATGTATGTTTATAAAACATGCAAGTGTATTAAGGTAAATGGCTGAGTATATATAGAACAGATTGATTTTAACACTCATTTAGCACTAAAGGTAGCACTGTATGCACCTCAGCATCAGAACTAGAATATGGAGATAAAGTAGAAAACCAGTAATGATGGAATCACATTCTGGGTGCGGTTTCGTGTTTTGTTTTTTTGGATTTTTTCTCTCTTCTTTTTTTTTTTTTTTTTTTTGGTTGGTTTGGTTTGGGGTTTTTTTCTGATTTTTAGAGAAATTATATTACAGTGAAAGCCTTCTGGGTAGTGCCCTTAGCATAGCTATTTGCAGCTGATTCCATGATTGTGTGCCATTGCCATAGTCTGAGATTGTTTATCAAACAGCACATGAGAAGAATTAAGGTTTTTGGTTCTTTCAGACAGATTTGGGTTTTTAAAAATAGGCTTTTAGTACAGTTTTAGGAAAAAAACCCCAAACTTCCAGCACCACTCCAGAGGGCCTGGATATCCCATGCGTTCTATGTCATATCTGCTAAAATAGTGAGTTATTTCCATTCTGTGCTAAATGCGAGTAATCCACCACAATTATGCTAATCACTGCCCTGAAAACAAATTGATACAGCTGTTGAGTGACTAGGGAAGATGATGGCATATTTCTTTCTTGTTTGAAAGAAAAAAATAAAATGTTTTTACCAGCAGGAAGCCAAACTGCTTGTAGAAATTACTTAGAATTGAAAATCACTATTTGATTCTGAAGGTAAATATGTTTGTTTGTATATATGAATATAAAATACATTTAGCTTTAATTGCATGCCAATTTAGACCCAGATAGCTGGTATTGTACAGAATTTTTAGAGTGTTATTTTGCTTTTATTTTCTATTGATGTTGTGGAAAATATATATGTGTATATATATACACATACACATAGTGTTTTCTATTGTATCTTAAGTATGGAAGCTGAAATTATCTAAACCACTCTTTCTAAACCAGGTTTATTATCAACACCCTCCACACATTTCCTTTCATATATACTGCTTTGCATTCAAGTTTTATTATCCAAGAAAAAAGCCAGAGAAAGGGAACACAACACAAATATGGTAATATTGTTATCCACAACTTAGAAAAACTTCTGAATATCTGAGTGTAGGTGAAGCTACTCAGGTTAAGTAAAATCAGATTCTGTCACCTTTCATTATAGGTTCTATTTCTTATGAAGATGTATGAAGTAGTACTCTTTTTCACCTGGTTGCAGCTGTATTAATGGCCTTTCTGCTCTCACAGCATGAACATGAATTTAAAGCTCACACAAGTATTTACAGAATATTAGAAAAAACAGCCTGAATTTTTATGTTTCAATAGGACTTAGGCAAATCACTGAAAAAAATTGGTGCCTAATTATAATCTTAAAAAAGATGTATTTTTTCTTTGTGTAAGAAATCAATAACCTGCAACCAAATATCTATTAAAATTGTGATTTGTCTCTTCGGGGTGTAAACAAAGCTCTTTTATCTGGAACTAAATTATACCTTTAATTCTAATGTAGTTTGTAGTCAGTGGAGTTAATTATACTGAAAAACTGTGTTGCTTCTATAATTTGAGGCTTTTTGCTTGGCTTTAAAGGTACGTAGGTGATATTTCATTTGCTGTGTCGTACCATTGTGACTACTGTTACTGGTAGACATGTGTCATGAATTTGATTCACAAAGATGAGATGCAAATGCTTGAAAACTGTGAATAATGAGGTACAGTCTATTCTTACTTAAACATCACCAGAACAAGCTGCAGGTATCCCTCCTCGAGCAGAAGGGTTGGACCAGATGAACTCCAGAGGTCCCTTCCAACTTCAACCACTCTATGAACCTGTGATCTTCATTTAAGAGCAATTAAGTTTTTCTTTCCATAGATTTAAAATAACAGTATGACCTTTTCTCTTTCAGTATATTAAAGTATCAAAAACGATGGAAAAAAATGCAAACAGTTATGCTACAAGTATAAATAATGATGCTGCATCACTTGAGAAGTTAGGTGATGAATAATTAGAAACTTAGCATTTCTATTGTTAATACAGTTCTATTTAAAAGAAGAAAGTTAAAAGAAATATACTATATTTCACCAAATGAAAGAGAAGTAAATACTTTAAAGACTACTGAAATAGTTTTTATTTATTAATTTATTACAAAGTATTAGTGAAATACAACTCATTGAGTGGCATGGTATGAGGCTACAATGCAAAGTTCAAACAATGGCAGAACTAGAATCTGTTTTCATTAGAAGTCATCAAAACTAAAATGTATAAACAGTGAGGTAATAAGCTACATAAGGGTACAAGAAATTCACATCTGATATATCCAGCATCAAATGTATATTAATTTGAGATCAGAATTCATTAAAGCATATTTATCTGAAAACCAAAGCTTTTAGGATAGTGCAGTCAGTAATCAATCTGAGTTTATTAATTAACAAAGCAGGAGTTTCAACAGAGGAGCTTGAAAAAGAAAATGGATGTATTACAATTTCACCAATGAAAATTGAGGCTGCGACACAGCAGTCACAGCAATTACACCAACAGGTCATTCTCTTGGCAGCTTAACAGTCTTTTGGAATATGGATTTTCAATGCTTTTAAATATTAGTTTAATATTAGTGCAACTTTCTCCAAGCTTTTTAAAATTTAAATATTATCACAGTATGCTATGAGGATAACTTTAAAAAAAAGGAGTTAAAGAGTTATCAAAACTTGTGTTGATTTTTATTTAAAAACAAATTGAAACTCATTTGGCACAGAGTTCCTTTTCTGTGAAAAAATATGTCATGGGGAACTTAATTCCTTACCTGAAGAATTTTTCCCTATATCTGTTTATGGTTTATTATTTGAAATCTATATGCTGGAAATAATCAGAATCTGAAAAAAATTAAATAACTCAGTTTCTTTTTTGTTTGAAACATGAAATATGTCATCAATATTGCCAGAATGTGGCAATAACGCTTACCAGTTTGTATTATTTGCAGTGTAGCTCCCATGTCCAGAAATACAACCATCTTTGTGCAAGACTTTAGGAAAGATAATTGTTGCAAATATTCTGAAATTCATGGTGAGAGAAATAATCAATCACACCTCCTGAATGGTTATCTTCAATACCTATAGAAGACTCTATTAAATTCCAGAAAAAGTGCTTAGCACCTTGCCAAGTGTGTATAGCTGTATCATCCTTTTGAGGAGCAGCAGCTGTCTAAATAAAGGCAAAAAGGAGATTTGAATTTCTTGTTCTGAGAATCAATAAGAATACTGCTGGAAAAACAAATGTGCACTTTCCCACCATTTAAAAATAATTTTATACAGCTGCAAGCAATACCTATAGAAGATGGATCTTTTTCTCTCATGCCAAAGAAGGCATTATGGAAGGAATTATTTTGAAGAATAAAGTATAAATCAGATCACACAGGAATTACTGACATATCTCCAATATGAGGTAGAATAATCTTCTCCTCTCTCAAAGGGATTTAATTGTCTGCCCTGACCTCCATCTGTTCTATTAATTGACTGCATTAGTTTTTGGCAGATATTTTTGGTTGGTATTATGTTTTATTAGTGAGATTTCTTGAGATGATATAATAGAAGCACACAGGAAGCTGTAACTCCTGCCATGTGACAAGGTATATTTTTTCTCAATCCTGACCTAAATCAGTTGACTGAGGGCAGAAAAAAATAGATCAGTCCTTCCTAGTCAACCTGGCAGCCGCAAATTGTCTCCTGTTTGTTTTGGTTTGGTTTGTTTTTTGTTTTGTTTGTGTTTTTGTTTGTTTTTGTTTGTTTTTGTTTGTTTTTGTTTGTTTTTCTTTTTTTTTTCAATGTCATCCCATATGGATATGATACAAGAAAGAAAAGAGAAAGAAAAACCCACCCAAAACCAAAGAAGGTAAAAAAAAAAAACAAAACAGAAACCCTTTACAAAATAAATGAAATAAATTTCTTCTACACATAAAAATAAATTTTTATTGATTGATTTGATGGGCATATTACTTTTCCTTTATACAAAAGGAAGCTAAAAACAAATGGCCAGGAAGAAGAAAGGAGTCATAGGAAAGAACTATAATTTGGAGAAAAGAGAAAGATTTGAGAATTAGAAGAGAACTGAGAAGGCTATGTGCAAAAGAGGAAAAGTATAGAAGGTACCTTTTTTAAGAGGACATTTTCAATCAGGGAAGAACAAGAGTAAGATGGGTCTTCAAAAAGTACTATGGCATAATGTTTTGTCATGGAATCGTATTGTTAAAAAATATCTCTCCTCATATTTTAAAATGCCCATGTAGTTTTGCATTCTTGTGAAAGCAGGTAGAGGGTGCTAAACGCTATAATAATAATAATAATAATAATAATAATAATAATAATATTGTATGGGTCTTGTTAGAAAGTCATTCATAAATGTTACTCATTGCAACCAAAAAAATCAGGAGAAACATGCCTATTAAAAATAAATATTCCAAATATTTCTAACATAATACTAGTTTTCCACAAGCCCAGCACTTCTGTGTTCGTAAAGGCTAGTATCAGGTGAAGATAGCAAAACTAGATAAACTCATTCTCAGAGATATGATTTTACACCAGGGAAGATTCATTGCAACAGTTTTAAAATAACTTGAAGGTGGCTATAACAATAGGTGGGAATAACAATATTAATGGCAAAAATAATAAAAATAGCCTCAGAAAATAAAATTAATTGAATGGTAGGTGAGAAAATATCTGCATGTTAGTCTTAACTTTTTATACAGAATTTCCTATCAATGGATGCTACATTATCTTTGATAAACTATCAGTGCAATTAATGATAGAACAAGACAAAAACTGTTAAGAAACTGATAGCAGAATAAGTTCTTCCTGATTTTAGTGATGAGGACTTTGTTCGTGTATGAAACAAACAGGAAAGTTACCAGGCTCTTAAGTCTGTGGTTATAAAGATAATTCTGTGTATATTGATAAGAAGTGAAAGAAAGAATCATCTTTTTGCAGCTCAGTTAGGACAGTTAGCTGTCTAATCTAGGCTAATCACTCGGGCTTTTTCAGCATAATCTTCAGGATGCTTTCATAGTGGTTGACTTCAAGTAATATTTAATGTCAAATACCTGTGCTACAGTAGGGAGAACTGCTGCCTGAAGTGTGTGCTTATGGGATAGACAGACAATCTGACTTTTTCATATATAGTTTGGGAAATGAACATGAGCTTTACTATTTGTTTCCAAGGTAGAGAAGGTACCTATTCATTGTGCTAAGCAAAGATGGAAACATTCCAATAATTGGAGTGAAAGGATGAACAGAAGGAGAAATGGTAACTTCTGTGTTTTTTGTTGGCTTCCATTTCCTACTCAGGTACAGCTCTACATGTTACAAAGCAAATATGATATATTACCTTAGATTTCTGAAAACTCTTTCATGCAAGAAAATATAATTAACTACATGTGAGATGGCTTTGAAATTTCCCATGTAGTAGAATGATAAGGATTGTCGTGCAGATAATTTTGGATTTTTTTTTTTTTTTTCTAAGAGAAAACATCACACCTTGTTCTGAGATTTCTCTTGGAATTGGTAAAAGATCATGAAAGATGGTTTGATTTTTTATCATTTGGGAGTGTGGGATTTTAAATGGAGGACCTTTTTCACTGAACAGAAAACTACCAGAAAAAGATTTGATATCTTTTCCAAGTTTAGCTTTCCTGCTTTTTTGGCATGTTAATCAGTGGTGAGAAAAGATAACTCTGGTTCTGTCCATGAAGTTACATCTTAGTCAATAAAATCGTCCAGGGGGCTATTCTCTGCCCCTGATGCGACATGACATAACATAGTGAAAATCTTTCTTACTAAAAAAAAAAAAAAAAAAAAAGAAAAAAGAAAAAAAGAAAAAAAAATTAAAAAGAGCTATCTGTTGAAGAATACCTCTGGCCTATCCTACTCCATGTTTGTGCCTGTGCACTGGTTGGTAGGTATGGATATACCTATAGACTGAGGCAGGACAGTGTTGGAGTCCACGCTCTAGCCCTATCTACTTTCCTGCTTAGACCCTGAATTCCAGTGCTTACTGCATTGGCCTGAAAACAGCTCAAGATAAGACTTTTGTATGATAATATTATGCTTAGCTTTTAGAAGTCCATAGTATGTGATATAATTCACAGCTCCCAGTACTTATGTCGGCTAGAAAGTTAAGAATTCATCCTTCATTATTGAATTCAGCGTAGATGGGACAGTAAGCAGAGTACATGCCACAGTCTCTCTTCTAGGCAAGCTTTTAAACTGTGTTTGCAGGGAAGAGGGAAAGGCAGCAGGCAGCACAGGAATGGTTTCATTAAAGTTGTTTAAAATCATAGAATAATATAATATTTTTTGTTGGAAAAGTCTTCTAAGATTCAGCATTGCCACACTGACCCCTAAACCGTGTCCTCAAGTGCCACATCCACATGCCTTTCAAATGTCTCCAGGGATGGTGATTTCATCACTTCTGTGGGCAACCTGTTCCAGTGCTTAGCAATCCTCTTGGTGAAAAAAAAATTCCTAATATTTAATCTAAATTTCCTCTGCTCCAACTTGAGGCTATTTCCACTTGTATTATTCCTTGTTATTTGGAAGAAGAGACTGCCCTCTACCTTGCTAGAGCGTCCTTTCAGGTATTTGTAGAGAGCAATAAGGACCACCCCTAAGCTTCCTTTTCTCCAGGCAAAATGACCCCAGGTCCCTCAGCCACTCTTCCTATGACTTGTGTTCCAGCCCCTTCACCAGCTCCATTGATCTAGCGACATGGATCTAGTGAGGGATTCTGCTGATCCCATTTTTCACAATATTTTGTGGAGACTTATTTTGCTGAGACATGTTCTCTCACCTCTTAAATATAAGGGGTTCAAGACAACATTTAGCAGATGAAAGCCCACTAAGTTACGAAGAGAGCCATACAGGAAGAGAAGCTGGAGGACATTCCTCCTTATGATGGTGAAGTTGTCCACTTTCAAACAAATAAAGAAAACCAAAGGGGAGTATTTACCTGATAAATGAATTTGATGATGTAAAAGCCTATTAAAGTTAATTTCCACTCACAATTTATATTTTATGAAATTATTCTTCTACAAACTACATAAGGCTTGCTTGAAATTGAGAATACTTGTCCAAGAAAATTTTTATTTTATGGGAATCCAATGTTAGAGACTTCTCATAGTCAAAGGGTAAGAAACTCAGAGTGAAGTTTTTTGGTCCAGGGAGAATGCTTCACAGAGTCCTCATAGCTATCCCAGCCTTATTTGAAAGCAAATGTTTGTAACTTGGAAGAGGGAACAAAGGGTTTAGATTTCTCCAGGTTAATGAGGGTGGCCACTCAACTTCCCCATTTCCAGAATGAATGTATAATTGTGACATTATCATATGAATGAAGGCTGTATCACCACCTGGTAACTGAACCAGGTAATGCAATGAAAATGTCCTGCCTGTGCCTCCTGTGTAATTAAGTCCTAAGAAGAATTTGTATAACAAAGCAGCAACTTTTTTTGGCCATATAATATATTAATGGGGGGTGTGTGTGTGTGTGTGTGTATTTACTTGTGTTCATATGCCCAGCTGGTTTAAATTGCTTTTCCCATCCTGTTTCTGGTTATTGTAACATTTTTAATGTATCCTCTTCTGAGACTAGAATGCCTAGAGGGAGATATCAAATTCTAATCATTAAATAGCCTCAAGAGATCAAATTGCATATCAATCAGTCCCTTAGACAATTTCTCAGTTGGTTCAGACAAGAGTTGTAGTTTCTTTCATCCTTGACAAAGGCATGCACTTCAGTTCAATGGAGAAGACAAGAAAGGACTGAGACCTGTGAGTTTCTTTGTATAATATTTAGACGAAACCTGTTAGATTTCATTAAGAATTTTTCTTTTCAGTCATTTGATCTTTCTTACAGAAGAGGAGTTAAGACTCATTCCGTGTTACAAATGCTTTTTTCTGAGATCTTGAAGTGGTAGTGAGTAATGAACTTTGATGTTTTCGGGGGTTTATTCAATTTATTAAGGCCTACTCTGTAAGCCTCATGTATCAAATACTGATTTTTTGTGTGCATATATTAATTTTTTTTCATATCCATAAATCAGTGGTTTGCTCCAGGCATAAGAGATTTTACAGGAACTTTTGCCTTAAAGAAACTCAGGACTGAACATTCTGTTTCAGATCATAATTTAATTTTTTTTTGTAATAAGACCTCTGAATTTAGGCAAAGAGAGGTGCATAAAACAGACAAAGAGAGACGCAGAGTGTGTTACATTTCTTGTACAAGGTTATATTAGAAGTAAAAGCTGGAAATTATGCCATCGGTTGTGCTAGACTGTACTGATGCTATTTTTGTACATTTCCCTAGAATATGTACTAGAAATGTAGCATTTTCTTTAGACTTCACAGCTGCAATTAGACCACAATTCAATAGCTACTGTCATGGGAAACTTAAATTCAGATCACAATTTGAGCTGAATGGAACACACCTGTAATTTTGGGATTATTACTTATTTCAGGCTTATGTTTGTAAGGAGTTTATGTTTTTCCCTTCTAATATTGAAACCTTATGTTTATTTGCAATCATCATCAATTTATCCTAAGAAGCAGCAAGTATCTTGAAAATTGTCTAACCACTGAAATTATGCTATACTTACATGTAAAAGTAGTTGAAATTACCATTCAAAAGGTCAGTGAGATAAGTGCAACTGTCTTAACTGAGAATTCCTATTGAGAACTCCTGGTTAGTCTTGGGTCCTTCTGGCCATACAGTTTTTTAATAATTTTAAATACAGAAAAAAATAGGGGAAACCATATCTGTGATTTTTTAACAATCACCTCTTAAAATTAGATCGAAACAGCTAATTTTTTGAGAATGCTGATGTTAATTTCTTATTTTCTTTTTGCTTGGAAAGGAGTGATGATCACGTGGTTTTTTTCCTTTGCTTGCTTTTCAAATTGTTTTTATTACTGGGAGAATTGCTGTTTTCAAAAACAGTGTAGGGACCACGCAGCTTTTTCCTATAATCGCATTGTTCTTTTTGATAGTGCATGAGATTTAGATATTCTGAATAAGAGTGAGAAAAAATAATATGAAAGAAATGTGTGCCCATTTTCTGAAAAGTAAATGGTGATTGTAGTGTCTAACCTGAGGGATCTACTGACACTGTTGTCCAAGCCTATCTGAGCCTATTTCTCTCACTTGGAGAAATTAATGGAAGGGTAAATGCAACATGTTTTTTAAAAAAAACCCAAACCTTTTTAATTCAATGTTTGTATGTCATTTGTATTGCTCTTCAGGCTTTATTTCCATATTAAATTTTTTTTTTTGAAATCTACCTTTGTCTTCCATGACTTCTAATCATACAACTAAGACCAACTTCAAGGTCAGTAGTGATGTTTGTATAGCTGGCATTTATTTTCAATTTACTCAAGAGTGCATCGTAATTCTTAAATTTGTATCACTATCTTTTCAGTTTAAACTTTAAATCTTAAAGAAATTTTTGACTGTGAATTCATAAGTTATAATTCCCAACTAAATAATTCTGTGATTCTGTGAGACATTATTCAGACTCTCATCCCTAGATTATAATGCTTAGTTAGTCTCATGACCCACAGGGCCAATTAAAGGAAAGAGGAAGAAAGAAAGTGAGAGGAGGTGCAGTCTGTATGCCTCTAATGTAAATTAGGCTTTTTGCATGTTTTTCACCCCTGCACAGCCAGCCCTTCCCCTGGAAGTGAGTTGGGGTGGCAGGGACTGAGCACAAGTCTCAAGGCAGAGCAGGGAGTTGGCTCAGACAGCACTGCCCCACCCCTCCTGTGGTCACCTTTCCTGTAGCAATGCTCGGCATGTTTGAGATCAAACACGCTTAGATCAGGTGCTCTACAGTTAGGATTATTAGAAGTCTAGATTTTGGGAGTTTTACTTTGTTTTGAGGGTGGTTTGTGTGTTTGTGTGTATTCTTAAGAATAATTTAATAGTATCTTATTTGAGTTGGGAAAATGCTTACAAAAATACAACAGAATAGATATATATATGTTATAGCAAAAAGAATTTCTCGTAAAACTTAGCTGCGTGTTAATTTGAAGCCAGACATCACTATAATTACACTTCTGAGATTCAAAAACATCTTATGATTGGCCACTTTTCGTAAATAAACTTTCTACCAGTTTTCTAGGTAATCCAGTCTAGAAGGTAGACATTATTTAATGATTGGTGTTCCTTTGTGTTGTTCACCATTATTTTGTCTGATATTTCTGAATGACTTTATGTAGGATAAGAAAAAAATGAAGCTTAGCTAATTTCAATGTATCAAGAAAGCTCTAGAAGCTCAGAAAAAATCCTTAAAGAAGTTATAAGTGTTTTGGGTTGTTAGTTTAATTTGAAAGATGGTAGATAAACCCAGTATGCATTTACTGATATTTGGAAAAACTGTTCTTTTATTATTGAATGAACATTTAAATACAGTGACCACTCAGACGTTGTAGCGCTGATTATGAGGTAGAGGTGTATTTAAACCTGCTTTGGGAAGAACTTTTACAGAAGAAAATCGTGTGATTAGTTTTCTGCAAATATTTCAAATTGTATGGACATATTGCTAAAAATTAATAGCAATATGTCCATACAATTTAAAAAAAATTCTATGCCTTGGATAGTTCTTATTTACAGTATCATACAACAACATTACTTTGTTATAGAGGTTTATATATGTTACAATATGATAATATTCTAATTGCTTTTGTTTAAAAACAGTCAACCAAACGCACACACAGACATATGACAAAGTAACAAAAAAACCCCAAAAAGCAAGCCATACATATCCAGCTAATAACTTCCAAAATTACTTATTTCAAAGGGACAAAGGGAATGGAAAGAAGAAAAAACAGTTCATATTCTTGGTAAATTAAATATTTTTTGAATCTCCTTATTCTGTAAAATACATGACATACTTAGCAAAATGTCAATATGAGGAGAATCTGAAATTTTATGGATTACATGATTTGTCAGTTTTTTTCTACTGACTAGCTGGTTGCTCTTATATTTCAGCTAATCAAGATCACTGTATGCTTTCAGAATGTCTGTCTAATGAAAGGGATGCGAGTCTTTAACCCTGACTCTCTATTGAGGTCTGAGCTATGTACATGCCAAAAACTCCCTTGGGAATATGAGCAGAAGGGAGGGCCAGAGAATAAATGTGGTCAGTGACTGCAAGCTGTACTGTTCTACATTAGTTGTATTAGATAAAGCCTGGGAAACCCTAGGATATCTGCAGAGTCTTCAGTTTCCTGTATTGATATAATTTATATTTCTGCGTAGTTTTCTTGTAACTGAACAAGAGGATCAAAAAAAACTTGAAGTCACTTTAGTTTTTTATTCTACACTGGAGCAAAGATGACTTCTAAGCCATGTCTTCTATTTCCCTAGCCGCTACAGAATAAGTGCAGAGCTACTGACAATCTTCTCAGGTTGAAAAAGTGGTAACTGCATTCCTGGAAACCTTCAGTTTAGCCCTGAAGGTGTGATTCATAGACTATTTAAGCATCTCTAAGAGTGTCTTGGGGCACAGATTTATAAACAAGAACAAGTGGTATTTCCAGACACACATTCATGTTAACTTCAATCTGCATTTTCTTCAAAGGCCATAAATGTCTCATTAGACTCAAATTACACTCCTCTGCCAATAACAAAATCATTGTATGTGATCGTATCTGATTTCAGATCTTCCTTGACTTCTCTGTGTGGTGTGCTGCCAGAAGTTGTCATTTTGAACTGAAAATTCTGATTTGGATTGATTATTTTCGATTATTTGAATGAGTGATACTTCCAACTAAGAATTTTTTGCAAGCAGTTTGTATGCATTTTTCTAATATTTAAAGCAGTAAATAAAAATATGGAAAAAGTACAACACTATAAGTGATAATAAATAAAGACATGACAAGGACATGTCTTTCTGTAGAGAGTACATGTCAGTCTGTAAAGGCATATTAAATAGCTGACCATATACATATAATTGAACATCAAACTAGTTTTGATATATCTAAAAACCTTTCTAGAATGCTTAGTTTTCTATTTAAGATTAATCCCTAATTGAAATCTTTGACTCTCTATTTACATCTTCCAACATTTTCAATCATGTATCTAACATCCTATAATAGTCGTCACCATTCACAAATTAATAGGCAGCATGCCTTCTTCCTTACCTCTCAATATTATTACTGAAAATTATTTTCTGTGTCTTTGTGTATGTGTGTGTGTACATTTCACATGTGAAACAAACCTTAGGACAATGGTCATTCCTCTAGTTATGTTGATAAACTGAAATGTGTAATATTTTCTGCCTAATTGTGATACTTTCTGCCTAATTTTCTTCCCTAAACAAGATATTTTTGCTTTCCTTGCCTCAGTCTGAGTTCTTTGCTTCAGTATAATAGCAAAACCAGTTGTTCCCAGGATGCACAGCTCCCAGAGCTGGAAGCTGGGGAAGTATGGAGAGCTGAGTGAAGCCCCGTTAATCCAGGAGGAAATGGTTAGTGACCTGCTACTTATAGCAAATTAGACACGCATAAGTCTATGGGCTCAGATGGGATACACCTGAGGAAGCTGGTGAAAGAGCTTTAAACTGCTTTAAACCACTTAGCAGCAGTCCTGCTTAACTGGAGAAGGTCACATTGGTGGAAAATTAGCAAATGTAATGCCCATGCACAAGAAGGGTCAGAAGGATGACCCAGGGAAACACAGGCCTGTCAGCCTGTCCTCAGTGCTGGGGAAAGTCATGGAACAGATCATCCTGAGTGCCATCACATGCTGTGTGCAGGACAGCCAGAGAATCAGGCCCAGATGATACTCACAAATGGGTTTACCAAAGGCAGATCCTGTTTGACTAACTTGATATCTTTCTGTCATAAAGTAACTTGGCTGGTGGATAAGGGAAAGGCTGTGGATTTTGTTTATCCAGACTTCAGTAAAGCACTGGATACTGTCTCCCACAGCATTCTCCTGGGGAAACTGGCTGTTCATGGCTTGGATGGGTGCAGTCTTTGCTGGGTGAAAAGCTGGCAGGATAGTCAGACCCAGAGAATGGTGCTGAATAGAGTTAAATCTAGTTGGCAGCTGGTCAGCAGTGGTGTTCCCTAGAGCTCAGTATTGGGGCCAGTTTAATGTCTCTATTGATGATTTGGAGGAAGGGATCACATGCATCCTCAGTAAGTTCACAGATCATACTAAATTGGATGGGAGTATTGATCTGCTGGAGCGTAGGAAGGCTCTACAAAAGGAACTCGACAGGCTGGATTGACTGAGATCAGTTCTCTGAGGATTGATAAGGCCAAGTGTCAGGTCCTGCAGTTGGGTTGCAATGCTCCAGGCTTGGGGAACAGTGTCCTGAGAGCTGCTCAGCTGAAGGGGACTTGGGGGTGCTGTTTGAGGCTGGCTGGATATGAGCCAGCATGTATCCAGGTGGCCAAGAAAGCCATACTATTTTTAGTACGTCACATTTTTTACAATTGCATATTCTCTCTGCTGTATCAGCTGAGGATTTCCTTCATGTTGTCAGTTTTGATTCTCTCCCTGCTGGTAATGTGTTCACTCTTGTTTGTTTGTCATTCCCATTTTCTTTTCTTGTTTTATTTCCTCTTTTTTGCTTTCTGTTTGCCCAGAAAATTTTTTTTCTCTATCCACCTTTCATCATCTGGATCACTGTGTTTCCTTCCACCTTGTCAATTTTCTTAGTGCTGCATTCCACATTTCTTAGAATGTCATTACAAACTTCTGCAGTGTGGGTGTCTAGGGAATAAGAGCTGTTGCTCCTCTCTAAGCACAGATATAAAATCTGTGGAAAATCTGATTTGTGCTGCATGATCAGTAAAGTGTGCTAAAATCAGGATGGGACAGAGCAAGTGGAATGCTACTCAAAATCAACCACCTGCTGCCGATTTTCATTGTTAAAGATGGTAGCAAAAATCAGAAGGGAAAGTGATGCTTGAGGAGGAATTTTGAGAGACCCATTGCTGGCTGACCACTCTGAGTGCCAGGGAGCAGCTGGAGTGGGGCTGTCCATGGGAGAGGGTGACCCAGGAGCTGTGGGCACTGCACAGCTGGCAGGGCAAGACTCTAAACTTCTAAGGTTCCCCGTTGAGGGTGGGCTGAGGACAGGGACAGGACTCTGCCACCACCCAATAGTTGTAAGGCTGGGGTGAGGAGTCAGGTCCAAGGTCTACCTGGGGACCCAGTGAGGCCAAGATCCAGGCTGGGCGTGGGGTTTGGCATAGGGCTTCCTGCATCGTAACTTCCTTCCATTGTAACTCAGGGACTGATAGACCTGGTGGTGCCCCTGGAGACATGGAAATTAGAGCTGTTAATGATTTGTCCTTCAAAAATGGTGCTCAAATTGCAAGTCCTAGAGAAAATGTCAGTAGAAATTTTGGTCCATCACACGTAATATGTATCTGGTATTTTTCTGGCCTCTGGTGTTCTGGTGTTTCAACAGTTTTGTGGTAAGAGTGGCAAAATGAAATTTCAGGAGTTTTGAGAGAATAAAATGTCATTCAGATTATTTTCCATGTCTGAGTCCTGACTGAAAACAGGACCTGCGTGTCCCCTTAAATATAATTTTGATATATACATGTGTGTTCATCGTACCAAATATAAGGTATCAGTGTCAGTTTCTTATAACAAGGAATTTTTGCTTGTGGAATTTTCTTACCTGTGGAATTGTTGTCTGTGCTTCTGAGTTGAGTAATGGGTAAAAAGGAAGTTCCTAATTTATTTGGGCAGGTAGAATGTTGATGTGTGTTTATTTCGACACTTGTAATGGTTAGCATATACATGCAGGTGACTTGCATTTCATTAAACATTTTCAGAATTATTGTATTAATTGCCTTCTATTTAAAAATAAAAGTAAGAGAGTGCAAGCAGGTAATGTTACATAATTGTAACACTGTAGGCCAAAAGGTGACTTAAGAGATTGTAGCATGCTTTTTTTTTTCTTTTAGCTTTCCATTGTTCTGTCAGATATAGAAAAAAATGAAAATAATAAATTTGTATCTCATTTTGACTGTTCTCACACTTCATTTGAACTAATCATTTATTGCATTAATTGGAATTTCTGAATTAGATGGAGGTAAATTAGGTTGTCATACAGAAAAGAAGTCATGTCTTTGAAAAATATTCTCTAGTTGTCAACTCACAGCAAAAAGAGATTATCCAATACAGGAAACAAAAGTAATAAATGGTTCCTGTGGGAGTGCAAAGAGGCTTAAAAAGAAGATTCTGTTTATTTAGGGCAGAAAATATCCTCAAGCTAGCACTTGAATGTGATACTCTTCCTGAAATCAGAAGTGTTTGGTCTGTGGTTTGGTTTGGAAGCATATAGAGAAGCAGAAAAATTTGTTTTGTGGAATAATCTTATGGCTTCAAGTTTAGCTCTCTTAACTTACATATCTTTGGAAACACATAGCTGACTATGATATCTAAAGTTCATTAAACATTTTTGGGCCTTGTCATGGAAGTGGTGTGTGAATGTACTTTTATAGCTTTTTTTTTCTTTTATTTATTTATTTTTTTTGTTTAAGGTTTATGCCAACATAAATTTGTCTGTTGATTTGAATTGTTTGTTTTTTCTTGGCCGCAGGCTGACTGAGTGGGCTGGACTTCACTGAAAGGAGCCATTTCACTGGGGCAGTGGAATAACTGTGGATCTCTTGCCACTCCACTTGTCGGGAAGTGCTGTGTGTTGCCAGGATTAATTCAACACTGAAGTCTGGGATGGGCCTTAGGGGCAAACACTCCCTTGGTTCTTCTGACATTGGGATTTGTCTACAGCCAGTCAGCTGAGGCACCTACCACACATCAGCTTTTGTTTTTTTGTTGCCTGAACAAAGATACATTTTCCCTCACTTGATCTTCTTTTGAATACTGTTTTATTAGTTTTCATTTTCCTTGACTGAATAATTTCTCCTGGCTGTGGAAAAAAGAGCCCTGCTGATGTTGATTTAAATAATGTCGAAACCAATGGGACTCCTATGGCTGCCTTTGATCTTCACACCAGTGTGTGTCATGTTGAATTCCAACTTCCTCCTGTGGATAACTGCACTGGCTATAAGATTTACTCTCATTGATGGCCAAGCACAATACCCAGTTGTTACAACGAATTATGGCAAAATACGTGGGTTAAGAACACCTTTGCCTAATGAGATCCTTGGTCCAGTGGAGCAGTACTTGGGTGTTCCTTATGCTTCTCCTCCGACGGGAGAAAGGCGGTTCCAGCCCCCGGAGCCGCCGTCGTCCTGGACGGGTGTCCGCAACGCCACGCAGTTTGCCGCTGTGTGCCCGCAGTACCTGGATGAGAGGTCACTGCTCAACGACATGCTGCCAGTGTGGTTTACAGCCAATCTGGATACTGTGGTGACATATGTTCAAGATCAAAATGAAGACTGTCTGTATTTGAATATCTATGTGCCCACAGAGGATGGTAAGTACCCTGAGACCCACACTGCGGTGTGCTCACCGGTTCAACATATGAGGGGTGTCTGGGTCTTCAAAGCATCTTACTGATTTTCAACCATGCTTTATCTATGGAAATGGATAATGCCTCTGAATATGAATACTTTGTAGATTGAATATGCTTGCATAGATTCTCTCTTACTTTTCAGTGCAACACCAACCTGCAGTTTGATTGTGAGTAGTGGCCAGGGTACGTCAGCCAGCCTTAAACTTACATCTAAAAGACAGCTGAGAATCATTCACAAGAGAGGAAAGGGAAAATACACTTCAACCTGAAGTAATATAGTCATTTTTCCATGTATGAATGCTACAAACATACTGTTACATGCTAATTTTTAAAGAAGAATTTACCTATTTTTTTTCTTTATTTTATTACAAAATTTCTGGGCCTACTGTTAACTCTGCTTGATTTTAATAGATAATAGAAAATTGTTACAGGAATTCCATCAGCAGGAGCTTTTTTAGGATTTTTGTCTGAAACTTTTCAGTCTAGCTTATTTTTCTTCATTTGCTAAATTTAAAATGAAATCAAGGTGATTTATTATGCAGATTTGAAGAGATGGCTTTAAACTTTCATCTGTTTTTTGCAATACTTTCTCAAGAGAACTACTTTAAGCCACTTTCTATAGACAAAAAGGATGAACACAATTGGTAATACAGAACTCTTTGAGCATTTACAATCTTAAAAATTGTAGCTGTATGGCATGATGAATGTATCTTTGGTTGTTTTGATTAGGATTACTTCCTACAGGCAAGAAAACCTGTTTTCATCAGGCGCCAAACAAGCTAAGTCTATTATTTCACAAGGAAATAAAAATAGTACTAGCACTTATATTTAATATTCCACTGACAGCTATTGCTTTCTGCTAATTAGAATGCAGTTACAGATGTATAACATGAAAGATTTCTTTCAGATATGCAAATCCCCTTCACTTTTGCTGAGGGTTTGATTTACACAACCAAGGCATTGTTATTTCTCAGTAACCATACTCTAAATATGCAAATTTTCTACTTTGATTGTTATAATCCTTCTGCCTTGATTGGCTTCTTTACTCACAATTTCCAAGCCTGACTGCCAGCAATAAACATACCACCTTCTTTTCCTGTTCGCATCAGCTGAAGCAAAAACTTGAGAACTAAAAATAAAAGAGTAAGGTTTGGGAATACTGGGAGCTTTGCAAACGTAAATACTACCAAGGTGCTTAGAGGAAAAATGCTGTGAAAGGAAAGCTGTGTTTATGGGGACTCTGTGTGCATGAGTGTGTGTGCGTGTGTGCCCCTGTGTGTAGACAAAGGAGCAGGTCTTTACAACACAATTCTTTCCCTCTTCCAGTCTCATTGGACTCCTTCTTACTCCTTGGATAATGAAATAGATAATTTTTTTCCCAAATTTGTTTATGTTCTGGATTTTACCCTTCATCTTTTAATTAGTCACTGGGGTAAGCTTGCCCTGAGAAAGCATTCTGGGTTAAGATTTTTTTTGTTCTCACTGAAGGAACATGAGTTCTACTTACTCGGTCTTATTTTAGAATCCAGTTTTAATAAATAATACATTCCTCCAATCTAATAATGGGACGTTTCATTTATTAATTAGAGGATACAGGAGATTAGATATGGGAGAATATATGTGAACATCTAGGAAAAGAATATTTAATATCAAATGAAAAGTAGTAAAATATTGTGAGCTGAATGACTAGCAACCTCTAACAGTCATCTTGCTATAATAGATAATGACATTTGCTGTTAGATTTAAAGTAGACAGGACTGAGAAACTTAATTTCACATTCTGCAGACCTTTTTGTCCACTTACTTTTGCAAAAAGCCTGGTTTGCTCTTCCTGGTTTTATAATTTCTTTAAATAGCATGTAAATGGTATAGAGTTGCTTTTATATCTCCAGTTGAAAGTACAAACACATGCATAAAAATGTAGCTGAATAATGAGATGAAAAGTTTTGTGTTAGTGATGAGCTAAAGGTAAGTTTGCTCCTCTACAATATAAATAACATTTTTAAAATATTCCATTGGGAAACAAGAACATTAAAAATGAATTAATTAAGTACACAATGTTTTAATTGTATGCTGTTTATCTTATCACTAATTAATAAATCTCAGAGGCTTTTTAGTGAGGAATATATGTGATCTTCTGACCATAAAGATTCTTCACGGGAACTGACCTACAAACCAGATGCTCTGAGTTAGTGTGTCTCCAAATCACTCTAAACAGTCTTAAATAGTAGTGCATACAATCTGATTAAAGATGTTATGCTTCATTATATGAGTCCTAGTTGGCAAAAATAATCTGTGTTGTTATGGAAACAGACCATGAAATTAGTTTTTGAAGCAAGATTTCAAAGTGAGTGACTTTGAATTAAATTCACATTTTCAATTCTTTCTTCAGTATAGATTGATTTAAAAGAGCTTTGAAACTGTTTTCTAGAAGAAAAGGTGGCTGGAATCATCCAAACCTAATAAATGCTCTGGTTATGAAACTTACTCTGAATAATTTTTTTCCTTTTTTTAATCTTTTTTTTTTAACTTTGGAGAAAAGAATAAAGCAACAGCTAATGAATTAACTGCAGTCATTTGAAGTGCTTACTTTAAAGCAATTCTGGTGAATAACTAAACAAAAACTCAGGTTTGGGGATTTTTTTTTCATTGTTTTGTTTTGTTGCAGTTCTTTTTCAGTATATAGCATTACCTGTTTCTTATTATTTTTGTAGTTTGGTGAAAGAGAACCAAATTTTGACCATGTACTTTCAATAAAGGGTTGACTAATAAATGCACAAATAAATGACTAATAAATATATCCTTCCATCTGATTTCAGAATTGCTTCACTAGAATCCTTCCATGATAAACTAATGGGAATAAGAGCAGAATACAGTCACATTAACTAGACAGATAAGTTTAGTTAGTTCTCTTAAAAGATTTTGAAATGTTACTGCTGTGTCTGAAGAAGTACCAGGAAATTAAATAACATAAATCTATAGTTCCTTAAAATAGTTTGAGCTTCTATGTTAAGAAATTAAAATAATGTTTTACATAGTCTGTGTCTGTATTAATCCTAGCCTTTCTTTAGACTCAGAAGATGCTGGATTTCAAATGTCAGATAGCAGGAGAATCCCATCAGAATTTCCTATCTTAACATGTCCTTACAAAGCAAAAGCTATCTTCCTTTTTATGGGCTGCCTTTTTTCATTTTAGGTGAAAATATTATTTATCATACAAGTCAATATACATACTTAGAAGAATAATACTGCAATTCTGTCTTGTAGATTGTTATTCTTTTGCTGTTTTTCACTAGACAAGTGTTTTTTGGTGTCCCTTTCCTTACAGTAATACTTCTATTTCAGAGTATCTAAGGTAGCTGGAGATTTTCACTGTTTGTTTTCCTTCACCTTTGGAAGGGAAAAAAAGTTGCAACCACTGTGATCCATTCAGATTTTTTTATTTTTTGTTCATAAGTGTAAATAATATTGCAGTTATGTTAAAGATACACACACAAGCAATAAAAATAAAATCTAAGAAGATTATTTTATATGTCAAACCTATAATAATAATAAATTACTCAGAACTGAAGTAAATAAAATATTTATAGTGAAACTATCATTTTATCATTTTGCTTTCTAAACATTTGGCTTGATCTGCAGTATTATTTTTGTGGGTGTATATTGTCTAGGCTGCTTTTGCAGTTACTATGAATTGTAATTTTCCACAAGAATACTTGAATGTCAGTTTTGAGGAGGTCATCTAGGGAGATGATATTGAGGACAGTGTGTTTATTATAACTTCAGTCTGAATATGGGTTTATCTACAGTGGAAATGCTAGATTGAAGAGGACACAGACTGTTAATCGGCTGTGCTTAATCCCTGGCCTTTATCATTTGAATCTGTGGATTCTGAAGGAGATTGCTAACTCCTGTCATAACCGGGGTAAAAAAGTGTAACAAGAAAAAAAAAAACAGAAAAGATCCTTAATTTGTATTTCTTTCATTATAAAATTCAAAATTTCATTAATAACAAAGCAAGATTTAAAAAAAAAAATCAATACAGTAAAGCAAAAAAGAACAAAACCCAACAAGAACAAATAATTTTATGTCTGTCTAAAACCTGCTATGTTCAGATCAAAAAAGAAAATAATAAAGGTTACTTTTTGTTGTCTTTGCTTGATCATTGAGAAGCATATATACTTTTTACTCATTTTGGCATGTGGATAGAGTGAACATTTTACACAGGGGTGGGGTTTTTTATCCACTATGTATCTGTTGCAGATTAACTAATGAAGTATTTAGCATCTTCTTGTTTCTTGCTCGTGAGCTCTTGTTTCATTTACTTCAGAATAAATACAGCTGAAGTGACAACAAAAGGTGGGAGGCCATGGCACTTATTAAGGCTGAATGGGTAGGTGATAATTTTTCTTTAGATTATTGGAACTGAGGTTTGCCCAGGATTTAACTGTGGAATTCCAGTAAGAAAAAAGTCTTGTACAAAAGCAAAGAGATAACTGTGCTCCTTCTCTGGTAGAGATTGACTAAATATTCCTGCAGCTCTTGACTCTGTGTCTATTTAACTGAGAAATAACAAAATGAAAAATTTGAGCAAAGCTGGTTGAGAAGATGAGCCTTGGACTGTCCCTTTTGCATATTATGAAATGAATAATTGCTGCTTAATATACAATTGAGTGCTTACAGTTTTCTTCTTGCAATTGCTGCTGAGTACAATGTCTTTAATGTGGAAAAAGCATTTTTATCAAAATTATCCTAATAAAATGTAATTGATAAAAATTGGGGTTTTTTTCCTTTTTTCTTTGAGGCAAAGAAAAAGACAGTGTAAAGATTAGGCTCTTCATTTTGATGGCATAGAATAAAAAAGTAAGCTAATCAATGGCCTCTTTGTTACCATGAGAAATAAGGGATCAAATGTAAAAATAGGGTCATACATAAAAATAGTGTCACAGTGAGCAAGATAGTTGCAATATGTTCAACATAACTTTTGTTGAATTATTAGAAGGTGATGCTAACAATAATAGTAACTTGTAATTTCCAAATAAACTCAATGTTCTAGACAATAGATTTTCCTAAATGTTATGTAGTTTTAGGTTTCAGTATTTGTATATCAGACACTTTTCAGGTAATCTTAAAATTTTGATTGTCCTATTATCTTTTCACTACTTTTGTAAATATAAATAACTACTTGAGAAATCAAAGCAAGGATTTCTGTATATAGCTTTAAGGAATTAAGAATCCAATATCTCTTGTATATATGTTTACAGTTTCTATTGTTTCTCAAAATCTTTACTACATATTTTTTAAAGTCAATTATAATTTCTGTAATTGGCATAGGAACATATAGTTTTACTTATGTTTTCTGACATATTTTTAAAAGCAAATTAAATACATTTATTTACCTCTAAAAAGATTTTAAATTTGTTTTAAATCATACTTAGGACTTCTATAGAAAATAATGTTTAAACATAATGTTCTTCTGAAAAAAAAACAAAGGAGGAAATAAAACTTTGTTTTCAGTTTCAGTATTGCCATAGGTTTTGTTGGTGACTGGTTTATTTTTAACCCCCACCCATTCAGTCATTTTTTTTTCTACTCTGGAAAACTAAAATTAATTATTACAATTTCATTATGTAAATCCATGTCAGCTTATAAAAACACATATAAAAATTACATAAAATAAGACGTATCCTTTTGTAAAATGATTGTATTTCTTTCCAGGGTGAGAAAGATTGATAGTAAATAATAATTACAATACAAAATGGCAATGTTATAATTATTGCATATAATACCAGTTGAACATAAATATATACTTTTTAGGATCAGAGAGAAAATTGCTCTCCATTGTGAAAGATAAACTCCCTGTTGTGTCATACTGCCTCAAGCCAATTCTTTCACTGTTAGGGTCCGATATATCCCCTCCTCCTAATCCAGAAATATTGTGGCATCTGTGAGAAAGGAGGAGGCATATGTCTGGCTGTTCTCTGCCTACCAGGATAAAGCTGTGGGTAATCCAGGCCCTCATTTCACATTCTTGCTTTTAACAGTCGCAAATACCTTCTGACACCAAGGAACAGGACTCTAATCTAGATGAAATAAAGTTCTTAAATCCTTAGAGATAAATTCAGATTTAGTTGCTAATTTCAAAATGCTGTCCTTTCCCCCAGGAGCTGCCCATTCCACAGGCACTTTACAGGATTGCACCCAAATGGCCTTCTCAGGAACTGATATGCACTGAAGCCTAGCGAGAAGACTCAGCATTCAATATGACTTTAGTTAATCCCAACAGGATTTTTGGCACCATTTCCTGGAGTCTCATCATTACCTCATATTGAAAAACTTGCTAGAATGGGGGGGGGGAATGTTCTTTAAAACACGATGAATCAACGTTTCTTGTGCAAAGGCAAATTAATGTTATCCTTTTAGTTAAAGAACAGTGCCTTTGGAATTGTGGAGGCTGTGCCATTTGGCTCAGTGACACAGAAGAAAAGGTCTTTAGTCATGAGGCAGATCAGAATTAACTTCATTTTGTCCACTGACTCCCACTTGTCTCTTCGGGGCACTTTTTGTTTTGGTTTGGATTTTTCCCTGTGCGTTTGCTTGGGATTTCTTCTCTGTTTTGTTTGGGGGATTTGTTTTGTTTTGTTTTGAAATACAGCTTTACTCTTCACTCCTGAAAAATGTGTCTTTGCAAGCTGCTGCTGTTCTCTGAGTGCCTCCTTGCTTGCTGTCAAAACACAAATCAGTGTGATACCTGCTAACACTGAGGCAGTGCCCCTGTCCTGGAGCAGTGCAGTGGGCCCTTGGCAGGGTTCTGGGTGGTGAATAGTGCAGAGTATGTGCAGTCAGATCTCATCAGCATCTTGGCCACATCATTTGTATCAGCTTTGATTTCCTGTAAAGGCTTTGTGGCCTCACTGGTCTTCCTTCAGGTATTTTTTGCATTGGTCTGAAAGTTTTGAAAGCTATTTGTATCTTTTCATTCAAATTTGGTTCAGTTTCCTTTAATTTGCACATTAATTGCAGGTTCAAACAGAACTGACACATGCTGAATAGCTCAGCTAAATCACAGGGCTCATAAATCAGTCATATCTGTGAAAATATTTCAAGGAATTGTACCCACATCAATGTGATAATCATAGGTAGTTTGTCAACTGGGAAAATTTACAATTCTCTTCTGCAAATGTTTAGGTATCTGCAAAATAAATTAACACAAGTTTGAAATAAAGCAAATGCTCATTATTTCCTCCTCAGGATTCCCAAAAAAATTGTCGATAAATGAAACAAAGACAAAATTTCTCCTGAACATAGCTTTTTGCACAGTACTTAGGTTTGCCATTGTTTTTAGAGGGAAAGAATATTTCTGGCCTTTATTCAGTGCTTTTGCTTAACAGTCCAGATAAAATTCTCAGAATGGCATGTAATCAATTATGTATGCTTACATTTTAGGATAGTATTAGTTTAATGTATTAGTTGTAATCCAAATAGAACAAAGGGAAAAAAAAAGGAAAAAAAGTTAATGATATCAAATTTTATTTGTGTTCATGATATTATCATCTGAAGACATATGGATGAATTTATGTTCTTGGGGTTTAAGGCTTTTTTTAGTCTGGACCTTGCTCTTGGTACCAAAGAGACAAACAATAAGAAATAATTATTATGAAACCATGAAAATGAGCTAATGCTTATAGCTATCTGGTACTGATGTGTTAAAAATCCATTATAATAGAAAGGAAATTTTTCTTTTACAGTTTTTGCTGTAGGCAAACTTTTAGTGAAGAATAAATTTAGTTGCAATGCTAAGCCAAGTTCCTACACTATATATATAGGGAATTTTAATTACAAATAGATTTCTGGTGCCTCATTCCAAAATGCTTATAATTGCTGGGTTGATGTTAAATAGATTTTTTCATTGTCAGGGTGGGACATGTTTAATCTAATGAGGGGAAATTGCTTTGTGCAGATTCAAATGACTATTCAATTAGTCACTGGTAATGTTTACAAGCCATCATAGCTGGAAATCATGGATACATTGTCTGTTTTATTAAATATGCAGTAGGGCAAATAAAAACCCAATCCAAATATATACACTTCATCGTGTTTCAAATAAATTGGTATCAAATTATCTTTTATGTAGTATTTTTAGGGTGGCCAGGAAATTAAAAAAATCATTCTGCATTTGTAATACTGCCCCCATGGTAGTGCTTTTGCTGGCTTTTCATGCTTCATTTAGACACCAGAGGGAGCACAAGTTTCCAGCAAACTCATTTTTTTCTGTCCCTGGGAATCACAGAGAGATGCAAATCATGCTGGTGATTGCAGTAGTAAAGCATACAAACAGGTGCTGTTTTTTACTGTTTAAACAGGTGGGTAGGGATTTGATTCCACCTTTCCCAAACTGAAAGTTAATAAAGTTGACAGTGTTGATTCTGGTGTTGTGGACTGTTGAATTTATACAAGGCATAGGACTTTTCTGAGCAAAACAAGCACTCACACTGACAAATTTATGCAAAACTATTTTTTTTTTTTACTTGTAAAATAATAAATTTTGGGTAATAAGCATACTGGAAATGCACCAGTTTTTAAATTGAATAATACTTGCAAGGCATTCAATGGCAGAGCAGATTCCAAAGTAGAGAATTTGGTCTGTTTGGTTGTGATGAGTTAGTACAAACATTCCTGCTTAAAAAAGTACTGATTTAGTCCTTCCATTTCAAAACTAAAATATAAAGAAAGAAAATTTTTTAAATGAAGGTAATTTTCTTACTATCTTCTGTTTTATAGTTATACAGCTCAATCATGTGAAGTGCCAAATGTGTTCGCCTCCTTCTCTTTCACTGAGACAAAAATGTTAAGCAGTTGTTGAAGTTTCATTCTAACTTAAAGCATCTTTCAAGTTTTTGCTATCACTTTGTTGGAATCAGCAATATAACTAGGCTGTGCTATGTCATACAAGGTGCCAAATTACACTAGTGCTGGAGGGCTTCCCCTCCAAAATACCTTGCTTTCAGATTCATGATGTATCTGATTCAAACAAACTGGGTTTTTTTATGGTGTTAAGTATTTTTGGTGCTTTTCTCATCTACCTAAACCCTAAACCTTGTTCTACCTTCAGGGACTAGATACAATAGGCTGAGTTGCAACTGATGTCTAGGGTGTGTCCTGGGAGTTGGATCAAATCAGATTTTTACTGTGATGATGCACAAAACCATCCCTATGGGTTAACTGCTCCGCCTTGTCACTAACAACTGCCTGAAAGTAGAGCTAAGTCAAAGAAGGTGACACAGACATTGCACAGCAGGAGCAGCTCCATACGACAGTCTCTCGGTAGGAATGTTTCTGTGAAAGCAAATTGAAGAAATAACTGAATACAAATAAATGCACTAATGGAAACTTAAATGGTGGGATAACTTTCTAAATATGATATTGTACAGCATATTCTTATTTTCATTCTCACAGGGTTATCCATATTGACTTCAGTGTTATGCTCAGAAGTAAACTGTAGTAGATGGATTAAATAGGTAATTTTTTCTTCTTAACTGTGTCATAAAATAAACTGCTGAGAGGTGTTCAAGCTTTATTTATTCTCTATCCAATTTCACTATTCCTTGTAACCACTTCTTCTTACCTGCTTTGGCCACTGTCATTTTATAAATGAATCCCTTTGCTCACTGTGCAAAGTAATACTATAAAGTAAGTGCAAACTCAGTTTCCATTTTCAAAAATGGTGTTATTTGGATATTCTTCCCTGTCTATTTTTAAATCATAAAGCCACACACAAGAAGCAGCAGCATGTGAGAAAACAGCAGCTCTGATTCTTAAATAATTTTAGGAAGGGTAGCTATGTATATATGAGATATCCAGTGGATGTGAAAGATCAAGCAAAGAGAGAAAGGCTGATTCTCTTTCATGTATTAGTCCTTCTGTACCTGACTCCTTCAGTGGGCTGCTCAGCTATGCTTGCCAGGCTGCATTTGGCCTATAGGATAGTACATGGAGATCCTAATGCACCCTGCTGTAGTAAGTTGGGGTTTGCTTTAATTTCCTCACTGTTGTTGGCTGTTGTTTTCATTTTTCACTTTTAGCTTAATACTTCTTCCTTGAATTTTTAGTTGTCATCATGAAGTGTTCACCCCACACCCCATGTATAAATATGCCCAGAAAGTGTTCTGGATATTGCAAGAATAAAGGGTAAGGATGATGTTCAGATACTGACTTTTGAGGGTTTTTTAAGTGTCTGTTGTTTAAGTGCAATGTACACTTTTGTATAAAAGTGCCTGAGCATCTAAGAAGGCTGTGAAAAATTTCCATCATGTAACACTTATCCTGCCTTACTTCAAGCAGTAATTTTCTGGTTTTAGCACCTTTGAAAGTGTGGCCTGTAATGATTAAGTTAATTTTCTGTTATTCTTCAGAAAATGAAGAATTTATAACTAATTTATAAGTAATTATAAGTTTAGAAAGTATATGCATGTATCACATTTTTAAAAAATATTATTAAATTAATAGCCTCTTCCATTTTTGAGTGCTCCTTTTGAATTTGTTCCTTCATAACACTGTATCAAACTTCTAAATGCAGGTTACTTTACCATGCTTGTTTTGCATATTTAATATAGTAAATCAAAATATCTTAGTGTTGGGATAATTAACTTGATTCTTTCAAATTCTAATATATAGCTTTTGGATTTGACTGTCTATATTCATGTACTTTTTCTTCTTGTGATCTTTTTTCCTATTTTGTCTCAGCACAAATAATAAGATAGACACTGTTAGTTCCTAAAACCAGGTATAAACCTGTTATTTCTGCATTATAAGTGGACCTAGTTTAAGCATTTTTTCCTTCATGATGTACTAAGTAAAAGTATTGCTTTAGCACAAGTAACTTACTTTTTTTGGTGACTTTTCTGTTTTGTGTTTCTTTTGTAAGCCTAAATTGGAACTACAAACACCTACCACTTTACCTAGAAATTTCTCAATTTCTTGTATGGATTTATTACAAGGCTTTTTTTGTTTAATAGAGAAGAGATTTGAAGTAAAATAGCTTGCTGTTTGGTTTTTTTTAATAAATTACCAAAATCACTGTATTGCTTATATACACTGGCACTGAGGCATTCTGAGGTCTAATGGAGAGAGACATGGGATTGATCATCTGTTGCCTTTGTGCCTTGGTATTATTCCATTTAGAAAATGAGTATCACAAGGTTTTTTTCTGATTAGGATTAGAAACTACTGCAAAAAGGAAATTCCTCTGGGTGACAAAAGGCTCAAGTTACTTCCCATATACTTATAACCTAAAAGACTGTATTCCTTTTTTTCTGTGTATGCATAGCTTTTTTTAGGATCTGTCTTACTCCCCTTGGTGATCCATTTACTGGCAGAACTTTGCATGTCATTGCATTGTATTGTAACCAACAAGCAAAACTCTGAAAGATCTAAAGGGCAAGAGATTTGGGAGCCATTGTACCACGATGAATTTAAGTAATTGGGTAAAGATATTTAAAGCTAAGGCATCTAGAAATTGCTTTGGGTCATGTAGTGATAGAAGATTGAAGCCTTGCTGTCAAAGTTTATATTTAATTCTTTACTCTCAATATTCACAGAGCAGTCAGAAATCAGGTAGAATTTTTCCAAGAGTTAAAAGGAAAGGGAAATAAGAAATAAGAAAATAGAGAAATAAGACTTATGCAAGAAGTAGATCTCAAGGCATTGAAATACTGAAAGGTGGGAAAAACTTTGTGTCTGAGTAAGGCATATAAGCTGTCAGTGTAATCTGTTTAAACTCAGAAGAGATCAGCTAAATTTCTGAGGAATGAAAAAAGGTTGTTACTAATACATGATGCAGAGTTAATAGGTTTCTCATAAAGTTTACTGAAAGTGAGAAGTCAGAAGTGGATTTTGGAAGAAAATATGCTCTTTGCAGATGCAACAAATGGCTTGGAATGTGTCTGTGAGTCCTTTAATTTTCTTCATCATCTCTCAACTAATAAGGAAATTACTCTTGAGTACAGTATTAAGTGTTTGCTCTAACAAATGTGCCAGATGGCTATGATCTAGCTGGCATAAACCTTATAGACCATTCTGAAATTAAAATGTTGCATGACCTATAAGCCCCCTCCTGAGAAGATACCTAATGGGATATGTATTTTACACTGGATCCAGAACACTGGGAGCAGCAGATGCATTCTTTATGCACAGAACTTGTTTAGTGCCATTTTCAATCAGCTAAGACCCTAACCCATATTGACTTTTTTTACTTTCTTGTGGTTGCTAAATCATCCTTGAGGGAGCAGCCAACTATCTTTGTTTTCAGAGTTTAATTCTTCAATGGCATTGTATTTTGTATGCAGCACACTTACTCTGTGTTGAACTAGAATACTTTGGGTTTGTACATAACCCAGGAGGTGGTTATTAAAAATATCTCACCTTTCTCCCCTTCTCATTACCCTAATAAAGCATTGGGTTGTGTATTCCCTAGCTTTGTTCCTCTGGTCAGTTAACTGCAACCTTATCTGTAACCTTGACATGATTCCACAGTTTAAATAGTTCCATGGAGTATGTCTCCCCTTGCTACTGGCAAGTGTATTTCTCCATCTTCTCACAAATTAGAAGGACTGAAAAAATTTCAAACGGAAGCTTTAGGTATTGCAGTATTAGAGATAGATCCATGAATTCACTATGCACTTCTTAGTCTGTTATAAATGCCCTGGCTTTTAGCCTAGGTGAAAAAACATTAATGGAGGATGCTTAACCTAATGGATTTTATCCAAGTTAGTAGTGAATCTAAGGCACACACACTATGAACAGCCAGATTATCTAATGTGTTGTAATGGTAATGATTCACACCCTGAGAATTTAAGCATGTGTCAGCTTTAGTAATCAACATGACATATGAACCTGTAATTGGTAATTTTATCTTAGCCATACCCATAGACAATATGAACTACAGGTGAAACAGAATAAAACAGTGAGGGCTAGCATCCCTATATGTTCATGACCATAGAACAACATTCTGGTCATGTTGAGTATCACCCCCATGTGACATATTGATAGAAAAATGAAAATATTTTCTGGGATTATTTTTAATCAATAATATGATTCTAGTAATTTGGAAGTTACTAGCTGTGATTTGCTATGTTCGTGGAAATTTTAGACCTGCATTTATTAACAGTACTTATTTAGCAACACTAAGCATGGCATACTCCTGCAGGCTTAATGCTGCTCAAATATAGCCTATGATAATTCCTGAAGTTTATGAACAGATAGTTTTAAGAGCCTTACATATTGTTTTCCAAAAATATGTTGGCTTGCCTGTAGCCCAGAAATTATATACACCCTTGGGAATTTTTCACGAACAGTTAAAATGGACTAACCTCTTTACTTGATAATTGCTTTGAAAATTACATTCATATTTGATTGACATTTCCTGCAAAATTGCCTGTATACTGATAATTTGCATTACACCTCAGTACTCCCTACTGCACAATAGGGTAGCATAGATAAGCTCTCAGGTAAGAGAGATAAGGACAAACTCCACATTTTTGCTGAACAGTTACATTTCTTAGATAAAATCACCGACTCAAAAAATGAGAAGAGAAAAATAAAATGCTCCTTTATTCTCTTGCAAGGGCTGTCAGTGCTTCACCTTGGAGGAAAGCATTTTAAGGAAGCTGGTAGACTCCACAAGTCTCCACCTAGAGGAAAGCTTCTGTTGAGCACAGCAGCCCCCATGGGAGGAGTTGTAAGCTCTGTTAGATATATTAGCACTGTATTTGTTTTCTCAAGGCCAGCAGACAGTAAGTGGAGTCTTGCACAGTCTGCTGTCAGAACATCCAATAAAGGAATATCTGATGGCAGCCAAGTCACACGGTGTGCCCAATACTCAGACTTAATGATGGAGAAAGCTGCTTTGGGGAGCAATCCAATGCTCTAGCAATGTGGGGAAATGCTAACAGTTAGCAAATGGTCACGACAATACATTTCTCTAGTTTGGACCTCACTGAGCAGGACTGATTTGCTAGACAAGGTTGCTGAAGGAAGAAGCAGCAGTGACAGCAAAACAAGCAGTTTTCACCATCACAGGGAAGCCTGGCCTGAATTCCTACCAGAACAAAGAGTACACAGAGACCATCATTAATCCTCTCTGGTGAGACTGGACCGTAGCAAAGTAGATCTAAGCTGCTAAAGAAAGCCTACATTTTCCCAGAAGTAACAGTACAGATACTACTGGACAAGTGGATAAAAACAGTTGTGATAGGATGCAGCCATTTCATTATGACCTTTCCCACTTTTTTTTCCTAAGTAGCACAGCATCTTCACTATTTCTTAGCTATGCTCCCTTTACTATGTCTATCTACATTTTTTCTCTGCAAATACGATAATTTTCTGAATCAATCCCCAGCTTTTTATTTTCCTCTTTTTAACTTATATTCACAGATCTGAGTAGACATATTTGGCAGTTTTTATTTCATCTTTTAATGTAGGCCAAAAGAAGTCCTTTGTTTAGCTATAAGTATATTCATTTTATCAAGAAAAGTCCAAATCTATGCTATGATGAGATTGAGACATTTTCTTAGGGTTTTATGTGCACAGTAGTTAGTTTTGAATCTAGCTGTATGATAAGACAATATTGCCTTGTAAAGAATTTTGTCATACTTAGAAGGTTTAAATAGACTGCAATCAGTAAAAATATGTTTTTGTCTTAGCTCAAATTTATTTGTTTCATGAACAGCTGAAATGGGGTTTTGCATAAGGAAACACTCAATATCTACTATATCCTGAGTGTATAAACACACCCACATGCCTACATACACACATGCACGCACACATATATTTGTATATACATACAAATAAATAATATCTTTTTGTCAAGTTTCTTCTTATCTAGTGCATTCTTTAGTAATCTGAGATTAAAATTTTTAAAGGAAGTTGCAACCTGATCCATTATTAGAGTAGAAATTCCATCTGAGAGAAGATGATAACTCTTTTGATTCATGAAATCCAGGTAGTTCACAGAATCAGGGAATGTTTGAGATTGGAAAGGACCTCTGAAAATCTTCTAGTCTAATGCTGCTGCTAAAGGAGGCTCACCTAGAGCAGGTTGCACCGGACTGTCCAGGTGGGTTTTGAGTATCTCCAGAGAAGGAGACACCACAGCCTTTGGGAGTCCTGTTCCAGTGCTCTGTCACCCTTACAGTAATGAATAGATTCAAGGGAGTCTATTTCCATTTGCATTCAAATGTATCAATTTTGCAGTTATTAATGGCCATTTATTGCCAAGGTGGTTAGAAACTTCTCATGTTCTGCAATTTTTAAGCATCTTTCGTATTCCCTCATGAATTTTTCATTCTCATTCTTTTCCTGTTTTGGTATTATGCAGGATATACTACAGTAGTTTGCCTTCTCTGATATCTCATATGAACTTTGCTATAGAAACATTAGCAGCTTCTGGAGTTTTGAGAATGTTTATCTTACATATTTGCTATTGGACATTATTTTCCTCAATTAATTGGTCTCTTTCCCAGAATTTCTGATTGAACTATTTGAAAATAATACTGCTGGATTTTATTGAACACAGTGGATGCCTGTCTATCTGTTGCACATCAGTAGCCACCTATTCATCCTTTTCTTTACTAACAATCCAGAATGAATGTTCGTGTTTGAAAAAAAAAAAAAAAAACAACTTATCAAGGTTTTTCATTTCCCCTTTTGATTGCTGACTTACCTGTTGAACAATTACAGCACTGCATTTACTGGAGATTTCAGTATCAGCCTGTGCTCTTGAGATTCCACTGGGCTGCTAAAGAACACATGCATTTGTAAAATAAGTATCTTAGTTAACATTAGTTAACTTAGTAATTATTTGTTTATTTCTTTCTTCTACCTCCATTTCTTCAAACACAGGCATGTAAGTAACTGGAAATAACTACTGAAAAATAAACTGCAAGTGTCTTTTCACTGCTGTGAATTTCTTCACTATAAGAAAGAAACTCCACTCCTTGATCTGACTTAGTAAAATCAAACTTATGCTCTTTTGCTGTACATAAATACCCGTCCTGTAGATAAATAGATTATTTTTGTCTTTAGAGTCGTCAGCTCAGCATATTCATGAACAATAAATAGGTTTAAAACTTTTAAATTAGCAGACTAACATATTCAAAGCCTACAGCTAGCCATTCAAGTTGGATGACAGTTTTAGCCATTTTTTATGAAGGCCTTTCTATAATTCTATTTTATTCTTGTCTTTTTTTAAAGAACTCTTCAATATACATATACACATACACCCCTCCCCCCAATCATTTTCTGTTTAAACTACACAGCATATAATGTTGGTAATGGTCTTTTTTGTTGACAACAGTATGTCTAAATTTAACTTCAGAATTAGTAGGATAAACTTCAGTAGAAAGTTCTTGTATTAAGAATATACTTTGCCAATAATTAGTATACTGCAAAAATTAGTATATTGGTAGCCATGTGACTTGGCACATTTCTGTTCCAGTTTTATATACTTGGAATCTATTGCATTTTTTTTTTTTTTTGTTTTCTTTCTCTATTGAACAAGAGCAGTGCATCCAGAAAAGAGGTAGTCAGGCTGTGTGGACAGTATAATTTCTTTACTGCCAACAGCTGTTATGTGGACCACAAAGGCTAAATTCTGTGAGCAAAACACTATTGCCATTGTGTATAAAAAGAAAAAAATAGAAGAAAATAGAGAAAAGGTTCCCATAATACAAGTTAGAACTTGCTTTTAAATTAGTTCTGTGGAATCACCATAACTTAATTTGTATATATTAACAGATTAAACCAATGAGAACAGACAAATGTGTCTTCTCTGTGTCCCTGCACTAGCCCTCTCAGATATTTAATAATGTGAGAGCTCTTGCATAAATAATAATTATTTGAGTACCAAAAAACCAAAACACCTTGATTCTTAGCCATTTATATATTTGTTCTCCTACTCAATCTCTCTGACTCCTTGCATTTCACAATGTTTCCAGATCTTTCCATGCCCTGCATGACAATTCAGGGCAGCAAGAGGTGGTTTAATTTT
Organism: Melozone crissalis; assembly: GCF_028551555.1. Lineage (NCBI taxonomy): Eukaryota > Metazoa > Chordata > Aves > Passeriformes > Passerellidae > Melozone > Melozone crissalis. The sequence continues at coordinate 53,629,034 of NW_026535791.1, read as the reverse complement.
GGGTAGTCCTGACTTAAACACTGGCTGGGCTAGACTGGTTAACATGGTCATGCTGGTAGGGCTGCCAATTGTTGCAGTGGAGAATGTAGAGCTCCTTAGTCAATACTTGCTTTCCTCAGAGGAAACATTAGTTGCTTGATGAAAGAGGTGTTTTTTTTAAAGAATAACATATGTAATCTAGTATAAAAGAGCACCAGGAAATTGTCAATTATGCATGTAACACAAGGTAGTATTGATTACCACTAATAACTGAGAGCAGCAGAACTCTCATGGACTAAATTTACTCTCTGTCTGTGTTTTAAGAACAAAAAAATCAAATGAATAACAATATTAGATACAGAATGGAGCTGAAAGGACTTTTATTTTCTCATTTGTGAGTTTAATTAAAGCAGCAAAAGAAATGCTTTTGCATAGAAAAGAATTTTAATTATGAAATTAGAGTAAGAAAATACTTCTTGACTTCCTGTATGAAACATTTACTGTGATCTAAAGATAAATTCTTGTTAAACATTGAACTTTGCTTATTACTACCTGTTTTGGTAAAAGATATGGTACAACTAGTGTTTTATTATTATTATTATGTTGATATTCACCAAACTGAACGCAACAGTAATTCCCATTATGCAGTTATCTGTCAGAATTTTTTTTTGAAAAGAGATTCTTTTTTTTAGCAAGTATCCAGTATGAAAACAAACTAGGAAACAAACAAACAAACCATTGTAGGGATACCTGCTTCCTTCAAGGCTTAGTATGTTAACTTTGTATAAATATTCAACTCTCATGTTACAGGTATTTCCATAGAATTAAATGCTAGTCAGAGCTGGATGAAGCAGGACACTGTGGATGTATAAGAGCCTATATTGAATGTGTGTCCTTCATGGATGTGTGGCAGCCTTCTCCACTGTTTAATTGTATCTAACTGAGAATTCTGTTCAGTCAAAGAAACAACAGAGACAATTTCTCCCAGGCTGAGCCTGGGAATCTTAGATGAAAGAATTCAAACAATTATTATTTCTTTTTTGTAACCATTGTTTGTAGATATGGTTCTCCAGAGTGTGCTATTCATAGTCACCAATAATGTGAGTTGTTTCTACTTTGAGGCAATCAAGTGCCACCTTAGCAAGTCACATTATAAAAGGACCTGTTACTTTCATAAAACGCTTTTGCCTTCTGATCTACCTGAAGACTGGAGTCTTTCTTTCCATCCCGGACTCAACAGCATCATCTAACCAGCAGTACCGTTTGGCTTTTTTGCTGTTACCCAAGAATATATATCCAAAAGTCTCAACATTAGAAACAACAGCCTACATGAAGCCAGCACATGACATCCATTCTAGATACTGGCTGTGGTGGGAAGCCTCAGGGCAGCAGAGGTGGGCGTAGCTCAGAGCAGCAGCCAGGGATGTGCACCCCATGGATGAGCCTTTCCCCATGGATGAGCCTTTCCCCATTGCCTCAGAACTGCTCCGTGCCAGTGGTGTGGGAGGGTGCAATGACAGAGAGACATTGTGGGGCCACTGTGGCTGCCACTGAGGAATAGCAAAAGAGCATGGCATTCGGGACGTCACTGACCTGAACCTGTCCGAAAGTAATACTGACAGATACATAGAAAATAATGCAGATAGATAAATATTGAGTATGTTTACTCTGAGCACTAAAAATGGAAAGGTACCGGTGAGGAGGATTCAATTATTGTGGCTTATACTTTGATGGTGCATTTTCAGTGATTTTCATCTACTTTAGCTCAGTTTTCTAAAACAAACTATATAGGCATATTTTTGTGTGTATTTTACATTTTTGCATATATTTTATATTCCATATATATTTGTGTATGTGTATATATATACTTATCTTTGAAGAGCTTTCAAGTCAGAGGCTATCTAAAATAGAGTTTATCAATTTTCATTTGGAATTCTAAGTTATAGTGCCAATTTAGGCTTATGAATTGCACTTCTGTAGGAATCAATTTTAGTAACAATGCAGCTTGCTTTTACAAGGTGAAGAGAACAATAGTCTTTAACTTTTTTCCTTGTCCATAATGATTAGGAAAAAAAAAATAGTTCATTCAATAATGAAATAAGTAAAATAATAGCTTATTTTTTGTACATAATAATTACTGACCGTGCTGGAGATTCATTAGAAACAGACCATTTGGTGTACAGATGTTAAGTTAAACTAATTCTACCTTTAACCTCAGTTGTACCTGATAAAGAAAGCATGCATTGATTCATTCAATTGTGAAAAATTATTAAATTTCTAATAACAAGGTAATAATGATTATAATAATAGTAATAATGCAATACTACTACTATTTCTACTACTAATGATGTAATTGCATAAAGAATTTTTCTACTCCATAGATTTTTTTTTACCCTGAGTTACCTATTTGACAGTACCAAATTGCTAGTAAATCCTCAAAACAGACACCATTAAAACAAAAAGGATCTGTTTGTTAAATAATTAAACTTCCTTCATTTATTTTAAAGAGGCTCCATCTAGACTACATGTTGTTGTCACTTATCAGACCTAATTAGATTAAGAGGGAAGAATGTCATAGAATTTTGCTACATCTTGTCATCAAAAAGTCTTTTTAGTTCTAGCCTAGGGATATCTGTATGCTGCTGCTTCACACATGGTGGACAACTTCTTAGGGACTCATGGAAGCCATTTCTTTTTTCCCCATATTTGAAACTTCTGTGTTCTTCTCAAAGCTAATTTGCATTTTAGTATTATGGGGGGTTTTTTTCCAATTTCTGTCTAGTCATTCCTTTACCACTTGTTAATGCAATCTATAGGGTTGGTTTTCTTTTAAGAGTCGGTTGTTTTTCCGCCATGTCTGGACAGCAGACATGGCAGAAACTGTTTACAAGGGAATTTTAGATACCCATATTAGAACTAAACTAACTAAACTACTTAGTGAGGCTTCATATGTCCTTCCTGGCACTTATGGCAATTATGGCATAAATTACTTCCTGAGAGGGGCTTCTCTCTAGTGCCCATTGAGGCTTTTTTTTTTCCAGGTTTAGAAAGTCAGGATTTTTGTATATTACTCAGGCTATGTTCTCTGCTCCCTAATTCTCAGTTTTATTTCTAGCATTGCACAATAAATATTTACATTTGTGAGTAATTGCGTTAATTTCAGGCTATTCCTAGTAATTTAGCATGTAGTATATGGGAAAAGAGCAGAAATCTCACTTTTAGTTCAGCAAGGGTTTAAACCTTCACAAACAATGAGACATTGACGTGTGCAAAGAAACCCTATGAAATGCTTAAGGATTGTGAAACCTGATTCCTGGAGTTGGAGCTACCTCTAGTAGTCACTTTTCATAAAATATGTTTTTACAGGTTTCCAGTTCATTTGAATGCACTCATGCATGGTTTTATGCACTCATGCATGGTTTTCTGACTTTTGTTGCTCTTCTGACTCTTCCTGATGCCTTTGCTCATAGGAACATGAACATTCCCTATAAAGTATGGAAATATTCCACTATGATCACTTATCTGAAGCTTGTTCAAATGATTGCCTTTCTTTTTCCTCTAGTGTTTTTGACATGTTAGTGGTTTCCTGTCCAATTCCTGCCCTCCAGGCAATACAACTACTTTATAAGAGATCAGATATAGCCAGGTTTTCAATCATGTATGCTATGTATAGAATTTTATTAAGTTGCCCAGGATTTTCAAAAGCAAACTTGACAGCAACTTTTGGTCCCATAGCCATCACAGTCTTTCTAGAATGAATTCCCAAAGGAGCAGGATAGAAACTGGGGAATTTTAGTGGCGTCCAAGGCAACTAGGGAAAAAAGGGATGTAGTAATGTAGTAAAAAAGAACATGCATCTTCTTCTTTGTACACCCCTAATAACCTAGATCTTACTGGAGGTTTCATGAAAACATAGCTTTTTTTTTGCCTTTTTTTTTTTTAATTTTCCTGAACTGGTAATTAAGCTCCTCTTAATCTAACATGCTGTCTGCTTTCTGCATATTCTCTTCCAGTCATGGATGACAACATTGGAAAGGGATTTTAATGCTGGAACTTTTAAAGGCTTAATATTATTTATTTATTTATTATTATTTATTTAAAGCTTGCAATTGATTTTTTGGACCAAGTTTTCTTGTTAAAGAAGCTTCTTCAGAATTCAGTCCCTAACATATAACTTCTGTATATTTATAGGTATCCCACTTATTTGAATGGGCTATCAGAAGCAATGAGTTACCACAAGTTATTTTCTTCATGTAAAAATTCAATATTTTCTTTCAAATTGCAGGTGGACCTGAGATAGATAATAGTTCTCCATTAAACTCATGCTTTCCTTTGTATCATTTCCAGGTTTACATTTGCAGCATGTGTATAGGCAATGGAACAAGCATATATATGTGGTCTGTCATTCTAGCAACATTTTTAGAATACATATGACAGTCACCTTAAAAGGTCTTACAGCAAAACTCACATTATATTTCTTTGTACTGAGAGTAAAGCAAGTATTAAATAACCAGTTTCCCTCTCTGCTACCTGTTGGCCCTTTTAGGATCCAGAAGCACACATTTATGTGCACATATAATCAAATCCATTTCAGAAAAGAGCAGATACTAAATATAATGAGGGTTGAAAAGGCAAGTTGTTAATGTTTTAATTTTTTCCTTTTCTAGTTCATTTTTCCTAAGCTGCCAGAGGCCTACATTTTCCCCAACACTGCCCTGTTTCAGCAAATGGATCAACAAAATATTCATCATCTCACTCCATCTACACAAAATAATAATGGTATTTTGTGTGGAAACAGGACATATTGTTTCATAAAGCTATTGAATGTAATCTCTGCCTGCGTTAAAGTCAGTGGCTGCTTTTGCTGGCTATAGGAAGATGAATTTCTATAAGTGCAATAAACAGTAATATTGTCATGTTTTAAATAGGGGCTAAGACTTCAGTATAAAAGCAGTGAAAATAATGACAATGTAATGATTTAAGATAAATCATGGTGAAAAGTGTATATTTACAGCATTCAAGATAGTAAATCATGTTACACAAAAAATATGTAGTGGGTTCAAAACTACATGAGATTGGAACTTTTAAAGGCATTATTAGATCCTACATGGACCTGCTCAATCATTTAGGTACCTCAGTTTCAATTAAATTCGACTATGAGGTTAGTTTGAAAATACATGAATGTGACTATAAACAAATATCTGTAGAACTGGGTATCAGTAAAAAAAAAAAAAAAAAAAGCAAAGTATACTTATCTGCTTGCAAATCATTTTTTCATCCCAGGGTGCATCATTTTGCCAAAGACTTCTCTTGTGTGTGACAAAACTGCTGATTTTTCATTCTGCTGAAACACTCCACTTATTCCTTAATAGCAGAAGCCTGATTATTTTAACTTAGCTTGTCATGTTGTGAATCCTTGCTCCTTGGGTGCAGGAGGAACATACTGCTTGTCGCTAAGGTGGTAGAAAATTACGGAAAAAATTGTCTTATTGATTATAAGGAAATGTAGTTGGCTTATTTAGCATAAGCCTTAGAGCAAGTTCATCCATTAACCTAAACTTTTCCCTTAAAGGCTTTACATAATCTGCAAAGGAAGCGGTTTCAGTTTACTTAATGTTTATGGGATTCTGACCTGATTCAGAGTTGCTTAGGAACATTCTTGCTTTAGAAAAACAGCCTTTGCCGGATTCAATGATATGAATATTTATTTATAGCTAGATTGTGCCTTAGGCAAAACCTAGAGTGAAAGCTGATTCATAATTAGCATTGTCCCAGAAGGAGCCCTGGAAGTTACAGTGCCTTAGGAACAACCTTCAAGCTCAGTCGCCTTTTTATTCACTTCCTGCTTCAGGGATTCATTTATTTTACCACAGCAGCATTAAAAATTGAATGCTGCTTAAACACAGCATCTAAAGATTATATTCTCCATGTAAATCTACCTGTATTAATACAATCACTCTGCCTACACCACTGTATTTACATTGGTTTTGTTTTTGTTCTCATTTCGACTGGGTCATTTAGGATTTTAATTCTTTATTCTTATTCCACTTGCAGTAAAACTGCCACTAGTTTGACCTGATTTCAGAGAGGCCATATGTCTGATACATATATAGATTTTTCTGGAGTATTGGTATCAAGATTCCATTCCAGAAATGTCTTTCTCTTTATTCTGTCAGTTATAGTTAATCACTTTGTGTTATGATCTGATTCCAAGCTCTTAATTAGTATTATTTTAATATAGGGGAATTTGATTTGTCTTGTCATTAAAGGTGAAGAACTAGGTAGGATATGAAAATAAGCGAGATTAAATGCTTCTTTTGCAATTTTGAGTCACATCTTTTTTGAGAAACAGTTGTATTGAGTGCCTTCATTGGCATCTGCTGCTTTATCAATTGTCGTTCCTGCTTCCTGATGGCATAATAGCACTCTGCTTTCTAACTTCACTTTAGGAGATTAAATTAGTGTTTATCTCTCTCCCGTAAATTCTTAATCCTTCCTTCTCTGCCAGTCACTTCTCACCTGCTTAAGTATTTTAGAGGAGCGGATGAATCCTCTTCATGCTGCAGCTGTGCCAGCAAAGAAAGTCTCTGCTTCCCCCCCTCCAGTACAGCAATTTCTGCCTCTGCTTGTGAAGCTAGTCAAATGATTGTCTCCTAACCTATTTCAGTCAGAGTGTTTAAGCTTTATCAGTTTAAAGAGTCGTTCTTTGTTAACTTGACACATTTTTTGTCTGAGATGAGCTCTGTAGAAATCACATGTGCAGTTGAATTAGCTTCTAGCAAGAAGACAGGTATAAGCTGATGACAGAAAGGGTGGCATTTAGTCAAGAAATGGTAAATGCTTTCATGACTATAACTGCCAATGGAGTTATAGTCTATGACAGAAAGGATGGGATTTAGTCAAGAAATGGTAAATGCTTTCATGACTACAACTGCCAATGAAGAATGCATCTTCACATCTAAATTGAAGATCAACCTTAAAAATTATTCCATTTACATACAGTTCTTCGACAGAAATTTATATTATCTGTTTTTATGCACGTGTGTTTGAGTAAGCTGTGTGTGCAAGATGGACAGCAGAGTGGAAAATCACCAGGACTCTGCATCCTCTGTATATTCCTATCCCAAAGATAGACAGAATGGAAGAAACATTAAAACAACATAAAAACAACAGTGAGAATGCAAAGTTTCCAGTAGACGTAATTTGACATAATTTTTGCTCAAATCTTACAGGAGAAAAAGCAGCAATGTAGCATATGACATCATACTCTCCTTGCCAGTTTTTTTGCATCCTGTGCTCATGGCTATTTCTCCATCTACACATAAATATTTTGGAGGAATAATTAAAAAAAATATTGCTGTGAGTATGCTGTTTATCTTTCCTGTGTATAAGCATTTAGAGAAAAGAGTGCTTTCCAAGGGATAGTGTAAAAAAAGAAGTAGGAAATAACAAACTTACTATGGCCTATGACAAGGAAAATCTTCAACCATGCATTTAAATATCGATCGTATTTTCAAAATGACAATACTAGTAAAATTTTCCCATATATATATTCTGATGCTTCTGCTCAAGCTTTAGGGACTAGCATTAAGGCTAGACTAAGAAAAGAAAGGAAGGAATAGGGTGAGACAAAAATTAGACTTGTTTGGCTTTAGTCTTAAATAATTAGGCACATTATTACAGTTGGTATGCAATATTTGTCTCTAATCACAGTTGCTTCTGTTATTCCAGCTATTTGAATACTCTACTGGGCACCAACCACACTTTGGCTGCTGCATGTGCATTTGAGACACTGGCAATGACACTGTTCTGATACCTTCAGCAGCCTGGTTCTGCATAGAAACTGTTGCTAAAACCTAAGCTGAAGCCTGGTTTGGGAGAGCACAAGAGCACAGCATTCATGCAATGTAGGAAAAGCTAACCCTTAAGTCCTGCCTTAAAGTTCTTCTTACCACATTGCATAAAAAAAAAAAAGGAAAAAAAAGGCGCCCTTTCCCCTCCGCAAAAGCACAACCCCCAGACTGAACACATGGATGTATTTTATATTTTAAGAGGAAATATGCTTATAGTGAGAGTGATCCATCTGGTATTTCTCCCCTGATTTACTTGCTCCTAAGTTTACTATATAATATATTCATGTGGGTGGCTTTCCACATCATCATCAGACCAAGCCTTCCTGCATGTTTTACACATTTGCCTTTCTTATATTTAGAATGCTTTTTAGCTCTGTTTTCCTTCCTGCATTTTCTTAAGCCAAGAAAGCTTCTATTCATGACCAACCATAAATACCACAGAAACAGAATAATTTTGATTAACTCAAGCAAACCTCTCTTGGCCACGGTGATCATGTGGACGGGCTGACAAGGTGCTGACTGAATGCGATGTGTGCATTGCATTGCGACGGGTTACATCACGAGTCCTAACATGATGTAACCCCACGCAGCATGATGTAAGCGTCGTGATACATTGGAGATTTAAAGAAACATCAGCATTCTCTTCTCTTCTCTCCCTCTGCTCATTTCCAGGAATGTACTGTCACTCATAGCCTAGCAGTTAATAACCAATTCCTTTTGTGAGTCTGTGAATCCACATCTTATTCTTATTCTTATTCTTATTCTTATTCTTATTCTTATTCTTATTCTTACTCTTATTCTTATTCTTATCCTTATTCTTCCAATTCTAAATCTTATCCTTACTTATAATAATAATTTTCTTTCTAATCATGCAGCCTCAATCCTTAAAAGAGGTGTTATTTTAAATCTATAAAAATATATAGGTCCAGTTGCTCTCTGTCAGTTATCATAGATTTCTGGTGAAAATTTAAAACAAAAGTAGTCAAGCTGTGTTTAAAAATGTTTCACAGGTCCGAAGGGTAAAATCTATTTATTCCAATTTTAAAATTGTGTAGCCAGACCATAGGTTGAAACACCTTTAATTTGTAATGCCAGTTGTATGTGGGCAGCTGTGCCAGGCTCATGCCTTTTAAAAAAAAAATATTTCTCGTAAAACTTGGTGCATTTTTTGCAACATCACTGCAGCTCTGAATCAGTTCAGCCTGTCTTCTGTGTGGATGTTAGGGTGCTTTGTCTTGTGACAGTGGCCTCCTATTACCATTACTGCTTTCAGGACAGACTTTTGTATGTTCCTTTTATTAGTGTCCATTCTGAAACTAAGTTAGCAGGCATATATACTGCAAATTTCAATTAACTTTAGAAACTGAAATGCAATTCTTTTATGTACTTGTGTACAAGTAATTGTGTGATTGGCTTTGATGCTTTGACAAAGTCTATTTTAAGAAAAATATGAAGCAGATGTAATTTTTTAAGTGTGAAGAGAATCCCACATTTTATTCCCTAATAAAATGATATTTCTTTTATGATTATAAAGATAAAACAGAGTATGATCAAATAATACAGTAAACTTTAAAGGTTGAATAAAATCAACAAGAACAAACCAACCCTTTTTGGAAAGTTAATTCTGGTATTCTCTGACCCCTTTGTGAGAACTAGGGACAGTAACTAGTCCTTCTTTGATCCTAATATCAATTTAGCATTTCACTGCTACCTCATCTTAAATAATTATGTTGTTATAAAAATCAGTTTTCTCCACAGCACCATTAAATACTGAGGCTGAAAGTGTTTTAGGACCACACAAAATATTTTTATTTTGTTTCTTTCTTTCAAGCTGTCGTCCTCTCATACATCAGAGTAAGGAATCCTGGTGGTGCAAGAGACTTCTGTGTGAGCTGAACTTCACTGTGATTTCTTGCTGGTGTGGTGATTGATCTATGCCATGAAACACACAATTCACCATCTCTGCCCCATAACTTTTATTGTGAACACAAATCAGTCCCGCTTATCTCAGTTAAATTACACATAACTGTGTGTTTTTCCTTTTTTTGAGTTGTTGGTGCCAGCTATATGGTGTAACTACTTAAATGCTAATAATAGTACCAAATGCTAATAAATATTTGGTATTTTATTGCAATATGTCTTTGCCACTTTTTTAAAGTATTTATTGGTTTTGAGTTGTTAAAAATTAATAGATTGTAAATATATTCAATTCTTTAAAGGAATTCAACACTGTTTTCACAGAAAATTTGGCTTACTCCATACATGAGCTCTGTAAAGGAACAATTCAGCATTCTTATAGTTCTTGTTATTTTTTCTGATCTCTGGGTGTAATTGAGGGTTCTAACAAATCTCTTCACATACAAAATAATTTTTGTCTTCCAGAAATATAGAGCACTGATGGAAAACTTTCTGCTAGATGCTGTGTAAAAAAGAATCTGGATATAAATGTATCATTCCTGATAAAACCTGCTATGCCTGGTTATTAATGTTGATGGACAATATTTCTGTATTTTCAGAATAATTTCCTGTTTTGCTTTAATATTCTGGGTGTTGCATTTGGCAATTTTTTTTAAGATTCTCATGGCTATGTCTAGAGCAATGCCTAAACTTTTTTCTCTGGAAGTTATGGATAATCTGGAATCTAACAGTCACTTATCTGGCTCCACTGTACATGACTATTAGTTTTTAAACATACTACGTAACAAGTATGTCCAGTTCTGTGCTGTTTTTTTTCTTATTCAGAAAGAAAAAAGGAGAAATAAGTACACCTTGTTAGAAATTGTCTCAAACTGGGGCAACCATTGCTTATCTGCATGGACTGCAGAGTGAATAGCTCATATTTCACAGGCATGTAGATATCTGTGCGACTTAAGTTAAAAGACATAGCTCTTTAAGTTTAATAAACAGAGCTCCCTAATTTCCCTACATTTATAAATTAATAAATTCAAATAAATCCCTAAATTTATAAATTATCTTTTAAGATATTAATATTCTTTCTAGCCTTAGCTCGTGTTGTTTCTGTGCCTAGCAAATTGTACAATATGATAATTCATCCTCTTTTCCAGATCATTAATAGAATATTAAACAACCTCAGATTAATATATGGAATATTTCACTAGACCATTAATCAGTTGTTAGTTTGAAAATTGACCTCTGGTTACAATATAAGATACCCTGTGTATCTTGTTTTTAATCCATGACATTACCTCTTTCTCTGTAAATAGTTATGTTCTCAATATCTCACGGAAAATGTTTTTGAAAGTTCCTTTGTGAAAACCTAAATAAATTTTATCAACTTTTTTTTTTAAATCAAGATTTCTAGCAGATAAAAGAGTGATGCTTTTTCTTTAAAGAGAGCTATGGATTATTTTCTGTGTGTGTATGTATATAAATGCTCTATGATGCTTCTAATAACTGATGCTTCTAACTTAGGCTACAGTAACTTTTTTTCTTGATTTAAATATCTATATTGTATATTCTTACTAATCTCTTATAGTAATTTATTTTATTAGATACTGAAGTACTTCACTGGCAAATCAACATTTTTATTCTCAACCCCTTTTTAGGAATAACATACTGGTTTATAATTAATGCATCTAGGGATGTAGGTGGTAGTAGTTATTCTTTCAACAGTTCAGTTTATCAAAATATTACTTGTTTAACACTCTTTTAGACATCTTTAATTCCTGACTGAGAGAAATGCATAATGCTTTATTGCTTCTTGTAAAACTAGACCTAGAGAAAAATACAGAATAGAACGAGGTGATATTAACAAGAATTGTCACAGAAATTGCAATAGCATTCAGTTAGTACTGAATGCTGAAAGATGGAGAATAACTGAAGAGAGCAAGAGATTGAATTAATTTTGATATTCTAGAGCGTTATCATGATAGACCCCAGCCAGCTCACTCACATGATCACTCATTCCTCCTGCAGTGGGATGAAGGATTGTATCAAAGGGTAAAAGTGAGAAAATTCATGGGTTGAAATAAGGAGTTTAATAGATAAAGCAAAAGCTGTGCACACAGGCAAAGCAAAACAAGGGATTCATTCACTGCTTCCCATGTGCAGGCAGTTGTTCAGCCATCCCTTGGAAAGCCAGGATCTATCACATGTAACAGCGACTTTGGAAGACAAATGTCACCACTGAACATCCCCCTGCCTTCCTCCTTCGTGCCCTGGTTTATATGCTGGGCATGAAGCCATGTGGTGGGGGTGTCCCTTGGGTCAGTTGGGGTCTTCTTTCCCTCACTGCGTCCCCTCCCAGCTCCTTGTGCATGCCCGGCCCTCGTGATGGTGGAGTAGGGTGGGGAGAGAGGCAGAAAAGGTCTTGACCATGCAAGCTGTGCTCAGCAATAGCTCAACATCCCTGTGGTACCAGCACTGTTTCCAGAACAAATCCAACATAACCCATGCAAGCTATGGGAAAGAAAATTATCTCTACCCCAACCAAAACAAGCAGAGGTAGTAAAGTATATATTGTGGGTAGTTAAGCAGTATCCTAGGGTAAAGTTATTGGACAAATTAAAACATAATGACACAAAAAAATGAGGGAGAAGAAGAATCAAAGTCGTGTAAGGAAAAGATAAGAACATCACTTTAGAAGGCTTAACTACTGTAAAGAAAAAGAATGGTGTCAGAGGATGCAAAAACACACAAAGGAAAGAAGGAAGAATTGGAAGAAAATAACTTGTCAGAGGATGTTGGTTTCTTGGTGTGAAAATCTGAAAGCTACTCTTGAGAGAGGGAACACTATCAATTACTTTAATGATCTTGTTTTTACCCTACTGCTGATATTAATGAATTTGAAATCTATTTTCAAAGGCAAGGGTCTGAATCACAAATTAAGGGTTGTTACTGGAATTGCTGCTTTTTACAGAAATCTGTAATAAGCTTCCAAAGGAAATTTATGTAGAGACCTGTGAAATGAGATACTAAAATGAAATGTGGTAAAGTCAATATGGGACAGAGAAGGGCAGTGCACTTTGATCATGAGGGAAGTTATATCAACAGAGTTAAAATATGGATGACAGCAGGGGTTTATTTTGAAATGCTAAAATGTAGAACGTTGTTTGCACAGAAGTCTATATGCAATTTTGTAGAATGTCCCATAATACATTTGTTGCCAGAATTATTAAACTTGTTCCAAACCGAATGTGTCATAGATTTTAGAAAACATGCAAAATAAAACCACAGCCCTCAGTAATGGTGAACGTGCTTGGTTTTATGCAGCCAAGGTTTTGATTTGCTTTCTGGGCTGCAAGCCCACACTGACATCTCATGTTCAATTTTTTCAACCCCCAGTATTCCAAAATCTTTCTCTTCAGGGCTGCTTCTCAATCCATTCTTTGCCAGTCTCTACTGATGCTGGAATGTCCAGACCTAGGTGCAGGACCTTGCACTTGGCCTTGTTGAATTTCGTGAGGATCACACTGGCTGACTGTTCAAGCCTGCCAAGGTCCCTCTGACTGGCAGCCCTTCTCTTCCATGTGCCAACTGTACCACACAGCTTGGTGCTGTCCACAAACTTATTGATAGTGCACTCAATCCTCCTGTGTCGTTGATAGAGATATTCCATACTATTGGTACTAATACAGACCCTTGAAGGGTTACTGCTTTCTACTTGGACTATTAGCTCTTGACTATTTTTTCAGCAGCCATGAAGTCAATTCTTAATCCATCTCAATAGGCCTTCCATCAAATGTTTATTGCCCGAATTTATCAGCAAGATTGTTGTATGGAACCATACAAAAGAGCTTTCAGAAGCAGAGATAGATGACATCCATAGCTTTTCCCTTATCCCATAAAAATCATGGAAAGAGACCGGATTAGTCAGGCATAGTGTGCTGGATGATTTTCTTTTCCTTTCTCCACTTTCTATGGCAAATTTTATCAGGGTTTACTGGTAAGAAGTAGGAAATTACCCACAGTGGTGCCTGAAAATCAAAACACAGCGCAAAGGACATTCTCAGATTTTTCCTCTGTTGCTAAAGGACCTAGGCATGAAAGCCTAAAAAGAGTGTGAGAACTTGGCAAATGTCACACAGACACACACATACAAGCACATACACTTACAGTGGAACTAATGTAATTTGCCTTTTGGCAGCGGTCCAGCTGAGGAACAGCTACTACAAAAATCACCTTTCACCTGGTGGTTTTGTTCCTTTCAAATTTTGCCTCAGGAGAAAAGCAGTTGGCAGAGACTGAGTGTTCCTCAGCGGGGAGGGGAGGGGGAGTTTAAAGGCACAGGTAAGTTCATTTGCTACACCAATGTGGTGTTTGTCAGGAGGCTTTGACCTTGGACAGGAGGTTTGGCTGGTGCCAGGAGGAAACTGACAGAATTTGATCACAGCAATCTGTTTTTACTGTGTTTTTACGTCTGATACCTTCTTCTTGTTGCCATACGTAGTAGGAAAGTTGGCTGTGGTGCCAGTTCTGGTTTGTTCGTGTAAGTGTATTTCAGCCCTGGTATGACTGACAGACTAACAACAGCATACAGGCAGGTATAATTTGGACTGATGTTGTGCCAATTTTACCTTCAGAAAACCTCGCTAAATCCTTTTGTCAATGACCTTCAAGAGAGTGCCAATTATAGTTAATTTCCTCAAAGAGATGATAGGTGTTTTAAATTGTAAATTGCACTGATTGAGAAAGGAAATATTCAGCTCTCTTCTGCAGCTGAATACAAATACAGAACAATTATTTTTTCGGTAGGACTTGAAGGTGCATATGACAACAAATAACATAAGCAAATCTACAATAACATTGCTTAAATAAATGAAAAGAAGGAAAACTTGACCTGTTCCTTTTCACAAGGACTACTTATATTTAGTCAAAGATGGCTGGAATTCAATTTCTCAGAAGTAGTTCCATTCATAAGCTGTATTATTTCACATCCAATTCCATGTAGTTCCTATATAATTTTTATAAAATGCAAAATTTAACTTGCCTTTCTTCAGATGAAATAGTAAATCATATCATACAATATTGATATTATATCATTTCATTATATTGTATTGTATCAACTGGCACATGCTATATAGTATTTACATCAAAAAGGGTTTTTTATGACTTGGTTTTAATTTCCTTCAGCTGTCAGATAATAATAATTGACAAGCCACTGTTATTCCTTTCTAAATTTTGAATAAAGCATGAGCCCCAGCACTGAAAGTACAAAATGTGAATTATTCCTGGAACATTGCAAAATGGAAAGCCAAAATGAGATACTGGAGTTCTCATCCAGTTTGTTTAATAGACAAAAGATTTTTCCACCAGCACAGATATATAATCCACAAATTATTCCAAATCAACTGATATTTTCAAATAATGGATTTTAGATGGATCAGATACTAGTGAGCTCAGTGCTGTGTTGCTGAATTATGAGTTTAAATCGTGATTCTGACCACCAGTTTTGAGGTTAGCTTAATACAATTAATAATTATATAGCATGCATGAATCAAAATGGTCTGTGTTCTTCTTTAATATTATAGATAAAATATCACAGCTTCATAATATACCCAAAACTAATGCTTGAAAGCAGTTAAACTGTAAATAATACAGAATGCTGCAGGTTTTGTCTGTGCTTTCCCCCTCCTCATCACTCTTCTCTAAAATCTTTCTGTGAAAACAAAAAAATCTTACCAAGTTGATGCCAAAAAGGTATTGCCAGTTGTTTGGGATAAAGACACTCATTTCTGTTTTGAAAAGTCATATACATTTTCAAAACTGAGTAATAATGAATAAAATATTTATATGAACTTAATATTCAATGTTCTATCTTTTTTTACACATCTGTTATTCAGTTCTAGGGAAAATCTTTTATGTATTTTGGGAAGTATTAGATTAATTAAATATTCATATTTCACATTGTAAAACTTTTCATCATATACAACTTAGATGTGATTTTCCCAGAAATAGCTACAGTATATTTTATTCCATCTTTTAAAATTACACTCTTTTTATTAGCAACTTAATTGTTTGGTAGTCGAATTGTTTAGTTGATTTGGTATTATTAATCCCAGTAAGATTTCATGCATTATTGTGTGTAGATGAAGATGTCATTAAAATGTAGTAGGAAAAACCTAAAAACATGGCTATATGCTAAAATCAAGCCAAACCAACCAACCAAAAAAATCCCAAAAACCTTTTATCTCCATTGGATGTCTCATATGGACCTTCTATTTACCTGTAACTAACACTCCCAAGATTTCCAAATAAAAACTAAGGGGTCAAAGATCCAGTAAACATCAAAATATGGTGCCAAACAATTATCTATCACAATGGAATAAAATTACAGTTTCACAGGATCCCCTGGCATAACAAACCCAATTACTCTCTGAATCCTCCAAAGGAAACCACAAATTGAACTAGTCTTCAAAATGAAGAATTAAATAGCTGCATCAAATAATTAGATGTTTTCTTAAGAGTTGATTATTCAGTTCACAGCTTCCAGTGGTGCCTACAAATGCCCAAAGGGAGAATTTGCACAAACAGCTTCACCAAATAGAGCGTGTGCTTGCAGTGTTCAGTTGTCTGCAAAGAGGGCAAATTCACAGTCATTGTAAATGGCACACAGGTACTTCTCTTAAGTTTATTTGAAAGTAATCACCCTTTTGTTATAGGTAGTATTAAGTCAACATTAGTGAATTCTTTGCAAATTCTTTGCAAATTCTACTTGTCTACACTAAGTAGAATGTAGGAGCATCTAGGCTTGGGAATTTTGGCTAATAATAAATGTTGAATTATCTTCTAATTTAGAAGTTGTATACATTATTGACAACTTAATTGCAGTGTACTCATCATGCCAACAACCTTTTTCCATGCTGCAGCTAATTGCACTCAGCTCTTGTCTTGCTCTCACTGACTTGACAGTACAGTATTAATATATTCTGAACAATCTTTGCAGTGGGATTTATATATGGCCTTGTGCACCAGCAGAGCACAGGGAACTGAGCAGTCCCTGACTTAGGCCAAGCATTACTCAGTAACAACTGAAACATCTGTGTGTTATCAACATAATTCTCATACTAAATTCAAAATACCACACTGTACAAGTTACTATGAAGAAAATTAATTCCATCCCAGCTGAATCTAGGACACAGCTTTACTACATTCACACTTTCACAAGTGCATCACTTCAGCAGAGAAATGTCATATCTTTGAGGTCACTGCTATGCTTTCATACTGACAGTCTTTCAGCTGATGCACAGAAAAATATGTGCTTCTTTTAGAATTAATATAACTATATGATAGTTTTATGGTTTTAATTAGTCTTTCATTATTGAATCAGTAAGCATTGCAGGCTTAGTCCAGTTTTCCATCAAATGAAGCAGATTCAGTTACACTGGAAGTGCAAGAAACACTCCTCATATCTCTTGGAGGTCACTGAAAGGATAGGCTTCACAATGCCCTCTTTCTTTTGAACCATTATGGATTGTTTTGTCAAAGTAATGCAGTATATTTAGAAGATAGTAAATTCTAGTTATGGTGTAACTTGCATAACAAAAACCCCTATAAAAACTATTAGTGAATTGATCTGCCTACCTCATTTCTATTTTATGACTCCTCTAAAATAATGATACTTTTACTAATACTAATATGAATGAAAACAATATGTTTAATGTTAATTCAAAAGACTTAAAAATTATTATTCTTGGTAATTTTTATTCAGAACAATTTTAGGAAATAAAAAGTGTGCCAAAATGAATTGACAAGGGTTAAAATATAAAATCTAGTCATTTTATAAATTCTTTTCCAGAAAAAATAAATAAAATCTAAGTAAATGCAAATATTTTTGGAAAAAGAAATAACATTTAGGTGTGTTTCTTCCAGGAACTATACAATGTGTGTGCTACAAGTTTCAGTGTTTATATTCATCATAAATATATTTTTAACAGTCTTCTTAAAATACATTGCTTACTTTCCAAAAATGTATAAGTATAGTGAAAAAAACTTTTTATGTAACTGAAACCTATAGGCAACATAGAGTACAGAGCTGAGGTAATATAACAATCCCATATTTTTTATGCAACCTCTTTTTCAACCTCAGAATTTTTCTTTTTCGACAGGTTTTTTATTTGTCCTCTAAAACTATTTGAAAAAGCTTGTGAAACTGCATTTTCTTTTTGATTTAATCCTCCCTAATGCATGGAACACACAAAACTGTGTGGATTTCAGCTGATCTTCCTTACAGTCCATCCAATTATGGATATCAAACAAAATTGTCCTTTAATGCCCTTTTCTTAAAAAGGAACATTTCCTGGATATTCAACAACATTTATGTGTTTTCTCTGGAATCCCAATAATTTTTGTGTGTTGCAGCTGGAGTGATTAAGAGCATGAATTCAATTGTATTGTATGTTCCTTAGTTAAATGTTGCTGCTTTACAGAGCTAGCACTTGCAACCCAAATGGTTTTGTTTTGTTGTTGTTAATGGCATTAGAATAATGGCTACTTTAATAGTGTGTCTTCTGCTATTCAGTGATAATATAGGAATTAAAACAAAACTAAACACATTTCATTCAGTCAAATTGAAGGAAATTTCTGAGCTTTCATTGAATTTCACATGGAAAACTACGTAGAACACTAGGTCTAAGTCTTCGTATTATTCAGGAGAGAGATGGCATCTAATTGATGGCTAAGGACTGCACTGAAATAATCAAATATGGGTGTTTGCTGGAGTTATGCACATTACTGATGTATTATAACTTAATTTAGACATGATTATGGGAAAGGAGTGCCAGAATATAAAAGTGGTTTCTTTCTGGAAGCTGATTAGCTGTATAGGGATTTTTCATGTGCATTTATGTGTATATATTTGCTTACATGTGTACACCCACATACAGTTACACACACATATTGAAATTATTCAGTAAGTAGTTAAGAATAATATTTATTTAAATCTAGGCAATATGAATATATTTTTATTTCTTTAATTAAATGAACAGACTTCCAAACAGCAGATATGTGGATACATTGCCTGCCTCTATGGTCTTTCCTTAACATAGGGCATCCACAGTCAATTCTATGTCACTTTAACAAGCTGAAATTCTAGACAATCATTTTCCTTCACTCTGTTTGAAGTGTCAAATGCCTCATTTGAGCTTTCTTCAGCTGCCAAATAAGAAGTTCTTGTTACAACTATAAAGGCAGCTGGAGAGCCTTGGCCATAGGGATGAGCCAGGTACAGTGTTACGGCAGCCAAACTGCACCAGTGATGGAACCCTTATTTTGGGCATGAAATGTGTCAAGTCTTGCATGCTAGGTGAGACTCAAAGCAAAGTTTTCCAACCAATCTTAGGATAAATGCTGAAAGGAAATTTTGTTTGACTGATGCTCTCTTGAGACTGTAATGAACTGTTGACTTGACCTGATTGTAAAACTATAATAGTTTTCATGGGATAGGAAAACAAGAGCTTTAGAGTTCTATTAAAATGGCTTCATAAATAAGACATACCACTGAGATAATGTCTATTAAAATCTTTATTAATTTGGTTTGAGCTGGAAATTTCCAGAAGGTTAAGCATGTGCTATGTGATACTGAGAGGTCATACAACTGATAATGATTTCTGAAAACTGAGCCCTTTTCCAAATTTAAATGGGGTCAAAAGGTATGTGACAGAGGGAGCAATTGCAAATAAAATGCAAGGAAATGGCATCAGCTTAAGCAGTTGTGGATGATTTTTTGCTGCCATTAGAGGCTTCAGAGTGAATACCTAATATGTAAGCGTGGTATACTGCATGCATGGGACCTGCCTCTATTACATATATGTGATTCATATTGTCTGAATAGGGGAAGATGCAGCATAAATTGTCAATACAACTGGGACAACTCACAAAACCAGAAAATTTGCTTCTGAATGAGATTTTTGTTCATTATGCAAAGGAAATGTGAGCCAGAGGACATGCTTACAGCAGGGTGACTTCTTAATTTCTGATAGATTTGTGCATGGCATTGGAACAAATCTGGGAATACAAGGTGACTGCACATGCATAGATAAATGAAATAAAATACTTTTTAATAGTTTATTAACACATTGATCATTGTTTCAAAATCAAAACCTTTTAGAGATGTTTTCTGACTTAATGTTTGCAACTGCATTGCTTAGAGTGCTTCTTACAGGGAAAAAACATAGCCCCCATGAAATCCTTCTTTGTTAATACGATATTGGCTGGAGCTCTTTTCAAAACCACACACACACATATATACATATATATATGAAAAAGAAGCAGTTTCTGACAGACAAAAATCCTTTGCAAAAGAGGCTTGACAAAGTTCAGTAATACATTACAGCTTGCTCTTTTCTCTCAGCAGTGAATGGAATTGTAGGACAAATGGAAAGAGATCACCTGGCCTTTAAAATATGCGTTACAAAGTCACATCTTTTTCTAGTAATTGTCATTAACAATAAAGTTTTTTTCTAAAACACAGTGAACTTTATGCAAATGTATTCTTCAGTAAAGCTATGCTATCTACAGCATATTTAACATATGTAATTAAGTAGTTCCTAGCCTTGACCGTTTGGGAAAAAAATTTCCATCCTAATTATATTTTGAAATATTTTTCTGCTACTTTTCAGTATTATGAAAAGTGAAACACAAACTTTGCAAACAAGGAACTCTGGTCAAACACCAGGTTAGTCAATAGAGATGCTCAGAGAATTCAGTCTTTACTGTACTAGATCATTACCACTACTTCTGGATCCTGGGTTACTGTTGAAATTTACCTTGTTTAATGTGGGATGCATGAGTAAACAGTTCTCAGACTGCAGATGGGGCAAATCCTATAATACAGTGATTATGTTTATTTGGTGTATGGGAACTGAAGGTTAAAATTGCTGCTCCTGTGATTTGGGATAAGGAGAATGTGAGATATGGAGAAAAAATTGGCCCAACCCTGAACACTCACAAAAGAAGCCCCAAAGCAGAGGGAAGTGTTGATCTGTGGGACAATCAGCTGTTGCAGGCAGACAATGAGAGCAATGGGAGTTTCTGAGTTATAATTCCATTCAGTCTCCGAGATTAATGCAACCTTAAACTAACCTTAGAGGCATAGTGAATTTTTTTTATCTTATGACAGGGATTATCATCTTTTTTCAGAAGTCTAAGGACAAATGAATTGACATTTTGAATAAAAAAACGACAACATGGTTGGAAAATTCAAATTTTTGCTCTCTGTGTGAGATAGTCTGAGAACAAATGTCATTGTTGGAATTATTTCAGTAGCTCCAAAAGCACCTAAAATACTTAGGAGCATTGCTTAGAAAAATCACGTGAACCTTTCAAAAATATAAACTTCCAGAAACATACTAATACATGCTGACAGTATCACCCACATGGCTTGTATCAGAAATAGTGTGGCCAGCAGGACCAGGACAATGAAGGTCCCCCTGTACTCAGCACTGGTGAGGCTGCACCTCAAATCCTGTGCTCATTTCTGGGTCCCTCACTGCAAGGAGAACATTGAGGCACTGGGATGCTCTGTTATTGCAGGACAGCAGGGATGGGGGAGCATCTGGCCACAAGTGTGAGGAGCAAATGAGGGAGCTGGAGTTGTTTAATTTGAAGAATATGAAGCTCAGGGAAAATTTTATCACTCTGTAACTACCTGAAAGGAGTTTGTAGCCAGCTGGGGGTTAGTCTCTTTTTCCAAGAAACAAGGCATTGGGTGAGAGGAAACGGCCTCAGGTTTCACCAGCAGGGGTTTAAATTGGATATTGGGAAAAACTTCTTCATGGAAAGGATGGTCAGGCATTAGAACAGTCTGTCCAGGGAAGTTGTTGAGTCACCATCCCTGGAGGTATTTAAAAGATGGTACTTAGGGCCACAGTTGGACTTGATCTTTTTCAGCCTTAACAATTGCATGATTTTATGGCTGGTATGCATGATATGAAAAAAGTCCAATGTGATAGGAGCGCAGAAACTTGGCTTGAGAACTCATTGATGCAATCCATCTTACCAGATCTCAAAATGAATATAAAATCCTCTCAAACTCAAGAACTTAGTTACAAAAGTGTATTCCAATTGCCAATAGGAAAATGGTTGTTTCACAGCATGTAGGAGAAAAAGCATTCCCACTAACATTGTAAATAAATACATACTAAGTTATAGTAATTTCTTCTGGAAATTGATTACAACATGATATTTTACATCTTTGAAGAACAAAAATTGAATAAGAGGTGTTTCAATTATTACAGATAACCTTATGTCACATAGCTTGTTAGGTGATACATCTAATAGCATGATGTGAGCACATTTTCCAAATTCTCATTACACTTGCATTGATTTTATCAGAAGAACACTGACCCATTCTCTTTAATGTGTTTCCCACACTGGGAAGCACATTAAAGAGAAAATCTTTGCATTATGTTATTGATATGTGCATTGAAGATTTTGGGGTGAGATAGTACCCAAACTAAAGTGTTCTGGGACACAACTACTTCTTTCACTCAAAAATACGTGAAATAGAGATTACAGTCCTTATAACTGTACACACAGCTTTTTTCTACAGGTACTGCATATATGGGATCACACTGATTTTGATATTTTTTAGTTCATACAAATAAAAAATATGTGGCAGTTGATTTTATATTTGCCATATGATGATCATATTTTTTATCAAACAATTGAAAGACCACCTCCCTGGGGAAACTAGTATTGAACTTTGTTATGTATGTTCAAACGTGTGTCTATATGTATTCATTGCCTATAAATAACTATTTCTCATATATATTTTACATGAATCAAAAATAGTTTAAGGGTAAGGTTGAGTACTTAGTTTATTTAAATACAAAATTAACCTTATTTGTGTATCACCTGAGAAAGTATTGCACCGTCATTGGGCTATAAGTAATTTGAAACAATACTGAATAAAAGGACCATACATAGATGGAGGCAGAGATTGTGAAAAGGATTACTTTCCTTTATTTTGAAAGTAAATAGGGATTGGAGAACATCTGTATTTCATTGACAGAGATATTTTACTTAGTTAATTATGTACTGGATATATATAATGAATCCACAGGTGTATTGGATAAACAATATCTTTTGTACAACAGCATTGAAGATGGAGACTTTATGAGGAGATAGAGTATCAGTCCCTGCTTTTCACATTTTTGCTCACTAATCATCATCACTGCATACATAGTGGCAGTGCTTCCAGAAAATGTCTGTAGAAAATGTGTACCCAGAAGACAAATAAACTAGTACACTAATCCCAAAAGTGTATATATTAAAAAATCTTAAATGCTTTAGTAATGATGATAGTATTGTGTCTTACAATAATGGACTAAGATTTAATTGAAGTTTTGGATTTTAAGGTATATAAATATAGTTAACAGTGAAATTTAAATGGGAAAATAAAAGGAGTAAATAATATTTATTTAAATATGATATATCTGTTACAAATTTAAACTTCATACATAAACAAGGTAAAGTATGCTGTTCTTTTTCATCATGTATTGAAAAGACACTTCAAAATAAAGAAAATTCAAGAAAATAATGATTAGCATGCTTAGACCATTTTATTTCTTTAGTAGCTATGTTAATTTCTAAGTTAAATTATAGCTTGAGTTTCCTATTCGTGTTTCACTCTTTATCAAGTAACCATTTACATTACAGAGGGCTACTTGCTATGGGAATAAGCACAGTGTTATAGAATGCTTGGATAGCTTGGTGTATTTTTGGTTTTTTAGCCACAAAACAGAAGTATTGCCCAAGGATGGGGATGGTGAAAACTATGTTTATTTCCTTTTGCTCCCATAAGTACAGGCTGTGACACGTATGAGCATAAATGTTTGTGTGTGTGTGCCTGTGTGTGTGTGCATGTGTACACCTCAAAAGTATTTTAAGAAAGTATGTTGAATACAAATTAAAACATATTTTTCCCTAAATTGTCTAATAAAGAAATGCAAGCTCTTTATCATGGTAAGTAAATGTTTTCAGTCAATTTCTAGGTTTTTCTAAAGAGCATGAGAGGAGGTATATTTTCAACAAAGGCTGGTTTTGGACCGATTTCATGAATAGACATTGACTTAACTCTGTTTCACTTTTGTTTACAGCCTTCTTTTAAATATATTTTTGCTCATATGGAAAACAAGATTAAATTATAAGGAGGTCTTTATGGTTTGTCTTGGTCAAATCAAGTTGTGTAAAACTCAAACAATCATTTTATTTGCATTATTTCTATCCAAAATTCAACTTGTGGCTATTTCTTAATAAATTGTAATGACGATGAATAAAATGTTAAGTTATTTAAGAAAGTAAGTCAAGGCATTATTTCCTCAAGGTTACAGAACAGAAAAAAAAAATTGCATTTCTTATGTAAAACATAATTTTGTAATTTTTAACATACTTTTTTGGTTTATATTATTCTTTTTTAATAGCACATTAATTTGATTTTTTTTGAAAAAATCACTTTTAACTAAAGTACTGCATTGTCACAGAATATGATACATTTTTTCAAATATTTTCAATTTGTTCTTCTTGACATTTTATGTTTATGTGCAGTTTGCATCTTTTTTGTTTTTCAATTTCAAATGTAACAGATTTTGACATTTTTGTTACATTTTTTGTACTAGTGGTTTTTTTCTTTTTGAGAACCTGCTGGTTTTGAATTCTCTTTTTTCCCTTTATTCTCCTCCTCAATATGAACACAGGAGCCAACACAAAGAAAAGCGCAGATGATATAACCAGTAATGATCGTGGTGAAGATGAAGGTATTTTTTGTTTTTTCAAAGCCTGACCCTGATGCATGAACATAAACTTTTCAATTTTTGTTATAATAAGAATGAATATTGTTATTATTATTGCTGTTATTTCAACATGATTTTTAGTCCCTTATTTGCAGAAGCTCACATCAGTGTGCTTCTTTATTTTCTTCTTTAGAATTTGCTTTGATTGTTTTTCTTTTTAAAATCTAAATTAGCATATAGATGACTGCAGTTCCTCCGTGACATAAGTGTAAAATTTATTCCTAAATATGTGTGAAGTGAGTAACATAAATGTTATTTGAAACCACATATTTTTCCCCTCTATTCTTTCTTTAGGCTGAGAAAATGGAATTTAAAAACATGCATGTGCTCTTTTCCCTCCTACACATTTTGTATATTCACTTGTTTGAAATTCATGAAAAAACTCACATATATCCTTCCTTTCACTTCCACTGTTTCCCCAGTGCACATGCTGTACATTGATACAGTTGAACTGTGCTTTGTCTTTGCTATTTTTATTTACTTATTTGTATTTTTTTCTCACAGGATGTGGTTTATTTCAGGACACAAAAATAAAGGAAGCTGTTGATGTTGCTTTATTGTGTTTTTCCTGTAATCAGCTAGCCTCTGAGACACATTCATTCGGACTCTGACCACATTCCCACTGAAATCAGTAACAATCATTTTCATTGACTTCTTTCAAAGTTGCACTGGGTTTCCTGAAAGGAAATGCTAAAAGTTCACAGTGAAATACCCCAAAAAAGTTTTAGATGGAAACAATTTTTTTTCTTGCCTTGACGCAACAAATCTATTTAGGATGCACCAAAATAGAAAGAAGTCATGAAATCTTCCTCTATTCTCACCCTTCCTTTTTATTAAAGTTACATTGTCAGCTTACATGTATTTACCAAATAAAGAAAAAAACATTTTCATATTAAATGAGAAGACAAAAATCCTGGATAATTTGTTGGTCTGGCTTCAAAGCAACATCTTTACTAATCCTCTCAGGCTTGGCCAATCCAAAGTGTTATTCCATGTCTTTTTTCCTGGTTTTTTTTTTTTTTTTTTTTCCATCTGACATAATTTCAAATAACTTGGAAACATATGTCCTCTCTCTTTCCCTTAAAATCTTACACACTGCAGTGATGATACTATCACCTCTTTTCCTGGGAGTTCAGGACTATTGTACCTACACTGTCTGTTTATAAAATACCATAATAAAAATCTCAGGTCTTTGATTCACACTGATTGCCCTCTACTCCACTACCTTCACTGCTGAATTACACTTTTTCTTACAACAGAGAAATACTGTGCAGAGTACTCTAGAATTACTCTGTTGCTTTCTGATTGTCAGTTTCCTATTTCTGTGCAACACAGGCTTTTTCAAACGATGGTATTATCATTTCTATACCAAATTCTGAAGTTAATTTTAAAGTAAAGGACAAATAACAGACAAAACCAAAGTTGCTTTAAAGATAAATACTAGATTATGAACACATAATCACTCAACCTTTTTAAAAATTGATAAAATGTTAGGATTTCATGATTAACAAAGGTATCCATTTTAGATCTAAGCATCTAAGCATAAAGCATTGAGCTAATTTCCTTTATGTTGAAAATAATAATGTTCACATTGAAGAGGAAGGGGAAACCTTCTATTGACTTCATCAGTGAAAGATTCAACCCTGAGGTAGAATAAAGTAATAAGAAAAGATTAAATGCAAACAAATCGTGCCATGAGATTTTGGGGAGAGAAGGGAAAGGTAGTTCAGCAACACAAATAATTGTGTTAAATAATTGCTGCTTTCAGGTTCTTTGAGATCTTAGCTGTGCCTTCAGAGAAGAAGCAATTTTATATACTTTGCTGGAAATGCTGACAATAAAAATAAAATAAATCAATCTACTAGAATGCACCTCATTGCTTTAAATGATCTGTTTAATTGCTGAACTACTCTTATCGTCACAACAATTAAAAAGATCTTATCACAAAATCTTTTGTTCTGCTGCTCAAGTATGACGTGTAAAATACAACATGTAAGGATATTTCTTTTCCTGGAAGGGAGGCAGAATCAATTACAAGCCTTAAACTCCGACAAATGGACAGGTGTATATTGCAGCCTGGACATTCCTGAACTCAGCTGGAAATTTGTCATATTTAAGGTGTACGCAGGAATAAAGCAAAAGTGGGACACAGGAATATGATAGTCAAAATTTACCTTTAAATATGCTCTAATTAATTCCACATATATAAAACACTGACTATCTGGTTCCTCATTGGCAATCACATTTTTTATCTCAGTATTTCCTAATCTGCCTAAGGTGAGGGAGGATGTTTGGAAGCTTTTCAAATGTAGATCCCATCCCTCACCTGTAGGTATTTAGCTCAGCTTTTCCTTTGTCTGCAATCCTTCTCCACTCTTCAATATATGCCTATCCAAAAGATTTTTTTCAAAACCTGGTTGAATAATCAGAGCCTCTGCTTTTCCTTGTATGTTGTGCTGTATAATTGAAAGAAGTGCTCTGATTCCATGCAGATAGACTGAATTATTTATAGAAGATTTGTACATCTAATGGTAGCTTTCTGAATTGCCTTCTACCTCATAGAGGAGCTTAACCTCTCATCACAATGTTTTGTAGCAAACATAAATTTCAGATTTAGGTATTCTGAATCATCACTGGCACCAAGAGCTGAACTTTTTAGATTAACCTTCTCCCAAATATACCCCAATCACTGATAAGCACATCTTTATAACTCACTATTACATATGTAATATCAATTTCATTTAACTTTCTTTTAGAATTTTTTAAAGTTTTGTCAATTTCATTGAACTTTCTTTTATAGACCCAGCTGTTTATTTTTTTAAAGTAGCCAGGAATTTTCTACCTATACAAAAGATCATCCATTAACTCAAGTTTGTTCTTTGAGGCTTAGCTGCTACTAGACCAGGAAAAGTGCAACACAAAATACATAATTTGATTTAAATACAAAAAATGTGTGCCATAAATTCACATAAATCCTCTCTGTTAACTCCAAGGCTGTTTAAAAGAAAGAACAGACTGCTATGTTTTCTTCTACCAGAGCAGTTAGAGTTTTTGCTATTATTTCTTACTGAACTATTTGGAATATAATTTCAATAATTATGTCCCACAAGAAATGGGAAAGTATGGATCCTTACTATAATTATATTATTATATGCACAGATATTTCTAAATTGGTATATTTTTGAAACTGAGTATTCTAAAGAAACCAGGATTATTTCATAATTTGTTTTTTTAGGCTTTAAGACATTTCCATTAAAACTAAATTTCCTGTAATACTGAATGCATTAGAAGTGAGACCATTTCAGAGGAAATAGTATTTGAAATTTTAAATTATAAATATTACGCTTGTAGGATGGTCCTGAAATGTGTGAGCTAGTGAGTATAGGGGTGGTGACATTGAAAACATAAGTAATTAAGACTATTGTAAGCACTATTAAAAATTGCTAATGCCATTTTCCTTATGTTTTTATTGCTTTATTGTGTTTTCCTTACTTGAATTTTTTCAGACATTCATGATCAGAACAGCAAGAAACCCGTTATGGTCTACATCCATGGTGGATCTTACATGGAGGGTACTGGAAATATGATTGATGGCAGCATTCTTGCAAGTTATGGAAATGTCATTGTTATCACTATCAATTACAGGCTGGGGGTTTTAGGTAAGTGACTCTTTTCTTCATAGAAATATTTACACAGAAATATTTGATTCCTGAATTTTTCCATTGATCAATCATAGATATTTGGCTCAGTTTTGATTTTAAAACAGAACAATCTCAATGATGGATTTTGAATTCTGTCCATTTTTAAATGGAAACTGGGCTAAACTACATTATTTTTGACAACTGCCTTCACTTTAAAAAGAAATGGACTGGAAATGTATAATGTTTTGATAACTGGTATCTTTTTCTTAAATAATTTCTATTCCATGTTTAAAACAAAAAGGAAGAAGAAAGTCAATCAAGAATGAGTCCTCATGGTTTTAAAACAGTTGGCAATGGCAAGAAGAAGGAAAGTGTTACTATTTATCTGTATTTACTATTTAAATGTATTTACTAATTTTGTGTGCCAATTGATTTTTAGAGATACATACAAAAAATAAAGGTCATATACACTGAAGGAATTTGTGTTGTGGGTAATAAGCAATCAAGAGGTTTTAAGAAGTACAGTGACATTATCTTCAAAAAGATCAGAAACTCCATAATCATGGTGCATAGCATGTACCAAACTTTTGTTCAAAATAAGGTTTATTTATTTTTTGAGGTTCTGCTTTTCCATAGAAAAAATAAAATCTAAAAAATGACAGGAAATGGCAGACATTAGAAATATTTGTTATCTTAGTGAAAAAGCTTATAGTTTGTATAGAACAGAATACAAAATGCTCAAATGCTCATATTTCTGGCATTTTAGATACACAAGCTAAAATACAGTAATTTTATTTGTGTGTCTTTTTACAAGGACTTTTGATCTTGTTTTTTTTTAATAGCAAAGCTGATCTATTTTCATAGTAGGTAGTGATTTGGAAAACAGAAGTCTTCTCTTGCTGAACTATCTGTTCATGCTGTTCATGTTTTTCAACAACTTAATAGTTCATCAGAGTACTGAGATTTCTTTTTGTCCCTGATTTTGATTATTCATTAAATAGAAACGAGTATTTTTTTCTATGATTGAAAGAGATTTAAATTTAAACCCAGAAATATAAAAAGATATCTTGGTGTATTTATGCATGCAGTATTGGTACTCAGAAACACCCAAACAAACAAACAAAAAATAAACAAAAAACCAACCAAACAAACAAAAGGACAAAAAAGGAAGAACTGAAGACACAAGAAAACAAATTGCAGTTTTGGTTTTTGTCAAACAACATATATAGCCAGAATCTTGGTAGTTTTTCATCTGTAAAAAAGATTATTTAATGCATCTCTTTAAAAAGTTTTCTCTTGGTTTCTTACAACTAACATTGTTGAAGGATACAGATGAGCGTAAACCACTATAAGTGGTTTAAAATGTGTCATTGCCTCTCTGTATTTTATAAATCTAAAGGGAAAAGTGCAATATTTTCATTGGTGAACTCCTATTTTATGTATTTAAATTGAAAACAAAGAAAAAAGAAGAAAGAGTCAGAATGCTGTTTTTTTTAATTGTGCAATTCAGGCAAAAAGGCACAAAACAGGGACATTTATAGGAGAAAGAGAAAAGTAACAGTGGTCAGGATTTTAAATGGATTAGGAAAAATACATATGTGTAT
Organism: Melozone crissalis; assembly: GCF_028551555.1. Taxonomy (NCBI): domain Eukaryota; kingdom Metazoa; phylum Chordata; class Aves; order Passeriformes; family Passerellidae; genus Melozone; species Melozone crissalis. Next base: position 53,599,206 of record NW_026535791.1, on the reverse strand, counting down.
TGACATTAAATATTGCTTCTCAACAGTGGCAAATGTAACTTTCAAGACACTAAGGAATTTATTCTTTATTACAAAATTCTATGTTTGAATTAGAAAAACAGAAGATATTCAGAAAATGTGTATACACTTAAAAATCAGAGGAGATCTGTTTTATGAACATATTTGCATTTTTTTCCTCTGGGGTAAAATGTAAATTTGATCATTGAGAGCTCATTAGGCTCTCCCTGGACATTGGAAAATATTAGGTGAATTCCATGTATTTTTGCTTCATGAGTTAAAAAAAAAATATGAAAAAGAAAGCACAAAATTCTTCAGAAAAACAGCCACGTGTAAAACAAACATGACTATTCATAAGAGTTTAAAAAGTAATGTTAATTTATGACATATGATTTGAATACTAACAATATTTGTATCCTTTTCTTCTAGTCTGGGTAACTGGAGGCCATATTTCTGTAAATCTGGTGTGTTTCAATGGTGTTTGATTTGAAAGTGCATATACAAGGTCACATACAGACCTGTTGTTAATGACAGAGATGTGTAATTCTATCACTATTATCTCACCCTGTAATGAAGGAATAGACATCTAATTTATCACAGTACTGAATTGCTGGAGATGCTTAATTCCTCTGGAAAATTCACTTGAATGGACAAGAATACTGAATCTTATACTCTCCATAAATGTTAGTACTGTTCTTGAGGCACATTATTTTTCTTTCGGTCTACAGTGTGTCATTAATAGCAGTGGATAGAAAAAGTATTAGGACCACACAGATGACTACTGGATGATGTTACTCAGACAGATCATAACACTAAGAAAAGTTTTGGGTTCAAAAGGACCTTCCAAGACCATCCACTCCAACCCTGAAGCCATGGGAAGGGACACTGGTTACATCAGGTAGCTCAAAGCTCAATCCAACCTGAGCTTGAACACTTCCAACAGTGAAGCATCTATAACTTCTCTAGGCAACCTGTTCCAGTGTCTCCCCACACTCATAATATTTTTTTTTCCCCTGTCCTGCCACTGTGGGCTTGATTAAACGTTTCTCCATCTTTCTTGTGACCACCCTTCATATATTGCAAGGCTCCAATAAGGTCTCCTAGAAGCATTTTCTTCTCCAGATTGAACAGTCTCAGTTAAGCTTTTCTGACCATTTCTGTGGCCCTCCTCTGGACCTTCCTTAACAGATCCGTGGCTTTCTTTTTCTGGTCTCTACGAGAGTAGAGGGACAGGATCACCTCCATCACTGCTGGCCACACTGTTTTTGATGCAGCCCAGGATGTGGTTAGTTTTCTGCACTGCAAGTGCATATTGCTGTCTCTTGTCCAGTATTTTCATCCACCATTATCCCTAAGTCATCTCATTCATCTGTCTGTAAAATACTGGAGTTTCTTCCAATGGTGGTACAGGACCTTGCACTTGGCTTTGTTGATCTCGAGGTTCCCGCTGGTCCAGTTTTCAAGCCTTTCAAAGTCCTTCTGCATGGCATCCCTTCTCTCTAGTACATCAAGTACAATACTCATCTTCGTGAAGTCCACACACTTCCTGATGGTGCACTTAATCCCACTGTCTATGTCCTTAATGAAGGTATTAAATGGCATTGGTCCCAGTGTGAACCCTAAGGGACACCACTGGTAATTACTTTGCACTTGGATATTTAGTTGTTGACTGCAAGTTTTGAGTACATGGCCATTCAGCCAGTTCATTATCCATCCAACAGTCTATCCATAAAATTCATATTTCTTTAATTTATTGTCAAGAATGTTATAGGGGATTTAAAAAAATTTCTTAAAAGCATCCAGGCAGATAACATCCAGTCAATAACATTGATTGCTCTTTGCTTGCTACTGATGGAGTCACATTATTGTATATGGCCTGTCATTATTGTAGCTAAGCCAGACACGACTTGCCCTTGGTGAAGCCATGATGCTGTCTGTAGTCAAATTTCTGTCTTGCATATGCTTCAGTATAACTTCCATAAGGACCTGTTCTGTGATCTTATTGGGCATGGAGGGGAAGCTGACTGGTCAGTACTTCCCAGGATCCCCCTAAGTATCCTTCTTAAAACAGATGTGATATCCCCTCAGTCACTGGGGCCTTCCTCAGGTTCTCTGGTTTTTCCAATATGGTGGAAATTGGCTTAGTGTCTGCATCTTTTATTTCCCTCAAGAGTTTTTGTTGGATCCCATGGACTTCTGTATGCTCAGGTTCCTCAGGTGATCTGAAAACTGATCTACTACAATGGTGGAGATTTAATTCCCCCAATCTCTGCCTGAAAATTTGGGGATTTGACAGATGTAGGAAGAGAGATTACCAGTGAAAACTGAGAAGGAAAAAAAATGTTTTAGTAGCTCAGACTTCTCCATGGCATTTTTCAATAGTTCTCTTTTCTTATTTATTGTGTGAAGTACATCTTCCTTTTCTGAGCAACATATCTGTGAAAGCCCTTCTAGCCAGTCTTCATATTCCTTGCCTAATTCAGCTCCAGCTGCACCTTAGTTTTTCTAATCCCTTCCCTATATATCTGGACAGCATCTTTATCTTCTTCTTAGGATATATGTCCCTGTTTCCACTTCCCCAAAGTATGGCTACAACCGAGAAATTAAAAATTCTGGTGTAAAGTAAATGAAAAGACAGACGTCTGAGTCAGAAAAGACACTTTTTTAATGTAGATGTAACATCATGACATTCAGAGCTATAAAACCTTTTTAACTGAATAGTAGAGACAAATATTTTCATGTCTATCTTTTCTCCTTGCATATGGGTAAAATATAAGTCTTTAGATTGTGCACTGAACAATATGTATCTGTAACTCTAAAAATACCTCCTGTCTTAGAGGACTGCAGAGATGCTCTGGGAATAATTTCCTCACCTCTCTCTTTCTCTCTTAACTAAACATCCCAAAAAAGCAGACAGATTGGCCCAAGGCTTTCCAACATTTCAATTCTCTCTCTCTCCTTTGAGTTCTAGAATTTCCTCTAATTTATAGATCCCCAACAATGCATGCAGCAATAATATGAGTTGTTATTTAGATGGCCATATTTTCCCTTTATGTATAAACATGCATTTATCAAAATGCATTTCATGGATAGGATACTTTTGGGACAATAAAAAAAATAAATTACATTTGCCTTCTACTTATTGTAGTGTGCACTGTTTGAGGGGTGCTGTGGTGCTGAGTTTAATTACTTGTACTCTTCAAGGCTTGTGAGGATGCTGCCCCTGCCCTGCTAGGCAGTTTCTGCTTTTACTCATACCTCACCACAGTGACGACTGAAGATGCTACTGGAGCTACAGGAAGCTGCTAAGTTGTCCCAGTGTGAGGCAGTGCTCCTGTGTACTGAAAAATTCAATACTGTAAAACACAGAAGTACTAAATCCCATGGTGGTCCCCAACCCTCACTACATGCTTTGAGCATTGTGTAACTTTTTATTATACATGTAAGGTTTTCAAAAACTGAGTTGAATTTTCAAAATTACAAAGCTATTTGGAGAGTTATCTATCAAAAATAATAGAAATTTATGAGAGTGGGAGGAAAAATAGATATCCTAATTAAAAGTGTGCTGTAGTGTTACCAAATATTGAATGGTTTGAATAAGCTGGCTCACTCAATCTAGATACTGCTCAATTCCTCTTTATTGTCTACATTCTTAGTCTTTTTGGATATGCTTTTAGAAGTAGCAACATCTTTCCAACACAGCTATAAGCACTCTTTTAGTGCCTTTTCCAGGATTATGTTGGCAGGAAAAATACAAAAGAGGGATTTATTTTTAGTGTTGTTTTACAGAGACACGACCTGAATCATCCATCTCATGGTGATATTTCAATCTGTGGAATCTCTGTTTAGATTGTATAACAGCAGAAAGTACACCTGACAACTCACTCTCCCTAAAAAAAAAATAAAATGAATCCAGAACCAAAACAAAACCTCAAAACAATAAAATCAAAGTCCTATAGTACTACTTTATACAGTTAAATTCAATCACAGTGTTACACATTTTCAAGAAAAAAAAAATTAAGCAATTGTCTAAAAAGTTGCCATATTCAAAGAGGAATGTTCTTGTGTGACAGAACCAGAGATGATTTCCAGAAATATGTATCAGTCATTTGGAAGCCAGAATCTTACTACAGAAAAACAAGAAATGCAAAAGCTGAGATAAATTCTAGAAACATGAATTAGATATTTTGGAAGGCAGAGCTAACTGAAATATCTACTGCAGTAAAATGAGACACACTAAGAGTTCAGAACTGTAAAATTGAATTAGCATTTCCAAGACCCCTTGCAATTTTCTTCCTCTTAGAATTCTAAATCATGCAGATAAGAATAGACTATCTCTCATCTATCTGCCTTTTTGGCAATGAGCATCCATTTTAAATACTCTGTCTGAATAGGCTGGACTTCCTTTTAGCTGAAATTATATCCACATGCAATTATAATCTCTATAAGTAATCACATTAGACAGTGAAATATAAATCAAGTTTGCAAGGAAGCTCCATATATCTTCAAGTTAGTGAAAACCTGAGCTTGTGCTAGTTCACTGGGTGCCTGTTGTGCAAGTTACAACACTGACAAAGTGTATGTTGTAAATGACCTGCTTAGGATTTGACTGATGGTTATAGGTCCATTCCAGCTGAGCTGCATGGTGTTCTATTCTATTCTATTCTATTCTATTCTATTCTATTCTATTCTATTCTATTCTATTCTATTGTATTTCATTCCATCCTATCCTATCCTATCCTATCCTATCCTATCCTATCCTATCCTATCCTATCCCATTCAGCAGTAATCAAATAAAGCAAGCAGTATGTGACCCCAGGGCCAGATTCTTGTGTACTCTACTCTACAAGATATTGAACTTTACCTTGAATAGTGTAATTGCTGCACAGAATAACTCTGTATTTTAAATTTTGATATACAGATATCTGTTCCCCTTGTGCCTCTGGACAGCCCTCTCTACCTCCACTCTGTGTGATTCCACTAGTACAGGAAACCCAAGGTGGTCTCCTGGTAGAAAAGGCCAGAGGTAATAAAACATGGGAATGACCCAGGAGCTGGAGTGTGCTAAGTAAATAGATTTCATGCTTAAATGTTACAGGCCTTGCAAGGGTCTTCAGGGTGAGAGAGAGACGAGAATGTTGACCTCATGTTCAGAAGGCTTGATTTATTATTTTATGACATATATACTACATTATAACTATACTAAAAAGAATAGAAGGAAAGTTCTAAGAAGCTAGCTAAGCTAAGAATAGAAAAGGAATGAATAACAAAGGTCTGTGTCCAGGCAGAAAGCAAGAACAGATCTGCCGTGAGTGGTCAGTAAATCCAAACATTCACCCGAGACCAATCACGGACGCACCTGTTGCATTCTACAGCAGCAGATAACCATTGTTTACACTTTGTTGCTGAGGCCACAGCTTCTCAGAAGGGGGAAAAATCCTAAAGAAAGGATTTTTCACAAAAGATGTCTGTGACACTTAAACAGAAAGGAGGCTTATTTAGACTCATTAAGGTTACTGTGGCTTTTTATATTGTTGAAGCCAATACAAACTTCTCTACATATCCTCACTCACATCTCTAAGCTTCATGCAGATTTCCTGGCCAGTTTGATCTCTCATGTTTCTTCGCAGCTGGCTAACAGTGTGTTAGCTAATGTCAGTTTTCAAAGCTGATTTTCTAGTTCAGTGTAATTCCTAATTTCCCAGAATGACACCTGTTAATCTCACTGCTATTAACATATTTTTGTAAACATTGTGAAGATGATCATTAATTCTTTTATTTCTTTTGGTAAAATGTACATTTTTCTTATATTTTAATTATATTATTACAGTCACAGAAATTGTGTTTGTGCAAATGCAGCACATAAGCTCTATCCATATACCGTTTAATTTAGACTCTTCCATTTCAAATACCAGAAACAACAAATGCTAAGTAACAGTGTCATCAGAAGCTGTGTGTAGACTCATAGAGCTTCTAAAATTAGGTATATTGTTTGTTGAAATGTAATTGCCAAAAATGAAATTTAGCAAGAAACTTTTGACAGAGAGTTCCTTTTACCTAAAAGTAACAGAATCCAGTTTCTCCAGGCTTGATGGATTGACTCAGTTGACTATGACAGTAGAGCACGGTCTTATAAAATAATTTTTATTGTAGCCTATATAGTTAAAAAGATCAAAAAGCTACAAGACAGTGTAAAGGACCCTTTGGGCCCTATCTGTGAGCCAGTTACTAACCCAATGCATGATGTGCTTACCCAGCAGTGTGCTGGACATGTTATCCAGAAAGATACTGTGAGAGATATGCTTTTAGTACTATTATGAAGATTCTGGCTGACTAACAGAAATGCACGTTAAATCTATCATTTTGTAGGAGACAATATTTTATACAGAAATTGGAAGGGGAAAAAACCAAGAAAAAGAAAAAAAAAAGTGTAATTTATTCTAAACACCCCTTGGAAATGAGCTTGTTAACATAATCAGAATGACAATAGTGTGTGTGAGGTAAATGTCTTTATATTGTTCACAAGGAGATAGTGCAGTGGTTAAAAGAGTTAAAAGATGCAGGATTTCACCAGCTCTTGGAAGGATAGCAAAATAACTGCATTTTTTCCCTCAATTATTTTATACCTTCCACATAATTCCTTGCAATTAGAGCCTAGCAGACACTGAAGGATTAAAATACCTTTACTGCTTTACAAAACCTATTCACATTGTATACAATATACAATATACAATATACAATATACAGAACTAAAAACATGCTTCCAGTGTGGATTTGGAGTTTCCATTTTAGAACAGATGTGGTTTTTTTTTTTGCTTTAATATCTCCAAAAGCCTCTGTAAAATATATGAAAATATTGAATGAATAAAGCTTTCTGGTGGATGTTAAGTGCATTCTTCAATAGATATCCGCAGGTAAAGGTTAGCAGTTGAGAAAGGCTATCCATTTTCATCTCCTCACTTCTGCTTTCTAATTGAAAATTATGGTTTCTATTCCATTTAGGAAATCAAAATAATGTGTCCTTTTGGCTTTCATTGGTGTCAAGTCTCCTGTGATAGCTCTTGTTCATTTGAAGCTCACATTGATTAGGAGAAAGCATAACAGTACTGGATGCAATAAAATTACTGTTGGAAAAGTGAGAAGGACAAAATTATTTAAGAATTTTCCATTTTTCTGCTCCCCATTTTCTCATCATCTGTGGATTGTATTATGTATGTTTCCTAAAACTAAGTACCGTCACTTTTGGATCTGGGAAAAGGTAAAATAAATAAATACTTATACTTCTGAAGAATTTTAGAGACAAGAATAAAACCAGAAGGTACCTAAGTTTTGTCACTCATACAATCATATTTGCATAAAGTCAGATTTTAGCCATGTAAAGAAACAAAACCAATTTCTGTAAATTTAATGAATAAGTTTGGGTCTTCATTTCTGCTAGAAATATAAATCAATGTTTAACACTTACTCAGGTGTGTGACTCCTTTTGAAACAATTTAAGTATGATTTTTCATATTTCACTCTGTTCCATGTAAAACAAGTTGTCTGATTGTAAATATTTGTGCTCCTTGAAAATATTCCTACATTTTATAGGCAAGTGGGTATCTAACTGCATTATGTCTCTGTTATAATCTCATTTCTAATGACTAGTTCTGCTTCTATCAGAAGATATTTCAGTCAAATAAGAAGGTAACAAATAATACATTGATTTACAGAGATTGTCTGGCCCACTGCCAAATATCACATTGAGACTTAATAGTCATGAGAAAAATTTCGTGCCCTTATACTTTCAATGGGATTGCCTTAGTCCCCAGCAAGACATAATCAGTGAAGATTTTCTTCTGTTGAGAATCTTTCAGGGAGAAATGCTGTCATTAAAACTTTATGTTGTTGATACAGATGACTTAGCTGCTGTAAACTTCTAAGAGATTTGACTGTAAAGCTCCTTAACTTCTGTCTAGTTTTCCTTTTACCAGAAAATATTGAGAGAATTCCTGTTTCTTGGACAGAGGGGAAACAAACCAAACCAGCAACAAAAAAAAAAAGCCACACTTTCTGCATGCTATTTTTATGTTACTGTGGGAAGTAGGAGGATTCAAACACCCATTCTGCCCTAGATTGTTAATTGTTTTAAATCAAGGGCTTGGATTAGTCCTTGATAAAATTACAAGGAATTCAATTCTGAATATCCTTGAATAAAGGGTAGCTTACAGATGTTATGCTCCCAAAATAGAAGAGAGAAAAAGCTGTGACTCATAAGGTCCTAATTTCATCTTTACTTTTCCCTTGCTCTCGGGAGAAATTACATTGCTTCAATTGATGACTTCTCTAAGAAGAAAAAGATTTCTCTTTTCTGCTAATGTGCATTACAGAGTGATAAAAAAAATCAGTTTTTTTTCATAGCAATAGAGTGACAGGAGAATAATTGCTTTTTTCTATACAACCACAACCAGGAGCTCATGGCACTTTGTATCTGCTTATGTATATGCACATGGCCTCTACAATGCTAGACTCAAGATTGTTTCTTTCTGAAATGGTCTTATCTTCATTTTCAAATGCTGTGACTCTGTTTTTAAGGAAAGAATATTTCAATCACTTATCTTGGTGCATGGAAGTTTCCGCTGTTTTTCAGAATGTCAGAATTTGAATTATTTGGTTATTTTGTGGAGAAAGAATAAGGGGGCCTTGGTGAAAAACCTTTTCTCTTATGCATTTGAGCCCTAGCACCAGCTTTGGTGCCACCCTCTGGATGGATTCAAGGATTTTCACATTCTTTTTAAATCACGGGGCCCAGAACTGCACTCAAGGTGAGGCTGAATGAGGAGGGATAGCTCTCTGGTTTGGGCAGCTGGTGATGCCCTCCAGGATGGGGTTTGTCCTCTTGGCTGCCCAGGCACCCTGCTGACTCCTGCTCAGCCTGCTGCTGACCAGCATCCCCAGATCCCTCTCTGCAGGGCTGCTCTCCAGCTGCTCCTCTCCCAGTGTACACATCTGGTTTTTTCCTGTGATTTTAGTCAATGCTCAATTGAAATGCAAGTTAATTTTACTGAGACCTTTATAGTGCCTACTGAAGCCAGCTAGGCATGCCTGTGGCTGATAAGAGAGAATAAAATCCAGCTAGACTTCTACTTTTCAATAAGTATCAGTAAGTTTTCAGTAAGTTTTATGTCTTAGGCATTCTAAAAATCTTAAAAAAAAAGAAGCTATTTAATAATTTATCTTCATAAACAATATTTTTTATTAAAATTACTTTGCCCCTCTTTATTGCCTTCACAGAGGATATGTGCATGGACAACACTTAGAAGAAAATATTCCAGGGATTTACTTCAAATATAGTCTTCTGAAAGAGAAACTTTATGGGGAAGATAAAAATCCATTGTGCATACTGCTAAAATAACACAGACTTTGAACTACTATTTCTTCTTCATAACTGCATGCAGTATATTCAATAACCTGTGGGACAAATTTTTCTGACATTCATGATTAAATCCTCCTGCTGTTTAAATCAGTACGACTTTTGTCTTTCAATTTAAGGTATCCAGTTTTCATCTTCAGATTGTCTTCCTTAAAATGCAATATCTTCTCTTACTGCAGAGAAAGTCTTCCTTTCATTTTAATAACTTGAATCTGAAATAATTTGCAAAGATCACAAGAGGAAGAAAATCACTCCAACAAAGAAGCATCTCAGTCTGGTAATCAGCTAGCTATATAGCTGAATCATCGAGGACAAATTGCTTGCATCTTGGTATCTGCCAAAAGATGATACCTAAAAGAAGACTATATTAAAATTCTCCTATCTGGAAACACTTTCTATGTCATCTCAATGAAGAAAAATTTCATTTAGCAACATAAAAAGACCAGTCACCGCAGAAGTTCTAAATTGGTGACATTTTACCCCTTCCACATTTTAATTTTTTCCTCCAAAGGCAGTACTCAGAATGTATGACTTTGATATACCCTGCCTAAGAGAAATGAAACTGATGTCTTAGAGAAATAATATATAGAGACGTACTACTTTAGAAATTCTGATGAATCACATATGCATTTTTCTATTTATAAGAAGTAAATGAAAGACAAGGTCAGAAAAATCCTGCAATAGATTCATGTAATGGCCTGGATTGTAAGGCACCTTAAAGGTAATTTAATTCCAACCCTCATGCCACGGGCAGAGACACCTTCCCCCAGACCAGGTTTCTCAGAGCCAGACCCAACCTGGCCTTGAGCATTGCCAGGGAAGGGGCATTCATGGCTTCTCACCAGTAAAGAATTTTTTTCCAATATCTGATCTAAACCTATTCTCAGTTTGAAACCATTCCCACCATTCCCACCTATCCTGTCACTTCATGCTCTTGTAAAAGTCCCTATGTATCTTTCTGGCGGGACACAATTAGGTCACTCCAAAGCCTTCCCTTTCCCAGGATGAATAATCCCAATTCTCCTGATAGGAGCGGTGCTCCATACCTCTAATCAATTTAGCAGCCCTCCTCTGGATTCACTCCAAAAGGTCAATGTCCTTCCTGTGCTGGGGATTCCAGGGGAGTCTCACCAGAGACCAGAGTTTAGGGACAAAACCACCTCCCTCAGCTTGCTGGTCGTGCTTCTTTTGATGCATCCCAGGATATCATTGGCTCTCTGAAAGGCAAGCACACATTTTAGGGTCATGTCCAGTGTCTCACCCACCAGCAGCCCCAAGACTTCTTGGCAGGGCTGAGAAAATAAGAGCTAGTGATGTTGTCAAATATAGTTTGACATAGTTACAATTTAATATATTTTACTTAGGAAAAAACTGACCATCTTTTCTTTTCTGGTAAAATGAAACATGCTTAGTGTTGCTTATAGGAAAAGCAAAACTGCATAAAAAAATTCTGAGTCTCACTTATCACTACCACATAGCATTGGTTAAAGTGTACTGAAAAGTACAATAGGAAAAATTAGAGTCAGCATGTGTCTGAGAAAATTGTGATTTTCTGACTTTCCTTGTTTTTAATTTGTAAGGACATCTCCAGCATGGTCTTGAACTGTACCAGTATTCAAAAAAAACTACACCTAATTCAGTGTGCTGTAAGTTTATATTCTAGATAATTGTTTTCCATTTTTCCTGGTGTATTTTTCTTGACACTTCACTGAAATAGAATAATCAATACAAATCAATCAAAATCACTTATGACATCCTACATGTGGCAAGTCTGACTGGCAGATGTTAAACAAATTTGTTTACATTTATAAAATATATGGGAGATGTACTGGATGTAATGTTAGAACTTCAGTTTTGAAACATCAAGGAAGCCGTGCTTATAGATAAAAAATCCTTTTTTGATCTTCTTGAATACATTATGAACTACAGTTTAGAGGGAAACAGATAATTTTGAACATAAGACGCCGCAAAAGTTATCACATATTTACATCTATTGTTTTATAGTGGTTGTGAGATGGAATATTATTAAATGTCTATAAGTAGAATTCACTGTACAAGACAAAAACGTGTTTAAAGAGGTTTATTTAAGCAGAACTGTCAACTTTGTGTATCACTCAGGGGATTAGGAATCAGACTACATCATCTTAGGTAAAGCTGTTCATTTACGGAGCTTCTTCACAGAGAAATGTGTATACCGATGTTGAAAATGAGGAAAAGTAGTGAAGTAGCAAGAGGTGATAATTTCACAGACATTCAGAATATCAATGGTGAATTCTAGAATACATTTTTTAAAAGTAATGACTATTTGAAAACAGCTGCTGCAGAAACCTTCTACATGATCAACACATAGGTATGGACACAGTCAATTCCCTTTAAAAAAAAGGATTTCAGGATGTTGTCATGATTTCATCAAGCCCCACTCAGCTTCTCACTCACTCCTGTACCTGTGAGATCAGGGAGAAAACAGGAAGGAAAGAAGCTAGATAAGTCATGGGTTGAGATGAAGACATTTTAGTTGTGAAAGCAAAAGCCACACACACAAACAAAGCAAACCAAAGAATTAATTTGGTGTTTCCCATGGGCAGGCTGATGTTCAGCCGTCTCCAGGAGAGCAGGCACCCATCACATGCTACAGTTATTTGGGAAGACAAATACCATCATTCCAAATGTCCTCCCCTTCCTCCTCCTTCCATCCACTTTATATGCTGAGTGTGATTTCATAAGGTCTAGAATATTCCTGTGTTCAGCTGGGGTTGTCTGACCCATCTGTGTCTCCTTCCTGCCCCCCTTGCAGCCCCAGCTTTCTTCCCAGGGTGGCAGCAGGAAAAGCAGAAAATGCCTTGGCTCTGTAACTATTACTCAGCAATTACAAAAACATCTCTAGTAACCTTTGCTCAGCACAAATCCAAAACACAGCTCCAATTTAACTCTATCCCTGTCAAAATTGACACATATGTAACTTTTTTTTTTATTGAAGTATCCATAGGTGATCTTTTATACCACATGGGGTTATTTGATTCAACAGGAAATTAGTTTAAGAAGTTTCCAATTTTGGCCAAGTGAAGAAAGCATACTCTTAATAGAAATGGAAATATTTTAATCTTTCCCTAATTTTCTCCCATCTTGTTCAGTCACTGAATAGAAAACTATGTATGTGCTTAAACCAAAGCAGTTTATTTTTCAAATTGCAATGTATAAAATGGGTGCTTATCTGAAACTGAAATTTCTTTTTACAGAGCTAGTAAGAAATAGATAAACGTTTCCCCTTTTAAATAATAATCCTTTATTACTTGAAACAATAATTCATTTTTTAAATTAAGAAAATGCAATTTTAGGAGATTTTGCAGGTGTGAGTTATGCCACTTCTCAATTAACATCCTCATATATATATATATATATATATATATATAAAGCAAATCACTTTAAGAAAATATGGATGAGTTGAAAAAAAAACCCCAAATTTTATATATCTGTTGTGATCCTAAATTGTAACATCTTTTAAATTTTTATCTTTCAGAATAAGAAAATGTTGCTAAGCAGAATGTATGGTTAGCAGATACAGTGATTATTAAAATACTGGCCTTTAAAATACTGTGGTCCTAATAGCCAGGATAACAGAGAAGAAAAGAACTATTGAGTAGAATGTTAATTTCTTCCTATACTGCTTTTACACTTTTATATTTTATATTTTACACAGTTCCCTAATTTTTTCTACAGTGGAAATAAGGTCAAACATTTCTAAGAGCAGCTGTTACAAGAAATTTCTTCTTGCATGGACGTTTCCCCTGGGCAATGACTCTTTTCTGTCCTGTAAAATAGGAGATTTTTTCATTAAAGTAGCACTTTAAATATTGAAGCCTCTAAGACTAGTGCAAAGATAACAATTTTTTATCCTGTAAGACCAAGAAATTGCTGAATGCCAACAAGCATTCCCTATTTGGAATCATCCAAACTTATGAGTACTTAAGGAACATATTTAACACTATTCACTGTTTAGCTCAGGGAGCAGAAAATCCCACAGTATGGTTCCTCCATCCTGAAGTGGAAGAGTGAGGTCTTATGTAAAGCCATAACTCCTGATTCTCAATTCTGCCAAGAACAGTAATTTCAAATAGAAATTGCTCTTTTTTTCCATATTCTTTTTATTGTTGTCATATTCAGCTTTAATTAGAAGTTACACCTCAGTCATGACTTTATGTGGAAATTTCAGATCATATGAAGTGTTTACTGACTTTGAAACCCCTGCAAAATCTTTGACCCCTGAAGTTTTTCTTCTCCCATTTCCCTTTTAATGATAGATTAGGGCACAGGATGGGGAACTGGGATAACTTGCCTTGAACTATGCAATGAGTAAACCAGAGGTAAAATTCCTTCTTTTAACCCATTCTGGCAAACATGCAACTCTGGACTGAGTGAAAGCATTTCATCTGACTGAAAGCAGTTTTTGCAGATCATAGCTGTAGACTCCAGCAAGCTCATCCATTTTACCTATGGCTGCATTAGAACTGGCATATGCAAGAGAACAGTAATGGCGTCATGCAGCCTGAAGTTTAGAAATAACATAAAAGGAATACATCAGAGTCCCATTCTTAGATGTTTCCAATATAATAAGTATAAATTTCTAAAAATGAACATGATAGCATCAGAAACTGTACACACCATGTTCTTTGCTCATCAGATTCTTTGATCATCGGCTTCTCATATCACTTTTTCTGAAAGATACTGCTGTAACTTTGTCATATTTCTCATAATGTCTTCTTCTGGTACCAGGTAGGTTGGGCATATCCCTGAAAAGATGCTTAGTCAAATGCAATCAAAATGATCATGAATATAAAGCTTGTAAAAAATGAAAAGACATCCTTGAAACAGTTTGATTTTTTTTTATTGTGGACCTGACTATGCCTTAATTTATTTCACTGCATGTATTTATTCTGTGTAATATTTTCAAAGTAATACTCAGACCATGTTAAATAATGGATATACCAATTGCAGTGCAAAACAGAAGAGAAATTTTTAAAAGTCCAATATTTTCATCCATGAACTCTTTTTGGTGTATTCTATCGCCTATGCCACATAAAGCAGTAATCTTTGTCCCATTGATGCAGGACATGAAATGTCATATTTCCTGAAGTTGATTGCTTTCCTGTATTCCTCCTATTTATGCCATGTATCTTTGTTCTTCCTGGTAACCCAGGAATCACATTTGAATCCTCTTAGTCAGAGGTGACTGTTGGGTATGTATGAGCATCAGACGTGTCCCGCATGCTGCCGAGGGACGGCAGGGCTGAAGGTTACCCCTGACACGGCTTCAAGGTCTGATTGCACATTGTGCCACAGTCATTTTCTGTGGATCCTGCACATGGACTGGCTGGACTGTTATGTTCAAAGGGATGATTGGCTTCTATAAATATGAGAATTACTAATAAAATAGGAAAGAGCAAAACTGAATGCCAGGAGCAGATAAAATACTCAGATGCCAGGAAAAGAAAAGGCAGGCACAACCAAGTTTGAACTAGATAATCACCATGTGGAATTGAGGCAGAATTAGGTGACAAGAGTTAAGATGAAAGGATCTTTAATTGTTAGAGTATTTATTAGGTATTTAATTATTTTTAAGTTATTTTTGAATATCATATCCTTTAAGTTACCATGCAATTTTCCTCCTATTTTTGGGTGGCTTTTTTTTTTTTTTTTTTTGTTTTATTTTTTTAATTGATTAATTATTTAAAGCTTCAGTGTTTTTATATGACAGAGGCTGAGCAATAAGAATATCTGAATGAAATCTGTAAGTGTATTCTGAAGGGAAGGCTTCCATACTGTGACAGAGGTATTGGGCATGTGACTATCACTAAGGTGACACCCGACTTACCCAGTAAATGTGTTTCATGTGTTTAGAAAATATCCTGATCTGGAAAGCATGGTCTGTGCCAAGAACAAGGAACCCATTAAAAAAATATAGAGTATTTACTTTCAAAACAGCTTTCTAAAACGAAAGAATAAATAAATAAATAACAACACATTAGGCCTGCATACATTTTCTTCTAAATTAGCTTATCTAAAATCATGCCTAGTGGTTGGCTATGTTTAAGGGATTTCCTTTTTTTTGGTAGTCTAATCACATTGTTATAAATGGTACTTATCTTTTTCGTTAAATCATCTCTTTTGAAATCCCCTAAACAGTTTTCAGATAAGAATATTCAAACTTAAATTGTAATAGTGTAAATCTAGGTTTTGTGTACAAAACAAGTTTTTGTGTACAAAGCAAGCTCTAAGCTTTGCATGAATGGGAAAAATGGAATTTTTATGTATACCTCTTAGCAGTAATTTTTTTTCTTAAGTGATTTTAATCCTTATCTACCGAATTTTTTGGGCTCAAATTTTACGTCTTTATTTCTTGGCCTACCTTCTGTACACAGATAGGTATGAAAATTTTAACAAATACCATTATCATTATTATGAAATAGACTGAAAAAACATACATTTATTTCCTCATAGAAAAGAAAATCTTGGAAAAGACCTTGAAAAGCAATAGAAGAAAAACAATTTCATGTTTCTAAAGAGCAGTGCCTGGTGCAGGGAGAATCACTATCTTCCTCACTGATAACAAGAGTAGACTTATTGATGAAAACCAGTTCTATAGTCTTCATGCTGTATTAAATATCAGTACATTAACATATTTTAATAATTTTAAAATGCATTTTAAGCACATTCTGAATAGTTCTGCAATTTTTTGCCATGAATTACCTTTTCTTCTGAATTTTTGGTGTTTTCTGGATTTTTTTCCCATGTAATTGTTAACAAAAGTTGAAGGATCAAACTCTGCACATCAAGTTTTTGATGAAGAAGTAGGGATTTCAGCAGTTCCTTTAGAAGACAGAAACTTTTTATGGTCATGGAACAGGCAAACAAAAGCTATCGCAGCTGTGTTTATACCAAGCCCTGACTATTCAAAGTAGTGGTTTGTTAAACTTGAATAAGAACTTGATAGATGCTTGTTTGTTCATTAATGTCTTTGTGATCAAATTGAAGAGAACGGCATTTAAATACATTGAAGAAACGCCCTTTTCAAAATCTATATATATTTAATTTACATGTTGAATTGATATGTTACATTCTTGTCTAATGTTTATTGATCCTTACTTACTTAGTGCAGATTATATCCTAAAATCTAATCTGAGCCTTCAAACACAACAGAAAAAACTACACTAAATAGTTACCAGTGAGAACACTGCTATATAAACAAAAAGAGAAAAGTTGGTTATTTGAGTCTTCTTCAGTGCTGTGACTACTGACTGTGTCTATTAGAATATTACTTTTAAAAAAAAAAAGAAGTAATGTGACATGTTTCTTATAATTTTCCTTCATGTAGAAGAAGATATAAATTATCCCTTTTCCTTGCCCTGAAGAATGTGGTCTGTTGTGTATCCAAGATGCTTTATTCACATGGGTAACCCCATGAGTTAATCTGTGGTAGACAAGAAGAGTGAAGGATTGGACATAACCCACTGAGTGGAACTAACTGCAGAAGTGTAATCTAACAGAATCCAAGGAGAAGTGCATGTTAAAGATACTGAATGGCACCTTGTTCTTTAAAATAAAGGAGACAGTGGGTGGGAATGAACTATGGCTGAGGTCTTGGGTGTCCCAGTTGAAATGAGGAACAAGACTACATGCAAGAGGTTGCTAACAGGACAGAGGACATGTGAGTTATGGAGGGTTCCTGTGCCCTTAAATGGCTGCTGAGTAAATAGAAAAACTCTGAAACACTTCTTTTTTTAATGTTTACTTTCTCTGTGGATATATCTAATGTTCCACTAGAAAGTCTTTCTATTCTTTATGTCTCCCAAAGGGCTGAAATATGAACAACAGTAGTCCCATAAAATTAGAGCAGTTGGTCTTTCCATGAACATGAGTCATGATTCATTTTGAAATCCCCTTTATGGCTTTCAGCAACTTTATAGCCAGGGGCTGACAAGAAAACAGGAAGGGTGTGAAGAAAGCAGAAGCCTTTTCTCAGCAGGCTCTCTAAGCAGCAAGCATTTAGTGAGGAAAAGAGACTCCTTCAGGGAGTGCTCCCCAGCAGGAGCCCAGTTCAGGTGAAGCTCCCTCTAGGAGAGCCTTCAAATCCCACTGACTGTACTAGGAAAACAAGAAAAACTATGTGCCTTACAGAAATACTTAAATTGAGTTAATTTACTTAAAGAGAAATCAAACACCTTTCTTTTAAAAAATTCTTTGAAAGAAAACTTAATATTTTATTTCTTTGGGACTCTTTGGTTCTTTTGATTGGGTTTTTTAGTGAGTTTGTTTTGTTCGTTTGATTTTTTTGTGAGAGCTAAGAATTGTTAAAGCTGTGGAGAAGGATTATAGGATATAAAATTGCAGTGAAATATAATGAAAACATTTATATAGGCTTGTATATTTCTCTTGCAGCTAGGCTGGGCACAAACTACAAAAGAATGGAGACAACAGAATATAGTGAAATAATTGCAGAAAAATATTAAAAATTAGTAACTGGAAGCAAAAATCCTGTCCAAACAATAATGAATTGGTCAAAAATACTTTGAACTTCTGAGATGGTATTATATTATTTTATTTTTTTAAATAATAAAAAATGTCAACAGCTCTATAGGAAGGTAAAAGGAAAAGAACAGTGCAACACAGAAGTTGGAACTGACTGTTGGGCTTGGTGGGGCCCAAGAAATGTTTGGTACTGTAGATACAAAAATAAACATAAGGAAAATTGTTCCCTTTTTCTCTCCAAGGGTGCTTCAAAGTCAGCTGTGTGAAAGAAGGTGACTAGATAATCTACACAAAAAGATACAAAACTTTTCTTTTCAAAATTATTGGCTCAATAACCAAATAAATTAATTTGACACTTGATTCTGTAAGGTGCTGAGCAGTTGGCTCTGATTCAACAAAGTGTCTCCTGTCTACTTCAGTCTCATTAGGACCTCTGTCCATTAAAAATATGCTTGGAAATCATTGTTAGAAAAAAAGGGAAAAAAGAACCCCAAACCTAAACAACTTCTAAACCCACAGATACAATCATAGAATATTAATTTATTCAGAGAACCATTTTAGTGTTTTGTAAAGATTTACTTTTAAACCTGCAAGGAGTTGATGCAAATTTGAGTTGAAACAACTTTTCAATTCACATTTTTTTAAATGTAGGTAGGAAAATATTTTTTTGCCCTTGCAGGCTCCCTTTTATTTGTTGTTGTTATCAGAAATGGGCCTGCTCTTATCTGATATTTTTGAAAGATCACGCTATTAAAAAGTTATACAGCACCCATGTATTATCATTGTTTTCTTGAACAATGTAAACATGAAACACCAAAACTTTAATGATGTATTCTTTGATTGTCTGATTTAGAATATTTGTCTGGTTCAAGTCTATCTAGACTCATGATAGGAAAGGGTCAAAAAGGAAGTGCTAAGTCTCTAAAGGTTACATAGCACTAAATAAAGTAATTTTTTTATATTTTCAGTGCTTTTCAGAAAACACAAAAAATTCAGAAGAAAAGGCAGTTCATGGCAAAAAATTGCAGAACTATTCAGAGAGATTATAGGAAAAACAGAAGCTGAAAAATGCACTAAGTAAGCAAAACACTGAATAATAACTAACCACCTCCACCCCGAGCAGGCTTAAACTCACAGCAGGTGCTTTTCTTACTGCAAACAAGACAGGTTGTGAGAAAGAACAGAAGGAAAGAATCACCAGAAAACCCAAAACTAATTGGAGGTTGAGGGGATGGAGGCAATGCCACCTCCTTACCTACCTGCTGCACTGAGATACAATACAGGCAGGTTTTGGATAAAGATCTGAGAACCCAAATCTCTTGGGAGACCTCAGAAGCCAGACAATGTCAGACCTATAACTAGCTTCCTTTTAGCTGGTCCTTGTGGTGGATAATAGTGTGATGGTTACAGTACTTATTTCAGAAGAGTGAAACTGGGGTCATCACCTGTGCTGCACATTGTGGAAAAGGTAACCAGCAATTCTCTGCTGAGGTGTGTTTCTTATCTTTTCTATCCTAAATTTCAGCCTACTCTTCCTTTTCTCATATTCTCAGCCACATGTTTTCTCAGCTTGATGAAATGAAACAGTGGGGAGTCCTGTGCAAGAGTTTATTGTGTCTTGGTGGATGGGACACTTCTGGAAACAGGGTGTCACCTTTGCGTTGTCTGAAACCACTGCTTTTTTTACTTCATTTACTTCTGCCTTGGACTGAAGTAAATAACATTCCTTGGTATTTCCTATACTTGGTGATTAAGGCTTGTATCTGACATGGGTACGTTGGATCATCTTTCAGAATCTAGGAAAATTGCCCAAGATATTAAATTAAGGAAAGAAGATTACACTTCCAGTCCTTGGAACTTATTTTCAAGCAGAATGAATAGAAATTGGTTGTTAAATAATTTGTTAAATATTTGTTAAATAATAGAGATAACAAACTACCTGCCCAAAGTTTAAATAAGAAAGCATGATAATTAAATGGAAAATAAATTCTCAGAGTTTTTTAATTCTAACAGAATATATGGTAATTTATACTACATGTGATTCTCAAAATGACTAATTTTCAAACCTTTTCTTAAATGTTCCTCTTTAAAAATATTTTTTACTCTAATATATAATGATGCTAACTGTATCTACAAGCTTGAATTGCTGACGCTGGAATACTTTCTACATGAGGCAAACATGTCACCTCTTGAGGACTTGGGAGCTGAAATCTGTTTGGGAGCTCAGCTCATTAAGTAGAATGGGAACTGACACAACTTGGATATCTAGCTATATGTGGTGTATTCTCTCCACATAGCAGAGGTGGGTAAAATTAATCTGATTAATTTTAATGAATTAATTGAGAAGTGGCCAAAATCTTAGAGCTGCCTTCTTCTCTGAGCTTACTGCAAATAAAGTCTTGGCAGCTCAGAGGGAGATAGATACCTGGGGAGAGCAGTAGATGTCATCTACCTTGACTTCTGAAGGGCTTTTGATACTGTCTCCCATAACCTCCTCCTAAGGTAAGGGCAAGAAGCGTGAGTTAGATGAGTGGACAGTGAGGTGGATTGAGGACTGCTCCAGGTGAACCTTGATGATCCCCAGAGACAACTTCATATCCTTCTGTGATTCTGTGATGTAAAGGATATCTTTTTGGCAAATCCTTCCTTGTATTCACAAATAATATTCCACTTAAATATTGGGACATTCTTTAAAATCACAGTTTTTCTTTACTGTTTTTTCCATGAAAAATTATTTGAAGTTGTTGTAGTAGCCTGGAAAGTCAGGTTCACAAAACGTTCTCCCGAGTCTAATCTAGTCTCTCTTTACAACATTTGTGGTGTTTTGGAGTTACTTTCAGGGACTTTTGTGCATGCTTTTTAATAACTGAAACTTTAGTAGTAATAGTGTTCTACAAGTTTGTTTATTCTTTTTCAGTCCTGTCATTTCAATGTGAATTAATGTTAAATATGTAATTATTTTGCTTTAGTACAGTCAAATACACTCTATAAAACTGTTTGTTGTTTCATTTTGGTTTTTATTTTAATGAGACTTTTAAGAATATGTATCTTATATGAAATCAGCAGTAGAAGATGAGGTATGCATAGCATCATTAAATTTATAGTGAAAGATTTATACTATTACTGTCAGTTGTGAAAAGATATTTAACACATCTAAGAACCAATGACTTTCTGAAACAATGTCTTCTATACTTCTACCACTAGTAAAAATGTCTTTTTAGCATAACTCTACCATCTTTAGGAAGCAAGAGGAAAAAAAAAAGAAAAAATTAAGCAAACAAAAACCACAAAACCAGTCTTCAAAGCTTTTAGGAGCTGGTGATCTAAAAAGTGATTTTTCATAGTCAGATTATAGCTTAAGAAGAAAAACAGGTTTGAAGCTTGTCTGTCATGAATTCAAAACATTACCTCAGTTCTAGTGAATTTTTGTTTCCTGAAGGGTTTTAAAAAGTTAAGAAAGTGAAAATAGTATCACTTTAAAAATAAATTAAAATTAATTAAAAAAACATACCCTGACCTTTTTAGTTAGAAGGAATTGAAAACAGTATAAATTATATCAACTGACTTTTAAGAATTCATACAGAGACTTATTAAGAAATTCATAATGATAGTAGATAAAATTGATTCTATTAAAACAGTAATCAGAATGTTTCTTAAAAAAGAGAGTATTTTTATCATGCTGAGTGGAATTAAAAGATAAAAAAAAGATTGTGAAAATCTAATTAAAAAAGAGTAAAGAAATCGCTCTTTCTAGAAAGCACTGTGACTTTCAAGTAATGGCATCCAACAACTTGACTCAACATTCAAGTAATTGTAGAACTGTTTGAACTAGCAATACCTTACTCCAGGCAACTCCAAAAGACTGGGAATGTTTAGGGTATTAAAATTTGAGTGTAGTGGAATTCAAGGCACAGTCTTGTCCCTGGACATGGTGGCTCTTTTCAGCTTCTTTGTAGGTGTAACAGCCAAGACAGGGGTGAGTAAGGATTGCAGCTGACTCAGGTGAGTTTCTTGGCATACAGGAAGGAGCTATTCCTTGCTACTGTTAAAATAGTATTTCAGACTGGTTGTCTCTTATTTTGGAGGTATAGACTTTTTTTTTTTTTTTTGGTTCTGGTGGTTTTTTCACCCTGTAACAGACATGCTTTGGCAGATTATCAAATAGGAAAACTTGGAGAAAATGTTTAATGTGCTTCGAGGAACATTTGTTTTGTCTGTGATGTGAACTGAGCTACGTCACTACTTGGCACTGTAGTATAGGTACAGATACCATTTTTTTTTTTTTCGTATGAGGTGATCTTATAACTCAGATAATACCTTTTGCATTCTTGATACAGTGCATTTTTTTCAAAGCTAAACTGTTGACTTGCTTGAATAAAAATAAGCTAGACATACAGACTTTCTTTTGGAGCTCTAAAAAGAAGGATATAGGTTGACAAATGTAGTATCAAAACACATTTACTTTGGATGCCATCTCTGGAATTAATTAGTTTTTATTATCAGAGTAAGTGGTTTCTGTTTCTGGGAAATAATTTATCATTTTGAAACAGAAAATAAACCAAATGAGCAAAATATGCAAACATATTTTAAAAAAACTTTTTAAATTATATTAAACTTGTCCTTTAATACTTGCTAATCCGGTAATCACTAGTTTAATGGGGTTCCCAAGAAATTGGAATGTTGTTTTGCAAGTCATCCAATATCCTTAATGAGCCTGCTCAACTTTGTATTCTTCCCTGACTCAATTGAATTAATAGTTTTTGCAAGAAGTTTAGATATATTGGAAATAAAAATGATCTTGCCCCATGAAACACCAAATAGAAGTGTCATTGAGACACACTCAGTGATGTCACTTACAATGCAAGCCATGCTGAATAAAAAGAATCACAATTCCCAGAGGGGGCAAATACACAATATTTAGTGGGAACACTGCGCACCAATTCTGAAACATGGAGAAGACCTGACAGCACTAACAGCTTTGACAGCAAAGGATGAGGCTCCAGTGTATGACATCTGACCTTAAAAAAAAAAAGTCTATCTCAGTAGTTATTAAATGCAAAGAATAAAAAGGACTTGTCAGAATGGGGTGACTGAGTCACTCTTTCCTTCAGCATGACCAAATCTGGGGCAGAATATGACACAAATATGTACATATACTAGGTTTTAATTTTTTGTCCTTCCAAAGGTGGCAATTTTTATTATTATAATAAATAAAATCAAATAAAATCTAAAAACTATACCAGAGATAAATAAAATAAAAAATATACCAGAGAAACAGTATATTCAAAAATATGTTAAAATGTCATCTACTTTGAGAACAACAAATTAAAATGAGGTTATTTTTTGCATGACCACATAAACAGCTATGTCTATATCACCTAATGGTCTTGTAGGAAGTCGGATTTATAGCAATTAAACCAATAAACAAGAGAACCCTTTATATAGCAGAGTATCTTCATTGTCATGGAAAGTTCCTGAAGAGATATCTAAAGGCAAGAAGAAAAAATTATAAATTTATGTATCTAAGACATCATTTTCCTATTTTGTCATGAAAATGTAGAAATTTTCAGTTTGTCACTGAGATGTTACATGCATGACTTTAATAAATAAAGTGCATGTAGATATTCTGTAATATTACTGGAGTGAACATATTAATGTGGTTATTTTTAGTATCCAGGGATAGAATACAAATAATTCCTAAGATAATATCAACTTAAAAAACTAATTTGACTAAAATAAAAGGAAATATGATCACTTTGTTGTAAAGAAATTCAGTTCTGAGCCTTTTTCTAAATGCAAAGATGCTATTTAGACAGCAAAAGTACTCATATATTAAAGAGTCGTATTCTAATTAATATTTTATTTCAAAATTGTATTGTAATAAATTTCAAAAGTTCTCATAATTGGCCTCCACTGATAGTATTTGGCGTGATGGTTTTGTTTTCTTTTTGATTTTACATAGGTTTATTTTTAAGGAATAATTTTGAGACTTGTGTTGATTGGCCTACTTAGGCTTCAAATTTTTTTTATGAGAGAATGCATCAGCCACAGTGATGTGCACAAATCTGTCTGTTCATGGCTAAAAATGTGCATCAGTGGATTTTAAGTACTTTAATTCCTAGATAGAAATATAATCCAATGGATTAGACATCTGAACTGTTCAGAACATTTTCTCTTTATTTCATTCTCTTGCTCTGGTGAGTCTCCTTTATTGCTTCCTGCCTCTTGCATTCCTGTTTGTTCAGCTTAGTGTCAGTAGGAAAACAAATTCTATAAGAAGGACTTTTTTTCTAGAATGCTCTTTGGCGTAATGTTTGGGACACTCTTCAGTAGCGTAGGAAAAGGCATTTCAGTTCCTATGTGGTTGAGCAGAACAGAGAATCAGAGAAAGAGAGCTTATCTTTTATTTTCTGACACCCATCTCAGCTTCCATTGATGACTATAGAAGTTCATGCAATGGATAACAGACAATGGAAATAGAAGAATGGAATTCAGTTTATTCAGCAGAGGTACTGGGTCCATTATGTATTCCATGGCTTCAAATTTAATGAAATGACTGGCATTTTCTTGGAAATATCAGGAAAATACAGAAATCTGATCTTTATAATGCATTCAATTGATATGCTAGAGATGTCCCTCTCTATCTGCCTGGGTTTTGTTTAGGGGTTGGTGGGTTTTTTTTGTAAGATTATTTTGAGCTCTAATTTATGTGAATATAGAGGTCCCATTATGTTGTTTCACAATCCACATATTATTTATGTTGCTTTGAAAAGATCCCTGACTCAACTATTTCCACCAACTCTACCCCAGTTGACCCTTTTTTTTTGTTTGCATTAGTACTCCATTACTTTGACAATTGTATACTGGGCTTGTCTTTGGATTTTGCCTCATGATGTTGCAAAAGGAACAACATTCTCTGCCAAAGTAAAATAAAACAGCTAGGCTGATGTAGGTGAAATACTGCCTATTTACATCAGCAAAAAATTTGGACAAATTTTCAGCCATTTATGTTACAAACTTTATTAAGGAATGCAAGTTATTGACTCCCTCACTTTATCAGATGATGAACCAAAGCCCCAATACAGTCAGTAATTATAATAGCCACTAATTTACTGACACAGGGTGTTGGTCTGAGGCTTTGAATCCATGAAGAATACCTGCTGGCAATGTTCAGCAAAATGGTGATTTCTAGCAGAGGGATTTCCCACCAGGGCAGTTTGTCAGTGCAGCTGTTCATCATTATGTACAGTCAGCGACTCTGCAGCCTCCATCTTTTACATAAAATGAAATGTGCATGATTCTCCCCTCAGAAACATTGCTAAACATCCAGAAAGTCTTTGTGCCATCTGTAAGTTCTTTATGAATATGTGAACATGAATCATGAGGAATTTCTATTTTAGTTTTAAAAATCATAGAACTTTTCTATACAAAATCAAATGAAATATACAAATTGAAATAAGTCAGCATTTAAACTTTAAATTGCCCTTAAGCTTAAAGTGAAATGTGTATTAATTTCTAAGAAAATGTTGCTTCTCATTCATCAAAATAAAATATTATGCACTATGAAGAAGAAATCTTCATTTTACACACTCATTTTCACACCTATTTTCCATTTTTAATGCAATGAACTGTTGAAGTTTTAAGTGTGGCTTTCAAATATGACTTATGAGTATTTATTATTCATCTCAGCTTTTGAACAATATACCTTCTAAAAACTGTTTTGAGTAATTTACTGCTGTGAAAATTGAGAAAAAAATGACACAATATAGTAAAATGATCAAATAAACTACTTGGAAAATGAAAATGGTTCTTTGGGCTGTGACATGAAAAAAATGGTGAGACTAAAGTAACATCTAAAACAGATATATAGATATTACTTCCTCCCCACCACCCTCTAGAATATTTTACACAAAGAGATCTTCCACTGATTGTTCTAATACATAAAATGCTTTCATAACCATATCAAAATATTCTAAGTCAAATAAATTGCATAATTTTGTATAAACATTGTGGGTAAAATCCTGACCTGACAGAAAACAACAAGAGAATGTTTCTGTGTACTAAATAAAACCTACTTAAAATCTACTGAAGTTAGATGTATCTACTGAAATGGTGCTATTGCTACTATTAATACTAATACTATTTAAACTGTAGCATTTTGGTGCTAGATACACAGATTTCCATGATAGCAGAAAATTGAATTTGCTAACTTAAAGATGCATGATTCATGCACAATGCATTCTAGCTATTGGCAGGAAAGCATATTGGTATTTCTCACAAACACTAAGCATCATTAAATTCTCCTGATCTTCAGAGATGTAAGTGCTGTAAATGCTACTTTTTTTATATTTTTCTGAGATTTGAAAGTGCAGATCTTTTTTTTTTGTTTATAAACTTTATAAAGTTTGCTGTATGAGTTCCTCTAATAATTTAGTCAGACATTCATTTTTTAGATTATCTATTTTCCAAGACCAAAATTCTAATTTATTTTTATGCTTTGTATCATTCTGTATAAGACTTTGACTCACAATATTCTTAGGGAAGACAGGCAATGTCATTTTTCATAGTTACTACAGAACTGATTGAGAATCTTTTGAAAAAGTGGACAGACTTATTTTTTCTTCTTTTGTTTCTCTAAACAGGAATTTTTTTGTTGGTTTTGGTTTTGGAGGGTGGGTTTGTTTCTTTGTGGAGGGTTTTTTGTTTATGTTTCAGGGTTATTTGTCTTTTTTTTTTTTTTAATCTGTTTTGGTTAGTTGGTTTGGATTTTTTCTGAGTTTGTGTGTATGTTTGTTTTTTTTTTTCCTTTGGGATTTGGGTGGGGATTTTGGAGGAGGGGTGGTGGTGTTGCTTTTTTGGGGGGCATGGTGTTATTTTTTTTTTCTGTAATCCTAGTGCGTAGTCTTAATATATGCTAAGGAATGTGGCTAGCCTTTGGTGGTGTCAGATATTTGTGGTCCCGTTAGATAGCACTTGCCTTTAGGATTAATAACATTTTATTCCTGTGGGACTTACAGAAATGATACCTGAGTCTGTTAGAAAATTCACGGCCACACAGAGTTAACTCTCTGTCTCCAAAAATCTTATTTTAGACAAGCAGTCACAGGCTAATGAAAGGATGATAGCAGAGGCACATGGTGAAAGGAGTAATGGATGATAATTTATTTGAAGAGAAGTCATTCTTAGGATGGTATTCTAGTGGAAAGAGGTAAGAAATAGACAAAGGATGATAGCTGAAGGGAATGTGCTAAAGGAAGGACAGGCAAGAAAAGTGAAAATGGGGCAAAAAATTCGCAAAAATACATTGAAATCTCATTCGAAAACTTATAATTTACATGCCCAAATTTGGTTTCTACACACCTGCTTCTACTAATCTGACTTCTTTATTGTCTTTGCTCTCCTGGAATAAGACTAAGACCGAGGACAAAGTCATTAAATGTCTTTATATCTGGGGAGAGCTTTAATAGATTGCCACAAAAGAATGTCAGTGGGAGGAGGGTCTCTAGGCTTTGGTTTGGTTGCTTGTGCTCTCACCAGTTAGCTAGTCCTTTTCTTCAGTCTTTTCTCTGTGTGCAGTGTCTTGTTGGTAGGTCTACCAATCATTATCATTCCAGCACTCGAGGTGAGGCTGCCCCAGCTCAGAGCAGAGCAGGACAATCCCCTCCCTTGCCCAGCTGGCCATGCTGTGCCTGATGCCCCCAGGACAGGGTTGGCTCTCCTGGCTGCCCGGGCACTGTTAGTTCATATTTAGCTTTCTGTGTATCAGGACCCCCAGGTCCCTTTCTGCAGCATTGCTCTCCAGCCTCTCTTTTCCCAGTCTGTACATCCAGGGTTGCCCCATACCAAGTGCACAGTCTGGCACTTCCCTTGTTGAACTTTTTATGGTTGGTGATTTCCCAGCTCTCTAATTTGTAATGGACTCTCTGCAGGGCCTCCCTGCCTGCTTTTGAGGGAGTCAACACCTCCTCCCAGTATTGTACTGCCTGTGAACTCAGTATCCCCTCGAGTCTGGCAGCCAGGTCATGAAGATGAAGAGCGCAGGGCTGAGGATGGAGCCCTGTGGAGCCCTGCTAGTGGCAGGTCACCAGTCTGCCACCCCATTCCCTTTAACACTTTGTGCCTGACCTTTGGGCCAGTTGCTCATCCATCTCATGATGGGAAAGATACAAGTTCTTTGTTCTCATAGCAGTAAGATATGTACTTTTTTTTTTCAACTATGAATGATTTAATAAATTTAAGTTTTTTTCATGTAATTTTTCTTCTCTTTTTGAAAGAGAAGCGATTCCTCTAAAAGTTACAAGTAATCCATTTTTATAAGATATCAAGTACACAGTTAAAGATGCTGGAAGGCTTTGCTGTTTCTCTTATTTGCATACACCTTTTCAGAAAAAGATATAATAATTTTTAATCTATAGGAGGCTTCTAAGAGTCTCCTGTGGAAAAATAGTTTTAGATAGATAATGTGAGAATACAATAATAGCACTCTCACCATAAGTTTTTTAAAAGTCTTGCCAATGTTACATTCATTTAATCTTTGGTATAATCTAGGTTTGTGTAACAATTTCACTCTGAGAGCACAATACTACAGTGAATCAGAGGGCATTGTTAATGCTTTGTTTTCTGTGGAAGTCAGTTAAATATAGAAATAATCTGGCCATGAGTATTTGTGAGGGATTAGGCAGCAAATAAAGTGGGAATTGAAATAAGCATTTTTACCAGAGAAAATAAGTAAAGCAAGAACAAAATGACTTTTAAGCTTAAAGACCTCTAATAGTGGATATGGAATAGACTCCAAATGTCCTTATTGTTAAGTGTGAATATTACCATTCTCTAGTGTCAGTTAAGACTTGAATGAGAAATGTTGCTGATAATGACCTGGATACACAGTATAAATAATTTTCTAGCATTGAGCATAGCAGATTTACCAGCAATCTCAGAAAATAATCTATTTCCTTCAGTAAAATTTATTTCCAGGTTTCAAATGCATGAAAGAATTTTTTGGACAAATTCCTACTTCTGTCTTCAAGAGTGAGACAAGTTGTATTGCTATAAGAGTAAATCTAAAGTGAAGGCAAAAAACCCTATAACTGTAAAGGAATACAGCTTTTCAGCTTTGTATATGTATATATATATATATATATATATATATATATATATATATATATATATTAAAACTTCCAATCCTTCTCTTATATTGTCCAGTACAGGAGTTTGCGAGAGCTCTGAAGATCCTCTATAAAACCCGTTGTATAAAATGTACATTTATAACTGCAGATGCTCATACAGCACTCATGTATTTTCACTCTACCATCAACTTCAGAAATTTTAAGAATCTAGTAGCAATCCCTTGCTGTTAATTGCAGCACAGAAAAACTAAAAGAGGCTAATAACCCTTATGACATCTAAGAAAATGCGCAGAGCTGTCATTAGGAAGTCTCCATTGACTGACTACATGAAAAAGCTAGATGATAAGATTCAGCAATGTTCTTAACATTAGTAAAGTTAGATGGAGAGGAATCCTATTCTTAAAATCTTCCCTGAAGTTTCTAAGTTTGGTTAAACTCTATAATACCTTAATACTTTTGTTCAAGTTTAGGTAGACACATCATTTTTATCACTCTGAGCCTTTTGAGGCCCACTGTGGAGAAGAGAACCCAGCTCTGTGTCCTCATTGCTTGCTGCTCTGTGTGTGTTCAGAGTGTATGCATAAGAAAAGTCATAAGCAGAAACGGATGGTAAAAATCTGAAAAAAAGACAGCCAATGAAGACATAGTGTTTCCAATCCGTTTGTCACTTTCTGCAACAGAAATGCTGGAAATAAAACATAAATTACTTCCCCAAAAAACTGGGAACACATCAAAACTATATTCAGAGTTTTAACTGACTCACATTTTTCTATATCCAGGGCAAGAAATTACTTTTCCAGTCTTAATGGGGCTTTGAACTGACATTGACATTTTGATGAATGATGTTTAGCTTTTTTGACTCCTGTGTCTTCTGTTGAGAGCTGAAGAGATATTTAAAATTTTTGGTGCTCTACATAATGCCATAGAACAATCTGTTAAAGCTCTAATTTCATCTTTTAGTGGAATATTCCTGTACTAATAATATGATAATTCTTTATCAATAGATAATTCTATGTAGTCCCCTTGCATAGTTCATATTACCAAAACTTATGGTCCTTAATTTTTTTTATTCTCAGTTTTAAATGAAACTCTCATTTGTTTTAAGGAAGTTATCCTGAATGAAAACTACTGCATCTGTTATTTTGTTTATTTTATCCAAGTCTTATTGAGTCAATGGGCATCTTTGTAGGGACTTGCTTGGATGTGGAATTTATGCACTGCAGAGCACCCTTTCAGTGAAGCTTGAGAGAATGGGGCTCACTTCCAAAGGTTTACAGACTTAGGCCTGATCTTAGATTTATTCACAAAAGGATATAAGGATCCCAAGTTCAGTTTTGTCATGTTGCACAGTTATGTCTCATTGCTTTTTCTGTAATGAGGAGTGATTACAGTTTCTCTCACAAAATGCTCAACTTATCTGTCTGAAGTCAAGAGACAAAATTTAAAGTAGGTAAGTATTTATATTAATGGCTAACTGCTATTTCTGAAATCCCTATTCAGGTACAGCCTAATCCTTTAAGAAGCAAGATCTCTTTCAGTTCTCAGTATAAAGCCATTCACTGGATCATTTTAGTAATACTCAGAAAGTAGCCTTCATGGGAATAACTAGGAAGGGGAGAGAGAGAGAGAGAGATGTGAAAAAACATGCATGAAAGGCCACTAAAAGCTGTCCAGTGACAGTGTCTATTGCCTCGAAGTCCAGTTTATAGTATCCTATCTCGTCTTGACTTCTACAACCTTTTGAGATTAAAAGCAAATTAAATCATGATGATTGAAATTATACGTTTTGTAATTTAAGTGATGTTTTAATACTACTGTGGATGAGAGGAAGTTATTCCATGTTCTCCCCTTTACCCATAACTCAGATCTGGAATATAAATAATTTATTGTTGTTTATCACTCATGAGGAGTAGTTTTGCAAGAATTTTTCCCTGGAATTTTGAGGGATATAGTCCTCATCTATAATGGAATCTGTACAAAACCCTCATTGTGTTGTTAATGATACTTTTGTTTGATGTATTTATACTTATTTCTCTTGTTAAAGTTTGTTTCCGAATTGTTGTTTTTATAGTGACCTTCCCATTGACTCCTCTCTGTTTAGGGCTGATCATGGCAACTACGTAATGTCACAAATATCTTTATGTAAAATGTAAAATGCATCTTATGGAAGAGATAATCACTATATATATATATATAACATATATTACTGTATGTATTCTGCATTGGTATATTATGATTGCAGTATTTCTTTGAAATTTTCATTTAATACTAACATTACTTTTTATGAACTTTCAAGTTTGGGTCATTTTCTCAGAAATAATTCTCATTCTTTAATTCCTGTGATCTCATTTACCTACCTGTGAAACTTTTTAGACTGGCAAAGTTTACTCTGGAAGGAATGTTGTGCTGTGCTGCTTCTCCTGAGGTCTGATAGATTTGGTCACTGCCAGACACAGATTTGGTTACTGCAGACACTGAAAATGCTGGTTAATAATTAATTATTTTTTCTCTTTTCTTCATTCCATAACATGTCCCTACATCTCTTGGTTCTTTGAAAGAGTTGAAATCCAGTTTAACATACAGATTTGAGCCATATTATTTTTAAAGTGATTTACATTTGTAGTCTATCTGTCTTCATAATGGTGGCTTGTTTAAATTAAATTATTATTTTTATGTTTTAAGTTCTTTTTCTCAAAAATCTACTAGAAAAGGGTAAATTTCTGTGTGAAATATTTTTGTTTGCCTCAGTGGCTGGAGGAACATATAAATATGAACATTCATAGCATATCAATTATATATTTATTAATTCTGGTATATTCATGGCTCAGTAGCAACAGAGAATGTGTTACAGTGGTTCTATTAATAAAAGTTACTGATTTGAAAGGAATATGGAATTCTATTCCCCTCCTCCAATCACCCTGAAATGTGTTAAAAACCTAGTCTATGAATTTTTTCTCTTTTTTTCTCAGAATATGATAAATATTTTATAAAAATTGAGTCTTCATTAGAAGAAGGTAATCCTCAAGCACACTGGTGGTAACCCAGCATCCCTGTAGAGGACACCAGGAAAACTGGGGTTAGCTGTAGTTTGCATTCAGAGGGAATCATAGGCAAATATCCACTTTGTTATGAAACCTAAAATTTTCCTTCTAGATGGAATTACTGGGTTTCTTGTTGCTATAATGAAAAGGCAGCATCTTTCAGAGATTTTGAGAGAAGCACAGCTTCTTATAGAACTGTTGATTTAATGGCATAACACAAGGTGGCTGAACTGCCATCCTAAACAAGGACAAGATGAATGAATAAACTGTTCTGTTTTGTTGTATAGCTGATTGGAAGTTGCCATATGAAAATCACTGTTTTATTATAGACCAACATCAGTGCCCATTCACAGCATTGTGATCATCTGTCTCTGTTTCTGGAAGTGAAACTGAATACATTCCAGTGGCTGGCCTCTGGTATAACCAATAGTAGAAGGGAAGGGAAGGGAAATTTGGTCATGAAAAAAATAGCTTAAAATGAAAGAGTTGCATGTTAATAGAAAGATGGAAGGGAAAGAAGAATTCTTTCTTGTAAGAAAAGAAGGTTTCATCTATGTAAAAAATTGAAATACTTAATGAAGGGGTCAAATCTGATGAGGGATTTCTTATGCTATAACTTTGCCTGATGCTGCCAATCTAATTCTCACTCAAAGGATATTCTCCAGCAACTGATGCTGGTGAGTTCATAGTTAGCTATACCATTCAGTAGTTGTACACAGGGCTTTATATGTACTTTTTAATGGTTCTGCAGCAATTTAAAATTAATCATCTCTTGGTCACAGACTAGAATATAAACTTCACTTTCCTTCTTTATTGGTGGATTGAAAGATAATCTGTGCGTGTTGAAAATGTGATAGTATAGTCATAATATTTTCAAAGTTTCCTTTCAGTAGGCAATGGTGGTTTTTTATGGAATAAAATAATTCCTCACATAGATTTTGTGCTACTAGATCTGTTCTTAGAAGGATTATATCAACATCATGTGCTCGCCTTCAGATTAAAGTATCAACAATACTTGTTCTTTTGAAAAAGCCTTCCATGTTTATATCTCATTTGAATTTATCTCAGTTTAGCTTACTGCCTTTTTGTTGTTTTTGACTTTTTCTTGCCAAATAAGTGAGTTTTTGTGATCATAAATGTATTTTTACATTGAAATTAAGTTCTATCTCAATCTTTTTGCAAAAACCTCTGCAGACTTGTATTCCAAAATCTAAAGAATGCAATTTCATTATATGTGTATGACTTAAATGAGGTAGATGCCTGCCGATACCCTTAAGATTGAAGAGATATCTAAAGATCTAACTCAACTCTCTACACTGACAGTATTTGAAACTAAGAGAGACAAATCTTACTTTTTTCTGTTCTCCTAAAATCCTGAATTTTTTTGGCTCATTCTTCATCCACACTGTTAATCTCTTAAAATAAAAACCTCAGGATGGATTACAGTGTTCCTCATAGGGATGAAGTCATCTCTCTTTTCTTACAAACTGCTTCCTCCTTAAATATCCAAAGATAGCACTGATTTATCACACTGGAATCTTCTCTTCAGTTGGTCTAAAAAAATCCCCAGCCCCTTGGGACTTTTCTAGTCATTGATTTGTAGGTTACTGCCCATTGCTCCTCTCACATTCACATACTTTCCAAACCTATGGCTTCCATTCCATGCTCGTGTGTAAATCTGTGCTTTGCTCTGGATAAAGAATTTTTTTTGGAGGAAAAAGAGCAGAATACTAAGTGTATTTGTAGCTTGCTGCCTAGGTGTTTCATCCCCTTTAGATCAGTAATCTGTAAGATTTATTGTCTGTGATTTTCTATTTACTTTCATTAATGAAAACATTTGCTTTGCAACATGCTGAATTAGAACTGGAAGCCATATTCTTCTTTATTCCATTATTAATTCTAAAAGTGGCTTTCTGTGTCTTGGGTTTTCAGTTTCTCTACTTGAGTTTCTTCATTTGCAAAATAAGAGTAATCGTATTTTTTTACTTTCAGAGGCAGGGCACCAATAAATTACCATGACATGAAAGAAAATCAAAATGAAACAAAACCAAACAAATGAAAAATAAACAAACAAAAAATCCAACCAGACAAACAAAAATCCAAAATATTGGGAAGAGATAAGAGGTGAAAAGAAGGCAGGACAGAGTGAGATAAATGTAATCCTATCACAGAAATTGCTATATAGACCTACAGTCAGCAAAGGCTAGTTTGACTAGAGAGCACTTATACACAGCTGTAAGTCTCTGCCACACCTTTTTCATCAGTTCCTTTTCCAGAACAGCAAAGCTGTAGGGATTCATGCTCCTGTACTTACTGCAACCTTAATTATCTGAGCAATAACAGAAGGAACACTGACATAGACTTCTGGTAATTTAAGACAAAAACCCTTTATCTTATTCTGTCAAAAAAAAAAAAAATCTGTCAGGGTTTTTTTTTAACCCAATTTCACACAATCTATTTCTTTTGATATGAAATTAGTCTTAGGTTCTAAAATTTGGTGTAAACATGGTTGGTTTTTTTACATCCAAATTATGAAATTATAAAGCTGTGAACCTGGAAGTACAAGGCAACTTGACACTCAGATTTCTATCCCTCTGTGTAGCTCATAAATTCTATTAAAAGGAATGGATGTGACCTCAAGTTTAAGACCCTAGAAGCAATAACAATGGTGCACTAACAAGAAAGTAAAAATTCTCAGCTCATCCTTTGAAAATGAAGAGCCTTGTATCCATCTATTTTCTCATTGTAATGAAGACTGTATATATTGAGATTTATGCTTTTTAGGGGGTATTTTGAATATTTGTGTGGGTTTGTGTGTTTGTGAATGTGTATGTTAAATATTTCAGAACAAGAAAACATTAATAATATGCTGAACTTCTGTCCAGGAGGCTGGTTATTTTCCTGATTTCTAGTCCACATTCTCAGACACTATGTTTGGTATCAAACTAAACACAAAAAATATATCTGCACTGATGTTATGTTCCTAAAGCTCTCTCAGGAGGATATTGATGCGATTAAAAATCTTGGATAAAAATAGAGGAAAAAAAAAATAAAAACTGTGAATGGGCTGAATGACCCACTTAGAAACATATTTGGTGACCTGCCATGAAATGGTTAGAGGATGAAAAAGGCACCATAAAAAATTTTGCATCCTGTTGGGAGCCCTGATATCTTCAGTAAGAATATCAGTACAAAGACTTGTTGTCACAAACAGACAAATGGTGCTTGTGAGTCATTCCTTTGATTCCAAAGTAGCACGCAAGCAAAATTGTCTCTGTTCATAGTGCAATAAATTCAGCAAATGGTGACAAACAACTACCCAGCTTACATAAAAAGTACAGGCTAGCCAGGGTAAGTTAAAAGTTTCATTAATTGTTAGGTAAAATACCAATTGCCACAAACTGTTTTACTTCTATTCATGTATTTTGTATATATTTGCACTGCAAAAGCAAAGCCCTCTGTATATTACAAACTGTGCAGAGCTAAAACGAGCTTTCTAAAAATAGTCTAAAAATTATTCATAAAGAACACATTCTATAGTAAGCAGTGCTGGAAATCCTTTCTGGAAAGTTTAATTTAGATGTATGTAGTCATGTTGGGATGTTTATTTGGTAGCACTGCCTGTTGGTTACTTGTGTTTGATGAGATGTTGAACCCAAACACTATCTCTGTGGTCCTTGAGGATGCCTGATTTCATATTTTAGCATCTATTCTACAAAAGTAGTGTTTATTAGTAAGGCAGTCGATGGAGAAAGATAGGCAGCTCTGGAGACCGTAGGAAAGACTGACTTTTCCTTAGCCAAGTTTTTCCTAATTAAGACAAAGCAACCATCCTACAGGAGGCAGACACTGCTGGGAGCCTTCCTCTTAGGAGCTGGTAAGGCTTGCATTCAGGAACAGGCAGTGTGAAAAACAGGTATTTCTCATCTTATCTTGATAGTGTTCATACAAGATGTAGAAATCTATTTTACAAACTTACTCCTCCCCAAAAGAGATATTCCAATTGAGGATAGAATTTATCTTTCTGGTGAACTAGAGTGACTTCTGGTGAACTAGACAGGTTAGAAAAATCATAGGGCCATGAAACAAAGAGGCAAAAGGAAGCTGTGTGCAAGAATAATTAAAAACTTCAAGAGAAGGGAAAATAATTTAAACTGAGCAAATAATTTTATTTTATTTATGTTTCATTTGCATTATTATTTAAATTCCCATGGGAAAAAAGACAGCAAGGCAACACTGTGAGACAGCCCAGAAAGTAGATTCTGCAGCTTTCCCCCATATAGAATTTTTTTTTGTTACATGTACTTTTCTAGCAATAAATATCACTTAGTGAGTTGAAATGTTTGACAAAAGACAGATTTGTATTTTTCAGATTGTACTTAATGAACACTAAATACACACACACACGTGTGTGCTTGTGTGTTTATATGTTTATAAAAATTCCACTGGAGACCAATATGTAGATAAACATAGGGAAAAAAAGTGCAGTTCAAATTAAAAAGAAGTGAGGGAATTACAATTTCCGTGTAATACCCAGAAATTATGAAGTTCTGTGAATGTATGTGAAATAATGCGTTAATCTATTAATTTTCACTTTATGATGGCCATTTTAAATCAGAACAGATTTGGAGAAACAGTATTTCTTTAAAATTATACATTTTAAATTGGAAAACACAGCTATAGATAATTGTGTGAGTTGCATGAATGCAAGATGCATGGATGCAAGATGCTTTGAGTCATATTTATGTCCAAATAAAACCAGACCAGTAAGAAAAGCTAGAAATGTTGATTGCCATAGTTCATTGTCTTCTTTTTACCAAAAGTCTTGCGAATGGACACAATAATCCATTTTAAAAAGAACTGGTGAAATGCTTTGAATGTAAAAGACAGACCATAACATCCTGCTGGAGTTCTAGGTATCTTCAATAAGAATGTTTTTCTTATCACAAGCAATGGTAACAAAAAAGAGCAAAGAAGGTTAAAGAAAATGCTAGAATAAAGAATTATTTTCATCTGTGATTGCTTTGTTTGTTCATGTGTATTAGTTATATAAAATAGCCTTCTGATCTGTATCTAGGCAACATGAAATTGCTCCATTTTAATAGTAAGGTATGAATGTAAATAATCATTTTAATAGGCCCATACTGTAGAAGAAATAAATTACCAGTTTACCCTTCTGTAAAAGGTAAAGAGAAGCAAAAATTGCATTTTTTGAATAAAGATTCAACAATAACTAGATTTAATAAAACCTTTCAACAAGTACACACCTAAACATGAATAAGTGCTTTCAATTTTTGTCTAATGATGTAACTTGAAGAAACTTTTGTACACAGTCACCCTCACTTTTGCTTTTTTTCACTGGGAGAAATAATTTCATTCCTATCAATGCTTTACCTAGACAGATGAGAAACAGTGACTTCTGGGAATCCAAATATGAAAATGAATTCCCAGTGCTTCCACCTCACCCCCCCTCCTGGTTTATTTAACACTTCACAGCATTGTATTGTATTTCTTGTCAGTATTCTTTAGAAGCAGGATAGAATGAAATGGAACCAAAGATGTTGTGTCTGGTCATTCCTAAATATTCTTCCTTCTGCTGAACATTAATCTAAGGACAGATAACATCCAGCAGAAGTGCTTTTGGTGTGGTTAATGCTTTTTTTCATTAACTCTCAGAGGGCTGAGAGTCTTAATTTGAGGATTATGTTCTTGGATACATGATAATAGAGAGAAATATGAAGTATGAAGATGTAGAAACCAGCCCGAAGAGCTCAGCCAAAACTGCAGAATGTGAATTCCTAGCCCTCAGAACTGTTTTCTAAAGAAGTGATCATTTCTATTACATTCACTTGTTGAAAATAATAAATAGAAAATTATTGGTTTTATAATGCTGTTTTGAAACACTCAAAACATGAATATTTAGCAGTGTCTAACTTTTTTTTTCTGCACAATAACATCTGTTTCATAACCAGAAGAATTCAGGAGGAAGACAACAAAGTCTATATACTCAGCATTTATATTTCATAAAATAAGATTCATGTGTGCAAATCCAGAAGCAATTTGGGCTTTTCTGTATATTTAATAGATCTTTTAAAACTGTCTCTCTTAATCTTTTGCTGTGTTAAACAATTTGAAAGCATCCAAATCGTTCTAGGAAATAAATATTTTTGGCTTTATAAACAAATTAAATCAAAGCTTTTCAGGCATCTCAGATACATCTGCTATGAAGAATCATTTCAGAAGATCTGTCTTTTTCTCACTGGAGTAACCAAAGTAAAGTCTGGATACAGTCATATTACCCGATTATGAAATGCATCCACATTTTCTTTTGCTGCACATTGATTTCTTTTTTCAACACTTACGCCTTCTACTGATGGTTGGTAATTATCATATTCTTACAACAACTTTGCTAGAATTTGAGCCCTGAGACCTCTTAGCTTTGCTTGTTTTGTAGAGAATCTAGTTGTGTTCAAACACATTGAGGATCATTTGGAGCAGAAATTAGCAGAAGCTCAATTTTTAGTAGTGATATATTGAGTGCAGGTGAACCAAGAGTGTTTGCTGCTCTAATGCATGTCAGCTAATGCCAGGACAGCTGGACTGATTCCACAGGAATAAGATTCATCTGGGAGATTTTGATAGCATGTTTCAGTTTCCTAACAGAAGGGGTAGCACAAATTACCAAAGCACGGGAGCTGCTGCCACAGCCTCCCCCAGCCCTGACAGACAGCAGCACTTTGTGCGGCCGTCCCTCTGACCTGCTCTGCTTCCCAAGCGGGTTCTCTGCAATTTCCATCCTTCTTGTGCTTTCTTTAGAGTAGTAACTGATCACCTTCTTCCCTGCTCTTTCCACACCACCCTGCAGGATTGGAAGATGAGTCTGACACCCTTCTGCATGTGCCTCCCTTGCTCCTCTGTTGGCACATATTGGATGGAGCTGAGGTGGAGCTTGTCATGCCCTTAAAGATAATTCCTGTTAATCTTTTCTTGTCTTGTGAAGAGTGATTGCTTAGTGGCTGATTAGAGTCAGACTGTGACTCGGTGCTTTAATTTGGCTTCTAGAAAAGGTGGTGTTTTTTGTTTTTTCTTTCTCTTTCTCTCTTCTATCTATAACAGAAGGTTTTCTGGAGACTAATCTTCCTTTACAAAAGTCCACCCCTGTGAGTAGGGTCTCCCTACAATTCATATCTCTATCTGAGATGCCAAATGATTGATAATGTGAATATTTTATAGCAACTGATTTAGGACTGAATTAGTTTGCTTTTGAAATGTGTTGTTTTGAGTATGACAGCAATAACACTGGGGAGACGAGGTGGAGGGTATCCCCAAAAATCCTATCTGACACTTGGGAATTGTCACTTCATCATTTCCAGTGGTCTCCCAAAAATGCCCAAAACTGAATCCATCCTGGAGAAAAAATTAAGAGCTAGAGCACAATTTGGAGATACTTAGAAATCCCAAAAACTGTTCTAAAGACAATTCTAGCTTATTCTTTCTATTCAAGTATTCTTTACTCAAGTTTTCTCATATGGTCTGCAAATCACTACATGCATGTGTAAACAAAAACAGTGTAATAACTGAAACCATCACTATTAGCTGAAAAAAGTGTATCCTGAGGTTCATAAAAAAACCCCAAACCAATAAAAAGGATAATAGTAATTCATTACTGTTAACCTTTACATTTATTTAGTGCTAAAAAACATATATTTTTAGTCAGAGAAGCACAGAAGAAAGCACCAAAACCCAAACCCAAGAATAAATATATTAGTGAGGAAAATCCCACATTAGCTGAAACATTAAATTAAACAAATCTAATCAACATTTCCTTTTCTAAATTATAAATGTAATAATTGAAAATCTAATTCCTCCCTAAGGGCCATAAGTAATTCTATTAGGAAGCTGTTATATACCACTTAAGGAAGTTTGTGTGATGCCTATGAAATGGTAGCTATAGTACCACAAACTCAGCTATCAACAAGTGACTCATTAAAATGTCTAAAATTTAAATGTTGGTTCTTTCATCTTATTTTAAAGAATAACTTTATCTCCCTTGTTATTGCAACTTTAAAAATCAAATTACATCCCCAATGACATGAAAAATAACATACAAAGACAATTGGAGCTCTGGAATTTGTTTTGTCCTTCTGCTTAGGGAAAGGCCCTGGAAAAGTACTGGGAAAATTAGCTACTAATACCATAGGTGTCAGAGTTATAAATATATGTGGAATAATACAAAGAACATGTAAAAAAAAAGGCAAAACCCAAATGGCATCACTTTAGAAGTGGAGATTGTGCTGTAGGTGTAGATTACTGTACTGGGAGAGGTAGGAATTAAGATTCTTAATGTGGGAATTAAGAATTGAATTAAGTTTCTTCAGAGCAGCCCATATGATGCTGTGGTTTGTGTCTCTTGCTAACGTAGTGCTGATAACAGACTGATATTGTGGTTGTTGCTGAACTGTGCTTACACAGGTCCAAGGCTTTTTATATTTTCCTTGCTGACAATAAGTTGGAGGCTGACAAGAGTTTGGGAGGGTGAGCAAGGAGCAGGACAGTGGACCCACATTGACCAAGCAGATGTCCCACGGTGTATCGTCACACAGAGGACACAATGCCAGAGGAAGAAGTGGGGTGGGTCTGACTTCCAAGTAGCTGTTGTTCAGGGAGTGGCAAGGCTTCACTCTGCTTTTGGGAGGTGACAGATATTGTCCTTTCCTTTAGTTATTCTTTTCCTGTTCCTTTCACTTATTGTGCTTTGTCTTAGTCGACAATTGTTCTTGTGCTTGTTTTTTGTATTTCCTCATCTGAGAAGAAAGAGTGTGTAACTGCATTAGTGCTTCATAGGTAGTCATGGCATATATTTCTTTTCAATGCCTTTGGATTTGACTGTCTAGATCAGTGATTATGAAATATTTTCAAATCGTAGGCTCATGGCACCAGATATTTATTAGTCTCTCCTTTAACACACACACACTTTTTTTTTTTTTTTTTGGCAATAACATTCCCAGAGCTGTTAATTTGCTGCAAATCAAGCTGTTAACAATGTATTTAACAGTTATCTTTTTTACTGAACCTGCTGTTTTATTGATTGTATACTATACAATGGCAGGTTTAACTTGTGCGTACTCAGTTAAATGGTAGGTAAGAAGACAGTAGATCGTTGAATGTGCTCTGAATTGTTTGATTCTGTCATCATTATTTACCATATTTTTTAAAAAAATCTACATTCTTAATGATTGGCAAAATCTTCTTCAGTGACACTTCCTATAGAGTTATGTGCTTCTCATCATGAATAATAACAATAGAATTGAATAATGTGCATATCTTAAATCTCTAATATTTTAGATAATATTCATTGGCGTAACCTCGTTGCACAATAGCTTCAGAGCATTTTACAATGAACAAGGCAAATTTAAGAGCAGTTTAAGTTTAATGTACTAATTTCAATTAGATTCCTTAAAAACGTTTCATTGTAGAATGTCATAATGGCTTTACTGAAGGAAACTGTTGATCTCCCTGGTGTTCCGATAAATTTTATGTTAAGAAGCTTTTCACGGTTTAGAAATATGCATAAAAGTAGGTTTTAAATCTTGCTAAAATGTATCCTGTTGTCTTTTCTCATTCTTTTAGTGCTAAGTGTTCTTATGCACATTTATTATCCAGAACATTTTCAAAAGATTTTTATATATTTCAGAGTTTTCCTGTATTGTAAAAAAGCAGATTTTAGGTTTCAGTACTGAATCAATATAGGAACAAATAATAGTCTCACCTCACCATCACTGACCTATTCTTTTGTACTGCATGTAGTAATGAGATTATCTTTCTAAACAAACAGATTTATGCTTTACCTTCCCAATAGAAGTAATTGAAAAGAATCCATCAACCAGAATCAGAAGAGACTGTTTTCTTAAGCCCAAGCTAGAAAATTGAATTAAAATCACCCCTGTACTTTAGCATAATCCATACCCTCATATAAAAACTATAAACTGAGTTATCTTCACTGCTTGTTTCTCCTAATTTACCATTATCTGAGTTAAAATTTAAATGAGTGTTATTTGCAGCTGGATATGGTAAATAGCCATGGCATGCAGAAATTCCCTTTTATGACCACTGCCTTAATCACACACTATCCTACTTCTGAAGTTTCTGAGTATTAAAACATTTGATTTGGCAGAGAACCTGCAAGTTTCAAACCAATTTGCAGCTGGAGGAAAGGCATTGTTGTTTTGTTTTCAGGATGAAGATGTCTCTGTGTAACATTATTTCTGCACAGACCCATACATAGACAGTTGGGAGTCCACTCATTTTATTTTTTGGCTCTAGGTAAAAATTTCAGGTGCAGCTGTGATGCTTACTCAGCTTTGCATATGCCAGTCATGCTGCAGGATTTTGGGTTTTTTTCTGCTAAACCTGTGCCAAGGACACCATCTCTCTATCTTGCATCTCACCAGCTTTTCAGTAATGTTGACATCATACTGTTAATAGATGTAGAGTCAAAAAAACCCCAAAAAATATATAGTTATATTGATTCCAACCACGATATCATCCAGCCAAACATCCTTCCTCCTAACACTATTGGGGATGTTTGGGAATGGTAAGGGAAGGGCAAGTGTAGGACATTTATATGATAATTCCCTCTAATGCTTCTCTATTCTCCAACTATTTATATTTCAGGGTCTTCCTGAACAAGCTGTAGTCTCTATGTTCTCAATAATCCCCAGTGATTTTTGCTTGGCATTTGAACTGGTCCAGTTTTACAGTGGTAAATATGATAGGTACAGACAAAATCTATTAGAAAATATGAAGGCTCTGCTGTATGCTTGCCCTTTGCGCTTTGCTTTGAAAAGGCCCTACCCTGGTATTTCACAAATGTAAACAAAAAAGACATGACTGTACTCTGAAGCACAGTCTCCAGTCTCTTATTTATATTGCTTATGTCATAGTTCTGATCAGTTGCTGTACAAATCAATCTTTGTATGTCACCTGACAAACAAACTGCAGCAGGCTATTGGACAGCAATATGAAAATTATGAAAATATCAGAAAATGAAGCAGAGGCTTAAAAAAGAGGACTTAAATAGATCAAAATGCACTAACTTGTTGATTTTCTACAGATTTCCCAGTGATTAATTTCTTGTTGTGACATTGTGGCTGTTTAATGTTTCTTACTAAGTTCGGAATTTTTTTTGTCTGAGGGCTGTTCCTCAGAAATGAAACATTTTGTTTTTAAGAAAACCTGTGAAGGGCAGAAGTTGAAGCAAAAGTACTTCATTTACAAAGAAAAGTATGTTTCATTTCAAGATATACTTTCAGAATTGATTGTAGTACCTAGTAAAATTCATGATAGAATCAAGTTTCATTTTTCATTTTTTATATTTTCCCTCCTTAAATAGAAATCAAATACGATTGGTTGAATTTCTGATTTATTTAAATCTGAGAGTCAGTGAATTTTACTAGTACCAAAATGTATTTGTAAGTTTTGATGCCATTTTGAGCCAGTAATATAATACCAGATTTCACCAAGGCAACTTCATCTGTTTCCACTGGGAAACAGTCCCCCAACTTGGGGCTTGGAAAGGAGAGAGAGAGAGAGAGAGAGAGGGGAAAAGGCACAAACCAGCAGAGTAATATTCACAGTTGAAATTCAGGCTTTCAGACAGCTATGAAATTGATTTTGTATGTATTAGGCCCATGGGGCCAAAATATGAAGATAAAGAATGGACTTTTCCTGCAGTGATGTAGTATTGGGTATTGCCGTGTGCAAAATGTCAAAGGGAAGTTGTGTAATTTATTTTTTTAAATAATTTAAAAAGAACAACAAAGTAGGTCATATAAATTTAAAAATGAAAATTACTGCCAGATTGCAGTTATCTTGGTCATTTTATTTATCTCTAAGGGTGAAATTATAGTTCTCAGATAATAATTTGCAATCTTTAACATAATGGTGCAGGGGTTTTCTCCATTGCCTCTTTTTTCTTCCTACAATGTTAATTGAAGTCCTGTGGTCGGGAAAATATGATTTTTATCCTGACCATGGTTACATTATTGTTTTAATTCAGATCAAGAGCGTATTTCCACAGAAAACCTCAGTACTGTCACCACTCCTTGCACATTGTTTCACATTGCAGAGAGTTAATTACAGCTTGGGCTCTTCCAGGTGAGCTTCAGCTGGAAGATGTCCTGCCCCTTATGTCCATAAGAAGTCATTCATTCAGCCCATGGGCCAGGCAATAGCTTGGTCATGGTAAAATAAAGGACATGAAATATGTGCAGTGGAGAGGCAGTCCACCCATTTCTTTAGACTGACTCTTGAAGGTCTGCCAGCCGTACTGGGGATGTGTAGGCATGGCCTCCAACCACTAGACAAGGCTGGAGCTGAGCAAAATTAAACTCTTTGGGTGGATTTTATGGATATTTTTTCTTTTACTTGTCCCAGTGGGTCTCTGCATAACATTTTAGTAGTAATGGGGAAATATCACCACTAGTATGTTGGGGCTTGGTATCACAGTAAGATTTCTGTAGCATACGAGAAAACCAACCATAAAGATAAAGCTAGGGATTTCTTTTTGTCTAAGTGTGATCTAAAGGAGCTTTGTGTGTAGCTTTGTGTATTCACTGTGTTATCAAAACAGTGCAAGTGACAGCATGTGGCTTTTAAGTAGCATTTTTAAAGGTTGTAGAAAAGGAAAATTCCCAGCAATTTCCATTTGCAATCTTTTTCTCCTTCACGATTTCTATCTAGTAGTCTAAAACGAAAGAATTTACTTGAATGCTTTCCTTTACAGAGTCAGAGAAAAATAACAGTTATTTCAGGAACTTCAGTTTAAAGAAGCATTTTTTTTTTCTCTTCACTGAAGCAAT
Source organism: Melozone crissalis (assembly GCF_028551555.1). Lineage (NCBI taxonomy): Eukaryota > Metazoa > Chordata > Aves > Passeriformes > Passerellidae > Melozone > Melozone crissalis. Next base: position 53,554,247 of record NW_026535791.1, on the reverse strand, counting down.
ATAGAAAAAATGCCAAAAAACCCTTAGTGTTGTGTATATCTGGACAAATAGTTACTATTTGCCTGAATTTCTTCAAATAGCTTTGAAAAAATATTATGATCTGGTACTCAGAGCACGAAAGAAAATATATCCTTGGCAAGAAAAGACAGATTTATGAATTCAGTTTGTGTAATGTGGGGCTGACTCTTTGCCATGGTGATTAGTTTTTAAATTAAGAAAATTTGTTCTTGCAATTAATGAGAATCAGCAGACAACTGTGGAAACAGAAAAAAAAAATACTTCATCTTTTGAACATTAGATATTCATTGACTGCAACTTTACCAAGTTCACCTTTTAGAACATTTGGTAAGAATTCAAAATTAAGAAGTTCAAACAGCTTTAGTTTGATGCTGCTAGTAGAACTAAAACTGGTTTAGGCTCTGAATATTAATTACCATCCTGCTTTAAAGGTTACAACACTTCCTTTATCCAATGGATGTCATAGTTCTGATTGAATAAAGCCTTAATTATAGAGTATTATAGAATATTGCAGTGAGCTACAGCAACAAAGCCAGCAAGTGGATTATTCTTTCTTTGACAGGCTTATAAAGATAATAAAGGCATGTGAAAAAAAAGAAAAACACATCTGTTAAAAAAATAAATTGAGACAATTATGGATTAAGAGTGTTTATTTTTTCTCCATTTGCACAGAAGAGAAAAAAAGGTTACTGCCATTCTTACAACTATGCTTTCCATTAGTAGAGGCTTTTTAAATGAAAAAGCTTTATCATGTTACCTAGCAATATGGATATGATTTGAATTCTGCTTCCTCCATTATGTGAATACCTTCCTTCATGTGTGTTTTCATTTTTCCTATAAACAAAAAAATTATTACAGCCAATGCAAAGAGATCTGTTCCCCTTTACCAAAGCCTGGGAAATGTACTGCAAAGTCTTTTTTCCCCTAGGGACCTAGGACTCACCTTCCAGTCAGGAGTATGGAGGTCTTGTTACAGCAGGCTCACATGGTTTATGATAACAGACTCTTTCATTTACAACTGCACCAGATCATAGATCCTCTGTGTCCTGGGTCCCCCTTCTAGCAAATATTTCTCAACTGATAATTAGCTGGAAAAAACTTGCCAAGCGTTTTCCTTGTTTTGTCTTTGACAGCTGTCACTGGTGCCTAAATCAGTAATGTCCATCTGAAAACTTCCATATGCTGTAAAGTATTTCTAATAGACTTCTGATTTTGCAGTTGTCTAACAGGAAAAGTTGTCTAACAGAAAAGGGAGTTAAAGAGAGGACTGTGAGTACACAACTCAATGTGGTAATTTGGACATAGCACAGGTCTTAACTGTGAATGACAGGCAGCAGGGATAACTGCAATGTTTCACCTTAGCTGGTTTCAAAAAACCAAAATTAATCTCAATCCTAATCTTATGGTCATTTTGTTAGCAGTTGCCAGACAAGCAGCAAACATGCCATGTTTTTTTTCTAGAATCTGATAACCGCAGCACAGGAACAAAAAACAGCAGCATGAGTTTTCCTGCAATTTCCAAAGAGAAAGACAAGACCTGATTTGTTCAGATAAAGTCTTCCCACCAAAGGCTATGTTGTCATGGATTTACTTGCTTTCTTCCTAATAAATATCCTCTGTGAAACTGAAATGTAATTTTTTTTTCTCCTAGGCTTTTTCATGTTCTTTTTTTCTGTTTACTTCAACCTTCTTTTTTCTGTTTCGGAGTACATTTATCCATATCACAACTACAGAAATTTAAAGAGCTATGTAGTTTAGGACAATTTTGGTAAGAAGTATTTAAAATAATGTGTTAGAGACTTTTGTTCTCAGTCATAGACTGGCTATCTCACATCTTTGTCCAAAAACAATTTCCTAAGATTTTGCACCCGCCTCACATCTAGTTATAAAATATTTAAATTGTCTTTCTGTATTGTTGCATTGTTACAGAAACATTTCAATAAGAAAATAGTCATTCCTCATAAATGAGATCTCTGAAGTAGGGAAAAAAAATCAAGCAAAACAGCACACAGAATTTCTCTGCTTGCTCAGGAGACATTTAACTAGGACTGTGACCTTTAAAAAGAAAAAAAAAAAAAAAGAGCACAGAAGATAAAAGATGGGAAGATGTGTTGTGAATATGTAGATACCCTGTAGCTAACTCTGTATCTGGTGAACTAAAATTATGGGGTTTTGCCTTATAGGTTTTTTAAGTACTGGGGACCAAGCTGCAAAAGGCAATTATGGATTACTTGACCAAATCCAAGCTTTACGTTGGATTGAAGAAAATATTGGCTCTTTTGGAGGAGACCCGAAGAGAGTTACTATTTTTGGATCTGGGGCAGGAGCTTCCTGTGTCAGTCTCCTGACACTCTCCCACTATTCAGAAGGTAACAATCCTCCAGGCAAAGTACATTTTTTTTTTTTTTTTTAATGTTAAAATGCAATGAAAGGGCCAAACAAGGTAGGCTGAATTAGAATTACATGAAGTCTGTAATTTTTGTAAAATACCTACTAGATAGAATTCTAGATTTGTATTAGTCAACATAAATATGTTTATAAGAAAACTAAATGCTATTACAGCATTAACCTCATGCAACAAATGCCATGGGCAATATACTTTTTCTAGCTTTATCAACAGCTTCCACTGGCTCTTCTGTCAAAGAATTTGCCCTAATTAAAATGGAAAAGAGCAATGACCTTTTTGATTTTTTGTACACTCTTGGCTGCACTTCCAGCATGTATGTAGATGCTTTCCTTACATAGTAAAAATACAACAAAGCCTTAATAAAAACTGTGTTTAACTCCCCACAAGTACTATGTGATCTCACACAGTGTTCTTCAGATTTTGGTAAGGAAGCTGTGGGATTTCTACCCTCATCACCTCACCCTCCAAAAAACCCAAACCCAAACTCCAAGAATGTACAGCACCAGTACTGAACTATAAATATTCCTGGTGATAAGATCAAATCTACAAAGACTGGATAAAAGACAACACCAAAATATCTATTGTATTTAATAATCCATGTCATTTCTATCACAATAAAACAGACAGAAATTTGTAACAGATAAGCCATAGCCAGAAGTTATAGCAGGGAGGCTGGAAAACACACCTAGTTTTGAAATAAAGAGTTATGCTTGACAATTCAGTCTATTCATACAAATAAAATTCCAGTGAATAACTGTTGAGCAAGCCATGCCAAAATCAAGCAGATGGAACAATGAAAAACTTAACTGATTAAATAATTAAAATTTTTTATTGTGTGCATTCAGTTATCATCCTCAAAAGTGTATCAACAAAAACCCCACATACTTTTCTAACTTTTCTGTCTTTTGCATTTTGAGAACATGATGGTAGAAACCATGTGCAGAAGACACCCAAGTATTTCAGTTTAAATATAAAATAGGCCATTTTAGTGGTTTTACCAGAAAAAAAAACCACAGATGGGGCGGATTCACCAGTAAGCTCCCCTTGCCTTTCAGTGCTTTAAGCAAAGAAACTCTTCAGATTGGTTTTTCATCTTTCTTTCCTTCATACTCCAGTTTGTATATTAGTAAAACAACTAGAAAGAACAATTGAATATCATCTTGCTCCTTGGCAAAACAATTTAAATGTTACAATTTTAATTCAACATATAAGCAGGATTACACACATACGCACACTTGCACACACAGACACACACAATTCAACATATAAGCAATGCTAACATACACACAATAATAATTTAAAAATTAAATGGTAAATTAAAAATTTCAGAATAGAAGATTCAAACATATGAAAGTGCTTTTAATACAGCAGATTTTTTCAAGTTAGTATGATGCATGGCTTTTGTGAAGGAAATGAGAATGTGTAATTTTCGTTTGACCTTTAAACTACTGAAAGGCGCATTTATGAGTGTCATTTACATGGCAAAGAGCATTTGATTGCCTTTAGCTGCCAGTCCTTCAAAGAAATTTTCACAGGACTACCAATGTGGTAAAGCCAGAGGACTTCCATCAGATACAAGAAAGCAGCAGTACAGGAATGAGCTTTGTTCTTGAAACAGTAACCTGAAACCTTTATGCTTTTTGTGTGTGTAATCAAGAACGAGGCAGATTTTAATTAGTACCCTAGTCTACATAGCATCAAAAGGGAGCAGTGAGTAGGATCTACGGAAATTTATTCAAAATTTCATTGTATGCATCCTTGAGGGATTCTTTAATCAAAACTTTGTTTCCTTAGTAAGAAATACTTTACATTTTTTAAATACATACATATATATATTTAATATCTAATTGAATCTGTATTTAAATGATTTGCACCTGCAGGTTTGTTCCAAAAGGCAATCATACAGAGTGGAACAGCCCTGTCCAGCTGGGCAGTGAACTATCAGCCTGCCAAGTACACTCGGATATTGGCAGATAAAGTGGGCTGCGACATGCTGGATACCACTGATTTGGTTGAATGTCTGCGGAATAAGAATTACAAAGAACTCATTCAACAGACTATCACTCCAGCCACGTACCACATTGCCTTTGGGCCTGTGATAGATGGAGACGTGATTCCAGATGACCCTCAGATTCTAATGGAGCAAGGGGAATTCCTTAACTATGATATAATGCTGGGTGTGAATCAAGGGGAAGGTTTGAAATTTGTGGATGGCATTGTAGACAATGAAGACGGTGTTTCTCCTAATGATTTTGACTTTTCTGTCTCCAATTTTGTGGACAATCTTTATGGCTATCCAGAAGGGAAGGACACGCTGCGAGAGACCATTAAATTCATGTACACGGACTGGGCAGACAAAGAAAATCCCGAAACAAGACGGAAGACCCTGGTTGCTCTTTTTACAGACCACCAATGGGTTGCTCCAGCTGTTGCCACGGCTGACCTGCATGCCCAGTATGGATCTCCAACATACTTCTATGCATTTTATCACCATTGCCAAAGTGAAATGAAACCCAGCTGGGCTGATTCAGCTCATGGTGATGAAGTCCCTTATGTGTTTGGGATTCCTATGATTGGTCCCACAGAACTGTTCAACTGCAACTTTTCCAAGAATGATGTCATGCTTAGTGCAGTGGTTATGACATACTGGACTAACTTTGCCAAAACTGGGTAAGTGTGACCCCTAGCATTCATTTTGTTGATAGCATACTTCTAAAATAGTAAGTATCCCATTCCAGTGGCCTCAAAATCTGATTTTGAAGTAGTTGTATAGAAGTATTTGTGCTAAGGCAGGAGGTAAATGAGGCTTATTAATATTTAATAGATTTTTAATTAGTGTGTTCCCTCAAAGTATTTTCTTTCAGTAGCTCAATGAGAATAATAACACACTGTATTTTTGGTTCAAAAAATAGGACAATTACTAAGACAAAAAGCATGTCTCAGAGAAAAGGTGGTTCACTAAGATACTGAAAAATCAGAGGCAACATGTCTGCTACTTGAAGAAGGAACTGTCAGGCAGATAGCACTTATCTGCTACAAAAGAAAGGAAGTTCTTGTTTTTCAGCGACCTTCACAGGGATGAGGACTCAGGGAGGAATTAGAACAGAAAGGCAGACACTGGAAATTTTTTTTTTCCCTCTGAGGGCTATAATGGCAATAATAAGTACTTGACTGGAATGAAGAAGAGACTCAGATATAAATTTTACTTTGAGAAAGTTAAAAAATTAAATTAATTCTGCTTACAAAACAAAATAAAGACATCAATATTTTGATGAAATAGAGTTGTAAACACCAAGGAAATAACCCTCAAAGCAGCTTAATCTGTGAGCAATATTAATAAATTCTGTTCTCTTCCTATAACATTCCTTTTAACAGTATTGCAGTGCTTTACTTCAGCGGCAAGGGCTTTTTTTGTTAACCTTGAGTCTTCAGTCCTGAATTAAAACAAAGATGCTTGTGGCACAAAGGGGCTGTAAATCTTTCCACAGAATGTTTAATGGCAGGATTGGGCTCTGGAAACGGCAGCTTTACTGCACTGCAGTGAACAGTGTGCAGCTATATAAGAAAAACTCAGATGCCTATTGTGAAACACTCAGAGGCTTTAGCTCCCTTGTAGCCTTCCATGAATCTAAATGGTGGTTGAGAGATTTTGCAGTCTTAACAAGAACCTCAAGCATAAATTGAGTAAAAACCAATCAAATGCTTCAGGTCAGTGCACAAGGAAAAAAAATTCTTTTGTTGTACTGCGCATCAGATAAGCAGGTAAAAAAGCATGCAGAAACCCTGGAGTTCAGCAACAAAAATGAATCAACTGTGTAATATTTAGATGGATTTGGCAACAAGAAGTTTCAGTACTGGGATGGGCAAAGTTTGTGTTGAAATCTTGGTTTATGGACAGACAATGCTGCATGATGGCTGCACCACATGCGCAGAGATGATGATACCATCAGTTTGTCTTTATTTTGGTAGATGAAGTGCTATGTATAAATAGAGGACTTCTGATCCTTACAAATATATTCATTGGAATTACTATGGTTATGAAAGATCTCCATGGTCTCGCAATTTTTTCCAATTACTTTATTACTATTCTCTGTATATTAAGAAGTTGTATTTAAGCAGTTTTTGAGGCTGACAGGAGCTTCTCACACTCCCACCTGCCACCATTACTCATAATTTCAAGCACTTTCCAGCTGTTGCTCCTTGAAAACTAATTTCAGCAGGCTATACCCAGTTCTCTGGTTATAAAGCCATCGTCCTACTATACCTAAAGGCAAAAACAGGTGCTTTGGGAGAGCCATTAGTAATTTCTGAAACTTCCCCATTGCTGATGAGGTAGGAATGGGGTATATATCCTATTACAGGCTCACTCCCTTACAGGCAGTCTGAAAGATGTATCATTAGAAATGGCCTCTAGCTGTAAGATTTCAGTTTTCAAAGGAAAGGAAAAGAGCAACAGAATGCATATTACCTAATGGGGTCTTTTCTTTGTTTGGGTGAAAAATGATTAATCGTTCTGCATCGTACAGGAGAATACTTGGAGGCAGATAATATTTTAAGATTACATTTGTTCTGCACCTCTGGTTCCTCAAACAGAAAGGCAAAGGTTGTAGCATCTCAAGCCTAGAGCAATGGGATCTCTGGGGTAACTGTTCTCCACTCTGCTCATTCACTTGCAATCTGGAATCTCTGTACCCACCCAGGTCCTTCAACTCTCAAGTTCAGAACTGCATTGCTGGGGGCTCTGCTTTGGTTTTTTTCCCCACCCTATTTTTAATTGATAATTTCCCATCCTTATTATGATACTACTTGTCTTGCTTTGTATTTGTACCCATGGCAACGCATAAAACTCTTTTAGTGGAAAGATTTTATTATTTCGCATTTCCCTGTAGGTAAGCTTTGAACATTAGAGCTGCAGATATATTTATTTATTTTTAATGTGTTTGAGACTTTTCCAATCTCTATGACTCTCCCACAGAGGCTGCATTCAGGTACTTATTGTAAAATTATGGCTCAGGTGGTGCATCATTCAGATGGACTTTTAATGACAGGCCATCCATTGCTAAAAAGCACACACTGTTTAATGGGCCTACTGCCAAGGCTGGGTTTGTAGGGCAGGTCAGTCTTGTAAAATCAGTAGGTGAAAGACACAGCACAGGGCACAGTACTTTTATTGTGTTTAACTTGTAAGTTGGTTACTGAAGCTAGCAAACAGGAGGTGACAACTAAAGTGTTTAAAGGCAAGTAGTTTGTGCTTCAAATGAATGCCTGGAAGCTGTATTTTGCCAATCCTTCACCTATGACTTTTTTTTTAATGATGGCGATTATTATTTAGAGTTTTTCATTTGGCCTTTTCAAAACTGTTTCCAATATGCCCTAGAAATAGGAAAACAATTTATTGAAGAGTAAGTTTGAGATACTACATTTGGGATACAAAAATGACATGAAAATACAGCTTTGAATTCCTCAATGCACAGAAATATATGTGAGAGCTTCATTATGACGTGCACTTGCAGCTTCAGTCTGCTGCCAGTAGCGCCATCCTAACTGTAATGGTAATTTTATAGGCCAAGTTCTGTTTGTTAGGACCATGTTACCTCCTTTGCAGACACATCAGTGGGGAAGAGTGAACAATGTGAGGGGTTGTGGGCCAGTCCCTCATAGATACTCAGCCAGCTATGCTCTTGTGAGGGATTTGAAGTTTCACACAGTAGATACAAAGCCATATTCTCATTAGAGACATCTATTAGGTTTCTAAAAATTGCCCTGGTTTTCAGGAATTTTAGTACTCTACTTTTTATCCCCATCATCCAGCTCTGTGTTGGTACTGGGAGAGATAAATGTCTGGAGGATATATCCTTGTTTTCTTTGTATTTCAGGTAAATACTCCAGAATTATGTAGGTACCATTGAATCTGAAGCACAAACACGAGTTATTAGGAATATCTGTGTTTTGTATGCAGTTTGGTTCTCTAATAGAAGACCTGATTAAACTTGCAGTTATTAAAGTGTAGTTTCAAATCAATTCTCAGACAACTCTTTTATGAGGCTGTTGCATTTCTTTTTGATGTTTTCGTCTGAAGAAATAACTATCTCCAATGGCAAATCTGTGTTAGTCAAACCACAGTGTAGTTATGGTTTGTGTTCCTTACCTCTCATAAGGAGTCCTTAACTGTTAGTCCTTAGCTGACAGGGAGCATGGCAACAGTGGGAACTGGGGATAATTGAGGAGAGGAGGTAAGGGAAAACATGCCTGTATAACAGTCCTTCAGGCAGGAATGTCTGTGGCATTATTAGTATTGTGACAGCATGAAAAGAATCAACAGAAGAATGAAGAAAAGCCAGTTTTTATCTCTCTTCCATTTTTTTAAAATCATACAGAGAAAAGAGTACTACTGAAAGAAAATAAAACATCTAGGGGCATTTCAGTGTGTTGGAGACAAAGATGATGTAACTGTGAAGACATTTTGCTCTCCAGTGAAGATAAAGAACAAAAAATTTAAAACATTTCAAGTACATTAATGTAATAGTTCCTGAGTGATAGTCAATGCTGTGGCAGAAGTAGTTAGAACACAAATGGTGTTTCACCATCTTAGAAGGAATTTGGGATATGAGAAAACTTAATTCACTATCCTTCCCATGAAAATATAATCAGATATGAAATACCACATTCCTTCATTTATCCTCCAGGTCAGCTACTAATCTACCTTGTGAACAGGAGTATGTGTTGCTCCTCAGTCAACATCCATTGCAGGAATATTTACTTTATATCACCTGAGAAAAAAGTTGATGTTTTGATTTTACATCTCGTGCCCATGAGGTTTGAATTGAATGACAATATAGAAAAACATCTTAAGTTGTGCAAAATTAGTGCAGACTGAAAATGGGAGGAAAAAGGTGGCAGGTGAAATGAGATTATTCTGAACATTAACAAAAATACACCTTAGAGAAGATATGGTCTTCTGTCATATGGAAAAAAAATCAGGCATTTCACGATGGGGACATTTTTTGGTGGATAATGTGTTTGAATTCTAAAAGTGGTAAAAATAAGTAATGAAATAGCAAAATAAATAACAATAATGATCAATCTTGTTATAGTAGTCGGATGAAGAAAAGAAAAAGCCTCCCTACCAACTGACAAATGGGGAAACAAGAAATCTCCTCCCTATGAGAGCCAATACTGTAAAAAGTTCAGAACTGGAAATATATTGTTCAGATTATACTGTCATAGTGTTGATTGCATGTTATCATCATGATTGCAGTGGATTCCTTTAAAGGAAGGTTTTCTGACAGTCTTTGTTATAAAATTGCACACTTGAGACTCAAGAAAATCTAGAAACACAAAGGAATTGTGAGTCTTAAAAGGCAAGGGAAAAATTGAAATTAAAGTAACAGATCAAGAATTTTGTGTAACAGATGATTTGATAGGAGAAATGATTGTCTGTACATCTGAGTTTCATGCCAACCAATAAAACGGGAAAATGATTTATAGTAGGATAAGCTGCCCAACTACCCCAGGAAAAAACAAGTTTTAAGTTGTAACTTCATGAATTTTCAGCAGCGTACATGGCAGGATGGCCAAGGAAAGTAAAAGTTCTCTTGATTTAGATATCTACTTTCCAAATTTAGAGAGACTATTCAAACCATTTTGTTCATTTTTTAAGTGATCAGCCCTAGACTTGATGTCAATGGCTGAGCTCTGATATCCTCAGTAAAGAAATTACTTGTCTGTAGGGATGGTTGATTTTTTCCTGGTTCTTGTTTCAAGGGACAACTTCATGCCCACACAGAGCCATGTAAACAAATATGCAAATACAAGCTCAGACTCATGTAATGTTATTTTCTCTCTTGTGTTTGGAGGAGACGGCAGCATAATTGGCTGCTCCCAATAAATATAGTTAAAAATGACAGATGGAAGTAGAGGATGGCAGAGAGGAAAAAGGAGGCTGATATTTACTTGTTTTTCAGGCTTTTTGTAGGGAAAGGGAATCACAGGATGCAAAATGGTTGGAAGGGACCACAGTGAGAATGCTAATTTTAAAAAATGTTGTTTATGAAATAATCATCCGCTATGACGATAATAATAATAATTTTTATAAGACCACTAAAAATTTTAAAAGTGCATGTCCAGCTTGGCTGCTTTTTAAAGTGCGTTCTCAGCTTCTTCATCTGCTATTCTGTGTATCAACTGCAACTTGTTTACAAGAGCTAACTTAAGGAATCAGTTCTCTCTAGAACCATTCCCAGAGTCTTTTGGGATGTGAATCAGGACAGCAAGGGGGATGACACAAGATTGTGTGCCAGAACTCTTGCAGTATTTTCAGTTTCTGAGAAAAAAATGTTTCGTGTTTAGATAACCTTGTTGATTCTTAATTTGCCTTAGAATTTATATTTTGAACCCCAAAGTTTTTCCAAAGTAGATCTATTGAATTGGGCCAATATCTTTGTGTTTAGATTTTCCAGATCTTTCAGTCTGTTCTTTAACAAGAAAATAAATAGCTTTATTTCCTTTTTCCATGCATGTTAGAATCCCTCAAAGCAGCAGCATACATCTGTTTCTGTACTGCTTGGAAGGGAATATGACTTCTTTAGTTTGAACTGGGATGAAGAATTACCAATAAATTATCTTTTTTTTCTGAACTAACACAATTTGGCTAACTTTTGAAAGAAAGAAGGGGGGGAGGGAGGAGAAAAAGGGAGGGAAGGGAAGGGAAGGGAAGGGAAGGGAAGGGAAGGGAAGGGAAGGGAAGGGAAGGGAAGGAGGGAAGGAAGGAGGGAAGGAAGGAGGGAAGTGGCGGAAGGAAGTGGCGGAACGAAGGAAGTGGCGGAAGGAAGGAAGTGGCGGAAGGAAGGAAATGGTGGAAGGAAGGAAGTGGCGGAAGGAAGGAAGGAAGGAAGGAAGGAATTTCAGAACTTCTAGTTTGTATTTTTTAAATGTTATTGAAATGGGAAGGATGAGATATATTTCAATACTAAAAAAAAATCAGCACACTAAACCACCTCAAAAAACCCCAAACACTATAACCACAGGCATAAGTAAGCGAAAATACCAAAATATATAGAAAAATAATTCTTCTTTTCTCTAAAAAAGAAGTAAGATACCTTCTTTCAAGTAAAAAAAGAATGCAGGAATCATAAGATTATTAAAGTCAAATTACTTGTCACATTTAAGAACTAAGAAATAGCTCTTTATGTACAGCAAAGGAATGCTAACATAGGCTCTTAGATTCATGGGCATTTGAAAATGGAGAAAGAAAAAATATACTTTAAAATCTGTAAGGATATAATCTGGTATTCCCAAAATATACATAACTGTATATTGGAAGAAAGGGAAAATATTTGAATTCTTTTCACAGGAAATAAGCGAATGCATATAAATAAGTAACAAGAGAATGGAAAGTTCTGAGTAATGCACAGGAAATAAATAATCTACTCTCAGTATAATATAAGACAAAGCCACAGAAAGCTATCATTGCTAGAAGAGATGCTTGAAATTAATGTGCAACATACTATTAAACTTAGTATTGTAAAAGTAATTTTAACTTCCTATTTTTTTCATGCTATTTATTTAAATTTATAATAACAAGGATATGCGTACATTAACCACATCTAAATGCTCTTTGTGGCATTGGTTTGTCTTTATTCTGAACCTGTAAGAAAAAAAAATAGTTTACCAACTTTGTAATTATCTCTGACTTGTGAACTACTCTTATCTTACTGCTACTGAAGTACTTTAAAACTGGTTGATCTCGGCTAAAATATGTCTCATATCAGTTAAGGCCCACTGTCCTTTGACCACCAAACACAATACTTTGTAGCAATGATCACATGGAACCTTCAAATAGTCTTCTGCTAGTGGGAATGATGAAAAGATTTGCGACACAAAGGTAGTTCAAAGGTGTTTTTTCACCCAAGCAAGTATTTAAATGGAGGAGGACTAATAGCTCAATTAAAAAAACCCAAGTAGAAATGGTTCCCAGGTACATGTATTAGCCCTGCTACTTCAGGTTTTGAAGAGGTTTTTTCTCCCTTGTAATATGTGCACAAGTATAATTCTGTGTGTTCAGAGGGACCTCCAATATTGCCATGGGGCTTAGATGCCCATGTTTACTACTTACAGCAGAGGAAGAAGTGGTACCTTAAATTAAAAAGTTAGTGTCAAACCTGGAGAAGGGTTGAACCTACACATTTACTATGGAAAGGGGTAGTTGGTACTTCTCTAAGATGGTATGTCTCTAAGATGCACTCCTTGGAGAATGGTATTGAATCACTTCAGATGACCTTTTGGTAACTGAAACACTATGATTTCTTCATTTTCATGTCAAAAAACTATTGTAGTATCTGAGATGCTCTGTACAGTAAGTAATTTTCTTTTGATTACTTATTAACAGCTGTTCTTCAGTTAGGGAATATTTTAATCTTCTGCTTTTAGGTTACTGTAAATATTGGATAATCTATTAACTATAAGATTGAGAGGGTTTCGTGTTTGTTTGCTTTTGTTTTGTTGCAGGTTTTTTGTAGAAAGGTTAATGACTGTAATGTTGTCTGTTTTAATTTTTTTTTTAGAGATCCAAACCAGCCTGTTCCACAGGACACAAAGTTCATCCACACAAAACCCAACCGCTTTGAAGAAGTAGCCTGGTCCAAATACAATCCTAAAGACCAACTTTATTTACACATAGGCCTGAAACCTCGAGTTCGTGATCACTATCGAGCAACCAAAGTTGCTTTCTGGTTGGAGCTGGTACCACACCTTCACAACCTGAATGAAATATTTCAGTATGTTTCCACAACAACTAAAGTCCCCCCTCCTGACATGACCTCATTTCCGTATGTGACCCGGCGTTCTCCTGGGAAATTATGGCCAGCCACCAAACGCCCAGCAATGACACCTGCCAACAATCCCAAACACTCGAAAGACACCCATAAAACAGCTCCAGAGGATACCACAGTTCTGATAGAAAACAAGAGGGATTACTCCACAGAGCTGAGCGTCACCATTGCTGTGGGGGCCTCCTTGCTGTTCCTCAATATTTTAGCTTTTGCGGCATTATATTACAAGAAAGACAAGCGGCGTCATGAGACTCACAGGCGCCCCAGCCCCCAGAGGAACACCACCAACGACATAGCACACATACAAAATGAGGAGATCATGTCCTTGCAGATGAAGCAGCTAGAACATGACCACGAGTGTGAATCGCTGCAGGCCCACGACACACTGAGACTCACCTGTCCGCCTGACTACACGCTCACTTTGAGAAGGTCCCCAGATGACATCCCGCTAATGACACCCAACACCATAACCATGATTCCAAATACATTAACAGGAATGCAGCCTTTGCATACTTTCAACACTTTCAGTGGAGGACAGAACAGTACAAATTTGCCCCATGGACATTCGACCACTAGGGTATAGCTCAGCCCTTCCCCATCTACCCTCACAAGCCACTTGGAAGAAAGAAAAAAGAAAAAAAAAAAAAAAAAAGAAAAAAAAAAGAAGAGGAAAAAGTTATATACCATCCATTGAACACCTTGTCAAAATCTAAAGTAAAAATAAGTAAAAGAGAAGGACAGTCATTATTTTCTTACTGATCCTTCCCACAGAAACTCACTGATGTTAAAGATCAACTACAAACCCTGTGAAATGTGAAGTGTACATTGCTGTTACAATACTGCTTTAAGATCTCAGCCACTTTGATTGAAAGTTGGGGCCAGAAGAAGTAATTTAAAATGGTGTTGTAAGTGTAACAAGCAAAGCGGAGTCTTCTGGAAGACAGAGCCAGTGACTGTACAGGTGTTTTGTTTTGGTTTTTTTTAAATAAATAAAATTATAAAAAAGATTCTTTATGTGCCATACCATGGCCGTTGATAAAACAAAGACATCACCATGGGCTTTTACCCAGCATATGAAGCTGTAATTCAGATGGGGAAAATAGAATTTTATTATTAAAAACAAAAATGAAAAAAAAAAAAAGAGGAGGACTGACTATGCAGTAAAATACGTATAGTTCTGTGCAAAGAGATGACTTGCCAGCCTGAACTATATTTAAAGAAACTTTGTAAAAATGTACATAGCTGTGAGTTTAAAAACAAACAAAAAAAGAAGCAGCTTTTATTGATGTTTTCAGTTTGAAAAGAGCTTTTAGAAAGATTGTGCATTCGATTGTGACCTATGTGTATATACATTAGTCATATGACCTCTGTTTCCTCCAAGACCAAAGGAGGAATTTCTTCTTAATTACTAGTGGTTAACAAAAACCATGAGTTTTTTCTAACATGTTTCATTTATATGAGGCCATGGTGTCATGCAGAGGATACAGTTGTCTGTGTGACCTGCGTATTTTCTCTTACAGGTTGCACTAGTGCATGTTAAAGTATTCATAGGAGATTGTTGTTCTTTTCTGAAACATTTTTTCTATAATTTAATTTTGTGTTAGCCTTTGTTAAATTCCAACACAGCAATGGATTGGAAAACAAAGAGAAAAAATACAAAAGAAAAGAATTAAAGAATTACTATTTTAAGCTTGTTAAACTGAACCAAGAAACATCCAATAATATATATTTGGAGTCCAGTTTGTAGCTCTTGGTTATTGTGATACATTACGAAGAGTTTTGTGCCCTGACAAAAGCAATGAAAGCCTGTGTTTTGGTCAGCCTTCTTCAAGGAAAACTAGCTCTAAACTCACCAGCAGTTGCAGTAGAATCTCAGCTGAGAAAGCACCTCCTCAGCATTGCTAAACAAAATAAAACTACAATTTGAAAGTTGGGAAATGCAGGATTGGTTGGCTGGCTGTTGTTCAAACTGTTCAGAATGATGAGTGTGTAAAGAACTTATCAGCCCAGTATCTTGTTTTGCACTTGAGAGTGTACCTGTCAGAAAATTCTTATTTGCTGATTCATTGCACTCAGTCCCACAGTCAGTGAGCGTTATGGAGAGAGAAGCAGAGAAATCCTCAGCTGTTCTGCATTTGAATAAAACTGAAAATCCCAGAGAGCATCACTCTCAGGAAAGTCAAAATTATTAGCTGGTTGTTCCCTTCTGCTTTTCCTTCACTAGAAAAACAGGGGCCAAGCAGAGCTATCAAAGTAACTTTGCAGTTTGATTCAAACAACTGATTTGAATGTGAAAACCCAGAATATAGTTTTTGCAGATGAAGATTGCTTTATATTTTGTCTTTGAAAGGTACTCCACCATTGAGAGATAGTAACCAAAGATCTTTGAACAAATTGGTCTGCACTTGAACGTGACTATCCCAGATGTATTTTCTATTTTAATTCACAACTAAACTGCATTGATATCATATGTCCCATAATGATTAACACAAGATGCCTTGTATCTCTTCTTGTTTTCTACAACTTTTTTTCCTAATAAAATACCTTGAAATAGTCACCCCTACAAAAAAAAAAGCAAAGATAAGGTGATTCACTGAGGTCTATTCATCTGCAACTCTTTGTTGTAGCAGGCAGTAAAGCAAATTCTGAAGGAAAGAAATACGAAGTTAATGACATGATAAAAATGCAACGTGTGGCTGATATAATCCTTTATCTGCAGTAAATGCGCTATAAATCTGACCTGGGAGCTCAGGTTGGAATGTGATGAAGCAGCAACCCCGAAGTACAAGTAGTAGGAAATGGAAAACTGTTTTGTTTTTTTCACTGATCCATCACATAATATATTAATGCTGACTCTATACCAGGCCATTTCCACCAGCTATGTAATGCCTCAGCTGAGATGCAGCAGTTTATAACTCTTAAAAAAAGGTTTGAAAAAAAAAAGTAAAAAAAAAAAAAAAAAGTAAAAAAAAAAAGGTCATGATGCTTGGCATCATAATCAGTTGGGTATGTTTGTAATGTGAATTAAAGTATTTGTTTAGTACTTCCAATTGTCTTCTGCTAGCAATATGTACAGTACTGTGTCAGGCTTGTGACATTTGGGTAAAAAAAGTTCCTGTAAGTGAATGATTTTAGCTTTTAAAAGTAATTACAATCAAGTTGATTTAATAATTTGATACATCTGGACTGATGTATGATTTATAGAGGGAACAGATTTATAGGGTCTTCATAGAATTCTATAATAATGATATCAAAATATACTTTGAAACTGTAAAAGAAAAACAAAAGTACTTTCCCAGGCTTATATTCTTGTCCTTAAGAGGCACACAGGGTTCAATGGTTTCTTCTGTTATTGTTTTGCAATTTTTCGGTTTTTTTTGCCTTAAGTAATGATAGAAGATATATATGGCTGGACACATATGTATAAACTTTTCAGCAGCATTTTTAATAATAAAATATCACGGTATTTTCTAATGCTTTGTGCAAATAACTACGTGTTCATCCTTTTGTGTAGAAAGTCTTTCAGAGGTGTGTTTTCTGCCCCATCTCCATTTCATTATCTACTGTAAACAATGCCTTGATACTCAGTATAAAAAAATTAAAGTTACAGAGGTTGCACTTTTAAGTTAGCATTGAGTTTTCATGGCTTTTGTAGTTCTATAAGCCTGCCAGTAAAAGGAAAGCAACTCAGACAATGAAGATTTAAAAAAATAAACTCCATATATTTATTACCTGTATACACTGCAATTCCCATTGAAGCAATGGTTTAATTGTTTTGTTAGTATTTTCTGAGGCACTGAAAGAAAAGCTTGGGTAAGCAGTTTCCCATACTAGTGTATAGCTTAGCAGCTGAAAAATGCAAAAAATATCTTCCAAGTTAGGGATCAAATAATGCAGATAAATCTAATATGTCAAGCTCCACAAGTCAATATACTTCATTTTTATATTTTAAATTTAAATACAAAATGAGTTTTGCTGGAAAAAATATGTAAAACTAGCAACATATGTTACACACATGCATTTAAGGTATTTACATATATTGCAAGGATGTCAATATCATTCTTCTTTCAAAGGCTGAGAAAGTAAATAATTTGTTATTTTATGATATCAGATTCTGTTTATCAACCAGATTTCCTTTCACTGGAAAGGTATGTAAACACTTTAGTAATTTGAACTGGGTGTTGTTTTCTTTCTGTAACTATTCTGCTGAATAGAGGTACTACCAATAATATTTGATTAATTTTGAGCATATTAGTGAAAAGTATTTGCAAAAATCAGTCTTAATTATTCATATCAAAATTTTGATATCAAAAATCAAGCTTCTGAGATAGAAACATGCACATACTGACCTAATCAAGCGGCTTGAATTTTGAATATTGAATTTGTATATAAAGCTTTTGCAAGTAAACTGCAGATTTAGCGTTTTTCAGCAAATATGTTTAATTACAGGTACACTTCAAATTTCCACATCTTGCTCTGAGATAATTCATACACACAAAGAGGGGTTACAATTGTGTCATTTCTGTGAATTGTTCCCCTTAAATTTCTGGGTGAACTCAATAAATTTGCTTATTTTCAGCTAATCAGTTTCACATTTTGAAAAGAGAACATCTTCAGAACTTTGTTCATGCTAACTTAATATTGTGTTATTTTATTCTTTTATTGCCTGAAATATAAATATGAAGATTAGTATGTTCCTATTTTGGCTTTGCTAAGAGTATTACAATTTAATGGTATTTAATATCACATAAAAAATCATATGAAATAATACCATTACAATTACGTGCTTGTCTCAGATTTGTGATTTTACATTTGTATTATTTAGTTATTGTCAACTGTTTCTCATATTTTCATCTACAGTTGTTTGGAATCATAAACCTCATCAGCTTGAATGTCTCCAGAGGCCATTAACAGCTGGTGAAAACTGGGGTTTTTTATCCTACTAGAAATTATGATATTGTAAATTTAATATCATAATATTTTAAATGCTTCTCAACCCATCAAATTAGCCTGAAAAGTAAGATATTAAATTAAAAACAAAGAAGGGTTTTGGAAATGTCTAAACATCTTTTTTGAGCTGTAGCATAATAAATACTTTACTTCTGGATGAAGATTTGATTCAAGCCATTTTGTTTGGTTTACCATAGTGGGTACTAAGCTACTCACTGTGTCTTCTAAAAGTTATGTTTTAAGGAAATTATGCTTTCTTAGTCTTTTGTAGCCTACCCAAATGGTTTCATCCCATTTTTAATGATGTAATGAAATTCAGATCACTCAGGGATGATTTAGACCCAATCCAATCACAAAGTCCAAATCAGAGAAGGAGTTTTGTCATAAGCTAAGTAAACTGCAGCTCTCCTAAGACACACTAGTAATTAAAGACAATATGCAGTAATATCCCAACAATTCAAATGTAAAATAAACACCTAATAAATAAGGTACATTCCATTGTTATCAGGGGAAAGTTTGCAAATATTTTTGCAATATCTCCATTTTCCTAACTTCATTTTCCACCCCTTCTCTACATAAAATAGCAAAACCTTTTCAGACAGTACTGTCTGAAATATTCACATACATAAATGAGGAATGAAATAGATGACCTCTTTGTTTTCTCTTCCTCTAGTGCCTTATATCAGGGCTTCTAGGTTATCTGGGTGATTCACAGTAGTCCCATTTCAAGGGCTCCAAGTTTAAATAGAAGGGAAAAGCTAGACAAAGGACTGACATATATTGGCTTTGACTTAGACTACACAGCACAGTTGTATTTCTCTCCAAGAGACAAAGATGGCACGAAAACAGAAGAGAGCTTTATATATGTTTTATTTTTAAAATAATGCATTTATAGAGACCATTTTTTTCGAGATTTTAGTGTCTTATATCTTGCTTTTTGCTGTACCTGACTCAAAGCCCTCACTCATTTAATGTCCTGTCATATCTTTTATCTCTTTTTACATCAGATGCTTTCCGAGAGATGCAGATATGTTTTCCTGTGTGTTTTTTTCTGTCACAACTTTAAGTTTGTTTTCAGACTTCTTCCATTCTGTGCTGTATGACTGTGAGAGAGCATTTTCATCTGGCATTTTCCTTGCTGCTTTTAGTGTTTAAGAAGTTCTATTGAGGGTTATTTACATGACAATATTCCTCATCCTTGAAATGCATCGATCTCTGTGACTGCATTTTGCGCCAGCCTAACAGCTTTGCTTTGACACAGTGTATGTCTTAGTGGGAAGGGCCAGCTTGCAGCCAGCTCTCCTGTTACCCTGCAGCTTTTATTATTGCTATTATTCACTGTTGGCATTTGTTTCTTTTCTACCTTGATCTTTAATCAAAGGTAAATTAAGTAAGTATGTCATTCTATTCCACAGCAAGATTTCTCAAACCCTATGTTGTTCGTAATTCTTGTTTAGATACACATAATTTTTTATTACATTGTTCCACCAAAACATAAAAACCTTTCTAAGCTATTATGTTTCCTGATTCCACCATCAGTGCAAGCTAACAGGGCGCTGGCACAGTCAGCCTCGTACGACAAGAATTCATGATATACTGCCTTCCACTTGGTGGTGACTTCTTTCACATACAAAGGAAAACAAATACAATTAACATTTTCATGCATCAAAATTCCATTACACCATGTCAAAGGTGAGCAAGACCCAAGGTAGAATTCAGAGAAAATGCACTAGTTTCCTGCACTGGTGGTTATTTTTTATAGGCAACAACTTGCAGGTTGAGCTGCATGAGTGCTTTGTACACTTCGGTCAATGGATGTCTCACTTCAGAAACTAGACTGGAGTTTGAAGATTTCAGGAAATCAAGATGATATTGCAAAAGTATCTTTAATGAAGTTTCTGCTTTCAAAATCCCTACCAACAACACCAAAGAAACTGCAGGAAGAGTGTTAAAATAAATAAGAGTCAAACACAGATTGTTTCTAAATGAATTTGACAGGAAGAAATATGATACTACATGATATGAAATGACCTTAAAGTAATGTGATGGATTTCTTCTGTGTGAAGGGACAACAGAAAAAATGAAAATTATCTCAATGGATACATTTTTACAGGGACTAGTCAAATTAAATCATTGCAGAAAATTAGACTATAATGGAATTTTGAACAGAGATTTTGTGTCATAATGGAATACCATATGGATTTAGATATGCAGAACATAATCTACAGTGCTTATCTGGGTATTGTGAAATATAAAATTAGATCCCAAGATGCCCTACTTTAACCAGAAGACAGTGCTGCCATTGTAGATAACACAGCAAAGTGAAATGTGCACATTTCTCAGGGAATGATATAAGATAAAGTGCCAAACTCAAAAACCAGGGAAGAATGATAGTACAAGGTGCAGGTCCTGCCTGGATAACCACCCTGCATGTACACCCAACAGAGGGGTTATGTTTCAAATCTGCTTTTTTCTTCATTTTCCCAAGTGGGAGTCCATGGAGAAAATGTCCCTGGAATATACTCTCTTCCACTAACCACTGGCCCTTGAGCCCTCAAAAATCTCCAAAAACTGATATGTTAGAGGTCCCTCTAAGCTGGAACTGGAACTGAGAAAGAAGAAATATGAACGGTTTACTTATTATTATCCTTTTTTTTTTTTTTCTCTTCTTGGTGAAGGACTATCAGAAAGAATTAGGAGATGAAGAGTGATGTGCAGCTAACTTACCCCAGTACTCAGGGAAGGGCCGGCCAAGCACCTTACTCAGTTTTCAGTTGACTGGGGAAAAAGCAATGGAGGTACTCAAGGAGCAGTGGTCTGTGAGGGAGTTGCTGGAGATGGGCAACAATCAGCAGCTGAGTTGATTCATGAGGCTTGAAAGTCTTTTTCACCCATTATAATTTTGTTCATTACAAAATATCTATGCTGCTCTCCAGACTGTAAATTCTGCACCATTAATACAGCAGAAAATCAGTAAGGATGTGATTAAAAATTAATCAAATAAAAATCTAATTATCAAAACTAAGGCTCCAGTAAGTGTGAGAGAAGCAATACCCAGCGTTGTGTTAATCCTCTCATCTGACTGCAGATGTTTCACTATGCCTCCAAATCAGACACGACAGAGATTTCTGGTAGAGGCATGAGAATAAATCATCATGTGTACATGCACAAAGGTAGAAAGTAGAATTCAGTTTGCAACAGCTCTGTAAATTGCTGTTTCAAGAAATAGTGAGTTTGAAGTTACTTCATGTGAGGTAAGGTATACCAAGGACACATGTAACAGCTGTTAAGAGCTCTCAGAACTGCAGCACACAGCGAAAGAAAAATGAAGACATAAGTTGTTGGAAATTTGGACAGCTGAGATGAGGTTTCTGTTAGGAACTTGGTCCTCTTCAGCTCCTGCTGCCTGCCCTCCATCCAGATCTTACGTGTAATGAAGGGTTTTCTTGTGAATAACTGTT
The DNA here is from genome assembly GCF_028551555.1 of Melozone crissalis. NCBI lineage: Eukaryota > Metazoa > Chordata > Aves > Passeriformes > Passerellidae > Melozone > Melozone crissalis. The sequence goes on along the minus strand of NW_026535791.1, from coordinate 53,532,582 downwards.
TCTTCTTCTAGGAGGCTGCCGAGTAACTAGGGACTAACATAGATTGAAAACAAACATTACCCCTCAGGGTGTTGGTAGCCTGTCAGTGACTGCACTGACCTCTGTAGAGCAGGTTTACAGACTTCCTTGGCACACAGCACTTTATTAATAGGTGACCAATCAGAAACAGAGAAGTCTAGTCAATACATACCATGTGAGAAAGAACACCAACAACAAAACAGAAATTAAAATAATTCCTGTTAGTAAGATCACTGTGATATAGAAGCACTTCAGCAATTTCCAAAAATTCTTGTGAATCTGGCATATAAAAAATAATTTGAAGAGCACAGGTAATGCTGGAGGATTAGGTAAGCACTTTTTATTATTGCAAAGATGTGTGCATTTGTACTAAACTGACTATAATTCTCCATTTTGAATTCAAGATCTGATCTCAGCTTTGTTTGTCATCTGGAATTATTTGGTTTTATGATTTTTTGGATAGAGATAGTTGTGGAGTTTATGCACTCTGAACTTGTAGAATCCTACTGTAATCTTGCTTTCCTCAAAAATAGAGTAATTTACAATGGGAAAATTAATACTTTTCAGTTATCTCAATGATTGCCTGAAAGAGACTGTGTGAGCATACAGCTTTTTACAATTGTCCAAATCTGCAGTTCTGACTCTAAGTGATTAGAAATTTAGCAGTTGTTTTCAGATCAGTTTCTGCATTGCAAACCTTGAAATGTTAAGTATAATAACAATATAATTTTGTAGGATACATAATTTGGGGAAAGGTTTTTGGTCGATATACCATCTCAATTGTTTTAATAAGCAATATGATGATTGATGTGAAAATATATAACCTTTATAGGAACTTCTGCTAACATTTGAGTCCAGAAGTCTGCATATTTAGATATTTGGGATGTATTTCTACATCCATATATATATGAAGATCTATTTATTACATATATATATGCTTATTATATGTTTCCTGACTGCCAGTTTTCAGTGTCAGATTATAAAAGCTATTTGCAATTACTTGCAATTCATAGAAAACCAAAAAAGAAAAAAATAATGTTTTAAAAGTATTTTGTATCTGGTCCTCTTAAAATCTTTTTTTTTTCATAGATTTACATAAGCTTTTGCTCTGAAGATCCACACACAAATACAACTGAGGGATAGATGAGAAGATAACTTGTGTATTTAAACTCACTTGGTGAAAATAACTTCCCACCTGCAAAAATTCTGTCGCAGAATGTAGACCTCAGTTGTTCCTCAGAAAAAAGAAAAAAATCCCATTCATCTGTAAAAAATGAGGTTACAGGAATGTGAGTAAAAGCAAGTTATGCAGAATGGACAAAGGCGAGTCAAGAGGACGGCAGGAGCTGCAGAAGAATTGTGGCTGTTGGTTAACCAAGGACAAGTGAGGAGGAGCCAGGAAATGGTTTGAGGCTGGACCAACTGAACTGGAAAAAAAGTATAAACCAGAAACCAGGAAAATGACAAGAAAATCCATAATACTGAGAATTAAAGTTCAGAAAATAGTGCACATGACAAAGACACAACGCTAGACTGCCAAGCTGTGTTTACATTACTAGTTTAGTTTGGTTCAGGAATGTACTGTTAAAGGAAATATGCCAATCCCCATTTATTAAATTTCCTCACAAACTGAACTTTGTTGTGCATTGCAAGCAATCTTGGAGCAGGTGAGATGGATTCCTTTTGCAGGCATATACTGGAAGATGTGATCTAGAAATGCCGCCCATGCCTCCAAGCAAACCACTGGCACTTGTGGATGCAACACTTCCCCACAGCCCTGGCATCAGCCCGTGTCCCTGTCCTATTTAACAGACTAGCAATTTAGCAATCTGGCCTCTGGCATACAAATGGCAGTCTTTTCCCACTGCAGCAGGGCTAATTGATCCTGTTGTCTAAGTTCAGTTTATAGTGCAATGCTTCTGATTTCAGTCCCAAAATGAATACTTAACTGCCAAGTTCTAAAACCATTTGCAAAACACTTTCTCCTTTTTAAAACTCTGCTCACAACTATGGAAAAGGGAATATCCCACTCTTGACTTTGTAGATTATATTGATGAAAGGATATTTCTTTTTAAAATAAAGCAAGCACGCACTTGATACAAAAAAAAATTCCTGCTACTGGTGGTGCAAGGATTCAGCAATGCAATGGAAATTTAGTTTTGTCCACCTAAAAACCTGAAATAATTTCAAAAATGTTTTTGTGGGAAAATATGTACCCCTGGTATTATGGTATCTGTTCCTAACACTGACCTAAAATGCCAAACACTTGAAGATGTTCGGAGTGAACATATCCAACCATATTAAAAAACAAATAAAGAACCCAAAACAAACAAAAGAACTTCACAATTTTAAAGGGGTTTTATCTTTTGAATGCTCCATTTAATTTTAATCCTTTTGCACTATGAAATCTTGGCACTGAATAACATAATTTATTTGGAAAAGTTATTAGACTCACTTTGGAAATTATTTCATTACAAAATATGGGAGAATGAATCAGGAATTTCAATGTGATTTCATGGGTTTTCCCTTCTTATACTTTATAAATAAATATTACAGTCATAGGCAGGAGATTTGTCAAACCACTGTGCAAAAAAGACAGACAGATATGTTTCTGGTCTCTTTTTTGTACCAGACAAACTAAGGATTAGGTGTCAAAGCTAGGCTTTTTATTATTTAATCTTGGCTATTACAGTTAAAAGACCCTGTGTTAACTAGGAAAGGAACACAACATCCTTTTCATACTTCCATGATAGTTCTCTTATCACATCGAGAGAACTCATATCTCATCATGCACTACATTGCCTAAATTTTGAAGTTTTCTTAATTTAAAGGCATGTAAGAACATATCTCTTTCTTTTCACAAGTTAAATAGCAAAAGATTCTTTGAACAAAAAGCCAAAACAAACAAAAAACCCCAACTCAAAATGTCTACACATTTATGGGGGACAAATCCATAGAAGGCACCCTAATCTCAGAGAAAATGAAATTTTCACCTAAAACTGAGTCTGATCCACACCACATGTGGCAGCCAGCAGTATAAAGACAGGTTTTCAATGGACTTCAGGAGTACAAATTAACAGAATCATTTTCAAATTACATTCTTCTTGCTGATTAAGATAGAGATTAATATTGATTAAAATAAAAGTTTGAATATGCTATTTTTAGGATACTGAAAAATAATTTTTAAGCTAATGAATAATTTACTGAATAATTAAACTTTTAAAGGATCGGAGAATTTCCTGTACTTTTGAAACTTCAGAAGAAATCATTTCTAGAAAATCACTCATCAGTTTAAAGAATCAAACTAAAACTGGATACATACTGTTATCATGTCTTATACTCTTGGTAAAATTACATGAATTAAAACCAAACTACACTGATACTTGGTAAAAAAACAAAACAAAACAAAACAAAAAAACCCCATAGTAATATAGCTGCATTGAGTTTTTAATTCAGTTGTGAATGAGGAAGGCAAAGCATCAAATTATCTTGATTAAGAGAAATGTCTTATGATTCATTTTAGCAAATCTGTCTCTCCATGCATGATTTTATGAATACAAGGGGTGAAAATGTGATTTACATAAAGTAAATTTAAATCAAGCAACAAAATTAAACAGATGTACCCTACTAACACCAAGCATAAATTAAAGAATAATGGGATAGAGAATGGAGAGTGTCAAGGCAGTTCTGCCTCTCTGGAGTTATTCAGCTGTTCAGTAGAAAAAGAAGAACAGAAAAATATGAAAGGATGGTAATTCTTAGGGAGAAGAGACACCTATGGAGGAGAGAGGAGCAAGAGGTATGGGCTCAGAGAATGAGATGTAGAAAAGGTGAAGGACTCTGGTCTAAAGTTGGTAAATTCAGAGATAGAGATGATGTAGGAACTCAGAGGGCAAGATTGACTTGATGTTCAAGTAAAGAATTATTTTTCAATAATGGAAATCAAGTGACTAATGAACAAGTCTGATATTTTTTTCAGATAACTAAACAATTAAAATTATGTATTTGCAGAAGGTGAAAAAAATCACATTCGTGGCCTGCTCTGATAGGAACATGAATATGAATCTTTAAAGGCTAAAGGCTAGGTAAGATATATAAGTGCATGTAGAGTGGGACAAGAACTGCACTGTCTGGCTATTTTTAAGTAAATTTATATCCACAGTGGTTTTCCCTGGCACCAAGCATAAAGTGTGATCAGTAATGCACAGACTTCGTCTAGAAGACCACTCTGAGTGTTCATGGTCTTCAGCAGAACAAGGTGGGCCTGGAGCCTTTCTTGATAATTTGCATACTCAGTGAATCCATTCCTAGTAGTCCATTACACCAAGAGTAATTGAAATGGCTATGAGAATTTTTGGGAGAGAAATCAGAAATGGAAGCTAAGCTCATGGACTGCCTGCATCAAGTATTTCAGAAGCAGCATTCTGTGAGCTCAGTGTTTGTGCTGAGACTTTACGATGGAAAAAAAAAAAACCTCCAGTTGGGACAGGGAGCAAAGATAGAAAATAACTATGACATAAAATCTCAGAATAGGTGAAAGCAAGGTTTACATTTACAGAGGCAAATAGTAATGCATCACAAAACAGAATAATGAAATAGCATATGAGACATAATGATGGAGATAACTATTAGAAAATAGTAGATCCAAAAAGAAGAGAAAAGTAGAAATAAATACAACAGCAGTAGATAAACCGTGAGGCTGAAAAGAATTCCTTCATCCTTTCTCTTACAATTAGGTACAAATGTACAAATGTTACATAGAGGTGTATAACCTCTGTATAATAAAACTATATGAGATGTATGTAGTAATTGTAATATTAATGGTCAGCAGAGGCTGGTGAAGAGAAAATATTATGAGAAGGTGCAAATGTAATAATATTGCGCAAAAATGTATACAGGTACACTCTGTTTTGGTTATTTCTTCTTATTTTTTCTCGTAACTCATGGGCTTTAGTGGAATATGGGTAAGGTTGATGAGTCCACAAGTGCACACTTTTCTACTGAAAATGTGAGTGACTGTAACCAGATGATGTAAAAGGAAATTTTGTTTTCCCTAGAAAATAAGATAGTGTGTTCTACTCAGAGTTATTCTTCTAAACATTCAGAATACTTTAATGAGTTATCATCATACTCTCGTTTTTTCTCTAAGTTGTAGAATATAAAAATACCTTTTATGTTACTACTGAAAGCCAGCTATTCCAGCACACACCTTGTGAATAATAAAATCAGCATTTCTTTATTTTTTTTCACCCATTATGCTATGCTATATATCTAGTATTTATTTGCTCTCCCTTTCTCCCTTTTCCTCTGTGCATACACATACAGGTATGCATTTTAATCTAGCCTTGGGTTAGCCAGAGCATGGATGTAAACCAAAGGACACATCCAGGGGCAGTCTGGACATCACATACATGACTTGGAGAGTTCTGGCTTGTTCTTTTTCTCGCCACCACTACTGAAGATGCCTATTAAATGGGTCCTAAGGTGCTCCTTGGCCCAGTGCCACATGTCACATGCCTTTGTTGGTCTGTCAGAGGTTATCTTGGCCGCAGTGTGTAGTTGAGAAAGTTCTTCCATTTGCCCGCTAACAGGATAAAAGCCATAATTCTTTAAACTGAACTACTTATTAAAATACCTGACCTTTGTTAAGACCCCCTTCTTTTTATATTACATTCAAATGTGTACTTCATAATTATATATATTTACTTGGAAATACTGCAAGAATTCACATCAAAATTAACTCTTGAAGGAAATTAAGTGTTGTGGGGAACATTTTCCTTTGTTTACTCAGTCATTATGATATTTCCTCATATGACCTCAAATGAGCAAATAACTTTAAGACATAAAGCCTGGAAGTGCTAGGTCCTTATTTGTAACTTTGAAAAGAACATAGTGTTCTTCTGCAAAGCTCTAATTTCCCCAATTCTTTAATCACAGATGTGCTTATTGGTGTAAATATATTCCCTCTAAAACCAATAGGAAGATTTCCACTGAATTCCACAGTGTGAATCAAAAATTATACTCATGTTTTCTTTAAAAAAAAAGATAAATGCGTAGCAGTTGCTTTTTCATTTGTTAATGGAGGGGTTTTTTTGTCTTTTTTCTTCTCTGTTAGAAGCTAAAAAAATTGCTGGTGTTGTACTCATAATACATTCCAACCTTATCTTACTCCTAGCAAGAAATTTACAGGTAAAAAGTCTTTATCATTAATTTAGAGGATTTAGTTGCATCTGTCTAAAACACACTTGTCAGTCATGTTTTTAATGAAACGAGTAAGAAAATTTGTTAAGAATAATAAGAATTCACTAGAAGTGGTACTTATCTTTGAAGTCTCTAAATTAAGTCATGTAATAACTGGAGTCATAATTTGTCACTGAAAATTTGGAACAACATTGATTATTGCAAAATAACACCCAGTTTGGAGAGCATTTTACTAGATAAAGTTCTATATAAATACCACATTCAGAAAAGGAAATTAAGCCTCAGGTAAAATCTTATTTTTCAAAGAGTTCTTTAGACTTGTTAATACTTCTCTGACACAAAAGAATAATATATTCAAGTGTTAATGAAACTTCTATTTGGATTTTTCTTTTTTTTTTTTTTGGTAATTTTTCAAAGATTTCATGTTTCTGTAAGAAAGATTTCCTATTTATGCAAGAAATATAATTGATGGGTACATTTTCATAATCCTCGCTTTTTCTAAATTGTAGTAAAATAGGGTGACTAAAATGTCAGGGAAGTTATAAAAACACAAGATTAGACAAAATGCAAATTGAATGTAAATTAAAATTTCAATATAAGTCTGCTTATGTCAGTGTGTACATTTTGCCACTAAGGTTCTTTCCACATATAAATAACATAAATTTTGTAAAAATTTCCTATGATGGAAGAGGGAATGATAAAATGATTGAACTTTTATTACACTAGAAATTTTCCATTGAATTGTATTCCTATTGAAATTTTCTATATATTTTTTCCAGAAATAAACAAATAAAACTTGGTTATCCTTGAAAGATATAACATCAGCGTGACCTTGATTTTTTATACATTTTGAAATCAGAGCTCTATTTTTTCTAAACAACATGAGACAGTATAAAGGCAAAACATAAAGAAGACTAAAATAAGTAAACTAGAAATTTGCTCAATTTACCCAGTGGATCATATGTAAATTATGCTCATTTGGCCCAAAGAATTAATCAACATAACAAACCAGTAAAATTATGTACCAAGGAAACAGAATCACACTCATGATATTAAAAAACACACATTATACTGTGACTTATATACAAGTGCATTCTTAATAGCATCAATACTACTCAAAAAGAATAAAGAAAAAAATATATAACGTAGTTGGTGTATCTCATCAAATTGTAGTTAAAAAGTTAATTTATAAATGGAAAAAAGAAGAAAAATCACACATGACATGGTATTATTCTGAGGGTTAAATGTTTGTTGTCTACAAAGTGAGTAAGACAATTTAAAAAAAATATTTAAAACTGCCATAAATCACAGTCAATGAAACAAGAACTTGTTTCTTACATGCTAGTGAAATATCTAAAAAAAAAAGTTGCCTTCATTAACTAAAGAATATTTTCATTTTTGCCTCTTACATGACAGAAGAGGTTGAAAGGTGGGTTTGGTTTGATATGGACATTTATGCCACAATAGCAGTTAATACAGAAGTAGAATAGAAGGAGCACCCAATCTGTGAAAGGGCATTGAGACTTTTCTAGTTGTTGTGTTGAAAAAGAATAAATCACTCCATTGAATCAAATGGAGCTTTGGCAATTTATGGCAGATGAAGATTTTTCACAGTGATTCTTCCTTTCATGTATTTATGAGATATAATTTTTCTTTTTTTTAATCTACTTATTGTTAATGAAGAATAGAATTGCTTATATTTTGTGCTTTGAAACAATAGAAGCAAATAATTGAATATTCCCAACTTCCCACAGTACTGCAATTCTCAGAGCAGTTTTTCCTTCTATTTCACCTGTGAGAGACAATTTTAGCAAGGAATGTGTAGCTCATTGATGTGTATTAGTCTATAAAGCAACATGAAGCTCGATTGACAACATGCATGGCTTTTTACAAAGAGCTTTTTTTTTTCTTCCACTTTCATGGTACAAAGTCCGTCTAGTCAGACATATAAGAACTTTGCCACATATTACTTCTCTTCAATTAGCATCAGATTTGGGGTATTTTGCATTGTTACATGGCTATTCTCCTATATTGTAACTGGCACCATGAATGATATTGTAATGGAGGCTTTTTTATCTGGTAAGGTTATGTTTCTCTTTTTTTTTTTTTTTTTTTTTTGTTTATTTTCTTAAGAGGGCTGTTTCACAAGTTGTTATTTCAGTGCTATTTCAGCAACCTTTCAGTGAATTTTCACTCTTCAGAATAATTTTGTTTCAGGAATAAAACACATCATCTCTTCTCCAAGCACTCCAAGCCCTACAATTGCCTTGGTATTTGGCTTCAAATTAGGCTTCCAGCAAAATATAAAACCACAGCCCGAAACAAACAAATATCATGGTTTTTATCATATCAAACAATAGATATCTGCTAAATAACCATCCATTCTCCAAGCAACTTGTGTCGAGGGTAGGAGATAGATATTTGTACCTGCATGCAAGTTATTGCTCTGTTTGTTCTCCAGTCCTTCTCTCCAAGTTTCAGGTCTTACAGTCCTGCCCGAAAGCAGAGTCTTTCCTAATAAAATACTCATACTCTTCTTTTTAGGGACACATATATTCTACTTGACTCTGCTACAGATTGCTCCTGCAGACTTCACAGAATCACAGGGTCATAGAAAGGGTGAAGTTAATTTGGCTTGGTTAACCTGGCACCTCCATTCTTTAAAGAAAGAACAAAAGTTTCATGTTAGTATTTCCCCTTTTCCATCCTATTGAGAAGATTTTCCTTTGGAAACAAATCAGAATTAATTTCCTTTTGGGACCTACAAGATGTTTTAAAATATCACGTCATCTGGATTTATTTAATTTTTGAAAGGAGAAAGAAGAAACACTACCCGGCTTGCCTTCAGGGTCATATGCTTTGTAGTATAGAACAGAGAAGCATAGGCAGGAAAAGCAGGTAGAAAAATTTGTTTGTTTCTGTAGAAATCTCTTTCAGTTTTCTTCACACAGACTTTTCCTTCATCTTCCCCAGAAGAAGGGATATCAAGCTACTTTACTTGTAGGTGCTAAATAATGACATTTTTACACTGTACTTTGAGAGAGACACCACCTGATAGCTGAGAGAAAAAAAAAAAAAATGAACGCAAAAAGAACCAAAAAAAAAAACCCAAAACACCCAAAACCAAAAATCCAAACACTAAAAAGTGATAGGAATGAAAAAAACCATCAATTTCAGTGTATTTGTATCCATCACCTTTCTCAGTCGTGTACTGCAGATATTTTAGGATTCGCTCCATTACCTGTAAAGGATCTCTCTTTCCTCTCTGAAGCTTGTTTTAGAGTCTCTGAAGGAAACTGATGACTGAAAAACCATTTTTCTCTCAAAGAGTTTTTAAATTACCTGAACAAATAAATTCAACACTAAAATACCCTGCTTCTAATTTTTACTAAGGCCAGGTTTATTGGCAGATAGAATTTGGGAAAGCAGTGGCTTGACCTATAGTTCTCAAATTTTGTCCTGTGGTTTTTCCTTAAGAATTTACAGCTTTTTCTTATAACACTTCTTATGTTACTACTAGAGTCTCCTACAAGTCAGAAATCTATTAGGTATAATTTCTAGCACGGAATTTTCTCGGACTATTAAAGCTTGTCTTTTAAGATAAGGCAAATGAAGCAAAGCCAGGCAATCTAACCTTGTTATTAAACTGTATCATTTTTAATCCCCAAAGAGCTCATTGTCCTTATTAAAGGACAACAACAATAACTTAGATAAAGTTATGATAATTGTGAAAGAGACAAATAAAAGGATTTCTGTGTCTACTGCATACTGTTCATTTTCTTCCCCTCAAATAATTCAAATTAATCATACCAACTAAAAGTTTTGGTCTCACGTGCTGTGTTACATTTTGAAATTTGCTAAATTGGTGCAATGCCCTGACAATAATAGCTGGGCAGATCAGTTGTGATGGTAAAATAAGAACAGGAAAAAGAGATTCATGCTTTCAATTGATGAATGCTACTCATCCTGTGACCTATCATTCCCCATATTTGAACAAGTCACAAAAGTCTTCACAAAACTAATGTCATCATTTACCCATGGATGAGAAGCAGTCATTTTAGATAATGTGAAACTTATTTTCTGTTTCATCTCCATGCCTCTCACCTCCTTAACTCTCTCAAAAGGCAATCTTAAACCACCTTTTTTATATCAGGCTTACATACCTGCAAGTGATGTTGGTTTACTTTGCTGAAAATAATGACTGAATAATATGAAGCAGATCTCTAATCTTCAACTCGTCAGTATTGTTGAAAACTTAAAATATGTAAAAAGCAAGTGGCACTTTTGGAGTATACTGATTTTCCAGGTCTAGCACTGAAACGTTTGATGAATTTTAGAAACATTATAGACTCATTTATCTCAGAAATCCTTTCTTTTCATGATATTATTGTTCTCTGATATATTGTCCAACATTAAAACAAGTAGATTCCATGACTCAAAAATGCAATCTGTATCTTTGTTTTACAGAAATACAAGACACTCCATATAATCTGAATTAAAGGTTTGAATTTAAATAGACTGGATATGGACCTTGCTTCTGTGGAACTATGTAGCAACAGGCCCAGAATTTTAATATACATTCAGAGATTATCCTTCAGCTATCCAGCCATACAAAATACTATTAAAAATCATGAATAAATTAAAAAAAAATTAGAAGGGTTTTCCTCTCTTGCTTTCTATTGTATTCTTCACATCAAAATAAATGAAGAAAAGAATTGGAATGTTTCAGCAATTGAAGAAAGTAAAAACATTCAGGTTGTTTCTCCCTCTATTTTTTATATTAAAAAATGTTGTTAGGCAAAGGAAACACAAAAATAGAGAACATTCTCAGTGATACGGTCAAACTTGTAATTTCTGTTCGTGTCTTATGTAAGAGGAAAAAAAAAATAAAAAGAAAGAAACCTCATAAATTGTAAGGAGAAAAGTTCTATTTTTTTTGTTAAACAAATAATTTATAATGACTGTTCAATTTGTTAAACATTGAAGTATAAAATCTAAAATAATCGTAATAAATCCCCTAGGGAATCCATCCTGCAGTATTTCTCATACTGTATTTACTAACATATTGTCAAATTGAATATCATGTGGTTTGATCAATGAAACTTCACTCTCATTCCCTTGGGAATTCAAAGATTAACAACAGATCCTATCAGTAGGATGTCTTGCTTTGTCATTTCCCTTGCACATAATAACATTTACCATTTCACTCGTCACTGCAGTTTCTCATAATTTGGTCTTACATGGTGATGAATACCTCTCTGGAGATGTCTGTGTTAAAATATTAATGTGCTCCTGTAAAAGTAATCCAGACTTCTGTTGGGTTTCTGCTGTGGAATTGTGCTAGTTTGCATTGCAAGCTACTAGCATTGTGTAATATAAACTCCACTACTGCTGCTCCGGGTAAATAAAACAGAAAACAGTTCGCTGAAAGAAGTAAAGTACCTTCTGCTGAACTAAGATACAAATCACTCAAGTTATTGCTTTCTATGAAAAAATACCTTTGGGACTGCAAAAAATTAAAATTTTTCAAAGTGTTCCGAATTAAATGGATAAACACCTGAATCCTCATTGTATCCCTCATCTCATTCCAGACTGAATGATTTTTTTCCCAAGTGTTGTGATGGAAAGAGAAGAAGATGAAAGAAATCAGTTTCAATGTACAGGATTTTATAGTTTTTTGTTGCTTTTTTTTTTTTTTTTTTTTTTGCTATTTTGGAATCAATATGTAGCAATTGAGAAAATAAAGTAGTTCTGATTAAAAAACTCTAACAAATATAAAAAATATGCTATCTTGTAATTTACACTATTTCTCCTTTAGAAAGAAAATTCAATCTGGCTTTACTACTATTTCTAGGTAAATAGAAATTTTTTAATATATTTCTTCAGCAGAAGAACCAAAAACCCATTAAATGTTCATTCAGCATAGTTTTAGTGATATGTAGCATACTTACAACACCACAATACTGTATGTTTTAGCTGCTTTTTCCTCCTTGTTAAATATATATTTTCATAGTAAATTTCCTAACACAGCAGCTTGTTTTTAATTTAATAATAAACCATGTTATGAGTCATTCTTGCTTCTAATCTTTGTGTAAAAACATATTGCTGCGAAATAAGAAGTTTAAAACACACAACTTCTTCTAATGTATTAACACTTTTAAATATAATTAGCAGACATTAATTTTTCATACATTTATTTTTGGGATCAGTCTCCAAAATATGTCCAAAATCAGGCTCACTTTGTCCTGATTCATACATGGCACTTTTTTTTTCACGATGATCAAGCATTTAATGAGCTTTTTATGGAAAGGACTGCCAATCTTTCCAACCTGATTCCCTTCCAGCAAGCCCTTCCCACTCCATTTGGCTAGTCACACTTGCAGAAACATTAATTTCTGTGTAATATTGTTTATCCCCCTGCAGACAGGTGATAGAATGAGTTCATCATCTGAGAGTCACAGTTCCATGTTTTTAGTAAAACTTCCAAGCAACATGCATAAATGTGCTGTGTGGCTGAGATGAGCATTCAGATATACTGTAGGCAAGGATGTTTTAAAGTGCTTATTTTTATAAATTCAGGGAATAGGGCCTTGGAATGGAGGGACCTGTGATTTTTTGAATGTATTTTTGTCAAAATGAAGCTATTTGAAAACATACTTTTTTGGCAAAATCTTTTTTTTTTCTTTTCTTACACTGACTTCTTCTCTTTCATGTCCCCATTTCCACAAATATGTTCCTCTTAATTTACATTTTTTTCACACAGAAACCAGACTAAGCTTCTAGATTGCTTTGTGACTATTGTGGATCATAAACCTCTAGTTGTAAAAAGGACAAGGTAAAAAAAAAAGAAATAAAGCTTTCATGAGGGAAGAAAAGTGCAGTTTAGAGGAGAAAATGGAAACAGCATCAGCTGGGCTGGTTAAACATGATAGGAATGTCTTGAAGTCAAACATGGTGAAAATCATCACTAGAGCAGAATGTGCTTCCTTCATATCCCAGTAAAGAGCCCTTGAAAGCTGAGTTATGTGCATCTCTGGAGCAGGCAAACAGCTGTACCTCCTTTTCACTTACTAAAAGGGATTTCAGGAAAAAGACAGTGCATTTTCCAACCACGTGGCATGTTCATTCTGGAAATGTGAAGGTTTCCAGTATATCTTGTCTTACATACTCCAGCCACCTGGGCACAGAGGCATATTATCAAGAAGCATTTAGCAGAAATATTCAGGAAATACAATCCAACCATGTATTTCTACAATCTGCTATGCAAGGCTCGTTTTGACAGTGTTGTATGTTCTGCAAACATCCTCTGAGAACAAGTGGCAAAAGGGAGGGAAATTCTCCTTGGAATTCAGAAACTTAGATGTGGATACTTGTAATATCAGGCTTCACAGTACACTGTAGAATGCATGTCCTGGGCTATTGTTGAGGACGTATTCAGCTGAATTTACAGCACCTGCATATTCATCCTAAATAAGCCCACTGGTCACCTGAGGGGCTTTTTAAACCTTCACTGATAGTATTGCATAAGCCTTTGAATATAACATTTACAGAGCCATTCTACCTGTAAATTTATGCTCCAAAAGCCTGGCTGAGTCTCATCCCTGATATCTACCATGAGATGGAGCCACCATATGAGAACCCCCCCAGTATTTCCAATCTCTTATAATAAATTGCAAGTCATAGTGCTATCTCAGCAACGTACCTTTAAATTGTTGAGATCTTCTATTTTAGAGTAACTTGGGGACAATAAATTTATGTATTGTTAGTTCATTGTTATTTGATTTCTTTTTTATTGTCTATTGTTTTTAATTCCCAACTGAAATGTTTATTTATTCTTGTTTAATCCCTGTGTCCCATTGCTTCTCCTTTAATTCTGTTTCTCCACCTAATTAACATTTCACATTTATTAATTTCTTTCCTGGGCTTGTGCAATTTAATTTTATAAGCACTTCAGAAATCAGAGTGAGAACTTTGAGCAGATTGCTTAATTATGTGAGTAGGTAATTTGTCATTATGTAGAAATTCATACATAGTAAGTGGTCTTTAACTTTTAAAAATTTTATATGAAGATTACAGTATGAAAGTTTTTTTTCTTTTTGGTAATTAGTCTTACACTGTTCTGAAATTAGTTATAAGAAGGAGTTAAAAATGTATTTTATGCTTGTTTTTATTAAAGATTTTCTAAAACCAGTAGTGTGCCACAGGTCCCTTAACACTTTATCTCTTCATCTGATACACTCTGAAATCAGAGCTATTTATCAGAGTCTTAGCTTGAAAAGAGACAATATCCATAAGGATGTTCTAAGTCAGTTCATAAACTTTGCAGTATCTTTTTTATATCCTTTGGGAAATGCCTTGTCAAATGTCTAACCTAAATCTGGATAACAGACAACAGGCAGTCTTTTGTCTTCTTTTAGTTTTTACTTCATAGTGGACTGATTTTAATTTTGCAGGGAGATTGTGGTAAGATCCTAGGCATCCAGATACCCACTCTCTGTTCTTACATCTTTCAAAGGGGTAATGTATGAGTGCAGTTAGCAAGCAAAAAGTGGCAGAGGTGACTTTAAGTCATAAAAAGTCTCTACTCCTGTAAATTAACCCATCCAGTCCAGTGAACAGTTACAAGCCCTGATGTTTTCCTAGACAAGAACAGGGGGAGTGAGAGAGTTCTAAGCTAGAAAAGAATACTTCAACTAGAGTCCAATGTTAAAGGTATTTAATATACAAAGCTATGCAGACTTCTGCAGTCTGAAAATCAGTAAGTACATCTCACTGTAATCCATGGGAATATTTAAATAAAAATCTTTGAAATGTCTGTTCAGTGGCTCTGACTCACAAAAATGTGCTGCTGAGAATCCAGCTGGAGTAGAAGTCACTGTGTCTCCAATTATCTATCCTCTCTCTCCTGGGTTCTTCCATCTTGTTTGTTGCATTGACTGGACTGATCCATTTTATCTGAAAAGACCCTGAATGAGCACAGTTAACAGCCTGGGGTTTTAGTTAAGAAAAAAGTCTATGCATGCTAAAAACATCTTTGGAAGTCAGCAGTGATAAGAACAGGAATCTCTAAGGGAAGAGACTACAGTGAAAGAAGGACAAACACTCACCTCAAATCAAGTTATCTCCACTAAGGAAACAAATCTCTATATCCCAATTTCATAATGTAATTTAGTATGAAGAGTTTATAATACATTCTTCTATAAACTATTTATTTTCAAAATATAAAATCTGGAGGGATTGAAACAATCAACATATTTAGTAAAAACAAATAATTGAGGGTTTCATACTGATATGTTCAAAATTAAATGTTTATCTTTTTTTAACATATTTTTCTGTTTGAAACTTTTTAAATTACTAAAAAATAATGGTTTCCTTTCCCTTTATACAATGAGAATTGTATTCAGGGAATATGCAATGCTTTGTTTAATCTTTGATATTTCTGTGAAAATTAGCAGAGATACGTTTCTGATTATCCCACTTTTTCCTCTTTTATTCCTAATTAAAAAATTCAGTGGCACAACCAAAGAATCAGTTTCTTGTACAGCCCTACTTAGGATTCTAAGTCCCATTGAGTTTCAATGGGTCTTTGTGTTTGATACTGTCCCACTGAAGTCAATGGGTGCAGGATGAATCCCTTTATCCCTCATACACTTTGCAAATGCATGAGTCACACTCCATGCAGCCAGGGAAGTGAGGCCATCAGCCAGAATCCTCAGGACTGAAGCCAACACTGCTTTGTTGATCTGCTCCTAGGAAGAGCCATTGAAGAATGCAAATTAGTCCTTGCCCTTTGCCTAAATGAAAAGCACTACTTAATATTTCTAGATGCCTCAATTCCAGACAAACCACCCAAAAATGCTGCTACATTCTAATTCCCAGACTATGTTTTATAATAACTGCAAAATCACTTCAGTGAAAGTACTGCTTTGTTTTTGCTAGCATTTTTGGCAACTAAAAAAAAAAAAAATATTTTTTTATATATCGCAGCTTTGATTTATATAAATTTAAAAAAAGCTTTGATTGGTTCCCCATCAGTTTAGACATCATATTTAATAATTCTTGATAAATAAAACACATATACAAAAAACCCCAACCACCCTAATTAATAAACTAAAATAAAACCAAAAAATCTGTGAATGTATTAAGCTTAAAATTTATGATAGTACTTGACAAAACCTAGTTATACTGACAGGTGTTATTACTGTGCTTATGAAAGCATTACTGAAAACAAGTGGAATCATATTACTGCTCATCTTTTTCAAGACACTTTCTTCCTCTCAATATACAGTCAAAATATGTAGAGGACATTTGAAAACCAAAAACCTTGCCTTTAAAAATTATATTGCTGCAGATAGTGCTACTACATATGTATTTACCAATTAGAAAATCCTAGTAGTAGAAATTATGAGATCAAACTTGTGTAATGAAAATTAATAATTAAAGAAGTACATGGTCTTATTGTACAAGGTTTGATTTTCCAACCAACAAGGCAGGAACATTTCCCCATAATGAGCATCTCCATTGCCATGGAGCATTTTCCTTGACTCTGTTGGATCAAAAATGAGCCTTTTAGTTACAGAGGAGCATTGTATTCAGTGTTTAGAATTATTCCAGCTCTGAACTGGATTAACTGGTCCACAGATTCTTTGGGCAGACCACCAGAGTGCAGATGACAGTGTGTATAATGGAACTTTCTGAAATTATTTCCAGTCCAGATATATTCTCTTGTCCCTTCACACTTATGAACAACAAAAGGGAGGGCTTCAAGCCTGCTGGCAAGTTAGCAAGTTCCTTGCAATAGTCATGAGTGCCAAATAATGATGAGGTTACATTGACATCTTGCTCCTGCATTTAGAACTGCCTGCTCCTCAAAGCTAATTATTTATTTCTTCCATCTTTATAAAGCTGCTGAATTGCAAACTCCTCTAATCAAATACTTCATCAATCCCTTTAAGCCAATTAAAGATATAAAATTAAATGACAAGTAAATAAAGAGATTGAGGAAGTTAATTCTTTCCTACATTTTCAATTCAATTTAATAATTTGTATAGCTGCACATACTAGAACACATGCTCAGCATTTTACAGGAAGGCAAGAGGCTGGTGCCATGAGGACTTTACCTTCTAAGTGCCAGTCTTCTGTTCTTTCTTCATAAAAAAAGGAGAGTAGAATTCAATTAATTCTGACTTGCAAATTGGCAAAGACAGCCCTTCATTCTTTACCATATCTCATCTTCTCTTTATACCACTGACTCCCCAGGGGACTGAGAGAAGGATCACCGTGCCTGATACTAGGGAGACAGCTAAAGACACTGCAAGACAACCATCCCTTGGGGTACATACATTAATATTGTCAGGGCTTCTTTAAATTAATTTCTCCTTGTTATAGGAAAACTTCTTTTTGAATAAGAGACATATAGAAAAACAGTTTTCATGATACTTTTGACTGCGTGGTTACCACCTGAGAGATTGTGAGTGAAACGAGCCATGCACAGGCTCTGAAATAGTCAACCCCATTTCATTATGAACCCCTGTAGCAGGGTGGGTGATTCTTTGTGGTATGGGGATATTTTGACACGTGGGGTAGTGCCAAAATTACAGATTCTGTATGTTAGTGTAAAAGCTAGCTGGGAAAAATATAGAGCAACATTTATCATTGAATAAAAGACTACACCAGTGTTAAATACTAAGTTTTACATAGAGTTCTATCTTGCTAGTGATTTGACTTCAGTGAAAGATAGGAATAAAGGAAAAAAATTCAATTTCTCTTATTCACCCTTCTAGGATTCCTGCAAATGTGATTAAAGATATTTAAAATAATGCATCAAGAAGGTTAGAAAATGAATCAACTGAGGAAGAGCAACATTTACTAAATTGTAACACAATTTTCTGGTTGGCAAATTGCTCTTGGAGAAGATTCTATTAAATCTAACAGAAGATGTCTGATAGAAAGAAGCAATAATGGAAAGCATTCCCGGCCAGTGTGATTTCTTTAGCCCTTCTTGGCACTATAGTAATAAATTACTTGGTTCAGATAGAGGGGAGTTTGGTGCATTGTCTTGTCTGCCCTACAAATTCCTAGGCAAAGATATTTTTCTACTGCTCCTTCATTAGGATTTCCTGACAAGAGAGGAAAAAAATCTTGGACTAGAAACTGAATTATGTTAACACTTAAATTGTTTGCTTGCCACAACACACATTGTAAAGGGTGCACTATTTTTTCTAAACACTTAAATTGCTTCTTCACTTTAGTCCAGTGTAATTTTAGAACTGTGAGTAAAACCACATCCGTCAGGCTTATTCAGGCAGATATTAGACAGAACTCATCTGAGAAAAGAAACCCCAACAAAAAAAGAACAAAGAAAGGAACTGGAACTTAAATTATTGGCATTCATTTTTTGATTTCCAGTTGTATCAGTCTGCAAAAAATACACCATTAAATGCTGAAGTCTGCGTCGGAAGTAAAATTGTTTGTACAAAATATAAACATTAACTGATAGACCAATGCAGTAGAAAATTATTTTCTAAATCTTCCATTGAAATGTGGATTTGGAGTTTTATTGTTTGGGTATATTTTTGTCTTATTTATTCGTTTGGTTTTATGACTTCTGTTTTATGTCCAGAGAACAAGTACAAACATACAATATACTTACATAAAAAATCACATCTATCTTTCTTTGTAATGAAATGCCTATTTCAAAACTGAAATAAAGGTATTGTAACCCAGCTAGGGCTAATGAATAAAAAGTGGGCACACAGGAGGAAGGAGAACAGGCAGTGCTTTCACTATCAAATTCTTTCCAGTGCTTTCATTATCAAAATTCTAAGATAAAAGTTGAGCTTGGGAATTCCATATATGTCTAATCAGTAAATACCGTGCACGAGGAAGTTTTTTCATAGTAACAACTTGATGGACCTTCCTTCTTTATAGAAAGAGAACAATGTAGGATGGTCTCAATTTCTTCACAATATGCACAAACTGATCTGATTTGAAAACATGTTGTGTTATGAGAGTCCTTGTTGTACTGATCCCCCAGATTGGGATCCTTTGCAGTCGTCCTAGGTGCATTACAGAAATTCCATGCAAACCCAGAAACCAGACAATAAAGCATACATAGAGACCAGGAGTCTGAAAGTGGTGGTGGAATTCACCTGGACTTATAGACCTTGTCTATAGTATTTCTGTAAAACTTTGAAAGAAACAAGCACATCGTGTATCCCAAGTGGCCCTATTCAAAAAGGAAATTCTAAAGACACTGGAAAGGAAAGGAAGAAAAGAATAATCATTTGAAATAACACAAGTTTCCAGAATTTTAATCAAACTTGACACATTTTCTTAACAGGTTTGCAACCTGTCTAGATATAAACAGAAGAAATAGAAAAGAAAAAAATCCAGAATAACAATGACAAATTAACTTTGAAAAGAAATCTTAATGGATAAAAACACTTGTTGTATGTAATTTAGCAAACTGCTATCATAAAAAGGCAAAGCATTATGTATCTAAAATCAGTAAACAGTGGGAATAAATACATTAGAGAAAAATCAAACTCTAAGACAAACATTGTAGCAAGAGTGTGGTCCTCTCTCTGAGCTGAAAAGAAAGAATATAGCATGTTTTCCTTATCTGATCTCAATCTGAGTTAGGAAACATGGAAAAAAACCTGCAAAAAACCTTCATATAAAGCTGGATTTTCAGACAGCCCATAGGTGTGTATCATGTCCCCCATATGAAGTATATTCAGTGGATCAATAATGGCTGATAAGTAGCCAACTGGCATAAAGAAACACCACTCTCAGTTTATTGAAAGCTGGAAGACATGCAAAGTTCCATGTACTGTTTTACACATCTAAAGGAAATACTTGAGTCTCTATTAATAGTCAAAAGTTTCAATTCCTTTCTCTACCTGGAGGATCACAGGTTAAACACATCTACAAAAATTTTTTCCTTCCTTCCTTCCTTCCTTCCTTCCTTCCTTCCTTCCTTCCTTCCTTCCTTCCTTCCTTCCTTCCGCCACTTCCTTCCGCCACTTCCTTCCTTCCTTCCTTCCCTCCTTCCTTCCTTCCTTCCTTCCTTCCTTCCTTCCTTCCTTCCTTCCTTTCCTTCCCTCCTTCCCTCCCTCCTTCCCTCCTTCCTCCCCTCCTTCCCTCCGTCCTTCCTTCCTTCCTTCCCTCCTTCCCTCCTTCTTTCCTTTTCCACTTCAACACAAGTATATTTACAAACCCTAATATTCATATTCATTTTGCTAAATAAAAGATGTAAAAGATGCCTAGCTCTGACACCAAGTGGCCCAAACAAATTCATGCTGACACTGTATTGAGCTTTTACTTCCATACCAGACTGGTTTTAGAGAAACTAAATTTCATAGCAAAGCAGAGGAGTCCCCCAACACCTGAACAGCTTGTGGTCAGCTTGGCACTCAAGATTAGTGTTTGGTTCTCTGAGATTTTGCGTCACACATGTTCCTATTGTGCATGTAGTTAAAGGCCTGGGCATCACTGCAGGGGCATCTGAGCACAGCTTTAAGGAAATAAGTAAAGCACAATCCTTCATAAAGGTGAACGAATTGGTCCCTGTTGATAAAATATAACAGTACCACGGAAAGGGATTCATATTAATCAAAAGGGCAACAGAGGCCTTTATGAGTAAAAAGCACTCTTCTAAGTATAAAGCTGTTATTTAACACACACAACCAGCATAAGGCTGTTTAATTGTGAGACCAATATGTTGCTGCAGGTTACTTTGTACAGCTTTGAAGCAAAAAATTAACAATAGGAAAATACTGTATCTGATTATTATCCACATACCTACGAGTAAATCACAGTATCTCCTAATGTGCAGCGATGTGTATTTAGCCTTTTAGAGCAGAGAAGGTCAGAGTCCGGCTAGCTGAGGTTAAGGCCGACACCTCGCTGCATAACCTGCCAGCACCCCTCGGCGTCGTAAGGCCTCGGGCTGCGCTGGTTGCGGACTGAAATCGCTGCAAAACAACGAGAATGAAGGAGCTGGACACTTGCTGGGGGGTGGCTAAACTTGGTTTATTGAGAAGCCCACGATGTCCCAGCGAATGACTGAGAACAAAGGGTGCTTAGGAGTTATAAAGGGAAGGAGTGGACCCGGGAGGGGTTTACAGAAGACCAATGGGGGGAGAGGAGGGGATGAACTTAACACAAATGACATGGTGGAGAGCCCAATAGGTACCAGGTATGGGAGGGGTCCCGGGACCACAGCCAACCACAACCCCCAAAGAGGAGAAGCTTCTGGAATACTAGGTGAAGTGGGGGAAGTGATTGACTTGGCCCAGGGAGGAGAAAAAGCATAAATATAAGGGAAAAAGGGGAGGAGGAATTATATAACCTAAAAGATTGACAATATAACAGGCAGGGCTGTGGCGGGAAAACTGAGGAGGGCAGAACCATTTTACACAAAATGGGGGGGGAACAGATACATAAAATGGGGGAGGAATTAAATGAACTTAATGAACACACTACAACACTAATGAGCCCTTTACTTATATTGTAGTGATAGAGAAAAAAAAATTGTCATAAATATTTGAGAAATTCTCTAAGACAGCAATCAATCCATGTTATTTTAAACAAATTCAAAGGACATCCTCTTTTCTAGAAGTACTTAAGCAATTTGTGGTGGTATGTGATTGTGATCCTTCTGAGTGTTGCATCTCTGATGAACCGAATGGGTGAATTAGTGCTCCAAGGGGAAAGGCCCACAATAAACCCCTTTGAAACAACCTGAGAAGAACTGAATAAATTGTAGTTTTAGTTATGTTAATGAGACTTTGAGGGGACAGTGCAGATAGAATCACAGGGGTCCTACAACAATGCAGGTTTGCAGATGCTATTTGAAAAAACTCTTCATAGCTCTCAAAGGCACAGCATCATTTTCTTTGGATCGACAGACTGTCAAGACCTCATATCACATTTTTCAGAGTACCATTTGCCTCCTGACAGCAAGGCCCATGACTTTATCTGGGACAGAAAAAACTGAAACAAAAACAAATCAAAGAAAGAATCAAGTAACAACCAATATAATTGTCTTGAATATGAAAATTTTAATCCATTTGTGTGGCAAAGCAAAATATTCTGCCATGGAAGCCTAGTGTCCATTAGCCTGCCTGTGTAAGTGAAGTTCATAAGTTGTGCCAAGTGTAGCAACAAAATACAAACCAGAAAATTCAAGTAACTTTGAAGGAAGATATCGAGTTTTTTAAGTTATTTCTGGTGTCTCAGCAATCTTTAAAACAGATAGGTGAGAAATTTCAGAAGTGAAAGTTGAAAGCTATGTTTAAGGCTTTACAGGTGAGTTGAATGTTAGTTTCTAGCTCAGCTTGATGAAACTACTTAGACCTGTGTAACAGGTCTTGAAATAAAACTTCAGAATAGTTATGGATAACAGCTTAATTATAACAAGTTATACAGCTTATCTTAAAATCGATTTGAAAGAAGATTAGTTCAATTTAAGATGAATTTGAGGACAATTTCTTCATAAAATTATTTAGTATTAAAGATCACAAACAAGATCAAATTAATTAAATTATGAAAAGAAGCATAAATATAGCAAAAGAAAAATGTCAAGAAGTACAAAAATGTAAAATCGAAAAATTGATAATCTTTGTGCAGACAATGGAAAAAATATTGGATGACATGAACCAAGAATGCAATGATATTCTAAAAAAAAAACCCAAAAACCAATCCTAAAAAATGCTTGTCTTGTCTTGAACTTGGATGAGGAAGAGTTCCCCAGAATTGATACAGAAGCTATCCAACCAGAAAGCTACATCTCAGATTTCACATTCTCTTCATGACTTCACCCTCCCATTCTCTCCTGTGGCTTTTCTGTCCTATTACCTTTGCCAAATCTGGCCCCTATGTCTAACTCTGTTTTACTAACTAGATACATTATTGACCCTTTGTGTCCCTCACTCCTAGTCTTAATTTATATATTAATGTCCTGGCTTCTGCAGAGACCTTCATCTCTTAATGACTGATGCAAAAAGAGTTCCTGTAGTCCTAGAATAGACTATGTTCAATGAGACAGAGCCTCAGGGTGTTTTCTGTTGCAGTTCAGTGAGTCTCAGCTGATACATTTTTGGAAGTTTATAATCTAGCCAGATATTTCTGCTTTCATTTGCAACAGACTTTCCATGCCTGCTTGCTGAGTTTCAGGCAAGTACATTGAGAAAATGGAAAAGCTTCATAATGTAACGCCCCTTATCTGTGTTGCTACTGGTCCTGGAAATCAAGATCTGGAGTCAGATAGCACCATGCACCCTGGATATCATAGGTTGAAGAGAAGTTATAGTCATTTCTTGACTTTTGTGAGAAGTAAAACCTTGCCTCAACATGTTAACTGTCATCTTCTGGTGGGTTATTTTCTAGAAGGCACTTTTCCTCTGTCAAAATGTTCATACTGGTTGAGTTAAAGGCCTTTATAGAAATGCAACAGGTTTAACTAAATTATTCTGGAAGTATGGAAGAGAAAATGCTGCCATAAGAAAATACATTAGTTTTCTTTTAAATCAAAGGATGGTAATTCATCCTCAATACAAGCATGGACAACAGAGAGAGAGCAAACAAGAAGTCTCAGACCAAGCATAAAAAAGATATTTTTAAGATTAAACAGAACAAGGAATAGAGGGAGAAGGCACGGAGGTCTGCTACAAGTAAGAAAAGAGTAGAGCCAGTTCCTCCAAGTACTTTAAAGATACCAGCTCCAGTTCTTCACTCCTGTTTAGACATATCACATAATCACTACCTGTTTCACCCCTTGGATGTGTTCCCTGGGATTTTAGGACAAGAATGTGCATTCACTTTAGTATGTCTTTTTAGTGGATCATGCTCCATACTCAGGACCTGTTCTTGAGCTAATGTGCATGTAAACCTTGAAAAGATTTGGATGTAAAAAATCTCTTCCTTGAAATCAGATAGATTCAATATGGTATCAGTGTGGATGATATCTTCCAGGATAACAGAGGAATAGTATGAGAAAAACAGATGATCACTATACCTATTTGTGTTGGCTATTTATGACTGCATGCCAAGACGTGCAGAAGATATTTAGAAATTGCTTAGAAGAAAACCTACTGCTGCTGAGAATCTATCACAGGAGATGGTCACAGGCTTCATGGACCTGCTAGTGATGATGTTTCCACAAATGATTGAGCACACTGAGAGGTTAAAGCACAAAGTGAAATAGCTTTAATTACAATCCTGAGTGAGGACTGGAATCTGGAAAGAGCAGATGGAGGTACTTGAGGAACAAGCATAGATAAGGAAGAAGAATTGACTTTAGACCCAAATGAGACACATTTAGACCCAAAAGCCCTCACATACCCTGCATTGTGGTGGGGTAGTGTCAAGGCATGGTATCACCAAGTTCAGAAAGTTGCCCTTGATATAATTCTGCTGCTTTTTCTCTATTGCAGTTAGGTGGTACTAGATGGTAGAGTTCTCATATTCAGTGAAATACACAGGATAGTATCTGATTTTCTTAGGAACCATTTTATATCGTTGAATTTTCATGTACTTGTTTATTTCTCATTAGCCCTTTTATCCTCTCACTACTATTTTGGAATTTTAGTGACTTATTTTCACGGTACAGCCTTGTTATTTTTTGAGTGGGTGCTTAGAAAATAGATGTTCCATGTGACTTCTTCCATCTGTACATGTTTTTTCTAAAAAAACAACAGATTGCTTTGATGGTGATATTCAGGGGAAAAAAATCATTCTGCTAATCACATTATTTTTGTTGCATGTTCTCCACTATGATTTTCTTCTAACTGTTCAAAGACATACAAACAGCTTCTGACAAACAACTCTTTCATCTCTAGTTTTTCATATTTTTGTGTTTCAAAAATTATATAGAATCTCATTTGGTTTAAAAAAAATCTTTATGGTAACCTTTTTGAGTTTTTCCCTTCAAATAATGCCACATGCCCATTGTTAGATTAAAGCTATTTACAACATTTTAGTGAGCAAAGCATTAGGAAAAAAAAGAGCTAAAATATTCTAAAATAATCTGAATAATCAACTTAATTGGTTTTCAATGATCCATGAAATAGATGAATTATTCAGTCTTCACAGCAAATCTAACCTCTTCAGATTCATATAAGATAAATGCTCTCCAGAAGTACAGGATCTAATCTTGAATAAGCACATTCTACTTCAAACGCATGGGGATCATGGAATTATTGTTGAATTTCCATTGCATGGTAAGATGTGTCAAGAATGTAAATGTTGAAAAATACTGAAAAACCCCCAACTTTTTTCCTCTCTTATTGCAGATCCAGAAGCTGATGACTAAATTTTTTATTCTTTTGAGGATTTTGAAAATCAACTGTGTAAAACTGGGAAGAGTACTTTCAATATGTATTATCTAAAACAAAGATCAATTTCACAGAAGCTTAGGGAAGAAAGTGAAAAATATTTTCATTTTACTGTTTAGTTATGTAGTGAGAAGGACCTTGTGAATAAAGGGACAATGTGTGGCCACGTTTATACCACTGCATTTTGATATTACATTATGGAGTTTTAAACTCCAATTCCAGCAAGGCAACAATATTAGAGGCTTCCTATCTACAAAACAGACAAATTCTATGGAAAGAGATCCAGGTAGCTCAAAAAATGAACCTCTGTTTTGTGTAGAGAAAATGTTTATTTCATGGGATTGGTTTTGAGTTTTGTGAGGTTGGCACAACTTTTACACATTAAGTGAAACCACATGAATAAATAACAAATATAACCTTATATAGGAGGTTGGGAGACCAGTGACAAGAAATGCCTGAAGAAATGCCTCTCTTTCTTGTGGAGTTTGTTTCTGAAAGTTCATGCTTAGCAGAGGAAGGGAAGGACACCTTTGGATAAAAATCTTTTGGCTGTAGAATTCACAAAAGAAATACCTGCATTGCCCATAATTCTCAGTAAGTGAGAATTTCAGAAAAATCTTCCTATTCTTCAGTCTCTAACCACTAGACAGAATGCAAGATGTGAGTCTTCTCCACTTGTACTTTTGAAACTAAAACAACTGAGTTGGTACGTTTCAGCCTTGTGATGGCAAGGAAAATTCCAGTCTAATCTGTTCTCTCACCCTTGTGTGAACCAGTCTAAATTCAGTGACCCTTAAAGCAAAACCCCAAGAATTGTACTTGTAAAAAAAAGTAATGGAAGCATTTATTGATTATTATAAACTGGCTTATATCTATCTTCACATATAAATGTCTCACAACAACTTTTATATTCATTGTTTGAAGGTTTCACTTTATTTCAGACAATTACTGTAGGGGGATAGAACATAAGTAAATAAAGGTAGTATAGAAAGTAGTCTTACCCCCTAAAGAATTGCAGCTGAGCCAGTTAGAGCTTGGGAGCAGGCCACACCTGTAGCCAATAAAGAAGAGTGTTATAAAAGAGTAGATTGGTTGGTTGAGGGGGAACTGTAGTCAGTTGGCTGCTGTGAGGATGAGGAAGAGTCAGTGCCTAGAGGAGCTGCATACAAGAAGCCTCAAAACTCTAGCAATATGGAACCCTTGCACTATAATGGCAAAAAACTACAGTGAAACTGTATCTCTGAAGAAAGGCTTTTTAAAAGCAGTTTCCCTTATCTTAGATGTTCACATTACAGTAGATAAATCTTTGAGTCTTTCACCAAAAGTGACTTTACTTCATCTAAAAAGCCATCTCAAGCAAAACAGTGACATCAGGTATGTTTATGTTTGGTTCCACCATTGCAAAGTAGAGTAGACCTTCTGGTAAATGGTCAGAATTGTAGAGTGTTGTTTTAAGACAGTGAAATATTGATGGGGCTGGTTGAGAAAAACATGAACTGGGCCCCTTACTTATCTTGCACTTGGCTCAGGCAAGGCCTAACAATGGAATGGTGTCTGAAGAGAAGCTGAGGTCTCACAGCCTGATGTTCCAGTGAGGCACAGAAGAATCCTATGCCTCTGTACCAGCCAACAGCCGCACTCCCTTCACCATGAAAAATAAGCCATATTATAAATCTGCTTCATTAAGGAGGTGAGGATGTGTAAAAGGCCCACTGATCAAGGACAGAGAGCCTTTACTGCCTTCTCAGTACTAGAAGGACCAAAGTGTTTATTTGACCATGTTTGTTAACTATAAATTTTGACTGAGGCTTTTATTAAGCCCCAGTATCGTACTAAATTATGCTAAACACACCCATTGGGATTAAAATGAAGGAGAACATGGGACCTATAATGCACATATGACCAAAGTTACCGGGGCCCACCAACATGTGATTGTCTCCTCTCCTTGGACCAGCCAATATTTATAGCATAAAAGAGGGGCTTCAGAAAAAGTTGGAGGAGAACACATCTGATCTCTGTGAACAGTGTAGTTGATGTGTCTCTTCTCTTTTCCTTGAAGAGTTCCCTTTAGGTAAGCTTTGAATGTCCAACTGTGTTAGAACGTGTTGGAATCTGAAATGCATGGAATCCTCAGAACTTTGGGCCTGTAAACCAAAACTTAGAATTAAACACAGGATTTAACCTGAGACCTCAGAAAAGGCCTCTAAACTAGCATTAAAGGGCTAGAAGCGTATATGTTTGGATTTCTAGTTTAACGCAGAGACATATTAAGCTAAGTAGAAAAAGTTTAGAGTTGTAAAGTGTAATACTGTACATTTGGGTGTCATAGCATGATTAGCTAAGAGAGCTTACACTGTACCATAAGTCCATAAGTCAAAATATTTAGGGATTGGGTTACAAGCATAAATATCCTTGTTGGCAGTGTTTTATTAGTTAACAAATCGTTAAAAGGTCTTGTAACTAGAGGTCTTGGGACCTTCTGAGCCATGTGGTGAAGATGTGAGCCAAACTCACCCTTCCTGCTTATGCAGATGATAAGAAAAGTACATCGTATCATCTAAAGCAACTCAGAAGTCCCTTCTCTAACTCATTCAAAATTTCCTCAAAATCCCCATAAAAACATACTTGGGAATATTAATTTATTTATATATTTATATACACATCTATCTATCTATCTATCTATCTATCTATCTTGTTACTAGATTCCTTTAATTATGCTTTCTCCCTCAGCACATACCAATGCATATTAATACTCTGCAGATAGTGTATTTATCATGGGCAATCCTGAACCTGGTTTTCTGTTGCTTCAATGAAATCTACTGTGTGTGAATCATGTAAGTCCTCATTGAACACAAACATGCCCACTGTACTGGGTTGGTTTGAACTCAACCAGACTTATAGTGCTTAATTAGCTACAATCAAAAATTAACCTCAGCCACAGCCAGCCTCTCTTATTTTAGAAGATCAGCTGGAATCCAAGGGGGGTTATTTTCTGCTAAATACCTTTACACTTAACACAAAACTGCTGAAATTAGTGGTTTGCTTTCTTCAGGTTTTGTTTTTTTTTTAATGTATTTTTGAATGCCATATATTTCTCAGTATATTGAAAAATACTCATATCTAATCTTAAAATTAAAAAATGAAATCAATCTCTTAGCACTTTTATCTTGTCTCTCTAACAAATTCCAAATTGTTTCCTACCTGATATGAGACCATCCTCAGCCTGTGTACCTTTAAATATCTCAAATAATTAGTTATCTTTTTGCTACCTTCAGAGACAAGTTCAATACCTGGTGTATTTGTTCTGTCCTTTTTGCCATCTCCCATAAGGTCTTTTGCTCATCCATAGTGCCATTAAACAGTATTGCTATTGAAATATGGACATTTTCCAGTATTGTATTCACACAAGGTCATTTTGAGGGAAAATTATTTAATTTAATATGTATGACAATGCCATCCCTAGCTGCATTAAAGAAATAGCAGTCCTGCTCCAGACTTGCCAGAACAAGTCTGATAACATAGCACTGAAATCTGAATAAGGTGAATAAGTCTGATAACATAGCACTGAAATCTGGATACTTCTGCTACTTTGCCACAGTCCAGTCTCTGATCAAGAATCTCACAGAATCAGCAATTGTTAATGAAAATTCTGTGTAATTATTATTTCTGGAAAGAAGATACTTCTATCTTGAAAGAAAGTTAAATGTGTAAGTACAGTCTTCATTAGCCTTCCAGGCTTTGGTACTCAACAAGTTAATTATATCTGAGGTCTTATACTATTCTTTATGCACTACCTCTCCTCTCCTCTGAGGCTGACAGGCTAAAAGCACAAACCAGACTGGAAAGTCACAGCACAGATGGCGCTGAAGACTGAAGGCTGTACTGGAACCACAACCAACTACACATATAGTTTGGGGACTATATAAAAACTGGGACAATTTGGCTTGAAAATTGCAGCAAAAGATGTGTTGTCTTGTGTTAATTTTGTAAGAATTGCCAGTATCATTTACAGATAGCCAGACATGAGTAATCAGATGGAACAACTTTGAATTTGTCTGTAGGTATTTATGTCCTTATAGGTCCTGTATAGACAATGGCCAGAAATTCAGGAAGCCTAGGCTATGATTTTTTTTTTTTAGCATAAAACTAAGAAAAAAATAAAACATAATTGAAATGGATTCTGAGACATCTGGGTTGGGCAGAGAAAGATATCATTGCTTTGAAACTTGGATCCAATTTTGCTCATATAGAGAGAAAAATTGAAATATATAACATATATTTAGGGTTTTGTTTCTGAGTTTCAAAAGAAAAGTAAATTTTGGAGGCTGGTTTGTACAGTTTTTTCCAGCAAGAGAATGGAAGGAGGCAAATTTTTTTCTCAGCATTCTACATGCCAATGCAGTTAGGAACAGGTAGAGATTTAAGGTTACGAGAGATGGTAAGGTAGACATTATGACATGAGGGAAAGGCAGTGGATGGTGTCTGTCCAGACATCAGTAAACAGTCTGACAACTGTCTGCCACGGCATTATTATGGAGTAACTATTTGCTCATGCTTAGATGTGTGAACCCCTTGCTGCATGAAAACGTGCCTGTCTGGCCAAGCCCAGAGAGTGGTGGTGAATGGAACTGAATCCAATAAGCAGCCAGTGGAACACTGGTAGTGCTCCACAGGGCTCAGTACTGGGGCAGGTCCTGTTTAACACCTTTATTGATGATTTAAATGAGTAAGCTCAAATCATTGAAAAAGAGTCTAACAGCAAGATCCCAATAAGTTTTCAGGTGACACCAACTTTGGTGAGAGTGTTGATCTGCAAGGCTCTTCAGAGGGATCTGGACAGGCTGGATCAACTGCATGAGGTTCAGGGTGAAGTGCTGGGTCCTCCACATAGGTCACACCCACCCCAGGCAGCACTACAGGCTTGGGGAAGAGTGGCTTGAGAGCTGCACAGCTGAAAGGGACTTGGGGGTGCTTACTGACTGCTGTCTGAACCACTCACGAGTGGCCAAGAAGGCCAATGGCATCCTGGCCTGCGTCAAGAATAATGTAGCCAGCAGGATTAGGGAAGTGATTATCCCTCTGAACTCAGCACCAGTGAGGTCTCACTGAAATGTATGTTCAGTTTTGCACCCTCACTACAAGGACATTAAGGTACTGGAGCATGCCCTGAGAAGGGCAACAGAGCTGGTGAAGGGTCCAGAAATCATGTCTTATGAGGAGGGATTGAGGGAGCTGGGGTTGTCCAGTGTGGAAAAGAGGAGGCTCAGAGGAGGCCTCATGCTCTCTACGACTACCTGAAAGGAGGTAGTTATAGAGACTTGGTCTCTTCTGCCATAAGTGACAGAATGAGAGTAAATGGTCCGAAGATGCACCAGGGAAGGTTTAGATTAGATATTAGAAAAAAAAATCACTGAAGAAATGGTCAGGCCTTTCAATAAATTGCCCTGGGAGGTGGTGGAGTCACTGGAAGTGATTGAGAGATGTCTGGATGCAGCACATGGGGATATCGTTTAAGGGTCATTATGGTGGTGCTGAATTGATGGTTGGACTAGTTGATCCTGAAGGTCTCCTGCAAAATTGATAATCTTGTGTTTTTGTGTCCTAGTATTTCATCAATCATAATTTAAATTCATAATCTGTTAAAGATACCAATTTAATTTACTAAAATACAATAAATTCTTAAATAAGCGTTGATACATTTAAGCAGGCTCTTTCTTTCTCACATAAACCTAAAGCATGAATCAAAATGAATCCATTTAAATTCTTTGTTTAGCATATAGCAGAATCTTCATCTAAATGGGACTCTCTATTCCTATAACTATTTAAAAAAGCTTTTGGCAAATTTATGTTTCAAATACAGCTTAATTTACTGGAATTTACTCATTTAATCAAAGAAATCACTAATTTAACTTTAGGTATAGCTGTTTGAAATATTGCAAAGATGTAACAATAGATTCATGAGACTTAGTGAAAAATAGCCTTTCATGCAGGTTATTTTGATATCGTAAGCGATTGTTATATTATCTGTTTTAAAATTAAAAAAAAATTCACCTCTTTAAAAAAAATTTCTTTGGGAACTACTAATTCACTCTCATACTTGATTGTAGCTGAATTGAACACACCTTATTCATTTAAGAAAGACTTGCACAAAAGAATAGAAAGTAGTTGGTCAGTCTTAAAATTATTATAATTTTAGTCACCGTATTCTCAATTAATACATCAGACGAATGTCAATTTTAATGCCCTGACATAAATCAGAAAAGTTTTGAATGATTCTTAATGTTTATTTTTAAAATATAGATGAGACTTTTGTAAGCTAGAGAGAACATAAAATACTTTACATTTCATCAGTGGTAAAGGAGGACAGTCAAAAAAGACATACATATTTCTTGTTACTGCCTTAATCAATGGATTGTCTCACTTTCATTTGTATGTAGAAAAATTAATTGGTTACCAAATATAAAGTAGAATTATGCATGTCTATTATGCCTAAATATTCATGACAGAATTAAAAGTTGTGTGTTCATGTAAGTACTTTTATTTGTTCAGCAGTTGTTTGGCTCAATTTTGCTCTCTGGCGTGGTGAGAAAACTAAATTAGAACAGATTTACAATTGCCTCTCTAAGCCTGTAATTTTATGTTTAAAAATGTGAGTATTAACTAATTTGAATTTTTTTTTGAAATTTTAAATTGAGATATTAGAAGGGCTAAGCATCAATGCTGTAAATATTTTTTGGTGCATAGAGCCTTTATTCAAAGAACATGGTGAAATTGAATAAAATATGCTTTACAAATAAATTAATTGCTCTGCACTGAAAGAGGTCACTTACAATAACTGGAGCCAGCAGTCTTTGCACATTGGCACTAACAAGTTAAATCATTCAGACATAATGATGGGATTGTATCCTTCAGAGAGAAAATGGAGGCACCACAATAGGCCATTGAAAAACCCTATTGAGCAAACAACATTGATTGAAAGCATGAACAGGATGTTGACACTGTTAAAAAAGAGACAAATGTCATATTGTAATACAGAAAATGCTACAGTTTCCTTATTATTTCAGTAATTCATCCATACATTAAATACTGCAAGTAACATTTTAAAGTGGTATTGCAGAACAAGGCAAAATTTAGATAACAAATCAAATTTTCATTGGTGAGGAGGATGGAGAAAAGGATTTTATGCAGTGAAATGATGGAAGGGTTTAGATTATTTGATTTGGAGAGGGAAGGATGGAGATTAAATGTGATAGTATAACATTAGAGTAAGGCTAATAGAACTGCAGGATCAATTGTGTCAAATCTCTTTATCTGATGCTAACTTAATAATACTTTGTTAGTTTTCAATAGTGGTTCACAGAACATTTACAGCACTGAATGGTGAAAAATAAAATCTGTGTTTGACATTCTGTAAAAAAAGAATGTATCAATGTACATGAAAAAGAATGAGAATTAACATTTATCTTGACTGTATTCTTGTCAGCACAGACAGTTACACAGAAAGAAGTGATGATCGACATAATTTCTATTTCTATTATTTTCTAAGAAATACATACTAGTAAATTGATACAACCAAGAAGCCTCATGACAAATTCCTCTTCTCATGTCAGCTAATATAAAATCAGGTAAAGATTTTAGAAAATCCCCTCCCTCTTAAATTAAAGATCAGCCACACTGCTAACTGACCTTGGTTCTTCTATTTCTTATTTATGAAACATTTTCCATAAGAACAAGAGCACTTGAAAGTGTTGTATCACAAGAAATAAAACCAATTTATTGAATATTTTTCTTCTTCCAATATTTACTAAAGGAATCTTCATGGAGTACGACATCTAGTAGATTTGCTTCATTGATGATGAATGCAAGACTGAACTGAACTCCAGATTATCCAATTTGAAGTACCTCAGTGTTGTGGGCTGGTGAGCACATGTATTTCATTTTGATATATCCCATGTGTAACTTTTTCATGTTTTGGAATAGCAGTAATTTTTGTTTAATATAATTCCATCTATGAAAAATGTAATGAAATTGGCTTCATTTCTTAAACCAGGAGAGTAATGTAATATGGTATAAATTTATAGTAGCCTGTTTCTTCTCCACTAGGTGCTGAATGAATAGATAAGCTATGTAGTGTCTACTATACAGGAAAGCACATGCATTCAGGGAATTAGTTGTAATTTCATACTGATGGATTTTGTACACTGTTACCAATATGTGCCATAAGGGTGTGTGGGAGGACACTGGCTGTTCCTTTGAGCATATCCAGTCAAAGACTTTCTTAACGGGCAAGGGCATTTTCAGTAGAAAAAATGGAGAAAACAATAAGCAAGAAGCACAACCATACAGAAGCACAAAACTGGCCAAGAGATGGAAAGAGAGTTAGAGATGAGAACAAATCTGGCTAGATGCATTAATTAGTAAAGATACATACAGTGTGGAAGTGTTTATTTTTTCAGTATTATCTTACTTGCACAGATTTATTATCTTATCAGTTTAGGAGGATGTGGTAAACAAGGGGAGCAAACACAAACACAAAACCTGACCATGATACTTGTGACCTCCACGAGTGTTTGTGCCTGCAAGCAGAGAGTGCACGCACGTGTGTCTGCGTGTGTGAACTGCTGTCCCTAACAGCAAAGAACAGGGGATGGGAGGTGGCTGGCTGCACTTGTGGCTGGTGTAAGCCCTGTCCACAGGGGAGGCTGAAGCTCTTGTCGGTCAGTCTGTGTGACTAACCGTGTCAGTGTCCTTGGTAAATCTGGGTCTGAGTGTGTCCACAATTGAGTCCCTGTTGCTACCTGTATCAGCTTTGATACTAGTTGAAACTGCAAAAGAAGTGGCAGCCATGTCTCCAGCCTGGGCAGAGATATTGGGTCCCTGGGCACCAGTCGGGGCTGCAGCGCATGGGCCAGAGCTGAAGAAGGATATGTGACTTTAGAACTTACCTTTAGAAGATCATGAGCTGTGCTCTTCCATCCTACCTCAGCAGATGCCATCGAGGAAAAGCTTCAGAAAATTAGTATTTCTTAACTTTTATCAAAGTAAAATTGTTTTCTTTGTGCTTTTATATTTTAGACTTCTACTGTACTGCTATGAGATATATGCTTATTCTGTAATCATGAATTGTCATCTTCATTTGGTTTGGTTTCAACTGTGTGGAATTTAGTACCTGCAGAATAGATGGCTGCTGACTTGTTTTCTAGTTGAACACTTTTTCTATCCACTTCATTAGATTTTGTAGTTTTCCCCTATTTTCACCAGCTGATATACAAAGTCAAGGGAGTGGCTCTGCATTGGAAGTGACCATTAAATGTCCTTTATGTTTGCAGGGTGTCCTCTAAAGAAATTTGCAGACATCAAAATACAGGCTGCATCTAATTTAATAACATTTTTAGTAGTTTGAAATTAGTCTTTTTAGTAGATTGCAATTTAGAAAGAGTATGGTTTACTCTCCACTGAGCAGAAAGTTACCAAAGCTGTATACTTCTATTGGTTTATTTAATCATTTAGTTATTCCAGTGCTCATGTGAAGATTTCATTGCAAAGGACTTTTTCCTTTGTGAGAGATAAAGATGCCTGCATATTAGTGCACCAAATAACTACCTGGCTTTATTTCAGAGGCGACATTTCCTCTCTTCCCCTCAGGTGTTATTTCTATTTCTGTGTCAAGAATATCTCATCCTGACATTTTGAGGACTAAATTTATTTCTGAAACTGCTCCAGCAAAGCTCGCCTCATTGTGTCCTATTGAGGACAATACGTTCCTTATAGAAGATGCTAAAAAAAAGAAAAAGTGAACTTTAGGTTGCCTGTGAAGGAAAAAGGCTATTTATGAAGGAAAGAGTTTCCTATGAGGGAAAAAATTGCTGAGGTAGTTTATCATGAACTGACTGCAGAGCAAGAACATCTTTTTCCATCTAGATAAATATCTGGTTTTCTGCAGTCAGGCCAGGCATCTGGACATAATAGCCAACTGCAAATGAAAACAATGTGCCACAGTTTATCCCTTTGCCGTAAGACTGCTTTTGGAAGCATTTTGGGAGGCATTTTTCTACCTGGAATTCTAATTCTTAGTATGATTTCTTAGTCTGGAACACCAGCCTGAGTCATCTTTTTTCAGGATCAAACCAAAACAGTCACTAATTTCTTCTAAAGTCACATCCTTTCCTTTTAAGAGAAATGAGATTGTCATCCATCTCTTAACTTTGCTTTGTAGCAACATTGATTTATCCTATTGGAATCATATTACATTCTGTTGGCCAAACTGCTATGCTCCAAAAGAAGGAGATGGATGGGACCACAAAGCTGTGGAGTGATGATCATTTGGCTCTTACACTCATAGTTTTCTCATTAAAGAGAAGAAGAATAATAGAATTATAGGAGTAAATATTACTTGGCCATCCATTTAATATCACATTCCAGTCAGTATTTATTTTTTTAATTTTGCTCTAAACTCCTTTAGAAACCATGAAATGTCTGCTTTCTTTAACATCTTCATAAACAATTCTTATATATATTCAGCTAATTAGACCCCTTCTTTGAAAAGAAAACTGTCCATGAAAACAGCTCTAGGCACTAATTAAACTATGGGTAGATCTTCAATTATTATTCCTTAAATGCAAATATATTTTACTGGAAATTTCCAATTTATTCACTGCAGCAAGACATTAAAAAGAAGCTCTTTTGTAGAATGTGGCAAAAAGGGGAAAAAAAAGACCAGTGTAAATGGCCAATGTGAATGTGCCTCCAGTTGAAACCAGACTGAAATTACACCTACATTATCCAGGTTACATCTCAGGAGATCCTGCTCTGACTTGTTTCCTTTTTTGCCTTTGTTGAAAATTTTAAATTATCTAAGAAGAACCAGATTTTGCAAATGTTTTACGTTAAATGAATCAATATAACCTGAAAATATAGGATGTCATATTTTCAGAAGCTGATTGGGTAATTAGAACTTTTCTCATTTTATGCTAAAGCATAAAGTTTAACAATACATTTCACCAAGGGGATTTACTATTCTGCACAGACAGATATGTCTTTGAAGAAGATGAGGGCAAAGATTCCCTGAAGAAAATTTACGAGCCACTGAGTATCTTTTAAAGAGACAATATAAACCATATAATAGAGGTCAACAACAAAAGACGTAAATCCCGAGTTTATCTAAAAAAGAATTCTCTGGGTCTCCATGTTAGGATTTATTCTCAGGTTGGTCCACAATTCAAGAGTACAGGAATTCCTACTAATATAGGACACCAATCTAAGTACTATCCCCTGCTGATGTCTCATCCCAATTTGAAAGATTTAATATAAATTTGTCTTCTTAACTGGTTCTGTGCATAAAAAAAAAACTTCCTGCATGGAAATGAATAAATTATTTCCTGTCGTCAGTCCCTTGGAGGAAAAAGAAAAAAAGGAAAAAATACAAAGAGTTAATCAATCCATTCCAAAGGGGATAAACTTGTCCATCACTTATGTTTGAGGTTACAAGAACAGACAAAAAGTTACCCAAGTATTCAGGCCTTGGTTCGTTGTTTTGTCTGTCAAGAATTTATATTTCTTTTAGAACTCACTGTATAAGATATTCAAAACTTTCTATAGGAGACAGCCAATTATTTTTGTATGTAGACTGCATTTAACCTTACACAGTCTGAACTGTGTTCTCCTTTATTTGAATTGCTCTGCTCTGAGCTATTTATTTAGGTTTAACAACACTGAGAAAGCTTTCAGAACTGTGAGAAAATAGAAATATCAAGAGATGATTTAAACCACTTTGTAAAGACAATATAAAAATGTTAGGATTTGGTAAAGATGTTCAGAGTGTCACAAAGTCTGGTAATATAAATGAAAATAATTTTCCTTTGTTTGAGTTTGGTGGCCCATGTAAGATAGATTGTACAATAAAGTGAAAGGCTAAACGTCATTTTACTCAATCTCCTAAAAAACCAGTATTTTCTCAAGGTGCTAAGTTAACATAAAATTTCAGCTGAAAAACTGTGTACGACATTGGACTCTAAGTATGAGAATATGTGAGAGGATTGATATTGCTTTTATGAAAGTGAAATGAGTATTAATAAATTTCTTCCTTCTTCTAGTGGACCACACACATTACAAATTAATGATGCCAAGGGTTTTTTCCTGTTCATAAACTCAGCTATATTGAGCTTCTCTTTACATTTTTAAAGATCATTATTCAGCCACAGTCTTAACCATACATGAAAGCATACAAATAATCCATTGAAGCATTCTTCTGAGACACTCTGTTTTCTTTCTGAAATGTGTTTTCTCTACATACTTTTGATATGCCCTCTCTAGAGGGCACAACCTGTCAGTGTCACACTGCTGCTAGATTTCATGCATTAACTCTACCAAATACCTCTGAACAATTTGGTAGGAAGCACTGTATTGCATTGAGAGCGCTGCTTTCCCATGGATCTGATAGGGATTCCAGTCCAACTTCTGTTCTTTCCTTGCACAAAACTGCTTTTCATGTCTCTCAAGCAGAATCACCCCTTCCTACTAGAAGTGGTTTCAGTACTTGCGGCTGACAAACTCTGTGCTTGCCACTGCAATGACTGTAGGAAAGTAATGAGCTCCTGGCATTGTATGGTGCCACCAGGCACTCTCTTAAGGGAGTTACATCAGGTTGCTCAAGAAGACAACGTTATTATCTCAGAGATTTTGTTTGCCTGTTAAAAAAAATCTAATCAGGCTCATGAAGGAAACAAATCTACTTTGCAATGAAACATCAGCCAAATGAATGCACAGAGAGATATCCTAGTGTATGTGTCACAATCTTATAATAATAGAATCATTCTTGAAAGAGTTGTTGTGAGTCCTTCATGGGTGCTGGCAGCTGCCAGCAGTGAGTATCATAAATAATAATAAATATTAAAATAAATATTAAAGAAATTAAAATTAAAAAAATAAATAAGTTAAAATAAATATTAAAATTAAAAATAAAAATAATAAAGTGGAAGACCTGCTGAAGAGTCTCCCTTATGCTGTTGTGTGACCCTGAACAAGTCAGGCAAAGCACCCTCCAAAGCAGCAGGACTGCTCAGTGAGGGGTTCCCCTCAAGGGACACTGACAGGCTGTTGGGAACAGGGGCGCAGCTTTCCTGGGACACCAACAGACAAATCAAACATAATGCTTGAGGAGATCTCTCATACTGAGGTTAAGGAAATCTCCCCTTTCCACATGACAAAAATTATTTTTTAGTATTATTAAATAAATCCCTGACGAATCTGCTCTGAACAAAACATCTTACCTTCAAATTGTGCATATCTAGAAACTGGTAGTGCTTTGTACATTTCTAATACTGAAATATACCTAGTGAATTAAAAATTACTCAAATTCAGCATTGGTCTTCTGTTCTTATCTCAAAAAAAAATCAATTTAATGTAAACATATGTTTACTGTTGCAAATATACTAGAAAATTATCCTTTTTCCTCTAGTGCACATGAGTTTTGCAAAGGGATATGGCCAAATTTAATATGTAAAAAAATAATTTTAAAGTAATTCTTCACAAAAAATGGGGCCAAGACACTTTTGGTCAGAGGAGGTAAAATGATTAAACCATGAAAACATCAAGAAGCATTAGTAGCCAGTGTTTTTTGAAAAAAATATGAAAATGTGATTTTTATATAGCTCTAGAGATGCATGGAGAAAAAGTAGAAAGAAAGAGAGTTTTGATATATTTAATATTCCACTTGCTGTCATTCTTTTATAAACTTGTCCTTCCTCTTTTCATATTTTGTTACAGCTGTCTTTCAGACATCTGATTTTTTTCTGACTCCTAACTATTCCACAGAAATCTTCCTCTGAGCTCTGAAATCCACTAAAGGTCAAGGTTGTTGTCTTCTGATTCACACAGAGGATGACAGAAATACTGCTAAAACTCCATCTTTTGAAGATCAGGTCTGAAGTAAATAGATGTGAAAAAGATATTCTTCCTCAGCAGGAGAATGAAAAAAATATGTTTAAAATATTGAAAAGCTGATTCAATCTCTAACATCAGAGAATGAATCTCGTTATAACCTGACATTATTTTGAGGGGTGTCTCATTAGGGAAAGCACATATACATAAGCACATATACAAAGCAGCAAAATGTTAAACAGTCAGGATCAGAATCACTAATTAGATAAGAAATACATGTATTTCTTTAGAGCAGAGAGAGAGAGGAAACTGGAATTAAATTATCATCAGATAATTTCCTTTGTATTAGATAGTACCCTCTGATTTCAGGTGTGGCAGATTGAGGCCATCCACCTGCTATTCAGGAAAGCATCCAAACTGAAAAAAAGGAGTTATGGTTGGCTCCTTTTGTATTTCAGCAGCCGAGAACATTTTATCACTGCTAGAGTAGAATTTACATGAGGGCTGACTCTTTTAACTGAGTTCTCAGTGGCCATTCCAAAGAGCTCCTGAAAAAGCACAAAGGCATTCTCCTCTTGCCTATTATCTGATAAGGAAGGAATCACTATCAAGACAGGAGCATTTTATTTTAGGTATCACGTTCTACCTCTTTGTGGTTACTAAAAAGAATCTTAGCACAAAGCTTTTAATGTATTGGAAAGAGAGGAAACAAGAATTCATGCATATTTTAAAACTTAAGCAACACTTCAAATTTTAGTGTCTATGTTAAAAATTTTGTTTGATATCTGTAGATCATATTATTAGAACAAGAAGTAAAGACAGAAAAACACAGAAAATTAACACTTACTACATGCACCATATTTGGATCTAAATTGAAATGTAATTTGGAGACTTTTCTAGTTTGGTAGTGCTTAATTTGGGGATTATTACAACATTATACTTAACATTTTGCAATAAAAGCAATAATGTACGCTCAGCTTTGACGAAAGTTTTTGCCAGGAGCTCTCAAAAAAGATACACACTGTTCTGCATTTGCTATCACATATATCTCTGTCTATAGTTTTATAGTTGTTTGGGAGAGAAAATATATGTTGGCTTATCCCTTTCATTTTTATCTTTCATTCATCTTTTACTTTTTATTTTTTTTTCTAATCAAATTCAGTGATTATTTAAAAATTAATTGATGGACTAGTAAGGGGAGACTAACTTTCTTGTGTCACTCTTTGTGAAACATAGCTGCTATGCTGGCTGAAATAAGATAGCCATAGAACAGCTATTTCACATCATACTGTACTAGGCAGTGTTCTCTACATAATCAGAATGCAATTAGCTTGAAGCATGAAGCTTGAGCACTGCTGATGGCATGGCTTTGTTATATGAATTTATTTTGTTTATTTTTTATTGCATCTTCCCTGTAATTAAATTAAAGTTGATGGACACATCTATGAATACAAATCAGTCAATTACTGTGGTGGTGCTGGGAAACTGAGTCAAAGAAAAATTATAATTTTTCCACTTAGCACTAAAATATTTATAGGAACTAAAATAATGACAGTGATTAGCAGCCCAAGAAACTCAAAAAAGTCTTGTTTGATTTCTGAAGGTTTTTTTAAGCTTGTTTTCTTTATTCCTTGCTAATACTGCATCCAGAAGCCTGTGGTTTCTCTTTCTTAAATTCACTTGGATCTGCCCCTGAGACCAAAGACGTATTAAGAAATGAAACAGCATACAGTGCTTCTCTTTCTGTTTTTATCTGGGCAGGCCTGACCTCTTTAGAAAATTTAGGCTGAGAACAGCTTCCTTTCTTTCCAGGTGTGTCCCTCAGGTAAAGTTTTGTTTCTACCCATCATACTTGCTCTTACCCTTGGAACAATATCTTTTTTATCTGAAATAACTTCTGCTGTTGCCTATGCTGTTAAATCTCATACCTTCACTGTATAGGCGCAGATGTGAAATGGCTGCTTCCAAAGTATTTATTCTTCCCAGTGTATTTTGGTGAAAAAACCCAAATGAGCAGTGAGATTCTACCATTAAAAGTAGCATTCAGGCTGAATTTCCCAATCTGATCCTTATCAGGTCAAAATAAAGTTTAAGCTTTTCCTCCCTTCCTGAGCTATTTCTGTTATTTTGAAAGATGCAAATGCATCCATATTTTATTCAGAATCAGTTTTTTTTTCAAATGCTTGAGTACTATTTCCCCCTCACCACAAAATTGTTTGGATTTTCTTTTGAATATCCTTTTATCTCTTACTTCATGTCTTACATGGAAAATCTTTTGATCTATTTTCAAGGTCATTCTAGGACAATAGCAGTGCTCAGAGAGAAGCATGAGTTTTTAAGGAGCTCGTTCAGTTTTCTGTAATGGCACCTATGAATACAATGCACATATATCAAATGCATTTGCATATAAAATATATACCCATGTGTAAAGTTAATATATACCCATGTGTATATACCAGAATACAGATATACATGTTCATGAATATAAATACCAAATTATATGGTTTGTATTTTGGACAAATTTTAAAACAAAACCAAATTACTTTTAATAGGTTTTTGTATGCTCCTAGAGATAGAAGCAAGCATGCATATATGCATGAATAGAAGATAAACCCTGTCTTGAAAACACTGCATGTTATCCAAAATACAGTAACATCTACTTATGTTTTCTTCTTCTGCTTGAGATTTAGATAACTGTTTCTTAGAGTACAATTATTTTTCCTCTGTTTCAAAGAATGCAGCTCATTAGCCTAATGCTCTGTGGAAACCCACTCCAACCCTCCATTTACTCTGGCTGATAGAAGCTGAAGCAGAATTTGAACAGTTTACTACGTAGTCCAGGTATGATATTTGGGTAATTTCACATTTATTGAAGAAGTTATTAAAAGAAAATATGTGACACAGGCTATAAATTCCTGAACCAAAAGAATATATCATGGACAGTTGATATTTGAGATATGTTCTGAAATCGATTCTAATAACAGAAGTCTTTATCCTTTACACATCAGTAAACAGGAAAAGGTCAACTATGGCTTGGAGTTGCACTTCAAACATATTCAGCTCCAAATTGTTCTTGTTTATCTTCTTAATCCAAATTCCTTTGTGAAATTACAAAGAGTAGTTCTTCTAGCTAAAATAACAATGATAATAATATCCGTCTGTTCTGCTGTTTAATACAAGAATATTCCTGCCACTTTCCTAAAAAAGTTAAACTTCTCAGTGAAAAGTTAATATTTTTCTGTGTGTATTTTGTGTAGTTTACAAAGTACCACCAAATGCAAGATGTATAATGGCTTAGACATTGTTATTTAGAGAATACACTCATGAAAAAGCAGCCAGAGAAGTGGTCTTTGAAGGACCTGTGGCCACCCTTGAGGAGCTGGAAGTTCAACATGGCTGAGTGCAACGTGTTGCACCAATGTGCTGCACCCTGGTCAGGGACGTTTACTGTCCTCATTTCAGCTGGGATAGAATTAATTTTCCTCTTAGTAGCTGTTACAGTGCTGTGGTTTTTGTATTTTATCTGAGAATAATATGATAAACTTATATTTTGGCTATTCCTAGACAATGCTTGTCCTAAATCAAGGACTTTTGAGTTTGCCATGCTCTGCCAGTGAGGAG
Source organism: Melozone crissalis (assembly GCF_028551555.1). Classification (NCBI taxonomy): domain Eukaryota; kingdom Metazoa; phylum Chordata; class Aves; order Passeriformes; family Passerellidae; genus Melozone; species Melozone crissalis. Next base: position 53,489,524 of record NW_026535791.1, on the reverse strand, counting down.
TGGCACACAAAGGTGGTAGGAACCATGGTCAGTACAGTTGACATGAACTGGCCAAAGGGATATTCAATATCACAGAATGTCGTGCTCAGCATATAAAGTAGGAGAGTGAGGGGCTGACTGCTGCTTGGGAATGAGCTGGGAATTGGTAGGTTGGTGAGCAGCAGCTATTATGCATCACTTGTTCCTCTTGGGTTCTGTTACTACCTTTGCCTACAATTATTATTCTTATAAACACTAATATTAGCGTATATATTAATTATGTTACTGTTTTTTTTTTTTTTTCTTTTTTCATTTCTGTTTCCAAACAAATTCATAGGACGATCAAGTGTGAGAAGATGAGATCCTTGTTTTTAATCATCTAAAGAGGAATTTTGCCCATATACTTCCACTTCCATGTAGAAGATGTTTCACCAGTACGGTGTGAGCAAACTGAATATCTATTCTGCAGTCATGGAAGATCTCTTACACTTAGGAGCCTTTGGAAATTCTTAGACCCTAAGCAAGTCTTTTAAAACTAGAATTTGTCATCAGAAGCATTTCAGAAATTCCTTTAGCTGCACTTCTTCCATTCAAAAATAATATTAAGCAAGAAAAATGCAAAATGCATGGAATATTATTTTAAAAAGGTCAGTCATAAAACAAAAAAAAACTTATGTGAAGAAATTGACAATGAAAAATGAATAAATGTCATTAAATTTCTCTCTTAATTTTTTATCTGAATGTTGTATCATGGTACATTAGAAATTTCCAAAATAAAGAAATATTTTTTTTCCTGCAGCACTGCAATTTGAGTGGAATGGATTAAGGTTTGTGTGTGGCGAATTTATTAAATGTAGCATTTGATTTTTGTACCTTATAGGATTAGTTAAAAAATTTCAACAATGTGAAACTCACAAGAAAGACTTGTACAATATCCATTCATCTCTTAGAAGAGTTCCACAGCCTTTTACCACAGAGCCTTAACAAGTCCAATACAGAGATAAATTCTGTTAGATTCCCATTATCTACTAGCTATATACCTATTAAATATAGTGAAGATAAAGCACTTGTGTAGATCAGTGCTCTTCAAATATGGTTTAAAGATTTACAAGATATAACATGCCTAGAGGCCTTTGGATGTTCACCATATAATCCATTATCTCCCAGAGTACACACCTGAACTCTAAGTCAGAATATGTTGTAATGTTCTTAGTGACAACAGCACTGCTACACAGCATGATCAAAAGGGATTGGCATTAAAAACTATGTCTAAAATGACCTTGAGAGTTGGAAGGAATTAGGGAAGAGACAATGTTCACATTTTAGAAGGGTGTGTTCATTGATTCAACAACAAATACAGAACTATACATACACTGAATTTTACTGATCTAATTATTATGACCCAGCTTTTGTTCTGTGTGGACACCTGGCTGCCTTTTCTTCACCAAGACACTATTGAATATGTAATATATACTGGCTGGAACCTCCCTGGGAAACTGCCCTCAAGGATAAGGGAGCAGAACAGAGCTGGCAGGTTATTTTAAGTACATTTTTTTGAAGACCTTGGGAACTCTTTGATTACCCCATGTAAGAAAGGCAGGAGACCAGCATGGTTGGTCCCCTGAACAAACTAAAGTATAAGAAGGAAATGCACAGGCAAGGGAACCAGAGATATGCATTCTAGGAAAAATACTGAGACTGTGCAATTATGTAGGGATGGGATGAGCAAAGCTAAGAATAGTTGGAGTGGAACTTAGCAGAAAATGTGAAAATTTATAGGATGGGTTTATGCAAATATATTTCTCAGTAAAGGAAGATGTATTTTTCATAATAATTAAGAAAAGAGAATTAGTGAAAATAAGCATAGGGAAGTTTTTTCCCTGGCAATCTGTCTTCTCTTAAGTGCTTTATCCTGAAGCCATGGACTGGGGAAACACCTTTTCATTGAGGACGATCAGATTTGAGGCCACCTGAGGAACCTGGACATACAAAAGACCGTGTGACCCAATAAGATGAAATATTTAAAGCAGTCAGTTCCTCTAAACTGATGAACAAATTATTTAGACACTTTACTGATGAACCTTTCTGCATTCTTTCAGTGGCAGATGTTCACTTCTGACACTTTCAGAAGTCTCCATATAATAGCATGTATTTTAATTCTCTGGCATTTAGTTTTCTAGCAATTTCAGTGAATACCTCTTTAAAAGACCAAGGGTAATAATTCTGAATAAAATGAAAATTTACAATTCACCACTGTCCGTATTGTTTGCCCATTATCCTTCCTTGTAATAATAGGGGTGAAACAAGGTCTTCTTTCATCTCCCTCTAATGGCAAAAGTCCTTTTGAAGGAGAACTGTATGTAAATTGGCAATAATTTTGACAAAAGAACCCAAGCAATAATATATTATATATAGTGAACCTAAAAGAACACAAGTGAAGATATTATTTTAAAGTTTATTAGATAAGTATAAACATCCCTGTTTATAACAATTTTAGAGTACCAGTAATGTTGGCACTCTAAATGTCTCCTCTAGGACAGATTTCCTCAGCTCCCATGTTTTTAGCATATTTTTCATCTGTTCAGAAGCTAACCTTAACATATAGATCACATCACTGCTCTCTAAGAGTTCCTATTTGAGAATTTGTCATCACATCATCTGGTCACGCTGCCGTGACTTGGGAGTCAGTTCTGGAAACCCTTTGCTGCAAATGAGATCAGTGAAATAAGTGAGAAAAAGCATGTACGTATGATCCTACCAGTCATTTGTTAGAGAGACACGTTCTCTCTCTTTGAATTCAAATATCAATGTTTGCTGTGGTGATTTACCTAACTGCATATTTTATTCTAGTTATACTAGTCCACTGTCCCGTTCTCGGCTGTTTTGATGGCCTGGAAAGGCTTGGGGAGGCCTTGGGACAGCCCGCGCTCCAAAGGACGAAAAGAGTCTTCAGGTTTTTTCTTGGTCTTCAGTGTTTATTAGTTTTTATCTACAAGATTTTCTCTCGGCCCGACAGAGGTCTGCACAGCACGTCAGCCATGGACACACTGACTGCCTTCGGGGCAGTCACTTATCTTTATACCCAAAACTACGTATAAGATATTTACCTATTTTCCCCAATGCTTTTCACCCTTATTGACAAGTGCACTTTTAGTAAGAACCAATCCCAAAGTGCCACCACCACCACAGAAGATGGAGGCCAAGAAGAAGAAGAAGAAGAACAGGACACGCCCCAATTCCTCCATCTTACTTCTCTAGACCCCCCTGTACCAAAATTCTAAAACCTGTGTTTCACACTATAATTAACCTATCCCTTCACCATTTATCCCAGTGGGATCCTCCCATCCTCATATAGGTGTCGTCTCCTGTGCAGGATCAAAGTCCAGCCACCAGACACTTCTGGCAACATTCCAGGACCTCCGAGCCCCCCAAGGGTTGCCTCGATGTCTCTGCACATCAGGGCTGATGTGCTGAGATCCCACAGGCCACTTGCTGGCACGTCTACATTAACTGAGACTTTGATGTCTATTTTAAGTTATTAAGATTTGTTTGCAGAAAACAAGTCATGTTCTTGACAGTTGCTTCCCCTTTCCTTCCTTAATATAGGATCGTCTGTATTTATGAATGCACTCTGGAGCACTTATTCACTTTAAGTACAGAAAGCCATAGCATAAATATATTTGTAGATTAACTAGAGTAGCTTCTGCTACTATTTCTTCTCTGTTCAGAATGATGTAATACAGAACAGGCAGGACAGGCAGAATGTAGAATTTAGACATTTTTCTGCATTAAAATAGTACTTGTTTTTATTTTGTCTTTCAGTTTTTCTCAGAAAATTTTCTTGCTAGCTATTTTAATGTTACCAGTTAATTATAATTTAATTTCAGATAAATATTTACACACACACACACACACACACACATATATTTATATATTCGGAGAATAAGCCCTTTTATTTAACGTATCATATACACATCTATTTACATATATAGTTATAATGCTGAAAAATATTTTAATTTCAAGAAATAACTGTAGCAAATAAACTTTCAGTGCACACAAAATGCACACTTCACTGTGGACAAAACTGGACAAATAGCAGACCTTTTTAAAACTCCTATTGTGGTTTATAATATCAAAATATTTACATCTGTGATTTTTAAATTAACCGTAGAATTTTAAAGCCTTATTAATGAATAGTAGCCTATTTCACTGCTACTAATGCATGATCAGTGGGTGCTGTATGTCCTAACCAAAATGTGATTCTTTTATTTGCAAAAAGGGGGGGGAGGGGGTGAGGTGTTTGTGAGAATAAGATGGGAGATTTGCTTAAAACAAACACAGAAAGTGAAGTATAGAAACTTAATTTAGAGGAAATGTATCCACACTTAACATTGCACCACTCTTCCCTAAATATTTATTCACATAAACCCTAAGTAATTCCAACTAAAAATACTTCAGAGAATTCTTAACAGATGACACAAACAGAATACATCTTCGTGGTTTTAAATATTTTTTGAAGAGTGAAAAAGAGAAAATATTATGAAAAAGTATTTTGGGTAAATTATATGTATAAATAGCAAAAAACATGCATTTGTGCACTCCTTTTTTTCCAGTAGGTTTCAAAAACAAATACATCTCTGGACATAAGGTCCAATTAAAATGTCACAGAGTCATGGGGTGAAGCTTACCCTAAAGCACTTCCCTGACAAAGAAGACCTTGACTACATCTGACCAGCTCTAACTGACTAGATTAATGCAGATGATCTGGAAAACAAAGACACGTCAGAAAAATTGCGCAATACATAACCTCACACTTTGGTAATAAATTTGAGAAAGAAAATGGGAGGATGACAAAAAAGCAGTTGACAATTGCACTTTGGCTTTAGATACAGAGAAAGTCAAAGAGATTGTCGAGACGCTACTTGACTGTAGAAGTCTTTTCAGGCTTAGGCCATAAGTCAAATATGGAAAGTAAAAAGTATTTTTAAAAGCCAGTCCTTTGTGGGTGGCAGAGGCATGTCCCTGTATGTTGACAGTGCAGCTAGCAGAGTCAGTAGAGGAGATATAAAGAAAAGCTGCTGGACCCCCAGCTCACCAGGCACATCCAGGGGTGGGAATGAGCTCCCTGTTGCCCAGGGCCCCTGTGGTGGAAAGGGGAAGAGGCCATCAGTGGTCTGTGTGGTGTAGAGTAGAAATTCTTATCTGTGGATATAGATCTCTATCAAAGAGAAATGGCCTAGTGAGAAAGACAAGATCAGAGAATAATGACAGAAGGGGAAAGAAAATACTATGAGAAAATGCTTTCAATTTTTATTTGAGATCCATTATTTTTGTATGCAAGTACCTACAACTCAAAATTAATGTTTCTTACCTTCCTTGAATATCTTTTCACTCCATGATACCACTTTATCTGAACCATTAACATCTTGATAACACTTACGGTGTTCCTAGTTTTACCCCAGAGAAATTGCATTGGCTCCAGAGAGTTTCCTCTGATCTATGTAAGGATGATGAAGATGAAACTCTGATTTCCACTGTAACAGAATGAGGACAATCATGTTGTAGGATTTTGGCATAGTCCAATCAGTTGCAGCTTCAGGAAATTAATGTCTTAAAAATACCCTTTCTTTTTCAATTTTTTATGTTTAGTTTAACATTTCCAGCTACATGAACCTTGCTATAAGTGATTCAATTATTTATAAATTCCTTATTTCTAAAATAATTTATATTAAGCATAATTTGTACCCTCCACAACTTGAATTTTCTTATTAATTTACTTTTTCAAATTCTTGACCCTGGTAGAAAAGCCTATTTTTATTAGTGGGACTGTTCTTTTGCGACTTGGTTTTGACATAAAGAATGGCATTTGGCCTAGTTGTTTGACAGAATTCAGTAGATGGATGACTAATTTGAAGCTCTTTATACTAGTGATAGCTGGATTGCATGATGGAATAAGTAGTTCCACCTTCTTTCCAGTTCTTATATAGTTCACAGTCACTAGACATGGGTAAGAATAAATTCACCACTTTCATAAATAGAAGTTTTAAAGGCATAAAAAATAATCCTGGGGTTTGGTTTGGTTTGAGTTTTTGGGGCTTTTTTTTGCTTTGTTATTTTTGGTTTTTATTTTTTGGGTTTTTTGTTGTTTTATTTGGTGGGGTTTTTTTTGTTGTGTGTGTGTGTTTTGTTTATTTTGTTTTGTTTATAAAACTCTTTTTTTAAATATTGTAACTATTTTAAAATCTTTTTTATAACATTGATTTACCCTTTATATCCAGAAAATATATTGGTTAAAAGAGCAACTACAGTTATGAACACCACTTGTGATAGTGCACTCAACATGTCAAAGTTAAAGATACATTTTCTGCTTATGAATGAGTAACCTTTTAATATAACCAAAAAACGACAGAATTTTCTGCCCTATATGTCTTGAGACTTCATTTGAATCTTACAAATTACTCTGACTCTGACCTTTTCATGCAAGATAAGTCAAATGTGGTGACATTATCAAAATCTGCATTTTATTATTTTTATATTCATAATTTCTTAACACTGTAAAGAATATTTTGTCATCTTTTTTCTTCAATTGCAATAAAATTTCATTTTATTTGACTTTTCAAACAATTATTAAGACTCTACAAGTCATTTCTGTGAAGAAAATATGTTTTAAATATTTTTTCAACAGTTTTATATTTCTACTTCACTATACAAACACAGTTCCCAAGTAACAGATGTTACTGTGGATTTTTTTAACTGAATTTCACATATTGAATGATAGAGAAACAGTGCAAATCTTAGGAATTTAATATCTTCCCACATAAATATGTTATTAGATGTGCATTTAGAAAATGCAAGTTGAATTTTTGTAATTTCCTGACAGATAACATTTTTAGGTGTCCTGATTTGTTAGAAAAAAGAACATTCAAGTTATGGAAGAACATGAAGAAATTCCTAGAGTGACAAGAGTGACTTCAGGCATCTGAAAGCCTGAAAAACTTGGAACAGAAATATTTAAATTTGAGCACATATCACAGCAATTTTGAAGAGATTTCCAAGATCATATAAGAAACATGTATTGTTAAAATATGTTGGCTGTCATGCTATGATTTTTTTTTCTTTGCTCTTCCTTGAACATCTACATGCTCTGTCCAATGTGAATGAAGGTCACAAACTAATTTGTCTTCATATATGTCAAATAACAGAGTGAAAAATAATCCTCTTAACTGAATTATAAATTGATATCTTTTTATCAGTATTTTACTTGTCTGGTCTAGTCAGTTCTCCCCTTTGCCTTGTATACAAAAATAAACAGCAAGAAGGAAAAGGATGAATTTATTTTTTTTGTTTAATATCAAGATTAGACAGTTTGTATGCCATAATCTAATTTCATTTTAAATGCTGACCATGAAATTTTGTATGAAAGTAAAGAAATGAAAAGTCCTTGGAATACTTTAGTGAAATAAAAAAAGAACATAAATACTACTGCAATCATTATAACATTGATCTCCTTATTTTTGCTCTTTCTCTTGTTTGTTCAAATTCTAGTTTTACAAGATATTTTTCATAGATAACAAAATGTATAAGGTTTTTTCCTACATCCATGAGAGTTTTTTTGGCAAATGTAATTTCAGTTATATAAGAAAGTTTTTTAAAACTTCAAAGAAATACAGCTAAAAAATAATGAATGAAGAAAACTTTTAAGCTAAAAATTCAATTAATGCAAACATACCAGGCTTTGACCTCTAGTTTAAGGCAATAGTAAATATGATGAATAAAAATTTGAATATTTTGATATCTACATTTTTAATATATACTTTAAGGCAGCATACTTGGTAGCTCTTCTTTTTGATAAAGATCTCTCTCCTTTAGAAAAGCTACACTGTGCCATGCACACATAATAGGAGTGTGCATAAAGGAAATCTAAGTCTCAAAGATTCAGTTTTCATAGAATCATGGATTGGTTAAGATTGGAAAAGACCTCTGAGATCATCAAGGCCGAGCATCAACCAGGCACCAGCAGCATGTTCACTAAAACATGTCCTCAGGTGTCTTACCCCTATGCTTTCTGAATATTTCCAGGGCTGATGACTCCCTCACTTTCCTGGGCAGTCTGTTACAATGTTTTACAACGCTTTGCATGAAATACAAAAACTTCCTAATATGTAATCTGAACTGCCTCTGGTCTGCAACTCGAGGCCATTTCCCCTCAAATTGTCACTTTTTCACTGGGGAAAGAGACTGACACCTATCTCACTACAGCCTCCTTTCAGAAAGTGTGATGAGGTCTTCTCCACAATAAACAACTCTGTCTCTCTCGGTTGTTCCAGACCCTTTACTAGTTCCATTGCTCTTCTCTGGATATGCTCCAGCACCTCAATGTCTTTGAGCTCCTTACTACTACTTTGTTGTAGTAAGAAGCTCGAAACTGAACACAGGACTCGAGGTGTGGCCTCACCAGTGCCAAGCACAGAGGGATGAAAACCGCCCTAGTCCTGCTGGCCAAAATATTATTGATAGAAGCCAAGATGTCATTGGCCCTCTTGGCCACACACTGACTCATGTTCAACTGGTTGTTGATCAGCCCCCCCAGGTCCTTTTCCATGGGAGCTTTCCACCCACTCTGTCCCAGCCTGTAGCACTGCCTGGGGTTGTTGTCCCTTGTGCCTGACTGCGACACAGACTCAGACCGGGAGGGAATCTGAATCCTTTATTCAAAGAAATGAACTGGTTTTATACACTTCTTCAAGGCACAGCATTTCCTTACATGGTAATTCTCACTATGAGACCCATCCCATGTTGCCACGTTAGTGACACACTTTGTAAATGTCCTTCTGTGGAGTGACCATTGTGCTGTTCACCTGTCTGTCAGCTTCTGGCAGGCTCCTCTCTGTAGGGCTCTGCCGCATGGCACCTCCTCCCCCGAGGTCAGGTGGAGACAGCCTCTCTGTGTGCCACCCTGTGCTCCTTTGTGCCTCCCTGTGCTCCTCTGTGCCACCATGTGCTCCTTTGTGCCGCCACCCTGTGCTCCTTTGTGCCACTCTGTGCTCCTTTGTGCTGCATGGTGTTCTGGGGGCACATGGCATGGCCTGTAGCTCAACACCATCCCATCTCTTCCCACAGTCACCCAAGTGTGGGACCGGACATTTTGCCTTATTGAACCTCATACTGATGGCAAATCTTGAAAACACTGAAAGGTTTAGGTTTTGGAATGGGTTGAGTTTTTTTTTTTGAGTATAGGGGATTTTTTTTTAATTCGGGGATTTTTTTGGGTTGGGTTTGTTTAGTTTTTTTCATGTAGAGGAATTGTTTTGATTTCATGGACTTGCTATAATCTGCTCAACATATTCCCACCAATTGTTTGCTTATTAATCTTGTTAGAGGAAACTTCTATTCTAATGATGAATCACAAAATTTACCTTTCATCCTTGTGCATGACTTTTTCAAAACTAAGTATTTATGTCAGAGAACGTGAGAGATTAAAATTTTCTCTTTAGATTTTTGATGAAATAAAGTACAATGGAACAGTTTTTCATGCTACCATCACCCAAACTTCAGCGCTTTCAAACATTTTTCTTACAGAATTCTGTTAGTGACAAAGATAATGTTATCATCTAAATTTGCCTTTGGAAGCAGTCTGATGCTGGATCAAGACTCATGATAATGTGTGGTCAGCTGAGCCCAAAAGATCGGGGAGATGTATTGTGAGGAATCAATTTAATTTTGATTTTTTTCTCAACATTGTTTGACCAGAGGTATGTGGTGGAAGGGCTGCACACATGCCACATGCAGTACGCAGGTAGGAGTAGATGCAGGAACACCCTGTCTCTAGGGAGACATCACCTGATGGTCATTTCACATCCCACATGGAATAGGCAGTGAGTAGGAGACCACTGAGGACACTGTGCCCTCTGGAAAGGTTCTCCAATTGGGTAGCAAAAAGGTCTCCACCAACGAGCTGCAGTTGAACATTTGGCTGGCCAATAGTCCTCTGACAGTAAGCACTCCTTAGGAAGAGTTGAGGGCTATAAAAGTAACTGTGTCACAAGCTGCTGGGCTTTTGCCCTCACTGGAAGATTTTTGCTTGCCCTCGCTTACTCACTTGCTCATCCTTTTGCTGGATGATACTAGACACTTGGCTGGATACCTGCTGACCACCTCCTAGCCTGTCCTGCCCTACCACTTCATCTCTCTTGCCTGTTCCAGTCTTCACCCGTTCTGCCTCCCTGTGTTCCTGCCCAACCTCCTATCTGCTTCATCCCTGCCTGCCTTGCTCCTGCCTAGGCCACCTGCTCCCAATCCTGCTTCTCTGATCCCCCTCACCACTGTGACCTCCTCTGTGACCTTGCCCAGGGTTCTGCACCTCCTGCCCAGTGCCCAGTCACCCGCCTGGTGTGTTCCTGCCCGCCACCACAGGAGCTGTGCCTGTGCAGCCACACCTCTGCGGGAGCTGTGCAGGCTCCCCAACAGCTCTCCATCCATCCTGCCAGATTGATGTTGATGGCACTCCCCAACCTTCTGGTGGTAAGGCCTACTTTTTCTCTCTGTCTCCCCTCTGTCTCCCCTCTCATTCTTTTTCTTTTTCCTTCCTCCTTTTCTGCCTTTCCTATTCTTCTTTAGTAGGTAACGCACTTTTCATTACCCATAAGGGGTTCTCGGATATAATATTTGCCTCGTTTGGCTTAATTCTGTCCTAGAACATCCTTTTTAAAAAGAACTTCCCACAGCTTCTCTTAGTGGAATGTGACAAATTGTCCAGGTTTAGAGCAAATGTGGGGAAGAATCCCTCAAAGGAGCTCCGGTGGGAAAAAAGCAGATCCAATTGGCCCCTCCCCCCAACTGGTCCAGGAGGGAAAAAAAATACCTCCTTGGAGAAAGTTGGGAAAAAAATGTTTATTAAACAATAAAACCAAAACGATATCAAGCAATGAGACCCCTTGCCACTCCAAAAGAGATGAAAAACTGAGAAAACCCCGGGTTGAAGCTCAGCTCACTCAGTCTCTGATCAGTCCCTCCGGTGCTGGAATTGTCACAGGCCAGGCCTGGCCCGGTGGGCCACAGCTGCAGCTGCCGGTGCTCTCCTGAGTGTTCAGTCCAGAGCAGTTTCAAGAGGTCCAAAGAAAAAGGAAAAAAAAAAACAGTCCAGGGAACTTTGCCTCAGCTAGCTAAAACTAACTAAAAAGCAAAAGAAGAGCTCTGTCCCGCTGTCTGTTCATCCACAGACAACACAGTCAGGAGCAGGAATGTGGAGGAGGAGTGCAGTGTCTGAAAACAAACTGCGCGCTTCTTCTCTCCCTCCCTTCACTCTCTGGAACACTCTTAAAGGTGCAAAACTTATTATTCAACATAAACAGAATGAGATGATTTGGGATAAAAGCATCATATAGTCAACCCAGGACACTTATTTTTTTACACTTCTTGCCTTTTAAGGAATTTGTTGTGCAGAGAGTGTGGTCTTTACTGTAGCTTAACTTGGTGGAATATGTTGTGAAAATACATGCTTTAAGGTCTTTGATCATGCATTTTTTTATGGGTTGATACCACATTTCTGACAACATGTTTGACAACTGTTCTTTGATGCAGCAGTGTTATAGGCATTTTCCAGTGTTGACAATCCTCCACCTCAGGCTGATCTCCTACAATCAGGTTCTTCTGTCATACTGCAAGATTACACTGAGGGCTAATCACAGCACATGGAGAGACCCAGGGGGACAAAAAGAGCAGTGATGGGCAGAGAAAACCTTGTAGTCCACTGAGGTCTGTGGCACCCAAATCAGTGATTCTTTTGTCTGTAAAAGACTGAGCAGCTTCTCACCTTGGTACAAAACCCACTGAGGCGAGCAAACCTGCAGCCTCCAGAAAGCCTTGAAATCCAAAGAGCGCGACTGAAATAAGGGACATGTGGCATAGTATGGTAGCAGGGGAAAAATACTTGGTAATTGTGCAAATGTTATTATGGAACAGTTTAAAGGTATTGTGGTCACTTGTGTAATATTGTGGAGTGCTTAGAGGAAAAGCCAAAAGGAAGGAAAAAGAGGGATCAAGATGGATCAGAGAGGAGCAAGTGTAGGCAACAGAGAAAAAAGTGAATGAAAGCAGCTTAGTATTGATGAAAGTAGTATGTAAAAAGAGGTTGTCAGTAGATTGAAATTAATTGTCCATGAACTAAAGCTGACTTTGCATAAGCAGTTTCAGAAACTAAATCCATCTCTTGTATGCCTGTTTATGAAATATTTGATACAACATCATTAAAATTGTTGATCAATTACAAATCAGCAGGTTTTTCTATTGAATTTGAACTAAAGAAACCCATCTTAGGAATAAAAAATGAAATGAGAGAAAGCAAGCTCTTTCTCATAAGACTTCAGGGTTTGAAAAATTTTGTATTCAGGAACAAATCTAATAAGAAATCACTTCAACTAGTTTATGTTGTTGTATTGGCAACTCAAGCAATATTCTTAGCTGTAGTGGTTTAGGTTCACCAATTTGAAATTTCTTGACTAATGTGCCAAATGCTGAGGTGGGTTTCAGTGCTGGCCAATAGCACTCACTAGAATATACTTATTTCTTGCTGTGAGGTAGGATTAGGAGGAAGGAAAAGCAGGTTCAAATCTATGAAGAAAACTTTATTAACAGTAACTAAAAAGAAGAATAATAAGAATCAGAATAAAACTTGTAGAACACCCCTCCTCCCACTACAACCTTTTCTTTCTTACTCACAACATACAGAAACAGTTCAGTTAATTGCTTATAGAATTGTCTTTCTTCAGTTTACTTAGAGAGAGGAGCCCCTCTAGTAAATTTATGGAGAATTCTCCACAAGAAAACAGTTCTCTTGTGGCTTCTAATTTGCATGAATAGCAGCCACCCAGAAAATCTGCAATCTTGAAGTCCTTCCCATTTTTCACAGCTTTTCCCACAGGTGTGTTTATGGGCCATGTCAAGTTATGGGGTACTATTTTAAGGATGAGCTGTTCAAAAGCTGAGATCCTCTTTATTTATCTTTGAGATCATCTTCATCTCTGGGAACAGAGGTCTTCCTCTCTCCCTGGGACCACAGAGTTTCCATTACCCTTCTCTCTCTCTCTATTCAAACTTTTCATTAAATGTACAGCTATTTCATTTTGTCTGTTGCAGCACAGGTTTGAACAATCAATCCCCCTGTATTCTTTCAACAAGATATAGGAAAAAATGTTTGATGCATCAATTACATTGTTCTCCATAGCTTTACAAGAAGATTTCAGCCCAAGATCAAGGCATCTCCTCATCCCTTCCATCTAGAACTTGACTTCCTCCTTACTGACTTCGATATCTTTATGTTGCTCCTCTATGTACCTGCACTTTGTCTTTTTCTCTCACTCAAAGGAAGATTGAAACACTAAAAGAGTTAATATGTCACCCAGGGCCTGCAGATTGTTACATGACCTTAGCCAGGCCCAGTAGCTTGTGGTAAGAACTGTGAGAGCTGTGGCTGGGCTGAGGAAAGCAGATAAGACCTCAGCATCTAGGCAAGAACTCAGCAGCCAGCACACCACAGATTTTATATCTGATAGTATAGTAGGTATAGTAATAATGATAAGGACCCTTATCAAGAAAAGAGCCTGCAACTGGTGGGAACAACCTCTGTTCACAATTTTTTAATTACACCAATCTTCTCTAAGTTCTGAGTAGGTGTTGGATGTGACAATATTAAAGATTAGCAGGCAAGGCTTCAGGTTCCCATTTTGAGATAACAAACTCAGGGTACAGAAAGTACAGTTGGTTTTTGTTTTCTTTCCCTCTGTGTGGTGCAGAAGACAAGATAACTAAGAAGGGAGGGTGTTGATGTCCCATTCCTGGAAGTGTTCAAGGCCAGGTCGGATAAGGCCTTGAGCAGCCAGATCCAGTGGGAGGTGTTCCTGCCATGGAGAGGGAGGCTGATGGCTTCTCCTCCCCCTGCCTGGTAGTTGTGGTCAAGCCCTAATGGCAGCGCAATCTTGGTGGAGCCGCCCCGGTCCCAGCTGCTCCTGGAGCCCTGCAGACCCCAGCTCAGCCTAGGCTGGCAGCAGGCAGGGTTCAGAATGGACAGATGTTAGCAGCTGCAGCACAGCCCAGCCCAGCCTTAGCCCCACGGCCTCCTCTCCACCTGCCCAGCAGCTGATGGGGCCCAGCCCCATGGCAGAGACCACCTGGCCCAGCCTGGCTGAGACAGGGGAGCTGGGCTGGCTGTGTTACCTACTCTCAAGCTAGACAAAAAAAAAAAAAAAAAGAATTCCCAAGATTTTTCATTTTTAACATAAGTGTTCACAAAAGCATATCAGCTTTCTCAGTAGTTTAACAGATTGTCAATTCCCAAAGCTAATTAGTGATTAGTTTTTTTGTCAGACACAGAAGAAACTGGTAGCAGCTTCTCTTAGAACATCACTTCCATGATGCAAACCAACACCTTATCCTATAGATTCAGGTTATGTGTCAAAAGAAAATTTAATGCTACCGAGTACTGCGCATTCTCTCCAACTGCTTCATGAATAATTCTTTTTTTGTTATCCATCAGTAATTTCCTTATTTTTTGTATCTTTTCTGCACCTTAAAAATCAAAATTCTTTCACATAAATTCTTTCACAAAAATGACTTGTAGGAGACCTTATGCAAAGAGAATGTCTCTTTAAAGTCAGTAAGGCTCAATGAGGATCATCAGCATGTCTATACATATATCTGCAACTCTTGCTTCAAACTACTCTTTATATGCCTGGTAAGTATGATAGAAGCTAGAAACTATTTTCTCAATTTTTATCTTAACAATTAGCCCCATGAAGTGTGAAAAAACCACTACAAACTCTCGTTTTAAGGACATATTCTTTGCTTCCCTGCTCTGAATTAACAGATGCCATGTATTTTTTTAATATTTTCTCTATTCCTCTCCTTGCATTGTCTTGTAATCCTGAGCTGCACCAGCACAAAATTTACTTATATAATATTCTGTGATTCAGTAAAAAATAAAAGATATAATAATCATTGCAATTATTATAATAATTTTATATTTTATTGCATAAAAGGTACTTTTAGTGTCTCAAACTTGTTGCAGTTTACTGCTCCATCATAGAAAATATAGTTTACATTCTGTGAAATACTTGGCAAAAGGAGAGAATGATTAACTCCAACCCTTCTTACTATCTCCACACTTCCAGATCCCTCTGGAAAGCTTTGAGAAGCCAAAGGAAATCTCTGAAATGCTTCTGGATCTTTTGCTTCATTGGTGATTTCCATGTTGTCTACTAAAAAGAAAACACATACTGTGCTGTGCTCTCCCATTAAATGTTCGCTATTGAAACACAGAGGGAGCACATTGCCTTGCTGCTGTTGTGCGTTTGTGCTCTCCTTGAACATGGCTCTGGCTGACAGTGCAATTGTTGACCCACACAACTAAATACCTCCAGCTCATCCCCAAAGCAACTGACAGCAGAATTGTTTATTTTTAATTGCATCAGTTCTTGTAATGCAGAAAAAAACATGACAAAAAAAAAGGCCACATGATTTTAAAGAATGTTAAAGTATTGTTTCAGTGAGAAATGTTGACGAGTTCTAGGAAAAAATGCATTAAGACTGAGACATTATCAAGATATTTTTTTCACACTGGAAAGAGAGACATTTGATTTTTTTTTTCCATATAAATTATTTCAGTAGCTTTATTTTTCTTCCCAGATGTATGAAACACCCTGAACCCATGCCAAAACTAACATTAAGAGAATACGAGTGGTGTGCTAAATTAGTGGTAGAGTTCTGTTCCATCTGTTGTAGACCTAAAAGCTGTGTAAATGCTGAATGAACAGAATTTCTTATTTTGAGAGTGAAAGCTATAAATTAACGATATTGTTTCCTGCTGGGAATGAAAAGACACTCTATAATATTTTCCCAGGAGGGGTATCTTTTAGGAGACAAAACAAACTTTTTTTTTTGAGTAAGAGTAGTAATAGTGAAAATCAGATGTTTCATTATTATTTATATTTTGTAATAAAAAAAGCAAAGAAATCCTTCCTTGTAATAAATGCTTTGGGTTTATTTCCTCAAAAAATGTTCAGTCTGTTAAACTTAATTTTCCTTCATATTCATGTTTATTACAACCCCAATGATTATACCTATTATGAGGAAGATTAACATCTCAGACCTTAACCATATTTACTAGCTATGGAACTAAGTAAATTTGGTGCAACTTTTCCAGGTAGATCGTATTTTTCCATAAATATAAAACTTGAATGTGTTTGGGACATTTGGGTAGGGAAGGGGAGAGGGTAAAATATTCATTTTCATTTCTATTACTTATCAATCTGATTTTACTCAGTAGAAAAAAAGAAGCAATACTAACTTTAAAAGATATGATTGATCTATTTAACAAGAAATTGTCAGCACCATGCTCACAAGGACAGATAAGATTAATAACATCAATATAAATTTGAAATACATCATCTTGAATATCTTGAGGCATAAACTGGTTTTTTTTGTATGAGGTTTTCTGTAGGAATCTCTTCAAATAAACTTACTTCTTTTAAAATTTAAGACACTTTCCATTAATTAAATAAACTATAGCTAAAAATAAGTGCTTATTTATCACACATAAGAATGTCAAAAATTGATTTATATTTATCCTCAAGAAATGCTAATACCCAGGAACAAGTTCTTTGGATACTCAGTCCATTAATATTTTTTATTGTGGGTGAATGGATAGCATTTTCTGGCCCTTATCCACTGTCCTCAAACCAGGATGGCTGAAGCTGCAAGGGACCTATTAAGATCATTTAGTCCAAGGCTCCACTCAAGCTAGAGTCAGCAAGAGGAGGTTTCTCTGAATCATGCTCACTTGGATTTTGCATCCAAGGATGGAAGCTTCACCACCGCTCTGGATAACCTGTGCCAGTCTTCAACCCTCCTCAGAGGGTGAAATAAATGTTGTCTGATGTTCATAGAAAATGGCCTGTGTTTCATTGTGTGCCCATTGCCTCTTGTCCTGACACTGGGCACCACTGAAAGGAATCTGGCTTCCTTTTCTTCACCTCCCTAGTGGGAATTCACATGCATTGATAAGACATATCCCACCCACTGAAACTTTTTTCTCCAGACAAGAGTCTCAGTTTTTTCAGCCCCCCCTCATGTGAAAGATGCCCCAGTGCTTAGTGATCTTTGTGGCCCTCATTTCACTGACTTCCTATGGACTTGTAGCAAAATACCTAATATGAAGCTCAGAACTACACAGTAAAGCAGCACATAATCTGACAAAAAGAAAAGCTAAAGCTTAAGACATCATTTCAATAGATTTTAAACCCATTTCTTCTGTTCTTATAGTGGGCCTTCAATTAAATTTCTCAGTGCTTAATTCTTTCAGTTTTTTTTCAATGATAGGCCATATATTTTGTTTTCTGATCTTACTTTGGTCAGTTACCCACCTTGGAATAGAAAGGATTAATAATCTAACAAGATAAAGCAAAATATTTATTTCATCTTGTTTAATAGTCTCACTGGACTGTCATTGCAAAGTCACTTTGGGGTGTTGTAGCCTTTTAGCTTCACTCTGATAAGAAGGCAGCAGTAGTACTTTAAAGGCAAATGTGAAAAGATATAACAATGATTTATAACATATAGGATTTTGTTATTTATGAATTCATATCGTGCTGGGTTTTAGTCACTTGGTGCTGCAGTTGGGAGAACTTAGTACTTAAACCGTTACATGACTTGTGACAAGGCAATAATTTTTGTTTTGCTTACTTTTATCCCAGTATGTGCAAGTGACTGTAATGATAAGTAGTGCTGGGTTTGAAATCCTAATTGTATTTTTGCTTTCTTAGAGGTATAACTGCATACACCCTGTTAAACTTTCCTTTGCATTTATTTCCTCAAAATCAAGCAGACAGCTTTTTAGCATTATATATAATGGCACTTTCATACAGGACTATGATAAATCAGAAAATGGTAAAGCCTGCTGAACATAAGTTTCCTTTGATTTTTTTTCCACTCTTTTTCTAGTAGGAATATGGTCTCTGTTTTTATTTCTATGCCTTCGACAATATTTCCAGCAATCCCATGTTGTCCTAAAGTCCTTATGAACGTCATGCAAATATCTACGTGGGCAGTTCTTGAAAGGCAAACTACTTAACAAAGTGAGCTTTTATCAAAGCATTAAGCTGTTAATAAATGAAGAATGTTTATCCTCAGAAGAGCTTCAAAGAGTGTTTTGATGAAGATGAGCTTTCTTTCTCGCAGCTGTCCTTGCTTGCGGATGGGAGCTGGCAGGCCAGATCAGGCCTGCTGCCAGTGAAGAATAAGTAGGAGGAGGTGGGCAAGGTTTCAGTGCAGGTGTTCCTTTAGAGCTTGCTGTTTGATTACATCCTAAACTGTGCCTGTGAAAGTGAGGCTGCTTTGTTCTTTTATGTCTGCACTGTGCTATTTTTAAATATGATAAAACCCCCCAAAAACATTTGCATTTTTTTAAAGTTACTAATTAGAAAAGAAAGAACCCAGTGAACAAAGATGCTGACCAGCAATAACCTATAACAGATGCAATGAATTTTCAATCTTTTCAATCATGCTGCTGAAAAAATTATTTTGTTTAAACTGAAAATATAATACTGAATTAGGAGATTTGTCTGCAAACATAACTAAATAAAGATGGACAGAAAAACATATGGTTAAAAACATTCTCATAAAAATGCAGCTTAATAATCTTAATAGTTCTATGTTGATAGGAGTTTTTCCACATATAAGTGTTTAAACACCTAAAGAGAAATTGAATGGGTATTATTCTCCAGTGTCTGCTTTTTCAGATTTTGTTATGAATATAGCACCTGAAATGAAGTCCTCACTCTCTTTTTTTTTTTTTTTCAGTGTTGGTGGTGTTATTATTTTGTTTGCTGGTGATTAATGTTTTTGCCCTTTGTCCCACCTACTTAACACGTCTATTTCAATCTGGCTGAAATTCCAAGGCAAGCCTTTGGAAAAACATTTTTCAAGCTTGAATAGTAATCATTCCCTTTGTTATTTATAGATTTGATAGACAGAAGAGAATGACAGCATGGCCTGAATATACCACACATAAGTACTTGGATCTGTAATAAATCCAGTTGCCAATAAAATCTTATTAACTCCGTAAAACATATCACAACATCCACATAAAAAATATTTTATATTAGATATTTCAAATCTGAATTTGGAAGTACTAAATATCATCACAAAACATTCAAAACACAATCCAAAATATAGCACCAGGAGTATTATGAATATTACAGTATGCATCTGGATGCACAATTTTCTAGCTCTGTTTTGTCATTGTGGTGCCAGGCTAGTTTACAGAGAGCAGAAAGTTGTCATGCTCCTAAAGCTGAATTTTGTTCTGCTATGATGAGATACCTGCATAGCATAAAATAGATTTTGGACTCTCTTTCCATTTTTGTTTATTTTTTAAGTGAGCAGGGGAGTGAAAAATACAATACGAGAAGGGATTCAAGTAGTTATTCTACTTGACAGTAACTTGCAATTTAGTTTATTTTAAAATCATAAGGCTGAGAAGAAAATTGATGGAGGATGACTTATATCCCTTTCTTTTTGTCTGAGAAAAATCTTATTCAATATATTTCTTTCCATTGTTTCTGGCAATAAATATTGAACCTAAAATATTTGAAATGAAACCACAGGACATGAAAACCATAAACTTGAAATCAAAAGCTTTCAATTTTCAGGCAGTGGACAGACACAAGGGTGGAAAGTTCAGTATCTAATTCAGCATCATGAGACTCAATACTGCATTTCCCAGCGTCAGAGTAATATACAAACTTTAGGCTATCTGGAAGTAACTTAACTCTGTATGGATTGGCAAGTAGTCTTTAAGCAGGGACTGAAAGCCAGATGCAAATATCCTAACAACTAAGTCCTTAATTCTATATTCTGGAAGCTAGCAAAGGTGCATGCCACAGTGCCCTGCAAAATTCTCCATTTTATAAGCATACATTCTACATTTTATAAGTGCTAGAGAACAAGAAAGAGCCTATTTGTTATGCCTCATATGACCTATGCCTTACATAAAAGAACAGGTTTGGCTCTTAAGGACCACTTAAGTACTCTAAAAAAAGTAAAGCTGCCATGACAGAAGAGACTGAAAGAAGTCTTTCTTGAAATATTGTATCTTCTCCTAGAATGTGCATAAAGTGAAACTTCACTTGCGGTCTCTCTCCAATGAATCCTTATCTATAGGAAAATGTCAATAGGAATGATTTCATTAACTCACCATATTTCATGAAGGCCTCTAATGCTTATAAATTTTGCATTCATTAACAGTCAATCTTTCTAATGATGGGCTTGTCTTCCTAAAATCTTTCCAAGCATATTTTTTACAATTTCTTTTTTAGGGAAGCTTTATTTTTTAATTTTTTTATATTATTGCCAATTGTGTCATCAGATTATAGAAGTCAAATGATAGAATGAACCTATTGTCACTGACAACATGCATCTAAAACCAGTAAAGGCAAAAAGGACCTTCCCTTTGGTGATATTTCTACACCATTCTACTTTGCATTTGTACAGACAAATGTGATCTCTATGTTGTTATGTCAAAAAGATAACTCCTCTTAAGAAATGTTAATGGCTTTTTTAGCTCTTGGTGTGAAAGATAATAATAAAAAAACATAGAATGACATTATAACAGAAACAATATCCTACCTCTTCAGCAAAACATATAAGCACAGAAAAGCAAAAACATTTTTTTTGAGATGTGCTTGTTTTTCAGTATGGATATACTGCAAATACTTTATATCATTTGCATCTATTAGCTTTACTGAGAGAGCTAAACAAGTTGACATTCTTTTTGAGAACTGAAAAAGGCATTAGATCAAGGTTATGTGTTGCCATGGTCATAGATTATAGCTGTTTCAGAAAAGAGAAAATTCAAATAATAGAGGAATCTTTAATGTGAGAAATTCCAATGGCTTCAATATGAAACTAGACAATTTCAAATAGAAACTGAGCACACATTACTTAACAAGGGAAAAAAATATATAAGGCAGATCTAAAGTTCTCTTCCAGTATGCAGTACAGTAAAATTTTAAAAGTTAGAGGCACTTATTTTCCATAATTGGAACTATGTGAATAATGATATTTTCACTCTGATAAAAATCTATCTGATCTGAAAATTTTCTGTTTTGTTGCCTGAAGAGAATTTTTCTTTTGTTTCCATTTTCAGAAAAAGCATATCAACAGGTAAAACAAATAGCTAGATTTAACTACCTATGATAGATTCAATCTTATTTAAAGCAAAAAATCCAGGAATTAAACCATTACTTTGAAATTGAAAGAGGTAGAAATGTCAGGTAGAAAGTAGCTTAAAAACTGGGGTTTTTTCAGTAAGAAATGTGTATTTGAGTATCCTGAAATGAGTTTTCATGGTCAAAATTTATTAATTAATAGATAGAAAAAATTCAGTGGGAATATAGTAAGGAAAATATTTGACAATCTTTTGTCCTGCCATTACAGAGTCCAAAACTCTCTATTATGTTTTGTTCTCATAATGAAACAAAACATGAATCTGTGGGAAAATATATAAACCCCTTCTCGTTATTGTTTGAATTTTGAAGGGTAGGCTGAACTGAAATGAAGTGAGGAAAGAAGTTGATAGTGCAAATAGTCCCACTGCTCACCAGCTTGTTGGCAGATAGAACAGGGAGAAACAGGAAACTGAGCAAAGACCTCTATTTAGAATCCTTAAAATACATGGGCTTACCTATATCTTATGAGCACCAGGAAGAAAGAAATATGTTAGAAAGTCCAGCCACCCAAGCATGCACAAGATTCCCAAGTTTCCTCTACCTCATGAAACATAAAAATGCCATTTATATTTTAATGACTGTTTGAGATGTGCCATGTACATATTTAGCAGTTTGTTCAAGCATCACAACAGCCTTTTAACGGGAAAAAGATTTAATAGCAACTTGGTTTTATTTTACACTCTTCCTACTTTCACTCTCCACCTTAAACTGGGCCTATTCAAGACCCTTACAGGTAGCTTTTAGGGAGTCTTCCAGCCTGAAAGGCATGTGTCTTAGGGAAAAGTCAGCAGGAGGTGAGTAAGGTTCAGAAGCAACAGTGTATCAGTAATAATATGACCTTTAATAATAGGTCCTATCTAAAATTTTAAATTCAGATATTTTGTGTTGAAGAATTAATACTTTATCCCTCTATTGTTTTAAAGAATGCCTATCTAAGTTTTTTCTTCAAAATTGTAGTAAGTAAAGAAAGGAATTAGAAATATATAATTCCACTTCTTGGCTGTATAATCATAATGGACTACTAAGATGTTTCTTCTCTCCTTATGTCATCTCACTTAATGTGTTTGAACACACAGATTTTTGAGATTTTAAAAAAGTTATATAAAGATAAAAGGAGTACCCATTAGTGCCCTGAGGAAGAAAATATGCCTGCCTCTTTAGCTCCTATAACCTGGCTGACAAGTAGCTACGTTCATTTTGGTTTTGAGTGCACCAGAGTGCAGTGGATGGCTTTTTCAGTGTCTGGAACAGTGCAGTGCAGAGACAGCAGTATATCATCCATGTACTGAAATAAATCACCCTACTTTCAGGAAATTTGCAAGTGTTTATAGCCAAGCAATATCTTAGATTTTCTGTTTATCTGCTGAAAAACTGACATCAATAATGAAAATGTTAATATTTTACAGACTGCATCTGAATTACAATTAACACAGCATTGAAGAAAACCCACAGGGCTCTAAACTGGGATCATTTGTGTGTTTATGCCTTGTGGACTCTCATCCTGACTAATTTATAATTCCCTTGACCATTGCATAATTTTCAACACGAATATAAAACATTGCAATACACCAGAAGACTGCACAGGATCTACGTAAGATATACACACTGTAGGAAACATATTGCTGAATTTTAAATTATTAGTTAAGACAAATTTATTTGTATAAACATCAGTTAGGGGAACAAATGCATGGAAGCAAACTGCACAGCTGGAAAATCAGTGGCCAGAAGTAAGTCTCTAAATCTCAAAATAATTAATTAGTAGGGTAAAATTCTTATCTTACAGAGCAAAATTTTCTTTGATTTCCCTCCCTCTGTGAAGAGAGACTCCATAAGAGCTGGAAATCAGTGCCATTTAAGCCTTAGTTTGACATTTTAGTTAGTATCTCAGTGGGGCTTAGACTTTATGTTAGTTGCATTGTGGAGGTAGGAAGATATAGGTAAAGATAAAATAATACTATTTTTTGAAATATTTAGTAGTAAGAGGTAACATAAATAAGAGAGAAAAATACAAAAATGTCTCAGGAATTCTTGTGTGTTTTAAAGAAGCTCTTCTTTCACCACACAAAATAAAGGAAAACAACAATTAAACTTCAATCAGCAGAAGTTGTTTGCCGTAGAATACTAAAAAATTTTATCTTTTCTTCTCTAAAACCTGAGAAGAATTACTCACAATCTATTCTTAATTAAAAACGTGGTCAGTAAGCTTCATTTGCTTGGTTGCTAACTGCTCATGTACAGATAATTTTTTTTATTAGTATAAACTGAAAATAAGAAAATTTATTTTGATATAAACATATGTTCTTGATGGCTTCCACATTTGACACACCTTGTGACTTCTGATTAGAAGTCTATATTCTGACTGAAATTGAGAGTTTGATTCTTTCTGGAAGAAAATAAGAAATGGGGACAGAAATATATGTTCCTTTCTATTTGCCATTTGAATGCAACTGTCAGCAATGTAACTGGCTTAAGAAGTAAGAGAGAGACATCATAAGTCATTGATTATCTCAAGATGCTTCCAATATTGTAAACATATATAATGAATATATTTCCCTGTAAAAAAGGCACAAGAGCCTTCCACATCCTTTGTATGTTTGGGTAAATAATTCTAAGGGTCTTAAATTTTGTAAAAAGTGAAAAAAATAATGCACTTTTGGTTTTTTTTTTTTTTTTTTAGTATTTCCTATTAAAATCAGGAATTAATTTTTCCAGTATTAAAGAAAAATGGTCTTCTATGCTTAGCTTCTGAATGTTCTGAATACATGTCCTGTCTTGGTCTGCATAAATGTAATTTTAATTAGTTCCCTTAAATTTTTCACACCTGAAACTTTTAAAGCAAAAATGCATTGAAATATATATTTTGTTTCCTCTATCTAGGTCAGCTGTGTTAATGTCTAGAGTGACATCCCTCACTCCTGAGTTGAAAACTAATGCAATGGGACAGAATTGATGGTTTCTTTTCTGACAGATTTCAGTGGTGCTCACATATTGCCTACTTATACAGGAGGACATAGATAAAGAAGGAAATTTTTGTGGAAAAGAAAAGCTGAGAGGCCTCACCTGGTTTCACCTGGATTCTGTGAGTCTTCACCTCAGCTCAGTGATACCCAGCAGTGAGCTGTCTTGTATTCCTGATTTCAGATGGTTTAGGGATAAGATGAGAAACGGTTTTGCTTTGTCCAGTGCCTTCCCTGACTTCTGGCCTTGAATTGCTCCTTATGTTCCTGGGATTATAATTATCCTGGGGACCAGTCCTTTGCTCACAGTACTATGCCAGTGAAGAGAGTGAAGATTACTTCTTATTCCCTCTGAAGCGTATGCCAATTTTTTTTTCCTGCGATTGAGGCACCTGAAGAAATTACTTCATACAGAGGTTGTCACCTCCCTGTTGCTGCTGATACGACAGCAGCACGTCCAAGAAAAGTCTATTTCCATCCCATCCCTGCATCCCTGAGCATAGGTACTGCTGTGATCAGATTGCACCAGCACCTCTAAGTGTCAGCTGTGGAGAAGGGAAGAGTCTAGGACATGGCCCCAGGAACCTAAGGAGAAAATCAGTGGGCACTGAAAAAGAAAATATGAGGGACCCATCTTTTCCTGCTCATATTTAAACGGATGGAAGTGGAGACAGGTGTTAAGAAAATTTTATCTAGTAAGGCAGAATAAGGTGAACTATTGTCAACAACAGGAAAGAACAATAGTCCAAAAGTTTAATCCTTCATTTATTCATATCCTTTTCAATGTGAGATAAAAGTGAACAATAGATGCTATTGAATAATTTACAAGTGGATATCTCTGAGGCCTGTGGGTGAGGCAGTTCAGGAGAGGTAAACTATTCTTGTAACCTGAAGATATTACCTAACAGCAGAGCATATAGGAGAATATTTAAGCAGAAAACAGTGAAAAGGAGGTATAATACCTTGTATTGCACCAGATGTAGAGACATAAGTGAAGATTGTGTGCAACACATTATTTTGAGAAATGCTGCTGCATAAATAGCTGGGCAAGCAGGCTACATTTGATTGCCTCCACACAGGCTCCAGAGCCACTTGGGAGATCTTAAATATCCAAAGTGCTCACATGGAACACGAATAAAAGATTTAGCACCTGTGGGAGACCCAGGTTCTTTTGAAATGAAAGTGAATGCTTATGTATAAGGTAGCTGAATCCTGCCTTGTTTTCTGAAGTGAAAACTATTCACCAGCTGAAACAGAAGTCAAATCCCTTCAATAGATTAGTTTGAAATTAGATTTATTTAACAATTCTTTATTTTGATAGTTTGACGGTTGTGTTTTGTTGGCAAGTTTCTTTTGTTTTGTAAACTCCTTCCAGAAAACCCTCAAAACCAAACAGAAAGATGTTTCCAGTGCTGGATTAAGAATGGTTGTTCAGGTTGTGCCAATCTTCAACACGAAGGACCCTTTATGTGGTGGTCGAAAGGGCAACCAGAACATCCTTTGGGTTAATATTCTGTCACAGAACAGGGAGGCCTTATCTATACAGGGGAGTAGCCTCTGGTATGTGCTGTCCCTCACTCTGCCTTCAGCCTACACTGTGTGTGAGACAGCTTTTGAATGGAGCCAGGCAGCAGGAAACTTTCTGATAAATTGACATTAGGCCTATTGCCAGTGCAGAGACTGTGCCCCAGCCTTCTTCACTGTGCAAACACAGGCAGCCTCAAAGGAAAATACTGCAGGTTTACCTCTGGTTTTCTCAACTCCTTCTGTTGGTTTTAGTAATGAAGTTTTTTGTCCTAAAATCTACTCTGGAGATAAAGAAGGTTGGTGAAGTTATCCATATATGTGTCATGTTTTGCGCTAAAAAGCATAACTTGCTCTAATGTAGATTTTTGGTCCATCTAAGTTCAGCAGCTTGTTGATATACAACCTAAAATTAGGTACTTTAGGTGCCAACTTTAAGTAGCTACTTATAAGTCAAAACATGAAGCTGAACAGACTGGTGTTTTCATGAGCTTTATTTTTGCAAACTGAGTCAAGGATACTGTTGGTCAAATACATGATTTATAGCTTCTGCAGTGACTGAAAATACTGTTACCTATATATATTAATGCTTGTTTTTGGGGCTAATTGTTATGCCTTTAGCTACCCAGGTAATTTATGTCTATATTTAAATAAGAGGCTGTGTATTTTAAGTCTTACTCTTAGGAAATATTTGGGAATTTTTTTATTTCTAAAATGAATAGACACTATAATCCATAGTCCTTCCCTTTTTTTGTATTTAAACTTTCTGTTATTTCTAATTAAATCAAATTATTTCATTATTAATTTCATTATTTTTCACTTGTTAAAACCTGTGGAGTAAAAGAAGGGTTATTACACAAAATACAGAGACAGATCAAGAGAGATCAAAATCCAAAATAATCCAAAATATTCCACTCTAGATTGATGCAGGAACATCACTGTTAATATGCAGAAAATCACTCTGAAAATCTGATTGTCACTGTTACTAACAGACAGATTGATCAGCCTAGGCACTGTACTCCCAGCCACTCCCCAGAAACAGGTCTGTTTCTAGAACAGTGCAGATTGCTGCTGGCTGCCATTTTATTGGGATATTATCTTTTTTTACTTTCCAGGTAATATCATATGCAAGAGAACTAGAGATGTAATACTTGATTTTAAAAACATTTACTTCTCCTAAGAAAAGAGAAATCATCATCATCATCATCATCATCATCACCATCATCATCATCAATCATTATTATTATTATTATTATTATTATTATTATTATTATTATTATTATTATATTATTATTATTTATTCATCAGACTACAGACAATCTCTGGATTATTGGTTTGTTACCTCTGCACTGGGTATTAAAGAGTCAAACCTGCATGTTGTAGTACCCAAGTATTCTAAAGAATTTAATTTGAAATTAATTCTACCTTATATACAAAACAAGACTTCCCATCTTCCCCCAAGCTTTTTCCATGTCCTAGACACTCTGTCCCTGTTGCTATTCTCCACCCAAAGGAAGTGGCATTTTTCAGAAAAAAAATTGCAGACTTAGCCTCATAGTCAAATTTACTGCATTCAAATTGAGATTTACATATAAGGAATTATATTACACATCTCTGATATATTTTCTGCTTTTTAAAATAATTAGCATTTCTTTTTCCAAAAAATGCTTTCCATACTCAACTGGTTTGTTACTCAAATAGAAGAGTCTTTCAGTATCTAAATGTAGCACTAAATAATTGCATCCCTTTCTGACTGGCATTTTCCAAGATGTCAAGCTTCCCTTGAAAAGCATTTGGACTAAAAGTGAAAATTTAACCAGAAACCTTCAAAATTATGGGTATGTCCTGGCTCTCTTCTGAACAGACTTTTGAATGTCATATTAAAGTTTTTTGACCTTTCAAGACCCAAGCAGTTGTTACTTCTAAAAAGTGATATAGCAATTCAGAGCAATCCTCATACAGACTTTGGCTCCAATTATGTAGAATTTATAGGTGTGCAATAGTGATATGGTCTTACATCAACAAGAGTGTGTTTCCACTTACCACTGAAAGAGCAGCTAAATGTCACAGTTGGGTTTTAAATAGATTTTCTTGACAGATTAGTCAATTATTTCCACTTTCAGGTTAAAGTACATTCATACACGGTTTAAGTAGCAAATCCATCTCCATCTCCCTCTGTCCCAATACTTTGGATTAAGGATTAAATGTAAAAGCATTAGTTATGTTTGATTCAAATTTTCAGGTAATGTGCATAGCACATTCTCAGTGTACCATTTTCAGCAGAAATCATGAACACTTGTTTTTTCAAGACTCCTGATTTCACAATTACTGAGTGATTCTACCTACATTCAGGTTGATGCTTCTGAACAATCAATGAAGTTTTAATTTATCTTAGTTCTTTTTTTTTTTTTCTTTCCTGATGAAATCCCTTTTAAAAATTTGAGTATTTAAGTTCTCTGCTTGACCATACAGCTTTTTCTAACAGCATTTTCTGGATCAAATCACCTTCAGCCTGCCTGTGAATTTTTATTTGTACCTTAGACCATCTTTCTCATATTGCTGTATGACTTCATCTGTGAGAATTTAGGAATAAAATAATCAAATTCAGACTCCCACACAATGTAGATGTATGCAAAAAAATAAGTTATTCTATCAATATCTAAAAATTAAGGCTTATTTTACATGAAAACACTGCCATTTTCTTAGTAAAATATCTTAGAGGACACATTCTGAAATGCAGCTATGCAGTGTTAATCTTTCAACATGTGTATAATACATCTCTTTATGGGGAGCTGTTGAAAAAGTAATATCCTTAAAAATGAGCTGGTGCAGAAAAAGAAAAATAAGTTTTAGACACTTTTTTGCATTGTCTATTTTATTTACTGCTTGAAGTTCAAAAAAAACCCTTTAAATTCCTTTTGTATTTTGATTTTCCCACTGATTCTTCTTGCCTGAAGACACACACCTTTTTCTCTGAGCTCAATAAGAGGGCCACCTTGTTACTTAATCCTTAAATCATCAGCCATGATTCTCAGATTCTCACAAACTGAGGACTAAAGGTAATCTCCCCAACACAGACTCATACACAAGCAAAAATATCTATTTTTCAAACATCAGTAATAATCATGCAGATTATTACAGTTTTTTGCATGCTGATAGACAGAGAATTTCAGAGTAACTAAAAGGATGCAACACACTTTGTGGTAGTTTTTTTTCTTTTGGTTTGGTTTGGGGGTTGGTTGGTTGGTTGGTTTGTTTGTTATCTTATTTTACTAATACTACGTTTTACATGGTCATTGATTTGGACAATCAGTTCATAATACTGCATCTGAACAGAAAAAGGTTTGTGTATCTTTCTTTCTGACATTTCTGATAATTTCATTTTCCTTGGATATTGTTTTATTATCACAGAAAGAGGAATTTTATAGAAAGCACTGCCAGTGGTAACAAACGCTTCTATTTTCCTGCAAATTTTTCAGTCAAGAAAGAATGAAAAGCAAAAAAGAAATTAGTTGAAGTAGTTGATTTTCAAATATTAGACTCTTTTTAATATTTATTTTTCCTTCCTCTGATTCCCAAACCCACTTCATTCTGGTTGGCTAAGAGATGTTCTCTGAAGAGTCATTTGCAGAGTTGACTAAATCCATTGCAGTGAGCAGTGTGACAGTATGTCAGGGCATTGGCCATCATGCTGACGTCAGGGTGTGACTGATTTGGTTGCACAAGATTTTGCCTAAAGAAATTTTAACTGTCTAAATGGAAAATAAACTACTCCCTCTCACGAGTAGTAAAGAAATGCTGTCTTTCCCACCACAAAAATATTTGGGGATAACTGTTTATTTTGCAAAACAAAATAACTTTTTCCTTAACGTGTAACGTGTAATTTTTTCCCTTAGATGTGCATCAGAACTTAATTACTAGTTGCATTAAACTATCATAGTTTGAAAAAGAAATTAGTTATAGCCTGATCAGCCAAATCACTCTAGTTTGTGTGTTTGTTTGCTTGTTTTTAATTTGATAATAAACTGTGAAATATTTTCATTAGAAGAGGCTTATTTCAAGAAAGAATAGAATTTTAGTACCTAATATTAGCGAGTTTTCAATCAAGAAAAAATACATCAGTGCCAAATTTTGAACTGTGTTGGTCTTTTTACTTTTTTTTCTTTAAGCTAATTCTTTTCTTAGAGCGATATCAACAGCAGTTTTATTACATTTAATTCCAAGCAGATATTGAATATAATATATATAAATCTAAGACTACTTCATAGCTTTCAGAGATAAATCCTTAACTAAGCAAAAGCTCCTGAAGGTAGAACTAACGGAAAAGGTGGTTATTAAAGATTTTTGTGATGTACTGATCATATAGTGTTCTTAGACTGTCTCAGATTAGAGAACTTCAGTGCTGTAATGAAGTGACACCCTTCACCAATACTAATAGTTGCAGTATTTGAGGAATATAAGAAATTATTAGGAGAACCTTATTCATATTCTCTCAGCAACAAAAGGACTCACTGAGCGTGATATATTGTGGAGAAAAGTGTCTGAGCAATGTGAAGAGCATGCTTGGTAGTTTTCAAAACGTGTCTGTGTCTATGCTGGGCACCTGCAGTTCTGTCTTCCACAACAACACATTGCTGTCCCATGCCCCTGCTGCTGTCAAGGCCATCTGTGACCACAGCACCAGATGGGATCCACATAAACTGCTGAATTAAATAAAAATTAAGTTCATAAATTTTGAAGATCTTAAAACCTTATAATGGCAATCTTATACTTATTGATGGCTGGGGAGCAAGACATTCCAAAACATTCATGTCTTATACATGGATGTATTAAGTGGTGTAACAAGGAATATGGCTTTGTGTCATATGGGCATATAAGGCCAGCTTTGCTCACTGCAGTTTCATTGCAAGTAGTAAAAGGTGGCAGATTTTGTGTGAACCTTTGCATGCATTTTTACACGTTTTGCAAAATACTGTATCATTGGGAACTGCTAGCTTAGTTTGGCATGGCTGGTGGCTATCTTGTCACATTGCATTACTCCCAAATCAAAAGAAGACTGCTCACAAAGATGTACAGAAATGAAAGGAAGATACAGTTTGTTAAAAATACAAAACAATTCTTGTTATCTTGTTGCTTGCTATTTTAAAGAATTTCAGGCAAATACTTGCAGGCAAACATGAGCATATACTACGTGGTTTTTTTTCCTTTTTTGTTTTTAATATGTAATTCCGGTGGTTTGGATAAAGTCAGGTGTAACATAATTTAAAATATAATATAATCATTTGCCCCAGCAATAAAATCCATGTCAACTCAGATAAACATCTAATCTTGTCTGTGGTAAATAGAAAGAAGCCCAAATCCTAGGCAACCAAAAATGTTATATATTCATATTTATCTGACTGCATATTTTGTCTCTGTACCTTCTGTCTGACTTGGTGAGAAAATTAGATGTTTCCATCTATTGTAGATGTAAGCTTAGCATTTTTTAAATGTAAAATATATTAAATATATTTAAATCAGAATCACATAATTCCATCCTTAGGCAAGGTTTAGAATTTTGTAACCCTGCACTCCTTTGCTACTATGAATTTTACATTCCTATCTGCATGTTAGCTGAACAACAGGAATGAGGTAGAATGTGCTCCAGTAGTCTGAGATAGCATTTAATCCCAAATGCAGACAGTTGATAAAAGCCATTTTGAAGAAAGAGATGGAAGACACATCAGTGGTTGCTCCCCTTGAAGAACTCCCAAGGTGTCCCACTGCTTTGGATTTGGTCAGGCTTTTAAGTCTTTCATGCTGAATCCCCATATGAGCTCTGTTATCACTGCATACCTAGTTCTTGTCATGGGTCCTGTAGACCCTGTCTGGTTCCAGTCCACAGAAATGGTTCTTGTCTCCACCTTGGGGCTGCCCTGTGACCACAGTCTTACCAAGGAATCACTGGCCTGAAGATTGCCCAGTTCCAGTTCCCTTGCTACATGCTGTGGGATAGGTGTCCTGGAGTGAGGACCTACCACAGCTGCTCAGTGACTGCCCTGGTGGGCAGCAGGCCCCTGCAGCTCCCTGACATGGATGTCCCCAGGTATGTCCATGTGAAATAGTAGTCTACATTTCAGACCAAGGATATAGCAATCCAGGTTCTGAGTCCATGGAATTCAGTGACCTTTTCAGCTGAGATGCTTTTGTGGTTCTTTAGTTTTTCACCAGCTTTGCTCACTTCTCCAACTATTACATGCTGATATTAATATAAGCTTAGACACCATCTTGCCTGCAGATATTCACATATGTCTTTATTATTGAGCTGAATTCCAGTTTTCTGTTGTAAACAACTGAATCTGGGATTGCTTTAACAGCTAAAAGCTGTGGTAGAAGACAGAATGTAATGTTCCTTCTTTCTGAGGAAGATATAGAGTCAAGGAATTCCTTAATATTTTATGGAGAATCGTCCTCACGAACATTATAAGGAGGACATTGCTCAAATGCTAGAGAACACCAAGGAGCACTAAAGAGGGTTTTATAGTTCTAACTTGAAGTTTTCAAATGGTCTCAATTCAGTTTCTCCAAAGCAGATATCTAGTCTTAAAGGTGGTGTTCACATGTGTCTGGTGACAGCTCAACATAAATGTCTAAGGTAATCTCTAACATCCCAAATGGCAATGGTGTTGATGGAAAACTTTTTCTCTGCAAATATGGAATATGTTCCATGCTCAGACGATGCTTCCTCTGAATAATCAAGAGGATAATGATCACTCTGTGGGACACTAAGTTCTCCTTTTTCCCTAAGTGCTAACTGTTTACGTGATTCAAAACCACTGGGAGGATTGGGAGAAGACATTTTCCAGCTGGAGTGCTAAAGTCTGAGCAATTAGAATACCAGGCTTGGTAGTTTTCAAAAAGAGGAAAATAATTTCTAACATTAAATTTCAGGTATGCTAATTTACTACCTAATTTGTTTGAGGTGAACATCCTCAGTAGAAAACTGAATTAATGTAAGATGAAGTGAGAAATGTGCTACAGAACTACTTGCAAAATATCAAATAGTCCTTAGTACAACTTTCAAACTATAAAAAAAATTTCCAACAATGAAAAGAACTAAAAAAAAAAAATCTTTAAGCAGGTACTACTAAACTGTGGTTCCCTCTTACTTGGTTAATTTCTACTTACATAATAAAGATTTGTTCATTGCCTCATACTGCTGTAGCTGCTACCACAGATAGAACAGACTTCAATCTTTCCTGTTCTGTAGGTATTCACATTGTCTATCTGGAGTATTTTCTTGTAACTTGATTAATCTCTGTATGAAAATATTTGGATTACTTCTTCTAGGGACTTTGAAATCACATCAATTTTTTAATGACTTTCTATGAGAGTAAAGGAATAGCTTATGTAATGTGCATGAATAAGCTCTTATACTAAGAGGGTCTTTAACAATTTTAAGTACTCAGTGTTGTTAATTACAGCTCTAAATCTTTGGTTTCTGCAGAACAACTGGTTTCCTTCAAAGAAAACCATACCAAGCCAAAGAGGCACAGGACTGCAACATCAGTTTATTCCAAACAATAAAGTCTTGAGATGTATACTCTGGTAAGAGGAAAACCAAGCAAACCCTGATTTTTAGTAAGAGAGCTATACAGCGAATCTAGATCTGGCTGTTAGGATCTATTTATAAAGAAATGTCTCTACCCAAACAAAGGTACAAATGAAACCACATGCCAAAGTCAATAGTACATAGTATATATTTTATTTAACAGTAAATGTAAGTGGGATGTGAGAGAGAGAGAGAGAGGAATAGAAAGGGGGATTGCAGGGGGAAGAAGTGAAAGAGAGTGAAAGACAGTATAAGAGAGAGAAAAACAGATATTAAACAAAAGACATCACCAGCACATAGATTCTTGCAACATTCTGCAGGTCCACCGTCCTGATCTGTTCAGCGGTGAAGGCTCCCAAATGTTCTTCAGGAAGTACCAATTTATACAGTCCAAGTCTGGATATCCATGAGGCATAGGTGCCATTCCCGTAACTTGGAATGGCATGTGTGTAAGCAGCTGCTTCTTTTGTCAAAATTTGCTGGTGGGGGATTTTTGTCCAGATAAGTCACCCAGATCTGCCTCACCAGGCATGAAATCTTCCGGTTGTTGCATCAGAACTTTTCCCAGTCTGCACAGTGGAATCTTATCCAGCGTGCTAATTCCAAACAGTCACCTCCACTTAGGTCTGGAATTAATGCCGTCCTGTTTGCCATATCTGCTTATCTTAAATTCCTGTTATGGGTACTTGCTTTTTGGACAGTGTTTGAGACAGTTCTTGATTCTCTTTAAGTCTTCACCCTACCTGCTTTGCAATGCATTTAGCTTTGGGGATGCCTGAAGGTCTCTTACCTTTCAAAGAATATACTTATTCCATGGAAATACATAGAAATGAAATGAATTTACTGAAGAGGACAGGAAGGGCAGTATACTGTGTCAAACCAGGTTTGCTTAAAATGTATTAACATTGGAGCTTTCACACAGTTTTCATTTGAAGGACAGGATATCAATTAGTTAAGAAATTAGTTAAACAATTTAGATAATTTAATCAAAGATATTTTAGAGTTTAAAGTAGTATAAAAATTATCTCCTAAACATAACTTAGTTATAAAGATAATTGCAACTAAGTAACACTGAACTCAACCAAACTAATTTTAATTCACACCGATATTTAGCAATAATAAACATTTAGAACACAGAAAAGAACTTTTTTTTTTTTGTATATGTAATATATATACACACATGGATAGACATATATACACATATATGTATATATATATATACATATGTACATATATATGTAAATACAAAATACATTGTATACATGTACTGACAAAACTAGATATGTAAAGTTGATTGGACTGTAAATTATATGGATTGTATACCAGCTGAAAATTAATAAAAGCAGGAGGAATTTCAGCAAATATTTATTTACAGTATTCACAGTTTTTATAGGCATTTACAGCTACATCATGCAGAGGGTAACTTTCCACTGCAATCAGAAATGAGCACTGTGATACTAACCTATGCTAGCTTATTCTGCATGGACTGTTGAAACCCTGATTGTCCAATATTTTTCTTTTCCTATTATGTTTTCCACTTCTGAGATACAATTATTCAGAATTTTGTATAAGTTCCTTGTGTGAGTGCTCTAAAATTGAGTGGGCAGATTGAAGTTAGTGGAAGTAGATTGACTGATATTTTGAGTTCATATTTTTGTTGGTATAGTCCAACCACCATGTAAAATAGATATTTTTCAAATATTATCTTATTTTTTTTTATTAGCATCATTACTGAGTTTACTTCCTCTCTCATGGGTTAGTTTTGGCCAACAGTCAAACACCCAGCCAGATGCTCACTCACTCTCCCTCCTTGGTTATAGAAGGGGAGAAAGTAAGTTGTGAAAATGAATACATTGAGATAAAGATAGGAAGATAGCTTACAAATTATTATTGCAGGCAAACCATATTTGACTTGAAGAAAAATAATTTAATTTAGTAGTGACTAAAATAGATTAGGGTCATAAGAAACAAAGATGAACAGTAAAATAACAGCTTTCCAGATATGCTCCCCCCTCTTCCAGGATCAACTTATCTTCTTTATTCCACATGACTATGCCTCCACCCAGAGGTGCAGGGGAACCTGGGGGACTACAGTCAAAATACAGTAATTTCTCTCTGTTTCTTTTTAGATGTCATGGTTTAAACCCAGACCACAGATAATGCACACAGAGCCATTTGCTCAATCTTCTAGCTGGTGGGAGAGGAGAGAGAAACAGAAGCATAAAAGTGAGAAAACTCATGGGTTGAAATAAGGACAAAAAAAGCAAAAACTGTGCATATAAGCCAAGCAAAGCAAGAAATTAATCTCCCACTTCCCATCACCAGGCAGGATTTTAGCCATCTTCATTAAAGCCTGGCTTTATCCTGAGTAACAATGACTTGGAAGAAAACACCATCGCTCTGAACATCCATGTACACCCCTCCTTTTCCTCCTTCCCCAGCTTTACATGCTGAATATGATGTGATATGGTGTGGGACATCTCAGGGGTCAGTTGGGGTCAGCTGTTCCCACTATGTAATCTCTCAACTCTTTTTGCATTGTCAGTCTCTTTGCTGATGAGGTGGAGTAAGAGGCTGAAAAGACCCCGATGCTATGAAAAAATGGCTCAGCAATAATAAAAAATATTTCAATATGTCACATATTTCAAAATATTTCGATATTATTAACACTGTTTTCAGGGCAACATCCCAACCCCATACTAGATGTTGTGAATAAAATTAACTCTACCCCAGGCAAAACCAGAATATTATGTCCTTTTCCCCTTCTTTGGCATTGGTTTTGGATGGGCCACATTTCCTTCAAGAACACCCATCCACCTGCTCTGCTGTGGCATTCTCTGTGGACTGCAGTGTAGGCATCTGCTTTGTCATGGTCCCCCATGAGGTACAGGGGGACAGCCTGCTCCGCGGTTGTCATCTCCATGGTCATCTCCAGTGCATGGAGCACCTTCTCCCAGTATGACTTTGGTGTTTCCTATGTGGGTTCTCACTCTTTTTGTTCTTTCTGGTGACATTGTTTAAATGTATTTTCCCAGAGGTGCCACCAGTTTGGTTGAAGTGCTCAGCTGTACCCTGCAAGCCATCTGGAAGCATCTGTGTCCAGCACAGGGCAGTCCTGGCCTTGACTCAGGGACCAGGCTATGGACTCCCACTGTCAGCCGCTGGTAACTTAAATTCAATATACTTCCCAAAGTTAACATAATCTGATAAATGCTTGTGAATTTATAGAGGTTTTTAGGCTTCCAGTTCATGTAAATTACGAATTTCTTGAGCATTGTCAAGGAAGATGCAAATCAGCTACTTGAAAGTAAATAAAAAATACTGCCAGTATCTCTAACCACAAAAATATAAATTACCACCTTTCTGAGATGCAGTTTGCATTTTACCCTCCTCCATAGGAGTCTTCCAGCTCAGGAACAGGACACAGAAGTTTATTATTATGAGGTGTTTTGCCCATTGTCCTTGTTACTTCTCTTATGTACTGGTTACAGTGACAAGTTGATGTTTTTTGGACTTGATATGAAGCCATATCACATATAACAAAACTAAATCTGTAAAAGTCTTTGATCTGGACAAACTGCTGAAGTATTCCAGAATCCATTACAAACCAGCCCCTATGACAGAACTGGTGACTTGAAACAGAGCTTAAAAGAATATTTGTTGAATATTTTTAAATTCTTAAACCAAAATGCAGGTGGAAAAAGCACAGCTGATTCCTGTAATCATAAATGGAAATAGCAGAGGACGGCATACATAAATTAGAAACTCAATTGTGTGAATCATGCTTATTATCTACTTGCAAATCAATACTTTCTTAGAAAGGTTACCTGGGCAAGGAACAATTCTGATCTAAACTGGAATATGCATGAGGCTCCAGGGCTTTTCATACTACAGAAGAGATTATGACAGATGCAATTATACTATGATTGTTTTCAGAGAATATTTTCAAGCCCTTTTACTTCTTGAATATCTATCTATCTATCTATCTATCTATCTATCTATCTATCTATTTCTGACATTGCTATACTACGCTTGAGAGCACACTGTTGTCTTAAAATCCATTTTGGATGTGAGTGTAAGAGTAATCCCATCTTTGTAACTTTCTTGTGTCAAGCAAAATTCAGCTTTCAGGAGCCAGGAGTAAATCTGACTCAGTAGCAACCACTGAAGATCAAAATTTGAGTCCAGATTGGGAGCAAATAGATATCTTTGTATTTAGTTGAAGTGTAAAATTCCTGTTTATATATTCATTGGTATTCATAAATGTATTTAGGTGTCATATATAACTACATTCACTACCATGAAACTCTCCAAACTAGAAATATTTTAATTCTTCCCAACTTTATCTTTTGTTTAACTTTTTACAGTGCAGTGTAGCATATAAGGCAAGATAAATTTCCTTAGCCA
Organism: Melozone crissalis; assembly: GCF_028551555.1. Classification (NCBI taxonomy): domain Eukaryota; kingdom Metazoa; phylum Chordata; class Aves; order Passeriformes; family Passerellidae; genus Melozone; species Melozone crissalis. The sequence continues at coordinate 53,451,788 of NW_026535791.1, read as the reverse complement.
AAAATAGTGAGAGGAATAATAAATAGGTATTCTGTATAAAACTAATTATCCTTAAAAAAGTCTGAAATAAAAGACATTCATTCAGAAAAATGTCTAAACAGTTTTTCTGATATTCACTGTGTTTTCTGGAAGCAAAGGGGGTTCTAGGAGTAACTGTTGACCTTGTCCTGCGCACACCAAGCAGCTCAGTATGCAACAGAATTCCTAAATTTGTACTTTGTTTGAAAATTCAGCAGACTCTGAACTAGTCAAGTTTTAATAAAACCCTATATTTCATCTTAGACAGTGCATACACCACAGGTGAAGAAACGAAACAACATCCCCCTGGTTAGCTTGGAGACATCTGGAGAGTGATCAACACTTCAAAAGTAATAAATAATTAAGTCTCCACTTCTCTTCCTGTTTCTCTGTTTTGTACTTCATGGAAGAGTCTTTAATACTATTTTGCTTTAATTTTCTCTGACTTACACCAAAATATTATCTCTTGGGTCCATATGTGCTCCTCTTTCAAACTCCCTTCCCCAGTCCATGGCCAGTTAGAAACCTCCATCTTGAAAGCCAACTGTGTTGCCAACTCCCTTTTGTTTATGTGCAAATAGGTGTTGAATAAAACTGTATTCATTTTTTATGTTATTCTAAACTATCAGGGGCCTTGTCAAATGTGGGTTCAGGAGCTGGAAAAACAGGAAAGAAGCCAGCAACTGAAGGCTGGTGATCTTGCTTTTATTGCTGCTTCGCCACTGGTTCTGGCTTCTCCTTCTGTTTCCTTGGAAACAGATACTGGGCAAGCGAAAACAAGGTAAGAATTTTAAAATATTGACTTAAAAATCTGCTGCCTATTCTGTTTCTTTGGCTCCTGCTCTTCTGAACAAAAATGGAAATACTTAGCAAACCCCCATTTTATGGTAACATGCCTATCACTACTGCAGCACAGGTACCAAAGAGGTCTTTGGAGCATCCTTTAGCCTTGTTAGTTTATATCTTTTAAACCATGACTGTATTATTAAAAAGATAGAAAGAAAAGCACATAGGAAAATAGCCAAAACCAACATCAGAGTGCAAGACTTCTCAGAGTCAGCTGCTGTATGAGCAGCACAATTGCCACTGTAGAATTGCCCACAGGCAGTTGGAGGTGATGGTTTCTGACACAGAACTGAACAGCATTTCAATTGTATCTTCACTAGAAACAGTGGAACAAAGCCAGAAACCCCAAACTTATTTGTCCCTAACACAAGAAAACAGATGCTAAAATATGCTCTTTAAAAGATTATATACATTTCTTTCACCTGAGATCAGTGTGATTGGAGAATGATAAATGCCTTAATATTTCAGTTCTGTTATTGAAATATATATGATTATTTGAAAGTTGTCTGAACCTTGCTTCAACTGCAGTTCTAACTGGAGAACCTGTAATAAATGAAATATTTAGCATTTTTTTGTTTTGATGCCCATCAGAAATACTGAAACAAGGCTATTTTTGACAATAGTTTAAGTCCTGGCCAGAACTGAAACCACATTGGACTAAAAGGGGGTAAATTTAGTTTAAATATATTAACATACTAAATATATTTCTTCCATAAAACATGAACAACTTAAATGTTAATACTTGGGAAATCTGATTTTATTTTTGGAACTCTAGACTTGTATGTGCCAATTATAAGCTGACAGATATCCATTTTATCAACCTTTCATTTAAGAATGTTTTTTTAGCAGGACATAAAGAGAATCACCTGCTCTTTATAGCAACTGAGGTTGGAAACTCGAGGGCAATGCTTGACAGTGGAGGACAGCCTTTCTTGTTTAAGCTGTGTAAGTAGAGGGTGTAAACTCTGATAATTACTGATTTTTACACACAGCGTAAGTTGCTGCTACTCAAGTGTACAGCATGTACACTTTACCTTCCAGAGAGAATTGCTCAGGCTAGCAATAACAGGAAACAGGGAGATCGCCTCCTCTGACTTCTGTGCTTCTATTGTTTCTAGGTGACTTCTATAATGTTGTATCATTTGGAATTTTTTACATGCAATTATCCATACTGGTTTTTTCAGGTTTAGATTTTGATTTTGATTTTATCTTACTTTACAAAAATTTTACAGTGCCAAAAATCACCAGTTGCATAGTAAATTAGCCTAATCTATCAATTTCAATGTTCCTTAGGGGGCGAGAGGACTTCAGTGCTTTAGAAGGTCTTCTGGTTGAAAGAAGCAACACAGTAGAAGATCTTTCATTAAAAGACATGACAGTGTAAGAGATATATGAGACTGTGAAAAACAAAAACATTTTCATGAAATGCAAGTCAAGAAGTTTATCCGACTGTCCTTTGGTCCTTTCCCACCTCACTATGAAACCAACACTACTACTTAAGAAAATTCAATCCCTCATGAGGGGCTGAACGTCATTCTTTAAAGAAAGTGTGCAAACAATTACTAAAGTATGGTGCATTCCTCAATTTTGACTGTTTGCATTATTTTTTTTCTTATATGCAATATAGTAAAGTGAAATACTGGGATTTCTTTCATCTTTATAATTTTCCTTCTTCCTCTGCTTTTCTTAGTATCTGTCTTAAAAAAAATAAATGAGCCTGAGTTTTCTAGTTTCAAAATGGTCCTTGATCATGCATATTATTCCTTTAGACATCTGTGCCACCAATATCAGTTTCTGCTTTCATCAGAATACAGGGGGGAAAAAAATAAAAGAACCCATGTGAAAGTCAATATTGACAGAAAATCTTAGATTTTTAGTAAATAGGACTTTTAGTAAAAATTTCCAAAAAATATTTTGGGCTCAAACCCCCAAGATGCTTAGAACTGTCTGAAAAAGTTTAGATATACTTTCATTTTCATCTGCTCATAAATTTTCATCAATCAATAATTCTGCACTCTGAAGAACAATTTCTCTATATATTTCAGATCTTAACTTCCATATCCAGAAGGAACATGAAAATAATGTGCTGGATTGACCACGATGTTCTGGAGGTTAACTTTACCTTGTCTATGAAGCCTTCTTGAATCCGTGCACTTGTTTCTACTGTTGACCAGCTCTGTTCTTCTTCTGAAAGAAGAAGATGTCTCTTTATTCTTTAGACCAAAAAGTTAAATTACATGGGCTTACCTTTCCTGTTCTTGTTTGGCTTTCAGTAGGTAAATACACTGCTTCATGGTATTTTGATTCACAGACCCAGATTTCAATTACTATTAAAATAGATCTTGGTTCAGAAAAGAGGGATTTGGGTTTGAACTCCTTTTTTTTTCCTCTACAGAGCAGATCACTGAGCTAGGAATCACATCTGTCCAATGATAAAAAAAGCATGTTTTATAATTCATACCAAAGTCTAATAGCACCTAAGACCATAAGCACTTCAAATGCGAAAAAACAGTGTTCAGCAGTAATGGAGAGAGCTACAACATCCAAAGGGAAGGGCAATGATATAGTTCTTTTGCAATGAATGAAGTTACAGCACAAAACAAAAGTCTTCCCTTTCTATTATTCCTGTGGATGCAAAAGCATTAATCAAGTGTTTGATAGCTTTGGGCACAGCCACTGTAATGTTCTGCCTAAGACCCGAAACCTTTATTGATATCACACAAGCTGCAGATCTGGGCATGTTTATCTGATCTAAAATTAACTTCAGAAGTAAAGGATGATTGACTAAAGAGCACTGAGGCATAATAGTTAAAATACACTTGTCATATTCAATGCAAATTCTGAAAACAACAAATAGATACTTGTCAAAACTTGTCATTTGTATGCTATTGCATGATGAAAAAATGCATGGTGTTTTAGGTGCCTCTTGTCAACAGGATATAATTAACTGTGGCTACATTTAGGTGGTGTTTTTGCTGAGAAGATCAACAGCTCTGATTCTCTCTGCAGGGAGTGTGTTTGTTTAGAAAGGTTTTTAGCTTTTCTAAAACTCTGTCGTCTGGTTCTCTCCAGGGGTTTCAAAGCAATCATCCCTCTATTCCAAGACCTAGTAACAAACCTCAAACTTAACGAACCAAAAATTAACACCTGCAACCAACTCACCGAAACATATTTGGGTTTTTCTACTTGTAAAAGCATCTTCTGTTTTATGCAGTTTAATTCCAGGCTTTGTTTACTGATTACTGCTCTCTAGTTCATGCTGAGGCAAAATTAATAATTTTTTTGTAAGAATATTTTATGTTTAGTGAAATCCAACTAGTTTTCTTTGTTTTGTCTGATATTTGCATAGTGAATAATAAAATTCTCACATGCCTCAATACAGTATATTTCATGATCATTAAGAAATCTCTTAACTAAAAGCATACCTAAATTTGCGGCTTTTCAGGTTTGTAATGAGACACAAAATCTTACTGAGTGTAAAGCTGCTTTAGACACTGCTCCTCAATATGCACTGAGATCTGTTTTTCTTGTGGAACTCAAGGTGACACATTTTATTACACTTGATAATACATTTGACACAGCCCACAGTTTTCAACAGCCCAAAATTCATCCTTAAAGTGAAATTAGTGTGTGCTGTAGCTCCACTGTTTAACTTATGTAAAGCACTCTTTCTTTATTTTTTTTCCCCAGGTGTCCCATCAGTAAATGAGAATTTCCATTGGGAGAAGTGTAAAGGAGTTCAGTAGTTTAAAAAGCTAACTTTGAATTCACAAGGTTTAGTTCCCCATGCTTTCATGATAGTTGCGAGCAGCATAGGTTTCTGTAGAGAGTAATTTAGGGCATTTATTTAATGCAAAGGAGTTCCAACAGACCCTCCAAATCTTGTATCTCTGCATTATATCTGAAGCAGAATATGGCTCTGTGAAGCCATAATGATTACATCTCTAACTTCTATTAATCATTTTGCTTTATCATTTTAAGAAAAAAAACCAAAAGGAAATACCTCGTATTTTAGAAGTTGAACATTATTTTCATATTCTCAATTAATAAACAAAACATTTGTACAATCCAAATAGAGACTATGTGCTCCGCTGGCTTGTGAACATATTTTGCATTACATATTCTGCATCTTTTTCCTTTAAATCACTGCTTTGCGAATATTTGTATTTTTTCTATTGTTATCATGAAGTGGCCCTAGAATTCAAAGCAATTTTTTTCAATACTCAAAATATAATTACCTTGGCTACTTAGCTAAGAGATTAAGTAAATGTCACAATCCTTCCTCCTCAACATTTTCTTATCAAAAATCTTCAAAAGAACACTTTCATTTAACCAGAGGAGCCAAAGACACATAGAATAGGCTTTTGGAGAACTATTTTAGATTCTTGTAAGAATATAAGAACTTCCCAGCAGAAATGTTATTTATTAACAGAGAACGTAGTCAGTTGTGATTTGTAAGTAACTGTCCCAGCAACTTACTCTCAAGAGAATATGACTTTCACCCAAAGCTACAGAGAATAGCTACATGTCACCAGCTTTGTAATGTCATCGTATTCAATTTCTATATGAATGCTAAGAAGCTACCAATGAGTTTTCAGCATTTTGCTATTTTTACTTACTTTTTCTGAAAGAGTTGCATTTTTATCTTGCAACCATCTTAATGCAATGCAATAACATATTTTTTAATCAAAGTGTTACATTCATTTTAAGAAACAGAAAAATTGTATTTAACACTTTTGAAGTAGTGATGAAAATTATTTAAATAATTTTTTTGCTTTTATATTGATTTGCTTTCCTAATTCAGCATCAGAGTGACAACAAAATAACAAAATTAAATTATGCAGTTTTTCAATCACCATCTCATTTGTCAGTGTTTAATAACTCAAACCTCTTACTTCCTTTAGCACATCAAGCTAACCTGCATATTTTGTCTCAAAAATGAGAAGAAAGAAGCAAACGGGAAACAGAGGACATTGATATTTAACAAGAGAAGGTCAAACTATATGGCCTCAACAAGTCACTGTTGCTCACAATTTATTTCTGTAAGGCCATGAAGTTTTGTGTTAAAAGTGTTACTTTGATCATCATACTTAAAACATCAACCTCCTGTGTGTGATCTTGGGGTGCCATTTTAATACTTTGAAAGACTGCTTTTGTGGACTGACTTGATTTTTCTATTTAAGTTTCTTAATATAAAAATATGAATGCTGGAGGTTTTTGTTCTGTCAGAACAAAGAATGACTCAGCAAAGCAATGCATCATTAAAGGGAAGATTTATAGGCAAACTGATGTTTTTTGAAGTAATTGTGTACTTACTAAATGTACTTCTATAGCATTTATCTTATTCCATATCTATTTTTTTCATGTTCTATATATACAGACACTTGGTCCACTTCATAGATCAATTTTTATATTCACAGAACCTCTGTTTCTTTTTCTGTAGATCCAGGTCTAGAATATTTACTAAAAATAGATTAAGTTGCAAAGCTAATGAGGTAAGGATTAAAAAATGGGAAAGGAAGAAATTTTGGCATTTCCTTTTTTGTGGCTGAGATAATACATTTCAGTGACTGCTGCTGATTAAGAAAAAGGTTTCAGCAAACTAGAAATTTTCATTCAATATTAGTTTTCTCTCTGTAAGGATTCTGCATGGAGTATTTATTATAAAACAAAATAAAACAAAACGAAAATAAACTGTAGTTATGATACCTGGTTTCAGAATTGGTCGTCTTTCCTTCAACATATTAAATTATTATTAATATTAATAAAACATCTAATATTCTTAAGCATTTTCTAGATATCCATTCAATCTTTCTCTTTTTTATTTTTATTAACTACACTATCACGGACACTTTAAAAGTCAACAGAAAAATTACACTTGAAATTTAATTGCACTATAGTTGTAAGTAGTTGGGATTGGTTCTCATAATATTTTGTGGACTATTACTTAGAAGAACAGGTTTTTCTCCCAAATATATTAAACTCTCTTCAGAAATCAATGTCAACATTAAACAGTAACAATATAAAAAAATTAATAGAACTTTTTAAGAGAAGAACTGAACAGGTGCAAACATGACAGAAATTTGTCATAATTTAATTTTTGTTAACATCTTCACAGATAAAATATAATAATTGTTTATTGTGTTGTTTCTTGGCTCGTTGGGAGTTCTTGCACAGTTCTCAGCCTCCACTTTCATGCTGCAGTAAGTTTAAAGCTGTCCTGAGAGCATAGAGAAGAAGAAATGAAAATAATGTTCTGTTCTTGAGCTTGATAGACAGTAACAGATACGGTGAGCTGAGTACTATTCTGCAGCTCAGACATGATCCCTGCTTTTTAAATTTCCCGTCAGTAATGCTTTGAGACATTTTTCAAAGAGAAAAAGTCCTGCCACAACCATGCTCATTTCCTGTCAAGCACCTGCAGATCACAAATGAACACAAAAGACAGCATTCCACCCAGAGGAGTTTTTCACCTTGAGATGGACTTTCCCTGATGTCATGTTACTGAAAGATCACAATTTCCTGTGTTTTCTGGGAAATGAACAAAAGATCACAGAAAAAGATCAGATTTATGCCCATTAACAAAGCAAATTGAGACAGTTTGGTCTATGTGGGAATATTTTTTTTATTTGTTTCTTCTTACAATTTCATTTTCTTATTTCTTATTGTATTTTATTTATTCAGAAATTGGATCATTTCACTAACTGGAAGAGGGAACACCAGTTGTGCACCACTTAATATGGCTACTTCTTGTTCTAGGCATGCCAGGGAGAAACTGGTGCTGTATGTGTAGCCCTGAGTTGCAGATTAGCACCTTCATGGATTTTATGGTAGGGTTACTAATGCAATTGCTCTTGAATTTATTTCAGTTGGAATCAGTCAGGGTAGTAGCTGTCTAAATTATTTAAGCTAGCCCATTTCTATTTGACTGAAATAGATTAGAGGACAATTGCCTATACACCTCATAAAATATTCGAGGACAGGAGTAGTAATTTTTCATTTAGAAAAGCCAGAAACAGAGGAAAACTTGGGTATACTCCGATAAAAACTAAAAAATTCGTGTGTTCTTCATCTCCATAGTGATGTATTCTTTCATGGGATGGAGGCTAAAACAAAAAGGAAAGAAGACAAAGAACTCTACACTTATGAGATAAAAACTTCCATGGATATGTTAAATTGAATGAACATTTAATGCACATTTAACTTTCCAACAATGCATGTATCATGGTTTGGCAAATGTTAACGTGTTTCTGCTTACTTAAACTAACCATTATCAGGTTTGATATGATCTACCCCTGTGTCACATAAAAATTGAGTGTTCAACTACAAGAGAAAAAGAAGTAAAAAAGAAAAGATAAGTAAAAAAGGCAGGCCCCAGGTACTAGCAAGCCTGCTCTAATTAAAATAAAACCAAAACAACAAAAAAAGATCCCATCCCAAGCCACTAACAAGCCAAAAAAATACTAAACACACTAAACAGTGTTGAAAGGCGATTTTATAATAATGGTTAAAGCATATAACAGCATATACATACTTCAAAATGTGATCTTTCTGCAGAAGAGAGCAGACCTACTCATGAAATTGCTCCTGAATTAATTTCAGATGAAACCACCCAGACTAGCTAAATTATTTAAGGTATATAATTTCACTTCTGTCCAATAGCTCATTCATATTACAGCATTCTTGAAAAATAAAAAAAGTGCTGTGTATCATTCAGCGGGTGTAGTAATGATTCTTTCCAACACAAATCTTTCTTCCATGCTGTTCCTTGTATCACAGATGTGGATAATAATAATATGCGTCTGTTTTGTGTGTCTATGCATTGTAGAAAGGAAATGCTTCAAGTTCTAAGGTTTAGTACATTAAAAAAGTAAATTAAATGGAAAAATCCATTGGATATACAGGATAATCTGTTGCTGACTATTGTTATATTCTTCCTAGAAACAGCTTATATTTTTGTGGGTGATCTGTGGTTTTCTGTGCGCTTTGTTTGTCTAATTTTTGTTTATTTTTAAAACAGTCAAATAAGTTACATTTAAATATGCATGTTTTTATGGTTAAATCCCAGATATACTCCTATATACTCATGTTAATTTTTTCATTCTCTTGACTTTATGGGACAATTTTGCAACTGACTGAAACAGTAATTAACTCAAAAGTCTCTCTCTTCTTTCCTCATCATTGCTGTAAGATCCCTTATTAAATTAGGTTATCTATTTCCTCTTTTTTCCCCCCTTGAAAAAAATATAGCCTGTAATAAAATTATCACATGTATACCTATTTCTTTCCACAGTGCAATTAGGCGACAAAAGATATTTAAGATATTAAATATAGGAGACAACATTTAAAATTGAAACCAAAGTTCAGTAACAAATGGAAACACCAGCATTTTCTGCATATCCGTTTTCTGAAAAATTTTTAATTCTTATGTTCTTCAGGTATTTTTTCTTGCGTACATTGAATAGGCTTTCTTATCTTCCTGAGAATTATAAATGGGATCATGATCCTGAGCAATATTCTGTTTTACACGTCACTGTGCATGAAATATTTATTTCTATGGCCTTAGTGTGTGTTTTGGTGATGTTCCAGGTCAATTTTTTAGCTTACACAATGGTATTTCTCTTTTCCTGTACTTTGAATTGAACTTTATAACAAAAGGAGACTTAACGCATCCTTTATTCATCCTCTTCAACAACTTCTCAGAAGTACAGCATTTTATTTGACTATATATTGACTTCCTCTGTGTGTGTGTCTGTGTGTGTGTGTGCGTGAAGATGTCTATCGTTATTTCTTCCACAGAAAATGTTTTAAAATATATCTCTTAATTGTTAGTATTATTAATTACAATTTTTGCGCCATAACCTAAAATGTTTATTCTGAGGAACTCCTAGTAACAAGTGAAAATAGGATGAAATCAGAGACAAAAATATTGTCAAAAAGACCAAGAATATCAGTTACAGTATGGAAATGCAGCAATGACCGCGGCCTGAGACCTTGCGACCTGGCTAGCTGAGAGGGCGGCCAACAGCCCCACTGCAGCGGGGGGTGTCAGTCCCAGTGGCAGGGCCCCAGGACTGGCAGCTTCAGGCGCCCCTCGGCGATAGAAGCCTCGGGCTGTGCCTGCAGGACGAGGTCTCTGTGATAACTGCGAAGCAGGGCGGAGCGGAACAAGAGCCGGACACTTCCTGGGGTCACACAGGCTCAATGCCCCAGAGGGCGACCAGCAGGGAGTGACAAAGAAAAGGGGTAGAGCATGGGATTATAAAGGGAGGTGGTAACTGAAGGAGGGGTTTACAATAGACCAATCAGGGGAGGTTAGGGGATGAACTGAACATAACAGACTTGAGGGGAGAACCAATCGATACATTGTAAAGGAGGGGCCCCGGGACCTCAGCCAATCACTACTCCCACCAAGGGGAACATTCTGGAAGACTGGGAGTGGTGGGGAGCGATTGACTGGGCCCAGGGAGGAGAGAAAACTATACATATTTGGAGATATAGGGCGAGGAAATTACATAACATGGGGGCAACCATAGCAACTAACTGATAGACAGAAACTAAGGCGGGGAAAACTGGGAGGACAGAACCATCATACAAAATGGGGGAGAAACAGAACATACCAACACACCACAACATGCAAACATTAGAACTCCCATAGATTTGTACATTTCTGCATTCTCCTTACTTAAGTTTCTGTCATTGGTACAATTTCATCCACAGGAAATCTCAAAATGATTGTCACTGTTACCTCTGTTGAAGTAGTGTTGAAGTCAAAGTGTTTTATAGTTATATAGCAAGGAAAATTCTCAAAATTCTTGTTCCTTATATTACATGGAGGAAAAAAAAAAAGAAGGAAAAGTTTAAAGAAGCCTTCCATCTTGTCTTTTATATGTACTCTTAGTAGTTTCCACTCCACTTCTTTTCACTTCCCTTTGGTTTTTTGAGACCCTATCCTAGACATTTAAGATTAAATTTGTTTTACTGTCTTATGTAGGGTAGTTGACCATGCACATACATCAACACAGCCCCTCAGCCAGCCTACTTCCCTCTCCCCCAGGGTTGGGAGATAGTAGAAAGCAGCTGAGAAGTCTTATGGATTGAGATAAAGTAGTTAAATAAGTGAGGCTAAAACTGAGCACAGAAGAAAAGCAAAATGCAATTAATTCACTACTTCCCATTATCAGACACAGTAGCCAGCTCTAGACTGCAGGACGTCAGCACATGAAATGGTTATTTGTGAAGACAAATACCATAGCTAAAAACGTCTCCTCTTTTCTTCTTTCTCTTTTATTGCTAAGGAAGACACCATATGGTATGGAATATCCTGTTGTTCATTTGGGGTCATCTGCCCTGGCTGAGTCTCCTCCTGGTTTCTAATGCACCCCCAGCCTCATTGCCTGCTGGGTAGGAGAAGGGTGGAGACACAGCCATGATGCTGTAAAAGCAGGATTCAGTAACAGCCAAAATATTGGTACCTTGGTGTAGCCACACACCCAGAACACAGGACCATGCATATGGCTATGAAGACAATCAGCTCCATCCCAGTCAGCCCCAGTAATATGTGGAAATGCATTACTGCAGCTCTACTGAAGATGGGAGTGATAAACAGTATTACAACCTAAAATCGTATTTATGTCCTCATCTCAGGTAGTCCTCCAAACCAACATAAAATACAAATGAAACTCAATAGACAATAAGAAATTTCACCACTGGACACATTTTCTTTTCTTTTGTATTTAAATATGATACATAACCTGCTGTCTAGGCTTTCTATAAATACTTCCTTTCATGAAAATAGACAATGTGATATTTTTCACATTGCTTTTAGGAATTATGGATCCCAAAGTAATTGAAAAGCAATCAGTAGAAAATTTACACTGAGAAATCAGGGAAGACTCTATAACTGCTGTATTTTCAATGAGATACACTCGGCATATCCTCTGTAAGTTTTTCAGTTTGATTAATAAGCTTAGAATTTTACTGGTAACAGAACAACTAAATGGTATGCAAAAATTTATGCTTAGCTCTTATGCAGGTATCAAGGGAAGCTCTACAAAATACAAAGAAGAATTATGAGATTTAGATGTGCCCCAGTTTAACAAACTAATTTCCAACATAGTAATTTAAGAGCTCTGAAAAGAGTATGACAAACAATTCCATATAATTTCTATTTAAAATTCATACTTGGCAGAATTTCACTCCACAGATCATCACACATGACTGGAAGCAATAGTCCGGCTTCTTCCTCTTCAGAATGCTTAGGAAGAGCTCAAAGTGATAGAGTGAAATGAATCCAGAACAAAACAGGAAATAAAAATGGTTTCATCAAGGGGAAAAAGTATTACTGGATAATTTATGGCACTTGATCTTGTATCAGCATTGTCTTCTACCTCAAACAGATTTTTGCCTCTGTGATACTATTCCAAATATCTTTTTCATACTGAACAGTCATATCCTATCAGAGTTTTAATTTTTCTGGATGAACAAGCCAAGTTTTAACACATTCTCTAATACAAAAGGATGTCCATGCTTTTGACCATGGTAGTAGCCTCCTCTCCAATTTGCTTAGGTCTTCATTAATCTTCCAATCAGAAACAATCAAAACTGCATGGAGTGTTCCAGATGAGGCCATCCTAAGTCCTTTTACAATAATAATACTTTTTGACCATATCTACTGAACATATTTTATGGCTTGCACATCTGGTAGGCATTTGTTCCTTTCCCATAATCACACCAGTTATCTTCTAGTCATAGTAGACACAGTATTTTCTTTTGCTCATTGTCTTTGTGATGATCAACCTCTTAAGTCAATCAGTTGAGTTTTAAGTTACAAAGGGAAAGGAAAAATTGAAGAAAAATTATTACTTGATATAAAATCTTAGAAAGGAATCCAACAGTCCTACCACTTCACCAGCTTGCTTTCTTTTTTTTTTTTCTTCCCTATAGAATCACAGCCTGTGGGTTATAAATCTATATATACATGATAATAAATCATATCAGGAAGTGCCTACAAAAGGAAGTTCCAGGAGTCTGTTCTTCTCCAAATATTAACAGGAGGATGTAAATAATTTTTGTGGCTTAAAAATCATATAAAGATATTTTGTATTTATAACCTCATTATCATATCTATATGCATTTTATATATTTGTCTATGCATATAACTGTTTGTATTCATGTGCATCTTTACATCTAAGCAATCCTTGATTTTAAATTAAAAATATCTTTTTCTCCACACACAAAAAAAAACCCCAAACCAAAAATCAATTTATATACCTTCTCTATAAATACACTAAGAAAGAGAAATTTATAATTGTTGGAAATGTAGTAACATTCTCTAGCTCAAAATGTAAGAGACTAAAGGCAAGATTATATATAAACTTGAAGCTTAGAAGTAGGAAGAGACTTCCATGCTTTTGCTTTACCTTCTTCATTACCAGAGAGAGGCAATCATAAAAAACAAGAACAGAGGTATTGTCTGATCGGTCTTACAGCAGTCATGGATGCAGTGATTTTATGCTTTCATGTTTCATTTCAATCATTCACAGTCAAAACCTAAACCCTGAAACCTGGTGTCTCAAAATTATTTAAAGCATAATATTGAGACATTAACTACATAACTTGCTAACTTGTTTTCAATATTTACTTAATAACAAGCAGTTCAGTTGAAAATTCAATTCCTTTTAACCTGTATATTAGTCCTTCATGGCTATGGCAATGGACCAATTTCCATTTTCCAATTTCTAGTACTGCTAAGACCTTGTTGACCATTTTGCAGAGTAAGCACTTTTTCTGTACTTAGTGAAAAGAGTTAGAGGAGTTGGAAGAGTTCCAAAACAGTAAGTTGAAAGGGATATAACTATTTTTATGGCTTTATCCGAAAGATCAGAGAGGCAATCTGCATTCCTGCTGTAGCTGTGATGTAACTAGGCCACAAAGCCAGCTGAGATTGGGTTATTTCTGCCTCATCAGTCAGCATCTTTGAATGAGAAGGCACATTTGATTTATGGTGGAACAGAGGGTGACAGAGCCCAGCTGGAAACGCTCATATTGTGGTAGCTGAAATGCAAAAAACTGGGTTAGTGTTGAGATTCAAAATATAATCTAGGTCACATAAACGAAGATAAGTAATTTAGTCTCATAAAATTGACAGGCAAGAGCTCTAAAACCACAATGTTTATATCTTCTGTCTTTGATTAGCGATGCCACTAATACATTTTTACCATAAAAGTATTCTCCTTTACCTCTCCTATCCACACAAACTTAAACTCAGCTGCAAACACGAATCTGTTGCTGTCTGAAGGTGATAATTTATGATAAACAAATTAGCAGTCTATCCCAGGTGAGTGTGGACTGGTGTCTGAACACATAATGTTCACTGCTGGTATTTATTGTCAAGCTTGTTGACAAAGTCGGCAAACAGATAATTTCTATCATTCTAACATTTAGTACTCAACTTTTCTACAAAAAACAGTAGCATTCAGATCTAATGGTAGAAAAAGTATTTGACAAAATCCTATGCTTTTCCATAGACAGTAAAAATTAGTCATGGTGACTGCATGGATTTATGTTTTCTGTTTGGTTGGTTTGTTTGGGCGTTTGGGAGGGGTTTAGGGAATGAGTTTTTTTGGCTTATTTTTACTGTTACTCAGTTTCTTTTAAGGAGAAAAATGAAACGACTAAACTTCTGGCTAAAAAGTAAAATATCTCGTGTACACCCATCCACAGCTAGACATGAATCTTGTGCACTAGATATATTTGGAATGCATCTTTGAAGTCTGAGCACATTTTAGTTCCCAATCTACTGTTTACTCTGCTGCCATCTTGCATGTATGCTCTAGTGCCTTCTGTCTTGGTTGATCACCCTCCTGTGAATGTTCTAGGTATACAGAAGCTGTGGTATGGTAACCTCAATCTCCCTGGTGAGACTATATAAAGCTTCTCCCCTCCTTCATTCTTTATAATACTGGCAAAAAAAAAAAAAGTCTTGGGTAGAAGACCAGATACTGACATTATTGGCGAATTGACTATTTAAAACCAAGTTTCCGATCATAGTATAGGTCAAGTAATTTGAACCAAGCAGAAATTATGAGAGTGTATATCCCAAAAGGCTCCAGAAGCTAAAATGGTGTTATGGCAGCAATTGCAGTACCAGTTACCCTGAGATGGCACCAACCATTGTAATTCTGAGTATACCATAACCCAGTTCCAATGGGTGAGGAGATGGAGAACACTGACACTGAGAATACTCTTGCCTGGTGCCTCTCAATCTATGCTGGAAGAGTGGACTTGTGAATTTTCTTTTTTTCCCTCCTGAAGAAAATGTAGGTCTTTGCCTTGCAAATGTGTGCTGTGCTGTAGAGGAAAGGGCTGTAAAAGCATGTTGGGGAAAAGTTACAGCCTTGAAGAACTGAAGATGACTATAGTAAAAGTAGTACTGACTGAATAATAAATATCCAATTGAAGAGGGAGGGGGAAGCAAGATTTGATTTAAAAACATATATCTCTGTTTCATAAACTATAAGTTACGTTGAATTTAGCCTTTTCCTTGTAATACATAAGAAATTTGCATGGGTACAGTTTCAGAGGTCACATTTCAAGTTTCATACAGAATTTTAAATGTGTTTGCCAAAGTCTCCTATAGATGCTGGGTGAAAACAGCACTAGCTCTTTTTGATCTCTTGTAGCACAGAAAGATGTCATCATATCCTTTGCATATCATTACCATATCACTAGCTTGCCTTCCTTAAATCTTGCTTCTTCCTGATATACTGATATTGCATTCTATTTGTGCTCCATTTTTTAATCTTGTATCAGCATTTCATAGTATCTATATTTACTTTAAAATGCTTTTTCTTTTTAATTCCATCGTAAGATATCCTAATTTCAAAGGGATTTGTCTGTTTTTATTTATGTCCTTGCATTTCTCTGAAACTTGAATCTTTCTTGCCCACATTCCCTCATTTCTTCAGTACTGTTCCTCTATTCCCTCCAACAAACTTTTTTCTGCTAATCCTATCCTCATGACTCTCATTGTTCTCTGATTTGTGCTCATTATTTTTCTTAAATTTTTCAGTTCTTATATTTGTTCCCATCCTTCTACTTTCTTCGTTAAAGGAAGGTATGGTAAGGATATTTCAAGATGGAAAAGTTAACTATTAAAATTAAAAAAAAGAAATTGAGGAAATTTTTTTTTATATCTTCAAAATTTAAATGTCCTATCTAATGAAATTTACCACATGGTGAGTGCACCTTTCTTAAAGAAAAATAGAAATAAGTGGTGATTTACATAATGTAGAAATGGAGTTCAGATTTTTATTTATCAGGCAATATCTGCGTACAAAATTTTGCTTGTTCTCTATTGGAGCTCTATATAAATAATAATATATAATATTATATATTAATATTATTTTAACTATAATATATTTAAGATGTACAGATTTACTATCAATTGGATTTTTCACATTTATACTATATATTGATTATACTAAAATGCTCAAAATATAGCATACTATTTTTAATACTTGTTATTGAAGACATAAAATGTACCTTAGAAGCAATATTGTTGGGTTATCAAATGCTAATAATGTAGTTTAATTTCTTTGAAGTCTGTTTAAGAAATAATGTATTATTTTATAAATTGCTAATTAATTTCTTTCATTGATAGCAAATACTTAATTTTTTTAAAAAAAAACATATATGATAGGTGGCTTCTTTAGTTTTTGTTCATATTTTAGAAATATTTGAAAAAAACTTAGAATTATTTTTAAAATGAAGATCCACTAAAAATCCTCCTAAAATTTTGGTTTTTATAATCTCTCTTAAAAAAATATATTGCTGAAGTCAGTGAAGGGTTTCCTGTTGCTGGAATACATTCAGAATATCCTATGACAGTTTCCAATTAGAGATTAGCTGTCAAGACATCAGAATCACCAGTGCAATGAAATCTCACTGATAATATCACCTTCCTCACTGATAACAGTTTTTAGGGCTCTTCTTTGCTTTTTTTAGGGTAAGAGAATAGTGAAGAACATAAGAGTTAGAAAACTTGTAAAGCGTAAACATGCAGCATCTCTCTTCTATTCTATGAAGGGATGACATGCTGTGCTTATTTTGAAGAACTGTAAAAATGGAAATTGCAATGGGAAATAGAGAAATGGGGAAAACATATTTCAACAACTACTTACATTAGGCTGTCACTTCTTTATAGAGGAGAGCAGCAGGTTAAGATTTAATCTGAAAGTTTATAGCAATATTTCATAAAACAGACCTTTCTCTCCTCAAAGTGTATCACGGTATATTTCTCACTTTATTTCTGTGACATCTTGGGCTAAAAAGCAGATGAGACATAAGGATGCCTACCAGGATTTGTTTCTCTTGGAATAAATTTCATGTAACTTTTCCATGCTGCTCACTGCCTACCTTTGAACCTGTGCTATTTACTTCTAAATCTTGCCAGCATCAAGGATCCAGAACTTTTTTTCACCCCATTAAACTGAAAGTTTTTTGGGTCTAAGTACAAAATTAAGAGTTACAAAAAGCAGAAATTGACACAGCTTGTGTAACACCAAACTTGATTTCAAAACAAAATCTGAAAAATGTAAGAACTTGAGTAGGTGGGATGTATGGCACATAACCATAAGGCACAGACAGATGCCAGTTTTGCAGTAGGGAAATTATCATCATAGCAGCAATTGAATTAATATAGAATGTGTAGAAGCTCTGCCCTTCCCTGACCCCACTCCCAATCTGGCCACAGTGGACAGGTACCAATAAATACAAAAGTTAATGTACATGGTTATTTTTTTCTTTCACAGCTCTATGTATATTGTGACTTTAACTCTGAATTTTATATTGATTAAACTATTTTTTTTAAATAAACTATTTAATGCTACTGATTTTCTTAAAGTACTTTTTGTATGTATGTATAAGGATTTTCTATGTCCACTAATAGTTAACTATCTAATAAGCCTGAAGTCTGACACTGTTGGTGAGTATGATTGGACATGTAACTGCAATCACACAGATCTTTGAAACTTTAATTATATGACAAGGTCAATACTAATGAAAAGTGTAAACTCCCTGGTTAGAATACAGGATGTATTTTCAGTCAACAGTTTTTGTACTTGTAATCCTGGGAACCTAAAACAGAGTTACGGCACTGGTACCACTCTAAAATTTTTTTTTTTCTTTGACTAAAAGTTTCTTTGGAAAAGGTTAGGTGCATTCTGCATAAATCCCTCCTAAAAAGACCTTTTTTTCTGACAAAAATCCAGACCACTCACTTTCCTTCACTTACGGATCTGTATTTGTGCCAACTCCAAAAATTTCTGTCAAACATAGATAGAATAAAAATTCCTGGACAGACAGGCTTGCTTCTCACTTTGTAGCCCAATAACTGACAGGAGTGCCTAAACTATTTCAAGACAGCAACTCTGACCATAAATAACCTGCTTGCTGTTATGGCCCTATAGAAAATCTTTATTCAGTAGTCTTATAAGTCATACTCTGGGTTTTGAAAGCTTGAGTTTTATGTTCTCATTTTGAGAGTGAATGGTCACAGAACTCTAGCTTGCAGAGTGCCTCAGTAACTAAGGTATTTATTTCAGGCGATATCATACTCATATCTTTCTGTGATGGAGTCATAAAAGAAAGGATTATGGGTTATCTGTCTCCCTGTCTGAGCTTTGATATGCTCAGTTTGAAAATGTAGAGTAACTAACCATGATCCACATTCATGTCCACTGTTTCCAGGAAAAAGTGAAACCTATTGCCTGTACAAACTCATCCGCTGTTTGGTTGAACTAGTGCTTCGCAGGCAGACCTTGTTAGTCCATATATAATATGTACCACACCTCAGAAACTGGCTGGTTTGGATTTCTGAGAACTCTGCTGGCTTTGAATTCTGTTCCATATCATCATACAGTTGCATTGAAAAGATATTTTATCAATCCTTTAGCATTTTTAAAATTCTAAGAAACTAGATCTATTGAATGTGCAGACCACATATTCACTTAAAGATACTTCCTGGCAAGCTAGAATGGTTTGCTTCTCATAAACATTATTTTACTTCAAAAGTGGTAATTTATTTCACATACACTCCAGAATATTTTATCAGTATTCCCATATTCTTGCAATCGCCTATTTAAATAAATTATATAAATAAAATAATAATTTTCTTTGTGTTTGAAGATTAGCATTTCTTTGATTCCTTCCTTTCCTGTCTAAATTTGAAAATCTGCTTGGGTTTCTACTCATAAAAATTTAGAAAGATTATACCTGGATATCTGACCTGTCAGTCCAAAAACATGAGAAAGCCACCATCACTTTCTAATGCAGTCCTCTAGCTTAAATCTTCACTTCCTTCATTATCTTTCTGGGTTACATAACAGGTAGTATAATGCCCTTCTGCTATGCTCATCTGACTTATGCCAAGAATCAGACATGGGAACAATTTCTGGTGCCAATTCTAAAATTTGCTTAGCTTATGTATTATTTGAATATTTCTGTAGTCCCTAGGAAATATTTGATAGTATCTTTACCTTTAAGTCTTTCTAAATACTTGCTTAGGATAGGTTTAGAATAGCCTAAGTTCAAAAGAGTTAATAATCTTTTTAACACATGTATGTGTCTTCTTAAAAAAAAAAAAATACAACACCATTTTTTTTTAAACTGTCTGTTTTTCACACCTGGATTTTGACACTGTCTAGTTCTACTTTTACAAAGCAGCCAAACAAAGCACAACAGTGCTGACTCTTTAATACTAAAAATTTATTAGAACATTTGGCTAAGCATCTGTCTGCTAAAAGAATGTCCACTTAAACTACAGCATCATATTTCTTATAACTGTTTTTCTTTTTTGCCTGAAGTATGCTTAGCTCCTGAATAAATTGCCTATTCTATTACCCAGTGAGTAGGAAAAAAATGGGTATGACCATGAGCTGCAAGGTGG
The DNA here is from genome assembly GCF_028551555.1 of Melozone crissalis. Classification (NCBI taxonomy): domain Eukaryota; kingdom Metazoa; phylum Chordata; class Aves; order Passeriformes; family Passerellidae; genus Melozone; species Melozone crissalis. Next base: position 53,431,975 of record NW_026535791.1, on the reverse strand, counting down.
ATTGAATCACCTTTATCTACTGACCTACTGCCAAACAAGTGGGACCCAAAACCAGTTTATCTACCTTTATCTTAATAAAAAATAGCAGTCACAAATGTTTTTATTCTAGAACTCAGTCAGTGTATTCAGCATGTGCCCTAAGCAGAAGGACCCATTTGTGGAGATCATTTTCCTCAATAACAGAACTTGGATTTAGTTGTCCATAGTTGAACTTCTCCTCTTAAATTACTTTATAGTCAATGGGCATTTTGAGATGTATTTTATCAGACCTGACAATCTTGATTTCTAAGTGAGGATAAGTTGACTCAAACCATAAAATTACCTATTTCCTTCACTTGATTAAAAAAAAGTGTTGAGATATCCATCTAAATTTCTTACTGGAGGAATTGTGCCAAAGTTTACCCACTCTTTGTATAGTATATAAATTCTAATATATAAAAAAATTATATTTGGGTTTCTTGAAGCTCAGTTCTTGAAGCCTACAGGATTCATCAGAATTTTGAAGTGAAACAATGTGGTCTAAATTCAGAAATTAAAGAATGGGTTAAGGGTTTTTGTATATACATTATTGACTATGGAATTTTAAACAAAAGCCTCAAAATTCCACATAAGTTATCTTTTAGGTATAACAGACCCTTATTGGATAAAAGTCATTAATTTCTACAATTGTAGTTCTAACCATGGTAATAACATTTTATAGCTTTTCAGCATATCCTGCATATGTTTTCAGGAAAAAATAATGCAGATAGAATACCACAGAGGAATAGTAACACATTTTACTTCAGAACAGTTGTCAGCTTTGGTTTAAATGCTGCATTATTTATGTGTCATTATGCCTGTACCTGCATCTTCATGAGATTACTTAGGACAACCACAAGAATATTTTAATGTTTCTAAATACTTTTGAATCTGAATGTTTATCGCAGTTCTTACAGAGAGTGGAATGGTAATTTCCAGTGATTACTCAACACGTAGAGCACAGTGAGAGCAGAAGCTGGTCATTTGTTTAATGCTATAACAGACAAAATATACTATGATATATTCAACTCAAATGTATATATTTTTCATAGATTAAGGATCATCAGGATTCTTCTATTTTCATATGCTATCACATTACTTTCAACTGAAAAACATTGATAACACAGATGGACTATTATTTTTCTCTTTTTTTTGAAGTGTATGAATAATTTGCCACTTCATTGGCTTCTTAGTAATACATTTTCAGTCAACCTTATAAATTGCCATCAAATCCTAGCAAATTATTTTCTATTGAAGTAGTTTTATAAAATTGCTAAATTGATGGGCTTTGTTCAGTTATATACTCATCCTTAGTTGTACTAAAAGTTTATGTATAGCTCTTAGCTGAAAAAAGCCCCAAGGGCAAACCAAACGCAACACCTAGTAGGTAGTGGTGATTGAGAGATAAAGGAAAAGACCACCACTAAAGAGTGTTTCAAGTATTCCAATTTTGCTGACTTCAGGTTCTGAAAGGCAAAGGTAGTCCCTAGAGAGGCTCGACAGGGGGGTCCTCACCAGAAATCTTGTCATGTACAAAGCAGAGCCAGCAGAACCACACCATGAGAGCCAGCCTGAGAGACCCCTTTTACCCTAGGCCAACCCAAAAGGATTACAGGAGTACTGGAGCAGACTTTGGGCTTTGCAAGGGGCTGCAAGACACAGGAAAACTTGTCTGCAGAAATAAAAAATTAGAGCAAAATGCCAGCTTCAGAAGAATATGTGTATGGGAATAATAAGGAAAAGACCTAAAGGGGGCCAGAAGAGTTGGATGCTGAACCATGAGCTACAAACTTCATTTCAAGATAAGCATCACACAGAACAGGAAGGTAGTAGTTGCTAGGACCTCCCTTGCCCAAAGGAATAAATTTACTGATTTAAACAATAACCATTCATCTTGAATGCAGAAAAATAATTAGATCAAAATCTATGCTGTATCAAAATGTTGTATGAGCATCATTAGAGCCCAAGTTCTTGATAAATGCAATTACCTCTGCTTCTACAAGTTTTGTCCTAAGAAAAAATATATAAATTGATCCAAGCTTTTTCCAAATTTCAATTAAGAATGTCAAGCTTTGTTGGCTTCTCTATTTTAATATCTTCATCATTTTCCTTTTGGGCTACAAGATAAACACCTTGTTGTTTTTCGTATTACGGCCTACTATAAATCATGACTTGACTGAGTTGTATTAAAATAAAAGTATCAATTTCAGCTTTCAGTATTGACTGATCTGTTGGAATATTTTTTCAAGGAAATGTTTTTGTTGTGATGAAATTTATGGATAAGGTAATTTTACATATCAGATGACCAGAAAATACTTTAGCGCCACATGTGCTAATATTTTTCTAAATTACCTATTCTAGGTCTATTGAAAGAATCCACAAACACTTTCATTGCAGTATTTTTATGTAAATTCACAACAATCTCAAATTCCATGTAATTTGAGATTTTCTTCCCAGTGATGCACCAATGGACACAAGTTGCTAATTATGCAGTTTCAGAAACAAAATATGGTCTTCAGCATTTCTTTAAAAGTGCTGAGATGCCATGTTACTTTCTACAATGTCAGGAAATAATTCTGCTGATCAGCATAAACTATTGCTAAGTCTCTGAAATTCAGTTTTGCATAATCTTTCTAGAGACAATTGTAGGAGTAAGTTCCACAGATCTGTTCAAACATAGATCCATTCAAAGATTTCCCATTGGCAAGGAAAAGCAGGAAACTGGCCAAATGCTGCTTTTTTTTCTATTTGCCTTTTTATTTTTTTCGTTTGGAAAGGTTCACATAAGAATTTAGTACCTATTCACAAAGAATAGTTACATTTTAATTATATAGATTTTCACTGTTTTCTAGGTGCTGTTCCACCTAGAAGTGGATACATCATGATCACAAAGGCAGGTTGGCCTGGTACTGTGTGCTGTTTGTGGTGCTGAGATTTTGGGGATGCAGCTATGGTTACCACAAAAGAAAGGGAAGATAAATTCTGTTTATCCTACAAGATCTTGCAGCCAGCTTCAATATGTAGTTAAATGACTAGGAAAGAAATACACAGACTTGAAGAATGAAATGAGCTTGAATTAATTAGCCACTGATTTCATCTAGAAAGAAATACCCTATGTAGACCTGTACATAAGGTTGTAAGTTGTACATAACGTTTTATGTACAGCTTATAGCTGAAAAAAACCCCAAGAGCAAACCAAACTAACCCAATACCTAGTAGGTAGAGAGATAAAAGAAAAGACCACCACTAAAGAGTGTTTCAACAGTATTCAAATTTTCTTGGCTTCAGGTTCTGAAAGGCAAAAGTATCCCCTAGAGAGGCTCAAGAGGGGGTCCTCAGTAAAAATCCTGGCAACTTTTTTCATGGTGTAGCAGAATAAAAGGAGGATGGGAGCACCATATAATAATAAAGATTCTCTGTATGAAATAAGGGGTTGCTGAACTGGGCAGATTAAGCAGGCAAAGGCATGTTGCAGTAGTTTCAGATTTCTCAGCAATAGAAAAGCAGGGCTGTGTGGGGTTGAATCTAAAACTGAATGCAAAGTCTAGAGTCACATTTATGTATTCCTGTGACTGGCTCTTTTAGCCAAATAAAACTTTTGATTAATCTGTCACATCATTCTGATCCATATCATGCTAACTATGATAGGACAGACTTATTTGCCTCTTCTGGTACATTATTCTTCCATAAGAAACTATATTGATATTTTCGTTTTCTCTAAGTGATCTGATATTGGAGTCCTGGATGCTGAGAATTTTAGACTTTCTGTGCTGACAGACTCTGACCCCCAGGAGAGCACTGCATTTTACCTGAGCTCGTGGAGAAGGCTTCCAAAATGGAACGATAGTACTGGGATTATGGATGAGTAGTTTGATAAGAAGTGTGCAATATCATGTGGTGGACAACTAAGAGTTTAAGGTTTTAGAATATAGTAACGTATATGAAGCAAGATGGAGGTTTTAGGGCAGAGGCTGGTCCTTCTTCCTCACCTTCTTCTTCATGGGTTTGGGTGGTATTTTGTAATTGGACAGAAAATTCCACATTGCAGGACATGAGTGGTTAGTTATTGGGTTAAAAGTAAAAATAATTTGGGCATCATTTCTTAATTGGATAGTTTTTCCTTAAAGGACTTTGTAGTGATGGATATGGGGCCATTTTGTAGCTTGTCAGTGAAATACTGCAGAACTCACGACTTGTGAGACTGTGATGTGGATAAGAAAAAATAAACATCTGAGTCTGAACACAAATTATCATCTTGGGCACTTTCAATCCTGACCTTGACAGAAGCAGAAAAAAGAAGCCAAGAATCAGCAACTTAAAATAAAGAGCCAAATGTTCTAAGAAACATTTAAAACATACAGAATATGAAGGAAACAAAACCCAACCAACAACTAAACATCAAGGAAATGAATAACAAAAAAAAAGTATTCCCCCTCCCTCGATACTATTCAAACCATCAAAATTGCAGATAGCTAAAAAAATGTAAATGTTCATAAATGGCCGCTGAACTTTGGAAAAATATTTTTTTACGTTTCAGGAAACTGGGCAATTTTAAGAAAGAGCATATTGGAGAAAGAGCATAAAAGAGACACAGTTAGAGACTGTGTCTCTAACTCTTCCAAACCCAGGGGTGAAATAACATTTTACCAATTTCAAGGATTATGAATATGTTCTGGCTCAGTTGTGAACAGCATTGGTAAACTAGATTTTAGATTTAATATACTCTGCATTTTGTATCTTGATTTAACTTATGGAAAGATCTTTAAACTGTAAAAGTTATATCAACCTTTATGTTATATTGACTTTTTCATAACTATACATCTTGAGTTTTTCCATTCTGAAGTTAATTTTAATGGCAAATTTTGCATTTTCTTGTTTAAAGTTCAATCAGAATTTAAGTGGGATTGGATTGAATGGAGAATAGGATAGAATGCAGCTGTTCTGCTTGAAAACTTTTGAAATGTATGTTTGTATATCTAAATTACATCAGGTCTTTCTCAATTTTCTTGACTTTTCCAATGGTCACAAAGATTCACAAACTTCAGAGGGATAGAAATTAAATTCATCTAACCATACACTGTTAAAGAATTTAATGCAGGTGCTATTTGAAAAACATCATCTTGCTCTTCCGAAGGAAGGAGTTTTAAGAGGTGGAAAAGTTGCTGAAATCAACTTTCATTACAGATTGTTAGTACGCGTCATCGTTGTCACATATGTGTTTTACCATCAATGTCTGTTTCTAACCTCTAAGGGCGCAACAATAAAAAAAAAGCAGTCTTTCACTTTAAAGCCCAACACACAAACCAAAACTTCAGAGCTTCATAGAATCACTAATGTGTTTGTGAAATGTGAAAACTGCTTTGGAGCAACTCAGATGTCTTGTCAACTGCAGCTTTTTTAGTCTGAATGGCAGCCACAATTGCAAACTAACAACACTTTTTAAACAGGAATGCGCTCATAGATCATTAAATTCTTGCTTAGCTTTTTTCATGTTTACAGGTTATAGAGGACAATATTAACATGCAGAAATATGTGATCACCTGACTTTGAGAAATAGAAGGAACCTCTACCTGAGATCAAGATTCATAGCTAAGACAGTGGAATAGGTTCTAAAAATGTGCCATTGGAAGGAATTCAATACAAGATTCAGCTTTGTTCCTTAGTGTCTTGAGAGAATATATTTCAAATATGTCTTTATTTTCTTAAGGCTAAAGCCTCTGGGTTTTGTAGAACAATTCTTTTGGACAGTAACCACTCCAGTCTGTTGGGAATGACTTCCCATCTGTGAGATGTTCAGTGTTTGAAATGTGTCAATACAGTTCTGGCTGTGCATGAAATCAATGTCCATCTTTTGCTTTCTCCTAGCTTGCTTTAGCAAGGTGTTGATTAAACTATGATGAGAACTGCTGTTGCAATTAACAGTAAATGAGATTTGTTAATTGGCTTCTTTTGAAGCAAACTAGAGTTTTTCTTGTGCTACCCTCTGTGCTTCTTGTGAATTGATCTATGGAGTAAGTGTATTGAAAATCGACTGTGGAGGCAGTGACATTTCAAAATTCAATCGAATTATGACAATTACAGCTGGCATTAAAATTTAAATAAATGAAAATTAAAAGATGTGAAAAATGGCACTTAAGCTAATGGTTAGCCAAAACATCATTTCTATAGTATGTTTATTTTTTATTATTTAGATGTGTTAAAATTAGCATATGGCTTAAAGAAAAACAGACAATCAAACAAGGAAAAACAAACAAATAAACAAAAAAAAACCCTAAAAACCACAGCAGTTCTTGTGGGCCCACATCTCAAGATTTCTCTCAAGCTCTGAAATCTTGTCCAGATTTCTCTGAAGCTCTTAGTGGCATCCCTTCCTTCTGTTGTGTGAACTGCACCACTCAGCTCCATGTTATCTGGAAACTCACTGAGGTGGCACTTGACTTCTCTATGTCATTGATAAAGATATTCAAGAACAGAGTCCCAAGACAAAGCCCTGAGGGGACACCACTTTTTACTAGTCTCCACCTGGACACAGAGTCACTGACCACAACTCTGGCTGCATCCATCCAGGCAATTCGTTTTTGAACAGCTCGCCCACGTTTCAAATCCATGTCTCTCCAATTTGGAGATAGGGATGTTATGTGGGACTGTGTTGAACACCTTACAGAAATTGAGCTAGGTGACATCAGTCAGTCTTAGCTTGGCAACTATTGCAGTCACTCCATCATGGAAAGCCACCAGATTGGTCAGAAGCAACTTGCCCTTAGCAGAGCTGTGCTGAGTGCCATAGAACACCTCCCTGTCTTTTATGTGTCTTAGTATATCTTCTAGTGATCTTACCAGGCAGAGGTGACACTTACCTCTCTGTAGTTCCCAAGGCCTTCTCAAGGAAGGAAGGAAGACTAAGGAGAAGCTGGAGCTTAACTTGGCAAGGGATGCAAAGAACAACAAGGGCTTCTGTAGGTGTGTCAGCCAGGAGAGGAAGGTCAACTAAAAACACCCTTCTGATATATTTGCCAAGCCATTTTCCACGCCATTTGAAAGGTCAAGGCATTCAGGAGAAGTTCCCAATAACCAGATGATTAACATTACTCTGTCTATAAAAGGGAAGAAAAGAGAACTCTAACAGCCTGTCAGACTCATCTCTGTGCCTGGGAAGGAACAGAAGGAACAGAAATTCCTAGATGTGCTAAGACACATGGAGGACAGGGAAGTGATTTGAGACAGCCAGTGTGGCTTCACCAGGGGTAAGGTTTGCCTCACCAACTTAATGCCCTTCCTCAATGGAGTTGCTATTTTAAGCAGACAAATGATGGGCTACAGACCTCATTTATCTGGACTTCTGTAAAGCCTTTTTCACAGTTCTCCACAACATGCTTCTCTCAAAATTGGAGAAAAAGCAGATTTCATGGGTGGATTATCTAGTAGGTTCGGAATTGATGGGACAATCATACCCAGAGGACAGTGATCAATGGTTTATTATCCCAATGGACATCACTGACAAGTGGTGTACCTCAGGAGTCCCACAGGACCAGTATTACTTAATATCTTTATTAATGACGCTGTGTTGCTATTATATTGTTGTTATATTTCTAGAGTCCCATATCTTCTGAGTGGTTTTCTCACAAGCAGCTCTTCACAGCAGTGTTGTTCCTGCTTCTTCATCAGGGCTCCTCCAAGGCTCTCCCTAACCAGCCAACCCACCCCCTTTTATCCCAGTTATCTTCATTAGCCCCAGCTGCTGCCCAATTAAGGACATCACAGCTGCAGCCCATTTAGAACAGTTAGGATTGGGGCAAGGCCACTTATACAATATATATATTTTACTAGGACTCCTACTATAACACTGGTATTCTGTGATTCTATATTTGTCAAGGTGCTTACCTAATCTAGTGGATCTTCATATTTAGATTGCATTTCCATATTTTAGTCTTCCCTCTGCTGTGTTTATCTTAGACACATTATTTATACCTATTCCGTTTGCAAAGCAACCAGCCAATTGGATTGGATTCACTGAGTCTCCAAAGAGCATGACACTCAACAACAGAGGAAATTTTTCTATGCCATGAAGATGATTGGACAAGATACTCTTCAGGGGTCCCTTATAACCTCAGCTGTTCTTGGAGTCATGGGAAGAGAGTTCAGCTACAGGAGAGGAATAAAGACACACTGAAAAGTGTATCAAAACCCAATAATAATAATAATACCAAAATTCTTGAGAACTTAAACATTTCTAGAGACTACATTTTGAACTCCTTTACACATTGCCGGGGTTTTACATTTGAAGTCCTCTATATGCGTCGAAGAATTTTTCAGATAAAATTACTTATGAAGGTATTGTCATCTCAGTTAATAGAATTCACACTTTTTGAAAAAAAGGATCTTATTGCCTAGGTAAAATTGACTGTAATAATGGAAAATAACTTCAGATTAAATAAACAGTCTCACAGTAGTGAACTATGTAGTCTGATTACTATACACAAAGTATCTGAAAATATGTAAATATTTAATTACTATTACAGGGAAATAGTTGCTAAGGGGCTAATGTCCTTTCAGAAATTTCAGCCTCATTTTTTTACATCTTTCTTGATGATTAATGCCTTAACTATTGAGAGGTTTGGATATTTCAAATTAAATTATACTTAGTTGCAGTAATACTCCAAGAAATAACTTTTAGGAAAATGATGCTTTGGTAGGATTGCACAAAAAAAGAGCATTCTTGATTTCAAAGTTTCCAAGCTGTTACATAAAATGGCTAATTTTTAGTCTTTTCCTAATAGGGAATCTAATACCTGTGTAGAGTGAGGTAGAAATGACAATATGCCAGTTTCAAGGTTATCCAGTATTAGTAGTATAGTTACTAGTATGCTGCAATCACCAAATTCAATAGATCTTTTCCTTACAATTCTCATATGGAAAAGCAGTCTTCACGATATCTTCTCTGTGTTCTTTCACAGTCCATGTATGTAATGAGATATCTTTTTTTCTGATAAACTAGAAATCACTGCAGTAACTGATGTGAAAGTAAGCCATTATAAGGACAATTCCATTCTTTCACAGCCTTTCTATCTATCTTGCTTGTGGTTGTTTTGTAATTTTCCCAATCTTGATCTTTTATTTTGATTGCTGTGCTGCTTTTGAGATTCCCATCCTGTAATCTGCACACACTGAGCATGCAATTTTATGCCTCCAACAAACTCAGTGTGGAAGATCCCTGCACAGCTTTTTGTAAGGATTTAGATGAAATTGATAAGTTTGTGAAAAGAGGATATATTGGGGCTGGTGATAACATTACCAGAGATATATTGGCACAGATATAGTAGGGAGGAATAACAATTATTACATAACAATCTGATGGCCGAGAATTAAGATTTCTACACTGAGCAGTGTAAAATCTTAACATGTAGCCACCATGGTTTTGAAAGTGGGACTGAAATATATAGGATTTTTGTTGTTCAATTAATATTTAAGGACTTTGGGTTTTCCTAATAAGATAAATCTTCTCAAAGTGTAAAGAAAATGGAAAGTGCTCCTTTAAAATGTAGAAGGCAATAGTTACTGAGAAGGATCCCACACAATATATTTCTGCTAAATATATTTGAAGGACTAATATGAAAAACAGGAATATGAAGTACAGAAAACTTAATCAGTATTTATTTTTACTAAAGGAAGCAATAAAAAAAATCACAACCAATCTTTTTGACAAAAATTATTGGACAGTACAATTAAAGTTGTTTAAAATGAGAGACTTGAGAAACTAATAAATTGAAATCTGCCACAGACTGAACCTTGGCTCTCTCTCTTAAATATAATTGAGATTGTGAAAATTTAGTTAGAATGTATTGGCACATGTTCCTGATTTCTCTTTTAGAACTTAAGTTTTATATGAAAGCAAAAGAGCTCGAAATTTTTACTTATACTTTTGATATGCCTTATTAAAAATCTGAAAAGGAGAAAAAAAAATCAATAACACTATAGAAATTACTACAGAAAGCAGAAAAAAACCCATTCCTTTCATTAAAGAACTTCCTTCAATTCATACTAAAAGAGAAACTCACTGTAATTCCTCAAATAAGGAGCAGGGTCAAAAACTGTAAAAATTCAAACTAGATATTCTGTAATTGAAGTATTCTACGCTTAAAGAATCTAAAATATATAGTAAAGGTCACCCAAAGAATAGCTTGCTATAAAATGAGGCAACTTGGAGAGGGTTTCCTCTAATCTAGGGATGGTTCAGGGAAGTGAATTTTTAAAATTAGTTTTCAGATGGAATTTCTTTTATTGATGGATTTCTTTTATTGATTTTTTTCAGATAGAATAAAACTAAACAAACTATCAGGAGAGATTTCTCAGCTCACCAGTGTTTTCGAGAGCTACTGTTCAGGTAGGAGCTCATCTTGTGTGGCCATGAACGCCCCCTGCTCCTTGGGCATGAGCCTTGCTCCTACTTCCCTCTCCAACTCAGTCCAAATGGCCCAGACCCAGCAACCTCCACCTCTCCTACCCCACCTTGAACAATGTGGTTGGAAGGACTTTCTTCAAGACTGTTGTTGTTGTTGATACAGACTGAACAAGAGAGAGTCAATGCCCTTTTAGCAATCTGAGCAGTCCTGTGGTCTAATTTTTCTCTGATTCTGGAAGGAACTGTTCTTAGGAGACCACCAAGTAAGTTCAGAAAAGAGAGTTTCCTATTCCTACCTCATTGTTCCTGGGAATAAACTGAGATGACTAAGAAGAAATAAAAATAAATATTATTAGCCCAAATGGGAATAATTTGAATTATGTCTTTTTCTTTTTTTTTAATCCTTTAGCTTCCTATTTTCAAGCTAATAAAAGGATAAAGATAAAAAAGAGAAATGTAGATTTATGTTGCTGCAAGAAATAGAGGGTAGGTGAAGAAAATGCAGAAAATAAATTGAAAGCCACATTTAATTTTTTCCCAAATCTGATACTGTTATTTATTCTGTATCAGATTAATCAGAATATTATTTCTGTATCAGAGGTACAGAAAATGAAACTACATAACATTAAAATTAACAACTGCCTTACCCTGTAAAATTCAGATATTATTATGGTGCACATATTTATCAAGGAAGTCAATTACTTCATGAAATTTTTAAAAAACATTATATTAATGAAATATGGTCTATATTTTTTCCATATAAGCATCTTGATTTTCAAGTATACAGTATTTTTCTTATCCTCTGTGTTTTGTTACAGAAGAGGCTACCATGTGAGCTGGCTACCGCTTCTGATTTGGTGAGATCAGAAGAGATTTGAAGGTGATGGGTAAAAGAGCGCAGCATAAAATTTCATTGATTTATACATGAAGACAGCCCTAACAGCTGCATTATCAATTGACAGTAATCTATGCTATTGTCAGTGATTAGAAAAATAAGCAGGCTTTTTACTTCAGCGAAACTGTGCTTTTTGCTTTTATCCCCGATTAGATTTTTGCCTATTATGTGTAGGGAAATTATCCAGGGAGTTGTGTGTTAGATATAGAAAAGATCCATAACAATTACAGGATGAAACAGGAACAGTAGTTTCTCAGCACAGAACAAATCAACAGTCGGTAATTTGAGCTATTTTACATATATATAAACAAATAAAAAGAATATTCCGTATAATTCTAGGAGTCTGATATTTTTTCAAATTTTCACTATAAAACAATCCTTTGCACGTAGGTCATATTATCAGAACAAACTGACTGAACATTGCAGTTCTATTTGAGATTGAGATTTCTGAACTGATATCCTCTGTGATTAATTAAAAGCAGTATTTTTGTCTTAAAAGAAACAAAATCAAAAATTCTCATATTAACTTGAATGACATCTTGAGTTCTGTTTTAAATAGATTAATGACAATTCCAATTTTTTAATATTAGATGATTTTTTAAAACATTTTATAAAGTTTAGGTTTTATTTTTTAAAAGGTGGTCTTTTGAAGTATGGATTGCAGTTTTTCCATCAAGGAAGCAAATAATGGCAATTGTTAACACTGGTGCTGATCACTGACCCTTAAATCTTCTTTCCTTGAGATCATTGGACTATCTGAGTCTGATTCTTTTAGTGAGTCTTCACTAAGAGTGAGTTATAATGATTTATGCAATGCTGTAGAGCAAGTGTAAGATCAAATACTCCAGCTGTGTATATATTAGAGAGACAGCCACGTTGTACTGTATCATTAATCTGCTTATTTCAGTATTCTGTGTCTGACTAATCCCTCATATTGTCCAGGAAGTTAGGAAATTTTTCTACAGTGTGAGAATTTGATGAAATCTGTCCAAACAGGGAAGCACTTTTTTGGGTTATCCTGAAATCTGAGAGATTTATGGTGAATCCTCTGTACAGAAGGATGATAATAATTGTCACTGCAAATGCTAATATTTTCTACACTTTTAAAAGCAAATTTATTTTATTTCTATATTCAGTGAAGTATCAAAACAAGAATTTTCACAATGCTATAGTGCATTTTTAAGAGATGCTGCTGTCTTCCTGTTCGCAACTGTCGTGCAGTGTTCTCCGGAATTTTATTTTTGTTGCTGTTGTTTTAGTGTTCTCTACAGCTCTTTTTGCCAAATTTTTGACCATTGCAGCATTGCTTTTCTTTTTAGGTGCAGCTGTTATTATTCCTGAGGTTAAACATGATGGAATCCTCAAAGAAGAAACATTTCAAAACCTGTTTATACACATTGACAAGGAGCTGTAGAAACCAGGAAGCAAAATTCTTAAAAGTCATATAACTGCATGTACTTAATCATGTGTCATTAAAAGGGCTGTATAGAATGAAGTTAGCATACAGCTTAATTGTTTGTCTTGAAATTCTAACAACCACAGTTCATAGTGAAACTTAGAATAGTTTTTTGCCTTTTTTATCTTTTCTCAAATACACTCTTTTGTCTGTTTGTTTTGTTTTAATGGAGCTTAGACTCTTTTCGGTCTAAGCAAGCAGTACAGAATCCATACACTTGTAACATCTATATCCCTCAAGCATTGTCTCCAATGCCTTGAAAGCCATCTCTCTTTCATGTCCCAGAAAAATAACAGCTTTCATTTGTAATCCAAAGAAAATAAGGGATGAAGAGAAGATTTCTTCAACATTTTAAATTTATGACTTTTGGCAACCCACTAAAACAACTCCTTTGATGTTACCAAAGTTCCCTATGATCTACTGTATATCTAAAATACTATTCAGCCTCTGCTTTGGACTGCCAGAAGTCCCATTTGGCAGAGCCATTCTGTATAGTCTCATTCACTATACTATAACTGCATTCGCAATATATAAAGAATATTGCTTAAAAATCCTTAAAGATGACATAAACCACATCTATAGAGGGTCTCACAAGCCTGCACTGAAAACTCAGTTTTAAAATACATGTTAATATATTTAAATCTGCTTCATCTTTTTATCATTTCATTCATTAGCTAGTGTTCTTAAGACAGGAAAATGATGCAAAGTAATTGTAGTAAAGTAATTGTTTCTTGAAGCTTTGTTATACTATGAAGTGCTTTGTTACAATCTGTGAAAGCTCACTGCGCTTAGACAGACCTGTCATTAAAAGAGCAACGAGGAGAGCATCAAACACCAGAAACTCTTTGAGAAAGACTGAGTCAGAGTATGGTTTAGGCTTTTTTTGCTGGTACATAGGCTAAAGCATTGACATTACTCCATCATATTTTATTCACACAGTTTTATAATATGACAAAGAAATGAGAGAAAGGTGTAATCATGATGAAGAAGGACACAGCTGTCAGGTATAACTGAGAAGCTGGATTAGACACCAGCTACCAGGAGGCAGAATTGCGCACTTAATGAAGGGGCTTAAATTTGCGGAAAAGCAATTGACAGGAGAATATTCAGTTCAAATGCCTACTAATTAGAAACGAGAGATGTCATCAATGATCCTTCTATGCCTGAAAAAAAAATTATGCAATATCATAATTTTTATAGTCCCATATTGTGACTGAAACAGATGAGAAACTGAAATTAGACAGAAGACTGGTATATAAAACTTCTTTTTAAATACTTTAGTGTGGAAGATTCATCACCGGTTTATAATTTAAATTAATATCAGCAGGGTTTGAAATATGTCTCTTTGTGACTTATTTTAAATGAGGAGTTAGGTCTTGGAATTGTGACTACTCTTTTGTGAAATTAAGTTAGCTTCTGCACTGAAACCTTGTTTAAACAGATGCATGGGTGAGCTTGAGGTCCTAACCGAACAAAAACAAAAGGGAGGCTCATAGCTTAGTCACAAGTCAAACAGAATCCTTAAGAAACCTTATTACTCCCTCTTCTCTGATGAAGTGACACTTCAGAGAATTCAGAAAGTCTGCTTTCCTCCTGCTAAACCAAAAATAACTTTATCAAGAGGCCTGTATAAGCCATCCAATAAAAATAAAACAAACCAACACAATCAAAACAGTGGTACTATGCAGCTACAGTGAAACTCTGATGATCTGACCAAATGATAGAAAAATGGAAAACATCAAATCCTCTGTGTATGATGTAATGCTTCATTTAATAGTCAGACTATGACTGCACTACACCAGAATCAGATTAGAACTCCATCTTCCTGAAATGGTGAATTCAGCTGCTGTGTGGTGTTGGAAGAGCAGCAGAGGTCTGGAGGTTTTTAAAATGACTTCAGAGTAAGAAAATCCAAATGCAGTCCCTCTTTCATAATCAAGTACATTAAAAAAATATCAGAGGGAATCAGACAGAAAAACCAAAAATGAGAGGTATTATCAGGAAAGCTGAAAAAAGACGGTATTATTCCAAATATCAGTTACATTTATTCTACAGATCAGTTAAAGGCTTTGATTCCAGAAGGTATCTAGCTGTCTAATAATGAAAAGTAAATTATACCAAAGCCAAATGAGTTTTCTTCAGCCATATGCAAAAGATAAGATTTACTCACAGAAAAATACCAATGTAGCTTTTCCTTTAAACTACCCTCAGTCTAACATCAATATTAATAATAAGTTCATGTTTAATATGTTACTTTATATCTGTTTTCTGTGAATATTTTCTCTGTATAATGAGAATTTTTGACTTTTCTTTTAGGGATCATTTGATAATCTCTAATAGATGCCGAGATATTTTGTTCCCTTTTCTGAAATCCTACTGTACTTCAAAAGACATGATGACTTTTGGGAAATACTATTTACTGACTTTGCAACTTATAACTTGAGCTTGTAACTCCCTAGTAAATGAGTTGCTTCTTTAGCAAGAGAAGTAGATTGCAGAACAATCAAGTAGAGTTAATGCTGCTACTGCATGTTAGGAGGCTTTAGGATTGATGCTGAGACAGACACAATTCCACAACATCAGCATGGGGCTACTCCAGTAGGATAAAATAAGTGTTTAGAAAACATGTCAGTGGAAAGGCAGCTTTATAGTTGGCAAAATATCAGAACTGCTAATCTGGAAATAAACAGAAGGGTCACAACCACCATGCCTTGGCTGACTGGCATAATGTGAAAATGTACAATAGAACAAGAACGCTTAGAATAGATGTTAGGAAATGAATCTTTACTGAGAGGACAGGAAGGCACTGGAACAAGTTGTCCAGAGAAGCCCCATCCCTGGAAATGTTCCAGGCCAGGTTGGATGCAGCCCTGAGCAAACTGATTGAGTGGCTGTTATACAGGCCCATGGGTGTCCCTGCACAGGTCCTTTAGGTCCCCTCCAGCCAAATATGATTCTATTTAGAAGTTACCTTCTGTGTTTGGTTTTTTGTTTTCTTTTTTTCTGGCAGGATGGGGAGGAAAGAGAGCATTTTTAATATTTGCCTACTCTAGGCAGGAGGCCAAATGGTAGGGGAAAAAAGTCATTTAAATGAGGCATAGAAGTTTATGTCTTCTGTAGATTGCATTGTTACAAAAGAGAGATTTTGCTGACAAAGTTTAAAAAGGCACTAATCAAACTCCTCCTGGTAATAATAATGAGTAATTCCATATCAGAATGTGGTACTGAAATTCACTACAATATATAAATTACGATGCACACAATATTACTTCAAAAGGATCAATTAAAGCAATTATACAATCACTTCATTGTAACTTCCCTGCTGGTCAGTTGATAATGTAATGAATGTTTTCAATATTCCATTTATGCTGAGGGAATTGAAGTGTTTGGAATATAAGGTTGATAACAGTGTTCTAATAAGTCTACATAAAGATGCATATTAACACATCTACTTACATACAATTTCTTTTAATTATTTGCTGTAGCATGAATAATTTTTTTCATTTAGCACAGACTTGAGAATCTCTCTGAGATGGATATTGATGAGGTTTTTTAACAAAATACATGCTTTTAAAGTGTGAGAAAAATATAATACAATTGACCTTCCAGTACTATTTTTGAACAACATAAACAGTGATTATTAGTTGTTTGTTATCAGTGGATTCTATTTGTGTAAAATCCAGTTTAGTAAACATGATGTAATCTCTATTTAAGCTCGAAGAAAATGGTACACAAAATTACCCTTTATTATCAAATAAAACATAGAGTTCTATTTTAAACCAAATAAAATTTCTATTTTAAAATCAGTCATTTTGGACACTGCTCTAACCAAAGAATTATTGTCCTCTGAAATAAAATACAATGAACCCTTTAATCTTAATAGGAAAAAACCAGATTACTTTCTATTTCTTCCGATATTCTAAAATTGAAACAAAAAAATCATTTTTAGCAATTATCTTTAAGAAAACATAAACAATACAAACTTCTTGTTAATTACTCAAAATTTAAATGTGTGCACTCCAATTTGTTTATTAATTTGGCTGGACTAGAAAAGTAGCTTGAAATCTCCCACTTCAAAATGGATTAAGAAAAAACTGCTAATAAAAGGAGTATTCCAAATGTTTCTGTCTGTCCACTTAGCTCTCCACAGTGTTTTCTAACAAGTGTCTGAAGACTTCATCGCCTGGCTTGTGGCTTTTGTTAGACTCATGATAAAAAATTCTAAGAGAAAAGAAAATGAAAGCATAGTATCTGAGGAAGCTGGACAATTTTCTGTTATGGTTGCCATATTAGTGGGCTGGGCAATCAGCAACTATAAGATATTTACTGTGTGCCAACTGTATAAAGTTTAACAAAGACAGGTGCCATATTCTGCACCTGGGATGGAGCAATCCTGGATGTATGGACAGACTGGGGAAGGAGAGGCTGGAAAAGAGTGCCAGGAAATGGACCTGGGGTTCCTGGTCAATGGCAACTTGACCATCAGTCAGCAGTGCCCTGGCAGCCAGGAGGGCCAATCCTGTCCTGAGGGCATCAGGGACAGCGTGGCCAGCTGGGCAAGGGAGGGGATTGTCCTGCTCTGCTCTGAGCTGGGTCAGCCTCACCTTGAGTGCTGGGGGCAGTTTTGGGTGCCACAAAATAAAAAAATATATTAACCTATTAGAAAGTGTCCAAAGGAGGGCAACAAAGATGTGAAGAGCCTTGAGGGGAAGCCATATGAGGAGTGGCTGAGGGCACTTGGTGTGTCCAGCCTGGAGAAGAGGAGACCAAGGGGAGACCTCATTGGAGTTACAACTTCTCCGTGAGGGGAAGCACAGGAACAGACACTGATCTCCTCTCTGGTGATCAATGACAGGACCTGAGTGAATGGCCTGAATTGTATCAGGGAAAATTTAGGTTAGATATTAGGAAAAAGGTCTGCACCCATATGGCTTGGCACTGGAACAGGCTCCCCAGAGAACAGGACACAATAGCAAGACACACAGAGCTCAAGGAGTGTTTGGAAAATGTTTTCACAGATATGTTGTCATTCTTGAGGTTGTCCTGTGAAGGGTCAGAACTTGGACTTCAATGATACTTGTGGCTTGGCTTCCTTCCAATTCAGGATATGCCATGACACTGCTTCATACTAAATAAAAAAAAAAAAAAAAAAAACAAAAAAAAAAAAACAACCCAAAACCATCATAGCAGAGAGCTGTAAGTTTATAAATATTTATCAAATAATTTTAAAACATTATTAAAACTCCTTATTTCTTTCAAAGTGACAGACTTTGATGCTTTAATAAAAGTTTGCTTTTTCCTAGGTCTATGATTGCAGGTACTCTTCTACTTAATTCCACCATATGGAAGCGTTCTGCCAACAGGACAAAGAGGACAGGGTTATACTCCTTCCTGTTGTTTTCCTTTTTGTTTCTAGTAATGGAAACAGGATATGCATGACCTGAAATTGAAGCAGTGTAACTTTCCCTTTCTTGCCAGCCAACAATTCTTATCGTTTGGCAGCTAAAATTCACAGGTATTATTCAGAAAGGTAGCAACAACTTTTTCATTCAAGTTCTTTAAGATGTTTCTGGAGTGAAAAGTAGCTTCACCTAAATAACATAAATATGTTTGATTAGATGCAAATATTTTGTAAATAATAGCTTTAAAAGACATGTCCATATTTTAGTTTGAATGCAGTCTCCTTAGCCTCTCCTAATTTCCTCTAAGAAAGAAGAAATTTACCTAATATCTTAATTTCTCCTAAAAAGTAGAAAGGGAGGAATAAAACCGTTTTATTCAATTATTTAAAAGTCAAACCCAAAGTTCTGTGCCTGGGAAAGTGGGGCCTCTGCACCAGAGCAGGAACTGGGCAGCAGCTTTCTGGGAAAGACCCTGGGGTGGTGGTGGGCAGCTTGATGTACACGAGCCTGTGTTTGAGTAGAAGAAAATGTGTCCAACAGCTCCCAGGGTGTACTGAGAATTGCCCCTCCCAGTAAGGAAGCTGAGCTTGGTCAGCCTGGAGAAGGCATGGCTTTGGGGGCCCAACACCTCCCCAGCCTCTTTGAAAGGTCATCAAAGAGAAGGATATAAGCTCCTCACATTGGTGCAGGATGGGAGGGTACACATCAACAGGTTCAAGTTGAAATAAGGGTGGTCTGGGCTGAGTAGAACAGAAAAAAAACCCTTTTTACTTCAAGGATAATCAAGCATTACAGCAGACTGCCTTCATAGATTATAGAAACTCCAGAAGTCAGATTTTTTTAACATTTAAAATGTGTATTCAACTTTGTAGACAATAATTTCTGTGAAAATTATTTTTCCTTTTAGTATAAAAGTTTATAAAATCAACGAAAAAGAAAGTATTTAAAATCCAGTGTATACAAACTCCATTAAATTTCTGAAGAGAAATTTCTATTGGAATGAAAACTCAAGTCCATCCACTAAGAGATTAATTTGTCCCTGTAGCCACTCTCAAATTGTTTTGAGAAATTAAATTAAGGTTTGTAAAAAAGTTGTGTTAGTTCAAAGGTGCTAGATTTTATTTGTACTCTGCCAAACTACTTTGTGAGATAGTAGAGTATAATTTTGTTGTAGAAATTGGAAAGATTTACTCACCTAAAGATTTGCTTCTAAAATCCAAAATGTTTAAAAGATGGTAATGTGTCAAAGGAGTACCAATCTGATCCACACTAGAATTTCCTTACAGTTTAATCTCATGATAACTTATACTGTATAGCTTTCTACCCATAATATGTGAAATAATCCACTCTACAAATTTACAAATTTAAATTATGAAGTCCTATTTCATATTCAAATGAAGACTATGTGTCTGAATTTCAGCTGTAAGTGTAAAAGCATAATTGTATTCTGAGCTTCATGGTTTTGTTGTTATTTTCTTTTTTTTTTATTATTCTTGGGTGATGCTTTACCTTTTACAGCTCTGTTCTTTCTGAGGTCCTTGCAACTAATGATTTGTCTTACAGGCATGTGTTTAAACATTAAGAATGGTTTTAAAAGGATGAATTAGGGAGACTGTCTGGTAAGTGCCTTTTTACCATCTAATTCTGGGCATCACTAAGTTGCTTCTTCTCATTTATTGTGTCAATATCAGCACATGAAGACCAATGAACTTCTGGCAGTCATCCTGGACTCTGAAATGAACAGATGCTGGCACCTGAGGTAGATGTTAACACTTCTTTGATGTGGGGTATTTCTTCCTCTATCTTATGGCAAATCATTCTAGTTGTGCTAATTTACATGAAATGCCACACAAAGAGTTCAGCACAGAAAATAAATGTCCAGTGCAAGATGGCATCAGACAAATATTTGGACCTTAAAGAACCATCCCCGGAGGGAAAAGAATCCATTTGATCCATTAATAATGAGAATTTACTCTTTGATCCTTTCTGTTCCTGTTACATCAGAGAAAAGCATGAAATAAAACATCTTGTGATATGTGTCAGGTGTTTCCAAAACAGCAAGCAAAGCACTTATAATCTTGAAAACAAAAATGTTAGGCAAGATCTAAAATAGATTCAGTATCAAAACTTCACAGCCCAAAACAATGTTTCTCAGTGCCTTCTCTCTCTCTCATGCTTTAGATCACATAAATTAAATGCTCATAAAAGATAAAAATACTCTCATAATAAAAAATATAATAAAAAATGACATGGTGGGTCTTTCATATTCATAGTAAAAATAATCTTCTCTATATTAGAAGAGGAAAATAATTCAGGATTCATCAAAGAGTATGATATTTTCTAAGCTGTAACCAACTTGGCAATTTTGTGGCAGAATTCATAAAAATTTTCATAAACATTTCTTGAGATAGCAAGAGAAGATTTCACATCTGTTGGCAAGTTTTGGTTTTTCTTAAGACTAGCCAGACACACACATCTGTTCTCTGGACTAGGATAAGCTGAATATGGATCTTGCAACCATATGTCATCAGGACATTGTGCCAATACATTTGAAGTGCAGGTCCAAGATCAGCACCAGAGAAGGAGGGCAGCTGAGGGCAGCAGAGCTTCAATTGCAGAGAAGGTTGTGAGGCAGATTGTTTGGATACCACTAAGGAATAACATCATTGCTTAACCAGAAATTTTAATATAATGGTGTTCGCATATTAAAATTTGACATGAAATGTCAAAATCACAACTTTATTTGGATTTCTTTTAAGATGCTGCTTGCTTAAAAACAATGTATATTTATCATTTTCATGCAAATGTGAAACAAAGAAAATATCAGAATACTGCACATTTTTCATGGATGAAAAGCCTGATCACTGACCCTTTTGCTCATATAATAACATTTCTCTCATTAGAAAGACATATACAAAAATTATTTTGGTTAAATCTATATGGTTCTAATGACGCATGTAGACAAACTTAGTGTTACATGGAAATTTTTTTTTATTTATACTTCATTGGTCTTAAAATTCCCTAGGAAGTGATTGGGTACAATGGAAGATGTCTCAGTAAGTAAAGCTTCCTGAAAAGAGTTTTGAATAAGGCGCTATGTGATTGAGTCAGCATAATAAGAGCAAAATGGGGCCTCCTAGAACACTACTAGTTCATACTGACCTGCCCTTTGTCATGTATCTACATGCAGGCTGATGTGTAAGATTAATATCAAAACAGAAAACAGAATAGATTTAAAAATTAGTTAATTCCATACCAATTTTACAATTGCAAATTAAACTTACTCAGTTTATACCAAAGAAGACGAGGTGTGCTTACATGATCTCTTTTGTTCTATTGACTCAATTTTCCATGTCATTGAACCCCAGCCAAGAAGTTGCAACAAATGGCTATGGAAAGTGAGGAAGAGATTGGTACCACCTTAAAACTTCATCATGGTTCTGAACAAAATACCGCAATCTTTCTCCATTAACAAAAACTAGGATCAAAACTGGTTTCTGTTGCATTAAAAAACAGGTCAGTGTACTTCATGCGAGAAACATGCAACTTTATGAACTGTCATCACTTTTCCAGAGAATGTACAAGATCTGTTGCTTCTATTTCATTAAAGCTACAGTTTTGAAATGCCCAGTGGGTGTAAGATTAGTGTAACACAATTTCTCTCCACAACACCAATGTGCCTGTTTTCATGCTCCAATTGTCTGTCAGATTTCCCTTAAGACTGGTAGAAAAATGTCTGTCAAAACTTGGACATTCCTCAAAGCAAATGACTCACATAGAAAAAATTGAATAATAATCAAAAGAATAGGTAGTGTGAATAACAACACAGAAGAATGAAAGCAAAATCTGTGTATACCTTAAAAGAAAATTGTACGGAGTTTAAAAATCACTGTAGGAAAATTAGCTCATCTGAAATTGCTAACTAGCCCCACAAATCCTATGAGATACTTGTATATATGAGAAGCTGTACATATTTTATTGGAATTTTTCCAGCTAAGGATTTATAAATAAAAATATCTATTGTTTTCTACATCTCTTTCAAGTAATATCTAATAAAAATTCAATAGAGTGTGTTGTATGCAATCTGTAAACAAGCATCTGTATGCTATGGAGGGACAAATTAAGGACAAATAAGAGCTCAAGGCTTAAGATGCATTCTATTTTAGAAAATAATTTATTAGAAGTTTATTTATTTATTTTTAGTAAGTTATCTTTTTGAAAAAAGATCCATATTTCTTACATTTAACATTAAATACCACAGAATGACAGAGACAGAAATTAGAGGACTATCAGTGAACGTAGAGAGACTTATGCCTGTCTCTTGCTGCTGCTGTAGAGATTTATGCCTTCAATCTGCACTAATTGGGGGGTTCTAGAAGTAAATTTTTCTTTCCTATGGACATTAATTTCCTGTAGTGGTCCAGGAACTTTTATTTATCACTATCAAATCTCAGAGTTACAAAGTTATTGAAGGCTCTGAGGAGAACTGACAGCAAGTTTGTCCTCATGACTGTAAATCTCTAATCAATACCTTCAGATGATCTCTAATCAACAGTTTTCAATTTTTTTTTCATCAGTTTTGATGTTCCATTCTTTCTTCAAATTTGTCATGGCTGAATCCTTTGACTTCTTGATAGCAAGACCAAGTTCTAACAGTAAAGACTAGGTTTTTTAAAGGTTTTTTTTCAGGGTTGTTTTTCTGTTTATTTTTAAAGGAATTTTTAAATAAAATATAGGAATGAACCAATCTTTTGCCATATATTTGCCATATAACAACTTTTCAATTAAAATGATGCATTGTCTGTATAGAACTGCAATCAAAATGGTAAGTAGATATCTGGCAATATAGTGACCTAACTGGTCTGAATGAGCAATTTTCTTCCCACAATTAAAAGTTTACAATTTCCTTTAGTATGGTTTTAAACCTAGGACTAAGGAAGGATTCAGGAATTAGATTTTGGCAACAGCATATTCTAAGAGAAAGACTTTAAGCTGAAAGATTTTGAGCAAGGGTGCAACATTCTGCAGGGTTTAAACTAAAATATTAGATTTAGGGGAGTTTTTTTGAAGTGTGAACAACATATTTTTTGGGCAATGAGTTGCTGTTAATGTAGTTTGCATTAGAGGTGGAAATGGGAAGACAACACTTGAACATTTATCCCTAGTATATACGTTTGCAGTGATGCAAGCAAGGAAAGCAACTTCTGCTTTATTCTCAATTAAAGAGAGGTTTTGAAAATAAAATCACATTTGGTATCAACTGAAGATGTAAAAAAATGGGTTTGTAACATTTTTCAGACTACATGGAATACTGCACAGATGTGATATTGCTTTTAGTGTGTTGTCATCTCAATTATCCTGAAGTGTCCACAGCCTCCTCTGAACTGGAGAAACCTGGCAGCTGAAATGAGTTCTGTGTTCCAGAGCCATTAGTAGCCACTATTGAATCCTCTGAAGACCATCACACTTTCACTAGACAGAATTTAGGCATTGGAATCCATGTGTGTAAAGATAAGTTGTCACACAGGAAATATTGAGATGGAAGTCTCAGCTCAACAGGTCAAACCAGAAACTGAACAAGAGGTTATTTCTATGGTACTATCAAAGAGTTATGCTGAAAAACTGAACATCTCAAGATGTTGATTTCTATGCATACATTAATGCACTTTGTTCAATTTCTAAAGAAATTAATAAATAGGTAGACTAAATGCTTCAACATGAACAGGCTGGTGGCTACATAGGAAGGGAACAAAGACATTCACAAGTGGTAAAGTCACTGTGTTAATTTTTCAGAAGATTAACTAGAGGGCTGTATTCCAAAGATGGTGTCACAGTTTTAATCTTCCAAATCTGAATAGGAGTGTAGATAGTGAAGTGCTGACCTAAACACTTAGCTATTAATCAGCTTGTCTAAAGTCACATTTTTAAATAAAATCAGCCTCAAATATTCCCTGATCTTTAGTCCAGCTGCCACATTATGGCCTGTGTCTGCAAGGCTAAACTTGCTTCTTACATTATAGCATGGTCTCACCTATACTACTGGCTGTGACCAGCTGCTGGCCTGTACTGCCCTTCAAATCATTCCTGGGAATTGTTTAGAGGAGGACAAGTTACTTGGGCTACAGAAATGTTAAGAAAAATGCTAAACATGAAAGAGAAATCCCCATTTAGTTTAATGCAAAGTCAACTAATTTATACTCTTTTTTCAAATCACATATGTTTAAATAAATCACATTTTCCTTTTGAATTGGGTGGTGGGCTTCAAAGCAAAGTCAAAAAGGTGCAACCTGTGGCCACAGTCTTCAGTGAGATGCTTTCAAATATCTTGACTTCACCATTTTTCTGCTAGTCATCTAAATTGTCTGCCTGTTCAGCACAGATCAATATGATGAATTTTATCAAATGGAGCAGCATTTCTGTCACAGGAAAGCAGCCACTGGTTGCATACTGTATGAAACATTTTATGGATGTGTTTGGCAAGCTCTGGGAATTCATACTGGATGGATGCAGGAAAAGTACAGAAAACAGCTCCAGGAATCTGTGGAATAAATGTTCAAAACTGAAATACATGACAACATGAAAGGTGACTCAAGAAACAAGCCAGACCTAATTGCTTGAGGTGGCTGTTTGTTCCCTCCGTAATTATGGATTTTGTATTCCCACTGTTATCCTCACATTTCAAACTGCAGCCTTGAAGAGATTTGGAGTTCCTCTGCTCTCAGACAGTGTCTGAATTGTATCACAATGTTACATTTAGATGTGATTTGCGCAAATAAGTTTTCAGGGAGTTGGCAAAGCGTTCCTAATCTGCTCTCAGGGAGGATACACAGTGACTGCACAAGAAAACTAGAATTTATTCCTTTATCCTTGTAGCTGCTTCTTTTAGTATTTGAGAATGAGCAACTGGGTGATTTTATGTATTCTGCTGTTTATATTTTACCTGTTCTACTGAGAGTTATGAGTTCCTAAGCAATGTAAAACATGGTGTTCTTTACTAACAAGGTGCATTCAGGGAAAATTAATTAAAGGCTTGGCAATTTCTAAGCAGATAACTTGCTGTTCATACTGGCCATTTAACTGTCTGCCCAAATGGCTAGTCAAGACAAAATCTGTGTCTGGCTAGTATTAATGGTACTTTCTACTCTGCAGCCATTGTTCTCTGACATATTTGAGTCATGACCTAATAGAGAAAAAACACTGACTAGTCAATGGTAGTGATGTACCGTGACATAAATCCAAAACACAGGAGTCTTTCTTTTGATGTTATTATTCTATAGAAACTCCAATCAATTCTTAATAAAACACTTTCAAAAATGTGGCAATTATAACAGTTAACTACACATAGACACTGTAACAAGTTGTCTAAAACTTTTCAATTTTAACCCAGAAAAATTCCCAGAGGCCAAAAAGCTCTCTTCACTTTCATAAGTAAAAGTTATATAAAAATAATCAGAAAATGTCTTCAAAGAGACTCTAAAAAGCAGCTGGCAGTTCTGACTGTTGTACATGTACTCACCTCTTTTCTACCATCTAGTTTTTTGGCTTTAGCCTTGATTTATTAAATCTCATCTATTCCCACCTATCATGCTGCTGAACATGCTGCTGCATTTACTTAATCTTGGTTGTCATAAATCTATTCTCAATCAACTTTAAGCTATTAGCAAAAAACCCTCCAGTTTAAAAGTAGGATGCATGCTGTCTGATACTTTTCTAGCTTATCCAATAGAACTAAAGAACAAAGATTAAATAGAGCTTTATTAGCTTGTAGCTTACATCCTCAGTTATTCTTTAGTTAACAAAAAGTAAGCAACAGTCTGAAGAATGAAAAAAGTCAAAAGCATTATTTGGCTACACTTAAGCAGATTAACTTAAACTATAATGGTCTGAAATCATACTTTTAGCCCTGTTCTTACTAGCATCTATAAAAATATAAAGTGATTACATGTTAAATATTATTTGCTGTTCCTAACTAAGACAGTCAAGTTCACAATTTTCTATCAGAGAAAAATGTTTGAATATAAAAAAGCACAGATGAAAACTTTGAGGTGCTAATTTTATTTATTTATACTACATTGGAATCTCTGAGCTGTAATACAGTGAGTTACGTATAATTAAAGGCAAAAGTACATGTCCCAGAGACCTTTTTGCTATAGTTTCCTGCCAACACTGTGAGAAACCTCTTAAAAAATCAAGATAAAAAAAACCTGTGGAGATGTTACTTTATCACAGCAATTTAATCTACAACACATCATGTGTTTATTACTGCTCCTAATCATATTTATTCAGCCTCTAAAATCTTAGACATCTCTTAATGCTGAGAAGGAACCTTGTGCACAAATGAAACTGGGATTGAATTGCAGTCCAGCTTTGAAAATTACAAGGCCTGAAATCTTCATTTACACAGAAACACTCCAGGCATGTGGAGTCAGGAATCTCTTCACATTATTCTCATTGCAGGATCAGGATCTTATTAAAGGCATGATTAGATATAATTGATTCCTTTATTTCCTCTCCTGTCTATTTAGCTGCTTTTCCTTCACCAAAGAATTGAGAATTCTCACCTTGGCAAACAGCTGATGAGTCAATGTTAAGAGTAAAATAAACAATCATCAAAGTTTTATTCTTATAAAAGACAAAAATCTAATTTTATTAAATAAGAGTAGGAAATAGCTAAAATTGTTATTTAAATTTCCTCATTCTTAAATTCTTTAAATCTTGAATTTAAAATAACATTTTTTATAATACTGAATGTCTAAGGTTTTGGTTTTTAAATTTTAACTTAACTCCTAGAGTTCTGAATATAAACAAAAGATTTTGAAACTGTATCCAGAATTTAAAAATTCAAAGAAATCCACAAAAACTTCTAGAAAAAATTCTAGAAAAAATTCCCACCTTCAAAATTTTATAAAAAGCTGAAACAACAGTTCAACCTATTTGACTATATAATTAATCATTCTGAACTACAGTTGAATATATTTTTAAATTTATAAAATTAATTAATTTTATTTCAAATACACTAGCAAAAATTCTTCTTGGAAGCAACTCATGCTGTAATACTACAGTTCAACCAAAAGTAGAAAGAAGAGCTTGTTATTTAAAGTACTAGATATAAAACATTCATAAATAAAAAGGAAATATTTTATTACTGTGAGTGAAATTTACATCTATTATTGATATGCCTGCCACATTTTTGATGCATTTTCTGTCTAAATATTTAAGTATAAAAAGTGTGAGAAAACTTATATGTTTATTTTGAAATACTTTGGAAAATGTAACAACATCAAACTTTTATACAAAATTCACATGCAGCCCTAGAGCTGATGAGGATCACCTAATGTTACAGCACCCAGGGTCCCATTTTCCATAGGAATTGGCATTTGGGGTTGAACAAAATACTGTAAGTAGTTTCTGACTCCCCTAATGACAATACCTTTCTCATTCCATCCCTTAAGACAAAAGTCATCCATGTCCTATGATACCAAGTCCTTAAGATGAATCAACCACAGAATGAAGACATCTGGTGTTTAGAAAACAAGGGACTTTACAAACACTAGATATCGGAAAAAAAAAAAAAAAAAAAGCTAGGTACAATATGAGTGCTGACAGACTGTATGTTTAATAGGTAAATCCTAGCATGACTTAGAGCTGAACAAATTCTACTCTCATACCACTCCATTCACAAAAATAAAGTACATTCATTGCTTGAATACTGCATTGTTAAATTTCAGTCAGGAATGTTCTACAAAATCTTCATATATCAAATCACCCCAGAAAAGTTAAATGCCATCTGGCACATTAATTAAAACATTAACAGTGATTTTGAATTTCATAAAAGAGAGGAATATGCATTCCACAATCACTCCAAATTATACTGAGATTTTCTGAAGAACAAGTTCAGGTTTTGAATGACTTATACAATATATTCTCTTAGCTGTCCTTTATTACTTTTTACATCTGAACCACCTTTCAAGATCATTTCAAGACTGGCTGATGTTCAACAAATTATAGTGATTGAGCAGGCAGATGATACCATATAATAAAGCCTGCATCCAAGCAGAAATATGTAACTATTATGCCAGGATGAATTGGAAAAAATGAATTTACAATTGAAAAATGTTGAGCAAGTGTTCTCAAAAAAAGTACCATGTCCCTGCATAGTTGCAGAATGGTCAATCCATTAAAATACAAAAAGAGAAAACATCAGCTCTGTCCTACTAACTGTTTAACAACTGCTTTACATACCAGTTAGAAAAGTAGAAAGCAGATTTCCTGGAAACCTGTGAAATGAAAAAAAAAAATAGGTATGATTTCATATATTTTTTAATCTAACATTTCTCTGTGGGGAACTAAATGGAAGAAATGACACAGTTCTGACACTCTCACCATAGAACGTTCACAGCAAACAGTGAAACATCATGATTGATGATCACAAAAGCTTCCAATACATTTGAAAAAGTACCATAAATACCACAAGTCCATTAAACCATTAAATCATTAACCAATAAATCTAGATTAATGTCTATATTTTTTCCAGATTGCAAACCTAATTGGGTCCATAAAAAAATAAAGTTATAATGAATTATCTTAACATTTCTTTCTTAATAATGGTGAGAGTGGAGAGAGAGAAAGAATGAGA
The DNA here is from genome assembly GCF_028551555.1 of Melozone crissalis. Classification (NCBI taxonomy): domain Eukaryota; kingdom Metazoa; phylum Chordata; class Aves; order Passeriformes; family Passerellidae; genus Melozone; species Melozone crissalis. Next base: position 53,403,169 of record NW_026535791.1, on the reverse strand, counting down.
CAAGATAGTAAGGAACAAAACATCACAGTAGTGAAATAACTCAATATTGAGACATTTCCACATGCAAAATCTTGACAGTGTGCTGAGGTCTTTGTGAGAAGTTGAGATCTCTGGTCCATCAGTAAGGAAGACATCAATGATCAATCTACAGGCTTAACTGTCCTCTTTTGGTTTCAGTTGTCATTTAGGATTTACTTTACACAGGCCATCTCAGAATTAACAGCCTGAAAAGACGATCTCAGCTCATCGCTCACAATTTAGCTTATGGTACAGTCCACTCAGAAAATAGTAAAAGTAACAAAGAACTGCTAGATGAAGAACACTCTTTGCTAAAGATGGGGATTGTAGGTGCTCATAGACATTTATCTGCCTTAAGGATCTCATCTCCTTTAATTTTGTATCTTTGTAATTTTGCTCTTAAATGCATACTTAAAGAAGGGTCCTTAATGTGAAGCAAAATTATTTATTCAGTTAAAGTCCTTCACCCTACAAAATAATTATTCTTTTAAAAGTTAAAAAATAATTCTTTTAAAAGTAAAAAAAATGCCATGAATCAATTGTAGGAGGCTTGTTTATTTGTTTGTTTGTTTTTAATATAGATTTATCATAGTTTGTTCGTCTCCCTCTTAACAGCTCTGCTACATTTTTTGTAGTGTGTCGGGTTTTTTTTTTACAAGGTACTTTAGAATAGTAATTTTTATCAGTGACATCCTTCAAGAGAACAGTTCAAATTAGATAGCTGCTAAATTGGGGCAATTATGTGTTTTATTACATACTGATTTGACTAACTAAAGATAGGTAATTTTTACACTGTGACTGAAAATGCTAAATATCCAACCTATTTTTGCTACTTCATTTAATAATAATGAATTTTCAGAACCAGAATAATTCGCCCAAATAAAATATCATTATTAGTCAAAATTATAGTTTTCAATGTCAGAACAAAGCAAATAAAACTAATTATTGAAGACTACTAAGAAATTATAGAATAACAGAATTATAGAAGAGCTTTGGTTGGAAGGGACCTTAAACATCATGTAGTTAGAACCCTCCCCTTCATAAAGAGAGATAACACCCCCTAGACCAGTTTGTCAGTCCCATTGAGCCTGGCCTTGAACACTACCAGGGATCAGGCATCCACAGCTTCTCTGGGTGACTTGTTCCAATGTCTCCCCAACTCCATGGTAAAGAATTGTATGCTTAGATCTAATCCAAGCCTACCCTCTTTCAGTTTAAAGCCATTACTCCTTGACCAATCACTACCTGCCCTTGTAAAAAATCCCTCTCCATTTCTTGTAGCCCCCTTCAGGTACTGGAAAGTTCTGCAAGTCCTCACCATAGTTCTCTTGTCCAACCCCAGCTCTCTCATAGGAGATATGCTCCATCCTTATCATGTTTGTGGCCTTACTTTGGACTCACTCCAACAGGTCTTTGTCCTTCTTATGCAGAAGGCCAAAGAGTCAGCTGTAGTCTCCTAGCAGTGGGGTCTTCTGACAATGTAGTAATGGGGGAGAATCACCTTCCTCAACCTTCAGGCCATGCTTCTTTCGATGCATTCCAGGATACGGTTGGTCTTCTTGGCTGAAAGTTCATAGTGTTGAATTGTGTCAAGCTTCTTACCCACCAAGAGCCCCAAGTCTCTTTCCTCAGTGGTGTTCTCAGTCCATTCTCTCTCCAGCCTGTATTTGTGCTTAAAATTGCCCTGACCCACATGCAGGACCTTGCACTTGGCTTCGTTGAACTTCATGAGGTTCACATGGGCCCAACACTCAAGCCCATCAAGGTCCTTTTTCCCCACCAGTGTTTGAGCGCCACCACACAAATTGATGTTCTCAGCAGACCTGCTGAGGGGTGCAGATGTTCCCACTCTGCATGTCTCTGAATAAGGTGTTAAATAGTGCTGGTCCCAATGCCAGGTCCTGAGGAACACCTCTTGTCACAGGTCTCCACTTGGATGTCAAGCCACAACCCATTGAGTGTGACCTGTCAGACATCAAATTCATTTGTGCAGTACAGAAACAAGGATATGATGTGGGACAGTGTCAAATGCTCTGCAAAAATGGAGGCAGGATACATCAGTTACTCTTCCCCTTCTCACCAATGCTGTAACTGCATTGTAGAAGGTCCTTAGTGATGCCATGCTGCCTGCCCATGGCATCCTTATTTTTCCCATGTGCCTTAGCAGAACCTTCTCCATCATCTTGCCATGCACCAAGGTGAGACTGACTGGCCTGTAGCTCCCCAACTCATACTTTTTAGTCTTTTTTAGAAATGAGGATTATATTTTCCTTTTTCCAGTCAGTGATACCTACACTAGAATGCCAAAACATCTAAAATATGACGGATATTGACTTAGACACTTCACCCACTGGTTCTCTCTTTCCTTGATACATAGTGGAAATTACATACTAATATTTAATGCATGTACACACAGAGATAATTTTTTATTCATTTGCTAGGGAAGAAATGAGGAGACACTCCACTAAAGCTGTTCCTGAGATTTGACAGAATATTCTCTCCATTTTTCTTCTGTTTTTTCAAAATGAATTATACTTCTAATTTTGTTCTTTAGACTTAAATGATAGCTGGAGAATTTGGACATGGCAGTGTACTAGATCACAGAACATTATGTACAAATACATGAGTCTCTGAATTCTGCTTGTTTCATTTTGCACAAACGGCCATGCATCATTAAAACAAATATACAATTCTTAAGAACAGATTTTTAAACTTTGAAAGCTGAATGGATAAAAGGCAAACCTATGTATATTAATATGTATATCAAAAAAACCCAAAATAAACATTTTTCTTTTGCCTATTTTAAATTTTAAAACTATAAATCAAATACTCACAAAATAAATATGGTCACAAAATGAGCTTGTTTTCAGAAAGTCTTCTTCTGTATTTAACTGTATTTATGCTGTATTTAACAGCATAAGTAGCACAAATGGAAAAATAGCATAAATAACAGGAAAAATAGTGTGCTTTCTGACTTCAAGTCATTATTAGCAGAAAGTTTTTAGCTTGTAAAATGTTGAATTATTTTTGTGATTTAAAGCATGAAGTGCATAATTTTTGATTGCTCCTTTCTGACTGCTAAAAATTAATATATTTTTAAGTTTTTATAAAAACACTAACTCCTCATAACTTGCATATAAAAAAAAAATTAATACCTCAGTACTACATCTAAAATACAAATATTATTTTCTAGCATAAAATTCCCAAGAAAATTATTTCTGTTTCTTATAGTGCTTTGGATGAAGACCAATGTTTATACCAAAACAGAGAGAAGAGAGAGTTCATTTTAGTAACATTCAAAAAAAGCTGGCCAGGCATTTGACAGTTCCTTATTTGAGCAATTTCTTCATATATTTCTTGAAGGAACTACACAGATACTTCTGGCCAAGTCTGCAGTGTCACATAAATATTGAATTCGTTACCCTGATATTATTTCCAACAGAGACAAACCTTTCTTAGTAGTGCCCAGTGACAGGATCAGAAACAATAGGCACAAACTGAAATGAAGGAAATTCTAATTGAACATAAAAAGTCCCTCTTTTATTGTGAGAATGGTTAAACCCAGGAACAGGCCTCCTAATGAGATTGTGGAGTCTCGGTTGTGGAGATTTCAGAACAAAACTGAATGAGGTCCTGAGCAATGTAGTCTAGCTGACCCTGCTCTAAGTAGTAGTTTGAGTTTAGCAATCCTAGAGATGCCTTCCAGCCTTACTCATTCTATGAGAGTCTGGTGTAAAATATTTCCCTTTTGGACAGCTTAAGCAAATAAGCTGTTCTACTGTAATGGGCTTATTTGATGTACCTGTTCCTTTATCGGTGAGGTAGTTGAGAGGATCAGGTACCCCTTCAGTCAGGTTCAGGGGGATCAAGTGCACCTTAGTCAGATGACATGGAGTTAGGCAGGAGTGTTGATCTGCTAGAGGGCAATCTGCAGAGGGATCTGGGCAGGCAGGGTCGGTGGGCTGAGGCCAATGATATGATGCTCTACAAAGTCAGGTGCCAGGTACTGCACTTGAGTCACAACAACTCCATGCAGTGCTCCAGGCAGGAGGAAGAGCATCTGGAATGTGGCCCAGCTGAAAACAACCTGGAGGTGCAGGTCAACAGCCAACTGAACATGAACCAGTGTGTGCCCAGAAGGCCAAGAAGGACAGTGGCATCCTGGATTGTATCAGCAATAGTGTGGCCAGCTGACCGGAGCAGTGATTGCCCCTCTGTACTCGGCACTGGTGAGGTGAGGCCACACCTTGAAATCTGTGTTCAGTGTAGGGCTCCCCAGTACAAGACATTGAGGGGCTGGAGCATGCCCAGAAAACAGCAGCAAAGCTGGTGAAGAGTCTGGAGCACTAGTCTTATGAGGAGAGGGTGAGGGAGGTGTTATGGTTTGCCTGGACAAAAGAAGGCTCAGGGAAGACCGCATTGCACTGTGCAATGGTGGAGATTTGGCCCCTTCGCCCAGGTAACAACTGAGAGGACATGAGCGAATGGCCTCAGGTTGCACCAGGTGTTTTGATTAGATATTAGGAAAAGTTTCTACACTGAAAAAGTTGTCAGGCATTAGAATAAACTGCCCAGTGAAAAACTGGATTCATCATCATCCCCAAAGGCATTTAAAATACTTGCAGCTATGGCATTTAGAGTTTATTGGTGGATTTAGTAGTGTTGAGCTATCAGTTAAACTTGGTGATTTTAGAGATCTTTTCCAACCTAAACAATTTTGCAATTTTTAATTATTATTTTCCCTGGCTTCAAATGTCTAAATTTAGGCTGAATTTGAAATTGCTTGTCCCATTACTGATGGAAAGAAGCAGACACCTCTGGAAGCATCTAAAACAGATTATGTGAATAGTTCCATTTTAGGATGATGTGGATTGTTCTCTAGCAGGGACTTGTGTTCCAGTTTTAGTTATGTTACAGTAAGTGAAATAGTTCAGAATACGAAGCTACACATTCTGTCAGTCTCTATGAATAAATGAAACCACAAAAGGAATGTTTGTTTATTATCTTCTCAAACCACTATCTTGGCAACATGCAGGAAAGGAGTATGAAAATACTATCAGTGTGTTTTCATAAGCTTGTGTAACCAAAAGTCCTACCTCTGGGAGGGTCACAAAAATGCCAGGGAGGAACATAAGATTAGGACAAATGTGCATTACTTTCTCTTGTCTTTGTTCCACATATTTTCATTTGTTTATTTATTGAGTTGACTTCTCAGTCAATTATCTCACTTCCTCATTAATTTCTTTATTGTACTTGTTTCAGTCTCTCTTTTAAACTGCATGGTTCAAAAATCCTTGACAAGGGAACACTGTGCAATCACATCCAGCTGGAACTTTGGCCTCAGTTGCATTTACAGAAAGCATCAACCTTTGGCCATGGGAGAGAGTATAGCCAGGGGAGACACCAGGGGAGCCAAGCCAGGGTGGGAAGAGTGGGGTCATGGGAATTAACAGTATGTTAATAGAACCATCCTGTATTTGGTCAAGTTTCTGGTTCTTGTTCTCAGTTGGTCCAGTACCTAGTACAAATAAGGTTGAGTTCTGAGTTCATGTTTGTGATTGGACCTTTTCCTTCAGAATTCCCTATACCTGGCTGAATTCCCATGCCACAGACATTTGGATCTCACCTGCCATACCCTGCTGTTTCCATGTTTGTTATTTTTGTTATTAAAGTTTTTATTTTCTGAGCAGAATCATTGTTCCCATCCGTCATTTTGCCAGCTCCCTCTGGCCAAGCTGAAGAAAGCAGCTCCAGACTATGACAGAACACACCTAAATTGTTGTTTTTAAAATTAATAGTCCTATGCACATGAAATAAAAAAATGTACAAGAGAAACAGTTAAAAACCTAACAAAAACCGTTTTTAATTGAGAAAGGAAAAATATAAAGTTGGGGTTTTTTTTAAGAATTTTTACTCTTTCCTTTTTCACAGTTCAAAACTAGATGTATTTTCGACTTTAATTTTGTTGTATTTCAGAAGTGGCAACTAGAAGCATTAAAATGCTTTGGAATTCATTGATAGTCCAGATCCTACTTTGCACTGCCTTAATTTCACTGCTTTAAACAGACATTTAAAGATATGCCAGTTATCTTTCTTCGCTTTTCATGTGTGAAGGTACAAAATAGCACAGGATATGCTACCCCTGCTACCCAATTAATCTCATTTTCTTCTTGCATAAGACTTTTTTCTTCTGAAAAAGGAAAACAAAACATTGTTCTTCATGTGCTATCACAGGGCACTCATTTTGAGCAGGTAGAAACAATTTTTAAAAGCTTGAAAAGATAGTATATTTTCTTGAAACATTTAGATTACTTTAATCTTCAATGAAAAATTAATGAAGTAACACTTAAAACATGGTAAAGATTGAGATCCAGTAATTTTTTTCCTGTAATAAGCTTATGCAAAATGTCTAAAAACTTATAAATGTTAAGTTGACCTATGCATATTGCAGTTGATTGAGTTTTCAGTCCCAAATTAAGTGCTCAAGATGCCCTTTGAAATATGTGAGGGAATTTGAAGTCCAAGGAGATCTAAAAAGGGTTTGGTATGGAAGCGTTTTGCAAGTTTTTGCACAGAAAATATTGAGAGAGGCTGCACAAATATTTCTTCATTGGATCCATAGATTACAGCATAAATTCATAGGAAAGGTAAGTCTTACTTTACAGGAAGAATAAAAATACAAATTAGGTAAAGAGAGAGAGAGAGTGAGATAATAATAATAACAAAAAAAAGACTTTAAAGAAAAGACTAGACAAAATTCAAAGGGGAAAATAAAGTTCATCCAGTGGCCAATGAAGAAGAGATGCAACAGACAAGCCTCCTTGTTGGACCACTCTACAGTCTAACAAGTGCTCACCCATACAGTTTTTCCTGTATTAACGTTAAGGTTCTTTCAGGATCTGCCTAAAGTCCCTCATGATTGTTTCTGACCATTAATGATGATTGGAGCATGGTATGACATAGGCTGGAAGGCGCAAGGTTTTCGTAGAATGGCTAGGGTCATAAGGGAGCTTAAAAATATCTGTCTCTAACTCCCCTGCTGTGGGCAAGGACACCTTCCATTAGTCCAGGTTACCCTGAGCCTTGTTAAGCCCAGTCTTGAACACTTCCAGGAATGGGGAGTCCACAACCTCCCTGGGCAACCTGTTCGAGTGTCTCACCAAGCTCATAGTAAGGAATTTCTTCCTAATATCTAACCTAAATCTAACCTCCTTCAGTTCCAGGGCACTCCCCTTGTCCTATCACTACATGTCCTTGTGAAATGTCCTTCCCCAGCCCTCTTTTAGATCTCCCTTAGGTACTTGAAGGCTGATATAAGGTCTCCTTGGAGCCTTCTGTTCCCCAGGCTGAATAAACTCAGCTGTCTCACCTGCTCTTCATGGGAGAGCGGCTCCAGCCCTCTGATGACTTTGGTGGTCCTAATCTGGACTCATTCCAACACATCCACATATTTCTTATGTTGGTGGCCCCAGAGGTGGACACAGCACTCCAGAAGGGTGTCATAAGAGCAGAGTAGAGGGGCAGAATCCCCTCTCTTTACCTTCTGGCAGCACCTCTTTTGATGCAGCCCGGGACATGGTTGGCTTTTTGGGCTGCAAGCACACATTGCTGAGTCACACTTAGCTTGTCCCCAGGGTTAGTCTTGATCCATTCTCCTCCCAGCTTGTACCTGTGCCTTGGTATGCTCCAACCCAGGTGCAACGGCTTGCAATTCGTCTTGTTTAAATTCATGAGGTTTTGTCATGCTTAATGGTCAATAATGTTGTTCCTAGATATTTTTTGATAAAACTAAAAAACAAGGGATAGGAAAAAGACAAGGGGAAGTTGACACGATACTCAAGCCTGTGGCAATCTTTTCACTAATGGCAAAGTAACGTAACAATATCAGAGTTTGCAGATCAGGCCAATTACAATATTAGCACAAGACCAACAGCACAAGAAAAGGAAAAGCTATATCAACTTGTGTGGAAGGTTACAAAGCTTGGGGAAAAGACAGACTACAGAACTACACATGGAAAACCCTGAGCATTACACAATTTGAGACATTTAAGGCACCCTGTGAAGAAAAACAGAAGACCACAGCTCCTTGAACTTGAAAACCAAGCCAAGGACACAAACTTTTCCCATCCTAAGATGTGTTGCTTAGGGTTTCATAAATTCAGTTTCATGAGCATGAGTGCAACTGAGATTTTCCTGAGTTCACAGCAAATGCAGACCTTTTCTGCTCTTTGGTTTGGAGCAAAGAAAAAGATGAAAGACATCTTATGAATAATAATGGTAATTTACAGAGAGGTTTAATTTTTCTGTATGCTGACTGCAAGGAACTAAGAGGCATGAGATTTATTTTCTTAATGGAGTAGACACAAGCTGGGCAGCATTTGTCAATAGCTGCGTGATAGTTAAAACTTGAGATTAGATTTCTCCATTAGTATGTTTATCAATTGATATATATATATAAAAGTACTCATATATGTTGATATAGACCTTCAAAGGGACTGAAGGTGGTTTGTTCAATTTTTTTTTTTCAGGCAAATTTTTAACATTTCAAAGAAGTTTTGAAGCCATCATTATAAAACGTCTCTATGGAAAGAAAATGACAGGGAATTAAAATATTTAATTAGACAAAGAAATAGATATACTAGCTATATGACAAGACCTTGCTATCTCCTGGAGTATGGATAAAAGAGAAATAAAAAGTAGAAAATTGTGGAAAATATACTGAGGAGTATGAAAATACTCCTGTTTTCCCCTAAAATTAGTGAAAAAAATTATTCATTATGCTAATCCATTGCTAGTGCTCAAATTTGTGGAAAAAATTTTATTCATTATGTTAATCCTGAGCTATTGCTCAGCCTCTTGAAGTATAGATATTTTTTGTCCCATTTACCTCAGACAAACTTTTGAAAAAGCAGGCTCAGTAATGAGTAGTTTCAACAGTCAACATATAAATTCCAAGCTTAAAGAACTGACTGTTCCTGTTTTTCAAATGGAGATGAATAGAATATTTTCCACAGTGCTGCAGCATACTGCCAACATACCTTCTGCAATTCTCCCCAGAAGAAAATGAGCAGTCTCACACAGCTGACGTGTATTTGGGAAAGGTAGTAGAAGGAACTGAGAGTACACCACTAGATTCTTCAATTCATGTGTAGAGACAAAATCACAAGTGTTCTCCCAGTTTCAGCTAGGCATGTATAAGAAAATAACTTTTTGAAGCATTTGTAAGTCCTGTGTTCCCCTTTTCCACCTCGATCAGATGGTGATCACATTCTGGTACCAGCACCTGTGATGAACTTCATAGTCTAGGCAGGGGCTTAAAATGATGACAAATAATAGCAGCTGAGAAGGCTGCCAGAAAAATATAAAGCAGAGTTCTACTATTGAAGAAAACTAGCAAGGCAATTGGGTGCCATAATTTTGCATAGAAAGAAAAAGTCCAATAAAGTCAACGACTGAGTTAAACAGCATTGTCAGTTTAGTATCTTTGTTGACTCAAAAATCTGTCTTTTATCAGATATGAGGAATGGATGAGCCATTTATCAACCGAATTACACAAACGGACATAGCTATTCTTATAATTCTGAAACAAAATTTCATTACACAAAAAACATAGAAAATCTGAATATGTGTTTGCTAGATCACCACTTACCACAGTTTTCAAAGAACAGATTCAGTTCATTACAATGAATCCCTATAAAGCAAGCAGAAAATTAAAAAGCTGGGGAAAAAAGCTGTTTGTGTGTCACCAAGGTCATACACTTACTTTTAGAAGCATCAAAATATCAGGGAGACATAAATCATTATTATGTGTACGTACAAGATATATGGGTTTCCTTGTCTTTGGACAGATTACAAGGACTATCCTGTTGGAAGGAAAGGAGAACTAAAAATATTTGGTGCTAGCTATGTCTTCTGTTAATAAATGGTGAGCTATTTCTGGCTATAGAATTTCAAAAAGGACTGCATTGTTCATCAGAAATTATAGTTTGCCTATGACCTGAAAGTATAAACATTGTAAAGTTTAAATGATAAGGACGCCATGGGATGTGCTCAGTTGTATAGAGCACTATATTTTTAAAATCAGTTCAGGTGTGCTGATTTACACTTCAAAATTTGACCTTCTGTCTCTGGAACAGAGGTGACAAAAAGTAAAGCTCCTGAAGAGGTGTAATATGATTTTCTGATAAAATAATCTTCTGATAACATTTTGACTGAAAAAGAAATATGTTGTACTCCTCCCTCTGTTACAAAATCAAGTCACTTAATCTGCTTGGTTGAGATTCACTTCTAGTCTGCAACAGATTTATGCACCCACTGAGACTGAACTGGAGGAAGTTAGTGATGCACAGACCTGAGTGAATCTACCCTCTTACTCAGCTCCTTGTCAAAATCTGGAATAACAGCTTTTCTACCTGCAAGATTATTTTAGTAATATTCTTCATTCTTCACATGTTGCAGATGTTGGAGAGCATTCTTTGTGTAAGGTTTATGTTCTGCAACAAAACCATGTGAATAATAAAATATAACAGATTAATTTATTTTAATGCAAATTTTAACAGAATGTACTACTTAATTAAAGTAGTTTTATCTTGAACCTGAACGTGTCTAATCTTTGAATGTGGATACAAGCATGCTACTCAAAGCATTTTTAGCAGTATGTTTTTGCTAGTGACATCCTCAGTATTGTGCAGCTAACTCACATGCCCACTTTCCATGTTAAATTGATACAATTTGAAGCATTGCTTGAACAGTTGTGACTTGCCAAACTTTAAATATTCATTGTCTTCTCTGGGAACAATTCAAGGCCATCAGATAACGTGGCAGCCATTCATTCTGCAACAAAGCATGTGGCTCAGTAGCAGAGATGGAAGATTTAGCATAAGAAACACTCCTCACATTCTTGAGGAGTATTAGCAGCCCACTGCTGATATTACCTGAAATAAATGTGCTGTCTTTCTTTATTCATTATTCACTCCTTTTCCTTTTAACTAAAGTCAGTTTACGGTGGAGTGTGTGTGGGGAATAATAAAAAGGAAAGACAATCTTCCCTTGATAGGTCTTATTTCATCACTGACAGACTTTGATTCAAACCTTTGTGTTGTGAAGTCTGTTATTTTCCATTTGATTTAAACAGGACTTTTGCTGTAACTTTATTAAGAATCCTTTTGAATTCTTAACTCTTGACTTAACTCTTCCCATAGAAATGAATTCTGTAATATGATTTTTCACACAACAAATATTTGTTCTGTATTTGGTAATTTTTAGTGTATTCAAGTATTCCTTTGCTTTTAATATTTTAGAATATTACCCCATCTACTAAATCTATATATCCCCATATCCATTCTTTACTGTATTACTTTACTAAAATAGGTTCAACTGTTGCTATCTCTGGGAAACTCCTGTCCTTATCTACTCCTACCTTGAAGAATTTTCTTCTTCTATCCAACCAAAATATTCCTTTGTGCAAGTTGTATCCATTGCCATCTGTCCTTTGCTGAGCACCTTTGAGTGGAATCTGGCACTGTGTTTTTTAGAACCAGCTATTAGGTAAAAAAAAACTACAGTAAGATTTTCTTCTCTTCCTCACTCTGAATAAATTTATTTCCTTCATTCTTTCACTTCACTCTTGCGTCTTAAACAGAATCAACAGAATTTAGGGAAATAACTTTGATATCAAAACAGTATCACTGCCATGGATAGATGCAGAGAATTGAAAAATACTTGCAAAATTTTAATCCATTATGCATGGGTTCACACAAATGTACATACACAGACAAATGTGAATCTTCTAATGAATCACTGTTCTGCAGAATGGATTTTCAATGACTATAAAACAAGAATGTATGCATGGTCTGATCATTGAAGAAGAAGATACTGGAATACTCTGGGGCTACCTAAAAGCCAATCCTGGGATAGCAAGAGAAAGTATCTTAAAAAAGAAATGCTAAGACACATTTGAGAAATTTGAACATGCTATCAAGGAATTAAATCTTCCTGGATGCTAAGGTAAAGGAGACATATACAGAAATAATACCGAAGAACCATATCTTGAAGAGTGCAGAATAAAATCAGAAATCCATTTTGGGAAAATCTCTATCATTGTATTGGTATTCTCAACAAGATTAGGTATATATTAAATATTAGATAAGTAATAATAATTAAAATGTTATTTATTAAACAACATATTGATTATAATAATTAAAACATATTGTTATGAGTATACAAACTTTTGATTTTCCAAAACTGACAACATAGATGAAATTGTCTTTAGATTGCTTCTATGGATTGCAACATAAACTAGCAACTGTCTGGGCTTTGCTGCTTCAAGACAGAGTAAGCAGAACTGATCATTATGGTTTCCTGAAATGTTACCTGTGTGTTATCTCAGAGGAAACACATCTATTACTTGTTTTTTTGTTACCTTAAAACTCCCACTTGATTGTGCTTTTTCACAACTCTTACATAGTCTAGTTTCCTTTACTTCATGTTTACCTCCTGCAAAGTCTCTCATCTGTCAATCTTTCTCTTTCAATCTAGGGTCCAAAAGTGAAACAGCATCCAAGATGTGGTCTAAGAAGTGTTAAGCAGAGATAAATAATCACTTCTCTTGACCCATATTCTTGATAATGCAGCTAATGCAGCACACAGCTGGCCATCACTGAGAGGTTGTTGCCCAGATGGTGTAGATGCATGGCATAGATGCATGATATTGTCTGGGAACTCCCTGTTCAATGGTGAAGACCTCCTGGCATTTTCACCTGACTTCCTCCTTTTTGCAATTTATTCTTCCTGATCTTTGTATGTTAATACATTTCTCTTCATGGCTTTATGCCAAGTAACTATGAAGCAGATCTCTAAAGAGGCCAAAATCTGCTCTCCTGAAGTCCAGGTTAGTGACCTTGCTCTGAAGCCTCCTTGCTTCTCTAAGGTGCTTGAACTCCACCATTTCATGGCCACTGCAGTCAAGGCTGCCCTTGATCTTCAAATTCCTCATCATTTCTCATGACCTTGGTGGTGAGAACAAGGTCCACCAGAGAACCTCTCCTCATTGGCTCTTTTAGCTCTTGGAGAAGCAAGTTACCATGAACACATTCCAGGAACCTCCTGGATTGCTTATGTCCTGCTGTGCTGTCCCTCCAGCAGATACTTGGTGGTAGAAGTCCCCCATGAGCAAGAGCACCTATAAATGTGAGGCTACTCCTGTATTTCTATAAAGGGCTTCATCTGATCAGTTTCCTGGGCTGTGGGACCTGTAGCAGACCCCCAGTATAATCTCACCTGATTCTGCCCTCCCTTTAATCCTGACCCTTAATCTCTCAGCCAGTGCCTTTTTCATTCTTTCCTGGAACTCATTGTTTACAAACCTGCATCATGTTCAAATCCCCTCTATATAAAAAACCAATTTGAAATAAGTATTAGAATCCAAAGGAAATTAAGGTTTATCGATTTTATTTACACAAGAGCCAAATATTCCATGTGAATTGACAGTGAGTTCCACAGTTTTTATGTGAAGGACTAGTCACCTAAATTTTTCCATCTTTTGTGTCAGAATAAGTACAATTGGTCAAACTTTTTTTTTAAGTGCAACTACCCCTTACCAAGAAAAATGAATTTCCTTCAAAGGTTTCTTTTGATGAAAAGAAATCTAAGAAAGGTCAAATTACTGGGCAATCACCACTCTGCAAGAGAATAACTGGATCACTTACTGATTTGCATTCATGTACCAGCTGAAACCTGCTGCTTCAGAGCAGAGTACAAAAACTGCCCCTGATTTAGGATATATTTATATGGTCTTTCCCTGTAGGAAATTTGTTTAGTAACTCAAAGTATGATATACAAATTTTCCTACTGTGACTCCACAAGTGTAATAAACACTTTTCCAAATAAGGTACCAGTCATCCTTTCTACAAGAACTTCTTTAGGATTTGTATTATGCATGAGAATAAGCAGTTAAACTTTGCATAATTTGTATACCTTCAAGAGCAAGTGTGAGCAAATACTTATAAGCAGTAATAAAAAGCTACATACATTTCCTATACCTCCAGCTCAATCTTTCCTTGCCTGTCAAAGGGGATCAATTTAAATTTCAAATGGTAAGCTTTCCTTGCTTCCTGCAGCTCCTGGCAGAGGCAGCAAATTTCCAGTCTGAATTAATGGAAGTGACAAAGAAACAAATGCCATTTTATCACTTTATAATCCAGTGAGTCAAGGATGATCCTTAAAATGGGAAACTTTTGCAGATATGTTGTTGCTAAGGTATGCTCTCCCACAAAATAAATTATATTGAAAAGATACAGATAATTTTGTATACCAGATACTGGAGTCTCCCGTAATTCCTGCAGTTTTGGTGCTACAGTTTTAATCCAAAAGGCAAGCAATCAGTCAACAGGAAATAGCTGAAGCTGTGTGTTTAAAATGAAGTTGGCATCTTCCTTAAGACACACACACAGAGTTCAGAGCCTTACACCAGGCTTAATACTTGGACAGATTGATTCCCCAAACTCTTATCCTTCCTAACATTTGTTCAGCTTTGTTGACATCAGTGACCTTGGATGGATTCTTAATTAGGCATTAATTAGATCTGCTCTGAGCAGAATAAAATGACACCATATTAAAATTGTAAGCAACAGCCTCATTATGCTAAGGCTCCAAAGGCTGGCAACACCAGTTAAGGGGAACAGATGTTTGGAGCAGAAGAATCTAAGAAAAGAAAAAGACAAAAAAAGCATCCAGTGAAAATGGGCCACAGGTTTGTTTCATTTTTAAAAATATTTTGTCACCTTGTATGTCACTGTAATATTGAGTTTCTAAAAGAAGATCTTTCAGACACTGTTGTGTTTTGAACCCAGGTATTCACATTTGTGTGACCATAATATATGTCACAGTTTCAGTAAGGAGCTGCATTTTGCAACTGGGGCATGAGAAGATGGGATGACAGTTTTGAGAGACTCTCTAGCATCACTGAATTCAAGGTCTCTCAACCTCGTTTTTTCTGTACCACAAATGACACAAGTCAGTGTCACTATGATATTATTACTTTTATCTCTGATTTTACATGAATGCAACAACTATCAGATAATTCAAAAGTAAACAAGGAAAATTATGACCCTGAGATTAGCTCAGTCAGTCAGAGCACAGTGTTTATATTGTGACTTCAATCCTATTATGGGCCATTCTCTTAAGAGCTGAATGTGGTTATGCTTCTGCATCCCTTTCAACTCAGATGATTCTGTGATATTTCTCTTTGTTGGAGGAGTGTTTATTTTATGTAGTCAGAGTAATCTTTCCTGTCATTGTGTTTATGAAAGCAGAGGAGTGACAGAAATATATGTAGAAGATACAAAATAGCATAAAGATTATGTAACATATATGTGATTCATAACATAAAATGTATGCTATATAATATTCAGGGGATAATATAATTTGAATTTAAGGTATACAATATGATTTTGCACCATATTTTAAATAATAACATCACAACTCTCTTTGGAATTTTTCAGAGAGTTCTGTCTTTATTTCATATGCTCATAATGAAGGGGAATGAAATGCTAATTAAAATTTTCCAAGTACCACTCTGTCTCATTTTCATCACTAAGCTAACTTTATTGTGCAGTTAAAAGTACAAGAAAAATATTTTTGTATTTTTGCTGACCACATACTTTCACAAACTTCATTCCCACTTATTCATCTCTCACTCAAAGAGGAATTATTCTGTCCACTGAAGGCAGAGAAGAGGGGATCACAGTACTGTGGACAAAAAGTAAATAAAATATTAGGACATAAGCCACAGAATCCTCATTCATTCTGAGTTGCACATAGGCAAATATACCTCCCTTCCACTTTCAGAGTTAGCCAAGGCAAGAACAAACTGCTGATTCCACAGCAAAACTAGTATCAGAGAAAAATGTATCCTCCACTCCATCTCAACATGTCTCCAAAAATGAAAAATCTGAGAACCTCTGTGTGTTGAATACCAGTATCCACTGTGGCTTGCCTTTTCATAAAAAAAACTAAGACACAACAACCTTTTTTGTACAATTTAATTTCTCTTTACAGTTTTAATTTCAAAAGCTTGGCCTAGAATTTAATTGGAACCTAGACCTTAATTGAACTTTAGTAATGCCACTGGTATCTGAATTAGAGATATTTTATAACATAGGAGCATGATATCTTTTATTATAAAATTCTTTTAAATTTAAATATTGTTTACATTCAGCCTCTATTGATTTGGTCTTAAATGAATTTTCTGGAAGACTTTCTTAAGAACTAGAGAGATGCTATATTTAACTAGATGTCTGTCTAAAACCATATCTTAAAGGAAGAGAACTGTTTCAATCAGTATGATATGATCCATATCAAGTTTAGAAAACCCTTTTACAGGCAGGTAAGATGTAATTCAACCTCATAAGGAGCGGTCAAATATCTGGTCTGTGCTTTAAAGAACAGCTTCAAATTTCTTAAAAACCTCTATAAAATATTATTTTAGTTTTGAAAAAAGTTTAAATATCTTAAAATCTTACTAATTTCCTTGCCTCACTGCAACCTTCTCTCAATAGAAACTGCTAATTAATTATGCATTTAGAAAAAAAGATGCACTTTTATCTATTTCTGAGCGAGTAAATTGCACCACAGGAGTCAAGAACTGAGTCTCCTTTCTCTTCCAATTTCTTCATATTGAAGAACTGAATACAAAAGATGTAATGAAGTGGGAAAGTAAGCCCAAGTCTAACAATGACAAAAGCATAAATTACAGCCTCACTCAGAAATGGTGACAAAGACAAAAAAATTCTTTGTGAGCCAAAATCCAAAGACAGCAGAACTGTCTATTATTATCTCTAACAATGAAAATGCAGCAGGGAATCCTTTGGGTATGTTACAATAATTACCTAAGTAATAAGGATCCCCTTTGATGTCAACAATGCTTTCTCCTGTATTTCCTGTGGCCAATGAGCAATATCTTTACCTGGTATGAAAGTGATACCACTGGTTTAATTTTGCTCAGCAGAAGTGTAGGAGTGTAGGACACCCTGATTTGCACCCTCTCAATGAAGATTGGTTTCTTCAACATTCAAGAAAGAGCTGAGAGAGACCAGCCTCCTGCATAGATGTGCTGTAGCTCCTCAGGCAGAGAGACTGCAGAAGGGCAGTCTCTAATTTGCCTTCTAGCTCTCCCCGTGAAGAAAGAAAAAAAAGGAAGGAAGGAAGGAAGGAAGGAAGGAAGGAAGGAAGGAAGGAAGGAAGGAAGGAAGGAAGGAAGGAAGGAAGGAAGGAAGGAAGGAAGGAAGGAAGGAAGGAAGGAAGGAAGGAAGGAAGGTTATTCTTCCACATTAATCACATTAATCTTTTCAATTAATCTTCTGATAGGACATCCTTGTAACAAAATCACTAGGTATATGCAAAAGAAAATTTTTGTTTAATGGTTCAGAAGTAAAGCTGACAATCATTTCAAAGTGCAATACAGTTTGAACATGTATGAATACTTTGAATGTCACAAAGAGTGAGGAAAGAATATGAAAGTTTGAAGTAGACTGAAACAACCTGCCATTCCATCAAGGCATAACTCCTTATATTACATTTCACTTCTGTTTTCTCCAAGCTCAGAAACTTTTAATTAACACCCCATGCAAAAGACACTGTTTGTAGTCATAACCCTAATAAAATCAATGGCAAAGCTGTCAACAGCTTTGTAAGAAACAGGGTTTCACTAGTGGGTCCTCCAGAAATTCTGAAATACATTTTTCTTCAATTTCCTGTTTTTTGTTGGTTTTTATTGTTGCTATTACTGTTGTTATTATTATTACATTTGGGGGGATTTTTCTGAACAATACCTGAAAGAGTATCTCTATCTTTCATAATTCATGGAAGAAAAGAAATTTAGCAGGGCAGGCTGTAAGCCTCACGGAAGTGATCCCATCAAGGACCTCTTCTGTGCAAAGGGGACAATAAATAAAGGTGGAAGTGGTAAATAAGAAGACACAGAGACACAGAGCTAGCAGACAAGAGACAGCAGAGCCATTACCAAGGACAAAAAGCCTTCAGTTACTAGCCAAAGGCGCATTAAGAATCTGTAAGTCCAGCTTTGGAGAGTAAGAGCCTGGGCTCTTACAGTCTTAAGAGGGAAACAAGCACATGGGGATCTGTGATATTCAAGGACTGCGTCTGTGGGACCACACATGACTTTGGAGGGAGCATGGCAGGGAAGGAGGTGGGAAGGAGAAATGGGGTAAGGCCCAGACAAGGCTGTGTATAGAATGGTTCATCTGAGTGCAGGCCATGGCCCATCAGCAGGTTTATCTCCCAGCCCTGCAGCTGAGTTCTCCTTAAATCCTGTGGCAGATGTCCCCATGCCACCTCATCTGTTATCCTGTACAAGTGTAAGAACCAAATGGCTTAGGTGATTTTATCCAGGTATGGAAAGATCTGAAGGGACAGTGTCAAGAGGATGGAGCCAGGGTCCTCTCACTGGTGCCAAGCAATAGGATGAGAAGCAATGCACAGACACTGGAACATAGATAATTTCACCTGAAATTATTACTGTGCAAATGATTAGTGCTGGAACAGCTTGTCTAGAGAGGTTGTAAGGTCTCCTTTTTGGAGATATTGAAAAGCTGTCTGGACACAATCCTGAACAATATGCTCTAGAAGAGGTTGGACCAGATGAGCTCCAATGGTGCTTTCAAACTTACCCATTCTGTGACTCTATGAGAAGCTGGTTGTTATGGGTGTGAGTGGACTGGACCAGACGCTGCTCTGAGATGTATGTACAGGATTTCTGGGATGGTGATGCCAGCGGCTGGAGCCAATGGATTCTCAGGGACACCAGCTGGAGGCCGGTGGGGGATTTGGCCTCAAGTGGATTGTTACATGGTGTGTTTTAGGAAAATCAACTGTAGGCAGGCCAGGTGAGCAAGGGCTGACTGCCAGGTGCCTGGTGCTGGCTGCTGGGACTGGAGACAAGGATCTCCACTAACCCTGGTAGTACGCAGAGTCACCAGTCAGACAGCAGGGCTGTGAATCAGGGAACTGTGGGGCAACTAAGGGGTCCCAGGATCCACGAGCAGGTACCAGGTGGACAGAGATGCAATATCAGTATGCAAGGGATCCACGAATGTACATGTTCTTGTGACTAAAGAGTGGCAGATGTGTGTTGTATCTGTGTGTGTGTGTGTGTGTGTGTGTGTGTGTGTGTGCACATGCACTTACATTCACTAGTGACCTACAATCCCAACCAAGACACCATTGACTGGCTGTGCTTGTGTTAGTGTGAGCTCTGCATCTGGGTGCTACTGTCTGAGGCAGTATGTGCAATCAGACCTGTGTGTCTGAGAGTTATGTATGTGTGTGTCCTTGGGATACACGCTCAGCTTTTCTGCCAACTGAACCTGCAAACACCTCCCAGCCTAAGCAGACCCTGGCTCCCTGGGCATGATGAAATCCCAGCCTTGGAGTTACTGGAGGTAGTGTCTGTTGCAAAGTTCCTTAGAACAAATAAAAGGGAAAAAAAGGATACTTGTTAAAATTATGCTTTTCCATTCTTTGAAGAATTTCAAAAAGAAAAATGTACAAATTTTCTGATGAATGAACGAGTTAATAGATGTTAATGTGACCACCACTGCTGTAACTTTCCTTTACTCCTCATTTAAATATATAAAATCTATAAATGTATAAAACCTGGTTTTATACATATACCTGTCTCACAGACATCACCATCATCAAATCACAGAATCAGAGCATGGTATTTGCTTAAAGGGGCCTTAAAGATTATCTAGTGTCAATCCCTCTGCAATGGGCAGGGATACCTTCTGCTAGATCAGATTGTTTAGGGCCTGATCGAACCTGGTCTTTAATACTTACAGGGATGGGGCATCCACAGCTTCTCTGGGCAACCTCTCTCTGTGCCTCACCACCCTGAGAATAGAGAATTTCTTTATAATATCTAATCTAAACCTACCCTCTTTCAATTTAAAACCATCACACCTTGTTATATTACTGCACAGACTAGTAAAAAGCCACTCTTCAGTTTTGTAGGCCTCTTTAGATACTGAAAGGCCATAACAAAGTGACATTGGAGCCTTCTCTTCTCCTGTCTGAACAGTCCAACTTTCTCTTTCAGTAGAGGTGCTCCACCCCTCTAATCACCTTCTTGGCCCTTCATAACTGCCTTGAATCCATAGATTTCCTCTGATATCCCCCAGAAATATCCCCCAGAAATTATCACACTCTTCTACAGCGTTTGTCTTTACTTGTCATGGCTTAAGTGGTCTCTGCAGTACTTCTGTAAATTTTACCTTCTTTTGTGTCTCTTTTTTTTTTTTTTTTTTTTTTTTTTTTTGCCAGCTGGCAAGCTAACAGGGAACACAAAATATCTTCCTTAGAAAATCACAAATTGAAGGGGGACCCCCATACTTTTACACTCAATTTTTAATGTATTCCTATTCAAATTGTGTTGAAATTAAAAAAAAATATTGGTAGAAGTCCAGCACAAATTCACATGCATTATGCTTTTATGTATCTTGACTAAAATGTCCTCAATTCAAGTCTGTTTTGGAGCTAGTTGAAAAACCACTGTGTTGTGTCATTTCCATCACATGGAGGCAGATTTAAAATACATAGTAAGAATGTGACTCCTCTGAGGATACAACTGTAAACAAATAGAGACAAAATATGGAGAACATGGTACAAGACATACCCGTTACTCTTTTCTCTGGGTGATATTTTAAAAAGCTGAATATTCACTGGCATGGCCTTGTCTTGATTGAACAACTGGAAAAAAAATCAGGTATTTTACATTAAGAGTGCTTCAATCAAGAAACATGACAGGTTTGACATTTAAAAAGTGAATGATGTGACAGTCACAACAAGATACATCTTACAGCCACATCAGTGGTTTTATACATTTGCAAGAAGTCTGAATTATGTCTTCATGAGAAGGTGGTGTTTTCAACCTGAAACTCTTCCAAAGCTATCACTCACATGACAAAAATGTATAATTTCACAGCTGACAGGTTTGTTAAAAGTGCTGCTTGAGAGCAGGCAAAGATCTGATAAAACATCATGCAACAGGTCATATCTAGGTAAACATATCTCCAGAAGTTTACTGTAGTAAACTACTCAGATGGTTTTATAGGTAGACAAAGTAAAGAGTTTTTTTTGAGTGTATGTGTGTCCTGATTTCAGATGGGATAGGTTACATTTCTCCTCAGTAGCTGATACATTGCTGTGTTTTGGATTAATAGTGATAACAATGCTGATAATACAATGATGTTTTGGCTTTTTGATAAGTAGGATTTATCCTAAGTCAAGGACTGTATTGTTTGGTTGGGGTTTTTTTGTTTCTTTTGTTGCACTGTTTTGTTTTAGTTTTTGTTTGGTTGGGGTTTTTTTGTCTCATACTCTGCCATTTAGGAAGTACACAAAAGAAAAGTGGGAGAGAGTGTAGCTGGGACAAGTAATCCAACTGGCCAAGGAGATATTCTACGACTGTAGAACATCTTGCCTAGTATATAACTGGAAGAATTACCCAGAAGGGAGGCACAGGTGGGTTCAGGAACAGGATGTGGCATAGGTCAGCAGGTGGTAAGTCACTGTGTTATGAATCACTTACTTGTTTTTATTCCCCCTTCCATTATTATTATTATTATTATTATTATTATTATTATTATTATTATTATCTTTATCTTTATCTTTATCTTTATCTTTATCTTTATCTGTAATTAATAAACTATTCTTCTTTCAACCTACAAGTTTTGCTTTTGATTCCCCTCCTCATTCCACCAGGATGAGGGGGAGAAAAGGAGGTTGAGTGAGTGGCTCTGTGGTGCTTAATTCCCAGCTGGGAAAACATGACAATATGTTGCTATTTTATGCTAACAACATATTTTTCTTTTAAGGTAAGAAGAAACAAGGTAACACAGACTTGCTTTTCATGAGGGTTTTTTATGTGTCACCAATGGGATACATATTCCATTAAAAAAAAAAAAATAAAAATCACCATTTTCTCATTATCATTAAGAAATGAGTAAATAAGTAAAGATGTAAGAACAACCAGTATGAGATGACTGATTCCAGTAATGCAGTAACACCTAAACTGGAACTTGGACTTGAATTGAAAATCCAAATACCAAATTTTCACTCCAAAACATTCTCAATCATTACCTAAATACAGAAGTATTTATATGCACTGTACCACCAATGTTTAGTGTGCTATACTTTGTTGAAGTTATTCCATCCTACTGCCAGCTTGGTACATAACTACCCTGCAAGAAAAAAATATATTGCATTTTAGGGACAAACATATGTTAACTGAAATGTTTTTGTAATAGGTAGATAAAATGTAGGATGTTTGAGGCCCGAAAAGTGCTTTGAAGTGGACAAGACTGAGAAAGTGAATGGGAAAAATAGTAATGGAATCATATGGGCATTACTATATCATAACAGCATCAAAACAGAATATGTAGTTCTGTTGTTGTTGATGTAATAATCAGCTAATATATCTTCTGAAAGATGTGACACATGACACATCAGATCTGTAACAACAAATCTTATTAAGTCTGTCAAAGTAAAGATTACATTATAACAGGATTATATAATTGGAGAATTTAAAAAATATTTGAGAACTTGCCTGGGTCTTGAAAAATGTATGAGAAAAGAAGGGTGGGTGCATATGGGAAGGAATCA
The DNA here is from genome assembly GCF_028551555.1 of Melozone crissalis. Taxonomy (NCBI): domain Eukaryota; kingdom Metazoa; phylum Chordata; class Aves; order Passeriformes; family Passerellidae; genus Melozone; species Melozone crissalis. Next base: position 53,380,474 of record NW_026535791.1, on the reverse strand, counting down.
TATAAACAGAGGTCTATTAGTCCAGATTAAATATTCCAAAGTACTTCAAAACTAATTTTTAAAGAAAATGACACAGGCAAAAAGTTAAGTGGAAATAAAACCTCCAAACCCCATAAAATTCCCTGAGGGTTTCAAAGTTCATGCTGCATTTTAAAAGTTAGTTCATATTTTAGAGAAGAATGAATAGCATTAGACAAATATTTAATCTCTTCATGAGAAATTTTAAGTAAATCTGTGAATATGGGTATTGGCACCAGAATGTATAACACTATTGAAACTGAGGAACTGGAGATGACTGAGATTTCTGTTGGAACAGTACCAGACTAGGAGAAAATATCTATTGGAAGTTTTCATGTATCTATTTGGGGGCACATCTTGCTTAATATTTTTTTTACTGATTTAAAATCAACCAGAAAAATTAAATTTTTTTTCACAGCATAAGTTTAGGAGATACTATTAAAACAGAGGAAAACTCAAACATTACGCAGAAACGCCACAATGAACTTAAAAACTGGAATCATATACTATGTTTTATATGCATAAATAACTATTTGAAAGCATACAGCTGTGGGCTTAGAAGAGTTACATGGAATTTTTTAACACGGAATAAATTTTTTTATGCAGATTCTCTCAAACTGGCCTTCAGAGAAAAAATAATTAACTGGGTCACATATCAACCTAGCATCAGAAAGATTTTTTTCCTACCTAAGGCACCTCTTTAATGCTAAGTTTTCAGGAGGACACAATTTCATGTGTCTGATCTGTACACACCTGCCAACATCAAGAGTTCATGTCTATAATATTTACATAAATGTGCAAAACCCCTTTCAATTATAGTCAAATGAAGCTGGTTATGTCCCAGAACTGATATGAATGTTGCACTTTATTACAGCATTCTAGGGCATGCAGATTGGAGGGGGAAGTAGAAAGAGAGCAGATTCACACACACGTCTCTCTGTGAATATTATTCTGTTTGTTGGACAGCAAGTTATCAGCACATCTCCCTCACGCTCAGGGTTGCAGTGAATGGGCAGGCTTTGCTCTTTTTGCCCTCTTCCAAAATCATTAGTAGCAGATGAGAAATCTCCTGAAATGACATAGTCCATAATCACAGGTTATTTCTCAAATACATTTCCTTCCCCTCTAACATTATCTTGTGAATATACTGCTACTGAGGGTTGTAAAGAAAATATAGATGATTTCATAGTAAACAAACATCCCTGCTATTGGTTTTCTTGACACTTTCTCAAGCAATAGGCTTTATGTTTAGAGTTTATGAACTCTATCTATAAAATATTTTTATTGATCATGTCAGTCAATTGGGGGTTACTTTTTGGCACATTTTTACTGTGTCATGGAATTAATCTGTAAAGTTAGTGCTAGTTTTTCAGAATTAAGATTCTAAATTCAGATATTATGAGTAGATATATTTATTTTTCTTAAAAATAATAGCTAAATATCTAGTTAAATTTTATCAAAAATAGGTGATAAAATGGTACCTCTTCTTTTCTTCTTTGCTATGAAAAATCAAGTCTATTGATTTTATTAAAGGAAGAAATATGATTTTTAGAATAGTGCCCCAACCTAATTTTAGTTCTAAAAGTTTTTTAGAATTTAATATATGATTAAATTGCTTGAGCAGTCAGGGTTGATAATTGGAGGGGGGGGGTGGTTAATATTCTATTTTAACAGACAGAAAGATGAAACTTTGGTCTCTCATTCCTATGTTTATGTATTCCCACTAAGCGGCTTTTCTTTTGAATTTAACTATATCATTTCAGAAAACTTCCCTTGTGCTTTAGTATGTGTTGCATGTCTTTAATACAAAATACAAATTTTCTACTGAATACAGACCACCATGCCCCAAAATCCACTACCTACTGAAAAAGATAATCAAGTAATGGTAGTGTTTTGTAGTAACACTAATAGCAGTGATAATGTACTAATGGTAGAAAATACATGGTTTTCCACATTACCCATTCAACCAAAGACAAGAAAATTAAGTAACAGTTTTACTCTCACACAGTTTACTTTATTTTGAATCTTGCATTTATTTTTTTACTTGGTCCATTGCAGTGGCAGTGTGCCTGTCCCTCATACACAAAAAAAAAAAAAAAAAAAAAAAAAAGAAGACAATTTTTGTATAATTTGCTTGCTTCAAGAGAGGAAGATATTTCTTATGGCGGTTTTTTTTTCCCCCTGGCCTTGACAAAACTTAAGTAAAAAAAGAAAAAAATAGAAGAATTGAACAGGTATACAGCATCAAATTTCTTTACCAGCTGGATGTCTAGTGCATTTTTCAAAATGCTAGGTTGAGGTTCATAACCATTTTGAAATGCTTGACCCTACCCTAGAGAATGCTTTAATTTTTTTTTGCTAGGAAATGTGTTTACTTATGAAATATGAAAGAAAGAAGGCTTACCAACCCCTGTGCCTGAACACTTTAATTGATTTCTGTCTTGCATCTTTTTCTTTCCTTTGGGAATGGGAAAATGCACAGCATTTAGCATCCTACCAGCACTGACTACTGCTGTAAAGCACTAGAAGGGTTCAGTGCAAGTCACTGGGGACAAGCAGCATTTCAAGCCTACATAATGTGCTGAGAATACACCAAAATAAAGTGCAGGTGTGTGTTTCATGGATATTTACTTTAACGTGTATATGTGTGTGTCTGTGTTGAGGCTTGAGAGAGATCAGAGTACAGGAGTTTTTTAACTCTGAGAATACTTTATTAATTGTGAAATTTTTATCAGTACTGAGGAAATAACGTCATATTTAAATACACCTTTTTCTAGGACCTAGCTTTTTGTATCTTCTGAAAAACTATTATTAGCAATTATCATTTATAATAGAGCAGCATTTTTCCCTTCCTTTACTTCCTAATAATCCTAGAAAACCCATCAATCTAATCTTTCCTACTGAAATATTTTTAATTTTTTTTATATTAATTTTTTTTTAAACATATAGCAATAAAACTGCGATCATATAGCAAAATTATTAATCTCTAGAACCAAGAAGACATACTTTTTAGTAACGGACTGCTTCAGTGATTTCTGTTTGAGGAGTCCAGGTAAAAATCCGATTCAAAAGAAAAACCTGACTAAGAGAAATGCATAAAGTGATTTACTGAATAAATTAATCAAAAAATAAAATGTTGTAACTTCAAAATAAAATATTTTCCCACATATGGGTTATCAGACGCTTTAAGTAAGAAAAGTGGGCTAGAGTAGGTAGTGTGTAGAAAACACCTGAAGCTGCATTATTGTGCTGCTGTCTTTAGCACCATCTACTTTCACTCCTCATCTCCATGACTCTGGCAGCAGGCCAGCCAACCTGATACGGCTGCTGTGAGGAGTTTGTGGTGTCCCATGTGATGAATTGCATCTCTCCCCTGTTCTTTCCCCCTCATGGCAAAAACATTAATGATGTCCTGTTTTTCCAGAGGTATCATCTACAGTTTTGACAATTATAGATTACTTGTAAGTTTTGTCAAAACACAGAAATTAATAACAGGTTAATTGCAGAGACATCATAAGCAAAAGTTAAGCATTTGTTTAAAAGGTGGGGTAAATGTGCCCTTTGAGACCTGATTCACTAATTAAAAAAGATCCAAATAAAAAGGGCCAAATCTGCATTAGTTATTTTGACAAAGATGAAAGTTTGGAAATATAGTGAGCAGAGAGTATTTCTTCACACCACAAAGCTAATATGAGGATCACAAATTCATTTAATGTAGAGGTTTATATTATTGAAGTGCTTGTCTTTTCAATAAAAGCAAATTCTCGGAATTTTTGTTCTTAGGGGTGTGCAAATTGCCTGTTTAAAATAACAAGCTAAAATGTGTTATTAAAGGTCTCTACTTGAATCTAGCTTTTTGCCTGTTTTTATTTTTTTAAACTTTTTTGCTATGCTCCTGAAAGTTTCTGGTATTTTTATTTCCTACAAGTTCACCTTGACTGTGGTAGAGACTTGTCTTTTAATGAGACAGATATAAATAAATCTTGCTCTCATTTTCTACCAAAACCATTCCTTGTATCTGGTAGGAAGCTAGGACAGAAATGAAAGAAGATTCTTTTGCCTTTAATTAGATTGCTATTACAACAGTAGATAGTGAATACAACTATTGACATGGTTTTTTAAATACTGGATTTAGGAGTCTTTCTGGACTCCTAAATAAGAATAATCCTCATTTTTCAGTATTACCCACGCTTATGACATTGAAGTGGAATATTGTGATATGGATATGAATATGGGGAACTCCCTTGCAATTATTAACCTTTAAATCAGAATTCAGCCAAATGTTACAAAATCAGTAGTATTATTAGCATAAGAAATAGTCAACATTATGAAATTTGACACTTGGGGTAGACTGAATTCAATGCCACAGTCTTTAATTCAAATTACTTTCATAAATTTTTTCTAAACACTTTTAAAAATTAAAAATATACAATATTTGTATGGAAAATAATTTAAATTTCTGTAAGTTTTTTTTTAAATAAATTTGTTTTTAAATTAAATTGTTTTTAATGCTTCTGTTGTTTAAGCTGAAACACAAATATCTATGAGAAGGGGAAGAGAGATCCTATTTTCTGCATAGTATTTTAAAAATTAAAGGATGGAAAATGGGATGGATGCAAGCTCAGGTCTGTCCTAGTATACCAAATGTCCTTTAGATTTCCTATGGTGAGGCTACAAATGCCTAGAAATTATAGAAATATTGGAACATTGCACACTTGCAGGATTTCGGGTGTTGTACCCCAAAGGACCTATCCATAATGGCTGCAGCAAAATTGTCTTTTCTCATGACATCTTACCTATTTAAAAGATGATTCCTACTACTATTTTCCCACATTTTTCTACCTTTTTCTGCTTTTCATTTAGTTTACCTTAGACCACGAATATCAGGATTTAGAAAGTGTGCTTCTCATTTTAGTTGTACATCACACTTCTGTCTCTGCTAAAGAAGCCTTTTCTATTGCAAGGTTTCCACTACACGTATCTTTCTTCCCTCCTCCTCCAGATGTGTAGGGGCCTTCACATGAATCTCACAGCTGGCACAATCCACAGCTGTTAATTTTTCACATATTTAAATTGTTAAAACTTACCGCAACCTTTATGCATTCTCCAAGATTCCCAAGACTGTTCCAATATTTCTTCTACATCCCATTTGTCTACAAGGTGTTACTTTAATGATTTTCCATTAAAAAACAGTGAATAAAACTAGAGAAAAATATCTAGTGTTTAAATTCTTTGAAAAACACCACATATTGAAGAGAGAAAAGTCTAGGATTTAACTTTCTCAAGGATCTTTTTACAAACGCAATTTTTTTTCAAAACATAAGTTTTTCTTATGTACTCACATCATCATGACAACTGGGATATCAACCTTCTGAAAAATATATTCAGAAAATTTTTTCACATTTATGAACAAATTGGGTCAATTTCATCAATTTATATTTCAACTATTTATATATAAAAATTAAGATATTTTCTTACCCTTATAGAATTAAGATATTAGGATGCAAAAAATTAAGATATTATCTTACCCTTTAGCCCTCATTTTAGAAGCTTCTATAGTGGAATACCACAGTGATATGAAAATCTTCACTGCCAGATTAGGTGAATATTCATAGTGATCTATTCAGAGCATAGGATGAATCCTGAAAGTCAATTTTAGTTACCTTAAAAAACAGATGGAACTCGTCATAATTCTCATATAATATGATTTATTGCACCAGTAAATAATCATACTAAGCCACCAAGAAATCTCTTAATTATTAGATGGATACATTCTTTGTTTTCTATCATAAAGACATTTAACAATAAAATGAGTGTAGTATTCTAATGAATTGCCCTTAATAAAATAATTCCGATTTTTAAAAATTTCTTTTCTAAACAAAAAATTGAAATTTGTGGGAATTTTGATTTTTTCCTTTTACAGTAGGTAATGGAAAATATCTTTTGCTTCATTTCATAATTTAGAAACAAGACATTTTGTTACATATTTATATAACCTATTAAAGTAGACAAAAGTAAATTGTACAGGGCCATGTATGGAAAAGTGTTCTTTTTCTCCTTAGTACCTGAGTTACTGCACATGAGTTCCACAATCTGAATATGACTTTATGGGTTTGCTAAACAAGACAAGCCACGTTAGTGTAGTATGTGGTAGGCACCACTAAATACTACAGTATGAGAAGATAACCTGATATCATACAAAGTCTGACACTTCCTTTAGAGCAGCTACTCAATAAGTCTTTCTGTTGTTGTCATTAATATGTTCATTCTTTCTGGTCAAGCAATTTCTTTCAACCAAGGTGAAAGAAAATAATGTTTAGTTTTTCTATATCTCAATGTATGTATTGCATATAAACTAATATTTTACATGATTAATCCTATAAATCAAAATTATGTTTCTTCCCATTATAAGCTGTTCTTTCTTCATTTTTGTGGCTCTTGCAGGTTGTCCTTCTCCATCCTTTGTGGTATAGACTATGCATTACCTCTTTCTGGACCCAGGATGAAATTCTGAATTATGAAAAACCTTGTCATTGTTATGAAAATTTTGCTTTTTTTATAGTTTTTAGGAAAAGTTACAGTCACCTAGCAGTTCAGATGGACAAAGTCTTGTCACCATTTAGAGTACATGCAATGGCTAAATTAATATAGAAAATATCTTGTCACACTCTGTTCTTATAGCTGATAAAATAAATTACAACTTGCTGAAAGCCAAGGAGAAAGGACATAAAATTGGCACCACATATTATCAGATCTCTGCTTTTTTCTTTGTGATGACCAGACCATATATAGTTTCCACATTAGGATGTTCAGTTATTTTCATATATGTTGAAATATCATGGCAATACTTAAACATCTTAAGACATCAGAAGTCCTGAAATTAGCAATAAGACAGGTGAAAGGCAAGGATAGCTGAAGTGTAGCTGAGAGAGGTTGATGATTACTCACTTCAATTTTCTGATCTCAGGGCCACTACCTTAGGGACATTTTTTATTGCCAATGAAGTTCACATGAAAGTCAGTAAAATCTTTCATGTTTGACAAAATAAATGTTTAGGACAGTTGGAAATCTGATTTATAAGTGGTAAAATTTCTTTTTATTCATATCTATGTATACACATGACAAAAAATTAAAATAAGAAGTCTGAGTAAATTATTTCATAGTCGCTTTTGTCACAATTGTAATTATCTAATGAAGAAAAGAAAATTAAAAAGTAACTTAGGGAAGAATATTCCTTAGTCTGCCATCAGCATCAATCAGCCCTTACTACAGATTCATAGTCTATCTTCCCTTCCCCCCTCCAACACCTATTCAGCAATTAATCATTTTCACACCTTCCTTCACATTCAGCCAGCTTATTTTATTCAGTGTCCCAGAAGTAAGATCTTATACTCTAGCCATCTGTTTTTCTTACATGTATTCTCAATAATATTGAGAATACGAGAGCAGCAATGTCCTCTGTTTCAATTCTGATAACCATCCTAGCGCTCTCTTGCTTGCCAGATGTACATACTTCATGCAAAGTCTCATTCACTCTATTCAGCTCTATACTGAAACATTGATGATGAAGTTTGTGTAAATAATTAATCTCCTAGAATGTACTGAAATTTCTTCTGCAGTTCTGACTATTGAGATTTTATTAAGTTTCATGTATTGGTTAAATGAGTGCAAAATTCCTGAAGAATAGTAAAATTATGTCCGGCTACCTTGACCATCTGTTAACCAATTAATAACATCAAATTATTCTTCTGTTGAAATTGGCAGTTTTTTTCTAATGTACTAACCATTCATTTACCACAATATCAGGCTGAATTACTGTAATAAAATGTATGTTGCAGAAGAGACTAGTGGGTTGAACCTGGATGAATGCCAGACACCCACCCAAGCCACTCTCTCACTCCCCTCCACAATTGAACAGGGGAGAGAAAGAATTACAAAGGGTACGTGAGTTAAGAACTGGGAAAGATCACTCATCAAATACCAACATGTCCAAAACAGATTGAAGGGAATCAACAAAACTTATTACCAACAAAATCAGAGCAGGATAATAAAGAAGTAAAATAAAACTTAAAAGTACCTCCAGCCCATCCCTCCCTCCTGCTGAGGTTCTGTCTTCTTCCTCCACCCCCACCATGGTGCAGGGAGACAGAGAATGGGCTTTAGGCTCAGTTCATCACACATTATTCCAGCCTCTGCTCAGGATGAAAAATCCTTCCCTTCCTCCAGCCTGGGGTACCTCCCATGGAAGACAGTACACCATTAATTTCTCCACTGTGAATCCATCTCAAGGGAGACAGTTCTCCACAAACCTGCTCCAACATGGGTCACTTTTTTCCACCGGATCAAGTCCTTCAGGCACAACCTGCTCCTAAGTGGACCCTCCACAGCGTCACAAGTCCTGACAATAAATCTGCCCCTGTGTGGGCTCCTCTCTCCATGGGTCTGCAGGTGCCTGCCAGTAGCATCTTCCAGCAGAGGTTTCCTGTAGGTTCACAGGCTCTTTCAGGCATCCTCCTCCTCCAACATGTGGGTGTCCTCCATAGGCTTCATGTGCATCTCTGCACCTGTGCAGATCTCCATGTGCTGCAGGGGCACAGCTGCCTCACCTGGGCTGCAGAGGAATCTCAGCTGCAGCACCTGGAGCACCCTCTGCCCCTCTTCCTCCATCACCTTGGTGTCTGCAGAGTTGCTCCTCTCACATGTTCTCACTCCCCTCTCCTCTGGACACAATTACATATGCATTATAATTTTTTTGCCTTCCTACATGTGTTATCAGAGGTCTAGCTGCCATCTCTGATTGCCTTGGCCTTGGCTGGCAGCATGTCCCTCTTGGAGCCAGCTGCCATTGGCTCAGCCTGACATGGAAGAAGCTTCTGGCAGCTTCTCACAAAGGCCACCCCTGTATCCTCCCCACCACCAAAACCTGGCCACCCAAACCCAAAGAAAATCTTAAAAGAAAACTGCACATTGTAGCAGTTCAACTTAGGACTGGTTCCTAATGTTAAAAATTATTCAAATTTTTTAAGTAAATGACAGTATAAATAAGGACAATTTGATCTTTTAATAGGAACTCAAAGGAATCATTAGTAGCAAGTAGTATTATAGGTAGTATTATTTAGGTAGTACCTAAAATGTATATTTCAGCAGGAAAATTACAAAAGCATACACTTTTGTTTATTCTGCACAGCTGGTCTCCTGGGTTGAATTCACTTATTTCTAATGAAAAGAGACAGGATGGGAACTGAGTATGAAAACTGTGTGTGGATTAGTAGAAAGAATTGGTAATAGAAGATACATTAGAAAATAAGGAAAATAAGACAAATAAGGAAGAAATATAATGTTGCTAAGACAAAGTGGCAAAACAAAGTGGGAACTGAAAAGGTTGACATTTGCAGAAATAAAATTATGTAGGATGTGATTTCATTATCCAACTTTTTTTGTCAGTTGACAAAAAGCCCTGTCAGATCAGAAGACCTGCTGCTAAAATAAATAAGCCTCAGGGTATGATAGAAAATCAAAATCAAGATGAACAAGAGATGAAATATTGAAGGTATTTGTCCACAATTAGGAGGCAGTAATCATCTGTTATGTCTTCCAATTTTGTCTCTAATGACAGTTTTCAGTTTCCACATTATACACCCAGCTTTTGCCCCAGGCATAAAATTTTTCTTATTGACACTTATTTGTTGAGTTTACCTTTCTTTGATATGTATGATGTTTTCAGATTCTCTGAAACCAAATTCTATTTTACTAATAGTTTGAATGCCATGTCTTGATAAAAAAATACCATATGCACTGTTAATTTTCTCCAGAGATCTCAGTAGAATAGGTGAATCATTGTAAGCCAACAAGTATATTCAATTATTAGTACAGAAATTATGGTGACAATACAAGTTTACTTTGATGTTTGGGGTTGTTAATCCTAAAATGGGTAATGCTTTTGTTGCATTAAGCAGCATTAACTCAGAACTGCAACCAGAAGAATTAAAGAAAATTTTTAGGAGAGTACTTCTTTCCAACTAAATGCAGTCAGGCTCACAGAATATGAGACATAAGAATGTTGTTAATTGTAGTGTAATTACCAATGAATTGAAGAATGTTACCTCTCTGCTGCCTTGTAGAACACAACTGTCCCTTCAGTACATGCACATTTAGAAGGGAAGAATAAATATCTGTTAAATATTGCTGATGATGTGGTTTAAATGCATTTATAATGCAAGGGCTGATACACTTATATTTGCACTTGTATATTTTCAAAAGATCTAGGCTTCTATGATGTAGGAAACAGGAGAAAGTCAAAGAACAGGTCATATCATAATCCCAGTTCTTTTTCTGTTAAATCAACCTTCCTGGCTACTAAAGGCTCAACAGAAGTACTGCTCAGACTACAATAATTACATTGTTGTGCATGCAATTTTTTCATTAACTTCATATTTTTAAAAGTCTGAGATGACAAATTGTCCTTGTAAGTCACTTAAAAATTTAACCTCCAGAATTTATGCCATAAAAGTATTTTGAACGGTATTTACATTTTCCATTGTGGACTCACATGAAGGAAATCCAGATGACTTGGGTTGAGGCAGGGCTACCTACCTTTTTCAATGCTTTATAAAAGCAAACTGAAGAAAAATATATTTCTTAGGCATGATATAGCTAGCAACCTATTTGAAAGGATATTAAGTGATCAGAGGAATTTTCTTTAGCCTGTATACCAATGAAGCATCTATTTCACATTTCTGTGAAATTTTTTATTTATTGTTTTTTACCTCATCATCTAGACCTTTATCTACACCAAATGACTTTCATTTTTAGTCTTTCACATCCTGAAGATGAAAATAAGATGGAAAAGGGTTATATTTAAGAAGCAAGTTGATTGACATTTCTTCTGGGACAAAAGCTATCACACAACCATTTGGTTGGAAGTGACCTTCAAGATCATCAAGTCCAACCCAAGCTGAGCCCTAACACCTCAACTAAACCATGGCAGTGAGTCCCACATCCAGTGGTGGTGACTCCATCACCTCCCCGGGCAGACAATTCCAGTACTTTATCACTCTTTCCACAAAATTTTTTTCCTAAATTAAGCATACCTTTCAGGCAGAAGAGAAGGAATTTCATTGTTGCTACATGCATGAAGTACTTTTGTAATCTTCAAAATTGTTGTTTTTAGTTTTGTTCTTGGAGCACAGAGAGGAGTTAGTGCTGGTCAAAAACCAAGGAGATATTATGCACATTTTTTTTAATATGTGAAGAGTCCAAAATAGCTACATAGAATCTTGTTCTGATAGGTCCTTCGAGAAAACAGACACAAGTGCATTTCTCCCATGTTTCAAATCTCATTTGTTTGCATATAAAAGCATTTACATTTCTACTCACTCATTTTATGTTTGCAATATTTTGTTCTTTAATAAGAAACAGAATACAAAGCAACTGGAAATAGATAGTCTGAATGGAAATATGCCTGAAGTTTTATGGAGTGAAACGAAAAACAAATGTTCTCTGATCTAAATTTTAATCACAGCTATTTCACAAATATTAAAGTCACAGTTAGTAAAATGCATAATGTAAAAGCCTAGAAATAACAATCTAAGCACAATAGCTAAGTGTCTGAGCTATTAACCAAAAAATCTCTGCACCCTTTATTTCTAGTCATACATGATAATACACTTTGAAAAATGTGTTGTTTTTAAAACACTTAGCATGTAACTATAGTTTGCTTGCTTAGATTCAAATTCTTAAAAAAAACCCCAAAAACCTAAAAAGTGTTTCTGACTAGGTCAGTCTTGAACCTAAAATTTAAGCATCACATATTATGGGAATTGGATTTCATGACATCTCTTCATCCCTTTATAATAATGCTGCTATCAGACAGTTTTCTTATTTTACTTTTTAATAGATGTTTATTTCAACATGACAGAAGTTTTAACTTCAATTTTGAATCCTACAATAAAGGTGAACAGATATATGTTTTACTGTTTCTTAATCAGTGAAATTTCTGAGAAGTTGGATTTTGAATTTTTTGTTTTCTGTAAAATAAATTTAAGTAAAAATTTTCTTCGTTATTGACACACTAATTTTCTGAACCCCAGACCTTATTTGAAACAAATTTCTGCACTTGTTGTAAAAAACTTTCCATTTATCCAAGTGCATTGAAAGCATAAAAACATTGAAAATATCTCCTGAAAAATTATTTTAAAAACAGTAAATAAAAGAGAACATCATAATTCAGTAAGTAAAGTTGTAAAAGCCTTATCTAGGGTAGTTTCTTTACTAAATCCCTGGATAACCAATAGCAGAAGTTGGAGATGATTCTTTTAATTGATGCTGAAATCCAAATTTCCCAGTGCTTTAAAATAAACTAACACAAATTTTTCATGGGCTAAACTCTTTGAAACCAGCCAATAGGTTTTAACCCTCGTCTCCAAGCAAACAGTTTTTAACAGAAAATGAATTGAACTAGATGTTTTAAGTTACATCTCTCAAAGACATTCAGTCAGTTTAGAAATAAAGGAAGATTTCATTTATGACAGCTTTCTTCCTGCTTATTCTGTCCTTCAGAACAAACTAATGCTTTCATGTTCCATTTCATTAAATTGTGTAGTATTCTGAATGGCAGCAAACTCCCACACAATCATCTCCTAGGAATTTTTTAGGAAGGGACATCCTTCAATAGCATCCAAGACACAGCTGTTTGTTTTTTAGCAATCTCTTAATCTATGAGCAAGAATTTTCAGCTCTTTCTTCTGATTTTGTCTCTTCTTTTCTGCTTTTTGAAGAGAAACCAAATTGCTGCGTTGGCCTTCTCCAAGGACCATCTTTAAAAATCAAAGAATTACTTTGCATACAGATTGCCACTTGGATGTATGTCCATGTTGGCTGAAACTTGCAAATGTATTGCTCTAAAACCCAGAAGATTTGTTTCCCAGGATTTTTTTTTCTCAGTGTCCATTTTGAAATTGATAAAACAGCCCTTGGTTTACTTAAGTTTCATACATGTTCATGATAATATATTTACAAGGTATCAATTGTCTGTAATGAATTATAATAATTAAATCTAGTAATCAAATGTCTCCTCGCTTCATCTTTCTCTAATAAGAAAGGCATTGAAGGTCTAAGTACCACATACTTATGCCCTAAATGGCTTAACATAAAACTGAAACATGTTATCTTGCCTAAACTGAAGGATTCAGATCCACTGTGGTGTAAGAGAATGAATTTATGACCAGGAATTTTTCTTCTGGTGAAATATTTCCACCACATGTAAAGTGTAAGACTCCTAATAGTACAAGGTGCAAGTCTCTCAAAGCTAAAAAACCCCAAGACCTAGTCCTGGTGGAAAACAGTCCATCATTACTATAACTGTCACTGAAATTATGCTAATATCCATTGAATTCATAGCAAATGAATAAAAGTTAGCTACTGACACAAATTTAGATAAACAAACTGTCTTTTGAGGCATCTACCTGCGGCTAGGCTATACATCATATAAGACCCAAAAAAGTATCTTACTTTCTCAAAGTAATTCCTCATAAATGTAAAAATTACGTACTCCATTTCAGCATTATTCTTTAAAGATAAGAGAATAATGTATTCTTTTTTCATATTTTCATTTCTTGTTGAAAACCATGAGAGTATTTTAATGTGAAACAATCAATACCAAAGATTCATTTAATACATGATCATAAAAATATTATTTTCTTTGTTGCTTTTTCCCCATTATATTCTAAGATATTCAGTGAGGCTGAAATTCCTTTTTTTCATGTCAGATAAGGAAAAAAACTTTTTCTTTTCCTTTTTAAAAATTATTTTGCAGTGAGAGTAAATGAGGTATATTTCACATACTGGTGTTTGTCACATTCACTCTAATACATTAATTTAGAGGCAAATCTTTAAGCCTAGTCTCCATCTTACACAAATATTCAAATACAGAAGAAAAAAAATCATTTTTTTTAATTGTAAAAGCTAATTTCACATTTCTGCTAAAGAAATTTGATGCTGTATAACTCAAGGCATTAACGAAAATACATAAAAGAAAATAAAAGTTATGAATATGCCTATCTCCCTAAGAAATGCTCAGACAAATACTCTTCAAGACAACTAAATAATTGCCATAGTTGAAACTAAGATTCAAACAAAACTGGGAAGAGTTGATGAGTCTGATGTCTATACGTTACACCTAGAACAAATAAAGTTGATGTCAGACTGTTTCCCCATTATCTTCAGCCTCTTGAAGAGGCTCCTGACTAATACCAGCCAAAAGGCACAGAACCTTGTAAATTGGCAGCTTGTGACCATGGTTGGGCAGAATCACAGTGATTTCCTAGACCTTCAGGTAGACATACTGAAAGTAGATTATTATTTTTTGGAGGAAAACCAAGCAATGAGAAACAGAACGTCCTTGGGAAAGGAAAATACAAGGATTGTTCAGTACCTCAGAGTCATCTTTATTTTTAAAAAAGCCACATAGAAATTCCTTAGATGGGAAACGTTATCTTTAATGAGAAAATGGGGCAAAATTCTAAAATGACAAACCAAAACCTAATTAAGATTCAATATGACTGTTTTTTTTTTAATTTCTCCTATTTTTTTTTGTGCACTTCAGATGGCTTATGAGTTTTCCTAGTCAACAAATTCAAGGTGAGGGAGAGAGTTTTCAGGGGTTTGTGTTGGCTATTCTTAGTCCTATCTTTAGCTGTAAATTGGCCAATGAAATAACAAGAGCATGGTGCTCTAGATTACAGAACATATAGTTAGCTGAAGTAAAACTGAGCTATTCCTTTCCATCCTCTGTGTTTATCTTGTCTTGAAGTTCAAGCAATGAAATATTTCACCAAAATTTAGGAAATAATGGTTTACTTTTTCTTGGTGTAGATCTTAATTCAGATTGCTCTGGAGTGGAGCTTCATGAAAAAAAATATTGTACAGTTTGCATAATTAACCATTTTATGGCTTCAGAATTATAATATTTTAGTTGCAGAAATTTCTCCACGGTTCATGTGAGTTTTAAGAACAAAAACATCTCTGACTATGGGAGTTCAAAGAGTACACTTTTTTATTACAACAGGGTAAGAGTCCTTGCAGCACTGCAAGTAAAAGTGAAAGCAGAGATCATCAGTCAAGCATTGCTTTCCCTGTTTGAATATGTCCAAATATTTCTTTAACTAGGACAAACAGATTCACCTGCTGAAATGGGCACATCCTTGGCAATTACAGAAAAAATCTGTGAGAATATGCAGAGCAGCCCCAAAATTAATTTCACAAGTTAACAGTAAAAGGGTGATGTGTTTTAGGAAGGTCAAATATAATATGTCATGAAAAAAAAATAAAAGCTTTATCCCATACCTTGTTTAGTGTACTTATCTAAAAAATCCAGCTCGGTGTATTGAAAAATTTTATTTTGTTTTGCCACTGTAGAGTGAAGTGGCAAATCGTAAAGATGGATGACTAACAGTGACAGAGTAAGTCTTGGTGCCAAAATATATATACCATGGAAATAAATGAAGAGAATTGTAGATCACTGTAGTGGGAATAAAATTCATCAGGACTGCTGCCTACAGTTAGTCACAGCACAGTCCTCCAGATTGCAGTAATGCAGATGCTGTTTCTCCCCCTACATCTGGTAGCTTGGCCTTTTGACAGCATCTTGAGATGCACAGAGCTTTGAGATGGCTGTGCTGGGGCATCTCCCAACAGGACACCAGAAGAGGTTTAAAATAAGGGCAGCCAAATTTTATTGGGATAGAAATGAGAAAGGTGACTCTTAATGTAGAAAAATCTCAAGGGAATTAGGCCAAGAAAACCAGAAAATAATCAGAATGAAAAATGCCCCATGCACAGCTGTGTCCTATGGGGGCAGTAATTCCTGCCACCTCAGTGTTTCCCGTCTCCACAGCCAGCCCTACCTGCACCAACACGTGCACCTCTGTGCCAGTGCCCACGACAGCTCCCTCAGGGAAGGGGCAGTCTCCCTTTTCATTCCTTTTCATCTCTGCTTGTCAACATAGGCCATTTGAGCTTCCTGGTCCTTTCAATGAGCAGAGAAATATAGGGAACAAGGACGTGGATAGCAAAATAGGGTCCATTACCAGTGGAAATTACTAATGCACAGCTAAAGGAGAACAGTTAGCATCAACTTCAACATAAGTCATCCTTTTTGTCACCCTTTTTACAAAACAAACCACTTAATGTTTTTAGGGCTAACACCTTTCTGTACTAAGATAGTCAATTTGGCTGCATATATTTCAAGCTATATAATTCTTATAAAACATTTTGTCTATGAAGGATTGGTTTGGTTTTGTTGTTTTCTTTGGTTTTTGGTTTTTTGTTTTTTTTTTTTTTTTTTTTTTTTTTTGCGTGAGTGTGTATATAAAATTCATAGGAGGAAAAGAAATTTCATGATGAATATAAACAAGTTTACTTGCAGAAAAAATGTTCCTGACCCTCTGTTTTGGTATTGATTTGAGCTCGCTGCTTGCATAATGCATTAAATGTAAGCAGAGTAAGCAAATTATGTGCCATAAATAACTTGTCATGTCATATACTATATTACCAAGTATTTCCAAGCAATCTGGACACAAAATGATGAGTCAACAAAAAATTTTAGAAGTAAAACTAGATTCTATTTACTTATGCTAAAGAAATTACTGGATAAAATATAAAATAAAAGATAAACCCCCAAGTGAATGTTTTTCCTTGCACAGAACAGAGATTTGATTAGCTCTAACATTCAAAGATGCAAAAAACTCAAAGCTGAGTGGGTTTTTTATATCTAAAAAGATATTTAAACTGTACCCCTTTTTAGTGTTATAGACATCATAGAAAACATCAAATATATAGAAAATATCGAACCCCATAAATGCATTTTATTAAATATTTATATTTTTCTGCCAGAACTGAAAGTGTTAGATGCAGTTTTGTAGTACAAGAAAACGTATAAGTATTTTATACATTATTAAAAAAAAAGGAGAAAATTATAAATTTGTTGGCTGTACTTTACCTAAAACCTGCAATCTGGGAACATGCAAAGATCTCTAAGATCTCTGATTTTTCTATACCTTATCATTTTGGTTTATAATAAAAATTATTCTGCTTGATCTGAAACTGGGTGAGGTTAACTTGCCTCCATAGTTATTATGTATTGTTTTATACCTTTTAAGGAAGATTTGAAAACAAATACAAATAAACTTCATCATAGTATTCCATATTCCAATAATATAGCAATAGTAACTGAAAGCTGAAGGGAGTAACAAAGTGGGACAATAAATTCAGGCTTAATATTGTCCATGTTTTCTAGATGTTTTGAGCAGAGCTTTATTAATGCGAAATCACTCTACATAAAATCATTGTTTGGCCTTTTAATGTGAATTGGGAGGTTGCCTACAGGGTTGTTTCTGTTAATCAAACCAGAAAGTCATAGCTAGACATACAATGTGGTCTAGAGAAAATTCTTAGGTCATTTTTTTTTAACTGACTTTTAGCATTGAAACACTTATCTGGGCAATTGTGCCAAAGTGGCAGATATCTTAGGGCTGTCAGGATTCAGGCATGCTCCCTGATATCCCAGTGCACACCAAAACACACCTGCAGCTGTACACTATCAGAGGCCCATAGACATGCTATATCACCACTACCCACACACTTGTGGTGGCAGCTTTTTTCTTGATGCATGTAGGTAAAATGAGAGTCTGCTGTGTTAAACTTTGTGAGACCAAGAAAAGTGTGATGGGACTAACACAGATTGTCAGGTATCCTGTACTCATGGATTTACCACCCCACTTGGTATTATCCATCTGTTTTTTTAGTTGCATAAAAATCTACACTTAATTAATACTTAGTCTTTTCACCTTTCTTTTTCTTTGATTTGGGTATGTTTTGTGAATACTCATTGGAAACTTCTCAGACAGCCCAGGTACTACTGGATGAATTTGTCTGCAAAGGGACTCCAAATTGATTTGACTGTACTGGTATTAAAGCCAGAATTTGTTTTTTTATTTCTTCTGTTTATCTATGTTTTGCCCTGGAAGTGCAATATAGGCGAGGAACATATTTTGGTTGACTAACCAAATGAAACTGCTATAGATTCTGACATACACCATCCAGCCACACACAAAATCAAAAACATGTTGATTTATCAACAGAAATTTCCTTTAGCTGTCATGAAGAAATATTAGGGTGTAACCAATCACCAAAATCCTATCATGAAAGAAGGATCAGAGAAGATGATCACAGACAATGTGCTTGTGATACTCAGGGGAAAGTCCAGGCAGTGACAGGAGCTGTTTTAAGGAAAGCTGAACTTAAACCAAAAAAGAACAGATGGTCATCTTTGTTTTAGTAAAATGTTTGAGCTGGTCAACTCACTGTGTAAATGACCTGAATGGTTTAATGTCTTTCTGAGCCAGCTGGACCAGCATGGGGGAAGCGTATTTGTGGCTCAGCCCAACAGAGACTGTAAAAGCTGAGCAGCCAACAGGATGAACTTTGAAAACAGCAAGAGACTTGAGCTTCCACATAATTTTTCCAGTGACTGAGGGTGCTCAGCACTGTCACAGCACATGTATAGGGCTTGATGGTGTGAGTTATGTTTGTAGTGAGATCCAGGTGAATATTGCAATCACTATATGTGTACTAGTGTTGGAATCTCAGTATGCTGCTGCATACCCTGCTGAATAAAAGTTCCATGTAACGTCCAATATCTTCAAATAAGAAAATTTGGTACTAAAACTTTAAACCTTCCTTGTGCAGTGTATCTGAAAGAACCTGGTCAGAGAGTGTTGGATTCTGACACAAGAGTGAAACCATTGACACATTTGTCAGCTGTAGCATAGGAGGTCTACTTACAGGAATGATCTTCTCATGAGGTTGCTGAGAATTAGTCTACTCTGAAAAGGTCAGAAGATGTATTTGGTTGGCATAGACAGTATGATAATTTCAATGATTGTCTTATGAAACTCCCTTTCTGAATTTAAGTTCTGTATTTTGCCATGCCCCATCAGATTGGATTAAACCATATTTCCACTTCTCATTTTCACAGTTTCTTAAAAGCTACTGAACAGATCTTGCTCATCTTTGTTTTGATAGCATTCACATCTACATGCTAGCATTTATTTCTGATGTTAAGAATAATGGGGGGGGTGGTAGCGGGAAAGTGGGTTGTCCTCTTTGAATTAAAATTTTATTTTAAAAGATACTGCTTTTTTTTTATTTTCATTTTCAGATCAGAAAATCTCCTACCTCAGGCTCACTTTCTGAATGGACAGAAGTCATAATAATTTCATTGACTTTTTTGGTGCAGAATGCAGCCTAATTTCCTGTTCACAAGTAGTATTAATGTCTTGGCACCAATGACTTGGCCAGCTCTGCAAATCAGAGCCAATGCATTAATACTCAGCGTGATGCTGTGCCAGTTAGAAAATGCAGTACAGGATCTGAGCCCAGGTGGACAGTGCCCAGAAATGCCACCTGTTGGTGTCTCTAATTCTTGGCTATTCACAAACTGGAATATTGGCTATTCACAAACTGGAACACACTGCTGGTCCCTTCATTGCCAGTGCTCTATCTCAACAGATTCCCACTGCTGGGAATAGGACAGGAGTCTTGGTTGTCTACATCAGCTTAGGTCTGTCTTTCAGTGAGGCAAATTCTGTGGAATGTTGCCCTGCAGAAAAAGGAATAGAGCAGACTATGCACATTAAAAAATTGATTTATGTGATATAAAATTTTTGAGTTTTGTCAAGATTTGATTTGATCAGATTTAATTTTTCTTGTTACCACCCATCCTCAACTCTGAAAACCTCCAAATAGTAAAGCCTGTTTTTTGTATTATAAAGGCTATTTATGTTTTTATATCCTGATGACTTAATTTTAACTAAAGGTTTGACTTTTTTTATAAGAAAATTCTTCCTTTTTTGTTTGCATCCCATGTGGCACACAGGGATGTTACTAATTATGACCTAGTTCCATACTTTTAAATTTGTTGATGTCCATTGATTTTTGGAGGATTTTTTGGGAGGTAGGAATATTCATAACTTGGCAAAAAAAAAAGGAAAGAAGAAAAAAAAATTCAAAAAAGACATTGAGTGATTAAAACAAAGTCACTTAAATTAAAACAAGAGCTAAATTAGCTCTAGTCAACTATCTGTGACTAGAATGCAAACAATCTCAGTATAGCTAGCCATTCCATCAGAGCAAACTAATTTTACAAGAAAATTTCTCTAACCATATTACATTATCGAATCTGAAATATGTAGGAAGCAAAAATCATGCAGTTCACAGAAATGATTATTTATTCTTCAAATGTGAAACAAAAACAGGCCATAAAAACAGGTTTAAAAGAATCAGGATACATTTTTGTTAATGATGGAATTCAGAAACCATTTTAAGTCTCAAAAGAACTGATTTTCTTTTACAGACACTTCTGTGAAGAAAGTTACTTATTAGCTCTCCATGCAGATATAGGTGTGTAGGCATCAGAAGGAATACAAATACATAAATTATAGATTGACAGACATTCTGTGTTCTGAGATACATGCGCATAGCAAGATACTTATACAAGTTTAATTGCCCAGAGACACCTGAAAATGTGGTTTTCAAAGTAGGAGGAAGCTGATGCAACTGGAACTGTATTACAGGAAGTAGAGTCATAAGTTACCAGAAAAAATCCTCCACCACCACTACCAGCATTTGAGAACTTCTGTTAACCCAGACAGAATGTTGGACAGCAGTGCTGTATATGTCATACTTCCTATGTCTCTCTTGGAAAACAGGCAGCTGCCACAAATATGCAGTTTGAATACTAAACTAGTTTGGGCAGGACTAGCCCATGATGATACACACAGAGAAACATGAAATTCTGAGATCTTTTTCCCTATTCAATATTATATTTTTCACATGTTCCATGAGGTCCATGGCCTTCATTCTGCCAATTTTGATCAGATTTCCTATTAACTGGAAGCTGAAGAGGTGATTACTTGGCCCTGGCTCTAGAGCTGTTGATGATAATTGGTGTTTTTAGCTTCCATTCTTTGCCTGGTCCGTGTAGCATATATGATGCACATGCAGTCCCAATGGGACTTTTCAGAGCCCCATAGCTGATTGTGAAATCATAAAGCACTTGTAAATGCATGGCTTTCTCATAAAGGGACAATTTTTTAAGTAAGACACTGCTAAAATAGTAATGTAATAAATAATTAAAGATCCATCTTGATATTCTACTGAATCTTGCTTATATACATACTCAAGGAAATAAATAATACATGACATTGTCTCACAGCAGTTCGCAGAAAGAGATAAGATCCTGTCTGTGCTTCACAGAAAAGCACAGAAGTAGTTCAAAAGGAAATGTCTTACTTGCATGTAAAACACACATAAAATATGAAAACTAAGCCCTTTGAATAAAGGTCTTTGAAAGTCAGTGTCAGTTTTGTATGAAGTTAATGAGTAAAAACAGGTGATTGGCTGCAACTGAGGAGATAGGAGGGATGAAGTCATGAGGTCCTTTCTTGAACCAGCCAGTACACATTCACAGATGACCAGCAATACTCCTGACTCAGAAGTAATAGAGACCAGAGTCAGAGAGAACTCATTACAAAATGAGAGTGGAGGAAGGCAGACTTTGTTCTGTATTTTGCAGACTAAAGTAAATTAAATACATTGAATAAATAAGAAGTAAACAATGGCTGTAATGTTATGGAATTTTCTTTCTAATAATGAGCTAAAGATGACACAGAAATCATTAAGTCATGAAGAAAAGGATATCAAATTGCATTCCTTTCATTTCCATCAGTGTTTTTAAAGCAAACAAAGAATCCTGATGGCTATATCCAGTGAGCATCTAAAGTCTGCAGACAATGGATTAACAGTAAAAGCAAAAAAAAAAAAAAAATGTACTAGTTGTAACTTGCTCATTGCTTGAGGTAATCTGGTCAATGAAAGATTGTTACAGAATGTTACTAAAGTGCTATGTAGAAATCGGCACTCCTTGCAGCGGAAATGACCTTTAACACATATTTTGTCTCCAGGAGAAATGCTTCATTTAATAGAGGAACATTTTAGTAACAAGAAAAGCTATCACTAGAAATAGATGAGTTTGTGTTGTGTTTGGTATAATTACTGTGATATGCTTGCAAAGCAAATTTGAGAACAAAGCATGCACTCAGGCATTCTAATTAGGATGTTAGTCTTTTTGTTTAGGTACTGCAAAAACATCTAGCCAGAGTCATCTAGCCAGAGAACAAAGTCTGTATCAGGTAAATCTGATGCTTTTTTCCTTCTGTTTTAGGCTGAGGATTTTCTTTCCTATTTAGATTTTGATTCAGTTTCAAAGTTATTTTTCCATACCAAGACAAAATCAGAGCAAGAATGGCAACAGGTAAACTTGGCATAGTGTTACCTCTTGTAACAAGAAGCTTTGGTCAATGAAAATTGTTACAAAAGCAATTGTATTTTGTCTAAGACTATCTAATTACCTATTCTTTTGCTCAGCATTAGAAATTATGCTTGTCTCTTTATATATTAAAAAACCCTGTAGTGATTACATGCTCTACATGCCTAGGTGTTTAATCTCAGTTAATAACTTCTATTTTCTCTCTCTTTCAATTTTTGCTGCATCACAATTTGTGTAACTTGAGTCAGGAAACTCAGATCTCTTAGTTTTGTATTCAAAATACTGTTTTAGAAAAAAAGAAACCAAAACATATATTTTCAATAACAAAAACAGTTAAAAACATTATGCATACGTGTTTATGTGCACCCTTGCAAAGACATGTTACATCTTTATCTGCTAAGTATTTTTCATGTACATCAGAAAATTGTTCTTTGTTTCTTGCCCAGGTTCCAAGGTTGCATTTCTCTAACCGAGCAGTTGGGAGCTATTTATAGTCCCAAGGTTGCCTGTGACAACCTGTGCCTTTGTTTGGGTTTTTTTGTGGTTTGCTGTTTGTCAGTTTTCTTCTTTATTCATGCCATGTTTACAATTCTCTGCAGTATGCAGAGAAACATATCTGTCTGTATATGTAATAAAAGCTGAGATAGTTTCTCTACAACCAGGTCACTTGAAGGAGCAATTAGTAGATGAAAATATAACAATATATTTTACAGTCTCTCAGGATATCAGGGTAACTTGCACTGCAGCTTAAATACTGTCACAGCAAAGCTGGTATAACCTTTTGAGTGACCTTTCTCTGTTGTTTAATAAAAAGCAGCTATAACTGGATAGAAAACAACATTAGCATGCACATAATAATAAGCAGCATAATGACTCTTTAGTTGCATAGGCTACATTAATATCTTGCAAGAAGATTTAACTTACATTTAAATTTCACAACTGCTGCAGAAGCCAATGTCATTACCACAAAGCCAGATACTAGGAAGCACAAATGTATTGGGGTTTATATTTTCAGTATAGCACACTGACATACATTGAA
Organism: Melozone crissalis; assembly: GCF_028551555.1. Classification (NCBI taxonomy): domain Eukaryota; kingdom Metazoa; phylum Chordata; class Aves; order Passeriformes; family Passerellidae; genus Melozone; species Melozone crissalis. The sequence goes on along the minus strand of NW_026535791.1, from coordinate 53,357,033 downwards.
CAGGAGTTTATAGCAGTCTGTTGGAGGGTTATAGAAGAGTATCTATGCAAATACCACGTATTTTCACTTGAATTAAAGGTTTATGTTTTGTAACATAAATGTAAAAAAAACCCAAACATTTTGTCCATTGATTTGCAAGTTTCTTTTTGAGGAATATAGAATGTCTTATCACTAAAAGGAAAAAATAAGCCTTGTTGATGTGAGTGAGATGAGTACTTCGATATTTGTGTGACAAGTACAAGTAAGCCTGTAATATTTCTCTTACTCATGGGACTCAATGCATCTGAAATGAAACTAGATATTTATTAATGGAAGGGTCTACAGAGACATCATAACTTGAGATACTATTTAGCTTATTTATACAGATTTACTTTTTGATTCTTTTATTTCTACTCTTCCTCACAGACTTCTCTATTCAAACTGCATGCTATAGAGCCAATGGGAAAAATCAAAATACTGCACCTTCATAATTTTCACTAACAGTAAGTCAGTAAGCAATAAGTCCTGTGTCTCAGTACTTAGAAACAAACTTTTGCAAAATCTGTGGCCTTGTAGAGGTACTCAGATGTCAAATATCTAGGAACATTGCAGTCAAGTGTACGGTAACAAGCAACCAGACAGATTTTCTTCATAAGTTCTTCTGCCAGCATTTGAGATTTATCTAGAAAAAAAAGAATAGATTTTTTCTTCTGGATGACAAAATTGCCTGTTTCACTGTTCATGACACATTGTTTCAGAGGTAATTAAGCCTGACCAGTCAAGTCAACTTTTCATCTTCAAGTAAAAAATTGCAACAGACTCACAGCTGTTCTGACATTTAACTGCTAATATCTTGGGCAAAAGATGATCTAAGGAAACTAACATTTGTCATCATAAGCTATAATAATACATTATAGGTGCTGTAGTAAAGGAAAATATTTCCTTCTTGTTTGGTTTCTGAACAGAGGTTAGTATTCAAAAAGTCAATGTATTTCTTAAAGTTCATCAGAGAGAACTTTATCTGCAGATAAAGTACACTCACTGGACAGACTTCCTGCTGTCCTTTTGTTCCACTTACCTATACAACCCTCCTAGGGAAAAAGACCAACTTGCTACAAAGACGTTAGTTCTTCAAGTTAAAATTATCACTGAGGAGATGGAAATTCACTTTTTCTGACAGAGGACATAAGGACTGATTATTTAAGATGACAGGCTTGTCATAAATAGGGACAGAAGACATGAAAAATTGCCATGGTTTAACTGATAAGGTAATTTTAGGTCACAGGTTGGATGCAATGATCTCAAAGGTCTTTTCCAACCTAGTCTCTTCTGTGATTCTGTAAAAATGAAAATGAAGAGGAAATTTTTCTTAAAACCTTTAAATCAGAAGAAGGTAATGGTGTTTTGGAGAAAAATGGTGACTAAAAAAAGGATGGAGACTTCAAGAAAAAGGAATTTAGAAAGGTGACGTAATCTTCTACATACATTTGAGGCAGATTTTGATGTTCATAATATCACCAGAAATATTGACAATGCAAATGGAATCTTGTATCAGAACCAAGCAGTTTCTAGCCTTTATCCATTTCAGCTTCATAGCTCTTGTTATCTGGCACAGGGACAAAATCTGCTCCTAGCATGACCTATGATCTGCATTAAAATGGCATAACTGTACAATGCCTCCACATTGGCATTTCTCATAGGCAATTCTTATTTAAGAAAAATAGTATTTATTACACTTGTACCTCTAGTTTGTTTCTGGCTTATGTTCCCCACTAAATTGCTTTGACTTGATCATTTGTAAGATGCATTAGATTAATAATAGAATAGAATAGAATAGAATAGAGCAGAATAGAATAGAATAGAATATTTCACTTGGAAATGATGTAATAATGATCATCTAGTCCAGCGGCTTGACTAATTTGGGGTTGACTATAAGTTCAAGTATGTTATTACGGGCCTTGTTCAAATGTCTCAGACACTGATAGGTTTGAGACATCGACTTCCACTCTTGGAAGTCTGTAACCACAATTTGACCACCCTCACAGTAAAGAAATGTTTCATAATTTCAACACTGAAACTCCCCCAGAGCATTTTTGAGTCACTGCCAGGAGTCCCCAAACTAAAATAGAAGAGTTAAGCACCTCCTTCTCGACCTACCCCTCTCAGAAATTTGTACAGAGCAGTGATGTTTCTATAAAAGCATTTCCTTATGAAATGGGTCTTCATCTGGAAACTTGCATTTTATGCCAACCTACATGCAGAAGAGTGTTTCTGAGAGAGTATGAGACTGATGTGCAGTTCATGAGAGATCCTGACCTGCAATTAAATGCAGTAGGAAGCAACTGGTTTGAGTGATATGGAGATGAGAGAAGTTTGTTTTTATAGAAACTGCCACATTATTATTTTTACAGTTTGAGCATAATTTTATCATAGACCAGCTAACAAAAGGTTGCTGTAGAGAATCATTACTATCCCAGCTGTGTTGCAGAACAGTATGCTGTGCCAGCTTTGCACTAGCTCACACAGGAATCTCTTATATAACCAAAGAGTGGTCTTGTCGCCTTGTCTTGTCACAGATTGCTTGAGATCTCATAAACCAATACTTATATAACTGGAGGCAGAAAATGAAATTTTCCCATACATAATTGCAGAAGGGTTTGAGGAATTGCAGTCCTGTTCCAAATTTCATCTACTATCCACTGCCTTTGCAGTGGTAATATGTGGGCCAGAAACCCTTCTATAATATATTTGAGGGATTTTAGACACAATTATCTTTAATCCCCCTCTCCCCCAGCACTGTGAAAAAACCAAAAAAAAGCTCAACAAATTGTGTTTCTGCCAAGAATATAGTGTAATCTTCAGGCTCATTTACTGTAACCAATACTTTTACACTGTGTAGCTAGAAAAGTCACAGGTGCAGTGATTTAATTACTGGTCAGTCATTTTGCATTGATTCAGTCAGCAACAACATGTCTTTTCCAGGAACTCTTTCAGAATGATTTTAAAGCCATCGTTCCTGCTGCCCTAGGCCAAGTGTTGAGAATCAAATTCAAAATTGCAAATGCAGACGCTCACATAGAGAAGAAAATTTGCATGAGAGAAGTTGATGAATTTGTTTCTTTGGCAAAAAATTGAGTGTGGCAGGGCATAGTGTATGAGGAAAAAGAGTTTAGGACGTCAATTATTTACGTAACATCTGATAAATATATTTTTGAAATATTTTCTTATTTTCTATGAAAAAAATAATGAAAAAAACCCCCATACTATGAATTGATATTGCCTAAAACCTGAAAGAAACAGATCAGTAAGTATCATACCCTGAAAACACCAGTCTTGCTGGCAGTAACACATCATGGGATTATTTCAGACACTTCATCTGTAGCAACCTCCTCCACATGCACAAAAAGGAGAGATTAGGCATTTTAGGGGCACAGCACCTCTTGAGGTCAGAGCTAAATTCTAGACAGAATTGCTATATGGAGCTAATAATAAGTTGTATCAGTTTTGTATTTCAATATTTTAGTGTCATCTGAGTACTTCTCATCCTCTCAGATTGGTTGGTTTGTTCATTGGTTTGGGTGTGGTGTTTTTTGTTTTTGTTTTAGTTTTTTCTTTCATTTCTTTTCCATTTAGGAGCATCAGTATATCTTGAGAGTTTATATCATTGAGTTCATAATGAAAACAATTATCTTCTCTTCAACCCTCTTTCATATTTCTGACTGATACCTTTAATGGGTTCTCCCCAGCTCATAGCATGCAAATTCCTTTTATGCTAAAATGTACTTTTGTGCACTTCTGTTAAATTTTTGGGTTATGATGTGGAGCTCCTAAGCATTTGAATAGACCCTGGAACAATCAGTCTTAAATTAAAAATGGTCTTTATCTTACTTCAAAATTTGCATCACTTTTTACTGTTTATTGCTGATATTTTTACATTGCATTTACTGAGGATATTTTAAGATTTTCCAGGTTAAGCAAAAATTCCCAGGCTGATGTCAGACTGAACTTTATCCCTAATTTTCCTGTGTGCAAAGAAGTCTTCCCCACACATGTTTTTTACTTCTTTTTTTTTTTTTTTTTTTACCAGAAAGAGTGGAATATTATGTAAGACACAAACTACAAAGACAGTAAAGCAAGATATTTTGTCTTTTTTGTCACCTCTCAGTCTCTCAGTATAGGTTACCTTATAAACAGGACAATGCAAGAGACTCTGGCCAAGCTACCCAGGAACAGTCTGTGCATAGCAATATCTGATATCTCATCAGACACTCCAGCTGTCCCTTCCTTTACTCTACCCCTGAGACTTGAAACTAAAAAGTTTTACTTCCCTTATATGTTGAAACCTTATTTCACACCTGCTTTTCAGTTTTATTAATAGAGCTGCATCCCATCCTGTTAGAGTATGATGAGATTATTGAATAAGAAAAATTCCTGCAAAAAGGCTGCAGAGACATAGTAATCTTTATAAGTTACTAAATTCTGACTTATGGTCATTGCATGTGCACTTACTACACTGGCAAAGTATTCAAAGAAACAAGCTTGTCTGAGGTAAGAAAGCTGCAAAGCTTCTTTGTGTAACTGCATTGTTGAAACCTGGTTTGTTCTTGAGCTAGAGCCCAAAGCAGATTAACTACCATATTAGAGTAAATTTTTAGTAGATGTAGTCGTAATTGGCTTTAGAAGTTATGATGAAGACATAAACAGCCTTTTTATTACTAAAGTAAAATATGCACTAGATGGAATTGGTATATATAAACTTCATGGGTGAATAGCATGCTTGGGGTAATTATAGAAATGCAAAAGGTGAATAAAGTGTATGTGAATATATGTTGTATAATATAGGAATATTTATATGGTACAGCAGTTTTTTTTTTTTAAAAAGCATCAGGGTTTTTAAACTTAATGCCTAAATAAAAAGACCTGTTATGACCTTGTGTAGGTTTTAGAAATCATTTTGGAAAATGCTTTACATATACACATAATTAACTTAATGAATCAAATTTACGGTTCCATCTCATAGGGGCACTGAAAATTCACCTCTGAGTAAGTGAAGTGTTTTAAATGCTGTTCCATTTATAATTTCTTTATGGATTTAAGGCCAATGAATGAGGCACCATGACACAAAATAGCCATTTGACTAACTGCCAATATTTGAGGCTGGAAATGTACAATAATTTCACTAGGAAAAAATACATTTAAAACAGAACGAGTCTTAGAGTTGATTATATTTTAAACTAGAAAATGTTGTCCTTTTTTTCCTTGAGAATGTTATGCTTAATTCAGTGGGGTTATATCAATGATAGGTTTTAACAATAACCTAAAAGTTGCCCTTAAAATTCAGCTTGTCTGTTGCTGAATTGACCTATGATGGTGTAGAGACAAGATGCAGCTCTGGGGATACTGCACATAAAAGTAACCTACTTTTGGGCTCTAAATGTCCTTCCACAATGTGTTATTTTTCAAATTTTGTCAGCTTGTTAGTTACAAGTCAGAAAAGGAAAAATGTGTGACTTCAGCAGAAATGATTGGGTGTTTCAAATGTGTATAGTTTATACAAAAAGATTTTCTTTTTAAAGGTTTACATAGAATGGATACTCTGCTTTCAGTAAATGGGAGTTTTTGTGTGATCTACCACAAAAAAACTGTGTTATCTGCAGATGGCCAGGGTTTTCATTAAAATAAAAATAATTGGAGGCAAACCTTTTTAAGATAAAGGTTGATGAGAGTGACCTCACTGCTTTTTTATACCTAAAATAGGTCAGGAACTTTAAAATTATTTTCTGTAAATATTTTAAATGAGTTTACAAATGTTTTTGTAACTATGTAATAAAAACCCGGGGTTTTTTTGTCAAAGGTTTTTCTTTAAATGATATTGAAAATATTACATGGAGAATAAAAGTAAATTCAGATTGCAGCATAAAACTTTTTTAAACATCAGAATTAAAAGTTGTTGCCCAGTCAGCTCTGCTTTTAGTTACAATTTAGCTAACTACAAGATGCATAGGGTACATAATCTAATAGTGACACAGATTTTGCCATTTTATGATTTAAATGAGATCCATCAAGTTTTTGTTTGTTTTGCTTGCTCTTTTTAAAGAATTTTTAGGCTTATTTTAATTGCTTTTCATATATTATTCTCCCAGATTTACACTCAGTCCTAATTCCTAGATTTTGCATGTTGTTTGTCACATCTACTTAACAGTAAAATTTCTGTTAATAAATGCTTTAAAATGCTTTTTACTAGATATACTTTCCTGCTATGTGCATATTCATGCATGTGCATGACTATGTGCTGCAGCATGGTTCAACCCTGTGCCTCCTGTAGAATCTCACATCTAACACTGAGCTGTCTAACACTTTCTCCTCTTAGCTCACATCTAACACTGAGCTCACTTTTTGTATAATCTGTAAGTAGTTTACAGTCAAAATACATTCTCCAAAGCCACTCATTCAACTGTCAATTTTGGCAATTCAAAAGCAAGACAATTTGCATTGTATTAATGAAATTTTGTAAATCTACCAATCACTTTAAATATTATTTTTTTCCTCACTAATAGATCTAGAAACTAATTTTCAGAACTGTTAATTTAGATTGCTTCTATTCATTCAAGTCTCAGCATTTTTAAAATTTTACTGTTTTATGCAATGTGAGCAGGCAATAGCTACACTTTGCATTTTCAAAAATTATGCGTTTTCTTTATGTGTTTTTCTGGATGAGTTTTCTTCTTTCCTTTTGTAAAATAATAACATTTAGAAACAACTCAAAGCAAATGAATCCCCAGGCTTAAATTGAATCAGAGGAATACAAATTAATATATTTTTACTTCTGTTTTAAACAGAAAGGTCAGTTCTTTTGCTCCCATTCCCCTCACAGAGCTGTAGACATGCATACAGCTGTGGGTAACTCCACAGCACAAGGGCAGCAGCGCAATGTGACATTACAACACAGCTTGCTGCAAACCTTTCATTTCAACAAGAGCCAGCTGCTTGATTATTCATGTTCTTTCAATTCAGAAGCCAAGAGGAATTATATTCTGAGGGGCAGGCACTAGCAGAAGAGCTCTCATGGAGAGATGGGTGTTTACTGACAATATTGCCTCAGTAAGTATTGTCTTGCTTTGATTAGACACAAACAGAAGGAGTTAAAAATGGGCCTTAAAGCCTGAAATATGAAGTAGAAAATGAAATTTAGAGATACAGTGAAAGAGTCAATGCGCTTAGTTTTTAGGCCATCTAAGGAAGTTGAGATTAACAATAGATGTGAATTCATGATCTCTTCATTTTTTTCATAATGGTCAAAGTTTTGGATTACAAGATGCAAATGAATGTTATTTATCACCTCATAACACTCTTATTTTTCACCTGTGTGGGACACTTAATTAACTTTCAGGCGCTTCATTATCTGTTACAGTCTCATGGCATATCTGGTATTCAGACAAATAATCTTATTTTGTAGAGCTTGAATGGTCTAAGGAATAATGTAACTTGAGGTAAAAAATACATGAGAGAGATGTGAAAGGGTCATAGAAATAGCAGAGCCATCATATTTTATAATACATTCAGTGAATAAATTATGGTTTTAATGCATTCTTCTACTCCATCCATTGCATCCCATCTTATAGTGAGAAGTTGTATGCAAACCCTAAATAAATGAACAGAAAGGAAAACAGAAAGGAAAACAAAATGGAAAACAAAAAGAGGGTTACCCTAATTATGCATTACATTCCCAAGTATTAACACACACATAATATGCAAGGTAAGACTAGCCCTGCAAATATACTGTCAAATCAGACCATTTATAAAAGATAAGGTCTTAAAAATGAGAAAAAAATGGGGGGGGGGGGGGACGGGGGGCAGAAGCATCGCTAACTTTAAATGGAAAAGAAATAAAATTATCTGCCAAAGGAAATGAGTGTGAAAGCAAACCTGAGATACAAAAGTAAATGAATGCGTATGTGCAGCTTGCTCTAGTCTCTTTATCAATGGGCACAATAAATAGTACCAGTGAAACAAGATTGAAGGATGCTTCTCTGCTGTGTAGAACACTTTGGTACCTACTTGGTCAAGAATATTCTTGAACCAAAGGTTTCATTGCTTCCATATTAACAGTAGTGACCAAATATGATTGCTTCATCTTGTGCCCCAAATGTCTGAAGTGAAAAACTGACATACACAACAGAAGAATGGAAAATAATTATTGTAATATAGGAACAGTACGTATAAGCATAATAACTATGTCAGAAATAGATGTTATATTATTTTTTAAATGCAATTTAAAATTATTAACATGATTCATGACAGAAACTCAAAGCTTCAGATCCAGCTTCACAGCACAATATCAGATCTGCAGTAAAATTCTACAATTTAGCTTCATATTATTAAACTGGGTTCTTACATGTTCTTTTTGACTTTACAACTCAGGATTCTTTTATTTCACCATAGTATCATCGTCAGATGAAAGTAAAATTCAACAAGTTTAAGGAAGTGCTGAAGAAGTACTGTAGCAAAGTATGCTGTTCTGCTGGGTAAATTAAGTAATAAAATCTCTGTTAGTTCCAAAGAAAGTGGATATTTTTTCCCTTGTTTTTCTCCTCTTGTCTTCAGTAAGCTCGATAATGAAGCCATAACTGCTGTGGTGTGTTGATCTTGGCCAACTGACAGATGCCCACCCAGCCATTCTTTCACTGCCCCTACTCAGAATAGAAAATAAGGTGGAAAACTCATAGTTCTAAGTAAAGACAGAGGGTTATATTTCAATTACCATCACAGCCAAAATATAATTTATTTGAGAAAGCTAGCTCATCTCAAATCTACATTAGAGACTGAATTTTCAGTGTCACTTCTGTGTGTAATTTTCTGGTGTATGCACCAATGTATGTGGAATATCTATTGAAAAATTGTGGCAAACTGTCACAGGTCTTAGAGTAAAGGTATATAAATGAAATATTCAGAGTGATAGATTATAGAAAGATAACTTAGTGCCTAAATTCAAAAATTATCAAATATAAATTTATAATAATTTCCAAGGCATAAATGTATATTTTGTTCAGTAGGAGCCTTAAGAAGATTTTTTTTCAATTTATTTAACATGCATAAGTAATGACAGACATTTCAATGAAAATTATGGAATATTAAGCAGAAGGCATTTGGTGATAATCGATAGAAGAAGAAAAGAAGGTTTTACAGATTTCATGAATCCACATGTATATATCAAAGTGCATACATTGTATTGTGTTTGAACTTAGGGTCCTTTCCATCTTGAGACATTTTATAATTCTAGAATTTGAATATGTATGAATTTCAAAAAGAAGAAAAAAATTATATTTATCAAAAGTATGAGGAAAAATAATAAAATAAAAATAGAATATATAGAAAATAATGAAAAAGAGATATATAGCTTTAAACATAAAAAAAGGATTTTTTAAAGAAACATCATAAAGGCTGCAAAAAGTTAAAAGGTGCATAGGAAATATTCAGAAAGGATACAAACTAGGCTGGAAAGTAAAATAAAACACAGCATGAAAGAAACATAGAAAGGGAAAAATATAAAATGAAAACAAAACTAGACAGGAAAAGAAGGCAGAAAATAATTAATGCATGATCCTTCAGAAAGGTTCATAAAGACAACAAAACCAATGAAAAATCTTCTGTGGGTGATTATATCTGCTTAGAGATTAAAAAGAGAGCAAAATAAAGGAAAAAAAGGTACAAAAATGAATATTTGTATTCTTCATTGCTAAGAGCTAACTCTAGGGCTCCCAGCAGGGTATATGCAGCAACTTATAATATTCACTGTATTCATATGAGAGTGAATAATGACCTGCCAAATATTAAAGTTGAGAAACACTTTACAAAGTGAAAAATAGAGGTGAATGCAAAATATTGCATAAGGAAATCTTGTATTCAGTGATAAAAATATCAATGACAGTTCAGTGCTCATAAATTTAGCGTGAAGCACACATGTAACTGAAGTGACAGAATGATGGTCTTTGAATTAGGGATTACCATTACCAAAATCATCCTAAAATAATTCTAAATAAGCAAATATCTTGTGAAAATATAAGAGTGAAGGCATATAGAATGAAAATAAACAAAGAAAATAAATACTCATAGAAATGGATGTATACTCCATGCTGAATAAAATATGCTAATTAGCACATTTAGGAAAAAAAACCACCCCCCACCCACACTTAGATAAAGTTTTGAGAAGGATGAAAAGGATGATCAGAAGCATGGAATGACTTACCTACAAACTGGCATTGTGGAAAAAGTATTTCGGAGTTTAAAAAGAAGCAATCCATGGAAGATAAGATGGAGTTCCATAAAACTGTGAATGGTTTGAAGAAAGTAAATAAAAAGGTGATACTCACTTTTTATCATGTGATAAAAAAGAGAAAACTACAGAAATCAATTGGTGTTGCATTGATTGTGTAGGAATTTCGCAGAAAATAACCCACCTTGTGTTCCAGCTGTTCCTCAGAGATCGGAGGGGCCTGGCCATGGCTGGGTTTAATTGCTGAATATAGCCAAGATAGAATTATAATGAGAACAGATGCACAAATAGTGCATTTTTTAAACCTAATACAATGGGTCTGACTGCATTCAAATGAGGACTTACACAATCCAGATTTGTGGATCCAGATTTGTTAATTGAAACAATAGGAGAACAGGTTCAGGATTGCTGGAGATAAATCCATTTACTGCAGAGTACGTGCTGCAACAGAAAGCATAGTAAAAGGGGTCTCTAATAGTTCTACATTTTTATATATATAAAGAAGTATTCATGTGTAAAGAGCAATTTTTAATGTATCATGAAAACTGGAATGCGGTGGGAAAAAAGAGTTGAAGAGTTGGAAGAAAGCAGAGGAAATTGAGCAATCCTAGTAAGCTTCATATCACTTCTTTTTAGTGTTTTTAAATAATAAGCAAATTAATCTAAGGTAGATGGACACTATAGCAAATATTTCATTAATTCTTCAGAAATATTAAAATTACATAGACAATGAAAGAAATCTGAGTACAACAGATCAATGTTTTGACTGTGTTTTAAAAACTTATATTTTGTCTTTCTTTATAAATTAAATATGTCGGCAATGACGGAGAGAAATCTCATCTTGGCCATTTTAAATATCCATGAAGATTAAGCCATTATTACAAACACTTAAATACTTATCCATACTAAAATCAAGCTTTCAATCACGTAACATAATTTTACATCCATCATACCATAAAAGCCAAAGGAATTGGATTAGTTAAAACATGCAATTACAACAGCTTCACCTTCAGGTTTCGACTCGTAAAATGATGAACTAAACAGTGCATTTGTCATTTAAGTTTATAAAAATACATAAGAAAGAACCAAATTATTATAAATGATCCTCCATTGGATTTTGTACTGATCTTCATTTCCTTGAACAGTTTATTTAATCTGATTAATATAGTAACAATATGTCAGATGAATTTCTGCTGCTGAAGGTCATCCAATCATGCAATATCAACCTCAGTGGTAAAAATCTCTTGGAAAATGAGTTTTCATTGGTACAGTCAATAAACAAGCTGCCATCAATAAAAACAAAATGCACTCTAATCAAAGAGAGACATATGTTTATGATTATGCTTCCAAAAACTGTGGGTTGTGCTCCTCTGGATGAGACATAAAAACTACCAGATGGTCAGGGGTGGCATAGGAAGAAGTGGGTTTATTTCTTCTATTCATAATGCTGGAATTTGATCATTATCCTAAGTCCAATAAATACTTAAGTTTTGCTAATTCCCTTTGTAACGCAGGGAGGCATACAACAGTTTGTGAGTTCCTGCTCTAAGGATCTACAATTAGACAGGATTATTTTACCAGAATATAAAACATTTAGTCACCCCGCACATTTAAAGAAAAACAGTCAGATACTACATTAGAAACAACACTGAATGCTTTATTTTTCCCCCTTTTGCTTCCATTCCTGGATGCTTACAAGCTTGTCCAGAAACAGAGTATTTGCACTCTTGGCATTATGCCATGTACATTTTTCTTGAGGCTTTTATGCCTCCAAATTAATGACAGTACAATTAAAATTCCATGCCACAATAAAGAATGAAGTAAAAAAAGGCAGCACATAAAGACAAAAATGAAACAAAGAAAAATAATATTTAAATATTTCTACTCCTTTCCTCTGTTTACACTAGACAGAAAACTGGGATCTGTCTATCTGAGACATTCTTATGGAGGAAATTCCTATGAATAGCCATGCTATTTCAATGTTTAGATTTGATGACTGTAGAAGTGGGAATTTTATACCTGATTCACTTGCTCACAGATATTTAGACCCACCTGAGATGCTCCTGGCTACCCTGCCTTGTCTCCATTTTTCTTTGTGTCACATGCTACACATGGCTTTAAATTCTTGTACGTGGGCAGCTGAACAGAGGCTCCTCATAGAGATTTACTCCGGTCAGAACATTTTCTAATTCTTCAGAATTCGCTAGAATCCAGTGTATATGTACACTGACTGGAAGTCTCTTGAGTATGATGGGAGTTCAGATGAGTCTCACATTTGCAGGAATACACATTTAGATCATAAATGAGGTATATAACAGAATTTCAAATTTTGTACGTGGTTTGTAAGTCTTTCACCACAAGAAACTACTGCAGTGAAAGACAGAAACTACTTTCTTTGTGCAAGGAATTGCTAATGTATGTTTAGACAACTGCCTTTTTTATCAGTTCTGCCTAGCACAGAAGTTAGAACATTAGTGTTTCTTTCTTATGGAAAATCCAAGATAGACTATTTTTTTAAAATCCAAATAAACCATACAGTGAAACACACATCAAGTGTAGAAATCAGAAATTTATGCAAGTATTTTTAAATTGTTCTTTCTTCCTATGGAACTGAAGTCTCTCATCTTTCCATTGGAATTAATTGTGGCTAGAAACTTAATTGAAACTGAAATAATTTCACTAAGACCATTCTTCTGCTTTATTTTTAAAAGGGAAAGATTATTACTTTTTTAGATCCAGTAATTGTAAATGAAACATGGGTAATATTTGGGCAAATCTAGCATCTTAGATGCAGTTATATCAGTTAAAAAATAATTGTAAAAAGTACCCCCAAATATTTTCTTTACAGTTTTTAGCATTGTGTCTTCTTCACATTCATTTAATAATTATGAATTTTTTTTCAGTTCTTCTTCCTCTTAAAGCATCAATTAAATCCTCAAAACATGAAACCTTCTTGAAAAAGCAAAAAAAAACACCAATAAAAAACCCTACCAAAAAGAAAATCTCAAAGAAAAAAATAAATCCAAATCATAAAATGAATGAACCTTAGAAAAAGAAGAATTTAATATTTAAATATTTTTTAACAAAATAAATTCCTTTTTAAAAAAAAAATAAAATTCTGTTTAAAAGTAATGATGTGAGAAATTTTGAGTCCAATGACTATACTTCTGTAAATCTGCTCCTTTTGGTCTAAGCATTTTTTTCACAATTTAACTGTGGGAAAAATTTTGATTGATTCCATTGGCTTCAAATTTTCTTAAAAATTGAACAATGAAGAATATCTCTCAACAATTTTATACCTCAGTAAACTCTCCAGACAAAATTGACCTGAAAAATGAACAAGATCAGAGAGAATTAAAACATCATTTATTACTTAAGTAGGCATCTATGACCTGAAATAATTTGATACACTGCTGGCATCAAAGAACAATATAGCAATAATTTAAATTAAGTGCAAGAAGAATTTCTTAAGTTACCACCCCCCCCCCCAAAAAAAAAGATGATCTAATGGGTTTATATGTATTATAAAAATGTATTTTTTTTTTTTTCTGGCCACAGTCTTCACACTTTTCACCACCTAGGGGAACAACATCAAAACCATCTGAATAAGCAGTTTGGATAAATTTGAGGGATGAGGTTTCTGATTGTGTGAATTGCTTGTATTTGTTTGTTTTATGCTATGAATTGTCTATGTCTGTAGTAGATTGTTTTCAGCTAATTTCTTGCAGCTGTTACTAAATTACAGGCTCTGCTTTCCAAGGCCACTTAGGGAAAGGAAAACCATTGCTATTTAACCACTAATCAGACTATGTAATGCTCTGAATGAAGAGAGGAAAAACATTTTCTATTTCTAGCTGTGCAACATAGAATCTTTGCCAACTACTCACGTGACTGAATGGCTCCCATTTATTTACTGATAAGTTTAAAGGATAACGTTTATATTTCTTTGAAAATAGCATGTCAAGAAAGACAAATGATGTCTAATTAACTCGAGTGTCATTAGCCCAATATTATATCATAGTAGCCAATAGTAGCTAAAACATAGTAACTCTGGTAGTATTACAGGATGTGAAGGTCTGAATTTAGTGACTAGATTCAATGCAGAAACTAACATACCCAGAAAAATAAAATTCATCTGAATATCCTCAGATTTTTTCAGCCCCATTAGCCACGTCTTTTTTTGATATCCAATTGTATGCAGTAATAGATGATTTTTAGAAGAGCGTCCAGAATGAAAGGAACTATCAGTCAAATCCTCCAAGAATAAGTATTTAGTTATTTAACCTGATAATACAATCTATAGAAATATGACTGCATTATTATTCTGAAGCAGAGGATTTTATATTCTCAAGACATTTGTTCCGTGTTATTGGCTGATAATATAAAAAATCAGTTAACTGGTTTGACATATATTTTGTCTGATAAGAGGAAAGGGGATGTTATAATACCTATGAGTATTAGTTTAAAAAAATATTTCTGGGTTTAATTCTTATGAAAGTGATAATTAACAATGCTGCCTTGTTTTCCTCTTACATAGTGATGTTGCTAATGTGTTACTGCAATGAAAGTGTTACTTTTTTCTTTTTCTTTCATTTCTTTTTTTTTTCTTTTGTCTTTTTTTTTTCCCTTCTTTTCTTTTTTCTTCAGCAAAGAGGGGTCTTGGGCCCATAAATCTAAAGGGCTTTAAATAGGATTTGAATACTTTATTCTAGATTATTTTGTGCCTGAGAGATATGGATAAAGGATTTTAGAACAGCTCTAGTGAGTCTAAGTTGTATTGAGTTTCAAAGGATGTGAGTTTTTCAACACCCATTTTTTTGTCAGTTTCTTCATCTTTCCTCTTTTTGATCCATAGATCCCAAATGAGAATGGAAATACTTCCTTTATGTAAGGACAGAAGTGAGGAAGGAAAACGCAGAGAAAAATAAAAGAAGATAGTGCACCTGTCTGGGGACTCCATGTCACTTTGGACCATCACTCATAGTAAATATTATTGCACATCTTGTTTTTCTCAATCAAAAAATCAAGAAAGAAAACCAGAACTAACCCACCTTACTCACTGTATTACAAAATACAGCTATTACACAGCCTTCATAATAGCAAAGTTGGTAACTACAAGTTTAAATCCTGTGTTTCACAGTATATTGGACCTGGCTTATTGGTGGTTTTGAGGATTGAAATTATTTTTGGCTTTACACTACAGTGATCAAGAGAACTACTTCATTTATGTTTTCATTTCTCCATAGCATTCTGTAGGCTGAAATTTAGGTTAAGGGATAGCACTGGATTAGATAAAACAGATTAGATGTAAGTAGCAATCTAAATTATATTGCTGTATCTTCTGACTAGAACTTAGTAACAGTTGAAGACTCACAGGTAATATTGTTGAGAAGGCCCATAACACAATGACTGTCCATGAATACTATTTAATATAAGGCTCAGGCAAGGTCTTGCAAATGGCACCTTAATTTAAGGATTTCACTCAAGTATTTCTGATAAATTATGTTCATTATCACTTAAAATTAATAAAACTACATTCTGTATTTTTACAGACCATTGCTTCCTCTTGTTTAAGCTCTTACCTCTGTCAAAATAAATAATTAGGGAGCAAATACGAAATAGGGACAATACAGCATAGACATTACAGTGAAAATTAGCATACATCTGTAGGCAAGGTTAGAACTCCTTTAGCAAGAAACCTGAATTTAGTTCTTTATACAGCAGGTTTTCCTTTCCTTTCTGACACATAAAATGGCTTTTAGCACTCTCTGCTAGAAAAACTTTCTGTACAAATGCTTTTTGACAATCTTATTTACCCACTCTCCTCTAAGTAGATGTACCTTTGCACTATTTGTGATTAAAGAAACTTATTTCAACCTTACTTCATCTATGATAAAATTTTTTTAAGACTCTGTCCTGAGTCTAATGCAAATAGCAACAATCCTTGATGTGTCCAGATAATTTCAGAAAATTATGTTGTTATAAAGTTGTTGCACTGAATCCATTTCTATAGAATTCATTTGTTCCTGCAGCAACAAATAACACGGCAAATTATGTACAAGCATTAAAGCCTGTGTGAATGTTTGTCAGTTTCCCAAATAGAAGCATCAGTGATAAATATTTAAGGCATGTAAGTTTATCCAAGGAACAGCTTGAAGTGCAAGAAATGGTGAGCAGTGATAGCTGCCTGCCCTGTCATTTCCTTTTCCACATGGTTTGGCAAACCATGTGCTGTGCCTGACAGAGCACAGCTTCCAAAACGGCGCTGAGACAAGGCTCATACAATTATACCTTTCAATTTTATAGCTAAGCACTTGGCCTTTTATTTATTAGCAAAGGTAAACTGTAACCAGCTGTCAGTGTTTTGTATCAGAGCCCTAATTTTGGCTTCTCCCAGTCTGATAAACAGCCCTAGCTGGTGGACTGGAACATTGAAGAAATGCATTCAGGGGGCTTGGAACTTGATGATCTTTAAGGTCTCTTCCAATCCAAGACATTCTATGATTCTCTGATATGCAGTTCCTTCTTTTCTTCACAGGGAGACCTTGATTCTCTTGGAATGATTGTAAAGATGAATCTAGAAACAATCTGTTTCTAATTTCAAGGTACATGACATCGATAGCTGTTGTTTTAAAGCTTATGCTTTAAATGAAAATATCTCATGCAGGAGAGATTTGGAAATTGTAAGAAATATATCCTTTTAGCAGGATATAATTACAAAATTGCATTAAAAATTATGCAATTTGGTTTAATATTAATTAGATAATGAGGGGGGTTTTTTAGTTGTACTGATATTATATTGAAATTTTTATTCGATTTTTTCATTGCATTTTTTTAAATTAGAAAAATTAAGTCCCGAAAATACTAAATCAAATGTAAAATTAAGAAAGAATAACCTCTGAATTACTTTCCTTAAGAGCTGTCAGACATCTGTTTGTTTGGTATGATTGATACCAGCCATTCAGATGTTCCAGTCAAGGGAAGATAATAGCTGCTTAATGTTTCATCTTACAGTATTTATGCCTTACTAAGAAATCAAGAAAAGTGATCAAAGAAAGGAGTGAAAATAAAGTTGCACAACACATCCATAGTCCCCAATAATGCTGTACAAGTCCAATTCATTATTACGCTTAGGGAGATGTTGGGGCGGAAATAGAGAGAAAAGGGACACATATTTTTCTTCTTTGTCTATTGCTCTTCTTATTTTAATCACTGAGATTTTTTTTTTTCTTAAATTATTTTAAAATAGATTCTGGTCAGAGCTAGAATGGTCACCCACCTTCTCTCGAACTGTATAACTGGTTGAGAGAAGACTGAATAATATTAGACAACATTAAAAAAATCTGATAGTAATATTAAGAATTAGTATATTTTTAGCTACAAACCACAGGAAATATAAGAACAAATTCACCACAGAGCATTGTACTTTGAGAGCAAAATAAATCTCTATAAAATATTGACAGTTTGTTTGAGCATGTTTCAATGTGTTGAGACACATTATTCCAAGACAAAATAAATGGTAATGAAAAAGTGCTGTAAAAACTGAAATGCTGAGTCAGCTGGCAGGTAATGAAATGTCAGTCCAATAATGTATTCCAGCAGAGCTGCTGAACTCATACCACAAAATATCATACCACTACACACAATGAACAAGTTTAACTTTTCAGGAAATATTTAGGTGAAAGAAATGTGGCAAGGGAAAAACCAAACAACATTTACCTCAGGTGCTGCTGATTTCCTCTTTAACCATATTGGTGTAGCTTTGTTCTAAAATTGAACATTTTTTTTATATTGCCTTTTTTACAGGATTCTTGATTCTTTTGTTTGTTTGTTATTATACCCACACACTGTCTATCATCAGTGTGCAGAATTTATTCTCCATTATTTATATTCTAGGTATTATGCTGTATAATGGTATATGTGCTGCAAAACACTGGATGAAATGAGGCTGTATGTACTCTAGAAGTTTTGCATCCTAGTTTCCCCAGAACCTTATCCTATTAGTTCTTGTGCACATTATTACTGATTTACCTGACCATGTAAATATTTTGAAGTATTCTTCATTTCTGAAAGTTGAAAAATGTGTTCTTTTGCTTTCCTCTGAAATTCTGCTGCAAGTATTTTAATGAGTTATGAAAATTCTAACTATAAAACAAAAATTAACTCCATTAAAAAAAATTATCCTGTATTGTTGAAGATAGTTATTGTAGTTTGATTTAATATACCAGGTTTTTAAATGCCCCAACTGTGTCCCGATTTTTAGCTTGCACATCTATTTAAAATGTAATCTTATCTTTCATCTTTTCTCATTTAAGTTGCTGTCTTCTGGAAAACCTGTCCTTTGTGTTACTGAATACATTAAGATCCGTTTCCACCTTCATTAACATTTGGAAAAAAAAATTTAAAGTAGAAAGAAAAATATAATAGAACTTTTGCCATTGACAAACAAGATTTCCATGAAGTGCCTGCAATGCAAATAACACCCTGTGTAATTCAGCTCCTTTTCCAAATTTATTTTAAAAATTCCTTGTCATAACACCCTGACTTTGTCAGCAGATATACAGGAAGGACTAGATTTACAAGCCCTTAGTCAGTTCATTTGCTGTTTATCTCAGATGCTTTGGATTGCAGCCTCTCAGCACTCATGCATGACCTTTTCCCAAAACTGCTGTTTTTGTCAGAGTTGATTTAATTGCAGAGATGAACTTTAGCTTTTGAAGAGTCATAATCCACGCATTTGATGCATATAGTTATCTTTCTTGTACTCTACCAGAAAAAGGTCCTAATAAAGTTCAAAAATGACTGGTCAAGTTTCTGAGCTAAAAGAATGCAGAATGTTGTTTATTGCAATGCTGTCTTACTTTCTGTACTAAAGACAGCATGCAGTGACAATATTATGGATGTCATCTTCTTGTATTGTATACATGCATACTGGTAACAGAAAGTTTAAAACTAAACAGAGAGGTCTTTGTGTGTGAAAAGGTCACTTTTCCAATGTCTTCTATTTCAGTAAGTAAACACAAATCACTTAAAATTCAGTAAACCAGATGTCCTTTACTGGGATGAGGGAAGAGAGAGATGATGTTGGTTTCTTTTTGGCTCTGAGTATGAAAAGGCCAAACAACAAAAGGCATAATAAAGTAGTTGTTTAACTAAGATGGAGAAAAGAGAAGAATACAGGTAGCAAGTAATTGTCACAATTCTTTCAGATGCTGGACAATTCACTATCATGCAGAATTGAACAGCCCCCAAATGGATTTTTCACACAAGGCTGTGCAGATTCTGTCTATGGAGAGTTCCCCTCCAGTAGAGAACACAAAATCATCACTTTTATATGAGTATGCAAGTTTTAAGGTATTCAACCACCAAAATATGTATCATATCAATAAATGGAAGAAGGAAACAAAAGAATACCCCATACCATATTTAAAAATGTCAGCTCTACGCAGTAAGCACATTCAGTGTCTGCAGAGGACTTTTAATCATACATAGTGGGAGCATTTTAATTGAATTGACTGGCCTAAAGTACCAGAACATAAGTTGCTGAGTATTAGGAGTTTCATCCAATACGTTGATACAGAGCTAAGGGTTTGACCAACAAACAGATACAATTATTTTAATAAGAAGAAGTACCACTTCAAATAATTGTGTGATTACTTGGTGACTCACATCCATGCTTCTCGTCCAAATGGTGCTATAACATTTAATTTAAAATATAGCAAAATACAAGCAACTTCGGGAAATGGAAAAGGAACACTTACTTCTCTCTGTAAGGCACTCTGGAAGTCAGACACTTAGGAATGATGTAGTAGCATAAAAATTGGTATCTTTTGCTGTTAAAGTATGGGGGCATTGAGTTGCAACAGAGGAATGCAGCAGAGGACCTATAAATAGTCTTTAGCATTCTAGAGGGGACAGTTGCTGATCTTCCTGGGTTCCACACCGTTGTGATTTAGGAATAATATTCTCCAGTTTAGTACTTCCACTAAAACCATGCATTGCTCCTCTCTCTCCCCTCCCTGTGGCTGCACTGGAGAGGGGAATTGAAGGCACAAAAGGCAAAGATCATGGGTTTGGGTAAGAACAATTTACAGGAAACAGCAATATGATAAGGAAACAAATAGCAACAGCAGCAATACTAATGATAGAAGGTATAAAAAACCCCAACTAATTAATATGAAATGTCCTCAGAAAACAGGCAACAGCAGATGCCTCACTCTGCTCACTCACTGAACCAGAAAGAACGCCTTCTTCTCAGAAGAAAATCTGTTCTCGCTACCCCATGACATGAGGTGGTATGGAATAAACTCTGCATCATAACCATGCCCTCTCCCTGCTACTGCAAAAATTAACCCTGTCTTGGACAGAGCCAGGACACACACTAAATATAAATTGGTATCATTTGTTTCTGCTTAGAATGAATCTTTATTAAGAATACAATTCAGACTTGTTTAAAATAAAGGAAGTTTTGCTGGTCGCCTCAATAATATTTTGAGGAACTCACAGTGAAGGAAGCAATTACTACAAGTCTTTCCTTAAATGAAGCATTTTCCAAGACTCTGCCTGGCATATACTCTTTAAGGTGTTTTGACAACATAATGTGGGCTTTAATTTTGTATTTTGACTATAATCAGCCTTTATTTTACTATAAAGTACTAAAAGTGTAAGTAACTGTAAGATGACACCATAAAGTTCTTATGCTTGACTGAAAGCATTAAGGAAGACGTACCTATTCGAACAATTCTCTTGTTTTTTTCTCTACATAAAATGTCTGATTCATGTCATCATAGGTGAAAAGCACTGCCTGATGCCAGTTCATCTACTGAAAGTTTGCTGTAATTCCCATCAGGTTGGCCCTAGTATAATTGCATAATAAGCAGTCTTTCAGCAAGTTTAATGCAAAATAAAAATATATGTCTCAGGGATTCCAGTTCCATTATGCAGAAAGTGTTGTTATGAACAAAAAGAAAGTATAGGTTATATGTAACCCAAAGTATCTGACTTTTTAGCATTATGTAAATCTACATCAAAGAAATTTTGTTAGTTCAGATTTCAATCTGGAGTATAATTCTTTTAGAGAAAAACAAAACATAGCCATAATAATTGTAGCAATATAATAATAATAAAAATAACAATAATAATAATAATAATAATAATACAATTAAAATTATTATATGTAATTGTTCCCTTTTTCAACACCCCTTTGTACTCTGAGATTGTGAGCACCCATGTTCCTCAAGCAAGCAAGGGCACAGGGAGCCAGGGTGGGGTATAAATAATGGTTGAAGCAGGTCACTCATGCTCCAGGTCCTTCAGTTGCACTGTAAAGAGAGAAATTGAGATCTTCTTTCTTCTTTTGCCTGTGTTTTGTTTGGTTTTTTTTGTTTGTTTGCGTTTTGTTGTTGTTGTTGTTGTTGTTGATGTTGTTGTCGCTGTTTTCTCATTTCTTATTTTTTTTACTGGAGTCTGTTTTCAAACAAGGTTCTACCATGTACTCTCTCTTCAGTGATTTTTAACATCACTAACTGCTTGAATTTACTATATTTATGGTTCATTTGATGAATAGACACTTGGTCTTAATCGTTTTTTTTACTTTCACACTTGTTTTGTCAGTCTTCTAGATCTGCATTTCTTTAACCAAACACCTCCAATGTCAGCATGTGTTCCTTATCACCCTCTGGTTTACTTTTCTAGGCTGTATCCTCTTTCTACATTTTTCAAATTCTCTATTGTCAACCTAGGCCTGTTTTCCTCTCTAATACTGTCTCTAACACTGTTTTAGTCTCTAATATCATTATCATATGAATAAATATTGGCACAGAATAACTACTCATTGTTATTACTACACTTTTTCTGTGTAAATATAATGAAAAGTAAAACAAATGGTAGTCATAGCTACCCAATCTTTAAAAAGAAAAATCTCTTGAAGGTAAACCAAATGAGATCAAAGCTCCAGAAACATCAAGGAAAGTTCAAGCAAACCAAGCCTGACAAGTTTCACTCCTGAGGCCTTGCAAATTCTGTTAGTAGCCTGTTATTAGCTATGGCAATACAATCTTACTTGGCTAAAATGTCACAGATGGTCTCCTTCAAACTCAGTTTTGCTGATCATTGCAATCTGCTCCACATAAGATAATCTTATTTAGCATTCTGTAAGAGTGAATTGAGAACTCTCCTGGACTTCAGACTTTAATATTTTGATGAATACTTCCATCTGTGGACTCCTAATAATTATATAATGCATTTGTCCTTTTTTTCTGCTTAAATTTAGTTTTTAGGGCTACCTATGTTCTTATGCATATATTTGTGGGCATTTATATATATTCTAGTAAAATAATATTTGATTTTGGGTAGACTTTGTATTGAAATGTACTGCAAACTGTAGTGAGAGTAAGGCAAGTTACCAGAGTATTTTCTGACACCAACGAATGTGAAGATGTAAAAAAAGTAGAAATATAACCTGATATTTTATTTCATGTAACTAGGCTTAAACTAGTTTAAATATTATCTTCAACATGTTTTCAAGTGTACAGTATATTTCTTTTAGCCTCCCCGCATGGGCAGTTGTCATTTTACATCACTGAAATGCCTTTGTGAATAAAAGTAAGCATCAGATGTCCTTGAGAAAGGACATTCAGCTTAAACTTTTGATCTCTGTGAGTCGTTGGCCATAGGAGAAATTAACCTAAAGGTCAAGGAAATAATGTGTCTACTTCAAAATGTGTGAAAGATAACTGAAGTGAGTGGGTCCGAGTAGATGTTTTTCACAAAGATGAGGTAGAACACTATTTATTACTACACAATCAAATTCAGATCTTGGCAAATGAATGAAGTTGTTTGGGCTTTACAGAAAATTGTTAGACCTTCTCTTAAAAATATCTGTGTTGTTTGTACAACTCATTGATGCATTTAAACAAATATATACATGCATAAACATACCTCTCTCTCTATATATATGTATATAAAATCTGAAATCAAGATTCTCTTACCATAAAATTTAATGTGTATTCAAAATTAATGAAATCTTAACCTTTAAAAAGATTATTCATTTTACAATGGGCATCTTATTCACAAGAGTCACAAAAATATTCTGTGGAACGCAGAATCAATTTATGCAAAGTGTTATGAAGCTTGTACATGTCAACAAGCTCCTGCGGAGGCCAGCCCTAAACTAGCCCTAAAAATTACCTCTGTAGCACTCAAAACACTAAGAACCAGGGTTATCTTCTTATGATGATACAATTTGCCATAGAAATAGAACTGCTGTTTATTCTGCAGAAGTAAACAGATCCTCTCTTCTGTAATAATAAAAGTAGCTGAATTTTAAAAGATTCTCCCTCCAAGGGAAGCTTTTTAATATATTCTTCTTCTATAGAAATACATTAATATAAAATATGCCCAAGTGTCCTCTTTGAAAGTAATCTAACAATCAAATTTGATTTTATTTTCTTGTCTTTTACGGTGGCAGGGTTATAATAGGCTTGAATCCACTCAGATGATGCCTGAGGTGATAGAAGAACAAGGCGGCAGCTCTGTGCAGTTCAAGGTGCAGAAATACCATCATCAAAATCCACAACTCTGCACACACACAATAAGTGAGAGACCTCTATTCTGGTGACACACTCCAGTTGTTCATTCCCATATTCAGTTTGACTTACAGCTAAATTTATCCAGTGAGGAAGATGAAGAGATTTAAGATTAGTTGACTAGAAAAGAGGACAAAGTAAAATCTGGTCCGAACTTCTCCAAGCTTGTACTAAAACCAGAGGAAATATGAAAATCTTATGCTGCAAGGAAGAAGATCAGGACTAGATTCTTCAGAGCATTCTTACCTTCACGAATTTCATTGGAGAAGAGAAATAAAGGGAGTGGAATCTTACATAATTTGCACCTAGTACATGTAGGCAAGGCAAGGATGCAATGGTAGCAAGACGAAGTAGAAACAGCAATAATCAAGGTATTTTGTCATCTTATTATGATAGAGCTCAGGCAACCACGACTTATCATTCAATTGACAAAATCCTTCAGAAGATTTGTTTATGTGAAAAAGAGCAATGCATGGAGTGAAAAATTTTTGAAATAAAACTTTACCATCAGCGTAATACACATTGTGATCTCAGCTGCAAAACAAAAATATTTTGACCAGTTGATACTTTACTGTTCACGTCCACGTTATTCTGTGATAAAGTAAAAGCTCTTCTTTAAAAAATGCATTTTTCCTAACCTTTAGAAAATAATGTTTGTCTTAAATTAACTGAATTGGGGTTTTAAGGATAACATTACCCTTTAAAACCTATGCTAGAACAGGTTCTTCTCTGACCTATGCATCATCAGTCACCTGAGAAAAATTTTCAAAGGACAATGACCTGAAATCATTGATCTCTTTCCAGCTAATAACTCCATTTTGAAAATCAGCCTGAAAAAGGGAGAAGACATTTTATAGTCTGTGATGGAAATGAATTTCTTATGTGTTCAAAATGATGATCACAAGAATGATGGGGTTTTACGAAAAAAGATTGGTTAAGAAAAAGATACTTTAAAAACAATAAGAAAGATTTTTTTTTTACCCTAGATGCTATTTCTAGATGCATTACCAATGATAGTGAAAATTTTGTCAAATGAAAATTCATAAGGATTAAAGAAGTTTTATAAATACATCACAAAAAATTGTAAATTTTTTTGGCTGAATGTGTTTTCTATTATTTTCATGCATCAATACTAAGGACAGTGTAATTTTTTTTCTCTTTCACTTCTCTTTCCTTAGTCTCATTTGCTCCTTTTGGAGGGCAGGGACAAAACAGAATATAGAAGAGAAGTATTGCACTTCTCATATGTTTCAAGCAGGGATTTTAACTTCCTTTTTTCTCTGAAAAAAACTCTAACAATAATTTTTTGATCAAAGTAATATTTTATTTTTTAGTAAATATTTTGAAAATTATAATTATCCATAATTTATATAAGTAATAAAAAATATTATTTTCTCTGAAAAAAAAGAAAAGTCTATAATACCTCAATTGCTTTCCTTTCAATCTCCTGTAGAAATATGGTTTTCAGGATGACTATGTAAGAATACTTGCTGATTTTAGGGATTCTGTTAATTTACTATTTTACTGTAATGTTTAATTCCTTTTATAATAGAAACATCCTGGTTTATTTATTTTTTACTATTTTACTATTTTATTATATACTATTTCACTATTTTATTATAATAGTTTAAGTCCTTTTATGTTAGAAACATCCTAGTTTATGAAATTTATGTTGTATGAAGAGATTTGAAACATTTTCAGTTCTGTGCAATAATCACTGATAAGTGATTTATACTTTTAAAGAAAAAGAAAAACATCCTGGAAAAAAAAAAGACCCTTGCATTCAGCTTGAAAAAAAAAGAAAATAATACAAAACGAATGAGAGAAAGAGAAAGAGAAACATAGAGTTAGAAAAAAAGAGAGAGAGAGAGAAAAAAAGGGAAGGGAAGGGAAGGGAAGGGAAGGGAAGGGAAGGGAAGGGAAGGGAAGGGAAGGGAAGGGAAGGGAAGGGAAGAGAAGGGAAGGGAAGGGAAGGGAAGGAAAGGGAAGGGAAGGAAGGAAGGAAGGAAGGAAGGAAGGAAGGAAGGAAGGAAGGAAGGAAGTGGCGGAAGGAAGTGGCGGAGGGAAGTGGTGGAAGGAAGTGGCGGAAGGAAGGAAGTGACGGAAGGAAGGAAGGAAGTGGCGGAAGTGGCGGAAGTGGCGGAAGTAAGTGGTGGAAGTGGCGGAAGTGGCGGAAGTGGCAGAAGTGGCAGAAGTGGCGGAAGGAAGGAAGTGGCGGAAGGAAGTGGCGGAAGGAAGTGGCGGAAGGAAGGAAGGAAGGAAGTGGCGGAAGGAAGGAGGTGGCAGAAGGAAGGAAGGAAGGAAGGAAGGAAGGAAGGAAGGAAGGAAGTAAGTGGCGGAAGGAAGGAAGGAAGTGGCGGAAGGAAGTGGCGGAAGGAAGGAAGGAAGGAAGTGGCGGAAGGAAGGAAGTGGCGGAAGGAAGGAAGTGGCGGGCGGGCGGAAGGAAGGAAGGAAGTGGCGGAAGGAAGGAAGGAAGGAAGAAAGGAAGGAAGGAAGGAAGGAAGGAAGGACAAGCTGTCATTTTGAAACATTTTTCTTGGGGTAGAAGATAGCAGTCTAAAGATCTTTTATATATATAATTTCTTGAACTTCATCCTAGCAGTCTTTAAACTTTTATTTGTCTATCCATCTATAGTAAAAGAACCAACAGAAGTTTCATATCTTTCACAAGACAGTTTTTCACCGTGCTTGAGAAGAAAGAGTTTGTTATGGCTACATACTGAGAAGCAATGATTTCTTCATGAAGTTTTTGCTGATATGGTAACTTAGGCATCACTGCCCCAGCAAGACACTGTTCTCCAAAAGAGCCTCAAACCTCTTCTCCAAATGTCTGTGAAGCTTGGCTATCTTTCACATTGTTTCCTTTAACCATCTTGAAATCTTAATTCCTGTTAGCAGTATCTATAATTTTGTATATACTTGCTCTGTTATTTGGCATGTCCAGTAATTCTGCATGTTCTGTCCAGAAAATTTAATAAACATGTCCAAATTTGTTTAGCAGTTCCATAGTCCCTGTATTTTCCAGATTTCCTGATATTTTTCTTATAGCTTCTATTTTCACATCATCCTTTCTTCTAACTTCTGGTGATTTCTCCATTACAACAATACTTTCTATTATTATAAATATGGCTCAGAGAGCAGAGCTCAAAGCAGCTCACAGCAGCAGGCAAAGCAAGCAGGAGGTCACAGTAGCAAGCTACAGTGTAGACAGACTGTCAAATAAGACACAAGATATGAAAGAAGAGAGCAAGACTGACAAAGAGAAGCACACCCTGCTAACTAAAGGTTCCTATGGGTCAGGAAGTTACATCAACTCATCCTAATTTTTTCATTCACCTGACCCTTCTTCAGGTGCACTGTCCCTTATATCTTAACACCTGCAAAACTGCCACTGACTCCTTTCTAACTGTATTTGCCTCCAGAGCACTCCTTCTCACTCTTCCCAGATTATTGCACTGCCACTCTACATCAATCCCTCCCAGCGACCTCTCTTACCCTAATGTAGAACCACTGTGATCTTACCACAAAACTAAATTTTACCAACAAACACACACAACCTTTAAACGTCTCTGAAACCAGGGATTAGAAGCATGGATTGTCCTGGAGGGGTATTTTCACATACTGAAGATCTATGCCCCTGGTTGTGGCAGCAAAATACCCCTGATTCAATGCATTTCATTTATTCTTTCATGACAAAAGAGCCCTCTTCTTGGACCTATGTACAAAAAGTGCTACATAAGGACAAAATGTGCTGCCACTGAGATATTGGACAGATCATCTTAGTATATATGCAGAGTTTTATGTAATATACAGTCAATAATGTGTCTTCTGTTTTCTCCTTTCCTTTTTATTTTGAAATTATTGATTAATTCTAGAAATGGACAGTTCAAGGTGCAGTAATATAAGACTTTAAAAGAGACTGTGCAACAGTTTCTTATCTGTACAGGATGTAATATTGAAAAACAAAAATCCATGTTGATGGTATCTTGCCTTTGATGTTCCCCAACAGATTGAAAACAGAGTAATTCTACTGCTGGCCACTTTGCAGTGACAGCTGGGTGAAGTCATTGTAAACACTGGAGATAACTTTCCATATGGCAAGAATTCCTAATATTATTTGGTGATCACCAGTGTATGCTCATTAAGAGCCAGAGCAGCATCACCTTATTGAATATGACTGTCTCCTTAGAAATTCTGTTGGGCTGAATTTGTTTGCAATATGTTAGTCATCAAAAGTGCCCGAGTCCTACCTATTGGATTCAGACATAGATTCCGGTTATCAAAGGGAAAGTATTTATGTACATAATATGGTATTTATTATATGTTATAATAGTTATGTATATCCTCTTCCCCACCACCCCCCCCCCCCGTCCTGTTCCCCCATTCTCTTTCAGAAATGGAATAGGAAAAAACATTTGGATACAAATAACTTTAATTTTTCAGTCAAACTAATCTTCAGCCTATAGTCAGAGTCTTTCCACACTTTCTGTTGCTTTCTGCCTCACTGAAGCTTTCCAGCACAGGATTACCAGTGGAAAATTTACTAACTGAAATTCTACATTTTCCACCTTCTCTCAGCCACTTTCCCTGGATGACACTAAATATCTATATTTAGATAGACTAAATCAAGTCCTAGATTTCCATTTTTGAATATTTCATAACAAGAAGTGATTGAAGAGATAGAAATATCTATCTCTAAAGACATAATTATATTTAATCAGGATGTGGCTTCTCATCATTGTTTGCTACTGTCTTAAACTAGGTTATAATATTTAATAACATCATCCCTTCAAAAGGCCTAACTTTCTGATAAAAAATTCAGAAAAAAGATGTCAATATTTTGTAATATAAGTGAAAATTGAAAAATTTAAGATCTACAGTCTCTTTTACAGAAACTCAAAATATGCCGATTTGGAAAGGATCCTCAAGGATACTCAAGTCCAGCTCCTCGCTCTGCACAGCACCATCCCCCACATCATGTGCCCCAGAGTATTGTCCAAATGTTTTTTGAACTCTGTCAGGCTTGATGCTGTGACCGCTTCACTGGGGACTGTGTTACGGTGCCCAAACACACTCTGTGTGAAGAACATTTTTTTAATATCCAACCTAAACCTCCCCTGGCATAACTTCAGGCCATGTCCTCCAGTCCTGTCACTGATCCCCAGAGAGAAGATATCAGTGCCTGCCTCTCCTCTTCCCCTCACAAAGAAGTAACTGCAGTGAGGTCTTCCCCCACTCTCTTCCAGGCTGAACAGACCAAGTGACCTCAACCTATACAGCTTCCCCTCCAGGCCCTTCACCATCTTTGTTGCTCTCCTTTGGACACTGTCTAATAGTTTCATGTCTTCCTTACATTGTGGCACCCAAAACTGCCCCCAGCACTCGAGGTGAGGCTGCCCCAGCTCAGGGCAGAGCAGGACAATCCCCTCCCTTGCCCAGCTGGCCGTGCTGTGCCTGATGCCCCCAGGACAGGGCTGGCCCTCCTGGCTGCCAGGGCACTGCTGGCTCATGGTCAACTTGCCATCAGCAAGGACCCCTGGGTTCCATTCCATGGTACTGCTTTCCAGCCTCTCCTCCCCCAGTCTGTCCATATATCCAGGGCTGCCCCATTCCAGGTGCAGATTCTGGGACTTTTCCTTGTTGAACTTCATACAGTTGGTGATTGGTCTAATTTGTCAAAGTCTCTCTGGAGGGCCTCTCTGATTTGAGAGAGTCAACAGCTCCTCCCAGTTTTGTATTGTCTGTGAACTTGCTTACTGTCCCTTCCAGTCCTGGGTCCACATTATTTATGAAGATGTTGAAGAGCACAGGGCTGAGGATGGAGCCCCACTAGTGACTGGTCACCAGCCTGAGGTCACCCTTCACTGTGACCCTTTATGCCTGACCCATGAGCCAGCTTCTCTCCCATCACATGATGTGTTCATCCAGCTGTGTGCTGGACAGTTTTTCCAGAAAGATCCTTTGGGACACATTATCAAAAGCTTTACCAGAATCCAAAGAAGTTACATCAACTGGCTTCCCTTGATGAAGTAGCTGTGTTACCCTATCATCAAAGGAAATCAGGTTTGACAAGCAGGACAGGTTTGTCCTGTCATGAATCCATGCTGGCTGTGACCAATGACTGCATTGTTTTTCATGTGTTTTCCAATGCCTCCCAGAATAACTTTTCCCCTGATTTTACCAGGCACTGAAGTGAGAGTGACAGGTTTGTAGTTTCCATACTCCTCCTTCTTGCCCTTCTTGAAGATCAGGATGTTTGCCAACTTCCAGTCAGCTGGGATATCTCTCGATTCCCAAGATGGCTCAAAAATCATCAAGAGAGGTTTTGTGATGACATCAACTAGCTCTGTGAGGGTTCTTGGATGAATCCCATCAGGCCCCACAGATTTGTAGGGATCCAGCTAGAGCAGCAGATTCCCCACAATTTCACTGTCTGTTGAGAGTTTATCATTCTGGCAGTCATGGTCCTCCAGCTCAGGGCATTGAGACCCTTTTGGTCTGTCATCCTTGTTGAAGACAGAGGCAAAAAAGGTGGTATACACTTCTGCTTTGTCTCTTTCAAAATAATTAGAATTTTTTATTATGCTTGTATTCCTGATGTTTCAGAAATATGAAAGAACATTAAAAATTAATTGTCAAATATTCTTATAGACACTGGGAATAAAACACTTTTTAGTATAAAATATCTAGAAATTGTAATACTATATTGTAAAATATGGAAATTTCACCAATTCTACAATCTTCAACCAAATCCTTCCCCTTTTTCCCTCACTAAATGAATAAAAATGTGTATGAAAATCCTTTCTTCTTTTAATGAGGGCTCATAGAAAAGAATAAAGGCCAAAAGTTTTCTTTTCAAATTACATTCAACACACTGTAGAAAGCCTTTGAAGAAAATTGAGTTAATTAGCATATATCTAATCTCATTCTATGCCACACTCTGTACATAAAATCATCCGTTTATCAGTTTCTGGTTTTGCTAAGAGAAGAATGTTTCATATATTAAGGAAACTGAAATATACATAAATATACTGCTTTATAAAAATATTTATGCAGCAAAATTCATATCTTTCAGCCTTTATGCTCTGCACTAATCAAACACCCATGGGTTCTTTTTACGGGAGCTGACATTATTATTCTAAAAACTATAGAAAGTCTTTGGTTGGAGTGATCTTTGAAGGTCACCTAAGTTGACCTCCTGCTCAAATCAGTGTAAATGTCAAAGCTCAGCTCAAGCTGCTGAAGATTTCATGTGGCTGAGTTCTAAAAATCTCCAGGGCCAAATTGTCCACAACCTTACTGGGAAACCTGTTTTCAAGAGTAGAAGTTTATTTCAGCAATTTTCCTATCTGCATATTCAAATTTACAAGCTAACAGTTTATATTTTTTACTGTTAGTAAAAAGAGTAGAAAACTGTGGCAATTTAAAAGTATAAAGGCTGGCAGTCCATTTAGATTAAACGTCTTTTAAGCCTAAAGATTATGTGTTATTTGAAATGCTAGTGGAAAGAAGCAGACATTTCTAGGATTCAGCTGGTCTAATCTTATAGTGCCAGCATCAGACCAGACAGGTACTTCTAAAAGACTCCAACAGTGCCTATTTTTTTAGCTCTGATTATAACAAAAAGACTGAAAATTACTTGCTTAGAGATATGGACACATTCTAGTGTCATGTTAGACATCACAAATCTTAATCTTGGTCTTCCAGGGTATTTTATAGAGGACTTCTGTACACCAAGTTTTACTTAATCCTTAAAATCAGTCAGGCAGTGGAGACTCATTTTGAACCTCAAAGCACGCTCAGCACTTAGGTATTGGCTTCCAGTATGATCAGAGAATCTCTTTAAGCTTTGTCATAATTCACAGATGTTTAAATCCCCAAACCAATTTTTATTTTAATCCTTCAAATGTGTTTGAATTGGACTACATCCAGTATGTGTATAGATCACTGAATGCAATAAAGAAAAGGTTTGGTTTAATTTCAGTTAGACCTTTTGGTAGAAAAGATTATCATATGCCAAGAAAATATATCCAATATTGCTTAAAAAATAGAATACATGTTTTCTTTTAATTAAAGAGGATTTTTATTAATATGTCAGTGATGTTTATAAAATATCTAGACTAGATCTAGACTCTTTTAACTCTGCTATTAAGCATGAATTACTGACTGAAAAAAATGTATAAGAAAATGGCTGGGAAAAAGCCAATTAGCCAACTACCTATTGCTCACCTAGAGCTGTGCATTAGTCTCTGAAAAGCAAGTACTTTTCAATCCTCTGCCTTGTTCTAACTAGCTAGGCTCTGCTCTTGGCAAGGTTATGCACCATAGGCTGTCTTTTTCCAGAGAGCTCACTGTTAGAGGGAAGGGGGGACAGCCATCACACAGAATAGCTGCTAATCTGAGACATGGAATCTGTACCTATGATCTTCACAGGATCCATTCTGGAAAAACAAAATTTATTGTGTTTTCTACATTTATTTCATCCTAATTCTTATATTTGTGCTGACTCAAAAAGCAACACCTTTCTTTGCTCTTTTTTTTGCTCCCTGCAGATTTTTCACAGCTTTAATAGCTCTGTCTTTCCTTGTTATCAAAACAGATTGAACATATGCAAATGGAGAAGATATATGGTGCCATCTGTATAGTACTACATCAGTGGTTTATGTTATATCAAAAATTTCTGTTAGAAATCTAGTATCATTTGCAAGAAGGAGACAGGTATATATACACATAGAGTGATGGAGATGTAATGAAAGACAAAAGCTAACTGAAAAGAAAAAGTAGATTCTTCCCTTCTTTCTCTTTCTTTTTTGGATATTGCTTCAAGATCCCCTGGCTCAGAAGCCTACTTTCTCTGTTTTCCTTCTGAAAGACATTGTTTATTTATTGGCACAGCTCTTGACTCTTTAAAGAGAACATTGCTGCCTTAGCAGGAGTCATGTCAGGTAACCAGGGAGCACATCTTTACTTTGTGTCTCATGAATTCATCGATTGAAATGACAATTCCATTGAAAAGTCATTACATGGAAAACAAGAAACTTTGGAGATCATCAGGCAAGTCCAGGAAAACAGACCAAATGAGCTGAACAAAACCTCCACACAGTGGATTTTGGTTTAATCTCAGACAACTCACATCCCCAGAGCCAGTTTTCTGTGTTCCTCATTTTTCCTTCCCCATTAATTGAATAACCAACATGGATAATTAGAAGTTGCTCATCTACTGTTCCTGTTGATATTTCCTGCTTGTTCTGTGTCTAAAACACGTAATTGAGAGATTACTAAAGCCACTAATGCTGTATAAAATAGGTACTGTTGTTTGTTCTTTTTAGGATTCTCATGGTTAGGAATGGTATTTTTCAATTTAATACTCCCACAGATACCACTCCAAAACATGTGCTGTTCACTCATTCCCCCTCTCCTTCTTCCCCTCCCTCTGTAGAGGGATGGAAAGGGGAATTGGAGGCACAAAAGGTAAAGATTACATGTTGAGGTAAGAACAATTTCCAGGAAACAGCAATGAGATAAGAAAATGAACAATAACAGCAACAATATTAATAACAAAAATGTATAATAGAGGTGAGTGATCCATATGCAAATTTTCACCATTACCTGACCATTTTCATGCTACCTCAACCTGAAAAGACTTCCTCCCCCCTGCCCCTGACAGGGACAATGACATTCTCCCTCCTGGCAAAAATCAAAAATTAACCCTATTCTGGCCGAAACCAGGACAAGGGCTAAGTGTATTTCTTGAGTGCATATAAAGAAAGTTTTATGTATGTAACATACTAATACAAAGAAAAGAAATAATTTTAAATGTTTAATGTGACATCTAATAAAGGAATTCCCAGGGTCAGGAATGGAAAATTTACTCATTAAGAGAGGAGCTATAAATTGCAAATTCTCAGGACAAGAGAATAATGCTGTAGTGTGATTCCACCAACACAGGAACATAAGTAATTTAAAATCATGCAGATAAGAACTGTACTCAAACCAAAACAATGTGCAATACCTCAAGGGTCTGTCATTTTCTTTTCAATGCATGGATATACACTGACTCTCATTCCAGACAAAGTGAAAATGTCATATAACCTAATATTCCTTCTCTATATTCCAGAAAATATTCAAACTATGTAAAAATCCTGTATACGTATGCATATTTGGAAAAAGGTGTATTTTATAAAGAATATTTTTTTGAAATAACTTCTCTAACCTTTACTACCAAATTACCCTTCATCAAGGAATACTTGGATGGGATAAACTACTTTAATCAGTACTTCAAGTTGTTGGCTAGTTTTACTGCTAATTGTGTTTCCTGCTAATAGATATTTTTTCTCACGTTTGTTCTGTATTTTTGTTCCTCACCTGGAGGAACACAGTTTGCGTAGTAAGATATTTTATTTATTGAATGATATTTGAAAAAGATACTTCCTTGACGAAAAAATATGCATGTTACTTGAAGAAAAAAAAAAAAAATGAAGCAGTATGTTCTGTGTTAGGCATTGTATGTGTTTGTAAAATACATTGATTCTATAAATACATATATATGAAACCACAAAGAGACTTCCCATTCAAAATTACATTTCAAAACCTGCCACTTTTGTGCATGTGATTTGTATTATAATACTTTGCACTAATATGAATTGTTTTATAATAACTACTAATTAAAGCAATAAAGAAAGGTAATACTAAGCTTTTAAAAAGGCATTAATTTAGAAGGCTTTCTAAAAAAATAAAACAGAAAGAGATGAAATGTTTCCTGGGGTTTTTGTCCATCTTCACTTGTAGTTTTTACAGATAATAGAATTCACAGTATTTTGTTTTATTTTATAGGCTGCAAATGTATGAGTATATGATACCATGTTTATAACTACTGTATTTATTTGAAACAGGAATGTCTTATTTCCTATCCTAATTTTTAGAACTACTGTTTCTACCCTATTAATATCTCTGTCAGAACATTCTTTTAAAATATTGGCTATTTCTTTATTTTCAATCATGCTTACCCTAGTGCTTTATGGCTTTCTCAAAGCCTGATCTTTCCTTCACCAAGTTCTTAATTTGCTTTGGTACTATTGTGTCATGTAAGATATGCATAGGTAATGGTCCTTATCTCCCTTTATATCACCTTCATTACAGACTGTGATTTGAATCAGTTCTGAAGAATAAAACAATGGTATAATTTGTAGATTGTGTTAGCTAAGAGAGAGACAGATGTTTAAATTTAAATTATATACATTATACTTTGCATATATATTAGGTATTAAAATATTACACAGAATTCATATTGCACAACTTCTTTTCAATGAGGTCTCTAAACAGAGGAATAATTCTAATATAATTTACTAGCTATCTTTTAAACAGCATCATGACACTTTTCCTGGATGTGTGAAAATAGAGAAGAAGAATTTATTTATATTTACATTTATTTATAAAAAATACTGAATTTATATAAGTATTTTTGCAGCATTTTGTCATTGATATATTCTTATGCTAATTTATGTCATAATATTATATATTATTTTATCTGAAGTTTGTGTTCTATGTTCTAAAATATATCACCAAATTCAGTTCAACTGCACTATGAGAAAATGTCTATTATTCTTTCAGTTAGGGAACATAAGTGCGTTGTGGATAGATATATATATATATCTAAATTTGATATTTTCATCCTTATAATATAGATATAGGTACAATAAAATACATTGAGTAAGCAATATTTTTTGTGTATTTTAATAATAATTTTTTTAGTGAAGTTGATATAACACAATAAGTGATACATTTTCTGCTTACACAGCAGCAGATTTTATGATAATGTCCAAGTATAAAAAACACAGGAATGTTAAAGTTTTTATGCAACTTTAACTTGAAAAAAATTTTACTTTAGTGCAAGATATTATTTTAATAGATATCTTAAAAATAAAGGAGTACTAGGGATCAACTCTTTTTCTTTAGAGAAAAAATAATAAAACTAAGTTCTATGTAGTTTTGAAGTCTGTGTAGTAAAAAATTTGACATAACCTGTCATCACAGAGTAGTCATACTTTTTCTTGTTTTTTCCCTCAGCCAGGAAGAGTATCTCTTCATCAAATAGAGTGGCATTTGTCTGATGGATGCTGGGCATGTCACAAAGAGGCTCCAGCAGGGATCCACGAATGGGTTGGACATGAAACTATTGAATATTACCACACCTTATATTAGGGAAAAATTGTTTACAGTTGAAATTAATATATAGAAGGGCTAAATAGATATATTTAGCTGAATTTTGGATTGGATTTTTGGACTTTCTTTTTGTGGCTACAGTGACTATAGTGACTTCATTGCAGCCAGTTCTACCAAATGGGTAAAACGAAGCTGCATCTTCTCTGGCAATTAGGTCAGAATGATATTCTGTGAATAAAGTATGAGATATATACAAGGTAAATATTAACCTTTCATCACATAAACAGTTTCTGTAAAAACAAGACAGGAAAAATAAACAGATCAGGTATAAATGCTAGAAAATAAGCTTCATTGCTTGCCTTGATAAAGAGGTTATATAGTACAAACCTTTCATAATGTACTGAACTCCCATAAATCAATTTGAAATTAGTTTACTGTCTTGTTGATAAATTTCTTCTTATCGTTATACCTTGAAGGTGATGTAACAAGTATTCCACAGTGTATAATTTATACCATGTTAGGGAGAGATAAGAAAGCAAGTGTTCCAAACCAATAATCATTGTCATATTAATTTATAAATTCTGCTATGTTAAAGGTTTGAATAAAGTTTTGAATAAAGCTTTTGGGTACAGCTATGCATAATGATGGTTCTACTGTGTGAGTAAACTCTAAAAACTCTTGAGTTAGATATAACTTCAATGTACTTTCTACTTTTTTGTATGTACAACCAATTTTTCCTAAGACTGAAAACAGAACAACAGTTGGTTTCAGTAAGAATAATCCCAAAAAGGGTTACTTGTTTATTTTTAATTTTGGCTTTTACTGCCTGTGAAAATCTCAAGCAATGCAAACCCATGTGCAGGAAGAAATTAAAATTTCTTTCTGGAATTGTCTATACTGAGGAATAGACTTGATAATTTTTTCCAAGCAACAAGTTTCTTGTCTCTTTCCTGAGTGCCCTTGGGCAATCTGGGACCTCCCTGGCAGAGGTTCAAGGCTGCACCTGATGCTGTAGTTGAACATGTTTGTGTGCTCGAGTGAATTTTTTCTTCACAAATCCTGCAGGTTTTTCAACCCAGCTGAGTAGTTATGATTTTGAGCAACAATTTTACACTTCAAGATATAGAAAATATATATATATATATTCTGCTGTCTTCACCACAGCCTGTAATGCAGACAGCAGAACTGAAGCAACTTACTCTTTGGTAAATTCCAAAAAAGTCATTAAAAAAATTGAAAATAGGTGTATTTAAAAAATTAATATCTAGGCTAGAAAAGCAATGGGTTACTCATGATTATGGCTTCCTCTGGAGCTCTTAAATGGTACATGGCTTAGAACCATGAATATCAGATCCAGCTATAGTTCAGCATTTTGCTCCTGTGTTGTATTTAAATACAAGGACACAGACTTATGTTCTGTGATATGTCCTTAGTAAGGTTAAGTCATACAT
This sequence comes from Melozone crissalis, assembly GCF_028551555.1. Lineage (NCBI taxonomy): Eukaryota > Metazoa > Chordata > Aves > Passeriformes > Passerellidae > Melozone > Melozone crissalis. The sequence continues at coordinate 53,319,582 of NW_026535791.1, read as the reverse complement.
TGTGACAAAATATTTGCTTTCTTTCTTTGTAATATCTATAATATATTAGACAGATAAATATGAATGAATCAGTGACTGATCTTCCATGGGCCTTCCATGTCAGCTGATGAAACTAAATGCAAAATTTGATGAATTATCATTCACTTTCAGTAAATACTGCATTAAAATAAGTTTCTTGCTTTAATGTAATTTCTTATACTTTTTAAGAAATGTATATGTTTGGAGGACAAGATTATTACTAATATTGAAAAATTAATCAGAATACAATAAAAGAATGTTTGAAATATATCCCTTTGCTATAACTATCTTCAAATCTGAAAACAGTAGAGACAAGAGAAAAATAAAGGTCATCCTACTTGCAGTCAATTGGAAAGAATAGAGATATCAGAGCTATATCTGATTTTGCAAAGATGATGAGAAAATTAATTTTTGTGGTGTTAATTAAGTAGCAAATACATATATAATTATTTTCCACATATTGTTACCATTTTAGAGGCCTAAATTATTATTGAATTTGTAAACATATTTCTAATATGAGGAAGAAGTCTCTCTGAAGACAAATGGATTTAACACAGAAGTTTGCTCAACTTTTTTCTTTTTATTTGAGTGTATTTTGGCAGGAAAAATAAGTGTTTAACTTCCTTTAATTTCTTACTTTTAAATGCACTTTACACTTGCTCAAGATCTTGTGTCTGGTTTCTTCCCTTGTTGCCCAAGCATGTAGAAGAACATGAAGTCAGTCTTTCACTGTAAAAGGTCATAAATGAAATGGAATGCATCAATGCTGACAACAAACACTTTGCAGATCTATCTGGGGCCATTTAAGGGCTGTTTACTTTTGGATGAAAGATTACCTATTAAATCTGAAAGAGACTGCAAGCTGAATAAACACCATCCAGTAGGGTCAGTGATCCTCATTGTCATGCAGTAGAAGTAGCAAGAATGTTCTAGGTCAACTGGTGATGCACCATACATCTAAATCATACTGAAAGGATTAAAAGGTGCTGAGGTGAAATGGCATTAACAGAAATGGCAATTTTCAAGAGATTTTTCCAGGAAGGATATGGTTAAAGGACAAAAAGGATTATTAAGTCTTTTCATGTAGAATAAACATCAGCCACACTCTCCTGGAGAAGGGGTAAAGGCAACATGTAATAAATATAACTCAAAGCAACTCCCTGGGTTCATTTGTAGGCATGTGACTGTAAAAGACTAGTTTGCATGATCCTCTCAAGTCATTTTAGTGGAGTAACATTTAAAAAAAGCATTAAAGGATTTTCTGTTATAAAGAATTTTTAAGTCATTTCCTATGCTATACACATGGGGGAAAAAATCAAGAATGAAGGAAAGATGAAGAAATGGGTTTCCAAATTGACATTAAATAAATATGGTTTTATAGTCCTGATCAAGATGGATATATTGAAATGTGGCATGCTTTCAACTGATCTGAACAAGGTCTGAGAAGTGCAGCATGTTTGCATTAGTTGTAGGATGTGTGCCACTCTCACACCTCTAAATTAAGTCCAGGCCTTCGGTGTCTTGTAATAGAATAAGTATCAAAATACTATCCTGTCTTCTTTATCTGACTGTGGAATAGACTATGAGCATACTTGAGCTATCAAGAAAAGTGAGGAAATAACATACATCGTTCTGTTTTAATTAGTTAATATTTTTTTTTTAGAGAGACAGAAATCCAATGCATATTTAGAAGAAATAGGTTGAATACACTGTGAGCTTTTTCTTGTTCATGACTTCAGAATAAATTTCTGGGGTAGCATAATGGACAGAAATTATTAATTCTCATTTCACTGATTTATTGCCACTGAAATGAGAGTAATTGTTCTATAGCAGACCTTCAACTCCCTTCCAGTGCACTACACTTTGGAAAGAATTTACATGTGTGTTCCAGTTTGCTCCAGCTACTCTGGTCAGTGTTATAAATAATACAGGATATGCAGTGATAAATATTAGAACTGAACTGTAGATATTTTGCATACTGTTAATCTGAGCTTCTAAGGAGCTTTTGAAAGTCAAATCTTTGCCTTGGCTGTGAGTGCTGAGGGTGGAAGCACCCAGCTAATAAAGTCAGTAAGAAATAAGGTTCATTGTACTATAACACTTTCCTGAAGGCAAGTGCATGATTAATTAACCTTCAAAACTAGATCAATGGTGCCAGGTTATTATCCATTTAGACTGTTTTTGTGTTTGCTTTCTTTATCAACATGCTATACTCAATGGGAAAATTAATGGTAAATAGAAAATTTATTTTCCTCTCTTTGTGCCAAGAGGGTTTAAAATTAGATAATTGAGATAGATTAGACATCTGGCATAAAATCTGACCTCTTTCACAATTCTGTCTGAATGCATTATACAATGGATAACATCAGTGCCCTCTGCTAGGATAGGTTTAAAGTGCAAGACAAGAGAAAAATACTATTCACACATTATAATGCAAATTCTTAAACGTAATCTCTGATCTTCTATTAGCAGACACTTTAAATCGCATCATGGAAAATATTTCAAGCATTTCACTGGATTTGGGTCCATTTGCTTTTACTAGATTGAAAACAGGAGATTATAGCTCATGCAGGATTATATCCTGAATTCTGTTCCGAAATATTTTAATCTTTTCATCACTGGCAGATTGCAGAATCACAGAAAAACAGAATGCCTGGTTAAGAGTTTATTTTTTTTGTTACCTATGACTTATGTATTTAATTTTCAAAAGCCTTTTTACTTTTAATTGCTATTTAGATTTGTAGATCTATATGAAAAAATGTCAAATTCTTTATCTTATTCTGATTATATTTGAATATATATTTTTATGGAGAATGGTGGGATGATTACATTTTCTACCAGTGATTTTAGCTCTATTAATCTTCCATTCAGTCCTGTCATTGAAAATGCCTTAGACTGCAGTTGAGTTCTCTGTTGACTGTATTAATATGAATTCTGTTGTTTGTCACCTCATTTATTTCAATATTTCCAAGATAATAACCTGCTCTTCAGAGAGAATGGAAAACTCATTTGTTCAGAATGGGACATTATTTTGATATTTTGAAGTTCAATTTCTCTTGGATATTTTAGGACTACTCTTTATATTTTCTGGAATGCAGTTGCTCTCTAACTTTGTCTAACTCAACCTTTATGGGTGAATTTTCCCTATTTTAATGTCTTTTTGAACCTCTTTAAGTATAAATTTAGCAATATCTTTATCTGTCAGTAGATATGCTGCTCTCCCTTTCACACACAAATAAAACTACTAAATTACATTCCACATAATCATGGTACATGATACGTGTGGAGTGTAATGAGAATTTATTCTGTTGTTGATACATTCTATTGCTTTCTGCTCCATTAAGTAACAACCTCCCACACCAATATGTGTCAGGGGTGGAGCAAAGGTGTCTGGAAAGTGATGCAGAGAAGGGATCTGGGGTTCCTGGTGAGCACCAATCCTCCCATCAGCCAGCAATGAGCCCTTGCAGCAAAAGCTGCCAACAACCTCCAGGGCTGCATCAGGCAGAGTGTAGCCAGCAGCTCAGAGAGCAGCTCCTGCTTCGTTCAGCCCTGTGGAGACAAGTCTAGAGTGCTGGGACCAGGAATGGACTCCCAGCAGATAAAAAAGACACGGATTAGTAGAAGGAGTTCAGTGAAAGGACGTGAATTCATTGCACAGAAGGAAATTACTGAAAAATCAGCCTACTGAATAATAAAGAGAAGTCACTAAAATATAGCCTGCACCAGATTAAAGCTCTGTCTGTGTCTCAGTGGCACTATGTCAGATATTCTCGGTTCTGCCTGTGCTCTCCTCTGAGCTGGCCCTTGCTTTGAGGACTGACCATTTCAGACCAAGAACAACTGTTATATTGAAAGACTTTAAAGTGATTCTTTGACTCACACTGCCATACAATTTGAAGAGCCCAACTCTCAGGACCCCAATTTTAAACGGTGGAGTCTAATTCTCTCACTGGATTTTCCATATAACTGCAGAGCTGTGAACTTAGTCTTACCTTACAAATGAAACCAAATGAGCATTTCAGGTTTTAGAAACTGGGCATTTCATTTCCTGTAGACTTTTACACCGTACAATGGTCTTAGAAAATCTAGTACACAATAATAGTGGTAAACTATTACCCATGGCTTCTACCAAAACAGTACTAAGCCATCAAAAAATAAACTGATATATGATGAGCAGGGGGGAGAAGGGGATAGGAGAGAGGGAACAGAGCTGACATATAGAATTTTAAAGGTTAGAAAAGACCTCAAAGGTCATTGACTCCATCCTCCTCTACTTCTCTTGAAACTAACTTTGCATAGACAATTTGATTTTAGGTGTTAAGAAGAAAAAGGATGTACAAAAAGTAACATTATGTCATCTAGTGACTAATTTGCAATCAAATAATAGATATGTGGATGGACTAATGAGTCCAGGCCATCTTTTTAATCATGTGACTTTTTTTTCCTTTTTTTCACCAAACTGTGTAATGATTCAGACTGTAGTTTGTTCAACTGCATTTAGACTTCAGATAAAGCTTTCATCTTCTTAGTGGCCTAGAAGTGGTCCTGAAAGCCAAAATTCTACATGATCAAACAACATGCAGTTTGAAAAGTATGACTGTAGACTGGATTCAAATTGAGTGAACATTTAAATTTCTTTCTGAACATATGCTGAAGAAAACCGAGCATTTTTTAGGTACTGCAAAATCTTCTTACACATCCATTTTACAGCCCCCAGTGCAATTCAGACATGTTCTTTCTTCCTGCTTCAACACACACAAAAAATCCCCAAAAAACAAAACAAAACAAAACAAAAAATCTCACCACCACAAATTTGATAGTTTTTTATTATGTATATGTCATTTGAGATGTGGAGTAAGAGGATTTCTTTAGATATTTGTAAAATGATTGCAACTAAAAACATCTTCTTCGTGACATACTCCATGAAATATTTCAAGAGAGATAGATTCTTTTCCCTGTTAATTTTACAAGATAAGGTCATATTCTGAATATTTTTAGAAATGGATGTCACAGATTCCCTAAATGGATTCATCCAAAAGGAGCAATTCCTTTTTAGGTCACCCTCCCAGGCCTCTCTTCTCTCTGGAATATTAAAGCAGGAACAGCAGCAATGTTAAATTCAGATATTGCATATTGTAGCTGCAAGTTTTCTCTTCTGGAATAAAAAATGTCTTCTGGGGATTTATGTTCACAAAAAGACATTTAAATTGTCCAGAAAAAAAAATAAAATTAAGCATTCCCATTTATTGATCTGATCCTAGGTCTTTTTGACTTGTATAGTTAGAACCCTGATTTCTCCAAAATGCAGTCTCCTTTCTTTTTGTATCTTAATAGTTCTTTTTCTATATAGCTAAATATCATTAAATTTTATGTATTTTTTTGAATTTTATGATGATCAAAATATCTGAAGACAAAATAAATGTAGAAATATACTTGAGCTTGATACAGTTTAATAGTATAATTCATTTCAGTACACTGGAATGTTCTTATATGTTCTGCAACAGAAAAGAGAAACTAATGAGAATGTGGGTATAAAAAATTATTTCTTTGAACATAATTTCATTGTACCTAATACAGTAACAATTTAGAAATATTTTCAATATTAATTATTAATCATGGAATGATAAAGTCCTAAAAATATCAGGTTATTGGAAAAAGTTATGTTCCATGAAACTGGAAGTCTTCATTCAATTGAGGAGAAGAAACTATTTTTATATAATTTCCTTTTAATAACTTTGAATTAACATTTAGACTGAACCTTGAAGAAAAAAATCAATTCAATTACATCATTTGTTCTTCGTGAGGGACAATGTATGGAGACAATAAATACCAGCAAGAATTTTGAGAAGGTAGAATGACAACTGTGGCTTCAGCCTTAGATGCCCACAAAGAAAGTAGAAGGGGGGGGGAGGAACATGTAACAAACTTGCTTAAACAGCCATTGTGATGTCAGAATAATTAAATAGAATTCTTTCAAAATAGAAAAAGTAGTCCATTAGATTAGGCAGAATTGTGAGTAATTTTTACCCTTTAGTGTCTATTTCTAATTCAGGATAGGGTCTCAGGTGGCATGACAATTTTGCAGTTGACAGCTTCCCTTTCCTGTTTACTCTGTAAAAATACAAACCTTAGTATTAGGCAAACTTTTCACAGAAAATGAAAAATTTATGGTTATGTGGTTGACAAGAAGTTCAACATAGCCTGTCAATGTGCACTTGCAGCCCAGAAAGCCAACCACATCCTGGGCTGCATCAAAAGAATTGTGGCCAGGAGGTCAAGGAAGGTGATTGTGACCCTCTGCTCTGTTTAGGTGAGACCCACTGGGAATACTGGCACTGTGCACTGGGTTTTGGTACCACAGAAGGCAAGAAGGGTGGCTTCTCTGGGAAGTTACCATAAACTCACTCCGTGTCCAGCAGAACCAGGGCCAGCTGACTCCAAGATGGACCTTGGCTGCTGACCAAGTTGAGCCCATCAGAGACAGTGGAAGTAGCTCTAAGATAATGTCTTCAAGTATGAAAAAAGGTTATTGCACAGAAGAAATTGTGGCCAGACAAGGGCAGAGTAAGAGTATGTGAGAGGAACTCACTTTACATTATATGATACTGAAGAATCAAGTCAGAAAATTCCTCTCATGCCTAAATAACAGGTAGGCAAGGGAAAAACAACTAGTGGTATGTAATGTAGATCCCCAATCTAAAGCACACCTTTTTCATCTCAACTATTTTTAACTGAAAGCAGATGCTATAGAACAGAAGATGAATACAAGAAGCTGCTACTTCTGCACCATACTTAAAAGTGTTGTTGAGAAAGGTAATTCACACTTCTTATCAAGGCTTCTGGGAGTTTTTTGAGGGCTTTGACACAAATATCAATTTCACCTTAATGACTTCCTATTTCCAGAAACTCTTATATCTAGGGATATATTGCTATTATTTTTCTCTTTCTATTTCATATATATAAAAGAGTAAAAAGTGACATGCAGTATAAATGATTTGGTGCACACAATCCTAAAAAAAAAATTAGTCCCAGAATAATGGAAAAAAAGAAAAGTAGCTATTAAGCATTTTAAGTATTCTGGTGTTTTATGCTGCATTGACAGAGGAAACAGTTCTTGTCACTGGTAAAGGGAATATGTAAAATACGAAGGAGAAAAAATAACCCAAAGATATAATGTACTGTTTTGCTTTTGAGAGAAGTTTCCTTTTTCTACCTGTTAGGTTCAAAAATGTCATGGAACTATTTGGATTCAAAACTGAGAATTTTCAGATTGTCAGATCAGTCAAATGAGTATTATAATATATTTAATTCTTTTAGAGGGACTTGACAGTAATAAAATTAGTGCTTCTTACTGAGCACAGTTAGTTTTCAAACTCATAATCTGCACATTTGGCATCTAAGAAATCTTTATAGGCATCAGTTTAACTTCTGCCTATTCTTCAATCAAAGAAAAGGACTCAATTTAAGCAAGAAAAATGTATTCTGTTTCATTAATGAAGAAAAGAATGTGTGAATCTGTATAGCCTTGTGGGAGATTTCTGTCTGGCGGTCTGAAGAAGTGAAGCTGCAAAACAGAAAGCAGGCAGGGAGAACAAGTTGTGGAATCCAGGCCTGTCCAACAGATATGAAACAGAAAAAATGTTTTATAGAGACAAGAGATGTGAATGTACTAGAAATACAGCAGCAAAATAATGTAAAAGAGGAACTCTGTGATCCATGCTTCAGAGCAGCACTCGGTGTTTTAAGCTATAATTTTGTTAAACTGACATGAGAAACTGGACTTGACTTTGAGCATGAGTTGATGTGCAATACTTTATTCTATGGTGATTAAAATAACAGTGTGTTTTTACATTTATGCTGCCACTTTCATTCCTTAGGAACTTTCAAGAAAAGGCTTGTGCAGAACACTTTGATTAAACAATATGTGTAGACAGACTCTTCAAACAAAAATACATAAACAAAGCACTCTTGCCCTTTTGTGTATTCTTTCTATTTTTTTTTCCATGGATAAAAAAAATCACATGGAGATGTTCTTTCTCTCCTTGGACAAAGGTTTTGATAATGCATCTCCAAAGGGACTATGTAAGTGTATAGAGGTTTTCTTAGAGCAGATGGAAGGTGAAAAAGTCTTGGCAGACTTTTTAACATTTACTCAGAGAGCCTGTCCACATCTTATTCTCAGTGTTGTAGATATTCAATGCATGCTCTTTATCTGATATACACTTCAAGTTTGCAGGAGAGTAGATATATAGATGTGTTTAAATATTTTAATATATTTTTATATATTTATATTTAATATCAGTGACAGATGAATATTTGTTGTAATTAATGTAATTATTATATATATGTTAAGAATATTTTTTTCTGTGATTTCCTTCTGTGTTCCATTTGCTGCAGCTTTCCATTATTTCAAAAATATATTACAAAAAAAGAGAAGCCGCACACCAAATAATAATAAAAACCCTAACTTGATTGAATGAATAAAATTTTCTGAGGGACTGTGCAGGAGTGGTTTTGGAGCTTTTTTTGGCAGGGAAAGATTAATCTTTCTGTGATCGTTTTTTAATTCACACAACACCTGGAACAGACTAAAATAATCGAGTAATATTTAAAAATACTATTTTTATTATATTAATATGAGTTAATCTAAATTGCACTATTAGATAACACATGCAAAGTCAGTCACAGGAGCAAAGGAAGACAGAAGACAAATAAGAGAGGGAGAAAAGCATGATCATTTCTTGTTTTTCCCCTAGAGGAAATGACCCTTCATGTGTTTGAGAAAATCGTCTAGGAAATATGACATCTTTAGCTACATACATGGTTTGATAGCAATTTGAACCAAAGTTTTATGCTTTTCATTCTTGTGCTTCTTATTGACACTAAATTTTAGATTCAAACACAGATAACAGTAGAAAGAAACTTGAAGTGGCCAATAAGAATTTCAGGAAAACTCTACAAAATAAATGCCAGGTCCTTTGCTGTATTTTGTTTCAACACTTTAACAAGTCAAATGGTTTTCCTATCATTTCTAGAGGAATATAAAATCTCCATTTTTTGAGCAAAGGTTTCTTTTTTAACGGGGGCTATACTTTTGATTCCTTATCCCAGACAATCCACAAACAGGGACAGAATAATCACACAACAGAGACATTTCCCCCCCATCCAGAGTCTTGTCGAATTAAACAGAGAATATCCTCTATAACCCTATGGAACAAGGAACTGCTGAAGATGGCTCTCATTATAGTCCTGTTAATGTGTCCTGAAATGTTGCATGTCATCTGTCTCTCATCTATTACAGGCTCTATATAATTTATGGTAAGAGAGGATGCAAATATAGCTAAGTGAATGTCATCGTTCTTAATGCTAGGTGTCTGGATGAAACCTTTCCAGGGATTACTGTTTGGAATTATAAAAACATTTTAATGCCTTCCCAAACAGAGTATTTTAGGCCCTAAATATTAAAATGAGATATTTTCTTATCCTTATGAATAATTTCTGGACTTTGAAAGCTGTTTAGACTTTAAGAAAGCAAGAAAGAAAGGAATTGCATGAGTCATTTCGTATCTAAAAGTATAATTGGAACAGGAACTCACTCTCATCTTTTATGACTGACAGAGTGGCAGTGTATTGTATAAACCAGACTAAATTTTATCTGCCCTACATTTTTTTTTGCCATGTGGAAAGCTTCTGCTATTTAAGGATAAATCAGATAGAACCTTCATCTGTTTGGTAGAAATTGTGTTATTTTGCCAGAAATAACCTTAGAAGGTTAGAAGCTTAGAAGGTAGCAAAGATTGGTCATTCCTTACAGAGTTTGCATAGAGTAGGCGCACACACCTGATTCAATTTTCAATTTCAGTATTAAAATAATTTCTCTCAATACAGTTGAGGTGCAATGCTCTCATCTCACATACATTTAAATCTTCCCCCAGAACAGTGCATATTTTATTAGTTTCTAAAAATACAGATATTTTTACGCAATAAGGGAGGAATTTGGTACTAAAGTGTGGACATCTAAGTTTAGATGTTGAAGTGAGACTTACAGCCAATACAGTATGTTGCAGTTAACAGAAGGCAGTAAGTAGAACAGAAGAAGCCTTCACATCATCCTGAAGGTGCTTATGCCTGAAGAGATGGACAGCTGTCAAGACAAGATTAACTGATTATTTATCATCCCACTATTTACAATGGGACCCGATATCTAAACACTTCTGTTTATGTTCCTACAACCTGAATCTTTGAATACATTTGAGGAAAAATGGTAATGGGATGGAGAAAACGAATTAGAAAGTCCATTGCAACTGTTCATGAAATATATGTGTATTGGATTTGTGTGACCAGGTTTTGGAAGGGAGAGAGTTTTAGGGGTGACTCCTTCGAGAAGCTGCTAGAAGCTTCTCCCATATCTGGCATGAGCCAGTGGTAGCTGCCTCCAGGAAGGATGTGCCACTGGCCAAGGCCGAGCCAATCAGGAATGATAGCAATCCCGTGTGATATTTCAGAAGGAAAAAAGTTACTGTGCAGATGTAATTGCAGGCAGAGAAGTGCAGAGTGAGAACACGTGAGAGGAACAATTCTGCAGAAACCAAGGAGGGGTTTGGCAGGGGGGGGAGGAAGTTCTGGAGGTGTTGGAGCTGAGATTCCTCTGCAGACTGTGGTGAAGCCCATGGTGAAGCAGCTGTGCCCCTGCAGCCCCTGGAGGTCCACAGGGGTGCAGAGATCCCCCTGCAGCCCATGGAGGAGACTGGCACCAGAGCTGAGGCTATGAGCCCATGGGAGCCCCGTGCTGGAACAGGCTCCATGCAGGAACTTGTGGACTCACGGAGAAAGGAGCCCACACTAGAGCAGGTTTCCTGGTAGGACTTCTCTCTAAGCAGTGGCAGGAACAACATAGGCAGAACTGACCATAACCCCTATTCCCTGTCTTCCTGGGTCTCTGGGGGGAAGAGATAGATCTTGGGAATCAGGGAATGTGTTTTTAAGATTTTATTTCTCATTATCCTGCTATGATTGCAATTGGCAATAAATTCAATTAATGTCCACAAGTTGCCCTCTTTTGCCCATGATGGTAATTGGAAGTGATCTCTTGGTTTCACTGAAGGGGAAGCTAGAGCTGGAAGTACCACTCTTTAGAGGATAGTGGTTTGCACAAGATCTAGTGCAAACAAACTTCATTCTTCACTTCCTTTTCCTTCCACAAGTAGGCTGGAATAATTGCACCTTATTTTTAACAGTTTATGATATTTGGTGTCTAAAACTGGTCTTCAATTGACATAAATTTCTGATGGACTAAGCCAGGTACTATTCAATAACATAACATCTTTTCATCAGTTTCAAAGATTTTCAATAAGTCTTTGTGCATTTAGAAGGAGAGGAATGTTTTGTCTTCAGTTTAGGAATCTCATGTTTCAGAAATTCAGAATTTGTAGTAGGAAACTAAATAATTGTAGCTTTTTCCTCAGCTCTTTTTATATTACTTTCCAATCCACACTTTCAGAAAATAACAGGGTACAATAAAGATGTTTCTGCACATTAGCAGTGGGATGAACATTCAGTAAAGGAAGATCAAGACTGATATTTTACACAATAAGTTTATATTCTTCATCTTGTTTTTATAATTAAAGTAAGCAGTCCAACATCAATATTTATAATGCATTATGTTCATTTATTAAACAGTGAATGATTAAACAAAATAGAACTTCAGCATTTCATTTGACTCTCTCTTGTTCAACAAGTCTGAAAGAAAATATTTGAGTGGAAGTGCAGTTTATTCTGGTTTACAAAAGGTAGTATCCTGATGCCACTACAGTTTCTCTTTTCTTGGAAAGTCAGTATTGTGAGTTTCACTGAAATGCAGCCCTCAGGTACCTGTGAAAGGTACTGTATTCAAGAAGTTGGTGCTCTTGGACAGGCTGTGCCTGCTCTAATGGGGCACCCACTTAGAGAAACCTAAGAAAAACTTTCTTAAGAATGTGTATGCAATTAATACAACCTGCAATTTAGAGTACCTTAGACCATTCTCAGTGAGATTCAGCAAAGACCCTGCACTGGTCTATTCTGACCTCATTCCATCACCAACACAGAATACTTTTACCAATATTTATAACACCATATCAGAATAAAAGTGTTTTCTAGAATATGGCAGACAGAAACTAAATTTATTCTATGATTACACCTATCATTCTGATCTGGAAGTGCGTAAAAGTAATTTTTCAACTATTCCATGAAGGAAATTAATGTATTAACAGGGAATCTTAAGTTGTTAAAGCTTTTACAGATAATAAATTTGGGACATCTTCGTTTATTTTATTTCCCCAAATGCATATAAATGTGCCTATGAAATTCTAACTGCACACTTTTAATTATACCAGCTTACCCTGACAAGGTGTCATTGTTAGTTTACTGATTGGTGAAGCAAACCTGGTTACAAAAGCAGCACAAATGAAATTATTTTATCAAGCGGCATCTTCTGGTTATAAGAAGTCTATAATCATCACTACTTTTGTCATTTAGCTGTGACACAAAAAGCTTGCTTCATAATTAGATCACTACATACCACCCTGCTGATATATGAGCAGGTAATATTTAATTGTTTGGGATATATATATATGCATAGTTCAAACAAAACACGTTAGAGGCAGAATAAGTGACAATTTTGCAAATAAGACTTTATTTTCATACATATGGAGGCATATCCTAGATGTAAATTAAAAAATGGGCAAGGGGTCACCCTGTTTGATATGGTAGTTTTTAGTTATTTGTATGTGATACTCAACAAGAATCCTGAAGCTTTTTGTGCCATCTAAGTACACCTGGAAACTGCTCATCTGATTCATGATGGAAATGAACAGAAATTACTCTCTTGTTACTGAAGTGACTTACAAGCTGAATGTGTGGAACATAATATTTCTACTGGATAGTACCTGTAATTAGGAAACCCAGAAGTGCTTTCAGTCTCTTACAATTCCACGCAGGATAACACCAGGCAACAGCTATTGCAAGATGACAGCTATTCACTACAATTTCAGTTATCATGGAAGGAGAAGCTAAGCATGTCGACAGTGATAAAAAAGTGAGTAGTCAACCTTCACATCCCAGAAAATGAGTCTGCATGCAGTCTTTGCCACTGGAGCATTAATTCTTCTTTGGACCCTGTTCCATTCCTGTCAGCATGGCTTGGTGTGTTGTCATACTACTGAGGGCAGCACAAAAGAGTCCCTAGTTTTTTTGGGCCACCTTTTTAGAGCCTTAGAAGGTGAGTAAGAAGGGAGCTGCTCAATTGCAGGGCATTACAATATTTACTGTATGACCAGGTAAAAATACTGTCTTTTCTGTTAAAATATTTTTTAAATTCAAGTTTGGTTAGATTATATCATTCAGTATTCTATTCTATTCTATTCTATTCTATTCTATTCTATTCTATTCTATTCTCCAGTGTATGTTCAGACATATAAAACAAGAAGAAATATCTGAGTTCTTACCTTATCAACTTGCTTTTCCCTTGTTTTTTTTTTCTCTCCAGTGGAAGCAGAGTTAAATCTAGAGATGAACTAAACATACCAGTTACTGTGATCTAGTATTTTATTACAGTATAATAAATTTAAATTGATTAAAATTTTTTGGAGGTGTTTGTTTGGTTCAAAGTGTAAAAATTAAACAAAGTTGTTTTTTTCTTTTTTTTAAATACAGGAATTTAGGCAGTAGAATGCAAGGATCACTGGAAATATTATTTCCACCACAAAATATCAACTCCATAGTCTCTCTAGTTCAGTATCTTGCATGGAACCACAGCCAACAATATATCCTGGGGCAAATTGTAATTAAAAACACAAGGAGCATATGGAGAAACCACCCACTCCTTCTAGTCATGTACGGCTGCAGAGGCTTTCTCTTCCATAGTCTTCATCTTTGTGCTTGATAACTCTCAGTGGCCTGTTCTTCCACGAATTTTCCTGACAGCTTATGAAACCGATTGAAATAATTTATGTTCATGACATCCTGCAGCAATTTGTGCCATGATGAAATTACACATTGCGTCATGGAGTGCTGCATAATGTAAGACCCTGCTTTGAGAGTGCAGCGTAGCCACAGAGCTGCCACAAAGGCAGATGTGAGATGGAGTGGGCTGATCCCTGCCATTAAAGCAGAATCTTAGTGCTGAGAACAGGTCGAAGAACAAGAAGTTGTGCAGAAGCATCCCCCCTTCTGTGAGAGCAAGAACCTCTGTCAGATATGCACTCTGAACTCAGTAGGGGAAGCCTGTAAGGGCAGAACTGATTCAGGCATTCCTTCCTCTGAGCACAAAAACTAAAAGTCACTAGAGAAATAGGGTAAGCTCACCTCCAAGAGGCTTTTATTTGTACTATGGATTATCCAAAGCTTAATTTAAAAAAAAAAGTTTATTATTATTTCTCAAAACTCACATCTATGATCTGTAAAGATGTCTTTGGGTTTTTTTCTCCACATTATAATTCTTTTTAATTTTTTAATCTGAAAGAAAAATCATATTAAAAAAAAAACAACAACAAAACAACCAACTTTTGAGATAGTAAGCACAATTAATTAGAGATAAAAATGAAAATAACATTGATTTATCTTGCAATATGTAGATCTTGATAGCATGAGATATGTTGATTGCCTTTGTGCTTAGTTTTCACAGTGAAGATGGTCCTGGATGTTTGTTTATCGTATTTCAAGTTGTGTATCATTATGGAAATTAAAATAGGTGTTTGTCCAGCGCTTTTTTTGTCATTCTTGGTTAGCCATTCATAACTACTCAAGTCCCGGCTTAACTGGAAAGTCTCACAATAATATACTTTATGAAGAATAGTAATTAAAGACAAAATAATTGAGACTCAGATGAGCACAACTCCGATAGCAATCATAGGAAAATTGTAAACTCCGTGAAGATGCTTCTAGTGGTAGACAAACTTACATAGATCTCAAAATTTTTTATTTATTTAGATAAATTTAGAAATTATATCCAATGATGAGATAAAGATTTAGTGTTTGAAGAAAAAAATATTGGATTTTATGTTCTGCTTCTTTTAGACAACAAACTATTGGATGTGACATTTCAGAGTGATATGTGCAAAATACTGCTTTTCCAATGGCTGTGTTTTTCAACCCCCTGTAGCAGGATGCTGTGTCTGTAATGATGTAAAACAACTTGAGCAATGCCCTGTTTGCAAAGTTTTCAGTGGTAAATGTTTCATGTTGCTTTTGGTGTTGAATAATGTCGAAACCAGTCTGACTCATCAATCCAAAGTTAAACATCCTCACAGTAAGGTGAAGAAGAGGTAAACCTGATAAAATACCTGGATAAACCAACAAAAACTTACACTTCTGATAATTTATCTAAAGATGTTGAGCTGACACAGCTGGCCTGAGACATGTGATTGGCAATCAATTATTTTATACTACAAAAACTCAGTTCCAAATTTTAAAAAGGTCTGCTAATATCCCTCCTTGTGTGGAGATTCTTCCTTTGTGGGGGGACACTCCTCAAGGTTACTCCTTTGAGGCTGAGTGAAAGACTTTTGCCCATGGTTGGCATGCATAATATTAATTACTATTTAATAATTGGTTTTGCTAGCTTTAATACAACTGCTTTAGTATAATTGTGTCTTCATTTGAAAAGACAGGCATCTGCTAAGGAAGACAGGAGCCTCCCTTGAAAATGAGAATGTAAAGCCCCTCCCTCTGAATTATTATCAGTTTTAAATTAAGGGGTTCTCAGGCAAAGATATGGGAGAAGGAATAACAGTTCTTTATTTGGGAAAAAATAAAATAAAAATGCAGCAATACAAAGCAACACTGTTTGGTCAGGTTGTTGGTAGCGGTCCAGTTGGATTTGTGATGCAGTCCTCCTGCAGTGACAGGTGTGGTTCTGTTGAAGCAATGATCCTGTGGAAGGGTGTAGTCCTCTTCTGAAGGTCCAGTGGTGTTGTAGATGGGCTTGGTCTTCCTCTGGGAATGCAGTGGAAAAGGCTTCTCTGGGGTTCCAAAACTCAGATTATATCCAGGTAGGAATACTTGGCTCCTCCCCCCGGGTGGAGCTTCTCACAAGGGGATGATGTAATTTTATCAGTGATGCAGTGAAACTCAATGGCCCATTAATAGAAGAGATCTCCCTGAAGGAAGAATTAGTTGTGGAAGAGATAAAAAAAACTACTCCACTTGGTTTTAACAGGTGGCCAATGAAGAGAAGATAACTGCCCCACTTCTGACAGATGATAACAGAATACACACCCCTGGGCACATCTTGCATTTTCAACCCAAGACAAATTGTTTCAATTTTACTTTGTAGGAAAATATATTACCACAGTTGTTATAGCTCCAATACTGTGTAGTACATAATTCTGATATTTTTGTCTAATTATTATATTATTATAATAAATCATGTGCATATGTGTATATATATATAGATATATATATATATATATACATATATATTTGGTTTACCTTCCTAATCCTTCAGGAAAAAATTGTACAAAGGTCCAACTACATCTATATAATCCTTAGACATAAACTGTTACCAAAGTCTGAGGCCACAACTGGATCCAGCCACAACCAGGCTTCCCTCTGAGAAGTGGTTGGGTTCTTTCTGTGCCTTGCAACTCAATAGGAGGGCATTTTTATTGAACTTTGTCTGAAGCTCCCACTCTGCCCACAGCACTCTCTGCCACAGATTTTTATACTAGAAGATACATCTGCATAATATTTTACAAGCAGTCCTAAGCTGGGCTCTAAGTCAAAAATTTGTTTATCCAAAAGATATAAAATATATATCCATGTTAACTATGCTGTGCCTAAGTGTGTAACACACTTGAGCTTCTGAAACTTTTAATTTGGAAACAATGATAAGATATTACAGATTTTGGATTAAGGCAGATCTGAATTTGGAAAAATTTAAAAATGGTCAGAAAATGTAAAATATAGTGCAGACATGGACACTGTTGTGCTTTGATTATTTACATTGCATCAATTGTCTTTCCAGCAAAGCCCAGGAAACAGAAAATTATTGTTATAATGGACTTACCTAGACATGGGAATTTTCAATGTAAAGTCATCAAAATATGTTCTGAAAAAAACACTTTGATGAAGAAAAAAATCCCAAACCCTAAGTATGCAAGAGTCTTGTAGCTAGAGAGAGAGAGAATAAACAAAGGAGCTTAGGTATGACTTAGATGCTCAGACAAGATTGTAGGGGTTGATAATATACATGACTGAAACCTTTATTCATCAGGTTTCCTTTTGGTTCTCAAGGACAAAAATCACTGAAGCATGAGGGAGGTTTTTTGCACTTCTGTTTAATTTTTTTACTTTGGTTCTACTTCTGCTGAATGCCCAGGGCAGAAGTGCCATTTTGCATGTTGTACTAAGTGGTTAGATAGCTGTTGTCTGTTGTTGGGAGTTAAGATTTGAATTTGTATTTCCTAATGCTCTTTGCTTGTAATTCATGTAATGCAACATTTCATTAAATGTAAATGTCATGTAAAACACTTCATTCAACTGGAACAAGAATTTCACGTCTTTGAGCAACAAGGTGGTATGCAAGAACAGAAGAAGGATTGTAAAAGGCTGCTCAGATCATCAGAAAAATAAAATGATATCATATGCATTATAAGGCACGAAGTCAAAGTCAGTAATTGCTCATGAAGCAGAAAGGAAATAATCTAAATTCATCCATTACAAATGAGGATATTTGCGGGAGATCTGTTGACTTAGTGAAACCATTGTTCATTAATATTTAAATTGTTTGTGTGATAAATTTTTTAGTTTGAATAAATAGATACTTCTCTGATTTTGTTGAGTAAGAACATCTCTGCATATTACTATATTTTGTGACATACTACACATATATGAAACTGTCTTCACTGATACTTCATATGATGAATCAATTGGATAGATTGTATTTTTTGTTAGGAGGGAGTCATAGAGCAACTAAATTAAAGTATAAAAAAGGCCTCTACATTTTACAATTAACTAAACTAATGGTATTGCAAGAGTACAAAAAGCAACTCACAAAAGACATTGCAAACATCTAATCAGCAAAGAAATTGGAAGATCTGATACTAAAGAAAGTTATTCCTCACAATTTAGATGTTTTTGATTTCTTGAGACAGTAAATGCATAACATCCTTAAATAAATGGTATGATTTTTAGATACTATCCCATTCTTCCCTAAGCCTAGATTTTTCCATTTATTTGCTGCTCCAATGTCAGGCAGATGAACTGAAGATTAATTTGCCCAACATCCCTAAGGAGGAGTTTGTGGAAATGAAGCTCTCAGCAGCAGTCACTGGCAGCAATATGTCTGGGCAATGAGGGCAGGAGAGCTGCTCTGCCCATCTAGCACAGGAGGCTGGGGTCTGCTGTACCTGGCAGAAAGCTGAAAAAGGGCAGAGAAAGGATGTTTTCCCAAGGGAAATGCCAGTGGACATGTTCCAGGCACTTCTTGATCTTGTTCGAGTAAGCACTAGTGCTTTTATTACAGAAATTACACTTTTGAAAATAGTAGTGACAAAAAGTGAAACCTGACTTTGAAAGATCAGAAGATCATGGTGTGTCAATAACCATAATGCAGACAGTTAGCCTTGGCCACTACAAGAAACAGAAAAATTTCTTTTAAAAGAGCTATTCCAAAATAATATTTACCTTCTATAAAATTATCATTATTATTATCTTAATAAAAATACCATTTAATAGCTCTGTGTTAGGTTCAATAATGGGTTATAGTCAAATAATTTATCTGAATCACTATAAAATTTTTTGATGTGGGGAAAAATGTTGACTAAATATGAATTATAACTAAAACAATATTAATTTTTTTGCTAAGATGAGGACCAATATATGAATACTTTACATTCCTAACTCCATTTTAAATTGAAAATAAGGAAGCATAAAATGGTTACCAAGGTTTTTCAAAAGAGACTTGCTGTATAAATTATTTTATACTGTATAAAGATATTTTATTTCTAATAGACAAACAAAATGCTTTCAGAATAAACATCAGGTTTAATGTATTTTTACCTGTATTTCACTGGTTTTCAGAATTACATGGGTTTTTTTCCTTCATGGCTCTATCCCAGCAATCACTTTTCTTCCTCAAAAAATTTTTTTTTCTATTCTCTTAATTAATTCTGTTTTCTTACTTTCTTATTTTCTGCTTCTTACAGGTTTGAGACTCTTATGGAAACACTAAGATATCCTGAAGCAGCAGGCTTAAATACAAATTATCTTTGTATTAGTACAATTTAGCAGTAGTCAGTATAGAGTTTGAATAAGGACCACAAATTCAGACTTCATGTTGCAGTTCTTTAGATTTGGGAATAACTGCTACTTCTGATAACATAGTTTTCTCTAGTCTGTGTTAGAGTTAGTTATTTTTCTCTATGGAGAATGATACAATCATTAAGGGAGGCATAAATATTTCATTTAGTGGAGCAGAAGGGAAGAGGGGAAGCTGGGAAAGCTCAACTTCCTTCTCTGTTCAGTTCATAAGTGGGGCTTTGCTGCTGCCCAGAATTTTTGAGATTGTGTGAGAGTAAGGGCAATGACTCCTTTTCCTACCAAGAGACTACTGCTCATCCATATAAAGTTTATTTGCAACACAATTTTTGCCAGTAAATATTGGTACATAATAACTAAAATCAATGCAAATGGAATAATATGATAATCTAATTTCGTTTGATAATCTAATAAAGTATTCAAAACTTATTTATAATTTTTTCAAGTACTTTTTTTTATAAGAGCAGATATTTGTTATTATTTTTTATTTAATGATTTAGGGAGTAAAAAAATACATTACCAGCTGCTTTATATTATGTTTATATAAACATATGAACAATTTCTAACTATAATGTACAGAATGTGTCTCAGAAAAAAAATCTTTTTAAGTGAAATCAAATGGAATTCTCACTGGCTGGTAGTTCTGATTTTGGTCACTTTGTTTAATGTTTTTTAACCAAGATTTAAATCTTGCTAGCAGTTCTTTTTGTTCTGAAATATGGGAGCACAGTAAAATAACCAAAGCCCTGCCTGCAGCACCAGCAACAGCCAGTTGATAACCAAGTTTTGTCCGTTCACTTGTGGATAAACAGCAAGATTTAGCTCTACAGACAAGGAGGATTACAGGAGCAGAATTTGCCTTTCTGCAAGCAACAAATCATCCTGGATAGTCTCCCTAGACATACCACAAGTGAAGGGAAGCAGAAAGGAAGCATCAACCACTGTCACCCACTGCTTCCTTTCAAGGCTAGTGGTCAGTCCATGCCAAGCTGCCTTGGAGGCCCACCTCAATTGGACTTGTTCACCTTTCTTAACAATTATGCCATTGCTGATGCTGTGATTGGTGAAGTTTTATCTTGTCATCACAAGCTTCCAGTTTCCCACATCTTTGGAGTCTTTCTTCATTACAAAGAGTCTCTGAAAAGCGTCACTCTCCTGTTCAGCATCCTGGTGCCATGCAATCTGCTCTCTCCTCCTTCTGTACCTCCTGTCCTCATCCCAGAGCAGGAGGGGCACCAGGCACCCCTGCAGTCCCAAGCCTATGTGCAAGCATCCACCCTCCATAACTCTTCCAAGTCAAGGACTCCAGTTTGCAATGGGAACTTTCTACAGCTGGCAAAGAATGGAGAAATGGCCACAGTCCATCACCACTTCAATCACAGAGTCCCAAATTGTCTGGAGCAGAAGTTCTAGAGCCTCTTCAACCCTCTGTCCTGCTGATGTCTGTGTTACCTCTCTCCTGCATATCAGCTAAACGGTTTCTTCTCAAAGCAGATGAAGAACAGCCTGATGTTTCTCTCTCAGTTGTCTCTTACAGAATACTGCTGTTCCTTTTTAATCAAGAGGTCCTTAGGGATTTCCAGAAGTAATTATAAATAGGATCCTGATCAAAGAAAAATATAAACCAAGCAAAAAAAAAAATCAGAAGAAGAAAAATAGTACTAATAAAACAACAAGAGACAATTAGGAAAAAAGATTCTACAACCTATATTTTGCCCTCATTCTTCAGGTCACCTATGAAATATTTCAAGTAGGTTGTGTATGTCTATCTATACAAAAATTTTGGATTTTGACTTCTGGTGGAAATAAAAAGAGAACTCCATGTGAATTGAAAGAGAAACAGATTTCTGCTGTCCTTTTCTAAAAACACTGGCAGTTTTAGGAGATCATGAAACTTTGGCTTCTCATCTTTCTTCTTTATTTCACTCTTTGGAATGCACTGTGACACGTAGTTTCAAAACAACAAGCAAAAAGAGTTTCTGATGATTGTCGGAAAAATAAATTTCTATTGAAAGAAAAAAGAATAGTCAAAATTCACTGCTAAATTTTTTGTCATTTCTATGTTGTTAAAGGGTCAGAAGACCAAAAATCAATGTGAGATCAAGGATCTCCTTGATGGCCATATACATCATAGTAGAAAAAATCATAAGAGGAAGCAGGTTAATAGCCCATTGAAACACTCTCATTAGTACAGTAGCTCCTGTAGACTCCTGACATTTGATCTTCACTTCGTCCAGTCTTGGGTGATCAAACATTTAAAATTCCATTCATAGTTCATTATGCATTAAAAAAAGCCCACCAATTTTGATTTGGGAAACTACAAATCTCCCAAATTTGAAAAGAGCTATGGTAATTTTAAATAATTTCAAGTTGCCTGAGCCCACTTTCAAACTCAAGTACTTATAAAAAAATTTAAGTATCCTAATAATTTAACACACCTCCAAATGATGTGTAACTTGAGTTCTAATATTTCTGAAGTACATTTTCAATGCTGAAGAGTACATCTTAATTTTTCTAAGCACAGAACTCAGAGACAGAGGAGAAAGACAGAAATTTGAAATCTGGATTGATTGTAGGCCAATCAGAAATAAAAGATGCAAGATAGTAGAGTCTGGATGTATCAGGTAGGATAGAAGTCTCAATAGCATGGCTCTGTCTGAATGGGTGAGAGTTTTACAACACTATGCATCCCAAGACAAAACAGTAAGGGTTTATAATATCATCAGGATTCCAAAATAGTCTTCTAGTTTCTATATATACTATTTTTAATACCCAGTAAACTAGAAGAAATCAGGTCTTAAATACTGAAGGGGTTAATTAGTCAAATTTGTGATGCTGTAGCTTAAACCTCCTTTATTTACGGGTCTCTGGCTATAACCTGGGCTCTTTTTCTATTCTCTTCTTAACGATGCTGTGACTTGCTTGAAAAAAACCCATATTTTTCTAATAGTTCTAATTATATTTTGCAAATTTTCTGAGACATTATTTAATTAATACTGACCTTTTCCTCCTGTTAATGACCTAGTCGCCAGAATGTGAGGAGAAAAGAAGGAGGATAGGCAGGAAGATTTCTGTTTGAAGAACTTGTATAGCTCAATAACAGAGGGTTTGTGGAGTCTCCATTATGCTGCCTAATAACTGATTACAAAGAAAGGTATTTGGAGCTCAATTACTTTTTGTTGCCCTAGATAAGAACCAAATTGGAAAAAAAAATAAGATTTTTCTAAACAAGGTGAATTTTTTTAATTTGTAATTAATTAATTGTGATTAATCAGTTTTCTTCTATTTCTCAAAGTTGCTATCATTTGGAAAGTTAGTACTTAATATTTAATCTGTTAAGAATCAGAGCTCATCTGAATTCATGCTTATGTGCCAGAGAAACAAAAATGTATGTATGTAGCAAAGTTTTTATCACACTGATAGACACTATATAGTGCTTTGTACCACGTAATATTACACTGAGAGAAATTAATTCCTAGTACAGAGATTTTTTGATGATACAATGCTTATGCCTTGTGAAGGCTGACCTAGAACAGAGGCTAGATAGAGTTAAAGAATAAAGTAGGTATTTATTAAAAGGCCTCAATGGATACACCTTGGGTAGCACAAGAGCCCACACAAGGCCTCACCTAAGATGAACACAAAATGGTCACAAAATGGACAACTGATCATGGGATCTCATACTTTTATAAGTTCTGGTCCATTTGCATATTGGAATTAATTGTCCAAATATAGCTTTAGGTTATGGAGCCCCATCCTTCTTGTTTTTCTCTCTTCAGTCCATATTGTTTATACTCTTGGGACTGAAATTTGAGTGGTTGTCCTTGGTCCCAACCTAGGAAAGGAATTGATCTGTCTAGCTACTCTGTAGAGAGATCTCGCTGTCCCTAAATATGAAGCTCAGAACTATACACAGAAGTACAGGATCTGAAAAATATAAAAGCTAAAACCTAAGGCATCAAAATTAATATAGTTAATTACAGACTATTTTTACTGCTTTTAAAGGTAAAAGAACTGCTTATTGTTTGTGGGGGTTTTTTGTGTGTGTGTGTGGCTTTTTTTTTTTTTTTTTTCCCAGCTGAAACCTTAGTGATGTTAAGATAAAATATTATTCCCATACATCTCTACAGGATTTGATTGATCTGGACCAAAAATGGGCCAGGGCAATTCTAAAATTTTTATCACTATTATAAGATTTCTAGATCTATACAAAAGTCAAATATAGAGTCTAACACAAAGTATAGACTATATATATCTGCTTTTACTGTAGATGCCATCAAATGAAGGCTGGTATAACTGTATGATCAGCATGCTGTTTATCTGCAGAAAGGAATCCAAGAGTATTTGCCTTTCACTGTTCAGATAAAAAATTATCACTTAGAAATTGTTTCAGGCACAGAAAACTCTATACAGATTCACATCATTGTAAGGAAAAAAAGCTAACAGAAACTCAGTACTATGAATGCAAACACAAGCCGACAAATTAAGGAAACAATCAGATGTGCTTTACTCAGATGCAGTTTTCTACATATAATTTAAAAGCAGCCATTCTAATAAAACTGCAAATTTTATCAGTATCCTTAATATTACCTCCTCTTTCAGAGCACTTTTAAAATAAACTAAGTAGTTAGTAATTAAGTGGCATTTAACTTCCTGTGAAACTTTTATCCTCTTCTCAGCAGCTTTCTTTCCTTAAATATTTATGTTTTTCAGTTTGATTCAGAAATAGTAGTAGTTCTCACATTCTAATTGTTCCTTCATACATGAATAGATTTTTGTGTCTCCTATGCTAATGTACTTTAAAAGAATCCATTACTGTCACCTGATGACATTTTTTATGCACATCAGCTTTATAGATATTTTTTTCCTAATGTAGGATAGAAAGCAACCAGAGCATTTAATTGGTTCGGGAAAAATACTGGCTCATTGAAAAGTGCAGCCTGTCACACTGATTATTCATCGGAAAAAAGTAAATAATCATGGTTTTTACTTTCTGCTGGCTCCAGAAATGTTCAACAAAGTGTGTTTCTAGAAGTAACCTTTTAGCTTGAACTGTAATAGCTGAAAAAATAAATCAGGAGAAAAAAATTCAAAACTGTCTGCATAAGAAGATCTAGTTGTGTCCTGGTTTTTACATATTTCCTCTAGTTCTGGCAGTAGTCATCACAGAATAAAAATAAGGCAAACTTAAGATGAACTTCACTCTTTGGGACCTTTTCTGTACCATGGAACAGAGAAGAGTACTGATATGACAATGCTGAGAGTACTGATATGACAATGCTGAATAGCTGCGTCCTCTCCTCTTACCCTTGGTCTTACAAGTTATGAAAGGAAAAGAAAATGATGGAGGGAGTTCTGAGTTCTATTTATCTGTATGTGAAAGTGTATATTAAAAAAAAGACTTATGTAAGTGTATATATACAAGAATATGAAATTATAGGTTTGTAGGGAAGGGAAAAGTCTGAAAGAAAAAGAGGAATAGAGCCCAAGAGACAAAGAGAATGTGCTCAAATAAAAATAAATGAGAGAAATAATTTAGGGGAAAAGCCAAAGTAACAGAGGTAGGAAAATTGTGTTGCTTCATTATAGAACGTGCAGTTGTGACCAAAGCAGTCATGTAACCATAGAGTCATAGAATAGTTTGGCAGCATTCTTTAATTCAAGTGTGACATAAACGTGGTAGCTATTTTTGCTACATGTTCCATAATTATTTACTGTGTTACTGAGACTAATTTTTTCTTTTTCCTTAGAATATGACAAATGAACAGTGTGTTACCAATCCCAGGAAAAAAATTACAGCTGAGGATGTAATTCCTAGACTACTAAATCAAGAGTACTGCAGCACCATATAAGCTTAACAGGAACTTCCAATTATTATCTACATTTAATTCTAGACAGTATCTTGGATTTCCTCAGTCCTACATCCTCCCTCTGTGGAGAAGTTACCCTAAGATCTGTTCAAGCCTATCAAAAGACAGGCTCACATAAGATGGGAATGCGTGTCTGTCTCTGTGGGCCAAAGTGATTTGCTACAAATGTGATCTGACTGTCTGATACAGGAGCTGTATAAGTGAATTTGCATGATAATCATCATGACTACTGCTGTGTCAAATTGCTAAGGTCTATACAAAACCATAAGGCATAAGTCTATCAAAAGTTTAAAGCAGTTAAGGACATGTCTTTTGTTCCAAAGACCCAATATACCTCTTAAACACTGATAGGCTTGGGGCATCAACAATCTTTTTAGAAAGCCTGTTCAGGGTTTGACCCCCTCTCCTGGTAAAGAAAAGGTTTTGAATGTTCAATCTAAATCTTCTCTAGTACATCTTTTTGTATTCCTGTCAGAGGAATTCCTGTTATTTCTTCCAGGGAGGAGAAATCAGTACCTCCCTCTCCCCCTCTGCAGAAAGTTGAAGAGAGAAGTCAAATTCCCCTACAGTCTCCTTTTCTCCAAACTAGACAAATGAAATGTTCTTCTCTGCCCTCACAGGATATTCCTTCCAGTCCTTTCACCAGCTTTGTTGTTTTTCTCTGGATACATTCAAGAACTTTCACATCCTTGTTAAATTGTGTGGCCCAGAACTGCCCACAGTACCCAAGGTGAGGCTGCACCAATGCTGAATGCAGCAGCATGCTGGAGCTGTGTTCAATGCACCCCAGGATGTTGCTTGCCCTGTTGACTACCCAGAGCACCCTGCTGACCCTGCTGCTGGCCAGCAGCCCCAGATCCCTTTCTGCAGGGCTTCTCCCCAGCTATTCCTGTCCCTATTTGTACTCGTGCCTGATGTTACTCTATTCTAGCTGCAGAATCTATCATTTCCGACAATTGGTGATTCTGCAGGGCTCCAAACTATTTCAATCCCAATTTAAGGCTTCTTGTCCCCCAACAGAATCATCAGCACATCCCAATGAGGTATCATCAGCAGGCTTAAATGCCATCCATGCTATTCATAAATGTTTTCAACTGAACTGGACCTGAAATTGAGGTAAATTTCATCATTATGTCCTGATAACTTCCTCTTTTATATAAGCATGTCCATACTGAGTTATGTTAAATAACTCAGCACAACTTTCTATGGTAACCAAAAGTTGTATAGGAATCCAAGAGTGTAAAATATTTTGTTTCAAAGATTCTATACGATGTTTCTTTCCTTTTCTGTAAAATCACTGCATACCTTAACAGACATAATGTACCTGATAGTATACCTGAGATTATTGCTACCCATGTAGATATATTTCAGCCTCTATTTCAACATATTGATTGCTATCTTTTGATGGTACCTAATAACATATATTCTTCTTACAAGTATTATAAATTTATTAACAATTATGTTTCTAAGTTTAAAATATAAATCATGAGCAGAAGCAGGTCAAGCATGAGGACAGTGATATTTAATACTCATATTATGCACATATTTTTTATTCTTTTAAAAGAGCTAATAGATTGTGTTTTAAAAAATACATTCACCTAAAAAAATCTAATTTAGAGATATATTTTTAATACAATTTCTCAGAATCTAAGCAAAGGCTAAAGATACACTAACTGACATAAGTATTTGTATTCTTCTTTCTTCCTTTTTAATAGAAACGGCTGTTTCCTCTTCTACAATCATATGAAACCTCCTATATTTCCTGTAATTATGGAAAATATAATCACTGAAAATCAAAGATAATAGTAGCCAGATTGTAGAGTATTTCCAAATATTTTTTCTGAAGTCTTAAGCCTGGCCTACAAAATAATGTATATCACATAACATCAACTTCATAACTGTTTTGATATCCAAGAGTTCTTGAAATTAACCTTATGACATGCATGGGTCTAACTCCCTGTTTTGTGGATAGCTATTTGTTCTTACCTGTTTAGTATTCAGCCTTTTTTCTTTTTACTTGTCTTTTTACTAAAAATTCTCCTGTGTGAACCACAGTAAATAAGTTCAAATCAGCTATAAATTGCACATTTAGCATTACTACATTGTCCTAACCTTGAAAGAGGTTCAGATTGTCTTTTGTGCAAATTGCTTTTCTTTACAACACAGTTTTTACATTTCTAGATTGTGGAGTCTGCCTTAAAAAGCATTGTCATTTTGCTACAAAAGTTCCATGCTGTTGTCTCCTATTGCAAAAGTTTCACACCTTCCTTCTTGGTGTTTTCTCATTTGCATCCCCTCAGAGCACTGACTCTTTCTTCATCACTAAGTAACCAACCAACTCCAGTTCCCTTCTCACCCAGCCACCCCACTCTTTTATGGCACTCTTCTTCTCATTGGTTACAGCTGTGGCCTGTTAAAGTCAGGCCTGCTCCTAATCTTTGATAATGGTCCCAGCAGCAACTCTTTAGGGGTAAGATTACTTTCTACACTATTTTCTTATATTCTATCCCCCTACAAAAAAAGTAATTGTGTTTCTTAGTATTTTAAAGACAGTTTGGAACCACTAGCTAGAGCAATTAACATCCTTCACTTGACCTAATATCCATGAAAAATAGAGGTCTAACTATTTTAACCACAGTATAGAAATAATAAGTGGGATTGGAAAACTTACAAGGCTTTTATCCTATTATTTCTCTTAATATTTCTCTTCTAATTAAAGTCATAAGAGGCTCCTGCTGCAATGAACTGGTGAGATGGCAGGGGACACCCTCCCTCTAATTAGAAGGAATTGGTTCAATGCCATTAATAACTTCTAGAAGCACTGAGTAATTGTGTTGTAGCTTTTTCCATGAAATTAATTCCTTGTTGAAGCAAAAAGCATGTCATCTGTGAGAAAAAAAAAAAAAAAAGAAAAAAAAGACAACAAAAATATTTTTTTCTTTCTGTTTTCACTTCAGGGAAATATTTATGTACATAAAAGTGAGCCCTTTTTTTTCATACAATGGTTCTTACTTCAAAGAAGGAGAGTGACCTAAATAAATCTATTTGCTTTACATGTAATAAATCTGAGAATTTATATAAAATAAAAGATACTCAAATGTTTACTCAATTACTTAGCTAATATTTCTATCTAAAGACATGAGACAAAATTAGTTAGGTAATTTATATATAATAGACTGCAGCTTTATATATAATAGACTGGTTTTCAGGTGGAGGCTGAAATGACTAAATTTAATCCAGAACTTCCTAAAAGTCATATTTTTATTTTTTAATTTTGCTTCCTGACATAATGACATGAAGATAATAGAAGGTAAAATTATTCTCTTAGTTTCTTCAAGAGAAGGCTATGTATTTTGGCCATGTTGTACCCTCAGGTAGTCTGATTTATATAATTTTTTAGAATGGATTTCTGTGACATTATTCCTGAATCAAAAATTTTAGTTAGGATCAATTTGTTGCGGAATTATTTTAAGAAAACAAAAATAGAATGTAATTACTTTTAATTATAATTTCCATTCATTTTAGCTGGTCTTGTAGTTTCCACTATTTAAAGTAATGCTTTCATTCTCCTTTTTCTTAAAAATGAGAGGTACCTGTTCTGTTCTGTATAACCAATTTCCCTTTTCAAATAAAGCTATACAGAACCAAAGTAGGGTAAATTGGTGTCATTCAGGCATTCTTAAGCTCCCACTTTTGTATATTCCAAATTACAGCTTTAGTTTTCCTGTTTTGCAAGTGCCTTTTCTAAAAATCAGTAAAGTACATATTTTTCTACTGACAGCTATATGAAACAGGCAGAGCAGGAAACCAAGATCCACTGCAAAGACCTCTGACACTTATAAAAATATATAAAATGTTGTCTGTAATGTAGACAGCCAATAAGATTTACAAACCTATGGTATTTACACTCAGGATACAAATGCCATGGATGCTTTCATTCTTGGGCCGTGGAAGATTAGAAAAACAGTTGATGCTTGTGATGGACTTGATACAGTACCAGTATCTTCAGTACCCTCAATTTGAAATTAAATTGAATAGCTCAGGTTTGACTGCAAAGCAATGTAATATAGTAATATATAAAGGTATCTTTTGTGGTTTTTTGTTGGGAAATCACAAATTTATTTGCTTTTACCCTTCCTATCTTCTCTGCAATTCCACTGGAGAGGGAGTGAATCAGCAGCTGCGTATTATTTGAGTGGCTGGCTGGAGATAAACAATGATGCCTTTAAAAGTTTCTTCCCACCCACTCTATGTCTATAATCTGTATTTTTTCCATGTGGTTTTGTGTTCCTTCTTTGTGGCATTCTATAAATCTTTATAAATCAAGCTGCTTGAAACCTAAAGCAATATTTTTTGGGAAAAAATTACATTAAAAAGGGTTTTCAATGGCAGGTGTAAGGAAATTGAGTGTAACTTATCAAAGGTAATTTGTTCAGGTCCATGATTTGTCACTTTTGAGAGGAAGAATCTTTAATTCAGCAAATTATAAAAAAATATGGTAGAGCTTAAAATCCTTTGAGGCCCTAACATGTTTTAAAACCATTCATTTGCTCAATTCAGGACTTCAGATTTTCTATTTTACTATAATTTGAGTGGAGTGAGATGTCAGATGCATGATTCATTTGCCCACTAATAATTGACAGACTACAAAAATATAAGAGCATTTTCTAACAAGGTTATTAAAAATATCGTAACTTGTTGAAGTGTCCATTCTTCTCTAATAACAGAGGGCTTTTTTAACTATAGATTTTGATAGACTCTTACAATTTTATTACAAAATTAGAACAAAATTCTTGTAATTATAGGATAATTCTTATTGCTTCCTTATTATAGAATTAGCCCAATGAACAAGTGCTTCTATCACAGTGTGGTACTTATTTTTGCAGTAGAGTTCAGTTTAGATTATAAACTTGTGGACACTGATAGGAATTTTACTTTAAAAGACTTTTTTATATCAAATGCACTGTCCTGAAAAACACATATACTACCAGTCCCCTTTTTTGTAGCTTAATTAAAATAGATGTCTTCTTTTTGTCCTCCCCTGTAATTACTTTCCTCACTTTCATTGTGTTTTGCCACATTCTTTCCAGCATATGACATTGATATATGGGCAGCCAGCGGATGAGCTAATGCTCCGTGCAACCTGAGTCACCTAGCAGGTAATTTCTTCAGGCAGTGAACACCTGACCTACATTTTCAAGGAACCAGACGGGTCAACTTATTATCCTAGGATTCTCTGGACATTTGGATAGTAGCTAAGCAGCTAATATAAGGAATCAAATTCTGGACACCTAACAGCTCCATACAGCTACTGTAAGGAGTCAAATTCTGGACACCAACGTCTTCCTTATTTTAAAGTGATCACAGTTTCTTAAAATTGTCTTTTGAATTTCATTAATCTTGGCAGCTGGTGGGTTACTTTTTATGAGATTATAAATACATTATGTGATTCTACTTTCCACAGGTTGAAGTTACTCGCAGACTTCTGACTGAATATTTTAACAATGGGGCTAAAGAACTATGCAATAGGATTAATATTTCCTTTGCAGAAAGCATTTAAGGAAAATTAATCTCTTGTTTGCTATATAATCCCTTCTGACCAGCAATATTTTTAGAGTTATCTCTGACATGTTTTACAAAGACTACCTGGTTTTCTAAAAGCTACCAGTAATGCAGTTCTGAGAGGCAGGGTCTTTGTTCTAAACCTAAGCCCACAATATATTTGCTATGCATCCGTCAGGTTTTTCTGAGTGTTATAAATTATAAGAATTACTCCCACTGGGAGTGTGAATTTTATTGAAATAATCTGTAAATATAATGCTGTATTAACTCAAACTTTTCTGGATAGAAATCTGATGAATACTATCCATCTTCAAATATCTTCATTTTCTGAGTCAATGGTAATGATGGTGAAAAAAATTACTTTTCTCTTTAGGACTTTCAAGACTGAAGATGGAATTAATCTATTTCTTTGCTTCTACTGTGTATTTAAACTTTGCTGCAAGATATTTCTTTAGACAAATCAATATCTTCTTTATTAGTCAGAAAATGAAAATGTTTAAGACATATTTCATACTGAGATATTCTGTGTATTTAGAAATGAATAGCTCTGCCACTGAAGCAGTAGGGCTCATACAAATCTATGGCAAAGTAAATGTGGTCATGAGCTAATTTTTTTTTGTTTATTTTATAATTTTATGAAGATCTTTTAATATGTGTAAACTCTGCTAACTTGTAAAAAAGAATGGGTTTATTTTTAACACTCATATGAGAAACTCTTGTAACCATTTTTATGGAGGCCCTTATACAGATATACATTTTATTGCTTATGTCCTCTCCTCTGAAGCAGATTTTTTGAGGATTTGATTTCAAAGAATAATACCTTTACTGATGTGCCGTGCAGGTTATATGACTGAAAAAAAAATTACTGTGAAAAAATTCAGGAATTATTTCCACAGTTTCAACTCTGCATTTTCCTCATGTATGTATTAACATAGGTAATAATTCATTTGCATATTTTTCTGGAAACCACCTCCTCCTTGACAAGTGATAAAATTTTCACCTAGATGGTGTCAGCTGGAGGTGCAAGTGATCTTATAGGGAAACATTGATTCAAAGCTCCTCAAAATATAAACATTTTGATGAAACAGATCTAAAGTTTACAAAAAATATTCAAATCTATTGAAGCATGGATACAATACTGCAATATACTGAATGCTTTCTTGGATAAAGTCTTGACAACCAGTGACAGGAGGTACTGATACATGATTTTATACTATATGATACAGAATTTTTTTTTAAAGTGCTCACAGCCAAAAAAAACCCATTAATTAAAGTACCCAAGCTATAGTTATTATCATTAGTATCTGAGCTAACACCAAACTAAATCAATAAAACTATTTACAACATTCAATCTTTCTTTTTCTGAATTGATGTAAGTATTATACTTTTCATTTAAAGGAATATGTTTTAGACAACAAGTACTGTCTGAACTGGTGTTGAAACACTTTTAATTCAGCAGATATATCCATCTCAAAACCATTTTGAAGCCTCTTCTAAGCAGAGAGATATATGTATTTTTAAGTCTCTGAAAGAGTAACCCTTTTTCTGTCAGCCAATCATTCAAAATGCTAGTTTTGTCAAAGCTTGCTTTGAAAATATTGTTTAGAAATGTCAAATAGGAGTAAGAAAGTATGGGGGCAGTTGTCAAAATATAGGAAATTGCATAAAACTTATGTATCTGTAATGCTGTATATCAAGACATTATCTTAACCTAGTGATAAAGGACAAAGGGTCTGTTGTGCTAAAAAGTGAGTATAACATACGTGTTTAGCCAATATGGAGGAAGTAACTAGTTTAAAATAGCTTTCTGAGAGGATACAGCAATTTTGAGTCACTAGAAAATTATTACAGAAATATTCTACTGATGAACATGGTTTTCCCTAAGAAAAGCTATGTTTCTCTTTGTCCACTGATTTACTGCAGATTTTTTTTTTACGTAAATTTTCTTGTTGGTTTTTATGCATCAAAACAATGCAAGGTGAAAGTGAAGAGAGATAGACAGTTTGGCACTGTTTTACTTATGAGTTTTTTAATGAAAAAAATTGCCTAGCCATCTCAAGTGTCTTTAAGTACTTGAGCAATAATGGAATCTCACTAGCTTTTACATTTCCATTAATAGACTTAGATCCACAGTTTTCCTTATGTGTTTACAAGTGAGGTAAGTCAGAAAACAGACATGTGCCAAAGGTGTACCCAAAGACCATTCTCTTCACTTTGTAATCAGCTCACTCCTCTATCTCAAGTCTCCTGACTGTTCACAGAATTAAGATGCTTAATATCTGTGTTCTATACACCCTAATGATATAACAAAAAAAAAAGAAATCTTTCCTTAAGCAAATGAATTCCAATATCAATTAAATTGATTGCAGATGGCTGTTACTAGAAAACTAGTAAATCATAAAATAGCTACATTTACCTCTTCTGTCACAAGTGATATTAGAATTTTACCTTGGGCTTTCCACTAAGTGTAACGGTATAGCTAATATGAATAAATATGAAATTTCATAGAAAATAATTTCTTGAGGGAGGGCCTCTGCACAGTAATTTATAGATAAGTATAAAATATTTAAATGGAGTATTTAAATTAAATATTGAAATGCACTTTTAATAAAAAACTGGTATGGGATGTTCCTTCTATGATGTGATTAACTAAGACACATGGAAACAAACTTTCCAAGTAGTGCTGTGTGAATATTATTAATGCCAGTGACAGCTGAGCAGCTAGATCACTGTGTACTCCTTTGAAATGCAATTTTACTTCAGTAATGGTTTACATGTTATGTAAAATTGCTTTAAGAATTAAGCACTCGAAAGAAAACATTTTATGCAAATTTGATACTTCAAAACAGTAGCTGTAATTTTCAAGCTTGAATATGAATAATTATTTTTCTAAGTTCATGTTCTAGTTCTAAGAAACAAAATGTTGAGATTGCTGAACATCTTCATATGAAGACAGTAAAGACTATATTCTCAGCAGAGTTAATACAAAAATTGTATTTTCGTTCCACCAAACTTCCATTTTCTATGAAATTATTTCACCTAAATGAGGATGTGGAAAATGTTACATGCACAGAATTAAGACTGCCATGAGGTCTCCTCCCTTGTACCCTCACTTGCCACCCCCTCTCTTACTGCTTTTCAGTGTTATGCTTTAGGATATTTCAGTTTCAGTGGAAAAGGACAGTTGAATGGAGTTGAATGGAGTTGAATTGTGGGAAGCTCTTTTAGTTTCATGCAGTGTGAATGGATGTAGTGATACTGATGGGATGCCAGCTGTTCATGGAGATTGTGGTGCACATAACAGGAAACCTGAGCAGGCACAGGAACGTGCTGTGCTGCTCACATCCCTCAGTGCAAAACACACTGCAGAACTCCTTGGAACAGAGGGGCCTGCAGTCAGGTTCTGCTTGCTCTTGGAGATTAAGCCAGCTGCGTGTCTTTGCCTTTATCTAAAAGTGCAGAACAAGTTCTCAGGTGAACATCCCTTCTATTGGACAGTTAAAATTATGAGTAGAGTTGACCATCTTAAGAATTTTTGTAACAGCTCAAAAGACCAAAATGTCAACTAATGTTATCACAAGTGTTCTTCACTTGACTTCAATGATGCTGATTTTGGGGTTCCCTGTATCTGAAGGATGTCTTATTGCCAATGCGATCCTCTCTCTTTACAGTGTTAGCTTTAGCAACTGACTTTTTGTAAAGTCATAGAATGGTTTGAGTTGAAAGGGACTATTAAGGGTCTTCCAGTGTTTCCTTTGTGTGAGTAGGGAAATCTTTAACTACACCCAGATGAGGATCCAAACTGACTTTGAATGTGTCCAGGGATGGGGCATATATCATAATAGATCTTTAGTTCATGCATGTTGCACACAAAAAGGTGCATTACTTCTTTTATTCTACAAATCTTAAATCCTTTCTGAAGATGGAAATGGAAAGTTGGTACAAAACTGGACACATCTCAAATCAGGCTACAGTGTGTTCTAGACACAACTGTGCCTTGGCTCACCTGTATTGCCATATTTTAAAGATGCACTTTTTCTTAAAAGAATCATTGCATACAAGGAATTCATGTTAATTTCCTTCAACATAAAGCCAAGGACATGTTGGTAACAGTGGTAATGTCAACTGGGTGATACCTCCAAGATCTCTTACTACAATTATATGGCTCAACTCATCCCAGTGTGGCATAGTCCTGAAAACCAAATGAAATGAGTACAGGACATGATGACACTTATGTCAGCTTGCCATTAGAATATTAACTCCTCAGTGTGCAGTAGCTTTCTAGCTGGGACATTATGGAGACCATATATCCTGTCAGTATTTATACAAGAAAAATTATTAAAGGTAAATAATTTGGAACCTACATAAGTACTTTTATTAATTTGGACTGTTTCAAATGTTTCTTCTTTCTTCATTTAGTTTGTGTCTACTTGATGAATTGATCAATCTATGTTGGCAGGTATTTTCAGATTATCTTATATAAATGCTTCAAATAAATTCTAAGCTGTACATGTAGAAGGTAATAAAGGATTTTGGTCATAAAGGTCATAAAGGACCATTAAAAATCCCTGCTTCATTGATTTGAAGATACTGCTTTACTATATTACAAGTTATACACACACACCTAAACACACACACACACACACACACACACACAGAGAAAAGTTGTTCTTTTCTATGTATATTTGTTCACTTCCAATGTTTTTCACAGTTACTTTTTTGCCACCAAATATTAACACAAATCTTATTTGCCTAAATACTGGATCACTTCCAACTAAGATTTTTCTTTTACAGGAGTGAAAAAGAGTTCTGCAAAACTGCAGAGCAGTGCAAGTTTCCTTACTGCTCAAGATGCATATCAAAATTATTTTCAGACTGAGATGGACAGCACATGGTCAAAAGGGACACATTGCATTTTGAAACTTTTAAGCAAGTATGCTTAATCTGGCTGCTTTTTACATAAGCATTCATATTTCTGTGATACAAGGGATAGTTTCTTCATGCTTAACTTTGATCTTCAGCCTTTCAGTTATACGAAAAAAAAGCATCTGTAATCTTAGTCTTTTGTTTCTGTTAATTTTCTGCTTTAATTAATTTTATATTCTAAAAATTGTTGACTTTTTTCCAAGCAATCTCATGGACAGATAGGAACACAAAGAAAAATAAAATCCTCCCCATTGCTGTTCAGTAGAAAAGAGAAAAGCTGTATAAATGCAGCATGTGAGAAAGCTTTTCTCAGTGTTTACACTTTCCGAACACACCAAAAAAGGAAAGAAATCTTGACTTCTGTAGGTAGCATTTGGGATGTATGGGAAGATTTAGATTGAAAAACCAGGGAACATGGAAATTTTGATCGTCCTGCCTCCTCAGCTGGATGATGCATTTGCACCCATCCCCCTGAAGCTGTCAGTCTCCCATGTAGCCACAGCCTGCTTTCAGAGCTGGGCAGTGGTGTCACTATTGCCTTTTTGAGACAATTCTATCCTTGGCTGCTCAGCTTGTGTTTAGGGTGCACTTGCAATCATTCATCTCATTTCTGTCTTGACACAGGCTTGCTCATCCCTGATTCTGGTTCCTGCTCTGGATTCACTTTCCTAGACTCATTTATTGTTGTTTGCTCTGCCTTTAGAAAACTAATTTGCAGAAAATAGAGCCTGCCTGTTTCTTCTCTGTTGATGAATTCCTGATCCTGCATGTCTCTTGCAACTCAAGCTTTATCTAATGACCCTGACCACACATATCATCATTTTGCAGGCTGGAGAGAGTCAAATAAATTCAAGTTACAAATTCTAGTAGCTGCCACTTATGTTACCATACTTAGATATGAAGATGGCATTTATGGGTAGTTAGAAATGCATCAAAAATATTCATTGAGTGCATATATGCATATACATTTTTATCTTGAACATGTTACTATTATTTACCTAGTTATGCCTACATGTATATTTCTATCTACCTACACTTGTAACACTGCAAGGTAAATTGAAAACAAAAAGAGCCTGAGAAGTGTTGGAAGCCTATTTTATTCATAACCAAATATACATTGGAACTATTTTGAATAGCATTTAAAAGAGAACCTGTAGAAGATGATATTTTAAAAGAGTGTTATCTGGATCTGATTTGTGTTATACATGCGTCCTTGGAACAACTAAGAAAATATATTCTCCATGAGATACAAGCAAGCTATCTAGAAAAAGAATACATTTAAGACTAGCATGAATAACAGATTAAAGAGAAAAGATACTTTTTGTGGAAAACCAAATTAGGCCTGTATAGGAATCACACACCTTAATCCTGTGATGAACCATCAGGGGTGAGTATAACTAATAGTAAGGGTTAAACCAGAGCTAGGTGTTTTCTGGACATGAAGTTTCATTGAAATGTGCATGGTTTCTTCTCTGAAGAACCAACTACAGAAAACTGAGCATTATTTTAGGGAATTGTGTTTTAATAGCTACTGTGATACATTTTTGTCTTTTTTTTCCTGTTTATTTGGCTTGAAATCCTAGTGTGACTAAGTTTGAATGCAGCAATATCCAGAAGTACCTGTCAAAATAAGTCACTTATAGCAGCTTAGAGACTGAAAAAATAGTCCCCCAAATTGAGAACAAGTCTGTCTTAGCTTCTGAATACGGAAGCATAGGATTTTATTCTTCTTTCTCATTCCCTCAAATCCATAAGGAAAGATTTACATTCTCATATCTTCTCTTCCTTTTGGAAGTATGAATTCATTTTCACGCTAGGGTCACAGGTCCTAGCCTAATTTTGAGAATTACTTGTGATGCATCATAGTTTAATGCCAACCAGCAAACCAGCCCCACACAGCTGCTCACTCACACCCTGCCACAACCTATTGGTGGCATGGGGGAAAAAATTGAAAGAGTAGAAGTGAGAAAACTCATGGGTTGACATAAAGGCAGTTTAGAGATGAAGCAAAAGCCACACACAAATGAAAAGAAAAACCAGGGAATTAATTCACAGCTTCCTATGGGCAGGCAGGTGCTTGTTCAGCCATCTCCTGGAGAGCAGGACCCACGGGGCAGAAGGGTAACTTGGGAAGACAAACACCATCACTCCAAATGCCCCCCTCCTTCCTCCTGCTTCCCCCAGCTTTATATGCCAAGCATTATATGTCAAGTGTAATATGATATGCAATAATGGTGTGCGATATCCCTTTGTTCAGTTGGGATCAGCTGTCCTGCCTGTGCGTGTCCAAGACATAAGGACAAAATCAGTATTCCAGAACATTCATGGAAATATCTGGTTTCAGGAAGATCAGACAAGTTATTAACAAACATATCAGTAGGTTTTCCAAGGTAGTGTGATTGACATTGTACTGGTGTCACAAACGTGAACTCTGTTTTTCATGAGTGACAAGTTTCATGCTTCATTGGGAAAATACATGTTATATATTATGAAAATATGTAAAACATAAATTTATATTACGACAAATACAAAACTAATATTTTTTAAGGATCAAGTGGGTTTTTTTAAATAATAAAAAACATTAATTGAATACATTTAGCATAAAGTAAACTCAATTATCAAATTTATGTACCAGTGAAGAGGGTGCTATGTTACTGGAAGAATTTCTAATCGGACACAAGCAAGCACACCTTTGCATTTTTACATTTTATTGTTCTGTATCTATGTGACACAAAAGTACGAAGGCGTTCGTAAACATGTAAGAAAGCTTTTTGTGTGTTGTGTTTAGTGATGAGAAAAAGCAGATCAAATGGTCACGCTGTTGTCATGTGGTTGGTTCTTCACTATTTGCTCCTTTTTTCCATCTTGTTTTCTAACCGCCTTATGCATTCCATTTTGTAGCATTAGTATTTGAGCCAAATAAGAAGGTATTTTTTTTTTTTACATGATTTCAGAAACTTTAACATGCAACTAACTACACACATAATATTTGAATAGTGCAATTTACCAAAACTTGTTTTGGATGTTCACTTGTACCTCTTTGGACCAACACCATCCCCTTCAGAAAGCCCAGGGGAGATGTTACCTAAAGCAGCCAATGTTCGTGTTAGGATCAAAATAGATTCCAAAATTTATTTGAACATTTCATTTGATCTTTCATAGCATACCATGGCCTTGCTTCTACCCTTGTCTAAACAAACAGTAATTCTCCTGAATATTGTAGAGAGGGGGGAGAAACTCTTTCATTCACCATTTAGAAATACCTTATAAACAAAAATGATTTCATATTATAGAAAATATAATAGATCGGTCATATGATGAATCATACAATAAGTAAATATGACAGTGCTTGATTTTCCTTCATTTTCCTAAAATTGCTTTGTAATTGCTCATATGGATAAAAGACATCAACTTGACATGAAACCATCAAGGAAAGAAATACAGCACAAAGAAGATGAATTGGAGTCTGCAGTATTTCTGCACATGAATTTGTATTTCCAATATTGTACGTGTTCAATTCCTTTTAGAGGTAAGAAAAAAACTAATGGGCATTCCTGTTTTGACTGTGCTTATGAACTACTAAAGATAAGAGAAAAATTACATGAATGTTATATAAAAATTAATTGGTGATATATTGTGTGGTGAGGGATTAATTTGCAGATCCTCTAAAAATATTCTAAATATTAATATTGCTTATTGAAATAAGAAATAGATGGTATAGAAATATCCACCGGCATGCCAACTAGACAAGTGGAAAACGGTTTTTCTGGGGTTGTGTTGGACAAGTTAAAAATATGTCAATTTTATCATGCAATTAGAAAATCTAAGGTTTTACCTGACAAATGTACTGTACTTAATAAATTCAAGAGAGAGACTAAACCTTAAAATTCTATATAGCTGGTCTGTTAGCCCTGCTTTCTCTTAAACATGTTGGCTGTGTGAAGGAATAAGTTGGGTCAGCTGGGCTCAGCTGTGTTTACTAATGAAACACCACGCAAAAGCCCTGCTTTTTCAATATTTTGTTCTTCTTTCTTGTCTCCAAGTACATGAGTATGACAGAGTAAATCCCAGCATATACTCAAGAACAATAATTTATGACACTTGTTTGTTATGGGTTTTTTTTCTTTTAAAATTAGTCTTATTAAGGTAAGTTAAAGTACTTTGAAGAAAGAAAATGATGACATTTACTCAAGGAAATGACAAAAGGTGCCCCATCTGGATTCTTGCAAATGTATTTTTCTCTCAGCTGCTTCTGTTATGGAGGTAAAAAAAAAGAGTTTAAAAAATTATTAATATGAAAGTTATTTTAGCACTCTCTTTACCATTTTTTTATGCAACAAATAATCAATGTGTGTACTGGTTTATCACAGCAGCAAGTATCTTAGTTTCCTGGCTCAGTACTAATTCCTCAATAATCATGATGCTTGTACCCAGAGCTATTCTTCCATGGGAATTATAGCACATTCAAAGGCATCTTTGGAATATATGCTCCAAAAGCTCTCTGCTGATCTGAACTGCACCACTAGCGCATACACTTACATTTAATTGACTTTTTATATGCCTTCTGGAGTAAATCAATGGCAAGGAAGTTTTGAAGATAATTTGCTATGGTCCTTTCCTAATAGCAGAAAGGATGAGACCACAACAGACCCTGACTTTTGCCGTTCCTGCCAAACTCTTGAATGTTATCCTATGAGACTTGCAAACTTCAGCATTTTCTTATTATTTTGTGTGTTGTCCCAGTGCATGAAATGCATAATCTTTAATGCCATACTGAAAAAACCCTCACATACAATACACAAAAGCAAAATCCAAGGCAACAAAACCAACCAAACAAAAACTTCCGCACCAAAATTCACCAAAAACTTATTTGATGACTAATTAACAAGATTAAAAACTGTATTTCAGGATTTTAGCACCAATACCCCTTTCTTAGAATGTAAATTGGATTTTTACAGATCAGCTCTAGTGTGACACCTTAGGAACCCTTAAATTCTAACTGAAAGGCAGTAATATCCATTGGGGAGGGATATATTTATCTGCTCCAGCAATGTCACAAGTATGTATCTGATTCTAAAAATGCACAATTTTTCAGTTGTTCTGTATTCCCTTGTAACGTACAAGTAGCTATCATATCTGTGATATCACTGTTTGGTTTCATTTAATGTTCCAACGCCAACAGTGGCATGTATAAACTATCACACTGAAAAGACTTAGCAAAACAAGAAAAAAATCATCAGATTTTTCATGTAGATCAAAGATTTTTATCTCTTTGGTTATATGTGTAATTTGTTTGTTCTGTAAACTTGTAAGCAATTAAAAACTGCAGCAAAATGCACTGCTACTAAACATGCTGGATTAGACAGTGTGATATGTGGCTGTGGAAGATGAGATTGTACTGAGTTTTTAAAAGAAATTGGATCTTTATGTGGATATAATAATACCAAGATTTATGGTGTTATAGTTGAAAAAAAAAAAAAAAGTGCATGTTTGTCTGATTCATAATCATTAGACAAAACCTAATCCAATATACCAGATATTGCTTATTGATAATTGTGGAAGGGTTTCCTCCACCCATTCTGTATTACTTATCATTGGAGATGGGTTGGAAGACCAAGAGTATATTCCAAGTCTAACTTTTGCAGAGTAATTAAAAACAAGAGAAAACACAACCCAAAAATGTCATTGCCATTGCTATCACTGCTGCGTTGTACTGTTATGAACAAGAGTCAATATATAGGGAAGGAGCACCCTATATTATGCAGATATACTCTAGGCTGGAATAAAAATTGGTACAGTAATGACATTAAAGACTGCATTCTCTGGTATTTTGAACTCTGCTTTAATTAGTCAAGGTTAAACTGATGGCCATGTTGAGAAAAACACAGCAATTGAAAGACTGCTTCTTTGCTGGATTCTTCTCACATTTTGTCCTCCTTTTTTGAACTGTGGCCTGTTCCAGCAAAGTTGCCTAAAATGCCTTCAAGGTTCTGCAGAGAGACCTCAGTGTTCAGTTTGGTTTCATCATCAGCAAAACCCTTTTCCACAAACAATAAACACTGCAGCATTCATTGCCAGTGGCACAAAACAAAGTCTATTTTTGTAATAGCCTGAGGTGCCCTTCCACAGCAGATCAACGTTCATCATTTTCTTTTCTGTAGTTTTTTTTCTGTCTTGCTGTTTCATTCAGTTATGTGACAAACCTGTCTCTTGACATGACTGTTGGAACTGTGTGTGACATTTCACATCATCCGCTGTGATACCTGACCAAAAGATAGCTTGCACTAATATTAAAAAAATTGTGTCTTCCAGGCATAGATTTATGAAGAAAAGCATATTTCTCCCATTTACAAGCCTTGCAAAGTACTTTCAACTCAGTGCCTGTAAGCAACAATATCTTAAATAACATTCAGAAGTAGGCAGGAAATTTCTCATGCTAACTTCAATTCATCTATTAACAAAGCAAAACAGAGTGTTAGGCAAGGTGTATTTATCTGAATGGTACACTCAAAACACAAAATTTAGGGAGAACCCTACCATTTGTAGAAATTAGATAAATTAATACAGAAATTAGATAAATTGATACCTTTTATTGAAGGTTAGTTTTCAGGGTGATTTTGAAATAGTAGCAATAATAAAAACCCAGAAGTTGCAAACAATTTTCTTTGTTATCTCATTTCCTTGCACGGCATTGGTATAGATATGAACATAATGAAAATCTTAGGTTAAAACCAGCAAAAATAGATATATATTTATCATGGAGAATAATATTCATAACACTTTTTTATTTACTAGTGCTGGTTACACAAAATGATCTTATTTAGCAGACGTACTGAAACTGATAGTAAAGATTTTTTTCCTGTAATAAATTGCAGTATTAAACACATCCAACTTTTTCTTTTTAGTTTTCCAGGAATATGGTAATTAGTTAGACATTTATATTTTGTGATTTAATTTCCTTATCATTACCTTTAATCCTGGTAAATTGGA
Organism: Melozone crissalis; assembly: GCF_028551555.1. Classification (NCBI taxonomy): domain Eukaryota; kingdom Metazoa; phylum Chordata; class Aves; order Passeriformes; family Passerellidae; genus Melozone; species Melozone crissalis. Next base: position 53,276,917 of record NW_026535791.1, on the reverse strand, counting down.
ACACACTCAAATGACCTATGATGGATTTTCTGTGGAGAATGTGGGAAGACAGGTTATTAATAGTTTTAGGAAGTGATTCAACTTGAGTCTTACTGTCCCATACTGTGGCAGTGTGTTTTTTGATTGTAATGCAGTTCTAGTAGTCAGTTTTATAATCTTTCCTATTTTGTACTGTTATAGCATTTTTTGCTACTAATGGATTGTTCCTTTCCCCGATGTTGTTGGTTTTTTGCCCTAGTTGTCCATCTCCCCAAAGACCTGCCCTTTGTTCCCTGTTCCTCCTCCCTTTGAATGTCAATCCCTCCTCAAGCCTGCCCCTTTCTCCAGAAACTTCTCTATCAATTTTGTATCATTCGAAACCCCATTGGTTTGTTTAAGTTATTCTCCTCCCCTGTAGTCCCCTATTGGTTTAAACATTGTAATCCCTGCCTTGTGGGGAATTTCTCCCAATTGGTCAAAGATTGTATCCTCCCCCAGGGACCTCTTCCCATTTATAAGGTGATGTATGCTATTGAGTGTGTTTTTCTGTCCATGACCCTCCAGGAGTAAATTTCTTTGGGAACCATACGGAAGACCTTTCCCTGTTCCTTGTCCCTGCCTTTGGTGTAGTCCTATCGCAATGCAGTCCACCTGTGCCGTAGAGCAGCCGTGCCCTACAGCTGCACCCCAAATTCAGCAGCTTTCAGGGGGCGCCCACTCTTGCTGTCACTGCCAGGAGCTGGCCGGGCTGAAGACATCTGGCATCACAGCATCATAACATGAAAATCCAAAAATAAAACATGGAAAAACACGCATGTTGTGCACGTGAACACCTTGTGCACACAATGTAACCCCTCAGGTATACTTAGGACATGTACTGCTGTGCATATACCGAGTATTATGCATTTTCTAGCCAGCCATGTCTGGCTAAAAGATTGCATGAACTGGCTGAACAGAGGGTTGTAGCTGTAGGATGTGGAACACAGGAGCAGAATATTCTGGTGATCGCAATCTGTGTAAAATTCCTAAAAATTCTGTAAAATGCAAATTGCCTTCAACCCGTGTGCCCTGTAACAGATTTGGATTATGAAATGATACACTACATTACACTGTAACCTTGACCAGTTCAGAGGAAGGAGCATGCCTACACACTGCATATTGAAAGCAGAATAATTCATTCAAATTACCTGCATTGCAGCTGAGCAACTGTTAAACTCTGAAATCCTACAGCCTTTAATGCTACCTCTCAGCTGTGTAGAAAGCCAGTTGTCACAAGATCATATAATTAATTTCTCATGCAGTACACTGGAGACAAATTACTGTCAGTGATCAGTACTGCAGTTTTTATCATCTTCTAGAACAAAAGAAACAGGTTTGGGGTGGGTTTTTTTCCCTTTTTTCCTATTTTTTTTCTTCCCTCTAGGGGAGGAAAACAGTTAGAGCTTTGTCAGCCTTTTTGGCCATGAACCTTAAAAAACTCACTTAGTTTAGCAGCCTTAATATCTTTGCAGCACTATAAATAAAGATCTGTTTTCCCAAGGTAGGAGGCATTTCAGGAGCAGATACAGAAGAGGGAAGAAAAAAGAGTGAGAAAACAAACAATGATGGTTCAAACTAGGCAATCACCAACCTAACCCCTTTGACATTGAGGCCAGCAACTTGCTATAAAATTATAATTTCATTGAAAAGGAGAATTATATTTGATATACACCGAGGTAGCTTAGAAAGAGAAATTGCATGGCATCTTTCCTAACAACATCAGTGACCTTATTTTGCCAGGGTATTTTAAATTAAAGGATCCAGACTTAATGCAACAACTGCTGGCAGTTATTCCTGTACTTTAATTGATGATTCAGAAGGAAATTCACAGAGAAAATGTCTGGCTAAGATTTTTATTTTAAATTTTGCTTCCCGTCACAAAAGGCTACCTGCATTTTCTGTAAGATGAAATCCTTTACATTTTCTTTACAAGATAAAAAAATATCTCTCATTCTTGCTTCCATTCCTGTACTGCTTTATGTAATTGTGCAACACAAGGATTGATGTGCTATGCTTGCTCATTTTCATGTCCACGTTTCAACCCTGTTTCCATGGGGTTCACTGCTTGCTTTTCAGTAGATTTGCCCCTTAGAGCAGCAGGGCTTCAGTATTGCTGCAGGCTTCTAACATTACAGCCCTACAAATGTCAAATGGTGTTCCAGTGAAGCCTGCTGGCTCATTTGCTTGGATCTTCCCCTCCAGGCTCTTTTTAGCTTTCTCTTCTTTTTTCCTCCTCCCTCAAGAGCCTGATGCCTGGCATATTTCCCAACTGCATTAGTCATGCCAGAAGCAGAACCATGTATCCTCAGTTGAGCTGGTTCCACAAGCTGCCCAAGAGCCCTTATGAGACCAACAGACCATACAGCTTTGATAATTTTGCTGGAAATACACTATTTATGGATGGGGAAGCAGTAATTGTATATTGCAAGTGCTGTTTCTGAGCTTTTAATAGTGATAACTTCAAATTTGTTTGGTGTGAAAAAGAAACGTAAGATTTTTTTTTAAATTTTTAAGTTCTTTGGACTTCAAACAGGCTTTGATAATCCAGAACCTTATATTTTTAAATGCAAACCTAGTTGCATTCAGCTGAGAGATACATGCTATCTTTCAGGAGACATCCTCTAAGTTTTATGTTATAGCTATGTATATTAAAGTTAGTCAGAAATCTGGAAAAAAATAAATCGAAAACCTCTTCCCAGTTATTTTTTGTTTATCACCTCTTTATCAGGAAAAAAAAAACGTAAGGAGTTTGGAGTTCATAAATAAAAAATATAAATCCTATGTAATATTTCTCCCCACATTACTCTCTCTAAAAGTATCTACTTGTAAACTTCATGGTACCGGCAGAGAAATGGACAACAATATGCAGATATGTGAGTTAGAATCTTGCACTAATCTTGAGCTTCCAAGTCTTCTATGAATGAAGTGGAAATAATTGCACAAGCTTAAAGCCTATCTTAACAAAACAAATGATCAGGATGGGAAAGAGGACTGGAGAAAGAAAAGTGGGCCAAGAAAATATATGCTTGTCCATTCAGAACCCTGCTGAAAACAATATAAAATGTATTAACACAATTTTTAACAACTGCCTTTGCAGACAAGAAAAAAAATAATTGTGTGTGTGATTTAACTTTGAAATAATGGAAGATAAAGAAGATGATATGGGGAGGCCAAAAGGGTTGCAGGAAGATGTCAGAGTTGTCCATCAAAGATGCTATCAGAGCACCACAATGAACTAATCTGTTTGTGTGAATTAGCCACACTAGACACTGTCTTCATGCACATGCTATATAGAAAACCCAGTAATGTCAGAGCGGTTGCTAAATTTTATTCTAAAAATATCTTCTAGCCATTTTCCTAGTAGGAAAAAAATATTATTTGGAAACATGAGCCAGTGTAAAGCAATTGCTAAGATTTTATTTTGATCTGTTCAGGAACCTGCATCTGATCTATGCAGAATCCTTTGCCCTGTGTCCTCATCATATCAGTGCATGTCACACTAAGTGAAACAACTAGCACTTGTCGTCTTACATTTCTTCTTTAAGCATCTCCCAAGAGAGAAACTTTCACAAATATTAAGAAAGCTGAAGAAATATGTTTGGTATCTTGACTGGAAGTGAGTGTTGCAGATTTCAATAAGTTCGGAAAAAGCTCTGACTCCTCCAGAAACAAACAAAAATGGTTTTAAAATTGGGATATCTGGGTCTCTGACTGGAACGAGACACAGTTCTGTGTTGTGGTTGGAACAAAACTTCTATTAGTACAAAAAGCATAAGGCTGAGAGTTTGTCACAATTATCATTGCCCATCTCACATAGACAATTGAAAATAATATTTTGTCTACTTCAAAGTTTTAGTTATTGCAAGATTTTTGTGGCAATTTTTTTTTAAATGTTCTCTTCATCTATAAGCCATAAACAGTAATGCAAAAAGTTACAGAACTAATTTCCAACCTGGAGTCTGAGCGCCAGTATCAATTCTTCAGCATAAGATTTCTGAGATTCCATGAGCAGTAAAACAAAAAAATTCATATTTTTACACATTTTCATCAAAACATACATTTCATGAAAGGCTGAAACATTGCAAAGGTGTACTGATTTTGCTGACCTGTTCAATAGAAATTACATCAGATACTAGGTTTTTTAGCACTTCCAGAGAAACAGGAAGGAGACATAGGCAGACACACAAAAAAGACACCGTTCTTTTCAGCCTGAAAATAGGCTTCTTAGGACAGGTCAATTTTAGAGAAAACAAATGTAGAAAATTAGAAAATCAGATTACTGATAGAGCCTATAATAACAAAGTTACAACCCACTCCAGAAGGGAAGAGTAAACCAGGTTCTTGTTTAGAGATCCCTTAGGAGAGATTTGAGGGAAATAACACTTGGTGTTCGCAAATATTTATATGTAGGGTTTATTTTAGAACAATTTGGAAAGCAGGTATGTAGCCATTTTGGTTACTATCTATAGTAATATAGATATATAAACGCATAAAAATAGCACTTAAGAAAACAGAGGGGAAAAAGAAAGAGTAGGAAACAGAGTAGAAAGATCCCACCGCAAGTGGATGGCGCAACAAGACTGCATAGCTGCAAGTTCCATGTCTGTTGGTCAAAGCGAAGGTCATGATCCTGAACCCACGAGGGAAACCACAAAAATACAACATCCATAGGGTTTATATTAACTCAGATTAAGGTGGGAACACACAGGTGCTTTCCCTAGAGCAGGAGTTTTTTGGTGGATGATGTAATACTTTGGATCACTGGACACTTCCAGAGTCTTTGATGATCTAAGCTGTTACAGCTGCCTCCTAGCAGTAGTTGAATAATTTATGGCCCATTATGGTCCATGAGTCCACAGATAAAGGTGTTCAGGCTACCTCTGAATGTCCCATTCTTCTCCAAAGAGGGATTTTCACAGCTGAGCAATTGGGGTAAGGACTTTGGCATGTTAAAGAGCACAGCCCGCCTCTTAGCAGCCCCTTCCCTTATCTTGGTCAACACCCAGTTCATAGCCTTGGGTGCTAGGTGTTCATGCCCTCTGTACCTGGGCAGTTTGCACATCACCAGCTTGCACTCTGAGTATTTGTGCCATGATCATTCCACTCTCTCAAAATCACTGAGAATTACAAAAATACAAAACCAATTACAACAAGAAAAATAAAACAATGAAAACCAGAAGAAGAATGACAATAACAAAAGCAATGACAATAGTAAATCTCTAAATCTAATTATTGAGCAATCTTTCTGACTTTTCTTTTGTTTCATACTTTTGACCAAGATCTTTACCTTCTCTCTCAATCAGCTATGATCAGCTTTACATTCCTATAAAAAACAGTCATAACTGTATGCCTGCTCAGCTGTTCTACCAGCTTCAATGGCACCTGGGTGGATGTCTGAGTGCTTTGACAATACAATACTGGAAAACCTACTAAAAGGCAATGTCCAGAGAAGTTTGGAATTTTTTTTAAATCTCCTACATAATAAACAATAGAGAGATAACACTAATATCTTATCTGTATCTTTGACTGTATTCCTCACAAACATGTGCATACTTTGACTTTTATTTTAGTAACTCCCAATAAATATTATAACTTCTTAAATGTTTTAAAAGTTTTGCTAGTTTTAGAATATTACATTTTTCTAAAGATAAATACAGGGAAAGCATCAAGAACTTGAACTTAATGCTTTGCCTCAGCTAGAGATTAAGAGACTTCAGATACTTTTTTAAAATCAGGCATTTACAGAGAAAGTTACCAAAAACAAAAATCTTGAGGCTGACCTGCTAGAGCTGTGTTTACTCTAAGGACTCTATTCTTTGACAGTTCTCATACATTCCAAGGTATCCCAAGTCCTGCTCTTTTGACAGCTTTTGTGGACTCTTTAATAATGACACAAAGAGGTTTTCCTTCCATGGTGTCAGAGAACAGCATGGTAAAGAGGAGGAGTGTTTTGAACGTATAATTTTTATTGCTGTATAAGGAGCTGGTGATCAAACAATTTAAAATGTGGTACCTGGCTTCTGGACTGGAGCTCCACGAGGAGCAGTCTCCACACAGTTGACAGCCTTTGTTAGCAAAGATAAAAAGTGTTAAATATCTTAAAATAATATGTGAATTAATTTCGTAGCTAGTCTCAAATTACGAAAAGAAGAAACTTGAGTCTGTATCTTCTACAGTCTCATAAAGAAAAGAACCTTTAAAAATATATCATTTGGGAATAGGAATCTTCTCAAACTTACAAGGCTTATTTTTGTAGACAGGAAAAATTAGAGGTCTGTGTAAAAGATCATGCAACTGTGGTGGCATAGTTCATATGACTGGCATGCTGCCATGAATGGATGCAGTCCTTATGTGAAAGATGGGCTGGGATGGCAAGAAGGGGATTTTTCCCTTTTTGTGGGAGAACAGTGAGAATGTGTGGAGCTCTGCCTTAGAAGGGGTAATGGGCAAACTCAGAGCTGGTTGATCAGAATTAATGAGCAGAACAACATGGGCAACATTGTGTTGAGTGTTTGCTACAGACTCACCAGTCAGGAGGAAGAAGTTGGTGAGGCCTTCTTCAATAACTGGAAGAAGCCTTGGCCTACAGGCCGTGGTCCCATATCTGCTGGAAGAACAGCACAGCATGACACAAATAAGACAGAAAATTTCTAGAGTTCATAGATATCAACATCTTGGCACTGGAGATTGCAGAGCTGAGGAGAGAATTGCTCTCCTGGACTTGATAGCTGATATTTACACGCCAGAATGAGCTTGGTGGGGATAGAAAGGCTGGATGCAGCTTTGTTGTGACAAGCATGAAATGATGGGGTTTGGGATCCTGAGAGGACACAAAAAAAAGGAAAAATATAAGAATAGGAGGGCAGATTTTGCCCTGTTCTGTGATCATCTTGGATGAGCATAAAGAGATAGCACTGCAGAGTAATTTTTTCTGGTAGTGCCATTTTTTCTTCACATGAAGAAAAATGATCCTTCAGCAATCAGGGATGTCTATGAACCAGAGTAAAAACCTAAAGTATAAATTACAAATTCTCCCAGGGCAGGTAGTTCCTCCTAATCTATAACAAAAGATAGGACATTCTTTTGTTTGACGTTTAGAAAGATGGATTTTTTGGTGGGTTGGTTATTTTTGAGGTTTTATTTCGTTTTGCTTTTAGGAGGAGGAGGAAGAGCAGAGTTATAACTTGTTTCAATTTACATCTGTTTTTGTTTTGTTTTTTTGTTGTTTCTTTCATTGGTTGGTTTTTGTTTTGTTTTGATGCTTTGCTTTATTTTATTTGCTTCCTTATTTGGGATTTCCATTTATTTGTGGTTTTATTTGTTTGGGATGTCTTCATATTTGACTGTAGCTTCCCTTATGAGATATAGTTTCTGGAATAAAGAAAAGATGAGTGGGAACAATTTCCTTTTATTTCTTGAAATATTTCATATCCTGTGATTATTTGATAGTGCTAAGAACAGCAGTTAAGCTTTCTTCCCCTCGCCTATCCACCCCTCATTTTCTGCACTGTCACTCTCATTTATAGCAAGAATTAAAACTAATGATAAACATAGAAGATGAATAATTAATAAATTAAATAACTAGTGTTAAAGACTGGATGGAGATGTTTTATGAACTGTGAAGAAGACTAATCATTTTTAGTGACTGAAGATTCATGTTAGTTTTTTTTTGTCCTAATGAGAATGTTTCTAAGTCACTGAAGCTACATCTCAGTTAAAAATATATCAAGAGAAAGTTATTAAGCAGTTTCTTGTTGTCAGTTTCATAGCATTCACAATCTCTGTTAAATTTATCACACTGTTAAAATAGTAATGGAAAGACACAAGAAGTAGGTAACTGAGACAATTCCACTCAAGCAATTAGCCTTTTAGAGAAAAAGCTTCTGTGAAATGGTTGGTTTTAAACAATCAGCTGAATAGTTTATTCCCTGTAAAATCTTGGTGAACTGCACCTTGAAGACTATTTCTGCTAAGGACTACTCCCCAGCAAACTCTATATTTCATTTTTTGCTCCTGACTTGATTTTTGGTGCGATATAAGAAGACACACTATTAAGAGAAGATATTTTGGGATATTTTGAATAGAAAATGGTGTCTTTTATATATTTTTCCCCCAGGAAATATGCTTCTGATGAATTATCCTGTTTTCGTAATATAGAATGATTACATTCTAATGGCAGGTTTTTTTTGAGTTTTGGGTTTGTCAAAAAAAATCTGAGAATCTGAATCCAAACACTCGAAAAAGAAAAGGTACGAATTGATTTTTAGATATGTTAATATTTTTGTTGTGATAAAAAAAATCATAATTTAGACAAAAAATGGAAACAAAGCATCTATTTCTAAACAACTACAACTGGTTTTTTTTCCTGTTCCTCTCTCAGCATTTATTGACATCTATGCTATAAGAAGCAGTAAACTGTAAAGAATTCACAGAGAAAAAAACAAAAAAACCCACAGAAACAAACAATTTTTTTGTCCAATATTGTTGGATATTGGACAAATATCCAGATTCCCTGTCCAGATTGTTCAGGGAATCCCAGTTATCAGACCTCCCTGTGCATATATCTGTGCAATGTGTATCAAACATACCTGTACTTGCTATTACGCGTTTCATTACCCTTTCTTCTATATTTTACCAGAGCAAAGCTTCTGAGCAAGGTGCAGGGCCTCACCCATGGTTGTATGCAGGCTTTTCTAGTCTCAAATTAGAACAGGAGTGTCAAAAAGCTACACACTTATGTCTTCCACTCATTCTGCCTTCCAGAAAGAGGGTATTGTAGTTTACAAGGCCAATCCAGGCATTTTATGCAGTAAGTTTATGTGTGTAGAGTTTTCCACATTTTTTCTTCCAGCGACTCTTACACACACGTGCTTTCCATAAATTAAACAACTTAATTGATTTCATCTTCTTTTATTTTACAAAATGTGGAATATAGAGGTTGAAGGATGATATGGTGCAGAAATTTTATTAGTTTTTTGTTTAGAGGGTCACATGTACATTCACCAAGTGCAGGCAGTGGTCACTCAATTTTAAAAGGTACTACATTTATGTGACTCAATGAGGGATAAAAAAATTAATAAAAGGATAAGAAAGATAAAGAGAGGTTGAGATAGAAATCTAATCAATAGCGTTCAGAAAGTGAAACGCTGGTTCTTGCTAAGATTTTACTTTGGCAACTGCAGATCTGCATGTACTAACTGATATGCACAGACATATTAATATGACTGGAAATAAAAAGTAGTAAGGAAAACTGTAGTATATAATATTGAAATTTAGCTATTGATTTCTAAGGAATAATTTTCACATTTTTTCCTTCAATATTTAAGCTTTAGAAAAATATTCATTTTATATCAAAAATTAATTTCATTGGATGCTACCTATTTTGAGAACCTAAGTTCTTCCTGTCTTGTTACTCAGATCTGCACAACAGGGATATCTCTATTTTGCCCTGTGGGGTGTTGATTTAAATCAGTAACTGTTGTAGTGTGTCATGTTAGTTTGTCTAGTTGCTCCCCCATTCTGTGTTGTGGTTCTGCCCTCAGTAGTTTTCCCCACCTAAGTAATGTCAGTTATTCAGTTGCTATGGTTACTCCTGCCTTAAGTTCTGTCTGGTTTTATGATGTAACTCTCGGTTCCTCTCCCCCCCCCCGTTTCCTTACATGGGAGCATACTCCTCCCTCCCTGGGCCCAGTCAGTCACTCCCTGCTCCTCCCTTTTCTCCAGAATGTTCTTCATTTTGGGAGCTGTGATTGGCTGTGGGACCAGGGCTCCTCCTTTGTTATGTATCCATTGGTTTTCCTTTAATGTCTGTTATCCTAAGTTCACTCCCACACCTTCCTGGATTGGTTCTGTTGGAAACCCTCTCCCCTGGATTCCTCCCCCTTTATAACTCCCTGACACCTGTGTGTCGGGGTCACTCTTGGGCTGTCTGCTGTCAGGCAGCCGTCGCTCTCTGGTTGTCTTCTGTTAGGCAATAAACCTGACTGACCCCTGAGAGTGTCCGTCTCTCCGTCTTGTCATTCCTCGCAGCTTGATATTTGGCTCAGCGTGATCTCGTCCCCACGGACACAGCCCGAAGCCTTTGCCGCTAAGGGGTGTCTGTAGGAGCAATCCTGGGGCCCTGCCACCGGGGTTGACTCCCTACTGCTGCAGTAGCCCGCTGGCCGCCCTGCTAGCCGGACGGACTTTATTCGAAGGCCGCTGACCGCTGCAAGTAACCCTGCAAGGAGGGACTGTGCATGGCCACAGGATCTGTCATACTGGTGGTGATGTTAGTGCCACACACGGGTGTATCGGCATGATTGGGGTGTTCCTGCCAGACTCGAGAGACTTGTGTGCTGTGCCTTTCTCAGTCTGATACATGTTCTACCGCCAAGCATGACCTGAGTGTCAAAGCAAAGATAAGTTTGAAGTTAAGGGAGGCCATCTCATGATCCTTAGAGAGACGTAGCTTTGCAAGGTTTCTCATTTCTTGGACCAACATTCTAATGAGAAAAGTGTAAATTCTAGAGTCTCTCTCCATCTTATTTTGAAACAAGAGACTATTGTTTGAACACCAGGGGAAGACTGAGACTAATGTATTTGAGGTTTAAGCTATGAATTCAAGTCTCAGATTTGCAAATATTTAGAGACAGACTTATGATTGTTGAGAGGTTAGTATTTCTCTCCATTCTCACTTTTTAACTCTCAGCAAGCATCAAATAATCTACTTGGTATCTTCCATCTCACCCTCATTAAATTCCAGCAGAACGATTGCTGAACATTAATTTGATATTACATTTTCCAGTTATTAGTAAGAAATGTTGACGTTAGTGACCCTATATTAAAATCTTGAATACAATAAAATTTTATGGAACAGCAAGGTCATTAATTTAGGAATGATTTCAATAGTAAGCCATCAAGATATATGGTCTCTTTATGAAATTATCTATCTGACCAGGTTGGTAAAACCAATACTTATTTACTCAGCTTATTTTGCCTAAGTACCTAGGTGTGGCCTGCATTTTCTTTTGATTTTTTTAATAATATGAATTTCTAGTTACATGGTAAACCTTTGTATCCTTCAAGAAATGGAAATGATAAGGTAAAAATTGTCTTCACAGGATGCAGCTGGGATATTTGGAAAATCCTTTTTTCATTTCTGACAGCCTTAGAGTGAAAACAATTGAAGTACTATATTTAAGTTAATTTAAAAAAGACAGTTAACTGCAGACTCCCAAATTGCTACAGATTCTATAGTAAAACATTATTAATCTATTCTATGCAAATAATTTACGTTATATTTATTTCTAAAGTCAATAAAGAACCTCAGAGGAATATTGCTCATTGAGATACAATTATTTTAGGGATCTTGACCTGTACGCCAGTAATGGATTGAAGAAAAATGAGCCAATAAAGCTGAGTACCGCTGTTTTCTGGTATAAGAGTAAGATGTTATTTCTCATAGACTCTTTTAAATGAAGCAATTTCAAGCAAAAAAAGAAAACAAAACAAAAATCCCCAAACCAAACAAAATCCAAAAATCCCATGGAACAAACCCCACCGTAGTTAAAATAGACTACCTGTCAGACTCAATACTGAAACTGTTATAAGGAGGTAGAACTCTTTTCCCCAAGCATATCTTCCATTAACATTAGATGATGAGTGATAACTCTTCCTTTCAAAAGTTGTTCTCTGATTCTATCACTAGTCAAGAGAGGGAAAAGCAAAAAGTGAAATTTTGTGCTGAAGCCAGCCAGAGTTTAAATGGGATTATAGCATTAAAATTAAAGATTTACAGGATTTTAGGGAGAAGTAGGGTGCATTTTATTACAATTAAAAGCTTAGGTTACACAGAAAAAAATAATCAAGCCAGCAAATGAACCTTTTCTTGTTTGAAATACCATTCCAAGTGAGAAGAAATGTCTTATGCCTTCACATATTAAAAAAAACCAACGAAACAAAGATCCACTACCCAACCAAAAAATACAAGAATTCCTTTAGTTTCAAATATTATGAGGGTGAACTGTAAAACCACTTATAATTTCAATTAGCCTAATGGCTATGATTTCTATAGTGTTTACTCTGCTGCCATAGGGTCAGGACATTTTTCCATGTTCTAACACATCAAGTAGGTAATGTGACTAAAGTACTCAAATTCTTTTTTCTCCATTTCATTCTCCTACTTTTCTTCTCTTTTTATGACTTTTTTGCATGTGATGCCTCATATCATTACATTTGGTGGATGTTATCTTGAAGATAGCAGGGCCCATCCTGTCATACCCTCAAAAAACTCACCAAAATCTTTCTTTCTTTCTGCCTATGCCTTATTAACAACACTTGGTATAGTTAGTAACAGTAGCATTACACCAGTGATGTTTGAGGGGACAATGTAATGCAAATAAAGGCCAGTATGTCTTAATCACTGCTTAGAGTATGAAGGAGGAAAGAATATTTAGTTAATGTGGCTCAGAAAATGGGATGGGGGGAGCAAATGTTGCAAAGAAGCTTTCTCCAATACTCCTCATTTCAGTTTTAGCTAAAGTAGTCATATACTGGTCTCTATCAGTTTGGACATAATCAGCAAAATCCCCAAATCTTTACATCATTGTCTTGATCATGGCTAACCTGGTTTTGCTTTGGGTAGTAGTCTTTGAAAACTCCATTGCCTTACATGTACACACACATGCACCCCTGCAAAAATACACATTCTCATTTCAAGTCTGTGAGAAACCTTTCTACTAAGACTCCCCAACAGCTAAATATATCAAAGCTATCCCTGTGATACATCAAAATCTTCACACAAGGCTTGTACAGCTTGAGTGCAACCTAGCAAGCATGTTCAGACAGTAGGCTGACATATTATGTTGTTTACTTTTATAATTATGATAATGCCTTCTCATGTAAATTCTTCATATTCCTTAGGTTTCATATACAGTTGTTCATTGCATCCTTTTATGAATTCTTTAAACCTCCTCTGTATTTCCAGCTCTATCTATACCAACTAATACCTCTGTCATAGATTTGTACAGTATTGATTAGATTCCTTGACATATTGCCTGTTTTTTCCCTATTGTATCTATTGGAGATTAAGCTGTCATTTCTGTGGCTTTATATTCTCTACATTTTGACATGTAGCAAATTTGCCTTGTCTTAGCTTCACTGAGTTATTAAATTTATTTAATCTTTTCCATCAGAAATGAAATTAAATGTTTTTTTTTTCTTTGCCATTTGAATGGCATGACACAAATGCAAGGTATTCACACATTTTTGTGCCTTTTTTCACTGTGTATATATTAAGATAATATACAGATTTCTACTTTAAATAAAGAGATGTATATATATACAATGTTCTCGTGTATATATACAATGTTCTCATACCTCAATTTCATTGCATTGTAAAGCCAGATTAAAAAATAAATAACAAAGAGTAACAACGGTAAGAGAGATGCACTAATTTCTTTACAATCACATGGAAAAATTGCAGAGAAAAAAAACATAGTTTGATATCATTTGCAATGTAATATGAATCATGGATGTATGCATCCATTAGTTATACCTCCAGTAAATAGGAACAGAAATAGAAAGTAGAGATCTAGCTTTAGACCTACCACCCTGAATCCAATCCTGATGTAAACCAAAACTAAACAGGAGTTACTGAAGTTTCAAAATCACATATATCATGCTTTATATGAGAAGGGAAGGGCAAAAATCTGGCACATATTATAAATGATCCATGAGAGATAGCTGAATCCAAGAGGCTCTAAACCTCACGACTCTAAAAATAATACAGAGAACAATAAGTCTCAAACATTGGAAAACAGGTGTGCCTTCCAGGGCTGACAACTGCTCAAATGCCTCTCCACTACTGAGCTAATGTCACATTGAGCAACAAATTCAGACTGCTCAGAGACTGCTTTATTTACACTGAAGTTACTGTGGAGCTGGCAGTAGCTACCAGTGCAGCTGTGCAGTCTGGCAAGGCAGCCCTCCACTGTGCCCTTGCCTGTCTGGAAGTCAAGGCACATCAGCACTCTCTGAATGTGAAAGGTTCATCCAAAGTGAAGGATTCATAATGTAGCATAAGTAAGAAATTCCTGGGTCCAAACAATACATTAGCAAGAGCAGTTGAAGGCTTGTAAGCCAATAACCAAATAATAGAACAAATCAGATCCTTTATAAACAGCTGAACTTCTTACCCAAACAGATACTGCATACAAAGTATGCATACATACTGCTAATTTCTTGTCCAGTAGTTCCGGACATAATTTTAAAAATAACTATACAACAACATCCTCCCTCTGCCCACCAAAGCTATACAGAAAAGAAACCCCAAACAATCCAAATCTAGAAGGTAAAGGCAGTTAGACCTATGTTGTGGCTAAATTCATATCACTGTCTTTAGCTTTCAAATAAATTCTGTATCAGAATGCTTGCTAAAACATGGTTCAGTCCTTATTTTAGGTTTAACATTGGTCATGGAGATTAACAGTCATGACCACTGTCTACAGAAATTGTTACCACTGCTAATACCATGCTAAATTGGTTGTTTACAAATGACGCCAAGTTAAGATGCAAATTTGAGACCCAGAATGTCATATGGCAGAAACAGTCCTTAGTCACTAGATCTAGCAGTTCAGAAGTTTTGGGTCTCACTGATGAACAGCAGACTTGTCAATATTGACACAACCAGAAATAGTATGATACATTGGTATTGAACATCCTGAGCCTTGAATTATTTGGCTTTCTTAAATTACCTTCCCATTACTGTTCAGTATTTCACACAAAGAGGATTCTGCGTGAACAGTGATTATTTTCCAAGAATTCCATAAAGCCAGCAAGTCAGTTGCTCTTCACTCAAAAGAGTGAGATAGAGTGTCACTAAAACACCCACTGTGTTTGAAATCCATAGAGCTGGCAGCATTGAGGGAGCCTCAGCAAACTGAGAGGCACCCTGTTTCAGTCTAAGAAAAAGTTAGTCTTTTTGTTTCCTGATTTTATCACTTTTTAAGTTACCTCACTGTCTACAGTTTTCTAGCCTATTTGTTATGAAAGAAATGTGCTCTTTTATTTCAAAAATTTCCTACAGGTTTCATTGTATGTACTTGAGAGGAAAGAGAAAATGAAGAAAAAGCTAAACCCAAAACCAAACCAAACAAAATCCAAGACAGCCATCAATATATTATTTTAGTTCTTATCCAAATTTGAGGAGCACCCTAAGAACTTAAATGCACAGTATTTGATTGCTGATAACCAAATTCTAGGCTGTGACATGGAAGTTGACAAATGCCAGACCCTTAGTTGTACAGCTGTTCAAAAAATGGAGAGGGAAAACCAGAGGATCATGAATTTAGTTAAGGGAAGACCATGGCAAAACCCTATTTTTATATTTATTAATGCTTCTTTCTTTGCAGAAGGACTTGGGATGCGGGCTGTGAGGAGGGAGATTGGGCATTTTGTGGAGAAAGCATCTCATGGTACACTACATCTGACTGGTCAGAGTTGTTGACTTCCAGTTTAAAACAGGTCTCCTTTCTGACCAGTAACTTGGGTGGCACTGCCCAGCATGTATGCATCCATTGTTATACCTCCAGCAAGCTCACACAGAGCCCATCAAAATTTTAAGGTATAAGTGATAAAAGTATACAGTGTACAGTGATAAAAAGTGTATAGTGATAAAAAATACCTATCAGATTTTAATCTACATAATTTAATATTTCACAGTGTGTGAATATTTTTTATTACGCCTGAAAAGCTTTGCCAATTCTCAATGCGTGTAAGAATCTCAAAATTTTGACCTTAAAACTGCACATTCCCTAACAGTGTCACTTAATAGGACCCTTACAAGAAATAATATCCTAAGGAACAAAATATATGCTGTTTTTTTAGTCTTTGTGCTTTCTTTTTTTTATTAATATCTATGTTAGACATTTTTTTCCCAGAGTAATTTGTAGTAGAATATAACACTCCACTTTGTCTCTCTGTGGGTACATTCCTATTACTGTAGTACTTTCAAAGACATCTAACCACAACAGTGTAGAAAATTATGCTTGATATTTGAGAACAGTTTTCATTCATATTAATTTATCCCTTCAATTCTCTTGTGAAAACAATCACTGTGAAGACAAACCACTGGGTGATTTAGTTTAAACTGCAGGTGCACCAAATCTTTTTACTCTGCCTGCAGAGAGATCTTTGAATATCCCAATATCCATTTCAGCAGCAGTAATTGGTTTATAATAACAGTCTTGGACAAAATATGCACAAAGTTTTGAAAACAGTTTTAAAAAATCTGCTATTTTATGGTGTTGTTTAAAAAGACATCACTGTGTTACAAGCTTACATGATTTGGTATATAAGACATTCATTCAGATTTGCTATAACATCAAAATAGCCTCTACAGGCAATATACTGTCACTTTTCTTTTTGTCCTGCATTATCCATCTTGAAAAGGCTTCAGCTCTTGAAACATTTTAAAGAATATTTTGGATTTGACTTTACTTGAATCTACTACAGGAAGACATGCATAGTTAATCTTTCCCTATCTTGTTTCTGTAACGATATTGAAGTTCATAATTGCTTCAAAATAATTTTCCAGTTTGTTTGCACTTTGAAAATAACCTTAGAAAGCACAGGAGGAAGAATAAACTTTATAAAATAAAGAAGCAATTAAATGACTTTTCTTTCACACTGGAACTCTTCTCTACCTTTGAATGTATAAAAAAATTGCTTGAATTGTAATCTAGCAGATATAAATTTATCTGCAATTTGTTTCTAATTCACATTAAAAAAGTTATGTACAAATATTTTTTCTTTTCTGTCACCCCACCTCCTTGCCTTCCACCTTCCCAAGCATGAAACCTTCAAACAAATAAGTAGAATGTAGTTCTTGGACAAAGAACTAATCAAGTAATATCACCACAAGAAGGAGAATTGAAAGAAGCTGAAATTGCTTCAGTCTTTATGAAAAATTTATCTCAAATGGTTTTCTTATCTGTATTTTAAAATTATTATGAAGACTAAAGAAAACTCTTGCAACAATTCTTACAAAGCCTTCACATGTGTTACTAAAAATGTTGCAGTAACTTCAAATCCTAAATAACAACTAAACTGACTGTTTTAAAAGTTTTATACTAATACCAAAGTTGGCACAGTAGTCCACACTCTTTTCAATAACAGTGCTGATAAAATGAAAAGTTCATTAAATCTCTGGCTATGAGAGAAAATCTGTATGTTGAAAAAATATCATGCAACATATTGTTTCATTTCCTCAATATTTTGTTCTCTAGTACGTCCCCCATTTTGGCAAAAAGAAAGAAGAGTTTTATAATCCTATTTTAGTAGAATTGAATTGCTTATATTAGAAGGCATTAAAGTGTTACCTAACCCAGGTGTTTATTTTTTGTTTTACACATATGCTTGAAGTCTGTGGATAATTTACAAAACTGTTACTTAGAAAATGTCTGTCAACACCTTTCAGGTGCAGACTGAGTGGGTTCTGGTAGATGCTAACTTATAATCAAGCTTATATTTTATATTAAGTGACATATGAATGTGGTACTCAAGGTTAATGTAATATTTCTACTACTTAGTCATGATACAATTACCTAATGTTGATGAGAAATTCTTTAAGAGATTGGGTTTTATGGACAAAAAATTGTATCTATTTGAGGAAGTATTCAGATCTAATTGTGCAATTAGCTACATTTTCAGGAAATCCCTGCACAGTAACCAAGGCTGTGTTCATAAATTCCACAGCCTTTTTTAACAATTTTGAGGACTAGTTGTAGTGCTTAGTCAAGGTAAAGAATAACATCTGTTTCATTCTATAAGAGTTTTTATAATAGGTCTTGTTCAGAGCAAGAGTTTTTTACCATTTAATGGAAAATTTTTTCAAGTTTAGAGTTCTTCCTTTTTCTCAGCAAATATTTGCCTTTAAATTTTAACAGGTGTGACAGCATTTCCCAGTGATGTTTGGAAAAAACCTATGACCCCACATCTTAAAGGAATCCCACCTCTGTTTAAAGCATAATTCTACCTGAACTTATTTAAAAGCGTCATTGAACACTGATAATAAAAACAAGTCTGAGTGTCAGGACCTTATGTATATCTTCCCATTTGCACTTGCAATTAAGTTTAACCATGTTATTTAGCTGTGTTCTTAGAAGATGTCTGTCTACTAGCTCTTGGTACGTACCTTTAACGCTGTGGAGTGTCATATCCCACTGGCGAGTGACAAGACTGTTCTAGTTAAAAAAACATGTTCTATCATAAGCATTCTTTCACTGTCAACTCTAATGCCTTAAAGCGTTTCACTTTCAAGTGAAATATGTTGTAAGTATGAGCAAATTTTTATACATTTTATACATTAACTGGGTAACTAAGCAAATTCAGACTCAGTTCAAAGTTGAGAAAAATGCTTTATGGTGTTTGATAGCATACTGATGTCCCATATCATACATCAGAGTATTTAATCCTATATCTGTTTCCTGTGTTTTTTTTTTTTTTTTCCTTGAGAGGTACACTAGTGATGGAAATCTGGTTAAAAGTAGGTTTTTGCTACAAGAAAACTTCATTAATACCAACTCTGGTTTCAGAACTTCTCATTTAACTAATTACATCTTGATGTAAATTGCAATACACAATTTATAGTCTGACTGATAGTCTCTCCTTAGGAAAAAAGGAAAATTTAATTTTTTAAACTTTCTTGTCTATACTTATTATGGTCCAAATTATTAAAAACAATTGAATTAGGCATATTTTCTAACAAAACAAATTTTCATGTTAATGGCAGTGATGATGAAATTGTAATAAAAATAATTTGAGCGATAAATTAAGAATATATTTTTTCTAATTGCTGCTTGTATTTAGAGTAATTATTTTGAAATCCAAGAATCTCTGGAGAAGTTCACTCTTTTTTATACGTTCATGTTTATGTATATATTTTCATGTGTTTATGTATTTCTCACTATCATAGAACATATTAACATTGTATAAATAGTATATTGAAGATTATTTTTATACTTTTCTTAAAATTCAAACTAAATTATGAGAAAGTACATACTTCCTTTAAGATTTGATAGGAACCTTGTATTTTCTTTGCAATAAAGCATATAAAAACACCAAGCTAAAATATAGCGCTGGTTTTATATTATATTTAGCTGTAACATTCTTCAGGCAAATTTTATTAAAGTTTCATAGAATGCTCTATCTCTCATGAAAGAAATATTTCTTTTCCTGTAGATACAGAGAAAAATTTAATAAATACTTTTAATAGTCCTAAAATTCACATAGATTTTTTTGACAATGCTTACTCAGAAATTATTGTAGAGGTTGAATTTGCAGTCCAGTAATAGAAGACAATGAAAGTTTAGGTTGAAAAGTAACTCAGACTGATGAAGGTATAAAGCAAATGTGTCAAAACAATTTTTAAGTATGAAGCTTAAGAACAGAGGATATAAGCCTCTGGAATTACATACTCTCTTGTTTTATAAAGTATTTTACTTCCCTTGATTGCATCAGATTTACTGTACAGATCAGGATTAATATTCTCAGCCATGTACTATGTTATATAAAATCAATTTTATTTCCTATATTCAGAAAATTATCAATATACAAGCAACTTCTTTCAATTCTTTCACACTTCCATTTTTACATTCATTAAACTTATTTTAAGTCATTATAGCTCAGCTGTGCTTGTAGAAGACAAAGCTTTGCAAATAATTTTAGAATAAAAATCATATCTATTTTTTAGTAGTATTTCAAGTGCTGGCTTTAGAAAGCACACACACACACCCCCACCCCCCCCCCCCCCCCCACACACATATATTTAAACGGAGGAAATAAGATGTAGCTTTGATTGAATAACTCATTTTTCTCTAAGTAGTCAATGTTTCTTTTGAGATTGTATTATTTTTGAGGCCTTCCTGTAAAAAGAGAGGACCATTGAAATAATATAAAAACTAATTTATGTTCCTAAATGTTCATGGACTTTGAACAATATTTATAGTAATATGTATGGGGAACACTTAAAATTAATGATTTTTTTTTTTTGAAACTGAGTTTTGCAGAGAAATAAGATGTTTTAAGAAAGGGCATTGACGAAAAATGACTCCAATAATATAGAAAATAAATAAATATAGGTACTTTGTTTATCTCCATTGCTTTTAAACAGAACGAAGACAAGAACTGCAAAAGGCTATTGATCACATTTATTTTAAATTTTATTCTATATTTAGTCACAAGGATAGAAAAAAAGAGAAAACTTAAAAAAATAAATGTTTCAAGTGATCTTGAAAAATGTTTTGTGAACCTGCCCTTGAAAATGTAATGAGTGAATTCTCAAGTGCAAATCTTTATTGTAGATGAAACCCAGTTTTATTTCACTGTGCCATAAACATGACTGTTAATCTTAAATGTGACAATTTCTTTTCTCTGCCCTTACGTAAAAATTTAACTCTGATCATCATTTAAAAATGTGTATTTCATAGTAGATAAATCTTCCCTGTACAGTTGATAAGAACAAGGCATATCACACTTGTGTCCTGGAGCTTGCTGTACCATCTGACAGTGTCAACTGAAATGAGAACACGACTGTTATTGCCAGCACAGCGGCAGGTTCTGTTTTGTTAGCTTACTTTCTGATTCCATTTTGATTGTTATGCAATTGCTTCAAAATGGCACCGATTTATGTCACACCAAAAGAAAATATGTTCAATACTCAGTTCAAGAAATTCTATCCAATAAGTGGTCTTGGTTTTTTGTTTTGTTTTGTTTTTTAAATATTGGTTCTGCTTTTACTCTTCTTACAGTTTTTTGACTCCTTGATTACAAAAAGATTACAAATTCTTTGGATAGATATTGTCACACAATTTCTTTCAATCATTTCTGTAAGCTCCTCCTTGTTTGCTAATGATTCATTGTATAAAAAAAAAAAATCCCATCTGTCAGGGTATGTTTTAATCTTTCCTGTTTCTATCTTTTGCACAGCTAGCCCTTCTCAGCTCAAGTCTTGCACACTCTGCTTTTTACAGCTCTTCCAATTATCAGTTAAGGAATATACTGTTTTACGCTGCATGTCTGGACTGGTTTGAAATCTTGCATTTTGATGGGAAAATATTCCAAAAGGTTTCACACAGATTCTGTCAGATTTATCTTTAAAATCGTTACAAATCCAGCACTTAACAAGATGACTCAGGCTTCTTGGGGCTACAGCAATTTAATACTTTGGCTTTTAATGCCCAATGTCAGGTGCTCATGCAATCTTGAAATCTCTATTGCTTGATTGTGTCAGAGCTTTTAGATAGGAATTTTCTCTGCTGCTTGTTCTTGAAAGCCATTCAAGACTTATTTTTTTCAGTTCTGTTTTCAAATGACTGCATCTGTAAACAATTTCTTTGTAAGCTATTTCTATTCATGTATCTAAAAACTTTCTGTGTATACTTGACTGTAAAAGAATGCAGCTTTTCATTTTCTTTAATTTGGCTCACGAAAGTTCTCTTTGAGCATAACACAAGCTCAAGGTTCAAGTACAGGCACTTAGTTAAATATAGTCATCAGCAGAATAGCCCTACCTGAAATTCCAGTAGCAAAACGCTGCCAGTCAGGGAGCACTTGCAAAATCAACTGGATCAAGAGAATAGCCCATTTCTTATCTTCAGGGAAGAGCATACATCTGTGATACAAAGATGTACGAGAAGCCTTTTCTTCAGAAATCATCCACATATTTGCATCTTGATCTGAATGAAACTTCAACTAATCAGCTACTTTGTTTTCAGCATATCCTGTGAGTTAAAGTGCAAAATACGGTTATTTAGTTTGGCTATTCATGGTTCAATATAGCAAAGCAGGACATAACAAAGAAGCAAGAGAACAAGCATCTGCAATTTTGACAAAGCCTGGACTTAAAGAATTAGTAGGCTGGTATGTCACAGTAAAGTTTGTAAATTTTGATTCTTAAGGAGAAAAAAATAACCAAAACTAAAAGCCTTGAATACCACCCAGAAGAAAGTTAACATGAGTCCTATCAATTTTATTTGATTTTAAATGTTCTATTTTTAGCTGAACTGGATTGAAGACAAACAAGAAATGCACAGCTTCTTGTACATGGAAAGTCTTGAACAAGAAATAGCCTTTCTCTACCTGGGACTACAAACATTTATGGTGAAACTACTTTTTCTGGTTTCTTTGTTTTATACTACATTATGTATGTGCTAACATCTGGCAGAGAGCTAGCTAACTTCAGGAAAACTTTGAAGATTGATAATTCAAAGGGAGTAGATAGAACTGAAATCATCAAATCTGTAAAGAAGCATGAATTGGGATGAAAATGAGCTGAGACTTTTTTACTTAAGCATTTTTGCATACATAAGTTTTAGAGATGAAAGTCTTCAGTGTTCTTTGAAGAGCAGAGGGATGGTCTGTTCTACCTCACAGTAGACTGGACTCTAAGCAGAATCTTCCAATTTTTAAAATTATCTCTATCCTGACTATAACCTTAATGAAAATATATGTAACTTCTCATCCAGTTTCGCTACTACCAGATTCTCTTTTACTTCAGCACTGTAGACATTTTTTTTGTACCCTTAACCTATTTTCAGGCCTGGTAAAAAATATGCTAGTTCCTTATAATCTTTCAATTTCTATTCAGTGCTTCTAATGGAGAAATAGAATGTTCATTCAGATACATCAATAAGGTAATTATTGAAAACTCACTCACAATCTATGTTATGGGTGAAGGAAAAAGGATATGTACTTTCCCATGCCCTCCTCCTCAACACTCTCACCAAAGGATAACAACTATTAGGACAGAAACTATCATTTCTCAATTAAATAATATTTGTGGATCATGTCATTCCCATATCATCCACAGAATGTTGAGGAAAAAAAAATCACATTGGTTCTACTGGAGGCCTTTTAATAGCCTGAGCTTTTTAATGAATTATTGAATGCTCTCTTTCAAAACCATCTTGTTCAACAGTCATCTCCAGGCACAGATTACTTCCCTGTTGATCTACATACTCTGACCTTCTAAATGCAGACATATCTTTATTGTATCTGCTAATAATTTGGACTTCCCTTGAAGATTTTCACCAGAGAAGCCTTTAAACTTAGGATACATCTTCTTGGATTTCTTTTTTAACCTGCTCTTTAAAAGTACCTTTATACTTCTGCACTCATAACTAATTCCCCATCCTATTTATATGATTTTACTAGAACATCCAATTCAAAAGATAAGAAATTAATAGAAACTATCATAAGGTGATTTTTTCCTACTTTTGTTTGTCTATAGCTATATTTCTTAATTTTTCCTCATGGTTTCCTTTCTTGTTATGATATAATTTTAACTATCTTTGATGAATGTCATGAAACAAAGATGTTGTCATAGTAATGCCGTATGTGCATATATAATATATATATACACACACACATATATATATATATGTGTGTGTGTGTGTGTGTATATGCATATGCACACACATATATATACACACATATATATAACCCCATAAAGGTTAGTCTGCATTCTTCTGAGTAACTACAAAAACAAAGGCATGCTGGACTTGACAGAAAACAATAGGTACTCAGACCAGTTCTTTTATTCTTTATGCTTTTCTAAATATGGTCTTTTAAGATAAGTTTTGTTCAATGTACAAAGTGCTTCTTCTTTCTTTCCATTAGTGTTGGGATTTTTTTATTTTTAATCACATACTCTTTGAAGTTTCTCACAAATTATCTTTTTGGTTAAGGTTATTGAGGTTAGATTGTTGATGTAACAACTAAAAATTTACTGTGGCCACTCACTGTCACTGCAGCCTTTTTTCAGACTGGCCACAGCCATGCCACTAAGCTCTCGGAGCCCTGAAAATTGTGGCTTCAGTAAACTGCCTACTGAGAGTAGCTACCAGCCTGTCTCTCAAACTGTGCACAAGGGCTGTTGAGGAGAGCACTTTTAATAGAATAAAAGTGTACTAGGAGCTGCAGTTTAAATGTATTTTGCCCATGCCAAGTTCTATGACTGTTTTTAGTTTATTACTTATGACACAAAAAGTGGTTAAAAAGTGGCAGAAGCATTCAACAGCCACAAACTAGTTTGGAAAGATGCTTTCTTTTTGTTTGTTATATAATTAATGTTAATACTGTCTTAATTGGCCAAATCAGCACCTCTGCTGAAAATTCTTCCAATGGCATTGATGCGTACTAAACCAATTGATATGGTTTTTCATGTCAGTAACTCTGTTTTATTAATTCTGCAAGTTCTTTTGCTCTCTGGAAAGTCTCATATACTTAACAGTAGCTTTCAGCAGAGATTTATTGGTAGAGGCTCTTAGAAAAAATAATGCAAAGAAGAACAGGAGGAAAATCGAGGTTTGCCAGAAGAGAAACATTTGACTCAAGATAACAAAATAAAAGGAATGAGCAACGGCAATGTTGCTCATTCCTTGTCTTGCCTTGTAAATCATAGGCATTTTGTATAAAAATTATGTGTTTAGAAATGCAAGTAAATAATTGTATTCACCAGTCTATGAAAAATAAGTCATTTGATAGAATATTCAAGTAATACCTTTTCTTCCACCACTCATTTAGTCTGACAATCACCTGGTTTTAGCTGTCATTAAATGTTAGTGATCTAGATGAAGCTGACTGTATGATGTTTCTCAACAGTGCATGGAAAAAGAAGAAAATAGGGAGAACAAAGTCAGAGCATAAGGAATCTTTCATCTTTTAAATATTCATATAAAATTCCAATATATTCTTCATTTCTCTAAAGGAAACTTCAATTTTAATTTTAGATTATACTGTGATAATCCCTCTGCAGATGTATTATGTACAACATAGGTACTAATTATGGATTTAAATTTCATTAACCTTAATGGAACATAAGTATGACAATTATCAAGTTGTTGCCTAATGATTAGTTCTGAAAATGTGTATATATATATATCTATATATATATATATATATAGATATATATACACTTTGGCTCTGGCTCTGTCCAGATGCTAGATATCCTGAGATATTCATAGTCTGTTCAAGAGACAGAGTGAGTTTCCGTTTTTCCAGAATTACTTTTGGATGGTGATTTTAAGGAACTTACCTAGAAACCATTAGAAATCAATGTTGCTGAAAACAAAACTTTCCAATTTGATCATACTTGTATTTTGTAAGTGAAGCATTATTTCAAAATGAAAAAGTAATTATATATGTTTATAGATCTTAACAAGATTAGAGTTTAATGAATGTGAAGAATTTTTCTCATGACAAATGTAGCTTTGAATTAATATGATGCAATGATATACTTTTCATCCATATTTGAAGGTGTTTTTTAAGCTATCATTTACTCATTAATTGATTTCTTCATAGGCTTGTCAGACTAGCCTTAGGGAATTTTGGGTTTAGAACAAATACTATCCAAGGACTGATTAGTTTAATTGATTTGAAATGTAACACAGGAACATGACCCTAAATCATGTGTGTTATAATTGCTTTTGTTTTCACCTGTACTGCTGTTTCATTTTGAGAGCTCATTACGTTGAGCTCTCTTCCCAGTGGCAATAAAAATACTAAATCATCTGTTGTGACCTTCAGTTCCATTAAAAAAGCTTCCACTCACCTCAATCTCTAAATGTAGGGTTTTTCACGACCCTGCAAGAAAATAAGACACTAAATGCAAGAATATTGTGCTCTTTTATAATTTCATATCCTTTTCTCTTTTCAAGGGAATAAGAGACATTAGAAAAACATTCCCTTTTTTGTTTTTTTGGGTTTTTTTTTTCCCAAGAATTGTAGCTAATTGTCTGTTTAAGATAGGATATTCTGTTTCTCTGTATGTGTTTAGTAACAATTTCACAAAGGTTCTGTATGAGGCTGATTAATCAAATGTACCTGTATCTTAAATAAGACTGGGTTTAGTGATAGTGACTGATTTTTGTCCAAATAACTGTGTTAGATTAGACAAACAATGACTAAATTGAGTGCCAACTACAGAAAGCTGCTTGAGTATAACTACTATTACTATTATTACTGTTACTAGTAGTCTTATGAAACAATTCGACTATGAAGTAAATTAATCTTTTTCCTAGTCCTTTGCCTTCTACAACTCCCCAGATAAAGAATTTTACAGATTGGAGAACAAAGAATCTATAAAAGTGCTAAAAAAACCTCTCTATGTATTTCTAGAGAAGCAAACTGTCTCACACATCAAAATCTTACTGTAAAAAGGAGTATAATCCTGTCTTGATGGAAGTCAATAGCAGAACACATACTGATTACAACGCAAATAATTCACTCTACCAGTCTGCATCAACTGCTATGTTTGATATATGTGGGGTTTTGGGCACAATTTATGTTAGATCACATTCTTTTCAGTTCCAGGAAAAGAAATGGACCCACTTTGTAGAAAGAAACCCAAAACAACAGAACAAGCCTAACCAACTAACAAAACAAAAACCTCAATAAACATCCCTCTAGGTTTTACTGTATGTCTACCATGATTGCATGTGACATCTTGTCTCACTACATTTCTACTGGTGAGGTAATTATCATTTCAGAGCTTCAAAAGATTCAGGTGAATTGGTTTTCAATAAGTCATAAGATATTAGAAACATTTTAGAGTTGGAAGACAGCTAGTGTGACACTGTTTATAAATGTTTATGTAGGCATCTTACTTAGCTATTGGCTCACCAGAATAGCAATCTATCTTGGACAAAATAAGGAATGCCTTAAAACTGAAAAAATGAACAAATACATAAAGAACAGCAATGAAAATTATTTCAGCAAGTATAGTTAATAGAAAAAAAACAAAAAAAAATCTTTCAGAATTATTTTGGTAACATTTTTGATAAAACTACTTTTTTTTTTTTTTTGTGCTTGTAATAGTTTTGATGTGATTCACTTTCATTATCACAAAGTACTTGATCTGTTACATATCACACATATCTCAGCAAAAGATAGAATGGAACTTAAGATGACACTGCTTATGGGGATTAAAAATGACTAAATGACTTGCCTCAATATAAATGTAAAACTTAAATGAAGACACGACACTTAAGAAGATCTTTATTATTTTTCTAACCATTCATTAATTATTCTTAACAATGAAATGAAAGAACATAATTCACATATTTTATTTGGAGATGACTCAGGTGTTCAGCAACAGGGAAAAAATCTTATGTAGTGCTCTGAGTGCTTTAGAAAACCTTTTGCACTGGAACAAGGTTTTTCCTAACACAATTGCAAGAAAAATAAATGAATTACAAGTTATATTTTCTGTACAGTTATATTTTCTGTACATATATTCTCTGAAAACAGTGGCTTAGAGAAGACTTGTGGTAATTACAAAAATCAACACAACACAAGCAACTAGTGACATTATTATCCAATTTGTTGGTCCAATAGGAATAAAAATGTAACTTCACAGGAGGAAAAATTCAGTACTTTCATATACAATCAACATGGGATCATTCCTTTTGTCTCTAAAATCTCCTATTCTAAATAGCAAGCAAGAATTACAGATGCAAAGAAACAGTCATAGCGGTTCTTGACAAAGTTTTGTTTCCCCCTGAAATCTAAATCCAGAGATTCTGATCCACTTGTTTGTTAATAAAAGTTTGCAGATGGCTCAATGACAGTTTTCAAGCACTTAAAGAATGCTAGTTGGAAAACATTATTTTATCAGGCATAGAAGATTTAATTAGATTTGTTGGCAGAAAGCTGAAGCTAAACAAACTCAGGCTTTAAATAAGGTAACAGTGATACAAGAAATATCTTTAAAGTTGCAAAGTGAATAAATGCACTGTAAAAATTCATTTTAGTTTATGACTGCAATATCAATTATTATTTCTCAGTTCATAGCTTCTGAGTTACCAGAAAACATATTTGGACAAGAAAACATATTTATCTCTTTTTTTAGCTTTCACATAATTTGATTGCCTACGAATCATTTTCCTCTAGTTAGTTCTTTGTTAGCTTTCTTGTATAACTGGGCTCTCAAAACAAGATTATGTACACTTCACTGTCTCAGCTTTCCCAGGTTTCTTAGCATAGCTAGTGATGGTGATACCTGTCCACTCAGAAAAACTCTGACGTGCAACTGAAACTGCCCTCTCCAAGACATTAACATATATTGTTAATCTGTATGTTGCCTTAATTTAATGGACATAAATGACCAGTTTCAGAGTCTATTCATCATTTAGCACCCCTTACTTTTAGTTTTTTCCCTATAGCAGAGTACTGAATTAAGCTCGTGACGAAGCAGAATGCCATATTGGATACAGTGTAGGATAAGGCATATTGCAGACAGAATGAAATGGTGGCTACCAGTGTGAGCTAAAGAACCTCAGACAGATTGTCAGGATTGTGTATTTGTGCACTTAGCATGAGAAAAATGGAAGGGATGATGAAGGAACAGGAAACACACTGGAAAATTGGAGGTGTAAAGTCTTTTCCCATCATAGCTCTAGGACAGGTTGAGGAACCAGATTCAAGAACAAGCCTGTTTTTCATCTAGAATTGTACATGTATTGGGTTTGTATAACCAGGATTTTAGGATTTTCTCTTTTCTGTGAGAGCCACCAGAAGCTTCCTCCATGTCCAGCAGAGCCAAATCCAGCTGGCTCCAGGACACATGTGCCAACTGGGTTTGGTCACTCTCACAGGACAGAGACCTCCTTGACCTGTCATCCTTATTGAAGACAGAGGCAAAGAATGCATAACACACCTCTGACTTGTCCATGTCCCTGTTTGTGAGGTGACCATCCTCATCCTGCAATGGAATGATGTTATTTTTACACTGCCTTTTGCCATTAATATATTTGAAAAAACTCTCTTTACTGTCCCCAGCATTTCTGTCCAGTTTCATCTCTAGTTGAGTTTTGGCCACATGAATTTTCTCCTTCCAGAGGTAAGCAGCATTTCTGTATTCTTCCCACATAACCTGACCTTGCTTTCACTTACACATTTGTCTGAGACTTTGCTTCCACTGCAAGAATTTTTGTTTTCCATCCTATTTTCCAAAAGAAGAATCTTGCTCAGTCAAGCCGGCCTTCTGCCTCTTCTGCTTCATTTGCAGCATTTAGGAATTGCCTACTCCTGTGCCCTTAGGAGGTGGATGTTTAAAAAGTGACCAGCACTAATGGATGCCAGCATCAGCAAAAATATTTTATCCAGGGGACTTTACTTACTAGTTCCCTAAACAGCCTGAAGTCTGCTCTCCTCCTGTCCAGAGTTGACAATTTATACTGAGGTTAAAAAAATGAATATTGAACTCCTGTTTGCTGGACTAATTCTCTTTTCTCCATACTGTAATGCAGTGGGTTATGGATGGAGTCCTTGTTTTCACAATACAGAAATACATGTATTTCACAGGGCTTCACAAATAACTTCCTCTTCTTCAGGAGGAATTTCTTTGCTGCCATGTTGAAGAGTATTGCAAAAATGTTATGTCATGCCTTAGCTCTTGAAAGCTTTAAGCACACAAAGTATTGTAATACACTGTAAAATGAATCTGGTGTTTAACTTGTCAAGAAGCAATTTTCAGAAAAGTATCAATGCCACCCAGGTAGCATGTAATTGTGACTATTACCTTTTTAGAGTAACATTGAAAATACATCAAATTTGTTGTTGCTATTCATGTTTTATTTTTGTGTGGCTGAGTTAATAGCAAGTAAGACAAGAATAGCTTGATGTAAATATATGGCTTATGTAAATCCACTTAACAAAATCTTTCTTGTCATAGCTAACTTTTTTTTTTTTGCCCCTTGATTACATTATTCAATATCTTTTCAAACAGTGAAATATATCAGTAACATACGGAATAAAAATTGATTGAAGAAAAGAAATAATTTTCAATTAATTCAGTGTTGGATAAAACAAGAAATAGAATGATATTTTATGAGATTTATTGTGTACTTCATCCAGGTTGCTGGTGCTCCCAGATTAGATTTTAAAATAGAAATCTGTCAGGAGGTTGTTGGATTGCTGTGCTTATTCTACATCTTATTCTTGGGACATAATTATATATACTGCATTTATCTCCCTTATCAACAATGTCAAGACCAAGCATTTGCAGGTGTTGCTAACTTTAATTTCTAAAAACTGCTGAAATTATGTTTGTGAATTTTTCTCTTTTCACAGAGGTAAAACCATGAAAGTCCTTTGACAGTTCCAAACTGTTTGGTGTAGCATACCAGAATCAAATCACCACACATAGTTAGCTCCAAATGACTGTAAAGATTGTTTGAGCAGCTGGGATACAATTTGTTGTATATTTGTCTCTAATAGCAAAATTTTCATTATTTTCAGCAGAGCTCCATTTATTTGAAGAGAAGCAGACCTGTAGCCACCCACTATCAAATTATCTTACTCGATTCTTTTCTCTTTTTGACTTTATTTTAGATGAGAAGACAAGAAAAACACAAAAGCTGTATTTTTCTCACAGCAAAAATTATTTTACTTTCTAGCAGCTCCTTAGTGTTACAGTGTCATAAAACTTCTGTATACCTTTGGGTTGCCAATACACCCAGGTAAATTTTAAAACCAATTTCTTTTTTACTGAAAATAATAAAATACTAGCTTGGTTCTACAACATATAGTTCATGTTTCTTTGTATTACCCAAGTATTGCATGTAATTTTTATTATAGGTATTATCAATAAGTAGAATTGAAAAACGATAATGGCATGATTTATCATTCAAAATAATTGCACTTTAAAAGCTATTCTAACTGCTTAGGAGGAATTGAAGAAAGAAGTCACCTAATGATAAATAAAGCAAATAGCAAGAAAGCATAAAAATATTATTATTGAATTGTAATTCTTTGTTACTACCTGACTGTGTTTGGAAATATGTTCTTTTTCCCCCTGAAATTGTTTGCAGAACTTCACACAGATTGGAGAATTCTAATTTTAAGCATTTGACAGATTTTGTAAAGCAAACATCCACAGAAATATGAAGCAGCAAAAGGATACTGAGTTTAAATTCTTATATTTCCGGAAGTTAGATGGAAATTCTCCAGACATGCCGTATTTTTAAAATATGACATTTATTTTTCACTTGCACATTTATCTGAGACATATTGTTTGCCAGTTTGAGGAGTAATAGAACAGATTATTCAGTTTTGTACATGAGGCAATTGTATGCTGGAACTAATATATATTGTAAGAGGCTTTGGTTTCTTTGTTTATTCATTTTGTTTTGCTTTTCTCCTTCCAGGGTATTATTTTGTAGGTGCTTCTACTTTTGCAGATTTTCAAATGTTCAATTAATGCAAAAGACTCCACTACTGTGGTACACAAGTGGTCAGAGAGCTGGAACACCTCTGCTGTGAAGAAAGTCTGAGAGTTGAGGTTGCTAAGCCTGGAGATGAGAAGCTTTGCGGAGACCTTATGTTATTATTATATTATATTATATTATATTATATTATATTATATTATATTACATTACATTACATTACATTACATTACATTGCATTACATTATATTATATTATATATTAATTATTTGGGTTGTGCAGCACTGGAACTATTTGACCAGAGAAGTTGTGGAGCTTCATCCCCAGAAATGTTCAAGGTTAGAACATTTGAGTCTTTGGGAAACCTGGTCTAGTAGAAGGTGTCCCTACCCATGGCAAGGAGGTTGGACTGGAGGACCTCTAAAGGCTACTTTGAACCCAGCTTATTCTATTATTCTAGAATACTATTATTCTACTGTAAAGGTCCAAGGTATAATTTAAAATCTCTGAAGAGGCAATTTTCTTGTAAATCACTCAAATACACCTACCTATAGAAACAAACAAACATATATCAATATACTTGTTCACTAGGAACAACTTAACTGCAGGTATTTGCTAAAGAAAAAAGGAGCAAAACAAATAAAAAAACCAAAAGCCCAGAAAATGCTGACTAGTGTAGACTTGATGCAAGGCATTTTATGATACCAAGATTTTATTATATTAATGCTATACTATATAAGGAATTTCTGATACATGTAACATGGGATTACTTTTAGTTTTTTTGTATCTTCTATAAAATGGATTTTGAAAAATTTTCTGCCTTACTATGAAGAAATCAGATAATTTATACTTCCAGTAATAGCCATAATTTCTGGAGATACCACTTAATTCCTAGGAAGCATAGCATGAAGAAATTGCATACTGTTACATTTATATTTAATTAACCATGGAAGACATAAAGTCTTCTACCTTGATTCGTGATTATATGCTGCTTGGCTTTATTATTACCTCCGTAGTACAAACAACTTCAGCTTGGATTTCTCAAGATTCACAACTCAGGGTTTCTTGTTCTGACATAATAAAAGATTTTTCTTCCCCAACTTTTTCAAATAAATACTTTTATAGAAGTGGGAATTGTGTACACCAACCACAACTCCAACCTGGCCATCATTGTCTGAAGCAATATGGAATCATATTTTTGGCAAAAAAGGCAAAGGACAGTGATTGGACAAAAAATATTAATTAATTTTGCTTAATTACTGAACCAAAAAAGTATTAAATAGTTCATTTCAAAAGCAGATGAAAACAGGAATTTTTGCTCTGAAGGAAGGAGAGTAATGGAGATTTTAGACTCTCCATGGTGAAGAATATAATATGAAATAATTAATTGACCCCTGAGGAAATTAAACTAAAGATGATATGCCATACCTTATTGATTATGTGGTGGAAGTGTGTTCCTGTACACTGGAACTAATTAAATGTCCAGGATGTCAGGATGAATGAGAGCACGTAATTCTTGATAATTGTTAATAAAATTGACCTGACGCTTAAAATTGCTCCTGTATGTCCGTCACTTACCTGCACATTCAGATCAATTTTTGAGACATTAGCTTTTTAAGTCCCTACTCACAATTAATGGCATATATGAACTTTCACTGAATTAGAAAGCAGGGTAAAAAAAAAAGGTCATTTTGGTTTTCCTAGAAATACATAAATGTGTCCAAATACAGCACTGACAGCATGTGATATGTGCCAAAATGTTGCATAAATAAATCTTTCATTGACTCTTCATACATAAAGAAAGTTTAATAACTAATAACTCCTATTATTTTTTATATCTCTTGAAGGGATATAGGGAAAAGTAAAGCATACATAAAGTTTTGCAAATTGCTCTTTTCTCTTTCTAAGGAAAAAAAATAATTAAATGAAACCGTCTTCTTGACACAAGTCAGTCTTCCTTTTAAAGGTACAGTATTTTACCCTCATTAATACTATTCAATGAATTAAATAAAAAAAAAGCAAGACTATAATTTTGTGACTTTATATCCCTTCAGAGATGAACCTGTGTAAGGTCATACCTTCCTCAATGTCTTTCAAAAATATGATGTGGGAAAGAATAAATCCATCAAAGACCCTGAGTAGTGGGAGACTATGTTGAGAATAATCCAGATCTTATAAATTGAGGCAGTAATTTAAAACATGAGATTAATTACCTTCTGAAGACCTAGATTAGATAGCAACTACATCAAAAAATTCAGTAAAAATTTGTTTTCCCAAAGAAAGCTGGAATTATTTTTCCTATTTCTTTTTCTTTCTGTTTTCTGTGAATTTTGTCTGGAAAACATATTTTTGTATAGGTATATGTATTTTTTTTCTCTAAAAATATTTAAATTTTTCCAATGTTTTGAACAAGGTTGTTTTTATAATTTGACTGACATTTATTTGGTCTGTCTAAAACTGTGTGTTCTTATATTTATAAAGTTAATAACAAAAAAAAATTGTATTCAACTTTATTTAGAAGGAGATATATATGGAATAATGCCAATGGGATTGGTGTCTTATATTTAAAGAAGGACACTTTTATTTTAAATTAAGGTTTGCATTTGATTGAGCAGATATTTCTTAAAATAAGATAATACCAAGAATATGAATTGCAAATGAACAGCTCTGAATATCAGAGAGAAGTACCTATGTATTTCATTGCTTTCCTAAATTTGAAGTAGTTTTAATCAGCTGCAATCTTCAAATTCTTGGAATCTCATTGCATTGCTGAAGTCAAGGAGTAGTTGTAAATGTGCAGGAGAACTGAAAATAATGTGCTGCACAAAGAGACAGCAAGCACTAATGAACAATAGATTCCTAAGTTTCTGGTGTTAATTGCAGCTGATTTATTTACAGTAATGGTCAGCAGTAAAAATATGATATATCCTAAAAATCACTGTGCATTAAAAGGTAGCAAAGACAAGGAATTAAATTGCAGCTCCTTACAGCAATAAAGACTGCTATAAAGATATTATTTCAGATTATTGCTAGCATGGCGCTTCCTCATGGATAATTAAGGATGCAAATTTGACCAAATTATTTACATATCATTGTCAATGTTTTTTGTTGTAATGACACATTATGCAAACACGATAAATCGGCCAAATATGTGAGAAGCTACTCACCAGAACTAGGGAGTTTTTAATAAAAATTAATGTTTCATTAAAATTGGTTTTAAATTTTTTAATACGCTGAAATTATTGTAAGCTTGTAAATGTTGTCATGATCACATTAAACAGACACATTTAAAGCAGGCACTTAAATTATATGCTGTTCAGGAGAACATACACAAAAAAGTCTACATGAAATGCTTAAAGATGTATGAAAACCAATTTATTTAGGTAAGCAGCTAACCTTTTTAAGGACTGTTTTTTTGTTGATGCTGAAAAAGTCCTTTCCTTATAAAAAGGGTAAAAAGGGGAGAGCA
This sequence comes from Melozone crissalis, assembly GCF_028551555.1. Classification (NCBI taxonomy): domain Eukaryota; kingdom Metazoa; phylum Chordata; class Aves; order Passeriformes; family Passerellidae; genus Melozone; species Melozone crissalis. The sequence goes on along the minus strand of NW_026535791.1, from coordinate 53,242,225 downwards.
AGAAATCCTTGCAGTGGGGGAAAAGGAAAGAGTAGTTCAATTAGGATAAAGGAAATATTCTTTTTCTAATGTCACAGCGTCTATCCAAAAATCAAGATGTTATATCCACAAATATGGGAATAAAAATATTAATGCAATTATTTTTACATCTGGTAATATAAGTGGCAGATTTCTTGTTTCTCACCTATTATAGATGACTCTTTCAAATATATTTTTTTGTGTGTGTATACATACCCATTTATATAAGGAAAGGGAGAGAGTGACTGAGTAGATTCTGTTGACATAGCCTGATTACACGACCACCATGCCTTATTTTGTGTAAGAAAATTTTAAAAACTCAAACACAAAACCAAAAAAATAAAAGGATAGATCTATTTTCAAAATATGTTCAAACATTGCTTCTTGAGAATTAGGAAAACAGATCATATAAACTTTCACAGGCTCTGTAAGTCAGAGTTATCTGCAGTACCCAGTACAAAGCAGCCTTGCAGACAAGTATATTTTGAGGTACTGGTAAGTGAAAAACTACACATTGAGCAGGCAATCTGCAGCCCAGAAAGCCAACTTCATCCTGGGTTTTGTCAAAAGCAGCCTGACCAGCAGCTCCAGGGGGCTGATCCTGTACCTCTACTTTACTCTTGTGAGATCCCATCCAGAGTGCTGTGTCCGGTTTTGCAATTTCCAGTACAAGAAAGGCATGAACTTGTTAGAGGAAATCATGCAAATGCTCAGACGACCAAAACATTGTCCTCCAAAGAGCTTTTGAGAGACTTGAACAAAAGATCCCCCTAGATAGGGACCTAGAGAGATCACACTGTCCAAATGGCTGACCAAGTTAGGGTGACCAAAAGCTGAAGCATATTATTAAAAGAATTGTCCAAATGTCTTTTAAAAACTGATTAACTTGGGCCATCGACCACCTTCCTAGGGAGCCTGTTCCAGGGTTTGACCACACTCACAGTAAAGAAATGGTCCTTGATGTCCAGCTCAAAATTCCCCTGATGAATCTTTGGTTTATTCTCATGTGTCCTGTCACTTGAACTCAACATCTCTCTCTCCAAATCCCCAGGAAGCTGTAGAGAGCAATGAAGTCACTCCAGCTTCATCTTCTCCAAACTAATTAGCCCAAAGGTAGCTGCCCCTCATGGGACATTCCTTCCAGCCCTTCCACTAGCTTTTCTGCCCTTCTTCTGGATGCCCAGAACTGCACGCAATCAGGCCACAGCAACACTGAATGCAGTAGGATAATAATATTAATTTTTGATCAGCTGTGTTTGGTGCACCCCAGGATACACCAAACTTGGCTGCCCAGGCTCCCTGCTGAGCCTGCTGTTGACCAGAACCCCCAGATCCTTTTCTGGAGCCTCTCAGTACTTAAGCCTTATTAGAAAGATGGAGTGACTCTTCTGTTTACCAAAGTCTGTAGAGACAGGAGAAGGAAAACAATTTTGAACTGAGAGTAGATTTTTCTTGGATATAAGGAAGAAATTTCCCTATTCCTTGAAGTGTTCAAAATCAGACTGGATAGTGATGCAGTAATAAATGTCTCTGCCCATAGCAAGGGCCTAGACTAGGCTTTGGTATTGGCAGGACCTACATGGGGTAGCTTCTGTCAGAAGCTGACTGAAGCTTCTTCCATGTCCAGGACAGACAATTCCAGCCAGCTCCAAGAAAAATGTGCCGCTGGCCAGGACAGGGCCAATCAGAAATAGTGGCAACACTTCTTTGAAAACATATTTAATTCAGTAGAGAAAAAAAAAAGTCGTTGTGTAGATGCAATTGAAGTCAGAGAAGAGAGGAGTGAGAATACATGAGAGGAATAACTCTGCAGGCACCACGGTCAGTGGAGAAGGCACGGCAGGAGGTTGTCTAGATGCCAGAACTGAGATTCCTCTGCAGCCTGTGGTGAAGCCCATGGTGAGGCAGCTGAGCCCCTGCAGACCATGGAGGTCCATAAGGATGCAGGTATCCACCTGCAGCCTGTGGAGGTGACTCATGTAGGAGCAGGTGGATGCGTGAGAAGTGGATGTGACCCCATGGGAGCTCTATGCTGGATCGGGATCCCACGAGGGATTGGTTTTGCTTCTTATTATCCTGCTCTGATATTTTTAGCAACAAATTTAATTAATATCTCTAATTTGAGTCTATTTTTTGTGTTACAGTATTTGGTGAGTGATGTCTCCCTGTCCTTGTCTTAACTCATTAATGCTATGTTACACTTTCTTTCCCCTGTCCAGCTGCAGAGGTGTGAGAGAGGGGCTTTGGTGGGTGTCTGGCACACAGACAGGAGCAACTCTGTATGAAGTCCAGTCCAAACCATTCTGTGATTGATTCTATGATTCTATATCTTTTCTCTTTGACAGTAAGGTTTGCAATCAGAAGAGCTCATCTTAGAACCTAAATTCAATCTTAATTTCATGGTCTTTTTCAATTGCAAAGCCTCCAAGTATTTAAGTTGAAACTATTTCTAGGTATAGCATTCTCTTTGTACTCATTAAAGTTACACTACTTTGTTACGTTCTGATTATTCATACCTGTGTATCAAGAAATACAAATTATAATTTAATATAACAGTAGTAGTAATTGGAAAAAAATAGAAAAACAGAAAAATAAAAAATTATAAAAAAATTGTGATTACAATTCCCCATATAACTATGTGCCTGTTTCTGGTTATGAAGCTAATTGTATGGAGAAATTAGCTACAGCGTTGAGCTAAAAATTAGTTCAATTTTTAGTGTTGCTTTACATGCTTTTCTAAAGGTTTTAAAATACAATATCTCTGCATCTCTGTAGTGATTATTTTATCTATTACTAATATTTATACTCAGTACTAGTTTGAATGTGTATTGCAGTTATGTCCATTAGGTATTCTTACATTGCAAAGAAAGCAGTTCTGATCAAGTCTAAATGCTGTTAGAAAATAAAGCAAAAGTGCAAGAGAGATGAGAAGGGATGCAGCCAGGACAGCTGACCCAAACTGACCAGAGGGATTTCACACGCCATATGGCATCTTGCTCAACAAATGGAGCTAGGGGAGGAAGGGGAAGGGGAAGGGGGCCTTTTGAGTGATGGCATTTGTCACCCCAAGTGAGCACTGCGTGTGATGGAGCCCAGATTTCTTGGAGATGGCTGAACACCTGCCTGCTCATGGGAAGCTGTGAAAGAATTCCCTGTTTTGCTTTGTTAGTGTGTGCTTTTGCAGCTTTCACTCCTTAATCTGTCTTTAACCCAACCCATGAGTTTTCTCACTTTTACCCCTCTGATTTTCCTCCCATCCCAGGGGCAGGCAGTGAGCAAATGGCTATGTGGGGCTTAGTTGTCAGCATGGATAAACCACAGCAGTATGTCAGATGAATCAGATTTTATAAAGGATCTCTTGCCATCCTCTTCCAAGGAAACACATGAGGATTTGAGGAACATAAGGGATAATGGAATTATCAGTAACGGAATTGGGAAAGATATGGTAATTCCTATTATCCAGTGTTATTTATTTATCATGCTATTACTCTTAAGTAAAAAACACTAGCAAAAACATTACTGGGAATTCAAACGTGAAGCAAGAAGTATAACTAAACCAGTGGTTCTAGACTAGGAAGTGTATTGCCATTAAATATATGAAAAGTTCCTTGTCGTAAATTTGCATTTACAGCTATTTAATAACAGTGGAAGCATTCAAAATCATCAGGTTTTGTTAAAAGATGAATGGTTCATTTGAGGTACAAGAAAAAGTGGAGGCTTGAACATCTGAGCTGTGATATAGAAATTGAAAACTTTTGACATGTATGTTGTACCTTAATAGTGTTGAATCATATTATGTGATATCAGTCCAGTATGAAAGGTGCTAATCAGACAGAAGAAACAGAGAGTTTTGCAATAAAATGGTTTGAAAATTGGTGAAGGACAAAAGCCTTCTCTGTAAGACTTAATATTTTAAGGAGTACATCTGTTACAAAATTTTTCTATTTAGTTCAAAAAATATATATACTATTTAAAAATAGACTATTTAGATTTTTCTTTGAATTATAGGACATTTCTGAAACAGAATTTTATTGCAAGTCTTTTCATGTCTACATTGCACTACCAGGTAATTATAAATTAGTTATTGTAAGAAAATATGAAAATATTAATATACACAGAGCTCCTTAATTTTTGAAAGGTAGATTGACAGCTATTTGAAATATTCAGTCCAAGATACTTTAAATAGGGAAAGAAAAAGGATTCAACTAACATAATATAACTAGAATACATTTTGAAACCATAAATATCGACCTGTTTGAAGTCTAATTCTTGGAAGCATGTTGAAAGATTAATCATCCACATTTTGTCTGTTATATATAACAATGGGAAAGGCTGGGATAATACTTTGGAAAAATTTTCAGCTTGAGAAAAAAGGAAAATAGTTGTTTAGGTAGAAAGCAGTAGAAGGGTAAAGAAGGACAAATCTAATATGAAAACACAATGAAACTGTGAAGGACTTTGAAGGTTGTAAAGAGAAGCTACTTACAGAAATGAGAGACAAGTCAGAAATTTTGTGATAGCAAATTAAAATTGAGCATCTTCATTTTAGAATGCCTGAAGGGCTGTCTTAGAGCAATATACTGAAAATTAGAAAATATCAGCATATAGGAAAATATTTTTGTTTTCTTTTTATCTTATTAAGCCATTTTTTTAAATCATTAAATGAAAATAAAAAATAGTTGTCAATTTTTATGAAATGCAGAGAACCTAAAATAGACACAGACTCTGTGATTTCCAGGCATATGATAAATATAAAAAAATGGGGAAAGTAATGGGGACTCCTGTCTTTCACAAACTCACACAGAGCTGACAGTGAACCATCCAGAAAGAAATGTCAAGAAGGCTGAGATGGATGATAGCCCAAGAGAAAAGATGTCAGGTAAAAGAGGATATGAAAGAGAGCCTCAACACAGAGGAAGTCAGGGCAAAGATTTAGTCAGTGGATCTGAGGATAAAAGAGAGAGTGGATGTAAAAATGGCAGAGAAGGGAATGGACAGGCAGTGTATTTTTTGTTGTTTGTTTTAGTTAAAAGCCTGTATTTAGAAATTGAGAGCATGTTTACCACAGAAGGAAAAAAATCAGGTAAGTATTTAAAAGAAACAAGAGTAGCAACATATTTAAAGGAGTTGTAAGAGTTGGAAAGAGCAAAGAATTTGCAATTTTCATTATCATTATGTTCCTGTATTTGTATTTTTTTTTTCAATTATACCTTTCTAGAAAATCACAGAAATGTGCTTCCATGGGGGAAGGATCTCTAAGACAGATATCTCATCTATCTATCCTGCAATAAAAGTATTTTGGATTTACTTTTATGTAGTTAAAACTATGTATCTTAATTATTGTTCTAAAATGACAATTGATTTAAATGTGTATGGGACTATATGAAAAGGCTATTTGAAATGAGTAAGAATCTTTGATCCCAGAGGGATTTTGTAACCACCATTTACTATGCTCCCATATTTAAGAAAGTGTATTTTGACAAAGTAGAAGTTGAAGTAGAAAAAAAAAAACCAAAACCACACAAGTACCAAAATGCCCTTTCCTTAACTCAGTAGAAGGGAAGGAATGGAAAATTAGTTTTTCATTACATGTTCCTGTAAGAACAATCATTAAATTCTGGCAACCCTTATTTAGCAAAAATCCTTCCTCAGTGCCCAGTCACAGGATTAAGTAAAAAATATAATTGCAGTTTTGTTGGTTTCAGCTGTGGTAGAGTTAATTTTTTCCACAGTGGTTGGTATGAGGGCATGGTTTGGATTTGTGCTGAACACAGGGTCAATAACACAGAGATGTTTTTGTTATTGCTGAGCAGGGCTTGCACAGAGCCAAGGCCTGTTCTGATTCTAGTACAACCACACTGGGGAGGGAGCTGTTGGGAGGTTGGGAGGAGACACAGCCAGGACAGGTGAGCCCAACTGACCAAAGGAATGTTCCAGACCATCTGACATCATGCTCAGTATATAAAGTGGGAGAAGAAGGAGGAAGTGGAGGATGTTTGGAGAGATAGCATTTGTCTTCCCAAATAACCATTACATGTGATGTGTCCCTGCTCTCCTGGAGATGGCTGAACTCCTGCCTGCCTGTGGGAAGCAGTGAATTAATTATTGTTTTTCTTTGCTTGTGTGCATGGGTTTTGCTTTCCCTATTAAAGTGTCTTTATCTCAGCCCATGGCTATTCTAACTTTTGCCCTTCCAGTTTTCTCCCTGGTCCTGCTGGTGCGGGAGTCAACGAGCAGCTCTGTGGTGTTTACCAACTGGGGTTGTTAGCGTTCAAAAACACATAATCACGGAGCGATTATATGCGGTGCTTTTTATTAAGAGCTCTGGGAATCGGGGTATATTCAACCCAAATCTGACTCCGACCATACATCCGAAATGATCATGTTTTATACTCTATCGTTACATAACTTTCATGTTAATTATTAAACTTACATTGTTCTATTGTATACATAAATTTAGCCCCTCTCTGAATTTCCAACATAGTTTCTCACTATTCTTCTTATGGTTATATAATAATTACATTTAATTACTAAACAATCATCATATCTAACAATTATATAATTTACCATACTGCTTACGCAGGTGCAGTTGATCTGGGAAAGCACAAAGCCTAACATTTTAGATTCTATCTTTAACTTTTTCCAGGGTTCCACTATCATTCTCCCCCCTTTGAAAGCATTTTCACTTCACTATAGGTGTAAATGTTTTCACTTGATACAGTCCTTTATTCCTCAGTTCGTGCTTGGTTCTTCAAATCCAGGGTTGATGTAAATGTTGTCGTGGATGCTGTTACGAACTGGAGAACCAGAAGATGGTGGGCGTGGATCTCGTGTCAGTGCCTTTATTATCCTCTGGTTCCAGGATGTTTTCTTCTGTATCTCTCCCTTTAAGATGCTGTAAACTAACCAAATTGCTAAGAATACAATTAGTAAGATTATCACACTCTCAATGATAGATTTAATCCATGAACTCACATTCCACCCTAATCCTTTAAAGATTTTTTCCTAACCAGCTTGTAGCCAAATCTTTTTGCTCTTCTTGTGCTTCATGATCTATTTGTTTCAACTGATTGATGTCATATTCTACATCTGCAGTTACATTTGGGATATGAACGCAGCAATGATCGACTTGTCCCTTTAAAAATCCACATACTCCATGCTCTTTCAGGAGTAACATATCTAGGGCCAATCGATTTTGTAAAGTCATTTTTGTGGTGGCTTGTAACTGTATATTTAATTCTTTGAATCCTTCCCGGGTGACTCTTGCCAGTCTACCTACCTGACCTGTAAGTTTGTACAGCATCTCTCTGCTCTTATAGTTTGCTATAGGACCAAGCAATGACTCTAGGGCCCATCCAAATTTCACTCCACTAGAGGGTTCTTGCCAAGTGTCATCTGGATTTTCATTGTCTAGAACTTCTCATCTTGCTCTTATCTGCAGAAGTTCATGTTTTCCATTAAATGGGGACTTTTTCCAAATTGGACATAAGGTTGGTAGGCCTAAAGTAATCTCCTTTACTTTCCCGTCTACAGGCAGATGTGTTGTCCAGGTACCATCACTTGCTGCCCATACAAATTGTCCTGGACCTCGGACTGTAATCCTGGTACATCCTATAATTACTTTATAATTCACTCCGCCTTGTTTATGTTTGATCCCTCTGCAAGCACAACCAATTTGTAGGGCTATTGCCAGGGGTGGCATCTGTTTTATCTCTTCATCATCTGAAGTGCAGTTGTAAGTTTTATTACATGCCCACCAACTTACTTTGTCTGCCCTCGTTCTGCTACTAGTGTCAGTGTTCGTTATTGCTGGATCTGTTTCATTCTCGGGGCCTTCCCACTTAATACACCAAGGGGTGTTTGCCATATATTGGAATCTTTGAAGAATACTCACAGACCACGCACTGTCCCAAGGCTCTATCTGATCTTTCTTATCCTTGGCGTCACATTCTCATACCAGAGTTGTTTCTGTAACTTGCCTCGATTCAGGTACCAGTTTACATGTAATTGTTTTGTTCTTTTGTATTTCAGGTAGTTTTGATGTTATGATTCCCCAATTTACTGGGTCTCCTGCTGCCTTTGGTATTGGCAGACAGGCAGTTATTTGGCTGGTGTTTTGCATTTTGGCAAAATCTTTGACTAATCCGATCATTACATTCTCAGCCCGAACTGCATTAGAAACCTTTATCACCTGTGTTTCCGTTTGTACCTCTCTCTTCATTCTAGAATGAAGAGTGGATGGTTGATCATTTTGCATTCCACTTCCCAAAGATATTAATAACCATAACGTTAGCACAATTACTGATAGCATTCTGAAAGCAATTAAACACGTCTTATCTGCAGCCTTTGTTCATTCCAGAGTTTACACAGTCCGTGATCCAGGATGGACTTTCCTCACTCGGGTATAGTGGGTCCAGGGGTCCACGCCGGCTACTTTGACTGCTGTAAAGGTGGTCAGTAGTACCTGATGGGGTCCACTCCACTTTTCTTTCAGCGGTTCCTCATTCCAGTTCTTGATGTACACCTCGTCTCCTGGATGTATGTTATGGCCTGGGTTCTCGAGAGTCACTGGTCTATTCCACACGAGGATACTCCAGAGCCGAGCTAAAGTTTTCTCAAGAGACAGAACATAATTATAAACTTCCTGCTTTCCTGTGACATGTACATTAGGGTTAGGCTCAGGAGATTCATATGGTTTCCCATACAATATCTCATAAGGACTGACTGACATCCCACTCCTAGGCTTTATCCGAATCCTCAACAGTGCTATTGGCAAAGCCTGGGGCCACTGCAATTTGGCTTCTTGGCATATTTTACTGATTTGCCTTTTTAGTGTCTGATTCATCCTCTCTACCTGTCCACTTGACTGGGGTCTCCACAGTGTGTGGAAGTCCCAGTTTATCCCCAGCAATCTACTTACCTCTCTTACTACTGTAGCTATGAAATGGGGTCCCCTATCTGATGATACCCCTAGGGGTACCCCAAACCTGGGAATAATCTCCTGCAGCAACCACTTAACTGTTTCCTTTGCTTGGTTCGTGCGACAGGGAAGGGCTTCTGGCCACCCAGAGAATGTGTCAACCCCCACTAGCAGGTATTTGTATCCTCGAGTCCTTGGTAGTTCTATAAAATCTACCTGCCAATAGTCTCCTGGCTCTATTCCTATCCGAATTCTTCCTAGCTGTGCCTGTCGCCTGGCCACTGGGTTGTTTTTCAAACAGATATCACATTTCGACATTACTGATTTTGCCATTGTTAACATCCGTACTGAAATTAAACTCTGCTTTAGCAATTTTACCAATGCCTCTGCTCCCCAGTGACATTCGTTATGTTTAATTTGTAGAACCTCTCTCATTATCAAGGGGGATACCACTATTTGTCCTTGTGCAGTTACATACCATCCCTCTGAATTCTTTTGTGCATTTAGCAAACGTGCCAGTCTCTCCTCTTCTACTGAATATTTTGGTTTTGGAGGCAAATTGAATTGGGATACATTAAGCTTCAAAGGTATCAATGCCATTGTTGTTTGTACCTTTCGAGCAACCTGTCGGGCTGCCCAGTCTGCTTTTCGATTTCCCTCATAGATTTTGGAGTTTCCTGATTGGTGTGCTTTGCAGTGTATGATTGCTACTTGTTCAGGTTTTTGTACTGCCTTTATCAATTGCAGGACTGCATCCTGATGTTTAATGTGCGCACCCCGAGAAGATAACAGTCCTCTTTCTTTCCACAGTGCTCCGTGTACATGCACCACTCCAAAAGCATATTTTGAGTCAGTCCAGATATTTACCTTTTTCCCTTCACTTAATTCTAGTGCCCTGGTTAAAGCAACCAGTTCTGCCTTCTGGGCAGATGTATTTGGTGGTAATGCCTTTGCCTCCACTACTGTATTGACTGTTGTTACCGCATATCCAGCGTATCTGGTTCCGTTTTCCACGAAGCTGCTCCCATCTGTAAACAGCTCCCACTCCGGCTGCTCTAGTGGGATGTCTTTCAGGTCTTCTCTTGCTGAATAGGTGTACTCTATTACTTCTACAGAGTTGTGTTCTAATGGGCCTTCTTCAGCTGTGGTACCTAGGAACAAAGCTGGATTCAAAAGGTTAGTTGTTTTTAATGTGACATCATCCTGCTCAGTCAGGACTACCTGGAATTTCATCATCCTGCTGGGAGATAGCCAATGGCCCCCCTTTTGTTCTAAGACAGTGGTTACCATGTGTGGTATATAGACATCTATGTGCCTTCCCATAGTAAGTTTCCTGGCTTCTTGTATCAGGATCACAGTAGCTGCGACTGCCCACAGACATGGGGGCCACCCGGCACTTATGTTGTCGAGTTGTTTGGGAAAAGTAGCCCACCGGCCTTTTCCAGCTTCCCAGACGTTGTGTCAGGACTCCTAGTGCTAGGCGCAGCCTTTCATGTACAAACAGCTGAAAATCTTTAGACAAATCAGGTAACCCTAGTGCTGGAGCAGTTGTCAGCGCTTCCTTTAATTTTAGGAAGGCTTCTTTCTGTGGTTTGCCCCAGGTGAATGGCTGTGTCTTCTGAGCTTCATACAGGGGTTTCGCAATCAGTCCATAGTCCATGATCCACAAGCGACACCATCCTGCCATCCCGAGGAAGACTCGCAGCTCATGTAAATTCTGGGGCCCTGGAATAGCACAAATAGCTTGGATACGATTAGTACCTAGTTTTCGTTGCCCTTGTGAAATTTCACATCCCAGGTAAATCACAGTCTGTTGTGCGATTTGTGCCTTTCCTCTGGATACTTTATAGCCTCCCATCCCCAGTGAATTTAAAATCTCAATGGTTACCTTTATACAGGTTGCTCTTTCTTCTGTAGCTATTAGTATATCATCAACATACTGCAACAATAAGTATTGGTCTCTTGGTACTTGCCCATTTTCAGTCCAAATCTCCAGTTCCTTTGCCAGTTGGTTTCCGAATAGGGTGGGCGAGTTCTTGTAGCCTTGTGGTAATCGTGTCCAGGTGAGCTGGGTCTTTCTTCCGTTCCCTGGGTTTTCCCACTCAAAGGCAAACAGTTTCCTACTTTCTTTGTCAAGGGGGATGCAGAAAAAGGCATCTTTTAAATCAATTACGGTAAACCATTTATATATCTCCTTTACGGATGTTAGCAATGTATAAGGATTTGTTACCACTGGATAAATGTCCTTTGTTATTTTATTTATTGCTCTCAAATCCTGCACTAATCTATATTCACCATTTGGCTTCTTTACTGGAAATATTGGTGTATTAAATTCTGATTCACATTCTTCTAAAATTTGGTATTTCAAGAATTTCTCAATAATCTTTACTATTCCTTGCCGTGCTTCTGGTTTTATAGGATATTGTTTGACTTGTACAGCCCTTGCCCCTTCTTTTAACTCTACATGCACTGGTTGTGCCAATTTAGATTTCCCTGGTATATCTGTCTCCCATACAGAGGGAATCACTGCATCTTCTACCTCCCTAGGGATAGAGGGGACAGGTTTTTCTTTGATCAATTATATCTGTCCCATCTTTGAATCAGGTATTTTCATTATAAGCTCTCCATTTTCAAAGGTTATTATCGCATCAAGTTTTGCTAGCAGATCTCTCCCTAAAAGTGGAATTGGACACTCAGGTACATATAAAAATTTGTGTGTTATGATCTTGTTTCCAAAACACAAGTCTAGGGGTTGCAGGAAAGGCCGTTTTTCCTCTTTCCCTGTAGCGCCGACTATTGTCGTTTCCTTGTCCCCAGTTTGTCCTTCCAAATCATTCAATACAGAAAAACTAGCTCCCGTATCTATTAGAAATCTGACCTCTTTATGCCCTAACTGTATATTTACAACAGGTTCCTTAACTTGTTCTACCGGTTCTACGTCTAGTCAGCTGGTATACTCCCCCAGGACCATCTCCTTGGTAGCCTGCTGGAACTGATTGCCCTGGTCAAACTGGTTATTCAGACTTGGGCAACTTCGCTTCCAATGCCCCTCCTGCTTACAATACGCACACTGATTCAGGCTTAACCCCTGGGTAACTGGTCTCCCACCCCGACCATTCCTGTTACGCCCCCTGAAATTTGGGTTCCCTCTCCCCTGTATTACTGCCAAAAGATTCTGCTGCTGCCTTTTACTAGCTTCTTTTTCCCAATTGTTATATACCTTCCAGGCGACCTTGAGTAACTTATCCAAATTCCTTAATTCTTCCCCTTCTAATTTTTGCAATTTTCTACGAATGTCATCCTGTGATTGGCCCAAGAATATGAGAGCAAGCTGAACCTTTGCTTGCTCTGTATCCATTTGGAGGTCTGTATATTTCCTTGCTACCTCCTTAAGCCTCTCCAAAAACGCAGTGGGAGATTCCTTCTTTTCCTGTCAAACTTCATATAGTTTGGACCAATTTATAGTTTTGGGCACAGCATTCTGAACTCCTATTTGGATCCACTCTTGATATTTCCGTAACCTCCTCATATCGCACAATAAATTAGGGTCCCAATTTGGATCCTCAACTGGGAAATTCAGATCTAAATTCCCTGTTATCAGCCCATTTCTAATATCTTCTCTTGCCCACTCTTTGGCTGCCTTAAATACCATTTCTTTTTCAGTAGAATCCATCAGAGTATCTAATATTACTTGTATATCATCCCAGTCAGGATTTTGCGTTTTCATAACCATTTTTACTACATGTGCCACTTTATCAGGATTTTCTCTATAAGTTCCGGCTGACTGTTTCCAAATTACTAAGTCTGCCGGGGAAAAAGGCACTTTTACAAATACTGGCCCTTCCACTCCGACACCTTGTCGCAAAGGGGCAATCACAGTCTGTTTTTGTTTCCTTATGCCATCTCTACGCACAACTGGAGCAAGCTTTGCCTGACCCCGGGTTCTATGAGCTATTGGGGTCACTGATTCATTACCATTGCTATCTTTTTCACTCGCATACCTCTTTCCCCTTTCTATCACAGTTAGGTTTTGCTCATCTTCCGAGGAAGAGGGATCGGGTGATGATGGGAGAGGAGGATAAAGAGGGAAAGGTGTACTAGATGAAACAGGTTCAGGGGTAGGTGGGTGAGGAGCAGGTAGCGGGATAGGGACAGATGAAACAGGTGGGATAGGGTTAGGTTCTCTTGTTCCTATTGGAGCTATTTGTAAGTCAATATCTGTATCATTTTCTCTACTCAAGCTTTCTCTTAACGCCAAGTGTTCTAAACAACGTTCCTCACAAACCCCACACTTTGCAGATGTTTTAACCATTAATAATCCACATTCATTCTGCCATTCTGGCTTTCCCCGTAAGTAGAAAAACATATCCACATATGGGACTTCATCCCATTTTCCTTCTTGTTTACAAAACGACATTAACTGCGAAATAGTGTTATATTGCAGAGTACCATATTTTGGCCATTTTTCACCGTTCTCCAAGGCATATTCTGGCCACCATGAATTACAATAATCAATCAACTTAGTTTTACGAAATCCTTCCCCAAAGTTACCTTGTTTCCAATGTGCTAATAAGCACCCCAAAGGAGAATTTTGCGGGATAGGGGTGTTACTGCCCAAAATCCCTTCAAGTTTCTCCATTTCAAAAATACCACAAATGCCGAACCCGCAACGCTTTCGCTTTTGTCTTACGGAACGGCGCCTAGGCTTACACCAACAGGAATTCCTTTAGCCCTACCAAGCGTAGCTTTCTCTGCGTCTTATTGGCAGGCACCCAAACCAAAGTAAAAAAGCACCTTACCTTTCTCCCGGGGATGTTTGTGAGCGGCGGAAGCGGTCGTGGCTGATGGGCTCCCCGAGAATCCCTCGGTGCCGGCTGGAGCGTGATTGAGTCGCGAACTCGCTCAGCAGCACTCACAAGGGTCCCTTCTGGGTTCGCCAAAATGTTAGCGTTCAAAAACATATAATCACGGAGCGATTATATGCGGTGCTTTTTATTAAGAGCTCTGGGAATCGGGGTATATTCAACCCAAATCTGACTCCGACCATACATCTGAAATGATCATGTTTTATACTCTATCGTTACATAACTTTCATGTTAATTATTAAACTTATATTGTTCTATTGTATACATAAATTTAGCCCCTCTCTGAATTTACAACATAGTTTCTCACTATTCTTCTTATGGTTATATAATAATTACATTTAATTACTAAACAATCATCACATCTAACAATTATATAATTTATCATACTGCTTACGCAGGTGCAGTTGATCTGGGAAAGCACAAAGCCTAACATTTTAGATTCTATCTTTAACTTTTTCCAGGGTTCCACTATCAGGGTGAAGTCGTGACTTAGGTTAAAGCTGCAAATGAAAATATGTGGTGTCTAGAAAGCAAATTATAATGGGCTGAATGACTATTTTCTGCTAAGAATCTCAAAGGGGATAATTACCTGACCCATCACCTTTACAGAGAACTCTAGCGTGAAGGTCTTGAATAATTAAATCTACTTTCCTTGAATCTTTATGGCTTGTGATCAAAATGTATTATTTCATTTCTGCTTTATAAAGCAAAAAAACAGATATATGTTCTCATCTCTAAGTAATGTCTATTCAATCACCACACACCTGTTTGAAACTTCTTAGAGACAATACTTGGGCTTGATTCACACCTCAGAGATCATGAAAGATGAAATTCTATACACATGGAATCCAATACAATAATTTCTGCATGGTCAAATTTCTGTAGTTTTTAAAAAATGGACTAAATCCAATGATTCCCTGCAAAACTGACACTCATTAAAAGTATCACCTCTATATGGGATCTTTTGGACTGCTAAAGACATATTATGGTTTTCGTGTCATGATCACGTAGAAACTTCTAGAAGGGATAGATAATATACATATATTCATCCATCCATTAAAAAAAAAAAAAAATATATATATATATATATATATATATATATATATACACGCTATTTTTCAAAGTTGGTTCATCACCTACATATAAGCCAATTTTAATTCATCTGGCTCTCAAAATTTACCCTCACTTACTTAGTAATATCTCATTATTTATCTTTCTTTGGGTGATAGCTCTGGGCTGGAATTTAATACCCAAATTTCATAAATTATCTCTGTGAGCAGAATAAAGATTTCTTAGAGTATATTAAAACCAAAACCTGTTATGTTGCTTTGTTCCAAATATATCCCCAGTCACTGATGCTATGCATGTAAACTGTCAAGAACAGACCAAAAAAAACCTATTTCAATATCTTGATTGATAAATTAGCATATGATGAATATGATAACCCTCCAAGGTGCTACAGCAATTTTGTTATGCAAATGATGAATTCAAGAAAGCATCAATAATCTTTTTGCTAATATCAGAGATTACAAATAAGAATGTTTTATCTGAAAGTTCTGCAGTAGCTGTTCTACTATTTCAAACAACTTCTAGTTTCCCAGGAAATAATAGGATGGCTTCTTTACTACTACAGATTTTCCTTTATATGACTAGCTCATTCATTACTGATAAAGATTGATTTTTTCTGATTACCTTCTCTATAGTTGATAAGAATCCTGCACAACTCACCTTTTATTTTTGCTGTAGGTGAGAAACCAAAGCTACTTTTTGTTGCTATGGTAACATTATTTTATAATAGCATTCCATTTCAGCTTTTATACTAAATTTGTTCACAATGTAGGAGGAAGAAGAAAGGAAGAAAACTGACATGAGAGCAAGAAAGTGAGGATAATTTTAAAAAACCCCAAAATATTCAAAATTAAGAGTAGCTTCTTTGAAGTTTTCACTCAAGGCGGGAGGAGGGAAGAACACCATGTGAAATTAAATATTAATGTTTTATTTGACAATATTTACAGTAAAAATGAAAAGGTATCATTAGACAGAAATTTCATTCAGGTATCTAGCCATCTATATGAAACACAAGAATCAGAGATAAAACTAATAAATAATGTAAAATACTGGGAAGAAAATAAGCAAAATAACCAAATTTGAAAGTTTCCAGTGAAAATAAGAAGTTGCAGAAACATCCAGAGATCCTGTTTTGCTCTTCTACATGCTATACTGTTTTAGTTACGAATTCTGTCAAAATAAGGTCATAGAGTTATTACAGTCAATAAAAAGGGTAATTCCTAGGTCTTTTTCAATTGATTTTAGAGACATTTAATTTGATACATAGCATGTATTTTACTTAACAAAAAATTGAGCTCAAATATATGCCTTAAATGTATGTTTCAATTAGAGTTTCTCTTGATAGCTAGTATGAAATACTGAAAGGAAAAATAGTTCAGCGTCCTTCATACTAGAATATGCAGAAAGAAATATTCCAGGGTTTGTTTTTCCTTCTGTTTCTTTTTTTTGCTTTTTTTTTTTTTTTTTTTGGCATTGCATTTCTTTGGAAGAATTTTACTTGTGTAGTGAAAAAAAATTGAATTATCTTTACCAGTAAAACAACTTTAACTTCCCCAATCTGGGATCAGATTCTGTAAAACCTATGAGTTTCAAGATCCTTCTATAATAAACCACTTGGTCCTGCATAAAGAGTAGATATGCCAGATCTGGCTCAACTTTTAATAGAGAATTTTGCCAAACAAACCACAAATAGATTGTGATTGTTGTTTTCTGTAGGCGAGACATTTCTCATCCTGAAAAAAAAGGACTGTGACAGCCTCAGTTTACAGTGAGGAGAAGAAAAAGTGGTATTACTGTTAACTTTATGGCAAAACAGATATTTTTTGTTTGGAGAAAATAAGTCAGTATCTTCTTCTGCACTAATTTCTTTAATGACTTTAATTAACCATTTGCTAATTCTAAGCAAAGGAACAATAAATGAAACGCTTCCAAATGTGGAATCTCAATGATATATGTTGAAAAACTTCTTTCTTTCATTATGTGGAAAACTTACTGGCTGTAAAGTTAAGGAAACTTTTTTTTTAGGCCAAATCACAGAAAATAGCTCTGGTCAAACCAAATGTACTTCCTATAACTTGTACAAATGAAAATGTGCGAATCATATTTACACACACTGTCACAATGCCACATGTCACTGATGGAATGACCTGACATTTCTGATTCTTTTTCGTAATGGAAGTGATGAAATTTTTCCAGTTTTGCGTTTTTCTTGTTGTTAAATTACTTATGTCTGCAACAAGAAAAATTCTAATTCAGTTCCAAATTTGGGTGTCCCACTGTTTCTATGTTTCTGGAAAATTTCCTTCAGCAAAAGTGTGCTGAGATGTTTATTAATTTTATTTTAACTGGACCCATTTTAGTCAAATTCAATTTATATTGAAAAATATCTTCCATCCCAACAAAAATGCATTTTTTTTCATATGTAAGTATCTAAAAGAACAATTAGACAAATAAGAAAACACTTGGATCTAAGTACAAACACACAGTACTACCAGACCCTCCTTGTCACCCCCCGATGAATCCAAGGTTGATCTGGTTTTTTTAGATTCTCAGAACAGTGTCACCAGGGAATTGCATGCAATATTTGGAGCATACACTACTTCAGGGCATGAATGTTCTAAAAATAAAAGCTGACACTATTGTGGTGTGCTTGAATGTGATTGACAAGATCAGCCAAGTCATAAAGAGTAAGACAAAATTGTTATGACACTGGGCAAGCTGCTTAAACAATGACTGAGAACAAGTTTTATTTGTATTCTGGGATTTTTTTTTTCCCCTATACATCCCAAAAATGGTCACTGTGAAATTTTAAGACTCAAATATATAATTTTTCTTTTGTTTCCCTGGATAAAAGCACTAATTCCATAAGATAAGGGACGCACACACACACACACACACTCATATATATATATATATATATATATAAAATTTTATCTTTCATGGGAAAGTGCAGTACTATTCTGTAACATTCATTAGGACAGAAGTTTCAGGATTTGATTCATCTCCTTGTGTTCTAGGGAATTCTTCATGGTTCCTAAGAAAAGGAGTGAACTATACAAGAGAGGGTTAAAAAAAACAAAATAAAGTCTCAGCACTTTGTTGAGTTGCTTAGAATCAACTTGAATTGTTAGTTTTGATGACAAATACCCTCCTCAAGGAGAAAATTTCGTGGGGTTTTGGAATGTTTTGGGATTTTTTTTCTGATTTTTTTTTCTGTTTGGCCTAATATAGTTATTTACATTTTTTTAATGCTCCTGAGTAGCTCCTGTGTGGTTTTTACTACACCTTGATGTATTAACATACATTAAAATGTGCAAAAATTAGACCAAACTAAGACAATACAGATTTTCTTTCTACCATTGACCTGAATTCAGCTGGGATAGTTAATTTCTTCTCAATACCTGGCATAAAGCTGTGTTTTGGATTCAGAATGAGAAAAATTCTGGTAACACACTGATGTTTTGGTTTTTGTAGGTCATGTTTATCCTAAGTCAAGGACTGGGGGTTTTGTGTGAGAGATAGAATATATTTGGTTTGTGTGGCCAGCTTTTAGGAGGGGTTCTACAGGAGTGGCATCTATGAGAAGCTGCCAGAAGATTTCCCTTAGTCTGACAGAACCAATACCAGCTGGTCCCATGACTAATCCTTCACCATCCAAGGCCAAGCCAATCAGAGGTGGCAGAGGTGCCTCTGCAATAAAATATTGTCATGATTTAAGAAACATATTTCTCAGTTTTATGTTCCCACTGAAGCACTCCAAACCATGTGCCACTCTATCATTCTACCTCCTGCTCACCCTCCTGCTGTAGCGGGCTGAAGAGAATTGAAGGCACAAAAGATAAAAATCACTGGTTGAGATAAAAACAATATACTGAAAACAGCAATGAAATAAGACAATGAACAGTAACAGAAACAATGCTAGTGACAGTGTACCAGAAAAAAGGTGGATGAATCCACACACTATTGCTTATCCCCCATGCAAAACCCCTGACAGTGCCTGACTGCTCCCTCTGCCAGACCCAGAAAGGAGCTCTTTCCCCACCTCTGGAAAATGATGTGAGGTTGTACGGAAAAACCTCAAAGTCCTAGTCATGCCCCCTTCTGGCTGCTACAACATTTAAGCCTTAAGGCTTTTTAAGGAGAAAAGCAAAAGATACAGTGCAGAAGTAATTGTTCTCAGAGAAGAGCAGGATGAGTATATGTGAGATGAACAGCTCTGCAGACACCAAGGTCAGTGGAGAAGGAGGGCAAGGAGGCTCTCCAGGTGCCATAGCTGAGATCCCCCTGCAGCCCAGGGTGAAGCAGCAGTGCCCCCACAGCCCATGGAGGTCCCCAGGGATGCAGAGATCCACCTGCAGCCATGCAGGAGACTCACACCAGAGAACATGGATGCCTGAAAGAAGGCTGTGACCCCATGGGTAGCCTGTGCTGGAGCAGGCTTCAGGTGGGGACCTGCAAACCCAGGGAGAGAGAAGGCCATGCTGGAGCATGTTTCTTGGTAGGACTTGTGATCCCCTGAGGAACCCACACTGGAGCAGGCTGTTTTGGAAGGACTGCACCCTGTGGAAATGTGACCCACATTGAAGCAGTTTGTGAACTGTGGCCTGTGGAAAGAACTCACGTTGCAGAAGTTAATGGAGAACTGTCTCACATGGAAGGGACCTCATGTTGAGCAGAGGAAATACTCTTCTCCCTGGGCAGTGGCAGACACAACCTGTGATGGACTCAGCATAACCCCCATTCCCTGTCTCCCTACACTGCTGGAGGAGAGGAAGTAGAGACCAAGAAGAAGGTAGGGATGGGGGGAAGGTGTTTTAAAGCTGCTCTGATTCAAATTGGTAATAAATTCAATTAAAGTCTGGTTTACCCTTGATAGCAATCGATTTGTGATTTCTCCCTGTCCTTATCTCAACTCATGAACCTTTCACTGCATTTTCTTTCCCTTATCCAGTTTTGGAGGGGAGTGATAAAGCAGTTTTGTGCTTACCTGACATCCAGACAGGGTCAGCCCACCATAACAGCATTTGTAGGACAATGGCAGTTGTGACTGTGGATTTTATAGAAAAATAGCAACCAAAACCCAACGCTATATGTAGCAATTTACATTTGATTATTGCAGAAAGTGTTCAAATTTACATATTAAAAAAAAGCACACATGAATGTGCAGTAGAAAAAGTTTGGAAAAGATGAATGGGAAAGGAATAGAACCCTACTTTCTTACTTTAATTTAGTAAAACTAAAACTTTCCATTAAATATCTCCTTCTTCAGGTTTTCATAATTCATTTTCTCACATAATGGTTGTCCCAGAGCTGAAATGTCCATTTAAAACTTTCTGCTCATAATTTGATACTGCCAGAGCCAGCAGCACCTGCTGATTCCCAGGGTACACCAATAAGTGCAGTCTGCAGGCTGAAACAGCTGGCACTACTGTTTAACATGATCAGGATTTACACTTAAAATGTAATCGGTATTATATTATGTTTCAGTAAGTACTTTTCATCATGTGACCATCTGCTTCTGCAGTTGCAATTTAGTGTTTCCCTTGATAGCTGTCTCCAAAAAACCAAAAAAATCAAACTCAAACCAAATGAAGGTCATGCTGGGTATTCTACAGTAAGCCTTTTTATTGAACACTAAGGAACACAATTGCCTACTGTGGTTTAGACCTGATGGGCAGCTCAGCACCACACAGCCACTTGCTCACTTGCCCAGTGAGTTAGGGAGGAGAATGCAAAGGGTAAATTCGGGAAAATTCAAGGGCAGAAGTAAAGCCTGTTTAACAAATTAACAAAAGCTGTGCATGCAAGCAAAACAAAACAAGGAACTTTTTCACCTCTTCTCATGAGCAAGCAGGAAAGCCAGACTCCATCACGTGTAGCTTTTACTTGGAAAAAAACCACCATCACTCCAAACATCCTCCCTTCCTCCTTCTTCCCCCAGCTTCAGTTTGTGTCCCCTGTCACAGCTGTGATCTCCCTGAAATCCTTGTGCACCCCCAGCATGAGCAGTGGTGGGGCAGCATGAGAAGCAGGAAAGGCCTTGATGCCTTACAAGCACTAAATAATTAAATAATGAAGACATTCCTGTGCTATCAACATTGTTCTCTTGACAAATCTAAAACATTACACCATATTAGTTAAGTGAAGAAAAGTTACTCCTCTATCCCAGCCAAAACCAGTAAGCCTAAGAACAAACATTGGCTTCTTAAATATCACTAAGGGTACCATTTATACTTCACAGACAGGCCCAAGCAATATTTAGAAACTAAGCTGAAAACTGATATCTGAAATTTACCCATTCATAGCAGCAAAAATGTTTTTAAAAAAAAAACAAACCAACAAAACCAGACCCAGGACATTTGCCACAAAAAGTTGACAGACAGAAGTGGTCCAGTATAATGTATAAATTATTTCCTGACTAGATCACATGGATAATTTGGATATGTTCTTGGGAAGTGGAGAACATGAATATTAGTCCACTTAGAGACAGGATGATTTCTGCTACTGGAAAGAACTACAGTTACCTATTGGTCAACAAAGGTAAAATCTGATAATTGGCATTATGAGAACTTCAAAAGAAAAAAGTGTTTTGCTTTTTTTAAAGGCAAGATATATGCACCAACTCTAAAAGTAGTATTGCAGAGTAAAGGAAGTTCTGGCTCAAGCACTCTAAGGTTTGAAGGGGAGATCACAGTTAACTCTTACTAGGTCTTAGAAACACAAAAAAATATTCTGAAACTGAACAGAAATAAATTGAAAACCCAATATATGGGTAGTGTGCTAAACCCCATTAATTGAAATATTACAAAACCATCATATTTTTAGCAATGTTCTTAGATATTTGGAAAAAATATCTAAAATAATTCTTTTTTTTTAATATAAAGCAAAAATGTGGTTTCCTGTGTTGTTTCTGTCACTTGTGGACAACACTAAGCTGAGAGTGTATGTCGATCTGTTGGAAGGTAGGAGGGCTCTGCAGAGGACTTGGAATGGTTGGATGGATGGGCAGAGTCCAGTAAGATGAAGTTTAATAAGTCCAAGGGTCAAGTCCTGCATTGTGGCCGCAATAACCCCCTGCAGTGTTATAGGCTGGGGATGCTGTGGCTGGACAGTGCCCAGGCAGAAAGGGACCTGGGGGTGCTGGTTGACAGCTGGCTGAACATGAGCCAGCAGTGTGCCCTGGGGGCCAAGAAGGCCAAGGCCATCCTGGCCTGGATCAGGAGCAGTGTGGCCAGCAGGAGCAGGGAGGTCATTCTTCCCCTGTACTGGGCACTGGTGAGGCCACACCTTGAGTGCTGTGTCCGGGTCTGGGCCCTCAGTTTGGGAAGAATTCTGAGACACTTGAGCACATGCACAGGAGACAACAAGGCTGGAGAGGGGCTTGGAACACAAGTCCTGTCAGGAAAGATTGAAGGAGCTGGAGTTGTTTAGCCTGGAGCAAAGGAGACTCAGGGGTGACCTTATCACTCCCTACAGCTCCCTGAAGGTGGTTGCAGTCAGTTGGGGGTTGGTCTCTTTCTCCAGGCAGCAACTGACAGAACCAGAGGACACAGTCTCCAGCTGCGCCAAGGGAAATATAGATTGGATATTAGGAAAAAGTTTTTTATGGAAAGAGTAATAAAGTATTGGAATTGTCTCCCTGGGGAGGTGATGGAGTCACCATCCTTGGATGTGTTTAAAAAAAGCCTGGATGCGGCACTTGGTGCCAAGGTTTAGTTGAGGTGTTAGGGCATGGGTTGGACTCGATGATCGTGAAGGCCTCTTCAAACCTAGTGATTCTGTGATTCTGTGAAGTTACGTCACAAAAAAATTTGTAATTATTGTCTTAATCCTGATAAAGAAAGAAATAATTATTCTGCTCTTCTGCAAGTAGGAAGAGTTCTATCAGAGCCTTGCACTCCTGTTGAGAATGAGATATTCTGACACTGGCTAACCAGAGACAAAGTCTTGCCAGCTGCAGACAATTTGTATTTTGAGGCAATTTTGGTGGTGCTGCAGACCAACAAAGACATTCCATAGCAGTAATTTTGTGGTAACTCTAGTCTGACCCCACGGACTGAATGTCCTTTAGCAACTGGAGCATTAAACGGCACTTTTTAGTGCATCTTTTAATTTGATTTCAGCCATGATGAGTAGAGGCAGTTGAGGGATTTTCTTTGAAAGCACAATTCTGACACCAAAAAGAAAAAAATAACAAATCTATATATATGAAAATACCGTTTGTGCTCCTCTTGTAAAGCTGGAAGTGTATTATTTTTGCTGTATTTGAATTTTTAGCGTCTGTAGCAGTATTTAAAAGATTGTGAGCCTGATTAAAGTTTAGTTATAATAAAATTGAAAAAAGTTATACAATCAAAGTTTAGAAAAAGAAAATATCTTTTTACTGAATTGCTTTTTAAAGCCCTATAAGAAGAAAATTGCTTCATTTTTTGATTATTGAGGTTTTAAAAATTTACCTTCATAAGAAAACTTAGCTGAATCATAGACTGCTAGCTCAAAACATAACAGAGCAGTACACCCATCATAGTGCCTATTTTTATGGTATATTCTTCACACCACATTTTCAAAACTTCCTGTGGCAACTACATTTGTTATTTGCACAGCAGACAGCTTGCCAGCTTTAATTATAATCCACATGCAATTATAAGTTAGTTGTTGAACAAACAGGAGAATCTCAGTGAATGTATAACCAAGTGTTTGGTTATATTAAAAGTTGTTTGTTAGGGCTAGTAAGGGATTATTTTCTTTATTTCATTACTGTGGTGATAACATTTCTATTTACCTGCACTGAAATGTATTTCATTACGTTCTATAAAGGTCCTTCTGCAGTTTTTCAGTTCTGCTGCAAATTCCTTGAAATGAAAAAGAAAATTTAAACATTTAGATTACTTTAACAAGGACCAAGAAAGAAAGAACGTGCAAATATATAAATAATCAAGTCCCCAAGCAATAAAACTCATGCATGATTTGTTGTACTGTATACACCCATGTAGCACTTTATTTGGAATTTAGGTATCATGACTGCAGAAAAGGGAATAAAGAGAATCTCTTATTCAATGGCTAGAGATGCTCAGGTAGGGAAAATAAATGTCTGCCCCAAGGTCATGGTCACTTCTGTTGAGAACTAGAAGAAATACTACTTGTCAAGTCTCCTTTTCCCAAAAGCTAGACTTTAGAGTTTTATACTGAAAAGAAAAAGAATCTGTAGTATTTAGTTTCCCTCTTTCTGTATTAGTATTTACTCCATAAGAAAAGTCTCTTGAAATTCTGCAACTTCTAGACTAGCAGAAAATATCCCTTGAAGATTAAAAAAAAGCATTGGAAGAGTTGCCTGATAGACATAAATTAGCTCATGAAACCTAAGTGGATATTTATTTTCAAAAAAAATTGCAAGTGTATATAGAATGACTCATAGAACATTAAGGGGTTGGAACAGACCTTAAAGATTGTCTAGTTCCAGCCCCCCTGCCATGGGCAGAGACACTTCCCACTAGACCAGATTGCTCAAGGCCTTATCCTACCTGGCCTTTAACACTGCTAGGGGAACTCACAACCTCCCTGAGCAACCTCTTCCAGTGCCTCATCCCCCTCACAATAAAGAATTTTTTCCTAATATGTACCTTAATTTTCCTCTTTCAGTTTGTACCATTACTTCTTGTCCTGTCACTACAGTTCCTGCTGAAGAGTCCTTCTCTGGCTTCCCTACTGGTCCCCTTCTGGAAGGTGCTATGAGGTTTCCAACCATCTCTTTTCCAGGCTGAAGCTACCACCTTTCTTATCCTGTTTTCATAGGGGAGGGCATTCAGTGCACTTCTAAATTTCATGGCCCTACTCTATTATTGCTCTAATATTATTATATTATTGCCCTAATATTGCTCCAATATTAAAATTAAATATATGAATGTATGATAAGTAAATCTGGTTATAAGAAGTCCGGCATCCCTGATTTATTTCACTTCTGTGATGGTGTCTTGCCTTTGCAATGCTTATGAAGAATAATTTTCTTTTTTTGTTACAAATTGTATACACATTGATTACAATGGAATGGAACCCTGGGCACAGCATTACTCTGTCCTAGGGGCAGAATCCAGTGTTTCGAGTTGTGAAGTTCTATCACATTATTAGGAGGATATGTACAATTTGAGAAGAAACTCCTGATCCATAAATAGAAAATTATTTTCCAGTACTGGCAGTGATTTTATGGGTTTTCCACAATGGACTTATAAGTGACTTGCAGTGGACTAACATGTGATTTTAAATTTACTTCATGTTTTACATACAGACTGTGAATTTTAATTCTTCACTGAATTTTTGAATTTGTAACAAGTATATTCTGTTTTACACAGAGCTGCAGAAGAAAAACTTAGTCTACACCAAGTTAAAGGCAGCTCACCTACCATGTAACATGATAGTTTGGCTGTAAAACATGTAAATAAAATGAGTCTCAGTCATATTTAAGGCAAATAATTCAGGTAGGAATATTATGAATGAATTACAGCACTTGTGATGCACACTATATATATTTACTGGCTCCAGAGAGATGAATGCATGCTTTGGGAAAGGGGGTGAAGTCCCTACTATTTACTGTCTGCTGGGGATGGGAATGAACTTATGGTACTGTGAGCTGCTCTCCTGTCAGTAGGTTGGGATGTTGAGCTGAAAAAGTCTTCCTGAGGTGCTGGCTGTAGTCCTCTTCTTTCATGGGCAAGCATACTATACAATGCAATTTATAAATTAAACAAGCTTCTTAACAACAATTGAAGAAATCTCTATCCATTAGAAAACTTCCATAACTACTCTGATAGTAAATAAAATATTTAATTTCTGTTCTGTTTACTCATGACAAATTGATACCCATTTATTCTTTTTACTTATAGTTTAAATAGCTCACATATCTTCCTAGTGTTTATTTTTTCTGCTTTTCCAGACCCACCCCCCAACCCCCATATATTTAGATTGAACAGTCATGTAAGAATTGGATTGGACCCTAATTTCCCAGGTTTAATGAGCCAAAGCTTCTATTTCTTCCATCAAGATAAATCTCCATTATCCTTATTATTTTGTAAACCTTCTGTGCACTGATTCCGGTCAAATGCAGCTCTCTGGATGCAGGTGACCTTGCAAATTTTTCCCTTTTTTGGAATGTTAGCTGCAAGTCATAACTGAATCATTGACTGAATCATATTGTCTATTAATTATATCCTCCACTCCTTTATCCAGGTATGTCATTAACAGCTCTCTTTTTAATTTTTTTCCTCCTTTTTACCCCCAGTTAATCTGAAATCTTTTGCGAATTATCACTTACTCTTGACCAAGGGCTAACCACATTTTCCAAAACTACTTTTTTGTGTCCAGCTTCTCTGTAAAATTTTCATATTTACCTAGACAATGTCTAAATATGTATCACATTTTATTTTAGCAACTATTTGATTAATGAATATGACACAACACTGTGGAATAACTGGCCTCTACTATTTATTAATAGCATTCATCCTTTAATATATATTGTTTTGAAACTGTGAATCTCCCCTGAAGATAATTTATGATATCATGTATTTCTCTAGTAGATTCATACCAAAACTTGACCTATGAAAATATGTACAAGCTTTTAATTCCTTTGGCTTCATCTGAACTATGACAGTGTTGGAGCTTTAAGCAAGGCAAGCAAAGTAAAACTTTATCAACAATTTTGGATTTCTTCAACTCAACATGCACAAGACTGAGTAGATTGTAGAAATGAGCTCAGTGAGAGAACTAAGTTAGACTGTGCAAATTTTATGAGAGTTCTTTATCATTTATGGGGAATTGGACTGTGAAGAATGCAGTGAGGTAGAGGAACTTCTAGATACTTTTGCTTGTTAGTACTCTATTATTCACATCTTCATCCTATTAAGGATAGATCACTAATATTCACCAGTACAAAACATTTATTTCAGTCCATTCCAGTACTGGGTTTATATGATGAAGTTTTGGTAGCAGGAGGCTGCAGGTGTGTCCTGTGTGAGAAGACATTATGAGCTACCCCTGTGTGAGGCACAGATCACTTCAGCTGGCTCCAAAACAGAGCCACCACTGGCCACAGCTGATCCCACCAGCAATACTGATGGCACAATTCTGATAACATATCTAAGAAACGGGTAAAACGCCCTGTGTGGTAGCTCTGCAAGAAAATGAAAAAACATGCAAGAAACAGTCCAACAGAAACTTGGATCAGTGAAGGAGGGGAGGAGGTGTTCTGGGCATGATAGCAAACATTCCTCTCAAGCTCAAGAGGAAGACCATGGTGAAGCAGGCTGTTTTTCTGTAGTCCATGAAGGAGAAGACAGATGTAACTTTGGAAGAGGCTTCCTAATCCAGCAACAGGAAGTGTCTCATTACAGGGAAACGAGATACCAACATCTATGCAAGAGACACCGAATTCAATTTGGATTCCTGTAGAAAGCTAGCTACAAAACATGGGGTATAGATTGCAAACACAGCCTCAACTGGCAAAATTGAGAACTTGACTGTGCTGAAAATAAAATGTTAAAGCCAGTCCCATAGTCTCCTGCAGTAACTTGTCAAACTTAAAGCATACAGAATTCTAATTACAAAAAGAGTAAATTTCCTTCTCAGTTCCCCTCACCCAGCCATTATATTGGTTTATATGTGAAGTACACGCAGTATATACCTCCATTACAAAATGCATTTAAATCTTAGGAAGCCAAATAAGCATCAAAACTTGGATAAAGGTGATCAAAACCTTATGACTCACATATGGTTTCCAGAAGTGCTCAACATCTAGACTGAGCTGGGCAAAAGACTGACTATTTGCAAAACGGCCTAATGTTTTATCTTCATGGTTTTAATGAATCCTTAAAGGAAAACATGATTCATTTCCCTGAGCAACAATTAGCTTAGGAAGTCATCTTCATATGATTACATTTTGCTGCAAAGGCTAAGATTAATCTGATCATATTTTTAATTTTTTTTCCTTGTACTCATTTTGTTTGTCCTACTGTTCTCTGTCAATGCCAAGTTGCTTATATGATTGTTAGCATCCTGTCTCTTTCTCTGAATTAGGATTTCAGTAAAAAGCTTTCAGCCTATGGGAACAAAAACCAATCTAGATAAAGTCTAGTGTTTATCAATATTGAGAAACTCTGGGCAGTCTGTCAGATATATTACTTCAGATTTAATTCAGTTAGAGAACAATAATGTGTGACTTAAAATTAAAATATGCTATTCAGAAAATGTCAAAGTTTGTCAAAAGTTCTTATCTCCATAAAAGACAATGAACTCTGTGTCTTTACGGATGTATTTTAAGCTTGAGAGAATGTATAGCCATCTTCAGGACATTTTAGATTTGGAAATATGACTGAAAGAATAAAACGGACACCTTGAAATGATTGAACTAAAACATCAGCTGGGTCTCTCCACCACGCCCAGGGAATTCAGATCCTTATCATGTCTTGAGTATCTTAAATTTTAGATATTTGTAATGGAGTAAAATTTTACCCACATTTTCTGTGGGTCATTAAAAACAATTCACCTTGCTTGTCAAAAGTACAAATTGGGAAGAATTAATATTTTTGGTGGTGATCTACCCTATCAAAAGTAAAAGAAAAATCAGTTCAGATTTGCAGTGAAAAGATATTCTATATAAATAAGGACCAAATATATAGACATAATTCAAAGCTGAACACCAAGAAAATTTTTATTTAAAACTGTTTAGATTTTGTCATAGCCTCTGGAAGTAACTTTGCTGCATGACTCATTGTTTAGAAAAAAGAAGATGTAGGAGATAAAAAATGGGACAGAATATACAATACAAACAAGTCCTTGGATCAAATTCCATGGCTGATGAAAGATTCAATTTTCTAGATTAATAAAGAAGAATTTAACACCTTATTTTCCTGAAGACAGACCTCTTGTGTTGGGTGAACTTTCCATTGAGCACATGAGCTGTAAGTCCTCGGGTGTAAGAAATCAGAGAAGGAAGGCAAAACTAGCATGGCTGAATCAAGACCTGCTGGTAAACTAAGGGCAAGGAGGAATTGCGCAGGAGTGGGAGAGGGGCAGGTGCCCTGGGAAGATAGGGATGCTGCCTGGTTGTGCAGGGGTTAGGTCTTAAAGGCAAAGGTTAATTCTGGATGAATTAGAAGTTGCAACAGTGACATATTTAGTCACTGACCTATATTTTTTTTTACTTTTAGGGAACACACATACCATGTATTTTAGCTGTAAAGAACTTCCATTCTTTGAGGAATTTATAAACTTGCTCAGCTTATAAACAAGCTCTCATTAAAAATAAAATAATGATTTCCCATGTAAGGATAGGAAACTAAGCTTACTAAATAAATTTTAGATGTAACAGCAGTAGACACTCTCTTCTGGGATCAGATTAGAAGAAAGCACTGCATGTAGTTAAATATTGGTATCCTTGCCTTTTCAATATACTTAATTACAATATTCTATTCATTTCATATGCAAACCTATGTTCAAACATGAGTGTCAAAAGTAAATCTATGATCATCAAAAGTCACCTTCTGTGTGTGCATATTGCAGAATGATTCCAAAAGTCAAAATTATGTTTCTTGAAAGCTATCTGATCTAATTTTAAATTCCAGTTCTTGGCTTATCCACTGCCACCTGTGGTGAGTGTTTCAATGTTTAATTATCTTCACTGCTAGGAAACCATATCTTATTTAAAGCTTAATTTTATCTCACCTTAAATTCAAGGCATTGGATCTTGTCATCCCTTTATCTGCAAGACTTAAAAAAGGATTATAATTGCTTGTACATTGTGCATAGTGACCAAGTTATGCTTCCCATACTTCCTTTCACAAAATGACCAGACTGAAGCCTTCCAGTCTCACAGCTAAGGCCTTCTCCAGGTATTTAAATACTTCTTACATTTCTTCTGTTGACTGTCTTCTATATTTCTTCTTCAAGTTTTGTCATCTGAATCAGACTTTACATTGTAGAAACAAGCTTTCCTTGTTTCTCTTCCTCTCAATTTTTATAAAAAAAATATACTCTGAAGACTGCAGTAACCTTTATGGCAGCCACAACACTGAACATAAAATTCATGGGGAAATGGCCATTTATGAACACTTTCAACTTCTTCTCTGAGTTGTTGTTAACCTTGCCTGAAGTTCCCCGTCCTAAAAACACTGTTTATGTTCTTTCCACCAAAAATGTTATTACATTAAGATTCTTCTACTAAAATATGTTTGGCTCAACAGTTGGAATAGTTTGGATCACTCCATAAAATTTATAACTGCTTTTTATTTACTGGCCTATAAATGTGTGTCACATGAAAATAGTATTGCAGAGGCATTTTATAAACTCGGTAGCAGTGAAACCATTGGGAAAGATAAAAGAGCAATGTTACTACCAACATGCTTTGGAGAGCTATCAGCAAGAATGTTTTAATCTAAAAGCACTGGTTAACTCAATTGAATAGATATATAAAAATTTGAAATGTATTTCTAATTAGATAAATTTTATCTTCAGATTTTGTTATGCACCTTCATAATCCATCCAGAAGCAAACAGCAAAAGAAAGGTACTTGATGACGCTTAATTTTCATTAGATATTTCTGAAAGCATTAACAGTAATTTGTCATTTTTGTTATTTTTTAATAAAAAATTCCTAAATAGCTGTTCAGTTACTCTGGTGTTAGGCTAATACAACTGGAATTCCTTTGGACAACATTTTTCTGTCATCTGTGGTCGGTTGCTTTTCTTCAAAAAAAATATATAATAGCTTTTCGACCTGTGAAGGACTTGTATATTCTACCTTTAATTCTCTCTTGTGCTCTTTCTCCCCTTATTAGGAGCACTATATATTTCATATATGAAGGTGAAGGTGAAACTGTTGATGGTGAAAGGTTACATTAAAATGTGTATTATTTTTGAAAAAAGTAACAACAAATAAAATAATACTAAAATAGTAGAAGCATATAAATGATCACTGAAAGGATCTTCAGGATATCTGAGTCCTACTTTCTGCTTGAAAGAGTACTGTCACCAACAATTGCCACTCAAGATCAGTTCACCCAGGAAAAATCTAACCAAAATTCCAATTTTTAATAGACTTTTTAGATGAGTACTCATAACCAACACTTTCTAGCCAGGACTTTAAAACCTTGGATTATGTGCATCTCCACAATCTCTCTGGCTAGCCTGATTCAGCACTTGTGCACTCACTTGCCAGGGATGAATTTTTTGTGTCCTATTGTCCAGTGTAAACAACACAAACCTCAAAGATGTCCCATTTCTGTTCTGCATGTCAATAACAAGAACAGTTTGGCTTAATCATCTTCATTTCTTCAAGAAGATTTATGTAGGTTTTGCCTTGCCCCCTAGCCTCTGCTCACAGAGTTAAGTAAAGCTCTCCTTTAACAGCAGATGCTCATGTTCTCAACCACCTCAGCAGCAGAGCCTGGCCACTCAATGTCATTCTTAAATCAGCCTGGGCAGGAGGATGGCATTCCATTCCAGGTACAGCTTCCCCAGAGCTATGAAGAGGGAAATGATAAAAACTCCACTAGCATAACTGAAATTCAATATGTTTCTTCTTGCAGAGCCCTGAGATTAATCACAGTCTCTCTGGATTAACACTGGCATTTTAATGGTTCCCTCTTATTCAGCATCAGCTCATTGCTGGGCTCCACTGAGGGCTGCCAATCAGCCAAATAATTTAACATTGTCCCTACAACTGGAATAGTCCATTCAATTTTAAGTCCTATTTACAAAGGCCTGCTTATCCTTCCCAGTTTTTGAAATTATTAATTATTAATCTTATCATGTAGTTTCTTTTAATATCTAAAACTTGTTTCTCTATTACTGAAACAAAAAGGTGCAATATGTCTGCACATGGTGAGTTTTAATTTCTGTAAATCAAGGGTTATATGTCTCGATTAAAGCTCCCAAATTATGTAAGTGGTCAGTGCTCTTTGTTGTGGAAGAATAAGAGTTACATTAGATTACTAATTTTTAAGCTGGAAATTTACAGCTTAAAAATGACTGTTTCAGATGGGAGGCAAGGAATAACTTCATAAAAGTTATGATTTATAAGATTTTAAAAAAATCTATAAAGCAGGAGTAAAAATGAAATAGAGAACAAGGACAAAAAAACCAGATTAGTATAAAGGATGGGGTCAGAGTAAAAGTACAATCCAGCAAATAGGTTAACAAGTTATTTTATTTCATTGAGGAGATATTGGTAAAGGGAGAAAGTAAGAGAATAAGAGAAAAGCTTATAAATTATGAGGGAGATAAAAAAATATTTTATTTTCTATCGCTGTTCCGGAATATAGGTAGTATTAATCCATAATAGGTTAAAGGAGAGACTTCATTGTGACACAGTCAGTGCTTGTCAGTCTTTTGTAATCCTTTGAACAATTCCACATCTAGTGAGTGACAAACACATTGGTTGCTTTCATAAATTGCCCACAGTTCATTCATCAAATAACAAACTTACAGTAATAATGAGAACTCTGTGGTCTCAATCCAAAGCCTACCAAAATTAATAGAAGCAATTCAAACAGGAGTGTTCACAGCACCTTTTCAAAATATTTCCAGAAGCAGTCAATGACTGACTCTAAGCCTGACAAGAGTATTATGTCTAAAGAAAAATCTTGATAAGTTCTTTCCTAAATAGCATCATGAAATGTATTTCTGAGTTGGAGGGGCTGTGTGTGTGTGTGTGTTGTTGGTGGATGATTGGCTTATTGGGGAGTGTACAATTTGAAAATGAAAAAAAAATTAAAAAGATAACATTAAAAACATTAAGTAGATTGAAGGAATATTTATATTGTCTGCTTCTGCTAAAAAAAATCTTTTGAATTTATGTTTTTAATTTATTTTATCCCTGTATTGCCTTTTTCCAATGTCTTTAACATTGTAATAAATAGGGCTGCTTTTTAAAATGTGGATTTATGTGCCCTCAATATTCCTAATAAATCAGAGGGCCAAATTCTGAATTAAAAAAATCAAAATATAATGTACTTTTTGCTAGTATATCTGGCAGAAAGATGAAGGTTCACAGAGAGAGGAGCATCGAGGACTGATGACAGGTGGGGGTCCCCAGAATGTGCCCTGCTCTATCTTACTCCTTTGCACAATAACTGATCTGTGGTATCCTTGCCTCCTCTTGACTACCTGATTTGCAATTCCCTAGCAAATTTCTGAAGAGTAATTTATAAAAGATAATTCAGGAGATGTTCAATTTTTATGAAATGTTGCATGAAGGTAATGAAGCTCTGACCAAGCTTTCAGAAATTGTTTGTACATATAGTTAATGTGTTTGCAGAGCACCTAATGACATTTAATTAAACATATCATAATCTGCCTGAAGCAAGGGTCTTTACAACAAAAAGGGGGTCGTAATGATAAAAAAATATTTTGACTAGGCTTTTAATTTTCTGGCAACATGAATATGCAGTCCAGAATGTGCAAAATTTTATGGAGATGGATTAGGGCTAGAATCTTTTAACCACAGAATGTAAAAATGAATAAAAGAAATGAAATAATTATTTTATTTCTAAAGAAATGTGGTCAGAATTTCTAACCAGTTAAAATTGGAAAGTCTACAATTTTTGATGAAATTGTGGAAAAAAACCATATACAAAAGTGGGAAAAAAATATACAAAAGTATAAACATGCAGATATATTTACATAGAAGTAAACATAATGTGCTGTATAATCTCAATTAGTGTGTCCAGTTGTAGGGCCATGAATTCAAGAAGGACATTTTTGTGCTAGAGCAAGTCCAGAAAAGGATGACAAAGATGGTGAAGGGAGCTGTGGTAATTTAGCCTGAAAAAAGGAGTCTTATGGGTGGCCTTACTCTACAACTACCTGAAAGGAGGCTGCAGCCAGGGGGGGTCTTCTCCCAAGAAATGACTGACAGGATGAGAGGACGGAGTCTCAAGCTGCACCAAGGGAGGTTTAGGTTGGACATTGAGAGAAATTTCTTCATGGAAAGAGTGATTAAACACAGGAATGGACTGCCCAGGGAGATGATGCCATCACCATACCTGGATGTTTTAAAGACTGGATGAGGTATAGTCTAGGTGACACAGAGTGTTTTTCAGTCACAGGTTGGACTCAATGATCCCAGAGGTCTTTTCCAGACTACTTGATTCTATGCTTCTGTGATTCTGTGAGAGAATGCCTAAAAACTCTTTTGTCTTTTCCAAACTCTGTTACCAGGTGCCGTGAAAGACAGCAGTGTTCCACAGAAACATATTTTAATACTTTTGGACCTGCACAATTTACCACTCTTTATGGAAATATAGCGCAAGCTGAAAGGAATCAGAAGTGATTAACAGAAAAATGAAGCCCCAGCCTATTGCCAGATTCTCATGTGCTGTGGGGCTACTAGAAGAAGGCCTGCACAGTCAATATTCAGACAGTATTTTGCTTCAAATTTTAGAGTTTGGGACTGGAGTTTTGGATTTATGTATATTCTGTCTCAGTTGATATACTGTTGCTGTCCAGATCCTACATCAAGACATCATAAAGATGTGCACTAACCTTCCTCACTAACATTTCCATTTCCAGGGAAGGCATTTCACACACACAAGTAGTATGGAAGCCATGGTGTGAAAAGTGCTCACTTCCCAGGCTTTTCTTTTTATCACACATGAGCTGCACCAGTGTCAAAACTTTTGTAGTAAAAATTACTATTCTTTTTCCCAGGGAAATGCTGGCTTTTTTGCTCTTAGAGAGAAGAGATCCTTTTACCTTTAACTTCTTTCAGCCACTCCTTACAGTCTGTAGGGGTAAGTCCTGGCGCCCTATACTTTCACCTAGGTCCCATTTTTATTCATTGCACACCTGCCCATTGGAGAGAGAACAACCTGAAGCCTTGGTCTCATGGAAGTGACAATGTCACCATACACCACATGTATGCATGTCACAATTTCATTTTAATGTCCATTATGGGCTGAAATTTGTTCTAATTCTTTTTTATTTCTAACTTCTTTCTTGTTTTCTTCCTAGAGGGCATCATGCATTTCAATCTTGTCATGGACCTGAACATCAAATCTGCTTAGGTCAATCCACTAAACTGTAAACTAACAAACAATATAATAGCCTGAATTTTAACTGTGGAAAATAATCCCACTCTCAGTAAAGCAAACAAAGATGTCTAATACATCTTTGTATTCTACAAATAAAGAAAAGTCTGTCATTTTTCATTCAAAAACCATGTAGTCAGAAATTTTATTACAAATATTGTTTTGACTAACGCTTTCAAAAACTACTCCTCAAACAGTAAATGTACAGTCTGTACTAGGAAGAGGGCATTAGAGGTACAAATTTATGATTTTATGTTAAAACTTAAATACATGTTCTCTCTTATTCCAAATTTAATAGAGATAAAATCTTTGTTGTTTTGGGAGGATATTATAAAACATTATTATGTTCCTTGAATTCAGTCTTTAAGTCCCATTAGTTTACTAATTCAACTATAAAATTTTTGTCCGCTTTCTTCCTCCAAGCTGTTGATGAATTAAATGATCAATAAAACTCTAGGAAGATTTAATAATACTATGACTAAGTTAGCATTTTGAATACAAAAAAAAAAAAATCAAAATGCAAGCAAATCCTACATCTCCTTCTGCCAACATACAAGATTTTTGCTAATTTTAACTAACCTGTGTTTTGCAAACAATTTTTGCAATTTTTCAGTAAGAGTATAAGAGTATTTAGGATAACATTTCTGCATCCACGTATGTATTAAAAAAGAAGTATCAAATATAATAATGTCATAAATAAAGAACTTCCCAACCTATTAAAATTTTTCCCAATATTGAGTAATGGATCAGTATTTGCAATCACCACTTTCATGCATATGTGTTCGTAAGTCCTTTTTGGAACACGAAATATTAGAGCTTCATCCAGATTTCAAACTCCTAGCAGAATGAACAATACACTAGACTACTTCCAACTCTGAATGGCAATTGCATAGTCTGATAGGCCAATATCAAAATGAGAAACTTAAGAACTAAGTGAATCCTAGGGAAACCCAAGAATGACCTGCAATAGTGAAAGGATACCAGTCCCAGCCCCTAGAGCATGTGCATTTGTTTCTTTCCCTTTAGTTTGGCTGTGCTGGTGTTTGTTCTTCCTTGCCCAGTATCTTGCACTTGGGGATCATTACCTCACTTGCACTATGGAGGGCATCCTTAAAAATCTGCCAGCTCTGTTCTGCCTGCTTGTTCCTGAGGACATTTTCCCAGACAATACTGTTGAGTATATCCTTGAGGAGCTGGAATGGGTCCTGACTTTTCTCTTAGTCTGACCCCTGCCCCTCAGGACTGTGAACTCCGCCAGAGTGTGATCACTGCAATGCAGGCTGATTTCAGTCTTGAACCCACAGGCAGGTCACTTACACTGGTGACCCTGAGGATCAGTATCCTGTTCCTTCTGAAACGGCTGTGACCTGACTGAAGAAGTTTCCCTCTATACATTCGGGAGTCTCACATGTGAACTCAACCTACAGCTTTCGTAGCTTTTGCTTGTTTTTTCCAAATCTCCCCCCAATCCTGGTGGTAGGGAGTGAGCAAGCGGCTGTGTGCAGCTTGGCTGCTGGCTGGGGTGAAGGCACAACATAATGCAGTGAGAGTATAATAGCTATTTTTACTCCTTTGCACATCCATCTCTTCCTAAAAATATAGGACATTTTATATTTTTTCCAATTCCCTAAATTACAGTCTATCAAAATAAATCAGCTGAACAAAATGCAGCAACACCATACTTGTCAGCTAATAAGCAGGAAGAGGTTTTATTTATTAAAGCATTAGAGGTAAAAATATCTATTAGTTTTCTTCCTTATGACAGTGACTTCTCAACTGAACAACAATTACTGCTCTTTGGTTAAATATGGAAGGGAAACGACAGATTCATAATGAGCAATCTTATTTCTTCTCATTACAATTCACTTGGGGTAAAATTTTTGGTAAACCAAAATTTTAGTATTTTAGTTGCTACAGCTTCCAGCATATTGCATAAAATAGAGGTTGACATACTTTATTATTAGTATTAGTTTTTCTTCTTTGTCTCTCTCATGATGACTGTGGAGAGATCAAAATTGAGAAATCTACAGAGGCAAGAAAGACATCCTTTGATGTGGAAAATAATCCAGGGAGGATGTGGAAATGGGCACTGGAATGGAAAGAGGCTGCTATAAAAGATCAAAAGAAGTAGGTCCCAAAGAGAACTGGCTGAACAGTAATTGGATGTTTCCTTCTGAAGGGTCTGATTAATGGTAGCAGAAGTATAAATTTACCTTAGAGCTCTTTCCTTGTGAGCTTTATGTATGTATAGACATATTTATATATATGCATGAAGTTATTGCAGAGAATTTCAATGTAATTTGTGCTATACTATAGAACTATAACACCTAAAAAAAAACAACCCAACATATTGGATATGCAACATACCACATAGAGATCATGTATTACTTCAAATGGTGGCAATTATACTAAAAACTTACATGTTATTAAGATATTGATTTCATAGGTGTTTATGATACTCCATCATATATAAGGACAATTAACAACCAGAAGGTTGTTCATACAAACTTAATTCCTGCGAAAAAAAAAAACAAAACTAGAGAAACCTAAAATTATGACAGGTTAATAATTAAGTTGAGTAAACTCTACAGAGATCAGTGCTTTGGGAGAAGTTCAGACAGGGAAAGCTTGGATACTCTAAACAGTATTATGTAAGGTGTAATGTAATTAGGTACTGCAGCAATGTTCTTAACAAAGGAAAATTTTCATTTCTATTTCTAATTATATTTGCTCTGTATTTTAAAACACAGATGAAAAATACCAGCTTGCTAAATAGCAGAATAATTTTCAGAGCCTAAAGCATCTTTAAATAGGAGCATATTCCTTTATCTCTAGTTGTGACAATAAAGTTCTATTTTAAAAAAACTGTATTATACCATAATCTTTATCATCATAAATATTGCAGCCCATGATGTGTTTGATAATTCTTTGAAAGAAAATGCCTAGGGATATAGCTTGGTTTTGGTTGCCTACATTACCTTAGTTGCATATTAACCAATTTCCTAAAAGCAATCCAGATTCAGCCAAAGTACTTCTGCACGTGGTTCCTTCATTTGCGCACAATTTGCAGTAATGAATAACAGCTTTTCTCACTTCACTCACAAATAACTGTGTACTGTTCTTCTATAGTGTTTTTGAGTTATCAAATGGCTTTTGGAAGAATATTATCAAGGTTTTATAACCTTTGTTTTCTCCTAACTTGAGAAAAGACATCAACCACAGACAAATGGAGAAACAAACCCAAAAATTAGTAAAAACCTATAGCAAAATCAATGCAAGAAAGAAAAACAAAACAGCTTTATAAATCTTGGTGAGAGTTAGCATTTTAAAAGTTTAGGGACTTCTTCAGTCTAGTATCTGGGAAAGTAAAAGTAGAATACTTTTTTATTTACTAGGCATCTTTAAAAAAGAACCAACACAGCAATAATAATTGAATATCCTAATCTATTTTAACTGAAGCAAGAGCAAGCATTTATCCTTGGGGCTAACCAAATACTGACCTCATCTTTCTTCCAAATAACCTATTTATTTCTTGCAGGAATTGAAAAATAAAGAAAACAAATAATTGTTTACCAGATTTTATTTGATAGAATCCAGTTAAATGGTGAAAAATAAAAGCATTGTACACTGACTTACTTCAACTAAAAGCCTTTAATTGTAAAGGGTTATTTTTTTTTCTGGAAGATATTGTTGAAATTTAATAGTTTAATATACAGTCAAAAAATCTAGTAGATGCTTCATAAAATCCAAGTTTAATATAGCTGTTATTTCCTGAAATTTATTTCATTCTTACATCATCACTGAGCTGACAAAAAGAAGACATGAAAAATTGAAAAGCATAAAAACTTGAAAACTCCAATACTGATCAATGGGCATACAGGTCTCGACTTTTTCAATGCCTATGGACAGACTATACTATAGGTGAAAGGAATAGGTCTTTAACTGAATTCAAGATTCATGTACATTTCCTCTTTCTCTATTTTTCTTGTTTCAGTAGAAGAAATCTAAACCAAAACAAACAACCAAATCACAACAACAAAAATCCTCCACGGAAAACAAACAACCAAACCCAATAAACAAAACAAAAAACCAAACAACAACAAAAAACCGCCCAAAATAAAAATCAGTATATATCTTCTGTCAAAAAAATACTGGTTTCCATTCCATACTATAAACAAAATTTCTGTCATCTACATGATATGGTAGCAATTAATGAAAATAATTTATGATTCTGATTGAATCATACAATATTGGTCCTCTACTTGGTCCTCAGTTGTTCCTTCCCTTCCTGCTAGGCCTAAAAACTCAGTGTTATTTAAAACTTGACTTTTATGGAAAGTTCAGGAATAATAGACATATCAGAATCAGCATATGAATATCAGATATCAGCACAAATATAAAAAAAAAACACAGTAAATTAAAATCACAGAAAGCTAGCTCTTCCAAAACTTGAAATGCATACAAATAACCTAACCTTATTGCAACTCCTTAGTTCATTGCAGCTGAGCCATTTTTGATCCAGACCCTGTTATTTATACGGGTATCTGCCCAGACAAGAAAGATTAGAATAGCCTTCCTTCCAAAAGCCATATCCACCAGAATAAAATTATGAATATCCCATCCTGCATTAATCAGGCAGCCACTGCAGGTGAGGCATGGCTCATCTGTTCACACTTCCATGAAAAATATTTGAATCAATACAGATTTTCCTTTCTTCCTGTGAAAGAATAAAAAGTAAAAAAGTAAAAACCAAAACCCTCTTACTAGAAAAAAGGCTTCAATTCTACTTTAGGGGTGAGGATCGATAGTTTACCCTTTCTTATGTAAAATTCCATTCCAAACTTGCTTCTGGTTATAATCCCATCTCTAAGAAAATTCATGGGTAAAAATACTGAGAGTTTTGCCAGCAGTATGTACTAATTAATAACAAACTAATTGTCTGCCTAAATGAAGCAGAGATTAAAAAAAAGAGACTGAGAGAGAAAAATAAAAAGAATTCATGTGGAGTTGAGTTACACTTCAATATTTATATAATTTTATTGTTCATTTAATTTTAGGAGTATTTTTAATATTCCTTTTTGCAAGGAGTGAAGAGCTACATGCAAACAATTTTGATATAAGAAAAAGCTACATTGTCTGTGACCATATATTTAGGATGGAAATTAAAGGAATATTTTTGAAATGGAACTTCAACAGTTGAAATAATTTGAAATGGATTAAGAAGTATAGATAATATTAAAATATTTGAGAAATATATGGATAAACTATGCTTGTCTGTGATTCTAAGGGTCTGTGTTGGATGACCCAAGAGGGGTAATGTTCAAAGAATTTAACATCACAAGACTTTCCAATTACAAGGAGTACTTTTGCTATCCAAATTTTAGGCTGAAAAATATGGTATTAATGC
The DNA here is from genome assembly GCF_028551555.1 of Melozone crissalis. Lineage (NCBI taxonomy): Eukaryota > Metazoa > Chordata > Aves > Passeriformes > Passerellidae > Melozone > Melozone crissalis. Next base: position 53,201,876 of record NW_026535791.1, on the reverse strand, counting down.
TGAAGTTCTACAAGACTCAATTAATTCTTCAGAATCAATTAAAATATATGTAAATAATGCTAATAATGGGATGATTTTTGGCCAGTACAAAACTCACTCTATATTTACTGTTTTTCACCTGTGTCCATTTTTACTCACACTTTATTTTCCATCATCTTTCATATTTTCTATTAGATTTATGTGTGATAATTATCTCCATCTTGGTTCTTCATCCTTTGCACAGTGCAGTATGACTGAATTCCCCTGTCAATCACAGTTGAATGCAGCTTATGTCTTTATCCTGCTCTCTCTGTATACAATTTCTATTGCACTCTGATATGAATTCAGTTTCTCAGTTAAGAACCCAATCCAAAATATCTCATATCCTAATCTTTTTTACCTGAATACTTTGTGCACTGCTGTGTGTCATGGGATATACTGATGTCTAAGTCAGCTCTGCTCTTTTCAATGTCATTTCCTGGTTAAAATTAAACAAATTAGTAATGTATGACCATCTACTTATTAAATGTATCTAACAGGCTAGCAAACTCTGCCCATTATGTAGCTGGACAAATAGTCTTTGGAATTTTTGAAACAATGATAGAAAATAAAATTCAGAAATCTCTTACCGTTTTAAAACCTTACAGAGGTTTAGGTGTATAAAGTTACCATACCTCAGAAGTAATACCTCAGATATTGAAATTAGTTTTTCAACAATGGAATAACTAATATCTGTATCATCTGTCAAGATCTTTTAGTACATTTGTTTTACTTTGTCATCTTTCCAGTTTGGAATAATCAAAATCTGTGCAATTATTCCTGGTAATATGCTAGCTTTCACCAGTGGTGAGTTATTTCTTTCATTATTTTTTATTCTCCTTTGGTAGAAAACAAAAGTACCTATTTTCTTAAGAATTCCTAAAAAGAATCATGACACAGAAGTAAAATTAAGACAGCTAGTTTCTCAGAGTGTAAAATTCATGATATAGAAGTCCTGAAAAAGTTCTCTTTTTCCTATAAGGAATTAAATTGAAATGTAGTTATACATAATCTGTTTGTTGTGTAGTCCTGTGCATTCATTGAGACACAGACCATGCTATGCAAGCAGAAGTCACTTGATTACACTAATCACCAATATTTATAGTTCTCTAACTTCTATACAAAATTTTCACTCAGACCCCTTTACCCCTGTTCCCTTAGCAACACAATCTTTTCGTTTAGCAAGCCCATGTTACATTCTTTTGTGCCAGCAATGTCCTTCTTACATCTTCTCTTGTCAGAGTGCTCAGAGAGACCAGACATGATGTTTTCACTTTTGTTCTTGCTGGAGTTTATCTCTCCCATGGCTTCCACTGCCCCAGGGCCAGGAGGTCTGCAGCACTGCCCAGCTCAGCTCCCACAGCTCTCTGACCTTCCACAGCCCTGTGATGCTGCCACTGCTAATCACAGGCCATTGGTGTTGTGCTGCCTTTGCAAGTCCCCAGGACTGGTCTTGTCAGGTTTGCCCAGTCTGAACTCCATATGCCCGCAGTTTTGTTTAACTTGGTGTAGGTGTGATGATAATTTCTCTACTTGAACACGTATCTAGGGCTAATTTGCATTATTGTTGTGTATTGTGTATTTTAATTTTAAAGTGTTTTTTCATAGCCACCATTTCTATAAATTTTCTCTCATACTATTAGGCATTAAAGCAAGGCTGCTTGTCCAGCCCAAAAAATAACAGTGCCATGCCCTCTTGAGAAAGAGAATACAATGATCATTCCAAACATGCCAGACATTCAAAATACTCTAAGTCTGACCAACAGCAAAATATTATCTTTTATTTTTTAAAAGGAGACACAGAATATTTTTTTAATACATACCTCAACCTACCTGGACATTATTCCTGATCTTTTATAGAGATAACAGAGTTTTACAGCCATAATAAACATTTATCTACAGGTAATATTTACAGTTCTTAACACCATGACTTAATATACAGAAATCCTGCCCTGGTGTGCACAACAGAAAGGGCCCTGTCAAGCTGAGATGAGTGTGCAGGGTAAAGAAGTACAGACACGGAGTGATAAAACATGGAGTATAGGTCTGGCACTGGAAAGCCCACAAATAAAAGGAATCAATAAAATGTCAGTTTAAGAAATGTAAATGAAAGAGGAAAAGAAAATGGCTTAGTGGCAACTAAGATAAAGAAGAGCTGGTGTCAAAAATATACAAGAATCAGACATAATATGGAGGCCAGTGAAGTAAAAAACTGTTAACAAACACATGAAAGTGACACCTGAAGTGTGGAAGGAAGCATGTGCATCAACAGGATATGTTAGCTGATGAAGAGCTCTAGAAGTGTTTGCTTCCCTCTCCAGCAGCTGAAACTGCTGCCTTTAAGACCTGGAAAAGCAATGAAAAGGTGGGCATTACCTCAAGAAAAGGAATGGTAGATATAAATAGTTAAGTTACAATTTTAATGGTATGATAATTACTATTGAGATCTTTTCTGTAGGGAAATATTTTAAGTATTACTATTTTTATTTTTTTTTGGTACCGAAAAATATTTTTCAATATGATTTTTTAATATTTAAAGAATAACGATAATAATAATAATGAATTCTTGACTTTATACATTAAGTGTGTTTTCTGTTTGAGCATAAACAAGATTGTGGGAACAACTGAGTTTTTACAGAGGTAATCTTTATGAAAAAATTGATTTCTCTAGTGAGAACTACATTCCACTAATAACAAACCAAATTTGAATTTCTAAGTACCTTGCATATATCCTCCTGTAGTGTGTTTCAAACAGAAATTTGATTTCCTTAGTAATTACTTGTGTGAAAAAGGAGAAAAAAAAAAGAAAAATATTATCAGTTATTGTTTCTCAGACAGCTGTTTCCCACCTGTGTTGAGAAATCAGTGATGCTGGCAATGATATAGTATAACATACCAAGTTTTAAAATATGCTCCCTACATATTTTAAAGATCCTCATTAAAATTTCTATTAAATAATAATAACAGTAGTTAGCTAAAAAAAAAAGAGAATGTTTAATGTTTCTTATATGTGTTTCAAAAATAATGTTTTAGTTAAAGATACTTTGTAACATGCTGAAAACTAATTTGCTATATTAAAATTTCAGCTAGAATGGCACTACTTTTTTGGTAATTTGCTAACATCAGCTGTACTTAAACCTTTATAGTGAACTAAATTGCTTTCCTGTGGGTCCTGTGTCCTGTCTTCAAGGCAGCTCAGACAGCTGGCCTGAAAGCCAGAGTGCCTAGAAGAGCCTGTGTAGCTGTTTATGCTGCAGCCACAAGGGTGTATGCAGACAACATCAGAAATTTGAATGACATTCCCCAACAGGACAGAGCCTGGAATTTATATCCTTCCTCCAAAGCCATTAGCCCTGAAAGCCTGATGGATTCTGGCTGTTAATCAGCCCAGAATAAACTATGTCATCTTTGCAGTGAAGACAGCAGCTCTGCAGGCAGCATCTCGGGAAGAATGATACCTGGGGAAGCTGCCTCATTGCCATTCAAAGCCACCAGGTTCACACAACACTCTTTCTTTTGGGATATTTCTAGATGTCTTAAAAAATAGAAGACAGACAAACAGTTGAGGTTGTGTTTGCAGACCACCAATGAAAAGAGAAAGATGTATAATAATTACAAAGGGATTAAGTATTTCAGAAGTTGTAAGGCTAAGTGAAGTTCTAGTAAATGTCCCTCACGTATGATGAACAAAAATTAAGAGGACATGAGTATGTTTTTGTTGCATCATTCTTCATGGAGCAGCAAAAATCTTTTGTAATACTAGTGAAGAATTGCAGAAAGGTTATAATAAAAAAGTTTTCATATTCTCTAGTATACAAAGCAAATATCCTAGGGAAACAGCAATAAGATATGTATGTGTGCATGCATATATGCATGTATATATTTGCATCTGGGGGAGTACAAATCTTTTTCAGATTTCTAAGGAGGAAATAAGATGATCTTTTGAGAGATAAGCCTGCAGAACCAGAATTTTGACTGAATATTCCATATTGAATTCTTTCTATTGACATCTATACAAATTTAAAATTGGAATTTGCAACATTCAGTTAAGAAAAAAATTTAAAATAAAAATTGTCTTTCCCCTGTCCTCTTTTATCTGTGTTTTTATTCATATTATGATTTGCAATGTAGTCTTAATATGATAATTTCTTGCCATTTTTATTCCACATCTATTTTCAGTACATATAGAATCAATGCTATTACAGGTTTATTGGTACAACTCTGCAGGATCTCTGGCTCCAGGATTAAACTTTATAAAAAACCTAAATAAATAAAGCAGAACAAAAACAAAACTAATGAAATTTAAAAGTTATGAAGTGTATGTAAATTACCTCCTTAAAAAAAAAAAAAGAAAATGAAAAGTGTAGAATTTATTTTTCTAAGTATAAACACCTTATTCAAAAATCTCTTCTTGTTTTTCCCAGTCAGTTACATATCCTTTAGATTTTCTTCCTAACCTATGCTCCTCTTTATGACCCTTGTCTTTAACACAAAAAACATGTATAATCAGTGCCTCATGTTCCCAGCAGCTATTTTAAATCTTAGAATTAAACCTACTCTTCTATCACCCCAGCATATGACCTGTTGCTTCAGTCAATGATTTCCAAATACTGTTTGGCTGGCTTTATACTATTTCTGAATGAAAAGACTGATATAATATGGACTAGACACAAATTTAGGATGTATAAGTAGCTTTCCCCAATACAATAATGTAAGGCGGTAAAAATATAATTGTTTTCATTATCTGTTATCGTTAACATTTTAATCTCCCTCAGCTGTTTGGGAAGATAGACCAATGTTATTGCAGGTTTAAAAATCATGTAAGTAAATCTGCTTACAGTAGTTCCAATTTTGGATATGTCTGTCATTCAAGCTGACACAGCTAAACTGTTTTCTGGACCATAAGGCAAAGTACAGCTCTTTCCTAAGAATTTTGCACTTCTATGGCTGAGTCTAAAATGAAAAAAATCTGTTAAGAGGTTTGGCTCATTTGTTAAAGCAAGATGCCACTCTTTGAGGGGTAGAGCCACCTCATGTCTGTCTCCCTCACTGACATCCATGTGAACAAAACTCTAACTGAGAGTTCAAATAAAATTCTGGGCTTAATTTAAAATTTCTGTACCATCCTTTCTTTCAGGTGATAACTTCTGTGAGGGCTAAGTAAAAAGCACTTTAAAAATCAATGCATCTTAACAATATTATGAATGGTTGTAGAAATTACGTTACTGGCATTTTGCCAAATGAATATTACAGGATGGCTGATGGCAAAGATGCATAGAAAGATTAGAGGATTGTCAAAAATAACATGAATGCCTTGTGATTTATTCCTAGATTATTTCTTTACTGTTACAAATATTGAGACTATGCAATAACTGTCTTTCAGATGAATAAGCTCTAAAGGTATTATTTTCATTTTAAAGTGTATTTTCATAGCCACCATTTTTATAAATTTTCTCTCATACTGTTAGGCATTAAAGCAAGGCTGCTTGTCCAGCCCAAAAAATAACAGTGCCATGCCCTCTTGAGAAAGAGAATACAATGATCATTCCAAACATGCCAAACATTCAAAATACTCTAAGTCTGACCAACAGCAAAATATTATCTTTTATTTTTAAAAGGAGACACAAAATATTTTTTAATACATACCTCTGGCCATTATTCCTGATCTTAAAAAACCCCAACATTTTTAAATAAGATTTTTCTTCTGTCAATATTCATATGGTTTCAGAAGACAATGACATCTCACTGTTTTTCTATTTTTATAAATCTCTATAGTTTGCAAAGTTATCCTTCTGATTTTTACCAGAGAAATATTTCTCTGGGAGCAAAACATTAGAAAGAGAGTAGAAAGTTAAATGAGATGGGGTTTTTTATATATCATCAAGGGAAAATACTTTGGTGCACATGGTGGAATATATGACATTCCTTAGAACATCGACACTGTCTTTTTTTCCTATACAGGTGTTCCTGCAGACACCTATAAAAAGGACTTCAGGACTTGCTGTGCCCAGCAAGAGTTGGAAGTGGGGACACTGCTGTCCTGTGCTCAACAGAAACAAAGCTCAGCAATAGAAACAATGCTGAGAATAGGATTCAACACAGTTAAGATTCTTATTGTGTAAGTTTTTTTTTTCCCTCAGATTACATTGTGTTGTACTGGAATAAAACCCCTGAAGGCAGCAAGGAAATATCTGATTTTTCAATGTGGGTCATGGTACCAGAATAGAACAACAGAGTAGGAAAAAAATAAATCTGGTTTAAAAATACGTTTAAAAATCCAGTTCTCTGAATAAAATTGTCATAGTTCTTCCTTATCACATTATCATATTTATAGTTTCAAGTACTTTTAATCTATACAAATTAGGTTTTGGAGATCCTTAGAGGAAAACCATATCTCACTTGATGTGTAAAAATTATCTTGCATACTGGGATAGTATAAGTACTACTAAAACTAGGTATGCAAGGACAGCAATAGTAAACAAAACACATTCAAGACGAGATTTTATTTCTCCAGATACAAAGTGGGATTTCTCTCTTTTATCCATTAATTTTAATTCTCTTCATGCAATGTGCAATAATTTCTGTTTCAAGACATGGGAATGCAACTTAGCATTACAGCTGAAATTCAAAAATACATTCTGGCAAGACACAAGCATGATGGGTGATGCCTCCAAATTCAAATACTCAAGAGGTTCAGAATGTGCTTGTCAAAGCTATCATAGCAGTCTGAAGGGATAGAAATTTTTCTCTTAAAGGAAGTCAGAGACAGAGAAATTTCTATCTATATCTTAATCTTGTCTTCCCTGGAACACAGGGGATCACTGTCATTGCCCTAGTTAGAAAAGAGGATTTTTTCCTTCACATGGGTCAATGCCCTCTGGTTTTTCGGTTTTTTTTTTTCCTTTTCTGGAAGAGAAGTTTGTACAAGTTACTTTTTAAAGGCAGAGTCTTCTTTTTTTGATTGCCAAGTTGGTTCATTGAAACAAAATTTCCAACAAAAGTAAAGGGCTAATCCTGGAAGGCTGAGAGCATCCCCTGAATAAAATGAAAGTACCAACCATCTCTAGAGGAAACACACAGACTTACCCTGGATCATGTCTTCAACCTACATTACTCTAAACTTTCTGAGGGAGGACTCATTCTAATAACCATTGGCACATAAACTATTGATGTAAACCAGTGAAGGCAAACCTAATTTCCAGTTCTTCCATGCATATTCAGAATTTTGGTTTTTTGAAATTGGAATTAATCAAAAATGGCAAAATGATCAGTGACTAAATATCTGCAAAATCTCATTGTTAAAAATTATCAATTTTGAATGTAAAGAATGTAAAAATAGTTTGAAACTCAGCTATAATTTTGCATTTTCACTTGCATATTCAGAATGCCAGGGTTCAGACTCAGACTGTCTGCTCTCACATGCAGTCCATCACTTATGCAAAGCTACCAAAAACATTAATGAGCTCCACCCAACACTCATGTGCCTTCTCCTTGGAAACACTTCAGTCCTTGGACCTTGCTTTTCTTCTACATTTTCCCTGTTAAAGTATCTCTTATTTATTCAGGACCTTATGTTTACTTCTACAAAATATTAATGGCTGTTACAACCATCTTACTAGGGACTACTTATAAAGAATTTCAAGGTTCTCCAATAGTGAACATCAAAATAGTAGGAAGTCAATGACTCCCTTCATTCTGGTGTGCAACCTCTACTCACTTCACTGGAGTCTCTAAAAGGGGAAGAGCAACAAGGCAATTGCTGAAAAATGTTGTAATTGTCATTTAATTCACCAACTCAAAAAAACCCCTTTGTCTCTCTATGAATAAGTCTTTCTTTCTTTCTCCCTTCCTTCCTTCCTTCCTTCCTTCCTTCCTTCCTTCCTTCCTTCCTTCCTTCCTTCCTTCCTTCCTTCCTTCTCTACCCTACTTAGTTAATTTTATTCTTTATGAAGACTTATTTTCTTACCAAATTTAATTAGAGGAAGCATTTAGAGTGGTAACATCTGAATTAAGATGTAAATAGAAACATGAAATGTTGTATGTGTAAGTATGGCACTATGTGGTATGTGTAAGTAAGGTACTTTGAGTTTCCAGTTTCTGTTGCCATATTCTGTTTGTTTATTTATTTCACCCATACGCTGTTTATTGTTACTCATCATATCCTTTTCTGATTATGAGGGTTGAACTACAGTATCAAAGGGTTCTTACAGAGCATATTCTAACCTGACTCTAGATTCATGTAAAAGAAAACTCCATTCTTAGGCTTTGAGAAGGTTAAAGTGTAGAAGGGTTTATGAATGTTCGAAAAACTCATGAGTTTGAACAACCTAAGCATCACATTATTGTCTTGTTCAGAGAGGTTAATGCTTTTGTCTGAGAATAGTCACTGGGATATGGGAGGAAACAAGAACTGCTATTTGTCCAAAAAGATAAAGGAAATTAAGCTCCCTCAAGGGTATTTCTGAAGTTGCTGATGTGAAAAAATATGTTCAAGCTAGAAAATTAGCAAGAAAGAGCCTACTTAGCAAAATAGCTTCCCAATATTTATCTAAAAATATACTATAACTAAATTAGCACTGAACAACTTTCTTATTAATTATAAATTAAATTCTAATTTGATCACTTAATTTAATATCCAGATTAAATATTCTTGGCACATGACTGTTCAAAGGTGGAGGGAAGGACAATGGAGGGAGGGGGAAAGGATAAAAGGAATTTATCCTGAAAAGTTAGGGACAAATAACATGAACTTGAAAGATCATTTAATTAGACTCCCCTACAGACATATACATTCCTAATATGTTTGTACAAAAAAAGGCAAGGGTTGTTGTTGTGACTCAGATGAGTAGCTACTACTGTTTTAAGCAGTGTCAGGAATATTTTCTGTAATGGTTTATTTCAGTCATTCTGACTTGATAAATAAATGTTGTTTCTGTATTTCTATTTCCATGAGTGAAATGCTGAAACTTGCTTTCTCTACTTAAATTACAACTAAAGGAAACATCTGGAAGAGCTTCTTTCTAGAGTTTTCTATTTAAGTGTCGTACATTGGAACTGAGAATTATTTAGCAACTTGTATTTGCTAAATTGAAATATTCCTGCATACTCACGTCACTCATCAACTCGGGCTACAGTACACAAGATTAACTATAGGAAAAGTTACTAACTTCTCCCTTTGAAAATATTTTCAATTTTTTTTTTTAAAGAAAGAATTATCTGAAGAAACTTCAACAAATACATATAATAGTTTTCTGATATTTTATAAAATCATTTGTGTCAATGAAAGTCACTAAAATTTCTTCAGACCAAAACACTCTAACTGCTTTTTTCAAGACTGGGATGTTAATATGTCTTAGTGATTATTGTATCAAAGTCTAAGTACGTAAGAGAACTAACACTTCCACTTCTTCTGCATTTGATTACATGTGCTGTATTTTTTTCAAAACCACAGATATCAGTCACCCATTCTTTCTGCAAAAGTGTAATGGGGAAAGAAGGAACAAGATGCACTTTGACACGGCTATCAGCCTGTTCCTGTTTATCTCTTAAAGCTCTAAGGGTATAAAACAGATGCTCTTCAGCATGTCACCTGGGCCTAATTTCTTAGGACAGCTATTTCTCAAAAATCTGACCGTTTAAAAACAAATTAGTTTCTAGAGGTCAAATAGGATGTCAAAGAACCCTTGAGGATCCCCAGGTTAATTCACTTTTTTATCTACTGAAAACTAATTTGCCTTCCTGGTTTTTTTTTTTTGTTGTTGTTGTTTTTTTTTTTTGTTTTTTTGGGTTTTTTTTAGCTTTGAAGAATTAGGAAAAAAAGGGAATAAAAAGGGAATTCTAGAATGAGATTTTTTCCTAAAACAAGTTGTCTAGCTGATGTATGATGTCAATTTATTTTTAAGAACTGTTTTCAGCTGTGATATTCATGCTACATATAAAGTGGCAATTAAAAGAAATTTATGTTGTATCTCACTAGGTAGAACTTACTAAAGAACAAGAAAATTATGCTTTGCTGCTTCCCTTGAGGATTAAAATTGCTTTAATGGTCTAAGTTGTTTATGATGTACTCAAGATAGAATCTGAGCTAAATGAGCCTGGGCAGAATTTTTTTGAAACACAAAGAAACTCTGTTCTTAGATTTATACTGAAGAAATGAAATGCTAGGAAATTCTGAAAGGGAAGTTTTATGGGAAATATTGTAAGAAAATTTCAGTTGATTATGGTACATTCTTGCAACTGTATTTACCTATGCACTAAGTGTCAGAGTGCACAAGATGTACACTCAGAAAGTTAAAACTTCAAGTCAAATTCTTTATACACACCTGCAACCAGCACAAGTATTCAGTTATCCTTTGTCACTGAGAACTGCATATTTTCCACTTTCTTGTCTAACTTGCTTCAAATTACGGCATCTTTGACAACTATGAGGATTTTGTGGATTGCCTACAGATCAGAATTTTAGAGGTTTTTGGGATTCCTTGTCATAAATGGATTTCTAGGGCTTTTTTTCTGGGATCATTTACAAATGGTTCTGAATGACTGAGATTGAATGTTTTCTGGATTAAAAAAAATAATGGAAAGAAATAAAGTATAATTTTAACAAAATTTAGTTTGTCAATATATAGACAACTGATCCTAGACCTATATATAAAAATGATAAATCAAAACCCTTGTAAATATAGAAAAAAACCTGAAAATAAGCAAGAAAATACTGTAGAGTCTATTTAAGATATATATAAAAAAATCCAATTAGTGTAATAGAATCCTTGATTCCGAATCAAGGTATATCGAACATCTACCAAAATCTAAGATAAATATTTCACAGCAGCTTACCTGAATTAATTTTAAGTTTATAGAGCTGAGACTTTCATTGCATTTATAAAAAACCAATAAAGATCATTATTATTAAAAACATTTTATAAGAAAAATATTAAAAATAATAGATTTATTAATTAAAAAAAGCCTTGCTACTAGCTCAGAATTTTAAGAACCTTAAAGTCTCCAGCAATAATACATATATAAAGATATGTGGCTTAAAGGAATTCTTAGCCATATTTCAACTTATGCTGATGAATAAGAGTTCAGAATAAAGAGATTTTTTCAAGAATTCTGTCTTTTAAAAGCCCCACTGTCTCCTATGGGTTTGATGGTGGGGTTGGTGGGGTGGTGTTTTCTCTGTTTTGTATTGTTGTTATTTTATTTTCTGGTGTTATTTTCTTTGCCTCAAAAAATTGCCTAAAGACAGGCTGTTTACTTTTCTACTTTTTTTATATGTGAGATCATTGAAGCACACTATGTCCATTTTATCTGGTGCTGAACTGCTCTGTCAGATTTCTGTCAAGATGGAGAATACTCAGGGAGTAGGCCAAAGAAATGCTTTTGTTACAATGACTCCTCTTAGTGAATGACTTTGAGCAACATCACTTTCATTAATAATGGAATAAGTCAAAGGGAAGAGCAAAGAAGGGCTGTTCAGGAGAATATATACCAATTTAGTGGAAGGGAAATTAAAATCCCACTATATGGCACAGTGTCATTCACCCCTTTTTGGGTGGTGTTTGTTGCTCCTTTCTGATACAGAATATACTGATATTTGCATCTCTAAGGATAAATAGTTTAAAAAAATTGCCTAAGGACAAGCTCACAATCCAATTCTCCAATAAAATAAAAATATCCCCTGATTTCCCACAAGAAACAGTTTCTTGTTTTACAGAGTATTTGAAAGGAAAAGCTACAGAGGAGAATGGTTACTGTAGTTGGTTTGTGGTGCAATTGAAATGTTTAAGGAAATGTTACTAAATTACATTATTTTTGTAAATTACGCTGAAAAAAATTGCTTAAAACACAAGCTTCTCTCCACAGCATGATTTAATTGTGTACAATTCCAAAATCACGGCAAATTTCTGAAAAGAGCAGATAGTCTTTAAAAATCACCCCAAAAACAAAAAATAACCCAAAACCCACAAAACCCCCCAAGAAAACAAACAACAGAAAATCCCAAATGAACCAAACAAAACAAAACACAAAAAAATAAAAACACACAAAAAACCAAGAAAGGCTGAAAACAAAACTATGAATCGTTTTATACAGACACACACATGTACATTTATTTTAAAGACAACAGAAAGCAGCCAACTTGGAGCATAATCTTATTCCTTGACATAAAATCCATGCATTGTGTTCTTGTTTAATATTTTCCAAGATGTGAGCCATTCTGCCATGTGCCCAACTTTCCTTGGAGAAGTTCTGCGGATGAAACTCTCCCACGAATAACAAATCTGATGAAGAGCCTTTACATTAATATTGAAAGTAAAGCTACAGCTGGTTGGTATTCACCATGTTCACTTTCCATGGGAAAAGATCTCTTCCTTCCCATGAATAACAGCAAGTGAGCCTGAGAGCTCAGCCTGCTCAGCCACTGCACTTTTATTTTTCCATAAATCAATTTCATATATGTTTATGAAAACACATGTATTTTTCTAGCTTAAGTATAAATCAGTGTTAGCTATAGTTAAATTATTTAGACCACAATGGAATCTGGAAGCTTTGAAGTGTCCTCTCTAATCTTAGAAAAGCTACTGTGTGTGTGGTGCAGTCCATCAAACAGCAAGGAATCATATTTTCATCTAAAAAATCTACTGATTAAAAATAATATAATTTTTAAAGTTTCCATTATTTTTCTCCTGAAAAACAAAATAAAAATAAAAAACATGCACAGCTCAGTTTAATCCTTTTCCGATTAGAATCATGCAATCAGCATCTGAATCTGTTTTATTTGCTGTCCTTTGCTAAATTGTTGTAGAAAGCAATCTCTCTTTAATCTTCCCTTCTCAAAGTAGAGCAGGACCAGTTCTTTATCTCTGTCCCTCCTCATATACTGCAAGAACTTCATTCCTCTAAGCATCTTGGTGAACTACATTGGGCTTATTCCATTGGACTTATCCCAGTTTCTCCATGGGGAAAACAGAGCTATCTTATATGTGGAATGTTGAATAATCACTACTCTCAATATTCCAGGTACACTTTTGCTAATATGGCATAGAGCACAGTTTGTCTTCATCGCGTCGGAACACAGCTAAATTGGTACAGGAGCTTGTGTTTCCTAATCCAGACTCATCTTTACTCCAATTAGGAACCTTTTCAAAAAGTTACATATTGTTCTGTATTTTAGTCTCAGAAATTGTCTTTCCCATCTAACTAAACTAAGAACATCCACGGTGTCTTTTCATCTTCCATCTATTACCCAGAATTTGTGGGTTCTGGCGATTTTGCTTCTTCGTTTTGTTTCTATTGCAATTATTGTAAATTTGTAGTTTTCCTAATTAATTGGTGACTTTTACAAAGTGTGATGGAAAGCATGCTTTTTTTACCAGATACCTGAAGGGTTGTCTTAGCCCAGGAATGCATTCTGAGGACGTTTGGCATTGTCTCATGTGACTTGTAATTTCTTTTACGTGATTTTTCTACCTATCTCTGTCTTAGAGGCATGAAGCAGATTAGAATTTCAAAGACTATTAGAATATGGGGGAAATGAATTTATATTATTTTATGCTTTTTCAATCTCTTTAATATATTTCATTTATCAGGTAGAAAGAGAAGAATAATAACCCTTTGGTTATGCTTTTAAAAAATCAGAAGAGGATCATGTATCCAAAACCTGAATGCACTATTTCCATCATTGCCCTTGAAAATTGGCATTTTATGGGCTTTAAAGATAGAAGGACTTTATAATACAGACAGACTGCTTCCATTGAGTTCAATGCCTTCTACTTTATATTTAGAATTTAGATATAAACCTTGATTTGTTTTAGTTGCATTTTTTTTTAATTTGAAAATAAATTATTTAATTGGATAACTAAAGTATAAGTTGTCTGAGTCCTTCGGTATCCTTTATTTTTAATCATAGAATCATAGAATCATTAAGATTGGAAAAGATCTCCAATATCATCAAGTTCAGCCTTTGACTGGACACCACAATGTCATCAAGACCATGGCTGTAAGTGCTATGTCCAGCCATTTCTTGAACACTTCCAGGCATGGTGACTCCACCACCTCGCTGGGCAGCTCATTCCAGCATTTGACCACCCCTTCAGTGAAGAAATTCTTCCTGACTTTCAACCTGAACCTCCCCTGATGCATCTTAAGGCCATTTTCTCTTGTTTTAAAATATTATGGAGATGTAAAGGACATGATTCAGTTGCTTGAACACATATTTCCCTTCAGACAGCCACCACAAGATACTCACAAAGAGACCTCAGAAGAAAACTGCACGTTGAAGAGCAGCAGATGGCATGAAGCTACTGGTCATAGAGAAAACTGGATGGGTATTCCACAGCCAGACTACAACAGATTGGGATTTCTGTTTAAATGGTCTTCAGTGAGGTAGGGAATAATATATGAGCTTAATATCTATACTTTATTGACAGTTACAGCCTAATAAATGCTTTCCAGCCACTCTTTCCTGTAGCACTGCACGGGGTGGTTGTGACCCAAGGGCAGCACCTGACAGTTGGCCTCATTGAACTCAAAGTGTTGGTCTGAGGCCATGGATCCAGCCTGTCAAGATCCCTCTGCAGAGCCTTCCTACCCTCCAGTGGTGCAATACTGCCACCCTTCTTGGTATCATCTGATAACTGAGCAGGCATTCAATCCCCTCATCCAGATCATAGATGAAGATAAATTGGGATCTCCAGAGTACTGGGCCCTGGGGAATCCATCTTGGCCCATATATATAATTCCATTCACCACCACTCTCTGAGCCCAGACATCCATCCTGCCTTCAGGAGCAGTGCATCCATCCAAGCCACAAGATGCCAGTTTCTCCAGAATGCTGAGAAAGGCATTCATGTCAAAGGCTTTACTATAGTCCAGGCAGACTCCAGAAGGAGATCAAGTAGGTCAAGCAGGACCTGCCTGGGCCTGTCCTATACTTACACTGTCCTATTTACTTTAGAAATGGAAGATTTGTATTCAACATGACTTCTCCTGATAATTTTTATATACTTATTTCTGATGTGAGAGCCAAAACAAGCAGTCAAAACAACAGAAACAATATAAAAGAATTATAATATTACAGGCAGAAATTTAGATTCCCATTAATTCCCAGGTAATGAATAATCAAACAAGATTTATTTTAAGGGATTGCTCATTTGGATTTAAATTACATTACAGGCCTCTGAATATCTCTGTAGACTTCAATTTCTATCTAGAAATAGGAATTCCTAGAAGTAGGAAAAGAAGCCAGCAGAAAAAAAATCTTTGCAGAATCTTCTTTTCTGAAAGACATTTCTGAATATAAGTTCAGGATTTGAAAACTAAATCTTTTTTTCTTTTTAATGCCTCCTGTCCATGAATTTCTTTAGTCCATCAAAATATAGGAATAAAACAAGAAGTTCCATAGCTTTGCCAGGCAGTTATCTATAATTTCAGATCATGATTTTCGAGTTCCCTTCTTCATTGTTTCTCAGTTGTTTATATATTTATTTTTTTAATTACAGAAGAGTTCAGCTATTAATCTTTTCCAAACAGAACCTAGGCGGAATGCAAGCAAATCTTGCTCATGTTTAAATGTTTTCTATAAGGAATTATTTTTATTTTAGAAGACATGAGAAACAACAGTCTTTTTCCCATTACTTTCTCACCTGTGTTTCATCACTGAATTTAAATAAATATATTTTAATAGAATAGAAATATTTTTTGTTAAACATGACTATGCATCAGCTACTTTGGAAACAGAAAAATTCTTGCTGTTTATCAGTATATTAGATTTATTTATCATATGGAAAATGACCACTTTATTAAATGATTTGCCATGAGGATAGCCATGGATATGCAAACAAAAATCCTGACATTGAGAAGAAAAGCTACTATTAATTTGTATCCATATTTGGGTAATTCATGTTAAACTGGATAACAAAATGGAAAATGAATTTTCTCTCTCTAATTACAGAGGGACTTAAAAAAACAGCAGATTTTTCTCTAGCATCTATTTATCAAGTAAATTAAAAAAAACCTAAACCCTAAGTTCATGTGTTTTGCATAGACAGAGTATTTTTTAATAAATAAATTATGCATTTAATCTGTCATTTGATGTGAGATGGGGTTTTTTGTTGTTGTTTTTTTTTTTTTTGCTTTTTTCCCAAAGATGAAATTCAGTGCT
This sequence comes from Melozone crissalis, assembly GCF_028551555.1. Taxonomy (NCBI): domain Eukaryota; kingdom Metazoa; phylum Chordata; class Aves; order Passeriformes; family Passerellidae; genus Melozone; species Melozone crissalis. Next base: position 53,185,699 of record NW_026535791.1, on the reverse strand, counting down.
GTTTGAAGAAAGAAAAAAATGTTGTTAATTGCTTCTCCTGTTACAAGCAGAACTTAAAATTTAATTGCATTATAGAAATGCTGAAATCTGATATTATTAAAGATATTGCCCAGTTTAGATTTGTGTTATGTTAAGTTAGATTTATTACCTTTATGAGGTAGACAGGTATTTGCAATTAAGCCTTTACATCAAAATTCCCTCATGATTTACTTTCAAATGTGGAATTTATAAATTGAAGTAATAAAAAATTGATTAATTGAAATAACAAAGTGATTGATTATGGAGTGCCAGAATCAGTGCTTTCCTGGATATTGGTGTGAAGGATATGTCCACTACATTAGTGCCTCTTAAATATTTTTTCTCACAGAACTGCTTGTATTTGAATATATTCTGATACACCTGGTTTACTTGCTTTGTCCAGCTGGGTTTTAAACCACTCCAACATTCATTTTTCTTTAATTTCCCTTGGAAATACGTCTAATAGATCTGAGTGTTAGCAAATATTTCCTCATTTAGTCCTAATTTTAATTTCTCATTTTGTTTGATTATATTGAATTATTCTTACGTATACCAGCTTTAACAACTCTATTCATTTCTTGTTTATAACCTATGAACAAGATGAACTACCCTTATAAACTGTGCTGCTTTGGTAATTTTTTATCTGGATAAATATGACAAAATTTTTTTAAACTTTTTCTTAAATCATTGAAGCATTTAAGTTCAGTTTGGTTTGTTGGCATTTCTTTCAATTCTTAAAATAGATTTTTAAGACAGCCAAATGCTCAAAACAATGAAAATTTAAATTCTGTAGCACTAGGGTGTTTAAAATTTCATAACTTTCTGGTTTAAAAGCACCCCCTCCGAAGAAATAATGTAACATACCTCATTCTGCTCTATTGTCCTGCCTGATCACATAGATGAGCTTTCTTTATTATTCGTATACGATGTCAGAAAATGCATTTTCTATTGTTTTTCTACAATATTTTATGCCAGTTTGCTGTTTGTTTTCTTCTTGAGATCATCATCCAAGCTAAATATTGTCCACATCTTTTAACTGCTGTCAAACAGTCACCAAGGCCAGTGAAACTCCCAGGATGTGGTGAGATACATGTGCAACCTGTGGGAGGATTTTCCTCAGGGAACCTAGGGGTTCTCCATCAGTTAAAGTCATCACAGGGCAGGTGGACAGCAATGTGTCCTTGAGCAACAAGGCTCTTCACATCATCTGAGATGCTGCAGAGTCTCAGCATATCTTCAGGATAAACCATCTACGGTCTGAGACAAATGGGAAGTGCAAGTCACTTCTAAGTGGCATCTGGCAATCAGCTTGCACTGTAGGGCATTTCACATGCCACCAGTCACCTAAACATAGGCAAACAAATAGATCCAACATCTGTAACTTACACATACATATCTACATTTCTATATCTGCACTAGTCTTAATCAGAAGTTGATTCTCATTCAAGTGGAACAGTTTAGTTAACCAAATTTAAGAGCATCTGTTTTAATTGTTTCAAAATTTCACAGCCTTGTCTTCTAACTGCTGATACAAAGCAATGCAGAAGCAGGAGCACACGTGCCAGCAAAATCCAACTGCTTGACTACCTTAAAAGGCAGAGATGTTTTTGCATAAAAATGAATTGAAGCCTGGGTCTGCTGATTATTCAATGAAGAGTAGCAGTAACCTGAGCTAGTCAAGGGAGAGAGATTCCTTCAAGGCACATTTCATCTGTCTTTCAAGTTATAAGAAATTGGATGAAATTAATTATATGATATGTGTCCTTTTAACTATGAAGACATTAGGTGATAGATTTCAGGATTACGTAAACTTACTATTCAAGCTGTGCATTAGCCAGTTAAAATCTCTAAATTTGATAGTCAGTAAGCACAGACCAATGACAGTTAAGATATATTAGTTAAATCTCAGTGGCATATTAGCACTCAGCTTCTGTTTTAGAACCGTCAGGTGTACAGCCATTTCAGAGACTAAAGCACTGACCAAACTTATATAAATATAACTTTAATGCAAACTTGTATCATTTAGTCAAATCTAAGATGGCTGTAATGCTTTTGGTGTTGTATAAAACAATCCAAAAAACAAGAAAATGTGTAGCTACCCAGATTTATGATTGGAATTTGCTTAATTATGACCATCTCATCTGAGATTTGGGTTAAAAGACATGTCATGGCACAGAACTGCTGCAGTTCTGCTTTCTATCCCAGTTCCTGGAGGTTATGGGATATACTCAAGGGAATTCTCTCAAAAAGCTCTCGTTGCTAAACTAGTACTTGAGACTATTGGCTTATGCACCTAAGCCTTCAAGAGTTTTGTGTGCTGCATTTAAGTTGTGGCGCAGTAATCCTTTCCTTTCATTGTAGATACACAAAAATGAAGCTCTCACAGCTGTGTATGTCAAATGAGAAAATATATCGGTTTAGATAATTCAACTTACACTGAAATAATTAATTAAAATAAAATATATTGCATTATTTTCTGTGTAACCCATAGATTAAAAAAACCATTATGATTAAGTAGGGACTAGTATATTTTAAAAAATGAAGGGAAAAAAGATCATTTGAAATTGCTCATTTAGGAAAAACACTCATGTATGTGTTTTAAAGGCAAATTTTAAGGCTGGTGAAAAATTATTACATTATTAGCACTAATACAAGTGATTATTTTTTGTAGAAGAGAAACAAAGGACATGACACTGATGCAAAGTACTCTATCATGAGTAGGAAATTGGCATGTTTTAAGCTGTCAAAGGAACTCTCAAGTCAAAAATTACTATTTAATTACTTTGTTACCTCCAACCAGACATTTCTACAAATGTATTACAAGATCTAAAGTAAATTAGAATCCTTCTGAGGCAAGAAGTAGAGACTAGACAGAACATCTTGCATTCAAAATGGTGATATGTCCCTCTATTTTGGAGTCTCAATCCTATTCCTCAGGCAGAATTTGGGTCAAGATTAAGCTATAATTTAGGTACAAACAAGACAACTGCATGAAACTTGGGAAGAGTGTTCAAGTTCAGCTATAGATGTGAATAAAACAGAAATTAAGCCATTAATCTGTTTTTAACTTGCTTTTTTTCCTGGCATATGGGTGCCATTCAAGAATGGCTTTTATATTCTGTCTCACCTTACTTTTCTGTGGAATTTTTCAGATAACACAAATGCTGTGCATATACCAGGGAATCTCACAGGATAGTATATGCCTCTGATTAGGCAAGTGAATCAAATCACCAAGTTAAATTGTTCATGGAATCTGGACAGCAGATCAGCTGATTGAGGGAATCTATAGATCAATTGAGACTTAGTCATCTAGAAGATTGTCAGCCTCACAAAGGTGCTTCAGATACATTATAGTGCTGAAATGGCACCAGATGTAGTAGGACTACATTAGAAGATTATATGCCTTGCCAGAGTTTACTTTAACATGCGAAAATGTTGGACATGACCTAAGAAACTGCTGTATGTGACAGATGACCCTGTGAGAAAGGGAAAAAGTTACAGTTCTGGGCTTCTCAGAACAAGAGAGAGATGCAGCTGCAGGTGAAACTCCAATAAACAGTCACTAAAGTGATAAAAGGACTGGAGCATCACTCCTGTGATTCAGAAATACTGAAGCAGATGAGACTGTTTAACCTGGAGAAGGATTTGTGGGGAATCTCATCGGTGTATAAAGACACTTGAAGGAAGAGGTTTAATAACAGAAGGGAGAAGTCACCAGCAGAGTAAATGATCAATATTTGTTAGGTATCTGATCCCTCTGCAAAATTTCCTACCCCTGTTCCAAGACGTCCTAGAGCTAGATTCATTTGATGTGTTCAGCTTGCACATAATTTGTTTACTTATTTTGTTCTTGGAAGTAGTTCAACCACTTTTCCCTGCACTAAATAAATTGAACCTGAGGAGATATCATGCATGGAAAATCACATTCTGAATAATTAAATATTGATACAATTTTATATTTAGCTGGAAACAGTCTTCTGAAGTGTTGGTTTTGTGTTCTAAGTACAATCACACATAATTCTAACTGCAATTTTTTCTAGAGACTATACATATGGTATTTCCTATGTGTACATCGCACAGAAAGTAGGATATTTTACATATTTACCACATATCTGGATATCACATTTTCTATTACATAACCACATATGTCAATATGACCTCCTAAACATAACTGTTAATAGAAATTATTGTTGATCAAGAGAGGGCAGGTAAAAAGTTAGTCCAAGTCCTTCTAAATGCATATGTAGATGCCCCTTAAAAGTATAAAATTGAGAAAAGATCATATTATCAGTTGAACTATACAGAAAAATAAAATTACTGAAGCCTCTTTCACTAAGAAAGTTATTGCATCATCCCAGAAGAAAAATAATATTTCCTGTAGCTTTTCCAGGAATTATTAGATTTAAATTCTAAACCTAAGACAAAGATTTTAATGATACAAACTTGAGTTACACTGGGAAGAGCAGTAGTAGAAGCCAAATGTATAGACTCTTTTGTCAAATAAAAAATTCTTAAGGATTTTGTGAGACAAGTTTTTGTAGGAGCGTTTTATAGCTATAGCTCAAAAAATGCACAAAACTCAGTAGCCAACAAGCAAACAAATGCTATAAGGTAAAGAATAATGAATGCTTTCCAAGGCAGCAGACTTTTGACAGATTTTCTATAAAATTAGTTTCTCAGAAAAGCTAAAGAAGGAGCAGGAGAGAAGAAATAATAAGACTTTTACCAGCAAAGGGAAAACATCTTTTCATTCAGTGGCCAATGATGAGTACTAAGTAAGTTACTTCTTACAGGGAAAGGAAAGAAAAAGGAATTTTTAATTAAAACACAATATTCATGCTTAAAAAATCTAATGACTAATCAAGAATACTCCACTAAAATAAACTTAAATGCTCCTCTTAATTTATTATTTTTCAGGTTTTTTTAACAGATACTCCACCTTTGTCAGTACCATTCCTGTATAGTTGATCCCTGATGACAATGATGTTATCTTTAAATAGTTCAGGTCATGTATGTAAATAAAATATAAAATAAAATAAAATAAAATAAAATAAAATAAAATAAAATAATACATATAACATTTTATTAGTTTCAGTAGTTTTCTATTTAGTGTGCTCAATCAAACCTATTAGGAGACCTTTGTAGAAATTTATGCAAAGCAAAAAGACTTTAATAATATTATATTATAATCACAAAGATTAGTGATTATAGTCTAGTGTTGAAAAACATTTTTTTGGCTTGACATTTTCCATGCTTTCTGTTCTATGCAAACCTTCCTTTCAGTAAAGTTTCAGTAAGACAATTTTGATTAATTCTAACAGTGTTCTGGGAACTGGGTTAGTTTTTCTAGTGTGCAAACATTTAACTGAGGTTACCTCTACAGCTGATTTACTACTATTTATTTTAATCTGAATACTTGATTTTGTTATCTTCATTTCCTAATAGAAATGTACACTGATGGTGCACAGGATTTGGAAAATTCTTCAGACCTCTGAATTTCATGCAAAACCTTTAACCTTCTGTCTCATTACACAAATGATTACTTCCCACTTTTATTTAGCACAGTTTGGTAAAATGTGGCAACAGGCAATGCAAATCTGTCAGTATATATAACCTTTATATCTTTATGAAATGCCCTTTAATGGTATGAGTCACAATTGTAGAGTAAATTGCCAAATATTATTTTCAACTTTTGGAAAAAAACACTGTATCCCTGAAAGAAAATTAGGAAACGCATCTTTTTTGACAGCAATTTTTTTCCATGTTCCTTGTTATATTCAATTTATTTTCAGCTTTACATCAATGACTGTTGTAGTCCTGCAGTACTGTTTCTTCTTCATTAAAAAATTTAAGCAAGATTGACTGATATGTTTTATGCTGCTTCCTTTATGCTTTCTGCTGATTTTCTTTTCCTTCTTCTATACTGACCATAGAATCAGTATATTGATTCTATAGTCAATATATCTGACTATACTTTAGAGACTCTGATGTGCCCCAGCTGAATATTTGCATTTGATTACTTTACTGTAGACTATATATATATTTCCATCTTGCAGTTACTCTTTTCCATGAATTCTGAATGCTTTCATAGTCACATATGTCACGTTCCAGTTTAATTTATATGCTTATGCAGAGAAATCTTAATTTCTGTTAGTCACTCTATTTTCTCAAATTCTCAGGGACATAATTTTAATTATTGTTATATCAGGGGTATTCAAGATAAACGTGATCGATATCAGAACACACTTTACAGTTTCTATGAGTGCAATGCTCTGGTAGAAGTCAGGAGTTGTAAACAGTGTTGCCATTTTTATTTGTCCATCAGGCGCAGCCAAAACCTGAATTGTGTTTCCTGAGTGCCTGACAAAAGGCAAGGTGCTATTCAAAACGTGGCAGGTGGTGCTGGGGAGGAATAAGGTGTCTTGTCTCTAGTTGCCACATCTTCACTGGGGTCAGGCACCTCTGAGCAGCTGTGGGGGAGCCACCCATGGCTGTCACAAGAGGTACCAATGCCTTCACCTGATCATTCTGCCTGCAACTTCTGTAGCTGATGGTTAGTTGAGTAAATCGAGATCGTATCAATGATTGTGTAAAATGTACGCATAGGAAATAACATGTGTACAGTCCCTAGAAAAATTTGCAGTTAGAATTATGTGTGATTGTACTTAGAACACAAAACCATCACTTCAGAAGACTGTTTCCTGTATACAGGACACAGCTAAGGATATTGCATAAAAATTGTATTAATTGATTGCACTGCATCTTATTACAGATATAAGGAAACACTATTGATTGGCAAATTGTAACCCAAATGAAATTACTAGCTCATTGTGACATAACTGCAGAGAAATAAATCAGCTTCTCACATATTTATTTAATCTATAAAGATTGATATAGTTCAGTAAAGGACACAATATATGCATTACAAAAAAAATTGTCTTGTATTGCAAGATATGCAGCTTTATTTTTTGGCAGAGAATGCATGACTATCACCTGCTCTCAATGAGTTTTAAAAGCGAGCAGTGAACAGAGCTCAAGCAGGAGAAAAATGGCAGAATGAATCTTTAGCATCTTATTTATCCTTGAGCATCTTAAACAAGTCTGCAAGTAGTATTGTGTGACTATGGTTCAATTTTAGTAGAAACATTTGTCTGACTAAGGGAGCATATATAATATAGAATAATTCCAAGCATATTCAGAGTTATATTTATTTATATTTTAAGTGATTTATCTTACACCTGAAGTTTAACAGATGTTAACTCAGCTAATTCAGGATTTTGGCAGATTCCACTGTGTAAGTATTTAGCATCAGTGGCAGAATTTATTATTCCATTATCGTCTATGAAGGAACAATGAAAAATAGTATAATAATTTCTGAGATATATAGAAGTTGGCGCTGAAAAATGAATTGATGAATGCTGCTTATGTTTCATAGTACTGCAGATTTGTTTTCCAGATATTCACAGTATCTATGTTGCACCTGACAGCTTCAAGAGGAATAGCTTTCTGCAGCATCTCTGATGCTCCTATCCAGAACAACACACCTGATATTTTAGCATCAAAAATTTCAAACACTTTACCAAAGAAAGGTTGGTTTTGGTGGTTTTGATGTGGCCACAAATACTTCTCCTCTTTCTCTCTGAAATGTGTCTTTACAGTCCTCCATGGAGCAGCTTTGACCATGCTGTGAGTTGTAAAATTTAGCAGAACAATGAAGCATTTGCTTGGGAAGATATCTATAAATGGCAAACTGACATCTGATTACTAAGATAAAAGTTATTTCACTGATGATGGGTGTGGGGTGGCAGTCTCCCTTTAGCTCCTCAACTGTTATTTTTATCGGGAGGTCCTTGAAGGTCTTCAGTTAAGATATAAACAAACAAAAAAAAAAGCTTGAAAGGTAAAGTATGTGAACATATTTTTTATATTTAGGGGCTTAAAAAAGAATGTTAAAGGACAAATGGTGTTTCACACCTTGCTGCCAAGGTATCTTTGGATACAAAGGAACTTTAAAGAAATTTTTTCATTACTTTTTGTGGGCAGGTATCAACATTGATTTGAAATCTTCTCACATCTGTTTTCTTGGGAATACTTATAAAATCATGATTCATACGAACCACAACTATTAACACCTCAATTTTGTAGCATTGTAGACAGATCTGTCTACTCTGATTGTGCTGGCAAACTGCCATGTATAGGTTTCATTAATATTATACTTACCCATTTCACTCGTGACCATTAAATAAAATGAAAAATTTGTAGAAATTTAAGAACTATATAACTATATATTTTAAATACTCACTAACCATTTTTTTTCTGTATTTCAAACACTTTGTAAGTTTGAGTGAAAAACAGTACTAGATCTGGAAAACAATACTAGATAGCTAATTATGGATAAATTAATCCTATCTGATGGAGATAGAACACTTCAGATAATCATATTCAAACAGATATTAGAGAGTGAGCTAAATAGATTTTCAAGAACTATGTACTTAAAAAACTCTCTAACCATGTCTTTTTCTAGCTTCTAGAGAGTTTTAAAGTTTTTAATAATTATTTATAATTAAACTTATTAAAATCTTTCCAAGTTTGCTTATCCTTATTTGCCTTTCACAAACCTGCTCTCTTATTAAAAGGGCTAGTTTGGGTCCTCAGATTCACAATATATTTATGAAAAATCTTGGATATTTTTACCCTATGGCTTCACATGTGTTGGACAGAACTGTACCCCAACTATAAAAACAGAACAAGAATTTTTCTTATTAAATTAGATTGTTCTATAACTTGGGGTTTTTAACTGCTCCTTGAAAACAAAGTGAAACCTATTACTCTTCAATTTCTGATGCAAGTCAGAAACATTAACTTTCAATAACAATAGGATTTACTGATTTCTGCATCAATGAAATTATTAGAATTTGTCTAGGTCAAAATTATCATCACATAGGAAGAAGAGAGGAGGGGCAAGAATAGGAAGCTACTGTTATCTCAGAGCTAATACATGGAACAACAACTGAAAATTCTACTGAGAGGAGGAGGGAGAAAAAGAAAAAATCATATTCCTCAAAGATGCATTTGTTAATTAACCACTGATGAATCTGGTGGATATGATACAAAACTAGTAGTTACTGTTACTTTGGAAGATCTAAATGTCACCAAAAGAATCATGACACTAAGAATGGTAGTAATAGAATGATTAAACTGTGTAAAAGTAATCACAAGGTCAATATGTACAATGTGTAAAAGTACAATTTGTAAAGATTAATAAAAACATATTTTGTTATAAACCAGAAAAAATATCAGTTATAGTCAAAGAGGAAGTAGCAAACCCCAACTATGTTGATTACTACTATGTCACTGAGATTTCAATATGGAAAAGAATGCTAGGATGGAACAGCAAAATATATTGTGTCAAACTCATATTACAAAGAAATAAAGAGTTAAACTGAACACTTGTTAAGTGTGCTAGGATCATGAGTGTAGTTGAGAGAGGAATGGATATTTTCCAGCTGTCAAAGTACTAATATTGTGGAACTGTCTTCCTACATGATGGAGTATGAGCACAGATAAATAGTTCTGAGCAAAATATGATCCATTTCTGAAAAGGCTGTGATTGCTTATAATACCTGAGGACAATTCTTCATGTCTTTTCTTGTCATATTCCAACAATCTCAAAGTGTTTTCCTTCATTCTATCTGAAATGTTTTAACTATTACACAATACATGTCAAACTAACAATTATTATAATTTCTCAAGAAATAAAATGTTCCGTTCAAAAAATTCTATGTGAGAATACTTCTCACATAATTTGAGATATTGGACTTTGTTTTGCTGCCCCACAGAATGCAATAGACATATCAGAGCATGTCCAGAATCTGAAACTTTCAACTTATCTGTCTTGAAGGACAGTTTTGGAAAGGAAAAAAGATAATCCTGTCAATGCATTCCTCTTTATGCCTACAGACTCAAGACATATGGCAGTGAGCCTTGTGAAGAGATTTCTTTTACAGTCTGTTCCATTGCATGCTCACATGCTCAGTAAAGAAGTTCTGCCTCATATCCATGTGGAGCTTCCTGTGCATCAGTTTCAGGCTATTGCCTCTTGTCCTATTGCTTGGCATTGCTGAGCAGAGCCTGGCTCTTAGCTCGTGACACCCTCACTGCAGATATTACATAATTGATCAGGTCCTCTCTCAGTTGTCTCCTCTTGAGACTGAACAGGCCCTGTTCTCCCAGCCTTTCCTAATAAGAGAGTTGCTCCCATTCCTCATCCATCCTTTTTCCCTTCCACTGGACCAACTCCAGGAGCTCCATTTCTGTCTTGTCCCATAGAGGTCAGAACTGGAGAGAGCACTCCCAATGTGGCCTCAGCAGGGCCGAGCAGAGGGACAGGATCACCTCCCTCGAGCTGCTGGCACTGCTCTTCCTGATGCACCCCAGGACACCATCAGCCCACCTGGCCACAAGGACACACTGCTGGCTCACTGCTGGCTTGTTGTCCACCAGGACATCCAGATCCTGCTCCACAGAGCTGCTTTCCAGCAGGTCACTCCCAACCTGTCCTGGCACAGAGGGTTGCTTTTCCCCAGATGCAGGACCTGCCTTTGCTGAATTCCAGGCAGTCCTTCCCTGCCCATCTCTGCACCCTGCTGAGGTCCTTCTGAAGGGCTGCACAGAACTCTGGTTTATTGGCCACTCCTCACAGCTTTGTGTTGTCACTGAACTTGCTGGGGAGGCATCTGCCCTCTCATCCAAGTCACTGATGAATAAATTAAACAAAACTGGGCTCAATATTGAACATTGGAGGATACCACTAGTGAGGAGCATCCAACTAGATGCTGTGTCACTGGTTTCCATTCAGCTAGTAATACCCAAGTAGTGGCTAAAAGGTGAGATAAATAGATTTCCATTTATTCAATGTCTAGCTTACATGCAGACATTTAAAATATAGGTATTTTTATCTTTGAGATTGACTTTAACTTTCAGTTGATGCAAGATGGGCAATATGAAAATCCAGCTGGCTGCAGATAAATCAACAGCACTGTCCTGGACAGAATGAACTCAGCCTCCCCGCCCTTGTGCAAGCTCATTTTTCCTCACTATTTTGTACTCCACTTCATGTCCCATTACCCCACAAAAAGGACCAGAATTTGGTGCATGTCCTGTGTCAGAGTATCCATCCCTGCAAGGGTGCTTCACTACAGTATTTCAGGGAGTTTTAGAGGTCTGTATGAGGGCAGCTGGACAGATACATCTAAGTCCATCCCTAAAAGGCAAGGGAATTCCAATGTGTAAAGATGGAAGAGATTAACCAGATTAATGTTAAAGCAAGAAGAAGTGGAATGTTTTCTCACTTGTCTATAAAACTGAATAGAATAATTTTTAGTCCATTCTGATGACCATCAGTATTTATTAGTGAGGTACCATGAAACTGAACATGTTCATGAGATTTCAGTAATGAAAACTCCCTGTAGTCTCTAAATATATTTTAATGTTTCCTTACTGAATAAGTGATGCTCAGTCTTATGCTCTAAAATTACTTCTACTAAAAATGAAAGCATATGACTTTCTTTTTTGATTTTAAGTCAGTTTCAAAATAAATTTTGTTCCAGAAACAATTTTCAGTGGTTTCCCTCTTGCTGTTTAACTGAAAGAGTTAAATCTAGACTGCCTTCATAAGCCTCACAGCTCTTAATGCATCTTCCAGGGACAATATATTAAGGCCACTTTTACACAAAGTGACTACCTTGAATACAGAAACTTTCTGTATCTCTATAGTTTGTTTGGCTACATTAATACACAGTCCTATAGAGAATAATAACTGATGGCTACTCTCTTTTGAATGTTCCTGAATGTTTTAAACACAAAAAGCCCTAACCTGAAAAGCAGTATTTTTTCCAATATAATTCCATGTGAACATTATGCATGTAAATGCCACTTAATGTAATTTAATCCCCTCTCAGGGATTTTTTATTTAATAATAAAATTAATTATTTTGTGCATTTGTCACAGTCATTCAAGTCAAAAGCTTTCTGACTGCTATAAAAGGCATATTAAATCATGAGACTTGATAAATGACAATTTTTGTCATTATCCAACAAAGGACTGAACTTACATTGAAGTTAAGTGAAGCACATGTATTTTGCAAGATAATCTATGTCTTCTGTTAGAGGAAACTTGAATCTCCTTCCATTAGAGGAAACTTGAGTCGTAAGGGTGATCTCTGGAAAAATTCTGAGTAATTCTATGATACTTTAGGAATCTAAACCTTAGAATAATATAAATAACTTAAAATGAATAAATTGCTTAGCTAAATGTTTCAGTTCAAAAAACCAGGTAAACCTATTAAAAAATAAACTCAAAAGCAAGGATATTAAAATCACAATTTCTGTGAATCAATCAGAGGAAGAACAGCATGTTCTACTAACAAATATCAAGTTGAAATGTAAATAGCCATGAAAAAAATGGAACATTGAGAAAACCACTTAGCCTTCCCAGCAAAGGAGATAGAACACCATAGAATCAGTGTAAAAATAAGTAGGAAGAATCAAAATTTAACATAAAGAAAAACATCAGCTTTGTTTGTGGACTTATTTGTTTTAATAATAATTCATGGTAGAACTGACCGCCTGTATTTTGGTGGTTTGCATTTCTGTAGTGATCACTCATCTTTTGATTACATTCTTGATATATTAATTAGTCTAACAAGAAATTCTAATTGAATCCTCATATAAGGAAAGAGTATTACTTAAAATATACCAACGGGAGTCCTTTTCTGGAAGGGAAAACAAATTTTTATTTAGTTCAAACCACAACTAGTTGTCTGCAAATTATGATGATATTTGTGGGGAAAATAATGCCATTATTGTAGTTTAATATATCACACTGCCAGAAACAAGATAATAGGACAGAAAATAAAGCCCCAAAAGTAAGATCTGATGTCAACAAATTGCCCACATTATCACATTGCAAGGCTAGTTATAGCCTTGTAATTTTTTTTCTGTTTCTTTAAAAGTACTTAGCCATAATTGCGTCATTCAAATCTTCTACCCCTAATATACAAACATATTTGAAATATCCCACTTTAGTTTTAATTTACTCTCTGATATATATGTAATCCTATGATAAATATTTTTCCAATGTTAAAAATAATACGTGATGTGTTTTTAGTAACTAAGAGCAGGTTGAAAATTATTTTCCTAAATTCCATCACTCTTAATTTAATCACATGCAGTGAGTGATCATGCTACTCTATCAATCTATGTCCTCAAGCTACTACTTTTTTTCTGAAAATTTGACATACATATTACTCTACCATATTTTGGCATATATATCAATAGCCCTTTGAATTTTTGTAATGTTAAATAAGAATATAATTCTATTAAAATTTATACCATGCAAAAACTCAAAGAAAACACTCTATAGCCATAAAACTGCTAACTGAATCAGCCAGTGGTAAAGTTCAAGCCAGGGAGGTCAATGGTCTTCAGAACTGGAAATATTTCAGGGCTTCACAAGAGAGTAAAGTAGTTTCATGGACCAATCATGTCCCAATTATTTTCAAACTACTGAGAAATGTCTATACAAAAGCATGTACACATAAAATACTCAATGTAAATTTAGTAGCAACAGTAATTTACAATAGCGTTTACCTTCACAATCACAAATCTTTGTCGTATACATCAGAAATTTAACAATACATTTTCATTTGTGGTGATGCACATCAGCTAGGTGGAGCCTTACAATATTCAAAACATGTATTCTCTTTCTCCAAAGACTGCATTACTTAAAGAAAAGCATTGATTTTTGCCTAGAGACATACAGAAAGACAATCAATCAATGACAGTTTTGCAAGAAAGCTACTAGTAAAACTGCCCTTGGTTCTCACTTTGTATTCCTTGAGGTCATACATTTACTTAAAATTTTTGGTTCTTTGATAATTGACAGACATTCACAATTAGAGTCAATCTTGGTCAAGTTTGATTGCTGCATAAATGAACTAAAGGGAAAAAATACGAATAAGTAAAGAAAAATATAATTTTAAAAGAAACCTTTCTATGGACTGGACGGCTTTCAGTTTGTTTTCATTTAATGTGTTTTTCTTTTATTTCTTGTTATTATTTAGAAATGGTACTCCCCAGCTTAGCATTTCCACTAAAACTCTCCAAACTACGTCTTATTTGCTCTCCCCTTTCCCTCCTCTTCTCCTCCTGAATATTCCCTCCATCTGGGACCAGAGCCACCCATCACTGTTTCCACCTCAGGACCAGAATTTGTCAACCACCATTTCCATCACTCTTGATCAATTGGATAGAATCCTTTCTCCCTGGAAGAGAGAGAATCCCTTCCCTCATGACATGAGGTGGTATAGAACAATCTCTGTGTCCTACCCATACCTTATTCCAGTTACTGCAAAAATTATCCCAGACCTGGATGGAAGCAGGAAAAACCTTTATGCACATTTTTCTTTCAAGCTATGCTACCTGACATACTTAATTGTATCTTTCAAAAACCTGAAATTCTTATGTTGTTTGCCTGAAGTAAATTATATTTCTACTCTCCATGGCTTCCTTTTAAGGTGAAGTTAGGAGATTTTGACCTCATTAAGCCACAAAAATAATGTAATATTGAAGTAAGAAACAACTGCTACGGTTCTGACTTTCTATCTGAGGACAACAATTAGTTCAATACAATATGGCACTTTACAATGCAAATATTAGTATTTGGAAACTGAGAACTTTCAGAGACTAACAGTGTTTGCCATCTATAAAACATATTGTCTTTCAAAACAACAATGTTTTTCTCAAAGGCAAAACTCAAAGCCAAATCATAAACAAGACCAAAAAACCCCTCTCCTGGATTTTAAGATAGTTAAAAAACTTCAGCACTTTTTTAAAAAGGCAGAGTCTTGCTTCAAGAAAAGATCTAAATCTTCAAATGAAAATTAAAACAAATTCCAGTCATGGGACTTTGTTTGAAATTATTCAACTTCCAAGTTATGGGTTGCTTGTGGTTAAAAAAATACAACCTCAAATCACTGAAACAGAGAAAATTGCATATTTCCCATAGAATAAATGAATGAAAATAAGTAAATAATAACAATAACAAGCATATATGTTACACCTGTTATTAGCTGTTACAGACAGATTGTACCATGTAGTGGGAAAAAATGTCTATTGGTATGAACATGCTAAAACACAAGATATGAAAATTTCTACAGAATGTGATGAAGGATAAATGTATGTAATCACTCAGTGAACACATTGAAGGCAGTGTTTTCATAAACTCCTTTATATTTCCCCTTGAAAAAGATTGGGATTCTTTTTCCTCTGAAAAATAGGAACCATTCCAAAGTAAATGATTCTGCAAAATAAATAAATTTTAGAAAAATTATGAAGAAAAAGTAGTTGTTTAAGAATTCCTCCTCTCAGAAGTCGTTTTGAAAGGGAATATATCTGCTTTTATATCTCTCACATAAAAGACATCAACCAAATATTATGAAAATACCGAGTGCTATCTACTGTTAGAAGCAAAAGACAATAAAAGTATTCCCTCTGGGAATAAAAAAAAACAAAAAAAAACAACAAAGTGACTGAGTAATGCTTTTTTATTGGACATAAGGTTCCACTTAAGAATTCCAAGAATGTCAGGCAAGAAAGCAGCTGTCTTTGTTGTGTTATGCTATATATACTACTTTCTGTATCTCATCTCATTCATACAAAATGAATACTAAATATTAAGCTACTACAGAAGACCTAAATAGCAAAGGAGTCTCCTACCATGGCAAAATAGTCCCTGTAATAAAATTTAATTTAGAAAAGGCATTATCCAACTGATATTAGCAATATTCTATAAATCAGATTTTTTAAAATAATCAATGACAGAGGTGGACATAGTTCTCATATTCATAGAGGAACAACAGTACCTATCCGAATAGTTACTGTGGAACAAATTACCCTTTAAAAATCCTTACTCTTGTTTAAGAAGCATTAATTTGCTTTTCTTCACATTTTTGGTGGTTGAAAGCTGGAGGTAATGCTTTTCCATGATAGATCGGACTATACAATAAATGTTTTAAAGGCAACAGCGTAGGAATTTCATATATCCCATTTAATTTGAGAAAATATATAACAGTTATGCAGAGAACATGTAAATTTTTTTCACTAGCTTTTAAAAAAATATTTCTTCAAAAATGAAGAATATAAATATAGAAGAGCATACTTAGATAATACTTCTGGGACATTTTGCCCTATACACAAAACCAAAACAGATTTATAATTAGAAAAGTGTTACTACAATTATATCAGTAATTTGATAAATTTTTGGGCAGGTATCTGATTTTCTTGTCAAATAACACTTACACTCAGCAATATCTGTATTTTTCAGAATTTAGCCCAGAAGATTTTAGTTTTAAATACCTCAAGAACTTGGTCTTCCAATCCTTCCCTTAGGAAATTATTCTATAATCTTGTCAAGAGATAGGTTATGCTTATCACTACCAAGTGGCAGTAGGTATAACATGATACTTTTATTCATGACCTGAAACAATCTCTACAGAACGATAACTGAAGTGGAAAAAATTCAATCTTTGATGGTCAGGCAAATAACAGAACTGAGAATGGAAATTCCAGGCATTCATTATGGCTGCCTTGCAACTTAACACCAATAATAGTGCAGTCATGCTTATTCACTCCAGTTTACACTTTCAATTCATTTTACATCCAGCATCCTGCAAACCTGAGCTAAAAACCAAATCATATCAATTTACATTACATATGCCTTATTTACCTTTCTTTTATATCTAACTTATTTATAGGTTATATGAGATATTATATACCATGCCCTATTTATGGTGTTCCTTCATATTCATGAAAAGATTTTGAAATTACAGGCTATGTTCCTCAAATTACATGACAGAAGAATAGACTAGATGGAAATTTATTTTCCTTTCAATAGAAGATATGGGAAAGAGCCCTGTTTGGCTGCATGCACGTGTAAAATTATCCATATGTCTTAGTCAGGTGAGATCCCTGGGCAATAAATAATAGGTATCTGAAAATCTAGGAGTGAAGGAAGGACAATATATTTTTTACATCTTTATTTACATGTACTGTTAATTAATCAGAACAAGTATCTTTAGAAGATATTTATGAACATTTTGCACTGGTTTCTGACTCTTCATGAAATAGCATAATTAGGAGTGACAACTTTCTGGCAGTTATGTTGTTAGTTTTTTCTGATGATAGTTAAAGTAAACCTCCAGATGGTTTAATCTTCAGCCTATGGTCTTTACAAAATAAAAATTTGATAACTGTTTGACAACTGAGAGATTTCCATCTACCTAAGAGATGTCATGTCCTCCTTTATGACATAGCATAGTAGCATTAAAAAATGGTTTATTTACTGATGAGACATTTACAAAGCCATAGGAACATGTCTCCATTTCAGTGCCATGTGTCCAGCAACGCCATTCCTTCCCTTCAGCAAGGCTCTGCCTTGTAGCACTCATCAAGGGAGCAGGGCTAGGATGGGGATGAGGATGAGGGTTGGGACAGAGCCCTGTAAGTACACAGTAATACCATGGTGATGGGATGGTGGAGACTGATCTGACTCTGGGGTCAGAACATCCTCAAAGACTGGCACAAAGGGCTGAAGGAGACTTGGAACAGTCATTCCTGATGACAAAGCTGTAGTCGTTGGGGTTTTTTTATCACTGATGACTGATTTCTGCCTAACCTGCCCTCCAGGAGAAAATATATCTTTTCAGGCAATCCACTTCACACAGGAAAGAGAATATTACCTTTCAGTTTGAAGGAGTTAAAGCATATTAGAAGACAAGCATGCCTTCAAACTAAATAAGCCCATGTATTTTGCTATTTTGTTTTAGGGCATGTTTAATGACATTCTGTTATCTTTTTCTTATTTATTTCTCTTTATATTACAGAACATCAGACTCCATCAAAACCCATTCAGGGCTGGGCAAGGTGAATGAATTACTCAATAAATCTTGTAAGCCTGACTTCCATTTTTACACACTTATATAGTGGTTTTTGGGGTTTTATTTTGTTGGTTGGTTGGTTTTTGGGGGTGGGGGTACAGATTTTCTTTTGCAATTCTAGATATATATTTATCCTGACATCCAGCATGCAATTAATTGTTTTATATGTGCTCCACACCCTGTCTTACACAGTAAAAATCAAGATACACAATCAAATACAGCTCTGATTGATTTGATCAAATACCTTCCCACCTCAATGGGAAGTTGTGACCATTTATCAATAGAACAAAACCAAAACAAAAGAAATACATATCAAATGTAAAAATGTAATATTTTACAGGAAGAAAAAAATGTTCAAATGTTCTGTAAGTAAAATAGCAGTGGTGATAAAAACTTGATGAAAATTAACAAAATTAGGAGTGAGGTTCTTAAACAGAAAATAAAAGAGTATTTTTCTTTAGTTTCATCTGACAGAAAAAAGAATTATCAGACTTTGTAAATAAATTCCTGCTTGTCTGTTTCTCTGGGTTTTTTTTTCTTCAAGAAGTGAAACTATTTTCAAACACACATGAATATTATCTAATGAAATCGATTACAATTAAACTCTTATTTTCCTGAGGATGAACACCACACACTGCTTTTGCTAAACTTTTCTACTAACAATTTGCTCTAGTTTTCAAATCTGTAAGTATAGCTGAGATGAAAATGTTACATTCTATGTTATATGCACAGCAGTATTTTTTTAATTTATGATTGATCAATAAGATATTTGGTACTCCAGATTTCCCCCACTAAAAGATATTTTAAAAACCAATACTAGTATTATATGGAATAATTTTCATAAATAGTTTCAGAATTGCTCTTTATGTTTTGCCAAATGAATCATTTCATGGCATAGAAAATCCTTGTACATTATTTTGAGAACAAGGTCCTGTGGGTGAATCTGTCAGTCACCAATTAAGTGACTGGCAAACATGAAAGAATTGTTAGTTAAACTTTTAAAAGTGCTTTTGAAGTAACTTTTTGTTGTTGATTACCTTAAAAAATAATTTAAATGTTAACTAACTTAATTAAAATGGTTTTGAACATGTGATTTTCTTCCCTATATATGAGAAATGATTTGAAGTTAATAATGATTAAAATAAAAACTATCCTATTTAAAGCACAAGAATTTTTTTATCTTGGAAACAAATTTAGGTTTAGCTTTTCAAGAAAATGTTTGTAATCTGTGAATTTAGATAAAAAACGTAACATTTAATTTTGCTGTTTTTTAACAAATCCTTGTGAATACTTTCTGCAAGAAATTATATGATTTATTGTTTTAGAGAAGGAAGAAAAAGAGAAATGTGGGAATGTCCTCTTTAAAGATGAGTAACTTCCTCCATTTTTCATTTCATTCATGAAAAATTAGTAACTCTGATTACATAGTAAAAACAAATAATTTGTTTTCTGCAAAATTAAGAGTAAAAGTGAGAAACAGTTTATAATTTCTGCAGATTCACTGTATACAAATCTACTGTGAAAAGTGCAGATATTCATCATAAATCACATTATAAGTAGTATTTCCTACTACGTCTGTTAAACTGAAAAAATTATTTTCTAAGATTTGTGTGGTTTAATTTACACTTTTTTTGTTCTTATACTGTCAGGGTAAATCAGAGAATCATAGAATATTCTGAGTTAGAAAGGACCTACAAGGATCATTGAGTCCAGCTCTTAAATGAATGACCCATACGGAGATCAAACCCTCAACCTTGGCAATATTGCACAATGCTTTAACCAGATATAGATATATAGATATATAGATAGATAGATAGATAGATATATGGATATATAGATATATAAACCTGTGCATCCCAGTGAAGATAATTTCAATTTTATATGTGTCTGTGTGTACTGCTATGACTAAGACAGCTAAGATAAATTTCAGCACTAAAATTTGTGAATTTCCTTTATAAGTTAATTATGATTTAAAAGTAAATGAAGGCAGTAGCCCCAAAGCATATAGTCCAATTAATGGTAGGAATGATCCCACAGTATTGCCATAGAAAAAGAAGTTCCTCACTCTTTTAAGTGAATGTACTGCACCTAGAGAATGAAGGACTACCATTCAGCGTTTTTTTAACCTATGGGGATATTAGCATGAAGTCATAACTATGATCACTTAATTGGTGATTAACATTTTGAAACCATTTACAGCTCTCCTACAAGTAAGCTCTTTCTTCCCTGAAGAAAGAAGTAAAAGGAAATGAAAATTAAAATTTGGGTGTTATATCACTGTCTCAATCTTTCATTATGCAGATGGTTATGTAGATCATCCTTCAATCTTGAATATCAGAAAATGGTCAGTATCTGTCTTTGCACTTACTGACCTCTAGGTTAGAAATTCCTTTGTGAATAGGCATTTGTGACTTGATACATAACATCAGTGTTTTAGCTTCAAACAAAATTAACCAGATTGAAAATCAAGCCAGATTGGTACATTTGTCATGCTAAATATTTTGAAAAAGCAAAATTTCTTTCTTCTCAGTCTTTTCTTCCTTTCATCCAAAGGACCATGTTCCTTCAGCCATATATGTCCAAGAAGGACAAAATTATTTTTTTTTAGGAAAGGGAATTTTTCTGCAACATTTTACAATGTTTATCATGTACCATATAATTATTTCTATCTATTTCAATTAGAATTCATATATGACTACTCTGTATTATCATGTAATCAAAAGTTTATTTCCACTTCTATGTGCAACAGATACATTAATCTCATTAATTCAGAAATGAAATCCAACTCACTGACCTCACCTTTTAAATAACCTTTTAGCTAGTGTACATGTGGTCCTATGAGATAGCATCCTCTGCATATATTCCTATGATTCAAGAAGTCTTCTCAAATTATTTTGCTTTTTGTGGATTTTATGATTTTTGATTCCTTTCTTTACTGGCCTAAAGCTTGAAATTAGATTTCAAATTACATTTATTTCCTATTTTAGGTTTCCAGATTGATTGCATACAGAATATTTTCATTTGTTTACAGCTGGTGAACTTCCAGAACATTACATAGAAAGAGAGTTGACCCCACATCTATCTGGGGTTAGGCAGAGGATGGAAATTGTCACTGCTGGCTAAATGAGAAGGTCCTTTTCCACTGCAGATGTGTGCTTACATAAAGGGCATAGTGCCCTGGTGGCAGCTGGGAAAGAATAGCTTCCAAAAAGACAAGATAATAGAGCTCAAATAACTGAAGTGCTGCCATTGATGGAAACAGGAGGCAGAAAACCTGGGGAGTGGGAGTTATTTCTTACGCAGGAAAACTATCTGAATGCATGGATCTTTGTCCTAGTAAAGGCTGTGAGTTGATCCCAGGCTTGTGACTTCAAACTAGAGGATAGACTAGTGTCAGTGATATATTGACAAGTCCCTGCAAAAAGAGGAGGAAGCTGGTTTTCGACTTCTAGTGTAAATTTCATTATTACCATATCACTGTTTTGACATTTGTTGAGGGACTAAAATATTTGGGTGCAAGCAAAGTGGTAAATATCTGGGTCGTGCTAATTACAGTTTCTTGATATAGAAAAAATGAAGTGACTGAGAAAATATTTATGTTGGTTAGCAGTAGTCACTGTCAGCATCAGCTACAGCCATGTCAACTACAGGAAGGTGGATGAATTTAAGATCATGGGAGAAATGAGATGGGCAAACAGAATTACTGTCTCAGTTTCAGAAGAGTGAAAGGTTTTCCAGAGAACCAGTTGTTGAAATCCCATGGGAGGCTCTCTGTAGGGCAAAAGGATGCAGGAAATGTGTCTGATCTTCCTGGACATCCTCATAAGCCCTCAAAAAGGGATCATTCTGATATGCAAAAGTTTAGCAGGAGTAGCAGAAGGAAGGCTGCACAGGGGACCCTGGACTGGGTTGAGATGTAAAGAAGAAATTCACAGAAGATGAAATCTGAGATGTGTCAGGGGAACACAGTAACATTATTCAGGTATGAAAGGGGTGAAGTTAGATTTGGAGTGTTAGAGACTACAAGAAGAACATCTGTAAAGACATTGGCAGCAAAGGAAAACTAAAGAAATTTGGCCAAAGCTCAGAAGGATGGAGAATGCAGTGATAAAAGATAGAAAATTAGTTTTTTCATAAAGGCAGAGAAAACTCCAGGAAAGTCCTCGTCTAGAAGCATCTATGGAAATCTTGAGATGTAAGTCTTGACTGGACAAGGCCTTGAAGTACCCTGTTCTAACACTGAATTTAACTGTGTGGGAAACAAGCTGACTAAACTAAGCTGAGTAGATGACCTGCAGAGGTTCTTTCCAGTTTATATCTCCCTTCTACTTTTATTCCTTAAATTACATTATTTTGTGGTTTTTTCAGTAACAGATAGAGACTTTTTGTTAAGTAAACAAAATTTCCAGGGATGATTCATCTGACATCCCATGGACTGAAAATTTCCTTGATGCCTTTCCCAAACCTGCCTTTGCTTGAATCAGTGTTTTTCTATACATGTTTGTTTTCTTTTTTAATTTCTGGCTGTAAAGGTTAGTAACTACAAGGTATCTTTTCTTTTAACATTCTGATAAGAAATTGGTCTCTCATTGCACAGCCCAAAGGAATTGAATGGAAAGGTTGATACTGTTAATATAAATTTATTTTCAGAGAAAAATTAGCACATTTGTTGTCTCACAATTATCTAAGAGGTTTTATCCTTGTTGTCCCTTCTCAGATAGATCTTTACTGATGTTAACAGCAGGTACTCAACACAGCAAGGTCAGGACTTTTTAAATAGAGTTGAAGGCAGCTGTATTCCCTGAGCTACTTGACTAGTCTTCTGTGCATGATATTTTGAAAGCAAAAGCAATGTATAATTAATGCCAGGGTTACTGAACCATTCAGTGGTCTAAGAGCCCCCATGAATTCCAATTATGTCTCTTTCTCAAATTTATCCCATAGGTGTTAGTATGGGGTCAGTACAGTGAAGTTCACTGCAATCAAGGTGGGACAAGGTTTACCTTTGTTTATCTTCATCATTCATAGGTGTTGTAGATTCACTTGACTGTAATCTGTTTTTGGAAAGGGAGTACTGCTACATTATTTGAAATATGTGCCAACACTCAGGCTGAGACAGATACATCTCCATGAATGGAAGCAGGACCCTTACTTATGCAAAGCCAGCCAAGGCAAATGGATTTAGATATGTTATTATTTGATAATAGCTTTAAGTTTTACCTTGTAGATAATTAAATGCTTTACTGTAAATGACCCCAACCTCCTGCCAGTGCCATAACCTCCATTATTGGGAGCATGCATTCTGTCCTTTTTTCTATATTCTTTGCATTTCTATCGTAAGATCTCATGAGATGGGGGAAAATAATGATTGAAAAATAAGCAAAGCAACTGAAAAAAAAACCCCACCCACACTTTGGATGATTTCTGCTAAGGATTTCTCTTTGTAATTTTTCAGTGTAGGCCCTCACATGAAATGCTGTATCTAAATGCATGACTTATGGGATAAGTATATTGAACAAATTTCTTTTGACTGTCAGAATTCTGAGAGGAGATTTTTGAGACATGACTTAGACCCTCCCTGGAAAAGCATAGGACTTTTAGGTAAAGAAGGAAGACAGCATATTTCACTTGAAGACCAGAACATTTCCTGGGTTTAATCAGTCTGTATGTCAAATGAGTGAGAAGCTTGCTGTTCTACAAGAAGGAAGAACATGTTTTGCCCTGAGCTATCCATATATTTTGTTCATATTTTATATATTAATAAGCATAATGAGAAGAGCAAGTATTTAAATTTAATGTTAACTTATTGGGCACTTCAAAATAAAGTGCTGTTCTGCTGAGAACAATACACCATGCCATCCACAGTGCACAAGTCCCACAATTAAAATGCCAATTAACACTTTTATTTATAAGGAACAAGGTTATTTGATTATAATCCCATTTTCCCTGCTGTCTCCAGCATTATGGATTGATAAATCAGTGAAATAACAAAGCAACCCAGTTGCCTGAGGAATGATTGAATTTTGCTCTCTCTACACAGATCTAATATACATCATGAGGACAACACTAGCTGAATTAGCCAGAAACAACATAGAAGTTTATTTCCTTTGTTGTTTCTTTTTCGGTGGAGGTAGGTTTCTTGGGGTTTTTTTGAGATTTTTTTTGTTGTGTTTTATGTTTGGTTTTTTTTTTTGTTTGTTTGTTTGTTTGGTTTGGTTTTTTGGGTTTTGTTTTTTGGTTTTTTTATGTCTTTTTTTGTTTTCCTTCTTCTCTATAAAGAAATTGCAGTTCAATTTGGCTTTTGATGTCTCCACATCAAAGTCTGTGGAGAGCTTAGTTGAAATCATATCCCTTGGTCAGTTATTGAAACCAAAATCCAGAATACAGTAAATAGAATTCAGAAGTTTCAATTTTGCAGCAATTAAATAGAAAATATATGTTTCTTCATCTGTCTAGAGAGTCTAAAAAGAAGAAAAAAGAAGAATCAACATGCATATATATTATATATATCTATTATGTACACAAACATATATTTATGGTTGTATAAAAGTGACACTGTAAATAAACTCTAACATTTGTGTCTCAGAGTCCTATAAGACACGGAATTATTTTTAGATCAGTTTATACCTGAAGTTAGAAACATATGGGATGGAATTCATTACAGATGCTTCTCATTCTTTTTTTCAAAATACAGTAAGAGAAAAAGAAAAAAATATTATGCTCATGCATGTGCATAGTAATGGCAGCAAAGTATATATATCTTTTATACAGAAACTCAAAACCAAGTGATAGCATTGATCTTCAGGAGGTTTCAACAATCAGGGACTTGTTCAAACCACTAGACTACAAGACATGGTTATGCAGAACGGAAAAGGAATGTCACAGACAGAAAAGTCATAAAGTGGTCCACATAGCCAAGCTTACAAATGTTGGGAGCAGTTGTGTTTGTGACACACTGAACCTGAAAATACTGAAAAGGCAGAATTATTTTTTCTAGTCCAAGATGGTTGATGTGCCATCAATTCTTTTGTCATTATAGCATTTTGTATTTAAAGTTTAAGTAAATAGACCCAACGCCTGACAGTGTTCACAGGGGTCTCAGGTTGAGGGACGAGACGAGGCTTTGACTTTATGTTTCAGAAGGCTTGATTTATTATTTTACGACATATATTATATTAAAACTATACTAAAAGAATAGAAGAAAGGATTTCTTCAGAAGGCTAGCTAAGAATAGAATAGGAAAGAATGATAACAAAGGCTTGTGGCTCAGACTCTCTGTCCGAGCCAGCTGGGCTGTGATTGGCCATTAATTAGAAACAACCCACATGGGCTAATCAAAGATCTACCTGTTGCATTCCACAGCAACAGATAATCAATGTTTACATTTTGTTCTTGAGGCTTCTCAGCTTCTTAAGAGGAAAAAATGTTAAAGAAAAGATTTTTCATAAAAAATGTCTGTGAAAAACACCTGTGTGCCTGCACCAAGTATTTGATACACATCTATACGAGTCTCTTTATACTGAGCCCATGAGAAGGAAAGCATGATTTTCTGCACGTTTTTATCTTTCATCATAGATCCTTACAACATCTAGTACAGGTTTGTGATCTCTACATGCGCCTTATCTAATGGCATATTTTGTGTTGTTTCTTTATGTCCGGCAGATAGTTACACTGTAAAACACATAGATCCCCTCTTCAAGACAGGACTGGGCCTTCATTTTAAAATGTATGGGAAAATAAATCTTTGCTTGATTCTTAATGTAATGAATACAACTATCATGAAAGACTCAACACTTATCATGATTATTCTTTTACGTAACTGTTTTACCTAGCTTGAATATGAAAAAATTAAATTCTACATTCATGGAACTTCAGACTGGGTTTTCCTTCTTTATTTAGTTCCATCAGAGCAGATGATTCCCAATGGAAACAGGGAGATGGAAAAAAATTCATGATGATGATTTCAAACAAGTGGCTGAATGAATTTCCTTCAGAATACTATGTATGTATGCATGTACTATGTAGGATGAGGCTGAAATTGCAGACTAAACTGGTAGCTATAATTGAAAGGTGTATTTTTTCCTGTCTTGAAAGGTCATACCTTTCAGGATGTGTTCCTGGTGACTGCAAGTGGACATATGTTCTACACATCTTCAGAAAAGGACAAGAAGGTCAACCCAGAAAAACACAGGCTGGTCATTCTCACTTCAGTACATGAGAAAATAGTCTCAGAGCACATTTCTCAGCACTGAAGGAGAAGATGACTAGAAGACTTAGAATGTATGTACCAAGGCTAAATCACACCTAAGCAATCTCACTGCTTTCCACTATGAAATAGCAAGGTCTGCAGATAAAGGGAGAGACACATATGTCATTTGTCTTGACTTTTCCAACACTTGGAGCTCTCTATTTACAAGCGGAGTTGCTCGGAAGTGTATCCTATGGCTTCTGTGATCTTTATAACAGATCTGCAGGAGGAATGGGAGATGGATTTACTTGTAGTAAAACAGACTGAGGAGTGACTGACTGGGAAGGAGCTCTGCCGAAAAGAGCCTTGGGGTTGTGGTGTCAGCAACATGTCTGGCAGTAAACAGCACCCTGCGTGTTGTCAACAGGAACACTCAACTCCCCTTTTACATTATTATCCCCTTTTACATATCATAGGTTAGAGGGCATCTGAAATGCAGTATCCAGTTCAGAGACCAGCAATGCAAGAAGGGATGCTGATAAATTTTACTTAGGTCAGCTGGGAACCACCAAGCAGCTCCAGCAGATATCTCATTAAGAGAGGCTGGGAGTTGTGCCTGTTCAGCCTGGAGAAGGGATGGTTTGGGGACCAACAAACAGCAGCTCCTCATCTGTAAAGTTATAACTAAGATAGATTTGTCTTTTTAGTGAGATTTATGGTGAAAGAATGACAGGTAATTAATGCATTCATGTATAGATTTTTTTGCCTATATATAAGGGTGAAAAGACCTACTATAAACATAATGAAATACTGGAACCTCCCAGCTCTCAAAAAGTGCTGTGTTGCCTATCCTTTTCATCCAACATCATTCTCCATCTCTTCTCCCTGAAATCCTACAATCTTGGAGTTTCAAGGCCCAGATGAACAAAGCCCCCAGCAATTCGATCTGCACCTAGAAGGTAAACTATGGCTGCTATCTAAACTCCCCGCCAAAATGAATTATCCTATGCTACTACATAAAATAAGAGAGGAAATGTAGTATGTTGTGAGAATTTTTCACATCACTTGTGTTATAAGAAATTTTCAAGGAAAAATAGAGATTTCTATTAAACAATTTATGCTACATGTCCATTATGAATGGTAATAAATCCAGTACATCTTCCTTTAAAGTATTAATTAATTTGGCATTTGAGTACTCATTATAGCTCCATAGTAGTAAATTTGCACTACTATCAAGACATGTTAACAAAAAAATAGGACGTGACAGTGACTTTAAAGGTTTTCATAATTTTTAGTTCTTCCTACTTCCAAGATGTGTAAACCTTCTTAGGTCTGCATTAATAGCCATCAGCTATGTGAGGTGAATGATGAAGGACAATTCATCATCTTGACACCAGGGTGCAAAAACAAAAGGATTTCTCGAGGCTGTAAAAGATGCAGATGGACAGTAAATGTAACAGCTGGAGAGGTGCTGCAAAGTATGTCCATAGATGAAAAAAGAAAATTGCTGCTTCTTACTGGAGAAGCATTCCTTATTTGAGAATCAGAACATGGGGTCAGGAGCACCATTAGTATTCTGGAAGAATCTGCAGGAAAAGGAAGTTCTTTTCACATTCTTTTAAATAAAAAATTAACTTCAGCACATTCTTTATTATGAGACGTCTAAATATCTGTGTCCTTAGAAATCTTTAATAACTATAAATTGCTGTACTACATGCCACCATAGCATTGCTAATATCCTAGTGTCTCCTGTGGAGAGAATCCTGTCTCATTTCTGGATTTATGTGGTTTCCTTGAAGATATGAATCACAAGAGGAGACTTGTGTTCTTGCCAGAAGTTTTCTTGCAAATAGCTTTCCTCTTTTTTCAATTTTTCATCATTGTCAACTAGCGTGGCTGAGGAATTTTGTTTCTATTGGGGAGAAAGACAGTTCATCTTTGCAACTTCGCTCTGTAAAAACACATTTAGAATAACTTTGAAGCACACAGTTCCTTGCTTCAGGTTTAATGCCTCTGCCCCTACAGAAGATGCCATAAATCTAATGAGACACAGGAAGAGGTGAGAAACAATGAGGAAGAGTGAGATAACAAAACAGAGGGGGAAAGAGAGCAGGTAAAAAAGAAAGCATTATCTCACTGAAAAGTAAATAAATTGTTACTTGCTGACAAAACCCTAAAATATCGACTAAAGATGATCAGATAAGATGAAAGACTAAGGTGAATGATTTAAATCTCACAGGCATTGAGTCAAAAATAATTAGATTATATTACCTCAAGGAGCAAATGAAAAATATCTCAACATATGTACGAATCTCAGCCAAATTAGGTGTGATGGGTGATTTAAAACTTTGGTTCCAATTAAATATCTTTAGTAGGACAGAGATTTAAGATGGAGATTGTCTACCAAAAGAAGGCCTAAGAGACTACTGGTTGGTTTTATAGGAAAAATGTGTGTGTTGACAGATAGCATTGATTTTCTCAGAATGAACTGATTATAAAACTCTGCTATGCTGGTAGAGACAGCAATAATAACAAATCTGAACTTATACTCTGAGCATAGCTGAACATCTGCACCACTGCTAGAATGAAGGTGCAGAATTATTGCCCTTCCACTGTTTTTAAACTGTGGCTGTTTGGGAATCCTTTCTTGAACAAATTTGCTAATGATTGTCTGTGCATCCCTCATTTGTTAGTTGCTTCATAATAGATCCATGAAAATGCTTTAGGACACAACATTGCAAGTAGTATCTCATTTACTGAATATACTCAAATACATGTCAACTACATTTCATATTTACTACTCTAATTCATAAAATGCTTGATATCTATTTTTGGAATAAATCTCATACTATTCCCTTTACTTCCCTCTACCAATTATTGTATATACTTAGACAATTCTCATTTAAAAAAGGAGAAAAGGTCAATGCTTTTCGCTGCTATGAGTTATTGTGCATCTTTTTAGTTAGTGGACCTCTGCTGAGTTTTCTCCACAACTGCTAAAGTATTTTAAAAGACAGAATTTTCTTTTAAACTGATCACCTGTAACAATCTCCCTAACAAAAAAAAAAAAAAATTTTGTGAACAGGCAAGTAGTAGTTTGCTGACCAAAAGAACATGATAATCACTGACATATAAATGTAAATCATCATTCAAGAGTGACTTGATTAATTGAATTTTGGTTTTGTTTTCTTTCTTTCTTTCTTTCTTTGAAAGAACTTATTTTGCAATGTGTAATTGAGCATCTTTAATATATTTATCCTATTGCAAGCTACAAGTAATGCAATTGTAATCTTCTTTGGCATGCTGAATAAGTGGAAATCCAAGCTTTGCTCTTCCTTAACATGTGCTGGATAGCTACATGGTGTGCATGAAAAATCATATTTGGGCTTTTGCAAATTAAAGCAATGTGTCATTTAGACCAGAAGACTCAGTCTCACAATAGGGGTTAAATGCCCTGCTCTGGTCCTTCTTCAAAGCTGAAAAAATACAATTTTAGACCAAGAACTGGAGCTTTAAATAGGATATTAAGTAAAAGTGAGGTAATAAAAACAATGTGCGCATAATTTATTGACATAAGAATTAGGATTTATACTGCTTTGAAAATTTTAGCATTTTACTGAGATAGTCAATTACTTTGCTACATTGTTTGCTTTTTTCCTGGCCTTGAGGTAATAATTATATCCTAGTTTGTAATTTCAATTTACTACTTTACAACATATGAAAACATTTTCCACAGTCTTTTTCAGTTATTCCAAGCTGATCCAGGTGTGAAGGTCAAGAAAAAAGCACATCCCTTGGAGTTTTCTGCAAAGAGTAACCCATGTATTTCAGTTTGATTTCCAGCGAGACTAACCTGCCTGGATTCAATTTTTTTTTTGTTTTTTTGTTTTTTTTTTTTTTAAATAAGATCTGGATGCTGAATGGAGTCTTCATTCCTTTACCATATAATCAATATAATCAGACATCTCTTTTTTGGCCGTAAATGTGTTTACGGCCGAGAGATGTTTACTGAACTTTGATGACGTTTGCAGAAGCCCTGGTCTTTCTTCGTGGAAATCATGTATAAGAATTTTCTTTGTTCCATAGGACACTTTTCAGAATTGACATAGTGAACAAACTGAATTTTGGTGGCCCTTTAAGAGCTATTTATAACCAACCAAACACAAATTGGTTCACGTTAAAACAAAGAAAAAGCACAAAAGTATTTCTTCATCACTGCTAAACTTGAAAATAAGCTTTTATATAACCAAGAACTTTGCTTTCTGAGTGTTTCTCTATGTAGTTGGAACTAAAGTGATACCAAAAACAGCCATATGAAGGTCTTTTATACTATTCTTGACCTATTCTGAAGCTTCATGGAAGGAAGACTACTCAAATTCACTTCTGAGAGAAGTAAGACCTTGACTAGATCTGCTGAGATTTAACCTACAAAGAGGTTTTGACGTGGGTTAGGAAAAGAAACAAAACACAGATGATAATCATAGGTGTGGCTTATCCAAAACCAGTAGACTATATTTTCTAGACATGCACAAGAAAGAAACAAAGAAGCAGAAATGACACTATTAACAACAGTAATGTGTACAGAACCTTGGGCATAGGAGACAAAAAGCTGGTCATAACCTGTATAACTACAGCTAATACAATAAAAATAAAAATTAAAAAATAAAAATAAAAAGAAATCAATAATGAATCAATAATAACAATAATATCAAAGCCAACAACAACAATAATGAAATTAGTAATAATAATAGTTTATATTAGTTTAGAGACACATTTAAAGGCACCCCCAACAACCCATTGGTGGTTTATCCCAATGATTTACCTTAGAAAGCAGTAAATAGTAAAAACAACAGTCCCTTGGGGAAACATATACACCAATCCTGCTACTACTCTGTGTAAAGGTCAGGTGGGAAGACAGGATGGGGACACTTGGACCTGCTGGATTCCTCTCCATACAGAATTTTTGCAGCTGATCATATCAGCCTGAAGGCTGCTTAGCTGAATAGACATCCTGTATTTAAATAACACTTTATATTTAAATGCAGTGGGAAAAAATATTGACATGGAGTCAGAAATTATATTTCTTTTTAGATAGCTTGTTATAAATATACAAGATTATCACTCTGATTATGTGTATCAGATCTATTTATTCTTTCATTAGAGTAAAAATAGAAATAGAATTTGTCATGCATTAATATTGACAGCCATCTCTCCTTTTAGCTTACCTTTTGAACGGTGATATTTCAACCAGTGAACAGCTGTCAGAGCCTAGCACAATCGCATCCTTGTTTTATTTTTATTTAAAAGAAGGAATCATGTGAAAAATCAAGCAATAAATTTAGACCCCAAGCATTTTCATACTGATTCTGGTCCTCACCTTTTAGGAATTTGTTCTATGTACTGCTCTGAACTTCCAAAACAAGGTTCCAAAGATAAGCAACTGCCTAATATACCACAGTAAGTGACAGCTGAATTTACATGTTGGCCAGTAGAAAAAACCCTGGTGGCTCTCAGAGAGAGTTGTCTTTTGAGCATTGTAACAAAACAAGGAATACTTCCTTCCTGTTCAGGGAAAGCAGAATTTCATTTCAACACACCTTTATTTGCTCAGATAATACATTCTTTACTTGTTTTTAAGATATAAATTATACACAATATAAATGATGCATGCACAATTATATATTACCTAATTGAACACCATTTATCACCTTTCATACACACCTTAGAAATATTTTGTGGGTACCTAGATGTTACTAAACCCTTGGAAGAAAGAAACTGTAAGCATATTATCATCTCTTGTGGAAAAAGATTGCTTCAGCTGTGCTATGAAAGGTTCATGTAGCTTGAAAATCTTAAGCTTCTTAAGGAAAAAATCAAGTGTGAATGTGACCCTCATCTTTAAAGCCCTCATCTATGAAGAAAACTAGGAGGTCCATTCACACTTGTAGGATTAATTCTCTACAGAATATGTTCTTTAATACAATATAATCCCAATTACAGAATAATAAAACACAAAATTTTCTCGTGAAAAGAAGTAACTAAAACGCCTAGGGGGTGTTCTCAGATTTTACTATGGAGAACTGCTTAGAGGTTTATGACATGATGTAAAGTAAAACAGCCCCATGAGGAAGCTGTGAATGCTTCCTTTTACACTGTTAGAAGGTCAGAGTGTTTTGCACATGCAGCAGTGTCCCAGCTGCATTTCCTTTTGGGCAGGCTGTCCTAATCTTGCTCTTGAAATGCATATGCTGAGGGATTGCTTGTGTCTTCATAGAGAATTCGAAGACTTGGACTCTGCAGGTATGTGATCCTGATTTGCAGCATGGATTTAATGTATCTGGCATGAGTCCTCCTGCAGATTATCATATGTCTCTTTGAGACTGTTGGTTCATACCTTAGGTTGACTACATTCCACTGCTCCTCCATCTGGTGGATGTCATTCACCTGGGATGAGAGCTGTGAATTTAATTATTTTCATCCAGAGAAGAAACCTGCACTGAGATCTAAATGAACAGGGTACGGTATTAAACAATGTAGCAATATTCACAACTGCCCTTGGATTTTGTCAGAAATTGATCTGCTAGACTGGCTGAAACCAGTTGGATCAACTTAGTCAAGGAAGATAAGCAAACACTGTGGGAACAAAGTACTTGTCAGCACTCAATGTTAATATAAACTTCTGTTTGAAACTAAAAAATTTTATGGGACATCGAAGGAATTTTTTTGAGGCTTATGGTTCTAAAGATGTAAGTTCTTTAGTTAGGTCCCACCTTTTTGTACACATGCTTTTTAGCTAATGGATTTATGCTGTCTTGTTGCTCAGTAGCATTTTTTGATTGGTGTGTATTGTTTAACATGGCAAATAATAAGAACATTTTTTTAACATTTTAAATGGTCATTGATGATTTATGAAAAATACTATTTAACTTGCTTTTTCTCATCAATGTATCTTTTGCTCCCTAACATCTCTCCCCTTGCTCTCAAGCCCCCTTTTACTAGGATATATCCTTTGGATGGGACTGAATGAGACTCACAGCTGGTCATTATTCATGCACTTCTATTCCTTAGACTAAAAGCAGGAGTTGTATTATGTTGTTTCAATGAAGATATGTATTTATCTCTGAGTGAGCAAATACTTGGGTTACTCTTGAGGGAAGCTGTATCTAACTGGATTATGGAGATTTTTTTATTAATTTGGTTTTTGGTTTTTTTGTGTTATGGGAACTTTTGGGATTTTCTTTCATTTTTTGTTGTTTATTTGCTAAAACTCTTTCTGCTATAGACCGTTATCAGCAAAAAATTTTTGTTGAAATGTATGAGGAAGAGGTCAAAATTTTTTCAGGAATTTCACATTTCTTGTAGGAAAGAATAAATTCTCAGTGTTGTACAAATAACAATACAATATATTAAATATCCAGGAAGTACTGGATAGTTCATAAATATACATTTAAGTGTTAAATTATACTGTTTTGAAGAAAGCCCTGCCAAAAATTATCCTGGTAGTGAATTTTTTTTGAGACCTAATTCCGTAGGTCCCTAATGCCGGTGAAAAAAACTGCCAAAAAGTTATTGAAGTTTCTTGAAAAAGATGCATCCATGGTCTTTAAATGCATAATAATTAAAACTTGAGTATCTAGCCACAAAAATGTCAGCAACTTTGCAAACATAAGCAAGTAAGAAGAAATTTTGTCACGCTTCTCTGTTCCTGCAGTTTTTATTTGCTTTATACTGTGGATTTCAAATAAACAGGGCATGAATATAGGGCAGACTTTATGTTGCCTCTTGCAAGTCTACAACAAATTATATTGTGCTGCTTACAGGGTACTCCTTTTTTATTCACAGATGCATTAAAAATTTGTTGCTGTCTGTGTGACCTGTGAATAAATGATGTTTCTTAAAGAAGCTTCACCACAGGTTTTGACATCATTATTTTTTTTCCCTGATAAAATGCAAGCAGATCAGAATGTTGCAGCCAGCCCATTACTTCAAAAGCTACTTTGTATGTTTTTGAGTTTGACAATGATCTGTTGGTTCAATTAGGAGCTCATCATAGCCCCTATAGCCCTTGACAAAGTCTTCAGTTTGATAATATAGACAGAAAAACACAGAAGTCACAAAGGCTACTATAATTTCAGAACTTTCCAGAAGACAGTAAAAAAATGTATTGGGAATTTCTGTCTCCTCATCTTCTGGGATAAAATGTTACCATGTGGGTATGAAAACAATCTACAGGGTTTCCATGTAGGAGTTGTCTTTGTACTTCCTTAAGTGGGGCTCTTCTGGGTTTTTTTAAAGTATAAGGCATATGGTACAGAATATGTGTAAGTTCTTCCAGCTAGAGATCATGAAGTTCCCTTGAGAAGCAATCTCACCTGTCTTTAAATGCCTATAGCTGCATGCTGCACTTTAGTTTGTCACTGATTTACAGTCAGTGAAGAAACAGGCATCTCTGTGGAATCTCATAAAGCAGATATTCAAAATTTTTCACAGGAGTCATGCCCTGAAATGGACAGTTTCTCTCCATTCCCTCTAATGAAACACTGAGCTGACTTTCTCAGAGGTGGTTGTAGACCCACTATAGACTTCTGTGCATAATTCATTTGCCAAAATATGAGAATCTAAGGCTGTTTTTTAAAAAACTAATTTAAGCTGCACTGCTTCCAGCTGACTTCCAAACCCTGCCCTGAGATTTCTGTATTTGGATGGACAGATATTACACAGAACCTGTGAGAAACCAGTTTTATTGCTGAGAAATGCCTAGAGACAAGACAGACCCTACAGGGCCAAAAATGTCATGGGAAGCAAAAGTTTAGGCAAGGAAGTTACCCCAATTAAATTAGGTGAGATGAATCCTTGACAGGATTTATTTAAAAGAGGAAGTTTGGATGAGGTTGGAATTGTTATAGAGGCAGATCAAATCCTAGCAGACACATCTTAAAAACACTCTGTCAGAGTTTATCCCCTTACTGTGGAACAAGGTGAGATATTTCTTAAGAGATTTATTGTCTTCTCTCTTATGTATTCTTTTAGGGTTATAAGAGACCTGTAAATTCACTTACACAAGAAACGTGATTCAGCACTGCAATTTCATTCTCTGCCAGAGCCTTTCTCTGCTCCCTGCTGTGCAGAATGCTGCAAGCAAGCAGATAAAAGACATTTTTTGAGACATACAGATATTTTGGGTAGCCATTTTTCCCATTTGTACTTTTCTGACTTAGGAAGCTTCTTTTATTTGCTCCTTTGTTTATGTGAAATATGCATGAGTGGTTGTTGTGGGGAACTTTCTTGTTATTTCAATTTCTTTTTCTGGATTTTCCTTCTTTTATTTTATTTGCTTTTGGTTTGGACTGGGGTTTTTTTGGGGTTTTGGTTTTTTTTTTTTTTGGTGGGGGAGGGTTTAGTGAGTTTCTAGGAGGGTTTTTTGTTTTGTTTTGGTTTGGTTTACTATTTATTTAGATGTGTTTCTATGAGTGATTTTTTAGGTTTTTTTCAGAAGTTTTTCTTTTCTACCATAGAACTTGCTTCTTGGATTGGGTTTGGTTTTTTTTGGTTTGTTTTGATGGATTTTTTTGTTTTGTTGGGTTGGAGGGGGTTTTTTTGTTTTGCTTTAGGTTGCGGGTTTTTTTGTTGTTCGATTTGTTTTAATTTTTTTATTTTTGTTCATTTGGGTTTTTGTTTGTTTGGGTTTTTTTTCTTAACTTGTGGACAGCAGGTCATTTATCTACCTATTTCAGTTTTTATGGGGTTTCTTTATATCTGTAGTTAGAGAGGCTGTGGACATAAGGGAAGCTTCTAGCAGCTTCTCACAGATGTCCTCCCACTTGCCACTACTAAGTCCTTGGCACACAAACCCAGTGCAACCTCTTGTGTTTTGTTTTATTCTTTGTTGCTTGGTTTTCCACTAGATTAACAGTTTTTTCCATGTAGCAATTCGTGGCATTTGTTTTTGGGTGTTTTTTTTTTCCAGATTTTTATTTAATCAAGGATCAAGGACTGTGAGAGTTCAGTCATAGGGTCGAACTCTTTTTTTACATCACACCATGACCACTCCCTTCAGTTTGTGGGGTTTGTTTATTTATTAAATTACCTATTTGCTTCCTTTTTTTTTTTTTTCCAAAAAAAACCCACCCATGATTTCTGTTGGCAATTGCCTCTGGAAGCTCCCAAAGGTTTCTGCAAACCAATTTTTTTGTCAGCTGCTCCCTGCTGGGAGAATGACTCTTGACTGAAAAGGGTGGATACCCATATGCTAAGCTGACTTGCACAGAGCGTATCAGTCTCCTGCCCAGCCCCAGGGTTGAAAGGTGTTTGCATTTAACACAAGAATTGTGTCTGGCAGTGGCTGAGAAGGGACCCAGAACCTCAGAAAGGCCTTGACTCACACTGTGCTTGAGAGATGGGTGATATCTCCTTGGTCAGGGTGACAGAAGATGTGCTCTGAATGAGGCACTGAGTAGTATTAATATTTGTATTTTTTTAATTTTGTTTGTTTTGTTTTTCTGAATGCATTTGAAATATTAAACAATCTTTTTTTTTTTTTTAATAAGCATTTTCCAGCAAAAAAAATCAAAAAGCTCACAACAAATTTTAATGTTCTCTTTATTCGTGCTTTGGAGCGCTATAATGTATGCAAGGGTTTGGGGTTTTTTTATAGTTGAATTACTTTTTGTAACGTATTTCACATGTTCATCAATTTAAACACAACTGAGTTTTTCAAATGCAGCTATTTTAACTGAAACACAGTCCCTCACTGCCATATCAATGTTTATGGTACTCCTCTTAAATAGCAAGATCTGTTGGTGTGATTATACTTTTTCATGCTGCCAAAAAGTGCATTAAAACATTTCAAAGAAATTTTATTGTTGAAAAAAAGTATGTATTTTGGTGACACTGTTCTTCACTCCTTTTTTAGCACTGCTAAACCCATAACAGTTATCACACACAGAAAGTAGTGGCCTCTACAGGTGGGAGTGAAGAGGAGTGTCCTATCTATTCTACTGAAGTAGATACTAAAGACAGACATGTGCAAAGATAGGAGAAATAACATGTGGAAGAAGATTTTTATGTGAAATGATTTGAACTTCAAAGAGAATTGATTTTCTATTTTCTTCATCACCTTCCTCCATGAGATTTTGCTCTGCTTTGCTTCCTTGTGTTTTATTTTCTTCTTTTCTCTTTTTTTTGTTTTCCTAATTTAGACTAAGGGTACAGGAAAAAATATCGGGGATATTTTGTGGGTGGCTTTTTTGTTAATAATTTTGTTTATTAACTTCCTAATCTCTGTCTATAGCTCAGTCTTACTCTGGGTTTTACTGTCTTTTAGCACTCATGAATAGAACAAACACAGTCTTGGGGAGATTTAATATTCCATGCTGCAAAATCAATTTATCATTTTTTTATGGACTAAAAGTTTGTGAAAATGATTTAATATTCCGATTAATTTTCCTACATTATGTACTGATTATGATCTCTATACCTGGAAGTGAGAGATCTCTTCCACTTGCTAAGTTTAGAAGACTTATTGATATTGCTACAGGGATGTGAAGTATTTAATATTTAGAAAATGTTTACATGTCCTTTCCTGAATTTTTGATGGAACATGTAAACAGTCTTTTAACTAAAACCTAAATACCAAACTGCTACAGTCTGCTTATTATTAATTGAAAGACTGTTGAATATTTAGGACCTACTCAGAAAATCAAATATATTACAGATATGTGAATACAGTACTTAGATTGAATTTCAGAATAAAAGATGAAACTGCAGAAAGACAAAAGCACTTTGGAATATGATCAGATAATTAATTCATAAGAAGGTTCTACAAATTATTTTCATATGGAGAGAAAAGGTTGTGCTTAGAGTAAAAGAACTATATGTGAAAACAACATAGAGTAATAAATGCAGAGATGTAGAGACATTCCAACATAGCTTCATGGTGTCTAAACTGCAGTGGAAATGCTTATTTATTGCAAACTAAACAGTGTATCAGATAATTTATTTTGAATATTCTTCATTTAACCTTTTTAGTAGTGAGTATTTAATGAACCTTTAGAGTTATATAACTACAACATAATGAAAGAAAAATTCTGTGTTGCATTTCTACCTTATCTTAATGATATAATATATATTGTGGCAAGATGTGAAAATGTTTCTGTAATTGAATCAATAGGTCAGATAGTATATCCTAAAGCTGCCTTTTGTCAGAGGTAGAGGGCAGAACTACAGAAAAAACTTTTTTTTTTTTCTAACAGCCAGATAGAAATATTTTAAGTGGTTTGAGTTTTATTATGTACACTTAAAAAGTCTTTTTCTTCATGTCTTTTTTGTACACTACTACTTTCCAACTCTGGTGTCTGTAGTCATTGGTCATTGAGGCATGTTCTGAAAAAAAAACAAACTATTCAAAATTCCTTTTAAGGCAGTTGAAGTAGACAGGCACTATAGTGGGGACAGATATTCTGATTCATGACAAGTTTTAAGATAGAAGAAGAATAATTTACAAAATGTGTGAAAAATGTGATTTCATATTTCCCAAGGATTTACTGTAGTTTTTAGATGACCAAATGAATTAATAGAACATGGGCTAGCAAGAAAATGTCTAGTAGACTAAACAATAATAAAATTAAATTATTTCATAAGATAGAGGTGAGGCTTTATAGTCTGGAAATCTTATGAAACTGACTTGAAAAAGGTTTGTTCCATAAATTTTAATTGTGAATCAGTGTAGGTAAGAGTAGATTACTCTTCTTCGAATACCAGATGGATTTCTAATCATTCAATATTTGTCCAGTTATAAAAACATAGACCTGAGCTAAAAGGCAAATACAGAATTATTGAAAACAGCTGTTCCAGTCCACCTTGTTACTAGTTAAGCTGTTGAAAATATCCTACTGTTTAAAGAAATATATTTAAGATTATACTATCTAGAATTTTGACATATAATATATTTTTCTTACATAATTTCCAAAGTGTACATCTTAAATGGTTTTGCAGTTATATTTACACTGAATTGTTAGGAGTTTCAACTACATTTATTATTTTACAGCACTGAGTATAACTTAACTAGTTTAAAATCAAATTGAGTTGAAAGAATAATTCTAATTCCCCAGCTAGTCTTTGAAACATTTGGACACTGTTTTAATATTCCTAATTGAGTAACTTCTTAAATCAGTTCATCTTTTGATTATTTCCTTTAATTTTGCTGATCTTTTCTGTACAAATTCTCTTCTATAGGTTGGCTTTACTTGATTATTTTTTAAAATAAAATCATTAATAACGCCAAAAGACAAACCCCATTATTTTTAGAATTTGAATGAAATCAAGTTCTGTCAAAACCTTATTTCATTTGAATAATGCTT
The DNA here is from genome assembly GCF_028551555.1 of Melozone crissalis. NCBI lineage: Eukaryota > Metazoa > Chordata > Aves > Passeriformes > Passerellidae > Melozone > Melozone crissalis. The sequence continues at coordinate 53,146,140 of NW_026535791.1, read as the reverse complement.
TACCCTCTTCAAACATTTGAGAATATGCTGGTTTTGCTCTGCCAGTCTATGAAAGAGAATTTTCTTGAATGCTTTTTCTTCAGAAACATTTTAGTTAATAAAGTATGTACTAAATATGTGTGTTACAGGTACTGATTTTTACCATAGAGCTCTTTAAGTCAGTTAAAAATAAAGATGAGCTTATTTTAGTATTCACACTCCATACCCACAATAATACAGAGTGTATAAGAGATCCAATCATATTGGTTTCATACTGTGGAGTATCTGTATGTATAGATAAACTTAACTTTGTCAGTTTATTTCTCTACAATAATAGAAGCAATGCTTCAGAATGGGCTTTTGAATTATAAATGTAATGCAATGTACAATTATCATGATTCTTAATCTACAATTCCTTTCATTATATTAATTCCTACTTACATTTTGTTCTATGCAGTTTATTATTTTCATCTAGACATCATGCATACACACAGGTACTTTTGCATATGATTTTCTTAGCTTTTGCTGTAATGTGCAAATCCACAGCGATTGCAAAGTTGTTCTGCCTTATCATAATATCATAATCATTCACCCCCAAAAGTGAATATGTCACTGAATATACTTAATAAATTTGACTTGAACTCTGCAAGTCAAATGCTTTAAGTTCCACAATTTAAGGAGGACAAAGGTCCCTAAAAGCATTCAGGGGAAGCTGACAAAACTGGTGAAAAGGCTGGAAGGAATGTCCTATGAGGAGATCTGACCAATCTGTATTTGTTTAGTTCTAAGAGAAGAAGTCTGAGGGGTGGCATCATTGCTCTCTACAGCTTGATAAGGAGAGGAAGTGGAGAGTTTTTGGGCTCTCCCTGGTTCTCCCTGGAACTCAGTGACAGCATGTGTGGGAAGGGTTCAAAGATGTACCAGAGAAGGTTTAGACGGGACATTAGGAAGGATTTCTTTACAGAGATGGTGATCAAACCCTGGAATAGGCTTCTTAGAGAGGTAGCCAATGTCCCTGTCAGTGTTTAAAAGGCATTTAGAAATTGTCCTTAACAATATGCTTTAAGTTTTAGTCAGCCCTGAAGTGGTCAGGCTGACGAACTGGAAGATCACTATAGGTCCCTTCCCACTGAAGCATTCTCCTCTCCTCTCCTCTCCTCTCCTCTCCTCTCCTCTCCTCTCCTCTCCTCTCCTCTCCTCTCCTCTCCTCCCCTCCCCTCCCCTTCCCCTTCCCCTTCCCCTTCCCCTTCCCCTTCCCCTTCCCCTTCCCCTTCCCTTCCCTTCCCTTCTCTTTTATATTTTAGTTTTTGGATGTTATAATAATTCATTTTTTTTCTTTTTTTTTCTTCTTTTCCTTCTTTTGATGTCCTTATTTTAGCATTATTTAGGACAAAACATTGCTAGATATGGATCATTAGTCTATAAAATCTTTTATTTCCTTTAAATGAATTAATTTTTCAGAAAATAATGAAAGATAACATCATTAATTAGCACAAGTGCATTGTTTCTCTTCTCTCCTCTGAATCTCTTCTATTTTCATTCTTCAATATCAAATTCAGGAAGCAAAAACATTCATAGATAAAAAACAGTGGGATTCAATGGATATCTGCACCTACATGTCATCTTACACTTCGATTACGCGAATTGGGCAAAATAAGAAATTCAAAGGAGAATGAATCTGTTCTACCATATTAATCTATATACAGATCAGAAGTATCAATATATAAAAGATCAATTACTTTTATTAGCTCAAAATATAATTTAATATGGCCAACTGAGGTCTGGACCACAATGGTCTCCAGAGAGTATGTCTCAGAACAAACAAGATCTTTCAAAAGCAATGATTCTATTATCCAACAGTTAATAAGAAAGTTTTCAAAAATATGGTAGCGGTTGCCTGCATTCAGAACATCCAGCTAGATTCACTACATGCTTTTGAGCTTTTGATCTAACATAGAAGAGATATGTATAGGTCTATTTGTTGTATGTATCTTTGCAGAGACAAATATCACAAATGAATGGCTTTGGTTTGTTGACCATGTTTAACACTTGAACAGTTGAAGCATTTCTGTTACACCCTGGGTTTTTCCATAAACCCTTTCTCAAAAAATGGTTTTTCACCAGCAACTATACACAGTGGAACTGTCTTACTCAGCATTATATATTCCAACCCAGAACAAGGAATCTAAATTTTAGTTCAAGTGATATCGAGTATCACAGTGAGATATGTAACTTATTTGCCTCTAAGTAAGTACAGACATTTTTTCACAGGACCCATAGTATTAGCTGAAGTGATGTTAGAGTAACAGAAGCAAATGCCTCAAATTTTTACTAAAAATACTAGATAATTTCAGAGATAAAGAAAAAAAAATCAAAGGAATTAGAAGAAAAAAAGTATAAGGCAAAGGCAGTCAATAAGTGAACTGAAAAAGAAGAAAGTGTTCGGATGAAAACATTTAACTTTAGGAGAAGTCCTGCAGGCAAAGCTAGGATTCCCTGAAACTATTCATGCCAAACCGACTTTTCAGTAGAAAGTGAACTATTTCCAGGCACAAGAAACCTAAGTATGGTGAGGGGAATGCTAATAGGAAGTGACTTTCCCTGCCATTATTGATCATGCTAATGGCTCTGAGTATTGCTCTTCAGGCTGATGCATGGTGCATGAAAATGGGATGGTGAGTCCTAATGCAGCCAGCAGATGAGACATCCCCCATTCCTTGAGGTGCTTTAGTATGTACTTTCTGATTCTACAGAAAAATTCGTCTTTCACAGGGACAAAAATGAGTAAAAGACTTTCTAATGTTTGCATCTGCTTCTCTGTCATTGTCTCATAGATTAAATCAAATCTACTGCCTACTGAATAAGGTCATTTTTTGCCAGTTTAGTGCCACATTGCATTAAATTCAACAAACATATTACAGCAATTTTATGATGTAGTACTAGCTGTGTCAGAGGTTCACAGCTAAGCATTCATTTTTAACAAAGAGTTCAAAGGGTACTGGTCAAATATTGCTTCTGGTCTTAACTTGGCACATGAAAGACACCATCTGGCTGCATTTTTTGCAGGCATTAAAACAATTTAAATAGTTATAGATATGGCTCTATCAATGACTAAAATTTATTGCTTCCAGGTTTATTTTTTTTCTAAAGCTATTTTTACTTACAGTAACTAGGCTTTAATGTAAATATCACATTTGGGACAAACTATATACAATATTATATCAGGTTTTGAGGTGCTGGAACGTGTCCAAACAAGAGCAAAAATGTCAGTGAAAAATCTTATAAGGAATGGCTGACAACTGGAGTTGTTCAGTCTGGAGAAAAGAAAGCTCAATGAGGACCTTATTACTCTCCACCACTACCTGAAAGGAGACTCTCAGGAGATGGAGGTTCACCTCTTCCCCCCGGTAACCAGTCACAAGTCAAGAAGAAGTGGCCTCAGTTGCACCAGGGGAGGTTTAGGCTGAATGTTAGGGAAAATTTCTTCATCAAAAGGGTTGTCAAGCGTTGGAACAGGCATGGCAGAAACTGGTGTGTGGAGACACCATCACTGGAGGCATTTCAAAGAGTGGATTTGGCACTCAGGAACATGGTTTAGTGGTGGTGTTGGCCGTGCTGAGTTAACCATTAGACCAGATGATCTTACTTTTTCAATCTAAATGGCTATGCAATTCTATTTGGAAAAAAATTCCTAGTCTTCACGTGGAGAAAGTAATCGAGGGAAAATTACATTGAGGGTGTCATGTAATTATGCTCTTTACATTATGTTTAAATTTTAATGTTGTCAGGATTATTATTATTATTCCATTCTACAATTAACATTTGTTTTAAGCCACCTACAAAACAAGAACAGAAGTGAAAAATATTTGGCAACATAACAGCAAACTGGAATTTCATAAGACTTTTTCAGCATATTTAAGTGAATTTTCTTCATATTCATAATATTATTCATATTCATAATCTTCAGCATACGTTTCTAATATTTATTCTCCAGCTCATGCAGAGAGATGTCCATCTTAAAATTATTTGAGCTCCTATTAGTCACTATTTTAATGGGAAATCACATTAAACTGTTAATAATGATGTGTTTTATGCTTCTTTTCTTTTCAACAAGTTGAGGTAGTTTTAAAATACAAATACCTAATGATCATATAACATACAAAAGTAAAAATTCAGCACTGATTCAGGTCCCTAAGCTCTAGAAATACTTAGGTCCTTGAATATATATACATGCTTGATGTTTTCCTATTGGCTAGCTCTAGATGTTACGGATTATTTGAGTTGTGTAAAGTGGAGACATTTATGTATCAATGTAGGAACTTAAATGTTTATTTCTCTGTGTTTACAGATAAGCACCTTTGATGTCTAGAGAGGCTACCTGGGAGAGAGTCTGGACAGATTTATAGGGATAAAGTAGGCATTTATTACAAGGCCTTCAAAGGATACGCCTTGGGCAGTACAAGAGCCTGGCTGGGGCTCTGCCCAAGATGAACCCAAGTTGCATGACTGGCCATGAGTTTTCCTATTTTTATAAGTTTTGGTCCATTAACATATTGGGGTAATCATCCAATTACAGCTTCAGGTTAGGAAGTCCCATCCTCCCAGATTGCTCTCCTCAATTCACTGTTGTTCATACTTTTTGGGCCTGAGGATGCTACGGTGTCCTTGGTTCTCAGACTGGAAAAGGATTGTTTTGTCTAACTGAACTGTGAAGAGAACTTGCTAATACTTCATATGAAGTTCAGAGTCACATACTAATGCAGTACAGAACCTGGAAAATATCAAAGCTAAAACTTGAGGCATCACCTTCCTGTACATTAGCTTCATTGTATACTAAAATTGTATGAAACTAATTTTCTCACTTCTAGTTGATCTGGAGCACATATGTCTGAAGAGAGATCAGTCTGAGCCTGTCCATGCAGCTGAGTCCATGGGTTTGACTCTGTGCTTAATCTCTTCTACTCTGAATTCATCTGGCGTAAAACAACGATAATAGGATTGCCTGACCTACACTTGAGGATTATTTCAGTAATTAATATATGCCTGTAATGGTAACCTTTATGAACACCTAAACAGGGGTCACAAATGAGCAGTTTAGGTCGCTTTATGCAGTTCATGCAAAAGGGTGAGGACGCTAAAGAGTAGAGGTTCAAAAAAGTAAGGGAGACCCTCCTGTTGAGTCATGAGATTCATTTTATACAAAATCATTCAACAGAATTTATTATAAGCACAGCAATAACTAAACTATAGATCTGAGGTGACAATATTCACACTACAGCATATTCAAAGCAATTCATACAAGCATATACACAATCACAAAGCAGTATGTACAAAGGTATCCCTGTTAAAAATCCCCTGTGGGTTCAGTGAAATATTCAAGCTGGATGTTTTTGCATCTCTCAACAGGTAAAAAGTGTTTAGTCTTGAATGGGGGGGGAATCACTCATCAAGACTAAAGAACTTAAGTCAGACTCTTCTCAGTGGAGTCCAGTGACAGGACAAGAGGGCACAAACCAAAACAGAAGAAGTTTGACAAAAAAAAAAGCTCTGTTACTGAGAGGGTGGTCAAACACTGGAGTGGGCTGTAAAGAGAGATTGTGAACTCTACATCCTTGGAAATAAGCAAGATATAACTGGTCATATTCTCACACAACCTGCTCTAACTGATCCTGTTCTGTTCTGGAAGAGGTTGGACTAGTCAAGCTCCAGAACTGTACTCTAACCTCATCTGGAGTGTTTCTGTGAGAATATTTTCCCATCAAATATAATGATTCTGTTAATTGACATTAATCTAGTAAATTCTCTTTGAATTCCTTGTGGTCCTATGCATGGTTCATAAAGCAGTTTTTCTTCCTATTTTTTTCTCCTGCTGATAGCTCCCAGTAAAGTTATATTCTTCTATGTAGTATGTGTAAATGGTGATGCAAAATTAAAGAAAAATAATCTGTTCTTATGACATTTTGATCCTTCACAACTTTATGGCCATAAGTATTTGGTTTGTTAGAAAATATCTGAGCTTTTAGCGGTAAAGTATAGTTTATCATTTTCCTGTGTTAGCCAGTTAGTCCATCAGGTTTACACGTACTATGAAAGAAATCTGTCATATAGCATATAAAGAAGTCCAGCATAGACGTTTGAAAAAGTTGAATGAAATGAGAAAGGAAAAATGTGTTTTTTTGGTGGAGCGTTTACTGGGATTTTTCACATAAAAAATTAAATCATTTCATTGCAAAAATCCATTATTAAGAATGGTTTCCATAAGTATCTAGTAGACTATTTGCTTGAAATGTTCTTAAAATATTCCTCTAGAGACCAAAAAAAAGAAATACATTTTAATGAATTCAAGGCAAAAGGAAGAATTAAGAAGACAAAATGTAATGTGGCATCAAAGATATATTAACACTGACAAAATATTTTTGTGCTGTTCTACTCTTTTACAGATGGCATGCTTCTGTGGTTACCAACCTACTTTGATTAGAAAATTTGAAGCTCTTACTAATTACAAGTAAAGTGAATCTGGAGCAACATGAGAAGATCATTCTTGGTGACAAGAGCAAATCATCATCACACAGTGATGCTTTCAAGGGAAAATGGAAGTTACAAACTTTATGCAGGAAGGTCTGACTATATTTGTTTCTGGATGATGATCCACACAAGATATTTTACTGTTCATAAATAATTCTCTGTGGTTTTTGCTCTTTCTCTTTCTCTACAGATTTTAACATAGAGAGCTTGAACTTTGATTATAACTAGATTAGTATAAAAAAGAAAATAATGTTTACCTGACCTCACAAATCCATTCCTTAGCTGGTTTTGCTTTCACTAATAGCTTTGAAATACTCTGGATTTTAGTGAAGAAGTAGCTTATTTAATCTATGTATATCTGTGTGAATAAAAAACTTACATGCCTACATGTACCCTTAAGTACATCAGTAATCAGTATACAGTATGTAATATGCATATAGTTGTGTATGCATATATGTTATTTAGATGTGATTGTGTATCTATAAAGACATTTTAACTTTCAATAAATTTGACTGAATTAACTGCATCCATTATTTCAATTCAAATAGAAAATGCAGTGAAAACCCACAATTCCCTTTAAATAGAAGAACGCATATTGGGAATAGAAATATCAAAATGATGGACTTCACATTTGTTCGTTGACTGTACCATTGCTCATTTTTTTATCTTTGTCAGTCTTTCTGTCTGAGTGTGACATGGTGAGGTACAGAAAAAACAAATCCATATTTTTTATATTTCTTTGATTTATTTTATTGTACGATAGGTGAGTTTTTCAATTTGCTCCTATATTTACTTTATATTGGTAAGAAAATTGTGATGGTTTATATGTATTTTGTTCATAATCAGGTAAAAACATACTATGACAGTTCCAATTAGAAATGTGTAAAAGAAAAAAAAGGTTGTTTTATTTTCTCGCTATTATTTTTGAAATAATTATGAATCTCAAATTAACACACACGTAAATAATTTTTAATGTCAAATTAGAGTACTATCAGAAAAAGCAACCTCAGGAACACATGGACCAAATAAAATAAGAATTTTATCATGGAAGCTGAGTCTGGTCATATACTGTGATTTGAAATGGATATCACACTGAACCAACTTCGCTGTATTTAACCCCACATGAAACAAAGCAGCTCTTCTCTTAGCTGTTTGAGATTCTATTAGCTCCCTTGACTTCAGTGGGAGCTGACTGTGTCCCAGTGAAGTAATTATCCTCACTCAGCTAAAAGAACAGAAGCAACTGACTGGGGAGAGGTGGTGCAGCCGAGGCTCAGCATTACTCACACAGCAGGAGTGTGGATGAAAGGCGCCAGGCACCATCACAGAAGCCACTCAGCCACCAGGTCAAGATAAGAAAAGAAAAACTGTTGGCAGTAATTCCACCTTTCCCTGAGAAATAAAAAAAGCAGCCCTAGATAGCTTTCAGGAAGGATGGCAAAAACTTGGTGAAGACTGCAGAACACCTGCACTTAAACTACAAAGAAAAGGAAAAGCTCAATATGTGTTCAAACCAAGGGATGATATACTGCCTCAGGGTACTGTGCTTGTAAACTGCACAATAATGCTGCTGGGTATTTATATATGTTATTTTAAATACAACATGACAAAGACTGAAAATTAGAAAGTCATGCTGTATAATTTAAGGGATAACTACTATCCTGGGAAGAATGTCTTAAAATGTGTGTAAAAATAGTGTATAATCTATAAAAGTTTCTAGAGAAAAAAAAAATAAAAAGAGGTCATGTTTTCATGCCTAAAGGATTTATTTCTATACATTCTAAAGACAATGTTGTGATGCTTCTATAAAGAAAATTTACAGTTAAATCAGTAGGTATTGATAATTTCTCTTTAGGAAACATCAATCTGAAAACCTATTGAATGATCAGTATGGTAAATTTTGTAATGGGTTTATGAATCTCTTTAATCTAGTGAAGAGTAAAACAAAGTAAAGAAACTTACGACTGGCTAGTAAAAAAATTACTCTGAAATGTCACTAGTTACAGAAGATAACAGTGATGCCATAATGATTGGAAAAGGAAATGCCATGTCCTGCCCCTGAGGAGGAATGACATCTTGCTCCACCAAAAGCTGGAATGTGTGGAAAAGAACTCAGCAGAGTGGAACCTGTGTGTGTTGGTGGATGATATTTTGAGCATGAGCCAGACATGTTCCTTCCTGGGAAAGACAGCCATAAACCTCCCTGGCTATCGCAGGCACAGTGCCCCCAGCAGATTGACAAAAGTGATCCTTGCCCTCTGCTCAGCCCCAAGGACTGACTTCTGGACTTATGGACTCCCCAGTATAGGAAAGACATTAAAAAACCAAAGTGTGTGCAGCTGAGGGCTACAAGGATGACAAAGGGCCCGGGACATCTGACAGGGCAGCCAGGCTGAAACAGTGGGGCTGCTCAGCATTGAGAAGAGAAGACTCAGGAAGATCTTAGAAATGTGTAAAAATACCTGCCAGGATGCATATGTCCCTACTAGGGAATACACCAGCTTTGGGAGACAGCTGAAAAAGATTGACAGGCTGTTTCCTCTCTAAAGGAACACATTCAGCTTGCAACAAAACCACTCTGCAAGTCGAACCTATGGAAATCACAAATGGATTTATGTGAAAACTAAAATACAGTTCCAAATTTAAAAAAAAAATAGTGTTAATGCACTTTTATCTTGTTCAGTTTATACTATGATCTGGGGTAAACAAAAGCATTTAATGATCGTTGGAAAATGCAGAACACAAAGCTCATTTGTCACAGAAAATTTGTCACTGCTGGAAAAAAGCATCAGTATGGAACAATCCAAAATTGTCTAAGAAAAATCTTAGTTGAAAAACAACAAATGTGACACTTTCATCAAGGAAAATCAGACAAAATATCACTCCTCATTTGAGAAGACAGAACTGGAGCACATGTGCACTCAGTGTGTGATACAAAGATGACTAAGCTGTTAGCAAGCTAGGACTAAATACCCAAAGTATGGCTTCATGCTGAGAATTATCTAACTTTGAGTCAAAACCATCCTGCCAATCACTGAAATATTATCAATGATTAATTACCTGAATAATTACTTGAGAACCTGTAGCTTATCCACAGCCAAAAAGCAAGGAAGCCTGTTCCTTCCTCACATTTCACCTTTCTCAGTCTGCGACTGTGCCTGACAACTGTAGCATTCCCTGACTCTTCCAAGGAGAACGGATGGAAAATCCACCGGCTGCTCCCATGTATCATCTTCCTGCCTGTCTACCCCACTCTCCTGAGGTACAGAGCACTGGACTGTACATATTTACTTAGGATGAAGGTGACATCAGACACAAAGTTGGGCTGAGGATAAGGGTTGGGTAAAAAACAGAGAAGCAATTCTGCTACCACAGTGATTCCACCACCCTCATCAATCTGGTGTCAAAGGCAATGCAATGTAGAAATACCAGTGATAATGTTGAGCACCTCCTGGATTTCTGAGCTCATTACACCAAGACACTGTGGGCAAGGCAACTTACCTTAAAATGAGTTCATACACTGTTGCAAATTCCCAGCTTGTTGTGTTTTATAGTTCAGACTATAGATGACTTTGTGGCAGCACCTATCTTTTATTATATTTCTGCAAAATGCTAAACAGTACAACTCTCAGCATTTAGAAGTTCCAGCAATTAAAAGTAGAGGCTAATACACATTCTTTCCTTTCACTTTTTCTTCCAAAAGCCTTTTTTGAAAATAGAGTAAGATTAAAAATTATAAAAGGAAAGATCTGTCAAGTGCTTAAAACATCTCTATGTGACCTAAGATGAAGGAACACAGTTTGATACAGAAGGTCTTCAAGGTTCTTCTGCATGGTCATTGCAATAATGCATTTTTTCTGATTGCTGCCACCTCTGTCTCCCTGTCCCAGTCTCTCCTGCAGTCTCCAGAATGACAGAAGCTTCAGTGGTAACAGTGACTGGAGAAGCTGAAAGGTCTGTATGATGTTTCATTTAAACTCTTATTAAAAAGCATTGCTCTGGTGTGTTGGATGCCAGGTGCCCATCAAGCTGATCAATCATGCCCTTTCTCAGTAGGACAGGATGGAATAAATAGGATAAAAAATTCATGGCTCAAAGTAAAGGCAGTTTAATAAAGTGGAAACAAAATTTCCTTGTGCAGAAACAAAGAAAAACAATAGATTTACTTTCTACTTCCATTAACAGGTGGTGTCAGTCTGCTTCTCAAGAAGTAGGGTTTCAGTACGCGTAGTGGTTTCTCCAGATGATAAACCCAAATAATTAATGTTCCTACCCTTCCTCCTTCTTTCTCTTAGTTTTCATTATCTGAGCAGATGTCATATGGAATGGAACACCCCTTGGGTCAATTTGAGTGAACTGTACAGGCTGTGTACCCCCACAAAATCTTGTCCACACCCAGCCTGTTGGTAAGGGGGAAATGTTGGAAAGACAGCCCTGATGCTGTGGAGAACTGCCCAGCAATTACAAAAACACTGGTATTTTACTAGCTCCTTTCTAGCTATTAATGCAAAGCACAGCACTATGAGGGTTGCTGTGAGGAATATTATCTCAGCCAGACCAACCACAACTGCCTATTCAATGTTCTCCCTTTTAAACTCTCTCAAATTTTAACTCAAAAAGTTCTAAAACACTTACAATTGCATGAAAATAACAAACCTTTGATCATATTTAGGAGAGACTAAAGTTTATTACAAAGCCTGAGTTTTCATATGAGGGTGGAGGTCTTTTTGTGCTGGTCAAGAAGTTCAGCATGATGGAAAGGCTAAATCATTGACAAACTTGGATTCATAGACATAGGTTTCTCTGGAACACTGAGAAGAAAAGAGGAAACATGAAAAAAAAAACCAACAGCCCCACCCTAAAAAGATAGAAAATAGTAATAATATGGAGATACCACAGGTAGGATTTGCAGGAAACCCATCTTGATACCAGTTACTTGAATTACTTGTGCCACAATCTTCAACCTACTTGTCTTGAATGCTGAAGAAAATTTCTGCATATATAATTAATACAACTATAAATTCAACCAGATCTGAACATCTTTGGTTATTTAATTCCTAATTAAATCAGAGAAAGTTTTCAATTTAACTACTTTTTTTTTAAACCAAAATCAATCCTTCTTTTGACAGTATATAGTTTTTTAAAAATGATTTCATTTGTTAGATTGTCTTTAGTTTTGATTAAAGGAATTTGGAATCTCTTGGTTGTAGTTTTGTTTGTTTCCTTGCTTGGGTTCAGATTTTGGGTTTTTAGGAGTTTTTGATTTTGGTTGGTTTTGTTAATTTTTTTTTGTTTTGGTTTTTTTTGTTTTTTTTTCTTTTGTGTTTGGTTTTGGTTTTGGTTTGTTTGCTTGTGTATTTGATTTTATTTGTGTTTTTTTAGGAGAAATTATTAAAAGATGGAAAACCACATGGTTTTTAGAGAAATTCATGCGCAGTCTGATTTCAGCAGGTAACTGAAGAGGGAGAGAAGAGAAAAAAAATGTATTTCTTCCTTTTTTCCTAGCTTTTCTCCCCTGAGGAGAACTGTGATCACAACACTGTATCCTGAGCTAGCAGTCAGAGACATGCTGCCAGTATTAAATAACAGTGATCTAATTCAGTCTAGTCCCAGAAAATCACAAATTACAAACATCTGAACTACTTCCAGAAGACAGGAAAGTAATTTGCCAAATTTTGCTCATTCTTTTCTCTGCTGAGAACAAGATGACAAACACAGCCAAAATATCAGCCCATGGCAAAGACATATTTAGTTTCTTCTGTTAGTCTAAGGAATTACAGTCCAAAGATTTTTTCTTACATGCAAGTCTGCTATAAAATAATGTCCTACAGTTGTGCACAGCCACAAGGAGCTTAAAGAAATACCCCAATACTGCTGAAGTTAAAAGTTAAAGCTACCTGACAGGGATTTATCATATACCTACACTTCCTGGGATTTATCAGTCTTACTTTCATGTTATATCAAATTTTACTGCAATTTGTTTAAAGTAGTCAAAATTAGGTGCATGCATCTGTATATTGATGTTCTTACTATTTCACATTTTTCTATTCCCATTTCACATTCCTTTTCATTTTGTTAAGACAGAGAATTTGCTTCTTCAAGGCTATTTTCCTGACACCAGGTATTCAGTTCACAGAATGACAATACTCAAAACATTTATGATGTGAGCCAGATGCTACAAAATCAAGATGATGCTGTGTATTTTTCTAGGATTCCGTATTCTATGCAGAAGTTGATCTCTATCTTAATAATCTTCCAGGATTTCTACTAAGCCTCAAATCCCTTCTCAATAAGGGTGCTTATACAAAACCTCAGCAGTCACTTTAGAGTTTGCGCTTAGAGCGTACAAAACCTTATGCGCAAATCCATGTACAGTTTTTGCTGCCATTCATTGGCTTTCTTTCCGTGGCACCATTATCTCTAAAAGAGTCTGAATTGTTTTCTGTTTACATCTGCCAGACCAAGACAGCGTGTTTCAAACACAAAGCTGGCTGAATGCCACAAGAGTCACTTAGCAGTAGCAAAATGGCCTGATTTGGATCTTTGCCTTCCTCGAGACATTTAATTTAATTTCATCATTTGCATTTTTCACCAGACAGTATTGTAAGAAACAGACCATCAAAGGGAATGTTATCGTGTTGAAATTAAAGAACTTAAATGCATGTTGAGTTTTTTTAAATACAGATATAAGGATTTGTATTGAATGCATGTTATAAGTAGCATACATTCCAAAAAATCATATATTGAAAGAGTGAAAAATAATATTGGACAAAAAGAGAAAAAGAGATGTTATTACATCATTAATGATTACTGTGTTATTACAGCTTAATTATATAAACATGAAAAAAATATATATTTTATTTCCATAATTTTAGCATTTAATTTTTTCTCTGTCTTCATGCAGCAGTTGTTACAGTTACACTTTTTAATTTAGAGCCTTTTACAGTTAGTTCTCCAGTACTTTCCATCAGTAATAGAAGCAGCTTTAAAGAAGATCCTAAAGAAGCTGTTTTGGAAAATATCATGCTGAGACAGCACTGTGTATTGACCTATTGTTAAAGTTAGAATTGAAAGCTGTGTCTTAAGTTTGCTGATTAATCTCCCTCCACTCCATAAACCTGACAACTCTGTTTGGAGGTTGATGTGAATTCCCGTTGATGCTTTGTGGATAACCAAAGGTATGACGTCTTCCAAATTTTTCGTTCTATGGGACTCAGGATTAGATAAGGCATCCTCAGAAAAGCCAAATATCAAGGTAAGTTGTCTCCTCTTTGCCATGTGATTTCAGCATCCTTAAATCATCTTCTAGCTCAGCAGGATTGTGAAACCATTGTGAAAGCCTATTATTCATTCTGTGAGAGCTTTTTCCGTCTAACTGTGTGCTCTCAACCCGAACTGTTCTTATACTTTTTATTTTACATTGTGCACCTGTCTGCTGCATAAAATTATCATCCATAATGACACTACTTATATCTTTTAAACATTTTAAGTTTCCATTAAGGCATACCATCTTACATTTTATCCCTTGAGTAGTATCAATACAGATTATGTTGAAACACAAAAGAGGAAGATATTTTGCACCCATATCTCAGTGCCAAAGGGGATGGTTTACCATCATCGTCATCATGGAAAAATTTAGGAAAGGGAGATCCTGCTTTCTGGGTTATCTGCAAATGCAGCAGGCCTGGGGGCCAATAGGCTTCCCCTTGTTAGTTGGTGTATTATCTGTCTGCCAGAATCCCTGGGAGATCTTCCTTGATAATATTTTAGAGTGACCAATTTGACAAGTCTGGCAAGGTACCAGATGCACAAACAGCATGTCTACACTGTAAGTCTGGTCACAATAGCAATCCCAGATGCACAAATACTGTGAGTTGCATTATAAGTCTGGGAGCATTTAATAAGCTATCAGATACGCAAACAGTGTGATTTATTGATTGTGGTGACAGAATAAGGTTCAGAAATTACTGCTGATAAGTACATTGGTATCAGAAAGCGTGGCCAATAATATTACCATGGAATAAAGGTAGATTATTTATTCCACTGGGATATTTTCATTGGTTCTAACTCTTTAATTTAAATATCATTCCCTGACCGTGTTTCCCCAAAATATTCTGCAAATGCAGAAAGAGATCAATCTGCTGAACAACAGGTGCAAGAACAGGAAACAAGTAGAAGAAACAGAAGGAATACCATACACTAACACATTTTTTTTTATGTCCTACCATATTTACCGAGCTATAGTCTGGTGGAGGTTACCTCAGAGATCAATATTTTTCAGAGTCCTTTAAATTGTTTAGAATCTCTTACATAGCTTAAATAGTGTACAATAATTTTATTACTTGAATTGATGATTACCTTTACCATATTATTACTTCATTTGCTAAGCTTTAATAAATCAAAGTCAAAAAACATCAAACTTTTAACTACAGGACAAAAAAAAGGAAAAATATTAAAACATGTACAGCCATATGTCTCTAAGGTAGTTGCTGTATGTCAGATAAGAATAAAATCTCTAACTATTGGTAGTCACTGTGTAGTCCACACAGCAAATAGAGCCTGGAAATCGCTCGTATCTTCTAAAAATAGCTATATAGGGCTCAATTAATTTGGCAAAGGTGAATCTGTAGTGACACTTGAGACAGAAGCTGAATATGTGGCAACATGATCAAGTTTGAGGCAACCTAGAAAAAGAATATATTTATATGGTGAATGTGAATGGGACTTAAAAGACATGGTCAATCTTACCTGTTTAACACCATCATGGTACAGCAGGGCATCCTAAGGATCTTTAAAATTCTATTTTGAGAACTTAAACTCAGATATCTACCAGAATCTCAGGAGTATTCAGATGTTGAAGGTGAACACTGAATATGAAAGGGAGGAGCTTTAATGTCACTGAAATTTTTTGATCCTCTGTGAATCAAAATCTTCAATTCTAATCTCAGACATTCTGAGCTCAGAAAAACTGAACCTAACCAACTGATGGATGAAAGACATGGCAGAAAAGTAACAAAAGCTATTTTACAGATTGCATGAAGTGATAAAAGAGTAATTGAACAAGGTGAAAAATAGCATCACTTCTGTAGATATGCACCGAGTGAAAATAGAAATTGTGAATTGTGTTGGTTTTTGAATGATTTCTAATCTGATCAGAAAAAGAGAAAAAGAGTCATCTTCCTTGAAAAAAGAAAAAGGATTTTATTGGACTGATGACTAAAATCCATTGCCAATATTTGCTTAAAATTTCAGAAAAAAATTAGCCACATAACTTTTTTAATGAAATTTACCTCTGATCTGACTTATGGTGTATAAATCAGAAACAATAAATACACTAGAATTCACTATAAATGATAAAACTGAGTCAACTGGGATCAAAATTCCGGTCAATGTATTTTGTAATGTTTTATTTCCCTCCCCTGTATATTGCTTAGTATCAACTTACAATCATATATATTTAAGTCAAAATTGGTACACATAAAATATGTTGAATAGCAACTAAAATATAGTTTATTTTTTTAAGGATTACCTCAAATGCCTGTTAACATTATGTAGTACATGAAATAATTCTAAACACTGCAGTCTACCATTTATGCTAAACAATATAGTGCTTAAATTCCAAGAAAAATTGTTTCTTACACTGTAGGTGCAATAATATTGTTTTACTGCTGTGAGAAACATAAACAAAATAGATGAAGGAAGAGAGGACTGCCAGATGCAACAGGAAAACAGAAGGCATTATGTTATTTTTCTGAGTTTTTTGTCTTCTGGGCTAAATTAAGAAGACAAAAAATTATATCAGGAAAAAAAGTTAGTGACGCTAAATAGGAATTGACAATAGGAAGGGAAGAAGAAGTCATGAAAAAGAGGGAATTAAAGGATAAATGTAAAAGGATTGATGAATATAATAAAAGAACACATTAATGTGGTAGTGAAACAAGAACAGCATTTTCTGGAACTTCAGAAATGAATCATAGAATACCTCACTGTGGTTTCATTCACTGGTCTGATTTATATGCATTGCTAAAACTACCAATTTTTTAATTAGTATTTATCTTCAGACTGAGATACATAAGTTTACAAAAGAGGTGTTTGCACCTGCATATCGTCATATTATTTAATTGTATAATCACGGATGTCTGGTGCCATTTCACATGCCCTGGGTTCTATGTGATTTTGAAATGTGACAGATAGGTTGCACACTTAATAGGTCAAGTTCCTGATTACAAAACATTGTTTTGTGTGTTTACCAGTGTGAATTTCATCAGATCTGTTACAGAATTGTAGAATCACAGGATAATGTAATCATAGAACTATGTAATCTTCTAGGTTGAGGAAGAGACCTTTAAAGATATCTAGTCCCAACCCCAGGGCTGTGACCAGGGACATCTTTTACTAAATCAGGTTGCTCAGAGTCCCATCAAACCTGTCCTGGAACACTTCTGGGAATTAACTGTCACAGACATTTTTCACAGAAATCCTTTCTTTCAGATTTCTGCACTTTCTGGGAAGCAGAGGCCCCAGAGGAGAATGTAAACAATTGTTATCAGCTGCTGTGAAATGCAATAGGATGCACCTGGGATTGGTTCATGTTCCATGTTTATGGCTGAGAGCCAATCACAGGGCAAGCTCTCTGGAACACAGGGACAGAGAATTCTCTTGTTTGTAGATCCTTTTCTTTTTATTCTTAGCCTAGCAAGCATCTGCAACTTCTCTCTTTATTCCTATTAGTATAATTATAATGTATTATATATCATATATCAATAAATCCAGCCTTCTGATCAAGAAACAAGATTCTCGTCCTTCTCTCACCACCCCAGCAACCCACTCAGGTCGCTGTAATAATTAACACTTCCGAAACTTTTCTAGGTGACCTTTTCGAGTCCAATCCAAACCTACTCTCTTTACATTTCAAACAATTTTCCCTTTTCTGAGCATGCCAGGCCCTTGTACAAAGTCTCTCCCCATCTTTTTATAAGCCTCCTTATGCATTAGAAGGCCACAGTAAGGTGTCTCAGGAGCCTTCTCCTGTCCAGACTGAACATCTCAACTCTCTCAGCCATTTGGTACAAGAGAGCTCTTCCAGCCCTATGATCATTTTCTTAGTCCCCTTCTGGAGCAGCTTTGACAGGTCCACATGTTTCTTTTGCTGTGGATCTCCAGAGCTGGATGAAGTATTACAGCTGTGTTCTCACAGGAACAAAGTGAGAAAAGGAGAATCACAGTTGGAGATTGCCCATATGCTTGTGCAGCATTTCATACTTGATCTTGCTGGACTTTGTGCAATTTCCATGGTCCCAGTCCTCAGGGCTGTCAGGACATTTCCCCATTATGTCCCTGCCCTTGAGCAAACCAACTGCACTGATTAGCTGGGTGTCTGCCATAGGCAAACGTGCTGAGGATGCTCCATCCCACTGTGTCATTCCACTAAGTGGGGTGAATGCATTGGAAGCATTCAATCATTTTGACTATGCCTCTATTACCAGGTTACAAAACCGTAGTTTAGGTGCATTAGTTTAGCTATAATCTTTTACAAATAATGAAGAGTTTAATTAGATGTAGACTGCTGGGTTTTGTTTGTGGTTTTCTAAGTTGTTGAGGATGATGTATTGTCAGTAACGTGAAGAAATAGTGAAGCATCATTAACTGTTATTTAATCAAAACTCACTGTACTCTGCCCAGTCTTTTTCATTCTTCAGAACTCAGCAAAAATTTTAATACTAATCTGAATTGTCTGCCATTTATCAGTCATGTAATCCTGTCTTTCCTGAAGTCTATTTGAATTAATATTTTCTAAGATGCTTTATATTTATTTATTTATTAATTAATTCTAATAAATAACTGAATCAATCCAGGAATAACCAGGCTTTTTGATTACTTTTGTGTTTTAATATCAGCCTCCATTAATCTGCTGATTAGCTACTGTGAGCTTTATTTTTTAAGTAACATGATAAATCACTGAGGTATATAGCTGGTCATTCACATAAATTTTATAGTGAAAGACATATATTTAACTTATAGCTTTAGAAAGGACAGTTTAGTTTAAAAAAATAAAGAACTTCTAAAAGAAGGATTCAACATATAAAAAATCAAACCCTAAAGCATTCATCTTTTCATTTATGAAAAAATCCCCAAAACTAAACAACAAAACAAACAACAGGCTGAAAACAAAACCCCTATCATTAACAATAGTTTTGTCAATTACTTATTTGTAATTAGCCTGGTTGCACTGCACTGTAATTAGTATAATGATCTGCACTACTAAACTTGCCAAACAAACTCCCTCTTCATCATCTGTTACCTCCAATGATTTCCAAAAAGTTTACATGGAATATCAGTAGGCATATTTTTAGCAGCTGAAATCAGATTTTCATACTTTTCTTTTTTACTGAGTAGTATTTCACAAGAAAATTATTCATGCCAGATAGAAAAATAGAGTGATTAAAAATGTTTAAACAATTTGTATGGTGTCTGTTGTACAAAGAAATATATTTGAGTAGCAATTTTCTGCTTTTTAAAATTCTGCTGACATTGAGGTTCATGGGATTTCTTGGCTAACACCAGAAGAAAATGGATATACAAAGATTGCAGGATATAATGAAATTTTATGCACTTTTAAAGCTTTTCATTGCAGTATATAAACCCAGAAATATTCCCTCACATGGAGTTTGATATTGAAAAAAAGCAATATCAGGCATTGCATTCTCATATAAAACTTTTCTGATAAAATCTCAATGGGTTTTCTATGTATTTAAAAGGTCAGACACTTCAATTAAATTTATAAAAATGGGGTTGGTGGGTTGGTTTTGATTTTATTTGTTTAATTCCATGGAGTCAGCAACACTGAAAGTATCCACACTGCCAAGTCCACCAGTAAACTATGTTCCTAAGAACCACATCTCCACCTGTTTTACATATTTCCAGGGATGGTCACTCAACCATCTGCATGAGCTGTCTTTTTGACAATCATTTTGTTGAAGAAATATTCCCTAATATCCAATCTAAACCTTTGATGCAAGTTGATGTCATTTCTACTTATCTTGTCAGTTTTAACCTGAGAGAAGAGACTGATCCCCACCTTGCTACACTCTTCTCTCGGGTAGTTGTAGAGAGTACACAGATCTCCCCTGAGCCTCTTTTTCTTCAAGCTAAACAGCCCTACCTCTCTCATTTGCTCCTCACTAGACTTACACTCCAGACCATCTCTGATGCCTTTCTCTGGACATGCTCCAGCACCTCAACAACTTTCTTGAAGTGAGGGGCCCAGAACTGAACATGAGACTTGAGGTGCAGCCTCACCTGTGCTGAGTACAAGGGGACAATCACTGTCTTTCTGGCCACTCTTTTTCTGATACAGGCCAGGAGGCCATTGGCTTTCTTGGGCACCTGGGCACACACTGGCTCAAGTTCAGGTGGCTACTGACTAACACCCACAAGGCTCTCTATACTGGGCAACTTTCCAGCCACATTTCCCCCAGCTTGAAGCACTCCATGGGGGTTGTGAGCTATGTGCAGGACCTTTCACTTTGCCTTGCTGAACCTCATGCAAATGGCCTCTGCCCATCAATCTAGTCTGTTCAGATCCCTTTGCAGCGACTTCCTCCCATCAAACAGAACAACATTCCCACCCAAACTGCTGCCATCTTCAAATTAAGGGTGCATTTAATTCTCTCATCTAGGTTATTGGTAAAGTTGTTAAACGAGTCTGGTCCCAATACCGAGCCCTGAGGAACATCACTAGTGGCTATCTGTCTACTGGATTTAATTCCATTGACCACCACTCTGGGCCCAGCAGTTCAGATGTTTTTTAACCAGTGAAGAATGCGCCTGTCCATGCCATGGGCAGCCAGTTTCTCCTGGAGAATCTTGTGGAAAATGGTGACTAAGACTTTTCTGCAGTCTAGGTAGAAAACATCCACAGTGGCACTCAAGATGATCTACACCCATAACCTTCCCCAGAGGTCAGACTAAGAGGCGTGTTTGCTAGATACTCCTTCCAGAACTTACTGCAGACGCATCTCACATTTGTTAACCTCCAGACCACCAGGATCTCCCTGGTTAACCAGGACTGCTGATAAATGATGAAAAGTGGCTCAGTGAGTTCTTCCACCAGCTCCATCAGTAATCTTGGGTGGATCTCCCCTGGCCCCATAAGCTTGTGTATGTCTGAAGGGTATAGAAAGTAACTGATCATTTTCCCTTGGATTATGGGGGCTTCCTTCTGTTCCCCATTCCTGTCATCCAATTCAGGGGGTTGGGTAATGCAAAAACAATTGATCTTACTTCTAAAGACTGAGGCAAAGAAGAAATTAAGAACAACTGTCTTTTCCTCATCCTTTGTCTTTATGTTTCTGACAGCATCTAGTGAAAAGTGGAAATTGTCCATAATCCTCCTTTATTTGTTATTACACTTAGAGAAAATAATTTTGTTGTCTTTCATGGCAGTACTTAGATTGAGTTCTAGTTGAGCTTTGCCCTTCTAATTATGTCCTGGCATAACCTCACCTTTTAGTACTCCTGAGTGGTGTCCCCCTTCTTCCAAAATTCATAAAATCTCCTTTTTCCCTGAGCTTGAACAAAATTTGTTCAGACAGACAGGTCTTTCCCAATGGTTTGTATTTTGTCAGTCTGCAGCTGCTGGATTTAGGATCATTTTTATTCTGCATGGTAGATTTAGGAGGAATATATATTTATATGGGGGTTTTTTTAGAAGGTGTTGAACACATAATTTTACTAGGAGATAGACATGCAGGAGAATGTAGAAATTATATCACCTTCTGATGTAATTGGTGTTTCTTGACCTTTCTTCAGGTATTTTGACACCAAGAACTTTGGTGCCAGCGGGGTTTTTTTGTTTTGTTTTGTGTTGTTTTTATGGTATTACTTTCATGCTAAAATTCTACACTTTAAATGTGATCTGTACATTTACTCAAAAGTTGGAAAGCAAGATTACTTTGTTCATGAATAAAATTCTAGACACACACTGTATCTGCAGATTAGTAGTAAATTGAGGAAAATTGGTTTACTCTTAGGGTGTAATGAAAAAGCAATGGAGATGCCTAAATATCATTGACTAGTGACATTTAAGGTGATGCAGGACACACAGCAAAAGCCTAGGGAGAGTAAGATACAGGACTGTGCAACACTGGGATATTTTTCTAAAGCAGCAGCTCAGGGTCAGGTAGGATATCCCAGAGTATCCTGTCACTTTTTTCTTAGTCCCCTCAATTCCTTTCCCAGACTGTTTGTGGTTTAGAGGCAGTAGATTTCTTGCTTTATTTGAACATTGAGAGTCCAAGGTGGTTTGAAAAAAATATGAGTATATTATATTCCTGCTTCCCGACTTGTGAGCCTTTGCTAGCAGTTACCAGTAAACAGCTATAAATGAGTTTTTAATGCCCCAGTTGGCAACACCTGACCCTTCAGATGGTTGTATAATACGCTTTCAAATAATCCCCGAAGCGCTATGGTTTGAAAGGGAGGTTTACCATGGCCTGAGAGCAACTTGTGATTTATAAATTTCTCTGGAACAGGATTTACAAGGAAATTGGATATCATTATGAAGCAGCTGTTTTTACCAGGTGACCTAGGTCAGAGTGGCTTCAGAGTGTTAATGATTATGTTTGCCTGTCTCAAGTAAATTGCTTGTGAATGACTTTGTGGGGCAAATTGCTTTAAAATAGATACTGTTGATAGCACGCTGCAAATTGTTAGCATGTTTGCTGACCACAAATCATACAAGAAGTGTAATATAATTCCTGAGTGAACACAAGCAAATAATAAAGGTAAAGCTACAAAACACAAAAATCTTTCTATTTTGTAGGAGAAAATGCTATCAATTGTCTGCTATCAATTGTCTGCTATCAAAAAATGCTATCAATGAGACTGCCTTTGAGTATTAGACTACTTTATAGTCCAATGTCTAAATAAAAAAAAAAAAGAATATACGATAACCTCTTCTGATACAGCAGTCAAAAAATATAATGAGAGTATTTTTCTTTATGTCAAAGTTTTCATTTCTGACAAGTGTCATATTCCTAAATATGTAGTTGTTATCAGAGAGCATTTTTAAGCATAAAAATTCTAGACTTAGACAAAGCAGATGGGATTGTTTTGGTTTAACATGAATAATTATTTGTATTCTATTTCTTCCAAAATGACATCTAAAATCCTTCTCAATATTTCATTTTTGCATAACCAGATAGACACAGTTCCTGCAAGTCAGTAGAAATTCCAATGTTCTAACTTTCAAGTCACTGTTGCTTTTATGAGAGGAGTGGAACTTGAAATCACCAGGGCATCAGACACTGGATTTCCATGGGAACCCACCATTGTGCAGCATTGCTGTTTCTTCAGTTATTTCTGAATTCTTGAACTTACATGCATTTATACACTGGATGCTTCCTTGAATTAACATTTGGAAACTAAAATGCCAGCAAGATACAATGAAAATACTGTATATTATGTATTTTATACTCATACTGTGGCTTTGGCGAAATTGGGCTTTTCAACTGCAAATTTTTCAGCATTTACTCACTAAGACAGAATCTAAATTAAACTGAAAAAAACCAGTTGCTTTAATTTAATCTATTCTCTACTCTATTATCTAATCAGGAAAATGCAGCTTTATGTTGCATAGACAGACTTATTTCCAGGAAAATTTATGGAACTCTCTGTTTTCAATATTGGGTCAGAGTTTTGTGTGCCTGATATTATTAGCATGCTTTCCAACAAATTCTGCTGAAACCTTCTGCCACAAACAAAATGAGACATTACTTTGTCCCAAATAATTGGCTCCAAATTCTACTTACTTCATTTTTATACTTGCACATCATAGTAGGTTCCAATTAGTGAATAAATGGTTTTACTTTCTTCAACCTTTGCCTCACAAAAGTAAGTCTAAACTGTATCATGTGAAAAATTGCTTGAGCTGACCTAACTGCAGTTGCTGTTAGTTCAATGGGTGGGCAAAAATTCCCATAGAGAATATAAGGGCTTGAATTAAAGCTCTTCAAAAAACAAGTTTCCATCAGGCCTCCAAAATGTTGTGGTTGAGGCATTGCCTAAAGGATTTAAAGTAAATTCACCTTCAACTAAGCATTACTACCTAAATTGCTAATTGCTATTCTCCCATTACTAGGATTGTCATTTCTAAATAAATACTCCAAATAATAATTTCAAATGTCATCTTTGATAATTATGATCCTCTTCACAATGTACATGTCATATGACTCAAAAGGAAAAGCATGCATCAATCAGAGCCATGCTCTGCAAACTCTCATATTTATGTCTAACAAAGCGGTTGTCTTCATCTCTGTTTTGGACAGCAGGCAGGAGGCAGTGCTTCACACTGAATGGTTACCACCATCCTTCAGGAAGGGTCTCCTTTATTCTTCATTCATGAAATTTTCAAGTCCAAGCTTGTTTTGATTTCCATAGCATTTATTCTGTCATGGGAGAATAGAAAATGGTTTCATTTTATTTATATTCTTGTTCTGTCATATTTCTTAGCAGTTGTTGCAAAGAAGCAGAGAACACATTATGGCATATGCTGTTCTTCTTTTCAACCTTTGCTTCAGTAGGAGGGCAGTACAGAGTTTAAAAACTAATTGCATGTAACACAGTTTTCAAAATGGCAGGCAACTAAATGTTGGCAATAGCTTGCAAAGATATGGAGCAAAGAGAATATAAAAGAATATTCTTCTTTGGCTCTATTTCTGTGCTTTCCTAAAGAACATTCAGGCTGTGTAAAGCCTCCTTTATCCCACAAGGAGACCATGCACTGTTAGCCTAACATCACAAATAAATTTGATTATGTATTTTTCTTATTGTTCAAAATTATAGTCTTTCCATATATTGATTCTAAAATCACACATCATGACTGAAGAGGTTTTCAATTTTTTTATTTGAACATTTGCACTTTTTAAACAACATATACAATTTTTTTCATTTTTTTTAATGGAGCTAGTTCCAAAAGTAAAAGACATTGTTGGCCTTTAGTGACAAACTATTTTCAACATAAAAGATGTAAATATCTACTTGCAATAAACCTCCTTGCAGGACAATACAGAACCCCTCATCTCATGCATGAATGGCAGCCAAGGCAGGGTCACTGACCTGTGCATCTCTCATTCACAGGTCTGCTCTGAAGACACAGTAAGTCTTGTTCAAAGTCTAATAATAGCATTCTTGCCCAGTGTATGTCTTTTTTCTATTTGTACTTGATTGTGAACTGATAGAAATATAAGAAAATATCTTATTGATGGATGTGTAGTCCAAATAATTTATGCAATGTCAATGTTATTTATGCAATGCAATGTTATTCCCGTCTTCAAATATGATTTGGAATACGTCCAATCTAGAATTTGGTTGGTTGGTTTTGGAGAAACAGGGCACAGCAAAAAGCAATATGATTAAATAAACAATATTTCAATTACTTGGAAATTCTTAAACTCTTCAATCCCCATATCATCCCCTAAATCATGTGCCACATTTAGAAGCTATGCATGAAATAAATTTGTCTATTTTCATGTATGAAGGCAGAATGGCACGAATGGTTTGTTTTGGAACATTGAGTGTCATTCTTTGTAGGGGAATTTTTCTTAGACACATTTAACTATTAGGTCATACAGTTAATAAGTGTATATTTGTTAAAAATAGGTTTATGATTGTCACAACCCTCCTTAGAGAGTTGTGATATTTTATTTAAGGCAGGGATTTCCACTTACAAAAGTAATGCAAGGGATCATTTTTACTAAGACAATATCTCAATTAAATAATTTCTTATCCATTAGACTCACAAGGAAGAGGGTGCTCTTATTGATGAAAAACAGTCTGCTTTTAAAATAACAGTTGAGCAAGACATTTATTATCGGAGAACATAACTCATTCTTTTGTGATTGCTTTAAACCCAAAAATTAACTAAATTCAACAAGAATTAGTAGTACAAAAAGTTATAGTGTAAAAATGTATGCCAAATCATCACCTTAGATACACAGTATAAGTCTAAATATTTTATTGCTCAATGAAACAGGCTGTAATTAACCTAAAGTTGATTTTTGGTCAGAGATAATGAATGCAATGGTTTCTTAAGGAAAATACCCAACAAAACTTAATCAGTACTTAGATGTTCAAAGTATTAATGAGATCTTATGAAAAAATTGGTAGTATTAAAATGTTGTCAGTCTTTCTCAGTCTGTCTTATTATTTCTGAGCCTTTAATATATGTATATATTATGAAAATTCAATGTCACACAATGTCTATTGTCATCCATTGCTAAAGGCAAAATATTTGATAGATGTCACATTACTGTTGCAGCCACATAATTGCATAAAATCACATAAAAGTACAAAGAATTTAATTGTGTCTTTGGCGTTTTTTTCTCCTTTCTTATTTTCTCTTTAACTAACTGTCAATAATTTAGACTTTTACTGGGTCAGACAATTAAAACACACTTTCTATGAACTTTCATTTTAGGAAGGAAAGACTGTCAAGAAAAGAGCACACTGTATCTTTTTGATCAAAAATCAGGTTTTTTGCCAACTGAGCCAAATTGTCCATCTGCTTGTACCTTGAATTAATTTGGAGTCCTTTATTTACGAAAGCACAAGCTGTTGCTATTGGAAGTGTGGCATTGTCACATACTTTTCATTTCAACTTCACAGAAGATTCAAGCAGGAGGAATTGGTGGGCTAAAATATCTAAATTTCTTTATCCTTATCACCATCATATTTATTAACACAGATGTCTATAAGCTGCAGATGTATATAGGTAAATGATACAGGACAATATAAATCATGCAAATGAGATTTTGCTTCCCATGGGAATATAGTAGAAAAAAAATTGGAAAGGCACTGGTGGTGAAGCAATAGATTAATTCTTTTCTTGCCATTATATACATTAATATACAATTTTTTACAGGAATTGCCTCTGGTATAAATATCAAAATCTTGTTTAGATTTTCAGTGGGGAGGTTGGCCTAGTGATACCTGGGATAAAACAGTCTTAAATTGGTCTTTCTATCATCATCCTGTCAATTACGGTACTTAAGCCTCTGTGTGCCTCCCTATGGATTTTAATACCTCTTAACTATTAACATGTAACCAGACTTCTTAATCAAAATGCTTTCATGAAGATTGCAAAATCCATTATTTGATTATTTGATTAGTTAAGAAGGAAGGTCGACTAAATTCAATGACAAAGTTTAAAAAGTGATGAAGATATTTTCCTTTTTTTATTTCTTAGCTTCAGAAATCTTGAGGTGCCTTTTAAAAATTTAATTCAAGCTTAGAATTATACTGTAATATGTTTTGCATAAGCATTGCATATTTATCACAACTTTTCTTTGTTGCATCACAATTCTATGTCAATTTTTGCAGCTGCCTCTACCCTGTTTGTCATATGACTTATTCTCAATCAGCCCAGAGAGTTATAAAAAACAGGAAACAGAGAGATTTTCTGAATAATATTATCTTGATTTATTTATGCTAAATAAAATCCTGATTATTTCAAGATCCTGATGCACTTGGATCCAGAGATCCAAATTAAGGTTTCAGCCTAATGTCTGTACTCTGCAACACAACAGAGAAACATGGAATCCACCCAATGGTTTATTGGTCACATCACTCCAGCCTAACGTTTTTATCCTGTTAACTGTTGCTACTTGCATTGCTATTACATTCTGGTCTCCACATTCTGTTATAAGTCTGAAAAACTGCTAAGACTTCATCTGTACTTCTTTGTTTCTCTCCCACACATGTCCAAAGTGTTTTTGTAACCCAATTATCTCTGCTTTGTTTTCCCATCAGACAGCAAAACCATCTAGTGGGTTAGACATGGTCTCAGTGTCATTTGTCTAGGAGGTGCTTTTGGATAGGCTTTAAACCACAATATCACAATATAATTTTAAAATAAGTAAAAAAGATATCTTATTTTCTCTGATCATCCATTTTTAAGTCCCTTTTCCTCTTTTGAAAATCTACCAGGAAAACTAAGACCCAACATTTTTTGCAGCTGTGACCTATATTTATTGCTTTCTTTTCTGGCCTCTGATTCATATACTGTTTGACCTGTGAAAGAGGTTTAAACTATTTTTTTTAAACTATACATATAATAAATGTATCTGCTCTTTTAACAAAGTGCTACCACATGTTTTTTCATTTGAAAAGGAGAGATTTACTCAAAACCTTAGTATTTGACTAGTATTTCAGCACCCCAGGAATGCTGAGACCCTCATGCCTGAAAAGTCTTTCACCATCCCATTTTGGGAACTCTTCACTGAGGAGTTTACTGGATCTAAGGTTGGTTTGACTTGTTCGGAGTCACACCCAGCAGAGAGACCCCCTCCTGAATCTCCACATCTTTATCCTCTGTCACTGACTGCCAGTGTCCTTGAAGCACTCACATAAAGAATTTCCAGAATAACACTTTATTAATAAAGTGGTGATAGGTTAAGGTTTGAGGATTGCTGATGATAAATTTTACTGCAAAAATGTATTCAAATCAATATGATAATTCAAAGCAATATACTAGCAAGCTGTAATCCCTAAGAAAAGCTAGCTTGGGGTAATCATTCAGCATGGATAGAGAACAGTTCTTGCCCAGGAGATGCCCCCACAGGGGAGAAGACAGGTTCAGCCCATTGACTGATCCCAGAATTTACTCCAAAGTCTTCCTTGACTTCTCCCCATTCTCCAGTCACTTTTACACTACTTTTTTTACATTTAGGTGGTGCTTAAGTGACTTTATTCACACCTCTTACTCAGTGAGGGTTTTTCATACTTTGAGGGTGGGTATCTCAGTGTAGTATCACAGCCTTGGAGTGGGGACACGTGTCAGTCCATGGAGAGGCATTTTGCTGCAGTTGATTTTGACAGAGCCTGGCCCCAGTGTCTCCACTGCTTAGGTTGTGCTGTGTGTGGAAGGTTGGCTATGCTGACCACCGTTCATCCAGGGAAGAATAACTGTATTTTCCCTATAATTTCTGTCCTGTTATCTTTTTACCCACAGTCAATTTCCCACACGCTTTTGCTTACTTCAGTAAGATAGTTGTAGCAACAGGTGTCATTAGCAACAATATTTTAAAATAGTGTAGATGCCTTGGAGAAAACCCTTCTATAAAAACACCAACAGAGTATACATATTTAGCTACACCATGTTAATGTTGTTACTGCTTCATTTTAAACCTGTAACATCTGATCCTTATACTGCAAAATGTAACAAATTCTTTAAAGAACAGCATTGTTTTTAAAGAGACAAATGTGTTTACAGGTGTTTTTAGATAACTTATCAAAATTATATAAACAAAACAAAATAATTATATCTATATGTTTACAAGTAAAAATAAATGGAAAGAATGGACTATTCAAACATAATGTTTATTCACATAGCTTTTTACAGTAAGTGACTGGATTTCAATGAAATAACACCTGAGGTAGTTATAACTGGACTAACTTGGATTCCGATTTCTTAGTTTAGTGAAGGTGGGATGGACCTCAGAACAAGCCATTTTGGTCATTTTTCTTGAAGAATGAAGTGCTGCTGAGGCTGGATTCTAAACAGAAACAAAATTTCCCACTTTTTTTCCACAAGAGATACTAATGACTAAGTGAAGAAATTAAAGACAAAAATCGAAATACAAATTTCTCCCAATCTTTAATTCAATATTATTCCAGACATGCAGGGCCATAAGGTGTATGGTGGGTAAATGTGTACAAGTTTGGGTCAGGTGCAGAGACTTATTTATGATTTCCACTCTAGTTATGTTTGAGCCTAGGTCACAATTAATAAAATCACTGTGAGGGTTTGACCAGATTTTAATAAGGTGTTATTTATATATATTTACATGAATTTTGGTTGCTGAGGAGCACCAGTAGATGCAGTTTGTCCACAACATAATTAAAGCATAACATTTTCTTTTTTCCCATGACTTAATTTTCCATTTTAAAAGAAATGCTATAAAGTATTTCTATAAAAGAGTATCCCCTTAGTCTATGTCTATAACATAGGAGGATTGTGTGTCCTTAAGTCTTCTAAGAAACAAATTCTATGGTATCTCGCTATATAATTTCTTTAGCTAGCCCTTTTATTTGATCACACTGTCCCAAAAAAGGCAGTCTAAATATTCTGTAGTGCTATTTTTCCTGTAAGGATTAGAGGAGCCCACAGTTTATTTTCTTTTTACCTGGAGAATATTTGAAACTTCTGTCTAATCAAATGCTGTGTACACACATTTTGAAATGTAGACAAAATTGAGCTCATTGACCTAATTTCAAATACATTAAGATACAGCAGTGATGACCAGGGAAGTTGCTAGCTGCACAGGTTTGTAGATTGTCTGCTGTTAAGGTGTGTAAATATCAATTACAGTACCTGAAATAAAGTTTTTAATTATGATTGGTTTTCATTTAGCCAATGTAAGCCAATATGCAAAAAAACCCAACTTTATTAGCTTTGTGAAGAAAGAAACCCCCAATTTTTTAATCATGAAATGTTAGACTGAAACACTATCTCAAGGCTTCAACCTTTAATAGAGGAGATAGAGATGACTTATGTGCAAATGTTATGGTAATTGGAATGTTAATAGATGCATTACAAAGGCAAGAAATTACAATTTAATGGGCTTTTTACTACTCTTTTACTACATTTTAATGGAAAAATTGTGTTTGTGGAAACAGAATAAAATTAAATATGTTTCAGAAATACTTTCATAATTAAAACTTGTATTTAATATATGATTTTAAAAGGCATTTAGGGAAAAATCCAATTGCAGTCATAAGAATATAGAAATTATTTACCTATTTTGTATAGTGAAATAAAGAATTTTCTGCCAGTATCCAAAACGTACAATGAAATGCATTTCTTGAGCAGAAAAGCTCCAACTGCAAATTCTACCTTTCACTAAGATAAATGGAGACCATGGATTCATCTGATCCAATTAATATATATATAAAATATAGATTCCTATATTTGAACTTGTCATGTAAGTAAATTAAGCCAGCTTTACTACAGATAATTCTGAATTGCGTGAATGTAAATTCTGAATATTCACTTGAGACATCTGTAGGGCTCTTGGTCGGCGCACTCACTAAAGCAGTGATGTTGAAAATGATTTAATGTAATTAAAGAGGGCATCTTAATTCACATAGTCCTCTAGCCTTTTTTTGGGCACTAGTATTTAAGCAACACAATCCAGCACTTGAATATGACAAAGGATTTTGTGGGCATTTCCTTGTTATAGTGATTTTGTCTCTAGTAGGTTTTTTTGTTTAGTTGGGTTTTTTTGTGTTTTTTTTTTCCTTTCTATTTATAAGACAGTCTGCACTGGAAGTGTTCCTTCAGGAAACAAACAGCCCTAGGAGTTAATCATCTCCCTTTAAACTGAAAAAATGAGCAAAACATGGCAAGTTAAATAGAAACAGATTAGGACAATAGCATCCATTACAACAGAAAATCTTGTTAAATCATCTCTTTGCTCTTCTTCACACTTAAATGAAAAAGAAAATTAAGAACATCAGTGTATCAGTATGTTTTAGAAATGTTAAAAGTACAATGTATTACAATGCCATGTAATTGAAAAATACAGTTTCTTTATGTATAATTGAATTTTAAATATATTTAATTTCACATATATAATTTTTTAAGGGTAAATAAATAACTAAATATTTGCATATGTATTTATAGAATTATTAAATATTAATACATTGCTATATTAAACATAAAATACATATATTGTATATGTACGTAATAGATTATTTATAACTATATGTGATATATACTATTTATAAATTAAATTGTATGAAAGGAGTTTGCCTGGGGATGCACTAGTTTGTACTGGCTTTGTTTTTCTTTGGAGGTTTTTGGGTTTGGCAATTTTTGTCTGCATTAAACTGTCTTTATTTCCATCCATGACTTTTCACACTTTTACTCGTTTACTCTTCTGATTCTGCCCTCCATTCCTGGGGTTGGGTGAGAGCAAGCAGGTGTGAGGCGCTTAGCTGATGATCACAACACCAATGTATCCTTAAGACAGTGTCCTGTGAAAGCACTATCAGAAAGAAATGGCTAAGCTTTGCAAAGTAAAACCCAGAAAACTCTTTTTCCTCCAGGGGAAAAGCTAAGTAATGAGCACATGAATTGCCCACTACCATATGTGTTATCTTACTGTTTCTGCAATACACACTGTTGGTGGAGTTGTGTATTTTAAGTTGCTAAATCTTTTTTACAGTACTTTGCCTCCAGATTACTGACTCCAATGCGGCCCAAAGTGGTAATGAGTTGTCATCGCCTGACACCTCTTCAATAACATATGTGGAACAAGGTGAGACTAATCACTGCCATCTCTTTCGCTGGAAATCATTTCCTATAAATTGCTATCATACATGAGGGACTGGAAATATGTGGGATCTCAGTCTCTCAGAACTGGGGTGCAGGGTGAACAAGACCCCCCCTGGGGGGCTCGGGAGTCCTGGAATGCTGCCAGAAATGTCTGGTGGCTGGACTTTGATCCCACATGGGAGAGGACATCAGTATGAGGACGGGAGGATTTCACTGGGGTGAATGGTGAAGGGACAAGTTAATTGGAGTGTGAGATACAGGGTTTAAGATCCCTGTACAGGGGGGTCTAGAGAGGCAAGATGGAGGGATTGGGGCGTGCCCTTCTCCTTCTTCTTCTTCCTCTAGGCCTCCATCTTCTGTGGTGATGTTGGCACTCCGGGATTGGACCTTACTAGGGGAACACTGGTTAATAAGGGTAGAGGGTATTGGAGAAAAATAATAAATATTGTATACGTAACTCCGGGTATAAAGATAGGTGACCGCCCCAGGGGCTTTCAGTGTGTGCCCATGGCTGACTGCTGAGCAGAACTCTGTCAGGCCAAGAGAAAATCTTTTAGATAAGCAATTAATAAACACCGAGACCGAGAACAAATCTGAAGCTTCCTCTCGTCCTTTCGAACCCGGGGGCCCAAGGCCATCTTTGGGCTTTTTCCCAGACCATCTAAACAGCCCAAAATCCAACAACTGGCGTCCACTGTGCGGGCTATCTCCCACCAAACCTTTCGGGGGGGGGAAAGCCCTGAAGAGCTGAAGAGCCAAGAGAACAGCACTGATAACTCCAGAGGAGGGAAGCCTGAAGAAAGAAAGAAGAAAAAGAAAAAACCGGCCGGGAGAAGCTGCAAAAATCAGCAGTCACTGAGAAATCCCATCTCTCAGCTTCTGCTGAAGACAGTTCGTAGCAGAGCGGCCTGGACTGGGACCAGAAAGGCGCCTCTGATCCATCCCTCGTGACCCGCTGGACGGAGAACAAGGGCCTCCAGACCACTCTGACGACAGATTCGGTAAGAAGGCCAAAATAAAATCATGGGGGCATCACTCTCCCAAGAACAACGGGAAATCTTATCCACCTTACAAAGTGTAGCAGAACTATATACAGAAGGGATCCCAAAGAAAGAATTAAAACAGCTGTTACTATGGGCAAGGCTCAATTATCCACTTGCAGAGACATATCTGCTGTTCGAAGTGGGGTTTTGGCAAGAAATTAATAGGCATTTATATATTTTAGCAACAAAAAAAGATGAGACAGCATTAAAGCTACTCTCGCCGGCAAGAATCATGTTACAAGGTATTTCAGTCCAGTCTAAAAGGCTGGAAAAGCAGCGAGAAGCTGCGGTACCCTCAGAGAAGGGGGCGGAGCGGCAGAGCTCCGGGAAAGAAATTGCTCTGGCTTTGAAAGGCCAGGGGGAAAGGGCTCTCGAAAAAAGAGAGCGGGAAAAAATATTAAAACCCCCGATCAAAAAATGCAACCAACCCCAAGGGCGTCCTGAAACTCCAGAGAGTGTGGAGGAGTCAGGAGCAGAAGGGGGGGAGCAGGAAGATAAGGGATCGGGGGGGGGGCCTGTTCGCGGTGAAAGCGGCGACGCGGCGGCGGCGGCAAACGCGAGCAGCGCGGGTGAGGATGAGGAGACGCACGCGGAGGGCGAAACTCGCAAAAACCGGGGTGTAGACTCACACGCGGGCGCGAAAGCGGCGAACGCGGAAGGCGGGCTGAGGGAAAATGTGCAGCCTCAGCGAGCCGCCGCGGGGGCGCCGAGACGCAGGAGGCGCGCGGTTGTGACGTCAGAGCCGGTGCGACGGTCAGCTCGAATCGCGGGTAGAGCCGGGGTGCCGGCGGGAGAGGCGAACACAACGTCAGAGGAGGAGGGGTCGGATTCTGGGACAGACCGAGGGGCTGGAACCTCGGAGGTGAAACAGGGGGGAGACGATGACGTCACCTTGGGGGACACCGGAAGTAGCTCAGAGAGTACGCATGCGCAGAGAGTAGGACGCACGCGGACCCGAGCCCGGTCCCCCGTGACGTCGCGAGTGAGGAGGGGCCGTGTTAGGGATTCTACGTCCCGGGGCTCCACACCATCTCCAGATCTGGCGCCTTTGGTCCAGAGCCTTGGAGTCCCAGTCCCTTCCCTTCATGGGAGACGCCGAGCCGGAAGAGGAAGTGGGGCAGTCGAGATCGCTCCGTCATCCGAGCCAGGGAGGCCGGTGACAGCGCCACCTAGTGGCAGGAGGGCAGAAGTGCACGACATGCCGAGTCGGCTCGGCGGAGCCACAGCGCCATCTCGTAGGGAGACTGCAACAATGCAGCGATTTTTTCCAACAATATATAAAAAGAAAAGCACCTCGAAGAAAACAATGTAAACACGACAAAGGGATTACCCATCCACTTCAGGATTTCATGAAGATGATGAAAGCTCAGATGAAGAACAGCTACAAGGGGAAGATGTCATAAGGATCACAGCATCGGAAGGTGTCCCAACATGGATGCTATCAGCAGCAGAAGAAGCAAAAAGCTTCTTGCATTCATTCGATGCAGTAAAGAAGAAATATCAACAGGATCCTCGAGTTTCCTTTTCGGATTTAGGAGCAAGGCCAAAAACCTCAAGGCGAAAAATGAGACACTATGAATCACCGATGACATCTACAACACCATTATTCATGCAAATCCCAATGGAATCTGATGAAGAGGGGTTTCAAGAGCCGGTGAAGACAATGGATTGGAGGCAAATCAGAGAAGCATTGGAAAAGGAAAAGCATTTTTTCCCGGGATCAGGGGATTTGACAATGCCAGTGACATATGATGCCCAGGGACAGAATCCAAGGTGGGAAAGGATGGGTCATGAGACACTCAAAGACTTAGGGAAGGCAGCTCAGACTTTTGGGCTGAACTCACAATACTTCAAACAGCTATTAAGAGGGACATTCTCTATGTATGATCTCACACCATATGACATTCGAAGTATTGTGGCAATGATCCTCACTGACACACAGAGTCTTGTCTGGGAAAAAAGGTGGAGAAAATATCTTGCTGAGTTGCGGAACAGATACCAAGGTGGGCCGAATGCGAACCTCACAGAAGGGCAATTAGCAGGGGATCCTCCAGATGACAATCCAGGGGAACAAGCAGCGCGGCTTCCACGGAGAGTGTTAAGCGACATCAAAGAAGCAGCGCGATTGGCAATCATGCAAATTACGCCGACAGGAGCTCCGGATGTCCCGTTCTCTTGCATCAGGCAAGGTCCCACAGAGCCATTCATGTCATTCATCGACCGACTCACGCAAGCCGTGGATCGACAGGTGACAACAGAAGAAGTGAAGAGGCCTCTCTTGGAGAATTTAGCTTTCGGCAATGCCAACCCGGATTGTCAACGGGTGATTAGCACCATGCCAGGACGGCCATCCTTGGCAGAGATGGTGGAGGCATGCAGCAAGGTGGGGACGCCTCAGCACGTCGCAGCGATTGTAAAGGATGAATTAAAAGAGGAATGGGAGAAACAGCTAAAGGGACGCTCAGAAGGGCAATCAGAGGACAAGACATTGGAGAAGATGTTCGAGAAATTACTTCATCAACAGGACGAAAATATCAACAAAGTTCTTGCGGCAATGCAGAAAAGGAACAGACCCCAAGGAGGACAGTGCTACGGATGTGGGGAATCTGGGCACATGAAAAGGAATTGCCCACGGACACATATACCAACGCCAGTCCAGAGAGCGGAAAGACCAATTTGCGCACGGTGCGGAAGAGGAAGACACTCCGTGAAAGAATGTTATTCCCGGACAGATGTGGAAGGAAACCAGTTGCCGCATCCGGGAAACGGGAAATTGAGCGCGGGAAATCCCCAGCGCGCTCCGACACAAATACTGGCGGTGTCACAAGAACAGACAGGACAGTCATCAGTGAGCGACAAGCAGATGCCCTCAGCAAAACCCTCACTCGATTCCACAGTGACCCAGACCTCCTCCCACCAGGGGCACAGTGTGCATTGGCAGCTTCAAAACTAGTATGCTTTCTAGATGAAAGTCATGCGGAGATACCAACAGGTATCTGCGGGGACTCATACAAGAAACAAGATTTTTTGATAGTTGGATAAGATAAGTGCAGTATTCTTGGACTCATTGTCTATCCAACAGTTGTCTCAGCAGACAAAAATACAGAGTTAACAGTTTTGGCAAGAGCGCTTCGTCCACCATTGACTGTACCGGAAAATACTGTGGTTGCGAGAGCCTTTGCATTGCCACCACACGCAGTTGGAGAGGTCATGTCAATCTTCGACGAAGAAGGTCTCCCTATGAAAGAGCATGTTGAAGTACATACAACATGGGTGAAGCACATAGGTCGAGACCGACCCACGCTCACGTGCCAATTGACATGTGGGGACAGGACAATATCGATCAGAGGTATGCTCGACACAGGGGCGGATGTAACAGTAATATCGTACATCTTTTGGCCACGCAATTGGAGCTTGGTCGCGCCATTGGGCTCTCTCTCAGGCATCGGGGGAGCATCTCTGTGTCTGCAAAGTGAGAATTCCGTCGTTGTCACGGGACCAGGAGATAAGACGGTGATCATTCGTCCTTTTGTCGTTCAAAAGCCGATCACAGTCTGGGGTCGGGACCTTTTGGCACAATGGGGCGCGAAGATCGAAATGGATTTTTAATAGGGGTCACTGCAGCACTCGCCACACTGAAGCTGACATGGAAAACAGATGATCCAGTTTGGGTGGATCAGTGGCCCCTTGAGCGGAAAAAATTGAGTGCTTTGAAAGACCTGGTCCAAGAGCAATTGCAGAAGGGACACATGAAGCCAACAGACAGCCCTTGGAATTCTCCGGTGTTTGTCATCAAGAAAAAGCTGTCGGGCAAGTGGAGGTTGTTACACGACCTCAGGAAGATCAACGAAGTCATAGAAGACATGGGGCCACTTCAGTTGGGACTTCCATCTGTCTCGATGATTCCCAGAGATTGGCAGCTTGTGGTCATTGACCTCAAGGATTGCTTTTTCAGTATCCCACTCCATCCAGATGATGCTCCGAGATTTGCCTTTTCAGTCCCGAGTATCAACAGGGAAACGCCTCTGCAGCGGTACCATTGGGTCTGCCTTCCACAAGGCCTGAAAAATTCTCCGACGATCTGTCAATGGTACGTGGCGCGAGCTTTGGCACCAGCACGAAAGAAATTCCCGAAGGCGAAGATCATTCATTACATGGATGATTTGCTCATCGCAGCATCAACACGACAGGAGCTGCAAGAAGCTCGTGACTGTGTGATCGCAGAGGTGCAAAAGGCAGGTCTGGAAATCAGCATTTCAAAGATTCAAGAGGTTGCACCTTGGAAATATCTAGGGTGGAAAATCTCAGAGAAAACAATAAAGCCTCAAAAGGTGGAGATCAGCACAAAGGTCAACAATTTGCATGATTTGCAACAGCTTTTGGGAGAAATCAACTGGATGAGACCAGTTTTGGGAATCACAAATAGCGACATTCCAGCACTGCTTGATCTCTTGAGAGGAGACACGGACATTCGTTCTCCCAGGACACTCACACCAGAAGCAAGAAAAGAATTGGAGAAAATCTCGGACGCGATACAGAAAAGGCAGGCACATCGATTTGTTCCATCGTTGCCTTTTCAGTTGGCAGTGCTGGGGAAGAAAACGCAGTTCCATGGTTTGATCTTCCAATGGGATGAATCGCAAAAGGACTCTTTGATAATCATAGAGTGGATTTTCCTACCGCACAGGCCCGCGAAAACGATTCTCACAGATCTGGAGATGGCAGCACAAATCATCATAAAGGCGAGAACAAGGCTGCTGACAATGGCAGGAAGAGAATTCTCAGTCATCAGGTTACCTCTGAAACGAGACTACTTCGATTGGGCAATGCAACAATCGAAAGACCTGTTAATCGCATTGTTAGCGTTCCCAGGAACTTGCACAATCCACTTTCCCCAACACAGAATACTGCAATCGCAAATATGCTATAGAGCAAAACCACAGATAAGTGAAGAACCTTTGGACGGGATCACCGTGTTCACGGATGGCTCGGGGAAGACACACAAGTCAGTAATCACGTGGAGAGACTCAACGACAGGGGATTGGGAATCAGACGTGAGGATGGTTCAGGGCTCTCCACAAATTGTGGAGTTGGCAGCCGTTGTCCGAGCATTTCAGTTGTTCAAACAGCCTCTCAATCTGGTGACAGATTCCGCATATGTTGCGGGTGTGGTCAAGAGATTGGAGGGTTCGCTCTTGAAAGAAGTCAGTAATGAGGTTTTATACTCATACCTGACAAGCTTGAAAACACTGCTAGAGAGCAGGGAAAGGGAGTATTTTATCACACACATTAGAGAGCACACAACACTTCCAGGGTTTTTAGCGGAAGGGAATGCTCGGGCGGACAGGTTGACAATGCCCATTTTGCAAACACTGCCAGACATTTTTGAGCAGGCAAGGTTAAGTCATGCGTTCTTTCATCAGAATGCGCAAGCACTGATGGAGTCCTTTCGTCTCACAAAGAGTCAGGCGAGGGAGATCATTAGTGCTTGTCCAGACTGTCAGCTTGTGCAGCCACCTTCTTCTACCGGGGCCATCAATCCGCGGGGGCTGCAAAGTCTTCAGTTGTGGCAAGCTGATGTCACAAAATACCCATCTTTTGGGAAGCTCAAAAATGTTCATGTTTCTGTAGATACATTCTCAGGTGCAGTCTTTGCTTCAGCACATGCTGGGGAAACAGCAGACCATGCTTGCCGACACTTTCTGCAGGCATTTGCAGCATTAGGTGTGCCTCAGGAGATAAAAACAGATAATGGTCCAACATATACAGGCAGGGTGCTTGACAGATTCCTGAAAAGATGGGGTGTCAGACACACGTTTGGTATTCCGCATTCACCCACAGGTCAGGCAATCATTGAGAGAACACATCACACCCTAAAATCCCTTCTGGACAGACAGAGAAGGGGTGAGCCAGAGGCAACACCTCACATGAAATTAAATAAGGCATTGTATGTGCTGAATTTCCTAAATAGCTCATCCTCGGAACCTGATCCACCGACCGTGAGACATTTTCTAAACAACACACAGGCAAAGCTAAGGGAAAATCCTTTAGTTTTGATCAGAAACCCAGAGACCGGACAAATAGAGGGTCCTTTCAGACTAATCACTTGGGGAAAGGGTTTCGCTTGTATCTCCACAGATCGAGGTCTGAAGTGGGTGTCGGCACGGCACGTGAAGCCATTCCGAACGCGAGAACACGAGAATGCTGATCCAAGAAGCAAAGAGACGAGTACTCAGACAGAAGTCGAGACTCGGGCTGCGAAAAACGACCCAGAAGAGAAATGAAAAGAAACTAAGGACTTTGGGGGGTTTTCACATAAAAGCGAGAAAGATCTTTTGGTGCAAACAGAAGGGGGAGATGTGGGATCTCAGTCTCTCAGAACTGGGGTGCAGGGTGAACAAGACCCCCCCTGGGGGGCTCGGGAGTCCTGGAATGCTGCCAGAAATGTCTGGTGGCTGGACTTTGATCCCACATGGGAGAGGACATCAGTATGAGGACGGGAGGATTTCACTGGGGTGAATGGTGAAGGGACAAGTTAATTGGAGTGTGAGATACAGGGTTTAAGATCCCTGTACAGGGGGGTCTAGAGAGGCAAGATGGAGGGATTGGGGCGTGCCCTTCTCCTTCTTCTTCTTCCTCTAGGCCTCCATCTTCTGTGGTGATGTTGGCACTCCGGGATTGGACCTTACTAGGGGAACACTGGTTAATAAGGGTAGAGGGTATTGGAGAAAAATAATAAATATTGTATACGTAACTCCGGGTATAAAGATAGGTGACCGCCCCAGGGGCTTTCAGTGTGTGCCCATGGCTGACTGCTGAGCAGAACTCTGTCAGGCCAAGAGAAAATCTTTTAGATAAGCAATTAATAAACACCGAGACCGAGAACAAATCTGAAGCTTCCTCTCGTCCTTTCGAACCCGGGGGCCCAAGGCCATCTTTGGGCTTTTTCCCAGACCATCTAAACAGCCCAAAATCCAACAGAAATATGCTGACCTTGCTCACCTTATAGAAAGTTCTTGGATTTTTCATTTCAATTTTCAGATGAAAGGACTTAATTCTCCTTAATGACTGGAGTGTTTTTGATTTAATGGTAGTGAAAAAACCACTGAAAGCTGAGAAAGAAAATGTCAATGCGTCTGAAATCATTTTGGTTCAGTACAGTGTGGATGTTTATGATTAGAAGTGTTTTTTGATTCTTCAGCCCCTCCCAAGAAATTTCAGGCTTGCAGAATTTTTTGGGTTTATGCACAAAACAGGCTACTTTTAACATTTCTATTGGAATAATAAAATACCCTGCCTGGTAGAATATTTGTGGACTATTATATGTCTACATTTGTCTATATAACAACTTATTGCATGTGCTAAAGAGCACATGCACATTCCATCACATTGGGTATAAATACCACAAAGTCTTCTCTGTAGACAGAATGGATTCAATTGCTTTGCTGCATACAGAGTTAGGCAATGTAATCTCTTTATTCAATTATGCTACTTCAAGTCTGTCCACAGATACATGTATCTTTGGTCATCAAAGACAATTTTTGCCAGGTAAGGCATAAACCCCACATCATCAGTACTAATCTATTTTCAGGCAGATAAAACACCTCCAAATATTTGAGTTCCCATATGCTTAGTGGAGATTTACTCAATAGCACTGAAGGAAGTTAGATGGAAATGCTGGTCAGGGTTTGATCCAGCATGGGTGCCACCCACAGGCCATGTGTCAGGATAGCTGTTGCTGAGAATTAATTTGGCATTATTTCTTTATTAATTTTAATTAATAAATAGGCTGCATAAAACAAGGGCTTATTAATCCCTTAACAGAGATTTTCAATTCTATACCTATACTAACTGATCCATTGTCCCAAAATATTGTGATAACATTTGAACTGCGTTGTATTTTCTGGGCAGAAGGCACTAAATGTTGTCAGAGCCATGAATCAACTGTCAGGTTTCAGTACCATGTCTGCTTCTGTGAAAAATTGGTGTCACATAAGGCTCTCCCTTGTGATAAGGTTCACCTCGCTTTGTAGTCTCTAAATGTTAAAGGTTTTATATTTTTTAGCAATGTGGA
Source organism: Melozone crissalis (assembly GCF_028551555.1). Classification (NCBI taxonomy): domain Eukaryota; kingdom Metazoa; phylum Chordata; class Aves; order Passeriformes; family Passerellidae; genus Melozone; species Melozone crissalis. The sequence continues at coordinate 53,105,183 of NW_026535791.1, read as the reverse complement.
AATTTTGACACATTAATTATCAAAAGAAGAAAAAAGCTTATCAGACGTGTTCCTAGCATTAATATAGGACTGATTTATTTTACAAAACATAACTTTCTAGCAGGAATTTGGATTCCACAAAGTGTCTGAAGCATCCTGTGGGCCTGGCAGGTATGACAGGGGACTTCAAGCAGAGTTGCACAGCTACAGAATGACAGCTGAAGTAGAATATTAGATTATTATAAATATAGATTGGTAGGGACTTCTGGAGGTCATCGAGTCCAACACTAACCTCAAAGTACAGCTATTGCCAAAACTGAATGAAAGCAGACACAGCTTCTGTGGCTATTCTAGATTAGTTTGGTTTTTTTTCCTCATGACCAGTTTGAACTTCTTAGACATAGTTTGTCACTATTATCTCTTATATTTTGTCTAGCTGGAAGAGAGATAAATCTTCATCCTGCAGAAAGGAGTAAGCAGTCATTGAAGTTCATTGCTCACTATTCATAGCACCAGCTCCATACACCAGATCCTGAACTTTTTCAAGTGAACAGCTGCAGATACTACAGATAGAGCATTTTTACTGCTGCCAACAATTCTAATTTTCTTTTTCCTGGGGACTTTTGCCTTCCTATGGTCCTTAGGTAGCCTTAGCCATGCTAGCTCATCTACAGGCAGTGGATGATAGGTGTTCCTTCTGTAGGTTCTCTGTGAAGATCCTTTCAAACTCTTACCATTCCTCATGAAGCAAAGCCCATATCTGTCTTTCTGCTTTTCACCTCATCTAACCTGAATGAATTATAGTCCAAGATTTTTGAAAGATACTAAACTAAAATTTCCAGTATGATATCCAGATTAAGACATACTTTTTTCAAAATTTTCAGTGCCTTTTTTTTCTATTGAGATTCCCACATGCAAACTTTTCCTTTGAATCATGCACCAAAATCATACAACACTTTAGGCAGATATTTTAGGAATTAGAATGCTTATGTAGTAATGAAAGTTCTCTACTGAGGCCTAGGATTCAAGCACAGATTTACAAAAATCTGAGACTCATTTCCCAAATATCCCAAATGTAAGAGGGTTCTAAAAGCAATTATAACCCCCAAGAGGGTTTTGGTTACTTTTTTGTGTGTCATATTTTGCATCATTTATCAATACCTCCATCTTTTCGTTTTTCCTGTGTAGCACTAGATACTGCTTTCTAAATAAGGCTTTCTATGAGCAAGGCAAAGAATTGCAATGACTATTCTGAAACTTGAAAATATTAGCTTGATGCCTCAGGGACATCACGTTGAACTAGTTCTCATTAGCTGCAGGACTGCCAGCAATCCAGCAGCTTTGTGAATGTTAGCCAACAACAGCAGTGAGTTCTGCCAGGTAATGTGACAAATCAAGTTGTATTTTTGTAAGTAGCTTTGGCTCCTAACAAAGATTTGGGAACTCTACAGATTCCCATCAACCTACACATAAAAAGATGAAACTTTGTGACCTTTATCTAAATTACTGTGAAACGGAAAGGTATCTTTTGTAGTTTTGATTTGGTTGGGTGTTTTCTTTTGAATTTGTGGTTTTGGTTTATTGTAGTGGTTTCCTGAAAAACAAAACAGAACATCTTCCTTTATGTCAATCCTATGTCCTATTTATACTGTTGTAGATTATTTCTATGACATTTGGATTCTTTCCAGATTGAGGGGAGAAAGCAGGACATTGTGCATTTCTATATATTGAATTATATTCTAGTTGTGTTCACAGTCAAAAAGTCAATGGTTGAGAAACTTATTTTCAAAATCATGAAGCTCCAAATATGATGCCCAAACACTAATAACCAATCTATTTAGCTGTTCCTAGACAGCTGTTTTTGGGAAAATTTGTTTTATATATGTCTTATATATGTAGTTTTCTAATTAAAAGACATTCTAGGTATTTTATTGATAAGAAAGAGGACACATCCTTCAGAACTGATGAATTAGTCAGTATTTTTGTTGTCTTGTCACAATGAGTGAAGATTTATGTGGACATGTGACTATCTTGTGCCACTGCTTTGCCCTGACCAGGTAGAAAATGACTTTTGCTGTAAGGAGTTCAGTTTTCATGCTTGATGGATTGGACTTCTCCAATGGAAGCTATATCTGGTTGTGATTTTCTCAAGGTAAGAGTCAGACTCTGCCCTTGAGAACCATTTTCAGTACAACAAAACCTTTCTATACTAACTAGAAATTGAAGCAGAACTTTGTCAGAAAGCACTCAAACCATTCATTAGTGGATGCAAAGGTGAAGAAGAAAAATATAAACCTCTATAATGAGCAGGAAAAAAATTAGTCACTCTAGTCACTGAGCTATCAGAATAGAAGAATGATACTAAATGGAAATAGTGTTTTAAATTATGTATAATATGAGGAACAAGAACAGAATAAAAATACATTCTGAAATCAAAATGAAAGAAATGGATACACAATTAAGCCAAATACTGAAGCAGTAGAAAAGAAAATTTTCTCTACAAAAATAACGAAAAAATACAATTTATAAATGCAGGAAAAACAAATGCAAATTCCAAGTCAAGTACATTTACAAATAAATGAAAGGGTGGCTCATTTGTTAACATTTTGAAACAATTTAAAACTAATCTTATGAAAAAGAATATCTAGAGGCCTAGGGAACTAGAGATTTGCTAATTTTGCACTTACATTAATTATTGTTTCTATATAAATACATTAAAGACAAAGAGGACAGGACACCTTATTAAATATTTACCTATTGTACCCTCTCTCTTACAGTGGCATTTGAATGCACACTCTGGTTCATACCTAATCTGTAAAGAAGCAGACCATATGCCATTGTTTGTTTGTTTTTTTCTTTTCTGTCTTGACATTCACTGAAATCCCTGATGAAAAACTAAGGAAGAAAAATGAGTATCCAAAGGGAAAGAAGTGCACTAAACTAACTGACTAAAAAAAAAAAAACAAAACAAAACAAATACTATTAACAGCTTCAATGATTGGAAAAGCCCCATGAGAAATTAGATATGTTGTCCCTTAGAGATAAGTGATAGCACTATCAAAGTGCCTTACTGAAATAAATGAATTAAAACAGGTGTGAATCTATTCCACATAAGATTGCTAATAACAATGAAAATGAGCAATATTGCTACCTGTGATAACACTATGCAAGAAGATTAGGAAAATGCAGAAAATCTCCTGTTTGTTTTGATAGAAAATTTAATTCTAAGAGCATACAATTACTTTTTATCTTTTTTAAAAGGGAATAAAAAAATTGACTGAAATAGATAGGATCAGAATGGGTGACTGGAACACAATGATTTCATAGAGATGCCTTGTTGATGTCCTAGTTGATATCAGTTTTAGTGCTGTATTGTGAACTGAGATGAGATCTCTATGTTGAAGTTCAGCATGATTTATAATCCCCCTGTAGTGCTACTTTAATCTTCCCATTGTTAATTCTGTAATTAGTATTTTTTTGGGAAAGCATTATGTCTGTATAATTCTAAGCTTCTTTCCTCCAAATATTTCCTACTGCTAAGTTTAATACCAATTTTTATTTCTTAAGTTTAAAAATATTTTTGGTTTTCTCTGTATTAGTACAAGCATTTTCAGATTTTTGTTGCCTAAAATAACTATTTTAAATTTATGCCTGCTCAGTATGTCAATGTTTTTTTGTACCTGATGTGCTATGATATGCTGTTGAGGTTTTAATTTATTTTCTTAAGATTTTTTAATGAAAATATTTGCATCAGGACAATAATAGTACTAGAATATAAATTTGCCTTAATGCTTTTTTTTTTTTTAATTTTTATTTTTGGTAGTAGGGCATATCCTCTTCCTTTTGATTGCCATGTTAAATGTCTAATGAAATCATGACAGTGATGCAACTTACATATACAGAAAATTACATTGAAATTTAATGGTAAAAATGTTAGGTGTTTGAACTTTGTGATTATTATAAAGAAAAAAAATAAAAACAAACTGATTTTCAAAATATAATTTTTTCTCTATATTTGAAAACATTTCTTTCTTGGTTCAATCAAAACTGAGCTCATAGATCTTCATGATACTATTATGTTTTTTAAAGAAAATAATTTAAGATACAGAGGTAGAAATTCAATAAAGAGAATTTAAGTGTGCAATGACAAGTTAAGTGCTGGAAAAGAATTTAAAGTTGTTTCTTCTTCCACTACGGAATTTTCTTTGTTTGGAGATGTTTAATATTCTCTTTTGGATTTCTCAAGCTAAATCAATCTTCTACATGTGAGAAAGTCTCAGACACATGATATCCTCCACAAGTTCTACATCTCTGGAGCTCCGGAGATACATCCCAATATTTTGTGCAGAGAAAATACTATTGTAGTCCATCAGATAATCAGTTAACCTGGAATTTTAATCTAAAAGATAGAATAAATGGTACAGTACAATCAGAACTGGAAATCTGGTAAAGCAACAACTAGTACAGATAAATGGAGGTCAATATTGGTCTGAACTAAAGCTATTTAATTCAGTTTAGAAAAAAATTGCTATTTTTCTCATTTTTCTGGGCAGAAATGAAAATATTATTTAAGTCATCCAAGTGGATGATACTGCAACAACAACAACAACAACAACAGCAATAACAACAACAACAACAACAACAACTACTACTACTACTACTACTACTACTACTACTACAACTACTACTACTATTAATAATAGAAAATTATTAATTGCTTTCCTCTGGACTCACTCCAACAGTCTATGTCCTTCCTGTGCTGGGGACCCCAGAACTTTTCAGTGCTCCAGGTAGGATCATAGCTCATGTCAGTTGATGCCATCATCTGGCTTCATTTTAATAACATGATAGTGTTTCAAACACGCCAAGAACTCTAGGGGGTTTTGTGTCATTAAAATTACCTCAAAGTTTATTAAAAATTTTGAATAGTCCTAGACACCTAAGTTCAAGCTGAATAAGGATCCACCGATGGTATTGACAAGATTTCTGTGGACCATCAGGAGAAATCATGTGAACAGCTAGGAATCCACTTGGTTGCCTAAAGGCAGTCACCTGATGTCTTTTTAGATATCCTGATGTAATCCAGACAAACACAGCTGTGTGTTATGTCTCTCATCCTCTTTTAGTTATCACTGGATACTTCAAATGTTGCACCAGTCAGGGCCTCTGACGTCTGTGACTGTATCTGAATTTTACCCTTATTACCAACATTTTTACACCATGAGATTTCTACATATTAAAACAGAATTTTGAAAGGGTTGCCCTGTATATTTTAGTTACTCACAGTGTTATATCTGGAATAGATAGTGGCATTCATGAGGTAAGACTGGGTGCAAACCTCAATCTGTCTTGAGCCCAAAGGAAGGGGCTGCTGATGTTATCCTGTGGTCTCCCTGCCAAAGTTACACCTTCTTGCAAATGAGAAATTAAAGTCCAATAATTAATTTTTCTGAGTCTCTACTACAATATTATATGCACTGTACACATTTTGAGTTCATATTTTTCTATATGTTTTGAAATTAATATCTGTATCCCAATACCAAAATAATTTATGTTTTGAACTTCCAGGTCGTCTTGCAAGTTAAAGCCTGTTTGTGTACGTGTTGCTTTCATAGGCATTAGTTCTGATTGTTTTTATGAAAAATGAACATGTAAATCTTATTTTCCTAATCATCATCATCAACAATAAAAAAATCCTGTGATTTTGCAATAGTGATATGCATTCTAATTTTAAAGGTCTCTCACTGAGGTTTTTCTAGGACAGCGTTACAGACCTCAGCTTCTTCCTGAATCCCACAAAATGAAAGGTGACAATATGTTTGTTTCAGAGCTGTAAAAATGTCCCAGAGTCATGAGTTCTCTGGGGTGAAACATCCATTGTTCTATGAATGCTTTTGTATAATCTTTTCAATTAAATGCTAAATATTCTTTAAACCTCCCAGACTGAAAATATTTCCTTCTCCTTCCCAGGTAACAAATGTATTGTGGATGATTAGTCAAAATGACAGTAGAAACTATCTAAATGGAATTATTTGCTTTTTTATTTTTTTTCTCTTTCCTTGTTTATGTTTCTGATGTTATAAATGTCATGTCAAAAATGACTTACTGCTGAGAAGAATTGCACATTAAATTACTTCTGCACCACATGCCACTCACACAATAGCAAAACATCAGCAGTCATCTTTACTTAGGAGGATTTTTGGCATCTAGGTTAAGCTGAATTCTTTGTTTAAAAATTTGGTTTTGCAACTATAAATGATTCTTTTTTTTTTATTTCAAGATAAGAAAAAGACCTGCTGATGTAGTATTTTAATTTACTAATATTCTCCATCATAATATGTGGTTTTTAAATTCGTGCTAAATCAGTCACAACTTTAATGGATTTTTATACGTGTCATTTATTTTGTTTGCTAGGATTTCAGCATTCATACCACTTTAATAGTCATAATCCTGTCCCCAGGATACTATCCACATCTGTCTTTGATAATTTTGGTGAGGTGAGGGTTTGTCCATGCAACTGTAATAACCACCTTGCGCAGGATGTTAACAGGTTTAATTGTAGAGATTTTAATCTGTATTGATAATTTCACTCATTTAAAGGACCATAAAAGATTAAATACCATTTGTTGCTGTCTTTTATATTTGATGGAAAAGGGTCTAATTTTCTAGATCTTTGGAGATGAGATTCAAAGAGTCTTATCAAGAGCCTTGGAGGTAGTAGGATGGATTTTGAGGGTTTTAGTTTTGCTATGCCAATATATATAATCACAGTTACAACTGTGGACTCATCATATCTCCATATGCACAGTTTCCCTCTCCATATTCACTGTAATACTCACTGAACAGCTGCTGGCCTTGTAACATCTATTCCACTTCTGAAGGAGGTATCTTGGAAACTAATTAATTTCCCTGTTGTTGCTTAGAGACTGTGTTTCACATATTTTGGTATTTCCCTCTTTCAAATTCATGTTATTAGGCAGAAATCCTAAATTTGTACAATTACACCTTGCTTCATTAGCAATTTTAATATAAATGCATTTGGGATTAAGAGTGGTGATGACCTGTACCATAGTTCTCATCATAGGTGAACAAAGTGGGGGTTCCTGCTCAGAGGATTGGGCTTGATGATTTATGTGCCAAATTTGGTTCATTCTGGTGCTGATTTCTTCTACAGGAAGGGTGAGCAGTCCTTCAGAGGCTAACCTGATGATCAGTGGAGGTGTGTTGGCATCATTCCTGGTATCATTCCTGTTATCATTCCTGAAAAAGTAAATGATATAAGTCTCAGGGGGTTTTGATTAGACTGATTCCCCATTAAAAAGAAGGAAAAATCCACCCAGAGCTAACCTTATGCTTTGTGCCACAGCCATTAGTAGATTCCCAAGCAGTCCATGAGGTTTAGTTAGACTCATAGGCAGAGATCTTATTTCTGGTAAATTTACCACATAACAGGCTGGCTCCACTGCTATAGGATGTTTCCCTTCAATGGAAGGTGGAACACTTGATTCAGGTTTTGCAAAGAATACTTGGTGGGCCCATACCAAATATTTAGTGGGTAAAGTACCCTGGAAAGTCAAGTGTCCTGCTGGTCATGTGTGGCTAAAGGCTCTTTTTCAATAAATAATTAGCCCTTTTTCTAAGGGCTACTACATTTTCATCGCGGTAATATGGGGTGTGGAATACACAGTGAATTCCTTGCAGCAGGACCCATTCCTTTACCTCCTTGTATGAGAAAAGTGACCCACTACAATTTTATACAGTGTTAGGAAGGAGTAGGATCAGCCTTGGGAACCAGGATCAGCCTTTTGACCTTTAGTTGCCATGAGCTGCCCAGAGACTGTTTCTACATCTGTGAGGGTGTAACAGTATCTTGTAAAGGGTCTGAGTGACCGGGTAAAATAAATTTGCGAGGCAGTCCATAAGGTTTTCCCTTTACTGTTCTGTGGGACTGACTTTAGCATGGTGATCTAATTGTAATTTTATTCTACACTGAGGGCATTCTTTAAGAATAGTTTCACAGCTTCTCCTATTTAGGGGCCATCTTTTGCCCTATGCAGTAAAATTAAGTGCTTTCTTGCCAGTGTGACCTAATGTGGCTGAGCAACGATAGAAAATCCAGGTATATGTTTTTTTCCAATAGAGTCCCCATTAAGTGTTTCAATTCTTTCTTAGGCTGGAGCATCTGTATTCATTCTGTTTTCCTTAAAGCATCTGGAGGAACTACTGTGCTGCCTGTAATCCACCAAATACTCCAAAATTTTACTTTTTTACTTACTCAATTTCAGGTGGAATTTCAAATTCTTTATCTAATGCTTCTCATTCTGCTTCTATTACTTCCCTTACCTTTTTGTGGGAATCTCCTCCATTTAGAGTATCATCTATATTTTGGTAGTTTCATATTTGATGTGAGTGAGACCATCAGTAAAAATGCAGCAAGTGCAGTAGTGAGCAATTGTGGGTGAATGCTTGCACCTCTGAGGTAGCCTGTTAAAGGTATATTGGATTTCTCACTATGTAATGGCAAACTGCCTTTCATCCTTTTCAAGTAAAGAACTCATGAAAAATATGTCTGTAAAATCTAGAACAGGCATCCAAGCATGAGCAGCTCTCTGTATCAGTGTCACTGTCTCAGCAATATTTGGAACTGCAGCAGTTAAAGCTGCATTAGCATTTAATTGTTGGTAATCAACTGTAAAATGCCACTGCCCAGTTGGCTTTTTACTGGTCACACTGGTAAATTGTAAGATGAATGAGTCCTTTTAATGATGGCTTTTTTTCCCCAATCTGTCAACATTTTGTTAGTGCTGTTCTTCACAGGGGTTATTGTTTTACTTTAGGAACTTTAGTAGTAGAAGACAATGATATTGATGTCTCTGATAGATTTATAAAAATTGTCCCACATTCTTTCACAGTCTATTTGTAACCTGGCAACCTAGTGCCTCTCACTCCATAAAGTTCCATTTGGGGGTTTCCCTGTTTGCCCACAAAGTAAATTAAATCCTAAACGGCTTGTATGGGCAGCCCCCACAAGTATTTCAACCTTAATAAACCATTCTTCCTCTGAAAGCCTGATGGAAAATTTTGCTGTGGGATGCTCAGGAGCTTTAACAATAACACTCCAATCCAGCATTCATAACCCATTAATTCCTATACAAATCCACTCCAGATAGCTACATCCATTGGCTGCACACATCCCTCTTGCTGCTTAGCATCTGTGGTGTTTTGGACATGAACCTCCCATATTCCATCCTAAAAGTTTGCGACAAAAGTCTTGAGACTTTCTGTAAGACCCTGAATAAGAAGGGTTAATCTGGCTGGATTTATAGGTGCTAATGTAAGAGATTGTACACACAGTGTGAGTACAAGCTGCTTTCTGCACAGAATCTGTGAGGTCAGAGAATGCAGTAGTTTTAATAACCAGCAGGTCTCCCCTGTGCTGCAGATATGTTCCTCCTGCCTGGTGTACCGCCCACACAGCTAGAGAATGATCATGATCTCTGCAGCTTGTGGGTAAAACATGCCAAAACCCCAGTAACCTCCTGCTTCTTCCTCACTCCATGAAATCCAATCTCCCCTGGCCAGGGAGACTCACCACATGTATTCCATTTCAGATTCTTGCGAATGCCTGGGAAATTTGCAATTTCACTAATTGTGAAGGAGATCAGGGAATTGTACACACTGCTGTATGAATTTCCTTCTCTCCCCATTACCAACTTCAGTATAAATTAATGGTTGTAAAGGGAAAGCATAAGGGAGAGGGGCAGAGGCCACAATAAATTTTTCATCACTATCACTCCAAATGCTCCCATACCAAGTTTCAGAATACTCATAATGGGTTATTTGTGGATTTGACTAGCCATTCTTGGAGAGGGCAATTGCTTTATTAACAGATGTAACGTTTCTTGCAGATGTTTGCCAAGTTTTTCTGCTTTTGATATTTTAAAATTCCAGTTTCAGCTACAAGAGAGCCTACACAAATTTCTAGTTTTTCTATAATTCCATATTTAAAAGCCAATGAGGCTTTTATCACATCTCTTTTTGATGGAATCAATGCTTTTTTTTCCAGATGTGGAGATCCTCACGCTCTGCATGGTCAACAAACGTCTAATACAACACAGATGCTTTTCTCTGTTCCAGTTTTTAGTTTCTGTTTTGTTAAACACCGCTCAATACAGTCTATGATCTTACCTTTTCCTTTTTAACAGTCTTTCCAAAAATGTGATACTGAAAATCTTTGTCCTTTGGCTTTCGAAAAGCTTTTCAAAAAGACTGGAGCTTCAGCATAGTCTCTACCAGCTCTGCCAACAAATTCTACTAGCGGCTTTTACTGTATCAAAGTTATGGTTCACTTATATCACCCTAGTTGAAATAAGCACAATTAAAAATTTCTCTCAACTTTACAATGTAAAATAATATTTAAGGTGTTTTTACAGTATTACCTGCTTACTGTATTTTAGAATTATTTTATTCTAATAGGAAACATTGATGTAATTTATATTTAATAATAATTTTTAAATTATTCCACTATAAAATTATTTTAGCTTTTTGAATGTTGTCAAAATTGTCAAGTGCATGCCATTGATGGCTACAAATAATTTGGGAATTTCTTTAACTAATTTAATTTGTTAAAAAAGTATGGTCTGACCTGCAATAATTTTTGAAAAATATTTATCTAATTCAAAATTAAAAAGCTTTTAAATGAGGCTCCTATCTGATTTTAAAAAATGAATTCCTATAATCAAATCCTCTTGTCAATGACTGTTTGATTTAAGCAGGCAGAATATCTTCAGTTAGCTATTAACTGAGTTTCCTCAGCATGCTAAAAATATCATAGGTCCCCTTGAAGTCAATTTTCCAAATACTTTACCTCTTATGAAGGTGAGATTACTCCCTTACTTTTCAGATGATAAAATTAAATTAAACTTATTTGAGTAGAAGATTCTCTTTGTTATTATGGAAAATATTATAGAAACATTTTATACTTTTAAATGGACTCTACCCTCTTCATTTTCCCATCTCATTGGAAAAGCATAACAGTAGGAATATTACTGTTGAAGCATTTGGCATTTGTCTTGCAAACAATAGCAGGTGTTTAATTATGCATTTCAAAAAGATCATTGAAACTTTCCCAGCAGTGGTGAGCGGGTCACACCATTAGAAAGATGCTTTTAGGGAAACCTGAACATATTGCTTTTCTTTTCTGATTTATTGCATTATACTTATTGAAGAAAGAAAAGTAAAAAAAGAAAATATAAAGTCAACTATATAAAAAATAAAAGCAAACAATTAAAAATATTTTCTTCCTGCAAAATGTTCAGCAGAAAAATTTGTTATTCATAGAATTCTGAATTTTTCATTAGAAGTCATCTGATTTGAATAGAACTATATAAATGTAAATTTAATAGCTACTTTTAAATGAAAGAGACCTTCCCTTGATGAAATGTAATGTACTAACCATACAGAAACTTTTAGGAAGGTACAGGAGCAGCTGATTTGGCTCGGAAGAAGCACATAGTAGATATTAAGAAATTATGAAAGGCAGATTTCATGAACTCTCATAATAACCTCAGAAAATACAGAGAATAATATCATCTTTCACAGTCATCCATATTAACGAGAAAGAAGACTATGAAATATCAGAAGTAACTATGCTATTTTGGATACAACCTAGTAAACACACTGTCCTTTCAAATGGGATATAAATGTTTTAAAGTCTCTGAGCACTTTGCAGAGCACTGTCTACATGTGGTGTCATATCACAACTGGTGCCCTTCCCAGCTAGTCAGGCAAGTACTCATTGACAATGTAAGATACTTCTCTTCTTCAGAGACTTGAGATGAAAAACTGGAATATTCTTGATGTTTGATGGTTGAAGTTGCCATTTATAATAATGACTCAATTTATAATATTGTTATCTATAAGGAAGGTACACGCTCAGCAAACTTATGTTAGTGTACAGGTTGTTCCTTCTTTGACACGAGCCAGGTGAGAAGGAGTTTTGTTTATTTTTTGAAGAAACCTTTGCTGTACCTTGGGATTGGTCCTAAAAGTTAGAACTTGAGAATTTAAAAAAATACACACATAGTGTCAAGTTCTATTTTCACAGAGTGAAGAAAGCATTCATAATATTTGAAGTTCTCATTGTAAAACAATAGCCTACAGGAAGATTTCATAACTTAGAGCTAATCAATTTTCAGTTATTGCAGGGATGGGTCTCAAGCTCTAGGTTCATGAAGCAGAGAAGGCTACAAAAATTCAAAGCAGCAAGAAGCAAGTAAAGGGATGTATTCTTTTTTTTTCCAGGTTACAGAAGCTTACAATCATCAGACTCAAAAGACTGAGAAAAAAATTATAAAAACCTAAAAACAAAGGGAAATTTTCACAGCTTAGAGGTATGATAATGAAGTCAAGCCAATTTTGGCCTTTGATTTAATTCAATTTTTCTTTCTGTTTCACTTTTAGATACTTTAAAGTTCAGGTAAAATTCATAGAAAATCATACTAAAGCATATATAAATCTAATTTAGTTCATACATATGATTGCTTGTATGATATTTGAAATTAAATATTAATGAAAAAGATGTATCTTATTGGGAAATTGTGAAAACTTTATTTTTCAATTGTACATCTCTTAACCAGAACATTAAAAGTCATCTAACCAAAATTTGCTATGTGGTCTTAACTGGAAATTGACTGTAGGTGATTTGTGGTGCTTTAATTTTATTACAGATTTTAAAGAAAAAATCAATTGGTGGATGAATGCCCAACATCCAGTACAGTCTCTGCTGCTTTTTTTCCAAGTTTATCAGAATAAAAAATATTTCTGAGTAACATTATGTGAAGTATTTGGCAAGCATCTATTTGAAACAAGTTTCATTACAGCATTCATATAATTAAGTGCACTTTCATGGAGCACATAGTAAATATTAATCAGCATGAGCCAGTAAAAATGATGCAACATGTGCCAGTTATGGTTTCTATGAAAACTATGTTTGCATCACATTATAGTATATTTCTTCAAAGTTTTTTCCCTCTTTTATTTGTTTTTTTTTCCTCAAGCTTGAGTTTTATTTCTCTTAGTGTTTTTTTACCTTTTTTGAACAACAATTTTCTTCAATTTTTTCCTCTCATGCAGTGCAACTTATTCCTTTCTGGATAGCTAATCTTTAGATAAGATTTTGTGTAGGTGTAGATTCACCTAAAAAATGAGTGTATTTCTTCTAAAGAAAAATGGAGGATATTTTCAATTGCCTATTGATGTTATCAAAAGAGCATTTGGATGCAAATTGAAAACTCTGCACCTTCATAGACTTAATTTTGGAAAATTGTCTCAAATTTATTATGAATATTAACACCAGACATTTGGATCAGCAAGTCAACAACAAAGTTAAGCTAATAAAAAATATTTTGAAGGATTTTTAAAACTGAGAAGTCATGAAAAAATTCTTCCATACCCCACTGAAATTAGACCTTTGACAAAGAGCTTTGTATGAAATTGTGTTGATAATCTAACTCCTCTTCGATAGAGGTAATAAAAATTGGTTATGTTTACAATGTTGAAGACTTAATGATTTAATTCTAGCCCCAAAATCTTATTCATATTTATTGAGGTTACAACTAGTAGTATGCGGAAAACACTCATTTATACACACAGAAAAATTTGAATGTAAGTCTACTAATTTTAATTTCTGCCAGTCAGATGTTGGAAAACATTGTCCATGGAAAGCCCCTTAATTAGATTTTTTCGTCTTCTGACCAGTAATAGGCACCCTCTAAAACCCTTTGCTTTGAGAAAATGAAAGGCTGTGATTTCTCTCATATAGACATACAGTCTGTGATATAAAGACTTGATTCAGGAAGCTCAAGTTGGACGTTGACTTCTGGACTTTGTTAGAAACTAGGTTTTGCATTAGAGAGGCTACAAACAAAAGAGATCTCTTGAAGGAAAAAGTCATGCAGATGAAACGGAGTGACCAGAAAAGAGGTGGAATCTGTTCTTAAAAACCTCTGTGGAGGGCAAGGGTGGGAGTGGGGCAGAGGTCATACCTTTTTACCATCTTACAGGTTTGCATGTTTTTTCTGGTGTATGTTCAAGCTTGTTCGCTTTTTTCTAGAATCTTTTTTATACTGAGATCCAAATGTAAAAGCTGCACATGAAAACTTACATGTTATTCATAGCAAGAATTTTCTTTACTGTTGCAAAATCCAATAAATTATGCTTAAAAGCTACACAATGCAGAGAAGCAATTCTTAAATACTACATAGCATTAGGCATATGGAAGCCAGAGTGGCAGATATTCAGATACAAGTTAATAATGATAATAGCAACAATAACAATCATAATAAATTATGTTGGATTAAATTATCTGAAAACAAAACCATGCCCTATGTAAAGTTTTCCTATAGAAATCTGACAGTATGACACTGAAGTCAAATAGTTCCTCTTCATGCAACAAATCTGTGAAAATTTTATCACCATTATCTTACAAAGATGAACAGTACAGCCTAACAGTAAAATGGAGAACATATTTCTCTTTTTCTTTACCCATCAAAATCTGCAGAAAGTAAGTATTTGTGAACATTTAATTTTGTTTAAAAAGTATGATATAATTTCTCATCTGAGAATTTGCACATCTTTCAAATCTTCTCTGACTAATAGCATGAGGATATGAAGAAAAATATAATGCTGGTGAACTTTCTTTAGGATAGAATGTCAAAAAAGTCAGATCTCCTGATTTCTTTGCTGAAATGTGGTGGTTGGTTGACTTCAAATTACCCTTCTTTTTTACAATGGATTGGCAGTGTAGAGAGTGACAGCCTTTCTGAACATTCACTTCTAATGGGTACAGTACCATAATCTGCTGAGAAGCCAAATTTCAAGGCATTTTCTTTTTTTAGTTCATTGCTTGCAGTTGGGCACTAACATCCTTTTTTTATAATTTTTCTTTGGGATTTTGTTGTTTTGGGTTTTTTTTTAATTGGTTTTTTTGCTTTAATTAATTTTGATAGAAGGGTAAGCCAGCTGGAAAACATAATAAAAATAAAAATAAAAATAAGTTAGCAAGTCCAAAAGCATGTTCCTACTTTTACACAAAATCTATGCTATTACATCAGTCTGATTAATGCCTTCCTAGGCAACTCATATGTCATTTGCATCACGTTTTACTGGATGCTTTCTTGCTTATATTAATGGCCTACAGCTCTACCTTTATGAGCTTCTCAGGCTCTAAAAGTACTGCTTTCACAGCCAGCCTACATTACTGTCTGAAAATCTATGAAAGAAATTCTTTTCCATTTATCTACTGTTGTAAATTTACACAGTGCTTTCAAGGGAGACATAATCTTCTGTCTTAGGTTCCTATAGGCAAGGGCTTGGTCTGTACTTACAAGATTTTACTTCTACGACTATGTCAGATAGTGCAATCTCTTTTTAATCATTACAACTACAGTAATAAAAAACCTGGTATGGTGGCACTTATCCTAGTGAAACCACCCTTGGAACAATATTTGTGGAAACACACAAACTTGAACCCTTGGATGCCTACCTGTTACCAAAATGAATGGACTAGGTGTCTAAATACTTTAGATGGCAGGATTTATTTAGCAATATGCTTCCCCTGAATGGTGGTCCTAAATATCAGTGGATTTTCTCCAAAGTTTTATCTCTGGAAGCATATGAAACAAAGCTGCTCAAAAAATAATTCCAAGATTGTAGAGGCCAAATAGCAGAAGAAAATGTACACTGAAAAATAAAAAAAAAAAAAACAAAGGAAACTTCTGTTTAGCTTTCAGTCTTGTATGATGTACTTCCATTCCCTTTTTCAATATATTCTTTCCAGTGCACTGAAAGTTGGTGTTCCAGGCCTATTTTGTCCCTCACTTCCATTTACTCACTATACTTCACATGTTTTATCACCACGCCTGCTGCCTCATTTTGAAAACTCTTGAATTTTCAGTCACCATCACCTCCCCTTCATAACCTGGCCCTAAAATGCACACTAAATATAGCAAAATTGTGCTGAAACTACAGTGTAAAAGCAGCATTTGAGTTGTTTGTCCACCTACACTTATGACACAAATGACCAGCCATTTACCTGCATCTCTACTTTTTGACATGTGCTTATTACCATCTTTTCCACTGCCATTTGTGGAGAGACCACTGCCATCATAGGAAGTGGTGAAAATAAGTGGCACTAAGTGGATGAGGGGAGTAATACCTGCCCTTTAGTCTTTTCTGAATCCTGCAGATTCCACAGCATGGAGGTGGCAGGCAGTGTAAACTGGCTATATCTGACCTCCCACAGCTCAGTAGGGTTTGATCAGGAGCATGGTGACTTTGTCAGCCATGTGACAGCCATTGAGAGGAAAAAAGTACATTGCAACAGATGGATATCTGTATCAATTCAAGTCCTTCCTTAGAGCAGAATGCTGGTGGGGATGTAATGACATAGGAAAATATATTACTCCCCCAGAAACTCTCCAAGCACAAATAAAAAGTATTCAAAATTCATCAGAACATGTGCTTAATTGCATATTACTGTCTTAACCTCTGATGTTTTAGTATCCAAGAAAAGCATCACTTCTCCTTTCATATTTTGTGTGAAGCATCTACAGGAGTACCGTGAAATCATAAAAATAACTAATTGCTTTCAACAACTGGATAAGAGTATATGTTATTTGCTATTCTGTGTTATGAGGTATTCAATACTATGCCAATATCTAGCATTATTCATCATATATGTATTTGATATTTAGAAGATCTTCATACCTCCTCTGAGAAGTGTAGCTGCCATATTTGAAATTTAAGAGCTTTATTTTAATAATGATAATATTTTGCATGTCGACATGCTCCAGGAGGCATATTATGTTCTTAAAATATGTTTAAACAGCAGCTTAGACTCACTTGTAGAAGGAACTGGGCAAAGTATTCACAGTGTATAATGCACTTGGCATATATAATCTTTTATTTGTAAATTGTGTCTGAGCAGCATTTGACTTATTTCTATATTCAGAATTGCTCAGCTATAGCTTGACCCACTGCCAGCTTCTGAATTACTCTTATAAAATCTTTATAATTTTCTTTTATGCATGGTGCAATCCCTATGCAGATCACACGGCATTATTTCCTTTGCCTCAGTAATTAGCCACATCCAATTAAAAAATATAGTTTTATCTATATAACAAAGAGACTAGATTCACCAGAATCACAGAAGAGCAGATTGTCAGAGGTTGAAAAAGATGTTACTGGGACAACTTGTCGAGTCCTCTTCTTCATGCAAGACCGCCTGGAACCATTTACAAACTTGCAACATTTTTTATGATTGTGGTATTTTTTAGTTCATTGCCTAGATTCAGTATTTTTTCCCCTAAGTATTAATCATTTTCAGTAGGGCTTTATGAATGAAAATGCTGAAAAAGTTGCTATTTTATATCTGGCTTTATTATAGGCTTAAATTTTTTTTGGTTTGTTATCATTAGTTTACATATTTTAGGAAACAAAAGTATATAATAACAGAAAGGACAAATGTCTTTTTCTTAATATTATGTATATTCTATTTAAAAGATTTCCATTGTGATTTAATAAATAATAATTTAATATATTTAATTACAAATATAATTTAATATAATTTAATAAATAATAATTTAATTTCCATTGTGGGATTATTTTTATAATTTTTTTCTTTATACACCCCAATTAATGTTTCAAAACCAGAAGACTATAGTTTTTAATCAAGTTGAAAGAAATGACACAGTATTTCTTGTGTGTTGGATTCATAATTAAATAAAGAGACATCATAGCAATCTAGTTATTCTAAATTATTTTTGCACAGTTTTTTTCTCTATCTGAAAATTTTTAATTAGCTTTACATTTAGCAGCTACTGTATTCCAATAGAAAGTGTTGACAACTGTACTGCAGAAGCAAGAACGTGTCTTGAGGCAAAAATTCTTGAATGTGGTTACACAACTAAATAAAACATGATTTCCTATGGCTACATCATCACAAGGTGAAGATTTGTATCCTTAATAATCATAGGAGATTTTAATTTTTTTTTCCTTGAGTTGTTACTGCTTGCCTAAAGAGACATAGGTGACTTGAGATCATTCTTTTCTTCAGAACTCCACAATAAAACAATCATTGGGGAGAAAAAAAAAATCTAATAAAATCACAAAAATCTGCTTTGAGTGGATAATATTTTCAAAATTAAGTAAAAAAAAAAAAAATAGAAGCTTTTTAATTTTTTTAAAGCTAATCTTTTCCAAGCTCTGAAAAATTTCCTTCTGTTAAATATTCAAAAACCGAAGGAAAGTTTGCTCTTAGTCAAATAATCTTACAGCATTTTGGAGCCAACAAGGTAGAGTTGCTTGGAAGTCATGGGTAAGAGTCAGTTTGATTGATCTGGCAGGGTTTCTGGATATATTTTTAAATTAATAAAAATGAAATGTCTCTGACTTACTGAATATTTGCAATGAAGTTTTCCTGTAGCAGCAGCTGCCCTTGTGTATGCCACTTACTCTGCTTTAATGGGGCTTTTTTTATGTAGCTGACAGGTTGAGAAATGGGGGGCTTGTTTCTGCTGTTTTATGTTTCTGCTTTCATTTGTTGTTTATATAATTCTGGAAGAAACAGCATAGTGTTTGTATTGCTTCTATAATGTTAAGAAGCCATTCACTCTTACTTCCCAAGTTCTGGAAGGGTGCCCATTAAAGAAAAATCAATGGCTGTGGAAAAGGTCAGTCTTTCAAAATGTAAATGCAGGTGCAAACCTCATGCTGTTAGCCATCAGTCATATTGATTTCAAAAATTCAGTTCACTTTCAGTGTTGTGCTTTAATAAATTTGACTTTGACAGACAGTTGAGATTGATTTAATGTAGTTATTCACCACATACAAGGCAGACTACAAGCATGTTTGTTTGCTCTTGATATAGCAGTTTTTTGATATGAGCTGATGTAATCATGCTGCCAACTCCAAGTCTTCTGCTTGTTGCCTTGGCAGCCAAAAATTAGATTGATAAGACACCTAGGGTTTCTTCTTGCAATTAACAAATTCTACCAGTATAATCTCTAAGTCGGTAAGGCGGAAAAACTAATTAATTTCAAATGGTATTCTTAATAAATAAAGCTTACTGAGGGAGTGCAAGCTTGTGGAAAGAGAAACTTGGTATAAAACTCTCAACTGAAAAACACTAGGACAGAACACCACCTAGCACCTTTTAGACTGCAATAAATCAGGCTAGAATATATAATTAATATCTCAACTTTTCACCTACAGCCTTGATGTTTCTCGACTTTGGCCTTGCACTGAGTCATGATTCAGAAGATATATAAAATATAGAAAAGTTTCTTTAGGAAAGACCTCTTGTATTTAATTCAGCTTGTTAAAATTTGTTCAGTAGCAGAATCACCATATGACTTTTAATTGTTCATTTTCCATAATTTCTGCAGCACTTCTTTGAAATCCAAAATAATAAACAGGCCCTGAAAAATGCACTACCATCAACATAAGAAAAAAAATAGGAATACAGTGGTTAGAATTTAATAATTTTAAAGTGTATTTATTTTCTGCACCTTTTGTTGATTTGAAGTTCTATACAATGCCTCAAGTGGGTTTTCCTACTGTGTGAAGAACAGGAATTTAAATAACCTGACTTTAGTCTTTGAAGATTTGTTTCAACTAAAGTTAGGGATTTTTGGTGTAGAGACTTGGGTTTTGGTCAGCTGCCCAGTGGTTGCTTTTGAGGATAAGGACAGAAGCATTAACTCTGACAGCAGACTTTATCTGATTTATGCTAAACACTAACCATAAGATGACTCTCAGGTACTGCCAAAATATGGGGCAGCTCATTTTCACCCAGACTTATTTTACAGGGTGGCTTCATTCCCTGGTCTGATGAGATTCCTTGAGGAGTCATCTCAGGTAAGTGATATTAAGTGATGTCCCCTTCCTTTTCTAGATCTTCATTGCTTCATAGAACCACAAAATCATAGAATGGCCTCAGTTGGAAATGACCTTAGAGATCATCTAGTTCCAATCATGCTGCTGTGGGCAGGAACACCTTTCAGTAGACCAGATTGCTCAAAGCCCCATCTTGAACACTTTTAGGGGTGGGACACACACAACTTAACCTAATTCTTCTTTAGAGAGTTCTAAATGTCTTCATATGCCTCTTTGTGTTGGAAACTCTTGAATTCAACCAGATTGGCTCAGTTGCCCCTCAGAACAGAACCCTAGAAGGTTCTCCAAAGGGACAAATAATCTGTGCTTTATGATGTGTGCTCCTATTACTCTATACCAATAGTTTTTTCTGGAAAACTCTAGAGGCGTGCTCTTCTTCTCATCCAGTAGCAATTGGGGAAACACAATGATATTGAAAAATTTGAATGCAACTGATATTTAGATCATGATCTTGAGGTTCCCTCTAACACTCTTCATAAAAACAACCTTGTAACTAGAGTATATCATTCATAAACTCAACCGGCACAAACCAAAATGTTAATTTTGGTTCATCGGCTTTTCTCAGCTCCTAAGTGTAAACATATGACTGTTAATTGAATTCTACTATTATTAATGCTACTATATTTAGGTAAGGTATAAATAGATTACTACAAGATTTTATTTTAATATATATTTTTAAAGGTTAAATAAAGAAAAAAATACATTCAATATCTCATTATTGGGATGGTGGAAAAATTTTATTTCTTTGTTTTAGATGCATTAGCCTTCAGATCTTTCCTCTGTTTTTTCTCAGTAGTCCATTTTTTTAAACTGTACTACCTTCAGGATTCTTATCAGAAGAGATCTCTTAACATCTTGCTATCTTCTGCCAATGAAGAGTAGCAATCTGTTCAGTGTCTGTAGTGAAAAGACATCCCAATGGAAAAATAGATAAGATTGCAAGAGAAATACACAACATGAGGAAGCACTTAGAAAGTTTATGTAGCAAGAAAGTTCAGGAGAGAAGTAGAATCTTGCCCTGCATTATCCATCCTAATTTTGGGTGAATTTCTGGAGACAGAACATGTTTTCAAATATTGCCTTTGGTTACAAAGTGAAATAAAGATGAAAATTTCAAGCTAATTTAAATTAATATTGTGTATTTTTTGCTTGTCATGGTTTAATCCTGGTGGGCATCTCAGCGCCACCCAGACACTCACTTCCTTCTGATGGAATAGGGAAGAGAATCAGAAGGGTTAAAACAAAAATCCTTGGGTATTAAGATAAGGGTAGGTTAATAGGTAAACCAAAAAGCTGCCCAAACAATGCCAAACAAGGAATTCATTCACTGCTTCCCACCCACAGAGATGTCTGACCATCTCCAGGAAAGTTGGGCTCTATCACACACAGCAGTTACTTTGAAAGGCAAATCCCATGAACTGTGTACCCCATTTTCTTTCTCCATTTTGTAATGATGAGCACAATGTTGCATGGTATGGAAAATCCTTTTGGTCAGTTGAGTAAATGCATCCTCTGTGTGTCTCCAATCTACTCATAGGCAGGGCATCATGAGAGTCAAGAAAGAATTATAGAATTATAGAATGCTTTGGGTTGGAAGGGACCTTCAAGATCATCTAGTTCCAATTTCCCTACCAAGAGCAGGGACACCTTCCACTAGACCAGGCTGCTCAGAGCTCCATCCAAGCTGGTCTTGAACACTGCTAGGGTTGGGGTATCCACACATTCTTTGGCAAACCTGTTCCAGCATCTCACCATGCTCACAGTAAAGAATTTCTTTCTTATCTTTAATCTAAGGCTGCCTTCTTTCAATTTTAAGCCATCACACCTTGTTCTGTCATTGTATACCCTTACAAAAAGTCACTCTTCAACTGACTTGTAGGCCTCCTTTGGGTATTGAAGTAAGGTATTGACAAAAGGCCTCCCTGGACCCTTCTCTTCTTCAGGCTGAAAGACTTCAACACTGTGCAAGAACTTTCCAGCAATAGCTAAATCATCTCGATGTTATCAATGATGTTTTCATCACAAATACACAACATACTGTCCTCTGCGAAGAAGTTGAACTCTATTCCAGACAGGACCAGTAGATTAGGAGTTGGGTTTTTTTTTTTAAATAAATTAGGCCTTCTGGTAAAATGGCACATGTAAAGATGTCTTAAACGAGACAGCACTATGTTGAGGAGTAGGAAATATATTTCTAGAAGCCAGGCTATTCCTTTAGAAAAACCCAAGAAGAGAAAACATAGCAAAAATAACAAACCAAAACAAAATAAACAAAAGCTAAGCATCTCAAAAAAATTCTGGCAAACAAACCAAACCAAAAAAAAACAAAAACCAAAACACCAAAAAACCCCACATAATTAAAAACTGAAACCAAAATAAAAACAAAAATATCCACCAAACAAAAAAAAAAAAAAAAAAAAAAATACAAAGAAAAAGGACAAACCCCCAATATTTTCATTCCCAAACACAGAGACCTACTTTAGGCTCTTATGAATTTCTGGTATTTTGTTGGTTTCAATAGACTTTGCATAGCTTATTTGCAGGTAATTCTTGAAACAGCCCTCTAAAATCAAACATTAGTCTTTTGCATACCTAATCACAGAATTATCCTCTGAAAGGTAAAAAAGAAAATACCACCACAGAAGTCCTGAAAACAGAGGAGGGCTAAACTCTGACACTTTAATTCATGAGAAGATTAATCTTTTTCACTCTTATTCCAATATCTATCTAGCTTTCAAAGCAAATAATGATGGAATGAACATAATGATGGAACAGAAATGCCAGAGAAATAAACTGCTACCATCATGCTAACTCTACTGAAAAATACTTCTAGAGACACAAAGGCCATAGTTTTATCTATGATATAATGGAATTCATCTATTTGGATAGCCTCTAAAGGGAAAAAACCCAAACGAACAAGCCAACAAAAAACCTCACCAAAAGCAAAAATTATTTGTCATATGGCACTCAAAGGCACGTAGTTTGGCTTTGTTGTCCTTTTACAAGAGAGTCAAGTGCAATTTTTTGGGTTTTTTGAACTTGTGTTCACCTTCCAGCAGAAAATCAAAAAGCTTTGTGAAGTATTGTCACGATGCAGGTAGAACTGGTAGCTTTGGCTTTGACTCTTTTGCTTCCCCCTCACACGATTACTTTAGCTGGAGGACAGTTTTGTTTGCCTTCTAGCAAGAAATTACATTGATAAAAAAAAAAATGTATGATTAAATTGTGTAGTAAAAAGGAGAATCCCTAACAGAGTCTAAATGAAATCTAGTTAAAGTGTTCTGGAACTAACTACAGCAATATGAAAGCAGGAGTATTTTGTAGCAAGGACCCAAAATATATATGGCTACAGATAATACAGAATTGCTTCAGAAGTAATTTGATGCAGTGAAATAAACATTTACATGTTTCGCGTACATTATGAATTCTAACTGCCTTATTCCAACAAAAGTGTTGATGATGAAAATACCTTTTACCATCTGGAAGTGCGGATTATGAAAACAATTTTATGTGGTCTACCTAAGATGCCTAGTTAAGGAAGAGACAAAATTCAGCTTTGGAAATGAATTTTTCTTCTTTTTATCAATGCAATGTAATTAACAAGATATCTGTAAGTTAGTAGATGCTATATTTGGTCAGATAAATCTTATGGTCTTTTTGAATTTCAGTGTTTTAGGAGAGCACATTCCACATAGAATCATGTGGAAATTAATATCAAAGAGGGCACTTTGAAAACAACACTTGTTTTAAAAAGGTTGCAATTTTTGATGGTTTTTTTAGAGTAAATAATACAAAATCTGACCTTTAAATTTGAAGGGAGAATACTTAGGTGCGTTTCAGATTAACTGAGATGAAAACCACACATTCATGGCAGAGTTTCTTCAGCATAAATTAAGCAAGTCATGGCATTAAACAGATAATTATCTGTACCTAACCAGAGAAATGCAGAGAGAGAGACAGACAGACTGACAGACGGACAGAGACACAGGAACAAATTACAAAACTGCCTGGGTTTTTGGTGACATGGAATGGGAAATTTTATCCTAGAGCGAATGTACTGCAACACACAGAGTCAAACCTCAGAATTATTAATTATATATACAAGGCAATAGTGAAACTGCATCTGTAAATCCATGGCTTTTCTTGTTACCACACATTCCAGAAAGTCTGAAATGCCTCCAGAGAAATCCAAAGAAATCAGTGAAAAAATAGAAAAAGAAATACAAAAGGATGTCAGTTTTGACATTAGAGAAATGATAGTGGAGAGGCAATATGATATCTCTCATCTGAAATACCAAGAATGGGAAAAAATAAATTACTTGCAATTAAAATTGGAGTAGATGTGGAGGACTTATTCAAGATCCAGGAACAAGTGGAAAAATATTTAGCGAATGTTTAACAAATTTAAGCTTGCAACTGGACTTCTAATCTCTAGTGTGTTTAATACCTCTCCATATAGGCAAAGTGAAGCCATAAGGGTAGAGTTTAAAATAGGTTTATGACAGGAATTTAATTTTTTTTATCTTTTGCAATGCAAAATACTGTATAAGAATTATTTACTGAATAAATGAAAGAAAAGAAAGCTCCATAGAATCTCCAAGATTTTCTTATGAAATCTCACTTATTTTCTTTCAGCTTATACTGGCAAATGCAATACATTTTTTCCTTTTTCAAATAACTCTAAAGATAAAAATTATAATTACATTGGGGCACTAGAAGTGATGCAGAAGGTAGGAAAACATATATTAACTGTCATTAAACACAGAGAAGCAGTAAGGCAATACTTTGAATGAATGTATAACAGTTTTACAGGACTAATTTGAATATATATATTGGTATAGTATTCCAGAGACTCAAAGCAGCTCCTAGACTGAGGACAATTGCTTTAAGTTGGGTGACACCAATTTTATTTAATTAAATTTTAGATTATTAGTTTTTCAGGTTGTTCAGTTATCTAGTTAATTTTTACTCTGCTTTCATCTGATAGAAACTTAGGTTTCAATATCTAAAACATGTCCAATTAAAATCATATAAACACAAGCACACATTCATCATTTGCACGTTCACAGCTTGCCCACACTCTATAAACTTAAAATGATTTTTCAGAATTTTAAAATAGCTTCCAGCTAGAATACAAGCAGGTAATTTTTTTCCAATTAGTAGAATAAGAAGTAGGCAACATTCTAGAGGTATTAAGATCCTCAGTTTCCTTTTGTACTCCATGTAAAAATGTTGAGTCATCTATTTTAATATTTTAACCTAACTACTTGATTGAGTCATTCCACTGAGATCATGAGAATTGTTTACAAAAGAAGAGACCATTCAGTGTACCTCATGATAGCAAAATCCCTAAGTGTATGGGAACTGAATTTTATATAATAAGTGACGTATCACTCATTTTTCACTTGTTGGGAATTATGTGTTAGTACAGCAGGAGAGATATGTAAAGGTTTTTCTTCAGTCATTATTGTATCGATTTCAAATTAATTGATGTAAAGAGCTGATCTAACATATAAAAAAATGAAGTCGTGAATTGCAAGTAATGTACATGATATTTTGCTATTGCTGAATTCTTTTTTCACTTAATAAACCAGAAGTGGTCAGCAGCCCATAAATGAAAAGTGTTCATTGCCTCAGCTCAAGCACACAGTGCTCAGTGCAGCTCTTGGGAAAGCTCTGTCAGTGAAGAGTGGAAAGTGAAGAATGGTGGGTATGGAGACATTTTACATGCAAAGTGAGTAGCTAAAGGTAAGCCAGGCAGCTAATCAAACATCTTTAAAGCCTGCATTTTATCTGATTGAGTCAACATTCATAGAAAAGAGTTTGGCAGGTGAAAATTAGGGAGAATAGCTAGCTGTCCAAAGAAAATTGCTTTTTCAATTCCCTGTAAATTGTTGTGCTCTAGAACAGTATTAGAAGCAGACATTCAGGCTGAATACAAAGGAGGTTTAAGTCTTTAAGAAAGGGCAAGAAAGTGAGAGGAAAAAGAAGGAGTCTTCATACACTATTATTCTATACTACTGATTCTCAAGAAAAGCACTTCAGAAATAAGATATATAATATACACTGATTATATCAATTGTACAACTGTGAGTAGTATAACATGTAGGTCTTCTCTTAAAAAAAAAAAAAATTTCTTTAAAATAAATGTTGCATATTACTGCTTATGCCTACTTGTACCCTTATTTGCACAATCCAGGTGGTTAAGTGTTCACTAACAGACTTTACTGCATGAATGCATTTCTGTGAAGTTTGTTAGATAATACATACCTGTCCAAATTTTTGTGCTTTGCCTTCAGGTGCAGAAATCACCAAAGATTCAGTAAGTAAAGTGGAGGTGTAAGGGTTTGTATTGACTGACTGTCTAACTTCATCATAAAGCTAGACTGAGAATACTCTGAGGAAAGGGCTTTAGAAACCCTTTCTTTTTCTTTTCTTAGTTCTGGAACAGCAGGTAAAGGTCAAAGACAAAATAAGAAATTGAACACAGAAACTGCTATGCCATAACTGTAATGAGTCAGTAGTTTAGAAGTCAGTGATGTAGCCAACTGTGTATTTGACAGCCTTCTGAAATTTTAGCCAAAATGAACATGTAGCTACTTACAGCTTGACAGTTCCGGGGAGAATTTCTGTCAGAAAAGAAAGTTGTTACAATTGCTCTTCCATCTACCAATATAATCATACCTTTGAAAACAGTTAAAGATGTCTGGCTGTACATTTTGCTTCATCAAAATTGAAATGACAGACAAGAAATAATAGAAAATTTTAAGTAATTGTCTCCCATCTATAAACCATATATTGAGTCTGTGGACTGACATAAATAAATTTTGACCCATGTCAATGAAGATGGTCATCTGACTGATAGAGTTGAAAAATAAATGGGGGCATTCAATGCTCTTTTTACTTCAGTCTTTACAGTAATAGATGAGTCTAGATCCACTGTGAGCAAACATCAGCTTTCCTTCTGTGGGCACCGAAATTGTAAGGGAACAGCTTTATCAGCTGAACCTTCACAATACCATAGAGCCCAGTGGGATTCATCCCACAGTACTGGAGGGTGTGGAGCTATTGGGTGTTATGGCTAAACCCCTCTCAATCATCTACCAAGTTCCTGGGACTCTGCGGAGGTTCCTGCTAACTGGAAGACAGTCAATGTTATTCCAATACACAAAAATGCATAAGGGAAGGGCCAGATAACTACAGACCTGTTATTTTAGCTTTATTTTCTGGAAAAAAATATGGGATGTATGATACAGGGTGCTACTGAAAGCCATTGAAGGAATAATGCAATCACCAGGTGCAGTTAATGTGGGTCCCAAAGGCAAAGTCCTTTTTAAATAATTTGAGACCCTTCTATGATAAAGTCACCCACCTACTGCATGGAGGGAAGGCAGTGGATTTCTCTGGATTTTTGTAAGATTTTTGATACTGTTTCTTTCAGCATGCTTCTCAAGAAGTTATCCAACAGTGGGATGAGCAGGTTCACCATGCACTGGAGGAAGACTGGTGGAAGACCAGGGCTCAAGGAGTTACAGTGCATGGGGCCACATGTGGCTGGTCTAATGAAAAGTGTCCCTGCTCCTTGTGACAGGGGAGTTGGAATTAGATGATCTTTAGGGTCCTTTCCAACACAAGACACTGTATAATTCTATGACAATTCTACTTTCACCATATTCTACTAAATGAGGTTGGATGTGAAAGTTTCCTTTGTAGAACACAGTGTTCCTTTGCATGCAGACCAGAGGAGACAGCTCTTAATGATTTTCAAGCAATTCTACCATTCTTGATCTGTATTACAGCGACCTGATGAGGGTCTTCAGGGTGAAAGAGATGGATGAGAATCTTGGTTCATGATCAGAAGGCTGGATTTATTGATATAAGATATATAATACATTATAACTATACTAAAAGGAATAAAGAGAGAAGTTGCTGAGGCTGCTAAGCTAAGAATAGAATAGGAAAGAATGAATAACAAAGTTCTGTGTCCAGCAGAAAGCAAGGACAAATTCTCCCATGAGTGGTCAGCAAATCCAAACACTCACAGAAGACCAATCACAGATGCACCTGTTATATTCCACATCAGCAGATAATTATTGTTTACATTTTTCTTCTGGAGCCCCAGCTTCCCAAAAAGGACAAATCCTAAAAGAAAGGATTTTTATGAAAAAATGTCTGTGACAGATCTGAATCTCAATTTTAAAATTAATTTATTCTTAGCTAATTTTCTCTTACGCACATTTAAGTAGTTCTCTGAGGTTTGGTTTCATTGGTTTGGGGGCATTTTCCTATTTGTTTATTTGTTTGTGATATTTTGCTGCTTACTTAGTCTGCTTTACATCCGATGTATTACCACACATTAGCTTTTCACAGTCTTTTTTTGTCTCAATTCTAATTTTCTCTTTTTGCAGTGTTTCAGGGGTTAGGGTTTCCTTACTCTGTTTTCAGCAATGAGGAATCAAATGCAATTTTTCCTTGTTTTTCTCTGTCATTTATTTCAGTATCTTCCATTTAATATAAAAGAAAGGCATGTCAGAACACATGCAAACCAGATCAAATATCTTATTGTAGCACTTGGTTGAAATATCAGCTAATTGGAAGAGTTGCTCAGCTGGAGGACAGTGTGAGAAAAATAAATAATGGATGTACCCATTTTGTCTTTTCAGGAAAACTCAGTGCAGTTCAGCACATATACTAGAGTCCCTGCACCTTTTGTACCTCAAAGACTGTCAAAAGATTTCACTCCATATTTAATACCAGAAATATATAGTCATCCTGTGAATTCTGTACACTGAAGGGTGGTGAATGAAGTGTAAGATCTCTTCACAGATATCTCTGTCAAAGAATGCAAAATTTGTCCTCTGTCTGCTCACAAAGTAGCATTCTGCTCAAGATAAAAGATATAGCAGTGCAAATAATGAGGTGGATGAAACCTTGCACAAGGAATGAGAAAGGGTTAATTCAACCTAGCTGAAAATAGAAAATCGGAAGAAAAAATTAAAAAGAAAAGCAGTAAAACTATTTAACCTTAAAAACAGCTGAGAGCTTCATTCTCTTATTATGTTTTAAAGCACTACTGTGATAATACACATCAAGCACTACTGTGATAAGAGTATCAAGGCTGTTAGATCATCACTTACTACTCACTATTAAACGTGGAATTTCAGAATTTTTTTTAATTTATGGTTTTATAGAAATTCAAGGAACTCATTCCAAATGTAGTAAGAGGTTTAGATGATTAAATTATCAAATTAAAGCAGGAGTGAACTGAACTTAAGAAAGTTTTGATAGATTACTCTGACAAGCATGAGGGTTCCTAAAGCTGTCACAGATGGCACAATACGCATATATGTAAGTACATGTATAACATGTACACTCTGTTCAAATTCCAAAACACTTCCCATCTTGTAAATATCCTAAGGGTATGCAGATAAAAATAGTAATTAAGTTCAAGCATGGTACAGAGATCAAGTAATTGCTATATAATTGTGTGCCGAAAATGCTCAATAATTTTATGCTAATTTCAAGATCCACTCTTACTAGATTTTTGAGGCTAGGTTTACTCTTAAAATTAGATGATCATACCTCAAAATATTTTACTGTCTAACATGATATTTCAAAGTTTCTATACTCTCCAAGATGACCATACATAAATTAGGACACAGAAGCTGAACTATATTGCATTAATATTACATTTATAATTCCAAGTATGCAATGTAAGTAGCTGTTGATGCATTTAAAGTTCTACAGAAGTGTCGTAGACACTCTCAAGACTCATTTAACTTGAATTTTCCAAGGTGTCTCTTCCTACATGGAAGGAATTTTCCTCATCACAGGGCAACAGTCCTTGTTCCTCCAGACTTATTGTGAAGGGAAAAAAAAACAAACAAACAAAAATGCCCCAAAACAAACCACAGAAAATAACTCTTTGTATTTTAAATTGTTAGTACATTTGTAGATACTTATATTCAGGGCAATAAGCTCCATTTCATTCATACATCTGGCCATTTAAATCTTCCCCTGCCTTATCTATAACTTTTACATATTTTGTGTATTTTCTAACACTTGCAGACTGCTTAGTCCACCCCTCCCCAAATCTGATTAAATAAGAAAAAAGCATACATTTAGAAGAATTTTAAAAATCAACTTAGTCCCCTGAAAAGCATGAGATGCCAATTCATGAATTAAAAAAATAACAACAATATATCAATGGTATAACCTGCTTCCTTTTTTCATACAGTATTTACCTATCTTGTTAAAGAAAATAATTTTGGGGTTTTTTTCTCCTACAGTCAAAATTTCACTGTTAAAGAGAATAAAAATTGGCAAAAAAAGCCCTTTTTATTAGATTAGTCCAAAACTTAGAAATTTTATATCTGAAATTATGCCATTTTTATCAAGTCCAATTGCTTGTTTGCCTATGAAGACTACATGGCTTTTGAGATCCTCCAAAGTATTCAATTGAGAAGTTTTTCTGGGACACTGAAAGAGCAGTCATTCTTGTGTTGACTGAAACTTGGTTTGGGCCACTTTTTGGTAGTGGTCTAACTATTCATGCTACATTTTAGAGTCTAACTTTTCCTAACACAGAGTGAATTAAATAACATAGAGTTTCATAACAGTTTTTGCATTTTGAGAGTCTTCTATATCTTTGTACACCCAGATAAGGCCATCCAAGAAAAAAAAATAATAAAAGAGCAAAAGCAAAAAAAGAAAAAATAAAACGAAAGAAAGAAAGAAAAGAAAATTAAAATGAAAAGACATAGGAAAAAGAAAAGAAGAAGAGAGGAGGGGAAAGGGAAATAAAGGGCTTGCAGAAAAGCAGCTGTGTTTAATAACTTGAGAAATGGTAGTTGTTTAAAATACATGGAATCATCCTGCAAAAATCCAGTTTTGGAAAACAGTAAAACTTCATTACAACTTTAATTTAGTCTAAACTTTGCCACACAAAATATTTTGAGGTGTAAGACAGAGTTCTTAGGGGACACTGGGTTTATTCCTGAGGTAGCAAGATAGTTATACATTTGTTTTCACAAGGTGAAGTGAGAAAGATGTGAGGAAGAAGGCTTGATGAAGACCTGCTCACAAACAATTTGAATTATTATCTAGGAGCAGCATGAAATTTGATGGTAGCATTGCACCTCAGAGATAACCTTGTCCACTGAATTAATGTTATTTTCTCAAGCAATATAATGCATCATGCATTAAAAAGAAGTAGAGATGCAGAGAAGAAAGGTCTCTTTATTTGTATAGAATTCCCTTAGGCATTTCCTTCCAATAGGAATTCTTTCCAAATTTATAGCTATAGTATACTGCAAGAGATAAAATCCCCAGGTTATCTCGTATTAATTACTTCAGTTCATAAAAAGTGGTCCAGTTCTCAACTAAATAGATGCCTCAAACCCATTAAGCAGTAGCAAATTGGCCTAGAGATAAACTTTGAGAACAGTAAAATTCATCCGGTTATTTGGTAATTTTGAAACAAACTAGTTCCTGACTAAGAAAACAATGAATAAATCTGTGTCTAAAATCCATAGCTAGGAATATTTTATATAGAAATATATCACGAGATCATTTATATTAGTGGAAGTCAGAGTTATTTTGAGCTTAAGGGCTCTTGTGGCTGAAAGCACATGAAGAACATTGTGGTTATGGCTTTTCAAGAAATTTGCTATCAGGATTTCCCCAAAAGGATTATATCCTGGATTTTTGCCCAGAGAGACATCAGAGCTGTTCCTGACTGCATGTAGCCAACATGTAGAAGATGAGCTCATTAACTGCATCTCTGGAACACCTTGCATGGCAAATCTCCTGCATGCTTCTTGTCAAAGACTTGCATTTTCCTAAATTGTGAGGATTTAGAAAGAATGGAGCATTGGTATTCCGATTTGTCCTTGGCATCGTTGATGCCTTATCTGTTGCTGAGCAGTACTTAACTTAAATCAGGGACTTTTCAGTTTCCCATGTTCTGCCAGCACAAAATTGCTGAAAAACCCAGAGGGGAGCATGGCCAGGACAGATGACCTGGACTGACCAAAGAGAATGATTTCTGTGAGAATGAGAAGTATCTTAAAAATGAAACTTTTCAAGCATAGAATTAGTTTTAGGACATAAAATAGATTAAATGTCTTTTTTTTTTCTGTAATGTAACTTTCAAGTAATTAACTGTAAGTTTCACAGTAGTTCAACTACATTATAATTTTTAAGGTTTTTTTTTTTTTGTTGGGTGGTATTTTTCAACATAGATTTTATATAATTCTATTGCTGCACAATCATCTTGCTTGAGCTTTTCTTTGTTTTTCATTAATTATTTTAAAAGTCTTCACACAGAACAAACTGCAGTTACTTTAGTCAGAGTTCTACCTAGAATCTTCAGCAGAAATATGGCATGTGTTTGTGTTGCTGTAGCTTTTTCTGGGTATTTTAATTTTGTTTACATACTTGGGCATTGAATTCATGTTACTGGCAAGTTCTTTCCAATGTATGACTTTGTAATCATACAAATTACATTGATCTATTAGATTAATTAGGTTCTAAACAATCAAGAGATAAATACTTCTAAAGTAAGATAACAGCACAGAAAGAGAAATTTTCTTTGCACATCTTTTTGATTAAATTAAGCTGCTGTAAATGAACATCTTTCAACAAATTGAAAAAGTCACAGACTTAAATTCACACAGTTTATAACAAGTAGACTATTTGCAGGGTTTTCATATGGCTAGGAATGACAGGAACAGAGTATTAAGCAAGAAAAAAAGAATTTATGACCACAATTATTCATAGTCTAGAAGTTTCAGAAAGAAAAGTCTTAGAATGAACCAATACTCTTACATCATGCATTAATTTTTTTTAAAGCAATTATATTCATTTAATCTAAATTCATAGTGACAGAAGTAGACTTTATATTTTAGCATAATTGAATACCAGGTGGGAAATCACACAAATAAAACAAAGAACGCTAAAAGAGGGAGCTACAGTATTTTCCATTTCTGCTGAAACTGGCACTTCTTTCTTGAGATACTGATTGTGTTCTGATAAAAGCCCCAATCTATGTTTTCTTTTTTCTTTTATTTTAAATATTTTTCTGTTGCTCAGAAAGAGATTAACTTCCTCATCTAATGAGAAACAATATTTCTTCATTTTTGTTTGTTTCTTCTCAAAGACAGCAGTTTGCAGAGATGAACATCATTGTATAATTCAATTTAAATAAACTATTTTTCTTAACTGCTATGATTTTCAGCCATGACACCATTCTTTTTTCTCAGTAGCCACGAGGGTATGGAGCCTGGAGCCCTGTGGATGTGTCTGTGTTTTTATTCTACATCATCTACTGCAGGAAGAAATAAGGGATACTCACATCTGGGAAGGAGGGGGCCATGGCTTCAGAAGAAAAGTGGCACCATTAAGGGTTCGTTCATCATTTTGTTCATTGTCTCATGTCAGTTCAGGCTTTGTGAGCAATATTTCTATGTAAATCACCCTAATTTTGTATACTTTTCTTATTGATTTTGTTGCTGTTACTGGATTTTTTTTTTTAATCTCGTTGTTACCAGTAAGTTGTTTTATCTCAACCCATACATAACCTCTCTCTTTTTTTTTGCTCATATTAGGGTATGGGAGGAGGAGAGAGAAATGTTGTTTTTAAACTATAATAGCAATTTTGTGGGGTTTTCCCATCTCTGTATCTGTGATATTTTTATCCATTTCCTGGAGCACTTCTAGGGGTTAGCTACCCAAGTCTTTTTCCTCTCAATATTTAGTTTCCACAAAGACCATTTGGCTGTAGAATCAAGGGAGAACCATGGCTTCCTGCAACACCTGAGAGTAAAAGAATAAAACTGTCAAGATCCTCCATGTTCAGGAACTGCAGTATCAAGTTTTTGATCTAAAATATTAGAAATTCCGAGCAGACGGAATTTAAACAGATATTTCACAAAATTTAAAAAAAAAGAAATTCTCACAAAAATTCCAACTTAGTGTAGCACAAGTTTAGAAGCTCTCTACAGAACCTAGAATTATGTCAGGGACTTGCCTGCATCAAGTCCTGCTCTCCCCTTGCTGTATAAATTGCATCCCTTTGGTGACTTAAGCATGTGTTTTATATACAAAATATACCAATAGTAGTGTTGCATGGGTAGATTTCTCTCTAGTAAATTCTTATGCAAATTAGTCAGTGTGCAAAAATCCAAACTTTGAAGACTTTACTCTCTAGAATTAGTATGTAGCTATAGATAGAGTAGACACATCTCAATAGTCTGATTTCAGAGAAAACAATTGAGATTGTTACATGATTAAGTGCAAATTTCAGAAAACAACCATCAAGGAAAAATAATAAAAATATTACCAGGGTAAAGAAAGGGGAATTTTTATAAAATAAATATGCAAATGGCTTTCAGAATGAATTTTTAGAACATTATTGAATCTACCCTTGGGATTTTCTTACAAATAAATGCTCCAGGTTCTCATACATACTGACTTGCTGGAATGTGCTGTAGGTAATTAGATATTGATTCTCTCTGTCAATGGGTATACCACCTATTATCCATTTCCATGCAATGTGAAATGTATAAAGTCTGAATTAATCTTGGAACTAATTTTAAATAGCCACATTTTAATTACATATTCTGTGCCACTAAGAAAACCAATCCCATTAGAAACTGAAGAGTGTAAGAAATTTTTAATGGCTAAGTGACTCGAACATTAAGAGCAGTAACTGAAATATGCTCACTGCTGGTTTTCATATGTGCATATATTTGTATGCTTTCTGAGCTAATCATGTTTGGTCTCATTTGTTAGCAAACATCTGTAGAATAAATGTTAATAGAAATAACTAAAATAAATTTGAGATTAGTTTTCTTTTAAAATTTATTATGAGATCAATGTCTATTTACATCTACAGTAACTATTATTTTTAGAGTAGCTAATCATAGAATCACTAAATATGATGAGATGAAAAGGAACCAGGAGGATCATTGAGTCCCAGCACTGCACAGGACCATTCCCAAGAATCACAATACACACTCCACAGTATTGTCTAATGACTTGTTGAACTCTGACAGGCTGGTGCAGTGACCACTTCCCTGGGGATATTGTTCCAGTGCTCAAAAACCTTCTGGGTGAAGACCTTTTTTTCTAACACCCCATCTAAATCTACCCTGATACAAATCCAGACCATTCCCTAGGGTTAATGTCACCTTGAAAATATTACATTATGCTCCTGTGTGCTCTGCTTGATGACACTATTCTTTTGTCTTAGATAAAATAAGAGTAAAAATATTTTTAAGTAAGTTAAAAAAGTAAAAGAACAAAGCCAAATATTGTGGTAGAAAAAATTTAAAAAGCTCAGAAGAAGTACCAAAATATGCTGCTTAGCTATACTTACATATTGAATATTTTGCTGGTACAATGATAGGTTGATTTTTTGGCATTGATCAAGTTTCTATCTGCACATTTCTGTGCAGACGAAAAACTGGGTATAGAGAGTCAAAAGTCATGGCTTAAATGTACTTTTTTCCTAAGATATATCATATTGACCATAAAGCATAAAGCTTTCCTTTGAAGAAATTTTGTAATTATATGATGCTAAAGGAACCAATGTTCTAAAGTCGTTTCTTTGTGTTTCCAGGTGTTTCCCTGCCTTGATGAATTAAGGGTATTATTTTTTCTTTTTTAGCAAATTAAAATTCTTTTGCATATTTAAAATTCCATAGGAGTAAGGTTTTATATGGATGAACTCCTTTATCATTGAATATAGTACCTAATTTATATTGCAAAATGAAAAAGTTATGTATCATAAAACTTTTCTATTTTTCTTAATATTTTTGTTTTATTTCTGAGTTCAAGGAGCCTGCTGATATGAATTTAGAATATTAACATAACTGTGCTATTCCCTGCAAAGCTTGTGGCTTAAGTCTTACTTAAAGTATTTAATTGAGAGCTCATAATTGAATACATCACCCTAATTACTTTGATGTCTCACTTAAATATCTGTCAAATTATCTGAGCCATGAGTAAGCTTCTGAAAAGAGGTACTTTCTCTGTAGTGCTTTTTCCTGGAAGAAACAGTAACAGAAGTCCAGAGCTTCCAGGCAAGAAAACAGTGTGCAATGCCTTACTGTGCCAAAAGCACATTCTAATGAAAGGATCTCAATGAAAACAATAAAAAAAACCAAAACAAAAACAACCAACCAAACAAGAACCCCCCCCCAAAGCAAACAAAAAATAAAACAATGGAAAAAACAATTTTATCGAGATTTAAATGTTAGTTGTTTACACAGTTTTTAATGAAGTAATTTGCCTCTTGCTGTCTCCATCCAGAAGAAAAAAATAATAATAATATTGCAGTCTGCTAAGGACAATTTAGTTTTCTCCTCATGGCAGCTGATGAAGCCAAATAAAGAAGGAGTCTTCAGTTTATACAACTTGGCAGCATTCTTTAGACATTAACAGCAGATGGTGATATTTTCTCATTTCAAAAATTTCTCTTCTAGTGATGATCATATTAAAAGATATTCAGGCTTTAATAAGAATTACTATGCCATCAAAATATATTTTTTCTTCCTTCAGGTTGACAGATTAGAATCTTAATTGTTACTAAAATTAGTAACTTAAATAATTACATTAGCCTTATTTCTGGAGAAAGTACATAAGATTGGATGTATCAAACAATGAGATCCTATTTTGTAGTAATCTTCCTTCACTAGAGCCCAGTGCAGGAAAGATCTATTTCATCCTATACAATAAAGATGGCAGACTCCCAGATGTCAAGAAAGTATTTTATTACTGGCTTGCTAGTAGCACAATATGTCCTGGTGACAAATTCACAGTATTATGGACACCCTTTAATTTTTCCTTAAGGCTTGTCAGAACACCACCAATAACTGAGAAAAAGTGAGTTGGGTTGAACTATTGAGAAGAAAATTTAACAGGATGTTGCCACAGTGCTTGCAACACTAAATATTTGGGTAAACATCTCACCCTGAGATCAGGTGGGAAAAAACAAAATCAATGAGAATTAATTATCAACTGCTTATCATCATAAATTCACACACAGATTATCCATTGCTTCCTAGCAGCTTGAATGGTTGTCACAGAGGTAGGTGCACCTGCAGACAGTGAAAGCATGTTATGATACCTCACAAAGGAAATGGTCAGCAGTGAATATAATGGTAAAGAGCAACTCCTGTATAAATTTTCATTCAGCTGATGCATCCAACAAGTAGGAAGAATGATATTAAGCTGGCCTATGCATTATAGGAATACAAAATCAAAAAAAGAGTATAGCAGAAAAAAAACTATGTATAAAATCCAAAAAGTCCATTGCAAATTATTAAGTTCATAGACACTATTTATGAACCTGATATTCTTCTATGACAACATGACCATCCTTAGTGGATAGAGGGAAAATCTGCTCACATTGTACATCTGGACTTCAATAAAGCACTTGACATCATCTCCTGCAGCATTCTCATGGAGATGCTGGCTGCTCATGGCTTGGATGGGTGCATTCTTCTCTGGGTAAAAATGCCTAGATGACTGCACCCAGAGTGTGTGCTGAATGGAGTTACATCCACCTGGCAGCCAGTCATGAGTGCTGTCCTCCAGGGCTCAGTATTGAGGTCCATCCTGTTTAACATCTTTCTGAATGGTCTGGATGAGGGTGTCGAATCCCCTCAGTAAGTTTGCCACCAACACCAAGTGAGAAAAGGATTACTGGCTCAAAACTGAAGCATGTGTATGCATGTATGTGTGTGAGTGTGTGTGTGCCCCCCTCTTCCTCCCCAAATATTTCAGTTATTTTGAGATGGTAACTGTCGCAGACGTTTTTTCACTAAAATCCTTTCTTAGGATTTTTCCTGCTGGAGCTGAGAAGTTCCAGCAACTAATGTAAACAATTGTTATCTGCTGCTGTGGAATGCAACAGGTCCACCTGTGATTGGCCCTTCTTGGATGTTTACAACTAATGGCCAATCAAGGACTGAGCTATCTCGGATAGTCTGAGAGAGCTCCTTTGTTATCATTCTTTTCTATTCTATTCTTAGCTAACCTTCTGAGAACTTTTCCTTCTATTTCTTTTTAGTATAGTTATAATGTAATATATATATATAATAAAATAATAAATCAAGCCTTCTGATCATGGAGTCAACATTCTCGCCTCTCTCTTCACCTGCAGACCCCTGTGACCACGGTCACAGTAACCATTTTCTCCAGTCTCTCACAGGGTAGGAGTATTTATCTACAGGAGGGAACGAAGGCTCTGCAGAGGAATCTCGCCAATTTGGATCTGTGGGCTAAAGCCAATTGCAAGAGGTTCAGTAAGGTGCAGTGCCAGGTCCTGCACTTGGGACACAACAACCCATGAAGCCCGACAGGCTGGGGGCAGAGTGCATGGAATGCTACTCACAGGAAAGGGATCTGCTGGCTGAACGTGATCCAGACTATGCACAGGTGGCCAAGAAGGCCAATGGCCTCCTGACTTGTGTCAGAAATATTGTGGCCAGCAGCACCAGGGCAGTGATTGTCCCCTTGCACTCAGTACTGGGAAGGCCATATACCTTGAGTGCTGTGCTCACTTCTGGACCATTCTCTACAATGAAAATATTTATGAGCTAGAATGTGTCCAAAGAAGGACAAAAGGCTTGTGCCTCCACAAAGAAAATTAACAAGCTATTAAAAAGTATCAGAATTGAAAAAAATGTCATGAGTTGATTTTCTTGCATACTTTAGAAATGTTGAGATGACTACATATGCATTTGGTCCAACCTTGTAATATATCCTGTACTTAAAATCACTATGGATGAAAAATCATTTTTTGAAAAGATTTTTATATCAGTTTGTCTCTTTGAAGCAGTTTCCTGACTCAGTGGTATAAATTAATTAATTAATAAAAAATGAAAAAGGTCCTGAAAACTTAATACATTGCTACCCATAATTGACTATATTTTTTTCTTTCTCATTTACATTGAAGATACTGTGATCTAAATGTTGATTTGCCTTCAGCATATTATTTTGCAAGAAATGGTATGTAATTGACATTCAAATCATTCTCCTTATACTGCTAGTAGTAGGTTCCTTCCAGAAGGGAAAATTGTCTTTAGATTAATTTTAGAAATACAGCATGTTTTCTTATAAGTCACTGGTTCTTTTCTGACATAATTTAAATTTAAAAGAGTAAAATAAATTCCACATCTACTCAATAACAAGGTTGTGTTTGGAAAATAAATGATACTGTGTTAAAGGAAAAACAACATACTCCATCACAACAATTTGCATATATTATCGATCATTTGAGTATACTTCATTTGGTATTCTATGAGATAGCTTTGAACAAAACAGAACAGAACAGAACAGAATGTCCTCTTCACTATCATGATTTCTTTCCTTTTTTTTTTAACCATTTAGTGTTATGGAAATCTTGAATATTGAAATCAGAACCATTTTTTATTCTGTTTTTTAATCAGATGATTAAATATATAGAGATTTAAAATGCTGTGTAATGCTAGAACTGCAAGCAACTACTTTGTTGACTAGGTTTTAGACAACTGAAAACGATGTTGGACAAGAGAGAACAGAAAAAAATGCTGATCATATTTGTGCTGAATAACAAAGTGATGAAAGCTGCAGATAGCACCGTCAGGCAGGGCTGGGTCTCACAGGTCCAAAGGCAAGTTACGAGAAACAGCCAGATCCCACACAAAAATGGAGAGGAGCACAGGAGAACTTTTGCAGAGTATGATCTTGCAAGGAAGGCAATGCCTCAGCAACTATATCAGTAATATTATGCAAGGCTGAGACTGTCTGCACAGTGGTATGAAAATGGGTTGCACTACCATTTGGAGGCACCTTTCCAGCTTGGAAAAAATGGACAAGGGGGCATCTCAGAAATTTCATCAAGAAGGATGTTCTAAGTCCTGCAGCTGGGAAGGAGTATCTCTATGTGCCAATACATGCTGGGGTTTTACTGGCTGTAAAACAGCTTTGCAGAGGAGGGCCTGGCAGTCCTGCTGCACACCAAACTGAGTATGAGCCAGTAGTGCATAACTGAAGATAAAAAAAATGGATGCAAATGAAAATGCAGAAAATTACATTGAAACATAAGAAAACAGTTCTGCTGGGACAGGGCTCAAACACTGGAACACGCTGCACAAAGAGTAAACATCTCACACTGAGATGATGCACAGCTCTCCATCCTTGGAGACATTCACAACATGATTGGATCAGCCCTGAGCCACCTGGTCTAGCTGGCTAGGTGGGATTACAGGACCTTCAGAGGGGTATTCAAAACTTAACTATTCCATGGTCCTGTAAGTCTATGAAATATCAAATTTCCATACAGATGTAACAAAACTTGTGACAGATGGGGAAAATCAATACAAACTGAATGTTTATCTGGAAGGACAGTAGGACTGAAAAAAGGAAGTTAGCAAGTAGCAGGGATGTTGGGTGTCAAGGGCTGCAGATTGAGTGATTTGTGCTTCCAGGCTGCCTGGAGTCACTACCAAAACCTTGCCTGGGTCATCCTGGCTGGGGCCAGATAATAAATCTAACCCATCACTGTTGGAACTTTATAGGAGAGGGGCTGTCTTGAAAACAAGTGGAAGATTTTTTTTGAAAAGAGACGAGGAGAAAAGTATTTTCTGACATGGAAGAACTGAGACACTTTTTGTATCTCAAAGTCCCACGGGATTATATTTTAAGAAAACTTTGTTTTTATATTTTATGAGTACTTGCAAAGGCTTATCCAAAAAAGAGAAGTAGATGAGAGCAGAAGAAGAATCAATAGGTTGTGCAGCATGTCCCACTGTTTTTCTGGTGAGCGAGAATCCGCCTGTATCAAAAGGATTGTACAGGAGAGTTGCAGCAGCAGCTGGATATGAATAAAACTTCCTACCAGGCTACCCTAGGGATGGAAGCATCTGTGTTGTTTGATTTTGGTCTGTGGGGGTTTTTTTGGGTGGGGTTTTGTTTTGTGGGGGTTTTTTTGGAGGGTTTTTTTTTTTTTGTTTTTTGAGGTTTTTTGCTGTTGTTTTTTAATTTTTTCTCTGCCTAAGAAACATCAAAGCTAAGATAAGTAGTTAATCCTTCCTGAAACTGTCTTAATTAGGACTTCAGACTTCTCCTGTTTCTTCAAGAATACTCCAGTTAACACTAAGGATGTTGCACAGAACCAGTTAAAGAGCTGTTAGAAAAGAAAATTGATTCATACATGAAGTCCAGATAGTCAGGAAGCGTTGCAGGGTCAGATTACCTAATTAAGAGCTGAAGAGCTTTTTGATCTCACTACTCTTTTATAAAGTGATAAAATCAAAAAATATAGGTGTTTCCCAAGTGTTTGTGACTTTGTGAACCTTGTAAAACTCCATTACTTCAAGGACAGCTGGGCTTTGATGAATTAGTAGTGTAAGATTTAGGAAGCTTCTGTGTTTTTTGCTCAACCCTGAACTGTAATTAGTGAGTCATGGGGCACATTAGGATGAACTCTTGGGCTCTCTGGGTTGGTTTCACGTGTTATTTTTGCTTTTGCAACTTTCTATAATCCTGGAGTTACAAAAAAGTATTCAGCTAAGCAGAAGATTATTACTAAGGGACTGAACAATGTCCTCAGTTATTCAGATTCAGTTTAGGTGACTGGAAGCTTTATTTAGAAAATTCATTTGTGGAGCTGAGATGGCTGTGTTTGAAGCAGCCTTTTGTGTATGCCTGTGTCTACCTACACAGTTTATTGAAGATAAATGAAAGGAATTAAAAGAGAGGCTCAAAGAGTTTATTGGTGTTGTCAGATGTGAATTTTAATCAAGGAGAAATGCTCTTGAAAATTAG
The DNA here is from genome assembly GCF_028551555.1 of Melozone crissalis. NCBI lineage: Eukaryota > Metazoa > Chordata > Aves > Passeriformes > Passerellidae > Melozone > Melozone crissalis. The sequence continues at coordinate 53,063,432 of NW_026535791.1, read as the reverse complement.
GACACTAAAATAGATCAAACTGGGAAAAAGGCCACAGGAAAGCTAAGTAAATTTTATGCAAATTGATAGACCCAATTAAAACCATCAGACTTCATAATAATTGTGCAAGCACAGGTTACAGCTTCTCTATCTATACAGAGATATTAGCTATGTAGCTCGATTCTTTGCTATGTAGATAGAATCAACAGTTCCTTAGAGGAAATCTACCAATTCTGGAAAACATTAACATAAAGGGATATTTTGGCAAAAAAAAGTTCAGTAACAAAAATTTAATATTTGCAAGTTATATACATATACACTCTTTATACATGGACAAAAATGAGTTAGCAAATGCATATGTAATAATATAAGTAGTAATAAAACTTATTATTTATTAGATAGTTCAAATCTGAACTTTTTATACTAGAAAGAGGTTTTTTACCTAAAGAGCAGAGATGGAAATGAATTATAGCTTGCCTGTTTAATTTGCCTAGAAAACTGTGTCTTTTATAGAAAGATACATGTAGTTTTAAAATTTCCAAACTGGTCACCTGGACTCAGTAGAAGACCGCCAATTCAGAAAGAGGATCAGCTTTAAATCTCCATCTCGACACTGCCAAATTCCATTTTTATGAGAAAAAAGACTGTGTCTTGTTTGTTCAATGTGAATGCCTTTGCTCTTTGCTCATGTAAGGCACACTGACCTCAGGGCCTCCACTGAGTTGTGTACACCTTCAGCCATCAGCCAGAACCTGGGACTGTGCCACGTGTTTTTAAGGGTTGACATTGGAATTGACATTTACTTGAGTTATTTAATTTAGGTCTTGCGTATGGCTGGTATGACTAGATCCAAGAGATCAATGAAGACCTGAATAGCTTTTACTTTATTATCATTCTCCTGGAAAAGATCAAACTATTCATCAATTTGAGGCTGTAAAAACTGAGGCCTTGTGAAAAATCCCAGTGTACTACAGCCACAGATATTATAACAAGTACTTAGTAGATACCAATCACAGCAAAATTCAGATATGCATAATTAGTCAAATCAAGCTATTTTTGAAGTCCTTTAGTACTTGGCAGAATTTTTCTCCTAATAGTGCTTCGTGTTCCTTAAATCCAGCCACTAATTCTTATGACTGTCAAGTGCTCCAGTGAGGGTTTATGGAGCAACATGGAAAGTTTTGCACTTTATTAGCTTCAAAGAAACAGTCACTATATACAGCACCAGTGGGTGTTTTTCCTCTTAGTTGCAGTATAAAGAATTTGGCTGTACCTGTTTGCTTTAATGGATACATCTGTTCCTTTTTGGCCTATAAATTTCAATGTCATCCTAATGTCAAATTCAGATGCAAGCCGTGTTTTAAAGTGATAGTGCATGACAAGTTTATGCAATTAAGAGCAGATTTCATTCTTTATAACCGCTTTTGAGAAAATTGTTTTTGTCATGGTGACACATCAAATTCTGTTTAGTTCTTCTGGTTTTAACCCTGTTAGAACCTTACAATTTTAAAGATGATTTCATCTTTCAGCTAACTAAAAATACTCCATTCGAGAGATCCTTCTCCCATCATGTAGTAAAATTGTTTGAAGATGTCTGCTAAGGAGTGTTACCCAATGGGAAGGAATACATTTTATTTTACGCATAAATGTTAAGAAAAAGTTGATGATTTTACATCACATTCACCCAATTTATTTTGTCTCACATATTTAGGTTCCTCTAATAAGACAACACATTTCTATTCTTGGAAGAGTACTCTCCTTCAGTTATGGAGTTTAGTGATGGAATTTAAAACAATCAAAGAGAAGAACATTACATGGAAGTGTCTTTCCCCATTTTCATAGTCCAAATAAGGGCTCATCTTTCAAATCAGGTCATAAACTCATAGCCCAGGCTTGGATTTTGAAGTCTGAGGAAGACTACTGACTACTTCTTTTCATAATTTCACTCCTTGAATGTATTATCAAGATTACCAGTGAACACACCTAAAGCCCCATACTTTTTCAATTGGTTTTTAGATAGATGAAAACCCAATTGACTAATTTTTAAATGTTTTTCAAATTTTGTAACTGTAGAAGGGATTAATATAGCTATAGGAATAAAGGGAATTCTAGTGTTCATGAAAAAGAATTAAAAATAAACATCAGGGTCTACACAGGAGTGGTCTTGTGCAGGGCCAGGAGTTGGACTTTGGTGATTCTTATGGTCCCTTCCAAGTCAGCATATTCTATATTTTTGCTATACTTTTTATATGGGATATAAGTTCACTTGTGCCTGTTTATGTGATTATAGAAATCCCTAAAACAGGATTAAGTGACAAAATCTTGAGAAGTGCTCATTCAAGTCACCCATTAAATGATACTAAACTGTGTTTTATACTTCTTATATGCTTTATTATTCTTCTAGTCCCTATTTTAGGTTAAATAGGTTTTACCAGCACCATGTATTTCTTATAGCAATTTTTTTTACCATTAAACCCACTTGCATTTAAATAAAACCTCTGGGCTTTGGTGGTCGTTTTTTTTTTTGTTTTGTTTTGTTTTTTCTCTTCTTTATAAAACAATTTTTATTGAATGGTTTCAGGAATTTCAATTAATTTTATGTGTACATTCAAATTACTGTCTTTTGAATTGAAACAGGTATAATAGATGTATAAGGAAATAAAGTAAGTGTTTTAACAGATAAATAATAGAGCAGTTTACAAAGCACAAAATGCTTATGATGTTCTACAACATGCTGTATCTTTTATGCACAGATTTGTGATGGAGTTTTAGAATTGTATACTCAGATATTTCATGTATAGGAAAATTCCATAGGGATAATACAAAACTGTGGCAGTTTTCCAAGAAGAGTAGTTTTATTTTTGTTTTTTTAATAACCAAATAATTCATTTGATATGTTAACTTTAGGAAGAGGTATTTTCCTGGTAAATCTGAAATTGCAAGGTAAGGATTTTTTTTCTTCTTCTGCCATGTGCCTTACAAGGATAAATAAACACTGAAGTGCACGAGGGCGTACACGGCCCTAAGTCCGGCTAGCTGAAGGGGTAAAGCGGCCGACGCCCCTGCGCATCGGAAGCCAGCCCCCCTTGGCGTCTTGGCCTCGGGCTGGGCTGGATTGTGGACTTGGGTTCGCGCTGGACGAGACGAGAGAGGAGGCGACCACTTGCTGGGGGTAAAACGTCGGTTTATTGAAGAGCCCACATGCAGCACAGGGCAAACCAACAGGTGGAAAAACCCACAGCAAAATGGCCCCGAACACGGGGGGAGACAGAGTTTTACAGGGAAGGGGTGGAGACGGGAGGGGAAGCCCAGCTAACCAATAGGGGAACATGTGGGGAGGTACATAAGAAAACTGACACAAGAATTTATCCAATAAACATAGAACAAAGGAGGGGTCCTGAGACGTCAGCCAACCACCACCCCCAGAGAGAAGAATGTTCTCGAAAGCAGGGAGGAGTGGGGGGTGATTGACTGGGCTCAGGGAGGAGGAAAACTTTACTTATATGGTGGGATAAGGGAGGAGCAGTTATGTAACTTGGGAGATTGACAATTAACAGGGGCAGGGGTAACCATAGTAACATAACTGCCAAAGGCTCTGTGGCGGGAAAACTGGAGGGGGAAGAACCATTTTACAAAGAACAGGGGGGAACAGTACATAAAATGGGGGAGCAAAAACAAGAAACTTAAAAACACACTACAACATCTCCCCGTTTTTTAACAAATAAAATTAAATGAACGGAAAAGTTCATAATGAACTTAAAATGCAGGGACCCGTGGCTGGTCTTGCCAAGTGCTTTGCAAAGTCCATCGGCCCATGGATGGCGGACAGGTGAAGTGGTGGGCCCCTCTCCATCAGCGGCTCTCACTGCCTCTGAAGAGAGGTTACAGATGCGGGATCGCTTTTTTCCATGGGACCGAGGTGTTACGCGCTTGCACCCGGCACTGTCACTTTTCTCAGGACCAGCTCGCGGATCAGGGGAGCAAAATTCAAAAGTAAATTGAAGAGATGTACTAAAAGGCAAAAAGATAGCAGTTACACATAACATACTTAAACAAATGGTTCTTCCCCGAACAACCACTTCAAAAGAAAAGTGCGAGGGGAAGGAGCTGGAGCAGGGGGTGAATGGGAGGAAACGTGACATAGGAGGTCAAGGGGTGGAGGAGAAGCTGGAGGAGGGGGCTCTTCTGTAACTGGGGGAAGATCTGGAGAGAAAGACAAAGACTGATGGTGTGGTTTCCTCCGCCGACGCCAACAAGCTTGCCGGACCTGTGGCACTGCCTCCCTCTTGGTCCTCTGTTTCGGGACGAAGGGCCTGACCCATTAGATGGAATCCACCTGGGGCCTGAGGGAGTGGACACGCAGGCATATCCCCTCCCCCAGGTTACCAGGTCAAAGGGGCCCTCCGTCTGCCAGGTCTCCAGATCTTTTACAAGAACCAGTGGCCTGGCTTTAGGCTTCAGCTGCTGGTGACTGCCGAAATGCTGGACCACTGGAGGATTTTGGCTGTCAAAAGAGCAATTTAGAAAGTTAAGCGTGTACAATGCCCTTGACAGCCGGACGTGGGGGGTCTCCACCTTCATCGCCGGTTGTTGCCGGGATAAGATCTTCTTAAGGCTCTGGTGGGCCCTCTCCACCATGGCTTGGCCTGTTGGGGAATAGGGGATGCCGGTCTTATGGACTATTCCCCATTGCTGCAGGAAGCTCCACAGCTCCTTGGAGGTATACGCAGGGCCGTTATCTGTTTTTAGGGCCCTAGGGATGCCCAAGACAGCGAATGCCTGAAGCAGATGCTTCTGGACATCCGCTGCCTTTTCGCCTGTGTGAGCAGAAGCATAGATAGCCCCAGAGAAGGTATCAACTGAGACATGGACGTAACACAATCAACCAAAAGATGGGATATGCGTCACGTCCATCTGCCACACCTCGCAGCTCGCCAAACCTCGGGGATTGGCCCCCGAGGCCACAGTAGGCATCTGATCCTGTTGGCATTGGGGACATGTGGCCACTATCGCCTTGGCCTGATCCTGCGTCAGATTGAATTGCCGGACCAGGCCAGGCGCATTCTGATGGAAAAGTTGGTGACTGATCTTAGCCTGGTCGAACACGTCTGGGAGAGGGGCCTGCGTAACAGCAGCCACGGCCAGAGAGTCGGCACGACGGTTGCCTTCCGCAATAAACCTGGGCAGATCAGTATGTGACCTCACATGCATAACATAAAAAGGGTGCTCGTGGTGGGAGACTAGCTCGACGAGCCTGTTAAGCAACTCAAATAATCTTTTGTTGGTGACCTCTTGAAGAACCGCAGACTCAGCTCAAGACACTACACCTGCGACATACGCAGAATCTGTAACCAAATTAGGTTAGGCCCAGGGAACCTCTGGAATGCCCTGACGACTGCGTCCAACTCAGCAACTTGTGGAGAGCCCTCCACAACAACAACATCAGTCTCCCACTGCTGAGTCTGAGGATCCTTCCAAGTCATCACTGACTTGTGGGATGCTCCAGACGCGTCTGTGAAAACTGTCAAGGCATCCAGCGGCTTCCTGCTCTGAACCTTTTTCAGCGATAATTTAAACTCCGAATTGAATAATTTGTGGGCCGGCCGATCTACTGCAATGTGCCCGGTGTAGCTGTCGAGTGCAAACTGAAGATATTCATTAGTTTGCAGCAGTTCTTCAAAGGTCTTTAATTTAAGTTGTCCTGATTCTAATTTAATTGGGATATGTATGCATGCGAAATCACACCCTGCCAGCTCCCTGATCCTCGATCTTGCTTTGAGAATCAGTTCGGCTACCAACTCCTGTGGCCGTGTCATTCTTTTGGACCAATGGTGGCTGAGGAACACCCACTCTATAATTAAGAGGGGGTCACCCAGCCCCTGGTCCTTTACACTGGTGTCCTACTGGTGTATCATGCCATGGAGATGTGGCAATTTTCCCAGTATAATAAATTTGAAGGGGAGGCCCGGATGGTAACGATGGGCCTGCCTGGCCAAAATAACTTGCTGTATCTCCTCCAAAGCCACCTCTGCCTCTGGGGTGAGAGCCCTAGGGGAACTAAGCCCCTTTCCCCCTTTCAACAAATTGAAAAGGGGGGCTAGGTCTTCAGTTGAAATGCCTAGCCAGGGTCTCAACCAATTTAAAGACCCACACAGCTGATGGACATCCGCTAGGGTCTGGAATTCTGTCCTAATAGCCAATTTCTGCGGAACAATGGTCCGCTTTGTGATTTCGAGGCCCAGGTATTTCCAAGGTGGCATCCGCTGAATTTTGTCCTGCTGGAGCTTGAACCCTGCAGCAACCAACGCATTGGTTGTCAGGTCAAGCGCATGGGCAAGCAGACTGTGGTCGGGTGCACACATGAGGATGTCGTCCATGTAATGGTGGATGATGACGGCATCCCCGAGGGCTGTACATATGGGTGACAGCAGCGAAGCGACATATCATTGGCAGATCACAGGGCTGCTCTTAAGGCCTTGCGGAAGTACCCGCCAATGATAGCGCTTGGCTGGGGACTCACGGTTGATGGACGGAACGGTGAACACAAAGCGCGGGGCATCGTCTGGGTGCAGGGGAATCTGGAAAAAACAATCTTTTATATCTATAACTGCCAAATTCCAGTTTTGGGGGAGCATTGCTGGGGAGGGCATCCCTGGCTGAAGAGGACCCATGTCCATTATCTGTTCGTTAATTTGGCGGAGGTCGGTCAGGAGCTGCCACTTGTCTTTATTAGGCTTCTTAATGACAAACACTGGGGAGTTCCAAGGTGACATTGTCTCCACCAGGTGGCCTTTCAGTAACTGCTCCTGAACGAGCTCATTGAGCGCTTTTAATTTTTGCTTGTTGAGTGGCCACTGCAAGACCTGTACTGGTTTATCTGACAGCCAATTCAGCTTCCAGGTCTGGCGCTCCTCAGTGGCCACTGCCCGAAAAACCTGGGGAGCCTTTGGGAGGTCAATTCTGGCTCCCCACTGGGCTAGTAAGTCTCTTCCCCAGAGAGGCTCGGTGTAATCTAAAACGAACGGGCGTATAGAGGCCAATTGCCCGTCGGGCCCCTTAATTTTCACAATGCTCTTAGATTGATTGGCCAATTGAAGGCCCCCAACACCTGAGATTGTGCCCGCAGCGCTTTGCAAGTCCCAATGTGACGGCCACTCCCGAGAGGGAATGATCGTCACATCCACACCTGTGTCCAAAAGACCCCTCAGGATCTTTTTGTCCCCGCCCAACGAGAGCTGACAAGTCAGGCGGGGCTTCTCCCTCCCCACCAGCTGTGCCCAGGCTACTGTCGGAGGCGATGTCCTCTCCACGGAGTTCTTCCAATGATCTTTATCTGGAACCGGAATAGCCTGGGCAATGATCTGTCCCTTAGGGAGGAAGAGTGGGGGTCGGACACAGTACAACCCCACCGCGAAACGGTCCCGGTCGGTAGTTACCAGACCAGGGACGATGTGAATGTCTCGCAGTGTGTGCTTTGTGTCCCCGACGACGGTCCACCTGCAACGTCCAAGTTTCCTCCAGTGACCCGGGTGTTGCAGGTCGACAGACACCAGCTGGATGTCACTACTAGGGAGATAAAAGTCCCTAGTTAGCTGCAGCCTGTAGGGAGAAACAGAGGACATGGTGTTAAGCGCAGATGTAGGCTGAATACCACAGGTATGTGTCAAGTCTGGTATTAAGTAAGACAAATCCGGCAGTGTGTACGGAAGCTCTCTCTCGTCTCCTCCCTCCCCGCTTGTTGTTAAGTGGCCTGCTGCATTTTTGTCTTCGCGCAGGGAGAGGCTGCGCTCCGGGCCTAGTTTTTTGTGCCCTTACTCTCCTCCCTTTCCCGCCTCCTTCTATACTCCAAATAATCTAATCGCATCTGGCATTGAGGCATCCAATGCCCTGTCTTGCCACAGAGGTGGCAGGGGTGGGTGGCTGTTGATCTTCTGCCGGACCCGGGTGTTGGGGGTCCGGCAACGGGGGCAGCTTCTATATCAAAGAAGTCCGGTTCGGGGTCCTCTGCAAAAGCCACTGAGGCTCTTTTAGGCCGCGATGGTAGGGATACCTGGCCTACCACGGCCTCTATCATGGCCTCCACCGTGGGCCGGGGACTTCGAGGGAGCCTCCTGATGGCCTTCCGACACTCTAGGTTGGCGTTGGTATACGCCATCCTCCAGAGCATCTTTTCCCTGTTGTCGTCCTCGGTTGCCTGCGCCTCCACATATCTGTAGAGGCGCTCGATGAAAACCATATAAGGCTCTTGCGGCTCCTGCCGGACTTCATCGTCCTCCCATTGGGAGGTCACCACCTCTAGCTTATAAAAGGCCCGCTCAGCTGCTTTTGCGGTCTCTACAAGCTGAGGCAGGAACAAGGCCTTTGCTTGAGCTACCCCCTCTGCCCGCTGTCCCTCGCCCAAAAGATGTTCTTGGGAAATTGCCAAACCGTCCGTGTCATGAGACACTGAAGGATTCCCCCAAAGAATCGGGAGAACCTCCACTATCTCCCTCCTCCATTCCCCCACCCAGACCCTAAACTCCATGGGTCTTGTTAAACTGGAGAAGAGGGCCCTCAGGTCCGCCGGCACCAGATCTCCCTGTGCAAGGGCATTCCAGAGCATACCCCGGAAGTATTCAGACCGGCGGGAGTAGTCCTTCTGCGCCTTGCACAGTTCCTTAATCCGGGCCTGTGCTAAAGGCACCCACTGGGCCTGAGAGCTCCCCTCCCCGCTGAGGTGGTACGTAACCGGAGCGGCTTCCAATAAAGGCGCCTGCCCCGGCTTCCAGTCATCCATCTCCCCCCCACCCCGAACACAAGGCGTGAGAACCGGAAGGGGGAGCGTGGGAACCGGAGTTGGAGGAGGTTGAGGCGGGGTCTGGCAATGGGGCAGGGCGAGGGAGTGGGCGTGGCACACCGCCCCTCTCCGCCTCCTTGATGAAGTTCGGAGGCGGAGCAGAGTATGAAGGTGGAGCAGGGGAGGAGTAAACAGGGGGCTGAACCGGGGGAGGAACCTGGGGAGGAGCCGACGGAGGATCGGAGGGCGGAGAAATGGAAGGAGCAGAGGGAAGAGATGGGGGAGGGACGACCGAAAAAGAGGTTGGGTCCAGGGGAAGGAAGGAGTTGGCATCAGGGAGGAAAGGGTTAGGAGGAGAAGAAAGAGCCCTGGTGGGAGCGGCCGCGTGGCCGCCGCCATCTCGGGCACCAAGGGACCCCTTTTGAGGGTCTTCGCAAAACCGAACAACTTTGGGGTTTGAAACCGGGGACTTGGGGACCGGGGTAGAGGGTAAGGGAAGAGAAGGAGCCTGGCCAGGGCTCCTCGAAGGGGGAGGCCGAGCCGGTCGAGGGGGAGCAGGGGTAGGATGGACCCCCTGCCTCTGGTCGGCCTTCAAAATCCCTCTTGAGGGCTCTTGCCTACGGGACGAGGGAAAGGTTTGGGGGACAAGGGCAACTGAACGAGGAGAACGAGGGGACAAACCAGAAACCGTGGGACTTTTCTTAGGCTCCACAGGCCTGCGGAGTGTCGCATGCACTCTGCGCGCGCAATACGCCACAGTGGCCAGTTTTGTCTCCCCGGAATTTATGGCCTCTTCTAATTTTGCCACAACGGCTGCCCAAAACCACGGCTCTTTTACGCGTTCCAGGGAGACCTCGGGAAACCTAGAAAATACCCACTTAACTAAACATTTTAACTCCTGCTCGCGGGCTTTTTGACCACCCCCAAGCAACAAACCCTTCACAACATAATAAACCTCCTTCTGGGATTTTCCCAAGCCGGCACCCATTGCGCCTTTCTAGAGCAGAAACTGCTGCCACTAGAAAGGGGGAAAATCCTCTGATGACGCAACCGCACGCCCGGGAAACAACGAGAACTTAAACAATGAGCCGCCCCTGCCCCCCCCACTGCCCCAAAGTCTGGGTAAACAGCCGGAGGGAAAAAAGGAAATTGGGTGATGGGTCCGGCCCCACGTCTGAGGAAATCCGGCACCCAAAGGGAAGAGAAAACAAAAACGGCGCGGGGGCGAGGAAAAACCTCAAGTAGAGAAGGCGGGGGGTAGGTCCCCAACGCAGGGCATATACCCCTAGGGAAAGTTAAAAAGGCAGAGGGGAAGCCAGAGAGTCCCCAGGACGGGGCCCGAACTCACCAATCCTGCAGCGGTGACAAAAAAAAAACCAGGCGAGGGTCACTCATCTCGGGGAGTCGTCCTCTGAGGGTGCGAGGAGTCCCGACTCCCGCCGGGGAGCGCTGCTTCTAAAACGGAGCCTGATACTACCCGGGGTAGTCTGGCGTCCAGAGGGTAAGTAAATCCCAACTCTGCAGGGTCCAGTCCGTGGTCAAAAGTCCACTTCGTCGGCCCCCACGTTGGACAGCAAACTGCGCGAGGACGTACACGGCCCTATGTCCGGCTAGCTGAAGGGGTAAAGCGGCCGATGTCCCTGCGCATCTGAGGCCAGCCCCCCTTGGCGTCCTGGCCTCGGGCTGGGCTGGATTGCGGACTTGGGTTCGCGCTGGACGAGACGAGAGAGGAGGTGACCACTTGCTGGGGGTAAAACGTCGGTTTATTGAAGAGCCCACATGCAGCACAGGGCAAACCAACAGGTGGAAAAACCCACAGCAAAATGGCCCCGAACACGGGGGGAGACAGAGTTTTACAGGGAAGGGGTGGAGACGGGAGGGGAAGCCCAGCTAACCAATCAGGGAATATGTGGGGAGGTACATAAGAAAACTGACACAAGAACTTATCCAATAAACATAGAACAAAGGAGGGGTCCTGAGACGTCAGCCAACCACCACCCCCAGAGAGAAGAATATTCTCGAAAGCAGAGAGGAGTGGGGGGTGATTGACTGGGCTCAGGGAGGAGGAAAACTTTACTTATATGGTGGGATAAGGGAGGAGCAGTTATGTAACTTGGGAGATTGACAATTAACAGGGGCAGGGGTAACCATAGTAACATAACTGCCAAAGGCTCTGTGGCGGGAAAACTGGAGGGAGAAGAACCATTTTACAAAGAACAGGGGGAAACAGTACATAAAATGGGGGAGCAAAAACAAGAAACTTAAAAGCACACTACAACACTGAAGCAATTAATATATTGCACTGTCATATAAAACTAGGGTAGCATGGTATGGAGCTCATTATGCTAGGATGAAGAGATTCTATTTAGTTACATTCCTAGTAAATTCAATGAGGCTCTTGCAGGTGTTTACTTTTAAGCTAACTGGGTCCAAGGTTTTCTGTAAATTATAAATAGTTATCTATGGGCTTTAGATTTCCATCTTCTAAATCCACTTCTGCTGCCTTTGTTTGTGCTGAAAGACACAATTAGAATTCCTGTGCAGTAAAATGCTTCTCAGTATTCCTGATAAAGGAAAATCCATCTATTTCAGTCACAAAAACATAAATAAATAACTAGACCCTGTATTTGCATGTGTTTGTAGAGATTCAATTTGACTTTTAGATATCTTGGTTGAGATGTTCAATATTAATAGGTACTCAATTCAAAGATTAAGCTCTGAGCTCCAGCAAACAATGGGGGATGGGGGTAGGAGTAGGTGACTGGATAACACTTTGTTGTCACTTGGGGTTATACTATGTGGTATGGAAAGGAATTTCTTGAAGCATTTTCTAAGCAAGGTGTTGGATAAACTGACAGACCACCTAATATCCTGAATTTACTTGCTTTCCAATCCTGAAAAACACATTTATACCTATTCAAAAGGAATACTCTCTAGTTTATTACACCAAGATGGGTGCTTGCAAATTCAGTGAAATGAACTGGATCACAGTTTCAACTTCCAAAAACCATTTCCCTGCCCCCCCCACCAAACTGTTCAGGAAAAAGGAAGGTATACTTTCCTTCTCATTCCCTGACTTCCACTGGGAATTGATGGCTCAATAGTGCAAACCCAGTAAGCTCCTTTTCCCTGTTTGAAAAGAAATTCCCTTCTGGGATTTACGGCACAGAAAATGGCAGATAGGAGACGGCTTTCTCCTTCCCACTGTAGACTCCTTAGTGAAAATTAAAGCCACACAACAAACTAGCAATTATCTTTCTTTCACAACCTTCAAATGGAGATATTTCAACATACTTTTTTTTTTTTTCCTGGGTAAAAGATGTAGCTCTACATACAAAGAAGCAATATAGTCCTTTGTTATTGAAGACACAGGTCTTTTAGTTATGCACTCACTGTATGGGCAGTCAACAGAACTATTTCCTAAGTAATTCAGAGGGTGAGCTAATAGCTTATTTTTTTCTAAAAGGTATGTGTTGTGTTGCAGAGATACAAGGACATATTATACCTTTTTTTAAGACTTTTTATCAGGAAAAGCAGTGCTAGACAACTTTGTATTCCACTAAAGATATTGTTAAGGTTGTAATGAGAAGTGATGCCACAGTTAATTGAGTGAATCCTGATATTTTAAAAAAAGAAGTAATTTTCCTTCCCCTTTCTTGTCCATAAAACAAGTATTAAAATATTCAGCAAAAGTAATACATACTTTCTTATTAGAAACTTCATAGTATTTGCATTTTACTAGCTTGGTTTCATGCCCTTGAATAGCTTGGAAAATGAATTGATGAATATACTTAAATGCCAAACTTATCACTAGGCCTGTCAGTTCCTGAAAGAAGCACCTACAAACTGGTATGACGAGAGAGATTTTCCAATTCACCTTGGATATGTCCTCTTATGTTGATACTTACATGAATAGCCAACAGCACTTTTATGTGGATGATATATGACTTACATATAAAACTGAGCCAGCCATGTGTCTTCTACCTACTATGGATGAAATATTAGGCAAATCTTCAAGATCTTGCTTTTTTTTCATTTGAACATTCATAAAACTATATTACTGACAACTGAAAGTGCAGTCACGTAATAAAAGCAAACTAGCATTTATCACAGATACAGAGCTTTTATCAGTTCAAGGTCATATTAAAAAGTTACTCATCTTCTTTTATCATATTTCAGAGTGCATGAAGGCTAATATGATTAAGTGTTAATGAAGAATTATATTTGTAGGTAAAAAAGCAGCAGTCACTACATAAGAAAATTTTTATCCAGAATGGTGCTATCTTTCAGATGTGAATATATATATGAAAATGAGATGCTGAAATTTCTCCCTACCTCCAAAATTTGATTTTTGTCCAGAACTCAGCCTCTTTTCAAAATCTTCTTAGTGTGAGTAAAATACAGTCCAATACATTCGTACTTAATCTCTCAAAAAATACTAATTAATCTAAAATTTCGTAGAACTTCAGGTGTGTAAATTAAATTCTAACATTTCCTGAAGCCTCTTCATAACTTTAGTTATCATTTATCTCCATGAGTTTAGGCAGTCATCTCAAAAATCTATTTTAGACTAATTTCTAAAACCATGGAGATATATAATGTCATCCTGTGAGACTTTTGTATGCTAAAACCCTGAAACCTCTTTTACAGAGTTAAGCTTAGCTCAATAGAAGTTCCATGTGGCAGAGTAGAGCTACTTAAATAGGGAAAGACAACATTAGGAAAGCATTTAGATCAAGTCATTCATGAGAAGAAGCAGAATGCTTCTATGTGGAGGCTTTTGAAATGTGAACAAATATTGTGGCACCACGTGCTTCAGAACATGCTCACTTTCCAGTCAGTTGAATAACGTTGTCTATACCAGCAAAAATCAGTGAATGAAAAGATAAATGCATAACAAAAGGACTCCACTATGGGGGAATTCCCTTAAGAAGTTAAAAATCCTAGATATTTCACAAAGTGATGCACTACATTTGTTTAAACAACAATTTTGTTTTGGACTGGGTATCAGAGGGAAAACTTGAGACATGCAAACAAATTGGAAATAAAACTGATGCTACTGCTTATCAGGTTAAGATCAACATCCTCATCCAAAGTAGAGAATAATATAGTTTATAGTCTTAGAAAGAAAACATATCTACAGATTGCCCAGACATAATGTTGTTGCTATATGTTGTTAGTTATCTCTAATGAAGTGAAGGTGTAACATAGGTTTCTTTTGATAAAAAGAAGTAAAAAAAGAGCAGGTAATATTTACCTTGCTAATCTGATAATGCATTCTCCAAATACTCAGGAACTGATTAGACTCAGGCCATAATAATTTCCTAAAAGAAATGAATATTTTCTAAGCAGAAAGGACAATTTCCTGCTTGAAAATAAGTCAGCAGTTTAGTAAAGGATCCTACTCCTTTCAAGTCAGACTCTTAGGCTGAACTTTGTTTTTTTAAAGAGGTTTCCTTTTCAAGCACTCCTGATGAAGTGAGTTTGTTTCTTTTTCTTTTCCTCTTCTACTATTTTGATTTCAGGAACATAATAAACTAAAAAATATGGCTTTTAATTCAAAACACATACATGGAAGAAAAGGCTATCGGATTATTTTAACATCAAACTCACAGTGATCTTCCTTTCTTTTTACCACCGGACTTTATGTTACCTGAACTTTTCCTACTTTATATCTTTTCATCATATATTAAAGAATACCAGGAAGAAAATGGCAAGCCAGAAAACGTGCTCCTGTCACAAATAGAGAAATTCACTATAATTTAAGGCTAACTAAATTTCAAGAGGTAATTACAGCGAAAGGTCAACATATCTGAACACTACTAAAGAGATCCCAGCAGCACAACAACATAAACAAGTATTTGATTTTTCCACAATAGTGTTCTAGAAGTCAGGTAACATTTAAAAATATCTGAATTTTGAAAGGAAGTTATTACCACCAAAAATTTTCCATGAAACCCTCTAGAATAGGGCCAGGTGCTGGAAGAACATGAAAAGGTCATTGATGAAGCTATTTGTAAATTGCAAGGACAGTCACTCAAACTGGGACAAACTTGATTAACATGGAGTTTGTCAAGACTGGATATATAAACAAATTGGAACTGTCAGTGGTAGTAACTGATAAGATCTCAGATTATTAAACTGGAAAGCTCTACTTATGTCCCAGATAATTTTTTTACAAATTTTTGACAAATGATTTTTGGTATTGAAACTTCCACTTATTTCTTTGATACAAGGCCAAAGAAAAGGAAAACCTCACATGTTTCTTTCCTTTTTTTTAAAAAAAAGGATTCAACCTAAATTTATATTTAAAAGTATTTTTTTGTTATTTTCTCTCTTTTTTTCCAATTCGGTCTATTTCTTTTGCTGAACGTATTTAATAATTACTCTTTTATTATCCAAGATGTGATATCTTTCGACATGTGTAAGATTTTGCAATGAATGTTAATGCATATCTTCCTGAGAACATATAGGAAGATATCTCTTTTGGCAATTTGGTATCCCAGTAATGGAGATTTTGAGATATGGCTTTTTTTTGCAAAATATTCTCTGCTTTATCTTTCCGAAAATTAGAGTAAGGACATCACCAGTTTCATCTTCCAAGTCTTCAGATGTTTATCTTGAGACAGCCTTTGACTGTGCTCAAGCTCAGTCACATCCAATCATCAGCTTTTATCATCAGGGCTTCAACACATCTGACATGGACCTTGATTTCCCAGGTGATGCTAAAGACAGTACAAGATTTCAAATAAACAGAAAATAAGCTGCAACAGCATGCGAATGAGAAAGCTAGCTCCCTTGAGAAAAACTCATGAATACTTCAGAGAACAGAAAGTGCAGGGTGTTATTATATTTTTCTTCCTCAAGCATAATTATTTTAATAAATTGACAGTTTGGAAAAGAGGTTTTTTCTCATTCTGCAATGGCATAGGGAAATGTAAACTGAATTTCTGCAGGGGTGTATAAGTTGCAATGCACTGGGCTATAATGAAGAAGCTTCATTTTCAATTCATCGGATGCCTTCATCCAAGGAAATCTTCTTTTAGCAAATTGAGTAAATATGCTGATTAATATTCAGTGCAGTAGTAATTCACATTTTAATATTAATTCATAGTGTTTATACTCATCAACAATGTTGGAATACATTTACCAGAGATGCCCCTAAAAAGATAAGCATGTTGTATAACTTTGCAGGCACACAGGTTATCTTTCTGGAGAGTGCATCTTCCCATTTGGTTACATATTTTGTGAAAGAAAAGTGAAAGGGGAATATGTTCCCAGAATTTGGCTTTATGTAAAGGTTGTTTTGAATTTTTTCAATGATTATCATCTAAATTTTCCTTTATAAGGCCTATTTGGCTTCATAATCTAGCATTATGTAAGTAAGTGATGGATTTCCCATAAGAATTAACAATGTCTGCACTTGCAAACACATGCGAGTAGGCAGCTTGCAAAGCAAGGTACTGCAGGAACTTGTATCATTACTATCTCAGTGCAGAAATCCATACTGGAGTATTCTACTTTAAATGAAAAACATGGCAGAAGAGAATTCTGAGCTTGAAACACTAATGAAGAATTTTAACCCTTCAGGTTGTTAGGTAACTTAAGTATACTAGATAATTTTAATGTCTCTCACTCACACTTCCTCTACAGTTATCCAAAACTTTTTTCACAAAATATAAGAAAAATACATTGAACTAAAAATTAAACTCCATCTAAGTGTTACAAGTAAAAAAATATAAAAATTGGAGCTATTAGGAAAATTAAATTGTGAACAAATTTCCCCCAACTGTTTAAAACTGTTTCTAACCTCCAAGACACAATGTCATCAATTAGATTCACAGAATAAGCTCAGGCAAGGAATATTCCTTTATTCTGAAACTTTGTACTCCACTTAATTCTCAGTTTTCATCTGCAAAAGTCATACTTTGAAAAAGACTCTCATGCAGAAAAAATATAGGGCTTTTTTATCTATGAAAGTATTTTTAAATAGATATTCATGTTTTTTGTTTTTTTTTTTTTTTCTTACAGACACTGTTTAATGATAATATAAGCCTGGAGAAAAGCAGATACAGAGGTGACCTTATCACTCCCTATAGCTTCCTGAAAGGTGGTTGTAGTCAGGTGGGGTTGGTCTCCTTCTCCAGGCACCAACAGAACCAGAGGACACAGTCTTAAGCTGCATCAAGGAAAATATAAGCTGGATATTATAAAAAAGTTTTTTTTTTCAGAAAGGGTGATAAAGTTCTGTAATGGTCTTCCCAGAGAATTGGTGGAGTCACCATCCCTGGATGTGTTTAAAAAAAAGACTGGATGTGGCACTTGGTGCCATGGTTTAGTTGAGGTGTTAGGGCATGGGTTGGACTCGATGATCTTGAAGGTCTCTTCCAACCTTGACATTCTGTGAATTCTGTGGAAGTATGGTTCTAAGTAGATTATGAAGGATTGAAGACTCCTATCAGTGTAGAAAAGCTCAGAAATGAAATGTTGATGAAATTAGACACAAAAAGAATGTAAAAACAATTTACAGAGGATATAATGTTCTTATTTTTATGTATCTGATAATGTCTTTAACCAGACAAATACTTTTATTGAATGATATCCTGAAGTTATCAATGAGCATTCTATGAAAATACATCAAATTGTCATATAATGGTCAAAAAAAGAGATGCACTAAGGAATTATTGACAAAAACTCTTAAAAATTACCAGAAATACTGAAACGAAATATAGAAACTATATTATGTGGCCTCCATTCGAATATGTTAACCACAATGTATATAGCCCATCTGAGTTAGGTATAGACAAAGAGTTAAGCAGTTAAAGATAGAACCACTTTAAGGGAATAGCTAAATTAAAAACATTCTCCAGAATTTAGTTAGAGAAGATATGATAAGCATAAGATCATGTATGTCATTAAGATACCGACCACTTACAATTGGTCACTTTCTCCTCAAATGCAGAATGCTTCAAAGACATTGTCAGGCTGCAGATTCAAAATAGGAAGCCCCTCACAGAACACAGAGGTAAACTGTGAGTATCATGACAAAGTCATTACAGAGTTCCAGAATCCATATTCTCGGTGTTGAAAATTCTGCTAACTACACAATATAGAATATCAATCCAGACAGGGATATTGCATGGAAAAATCAAAACAAATAATGTTGTCTCAAGGGGCTCAGAGAAGAATCTTCCTGTAAACTCGTTAATGGCCTCATAAAAAGAAAAAAAAAAAAAAGAAAAAGAAGTTGTTTTTCCTCTCCTACCCCGATATTCTTTCTTAGTCCTTAAATATTGGACTGATACTGCTGGGCTGGGTTAATCTTGCATCTAACCCAGTACATTCATTTTTACATCTCATGGAAATTAAAATCAAGAAAAATCAATTCCTTAATTTTATGTTTTGCATTATACAAAAGAAAATGAGCTGCACTTTGCCATTCTGCCTAGTTTCATAAAAGGGTTTTCTTCAGCGGTTGCTTAAAGGAGAAATGTAAATAAATCACATAATTTTTCCTAATAAGTCTTTCCTTCAAATTTTGTTCTGTAAAATGCAGAAAGCAGTTTATGAAATGTACTCGATATGCATTTGGTTTAGACTGTCTAGACAGAGTACCTGGACAAGTGAAGATTTTCTGGGAAGTATAGAAGTTACAAAGGTAACTTGATTCTCAAAGTTTAGGGATGTTTCTTAGCCATAGATTTATTGAGCTGCAGGACGACAAAAGAATTTAGTATATTGTTTTTCCTGCCCTGCAATTATTCCGTCTGTTCTATTGGAAAATGAGGGAATTTCTCTAGGTTGTTAAAATTTGCTTATTTTTCACAGAGAAAAATAAAGAAATATAAGCACATGTATCTTCTACGATCCATCAACATTGTCTTTAGAGATTTCCTAAAATTAACAGTTAACCTAGAGCCTTGAAAATTTTCTACTTTTTTCTTATTATTAATAACTAATCAGCTTTAAATTATTGTAGTTATATTTTTAAAATATTTTAGTTACACATCTAATTAAGACAATATTCTAAACAGCATTGCAGCATGAGTGTAATTTCTATGCAATTCTAATTTCTGCACATCTTTAAATAATTAATTTTAGGGGGGTTTTTTATTATCATAGGTATCATTCTAGTAACATATAGAAAAAAAAAGTAATATTTTTTCCAAGACTCTTCTCAAGTACGTTCATCAATAACTTAATATACTTGATAACACAGATAAGTAAATTATGTACTTAATTTAGTCTTGCAAAAGGGCTAATGATCTTATAGGTCCAAAATAACCCAAAATAGCCCAGTGCTCTGAGGGAAAAGCTGGGCCTTACTGTCCCTGTCCAGCACACCCAGAGCTTCTCCCCACCCCTGCTCAAGGCCCAGGACTCCATTCCAGCCCAGCCACCCATCCCTTCCCCCAGGAATATTTCAGGAAAGTTGGTCTTGGTCTCCAGTCCCATCACCTCTTGTCCCCACCTGGCCCAAGGCCTTGGATCATCACTTGCTGTGCCTGGGGACATCAATGCCCCTTTTACCAGAAGCCATCTCTGTCTGCTGTTGGTTTCATTTTTAAGGTATGTTATTAACAACTGAGATTAGCTCAGAGAACAAGAGTGTGGTACTAATACTGTCATCATTGCCAGATGGACTTTTTTCCAGTGGCTACTTAGCCCAGTATTATACAAGACTGAAATAAAGCAAACATTCTCCTATGGTACTCTTATAGCGGTTTTCAGGTCGTATGGAAAGGAAAAAGCTCTAAGTAATAAAGTTTCATAAAATATAGGTTCCCTTTCAGAATTTTGGGTAACATTTTAAATGAATGATTGAAACATTGAAATGTCATGCTGGTTTTTATTATATTTGTAAACAGGCAAAACCAAATGCATATTTATATTGGTTTTTCAACTATGAAAGTCTCAGAGGATCAGCACTAGCACCTACCTATCATTACACACTTACTCATTCCCATTTTAGAAACAAAAGAGAAAGTATTTTTCAATATTGTCATATATCTAGCATGTCAAATATATTTATTATTTGCATATGTAGAGAGTAGAGGATCCAATCCAAAGCTCATCAGAATTGTTTAGTCAAGGACTATCAATAGTTTTGAAGGTATTTTTCCCAAATTTAGAATGCACTTGCAGAAAACTGCTTCTCAGTCTTCATAAGACTTTATCAAGGGGAGTAAAATGGTTTTGAAAAAATGAGGTGGTGTAAAGTTTATGGCCACATATCTGAAATCTGGTCTCTAGTAGTCATAAACTAACAAGGTGTATTACCAGACCAAAATGCATTTAACTTTTGTGGATTTTTTAGACTAAAAAAATCTTTTAGGACACAATATCATCTTAACTAGAAGCCTAGTTACTGATTTTCTGAATGTTTCATATTATTAGTTTGAAGCATCAATGATTGAATTGAAAATGATTTGGCTGAGATCTGTTTAGAAACACGTAAATGTAGGGCTTAAATGGCACTTTATAATACCAAGAGATATGCAAGCATTTATTAATCTGAAAGATAATGCTGAGTATTACTGAATGGTGCTGTCAGAAGACAATCAACCTAATGGATCATTCTTGTTGAAATAACAAATTGCTGTATAAGTGAAATATTTACAAAGAATGGTTAAATTCTTACAGTTGAATCATAGTGTAGATATCACTGCTAAATCATGAAAAAATGCCTGTAAAAACAGCCATTCAGATCTGTCAAGTAAATAGATTGACTGCTACTTCTAAAAATTACTCCTTTCAAGCCTTGTGAAGCAATATTTTAGGGAAGGATTTCTTTCTCCTAATTGGTGCATAGAAAAACCAAAAATATTGTGCACAGCATCTATCAACTCATTCATTGCCTGATAAATTATCAACTCATTAACATCACAAAACAAACAATTATACTTCCATTTTCCATGGGGAGTACTTGCAGTGTTCAGTCCACAACAGCTGGTTTCCACAGCAGCTACCCCAAGATCCCAATCTGCCCAGTTTGTAGCACCAGGGTCATGTGGATCTCTGAGGCTGCATCTGCACTCCCACAAGCTCTTCTTGTCACACACATTTATAAACAGAAACAGCTGTCTCCAGGAGCTGATCCAGACCTACAGTCTCCCCAGAAGCTGAGACTCAGGCTCACATTCCTGAGGTAGCAGCTCTGCCCTATGGTTTCAGCTGTAGCTGATTTCCAGAGCCTTTGTCTCCTTATCATTTCCCTCCAGAATTCTAGTCTCCCCTACACCTGGAATTCAGAGATCTTGTGCCAGCTGCTACTGCTTGAAATTTCTTTATGAATGGCACATGCATATATGCACAAACAGAAAATTAAGGTAACCCAAGGGAAAATACACACACCCCAGTGTCTCCTGGTATCAGCACCCAGCTCCTGGCTTAAGCACTCAGTACTGTGGCAGAGTGGGTGTTCATCCCTCTCACATAGGCATAACAAGCAGGAAGCTCTTGCCCATAAAACCCTCCTGATGGAGTTTATTTAAAAGGGATTTTTTTTTTTTTATTAAGGAGAGGTAGCCCTGGCTGATACAGACACAGCTGGGCACAAGGCCTGACCACCCTCTTTTCACACCTCACTAGCTTCTTTATTCTCTTTCCCCTGTTTCCCCACTCTGATCCCTCCTTTTGCTGAATTTGCTTCTATAATATCCCCAGAAACATTCCATTCATTTTGCACAGTCCCAAAATACTTTTTGCCAGCCTCACCTAGCATGCCCTGTACACTGCTAGGTAATAATCTAAAGCCTGAAAGAGATTTTGTGGAGAATTTGTCTGGCCCCTCCAAGTAACTTTCATAGTTGGGCCCAGGGCTGTTTTTCCCCTTTTTGACAGCTGCAAGAGTGGCCAAGTCAGGGTGGTCTGTTTGCACAACTCAGGTTATTGGAGCTCCTCTTCTGTCTTGTCTTTTCCATAACTTTGTGGTTATGGTGAATAGGCTTATAGTATATAACCTAGGAGCAGCCTAAGAGAATGCAGTTTTTGAATCACAGGTCTTGAGTATCTCAAAATTTCTTAAATCAATTTTTCTTGTTTCAGCACCTGCCTGGAGTGATGGACATCACTGTGGGGGACAGGGTGCTTTCCCAGTCTGGCTGAGGATGTCCAGATGGATAGACCCTGGTAAAACATCAATGTCAATCCTGAATAAGTCAGCATCTGCCTACCACTTCCTAGCAAAGATCACAAACCATTCAGTCTACCAGAATAGGATCTTACCCGCCTAACCTAAGCACTTCATGTCAGTGCTGTACTGTAGAAAGCACATTTTACAGCAAGTGCCCAGGTATCCTGTTGGAGGGAATGGGACAGGGAGACTCCTTTGCTGGCACCAGGGGTAGGCTTTTCTGCCTGGGGTCGTTTCTGGTTGCTGAATGTAGTTTAGTATTCTACTGCACAGCATTGAAGGCAATAAGAGGTTGCAGACTACTTCCTCATTTAAATGTTTTTTATGAATAAATACTCTTCTACCTGTAGATGAAAAACTATGCTTTTTCTACCTTTTACAAACGTCGTTCATATCACTTTCCTTTCTGCATGGGTTTATTTTTTTTTTTCTTTTGTGTTTTGTTTTATTTTTTCTTTTGTTAAATATTTCATCTATTTTAAATAAACACTTTTCTGGTGAACGTAATTTACTGTGTTCTTAAAGCTTAGAAAAAAATGACTTCTCTGAATAAAGATATTTGCATAAAGATATTTAAAATATTTGCTAAAATAACATTGTTTTTTCAAGCACTGTAGTGGGCCTAGTGATCATTAAATCAGAAGAAATGAAATTATAAAATAAAAGCAGTCCAGGGTATTAATTTTTGAACTTAAAGGACCAGGAATGAGTGTCTGCAGAAAGGAATGGAAAGTATGTTGGAAAGTAATCGCAGGTCTTAAAAGTCACAGTATAAATAACAATGAAAAAGAGTTTGAATCTGAAGAAACACTTATACCATATAATGAAAAAATATATTTTTGGTATTTACTCCATGCCATATCTGTAAAGTAAATTCTGTGTGGTGATATTTCAAAATATCTGCTGGGGCTTTGATCAGTCAAGAAAATTGATATGATATTGTATAATGGGAGTATGAACATGGGTCTAGGCCCACAGTGGGACGTCACTATCCCATTTTGTGATTATACTCAGAAAAGTCACTTCAGTACAGATATCAGACAGCAGGAGCAATAAGCTGTTTTTTCTTCTAAGAAACATAGAGAAACAGCAAGTAATATTTTCTGTAATATGGTAGGAAAAAATTTCAAGTGTGAAATACAGTTAATTAAATAATCAAAAGATTATTATTAGAGAAAAACATCCTCTTCCACTTTCCTTATTCAAATGTGCAAATTACTTCTATGACACAAAAATATCCTACTTCTTTGAAATAAGTGAAGAAGAAGGAAGAAACAGAAAAATATGAAAATACAAATTCTATGGGCAGTAACAGAAGTGTAAATGTGCTAACCTTTACTGAAATCAAATGTTCTATAGAGGATTTGTATAAATGAGACATGGAAAAAATGGACATGACACCTTTGCAAAATCACTAAGTTTTATTTTCAGACTTAAACAGGTTACCATGAGGTTTAAACATCTGAGAGTTGGAAAATAGTAATTTTCATTTTCAAAATATTTAAACCCCACCCTAAATCATTAAAAAAGCTAGTTTATCTCTTTTTTCTTTCTCCCTAGTTTCCCCCACTTTTTGCCCCTTCTTTTTGCATATTCTAAATGCAGTGTAGACCTATTTTAATAAAATACCAAAGCTTCCTTATTTGATGTACTAGTTATGTCACAGCCAGCCTGGTCAAGCTGTGTTAAGGTACACAGACAAGAGATTCACATTGGATTTCAACCACAGAATGAAGATAAATGACTTGGTGCATTTGAGAGGGAATGTCCTGTGGGACATGAACGTGAAATTCACTGGTAATGAGTATAGCTATGGCCTGTGGTCAATACAAAAAATGATGAAAAATAAATCTTCATGCTGGCTCTCTTAAGGACACATGATATAGGCTGTGTGATATCAGACCAACGGAAAATGAAGAATTCTCTGGAATGTGAGCTGTCTAAAGCTATTCTTTTCAGGCAAGACCAAAAATCATGATGCCATACCCTGCCATAAGTGAATAATAAATATAATTATATAATCAATATAACTGAGGAAAAAAATCCAATATTATTTTTGCATGAGATGCTGATATAGCAAATTCTGCCACAGATGCCATGTACTGGAACACAAGTTCTTTGTTACAATCAGAGAATGCTCTTAGTTCATACTGTCTTTATACCTGTGTCTGTTGTGAATTACTAAGTGGGAATAGGAAAATAAAGACCAAATTATTCTTTCTAATAGAATCTCCACAAAGTTTTTATTTTGTTGCAGTGCTCTTTTGTAAAGTTTTATAAGAATATGTGTTGGAAATAAGGATCTTGAAAGGAAATGCCATACAACATGAATTATGATTGTGTATATAAAACTACACTATGCAGAATGACTTTCAAGAGGTCAAAGATCTTGAAAATATTTTTTAGAAATTAATACTCCTACCTTTTATCCATGAATGATGGACAGCCTCCTGCAATTCCTAAATTATGCCTCCTCAATTAATAAAAATGGTTTTGGTTTACATTACACAAATCTCACGATACACTACAAGCAGCACTGCTCAGCAAGATCTTGTGTTTATATTATCATGAAATAGAGGATTTAAAATAATTATTTGCTTAAAAAAAGAGCTGAATAAATAGCAGAATAACCTCTCTTTCTTTTACAAGACCAAATAACTTGATTGCAGCTCTGTGAAAAATTAATTTAATTATCATTTTCCTTTAGTAATTTTTTAATTAAGCGCATACAATGATAAATCTACAGTACACCTTGCACAGCATTACAGAAAATATCATTTCATATGACAGGTAAATTCATATATGCTCTAGGTTTTTTTCATATTGTGTTTAAAGTCTTGTTTTTCTATTGTCAATTTTTTTTCTTTCTTTCATTATTCATTTTTAAAACAGATTGAACTATGTCACCTGGAAAGACCTGTCAGATAAAACAACAGCTATTTCTTTTCCTGATATATCCAAGACTCTGCAACTGCAGAGTATTGGCACAGCTTCCAGAAAAGTTATTGTAGGTCATGGTTCACAAACAGTGTGGTTACCAGAAAAAGATTTGGATTAGATGTAGAATCTAAAGAAGCATTTTAAAAGTTCTTTAGAAGGGATGAATCTTCTAAAGTGATCTACAGTATTTGACTGACCAATTTTATTTCAGATATATTTGATATATCTATGAAACTATACCAAATTTTTTCTCACTCCTAACTTAATTATTTTCTATTCCTGGTTTATTTCACATGCACATAATTCTTGACCAAAGTATTCACTTTCTGTTTTCTATTCGAAAACAATCAGTAGAAAAAGAGTAAAACAGAACAAGCCTTAACCTGGGGCAAAGTGTGCAGGAAAGTTCTCTAAACCAGAAATCTTATCTGCTATATATTTTTCTAAACTCTTTGGCAAAATACATTAATAGTAGAAAAATTGTCATTCTTGTGATTTTTATCAGTCAAAGAAAGTGACATACCATCATTCATCAGGGGAGAAAGATGAAATTTAACCTTCATTCCAATCAGGTGTGCTTTTACTGCTTTATTTCTACTTTTGTGATCCTCTGGAATATTTGCCCTTTTTGACTTTTGGTCATGAGGCTTCTCTCTGTAACTGTAAGCTTTCCTAGATAAAGAATAATGCCTTAAAATCCTAACTCCAATTTGTGTTTCCTTAAGCTAGCCTAAGCTAGGATCATCCTTCCAGAGCTAAATTTTGAACACCTGATATGCCCCACATAAATAACATTTCCACATTCCAGTGCTGGCAATGCAGAGACTGACATCTGAAATTTCAATTTTCCATGCTATCAGCTCCATACTCTGACTTGCAGCTAAACCATATTAATTTGCAGCATGTTTGTCTAAAATTTGGCAGTAAAGTGATGCATCAGGTTCAACAATTTATCGAATATTTGCAGTTTGTTGATATTCAAGTTACTGTCTCTGGCAGATTAATAACTGCAGGTAAGCATGACAGTACTACTTCTATAATCTGCAACTGATATAGTGTATAAAAAAATGGTATTTTCTTTAATCATTGGAACTGTCCAGACAATAAGACTGTTAACCTTTCAAACGTGTGTTTTGCTGTATCTTATCCAATTCAGTGACACAGTTTAAAATAAACAACTTTCTCTTTTTTTCTATAAGGTAACCTGAAAACGTATGAATATGTAAGTACTTAAGGATATGCAACAATGAGATAATAGACTTAATTCAATAACCACTCTCAATCAAATGAAGCCATCTTTTTACAGCATATAAATAACTGCAAAAAATTTAGAAAATTATTCTGAATATATTGGTGAGAATATGTTGAAATCCTTACATTTTGGTTTCCTGATCCTTTCCGGTTGAAATGCACTTCTGTGTTTAAAGGGACCTGCACAGTAGTATTGCTTGTATCAATCTTTGAGATTCAGCTGAGGGAATGGTATTGCAAAACAGTTACTTTAACTGGCCTACAGAATTCCATTCCCCTGTAAAACAGCTGCTCCTCTTTTACAGAGTTTGTTCTTCCTCTTTGGGGAAATTTTGGAAGGATGACAATGCAAACAGTAAAAAAACAGGCTAATATTGCTGCAAAAGCATGAATAATACAGTGGATACACCCCACACCACCCTGAAATATCAGCAGCTATAAAGAGTGATGAAAGAACAACTGGTATTCCAGCTAGAGATCTTTCACCAGAGTCCCAAGTGATACATAAAATGAAATTCACTTCATTATTATCTTCTGCAGGATAACGATAGACCATGTCCTAAGAATGACAATGATGTGTACTAGTGCCCGTGTATGGGAATGCGGTCTTTTAAATAATTTTCTCTATGTATTTTGAGATACAGATCAAGAGATAGCTTATTGGAGAGTTGGAATTTTGACAGTGTCATGAAGAGGACTTGTTGCAGATATCTTTTCATTAAAAATCTTTCCTTCAGATTTTTTCCTCCTGAGAAGCTGAGAGGCTTCAGGAACAAAATGTAACCAATGATTATCTGCTGCTGTGGAATGCAACAGGTCCATCTGTGATTGGTCTCATGCGCTTGTTTGTAATTAATGGCCAACCACAGCAGAGCTGACTCGGACAGAGGGTCTGAGGCAGCTGCCTTTGTTATCATTCTTTTCTATTCTATTCTTAGCTTAGCTAGCCTTCTGAGATGAAACCTTTTTCTTCTATTTTTTTTAGTATAGTTTTAATGTAATATATATATAATGAAATAATAAATCAAGCCTTCTGAACATGGAGTCAACATTCTCGTCTCTTCCCTCACCTGAAAACCCCTGTGACCACCGTCACAGGGACTCTACAATGATTCTTCAGCTCAGGGAAAAAGAAAAGCTAGCAAACTGAAAGCAGAGACAGTTAAATTTTATTTTAAAAATTATTTAATGCCATTTTTTATTATAATTTATTATTATTATTTAAACTATTTAAGATCACAGTTCAGAGTAAAGAAAAGAAAAAAAGACCTTTATGTGAATAATTTGGAATTTTGCATTGCAAAACACAAAGTCCCATATGCCTTTCCAAAAAGAACCTAGACTTGTTCAGCACATAGCATCTCACAAGAAAACAAAATTAAAGTTAGATGGGGAAATGAAATTCTGAATTTTTCTTGTTTGTGTACATTTTTTCCTGTATGAAAAGAATTTATATGTAAAACCACTGGTAGATTTTTGCCTTTGGGGTCATATCAAGAGAAATTTTCTTCCTAATGTTATGATATAACACTGCAACATATAATCTCCTTGTTCAAATTTCATTATAGGAAAGAAGGACAGCCATTATAAATTTAAAAAAGCACAAAATCTATCCCAATTATTACTTTATGATTTAGTATTGGTAACAATTGGAATCACTATTAACCACATGCAATTTAAATATTGTTTTTCAAAGCAAGAGTTCTAAGATAAATATGACTTCATTGAAAATGTCTTTAAAATAGTTCAGTGGTGAATTTTAATCATCAAAGGGAACAGCTCTTTGGTTTAAAATTGCTGAGAAGTCAATACATTTTATTTGGGAAGGATAGGTAAGAGAAATGTGACTGCATTCCTGTTTTAGGAAAATGAACTGTGAAGTTTAAATTCTCACAGGAATTAACGTATTTAATATACAGTTGAAATAAATGAAAAAATTTAAAATTATGCCACCAGAGGTTAGAAAAATCAGGAGGTTAAGATTATATGCAAAGAGATTTTAATCTATTTTTTCTATCCTAATTTTAAATTGTTATGGAAAAATATTCAATAAGTTATTTCAAGTCACTATCTGAATTTCTAGTATGCCTATCAATGCATTAGGCTGAGATCAGTTGGGAAAAGTATGTTTCTGGAGTCATGAAAGAGACTGACTGTGCAAGCCATCACCCTCTATATTATACTACACCCATAAAAATGCATAATATGATCTACCTTGTTCTTCAGGGTCTTTAGAGGCTGGAGGATGAAATTCCTTGAGCACACTTATTAGATACTGCAATCATTTCTGATAATGTCTTTATCCAAAGGTGCTAGGTGAAAATGAGATCTGGTTTGTAAATTTTGCAGCTGAAATGACATGCTATAAATAACATTTTGCAACTAATCACAATCTGTAATAGAGTTTATATTTGCTTTTGGTATCTGACAAAATTTTATAAATATATAGATATATGTGCATATATATATTTACATTCCCATATACATACTACATGTATACACTTAGAATTTTTATTTTACCAGTATGGCGAGAATTGACATGCAGAAAGGAAGGGGGAAAATTAATTTACAAAAACCTTTATGATTTCTATTTCTCTTACTGTTCCCTTAATTAAAACGAAGCTTGTGTCTCAACCCATGGATATTAGTTTTTGGTTTCTTTTATTCTCCTCCCAATTTTTTTGTGGTGTGGGGTGGAGTGAGTGGGTATTTGTGTGGTACTTACTTGCCAGCTGGTGTTAAACCATGAGAAGCTCTTATATTTTAAAGACTCAACCTTCTGCAGAGAGTGCCTATAATCAAATATTTCTCAACATTCTCCCCTGTATTGAAAGCTATTCTCAGAAATAGGATGAGCACTTGAGGGGAACAGTAGAGACTGCCTTGACTAAATGAAGTTTGAAGTGGAAGCAGGTGTTAAAGGAAGTAATTTTAGTGAAAGCTTCAGCTTGGATAGATTTTTAACCACTGAGTGTTGTTAATCTTGAACACCTATGGAGTACTTAACCTCCAAACCAGGCCTGCTCTATTATCAGGACTTGACTTGTATCTACCTTGTTGACTATAGAAATATTAAGCTGACATACTTGTAGCTATGAAGGACTCTGTACCCCTTAAACCCACTTTTTCAGCTGGAGACAAGGTATTTCTTTCATCTTCAGAAGGATATTTTGTACTCATCATGTCTGGGCATGCTGTAAAAATAGTTCTAAACTTATGGTCTCATCATCTTTATTCAATTCCACTGTTCAGGGGAAAAAAATGTTTTTAGACAGTATCAATGTATCCCAAAAATTCAAACAAAATAGTTTATATTCCATGAATTTTGAAATTTTTGAATTCCCAAGTCCCCTAGAGTTTTGTTTCCTCTACTTTTAAGCTCATAAACTTGTTGTTGTTTCTATGAGTGTAAATTATTTTAATGGTCTTTAGTTTAAATTTCATTGCGCAACACAACTTTTTGTTCCTAGAATTGGAAGGCCATTATTTCTACTGTTTGGGTCTTCTATGTGAAATAGAGACACATTTCTGTGTGGTTTCTCCATGTCTTGATTGACCTATCAGATCTTAAAATTTTTACTGTGTGTTTTCCCTTTAATAAAAGATTTATACTTTTTACCTACAGTAATTATTTTTGCAGAAATAGATCTACTTGTTCTGTCTTCCTCCAGAAATAGCTCATAGGTTTGCAATAAAAGCCTCTCTTAGAAAGTGAAAAGTGTGATTTTAAGTCCCTTCAGTTTGAGAGCACCCTGGTTACAAAACCCTGAGGAACTTTGTGTTTGCTGTTACTGTTAATGATCACTTCTTATAGTCAGGCATCTGATATTTATTATGTCTATATTTAAGGATCTGATCATGGATTTTACACCATATTCTTTCACAATGTATGTGTTCTTTGGATATAGGCTCAAAAGAAAATAAGTCTACAAAGATTGTTTGGAA
The DNA here is from genome assembly GCF_028551555.1 of Melozone crissalis. NCBI lineage: Eukaryota > Metazoa > Chordata > Aves > Passeriformes > Passerellidae > Melozone > Melozone crissalis. The sequence goes on along the minus strand of NW_026535791.1, from coordinate 53,033,406 downwards.
AATATACTCTAACTACTTTGTTATAATTTGCAAATATCATCAGAACACTTTTAAGCAAGAACAAAATTTACATTAAAAATATTTTAATTATGGTTTTTCCAATGCAAAATATAATGCTATATACATCAAAAAAAATATATTTTTCAAGTAGTGACTATAACAAATTTATATATGATACATTAAAAATACTATCATTCCATGTTTTATTTAATAGGATTAATTTTACAACACTTATTAAAGAGTATTTGCTCCCATGGATGGAGATAACAAAGAGCATGGGATAAAGTGAGAAGCATTTTCATTTCTAAAGTTATTTGCCAAAGTTTTTGAGGAAACTGATCTAATCATCTGGAAATTAATTTCCATTTCCAGAGGGATGTTTTCTTATTTTTATTTGTTTGAAATGAAGTACTTTATATGCTTATAGTAAAGATTTATGGAGTTTTTAGCATTAGTAATATCAGTATCCTGCTAATAGTTGCATATTAAAATTAAATTATAAGGAACTTACAGACCTAGGGAATGGTAGCAGATTAGCTTTTGCATAATTTTCAAGGGTGAAAATAGATTACAGTTTAATTTGTACTGGATCAGATTTTGTAAAGTGGGCTCATGGCTTGAAGGAAGAGCAAGATCAGTATAGTTAAAGAATACACAACTTGCCTCTTCTTTTTAAATATACATGCCATTTACACGAGACTATGTTTCTTTCTAAGGGAGGAATTAATCATTGACTAAAACTGAATCATTTTTCCTGACACAGGTTATAGAAAGATTCAGCTGTTGAGTTCCAACTTCCATTTGACTGGCTTCATATAAATATCTTAAAATATTATTATAGGGTATTTTAAAACTTAAATTTAGGTGATTATTAGTTAGAATTAAAGTTATATTAGTGCATTCCACGCTATCAAAGCTGCATGACTGCTCAAGATTAATGCATACAGTATTTTCAGTAGTGTTATAAGACATATAGGTCAGATCCATATCTTACAAAAAGACAATTCTTATCTTTCCCTGCTTCTAAAACTGGAGGACGTTTTCTCCATCTAATAGTTTAAACTTAAAGAAAAATCTTGTTGTACATCTGAAACAAACAAGCTTTTCCTTTGATATAGACCAGCTGTAGCATACAGTTTGCTGTCACAAAATGAAACACAACAAGATTGTAAACTACAAAGGAATATTTTTTATATTTACATTAAAACATTTTCAGATTCCTTTTACAAAATGCATCATTTATCTCTATAACCCATTACCTTAATAAGTAAAGTCAAGGCTCACTACAAGTCACTTTGTCAAAATCCTACTGGATATTTTTTTCCTTCTTGCAAATTCATGCAAGCATCCTAGAAATTTTTCTTGTCATGGAGTGTGAACAGCAAATGAATACCCACATGAAATGCCTTCAGGAGCAACAGAGTATGGGAATGGCAGGAAAATAATGTATCAAGAAAAAATTTCACATCATAAAATTTTTCTTATGTAACTGAGCTATACGATTTTAGAGCAAGCTCAGCTAGACAAGTCACTTTACAGATTGGGGGTAGGACCTAAATTACAGAATCATAGAATCTGTAACATTGAGAGGGACCACTAGTGGAGGCATCTGGTTAAATAAGATGATGTTCAGATTGTTCTTCAATATTTCTAGTGAGGTTACAACCCCTCTGGGCAATCTGTTCTAGCATATGGTCACATGCATTTTAAGGAAGTTGTTCTTTATATTCAGGTGAGACTTTCTGTGCAGCAATTTCTGCCCATTGCCTCTTATCCTACTATTTGGCACCACCATTACTTAGCAAAGGTCTGATTTCTTCAGTTTTTTTGTTTCAATGAGATTAATATTCTATTTAAGAAGATATCACCGATTAATTTATCAAACAGCCTATAAAAGTGAATTCCCTCTAGAATTACTCTTTGCCCTCTTCCACTGTCAAGTGCCCCCAAAACCCTTTTCTGTAAGTTCCCTTGTGGAAGTTCCTTGCCTGAAGAACTCATCTCTTCTATTTTTTCCCTTTGTGACCTACAGCTCCTTTTCCTCTTCTCTTTTGTTTATAAATCTGCTGCTTTTTAATGAAAAGGATAGTATGAAATTAACCAAGAATTACATTGTTTGTTGTATTTTCATTTTTTTTTTTTTGCTAAACGAGATTGATTCAAGCTTTTGAACACTTTCCTCTGTATGCTCAAGAAACTGCTAGATTTAACAGCTTGTAGTCATACAGCAGACAACATAACAAGCCAACGGATGAACAAAACCTTAATTGCTGCATATATCTGACTTGGCAAAATGAGCAACAATATGCACCATTCAGTTACAAGAGTTTTTTCTACTTTTAGACTGAGCATATTTTATAAACACCAATTAGCAACTGTATAAAATATATTTATTCCCAAGACTTGTAAAAGATTACCTTCTGAGGTCCTGAGTGAGGTACTTAAGTTGTGTTATTATATTTTTTTCGCTACAGCTTACCTACTTCCTCCATCCTATTAATTCGATCAAGTTTCCACCAAAGTGCACGGAGGAAGGAATCTTCCTTGAGATTAAAATTAGTTATGACTCAATGATGAAGCACTCAAATATTTTGCAGTGATCAGCTTCCTAAATCTTGGAATTAAATACAGTCTTTCATGGTGTTCAGATATTTTTCTAAAATGAAGCATATCCTTAAAACTAGAAATTATTCTTGATCAATTCTAGTGACTTTATTTATTAATGATTTTATTAGGTTTCCTCCCTTTCTTTTATCTGTTTGCATAGAGAATGAGAATCTCAGAAGAAAAAGACTGATGATTGTGTGCAAATGTCAAGATTAAGATGCAAACTTTTTTTTTCTCTTGCATTTGAATAAATTTTCTTTGAAAACTGCTATTTTCAACTGTCTATAATGTACCAGAGAATTTAAATAAAATAATGTCCTGTCTTTGTAAGTATATAGTAGAAATTTACTCTTTCATATGGAGAGGCAAGCTTTCCTAACATATCCTATGAGGTTCTCATGACCATATGACATACAATCTATATAAACAATTCTCTAAAAACACTTGAATTTTGAAAAATTGCTGGACACTACAAAAAAATGAATGATTTTGACACTCATTTAATGGTATTGGATTTGGGTGACAAGTTTCTCATAGTGGAGAACCTTCAGGAGGTGGTTTCTGTGTGGCTTCTTGCCCTGTGTCTGACAGAGCCAGTCCCAGCTGGCTCTAAGATGTACTTTCTACTGGCCAAGGCCAAGCCCATCAGCAATGGTGGGAGCACCTCTGGTGTAATGTAGTTATGAAGGTGGTAAAAATACTGCACAACACAAACAGGGAGAAAGGAGTGGAGACTATATGAGAGAAACAGCCCAACCTATGGCGAGACCAGCGAGGAAGGAGTGGCAGGAGGTGCTCCAGGTGCCAGAGCAGAGATCCCCCTGCAGCCCATGGTACAGACAGCCCATGGTACAGACAGCCCATGGGGAGGCATCTCTGCCCCTGTAGCCCATGATGCAGACAGCCCATGGGGAGGCAGCTGTGCCCCTGCAGCCCATGGTAGAGACAGCCCATGGTACAGACAGCCCATGGCGAGGCAGCTGTGCCCCTGCAGCCCATGGCAGAGACAGCCCATGGTACAGACAGCCCATGGTGCAGACAGCCCATGGTGAGGCAGCTGTGCCCCTGCAGCCCATGGTACAGACAGCCCATGGGGAGGCGGCTGTGCTCCTGCAGCCCATGGTAGAGACAGCCCATGGTACAGACAGCCCATGGTGAGGCAGCTGTGCCCCTGCAGCCCATGGTAGAGACAGCCCATGGTACAGACAGCCCATGGTGAGGCAGCTGTGCCCCTGCAGCCCATGGTAGAGACAGCCCATGGTACAGACAGCCCATGGGGAGGCGGCTGTGCTCCTGCAGCCCATGGAGGTCCACAGTGGGGCACGGATCTGCTGCAGCCGGTGTAGGACCCCATGCTGGAGCTGGTGGATGCTCAAAGGAGGCTGGAACGCCATGGGAAGCCCACAGTGGCGTAAGAAATGCCTAAAATTTAAACGTGTACCGCTAGAATCCTGAAAGAATTAAGATGCAACTTCATAGGACAAATTCTGGGTCCTGAAACCAAAGTTCTATTTAATTGTATATCCCCAAATACCAAAGGTGCATATGACAATGCCTAAGCATCTAAATATAGTGGCAGATTGAAAATTTCTGCAGCTCCTAGAAAAAGCAATAATCCTATAATGTTTTTTTTTTCTGTTAAGCAGAGCAGAGGTAATATTTTTAAGAGACAGTAAAATTATGCTTCATGTGACCTGGGGAAAGAGGATATGTTACACAAGAGTAGGTTGCAGATCTTCCATCACTATTTACTTGCTCCGTCACCCAGAAATAACAACCTTCACCTTTGTTCTTCACCATTAGTGAGCAATGCTCTGTCTGAACTCAAATTCAGTGCCAAGGACAGCAGATTAGCTATTATTAGTACAGAAAAAGACTTTGCTTGCATATAGCATTACAATGCTTTTTGTATGGGAGAAGACAAATTAAATTATAATAGAGTACAACTGCTAAGGGCGAATTTCCTTGCATGTTAGCTTCTGAAATGCAAATTTTGGTTATAATTGACAACAGCATAACTACTCAACTATTGTTCTCCCTTTAGCATAGTTTCAGATTACGCTTGCTTTTTATTTTCTTAAACTTGCCTGGAAAGATACTGCATCATCCTTTGCTACATATGCTGCATGAATTCCTGGCACTTAATTAATGGGTCATTTGTAATCTCGGCTAGAGACAAGAGGCTAGAAAGTCAAGTGGGATCCTGTGAAGAAAAATCTCATGATGCTCCGGCAACAATTTGAAGTCCTGTCTTTCTTGAATCCTTGAATAAATATTAGTGATTAAAAAGTTGGTTATGGCATCCCTTTATTACAATACCCATATGCACACACACTTAAGCACACACATTTAATTCACACTCAAAAATGTCAAATTGTACTTTTATGTTTCAGTTTTCCAATTTAATTTGTTTCTCATCAAAGTTCTATAAACTGCACAAATTTTTACTAAGACAAATGTTGAAAATAGAAATTTTATACACAGGACTTTCCCCCTTAATTTTTTTTGCTGCTTTACCTAGAAGTTTGTATGTATAATATTGAATTTTGATAGCAGGACAAGTTTTGGTATATTCACATATATATGAAATTCTTCTAAAAAACATACACAAATGACTTTAAAATCTTTCAAATTTCTTTACTTTGGATTTCAACATGTATATCATACAAATATTTATAAAATGTTGAAATATTTCAATAAAATAATTTTTTTATTATATAGTTTGTGAATCAAAATGTAAGGATAAAACTTTTCTATTTTTCTAGCTGACTTGGGTTCATCTCTATATATTTTCCAGCAATTATTTTCTGTTCCTATTTTATCCCAAGATCATAGTCTTGGAATACTGGTAAAATAAAAACTTGGGATTAAACAAGTTTCCAGAGCAAAAAAGCACATTGTAAAACATCATGGAAAGCACTTTGTTCTATCTTTAGGATTGTACTTCAAATTCCCTTTACAATTTTTCTTGTGAGATCTTCCCCTACTACATGAAAGATATCTGTAATTCTGATTGTCTTTTACATTCAAGTGATAAAAATTATCTCACTTTTAGCCAGTGTACTGCAGTCTTTGAGATTCTATTACAACTAAGTGTAAGTAACCACTAGGTAGTTTCTAAGCTAAAATCTGGATATATTTTACATCTGTAAAATATATACACTTTAATTAAGGCAGCACTCATAAATCTGTCTCTTCCTCTAACAAGAAAATTCTGCAAATTTTTTAAGTAAATGAAAGTCATACACCTCAAGGAGAAAATGTATGTAAAAACAGGGGAATAGATGAAATAGATGAAGAAATTAAAATAATTTCAGCACTTCAGAAATGCTGAAGAATTGGAAATCTGAAAGTTTGAGTTCTCTATAGAGTCTTGTAGAAATCTCAGGTAAACTTCTAGGTCACCAAAAATCTTCAAGGACAGAAGGAAATATCAAGATTAAGTGATCTCAGTGCTATCTCTACATCCTTAATTGCATTATTTCAGAAAAGAGCTGATAAAGAATGTCATTCAGCACAGCATACATGGTGCCAGAAAGATGCACCAGAATTAGTGGTTCCTATTAAGAATGAATGTTATTCCTAAATTTAATCAGTTTAGTTTATTGCTCTCTTTACACTAAGACTTCTCTGGCATTTTCCAGGAAGTGGTCTGGATCCCTGTGATTTTATCTACATGTAGATGTAGAGGTATAAAAAAAGGAAAATATTATTGCAACAATTTAGATACAATCAATAAAAATAATAAAGTCATTCCACCAAAAGACTTGCTCATATTGAATAACTTACGTTTTTAAAAAATGTGCAGTGATTTGTTTTTTTCTGATTCCTTTCCCCCTGTACTCTGAAGGCGGGCAAAAAATGGCAAGCATTTGAATCTGATTTTTAATTACAAAATATTTTATTATAGCCAGAGATAATGATCCAGATATTTCTTTATTCTCTATATCTCTTCTCCCTCCACCCATACTCCCTGGCCCCTTCTTGTCTTTAAGTATTTTAGGTGTTTATTTATTATTCTGTTTGCAGTTCTGCAGTTTTGTCAGTATGTCAATGAGTTACTTTAACCAATATGCTTTAAAAAATACCCTTTTATTAATTTTCTCTGTCTATTAGATATTGCTTATCAGCAAAGCTAAGAAAATTATCCTTTCTGACAGTTATCCTTTATGGATTTATGGGCTTCTCTGGGCAGCTGCCTTCAGAGCATTTCCAACTACTTCAGTGTGGAGCTCTCCAGGGGCTGCAGTGAGAATTTCCTCTGATGTGGCCTCTCCATGGGTTAAAAAAGGGGACAACTGTGTCATCACCACAGTCTTCTCAAAAGGCTGCACAGCAATCTCTGTTCTGGCACCTAGAACACCTCTTCCCCTCTTTCTTCCTTCCTCTTCCCTCAGATTTTTTCTCACTCCTCTCTCCCAGTTGCCACTCAGCACTATTTAAGTTTTCTTAAACAATTTTCACACAGAGGGTTTATCAGCATCATTTAGCTTTGGTCCAGTAGGTCTGGTCCATCTTGAGCACAGATGAAATTTGCTCTACCTGACATGTATGTTTCTGGTCTCTTCTCATTAGTCTAAATAGTTTCTGGTCTTCTTTCACAGAAGTCATTGCTGCAGACACACCACTACCAAAAGTTTGTTTCATAAACCCAGTGCAATCCCAAGTCCAACAGAGTTTTAGTACTGCCTGTTTACAGGTCTAGACCTTTATAATAATGCTTTTTAAAATATTTTTTTCATAGTTTTATATTTTAATTGCCAATAAATAAATGAAATAACACTCCATTGTACCTTAGCCTGAAGTAGATAATTTTTGTTGTCTTCTTTGTTATTATTGAATGTTGTTGGATTGAGGATGGGAGTTTTATTTTTGTGGTATGTGCTGAAGTTCCAAGTTCCACGCCACTGAATTCAGTTTATACGGAATTCGTTATCTTCTGCTTTCCTCCAAACTTGACGAAAATGAATGACAATATCACTTCCCAACAACTTTGTCTCAGTTGCAAGTTTCCAGCTATTCTTTACTACAAATACATCATGTATTTGGATCTCCATTTTCTCTGTCAAAATGCTCACCATTTTTGCCTCCCATCCTTGGTTGCTAAGGCCATGCACAAAGACTGCCTATTAGCCGAATACATGCAGCACACAGGGTAGCCCTGGCTGACATGAAAGTTATATGGACTTCAGCAAAGTATGAAGCAAAGCATTGAGATGCTCCACCTGCACAAGGCACATTACACACTTTTGATGGTGTAGCATCAGTCCAAGCAGAAGGCTCAACCACTGTGAGTCCTGAACTCTACCCTTCAACAATGCCGCAGGGCAGTCAGCTGCCGCCAGCTCTATTGACATGGACACTTAATGATCTGCTTTAGCCTGAAATGAACATTTTGTTCTTTTAATTTTAAAGATTTTATACCTTTTCCTCTTCTTGCTTTTGCTCTTGAATACATAATCTACTAATGAATCATAGAATCATAGAGTCATTAAGGTTAGTAAAGACCTCGAACATCATTGAGTTCATCTTTGACCAAATGCCACCATGTCCATAAAACCATAGCACTAAGTGCCATGCACAGTTGTTTCCTGAACACTTCCAGGGATGGTGACTTACTCTCAGGACTCCTGACCAGCTCCTTTGTCCTTCTCTAGACCTGATCCAGCACCTTAATGTCTTTCCCATATTGAGGGGCCCCTAAACTGGACACAGAATTTGAGGTATGACCTCAGCATTGCTCAGTACATGGGCACAATCACTGCCCTGGTCCTGCTGGCCACACTACTTTTGATACAGGTCAGGATGACATTGGCCTTGTTGCCCACTTGGGCACACATTGGCTCACGTCCAGTCAGCCGTCAAACAGCATCCAGACCTTTTAATCTTTTTGCAGGCCTTCTGATGCCTATTGCTCATAACTATGCAATTTTATCGGCTGTCTGAGCCAAGGTTGCAAAGCTGTGTGTATCAGATCTCAGGCCTTGGGCCTATGGTATGCAGGCAACTGAATGCTTGTGGCAGGTGGGGAAGGCAGTCAAAATGTTTCAGACTTGCACATCTTATTCTAGCATCCAAGCTCCCCTGGCATGTCCTTGGGGAGCTAGACAAGCATAGCCCACTCCTAGTGCTGGTAGAAGGTTATCCTATTTATCTTCAATGCTGTAATGCGTTGACCCTAGCTGGATGCCAGGCGTCCACCAAAGCCTCTTTCTCATTCTCCTCTGCAACTGGACAGGGGAGCCAAAATATAAGGAAAGGTTCATAAGTTGGGAAAATGATGCAGAAATCACTCACCAAACACCATCACAGACAAAACAGATTTGAATTAGAGATATTTATCAAATTTATTACTAACACAATCAGAGCAGGATGATGAGAAGTAAAATAAGGCCTTAAAACACCTTACCCCCTACCCCTACCTCGTTCCAAGCTCTAACTCCCCACTTAGTGGTTCAGGGAGACAGGGAATGGGATTTATGGTCATTTCATCACTCATTGTTTCTGCCACTGGTTGGTAAGAGGAGTCCTTCCCCTGGTCCAGTGTGGGATCCCTCCAACTGCAGACAGTTCTCTGAGAGCTTCTCCAGTGTGGGCCCATCTCCCAAGTAACAGTGCTCCATGAACTGCTGCAATGTGACTCACTCTCTCATGGGGCACACTCTTTCAAGGAAAGGCTGCTCCATTGTGGGTCCTCAACGGGGTCACGAGTCTGGCCAGCAAACCAGCAAATCTGGGTTGGCTGTGTGGGCTCCTCTCTCCACAGGTCTGGAGGGCTCTGCCAGTAGCCGGCTCCAGCATGGACCTCCCACAGGGTCAGTCTCCACTTAGGCATCTGCCTGCTGTGGTGTGGGTTTCCTCCACAGGATACAGATGGATCTCTGCACCTCTGTGTTTGTCCACGGGCTGCAGGGGCACAGCTGCCTCATCATTGGCTGCAGCACAGACTGGAGAGGAATCTCATCTCCAGCACCTGGAACACCTCATTGCCCTCCTTCTCCACTGACCTTGGTGCCTGCAGAGTGGTTCCTCTCACATGTTCTGACTCCCCACCTATCTGGCTGCAATTCTATCTGCACAATAACATTTTTTCCCCTCTTAAATATGCTAACACAGGGGTGTTTCCATTTCTAATTGGCCCAGCCTTGGTCAGCAGCATGCCTGTCTTGGAGCCGGCTGGCATTGGTTCTGTGGAATATAGAGAAAGCTTCTGACAGCTTCTCACAGAAGCCACCCTTGCTGCTCCCCTACTACCAAAACCTGGCCACACAAACCAAACACCAAAACATAGCAGGCAAGTACAGAAATTGAGATAGAACTATTTAAAAAATTAAAATAAATATTTATACTTGACATGTAAAATTGAGTTATTTGTATCTCCATGGTAACTAATTGCTACCCTCTATTTAATTGATGGCAGGTTTACTGTCATAGATATTTTTTAGCTTTACTTGTAACTAATTTTCCAAAACATAAGTATTGCATTCAGACCTCTAATCACTTATTATGAATTTGTAGAGATATAATTTGAAAACAAGCCTTTAAGAGTTTCCCCCTCATTTTAAATGCAGTTAATATAGAAGATCTAAAAAACTGTTTTTTCTGCATTTGTACTGTTGATTGCAGTAATAATAAAACTAATTGCCTGTAATCCAGTAAAGTGTAATTACACCTAGCTTGATCAGGACAAAGATGTAGATTTTTCATAATTAGATCACATGAAGCATTATATGAATAATTCATAAGAAAATATGATTAATGAGATCATTTTTTAGACTTAGTTTAAACAAATATTCCAACTGAGTTATGGGCACACTGTGTGAGATTCACAATATCTGACCTTACTTGTCTAACAAATATTAATCTAGGTCTAAGTTAGTGTCTTAAGAGAGTCTCTATCACTAATGAAGAGTAGTCAACAATACATGAAGCAAGGGAAAATACTGGTCAAGTCTCTTATTCAGCTTAAGATAGCATTAATTAGCATGGTAAAAGCCTTCAGTCAATACCTGGCACCAGCGTTAAACAACATTCTCCAGAGCCTTGGGAATGTTCATCAAGAACCTGAAAAGTATTACTTGACTGGTCTATACAATCATAAGATAGTTTAGATTCATCTGTTCTGTATTTGATAAGTGCTTACTATCACAATTAAAATTAAGTAAAGCATCATCCATTATAAACTCAATTTGAATATGGTAACTCTTATTAGTGATCATAATGTACGGTCAAAAGAAGGAGCTATTTTAAAAGGAGCTTTTGCTTTTAAGATAAATGCTTTAAATTAGATATGTAATATAAGATACTTTGCTATAAAACTTGTGAAACTCCAGTGTTTAAGCACATTTTAATATGAAGTTTTCCTGTTTGTGTCCAAAGAAATAATGTGTTTGCTTGCTTCTGTTTGAGTTCTAAAGGAAAATAATTGGAAGGTGTGGGTTTTTAATTTTAATTTTATTTTCTAAATAAAGTAGATGACACTAACATTATTTTAAAGGCAACTAATTTTAAATTTTTTGATCCCTTAATTATCCCTGATATTGAATCAGTTTCTAAGTATGCTAGAAAAATGACAGAAGATATGTGAATATGCTGAGTCCGTGGAAGCCTAATAAACATGAATTTAGGCATAGATAAGGTAGGAATAACTTCTTATATAAGCAAAGGAGACAGCTGCAATATTTTGGCTGGAAATTTTGCTTTTAAAATGTCTGTCTATAATTTAATTTCTTTATGGCTTTAAAAATTAAATCCCTCTTCCTCCCCCACAACACATTTTTAATTCCTTTACTCTTTATTGAATAATTTCTTTTTATGCTGTGCTCAATTTAAAAACAATAAATCAATTAATGCATTTGAAAAAAAAATGGGGCTTTTTTTTCAAATCTTGATGAAAACTTGGGGGGATGCTTTGCACTTCTTAGAGGAAGAGAATATAAAGTTTTTTGCTTTTGTTGTTAGCTATAGATAATCATAAAATCATTCAGTTTAGAAATTTTTCTTGTTTATTTTGCATGGATGTTCAGCTGTATAGAAAGTCTGAGCAAAAGTAGGTCTGTAATATTCAAATGCGGGGAAAGTGAAGAAAATCTGTTATTACCATTGCTGAGCAGGACGGCGAGGGAAGAAGCCTGTAACCTCTTTATAAGCAGCCCTAGAGCTGAAATGGATGAGAGCTTTGAGATGGAATTTGGCTTGGAAATAATTCTCATTTAAAAGTACCTTGCTTTCAGACAAAATTGGTTTTGACTTTACCAAGGTATAAGCTTTTGAATATTGAATAATGACTACAGTAATAAGGTTTTAAGCCTTTCTTTCACTTTCTCTCTTCCTTCCCTCAGCACATAAAAATTTCTTTCCATATGACCATTGAAAGTGCAAAATATTTTTACAGCAAGTGAAATATATATTGCTTCAGATTGGCAGTAACTCCTATTTATTTCCTAGATATTAAATTGCCAAAAACAGTTTTGATATTTCTGGTGATTTGGTTTATTGTTTGTTATAACACTCACAATTTACACTCTTTTCACCTCTTTACTGCCATGAAGGAATAACTCTCCTTTATCCAAAATGACTCTTTAGTTCCAAAACCTGTCAATTCTGTATCACATATGTCTAATTTGCAGGAGTGTGAACATTCACAAAATTGAAACTTATACTAGCATTATATACTACAACTGCAAGACCTCTTTTCTCCAGAGACTTTTCTTTCTCTCACATAATCCTAGATTGGCTTCCAATTATCCCTCTAAATCAATATAGCTGTTGCAGCAAACTCTGGCAGCCTTGGTTAACTCTCAGTCATTAAGAGTAAAGCACTCCTATTAAGTGATTTCATAACTGATAACACTCTTGCTATACAGCAGGGAGATAGGTTAGATTCAAATTACAGTTTCAGAGGGCTGAGAAAAGTGACCTTTCCTGTTCATTCTTTATTCTATCAGGACTCCTCTGTGTGAATCAGCTAGGACAAGATAGCATTTACAAAGTTTCCCTTGCATGAGAAACTTTAAAAGTCTGAATGTCTTTCCAATTTGAGGAACCAAGATTACCTCATATTGACTGGACTTGTCGTTTTCCTCTTAATCAGATTTACCATTTGTCAAGAACTTTCAGAACTTTTACTTTCATTGATTACTTCATTTAAAGTCCTCTAGCATAACATTTGGGAATGCAGTATTGTAGCTGCTGCAGCCACTAAGTTATCCATCTTTTACATGTTTTGCAGAGTATTTGCTCTTTTTCCTCTAAATGTGCATTTTCCTTTAAATAAAAACAAATTTAGTTGATTTTACTTAATTAGCGTACTATGCATAAAGATTCAAGTGAAGACTTTCAAATAGAGACTAAATTAGATGGATAAAATCACAGGACAGAAGTTATAATCAGAATTTCTGTCAATATATAGGAATTTTTAAATTAAATACAAAATATAAAGTCAAACTGATATTATATATTTTTTGAAAACTATTAAAATTTTAAATAAATGTAGATATTTATTCGTTAAATAATTTTTATTTAAGTTTTAAATAAATTTTATTTATTCAGGTTATTTTTTACAAATAATCAAATGTCAATAAAGTCTGAGGCTGAACTCTACAGTCTTCCAGACAAGTAGATGACTGTGGATGATTTCAATTTTTTCCAAGTTTCCCTTCTGTGGTGCTTGTTCAAGATGTGTTCATTGAACTGCAAGGAAATTAGTGTAGGCAATAACTTGCTAGAGAACTTTTCTCTAAAAGGCATATGTACGGATGGTTAAGAAAAAAACTGTAGCTGGACATCGTTCACATCATTGATCTCTGACATTAGACTAAAGATTTGGTTCCCTCAGTTCGCTACATAATACTGAGGCAGAGAAAAGCAGTCTCACATCTACCCCTTTCTTTGTCTCAGTCATCAGGGTAAACTGGTGCTGCTTCTCTTAGAAGCATAGGCCCTTTCCAGTCCACAAGGAATTCAGGGAGCAGCACAGAAAAATTAACAAATATTTGTCTACTTTTGCTCAGAAGCATCAAGATTCACACAAGTCTTGGTTACTTTTTTAAACTAGACTTATGTGACATAAGAGTCTAGTCAATATTCTCCAGCCAAACAGAATTTTCATTGCAACTTCCCTCTCTACTTCCTTGGTAACACATCCTTTTTGTTATTCAACTACAACAATCTGTTAAGAACGAGATCTTCAAAAGCATGTAGGTGCTTAATTCAATTTGTTGGTTAAAAGAGACAGCTAAATATGCCTGAGGGATCTGATCCAATGTTTGCTTCTTTTCCCTTATTCCTACTCTGTATTGTATGCTGTCATTCCAACACCTTATCCTTGGGGTGAAATTGTAGACATAACTGATACAAAAAATAATAGTTAGATTTTAACATTGAAAATTCCCACAATGGCTTCTATTCTGACATTAATAATGATTATTGATTTAAATAATTTAGTGAGAAAAGGCAATACCTTTTTTAAGACTCTCATAGTTAAAAGAAACAAACTTAGTGTTAAAATTAATGGGCCTATTTTGGCTCAGAAAACAAAACTTGTTTAAGTTTTAATGGTGTCGAGAACTCTAATTAGTCATTACCTCCACAATATGTCCTACTTAAATACCACATCCTTCATAATCATCAAAGATATGAATTTGACTAGCTCACAGACTTCTGAAAGAACTCTGTAACTATTTTTATAAATTTTCCTCTCTGCTAAGAGCGTACTCCATAAAGTACAGACAGGAAGACTGTGAAAATAATTGATAGATTTGTGCTGCTAATGCATTAACTAACAGCTGAGTACAGCAGAAAGTCATTTTGGATACGGACTTACATTTTAAGGAGTTTTTTGAAGTTCTCTTACTTAGTATAACACCTTATACTAAGAAGTAATTCCTTTGTCTCAGTGCAGTACCAACTGGTGTGCTTAAAATAGCTCTAAATCTAGCTCTCATTCTACTTGAACACAAACCACATATAATACACACACACACACACACACACACACACTTATATATTCCTACATATACTTAAAGTATACACCTTCTAGTCACTCATTTTAGCAGACATAAAAAGAAATTAAAGGGTGTTAGGGTGTTGTCAGCACATTTATTGACAAGGACCTATTTTTTTTTAAATTATTATTTCTACCGTAATATCTCCCTCCCCTTGTTCTCAGTTACTTCTATTTTGTAAGAAATGTCATACTTACAAAACACTTGTCATACTTCAAGCCATCTGTCTGGGGTGATATGCTTTCACTTTATGATGATGAATTTCATGTAACATTAAAGCATTCATTAAAAAAATAAAATAAAGTACAAAAAAATAAATGGAATTAGGATAATCAACATCTCCTACTTTTTATGCCATTACATTTGAGAGTACCACTTTCTAAATGCCAATACAAAAATTTCAGACAAAGAGGGGTAGCTGAGTCTAGAAAAATTCACAAATATCTCTTCCATATACAAGTATCTGTTTCTGGATATAAGCACCAAGGATGGTATTCAGGTGCCATGATGTGACCCTGGCGCAATGCCACGCACCCACAAGAGTCATTTGTTCACCCTCCCCTGCCACAGCTGGGCAGCAGAGAGAAAAGAAATTTAACAAAGGTTTCATGAGTGAGATAAGGACCAGAAGAAAATCTTCAAGGGCAAAACAGGCTCAACTTAAAGTTACAAAGTGAATGTAATACTAACAGAATCAGAGGAGGATAATGAGAAGCAAAATGAAACACCTTTCCCCACCAGATCTTCCTTCCTTCCCACTGACAGTGAAGGGAGACAGGGTGTGAGGGTTTTGGTCATCAGCATGATTTTCTTCTGCTTCTCTAGGAGAGGAGTCCTTCCCCTGTGAGACCGTGGGGTCCCTCCCACGGGAGACAGTTCTCCATGATCTTCTTTGGTGTGGGTCCACTCTCACAAGTGGTAGTCATACCCCACCTGCTGCAAACATGAGTCCCTCCCACGGGCACACAATCCTCCCAAAACTGCTGAGCTGTGGGTCACTCTTCCACAGGCTGCAGTCTTCCAAGGACAGGCTGCTCCAGCCTGGGGCCAGCACCCTTCTGTCCCCCAGGTCTCCTACTGAATCACAGCCTCCTCCAGATATCCACGTGCTCTGGCATGGGCATTTCCCCAGAAGCTGGGGGTGGATCTCTGCATCCCCCATGGATTCCCATGGGCTGCAGGTGGATCTCTGCATCCCCTGTGGATCTCCGCATCCCCCATGGATTCCCATGGGCTGCAGGGGCACAACTATTTCACCATGGTCTCATCATGGCCTGCAGAGGAATCTCAGCTCCAGCAGCTGGAGCACCTCCTTGCCCTTCTTCACTGACCTTGGTGTCACCATGTTGTTCCCCTCAGGTGTTGTCACCTCCTCCTCTTCTCTGGATAGAAAAGCTGTGTGTCCTTTGTTACAATTTTTGTTGTAGTGCGTTTTTAAGTTTCTTTTGTGTTCCCCCATTTTATGTATCATTCTCTTTTTGTCCTTGTAAAATGGTTCTTCCCTCCCCAGTTTTCCCGCCACAGCTCTCCTGACAGTTATGTTACTATGGTTACCCCTGCCCCCTTCAGTTGTCAATCGTTCAAGTTATGTAACTTCCCCTCCCTTATTTTACCATATAAGTAAGTTTTTCCTCCTCCCCGGGCCCAGTCAATCACCCCCCACTCCTCCCTGCTTTCGAGAACTTTCTTCTCTCAATAAACCGACGTTTTACCCCCAGCAAGTGGTCGCCTCCTCACTCGTCTCATCCTGCGTGAACCCAAGTCCGCAATCCAACCCAGCCCAAGGCCAAGACGCCAAGGGGGGTTGGCTTCTGATGCGTAGGGGCGTCGACCGCTTCACCCCTTCAGCTAGCCGGACCTAGGGCCGCATACGCCCTCGCGCAATTTTTTTTCATAATATGTCATCACAGAGGCATTACCAGCCTGTCTCATTGGTCCAGTTTTGGCCAGCAGCATGTCCATCTTCAGAGCCATCAGGGATTGGCACTGCTGGACATGGTGGAAACTTCCAGCAGCTTCTCACAGGAGCCACTTCTGTGCCCACCCTGTAACCAAAAAGCAGGCCATGCAAAACCAATACATCAGGACTAGGAAAACTTTTAAATCTCTTGTGGACAGCAGAGTATAGGTGGGGTTTGCCCCTCACAAAAAAGTTGTGAAGTCTGCCTCTTGCTGTGCACAGAGTTATTTTGTTTTGTGCAATTGTATCAGCTGGATTTTCCATAAAATCTTCTGTAATAAAGAAGGAAAAGTGGGCTAAAATTTTCTGAGAAAGATACGAAAAAGGAGGCATACAGAGAAGTAAAATTATGATGCCTAAAAGAGGGTAAAACCTTAAAGGGTAAGTGGGAGCTATCCTTTGAAGTATGAAGTTGTGGCATGATCAAAAGCTCACTGTAGGTAATGGAAAGATTTCTATTGACTTCATTGGCCTTTGAATGCAGTAAAGTTTAGAGGAAACCAACAAAGTTTTCTCTTTTTTACCATCAGGTCCTTAGCTGAACTGGTTTCAGTCATATTAAACAAAAAATATAGAGTCAGGAATGGAATTGGAAATAATTGACTTCACTTGAAAAAAAAAATGGGCAAAAGTAATTAATTTATTTTAAAACCAAAATGCATAATTTTTAATAGGAGATTAAATAATTAAAATATTCTGTGTATTATTCCAAATATCCATATATTAATAATTTACTATAGATTTTCTGGGAGAAAAATAGAAAAATATTTGCATAATTTTTGCATTTTTTCTATAAGACTTTGTAAAGATTTTTATAGCATGCCTTTTCAAAAATAATTTTATTTTATGATGTATTAGCTATTTCTTCCTTCTCAAACTCTTCTTGTAAGATACAAAGTATACTTATTGATTTTAATGTCATAAGGAAAATAAATATTGTAGCTTCATTTTCATGACAGCAGTTGGGTGTGGGATAAGTCCTCCCATTTATTTCTCAGGCCACTTTTTCAATTAATTTAGAGAAACATTCTGGATGAGGCCTTTTAAAGATAACTTATAGCCATACTATCATTGTACCATTTACAAATATTTAAAGTTTTAAAGAAATTTTTTGTTCAAAGAGTTTTTAAATAGAAATACTTGTTCCAGAACCCACAGTTGCAGTTTAACACTTACATGGTCCTTTCTCTTGGCTTTACTATTACGAAAGTTTGAACAAGGCCATAGATTTGGTCAGTTTTTAAGGTTCATCGTTGCTGTCATTACCAATAGCTAGACAAGAATGATCTTGAGATAATTATTTTTGTAATCTTTCATTTTAGATAGTAGCATCAAAAGTAGCATAAGTTTGGTTTATTTGTTTATAATTATTTACTTTTTTACAAGGAAGAGGATACTTACACATCTGCACATCTATTGAGTATGACTATGGTTGTCAAGTGTGACTTTTTCCTGAATTTTTTTGCATGGAAATTATGGTATTGAATAGTCAATATTTTTAGACTACAAAATGCAGCAATTCTGTCTTTGCTCTTAAAAAAAAAATATTTTTCAGAATTTTTCATATTATAGAGATATGTAAAAAATCTGAGATTAAATGAATTATTCAACCTGTTAGTCATGAAAAATGAACAATCACCATATTTGGGATCAGATTAGCCAAAGTCAGTCTGTTGTTTAGGCTTAGCAGCATTTAGTCCATGGCTATACAATTCTGTTAAACTATCCTTTCACTCTAGCCCTACCTGAATGATGGAATGAGGTAATATGTCCTAGCTACAAAAAATTTTGTGTTTCTTTAATGGGACTGGACTTCTTTTCTCTTTTATTTGTACTGTTTAATTTAATTTATATTCCAACACCTTTAAAAATGCCTCCAATTCCTCCAGTTCTGAAGCCATCTATACAGTTGAGGAAAGAATAAATATGATTTTTTTTCAGTTTGTAAACTTACTAGAGCTTCAAGTTTGAAATATTTGCCTTTTTATGTGCTATTTTTTCATACCTAAACACAATGTAACAAATTATCTCCTCCTCTCTCTCCTTTTATCTTACATTCAATGGAAATATGACTCCCTCATCAAGTTACTTTTAGCTGGTTTCTTCTGCTGTCTTCAGTAGTCCATTAGATCATTGAATATTTAAATAGGATGAGACAGCTGGTTGAGGTTTCTTTGTGTTTGTTTGACAAGATATTTTGTATAAGAACTATGTAGTCAGAGGGAAGACAACAAAAACTGATTGGACAGAATTAAAATCCTAGTCCTGAATTTATACCATGATAGTCAGTAGATAACTCAAAGGAAAGAAAAATGTTTTAGATGTCTCAATCATGAGAAAAACAGTTTCATTCAGAGATTACATTTATTCTAAAGCAGAGAATACAAGGGAAAGTAAAATAAAAATGTGGAGCAAGAATCACTTGGGGTTTCTGAGGCATGAAGCATCAAACATGGCAGCTGTCAGTCCATGTCAGGTCCAGGCAATCGAGCTGCAGTTACTTGCCTGACAAGAGTCAGTCAGGAGAGAAAGAACCAGCCTGTTAGCCTGATTGGTGGTTTATTCTTTGTATATAAAATCCATCACTTTTTGACTTGCTGGTGGTTTTTCTTTTTCTTTGTGCCACTTGATGGCAGTTGTGCTTCTAAGGGAGTTTGGTTTATTTGTTTGTATTACCTCACCCTTGCAGACACAATCTATCCTTTCTGACTCCTGTATTTCTGGGTTTTTTTTCCTTACCCTAGTCCTCCTTGGTCCTTGTCTTCATTTCTTCATTGGAACCTTCTTATTCCTTATTCCAGGAACAGGGACAGTCACTCCAACAATGCTGCCTTGTCCTTCAGTTCAGCAAGCTTTTGTTTCTAGAATCCTACAACAAAATACTTGCTAAGTATAATTAATAGTAAGTACTGTTGAACTGACTGAATAATTTGATTTAATAACTTGCTTTACTTTTTACACTTCTTGTAGTTTTGGGGGGGGTGGTTTGTTGGTTTTGGGGGTTTTTTTGTTCTTTTTTTTGTTTGTATTGTTGGGTTTTTGGAGGGAAAGTTGCTCTTTTGTTTGTTATGTTGTTGATGTTATTGGGTTTTTGATGCTTTTATTTTTCCTTTAGGATTTTATTTATTTTTCTCTTGGCGTTTTTTGGAGTCTTCTTTTGATGCTCTGAATTATTAAAGATCCCATGCCAACAGTTTTCCCGGTGCCTGCAAAATTATTTTATTGTTCTTTGACAGGTTTTCTCACAGCTCTTTTTCAGCAATCTCAGGCAAAACTACCCACTTTTGGCATAGTATATTTGGGCCTTGGCTCTTTGGTACTAAGTTGGCCAAGTATTGTGGAATCAGAAGTTTGCAGTGGGTTTGTGGAGAGAAAGAGGTTTATGTTTCTCTTGAATCCTAATGTCAGTAGTATCAATGTTCAAAGCAGAGAAAAATTGTCTCTGACAGTCTTAAGGATCTTGAGTTTGCAGGAAGCAGTTCTGGTGTTCACACCAGTTTTCTCCTACTTGTTCTTGAGGCTTAAAATATTTTTCATTCATATATATTTCCTGATAAAGAGTTACACACTAAAACACAAAAAATCTGTTATTTGCTATGCAAGCTGTTCTTTGTTATGCAGTTGCTTGGGTTTATCTGACTATATGAAGATTTTCTGACCTTAGGGTGGAATAGTCTGGGTAACTATCACTTGGCTGCTAAACCATTACTAGGTAAAACTGTTTCAGATCAATGGAAGTCCACATAAATGCCAAGATCTTGCAGTTTCAGATTGGTATAGGAGGCCTATAGCCTTCTAACCATAATGGCAAATAAGCTCTTGGACTGGATTAAGAACAAGAGATTTATTATGTTGGTCATTTTCTCCTCTTATATTTCTATTAATTTATTAGCAACAGAATGTAACAACTATTTATCTTTTGCCCTGTCTTATACTTATCTAAAGTTTTCATAGAAGTAGGAAAAACATGATAAAAATACAAGGGAAAGTGAATGAGTATGAGTTTGAAGAATAGAAGAAGTTAAATCATACTACTAAACTTTATAGAGATGTTTCTCTTACTGTACACAAAAAGAATGAAAAAAATGGATGGTGAGTTAGGAGAAGTTACTTATGGTAAGCAAAATATTTTAACATAAAATTAAATAATGTATTTACAGCAAGTGTATTTTAAATACATTAATTTAGATACATTATTTTTAATAATTTAGTTTAATTGGCTTCATATATAATTTGTAGTATCTGCATGCACAAACAAATTCTAAAGCACGTGGATATGATATGCACATCTCAAAGATGGAAAATTTTGCTCTGTGAAGTAGAACATGAACTTGTTTAATTCAGACAGGATGTGATAACACGATAATCAATCATACCCAGGCAAAGACCAAGTACCTTCTTAACATTTAGCCCTCAGTGCTTGTACATAAAGGTCACTGCGTAATAGATATTTTCTCCTACAATTCTGAATTCTAGTCAGATATTAACATTATTATGATTAAATATTTAGTAGCAACTCTAGAGTTATCATTGTAGGGGAAGATAGAGCTAACAAGACAAATGGAACTAAACAAGATTTCAAAGCTTGTTGTGGACCATTTAAAACCTGAAATGGTAGTCTCAAATGATTAATCATTGTAAGTGACAGGTTTCCTTTTAAGGGTAAACCTTTGATGGTTTAGGGAAAATATTTATTTCAAAGTGAGTTAATTTGTGGAGTGGAATGATGCAATTAATGTTATTCATTCCAACATAAAAATAACTATCATTAAAATAAATGCAGAGTTGTTCCACAGATTGCAATACAATTGCAATACAATCTGAAAACATTCTCATATTTTCAACTTCTCTATTATTTATCCCATACCTGTATTATGTGATTACAGGATATCCATGTTAAACAAAATTTGAGTACGGTGCAAGGAAATCTCTTTTGATTTACATGATGAGGAGCAGTGGAGAACCTTGGGCTTGTCTAGTCAGCACAGGCTGAGGGGCAACCTCAGTGCTCTCTGCAGCTTCCTAAGGAGGGGAAGTGAAGAGGGAGGTGCTGAGCTCTTCTCCCTGGAATACAGGGAGAGGACACATAGGAATGACTCAAAGCTGCACCAGAGGAGGTTTAGGCTGAATGTTAGGAAGCATTTCTTTACAGAGAGGGTGGTCATGCCCTGGAACAGGCTTCCTAAAGAGCTGGTCATGTCCCAAGCCTGTCAGTGTTTAAGAGGCATTTGGGTAACATGCTTCAAACAAACCTGAATTGGTCAGGCAGCTAGACTGGATGATCACTGGATGATCACTGGATGATCCCTCCACTCTATTCTATTTTCAATGTCCAAAGAAAGAATCCATTTTATCCATATTATTTTTTTTTCCTTCCTCCCATGTATTTGTGTTTCATTTGCCAAATTGAATAAATAAGTTTGGTTTTTTTAATTTATAAGATATTCTTAATATTGATTATTTCACTGACATTGAATTATGGTTAGAAATGCCTGAATAAGAAAGTAGCATTATCAAAGTTGAGACAAATTGATATTCACTGTTCAATCAAGTCCTTGAAATATTTCAGTGTCCATAATCGACTTGATCTAAATGGAGAATTCTATCAGTAAATTATTGCCAGGCTATTTCTATTATTTATTTATTTATTTATTTATTTATTCAACTTTTTTTATCTTAATCTTTATCTGAAAGAGCAGTTCTAACTTGTGAGAGCATCATGCTTAAAAAATTCCTACCCTTCACTTTCTAATAGACCAAAATCTTGCATGGAATTTACCTGGATTTTCCAGAAAAAAGGAAACAAGAATGTTTTTTCCTTAATATTTTCTTGTTGCCATTGGTTTCTTTGTTTTTATTTCACTGCATTTTTTCCCTATGAGCTAAAATATCTGTTAGGAAGAAAAGTGGTGTCAAGATTCTGGCATACTTGAAGAAATGTGCCTGTTTAATCAAATATAATTGATTCAGTAATAAATCTTCCAGGGAGATTGACACTCTCACTCTAAAGGCTTCAGAAGACAATCCTCTAGAAACACAGAAAGATTCAACTACAGTTAAAACTAAGAAACAGAGAGAAAGCAGTTTCTATGCTCATCTTTTGAAAAGACCACCTTAAAATACTCTGATATTTAACAATACATTTAATTTTGGTCCTCTCAAAAACATCACTTAATTCATTGCTTGACCACCTTTGGTTTATTTTCTCCTAGCAAAGGACATTTTACAGAAGATTTTATTTCCCTCTGTAAAGCAGCAATCTCATGCAATCAGTTTTTATAGTCCTATTTTTTAGCTAAAATAATCTGGATAAAGATTAATTCCTTTTATTGTATTGTGCTAGCACCATTTAGTCTCAGAAACTGTGTATTTATATCTGTTTAGCAGGATAGCCTTTCTGCAATACATCAATGGCAGACACTGCTGCTGCTGAGAATGTAAGCTCTGCAAATACAGCATTGGCAGTGCAAGCGACAGAGCGGCACACAGCACAAAAGCCCCTGTGGTTTGCAGTGCCACAGCTAATTTCCTTTCCCATTTTAATTCACTTTCACAGCAGCTTCCCTTTTTATCCTTTTTACTGCTTTCACTAATTTGCCCCAAAAGTTAATTTGCATGCTAGTTTTAGACATTTTGCTAATAAAAGACTGCTTTTCTAATGAAGATACAAAATCTTACATGATATTTCTTTAAATGTTGTCCTATCAGGTGACTCATTTAACTGATTTTTTTTTTTATTCCTGTTAGTTTTGTCAAAGAAAATTTTTATAGCTATAAAAAAAAAAGACTTGGATATGCATTTTCCAAACCAAATAAACACATGACATATTTACTTTTATGATGTCTCATGTAAAGTAAAAAGTAGTTTTTACTTTAACTGACAACTTCAGTGTTAAATGCTGAATTCTGAATATGTTGGCAAATTTCTTGTCTTACACAATTTTTCTTTTATTTTCTTCCTTTAGAGGAATAGTGAAATAAATTCGCTGGACTGATATTTGATTCTTTGTATTAAACCACACTATGGCATTTAACTCTGCTTGATTTTGTCCCTTGTAGATACAACTGTGAGGTCTACCTATGGCCACTACAGCTAGAATCTTTATTGTCTAATTTTGTATTGTTCTTGGTCAACATAATCAGCTATTTATCATTATTCTTTATTAATGAAATAGGTTAAGATAGATCTGGCAGTCTGACATGAATTTAACATGTATAAATACCTGATGTACTACAATTACATATTGGTGACAAATTGAAGTAAAACTATTAAATTAGTACCTTAAATAACATATCGTACTTATTTTTTTTTTCCTATGGCTTTGAGGAAGAATTTTATTATCTTATTTTAGCTCATTTTAAAACTTGTCACCTTAAGGCAACCTAGTTACTCAATTGTCTTCTCTTTTCATATGATAGATATAAGCTCCTTCACAAACCTTCTCCTAAAAGATGTTTCTGATCAGTGAGATGAGGATCCTCTTTAGCATCTGTGGAGTCAATGTAGTTGAGGTGAGATCTTTAATTTTTAGATACCTAATGTTAAGTGAAATGAATCTCAGCTTCAAATATCACACTCAATGTTTTTTGGCTTTTTTACAATGTTTTTTTCACTTCCAATTTTTTTTTAGTTTTTCTAATGTAAAATAACTAGCTCAAGCCAAATACATATTAAAATCCATAAGAATCTATTCCATTCTATTACCATCTGTAACAATTTGAATGAGTTCAAGTAATATCCAGTGTGATTTTGAAATTGTGAAAAAGTGTCTTCTGATAATTATATATTTTTTCATTTATAAGTAATTTTAAATATTATGTTGTGTTTATTTTCCTGGTTATATTCATGACCAGCAGCTTTATCTGTTATCTTCTCCTAACATATCAGAAACCAATAAAAGAAGTTTTATGATGTACCATACACAAAACTTCAAATTTATTTGCTTTGAAACTTTGTCACATTATTTAATTGAACAGATCTACTTTCTATATGTTATTAATGATTATTAAGGTTAAATATTGATTTTTATATGCTTCATATTTTAAATATCATGTTTGTCTCAGAACTGCAAAATAAGTATCCAAAAAACTGTCAAATTTAAATACATAATCGCTTGCAATTTGCCGTATTGTCTTCAATTCAAGTTTTTTTGACTCAAGAACAGCAGCAAATCTTTATACTGATGTAAACAATAAATGAGCTGCAGACACTTCGTAAAACAGAAAGATTCAACATATCATGCTAAGAACTAATGTGAAGTTTTAAAAAATTCTTTAGAGGCTGTGGATCATGCTGACAGTTAGACATCAGTCATCAAGTATAGTAATAGAAGGTTTTGGAATAGCTCCAGTTCTAAAGACCCAGAGATGACTGAATATAAAATGATAAGTAACCACTAGAAAAGCCCATCTTGAAAAATAAGTCTTTCAATCTGAAAGAGGGGATATGAGAAAAAAGGTCTGCTCCCATCATGGATTATCATGAAACTGGTTGATTTATTCAAAAACCAGTTGAAGACAGAGAAATCATTATAAAGACATATAAACTTTAATTACATACAAGCTATATAACCTTTATTTATATAACCATATATTATTTTTAAGACACCAAAACATTTAGGGTGGTCAGGCTTTGGAAAAGGTTACCCAGGGAGATGGTGGAGTCACCAGCCCTGGAGGTGTTTAAGAGGTATCTGGATCTGGTGCTGGGTGATTTGTTTTACTGGTTTAGGAGTTACAGTGGCAGTGCTCGGCTTGATGGTAGGACTTGATAATCTTAAAGGTCTCTTCCAACCTTGATGATTCTATGATATTAACCCCAAATTGCTACAAAATTATTAGAAGATATTGTGTGCGCTGGCCTAGAACCCAAGAGTTATATCAAGTTATGAAGCCAACTGTGTTAGCTGCCAACAAATTGACAAGTAATAAAATTACAGTCTGGGAAAAGAGAAAAAAATGCCTTTCATCAGATACCAGTTATTAGAACCCAATGCTGTTACCTTCTTTGCAGAAAACTTTCAGGTCCAGGCAATTACAGTGGAAAATACAATAAATAAAATCCATGTTTCTTATCTTTGGTTTCTTATCTTCTGAAACCTGAAACCTGGGCATTTACAAATAGAAAGAGACAACTTAATATGTCTTTGATTTGAAAAAAACTATAATCAGTAAGTAAAAATGATTCCTAGATTGGGTCTAAAAGATATCTGGAGTAGCTTCTCATGAAAATGACCCAATATGAATTCCAAATCTTGGTATTATGTAGAAGTCAGATATGTCAGCTAGAATTATTGCAGAAGTAATAGATATATGGAAACTAGAACTTGCATTTTGTATTTACAGAACTGCATTCCATAACACTTTAATTTCTACTCTCTAATACCTTGCTCTACTTTTGAAGTGGCTCAGGTACTAATACCTGAATATCTAGCTAATAATTATAATTTATTTCTATTTCACTACTCTACTGGACTATTTAAACTTTTAGTAAAAGAACTTAAAAATTTGTGAGGTTTTCCATTAAACTTAGATATTAAATAAAAATAAGGAAATTCTGCTATGCATAAACACAGAGCAGAAAAAATCATTATGATATGATATGATATGATATATATGATTTTTTTGTTTATACCTAAAGAGGAGTTTGGAATTAATAAGATGGGGAAAAGTAAAAGCAGGTGGTAACAAACAAGTTATTGTACTGTATATGCTTTTTCTTATATTCTTAGAAAACATCATTGGAACCTCTACTGATCAACCTGCAAGTGCATAAAGCAGAAATGTGGAAACCTCAGAACCCCTCGGAATTAATTATTTCCTTGGCAAATAGCACTATTATTTCTTGAAAATCACATACATCTAAATTCTTTATTGCAAAATAATTGTAGAACTCTAAAATAAAACAGGTTGCAATGGGCCTTTACATGTCATCTTGTCCATCTACAGCTCAAAGATGGGCTGGTACAGATCAGGCTGCTCACAGCTCTGATCATCTGAGTTGTGAGGATCATCAAGGGTGGAGGTTCCACATCTACAGTAGCCTCTTATGCTGTCTCATGACCCTCGCAGTAAAACATATCCACATGTAACTGGAATTTTCCATATGGCAGCTTGTGTGTCCATTGCCTCTCATCCTACCACTGTGCACCTGAAAGATGGATCTTTCTCCCTAACTTTACTATAGATTTTCAACTGATCTTTATGAAATATTACAATTCTTACAGCTAGCTTGCATGCTCTTTTAATGAAGCCAGTATGCATGCAGTGCAGAACTCCAATAATTTGTATTATCTCATGAAAACTCTCTAACCCCGCAGATATCATGACTCTGCACAATTAATGAATTTTTAATTCTTTTTCTGTTTTACCACTGATGCATCTCTGCTGCAATACTTGAAATGGACACCTCGTCATTTTGTTTTCACATGAGGAGTGTGAGGATCACTTTACTCTGTTTCTACACCTTCTTTTCTCTTTATCCACTTTCCTTCATCTAGTACCATTAAAAGCTCTGGTCATATTTCTCCACTGCTTTCTTGGCATGGAGTTCTTTCAACATTTTCCAAGTATCATGTCTCCAGTAGGCAAAATTTGAATTCCAAATTCTAATACAATTTTGAGTTGTGTGAGTCTTGATTTCAAGTAGGGTTATTTCTAGCCTATTGATTGAAAAAAAATATAGAAAAGACATACAAAAAGATCTTCAATAATAAAGGTAATAAACAACCTAATCCTAAACCAGACCAAATTGTTAAACAATGTTGCAGCTACAATTGAAAGGAGTTATATTGTACTAAGGCGTTTTACTTCTCATTTAAAAATTTGTCTCATGTCTTTTTTTTTTTGTTTGGTTTTGTGTTTTCCTTATTGCTCATTTTTCAATGTTACCTCAAGAACTTCTTAACTCATAACACATGTGTGTTTTTGTTTAATTGGTGTTGAAAATCTGGTTATGCCCATGAGTTCATATATATTATTATCAAGAAAAATGTCATTTAGAGGTCCCTTTTGGTCCCTTTTGAGACATTCCATAAAGTCAAATTATTAATTACCTTATAAATGTATTGACAATGACACCTTAAGAAAAAAAGTCTCTGGAGATGCTATCTAGTGAGGCTGTGACCCTTCCATTTTGTCTTCACTGTGAGTCATAGCACCCTCTCACACCACTGTATACCAGAGAGCTCCTCTCTAGAGATAAATGCATAAACAGGAATTGAAACAGACACAGCTGTAAAAGGAAAGGGCCCTAAGGAAAGGTGTCTGTTGTATTCAACACTTCACATGCCTGTTAGGTACATACGCTTTCCATGGTGAATAATATGGGCATCATTAATATTTCAATGTTCTCTCTTGATTTAGAGTTTAGAGCAAGCAAATTATTATTATGTAAAGAAGATAAAGTGAATTTGAATGTTTGGTTTATACACTCCAAGCTATGGTACATTCTAGGATTTAAGCAATCTGTAACCTGAAGGAATGTAGACAAACTGAAATGAACAAAGAAAACAAATCTACTGAGGCTTAACACTCAGAGTATATTTGACTTGTTAGATATGACGTGATGCTTTGATACTCAAAATTGTTTTATTTAAAGAGAGACAGTGTGTCACAATTCAGGTCAAGATCTTTCCTTCACTAATTTTTAAAATATTAGAAAAAAAGAAAAAAATCCTTATTCTTATATTTTATAGGAATGGATGCATATCTGATCTATAAATGAAATAATTAAGAGAAGGCTGTACATAATATGAAAAGTTCTGCAGAGAAGTTTTCAATATATTTCAATTTTCTTCTGGACTTTTTCAGTGGATTGGATGATCTCTCAGAGTCCCTTATGTCCTGCTTTTTTTTTATTCTTAATTGCATTTTATTTTTGTGCCCCATAGACTGGAAAATCTATATGAATTTATACCCTGAATCAAAGAATTAGAAATACTTTCAACTTAAAATATTAATGAATATATTTATGTGCTGGTTTACAAGAACTGCTATTTTCAAAAAGAAAAGTACAGACTCTTGTTCTGTTCATAAAAGGCCCGATATAGTAAGGAAGACTGCACTCTTTTCTGAAAACTGGAAACTTTCAAAAATATTTAACCTTGAGCATCCAATACTTAAGTTACTTAATATTAATGCATAGATAATGTTATCTTCACTTGAAAAATGCTGATTATTAACAATATTTTTCCTCTACCAATTTTAGAAAGATTTTAGCAAAAAAAAAAAGACCCAAACCATAAGAAATTTAAATTCAACTGATAGCCATAATTTAATGAGTAGTCCAGAACAAGACGTTTCAGTGTGGCCTAATTACAGCAAAATGCTTATACAATATTGGACAAACACTTATTCTTGAGTTTTATTCATCACTATACAGGCCTCTACACGTTTAGTATCTCATAAGAAAACTAATAGAGAAATAGTGCAAAAAACTACCCAAGTATGACTACAACCCCAGACACCTTATCAGACACTACTTTCTGTTAGGCTTTCTCTCGGGGTGACATCTACTCTAAACTACATTGACCCAGGCTCGTAGTAAAATGTTGCTGTGCTACTCCAGAATGTCTAGTCTCTCTTGTTTATCTGTTACTTAAGTCCTGAACTTCAAGAAGGATCTGATACAACTGACCACAGAAACATGAAAATAACTTCTGTGGCTGTACATTTAATATGATACCTTTCAGTGCTTGGAGAGGGCCTTCAAGAAAGCTGGAGGGGGACTTTTACAAGGCCAGAAAGGGATAGGAAAAGGGGCAATGGCTTCAAACTGAAAGGGGGCAAGTGTAGAAATTGGGCAGAAATCCTTTTCTCTGAGGGTCATGAGGTGGGGGAAAAGGTTTACCTATGAAGCTATAGACTCCCCAACAATGGCAATATTCAAGGCCAGGTTGGGTGGTTCTTTGACCAAGCTGGCCAAGTGGAAGGGTTCCCTGCCTATGGCAAGGGGATGTGGACTAGATGACCCTTAAAGTCTGTGATTCTATGATTCTCTGTGAGGTATCTCAGAGCTGGTTGACTATGTTTGGGCAGGGTTTATAATGGTGAATTCTCACCCCACTCCTGTTTGAAAGACTTTGTTAATAACTGATACAAAGGAGCAACAATCAAATCACAAAGGTGCTCTAGATTGACTCTGAAGTTGGAAAGAACTCACTGAGAAGGTGAAAGAAAATGTAATGTCAGGAAATTATGAAGTTCGTAAAGGGAAGGGAAGGGAAGGGAAGGGAAAGCATAATAAAACCTTGATATTTTTAAGAATGTGGAGTAATCTTTGGTTTTGAGAGTGTTAGAAAAATATAAGTAAAACCCACCATTTTTACACAGAGTAGATGACCTTTGAGTTTCTTTCTAGTCTTATTTGCATATCCATAGAATATATGACTTGTGCAAAGAAATAGTATAGCCTCAATTAGTAGCCATATGGAGGATGTTACTTTCAGACAATGAGGTTTTGCAAATTAAAATCAGTCTGATGGTCACACACTTTTTCTGTGGGTTTTTCCTGAGAGTAGAATATATACTTCATAATCTCAAACAAGCAAGCAGATATTTAATTTTTAAAGTGATTTTGCATAAAGCTTTTTAGGCTTAAAATTCCCTGGTTTTTTTGGCACTTCTGCATAACTCTATTAACTAGTGATAGAGCTGTTTAAAGGATATACATAATTTGATCACATTTTGTCCAGGAATACTATATCTGTACTTGTCAGCTACAGCAAGGAAAAGGATACAGTGTTCAAATCTGTTCTCTGAGGTGGAGGCTTCCACATCAAGTTAGAGCTGTTAACATTATTGCTTGCTGTTTTACAAAAATATGTTCTTACACTTCTGTATGGCTGGCTCTACAAAATAAATTCCAGAAAAGCACAATGAGGTTGATAGACTTTTAATCCTGTTTGTAGTGCACAGTTTGCAAAGCTTTCCCAAGAGGTCCCAGACTCTACTGGTTAATAGTGCACAGTGCACTTACTCTGAGCTGATTACTTTCTAGTTTATAGTTACCAATTAGAGAAACCAATTACAGTTCCATACTGTGTCAACAGTGTTTGACCTAATTTCATGCCAGTTAATCAGTTACATAAACAAATTCTCTTTATAGAACAAATTGAATTTGAGTTAAAGAATATACAGTATAAACTCTATACCATATTTTAGATACAAAAAATGTAATCAAGTACATTATTTAGAATGAGCTTATTGAAATGTGCAGGAGACCCTTGGAAAGAAAGCATTCTTGGAGAAGCAAACAGCTCATCACAGTTGCTACTTTCTTGTAATCTGCTGAGAATATTTAGCATTGAGCTTTTTTGTAAAAAAAATAGTGAATTTCCCCTTCAGCTCTTTCATTTTTTATTCTTATAGATTTAATATTAGTATTTCAAAAGCTGATTGTAGCCTTAGAAGTCGGAGGTGTATGGGTACCCATCTGCCAAATATGTGAGGTATTAGACAAATTATTAATTTGTTTTATTTTAGGGCCATGATGTTGTGATTGACCTAATTATACTTTGAAATTCATGGCAGCTAACGAATTTCACAGATACCTTAAGTTTTGAGAAGCACAGAAAAGATAAAAAGTCCACATACATTTGTTTCTCTTGGATACCAAATATTAGATATCAACTCACAGAAAATTGAAATCAGAGAAGGCAAAAAAAGGTGCATGGTATAGGTTTTGTACAGGGGGTTTAGTGTAACCGCTACATATATTTCCTGGATTCTAGATGTTCAGTCTTTGCTAATGAATATATTTTATACTTCAATGCTCTCTTTTTATCTCTTACCCAATGCTCTTTTTTTTCAAAATCTTATGCCTCTCTGAAAGAATGAAGGATATTGTTGTGATACATATATGCACACACACCCTCACATTTGAAAACAAACAAATAAACAAATAAACAAACCTCAGTCTTTTTTCTAAGGCCTGAGATAAAACTCATTGCATTTAACGGAAAACTGCTATGAGACTTATAGGATTTCATTCCATTGTCAAGAGGGATCTTAGCTGCCTGCTTAGAACAAGTACCCTCTGAGCCTTTTAATAATGTTTCATCATCCTGCTCACTTAGTCAGCATAAAGTTTTTAACCATATTCTTCATGTAGTGACAAAACTATATTTTTCAACTAATTCTAGAGGATGATACCCTGACATTTAAACAAGGAATTTCCTGTATTATAGTACCAGTGCCGTTTCCTTCTGTGGACAACAAAAGTATTTCCACTTGTTTCAAGGGCTTTGCAATGAACTCTGCCTTTCTTTATTCTTTTCAAGTTCCACTAACTGTGATATATTACTTTTTGTTGCCATCAGTGAACAAAGAATCATGAGTTTATTTGTCACAACCATAAAGTCAGTAAACAAAGGCAAATTTATAAAGGTTGGTTCTGATTTGGTTTCCTTTCAGCCCACTCAGGAGAAAACAATGAGATATATTTTCATGAAAATTTAAGGTTTACATGAGTACTGACATTGCAATTGATAGCCTGGCTGAATGCAACAAAATATGGCATGCAGAGCACCATGTTTCTCATCTAGAACTTTAGGCTGGTTTTGACTATGATAGAATTAAATTTCTTCATGGTAACTGTTATGGAGCTGTGTTTTGGATCCCTGCTGGAAATGGTGTTGAAACACAGAGATGTTTTCATTATTGCTGAGCAGTGTTCACACAAACCTGTCTTTTCTGCCTCCCACCCCACCCCACCTGTGCAGGGACTGGGGCAGAGACACATCAGGACTGCTGATCCCAACTGATCAAGGAACATCCCAGACTGTATCACATCATGCTCAGCTTACAACACTGGATGAAGCAGGAATGATGGCTCCTGTCTTCCTAAGCACTGCTAGCTTGAGGGACCCTCACTTTTGTTGAAATGAAACCTTCTCTCATAACAATGTTTATTTCATTATAATATCTTATTAAGTGCATTAAATTATTACATAAGGTGAAAAAAAGACATGCCTTCAGCAGTTCTCCTGGAGATAGCACAGCTGAGTTTTCCCAAGATGCAATTATTTCCTCTTACCTTCCTCCTACTTTACAGATAAAGTATACACTATAGTCTATTTTTCTGGGTCTTTAATAATTCAAGGAATTTTACATTGCATTATATATAATATAACTTTTGTTAACAAAAGCTGTGAAAGAGCAAAGTTTTTATGTATGGATACCATTTAATCCTTTGGTGGACATAATCTTGAATTCGAGAGTTAAGTACTGCTTGGTATCTATAAGACTGAGCCAACTCCAGCAATCAAGGCTATGTCCATCAAAGGGGGAAAATATGGACACAATTGGAAAAAAACCCAGATTAAACAGTTTCTCTTTTTTTCCATTTCATATACTTGAAGCATTTAAAATACACAACCAAACTGTTTTTCCTAAATATGTTCATAGAAACACAAATAATTCTTTTCCACTTAAAATTACATAAAGTAATTTTCCTTAAAAAGATTATTTATAGTTGAATGGAAAAGCAGTACTCCTTACTGTGTTGCTGTTATATCACCATTTCTCAATACAATAACATTTCCTATTACAACATTTATTCTCTCCAGTTTCAGATCTTTCATACCAAGGAATAGAGATGCACAGGTTTAGGGATATTTTCATATTGAAGCAGTAATTAAGCTTCTACTATTTATCACTTCTCATCTTCCCCTTTTTCTAATATGCGCTCTGGTCACTATTAACTCTTCTTTTAAACGTGGAAAAATATTTGTATTTATCTATACAAGTAATATATAAAATATATATTAATCTATATAAAGAAATGTATACTAATTTAGGTTTGTTACAAGAAAATCACCTTACCATTTGACCTAAAAATCACCATCATTCCAATTATTTAACATTGATGATTTTTGAAACTATTAAAAAAAATCTATTCTATTCCACTTAAATTTTTAAAAGAGCTTTTACATAGGTATAACAGAGCTTGATCCCTGAAGCTGAAATCAGTAATTTTGACATATTCAGTCTGGACATAATCAAAATATATACCTGAAAAATAATACCTATAATAATAATAAGATAAATCTGCTAATTTCCTTAAATATTGTCTACCATTGTACTTTTTTATTGTCCTATAATTCTCATTACTGGTAGTTGGAAGAATGTTGTTACAAACTGAGGACTGTATTTATCTAACTCGATTTATTTATCTATCTTGTGCTGACTATAGGATTGTAATAAATGGGGGGGTTTGGTTGCCAAAAACCACGTCCAATGGTGATATTTTCATATGTAATGTTATCTCCCTTAATGGGACAGCACATCCATTTTTTTATACTCAATCTATCTGCACTACAGAGGTTGGATCATATTTTCACACTAAAGTTACTGAAACTCAATAAAAGCAGGGTGAGTGAAATCACTGAAAAAATCACACAACATATAAGAATGAGAAGTTTTGCTGTAGTCCCCTAAGTATTATTATCCTGAGCAACAGCAACATTCACTTTACCAGTATTGATCAAATTAGCTCAACTCTGAAGGATCCCTCAAGCTAAACAGCGGATTTTGGTATGTGGATTGAAGCAATAATAAAAACAAAATATACAGTAAAGCCAAACCCTCAATTGCAACATTTTATAGTTATTTGGAAAGAGGCCAGTAAGGATTCATGGTAAGAATTAGTGTCATCTTGATTTATTTGGCTTAGTTTTCTGTAAGTGTCTCTAGACAGTAAACCTCAGTTTTGAGGGTATAAGGCAGTTAAGAGTAACAGCTTGTAAATGTTAAAGATTTTGTACTGCTTTCTCTCTGCTAGGGAGAATGCTGAGCCTGGTTTCTATGCCAACCTGTGATTGAATTGCATATTGTATACCAGATGATTTATTAACAGATATTTTTCTTAGAGATGTGTCTCGTAAATTTGTGCCTCAATAAATTTTAGGATAAGGATTTATCTAGTACATCTGAAACTTTAATTTTTAGAATTAAATGATAATTTTTCAATGATCCTATGTTTCAAAGGAGTTCAACCAAATACAAATCTGCATACATGGCAAATGTATGTAATTAATTTATATATTCATTTAACTAACTTAGGAATGTAGTTGATGCACACAACATTTCATGAAGCAGCTACCCCTGGAAGTCATTTTCAGACATACGAACACAAGAAAACCACCAAGCATAGTCAGCATGAATTCACTAAGGGGGAGTCATGCTTGACTGATTTGATAAAATTCTGTAAGGAAATGACTGCTTTGATAGATGACATGTCACAGAAACAGCACTAGATAACTTTCCAGACCTGAAAGTTTTCACATAATCATATAATCATATGATCATATAATTTTGGAATATGTTAGATTGAAGTGGTCATGTGGAGAACATCTGGCCCATCCACCTGCTCAGAGAGGGGCCAGCACAGATCAGGCTGCTTGCAGCTCTGACCAGCTGAGTTATAAGCATCTTCAAGTATGAAGGTTCCACAATTTCTTTAGCAGCCTGTCATGCTGTTAGACCACCCTAATGGAAAAAACATCTCCAGATCTAATTGAAATTTCCTATATGGCATCCATATATGCCTCCATTGCCCCTTGTCTCATCACTGTGCAACTTCAGGAGGACTCTTCACCTGCAAGTATTTTCCCCCTCTGCTTTACCACTGAGCAGCTGAAGCACAATTGTATCTCCTCGCACTTTAGACCCAGCTCTCAGCTTCTGCTCACATATAACGTGCTCCAGCACCTGAGCATCCTGACAATCCTTGGTTGGATTTGTTCCAGTACATAAATATTCTTCTTGTATTGGGGAGCCCAAAACTACTCTCCCAAGTGCTGAATGGAGGGGAGAAATCACCACCCTGAACCCGATGGCATTACTCCAACTGGTTCATCTTGTGATGCTCAGGCAGAGCTTCTCCTCTACAAAGCTACACCAGAGAGTCATGTTTAACTTGTCCACTGGGATTCCAGGTCCTTTTCTGCAAAGAACAAAACAGGAAGCGAAGAATCATCTTGGCTTCATAGAACTAAATACAACTATATGAGTTCTGCAACTCGTCCAATTTTTCAACTCACTAAATTTCTTTAAAAAAATAGATTTTTATTTTGATTTTAGGGATGTTATAGGATAAAATCTCATTGTGGTTTTTGCACCATTAACAAAAATACTATTAATTTCAGTAGGATGATCTGTATTATTACATACTATTTATTATGAGCAGCAAAGAGAAATTAGAAACTTCCAGTAGCATTTGAGCTTCCCAGAATTATGAAGATATTCACAAAGATGTGTCAGTAAGACTCAGAGGAAGAGGGCAAAAGTTGCATTCACATCTTGGTGATTGTCTACCATAATGTCCTTCATAGTAATTTAAATGTCTGAATTATCTCAGGCTCATCTTTCTTCAGCCGGAAGTTGCTGAGAATCACCACAACATAAGCATTTGTTCCAACAGTGAAGAGCTGAATTATGTATACTAAACTTATATACTTCATCTGTGCTAGGGCTACAGCAAGAAGTGAAAATATTCCCTGCTGCCTTTACACATTTGCAAGGTCTGGATTATGCTGTCATCTGAATAACTTTGCCCTGCTTGAGTAATAGAGGCCATTGTACCAGCCGTTAGAAGAAGCCCTCAAGGACACCTTATCAAGTTTTTTTCTTTGGCTTGATCTTAATTGTCATTATTGCAGAGAAAGAGAATGAAATGGATCCCCTGACACATGAATAGTGTCAGATAGCAATACGGAGAACACCAGTCTCAGCATACACTGTGGATAAGCCCATTACTCAAGCTCAGGATTACAAAGTGATTTTGTATGCCCATCCCTGTACTGAGTGCTCTTAAGTGATGGCAAAGGATGTAGAAATTTACCATGTACAAAAAGAATAAATGAGCCCTAAATACAGCCTTCACTCCCTTTGATGAGTGTGTAGCTCTCTTTGGTGCTGATAACAATCACCTGCATGCATGACAACCATCTCCATAGCTAGAAAGATTTTAGCCAGGCTTTGTGAATAAGTATTGTAAATGCAAAAGAGAACTAGAAAACTGAACCTAAGAGCACACTAACATGGAATTGGCAACAGCTGTATTTGTAAAATGGACTTCTGATTCTACATTTGGTTCCTCCTTCCCCTTCCCCTTCCCCTTCCCCTCCCCATTCCCTTCCCTAGCATGATGTTCTGTTGCGTTAATAAATGTGGATACAGGTTGAAAAATAAAATGAAAACATTTCTTTTCAAGCAAAAGAAGTCAGCAATCGCATTTCATTAAATATTGATGGAGGTCATATTTTCAGACCTTGAAGGTCACTTTGTGGCTACTGTCAGAGAAAAAAAGAAAGTTACCATAGGAAGAAGTCTCCATTATCATAAGTTTTCACCTAAATGTTTGTTTTTCTGACAATGAAGAAAATTTACAGCAAAGCAAGGAGGACTGTAGGTTAGATATACAGCTTTAATTCAGTTACTATATTGACATATACAGATTTTTTAAAGTGAATTTATATATGAAAGCAGGGAAATGTTCATACATTTTTAAAATATGTTCCTGATTTATTTGGCAACTTACTGAATGTACTTTATGAAAGTTTTACATTTAGAAGCCTATAAAATATACATCATTTTTATTCTACTAAAGAAACTGAAACAAATATTATGGCACAAGGAAAATTTAGTGTGCTTTGCACACATCTGGCATTGTATAAGCAGTAATATTGTGCAAGCTCAGGATAGCTCACCTTTTATTATCACTATTAAGTGGCTCTGCTTAGGACACAGACTGCAGTCACCAGCCTGACTGTCCAATCCTACTTTCAAAATGTTGACAAGAAAAGGGGAGCTAAAGGAATTGATAATGTACGAGAATCAGTGTTTAAATTGCTGTAAAACTGTTCTGACTCAGGATTTTATTTTAAAATTCCATTCCCATGGAATTTGTTTGAAACATTTACACACGTAGACTTGTCTTGAGAAGATATAAAATCATGGTCCCTTCCACTTAATAATATTCAAATAACAGTATGCTTGGGAAAAGTGAGAACTTCACCCAAGAGTTGTGGTGAATGGAGTTAAATTCAGTTAGTGGCTGGTCACAAATATATTCCCCAGGACCCAGCCCGCCACATTAAATATCTTTATCAGCTTGCCACGTGAGGGGGTAAGGCATCCACAGTCATCAAGCTGGGTGAAAGTGTCAGCCTGAGGAGGGCAGGAAGGCTCTGCAGAGGTTTCTGGACAGGCTGGATTAATGGGCTGGGACCAACTGCATGGGGTTCCACAAGGCCAAGAGCCAGGTCCTGCACTTGGCTCCTTACAACCCCATGCAGACTGGGGACAGAATGGCTGGAAAGTGGCCCAGCAGAAAGGGACCTGGGGTGCTGGTTGGCAGCCAGCTGAACACGAGCAGCTGAACGTGAGGCAGAGTGTGCCCAGGTGGCCAAGAAGGCCATTGGCAGCTGGCTTGTACCAGCAATTGTGCAACCAGAAGACAAGGGCAGTGATCATCCCCCTGTATTTGCTGAGGTCATATCTCTAATACTTTGTACTGTTTTTGGGCCCCTCACTGCAAGAAAGACATTGAAATGGATTGTTTTGAAAGAAAGAAGAGCAACAAAGTAAGAAATCTCCAGAGAGCAGGTCTTATGAGGAGCAGCTGAGCCTCTGGGGTTATTCAGCCTGGAGAAAAGCAGGCACAGGGGAGATTGTATCACTCTCTGCAACTGCCTAAAAAGATGAAGTAATGAATTGAATATCAGCCTCTTCTCCCAGGTAACAAGTGACAGGATGAGAGGAAATGTCCTCAACCCGTACCAGGGTAGGTTTTGATCAGATATTAGGAAAATTTTTTTTTCATTGAAAGGTAGATAAGCTTTGCAGTTTGACACGAAGGAAGGTGGTCACCTTTCCTAGAAGTAGTCAAGATACAACAGCACAGTGTGCTTAGAGCTATGGTTTACTTGACAAGGGGATGGATGCTCAGTGAAAGCTTGCGCTCTATGATCTTACTTTTCCAATCTTTCCAGAGATTCAATAATTCTGTATGGTTCAATGATTCTACATGAAATATGGCTGATTTGTTTTTGAAAACTGTGTCAAAAGCCCTGAAATCTAAGAGGCTTTATGGCAACAACAGAAGACAGTTTATTCAAAGCAAACTAAAATCACATTATCACAAGAAACACTAAAATTTGAAGAAACAATTATTGGATTATTCAAAAATTCACTTCCAGTTAAGAGATCCCTTAATTGATTTTAATAACACCCATATAATTCCTATTGAAAAAGAAAGAACCGACTCAAATCTATTTTGTTACGATAAAACAAATCCTGGTAAAAGTCCCTTTTGAAACTTATAAAGACTGTGCTGCAGAATGCAATATTTTAATAGAGATATTCATTCTCATTGGCTTAAGCAATCATTTCTCCATGGTGCAGCATAAGACCCAGCATGTTTTTATGATTCAGTCCCAGTAACACTATATCCCTGTTAGCATGATTAATCAGCCCAAACAGAATACAGCTTGGGTTTAACTCTCCTGCTGCTTGCTGCTGAGCTGAATCAGTCAGCACCAGTTAAGGAAGTCTGCACTTCCCTCTGTTGCACAGTATGGGCATGACCTGTGACTCTCTGCTATGATAATATAATATTATTTCCAAGCCACTATCTAATTATCTTTCACACATACCATTTATTTTTTCACAGTGGAGGGCATTTCACTGTAAGGATTGATCAGGAACTTTGCTTTGTTGTAGTTTTTTCAGTAACAGGTACCTGTTGGTAAAAGAATAAAAAACCCCACATTTTATCTTGTGGATTTATCTCTTAATATTTTGTCTTCAATTAAACCAGGGAAAGACAAAGTTCAAAATTCTTAACACATAATTTTGGAAACTATTGAATGGAAGGTGGCTGTTTCCTGCTTAAGAGTAATGTGTTTGTTATTGCTCCAGATCACCAGCTGAGATCTCAGTGCTTTTGATGATAATTGTTTTCTTTCTTCTCCCTTTCCAGACAAGTAACAGAAGTAAATAGGCAGAGTTTTGGGCTCTTTTGGCACTGCATAACTTCTGAGAGCAATTGTTTTTAAATGCAATAGTTAAAGATATTATTCTAGGCCTGACTCAATAAAGGGCTTTGTCTTGATGGTTTTGTTTTCTTTTTAATAGGGTAAATCAAAAAGGGATAA
Organism: Melozone crissalis; assembly: GCF_028551555.1. Lineage (NCBI taxonomy): Eukaryota > Metazoa > Chordata > Aves > Passeriformes > Passerellidae > Melozone > Melozone crissalis. Next base: position 52,993,675 of record NW_026535791.1, on the reverse strand, counting down.
ACATGGGAACAATTCAGGAAAATGGAACTTACAATTTGCACTCTACTCAATGATTAAGAGTGATGCTCCCATTTTAATCAATAGGAACAATTAAATACCTCTGGATAGTTATCCATTTAATCCTAAAATAGGCAAACAAGATAAAGTTTGTATCTGTCACTGTAGGTACAGGAACTGCCTATGACAGACTTATACATCACCTGACTAAACAGAAAAGCATTGTTCAACCTTGATGTCTGGGAGAAATGTGAGATGCCCAATACATAGAATCTTAGAATCATAAAGTGGTTTGGGTTAGAAAGGATCCTGAAGGTCATTGAGTTCCAAACCCTGTGCCACAGGCAGGGATACTTTCTAATAGATCAGGCCCCATCCAACCTGGCCTTGAACAATTCCAGGGATGGGAAATCCACAACTCCTCTGGGCAACCTGTTCTAGTGCCTCATGGCCCTCACAGTTAAGACTTTATTCCTAACAGCAAATTCAAACTTACCCTTTGTTAGATTAAACAGGTCCTTGTGAAAAGTCCCTCTCCAGCTCTTGTAGCCCCCTTGAGGTACTGGAAGGTGCTATAAGATCTCCTCAGAGTCTTCTCTTCTCCAGGCCCAACAACCCAACTCTCTCAACCTGTCTTCACAGAAAGGCTCGTCCAGACCTCTGATCATTTTTGTGGCCCTCCTCTGAACTTGCTCCAACACATTCACATCTTTCTTGTGTTGAGAATCCCAAAGGTGAAATAAAGGGACAGAATCACTGCCTTTGATCTCCTGGCACACTGGTTTTGAAGCAGCTCTGAATATGGTTGGCATTCTAGGCTTCAAATGCACATCACCAGGTCATGTTGACCTCCTTGTTAACCCACACCCCCAAATTTGTCTCTTCAGAACTGCTTTGAATTCATTCTCTGCCCAGCTTATGTTTGTGCTTGGATTGTTCAAACCCATGTACAGGATCTTGCTGTCAACAAACCACTGAAATTTAAAATTAAACTAGTGCTGAAGGTGCACTCAATCCCACTGTCCATATTTATAAGAAAGATGTTAAACAGTGCTGATCCCAATGCTCAGCCCTGCGGAGCATCACTCCTGCACAACTCCACTCAGCTTTTGCTTAAGATGAGTCTATTTTACATATGACCATATTTCATGTCTGATCTCTTCATCTTTATCTTGACCCATGAGCTTTTTTCATCTTATTTTCTCCCTCTGTCTTGTTGGGGGGTGGGAGTGAGAGAGCAGCTGGGTAGATTTTGGCACTTAGACTTGGTACCCATGACATTTATGCATAATGACATATGTTAGCACTATTAATTATATAAATTTCAGCAGGTCTCATGGACACAGATATCTTCATATACATTTTGTGCTGTTAATCATTTGCAGAGAGAATACACTACCAGTGTAAGAATTACAATATCTGATGTATTCTATGAATTACTGTTGTCAATGGAATGACACAGAAAAATAGCAAGAGTATTATGTATTTAATTATTTGGGGGTTTCATCTTTATTTATATCCTGTACTGAATTTGTGCAAGCACAGATGGATTAAAAGCAAATTACAAAATGACAAAAAAAAGTAAAAAAAAAATTATGTAAATAACACGCTTATAATTTCTAAGCTTCAGGCAGATTGTTTAGGGCAGTTTTGTAAAACTGAACTCTCAGAAGTAAAGACTTGGGAAACCCTGCTCTGACTGACAGAGCAAGTCAGTCAGGAAGGCCCAGGAGATCAAAAGTAGTGTCTGAGGTTTTAGTAGTACAACACTCATAAAATTCTAATCATACTATGGAGACAAAAAATAATGGTTGACTCTGTTTCTCTTCCTGAGGGTACCATAGATGCTTTGTTAAGATCTAGAGGTATCAGTAACAACAGGAAACCTGTCACCAAATACATAAGGAGCCATTGAGACAGTTCCAGACAACCCCTTGATCCTGAAGAATATAAGAATGCAAGAAGAGAAAAAAAAAATTTAAAACCCACAGATTTTCTTTTTTTGGATCAGAATTTAAACAAAATTATATATTTTTATATCAAATATTTTGAATACATCTGCTAAAGAAACTTTTTTGTTTGATCATGAAAATTCAAGCAAATGAAATTTTCTTATGAGCTGAAAGAGTTATTTTCTATGCCAAAAAATTATGTAACTGTAATAGCATTCCCTTCCTCACAAAATCATGCAAAAACTGGAGTCAAACTATATGGCTGTGCTCAGTGTGATACATTGTGAAACAGATCCATGTTGAGCACAATATGCTGAAAATGTGATTTCTTTTTAACTACAGGTCACTATGGAATTCCCTTAAATATTAGTCCTCTTCTGCTGCACAAAATTCATGATCAGCTCAGCTGTAGTTTGGTTCTGATGAGCCATCACCAAGCAGTTATCACCTATCTTTTCTCAGTCATAGGCCTGTGAAAAAGAAAGAAGCGAAACATCATTTTGTGATGAGTTGGGAAACTGCTGAAATCTAGGAAATTAAATTCTCATTTTAAAAGGCAGAAAAGAACAAAAATACACATGGAGTAGCTTTCAATCTTTTCCTGGTTGGAACTGTATAAAGAACTAAAACAAAGTAAATGCTAAAAAGGATAAGAAACTGTTAATATGTAGAGCTGACATTTTCAACTTTCTTGGCAGCAAAACAGGAGTCCTACTTCATCCATTCAAGTACTTTTGATAGGTCTATGTTATAACAACTAAACACAGAGCTAAATAGACCCTTACATAAAAACATAAAGTCTTTGTCAAATTTATGAATTTTTCCTTTCACATCCCCTTCCTTTTACTGGATTTAAGAAGACAAAGCTCTAGGCCACTACATAATGTTATATTTATTCTCCAGCTAGGAGATTGCTCTACCAGACCACATCAGAAGACATTCTATGTAGCATAAGTCAATACTTAGGAGATCTGTCAAAAATCTTGATTCAGCATCAAATGTATTAATAACATAAAGCATTTGGGGAGAAGTTTCAGTCTGGGTGGTGATCTCCCAAGCCTTAAGAAAAATCTCATCCCCTGTGCAGAAGTGTATTTAAAGTAAGAATATTTTGCATCAACTGTGACCATACAAGAAACCAAACATCTTCTTAGCTTGTTGAACCAGGTGGATCAGAACCGAAGTATGTGCACTTTTAAGAGTTGTCTTTTTTGTTTCAGGACAACTATATCAGCAGCATCCTCTGTACATAATATGCCCTATATTGTAATTGTGAAATTAATGTTTATTCAACTTGTGATTTCAGGCTATCTGGGGTTATGTTCCATGGAACTGAGGGAAGTAGTTCCCCTCAAAGGGACTAGAGCCACAACAAAAAATTGCAGAGGCAGTGGGATGTCCCCAGATGTACTGCACAGTCCCTTTGGAGGGATTATGTGATTTTGTTTAGACAGTTGTTTGGTACAATAAATATTTTCAGGATATTTTTGATATGCAGAACTAAGGGGAAAGGTATGCCTGAAATGGCTTTCTTCTAAACTTTATAGCCATAGGCTTTCCTAATTAAATTGCTTAAACAACTAACTTCTTTTTTTGTGTATTTATGTGTTTTTCAGTGGCTCACAGTTGTTTAACTTTGTCCCCAAACGGTACAATGGTGCCTCTCTGTAAATTAAGAATTCCCTGAGTGCAGCCTCAGTGGAGATGTTTTCTTTCTCCAGGAAGGCCTTTCTGATGATGAATTCTAAAACTTACTGAATTGGATCAGTGGGCTTGTTGTTGTAGTGTGTTTTTAAGTTTCTTGTTTTTGCTCCCCCATTTTATGTACTGTTCCCCCCCTGTTCTTTGTAAAATGGTTCTTCCCCCTCCAGTTTTCCCGCCACAGAGCCTTTGGCAGTTATGTTACTATGGTTACCCCTGCCCCTGTTAATTGTCAATCTCCCAAGTTACATAACTGCTCCTCCCTTATCCCACCATATAAGTAAAGTTTTCCTCCTCCCTGAGCCCAGTCAATCACCCCCCACTCCTCCCTGCTTTCTAGAACATTCTTCTCTCTGGGGGTTGCGGTTGGCTGGCGTCCCAGGACCCCTCCTTTGTTCTATGTTTATTGGATAAGTTCTTGTATCAGTTTTCTTATGTACCTCCCCACATGTTCCCCTATTGGTTAGCTGGGCTTCCCCTCCCGTCTCCACCCCTTCCCTGTAAAACTCTGTCTCCCCCCGTGTTCGTGGCCATTTTGCTGTGGGTTTTTCCACCTGTTGGTTTGCCCTTTGCTGCCTGTGGGCTCTTCAATAAACCGACGTTTTACCCCCAGCAAGTGGTCGCCTCCTCTCTTGTCTCGTCCAGCGCGAACCCAAGTCCGCAATCCAGCCCAGCCCGAGGCCAGGACGCCAAGGGGGGTTGGCTTCCGATGCGCAGGGGCGTCGGCCGCTTCACCCCTTCAGCTAGCCGGACATAGGGCCGTGTACGCCCTCGCGCAGCTTGTCTAGCCTTTTCCTATTTGAATTTCTATTATTGAATATCAGAGCTTACTTAGGAAGATATATATAAATTTTAATATAATTTTACATTGATTATAGTCTATAGTACAGACCATTCTACTTCACATAGTCTCTCTCTAAACCCTCTCCAAACATAAAGTGACTGTGAGATGGGGAAACAAACTGTTTAATTTACATTAGTTGTCTTCTGATTTTATATAAATTCTCTGTATTTCATGCAGGGATTTAAAGGTGTCACAGCAGTATGCGATGTATAATACATTATTTTTTTTTGGTATTTCTTCCATAAAGCATCTTTAAGTACTCTGTACATCATCTTGCTTTAGAATTTCCCAGATATCACAGAGGCAAAAATATTTTGATTAGAGTATATTAGGAAATGTGTCTTCACCAACATTTTTCAAGCTGAGTACAAGTTGCAAGGCCACAGTTTCATAGTAAGGACATCACAAGTCATGACATAATATAATTTAAAATGTCAGCCAAAGATCTGCTGCTGATAACAATTTTATTTTGAATACTAAAGGATTATATCTTCTCCCCCCATTTTAAACCCCTCTGTTCCACATCCCCATGTCTTCATCAGATGTATAAACGACTTGCTCTCCCAATATTGATTTGAAGATTTTTTTTAAAGCCTGTTGATCCTTTTTTGCTCATCTACTTCTAACTTCATAAAATCACTATTTTCTGTTTGTCATTTGTGCTGGTTTTGGTTGGGGTAGAGTTAATTTTCTTCACAGTAGGTGGTATAGCATTGGGTTTGGATTGGGCTGAACAGAGTATGAACAGGGTTGATAATGTAGAGATGTTTTTGTTATTGCTGAGCAGGACTTACATAGACACAAGACCTTTTCTTCTTTTCTTACAGCCACACTGTCAAGGAGGCTGTGAGTGCATGGGGGACTGGGAGGAGACTGAGCCAGGACAGGTGACTCAAACTGACCAAAAAGGTATTCCAGACTCTAAAACATCATGCTCAGTAAATAAAGTGGGGAGAAGAGGAGGAAGCAGGAGGATGTTTGGAGTGGTGACATTTGTCTTCCCAAGTCACTGTTACATGCAATGGGCACTCCTGAAATGGTTGAGCATCTGCCTGCCCATTGGAGGCAGTGAATTAATTCTTTGTTTTTCTTTGCTTGTGTGCACCACGTTTGCTTTTCCAATTAAAATGTCTTTATCTCCATGTGCATGTTCTCTTATCATTGCAATACTCTCTATGATCCTGCTGGTGGGTGCCAGCTGGGATGAAACCATGTCAGCCTATTCATAGCAAGTAAAATTGCCAGGGTTGTTCACTTCAGGAACTTTCTGTCCACAGACATGTCCATGAGGTCTCACAGCACATAATTTACAAATTATACCATTACACCGGTATTCATATTCACTGAGGTTAACGCTTTCAAAAGCTTTCTGGAGTGCTCATGAAAGGCACCATTTACATCCAAACACTTATGTGTCATTAGCACTTTCTGACAAATAATCCCATTCATGCCAGAGGATGTAGGAGGGAAGGATTCACTTTAGCTGATAAATTCCCAGAACCAGCAGTCTAAAATGTAAGGAAAAATGAAAGTTGGCAAAACAGATAGTGATGTTACCAACTTGTTTCATGGCCAAAGCACTGCTGATTGTCTGCAGAACAGTATAGCCACTTCTTTTAAAGCACATTCTGGACTAATATTATTCAATCAAGGGTAAAAAAAAAAAAAAACCAAAAATATCTGTTCTGTCCTTAAGACATGGTCAGATATTAGGTGTGGGACCTAAAAATCTGAGTCAACCACTATTACCATGCCAAACTTCTTGGAAATTTAAAAGCAACACTGTTGTAAAAGACAGAAGATATTTAGGTCAACCCTGCAAGAAAAAGAGAAGATAAGTTTGAGCTCGTTATAATGAAAAAGTGATATTGAAACTATGATTGCTTTTAAATGTTGCCTTTTCAAAGAACAGGAAATAACAGTATAAGAATTAGGAGAAATTGGAAATTTGAACAAAATATTGTAATCCATGTATATAAAGTTTAAGACAATTTAAGACAATTAAAATTATTTCTGTCCTAAGTAAATTTATAAAAGAGTAGATTTTGTAACAATTTAAAATAAGGACCTAAATGATATGATGGAGAATGTAATATCTAACGACAAATGCAGTGATGAAGTAGAAAAGATATTTACCTAGGTAAATTCACAATACTAGAAGAAAATACATATAGATAATTTTATGCCAATGTAGGTGTTTTTGAGTGACCAATAGATGTTGTTTGCCTTAAAAAAAATTTAAAAAACCCATAAAATTCTAGAATTTTTTAAGCAATTAAGATTTTTTATATTTATTATCATCATTCTCCAGAGATTGTAAGTTGCTGAAATATAATGCAGTTGAACCAAAGGCTTTTACCCTATTTTGAATCAAGACATCGTCATTTAACATGAAGGAATGAAGATATGAAAAATCTGTTTTCTGTATACAGCCTACAGATCAAAGTCTGAAAAAAAAAATATCACTTACACAAGATTAAAACACTGCTATTGAAAAAAAAACCCCAAAAATAAATACTGAAAAAAACTCACCCAATTTCTGCCAAAATGTTAAAAGACACCAACTCAAAACTCACACCCCCAGACCCTTCCAAACACCTCTCAGTATCATTGTCTGTACCTGCTTCTGTTCATTTAGAAGTTCCAAGCCTAAAGATTTTGCTTTCCAGATGTCCTGCCCAAAGATTTTCTCAAAGTATGGTTAAAGCCATAATAAAGTTGAATTAAGCTTCCTATTTTAACAGAAAAGTATGTTTTCGTTCAACTTAAATTGTAATAAAAGTCAAAAACCAGAACTGCTGAATATTTTTTATTTTCTGTGCTAAAGGCAGATCCTTATAAGTAAATACGATAATTCTTGGAACTTTAGATACTTATGTGCTATATGTGTATGTATATTTACAGATGGAAAATCATATTTCCATGTGATATACAAATCTGAGAAGATTTCAGTAGAAAATCTGTGAAAAATGGACATATATTTAACTTCTCTTGAGAGGTGAATTCCAACACATTATTTCAATATTCATTGCCTTGTTGTGTGTAGTTAAAATAGCTTTCAAACTGTAACTTCCACTATGGAATTTGCTCCTTAATGACGCCAAAGGTCCATCTTTTCTGTTTACCTGGTTAAAGTGAACATCAATCTAATTGAGGTCAGCAAATGATAGTTATAGCAGAATGTTTCATATTTATGTGAATGTATTTGTTTCTAGAGTAGGATCTACGGGATACCACTATATGCTTCTATTCATTTTCTCTCTATACTAATTTTTCAGCTGAGAAACTGAACAGTGCTAATTAGGCTGCGTAGGTTTCTCTTTGTCTCTTTGTTCAGTTTAGCCCTTGTGGGGAAGTTAGAAGCTCTTTTACTTGTTCCTAAAACTTTAGAGGCAAAATTATGAATTACATCAAAACATGTACAAAAGCCATGTTGCCTCAAAGTTATTAAAAGATTTTCTTAATACCAAACTGAACATATGCTACATTACAATTTCAAGAATTACTCCACTTTAAATTGCTGCTTTTTGTATCTAATCAAAGAATGATCCCATTTTATGGCTCTCACTAAAACCAAACTACTCATCAAGAAAAAGAAAAAAGATAAAACGCACTCATTTAGAAAGTGAAATTTTGAAATAACGAGTTATCTTTGAAAACAGAAATCATCTTAATAAAAAGTTTCTCAAGAGTTTATAACTTAGCTATTAAAGGTCTACCGAACAGAGAAAATAGCATAGCATTTAAAATCTACCCAGAATAAAGTTGTTCCAAACAAATAACTCATCGATCTCACTAATGCCAATAAATATATTACCATTTGAACATTAGAATAGCAAGCACAACTGATTGAATGGCTTTCAGTATGAAGTGTGGCAGAAGAAGAATGTTCACATTAGCATATCTTTTTGGCCTGTTCAGTGATTACTTTTAGCTTGAGAACAAAAATAGGTAAAACCCTAAACACAACAGTTTTAAGAGTTTGTGTAATAATTTAATGGATTCTCTTCAGAACGAAGAAATACAATTTACCTGCCCCAGGAATTATTTCTTAACCATTTTCAAGGACTTGTGATAAGCAATGAATATTGCACTACTTCTTTAAAAAAAAAAAGAATATTTCTTTAAAGTACTAAGGAAATAACTGTCAGGAACATTTCCAGCTTTCCTACACTAATAGGCAGCTGTTCTATGTATTTTCTAAATATATGAAGTATGTGTTGGTATCAGACAGAACAAGACCCTCTACTTGTTCTGACAGGTAAATTGGACTACGTGATTGAAGGGAGAACACAGTTCCCATTGCTCACTCATGTTTCAATAATATGGATGCATGATAACTCATATCTCAGATCTTGTACTAAAGTAAAAATGTAAAAAATCTGGAGAAGCGTGATAAGACATAGATTTAATGAAGGGATTGACTGAAAGAATTTTCTCCAAAGAAAAAAACAGGTGATTATAGGTGGGAATCTGAGATACTCATGGAGCTGATCATACCAGAAAATATATAGAAAGTAATTGTTACACTTATTCCTGTAGTGATAGTGTAAATATCACAAGAAAATAGCAGAAGATAATTCTAAAATATGTGCATGAAAATTACGTTTCATGCCATATGCAGCTGATTGCTGTGGAATGCTGTGAACACTAAAAACTGGCATAAATTCAGAAGGAGGCAGAAAAAATTCACAGTTATTGAAGTAGTTCAGAAAATTCTTGAGGTGTAGATTGCCAGACAGTAAGGGAATACAGTGGGGATAATATTTTTACTCGTTCTTCTCATTAAATTTTCTCTGAGCTTTCACTATTAACTGCTATTTAAGGCAAGATACTTAATAGATCTTTGGTACATTTTATACTTAATTTCCCTTAGACTAATTGTAATCAATATAGATTTACTTCTTACTTTGGATAAATTTCAGATAATTTCCATAATCAGTGAATAATAACTTTGTCTTTCTAATAATTATTAATTTTGTCAACATGTGGGGACAAAATTAATATGAAATTCATTCTGTGAATGTATGACCCCACTGATAAATTGCCTTCAACTATCTTCCTGCATTTAATGTTATAAATGTTATAAATTAACAGAAAAAGGCCCAGATGCTATACTGCTTTCATGCTGTTGATGTCCTGCTCAAGTATGCCGTATATCTGCTGTCAGTCCTTTGACCAACTTCTCATGCTAGAAAATTTTGTTCCTTTTACATTTATAAATTAAGGCCATTAACATTTGATTTTTTGTGTGCATGTTCTAAAGGAATTTATGCTTAAATTCCAGATACACTGAGAAATATTTTTAAATTCAATCATGCCAGGCATGGACCAAGACTTTAGACTGTGATATACGAGACAGAAGGAAATGCATGAAAACACAAAACCTAGCACTTGATCTCAAATAAGAGAAAATAAAATTTTGGAGATAAGAGGTAAATTAAATAAAATACAATCTTTGTTTTTCAAAGAGAGATCAGAACAGGGCAACTCATATGTTATTAGATAATTACTTTTGCACAAAGAAGTATTAAAGGCTTTAGGACTCTATGAATTCTTGTAGGTTGCCTCCATCTAACAACTAAGCGCCCACACAGAGCATGCCCTCAGTCACTCATTTTACCTCTTCCCTCAGTGGGGGGGGGGAGAGAACAGAAAGCTCAAAAGTGAAAAAAAGCACTCCTGATTTGAGATCATATAGTTTAATAAGTGAAGGAAATGGGAGGTGGGGGGAAGTCGTGCAAAGGCGATCAGTAAACACCTCCCGCATGAAAATCAATGCCCAGCCTGGCTGAGTATTGGCTAACTTGGAAGAAAGCCTCAACTCCCAGTTGTTGCTCAGCAAGTTCAGGTCAGCTCTGCTGGGTCAGCTGTCCTTTGTGTGTTGCCTCTCAGCTTCTCACCCTAGGGTGCAGGCAAAAAGAGCCACAGAAAGCCATGACCAGGTGCTAGCACTGCACAGCATTAGATGAAACATGGGAGCATTACCCACACTCAGTCAAAAGTCCAAATCACAGCATCCTAAAAGTTCATATGAAAAACAGTTAACTTCATACCAGCCAAACCCCAGCCAGGCCCAGTACAGCCATGGCTGATAAGAAAATATAATTTAAACCAGAAACGTGTAGGAACTAAGATTGAAGAAATCCTTTTCTCTGAAGGTGGGGGAATGAATTACACTGAAGGTCGGTGTCATCTTGAAAGGAGATGAGTGATAGGCAGGCTTTCAGGTGTAAGGACGGTGACTCATGGCTGAGTAGGCTAGTAATGATCTGGAAACACTAATGAAGATGTGGGAAACACCTGTGAAACAGAGAATATTCCCTCAGAGAGGAGAAAGCAAAGCAAGGCAAAGCAGAGCAAGGCAAAGGGATCCAAAATATATTGCTGATTCAGGGCAGTAAAAATAGATAGTAATGTGAGCTCTGTCACATTAAGCAACTAAAATACCTCAGTCATTTTAATCAAGCAAACTGGATTTCTGTCCATAAATGTAACAGCAAGATAAACACAAGGAAGGATAAAATCCCTTTGTCTGATTTTCTGTCCTTAGGTTATCTATGCTAAGAACTTATCACCACAACATGCATAAAAACTAATAATAGTCATAATAGTCTGTCCATATTATATATATACACCTATAAAACTGTGGGACAATCTTTCAGGACGATGGTTATGAAAGACAAAGAAAACCAACTACTTTTAAGGAGGATTCTCTGAATTACAATGAAAACTACATAAAAACAACTAAACAATTTAGTTTCAACAACTGGGGAATACAATTAGAATGCTTCTTCCAGAGCCCTTTTCTCAGCTATTACAAATAAATATATTTTTGATAATGTTAACTAATATGTGTAAATTGCTGTGTGAATCAAAAGAATTACTTACAGTGCCTACTTCAACAATTTCCCCTGAAAATAGCTTTTTTAATGAAAAGAAGACTAAATAATTATTTTCCCACACATCTGCACTACTTTTTGCTCATGCAAATTGAAACAGTGATTATTCCTTCCTGTCTAGCCTCTCACTGTACTAACATCACTAAAAATTTTAATTCATAATGCAATTTAGTTATCTGTTTTTTCTCTGAAAACAGAAACCACAGTGTTCACATTACCTAATATGCCAACAAATTTATTGGATTTTTTTTGTTTAGGCTGCAAGTACATATTCTTTCAATGTCATATGCAATATTATAGCCAAATAGGAGGACCTTCTTATTGTAAACCAGTAGCTCATTTAGGTCAGTCTGCTTTTCATAATTTCTATTAAGTTTGTGTTCCTTAGTTCAGAGAGATCACTTTGTTTATTTGCTAATGTAATAATATCATACCTGCTAGATGTGATGATATAGATAGGATACATTTTATGAAATTTGCAATGCAGAAGTTCATTAAGATGTATTTCTTTTAAAAAAACCCCAAAAAACAAACAAAACCAAACAGTGAGTATTAACGTAGAAGAGTGGGTCTTCCTTTTGATTATATCTCTTTCTCATTTCAATACAAAATATCCCAATTTATTTAAAATTAGTTCTGTTAGAATTGTTGTTACTATTTGTGACTGACAAAAGTTCATTTGTTGAGATTAAGTAAATGCTTAAAGGTGCAATTTTCCCTCAACCTGAAGAATCTATAAAGAACCTTATATGGTTCTGTGATGTCTGTCAAGGTTGCAGATGTATTAAGACTGAAATAAACTATCTTCTGTTTTGCCACAGAGCACAGTAACACCATAATGGAAATTGTGTTTGATAAATTATGAGGTATTTTCTCTGAATTCAATCTCTTCCAACATATTTGTTTATTAAGTTATTAGATGTAACCCTTGCAATCACACATGCATTTAAAAATTTTTCAATTTTTCAATGAAAAAAAGTATGTGAACCTGTGCCTGAATGTATTTTGTACAATATGATGCAAAATATAAAGAGAAATCCTCTATAACTGGAGCTAGGTCAAGTCTTAATTCTAGGAAAACCACTTCACACTTTAATGAAAAATGAGATGAACAATACCTGATGATGAGCAAAGATGAGCAATCTCTCAGTATTGGTCCCTTCAGTTTCAGAAAGCTTTTTTTATGATAAAGGCTGTCCTCAAGATAAAAATCTATTTTTAGTTGTTCAAGCTGAAATTTCACGTGCAGCCATTGCAAATAGCCAGGCAATAACTAGAGTGAAATACAATTCTCAAGTAGTACGTAGTAATATATAAAATTAATCTTCCACATAGATCTCCTATTACCATAATTTCATTATTTACTCTACAAATAAATCTGCTTTAAATTTGTACAATTGATCTGCACGTGCTCCTGAGAGTCATGAGGAAAAAATATACATTTTAGGAAACCAGTGATCAATATGGGGCTAACAATGAGAAAGGTAATCGATATTTTCTTTGAATTTTTCTATTTAGTACTTACAGAATGTTTGTGATAAATAAAATATACAAATAATAAGTATTACTGAAAAAGACAATGTGCAATTCAGCATAAGTGATTGAGCTCTTTGGTTACTGTGAACTAACTCAGTAGCTTGAATGTAGTCAGATGACAATTTTCTTGAACAGGGAATCTGTAAGTGAAGAGCATTTTAATTTATTGTCCTTTTAAGAAAAATGAGAAGAAAATTGTTTCCACAAGATAAAGAATCTGATAAACAGAATAACATTACAGTAACAAGACTTCTGATTTACATTGATATGTTCACAAAACCAATATAAATTATAGATTATTCAGTAATTTCTTGGAATGAATCGGTGAAAAAAAAATTATACAGACAGTAGAGAGCAGCAGACTCTCCATTTGATTCTGACAAGAGGGAATATTTCCACTGTGTCGCAGGTGAAGTATATGACTATAAATGTAGAATAAAAGAATTCATTCTCAGGAAGGGAAAGAAGACCTATAGTAGCTTCAGATTTGGACAACACATTTATCAGTAGACTAAAAGTAACAAAGAAACTATATGAAACATTTTGGGAATAAAATAATATAGAAAACAGTAACTTAAAATGACATCTTTTAAAAAAATGTTGTTACTAATTGTGCAATTGTTGATTAAAAAAGCTGAAGAGAAGGCAGAGAAGTGCAGGAAAAGGACAACAGATAATTCATGTGCTCTCAATTGACCTGAAACTTGACATAGAGAGATATAAAATGTGAGAATTATTTCATATTATTAAAGTATAGTATATAAGACTTTCTATAATGTGTAGAAGTTAGAAGGACAAGACTCAAGGAGTTACAATGAATGGAGTGTAAGGCAGTAAAGGGAAAATATTCTTCAAGTACAGTTTTATGAGTGGAAGACATAACATGCTTAACAGGTACTAAAAGCTAAAAATGACCCATATGAAGTTTACAATGTTATTTAGCATCAGTATTCACTGTAAAATAAATGGCCACAGAACAGAAAAAGCTTGTTATTATCCGAGCAGAAAAATTAATGTTGCTGAAATGTTTACATGTGGTTAACCTAGAATGAGAAAAATAATTTCTAAAAATTGTTAGGTACATTTCTTCAGTTAAGTAAGTCTAATAAAGATCATTCTTGTGTAATGAGAGATCTGTCTAAAGCAAATTAGAGCCATTTGATTTTTGAGTTTAGGGATCCATAGAAACCAGACAGGATTATTTGAGATATGTAAAGTACAAAAATACTGTCCAGCTTCAAATGAAGGTAAAATGGGGCCAAAGGAAATGCACAGCAGGCATTTGAATTTCCTATACATGGCAAATTAAGAAACACACATTCCTCAAGAGACAATTTTTAAAATCCAAGTTAAATAATTATAGAATTTAGAAATTTCAAGAAAAAAGGATATTCAAGTAAGTTTATTTACTTACCTTATTTGCTAAGATAATTTACTTATTTACAACATATACAATTTAATATAATATTTATATGTGTAATAAAGGGAATCTAAGACAATATATAATTATGGAAGGCATAATGAAAATCTCATTAAAATATTCCCAAAAAAGAACATTTTACAAAGATCCATATTCTATATTCTATAAAAATTCCACATTTAGTGAGTACCTTTGGGAGTTCTTTTCAACCTCTTACTATTTAATGTTCTTTTTAATAGCTTGATGCAGTACAGAGTACCCATATTCAAAGCTGGTGATGATCCTCTGGAAAATGAATAGGGCAAGAGGAAGGGAGAATGTAAGGGCTGCAAGTACTCTTATTGCTAAATTATTTCATCAAGTAAGTAAAATTTCTAAACAAATATCAAAAATCCTGCCAAGGATTACTGCACAGCCTGAAGTTGCTGTTGATAGCAAAAATGCCTCATAGGGAAAAGACTGTATAAACATCAGCATCACATAAGGTCTTGTGCCTATACAGAAGTGTAGGCTGAATACCAATTACCAATTAACATTGTTCTTATGAAAAAAGTTAAGAAAAACGACAAAAAAACAAACAAACAAAAAACTAAGGAATAGTTCTTTCAGACTTTCAAAGTAATGTTCTATTCTGCCCCAAAAAGATCTTAAGTGGAGTACTTACCTATTCAGTGCAACACGTCAACAAAGATACAGGTCAACTGAAAAACTATGAAGTAGTTCAACAAATGTGATTAGAAATCAAGAAAGGTCTGCTAAACAGACAGACTTGTCACTTAAATTTGAAAAAAGAAGGCTGAAGAAAGAAAATAATGTAGTCTTTAAATATGGTAACATTTGCAAGAAAAGAAGGCGACAATTTTTTGTCTGTGCTATTGGAAACCGGGATAAGAAACAGAGACTTCAGGAAAGGAGATTTTGGACAGAATTATGTAGTACATTGTTTAAAAAAGCTTTAGCACCTATATTTTACATTTTTAAAGAAGGTATATATTGTTCTCACTAATAATACGGAACTGAGTGAGTTTCTGCTGTTTCCTCTCCCACTGCCTATAATAATATAATGATATGCAATCACAAATGTAGAAGCAGAGGGAAAAGAAGTGCCTACTTAAAAAACAGTAAGTACTTTGTCCTAGTAAAAATTTTATCAAATCAATTTCAGAAAGTGTGGACCCCTTTCAGTCCACAGGGGTTTACTTCAGAGTAAGGCTGCTTGGGCTAGAAGTCTAGGGAGAGCATGAACCAATCTTCCTGCTAACTTGGATTAAGTACTAATGCACAAGTTAATAAAGATATTACCCTTTACTCACTTTTAGACTGCTAATCCATGCATCTTTTTCCTTTGCCATATAATATTTACCAAAAAAATGGTCTGTAAAGAAAAGTTTCCATTTTTTTCAGTTCTAAATAAGATTTTTTTTAAACAATAATATTCTATCTATTATAAAAAATATTAAAACATTAAAAATTCCTTTGAAATAAAATTTTAGTGAATTCACTTTATAGCATCCAATCAGAGTAGGACATTAACCTTGAATTGAATTCCAACTTTAAAAGTTGTGAAACTTTACATTTTAAGAAATAGTTAAGGTGGGGTTTTTTGCTTAAATTTGTTCTTTATAGAATCCAATGTTATAGAATAATAATTATCTAAAGCCAGAAAACTATGAAAAGACATTTGTCTTTCATGAAAAAAACAAAAAACATCCTCATGATATGTTCAAAAATTGAATACAATTAAATGAAGTGTCCTTTTTCCTGTGCTGCAAAGCAGCAGCACACAATTAGGTATTCATAATTTACTTTGCTTCTAAATGAATGCAGCAAAGTAATGTAGCTTTGTTCTACCAGTTAAATAAAATTGCTTTAGACCTGAAAACTATGGGACAAGACATTAATTAACTTCATCATTCAAGTGTTATTCAAGATACTAACTTTTTGCTTAATTTTTTTTTCCAATAGTAAGTACAAAGACTTTCTCACTTATAAGAAATATCTGCAGAACCTATTTTATTCTTTTTTTCAAATTTACACCCAAATGCCTGAGGCTCTTCCAGACTGTAGAGAGATACAATATAGGTAAATGAAGGTGGTATAGAATTTAATCTTATCCCCTAAAGAGTTGCAGCTGAGCCAATTGCTAAGGATTAGGAGAGGGCTTGATGTTACCAGGCCACACCTGCAGCAAATAAGAACACGATATAAAAGAGTGAATTGGTGGGAACTGGAGTCAGATGATTACTGCAAGGGCCAGGAAGAGTCAGTGCTTAGAAAAGCAGCCTGCGAGAAATGTTGAGGAGGTTTGAAACATGGCAATATGGAATCCTTGCACTATAATGATAATAGAACTCTTGATATATAAGACACCCCCAGACCATCCTCTGTTTCTAACTCTCTTTTAATTTCTTGGAAAAGCAAGACAAAGGAAAGCAAAAGGAATGAAGGTATTCCAAGGGACAGAGCAAGAATGCACTGTGGTTTTAAAATAACCTACCTGGAAATAGAGTCAATATTATGGCTGTATCTCTGGAATAGAATTCTGAGAAGAGATACTCATGAAAATAGCTGATCGAAAAGGCTGTGCATGAAAAACATACCTACACCAAAAGCACTTACTGGCTTCAGCAATGACATTTTTCTTAATTGAATTATGCAGATTACTTTTCAAAATTAAATTAAATTGTGATGTACTTAAAAATTGTATTTCCAAATTTATGGAGCGTGTGGTTTTGTTTTCTGTATTTTCTAATTCCCAAGGATTTCTTTAATTTTGCAAGCAAAATACTACCCTCCTACACAGTACAGCTACACATACTTACATCTTAGAAATGAAATAAAAGCTGTGCTTCTTTGATGATCATTTAAATTTAGCCTGTCCTGAGACTCAGCTTTATTCAGCAACAGAATGCTAGAGGATAAATTTATCCTCTGACAAAATTTCACAAATACACCAAATAAGACACAAAATCATAGTAGTTATAAATGATATTAATTGCTTTCAGTATTCTGGTATCACATACTATTTAATATTATAAAAATATGAGCATATGCATGCCTATGTATATAGACATACCTACATATATATGCCTACATAACTTTTATGTCTGTTTTGGTACTGTGTATGCCTTTTTCTGAATGCCTGATCTTTTTATCCCCCATTGCCTATTTTTCTTCATTATTGTTATTCTATGATTTGGCTTAGTTTATTTTTAGTCTATCTTTTTCTCTTCAAGCAGCTCACTAAAGAACTACTACAGTTCCAGAATAATTGCATACCTTGTAAAGAAAAATAATCCTTGCTTTTGAAAAAAAATTCTCATCAAGACTGTAGGATGCTTTCCGGTATGCACTGTTCCTTGAAATGGTCCTATCATGAAATCAGAACTTCCATCATGATATATTTTCTTAATGAAATTGCTTTTGTTTTCTTTTGTGCTATGTGCTTTATCATATGTTTTAGCATGAAAAATATGACTTCTTTGCTGATGGAAAATCTCATACACTGAGTAAGGAGTCTGAAAATTTTTTTTTGCAGTTTTCAGCAATTCATGTCATGTTTTCTATTTTATCAGGAGATGTGGCATGTTTCAGTGTGTCCCTGATCCAGGTTAGAATGTCAGAGGCAATAATGTGTTGTAGATGATAAATCTAGATGGAGGGAATATGTCTCTTTTTTCTACTATAGCAGTAATCTGGACCAATGCTGAAGCCAGCTATTGGAAACTTAGCAGATACAGCTTCTCTTTCGAGTATGTCATGTATTTTCATGCAAAAACATAAGCAAAACTCATTTTACATCTGCTTTTTTCCTAGGGAATATCAGCACAGGGATAAGAATTAAGATAATTGTTTTAATTGAAACAAATAATTTGTTTATCTGATCTGAAACAGTTTCATGTCAAAGACATGATGATACTAAATTTGCTCATAGAACACGACTTAGCAATCAAACTGCAGGTAAATTTTCTTTAGCATGCGGCACATCAATTAAGATCAGTGTGGCATGCTTAGTT
This sequence comes from Melozone crissalis, assembly GCF_028551555.1. Classification (NCBI taxonomy): domain Eukaryota; kingdom Metazoa; phylum Chordata; class Aves; order Passeriformes; family Passerellidae; genus Melozone; species Melozone crissalis. The sequence continues at coordinate 52,975,307 of NW_026535791.1, read as the reverse complement.
TTAATTGAAAAGGTTTCAGAGCTTTTACACATTTCAAATTGCATCTATCTCATGGATGGATGTTCCCTATCAAAATCTGAAGAAAGTGAAATTTCAGGAATGTCCTATGCAAGCCTTTTAATCTGTTATACAGATAATAGGTGTTTCAGCATCCAACAGGAGCAGGATTCCTTTTGTGAGGGAATAAAAGATGCTTTATCTTTCATCAAAACCTCTTTCTGTCCTCTAAAAAAGTTAAATACTGGGAAATTTTGGTTAATTTAAGAGCACTTGGCAAAGCCTAAGTGCTTTTACTTCTGGTATGTGTTACAGAAAAGGAGAATTTTATATTTGATTAAACATAAAACAGATCTCGATAAAATTTTTGCTTATGCAGCCAGTATACCTAGGAGGATTAAAACCATGTGGTTTTATTCATCAGTTAACTGATGAAGGGTGTAAGTTAAGAAGAATATGAAAGGAGTTAAACAGAGTGCTACTCCAACACAGGTGAAGAAGCAACTGGGAATCACTTTAACTGCACCAATTTCCCCATTACGGCCTCTCAAGAGAAAACTGTAGAGATGCTGAAGACACCTGCAGGAAAGCCAGCATGAAGCAGCACAGGTCAATTTCATATTCCCATTCTGAATAGCTCTGGTCCTAAGCATTCATGACATGTAATTTCTTTTCCCAATGCTACAAACAAACAAAGGAAAAAGGAAATCCTTCATAAAAATGCAATTTTATATTTTTGTCAGCACACTGTAAAATACAATTCTTTTCTCTATGAGTCACAAGATGCTATGAGTCAGTAATTAATATATGAACTTTCTGGTCTTATTACATAATTTTATATTAAACTGTATTATGATATGTTATTTTATATATAATGTAATACCAGAAATAGGATTTTCTTTGCTGTTCCTAAAATGACTTAAATTCAATGTTAAACCCCCAGAGATTAGCAAATCAGACAATAATATACATATACTCTTCAGCGTTTTCTCAGGTTTTTATTCCAATAGTGGAGTGGTAGCAATTGTTGCACTGTGTATGCTTTCCTTTCTTTTTTTACATTGTACTTTTCATAAATGAAAAAAAAAATATTGCCACACAAAAATCTAGAGGCTTGGAGATCACATTTATAAAGGGACAGGATTTAGTGATTTTTCTGGATCTCACTGCTTTTATTTTAAAATGTCACTGCTGTTTTTAAGTTACAGTTGCACAATTGAACTACATTGTAGGCTCCCTGGTCAAACAAATTGAAAGGAGGGCATGTTACCATAGAAACACATCAGGACAAGCCTGTGATACTGTTAAAAGAAGGCAACGGTTGGCAAAATGAGCAGTGCTTGAATCACAAAACCAGATGAAAAGTTGAAGAATCCCTTGACTTGAGAAAGGGCAAGTGTTTAAGGATCAGTCAGTGAACTGCTCATCAGAGATTCACAATGTGGCAAATAAGTCCCTTCGGACACTCACAAAGCTTCCAAGCACAGGCCAAAATTTATTTGTAAAGTACAAAATTTATTTGTATAGAAGTCTAGACTGAAAAGGAAAACATAACATTTGAGTCTGAATAGTAGAGCCAGTTAATCAACGAGGAAAAGAAAACTCACATAATCCCCTGAGTTATGACTGAAAATTATTTAAAAATGGGGCATAAAAAGAGAGAAAAGGAACAGTGAGACTGATGAAATGTAACAGAAGAATAAAAATGAATATATTTATAGGAAATAGAGAAGAAAATGAAGCAAGATTGCTGGCCAAATATTTAATAGCATTCCTGCTGCAGAAGATTTTGAGTAGAAATGATGGAATTGTCTTCTCCATATGAGTATGACCTAAGAAGAACAAATGAGTAGTCAGGTGAAATGAAGCCTAGCACAGGCAAGTTCAGATGTACTACCCTAAGCCTCTCTTTCAATAAAATAATTTCCACCATGTCATAAGCTCTACAGACAACAAGGCTCAGTATGTGCCAAGTGCTGTCATGGTCGCAGTTTTGGCAATATCAAGTGTCACTCTTTTGGCCTTGATGTACCCAGAGTCCACAGAGGTTACAGATGTTCCTTGGGTGAGATGTTGTGATTACTCTTGACATGAAAAAGTGTTGTAGGTTTTATTTTGGAAGGGGTTACTATTACTTGCAAAGGAAGTAACAAACTGCATAGTGAGGATAAAGATTTACATTGACTATATGACTGCGCTGTTAACATGTCTTTGTATTTTCACTGATTTTTGCTTTAAAATACATAGCCAAATTATTAACATATTTTTTAATATCAGCATCATGAGTATTTAGTGGCTAGAAAATGCGCTATAAAAAAGATCTTGCTCCTGTTTGGATCATGTCATTTAAAATCCCCCGAAAATTGAAAAGCAACTTATTTTGTCAATGAATAGTAAAGCTTCCAGGATACCGTTAAATATTTGTGATTATTTTAAAATATTTTCTATAAGTCCTATTTCAGAAATCAAAAAAAGTATTTTCTTACTGCATCTGATAACCAACAAATGCTACAAGAAACATAGTCTGGCGCATCTGCCAAGACCAAAGGACAGTAATGTCATTTCATTGGACAGCATTCTTAGTCAACCAGCTATCCTCTATAAGCATTAAAATGGTATAATATTATTTTTAAAAGTAAAGTTTTGTTTTTCAAACAAAAAAAAGGTGGTGAGGTTTCAAGAATCATTGGTGCTGTACATTTAGGTTCTCATTTTATCCTGGACAAAGCATCTGTCATGAATTTCAGATGTGGGACAAAAACAGGTCTGATTTTTTTTTCTATTTTTAATGTCAGTAACTTTGCTTTTATAATAGATTATGCAGTATTTGGTTGGTTGATTTCAGAAATGTCTAGCTTTACTGACTTTGTCCCATTTAAAAATTTTAGGGAAAATAAAAATCATAAGTTACATGGTGCATATTCCATAACACTTGGTAAGATGGTGCTCTGAAAGTTATGTGAGAAACAGAGGCTGTTCCTTTCTGTTACTGAGCTAGGTGATAGCTGCATTGGCTCTAAGTTGGTGAGGAATAACCTAGATGACAGAGCAAAGAAAGCTTGCTGAAGGAAGCTGCTTCAGCCTCCACACCAATCTGAAAAAGGAGATTTTTGAGGGACACATTTTCTGACTTGTGAATATGCTCAAAAACCTCCCAACTTAAAACTCCCATTTTCAAATAAAAGATTCCATACTTCTAGAACAGACAAAATAGGTGTATGCAAGAATTCTGCATTGTTTTATTATGCTGTTAATTTTTACCTCATTAATTTTTTTTTTCCTCCTTGTTAACAGTTTTCTACAAAATCTAAAAGGCAGGAGATTAGCTGAGTTGGTTACATTATAGTGCTAATAACACCAAGTTTTTTGAGTTCAATCCCCATACAGGCCATTTATTTAAGAGTTGGATTTTCTGATCCTTGTGGGTCCTTTCCAACTCAGAAGATTCTGTAATGTCTGTAATGAAGCAGGGGAGAAGAAGCCAAGAAGGTATATGGAGAAATAATAATTCAGATAAATATGTTCTATATGTCAGTGCACTAAAGTATAGGTGTGCCCTTTTAGAGTTATGCTTTCATGTTATTAAAGGCAATCTCATGCAGCGCCCACCACAGATAGGTATATGCATATTAGAGCCTTTACCCCTTGCGTTCCTGGAAAACTCTGAAGAGGAAGAAAACACTTGGAAAAGAGCTGACCATCTGACTCCTGGGCATGAACATAGTGAAAAGGGACAATACTGAAAAAACCCCCAAAAATAAACAAACCAGCCCCTCAAACAAAACAAAACAACAACAAAAAAAACAAACGTCAGAAACCCTCTTGTGTTGGGGTAGTAACTCGCTTACAAAATTTTTAGTGATTTTACTTCTGTTTGATGTCAGTAGTTAGAAGTGCTGCTTAATTATCTGTAACAAGGAGAGAAAAAACCAAGCCATAAGGATAATGGTAAAAGTAAAGAACTTTAGTGAAAAAACTTCAGCCTAAGTGAGCTGAATCCTTTCAAATTATGGGAGTGAAAAAACATCAGGAAGGAGAAATTTGACCCAATATACAGACTTTACATTGTTCTAAGCATTTCTAACTTCTTCAAAGCAGAGATCACTTTTGAATTTTTTTACCACTCTGGAAAGAACAGAAATCAAAGGTGACAGACAAGAGACATCTAAGCTCAAAGTATATTCAGCAAAACTACATTAACTTTGTAATCAGCTATGGGAAACCTGTCAGTGGGGTGATTTGGATAATTGATTATAATTCTATGGTGACTGTGCTGTAACCTAGGCATGCCAAGGTAGTAGGTGTGAATTTGGTTCCACATGATTCTGCTGAAGACTAGCAGCAAATTTCCTTACTACATGAGTATCACTAAATTAATTCTCTTTTCCTTCAGATAAGATATGGAACCAAAGAGTATATCCTGTTCCCTAAATTTGGCTATGAACATTGATTTACAGAGATGTTAGTAGGAGAGAGATGTTTGTTCTGAGAACTACTCCTTTCTTTAGGATGGAAACACAGGTCCATAATCTGAAACCCCACAGAACTGATTTGCTCCATAGTTTTGGAATAACCTCTGAGATGTAAAATCACTAGTTTTCACATATCTGGTGTAATCTGGTGTATTAACTGCATCCTGCCTGGGTACCACTACCTGAGAAAGACATATAGTCTATTCAGCACTGAGATTATATGTATGTATATGTATATGTATATGTATATGTATATATATATATATTTATTTTTTTTTAAACCTAAGGAAAACTGCTCCTTTTTAATTCTTTTTACTTTAAATTTGTTAAACTATGTTCTTTACAATACTCAGAGCATATATCTATATCTTGAAATTTAGACTAGGAGGAGAGTGATTATCCCAAGGAGAATCTGATAGAGACATACACGCATACATTTATTAGAGTTCTTAAATGTTTTCATTTGCATAGTCAGTAATTATTACTTTTTTTTGTCAACAAAACAATTTGGAGATACAGCCTGTCTTAGCCATCATTCTGGGTTCACAGATGTCTGACAATCCAGACAAGGAAAAGAGCAAAGCTTTGAGTTCAGGATCAAGTCATACCATATTCAAGGTGTAATCAATGCAACATTTCTTAACCTGCTATGACTTTTTCTATGATTGAATTAATAAAACGTATACAGTGTTGAATATTCAATGATGAAATCTTTCTTGATGTTAGATGTCATAATAGTTCAGATAATAAGGGTAGGGATTTCACATAAATGTACTATGCATTAACAAAATTCTAAAAAAATAACATCAATGATGGGTAAATCTTTAGGCTTTTTACAGTGAGTAAACACCTGTTCTTTTGTAGTCCAATTCACTTCAAGGGGATAACATACTGAATTCAACTCTATTCAGCTTAAATAAAATTTCCATCATGAAAGTTTACACAAGTCTGAATCAATGTCTGCAGAGGCTGATGAGAATGAACATCAAAAAAGTCTCAATTACTGAAACTTTTGGGGCTTGCTATTATCTCACTATTTTATGATTGAAAAGCAGAAATTGCTGTGGTAAAAATTAAATTGCTTACATTTACTGACACATTAATAAAGTAAGAATATATTTTTAGCTATAGAATCCATTTTGTATACACACAATTATTTACCAGATTAATAATTTTTGCATGCAGACATGTTCTTTTATGTCAGTGTTTCAACTACCAGGCCCATCTATTTCAAATTCTTTAGGCTGAAAACTTTTCAGGTTTCATAGTAAAAAATTTTGGGATCCAACAAATTCATGCCCATTTTAAAGTAACAGGATAGTGTTCACATGACAACAATACTGAAATGATAGTAGAAAAAAAGTTTTGCAAATCTGTGCTATTTTCCTCTATATTCAGTCACCTGAACAAGCTAAAGCTATAGTTTTCATCTTTTGAGAGGGGAAACAAATATGAAAGACGAAAAGCACAGAACATCTATACTGACAGAAAATTCTCTTCACTATAATTTCTAGTTCAAAAGAAGCATTCCTTTAAATTCTGCCTTTGCTGAGGTCCCTAATTAGCTATATTTTAAAAGTTGCTGAAATAAAGAACGTATCATCTAATAAAGTATCTTGAATCATTAAAGAAAAATGTAATGTAATAATTTATTTTTAATACCTAATCCTAAATGGAAGCATCTGTTTCCACTTCAGTTAAAATTAAATGTTTAGAATTAATTTGTTAAAAGTAGGTAGAGCTTTAAGTGTCTCATCATCAAGAATTTGATTGGTATTTTTTTAGCGCTGATAATAAAAGATAGACTTATGATTCCTCTGGAGTCCTCATTTAATATTGAAGTCTCTAATTCAAAAACCTTCATTTAGTATACAATTTGCAAGTGTTTCTAAGAGCTTCCATGTTGGATTATCTATTTGTAATTTTAACCATTATTTAATAACTCAATTCATAATACTAGTATTATTCCCTGACTATCTTTAGCTTCTGCTCAGGCAGACAATAAAATTGTGCTGCCTGTGGACCAAGTTCTTGTCTGTGTAATGGAAGGTTTATTTTATTCAAGTCGTATTTTCATGTATCAGTATTAACTAATTATCATCTTAGCATACATATTTAGTATTAACTAGAAATCTTGTTAGGCAACTTCACCAGTCTGAAAACTTCATGGTATTTACTAAGATTGAAATTATGAAAATAAAGCTTCAATTACAGGAAAACGAGAAAAAAAGGTTACTGCATGCTTTCACAGAACAGTCCAAATGAGGCATTGAGATGAAAAAAAGGGTGTCTTTTGTAGGGCTGGTACATTGTATGGTTACTCTCTTAAGTGTGGCTGCCATAAAAATTACAACCAGGTTTTAAGGCTACAAGATGAGGCAGAAACAATAGTCATAAATGTTCCTTTAATGGCAATACAACATACTTCTCTAGATAGCAGTGCAGCACAAAATTTCTGAGTGACCACCTCTGCCCACCTATGAGATAATCTGGCAACTTCATTCTGTAGAAGAGGGGAAGTTACACAGATCAACAAGGTTAGATACAGCCTTACATACCAAACTCTGAAGCAACTCCATTAATGTCATTAACTTACAGTCAATTTTGTGCCTATTCTACATCGACAAAATGAGAGATGTTTTTTCCAAGTCTATCTCAATACAGTCTTAATGCATTTTTTCATACATTCTTGATTAATTTTTTACGTTAACATTTCTGAATTTCTCAGGAGAGTTTGAAACCGATGTTGCATAGCAATATTAAAAAAGAATAAAACACAAATGCTTTTATAGATGTGTGTATATATATATATAAAATTCTGTATATATATAAAATATCTTACTGATTACCTAATATTTTAATATATTTTTAACAATGTTAATAATAGTTAACAAACTCTTTGCTTAAACCTATTCTGTTCAATCTACAGAAATACTTTTAAACACCCTTAGCGTTTCAAGTTGAAATATGTTAAAAGATAGTATATCTACCATGTTCTTATTAATTTACAAGTTATGAAGCTTTATACAACACTAAGGAATTTAATATTTTATCCAAATGGTGTAGAAATGAACCATAATACAATGCTTGTAAGGAGTAAGCAGCTTTCAATCACTTTGGGACAGTCCAATGTTTCAATACTCTGCTCTAACAGCCAGTTTGGGCTTTGAAATACTTGATAATTTCAGTAATTCCTTTCACAGTGTGGCACCAGGAAGAGTTCTGTTAGTGGAACTGAAAAAGTGATGAGGTGTCTATGAAAATGATGGAAGGAATCTCAATCTTAAGATTTTGAAAATGAAGACAGAGGGAGGGCAAGAATCAGGAGTGTTCATTAATTATTAACCAAAGATGTTTCCCTGTCCAGTGCTCTGTTTGTACACAAGCTCCCAGAACTGAGGTGGCCAGCTCCCTCATCATCTTAGGATGGATCCCATCAGTCCCATAGTTTTGTGAGCATCTGAGTGCCTCAGGACATCACCTACTATCCTCTTGTGCATTATTGGGGTTTATTCTGCCCCCCATACCAGCTCAGGAGGTCACTGACCTGAGGATAACCTGCCTTACTGTTGAATACTGAGAAAAAGAAAGTCTCAAGTGCCTCACCCTTTTCCTCATCTTTGGTGACTATTTTTCTCACAGTGTTCAAAAAAGAATGGAAGATTTCCTTGGCCCCATTTTGTTGTTAATTCATTTATAAAAGTCCTGTTTATTATACTTTATACAAGTGGCCAGATTAAGTTTCAACTGAGCGTTCACCTTTCTAATTCTCTTTCTATGTGACCTAAAAAATCCTTAACATTTCCTGAATTGTATGCCCACTTTTCCAAAGGAGATATACTCTCTTTTTTTTTTTTTCCCTTAAGAATCTGATACACTGTTGATTTTTTTTTTGTTGTTGTTGTTTGTATTGTTGGGGTTTGTTTTCTCTAAGAAACTAAAGCCTTTGTTACTGCATTTAAACCTGCAATTGTTGCTATGTTTCTTCCTGGCAGAAAAGAAATGTTGTTAGATCTGTGCTGCATTTTGATCTAAGCAAACACTAGGTAGGGATTTACTCAAAGACATTATCTTCTGTGTCAATGCTTTGTGCATGGATAGCTCTCAATGTTTACTACATACATTCTGTGTTGACATTTATGCTTCAAGCAAACTCCAGCAATAATACTTTGTCTTTTGATTTTATCATGGGCTCTGTGAGTGTTGGATTATCTAAAGTAAAACTGTGAGGTTTGGTTTTGCTTGCATACTTAGGTAGTTCGCTTCTGCTTTATAGCTGTGTAAATGACTTTTCATTGGCCCAGATTTCTTAAATGTTGCAATTGCTTAAAATTCAGTTCCACTAACATTTGCCTTTGAGAAAACATCATTTGCAGTCAACTTGTATATATAATAGCCACATGAATACCATTCAAAAGGGTGCATAAACACAGTCAAGCAAACTGCTAATTTTATTCTAGAAAGTGTCTAACTTTTTGTGTGTTTTCAAAGCCTCATTTCTTTTCACAAAACTCATATTTATCTTTCCACAAATGTATAAAAATATCAGTGATCCTCCATGACTTACCTACACTGACTTCTGCAACTCCACTTTCTCTCACCCTTTCCACAGCACTTGCAAAGCCCTATTTTTACACATAGCATTATTCATTTTTTATTTTCTTTGTTCTCCTTCATGGTCCACTGAAACTGTGAAGGAGCTAGTACATTTTTAGTTTCTCATGTAGTGAAACTTAGTCTTTAATGTTTTAAAGGATTTGATTTGCCCAATGGGCACTAGAAAAATCAATGAAATTATTTTAAATACATTAATTTACCAGGGAACTTAAAAGACTTTAATCTTCCTCTTACCACTGTTTTCTGTGTTTCAGATTCAGTTTGATTTTTTGCCATCACAGATGACATGGGAATGGGATAATTTATTTGGGATTTTGGGGTTCTGCCTACCTCTGTTGGGACAGGAACTCCAGCTGCCTGCCTGCTGCTCAGAAAGCCCAGGAGAAGCAGCAGAACACAAGCACAGCTCCTGTGGAGGGGCTCCGAGCTAGCGAGAGTACACTCTGCACACGCCGACCATCTGCTCTGCTCATGAGCACAGCTGCAGTGGACATCGAGGGTGGGCAGCAGGTGTGACTGCTTTCTCCGGGATAGGTGCATGGGCCTCAGTGCTGTGCAAAGCTCTTGGACTCACTGCAGGTGAGTCCATGCAAACTAGCAGCGCTTCCGGATACTTTTGGCTGTCCAAGAAGCCAAATGGTGCCTATTAGCCATAGGTTGCTAATTTTGTCAAAGTGCCAGTCAGGCTTTCCCTCTACAACCTGTTCATCTTCAGAGCATTGTAAATAGCTATTAAATACTGCCTTTACACAGGGAGAAAACAGAATTCTGAAATTAAAAATGAGTAAGATTTACAAAAAGTTCAGGAAAAACAAAAATTCTGCTCCTCCAATATGACCAGCTGCTATCTTTTCTGCAAGACTCCTCAATTTAGGTATGTCTCTTAAAGTTGCTTATTCTCTGTCTCTGGAAATATATAGGTTTGTCTCAGACTTTTCAGGACTGATATTTTACTGGATGTTCATAAACAGAACTGATACAGGAAGTAATAATGTTTATGGCTATATTTCCTCAGCTGGAATTTTCATAGATATCCAGCCTTGCATTTGTCACCAAAATGTGGATATATTACAGCGACCTGAGGAGGTCGCTTGGTGGTGAGAGAAATGACGAGAATCTTGTTTCTTGATCAGAAGGCTGGATTTATTGATATATGATATATAATACATTGTAACTATACTAAATAGAATAAAGAGAGAAGTTGCAGATGCTTGCTAAGCTAAGAATAGAAAGAAAGAATCTAAAACCAAGAGAATTCTCTGTCCCTGTGTTCCAGAGAGCTTGCCCTGTGATTGGCTGTAATATTGTACACATGGAACATGAACCAATCACAGGTGCATCCTATTGCATTACACAGCAGCTGATAACAATTGTTTACATTCTCTTTCTGGGGCCCTTGCTTCCCAGAAAACGAACAAGTCCCAAAGAAAGATTTCTATGAAAAAATGTCTGCAACATGGATACACCTCCCAATTTTTTGTAAATAACAGAGAAATACAGAGGAAAATAGTGAACATATTTTCAAGATATACGTAAATAGATTGGTAGTGTAATAAAATGAGAAATAAGGATATTTTTCAAGTATTTGGCAGCAGTCCTGTTTTATGGTTAATGACATTTAAAATTATCCCCCTCCCTTCTCAGAAGGAATGCTTTCATTCCAGCTTTCTCTTCATGTAGACTTTGCTATGTAGGGAGACACTGTCCCTGTCCCTCATGTTAAAATTTGTTTCTCTTGGCAAAAAAAAAAAAAAAAAAAAAAAAAAAAAAAGTTAATTAAGAAAGCAAACAAACACAGTCCACAGTTTTCATGGTTCTCTAGATCAGGAACTTGCTAACTTCTTTGCATCCAATAAATTGACTCTAATACGCTACACTGCTTTTATACATTTTATCTAAGTTAGCATATTAAAAAAAAAGATATTGAAGAAGGAAATTGAATCCAGGAATCCTTACTTCAACACAAGTGTTCCCAATACTAGGCCACAGCCTAATTCTCCTCGTGCTTATATTTTTAAGTATTGATATTTCAATTGTTTAAACAAATGTTTAAATATAGATAGGATGTGTTGAAAATGTCAGACTCAGCCAGTAACCAGATTACAATGTACTCAATACAGGATGGGGACATTTTGTTTTGTTTTGAGGTTTTTTTGTCTTTTTCCTTTTTTTCCTCCTGAGTATAAGAAATAGATATGATTACTTAAAGATATCTTCATATCTTAAGCCAATGTTTTAATTACTAGATTACTACTACTACTGAAAAAAAACCCTTTCCTTTTGTTTCAGTGTCAAGAGAATGAGAGTAGACATAGACATCTAACTGCAGGAGACAGTTCTGGACTAGGAGCTCTGAGAAGTCTTCCAGTCTTGAAGCAAATTAACATATTTGAACAGTCTTGAACTACACTGGGCAAATGGTAGCTATATTTTTGTCTTTTTTCTAACATTTTTGTTTTATATGTGTATTTAAGACCAGTATAAGAGTTAACATCAACAAATTCTGGATTACCTGCATAATTGATGAAGGTAACTCCAACCACCTTTGGTTGGAAGCCTGAAACAACTCCACAGTGAAATTTCTTGGTTTCCCAGACATGTCATAAAACTGAAGCAAAAGATATTTCTTAGCTAGTTTCAGTAGAATAATATATTCTTTACAAGGAGAATATGGCCTTGGATTGCAAAGGAACACTTATTGTGTATTTAAGTATGTATGGATGTATGTATATTTAAACAGTGCCAGGGGAACCAGTTTACATCTCTCCCTGACACTTTGAAAAATGCATACTACTATATATTATACGCGTGACATTGCACATAATGTATACATAGGACATAATGTATTACACAATTTTTCAACTTTTGTTCAAGAAAGATGACTTCCATAACTCAGAAAATTGGAAAAATTACTGTGTCCCCTTAAAAATATATTTTCATCACAGTTTCATCGGCTACAATGATTTTCTGAGGAAGAGCCTCCCTTTAGCTAATATAACCATTGCATTGATGTAATAATGGAGTTTTGGGTTGCTCCTTTGGAAAATTGCAATGCTCTATTTTTTATATTCCATAAGATCAAAGACTTTTTAATGACCCTGCTATGTTACTTGCAGTTTGGATCTAATCAGGAAGATAACTGTTCCCTTGTTTCACCATTTATTTAAGTCTTAATAGAAAACTACCTTGTGAACATTGAGATTTTGGAACTAACATGAAACTAAGTTAACTGCTTGAGGAATTTTTCTAATTATATAATTATTAGCATAATTTATGTGAAAAAATACAGGGTAGAATGAATAGAATAATTTCAGTTGCATCACTTCAGATCTCACTGGCTACATAATAGGAATGTAACTTAATTGATCGGAATTCATTATAACAAGTAAGTAGATAAGTCAGATTTTTTGACCTTTTAATTTTGTGCCTCTCTATATAATATCAAAGAACCTTGTCAGTTTAACCCAAAAGGAGATATAATATGTTACATAATGCAAGTGCTAATAGCTTTCCAAGAAGTACATAATGCTTTACTTATCTGCTAAAACACTAAGGATATAGCGGTAATATATTTTATAGAGATGCAAATAGAAAAAGCTGAATAATCAGCCCAGTTTCATTCAGTTAGAATACTTAATTATTCAACAAAGAAAATACTAGACAAATATAATTTTAGAAGCATAGGTAATTGCACTATGATATCCAAATACTTGAGAGATTATTGATGGCTTCCCATTCCAAGAACAAAGCACAAAAAGGCATGTTCCATACCACAGAACATCATCATACCCAGTATTTGAACTGGGGGAGCTACCCAGAAGGGAGGCTGATCTAGGTTCAGGAAGGGGCGTCTGTCGTCATTCAGTAAATGGTGGATAATTGTACTGTGCATTACTTGGGTTTTTTTCCCGTTTAATTATCATTATTGTTATTATTTACCATTATTATTGTATTTTACTTTCTTTTCAATTATAAAACTGTTCTTATCTCAATGCACAAGTTTTGCTCTGCTTCTCCTCTCTGTTCCGTTGGGGACAAGGAGGGGAAGAGAAAGAGGATTGAGAGAGCATCTGTGTGATGTTTTCTCTCCAGCTGGGCTTAAAACCTTGACAAATACTCACTTGATCAGAAAGTTGTCAAAGTTTTCTATCTATGATTTTATTTTACCTGTCAAGGTGCACACTAAAACATTATGATCTTGGAATTCTGGGAAAATGCTAGAATTCTGTAGTAGCTGCTTCCCCCATTAATAGGTATATTTATGGTTTAAATCGTGCACTATCATTAAGTAATGTTGCAAAAAAAAAAGAGAGAATTCTGATTACTATAGCTTGTATTGTTTTCTACAGTGTAGCTAATCATTAGAAGTTCCAGTTCTATCAGTAATAATACCCTCCGTAACTGGAACACACACCTGTTATATTCTAGAAAGCAATTGGAATGAGAGAAAACTGCTTGTCTATTTCTTTTCCCTGATCTCTAATTCCCCTCAGCACTGTTCCACCTAAATCACTGAAAATACACAAAGGAAAACTGCTGTAAGCCTCCTCTGGACATTTCTATTTAATGCAAGTTCAGAGTTTGTTCAAGTTCAGTGTAATTTTTTTCTTTTAAAAAATCTTCCTTCCTTCCTTCCTTCCTTCCTTCCTTCCTTCCTTCCTTCCTTCCGCCACTTCCGCCACTTCCGCCACTTCCGCCACTTCCGCCACTTCCGCCACTTCCTTCCGCCACTTCCTTCCGCCACTTCCTTCCACCACTTCCTTCCGCCACTTCCTGCCTGCCTTCCTTCCTTCCTTCCTTCCTTCCTTCCTTCCTTCCTTCCGCCACTTCCTTCCTTCCTTCCTTCCTTCCTTCCTTCCTTCCTTCCTTCCTTCCTTCCTTCCTTCCGCCACTTCCTTCCCTTCCCTTCCCTTCCCTTCCCGAAACCTTCCCTTCCCTTCCCTTCCCTTCCCTTCCCTTCCCTTCCCTTCCCTTCCCTTCCCTTCCCTTCCCTTCCCTTCCCTTCCCTTCCCTTCCCTTCCCTTCCCTTCCTTCTTTCCCTCCCTCCTCAATAAAACACAGAATTATTGCAAGACCTACATCACTCTACTTATGTGCCATAACTTATATGTGTTTATGCCCAAAGTAAGTTTGAGAGAAATAAATTCTAGATATTGTATAGTTAATTTTTAAATGTAATACAATATTCCACTTTTAAATTAGATTTTCAGAATTAGTCTCTGGACATGTCTTATGAGAAATTCTGATATTTTCCAGTAGAAGACTACTCCTGTCTTCAAAGATGTGTTCTACCTCTGGCAGGCAGATGTGTAAATCCAAATTTGGTCTTGCACTGTGGGCATTCAATAGGCCTTACCAAGACAGAATGTGCAGCAGGTGCTTTTGTCAGTGTCAGGTACCTGGCTTGGCTTTTTAAAGTTCAATATGTAATTCATATAATCACAAACTATTTATACCCTGTCTTACACTTAATCACTTCCAGCAAAATCAATATTTTCTCTCTGAATTTAATAGAAGACTCTGGAAATAAGTAGGAAATCTGTAATAAAAAACAATGACATTTTGCTTACAGTTTTATTCATACCACCTTCAAGCTTGCTGCGCCATTTATGACCTCATGGACTTGAGTATACTCACCGAAAAAAAAAATACAATTTCTCAGAATTAATCTGAGCCAACAGTGTTGGTTAGCAGGTCCCCACATCCTCCACCATTAAAAAAAAAGGCTTTTTTTTTCAACATCAAACTGTTATTTTTGACACTAATATATTTTTGTAATGTGTCATAATAAACATGATAGGTCATTAGCACATGCTTTCACAGACCTTAGAGGTTAGCAATGAAAAAACTTTTTAACAGCAACATTTCAAGATGTTCCAAATGTCTCTAGAGTGCTCTGTAACAGTGATTTCAGATATAAGAACTTGTTTTGCATACCCCTGGCTTTTTAAATGTGCATGGTATTTGTGTCTAGACATAGATCTCTCTAATAGAGTACTGTACATTTGTCAAGTATGAATGGTAAATAGTTTGCACAATATTTATTTTAAAGTCCTGTGTATTTCTACCCACTCATATGTCTATTTATCTACCTGTTTCTGAAATGCATATATTGCTTTGTATGTACGAGGAGGATTACCCAAGAAACTCTTATTTCCAAAGAATCGATAAATATTTTTGTGCAATGCATATTTATAAAAACCTCTGTCTTACTTGCTGAAAATGAAAACAGGTGTTGGAGTAGGCAGAGATGGTACCATATCCTTTAATATTCAAATCTGGAATGTTTTTGTATCTTTTTTCTGACAGTGAAGACAATACTGTGATAATCCTAAAACCTCTGGGTACTTTTCATGTAAAGGTTTTTTAAATTCTTCCCTCAAACCCCAGCATGGTTTATTGCTGTCCCACAGTTGTTATTGTGTCTTAACCTATCATTTTCCACTGATATTTATTTAGTCCATAATAGATTTTGTCTTTTAATAGTTATTCTCCCACTCATCTGCTCTCTCCATATCTGTCTTGCACTGCTGTTTTGATAGCCGTAGAATGGTAGTTTGCCAGTTCAGTAATTAATTTGAGATTACAGGCTCTCCATGCTCAGTCATGTCATAGAGCCAAACTGTGGTTATATTAGGTACATTGTGGTAGGTTTACAACAACACAGTCTGAACTGACTATTGATTATGTCTTTCAAGTTCTTGTATTTTCTTCTTCTGTAAGTATTTCGGTTGCCTTTCTTGTATGTTGTTTTGAAGACAGCTGTCAACATATGACAGAGGTTGCATGTAGGATTTGTAGCCAGCCCTAGGGACAACACCTATATCACCCCACTACAGTATGTTCAAATAAAAGATTTTCACTTGTTCCAGTCATCTAAGATATCTCATGAATAACTGCACAATTTGTCAAATACAATAAATAATTTGAAAGAATTTATTCCTTAGCTCTATTAATTAAAAAAAAAAAAACTAATGGCAAGTACTTTGTTTCAACAGTCTTATTTACATTTTAATTACTGTCTCTTCATATCATTACTTATATTATTTGGGCTTTAAGGACTTTATTTCCTTTGGAATATTTTTCAAATCATAAATTAGTATCTTACTGGATAAACTTGATTTCAAGAGCAAGTGTTTTCCTTTTACCTACAGTCGTGTAAACAAAATATACCCACATTGAACCAACAGCTCCATTTTCCAGTACAGAATTGTTTCCTGTCTCAACAGGTACAAATGTGAGATGTGTTGGTATTACTGTCAGTGTATCTATGCATGTATAAATTGACTCTGAGGGAATATTAGTCTAAGGATATCAAATGTTATGTTTCAACTCCTTAGCTCCGGGCAAGATCTTCATGTGAGCAAAGATACCTCTCTTCTCCCTCTTTCTGTGAAATAATCCATATGAATTCACACTGAATCATTTATGCTGCTTAGGAATTCCCCCTTAGCTCCTCTGTACTCCATCCATGGCTAACTTCACAGATAATAGCATTATACAGATAATGCTTCTAACAAATTCTCAGCTTGCAACAGCAGGACACATGAAAATTATCACTATATATGAGTTCTCTGGTATCAGACAATTCCTTAAATTGAGAGCATATTGTTTTCTCATTATCTGTGCTGCAATTTCAATATTTACCCATCAGTTTGATCAACCTTTTTCTTCAGTGATAAAAAAGGAAAACACTATCATGATGTGGCCCTGTAATACAGTATTGTCATTGCTAGTAAAATGCTTCAGTATGAATTTGCATGCTTCATACTGAATTTGCAAAGCTTCTGAGTTTCATCAGATTTCTTCTGTCTGAGCTTTTCTGGACCTGCCTGCACCATGATTTAAATATTCTCTTTTTCATCAGGTGTCTATGGCTCATTTTTTCTTCTTTCACAGAATCACAAAATGATTAAGGTTGGAAGTAACCACAATGGGCCACTTGGTCCAGCCTCCCTGTTCAAGGAGGGTCATCCTAGAGCACAAGGCACAGGATTGTGTCCAGACAACACCTCTCTGGACAGACTATTGCAGTACTCAGTCACGCAGTAAAGAGGTTCTTCCTCATATTCAGATGGGCCTTCCTTTGCATCAGTTCATCTTTATGTTATATAACATACTTTATACAGATAGCAGTAATAAGCAGTTCTCCTCTGCAAAGATGTTTATAACTCTAATTGCTCATTTATGACTGATGTGTGGACAAAAGCAGGCTTGGTATGATAGGAGGGGTCTTCAAACAATCAAAGACAGTGTGCAGCATAGAGCAGTAGCTCTAATTATACTATGACTGCTACAGAGAGTTTTTCTCTATAGAAGCATTCTGACTGTGCTATTTTCCTTTCTTAGATTTTCTGTAAAAAATAGGTCTATGCTAGCAATGATTCTTGAACTAGATTGTTAAAATATCTGTTCTAAAAGAAATTGCTTTTGTATATATATACACGTATCTATATGCATACGTATAGCACACATGCTATATGTATACATATATATGTGCATGTGCACATAAGGCATGCTTATTTTCTGTCTGCATAAGAGATTTTGGTTATAACACAAATTCACTGAGGAAATGTACATAAAATCACATTTTTTTAGTGAGGGGATTTTGATCAGATTTTTTTGATGCACACATGACAGTACACATCACTTCTTTTACATTTCTATATTATATCCAGGGAATAAGCTTGAAAATAAACTTCTGTTTTTTAGTGCTGCCGCAGTAAAATGTCCGTTTCACAGCAATTTGATGTAGTACTTAAATGTTTTGCAGGATCTTCCATCTGTTTCATATTTCCATATGTTGATTGGCATTTGCATACCTCTATTTGTCTGTCCCATGAGCATGCATAGGTTAGCAAATTTCCTCTATCTGTGTCATGGTATATAGGTAGCTCTGTGATACATTTGTTTAGGATAATCTTCCTCAAATGCCTTATTTTTCATAGATCAAATAGCTTTTCTAGCATGAAATATCATGGCTGGACTAAATTGATTAGTACACAATGACCAACCTTCATGACTTTCAGGTTCTTGTACATTGTGCCCTTGTCTACTTAGCAAAGGTGGTTTGCCGCATCCTTTTCTCACTGCAGGGGACATTAATTTTTACATATTCCTTAAAATAGTTTACTTGAAAATACAATAGTATTACTTTTGCCCTTTTCACAGAGATACCACACTGTCCATTTATTTGTTAGCACATTCAGATTCTTTGCACTACTGACATTTCCACTTCTTGACTGTATAGCTTACGGCTAAAGCCTTAGAAAAAGGCTTTTTTGTCAACAATACCTTAGCAGAGAACTGGATCTACAGGATTCACATAGCTCAATATACCAACAATTGTTCCCTTATTCACTAAAATTCCTGTTATTTAAAGCTGTTTTCTGAATACTAAGATATGACTGTCAAAGAAAACTTAATTTTTATTTTTTTGCAAATATTTTCCTACCAACAGAATGGCATTGGAAAGTGTTGGGAGTGGGGGAGTGGTGTTTCCCATTTCTTTTTTCTTTCTTTTTTTCTTCCTGCATTTATAAAAGGACTATCCTTACCCCTTTATATTATTATTACAGAGATATTGGATCTTAGCGGAATATTGCAACTACACTGACAGAAATGGGATCAAATTTGTTAGCAGGTTATCTTACTCTCTTCTCTAATACTCATTTCTTTATCAAGATTCATTTGACAGTTCCTTTAAGTGTAGTGTAAGACTACACTTAAAAATTTAATTAACTAAAAGCATCTTCTGGCTTACATATAGCTACACTTAAATGGAAAATCCTGTTCAACAAAATGTGCTATCAGATTATATACCTATGGTCTGTTTGTGCAGTAAGGAAATTAATCAATTTATTTTATTTAGCTTAATCACAGATCATAATGTAATAGGTCACATTTTCATCATTGACACACAGAGAAAAAATTGGGCCTGAAGGAATTTACTTACAAGTAGCATTCTATTTCCAAGTTAAGACTGAATTTGTAAAGAGCTGTTTGCAATATTGGGGTAAGTGGTCATAATTGTCTGGTGTTTCTTTGAAAAGCTGAAAAATTAATGAGAGTGATTTAGAAAAACAGGAGCCTGGCCCCTTGTTTATCTTGCACCTGGCTCAAGCAGGGCCTAACAACTGAGGGATGTCTGGAGAGAAGAGGCTGTCTCTCCACTTGACGTTGTTCAAGTGAGGCCCAGAACAACACTGCATGTCTGTACCAGCCAACAGCCCCTCTCCTTTCACCCCGAAAAGGAAGCTTTATTATAAATCTGCTTCATTAAGGAGATAAGGGTGTATACAAAGACTCACTGATGAAGGTCAGAGAGCCTTTACTGCCACCTCAGGACATGAAGGAGGACCTAAGTGTTTATCCTACCTCTTTTGTGAACTATAAATTCTGACAGGACACTCAGTAAGCCCATTAACATATTAACTTACATATCCCTTGGGATGCAAATGAATGGGATTTATTTTGTGCTAAATTCCAATAGCCTTAATACAACAGTAAGCTATGAATACAAGAAAGAAGGACTGTTACAGGTATGAATCTTGGAAACATCATGTGAGTAACATCCCTTAATATTAACACGTAATTAATCTCAACGTTGATTTTTATTGTTAAAAGAAAATGTTTGCAATCACTGTCATATGCCATACGATTACCAGTTAACATCCTTGAAAAATGGCATAGGAAAATAAATTCAAATATACCTCTTCAGTATGTATATTTTACACATACATATCACGTGTATACATATATTTTCCATATAAGCTTTTTTTTTTTTCATATTTACAAAATACCTTCTCTGGAGTCTGACTCTAAAAAAGAGGAGTAAGAAATGATACTGAAGCCTATACAAGGAAATAATTCATCAGCCCTATTCTTATTCCAGGAATCTGTAACACGAAGTAGTAATTTCAAAAAGGGATGGTAAATTTGACATGAAATCAAAATTTTCCCTTTTTTTTTTTAGATACTCTTATGCATATTCTTATTTATATTTAAAGCATAGTGCTGGCCCGTAGGCACCTGTTCAGTTGATTTCTGGAACAGAAGCAGAACAAATGTAATAAAAATGGAAATTAACATTGAAAACTGTGCTAATAACATACTTTTAAAAGTCCTATAACACAATCTGCTAAAATATGAAACAATTTTCCAATTACTGCTTTCTGCAAAAGAAATTACTCCTGCAGCAGTCATGGCCGAGCTTTGAGCAAAAATGTTAAGGTAACATTGGACTGGTGAACTCTGCTCCTCTTGATTTATAACACAGCATCCTCTTATAGTTAAATGAATGTACATGTTGCCTTAGCTCCATTTCTGTCTTCTGCTTTGTTAGCCAAATGCCAGGTTGATTTTTTAAAATTCTTCAGTGTTTTATAAAAGCTTCAATCTGTTTCATAATTGTTTCAGGTTCTTTCTTCATCCTCAATCTCAGTAATGGCAAATTTGATCCAGTTATTTGACATTACTCAACTATGAATTTCTAGAATACAAAAGCCTAAAAACAAGACCTCAAGATCCAAGAAGCTGTTATTTGGGACAACTGAAATAGGTATTTCTCAGTAGTGTATTTGTCTTCTGTCTATTCTAGAACAAGTTTAACCTCATTTCACTCAGGGCATATACTACATCATACAGTGTTTTGTTTATTTCAGGGTGAGTATTTTCAAAAATGCTATTACTGTGGAATAGGTAATATATTATAATTAGTTATTGCAGGGTAATCTACTTATGTCCATAACCTCACTTAGCTGTTCAACAAATCTAAGTCACATCTATCTACTTATCATTCTAATGTGAGTAAAGTTCTACAGCCTTTGGGACATATTTGAGTACTCTTGTATAATACTTCATTCTTTGAACAAACCCATTGGATTCACTTTAAAGACTCTCAAAGACTTCAATGAGCTGTGAAATTAAGCTCTACCCTTGTACTCTTTTCAATCTGAATTTCATCATGGACATTTGTACAGCTGTTTTGTTGTATGAATGTTTGTGGAAGAGCTTTTAATTCACCTGAATCCCTGATATTCACAGATGAATGACCATATTCATAATCTCACCATATAAGCATGAAATTACTAGGAGACTTTGACAAGGCAAAGTTGAATGAAGGTTGTGCAGGATAGAGAGTTCTTGTGATTAAATTCAGCCTCGAGGTTCCCTACAATCCAATTTTTCTACTGTTTTTTGTGTTTGTTTGTTTAGTTTGTTTTGCTTTTATCCAGATGAGAATCTGTATGCACTAAATCAGCAGAATGTCATAGTTTTGCCCTTACAAATGCCCAATATTAATTCTGAAATATTCCTGAAATCCATACAACTCTGTTAGTTTGCAGTAGTCTATAATTTTCCCCTTTGGATTGGGAAAAAAAGGTCAAGATTTGAACAGACTTAACCTAAAGACTAAAAAAGTAAGAAAGAACTAAGGAACAGATTTGGCTCTTTAGGAAATGCCTTATTTTAGGACAGCATTATGATTTTCAGGGAACACAATTCTGATTTTTTGGTGATTCACCCTAACATGGGTGTGTTTGAAGGCCACAGGCTGGCACTGCAGCACTGTGATGTTTGCCACACCAGCTGAGTGTCCTGCTGGGTCCTAGTCAGAAGATATGCAGAGAAGACCAGGGATACCTACTTTCAAGAAATACTGGAGTCAAACCCAGTAATGCTTGCAATAGAAGCATTCATGAGAGGGAAAAGATGAGTATGCTAATGATAAACAAAAAGAAAGGGAATAAGCATGCTTTTGCAGTAGCACAGACACTCCTTCCTTCAGCACCCATTACTTACAACTACTCTTTGCAAAGTCTGCTTGTATTTTGTAGTCTGGAAGGATGTTGATGTACTGGATTACAGAAAGATAATCTTACCATGTGAATAAATGGCAGCACATAAGAGGTGACCCAGTGTGATAAGACAATAAATCCTCTCAGTCTGTCTTAATACATATTAGAAATCCTTCAAGCAATTACAGCTAATGAGAAAATAATTGCGGCTCACAACTGGTCCATAAGGAAGATGAACAGGGAGACAGAAAAAAGGGAGCTCCTATAATAAATACATACTTTGATCAGCACAGAAATGCAGTGCTAGTTGAATGACTTGTCTGTACTAGTTTGAACTGAGGTAGAGTTATTTTTCTTCTCAGCAGCTAGTATGGGGCTATGTTTTGAATTTGTGCTGAATATAAAGGGATTATAATATAGAGATGTTTTTGTCATTGATGAGAAGAACCTACATAGAGTAAAGGCCTTGTCTGCTTTTTGTACTGCCATACTGGTGGGGAGGCTGGGGTAGCATAGGTGGTCGGGAGGAGACACAGCCAGGACAGTCCAACTGATCAAAGGGATATTCCAGACCATAGGACATCATACTCAGTATTTAAACTGGGGAGAAGAAGGAGGAAATGGGGGATCTTCGGATTGTTTATTTTCCCAAGTCACCATTGCATGTCGTGGGATCCTGCCCATCTGCCTGCGAATGGGAAGGGGTGATTTAATTCCTTACTCTGCTTGTGTGTGCAGCTTTAGCTTTTAAACTGTCTATCCTATTAAACTGCCTTTCACTCAATCCACAAGTTTACTAGCTTTTGCCCTTCCCATTATCTTCCCAATCCTACTGGTGGGTGACACAGCTGTGTGGTACTTGGTTACTGGCTAGAGTTAACCACAACACTGTTCCAATAAAATTCAGTACTTCCTGATGATAAACAAAAGAAAATCTAAGATACAGCGCTTTCACTTGAAAGTCATCCTAAAGGTGGTTTCAGCAGGCAGAAATAGCAAGTTTTGACTCTTTCAGATATATCTTATTCATCATAATTTTTACCATATTTGCCTGAACAGAGAGTAGGTTAAAGTATAAAGATTAATGAAAAAGGTACATAAGTTTGTTTCAGAGAATTTTTTCCTCATTAGAGCCAAAGTCCCCCAGCCACACACTGCAAAGCTTTTCAGAACAAGGTCAGAAGGGATGATATTAATCCTGACAGAAGTGGATGATTCTTACAGCAATGTTTAGAAAAGCATTTTCTTATGGGAAATTGATGATCTTCTAGCACCTTCACAGTCTATAAAAAAGTTTGAGTATGAGCAGAATGTATTTTCTTACACTATTTTGTGTATTGTTGTACCTTTTTTTTGTCATTCTCAGATTCAGTGTTCTGTAATGCAATTTTTCCATCATCTGATATACCACAGGTATTCTTAAACTCATTATATTGGTACTAAACCACTAGATAACCAGTGTCCCTTTTTTTAAAGAAAGTTAGCATATTTGAAAACATTAGAGTCAACATAGTTTATTTATATATTAAGATTTTTCATATCATTTATTGACAAACTATGAATGAGAGTATTTAGTCTAGTATGAAATAGAACATTGGAGATCTTTGTCCTGGACATTCAATTTAGTAATCTTATAGTGATTTTGGTGATTAATATTTTTTCTGATCGCAGTATTAAAAATATTTTTTAACACTTGAAAAATTAATTTATTATAGGCTGAAGAAGTATGGTCTGAAATTATATCTGTTGCACACACACATCAGTCCTTGCAATCAGAGGACCCAGATTGGCACTACATTAAATCACATTGAATTATTTGTGGCCTTTCATTCCTAAATACAGATTCGAAGGGATGATCTTTGAATATCTATATTGATATGCATAACAAATATATCTGAATATTATAAAAACTTTGAAGGCATTTTTTACAAACATTAAATTTAATTAGATGATCTCAGAACACTGAGAGATAATACATGCATGTCATTTGTACTGAAATATTGGCTAGCTTTTCAAAGCAGCATGTGTTGCTACAGTAGGTATTAGCAAGACTACCAGCCTGACACCTGCACTAAGCAACAGACTCACTCTAATATAATTTAATAAGATGTCTTTTGTTATTAAACCAAGAATTGTATGTTGCCAGCTGAGGTGGAAAATAGGTCCCAGAGGTTTTTCTCCCTTATTCCATCTGCGGTTATTTTTAGGGGGTTTTAATATTTAAAAGTCTATTACTAATTTCAGCATTGCCCATAGAAACCTGCTTTGTAGTTCTATTGCCAAATTATCCCTTGAAGGCAAGAGCTGTAAATAATTTCTCAGTTCTGTTCCTAGACACTTGCCAAGGTCATTATCTGGCTTTCCCACAGTCCCTGCATTCTGAATTTGATTGTGAGTGGTAACTAAGAAACAGTTATGAGATGCAATCACAAGCTGTGACAGTCTTATCAAAGGCTGAAGATGGTCCCCGAGCACTCTGATGAAGCCAGTGCCTCAGCTGCTCTTGCTTCTTTAATACTTCATTTATCTTTCAAATTGGTCAACGAACAGAGCACCAAGAGCAAACATAAAACAGGCACTATGAAGCAGGCATGACAGCCAGAGAGAAAGGAGGCTCCAGGAAATGAGTTGTATGGAGCTGATTATAGAATTCCAACAATTAGTTTCTAACCAGCAATAATTTTTTTTCTTGTGTTATACTTTGATTAGTCTCTCACAGTATCAAAAATCTGACATATCTTTTAAAAATGTAGATATTTCCTGACAAGTTTCTTGAGTTGAGCTGATGAGTCCCTCTACAGACAGATTGGAACAGCCTCATATTCATAAGGCTGGATCCACATGAAGGATTTCAAATACCCTGAAATCTGTTGGATGGACAACATAACAGGGTATAAAAAATCCATGAGATTCCTGGAATTTGTGAATGAGAACTCCCTTCTCTAAGAGATACAGGAGCCAACAAGATATGCTGAACCTTGTTTATACCAAAAAGGAGGCCTGGTGGGGAATGGGAAGCTCAAGGGCAGCCTTGGCAGCAGTGACTATGAAATGATGGAGCTCAAGATCCTTAGATTGGTAAGGAGAGCATATAGCAAGCTTCTTACACTGGATTTCAGGAGAGCAGATGTTGGCCTCTTCGGGTGGAGGTGCTTAGTGGAGTATCATGGGACCCCAGAAAGCTGGTTAATATCCAGGCATTGTTTCTTTCAAGCTCCAGATTGATGCATCCCAATGGTGCTACCAAAGGGAGAAAGAGACTTGTATGAATGTGCAAGGAGTTTCTGGCTAAATTGAAACCGAAGAAGTTTACAGACTGTAAGAAAAAGGACAGACAATTTGAGAGGAATATAGGAACATTGTCAGAGTATGCAGGGATGCAACAAGGAAGGCTGAGGTCAGTTTGGAATCAAATGTGGTAAGGGATGTCAAGAGCAAGTAGAAATTCTTCAAGTACACCAGCAGGAAAGGAAAGACTAGGAAAAATGCAGTCCCATTACTGGATGAGGAGGGTATCTTGTTGATGAATATAGCAAAAGCAGTTACTGAAAGCCTTCTTCGATTCATTCTTTCATTACTAAGGCCATTTAGGAATCTCAGGCCCTAGAGGCAAGAGAGAAAGTCAGGAGAAAGGAACATTTTCCCTTGGCCAAAGCAGATCAGAGTTTATTTAGGCAGATGCATGAGCTTCAATGTGAAACGCTTAAGAGTGCTGAGGGAGACAGCAGATGTTATTGCTAAGCTGTTCTCTGTCATCTTTGAAAAGTTGTGGAGAATGGGAGAGGTGCCTGAGGACTGGAAGAATGCTAATGTTATTCCATTCTTAAAGAAGGTCAAGAAGTATAACCCAGGAAACAGCAGGTCAGTCAGCTTCATCTCATCCCTGGAAGGTGGTAGAACAATGGATGAGATCTCTAAGCCTGTAGAGGAAAAGAAAATTATCAGATAGTTCACGTGAATTCACTAAGGAGAAGT
Organism: Melozone crissalis; assembly: GCF_028551555.1. Lineage (NCBI taxonomy): Eukaryota > Metazoa > Chordata > Aves > Passeriformes > Passerellidae > Melozone > Melozone crissalis. Next base: position 52,949,446 of record NW_026535791.1, on the reverse strand, counting down.
CATGCTTCACTGCTCTGATTGACTTCAGTGATGGAATGGCTGGCAGGGTAGATGACTGGAGAACAGTGCATGTTTTCTACCTTGACTTGAGCTAGGCTTTTGATGCTGTTTCCCATAACATCCTGAGAGCAGAGGTGTAGGTTGAGAACTGAATGGCACAGCTCAGAGGGTTGTGATCAATGACACAAAGTCTAGTTGGATGTCTGTAGGCAATGATGTTTTCCAGGGGTCAGTACTGGGTTTGATCTTGTTCAATTGATTTATCACTGGCCTGGATGAAGGGGAAGAGTGTACTTTCAGCAACTATGAGGAGTATATCTTATATACCAGAAGGCTGTGGTGCCATTCAGCAATATCTGGACAAACTGAAGACTGGGGCAGAAAGGAGGAGCATAATGAAGTTAAGCAAAGACAAATATAAAGACCTAGGAAGTAATAACCCCATGAGCCAGTACAGCTTAGGGCTTGACCTGCTGGAAAACAGCTTGGGGGAGGATGATGTGGGAATTCTGGTGGACAACAGGTTAACCACCAATTGTTGCAAAAAAAAGTCCAGTGGTGTCCTTGGCTGCCATAGGAAGAGTTTAGCAAACAGGTCTGAGGGAGGTGGTGAGGTGAGATGAGGTTTCTGGAATCCTGTGTTCATTTCTGGGCTCCTCAGTTCATGAAACACAAAGTGGGTCCAGCAGAGGGCTAGAAAGATCATTAGGAGGCTGGAGAACCTCACTTACAAGGAAAGCTAGGCTTGTTTGCCCAGAGAAGAGATGACTGGGAGGGGATCTTATAATTATTGTAAAATATACAAATATTTTAAAAGTGAGTGTCAAGGGGATGTTTACAGTGGTGCCCAGAGACAGGAGAAGGATCACCAGGCACAAACTGAAACACAGGAGGTTCTGTCTGAATATGGAAAATCTTTAAAGGTGGCTGATCAACAGAACAGGCTTCTCAGAGACAGCATGGAGTCTCCTTCCCTCGAGATGTTCCAAACCCATGTGGATGTGATCCTGTTCAACCTGCTCCAGGTGTACTTGCTTTAGCAGAGGGATTGGACTAGATGAATTCCAGGCATCCTTTCCAATCCCAACCATTCTGTGAATCTGTGAGGCATGGTTTTCAGAATCAAAGTGATTGTGGTGTAAAGCTTCCCTTGTTTTATATACCTCTATGGTGAAAAAGCACACCAAAACTGTAGTATCAAAGGCAGTTCATCAGTGAAAGTCACAGATTTTCCTGCTGTAAATGTAGAACAAAACCATGTAATGTGATTGTGCTCTTGGACATCTCATTATACTCTGAAAAAAACCCATAAAGTGTGAATGTGCACTTCAGATCCTTAAGTTTAGGAACAACAAAGAAATGCAACTGCAGTTATTCAAGTTCACATATTAAGTATGTGGCAGAATCTTTAGCAGATCCCAGCTTTCAGCACCACATCCTGACATCCTTCAACTCCTCTGACTTTCAGTAATGCTGTTTTTTAACTCTGGGTACGTAGCCTCTACAGATTGACAAGGTGAAAATTAAAATGCTTTGTAAGCTCCTGACATTAAAGGTGAAACATGGTCCCAGCAGAAAGAAAAGAATGTTTACCTCATTTCAAATGTTCACTTCAAAAAGAGACAAAAGGGGAAAAATAAAAGGAGAAAAAAGTCAAGAAGAAAAGAAAGAGGGAGGGAGGGAGGGAGGGATGGAGAGAGGGAGGGAGGGAGGGAGGAAGGGAGGAAGGGAGGAAGGAAGGAAGGAAGGAAGGAAGGGAGGAAGGAAGGAAGGAAGGAAGGAAGGAAGGAAGGAAGGAAGGAAGGAAGGAAATAGAATAAACAATAAATGTCAGGCTTCTGACTTGAAACTTCAAAGCTGACAAGAAATTCATGACTATTTTTTTCTTTCTTTTAGTGAATAAATTATGTATGCAGTATTTTAGTCATAGGCTACTTTACATTCAAAAACTACATCTCTAAAATTAAATTAGAGTCGAACCATATTCCTAGGAGCCGGAACTTCTTTACGTATATTGTTAAATTTTTAAGGTAGGATCTCACATAGTTTTTTGTCTCAAGTAGTAGTCAGAGGGCTTCTAAATGACTTCTGGTCACAACTATAGATGTACCAAAGAAGAGGAAGCTTGCCACTTACTGAATAAGCATTTTGCATACAGATATCTTTTTTAAAAAGATGACAGAGTGTAATTGCATTCCTAGAGAATAACCTTAACATCTTTTAAATTTGTTTTGATAGATAAAAACCATAGTATTATTTGAAAAACAAATTCAATTTCATTATGTAAAATAAATAACTATTATATAGGATAAAATTCTATTCAATCCTAATTAATGGGGTTTTTTGAGAATTTCATAAAAAAAAAAGATAATTAAACCACCAAACCAATAAGAGAATCACATCAGCATTAGTTTTCATTTTCATTCACCCATGACTCAGATTGGAGCTGCAAAGTAATTACTTTTGTTTCAAGAACTATTTTCATTTAACAGGTGTGGATTATTCATTTCATAATTTTAACCAGCCATTTAACCAAAAATAATTTATGCAAGGAAAGAAAAAAATTTTGTACCTCTGTGCTTCTTGGTGCATTACTTGACCCTATTTAGAACTATTTCAGTAAAAGTATATCCAAGCAATTTCATTATACGGTTGGATAATTAGTTTTTTGTGAGTTTAAAGTGTCACATTTCCCACATTATATTTCTTACACATTATAAAGATATAAATTTTAAAGATATGTAGTGTATCTATCACTAGAATATCCATAGAGAAAACATACATTCTACATAGTTCAGCGTTAGGGCTAATTTGTTTCTTTCTATTCTTTTAATTTCTTTTCTTCTCTTTTTTTAAAAAATTGAAAATACTTTTATTCACTGAAAAGTGCACTTTTAAACTACTTGAATTAATAAATTTACAAAATATTTCTCTCTGTAAACAAGCAACGAATAAAAAAAGAACTGAAAAAATGCAAAAAAGTTTAATTGAATCATTTAATTTCAAAAAGTGAGTCAGAAATGGTCACATATACAAAAGGGAATCTTTCCTGTTTCAGTACGACATTGGACTCTATCTTAACTAACATTCCTCTATGAATATTTGTTCCTTCTTTACCAGTTCAGATGTTCCCCCATGACACACACACCCAATGAAAAAAGCCACAGGCCAAAAACCCAGAAAGTAAACAATCAACAAACAAATCACAAACACCTTTGATAATTATTTGTACAGCGGCAAATAAAGAAAGCTGTGTGGTTGATTTCATGTTGTATGCTGTGTATGCTGTATTTTAATTTGATTTGTCCCTCAGGTTTATTGCCCTCTACCCTTTCTACTCAGCAAGCACTGCTGAAATCATATTACAAAAAGTAGTAAACAGTAATGAGAATTTTTTACTATCAGTTAGAAATCTTATGATTCAGACTAGGTCCAGCCTTTAAAAGATTTTCCAGAGTGGTTGTGGCAGCTAGAATTGTTAATTAAAAAAAAATGCTCCTAATTTAGAGCAGCTACTGCCTATAATTAATACCAGCTCCAAGTCCATAACTTTGATGTAAGTTATACCGGCATGAACTCTTTTGCAGTCACATACTCAATTATCTAGCCCTCAGTGTACCAAAACCCCCCACCTCTCTTGGCTGACAGACAGGAGCAGCCTTTCTCCAAACAGGCTTAGCTGGCATAGTTAAACAGTGTAAATCACCTAATTTTCTTAGAGCCACAGAATCCTTCAGTTTGGAAAAAACCTCTAAAATCATTGAGACCAGCTATTAGCCAGCACCTCCATGTTAATCTCTAAACCATGTCCCCAAGTATCACATTAACATGCTTTTCAATGCTTACAGGGATGGTGATTCCACCATTTCCCTTGATAGTGTTATCAAATGCCAGAGCTCCATTGGTTTCCATGAAGAATTTATTCCTAATACCCAAGCTAAACCTCCTCTGGTGCAACTTGACACCATTTTTCCTTGTTGTATCACTTGCTACTTGGGAAAAAAGACTGACCCCCTCTTGTTACAACCTCCTTTCAGGCAGCTGGAGTGATAAGGTCCCCCCAAGCTTCCTTGTCTCCAGGCTAAAAAAACCCAGCCCCCTCCATCACTCCTTATAGGATTCCTTATGCTCCAGACCCTTCACCAGCCCTGTTGTCCTTCTCTGTACACGCCCCAGCACCTCAGTGCCTCTGTTTTGGAGTGAGGGACCCAAAATTGAATGCAGTACTCAAAGTATGACCTCAACACTGCGGGTGCAGGGGAACAATCACTGCCCTCACCCTCCTAGCCACACTACTTCTGACACAAGCTACTGGGCCACCTGGGCACACACCTGTTCATGTTCAGACAGTGGTTGACCAACACTTTTTTCTCCTGGGCAGCTTTCCAGCCACAGATAAACACAAAATGTGAGCTTGCCATATTCCATCTCTTATTTGCAGTTGGAAATAACAGAGAGCAATAGTCGTAAAGAGCCCTCTGTGATCAAATACTTCTTCAAAACTTTGGGATTCAAACTTGCGTAAGTACATTGCTTTAATTGCATAGAAACTCAATGTCTCATTTTTGAATTTTTCAGAAAATTCAAGAGAGACCCTTTATATAGAAATTTTCAGGCATTAATTGACATTAGGCTGTGGATAGAGAAATACATAATGATAATACAAATCTGTTCTTTTAAATAAACATTTCTCATCAGTAAATGAGACATTTCATAATTTAAAAAAACAAAAGTATTGTGTGTCCTGATTAGAAAATTTGTCTTTTCCTTTGTATAAAAGAATTAAGTAGATTTGCAATATACTCATATTTGATACAATCAAATATGATTTTGTAGTTTGCTTTCTTTGCAGATTTCAATAGTGGAATTTAAGGATTAGTAAATACAACCCAAAACTCAAATTTAACTCGGTCCAGGGTAGGTCCCCAAATTGGAAATGTGGTATTTATCTTGTTCTTAATGTAAATAAATGTTTATGGCTTTTTTCTAAAAATATTTTTTCAAATGAAGTCAGTTTCTTAAATTGATACAGAATTTTCTGTCTTTAGTTCTATGCACAATAAGTCACAAAGACTGAGAAAGGGATGGTCTCTGGAAAATGAGTAAGAAAACCTGTTTGAGCAGGTTGTATCTACAGATCCTGGGCATTACATTATATGAACCACTGTTGCTTCCCTTCCTCCTCCAGAAGTAATTTGAATGCCCAGCAAGTTCCCACAGTAGCCAGAAGGATGCAATTAAAAATCTTGTGATCTGGATGTGGCTCAAGGGCCAGCTTGGCCTTCTTTTAGGCAACATGAAAGAGCAGAGCAGTTGTGAAACTGTACTGGCTTCACAAGGCTTCCTGGTGAGACTTTTCCAAGCTCCATAGGATGTCTCGATTACTGCTTGATCACACTGTCCACATTTCCAACTAAAACAGCATCCAAGAGTCACACAGAGAAAACATTTAGAGGAAAGTAATTAAAATCCTGATCCCTAAACTGGTTGCTCTAAGACAGAATGTCCTTAGTATACTTTATGAGATGTGACAGACAGAAAATTCAGCTATGAAAGCTTTTCTTTCCATTGAAAATGCTGTGCACATGCTAATAATTTAAAGTTAAAGGTGCATACTTCCTGTGATATTTTTTGCTAGGTTTAGCAGAAATCAACAGAAATCAGCAAAGATATGAAATTTTAAGAAGGTAATAGGTATATTTTATTTACTGATAGATTAGGATAATGATAAGATAAATATTAAAGAAAATAACAAGAGATGTTCCCTCTTTGTTCTTTTTCAGTAACACAGAAGAGCAATGAAGAGAAAAAGCCAGTTCTCAAAACATAGGTATTTTTCTTAAAGCTATCTAAATCATTTATGTGATGCATTTATCTGCCTTTCTCTCTCTACTGCTGGCTGTATTACTCTCATGGCCTCTTCCATATTTCCACATATTTAGATACTAAGACAGTAAAACAAAAATTAAAATATCACTATCTTTGTGACCATCACATAGAATGATAATTTACAATTTAGATTTAAACAAAGACAAAAAATTTACTTTTACTTTTTTCTGTAAAAAATGATCAGTCAATTATTTGGTATTAAATAAAACTCACATTTTTTGAATAATCACATTTTAAATCTTTCTTCATCTGCTTAATTGGCGATTTGTGAGTGAAAAACTGGCTGAACGGCAGAGGCCAAAGTGTTGTAGTGAGCAGGTCCACATCTGGCTGGAACCAGCCAGCAGTAGTGTTCAAGGTTTGATTTTAGAGACAGTTTTGGTCAATATTTCTATCAGCAATCTGGATGCAGGAGCTGAACACACCATTAGAAAGTTTGCATCAAACTGAGAGGTGCTCTACAGATGGGATCACTGGGCAATGATTTATGGGATAACATATAGCAAGTCTAAGTGCCAAATTCTGGACCTGGGCTGGAATAATTCTGGATACAAGTAGAAGAGGGGGAGGAGCAGCTGGAGAAGGGGATCTGGACGTGCTGGTCTACAGGAGGCTCAGCAGGAGCCAGCAGGGAGCCTGGCCAGCCAAGAGGGCAAACCCCCGCCTTGGTGCATCACATGGAGCATCAGCAGCCACTCAGAAGATGTGATTATCTCGCTGCATTCAGCATTCCTGCTGCCTCAGCTTGAGTGCTGTGTGCAGTTCTGGCCCCCACAGTTTAAGCAGCAGGTGAATGTCCTCAAAAGCATCCACAGGAGGGCAACAAAGACAGTGGAGAGGCTGACGTGTCCTAGGAGGATGGAGGACTCTCAGTTTGTATCGTTTGGAAGAAATAAGGCTGAGGTATGACCTCATTGCTCTCCACAGCTGCCTGGGAAAGGGAAATGGAGAGGGATGTGCTGAGCTCTTCAGCATGGGATCCAGTGACAGGATGCATGGGAGTGGCTCACAGCTGCACGAGGGGAGCTTTAAACTGGACTTGAGGAAGCATTTCTTCACAAAGAAGATGGTCAAACCCTGAAAAAATATTCCTAGAGAGCTGGTCAGGGGCCCAGCAGGGAAATAAAAATTGGTCCAAGGGCCAATGTAGGATAACATATACACAGAAAAGCATATAGAAAAATACAGAAAAATAACCCTTATATCCTTAGCAAATGGGCTTAAAATGTCTCCCATATTTGCAACCCTGACTTTAAACTTACATCAATAGGAGGTTTAGCTGTTTTGAAATGTGACTGAGCGTTTCTTCCTTAAGTGATATGATGTACAAATAAAGGAGGAAGATATTTAGTTTAGAGGAAAGCTACACAATTTCAAGAATGGCTTTTCCTAGAGCAATTTATAGGTGTGGAAACCAAGATTTTCTCCTGGTTGCACTTTGTCAACCAATTTTCATCTGATGCCATAAAGAGAAATAATAAGTTTTTTAAAAATCTTTTGTTTTCTTAAATCTACATTAGCTCTTCTTTGGGTAATAGACCTCAGGGAGACAAACAAGGAGTTCACATATCACTAATTAAGAAGTTTCAACCAGCAGAAAATGTAAGTATATCTCAGCTAAAAATCACTTCAAAATATCACTTGACAATATTTAAATAAAATCCCACATTTTTGTTATCATTTTTTCCCCTGGCATTTCCATTTATGATCTCCAGAACTGACTGAGATTCCTACCTGGATATTTCGCAACAGTGAGTGAAACACTTTGTTGTAAAATGAATAGGAATTCCATCAATCACAAGTCAGTGCATTATCTTATCTTCACAGAGGCTTGCTAGGCAATTCCCCAGCAGCCAGGAGAAACATACCCAAGTGTGCTTCTTATGCACTCACACACACTCCCCTGATCACCAGCTAGAAAAAAGCCATATCTATAGCACAAACCTTTATTTTATCCTTATATTGAAAGGTAATTATGAAATCAAGTTGAGAGATGACTGATAATAAATTTATTTCTGACTATTTGGGCTGTATAGAATTCCAGATCATTGTATTAGTTCAAAAGATTAATTTATAGAAAATTTTCTCAAGTTATCCATAAAATTTCAAAACAATGGACAGCATAATTTTGACAGAATTATTTTTACTATATTTTCAGATACTAGTGACATTATAAAGCAATGAAGAACAGTAACATTAATATCTTCCTCTATTAAAATAGATTCATAGTATGCTGACCTAATCCAAAACACTATTTTATGCCATTTCTAGCTGTGCCCAAAAAATGTTACTCTCTCTTTAAGACCCAAAATGGCTAGATCTGGAGTTATGGGGCAGTTGGGAGGTGGCAGTTGCTTCAAAAGTTTGGGACACCCAATCCAATTTCCTCTTTTCCCTGGCAGTGTTTGCTGGAGGTAGAGTCTCCACTTCAGCTGGTTGTTTTTTTCCTGGCTTCTTCAATTGGAAGAACTACATTTTGCATTCAAAAACTGTTCTGGAATGAACTTTTCAAAACCTATCAACTTTGGGTTTTAGTGGCTTGGGGGGTTTTTGTTTCATTACTTACTCATTTTTATTACTCCCCTGTATGTTGAGACAAGTGATATGAATTCACATTTCATGGAATGTAGGCAAAATGAAAACACTGATTAAAAAAAAAACCAAACAAAACAACAATCCTATAGAACCATTTAAGCTGGAAAAGACTTCTAATAATATTGAGTCCAGCCATTAGCCTACCAGGGGAGGGTTAGATTGGATTCTAGGAAAAATTTCTTCACTGAAAGAGTGATCAAACATTGGAACAGTCTGCCCAAGGAAGTGGAGGTATCACTGTCCCTGGGAGAGTTCAAAAAAATGTGTAGATATGGCAGTTAGGGACATAGTTTAGCAGTGGCCTTGTCAGTGTTAGCAGTGTTAAGCTACGGGTTGGGCTCAATGATCTGATAGGTCTTTTCCACTGGAAAAAAAAAAAAAGAAAAACATTCACATGATATCTTCAGAGAAAATTAAATCTGTTTTGAGGGCAAAATATCTGTAGAAAAAAATGGAGCAGAACCTTTGGAGAAATCAAGTTCTTTAGCGTGATTTCAGTTTTCTAAAGATGATACACTGCTGCAAATGCTGTTTTGAAAATATCGTGGTACTGGCTATAAAGATCACTTTCTGCTGGCAGCTCATAAACTGGGCACAGAAGAGGCAGTGCATAGGTACTAGAGATTTGAGATGCAAACAGTATTTGGAAGATGAAAAGCATGAGCTGCTTGTCAGATGGCAGCAGACTAAGTGTGTATACCAATAGAAATGGAAGCTCTCTGCAATGGCTGTATCAAAATTGATATTCACTGAAAGAGACAGGAGTTTTGGTCTAAAATGTTATCTAATTCTGTATGCAAAGACTGTATCAAATTGTATTTGCACAGGCAGGAAGATCGAGAATGCTGTCATCCTTAATTCTGAACTCCCTAACTTTCGAACTTTGACATTCTTCTAACATAATTTTTCAATATAGTGTGTAATGTATAATGCATATATGCAGAAAAGGCAATTCTGGCAGTAACATGTTCTCATTTTATCTGTTGCTAGCTATTTCTTTTCTCAGAAAACTAATCAAACCCAAAAGCTTTTCATCATTCACATCAGAAAGGAATTGACTTTCTTCTATCAGTCTTAATTCTTTCTTTTTGTCACTATTAAAACAGTTATCTGTGCCAGCTAATTTGACTTTGACTTGCATTTATATACTACATTCTAATATTTGATTGTCTGAAAGGAAAAGGAAATCAAGTACATAAAAAGATTCAATCAATCTCTGTCTATTCTGCTCTCACAGGTATGGTAAAAGGGGATGCTTTCAAAAGATCTTTTTATATTACAATGATGATTGGGACCAAACTGCACTGAAATAATAAAAAATCCTCTGACTACTAGGAGCAACAATCAGAACTGACAGTCAATTTGTATTCCACCAGAACATTTTAGCATGCCATCTTATTTCAGCAAGCAGATGGTGTAACATTTAGTTCTCAGCTGTTGGGAACGTTGATGGACTCATCACTTTGGCACAGTTTGTGTTGTACTTTTTAAATAATAACACTTTTGAGTAATGGGCGAGGGCGTACGCGGCCCTATGTCTGGCTAGCTGAAGGGGTAAAGCGGCCGACGCCCCTACACATCAGAAGCCAACCCCCCTTGGCGTCTTGGCCTCGGGCTGGGCTGGATTGCGGATTGGGTTCACACAGGACGAGACGAGAGAGGAGGCGACCACTTGCTGGGGGTAAAACGTCGGTTTATTGAAGGGCCCACAGGAAGCAAAGGGCAACCAACAGGTGGAAAAACCCACAGCAAATGGCCCCGAACACGGGGGGCGGGGGGGGGAGACAGAGTTTTACAGGGAAGGGGTGGAGACGGGAGGGGAAACCCAGCTAACCAATAGGGGAACATGTGGGGAGGTACATAAGAAAACTGACACGAGAACTTATCCAATAAACATAGAACAAAGGAGGAGCCCTGGGACGCCAGCCAACCACAACCCCCAGAGAGAAGAATGTTCTAGAAAGCAGGGAGGAGTGGGGGGTGATTGACTGGGCTCAGGGAGGAGGAAAACTTTACTTATATGGTGGGATAAGGGAGGAGCAGTTATGTAACTTGAACGATTGACAACTGAAGGGGGCAGGGGTAACCATAGTAACATAACTGTCAGGAGAGCTGTGGCGGGAAAACTGGGGAGGGAAGAACCATTTTACAAGGACAAAAGGAGAATGATACATAAAATGGGGGGACACAAAAGAAACTTAAAAACGCACTACAACAGAGTAATAGACAGAAATTACACAATTCAACTATACATCCACTACTCAGCACAGGACGATGCATTATGTGAAGTTAGTGCTTTATTAACTTCAGCTAGTAACTTCAGTTTTCTGATAGTCTGAGAGATTTCATGTCAAAAATCATTAGTAATTTCATGTATTGGATTTACCTGAACTTTGTCTGAGAATAAACGTCTGAGACAACTTGCTTCTCTTTTTAGTATATAAAATATGTAGATGGTCCAGGCACTTTGACAAATTTGCCTTGTTTAAGGGAATCATGAAGATTTTTAAAAATAACAGTAAGAAAATATTTGAGCTGCTGAAAAAGTGCTCTTCTATATCTTTTATGTGATCATAGAACTTAAAAGTAAGTTACAAAAGAACAAGTTACAAAAGAACTGATTTCGTTTTAATAACACAACTATTGAAACACTGAGTCCCAATTTTTCCTTTCCGTGCTAGGTATTTCCTTGAAATCTCAGACTCTCATATTTTATTTAAGAAAAACCAATCTATTATAGCAGTCAAAGTACAGGATTAACTCACTTCTACTTGGAAAGCCTTCTCAATGATAAAATAGATTCTACTTTCCCCAAAATACATGGTGTCTGAAAAAAAACAAAGTAGTATAGAATAGGTTCCAACCACTTGCTCAGAAACAGTCATAGATAAAATCTGTTTCAAAACATATTTGCTGATTTTACATACAAGATTTTTGGCCAAGATAAACCATTGTTTAAACAGTGAAACATAAAATATAAATTTGCACTAGACAAAAGAAGAATAAAGTAAGATTATGTTACTGCTTCATAATGCCTTATAATTCAAGAATTCAAAAAGAGATTATGTAGCACACCACAAATATCCAAATAGTTCTAAACAAAGGATCACTCCTGAAAGGAGTAACTATCAATTCATTGGAAGTGAATCTCTGAAAGTTCTTATTCAACCAGTACAATTTCTGGTGTTCATATTTTCTCATCATATAGCAATTTATATAGGTAAATTTTTAAGCTATGTTCACGTAACTGTGTTAAAAATCTGTTCTCATTACACAGAAAAATAGTCTTTACAGAGCAGAATAGGCTAAATATTTACCCTTCAATATGCAACTTCTAGACCTGTATTGAGATAAGCTCTGAAGCATTTAAATAAGTCATGTTTCCTAAACTGGGAAATTTATTGTGCAGAAATGACTGTGTTGTTTGGAAAAAACCCACAGCAAAACAAAATAACCCTGAACAGCTACATCACTTTTTCAGGAGATGATTCAACTATTAATTAACACATTGAAATTACCTACAGATAAACATAATTTTTTTTCAGACACCAGAATGACATTTTTTTTAAGACAATTGGCAGGTTACAGCTAAATAGACTATAAAAGAGAAGATCTGTGAGCAGAAGCAAAGGAGAACGATGATGAGAAAGACAGAAAGAGGAGAAAAAAGTCTTTCAGTGCCAAGATGATACAAAACTTTACACCAAATTTAAAAATAGGAGAAAAAAATATTTTCTCTGACTGGGTACACTGCATGCACTTTTCAGAAACTAATTCAGAGACTGAATTACAGCTTTAGGATTAGTCAACCAACAATCCAGAAATAAAAATCACTAAATAAAATTCAATATGATGATGGTATGGGTTATGGTTTTAGGATTTGAAATTTAAATAAGTTTCCATGGTAAATTTCCAATTGCCCCAAACAATTCCTTAGCAATATCACTAAAAAATATCCCAAACATTTGCACCTTGTCCTTTTGAGGATTTCATTGCAAATCTTCAGAGAATGCATTGGACTCTGAGATAGGAAAACAATGTATTCAGGCTTTAAGAATGCCCAATAAAATGGTATTATGAGGTAAGATAAACAACACTGAAAGAAATTCAATGTCAGTCTTTCATTGTTTATCTTAACAAGATTAATGTATCAAGCTCTATAGGAACCCAAAGGAAAGTAATAAATTTTTAAAGCTTTTTTTCCCTCATGCTTTCCAGTCCCAAATTAACATTGTTGTTTTTGTAAGGGTTTTGTGGGTTTGCTTTTATTTGTTGTTTGTGTGTTTACTTGTTTTGAGTTTTGGTGGGGGCTTTTTTGGGGTTTTTTTTGGTTTTTTTTTGCTAAGGGTTCTCCAGTGGGATTCAGCAAGCAGCTCAATTTCAGTATGTTCTTACCTCAGAGATTATGAACACTATACAAGTCAGTCTGACTAAAGATGCTTCAAAGTAAGTGCTGTTAATGATCCATTTTTCACAGCATTAAATGTTTTTAAATATAGAGTTAACATTGTGTGACAATACAAAGAAATTAAGGTGCTTTGGTTGGTAATGTAATATGCAGAAGTTCCTCATGACCACTTTAGATGGCCATCCTGTCAATATATATACAATCTATTATCTTATAAATAACTGCATGTCTGAAAAAAAGACCTCATGAAGTCTTCTTGAATAATTTGTTAATTGTATATATTGTTTATATTAATGTGCTTCTCTTCTGTATGTGTTGAATGGAAAAATGGTCCAAAAAATAATTCATGCACAAATTCCACTTATATACTACAGTTTGCATTCCAGCTGGTGTAGTTGAAACACAGTGCTTTACCTCACTCACTTTTTGTTTTCACTTTCTTTTGCCTTAATTAATAGTCCAGTTTCCCACCAAGAACTTATTTCCTAAGAATAATCTCTCATGTATCTTAATGAATGTTATTTTCTTTTCACAATGAAGCATACAACATAAGGAACGATGACATGTTGTGCAGTTGTATTAAAATCTTTACATTTTTCAAATTTTTCAAAGCACTTTCTTATTGAGGTATTTGGGACATACTATTTCTTTATATTAGAGATGGAAGAGCAGGAAAAAATTTAATCCAAGTATGATTGAAGTAGTTCTATGTACATTTGTACTGATTCATAGCTGTGTATTTTATATCTTGGTAGAAAAAAATCAGATTAAAATTATTACTATCCCTCATATTTCTTAGTACCTATCACATATTTCTGTTCTTACATATTATTATATACTCTTCCTATGGTCACATAATAGAAAATAAATCTCAAGATGTTTATATATTTCCTTTGTCACTGAAATTTTATCAAATATATGTCTCTACACTAAAAAGAAACATAAGTGCTAGAGGACTTCAGGAGGAGAGAGCAGGGCTAAATTATGATCACTTCACATGGACCTCAGGAGAGAAGGGACCTCCTTGGAAGAATCCCAAGGAATAGAGCCATGGAGAGAAGAGGGTCTGAGTGACCGAGATGATATGCAAGGATCATCTCCTTCAATCTCAAAATTAGGCTGCCTCGAAGAGCCTGGCATCAAGGCAGGGTGGCAAAAGCCCCCATTGTGTGCACAATGAGTTCCTGACTAAACTCACACATCTAAAGGAAGTATAATGGAGGTAGGCTCAGGTGACCAGGGGCAGGGACAATAAATGAACAATTTCTGAGGACAGTAATGGAGTTCAGAAGGCCAAAGCTGTCATGAAACTATCAAGGGATATTAAGGGCAGCAAGAAAGGGGCATGAGGAGGTACATAATCTGCCAAAAAAATGGGAAAACTTAGGCCTCATGCTGAATACTATCACACATTTTGAAATCAAGCCTGAAGCACTCAAGTCACTATTTCGGGTAACAAATGTAGCATGACTGCATTGTAAATTGACAGGCTTTTTTCTTCTAATGCATAGTAATAATTATCAATTTTTTAGTGATTACTTTCTGTTATCCAATGCTTTCTAGTATACTTTTTCTTTTGGCTGCCCCTTCAGAGTGGATTCTCATGTAGAAAATAGTTCTTAGCATGTCTCACAAAAGTAGCTGTATTATTTGACCTTTGACTATTTTCCTTATTTTCATATGAGATATGAATATTAATTAATTTCTTTAAAATGTACTCTCACTGGAAAGCATTAAATACATTATTATGTATTATGTTTACTGACAGTATTGTATTCTTATATTTTACTCAGCATGGATATTGCAAATGTCTCAGTCAGTACAGCAAATCAAAAGATATCTAAAATTTTGGAAATTATGTCCACCAAGGGATGATTAAAGAATTCTATGTTTCCTGAAAAATTCTTTCTTACAAACGTTTTTATAAATATTTTTTTAAAATTTACTTGACCTTCCCTAAAAATAGTGTTTGAGCCTTCGCAGACCAGGATGAGGTTACCTTTTAATTTCTATTTTTTGTAACGTTGTCACGCCACAGGTCAAATAATGTATCACAACTGTGCAGACAGAAACTCTCTTTTATTATTAATGTAAGGAGCTCATCAGCTTACTTACCCAGGAACTTGCAGTAGTAACTAATGATCATGTATCTATTCACAATGAACCCTAAATCCCTTTTAAAGGCAGGGCTTTCACAATAAATTGTCAACAATTACTTTTTAAAAATACATTTAGCAAGTGTGCTGAATAACTCTGAACCAACCAAATTTTTGAGTCATTCTACCTACAGTAAAGACAACCACATTTCATGGGACACCTGTGAGATTGGTTGCTCTCTTCTGTCACTGTTGATGTAATTATATACAGATACATTCTGTTCCTCATTAGATAACACAACTTTAGTCATGCAGATCCATTGCTGGCTTGGGCTACATCTAGATTATGTATCTCTATATTTTATCTTTTTAAATCTATATTCTTTTGACAAATTCATATTTAACATAAAGCAGAATGGTTTCATTTAGGACCATACTTTTCAAATTCAAAAGCATGATGCTGTCATTTCTACATCTGTAGGGACATGAATGTACAAAGGTAGTATATTTGCAATGGCACTTGAAAGAAGAATCTCCAAGTATATTGAAAAATTTCTATCCAGAAATGAGTGGGATAAATGATACAATTTTGTCATTCAGAGCACATTATATACACTACATGCAGAAGAATAGAATTGAATTTTCTTAAATCCAAAATACATGTAAATTTATCTTCAGAAAAATATATGTGCATATATCACAGAAAACACATTGAAAAAAACCCCAGAAACTATGTATAAGTAGGCCAGAATTATTCTTATGTGTGTATGTATATATGTATACGTACATGTATATGTATATGTATATGTATATGTATATATATACACACTTAGAAAATCTCTTTTGATAATTTCCTCAAATTATTGTCCAATTTGCATTTAGTTCAAGGAAGAACTTGAATGAAAAACATCAGAAAGAAGCAGATAGTTTATATTCTCAGAAAAGATGGATTCTTCAGTTGGAAAGAGATTCCTTCCCCTAGTTGTTCTCACAACATTGTGAGTGCTGTACTCCTGCTACAAAAGTTTCCACTGCCACCTAAAGTATCCAAAGAAAAGTCTCTAATTTTATAAGATTGCCTATTAAAAAGCAGTACCAATGAAAAAAATATTCCCCACTAGGTGAAAATCAATAGTTTATGACATATTGCATAATACTGCATATTAATGTATGAAAAATATAGCTGCATATACACGGTCAATGCTGAATGTGAAAACTTCATTTAAAACAGGAGCAGTGTAAGGTCATTTTAGCATTCCAACTGTGATTAAGAAAGAATTGTAGACATGCATAAACATTCATTATTTTGATAAATGTGGACTAAGATATTTTACCCATTTTTGCCGCAACTTTCCAATCAGTAGCACAACTCTCTTTGATCTTACTTGTAACTTGATCAAAAACTCCATAAAAAAATGAGCCATGTTATAATTTTGCCTACAATACTTCAGAAATATTATTCAGAATGTTATTAAGAAATACCTCAATATCACGTGACTAGATATTCTGTCAACTTGCCATTTTATAGGACCATAATATAATGCAAAGGGGAAGGGTCCTCTGGAGGTTTCTGTTCCACAAGCCAACCTTGTGCATAAAATAAGGGCCAGAATCCCCGGGTCTTTTCTAGTTGGGCCTTGAATGCCTCTATGGATTGGGACTTCACAAACCTCTCTGGCAAATATTATAAATGCTTATTTACTTTCACTATTGTGCTGATTTCAGATGCGTCAGAGTTCAGGGTTCCATCCAATCTGACCTTGGACACTCTAGGAATGGGGCACCCACAATTTCTCAGGAAACCTGTTCCAGTGCCTTATCAACCTCACAGTGAAGAATTTCTGCTTAACACCTAATCTAAATCTCTCTATTTTTAGTTTAAAATTGTTCCCCCTTGTCCTGTTTCTATCTGCCTGCATGTAAAATCACTATCCCTCTTCTTTATAAACTTCCTTTTAGTATTGAAAGGTTGAAATGAGATGTTTTGCAGCCCTCTCTTCTCCAGGCTTAGCAACCCAAACTCTCAGCCTGTTTTCATAGGCAAGGAGCTCAAGTCCTCTGGTCAGCTTTGTGGTCTTCCTCTAGACTGGCTCTAATAGGTCCCAATTCTTTATTTTATTGGTGACCCCAGAGTTGGACACCCTGTGCCAGGTTTGATCTCACAAGAGCAGAGCAGAGGGGCAGAGTCATCTCCCTCACCCTTCTGCCCATGCTGCTTTGGATTCACCCAGGATATTGGTTTTCTGGGCTGCAAGTGCACATTGGCAGCTCATGTCCAGCTTTTCATGAGCTCATGTCCAGATTTTCACCAGAATCCCCAAGTCCTTGGGGATTTTTATCAATGAATTCTTCTCACAATCTGTACTCATGTCTGGGACTGCCCTAAAGCAGGTTAGGGTTGTGGAACTTCCTGAGGTTCTCATGCCAAAATCAAGTCCCCACTACTGCAGCTCTCTGGAAAAGCTGAAATGATAAGCCAAACAGCTTTGAAACAAGTTAAAGACACTGACTGATGAAAGCAGATACAGTCATTAATGCAGTCCATCTCTGTTTGTGGAAAATATTTTAATAGTAGGTTATGTGATAAAAGTTCATTATACTTATATTGAGTATCCATCTACACCTTCAGCACTGTTTGAAACTGGGGCAGGGATAAGAAGTAGCCTCTGCTCTTGCATCCACTTTCCCACATGCTAAGTGCCTATCTTGTAGGTAGCTGGAACAGAACAAAGCCTTTCATGTCTACAAAATGCTAAACAAGTGAAAAACAGAAGAAACTATGAGGATGTACTTAAACCTTTCAAAACAAGGGAAGAAAATAGGTGGGGAAAATATAATTTATATGTAGATCATCTGGAAGTTACAAGTGAATGTCTTTGGGGGTTTTCTTGGGGGTTTCTTTTGTTTGGGATTTTTGGGTTTTTTTGGTTTTTTGGGGGAAGAGGGCAGATGAAATTTGATTGGTTATTTGGTTGGGGTTATTTAAGGTACAAATTGTTTATTCCTATATTTCCCATGATCAGTTATTTATATGACACCCATGAGGTTTTCCTTACATTTTCACTGGAACTACACAGATTACCCAATTCAAGCTTGTAAATATACCAAAAGGTAAGACAGAACATTTTTCTAGCTTTTAGATGGAGGGTATCTCATTTAACAGTGAGTAGAGGTTGAAAGAGATAGCATTTTTGGACTTTTTTGCCCAGTTTTATGAACCATAATTTAGATACTAAGATGCTTCATAGTTTTCATACTCACATATTCTTCTGGATTGACATGTCAAGTGCTGACAGTATGACATTTTGGATATTCATCTATCTTATTTCAGTGATCTGCAATGTGTGTGGAAATCATAAATCTTTGCTCTGCTCATTTACAAATTTTTCAGGCAGTGTTGTGTTGTAGTGTGTTTTTAAATTTCTTGTTTTGTTCCCCCATTTTATGTATTATTCCCCCCCTGTTCTTTGTAAGATGGTTCTTCCCCCTCCAGTTTTCCCGCCACAGAGCCTTTGGCAGTTATGTTACTACGGTTACCCCTGCCCCCGTTATTTGTCAATCTCCCAAGTTACATAACTGCTCCTCCCTTATCCCACCATATAAGTAAAGTTTTCCTCCTCCCTGAGCCCAGTCAATCACCCCCCACTCCTCCCTGCTTTCTAGAACATTCTTCTCTCTGGGGGTCGTAGTTGGCTTGCGTCCCAGGGCCCCTCCTTTGTTCTATGTTTATTGGGTAAGTTCTTGTGTCAGTTTTCTTATGTACCTCCCCACATGTTCCCCTATTGGTTAGCTGGGCTTCCCCTCCCGTCTCCACCCCTTCCCTGTAAAACTCTGTCTCCCCCCGTGTTTGGGGCCATTTTGCTGTGGGTTTTTCCACCTGTTGGTTTGCCCTGTGCTGCATGTGGGCTCTTCAATAAACTGACGTTTTACCCCCAACAAGTGGTTGCCTCCTCTCTCGTCTCGTCCAGCGCGAACCCAAGTCCGCAATCCAGCCCAGCCCGAGGCCAGGACGCCAAGGGGGGCTGGCTTCCGATGCGCAGGGGCGTCGGCCGCTTTACCCCTTCAGCTAGCCGGACTTAGGGCCGTGTACGCCCTCGCGCAGTGTTGCTCAGCCCAGTGTTATTTATTTATTACTCTGAGTTTCATCACAAACCCCATATCTTGAAGCACATATAATGAAGCAAAAATACCATCTTTTTCTGCACATTTGGTGCAATGCATACTGAATAGTAATTATGAGAATTAGGAGTATAATTCAACTAGTAAATATTGCCATAGTTATAATTGGGTTGTATAATTTGAGTAATACAGATATTCCAGTCTATCAAATATGTCTTGTGTTTGGTTTTATTAAAAAAAATACCAAAAAAAAACCCAGATAGGCAGGAGATAGGATGGGGTGAGGGATGAAAGTGATAGGCTTTTTATATGGTCTGAAGTAAAATTGGTGAAATATTATCATGTTTTATTGACATAAAATAAATTACGTTACATGATAGTCAGTAAAAAATACTAAATAAAAAGGTCAAAATAAAATAAAATGTTTTCAGTACTGCCTAACTGAAGTGTTTGAATTAATTAGAACCAAAATTAAGTTTAGCATTTATCTATTCTTCTTTTATGGTTTCTATATTAAGATAAATAGTTTTAAAATCACAGAAATGTAGGATATGAAAAAAGAAATTGCATTCAATTCTAATCATACTCAGCTAGGGTTTCCCCAGAGTTATGCTGGGGAAAGAAAACCAGCCAAACAATTTGGAGGCTGTGCAAACTCAGTCCTCATGATGGCTGCAGCCATGTTGTAACTCTCATAGAGGAGACTATTGTCAGCATAGCTCCCTGGTTTCTCAGGACTCAGTAGCTTGTATTGAGTTGTTTTTCCACTATTTTTCGCCAGAAGAGATTGTTTCTCTTTATCCTTTCATGAGTCCTTATGAAGTAAATGGAGGGTTGGAGAGTGAACCATCTCAAGCATTGCAATGATCATCCATCCTGCATTAGCATTAGCTCTCTCCTTGGTTTCTTTGCCAGCTCTAAGCAAGACTTGTGCTAGCCCCAAGGCAACTCTGTTATGAGAGATGTTGGCCAAGATAATGGTGTAACTCTTGGATCTAGAAATGAGTCCTTGACATGAAGGACTTGAATGTTACTTGTTTCTCTTATTTAAGGACTGCTACTCCAGACACTTTCATTTTGGGGGGGTATTGGTAGTCATTGTTCATTGGTATCAAAGCTGTAAGGAATTTGGTTCTCTCAAAACAATAGCAAGAAGGTTGCAAGTGCTCAGGTTGTTCCAGATAATTCAGTGAGTACTGTTTTATGTTGAATTATGCCAGTGATCCATGAAAAACTCAGTCTGTTGAAATGAAACTGTGTTTTCAACAGTTTTCATATATAAACATTAATTCTTATGAATAGATATGTGTGTCTGTGTGCATGCCTGTGTGCCATTGCTTGCCCAGAAAATCAAATGTTTGATAAAATCATAAAATATCCTGAGCTGGAAGGAACCCACAAAGATAATGAAAGCCCAGCTCCTGGCCCTTGCACAGGACAGCCCCAATAATCACAACATGTTCCTAAGACCATTTTTCCAAAAACTTCTTGACCTCTGCCAGGTTTGGTGACTACTTCCCTGAGGAGCCTGTTCCAGTGCCCAACCACCCTCTGGAGTTTTTTTTCCCCTAATATCCAACTAAACCTCCTCTGACAAAATTCAGGCCATTCCCTCAGGTCCTGTCACTGGGCACCAGAGAGAAAGGATCAGTGCCTGCCCCTCCTCTTTCCATAAAAAGGAAGTTGTAACTGCAATGAGGTCACCCCTCAGTCTCCTCCTGGATGAACAAACCAAGTGACCTTGTTTTGACATTTCATCTAAATGAGAATGCAAACACTAACATATTCTCTTAAGTAAACAACATTTCTTTTAGTCTAAAAACCAGTACAAGTTGCTCTCAATCACTGCATTTGGTCTGCTAGAATGAATGTGACCTCTTCTGCTGTTACATTAATAAGGTTCTCTTCTCTAAACTAATCCTTTGGGATGTACCAGTGTAATCGCTTGTCTTCTGGCATTCTTTCCATGCCAAAGAGCAATTGTTATGTGAGGACTTTTTTAACCTCTTTTTTTTCCTGTGAGAATGAACTATTCAGTCCTGTTAGTTCATCAAGAAAAAAACTGGAACGTAGGAAATGGACCAGCTCCAAGGTCAATATCGGAATTAATAGGGAATATAGGATGTTTCAGGGAAGGCATAAAAACAATTTGTATAAAGAATGACAGTGATTTATAATTTGAAAGAAAATGAAGAAAAGCAAAAAAGAAAAAAAGGAAGAACAAATCCAAGAAAGAGAATGAAAACACAATTTCATTGTTGTGGAAATGTGTTGCTTCAACAGTGACAAACTCTAGTGTGGGGACCTGAGATCAGTCCTGCAAGTCTCTCATGCCAAAGGAGCAAAGTGGAGTAGCAGTCCAAAGTCAACACAAGCTTGGAAACCCTTCTGGATGTTAATTTTAGGAAGCTTTGCCAAGGAATCTCTTGCATCACTGACAATATTGTCAAATGGTCTGACTTCAGTCAGAACTGATCTGCATAATAAAGAATTGTTTCCTGACAAACTAATAATACCTCCCTAAATTAAAAAGATTTCCAATTTTCACCTACAGATGCTTATGCATTAATTTTAAAATTAAAATTAAATTTTAGCAAAATTTGTGGGAACAACAGGCACATACAATACCATTGTGTGTCTCTCCATTTTGTCTACAGATCCCCCTTGTGATTGACTTGTAAACAATTCAAACTGCATTTATGAGATATTTCAAAGGCAATTGAGTCCCTATAATCTTATTGAAAATTTGTGACATCTTGGAGGAGTCTCAGATTTGTGCCTTCATTGAGGAAGAAACAAGAGGAAATGAAATTCATGTATATTTTTTTTCTCGTTGTGTCAAAAGGACAGCTTCGTTTCCTGGCCAGACAAATGCACATAACTCTCGCCAAATTGTATCATCTGTTGTCTTTTCTTTGGTGGAAAGAATTTCTGGTGACAGCAGAGAGCAGAAGGGAGAATTAGTGTGACCCTTGCTGTGAGGAAAGGGTGACAGGTAGCAAACCAGGCAAAACTGAAAGTCATCTGCTTTTTCTTGCTGTGCTGCTAATGAAACAAATTACTTCACTGAAATCTTATGAGCACAGAAACATTTTAGAAATATTTATAGGATTCATGTCTATCTGCATTAATGTCATTTTCATGCTAGAACAACATCATTTCAGTTTCTGTGCTCTTTAAAAGTACTAACTTTTATTATTCAAAATTCCCTCTTACAATTATCATACACAATATAATATCTCTATTAAGAGATATTTTGAAACTAAAATTAAACTATAGTCCTCTTTCCCCTTCTTGTAGGCTTGTGGTTCATAAGGAGTTGTTGGAGTAATTGGAAGGAGAGAAACTTCCTGTCTGTTGTACCATTGCCTATCATGGATGAAATAGGAATTTTCAAACTGATGAAAAAAAGTCTCTCCAAAAGAAAATCAAACAAAAAAATCTCCTTATCCCCCATTGTCCAGTGTATTGAAATTTTTTACCTAGAAAACTCTGCTGCAGCACACTAAGCTTAAGTTCAAAGAAAGACTTTAATAATTCATATCAGATTATTATGCTTACTTTCAGTTCTTTCTCCAATAAATAAAAACCTTCTCTGTGGTCTGCACCATTGATAGCTAGAGAAAGATCTTTCTAATCCTTACACCCTGTCTGTTTTATGCAGAGAGAAGGACCTTTGTTTAGCTTCAAATCACAAATGACTATCAAAACTAATATATATATTACTGTGAAACATTATAATTTCGACACCATGAACATTTTATTACTTAAAATCAGTAAAAATGTAGTCCATCACTATTTGAGATTTCTAGATCAAATATGGATTGCACATATTCGTATACTGTTGCTGATTTATATCAGGTAATTGTCAAAATCACTCCCACCATAGATAATTAACCTTTTGTGAATTTCTTGTAAACTGTTTTCCTGAAATTGCAACGGTGACAAATGGCTGATGTTCTTTTCCCTCTATTCCCTCAAGAAATTGAATAATGAACTTTTGTTTTGCAGTGAAAATCTCATTTTGCTTCATAGATCCTTGTTACTGTGCATGTTTGGTTCTCAAGAGAATGTTTTGATACAGAAATATAACATTTCATATGAAAAAAAAGCACCACTTTCTCAGACTTCAAAGAAGCCTGAGCGCAGTTGCGGAGGGAATTCTTTTCAGTATTATCGCTCCATAAAATATATTGATTTCAGAGCTCCTATCTGTTCCAAAGAGAATACTTTGTGGGATCTTGTTCAGCTCCTGTCCTCCCCAATGGCACTGGCAGAATGTGTTACATTTATTCACAGTACTGAATGAGGGAAAGAAAGAAAAGGGAAATACACAGCTATTAATATTTAGTACAACTGCAGTTCACTCACTAACAAAGGAAAAACAATGAACAGGGAGTTGGAGAACCAGCAAACATAAAGTGATTTATAAATAGAATCTAAACAGATGCAACATAATCAAAATCAAAGATGAAACTGCTGGGGAAAACTCCCTCAAAATATCAAGATCATTCCTGCTGGACAAATATGTATGTTGAGGGATCAAATTAGGATATAGTAAAGCAGGATTCATGCTACCAAGATAAGAGTAAAATATAGCATCATCTCAACTTAACCTGCTTCATAATCTTTTTTGTTTCTTTGTTTGAGGAATATCGTCAGTGTCTAAAATAGAGAAGCGTACATCAAAGATTCTCCTCTGTGTTTATGCTGGACAGACACTTGCCAGGTCTTAATCTGACCTGTTTTAGACATATATGTCATGGTAAGATGAATGAAGATTTCAGAGTACTTCAATTTTCAGAAAAATATCCTAGCAGAAGCAGCTCTGATGTAAGTATGCATATTCAATGAGATGAATTTCCTAGCCCAAGCAACATTCAGCTTTCCTGTTCTACTGCTCCTCACTTCCATATTACTTTAACCAACAACCAGACCCTGGTAAAAGGGATCTTAATACCCAGGAATCCAAAGGAATATATGCTTTAAAGAACTATTTCAGTATAGTATCTTACCACTTTACGACTCTGAGGACAGGTGTTTGACATTACCACTACTGGCATTTTCCTTTTTCTCTCAAATATTTTGGACATTATAAATGTTGAAATGACACCTTTGGTCAGTCCTTCTAAGGTGATAAGATCGGGAAAATTTTTGGCTGTTTAGGTAATGTCTCATTACTGCAGCAAACTTGCAGCTGAATAAACTTTCCATGACTCTTATGGCTTTCTTCTGATGGTTAGGGAGGGGAGGAAGATTTTGTTATTTTTTTTCCCTTTTTCATCTCATTGTAAGTATAGTTAAACAGAGACTGTTGGAGACAGATGAACTGAACAGATCTGTTGGTTCACTACCTGTAGGAAATACTAAACTTTTCTGTTTAAGCTTAATGGGAGTGAACTTGAGGTGACAATTTTCAAGTGTTCAAAATATCTCCTTGTAAACTCAGTCAAATCTGCAAAAACTTCTTAACTTCATATAGAAAATGAAATTATATCTTCAGAGGATCTTCCTTTCTGATTCAGTCTGATCATAACAGCACTACTGCTGTTCTAAAAATCTAACTTTAGAATTTTCACTATGAAGAGATGTATTTTCCAAGCAGCATTTTAAAACTCTGTTTCATTATGTCTATCCAGAATTCAAAACTCAGTGATCTTTGTGGGCTGCATCTCACGGGAATTCTGGAAGGTGTAAGTAACCAAGAGTGACTGAACATCAAGATTACAGTTTCTTCTCTGGAAAAGATTTTAGTCATGAGGAAAGAATTGCATAAGGACACGATGACAGCAAGCTAATACATTCAGTAAGAACAACTCATCCAACCAATGATAGTATCAAAGGAAAAATGGTGAAATATGTATCTCATTAAAAAAACTTGTTAAAACTGGACCGAAAATTTAGTGAAAATAATGAACCTCTTAATTGAAAAGGCACTTCGTTCTGAAAAATATATTAACATTTTAATATAAATAAATAAAAAAATTAATAACATAAATAAACTTGAAAATGAGGTTCAAGGTGACTATAAATATCTTGTGCTTTCTGCCCAATATCCTCTTCTTGTGCAACAATCTTTCTTTTACAAAAATTTATTTAGTCATTACATAAAACTGGAACTAAAACTATTATCATATTGTATAACAAGCATCAACTATTCTTTCAAATAATTTAAATAGTGTAGGAGATCAAGAGGTAAAAAGGAAAGTACACATCTTTCTGTGCAGAGCCTGTCTCAACATTGGAGCAGGAGAGTGAAGTTCATTCCAGCACTGATTGCTATGAGCATCATGGGTACACTTTGAAAGAAAAGGAAGAATAGTATTGAATATGAAGCTAATGAACAATCTGTCCTCATTGTAACACATGAAAATGCCATCCTTTGAGGTATCACTTCATTATTTTTTTATGATTTTTGTGCTCTGAAAACAACTGATTGTACAAAAGGAAACAAAAGGGAAATCAAAAGAGAGACAGACTTGTATATCTAGAAAGACAAAAGCAAAAAGAGTCATACTGACAAGGACTGCAAAACATACATTCTTGCATCTGTAAAAATGATTTCTTTTTGTCCTGTGTTTTTTTCCTATAACTATACCACAAGGAAGGGATTTTCTGATCCTTTCTACAATCTGACAGTGATGAGACTATTTAGACTATAAACATCAGTCTGTTTGTAGGCCATAGGGAAGTTTAATAAGCTGTCTGACAGAAAAGCATTTAACAAACCCATGCTTTGTTCTGAAAACATGCAATACATGTAAGGACCATAAAAAGACTCCAAATACATTTGCTTCCAAAACAACTGTATTCTTTAATGCAATAGAAAAATTTAACTATTTCAATTTACAGTTTTGTTTTTTTGTTTAGCTGTGTTGCTTTCTATTAAGTTAGGAAATCTAATTTTAAAAAAAGTTAACCATCTGTGGAAATATTTAATGAAGTACAGTGTTTCACCATGCCCACAGATTGCTTTGCTTCATAACATATTCATATATTTTGAAAATATGTTTTCTCCCTGAGAGCTTATGATCAAATATGAAACAAGGTATAAATGGTAATGACAGGCAGCTAGATGGTATAGCTCACTAGGAAAACCTCCTACATGAAACTCATGGACAATTATGTACTTAAGACTTTGCTCTTCTTTAATTTCAGTGTTTCAGTACATGAAATCTGTAGTTTAGAAGAAGGCTGATTGTTCTCTGTTCAATCTTATAAGAGAATAGAAAAGCTTGAGAGAGCTCTGCAGGAAAAAAATGCATTGAGCACTCATATTTGCAACTTTATCTGCAACTTTATTTTTGTTTCAATATTTGAATTAAAAACCACTTTCAAAACTGCAGGAGTCACTTCTATATCACCTTTCGTAATATTTCTTGTTCTGCTTGCTGTCCATTAAAGAAGTAGTAACAAAGTATTATAAATATGCTCTTTGATGAATATCCTATTACCTGACAAGGTACTGCATCAGCCTAAACTTTCAGAATGCAATTGCTTAACAGACCCAGCAACAATAGAATGAAACAAAGACAGAAAAGTGATAGATAATTCAAAAAACTTATCTGGATGGCCAAGTATCTGACACTGGCATATC
Organism: Melozone crissalis; assembly: GCF_028551555.1. Taxonomy (NCBI): domain Eukaryota; kingdom Metazoa; phylum Chordata; class Aves; order Passeriformes; family Passerellidae; genus Melozone; species Melozone crissalis. The sequence continues at coordinate 52,922,742 of NW_026535791.1, read as the reverse complement.
AAAGAAATTACAACACTAATATCTCTGTTCTGTTCTTTAGGTTTCCTATGGGTGGCATATATATTGCATGGCGGATTTTATTGAAATGCATGTTAAATAACCATATTATCCACAAGTAATGCTGCTCAGTCAAACTCCTGATGTCAGCTCAAATGACTACCATGAAACTCTTGAGCTCAATCACTTACTGGGGTAAGTGATTGCAATTTTATATGACAATGAGATATGAATATTTCAGGAACTTTTTAAGAAATTCATCAGTATTTTGTTTTTACCTCTCAGACTTTAAAAGCAATACTTTGAAACTACGGTTTAAATATAGGACAAGAAGAATTTAGTCCTTTAGTAGAGAAGTACTAAAATCATATAAACATAATGATCCAATTCATTATGACATGAGGGTCTAAAATTTAATTTTTTTCAAAGTTGTATTATTATTAGCAAGGACAATGTGATAGTCATCAGTAACTAGAAACTATTCTACTCAAAATTACATTTGCAAAGGAACAAAACAAGGAAATAAAAGGAAAAATTTTGCAATTAGGATTGCAAAATCACTGTAATTGAAATCCAGCCTGGATATTCATGTCAAAGACGGGTTTACTGTGAATCTAACCTCTATTATTCAGATTTTCTGAAGAACAGTTTCCCAGATGTTTGATTGGATTTTGCTCTATCCATGCCCTGTGGGCAATGAAACACAGACTTTAAGCTGTCCTCAAATAATGGCTTAGAATACATTTAAACTCAGCAATTGTATTGCACTTAAAATTCTGTCACATCACTGATACTGCTTTGGTTGGCTTTATCCTGAAGGGAATTTTATGTACAAAATCAATGTTTTCATCTGAGTGAAGATATGACCAACCGTCTTGAAAGTGCAAAGACATTTGTTCTACAAAAGTCAATATTTTCAAGAAAAAAAAAAACAAACAAAAAACAGCCCTAAACTTTAGAATATATAGAATAAACTTCTCTTTCAGTATATTAAGAATAAACTTCTCTTTCGGAAATGAATACAAAAAAAATAAAAACTACTGAAGGTAGTAAATTAGCAAACGTTAAAGAAATGGTGAAAGTGTATTAGAGTAGGGTTTTTATTTGTATTGTTTTTAAATAGTGAAATTATACTTTATAGTTCTGACACTTAAAACTAGGTGGTATAAGGGAAGCTGTATACTGATGAACTTATGCTTTATCCTTTGTGAAAATTTTTGTAGGACTGGAATCCAAGTCCAAAGAGAATGAAATATAGTTTAGCTCTAACTAGTATTCCAAATAACAAAAAAAGCCCTCATGTCAAATATATTGGAGACTTAGGCTCAAGTATTTTTGGAATTAATTATTTGGTACCAATATTACAGTTATGGAGATCCATGTTGTCTCCCACTTCCTCAGAAATTTCAATTTGGAAAGCAAATATATGAAGGGAACTAATATCATCAAAATACCAGTGAGGAAATTCATCCTTTTATTGCAGAGTAGCTCCTGTTACAAATTTGCTGTAAATTCACCCTGATGAATTTAGAAATAGAATTCATGAATGGTTTTAAAACAGTCACCACAATTAAAAAAAAAATAAAAAATCAGTAAAACATGAGAGAAAAATCCAAGAAAATATGCCGAATGATTCCAGTTCAGACTAAATGAGAACTTTGGTAAAAGATAACTGAGCCATGTAAATGTTTCAGAGAGTACATCTGTAGTTAAAATGTCACTATAAAGAAGATTTTGTTAGTGTGTTAACCTTCTCGGTGAGCTATAAATAACTTGGCTTAGAGAGCAACAGCAATTTTGCTTGACTATATACAATGTTATAGTTAATTTATATTTATCTCAAAATAATCTATCTCCACAATAACAGTGATCAGAACACAGCAACTTCTGCAGGTCAGACCTTGTCCTGCAAGCAGCTGGATAGCAACAACTGCTCTCTGCATACACATCTCATTATTTGTAAGCATGTAACCATCCTGTTCAGAAACAGACTGTGCTTATTGAGATGTAATTCCAAGAACAGGGCTGATGGACAAGACCTGGATTTTTGCTGAACTTGTAAAATAAGATAAAAAATGGTTCTGTAGTGTATGATATGTAGGGGCTGTAATTTATATCACCATATTTATTTTCATTGTATTAATGCATGACACCATGATGTTGTTAATGGATGTAATTTAAAAATTTCTCCAGGTTTATAGATATTAAAACATATTAATCCAATTAACAAAATTGTCTCCAATACAAAGCAACATATTAGATGAGAGAACCAATTTTACAAGTATTAATATTGGGATCTAATCCCAGTTCATTGAAGATTTATAAACTGAGACTTAACCTCCAGATTTAAAATACTTTAAAGCCTGAGTAAGCAAGATGTGTCCTTTATTAAAACAGCAACAAAACTCACTCAGAGTTATGGCCTCAGCATATAAAAAGAACCATCAGAGAAAAGTTATGGGGTTTTTTTAATACTAATTGTCAAATGCTAAATGAATGACATGTTTTGGTAATATGATCTGAAATGAACAGGGAAGCAAAAACCTCACTAAAATAAAGGATGGGTTAACTATTACTCCAAATTCTTGCCTTCAAAGAAAGCCATATCATGTTTTCCACGTATTCTTTCAGTCGCCAATATAAGAAAATGTCAGAAGTTTAAATTCTGTAATGCATTTTCATTATCTTTATGACCTTCCCTATTTATGGAATTGTAGGAGAAGTACAAGATAACAACTGGGTAACAGTAATATTTAAATTGTCAGGAGAATAGATTAGACTCATAGTATTTTCTGTTCTCATTACAGACATTGTCATACAAATGTAGAATTCAAATTTTAATGCCTCATATATTTTAGCAATCACAATTGTAAAATGTTCTTTTGTGACCTTCTCAGTGTTTGTTTTCTGATTTGTTAGCACCTTTTATAGTTCTCTGCCCAGAGCTCTCATAATATGTAAGGAGAATGTCAAAATGCTCAACCTATATACATTTAGCACTTTTTGAAAGTTTATATGTTATAAAGAATTTATAGCAGAAGGCAACTTCTAAGTGGACAACATCAAACAATAAGTGAATAAAATAAGAAATATTCCATCAGAAATGGCCACTTGTATACACTTTTGTTTACAAAACTAGAAAAGCAATTAGAAATTAACTCCAAGCCTGATAAAACCTTTTGACTTTTATTTCCTTTACAAACTTTTTTAGTATTTTTCAAAATCTCATTTCAAAATAATGATAATAGTTTAACTGGATTACCACATTACTCACTAATGCATATATAGCCTAGCTATTGAAATCCACTAATCTACTAATGACTTCGAGAACTAGAAACATATTTCTCTTTTCATGTCAAACTACATAGAATTTGCAAATGAAATTAAACAAGAATTCATAGTGATTGCTGCCTCATCATTATGTCTTGAAAGTAATTAGCAAATGGATACTACAGCACCAAGAGTAATTTAGGTGGAAAATTTGCATTTGATTCTTTGAATATTTCAGGTCACAATTTTAATACTTTTAGATTAAAATAATTTTCACAGCACAGCTTCATGCAAATAATACGGAAATAAGACATCTTATTAATATAATTTTAAACAAAATAATGCAGGAAAAATGATGTAAGTCAAAGTTACTGATGAATCTATGTATGTTGGAGGAGGAAATGGATGAGCTTAAAACACAGCAGTCAAAAATTTTAAAATCTCAAAAGCTATTCAGCTTGAATAGTACTTGTAAGAGACAGTACTAGTAAGTGAAAGTACTTATAAATTCTTTTCTGCATGAGGATGACATCATCATAACTGCTCTTTTGATGGATAATTTTCTTCTGTGTTTGACCATATTCTGTCTGTATGTAAGACTTAATGGTCAAAATTGTTAGTTTTTTATTGAATTTCTTATGATAGATGGTATCTAACCACATTGTTACCACTGTTTTCCTACTTTTCTGATGCAAACCAGACAAATGTGTCTAAATATGTACTGTATAAAGCTTTTATTTTTCAATGTAAATCTATTATAACTTCATTGATAAGAAATAAGTTAAGCAACATGGTTGGGTTAGTAGTAACTAAAAACATGAAAAATTACAGGTATATTAAACTAATCCTCAAAGCAATTACTAGAAAGACAAGAAATTGAAGAGAAATTTTGAAAGTAATTTAAATGTTTGATGAAAGCAAATAATAAAACAACTCAAACAAATCTTTTTACATGTATCTGATTTTATTAGATAACTTCAAAGAGGTAAAAAAAAAAACAAATAGTGAATATTGACAGAACAGCAGCAATGCCCACACTTTTATTGCTGCCTAAATCATAGAATGATGGCTTGAAGGAACTCTTATGATCATCTTATTCCTCAGCCATGAGCAGGGACACCTTCCACTCAACCAGGCTGCTTCGTGTCCCATCCAGCCTGGTCTTGAGCACTTCCAGGGATGTGGCATCCATAGCTCCTCTGAGCAATCTCTAAGGGTGCCTCACCAACCTCAGAATAAAGAATTTCTTCCTAAAATCTAATTTAACCTGCCCTCTTTCAGTTCATAGCCATTCCCTCTTGTCCTGTCACTACATAACCCAGCAAGAAGTCCCTCCCCATCTTTCTAGCAGGCTCCCTTCAGGTACTGCTAGAAAGGCAACAGAAGGGTGTGTCTGAAATCTTCTCTTCTAGGCTGAACAACCTCATCTGTCTCAGCCTGTTCATGGGAGAGGTTCTCTGGCCTTCTGATCATCTTCATGACCTCCTCTGGACTCACTCTAGCAGGTCAGTGTCTGTCTCCTGTTGAAGACCCTACAGCCAGATGCAGCACTCTGGTGGGTGTTACAATCTGGTTGAAATCCAGAAGAGTAAAGAAAACCAAGTCTCTGTGTATAAAATGGAAAGAACTTCGAAAGTTCAAAATATAACCTAAAAAAGGTGATTAAAATCAAATAAGGTTAGATGTTGGTGCCAAAGAAATTTGATATATTTTATTTAATAGTAAAAGAGGCAAAGAGGAAGAAAAAAGAAAGAAAGAAAGAAAGAAAGAAAGAAAGAAAGAGAGAGAGAGAGAAAGAGAGAAAGAAAGAAAGAAAGAAAGAAAGAAAGAAAGAAAGAAAGAAAGAAAGAAAGAAAGAAAGAAAGAAAAAAAGAAAGAAAGAGAGAAAAAGAACTGTGCATGGGGGATGGGGGGACAGGGAGACAGTGACAGGCGTTAGGTGGAAGCAAATCACTATTCCAGGGGTCACAACAGCACTCCATTACTCCCCTCCATCTGGTTTTCTGGTGTGGGTGTCCCCCATCATGGCCAACACCCTGTGCCACACTGAAGAATAGAGAATCCAGTGGATTAATATATGTTTTGGGTCAGGTGGAAATGCCCATGGGTCCAGTTGGACACTGTCTCTTGAAACACTGTGGATTTGTAGCATCATCGCTGGTGTAGGGGCAGGGACCCTTTTGGGGGGCCCTTTGATGGGCTGTGACACCCCTCAGCAGTGGATAAGCTTTTCCTGGGGTGAAGGGACCCTCAGCTGGGTTCATCTGCACAGGGGAGGATGGGCAGTCACTGCCTCTCACCAGAGGCCTTCCCACACACACCCAGGGGTCTGTGCCAGCCTGGCAGCTCCTGGTCTCCCCCTGGAGCTGTGGTCCCCCACCCCGAAGATGCTAAGCTTGTGCTTTGTGAATGTCCCCAGGCCTGAGTTATTACTTTATTTTACCTTCATCAGTGGGCAGTGTGGGGCCTCAGTCAGGGCATGGTGGTCTCCTGTGCAGATTTTGTAACACAGTCCTGCAATAACAGACAAAAGTCTTTCATGAAACTGTGTAAGTCATAAACCATATTTCAGTCTCTGCCCAGAGTGGAATAAAGGAGCAGAAACATTTCCCTTGATCAGCTGCCGACACTGTTTTTTGCGCAGTCCAGGACGCAGTTGGCTCTCTGGACTGTAGAGTGTGCATTGCTGAGTCATGCTGAGCTTCTTATCAACCAACACACCCAGGATCTCCTCAGGGTGGCCCTCATTCCATTCTGTCTGGCCTGTGTTTATGTATTTGTATCATGTGAATCCCAGCTATACAAACTGGCCCAAGGACCTAAGCTGAATTTTGTTACACAGGATGTACACAACAGAAGCGCTTGGCTGGAGTCACAGATATTTTTATCCCTCATATTCCTCTCTTCCTTAGTTCTGATGTTAACATTAGAAGAGCACTCAAGCTATTTTTCCTTCCTCTAACTCCTGTTCCCGTGTTAGTTATGATTGGTTCGGATTTTTTTAAATTTTATCAACACCATTTCAAGTTAAAGGCAAGACTGGAAATAACTGTTTTGGTCAAAAAAGTAAGAGGACTTAAGAGAGCTTTCTAGTTCATTTTGTGCTGTAGAGGTGTGTTTATTGCTGCTACAGCATGAAAGGTATTTTATAGTAGGACCAAGGGAGAGACTTTAAAGAATCGTGTCAAATTAACACTAGTGGGACAGAAGCTGGAATAACAGAAAGTTCTTAATCAAAATATCTTGAAAAAACTCCTTCAAAAAATAGATGAATGATGGAAACTTTGGACAATTCAGAAGTGACAGACTAAAGCATCTCAGCTTTATTTCTGTCTTTAATACACAAGCAGATGAATTTGGTTCAAATATACAAAAACAAAATTATCTATAAATGTGTTTGGAATTTGTTTTACTATCAAATCAAGCGATGGAGTAAGATTAAAGATTTTGATAGCCAAACTTAAAATTAACAACATTTTGCTATAGTCTCTCATTAGAATATACTATCTCCCAGCAACTAAAATCAAATAAAATATTCAGCCCAGATTTTTCAGCAAACCTCTGAACTTTTTCATTTTTAAAATACAGTATCTAGCTAATAATTCATACAAGCATAAAAGAAATCAATTTTGAAATTTTATCACTTCACAGTTATATGATGGATGTAAATTACAACTTACAAATTAGACATTCTCTAAATTTTAGAGACACCCTCCTTTTTTTGCCAGACTTTTAGCTACAGGGCACCATTCTACAGAAACTCCTGGAGCCTGAACCTCTTTATTTTGTAAGTATTAGGTTTTCCAATATGAAAAATAGTACTTTTTCAGTCAGCTTCATTAAATGCAATGGCACAATCACTCTACATTGCAAGATAAGTTCATCAGCTGTATCGGCTCCCAGAGAGCACCAGTATGCAGACAGACTCAATCCCTTATTTAAGAATGGCAGTTTGTATTCAGATCACATATTAATGAACTTCCAGCTTCAGCATCTCTCCAGTTTTAGTAGAGTGTCTATCTGGAATAATAAATACTGATCTGAAAAAAAGAACTCTGTGCTTGAGTTTCAGTACATGGAAATTTCCCCATGTGTCTTATTCTCCCTTTCAGGAACATAATACATTGTTTCCTGAGTGTGTTTGCCAGAAAACCTTAGACATTAATTAAACACTCTCACATCTACTTTATGAACAATTGTCAGTACAAGTATCTTGACTATCATATTTTTTTCATTGCACTATTTATCTTTGGGGCAATAAACCATATGTACTTATAAGAAACAATCGTTTTTTGCCATTTAATGATTGCTTTAGTCAAGCCTTGATTGACAGCCAGAAGTTTTCCTCATTATAGGATTAACCTAAGTGAAACTCTTGCAATGTAGAAATGTGTTGCCTTTATCTTAACATAAGCATTATGTACATTCCTCCCAGTTAATTCTTAGCTGTTGCACATAAAGGAATGGCAGATCCCTCTTTTCAAAAGGAAATATACAGGAATATCCCTCTACATTGGGGCACTCATTAATGAAACAGCTAAGTAATCACATTAACACAGATAACACCAGTATTAAATTTCTTTCAAGATGGGACATAGCCTGTAAAATCTCATGAAAAGTACCATGTGGGTCTCAACTGACAACATAGTCAAATCTGTCTCTGGGGTCTAGACTTATTCAACTTCTCTTCTAGGTAATGCCTGCGCTGGGTATTTTGCAAGACCTGTAAGCTCTAATGAGGGTGTGATGTTGCTGCATAAACACGGGGAAAGTGCCAGAAGAGTGATAGCTGAAGTGAGCATTAAGAAATGCAATACATGACCCACAGGACACCCAAACTCTTTTGTAGGAGCAGAAGGAGGCCAGAAATATGATTACATTTAGGAAAATGGTTTCCACCTTACTAATAGCAGTGACAATTTCTCTGCTCACTATAACAGGGCCACCCACTCTACATAGACATAGGTTCGTGTTTATGTGTCTGAACACAGAACTGAACCTCACCCTGATATTTTTAACATTTTTCTTGTAGATAGTCTGTTTCTTAGATTTAGCAATTACTTCTTTGATTCAGACATTTTGCAATGTTTTTGAATTCAGTACAAAATTAGCTTTTTTTGGAATAAGCCATAAGAAGCCATTTCTACTGAAATTATTTTAAGTTTTTCAAGTCTTATTCAGGCTCTGTAATAAATCTTTGAGGGCTGTCTGACTCATATTTCAGTCAGACTCTATAATCATTACTTGTTGTTGAAGACTTGATTGAAAACCTTCTGAAATCAACTGATAGAGTCATACGCCTTCAACATCTTTTCAATCAGTCTCTTCTGGCCTTTTAATAAATATTATAAATAATCTCATTTTATATTTAAAATTCAGAAATTATCTTTTCCTTTCAAAATGGACTCTATAGATTCCATTTCATTATTTAGAAACTGCTTCATGCACGTTGGAAAATGCAAGATCAATGGATTAAATTTTTCAATAATTAAAACAGAATTAGGCAAGAAAATATTTTAAGTTCTTAAAATGATTTAACATTTACTCTCAGATAAAACTTCATCATTCTTTAAAAGGATTTGTATTGTTTATTTGTAATCCTTTTATAGTGATTTTTACTTCACAAAAACATTCAAAATCCATTTTATTGTGTTTCTAAGCTATTACAATATGAATAAAGAATGCAGCATATAAGACAGTGTTATGGTTATTATGATGCAAAGGTAATATTCTGTATTTTTGTTTAAAGCAAATGCATACATCTTTGGAAAGAAATTAAGTCCATTATTTTGGAATATCAGAACAGATTGATTATTTTCAACTTGTAAGTAAAATAGCTCCCCTTTCCTTATGCCCCTCACCCAGGAAAGGTATCACCAAGAGGGTTTAATTAAGGGAGACAGGACCAGTGCAGCGCAGGCACAGCTCTGGCTCCAGCTTACATCAATGGCTCCTTCTGTCCCACACCAAGGAGCCTTTCCAGGAGGGAGATAACGGGTGCATTATTGGAAAAGATTGTTTTTGCCTTTCTTCTAGAGGACAGGGTGACAGATTCTCTTAAAGCAGTAATGGCTCTTTGCTTCTTCACCAAACAATGCTTTGGAAAGGATTGTCGTTTCAAATCTTGTCCTATCTATAACCTGTCTCAGCTGGAGTGGGGACCAGAGAGGAGTTGGCAACATAGTCAAATTACTCAGATTTCCTTGATTAAGAAGCTAGTAATAATCCCAAGGGCAAAATGCTCCAGTCACATCAGCCAAATCTTTCCATAAAAGAAAACAAAACAAACATGAAGGCAATGGGACTTATGTTCCTCATGGGTCTGGCCCTGCCTGTTGTTAACATCCTTCCCTTCTCCCCTGAGGCTCCCATGGCAGTGGGAAGGGGCTGGTCCAGTGTCCAGTGCCTTGTGTGGCTGCCAGGGCTCCCCCACCCCTGGGGATCAGGCTTTGGCCACCATTGCCTGACAGACGCTTTTCCTGTCCTTGTTATAAAAAAATTAGCAGAGGATAATTTAATCAGGCCACAACCTTTTGGAATGATTTCTGTACAGACAAGCCTTGTTAAATAAAGGAACTTGAATTATTTAGTAAGACAAGAGAGCCATGGAAGAAATTCTTAATTGCACAGAAGAACCTTGATTGTTACTTGCAGGCAAAAAAGTGGACTAATATGATTTATTATACAACTAGTGCCAAACTAGGAAGTGTCTTTCCTAAATTCTGAGCAGAAACATTCTCATTCCTATTTTTCCTCTGTCTTCTTAGATTTCTTAATCTTCTGGTTGTCTTTCTGCTTTCTTCCATTTCTTCTCTTTTCTCTTCTGCTTCTGTCTGCTTATCTGCTATTTTGAAAAGAGTTGATGCATACTATTTTAAATGTGTGTGGATTTTTTCCCAGCGTCTCATGCCATTTAAACCAATAGGCAAAAGATGTTAATTGCTTTAATATTGTTTTCTAATATTAATTGATCACAAAAGTGGCTCAATACATTTCTTCTATTCAGTGGAATTTTAATTTAGGGTTTCACAGCATTGCAGAGAAATGACTTACTAAGTGACTAGGACCTGACTTGGGGTACTTGCAAGGCTTGGGAAACTACTGGCAGTCACAAACTTGGTGTGATAAGCTGACTAAAATTACAAATAGCACTACTAGGAATACATTGTAAAGGCAGGAAGAGGGCACCTTTTAAGGGAGAAAGGCTCCTCACAAAAAACTGGAAAGGAGCTTCAGGAAGCAGAGCCATGCAAGGCCAAGATTGCTTGGCAACCTTGACAGTAATAAAATATAAGACTGAAATTCCCCAGACATACCAGAAATACCAAAATTGGAAGCAAAGGTAGCAAAACTGGGACCTATGAGGAAAAAGCCTTTGGACTAGGACATTTATCTAGTAGGAGACAGTTGCAAGGAAACAAAGGTTCTAGGATGGTGAAAGTAGGGTTGAAAATAGAAAAAGCCATAGTGAGGTATGAGAAAGTTCTCACATGAGCAGGAAAAGAGAATTTTGACAAAACAAGAACAGGATAACATCAGCACCTCGTAACAAACCCTTGGAATATTCTCACTAGTTTTCCAGCACCACTGTCTAATTTGTCCTCTATGGTGACTTCATAATATGAGTATTTAAAAATACTTAAAATTGTAACAGAACACATTGTAGAGACATTACCTCTAAACAGCATATGTGGAAGCTTAAATTTAATTTTAGAAAAAGGTAAAAAATATTTCAGGTTTTGATAATAGTAGCATTTCTGCAGTCTATACTGTGACAAGCCTTTAACCTTGACAAAGATCCATTGAGATTAGCCTCTAGAAAAGCTGGTATCATATGCAGCATCTTTAGCCTCAGGTTAATGGGATAAATAATTGAGGCAAGTACTCTGTGTAATGAGGTGAATTTTAACATTTTAATATTATAATCAGATCTAACCAATTGTCAAGTCTCTCCACAGGCTTCATCTGTCCTGGGACTTGCTATTTTTAGCACACAGTGTAGTCAGGAATGCAAATTAATGTAGTAAGATGACAGGATAGGGCAGAAGTAGAACACAGCATCTATCTCATGTAGTTACAGAAAATGAACACTTGTAATCTGCATCTACTCTTTCCACACCTGTATCTGCCATAGTGAATTTTAAAAACAGCATCTGCTCAAACCTACTGCCTAACAGCTCCTCATTAACTCACCTCTCTAATTCAGTCTTCACTTTGTTTACTACCTACTACCATGAAGTTTAAACTAATGCTGAACAAAACAACAACAAACATCAAATATCAAATCATATTGTAGCTATTGTCTTGATCACTAGCAAAATAGGAATTTTATCCCTTTTTATCTGTTCATGATGGCATGCAACATGGCCGTAATTTGCAACGTGTGAAAATAAGGAATTTGATTCTGTGGAAAGCTTCTAAAATATTTATAAAATTCAAACCCCAAAGTTTCAATATGCATTTTTTTTTTTTTTTTTTTTTTTTTTTTTTGCTATACCAATATTTCAGAACAAACTCTGATAAATAAACTACATAGTTCTAATTCGTTGTAGCTACCGATCCCCCAGTGTAGTCTCAGGTAAACAGGTTGGTAAAGTTTTGACAGCACGCAACAACAAACCATAATTTCTGCCTGTTATGCAGAAGAGAGATGTGGCATAGACTTAGCAAAAAAAACCACAATAAAAATACAAGTATTTCCAGCAGAAGGAATTTATCAAGAATTGTAGACAGCCTCAAAGCCTTGCAATTACTGTGTGTTAATGCTTTTATTTTGCATAGGATATTAAAGCACTTTCAGATCTGACAGAAAGTAAAAGCTGTTTTGTGCTCTACCATTAGGGAATCAGAATGGGTTATGACCTAATTTGTATAGATACAAATTAAAGCATCTTATGCATTGTTCTGAAGTAGAAGCATCATAGATCCAGAAAGAGAATGGATATAAGTAGGTATGTTTTTATTTTTTGGTTAATGTATTCATCTACAAACAAGAACATCTGAATTGTAATCCCTGCCTCTTAAGATGCTTCCTTTTTAGTTGTTTATTTTTTCCCCTTGGGTTTGGGTTTTGTTTTTTTTTTTTTTTTTCCCTTGGTCTTGCTTAGGTTTTAATTTGTTTGTTTTACATGCTGAAAACTACATAAGATACTATTATCAGTCATATAAAAAAGGGACTAGTTATGGTACACACTATGACTTAAAACATTAACTAGTAGACTTTTTTGTTAACATTCTTCCTTCATTTTTTCTTCAATCTCTCTCTGTCTTGAAATTCTCACAGAAATTACTTATTGCTAGCTTATACTGTCATACTCTGCTAAGACAGGCTCTGAACAATTTCTGCACTTGGTTAAGAGATTCAGTCTGCCTGAAATGGACCAGAAGTGGAACTCATGGGAAGCAAATATATGCTGAGGTGGCCAGTGAGGCAAAGAGCATCTCATCTTGTATCAGCTTAGCATGGCCAGCAGGACCAAGGCAGTCATCATCCCCTTATTCTTGACACTGGTGAGGCTGCACCCCAGTCCTGTGTTCATTTCTGGGCTCCTCACAGGAAGGACATTGAGGTTCTGGAGTGTGTCCAGAGAAGGACAACAAAACTGATGAAAGGCTGGAGCCACAATGTTGATCAGAGGGATGGAGCACCTCTCCTATGAGGAAAGCCTGACAGAATTGAGATTGCTCAGCCTGGAAAAAGGAAGGCTTCAGGGTGACTGTTATGGATCGAGTGGAGTTCAGACAAGCCCTGCCTTAGGTTCAGGCTTTTGGCAGCAGCTTTATTCACATGACCTGCACCTAAACTACTTTGGCTCGCAACTTCTTAAGAATGGCCAATAAGGTCTGTAATGAGTTAATTTATTGAACAGGCAAGAGATTAGCAGACAAATGGCCTTAAACAGAGTTATTTACAATACAGGTTAAAAAAAAGAACAACTAGTAGATTACATAAGACAGTGCATGACACAAAGGTACCTATATTATAGCTAGCAAAGCAATAGTAGATTAGGAGTCAATGTAACTTACCACCAAACTGATGATGGGGTACTCAGATTCCTTTCACTCAACTCCCAAGAGAGTAATCACAATGCAGCGTCCTGATTTTTGGGAAAAGCCCCCGCACATTTCCAGGGAATGTGAAGAAGATTTCTGCTTGTGAAAATTTTGTGTATCTTTTATAGTTTGTAAAGTGAAGTGTTTGTTAGTCAGAAATTCAAGCTTATCTTCCTTCAGTCTTGCTCTCAAGGCAAGATGTTTATTGTCAGCTGGGAATTCCACCTCCATGGTACCAGAAATAACTCACTAGCAGACAGGCGTCTGGCATGAGATATTGCACCAGTTAGCAAATTCATGGGGGGGGAAGGTACCCTGAGATATTGCACCAGCAGATAGGCAGAACAGATAAGCCCTCCTGTAGTGATGAACACCCTGCAACAGTGACCTAATTGCAGCTTTTCAGTACCTGAAGGGGACTTAGAGGAAAGATGGAGCAAGGTGACTATTTGCAAGAGCATGAAGTTACAGGATAAGGTGGAATGGGTTGAAATTAAAGAGAGTAGTTTTAGACTAGATATTAAGAAGCAAATTCTTTACTGTGAGGGTGGTAAGGCCCTGGAACAGGTTTCCCAGAGAAGCTGTGCATACTCCATTGCTGGAGATGTTCAAGGGCAGGTTGGATGAAGCTCTGATTAATGTGTGTGTGATTTTATTTCTTCTTGATAAACTTTCTCATTAAATTGTATTCTGAAGCTGTCTGTTGAAAGGTGTCATATTTTATACTTGCCTGAGACAAAAAAAATACCAAAAAACCTTTGGAACATAGTGAAGAATGAGAGGTTTAAAATTTTTACCATTTAAAATGATAAAATTAATTTATTTTGGAAAGAAATAAGAGATATATCACAAATAGGAGAAATCCATTCACCTTAGAATATCACTAGAATCTAATGTTTGCTACACTGAAGGAGGCAATAAATACTTTTACATTTGCATTTAGTTGAATTTGGAGACTAGACGAAGCAACTTTTTCACTATCTGTCATTGATTAAGGAAGTGTTATTAAAATATGCTGAAACTGTTCATTGAAGACTTTGTATAAGATAGTCTTATAAAAAGAGACTTAAAGAGAACTAAGTTTTATTCTACCTTTTTGAGACCTATTTGATTAGTCAGACGTAAGCAGTACTTGAAAGTCCAATTCAATAATTAGATTTAGAATTCACAAGGATGCTACAACTTTAATAATATGGTACAATCTTCAAGCTAGTTGAAGTATATATTATTCTGCTATAGACAATGCAAAAATATACAGACTCCTTGAGAGCAATTAATGCAGAATCTGTGAGGTAGAGGCAGCCTGTAGTCCAGCTGCCTACAAATAGGCACTGGTTCACTGAGATGTTTTTAAATACCTGGACACAGAACTCTAGACACTGTGCAGGGAGGTGCCCAGAGGCTGTGGCACAGCCAGAGACTCACTGACACCTCACACTCAGCAGTACCTGGGGTGGCTCTCAGAGTCTGCATAGGGGCACCTGAGACAAGCTCATGCTTTAGGATAGGAGAGCACATTGGCAGTGACTAGAGGTGAATGATTCAAAGTTTATTTCTAAATGGCTAAATTTTGGGGCAATTAGCTTTATGATGAGAAATCTTGGCATGCTAAACGAGCATTCAGGAGCAGTGTGACGGAATAATTTGTATTACACCCTTTTATTACCTAAAGAAAGAACACCTGCCAGTATTTTCATTGGAAATTAATTTTATCTTTGTGTCTCTGAACGAAAAGGGAGGTGGGAGGGAGTTTGAATTTAAGTCTTATTCTCCTTAAGAAGGGAAATTTAATGTAAATAAATTATTTGTTAAATGGATATCTCTATGAAGGATAGTAGTAATTTTGCTATCACAATCCTATCTAAAAGAAACTGAAATAATATTTCTATCGTTCTCTCATTTTATTATCTAAAAGTAAAAAAAAAAGTAGTGAAATATTCTGTGTTCTCTTCATAATCCATATTTTGGTTTCTATGTTTCTGTTAGGGTCAGGTAAATTAACAATTCCAATTTTGTCTTGTGTTTAATTTCCCACCTGAAAACACTGAGTTAAAAATCTCCAGCTTTACTTAATTTCCTGCTGAATTCTTTTGGCATACTACAGATAAAAAAGCATTAGTCAATCCAAATGTAGTCTTAATAACACCCTCATGCATTGAGTTTAAGTCTCACAATGCTCAGAAGACTTGCAACTCAACCTCTTATCTCTTCCTCCCCTCTCTGCCTTGTCACAAGCTAAAACAAAAGCCATAATGCAAAAGGTTAAAAAAGAAATCAAATAACAAGTGAAGTCATAAATGTGACAAAACCAGACAAGACTGCCTTTTGCTACTTTTCTAAAATGCCTTTGTGGAAAATTGCTGAAGGCTTTTGGGAAATGACAGTAAAAATAAGGTTGCGGTACCCCCTAAAGGAAGTTAAAAGCAGCTTTTTTTCTTCTTTTTTTTTTTTTTAAATCACTTCTCCTTTTCATTGACATGGAAAGTCAGTTCACTCATCTCCTCATGACATATAAAAGGAAAAAACGGTAAAATTTTTTATACGAATAGTAAAGAGAAAAAATCATTCACCAATAATTTAGAATTTCCTGATGATTGTTTTAATGGGAGGATAATGTAGCTGAAGGTCTGGATATCTCTGCATTTTAAGAACATGCATAAAGATTCAGTCAGTGGTGAAATGAATATGAATATTAAACAACAGCTGGAATTCCTTTAGCATTCCTATGCTTATAGAATGATTATATGCAAAATTTAAGAGCAAGATCACTGAAATAATTTTGGAAGATAAGTAAATTGGATGACAGGCTACTGAACTGTTTTTATCTTGCAAATTCACCTTGTGAGACAAGAAATTTAATTCCATGTTATTCTTTTCTTTCATAAGTACTCAAAAAGTGCCCTAAAAGAACTTTCATGGCTGGAGCAGGAGGGAACTACAGAAGAGGCTGGGTATGCTGTAGTACACCCACTCAAATCAAATGTCTATTCACCCTCACATGATATCATGTTTACTTTGTCTAGTTCTCATTGCTTCCAAATGCCTCACCATTCAAAGTCTGAACTGGAAGCACATGAGGTAAAAAAAGGCAAGCCATGAAGAAGAGAGATTGAGTGAGAAGAGTTTTAATAAAGGCAAGTAATACCAATGCTTTAATTTTTAGTTGCTGTGGGAAAGAGTCTGCAGCAATTAATTCTCTCACGAGTCGTGGTCTACCCTAGATATGTAAAAGTTTCTACTGGGCATGTCTCTTTAAAACAATATTTTAACATCTATCTGTGTATTGCACCACAGCCAGACTAGCAGGTACCAAAAGACGTAAGTGGATTTCACAAATAGATAAGTAATATTGTTTCAGAAAAGTTTATATTCAAATTCCTAAAAACTTCATACAAACACTAATTTCAAGTGCCTGTTCTTACTCATTGGTAATTTGGTCTATTATAACTACAAAGGAAAGTAAAGTCAAGTCCTTTGTGTAAAGAAAAAAGTTTGGTTTTTTTAGCAAGAAAGTTTAAAGAAATAAAAGAAGTGAAGTAAATTAAATTGATGCTTGCATATAATTATATAATACATTGAAAAAAGTCACTGCTGTATGTAGATATCAGTGAGTCAAACCACTGAGTGTATCAAATGAAGTTCAGTTATAAATCAGACTACTAGACCAATCATAACAAGGTGCTAGTATGTGTATGTTGTTTGAAATACTTAATTAGATGTTAAAGGGGATTTTTGGCATTGAAAACTAAATGAGAAGCTGATTTATGAATACTCCCCCAAATACACACTGAATTAATGCATGGACAACAAGAAACAGAGGTGCTTATTACACAGCAGAAAACTATTTCATTGGATAATTATTACTATTACTACTAATTAAGATTTTCTAATGACTTCCCTCTTCTTATTTTTAAAATTAAGAAATATTTTTTAATTTTTGCAGCCCAAGGATTATTGTAACAAAAAATAAATTGATTTTGTGAGTAAGTATTTCAGTTTGCTGGGTTTTTTGAGAGGTTTGTGCTACTACTTAAAGAAGCTACACATATTAGTAACTTAAAGACTGTGGATTATGGCATTTGTACATGGCCCTTCCTTATATTAATTTTCTGTCTTGTGTGAGCTCTAAGGTAAAAAAGGAGAAAAAAGATCTGTTAAGAAATCCAACAGATATAATGCATTCCATGAAAGGGCAAACTGTTACTCTGCTTGTTCAAAACTTTTTACTTGTTCTTTCAGAAAACAAGCAAAAAAAATGCCTTAAAGAACTCTCTGAAGTAAAATAAATAAAAAATAAATTAGCTTTTGTCCTCACTGGGTTCAGCAGTTTGTTATGAAAATAGTGCACTTTTCATGTCAAAGTACATTTAACTGAACTTCTGTAAAGTTCTAAATTTCTAGTGAAATAAGGAGGAAGTGGGGTGGGGTAAACTTTGTCCTCTTCACTTGTGCATAACAGTCTAGAGAAGTACCAAATAGTAGGCAAATTAGTAAAAGCAGAACTCAAAAGAAATCTTTAATGAAATTCAGTCTTGATTAAATAATAAACATGATTTCCATACCTCTGTCTCTCTAAAAGCACATGCTAACCGACCAACTGAAAATACTAAATGACAAACCCAAAACCAACAAGTGCTGTTCAAGTTGTTACTACATGGGGATTTCTCATTTCTTGTTGTTCATCCAGTTTGTGTGAGCAAGGTGGTTCAGCCTGCTCTCTCAGTGAAGGTCAGAGGTGGAGATCCAGGTGGCCACAAGGACACAAGAGTGATCGCTGTGCTAAAAACCACAATGCACCTGAGACTGGTCACATAGGAATTAGGGCTGCTTCCCCAAAAAGGAAGGGATCTGTAGCCTGAGTGTAGTGTGGGACAAAAAGAAGTAGCCTCAACTTACACCAAGAGAGGTTTAGGTTGGACAGTGCAAAAAACTTTTTTACCAAATGGATTGCCAAACATTGGAACAGGCTGCCCAGGGAAGTGTGTGAGTCACCATACCTGGAGGCATATAAAAGTATGTAGATGTGGTGTTTGTGGACATGATTTAGTGGTGGACTTGGCAGAGTAGGGTCAATTGTTGGACTTGATCTTAAAGGTCTTTTCCAACCTAAACAATTCAGTGATTCTATAAACTACTACTAATATCCAGCTCTTTGGCAAGGCTGTGCAATATTTTATGATCCAGAGTTTTTTGGAATGATTTTGGAGTGTCCACCTAAGGTCAAGAAAAATTTTTGGCTGTTGCAATTGTTCACCAAAAGTATAAATTCACTGTTAGAACCTAAGAGGTGATTTCAGAATCTTACTGCTGACCTGATAATAGCAAAAGCCAGCAGCTGATTGTGTCATTCAAAGTTATTTTAAAAATTACTTTGTACAACAAAGTCTTAAGACAGATATTGTCTTCTCTGTTACTGTAATCAGAGACCAAATCACTCTGTATGAAATTAACTGAGTTCCATAATATGTTTTTCTGTCAGATTTCACAGATATTGATCCCATGTCTAGATAAGTGATGGATTTTCTTTCTTGTTAATCTGGTGATATGCTGCAGGGTAATGACAGTCTCAGCTGTAGCATGTTCTCAGCAAGTTAATGGAACGGGTAACACAATCTGATCCCTACACAGCCAAATAGCACCACAGCAGTTATGTTGATGTCTCTTTCATCTTCTCACCTTCTTTGTACTTTGTACCTATTTTTTTCTCTTTGTTTATAACATTTTTGGTATTCTGATATGAACAGTTATTATCATGAAGAGCTGCACAAACCACACTTATTTTTGCTTTTCTTGGGAATCCAAGGGGAAAAGGGAAGACTGCATCTTTGTGCCTTTTTTTTTTTCTTTTCTATTTTACATTGTCTATTTGTTCTTCTTCCTCTTGAATTCAGCATTGTCTTTTTGAAAACAGAGGGAGAAAAGACTGCATTTTTTCTTGTTGCCTTAGGACTTTTCAGTAATTTTGATTTCTGTGATCTGCAATGAAGTGTTGGGCTGTTGGGAAACTGCAAACCATTTTTTATGACAGCTATTAGGCAGAATACTTCCTACATTATTATGTCCATATAATGAAAGGTGGAACAAAAGACAACTCCAATATACCTTTTATTTTACTGAAAAATTTATACTTAGTTTTCTAATTTCTTCCACAAAGATCAAATTTCCAAATGAGGTATTTGATTTAAAATTTGACTGCACGAGACGGTTACTAAATGGCCATCTCCAGAGTTTGCTACAGCAATTGAAAAGTTTTAGATTTGGAGGTTTTTGCAGCCAGTAGTTTTCCCGAGGAGCAAAACCCACAAAATCTGCAGCAATCATGATAAGCAAAATACACTATAAATTTATTTGGTTGGGATTTTATGTCCACTAGTTTATATGTTAATAAAATTCTAATTTACCTACTGGTGCTAGCTATAACTTAAATCCTTCTCTCATTCTTATCAAAATATTGAAAATAAATAGACAAAACAGATTTAGTTTTCAAATGTCCACAGGAAAGGCAAAGGTATCAGCCTTTTGGGCAAGTATGAGAAATATAATTCAATGTGATCAAAATTATGTCCCCACATCTCTTGTTATTTGACAAGAGAGCAGAATACCTTCCACAAGACCTCATCTTACCTTCTCTTTAGTCCTGTGTCTTTGGCTGTCTACCTCTGATGTATGAAAAAAAATGCAATTATACTCATATTACATGTAACTTTTATGAGAAAATTAAGATTACAACTATCATGAAATAGGATGTCTATTTAAATGCATTAGCAGTGGAAGTACAAATAGTGTGCTAGTGATAAAGCTTTAATATTTTTATACTTAATTGCCTCTAAAGCAACTGAGCAATGGCACAATGTTTAATGGTGGGAAGAAAATAAAATTTCTGAATTGCTAAAAGGAACTATGTTAAAAGAGTGAATCTCATATTTGTGGACTATAAAGTTTTAATTTGCTTTCCACTTGACTAGGGAGGCAACTGCTTTGGTAACCACAGCTGTAGACCATGATAAATAACTCATTAGAAGAATGTCGGACTTCACTAAGAAATACAATTGGTATAGATTAAATATAGTGTAAAGAACTACTTTTAAAAAGAAGAGGCATATTCACTTTGAAATTACAATTGGAATTTCTATCCACAGAACTCAATATTGAATCCAAAACCAAATAAAAGTTCAACCTAAGTAAACAAGATCAGCTAATTAATCTAATAACACTGTAAAACCCACATAGCATAATAAAATGTTAACTTAAAATGGAACAGCAGTCCTTAAGGCACCGCAAAAAGAATGGAAACCTTGTTAAAACTGACTTTTAATCAAATTTGCTGTTGGCTGTGTGTGCAAACTTTATTGCCTTATCTGCTTTTGAGCATTGATGCATTAGGTACTGTAAATGCCCCTGTATTACGTGAAGTTACAATTCAAAATGCGTGAATTGTGCCCGTCTGCCTTCACTGCTGATAGTCTATGATAAAAAGAACATACCATTATATCAGTAATATCTTTGCCTCAGTGAGTAGCAATAAAATATTTCACTGATTATCTAATTCCATTAATGTTTACCTAATAGTTAATCAAATAGCTTTTTTTCCATTTTTCAATGCTGTAGGAACCAGAAGTTTTACACATTACTATTTATTTATTAAATTATGAATTGCAGTTTGTGAAATTAGAAAATGGGAAAAAAGTAAAGTTGTGGAGTCAAATTTCAGAGGTTTTTCTTTCACAATATGAGGTATTTTGGTACTTTAATATTTCATTTTCTATATTTATTTCTAATGATTTAACCTTTTTTCCTTTTTTTTTTTTTTTTAGAGGGCAGCTCCATGCCACTTGTGAGAGGGGTACAGATTACAGATTTGAGGACAACCACTGTTCTTTCCATCTTCATTTTCCACTATTTAAAAAACTGTTTGGGCATTTCTTTAGCAATTGGACATTATATAAGCTTCTCCCAGTCGTCTTCTCTGAAGCCTTATTTTGAAATTGTTCTTGTCAGTGAGCTGATTGATCCAAGAGGAATATATCAACACCAGTGAAACTTATGTTTTTCTTTTAAAAAAAGCTCAATTTTTTTACACACACAGAGAAAAATGCAATAAAATATTCAATTTTGACTTGTTTAAACAGAAAACTCTAAAAATACCCTGCATGTTCTGTTTGAAATAATTTTTGTGTAAGTAAAAATAATGAACAGAATAATATTGAAATGTAGTTGTTTTCTATAGCCCAAAACAGATGTTGGCTATGAGGTCCTTCATATGGTCATTGAGTTTATTTGAGATATTGACATTCTGATAAGCTAAACAGAGAACATGAGTTATGTCTTAGGGGGTATGCTAGCAACTTAATGTGAAATTATCTGCATGTCACTGAAGAGACATAGACTAAGTGTCACAAGACTCCAAGTACAGACAATAACCAAATGGGGACAAATACCAATCCCTGGACACGGGAATGTTGCACTGCTTGGTTCATGTCCACACTGCTTAGGAAAAGCTGTTTTTTCAGTAGCTTTATCTCAAAACAATCTAAAATCAGTTCAGGCCAAGACTTTAAAGTCAAAGGCTGAACTAAGTGCTACATTATTAGATTGACACAAAGCCTGTGGTCTTAGTGAAATATCCCAATAACTGGATAGCAAGAAGAGCAGAAAACCAATCTCCAGGTCCCAACAAAACCTCTGTCCTCGTCCTGCAGGAATGCGTACTGTCATTTGTTTAATACTGCCCAGAACAATCTTAAAAGGGATCTGGTTCAGAAGAACTTTTTCTTGAATATGTGCATAGTCTGAGTTAGGTTTCCTTCCCACTCAATTTCTGCCATGCAGCTACAGCAAGAGAGATGAGGCATTGTTTCCTACCCTGACTGGGCACCTGTGCTTTGAATCACAGCCACCCACAAAATTACGTGGTGGGATGGTGAATGCTGAAGTCTGCCAGGAGGCTGAGCAGGACAGTGAGGTGCTTCACCCCCCATGTGCAGTTTCAGGGTATCTCAGCCATCCTTTATCTGTCAGCTGGATAAACTCCTTGTGGAAGGCTATCATCTGAGTGATGCACTAATTTTGCTCTATTTATCTCTATACTGACAATCAAATGAGTCTTTGGAACCTATTTATATAAAATACTCATATCCGCAGAAATAACACATAGCAGGGAATTGGAAGTTATGTTTGTTTTATAAAAAGGTCTTAATCATATTTTGAAACATTGTGTGATAACAGCACTGTTTTATCCTTTTTTTCCTTAACAGCAAAGAAAACCTAGCAGAATAGTCAGCACACAAATTTCCTTTTTAGTTAATTTTCTTAATTGCCTTAAAAGATTTAAATATTAGAAACTTTCAGAGATGTTTTTGTGGTTGCTTATTGAAGATACTTAATATTTTTCACATTTGTGGATATAAATTGTCCTAAACCAAGACTCTTGGTAATTGTAGCACCAACATTAAGATATTTGTAGAACAGATTAGGAAGAATAGGTGACAGAAAAATTAAGCTATATGCTTCTGAAGTAAAACCCTTCTTTTAAGAATAAATTCTTTTGACTATATGTTGCCTATGGTTTGTTCAGCTGCCAACAAAGTTAGTTCTTGCAGCTATGTAGATGACTAGGCTAAAAAAACTGATTTATACTCAATAATAAAATGTTGTAAAATGGCAGAGAGATTTTACAGTCTAAATTTAAGCACGTGCTTTTATCACTAGGTTCATTTTCTGGATGCATCATCTTTTCCTTTTTTTTTTCTTCTTATTCACTTAATGAGGAACATTAACTTCTAACTTTAGGTTCTCAGAACTGCTTTTAAGTTAGGTGCTAAAAGCATCCAGTAGGTGAACAACTCATGCACTGAATTCTGCAAACGTGCAGTTAACCTTTGCTTCTATACACACTCACACAATTTGACTCTTTTGCTCCTTCTACTATGGATTGCCATCCATGGTAGGAAGGATTCACAAGAATGGCTGTGCTTAAAACACAGAAAAACTGTTCAGTTATGCTCTCTGGAAAACACTCTGGTGCACTTTTAGGATTCCTTATTCAATCATTTGCACAATCTTTGCTTTTTTAAACTGAAAAATATACCTGGTGGTGTATTACTCGAATGGCAGTTTATTTGTCTTGGATACTATTATGCAAATGTTAAAACAATTGGACTGAAAGGTTCTAGGAAAACAGAAAGCCTTTATCTGCAATTATATTTGTCCCTATTTGACCAAGGGTTGTGGCAGGTGACTGGAAATTTAGGAAATAATTATAAATTTGTACTTTTTCAGGCATTTATTTGACTCACTTTCCAAAATCAAAGACTGCAAAAGGTATTTCAGTGCTAACTGGACTTGGTGTTTTGTTCACTTATAGGATTTCTGCACACTAGGATGAAAAAGACACTAAGTTGGTCATATGAAGGCCATATTTGTGCATTACCAGTTTTCATATCTTATACTAAATATTGAAGTAAATATATACAGCAGTTAAGGAATGGCAGTAAAGAACAGATACATTTTCAAATGAAATTGAATTTTTAAACAAATACCAAAATTAAGTCTATTGAATGTAGTAAGAGGTGGTAATTGAAGGGTTCTAAATCTGAAATTGGAGGAATGCAAGCAGTTCTATTTTCAGCTTTAGCAGTGAAGAGCTTATTCATTTGCCAATAAGAACAGACATCTTAGTCAATATTAAATCTTGTGAATTGACCCAACCTGTTAAATGAAAAAGTACCTTAAACGTGAGAAGTGACTTGAATAAGTCAATGACAGTTTTCATTATTTACTAGAAGAAGGATATCTAACACTGTGTAATTGAGACAAAGATTTCTTTTCCTGGTCATTACTTGATTTCATTAATGTGTCATTCATGTTTTATTGTAGTGTTGATAAAAATAATGATGCCCAAATATATTATTTATTTTAAATGTAACATCAGGAAATTATCTTTCTATATTATGGAAATGGATGAGAAGAAATATTAGGGGGGGAAAAGGCATTAGAAAGTAAAGGTTTACTTGAAACAGAAAACCAGCACTATTACAGACCTAAATTTCTTGTTTTGTTATCAAATCGCTTTGGCTTTATATCTCAGACCAAATTTAGAATGCCTGAAACACTGTAAGCTTTGAATAAATGAACAGAGATTTAAAATAATTATATCTAGTATTATCATTATCATTAAAGTAGAAACAAAATAAAAGGCCTTACAACATTTTTTTTAATTTAACATTTTAAAAGGTTTAAATGTTTTTAAAAGCTTTATCTTTTCATTTCTATTGTTTGCATATTAACTGCTGGAAATGCATTCTTTAGAATTAGTACTTACAGATTTATTCCTAATAATTTACTGGAAATACATTTCCAAAACCATAATCACAATGATCAACAAGGTTAAATATAAATATATAAATAGAGGTTAAATATAAATATAATAGAGTTTAGATTGGAATTAAAAGAAATGCTAAAAGATTTCAAAGAATGAAATCTTTTTGAGGACACTGTTTTGGATGCATAGACCAAGTGTATTTGGAATATACAGATTAATATCTTTTCTCTGCTGTTTGCCAAAGATAGAAGAATATAACTATCCATATTAAATCCTGCTCTGCAGAACCTAAATGTGTAGAGGACTAGTTCATACATAGAATTTTATTAACTGTTTCTCTGATTCAACTGGTGGAGAAGCTGAAAAACAAAAGCAAAAATATGGGAAAGTGCAAATATGGAGAAGCTGTAACCAATAGTTAAATCTATTAATCCTTTTAACATATGAACCCTAAGTGATTATAATATTAAAATCTTGGGATGCAGGAGAGTTATGTTAATTAAATAAGTTCCAAGTGGAGATTAGTTTAATGTATCAATACGATATTGGTTTTGTGGTGTGGGACTGGTCAGCTGTGTCAGATATGTCATTGTGTTTCTTTTTAGAAGCTTATGTTAAATTTATCAGTCAAGTTTCCAAAGATAATCCTGCAGACATTTTTTTTGTGAAATATTCAATAGCAATAAAACTTTAAATGTTCTCCATAAGGAAAATTCTAGCTAAAACTGGTTCATGGAGTCCATCATTTAACTGTAAAAAACTAATGCGTTTAAAATGTGAAACAGAATGCGAGTTCTAGCACATGGTCTTTACGTAACCTTGAAGGAAGTGTAGTTTGGTTGGCTGGTCTTTAAATATAAACATGTCATATTATTTGCAAACTGTGAACAATAATTTTTGTCTCCTTAATTATGCCAATGTCACACTTTTGGCCAAGGCAGCGGAGGAAATGATTTGCACCTAAAATTCACATGAAGGACGGGTGAATTAATAAATTACATGTGAATTAGTTGATTTCAAAGAAGAAATGGGAAGACGTTGAAAGAAGAATCCTTTCACTCTTTTTTTTTTTCTTAACTCAGGTTATAAGAGCAAGATTGTAGCATCTAACAGAAAATTGTGTCCTGCAAATACAACAAAGAAATTGACAATCACATCATCCATACATAGAAAAAGAATTTTTTCTGTGAAGTTGACAGATTGTGTCTATATTGGCAAGAATTCTCCATCTGTAAAGCAAAACAGGTAATGGTTGGTGCTGAGGGCTTAATATCCGAGTGATTCAGGAAGCTCTTTGTGTTGAATTCACTCTGGGGACTGTTCTTGTACCACAGACTCCTCTTGTACCATGGACTCAGTGGCTGTTTGCAGATAATTGTGCCACCGGAACACATCTGCCAGGTTATCCTCATTTGAAACTGTTTTTAGCTCTGGATTGTGCTACATTCTCAATGCACGTCACAGCATATCAAAATTAAACAGGATTTGATTGGATCCACTGCTTCATACATGTTCTGAAAAAGTGCTTAGGTCACTTAAATAACTGTCATCAAAGGTATTGGAAAAAAGCAGATTTTATATGAATTTGTGAAAGTATGGCTTTAACAGAGTTTAATGGCAAGGTTCACTCTATTACTTACTACATAGAGGAAGCATACATAAGAAAATTGGATTAGAATCATTTTAGAATGATTTACAAGAAGACAAGGATTACAAAAGGGTAAAAGTGCAAAGGATATGATTACAAAAGATAAGGGCACTAAAGGGTTTATCAGCACTTAATTATTGACTAATTTAATATTTATTAGGTGATCCAGTAGGGTTTACTTGATTTACAAAAATGACTTAATTATAGATTCACAATAATGTAATTCATACCTTAATCAACGCACAGATGCAGACAAAGAGGTGTGTATGTCTATATCTATGGCTGTTAAGGTAGTGTTAAAATTCCACTCAGGTTCAGTAAAATACATCAAATCCCTTAGCATTTCTCAAGAGGCGTGGACTGCACCTTGAGGAATGGTGAGGTGGGGAAGATCAATCTAGGCCTCATCATCAGTGATGGTATTTTCAATATCACAAACGTGAGAGTTCATGAGCTCCAGGAGGTGTCCCACTTAGGGGGGATGCTGGTGTAGCCTGCTGCAGTCCAGAACAACTCAAAGGGCTTCCCTTAAGATCACTGTTTGTAGGGTTACAAGAGGATTGTCTCCAGTCATCAGTCAGTTTCCATCCTGGCCATAACACAAGTGGGTAACTACTAGAAGCTTTTGATCAATACTTTTGTTCCCCTCAGGCTAAAATTAATTTTTTCAAAATGTCTTTTGGAAACAGCAGCATTTCACTTGGCCGATACAATTCAGGTGAATGATTTACCAGGGCTAAGAAGGATAACTGCTCTTTCTTTGTTCCTCATCTGGGTCAGGCACTTGAGGTTCCTGGTATGGCCAGAATCATTCCCACCTTTATCGTGCAAGAGCTTAATCAGGGGAGTGCTTCACTTGGTGGCCCAGCTGATTCAGTCAGGGCTTATCAGGAGCTCCTGAGATAACAGAGCAGGATGGAGGAAGAGTGGATGCACCACCACAAAACACAAGATGGCGGAATTCTCATCCCATCCCTCATGGTCTCTTTGTGTGTGGTGGTGGGTATGTATATGAGTTCAAAACATGGTCATATAATTCAGAGAGATATTTATCATATATATGCTTGAGCAATTATTGCTTTCAAATACATCATCAAAAAAGTCAACCTTGTAGCATAATGTATTAAAATTGCTTTGCAGTTTGTATTTTTTCCATTTTAGCAATGCATTTTGAATTTTCTTCAAAGTAGCTCAATATGGGCTGCATGTTCATTAATAAAGAGGTATTGTAAATGTGATACTGAAATTCTGGTTTTTTTCATTTATTAATGGAAAATTATTTTTATATCAGAGAGGCTACTCAAGGAGTAATAAATAATTCTCAGAGCACATAGTGTTCTAATGCTTTACATAATTACTTTTCTAATTGTATACTAGCAATTCAAACACAGACATAAATGTTCTGTCAAATCTACCCAGGTAATGAGATTCTATTTTAAAAATTATAATCAGTTTAAATCCTATTTACGCAGATCATTTCAACAACCTAAGCTGAGTTTGATTAATTAGCTGTTCCAAACACAGAGCAATGAAGGTATCATGAATTAGCATTGAATTCTGATTTAAACTAGGTGATTTGCACCACTGTGCCAGTTAACTCTTGTAAAGGTATTAATGGGCTTGCCTAGAGTTGTTAGTTTGCAAGGAAGCTCATAAAGAAATAAAGATATCCAAGGTTTTTCGCCCTATGGTGACAGATACATGACAAAACATATTTCTTAGTTTCTTAAACAGTTTGAAAATCCCAGAGCAAAATATAAAAATCTGAATGGATTCTATTGTTTATTAAAACTGCTGAAACATATGTAGAATATATGAATTCCAATCACAATTTAATTAAAATCTGACTTTTGTTTATTTGGTTTTCTAAGTATCTCTGTAATGGAAGCATTAAGAGAAAACATTAGTGTAAAACCGTATGGACGTGCACAGATATCTATTCAGGTAATTGCAAAGTAATAAGCTCAACATTAAATATCACATCAAAGTACAAAGTAATATGTTACTGAATAGATTATTTCTGTACAAAATTACACTGGTTTGCAGTGTGTTTCTACGGGTTTATGACATTTTTTATGTGACAGACCTATACAACTAAGAACTTCTCTACTCAGCCCTGGTGAAGCCACACCTCAAATCTTGTGCTCAGTTTTGGCCCCTTGCTTCAACAAAGGCATTGAGGTACTGGAGCACGTTCAGAGAAGGGCAAGGCAGCTAGAGATTGTCATATTAGGAGCAGCTGTGGGAGCTGGGGTTATTTAGCCTAGAGAAAAGGAGGGTCAGGGGAGACGTTATGGCTCTCTAAGGATATCTTGAAGGAGGTTTTAGCCAGGTGGGGATCAGCCTCTTCTCCCAGAGATCCAGTGACAGGACAAGAGAACACAGCCTTAAGCTGTGCCAGAGGAGGTCTAGGTTGGATTCCAGAAAGAATTAAAGAGGTTGTTAAGCATGGGAACAGGCTGCCCCCAGGCTGTCACCGTCCTTGGAGGTCTGCAAGGAACATCTAGGTGCAGCATTTAGTGCTACGGTCTCGTTGTCAAGGCAGTGACACATCAAAGGTTGCACTCACTAATCTTGGAAATCTTTGCCAACAGAATTATTCCATGATTCTTGGCAGGACAGTACTTAGGTTTAAGGAGGTAAGCCAACCTATGAATGCTGATGTTTTATGGTACTCTATAATGTCAAGAGTGTTACATGATTCTGGTACACTTCACCACGACATTATAATTTATATATACTTCTCAATGGGGTAAAAAGGTAGAATCAGACGTGGTCTTCAGTCTAGGAGGGAAAATCTAAATAAAATGTAGTGTTTGAACAGTAAAAAGAAAATTCAAATGTGAAATTAGTTTTCATTGTTAGACATCATAACTGGAGAAAAAAACTACTGATGAAAATTGAGGATTTTTCCTAATTTCATTGTAGCCAAGAAGGTTTTCTTTTAGACAGACACAAGCTATTCCTTCTTTTAGTTCTAAACTGTATGACTGGTGGGTATAGAGGAAAGATGTCATACATTGAATTAAAAAGTTGAACATCAAGGTATTGCTATCATGAACTCCCGAGTCCCATTAAAGATAATTAGGATTAGCAGGGCAGGTGATTGGAGTCTGGATTTGCTCTAAGAGGTGTTCTTGTACTTAAGGGAACTGCAGAACATCTTCAAAGGAGCTTTATACAGGCCTGACATTTGCCAATATGCACACTAGCAGAACCTCTTATAATCATGTTCCCTGATGATTATTAACCTCACACAAATGCCTAGTAGTAGAAGCTGTGATATTAAAAACAAGGCAGTAGTTGAAACACGCTATCAAATATATGCTCAATATCCTAAGAAACCAAAAAAAAAAAAAAAAAAAAAAAAAAAAATCAGTGACTTTATTTAGTTCAATCTGAAACTCAGACACTGGATTTTTTTTAGACAAAAAGCAAACCAAGGATTTTTAATAAGACAGAGTCCCTAGGTTGTTAAATTTCTCACCTAAAGCTTACTTCTTCAAGTAATCCTGTGGAAGGCATTGAGTGAAATGATAGGGATTGCCTGATTTGATTGAAAAGGTGCACTGTGCTGAGCTTCCTGCTAACAGCTAGAAAGCAAACATTTGCAAAGGCAATTGAATTAGTGTTTAAATGACAAACACTCAATAAAAAATACTAGAACCATTATTGCTACTAGAGGAAACACTGCTGAAGCAATTACATTGTAATACAGTGCATATTGTAAGCATAAAGTAAACAAATTTTAATATATTCGTGTTATTTTACTCTGGCTGGGATGAATTCCCACAAATACCTGCAAAGCAATGCCATTGATCTGCTTGAAATCCCTCTTGAAATCCATTCTTTCACCAGAAAACAGAGTCTACAGAATAGCTACTGTCCTGAAGGCGAATGCAGTGACCCACAAACAGAGCCCTGTTATTGCCTTATGATTTTCTGATTCTCTGAACTCATATGTCCTTATCACCTTGCTGAAATTAATGTAGAATTCACAATACCTTTGTTAAGGGTAGATTTTTCTTTAGCCTCTCTGCAACATCAGCCACAATGGGTTTAAGTGTTTAATTTTTGAATTGAACATTAATCAGGTAACACCAAGAGAAATGTGAGAGGTGACTGAAAAATAGGCTTATTTTTGACTGACTTGAAATTTGCTACTCAAAGGTTTGCTTCTCCAGTGGAAATATTTTATCTATCTGCAAATTTGAAAAAGAAAGAAAAAAAGATTGAAAATCACTGGTCTAGCAAAATAGTATTCCATTTGATAACTGATTCAAAGTCTGCAAAACTGGGAAGGAGCACCTGAGCAGACTTTGTGCAAAACATCTTCATACCATATGCACCAGACCTCTTATACACTGGATGCTCAGCTCCACTGGGCCATAGCAGAGAAATGTTATGACATTTTCAAACTATAAGTCCACGTTCTCAGCATCTTAAATCTGTCCCTTAATACTTTGTAGATAGGCACTAAACAAATAATAGGAATAATTATCAGTGTTACATGCTGAGATATCAATACCTCTACTATAAATAGAAATTAGCAGTCTTTATTCACCTGGAGACTGACATGAACAAAACATAAAAGCAGTCTAAAATATTGCTTTCTCTATGTTCTACATAGAAGTCTCATGAAAGCTTAAATACAGAAGCAAAAATATCAAACAAATAAGACATTATATTTTTTAAAGTCGCCTCTGCTATCCCTTAAAATCAGGGAACCTTGGTTGCATTATAGCATTTCTGGAAGAGTGGCAAAGGAATGCAGTGCAAGGATTTTTTTGCTTTATAATGCCCCCAAAATAGTTAGTATTTATGAATTATTACCTGAATTATTTTGAATTTTGGAGTGGATATATAAGACCTGACCACAATTTTCCACAGTTTGAAGTGAATAACTGATAAATGCACCTTAATCCAGTGTATTCTGGAAAATAATTCTGAGTTAAAGATTAATGTCATGATTTTGCTTACTTTTCTTGCACCAACACAATCACCATTTTCAGAAAGTATTTTGTTACATAGTTCAGTTTTTCTGAGAAGCTGCTTCTAAAAATTGCCTCATTTGTTTGGTCAGAGGAGTGTTAGTTCTACCACCAGCAAGAATACAAGACCAGGACAGTACAGATTTCTGGTTTGAACTGTGACAGAACTAGAACCTTAACAGCATAAGTCAGGATGAATCTTTTTATATAAGTAGTCATATGTACTTCAGAGTTGCTTTGTTGTGCAAAACCACTGGTGAGTTATAGCTTTTTTTTTATTTATTTATTCTTTTATTATCCTTTTTAAGGTACAGTGTATACTTACAGACCTAGCAGCCATTTTTTTGTGATTTCATTGCATTTGGTAACTTAGTCACCTCTTCTTTCCCCGGTTGTGTATGTAGGGTTACACTTAGGCATCTTTTACCTACCTTTGTTCATATCAAAGAAGGCAGAAAGGAAGCTCCAGTCAT
Source organism: Melozone crissalis (assembly GCF_028551555.1). Lineage (NCBI taxonomy): Eukaryota > Metazoa > Chordata > Aves > Passeriformes > Passerellidae > Melozone > Melozone crissalis. The sequence goes on along the minus strand of NW_026535791.1, from coordinate 52,890,990 downwards.
TTGGCCATGGCCATTGAGAAAAGGTAATTGTGGTCATTTCAAGTCACTTGAACTGCTTTCCACCCTTGAGATGCTCAGGACCAGTAGAAGATTGTGGATGCTGAGAGTATAGCACCATATTCACTGAAAGGTTAGTTTCTGTTATCTTTAGTAAACAGTTGCCAGATCTGCCTAAAACAATCACAAATTATTGCAGCTTTGCTGCACGCTAGCTGAATCTGCCATATGGCAATGCTGTGGAAATGATCCAGACATACTAAGGAGTTATTTCTTTTTTAAGCTTCCTCCTTACCCTAATAAAACATGTTTGTTTGTTATTTTCACTGGTTTTGATGTTATATAAATATGGTGGGGAAACCTAATGTGCTTTATAAGTTATGTCAGCTCTGAAGAGCAGATACTATGAATAACTGAAGTAGCATGAAAATTTAGCATTACATTCTTTTGGGATTTCTAACTCTAATCTCTTATGGGTCTGAGATATCTCCAACACTAGATTGTGTCATAGTGGTTTTTAAACTTATTCCATTATATTTTCTTTAATTTTGTTTTGTGAATTTAAATTCATTGTCATTCCTCTGCCTCAGTATCTAGTGCCTTAGTATCTTTTTTAATATAAAAAACTTCAAAAAGGTGAAAAATTTCCTACCTTTACTACTTAGCTTTCTTGAGCATGACATTACACCCAGTAAGCCCCTATGCATTTATTCTGTGTAGTCAGGTAAGTTTTTCACACATGCCAGTGATGCCTATAACTGCTTGGCCACACACAGGAATGTTTTAGGAAGTTGTCTGGAAACTGCAGTTTGGAATCAATGTAAGGCTCGGTCACAGACGCCACACATCTTTCCATAGTTTTTTCTGCTTTCTTTATTCAAAGAGATTCAAAGCAATTGCCATCAAATGTTAATTTCCACATTCAGAGATCAGTTTTTATTTTTTTAAATTTTATATACTCCCACAGGTATAGATTTTAAATAAAAGTTCTCCCTTATAGAATGGAATGTTTCATTCAGATAGTTAAGATATTTTATGCAGTGTCTCATCCAGTTTCTTTTACAGATTCTACAGCTGTGATTGTTTATGTCAGTTGCTGCTGTCAACTGAAAATTCATACAAATAAGAAACAATAAGTGGATATTTAACTAAAATAAAACTATATTATTACATAACTGTTTTGAGGATGGAAAGCATAAATTCATCATACCTTCATTTGATCTACTTTGCTAGAATTAGTGTTGTCCTTGTTTAAGTGAAAAGAGAGAAACAAATTCAATTGATCTCTTTCAGGAAGTAAATATACTTCAGATTACTGGTTTATACCATGCTTATTCAAGAAATATGCTTCAAAAATATAAAAAGTGTTCATTTAAAACATTTCTAAAAATTAGGAATCAAATTTCATTGGCCGTATTATTCATCAAAAGATGTTATCCACAAGGTAAATAGAAAAATACTTGATTTTTACACATGTCACGTCTGCTTTTTGTTAGATTTTGGGATTATTTTTTGGTTGATCAGGAGTCTTCGAATTTCTGGTGAATTTACACAATTTAAATGCAGTCCATTTAATTTCTTTTTATTTGTTTCTTTCATAACCATCTTGGTCACATTTTACCATTTTACTTATATGTACTCTCTGTTTTAAACTCACAGTAACTAAAGATGTTCAGTTAAAGGACCAAATAGCACAAGTGTCACTTTTTGTGGGTTTTGGTTTGTTTTGGGTTTTGTTTGTTTGTTTGGTTTGTTTGTTTGTTTGTTGGTTTGTTTGTTTTTTCTAGTGGTGGAGCTACAGGGGTGAGAAGCTGCCAGAAGTTTCCCCCTTTACCTGACAGAGTGGATCCATCACTGGCTGAGGCTGAGCCCATCAGTGCCAGTGATAGCACCTCTAAGATAATGTATTTAAGAGGATGGGGAAAATCTGAGCAACTACAGCTGAAGGGAGGTTTGAGAACGTGTGAGAGTGACCGCTCTGCAGGCACCAATGTCATTGAAGAAGGATTAGGCAGAGGTTCTTCAGGCACTGGAGATTCTCCTGCAGCCTATGGGATAACCGTGGTGAAGCAGTCTGTCTACCACAGCCTGTGGAGGTCCACAGCGGACCCAATATCCACCAGCATTATAATCCTGACAAATCTACTGGGGTAATTCTGATCTCTGTGATACAAGAAAAACAGTGAAGTAAGACAATCTAGCAGAGAATTCTTCACTTGAAACCAATCTGTCCAGCACTTTAGAAAGCCACTGTGGCAATATGCGCTGAAACACAATCCTATGCTCCATTTTTTCCATTTGTAATTTATTTTGAGCCAGTAAAAAATGTCCAAATTTTTGTGTTTTGGGTTTTTTTGGGGTTTTTTTGTGGTTTTTTTTTGGTTTTTTTTTGGTTTTTTTTTGGTTTTGTTTTTGTTTTTGTTTTTTTTTGATTATGTGTTTAGTGACAGTGCCAACTTGGCCCATTTAAATTTAGTTGATATTTCAATAACCTTTTAGGACATATCCACTTTTCTTTTTTCCTCTACTGTGGCCAGTTACATACAACATTCAATTCACAAAATAAGATTTGAAATGCTATCCTTTGAAGAGAGTAATAAAAGAATATTATCAATTAAATTTCAAGGATAAATTTGCTGACATTTCCATAATAAAATGTTGGTTTCTCAATATGATTCATTTTTTCATAGGTAGTCTGACCCAAAACTCACTGAAGTCAATAAAAAGCTTCTTACAAACTCACTAGATTTTAGTTCAAGGCATGAAGCTGTTTCACCTGCAGAGCATTATTCAAAGGAAGTCATTATTCATATTAATTTTTTCTCTTAAAAGAAGAAATAAAGACAGGCACCTTATCCAGATTCAAAAGCAATTCAAGATGAGAACTAAAAATAGAATCCAATCTTAGTGATAATAGAAATAGTAGAAGCATTAGGGACAATACTGAATAATGGTACAGAACTGCATAATAAAGAAGGAATGGATAATTGTGTGTATTGCTCCTGAAGATATATTCAGATTAAAGAATAATTTATATTGTATTTTTATATGAAAGTCTCAGATTTTGCCTGTCTTTTTATTGGAATTCTCCTTCATGTTGTGAAATAAATGCATGAAGTCTAATCTGTCTTTACAAAAACAATTTTATTTTCTACATTATATTCAAGGAAAAGCAATATGAGATAATCTTTGTATATGGTTGAGTCCTGTACTCATTAAGACTCTGTAAATAACACTTTTCTTATCACATCATTCTTTAAAGCAACTTACAGAAAATTACACTGCAAATGTATTAGTTTTTCTTTTTCTACAAAAAAATATCGTGTAAATGTGCATGAATATGTATCATCTGTACTGATTCTTTGCAGCTTTAATTCTCAAATCTTGTATTTCCATTCAGTTGAATTCTCCTTGCTGTAGATATAGGATTGTGAAGTCTTATAAGCCCAAGATTTTGAGAAAATGAGTGTATCAAATGTCAGTACTTAAAAAAAGACTCATTAAGTTTTTCATAGACTTGGACATATTTTCAGTTGTAGATGTTCTTGTTTGTATCAAAACCGTGTGTCTGTCTGGTGGGAATTTTGTGGATATATGACAGCTGATCACAATTTTCCACATCTTTCAGTGGCTAACTGATGAGTGCACCTTAATCCAGTATATTCTGGAAAATAATTATACAAATTATACATTATATTATTTGCAGATAGTTTTTCAGGGTTCAGTTTTCTCCAGCACATTGTCCTCAGCACTTTGAGTATCACTGTTAGCTCAATTGGCCAGCAAACTGAAAAATTTTTTATCTATTTACCCATTGTTTCATAAAGGAAGAATCCCTACACTGAAGATAAATTGGTATTATGGCCCTCACCACACATTTAAAGCCAAAACAAGTTGAACATACTATGTCATTGAATGTCTGGTTTCATTACCAGCAACTGCATGATGCATTAAGTTAATTCCGTTCTGATATAAATAAGCAAAGTTATAAATAGCTGAGATTTTATCGGATTTTCGATATTTCTGTAGGTAATTTTGGGATTCTGCTTCCTTGAGTCCTTTTGTCATTTCTTGAATGAACTAGTGCAAGTTTTCCTAAATGATAATCAAACCTAATATTTTTATTGACTCAAGGGGTTAATTACCTTCATTTTGCATTGTCAATCCTCATTTCAAATTGTTCTTACTTCTGAGGAACTTTGAGAAACTTCCTAATGAAGTTTATATGCTCTTTTCTATATGACCCAGATAATTAACTTTGTTACAAGGTCAGCTACTCACCATTACAACACTTACAATCCTATCGCAGCTTTGGGGCACTTTGTGTTTGTGAGCATGTGTGCGCAGAATATTTGAATTTATAATATTTGAGAGATGCACATGCATATTATAAGAAAATATTTATTGTATTTTGCATACAATAAATATATAAAATTTATATTATTTTCATGTTCTCATAAATCTCAATACAGATAGGTACAGTTTACTGTAATGAAATTACTTTTCGATGTGGCCTTCTCTTTTTTAGAACACATAGACATTTTGAGTTTTCACTTTTACCATTCCATTGTAGCAAAGCAGGAGAAAATTTAGCAGTATTTGAAGATGGAATATGAGGATTGCTTTAACTGAATGAAAACAGGAACACTGTTTTTGCAGAGTGTAATTTGCAAATTGACAAAATGATTTCTTTGTCCTTGTAGGCAGACTCGGGAGACTCTCATGACTGCCCACCAACAGAGCTCCACTTTTTGGGAAGTGAAAAGACAAGCAGGGCAATATATAAGAATGAACTTTACACTGGAGAGGATACTACATGTCCTAATCTTCCTTTCCAACTAACCTTTATCTATCTCCGTATTTGAACCACAGAATTTCCCCACTGCAATGGTTTCAAACCACTGCTTTAGAGAGCTGTTGAGCGAGAGACTCCAAAAGAAAAGAACACAATTTATTGTGGATACTTCTTTTACTGAGTAGAGGTTTTTATAGACTAAATTTTCCATTTATGGAGTAGGACTACATGCTTAATTTATAAAATCAGTAATTACTATGTACTATGGATTGTGAAAATTCATTAATTAATAATCGCACTATTCATCTTCTACAGAAGAAAAAAGGAATTGATAGTGTGGATGGGGAGCATTGTGGGAGATACAGTACACAAGGAGCCAGTGGTCATTACTCTATTTGGATTCACATTTAGGGCTTGAGAAGCTAGGATGCAAATAAGGTAGTCTGTAAATTAGATTTGGGAAAGGTAGGCAGTATGTGGCAATTGACCTGAGAGGGCACATGCCTGTGTTGCAGAATGAGTGCAGCCAGTGCAGCACAGCACAGCCCCTTGGGCAGCTCCTAGTCACTCATGCAAATATGTGTGGCCTTGCCTTGGTCTGACAGCGCAGCAACAAGTCCTTGTGACAGCTTTCTTTAGAATAGTTTCCTTATGAGGGAATTGGATGGTAGCTCAAAGGACCAAAAGGGAGAGCTTCTCCCCATGGTTAGGATCTGTTCTCATTTTCACTGTGCACCAAGAGAAAATTCAAATGGGCCTTGTTCAACGTTGCATAAACAGGTGCCCAGAGGGAAAGAAGGATTACTTACTAACTATATTCCTTCTCTTATTTATGTCTTTTTAAAGCACTTACCATATTAAGGCATTTTTTGCCAGTCTTTCTTACTGAGATGCATAAAAGAGCCCTGCACCACCTCAGTCTCACCTCACCCCCGTCCCCGGTACAGAACAAAGTGTCTTTGCCAACTGTAGGAAGAAAACAGAAGACACAGCTGTGTACTTTATGCTTTTGAACACTGGGAGCATAGAAAATGCATGTATTTGTAATGGCTACAAGAGAGAAACAAAGTTGCATATCATGAATTTCTGCCTCTCAAAGCAAAGCTCTCCACAATGCTCAACAAACTTATCCATTCTCTAGATGTAGCTCCATAACAAAGTCTACAGAAAATGCTGGGTCTTGCTAGTTATCCAGTTCATATGAAAATGGCCACATTTGCAATTTACTTTTAAGGAAAATCAATCTCAATGACAGTAATCTTAGAAATTTAAATTTAAATACATCAGAAAGATTAAACCACCAAATATACTCCACCATTTCTGGCCAGGAAATTTCTGTTGTTCGAAGAAACAAATTTCATACTCTCTAAAATGGAATAATGTTTTGCAGGGAAGTGTGGTCTTAGCTCTCACTAGATAAATAGTGGTAAATAAAATGAAGTAAGTAGTGATGAGATTAGTTTTGTCCTTTTGTTTACAAGCTAAAAGATAAATCAAGTAACTTTTAAAAGACAGTCTATACTGGAGACAGAAGTAGGATTCCAAGCAGCACTGACCAGACCCCAAAAAACCAATGACATCTGAAAAATCACAGAATCTCTTTTACACTGTATAATATTATAACTCAAATAAATCTGAGGACATTGATCATCTTATCAAGGAGTTATTTCAATGAAACAATAGTACTGGCTTTTTTATTGTTATGTTCTACTGACATAGAATGCTATGAAAGTAATTTCGTGCATGTTTGAATAGGTGCTGAGTTTATGGAAAAATATATAATGTAAAGGTTATAAGATGAAACAACATATAGGTAATGTAACTGTAAAAGTAAATATTGAGAATGGAATAAAATTTAGATTTTTATATGCTTTTTAAAAAAATCTAAATGTAGAATATTTTCTGTTGCTCAGAGATTTGGTTTGCTATATGGACTTTTTGCTAGTTTTCTTCTGCATTTCCAGACACACTTCTCAAGCTGCTCACCTCTTCATCAAGCAATCATAATTGATGCATTTTCTACACACATAGAAATTTATATGTTGATACAGAGGAAGGAAGAAGGGAGATGATCAAGAGAAAATTCTGAACTTTCTCTCCTCTGATACCAGAGTTCCTTTCTGCACCAAAATGGAAAAATCTGCTCAGATTTTTAATTCTGGAAATAATTTTTTACATTTCTTCTGAATATATGTGTGTATTAACATGTGTTAAAAAAGCAATCTCTTCAGTAAAATATAGAGAAGTTATAGAAAATTCTTTAATATAATTTGCAAAGGAAAGAGGAATGGGAGAGTGGATCTATTTTGTTATAACAGCAGATGTGTCACTGTCCTGTAGCAGTCAGGGCACGAAATACATGAAGCCGCTCTGTTGTTCAATATTACATCTAGTCCAGTTATGAATACATAGTTTATTAACATGTCATGTGATAAAGAAAAAAAAAATACAGACCAATACTTTATATTCATCAACTAGATGTTGGTGTGCCTGTTAATAGGACTGTTTATTGACCTTAGTGATAGTGCTGAGTAAAGTAAAAACTTTAGCGGACAAGTGCAGGTTTAAATTCAGATTTCTACAAGTTTATCTATCGATTAATGATGTCCATGGCATGAGATTTTTTTTTCCCCAAAGCTATTTAAAAATTAAAAAAAAAAGTATGAAACTGGAATTTACAATAATTACACACCAGTTATACACCTGACTGTTAGATATCAGTCAAAACTGATGTATTAACATAATGTATGCCCCACTCACATAGCAGATTTTAATTAGTGATTAAGGAAATTATGGCTCCAATAATATGCATTTCCTTTTTGGATATTTTCACTCTTTGCAATGGTGTCAAGCTATAATTCTAAAAAAATGTTCACTTTAAAACTTCTACCTCAGAATCTTGTTGGAAAGAATCTGTTAGAAGATAAGCAAAACAATAGAACATATATTTTAGTTTGTTGGTTGGTGGGGTGTTTGGGGGGATTTCCTGATAAAAGTGTATTGTTTTTATAGGATAGGGAAGTATTATATGCAAAAATGCAACACATTGTAATGAGATTAGTTCCTTAATTTGATCCAATGAGTGAATATCTTTAAAGTCAGCTGCAAGACTGATTTTGCAGCTTGTTTATGAGACTAGAACCACAGAATCTATGACTCCTCTTTGCTCAAGGTCAGGTAAGTATATTTAGATTAAGACATTATTTCATCTTCCCCAACACTGGACACTTCCCCAGCATTGAATAGATAATATTCAGGTGGGGTGCAGGGCCATCTTGTCTAAATTACTTTTCACAATAAAGGATGTAGCAGATGATTCTTGAGGTCCCTTCCAATTTAATCTTCCAGGTATTATATTCTTTAGTGCCTTTCTTATTTGACATAAATAAGAACTTTATGATTGGAAGAAAAACCATAACAGTCTAGGTATTAATTTTAATTTAAATTGTACCTAATGTTGGTATTGCAAATCTGGGTATCCTTGGATAATATGGTAATATTACCATTCAATTCTTCTCTTTTTTAAACTAAAATTTAATTGGTTTCGGTTCCCTCTGCAAGGTGTCTGATAACATGTTATGACCTTTTCATTATGAAATTTTCAACATTTCCACAGGACTGCAAGTGTCATTTCTGACAACTACTTCAGATAAATTGATATTTGACCTTCTGTTCAGTGTTCAGAATATGCTTAGAAGTAACAATGGAGCCATTCTTGAACACACTGATAATAAGGGTGAACAACAATGAGGTGAACTTAAACAGAATTGATGAAGGTGAGTTCAATAAAAGCCACAAAAAATGTGATGGTACATGGCAGCCATGCAATGTATTCCTTAAAAACACTTTTAATTTAATCAAGTGGTTCCAGAAAAATTCTCTGATTGCTAGCTCTAAAGTCTTCTTGGCACACAGTTCTGTGTTATTTTAACAGATATCTTGAACACTAGATTTTATGGATTTCAGAGGACAATTCTTTCCACTGGAAATGAATTTTATGTACATTTCTTAATTTGAAGAGTTCCTGAAGGTTCCATGGTGGGAACTCATGACCTATTCTAATGATGTGGTATCCTTGAATACAGAGGCTTTTCTCCAGCTGATACAATTTGCCTAAAGTGAAGATCAGTCAGGACTTAAAACAGCTGCAATTAATCCTGTTGAGTTCTAGAGCTATCAGAGGGTAGAGAGGGTTCTGTTCTTTTTCAAATAAAAAAGTGGAATAATATTTACATTAATACAGGGCTTCAAGGACTGGAATCTCCTGCCAGAAGTTAGGTTTGAAAAGCGACAGTCTCACATAAAAGTGAGATTAAGATTTAAATTTCATCTGAAACCTGAGCTTTATGCAATAAGGAATTTATATGATACTTACATTAAGCTTACAGAAATAAAAGAAAAACTGTATTATCTATCCAGGATAAGTGTTGTAATTAAAAATTAATGTCACGTGCATTTTATTACTAAAGTTTTTAAGGCATTGATTGCATTTAAGTTCTGATACCTAATTTAAATAAAATTGAAAATACTGGAATAAAAGCTTATTTGAAATAAGGATGCATTTTCATAGCTATTTAGGAAAATATGTAAAAAATTTTGAAAGCTTAGGATAGTAGTATTTGTTTTGGCTAATCATTAGATTATTTATAATGAAACATATAATGAAACAAATTCTAAGAAAATAATTTCGTAATAGAACTTTCCACAAAATATATACATGTCTTTAACTGAAATAAAAAAATCAATTGCAATTACAGATAGGAAAATAATTTAAGAATATTTCTGATTTCATCTAAGAAAAAGGACATGACTGTCAAATACATGGTCAGTAAAGAAAACTAAAGGTTTCTGTTTTAGTGGAAAGGGAGCCTTGGAGTCTTTTTTCAGCACTTTTATGTTTCAAAAGGGAGTAATTAACTCAGAAGGGCCAGAATTACTCCAAGGGTGCAAAAATTCTACATTACACAACTGTGCACCACACTCTTCCAAGAGTCATGAGGTTGATTGCCTATTCACACAGATAAGTTGTGCTACATAACACGGTTTCTCAGGAAAATTTCTCTCTTCCATATCAAAATGACATTTTAACTTCTGGGGGTTTTAATACCCTTTTTACTACTTTATTTTCTGCTCTGCATATTGATTTTTCTAACCTTTTGACAGGAGCTTTACTTGCCTTGTCTTTGTGCATAATTCTTTTAAATTACATTCAGACCACAAGACAGATTCTAATCTCCATTATACAAAAATACAGCAAATCCATTGAAGTTAACGGAAATGTATGAGATTCAAAGTCTGATTCTGATCAAAAATAGACCTATTGGCTTCTAGTAGTCTAGCTTTTAAGCCAGGGAAAAGCACAATGGGCCAAGATCATTTCCAGTGGAACTACAATAATGTCTGCTGACTTTGAATAGAAGAAATCCAACATTTTCTTTAAAACTTTTACTTAAACTCATTTTCTTTCCTCTGAAAAATGGATCTTAAAAGTTTAAATATTTTGAAGATATGATGATAATTACTGTCATAAGTCTGCCAGTAACTTTTAAGGACCTTCCCTAACTGTGGGTCATGTGCACATAATTTTGCATCCCAGGATTTGGTTCCCTGTCATGTAGTTCAAGTGACCTACTGAATGTATCATTTTACCCTTTTTCTCAGCATGTCATCTTCCTATTGGAAAAAAGGTCATAAAAGTCAATGATGTGAAGATCCAGCCTGAAACTCAGGTAGCAGCCACTTAGGATAAGCACTTGCATTCAAAACCTGGAAAATACTCCAAATATTAAAAGCTCAGAGAGTGCCCATGATTTGCCCTTGGTGAAACCATACTGACTGTCTCTGCTCACTTCCATGTTTTGGCACATCTTCCAGCAGGATCTATTCCACCTTCTCAGAGGACACAGAAATGACAGTATTAGACAGGGCCCTCCTTATTATCCTTTTCAAAAATGAGTGTGACATTCCCTTGTGCCAGTCACTGGGGACTTTGTCTATTTGTCATGATTTTTCAAACATGATAGACCAATGAAATGATTGTAGGCCATACCTACAGTGCCTTGCTTCTTTCTAAAAATAGGAAAGATGTTGAAGTTTTTGGAGTCAAGAATCAGAAGTTTTAGTGAGACTGTCAATGCTTAGGCTGTATTTCAACACTAATGTACACACTTGGCAATTCCACAGCAAAGAAAGAGTAATCCCTTAAATTTTTATATAACATTTTACTATCTCATATAATTACTGATTTATGCAAATATAATTCTTAATCTTAAAACCACTTATAAGTTATTAACTTCGAGAATTCCACTTAAAGCATGACTGCACTTCTCTGGGCTTAATAATTCTGAAATGACTGAAACTTTAGGATTAAGTTTCAGGGATCTTTAGTACAAAGAACAATGAACAAATCGTTTCATTTATCATCAATGGAGCATTTGAATCAACCATAAAACCCCCACTATTTCAAGTCAAGGTTTATTTAGAATTGCAGTCATCATTATTTATCTTTTTATTACATTTTAATCTGGAGTATGCATGTCAAGGAATTTTCCTGTGGAAAAGATTTCTTCCTCCTCTTATAAGGGTATTCATCATAAGCTTTTGCAGCAGATATATTATTCTGTACATGAGCATAAATGGCCTTTTCCTTAGGTCTTGCAAGTACCCTGTATTTAATTTAGGAGAATATTCTCTGGGAAAATAAACAAAAATAAACAATCAAACCCTAACCAAACAAATCCATGAGTCCTTGTATTATTTTAAAATTACACTCTCTATGATGGTTTACACCTCTCTGCTGAAGCAAATATGTTTTAGTATTTAACAATTTTTAATACTGTATAATTTTTTTTTTACTCTTCATATACACAGTTGCATTACAGAGGATGTTTTTACTCAGGCCTATAGTGATTGGATGAGGAACTCAAAAAGGGAACTTACCACATTCTTGACTGATATTTTAACTAGATATTTGTGGCTTATGAGACACAGCATTCCATCATTCCCTCAGATTGACTATAAGATTGAAAATCTCCACCATATCAAGCCTCATTTTTCCTCAGTTATACACTTAAACACTTTTATTTAGATTGCAGAATATAAATTTCAGCACAATTTCCAGTAAGTCATTAGTAAGTCAACATTAAACTTTTGGTACCAAAAATTTTGATGTCTTTTCACATAGCTATCTCATCTAGGACCATAAAACACCCTCTAGGAAGTGGAGTAGGAAGCAGACAATTTTCATTTTTCACTTGTTGGTTTCTTTTTTCAAAATTTTTCAGAAAGTTCCTGAAAGCTTCTGGTCGAACATATTGGGAAATTATATGAGCCAGTGATAAAAAACCCTCTATCTCACTGCAGAACTTCACCAGGATATTTCATATGTGAACAGACGGCTGAAAGAACTTGGTTTAATTTCTGATGAAGAGAGGTTGATACTTAGTAATGCATTTTAGATTGACTGTGCAATTTCCATAAAGATGTTTCCTAGTAAACCTTTCAACAAAAGTACTGTTCTTCCAAATGATTTTGAGATCTCTGACAAAATTAAACCAATGAATGAAACAACCAACCTAGGCAAACAGCATAAATGCTGTTTCAATTAATTATGTTTCCATGATTAACCAATACCTCCAGTACATTATCCAAGAATTATTTTGCTGATGGTTTGTTATGGACAGAGTTGGTAATACTGATCAGACTTGGGCTTTTTTTTTTTTTTGTTGTTTGTTTGAAGTATAGAGACACTTTTAGAAAATCCTTTTCAGAGCTTTTCTTACTAGATAGCTGTATACCAGAGAATAATCATTTGTAATGTTCAGTATTTGGACTTTGTATTTCCCAAAATCTAATTTAGTTTCCAAACCTAAAACTTCCACTGAATTGGAACAGTGAAACAATTGCTCCAAGCTAAATTAGATTTGTTAACTCTTCTCAATAGAACAAGAATACAAATGATGTCTTAGAAATGTGTGTAGAGTCTAGCAGACACTACAACATAACTTAAAAACAAAATGCTACCAAATCCATTAGCACTTGTTTACATATAAAATGATAAAATAATTTGAATGCTTAAATTGCCCCATTGTTTTGGGGGTTTTTTTGGTTTTGTTTTTTTTTTTTCTTAATATGACAATATTCAGTTTCAGGAAAAAAACCCTCAATGGACATTGCATTTGGTAACCTTTCTATTGATTTTTCCAGCTTCTAGCAGTACTGTTTCTTTTCAAATGTTCACCCTATTATTTCAACATCTGTGTGATAACTGGTTTAACAGACAGAGCACCAGCTTCTAAAGTGCCCTGAATTCATAGATTATACAATTTAGCATTGTACTTTTGGGGGAAAACTCACTTAAACCTTGTTCAGGGATGGACTCAGCTGCCAGAGTAGGAAAAACCAACAGGACTGATATAAGCTGTTACTGGTTAACTTGGCTTATTGTCTGCAAAGTGTCCTGTCTACATAGAGGTTTGTTTCATACTGTCTGAAATTTTGATCTGTGTTAATGAACCCAATTTGGAAGCAGGTTTTCTGGAATGGAGAAATGAGAAACATTAAAACAAAATGATGTGGGTTGAAATTCCAGGCTGTAAGACTGTTCTGTATCTGGCATTATTTTCTCTGTTGACTCTGAGTACACAAATAAATCTATGAGTGTTCTTGTGTATCTCAGCTACACTAGTATCATCTAGACCACTCTTTCTATTCCCATTATTTATAATCAAGTGCCATGCTCTGCAACAGCCCAAGGCAGGTTCATGTAGTTGAGCTCAAAACATGATTATTCAGCAGATGTGCCTCTTGTTCTGTGTGGCTCATGCTAATGTCTTAGATTTTAATGAATCACAGAGCTTGAAGAGAGTCCAGGCTCATCTGGAAAGCAGTCTAATGCACAAGAATCAGTAGGGATAAATAAAGGGAAAGGGGACACAGCAGTGATCTGGCACCACAGCATGGAAGAGAGGTTGAGCTGAGTTATGCCAATATTAGGGAAGATAAAGTTAAGAGCAGATACAACCTTGCCTGAGGCTTGAATGGCATTTTTGGCAGAGTTATAATCACTGAACTACATCCTATAAAAGTCATACAGCAGTTCTTGCAAATTGTTACATACAGCACCTTTCAAGAATAGACATGTTTCATGAGTTAATCTAAGTTATCTGCATCAGAGTGGGGTCTCTCAGATTTGAGCAAGTGTGTGAATTTAAAAATCTGCTTTTCCACTCTGTTTGATTTGTCTGCATGCAAGAGATATAATTTGATGGAAACAAACTGCCCATAGATGGACATAAAATAATCATCCTTATAAAAATAAATCAGTATGCTATATATATAATGTATAGGATGAACAACATATGTGTATGTTTTTGAAATAAGGTCATAGTAAAGAACAGTTCTGTGGAAATCATGCACTTTTTTTTCTCTCTATGATCAGTCCAGCTCCTGGGAGCTGTAATCTTTTCAGACTAGGGCAGGATTCCTGAATTTTCTTACACTCTTCCAGGTAAGTAGAATGCCTGAAGGTCTTGGACACCACAATTTCTCTAAGCTACCAGGCAGTATATTAAACTATGTAATAGGAAGGCCTGCAAGGGCTCCATAAATTCTGTTTTTCAAAGTCTAGGGGAATTTTTTTTTTTTTTTTGGCATCAAAATTTGTAAAATCTTTTTGATGGAAATATGTTTAGTTCAGGAGTCTGAAAACATCCATGGCTAAGCAGACCACCCTAGTTAACAGGTGTTCCAGGCATACTTCCTTTTCTCAAGAAGAATCAGAAATGCTTCAGTTATGATTATGAGACACTCTCAATGTACCTTAGAGTCTAAAAAAACCCTGAAGCAGACAAAAACGCTTTAGGCTATTAATATAAAGATTCAATAGTAATAAACATTGAGGATGTCAAAAGAAAATAGTCCAAATTACTGAAAGCGAAGTAAAAAACAATACCTCTTATAAAAAACACAAGGCAAATATTCAATCTATTAAAAATTATGCAAGATCAAACCTTATGGCTGGGAAATAAGAATAATTAGTCTCTACATTATTTTCCTGAAGTGGTGGCATTTTTTTCCATTGCAGCTTAACAGGCCATTTATAAAAAGTCTCTTTGCTAAAAACTTCCCAAATATATTCTTTCAGTTCTAATTGTTATTGATTTCCATACAAGAAGATAATAATATTTTAGCATATATTTTTAATGTACAATGGTGTGTCTTATGCTCACAATAATCACTCTGGTATTTTTTGTTATTCCCATGCTGACTGGGTGAATGTCTTTTTTAGCTGTAAAGGTGGAAATGAAGATTTTGGCTCTCTTAAACTCTAAAGCACTCATTAGGAGCATAAGATTTTTGAATTAAAAAAATTTGCCACTAGTTACTGAAATATATTTCAGAAAGAGGTAAGGCTAAAGACACCAAAAGAAAAGAAACAGGATTTATTTATTTCATGTTAAATAATAAATATACAGCTCTAAGGAAAATCAGGGTATGGAACAAATTTCTAGAAAGTTTATAGATACTCAAGATAGACTAACATCTGTGCAAAGGACATTAAGCTCATCTGTTTGATCTAATTATATTTAGTCTATTTCTCATACAATAACTATAAAATGTTAAAGACAGTTGATTAGTTCCTCCAGTATTTGCTAATAAAACACAAATTTACTTCTTGCGTTTATAGAAAAGAAGATCTGTAAAGGACCAAAAGTATCTATACCTGACAACAGGCATTGAACCTAACTGCCTAGGTTAGTTTTGGGGACTGCCTCTCTGGTCAGTTCCCCCACTTCCACCGAAAACCAGACCAAACCAAAATACAAAGCCAAACAAATAAAAAACCCAAACAAACAAACAAAACAAAACAAACAACAACAACAATAAAAAACAAACAAAACTAATCAAACCTAACAAAACCCTTGCAAAAGAAACCAACCAAACAAAAAAACTCAAAAATCTTAAACTAAACTAACAGCAAAACCTTCAACAACTCAAACAAAAGAGATAGAAAGGAAAATGTTCAGCAATGCCCTGCTGGAAACACATGTCTATGGTCCCCACAGAAAAGTGGCTTTTCCTGGGCATTCTCTTCATATTTTGTGAATTTTATTAGTCTCCCTTCTGGCTGCTCCTGCTCATTATGTTGATGGCATTGACTGAAAAATACTTTGAGAGGGTGCAGAGGTTGCATATTCTCACTGGATACTAAGTTCTCTGTGTAAATTTTATATGAACAATTGTTATGGTTTATTTATTCTTATTGGCTGTTTAAATTGTTAGCAATTGCTGCTGCTATCTACCAAGCTGTATGTGAGTCCAGGGGTATGAGGGCACGAGCACTTCAGGTACAGGAGTACAACACTGCAATAGCAGACAAAGAGGAGGTGTGGGTTTACGAAATAGAAGTGAAAGGCATGCTGCAGGATTACAGGTGGTGGGCTATGGAGCTGCACACAGAAGGAGAGGAACCCTGGCCTTACAAAGGTTAACACCACTTTCTTTACAGAGATGTCTTACAGGTGTAATCATTAATATTTCCAAAGTACTCTTTAGTCCTTGGCAATCTTGCCTTAAGGATTAGGAATTGTAGATAAAGAATACTGATGTTACTTGAGCTCTACTAAAATAAAATTTAAAGGTCTATCTTGACACAAAAATCTATCCTGTAAGTGGGTTAAACAATTCCTTTAAAAGGTTCTCTGAAATGTGTAGACATGGAATCACAGGATATTCCCAGATGGGAGAGCCACAAGGATCATCAAGCCCAGCTCTTAAATGAATGGGCCCCACGGGGATTGAGCCCCAACCTTGATGTTATTACCACCATGACCTATTGCCCTAATCTCAGGGTTAAGATTTTATTTTTATTTTTTCTTTACATCTAGGAATTTCTTCATTGTATTTGTTTATTTCTTATTCATACTTATTTCAACATATATTATTCCTCCTTCTTCATACTTTCTTTGCATCTTCACCTTTTTACCCTTGTGTTTCTGAGAAATACAGACAGATTAAATCTGAGGGGGGACTTTTGGAAGCCAAGGCAATGACAGCTTCAAATTTGGTTCCAGCTACAGAGACAGATGAGGTTGTTCAGTGCCTCATACTGCTGAGTTTTCAGTACTTCCAAAGGTGAAGATTCCATATCCCATCTGGACAGGCCATTCTAGTATTTGTCTGGTGTCATCATGAAGACTAATTTCTTTATTTTCAAATGGAATGTCCCTTACTGCAATTTTTCTTTGCCTCCTTTGCCTTTTGCTGTGCACTTCTGAAAAAAAAAAGATAAAAAAATCTGTTTTTTCTATGAGTGTTCATTATGTAGTAAAAGGAAACAAGTCCCCTTAGCTCATGCTTCTTCAGGCTGACTAAACCCAGTTCTCCCAGATTACCTGATATGCCATGTGCTCCAACCCCCCTGGCTGAAGCTGTAAATGCCCTGCTGCTTATAAGGATTCATTGTGAGACCCTGGAAAGCCCTGTCAAAATCCCTATGCACTTTTCCAAATCTTTATATGAAATGGTGTCTTCAAGGCTGGTTGGTTCCTGGTTTTTCTAATTCTGTCTGACACACTGTAGAACTGGCTGTTATCCAGAGATGTAACAGTGCCTTATAATTTCCCAGGAAGCCCATGTAAAATTTCACTGTAATGTTTGTACATACCTTGAAACCTTATATGCTATGGTTTACCTATCTCCCAGATCTTCTTTTATGTCTTTTTTCCTTGTTGTTTATTTGTTTGTTTGAATCTATCTAGGGGTTGACTAGATACACATTTCTATTTACATCTGTGTCTCAAGTAGCCAAGGTTACCAAAAATATGCATTCTGTATTTTTTGTACATCATCCAGTCTATTTTACTGTCCATTATAAACTCACAGCTGAAGCACAACTGGGGTGTTTTGCCTTGGTTCATGGGAAGGGGGATGTGTGGCATCCCTTTAAAACTAGGGAACACACACAATCAGAAAGCTCTTTTGATCACTCTGGGTTCCTGAGGGGGCTGCTTTGGGCAGCTCTCCAAGTCACAACCTGAGAAGCTGAGGTGGCACAAGGCAGAAGCTCTTCTGTTCTCCCCAGGCTTTGAAGAATTTTACAATGCCTTCAGTGTTGCTGCCGCCTGCCATTTGTTGGGGGTGTGAGGAGGAACCCACTTCACCAGTTCCAGCTGTGCCCGCAGCCTCTGCACCACGCTGGGAACTTGGACCCTCTTTCTGTAAGTTCCAGCTGCTGAGAGGGGGTCGGTGCTACAACACCTGGGAAGTTTCTGTCAGAGGCCTTGCAGCATTGACTCATTTTGGACAAAAATTTGTTCTTCCATGGTTTTGTTTTGTCCCTGTTCTGTATTGGTTGTTATTTGGGTGAGGAGGGAGTTCTGGAACCTCAGAGGCTCAGTTGCTGTGCTGTTTTCCTTGTTCTCTCTTTTGGCCACATGGTCCAGAGTATGGGGATTCCCTGCCATCTCGTCTTTGTCTTCTGGGCCACACAGGCTGCTATGCTGGCCACCATCTTGGGAGTAGGGAGGGGGCTTTCATGCCATCTTGGTTTTGGTGTTCCTGGGGATCATGCATCCCAGCACTATTGTTTCTATTAGTTTTTCCTGTTATCTTGGTTGTTGCTATTTTCTTTTCAGTAAAATGGTATTTTATTCACTTGTATCTTCTTGCATCTATCTCTCCTTATTAATGAAAGAGGAGGTAAAAAAGAGGTAAACAATTTTGCTAAAAAGGAGGTAAACAATTTTGGAGTCTCCACCCTGTAGAACTGTTTTAAACTAAGACAGTCTGCTATTTATCTGATGCTTTTCTTCAACTCTGCTATGATGAGAGTTTTGTGTATAAGCAGGTTTTTGCCATATGAGAACAAAATGCACATGTTGTAGGAACAGGCATAAAGACACAATGATGAATAAGAATTCTTTATCTCAGTCTTTGCCTGGGCTGCATCTTTCTCTAAGCTTGATGCAATATTTTATCAAATCTCTCTGCTTAACTGGAGCTAAATGCTTGGTTAATGATATGGGACCTGTTTTAACACCTAAAATTTCAGACAAATCTTTGATTAGTTAAGCTGTAAATAGCAATTTCATCTAAACCAATGTCAAGCACTGCCATATCCTTCAGCTGTTCCACTGGTTATATCCAGCTTTCCTGATGATCCATTTCTGTTGGTTACCTTAAACTTTGTAGTGAACATATCTGAAATATCTTGCTTACTACAAAAGACTCTCCTGTGTGAACAGTTAGTGCATTAAAACCTTTACTTTTTTCTAATGTCATTCCCTGATTCAAGGCCAAGGTCCAGTGACCTTGCAGGCTTGGTATTTGTCTGTTCTGACTTTTTTCATTTGCATTGCTGAGAAACATGGGCCTTCACAGCCCCATGTATTTTTTAGTCACACATTCCCAATGTCCTCTGGCTAACACCAGGGCTAAGCATCTCTTTCAAATGGTGTGAAAGTTTGCTTCGGGCAAGTAAGCTTTTTATCCACAGGATATGACATGTAGAGTTTCCTTTTCCATTTACATGAGAGTTATACAAATCCTTCTGATCAATCACAGAGCTTTCAGTGAATCCACAAGAAGAGTGAAATTGGGTTACTTGGGTTTTACCTTTTATTTTTTGCTAATACTATTAATAGAGTGTAGAACAACCTTATCCCATGGGGCTCCAATCCTACAGGGTCCTTCCTCTCACTCTTTCTATAATGCAGTAGGTTTGCATGCTTGTCAAATTTTGTGAAAATCAAATTCAACAGCAGAGGAATTTGGGAGTAAAGCACCAATAGGAACCATGGTAAGGGCCTCTTATACCAATAACAATGTAATTTAAAGACAGATGGAGAGGCTTGAAAAAGCATGTTGTGCTGCATTTTTTTTCTATTGATTTTTTTTTCCCAATTACATGAATATCACAGCTAATTCTGTTTAAAATTCTGTATTTACAACCTGGATTTTTGTTTGTTTGTTTGTTTTTTGTTTTTTTTTTGGTTTTTTTTTTTCTTGTAAAATCCATTGTAAATCTCATTATAACTGTTAAAATATTGCCGTTAAAATTTTGGTACAAATCTCCCTACCAGTATGCTGATTTATATGTTAAAACTGTATTCTTCAAATAATTTTGCTCTTTTGCTTCAAGTGCAGTAGTTCTCTAACAGAAAATATATAAAATAATACAAGAAAGTGTGCCACTTATAAATAAGCAATGACAAAGCCTGCATAAATTAATGGCATTAAATCATAAACAATCTTTTGGTGAAGCTTAGATGAGTATCTAACCAAAGTTATCTCTTTTCTTGACTGGGAAATTGATCTACTAAGGAAAATATCCTTTGCTTCAGTAGAGTTTCATGCTGTGATGGATGAGTTTTGGCTACTAGACAAACTCCTACCCAGAAACTCACTCACTTCCCCTCCTTCATGAGAATGAAGGAAAAAAATTGGGGAAAAAAAAATGGAATGAGAAATTTGTGGGTCAAAATAAATATAAGAAATTGCTTGTCGTATCTGCTGTGGATAAAACAGATGTTAACTTGGGAAAATTAACCTTTTTTTGCATATAATCACTTAAGTGAGTACAAAGTTGGTAAAAAAAAAACCATTAAAGGCTGGCCATGTTTAGTGAGCCAACAAGGTTTAAATTAGGAGTTCCCATTCATCTGTTAGCTGTAGAAGAAACAGGTACCTCAAGAATGTAACACAGTGCACTAGATTAGATGTAGTCTGTCAATTCCCTGAAAGCACAGAGAATATATAAAAAATGCAAATGTTCTTTGTTGACTTTAAATAAGTGTTTATTGAAATTCTGGCAGCTAACTTTTTCTTAGTACCACAGAGGCCAGAACATACTAAAAAAAACATTAAATAGATCAAAGATTTTTGGCCATTTTCCGTTACTCCCTGCCTTTAACCCTTGTTTTTCATAACTTTCTTTTGCAGATTAGTCCTAAGTCCTGTCCTTATGAAAGTTTGTTCTTGATTAGGCAGAAAAATGAGACAGCTAAGGAGATGATCCAATTTTGGCAATTTGAATGCTTCCTTGGGAGAAAAAAAAATATATTTGAATACATTTTCATTACTGGAATAAATATTTCTACAAGGATAAAAACTGGACTCCATTAACAAGAGTATCTTTCATAAAAAACAAGAGTATTTTCGTACAATGAGAGGCTGAGCAAGCTGGAAGTGTTCAGCTTAGAGAGAGAGAGTACTAAAGGGAAATCCCATCCATGCATATAAATATGTAATGGAGTGTAGAAAAGCAATGGCACTGATGGGCTTTTCAGTGGTGCCCAGTCAGAGAACAAGAGGCAATAGCCACATATTGACATTCAGGAGATTCCCTCTGAACACAGGAACACAGGAAAAAAAATTACTTACCTCTTGCTACTAATATACTTTTAAATGTTGTTCTTATTGTCTGACAAAACACTGACCAGTTTCAACTCTAGATGATCTTTGGCCTTTCATGTCTCTCCCCTCTATATATCAACAACAGTTGTGTTATCTTCCTGTGAAGTTTAACTTCACCTCCAGAGATCATGAAACTTAATTTTTCTCTTGAGCTCTATAAGGAGCTCCCTGTTAAGCCAAGCTGATTGTCTGCCCTGATAGTCTGACTTAAGACACTGTGGAATTGCCTGTTTCTGTGGTTCTAAGAAGTATTTCCTAAAGACTGGCCAGCACTCATGAACTCCTAAACCCCCAAAACCAAACTCCCAGGGGTACTCTAAGGAATCCTCCCTTAATAGATTAAAGTTTGCTCTCCTGAAGTCCCGTGTAGCAAGTCTGTCGTCCTCTTTCTCTTTCTTGAAAAAAAAATTAAACTCACTCTTTGATCATTTCATGATCTCCATGGCCATGACAGACACCTACCATCACGTTCCCATGGAGTTCTTCTCTATTTACAAATAACATGTCCTAAAAAGATTATTTCATGGTTGGCTCTCTGGGTACTTTTGACAGGAAATTATCTTAGAAAAACTTAAAGAATTTCCAAGACTGGCTTTTTAAAGAAACATGATATTCCTGATTGTGTCTGGAAAGTTTAAATCTTCCTGAAGAACAAGCATCACTGATCCAGAGATTTCTCCTAATTGCCTGTAGAAAAATTCATCAGTACTTACAATTTGGCTGGGCAGTCTGTAGTGGATGCCCTCTAAAATTCTCCTTTGTTTCCCATTACCCTAATGTACACCCAGAGGCTCTCAAACACCTCATCACTAATTATAATGTCTGCACAATCAAACCTCTTCACTAAGTACAGTGCAAGACCTCCACCCCTCCTGTCCTGTCTATCCCTCTTGTCAGATGAGAGACACCTCCATCCCAGAACTCCAGTCATGGGTCTCAATCCACCAAGTCTTCCCAATACCAATGATATCAGCTCTAGAAGCTGACCAATGCTTCCAGTTCATTCTGTATATAGATTTTAATATAAAGCCCAGATTCTGGTTTAAGTGACAAGGACACCTTGAGATCATCCAGTTCAACTCCACCGCTTAGATAGGGTCATCTAGAGTATCTGTGTCCAGTTGGATTTTGAACACCTCCAGAGATGAAACCTGTGTGAGCAACTGGTGGCGTGGCCACACTTAAAAATAGATTGAACAATTGAACAGAGCTTAATGGGTTGGAATATAAAAAGTCCAAAGGCTGGGTTCTGCATCTAGAAAGGAGTTACATCAGGAACAAGTATAAGTGAGGAGAGGAATGGCTGGACCATTAAAGAACGCAGACCATCTGAAACACACGCGTACATTTTGAAATATTTATACATGAAGTTATAGGAAATACCCAGTGAGATATGACCTGTTCTGGTTTTGTCCAGGACAGGGTTAACTTTTGCAGCAGCCAGGAGGGGCGTGGCCAGAATGCGGGGTTTATTTGATACCGTCTCATGACATGCACAAAGGGGATGAAGGGGTGTTGAATTTTTTCTCATTTGCCAAAGTGTGCGGTTGGGTAGCGCAGAGTCCTGTGTGGTGAGCAGTCATGGGAATCACTCATTTGTCTTGTACATTTTAAGCATTGTTTGTATCTTTCAGTTTCTTATTTTGTTGTTGTTTCTAGTAAATAGTTTTTATCTCAATTGATAAAATTTACCTCTTTGTGCTTCCCATTCTCCTCTCCATCCTGCTGCTGGGGGAGAGGATGGGGAGAAGTGAGTGTGCAGGGTAGCATTGGGGTGTTTCAGTGGGAACACTAAGTTGGGAAACACCATGCCTAAACTACAACACCTGTTCTCATTCAGATGCTCATGTGAGAGCTGGAGTCTTCTCTCTGATGCTGAATGTAGGGCCTAAAGAAATTATTTTTAGTGTAGGCTTCTTCAGAGGGGAAATGCTCCACTACTTCCAGTTCAAATAAGTTGCACAAAAATTTAGAAGAAATAGCAAGGCGTCTGCAATTATATTATGTATCAGCAAAACTTAATTTTGTTGAGGGCCTCAGATGTTCAAGTTTTGTAACCAAATCAGACAGCATATAATTTTTTCCCTCGGTAATATACAAAGGTATCATAAAACCCCAAGAGATTGATTATGTGTATAGATCTTTGTGAATAAAAATTATGGGACACCAAGTCAGTTTTTCTGTATTGGAGTTAATATACATATCAGCATACTTGGCTAGTGCAAGATCAAGGTAGAGTGAAGATGAGAATGGGAAAGCCTGGGCTTGAATTCATTTGTACCACTGCTAACTGTTGCTTAAAACCTGTGGAAGGTCTTATCAAAACCTCCTCATGGTCGTAAATGCAAGAGAGAAAGAGCAAAGGTTTGAATGCTTTGAATTTTGGCAAAAAACAGGATTATGTAAGAAGGCATGCAGTGTTTATAAGTCCCATGGGAAAAAAAAAAAAATTCCCAAATCCCTGTATAGTCCAAGCATTCCTTTCGGACATGGAATTTCTAACACCTGTCTGTAAGATGTCTTATTCCACTGGGTAAAATTTTACTTGAAATGTCTATTGAAATCATAAAAAAGTAAGCCAGTGATACAAAACTTAATGCATATTTGCATTTCTTACTTATTTTCATCTTACCCAGAGGACAGATTTAATGTAGGCAGACACTGCAAACAGAGGTATTCAAACGAGTCTCTATTGTAAAGATGCATGGGGTTTCTCAGATGTCTCCCCTGGTAAATTCTCTTTCTTGGATCTAATTGAAATTCAACAAACAGAAGTCATTATTTTATTTTGAAGAAAATAACTGCTGAAGGAAAAAAAATCAATAGAGATTTCTGGGCAACAAGAAAATGTGCAATTGTTATACTATTTGATTTTAAATTAAAGCTTTCATCTTTAAAGGATTTGTTGAACTGTAGAAAACACATATGGATTACAGGGAATTAATTTATGGAAAATGCAACGTCTGAAGCTTCTTCATTATTTTTACACACTTGCCAGCAGTTTCTATTAGCTGTATTCCTCCTATTTTAGGGTAGGCAGCAATGGCCAGAAGGCTCTGCAGAACATTATCATAAATGAAAATGCTATGTCCCAGAACTATAAGAAAATGCATCAAACCAAGCATATTTTGTTTGAGAAATCCATATTTAGTCACCTGCAATTGTCTCTATGTAACTATTGCAACTTTTGTACTGACATCCTTCTGTTTTCTATTTTATAATATTAAAACTTTGATTTTAAGATCTATATATTCTCTTACAACACAGTGAAAGATTATAAGGATGGCTACAGATTGAACTATTGCATCCTCCATAAGCCTAAAACTTTTTGTGAAAGGATCTAAAATAAGGACTTTTAACAGTTGAAGTTAGTACTTCGTGTTACTGGGAAATACAGTGTGAAAATCCTTTCTGGTCAGTGAAGTAGGAAAATTAGGTTAGAATAGAATACTCAGACAAGCAAACAAGTGATCTTTAATGCAGAACAAAGTATATTTTGTTAAGTGTGGAAGAAAGATACTTTAGGCACTCTCTGAAATTCCACTGTTGGTGTGCAACCAAGTTGTGATTTTTTTTTTTTAATGAGCTTTAGCCTATACATTAGTACAAAGAATACAGAAAGCGGTACGATATAGCTGTTAGTTCTAATTCAATAGTTACTTCTACCTGATTAAAAAAAAAAAAATAGGTCTATGTAAATAAAATTAGAAATTAATTTCAAAAATGTCGAATTAATACTTTTTCTGCTCATATCAATAGAAAAATTATTGTTGGTTTCAAGAGGACAAGAATTTTTGCCTTGTAATTTACATATCATTTGCAAAAAGCATAGATAAACAACATTGCTGGGTTTTTTTAGTTCCTGAAAACTACTGAAAAGAACAGTGGTCTGAGGAAATTATATTAAAATATCATGTTAGGATGAGAATATGAAATACATATTTTTTAAAGTGCATGTATGTATCTCTGTTAAGGTAATCTATAAGGGCAGATTTTATGCTCATGTCTCAACGTCTCATGGAAACATTGGATATATGTTCTTAAGGTTATATGCTAAGTGCAGTTTCATTACAAGGTCAGAAGCTTTATACTTTCTTTGTTAGACTGACTACTATTTTTAAAGTAGTCATGGAAGAACTCTTTGTCAGAGATTACATTAAAAGTATAGTTTTAAAATAAGGAAAATCTTTCTGTTGCAAATACACTGATTTAATGAAATGGACTTCCATATCATATCATCATATTGTGGTATACTTTTTATACCACAAAAAGAAAGGGCTTTTTTTCTTTTTGTATTTTCAGGAGATTAAACTCAGGCCTATAGGTGTTAATAATTTAATCACACTATTACTTTTTCCAGATGGTTAAGTGAAATTCCCCCTCAGAAGTTGGAGTCATCCAAGCAACAATTGCAAAGCATGTGATCCAGGTGACAAATTAGAGGCTCAAATGTTAAATCCTGAATCTCATGGCAAAAGTAAAACCACAGTGAGCACTTTGTGATCTGGCCATGTACTGGTAAAAATTAGAATCAATAATTCTGCACAGAAAATAAATCTCCAAATAAGCAGTTCTCTTTTTCCATGAAAATAGGTAAGTAGATGAAGAACTGGAATTCTAGGGTGATAATTTGTATTAGGATTTGAAAAAAAGGATTATAATGGAAGTGTAATAAAATCTTATCTATAAATGCATAAACAGAATTTATTTAATACATTGATACTGCTAGGATTTCTTTTTCTTTGGTTTGGCTTTTTTTTCTTCTTTCTTTTCAATTTTTCATATACAGACTCTTTTTTAAAGTTGCAAGAGGCTTAGATTGACAGAAGTTTACAATGGCAATGAGACCATAATTTGCACAGAAGAAAATCTGACTGAAGACTTCTACCATGAGAGATTTTGGAGAAAACTACAATCCTCACCTTAAGCCTTTTGTCTTTCAATATTCTGACATGAAAACTCAACCTGAAGTCTCTAAAACAGGAGAATTAGAAAAAAAGAAACAGAAAACCTGTAATATTTTTCTTACTTACAAGAGCAATACCAACAGCTGATAGATAAGAATGTCTTCACTACCTTGTGTATTTCTGCCTCCTGAAAAAAAAAAAAAGTAATATAATTTTGCTTATTAAGAAAGAATATAAAATTATGGACACTTGAAAATTCCACACAATTGTGAAAAAACAGCCCACCAGACTAACCACTGTTTATTTTTTCACAGAAGATTTTGAATCTGCTCATACATATTTTCATAAAAGAAATAAGGGAAGTAAATTTCTGTGCAATTAACCCCCTTTTTACACTATAGACACAGCATGTACAGTTTGGTTTACACTAAGGCATTGTCATAAGAAAGTCACTGTTATGTTGGTTTCTTCCAACTGTTTTTTACTGGTGGCTGATACCAGTTGCCTCCGGGGATAAGATGTAGTCCTCTGGTTGTCATGAAAAATTCTGTGCACATACAGTTCTGTACATTGCAACAGGATTGCAATGTACAATTACTCTTGAATCATTTTGTTCCAAGTGGACATGGATTGGTTGAAGCTGCAAGGAGCCACTACAGTGTCATTATGTTCTTCTTATTAAATTTTATTGTTCAATAGCATCCCACACCAGTGGTTTATTCATTCCTAGGAACTAGAATTCTGTCAGGAGCAAATGAGGTTCTGTCTTTGCATATCTAGTAATAAATTATGGTACTTCATATTGAAGATGGATAGGATAATAAAAAAAAATAAGAAAGAATCAAGCATATATCTCAGCAAAGCACAAAACCATAGAAATGAAGAAAACAGGTGTAAAATGTTGGCAACATTAATAACACACCACCAAGGGCAAATTGTGCTATTTGTTTTTTTTAAGTGACATAGAGCATATATTTCTCCTTTGACAGTGATATTCAGCAATGGCCCTCTCCAGTCTGATAGGAAAAAAGTTGAATGGTAGATGTCAGGTTTGCATTATATGCATAGAAAGTATTTTGTAGATACCTAATCTATTTGGAAATCATGGAGATGCAGTTAAAGTTTTTCACCCTGTTTCTGATACTTTTAAGTTTCAGAGGTAGTGATAGATACAACTCTGTATGAAATGCCAGATTTAGAATAGGAACTGAAGCATGGTAGTAGCCTTTCTTCAGCAGATTGCAGTCTCTTAGGTCAGACAGTGCAGGTGTGTGAGAAAAGGGTGACAGCAGCAACCATGCGCTTTGTTTTTTCCATCTCAAAAACTTCAACCATCACATGGTAGTAAGAGGAGGAGTTCCAAAACCTGGACCAAACAGAAAGTCGTAGAACTTTATTACCAAATTATTTGCTTTAAGACATAATTAAATTTATAGCGTATATTCATCTATGTTTGCTTTTTTAAAAAGTAGATTAACTATTTAAAATTACATGATATTCCTATTTATTTCCAAATTAAAATCTATTCTTCATAAACACAAAACACTGTTTCATTTAAGAGTTTAATTTTTAAACAAAGATTACATGATAAATCCAAGAGTATTTTCACAAGTGTTCCCTAAGGGTTTTGTTCCGGTTTGATCTTAAAAGCCATATAACTTTTTAAAATTACTTTGAACTGAGTTTCAATTCAGTTCAAAAAAAATAAAATTATTTAAATGTGACAAGAGAAGAAGCAGTAGCTTCTAAATTCACATTTGAAGTTACCTTGGGACCTTCAGATGGTATCTAGTCAATCTCTCTATAAAGAAAACACCGTGTCATTCTTGGCAGGTGTTTGCCTGATGCATTAGAAACATGTTTTGGGATGGAACTTGCAAAAAAAACCTGAACAGCTTTTTCAATGTTTATTTCTTCACATTTTCAGAACATACCAATATTTTAAAATGTTCCCTACTTTAACATTATCCTACCATCTTCGATATCTATTGATTTAATTATTAGAACTGTTGGCGTCACTGGGAATATTTTCTATGTATTTAGAAAAACAACTTGTTCAGGTGGTGAAATGTACTAATGAGAACTACTCTGATTTTCTATTCAGGCATTTTATCATTCATGGAGCATATAATCTTATGTTCGAAAGTGAAGATGCATATTTTAAATATCAATAAAATATTGTGAATAAGCAATATGAGTATGAGTTTTCCTCCTCATGAGTTCTGTATGTTCTCACTTTCACTGACATTAGTGGCAAGAACAGATCCATATTCAGCAGAAGTAAGGGGCAGTACCCACACTGCCTTCTCTGTAGCTGGATGTGCTCATCACAAAGAGCAATTTGGCCTGTTGTCTTCTGAATAAGAAAATGTGTCTTTTCCACCATTCTTAATGTTTTAAAAGTGTGTCCTCATGTTGAAAATAGAATTCCTGCTATCGCACAAACATGTTGGCAAAGTAAACATTCTGTTCAGCCTTTGTTACAAAAATTAAAAAAATCTACAGATTTTTAAAAAAGAAATAAATATTTAAGTAAATCTTTAAACTCTTGGACCATTTGAATGGTAATGGAGTATTCAGGTCTCACTGTGTAGCTACCTTCCACGCATAAAGATAGCAGACTCTGGGCATTTGATCTCACAGGATATTTACTTTAGGGGATGCTGATTTATACCCTTAGATTTCTTCATTAATTGCAAATTTATATAAACAGTGATGTTAGATGTAAACATCTGTACACTTATGAAATGTAGATATATGATAGTCTTTTAGCATCTAGAAAACTATGCCAATCACTGAAAGATACACAAAATATTTCATGCGTCTACTCTGGGACATGACATTTATGCAAAAAAACCAGTGTAATTTGGCATTAAAGTGCATACAGACATCAAACCATTCCAGTATAAGATCTGTGGGAAAAAATTCCCTCAGAAATGTGCCTTACAGGACCACCTGAACCTGCACAGTGGGAACAAGCCCCGTGAATGTAACTCCCTTGACATGAGGTTTGTGCATAAACTGACTTTTGAGGAAACATCTTACACAGCTACATGGTAAAAGTAGTTTCGACAATGTTAGGTCTATGTTGTGGAAATCCATAAAATTAGAGGGTTTTGAGAAAGTTGTGACAAAGACAGGCCCCAGAGACAGCAAGGATAGTGAAGCGCTAAAATCAGCCAAAAAGGTATCTTGGCAGTAGTGAAGACATGAGAAATAGAACAATAAGAACTGCGTAGTTTGGCTTTCTAAGTTGCAAAAAGTATATTTTAGTATACATTTAGAAGGTTCAATATGAATAGGGCTCTGTGCTTTGTCTCTTATAAATGAACCATTGTATGAGAGAATAGGCCGCTATTGTTTTAACCAAAGCTACATGTGCTTCAGGTGATTGGATAGAACTACTGTCAATATGCTTTTGCTCTCTGTAATTGGCTAAGACTGATATATGGGATGTTGTAACACTAAGTTCCTTTGGCTTTCTGCCAGACCAGAGTGCTCTTCGCATCTTTCCTCTCCATTGTCATAACAATGTAAGGAGACTAATGCTGGAAAAATAAAAGCTCAAGATGCTGATTCCAGTGGTCCATCCTGTTTATGTCTGTATATAAGCTGCCAGCGTACATATGAGTCATCTGTACGAATTTTTTTCTCATACCCCTGAGACAATGAGGAAAAATGGAGGAAAAGCAGTAGGAATGGACATAATTGAAGAAATAAAATATATGAGGAATTGCTCATTAGACTTTATTGGAAATGAAGATAGTGATAGCAACTGGTTTGATAACTTGTATTCAAAGTGACCTGACTTTACGCTGTCTTAAATTTTTGCTTGTGTGCTATAGAATGAGTCTCAAGCCAAGCAGTGACAGGAATTTCTCTTTGTATATTAGTCCTGCAACCTTGAACTTTAAAGTAGACTAGAAAAAGCCATTTGGAATACTGCATAAATGACACAATTTTACTAGAAACTACATACTGTGAAACAGATGCTTATTTAAAAGTTACCTGATTTTTTCTCTTCAAAGAATAATTTCAAGATTAATTCTATTCATCTGCTTCAGTAATTCAGCAATGTCTCATCTTCCCATTATCTGATATGTATTACTTATGATTCCTCTGTATAATAAAAATAAACAATTTGTTGCTAGAAGCTTTGTAAAAGAAGGATATCTGCATCTCTTATTCAGCAAATAAAAAATATTGAGAAAAATAATTGCAGGATCCTGAGTTCTTTAATAGCAGTATTTTAACTTCACTAGAGACCAATTTAATGTCAAAAATTTCCCTTTACTGTCAAATTCAGTTTTCTCATCACTTCTTAAGATCCTAGGAAAATGTCAAGTAAATCCAACACAATTAGAGGTATCCTTGACTGAAAGGCTATTTTCCCTGAAGAAGTTATTAGAAGAATATTTTAGAGGCAGTTTGCTCAGTATCTGTGAAGAATTAATATTTTGTACTTCCCATGTTTTTAAACCAAAGGGGAAAAAAAAGGAAAGAAATAAGAAAAAGAAAAAATTGCTCTTGGCAATGAAAACCTAGAGGCTGACACCAGCAGAATACAACATGACATGGATGCAAGAGTGCAAGCATGCATATTTAGGTAAATTATTGCAGCTAGCACATTAAACCCTCAATGGCATAGACATGTGCAATTCTACTGCTTAAATATACTTTTGAGAGGGGGAAAAAAAGATAGAAAGTATTTTTAAATTTAATCTGCTTTTAAAAAAGATATTAATACAAAATTTGTGCTTATCTTTTATAACTATTGTGATGGTATGGCATATGCTAGATATATTCCTTCATGGTTTCCCCAAAGAATGTTGTGATTTATGTTGAGATATAGGTTGTGATTATGTCCTTGTCCATGGCAGGGGGGGTTGAAACTAGATGATCTCTAGGGTCCCCTCCAAGCCACCATATTATATGATTCTGTGATTCTATGTTATAACTTGACATAACAGCATGAAACTGTCCTATCCTGAGATTTAGGTTTCCCAATCTTTCCAATTAATGGGATTCCTCTAAAGGGCATTGGACAGGTTATTCAATATGCAAAATAATATCAAATTATGGGTCATCATAATATTGTCAAGAAAAAAAATTACAATTTAAGATCTGCTATTTCCATAGAAAACAGAGAAAATCCAAATCAAAAGAAACTGAAACAAAGCATGAAACCCCAGCTAAAATAGCTGTGCCCCCTTCCCCACCCTGCAACCCCTGTCTAAAGCACTATTAAGGTATTTTGTAGGCCAAAATAAGCTTGATAATATATCAAATGGGTTTCAAGCCAATTGGGCAAAGAAATGTTAAGATAGTTTAACTAGGGAATTTTTTTAAAATCTATAATTGAACATTGCTTCACTTCTGTGTAAGCATGCATATGTATAATTTTACTTTTGTAAATATTCCTGTTTAACTCAGGCGTACTATACACAAATTAGGTAAAAGGAGTAAGAGCTTTTTTGATCTATATTTGATTAATAAGTAGAAGTAGAGGTAAATTCTAGGAATCTTATATTAGTAATGTAAGTCACATGTTAATAGTGAAAAGTCTTTTATGACTGTTCCTACTTAAAGTGCATTACCCAATGGTAACAAATAATACCTTATTAGCTTCAATAAGGACCACAAGTTGAATTATTGACTTACAATACATAAATGCACTAGATAGCTTTTTAAGTCTGTTATAAAATACTTTATATCTTTGGTACATTTTCTTCATCTTGTCTGTTTTTATTTCAAACCCAAACTTATTTGGTAAAACAAAAAAGCAAAGATCCAGGCAAAAAGAATTGTGGAGATTTTTTTTCAGATAAATTGGTACATCTTAATGTACGCAACTATGGAATAAATTAACTGCTAGCACTCTATGCATTAATGTAGAACTCTATATTCTTATGCATCTGCAGAATTCTGCAGTATGGATCAACTACTTTTGTTCTTTGCAGAAAGTATTTGAAAAAATAGACAAACAAACATGCAATCAAACAAAACTCTCTAAGATTTCTTCACTGGAAAAAAAAGTGTATAGGCATTATATTATACAGAACAACTGGAATTTCATTAGGAAGAATTAATATTTAACCTCTATTACGTGGGTTTCAGATGGACCCATATAACTTTGAGTTAAATGGGACATTAAGCTAGTATAAATCAGATCAGTTTTATAGTTGATAATTATTTGAAAAGTCTAAGAAAATACTGTTGCCACTTGTGATATCTGAAACTGGTAAATATACCATGAACTGCCAGTTTTTGTAACATTTCCAAAATTCTTATGCATATTAAATTTTTTTTTTTTAATTTTGTACATGTGGACAATTTTGCAAAGGAAAGGAGAATGACATTATTTTTGCTTAACAGATTTTGTGTTTATTCCCTTACTTAGCCTAAATTAAAATACTGTGATTGTAATTTATTCTTAATGAATTATTGACATTCTATTAAAGCTGGGAACTGGAAATGCTAACAGATTTTAAATGAAGCTGAACAAGGGTATTCGTTTATATTCAAATTAAGTTCAAGCCTTCCCTTCCCCTCCACGCCTTGGCACGGACTTGCACTCAACAAAAGTAAGACAATCTCTTCAGTTCTTTTGTTCAGCTGAAACTTACATCTATTTAACATAAATCTGTTACAGATTCTATGTTTAATCTTATATGTTAAAATCTATTTCTCTATATATTTCCTGATTTCCTATTTGATACTGAAAAATCTGAACCTGAAACTAATCTTGAATATCTGATCCCTATCCTTATAAGAAACCAAAGAACTAAACACAATATATTTTCATGGAGGCCAATTATGCATTTTGAACCAAAGTTTTTGATCCAGAGGCCTTTAAAACACTGATGTCAAACAGTCCATTGGAAAAGAATTCATTTAAACCCAGGCAATAATATCAAGGTAATTATAAATAAGGATTAAAAGAAAAAATCCCAAAGTAAGGAAGGGGTATTCCTAAACATCCATGGAAAATATCGAATATTGAAAATGTTGCCAGTCTTTTTGGTTTTAGCTGATCTTGACGTGGAGACAATTCTGCAGCAGCAATGACTTGCCTTCCTACCTGGTGCAATGGAGTATGTCATGCCATCAAAGCCAACACGATTTCTCTCCAACTGTCTACAAAGTATCTATCTCAATTGATTTCATTTCTAATTTTATGTGTTTATTTTTGTACTGAGCAGCAGAGATGTTTTGTGCAGCACTTCATATTTAGGCTCAAACTTGGAAGTGGATAATCTAAATCCATTAGTGGTTACGGCGATCTGATAATAATTTATAAACTATAATGAAATTGGTGTAAAATTATTACTGTAACAGTTCTGTTACTTTTTATACGGTTATTGAAGGTTCACAACTAAAACTGTATGCATATTCTTTTAATGATCACAGGCTAGGAGAAGTAATCCTTCATTCATAAAATATGCATTGGGCCTTGACCATTTCTCTAATGGTATCTCGTGATCTATTTGAGGGTATTATGAGCTTAAAATTCAAATTATATGAAATTAAAATAGAAGATAAGACTATTAGAGAAACTGTGACCTAATTTAAGTGAAATTGAACTCAGGATTATTTGTGGAAGGGACTAATGTAGTGGAATAGACACTAGGAGCCTTGCTATCATTTTAGGTCAGTTCTAGATGAAGCCTCTGACATTCAATACTCTGAAGGGAATGACTCCAACTTGAAAAGAAATCCACTCCCTTGAGGGTTGGGAGTAGGGGAGAGGGCAATGGCAGGATATGTTTGCTTGTTTAACTTTAAAATACAGTTATTTCACTAAATACACATAAAATGTGTAAATCACAGTCTGAGACCTTTTCACTGATTTCTGGTCAGATAACAAAAAGCTGACAAAATCATCTGGATTTATTTAAAGGACCTGTGTTAGCCTTGCTCAATCAGCACTCCTTTTCTGCATCCCTAGCTATAATAATTTTACAGTCATTTAAAGTGTGGTTTTAAAATATACATAAAAAAACCCAACATATACTTTTTGGTACTGGGTCATCCCTACTTAGATGTTAAGGAACAGTACTTCAGTTTTTTTTTAAATAGACAACTGGAGCTTGTTTGACCTTTCTTCTATGTTCTGCTCAATAGAGGGAAAAAATGGAGATTTTGATATATAAAGATGTAATTCGGTGTAATTTCATGCTTGTGAAAGATCATATGTCTACATAGAAAAAAAAAGATAGCAAATCTTCCCAAAATATCCAATGCGAAAAAAACCCCTTGTGACTAATTGGGATTAATTGAATTCTAACCTGTATTTAAATTTAACAAGATGCATATTGCTGACCATCCTGAAATAAACAAAAACAACTCAAAATCTACCACGTGTACAGCTAAAATACCTCTAGTCGTGATAAAACCCCCAAAGTTTCTATCTCATTTGGTAGCCATGGAAATAATATGTATTTTGGTAGATGGATCACACTATGTTATGGTGCTGTGTTTTCTGTTGAGGAGTGATGTTTCTTTTCTTTTTATGGTTTGTTAGTTGATTTTTTTTTTTTTTTTTTTTTTTTTTTTTTTTTTTTTTTTTTTTTTGCTGTTGAATATTAAGCCTAGTAATGACAGCTAGGGCATTTCCAAAGAGTGCTTCTTTTATACTTATGAAGTGTGGAAGTGTGTCTTTTTACTCATGAAGAGTGCTGTTAGCAAGGTCAGAAATAGCAATCTAACAGGGACATTAAATCTTTTTTTATATATTTCAGAAGAAAATGCTAAAATGAAAATTTTTTTATCATGGCAATGAAGTGGGTTAACAAGGACTGTTTCAGAGTATGACTGCCACCTTGAGCTTTTCATTAAAAGAATAAAAGAATATTTAGACAAAGCAATGCTACTTCCTCAAATAAACCTCAAAGATATTTGCCAGTTTACCTGTTAACCAGCTCTTTGTCTCCTGAGGTTCTTCACACAGTGCAGTAATCATCAAGCCAACACACGAGTGCTGTAACAAGGGGGCTATAATGCAGAAGGCTACAAGAAGGACCATCACCTCAAATTCCTGCAAAGGACAGAATTGGCATCTAGATATTGGTAAACAAATATGAACACTAACACAACAATAACACAACATAACATTTGGCTGCATTTCATAGGTCTTCTAAAAATTCATGGTTTTCCTTTGTGACAACATTAGTCTTTGCACATATTACCTACCTTACAATGCTTCTAAATTTGTCAAATGCATAGGCTGATTCAAAACCCATGTAACAGTCTTCTGGAAACTCTTCTCACCTGACAGAACTTTTATATTAAAATTAATATAAAATAAAACAAACTCAAAACCTTCAACCAACAAAACATTTCCTGCATTATATACAAAAAGCATGCTATTTGCTCACTGTGATGCAAAGTACTCTTCATTTCAATCATCTTTATCTCTCTTCTTAATGAAAAGGTGCAGTGATGATGGTGGCAGTGAATAATGAAGCACAGTGCATTTGTTGAAATTATTGGGACACTGTTTGGCTTTCTTTTTGTAGTATAGGTGGTGGCATCTGCTTGTTGAGGAGATTATGTGTTTATCAGATCATTGTGTTATATATTTCAAAGAAGAAGCCTCATTTCCTGTTGACTGTATCCACTGAGGCTATTTTCTTTTGTCAGGGTGAAAATCAATGTGCTCATTCAATACCCAAAATCAATTTCTTCTCTTTAGATTACACTGCTTTTATGTGCTTCATTGTGTGCAAACAGGTTTCTCACTCCTAAATTTATCCTCTAATTTATGTAAGATTAGGAAGACAAATATGAGAGTTTTGGGAGTTTTCTCTATTTTTTTTTTAAGCTGCTACATGTTTTTAAAAAAAGATAAAACTGATGGAAATAAATAATGTTTCCTTCTGAGCATCGTCATTTTAAAATATTGCTTGGGTACAATTCAAGATTAAAGGTATATAATGCATAGAGGAGGAAAGGGTTAGTTCCCAACAAAATACTTCCAGATTGCCTGCTTTGCCTTTACACTATATTTGTTCAAATTGTATTGGAAAAAACTATTTGGAATTGTTATCTTAGTAAATCTTTACCACATTCCCATTAAATATTTTTTAAAATTTGAGATTAATATACTTCTATAGGTGTGAAAATATTTCATTCAGCTTAATTTATCAGTTAAGAAAAATTACTGAATATATGTAGGAAAAAATGTGAAATATATGTGTAATAATATGAGTAAGCATATTTAATAAATATCAAATTTATGAGATTGACAGAGCTAAAAGACTTATTTATCAGTTGTGTAAAGGAATCACTATTATGCCATAAAGTTAAAAGAGATTCTGTTTCATTTTCCTCTCATTCATTGTGGAACCAAAAGAAATAATAATAGAAATAATGATGAAGCACTGATAATACAAGCAATATGAAGCTAGTTATAGTATTCATGATGTTACAAGAATAATTTTAATTTCTTTCTAAGAGAGTAAAATTGCTTTATACTGGCTGTATATCTCCTGATTTATTTCAGAACTTGTACAGACAGGGGACAAAGCCATATATCCACATGTAAATTACAATGGCCTAAAACAGTGATTTCTGCAAATGTAGGGGACTATATTTTGAAGAGGGGAAACTGGAAATAAATACAGAATGAAGTGGATCACATGGATTTTAATCAATGGGGATGTATTGCTCCAGGAAAGCCTGAACCCAAATTCAATATAGTGCAATCATTCAAAGTGAAACATTTTACATCCTTACATAGGCAAACAGAGGTAGGAGAAGGAATCTTGGATTCAGAAATAAAGTAAAAGATAGTTTCTTTCACAGACTGTAGCAAAGATTTCAGATTTATGGGTCTGCCTTGGAAAGTCCTTTGATGTAAGATGTAAAAAGGTGATAAAAACAAAACAAAT
This sequence comes from Melozone crissalis, assembly GCF_028551555.1. NCBI lineage: Eukaryota > Metazoa > Chordata > Aves > Passeriformes > Passerellidae > Melozone > Melozone crissalis. Next base: position 52,853,983 of record NW_026535791.1, on the reverse strand, counting down.
AGAGGCAGCTTACAGATATATCATTATGTGGGCATCAAAAAGAGCTGGAGATTCTGGTGAAGGCAGCACAGGACTGAACAATAACAGGGCTGATGTGTCACTGTGCACAGTCCTCACTGACTGCTGCAAATACACAGCTGCATGGCATAGCTGAGTAGGAGAGAGGCCAGGGCCACCCAGAACTGAGCCTGCTCCCAGAACTGAGCCTGCACTCAGAACTGAGCCTGCACCCAGAACTTAACCTGCACCCAGAACTGAACCTGCACCCAGAACTGATGCTGCCTGGTGCATCTCACAGAGCTGGGGCTCCTGGAGGTGCTGTCCCTGACCCTGGGAGCTGGGTCTGTCAAGAAGGAAGCTGTGAAAAGGGCTGATGGCACAGCACTGAGGGATAGGTAAACAACGTTTACAGGATCCTCTCTGAGATCAGGCAAACAAGAGTGCTCAAACCTCCAGGGAGGGCAGGAAAAGACTGCGTTCCCTGGGTTGCAAGTGGACACCTCTGTGGCAGCAGAGGCAGGGAGATGATGTTAGAAGGAGCCATCAGTGTGGGAGTGGGTGACTCCCTGCTGTGGAAAGGCCTCCACCTACTGACCTGACCTACTGTTGGGTAGGCTTGCTGCTGGCAGGGGATTCACGTCTTGCATGCTGCTTCTCTGGACATCAGACTATTGTCCTTGCTACTGTATCTCATGGACACTGTGATGGGTTAACCTTGACTGGCTGCCAAATGCCCACCAAGCTGTTCTCTCAGTTCTTCTCACTAGGACAGGGGAAGAAAATAAGACATAAAGGACAGGGAAATTTCCCACAGACATGACAGATTCAAATTTGGGGAAATAAATTAAATACATTGTCAAATTAAAAATAGAGCAGTGCATGAGAAATGAAACCAAAATTAAAGCCAGCTTTCACCCACCCCTCCTTGTTCCCAGGCGCTACTTTGCTCCTTCATTCCCAACTCTTCTATCTTAATCCCGCTGAGCAACACAGAGTTTCAGGGAATGAGAGCAACTGCTAGTTCACATCTGCTGCTTCTTCCTCCCCACACACTCCCCCTCTTTCCATGAACTGCCCCAGTGTGGGCCCTTTCCACTGGTACAATCTTTCTGGAGCAGACTGATCAGTGTGGGTCTCCTACAGGGTCACAGCTCCTGCCAAATCCTGCTCATGTAAATATTCCTTTCCAAAGGCTGCAGCCTCTGGCAGAAGCAAGCTCCATCGCTGGGTCTTTATGGACTGCAGTTTCTGTCAAAGTGTAAGGACTTAAAGAGCACATCACGCTCTCACAAACACTGTAAAAGAAGGAAATAGCCATAAGATAATCCACCACAACATGAATTTAAGCACACGTGGCAAATGGGAATGTGTTAATACTAAATCTAAAACGGAGGTGAAGGTTTGGAATTAGCACACTAGACAAGATTCCACTGCGCAGACTTCAAAACCTCTGATTGTAAGTGCAGCTGGCAAGACCAGGAAGATTCTTCCTTCCTGATCCTTTTCCCCATTTCTCTCTCTCTCTCTCTTCCTCACATTTACTGTTAAATAAAATCAATACTTTTAATTATGATTTTGTTTGCACCTTAAATCTGGGAGAGGCATCCCTTAATAACTGGATTATAACACAAGGCATATCTACCTCCTCTGGCATGGAATCCTGCATGGGCTGCAGGATTTATCTGCTCTGTTGTGATTCTCAGGGCTGCAGGGAGACAACTTGCCTCACCTTCATGCTACAGAAGAATCTGCTCTGACACATTGGGGATCACCTCCTCCTTCTCCAACCTTGGTGTCTACAAGAATGCTTTTCTGACATTTTTTCACTCCTCTCACTGCTGTGTAGGCGTGGGATTTTGTAGTTTTTTGAAGGTTTTTTTACAGCTTCATAAATATGTTGCCACAGTGGCAACCACCAGTTTCACATTTTAGAGCTGGTTGAGACTGGCTTTGTCCAACAGAGGGGCAGCCCCTTACCTCTTCTCACAGAGACCACCACTGCAGTCCCCCTGCTACCAAAAGATTCAGTTTTCTTATGCTTTGTATGAACAATCCATTTCAAATCTCATTGCTCTTTCTCTTTCAAGTAGTCAAAAGTTTCAGTCACCCTCAGAAATATTTTAAGCTATGTATAAATGATAGATAAAGATAGTGAAACATGACATCCATTCAGTGGACAAACACAGCTCCCAGCTGTGAGGGCTGCTCCATGGGAAGGGTCTTGCAGTGTAACAGAGGAGAAGAAGAGCAAATTGAGTACTGGACTCCAGTGCTGGTCTGAGGGCTTGCCAACGTGCTCTCCCTGCTCTTCATAGTCTCACAGGATGATCTGGGTTGTAGGGGATCTTAAAGGTCATTTCATCCTACCCCAGGCCATGGACAGGGGCACCCTCCAATAGACCAGATTGCTCCTGTTCAACCTAGCCTTGAATAGTCCATGGGATGAGACAGCCACAGCTTCTGTGGGCAACCTGTGCCAGTGACTCACCACCCTCTGATCAGGCAATGCTCCCTCTTGCCTCATCTCAACATGACTTTAGCGTTCTCCAGGTTTGTTCCCCATGCACTCCCCAGGATGAGCTGCTTTTGGGGTTACATGACGGGTCATGCCAGAGTGGAGTGCAATCCCCACACTGCACGCATCCACTCCACTCATGTGAGGCCCACAGTGAGCGGCAGCTGCAGGTACGCAGGTACGTGCTCCCACTCTGGTGAGACAAACCCTGCCCCATGGACAAAAGGCAAAGCCCTGCCATGAGGCAAGTTTTCAAGGAAAGCTGTGCTGTTGGCAGCAGCTGAACAGAATACCCCTATTCCAATCTCCAAGTTGCAGAGAAGGAATTTATGCTTCATGGTGGTCAGCTGGTGATAAAAAATATAGTTTTATTTTTTTCGATGCTTTTATGTAGAATTGGTGGATTCCCCTCCCCACTGTAGTGATGTTATTATTTAGTGTAGTTTTCACTGCCAAAAAAATGGTACCAATTAATTCCCTTTTTTTTTTTCTCTCTCTCTTTTAAAAAAGGAAGTATTTTACAGTCTGTAGAATTTATATGACCCTAAAAATTACAAAGGCATTATAAAAATAGATCTGGCCAAACAAGAGAAAAAGTTGGTTTTTTATTTCAAAGAAACCAGAACCCTCCAAATCAACCAGCTTTGTCCTTGCGGTAGAATTCACTTGTGCAGTGTAAACTGGGTGTCATGGTTGACATGGCAACTGGCATCCATCCTGGCCACAGCAACCATACAGCTATTGAGTTTCAAATCTCTGGTGCCAGGCCTGCTCCTGTCCTGCTCCTGAGATGGACCAGGCACAGATAAGAACATTTGGAAAATCAGCACCTATTATTAACACGCTCTCAGAAAACCTACCCAGTGGTGCTCTGGGCCAGCAGCCATCCCTGGGGACCTGTCTGGGGCTGACAGTGGGGACACTAATCCTCCAGCCATCCCACCATGCAGAGCCACTGAAGGAGCCCATGCAGAGCCCAGAGCTCCCTCCTGTCATGAACATATTTTATGAAAAATCCTTTCGTTAGGGTCTTTTCTCCTGAGAAACTTCAGCTTCTCCATGTTTGGTGCTTTGTAATATGATTTGGAGAGTTGTTTACCCAGTATGTGAAATTGTTTTTACTTGATGACCAATGATAGCAACCTGTGTTGAGGCTGTGAGCAGTCACAAGATTTTATTATCATTCATTTCCCTTCCTTGCTAGCCTTCTGATGAAATCCTTTCTTTTATTCTTTTAGTATAGTATAGTATAGTTTTAACATATCATTTTCTTTTAATAAAATATATGTCATAAAATAATAAATCAGCCTTCTGAAACATGGAGCCAAGATTCTCGTCTCTTCCCATGTTGAGATTGCCTGCAAATTCAATGTTTGGTGAGCCCCGGGTGAGGAACATTGCCACACCCTCCTGTAGTGGGAAGGCCATTTGGTGCAGAAAGCCCACTGCTTGCTGAGGACTTGGGTTTCCAGCTGGAGAGATGAGGGGCTGTGTGGGCAACAGAGGCTGTGCAGGGCAGCAAGATGGCTCTCTGCCCTTGCTGCTGTCACCTGCTTGCTGAAGGCAGAAGAAACTCCTCCTTTTTCCCCCTTGGCAGCTCCTCTTCCTCAGGACCTCCAGCCAGGGTTGCAGCTGCTGGCTTGGTGTCTGTGGGACCAGCTGGGGCAGGAGATGTGCTGTGCAGGTAACTGACTGTATCTTCTGCTGCCTCTCTAGCCACTCTGGACATCTGGGCAGATCCTTCGGACCAATATGGGGGTCCTCATAATTCACCACACCCAAGGGAGTGTCCCAGATGTTGCTGAGGTCATCTCCTCCTTGGGCCAGCTCTTGGATGTTGTAGTCTCACCATTGGGACAGCTCTTTGTCATGTTCATCTTCCCCTTTGAAAAGCTTATTTTCATTGCCATTATTCCAATGTTCTTGGTCTTTCCTGCCTCCCCCTTGGAAAGCAATTCCAAGGGACAATTCTTTGTCATGGTCAACTTCCCCTTGGAAAAGCTCTTTCTCAGGATTGTCTTGTTTAAAACAGCTCTGATTTTATTAAAAAGAAATCCCAAATGGTACACCAGAAACTGTTACCCATCAAAAAGATTTGTACCATTGAAAGACTCAATTTAAACCTTGATCCATAACATAGGGTCTTACTAGATCTGCAATTCCTCCAACTATATCCCATTTCTACAGCCCACACTTAATTGACCAGCACAGAATGTTGCAAGAATAATTTTAATGCAATTTTTTTCTGTGTTTGGGACTTTTTTTGGGAATTATTTTAAAATCATTTCACATAACTTCTATGATTGTATCATCTACAAGAGCACAGACGTTCACTTATTTTGGGAAAACTTGAATCTCATTGTCACTTTTGAGAAGGAATAGGCTTGAAACCAGTCAGAAGAATATTTTGTTCTAACCTCTGTTTCACGAGGGCTGTTGAAGTGTTAAATACCCTTGACAATAAACAAGAAAGAAAAATTTCTGTCTCTCTGTCATCAACCTACTCAAAATATTAGAAAAAACTAAGTTAGCCACATTGAGTTTCGGATCAAACCATAGTAACAGGAATTTAACAGATTTTAAGTAAGGATAATTATGACTGGCTTTTAAATTTGTAAGCCCTTATCAACATAGTTCTTATCAAGCTATGTTCACTAGTCCTGAATATGCCTCTTTGCTCTTTTTAGTTTTTCTTTTCCATCTTCACTTTCTTTTCCATCCTTTGTAATTAATGGAATCTCTCACAGTTTCATATTGCCTCTCAATGTGTTTCCTCCAGACTTCAAGGTACGGTTTTGAATACTTTCCAAAGTTCTTCCAATTTGTTTTAGTGCATCATACTTTGCTCATAGGCTTTTTTAATTCACTCAAAGTTAATTTCCTGAAATCAGATATACTAGTATTCTTGTGTTATATAGTCCTGCTTATTATTATGCTGTATGAAAATAGCTGGTGGTAAACATTGCCAGGATTCTTTTTAAACTGCTACCCTGTTATTTCTGTTGCATAGAAAAGGTCTTTTATGTACTCCTAGTTATAGGTTTCAACAGATGTCATTCAGTGTTATTCAAGCAATTTCTTCTTTTGAGTAGAAAAGTATCTATGTAGGTCCAAAATATCTCCCTGTTATTTGTCCGTATCAGGTCTGACAACGTAAAAGCTTCTTTTATATTAATTTTCTTTTGGTGAAGTCCCTTATACAATATGTAATCACCTTTTGTAATGATATTTCTTTTCATTTCCTTTAATTTCCATTTTGGTTTCAAAATTGAAGCAGAAGCTATTAAAACAACTGAAATGAGAAAATTATTTAAATTTGTTAGTGTCAAAGATATGAAAAACAATGGTACAAATTGTTGTTAGAGAATGGACCATGTAATTTTTATTGTTCATACGCAGAGGAGACAAAACAAAATATTCTGTCAGTACAATTCAAGTGTTTCTGTCTAAGCACCTTTGCATAATTAATTTGTGAGGAAAGCGTAGTCCTTTCTCCCAAAAAATGCTGGCTTGTAAAATGCATGATAATTTTCCTAAGACAGCTGAAAAAAATTGGAATTTTCATATCTTGGCTGGTTTTAATGCTATTTGGAACAGTTTTCTAATTCTCTGTTGATGATGAAATTGCTCACAAGACATTATTTAGCACCACCTTCCTTCATCAGCCAAATTTACTTATAATTAAGAGTTGAGTCCTGAAGCATGGAAGTTTCTAGCTATCCATTTTTAGAGGCACTTGGAAGAGATTGATGGAGCTTGGATAAAAATAGGCAGACAAAATAGCTGGTAAACAATGTCTTAATTTCCTCCATCCAGCTGGCATTTCACTTTTGACCTAGAGTGATATGCCTTTTCTCCCTACAGAGCTGTTCAGCTACAATCTACAGATTCCCTAGTGATGAAAAAGCGATTAAGAGTAGGTTTCACATGCCCTTTCCAGCAGTGACTTCCCACTGCTTGCTTTCATTTTGTGAGTTTTCTACAGGGATGACAAGTGCTCCTGTAGGTCATTTCAAGACCAGCATGTTCTAGATGTGCACAGACCACAACTGTGGCCCCTACAGCTGCAAGGGTCAGGTCTAGATTGGTCAGGGCAAGTGCTGCTGAGACTGAGCAGTCAGACAAATATCCTGCTTTTTTGGTCTTTTGATGCAATGGTAACCTTTATCAGAGAGATTCCTATATAATCCTCAGCATTAGCTATGGCAGCTAATCCCTTGTTAGCCCTAAGAAAAATAACTAAAATGAGAGAAAGTGAAGAAAGAAGGAAGGGAGGGAAGAAAGAAGAGGCAAACAGTGGAAAGGAAAATATAAAGAGGAAAACAAGGAGAAAAAAAGTCAGTTTTTTAACAATGCAGTTAGATCTCTTGATCGGCTGAGGATTATAACATGATGCAACACACAGACAAAATGAGCAAGAATGGAAAGGAAGTGTGGGGGGACAGTAGCATGGGACTGTCTTCTCCATTGGCCAGAAAACCTTGGAAAATCTGCTTTCTTTATGGCTTCTCCTCATTTCAGCAGATGAAGAAGTAGATTACTTGAAGAGGTAGACTACTAAAGACATAGTTTTCCAGAGATTCTCACAAGTTCATAGAGAATTAGAAATCCCCAATTTTGAAATTATTTTTTTGACTTAACAAAGATATATTTACAGCCTAAATGCTTTTCTCCCCATGCTTAAACATTGCAGAGACTGAGATTTCCAGTTCAGACATGCACGACAATCTACATCTCATAAAAGAACAAACATACTTTATTTTAGATTGTATAAAATTATCAAAAGAAGACAAAAAGTGGCTGGTTTTTAATGTTTCTTCACCATTTGAAAATACTCCACATGCATAGTTCAAAATCTTTTCAAAAGAAACAGTCATTTCAGAATAACAATTCTCTCTATCATTAGAGGAAGCTAAAAATGACATTGGAAAAATTTTTCCTTTCAGACCTATTTTTCTCTTCACTCACTATAAAAAGTGCATTTTTAAGCATTGTCTCCGCCTGTCTAAGCCTGGGCTTGGTTATGGGTTTTTTGTTTGTTTGTTTGTGTGTTTGTTTGTTGTTATTGTTGTGTTGTTTTGTGGTTTTTTGTCTTTGAAAAAATAACTCTGGGTTCTGGTCATCACAATGCCATTGTATTGCAAACTGGTGTTTTTCCAGAATGTCTTCAGTGCTAGGGAAACACATTCAATCATCTATACAGCATGGAAGCCCAATGAGCCTCATATTCATAGATTTCTGACTGACAAAGAAAAGCCTATTAGATAGATATAAAGGCATTGCAGAAGTCACCATCATCATCATAAGGCATCACCATTTCTATTTGTTTGATCTCTGATGATCTGTCAGAGATATGAAATGGAGGTCACTTCTATTTATGTCCCCTGTCCAACATTTCCAGAAAGAACTTGCATTTCTAATTTCATTTTGATGACTCATGATTTTTTTTCTCCATATACAAAATGTGCATAAGCTTGATGGGAAATAGTTATTATTTGGTTTCTTTCCAGACATGCTGTTCATCTGATATGCTGCTTTGTAAATCAATTGGAAACAAAAAAAAAATTATTTAAATTAGGGAATATATGTTTAAGTATCAGAACTACTCAAATAAATAAACTGAAAATGTAAATTATCAGGTGCCTATTTACACCTGCTTATATTTGTCATTATTTACATAAGCTTGAAAATCTCTCATAAGCTTGAAAATAAAATATTTTCATTGTCAACTACTTTTTCAATTGAATCATTAGCATATTTTCATCAGAAAAATACATAAAATATATAAATATCATTACTTTTCATTCCGCATGAGTAAAATGGTTGCTCTAAAGATGCAGAAGAAATTTAAATAGTAAAAGTTTGCTTTCTAAAGATGGCCTCTTCTGTCTCCTTCCCCTGACCACAGAATGGATAACACTTGTTGCCAAAATACTCCATAATTTTCCCATAAAGATAGAAACAAAGCATCAGACCCATGCTGTTTTAGGAAACAGGATAACTAGGTAAAATGACTACCTATGGGCATGTTTATAGTGTTCTAGTTGGGTAGGATATTACAATAACTGTCCATTATACCCTTAACAGCCATAATCTCATGGAGTGCTATCACCAAATGGCTCTCAGCTCCCGTAATAGCGCTGGGCAGGGTCCTACGGCTCAGCTCAATTAAAACCACTCTGACAGGGCAAGACCATTTTGGCAGACAGCACTATTGCTCTTTCATATAAAAGAGCCCTGGGAACACAATAAGCAATCTCTGCACCATAATGAATGAACTGGAGCTAATGTTCAGTGATGCAGTACAGATTTACTAAGCTAATGCAAGTTGACTGTGCTGTGACATACCATACACAGCTTTCTAGAAATGGTTACACATTTTAATACTATGCTGTCTGTCCTTTGCTGCTTCAGTCCTGTAGTGCTTGTGAAATAATATATGCAGAGACAAAATGCTAGCTATAGATCACATGTAAATTGGGGTTTGAAATAATAAAAGATCCAGCAGAAGGAGGCAACAGTATTTATCTTGTTTTCTGGTTAGTTTATGAACAGATTTTTTTTTTATTCCTTCGCTATATCTGAAAAAAAAAAAAAAAAGAGAAAGGATGCCTATGTCTATATCCACATCTGTACTTGTATAATCTGTTCCTAACCCTTATATAATTTCCTATTTTCCGTATGTTTATTGTTTATAACATATGTATGAATAAAAATTTATTTCTTTGTTGTTTCCTTGTGATCCATGTGGGTCTTCCTCAAAAACTGAACTGGATTTTCATAACAATATTTTTTTTACTCCAAGGCCAAAATAGTCAACCCACAGTCACAGTCAAAGGTTTATTTACATAGGAGTGGATTGAGCTAACACTAATTCCTCAAAGGTAGATATAATGTATATAATCCTGCCTCTTTATATCTTTCCTAAGTTAAAATATCGGTCTGAATAAAAGTTTTTTAATCAAAATTCAGTGGTTTTGGCTGTGATCATTTAAGAACAAAGCTGTCAAACAGAACTCTAAGAGAAAAAAGAGAGGCATGTGATAGAACTCTGGTTTATTTCTTGCAAAATTCACATTTATTGTATGTAGACACAGTTTTATATGTTTGACTGTCATGTTCTTTCTTCAGCACAGGCACGCTTGTTCCTTTTGACTGCAAGGGAAATTCTGGAAATATGTGACAACATATACACATGAAAAATTAATTTGTATTTACTATTTCAAATTTATTTGGAGTAATTTCTATAGTTTCGCTCAGTACATTTGATAAAGGTGGCCACATGCTTTATACAATCACATGGGGGTACTAGTGAATAAATAAGTAATCTCAAAACCACATCAGAATCAGTACCAATCAGGATCAATTGCACTTCAGATAAATTATTTGCTACATGTGAATCAGTCATCTACTAATTCTGACATCTAAATATGTCACCCAGTGTTTTTAATGGGATTTGAATAATAACCTAAGTGACTTTTCCAGCTCCCATTACTGTTTCTGAGAGACTTAGTCCTAAGCACAAAAGAAAAACCCTAATTACTTATTCACTGCATGTCAGAAAGGCTATGTTGTTATCCAGAGTCCAATAAATCAATACAAACAAACCCATGAGACTGAGCAGACTTTAGAAAATGTTATGAATGAAGTGCTATCTCTTGTGGACACAGGCATCTTTAACATGATACCAGGAGAATACAGCAGAAGAGCCAAGATGATCAGAAACGAGGCAAGCTTTACTCATAGCATTGCTCTGCCTCACTGTCCAACCAGTGGAAATTCAAACAAGCTGCTGACTGGATGTGAAGATGCTTTTGTACTGACATCTTTTATAGTTTCACTGTGGTTTTTGGAGTGAGGTAACAAAGACAGGACTGTCAACAGCAACACAAGGAATGGCCAGTGCCATGAAATGGCCTTTTTCCCAGGCAATGGAGCAGACATTAGACATTCTGCCTGCCTGATGTTTTGGCTGAAAATCAGCCAGATGCATCCCAATGTTTTCACAGGTGGTTCCATGAAGAAGGCCTCAAAATCACCATAACTTCCATTCCCAGGTGGAATCCAAGTATAATTTTCCTCTTTTGCAAACACTGAAATCAGGATTGTCATTTGACATAACAGATAATAGTTTCCAAAGTGGCACTAATAAGTGGTAATAGCATGATGTGTTTCTAAATATATGTACATACATGCCACTACATAATGATAATTCAGAATGTGCTTTATTCTGTGTAAACTAGGTTTTTATGTACATTTTTTATGCCTACTGAGCACTATTCTAAAATATCCTGAAATTTTCTAAATCAAAATTCTTTTATTTTCTTATGTAATTATAAATTTCCAGTTGTTTTTTTCATATCTGTAAGAGATCTGTAGGGTACTTTTAAGACAGAAGGAAAGACTAGTTTACAGTAGTCATATCTAGCCTCTTTACAACGGCATTAAAAGGCATTCCAAGGTTCCCTCACCTAAAGTGATTTGACTATGTTGCCTAAATCAATGTACAATTAAACATAATAAATTCCTGTAATACTGGGCATGCAAGTGAGAAATCAACAATACACAGTTTTCCTGTTTCAGTGTTTTAAATTTGTTTTAAAAAACACAGTGATAGAGGACATAAGAAAAAGAAAAAAAAAACCTAAAAACAAACCACAAAACTATTCTAAAATAGAATATATAAAGCAACAGCTAGATTAGGGGAATTTCAATCTCTTCTGGAAGAAAATGTTTGTAATGTTAAGTGTGGGAGACTTCCTTTAGTGCTTAAACTTGACTCTTTACTTTAAAATCAGCTGTAAAACTCCCTGAGTTTCTATTGACCTAGCACCAATCCTTTCCTGCTTCTAACTTCTCTTCTTGAGGTTACTCATCTATTAAATATTTGTGAGCATGATCAGCACATCTAAAATGCCATTGGATATTTTTGCAATGTTGAAACTGTTTCCTAAATCTAAACCAAAAATATTTTTTCATATCTAAGAAAGAGGAAAAGCCTTTCATTTCAATGAAGTTACAAGATTGTCATGAACTCATAGAATTATAGAATGGTTTTGGTTGTCCAATCTAACCGTTCTCTCTTTCAGTTTGAAACTGTTGAGTCTTGTCCAGTCTCTACAGTCCTTTCCAAAAGGTACCTCTTCGTCTTATAAGCCCCCTTTATATACTGAGAGGCTGAATAAATCTTCCCCGAAGCCCTCTCTTTTCCTGGCTAAATGGCCCCAACTCTCTCAGCCTGTGTTCAGTGGAGAGGGGCCATGCCTTTCTTGAGCTGTGAATGCCCGACTGGGCACAGCACTCCAGGGAGGGTCTCTCTGGTGCAGGGTCTCTTTAGAGCACAGTAGAAGGAGGGATCACCTGCCTTAACCTGCTGGGCAAGCTTTTGATAAAATACAGGATTTGGTTGGCTTTGGAATGCAAACATATCATGCTGTCTCATGTCCAGTTTTTCAACCACCATTATCCCCAAGTCTCCCTCCTCAGGGCTCTTTATTTATTCAGTTCCAGTCTGTATTGACATTGGAGACTGATTTTCCTGAACCAGGCACAGGACCTTGTCCTTGTCCTCATTGAACTTCATGAGGTTCACAAGGGCCCACCTCTCAAGCCTCTCAAGACCCATTATCACCTGGAAAAAGAAGAAATAGGATGAGTTTTGAAATACATATTAAAGCTTTCTGGACACTTTAAATGTTTGGAATCTATAAATTTGATTAAGTTATCTTTTTTAAGGTGCATTTCATACATAACTTGTATAAAGCAAGGGTTACACAAAGTGTTTCCTGACAGATTCTGTAGCTCAAAGGCAAGACCTAATGTGTAATCGGGTGATCAGACATAACCTTTTCATAAAATATAAAAAAATTATAAAACCTTTAGTATCATCTTTAGCATAACAATGGTAAATTAGGGAGATAAAGTAATCTAAATCTTTCTGATATAATATTAAGACAGCTAAGCATATATATTGTGTCACTTTGCTTATAATTGTGTCACATTTCCTTGTGTTTTTTTGGTCAGTGTCTTTTTTGTTTGTTTGTATTAGTAGTATTAGTATTAATATTTAAACCTCTGCATTATTTTTCTTCTTGTTATCGCCAAATGTTTCTGGTTGCATTTTAATTTTAATTTATGGTATCAATCAATTTGGATTTAAGATGAACAGATAAAACCACAACACTGCTTAGCTTGCTGTCAAACTGGTAAACCCTGAGAACCCTTAACAAATGTATCACTTTCCAGCATGTTTTCCACCATGTTGAGAGTCTTGGAGGGACTCACTGTCTCATAAACAGTACACAGAAAATCAGCTGATAGCAAAAGGTCAGGGGAGGAGGTGGTTTCTTTCAACAATCTTTGTAATGCTGGTAAATTTATGACAAATAATATGATTTTATATGGATTTTAGTTGGGACCTTTAAATATGTTATGTTGACTTGAATTTGTCTTGTCAAATACTGGGAAAAGCCACTAGCAGTGAGTACTTCTGGAGAAGCTGTTGATTCAATTTACTGGAAATGCACTGACATTGGTTTTGTAATCTGCAGATGAAGTCTATAATTTGTTGAATGGAAAATTATTCCACTCAACATCTACAACTAGGGAAATAGTGTCACTACTAGAAACAATAATGCTTTACTTTTTCTTGCACTTGTCTGAATCAAAAGTTGAAGTCTTGCAGAACCACCTGTCAAAAACATAAAGCTGATGTAGAGCTCAGGTAAAACCTAAGAATTACAGGAACCAGAATTTAGATTTAATTCCTAATCCACTTCATGATGGCAGAATAGCAAAACTGTAATATGCTCAACATTTAAAGCAAAGTTTAGATCTACATTTTTATATCTGTATTTCAGTGTAAGCAGTAAAACCTATGTACATGTGAAGCCCATATCTAAACATCCATTGCAACACATGCAAATCAATCAATATAGTTAGCAAAGTTTGGCCTACTTTTCCTAAATAGACTCCTGTTCATTCAGCTAAATCATCCACTATATTTCATTGTGATTAAGAGAATTAAAAAATTCCTTTTTCTTGAAACCTATAAACAAACCAGAAAAATATCATTTTTGTTATCAAAACTCACAGTTCTGGCTGCATTAATAGGTCTTAGTGGCCTGTACCTCAAGGTGAGTTACTATCTTGCCAAGATTGGGTTGAATAATATTTTATCCTTCAGCAAGGAAATAGAAGACTATGCTGAGTTGTCTAGTACTGGATTGAATCAAAACCTTAGTCTTAAATTGTCAACCAGTTTCATTAACAAAGATATAAACATCTCCAGACATGTATGTGATCCTAAAATATAGGACTGTAAGGAATAAACTATAAGGAATAAATGAATTTCTGTAAATGACAATATCACCCTATTCACCAGCTGTGAAATCTGGATCTAGAGTTAGTTGCCTAAACACATATTTGCAATGTTATTTTAGGCCCTGTGGGCCATAGCTGATACCCAGGCAGGGCTTTAGGATCCCTTGTTTTTATTGTGTCTTGGATCTGCCAGAACTGTGGAGATGACTAGGATACCCTAAACTTTTTCAAATGGCTCAAGGAGTTTTTGTTGTTTTTTTTTTTTCACCAATGAATCAATCCTTACATAATTGTCTATGTAAATCTACAGGTTTCTGAAAAACTAATTTTAAATCAGATGAACCTGGTTTGTATACACAGAGCATGAATATCCCTTGGAAGAGATTAGGAAAATACTTACAGAAGGTTTTAGGGAAAAGATCAGTACTGTATATTGATATCCATCAAAAAAGTCATTCTGTCTCTGTGTTTCAATAGAAGGATTTTTTTTAACTTCATGTTCTTCTGCAAACACACTGCACAGTGTGTTTGCAGTCACAGATGCTCAATAGAGATTTTCCTCAACTTCTGTCTGTCTTGTGGCATCAGAATTCATCTGTTTGTCATTGGACTGTTCCAGAGCAGAAGGGAAACACAGCCTTTTCTTGCCTCTCAAGCAGCTCCCATAAACCACACTGCATCTACCTATTATTCAGCAACTGTTGCCATCTATCACCAAGGCCAGCTGTCTGCTCTGATTCTGTGGGTTTGGGAAACTGCTGTAGATTTTTGTTATTATATTTTGCCTGAAAAATACAACAATCAAGAACAAAATTATCCTTGGGTGACTATAAAATATAAATTAAAATTATTATTACATCCTAACATGTCTTAAAATTTTATGAAAGAAAGCTTTTAATTATAAAGATTGCCTGAAATTAATTGTGTAACAACTGCAATATCTTCCAAATATCAGCTAATTATTTTTTTTTCTTGCTATTTTGGATGACTAAAGTGTGTTTATAACTTGCCTCAAAAATCCCAGTTAGACATTCTATTAGACATTAGCATCATAATATCTTTCAACTACTCTGAAATTTACTTTTTTGACATTTAAGCAATTAAAAATAAGTTCCTGATTGAAAATTTCATCCTATTTTCTATGTTGAAAGTTTAAAAACTGTGGGCTTTGTTCCAGATCTTTCTTTTTCCATTCAAAACCAAAAGGAATAAACTGTTTGCTTTTCTAATAGTCTTTTAAGAGAGAACAAGGACTAGCCTTCACCATGTATTTCAGGCAGCAAGACTCTTAGCCCGGTGCTGCTCCAGTAGTTCAGCATGCTTCTGGCTGTGTCCCCTAGGATAGCAGAACTGTGGATGAACCAGAAAACCTTCACCATGCATTAGGAAAATAAAAGCACTTGTAAGTCTTTATCAACATCAAATAAGGGTGCATTTGCCATCACAGCCAAGATTTTAATGCCCTGAAGAGAGTGTTGGTCCTAAAAATAAATGTAACTTTATATCAACACAATTCAAGTTTCTCAACTTGAATGTTTAGCCCAGGGCTTGAAGTGGATAAAAGTCTCATGTGACCACATTGCTCTGTGTTTTGGAAACAAAATCTAAGCATGGTTTCAGATATGTGCATTGTTGACCTTTCTCAAAATTCTGACTGTTAATTTCCTACTTCAAGATGAAAAGCAGAAAATACATCACATTGTAGAATTTTTAAATCTCTGATCTGTATTTAAAAGGCAATTAAATTTCATGCAAGGTATATAAAATAATACATAATTCTTTACAACTTTCATTAACTGAAAATCTCATAAACTGCCCTAACAAAGTTACTGTTAGAGAGATGATGCACATGAGACTCATGGCTGATCCAAACGAGGTGCCAGACTGATGAGGAACCCCTTCTCAAAGGGAGCAGATGCTGGATTATGCAGTCAGAAAATCCTTTTATCTTCCTGGGAGTTTTATGAAGTATATTATTTAGTTCAGCTAATTTTCTTTGCCTCTATTACAAAGAGTCATCTGAAGAATAAACGTAGTCTCAAAATTTGGACAATTTTTTTTTTTTTACTTTTGGCTATTACATAGATTATACCAAAAGTTTAAATAGAGGACTTTGACACAACTGCTATATTTTAGACTACAAAAGTTGGGCAACATGAATCAAACTGGACCTGATGGACTGCTGTACTCCAAGCTAACTGTTCTCAAAATTTGAATTCTGCTTCATTCATCACATATAAGTGAAATTATATGTACAAGGTTTGGGTGTATCCTTAATCTCTGCTCTGAGACACCCTAAAGCCTTATGGCACCAGTATGTCTGAGTTTGGGATAGACTGACTAATAATTTGACTGTAAATTTTCACTGTCTCAGAAAACTGGCTTGGAGATCTTCTAAATATATGTAATTAGACCCTTGCATGTACAACACAGTCTCCTTAATTTTTTTTT
Source organism: Melozone crissalis (assembly GCF_028551555.1). NCBI lineage: Eukaryota > Metazoa > Chordata > Aves > Passeriformes > Passerellidae > Melozone > Melozone crissalis. Next base: position 52,837,695 of record NW_026535791.1, on the reverse strand, counting down.
TTTTTTGTAACCTTCAATTTAAACCAAAATGATACAACCCATTGTGCATGAAACAAAGAAAATCTTTGGAAACAAGCATAAATTCTTTGAAAAAGTAGTCCTATTATGGCAAAATCTTTCTGTAAAATATTCTCCTACAAAAAAATCAAACAAAAAACAACCTCAAACCTCTCCCGAATAAAAAAAAATTACAAGTCTACTTGTAAGATTTTCTTTTCCTTGCTTAGTATCATATTCAATATTTTTTCTTTAAACTTGAAAAAATTTCATTAAACTATTCAAAATTGCAACTAAGGTTTTTGGTTTTTTTAAGACTCCAAGATAAGGCATCCAAGTGCTGGAGAACAGATACTCAGCTGGAATTAGTGGTAACAGTTACATTAATATAAATTTTACTGAGTTAAGGATCTTATCTAAATCCTGAAAAATTCTACCTAGTCTAGAAAGTTTTACAAAATCAAAGCAACCATAACATGGATTTGATAAGCAAGTGTTACAAATATAAATGTTTTTCTTCTTTCATTGTATTAGCAAAGTTAGATGAATAAATGTGAATGTAATTACATTTTTTAATTGTGCATCTATTCAGATGTATTTTTGCTGATACAACCTGAATCCAGAATAGCAGAATCTATGATTACTTTAAATCTCAGACTTTGCATCATTAAGCTTGCTCAGCACTCTGATGCAAGTCCTCTAGGGAAAACTCATGAGCTGCAGAGGATACTATTAATGGCTTTGTGAGCTGTGATCTTCCCACTAAGAAAAATGCTGACAAAATGCTAATTATTCTATGGAGATATGAAGAGGATTCTCTTTCAAAAAATATGGGTGACTCTGGACCTGGGTTTTGACAGATTAATAAACTTTTTGTTTTTATCAAATTCTGAGTGGTTGGTTGTAAGGTTTCTCTTGTTAAATTTTTATAGGGTTTCAGTGTACAAACATTCTCCTAAATCATTACAGTACACATTGCTATATAATTACATCACAGAGGGACTATATGAATGGAACTGAATGCCCTCTGTTTATTCTCATTCAAAGATACCAGGCTGTTTCAAAACACGCATGAAATTGCAATTTCCCCATTTTATTTTAAACATAAACATAAATAAATAAATAAATAAGATAAAATAGGCAAGGATTAAAAACTCAGAAAAATTTTTCCCATTAGCAACTCTTCTAACTTTGTATCTTACATTCCACACAATATATTTATTATTTGCTGTTATTTGTATTTAAACTTCCTCTATAATCTTTGGGGTTTGTTTGTGTTTTCAGAACATTTTTTCTTTTACTCCTTACTTGGTATTTAGATTTTGTGCTGTATACTTGCTGATATCTGCTTTATTCTTATGTCCAATTTGATCTTCTACTTTTTATCGATATATTGTATGATAATGCTCTGAGTCATGACTCATTGTTCAAGATGGGTTTGGAAGGGGCCCTGAGCAATCTGATGTAGTGGGTGGCACCCCTGCCCTCAGCTGTATGTGTGAGTTTGTGTGTGTTCAGTGAGATGATATTTAAGTTCCTGTGGCACTCAACCCTTAGGAAGAAGGGACCACCCAAGATTGATACAAGCCAAAGAAGGCAGAGTTCACAAAAACTTACAGTTTTATTAGGATATTATGTGCTTGGCATGGAAATTGGTATTAATTAGTCCCCTATCTTCTGGTATAAACACACAACAGTGAATTTTGAGAAAGGGATAGAGGGGAAAGAGAAGAGAGAGATTAGAGAGAGGCAGAGAATAAAGAGTAGAAAAAGAATAAAGGAATTTCACCAGTCCTGACTCCAACGCCAGTCCACCTGATGTGGTGTCCAGGGTCTTGAAGGCACACACCTGGATTTTGTGGGGGTATCTATTTATAGACAAATTTTCTTCACCCTGGAGATAAGTATCTCACATTTTTTTTAAAATGCAAATTAGTTATCATGCACATCCCATTCTTCTAGATCTTTTTGGAAAAGCCTCTCTTCTAGGCTTCTCCAAGTCTTTTTCAACCCAAAGATCCCTCCAATTTTCAAAGATTCTATTAATCCACAACATTATGCTATTATGGAAAAACTTATTTCTCACATGTGTAGACAAAGCACTTTTCGTAAAGATGCAAAACCTTTTCCCTCATAGTAATTTTAGAAGTATCAGGGTATCTTTCTCTTAGTTATAATATTAATATGCATATGAGTCTATGCAAATTTATATTGAAATCTTTCCATAAATCTGCCAAAGTATTTATGTATTATTCACCACGGAAAGAATATCAGAACATTAAATTCTGGTGAAAAAAAGCTGTTTGGGATGGAACTTAATGACGACAGATAACAATTATCAGGAGTTACACTGATACACACAGACACCACACACATATTTTGTATAAATATAAAATATATTTATATAAAATATGTGTGTGAAAAGACAGAAATAAATATGAAGAATACTTGTCTCAGAGCCAATTGTTCCATGCTCTTCCTACTGCAGTACAATGAAAATAAATCTTGATTAAGGGTTGTAGCTCACAGCCACAGGGCCACTCTGCAGACAGAGTGAAAAATGAGTACATATCTACATGTCCAATCTAATGCTGAATTTATGAACTGCAGAACAACCACACCTATTCATAGGTCTAGAAAATCTTTGTGTTTCTGCTCGAAGAGAAACAGCTCTTTCACACAGAGTATCAAAAAGAGATGATATTTCAATATGCATTGAAAAAGAAGCAACAATGAAAAACATAAGCCTTTTGAGAATTTGCAACTTACTTCATGATATGTGTAAGTCAATGTTTTACTTTAAAAAGTAAAACAATCCTAAGAAATAAAAGCACCTGAGACACCACTTGTAACTTTGATGTCATTTATTTCAGATAGTCTGTCAAATCCTCAGCAAAATAATTTCTTTGTAGAAATGCCAAAAGTACATTGGCCTCAAGTACAAGAGAGACAGAAATAAAAATAAAATTAATTCAAGCATATATAAATTAAGACATGTGTTTATGTTTCTGAGATTGTGAAGTTCTATAAGTGACACACCTTGTCAACTTATTCTTGTTTGTCATTCAGTGTAAAATAAATCCATTTCTTTTTCCTTCCATCTTTCATCTTTTTTGACGGGTAGCATTGCAAACAAGTGTATCAGTCAAGGAGGGTAGTATATGTGTCTTGTGACTTCACTGAAGCTCTAAATAATATGGTGTTTGCAAGTAAAAAAGATAATTGCCAACATTACTATATGGATATGCATAACATCAAATATAGTTCAGGCATGTAGACAGGGATGTAGGAACAGCATGAAAAGAATCAATTGTGTTACTCTCATAAGCAAGCTTTCTAAGTACTGTAGCTGGAGTAAATTAAAATCTTGTTGCTTAATTAAAGTAATAAAACACTGTATTTTGTTGTTTGTTTGTTTGCTGTCACCAGATCTCAAGATAAATAAAAGAGTTTCTGAAGTTTCTGAAGTAACTTGGTAAAAGGGTGTTATAAGCATAGGAATCAGGACTGTGGGCATTGCTGCAAACTGCACAAGCATACTTACAACCTTTACTATATATACACTGAGAAATAACAAAGACAGAATGCAAGTTACATAGATGTTGACCTGATTTTATATGGTTTTAGTATATATTTGTATGCACATATAAGGATTAGAACAAATATTTCTGTAATTATGTCCTTATCCCTTTAAATAGATTTAGGGACCTGCAATAATTTAGAAAACTAATATAATCTAAATATCAAGAAATAGCTAGTATAAATAATTTTCATAGCATGCTGTTATGAAATTATGTTTATATGTAATCTTACATATGACCATGTTTATTATGTTAGTTTTGTAATTGATTTAGGACTGTAGTTTCAAATTAAGTATTTTTGCAACAATGGCAATGTTCTTTGTGATTTGGGTTTCGGTGGAGTTTTTTTGGTTTGTTTTATTTTCCATTCAGTACCTTTTCAGTTTATAGCAAACTCTCAGCATCTGCAGTAAAGGAGATGGATGTCATCTGGAGAAACTGAAAAATTGTAGGAATGAGAGTACTCCTGTAGAGGAAACATGCATTGAAAAATACTGATACAAGAGACTCTAACTAAAATAATTTAGAGAGAGAACTGCTATATGCAAAAACGCTACTATCTAGTTTAATTATCAAGGAAGTTTATTTTCTAGCATGTTCCTTGCATTGTTTCTGTTCAGTAGTCCAGCTTTAAAGAAAGAAATATGTAATTTTGTAAATACACCTTTTGAAATAACTTCTATTCCTCAGACAATAGTCAGACTGGTTAAATTTATTGTATTCATATTATATTGCATTTCTTTAAAAATATAATATCTGTAGAAATATTTTCAGATGTTTTTGTGTTGTTTGTATAAAATCTGAGCTCCTTACCAACACTGTAATAAAGTTCATACTTTGTTGCTCTTTGTCATGTATGCACCATTTTATTTTTCACATGTCTATAACACTCCACTATTTTCTCAAGACCCTTTTCAGTTCTATTGTTTCTTGACAATGTTTTTGTGCTTTCTGAGAAAGCCTGAATACTAATGTAAGTAGCAAACAAGTTTTATGAGGGAAAGAGAAAGTTTGTGGCAACCAATGAACTCCCATACATATTATTCCTAGGCAGGAATTAAAATTCCAGAAATCACACAGTTTGATAATTCAACAATATTCACAGATGCAGTTACACTTTTAAACATAATTTATTTTAAATATAGTCTGGAAGGTATCTGAGAGTTTCCATAAGATTAAGAAACTCTGGTTTATTACACAAAATACTCTAAGTAGCTGATGTATTTGAAAATAGTACTTGCAATGGTAACTGCATTAAAAATATTAGGATTTTGTTCTGTTCTTGAAGATTTTTTATATCTATCATTAAGCTATTTTGAATCAAAAACTAGAAACAGAAAAATTCTGTGATCTCGGAGTCTTCTTTGCCATGATATAAATTGCCAGTGATTCATTACACAGATGGAATACTCCTTCAAGAAGGAACTATGCATGTCCAAGAACTCTAAGTACTGGGAAAGTACTAGAGATATTTTAAATTATAAAATGCAAATTATATTGATTTGCTAAAAAAAACCCACAAAAAACAAACAAAAAAAAACCCAAAACAAAACAAAAAAAACAAAAAAAACCAACAAAAAAAAAAAAAAAAAAACAACAACCAAATCCGAACCATCACAAACTATCATTAGTCAAAGACCAGAAATGAAAAGGTTAAGTAATTTGAAAAGTTCTGAAATTTCACAGCTCAGTGCTTGTTGGCCTCCTTTTTGTAACAAAGTATAATAAAACAGGCAGCTTTAGATTTTTTAGATTCAGTGCATGCCTTCCACTTTGATTGCCACTTAGAAACAAATGCAAACTCTCTGTAACTTGATGACTAGCTCTCAGGATCTTGAGACAGAATAGCCAATAATTAATGAATGTTGGAGGTTTTCAGAATGTTCAAACATTTTCTTCATCTGATAAATGTAGATTAATTGAAACCTTTTATTTGTAAGGAAGAGGTAAAAAATATGCAGCCATATGACCCTTTCAGATGTAATTATAGATCTCAGGTTTTCTCACAGGGCTCTCCACTAAAGTGTCACTTTAAAATCATTCAACCAGGGCCCATTTGTGAAAACCTAATCAGGATGTATGGACTAAATTCACCAATACTCACTCTCTACTTCACAAAATCATGTACAGATTGAATGAGAATGAAACAAACCTGTCCTGAGAGCTGCAACATATTTCAATACTGTCCTTATTAGCTATACACCCTCCTGTATAACTTTTAAGTATCATTCTTATTTATATCATAAGGAATGTAATCTTGCAGGAGACCATGTTCCTTACTAAGATCAAAATACTTTATATTTGCATGTCTATGTTTGCAGTATTGCAATTATCTTCTCAAGGCCAAAATTAAATACTTATTTCAAATTAGTGTTTAAAAGAAATTCTTTTCTTTTATGAGATTTTTACAAAGTATAGTTGTGTACTTTATAAGTAATATTTAGTGAGAATTGCCTTTATTTGACCAAACAGTGTTCCTGAACATCACTGGGATTTCAACCAGTACATACCACTTCACTTCTACTGTTCCTTGTTCCTCACACTCTTCCTCAATGCCAGCATCTGGTTCCTCTCAAAGGATTTTGATCTTTGTGAACTCCTCCACTGTGAGTGCTTTCCTTGGGGAAGAGTAACTTCAGGGACAAACTAGTTCAGTGTATGCTCCTCTGTGGTCCATGTTTCCTGCCCACTCCTGCATGTGATGCTTTCTATGGGTTGCAGCTTTTGCCAGGACACTGCTCCAGTGTGGGCTCTCTATGAGCTGCAGCTTTTTTCAGGGCACAGCTATTTTCTCTGCTGTGGTGTCTAGCAGGGGCTACAGGTGAAAATTCCCTGTGTCATGGTCCTCCATGGGCTGCAGGGAGATTGCTTCACTGTGTTCTTCTCCATGTAGGGATGAACCTACACCTCTGTTCAGGTGTGTGGGGAAAGAAGTCCTCTCCTTCTTCTCTGATCTCAGTGTCTGCAGGAATGTTTCCCTGACATTTTCTCACTCATCTCTCCCAGCTGCTGCATACTGTTTTTTTGCTGTTTCTGAAATATGCTATCACCAGCATTACTGATGGTTTCAGCTTTGGGCAACGGTGAGGATTGGTTGGAACTGGTTTTGTCCGACATGGAGATAGTCACTGACCTCCTCTCACAGAGGCCACCCGTACATAGGCCCCTTGTTACATAAACCAAATACAATATTTTTAAGGGTTATAAAAAAAAAAGAAAAAAATAAAATACCCAATAGAATTATGATTTTTGCTAAACAGAGGCCTAAGAATAGTTTATTTTTATTTTTTACTAATTACTCTTTCTTTCCCTCAGAATATATGTCTTTCCCTTAATTAGTTACTAGCAAATAAGCTGTTCTGTGACACACCATAGCAGCCACTTAAAATGTGGTTGCTATTATCATAATTTCAGGTTGATTGCATATGGTAGGAACACAGTATATTCTAACTCCTTTGTGGTCCCCCATAAATGGTAGTGTTTGCATTAATCAGGTATTTTCTCATGCCATATAGCTAATTATGGCCCTAAAGCATTAAACAGGATGAATTTTTGTTGGTAGAAAAAAAATGAAAATTCATATATACTTAGTAAAGTTCTCTGTGATTCACAATAGTTTTTAATGTAATAAAATTTTCCAGTCATGTATCATTTTGCCTCTAAAACAAGATTGAAAATAAATTAATTTGGCAGCTTAATAAAGATTATATTCAAGAAACAGAAAATAGTGCTATCATGTGCGCGAGGGCGTACACGGCCCTAAGTCTGGCTAGCTGAAGGGGTAAAGCGGCCGACGCCCCTGCGCATCTGAGGCCAGCCCCCCTTGGCGTCCTGGCCTCGGGCTGGGCTGGATTGCGGACTTGGGTTCGCGCTGGATGAGATGAGAGAGGAGGCGACCACTTGCTGGGGGTAAAACGTCGGTTTATTGAAGAGCCCACAGGCAGCACAGGGCAAACCAACAGGTGGAAAAACCCACAGCAAAATGGCCACGAACACAGGGGGAGACAGAGTTTTACAGGGAAGGGGTGGAGACGGGAGGGGAAGCCCAGCTAACCAATAGGGGAACATGTGGGGAGTTACATAAGAAAACTGACACAAGAACTTATCCAATAAACATAGAACAAAGGAGGGGTCCTGAGACGTCAGCCAACCACAACCCCCAGAGAGAAGAATGTTCTAGAAAGCAGGGAGGAGTGGGGGGTGATTGACTGGGCTCAGGGAGGAGGAAAACTTTACTTATATGGTGGGATAAGGGAGGAGCAGTTATGTAACTTGGGAGATTGACAATTAACAGGGGCAGGGGTAACCATAGTAACATAACTGCCAAAGGCTCTGTGGCGGGAAAACTGGAGGGGGAAGAACCATCTTACAAAGAACAGGGGGGGAATAATACATAAAATGGGGGAACAAAACAAGAAATTTAAAAATACACTACAACAATCATGCATGTAAAAATCTGTGTTTGAACAAATACCTAAAGACAGAGAAATGCAGCACTGACAGTTAAATGCATGCACAAAGAGAAGTTAGTCATCATAAATAATAACCAAAAGAGTTAATACAAAATTATTGTTTAGAAAAATACATATATCTTCTAAATATTTAGAGCTTTGATAACAAGAGATATCTTCTAAATATTATTTCAGTTGGTGCGACAAAGCTTGCTTCAAGATTACAATTGTTGAAACATTAATATTTTAAAATATAGCTTGTCATTAATGGTCTCAGGATTCATAAGTTAAAAGGTTGGAGAAAAGAACACAAAAGTAGAAAATTTTGAAAACAGAATAGATGAATCTGTTCTATTTGCTGCATAGTCTGCTTATTTCATGTCAAGCTTATTACTTTGCAATTACCTGAATAGATATCTGTGCCCTTCCATAGGGTTTTACATTAATTTTTTCACTCAGTTCTTCCTTTACAGAGAGAGGGAGATGGGGGGCCCAGTTTTCCCCTGAGGCACCTATGCAGAAGGTGAGGGTCTCTCCCAGCAAGGGTTGGTGCTGAAAATCACAGTCCAGTGGTTGCTCCCATGAGCAGCAGCCCACCAAGGATAAGGAGAAAGAGCAGGGAAGGTTCAGCAGTAGCAGCAAATCCTCTCGGCAGGAGAAAGTCCAGCACCAAAACACACAACCCTGTGCCCTCCAAGCTGGGCAAAGACTGAATCACTCTTTGCTAAGAGGCTGCAAAAAACCACAGCACTCCCCCTGCTCCACCAGAACCATTCCAAGAGTTCACCAAGGCATTGGCTACGTCTTTTGACTCTTAATCAAGGCCCACTGGCCATTTCCACAGCAAATGGGAAGAAAACTCCCTTAAGAAACCTAACCCCCAACATCAAGTACTCTAGATGGAGAATCTTTTCCCTACAAAAACTGAGAGGGTGATTCTTCTGACATGGATAAGCAGGGATCTTTTAAAAAGAAGTAGAGAGGAGCCAGGAAAATATAAAAAGTTGAAGGAGCCAGAAACCTGGAACTCATATCCTTGTTTTCAAGAGAATGTAGATGCTTCATTAAAATGTATTGATTTGGAAAAAAAAAGCGAAATTTGTAATAATTCATGCATTTTCAGTGACTATTTTTTGTCTGTTCTTGTAACAATCTATCAAGGAATCATTTCTTTCCTATGAGAAAAAATGCAATTTAGTCTTCTCTGAGGCCAAAAATTAAAATCAGGAAGAAAAATTGAGCATTATTAACAACAAAAAAAAGTGGGGGTGGGGAGGAGAATACAAAAAATATACATGCATATGCCCTCTTATATATACAATATAAATACATATCCTCTCATGCATGCATTTAAATTCCTAAGATAGTTTATTTGCTTCGATATAGAGTCAGGGCCTGGAACATATTACTTTTTTTTTCATTCTTTTTCCAGTTTACTTCAATATACCTTAATAATACTGGAGAGGAACACATGGTGCAACAAAGGCCAAGCATAAAGAAATTGATCTATTAGTGAGTGAATACTATAGGAAAAATCGATCTTACCATCTTTATTATGCAGAAAAATAGATTGTTTCAAAGCTTAATGCTTGTTACTGAAGAGTTAACAAGTACAGTTCATTCCAGGCTTGGAGAATTATTCATTTCCTCCATGGAAATTTCTGATTCATAGGCAATTAGCAGAGAATAAATAGTTTTATGCTCATAACTTTGTATATGAAAAAAGAAACCATGCCCTATATATTAAGTCAATAATTTATTGTTAGCATAATTGATATCTAAAAGCCTAATCCAAGAATCATAATTAGTCAAATTGTAATTATTTCAGATATTGAAATAATACATTATGAATTTTTAGCAATAAAAACAACATAATGGAAGTGGATAAACATATACTTTTGCCTTTCATCTCTCTTCCTGATGTTCTGTAAGTCTATGAAGGGTATAATTTCTCAAGCCCTCTACCATTTTAGCGTGCCTGTATTTGTACAACATTGCTAGAATTATAAAACCATGATGGTTCATACAAAGTTAAACAAAAGTAAATCAAAGTAGTCATAAAAATAGAAAAATCACTGTTACAACTAACTCACAGTCTTGAGATCTTGCAAACTCATTACAAACATTATCTGCTGCTACTAGAAAAACACCACCATATGACAGTGCTATGTGAATAACAGTGGGTCTAACAAAACAGGTCATTGTTAATTACATGTACCCTGGGCTCTAAACCTGAAGAAACCTGGATATCTATTGTACTTTCACATCCTCTCATGATCCTTGACCAAAATCTAACTAACATTTTCAAAGCTTTTTCTTGACATGTGCTGAAGACCCATGCTCCTATTTCAGCTTTTTGGCATCCTTAGACACCAACAGAAGCTCAGTCGGAGCTGCAGTGGGGCAGCACTGGAGTAGATCAGCAGCTGGAGTAGATCAGCAGCCCACTGCTGGTCTCTCAGATGGTGAGTAGCTAGAGCAGCTCCCAATCATGCCTGATGCAAAAGGAAGACTTTAATACAGCAGCATTACCACCCTTTTAATGTAGCAAATTACATGTGCTTCAAAATGTCTTTCTCCATGGTTTCAAAATATCAGGAAAAAGAGTAGGCTAGCTGTCTGGCTCAGGTCACAGCTTACTGAGGAACATCTAGCTCTGTGTTGCATCTAACCTGTGCATCTTCCTGCCTACAGCTTTATGTCACAATATTTCCATTCTGTCCATACAGATACTGTGTTCACAGTGACATTCACAAGGCTGAATAGGAGTTATGGAGACAAAGAAGTTCACTGAGCCAAAAATTTGTGGGTTTTTTTTTCTTTTTTTTTTTAACTAATTTCTTTTTGGTGTATTAGTTTTCAGTTCCCTCTATTCCTTGGTCAAGAAGAACATATGGTTTCATGAGTGCTAATCCTACTGCAAGATAAGAAGGTGAAATATGCTTTCACTAGACATAGATGATATACATTGAATTTGGACTATGATACTTTGTTCCCAAGGGCAGTGTGATGCTTCACAACAAGTGTAAGTTGATTACAGTAAAACAAACAGGATCAATTTCCTTGTATCCATGTACATTGAATTTAATGATATGTGTGGCTTCTGGAAAACAAGAGTTGAAAGCCTTTTACTTGGCAATGTACTCAATTGGTACTGCTGACTTGACAGTGAGCTGTATCTGCAGTGAGCAGATACTTCAGTGTTAAATGTTGCCTTAATCCAAATGGTCTCTGTGTCTGCACCTCCATAATGAAATTACTTAAGACAATTGCTGCTTGCCAAGAGATCAATCTGAATAATACAAATCTTGTCAAAGAGCTGAAGGAGGCCATCATGAAATTCAGGCAATTTTTTCCCTTTAACTCCAGTCATATATGATATAAGGTAATGTAGAGAAACTTAGCACTTGATGTAGAGAAACATAGCACCTAATTGATATTCCATTTATGTTTTCAGATGCAACCAGACTTGTTCTTCTAAAGAGTAAGAACAGAACTTTTAAACAAATATTTTGATGACATTTTGCTGCCACTATCTGTCTTTTACTATAAAGACTGAAGTGAGATACATTAAAAAAAATGCTCAAGTCACTATAACTACACATTTCCATTCACAAATTAATTAAGCACTTCCCACCCATCCCAAACCGATCCTTTATTTTTTTTTCCCTGTCTCCTTCAGTTTTTGCTTCAATAAAAAGTGCGAAAATGACAAAAATTGCTAGAGCATTTCCCTTCAAACTGCAGTACCTTGTCTCTCAGATTACATTCTGAACTGAATTCAGCCCAGAAGAATTTGATAAGGGTGCCTACCAGACCAAACCCTCTACATCAAGTACGGTATGCATGTAGCTGTATGTCAGAATTGTCACAAAACATCAGGGAGGGTCATCCAACTCTACTTGTCGGAGTACAGATATATTATCAAATCTAGAAACCTTGATTCTCCTCAGAGAGCAACAGACACTTCAAGGATTTGTTTCATCTAGCCAAATTAAAGTATTTGAGGTGAAATGAATCATGTTGGAAGAACACTTGCTTGTTCACTGACTGTTGGGAGAAAAGGGTTAAATGCAGAAGAGGAAGAAGGATTAGTTTTGCTTAAAGTGACCTTGCAGCTAAGAATGCTAAAACTGTCAGTGTGGAAAAACTACATTTATTATGCCTAATGTTGTTTGTTCTCTACCTGTTTGAGAAGTAGAAATCCTGTGGAGAGATAGTGCACTGTCACATGGATGTGTGAATCCTTTCACCATTGTGAGGCCAGCAGTGAGCCCCATCTCTGCCACAGTCCACATGAACAGAGCAAAATGGAACCCGTGTCCCTGTGAGCCTCTGCTGGTGTTGTTAGCAAGGTAATGAAATTAATCTACTCTCTGCATTTTGGCTGTGCTTTGATGGGTGCTCTTGGTTACCCATAAGTGTCAATTCATGCACCAACTGCTAAAGGGTATCAAGAGTGATGGCGTCAGATGTAGATGCCAACATGGACACAGCTGAATTCCAGCACTAGATGTCCACATTGGGCCACCTTCTCCTGGAGGAATCTCTTCACCCTGGGGACCCTGACCATAATATACTCAGACATTGGTAGGGCTAAGGTGCATCCTACCACTGGGTTGTAAAGAGGACAAAGGCATAAAATCAAACTGACTCCTAAAATAAGTTTAAAATTGCGATTTAAATAGAAACTGTCTTTAGAAGTTACAACAAATTTAAAAAGTTGTGCACCCTTTTTATTTTTTTTCTCTCTGATAATGTTCGAAGATTTGCATTCTCACTGAAACTTTTGACCTTTTTTGGGTTTTGTTTAATGAAATGAATTTTCTATAGTTTCCTATGGGTTCAACAAGAGCAAGATATTTTTCAGCACCTACCTGATTTTTAGAGACAAAAAAAGTCTTGGCTAAATGTTACCTGTCATAAATTGATAAATTCAAATACACACTGACGTGAATGATGCTATTTGGTAAATGTAAGAGCCTTCGAGTGTTTGAGCTTTCGAGAAGCAGATTTCTAGTGTGGCAAATTCATTGAGATTTATTAAAAATGTCTAAAATATACTCAGTTCCAGGAAATCCATGCTGCATGTTTTATTCAAATATGAGATATGTTTACTGTAAAACATTAAATCCATGTTCTAAATGCTGATTCTAGGGAAAAATTACACATATATTGATAGAAAAGTGGCAGTCGAATTATCATCTCTAAAGCTATAAATGCACTGGAATTAGAGTATTTCAATGTTATAAGGCACCATTCACAATTCATATTAGAAAATTGCAGATTTTTTCTCTGAAACTAACTCTTGCAAAATAGTGGAGCATCAGAGGTCTGAACCCTCTTTTTCCTGGCCTCTAATGTTTCCAAATATAGAAATATACAAATTAGCAAGGTAGATCAAAGTTCTGTTCAGCTCTTTGCAAAATATTGACTAGCAATCATCGCTCCTTATTAGTTTACTTCTAAAATTAATTCTGATGTAGCTGACCTGCAACAACACAGTTCTCAGTTCCTGTAGTACTGATCAACCTGTTTTTACACTCTAAATTCGCTGTTCAAGCACTTAAAGCTTTCTTAGATGCCCATCCTGCCCTTCTGCTCCTCAGTCTCCTCACCTACTGAGACAGCATCAGATGAAAAGCTGGAAATGCAGTCCATAGTTTTCTTTTTAACATATGTTGGGAGTGTTTGCTTCCATGTTATGGAATGGCTTTGCCAAGTCTTTAATTTTCCTGTTTGCAAACAGAAATCTGATCTAAAATGTATGTAAAGAGTGTATTTTGGCTCAGCTAGCCATCTAAATGTTAAATGGCTGGTCAGAGTTCAAAATGCAGCCTCCCTGTATAGTTACTCAAGAGAAAGAGGCAACTCCCTAAAGGCAATCCATCCTTAGTTGTGTGTCTGAGATAAGGGGATGAATTTTCTGTGGCAGAGTCTATTTCTCTATTGACTAAAAGGGGAGGGAGAAGAGCCCTAGACAAATAGTTTGACTAGATGCCCATTTTTCAAGCAGCTAGAGTTAGGCGAGATGCATTTCATCCAGGAATACTTCTCTCTGTAATGTCAATCCACCAGTGTTCTCTATCAGTTGGGTATGCAAAAAATAAAAATATCCCTTTAATCATGCAGAAATGCAAAATATCCCAGTTTCACAACACATTAATGCCCACACAGGCATTTGCAGCCATTCAGAAAGAAATTCTCAACCTCCAGGCCCTTAAAACACATCTCTGGTGCAATTCCTTTGCCCAGAACTACAAACAACTCTTCAAATATAATACAGAAGGAGTTTCATATCAACTCTTTCTGTCTCTTCAGCTCACGACTGACCTGCATTAAAAAAAAAAAAAAAACAAAACCCATTAATCTCTTAAATAAAATATCAGCAGTCTAAGTACAGATTTTTAATTACAACATGGAATGAGGGACTAGAAAAAGAACAGAAAATAAGAACAGGATGGGAAACTTCAAATAAATGCTTATCAGTGAGAAACAAGTACTTTTAAAATATTATGCAAGTTATCTTACAGCTTTAATATAATAGCAAGTATAGCTTGTGGGTTTTTTTTTTTTTTTTGTGAAATGTGCTGTCAAAAAATATCTATAGGTAAAAAGAGTGCGAGTAGTGTAAAAAGAAATGTAATATCTGAATTTGAGTGTATATGACGTATGAGGGGATGCTGAGATATTACTGACATTTTAAAACTTGGGGATTTATTCTAGTGAGAGCTTAAGCAATCAATGCCAGCTGCCACAGCAAATGAAAACCGATCATATACCCAAAGCTTTGCCATTCTTATTTATTCACCTAGTGTCATTTGAAAGGATGCTTCACTAAATCCAAAAGATCTTTGTCGGTGAGGATAATTTACTCAAATTTTGTATGAGTTACTCTTAATTCTCTGTCCTGACATGACATAGAGAAGTTGTGGACCTACAAGTATTTTGCAGATCATGAAATAGACCCTGGGATATCTCTAGGCTACTCCTCTGCCAACAAAAGGGCACCTCTGGGGTCAGATGAGGCTATTCAGGTCTTGGTCCACTTGGGGAATAAAATCTTCTAAAGGATGGATGCCTCTAGGGACAACAAAATCCACTGCTGACTGTTCTCAGCAGAAGAGGATTTCTGTTGAGGTCTTCTTTTTTCATCATATTATTCCATTAAATGAGGATAATAATTTGAGAAAAGTTTAAAACTGAAGGAATTTTAAGTAGTTAATTTGGTCCTTAACAATTTCAGTTAAAGTTACTGGTGATAAGTCTGTGAAAAGAACAGAACCAACATCAGGATTTAGGTTATTTGAGTTAAAATTACAGAGAAAGACAAAAATCTGAAATAAAGGAAACAGAAAGCAATCTGTGTTCTATAGATACTATTTGTTGCTCTGACCCTTAACTATAATTGTGCCCTTTTGGTTTGAAACAGCAACACAAATGACATGTAAATATTTCCAGCTTCTTTTGGGAGTTGATATCTGATAGGTGTCCAGTTGGTACCCAGTCCTGTTGCCTTAAAGAGTATCCCAGAATAATTATTAATGTGGAATAAAAAAGAAAATATTGCTACTGTGAGTTTCAATGTAAACATTGACTTCAATTTTAAAAACTAATGAGGTGTTGAAACTTTTTGGAATATTACTTGGAGAGGTTTATCCTTGAAATTTCTTCATTTATTAATGAATGTTTGCTATGCTTTCATAGAAATTCAAGCAGCTATTTAACCTACGGAAATATGGATTGTTTTCTCAACAATCAAATATTTATTTATATGCAGATGGGATACCACCTTTTGTGTTTATATTTAAGCACTGAGTTGAGATATTAATTTATCTCAATTAGTATAATTTTCCTTACAAGATTAGTTAGAAAAAAATATGTTATCAGTGGTTTTTTTCATTGCCATGCAGTGTCTATGCCGTTGTAGTTATATTAAAAACATATTTTAATTGTCAGCCTCTTTCTTTAGAGGCAACAGAATGCAGAAAACAAAATCTTGCTTTTTTTCTTTCCTCTGCAAGCCAAGGAACATTTTGATGATTGGGCCTCTCTTTATATTATTTCATATAGACACCATGAGTCATTCTGAGTAGGCTGCTCTTCTGCAGCATTTCCTTAAGAGGCATCTTGAGACCCCAGAAATCATGGAAAACTTTTGCAGTCTGGTTCTTTAATATTGTTTGTAACACATAGAATACAGTTTAGTTCCTCAAGACATTTAATAAATATTTCCACTCTATATTATAAATAGCACATTTCTGACTTTGGTTGTTTTTTTCTTCATGCACCCTACTGAGGGCAGTTTATAAAAGTCCTATAATTCATATTTTGAGAAATTTTATACTCCCAGTCTTCTTACAGATTACTTAATTGTTCTCATCAACATTTTCTTGCTGTTTTTCTGAACATTGTATTAAAATTCAATATGATTCCACAGCAAGTGCAAATTGAAACAGAATAACCTGAATAATGTCTTTCACATTTCTATATGTTTTTACTGAGTTTCTTCTAGAATATTTATGGGAACCAGATAGAGATGATATTATATAATCTAATTCTCTGTAAAAAAAACCCAACTCCTTTTAATGAGCTTTTCAGTCTCCTGACAAACTCCTGATTAAATTTCTTTACATTTTTGTCATCATCAAGGGATAAATAATAAAATTCATAAATATTGTGCCATTTTAGCAGTACTAATCTGTCAACAAGTATAAAAATATTAATAATTTTAAAGTATCATCAAAGTAATAAAAGTTTAGTAATGATAATTGAATTAAGCTCACAAGAATGACAAATGTCGAATTCTAGAAATGATGTTCCTATTTGTTTTGTTCTCAAAATAGAATGAAAAGATATTTTCTTCTTCACCATATTCTAACAATTATTACTCCACTGACTTATTTTTCTATTACGTAATGTCTATCCTATCAGAACTAATTGCTTGTGATATGAGGAATAGATGAAGGCAAATAACCTCAGGATGACCTTCACAGAGAATTTCCCTGAAGTTAACGACAAATTAGCATAAAACGTGTAAATTATTTTCCATATGAGAGAGACTATTGAAATTAAGTGATCATTCTTGCCTTGATTACTTTCTAGTGACTTTTTTTTATAACATTGCGACATTTCTATGGAAATATCTCTGCAAAAAAAGTAATTAATTTTAGTAGCAAATCTAGTAACAGATTTCACTCATTAAAATCATCAATGTTCCTTCAAAATTTTCTAGGATTTCTTTCTGAAATTAAAATAGGTAAATAGTTATATATTCTTCCACTAGTACTGCAACAATCATTGCATGCCTTTATACTAGTAATATTTAAAATTTATCATATTACTTTATTAGTTGAGAGCTTTTAAACTATATTTTCTCATACATAAAAAACAAGGAATTAAAAAAACTAGAATAATTGTAAAAGATAGCAATCTAATAAAATTCTCAATTAACATTATCAATATGCATTACTGGGCTCATTAAAATTGCACCATGGCAGTATAAATTCAATTTTAAAAATCTTCAAGTTTCTTATTAAGACTTAATGAAAAAAAGAAATAATACATATTTAATTATGTATTGAGCCTGCTAAAACTTATGCATGTTTCTAACTTAGAGGCAACAGTTGCATTCTTTTCATTATCACCATTGTTAGCAAAACATTAAACAGGTGTATAAGCTTTTTCAGGGTGAAAGTTTGCAACCGGGCTTCCTTGAGATAGTGAGTCCCAGTTTTTCCTTCTGAAATGGTGAAAAAAAATGACTTAAAGGTTTGTAAATATTAGGACTAGACATTCTTCTTTTTTTTTTCTTTTTCGATAAACTGGATGAGATTTAGCAACAAAATGAAGAAAGAAGTTAATGACCTTGGGAAATACGATGAGCAGAAGGCAGAGAGAAAGGTGATTAAGTAAAGACCATAACAGGTGCAATACTCTCACAGGCACAATAACATAACACTTGGATCTTATATTCCTTGTGCAGTAGCCATCAGACTATGAGTAAATTTCCTTTTCCTGTAATAACTGCTTCCAATATGTAGGACGCAATTATTAATGATTCTGGAGATAAGTGTTTCTGTTGGGAGAAGTTCTGTGCATGCATAGGAGAAATCTGATGGGAACTGCTATTGAAAGAGTTATTTAACTTGAAGGAAAGGCAGCCTTGGGCTCCCTTTACAGTCAAATGAATGATGTACTTATTTTTCATTATTTGTGTTAAAGAGCCCAGGATACCTTCTCTCCTGATATAAGTGCTTCTGTGTAGCAACTAACACTGTGTAGAATATATGCAACAGAAAGACAGGAAAAAAGAGATAATCATAGAATTGTTGAAGGAAAACAACTCTGAAGGGCACTTAATGAACACAACTGCTTCCTAATCTGCAGCAGATTGATTTTGAAACTTTTTTTCCTATTCAAGGTAATAACTTGGTCTGGCATATGTTTGACTGAATGGGAACCAATGTACTAAAATGTGACCATATTGTAAGAAAATCTCCCTGAACTTGGAGTGGTATTAATTGCTGCCTAGGTGTATGACTTTATCTTTGCTTTGATCAGCTCCTAATGCACATGAGTACTGCTCACCTTTGTACACGTCTGTCTTTCTGAGTGGATATTAGCCTTTAAAAGTTGTTGAAAGTGTAAGCAGAGCCATGTAATTGCTCAATGGTGTGTTTTAGAAGGAGGCTCTACAGAACATGGGATAATTTGGGCAGAAAGAAAACCAGTGGCTCTCAAAAGCTTTCCTTCTCTTTTTCCCAGCTGCTTTCTATTAAATGTAAGGTTAGAAAATACATTTACTATCATTTAATAGGTACAATCTACCTATAAAGAGTCAATTAGCTCTCAGGACAGATCTATTAGATCAGTGTTACACTTAAGTATTAGGATGACTCTTAAAAGATCTCCAGCAAATAACTAGTGAAAAATCACTGCAAACCAATGTCTAAAATATGCTTCATGAAAGTCTTATTTGTGAACTATTCCCCTATGATTCTTTAAAAAAGTAAAGCATATGATTTCCTTTTAAATCTTGTAGTCCTAATGTTTAAATAAAACAACAAAAAATAATATAATAATTATTTAAATTAATAAAAAATAAATTATCTTAACCAAAGGCATGTATACACAAAAAGATAAGGGGACATAGAGCACATGAGTTACTCTTTAGCTTTCATAACTGCAAGAAAATGCCTGAATTATAACCGAGCTTCATCCTGTAGTCCCAAAATCCAAGAGAAAAGTGAAAACATTTTCATTTTGTATACCACTAATTTAAGGACAGCTACATCCTGGCAGGCATTACCACACAGCTTGACAAAATATAAAGAAAAGGTGTTCTAAGACAGTTTGGAAAACAGTCACCAGAATAGTGGTAGCAGTTATGTGTCCTTGTCTTCCCCGGGCAACCCACAGCTTCTGGTCTGTGTTAGTCCCTGGCACTTTTCTCCTGCAGCTGCCCTCAGCAGCCCAGTTCTTCAATCTTTGGCACAGAGACCAGTAGAAAGTTGCAGCAACAATTTGCTGTGTCCTGACACCTACAAAAACAATATCTGCCTAAAGGTGGCCCAAGAGACATGGATTTCTGAGCACCTATGTTTTATAAATATGGAGTGCCTATGTGAATAGGAAGTTTAGGCAACTGGAGGCAATATAATTCTGTGGTGATATTAAAACCAAAACCAGACATCATTATCTATGCCTCAGAAACTCTTTCACATCCTTTGTGTGTTTGCTCAGGTTAACAGTTTGTCCTACCTCTTGAATAGTTGCAAAGCTCTGAGTCACATCATGGCAGAAGTACCACAAAGAGAAAAACGCGTCATTTGTAAAATTTATGTTAGCCAAATGAAGAAAAATGGGATTGGTCCCATCTCAATAACCCCTATGTATTGCCTTCAATATTATCAAGGCTTTCTTTCTTACAGGGTCTCTTTATTCTCACTACATTATTTTAAAATATTGTGGATATGTGGGGAATTTGTATTTCAGTAGCGAAGCTGCTTTTGTGCACCACAAAGACTTAAACATTGACTTATCATTTTTAAGGCCCAACCTAGCAATTAAAATTTATAATTTGAAAGCAGAAACCACAGGTTTCTTCTCTTATGGTAGCAATTAGGGAGGCATCTGTCAGTTGTTTCACAAATACCCTTCTAGCATTGGTTTAAAGATGGAAAGTCTAAATCTGCCTTAAAAAACCAGCTTGTCAAATTTGAAATCATTGATTCCTTCCTCCTAATTTTCCGTGGAGCTTTTTTATTAAAAAAATTTTAAAAAGTGGTGTTTTTGTAATTAAAATTCCTTTACTAGAAAGATTTTTATCATTGCACTAAAATATGTTCTGCAAGTAATATTTTTCTTTTGTGAATGTCACCACTGGAAAATACTCCTTATTTTTCTACATAAAGTATAAACAAAAAATAATCCTAATTATCATACAAAATTTAGTCTTTTGATACTAAGACATCTGTATTTTTTTACAAATTATTCAAAGAACTTAGTCCAGAAAAATGTCCTTGAATGAGCATGGGGGTTTGTCTGCATGGGAATTGGGGAATAAAGCCTTTACATGATAAAATCATATTTCTAGATAGACCAATTTTTGTGTTTCCTTTATTGCCAACAGATTTGATCTCATACTAACACTCATATTTAAATTATTTAATTGAAAAAGTACTGTGCTAAAGGAATATATCTGCAACATCATCAAGAAAACATGTCGTTGTTAAGAAAACTTGCTGATCTTATATTAACTGCTACTTCCTTCTAAACATTAGTTTTGACCAGTAGGAAGAGGTGTATTTCTTATTCAACAGAAATATTGAGTTCAACACAGGAAAAGTCCTTAAGGTACTGTTTACAAATGGAGTATTATGCAAAAATATTTCTCTCCAACTTCACATTTAGTCTTCTGGGGGTTTCTTGTTTTGCCTTTTTTTTAAAAATTTTTCCTCTCAAAAATATGGTGGATTTCAACACACTGAAAATCCAATAGTCCTCAAAAGGCCCTGCAATAATGTTGAGATGGTGATTTTTATATGGAATAACAGAAGCACACATACGCTTCATGCACATAACAGCATGCAACAGCAGCAGCAGTTTTCGGAATAAAATGTTACCATATGCCACTACTGAGAATCCAGTCTCAGCTACAGGGAAGTGATTCTTGGTGGGACAGGGTACGTCAGATGTGTGCAGGTGCATTCACATGTATGTGGGTTATAATAGAAACCTTTGGACAGAAATCACTTTGCAGCTATAAAAAATCCCATCCTGATGAGTATTCTCTGGTTATGTATGGTTGGACAGTGTGATGCTGGTGTTGTTGTTGTCCCACCTAAACTCCACCTTGGCAAATAGTGATGTAACCTCTAAAAGTCTCAGAGGTTGTCAAACACAACCCTTTTCATCCTGCTGTACAACACCAAGCATTTAACAACATTTCTAGTGCTTTCTCACAGTACAATGAACACAGGATTCTGCTTATAAGATGCTGCTTAGATGCTTAAAAGAAGTAAGACATTATTACACAGCAAAAAATACACTATTCAACTATAACAGCTGAATCTGATCGAACTAGTAATTGGACCAGACTGATTTAATTACTGGTCTTGTTGCTGGAGTTATAGATACACTAATTAAAACTCTGTCTTCCTGCTTATAACCTGCATTTCCTCCTTGAACCAGAGGTCACTCTTAATGTTTTGAAGAGCAGCCAGATTGGAACATCTGGGCAATTACACTTGTAAAAAAGGAGGCAAACATCCTATCAGCTCACAAGATAAATGCATCAATAAGCCTTTCCAAAAGCCACCTAGAGAAGAATGACAATATTTGAGTTTTAAAATCTGATGATAGTTAATATAGCAAGTGAAAAATAGATATTAATCACGGAATTGGAAACAAATCAGAAATGATTTTGCTCAAGTGAAGCAGCTAGCATTTGATCTGAGCATCTGAGCTAGAGCACAGCCCATAAGATCATCTGCAATTTTTTTGTTGCAAGTACTTCAAGAGATTTGAAAAGCAAAAAAGCAGGATCATGGATATGTTCCTTGAAAAGCAAAATTGAATTAATTAAGTGGAATGGAAGACTACCTCTTGACATAGAAAACCTGTATTCTAAAACACAATTTCAAAATATTTTCCATTGTAATTTTTTTCCCTCTTTTTTTAGTCTACTAAAAATAGATGAAAATTAGAGTGGACAGCTTGAATTCCTTCTGAAATGTATTATTGTAGCAGACATGAAGACTGATGGGACTGAATGCAGTTAGATAGCATGATAGGTGAAAGAAGGATAGAGTATCATACCAAAAAAAGAGTACATTCTCAAGACTTTTCAAATCCTTCTGAAGTATCTCCAGTATAACTTTTATTATGTATACCTTGTTTTCTAGAACTGAATGCTGTATTTAAGATAAAACAAAAAGTGCACTAGAAATATTATTTGGGTATATGTAACTATTTTCTTGTCTTTTTTCTGACATTCAAGAACTGATTTATATGTTTGTAAGTGTTTGAGTTTTTTGGGGTTTTTTTTTTTTGAAAAGAATAGGAAAAGCCAAATAAATCTCTTTCCAGTGTATTAAAATAAGCTACTTCTATATAAACTAATTCTATTTCTTTGACACTAATGCAAATATGATGAGCCAAAATACACCAAAAATTTTAGTTGTCTTCTGAGTCATGAACGGCTTAGACCCCTTAAATGAAAATTAAAAGCTAAATATTCCTTTGGTGATCAGTCATACAAAGAACAAAAATATAACTATTGAAATGAAGAATCCATTCTTAACCCTAAAGAATAGCAAATATATTACCAGATTAAAAACATCAGATAAATATAGCAAATATATCACCAGATAAAACAACAAAAAGCATGCTCCCAAATCATTTTGTCAATCTAAATCCTGAGAATCATTGCCTGCATTCTTACATTTTAAATAACTCTAATAACAAGTATGGAGCTTTATTTATTTACTTACTGTACAAATTCAGCTCTGTCAAAAACATTAAAATCTGATCATAGTTTGTTAACTGGTATGAAATAAATCAGAGTAAATAAACCAAATCATAGGAGAAAGGTATGAAATTCCTGTTCTGAAAATTTTGAGGAAAATTTTAAATTTTTTTCCCAAAAATCAAGATCATCTAATAGCATATCTGGTCAGATGTAATTTAAAAAGTAGTTTTCACAAAATTATAGTCTTATGTAAAGTTTTTCAGCTTTCCTCTGAATAGTTTCACAATGAATGCAGAAAACAAAAATGGCCAATATTCATGACAAGTATTCTTATCTTTTAGGTATGAAAGCATTATATATATATATATATAATATATTCTGGTTTTGTACAGGAGATAACCTGTTTTGCAAATTCAGATGCAGCATTATTTTAGAAATACTAACTAGTATGAAAAAATAGATATTTTTAATCAATCACAACTGGAAACAATAAAATAAGAGTTAACCGTGGCCTTTAAGATTAATACATTCATGTAGAATTCTGACATGCAATCTAGCTTTCATATTTTTTAATACACTATTCAAAAGTGTGAGATTTTTTTTTTCCTTTTTTATTTTAATCCTAATGTGGTGATCACTTTATGTTAACACAGCAAAGCTCATACATAAGAAATTATAATGGAAGAATTAATACAACCTTCACTGATACACAAACAAGCTTTAATAATAACAACACAAATGATCATGGCTGTATGCTGTCAAACTACCAGCTATGTCCCTATACATTCTAGTCTACAATAAATATATGATAGGTCATTCTTCTTCCACCACTAATGTGTTTTACATCACAGAATATTTATTGCCAAGTATCTAACTTGCCTCTCTGTAGGGATGCAGATTTTTACTTGAGCATAAGGAACAGATCATATGTTCTACATTGTCATGGCTTGTCAGAAGTTACCATATTTGTCTTGCCCCATTGCAGAAAGTAGTTCACATATTTTTATCTATTATTAAAAGGCACCTGACATACCCAGAGGTGTCTGAAAGGACAATCAAACTCACTCAGAGGACATTGATGGCTGAAATGGCAGAACACCAAACATTTAACTTAAATGAGAGAACATATTAGGCTGTAGTCATCCCGCCAATATACTTTCTTCTTTTCTCAGGAAAGAGAATTCATTGAGAAACAGACCCTAGCACAGAGAACTCACTCTGCTGAACCAAGGAATTGGAACTTTCTAGAGGATGAAGACAAAAATTTAAGTGTGAGCCAGCTGTATAGCTAAGCAAACAAAATTGAATTCTCAAAAATCATACAGCCTCTCAGAGGAATGTTTGTATCTGCCATTATAACATTACCAACTCTAATGAAAATATTCACCTGAATCACAGAGATGGAAGCTGCCCCTTTCCAGTTCTGCTGTTCCTGATGTGCCTAAACACACATTTTTGTCATTGTTAAACATATGAAACTATCTCCTGCATTGCCCTTGAGTGTCTCTGAATAAGACACTGAGCATAAACAAAGCTATTGGTGCAATTCAGCACAACAGTGCACACCTGTAATTTCAGAACTATGCCAAGTTAAAAAAGAAACCATACAACAGCTTCTGTTCTTGAATTAAAAGAGCTGAGAAAAACAAAAAAAATATTTTCATCTATATTAAACCTGTTCTTATAAATTTACATCTGGTTATAGCATTTGAAAAGCTTAATTTGAAAGCCCTTCAGTGAATTCCCTTGAGTAATTATGTTTTTGACCTGCTCTGTAGAGTTCTCACCTTACAGCACAAAACTGGAATTATGCTGTCACTTACTGGTTTTACACCAGAGGAGTCAATTTTTCATTTGATAATGTAATCTGATAGTCTGACAGAAACATTGGAAAAGGCATGAGGTGTACTCATCTCTTGAGAGAATCAGAACTGGTGGAAAAACAGATACTTTGAATACTTGTCTAAATGGGAAACTCATTGCCAAAGTAACATACTTGTGTCAATCATCGTCACTGGAATTTCTTTTACTGACCTCTCATGATGCCACATCAGGCCCAGGAAGGTACCTATAGATCACCTTATGTTTTATGTGTAGCTGCACCATGAATAAGGCATAATTTTCAGCTATGACCAAAGAGCTTCCCCTCCTTTTTCTAAAAGAAAAATGAATTTATTTATGCACTCCTAAGACTGTCTTCCAGCCATCAATGGAGCCTTGTATTCAGACTTAATCTCATTTACACCACTTCTGCCATAAGGGCAGATCATCAACTACAAAGAGTTTTATTTACACTCTAGTACATTCAAGTACATCAACTCTTTGGAAAGTGATTATAAAAAGCCCAGTATAATTAAGTCACTATATGCTCCCTAGCAGTGTTGGACTGAAAAAAAAAAAATTTAAAAAAGAAAGAAAAGATTTTACAGCAAATTTCAGTTGTTCTGATGGAGATTAAACAAGGATCAGAGCCCTTAACCACAGAAAGAAATGAGGGCACATGGGTTCCAAAGTGTGTAATTACCATCTTTTGACTTTTCCTGTATCTTTGGAAAGTTTTCCTTAAACCAATGTTTTTCAGTGTTACCAAGTTTCTACTAGGTTAGATCAAAGAATATAAATGCACAAACTCTATATGCACTAAAGCTAAGGGCAGATATCATAGAGGTAGATTCACTGCCTTAAATCTGGTAAAGTGATACTTGGATTTTTGATATCATTTCAGTCCATGCTGAATCTCATTCTAGTTCTCAGGCTGAACCATCTTTGATTATTTTATAAGGATCTTGGCCCAGCTGCAGCAAGCAAGCACACAAAATTCAGTTATATGTTTCTTTCTCAGGTATTCTGATATGTAATTCAATTACATATATAGTATGTGTAGTCAGAAAGATGTAAGCATTTTTAAAAGGAATAAGCAGCACAATAAAAAATAAACAAGAAAAGTTCATATTAATATCAAAATTGTATTTTACCCGGGAGATAATTCCTTAACTGGAATGTCAGATAAAAATAATTTAAACATTGTAATGACCTAACTATCATACATAGAAAGAATACATAAAAAAAGGAAATATTAAAAATAAGAATACAGAATACAGAGTTCAAGCCTAAGATAATAATTTCAATGAGAGAAACACTATTAAACTGAAGAAAAGTCAGGGAAATTTTCATATAACATTCGAGAATGGACAAAATCTATTTACTCCAATAGAAGGGAAATCAGAAACCAAACACTTTTAAAGATGTTATTTATAAAAAATAAAAAAAGAGAAATCCCTAATCCTTTTCTTTGTATGAATATTTATAGTTACCTTCATTCCAGCAGACCCTATTTATCTCAAATTTCGGAAAGAAAGTAAACTTTGTGGAATGACTTTTACAGGAATTTTTGTCAAAATATTATATGAGACCTAAAGATTTTTGAAGGGGGGGTATAAGATTATTGCGAAGTTAATCTAATTTCACGTATTAAAAGAATATTTTTTTTTTTTTTTGAAAGGATGAAATTTACTGAGAAAAACACAGACTTTTCTTGGGAAAGAAAAGAATAATGACTAAGCATGTTGTCTTAATCATGAGTACAGAAATTTCTGGTTAAAATTTGTACTGAGTTTCTTACTCAGAAATATTGAATACATTACCATCAGTCATTCATGAAGGAAAAGGCTGTTAAATTGGTAACCTGTAGCAGCCATTCTTCAACTTTTATGGGAAAAACGACTACAACAAGAGAGACTACAACAAGAGAGACTACAACAAGAGAGACTACAACAAGAGAGACTACAACAAGTCAATTGCCATGGAGTACCTACAGTGGGACATGCTGTCCTATTTTCCCAGTCAGAATGTATTCACTGTCACAAACACTGCTATGCTCTAAACAGGCTATGACTTTTGATGGAATTTAAAGCCATAAAGTGATCATTTTGTATTCAGGAAAGTGCAGAGTTACAAAAATCTTCTATTTGAAGGAGGATTTATATATAAAAGGGTCTTTTATTGGATATATATAGATTCAGAGCATATAAAAAGAAGGTGTTCTGGCAGTTGGGTAAAAGCAAGTAGATTAAAAAAATCAAATTTAGTATGAAATCCTGTAAATTCTCAATTGCGGAGTACAGTAGCAGCATATGAACAGTGCAAGCTGCATGTGAAATTTAGGTAATATTTAAGTCAGTGTTTTTCAGCTATAGAATGTTTCAGCTTTTCTGAAACACTGTTTTTACCTTTTATTATATTGTCACCTCTTCAACAGTAAAAAAATATTATAGTTTTCTCATTTCTTATTCACTGGGAGAGCTATATTTGATGGCATTTGATGAAAAAAAAATCACTCTGTTTTCTTGAATCCCAAAGTTCATTATTATGGCCAATTTAGTGTTGTTTGATATGCTGCAAAACTCACCAAATAGAAAAAATAAAACCAAAGTGTTTCATAAAGGAATAAGAATACAGCATTTAGAAACAGGAAGTTGAAAACAGATGACCATTTGGGCTCTGAATAAATAACATTCATAGTAGAAACTGCTTAATGCTCACAGAATTTAAAAAAAAAATAAAATAATAGTGATCTAATGTAAAGGTGCTTTTGTTGTTTGTGAAAGAATAGCCCCCAGATAGCACTGTTACAGAAAATTAAGTGGTGGGTCACAGAAAACTGAACATAGGTTGAAGGAGGACAATCTTTCATGTAGAGTAAGATCAGATCAAAGGAAACACAATATTCTAAACACTTGACTAAATATTTAAGCATCTATAAAATACCGCAAAGAGAAGTATTTCAACTAAAAGGAAAAGGTATATTAATATATTTCTAAAAAACAATGAATATTAAACTAACACAAAATAATTGTAGAGTAGTATGGGAATAAACACAGAAATCATCACCAGGAAGCTAAAGTTTTAAATTTGAAGGAGCTTCTACTAAGTGTTAGGTAGTTACAAATTTTAGTTTTTTTGAAGTACATATGCAGAATAATATATGATGTTACACCAAAACTGAGTGTTTCTTCTGTTGCCCTGCAAAGATTGTTAATGAATATATTAACAAACCTCATAATTTTTAGAAGTTTTATAATTAAGCATTTTAATTTTTATTCTACATTGCCTAGAGGGATTTTACTGATAAGTACAGAAAAGAATTCCCCCTTGTCTTTTCCCTTTTTAAGAAGCCTATGAAATAAAAAAGCTGAATTGCTAAAGTCTGGTTTACTTCAAGGTGATGTGTCTTTGTCAGGAACATATTAAACCTCTGTAACATTGACAGGATGCTAAAGCACTGTTGAGTCATGTCTATCAAGTCATAAATTTGTTATAATGAAAGTAAACTGTCTGAATAAATTAAAATCATTGAATGGGAAATCAAAATAGCATCAAGATATCATAAGAAAACACATTTAACAAAAAAACCTTGCAGTATAATTAAATAACAAATGCTTTTAAAAACACATTATATTTAGCCTGCCTAAGGTTAAAAAAAAAATGCAAAAACACTTTAAAAAAATGTATACGGATTAGTTATTATATCATTAAGCAAACATACATTCTATTTCACAGTTTGTAAATCTGATTTTAGTTTCTGTTCTGTTAAAGACCAAGAAATATAAAACTGAGGGAAAAAAATTACATTAGACAGAACTTATGTGAATTAATCCTCTCTCTGTGTATATACATAAATGAGAGAGAAAAATTGAGAAAAATATATTTGTTTTGCAAGACATTGATTGTTCTATATAAGGCCTTTCAAGGAGAGAACAGTTATCTCCTCAGGATAATGTGTTTGCTCTTTCTTTGCAGCTTTCCAGGTCCACAGGCACTCATCACTGACATTTCTGAGACTAGCAGCATATGTTTTTCATATTAAAAAGTCAGTTTGACTCTCACAAGGAAATATTTGTAGAATCTGGGAGTTGGAACAAAATATTTCCAAGACCAAATCCATAAAACTAGAAACAACATGACTATGAAATATCATCCTTTTCTATGAAGATGCAGGAAGCATTCATACTGGATCTGGGCACCGGTGCTAGGGGGAAAAAAAAGGTGATGAAATAATCAACTACTTGTGACTTCTCGAACCCCATTGCTGAGATTTTTTTATTTCCTCATAATTTGTCATGATGCTTTGTTTAACTGCCCTGGAATCATTCTTGACTGAATACTTAATATTATGTCACTAGAAAAAATTTTGCTTTTCTGTTTCATACTTAATAAAATAGAAATATTAACAGGGATAATGACTAAAGGTGATAAATCAACTCAGGGAAAATACCTGTTATCAGAGTCAAGCACAAAGGTAAATGGAGATTACAAATATTAAATTCATTAACACTACAAGAACTGTGTGGAAAACCCAAGGTTGAGTCCTTCATCCAGTCATCCTTGGATTGAATAACAAACTCAAAGTTGAATTAAATAATTGTTAGCTTTAAAATGCCTGGTTTTTTTTCCAATGATACTATGTAAAATTCAAATATTTCGAAAGAGTGATATAGTTATACAAAAAGAAAATCAAACGACCACTGAGCTAGATTTCATGGTATGGTATTTAAGTAATGGAAAAACAGGTTGTATAGACAAGATTTAACTTCTGGCTGAGCCTGATTCATAATTTAGGAAATATAGCAGCTGAGCAACAGGCTAATATAATTTTTTTTTTTTATTTTTCTGGTTATCGATATTTTTACCTGATTACACTGATATGTTCTTAACAAAGTAATCAGTTATTGACTACAAGCACAACATGTGAATGAATATTAAAGCTGTCAGTAGAGCAGTTTCCAATTTACTTTTAAAGACCACACTCCTATTCTTAGAGCAAAGATTTATTTTGCTAAGGAATTGTCCATCCATGCCTTGGAAAAAAAAAGAAAGAAAAAGACAAAGCTAGATGTTTCTTTTGAAAAGTGTGTCATTGGTTACTAGCTTCACTTGATGCTTTCTTCAAGGATTTCTCTTTTCTTTGTTTTTCTTTCATTTCCTTCAGGTTTATTTACAGATTTACTTCTATCATTTTCTGTTCTGTATGCTTTTTAACTTAATGTAGGGTCTTTTTCTCTTATGCAATACTTGCACATAGTTTTTAGGGTTCCCAAGGAAGCAGTGGTAGTAAAAAGCAGCTGAGTGGTTTTCCTGGTTAAGATACAAATATATGTATCTGCCATGGTGTGATAAATCTAAGGTAGGTCTGCAAGGGTAGGTAGTGGTGAGCTGGCTTTGGCTGGGATAAAATGAGTTTTCCTCAAAGAAGAAAATGGGTCTATGTTTTTGTATAGTGTAGGAAACAGTGTTGATAACAAGGGATGTTTTAGCTTTTGCTGACCAGCGTTTACATGGAGCCAAGGCCAGTTCTGCTTCTCATCCCAGTCCACCAGCACACGTTGGGGATGCACAATGAGTTTGGGGGGGACACAGCTGAGACGGGGCTCCAGCTGTTCACAGGGATATGAACTTTGAATAGCCAGCCACACCATATTGCCTCATGCTCAGCTTATAAAGCTGGGAGAAGAAGGAGAAGAAGGAGGAAGGAGGTGACACT
The DNA here is from genome assembly GCF_028551555.1 of Melozone crissalis. NCBI lineage: Eukaryota > Metazoa > Chordata > Aves > Passeriformes > Passerellidae > Melozone > Melozone crissalis. The sequence goes on along the minus strand of NW_026535791.1, from coordinate 52,807,152 downwards.
TGGAGTGATGGTGTCTGTCTTCCTAGAGTCACCATTATGGGTGATTTTTTTTTTTTTTTATTTTAACCAGTCCCAATAGGGGAAGGTGAGTGAGCAGCTCTGTGAGGCTCAGTTTTTGACTGCAGCCAAACCTCAACAGGTGGTAATCAATATCCAGTGATTTGAGTGTCTGACTTTTTGTACCTGAACTTGACTTTTATCCTCTTATTCAGCTTTGGTAAAAGGCAAACGGTAATTGTGCTTACTATCTTCTTAAGAAAAAAAGAGATAGGAAGGTATCCAAGAAAGAAACGTAGGCATTGCGATGTTCACATCTTCCATCAATATTCTAGTTTGGCACAGAATTGTAAAATATCTCTTCCCTTGCTTACTAAAGGAAATAAAGCTTCACAGTAATGAGCATAAACAAGCTTTTTAAAGTGAAAGAGGAAAGCCTGTTTCTAAAATTCTGCTAAATTCTAAAATTCACCATTCACTTAAATAACCTAGATTTCCCTTGTTTCTGGTCTTCATCAAAGAATAGGGCTTCATTATAGTGTAATGGAGCAGGTGTGCACATCTAGTTCATTAAATATGAAAGATAGTTTGAGACTATTTTCCTTGTTAATCATCTTCTGAGAAGTCGTAAGTGTGGATGTGAATATCAGTCTAAATTTGTGAGGGTATGAATTTGAACTGTAATGGTTTTGGCCCTCATAAATAGAATTCAAGATAAATTATTTCCTGATGCTCCAGCATCGTATGTGAGCTTTTCAACTGCAGCTGAAGCAAAATTCATTCCAGGACGTACTAGAACAGACTGGGATCTTTCACACTGTCACTTAAGAAATGCGACATGGCAGGCTGTAATTAATAGATGAAGGCAATGAAGAAATTACTTCTGAACATCTCCCTGCTGGACTGATTCACCTTTACTAAGCAGTAATATGATCAAGGGTGAAAAGTTCTGGTACAAGACAGAACACACACAAATGCTTCCCAAGCCATGAGAAACAAATGATTAACATAGTTGAGTCCCAGGTATGACTGCAAGAATGGCAGGAGAGCCTGTGGCAGGGGGCAGGGAAAGGGGGGAAGACCTCAGTTGTATAAACAAGGTACTGCTCCAGCCTGATTCTCTGCAAAGAGCTAGCCTTCAGTGGAAGCGTAATGCAATAAAATTTGGATTTTCAAGACCATAAAGACCATGCTATGGTTTTAGTAACCATAGTAACAATATCCAAAAGCACATAAGACCTGGGCAATTTCATTATAGCATTTGTTTGCAAATTAACTGGATTCACATTAACCTGTTCGCAGTCTGATTGAATATGATAGTATTCTGGTTGAGATGCAAGTGTTGTGACAGGTGGACTTTGAATAGGCAGCTTCCTAGTGGGAGATACTGAAAAAAAGATAAAAAGAGTTATTTTTATGTGCAAATAGACTTTGGGCTATGAAGCAGAGAAAACAGAACAGGCAAAATAAGTCCAGTTCACTTATTGAATGCCTTTATTGGCCACTGGATTATATGGCTTTCACCTTTGAAAATACCTTCTAAAATCATTCTAGCACTGCAATAGTTATGGATTTTTGACAACAGATGGTTTTCCTGAGACCTGTGCCCCAAATATTCATTTTGCATTTACAGAGTGAACCACATTCATCAGACTGACAGCCTCATAGAAGCACTGTCCTTGTCTTTAGTTTGATTTTTATTTTGTTTATGTCTGGGTTCTTTGCTTGGGTTTGTTTTTGTGTTTGGTTTTTAGTTTCGGGAGGCTTTTTTGTTTTCTTTGTTAGGGTGTCTTTGGTTGGTTTTTTTCAGTGTTTCTATCCATTTTTTTATTCGTTATTAATTTCTTAGTACAATGATGAAACAAGCATCATTGGATGCTTGCTACTAAAAAATATAGTAGAAAGCTCTAGCTGAATTTGCAACACTTTCCATAAATATACTTAGACACATGAGAAGGTAATCTGATCTTAGAGTTTAAAGCATGAGACAGATGAGACAAATGTAAGTAAGATATACATCTCAAAGGAAGGAAGCACCTAGACAAGTAGGCATAGTATTCTAATCCTATAAGGGACAATATGCATTCTTATCTGAGATCCTGCTGACTGCCAATGACTTTAGCACACAACTCCTGGCAGAAAAACAATTTTGCCATTTTTCAGTATCCTGCTTCAAGAATAATTTTTATTTGTTTTTTTTTTTTCTTTCTTTGTTGAATAAATAATATTTAATCTTTTAATTTGCTCTGTATTTATATATATATCTACATGTCTATATATCAACATATATACATAGTTATAAAACATATCTTTATATTATTGTATACATAATATATACTATATATATGAATATACAATATTCTGTATTGATTTTTAAAAGATCATTGCTATAATGAGAAAAATACTTAAAATCTCAGTACAAAACAGCATTTAATAGATATTTCAGCGATAGAGCACAAAAATAGAGAAAAGTATTTTCAAAGGAAATGAAGAAAATAAATTTTTCTACCAGTCGTAAGTTTGGAATCAATCCTTAATATAGTGTTAATGCTATGAGATATTTTCCAGGTCCTCCTGAAAAGGAAGTATCCTCTAGCATGGAAACAGAACAATTTACAATTACAGGCTACTTAATACTATTACAAAATTCAGTAAACCTCACTTCTTGATAGTTAGCCAGGAAAGGAAGTACAACTATCACCTTTCTATGCATATCTTTATTACTATTCACAAAAGTAAAAAAAAATAAATAAAGGGGGGGAGGAGAAAAAACCCCACACTGTACTAAAAATACATCCTGTTAACTTATCTCCCATAACTATCACATTTATGTAAACCATAACCAGCAATAGATTTTTACCCATTTGGCCAATGCAGGAGCACTTACATGACATTTTTGAATTGCAGGTTTACAGAAGGCAATGGGAGTTTCAGTCTATTTCCAGGAAGGCTGGGTTGTTAAGGCCACAAAAACATTGGTGAAAAGGGACCCCTGAAGGTCACTGGGTTGAGCCTTTTTTCTGAAGTGGGACAGTTTGACCAGATATGTTGCTTGCAGTGTGCTAGAGAGATAAAGTGCAGTCAGAAAAAGGTGATTTCAAGTGATTTCATTAGTGTGTATGAATGTGTAAATTTTAGATACACATAATGTATACAAATTGCCAGCATATTGCTGGTAGGAATTATGGGTTTACTATCCAAAACTTGCTGTTTTGTTTTACAATCTTCTTTCAAAATTTCAAAAATTTCTTATTTTTGAAAATGTGTCGTTTTTTAATAAAAAAGCAAAACTAAACTATTTATGATGGTGATCTCCTATAACTGAAATATAAGTGAATTATTTACACTGATGATTGCTACTGGCAAACAAATATTTGGAAGCAGTTTTTAAAAATAACTTTAACATTTACCAACACTGAAAATCTATCAGCATTCCAAAGTTCCTAAATTAAGAGAATGAATTAAAAATAATTTTCATGTAAAATCATTACATAAAATGTCATAGAGACAATCATGGAAAAAGAAGTAATATCATACACCATTATCTTTGTGAACTGCACTCAAGTATAGCTCAAATTTTTAGCTTTTATTCATGACCTATTGTTTTAAGTTGCATATCAGGAGAGCCTAAGACTCTATTCTTGTCCATTTTCTCTCTTTCATCATGTGCATTTGTTTGCATAATATAGAAGAGCAGCAGGGCAGAGTAATTATGGCAATCAGTCTCTGAACACATTAATCTGCTCTAAACTGCAGGGAGTAAATGATGCAGAAAGAAATCCAGCAGAGAAATATTTCTTTTGTTTGTGGCAAATCTCATACCAGGTTTAAATCATGCAAGGGCAACTTGTAATTTATTTCATGGTTGCCTAGGCATCAGCAATTAAAATACCTGGTAAAAAATGTTTGATTTGAAGAGGCTTATAAAGTCTCTAGTTTATGTAAGCTAATGAACATGCTATTGTAAACAATAACAAATACTCTTCTTTGTTTACTCACATGGAGAATAATTCTTGTAATAACTATACTGATTCAATAGAGGATAGCTAAAAGTTTCCAGCAGCAAATAGGATTTTTATTTCTTCTCTCCTTTCACTGCTCTAATTCTTGTTCCTATTTTGAGTCTTACTATCATTTCTTCTAGATACTCCCCATAAAAAATTTCATGTCACACAGAGCAAATCTATGTGAAAAAAAAATAACCAGAGCCCACCCACATAGAGATGAAATAATGAACCAGTGTCAGATAAAATTGATGGAATTTCACTGAGTTTTCTGTGAAAAATAATGTGTGGAGAGATGGTTTTTTTGGTTTTTTTTCTCTTAATTTTATTTATTTGAATTGATTTTCATTGAGCCTGCCAAAACGAGACTGCAGAAGCAAGAAAAATGCTTTATTTCAGAGTTAAAGATAAAAATTTCCGTGGAATTTTTTTTTTCATACCAAACCAAATGTCTTTGCAATCTTCCTAGCTCCCTCATTCTATAACAAAGGAGCAGAAAAATTTTGTGCAATGTTTAACTGTCTGTATTAAAATATCTTCCCTGTCTTTTGATTTTCAGTGCAAATGTAGTCCTATTACTGTGATTTTGTTTTTTTAAATTTTTCTAGAAAAATGACAACATATTGTCTTTAGCTATTCAAGTCATAATCCAACAGAGCATTGGGTACAGGATTTTGAGTCAGTGCTGATATTCTCAGCATGGATTGAAAAAGGACATATTTTGTGTCTACCTTGGGAGAAGAAAACACTACCTGCTTCCATTATTGTGGCAAATAACCATGTTTCTAAAGAAGTAAACCACTGAGTGAAAAAATTAGTAGAGCAAAAGAAAATTTATAGTAATAATTAAATGTTCATTTATATTGACATTTATTGACCTTTGAACATGTCTTGTATTTTCTAGCTATTTCTAAAATCTGAAACTACTCACACTGAGCTAGTTATGCATTCAACCCATGCACAGATGTATATGACTTCTATTAAATGATTTATAATAAGTAGCTTAAAGAAGGTTGAGTGCTGTGTGTTCCCTCCAAATAAATCTGAATTTTCATGCTTATGTTATTTTAATTCATGTTTTAGTAGGGATTTTTCTCTGAGTGTTAAGGACTTATGTAAAGTATTGCCATGTTTATCATTGTTTCAGAACAATCAAATGATATCACCCTCCCTCCCAAAGTAAATTGAAACCCACAGAGTGTAGGCAACATGCTGTTTGGCAGATGAAAAGTTTGACATGAGCCTGCAATGCACACTTGCAGCCCAAAAAGCCAGCTATGTCCTAATCTGCATAAAAAGGAGTGTGACCAGCAGGTTGAGGGGCATTAATTCTGCCCCTCCATTCCACTTTGGTGAGGCTCACCTGGAGTACTGCATTCATTTTGGAGGCCCCCACATAAGAAGGACATGAGTGAGTCCATAGAAAGGCCATGGTGACCAAAGGAGCACCTTTGTTCTGCAGGCAGGCAGAGTGGGTTTTGTTCAACATGGAGAAGGTTCCAGTGAGGATTTATAGCAGCCTAATACCTGAGGAGGGGCCACAAAAAAGCTGGAGAGGAACTTTTTACAAGAGTGTGTAGTGATAGGACAAGCATTAAAAGCTTAACCATGAAAGAAGGCAGGTTTAGATAAGATATTTGTCCTGGTTTTGCCCAGGAGAAAGTAATTTTTTTTGCAGTAGATGAAGGGGTGTGGCTGTGGCATGTCTAAGAGGTTATTTGAAATCATGCCTTGTCTTTGCTGGGGGGGGGAAGAGGACTCTCTCTGGCTTCCAAGAACGGTTTTGCTTTCCAGTGGGACAAATTTGGCAGACGGAGCAGTGGAGTGGGGTGCTGCTGGCCAGGGTCACCCCACCCTGTGTCAGGCCCAGTGAGCATTTTGTGTGCAAAATCAACATCACTTTGTACACTCTTGTTAATATTGTTGCTGTTCATTTTCTTATCTCATTGCTGTTTCCAGTAAATTGTTCATGTTTCAATCTGTAATTTTCATCCTTGTATCTCCAATTCTCTCCATCCCTGGAGGAGGAAGACACATGGAAGAAACATGTGATCAGTGTCTGGTTTGGGAGAGTGTCAGTGAGGGCACTGGATTGGGGAGCACCATTCCTAAACCATGACAGCTATAACTGGCAATGTGTTGTGGCACCAAGGGTTGAGATAACAACAGATCTACCCAGAGCGGGTTGAAACAAATTTGATCTAAGCATTTGTTATTAGATACAGAGCCACAAGTTACCATGTTTCTTGGTCTTTTCATGTGAGTATGGTATCTAACACCCTATTTGTTTCTATGTATGTGCTATGTGACCTGCATGTGCTCTTTTTCAGGACTCTCTTTTTATAGAGAGGGACTAGGATTGCTCTGTAGATGTACTGGGGGATATAGTTTTATGGCACTATAACACGAAGGGCAAGTAGGGTCATCTGGAATGTGTGTTCAGTACTGCTCTCCTGCCCTGGCCTTGTGTTCTATCTCTGGGAATTCAGTAATAATTGTACCCAGCCTATGCAGGAAACAGGGGAAGATGATTTTCCTCAACCTTCCACCTCCTCTTCCTCCTTCAGGCCTGTTACAGCAGCATTTGAGACTTTTGAATTCCCTTTGGTTGTTAAGGAAAGCATGTTCTTGTCTCTAAGTTTGCCAGGTCTCCTCAGTGCCATCTACATCATGTTTAGAATCAAGAAAGAGATTTCTAGGGAGACTATTCAGAGATCTCCACAAAGGATGAATAGTTATGAGTGGCATGGAATGTGAGAACATAGGCCAATTTTTGGCAGACTTCTTTCCCACAATGGTTTGGAAGTTCACCCCTGAACAACTTCAGGACTCTGTTAAAGTGATAAAATGTGTGAAGAAAAAATGCTGTGGCAGTTCCAGAGCAGTGTGAAGTTGAGCAACGTGCTGGGACCTGGCTACTATTTACCAGACACTGCTCCTTACTAGACAGGACACTCAGGGGGAGAAAAAGGAAAAAAGAAGAAGAAACCCATTGAGGAGCAACTGAGAGTGTTGGGGTTGTTCAACCTGGCAAAAAGGAGGCTCAGGAATGACCTTCTCACTCTACAGCTTCCTGAAAGGTAGTTGTAGCCAGGTAGGGCTTGGCCTCTTATTCCAGGCAACCAGAAACCAAACTACAGGACATAGTCTCAAGCTGTGCAATGGAAAAGTTCAGATTAGATATTAGGAAGAAATTCTTCACAGAAAGGGTGATTAAATTGGAATTGACTGCTCAGGAAGGCGGTGGATTCACCGTCCCTGAAGGTGTTTGTGAAGACTGGCACTTAGTGCTGTCGTCCAGTTGACATGGTGGTGTTCAAAGGTTGAACTTGACGATCTCAGAGATCTGAAACCTTAAACAGAAGTGAAATCTGAATCAAACTGCTTAATAATGTTTAAATGTTAGCCTATACCAGTGTATGGCCTTAAGATAAGGAATATTACATCATTTTATCCTGAAAGCATAGGCTGTTAACTGAACAAAAATAATTGAATCTCAAGCACAAACATATCAAGAGTGCATTAAACCATCTGTTTGCCATCTCTGAGGAGGTATTAAATAAGATTCTATGTTTCCCACACAGAGCAGCTGCTGGCAACAACCAAACATACCACAGTGTTTTACATTTTTTGGAGGGCTTGAGAAATAGCATCACAAGCTTAAAACATACTTGCTAAAATATTGAGATGAACATGTTGTGAAAACTGACCTTTTAGAATTTACCTTAGAGGAACCTAAGTATTCTCAGTAGTTATACAGGGACATAGAATGTTTATAAAAAGCTATAGTTATTTTTCTTATAGAATAAAAAAAAATAATAAAAATTAAGACTATGGACTCATGTTTTCCTTGTGTAACACGTAGTTGTAGTCCTGCAGTTTTTGCAGATCTCTACTAAGTATTAAAGATCAGTGTTCAGATTTTTGATTGTACAGAAATGTGCAAAGTTTAAAATTGGGCTATATGATAGGAAAAGTAGCACTCTGATGCCTATGTCTCATTTCATGAAATATTTTCACTGGAAGCTGCATATATCTTGTAGCAATGTTTTGATATTCTCATCACTTTTGGATTCTTACTTTCAACTGGGAGAACAGATTGGATAGATTGATCTCTTTGTTTTTCCTGCCCTGGTTTCATTTGGGACAGAGTTAATTTTCTTCCTAGTAGCTGGTGCAATGTTAGATTTAGGATGAGAATAATGTTGATAACATACTGATGTTACAGTTCTTGCTGAGTGAGTGATGCTTACCTTAAGTGGAGGACTTTTAAACGTCTCGTGTTCTACTAGTGCAGAGCTGCACAAGAAGCCAGGAAAGGCTCAAGCCAGGGTAGATGACCCAAACAGGGCAAAAGTATATTCCATATCCTAGAATACCAGGCTCAGTATATTAACTGAGGGGAGTGTTTGGAAGGGGCTGATTGCTGCTGGTGGAACAGGCTGGGCATCAGTCAGAGGGTGGTGAGCAATTGATTTGGGCATTGTCTTGGCTTTTATTCCTCTCCTTTTTTGTTGTCTCCCATTATACTGTAATTATTGTTTTATTATTGTTTAATACTGGTATTGCTATGGTTATTGTTTTTTATTGCTACAGTTATTATTATTTTACAATTTTACTTTATTTCAGTTATTAAACTGCTCTTATCTCAACCCATGGGGTTTACCCTTTTTTGATTCTCCTCCCAGTCTTGTGGCAGGGTGGTAAGTGAACAAGAAGCTGTGTGGAATTTCATTGCTGGTTGGGGTCAAACCACAGTAACCCCCTGAATAAAAAGCAAGTTGGACTTGTGTAAAGCTACAAAAAGCAATTACAACTCAAAAGGAAATGTCAGAATCAATTAACAATTGAAGAAAGTGAACAGAGCTCTGTGTTATAAGAAAAGGATCTCGGTGAAGTGGCCTTTGCAATCTTCTAGACAAAAAGAAAAATGAAAGCTGAGTTCTGATGATTTTAAATGTGCTGGCAACACAGAGACCTTTCTACTGGACTTTACAGGCATAGGTCTTAAGGGATTGCACTTACAGCTGTTCACTGTATAGGAGATTCCTATTCACATTTTGTAAAATGTGAATGTAATCTCTCACAGGCAAAATAAATATAGCTTGCAATAAAATGGCCATGGGAAACTGGACTAGCTAGGGAAGAATTACAATTTCCATCCTATTTCCCAAAAGGCAGACAGGAAAAAGTATTTCAGCTGCAAATCAAAGAACAAAGGTTTCTACTACCTTGTGCTTTCAGTCATAAGAAACTGCCCAAAACATTATATTCTTCAAATTCAGAAACACTAATGGTTTTATTCTGTTTTTCGCTGTTGGTTTTCCCCAGAAGTAAAAATACAGTAAATCACAATGTCTTCTGGTTTTCTAACAGCTTTTAGAAAAATTATAATGTTTACAGTAACTGATACAACATCATAAATGCAAAATGCAAAATAAAAGAACCAAATAAACAAAGCAGGGGCATTTTGGGTTTAGAATCATAATTTCCTTGCATAGCTGGGAGAACACATGGAGTATTTTAATCCATAGTTGTGCTTAGTGAAACCAGCTTCTTGTGGCTGAAAGCAGTTATTTATCTATACCTAATGGAACAGAAATCAGGTTTAGAGAGAAATGGCCTAAGAAAATATTTCACAGGGATGGGAAAAAAATGCTAAGCCCTTCAGACTAGGTTTCTTCAGTGTATTTCATTACTCCCACCATTTAAATATTTTGGGAGCAAAAGTAGAAGACTAGGCAGTGCTACGTCTTTGTTTCTTTCTTTAACCAGCAAAAATGATTGCCTAATACAGATTCAGATATAATCTCTGACATTAAAAGCTGCTAATAATAACAAGGGTCCTAAATATGAATTCCTGTTTAGATTTTTTGCTCTTTTCTTGGGTACAAAATCAAATGCCACAGCAGTTTACTAATTAACATTAGCTATTTGCATCTACTGATCTGTACTGCAGTGTTCATGTTTGTGTTTGCTGCCGAGTTTGGTAGGAACCTACATTTTAAAGAGATTTATCTCTGCATTTATGACCCTATTTCAGGACTGAAGAATGCTTGAAAAGAGTTTTCAAATCACTGGTTGTGTCAGACTAATTGACATTTTTGGTAACTGCCTCTGCTACACTTTCAACTTTAGGTCCAAAAATTCACTGGAAATTCACCTGTTTCTATGAGGAAAATACTGCAGTGCTGTAAAACACCTTGTTCTAATAGGTTTTCATTTCCATATGCATCTATCTCTACAAATCAGGCTCATATTTCAGCTTTGCTGGGTGCAAATGGCTGAGAGAGGATTTTAAAAATGGGTGGGGTTAATGGATTTAAAGAATATGGGCTTTATCCTCAAACTACTTTCAGATCTGGATAAGTGATAGAGTTATTTTTGGTAGTCTGGGCACCAGGCTGCAGTGATCAGCAGAATAGAGATGGTTTGTTCTCCTGCTGTACAGGATGAAAAGCCAGGCCGGCTGCTGCCAAGGAAAAACATTTATGTGTGTGGACTGAAGGAAAAACAGCAACAGCAAATTTTGTTTTCCAGGGCTCCTCTTCTGGTAATCTCTTTTGTTATTTATACTGCTGAGAAACTTGAAACAGCTCTAGTAGTCTTGGGTTCTCCCTGTTAAACCAGAACCCGAAAATAATGTGGACACAGTAAAGACAGAATGTGGCTTTATTTCTGCTAAAGGATTCATCACATTCTTCTGAATGTCACAGGTCATTTTTATGACATACATTTATTTTACATTTACGTGGTGCATAGTTAAATTAGCAACATTTTACTTCCCTATGACCATCACAACAATCAGTTTTATGTAAATTCACATAACGTTTGAAAATAAAGTAAAGCCCAATGTTCTAGCCTTCAGTCCAACTCACTGAATTGCTTAAACTTAAAGAAAAAATTTATTAGATTTAGTGAACAAATCCCATTTTTGGCAAGTAATCACAAAGGCTCAGTGCCAGTTCGTTATTTCTATCATTCAATCATAAAACCTGATATATGCTATTAATATGCTATTCACAGATACTGAATGCCAGAAATAATCCTGGTGTTAAATCAGACTTCTTGCATTATTCATGATGTTCTCTGTAATATTATTTTTGCAACTCAGAGAGAAACAAGCAGTATTGCTACTTTGGGAAATAAGTCACATGAAACTGTATTTGTCTTTCATGGCCATCTGAAGAAATGGAAAGCTTTGATTTAATTAAAGTCAGATATCTATGTTGCTGCAACATTGAGGCTAAATTTCATGTCAAGAAATCAATTAAAATGGCCAAAAATGCAAGCCAAAGCCTTCTATTTAAGATCTTCCCTTAAGGCTTCTGATCCTTAAAGCGAGGTTAACAAATCTATGCCATGAAGCAAATATATTTTGAAGAATATGTTTTTAAAATGGCCGATTTTAAGCAATTAAAATGTTGTCTGGCTCAGTGGTAGTCGCTTGGGTAGCGTGATTAAAAATCTGTGGTTGACAACAAAGAAGGGAGCAACAGGGCTGGCATGGAATCTACTCTTTGACTCTTCAGTCTAAATGATCTTGTAACACCAGTGATTTCTACCTAAAACTATCTAATTCTACCTAAATTTTTTATACCCCTCAACCAGCAGAATCATACTGTGTCTGTTTCTATGTCCTATAACTTGAGTTTTACCTTCACAAAAGATCATATTTCTAAAACATAAGTGGGAAAAATCATTAGCTTACTCAGTGGGACTGCTAATACAGTGTTTAATACCTGTGTTGTTACTATTAGTAATATTTTTGAGGAAAGCATTTTTTTACCATTACGGTTTTTTTGATCACCTCACTGTTGGAGCTGTAAAAATCAATTTTAATATATATGTCTCTATGTACATGCCTAAGAAGGCTGTGTTTTGGAATCTAATTATTTTAACTCAAAACATCAAGGAGGTTTCATATTGGAAAGTCTTATTATTTGTTTGTCTTTTCCTCCAGAAACTCTGCATTCATTAAGCAGGGAAAAAGTTAATAACTGAAAAGTGCTGGTGCAGAAAAGTGAAAAAAGGGTTTTTTGAAAGGAGTTCTCATGCTCTGAAAAGTTACCTGTTTCATTTTTTTCCTTCCCTCCCTCCTGTTTTTAAATCATTGCAAGGATAAGGTTATTTGTGGTCTTATCAAATGCCTCCTGCAATACTGACTGTGATGTATTTCCTAACCTTTACTCTGGCTTTGACTGGGTGATCCCAACCACTGTGTCAAGGGAATGGCTCTTCTGCAGAAGAAATTAAATTCTGTCATACCCAGTTGTCTGGCTCTACATTGTGACAAACTAATCAAAATGCTTATGAATTTTTAATAGAAGCTATGAAAGAGTGAAATTCACAGAATCAAAGGAAATGAAAAATATAAAAAGAACACTGATATGTTGTTTTTTCCCATTATAGCTGTTGACGTGTTCTGGCGTATTCTTAACATAACCTCTGCAGTCATAGGTTCAAATGTATTTCTCTATTCTCTTTTGTGGCACTTTTTGTGCAATATCAGATAAAAGCATTTCTGGGTATTTGAAAAGCTGAGCAATAGGCCAATGTGAAAAAAATAGAATAAAGATGGTCAGATACTTTTTGTGTAAGTTTTGTGTGAATGCAGCAAGATCATTTGACAGTGCCTCATCTGGCTGCAAATGAACTACAACAGATGTGCAAAGTAATCATCAGCATTGAAATAAAGAAAAAAGGAAAAGGTAAAAAAGTATTATATCATAAGTGTATTGCACAAACACTTCTGAGCTGCATTTTTCACTGTAACTTAACTTATATTATTTATAACATCTCCAAAACCAGCAAAAGCCTAAACCAGAATATCACAAAATTTAGGCTTGCATGAAAACATTAAAAGAAAAACAAAATGGGGAGCTGATAACTTAATTTAGAAGATTCTTTACCTGTCTTTCAAAGGTAAGGCGTCTAACAAAAGCTCTTTTAGTAACAGTACATTTAGCAACAAAGTATTCCTGAATACCAATTTCATTTCAGACAGAATAAAGTCAAGGTATCTAAAACTAGTGAAAAATCTTTTATTTCTTTGTGATTTGTGTTTTACAAGATGCATGTTTCCTTTTACACAGAAGTTTAGCAACAATTGAATTCAAAGGAGCAGATGTGTTACAACTATTGCCAGTTCCTGTTCGTGCTGAAAATCACTTTCTTCAATGCCTGATGTGAGTGTGGCTGTGTTTACTAGTGCCTGTTCTGTTTGCCATAGCAGGGCACAAGTGTCTGCTGGAGCTGATCCAACCACATTTTTACCCTTTGGAGGCTTCAGTGGCTGCTTGGAGCCAGACAACTGTGCTGACAGTGTGCTCCAGCTATATTGTGCATGCTAGTGCTTTCCAAAAGAATATTTTTACTTGCTTCTACACACATCCAGCAGACAATTCATAGTGGCCATGTTACTGCTACACTGACTTCCACAGACACATTTGCAAAACCTTATCAGGAAGAGGCCTATTTCAGCACCATCTGCATTTTCTGCAAGAAAATAAAGCTGAATACAGAAGCCTTAACATTGATACAAGGAATGCCTTCATTTACTCTCACACAAGTTTGAGCAGAAACACAAGCAACTAGAAGTCTACCATGAAGAAGTAATGCTGTGTGTGTGGAGTACAGGGAAATTAGCCAAATGCTACTGAGATAATTGTCACTTAGGCTTCAAGTTTTCAGGTATGTATTTGGACAACTAAGTAAAACTGTTGAGTGAAAGAATTGTTTCTCCATGTGTTGGTCTGTATTTGGTACATATTGTATTAAAAACTTCAATAAGAGTGAGAAAAACTGACTCATTTGATGAGCGTTTGGAATGCCCTTCCTGCCACTGTCAGCCCTCCTTTTACTCCCCTGAACTTGGGGATGACTGAGGCCTAAACCTGGATTTGTCAATGTTGGCATTTGGGCTCTGGCAGGAGATATTTTAAGGCTGCTAAGAATACATACAGCAATGGTCTTCTACAAAGCTCCTATATAATCTTTTGTAATGAAGAAAGATTTAAAAATCTGTTTTACGCACTTGATGCAGTAAAAGAAACCAAACAAACCTACGTGCAGCTTTTTAAAATTCAAGTGGCCCCAGTGAAGCTGAAGACAGCCTGGAATATCTCCTGTCTGATGGCTGCATACTGCTAAAAAAAGAAAACAATAAATTCATGAATAGAAATGTGAAGGCAGCTCAAGATTTTGCAAAACTCAGAAGATACAGAATAAATCTTCATTTTGAAAGGCTGGAAGATGAGTTCTCTGAGATGAGGGTATTTTTCTTCTTTTCCCAAATATTACCTTTTACAGGAGGATGCTGCAAGAGGTAAATTTCAACATTAAAAGGTGTTGTGATGTCCTGGAGGAGTGTGTGAAATCTTAGGGCTGCAGGAAATTGTGCAAATGGCTGCAAGCAAGTCAGCAGGATGCACAGGGGCAGCAGGCACCTCCATTAGGGTATGCAGCTCACCCACTACCTCCACTGAGCACTTTTTTCAACCCAACATTGAATTCCCAGCCACTTGCACCATCAGGCAAAAAACAGGAAATATCTTAAATTAAAACACATGTGAAGTCAGGATAGCAACAACATGACATGGATAAAGGTAAGCATCAGCTTTGTTAAAGAGAGCTGAATACAGGGGTCTTTGGGGACATGGGAATATTCTTTCAGCCCCTCTGGAGCCAGAGTTGCCCATTGCTCAAGCCAAGACGTTCTCTCACCCTCCAGTCCCACACAAACCTGGATCCATACACTCACTAACTACAGACAAGGCTGCATGCACAAACTAACACAGCAATTCCTTAGAAAGGGCTGGAGACCAACATCCATGCAAAATGGCTGGGACAGGAACTGATGAATCCATGCTGGCTGGAACAGGGCCCTGTGGCCTGTCCAGGGTGGGAGGGAGCCCCTGTGGGAGCTTATCAGGGACAGTCTGGACTAGTGGTGCTCTCAGGACCATGACAAGTACAACTGAAAAAACATATTCCTCTCAAGTCTTACATATAAGTTCGAAGGATATTTGTCTCTTTACCAGAAAGGTAGGTAATATCAGGAATACTTACTTCTCCCAGCTGAATAGAATAACCAAAAATGATCAAAAAAAGACATGCAGTACACTAAGCCATCTCTTAAAATGTACATGCTTAATGTACATTTTAATGGTACAGCTCATAAAATGCAAATGCTTAGATCTCAACTTAGTAATCTAAGTTTTATGCTTAATAGACATTGTTCAAATAATATCCATGTGAAGAGAGCATCTATATTCCAGCACACACTATAAGAAAATGAGTATTCTTGAGTCTGCTATAAAAAATTTGACTCAAATAGTACTCATTTGACATTAAATTTGACATTAGATCCACATTAATAAAGACATTTTCTGTATTAATGAAACTCATCCAACACTACAGATTTCTACCTGCTCATTACAGTAATTTATTAATAAAGTGTTCAGTTGTTCCTGGGAGATTCTGATGGAGACCTATACTCAGGACAGACATTTTTAGGAGCATTTCTGAACTAGTTTCTGGCTTATCTCTGGCTTTTTCCCTTGGCATCTCTGTTAAGCTTCTTCAAGCAGTCAAAATATGAAAACATAACCTTAGTCAAATTTCCAAAATGATTCATTGATTAGTAGGAACAAAAATTTTTAACTTTTCACATTGTTGTCTTTTCAGATCAACATTTCTCTTTCTGTCATACATTTTGTGACACAGGCTGAGGGGAAATGATGTAAAATAAACAAAACACCTGAAATTAAAATAAACAATAAGACACTGTTTATTAGTAATTTGAAAAAAATTTTTAAAATGTTCACACTTTCTGTTTAAAAAAAATACCAGAAAGAAGATAATTTGAGCAGCTATTTTCAAATAATCACGTACAGGAAAATAATCTTTAGAATTTAGTGTAAAGTTTATGTTGGGTAACCATGACCAACACGACAATAGGTATGACTATGAAAGCAGACCAGAAAAGTGACATGGCAATAACTTAGACCATCTAACAGGAATATTTCCAGGTCATCTGCCTCTGTGTCTCCCATTCCCACTTCCCACGCCTAACTGGTCCATGGCCACTATTTCCCAGCAGCTCAACTGAAAAGTTCCCATCACTGCTCAGTGCTGTGCATCTCCCAGGGATGACAGCAGCTCTCCTTACTCAGATTTTGCAGGAGACTGGTTTTAGCACCCTGCTGACCAGGAATCATGCAAGTGTTATTCTTATTCTTTGCATACTATTGCTAGGGATACATTAAGAAGCCAGTTACAGACCTATGTGTTAATTGGCTGCACTCTCAGAGAAAGGTGCTTAAACATATAGAATGACAGGGCTAAGTGTCACTATACATTAAAATAATTTTTCATTCCTGAGCAAGGTGTGAATCGCTTTCTAATGTATGCGTCATAGTCCTTTGAAACAGTGTTAAACCAACTCTCACTCTTTTTATCTCTTATATTATCTCTTTTACTTCTTTTTTAGTCTTGATAACTTCCATAAGAGATTCCTGTTCTTCTTCTTATCATTGTATTGGAATTGTCATGATGGAATGCTATTTAGACAATTTTTCCATTATTCTGCTTCCTGGACATCACACAGCAATTTGATCTATTCAGTTCTTTCTTTACAATGAAAGAATTCAAAGAAAAGAAATGTGTCAGATCCTTCATGAGCTCAAATTCTCATTAAATACTTTAAATTTACACCTAAGAATAAAATTTTGAGCTTTTTAAAATACATAATAAATCTATTTTGAATCTGTCAATATTAGCCATGAATTATTAGGATCCATACAAAAATTATATTACTGAAATTTATTTATTTTGTAATGGGGTGCAGTAATTTTAAATATTCCACAAAGGTAACCTTAGGAGGAAAAAAAAATCTTTCTGAACAAATATTCAGAAGAGCTAACTTGGCATTCCTAGATGCAGAACTAATAGCCTTACTCTTACAGAAACTTCTACAATTAAGGAATTAATCAGTCTTGATTAAAGCAAGTCACTTCTAAACTCAGTGAAGTCTTTCAGACTTCATTCTAACTTAATTCATCCTGACACTAGGCTACTTCATGTTGGGTTTTTCCTTCTAGAACTTCATCAGACTAGTAGACATTAAATCAGTCTTTGCTCTTATGCCTTTCATTTCCTACCAGCATACTTTCTTCACCGCCTTTATCTTTCTTCCTGTTTATTTATGCGGAATTCCTGTGGTATAGATTAAAAACAAGGATTTAAAATTGCCAATTAGTCTGATCAGCATCCTTGACATTTAAATATATATGTGAAGTTATTTTGCTTCGTCTGCAGCTGATATTTGTGTACTTGCTACAAAATTAACTTTGCGTGTCTGATGTCTAACCTGAAGAAGTTTGCTATTGATGTTTTAGCTGAGCGTGTAAATTAAGTGGAATGGACAATTGCCTACCAGCTAACTTTTGCTGGTGGTGATTTTATCTCTGACACATCTAAGTAAGTTAAATTTGGAAAAACTCCTTCTTTCCATTCTATTTAAATTTCCAAAAATTGCTTTCTCAGATGAGTATGAGCAGGTGGTAAAATTGTATTACCTATAAAACTATTGTTCTTGTTGTTATTATCATTACTATTATTAAAGCCTCTCTAAACATAAGAATCCAGTCTTGTCATTGCTTAACTTCTGCTGAAAAGCACTTTGAGAATATGCAGAGGAAGGTAAAAAGTTGATGGATTACAGTATTAGGTTAGTAATCAAGATAGATGATCAGTGAGAAAAGAGAGGCCTCTGATAAACAGGCAGAAAAAATAATGGGACAAAACACTGCATGCCCTGTCTGTAAAAACATGAAAAATGGGATAGAGGAGGAAAGGAAGCTTAAATTCTAGAGCACAGTTTAGAAATCCTAGCAGCACTGCTAGAAAAACAAAGGATTAAATTAAATGAAGAAACTTTGGGGGTTTTTTAACCCAAAATTTACAACATTATTGATTGCCACAACTTCGGAAGAGAAGCATCAGCAATCAGCCAAAGAGAAACGCAAAGTGAATCCTTCGAGATCCTTTTGATTCTGGGATAACTTAAAGAATCTCTTCAGAAGGTTTATCTTCTGGTTTTTGTTTTTGTGAATACTACTGCTGTTAAGCATTTGGGAGTTAATAACTGCATTATTAACTGCAAGGTTTGCCTGGCAAAGATTTGGTAGCAGGGGTTGCTTTTGTGAGAAGCTGTCAGAAGCTTCCTCCATGTCTGGCAGAGCCAGTGCTTGGCTGCTCCAATGACCCCAAGGATGCTCCCTGTGGAAGAGTGGCCATAGCAGATCCAATGACCCCAAGGATGCTCCCTGTGGAAGAGTGGCCATAGCAGATCCAAAGACCCCAAGGATGCTCCCTGTGAAAGAGCCATCAATGTTTGAGGGGGGCTGTTGCCCATAGGATGGGCTCACATTGCAGCAGCTCACAGGGAGCTGGTGCTCATGAGATGGACTAACGTGGGAGCAGTCCATGGAGAATGGTCTCCTGTGGGAGGGACCCCTTGGTGCAGCAGGGGAACAATTCCTCTAACTGGGCAGCAGGAGAAATAATGTGTGATGAACTGACCATTCCCTACCTCCCTGTACCTATGAGGGAGGAGGTAGAGCTTGAGAAGGGGGAAGGGGCAAGGTGTTTTAAGAGCTTATTTTCCTTCTCATTATCCTGTTCTGATTTTTTTAGTAATAAATTAATTTTAATAGCTCTAATTCTAGCCGGTTTTGCCTGTGACAGTATCTGGTGGGTGATCTCCCCCTGTCCTTATCTCAACTTGTGAACTCTTTGTTATATTTTCTCTCCCCTGTGCAGCTGTGGAGAGGAATAGATAGAATGGCTTTGGTGGGTGCCTGGCATCCAGCCAGCATCAGCCCACTACAATAATTTTATTCAGCATTGTAGGACTGCCATGTCATCATTTATTCCAAATGGTAGGCACATGTTTTATTTATGGACTTGTACAACAGACCTTTTGCATTCTAAAAAAAGTCCATTGCTAAGCAGTGCACAATTTATTGAACATCTTCAGTCAATATTTCTCCAAATAGCTATCAAGCATATGCATAATTTTCAGTCTTTTATGGATGTCAGTTATTTTACTGTATTTATATATAAAATACTCAAAATAACAAAGGTGTATCCTCGACAATCATATTTGAAATATGTCCTTGGATGCCTGCCACTGCTGCCAATTTTAAGAAAATGTGTACATTGATTAGTTCCCATGATAATAGCATTTATAAATTGATTTAAACAGCAATGAGTGTCAGACTGCCTTTTTCTTAAATTGGCTCCAATGGTTACGTGAGCAGATCCTGTTGCTAGAAAGCCAAGGCAGATGTTATTTTTTAACTAAAACAAGCAAAGCTTCATTTCACTGTTCAGCACCTGTTAAATTCCCAAGTTTTCAGCAGAGCTAAAATTAGGCTAATCAAATCTCTATTATATTTTAATTTATTAATCTATGACTTTCTAAACTCCTGTGTCTTTGAAAAAGAATAATTAAATGATCCCTTTTTAATTCAGAGTATCATACATGTTTTAATTATAAAAAAGAGAGAATACTAAATTTTCTTGCTTTTTAAACAAAAAAAATATAAATATAAATAATTTCAGAATAGTAAATGGGCTATTTAATTTTTCTACAGGATTTAGTCATTAATGTTAAACAATTACATTTTTCCCTAAACAATTGGAGTCCAGCAATATTTAAGCATTTCTAAAAGACAAGGGATCTATTTCCATCTCTCTCTATATATTTTACTTCTGGTAAATATGACATTGCTATAAAAATGTAGGACATACACCCCTAACTTTTAAAATCATATAATATAGAGTACCCCATTTTTCTGATCCAACTCTTAGATTTCATCATGAAAAGTTGGCTTCTTAAACTTATTTTCACTATGTTGTAAGCTGTAGTCTTTGCAGTATAGGGTATTAAATAGAAAAAGCTTTGTAGATTCTGAGGCAAACCAGTATCTCCTTACTAGCCGTAGGTCCCTCTGTTCCACATATTCAGCTTTCTCTTAGAGTAAATTAGCATCAGAACAACACCAATTACATGCTTGACTTTTTGTTACACAAGGTAGTTCAGTCACTACTTCAGGCTGTGTAAAATACCAGTGATGCCTTCCCAGACATATTAAATAACATCACACACATATCCCATGAAATACTGAAATGAATACAGATTTTTAAAGTTCTCATTAAAGTTAGATTTTTTAAAATTTCTTAAAGCCAAGGACACATCCACTAGATAAAGGTGTGTCATAAAGATGTTATTTCTAATGGCTGCTACCTAAATTAGTGTTTAACAAAATATTTGTCTTTAAAAAACCTCTTGAAATACACTGTAGAAATCTGTAAATCCAAACTAATGAAAAGAGGAGCACAGAAACAACAATTGTTTAAAAATTCATATCTTAAGTAATAGTTTTCTGCTAGAACATTAACTCAAACCTATTGCACCGGCTTTCTGGGCAGTAGTGAAGAATCAGGTGATATAAGAGAAAAGGAATATTCTTCTAAAAGTTGAGGATGAAAGAAAATACATGGATGAAGGACAGGGACAATAGGTGCTTTCTCACAAGAATTCAGCCACAACTGCTATTCTTGTGGTATTATCCAGGCACCACCTCAACAGGAACAAAAAAATTACTGGTTTTCTCAAATGCAGATAATCCACACAATCATTTGTGTGGTGCAGTTAAACCTCAGATGCTTAGAGCACAGTGTATTCTTCAGGCAGGCAACCAGGACTGGTCTCTGATGCTCTGATTTGGAAAAACTGAGATCTGTTTCTTTCTTGAGAATATTCATTGTATTCACATTGAAATCCATTTTTTAGCCCATCTGAATCATTACAATAATTTTTAAAACTGCAAGTGTGTCTGGTTTTTTCCCCATATATTCATTTAAGGTGGACTTTGGAGGGTCCAGAAAATGCTGATAAGGAAAACCATCTTGTAATAGAAAAGTAATTTTTTCTGACAGAGACATTTACAGTCTAACACATTTAACTACATATACATATCTGTCCCATATTGAATACAGTAATTTATGCCATCTAGACAGATATGATAACAATGCATTGAAATAGGAATTCTCTCAATCTAGGATGTAGGGCCAGTGTTTTAATCTGCTGAGCTGAGTAGCACCAATATAATTCCAGCAGACTTATCAGCATGTGCTGGCTGGTTTTATTCCCCTTACCATCTGCAGCATTTGCAATCACATTGCAAGGAAACCAACAATCTCCCACTGAGGTAATTTTTTGTTGTTCCTACTGCTTGCTTAGAAGTACATAACCTATCACCAGGTAGCAAAATAAAAGGTATCTACTTCTGTTGTAAGTTGCCTTTTATTTTGGGCAACTGTCACCAAATCAAAGAGCTGGTTTAAACACTAATTATTAACCAGATCAATGAAGACTCCAACACTGTAAATATGATAATTACTGAACAGAAACAGATGCATGCTACATTACAGACAAAATGGAGTGATGCTTTCTTCCTGGGAAGAGATTGTATATGGTTTGAATTTTTATTTCATTTTCTTACTTTGTTGCTTTCCTCACGAATATTGGCATATTTTTGTAGAAAGTAATGTCATAATTCAGCATAAATAGCAAGCTCTACACCCATAACAAATTTAATAAATGAATAAAATTAATGCTTTGAGCATAAAGGTTAGTCTGACTCTAGGATGTGGCACTTGCCTTCATAGGTGTAGAAATTAGAGTAGTCTAGAGATTTTTGCATTCTTACTATGACAATAGTAGAGGGAACCCAAAAGGAACTGTGGAGTTTCTTACCCACTAGTTATTACCCCAAAGCCAATCCTCCATTTAGCTCCTTAGCTTTTAATGTATTTCTCATGTGTACCTTCAGACTGTCTTTAGTCATGAACATTTGCAGGTGCTGAAAGTCAGCTGTAATGGTTACTTTTGTTTACAGAAGACCTGTCAGTGAATGCAGTTAGCTTGACAGCTAACACCATTTCAAGTGTGTCTTCTCAGCACCTAGATCTTCCCAGCAGTGGAGGATGCTGTTCGACCCTTAGCCTGACTACTGTGTTTTACCTCCTAGTTAGAATTTTTATTCCTTTGATATGCTGCTCTCTGAGAGACAGGACTTATTCCCTTCTGATTTTGTAGCACAGCCTCTGCAGTGGTAGCACTGGCCTAAGGTGGAAAAGTGCCTAAAACAGGGCTATTCAATCTGTTACTGTGCTTGTTTCTCAGGAGTAATTGGAATACAGAAGCCTCTTACACATTCTTGCAAACACAATCTTTATAATTATTTTTCTATATCACTTAGCAGCTCTATTTGCACTTAGAGACAAGTAAGGACATAAATATAAAATGGTTCTGATAGTAATAACATCGCCTGCAGCTGCCAGGAACAGTTTGTACCAAGGAAACTCTGGGCATATGTTGATGTGACAGCCATTGGCAGGGCTTGGTTGCATATGCTGCACTGTCAAAACACCTTTTTAACTATCTCAGAGGGATTATGCTATTTTCCTCTTCATTTGGAGATAAAATACAGAAAACAATTTAGTTTCTAGAAACTTTCTTTTTGATGAACCACAATAAATTATTCTATTTTTCCCCCTAAGTTTTAGTATCCTATTCCCATGTCCATGACATCTTTGCTTCTTTCAGGGCAATATACATAATGTCATAATAGTATAATAACATTTTCATAACTGTAGATTGATATCCTGCATATCTAGAGTAATTATGATTTGGTATTCTAGAAATTTTAATGCTTTTTATTCCTTAGAGGTGAACAGAAGAGCATATAATGCTTTCTTTTATTTGAGAAAGAGTCAGACAAATCATATTCATACACGCCCTTGAGTTTTTGTATTTATGTGTGTAAGTATATGTACAAGCATGAACTCATTGAATATCTTTAACTATAACCTTTCCTAATAGTAGCAAAACTTAAATAAACTTGATTTCCCCAGAAAGACATTTTCCTATTCATCATTGAAGCAAAAAAAAAGAAGCAAACCAAAACATAAAGTGCAGACCCAGTCTTAAAAAGACTTTCTTTTTCCAATACTCTTGGGAAAAGGATGAGTTTAGCAACCTATCCAAATGAAAAAGGAATGGGTCCAAATTCATTAGATTCAGAGAGATTCTTTCCATTAACTAAAATAGGTTTGAGATGAGACTCATGGCACATGTTTTTTAGTGATTTGAACTAAAAATGTGAAAGGAATGACAACAACATATTAAAATTACATCCTGAAAGCATGCTTTTGTGCTATACCAAAAATAGATGCTAGATCATCTCTAAAAAGAGAGCTCATCAAGGTTGTTGAATAACCAGAATAATAGCTGTCCAGATGCCATAATGAGATTTATGTAAAATATTGCATGGGCAGAAATTATAATTGCTTTTTGTTGTTGTTGTTGTTGTTGTTGTTGTCACAGAAGAGAAAATTTCATTTTTCAATTTCTAACCTTGTGAAGTTCTGTTAAGAGGCAGAGATTACAGTTTAACTCCATGGCCAATGCATATATAAAAAATGTATACATATCTGGTAGTAAAATTTCCAAGTCTTAGCCTAAAATCAGCTGATAAAAAATATTTCTGTGATATTTACTATGCAATTTGAGGTTTATGAGCACAAAATGCTTTTCAACTTTGAACTGAGAGAGGGGAGAGGAGGGAAGAGAGAATGCAATACAAGGAAAGCCATTTCTTGTGAAAAAGCTTAGATAAGCAGCAGAGAAATTTGAATGCAAAGCAATAGATTTGCATGAGGATAAATTAAAAGGTCTAAGTCACTATTTACAAAGAAATTGAACTTACACCTCAAAAGTTCTAAAACCATTTACTTTTTTTAATGTGCACTTTCTTTTTTCTTCATTTCTGATGTTAAAATCTTGTCTAGTGTAACATCACCTCTGCAGCACAGGAAGCTCACAAGAAACAAGTATTTCTGATAGGAATCCATAGATGAATCAGAATAAAAGGTAGGAAGGTTAAAATTTCCTGAGGCAGAGAATACAGAGAAGGAAACAAAGAAAAAGAAAATGAGGAGATGACAGAAAGAGAGGAAAAAAAGGATGGGAGGACAGAAAAGCAGAAGGAAGAGGGAGGGAGGGAGGGAGGAAGGAAGGGAGGGAGGGAGGGAGGGAGGGAGGAAGGGAGGGAGGGAGGGAGGAAGGAAGTGGCGGAAGGAAGGAAGGAAGGAAGGAAGGAAGGAAGGAAGGAAGGAAGGAAGGAAGGAAAGAAGGAAGGAAGTAAGTGGCGGAAGTGGCGGAAGTGGCGGAAGTGGCGGAAGTGGCGGAAGGAAGGAAGGAAGGAAGGAAGGAAGGAAGGAAGGAAGGAAGTGGCGGAAGTGGCGGAAGTGGCGGAAGGAAGGAAGGAAGGAAGTGGCGGAAGGAAGGAAGTGGCGGAAGGAAGGAAGTGGCGGAAGGAAGGAAGGAAGTGGCGGAAGGAAGGAAGTGGCGGAAGTGGCGGAAGTGGCGGAAGTGGCGGAAGGAAGGAAGGAAGGAAGGAAGGAAGGAAGGAAGGAAGGAAGTGGTGGAAGGAAGGAAGGAAGGAAGGAAGGAAGGAAGGAAGGAAGGAAGGAAGGAAGGAAGGAAGGAAGGAAGGAAGGAAGGAAGGAAGGAAGTGGCGGAAGGAAGTGGCGGAAGGAAGTGGCGGAAGGAAGTGGCGGAAGGAAGTGGCGGAAGGAAGGAAGGAAGGAAGGAAGGAAGGAAGGAAGGAAGGAAGGAAGGAAGGAAGGAAGGAAGGAAGTGGCGGAAGGAAGGAAGGAAGGAAGTGGCGGAAGGAAGGAAGGAAGGAAGGAAGGAAGTGGCGGAAGGAAGGAAGGAAGGAAGGAAGGAAGGAAGGAAGGAAGGAAGGAAGGAAGGAAGGAAGGAAGGAAGGAAGTGGCGGAAGGAAGGAAGGAAGGAAGTGGCGGAAGGAAGGAAGTGGCGGAAGTGGCGGAAGTGGCGGAAGTGGCGGAAGTGGCGGAAGTGGCGGAAGGAAGTGGCGGAAGGAAGTGGCGGAAGGAAGTGGCGGAAGGAAGGAAGGAAGGAAGGAAGGAAGGAAGGAAGTGGCGGAAGTGGCGGAAGTGGCGGAAGTGGCGGAAGGAAGGAAGGAAGGAAGGAAGGAAGGAAGGAAGGAAGGAAGGAAGGGGCCGAAGTGGTGGAAGGAAGTGGCGGAAGGAAGGAAGGAAGGAAGGAAGTGGCGGAAGGAAGTGGCGGAAGGAAGGAAGGAAGGAAGGAAGGAAGGAAGGAAGGAAGGAAGGAAGGAAGGAAGGAAGGAAGGAAGGGGCCGAAGTGGCGGAAGGAAGTGGCGGAAGGAAGTGGCGGAAGGAAGGAAGGAAGGAAGGAAGGAAGGCAGGAAGGAAGGAAGGAAGGAAGGAAGGAAGGAAGGAAGGAAGGAAGATTGTTCTGAAGGCTTTCTATGAGTGGAATTATAAAGAGGACAGTTAAAATAAAAATATTCATCAGGAATGGAAATTTTCCTGATGCAATTCCAACATTTGCAGTGAGTAGACCATTGGGGTCTGCATCACATGGGGATGGGGAATAGGGTGAAGGGCGATAAAGAGATTATTACAGATCATTTAAGGGTTTTGTTACTATTAGATTTATGAATTTAGATGAACTGTACTATTCAGAAGTGCTAAAGCCACAAAGCCATTATAATCACAATCAGAAAATCTGTTGTTGAAACCTTCATTAGCATAAACATATATAACTATGATGTCATATGTGTTGCAAACACAATTTTAAAAAGTCAAAATCTAAAAAAACCACTGACATTTAATATTAGTATTTCTGTTAATATTTTGGTAATTGTATTGTATAATGAATCCTCCCCAGTCCAAATTATTGAAGTCCAGTCAGGAAAGTTGAATATTAAATTCCTCATTTCCATTTCTCCCCTGTGAGATTTATTCTATTCATACTGTTACTGTATGTGGGTGCAGAAAAGCTTTATCCAATGTACGAATTATATATATATATACAATATAGAGGAAACAAATATTATTCTAAGAAATCTAATAAAATAAGCAATGAAATGTAATCTATGAACGTATTTGCAAATTAAATTATGTTCCTCAGAAGGGCTACTCAAAATTGAAGTGTTAGACCTCTATTTTCTCTGGACATTACCTCAAAATGATTTTTATCAGCCCTTACCATGCAGTGTACATTTGTTACTGACAAATATGTATGCTCAGGGCAAATGCAGAAAAGCTTGATTTTTGGGCTTTTTTGTGACAAAATTTTTTATTTATGGAGCAAAAGGCTACATGCAGTAGTTTATTAAAGTATGTCTGGTTCACTTTTGTCTTAATTTAATGAAGAAGTAGATTCCATGACACTGTGATTTTTGCAGTTCTCATAAATGTGCTTCAAAAATTAACCAGTAGGGGACCCCTAAATTGAATCCAATAAAAAGCATTTGAAATTACATTTTAAGAGTGCTCAGCAACAAATTCTTTTTAATTGTTTATACTGACCTTGTTTTTCCAATTAAAAAAAATCCTCTTTTAATGTTTAATGTTTCCCTGAATAGAAAAGATTTAATTAGGCTTCATTTGCACAAGCAGGAATCATGAACAGATTATAATTTGCATGGCAGAACTGTGGAGCATCATTAAGGTTACTTTTGGTATGGTCATTATAAGAAATTGGATTGAATAAATATCTGCACCCTAAGGTCAAACATTATAATGAATATATAAATCCTTATCTGAAAACACAGTTGTGCTTTTCTTCCCCTGGATGTTACTTTGCACTGAGAAAGGTTGCAAAGATGGAAGTAGGTCCATGCATGTAATTGATATTTTAATCTGTTACAATAGAGAAATGTTGAGGAAATTTTCATGGGCTATTATACTAAATTGCTAAAAGTCTTCTCAGTCAGTCACTTTTGGTGGGTTCCAGGCTTAAGGAAAAGAAAATTATTTATTGTGAATATGAAATCCATTTCTTCTTTTGTAGCTGTCACTATTCTTGTATAACTATGTTTATCACGGTCAGACAAAAATCTCCTGAGCAGCATGAGAATATTTTTGATAAACACTATACATAGAAAATGCTCTCTGTTTTTACTACATACAATTAAAATAGTCATCCTAATTTTTTGTTAATTGGAAGCAGAGTTCATAGGCAAGCAATTTTTTTACTGTACTTTTTTTACTCGTTTTTCATCAACTTTTTAACTTCTGTATGACAGAGGGAAGGGAAAAATATGTAGTACTGTCAAATACTTTTTCAAACACAAATATGCCAACAAAGATAACTGGTTAGAGACTTAGCCTGAAAAAGTGCTCACCTTTTTTCATCTTCAGAACTGAATAGCAGAAGAGGTTTTCATGATAGACAGAATGAAATATCAGTGTAGGAATCATGAAAGAGTACTAAAAAAAAAAGCTGATGGAGGAAGTCAGCTACAATAAGGTATCTTACCTCTTCACATCCTCATGTTTACTTTGTAGAAAAAAACTTAAAAATTAAAATCCTAATTTCCCATGAATAAAATTTCTCTCTGGTGATCCATTGTGTAAATAGAAATAATAGGGACCTTTATTCATACTTTCTGGATCTGTAACCCAAACAATCTTTTATTCACTACTGGCCACTTACACTTAGCAAGTAGAGAAGACAAAGAGATGGTAATGAGATTTTGAGGAGTTGGTCTCCAGAATCTTTTGCCCTTCACCTGTCAGTCCTAAGAATTGGAAGGTACAGGAGAGCAAAATTGCTTGAGTAATGAGGCCTGGTTTTCCATCACTAGTGCAAGGATTTGAGCTCCGCTTGGAAAATACCTGAATATATAAATTCAACTAGCTCTAAGTTTTGACCAGCAAAACACTGCCTATTCAATATGTGCGTATGCATTCAGCAGAAGCTGAAAAGTAAATGACAAATCTTGGTTGCACTTGCACCATGCTGATTTAATGTAAAGTGTGATAGCTTCAG
Source organism: Melozone crissalis (assembly GCF_028551555.1). Classification (NCBI taxonomy): domain Eukaryota; kingdom Metazoa; phylum Chordata; class Aves; order Passeriformes; family Passerellidae; genus Melozone; species Melozone crissalis. The sequence goes on along the minus strand of NW_026535791.1, from coordinate 52,779,189 downwards.
ATATGTTATTTTCAATAATATGAATTCAATTCTGTAGAAAAACATTGTATTTATTCATAGCAGAATAGCACATGCAGCTGTATTGAGTTAGCTTGAATGGATATGTGTTGTCTGGAAATATGCACTGGATGAGTAAGTACTTCTGACGGAAAAATCTGGAGCTGAGAAATAAATATATTGATGTAAATGAAAATGTATTGATTCAGAAAAAAATTACTGGCTTCTATAAATATATGTTTGGAAAGAAAACATATTTTTATACAAAAAAATAATTCTATTATTTGGATACTGTGTTTGATTTAAGAAGCAATTGACAAAATATACAATTCAGCAAAATGGTCTTTATTTCAGTGTCTATTGCATGTATTTTCCTGAAATTGCACTGTGTTAAAAAATCAAACAAACTCAAATCCAATTCAAGTGTTTCCAGTCTCAAAGGCTTTGTAACAAACCCATGTAGTTGAACCCTGTCAACTTTACTAAATTGTGAGGATTTTATTTAGATTCTTTAATTTTTAGTTGTCTTATTTACATTTCTGAGGCATCAATTTCAATAATGGGTGAGCTGTCCATTATTAACAGCTCTGATTTCTTATTATTGCCCATCATTCAGAGCTATGTCTTTGCTTGAATTAGCTCCATAAGCCATTTTTAAATACTTATTCTTCCAAACTTGTGTTCAGAGAAGATTTCAATTATATCTTTTCCTGAGGAATGGAGTAGCTTTCTTGTGGATTGTCCTTTTCCATACTTCACTAAAAATGGAATAAATTTCCTCTTCCTTAGAAATTAACAGACTTGATATAGAAGCATTGCTGTCTTCCATTACAAATTTGTTTATAATTATTTTTATGGAAACAGACTTCTATTTGCCTGTTTCCTAGTGGGAGCTTTATCTTTTACTATTGAATTAACTACTAGGAAAATATGATAATCATAACAAAAAATATCCCACTCCTTTCTAAGCCAATGATATTTGTGATTCTGTGAGGTTTTTTTATGAGATCTAATGAAAAAAAATCGCATCAGAAGATATTTTATGTCAAGTATAACTTTTCATAAAATATTTATAGTTTTTTATTTTTTAAATATGTGATAACTTTTTAAATTTGTTTTTCAAATTCTGTCACATTTAGTATGTTTCATGCCTCATTGCAAAACCAGTCTTTACATTCTCCAGTTTCCTAGACCAATAGCTTTTAAGTCCAAAAACATACTGCTTCATATCTTACCTCCTGATTCCTGAGTACTCAGTTGTTGATATCTTATTTCATCCCCATATTTATTTTCTTTCCTTTCTGCTGTTTCTTTGCATTTCTGCACAAACAGGTAATAAACAATGTTAAAGCCAGAGAGGCATCCCCCTACCTTTCCTTGCATTGAATTGCCTCAGTTCTTCGACTAGAATCCCAACAAAAATAAATTGGAGTACTCAGTTGCACTGTATTTTAGTTCTCTGTGCTTACACATTCCTGCCAGTAAGTAAAACTTTCAAATCTAATAGAGTGTAGTATCAGTAAAGTGAGCTTTGGTAATGGATTTTATATAATTAACTTACAGAAAAGGTGGATTTTATATACTTACCTAATATACTTACCTAAGGAACAAGAGAAGCAGTTTACAAGCATCCAAAACACTGCACAATAGGCTGCAAAGCTCTATAGTAGACCCCGAAAGTAGCATCAACATTATTTACCTAGATCATGTCCTAGTGAAACTAGGACAATCAAAGCTTACTCTTGTTTCTGGCAGATGAGAAAGTCTTCAATTTACTGACCACTGACTGGTGTTCAAGGTCAAAAATTCAAACTGAGCTTGCAAAATGAATGAGAAAATCAAAATTAAAATTAAAATATTTCAGAAGATATTTCTATAATTAAATGTGTTGTATAAGGGAATTTTGAAGAATGTTATGTTAGAAACTACACTGTATTCCTGTTGCAGATTTACCTAGACTGTTCTCAAGCACAAATCTCAAGAATGGATTAGAGTGGAAATCACAGAGTTGAAAACTGGTGGAAGTTGAATGGTCAGAAATGTAATTCCCTTCCCTGCTTTCTATATGTCAGATTACAGGGAAGGAGGGGAAGGGAAGCAGTATTTTGATGGCATGATAACTTAGCTGGGTTTTTTTTGTACATAAAAACACCCAAAAGGATAAAAATGGGAAATGAAAATAATAGCACATGAAGTTGAAATAAAAATTGCCTGACAAATACCATCTGCACATCTATCTGTTAAAAGTACAAATGTTGAGCTTGTTTTGATAGCTCAATGACAAAACAGCGCTTATGAACACATAGAGGAAAACAAATGATTGAAGACCAGGGACTTACATTTATACATGTAACTAAATGTAATTGAAATAAAGATGAAAGTTACATTAAAATAATTATAGCAATAATGAAAAAAAAAATGAAATACATAATTTCACACACACCAGTACACATATCAAACAGCTGGTCAAAACATCAGCTAGTGCAGATTGTTTGTTCGGTTAGCTGTAAATATTTAAACAAGAAAAAATATGATATTGGCAAGAGAGTGAGAGATGAAGATGGGAAATTATTTTCCCTCACCATCAAACAGAGCTATAGTATAAATAGTTTCAGACACTTCTGAAACCTTTGAAATAGATGTGTTCTTCTTCTTCTAAAGAAAGCAAGAAAATGCCTTGATGATGTTACTCAGTTCAGATGACAGAACCAAGTTCTTCTGATTGTGATAAGAGACTTCAAAGTGTGTCTGTAGAGGCTCCTTTTTGTTCCCTTTCTCCCAAAGCCTACTTAGGCAAAGTAGAGCAGTTCTGATGGGAATGACTGAAATTTCATTACTTCCTCCTCAAAAAAGAAATAGGTCTCACTACAAGCAAGATGGCTAAATTCAGGTATTACTTCTGACTGAGGCAGGTATTCAGTCCTGGATTTGACCTCAATTTATTTAGCACAGGGCTACTGGTTCTGAAACTGAGATAATTTCACCAATTAAAATTATGTTCAATCTAGTATGCTCCCACAAAAAAAATTGCATTTTGCACAAGCCACTATTTTCTATCAGTATGTATGTAACAAAATAGTTTCCAAAAAATTCTGATGAAAACAATAAAAATCCTGTAACAATATCCTCTGGCTAATTAATACAAAATCAATTTTGTGAGTGTGCCTTCAATTATTATCCTTCCTAACAGGTCACATATTTTTCCCTTATTACAATTTTATTTCTGTGGGTTCTTGAAAACACAGTAGCATGGAGTTTGAATGTTTTGCTGGGTTTTTCAGAGGGCTTACCCTGTGCAGGGTACAGTGTTTGGAAAACTGAACAGATTTTACTCAAAAAAATGAGAGAAGTTTTGAAGAAAGAAAAGTCAGCTCAAGCTCTTCTCTTTGAATCATATGTGTTGCATATGGATTCAAATCTCTGATCTTAAGTTTTCTATCTGTAAAGTTTTGTCTTGATCCACAAAGAAAACTTAAAAATAAATAGCAAAATAAGAACAACTCCTTGCAAAGACCTATAGATTTTGTTGGATTTCAAAAGGGAGATATATATTTTATGCGAGGAAAAAATGAGGATCATATATGTAAATAGAAATTGGTTTTTTATTTGTATTTTAAAGGAATTATCTTAGAAAAAGTCATTCTGCATTATTCAAGACATAACAGGGCACTTTATATCACTCATCAATTTTTAAGTTGTTTTTTTTTTGATAGCTTGTGGGGTTTTTTTAGTGTTACATAGAATAAAATATCAATAAGGACATATGTTTTACTGGAATAATGGGATTTTTAGGTTCACAAAGAAAATCCCCTTTTATATTTTTGGTGAGCATGCAAGACAGTTATTTTTTAAGAGGAGAAATGAAGATCTAAATGGGTACATAAGGTTAATAGTAGTAATAATTAATGGATGCAAATAAAATAATGGCAACAGAAGCACAAAGGGAAGAGTGATACAACAGCAGCTGAGAATTAAAGCAATAAGTCACAGCACTCCAGTTTCCTGAGCTCTGGAGAGAAACATGAAGGTTTTCCACAGTCCCATAATTAACCCTCATGTCATACCTGATGAAGATTCAAAATTTCACTCCTGGGAAAAATAAACCAATGGCAGTGGTGCTGAACATCCTCCCAGGACCCTAAATAATATTCAAAAGACCAGGTGACAGATCCTGTTCTGAGGGTCTGTTAGCATGGAAATTTTTGTCATTGCATAGGTGTTCTTTGCCCTTATTGCATTTGAGATTGTGTTTTATTAAGAAGTCTTGCCCATTCTGAGTCACAGATAATGTGTGGCACATTTTCTTCCTGGTAATAAACAAGTGGTCCAGCAACTAGTGAGCAATCTGTGGAATGCAAATAAGAAACTATTTCCTTTGGGGGAAATTTTCATTTGTTTTGTGTGAATTTTGCAACTCTAGAGGGTAACTGTAAATGAATCAGCAAATCTAAAGAGATTGAAATTCACTGTTCTAAATGTATATTTCAGGAAACGAGTGACTTGTGGTAAGAGAAAGTGCAATAAAATACCGAAATGGTGTGGTCTTTTTTATGAAAAGACCAGACTTCTGATCAAAAGACCATGTCTCCCAGTATTTGTCTGTATTCCTAAGTGGCACTGCTTTGATTGCATCACTTCTTGCACTTTCCACAGTGCACATTGCTGGTGGAGCACATTCCTACACACAAAGGGCTTATACTAAGCTGAACTGCAATATCTTCATGCCGTTAAAACTACATCCCTATAAGAATGCAGTACTGTAGAAAACTTGTCTTAAAGTAATATCATTTCAGATTGCCAAAGCAGTTTCTACATAAAAAATTCATGACAGCCAAAACTAAAATTAAAAAAAAAATCAAATGCAAATGTCTGTAAAAAATAACACAGGGGAAGAAGATTGGGTAGGCAATGCAGTGAATTAAAAAAAAAAAAAAAAAAAAAAAAAAAAAAACCACCAAAAAACCAAAAAAAACACTGAAAATAAGCTCAATCTGTGCTTTTCCTAAAAGCAGGATGATAGTTCACCATCTGATTTACACTATTTTAAAAGCCAAGCTTCATTCTACTGTATTTTAGACTGGGTAGGTAATGACTTGTATTTTTACTTCATTTTTTTCTTTCCACATTCCTTCCTGCCTAGGTGCACTACTCCCAGTTACAAAACTGAAATCTGAATTATAGATGAGAGATTGATAGAGATAGAGATGATAGAGATGATAGAGATGATAGAGATGATAGAGATTGATCCCTGCAGATACATATATATATATATATATACATATATGTATAAACTAATATTTTCTGTACTCTAATGTACTGTTCAGTCTGTTCAATGAGCAGGCTGAAATGTTCATAATGCAGTTGCCCTGGAAGCTTGTTCCTGCTGCATTCTTTGCCTGGAAGACACCTGTTCAGCAATTATATGGCCAGCACTACATTAGCAGCATTGCCTGCTGGATTGCAGGTGTTTGAATCTATAGGGAGAAGGTCATTACATTACCATTTCTCTCCATCTGGCCCTAAGAAAGCTAAGTGTATACGGGCCACTGAGATTGCTCACTTCAGAGGATATCTCTCTGTCCATTTATCATCAAACAGCACATGCTGCACTGCCTGAATTTCTAAGATGCTAGCTTAGAAATTAATAATGGCAAATGCTTAGCCATTATTAATTTCTAGGTGAGAGGCTTATTAGAGGTACTGTTCCAAGTGGATTTACTCCTTCGTCTGCACACCCACTAACAAAATACCTCAAAATTCCTCTGTGTGGACTCCCTTTGTTTGACTGATTTCACTGTAACTTGGAAAAAAAATTGTCCTCTGCAGTAAGATGGTTTGGACCCGGATTTTTACACTGCCTGCTGATGTCAGCAGAAAGCTTGGTAGCAAATATTTCAGCATAGAGACACTGACACTGACCTACCAAATGTGAAAGAGTCAGGGTATTTTTTTTCCTTTGTTGAATTCACTTGTGATCACACATCAATAAAAAGGGTAAAACCAGAGGAGGTGCATTTCACCCTCACCAAACCACATTAGTGTAACATTATTTCCATAAATTCATTGAAAGATTGACATTAAGAAAGAAGGAAAACTTTTTCAGCTTTTCACAGCTTTCTTATTGGAAATGTGTTGGCAATTTGCCACTGGCTAGTCCAGCAATGACTCTGAAAGCTTTTTATTATTCTTACAAGTACCTCTCACTTTCTATGCAAATCCAGATATGCAGCTAAGTAGAGAGGTAGAGCTATGTCTTGTGTGTATTGAATGGATAAAATTTACCATGAGAAGTTGAATGGCCCAAATTTAAAAATAAGAAATGGGATTTAATGAAATATCTTGGCTGAAAATAAGATTAATATATTGATCCTTTAGATAGAAAGAAATTGGAGCAACTTGTAAGACATAGAGGGGTTTATATTTAGAATTGATGTGTTTATGGATATTGCTGTATGGTCTATTTGGCTGCAGCAGACAGAAACAAACCACATGATCCAGAGCATCCTCTGCAGTCCTGTCTTCTTACCAAGTCAATACAGAAAGGACAATCTTTTCACTGATATGCTTCTCTCAAAGGGAAATGTTTGGCCTGCAAGTTGCAGTTTTCTGTTCTCACTGGCTTCAAAGAACCACAGAATGATGTGGGTCCATTTGCAGACAGCTTTTGATAACTTCTAAAGATGGAGACTGCAGCCATAAACAATCTTCAGCATCACAGTAAAAGAGTGTTTCCTTATGTTCAAACAAAACCTCAGTATTTCTTCTTCAGCTTATTGCCTCTCAAGATACTGCCAAGGATGCTAGTGATAAAAAATAAGTAACATAAATTAAACAGGAAGCCTTTATATAGATTACTTATCCTTCATAAAACAACTAGTAAAACATTTGTCCATCTTCTTTTCTATATCTCTCTGAAAGTGATTCTAGAAATATATGCATAAAATTAGAACTTATTTCCTTGGATATCATTATTAAAATAAAAATTTAATTATAGAAATATGACCCTCTTGTCCCCTGAAGAGGGGAAATGATGATGTAATTGCTGATCTCTTCTCCTTGGGATTCAATGCCAGGAGACATAGGAATGGCTCAAAAATGCACCAGGGGAGGCTTGGACTGGACATTAGGAATAATTTTATTACTGAGACGGTGGTCAAAAATTGGATCAGGCTGCCTAGAGAGGTGCCAATGCCCCACACCTGTCAGTGTTGGAGAGGCATTTGGACAATGCCCCTCAGAACATGCTTTAACCTTTGATCAGCCGTGGATTGGTCCGGCAGTTTGACTGGATGATCAAAGTAGGCCCCCAACTGAAATACTCTGTTCTATTATGTTCTTTTCTATTATGTTCTGTAAAAAAGCCTTAGCTTTATTTTTTTTAATCTTTTAAAATTCTTCTTTTTTCTTCTTTATTTATATTCTATTTTGTTTCTGTGGTGGTTTTGTTGATGTCATTTGATTTTTGGTGGGTTTTTTTTGTTTTTATCCTGGTTTAGTTTTGGATTGGATTTTTTGTTTGGTTGTGGGGTTTTTTGGGTTTTTTTTTCCTTTTTTATTTTGTCATTTAGCGTTGTTTTAGTGATAGAATAGTATTAAGTCGCTCTACAGAACAATTCCAGTTTTTCAAAATCAGTTGTGCTAAATAAAATGTAAGATCATTATCACTTGATGCAACAATGGATTATGTCCTTTATTGTCTGGGTAGGTAATTGCCTAATTTAGTTTTTAAAGTAAGCTCAATAAATTCAGATAACTTTTGTTTTCAACAGTTTTCTGATATATTTTTGGGACATACTTAAGATCACATGTTATTCTGATAATGGCTAGTTTATGTCAATGATGCAACTTGAGGCATTTGTTTTGTTTTTTAATATTTAAAAATGAAATGATTTTGAGAAATTGATGTTAAAAAGTTTGCAAAGAATTGTAGAGCACAAATGCTTAATTCCAGGAGGAATCACTTTACAAGAAATTAGAAGTTTTGAAAATTAGATGAGAAACACAGAAATGAGGAAAACAGAGTTCAGCATTATATCTGCTCAGGTGCTTATCCTCTCTCAACAAAATAGGATCTTCAAGGTGATCTTAAAGAACAAATCCTAAAAATGTAATGGAGCTAAATTATGAATAGAGGGATTATGCTTTCATTATGCTGCGGACAAGTCTTTTCTTGCTGTACTTTACCCTTGTCTGTGTATTAGCTTTGTGCTGCCCTGCCTGTACTGCTGGAAACTCTGGCTACATCTTGGCAAGATGCAGGTAGGCAAGAGACAGGGTGTGACTCAGGCTAAGAAAAAAGAAATACAACGAAGAAGTAATAAAATGGTAAATGGAGATAGAGGAAATCTGATGTGATGGGAATTATTGTAAAATCAGATGGCTTTTTGTGTAGTATGATTTAGTGCAGCCAATTCAAAAGCCACTTTGGGAGGTAGTGGAACAGTGCCAAATAAACAAATCTGAATAAAATTTCCTTTACACAACAAAGCAAACTGGTGTGGAAAGACATAGGCTTAGATTTTATAGGGATTTAGCACTATAGAAGACAGGTTAGTGAAGGTGAAAAAAGCTGCCACTTTTTCTAGTGTGTATTCATCTTTTTTCTCTTGTCTTGTGGTTGAATTTAAAAGACATAAAAAAGAGAATATTTAGCTAAACCATTTGCCTGACTAATGAGGTTCAATTATTGAAAGCTTGGATTAGGCTTTGATAGTACTTAGCTGTCAGCATTTTGACACATTAACTGATTAAATGTACAGTGCCTTGTTCTTTCAATATTTTCAATTTCATAGTATTCAATGGATTAAAAACTCTGTATTACATAACAGGAAATTAAATAATTTATTAATAATATTTGCATGGTTTAAAATTATTATTTAAACTTTTTTTTAGTATCTTTTTTGTATTGCTTTTTATAATCATCTAAATGCTGAAGTATTGAAAGAATTTACAATTTAAAGTTCTATTTCTCAAAAATTTCAGACATAATAAAGAACATTTCTATTTTAAACTGGCAGCTGCATTTAATAACAACTTGAAAGTGATTAAGTCTTATTATAAAAAGATATGTATCAGATTATAATTTAATGTAGCAAAGACTCCTTTTTTGAAAATTACAAATTCCTATGTTAATCCACTATAGCTTTCCTATTTGTAACTGTAGTGATTGCAAAAAATCTCAGTAAATATGGACTATATGGGAATTTTGAAATTGCTGGAATGAGGAAAAAATGGATTTTTCAAAAGAAGAACAGAAGACTAGTTTTCTCTAAAAGATAATTTTTTTTTAGAAAAAAATTTGAGTATCAATGAAGAGTATCTAAGTAGAATCAATTGGCATATCTTGCTTAGGTTTTGAACATGTTTCATACAGGTTGCAACTAATAGAGACAAAGGGAGGGAATAAAAGCATTTTCATAAATTAAAAATAATATAGAAGTAGAAAACAATAATAAATAATCAATTTGGATAATGTAAAAACAAACAAGCACGTTTTTTGTGTTTCAAGAAAACTGCTGCTTTGGAGATTTTTGTTCACTTAACTGTTTTCCAGAGATAGGTCATGAATCAATTTTGACCAAGTAAATCCCTTCATCCAGAACTTTCAGGTCCAGGGAGGGGAAAATATTCCATTTCAGAATTTGATAAAACAGTATTTTTATGAGTATATTAAATATTTATGGATGCCTTGTAAGCTTCTAATGTTCAGGCAAAATGCTACGGGAATGAAAAAATTATCTGTGTGCTATGCCTCAATTTTCCTTTTATAACTTTTGAGTCGAATTGCAGTGCATGAACTCTGTGTAGATGGAATCTCTGTGTGAAAAGACTTCAATTTTAGTATATTTTTATGAAGTTACAGGTACTACTTGTTCAGGTGGAAGAAGCAATTCAGGCATGAGAAACCTCAGAGCTGAATTTACACTTCGGTTCCTACTCCAGCCTCATGTGCTTGCCTGAGCAACCAGGGCAGACAGATGGAAGGGCAGGAGAGTGGCAGAGGCAGAGTGGGGACAGGAAGAACCAAGGGGAACTGGACTTGTCTCTTATCAGGGAGGTCTTTAGAGGACTTAAAGCAGAGAAAGGAATATCTTTTGCTCATGTTTAACAAAACTAGAGGGTCTGTGCTTATTTTAACATATAATATAAGACATGCTTGTTCTTAGTGTATTAAAATATGGTCTGTGATACACCAGTATTTTAATGACTTCACTTCTGAAACTAAACCCCCTAAAATTCCTCACCCTCTATATGTAAACTCCAATACCTATTTCTTTCAATTCCTTCCATTTCTACTAAGTTCAGTAAATAATTCTCTAAATGAAACATAACATTGGAAAAGTGAACAATTTACAATTGATAAAGGAATAAAGAGAATCTCTTTGTCTAAGGCATAACAGAATGCAACTCCACCAGAGAATGTCTTCCTCAGAATCTCTAAAACTTCTTTGTCTTTCTGCTTCATGTCTCAGCTCTGCCACTAGGTTGAGCAGATCATTGACCGCATTGCTCCTCATACACCTCTTTTCTCTGCTGCCCTCTGCCACTACGCAGGTAAAGCATCACATTAAAATTATACTTGTTAATTGCATTGAGAAAAATGATGGCCATTCATTTGAAAATTTACTGGGATAATTTTGTCCTACTATTCTAGCCTCCTCAGTCCTTCATGGTCCTTTGTCACAGGAAATGGCATAGTATGGTATGTGTATGACAGCCATGATATTAAAGCCACCTAATGCTTGCTAATAGAGAGAAATATGAAGCCACTTCATTTTTTTCTTCTCAATGAATATTGACATCAAATATGGCACCAAGATTTCAAACTGGAAAATTTAAAGAACAAATGACTTGTATTTCATTAAAAGTTTTCATTTAAGTTCTGTGGAATTGCAAACTGTCAGACATGCTAATTTTGTGCCAGTTGTTTGTGCAATATGACTTGCCAAGTTTAAAGTTTGATGGTAAAACATAAATCTGAGCACTCAGGCTGTGTCCATGGCATCTCAAATCCACCTTTTGGATGCATCAAACTCTGGACAAAAACACATCTCCTCATAAAGAGCAGAAGAGATGTGACCTTTGGATACAGCTCTGGCCCAAGTTCCTTGGAAGTTTCCAGGCAGCCACGGCTTTCTCACTACATGCACTTTAAATTGATAATTTCTAATCCCAGAATCTACAGCTGTAATGGGCCATCTCTGATATCATTGCCATGTTCTGAATTTTGTGGTCATCTTTCCATCAGATAATAAAAAGTGATGCGCAAATATTAATATTTAAAGTTCTTTTTGATAGAAAGCTGCCCACAAGAGGAATCAAGCAACTTTGGCATTTTCCACGGGCAAGAATTTGAGAGACTCAAATTCCAGCTGCAAAAATCAGGGATAAAAAAAGAATTTCAATAAAGAAAACTATCAACCAGGTCAGTGCTGGTATTGGATTTGGTGTAAGATCTTTCTCAGAAAGGTCTGCTTTCTTTGCAGACCTCACCTTTGCCAGGTTTGCTGCCCAAAGGGGCTCCTCAGGCTCAAAATAAGAATTGTTTTAGTGTGCAAGCCAGGCTTTTCTAAGGTATATATATACATACATATATATATATATATATATATATATATATATATAATAATTATATTACATATTTTTCAGGAAACCTCAGAAGAATTTAACCAAATAAGTATATAAGACTAGAGTTCCCTAATTTTTGATCAGGCCATAAGAAACAGGACATTTTTAGTGCTTTGACCATGTGTGCTGCTACGCAGGTAAAACTAAATGATCAATTGATCTATTCACATGCTCCCCATCTCATGTAGTGCATAGCACGAAGTGTATTAAATAACTTATTTTTTCTAATAAATCCAACCTACACTTACTGAAGATGTGCACCATATCCCTGGAAGCTGTGAAGTGTGAAGCCAAATTAGAGAAATGGAAAGAAGATAAGGAATGGATAGCTTTAATATTTGTTAAAGACTAAATATTTGTCTTTAACAAATATTTTTTCCGACATTTGATAGAAGGTTCCTTTCTGGAGGAAGTAATTTAAATACAGACAAATGCAGAAGACAATCACCTAGATTTTGCTTTCAAAACACTGATTAGAATTAAGTAAAAAATAGAGTATATTTCACAAGAGACTTCAAGACTTTCTTTTTTTTTCATGCAGACTCGGAATGAAACTTAAGTATACCAATTTACTCAAAGAAATGTTAATGAATTGACCTGAAGCAAAATGTGTGGCTTTCTCATTTTTTTTCCTAAATATGTTGAGGCTGAAAATAATTATACATAGGTTGCTATAAGAGAAAACTTTCAGGGACTTTCAAAATAATAGCTGAAGCCTGGGGCAGTTGTCATATCTAACTGTTTGGTAAAAGAGCAAATGAAGTCTAGAAAAATAGCTAAAAAAGAGTAAAATTGCATGCACAATGGCTTGATTCCATCTACTACAATAATTAAAAGTTTAAAAAAGAAAAATGAAGGGGGAATGGGATGTGGTTGTTTGAAAAGAAATATATTTGTCAAATCACTTGGGATCATGGGAGAGATTGAGAAGCACATTATTCTGTTTTCTGTTGCAGTTGTCTGATTTGAAAAATAAAGGAATAATCTCCTGTATTCATGTTGCAAAGACAAAACTTTGATGTCCATTTTGTATGATCAAGGCAGTTTTTTAATGGATTTCATACTTTTTATTGCACAGTGCAGTGTCTGGATGGCATGATATGATTTATGATTACATGATTTGAAATACTTATGAATATATTCGATCATGAGGATATGTTTTTTTTAATATAACTGCCTTTAAATCTTTTCAAATCTTGTTTATTTTCCCAATTTCTGTCTGTTCTACAAGTTTCATTAAATTACCTTCATTCATATTGATTTTTTTTGTGTATGCACAGGTTTTAAATGGGGAGTTATATATACCAGCTTATACTGAGAGCTGAAGTTGTTGTGTATTATGCATAGCTTTGACTCCCAAACTTTGCAAGCATACATGTCTTTTATTAAAGAATTATAATATGTGAGTGCACTATTCTACTACAGCACAGCAGACACTTTGTTAATGTGTTGCATTTATTTAAGTACAAATCTTTTCTGTTAATGTTTAATAACATATAATTTATTAATGAAATTTGAGACATGATTAAACAAAAGACCTAAACTTTAGCCTTTTTTACATTAAAAATTCACCAAATTCAATTAGACTCTATTTCTGAAGAATATTGTACAGAAGTTTGATGCCTATATGAATCTATTCTTCTTTCTGTCTTTTTTTTTTTTCTTCAGCTGTAAATTATAGGAATTGTAGACATGTCTGCCTAATCTAGTGCTCTTCTGTGATGGAGTGACTGCATCAGTGAACAGCCACAGCTGTGATCTACCTGGATATCTGTAAGGGATTTGATATGGTCCCCCACAATGTTCTTGCTGCTAAATTTAGGAGATAGGAGTTTGATGGATGAAGTGTTAGATGGATAAGGAAATGTCTGGATGGCCATATCCAAAAAATTATAGTCAGAAGAATTATTGTTCTGTGTCCAAGTGAAAATCAGTAATGAGTGCTTAGCCAAGGTGAGGTCTGTGCTAGGACCAAGATTATTGATTATTTTCATCAATGGCATAGACAGTAGAACTGAGCTTACCCTCAGCAAGTTTTCATGTTGCACGATGCTGAGAAGATTTGTTAGAGAGAATGGATGACATCCAGAGGGAGCTTGAAAAGCTTAAGGGATGGGGCCAAGTGCAAGGTTATGAGCCTGCGTTGGATGCAAATCCCAGTACTGAGACAGACTAAGGAATGGATGAATTTAGAGTGACCCAACAGAAAATGGCTTGGAGATGTTTCTGGGTGCAAAATTAGACAGGAGTTGTCAGTCTGTGTTTGCAGTTCAGAAAGCAAATTGCATCCTGGGCTTCACCAAAGGAAGGATGGTCAGCAAGTCCAGGGAGGAGATTCCCCTGTCATGACATTCCACCTGGACTATTGCATCCAGGGCATGAAAGACATGGATCTTTTCATACAGGTCCAGAGGAGGGTCAGGAAAATAATCAGACAACTGAAACACCTATCCTATGAAGAAAGGCTGACAGAGTTGGAGTTGTTCAGTCTGGAAAAAGAGAAAATCCTGAGAAGACCCTCTTTCAGCCTTTCAATACACAAAGGGGCTTATGAAACAGGATAGGACCCACTTATTAGGGCCTGTAGTACCAGGGCAAGGGGCAGTTGCTTTGAACTGTAATTGGTTAGGTTTAGACTGGAAAAAAAAAAATGTCATGATGAGGGTGGTGAGACAAAGGAGTGGGTTGAAGGTGTGGATGCCATCCTTGCAATTGTTCAAAGTCAGGATGGATCGGGATTTGAGCAATATGACCTTGTGAAAGACATCCTGGCCCATTGGACTGCACTAGCATTCCACTCAATTCTACGATTCTATATCCTAGTAGCTATTCCAGAGTGACTGGTTGAATACCAGACAAGGAAAGCTTTAAATTTAACTGAACATTTCCTTTTTCTGAGCGGTTGTTATTCTTGGTGTTATGAGACTCCACACTGGGGTCATGTCAGTCACTTTAGTTCACTTTTCTTTCTACTTTTTCTGTAAAAAATACTTCTTTCATTTATTAATTAATGAAAAATTATTTTTTTTAATTTCAGGAAGGAGAAAATACCTCAATAACATTTATAATTGTTTTGCTAGTCTAGGTGCTAAAATCCCAAACCTTAACTCCTTTAATTGTTTTTCTATTTCTTCATTCAGTCTTTGGTAGAATTATGAAATGATATTTCTCAGGAACATGTAGCACAGATAGATATATATTTTCACCTTTCTGAGGGTGCACTATTACTTCATAATTTCTCTTGTAATTACTCAGAAAATCTCCCTGATTACTTATAACTACCACTGAATCCATTGAACACTTGAAATTGTTTGTCTCCTTAGTGAATTAGGACATTTAACCAATAACTATAAATAAAGCTCTAAGGCATTAAGTACTTCAACCTCCAAACAGCATCTCTAATCTGCATATAACTTAAATATGAACTATGATAATAAACAAGTACATCTACTTGAAGTCAGAGCTAGGGGAATTTACATAAAATTTTCAAGACTATCATTCAGTTCAGATGTAATTGGTATCTATTTGGCATTTGGATTAGCTTATCTTTGGAGGTCTCTTCCAGCCCAAACTATTCTAAGATTCTATGATTCTATTAATGAAGAAATTAATGACAATATGTTTAATGACTACTTTAGACTTTAAATTTGTATGGGCAAGAAATTGGCCTTACCTGAGTGTTATAAGCTTTCATGTACTCAGTAAAGATGAAATTCCATCTAAAATATGTGTGTTTCAGAGCTTCTTATCCACTGAAGCATGTAGACTTTTCTACTTCAGTCATCTGTAAAAATTTCTTAGAGCAAGGCTGTTAAAATTAAACAGGTGAGTCTTTCCCCTGTGCAAATGAATCTCAGACTCCAGGAAATTTAAAAACAAAACCAAACCAAACCAAACCAAAACAAAACAAAAACAAACAAACACAAAAAAAACCCAAAAAACCAAACAAACAAAAAAACCAAACAAACAAAAAAAAAAAAAACCAAAAAGCCCCCCACCCCATAATAACTGTTAGAGGTATAAAAACTGTCTTTTACAAATAGATTGCATCCATATTCAGAAATTGAGAGTTTCCATTTAGAAAGGTATGGTAAAATCTCTGCTGGGAATTTGTGTTGGGGAATTGTCTTTGAGAAAAGAAGAGGGAAAGATAAGTCTGCACAAAAGCAATCTAAAAAACGCATGGTGCACAAGTCATCAATAGTTTATTTTTAGTATCATTCTGGATGAAACAATTCATACTAGTATATGTACCAGTACATCTTTTTGATGCAGGGAACAGCTCTCATAAACCAGAGCTGGATAACCTTAAACCAAAGAAAAGTATGGATTTTCTTTGTTTTTTTCCTTTTTTTATTCTTTTTTAGTCTTTTTTTTTCTAGAGTTAATTATGAAGAAATTATATTGAAAAATTAGATGGTTTATTAGTACCTAAATAAATGGCTGGAAAAAATCTCATTTTCAATAATATTTCTCACAAACAATTCCTAAAGTGTCCTTGTGTTAGTGTATATACAAGGGATAGGCAAGTTGTCTCTTCCACTCTGTCTGGACATGCCACTGATGGATTTCTATTAACACATTTTTTCCATTTATCTTCCATGACCCCTGAGCCCCTTTTCTCCTACACACTGCCAAAGTAATCAAGCGAATGATGCACAGATATCTTTTTTTTAAAGAGCAACTCCTTTCAAACTTTGTGGTAAGAAAGATATAGAAATTACTCAGAGATGTAACTTCTGGCTTTCTTTTAATATTTGGCTTAAAAAAAAAAAAAGAGCTTTAAGAAAGATTTTCTAATTATGTGTTTCTAGGTACACTCCCAGATGACAAATAATACTTTGAAATCATAAAAATGTTGTGTTTTCCTTTAGAAAACAAAGGTAAGAGAGACATGTATTTGATCAAAAAGCTAAGTAGTGGAGATCCTTGAAAATTTTCCAGAAAGCTTATAGCTAAGGATTCTGTCCCTGGGCTTGGCAATTGGTATCTCCATGCTGATCTGATCTGATATATGAAACTGAATTGAACAGAAAAAGAAGCTGTAACTTTGCTGAAAGTTGCTAGAGACATTACTAAAGTGAAGCATTTTCTAAAAAGTTAGAGCAAAGAGACAGTAATTACCTTATAAGGTTCCTAAATTGTCTGTTCCAACTTTCAACAACAGCTTCCACTGAAAAGTAATCTGAGTGTCTGCAGAAAAAAAATAGAAAAGGAATACTGATAAATTATTCTCCATGTGTATAGACATATATTTATACACAGCCTAGTCATTTTTAGGCTACTGTAGTTACTGTAGTAAGCCTGAATGAGAACATGCATACTGCATCACAGGATATAGTTATTATATATGTGGTAGATAATTG
Organism: Melozone crissalis; assembly: GCF_028551555.1. Lineage (NCBI taxonomy): Eukaryota > Metazoa > Chordata > Aves > Passeriformes > Passerellidae > Melozone > Melozone crissalis. Next base: position 52,762,198 of record NW_026535791.1, on the reverse strand, counting down.
ATGGTGCTAGATATGGTCGCAAAAGTTTCCTTTTATAAATAAAAGATATGGGAAATAAATTAAAAATAACTTTTAAAATATTCAGAATTGATTTTTAAACTCTGTGAATTACTCTATGTAAATACCTGAGAGTTTATCTTTCTTTATGAAAACTGTCTTGAAGTATGATCTTGAACTACTCAGTACTTTGCACAAAGCACAACTCATAGGTAGGATTATCTGACGTACTGAAAGTTCATACTCTAGTTTTCTTCCTGTCCATATTTTTCTTCTAGACCTTTTTTCCACACTGATGAAGTTGAACACACAGAAATATGCAGAAATCTGTAATTGTATAATGTTATTACTCGCACACAGTGAGTATTTTATTATATTACAATTCAAACTTTTTAATTATGTTGTGAAATAAATATCATTCTACTATGTTATTAAGCAAATTACCAAAGTCTGCCCACTCACTAAATAAATCAGGCAGTATAATTGAACATAAATAACTCCTGGTACCAACCTAATCTGTTGAGATAGCAGAAATGTTTTGATTCCTCTCGCTAAGCAGAGAGCTCTGGCAAGTCAAGAAAGGCTTCAGAGCTTTTTTCCTTTTCTTTGGAAACTAAACTGATACCATGTCTTTCAATTATCTGAACAGGGAAAAGATCATACACATTGGCATTCAATTAAAAAATCCAATCAATTCTTAGAAAATCCTCAAAAGGTACAAGTGGCATTCAATCAAATTTAACCCCTAATTAATTTATATACGTATTGAACTTAAAAGTGCTATTTAGTTTTAAACAAATGTATCAGAAAAAGTTCGTGTTTCATGAAAATTAAACATAAAGTAGTCTCGAAGAACCTCTTAAATGAATTTTTTGTTGATGTATGTAGTTACAAAACCAGAATTTTGCTGTATTTCCAGACAAAAATAAGGCTTGCAAGGGAGACAGAGATCACACTAAAGCTATTATTCTTCTGGGAAGAGATTCAAAGGAAAATTGAATGGAAGACTTTTCATGATACTCAGACTCAAGTGTAAAGACTTAAAATCTGAACTGCCTAACATTATGATAGCTTCTGACACTTACAGAAATAATATAGAAAAAAGATTTTTCCCAACTCTGATCTCACATATTTTATTGGAAGTTTGGTGTGATTTCTCTTATCTCTGTTACAAAGTGATATTGATCATAATCAGGCATAGGGAGGAGGCTCTGGAAAAACCTCTGGCACACATGGAAAAAAATAGTGATTTTTAAAAACTTCTATTCAATCTTACTCAGTTATTTTTGTTTCTTCCTTCATCTGTGTTCTTATACAATTATAGTGATATCTGACTGTAAACACAGCTGCTCTAATGCAATGCACTGAGAAAGAGTCCTAGATGCAGGAGATTTAATTTTTCATTTACTTCTACTTCTCTGAATTTAAAATAGTGCTTAAAATACTGATGCAATTTGAAACAGTGAACTTTTCCCTAACTAGATATGGCTGAGATTTCTCCAAACATTGAAATAACATTTCTGTGCAGCATGTCAATATTTCATTCATTTTCCAGGTTTACCATATTAATCTGACATGTTTGTGTAATTAAGAATTTTTACTGTTACATTTCATGTTTCTACCAAAATAGAAGAGTTCTAGACAGGGTCTCAGAAAATGTGATGGAACATGATATGATAAAACAATAAGGCAGTCTAAGACACGAGGACTTGGGTGTTTTTGTTCTAGCATGGGACAGTCTCTCATCCTTTCCTAGTAAATTCATATTAGGACACTTATGGGAATTCTGTGTGACATTTCATCTGCTCCCTATAGAATGAATGACAAGGTCATAGTCTTGTGTGCTTACTGGCTCTACTTAGTGTAAAATGATAATGATTTATAGAAAAGAAAAGAAAGGGGAAAGGAGAGGGAAAAGGAGAGGGAAAAGGAAAGGGAAAAGGAAAGGGAAAAGGAGAAGGAGAAGTCTATTTTAAATACTTTACAGAACTCCCCATGTAAGTCTATATATAGATATATCATTTTGAGGAAGATCAAAGTAGACTGTATCTAAAGTTCCACTTGCCTTTGTTATTTCATCTACTGTGCATAACTATTAATCTGTAAAAGATACTGAACTGCAGAGGCCAGAAGCTGCTAGTCTAACCATTATTTTTGTTTCTCCCTAAAGTCCATTGTGCTGGTAGGCAGAAAATTAAGGCCAGAGATTCACACAGAAAAAGCTCTGTTAAATAGTTTAATATGGTGTGCTGTCATTATTGTTTTCCCATCTGCAGATAAGTCAGTAAGAGACAAAAGTTGAATTTTGAAAGATTTGCATAAAGATATTCATTTGCTGCAGACAAAATGATTGTAAGATACATGCAGTGATGGATGCAGAGAAGATAAATTTCAGTTAAGAAGTCAAGAGGGAAAAACTGACAAGTTCTTGTTTTCACATTATGCATCACATGCCATTTTCTCACTAAGAACTACTATTTTGTCTATTTACTTGTCTTGATATTCACTTAGTAACAAATGAATTTCTTTTTTTGTAATATTAAACTAATAGAGAGACACCTAGGCATTTTAAATGCACAAAAAAGATTTGTCGTCTTTTACAGTGTATTACAAGTTCTCTCTAGACACTGTTACCTATTTTCAACACCTTCATACAGCTGCAGTCCTGCCATAATGCTGCTGTAAGCCAATAGAAGTCTTTGCTCTGTTAAACCTGTCACTTCTGGCAGCTGTACTCTTTCTTCTGTCATATTTCTCTTCCTTAACTATCTGCTTGATGCAAAAGGAAAAAATGCCCCATCATTCAGTGTGAGAAAGACATGGACATAATGAAGTGAACACAATGAAGAGACACAGAGTAAAGGACTGGACTATCTGACATATGAGGAGAGGCTGAGAGAGCTGGGAGATTTCAATGTAGACAAGTGAAAGCTCAGGGAGATATTATTCATGTGCATAAACCTTGATGGGGAAAGTAAAGATTTCACCTACCTGCTAGAAGAGCTACCTGCCCTAGCTGCCCCTGCTCTGAGCAGGAGGTTGGACAAAACCTTCTCCAGATGGGCCTTCCAGCCTCAAACATTTGGTGATTGTTTGCATAAAATTAATAAAAAAAAGTTTATTGATATTACATATGATCACAATAAAAGGCCTAGCAGTTTTAAAACTAGTACAAGGGAAAATTTATGTTAATATTTGCAAAAAAGGCATTCTTTTTCCAAAGTGCTAAAGTACTTATGTTAAAATTTTATAGAAGTAGCGGATTTTCTTAGAGAACATAAATTGACTTTCATTTCGAAATACATCCCTTTAGTACTGGACCATCTAAGTGCATAGTCCTAAATTGTAGGAAATGTAGGTATTTATTATAAGGAAATGGAGACTGAGTATTCCTCCATCTTCAGAAAAATACCAATAAGGATACTAAAAAAGAGAAATAGTATAAAATCTCTACTCCTATATTGTTTCTTTCAACATGCACCTTGAAGAATATCTTTTTCACAAACATGGAGTAGACATTTTCCCTTGTGTGTGTCTAGGACACTTCCCCATACTTCTACACTTACTGAAATAAAATTCTTTTTCCATATGAAATTGCCATCTTGTGGTTTTCAAACAAACAGACAAAATCTGCCTTCATTTCTCTTAAACCCCTTGATTCTACCCTTTCAAGTACTTTCCTTCAAGGATTATTGTTGTCTTAATTCAGTGAAAATACCTCTCCTCCATGAACAATGATTCCTGCTGTTCCAGCTTCCATGTATCTGTGAACAATACCTGCTTCTCAAACTTTTCAATATCTGAAATGGCCGTGCAAGCCCAGCCATTCTCCTCAGCCAAGATCTCTAGAGAGTCTGAAATGACATGACACCAAGTAGCTAAGAAGCAGAGGTAATGTGCTTTTTCATGTTTGTGTGTAAATCAGCAAGGCTAAATAGCAGTCAGATGCCACACAGAGCCATAGGCATTAAGGTAAGTGCTAATCTCAGTAATGACTGAATCCTTGAATCCAGCTAGAAAAATCCAACACAGTAATGTCTTGCATAGTAGAGTTGCCAAAAGTGGTTTCTTCCTAACATGAAGTTGTACTAGCAATTTGTAAGTGATTAATGATATCTAAAATTTCAAATTTCACTTTGAACAACAAATGGAATTTCTGATGCAGCATTTCTGTGGCCCTAAATTGATGGGTCAATGTGGAGCAGTTCTGCTCCTCTTCCAGAGCTGTTTTCTCTTTGCCTTTCAATCTGAAATTACATTGTGAAAAAGTTCTTCTACTATGAAGACAGGAGACCAATTTTAGTTTAAAATCACCTTGATGAGGCTTCTATGTTGCCATCAATTTTAATTTAATCTCTAAAATAAATGTCTTTAGAATTTATTTTTTACAAAGAAAAGCATTTAAAATCTATCTCACCCAGGCTAATATCATGCTGAGTAATTCAATTACATTTCTATGCAATTATACCAGTGTTCTCCTTTAGAAAACTTTTTCTAGGTCCACAAAAATATTCACATTTCAAAAACTTACTTGACTTTCTAAAGTTCTCCAGAAAAGTTATGGAGTTACTATCTTTGTCTTGGAGCTTAGGTACATTTTTGTCCAGACTTACAATTTAGCATTTATTAAAGAGAAGAAAATCACCTTTTAAAATTTGTAATGATTGATGATGTTAATATATGAAAAAAGCCAATAACAATAAAAGCTGAGGTAATTGCTTTAAAACAAAAAAAGCAGTTAAAATGAGGGAATAAATGGGATAAGTTTACTTTAATACAGTGGTTCACATACAACATGCAATTAACAGATTAAGAGTGATAAAAGTCAGAGCCAAGGCCAGTGACAACCACAGCTACTGAGTGAGCTTTAGATAGAAGTACTATTGTGACCCACAGAATATGCAAACTTTACCAAAAACCACAGAAACAACAACAAAACCAACAAAAAAAACAACAAAATATTTTCAGTAAGGATGAGAAAATGTGGTCTTGCTCATAATACGTTACCTATTTGAGTTTTGGGTTTTGAGTTGTGAAAATAAGTAAACCATTGACACTCCATGGTGTTTAATAAAATTTGCTCACAGGAAATAAAATTTTGTTGCTCAGCCAAGCAAACATGTCCTAGAAAATCTTGCTAACAGCCAAAAGGATTCTCAATTATGTTTAAGTAGAGCAGGTCTGAGGAGAAACAAAATGATTGCTTAAGTAAGCAGGGGATGCTTCTTACAGGGAAAGAACACTGACATATTTCATGTATTACTGCAAGCCAAGCACTTTTCAGGAAAGACTTGTGTCTTAGTCATAATACCTTCTCTGCGTGAAAAGCAGGTTAATTTGTCTTCTGTATTGTAGTCCTCTAAATTTTAAAGGTCATAAAATGATAGCTTTAATCTGGATTTTGTGTGATAAATGTAGCATTACTATCTGAGAAGTAGCCTGAACTCAAAAAGCTGTATATTTTACTGGATTTTTTTTACATTACATTCATGGTTCCCAAAATTTCAACAAAATAGAACATATATAATTCCTATAGAATAGATATAAGTCCTAATGAGATATTTTATTTTAAGTAGTTTTAATGTGCATACTTTAAATAATTATTTCATCTTCAACATAAACCTCAAAGCCCTTTAAAATCACATTTAATGTTCCAATACATGCAGTTTATGTTCATCATACATAATGTATGTATTAATTTTTCTTCATATTCATTCTCATATTTATATCCTTGCAATAAAAGATTAATTATATTGTTTGAAGCATTTTAAATATGTCTAAGACTTATTTCCCCTTTCCTGTTTTCTTATACTTTTTGCTTGCATTGTATAGCATGCTCTTGCAAAGGGTTTGCAGCATGTTAAGTGAAGGAGTAAGCTCTATATCAGCTTAAGCAGCTTAAGTTAAATGTGATTTTTCTGTAGGAAATATCTGTGAGATATGGATTTCCAAGCTTTCCAGATGAAAATGTTCTTGCAAAGAGTACTCTGAATCACATCTGCACACCATTCTGCCTACCATTCAGCAAACCTACCAAAATCTCAAGTTTCATTTTCCATGGTAGTGGAATCTCTTCCCTAGAGTGCCAATTTTCCAGTTATTTAAGCATTGGTCTCTCTGTGGCATCAGATGCAACTGACCGATGAGAAATAGTTGATGTTCATTTTAAAGTTGTATATTTCCATTTTTCCTGCCATCAAGATGATATTCCAACTGTTTTTAAACTGGAAATCTGTATGCCAAATGGGCAAAGAAAATCACAGTATTTAGAGAGACCAAAAAGATTGAAAATCAATATAACTCCTAAATTTGGAAGAAGAAAATAAATATCCCATATATAACTCAGATAAATTTTTTTTCCCTTTGTACTTACCATTTCCTCTAATTTTATGGCAATGCCCTACACAAGGGTACATAACACCTCCAGCCATCATGAAATTGTCAACAACAAACTGTGTCAAACCAATCTAATATCCTCCCATGACACAGGAACTGCCTTGTGGCAAGAGACAAAAAAGATGTCATGTCTGGACTCTGGTGCATTTTTTGATGCTGTCTCATATGACATTCTCTTAATGAAGTTCAGAAAACATCATCTGGTTGAAAGTGGCTGTACATGTAAAATGTTTCCAAAAAGATAATAACACCACTGTTTCACTGGCACAAAGAACCGATGACTAAACTGAGAACCTGCATCAGTAGCCAGAGAGTATCATCAGGGTTGACCTGATAATGCAGGTAATAGCCTATTTATTAAATTTTCAGGTGTACAAAACTGGAGAAAATTGCCAGGGTTTTGGAGGAATAGGAAATTTAGAGGACTCCTAATAAACTGGGAAAAAGTTTGGAAAAACAGGGTGCTGTTTGTAAGTGTAGGTAAGAATTGCACCTCAATTTAAAAATATATATGTTAAGTGAGTAATATAAGTGCATATTAGACCAACAAATCAAAATTTGAAGAATATATGCAAAGTATCAGATTTATTTTTTTACTTGGGAAAAAAAAAAGAAGAAGAGAGAAAAGTAAATAGCCTACCTATCTTACCCATTTCAGCTGAATAAAGTGATCAGCCTCATTAGGCAGGTGATTAGATGAGATTCCATAAGGATAACCTAAAAGCCCATTAAAAATTACACTGATATTCTGTCCATGCACCTCTACATGTACGATGTAATATTGATAGGATCATAAATAAGTGTTATGGTTATATATTACTATAAAATAATAGAGGAAGCCTTAAACTATTTCTTTTGAAATTATCTAACATCTGTTTTTAAAAGATTATGGCTTACAAAATAGAAAAAATCAATTGTGTTAGTTATATTTCTTTCACCAGGCTTCAATTTAATCCCATACATTGGGGCAAAACCAGGTCTAATAAGCAAGTTGGGTCACTAGACCAGTCACTGTCTCTATGGCACTAAGTCAATCTAGTTACTGATCTTTTGTAATTTTTTTTTCTTCACTTCAGGCTAACTTAAGTCATCATGGATAAGCCTTCAAAGTAAAGGCACTCTTTGCCCTATGTCCTCTTCTGTACCATTTTCTGGACAGTGCTGTGTCCTCCTGCTCCCAAAGGCCATTCTCCTTCTGCCTCTGCACATGCAGTAGCTGCAACCACTATGAAGAGATATAACCACAGGTTATCACAAGGAGCATAGCTATGATATAACATCAATTACTTTATAAAATGCAGATAAACAGTCTCTGACATCTGACCTTGTGAAAAGAAAATGGTCTTAGCCCCCACTCATAAAAATAGATTCAAGCTGCTTAAAAAAAAGGCTTCAGGGACCTTTGGAAGGACATATAAGAACGCAGAGTGCAGTGCTGTTAACAAAAATATGATAAAACAAATGTGATTCCGCCAAATATGGATAAAGTTCTATGCAGCATTAATTCCCCAGGTTGTAGGTTATCCATGTACAGGCTAAGAGGAAAGGAGATTGAATAAAGAAACTAAGGAAAAGGGAAACTTCAGGGAAAAAGAAGTTGTCTTTTTCTGTTTTTAATCTCTCCATGAAAATGCATTTTGAGAAAAGGACTATATTGTTATATTTCAAGCTCTTTAGACATCACTGTCAAAAGTTAGTTAAATTAGGCAACATGAAATAAACAGATTGTGATAAAAACGGCTACAGATCTAGCTTAAAAACTTGATTTATATGTATGTAAATAAATAATTATTTAATCTATGGAAAATTCAAAATAAAAATAGCTTCTGTCTCTGGTAGCTAATATAATTTAAGTAATTGACTCCCTCTGCATGCATAATAGCAGACCAGTTTTGGAGCATCAATTAAATGGATTTATGAATAGAAAATAGGATGCTGTTATGCTTCTTTCTTCATCTTAAAAAAAAAATGAAAACAATATTTCTCAGAAATAGAAGAAAGACAAAAATAAAACAGTAGGAAATTAAAACCTTAACGTGCTTGTCATTGCTAACATCCAGTGTCAGCCTTGCTAAATCTGCAAACAGCAGACCTGAGACATAAATGTTCTAGTTCCTGGTAAAGCAAAACACAAAATACCATTATCAATGGATGTACTTGTGCATTTTTTTAACATGCTATGATTTATATGTTTTCCAGAGTCCTCACTAAAGACAGCATTTCTTCAATGGGATGCAAAATTACTGAGGTATAAGCTCAAAAAATTAAACCCTTGTCATTACTCAAAAAGTGCAGAAATGAGACTAATTTGTCAAAATGCTTCAAGATAACTATGCCAAAACTAATAGAGTCTTTTAAATACTCTGTTAATGCACTCATGGACTTGTGCATGAAATATCAATCCTCTGATTAAAAATCCACACCCTATGATTCAGCACAGTTAATTTGGTATAGAAACTTGCTGTCACAGAAAAAATTAGTGAAGGGAGACAAAACAACTAGGTGAACTAGGGTTAGTCAAATAAACTAAAACTGGTTAAATAATAGTTTTCTGACTTGTTTAATTCTGCTAAAGAAACACTTCTGTCTTATTCTACTAAAGCTTTATGTGCACTATAATATAAAGAGATATAATTGTGAGTACTGCAAATTCCGGAGTTGTGTATTTTGTTTATGTATTTTTTTGACTTTCTAAAAGAGAAGGACCAAACGTTTAGCCCTTCCTTGTACTGCGGGCTTGCAGCTCAGAAAGCTGATTTTATCCTGAATCAAAAGAGGCATGGGCAGCACGCCAAGGAGGTTGTCTCTCTCCACTCGTGTGAGACCCCAGCAGGAGCACTGTGCTCACCCCTGGGCCCCCAAAGTGAGAAGGACAGGGACCTGCTGGAGTGAGTGCAGAGGAGGGCATTGAAGACGACCAGAGGGCTGGAACCCCTCCTCTGTGAAGTCAGGCTGAGGGAGTCAGGGTTATGCAGACAGGAGAAGAAAGGCCAGGAAGAATTTACAGCACCTTCCAGTACCTGAAGGGGTCTACCAGAAAGCTGGAGAGGGACTTTTTACTAGGACTTCTCTCTTCTCTAACATTTGATCTCTCTAGGAATTGGATGATTGCTTATTTGTTCAGTTTGCTCTGAAATTGATGCAGTGCTGCAAAACTTGGCATTGCTTCCCACCTTCATGTTAACAAAACACAAGGATCATTTAATCTTTGAGACTAAGAAACAGTCATATACTGCTTTCAGGAGCTCAAACCCATAATTTATTTTGTTTTATTGTCTTTACTATAGCGGAATAGATACATTCAGCTACATACAGCTAACATGTATGTTAGGTGATGATTAAAACATAACTTGTTGACTAGTTGGATTAAGGACAAAGTTTGGAAAAGCGTCACTTGCTGTTTCTTCCATGGCTAGGACCAGTCTAAATTTAAATAATTTAATTATTTATCTAAAAGTGTTAGTTAATCTAATAAAATAAAAGTTGGTAGAAATTCGACAGAAAAATAAAAAAAAAATAGAAAATAGAAATTAACACTGGAATCATTCACTACTTTTAAATTTATTTTATGTCAGCAGGATTGAAGTATTTTGTATTTTTTAAAACAGGATCTTCACACATATTGAAGTGAGAAGAAGGGAAGTATCATCTTCTCTAATTTCTCTTTGATTCACTTTAGATACCAGCTGCAAATGAAAATATGATTATGTGAAACAGTTATTTGTCTCTCTGGGCTCAAAAATCTTTCCCTGTAAGCAGGCACATGCCATGAATTGCCTGATTTTAAATAAAACATTAGAAGGATGGGTCAGCACAGCAGTCACTTCCAAACCTTAAGTGCTCTTGATTTGAATAATTCTTTCATGAAAACTTATTTCCCCTCTCTGTTTCTTGGGGTATGACATCACTAATTCACATATCTTTGCTTGTTCTCACTGTTCTCATATCTCCATGTAGCCCATCGGTTCTTGGCAGCTATGTTATGATGTTCATGATCCCAGAGTGTCATCAGCACTAAACCCAGAATTCAATCAAGAAGCAAATTTACAGTCTGGATCAGGCTAAGCAGATTAGGTGCCCACTCCATAAAAACAATATGAAGGGTTGCCACAGACAAACAACACCAAATTCAGTTCCTGCCAGTGAATTTTCATTCAAATTCTGTGGTTCTCAAACAGTAAAAGCTGACTAAACAGCATGTCTCTATTTATATTTTGTAATGGGAATTCTAGGAATGCTTCCAGTGTGTATTATATGGGCTAAAGCACATTTTGTCTTTGTCTTCATAATCTAGGGTCAAACTGTGCAATGTATTTAGAATGCTGTATTAGTTTGGAAATGAATTCAGGGAGACAACTGAAGAATGTGAAATCTTTTATGAGAAGTTTTGATACATGAATTTGGCATAATTTCAACCAAAGTATACAGTACATGCTGGGCTTATGGTAGAGGCACGATAGTGTGATGGGGACAAGGGCTGGGAGAAAGTTGTTGGCATTAGTAAGGCATACAATATTGTAAGCAAAATTGGGGGTGGGGGTCGCATGCCAGGGACAGGCTTTTGAGGCAAATTCTGCCTTGGACATCCTAGAATCATTTAGCACCTCTGAAGCTATGACAGCTCATCACTCACTTCAGGGTGGGGCCAAAGCTTTTGCATTCATGTACAAAACTGAGATGGTGCTGCACAACTAGGCATGGATTGGGTGTTTGTTATAACATTGATTTATTGTGTGTTTTACAAAAGGTAGCATTTGTGGTGATTGAAATCTCTGAAACAGGGTTGTCATTCACTGTCTGGCTGGTGATGGCAGTCTCCATTACACATTGACATGAAAGAATATTGACTAGGTGACAAGGCTTGCTGAACGGCTTCTCTGGTGAGTTCTTTTAACCAGCTGGGCCATTTCAGCTGTTACTGCTCCAGCTTATGCAAGATCTGTTTTGCTGTCTGGCTTAAAATACTTGCAACCACATCCCAAATACTTCATACCAAATGAATATATCTTAAATACTGACACAGACTATCCTATGTGTCCATTCCTGACTATTTATATGTATTTCATCTGTGCTCCGTTTACTCAGTTCTGCAGCAGTAACAACTTTCAGAAGCCCGTAAGACAGACAGATTTTTTCCCTCAGCATTCAAAGAACATCTATTAATGAGTCTATTCAGAGCAGAGACTGCCTGGAGGGAATCTTCAGGGCTGACTAAAAATCTCACCTTGAATACTCTCATAGCAGTCAAACATTTTTCTCCAATGGTCAGTACTTCAGTAAAGCACATATCTCAAGTCACTTTATTTTCTCAAAGATGTTTTTAGACTATCTTAGAAAATGATGACTAAATGTATTAGATATGCATGCAAGGACACTCCTCATCCCTTGCTACCCTATGATTGCAATAATCAAACCAAGTAGAACACTTGATTTCTGTGCTGCTATGAGAAATATGACTTAAAGTGTGTAGAGATTTTTTTTTTTAAAAGGGCATGAGAAATGAGAGATCGGGCTGTTAGGGAAGTCTCTCTTGCCTTTGCCCATAGCCTGCTCCATGCAATATTTCCCTTGCACTTTGCCCCCTACTACTTCTTTTTCCATGAGCCAGTCACTGTCCTGCATGTTTTCTCACTTTAGCTGACGAGTGCTCTAACCCAGCTGAGCTCTCATGGCTCTCTCATCTAAAACTCCTTGCTATTTACACACCATGAACCATTGCTTAAAAGACTAGGAGGACATGACTAAGAACAATCTGGTGTTGCTCTGCTGTGATCCCCACTGGTGCTGGTGCCTAAGGCACTGTTTGCAAATTCACCAGAATATAAAATCTATTTTGTGAGCTGCGCAAACGTTCCTTCAGCTGCCTACCAAGATTTGAAGTAGATTATTTCAGCGTCATAGTTTTCTATAACCTATAGAAATAACCTATAGAGCTAGTCAAGACTTGTCTAAAAATATGGTCATTTTCCTGAAGATAACTTATTGTCAAATTAAATGTCAGTTAATTAAATCAATAGACTCACTACAGCTAGTCTGAACAATCTCCATATTTTGGTCCCATTTCTCATGTGTGTAGTTTACCCTAGAATACCTTTAATAGTACAGCTTGAACTTATGCAAATCTCTGAAGCTGGCTTTTAAACTTCTTCAACTTTAAGTCATCTGATTTTAAGCTATCTGATCTTTGGGAATCAAATACAGTTCCTTGTTTAATAAAAATGTTATAGATATTTGTTGATATAATTTGACTTAAGCCATCACATGTCTCATGAACATCTACTTTTGATCTTAATCAGACTCCCTTTTAACTTACTAGAGAGAAATGTTGCCCTAAAGAATTCAGATTTAGATATCTGCCATGAGATAAAATGAACCAATTTCAAAGTGTCGTTTACTTCCTTGGCTAAAAAATGAAGTTACTAATTAGCTCTGAGGTAAACACATTCAATTCAGATATATAAAGGTGACTCAAATGTTCCACCTTTGCTGGTGAGAATATATGTAGACTGAAAACAGCTTACCTTCAGAACCTGATTAATGCAGATTAAGGTGAGTATTCCTGTACTTTTGTCTGAAAAGATGCAAACACTTGAAAGTTGCTATTCAGCAGCATTTAGAAGAAAAAAAACCAACAAAACAAGCCCTAGAAAAACTAATTTTTCAAAATGAAATTACTTTTTAAGCAATTTTCATACCTAAAGGGCCTGCTTTTATTAACTTTATGATATAATATGCTCACAGAAACATTATTCTCTGTAAAAAATTCTCTGTAATGAAGAAGACATTTTATTCTGTGATGTTTACAGTAAAAATAAAAATAAAAAAGAAACCACAAAACTCAACATATTTTGTGAGAATATATGAATCATTCTGTTTTAAGCAATGAGGATACTATTTCCTAAGTGTGATAAACTTATTTTGTAGGCAACAAATAAAAGGCTACATATTAGTGAGAATTATTCTTAGACCAAATTTCATTTTACACTTCTGGACCATTTTACCCAGAGGGTTATTTGGAGGAAAAAGGAGAGAAAGAATTGTATAATGTGCAAAGAATATTATTTTCTTTCCCCTCACCCTACCGAATAAATCAGGTTAATATAAAAATCTTTCATCTACTCTTCTGACAAAAAAAAAAAAAAGTTTGAAAAAAATTTTAACCTTCAAGGTGAAAATTAGGTAAAACAGATTTAGAAAGATGGAAAATAGGACCAATTCATCATAAAACTTGGTATTTAATTCATAAGAAATGGGAAAAACTGTTATACATAAAATTCTTGTGGACAACCTCAGGCACAGTACTCAAAACTGTTTAGATTTTAGGTTCTTGAAAGGCTTTTTACCAGTGTTATGAGATTAAACAGAATCAAATTGTTCAGATTTTTATGTTTATCCTTATGCCTGCTCAAGTGCAGTTTCTGAGAAAATTATCTGGAAACTGATGTGGTAAGAACAGAAATTTCTTCATTTTCCCCTCTGACCTCTTTCTGTGAGCCAGGTTAGGAATGGATAAAATACCTTAAAGGAATAGCATAGCCAGAAGAGCAAAGCTGAGTGTGAGAAGCCAGAAGGTTGAAGAGTGACGTGATAAAAAAGATGTAGGCTTGTGGGACACTCTGCTGTTCTCCAGTGTCCATTTGGGGCCTTGGATGCTTCAGTCTCCTATTTGGAATTATTTAGTCACCAACACAAAGACTCACAACAGCCACAATGTTGAGGACTAGGTCAGAAAAACAGCCAGGAGAAAATTCCAAAGAGGATTGTGCCTGAGAATATTTCTGTTCTGTATATTCACTCTCTGCACTTACTTCTCCAGGGGTATCACAGGGTACCTCTTTGTTAAAGTAGAAAGAGACCTGGAATGACTTTATCCAGATCTTTTGTGTTGTTGTGTTTGGTTTTTCTTTCCTTGAAAGCTAAGCCAACTGAAGCTGCAGATGCTGGAACTGCCCTTGGAATGGTGGTTTGCTGGCAGAAAACTTTCAGAGAAGGGGAAAGGCAAAGTTCATTCTTCTCCTTGTAGTGAGGAATGATAACGCATTTCTGCTGCCTGCTGGAGGAGTACCCAAGCGACCAGATTTCAAACTATAGAAAGAAGATTCAGTCCTGGACAATTTAGGGGGGAAAAAAAGAAAAATAAAAAGAAAAAAGAAAATGTAGGGAAAAAAACAACCAAAAAAAACCCCCTACAAACAAAATAAAAAACCAAAACCCCAACAAATTAAAAATGAATAACAACCACAAAAGCCCTATAATCCTTTCAGGCAGCCTCTCCTGGAGATATTTTATTCTCTGGGTTTCTGCTGGACAGAACATCCAGACCTGGTAAGAAAAAATAATTTATAAAAGGAAGTGGAGTTTGAAATTTTGTGCCTAAATAACTGGAAGTACTGCTGTTGCACCATTTGAGTGGTTTTGATTTATTACTCTGAAGGTTCTAACTCACCCTCTGTCTTACAACTGTAGCTTGTGAATCTTGATTCCATTTCAGAAAACATTTAGGAACCACCATTCTTTACTGGATCTGGCTCAAAGGCCAGAAAACTTTACTACACTAATTTCTTTTGTTCTTTCTTTTCCTTTTTTCCAAATGAGATCATTTGGTAAAAGAATAGAAGGATAAAAGTTTTGGAACTTGGCAACACCAAACAAAAAAGAGGAAGAAACGACAGTGGTTGAAAATATATGAGATTAATGGATAATAAATTAACTTTTGTTTTTATTATGGATATTTACTTTGTGGTAACCTGCGTGAAAATAATGCCCTAACTCACTGAAATCTTTATGAAATGAAGTATTGTCATGACTTATTCACACTTAAAGGACAATTCTTCAGCAATTATTTATACTCACTACACAATATATACAATAATAATAATACTAATAATAATAATAATAATAATAATAATAATAATAATGGTAATAAAGTTCAACATTTTTCTCTCCTTTTAAAAATTCCAATAAAATCACTGAATTAAAAAAAAAAAAAGAAAATCAAGATATTACACATAATTTTGGCCTCTCTGTCAGATGTAGTAGTAGAATACAGCTAACATTATTACATCCACAGATTACGGCCATTAGGAAAATGGTTTGTTCAATACTTCTAGATAGCATTTTTTTGGAGAAGGTCATGTTTTAACTACAGATTCAGAATTGTGTAATTCCCTGTGTTACTTTAAATTATGCTAAAAGATATTTCAAAAAAGTAGGAAAGAATAAAAGAAGTCCCACATCTGTGTTTGATAGGAGGACGTTGGTTCATTGTTCTTGTAAAATGCAAATTGATAAACTGCAGCTCCTTTGTAGTATTGCCTTGTGTATTTCAATTTTTTCCCATTGTACAAATAAACCAAGACATACTTAGCAAAGAAATAAACTGAGATCAGAGATGATAGTCTTAACTTTATAGTAGTGAATTTGAATAAATTTCTGTCAATGTTTTGAATCTCAGTTTTGCATTTTTAAAAAAAGGCATGTAAAATTTTGCTCAAAGACTGTTTTCAGGATTTCATCAAACAGATTTCTGCTCCATTGCCATACAGAAACACTTCATTAAAGTTAACAGGGCTGGTATATAAAGTAGTGACATATTTACTATTAAATTTTATTGGAGAATCAAGAAAATAATTTTCTCCTCACAAAATAAAAGGTCATATCTACTGAGACTGTAATGAAAAATAAGGAGAACTGAATATTTTTTCAAAATCAGTGGTAAGACTAAATTAGGAGAAAGTACAAATTTGACCACCTTCAAAAAAGGAAATTCTTCTGAGCAGTTTTTAAAAATTTATCCCAAATTTAACTACACAATAGTGTCTTTTGTTTCTGCCTCTTCAAGTTATCTTACCTTTCCTTTTAGCTTTGCACTAGTGTTTCATTCAGAATTTTTTGCTACATTTCTGACAGAAAGAGAGAGTATTATGAAAAGGAAAGATATTATATTCCTTGGAAAAATTTAATTTATTATAATAATTTCAAAAATACATTTCTTAAACGATTTGATTAAAAAAGTGAATTAATAGGAGTAGGGATATTTGAAATAGAAAGAGCAGAGTATAGCAAAAGAGTAATTTGATGCAAAATACCACCAAGTAAAAGTCAGAAAAATTGAACCTTGGCTTCTTTTTATCTACTAGTTTTAGTATAAATTGCCTCTAAATACATAATGGAAAATATTGGCATTGAGAACTTCCAGTATCAAATAGATCTTTGAGGTACTATTGAATATGAAGGCAATATTTCTACTTAATCTGAGAACAGACAAATTTCACTATTTTGAGAAGAAGTTCAGATTCACAAAATAGGACTTCATATCTTGTTTATCTTGGATAAGAATTAGATCAATGAAAAGCTCCTGAGAGCAGTTAAGCAGTCTGTTAAGCAGTCTTAACATTCCCAGACATTGTAAATATAGTCTGTTAACTCAACATAGCTTAACACTTTTGAGATAAAATAAGACTGCACCCTATGGCAAGTGGGAAGATTTTGTAAATAACAGCAGAGCAGGTCCGTCCTTCCTTCCTTCCTTCCTTCCTTCCTTCCTTCCTTCCTTCCTTCCTTCCTTCCTTCCTTCCTTCCGCCACTTCCTTCCTTCCTTCCTTCCTTCCTTCCTTCCTTCCTTCCTTCCTTCCTTCCTTCCTTCCTTCCTTCCTTCCTTCCGCCACTTCCTTCCGCCACTTCCTTCCTTCCGCCACTTCCTTCCGCCACTTCCTTCCTTCCGCCACTTCCTTCCTTCCTTCCTTCCTTCCTTCCTTCCTTCCGCCACTTCCTTCCTTCCTTCCTTCCTTCCTTCCTTCCTTCCTTCCTTCCTTCCTTCCTTCCTTCCTTCCTTCCGCCACTTCCTTCCGCCACTTCCTTCCGCCACTTCCTTCCTTCCTTCCTTCCTTCCTTCCTTCCTTCCTTCCTTCCTTCCTTCCTTCCTTCCTTCCTTCTTTCCTTCCGCCACTTCCTTCCTTCCGCCACTTCCTTCCTTCCACCACTTCCTTCCTTCCTTCCTTCCGCCACTTCCTTCCTTCCACCACTTCCTTCCTTCCTTCCTCCCGCTACTTCCTTCCTTCCTTCCTTCCTTCCTTCCTTCCTTCCTTCCTTCCTTCCTTCCTTCCTTCCTTCCACCACTTCCTTCCTTCCTTCCTTCCTTCCTTCCGCCACTTCCTTCCGCCACTTCCTTCCGCCACTTCTTTCCTACCTTCCGCCACTTCCTTCCGCCACTTCCTTCCACCACTTCCTTCCTTCCGCCACTTCCTTCCGCCACTTCCTTCCTTCCTTCCTTCCTTCCTTCCTTCCTTCCTTCCTTCCTTCCTTCCTTCCTTCCTTCCTTCCGCCACTTCCTTCCTTCCGCCACTTCCTTCCTTCCGCCACTTCCTTCCTTCCGCCACTTCCTTCCTTCCTTCCTTCCTTCCTTCCTTCCTTCCGCCACTTCCTTCCTTCCGCCACTTCCTTCCTTCCGCCCCTTCCTTCCTTCCTTCCTTCCTTCCTTCCGCCACTTCCTTCCTTCCGCCACTTCCTTCCTTCCTTCCTTCCTTCCGCCACTTCCTTCCTTCCTTCCTTCCTTCCTTCCTTCCTTCCTTCCTTCCTTCCTTCCTTCCTTCCTTCCTTCCTTCCTTCCTTCCTTCCTTCCGCCACTTCCTTCCGCCACTTCCTTCTGCCACTTCCTTCCACCACTTCCTTCCGCCACTTCCGCCACTTCCGCCACTTCCTTCCGCCACTTCCTTCCGCCACTTCCTTCCTTCCCATGAAGAAAAGTGGCAAAACTGTCATCCACCAGCTGTCCAAAAGGCTTTGAGAAGCAGATGGCTTTAATATGCCCTGTTACAGGATCGCTATTGATCCATTTTGCAAGTGGAGGAGAAGTAATTAATAAGTAAAAAATCAAACTGAGTGTAAGATGAGAGGGTGGAGGGGATGTAGGTCTGTGGAAGACCTCTAGATAGATTTTGTGCTCTTACAATGAGAGAAAATGTATTGCCTCCTTGTTAGTTAGAGTAGTATGGGCAGGATAGAGTCTATTTAATATTAGCATAAAACCTAGGTGTAAAATAAAGCGCTTAGGAAAACAACCCATATGAATAAAATGCCTAAATCACTGATTGAGATGTAAGACGATAACTGTCTCTAGAACCTCCAATAATACTTTTTTCTCCTAGTCTGAGCTTTTGCCTCAGTAGAGATGAAAATACAAAAGCCCAATTTAGTGCCTAAGTTAAGCAGTCCAGCTCCTGTCTTGAGACTGTTATTTTTAGTAAATAAAGACTTTTAATGCTATAGCTATTATGAAAACCATAACTCATTTAATTCTCCATAGCAAGAAGTTCTTCTCCATGAAAATACAGATCTGCATTGCACTGAGCCAGGCAGATGTTCTTAGGGTTATAAAACATGGTGGGATATAAGGAATTATAAACATTACAAAAGCTAAGAAAATTGGAAGGTAGCCTTCCATTAAGAAGGCAATATGAAGAGTAAGGCAAAATAAGAAGCATCAAAAATCAACAATCATTTCACCCAACTCCTTCATAGCATTATGTTTCTGCAAACAAATATTAGGTAGCATTGTTCACCTTTAAATTCTCTTCTGTGGAAACTAAAATAGGCTGTCATCATGCCATATACTTCCAGCAGAGGTGGTGGTAAACTGCAGCTGTAGTCCTCAGCTTCTCTAGTTTTATGTTAAAAATATCAAAGATAAACCATGCTGTTATTTTTGTTTTCACCTTATTTTCTTTTATGCCCATTGCTAAAAGTTGTTTATGATGTATATCATTTTTTTCAAAGGTGGCAAAAATCAAGAATTTTATTGATGAAAAAGAAAAAGTACTTGAAATTTATTCCCTTATAATTCAGCATAAATTTAAATAAAAACTTTTACTGACACAAAGGTGAAACTGAATGGATTCATTTTTTCTAAATATAAGCAATGAATGCTTTCTTTAAAGTTGTGAAAAGCTACATACAATGAAAAAACCCTACCCTAGATAAGAGTGTTAATTAAAATTTTAATTGTATCTGTATGAATTACCAAGGGCAGAAGAAAAATCATATACAGAACATTGCTTGATGTTTAGGGTTTATTTTTTTAATTCCCCTTTTTTTTTAATGACATTCCCCTTCCCCCTTCTGTTCCTTTTCCACTGTTTCTGGAAGCTCATTCAGCTAAACTTGAGAGTGCAAGAGCATCCCCTGCAGGAACATTACAGCCCACACCGATTTCCCCTTTTCTATGGTGTTTTTTCTTCTGTTAATTTGTATTCATCTTGCATGGTGCACAGTAATTGTGTCTAGAGAATTAGAGAGAGATGGCTATTGCAGTGGTAATAGAATTACTATCAGTGTTCTAAGCTGGTAAAAGGATTGTGAGTTTCAGTCAGAGGATTTAAAAACACATGCTGAAATGTATATTGGGGTCTCATTTCTGCAGCACCACTTAAATATTTTTCTTCGGGGTTATAAGTGGGATCATTTAGAGTCAGCAAATGTTGCTAAAGAAGATGATACTAGAATTCTCTGAAAAAGCACCTTTAGCTTTGTACATGATAACAACATATAAATGTGAAGACATTCTGAAATGATCAAACTGCTTAAGTGTTCTTGAATTCAGTGAGAACTGATTCACTGGCTACACTGAGAACTGATTCACTGGCTACAACAGTATTTACTCATTGTTATTTTTTACTACCCTTTTTTTTTCTTCCAATATGTTCTTCCTGATTTAATCTTTCCTGTTTTATTCAAATAAAAGGGAAAAGAGAAAATTTTTCATCCTTAAATGTCAACATATTATAGATATGGCCAAAACCACTGATCTGTGTGTTGCTTTAGAGTGAATGTACAAAAATTAATATATGGCAGCAATTTTCAAATCCTGCTACAAGTTTTATGGATTTTACAATATTCTGAAAGCAACAGCCTAATGACCACCATATAAAGTATTATGTGTTTTTGTAATCCATTTATATTATAAAAAACAACAATAAAAGCCAGACAAATTATGTCTTTTGACCTCTTGAGTGTTGATATTCTACCTATAAAAGCTAAACTCTAAATCTTTAAATCTGGCTTCAGAATTAGATGGCAGAAGGAAATTTAAATTATTTCACTTTGTTTTTTACAGAAAATGTATCCTTTCAGTTTAGCTGAAACTACAGATCCTCTGAAATTTTTGTTCATACAAACAACATGCATAAAATTAATTTGTAGGAAATTTCTTCATGTCAGTTTAGGAAGGAGAAATTGATTGTTTAACTGGTTATTTTTCCCTCCTTTCCCTGAGTACTTTAGGAAGCCAAGGTTCCATTCAGAGAAGAATTACATAGCAATGCCTGATAATGATCTGGGACTTTAAATGGAATCCAGTGAAAGCTAAAAGGTTTTTTAAAATCAGAAGTAGAATAAGGACTGCAGTATGTCCTGCTGCTCTTGTTCTTTGTTCTGTTAATCTGACTTTTTCTCAATCCTCATTTGAAAAGCTGGAAGACACCCATTTATATAATTTCTTTTAGAAGCAGTGTTCTTTCCCTCGGAGCTGGTAGAGTACCAGTAGGGTACCAGAGAGCTGTAGTAGTCAGGGCAGGTCTTTGCCTTGTCCTTTTTGGATTCACTTCCTGTACAGAGATTGGAAACCCTTGTGACAGAATAGCTGTTTGATCACCAGATTCCCATAATACACAACAAAGTGTGTACAGCTCTCCTGAAGAAAAGAGTTTCTGGGGTTTTTTATTTAAAAGAAACTAACTATTATTTTCCAGACTAATAGACCTGTCTTTAACAAATTTCTCCCATCACTGAGATAAAGTAAAATGTGACCAGGTCTTTAGGACATTGAAAAATTGAGAACAGTTCCTAAATCTGATTTTAATTTTGCCTTAAATGTCTTCTTAGACATTGCCTAACTATTTACAGATAAAGTTTTCTTCAAAATTCGTCTTTGCTTTTCCTCACTAATCAGCTGAAATTTTGCACAGAATCATGTTATAAATAGTAGTTTGGACTTAAGAAGGACATCTTAGTCATTAGTTCTGATGTCCAGGCAGTAGTCTATCCCATTGTTGGGCCAAAGAATATCATTGTTTTTGTGATATTGTCACAATGGAACTTATTTCTACCATTCATCCTGCTACAGATTATTTTGGATCTTCAGCCTCATTGGCAAAACACATCTAATTTCAAGATGAAATTTCTTCTCTGAAAATCTGTATCCATTTGCTAATGAGTTTGTGCTGTTCTTTGGACTGCAGTGTTCAATTTTCTCTATTGCCTTTTTTTTTCCCTGATTATCTAAGAGAGAAGAAAATAAAGCTGCTCACAAGCTTATTCTCTAATTCATGTCTTGATCTTTGGTCATTGTAGCATCTCTTCATTATACATTTCCATGATGTATTTGTGGCTGGGTTTTTTTTTGTTGTTTTTTTTTTTTTTTTTCAATAAATAGCCAAAACTGCACACAAAACCACATTGGAACTATTTATCTCCTTAGGATTTTTCATTGCTCCCTTACTGTATATCCTTCCTTCATGTGTCCCAGTATTGTCAGGCATCTTCTATGGTCACATATGATTTGTTTCTATTTGCTAGCCTCTTCCATTGGAAAAATTGCCACAAAGCAACATTATTTGATCTATGTGCTATAAAGATTTTAAATTGTTCAACAATAGTACACTTACTTGCTGAATCTATTTAATTTACTTATAACTGTCTCATAGGTTTTTACATTCAAAATTTAAGGTGGAATTTCCTAGTTGGCAACACACTTTTCAGGCTTTCATATTCTATTCAATACTTGCATCTTTTTCTTTTTATGTTTTTTCAGTTTTCTATTGATAAGAATTCTAAAATATTATTATGCTTTGTGCTACATTAGTAGCAGAGGATTTCAGCTGTTCAGATGCAGGTAACTAGGGCCATCTGAATGCCCTAGCATATGTGAAAGTCACAGTATATGTAAGAACTTTTCTGGCCTGGCAGCTGGAGGTCAATTGGCTTTCCTTAACATGTACACAGCAGAAACAATGCTGAGATTTAGGAAATATCATCTCACTTCAAATTTTCTTTCTAAATGATCAGATTGTTTTAATGATCTAGTGCTGATCTAGTGCATGTTCCCAAAAAGATCTTTGTCCTACATGCCTCTCTGGTGTGTCTTAAACAACTTATCAATTTGGAAATAACACTAATTTCCCATGTATAAATTAGTAATGCTTCCAAGGCCATCTCAGGTTTTCAGCTTTCCCTTTTAGAATCAGGAGTAAACCAGTCATTTTAATTTCTCAAAATATATATATAAATCACAGAGTCAGTAGGTCAATTAAGACCTATATGTAGCTAATAGACTTGAGGTCTATTCACATCAATAAAGAAGTAGTCATGGCTGCCTGCATAATTCTCCCAACTTTATTCACTTTTTGATTGGGATATTAAAACATTTGCCTATAATTTGCTGTGCAGAATCACTTCAAATGTTGCCAGACTAAGATATTCACATAAATCTAGGATATATGAAACAAAGCAGAGACGAGACCCATGCTCCAGAAACCAGCACCTGAAAGCCATGTGGGATAATCTAGAACATCCCACACTTATGTGAATTAAATCATTCCATAGGTCTGCACACTAGCACTATGAATTTTGAGACACCTAACTCACTTGTTTAAAATTTAACTGTCAATAATCCACGGAAAAATTCCTTTAAAACTGTTTTAGGTGTTAGTTATTTACAGAAATAATTATTACTTCTTTTTTATTTTAACTATCTCTTCAATTCTTAGAAAGATATTAAGGCAAGCTTTCCAGCCTTACAGTTGTGACCTTGATCTTAACTTGTCAGGTTGGATTTGAATTCCCAAATCCAATAAATTTTCTGGAAGGGACTTTCACAGCTCTGCTTCCTCCTCCTCAAGACTAGAAAACAAATGTCCCTACAAAAGAGAACAAAAAGACCATGCAATTCAATGTCTTTGCTCTGACAGTGACTGACAGCAGATGACTAGTAAAGATAAGAAAGAAAACATCAGTTTCTTCCTCAGTGTTTGCAAACCATGGACATTTTGAGCACAAAGGGAGATCATTTTATTCTGCAGACTTTGCTACATTTTTTCTTCTGTAGATATGATTTTGTTTTTACCTGGAAAAAATTAACATCTACAAAACAACTATTTTTGCGACTCTTAGCAGTAACTGCTGCAATGCTTTTCTGTAGCAGGCATATTCACCAGAGAGATAGTATCTAGATATGACTGAAATTGGACAAGCTGGTAAAGTGGCAGTTTATAGGCTTTTCTAAGCAGTTTAGCAAGAGGGCCAGGTGGTGGCACCATTTTGGACAGCCTCAGAGCTGTGTGGCTGACATTTAGAAGGGTAGATTCTGGCTTGAGAGCCAGGTAGTCCCAGCCACATGACAGATACAAGTTGCTGTTTCTGCAGCTCTTATGGATTACAGAGCCCTGTAGCACATTAGAAATCCTGGGGTGTAATGCACCTGTTTCTAGTAGTGAATTGATGAGATTAGATTCCTGTCACCCATCCAGACAATATTGTCAGTTTCAGGCCTCAAACAAGCATCTCTGTTCTGCTGAAGAAGAGACTGTTCCATGCTGAAAAACATGTCAAGCCTTTTTTTATTCTGGCAGGGATTTTCTCTGCCTTTTTTTTTTTCTTGCTTAAAAAATGCAGATGTTAAGAATCTTTAAAATGGTTTAATGGAACAAGGATTATCACAGGCTGGAGGAGGGGTGCTGAAATACAGTTGGATTCTTATTTTTCAATTTTTTTTTTTATAGATATCACCACCACACAAAAGTAAGCACCACCAGTAAAGAATTTAACCTTTTATATTAAGTTTCCTCTTAAATTTTGCAAAATGAGTAAAGAAAAGCCAATAAACGAAAGACAACCTCAATCCTCATTAACCTCCTGCAAATAAACACAGAATTCCCCACAGCCTATTACAGAAATGGAGATCCAAGAAATTATTTTAATTTAATTTTGTCAATGATGCGTTTTCAATATCAATTAAGTCCATATTTTCCTTGCTGAGTTTCAAAAACATGCCTAATTTCATCATTTTCCAAAAAAAAAAAGTTGTTGCCTTGACCCTTCAGGGAGAATTACATGACTTTTAGAAGTCTTTGTGTCAGTATAATTCAGGATAACACTCTCTTAAATTCTGAGTTAGAGGATTAGCCTGGTGCAGCAACAAATGTTTTCTGTCTATCAGCTGTTAAAGTTACTGGCTAAATGCAATGTATAACTGGCTCATAGGCTAAAATGCTGATTCCTCTGTAAACCTGATGGCAACCAAATTAACTAGGAAGTCACTTGGCTCCAGAGGCTTTCTGTTTGATATTAAACTACTGGAAAGGCAATGTCTCCTATAATAAGAATATCTAGAAGCAGACTGAACTAGTTTTGAATTTAATCACAAGGCAGTCTAAAGAATATTTTTCTGTCATTTTATAAACAGAAAATCTAGCATATTTTAAAATAAATCTTCTTTCTTTTTTGTCTCTCAGTAAAATCCTACTAGCTACTGACTAGGTATCTGAGTGCACAAGGAAAATACTAATTTAAAATGTTGCCTATTTGAAATCACTTTTCAAATTCCAGGACACTAATACCTTGGGAAAATTAGAAAATTCAGATAGATTATCTGGTTCCAATAAAGCATTAGCTTTACTAAATATAGAATCCATAAAATTATACCCAAATAAGAATGCAAATAAATAAATGTCTATATACACATACGTGTATGTGAAATAAGGCTCTGGAATATGAATGTCTCTCAGTTCCTCAACATGCTATAAGCAATTCTCACTGTGTGCAGCCTATCAAATCTCATGCACTGAGAGCTGGCTTACAGGACCACATCAGATACTTGACAGCTTTTGCACTGCTGGTGGTCTCCTGCAGCTCCCCTCCTACCTTTATGCTTTTTTTATTTTGCTGAGACCAAAAGTGCTTCAGGTTGCAACAATAAAGTAAATCAGGTGTCTAAGTTTCCTTCTGCTCTGGTCTCCCTCTGTTCTGCTGCTGTGTCAGAGACACTGACAGCAAGCTGACATATTTATATACCACACTGAAATGCAGAAAATTGCTCACTGAAATCCTTGGTCTTGCATTAACACACAGCTGCACCACACGTGATCAGTCCTGGAAAATAATTTATACAGTTGTACAAATAGACATCAGAGAGTTACTTTGCATGCAGTTTCCTGTCTGGTTTGTTCATATTTCCTATCTGCTCCATATGGTGAACTAGAATTAACATCAAGCCTATCTTTGACATGATTCATTATGCAAGGTCTTAATTCATATCACCTAGACTTTAAATGTATAGACAAAAAGTAGGTTCTGGACATACTGGAGGTAAAGCTGCCATTTTTATTAAAGAATAGTTAATAGAGTAAGTCACCTGGTATATAAAAAGACATTAAAACTAAAGTGTCAGTGGCACAGGGGTTTTTTGTAATCTTACTTTCATTAGTAAATTTAAAAATTAGTTTCACAAAGACTCATATTTAAATAATAATCTTAGAAAGCAATCACAACATAGCATAAAATATATTAATGCTAGTTAAATTTATCTCTTTGTTAATTTAGATTTTTAAGTTCTTGCCAGTATTAGAACAGAGTGATGGACAGTACATCTATTCATAACAAAGTCTAGTATGGGCAAAAAAATTAATTGGAGGAAATACTGGTAGTGCAAAGTAGCTAGCTATAAAATAGATGAAAAAGGCAAAATATTTTAAAATAATATAAGCTTTATTGACACATGTTAGACACATAATGACAGAGTCATCTAGGGCATATTGAGAGATGATTGATTAATCAATTACAGTATTTTTTTAAGTCTAGTTCTTGATGTTTCCAGGGTAATGTATGAAATATAATTGTCATTGATTTATATATTATTTACCTAAGTAACCAGTCACTAGTAGTATTTCATTTGAAGTTCTACTAGTTTGAGTACAGTAAATTGCTACAGGCAAATGTGTCTTACGTGCCTCTAATAATTGCATGTGTAATACCAAGTTTTGGGGCAGAGTAACAAGCATTTTGCACAATGAAGAAAAAATTGTTACCTCTTCATGGATTACTGGGTAAATTGATAATTTTTTTTTCTTGAAATATTTCTGCTCTACAATAATCATACAATAATAGTATTATCAGTTAAACAGCCTTCACTTGATTGGTCTGTTCTAAACAGCTTAAAAATTAGGGAAAGCACAATATAAGATGTCTAGAAAATGTTGCCCTCACAGGAATGCTCTTATCAAACTCCTATGTCTACTTTAATTGCTTCTTTTTAACTATTTAACTTCCTTTGACATGTTGAAGCACTATGTAGACAACTGTTTGAACTTAGTGAAAACTCTCTTTTTGTCAAGTGTGTGTCAGGATGATTTATGCTTCTGATTTGTAGATGTTCTGTTTACTCTTCAAACAGTAACCACTGTCTGGAAATCAAAAAGCTATATAAAAACATTTGAATTTCTAAAAAAGACCATATCACAGTATATCTCATTAACTCCAATGAAATTAGGAATCTGTAGAATATCAAGGAACCATTCAAATCAGGTGCAGTAAGCATGCATGATGTCTTAAGAAACTGGTTTTCTGAAGTATAAGAATGACAGGTCAAAGACTGTGATTTCTTAGGCTCAAATAAAGTGTAATATTTTACAAAAAAGTTGCCTAAGATTCCAACAAGCAGCTGTCTCTAAAATCAGACATATTTCTGTGCAGAAACACAAGTCTTTTAATTCTGCATTATCAAACATATCTTTATCTTACATATTAGTTAAGACCTTTCCTGCTAGAATTTAAAATATTACCCTTTGGATAATGAAACAGAAATCTTAAAAATATTGATTATTTTTAATAATTTTAAAAATAAAATGTAGATAAGTCACATTAAAGAGAAAAATATCTAGAAATTACATACTTTGAAATGTTATTTCCTAATAACCCTTGACTATTCTATTAACTAAGTATAATAGTAGATAACCTTATCATAGATGCTACTTCCCAAAATAATGTAGGTATCTGCAATTAAATAGCAGTAACTATGATATACTTCAGTGCACTGAATAGAAAACTTTGCATAGCAACAGGTGGAATCACTTAGGTGTGTTAAAACAGCAACTCTGTAACTACTGAAACAAAATAGGAGTAAGGAAAAACAAACTTTTCTGTACAGTTTTCTTGCAAGGAGAAGAGGGTTTTGATTCATCCTAACTGCAATTTACAACAGAGGCATACCCTAAATTGGTCATCTAGAGCAGGTTTATAAA
The DNA here is from genome assembly GCF_028551555.1 of Melozone crissalis. Classification (NCBI taxonomy): domain Eukaryota; kingdom Metazoa; phylum Chordata; class Aves; order Passeriformes; family Passerellidae; genus Melozone; species Melozone crissalis. Next base: position 52,734,518 of record NW_026535791.1, on the reverse strand, counting down.
AAATGAAAAGAAATAGCCACTTTTAGGCTTTGATTTATCTTACCCACATATTCAGGCCTAAAATGGGTCATATAAATTGAACACTAAATACCCTATTTTCCTTGCATTGACCACTCTCTGAGCTAAAAAAAAATTCTCAGGTAAATATTTATTTTATACACATCTGAAGTCATCTTTAAGACAGATTATTTTTATCACACGTACCACTGCTAAATATTCCCTCCCCCCCACTCCTTCCCCCCTCCAAAAACAAATTGGTGAAAAAAGCCCTGTTACTTTTATGCCCATTTTTGTAGTGATGGTAAGCAGTTTTCTTGACAGGCTAGGGGTAGAGAATTTTTGTAATAGGCTTATATCCACTTTACATATATTCATACAACAATGAATAAGGAGCTCAAACTACATTCTTGTAGATAAAATATGTTTTTCCAATGTGGTATTAAATACAACCTTTTAAATAAATATATAGTTCCTATGAACAGCAATTAAATGCAGTTCAATGAAAGACAATTTCATTATGCTTCTTCATAACTTAGAAATTGCTGGAACACATATAGTGCTTTTGTTAATGTAGTAGCAAAATACTGACTCTTCCTCCTCTCTCAGCACACCCAATTGTCCCAATTGAACAAGCCACATAGTGTCAAGCTATTCCTTATTAGCCTGATATAGAACTGGGATTCAAGTACCTGTATGTGAAAGACAATCCATGTAAGCTGCTAAAAATTGAAGGACAAGTCAGAGCTGTTCTACTGCATATAATTAACAGTTGGAGCCATAGCTTCAATCTGACTCATATTTCCCAAGCAAGTGTCTCAATCACTGGTGTATAGAGGCAATCACTCATTTGTTCTGGCCCAGTGAATATTTATTTATTTAAAGTGGAACAGCTCCAACAAGAAAGACAGAGACTGATGTAGTGTGTTTCAGTAGCAGGGCAATTATATAACAGAATTTATGTTAGTCAATAAATCCCTGCAACAGGGAATCACAAGATAAAACTATTATAAAAAGTCTCAGTCATACATTTAGACAGTTGACAGTTTTGAGAAATGGCACTGTAGCTGAAACACAATTCTCTTTAAAAACATACTCCACCAGAAATGAAAAAATAGTTCTGTTCACACTGGTATTTTAGACATAGAAATACTGTGCTGCCTCTTTCCATGACCTCCAACCCACCAGGAGAAGGCATAGGATGGGATTTGGACAGTGGTAACAATGTGGTGCCCAATCCTGAAGGAAAAATGACAACCGAACAAAAGAACTTAATCTTCTTATATTCAATTTTTTGTCTTTTCGATACCTAGCTCTTGAAAACATAGAACTATATTTTTTCTTTAAATAGTAATAAACTTGTGCCAGATCAATGAATACTTGTTGATGCTTTAAATACTAAGGTATATAAATAATGTTTGCTAACCTACATTAGAAAAATAATGGACTGTTATGAAACTTTACAATATTTGTAAGAGTCATATCCCTGTCCATTTAAATTGTTGGAATTTGTGTTAAGAACTAAAAATTGTGCTATTATTTCTGTTAATAATAGAAAAACTGTAGAGAAAAAACTAATTTTGATTAATAAGCATGGGTATCTGACAAATAGAGGGGTTTTATTGCTTATGCAAGTTGCCTTTTCTGTAAGCAAAATATTTTTTGTGTAAGAGGAAGGGAATAAAGTAATTCACTATATATCCTTTGTTTAACATGCAAGTTCAATTTTTTTGAAAAATGTACAATTTTGACAGTAAGAGCAGAAATCTCTTTAAAAAAGAAGCACAACCAAAACAACATAGTAGACTTTTCCACAGTTATGTATTTTATAGTTATATAAAAGTATAAAGCAAAAATGGGGGGAAAAATCATAATTTCAGGTAAATCCAAGGAAACATGAATTGTCATGAAATCTGTGAACAAAATATATTTTCTTTCCTTATGTCTATATTTATAGCTTATTTCACATGACTTTCAAAATCTTTAACTTACAGATTTTTGGGTTTGGGTTTTTTTGCAGGGGCAAATTTAATATATACTGATATATATCAAGAAAGGTGTCAGAAGTAAAAAGTAAGTTAGGCTCTGGAAATCAATCCACATTGTATCTTTTTCAGAAATGTTCAGTTAAACAAAAAGAAATACACAAACAAACTTAACCTACCATGGAGAGAGCTATACAAAAATATAAGAGAAAAATTTATTACTTTCAGTGTAAACATGTTGGCTCTTGTAAGTTACTGTAGCATCTGATGATGTCAGAATGTGAGAATAAAGAAAATCATATTTGGTACATGTTTTAATGAAGCTTATATCATTGACATGTTAAAGAAAAGGTACTTGATAAACACAGGGTTTTTTCCTGTTTTTTCCTATTAGTAAGTTTTTCAGGTGACACAGAAGTGCATGGGTTATGCAGGGGTTCAAGACCACAGGATGATCCAGCAATTTGTTACATAAGACTGTAAATTGATGGTTATGAAGAAAGATTTTAGATATGTCAGGTAGGGACCACATCTGTGAACTGCAGTCAGTTAACTGAACAATATAACATCGAAGAAATGGCAGCACCAGGCAGTATTAATGCTAAAATAGTTCTACGATTTTGTCTTCGAATTCCTCACTAAGAGTGGAGTGTGTATTTATGGGTATATTAGCATGTTCAGTGACATCACCAATGGTTTGTTTCTCCTTCTCAAGGTCAATGATTCAATTTTCTTGCTATGTACTCTGACCATGGCCTAACATCTGCTCTTAAGTTTCCATCCAACTTTGGCAATTGAGGGCACTGACCTAGTCTGAACACTCAGATGCTCTTTACATTGCTATAAGCAAGCTTTTAAGGAGCTTGATCATTTTGGATTGCAAATCAATTCAAAAGCAGGATGGAAACTGTTGAAGACTGGAGTTTTGGAGGAAGGAGTCATTTAACTGAGGTGATTTTTAGAAAAGCTACTGTCAGTCAGAAAACAGCATTTGAGGAGCTACTAACACTCATATTAATCCAGCACACAGGTTCACCTACTAGAGCCTTTCTACACTGCTCCAGGTAATATTTCAATAGCCAGCTGGATGCCAGTATTGCTCTGAATGATTTGCATTTTCCTATCATGTTAACCTATCACACAGTGAGCTGTCTAAAAGGAATCTTGCTAGTAGGGGGAAGTTGTGACATTCATGTGCTTATGATGAGGGAAAGAATATCACCAAAATACAGGCAAATTTAAAGCATTAAATTGTCAGGCTTTAGGATTGGTTTTAATCTCATTACAGGCAGCTAAATCTGGTTACACACTTTGTAACTGCAGGCAATTTTATGAGAGTTGAAATTTAAAAGCAGCTTATAGAGACAAAGGAGATAAATAGGCAGTGCCAGCAGGTCAACCAGACCTCTAGAGTTCTCTATACTCTGCTGCAGGTTGAAGGAAGGTAGGCAAGGACAGTCCTAACTAAGACACATTATGTTATTCCGAGACATGTGATAGATATCTGGAACTTAGCTACCACTGTGAGTTAAGCCACAACACAGTGCCACACTGTATTTGTGGGGGGAAGAAAGTAGCCCTATCTTTCCACATCTTTCTCTGCTTCTATGAAAATTTGAAAGATGAAAGGGAAAGAAAAGACTTATTAGTAACATACATAACTTTAAATCTTCTGGATTTGAATATGCAGTACATTTGTCTTTAAAACATATTCTAGTATTCCTCCAGTCTGTTTCACATCATCTGACCTTTTATGAATGAATGTCATCTGCCTGGTTCTGGAGCATGTCCAAAGTATCCCTATTAATATGGCATTTGACAAAAGCACATTATCTTTACACATGGTAACTTCCTCTTCACATGGTATATGACTGTATATGGCAAACACCACATCTTATACTTAATTCATGAAGGCTTTTCTTATGAAGGAAAAAGGCTGAAATAAAGAAAACATTGATTATTTCAACTTTCTCCATGTCATGTTCTATGCTCCCCTTCCCCCTTCAGCACCTGGCTCTTGTTTTCTCTGTTTTTTCTTTTGCTGCTGCTGTAGCTGTAGAAGCCCACCTTGTTGACCTTCACATCCCCCAGCACGTTTAAGTTCAGATGGGCTTTGGCTTCCCTAACCCCCTCCCTCCATGATCAGACAATGTCTTTATACTCCTCTAGGGCCACATGTCCCTGCTTGCATATCCTGCACGCCTCCTTTTTATGTTTCCATTTAATCAGGAGCTCCTTGCTCACCCACGCAGTGCTTCTGCCACTTTTCTTTGACTTGTTACACATTAGGTTGGACTGTTCTTGAGCATGGAAGAAATGATCCTTGAAAATCAACCATCTCTCCAGGATACCTCTGCACTCTCAGTGTATTGAATATTGTGACTAGCATCTTCCATAGACTTAGGCAGACTAGCTCAGGACAACTGTCATGTATCAGCTATTTTGGGTTACAAGTCTAAAAAAATACGAGCAATCATCAACACTTGCTCTGATAAGTATAAAGTATATCATCATCCAGTTTCCACCATCATAAATCACACACCTCTTTTTCTAGGAGAAATGATTATGGAGTTGCTTTTTTTTTTTTATTTGTTTGTCTGTGTATTCTTTGGTTCCTTGGTTTCTATTACTAATTACATTGTTTCTTAAAGTGTGTTCTGTCCTCCAGCTTCCAGAAACACCATAATGAAAATTACTTACTTTGTGGACTTACATGTCCCAAACTGAGAGGATAGAGCATCCTCCACTTAGAAAAAAAGGAAACTTAAATTATATTTCATGCTTCTTGATATGACCTTGAGATCATATTTATGAGCAGCTACCACTATGGTAATACTTTGGAACACATATTTTTTACAAGATGACTTAGAAAAATGTACTATGTGTTGTATCCATCCCTGCACTGTACAAGGTTAAAGATTTAACCCATTTCTTCAGTATTACACACAGTTTTATCTTAATTTAAAGTATTCAAACTTTAGCCTCAAAACAGTGCATTTCAATCACACTTGTCCTTGATTTTGTCCCTTTTAAATTTTTCCCCCTTTTATCAAGGCAAAGCAAATGCTGAAAAATTAATGTGAATAGTATCTCAATTTACTTTCATTTACATTACATTTCATGTATCAGTTTGGAAGGCATTTAAAATCAAGAAATTATAGACTAACTGACAAGTCAAAAGGGAAGAACATTAGCCCAGAACATATTGAATACTTATTGCTAAAAATCAGAATGAAATTTATAGGGAGTCAGTGAAAGCTGTCTGAAGAAAGTCTCTGGTCATATACTACCTCCAATTTTACTACCTCTTGCTTCCCCCCCGCCTCAAACAGTATGCTTCCAGTACCTTTTTCATTCTTATTCCTAGCTTCAACTAACTCTTTCTCCCTTTTTAAAGAGCATCTATTTCTTTCCTGTTTCATCTCTCAAACTCTTTTTTATTAATGTGTTGCCATATAAGCTAGGCAAATGAATTATTTTTCCCAGCATTCAAGATGTACTTTCCAATTAGACTGCGTGCTACTGGGCATCTAAATTTAATATTAGATAAATTAGTTAAGCATTTTGAATTACAGGAATAAAATAGTACCAAAATATATTTAATATGAATGTTCAAGAAAACCCTGAAGAAACATTTTAATCAGCTAGCTCTGGTCATGCGTGGCCAATTAAAATACTTCAAATTAACCATCTTCAGTCCTTCAAAATGAGAAGAAAACTTGGTCTTCTGAATTTTTACACATGAAATAATAAGCTTAGGATCAGTGTCCTGTAGAAAGAGACAGAAACCTGAGGACATCTACCACTGATTTTGGATAATGAATCTACTGTCACCAGAAGTGAGATTTAAACAATTTGATGCTAGAAAGTCGCACTAGAAAGGACAAAAGAAACCTTTAATTTTACTGTCTTGGGAAAAACCAGCAGTTCAAACCATTTTTTGTGTCTAAGATTAATCTATTTTTTTAAGAGAGTTTATTCATTTACAGAGAGAAGAAGAAGAAAGAGAGACCTAATGCAGGTTTAGATTTATCATGGGTTTTCTCTACCTGGTTGGATTTAGCCTTTACAGTTCACAGTGTTTAATATCAAAGTTCAGACTATATTTTCATTTCTTTTTCCAGGCAATTTAGAGGAGACAGAAAAAATAAAAAGCCTTTTTTCATGTTTAACAGACTCTAGGCATACAGTCATTGATGAGACACAGGCATTTCTAAAGAGCTTTTCAGCCCACCAGGATCTGAGTTTTTCCTTTAAGCCATTTATCTCTTGCCAATGCTACAAACTGAACTTTGACAAACAGATTTCTAATTTAATCTCGTGGCTAATTCACGTGGGATTAAGCAAGGCCATTGTGCTTCTTTTCATCTCCTGTGTTTGGTTCTTTGTTTGTAAGGTCTTTCATTTACATAGACATAAGCAGTGAACTACAATGTTAGCTATGTATACGAAGAGGAAAAGGAAGGTGGTGCTCCTGAGCATCTGCGTCAGATGAGCACCACAAAAAAAAAAAAAAAAAAAGGGAAGGAAGAAAGTAAGACTTTCTTTTAAAACTTTTAACCCAGCTGATGTCATTAATCTGGCTATCTAAGAGCAGGTCTGTTAAATCAACAGATGTACTCAGGCACATCTCAGCGCTCACGAATCTTAATCTCATTTACTTCTGCTGATGTTGCACCAAACACTGAATGTCATGTTAACATGGTTTGGTACTTCAGCTTCAGTCTTTGTTGCTAATGTTCATGAATATTCACAGAACTCTCTGTCTGAAGGTATACCTAGTATTGATGGCATTTCTTTGTACTGAACTACTTCATTAAGATTATCTCCTGTATTTACTTTCTCTTTCTCATCACCATATCATTTAAATGGAGAAACTGCTCGCCATTAATGTGAATGAGTTAAGTGACTAAGTGCGCACACTAAAATAAATAACTTTGGAAAGAGACTGATTGCTCCAAATGCATGCAAGGATAGATTAATTAGTATATTAAATTTTTCTCATGTAAATTACATTATAGTTTAAATAAAGTTTTCCATGGGAAAGCCTCGTGATTGATTTACACTTCATGTTTAGGACAAGGTTGAGCAAGGCTACAATGACAATTATTTAATCTACCTCTTTTGTAGATTGAATAAGACACCTGCTTTTGGATGGACTAGTGTTAAATGTAAAAAGCTGAAAAAATTTAATTATACCCCAGTTTTAAACAAAAAAAACCCCCTTTTTTATATAAAACTTACTTTACTGGAGGTGTTTTCTGCAGCCTTCTGAATATTATCTTAAAGAAATGTCAGTGATTAATTACATGAGAGTTCAGCAAAATCATTAAAAGCAGAGCTTGTAGCAAGAACAGATTGAAGGCTTATGCCCGGTAAAATTACCATATTGTCAATCAGGTCTGTGGAACTACAGAAACTTCCTTATTTATCAGAAAAGTTTCTCTCTGCAGCTACAGTATTTTGGTAGAGACACACATCACACTGAATAAGATTTAAACCAGAAAAAAGTTTAGTGGTTTCAACCAATATTCCTAATCTATAGAAAATAGAACAAGGAAAATGTGATACTCTTTTGATTTGCAAAATTACTCTTTTTACTTTGCAAAATTATAGAAGAGTCAACTTTATTGAAACGTAATTTTTTCAATATAAAAGATAAATTACCTGACATATGACAGGTCAAATATACTGAGTGAGAGAGTAGCATATTTACAATTATAAGAACATACAATAATTGGGTTTTTTAACTAAAACTACCAAAAATATTAAAGGAAACTTTTTAAAAAATAAATAAATAAACACTTAAAGTCAGAGGGCTAATTCTGAAAAAGTAGTAGGGTTGAAGTTATCTCTGAAACAAATTAGAGAGCTGAATAAAGGCTGAAATTTCAGGCTGAGAAAGTTATGGCTGTTCAGCCTGGAGGAACCTGCATGGAAATCTCACAGCATCTTCCAGTATCTGAGGGTGCCTACAGAGAATCCAGAAAGGGACTCTTAGTCAGGTACTGCAGTGGTAATCAAAGAACAATGGTCCAAATTAATAGTGAGGGAATTCAGGTTCGCTATTAGGTCTTTACTGTGAGGGTGGTGAGGAAATGGAAAAGGTTGCCCAGGGAGGTTGAGGGTTCCCCAGGCTTGGCAGTGTTCAAGGGCAGGCTGGATAAAGGCCTTGAGTAACCTGGTCTAGTGGTAGGTTGTTCCTGCCCATGGCAGTGGGGGTTTGGACTAGAAGAACTTTAAGGTCCCTTCAAAACCCCTTAACATTCTATGATTCTATGATTTTGTGAGGGATTATTAGGACTTTTTTCAATTCATTTTTTCTTTTTTCCCTTTTTTTAAATTAACTATCTCTTTCCATGGGCATGGTAGAAAGCACAAATACATATTGCTGAGACAGAATATTTGAAGTGTGTCAAATTATCATCAAAGTCAGCAGAGTTAATGCAGATCCCCTTGTGGTAGAAGGGAGATTCTTTTACAAAAATTAAAAGTGTGCAAGATTGAAACACTAGGAAATGGAAAGCGGCTGTTAAAATGTGTCATAGGAAAGGCCAGGAGAGGGAACTGCACTTGATGAATCAGAACATTTACAGTATACCCCAGTGGAGAAGTTTTGTCAGATGAAACAAACGGTGAACTTTCAGAGTTTTGTCTGAGTTAAAAGCCATATTAAAAAACTGTGCAAAGAAGAAAATTATTTCTTTTCTTTACGTTTTCAAACCTTTGTATGATGTTCAGTTAAAGGAATGATATTCTCTACTTTATTGCAACCAAAATTCACACAGGCAGAAAAATTTGTTTTCTGCATTTTACAATAAAAGGCACTGTATTAATAAAACTCTGATCCTGTTGTGCCTTATTTGTTGCTCTCCCGCAGAATCATGGAGTGGCTTTCCTGGAAGGCAGCTCCAGAGATCATCAGTTCAACCAGCCTGCTCAGACCAGTCAGCTACTTGTTGTTCAAGATCATGCCCAGTTGGAGTTTAACTACCTCTAGGGATGTAGATTCCACAAAAAAACTTGGCCTGACTTGACTACTGTCAACACCAATAAAGATTTTTTTCTTTTGTTTAAATAGAATTTCCTGTGTTTCAGTTGTGCCCATTACCTCTTTTCCTGTCACTGAGGGCATCCCTGAGTCAGACTTTTTGCCTCACGGACACGTTCACTTTGGCATCCACCAGGACCCCTGGCTGGCTTTGCAGAGCTCCTGTCCGCAAAGTCAGGCCCCAAAGAGTCAGCATGGGAGCATGGGGTTGTTTCTCCCATCACCAACAAACTTGTTAAGGATGTGTTTGAGCCCATCATCCATAAGTTAACAAGGATGTTAAACAGTATTGGCTAAAGTGCCAACCTCTTCTAGGCTCCCACTAGATTCTGTGCTGCTGCAATCCTTTAAGACCAGCAGCTCAGCCAGTTTCTAGTCCTACTCCCCATGGTTCACCATTTTCACTTTGAGTGTGTTTTGTCAGCCAGCATCAAAAGTCATGTTAAAGTCAAGATACAAAACACCCACTGCTCTCCTCTCATTATGTGCTGCCTGTTTTCATTGACAACACATAGACCTTTTCACCTATGACACTGTGTGGTCCAGGGTAATCAATTTAGATGTGCACATCTACATTTCATCATTTCATCGGCTCACCCATTCATATGAATGGTGATATTCAGAACAATTGACAGTTTGTTTTTTTTCTATAAAACATAAAGGAAGCAATCTAATAGGTAATAGGCAATATGTAAACAAAGTCAGGTAAATTTTGTTATTGAAAAAAAAAAGGAGGCAAACAGATACAACTGAATTTGATTTGATTTCTAGAAACAGCCTACACTTTAATTTTTTTAAGAGGATATTATCCCAGAAAAAAATCTGAAAATTATGTACCTTTGTCTGTAATGCAATACAGATTCAATCGTCATGATCTATTCCTCTTGGTTTGTGTGTTTGGTCTAGGCCTAGACACCTCTCTACTTAAAGGAAATACATCTGTGAAGCCTGGTTTATCCCATGTGTCTTAGGAGGAGATAAAACTTCTTTTTGTGCTGGTTTTGGCTGGGTATAGCCAATTTTCTTCACAGTGGCTGATATGGAGCTGTATTTTGGATTTGTGCTGAACACAGGGTTGATAATATAAAGATGTTTTTTATTATTGCTGAGCAGGGCTTACACAGAGCCAAGGCTTTTTCTGTTTTTGTACTGCTATACTGGCCAGGAAATTGGGAGTGCATGGAAAGCTGGGAGGAGACACAGACAGGACAGGTCACCTCAACTGTCCAAAGGGATATTCCAGACAGTATGACATTGTGCTGATAAGAAGAAGAAGGAGGAAGGGGGGAACACTTGGAGTGATGTTTTTTGTCTTCCCCAGTAACCATAACACATGATGGGGCCCTGGTCTCCTGGAGTTGGCTGAACATCTGTCTGCCCATGGATCTGTGAATTAATTCTTTGTTTTCCTTTGCTTGCTGCTGCAGAGTCATAGAATGGTTTGGGTTGATATCTTAGTTTAAGACAGTTTACAGGGCAGAAACCCTGTAAATTCCCTCTAGTTACCTCCCTTTAGTTTTAACCATTCTCCTTTCTCCAGTAAAGAGAGACAGGCATGAGAAGAGATAAGTTAAAAATAACAGTTTAATAAAAAGAAAACAGCAACAACCAAGACAACAGCAAAACCTGGTAGATACAAAGGTGATGGGATACCTAGTCCCCTGGTAAAAAAGAAAATAAAATGGCAGAGAAAGTAGCAGCCTATGAGGCCCAGAGGACAAAGACGAAATGGCAGAAGAGCCCCCTACTCTGGACCACACTGCTGAGAGAGAGGACAAAGGAAAACTGAACAGCAACTGAGCATCTGCAATTGCAGAAAACTTAACCCTCGCCCCCTACACAAACACACACAACCCAGGACAAAACCTGGAAAAGATTTTTGTCCAAAGACCTTGATGCTGCCCAGAGAATGCTGGTAGAAGCTTCCCAGCGGTTACAGGATCCTACCCTTTCTCATCACAGTGCAGCTGGGAGTGGGGGCAGTGGCTGAAAAAACTTGTGGAGAGAGGGAATTACCTCTCCTTAGCAAACAGAAGCAGCTGCAGTGAAGGTGTTGCATAATTCTCCAGAGTCCAGGAAGAACAAAAAAGCTTTTGCCTTGTGCCACCTCACAGCAGTTGCCAAGCAGCAGAACAAAAAGCAAATACCCAGGAGGCAAAGGTGTCGAGAAATCTCTCATTGGCAGGTTTGGTTTGTGAAATGAAGGTTCTCACGCTGAGACTCAGAGACCTTGCCAAGGCAACTCCCCAGAAGCCTGGAGACTATACCTATTCTCTATTTTTAAAAGGACCCAGTACACTCTCCTTTCCTGGAACTGGAGTGCAACACACAGGTTCTGCTGCTCAGGTTGCCGAGACCTAAAGAGACAGTGAAACAGACGGCAGGGATCGATGCAGAAAGAACATGCAATACATGATTTTTGGGTCACCTAGGACAGAAGAGGCCTTAAAAATCATCTACAGCCAACTCCATTGCCATGGGCAGGAGCACCTTCCACTACACCAGGTTGTTCAAAGACCCATCCAACACGGGGCTCTTTCCATATGCAGGGAGAGGATGGAAAAACATGGCAAAGAGGGAGATTAACAGCAACTACAGGAAGAAGCCTACTCAAACTTGCATGTAAAACCAGAACTGATGACCCTGTAGTAGTTCCAACTACTGGAAATGCTTGAAAATTCCTCCCTATAAACTGCTTAGTGAATCTGATTCAGAGAAAAGTAAAGGATACACAAAATGCCTGATGAGAGAGAAATACAAGGATTGTGCAGGGCCAAGTTAAGCTAGGTATGAAATGCTCCTAACCAGAACTCTTGACATAGGGAAGAAACTAAAGGAGGAACTAAGCATGCAAATCTTCTTTGTGGAAATAGGATGGAGTTTTTAGGGAATCTTGAAAACAGAAAAGGATGGGGACACTTGTGGAAAGGGCTGGGTTAACAACGTAAAATGTAGAAATTCAAGCTTCATGGCTGCGTGAAATGCTTCAGCCATTTAATATAATATTATACCCCATTTAATAAAATAAAAAACATAGTATAAACTTGTCTGAAGGTATTATGCTTATCTCTTTCTCATGACATAAAGCCACACTGTTGTTCAGCCTGCTAGAAATGTCAGTCTTAAAAACAAACACCAAACGTAGAGTAAACTAGCCCAATAAAGAGTAAAAAAACAAACAAAATAGCTTATTTAGAAATATGTGAGATACATACACGTAAATGAAAGTAAAAATTAAATTGCAACAGACTTGCAAATAAGTTATTCTTTTGGAAAGAAAGTTATAAGCGGCAAATTAACTACATGAAATAAAGTTTAGGAAAGACAAGAGCACCAAAGATGCAGCATAGGAGGAATGTAATAAAATTATATTCTATTCCTTGTAAAATTTTTACTTACTTATCGATAAATGGAAATCAAAAAGGTTTTTGTGAGGAAATGTTTTGATAGCTGATAAGTAGTAAATCTCCATTACTATTGTTTCACTGTTTATGAGGTGAAAAGTATTCCCAGAAAAGTGTTAAACTGTCAGGTTGTTTCATTTACAACTGCTCCCCATTTATATAGGGCTTAGGACCAATCCTCTTAAAGAAGGCAATTTTCCTGTTTTCCTGTTCCTTCCAATGATCTGATGAGCAGATCCATGTCATGCTCAGCCTCAGGAGGCAATTACAGCTCAGATCCCAGGCCCTGCTGCTCCGCTCTCTCCCTGCTCCAGCAGCAGGGTATTAACTCTGGCCTGCAGTAGAATTCAACGCCACTGCTGCTCATGACCAGCTCTGTAACTGAATCTCTGCCTACATTTGTTGACTAAGAAAACACAATCAAAAATGATTGCAACACTGACAGCTATGAAAATGGCTGGGCAGCTGTGGGTTTTGTGTAAATGGACTAATCTACTTACATGTGGTCATATTTGGAATGCTAGGCTATATAATTGAAACTAGGAAAGGGGGTTCTTTGGAGGTTTTTTCAAAATGCTAAGTAGGAGGTGAGATACATATCTATTTCTCAAGTTATTCAAATTCATAAGAATACACAAAGTTAATTTTTAAAGAGCATTGTCTTCTCTGGGTATTATTTGAAACACTCATGCTATTTATTTAATAATATTACACTCACCTGCTCAGTCTCCTGATGTATTTTCCCCACATAGTCATGGCAGAACAATATATTTTTTTCTCTTTCTTCATAATGTAGCTTTTTACTTTAAGGCTTTCAGTGTTTAATGCCCAGTTAATGAATTTCTGGAGATTTCTACCCTTCTGTAAATGACATCATCAGGCGTTTTATTGTCTTCTTGGAAAACAAATCATACCTTCAGCCAGTGCTCATCACTACTGAAACAGGATGTGCTCTGTGTCTGCAGGTTGGAGCTGTAATTCATATTCAGTTTGACAAATGTCAGAAAACATTTTTTATTAGCACATAGAGCATATACAGTTAAGAATTAGTACAAACTCTTGTACAGCAAATCAGAAGCAGTCAGTATTTTTAGCTTGAGAAGGGAGTAAAAATTCAACATTTAATCTAGGACAATGGCACCCTTATCCAGATAAACAAAACAAATACCCCAACAAACTAAACAAAAGCCCACTAAAATTATTACAATTTTATAATTCTATTTGAAAAAAAAATCAATTAAAATAGTGTGCCTACCCTTCTTCATTATAACAGGGATTATATTGCAAATAACCAAAGGACCATGCTTCAAAAATATACATAAGGCACAAAAGCATTAAGTGAAGAAAAATACAAAATCTGAAAGAGGATGAAGATCTTTATTAAGAAAGTTCCTTCATTTTCTGTTTACCAGATATATTTCATTCCTGGATTTATCACAATGAGACCCAGCATCAGACAACCAATCCCAAAGTAGACAGTTCAGCAGAGCATGATAATTAAAGATAAATCATATCTCACAACAAAAGTCTCAGTCTTCCCAAGGTGCTGTTATATATAGCACTTTTGTGATTTTTTTTCCACTGGCTCAGACAACTGAACACAACAAAATACTATTAAGGTTTTTAAGGAAGTATTTAATTTCTTTTTCCTAAATAAAGGAGATAATATGTATGCTGGTCAATCCAGTAGCTGTGAGGTGAATGCCCTGAAAGACAATGAAGGCCATCCTGAAATTTAGTCCCTCATGCTGGTGTACAAAAAGACAAAATCTTGAGTAGTGCCATGTCAGCACGTCCCTAAGTGCAGAGATTTAACTGACCTAGAAGGTGCACACAGTCCTGCAAAGTTTTGCAATCCACTCTGTGGTCCCTGCAGCTGTGTCTGCACAGCAAGCACTGGCTGTATTAATGTCTGCTATGGTGATGAAGGAGCAAATGCAATCTATCAGTCTTGGTGCAGTTACAGAATTTAGCTCTAAAAGCATGGACTTCTTTCCTGAAAAGCTAAAGATGGATCTGTCACACAGACTTGGTTTTAAAATGTTAGTCCCTTTATATCCCATATAAAGTATAAAAAACTTGTTCTTCACATATTTCAAATTGTGAAACTCAGAAAAAAATATGATACAAAAGTAGATTTAAGCAATCTGGTCAATCTGGTTTTATTTTCTATAATATTTTTATCAACATTTTTATTTTAGAGTCTAAAGGGAAACTTGTTTGCAAGAATTATTCAGTAAGTAGTCAATCAGTCTACATATATATACTTCATGACTAAAAGTCATAAATGTATTTAAATAGAAGGGGAAGGGAAGGGAAGGGAAGGGAAGGGAAGGGAAGGGAAGGGAAGGGAAGGGAAGGGAAGGGAAGGGAAGGGAAATATGAATAGTTCAATAAAGAAATGAAAAGCAGTTCTCAGAATTCTCAAATTTCCTGAAAGATCTGAAATCAGCTGTTTTATTACCCTTGGGATTTCATCAAGCTGCTAACATTTAATTTATGAAAAATGTTTTCTTATGATAACGATTTAATTCTCTCATTCTTTGCTGATCTATTCTGATTATAAATTATAATTTATAAATTACTTGATACAAGTATGAATTCTTCCTGTGAGGGCAGATCCTCACTCCTAGAGGCCCCTTGGGAACCATGGAATTTTATCTTTTTATGTAAGGACAGTTGGTGTATCTAATAAAGTACATTAGCAAACTTAACTTTTTTCATTAAAAGAAGGGTTTTAAAAGGTCTTGGTATGAAATTGTCCTTTTCAGTTCACTGAGATACTAAACTACTGTAGCATTTTAAAATATTTTCCCCTATAAAAGTTTATATTCAGGCAGAAAAGAGTTAATACTTTGATTAATGAAAGAAAAAAATCAATTTGTTTCAGTACATGTAGTCTCTGCTGAAATTTTAATATGCACACACTAAATCTCCCACTCAGAAAATATCACAATTTAACAAATAGTGAATCTACTGTTACATTGAAATAAATTTTCATTAGAAAAGATAAGAGTAACCAGCAGCTGAGCTCCCAAATAAAATTATTTACCTTGAATATCCTTCCAAAGCAGTCCTACAGGAACTGAGAATTTAATAAAACGTTATTAGATTAAACTTTATTCTTTGAAAACAGATTCTGAATTACATGAGACTCTGATTGTAATCATCTGTTATAAAGACATGTCAAGGCAACCAGCTGCCTCCAGGAAATGTAAGACCAGAGGTAGAACTGCTTTATATGAAAAGGCCAGATTACAGTATTGCAGAGAAAAAATAATTTTTTTGTGAGGAATTAAGATGTCATTTTTGACTTTTATAAAATTGCTTCAATGCGTTTGTTATGAAAACTCTGTTTTTCTTGGTTTGGACATACATTTTCAGAGGGATTTTCTACTGTAAACATGTGCCTACTTTAAATGAGACGACTTATGACACAAATAAAAATAGGGGAAGCATATATATGACCAGCACAATGCACTGATACGCTCCTGGAGATGACAGTGGAAAATCTGCAAAAAAACTACGCAATATAGGAATTACAGTAGGAATTAGAGTAGCTTCAGTAGGTTGACTTTAAAAAAAAAAATGCTTTTTTCCCAGACATTAAAATTAATGTGTCCCAACATTTCCCAATATGTTCATTGAAAAAACAGCTGGCTTTTTTTTTTATTGATAACTTTGCTGAAAGTTAATAAAAGTTAAGGACAATCTGGTTTCAATTTGCTGGTCCATGTAAGGTATATAACCGAAGAGTTGTGCTGTGAGTAAGGAGTGAGGAAAGAGAATACATTTCAAAAACAAACCAAGACACACCTCATCAGGTCCATCCATTCTTCCTTGTCCCTAGACTGTAGTTGCTATTCATTATAATCAGAGATGATTAAACTATGAAAATTATGTTTATAGTGTGACACAGTAGTTTTTAAATTGAGCCATTCACTTCACAGTTAGAATATTTGTACACGATTAGCAGTTAGCAGCTTATTAACGATTTTTTCATTTGATGGTTAAACAAAAGGTTTTGCTTCCCAAATGACAGGATTAATATTATTAGCAAAGTGTGAAAGATCAGCCAGAGTTATTGCTTTAAAATGGGCTCTTATATTGCATTGTAACAAATTCTGGGCTGATGTGATGTAGTTGATTCATCAAATTAGAAAGATGGGGTTTACAGTGTTACAAATCTTTAAAAATCCATGGTACTTGCAAGGAGACATGGATTGTCTGGAGAATATGGAAAGCTCTGACAAGATTACAGACTAGCAGACTATAAGTGTATTTCACAGAGGTATCCCAAAAACTGTTAGTGAAGATAATATAGACATATTTTCAGGGATATGTTCTTAGACATACAAATGGTTCAAATAGTACTTTCCACCAAATGTGTGATTCTATTGTTTTTCAACATTCCTTGTCTCTCTCCTCAAGGACAGATTGTCCAGGGCACCGAGTTGAACTTGATGGTTAGCTTAACAGGAGGTAGAACTAAGTTCCTAATCTGTAATTGCTCAGGGGCTCGGACATGGAGTGAGAAAGGGGGTGGGTCTAACAGAAACACGGAGGCTTTTGAGGAACATAATGAAATATGGGGAGAAACCAAAGAGTCAAGTGGTTCCTTTAGTAACTGAATACTAAAAATAGGTGGTGAAAACAAACCACCAAGTGCCTGCTGCAGGGTATCTTAAAAATCTCTTCCTCGATTAAATTTTGTACATGCGTGCATTTATTTGCCAATTTATTTGTACATACATATTTTACCCATTTATTTGCATAATAATTTCATAAAAATATATAAATAGGTCTCTTTATGCTTACATTACAACCGACAAATATTTTATGTTCCATCATATTTCACTGTACTATAGAAGTCTTTTTTGTGGCTACTAATGTTCACCACAAAATACAATCAAATTTTAACCATTTTCTCTGGTTTCCCTTTTCCCAAATGCCATATATTTTGATCACATAATTTGTCTTGTTATGTTGCACTATTTCTTGCATGTATCTTTGACTCTGGTCAAAGCTCTTGAGGTCCTCACTTCTGTGTGTGCTCATTTATCAAGGACCAGCCTTTGCTGTCAGACCCCATACCTAAAATTCGCATCCCGGCTCTTGACAACTTGTCAGTTTCAGAACCATCTTTTTCTTTCCTTTTTGTGAAAACTGCTGTCTAACACAACTTTTGTCCACTTCAAGCGCGGCTGCAGTAATTTCCTCCACCTTGTCACTTTGACAGTGTCACTCTTCTTGACACTCTGCTGGCTTACACTTCTCCATGGAGTCAAGAGCACCATTTCTCTTCAAACATATAATGGATTATCCTCAAGCTACCTAACATCTCGTTCACCTTCGGCATCTGGAGTTGTCCTCTGATATGGTACTTTCTGTCTCTCCCTGTACTCATTTACCTTTGCCACCTTGTGCTGCCCCTCTCACTGGGAATGTCAGAACACCATCCCACAGATTATTTTTTTCCACACTAGTTGTTTTTTCTCTGTATAAATTGTTTCCCTTCCCTTTTATGTAAAACTTACATAACCCCTAACACTGTTTCAGAGCTTCTGTGCTTAAATAATTTCCAGTCATATGTTTTTCTGTAAATCACTTATAATAGGGGCCCATTTTCCAAAGGGTCCCTATTGTAATATATACACATTATATATATTTTTATATAATGGTATGTAAACTGAGACCTTGATCCCTAGGTGCTATGGTGATACAAAACTTACCATTATAATATGAAAATCTGGTGAAAAGCATAATTTTACTTTTCCAGTTCTTGTAGCATTGAGGTCCTCAGAAGCCTCATGTTGAAACTCTGAGTTTAAGAGGACAATATCATTAAGTCCTATGCCACAAAAGCCAGAGCTCTATTCCTACTCCACACTGAAAATAGTGTACTATCAAGCATACAAGGTATCATTGGAACATGAGGAAAAAAAAACCTGGGGAAATGGTGTTTTTTAAGAATTATTTTTACATACAAAGCAAACAGCAAATACATGGATAAGATGTTACCTAGCTAAAGTACAAGCATATATACTTTCTCTATAAGCAATAGCTATAAATAACAGATATTAATGTTAAGGAGAAGTTAAAAAGACAATTGTTTAAGTTATTAGACTGCTTTACTGGTGAAGAGAATTTTCTTTTAAGAGTAACATAACAGTTATAAAAGTGCAGCAGAGGAAAAAAGGGATTTCTAATTTGCAGTTTACTGAGGACTCTTTTGGATTAGAGAACGGCCTGGAGTCATCCTAGAGACTTCTGCATAAAAAATGGACAGACTACTAATGAGCATATACGTTAAAAAAGACAAACTTAGATTGCTTCTAAGGATTTTCTGTCAATCTTTATGCTATTCCATCATCTATTCTGTAATTACCCATATAGCCCAAAGAAATAATCAGGGGAGGTTTTATGTTAGTGCCTTTGCTCTGCAAGAAGCAAAGAGAAAATGAAAGAATACAAAACTTTTTTATAATTGCCCCAACTTCTGAATTTTATAACTTTCAGTAATGAAAAGGAAAGCAGAGTACATCCACAGCATGGTGACAATCCACTGAGCACACAATATAAACTCATAGTTTTCAGCTTAGAAGATCAGAACTAATTTAAATAGTTAAAAAAAATTTATATATATTACATATTCTTGGGGAGAAACAAAATGTATGAGCTCTGAGACTCATATTTAGGAAACTTACTACAGCACATGTCCTCTAAAACCAGCAGAATCATTTGAAAACTGCTGTGTTCATTGATTAAGTTCTGCAAAAGCTGTGGGCTCAGCTCATATGGAACAGTCTTAGGTTGCAAATGGGAAATGTGGCCAAGGGTGTGTATTGTACTGCCTTTTGCTAGAACCAGGTGGGGCAATTATCTTCTGTTAATTGGGCCATCTGTTAAAACCAAGTGGAGCAGTTCTCTTTATCTCTTCCATGACCCATCCTTTCTCCAGAGAGATACCTCCTGTTAATGAGCCACTGGGTCTCACTGCATGACTGATAAAATTACATCATTCCATGCCCCGCCCAGGAGGAGCAGCCAAGCATTCCTACCTGGATCTAATCTGAGACTTGGAATACCACAGCCAGCTTTTTTCCCCTCAGGATTCCCAGAGGATCAGCTTTTTTTCCCACTGGCTCCTCAGAGGAAGACCAGCACCATCTACACCACCACCAGACCTTCAGAGGAAAAGTCCACCCTTCTACAGGATCCCTGCTCCAACAGAACCACGCCTGGCACTCCAGGAGAACTGCAGCCACCATTTAAACAGACTGCTACCAACACCCTGACCAAAAGGGTGAGAGGTTGTGTTCTGACTCTGTCAGTGTTGTTTTGTATTACTGCATTTTTATTCTTATTTTTATTTTTCGTAATAAAGAACTGTTATTCCTACTCCCATATCTTTGCCTGAGAGCCCAATAATTTCCAAATTATAATAATTCAGAGGGAGGGGGTTTACATTTTCCATTTTGAGAGAGGCTCCTGACTTCCCTAGCAGACAACAGTCTTTTCAAACCAAGACAGGAACATAAAAAAGAAATGTTCTGTTCTGGTTGTCCACACAATGAACAAGTGCATGCACCTCAGTAGCACATGTCCCTTACAGCTTATAAGCACCTATCCATAAGACTTCTGAGATGGAAGTTCTATCACAGTACTGTACTTGTCCTGCAGGGCTTTGTGCTATAATATGTATACACACATATTTATTTTTTTGTTCTTCCATTAGATTTATATCGTAAGTAAATACATCTATATTCAAAAAAATGTAAAGTATATTGTTCTCCTAAGGGTAGGGTGAGGAATTAGATAGTTTTTTGTCAATATCTGCAGGCCTTTCTATAAAGTCGTGACTAATCCATCACCTACCCTTTGACCTCAGTAATGGCACACCACATACAATATAGACTGTCCTATAGTGTTATAGGATGACACAAACATTTCTGAAATGAGTAATTCAGAAAAATAGAGAACTTTTCTTTTTTCTTTATATGTTATTGTGTTTCTTTTATATAAAAAACACCCTAAGCACAAAAGAAATTTGCTAATGCTAATTTACTATAATTAGGCATGTAATGGGTTTATAATAGATGTAAAGAAAAAATGGTATTCCAGCATACAAGAGGAAAGCTTAACAGAATCTAAAAAATGTTTAGGTTTTGGTTTTTTTTTAATTGAAGGCTTGTATTTTAAATAATTATGAATGGCTGTCCTGGTTTTTACTATGGTAGAGTTAATTTTCTTCCTGGCAGCTAGTAGACTACCATTTGTTTGGGTTTTTTTTTTTTTTTTTTTAATTTAGTACAAGAATTATGTTGATAACACAGTGATGGCTTTGCTGTTCCTGAGTAGGGCTTTTCCAAAGTCAAGGGTTTTTCAGTTTTCCATCATCTGCCACTGAGTAGGTGCATAAGAATCTGGGAAGGAGCATGGCCAGGAAAACTGGCCCAAACGGGCCAAAGGGAAATCCCATGTCATAGAACATCATGCCCAATATATAAACTGGGGGAACTTGGCCAGGAAGTGCTGATTGGTGATTTGAGACAGGCTGGGCATCCATCAGTGGGTGGGGAGAAATTGTATTGTGCATCATTTGTCTGCTTGGGATTTATCTCTCTCTATCTTTTTTTGTTATCTCCCTTTCTATATGATCATTCTTATTACTATCATTAATATCATTATTACTATAAATATTAATATTGTATTTTATTTTGTTTTAATTATGAAGCTGTTCTTATCTCACCCCACAGTTTGTATCTTTTAAAAATTCTCTTCTGCATTCTACCAGAACAGCTTTTTGGTACTTTATCAGCTAGAAACTTCATTTGTCATGTGCATTTAAAGGTACAGCCCAGTTTTTAAAGGTATTTAGGGTGATATTCTATTTGGCACTGAAAATTAAGCTTCCAGGTTTGGAAGCTATAATTGACTTTTTCTTATGTTAAACTATATTAAATTAGTAAAAATGTCAAGGGAGGTGAAGAAACGTATAAGTGTTAATGAATAAAACATTTTGATCCTCTGTCCTTCACTTGAAAACACTGAAGCAACAAAAAGAGATGCCAGTAATATGCAGTCACAAATGAATTATCTTGTAATTCAAATGCATTATATGTTATTAGCCCTTGTTCTGTGTGGATTTTGTTTGTTTTTTTTTTTTATGGAATCAAGAGATTTTCTAGAGAAAGTATTCTATAAATAATGACAGAATTTTGATAAATCTTTGTTGATCTCTCAGATCAGACAGAATGCAGTTATCCATAAATGAATCAGAGGAGCTTCCTGTTATAAGCAGATGTCACTTTTGCTTCTTTCTCACTATATATGAAATTGGTTCCCATAGACTGGAAAATT
Source organism: Melozone crissalis (assembly GCF_028551555.1). Classification (NCBI taxonomy): domain Eukaryota; kingdom Metazoa; phylum Chordata; class Aves; order Passeriformes; family Passerellidae; genus Melozone; species Melozone crissalis. Next base: position 52,712,718 of record NW_026535791.1, on the reverse strand, counting down.
TTCAGCACAAGGAAATTTATTGAGTAAATATTTGTTTGTAAGACTTCAGTTTATTCTAAATCATCATAGGAAGAAATATTACTACATTAAACATTTCATAAACTGAAAGTAATTTTGCAAGTCAGGCTTCCATTTGGAGAAAGCAGCAGTCAGATAAATAAATCTGGTGTATTAGTTTTTGCCAACACTTCTATTTAAGTTGGCTTCCCAGGCTAAAATATATCATTCACACAGGTCACCAAGGGGATAATTCAGATTGTTATGTTTATTTTTCCACTCAGGAGTTTTTTTTCACATGCAGCCTAATCTTACAGAATTCACTGTGAATTTTACCATTGTCTTCAACAAAATTTTTCATATCATTTCACCTTTAAAGTGATATTTATAAACTTTAATACTTAGTCAGACATGATGAAGCCTGCTAAAAATAATTGTACTTTGACCAGGGAAGCAAACAGAATTGCTAATTTTGTGCTTCTGAAAGTTTTGGTAAACTGCTCTGCTGAGCTATGATTGTTCTAATTAATCAGACTCTAAAAATCATTAGGGCAAAGCAAAGTCTATTAGTATTGAAAATCTATGTAAATGCAAATGTTACAAGGCAATAAATAAAGACTATTAAAGACCTATGGCTTCTGTCATGCTGGATTCAAATTTGGGTTAATCCTTACAAAATGTTCACAATTTCATACCTAATGTCAGGCCAGCTTGCAGCAACAATATTTTAGAATTTCTTCTTTCATTGTAATTGTATTATAAGGAATGAAAGAAAAGAAAATGTGGGATTCTCCTGGGGCAGTGGCTTATTTTACCTTGCATTCAGTCACTCCATAAAGTGTGGCACCTGAAAGAGAGCCAGCACTGATTAAAATGCATGGCAGTCTCAAATTTCTAACAACCTAGAATGCACAACTTGGTAAAAAGGAAAGGAAGAGAAAACAACAGGAAAATCACATGTCAATATCAAAACAGCAAAAAACTATTGTCCTGTGTTGTTCTCTTTCCTTGGAAACTTTAGGAAAACCTAAGATAAAGCTGCAGCAATAAAAACTAGAGTTAATAAATGAAAGAAAGGAAGGACTGGGAAGAGTTGGAGGAAGGAAAAGAAAGGGAGATAGTTATATTCTTGTGTATCTCTGTCAGTTAGGGTCTTAGTAATTTCAAGGGTATACCTGAAAATCCTAAAACCAAATAATGCATTCTTTTTATGATCTTTAAGGTGCAATATTTGTTTTCTGTCATGCAGAACTCTGTTTAGATACCCATATCTCTACTGACTTAAACAATACTGTAAATTGAAATTACCTCATTAACCTAAATTCACCTTTTTGGGAGAAATAAAAGATAAGAATATCAAAAGAAATATTTAAAGATAATGAGTGAAACTCTGGGCAGCACAACTTTCTATCTTGCTTTATTAACTAAAGGGAAAAATCAACCACGAAAATCAGATAGAGGGCTCAAAACAGACTGGTACAATTTGTTCAAGATATTTTTCTTAGGAAAGATGAATGCATATGTCTTTGTGTCTATGATGAGGAAGCACTTCAAAACCATGCCAGATTATACTCAAGATTAAGTGTGATTGAGATCAAATAGCACACCTAACAAATAAATAGAAAGGGCTGAAAATCTGCAAATCCTCACAAAATTATATTTAGAATAGTCTTTCCATCTCATCTGTTTATTCACATTTGCAAATTAAATGCTCAAGCTGCAAAAAAAGAAAAAAAAAAAAAAAAGAAGAGATCAAGGGAACAAAATATAAGTATGAAAGGTATGAATCTACTCAGGTACAAAAACATACCAGCCCACAGCCACAATCAGTTTGGAGCTGTGGAGAAATGCTGATGATGCCAGCTTCCAAAATCGATTTATATCCTATGGTCCATCCAGTTACAAATAGAGGTTCCTCAGTTTCACCACAAAAATCATACGCGGTATTCTCAGCTTCTGGAAGAACATTAAAAATTTTCCTTTCAATAATATCAAATATGACTTTTATTAAAAGTTATGTAAACTTGTTATCAATCTGCAAAGGTGAAATTGATTCAGAGGAGTGGAGCCAGTGCTCCAAACTGAAATAATTGAATATAAAATATTAATTATTTTGTTGCAAAGGGCTTAATGATCTGCTCCCCCTCACCTAACATTATTTTATTTTTAATACCATTGCGCAGAATGGGCTTCTACAAACAAACAACCTAAACAAAACATATTTGATGGGGAAAGAAACTTTCTCTCAAATATTATGCAGGTGGTAAGCAAGGAACAACATGCAATGTCAGCCAGCAGAAAATCCTTAGTGCGAGTGAATTATGACCTACTGTAAAAACAAATACTGATAACTCCAGTGAGCTCTAGTATCACTTCACTTAAAACAAAAACTTACCTGGTACAGATACTTCTAGGAGAAACTCAATGTGTGAATGAACAACAGTCACTGTCACTGTGACTTATCTAGTCCCACACAGTGAAATGGTAAAGAATGTCTGATAACTTCTACTAATGTCCAAATTATTGTTCTATATAATCAGTGTTTCAAATTAAAACAATATCAATTCCTTACTAACCAGCAATTCAGTTGTTTCTAGTACTAAATGGAGAATAGAAAAATTAATAGTTACTGCATTAGAACAGTTTGTTGCAGGATCATAGTTAAACCAGAACACAAATGGACTTTAATGAATTTAAAAAGAAATAATAAGTATTTGGAAGATAAATTAAATGAATTCTTCTTTTATAAAGAGAACTGATGTGCTTCTATCTAAAAAGAATTTGTTTTGCAAGTCTGAAGAAGTATCATTTGTATTTTAAACAGGTACATTTTATCAAAGAGCTGGTAACAGCTAGAATACTACTGACTGCACAGACATCTTGTCAAGAACAGTTATGTTCACTGCATAATGCAAAATGGAGATCAGTAGAAATAGGATGGCTATGTTTAAAGGAAGAAGGATTTAATAGATTTTGACTGTTCATGTGTGTGCGCATACCTCAGTAGAGACTAGGAAGCTTTAACTATGAAAAATTAATCTTGTTAATTACAGAAAAAATTCTACAAAGTATGTAATCTACATCATATATGAAAGATGGCTAAATATCACATTATTATGTAAAGATAAAATTTAATTTTAAATACTTAGGAAAGAAATTTTTTTTTATATTCTATAAAAAGATTTTTATGTTTTTGTTCACTGAAACTCATTTCAAAAAATCTACTTTTTGCATTAATGATTCACACAAATGCATATTTTTCAGCTGAAGTCTATTTCTGTAACTTCTTTCACTTTCATAAAAAATTATGAGAATAACACTCACTGTATGTTATTGCACTGTATGTGTTCAGTGTATATTATTAACGGCATTGTAAAAATATTTGCTTTACTACTCATAGATCTGTTTTTATTAAAAGCCCTTGCTACTACTTACTGGCAAATTTTGTTCAGAGGAACAAAAAAATGAAAAGTGCCTTAGCAAACACATCTTATGAAGGAAGGACAGTGATAATAATATAACACATAAGCATTAACAGCTTCTTTATTACTGTTACATACAATTTGCATAAAATCCAATTTGAATAATTCACTGCTGCAGAGAAACCATATCAGCCTATAATCCTCTATATTCAATAAGGGCAGCTCAAATACAGAATAAACCAGTGTGGCATTATGAAATCTGTTTTATACGTAGTAAAACTGAAAAAGTGTTTTCACCATGTACCAAGCAGATTACCATGTATAAACTAGCAAAACCATAAAAAAAATATTGATATGAAGACAAGACATCAACAGCTGTGTTAATATTCCTGAGCTTTCTACTTCTCTTGGATAATAACTTCATGGACCAATGCTATGATCGACAAGTTGACCTTGCAAATTTCCACTGCCATGGGTGAAAGGGAGGGAGAGGTGGAGAAAAAAAAAAAGAAAAAAGAAAAAAACAAACAACCTATTAAATATTGTCTATTCAGGAGAATTTTTAGTCCCAAAGTAAAAATTATTTTGATGGAGAATTTTTGGGAAGTGCCAGAACAAAGCAATTGAAACGGGCTAAGGCAGCCTGAACCAGTCAGATGTTGTTGTGTCTGCAGTGACAGACGTTCAGCACAAGCCAAAATGAAACACTGCATAATGTTCTGAGCTCAGGAAATGGACAGTTAAAAATCAATCTCTATCTCACATTCCCAGCTCTGAACCTGAAAATGACAGCTATTATCCAGATTTACATTTTATTCCAGCTAGAATAAAGCAAATAAATCACTGGGCTTTTGGCTGCTTGGATAATTACAATGTGAGTGGCTGGTATGAGTTTCACTGGGGGAAGATGCTTTCAGAGGGCTAGAGCACAACGTGGAAAGAATGACAGTAAAAAATGGGCTTGATTTCCATGTTGAGATGAGAGCTTGTGACATGCAAATCACTGAATACAGTAACCTCTGCTGAGACCCATCAGCTCTCCTCATCAAATACCCAGGATAGGTAAGTCTGGGTGGTGAAACATCTTTATTGAGCTGAGAGCTCAAGTGAACAAGCTCTTGGTTTAAGGGGACAGAGGAGTTTTTAATGGCATATTAAAAAATATTTTCATGTGACTTTGCCAGAAGTGATTTTATCATAGACACTCTCTTCAGTACAACTTACCAGTGTGCTTCTGTGAGAACAGACACCTTGAAATCTGAAGGTGTCTTAGTTTAGTTTAATGTAAGCTTCTAATCACATCTGCATATCAGATGACTGAGTAGCAAGAAATTCAGATATACACAGCTCTCAAGAGTATTTGAAAGAATATGTGATCCAAAAGTTCCTAAGTCTGTGTTGTATGACTGCTGATTTCATCCTGTAACAAATACTTTCATTCCTCAAACATTAATTATGGCTCTGTTTTATGATAAATGTAACATGTGTTTCACAGCTCCTCTCCATAATTCTCCTGACTTCCAGTCTGAACTGAATCTTCCACATTTTTTTTCTGAATGACATCACACTGGGAACCTGAAAAAATTATTAAAAAAAAGAATTAGCTTTATTATTCCATATGACTATCTAATTAATATTTTAAAATTCCAATAAGTATTCCTAAATAAAAATGGAAGAGTATATGTAAATATCAAAGTACTATTTTTAACAGCTCTACTTTTATCCTTTGATGAACTGCCTAAAACTTTATGCAAATAAACCTAAAAATAGTTATGTTTTTTATTACAGCAAGGTTGAGAAAACTCTTTCCAAACCAGTTCTTTCCAATTTTCTCTAATTGAACTTGTCTTGGGCAGCCACAGCAGTGGGATGTTGTCCCAACTGTCACAAAAGGGATATCTTACTCAGATACAATGTTTCATTATTATTATTACACAGTGTTGATTGCACCTTCCATAAAATTGCCTTTTCTCTTGATGCATTTTGTTGTTGTTGCTGCTGTTTTTTGCTGTATTATATAAGACCAATTTCTATTCTTTTTGTAATAAAAACACTCCTGGGAGGGAGTCTGCAGTTAAAGCTGTTTATTCTTACCTTATTTCTTTCTGCTTTACAAGGACTGCAAGAAACACCAAGTATCCTCCAATAAATGTAGCAGACCTACATTCAATTCAGAAATTGCACCAAATTTCCATTTAGTGTTTAACACAGTATGGCATCCACATCAGTTTGTTGTAGGATAAAGACAATAAATATTTGTAGAGAGCATCAGATAAAAATCTGCACTAAGATGAAGCATAAGCATATAAATTCTCCCAGTCTACTTGAAAAAATAATTAGTAAATTTAAAATAAATAGATAAATAATTAAATAAAAACCAACCAGATATATTTGTTCTATGTTAGGACAGTAAAATATCTTTATAAAATAGGGGGGGAAATACAATTTTTTTTGGTACTGCAACTCTCATGAGACTATATCTCATGAGAATATCATCACGAAATCTCTGTAGTAGTTAGAATTGGATGAGATCATACAAGCTGTAATAAAAGATAATAAAACATAGCTAAGCTGTAGGAAATTAAGAAAAAGACAGGACAAGAACATGAAATAATGCCACTATAGAACTACTTTAATACCAAGGAATGATAAAAAGGAGAAGAGGAAGAGCACTTAGCTGGGATGAAATGCAAAAAGGGCTGAATATAAAAGAAGATAGGAGGAAGATAAAACAGGCTGGAGAAAAAGAGAGGATTAATTGTGCTGAAATAGGAAATAATGATAGACTTTAAATATCATGCCAAAAAGCAACTGAAAACCAGAGCAGTGTAGCTAAATGAAGAGATTGTCCTTGTTCCTTCTGAGATCTTTACTTGCTTGAGTACGAATGTGATGAATTCATTGCTCAGGCACTTAAAGGATTATAAATATTGGAGGAAAATACAGAAAGTAGCTCCACTTGTTGTCTCTGAACTTTATGCAGAAGAAATAGAATAGACAAACAACAGAAAAAATCCATTTTTATACACCAGTGCTTAAATGAAAAATTTCCTTTTCTTTTGTTAGATCCTTTTTCTGAAGGACAAATATAAGAATAGTAGTACTAAAGTTGTATTTTCTTTATATAATAGAATCATAAAATGGACTCACAAAAATAAGTTAGGCTTGGGGTGAGTCTAAATGTCACATGGTCCAAGTCTCTTCTCACAATCTGGTAATTTTACATGAAATCATGAAATCATATTGCCCAGAAAGACTTCCAAAACTGGTGCAGTATATGCAGAATTAAACCAACATTAAAAGTGTCCCAGCAGCTCATAATTGACAACTCATTTACAAAAACACACATTAATAAAAGTAGAAATAGCAGTATAAATAGAACATCAAACATTTTATGCTTTGTATTAATTGATTTAATTCCCTATTTAATTTTCTTATTTAATAAGCTTTTATTTATTTTCTAATTTAATTAAGGTTTTTCTTTTCTTTACAGCTATCTCCTTTATTAACCTGGAATAAAGAATTTTTGCTTAATACATTAACCTTCTTGATATGGATATTCTGTGGTCACAAATGCAATATATTCATTATTGGGAATATACTTAATAGTAAATGTGATGAAATTACGTCACATGAAGTGATGCACATGAAGTACATACATTACATAAAATTAGACAATGGGGAAAAAAGGTCCCCCTGAAAATTAATATTGCTCCAAATTCAGAATCTAGTAAATGCAATAAGGCAAATTTTCCAGGAGAACAAAACAAAAACTATCAATGGTATACATTTTTGTTCTTCAAATATATTTTAAAATTTTCTACAGTTTGGAAATACCCTTTTTCCAAAATATACTAGTCAGTTCGAATAAATACCTAAGTATTCCATTGTAGTAAATGATACTGTACTTTGAATGAAGCAGTGTAGCTTTCTATTTAGCAACTAAGACTATACTGTCTTCATGAACTGAACATTTAGGAATATGTGGTAGATTTTTATGTAAGTATTGCCTTCTAGATTATGCTGATATTTACAGTTTCAGGAGGTTTGGGTTACAAGAGTGGTGTGTCCTGTTAACTTTACCTAGTTGATGTGTCAGGCATAATAGGCTCCTGCTGGTAATGAGATCTAACTCTGCAAAGTATTCAGAATGAAATGAGATATTTCTTTCATCTCACGAGTATTCTGGGTAAGGCCAGTTGTGAGTAACATAAATTCCTATTGACAATCCACCTTGTTAATCCCCTAAAATTTCTCACATCCAGTATTTACTTTACCAGTATCTTTTTTGTTAAAACATTACAGTGCTGTCAAGGTCTTAGTAGGGTTGAAAGCAACAACTTGACCTTTCTTCAATAATTGCTAAAATTAATAAAATTTGGCAGAACTCATAAAGAATGTTAAGTCCTAAGGAAAAAACGAGAGGTTTGAGAAAAATGACAACCTCATTAGTGATGCAATCAATATATATGAGTGTAGGGGCTAAAAGTACAACACAATATTTTAACCCATCTTCTCCCTCAGCAATGTATGATGAAAAAAAAATTGTGTATTTTATTTTTCTCTAAATAGGTAGCAGTTGGTACTTATTTTAAAACTTTTTATTTGCAAAATGCACTTTCAAATTAAGGTGATATTAGCATACTATTTGACTCATTCCTATGTCAAGTGTTTTTTCTGGGGGAAATGGGAGTGCATTTCTATAAATCAAGCAGAAAGTGTTATATTTTTTTTTGTTATTTTCTTTTTTTTTTTTATTCCATCAACATTTTTCCAGAAGGATATAAGTTTTGTGACAATCTGTCTCTTGCTGATAAAACGACAAGACAAGCCAGAGACATAAGAAGCCACAGAATTTCAAAACCTAAACCAAGTCAGTTGTTATCTCTCAGGGCTAAGATCTCACAGCCAAACAGGACAAAGGATGATGCTATTCCAGGATCTTTTGACCTTGAATGTGCAAACAACTAATTTTATATAGAATTTAGAAAAAAATCTTCTCAACACTTCATTGACCCTCTCTATATATGCAGAAAACACGCAATGGCTTGATTACTTTTACATCTTGCTTTATTCTGCAATTGCCATCAATTTTAGACACACTTGTACTCTGTTTCCATATAAAAACTCAAAAACCAGAAGTGCAGTTTAAGCAAATTTGTAAGGCTTAAAAAATCATTCTTTTTCATCTATGTATTAAATTAAAAATATACAAACAAGAAATCAAAATGGTTTCTATTCAGGATTTCAAAAATTATTTTTTTCTTAAAATACAAGTTCTTTTCAAAAATTAATATTAATTTCCTTACCCTTTTCACCATGATGCATGTGCAAACATCAGAAAAATCTTAATATTGCTACTTATCAGATAGGTTTATTTTCCCCTCAGGAGCACATAACACCAGAATTTCCTGTTGCATCCAAAAAAAGATATTCCCAGCAGCACTACTCTAGAGTATATATTTTTCTCACAGTGAATAAGCAAGAAAAAAAATTAATAGAATTATAGTCAATTATTTTGACTATCAATTTCCTTGAGTATGGTTGAGCTCAGTGAGTAATTTGCAGTGAATCATTCATGGAATTAATTTCCCTCCTTTCTTACTTATGGAAAATCCATCAGCTATTCCTAATTTATTTGACTTTATCTAGAACAGAATCCTTCTGTATCATGTGAAAGATTTGTCACTGAAGACAAAAAATTTTCTGTCCATGGAGGAGTACTTTAGAAATATCTTCACCAGGCTTTCAAATCTATATGAATTGATCCCCTTCATCCAACATTTACTCTCATATATTTTAACTTTACCAGTAATTTTATGTACATGAATAGTTATAGGTAAAATATAACAGAGTGACTCAGATGCACCAAGTTGAAGGTGTGCACAATAACATGCAGTATTAATGCTCACTGTCTGGGCCTTGCAGCACTATTTCTCTCCTAATACAGCATTATTTCTCTCCTGATCCTTTGCAATCCGCATTCCATCAGGAAAACCATCTTCATTTACTGAAAATACCTTGCTCTGCATCATTAGGCAAATGCCTTTTTAATAAAGAGAATCCAGGTGTACAAGTAAAATACTATGATTGAATACCTTTAATGTCTCAGCTTCATTAGGCAATGACAGGCTGTCAGGCTCTTTCTTATTTATTCTGGTTGAGTTGCCATTCTATTCCTGGCTATTAATGATGACAGATCATTTATTACTCTATGAGAAAACAAATATGTTTCCATAACTGTCTTATACATTTTCCCAACCCCACAGTTTATTATTGAATAATAGAACTATATTATTATTATTATTATTATTATTATTATTATTATTATTACTATTATTATTATTATTATTAATAATAATAATAATAATAATAATAGTAGTACATATGCCTCATGCTTTTAACTGAAACTCAAATAAACACAAATGCAGAATTATTAAGTATTTCAGCAATACTTCCGTTTGAAATTATTTCAGTATTTGATACAATCTCTATTGATAGTACTGAACCAAACCTTCACCTTTTTGTTCACATTAAGGTGCTTGGCTTTTCTACTGAAATTAAAATGTGCATGTGAAAATAAGAAATCTTATTCAGATGAAAGGGAAAATAACTTTGGTCCTTTGTAGGGAAATGAAACTGTCCCCACAGTGCTTGCAATGTTATTCATTAATCTCCACAGGTATTTCTTCAAACACTAGTGGCAAATTTAACATATGAAGAAGATAATTTAAATTTGGAGGTAATTTTTTTTTCTTTATATTAAGGTTAATGTTAGCTTAGGATAATCTAAACCATCTACTTCATAACAGAGGAATTACTAACCCATAGATCAAAACAGTTGGTGAAGTTCTGACATAATACAGATTACCTTGGAAGGTAAGGAACTGCCATTCCTGTTTTCACTGTTCCAGAGTAATGAACACAATAACTGGCCTCTCAGTCTGCAGTGTCCTCAAAAAAAGCTCTACAGAGAGAGCGGGGCCACACACATAACTCTTAAAGTCAATATTTGTAACTTTCTCTGAGTTTTCTCACTCAGAAGAACTGTAAATTATTTTTTATGACATAGAATATGACCTACCAAGCAATAAAGAAGGATGTCTTATTATGCATAAATAATTTGATTTAGCAAGAATTTGTATGCTATTTCTGTTCATTTATGGGGTTTGATTTCCAGCATTCAGAATGAGGCAATTGCTTGTTTTGAGTCTAAATGTGATATGTACCAAGAAACTTCAGTGGGAGGCTGCATTGGTTAGGCTGATAAGCTGTGCTTTGTTTGCTTAGTGCAATCAAATTACTCTCACATGTGATGGTGACAGCAATCTTCACCTACAGAAGAAAAGGAAAATCACCCTGCAATGAACTTGGCTTTGAATAACCAGGCACTGCTTGGAAATCATTACCAATACCTCCTTCACCTACCCTGCTAACATTTACCACAACTTGTAATGCATGAATAGGAAACCAGCCCAGCCCTTAACACTTAATCCATCTGCCTGACAGGTGGTGCGAAGTTGAATATCACTGCAATCAATTATGAGGATGAGGTTTTAAACAGAGGAATGCATTAGTTCTTCTGCTAGGAAATATCCTTCAAGTCCCTAAACTCTTCAGGGTTTATTTAAAACATCCTACATCACTGAATTTCACCAAAAAAAAAATTCATTCACTCCACAGGATACAGGATACACACCTATTCTGAAGTCACCTTTAGAGAAATTCTGCAATGAGCAAAGAAGAATGTCTGTGTGCCCTGAACACCAGTATTAAATAGTCCTGGAACATTATTTTAATATTAATCAATAAAGCACAGCAACTTAATCTCTGTACCACAACTGCCAACCTAATTACATACTCTTCATTCTAGTACCTGATAAAATACCCCTTCTCTGGTCTGGTGAAAAGAACTAATTTACCATGCAGCAGTTAGATGGAAACATTAGGAGACCAATTCAATGTCGTGTATGCAGATCTGCAACTCCTTTAAAATGTACCATGAATACTACAGATCAGTAAAACTTACTTTTAAAAATTAAAAATAAAGTCCAACAAAACAGAGTAATGTATTTGCCTACAGCTTTTATATTTTTCATTAAATTATTAGACATAAATGTACTTTTCATGTCTCAACTTATGTGTTTTAACAGCCTGATGAGAAATATTCTTCAGCAGCTAATTTAGCATTTCAAATTGATGTTATTTTCAGAAAACAAGAATAATTTCTGCAGTTTCTCTTTATCTGGAAAATCATCTTTCTCCTGACTGCACAATGAAAATTATAATTCTTCATTAAATATTACGGTATTCCATTTCAGAAAAAATATTTTTTTATTAATTTTCTTTAAACCTGTAAAGATAAAAAGTAAAAAATAGAAGTTATTTAAAGGTACTATCAGATAACATAGTAAAACCTCATTTTCCTAAGAATGCCATATAAAATTAAAGACTTTAGGTGTTCAGTGTATTTTATTGTATTGTTTAGACAAAGACGTTCTTCTCTTGTCTATTCTTCATGAAGAAGTCATCACTAGGTGAACAAGAAGAGCATATGTTTTAATGTGCTGTCATGTTCCTCCAGTACATGTGTGAGGCATTTCAGGTTTCCTGCTCTGCACTGGCATTTGGACAATTTCTGTATTACTTGTGAGCCATCATGAAATGGGTCTTCTTAAGCCTGCAGACATTTCTGTGATGACAGAGCTTGGAGTTGTATAAGTTTGGTAATTTCATAGGTTCCTTCATATTAATGAAGTGATAAAATGAACATTTTGCTGCTTCAGGATTGCTCTGACTAGAGTCCCACATGGCCTTTTTCATTACCTTGTCTTTAGTGACAGGTGGTACCAGGCAATTAAAAGGCTCTGAAAGCTCATCTGTGTTTACATTTGCTCATTAAACGTACATACACTCAGAAAAAAACCCTAAAAACCAACAAAACAACTAAATCTAGATAATCACAAAAAAATCTAACAAAACAACCAACCAAAAAAAAAAATACAACGACAAAAAGAAACCACTGAAATCAGAGCAATCATGGTATAATGGTATAATAGATACACAGATCAATGGGAGAGAATAACACACTGGGAACCTACTGTAGTTGGAGGACATCACTACTGACAAGGGCTTTTCCTGTGACTCTATGGTACTTATATATAGTGGCCAGATAGAGTAATGTTCCATAACTTCTACGTGTTCCATTGCCTACAGGAAGCGCTTATGTTGTAGAAAAATTATCAGGTTATAGCTAAGCAGATTTTGGACATCATTCTCATGTGAAAAGAAACAAAAACTTTGTCCATTTATTCTCTCTTTGCACCACTTTAAATTTCATGTAATATTTCCTTATTTTTAAATAGTATCACCTAAAAATATATGTGATTTTAGGATTTTTTTCTTGAACCAGTATAGTTAGAAGCACCTAAAATCTATGAATAAGTATTAAAATTCTCTTAGGAAATTCAGAATACAAGATAACCTTCAGAGTGTATGAGCTGGATGCATATAATTGATATCTCAGAAACAAAGTATTTAATTTGATTCATTAATTATAACTGTGAAAAATCGTAGCTTGTCCTGACAGTCTAATTTCAGGGACATTTTGGTCACAAGTATAGAAATCCTATTGTTGGATATAGATAATATTCTCCAGAGGAAACAATTGATCTTCTCTAATTGAAACGAGCTTCTAGAGGGAAATCATAAAAGAGTAGGTGAAAGAAGGGCTAAACTATGTTTTAAACACAAGAATGTTTGACGTTCAAAAAGTAAAAGTTAATTTGTTCTAAAATAGTACTGATAAGCAAAGATGTCTATTTCCTGTAATATGATATCAAATTTAAACCACAAGTAACTTTGCTGTCATGACTAAGGGCAATAGGCAGAAGGGACAGCAGGTGAAGAAAAAGAATGTACTATGAACATAAGAAGCACAACAATTCTTGTTTTCCAGATTCTGTATTGTGCAAATTAAATAATCACATTTTTTCTGTGTGTTAAACAAATAAGTAACATACAGTTACTTTTCTCAAATTTACTATTTCTCAGAATCATGATCCTAAGTCAGACACAGAAACAGCCAATTATTTGACTGATGTTTTATTTCTAAATCTAGGCTTTTTGTCAGAGGATGGAGGAATTTAAAGATTAACTTAAAAATACATTTATGCCCCCTCTTGCTTGGCTTAAGGCACTTTCTAAGAGATGCTGAACATCCTTACTGAAATCAACTGGGTTTTAGATGTTAAAATATTTAAAGATAAGAATATGGAATTTTGAATAACTGAAATTGAAACCTGGAAAAAAAAAGTCAACTTTGCTGTCCCCTAACTCTTCCTTTTTCCCCTGAAATATTTTTAAATCCCTAAAATTATTTCTCAATATCTGATTTTTCCCTGGAAATAATTTATTTCATTATATAGAAATTGTATTTGGTAGTCTTTTTGTCAGGTTGGTTGTCACAGCAAGCATCTACAATATTTAAAATTCTACTAAGCCTGCCTAGATCAATGTAAGGTAAAATCTACGACTTTATTGCACCCTACTTACCTTTGACTGGCTAAACATCAGAATTATAAGGCTAGGCAGTCTGAAAAGTTTGCTAGGTGTCTCAATTCTATCTCAAAAATACAGATTTCCCCCAGCCTGAGGTGCGCAGCATTTAACAAGCTATGATTTAGACACAAGGGGGAAATCCCTTGAGGCCTAGTCTTTGTGTAGATTAAAATGTGCTCCTCATCTTCCACTCATGAAAAGAATTAGAACCAAAAGATTACATTTTCCAAGAGGAAGGTCCTAAAATGCAGGGCATTAAGGGACCACTTTTGTCCATACTTCTTATGATCATTGTAACTATATAAACAAGAAAAACAACAACAACAACGATTTCAAAATTGCCTTTTTTCCTCATGTTATTTTTCTGCTAGATAATGCTAAAAGTCTCATTAAGCATGAAAAAAGTGAAGGACCAAAGAGAAGTTCTGCAGTCCAGGTGCCAGGAGACACTGAAGAAAACAGATGTATCAAAGGCCGAACAGCTGTGTTAGGGAAAAATGACTATTGCAGCATCACAGAATCTTAGGAGGTTGGAATGGACCTTAAGGATTCTCTAGTCCAGCCTGCCTGTCATGGGCAGGGACAATTCCCATTAGACCAGTACATTAGTATATTCCCAGTATATCCCAAGTTCCAAGTGTGCCCAGAACGTTTGTTGGGGAATCTCTCATAATGTGCATCTGGGGAGAGTACAACAGCAAGTACATTACAAGTTTCATCTTCAGGGTTAAGACAAAAATGGTCAGTGAATCTCAGCTTGATAAAAAATCACCCCCATGGCCATCATTTTTTGCACATTGATAATTAAGTTTTGTCCTATATATTTGAGGAAAGATCTGGAGGAGAGCTTTTAGGAATATATGTTGTCTTTTTTTTTTTTTTCCCCTCTGACACCAAGTTTACTGGAATATAAAGTTTGTGTTTAAAGCAAAATTAGGCACATTTTTCTTCCCAAGAAAAAAAAAAAAAGCAAACACAACCAAAAAAAGTGACTTCCATGGAATATTGTAGCAGGTAGCAGATATTTTCCCTCTTTTTTGATTACTCATTCCTCTTTCTTGTTATTTTATCTCTGCTTCTGACCTCCTTTCTTTTTCCTCTGTGATAGGCAACATTTTGACATTCCTTTAATTTCCATCTACATTATACAAAATGACCATGTTGGAAGTGAAAACCAGCAGAGATATAGCTCCAACATGGTTTGATCTTATGAGCTCTGAGTTAATGAATGCTAGTCAAGTAACATCAAACAGTGTCTCAAAAGTGTTGGAGCACTTCTGTTTCAGAAATATCCCAAAATTCTCTGTTTACAAAGATGGAAAGTGATTTTCTTTTTCCAGCCAGAGCAGATGCTTCTTGCAGTAGGCAAGAAAAGAGCTGCACTGCTATGGTGAATGCAAGAATTTCCTTTTCTTAGTGAAAAACAGAGTCCCTCAGAACTCCCACATGCCAGCAAAACAAAAATCTGCCTTGTGTACAGAATACCAACTGATTTCAGAATAAAGTTTCAGTCTGAAGATAAACTAATAGGCATATGGCCAGATTTATTTGTATGTCTCAAGTAGTCATCCCTAGATAATCTTTCTTATAATTCCAATGAAACTGATGTGATTTAAGCATCAAAAATAAATAATGTCTCCAGTGATGGAATTCAATCTCTTTTATTTCTGCCTTAACCCTTTCAAAGGGTTACTGTGCATGACATAACTGCTTCCTGTCAAATTGTTGTCCTGCTAGGAAGGTAACAATAACTTTATGCCCTAGAACAACTTATACTGAAAGAATACATAGACTTTTCAACCAAGCTGAAATGAGAATTCAAAATAAAACATGATAATCAGTGTCATGTTTTTTAATGACTGCGACTGTATTTCCATGGACTCCTGCATTAGTCTTTGAAACCACAGCATTTTGTGCCTGGTGTGAGCTCCACTTGATTTACTTTAAAGTTGTAAAGTTGCTGTCCAACTGAGAGCACACACTGAGTAGCTAAATGAGGATAGACGCCAGTAAGAGCATTTAAGAAATTCCAGTGGTGTACTGTATTTATGTGTTATGGTTTAAGCCCAGCTGGCAACCAAATACCACCCAGGTTCTCACTTATCACCCCTTGTGGGATGGGTGAACAAATTAGAGGAGTAAAAGTGAGAAAACTCATGGACTGAGAAGAAGACAGTGTAACAGGTTAAGTGACAGCCACGTAGCCAGAGGACAAAACAAGGAATTCACTCACCGCTTTCCATGGGCAGGCAGAGCTTCAATCTCATCATGATCAACAGTTTCCTCATGAGGGGAAGAGGAGAGACAGAACTGATCTCTTCTCTGTGGTGACCTGTGACAGAACCTGAGGGAATGGTCTGAAGTTGTTTCGATATTAGAAAATGGTTCCTTGCCCAGAGGGTGGTGGGCACTGTAACAGGCTCCCCAGGGAAATGGTCACAGCACTAAACCAGACAGAGTTCAGGAAGAGTTTGAACAATATTCTCAGGCACATGGCATTGCTTTTGGAGATGTTTCTATGGAGGGCTGGGACTCAGACTCAAGGCTCCTTCTGGCTGCCTTTAAACACAGCATATTCTGTTATTCTGTGATTTTGTGATCATCAGGGAAGCTCAGCTCTATCACATGTAACAGGGACTTGGGAATCCATCACTCCAAATGTCCAAATGTGCTCCCTTCCTCCTTCTTCCCCTGGTTTTACAATCTGAGCATGATGCCATATGGTGGGGGACATCACTTGGGTCACTTGGGGCTGTCTCTCTCAGCTGTATTCCCTCCCAATGCCTCGTGCACCCCCAGCCTGCTCACTGATGGGGTGGGTAAGGAGCTCTGTGTAAGCGCTCCTCAGAAATAAATAAAACACGCCTGTGCTATCAATGCTGTTTTAGCACAAATTCAAAACATGGCTCCTTACTGGCTTCTGTGAAGAAAGTTAACTACCCCAGACAAAACCAGAAAAATATAGTATCTTGCCTCCTCACTAGGTTGTAGCTTCTCACTTCATATCTTAGCAAGATTATGCAAGGGCTGGTACTAGTCTGATGGACAGAAGTCATAAAAGCTGCTCTCTTTCTTTGTAAACCATTTTGGCAGGATCCCTACTGTGCTGCTCACCATGATATTCTGCATGTCCAGATAGCAATATCTAAATTATTGTTTGACACTCACAGAATCCAAAGAATATTTTTTCCATTTGGATTTGTCTCTCATTGTCCTGGAAACTGAATCAGAATATTTTGCAATAAGAATATCTTTATGCTTTCCTTCTATTACCTGATTATTGGAAAGACAGGAAATAAAGGTGTTTTTTGCTTATCTCTTGCACACAATTAGAAGAAAGTCAACAGGTCACAACATATCTTTAAAGAAAGAAATGCTTAACCTTCTGCTATCTAAATTTATCTTTTACTGAAAATAGATCTGCATTGTGCCATAATTTTTTTTCCCTATCTCTGTCATGGATTAATAAAACAGTTGTAGTTGAGGCTCCTTTTCCCAAAAAGGGAATAGAGTCCCAAAAGCCACAGAACAAAAACCAAACAATTATGAAGTCCAGTTAAGGGTTAGAAACAAGTCCCTGCTTTTCTCTAGATCTGTAAATAAACAAAATGGCCAGATACATGGGTTTTTGTTTATTATTTTAATTTGAGGTATTTTTAATTCTTATTCTATGACAGAAATTATGAGCTTTACAATATTAATGTGAACAACATGACTGTGAAAGTTTCACACAACACGTTGTTTCAAGATTCCTTTCCACAGACCAAGAAAATTCATCTATGCAGTCATGTCTCTATATCTACAAATGTAAAGATTAAAATGTAGTAGTAAAGTAACTGAACTGCAAAACTGTGCAGGAAAACTGAAGGTTAAGTCTTGGGAAGACTTCAAAATTGTTGCATGACAACAGATAAAAGTAAATAATCTTTTGTTTTCTTCAGGCTCTGATGTTAAATTTTACTCTGTAGAAAGCTAGATAGTGATGGTAGGAAACCAGATTTAAAAAAAAAATTAATATATTCCTTTGTCAATGTAGTTGTCAGAGAAAATTACACTGGCAAACAGTGCTGTAGCAGGATTTCAAGTTCTTTAACAGCTGAAAATGTAATTTCTTTTTTATTTTTGGTTGTAGCTGGGAAACAGTTTGCTTAAATGAGATTCATTTCACTTGACACTGACCTTTCACCGGACAATGTAGGGCATATATCTGCCAACCTCTTCTCAAATCCCTGTATCACAGCTGAAACATACAGGGACAACCCCATAAATATTTCATAAGTCTGCAAGGGATAAAATGTTGCATTTTAATTAAAATGTATCCAGATAACACCATCAAATAATATGACTTGGACGAAATATTGCCATTTACAACATGACAAAATCCTTGCAAATTATTTGGTGATTCCTCAGAAATGTACTATCACCAAAGTTTTGGGGTATTTTTCCAAGCTGCATGCAAGAAGTTAATTTCCATTCCTGACCCTTTCTTGAAATTTCTGCTTATGATAGCAAGAGATTTTCTAGACTTATGGAATGACAATACATGCCTAAATTAGTTTAATCTGATTTCTCCCAGTGTTTCTGTGGAGCACACAGTGTTCACTTTTATCCCACCATGTTGCAGGGGTGGGTGGATAAAAGGATGGACGAAAAGGTCCTTCAAAATCTCTTGCTTCTCTCTCTCCTACCAGTGGTCATATGACCACTACTCCTCTGTCACTTCTCCCTATTTTCTCTTGAAAGTTTTCCTTCCCTTGGCTCTGTTTTGTTATTTCTGAGTTGGAAGGAGCCTAGCAAGCAAAAGTATTTCCTCTTTTGATGCTAAGAACTTTTAAAGCGCATCTTCAAAATAGATCTTTGCAATTGCATGCTAGCTTTATCAGCACTGGGACAGGTGGTATAACCCAGTCCCAGGCTATCTCTCAGGCTCAGAAGCAAAAGGTAAATACAGCTCTATGTTTTCTCACTGAACTGGTGAATGTCTTTCAGCTCTAGCTGTATGCTGACTTAGTGTGCAACTGTGGAAACATGCTACTCCTTAGTCATCTTAATTAAGCTTTTTTCATTTTCTTCACTTATCCTTGATTATAAAATCTTCAGATGTGAAAAAATCATTTTGTTGGACAATGGACAATGGCTAGAACTTCTCAATGTCTTCCAGAAATGTTTTACTCAAGAGATAAAAAATTTATTTTTTGTAAATATGTAGCATTAATGTCTTGGGATTTTGGTTTGTTTCTTTTTTTTTATTTATTTTTTTATTGTTGTTGTTGTGGAAAGTTTTTTGTGGCTTTTTTGGTTTTTACTTTTATTTTGGCTTTTGTTTTTTGGAGGGATTTTTTGGCTGTTTTTGGTTATTTGGTTTTTTTTTATCTTTTTGTGACAGGTATGTCTGTTTCAGCATTACTCTTCCTCAGTTATTTTCAAAAGTTGAATTCTGAGGTTATAAGATAAAAAAAGGGTTTTAGAGGCATACCAACTTTTACTTTTAATAGTTTTATTTACTACCAATTGTAGAAATCCAGTCCTGAAGATCACTCATTTCCGATTTTATTTAGTAGAATCTTCATCTTCTCATCAATAAATTTTATTACCATTCATTGTTCAAGTCCCAATCATTTTTGAAAAAATAACAGAAATTATGAAACAGAATGATCATCAAGAAACCTATGCCATCACAGATCTTTCTCCCTTCAATTTTATTTCCCATTGTTTATTCTTGTATCAATTCCTACATCATTTTACTGCTTCTGTGCTAATTCCTATATAGTGCATCATAAGTACATGACTTATAATTTTTAACTATAATTTTCCGCATTGCAGCTGTGATGCACTTGGAGCTCTGGGCTTTGTCATTTTTGAAACCCTAACCCTAAGCAGAACCCTAACCCTAGGTGAGGGATTAAAAGATGCTGGGAGATGATGCTGGTGCCAAGGAGAAAGGTGGGGAGGGAGCCATGTTGTGGAAGTTCTGTGTTTCCCTTGGCAAGCTTTTAACAGCTGCAGTTTGCCTGGAGCTCTGGGCTTTGTAGTTGTTGAAAGCCCTAACCCTAGGTGGAATCCTAACCCTAGGCAGAGATGTAAAAGAATCCTTGGGCTAAAGCTAGTGCAAAGGAGAAAGCTGTGGTGGAAGCCATGTTGTGGCAGTTCTGTGCTCCCCTTGGCAGGCCAATAGCAGCAGTAGTGTGCTTAGAGCTCTGGACTTTGTGGTTTTTAAAACCTTAACCCTAGGCGGAACCCAAACCCTAGGTGATGGATTAAAAGGCACATGGGGGTGTGGTTGTTTCCAAGTAGAAAGGTGGAGAGGGAGCCATGTTGTGGCAGTTCTGTGCTCCCCTTGGCATGCCTTTCGCAGTTGCAGTTTGCTTGGAGCTCTGGGCTTTATAGTTTTTGAAATCCCTAACCCTAGGTGGAACCCTAACCCTAGGCAGAGCTGTAAAAGAATCCTTGGGCTAAGTCTGGTTCAAAGTAGAAAGTTGTGGTGGAAGCCATGTTGTGGCAGTTCTGTCTTCCTCCTGGCATGCCTTTTGTAGCTGCTGCTTACCTAGAGGTCTGGGCTTTGCAGTTTTTCGAACCCTAACCCAGGGCCAAACCCTAATCCTAGGTGATGAATTAAAAGGTGCATGGGGATGAGGCTGGTGCCAAGCAGAAATGCATGAAAGCTCAGTATGTTGTTTCTTTTTTTTGAAAGTTTCAGCCACCTCCTCTAGACATAATTTGATATTCTGATACCTTTTATCATTTCCTTAGCCTTTCCAGTAACCTCTGTTTTCACTGGCTTATATCTTTATTTCAGTTGAGCATTCTGAAGTCTTTGATAATAGGTTTTATAGTTTTTGTTTTGAAAACATGTCTATTTTTGTCCCTTAACATGTATTTGATAAGGCTGATCCTGTCTGTGTAAATTTAGAATTCAAGAAAAGCAATCCATTGCAATTATTTGCAGAATACATTTAGCAGTTATATTTGGAGTTCATAGCTTTAGTGCTTAGAACATGGAACAATAATAAGAATCATTTAAAAATCCAATTTGTTTTTACATATATGATTGTTAAATGTGTTTAAGGAAATTTTATATGCAGACTTCATAACCTTTGTACTAGGAAGCTTTGCTATTTAGTCCTTGAAGACAAACTAGAAATTGAGAATAAATGTAGGGGAGTTTAAAATGCTGACTTTGACAGTAGAGTTAAAGGAAGATTTCCCAGTCCCTAAGTCCCTGAGAACATTTTGAAGTGCATCCTCTGCTATTTCATTCCCTCTTCCAGCAGAAGGACTGTGCAGGTTCTCTGCAATCATGGATATGCATGAAGCAGTAATTGTGGGAGCTACTGGCTAAGGAGTTTAAATAATTCATGTTGGTAACCCTTAGAAGTGCACCATACATAGGACCATGGTTTCTCTAATGGCTTATAACACAAAGTGGCAGGAGTATGAAGGGGTGTACGGAGAAGTTAAACATTTTTAGGTGGTTTTAGATTTTTGAACAAAAATGCTATTGAGCATCCTGAAACTACTGGAGGTTTTATTTATTCGTTAGAATAAATAAATAAATAAATAATTATTTTTAAATTAGTTAGAATAAATTAGTTAGAATTAGTTTTATAAATTAGTTAGAAAAAATAAATAAATGAATAAATAAATAAATAAAATTAATTCTATGACAGGTCTTCCTGTCATAGAATTAATTTTTACCTAGGTAATATCACTAAAATGATACTGTTTTCTAAGTAGTTAAACTCTAAAGTTAAAAAAATCATCAATAACTAAACTTACAATATATCACTCCTTGCTATAGCAGGATTGACTCTCATCCTGTACTCTTCATTACCAGCTGTTCAGAGCATTCAATAACCAGCTGTTCTGAGCATTCAAATGCCCTTCATATCTTATCTCACTGGGATGTTCTCTTCATATCTTTATTTCCCTTTAAGTCACATTATACATGATTTTTTATTTAGTGAATTTGATCAACTTGGAAAAAAATTGCATGAGACTCAGCAAACTGAGATCTCTTCAAATTACACTTCAAGTGCATAAATCAGAATGTTGTAGCCTCTTCTTCCTCCTCTGCTTTTTCATATGCAAAAACACAGGCCTGTCCACAAGTGCAGTTGAAATATTAGTGATGAACACCATGCTAGTGTGCTGCCAGAGAAAAGCAGCAAAATTTATCTACTTTTCTACTTCAAACTTCCAGCTTAAATAACCTTTCTTAAAGAGACTGCTGAAGCCCAGCACCAAACCAAAGCAAAACCAAACCAAATAATAACAGGACCACAAAGAAAAGGAAGATTTCTCTTTTTCCTTGCCTGGTTTCAGCTGGGATTGAGTCAATTTTCTTTATAGTAGGTTGTACAATGCTGTGTTTCGGAGTTAGGATGAGAACCATGTTGACAAGACACTGACTTTTGGACGTTACTGAGCAGTGCTGACACTAAATCACACTTTTCAGTTTCTAATCCTGTCCTGGCAGTGAGTGGATGTCCAGTGAAAAAGGAGTTGGGAGGGGACACAGTTGGACAGCTGGCTCCATTTGATCAAAAGGATATTCCATGCCATATGACACGCTCAGCATATAAACGAAGAGGAAAGGTAGCCACTGGGGAGCAGTGCTTAGGAACAGGCTGGGCATTGGTCAGTTGACAACGAAATATTGGTTTTTGTTTATGTAATTTGTCTTCCTTGGGTTTTCATTTATTATCATTATCATTATTGTATTGTTCTTATATCAGCTCATGAGATATTTTACTTTTAGGCTTCACATTCTTTCTTCCATCCCACTGTCTGTGTGGCTTAATTGCTGGCTGGGGTTGAACTATAACTTATTTTCCTTTAATTTTCTTTTCCTTTCTAATTCTTGGGTAAATTTAGTTGTTATTTTTACTTGCAGAAACCTTTATTTCAACAAATAATTTAGTTTTAGGCTTCATATCTATTTTTTTCTCTATAAATTTTTGCTTCTCACTCTTGGTCATACATTTGTAGATTAGAGATGAAAACAGAAAAAAAATAAAACTTTTGGGTGATAAGCAGATATATAATATGTCCTGTTTCAAGAAACAGCCATTGCATGAACAGACTTAAAGAAGGGCATGTTGGATTTCAAAGAATGTGTGAATTTTTTTTTTTTCCAGAAAAAAAAGAAGCTGGAAAGACTGAAAATGGATAAAACCCAACTGATAGTCTGTGTTATAAGGAAAACAGTTAGGCAGGTGGGATTAGTTAGAAAGTATGTATTAATTAATATTCTTTCAAAGATTTTACTCTACAATTTCATCTTTTTCAAGATGCAAGAGTTAAAAAATCTTAATGACAATATTTTTTTAGGGATAATTTGATTGTGAATTCCTTTGCTGAAAAAGATGTAGTGCATCCATAACAGGCAAAATTGTGTTGCAGTGCACATATATATTCCATGAGTAAAAGAAATTTTAAGAAAGAGTGTCCTTATGTTGAAATAACACAGGACTCAAAAGTTAACAATGGTCTGGTATTTAATTTCACCCTTTTGCTACTGTTGTACAAGGTTTGTTTATAGGATCTAGTTTTGTGTCATCTGCAAGCTTGCTGAGGGTGCACTTAGTGCTCTCATCTAGAAGGTCACCAGTGATGACACTGAACAGCACTGGCCCCTTGTATCCTTGGAGTACAGCACTAGTTACTGGCCTCCAGCTGAACTTTTGTTCCTCGTGACACTAGCACTTTGAGTTCAACAGCTCTTATGTTTCTCTTACTCAGACTGGATCTACTTCTCCATAAAAGTGTTTTGACAGATGGTGTTGGAAGCCTTGCTAAACTCAAGATAAACAATATCCACTGCTTTTCTTTCAGCCATTCTCCTTTTCTACATCTCAGATGCTGCACAGATGTCACTGTCTCCCTCCTGGAGTTCATTTCCTTGACAGAACAGTTTCTACCAGCCCACGGGAAGAGGAGTCTCCCTACCTCATGCCTGACCCAGCGAGGGGCACCCAGCAACCCTAGAGCCCTGGATGTGTGTTTTCTCTTGGGAGATCTGGGTGGAGGCCTCTGATGGGCCAGGGGCTGTTTCTTCAGGGTTGGTCCTGACGACTGTGCCCTTTGGCAAGTCAGTGCTGCCATCCAGGCTGTGGTTGCTCCCCTTGGCTGAGCTCCTGGACCTTTTCTGGGCTCACTGTGTGTGTTGGCTGACCGACAGCTGCACCCCCAGCACAACAGGAGGAGGTGGTTGTCAGCGCACTGAGACACTGCAATAGCAGAACACTCGGTTAGATGGCCTTTCCAGAGCTCCTTGGCATTAAACCACACGCCAGCTGCAGAGGAGATGCTGTTCCATTGCTTGGCTCACATGTCTAGAATTCTCCCTCTCAATCTAGTTCTGAAGGCAAGATAAACCTGAATACAAGTTTTTATTTTCATGTGAGTCCTACCCTCTAAGTAGAAGTCAAAGCATGTTCAGAAAAGAACTAAAATTCTCAGAAGCCGAGTTTTAGGTGAAGCTGAAAAAAAATGTTTACCTTGAGTAAAAGGAAATTAGTAGAGTGAATTATTTATAGAACTCTACACAAGAGTTTTTTGCCCTATATAAGATTCTGAATGTACCTTATGATTCAATGACATTTTCTTTCTCTTGGGGTAGCATATGAAGGATATTTTTCAAAACAAAATTTAAAAATTGGGAATTATTTTAAATTCTGTCATCTTTGTGGCAATTGCAATGGAAATTACAAATTGTTTTTACTTCATCTGAAATTTTCTTAAATACCTTGTTTTTCTTTCTCATTCCATCTTCCCCTGAAAACATGTTCTTCCCCTGTAAAATATCTAAGAACTCTTTTTTTCCCTCAAACTCTGTTATATTATTTCTTCTTACTATAATTATTTCATTTAAAGCACAACATGCTACATACTGACATTAAACAGTCAGCAAAAAGAAGCATTTCAAATAAATAGAATATTTTTTCTATTCTTGAGTAGTTATTTTTCTTTTATTTACTTTTTTTTTTCTCATGACACTAGCATTTGTCTAAATAGAAACAGCATTTTTAAGAAAGGAAGAAAAGCAAATACACCCTCTTTCGTTTGGGGAAAAAAAATGAAATTATTTTTCATAGAGTGAAAAGATGTACTGAAAGTTCTCTCTCTGTCTTTTCAATAAGGTTGTTTGTAGCAGTATTTGCAGAACTCAAAAGTGCCATTTGCCTCAGGAGTACATGAGCTACTTGCGGTAGCTTCTAAACTATTTCTTGTACATTCTGCTACTGGCAGAATGATTCCATTTGCAAAGAGAGATTTTGCCTCTTAGCATACCACATCTATTCATTATTAAGAACATTATTCATTTGTTTCATTCAAAGAAAACTTTGAATTGTAGAGTCATGGAATGGCTTGGTTTAGAAGGGACTTTAAATATGCTCTAGTTCCAATCCCTCTACTGTGGGCAGGAATGCCTTACCTAGACCAGGTTGCTCAAAGTGAAGGTGCTCCTATGGTTTTTTTGGGTGTTTTTTGGTTTTGTTTTGTTTTGTTTTTTAAGAAACGCAGGACTATGATTTTTGTATAAATTAGGCAATACCATAGGCAATACCATGTTTTATGAAGTTGGGGATAATGTGAAATAAAAGCCTTCCTCAAGGGAGAAATGTATCTGTGTCGAGGGATGGGTAGATATAAGTCCAATTGTGTCAGGAACCCACGTCTTTAAAAAGGAACCCACTAGGCCGCGGCAAAATATCCAAATATGGATAACATTGTAAACAGACCAGTGAAGAGATTTTTGCTTTTATTTCCAGCACATCAGTCTCAGAATACAAAATGGAGACATGACAGCTCACTGATCCACCCCAAAATGTCTCCCCCAGGAGAGCTCATACAGCAATACATAAAATCATCTAAGTCTACTTTTTCAACCAATCACGGACAGAAAACACATATTGACAAGCATTCTATCCAATCTTATAAAACATACGTAATGGTAGCTAAAAAAAAGACTAGTTCATAAGAGACAATGAACAGAGCTCTATTCATGCTAATCTTCTAAAGATATACATTAAATAACCTTGTTGCCATCCTAAAGCCAATTCTACAGAGGCCTATTGTTATTTGTCATGTCTACTGCTTGGGAAACTTTTCTGCTTGCATGGGAGGCTTTTCTGCTTGCTTGGGAAACTTTTCTGCAATGCTAACAAAACTCCAATCTAAGGCCTACATACCTTTTTTTTAACCACTTCTTAAAAATCCTCTAACCTTATGGATTCCAGCATATCTGTGTCTATTTAAGTAGGGTATCAACTGAAAATATTTAATGTGGTAAGCTGTTAAAAACTTTGCCTTTAAATGAAGACAAATTTCAGTGACAAAATTAATATTTTTAGTAGGATACCTGTATTGGTTAGATTGAAATGGAAATGATGACAGGCACACAAATAAAATCAGAGATTTAGCAATTATGAAAGTGTAGCATGCTTCAGTAGCTCATTGGTAGCTTCAGACTGCTGGAAAGGGCAACACTGTAAGTCAACAGTCTCTGGAGTACTTTATTGTGAGGAATATGGTTGATGTTTACTTCTTATATACTTGGCTTCTACTTGGGATCACTTTTATGTTTCCCAACATGCTTTTACAGCTGTCTAGTACTTCATTGGTCTATAGCTCCAGGTTATATAAGAATTTTATGTCTTTTACTTTTTTAGTTTATTATTTATTTTTTCTTTGTTGCACTGAGAACTATTTTCTACTGCTTCTAGGTCTTCTTCTTTAAGAAACACAAGAAGCCGAAAGACCCAGAACAAAGCCCCTGCAATCATTAGTAGATGTTTTATAGCTGTGGGCACAAATCAATGCCTCCTTTCTTAAGTTCTCATGTCCATAGTTCTCTTTCCTTGACATTGTGTCTCTGTTTTTCAGAGCCTCCACTGCTGTACCTGGCCTCTATTTTTCTGTCCTCATAAAGCCCTTTATGGGAAAAAATACATAGAGAAAGCTCAGAAAGCAATGGCAGTTCACACATTGTCAACAGCTGATTAACTTCTTGGCATCAGAATGATGGTTTTAGAAGGGTGTAGTTGCAGTATGTGCCTAAAGTAATGCAGGAATGGACACTTTCCTAATTGGAGAGGTGGATATGAAGGGAAAGCAAGAAAGGAGAATAAACATTTGTAAGGGTCTAAAAAGCAGATGAGAATTATTCTTAAAAGAAACTATTTTCTATGGTTTGCAGCAATATGTATTTGAAGTCAAAACCAATTCTTGTGTGTGTCTGCCCTTAAACACTTCACGTTTGATCAGAAAAACAGCACCTTCGTGCAAGTGCCCATAAGGCATCCTTTCTATTATGGAGATTCTGATATACACTTTAAAGAATTTTTTTCATTAATTATGAATTTATTTATTTAAAGACTACTTGAGTGTGTTGTTTTGAAAAACAATGAATGGTGAAGTAAGCAAGTTAAAATTTCCAAGCAGGAAACCATATAAATGGGAACATTTAAGAACAAGTATGAGATGGGTGTCAGGAAGCAGAAAGGATATATGACCTGTTGCTGAAACTGGACATTATTTCACTTAGAAATCTGTATTTGAATTATGGAGAAAAAAAAAGTTTCAGTGATGGAAAGAATAAAGATTTAGTCTAATGGACAACATTTTTCTCATTTTCACAGTAGGATCATAATTGTATTCTAAATTGCTTACTTTCTATAAATCTAGATTCAGGCTTTGAGTTAGGAATTTTAAATGAATGACTGTGTCAGGGTCATGGGGATCTTCTAAAAAATGTCCTAATCATCTTGCTAAGTATTGCACTCTGCTCGGGGGAAAATAGAAATTCTAGATCGCCCAGAAAAGAAGGAAATGCTTCAGGATATTCCATATGCTTTCTTTTTAGCTCCATAAACACATGGACTTATTAAGACATAGAAAATTACATGCCTTAAAGAATGTTATCTTACAAGATTCCTGACAAACTACTGCTTGTTTGCCTCCCCTGACAGAATATCCAAGCTGAGAATAACTCAATGTGGTTCTGCTGCTGCTGCAGACTCCTTAGCTACTAGAGTGTCGCAGTTGCTGCTTTTATTTCTGACTGACATGTCTACCTTCCACTAATTTAGTCTTCTTTTGCAAAATTTCTCTATTGCTTCCTTACTTCTTTCCTTGTATTTTTGTTTATTTTCTGTCTCCTCTTTACATTACTTCTTCTATACATTAATTTCTCTCTTCTGGACCAAACAAAAAAGGATACTATACTGACTTACAGTAGACTGGAAAGACAGTGAAAAATAGTTGAAAGGGAAGCTGAATAGGCTCATCTGTGTGGTTTTGTGGATCTTTTTGGGTTGGTTTTTTTTTTGGTTGGTTGGTTGGTTTTTTGTTCTGTTTTGGTTTTGTGCACATGTGTATCTTCTTTTTGTGCTTGCTCAAGTATGCAGAAAACTGGTTACGCTAGCTAACCTTATTTGCTTTCAGGGAAAGTAAGTACAAAAAGTTTTTGTAATCTTAGTATTGATTTTGCTTCTTTAGTTGTTTGACAGTAATGAAGGAGTCACACATGACTACTTACCTTTATATTTCTGTAGTGGGAAAACTAAGGGAATTCCTCTCAATATTAAATAGTAACAACAAAGTCAGGAACAAAGAAGCTGTGATTCTTCTCTGGACTGCTTACAGTGTATTTTAGGTAAGGCATTTTTTTACTCAAATTTCTAATGCAATGATACAGATATTTCGTCCTTAAACAAAAAATTGTTGATGTTACCAGAATAATTTTTTTTCAGTGAAGTGATGAAAAACTGTCAGTAGCTGAAGCTTGAGGGATGTATTGGATTGATTCCTTGGAGTGGATACCTAGAAGAGAGGCTAGACAGAGTTAAGAGAATAAAGTGGGTATTTATTAAAGGCCTTCAGTTGTTACACCTTGGGCAGTGCAAAAGTCTCGCAGAGGCTACACGCAAGATGGACAATGGTCACAGCTTTTTCAGACAGATATGAGTTTGGTCTATTTGCATATCAGAGGTTAATTGTCCAATTATACCTTCAGGTGACGAAGTCATATTCCCCTGGTTTGCTTTCATCCCCCCAATTCACTTTTGTTTATACTTTTCAGGCCTGAGGAAGAGGGAGTCCTTGGTTCTCAGGCCTGGAACAACACTGTGAAGAGAACTTACTAACACTTTATATGGAGTTCAGAGGTATACACTAATGCAGTACAGGATTTGAATAATGTAAAAGCTAAAATCTTACGGCATCATTATGTTTTAATTCAGATATAAGAGGGTGCCGAGCAGCTGTTTTGATATGTCAGGTTATGCACAGAGATTTCAAAGGCTTAATCTTACAGTGACTAGCCTTCCCCATGAAGGATTTTGGGCACTTAAAATGCAGAGATTGTGTGAAAGAAAATAGAATAATATACAAGCAAAGTGAGAAAGATAGGGATGAATTTACAGCAAATTCCAAGACATTTTCTTAAAAGAACATCTGCAACTGGTGTCCTGAATTTAATTTTGAGAGACGCAATAAGTGTTGATGCTCCCTCAACTGACAGTTCAAAGAAAACAAGTGGCTTTTTCTGACAAGGAGGGTATAAGTTTTGTGAATATGCTGACTACTTTTCCCTATTCCTTCTGAATTTGACCCTGAATCTTGGTATTCTCTCAGTTACATAAATAATCTGTAAACAAAATGAAAATGCACCCAAAATATGACACCACTTCTAATTACTCAGTTGCTATTCAGAATGAGTAGCACATCTTAAAGCCAGACAACTGAATGCTACTTTCATAATTATTTCAGTAAAATCCTCATTTGAATGTCTTCAAATATTATGTTTATTAATTAAAACTGGTTAGTCTATCTAAATGAAACTATTATTATTTAATGAGAAATGTCATTTTATGTTTCAGCCAAGGTTTATATTTGCAAAATCAGCACTTGTAAGACAATTCTTCTAACTGAATTCGTCTCTCTGTTCCAGTACTTTTTATTTTATATAATCTCAGAGAATAATTTAGTTTTCTTGATGTGATGCTTGCTAATTGTCAGATATTGAGGTCAAGAAAAGCCAATAATTTCAACTGGTGTTTTCAAAAATTTTGTTGTGATGAAAGCAAATGCAGAAGAAGGTCCTTCTTCTAAGGACCTAACCCAAATTTCACAATGTATTGCTTCTTTTTGTGTCTTTGTAGTAACAGTAAGGAAATTAATCCAGTCAAGTGATTCTGAAATTGTAAGACTGTCAAGAAATACAATTTTTTTTTGTATTTTCTTGAAATGGGCTTTAAGAAAATGAATGCTTGTTTGTGTACCTATCAAAATAGGAAGCATATAGCTTAAAATGACAGTGTTACTATGTGAAAAATTGCCACCAGTTATAAAATATGGGAAGTTTTTTAAACAATGAGTAAAACAAAAAATGGAAATTCCTGTGCAGTGAAAGAAAAAACATGCTCTCATCACTGGTCTCTGCTGCATAAGATGTGTCCATCTTTAAAAAACATATGAAAATTAGTTATCAGTATTCTCTGAATCAGGGTTGTGGAAGTCTAGTTTCAGTTTCACAGGATAGAAAAGGTACAGAAATTCATACAGAAAGAAAAATCTTGTAAATCAAAATTACCTTTCCTTGACATATGTTTTCTTTATATTGTTGCTTCCGTTCCTCAATCATTTGGGTTTTTTAAATCTTACCTAAATTAAACTGTTATTTTTTAATGCAGATATTTCTGAATAAATAGATTTAGATGATTCGAAATAAATAGATTTCCATGTTCTCATGACAGGTGATGTAATTACCTTGCTCTTAGCTTTTTTGGGGGGATGACATGCTACCTGGAGAAAGTTTGATACGTCCCAGCAGTGTTAGAATATTTTTTTGTTAACATGCAGGAGTTTATCATTAGACCTCTATTCTCACACACAGCATAATGCATCTACAACCCAGAAATTAGAGGAGATCTCTGATAGAACACTCAAAGGTTAGATTTGACTTTATGAATAGCATTTGATTAGTACTTGCACTGAGGTATTGTACTTTGGCAATAAATAGAAAGTGAAATCTAAGGACAGTTTTTTGTTACACTTATGTCTCACAAATGACTAATTTCCTTTCTTCCTATTCACCACCTTTTAGAGACACTGAAAGCTGGTTGTTTGAACGAGATACACTGTGATTAAAAAGACAGTTCTTCGTGTTATGTTTCGGCTACAGGCCTGTGTGCTAATCCATGCGATTAACAGAGAATCTGGACATATTTCTAGAATTACCCCTGGCAATGGTTATACTCCTGTATGCTTTGAAGATTTAATATGCATATTTCCCAAAGTTTAATATAGAATTTCCAGGTAGTTATAGCTATAGAGGCTTAAGGAGACACAAATCCCATTTTGATAACCACTGGGAAAAAGGAACTCATTAAAATATTCACATTTTACAGAAAGGCTTCCCAGGGGAAAAAAGAAGGTGCTTGAGGGAAGAAAGATGAAAATCTAATACCTCTTTTAAAGAAGAAAACAGAAATTGTACAACTTCTGGACACATGTATGGACTAATATTCTAATTTCAAGATAAGCAATGATCACATTAACTACGAAGTGCTTGCATGACAAGATATTGTGTGTAATTCCAGTTCCTCACCTCAATCTCTGGGAAGGTGATGGATCACCTCCTTCTGGAGACCACCTTGATCCACATGGATGACAAGAAGATGATCAGGAGTAGTCAGCATGGATTCACTAAAGCTAAAACATGACTGATCTACATGATTAGCTTCTATGATAAAGCAAATTCCTGGATGGATGAAGGAAGAGCAGTGGATATTGTCTACCTTCAGCAAGGCTCGTGACAGTGTCTGTCACAACATCCTCACAGGCAATCTCAGAAAGTGTGGACTGGATGAGTGGGTGATGAGAGCCATGGGGTGAGAACCAGCTAAAGAGCTGTTCCCAGAGAGTCATAATCAGTTACATGTTGGACAACTTCACAGAGAACTGTCTGTTGTGGGAGAGATCCCTTGGTGGAGCAGTGGAAGGACTCCTTGCCCTGAGCAGTGAGAGAAGGCTCAGGTGAGGAACTGACTATATCCCTCATTCCCAGTTTCCGTGTGCCACTGGGGAAGGAGGCAGTGCTTTTAAGGTCCTATTTTACTTCTCATTATTATCCTCTTCTGATCTTGTTAGTAATAAATTCATCTTGTGTCTCTAGTTTGAGCTTATTTTGCCCGTGATATTATTTGATGAGTGATCCCTCCCAGTCTTTATCTCAGCTTGTGAACCCTTCATTATATTTTCTCTCCCATGTGAGAGAAGTGAGAGGAGTGAGAGAGCTGCTCTGGTGTGTGCCAGTCTTTTTGGTTCCTCCCTCATGCTCTATACTGAGTACCAAAAACAACTTCAGGGTTAACCTTGGCTGGATGCCAGGTGCTCACCTATAAGTTGCTCTATCAATTCCCTTTCCAGTAGGACAGGGAAGAGAAAAATAAGATAGAAAAAAACTAGCAGGTTGAGACAAGAGAGTTTACTAAAGCAAGAAAACAAATATAAAGGAAAGTTTGTGCGCATAAGCAATGGGAAAACAAAACAAAAAAAAACTACTTTCCATCTGTGAGTGATGTTCAGACACTCCCAGGAAGCAGGGCTTCAGCACATATAGTGGTTGCTCTGGAAGACAAACATTGTAAAATGGCAAATGCTCCCCATTCCTCCCCCCTCCCTCTGCTTTTATATCTGAGCTGATATAAATGGTTTGGAAAACTCTTTTGGTTAATTTGTGCCCCCTTCCAGGATCTTGGAGAGACAATGCTGGTGCTGCCAGTGCTGCTCAGCAGTACCCAAAACACTGGTGTGTCATCAGCAGCTCTACAGCTACTAATTTAAAGTGAAATACACTGTGAGGGCTGCTAAGAACTCCAGCCCAGCCAGACTGCATGCTTGTTTAATAAATCAGAGTCTTGTGCTGCGATGATAAAATGTCACAGTGAATAATATATTTTTACTAGCCTAGTTTATGCCAGGGCATAGATAGTTTTCCGAAACAATTACATCTATGATAAGAATTATTTCTTACACTGACTTTTCTTATGCTTCAAATATCTTCACCATGTGTTTGACAGGATTTCATCTGTGAAACTTGCTAGTAGGACATTGATGTAATTTAGAATATGGCAGGTAGCTGTTAAAGAAGAGAGAGGACTTGCAGTTTATGGAGAGTTCTGATCTGGAAAATGATGATTGGAACCAAAAGGAATCTTTATCAAGGACTTTTTGCTCTTTGAAAATAGCTTTTCTTGCATTTTAAGAAGCTCAAGCAGTATTGGTTGAAGGCTATAATGCATAAGTAAAGTGATTGCCGCCTACTCCTTTGCATCTGTTTCTTTACTCTGACAATTCTCTGTAGCTTCTTAAACAGTTTCTAAATCATTATGCCTTTTCAGGTCAAGATAGTTTGTAGGCTGTTGTTTACAGACTGGAAACAGCATTAGTTGCAAGGTCTTTTCAAAGGTCACATTCAAGGCCTTTTTTAAAAGATAGTTGTTAGCTTGCTTTGAGCGTTGCACAAAAACCAGAATTATGATACTTAAGACAAGGTTGAAAAGAAAATTAAGCTTCCAGCTCATTTTTCATTAGATTTTGAGAAGCCTACTGGAAAAATATTATTTTTGATCTAACATCAAGTTTGATCTTACAAAGACATCAAATCTTATTTGTTTTTAAGTTTTCTAGGCTTCTGCTGCATCATCTGTCTTTCTATCTAGGTGCTCTCTCTGTAAACCCTACTGCTAAATCATTTTGCAGCAGAAATTTGCTGTAATGTTAAGGAGCCACATAGAGAGGAGCTGGTTTCTGTGCTGTTTGTATTTGTGAGAAGTAATATGTCAAAACACTTGTAGGTGTTTGGCCAAAGCAGACCTGCTGGCCTTTTCCTTGCTATTAAGTTTTCTGCTGCAAAAAAAACCAGCTAGCACAATTCAGAAAATTTTTGGAAGAGATTAAACTCTGATTACACTAGTTGCTAGGTTTGTACAAATATTGTTGGATGATCAAAATCTGTCCTGTAACAAGTTCAGAAACCTTTGTCTATTCTTTGGGTCCTGGAATGCAGGGTACTACTCAAGCAGATGTTATTTTCTGCTTTCATCAGATTTCCACATAGGCTCACATTCAACTATTTATGCAAAAAGTCCTCCAGGTGCATGCACACAATTAGCCAGTGGCAAATTTGGCAAACTTTGGGCTGAGTGACATCATAGAAACTGTTCAGCTCCAATTCTGTTAGTTATCCAAATTAAGTTACTAAAGTTTTCTGATTATTTTAAAATGTGCAAAACTTGGTTATTTTCCATTTTTATCCCTGTGGTGTTTGGGGACTGATTGAAGATTCTACAATAACTTGAGCACATCCTTCTGAAGGGGGCTCATGAGGAAAGGATTATTCCCTGATTATTCTGCTTTGAAGTCTTTTGCTTCTGTGGTGTATTTCCTGACAATAAAACTGAGATAATCTCTGATATTTTCTTAGGTATGGAGAAATGGGTGTACACTTGGGAATCCTGCCTTTCCTGATTGTTTCTCAGCAAAGGAGATGTTTCTGAACATGATTCAATAGAGAATTAACTTTCACCAAAGCAGAAGAAATATTTTAATTAAACATTACCAGCTGTGTTATCTACACTGTATTTTTAGGAATTTTTAACTGCGGACAAAGGCTTGATGAGTGAATTAACAAACAGAATATGTATTGTGCTGGATCCCTATTTTTGTGAAGTGCTTAGGCTTTAATGTGCTGTCTTAACATATATTTTTGGACAAGGTTTTGTTGTCTTTTATCGCCTTTTGTCTATTCCAGAGTAGCCAGATGTGGGATAATGAACCCAAATACAGTTATATATACTAGCTGGGCTTTGTTTCTCACTTCATGAGAATTTTTCACTAGCTGGGTACGTCCTATAGATTTGCAACATTGACAGATTTCCACTTTTTTATGAGGAATAGCTGTGGATGCCCTCTGATTGTAGGTAAAAAATGATAATTCAACTTAGCAATCTCCTAGTGAGGCACTTGTATTTCATATTCTGTAGTTACAGAAAGTAAACAGCACTAAATCTCTTCAGTATGCCTGAGGATTTTAGGCTCTCTGTTCCCCATATGGCTCAGGAATAGTTTACATGTGCTTGGGTAATGGTGATATTATACAGCCCTTCACTTCAAAACGGATTTATGTTCTCTCACTTTGAACCATGTATAAGCTGCATTGCTGTCCTGTCTTATTCCTCCTGCCCCTTATTTCCTATAGTATTTAGTCTGCACTCTAGGTTCTCTACTGCCTACTCTTTGAAACCACATAATTTTATCGGTCCTTAATCACTACTTAAAGAAAGCTGAACTTGGGTAAAAAGCTGAAATAGGACTGGAAAATTCCTTTCTATTTAGAATTAATGAAACTGGAAGAGTTGTCTAGTCAGTTTAGCCCCCTGGAAGGACCACTCATCACCAAATGTTTGTGTGGCGGTGCTAATAAGCAATAGAATTTTACTTCTAACCTTAAAAAAATATGAGAAGATATCCATTAAAATGATTTTTGATGTGCTATTTTTTCCCTGATAATCCTACACATGCATTCATCACTAAAATAATGTGAAATATTAAAAAATCAACACATGAACTTGATAAAATGACAGTTTTGAAATTGCTTCTGGTCTATTGTCACAGTTCAGTGACACAGAGAAAGCTATAATACCATAAGAATAATATATTCCAAGGTTTATGTAAATTTGATGTTAAATAATTACTAGTGTAAAACATACTTGGAAGTACATTAAATTCTAGAATTACTTTTTAAAAAGCTAATTATAGCAAAGTTTAATTGAAAGTTTGAAAAAATAAGGAACTCTTTAAAAGATTGATCAACTTCTTTTAAGCCTACGAATTAGTCATATTAGTCACAATTTCCGAGACTGTCAAGCAAAATCTCTTTGCAACTCATGTAACCACCCTCAGGAGTATTAATAATCATAACATAGAAGCAGAATTGCTTTTTATGGAAAGGCTCTGTGGCACTGCTGTTATAAGACGATCTTCAGAAAGCCAGTCACTCAAAATTGTGTATTATTCTGTGTTTCATTCTGTGCAAACATCTTAGAGGTGATTTCCATCCAAATTTCCATCCAAGTATGAGATGTGCCATTTGCTTTTAAACACAATCCTAGAGCTGCTGGATTTAATTCTGAAAAGTCTATCAGCAAAATATAAGGGTTTTAAACTTCACAATGTGTGCGTAAATGAAAATTTTTACAATCTTTTACGATTTAAAATAAAACATATTAATGTCAGGTGCTTTTTGGCTTGTTAGTTTGTTGGGGGTTTTCCCCATTTTAATGATCCTACATGTAGAATACAAAGCCCATTTCAACTTATTTGAGGACACCAAAACCAAAAAGCAAGCAAGCAAGCAAGCAACCAACCAACCAATCAAAAACCCACAAACAAAGAGAGGAAAAAAAACCAAGAGAAAACGTGAAAACAAATATATATAATTTTAATTTGTATCTTGCTCTAGTTTAACAATTATAAATGCCACTTTTCACTATCAAACTAATTTTTTTAAAGATGGCTTTCTTTTTAGTTTTCAAGTCTAAAAATTCTTAGGTAGAATTTTTCAACATGATGTTTTTTGAATCTTAGAAATTTACGCTTGTCATATAAAAAACTAAATTTTATATCAGGCTAGCCATTTCCAGCCTTAGATCATTTCAAATCTATTTGGCTAGGCAGACATACTTCCTAAGGAACTTTTCTTGCCTATTCAGGAATGTGTGATAAATATCTGTTGAGTGAAATTAGATAGAATTAGAAATCTTAATAAATAAAAAAACCCTCAGGATTACTAATTTTCTTGTTAATTATATTTATATTTTTAGGATTTTTAAAGGAATGCTAGCAGTTCAACCTTAATCACCAAACTTTCTATAAGGAGCCACCTAATGAACAAAAATGTGAGGGGAAACTGCCTTCAGTTCTATTAGCTTTTTGGTTTACATTAGATTTGTGGTTTTGCAGCAAAGATGATTCTGTCTGATGACTGAGTTTGGTTCAATCATATAAAACCTTAAAGTGTGCAAAATCGATTGTTTTCAGATGAAACTGAACCGGAAAATGTACTCAAAGAATTAATGGGTTTTCAGTCCACAGAGCCACATTTCAACCAGTTGAACTAGAATGCCTGAAACACAGATAGTGTGGGCATCAGGTCACAGAATCACAGAATGACAAGGTTGGAAGAGACCTTCAGGGTCATTGAGTCCAACCCATGCCCTAACACCTCAACTAAACCATGGCACTGAGTGCCACATCCTGTGGGATCTCAGTCTCTCAGAACTGGGGTGCAGGGTGAACAAGATCCCCCCTGGGGGGCTCGGGAGTCCTGGAATGCTGCCAGAGATGTCTGGTGGCTGGACTTTGATCCCACATGGGAGATGACATCAGTATGAGGACGGGAGGATTTCACTGGGGTGAATGGTGAAGGGACAAGTTAATTGGAGTGTGAGATACAGGGTTTAAGATCCCTGTACAGGGGGGTCTAGAGAGGCAAGATGGAGGGATTGGGGCGTGCCCTTCTCCTTCTTCTTCTTCCTCTAGGCCTCCATCTTCTGTGGTGGAGTTGGCACTCCGGGATTGGACCTTACTAGGGGAACACTGGTTAATATGGGTAGAGGGTATTGGAGAAAAATGATAAATATTGTATACGTAACTCCGGGTATAAAGATAGGTGACCGCCCCAGGGGCTTTCAGTGTGTGCCCATGGCTGACTGCTGAGCAGAACTCTGTCAGGCCAAGAGAAAATCTTTTAGATAAGCAATTAATAAACACCAAGACCAAGAACAAATCTGAAGTTTCCTCTCGTCCTTTCGAACCCGGGGGCCCAAGGCCATCTTTGGGCTTTTCCCCAGACCATCTAAACAGCAGAGAAATCCAGAACATCCAATCTTTTTTAAACACATCCAGGGATGGTGACTCCCCCACCTTCCTGGGCAGACCATTCCAGTACTTTATCACTCTTCCTGTAAAACATTTTTCCTAATATCCAACATATATTTCCCTTGGCACATCTTCAGACTGTGTCCTCTGTTTCTGTCAGTGCTGCCTGGAGAAAGAGACCAACCCCACCTGACTGCAGCCACCTTTCAGGGAGCTGTAGAGAGTGACAAGGTCACCCCTGAGTCTCCTTTTCTCCAGGCTAAACTACCCCATCTCCCTCGGTCGTTCCTCATTGGGCTTGTGTTCCAAGCCCCTCACCACTGTCATTGTCATCTGCTGTTTTGCTCTATGAAACTTCTTTGATTGTCCTTCAATATTTACTAGTTTAGAGACAGCTCATGATCTATGTCAAGATTTTACTTTCAGACTGATGGAATTTTTAGACATACAGGATTTCACAAAATCATGCAAAATAATGAATAGTAGGAATGGATAGTTTAAGAAGTTGCGTATCAAGAAATGGTGATTTGGTGACGAAATATGAGAACTTCTACTTGAAGCTTAGGGGAAGCTTTCAACTTGCTAACATAAAATTTAGTGAATTTTATGAGAGGATTTGATGTCCCCCACTGAACATGTTGTATTCATCTGTGCAATAAAGACATTGCAAGAGACTGGTACCAACTCATGGGTTGAGGTGCAGAACAAGCCAAAGCGTGAGTAAGAATGGAAAGTGAGAATTTTTTTATCATGAAAGACAAACGCCAGTCTAGAATATACTGAAAAACAAAGCCCTTGTTTTTGTTGAACTTCTCTTTTTTCTTATCTTTGAGTGTGCATGGGCAGTGTTGAAATCTCAGGAAGCTGAAACCCAGCTAATGTGCATTTTATTTTCATTCTTTGTCTCAGACAGAAGAATTCATTGAAACTTAACATCTTTAGCTAAAGTAAGACACTGCGTGAAAGGAAATGTGGCATAAAGGGTCGAGTGTTGACAAGAGGAATGGATGATGAAAGGCAATAAGAAGAAAAAAAATTAATTTAAAAAGTGTCATTTTTTATGAAGTTAGATTTTTTCTGGTATATTAAACCTGTTTGACATAAACAGCTTGTCATATAACTGCCAGAGAGGTGAAAATTCAATGAAAAAAACCCATCAGTAACACTATTTAAACCCATAGAAATGTTAAAATAAATAACCGTGGGGGCTAGGTCATTTCAGTATTTAGATGTATGTACATATGTAACTGTGTACCATTTTACATTGCTAGCTGTAGTGGGTTCCAAATGGTTGCACTGCACCATATAGCCAACAGCCTCCTCAAATTGTGTTTACAATTACCCGACCATTTGCTTGACATTTAACAAGGAGCTTGCTTTGCTTGCCTGCATTTGATAGAGATTTTATGGCTTCAGAGAAAATTGACATGAAGAGAAATTCATATTACCTTTTATTCATGGACAATCACTTTTCATTGAAGAAGTATTGCTCTTAATGTTACGTGGAAATATGCACAGCTTTTTAAAGTCCAAACTTATTTACTCACTGCAGCTTTAAATGTTAAGCACTCCGTGTTTAAGTCTTGTTTCCTACAGGGAGTTTGAAAGACCTTTTGCAAAAGAGTAATCTGCTGGACCGCCACTTCCACATTTCCAAAACTGAACTCATATTTCAGCTACAGTGGCACTACTTCTGTAAACAAGTCTAGAGAAATCCAGTTATAGGCGGAAGAAGATGAGACATTTTTGTTTTCCTTCAATCATTCTTTTCTGTGAGTTGGCAAGCAGATGTGAGAATCACAGCCTACCTCACATAATGCTAAGGGAGTGTTTCTAAGATCTTGTTTCTGTCAAGGTTGTGTGTAAAGGAGCAATCCTCTACAGAGAATATAGGAGTATATAGAAATGGATATATATATAGGAGCATGCAGAGCATATAGAGTATATTGGAAAGAATCAGTAAAATGATTTGCCACTACTCCAAAGGAAAAAATATTAGGAATCTTTATTTTTGCATTTTCTACATAGCAAGACAAAAGAAGAATATTACTGAATATATTGTGAGAAGTAAATTTAGATGGTGAGATATGCAGTGCCTTTATGATCCTCCTGGACCTTATGTGAATTGCTCTTTTACAAACTATTATTTATTTAGCTCTTTTTTATTAAGTACAATCTGTCTCAAGAGAGGTGACTCTGTTTACAATTCTAACTGCAGTTGACACTGGGGTAAATTTGAAAAAGAAAAAAAAGTATTAATTGTAAAACAAATAAATAGATGAAGTACAGAAAGTTTCCACAATTCTAAAATATTTTGTAGGAGATAAAATAGGTTTTCCCATCATTTTTGCTAGTAATGGTTTATGTATATTTGACTGAATAGTAGAAATCAGAAAATACTATTTAATTTTATTTCTTTTAGCCGTCAAATGAATGGTGCATGATCCAGCTTTATGTAGTCAGACAAAATTCTGTATTAGCAGGTATGTTAATAAATCCAACTTGTAATATATACATACTTGTAAATTTACTACTTTATGTTTAGGAAATATTGAGTTTTCTGCACTGGTAAGTTAGGCAAATGCATTCCTCTATATTTTGTCTGGTTTTCTCCCTTTTAATAATAACACATAAGCATAAAAAATAGTCAAGAAATACATTATACTCCCAGAGCTTAGGAATGAATTTTTAAGGCATTTCCTTCATGGAGGTGCTATGGTGATGTGAGAAACCCAGCAGTGTGGGGCTCTTTCCCCAGTGAATCACAGTGCAAGTGTGAACTGGAGTCATGGAGGCTGAGATTCAAATCCTACTTCTGCTTGAGGCACTTTTCACCTTCCCATGGAGTGCTTTAACTTTCAGACCATCCTGCTGTCTGAGCTGTTAGACACAACTGCAAAGATTCTAAACAGGACCCTCTTGTCACTAAGGTTGCACCTAAGTTGATTACACTGACTGGCACAATTAATATATTGTGGAAGTTTAAATACATACAGTATAATTAGTATACTGTGGCAGTTTTTATCTGAGATGCATGGAAATTTCCAACCCGGCTTTACACAAGGAATCGTCAAAATAGTCTAAACCTTTTATTTAAGATGCCTTAACTTTCTGGGGGAAGAGTCTGTCATTAATAGCAGCAGAAGGATGTCCCTTTCTGCTCTTCCCCATAGCTAACAAAAGAAATCACAGTACTATGCTTGTATCTATTTGCTATTTTGTCCACTGAATTTTTTTAATTCTTTCAGGTGCATTTTCCTTGTTAAATGCCACAGTCCAAAATGACTTGCAGTAAAACTTCCATCTAAACTATATGAGCTCAGGGTGTTTCAGGTAGGAAGGATTCAAATCTGATTTAACACACTTCAATTTAGAAATTTTACTCAAAACTCTGTAGGTCTGAAAAGATCACTTTTTCCTGTTCTGTGATCTGAGAAGGAAAGGATTGAACAAACTGACCTTATTAATCAGATATTTCATGCCTCAACCCTCTGACAACCTGGGGCCTTTTTGGATGTATATAGATGATTCAGTACAGGGTTGAGCACAGAGAAATATACTAACTCATGTAGAAGTAGCAGTATAGCTCTGTTGATGTTTGCATTTCTGACCAAACTATTTTAATACATCACTCTCAAAAAAAAAAAAAAAAAATTAAACACAATGTTATTCCTGTTTATCTTGATGTATCAAAGAAGATTTTAACCAAAATATCATAAACAAATTTAAATTATTGACGTTCCTATCTTTGAAGAGATCAACTTCCAGGTAATATGAACTCAGAAAATAGTCCCATAGTCCAGATTTTTTTTAAAAATACTTGAATACTCACCCTGACCAATAATGTCCTCTGTTGAGGATGGTGTAAGACCCACTGCCTAACATACATAGAGTTATAAACTAGCTCACATATACCTCTGGTACAAATATCCCATATTCCACTGTGTGTTATTCTGCCCCTGCTCTATTTGTAAAATATCTTGAAATTATAGGTTCAGTTTCCATTACAGATGCTTCCAGTAAGCTCATTATCGTGGGTTGGCTGGTTGCAGTGCTGATGCAGAGCGTGTTGGCTCTGGTACAGAACAAGGGGAGTGTTGTTAACTGAAACCATTCTCCTGACTGTGACGTGTTGTTTCCAGGCAGAAACACTGGCTGGGAGGTTATTGTGATTTTTTTTATTGTAATGGTGCCTTTCACAAGGAACTGATTATATGGAAGTAGAGCAATGATGATATGTGACAGTCATGGCTGCTGCAAGGCTGCTCCATTACATCTTGTTTACAGCAGTGAATGTGAATTGTGTTTGTTTGTGCCAGTTTTTTTCTGACAGACATCAAACTCTGGCTATGGCAATAGCAAGTCTACTTTTTTTTTTTTTAAATCCATAATCTGAATGTCCTGAAGTTTCAAAGTTTTCATGTGCGCAGAGAGCAGAAATGAAAGGTTTTCTTATAGATAGCTACAGGAAATCTCTGCTGAGTCAGGGTACACTGAGACAGCAGATAAGACACAGATGTTTACAGAATGTGACTTTTCCAAAGGAAGACAAATGGACATCTTTTGAACTGGACATCTGGCTCAGATTTAAGAGACCTGGGTTCAGTTCTGCCATGGATTTTCTTGAGCAAATTGTTTAATCTCTGTACTTTGGTACGGCATCTGTTAAACAAGGTAGAACAATCCTTTTGCCTGACGCAGCTAATAGCTGTTTAGGACTGAGATTGATCCTTGTTCTGTGTTCCTATAGCAATAAAAACAACAATACCCTGCTCCCTGTGGGGCCCATCAGGTTCTGCTGCAACACAAATGAGTGCTAATTTAAAAGCAACGCAGAATATAGTGATAATTGAGTAATATTTTTTCTTTTACAATTTATTTTATACAAATAATTAGCAGAGTATTCTGCACTTTAGAAGAGGGATGTCTGTGTCTGTTAGTAATTTATTAGAGGACATAAAGGGAAATGGACTAGTAAAAAAGATGGAGATAGAGTATGCAGTTTTTTATGCAGAAGCTGTTGAAGAATTGAAATTTAGAACCTTGTTAATGCTGCAGTAATAATACCTGAAATTTGGAGTTGGCTAAAGCCCTAAGCTTGGATTTCTGCCTAATGGCATACAGAGACAGCTATGACACAGAAAGAGAGGCAGGGAAGCTGTGCAGAAAAAGGTTGTGTATTGCACACTGTTATCACTGCTGGATAGATCATGGGCCTGCTGGCAGACTCAATTGAGAAACTGTTAAAAACAAACTAAAACCACAGCACTCAAGAGCAGGGAAACTGTTTGCCCTATAGGGTGAGCTTTGATGCAGTATTTACTGAGGGAGGTAAGAGGCTTGGAAGAACCCAGTGGCATAACTTTCTGTTTTTCTGGCCCTTTTCTTTGGAGTATTTCTAAGAATCATTTATAAAGTGTCACAAAAAATCATTTGGATTCAGTTTCAGAGGACTTTATTGAAATGAGAAAGTCAACATAGAAAAGGAAAATTTTCTTAAAAGCATATTCACCTAAAATTTGTATGGATTTGATTTCATATAGTCAAATTGTCATTTCCCAAGCAATGAAAACATTGAAGGGAAAAAAGTAAAGTCTAAAACCTGTAGGATCACTTCTATATGTAATAGAAATCAATGCTGAACTATTAGATGTGGGAAAGCATTATTGGCTTTATGAGAGCTTATGATGGAATCTGAAGTGAAAAAAGGGCCTCTGCATTTGTACTTTTTCTGTGCTCTTAGAACAGATTCAGGCAATGCAGACTAGTGGGATGTGGCAACCACCAGTAAAACTAAAGGAGCAAACTGGTTCAAAACAGTCATGATAAACCAGGATATTTTTAATACAGGTTTGTCTCCATAACACTCAGTCTTTCAGCTTGAACACTGAAACCATAAATATTTCTTTCAGAAAATATTGATATAGTATAAATCAAGGGTGGATCCACTTTGCTTCAGTCTACATTGCCTTTTGTAATATTAGCTTCTAGCTTTTGTTTAATAAGAAAGAAGAATCAAGATTTTTAAATTTTATTAATTTGCTTTTCCCTGTCCTTAATAGGCCTATTTAATTTCCTATGTATTGAGCAGAAGCAATACAGGAAGGGTATTTGTTTAATAGAAAAGGAGAAGGTGCATTTTTTCAGATATTTCCATACAAAAAGAAAGGTTTCTTCAATTATTGAAAAAGGAACAGGAGTGTAGGGCAGAAGGTTTGGGGTCTGTTTTAAAATTTGAATACATTTTTTACTACTTTTAATTTTAAATATCTCAGCAACATGAGAACTCCATCTGTCAATTTCGAATCACAAAGAAAAAGGGAGCAAAGTTAGAAAGGAA
Source organism: Melozone crissalis (assembly GCF_028551555.1). Lineage (NCBI taxonomy): Eukaryota > Metazoa > Chordata > Aves > Passeriformes > Passerellidae > Melozone > Melozone crissalis. The sequence continues at coordinate 52,668,450 of NW_026535791.1, read as the reverse complement.
TATTTAAAACCAAAACAGTCCAAGGCAATACTGGATTTCTTTGTAACAGCTACAAAAGTTAAGATTTAAAGTTCATTCAGGAAGTTTATGCTGACAAAAATCACTTTCACATATGGTAGTTGAGAGAAGAGGAGGGCATGGATGGTTTCAGTACAGTAAATAACTTAGGCCAGTACATCTAAAAAGCTGTTTGTCTACACCAAACATTTGAAAATGTAAAGAGCTACAAAAGAAAATATGTATACCCAGCACATATGTAACATTATGCCTCAGGGGAACTTTTATTCTAAGTCTGGATTTAGCTAACATAGGTAACATGAGTATATAGTTGGAGACATATAATGGCTAGTTTTGTTTAAATGCTGGTCCTCTGCCCAAACATACCTTGTTACTGTGCTAGCTAGACAGTATGCAATATTTCATGAAAATGTTTTTCAGAGCACAGGCTGACTGTGAAGGGTCATATTACTAATGCACAGTAAATCTCTCTCTTTATCTCTTTTGTAATCCTAGTGAGAAATACTGTCACATCTCTAAAACCTTTATGGTGTAAGTCTCAGTTTCTCTGCATGCTTATGTTTAGAGTGAGAAAGACTGAGCAGGTTTTGAGGTGACAGACATAGCAAGTGCAGGTAGGTAATTCTGGCTGCCCACGGGGCTAAATGCAACCCTGGGAAACACTTCTCAGCTGGGAATTTGGGCTCTTGGTTCAAAATTCAGACAGTAATCAAGAGCATCTACTTCTAACATTGCCTAAGTCTCCAGTTTCTTGAGGCAGAAATTGACTGAGTGCTTAAACACAGATTTAGCTGCCCTGTTGAGAAGATAATGTTCTTCTTCCAACTGAGTTCTCTTGTTAAATGACTTTAGACAGATAGCTGCCCAATTCTGTTTAAATCCCTAAAGACGTCTGCGAAGCAGGTCATTGTGCTGGTCCGCACAGACAGCTGCATCAGGCAGTGGGTGGCAGAAAGCAGCAGAACAAAGTGACTTTTACAAATATTTTGGTGCCAGTTTTCCTCAGCAGACACATCTTGTTCTGAAATAATTTAACTCATGCACGGGGAGATGGGCTTGAGCATTAGGATTGTGGGGTATCAGAGACATGTAAACTCATCCCTTGGCTCGAAATTATGTTATCACACACCGGAAAAAGATTCCCAGTAAGGAGGGCTAGCCAAAGAGATGTGGATGTAAAACACAGACAGGCATGAGGTCTGGAGCTGAGTTCTTTTCTCTTCCATGAGACAAGCAAGTTATCCTTATTCACTTGCCTTCTTTCCCTCTGACTCTTAAATTCTCAGCTGCAATTTTCGTCAGATTCAATCGGAGAGATGAAGAGTCTTCCCAATATTTTTCCTGCACATATTACAGTTCTGTACTAAGGGCATTCAGGACATGTCAAGGTCAAATTGTCTGAGTGAGAAAAGCCCATGATTTAATTCTCCCTTAATATTTTTTCAGCATAGAAGTGGATTAAATATAGGAACAGATCTCATTTGGAGGCCATGACGATGCTTAATGGCTGAGCTAGCCATACTTCAAACAAGTCCAGAGAAACCTTTTAAACTCCAGTGTTTAAAAGAAAGAAAAAAATAGAGTGTTGCAATGACAAGCAAAAGGAAGTGTCCTTAATAAAGTGCTTATTATATCTTCTGAGAAAATGTACCTTACTGATCTGTTGTCAGACCACAGCAATATGGCATTTATTTCCTCTCTCCCAAGTGTCAGGGACAGCCCATCAGCTGTGAACATCAAAATCAGTGAAGTGTATGAGTTTAAAATTCATCTAAGACTTTGGTTCTTTATTAGAAATATTATTAGAGCTCACTTATTTGCAGTTATCTTTTAGAAGACCTGGCAACTTGGGGTTAACATTCTGTCAAAAAACTATCATTTTCCCTCTTCCACCATCCTCTTTTGCAGAAGCAGCCTGACTTGCTGTACAAATGTCATTAGTTCCACAGGGAGCCTCAGACCTTTGAATGTCGCAGAACAGTCTATTATTTAGTACTGCTATAAGATAATCTTTTCAACTGCTGTTTTCTAGTGAGAAATCTTAAAGATGAACCTATAAAGAAAAGATGCAAGTTTTCAATCACTCAGGAATTCTGACTTTTACCTTTATCCATCAGGACTTTGATTTTTAGACACAGATATCAAGCTTAAAAAACACATGCTACCACTGACAAGTTTCATAAAGATTTGTTTCTTTTTTCTTTTCTTCCCAATTTTACAATTCTAAAACCACCTTGTGCCTTCATCTGTCAATATTTTATGGGATGAGTGTTATGAAGAACAGTTATATATACGTTCTTAAAACAAAGCTGTAAGCAATGAAAAATGTAAGCTGAAACAGAAGGATTTCAAAATATAGTCATATTTCCTTTTTTCCTAAATAATGCAATCTATGTGTGAGAATTTCAAGGTTAATTTTTTCTGCAACAAATGTTCTTTTTATACGATGTGATATAGTAACTTGTTGAGTTGAAGTTGCCTTTTGCAGACAATAAACTCTGGGCATATATGTACAGAGTCTTTGTGCAGTATACATGTGCAGTTTTTTCTCTGAAAAGCTCCCCAAAGGGGCTATCAAAGCAAAAAATAGTGAATAATATTGGTAATGCATGGTTTATAAGGCTCTCTCAGGTGTAACTGGTTTGGATGCAGAAGAAGTGAGAAGCAGTGTGGCACATGACAGCTCAGACATATTTTCTCTGATGCTGGGCTGAACAAAGAATATTGTCTCTCCAAGCACAGTCCAGAATAAACCAAAATGGCCCAGTTTACATGAGAGTTTGGAGCAGGTCAATGTGCACCACGTTGCCCCAGCTCTCCAGCTCAGTGTTGCTGCTGCCCCCCACTCTGGCCATGCCCAGTGCTCTCAGTGGAGCCAAGGAGGCAGTAGGGAAACCCAGAGCAAAAGGAGACAGTGCCCTGTGTCCTTACCACTTCTCATTGCAACATGGATACTCATACATGTAATCTCTATCGAGAACAGGAAATATGTTTTCTTCAGTAATATTTTTCTTTCAAATTTTGAATGTGAGTTTTAATAAATTTTCAAGCAAAGTACAAGAGAATGCTACATGTTGTTGGGATCCGTGTTTTCAATAGGATGCAGTCTCTCTCAATACTACTTGCCTTTATTTTAAGAATTTTAATATTGTCATAAAGGAAGTTACAATTGTTATTTAAGAGACTGTATCCTACACAGCAAGATCTACAGAAAATCATGATATCAAATAGCCAGACCAAATTATCATCTGGCCTACTGGTTTTGTTATATTTATCTCTGTACATCTTGTTATTATAAGTGGAAAAGCATCTAAACTCAGAATTTTTATTGTGTGTGGGAAAAATTAAATTCAATGCCTAATGCAATTCAGAAATCAAAAATCTTGCTAGCAATATATTCTCTTTTACATCTGAATAATGACGTCTTGCTACTGCTTTAAAAAGAGATGAAAAAGATTGCACTAATATTTCAATAATCTAATAATGAAAGTTAAAAATCAATGTACAGTGATTTATTTTTATTATTTTTCTTAAAGAACTTAGCACTATTATGGAAATTATTCTAGTCAAATACATGAACTATTGATTTTGTTTGCTTTTTTCTTTGATTATGATAAAATACTTTTTCCAGAATACTTACTGTAGTTTATTTCCAGGAAAAATAAATATTTGCACATTTTACTTTGAGATCTCAATGATGTTCTTCTGGATTTGGAAGCAGCTTTTCCAGTGTTATGTTGAGTATGTCGATTGAACAAATACTAAACCACCACACTATAGTTTGACAAAACTGGAGAGCCCACTTTGGGTAAATTTATTTTCATACAAAGACAGACTTCTTCACTTGAGATATCAGGACATATAGTATTACATGGATCTCTGCCTCTTCATTTGGTAAATCGCTTCTTTTCTTCTTCTTTATATATGGCAATCAAAACCAATGCCATCTGAAATGCAAAATTGCATTTAATCTAATTTAGTGAAAAATTTTACCTGCTTAGCCAAAATGCATTTATTAGAATCAGCAACTTCCACAAGGGACACACTTATAATAATATGTGAAGTCTCAATAAGCCCCTTTATACCTAGGCCCTGGTAGTTTTCATGTATTCACTGAGCAGTGCAAACAAGGAATGCATTGCGTCATCAGAACAGATTCTCTAGCTGGTCTACAGTGTCCTGGAAAGGTATATATTGTTTTACGGAGGAAAAAAAAAAACCCCAAAACACAAAATGAAAGTAACAACAACAACAAAACCCAAAAAAACAGGAAGATGCGATTTTTTTCCTTACAGCTACCAAAACAAAGTTGCCTTAACCACTTTTCTGGGCCTTTTTGTTAGACATCTTAGATATATTTCATATATCCAATTAAAGATTAAGTTTTATTACAGGTAATAGTGTTTAACTGCATGAAAAATAAAAAAGAGCCCTAAGAGGCAATGTGTGACAGTTCACAGCCTTGTCATCTTAATATGAATCATTGTGGTGCTTCCTGCAGGCTTGAAACACTATTTACACTTTATTCAACATGAAACTACAATCAATTTGAATGGCAGTGAAAACCTCGTGCAAAATTGTTGCTACTTAAAGTGGCAGTTTGATTTTAAAGTGATACTATATGTTTTTAAAGAGCTCAATAACTATGAGTTTCATATGATCTTGACTGTGTTTTGTTTTTTCTAGGAGTGAGCCATTGTCAGCTTTATTCACTTTTTAGACTCAATAAACAGACAGTTTTTACTGAGTGATAGAATAACAGGAAAGACGACCTCAAACATGCAAACCAATTTCTGTCTTTTTAGATTTACTAATGAGTATATTTTGCTATTTTATGCCCTCCTAATTGTGGAGTTGCTGAAGATCCTATTTGCTTCTGTATTGATTGGCTTGTAGGTCGCATTTTTTGTTATCCTTCATTATTCCATTGTAACCTCTTATTTGTGCTCCCTTGTAATTTAGCATTTTTAAACACTGCACTTTGATTTTCTCAGTCACCAGGGATAACATGTTCGGTTGCTATTCTCATATTTTAAAAAGTATATTCCTAAATTACTCTGCCTCAGATTACTTTTAACAGATGTCTGTAGAACTAATTATGTCATATAAAAAGAGGTTTAGTTCATCAGAGAGATTTTTTCTGTTTGAGTTTTACCATTAAGTTCATCTAACTATCTATGTGTTTTTGAAATTTTAAGGTATACAAAAATTTCTACATAATAAAGAATAAATATATTTTTCAAATAGAAGAAACCTGAAAAAAATACTGAAAAAATAGTATTTCCTAAATCATTATAAATGCATAAAGCAAATTTCTGAATCACTGTCATCCTTCATTGTGCTAAATTTTCTATTTGGAGCGAGCTAGGGAGGTTTATCTTATAAAGTATTCTGTTTGATTTTTTTGACTTGTAATAGATTTGGTGTAATTTACTATTGTACATGGAGTCAAGAGGAGGTAGATGATGTGCTTCAAATACAGAAACAGAAAATTATTCTCCGAAGAATAAATAGCAAAGTCATTTGAAAAAATCAAAACTTTTGTGCCTAATACTCTTGAGAGAGGGACTCCAAGCTTCAATCTTGTCTTGTGTTCTTTGGAAGCAGAAATTTCCCAAAAATCATTGCCTTCCACTTTAAAAGTTTTCTTTCCAAAGAGAAATATTTTGTAATCACCATTTGACCAAAATGTTTTTTAAGATAACTTTATTTTCTAATCTCAACCTCCACTGGTGCAACTTGAGCCCATTTACCCCTCTGCTATAACTTGCTATTTGAGAAAAGTGAATAACACTTCCTAGAACTCTGGTGTGAGCAAAACCAGTCATCTTCTGAGCTTCTTCTTACAGATTTCCTTTTTCTTTCTTTGTCTGTATGATCCATCTTTTGTGGCAACTCAGGAAAAGCCTGACATTGATGGGCATGCTGGCACAGTCACAAAATGGTATAGAGGGAAAACTTACAGACTTTAAGCAGAAATGTAAATTAAAGTATCTATAAGGAGATGACAAAAATACCCAAAAACATTATGAGGTACCAGCACATGGAATACTAATTGAAGATTGGTGTGTTTCAAGGAAGCTATGGCAGAAATGAAAAGGTCAAGGGAAAGGCAATTAAAATGATTAAAAATATCTCACTTTCAAAGGGATGCCAGCCTACAAGACTGTGATGCTTGTAATACTCTCAGGCTTGCTTGGGGCTAGAGATCACAGAAATTAATCTGTGAAAGAACAGATGAATGACTGGCAACTAGCTAGCGTTAATTTCCACAACATCACAAGCAATCTTCAGTCAGGAGCTGATCTGGTTTCATTCCTCTTATGTAAGACCCCTGAGCCTGGAGTTTCTTGTCCCCAGAGCAACCGTAGACATCTGTACATATACATGTAGAAAAATATGTGTTTCAGATGTCTGCAGTTGGAAATTTTCAGTTCTAACAAATAGAGTTATTATTTTTTATGAACAAAGAGCAATAAGAAATCATGGAGATTAAACTATACAAGTAAGAATTTATTCTGCCCAAACAAGTAGTGTTACATGTGGGAAATATTCATAAATCACTATTGATTTCACTTTTGCTTCTGACTTATTAGATTTACACACTTTCAGTTAAAATGTCATGAGTGTAACAGATAAAAGCACCCTGAAGGAGTTCAGGAATTTACTTTATTATGTTGCCTGTCCAATGAAAATTTCTTTCTTTGGAGAAGCAAACTCTACTGCCTTAGGTGATAAAGCAACCTTACCATACTCCATTTTGTAACATTATGCAGACTATTATTCAAATCAAATTATTGAATGGGTAAAACCATCATCATTAAATATTAAAATACTACTGAGGCTCCCAGGTGTGAAAAGAAGAATAATGGAGAAAAAAATAAAAAGAAAACACTTATTCATGGTGAGCTGTGACTGATTCAACATGCCTTTAAAGGGTTTCTTTGTTTAGGAAGGGAACTTGATTTGAGATATCTGGCTCATTGAAACATTTCTCTTTCCACTTGTTGTAAACTTTAAGTGTTTTAGTGTCTTTACTTTCCAAACTATGATTTCTTAACTCACTTCATTGATTCTGACTGCTTTACACTGTTTTTCCTAATTACCATTTGAACTTGAGGATTTGTTTTCATATCAAAAAACATGTATTTATTGGTGAATTTGAAAATCCCATGAGTGTAAATTTGCGAATCCCACAAGCTTAAATTTTAGAATCCCGTAATAAATTTTAGAATCCCATAAGCGTACTCTTCTTTTTTTTTTTTTTTAATAGGTATAAGGAACTTGTTGCTATAACAAAAAGAAAAGGAAAAAGGAATGTATTGCTATTACCAAAAAAGGAAAAAAAGACTTGGATCATCTTCATAGCTAACCAGCTAGTGTGATCTGTTTGTGTATTCTTATGTAAAAGTATCTGGTATTACATATGGACTTAGTGATCCAAAATCATGAAGTCAGAGCTGCCTTTAATCTCTGAGTGTCAGGTAAAATGAGATCAAAGTTAGCAACCAAAAATAGGAATATATCACACAATTTTAACAAAAATTGACTTCAATAAATGAATCACTTTATCAAATGGTGTAGTAAAGCCCTCCACCTCCTTCCCTTCCATTTTTGAAGCTATTAAATTGTGAAATTGTGTATCTCTGAATACACCATTTATTTCAGCCGCAGTTCTTAAGCCACATAAAGGAATTACTGGGTGAATTTCATTCCTTGTGACAGAATCAGTCACACAGACATATGTTCAATAACTGTTCATATGGCAAATTTACTGAAAATACTTATTTTTGTAGTTGTGAAATAATATCTCAATTTAACATGAGGTGCTTAGAGTGGTAATTTAAAACTATTTGATCCAAATGCTGCAGTTTTCACAAAATCAGAAGTCTAATTAATTAATAATTAATTTTCTTTTTCAGTAGAGTACCAAAACAGAAGCTCTGTGCTTCGTAACTTTATGAATATAGACTGAAAAAAACCAGATTAATTTTATTTTTAAGTTTATTTTCAGGGGTTGTTAATGAAAATTTTTAATTCTTTTGAACAAAAAGCTATTATTTTCATCCTTTCCTATGTATTTTAATTTGTAACTCTTACATTACAAGAGAAACCTTCAATATTTCATAATACACACTCTTGAGAGGAAATAGGTGGAATTTTTTAAGAGAGTGAACCTTATCAACAACCTGAAGTTGTTTTTATTTTGCTTTGAAATGGCTAGTCCAGTTATGCAATTTTTAATAATATTGTTTGAATTCATTAGAAGAAAATCCCTAATCACTTAGGAAGATAAAACTTTTTTCCTTTCTTGTCTCTTTCATTGATGACCATTAGATCACCTCTTGAAATTTTGAAAATTATAGTTTCTTTTCAACTAATATTTTCAGAACGATTGCATTTCATATTTTAGTAGTTATGGTCTCTCAGAAATCCTCCCACAGTGAAAATTATATGCACCATCAAAAAAAATAAAAAAACATTTTTTCTCAATATAACCATACATTTTAAAATCCTGTTTGATTTTTTCTGCACATAAATTTTAATATATGAGGTTAGCAGTTAACAGTATTGATTAATTTGTTTTGTTTTGTTTTGTTTTCTTGAGAATCCATATACCATTACAGTACAGTATTGATCTTTGCCCAAAGCAAAATCAAGCAAATTGATTTCACAAGCCACAAAATCTATCATGATGTTAATATATTACTAATTGAAGAAGTGGTTAAATAAGTGAACTTCACAGTAAACTCAGGAGTTCAGTATGCTTCAAAACCCAAAACTCTGGTAAAAGAAATTGCACCAGCAAATTTAGTTTTAATGCAGGAACAGCATTATCCATATATGAGCTGGATCAGTGTAAAGAACACAATATTGTCTCGGTGTCATAAATGCTCTCCCTCAAAGTGAGTGTAAACATGTGGAGTGTGACATTCCTAAACTTTGACCAGAAATCATTGGAAACTTAGGTGACAGTGAATATAAAATCCTACCAGCTTCTCAGATTACATGTAGAGAAGCAACCTTTCTTTCCCCTCTCCTCAAAGATGAGCTGTCTAACTCATCTTTGTTGTCAGGTTATGGTAATGAACACTAAACAACATTTGATACAGAATGATGGCCTTACAGATATTTTTCCCTCATTCTAATCCTCCAATATATTCCATTAGAAAACTTCTTCTGAAGATTCCCACACTTTCTGTTCTGCCTCATGCCAGTATTTTAACTTATCTATTGCTTAACATTATTGACAAGGTAGGAGAAGCTGAGTAGGTTCACACAGCTGCTCTAATATAAAAATGGATAAACTAATATGTAAAGCCTGTGGTGCAGGAGGAATAACTTGTGTGTCCTTCCTAGACTCCTTATCTGCATGCTAATTCTATCAGTTGGGCAAAAAGTCAGAAAGTTTGTTTGTAAAGATCCTGTAACCTTCATTGTTGCCTTGAGCAGCAGTGAAGAAGTTGACAGATTGCTGGTTCCTATTTGTAGTCAGCAAAACTCCTTTTATATCTCATTCTCTGCCAGAAGAGAAAAGGAAGCTACTCAGTCAAGAAGATATAGTACAGCATTCAGGAAAGCAGAAAAAGAAGTGAGAGACAAAGGGTGCTGATTGCCAGGGTTCTTTTTTCCCAAGGAATTGAGTACAGGCAGAAGTAAGTTAGAGCTCAGAATAGTCAGGGCATGTGAAGGAGAATCACAAAAAAGCACTACTTATATTGATAAAAACCCTCTGCAATTCATGTCAATTTCTCTTGCTGCAAAAGTGAATCTATTTTTGTCTTCTAAATACTGTGTGATTTTTCAAATCAAACTCTCATTTCAATTTTTAAATTTCTTTCTCTTTTTTTTCATGATTTTTTAAAAATAAATCTTATAACATCACTTTTATGCCTTCCTGACTTTTTGCATTTCTTTCCTTTTTTGCCCTGTAACTTTTAAAAGATCTTCTTTAGTTTCAGAAGCATTAGCAACTTTCAAAATTACAGTCCTTCACTAGATTCTTTGTCACAGAAATAAAATAGAGGACTTCAGTCCTTGTTTAATAAAACCTCAGTTTCTTATCAGGATAAAAATCAGCAAAGAATCAGTTTCCACATCCTAAGGAATCTTAGACATTTGTAGACAGTTTACTCTTAAATTTAGAACGCAAGATAAAATTTATTTGTAGAACTCAAAAGACCAGAAGAGACACCAGCAAAGGGAGGTTAAAGGAATTTATGCACTTCTATATGCTGACAACCACTTGTGTTAGGCAAAATTTCTTTACCGAAAGGGGTGTCAAGCATTGGAACAGGCTTCCCAGGAAAGTGGTCGAGTCACTATCCCTAGATGTGTTTAAAAGATATATGAATGGGGCACTTAGGAACATGGTTTAGTGGTGGACTTGCCTGTGCCAGATTTACAGTTGGATGCATTGATTTAAAGGTCTTTTTCAGCTTAAATGATTCTATGATTCTACTCCCTGCCTCCTTGTGTCTGCTGCTTGTTCCACTGAGACCCTGCCAATTAAAAGACCTTCATTGACCTTGCCAATTAAAGGCATAAGACTTCTCTAACTGCCTAAGCCCCTACATGATAGCAGTTTTTGCCTCTTCAGCTCTTGCTTTACTTAATTATCTCTGTCTCCTTGAGAGAGGTTTTCATAGACAGATAACACAAGTCTATTTATTCACTATTTTCTTTTACTTTTCTGTTCTTCCCCATTTATGGGCCTCAAACTTTATTTGATGCATCTTGAATGTTAGATAAGTTCTTGCGTATATGTTATCACTATGACTGAATTCCATGAAATGCATGTAATTTCAACAGAAAAGAGGCCAAGTCTGAAATGCTGTAAATTAATATTGTTATCAATATAATTTGTGCTATAATCTGTCATACATAGATAGACCTTATTTTTCTTTTATTTGTATGCTAGTATATAGATGTTATATACTAGCATATATTTTTATGTTTAATATATTTAATATAATAACATATGTTTTATGTTTATAATATAAAATAATATGAAATCAATATTTTAAACAATTGAGCTATTTACCTTAAAATGTAGGAAAATTCACAAGATACATGTAAAAAAAATTCAAACTTATAAAAGGATTTTTAAGGAGGGAATGCCTGTCTGTTCAATGAAACTGTAGAAGACAAAACAAACACTAAGATGCTTACATTGCATTAAGTAACATTTAGTTTAGATATCAGAGAACCTTTTAGTAATTTCAAGCTTAGGGGAGCAGTGGAGCTGCCTGGGCAAGCTGTGAAATCTTACATGGGTCTTTATAAATTCCATCCTGAGCATCTGCTAAAAGTCACATAAATATTGTTCATTCCTAGAGGCATACCTTGCACTAATGACCTTCTGAAGCCCCTTCTAGTTCTGTGCTATCCATGTCTATTTGGGGGAGAGAGAAGGGAGGGGAAGAGAAGGGAGGCGAGGCAATGAGAGGCAAGGCGAGGTGACCTACAGGAGTGGCTGCTTTGAGAAGCTTTCCTCATGCCCAACAGAACCAAATTCCAGGTGGATCCAAGACAGACCTGCTGCAAGGCTGAGCACATCAGTGACGGTGGCAGCCCCTCAGGGATAACTAATTTAAGAAAGGAGAAAAATGTTCCACAACAGCCTCCTGAAGAGAGGAGTGAGGCACAGCCCTGCAGACACCAAATCAGGGAATAGAGAGGGTGAGGAGGTGCTGCAGGCATCAGAGTGGATCTTCCCCAGCAGCCCATGGTGCAGACAGCCCATGGTGAGGCCGCTGTGCCCCTACAGCCCATGGAGGCCCTCAGTGGACCTGCAGCCTGCGTAGGGTCCCTGCTGGATCTGATGGATGCCCAAAGGAAACTGTGAGCCCATGGTTCAGGCTTCTGGCAGGACTTGTGGCCCATGGGAAACCCACACTGGAGCACTTCATTCCAGGGGGACTGTGCTCTGGAGAAGGGATCCATGCCTCCTGCCCACGAGAAGGTTCCAGTTTGGAGGAGTTTACAGAGGAACACCTATGAAAATTATTTTGTCTCCTTTTTTATCTTCAGTGGTGATTAACGCTTTTCTTTTCAATTTATTTACTTTTTGATTGATAATATGTAACAATGTATCTTTTTGCAAAGCATTAAGGACATTCTCTTCAGCATTTCTTAGCTGTTGTTTGATTCAGTTGTTTCTTTTATAATGTTGTTCTACATGGCTGATCCAGAATTTAAACGGAAGTTAAACATTAAAGATGACTATTAACCATCTGTTAGCTAAACTGATACCGTGCAATAGTTAATCTGGGTTTTTTTGTTAGTTGTTTTTTGTCTTTTGTTTTGTTTTGTTTTGTTTGGTTGTTGTTGTTGTTGTTGGTTTTTGTGTAATAATTAACTTCTATTTAGCTCTCTTTACTGGTTTTAGTAATTATAATTTTACTGTGAAATATACAGTTCACTTCTGAACAATTGGCATCATATTGCACTTTTGGTACTAATTTTCACAATCACTTCTTTTGATTTTTCATTCTAGGTATGGGTTTCACAATTTTAGATGAGCTTAAACTGTTAGTACTTCCACTTACTCTACACTTACATAAAACAAAGATAGGAAGAGACAGGATGTTATTTGAGGATTTAGAAGGAGCTGGAATAAGTAGCTCTATATAAAGGAACAAATTGAAGAAAGCTTTTCCTCAAACATCTGTCAGACTGAAAGACATTAAGGCATGACAAAGTGCAAGAAAATTTTCTGCAAAAAAGTTATAGAAGCATGTTTTCCTATGAAAATGGTACACAATTTACTATTCTGCAGTATTTTCAGCTATTATAGGATAAATAAAATCTACTTGATATACTATGGGGCAGAGAAATTTGGGGATGGGGAAGAAAATTGCAAACTTGTAGGTTTTTCCAGACTGATATAACCCCCGAAACTGGCTAAAAAATGCTTCTCATCTTTATTCATGTTGAAGTATGCTTACAGTGATGAATTAGTCATCACATAAGAAAATCAAAATCCCAATTTATCACTTCCATGGCACCAATACAAATGTCAGGGCTGCTTAGTTAACCACGAGGAATAAACATTTATGAATGAAATCTATTGGCTAGAAACAGTGCAGTATAGCCATTCCCTGTGAATGAACTGAATTGCATCCAAGGCATATATAGCTCTTTTGGCATGAGTTTCTGTTTCCAGCAAAAACAACCCTTGAAAGCTCATGGTAGCATTCTTAACTAATTGCTTAATTTTCTAATTATCAATATTAGCTAATTGCTTTGGCCTGCAGCTAATACTAGCTGGTTTTACCATTCTTCACAGTCCTGTGAATTGAGTTGTACTCTTTTGAAACTGCCTACCGTAGTAAAATCCCATAAGAAAAGCAATGCAATGGCTTCCTTTATCCTACTCAGCTTCACTTCAGAAACAAATTTATTTTGTCTGTGTGCTTGTAGCAGGGTGAGAGTGTATATCTATAAAATTTTGTCAAATCTGTACACGTGGAAATATTTTGTTACTTTCAGTTGAAGCCCATGACACAAATTACTTGTCTCTACTTTTGCACTGCCTATATGCCTCTTCTAGCCCAGCCAAACAGTAAATATTATTACTATAATAATTACTGTTATAATATTATAACAGTAATTATTAATAAAACAACTTAACAATTCTTCTCACAACTCCAGTGTGCTGCATTGCTGGAGGAATTCAAAAGACATTTGAGTTTCAAAACAAGATCTTACCGCTTTGCAAGGAAGATAATTTTTATATCTTAGTGTAATTGCTCAGGCAATTGATTAGTTGAATACATCTCTTCTTGTTTTATTGTTAGCTAAGTATCCAATTATCCTAAAGTATCCAAAGCATTCTACTAATTTTCTGTGGTAGATATAGTGTATTGTAATAATGAAGTTAATGCAAATAATTTTAGAACGCTAATGTTGTTTGACTTAGAAATTATATTCTACTATTTTGAGATTTTGGGGGGCAGTTCAAGTGTGATTTTTCTTTGCTGTACATTGGTTAAATTTTTTTGGTCATCTTTTCCTATAAGGACACACTTGGCTATGTAAACCCTGACAAGGACAAATTGTAAGAAATTTCACCATTAAAAGCTTTATGACAAATCTGCTAAGCCATTTTTTATTTTCCCCACATATCAGTCTCTTTTATTAATTTATTTTATGTATGTTGTCTGCAATTTTTTTAGACTTAGACTTCTTTTAAGCAGATATTCTTTCTGTTCTTAATGTTCTTTCACACTCCATTCAGTCATTACTTTTAATATTTCTGGATAAATATCAGCAAAGTATAAGTAAAATAAATCAGACACTTGCTTACTATTAAGAAGTAATGTGGGTCCTGATGACATACTACCTGGAAATTCTAGTTTATACAATTCTTCAACGACAAAAAATTTATAGGTTTCTGAATTATTATATAATAAATTATTTGGTAACTGTGGGCCACTTAGTGTTCTCATTACTTTATATATTTATACCAAATATATGTATCATGTTTTATATATATGTTTGTGTGTGTGTGTATGTAAATTTGAATAAATATATAAAGCGACAACAAATATAGAAAGTTTTTCCCATTTTAATGGTTTCCTTTCAGTACCTGAACTAGACCTGTGATGAACTTCTTCATTGTGTCTTCAGTGAAGATTTGAAATATTCAGATAGTTGGAATTTTTCCTTTCCAGGCCTTCCTCTGAGCATTTAAAGTAGGGTTCATTTCACACAGTGTTAGATGTTTAATATACAGATGTGTACTTCCAAGTGAATTATTCTAAATTCACTTATAGTCAAAGACACAATTAAGTTGTCTTAGTTAATGTTTTCTCTTATCTGCTGTAAGCATCCTCAATAAGGTGAGACAAAATGCTCTCTATCAGTCTTCATCTCTCTAAACTGTCTAGAGATACATCTTTGGTTCAATAATTAGACAAATCCTTCCTCTAACTTCCCTTCTTGGTCTTTCTAAGCTGGTGAATTTTTGCCAGAAAATATGACAATAACCCTGACACGGAGTTTCACACACTTTTTAATCATCTGTAAAGATGATCAAAATTCTATCAACGATTCAAGTTCTTGCACTTCACCTTTGTTAGTTCTTTAAATATTTTGTACAAATGTAAATGATTGTGATTTTTTAGCAAGCTCACAGAAACAAGACCTGTATTTAAACAGGTAGTTAATAAAACACTGGTCCACACAGGAACCTGGAAATCTAGGGGAAAATAAACTAAGTGTTAAATCCTATATAATGAACAAATTTATTTTCCATGCACAAATACTAACTAGTTGAAGTAACCATATTTTATTTAAAGTGAAAAAACCAGAAAATTTGGCTAAATAGGTGCAACAGCCAGTACTAAACACATCCCTCACTACTCTCTGCACTAGTGAAATAACTGCTGGCAAACTGCTGCTTCCTCACCTTGCAGTGACAGCCCCTCAGACAGGGACTGTACAGCCTTTCCAGGCCACAAATCCTGGTCTGGACTGGCAGCACTGCTGAGACAGGAGCTGCTTCCCCTCGTGCCTCTCTTGCCTCTGCACCAGACCTCCCATGACCTGACCCTTGTCCCAGGCTGTGCTCTCCTTCTCAATCTGCTCAGCACTTGCTGCATTCCCACCAGCAGCTCTAGCTAATTCTTGCAATATTCCTAAACATATTTCTTGTGCTTTTTCTCTGGTTACAATAAATTTATTACTTATGACCGGCAGTTTATAGAAAATAGAAAAATATTAGCAGACTTGACTGTCTTGTAGCTCAAGGGAAACTAAACTGCAATCTTTCTTCAGAGCTCAAGACGTCCTCTAAAAGTCTCTGATCTGTTTTCTTTCTGCTCCAGACTCTCACTTTTATGTTCCTTGGAAGCTCTTGCTTTCTATAAGAAGGCATATAAATACTGCCCAGACTTTACCACATCAAGGAAATTACCATTTTTAAAAATAATTTCTGATATACTTTCTTTTTTTAATAGAAGTGCCTCCAAATGTAATGAAAGAACAAACGGAAAGCAATATCTTATCCCCACCTATTGGTTTCCTTCTGTTTAGTTGCCTTTGTCCCCAGTGGACATCACCAGAGCAGAATTTCTTGGACATACGAAAGGGTAGAAAAGGAGAGTTGGGAAACCTGCTTTGTCCTCTGGGCCTGAATCATCGGACTTAAATTTTCTCATTACTTTAATTAAAGAGAAATTTTCCAGAATAATCTCTAGATAGATGGCAGTAATTTAAACCAAAATTTATAGATCAGTAAATTTTCTTTCCTTCCTTTTTATTAATTTTTTCCTTTGGCCCTGCTGCTATTGTACAATGTCAGGAAATAGCCTTCCCATTCAGCACAGAATAATATTTTTACTGATCCTTGAAAAATAGCTGCTATTTGGCTATGACTGGGTGTATTGCTAAAAATACCAATGTGCAAACAGCTATTAACCTTTTAAAATTGTGCTCCACACCTAATGGCATTTCTGTTTGAAGCTTTAAAAGCTGAAGTTAGAATCTAAAATACTAAATCAAACCAAACATGAAAAACAGAGGTATTATGGACCTAACTTTAAAAAACAAATAAAGAATCACACAAGTCGCTAGTTCAGAGAATCTAGCAGGTGATTGTTTTTTTGTGGGGTTTTTTGGGTTTTTTTTTAACCTGTTTTAACCACTGGAGAAGATGGAAAAATAATAGGAACTGGGGTTATACTAAATCTATATTTAGAATTTATTTGGTAATGTTTTAAAGAGTAGCAGAGGCAGATGTTATATGGCCCCAATGATCATCCTTGTCTTGAACGACATCTACGTGACAGAATTGGGAAACCTTATAGAATCCATCAATATTAAACTTTCAGGTGGGTTGAGATTGTTTGTCCACATGAGGTCTGCCTGAAGAAAAATAAAACTTTGTCTGCATGTATAGTGAAAACTATTTTGAGCTATATTTTATTTCTTAACGTATCACTCCACAAATGCACAGTAACGAACATGGAAATAGAAACATGAAGTAATAA
Organism: Melozone crissalis; assembly: GCF_028551555.1. Lineage (NCBI taxonomy): Eukaryota > Metazoa > Chordata > Aves > Passeriformes > Passerellidae > Melozone > Melozone crissalis. The sequence goes on along the minus strand of NW_026535791.1, from coordinate 52,651,435 downwards.
TTAGGAGCTGTATTTATGCTTTGCGTTTTTCCTGTGCTACCAAGCTGTGGAAGGTAAGACCTTCCCTTAGGACCTCTAAGTTCAGTGAGTAAACCTTACACTCAACACTTTTGAAATCAACAAAACTCTTTTGACTGCCCCATATTTTTTTTCAGGTTAATGCTATCTTTCTTCAACAGCCTACCAGTTCCTGTATCAAATCAGTACAACTGTAGGAAATCCAGTCACATTTGGGTTGTAAAATAGCCAGATCAGATATGATTGGTATATTGAATTATCTGGATTGCTGTAGCTGAAAAGAGAATAGTTTATCTTGTCTTAGATTAATTTCCTCACATCCTGGGGATCCTATGCTAAGGAGAGAATCGCTGGCCATTTTGTGGTAGGAAAAAATATTCAGTGTTCAAGGACAGTTTGCTTTTACCAGACAGGAGCTGGCAGAATGACTCACAAATTACAGTCATGATGATATTTGCTGTCAACAGACTTGACACTGCAGAGGATGTGACAGTGATTCTTTGAGAAAGATATGTCATGAAAGTGAATTTTCCCAAAGTAAAGGTACTTATAAACATTTATATCTATGATTCTGTGCCTGTGTATGTATTTTTTTAGGATATATTATTCCTTCTTGGAAGGCAGAGGTTAATAAGGCTAAAATAGAAAGGGAATAATTGCTTCCTCCTCCCTCCCCCACCCCAGGCACTTTGCTTAGCCCTTGAAAGCATCTTTGGTCCAGTCCCAGAGGTCATTCTGAATCTTGATAAATATAAAAGAAATTGTTTAAATACAGATAATTACAGCCAAGCAGTCGTCTTTCAGAACAGTCTTCCTATTGATGCTGGTTTTCTAAAATATTTTCTAGTAGCTTTTGAAAATGACTGCACATCACAACTACCTTACCCAGAAACCCACTGAGAAGAATCTAACCTCTGAAGAATTAAAATAAGCCCTATTTTTTTACTCAATTTAAGTCTAAAAACATAGATTTAGAAATACAAGTAGGACACAATCCACTTAAACCCTTCCCATAGTGGTTTCACATTTTTTCCTGTTTGTGTGACACTGAGTGAACCATGCTAAACTAGCCTGTCCCACTGCACAAAATGCTGGGAATTTGCATTATGTTCTTCCCAAACAGAATTAAAATTAATGTTAATTTCAGTTGTTTATTTCATATTACATTCCATATCTTAGAAGTGTCCAAGAACATATATCATGCTCTCCCTTTTTCCTCCCATTAGAAAGAAAAAGCTATGCATGATGCCAGAAGCCATTCAAGGTACACCCTGAAGGGTTTATTTTGGATCCTTTTTCTGAGGTAAAAAACTTGCACATAACTTGCTGGAAAAAACATGTAAGGTGAAAGACACATATAGATACTTCAAATCTAGACAAATATAGATACTGCTACTGCAAAACTCAGAGTTATCCTGCAATGTACTTAATTAGCATATATTAATAAGTGCAATTGCATAAAAAAAGGAAAAAATAATGATCAGTTCTGACATTGAAATAATTTGGTTGAAGTCAGCCTTTTTTACTGATTGAGACAGAAATTGATTTTTGAACAGAATATGTTTCAAGGCTTTGTAAATATAGCAGTACCCTGTTTCTTCTCTTGTTCTTCACTCTGCCCCTTCCTTTAATTTATATTTGAATAGTCCACATTTCCCTCTTATTGTAAAGGAATACGGTAATCATTTAATATAGAAACATATTTTTGCTAACTTTTTGGCTACTGATTTCAATATCAGTTAATCTTATATTTAACACTTTTTTCACCATAATGACTTGTTGAATATGTTCCCTGTGAAACAGGTGAACATGGTTAAAAGATACAGCAAAGAAAAAAAAAATTATCTAATGTTTTAATGGATTGCAGGGAAAAGCTGCATTATATAAATTCATATGGTTTTCTTCTCTCTCAGACTTCAAATATATTTCGTTTACAGTGTTCAAAATTCTGCCCATGCCTCTCTGACAATCAAACAGGGCCTATCAAAGTCATTCCAAAAGACACATGCAGGCGAAGGCAAAGTAAAAATATTTTTGTATCAGATAATAGGAGGACACAAACCGAGTCTTATTTTACTTTATTCAACATTCATATTATGATCAAAATTATATAAAGAAAATGCTGCTAGTGAAACATGTTTCAGAAAAATTGTCCAGGGTCAGGTTTTTCTTTCCTCAGAATCTGCTTTTTTATAGGGGTAGTTTATAATCTGTCAGCTTTTATTTTCAAATTTTACCTCACAATATGAGGTATCAAATATTTGGTATACTTAAATCTGTTTGTGCCATTGCTCTAATATTTATGGATGTAATTGTCCATTTAAATTAGGATGACATGAATGTACCTCAATTTTCCTGAAGTGTTTTACTGGAGTACACTTCAATGTTGTGATAAAGTGAGTACTACCTACTACATTTTCACCAGTTTTTTCTGTATCTTCCCTACTGGAAAGAAGCATGTCTAAAATTGGTTGGTCCCCATAGCTGATGTTTGACACTGTGAGAAGCTGGGCAAATGAGAAGGGCAAACATTCACAGCAGTGAATTTAAGCTCTTCCTTGTCAGAGGACTACCCTTGGTATCAAAGTTACCTCGAGAAAAAACACCACAGAAGACAGATCAGATTGAGAGAGTTAATCATTATGCTGGCCTGGAGAGAGTTCTCTTAACTCTCAAAATATTTAATTCTCTCTAAGCACTGTCAATTTGATATAGCATCAACTACTCCAGCATTGTTGAGAGGGTAAAAACTAACTAAGCATTCTAAGAATATAATCCTGTAGCAGTGAGTCCACCCAATGGAATTTTCATTTAAAAAAAAAAAAGCAAGCAACTCATATTTGTGGAAGGTGAATATGTAACCATCAGAGAGACAAGCCATGTGAATGACAATGTGTCTTTGTCATAGTCCAAAAAAAAGACAGGTGGATATACAGACATGCAAAACCAGCTTTTAGGTAAAGGCAGTTCAACCATATATTTTGTTATATTAAACACTTCAGTTAAAAAACAAACAAACATGGTATTTGCAGTGTCTGCAACAGAATATGAGTATTTATTTTTTTCTAAGGGAGCTCCAAAGGTTTCGCACAGATTGCCAACAAACCCTGCCATGATCATTGGAGCCTAACACAGGATTTGGTCAGTCTACCTAGACTGCTTTCCAAACAGCTCTCTAACAACAGCCTCAGGACTTGACTCATTACATGTTCTTGGAAATACCCTAGAAGAATTTTCTTTGGCATAGACAGATGTTGAAGCACCTGCACTTTTAAAATTCATTAGTATGATGCTAGTCAGTTTGAAAAATTAAGTAAAATAAAAAAAGAAGAGCATGTTCTGAAACAGACATTTTTCTGATTTTGCATTCAAACAGAAAATTAAGCAATAGAAATTTTTAATGAATTAAAAATGTGGGGTTTTTTAATTTGACATAAAATCTCACAATTTTCATGTTTTATTTAATTTGGGGATTTTTGGCACTTTTTGTTAATTTGGTTTTTTGCTTGCTTTTTTTTCTCTCTTTGCTCTTTCCCTACATTTAACCAAAATGTTTCTTGACCTCAATGACTTGGTTTATCAAACCTGCTAAATCAACACCACTTTTCTAATGAAACATTGGCCAGATACGTTCCAGCAAAATGGTTTTAACAACATGACATTTAAAGGCTGTTCATACAAGAAACTACTATTATATGATAAAAAAAACATCATTATGTTCTTGTTCACTCACCCTTTCTCTGCTTTTGGTCATGTCATGGTTGCTATCACTCCATTGCTCTCTGGTTCTGGTCTGAGGGGCTCACACTCTGCAACTTGGTATCAGTCAATACTGTTTGGAGATTGGGAGCTGTTTACAATAAAGGATTAAATCAAATATCTGTCAGCAGTCTGAAAATCCATGCTCAAGCCAGAATGATTCACCTACACGGGTATATGAGACTCTGAAAAAATTCTTATGCCAAGGCTATGACAAACTACTTCAGTGGACCATAGTTCAATTTCTAAACTGAAAAAGAATTTAGGCTCCAAAATGCAATTGACTTCAGAATAATGAATGTGTGAGAAAGTAATTGGTGTGCAAGTCGAATATGGAAGAATTGTTTCTTTTGGTGAATGTTCAGTTCAATCTTCATTGCTTATTCCACTCCTGGTCTCCTGAGATGAGACTTCTTTCAGAGGTGCCAAATAAATTGAAAATGACTTGCAGTTTTTTAGAAGACAAGTACCCCTGACTTGTGTTGGATTTGAACAAGAGCAGAGACACTGAAAATAAATACCAAGATGTTCTATTAACAGCAATTTCCTGGAAAAAGGTACACACACCTATTAAACATGAATATTTGTCTATCTGATCCTAGGACTGCAGAGTAAGCTTATGTGTATTTCTGGAATTTGTGAAGCAAATTGTAATGCATAATGTCCATATCTCAGCAAAATATTATGCTGAGGTTTTTTTGCAGCAGAACTACTTATTATGTGCTTATTAGTATCAGCTGTAATAAAATTAATCCCACTGAAGGAAACCTTACTGGAAGAATATAATACAAAAGAAAATTGACAAGCAGCTGCCTCTTTTGGCTGAGCAACTCAATGAGCAGATTTCTAGGTGAACTTTTTTGAAACCATCTATGTGGCCTTTATTCTGTGGTTGGTTCTGCATGGACAGGTTCCACTTCTGCAGGAATTTTTTTACCTTCTAGGTTTTTAGAGATAAAGGGTTCAGACAAGGCCTGTGAGTCAGCTATCAGAGCTGTAATTGCAGGATTGGGGCTTTTATTGCTCTTTTTTCACCTTCTATATTTACAGGTACATAAACCTGGTTAAAACACTTGTTAATCAGAAACCTTATCTGCTGGCTTTAGAAGTACAGGACAGATATTTGTACAAGAGGGAACTTGCAAAATTGGTTAGAATACCTTGGATAGTGCTGAAGTTGGTAAGACACAGTAACATCTGTGATTCCATGTCTGTACAATTAGTTATGTCTGAGATAGGTAGATAGGTAGGCAGATAGATAGATATAGACACATCATTTCTAGGACATTTTACCTTTTATTTTTTTTCCCCTTAGCTTTTCTCGAAAGTAACATTTCATGTTATAATAAATGATCATATGGAAATTCCAAGAGTCTTTCAAGAAGTAACAATACATTCCAGGGTAATGACAGCGCAGTGAAAGCTCATTTTGACTTTCAATGCTCAGCAAGTTGCTCTCTAACAGATTTCCATTTAAAGATGTCATTAAAAAGCTGATTGTTTTAAATATATGATAGATAATATTCTCTATCTAAATAATTATTTTACAGATTTTTTCCTCCCAAATAGTTTTCATAAGGAAGATTACACACCTATCTCCTCACAGGAGAAAGAAATACGGATATGGATTTACAAATGACAAGAAAAATATTCTTAGCTATTCTTGTAATGATTTAGTTTCAGTTTCATCAAAAATTTAATAGAAATACATTTAGTAGTGGAATTACAGATCAGAGAATCATTGTTTTATATCTGCAGTACCAGCCAGAGCTCAGGAACTCCAAGACTTTAACTTTTCTTTTTTTGTCCATGCTTTGAAAAATTCAGGACTGCAAGGACATATCTCTTACCCCTTTTCGTTTCTGTTTTCTGAATTTTACTTAATTGCAGGGTACATCCAAAGAAGGGTTGCAATACATTAAATAGGAAAGAAACAGAAAATGTTGAAGAAAAATAATTAGAACTTTTTAAAATTGTTTTTATGATTGCTCAAATACTAGCATTTATAGAATGAAGCTGAGTCAGGGGAGGTTTAGGCTGGATATTGAGAACAGGTTTTTCTCCCAGATGATGGTTGAGCATTGGAGGTCCTCAGGGAAGTAGTCACAGGACCAAGCCTTTCAGGCACAAGGTGTGATTCTTGGGATATCCTGTGCAGGCCCAGGAGTTGGATTTGATGGTCCTGATGGGTCTCTTCCAACTCAGTATATTCTATGATTTTATAGTAAGCTAGAATGGCTCTTGTGCATTTACAGTTTTGCCCTCAGCCAGTGAGTCCAAAAATGAATTTTAGCAGCCAAAAACTGGTGAAAAACAGGGAAGCTAGGATTAGAATCTATTCCATGTGTACCTCTTCAATGCCAAAAAAAAATGGGGAAGCAAATACATTGCTATGGTATCTCTCCATTATCAGACAATCCCCCCTTTACTGAACTAATCCTACTGTGCCTGTTAAAATGGCTTTATGGCTTTAATATACTGGAAAGTTAAGACCAGTTGGAGTCTGGAGATTTGGAACAGTAAAACCTTTCCAGATGGAAAAGCTTCTATGATATATCAGGTTTACTCAAGCAACATACACAACCTTTTCAAGAGAAAAAAAACCTAATAAAACAACCCTCTAACCCCCCAAAAAACCCAACCAAAACAGCAAAAGTGAGGAAAAAGAAAAGCAAAAGGGAAAGGAAGACATTTAGTATTTTGATTTTTCATTAAAATTTTTAATTTCACATTTTCATTTTGGGTATAGGATTAAAAACTTCAGTAAAAGAGGTCACTGGAGAGAAAGAATTTTCTCAGAGACACACAGAATGGTTTGATCATCATTCAAATACTGAACTAAGAGTGTTTACTTGCCCACAAAGAGAATATTTTGGTGTTCTCCCAGTTTAAAAAAAAATTGAAACATTAAAAATAATTCCTTTAAATATAGGAATGAGTGTGGCAAGGACAGCTAATTTAGATGGAATGCAACTTTGAACTGTTTAAAATAGATTGAAATTTGAATTTTGAATTTTAATCTTGAAATTTGTGTTAATTTCTTCCATGGGATGATCCTACATTCCTCTTACAAGCACAATACTGAAATGTACACACTTATATCCAAAGTTACTACAAATTAAATCTAGCAGGAACCAGTCCTGTGTGAATCATACAAGTTACAATGGTTTTACCCCAGTCATCAACCAAGCTCCTTGCAGCTGCTTGCCCACTCTCCCACCAGCAGGACTGCAGAGAGAATCAGAAGGGTGAAAGATAGAAGAATTGTGGGTTGAGATAAAGACAGATTAATAGGGAAAGCAAAAGCCACTCATGCAAACTAAGCAAAAGAAGGAATGAATTCACTGCCTCCCATGGGCAGGCAGGTGTTCAGACATCTCTGGGAGAGCCAGGCCCCATCACACACAATATGACATCATCACTCCGAATGTCACCCTCTGTCTTCCTCCTTCCCCCAGGTTTATAGACTGCGCATTATTTTATACGGTATGGAATATTCCTTTGCTCATTTTTGCTCAGCTGCCCTATCTGTGCCTCGCCCCATCTTTGCATGCATGCCCCCATCTCCTCACCAGTGTTCCAATACAAAAAAAGCTGAAAAGGCCTCAGCTCTGTGCAAGCACTGCTCAGCAATAACAAAAGTACCTCTATTATCAACCCTCTGTTCAGCAAAAACCCAAACCACAACCTTATAACAGCCACTGGGAAGAAAAGTACCTTTAACCCAGCAAAACCCAGCACAGTCTGTAAAATCATATATTTCTGTTTTGCACTGGGATTAAATGGAAAGAAAGTAAGCTGCTCCCATATCATTCATTGTGAAGGAGTCGTCATATGGGTGAGTTGTTGCTCATCATCCCTACTGCATCAATAAATCTTCATTTTATAAAGGGTTGTCAGAGCCTATCACTATTTGGATGACATCACAGTGAACGCAGTGACTAAAAATATAAAAACATGTTAGAAGACTTCCTCTTTGCATGCTGTATTTACCTTTTAAATGGAATCAAATGCTGGTGGAGTGGAATTTTCAAACCCAAACCCTCACTTTCTCTTTGTAAGGAATGTTATTTTACCTTGCTATGGTAAAACATGTATTTATGGGTAATCAGCTAGCAAAACATATCTTTACGTTTCACCCTTAGACCACTGATATAGTGAAACTCTAAGTTGCTTATGATGGAAGGATAGTTTAGACGTATCTGTGATGGCTATTGTGGCTGAACCCTAGCCAGGAACTAAGTGTCATGCATCTGCTCACTCACTCCCCTTCCTCCCTGGTGGAAAGAATAAGAGAATCACAAAAAGATGACACCCATGGGCTGGGGTAAGAATGGTTGGATAATTTAACTAAATTAAAATAAACTAGAAATAATAAATACTAATATTAATACCAGTAATTGCAGTGAACGAGAGGGAGAGAGGGAAATAGAAATAAAGACAGACAAGTGGTGCACAATACAATTGCTCACCACCCACAGACCAATACCCATCCCACCCTTGGCTCTTTGTGGCCCAATCTCCCCAGTTTATACACAGTTTGAAGAATCCCTTTGGCCAGTTGAAGTCAGCTGTCATGGCAATGCTCCCTCTCAGCTTCCTGTGCAGATCTGCACTGGCAGAGCCTGAGACACTGATAAGCCCTTGACTCAGGATGGGCATTGCTCAGCAAAAACTAAAACATCGGTGTGTTATCAACATTATTCTCATACTAAATCTAAAACACAGCCATTTATCAGCTACTAAGAAGAAAATGAACTATATTTCAGCCAAAACCAGGGTAATAACTTTGCACTAAAAGCTCACTAAACACTCAAATGACAAATGTGTAGTCACTCTAAAATCACTGAAACTGGACTAGGTAGTTTAACAGCTTCAGTACATTGACACAATGCTTCAGACACGGTGGTGTAGGAACGTGCTTTATACATCGTTTATGATCTCAACCACTCCTATTGATCTGAAGAACACAAGCTGAAAGCCTTGGGAAGAAGGAGCTATATGTTTCCAAATGAAATATTACCCCATTAAAAAGATATGGATCAAAAGTGTTACATTTAAAGGGTCTTTGCATATTTCTTTCTGGAGAAGGTGCATACAGAAACAGTACAAAAATCAGAGAAATTAGTAATGTGACCTATGTTATTAAAAAGCTGCTATCAAGATTCACAGAATATAAAAATATGCTGCCCATCTTACCAATATACTGAAATGACCTATATAAAATGACTATATCTATCCTTATTTCTCTCCTCTGGTGATAACAAATACAGATTGATGCATTCTATTTCTTGTGATAAAAGCAACAATATTGGCTGTAATGGTCAATTGTTAAAGGTACCATTCATCAGGTTTGAATGCTAAGGGCCAGCTGCCTTTGTACCTGACAGAGCAATACTGCAGTTCTGGGAGAGAAAAGAGGCTGTGATCAGCAGGAGGGGCTGCAGCATCAGAGGGGAGATGGTACCCATGGAAATAAAATACCCTGGCAGGCTTTCTAGAAAGAACACAGCCTGCTACACTGGAGACAGGTGAGAGGGAGAAGTAAGCTGTAGTGGCTGCAAAAAGCCTGAGCTGTAAAGGCTATGGCAGGCACTTCGTTTTCACATTCGTTCTTTTTCAGGAGAGAGAGAGAGAAAAAAAAAAAGGGGTAAGGTACAATGAAATTTGAAATATCTCTCTTCCAGAAAATTTGGACTTGGCAATATTTGCTTCCCTCACATTTGAGGGAAATAAAATTAGAGAAGAAAAAGGAGAAAAAACTGAGTATTACTGGCATCACCCATTCCTTTATGGTGGACATGTATCAATGAAGAAATGCAATCCTTTCCGAGGAGCAGTGGAATTGCACTGTGAATTTAGAGCAGGCAAAATGTAGTTAATAACTGAGCCAGATGGAGCTTCATCTGCTGGGGATTCACTTTAGAAATCGAGAAATTATTGGTAAATACGGGCTCTGTCTTTTTAAATTTAGGATCTTGGGAAATACTGACATCCAGTTTTGATGTTTAGCCAGAAGAAACAGTTACCTTGAGGGATAAGGTGATAGGAATGTTAATTTGAGCAGAGACATCAAAAGCTATTTGCATGCTAATCAAGTCAGCATTAGCAAAGCCTCTAAATTCAGTGTATATCAGCTGAAGTTCTCACATAAACAGGTTTCTGCCTCATAAATGCTTGAGTACAAAGCCATACAAAACTAAATTATTTGAAACATAATCTTGTACTTCGGCACTAAAGAACAATAGGGAGATGAGTTATTGAGTAAAAGATGAATCCTATCCTTAGATATCATAGTGTTTCTGGGAGCAAGAATACTTTTGAAAAAACCTCAGTGTAAAGTAAGCCATAGATTAATTACTGAAATCAGCCTTTCTTGACAATACAGTTTAGCATTAAATATTAATGCATTGAGAGAATGCAATGAAGGGAAAAAACCACAAAACCATGCCAATGATTTAAATAAATGGCAGTAGGGTTAGATTGTTTGCTAGTAGCAGACTCAGTCCCAAGAGTCATAAATCTACCACTGGCTCTCACTCAAAGGGCCCAGGAGGAGCAGGGGAGGTAAGTTTGAGTATTAGGGAAAATTCCTTCACTGAAAGGGTTGTCAAGCATCAGAACAGGTTGCCCAGGGCAGCTATTTAAAAAACATGTAGATGCGATTCTTGGGACATAGTACTGGACTTGGCAGGACCAGGTTAATGGTTGGACTCAATGATTTTTAAGGTCTTTTCTAATCTAAATGATCCTAACTGGCTTGGTGTAATAGAACTGGAGAGTACTGCAAATATTGTCATAAGAGTAGGCTTACAGTGTTATATTGGCTGCAACCCCTGTATCCTTGCTGTTGCCAACACTGCACCATCATCCCTCTGTTCCCAGGTTCTCCTGAAGGCCCAACTCAGTGCAGCTTTGAGGATGGCACATTTCCACGGTGCCACACGATTATTTTACTGGAACCGCATCGTGCATTGACATATGACCTGAAATTTGCTTGACATGACAGGTATATTGGGTAGGTAGTGAGTCCTGTTCTAAAACCCACAAATCTGTGCCCAAATCAAAGCCCAGACCTACCAGTTCAAACTGCAAGAAGGCGGACCCAGGTGAACAGGGCACTCCTGCAACTTACAGACATGCCATATCTGCACCTGACTGCTTGGCCATTATATGCAGTGTCTTGGGCTGTAGCTTTCACAAAGCACTCGAAATTAAATTTGGTATCTGTTACAACCCAAGATCACTCGGCACGTGTTTTAAAGAGACTTAGGTACTGCAGTTCCCTCAGCAGAGAATGGGACAAAACAACAAACTTCTCAGGAGGTTGAACAGCAAATTTTAATTGCAAACCTTTGAGAATAAGGTACTTGACAAATTTTAAAGCATCATCCAGTCTCAGTAAGGCACTTCACAAAGCACTGACTTAGCATACTCTAACTGATCCAACTTTAAGATACACAGCTTTTGAGAAGAGGAAGTTAGGAGGAGAAGGAGAGAGAAAGGAGAGAGAAAGAGATCAATAGTTACAGCCCTGAATCCATTGTGGTCTCAGCTGCTGTGAAGCAATGGGGTAGTTGAGACCAATGTCATGGCCTTTGCTCTGGTCTCCCCCCAGCTGGGATTTCAGTTGTGCCACTGGCTTGGTAGCAACTTTGAGATAGGATGTGAAGTAGTGCTCTGCCTAACCTATGCAGATCTTGCCCTGCCCTCCCCCCATATATTAGTTGTTTTGAGCCATAAATAATTTCTCCTCGGACCTACAGTATCCTTACTGGAGGGGTTATTATTTCAACTTTTCACTGTTCTCTTTATTAATTTTTCAGAAAAAGTCACATGTATTCATTAATCACAAAGCTTCAAATCAGTCAGGAGTACCATGGTTTTCATCATCTTCTGTCAAAAATTGCTATGAAGAAGAAAATATGACTTTTGTTATCCAGTTTATTCCAGATTAGTCTGTGTGGTCTGAGATGCACTGATGCAGTCAGGTAGCACCGGGCTGGGTGATGCCCAAAGGCAGCCTATAGCCAGGGACAATTGACCACTAAGAGACTGCAGCAAGTCCTGCTTTCTCATCTCATCACCTATCTGTCTCTCAGCAGAGACATAGCCTTCAAATAGCCACAAGCATCCTACATTCCAGAACATTCAAAGAGGACTCTCATTTTGCATCATATGCAATATGCTAGTAGTAGTCTATTGGCTAAGCTTCACATTACATCAGAAATTTCAGAAAAGTGCATACAAAAGCAGAAATTTTGTCATAAAGTCACAGGGGTTGTCACAGATGGAAATGATGCACAGTGTGGATGCACTAACATGGAATACAAACCCCTTTCTACATCTGGATCTAGACTCTCTCCATGGGGTAAATAAAGGATGCAGATGTGATTTACCACTTGCAAACATCAATATTTTTAAAAAGTTATTCTTCCATGCAGAATAATTCCACTAATTTTCCCTCATTTGCTTTAGCAAATCCCCATTTTCATTTTATAGAACTCTGCTAAATGGGAGATCACTTAGTGGTGCCTAAACTTTGATATACTTAGCAATTTAGCTAAAAACTGAAATTCCTCTACGAGTAGTTCTAGATGTAAAAGTGACAGATGATCTTTTTTCATGGTCATTTCGAACTTGCTGTCTGCTGCAAACGAAAGCTAAAAGGACAGATTAATGTAGAGGAAATAAAGTAAAAAAGGAGAACAACTAGTGAACAGACAAAAAGCAATAAAAAATGAGAAAAGCAGTACATACCTGGGTAATTTTTATCCAGTGGTACTCTCTTTAATGCAAGAGCAAATTGTTCATCCATGATTTGTTGTTTTTTTTTCTGATGTGCATATTGAAAATGGTATCCTTGAAAAAAGGTGGAATGAAATTTATATGGTGTGACAGATGTAGCCAGTGGATTGCAATTCCTTTTCTATAAAACCCTATCTATAAGCGATTTCTCAGCAGACTTTGTATGTTCTGATTTGAAATGAGTCATATAATTAGAATTTTATAATCACCATTTTATTCTATATTTATTCAATAGCTCCTTTCTCTTTCTACATGAATATGTACCCACATCAGTGTCTATATCTACAGCTGTACATAAAAGAAATATCGGGAAGGACAGTTTTTTCAATAATAAGCTGACATTGCACCCCAATCTCGCAGGTTGCCTGTGTGCTCTGATTCCCTTTGGCTTTCGGTGTGCGCGCCAGGAATGGCCCTGTCCCGACTCAGCCGCCGGCAGGCAGGATCATGGTTTGGCCACTGGATGGGATCCCAGACCACCAGGAGGGCGAGTAAATGTGGATCCACATCTTAAGATTGATGCAAAGGAAGAAGGAAGGAGTCTTTGCTTGTTTCTCTGTGCTGCCTTTATTCTTTCCCACGGCAGGAGTAGCACTGGGGCTGCAGCTCCATGTGAGAGCAGGGCAGGTGATGCAGCGCCACGTGGGAATGAGCAGGTGAGGGAGCAGCACACCTCAAAGGGGAACAGTGGCAAAAGAGCGGGAAACAAAGAAAAACGGCAGCTTTTATGGAGGCAGTGTGGATTCCCAGTGTGGATTCCAGGTGTGGATTCCCGGTGTGGATTCGGTGTGGGAGGAGACCGTCTAACAAAGCAAGAACTTGGTAGCAGGGGTCTGGGGGCACAAATGTAAACATAATACCAACAGAAAAGGGCACAGGAAAGGTGCATACCAAAGACAGAAAAGAAATATCATAACTGTCAGCAAAGCTTCTGGATAAATGGATGTAGGAAATTATGACAGACAGGCTGCAGGGGTAGGATTTTTGAGGATAGACAGGGAAGAATCTGGAATTATCATTAGTGGTATGGGGAAAAGGCGGGAAGACAGGTAAACAATTTTAGGGAGAGACTAAACAAATGCTCTTCCAACTCCCTTGCCAAAATAAGCAATAACTAAAACCACACCATGCATTAATTATTAATGCATTGATTAATAATGCATTATATAAATAGATTTTTTTCCTATGAATGATCTTGAGAATTATACATTCCAAGAGTTTTGAATGAAACTGCCAATAGTATGACACTTCTACATGGCTTCACTGGCTGGAAAATCTGAGGAAGATATTAACACTCTTCCTTTTACTAAGTCAAGTAACTAATTTTTTCATAAATACAAAATAAAAACCAAAAACCCAAGCACCAAAAAAAAAAAAAACAAAAAAACCCAAAAACCTAAGAGAAATGCAAATTTGTGCAAGTTGGTTCATGAGTTAGTCATTATGTTTTTCAGGCACATTAAGGTTTCAATACTTTGCCCAGTCAATATACAGAACTTAATAAGAAGTTTTTGCATGGGTCAAGAGATTTTTCATTAGTTATTAATGTATATTGGTGGGAGTACAAAAGGAATCTAGAATGCATCAAAACAGGCGTACTCTGTCTCATTACTATAAAGTTTAGTCCCTTAGAAAATTTATGAATGTAATTTGACTAAAGCATATTCAAGTAAAAATGTTCCCATATGTAAAGAGATAATGATGACTATAAATCAGTATTCAGAAATAAAAATCTTTTTGAGAGCAATGCAGTTAATAGTAAATAAAAATAGGTTCTTATTGACTGCTATAAATTATTTATGTTCCTATATCTTTCTTCATTTCTTTTTAAGAGTTTCTGTATTTTTTTTATGTATCCCAAGTTTGTTGAAAAGGGAGCCAAGAGAATTGATGATGCATATATCTGCAGGGAAGCATAATAAGGATCTATTCTGGGGTACTGAGAGAAGTAGATATAGTTACCTTAGGGAAAAATGTATCAAGCATGTACAAATCTGAATGCTGTTAGTTTGCGGATTTAGGATGTTTTTAATAAAAAACCCTATAAACTCATTTTCCCTTAAAGAAAAAGAGAATCTAGATAGCACTGAGATTTTGGCCAGAGTGGGACATTAACAGAGGTGACAAGTACATTACCAAGTCTAGGCCACATGCCAAATGTAACTTCTTTTGCCTTTTGGCCAAAAAGTAGAAAGTGTTTCTTAAGCATTTCTTAATTCTCAATGTTCCATCCAAAATATCTGCCACTATCTCCCACATTGTACCTTGGGTCGTGGGTATGAGATGAGTCCCTGAGTTCACAGGGTTTTGTACCTCCCCAGCCTCTTTGCAAAGTTGTCAAAAGGCACATCTGCATGTAAAAGAGAAACATCTTCAATTCATTTTCTTCTTTCATTGCCCACTTACAATGTAATTTAATTTTTTATTTTATGCCTCTTGTAATAACAGAATACAAACAAGAAGCTTGAAAGACTAAGTAGAAAACTAGGAAAGATAAAATGCATGTGAGGCACTTTTGGGTGAACAGATGGATGAGAGCATGGTGACATAGATGGCAGCTGATGTAAGGCTGTGGTGTGAGATTTTGTATCCTCACCCCAGATGTTTCCCAATTGACTGCAGAAATATACCACTTCTATACACTAGCTGTCTAACAGAGTTAGACAAATGGTACTAAACACAACTTTCTGAGTTTTTTGAAGGTTTGCACAGGGATAAGACTGCTCCATTCTTTATTTTATGAATGGTGAATTCAAAAAAGTGCATGAAGAAGGGCATTTCAAGAAGCATGCGTATCACATCTGCCCACTCCCTCACAACAGAAAAAGAAAATGTAAAGAAAAGCCTTATATTCAAAGATACAGAAAATAAAAAATGCTGACTCACACCTTTAAATTTTCTACCTGTAATAAGATGCAAAGATAAGGTCTATGAAAGTGTTATGCATATTTTGTGTGATTTGGGCTAGACCAAAAGATATATTGGATAACACAAAAGGTTCGCAGCTGTGGGATCATTTTATCCTTTTCTCATTGCAATTTCTAATTTCTGATCCTAATTTTCTAACTCTCTTTTTTTATGGGCTGGCTTTTTTCTCTGCATGTCATGAACACTTCTAAGAGCTAATTTATATTTTCAGCATATGGAAAGCCTTGAAAAAGGGAAAACATTTTAGCTACTATTTCTGAACATGTAGTACTGCTGATTCTTTCTTCAGATCAGGCATTCACATTAACAAGTGTTATATCTTTTGTCCCAAAGTAATATGTACTGTGTTCTTAAAATATAAGTTCTAGGAAATATATATTTACTGATCTCATAGCAGTAGCATTCAGTTCATAGGTTAAAATGAATGGAAGTATGTGACAGAGAAAGCAGCTGAAAAAATAAAAGAAAAACTACATTTTATGAATGATCGCTTTTATAAAACACCCAATTTTCTCCTGGTTTCTACCTTCTTCCTACACTTTGGAATTTGGTACTCATAAATAACCTTTGAATTGTTGTTTAAAAATGGAGAGTTAATCCCACACTATTTGGGCATTAAATAGGTCTCCAGCCTAGTTAGTTAGTATATGTTAACCTTACATGTTCAATAGTGCAAGGGTGGAGCCCAACTATATTGCAAAAATTCTGTATTTCCCAAAAATATAGATATATCAAAGTAGAAATCTGCAAAATGGCAAGTTAGTTTCCTAGGGTCTGTAAACCTTTTCAGAACATGCAAAGAAATTGTGAGTGAAATCTCAAAATATATTACAGAAAATTACAGAAAATAAATTGCATAATCTGCCCAAAGAGAAGTGGAAAATTGTGGTGCACTCTGTTTATTTTTTTTTTTTTAATACGCTATTCTGTGGTGGCTTACTTAGAATAAAATAAAATAATATGTTTCAAGCCAAGCCTAAATAGTCCACTCCATTTTGCAAAGCCAGGCTGATTGTTGGTGAATCTTTTAGCTGGGTAAGTCATCACAGCCAGGCGTCAGGAGTCAGGGCAGAGGTTTCTCTTCTTTTTAGTATGACAGTTTTTGGATGAAAAAGAAGAGACCCATGCCTGGTAATTTTATCTGTTTGAGTTTCACATGTCAGTGTTAGCTGCCTTCTGAATATGAACTGCCATAGGCAAGAAAACATCTTTTGAGTCTGCCCTGAGAGCAGCAGTGTGGCACTGCGCTCAGGCACTCGCTGCCCCAGCACAAGCTCCCTGCTGGAGAGCAGAGGCTGGCAGCAGCACACAGCCCATCCAGCTCAGCCTTTCACCACTACACAAGTCCTCCTGAGCCTTGCGAGCATTAAAGTCGGTCTCATACTGATAACAAAGGTTAAGGCAATAATCTCTTTCCCTTTGCAGATAAGGACTTGAAAACTGCCTTTGCAGTCTCTCTGTCCTGTGCCGCACAGAGACATTCCTGCAGCCTGCGATTTCTCTTGGTTCAAGCAGTATTTATCAAATGGAAACATATGTATACAGTAGGTAAGTAAATTTTTGCCACATTTTTAAGAGGAGCTTGCCTCCCTTTTGTTTTGTTGTTGCTGTTTTTCCTTAGCAGAAGTATTCTTAAAATATACATAGGAACAGAAACATGATAAAGGAGCTTAATCATTTCAGCTCCCCTTGAACCGTAAAACAAATGAATTCTTAATCATGTTGCTTTATGCTTGCTTGTAGTCCCTACTGAGAGAAGGATGGAACAGCCTGAATTTAGTCAATACTGTATTGTTCCCAACTACTGTTTTTATATACACTGAGTTTGTAAAACATCTTTGGGAATAACTTAAAAAAAATTAGGATAGTTTTGTAAGTTTCCAAAGCAAAGTGAACTAGACCCCAACTGACTTGAACATACTTAATTTTTTCTTTGCAAATCACCTGTGTTTGCAGAAAAAAAAAAAATTGGGGTGGTTTTTTGTGTGTGCTTTTGTCTTTTTATTTGCTCAGTTTATATTTTGTTTGGGCTTTTGTTTGTATTGTTGATTTTAGTTTGTTTGTTTTTAATGTGTGTATTACTGTTCAAGGACTTTTCCCACAATTTCTGATAACACTTGTGGGACTATGCTTTTACTCTTCTCTGACTTTCCCTCCAACATATTGCTCTTTTCATTTCCACTATTGAACCATGGGTTATTTTTAGAACCTCATCACAAGCACCAAGTGCCAAGTGAAATATAAGGAGTACACCAATTAAATATCAAACATCAATAATTTCACCTATATAAACCTTAAATATGAGGGACCAGATCCTGAGATCACATTGTTTCAACAAAATAAGTGCCATTGAAATGAACTGCAGTGTTTCAAATAAATACCACATGCATAGCTTAACAAGTGCAATCCCTGTTCCAATATTCACCTCAAATAATGGCCCAATTTTACTCGTTAAATCTTGCAAATTTATCAGCAATCTATTGCTTTTTTGACACTTTATCTCTAATCCATCTTGCCCAAAATGTTATTCTTCTTTGTGAGCTTTGGGAAATCCTACCCTGTGCAGTTAGATATAAAATCAAGAGTAATTTGAAGGTACAAGCAAAGAGCCAGCCTAATTTAGGATGATGTATTTTTTTCCCCAGCATGCACATTTTAGTACACTCCTATGTACTAAAATCAAACCCTAATATTCTGCTTAAGATGAACTGCAGGAAATTAGTATTCCTTTTGTGGAATTTATTTATTCATTGTGTTAGGGTGAAAAAAGGAAATGAGCATCTAACTTTCTCTGGTACATTTTAAAAGTCGGGTAAGAGTCACATATACTTAGTACCATTTTCTAGCTCATCAGTCAGTTTTGATTTAGTCAAATATATAAATGGGTTAGCATTTACTTAAGACTGCAGGTGGGAGTATGTAACTGAATACAGAGAAGTTTCACAAAATTCTACTATATCAAACTACATAGCTAGTGATAAGTCTACTCTTACATTACTCCAATTCTGAATCATGATAAAAACAGAGACTAAACCTGAATAAAACCTATACAGTGAATAGAATTCTCCTCAATAAATCTAACCACACTCAGGAAAAAAAAAGAAAAAAAATAAACAGAAGACATTTTAACATATTTTCAATTTTAATTGGCATTCAGAAAATTGATTTAAACTGCATCAATGAAATAACTCTTTTTCCATTATATTCTCAGACTCCATGGAGAAGAGACACTATTGCCATAATGATAAAGGTTGTTAAATGGAGAAAAGCTCATGTGAAAACAAATTAAGTACCTTGACATTTTCATTACTTTGTACACACACACGTGCAAAATTTACAAACCATTCTTAATTTGTTTGCCAAGATGTTTTTAGTAACAGCAGAATGAGTCAGACAGGAAATAAACTTCAGAAATATTTTTTAAAGAAAAGTCTAACAGAGGAGGGCATATTGTTCTAGGTATATATTGCCATGTTTCTGAAACAGACATTGGAATAAAAAACACAAATTATTTCAGAAATCTCAACACGTACATTTGAGACGTATCTTTCTATTTTGGCTTTCATTTCTATTCCAAGGTCTTTTTGACTGTTTTGATTTCTTGATTTTCTATCTGTAGCTTCCAGTGAGTTGAGTCTTTAGTTAGAGGAGTCTTCAAGCCAGTATTCTCTATTGACTTAAAAATTAAGACAAATGTTATTTAGGTTCTGAAAAAGCCATTTACTCCTTCCTGATTATACCAGCCTTTTTAATGGCAACTCTTCCAATTTTGCCACAGCTCCTTCTACTTCTCCATTTTTTTTGGAATTCAATGTCACAGATTTTTCAATTAAAAGAAAAAATAAACAAAAAACCAAAAGCACTGTGAAAGTTTGCTATGTTTTGGCCTTGTGTGGGTGGGTGATCTTTGTTTGGTAGGTTTTGATTGGTTTGGTTTCAGTTTTTTTTAACTATGAGGGTGGTCAAACACTAGAACAGGTCACCCAGGACACAAAGGAGTCTTTATCCTTGGAATTAATAAATACCTGAGTGGACATGGCCTTGAGCAAACTTCTCAAGAGGACTTTGCTCTCAGCATGGGGTGGGTCAAGACAAATTGTGGAGGTGCCTTTCAGCCTAGGCCGTCCACAGATTCTGTGCTTCTGTATATGAATAAGGTATAATGGAATCTTAGACAATTCAAGAAAGTCGTAAAAGACAAGTTTGTAATTGGTGCAAGTGTAGCTTTCTGTCAGCAAACCAGCAGCAGAAACATAGAATATATTTTAACTTAAAGGCAGGAGACCCTACCCATGGACTGAGAAAATTAAAATAAAATTTATTGAGGTAAATTAACTCAACTTTTATGCCTCTCAATTATTATTTCAAAGGTTACCTACCAAAGAGTATTTTCAATAAAGCAGCAAAAGAGCTCTCTAGGTAAGTGTAAGAGTAGGTGATATCTGACTCTCAGAGTATAGCCTCATCTGTAACAACATACAGCTTCTTCCACTGGAATGAAACACTGAGCATGACTAGCTATTCCCCCCTTCCACAGAGACCTCCATTCACTATTGTCAATTTGTTTTTATTAAGCAGGGAGGCATACTATTTACTGAGCTGGCCTGTTGCTCTGACTTGTTGCCAGATTCTCAGATTCTCATTCCCTTAACTTACCTCAGGGCACCAGCAGTTATGTCTCCTTATGTTGCTAACCCATCCCATTCCCATCCCTTGGATTGTGTCACCTTACAATGAATTTTTTACTTTAGCTTATCAAGAGCAGCATAGAGAACTAATGCTTTAGTCACAGGAAATGTAACTGAATTCCTTTCTCGCTCAAGTAATAGAAGACAAAAAGGTAAATGTGCCTGTCCTGATGAATGTAGTTTTCCCCTTGTGTAAGCAGACGTTTGATGTTAACTTGGCTTCCCTTGAAAGATTTTAAAGCTAATGCTCTTTTCCTCCTTATTATATCATAAAACCAGTACTGTCTGGTTTTAAGATAAACCTGCAGCCTGGAAGCCCCAAAGGAACAGCAATATCCACAGTTCTGTGCAAACCAGAAATTAATAAGTCTATTGAATATATACATCAATAGTCTCTTACATTGTCATATATATAGTGGGTAAGTCTTACATATTTAGAGGAGTGACAAATAAATGTGTGCCACAAAGGAACTCAGTGCTGGAGTCTGCCCCTAGTCTATTTCATGGTAGTTTCATGCAGATGTTACCACTCCAACATTTAATACTCTCTCAAAGGCTGACATTACTCTCAAAATGGTACTTTTGTCCTCACCATATTTCTTGCTGAGAATGCCTAAAATTGAACCCAACAGTCCTGCCATATATGCTTCCTGCACTATCCTGGTTTTTGCATTCTGACCCTCAATAGGAGTGCATATGTCCTTTACAGTGTCTGAGAACGTCTACCCCACCCCAACTTTTAGAAAACTCTGCCTGTTTCTTAATATTCCTGACACATGAGTTTACTGTATATTTTAAGTTGATAAGCAATAGTTTTTATTTGCTCATTTCACATTTGTTCGGCATTGATTCATCTTTTTACATGGAAACACAAGAAGGATGGAAATAGAAAATGAGGCCATTACCCTATTTGAGAGAAAACCTTAAAATTCAAGTGCTAAATTCTAGCTTCTGTCTAGTCTTTACAGAATTAAAAAAAAAAAAAAAGCAAAAAAACCCCAAACAAACAAAAAAACCCCAACAAAACAAAAACGCAATTCTTGGAGTGATGATCCTATAAGGGGAAGTGGCTGCGTAAAGAAAGACACCAGTGGAGTCTAATATTTTATGTATGCTCCAGATAAAAAAATAAAGAAGAGCTTAGACAAACCATATTCACACATATGATAAGTTTTCAAAATATAATAATGGAAAAGATATGAAGGTTAAATAGTTTGACAATTCTAACACAGTCAGGATTGCAAAAGGCTCACAAACCCAGTGTATTTTGAGTTATTTATCCACTTCCCTGTATTACAAAAACAAACAAACAAAACCCAAAACAAAATAAAACAAAGCCAAACAAATAGAAAAGAAGTGGAGAGCTGCTTATAATTTCTACTAGCTTAGTGTCTGTGCTCATACCTTTTTTCTTGATCATATAATTTATTATTTTGCTGTCTTGGACTATGAATAAGCTTGTGAATTCACTCTTTTCTGCCAGCTGCACTGTTGTATCCACTTCTCTTCTCTGAACAGTACTTCTTGTTTTTACTTCAGTGAGTTATTAAAAGCTAAATGCTATGACTTTTTGATAAGGAAAGCTGAAAAAATAGAGAACAGCATTTTAAATAGCTTCTCAGCATCATGGGTGATGGAAGGGTAATCTGATGATTCTGTCGTCACAGGGCATATAATTGATATAATGTGAGGTGTGTGAGCTTCCTAGGGCAAAAGGCTACTATTATTACTTTCATCATTATCATTACTGTTTAACGTGTTGAATTTTTAACTTCTCTTAGGTTTTAACATAAGCTTGGAAAATCTTATTCTATAACCATTGTATTTAATTAGTCTCTAAAGCATAAACTTTCTTAACAATACAAAATTATATTAACTTTCTTAAGATACAAATAATTTACTTTGTAAACAGCATAGGCAGAATTAAGTAAATATGCTTAAAGGACCCCAGCTGATTGCAAGGAGGAGAAGGATATCTCCTATAATAAAGATAAGGACTCTTGTTTCTTGATATTTTAAAGCCAACCATGAAGTTTAAAGGGTGCTCCAAGGCTTCTGAGACATATCAGTGTCCTAATCTCTCCAACATATCTGTGAAACCCTCCATGGACATCTTATTCAGTAACATGGACAGAGGGATTGAATGCAAGTTTAGTAAATTCACCAGCAACATCAAGCTGTCTGGTGGCATCAACATGCTGGAGGGAAGGGATCTCATCCTGAGGGCTTTACCCCAAAAAAGCCCCATTTTTTACGGTTATTTTTAAACCCAGATTCAATCAAGACAAAACCAATTAACCACAGAAAACAAATCAAACAAACCAACAAACAAAAAGACAAAAAACCCTGCAGGTTCTCATAAAACTCTTTCAAAGCATTAAGAACACCTTGCTGAAATTTCCATGCATAAACAAAATGTTCATTTTTCATATCTCTATATTTAATTACACTGTGATAATGGTGCAAACAATTGGAGATAATAGCAGTACTTGCTGCAAGACAAATACAACATATTTCATTAAAAACAAAGTGCCCATTCTGCACAGGAAAATGCTTTTTGCTTAACATAGAGATTTAATTGAAACACCACTAGCAATTTATAACCTTGATCATAAATAGGTCTAAAGTTGGCTTATGGACTCACTCATCAAAATGAGCAAGGTGCATCATGCACTTGCAAATCTCTTAATTTAAGTTTTTGGATCTGTCTCCCTTTTCCTCTTTCTTCTTTACTTTTTATCAGAACAGATCATGATATTTTATGGGATTTGTAAGTGGCACTCAAAGTAGGAATGGAATCCAAACATCCCCACATTCCTTTTTCTGCACCAAATGTACATCTATACCTAATATTAGATCTTCAACAATAACAATAGTATTACATCTATTTTAAATTCAGTGCTTGCTTGCTTGCTTATCTTTTTCTTCAGTTTATTTTTTTTTTCATTTTGCATCTTTATTTTTCTATTCAGCCATTTTCTTGTCTACAATGTTTTTTTCTTTAGCATTTTTTATGATCAATATCATGGTGTTTTGTGTTTTACTTCTTTTTATCATTTGGATTGCGTGCTTTGGAACCTCTGAAATTATCTCTATGGCAATGGCAGCCTACTGTCACTGTATATAAAACACACTGACTGTTGCCTGGTATTTGTCTGAAGACTTTCACTATTTTGGAGCAGGTTGTAAGATCAGCTCTAGAGTACCAATAAAATTTGTTTATTTTTCTTTTAATTGCAATATATGCTTTTCCTCTCCAAACAGAATTGTTGAATATAATTAAAATAAAGAGCAAATTCTGAAAAGAGCAAAACTGAAAGCTCTTTTCTATTTTAGAGTTATTAGCTGTTTCTTTGAAGAGAGTGGCAGAAGAAAAAATATAAATAAATATATATACTAAGATATAAAAAACAACAAACACATTATCAAAATTAAATCACCCACTTATCTGCTTACTTGGTATATTTATCCAATGCTTTCTATTTAAAAAGAAAAACCAGAAAACTAACCAAACAAAACCAGAACAAGCTGATTCTATCAGACCTGGGTACAAAAATAACAAAAGCTATTGCGCCAAAAAATTGTGTTTAAAGTGTATAAACCAGAGGTCTTATGTTTTTGAAAAGATCAGAAGACATTTGCAGCGCTGACCTCAGAAAATGAGAAGACTGTGGACAGGCAGCTCCTCCCAGAGAAGAACTGAAAAGACTGTGGGGACAAGAATTTTTATAGGGCATGTAGCAATTCATGGTTCAGGAAATGTGTTTCTCTGACCAGCTTGACTGAGCTGACAACTGTTCAAAACACTCTGCTCAGGTAGCCTTTCTTTATGCAACTTATCTTTTTTCGCAATTGAAAGAACGAGAAAACTGCTACTTTTGTGAAGCTCTTCATTCAGCATAAGGAGACAAGGACTGCTTGATGCCCCTTACAAGTACATTATTGAAATCTGAAATTTATAGATAACACGGAGGAAAAGCAGCTACATTACTTTATTAACCTGACAGGGATTTTTCCCTTGACTGCAAAGAATGCAGCTGTCTTACCAAACCTGCCTGAAGGAGTTTGAAGAAGGGTACATGCTAAGGCCCTTTCCAGTGACTGTGACAAGTATTTGTAAAAGTGCAGTTTATTTTGTGTTTAAAAGAGAATGGTTCACAGATCTCTGGAATATTATTAACGACATACATTTGCTATAAGGAGTTACTACAATTGAAGAATAAAATTTAGTTACAAACACATTGCTTCCCTTGTTGTCAGATTTTCATCATAATGCAAAACGTTAGACTTCCACAATTAAATCCTACTAAAGCTAGGACTTTTATATTTTAAGAAATAAAATAAAAACATCCTTCATTTGGAGGAAACAAAAAAACCCAAACAGTAAAACTGCCATAATATTTTGTATTTAATTCTGGTGGTTACTTACTATGGTCATAAAAATTGCCTATAAATTTTAAATGTAGTCAAAATTTTTCTGACAGTAAAGCCAAGTGCATTGCTTGTTTAAATATTAAAATACATATGGTCCATTGTCCTTTTTTTTTTTTCTGCACGAGTACTTGTGGAAAAAGATCAGGTTACCCCTTGTCTTTCTCCTGGCTAATGTTACCTGTATGTTTTGGTGTTTCTGCCTGATATTAATAGGAAAGTAAGAGTTTAAACTGTAAAGAAACTGTAAAACCCCAAGAAAAGAAGACTTATCCTTATAGCAAAAAATTCTTCTACCTGCAGGGTTGGATAAGAAATCTTCACAAGTTTCAGGTCTTGAATGTGATTGAGACCAGATACCGTTTTGAGTAGGCAAAATAACTTGTTATTTCTCACATGCACTCTTTTATAAAGTACTAATTTATATGAAATAAAAATAGATAATTTCAACCTGAATTATTGAAGAACAGCTAGTTAATGGGAAAGAGCTCATGAAGACTAATTAGGGAAATTAGGGTAAGCAATAGAATTCTGGATTCGTTATACAGCAGATCATACCCTGCATTCATTGAACAATCCAGCCCCACACAGCTGTTTGTTCACTTCCTCTCCCAGTGGGGAAAAGAATAAAAAAGGTAAAAAACTAGAAAATTCTTGGAATTGAGATAAAGACAGTTTTATAAGTGAAGAAAAAGCCATGTACATAAGCAAAGCAAAACCAAGGAATTAATTCACCACTTCTCATTGTCAGGCAGGTGTTCAGCCATCTCCAGTAAATCTGGGCTCCATAACGTGTAACAGAAGGTTGGGAGGACAAAAAGCACCACTCTGAACATCTCCCACTTCCCCCTTCTTCCCCCAGCTCCATCTCCTGATCATGTTGCTGTGTGGTGTGGGATATCCCTCTGGTTAGTTGGGGTCTGCTGTCCCAGCTGTTTCCCCTCCCAGCTCCTTGTGTAAAGCCCCAGCCCTCTTACTTGGCGGTGTGAGGAGAAATGCAGAAAAGTCCTTGCAGCTGTGCAAGTGCTCTCAGCAGTAATCCTAGTCCTGTTCACCATGGGGCTTCCCCTGAGCTCATTCCCCTGTGCGTCCTTGCTGTGTTGGGGTGCCCAATGCTGGAGGCAGTATCTGGACTTGCTGAATGAGGAATGCTGCATTTCATTTAATGCATCCTGAGATGCTGTTGGTCACCTGCCCTGACAAAGTTCACTGATGGCTCATGTTCAGTCTCACATATGCTAGGGACCCCATGCACATTTCAGCAAATCTGTGTCCCAGCTTGTCCATCATTTACCAGTCTCATGTATAGTTATAATTTATGAGTCTATAAATTGGTTATTGTGAGATAAAAGGGTGCTAAAGAATAACTTTTTTTGATTGCTTCCCAAGGTGACATTGCATCTTGCTAGCTTTTGTCTGCTTTCTGATGTAGCTATTTTGAACTTGGAATCTATCCTTGTGAGAACTAATCTGCAGTGCTTTTAATAGAGAGCTATAATTCATCATTTGGTCAGTTCTATTCAAAAGAATTCTGTATAATAGACTTTCTTTTTCTTTAATTAAAAAAGAAATCAAATAAAAGGCTATGTGATTTCCAATAAACATAGAAAATAATGAATTAGACATAGGTGTGTTTTGATCTAAGGCAAAATCCTTACAATATTGTCTTTCCCAGAAAATTTCTTCCTCCTGATTTACTGGTTTCTTTAAGTGACTTTGAGGATTGAGAGTTGTGAGTAAGGATGTTTTAATACACATTTTTTATATTTACTGAGAGGGTTTATAAGTTATTTGCAGTTGCAATACTTGACCAAATGCATTTAATATTGGATCCAAGTTTTAGGCAGTTTCCTCTTGTACCATGCTTTGGGTATTAATGATCTGCTTTTCCTGTTTGGCTGCTTTCTGAGATTTGACTTTCTTTTCTTGTGCTAAGTAATGAAATAAGTTTTGCTCTCACATAATTTCTGAAATAGTCTTTTGCATCTGCTGTACAGCACAGTTGTGGTTTTGGCAGGTTTTTTTGTATCATTGAACATAAATTACCCTGTGCTCTCCTCTAACTTCCTCTGTTGTGTCTTCCCAGATTATAAAATTCAATTGTTAGTGGTTTTTCTTTTATTTTTGAAGACTTGCAACGATAGCACTTGTCCCTTTGTTGATTGTCATATCACTGCCAACAACTTCAACATCTCAGGCTTTCAACCATTGAAATATAGAGAAATATAGTTGCCATGTATACTGGAAGCACAGCGGTAGAGCACAAAGCCTTTGGAAAATGCAGACCTTGCAAAGGAATACGTGTCAATTGACTGCATTTCTTTGAATCACAAACTGCATCGCCAAATCTTGCAAACTCATGGTAACTAGAAACTGCTGAACTATGGGATAAGAACTACATATTTTAAGCTCTACCCCCAAAGCTATTGCATTTTCAACAAATGAAGTTGATACTTTTTTTTAACATGATTTGTCTAACATATGTTAAAGATACAAAATATTATGCCACTCTGCAGAGCACAGGAGGGTGCCTGAGGCGACCTTTCAGAAACAAGCCCTTCTCACTCCAAAAATTTACCAATGCCAAAAGTTCACCCACAGGGCTGTCATCTGATTTGCCATCCCCGGTACAGCATGTAAAAACTGAGGTAAGTTATTATGTGGGATACTTCTTCCCCACAGTTACTCACCCTGTATTTGCAATAGAGCAAACTCAACAGTGAGAGGCACTGCATTCTGCTGCAGATGCTGCTGTTTTACAGATACTCAGCACATTTCAACCTACTTTAGCATTCACAACCAATCACTGCTATAATGTGATCTTTACATGATGCTTGTAGCACTCATATAACTTGTTAAGGTGCTATTTACAATCTAGGCACTCTTGTCAGATGACACCAGCATTTCCTAGCTGATAGACAAAGACTCATCACATCTGTAGTCCTAACATCCTTCCTTTTCCTCATTCCTTTAATCTTAAAAGATGTTTCCTCATCATAGAATAATTTGTCTGATTGCAGTACTCAGAGGATGAGTCCTATTCATCAGCTTCATTCCTCTTTAACAGAATTGTTATGCCTCCAGTTGCATTTATAACTGGTATCCAGATTTAAGATGTTCAAACTGAAGTGTGGAGCCTATAAAGAAAAATGATCTGATAGCTGTACAAGTGGTACTTGTTAAAAACCTTGTCCCAGTTTTCCCATGTTATTGTCGATACTGATGTTCTGATTAATTTACTTCATTTGACAGTTCATCAGCATTTGCTGAGCTCTTACCCTACTGTTTTACATTAAAGCCTTTAAAACCCCATCGTAAAGATATTGAAAAAAAAAGTGACACCCAAATATCAGCCATTGGTCACATATGGGGAATTTCAAGTAAGGATTTGTCTGGGCCCCCTGGAAATTCTGAGTATATTAGCTTATTTGTTAACAACTCTACTCACAAAAAGGAAAAGTAAGAACTACTCCTGATTAAGTGCTTAACTTCCTTTTCCACACTGAAGAGTCACTGGCATAATAAAATTTATGGTTCTCTTCCCCTTAAGAATCAGAAATTAAGAGCCCTTGCTGCAGAAGTACTATCAACATGAGAAAGGAAGTTTACTACTCTCTTAGGTCTTTAATCCTAACAGTTGCTCACATAATCTGAACCAGACACAAGTATTACTGCAGAGAATAAGGGAGCTCTAGTGAAAAATTGTGCACAGTGATGCCATCAATGAAATAAGCTTTGCAATTTTCCACAGAAGCCTACATTCCCTAGGCGCTAGTGGGCTCCTAGAGAGCTATACCAATCCATCCCACCTAAACTCTGCAAGGGCAGTGTTGAATTTTCCCTCTCAGAGTCACTTGACATTTTTGTCCCTGCTACTGAGATTCTACAACAGCTCCAAAACCACACTGTATAAAATTCTGACAGAAGAAATGTCCCTGGCTTCAATTACTTAGCATGTGTTCAGTATTCATGCAGGATGCTTACAGAGAGGAGTTTGAAAGGCAGAGACACAAGTGTGAAATGTGCTGAGGCAAACACTGAGATGTCAGAAAGAAGCAAGTGGTGTCATGGTGCTGCTGTGTTCAAAAGACCAGTGGTGTTTGTAAGAAAGGGGAGCACCCTGTGTCATTGTGGATGTTCAGTATATGAAATGGAAGGCAAGAACGGGAGACATCATGATTTGGAGAGCAAGTGAAACAGAGCAGCAGATAAAAGAGAATGAAAGGCACTGTTGGGGTGTGAGCAGGGGCCTGTCAGTGCATATGCCAGCAGTGCCTGCAGTGGACAACACAGTATCTCCTGCATCATCATTAAGCTCCCTTTTGAATGTTTTTCCTACACAAAGGCTCCCTGAGGAGTGGGAGGGCTGAGCACCTGCCTGGTCGTGGGGCTGTGTCTGTGGGGAAGGGGGCAGCACCAGAGGGATACACAGTTGCAGGGTGTAGGTGCATGTATGGGGGTGTACCTTGTGTGTGCATGTAGAAGTGGGCTGCTACAGCAGATGGAGTGCGACTGCAGCTAGAGAAGTTAGCTGCAGTGGGAGTGGGATCAGCCTCTTCTCCCAGCCAAAAAGGACAAAAGAACATAGCCTCGACCTGTGCCAGAGTAGGTTCAGGTTGGATGTCAGGAAGAATTTCTTCACTGACAGGATGGTCAGGCATTGGAATGAGCTCCCCAACGAAGTGGTGAAGTCACCATCCCAGAAGGAATTAAAAAAAGACTGGACATGGCCTTTAGTGCTATGGTTAATTTGCATGATAGTGTTTGGTCAAAGATAGAAATCGACGATTTTAAAGGTCTTTTCCAGCCTCAGTGATTTTATGATTCTACAGCTCTAAATGTGGCCATAATGTCAATCCTGTAAAACAGAAGTGTATAGGTAGTCAAATATAAAAAATAATATAATTGTAGTAGAATGAGAGTTGTGTCACTATGAAAGCATGGTGAAAGAACTCTCATTCACTTACCAGTACTTTATTTTTTGGATGCTGCATGGTTCTGTCAAGAATTAATTCCCAATATCATTGTCTCACAGGAGCTCTGTACTGATTACAGAAACAGCAGTTTTAACAGTTTAAACAGCATGGAAGGAGAGCCACACAAATAGTCTAAATTACTGGTCTAGGTCAGTTAAAGAATCCCCAACAAAGGTAGCAGCAAAAGCAGGTTTAGTACAAAAATAAAAGTAATACAAAATTTTTTGGCAATATTCATTCTACTACTTACGAGATGGTTAAAACATGCAGAGAAAAAAAAACCCTAAAATCATAAATAAATCAATCTAAAACTAAAATCAACACAAAAATTATTACATGGAGGCTAGGGTGAATGGTGACCAGGAAAAGGGTAAGGATATAAAGAATCAAGGGAGACTGTCCTGTTGAGGCATAAGGTTCACTTTGGCTTTGACCAACAAATTAAGCCTAAAGCTACTAACAATACTTAATCAACAACCTACTTTAAAAAAATTAACAAAAATTCTGAAAGCATTTACTATATCACAACAGTAACTCACTGATAAGTTTAACTTACAACTCTAATATATGTAAGAATCTAAGGGAGAAGCATTTGTAGTACGTTTGTTATAGTTTATCCATGCTCACACACATACAGACCTAAATAAATATGGAAAAGTAATACCTGTGAAAAATTTCCCCTAAATTCAGTGAATTATTCCTTTTGGATGCCTTTGCTTCTTCTCAATGGGTGAAGTGTTGAACCTCTGGAAGTGGGGGTATCAGCCCAGGCTCCCTGTCACTGTTCAGCAGTGATCCTCCAAGTATAGCAAATTTGAGAGTTTGCTGGCTCTGAGAGATGTCCCACTCAGAGGGAGATCACTGGTTGCATCCTGAGGCTGTCCAGGAGAGGTCAAGGGATCTCACGATCACATTTATGGACTTGTTAAATAGGTCATTAAAGCTGGCTTTACTCATAATAATTCTTCATTCTGGATGCAATTTGGGTTTGTAATTTTCTATTAAAGTTCAATAGCAAATTATTCCAGTTGGGTTGTTATTCAAGGAAGAAAAATAAGTTTCCAAAGTTGTTCATTAAAAATCAGGAACTTGTTAGATAGCCTAAGTTCTTAGGAGCAGACAGTGTTTCTGATAAACTCAAGAGAAGCTTAGTCTGGTTGTTTTTGGTCAAGGCTGAGGCCTAATGAGAATTTCTGAGATCACAGAGCATCCCATGAGGAAATGAGGGAATCTACCACCACAGGGAGGAGCACCTTCTAATGATTATCAAACATTTTGCATTTCTGACCAGTCAAAATCACACTATGTAGCATAACACCCACAGAGCCATGCAGTTTTTGCTATGAAATAAAAGATGGAGAAGATGGTACTTTCAGTCATTACTTTCACACACAGATGGGCCTGAAAACCAATGTTTTATAGTGGCTCCAGTTATTGCATTCATGAAAAGGCATACAGGATTTGACAATCACCCAAACACCTGGAAGCACTTGAAATATGATATTCGGCTCCCCCATGCTTAGCCCACCATTGAATTGCTTTCTATCACCTGCAGTTGAATATTTTCATTACAATTGAATGCTTACTTCATTTTCAGATTGTACTTGGAAATGCAGTTCACTTTTACAATTCTTATCAAAACAGGATGCTCATGAGCACACTTCTGGTGAGTCAATTCTATACATTTGTTATTTTGTTGCAGTGTATTTGTGACATTACTAAATGGAAGAAACATTTCATGGTGCAAAAGTTAAAAGGTTCTGGGACTGTACTCACATTAGATACTAGATAAGCTGCTAAAACAAGGAATTGTGTGAACTTTAAACATAAACATAAATTTAAAATCCATTGGAGCAGATATATTGTTAGCAACTCTCATGAAAGAACCACATAAAAATGAAGCAATTAATTTAAAGACTGGGAAAAATAAAATAAACATCTCCTTGTATCTTTGAAGGTAATAGTTGAGAGTAAAAATGATCCTTAGGTAAAGTAAAGTAATTTTGGGGTTATTGCTATTTGAAGGAAGTAAGGTTCATATATTTATATAAAGTGAGTGTAGAAAGGAAATGTGCTGTTACACTGGTGAGAGCTTCAGTGGAGAGAATCTAGGACAACACCTTCCAAAGGCTTTCTGTCTTGGGCTTCTGGCTTGAAAAGTAAATGTGCAAAGATATGCCTGAATTTTCTCCAAGCAATCTATCACATTTAAAGAAAAAGTCCCCTTGGGTTCTCAGAGATAGGAAGAATGACAGAATGCTTTCAAAATTATTTTGTGGGTCCACTGATAGAAATCCCTAAAGGAATAATTTCTACGTGTAACAGTAGGTTCTCTCCATCAGTACTCAGAAGTAAGGTGATTTCTTTTGCAGTGGACTGTTGAGCAAGTCACAACTGTAGACATAGTGGAAAAGACTTTTTTCTCTCTAGATAGTCCCAGTGAAGATTGAATCTGACAGCTGTTCTGAGAATATTCAAAGATGTGAAGAGTTCAACAGTAAGAAAAAAAAAATGCATTTCTTACAAACTCAGCCACCTGGCATATGAGAACAAATGAAACAGATGATTAAACCAACACTAAAAGAACCCTGAGAAAATAACCAGATGAAAAGGAAAATTGAGATTTGATAATTCCCTTGGTTCCAACAGCTCCTCAAACCTTCCTTGCTACTAACAGAAACTTCCTTTGAGGAGCTTGAGGCTGAAGTATACACAAGACAGAACATCTGATATGGTACAAGTGCTGTCAGCTACATGGGTCAAATCATTATGTAAACATTATGTTAATTTTGGAATCAGGCACATTTTTAAGTAGCTACTAAATTACAGAAATCCAGGACTAGAAGCAAAAGCTTGATTTTACAAATTTTAGAGAGAGGATACCTGTGAGGGTGGAAATCTGGGGATGCAATTAGCCTATGCAAATCCTGAACACAGGC
Organism: Melozone crissalis; assembly: GCF_028551555.1. NCBI lineage: Eukaryota > Metazoa > Chordata > Aves > Passeriformes > Passerellidae > Melozone > Melozone crissalis. The sequence continues at coordinate 52,618,888 of NW_026535791.1, read as the reverse complement.
TGTGTCACAAATGCAATGGGCTGTAACCAAACTACAGGCAAGGTCAACCCTTTTGCAAATTAAAGTTACTGGAGAGAAGAAAGCAATAGATAAGTTTTACCATTCAAGTCAGCTGAAATTGTGCAAGCAAGGCAATTTTTCATGACTGTGGAGACCCATCTCTGGTGTATTCATGCGAAGCTGGGATTTGGAAGAAAGGTTAATTTTTGCTTCTTTCTTTTGAGTGGTTTTAAGAGAGCTAATTTTTTGTCCATAGCAATTCATGTAAAAATGGAGTTTAGTATTTAGAATTACTGAAATTATCACCAAAAGAATAAAAAATCAGAAGCTTTTAATTCACGATGATACTATTTTTGGAGTGCAGTCTTTAATTAAATTTATAGCTTTAAAAGATTATTTCCCATTAGAAAATTGATTTAAAGTAAGAAACTTATGTTTATCTCAAGATATGAGCTGAGAACAAAACAAGGCCAAATCCTTGATTCAATAAAATCAAAGTATTAGCAGAGAATTGACTTTGAAATTACTCTACTGAAAGTAGTAGCAATAGAATTCTAGAAATTGTTCAGAGTGATGGAACTGAAAAAAATTACAGAAGTAGTGTAGCCTTGTAAACATAATCAAATCAGAAGAATCTGAAGAATTATACTTTTTCAGATGCTAAGAAATATTTATAAGTTGTTGACCTCTTGGGACCTCAAGATTCAGCTCTGTGCCAGAACATTTTTTCATGGAAAGAGCTCATCTCTTATTCTTTAATTGTTAGCAAAATCTTTCATTAATAGCTGTACTAGAAATTGATGTACTTAAGTTATCACGTTTAACCCTTATATTAAGTTAATTTTTTTTGTGCTAACCTTGATGCCTTTTCCTGATCTTAAAAAATTGAGAGCCAGACACTGTTAAAGGATTAGAGGTTTTTACCTCAGTATTTTAATAAGGATCCTTATTGGGGCAACACTTCGCCGAGGTGGGATGCACCGCAATGCGCACACACATGATAGATTGCATATACAATTTATAGACCTTACTAATTATCACATCTAACAAGGATGCCCCAATGGGAGCCCTGGATGAATGGTATGATATTCCCCCATCTGAGGAATTGCCCCCCTGTACGGGCCAAATCTCTAGTTTAGAGGATATGTCCTAGAGAGGACCTTGGTTTCCCAGGATCGTGTAGGGCTTTCTGGCCTCCTACTATGACACCTTTAGGATGTTTGGTCTTCTGGCCTGACAAAATACTAGGGCTATGCTAAGTTATCAGACTTAAGGAATTACAAGTATACATGCTAAGAATACTAAGGATATATAAAATTTATATAAAAGTATATAAAAGAAAGGACATCATCTTGCCATCAACCTAAGACACTCTGATCTTGTTCTGTGGTCAGTTCACACTATCATTTTTTTCTGCTATTTTTTTGCCTACAACCTGGTCCCTGCATGATCACAATTCTCCTTAATGTCTTGAAATGAGCTATAAGGCTTAGATGTTCTATTGATGGGACACTAGCACAAACTCAACAGCAAGTAACCTTAATTTTTCTTCAGAAGTCTCTTTCCTGTTTATGTGAGTGGCATAATCCATCCTACACCACAAACCCCTGTTCAGAGGCACAGCTTATGTGATGATTTCCTCCAAATTCTAAGCATACTTGAGTCTATGACTGAAGATACAGGATTTTTTCCACCTGTATTAGACCAAATAGTATTTGTTTGTAACCAAATTACCAAGTGAGCTGTGTCCTTCCTTGATAGGAATTTGACCTGCTACACTCATGTGAAACTTTCTTTCTTCAGAAATACACTGTGCTCCTATGCATTTAATCATGATGCCAACAAGCAGTAGGAAACTGCTAAGATCTTTCACATCTGGATATAAATTCAAAGTCAACAAGCCTTGGATAAACAGGATGAGAAATTCTTCATTTAATTGAACTCTGTTTAATATTTACTTATATTTTTGGTCTTTATGAACTCCTGAGCCTGAAAAATAATGCTATAAGCCTATGGGCACCTAGTACTTTTATTACTCAAGAACTACAGGCACGTTCCACTCTTGCTTCCCTTAACTTTCCCACAATTACAAAAGTGGTTTCCAGTTAGCTCCTGATTAAAGCTTTTTGAAGAACAAGAAAAATGCATAAGCTTTAAAACATTTAACTTTGGACAAAGGCACTTTTTTTTTCAGAGAAGAGGGAAGCCTTTGAACGAAGTCTAATTTGATTATTTAGTTAATCAAGCATTGTTATGTCAGCACATTTGATGGAATATAACTACAGCAGCTCCCTCTCTTGAATCTGTGTATTTTAGCAGTCTGTGCACATCTCCTCCTTCCTGACAGACTTGTAGTGTCTGCCTAGATCAAGTAGGTGCCCATTGTTCCTTGTTCCTCTCTTCATTTTGGTGGAAAACTCCTTCTTGAAACCTCTATATTCCTGGTGGATTTTGTTGTTGCTTTGTTTACTTTGTTGGTTTTTTTCTCTCTATAAGAGAAAAGCCCTGGAAACATGTTTTATCAATTCACAATAAAACCAAATAAATGGGTTTCTTCTTTTGATGTGGTAAGAAAGGACTAACCCAAGAGCAATATATTGGAGTGACATCTTTGTTCTTGGATGGCATAGGAGCACAGTGTATTTCTTTGTCACAGAAGCAACCAGACAGATAAGGTGAATTTTATGCAATACTAATCCCAATTCCATCTTGGCCTGAGAAAAATTCCTGCTGCTTTTCTTGTAGTGGTCAAAGGGAGTCCTATGTATATCTAACATTATAAAATAACCCAGTATGAAATGAGACCCCATTATCTTTAAAATTTAAAAAAAGTAAACTCAAAAATATGAGATATCAGAAACCAGCTTGTCTGTGCAGTGGGCACTCATGTCTCTTTATTTCATGTCTGTGTTACTTGTGTGACCACATTTACACAGGATCTGCCCCATGTGGTACCTGGAAATGTTAGTACTCACTAATCAGCAGCTGTTCAGATTCCATTTTCTTCCTGGTTTTTCCATGTAGTCTCTCAATACTTACTGATTGTCACTGAAGGAAAAAAAAAAAAGTTAGCCCTTGGCCCTTCCCTTTGCTGAAGACCTTTTTCTTGCAGTGCCCAGAATTAGTACTGTCGGTTGTTTCATAGAATTAGTTTTTATTCTATAAAATCATAAAACAATATGTAATGGGTTCTGTGTTCAAACCACTAATTGATTTAATTACGTTTATTTGAAAACTCACTTTTTGCCTTAGTAAAACTTGGTATTCAAGCGGAGATATGGTACATGTCAAAGATTTGTGATAGGCTCCATTTAACACATTCCAGAGTACTTTGAGTGGTCTTCAGCTGCTGTTTCCACGTCAGAGTAAGCCTCACATAGGTCCTGTGTCCTGCCTGCTGGACCACTGTGCATTTCTTGTATACCTTATGGCACCTCAGATGCCATAGACACCAATATTTGCAAATTATGCCAATCACCTTATCAATGTACTCACTTCAGTGTCAAAAACATTCAGCGTACCAAATCTTGACACTGGCACAAATATCTTTCTTTCAGAAAAAAAAAAAACCTATAATTTTATACCTAACATATATATGGTACACTAGACAAACTCTATTAATCACTTAAATTCAGTGCTCAACCAGACATGTTATGTCATCATCTGATACTGTTGATGGAAAATTCCGTATGCCTTTTAACTTCATACATGATTTCTTCTATTTCTTCCAGTCTACATGAATGCAAAATTGATATATCTTATTTTAAAACTTGTTACCTCATAATCTTTGCACAGTCAGCTTCGCATTCCTTTTACACTTTTTTTTTACCTCAGTTGTTGGCTCTTCGTCCCTCCTGTACTAGTGTTCTATAGCTGACTAATCTCTGATGTCATTCCTACTTTCTAAGTTCTTTCCCATTCAAATCCATTATTTACCTCCTGGTATCTACCTGACTTTACCTTCAAATGTCTTTTTTATTTTTTCACTACCTTATATTCTTAGTCTAATATTTATATTCCTCTTTAATCTCCTAATCTTTCCTTAGATTTTCAAAGTCTTTTTTTTTAAACCTCTCCTTGGTTATTGCCAGTTATGCTGTCATGCTGTCATCTTTTTTTTTATGCATCATCATCATCTCTAACACTATTTTCTTTCAATTCACTTTTGATTTTTTCTTTCCTAATTTACAGTGGTTTTAGTCTTTCTGAATTTCTTCCCAGTATCTATATTCTTTCCTCAAGAAACTTATTATCAGCTTGCCTTCATTCAGCTTTATGTTCTTTGTCCAGCTGTTCTCAGCATTTAGGAAACATACTTTATATTTTCATGCTGAGTACTCTGCTCACTTTTGCATTTGCTTATTTACTTTCTGACCTGCATCTTGTCATCTTCTTATTCAAGTCAATAGCCTCTTCTTCCTGATATGCTGATAAAAGAATGATGGCTGCTCTTAAAACATGGTAGGAATATTCATTTTTTTTATCTGCCATTGGATTCCAGGTCTTTAAAACCAGATCAAAAACTGTTATGCTTAGACAAACAGTGAAACCCACAAGTGTAAGTAAAATTTATCAAATGTATGAATGAGTTTAGGTATACATTCATTAAACTAAGGAAATTTTGATTTTTAAAGCTTTGTAAATTTGCTAGATTTGTGTAGATTTCCATAGATCTCTGGTATAATAAATTAACTTCCATGCCAAAAGTCAAGCTCTTTTTCTAAAGACAAGGAATGTGAGAACAGTAGTTTTCTGCAAAATATGATTTCTGTGTAGCATAATTGTAGAACTAAAAGGACTCCAGATTTATGTAAAAGAAATTTTATCAAAAAACCTCAAACAATTTTGTAAAAATCTGAAAGTTTTCTACACCCTAGATTTTGCACAATACAGTAAGTTTGATTCAGGATGCAGGTAGCTAACACCATTCAGAATACAGAAGAACATTTCAGACTCTCATAAAAAACTATGGCCCAACCCCTTTTCTGTTATAACCTATTTTCTATGCTACAGACACAATGGAAAATTTAAATGTGGTCACACTTGAGATGGTAGAATATCAAGGAGAATCAATTGGAAGAGTTGTAGTCACTAGGTTGATCAAAAATTTATTTGTATGCTCTTATCCAAAGTTCACTGGCTTTTTAAAGGGTCTATTGATTTCTGTGCCCTTTGAAAGGGGTTTAAGTGCCTCTTTCTTTAAGATTACTGCAGGATATTTTGCTCCCCCATGGTAAACTGTTCAATTTTTCATTGAACAGACTATTGCAACTAGAAATAAAAATCTCAAACACCTAAAATATAGCAGCATTATTTTAAAGCAAAAGCATTTTTAAGATCAATTGATTCATGTAAAAGCTAAATTTTCATTTGTGCATGGGTACTTGGAAAAAAACCCGTCAATGTTAATATCTGCCAATTTCAGGTAAAGAAATAGTTTCTGAATTTCAGATTTCACCTGGGAGCTTTCTAATGATTTTCTGATTACACACGAGAGGTGATTTCAAGATGAAGTGATTACATTTCTATTCATCTATTATATTCAAGACTGTATAGGCATGGTTCATTTATTTGGCATACAAATGAATTTTTATGCATAAATCTATATAAAAATTCTAGATAAACATTCAGCATAAATGGATTTGTACATTGTCAAGCAGAAGATAAATACATTTGAGCTAACATGATGAGTTGCCACAGCTCTCATTGGCCTGTGCACCTTAAGATACAGCTGGGTTCAGGAGCTCTGGCAGCTGCCACCTCTCTTCATCTGTAGCCCTTACATCAACAAAGGGAGTATATGCAATCAAAGAGCTTCTGCACCCCTGGCTGGATAGGAGGTTTTCTCTTTTGTCGTTCTGTGTGATAGATTAAAACCTCATTCGTCATGAAGAAAGGGTTTAAACACACATGCAAAAAGTCACAGTCTATAAATAAATAAACTGCATAAAAGATTTCTGTAATTAAAATTTAAATGACCTTTTTCCCCTGACTTTATCTTTGCACTCTTGCTAGTCAAGTCAGTGGAGACGTAATCCTAATGACAGGGAAACGTGTACTAAAATAAACAATTTTTCAGGGTGATCAGGTACCTGAACGATAATATTACAACATTAGAAAATAGCAAGGCTCATTCTTCTCATGTAATGATTAAAATTTGTTATAAAAGGATATAGGATAGAATGGTAACATTTTAAAGTACTATCGTTCTCAAAAATTATTTAAAAATAGCACCACCTAAATTCTTCAGCCTTGATGGATATCATCCTTCAGCCCTGAAGTAAAAGATTCTTGAAAGTAAATAGACACACCCCAATGCTTTCTTTATGTTTTGCAAGAAATAGAAAAAATTGGTATTTACATAATTGTGATCTTATTTTGGCATGAATAGATGGAGTACTGGACATTGCACTGTCTGGAAGATTTTTCTGAGATGGTGTTGTCATCCTCACAATGTTGAAAAACTCAATTTTTTATAGCTTTCCATGTGAGGCACATGAATAAAAGGCAATTTATGAATTAGAGAGGCTAAAGTTGAGGACGCACAAAGTTCAGCAGTATCTAGGAAAATTGGTTTACAATATCAAGCTAATCAGTCTTTAATGTGAGCTTCCTTCATGTGGACACCTAATTAAGTTTTCAGCATTAACCTTGCATGGGTTTTCTTTTTTAATACAGATAAAAGGCTGCTTAGTGAGGTTGGTATATAACCTTGACAATAACTTTTAACTTTTTCTCCAAAGACTTAAGATATTCCACTTATCTCAACCTTTAGTATTTAAATTAAAATTTGAAAAGCAGCATGTTAATAAATAACTAACACAGAAATTTAAAAATGCTACTTATAGACTGTTCATCTACTTAAGCAAAAGTGCAAAATAAACCTAGGAGACTGAAAATTTATGTATGTATTCAGAAATGTCTCCAGTCTAAAGCAGAAATGAAAATATTTTGCTAGCTCATTTTTAGGCTCATTTTTCACATCCAGCATCAGCTTTCATCTATGCCCATATGGAAGAATACAAGCACTAAGCCTGGTTGTGTTAGACCATATAAGCACTTTTGATACCTGTGCTGTAACTGAGGAGCCTGTGAAAGCCTCTAAGCACACACACAGACACACACTGTAACCATAACATCACAGGCTTGGGATTTGGTCCATCTGGCAGTAGCTTGGCAATTTGCATGTATTTCAATGCAGCTCAGAATTGTTCACTGAGCAGTAATTAATTTTCTCTTCTACAACATATGCAAAGCCTAAGTTTGAAAGTATCAATTACTAATGTCCTTGTTCTCGTATTTAAAAAAAGTAATTTTATACAGGCAAAGGTTTGCAGGATGAAGAGAAAAAGTTAAAGACGAACCCCTACATGTAATATAGAAATATGCAAAATAAATGAGCTTCTGTGAAAAATTTTGAGCAACTAGAAGAACATTTGACATGCAGGAGTTTTATCTTCCTACAAGAGGTCAAAAGATTTCTGTCAGAAACAGGTCTTTTGTCATTCTGTTGTGGGTTTGTTCTGTGACCATGGTCCATTCTTTTGGCCTTACTGACAAAATTTTCTCATCAATACAGTTTGAATAATATGGCTATTTGCAGAAATAGCCTAAAGTATTCACTAATTTATTTCACAATGCATAAAGATAAGAAATGACAGCCAGATGTTAAATACTACCCACATCACAATTAATCTCTGATTGCAACAATGAAAAACTAAGTGCTATAATTGGTACTTTTTCCTTCCTTTTCTTCCATAAGTCAAATGGTACAGTGAGGGTAAAAGTTCAGTCTCAAAGTTGTGCATTAGTTTTTAACACAAGCGTTAAGGCAAGAAAGTCTGAACTCCTCAAGTTGGATTGTGCTGTGTGAGAAAGTTAATGGTTAATGTCAGATACATTGTGGAAAAGAGCTGAGTAGTTGCATAAAATTAACTGTTTGCAACCGAGATATGGAGTGTTGAGAAAACTGAAATGAAGCTCTGCCTAATTGCATCCCACCAAGATATGTGTGTTCTCACATCACCCATGTGAAGCACAATGTACCATGAGATTATTGGAACAATAAAATGTTCTCCATAGTGCCTGAGAGGTATGATTCATACATGGACTTACTAAAGGGCATTAATACACTTCAGTGTTTGACTAGAACCTGAGGAAGATAATTAAGCACTTGAGAAAGGTATTCTGAAAACAAGGCAAAAGTTGGTAACCTGTATGAGAAGTGTCTATGCAGACTTTTAAAACAAGTGTTGCTTACAGAATCAAAATAATCATATAAAATGTAGGCTGGGACAAAAATAAAATTTATTAATGAGCATATATTTTTAGAAACACAGCAAGACATAACAAAATAGACAGTCACACAACCAGATGATTAGTATACTTGCTTACTTGGAAGTCGCCATTCAGGGGGTCTCCTCTTCAGCAGCAGGGGAGAAATTTGGTACTTGCTGTTCATCCTCTCATTCTTTTAAAGTGTTTCTCTGTGTAACAACCATCTTATTTACTTGTCTACTCTCCTACTCACATAGCCAATGCATGGCAAGCAAGACAATAAAATCATGTTAATATCAAGTTACCCCATCCTGGTTTTGCATCAAAGCTTTTCATAACAACTTCAAGTTAATTAAAAAAACCAAATAATACAAACACATTAATACAAATTATAAATTCAAATAATCAACTTTTCATATCAGCTTCAAATTTATATGAATAATGTAAGAAATCAAAGTACCAAAATTCAGTCTGATATTTTAGAGCAGAGAAAGCTGAGATTTATTTAAGATTTCTTTAGAGGAGTTAATTTCAGCTATCACACTCATTCTCACATGGATTTTGTTCATTCACATACATATTTTTGCACCTAAAGAGTCAAGATCATCACAGTATGCAAGTCCACATTGCCTGTCTAGGAGCACTAGTGTGCATTAAAGAGGGTTGTCTTGGATTCTTCTTGTCTGACAACAATAAAGTTTTTATTTTTTTAACAGAATTTTAAATACTCTGCAAAAGTCAACAGGTGTTATTAAGAAGTCCTTTGCTTCAGTACTTACTCCAGCCTCCACAAACCTTAGGCAAGGTTTTTGTTCTGAGGATTTGTTTTTTGCTTTTCATTTTTCAATGTAAGTTTGGAATCTGCACAAAAATCTGGCTATAGTTTATTTTCCTGATAGAGTAATGTAGTACACTATAACCTTGCTTTCATCTTTCAGCTGTTTAGGGTGCATGACTTCCTGCTGATGAGATGTTCCTTGTGTGCTCTGTTCAAAAAACAGACCTTTTGATCTTGATGAAAAAGCCCTGTTTTGCTTGGGTTTATTGCTTGTGGTATTGCTTAGAACAGCACTGCATTAGAGTGGCTTGTGCCAGTGAAAGTCTAAATAGATCTCAGGCAAAGACTCGGTCGAGTTACAGCTGGTTCTGGCAGTGTATTTAAATTGTACATCAAGAAGAATTTTTTTCTTAGCTAATTCAATTAGATTCTTATAATAGTGATTATGATTTAGAATAACACCTGGATTTTATTACTAATATCAGCTTAATAAATGGAAAATTTTCTAAGAAATATTGATTGTGATCCATATCTTCCCCAGCTAGACCCCTGAGGAAAATGGCATTTACAACAGCAGCCACTTGTAGACAGTTGAAAATGTCTGTTTCTTGAAATGCCCTAAATGATGAAAATAACTAACTGGGCTTTGCATTACACTAGTCATGAAATGTTTTTCCACTCTGAGCTATAGAGAAGCTAGCAGTTAATAGGAGAAGAAAACTCTGGAATGAGCAGTCAGCAGCACATTCCTCTGCTAAATTTCTTTTGCAAAAATTGACCTTCTGCTGCTCTTTCACCAAATCTCTTTATTTAGCAAACTTTGAGTGTAAAAGCACAACCTATTTACAAATTCACACCAGCAAATTAGGACCAGATTCATAAAAGACCACTGGCAATTTTGTGGAAAGGCCTTGGAATAAGATCTGGACAATACTGCAGACAGATACAAAATCTAAACCATAATGAGTTAAATAGTGATAATATAATTACTAGTAGTCAACATGATTTATTGGAATATAAATCTTGCAAAGCAAATCTGATTTCAGCCTTCATAAGATTGTAGATTGTGTAAACAGATTTGAAATAATCATGAAAGGAATCACACAAGTAGATCATTAGTTGCCTGACAGACAGAGGAGCTATTACTCTGTTTTCCATCATTTTCTACAAAGTTTTGTACTGGACACAGTTCTGTTCAATATTTTCATCAATTATTTGGTAAAAATATAAATCACTACTGAACATAATGCACTGGAAGGAAAACACACAAACCTTACCAGTGAAATGATGGAAAAAGTGCAGCTGCCTGAACTTAACATCTTACAGCAAAGTAGTAACAAAAATATAATTTGTACTAGTGATTGTGTAAATAGCAGTAGAATAGTAAATAGAGCTGCGAGATATCAGATTTGTGTGATTTGTATCGCTGTTTCACAAGATAATACTAAAAAAGTTTTAAAAGGGAGAAAAAAAAAAAAACAAAAGAAACAACCTGACATTAATGACTGTGAAACTGAGTATTCAGTTTGGCTGTCTTAGGAAGTCATAGAATAACAGAGTCATTTTGATTGAAAAATACCCTGAGGATCTTCACTCCTATTAACCCAGCACTTTCAAGTCCTCCAATAAACTGTGTCACAAAGTACCACATCCTTCGAAGACTTCTAGGAATGATGACTCCACCACTTCCCTTGGAAGCCTGTTCAAGCCTGTTCAATACTTGATGACCCTTTTGGACCCCACCTCCCTCAGCTGCTCTTCATCAGATTCATACTCTAGACCCTTTACCAGCTTTGTTGCCCTTTCTTGGAAAATGCAAAAATAATGGTACTGAACAACTATGCCAGGAAAATTTCAGAGCTTTTGAGTCCACATTAATGTTTAGTTTGCTTTACAGGGGGCAGTTTTAAAGTAAATCTCTTGATTCTGCTCCATCACTGTGCTTTGGATTACATCACAGGGCCATCTCAGGCTGCCTGTGGGTGGATGTAGGGATGTAGATTTGTGCTGGGAGTGCAGTAAGTGTGCCAGGTGTTAATGAGCACACATCCAGCCTAGAGCTTGCTCAGTGTACAAGTCCTCTAAACACTTGTACAGCAAATGACCCTCAAAAAGGTTTACCTACAAATCCAATCCCATGTACTGCCATAATGCGAATACAGCCGGAGTTAAAAATTACTTAAGGACATCTTTTCCCTGTTTTCTTCACATAAATCTAAAAACACACTTTAAAACCTCTCCCCAAAAATGGTCTATTCCCCCAAGTTTCCAGGTTTTTATTTTCATACCAAAGCAAAAAAAAAAAAAGAAAAATTATTGCATTTATTGCTGGACTAAAATGCAGAGTGGGATATGTTAAATTTTCTACTTGTAGAAATAAACAGCTTTTTTAAGATCTGCTTTACAGCTACACTTCAAACTTTTATAAAGTCTTTGACTCAATATTGGAAAAACTCGTAAATGGGCAAATGTATGACTTTCTGGATAAAAGCGTAATTTTCTTGTAAAAAAAAGTGTTATCAGTGGAGTTGTTTTTGTGGAGATAAACCTCTATTTAAGGCTAAGAGCTTCAAGGTTAGACATTTTGCTCTATATTATCACCCTTCAATATGACTTTTTAACCATCTTTTTTTAAAAAAATTACCCATACATTTACTTACCTCTTTGAAAAGATGTACTTAATTGAAAACTAAAGCCTGTTTTTCCTTTTTAATCTCTTTACATTATAAGTAGAATACTAGAAAAATGTATTTTTCAAAAAATATTGAATAGGTTTGTTTCATGTTTGCTTTGGATAGGAGCAGTAGGTAGAAGCAGCTGTATGGCACCAGCTTCAAAGCCAGAGATCATAATCATCAGGGAACTCAAAGAAGTAAACTTAGTAAACTTCATAAGTAAACTTAATGAAACTTACAAGTAGAAATGGAAAAACATTATTGGTTTTGAACTGTACACAGAGATGCAGAAAAAAATGTAGCACTCAACCTGAGCAGAAAAGATTAGGATTCACTTCTGTAATGCCTGTAAATTAACCTCTAGACCTGCTCCTCTGCCCTGTTCCTTTGCATGGCAAAAGAGTTTCTTAGCTGGAAGTTGTGCATTTCCCTTGTGTGGTGTAGAACAGGTATAGAAGAAGCTGTTCCTGAAGAATGCTCCCTAAACTTCAGCTTATATGACCTTGTCCTGAAGAGGTACTCAAATATTTAGCCTGCCTGTCCACATTATAGGACTTTCCCGTGTTATCATTCTACCAAACTCTGAAAAAAGGATGTATCCTGAACTCCCCTCATTCCACTCTTCCTCATTTTCCCTTCTAAGGGTTCTTTCATGAATGGATGCCAGGCTAGCAGTGAAAAAGGCCAAAGTGATTCCTTCTGTTAAAATCCTTTATCTGTTAGCTATTCATCAGATAGTAGCACAGAACCCCGTCTTTTCTTGGATATATCATCTTGTGTTACAATAAGAGGGACTGGTTAAAAGAAATGAATACATAAAAGAAAAAAATAATAATCAGGCCTGTGAAAAAATGACAGAGCTGTACAGAATTTCTGCAATGTAGATAGATTGAGCTTAATGTTAATAATTTTTCACTTATAGATTATTTTTTTATATTATATTTTCAGAGAAAAAGGATGAAATATCCTACTTTGTCAAGATGCAAGGTTTTGAACAGAGAATATCTCCCAGGCATGTTTAGGTTTGTTGGTTGAATGAGCAGATAATCAAATGGAAGAAATATCTCACAAGAAAAATATAAACAGAGATGACCAAAGTTGACTGCTGAGTCTTTTCATGAATAAATTACAGTCCATGTGAATTTTTTACTGAAGGAGGAAATCTCTAATCAGTTTTCAGTATACTAGCTTATGCCTCATTTTATTTGCTGAATTCTGCTTGTGTTCCTTTAGAATTTCTACCGTGAATCCTTCTGCTAAGAAGTAAATAATAAAATAGGGGTAATGTACACTGGAAATAATTCGTGTTCAGTATTGATTCTTACTGAAATGTTGTTGCAATATGACTGATTTTTTCCTAGGAAGATATTGGTTGTGGACATCTCCCTCTCTTTTTAAGATTCTGCTAACATGTTGCAATACAGGATTGCTCACAAGACTCTGTCCCGAGGCAGAAAGTGTCTCATTCAAAGTTCTTTCGACCTTTGATGGCTACAGTAGACCTTAACTATGTTTTACTACAGAAAACTCCAAAGACTAACAGTAACTAAGGATATTTTTGTCCAACATTTATTTAAGAAAAGCTGATGCTTTTTCTCCAATCCATTCTCAAAATGCTGAAGGAAGAAATTCTGGAATGAAATAGCAGGAAACGTGATCATGACTCCTTCACTTGCTTCCTCCAGATAAGTTAATATTTTCTCTGTTGTTCAGGGAAAAATAGAACTCAATAATCAGCATAGAAACAGAAAACAGTTCCAGTTGCAGGGGTAAACTCCCTCTTACTCAAAAATGTAAGGGAACCCATGAGTTTTGGCCCTTTCTGCCATGAGCCTAAGGATCAGTCTGAGTAGATTTTTGCAATCCTGCTTAAAGGATACTTGGAAGAGATGGAGTATTGAATAAAGGTGTAATTGTTATTGCAGGATAAACATACAGTCATAGAGATAGATTACAGCTGTTTATATGACAAGGAGAGAGCTAAATTACAATTTAAACAAATTCTTTAAACTCACTCCTTAAAGAAAAAAAAAAAAAAAAAAGAGAAAGCATATTACTCTAAATTGGAAGTAAAACTTGTTAATTAAAAGGAAAAGGAAATCGGGTAAAAATGGAAGAGACTAACATAAACTGAGACAGACTTCTGCATGAATAGGGGAAAATAATATATTTAATTGTTGTTTTACTTTATTAGAAGACTGCTATTCAGAACCACACTCTGTATCTTGTAAAGATTGCTGTCCCAATGGCTTACAGGATTAAGACTTTTCAAGTCTCTCCATTCTTATCCTTGTGAGTGGTGCGAATTTTAACAGAATGAAGATGTCTCCTCAGAAAACACTGAGTTATGAGTGGCTAATGTCCTCTGATCTGGGGTAGCCACAGGGTCACGTCTCTTAGTGTAGTTCATTTTAGTAATCACATATATCTTGACCACAGATATTATTCAATATAAATAAATTCCAAAAATCTGAAGATAAAGAGGGCATTTGATTGCCTAAAATGGCATCTGCACCATACAGACTACGGAATTTCACTCAAAAGTTTAATAGTCAGAATCATTTTTTCTGGTCTAACTAATGTGGACTAAATTATTTGCTCTGGAGATGTGAAGGACTGGACAAGTGAGTAAACCTTCTGATAAAGCCTTCTGCAGTTCACTATTTCCCATTTGCAGATTGATTTTAAAACTTAAATAGAGTCACTGTTTGATGACAGATGGAAATAATACTATTTATTATTTTTGTTGGTTTTTTGTTTGCTTGCTTGTTGGTTTGATTTTAGCCTCTGGCTCCCAAACAGGTCTGTGAGATGATGTTGAAGACTCTCAGGGCCAGTCTGACAGCTGAAGGACAGACCTCTTTAATAAATGGTGAAGAAATATTATAGATCAATTCTAGCCGCTATTATTTCTGTCAAACCTTATTTTGAGTTGTGCTTCATCTTTCTTTTGAGTCTTTATGTGTCACAGGGTTTTGCATAATTACACGTATTTCTCATACCACATTTTTATATTGTAGTAGGACCTTGATATTTCAGCTGGCACATAACCCAGAAGGGTAGGTGCTGTATGGTAGGTATAGTGCTATATTAATATTAACAACTGCATCAAAGTTCCCTGAGGGACCTATTTTGACAGTCAAAAAATTCTATCAGAAATATGGCTTGCATGAACTTTTTTAAACTGCAGTTTATAATCAAGTCACTTCAGCACTGCTTTCTAAACTAACAATGTATTGCAATGAAAGTTCCTGTAAGGTCACCTGTAATCTTAAGTCAATCCTAAACACCACAGTCTTTGAAAAATGTTGTAGGTGCATGATCCAGTGTTACAAATTCCAGCTCTGTCTTTTTTTATATACCTGTCTAAACCAATTACTTGGTGTAAAAGGTCATCAGTAAAGAAGCCTTTACTTGTGATTTTTGTCATGTTTGATTTAGGTTTATATATAAACATGAGAGTTGAGAGGGGAAACCATACTTCTCCTCTCCAACTTTCAGGTTCAATCTGATTTATAAAACTTATTGTGGATTTATTTTTGTCTTGCAACTGCAATTAAACTTAAACAACAATCACATAAATGCAGGAAATGCTCAAGGTCTTTGTTCCAGACACCATGTATCTGGAGTGATCTAAGATGCTTCTGAGGTGCAGGGATTCTTCTGTTGTAGGTTGACACAGGCTGGATGCCAGGTGCTGACCAAACCATTTTATTACTTCCTTTTCTCAGCAGAACACAGTGAGGGAGAAAATAAGACAGAAAAAACATCATGGTTCAGAATAAAGGCACCGAAATAAAGCAAAAGCAAGGGTTGTGTGCATAGAAACAAAGAAAAACAAATATTCTCTATTTCCCATCATCAAGTTATGTCTAGTTACTTCCCTTGAATTTGCTCCTGAAGATGAACATCAGAACTTCTGGAGACCCTGAGCATCTCATTTTGCTGCGTAACTGTCCAGGGTGCAGGGATAAGAGGGATAAGAGATGCAGTCTTGGCCCTCTCTATTCTATACCGCACACATCCCCGTGGAGAGCAGGGAGCAGTTTTCAGCAGGGAATTCTGAGGTGTCAGGAGTGGAACATTTTTCTTGCCCAGTCATGGAAGGGAGTGGTTTTGCCCCTTTTAAAAGCCACGGAGGGGTCCTTTTCCTTTTGCTGGGCTCACTCGGGAGCGGGAGTCACCCTGCAAGTCCCCACCACAGCCACTCCCTGAGATCGCTGCTGATGGGGACAGCCCCTGCCCAGTGACATGCCACAAGCATGTGTCTTGCATGCCACAAGCATGCCACAAGCATGTCAGCAGCAAAACCCCTTCCAGAGAAAATAGCTTTCCAGGTTTTCTGTGCCCCTGTTTTCCCTGGTTTCCTGATTGGGGGTAGGTGTTTAACCTTGGAAACTCATTTGCAACACTGTTTTCTTATTAATTTTTTTCCTTCCATTGTTCTCTGGAGCCGCATGGCAGAGTGAGGGTCCCTGCTGCTGATACCTCAGGTGTTAGCTTCTATATTTTTCAGATTCTGGGCTGCTTTAGTGTGTGGGTCTGGGCTTCATATAAGGGGATAGTAAGCTCTCTTCACAAAGTAACTAGACAAAACCATTCCTTCTCTACCTGGACACCTAAGGAAGACCAATCTAGATCTCAGGCCCAAGAGGATAAACAACGGTGGAACGAACAGAGAAAACAAGAAGGATGGGACTTCATGGGCTAAAGCTGTAATTGGACAATTAGCTCCAATATGCTAATGGACCAGAACTTATAAAAGTGTGAGACCCCGTGACCTGTCGTCCATTTTGTGGCCCTTTTGAGTTCTCCTGGGGTGCAGCCCTGGCTGGGCTCTTGTGCTGCCCAAGGTGGATCTCCTGAGGCCACTTAATAAATACCTACTTTATTCTTTAGCTCCATCTAGTCTCTGTTCTACGTCAGCCTTCACAATTGAACACCCTTTTTATGGGTAAACCGTCCTCTCTGCTGTTCAATCCTTTATTAAAACTGTTACATTTATCAAGATTTCTTCAGTAATTGTGACTCCAATTTATAAGATCTCCTAGTAGGTTTCCTCTACTGGGAAAGGGGAGGCAATATGAGTGGATTTCATTTTCCTATTGAGTTTTAAAAGGAGAAAAACAAAATAATAGCATTACCAAATATTTTATTAAATTTTATATTAGTGGTTTTAATGTGTAATTTACTTGCTTTGTACTTGCTCTGAACTTGACACAACTTTCTGGGGGAAAAAAAACCAACATGCATATGACAAAATAGCTGTGCCTTGCTTACATACAACACAAATAAAATCAACAGCACTATTAATCTTGAAGAGAAGATTGTGTATTTCAAAATTCCCGTTACATACACTTGCTATAACTGATTTTTTTACCTCATTTCCAAGGAGACAGAGATAAAGAAGGTGTCAGACCTCTCTATAAACCTCATCTACCTGCCATGGTCAACTGTATGATTTGGGCCTGTGATGCAGTACCATAACTTCCTTTCACATTTCTGGGGAAAAAGAAAAAAAATGTATTGCTTTGCAGTGTTTAATAAGTATGCCTGCCTTATCAGTTCCAGTTCTTTTTTGTATGCCTACCCTTTTCTGCCCTGTCAGACAATTGGCCTGACACAAGACTATTGGGCAGGGCACAAAGCAGGGAGCAGAAGATGAACACTACCTCAGGCACATCAAGGCTGTCCTTGAATAGGATGCAAGGCTGTCATTGAACAGGATCCAGAGAAGTTTGATCTATGCCCGCAAAATTCATAAATATAAGCTCAAGAGATTTGAACACTATGGTGTACAGAAAAGCTAATTTATGTGGAGTTTTTTTCCCTTGGAGCCTATAGATGTGGATGAATTTTGTGTGAAGCAGACTAGTTTTACAGATGACTGTATTCCAAGCAAAACTCTCTGAAGCATTTCTATAATAGCTTTACTTTGTAAAACATGGAATTTTTCAACAGA
Source organism: Melozone crissalis (assembly GCF_028551555.1). Taxonomy (NCBI): domain Eukaryota; kingdom Metazoa; phylum Chordata; class Aves; order Passeriformes; family Passerellidae; genus Melozone; species Melozone crissalis. Next base: position 52,601,196 of record NW_026535791.1, on the reverse strand, counting down.
ATATGCAGTTCTGCAGTATAAAGATTTTATTGCAGTGGATTTGGTATAAACTATATAACTCACAGCTTCACTATTCATGATGAATTTACAGACTTCTTTATGTACACAGGTTAGGAAATATTTAGGGTTGAAGGATTCCTTAAAAACAAATGCTATGAACTTTATTTGATCATATAAATTAAAAAGGTAGCCAGTAAAGCAAAAGTTACTGAAGATTTACTTTTTGCGGGGGTCAGACCTGTGCAGAACTGATTAATGACAAATAGCTTACAGTAAAGGGTTCAGTTTCAAAGAAGAAACAACAAAAATCTCAAGGGGAGATTGCTCAGCAGAGATGAAAAAGAAGACTGTATTTGTGATATATCCCATCTATCTGGCAACAGAATATAAATCTCTTTATATATGTACTTTTTAGACAAGTAGGGTAAATATTTGTGTCCTACTGGAAGTCATATTGGTTTATAAATATTTTTATATATATAAATGTGTAGTTGTAGGAGGCATGGAGAGTTGAGATATAGCATATTATTTATAAGGAATCCATGTCCTCCAGGGCAGCAGCTGGCGGCTGGCAAGGTAGTTCAGGGCATTGGAAATAGCATGAACTACAGATGAGGCAACTGGAGTTGAAATGTCTATCTCCATTGACAAGAATGTGAGGCGAGGCAGCCATTTCACATATACATTCTTCTGTGCTTTCACCTAAAAGCAAAGTTAGAATTCTTAGTCTAGATTTTGGAGTCTACCAAAGCCGCAGGTGAAAACTTTGATGGTGGTATCAGTTTATTTTGATTTATGCTAAGTTTCCTAAACTGTTAAAATTATCCAAGATTATTCAGGAAACTTCATCAGCATCAGAGCTCAGACCCAGGGGTTGCATTACATCATGAAATTGGTAGAATCTTTATAGTGGGAATTCTTGGTGCTCATACACTCAAAATTATGATTAAACACCCTATTAGCAGAACACTCTCAACAGCTACATTTTATCTGGTATATTAGACAGAATATCCTTTTAATTTTTTTAAGTGTTCTTGAAAGATATCCAGACACAAACACCTAAGACACATGGAAGTGCTTCTTGTATTTACGTATGCCAGTAACAAGAATAATGCAGCATTTGAAATGTTGACTCATTGGTGTCTGGCATAAAACTGATTAACAGCTTGGGCTACGTTTTATGCAGGAAATTTAATCAAAGCTAATGCAACGTATTGTAGTGTTGCTTTAAAGGCTAATTGTGATCTTAGTAAGGTTGGAATGACACTGAGAAACACAGAAATGCTACCTAAGGCTGCAGACTCTCTAGAAAATTTAGTCCATAATATTTCTCAGTGGTGAGTGGAATACTTGCAGTTTTTTTCCATAGTGAAGCAGAATACAAGACCTTTTGGCATTCTTCTTCTCTGCTCCTCAGTTATTCACCCTGAACATGGAAAATGCTTGACAGTACAACTTGGCCATTATTAATAGGATGATGGAATGAAGCATAACTCCACAAAAATGGATCAAAACTTTTTTCTTGGAGTGTAAAATTAGACTCACACCAGCTGTCACTGAAGATTCTCAGAATTTGAAATGGTATCCAAAGTGTATTCAAGGAAGTCTAATTTCAAATTTTATTTGAAATAATTATTTTATTTTATTAAGCTTCCATGTTATTCCTGTAGGAATATATCTCAAAGGAGTTATTCCAAGCCCTCCTGCATTTGTCTCACTCTGGGTATGGCCCTTATCTTATTTTATTTCATACTGTTAAGTTATTAGTTTTAATTATTAACTTTATAACTCATGGTGTTTTCTACCATGATGTCACTGTGGAATTTCACAGCTTCATAGCCATTTACTTAAGTTTTCACAATGCATATGGAGATAGAATTAATGAATAAAAAGACTCAGAAACATTAGCACCAAAGCTGTTCCGTAAGCTTAAATGTCTATGTTCTGATTTTTAATTTATTCTTTTGGCACTTTCCCTTCCCAAAGTATTCCCTACTAAATGGCAGTTGCAGCTACTAAGCACTCAGCATGCCTGCTAATTTGATTCTCAGTTCTCAGTGGTATTCAGAACATGGAGAATATACAGTTAGTGTGCATCTGAGAAAATGTTCATTTACATGACTTGCCTGTCATCACAGAGACAGAACTGAAAGCACCAGACTGGTGTTTATCTGCATTACCTGGGCAAAGATCATTTTTCCTTCTGCCATTCTTAGCTCATTCACGGCACAAAATCCAACTTTTGCAGCAGTTGAAACAAAGATCCTAGTTTATTTCACAGTTCAGTTTTGGTATCCTGAAAAATACTTTGTGCTTTTACAGAAGCACAATCTGTGTAAAAATACCAAGTGACAAGGTAATTAAAGACAGTCTGAGCGCTTATACAAAACATACTAAATTAGATTGTCCCCCCTTATTACCAGTGTGAATGGGTTAAACTGCTATCTGTGCTTTTCTATCCACTGATTGGATGCCATCAAATGTCAAGAAACAGAAATTACCGCCTATAATGCTAAAGTTTGGCCAAATTTCAGTAAAGTGCGCAGTATTATGCTAAATTAACGACCACAATCACCACTTAGAATACGAGTGATTTTCCAAGAACATAAAATAAAATAATTTTTTCCCCCTCAAAAAAATGTCTTATTATATACATCTACTGTTCTCAGGTTTACATTTGAGAAGTTGTCTCTCTACCTGTGGAAAACACTATTCACTTTTCAGTTGGATGTTGTCCTCTATGGTTTCTGATTTTGCCTTTTTTCTTACATCGATTCTTTGACATTTCTCATGGACTATGTTGGGAAGGGAGTTGAGTTGCAAGGTTTTGGTGGTAGTATGTATATCATGCAACCCATTTAGGACCAGTGAAAAAAAGTCATTTTATGACTCAGAAGCTTGGGGTTTTGTTTTTCTAACTAGAAAATAAGGTGTTGTACTTATCTTTTAAAGTATTTGCAGATATTCTAAAAATATATCATGGTAAATTGTTTTTGAAATATAACTAAGCTGCTATAACTTGCTTGCGATATCATTCAAAAGTACATGTTAAAGAAAAGAATAATCTTTTTAAGGTGCATCATTTTAAATTAGGGTGAAAGATTAAATAGCTGTATCTGGAGTTATATGTGCATGCATGTGTGTATGTATTTAATTGAAATACTCTTCCATTGATAGACACACATATTTATGAACATTAAGGAATACATCTGACTTCAAAGCCATACAGATATGTTAGTGTAACTCTCATAGTCTTTATAGCCAAATACCTATAATGATACTGTTGGGACAACTGCATATGATTAGTCCATGATGAACAATTAATTATTTCATTGTTCTACTTCCTGCCCAGTTCTTTTTGTTTGTTAGTGTTCATTTATTCTACATTGTTTCTTTTTTCCTCTTCTTTTAATTGAGAATATATAAATAAATTCTGTTGACTTAATTTAAAAAAATTAAAAATTTTTCTTCTTTAATTGCATGTGAATGGAAATAAATTGATTGAAATAAAGTTTATAATATCAGCAAAAGCTAAATGAAAATACCATCATTGTAGTAACCATATCCTAAGGAATACTCAACATGAATCTTATCTAGTTTCATTGGGAAGCGGTAATAGAAAAGACATTTTTAGATCTTTTTGTCTTCGAATTTCCTTAATAGTCAGAATTTCTGAGGGTGAAACCTAAATTTAAAATACTCAGAGTATTATTTGGTGTAAAGACAAGCCCACATGCTTGTTCACCACTGAACACTGGCTTTGCACTTCACTTGTCTCCCTTTTTTAAACTGGTTCCTTTCAACTTCACAGAAATACATTCCATTTGAGGTCTGCCTCACAAGTCCTTTCTATTATTAGCTGTAGGAAATCATCATTTGACTTGTGCACTTGTGCATTTTACTGGAATTTACATGGTATATAGCACTAATCTTCTCATCAAAAAACAAACCTCTCTCTTTGTTGCAATTTAAAAAAATCTCATTCCACAAGATTTCTGTGTTTCCATTGAGGTGTTCTCACTTTTAGGTCCACGGGTATCTTCTTTGATTCCTCCTCTCTGAATTGCTTAGAAAGTATAGAGATAGTAACACTGGGGTCAATTTTCCTTTATTCAAATGAATGGTGAGATTTTTTGCAGACCATGCACAATGCTTGGGGGGAAGTTACTTTTTGATCTGTTATTTTCTAGGAAAAAGAGTTGTAGTCATGAAAAAAAAAACGCAACAACAAAACAAAAAACTTTTGTCTTCCAGTGCAATTCTGACCTGCAGAAGACCAACAAAACTTTGTCCATTGCTCTACTAACTCACTTTACAGGAAGATCTTCTGTGGCAGAAAGACAAGATTTATTCTTTGAAAAGAAAGAAGAAACAAAAGCTGTAGTTTAATTAGACACTCACAGTGTACACTGCATTCCTCTGCTCTCTGGTATTAACAACAAATGTCCAAACATATTGGCAATTTGTGGTTACACTGGTCATAGGAAACAGAGGTATTATTTGTAGGAAAGAGAGTTATTAGTCAGGTCAATATATCAACTTCGAAAAATGAAGCAGGAAGGAAAGCCAGTGGCCCAGCATTCATCCAGTGCATGGGCTATCATTATGCATATTAGATAGTCAATATGCTTTGATGGAAATGCAAGGGATTCCTGTTAAAAGACAGGTTTCTTTTTTGCTGTTAGTTCATGGTTCCAAGTTAGAATATCATTGATCTATTTCACTTGCTTTTTTTTTTTTTTTGTGATTTTACCTAAGTTTTGTGGTTTTTAATCACTCCTGGAGTGGTTAAAAATAAAGAATAAACTTTTAGTGGTTTTATATTTTTAAATTTTTTGACAGTGTTTTTTCAACTGCATTCTAAAAGAGAACATATTCTATAATAGTCACTGTATTCTGTCAAACAAATAAGTTTTTAAGAGTGAGGTGTGGTTTCCTGAGGTAAAACAATAATAAACTCTAAGTAGAAGTGATTGAAGATAATAGGACAACCCTTTATTCATCAGTCATTGCTAAGCATTATTTCACCATTTTTCCTTTAAGAGGTATTATGTTTTTCTTGACAAAAGTAGCAGGAAAATGCTAGATCCTTCTTTTTTGTGTTATTAGCACTGTCTGTTTCCACATCTCTCCTTCCTGTCCCTTCCCATCCCACCCCAACAGAGATACATGTTTAAATGAGTCTTGTTCAGATTCTGCAACTGCTGTAGGTGGAAGTCCAAGATACCTACAGAAAGTAACTTGGAAGGAAAATCAATTTTATGTAAAAGAGACGCTTTTGGTTTATTTGAGTGCATATAAAGATAGTAGGGTGGAAAAGGAAAAAAGAAGGAAGCACATTCTAATGGAGCATACAGAACAGTGCATTTCCCAACAGTTTGCTAACCTGTGGGATCTCAGTCTCTCAGAACTGGGGTGCAGGGTGAACAAGACCCCCCCTGGGGGGCTCGGGAGTCCTGGAATGTTGCCAGAAATGTCTGGTGGCTGGACTTTGATCCCACATGGGAGATGACATCAGTATGAGGACGGGAGGATTTCACTGGGGTGAATGGTGAAGGGACAAGTTAATTGGAGTGTGAGATACAGGGTTTAAGATCCCTGTACAGGGGGGTCTAGAGAGGCAAGATGGAGGGATTGGGGCGTGCCCTTCTCCTTCTTCTTCTTCCTCTAAGCCTCCATCTTCTGTGGTGGAGTTGGCACTCCGGGATTGGACCTTACTAGGGGAACACTGGTTAATATGGGTAGAGGGTATTGGAGAAAAATGATAAATATTGTATACGTAACTCCGGGTATAAAGATAGGTGACCGCCCCAGGGGCTTTCAGTGTGTGCCCATGGCTGACTGCTGAGCAGAACTCTGTCAGGCCAAGAGAAAATCTTTTAGATAAGCAATTAATAAACACCAAGACCAAGAACAAATCTGAAGCTTCCTCTCGTCCTTTCGAACCCGGGGGCCCAAGGCCATCTTTGGGCTTTTCCCCAGACCATCTAAACAGCCCAGAAATCCAGCACTAACCCAGTCATTTCTAGCTATTGATATTCCTACACTACCTGATGGAGTATGAGGAACAAAAAGGAATGCTGTCTGTGAGCAAGTTTACTGAAGAACCCTGAGTAATAGCTCTTCCTCAGCACAAAAACTTAAGTCTCCCTAGAAAAATGTTTTTTGGGCCAAACAGCTTCTTGACCTGCTCTTGAAAGTGTTGCGTTATTTTGCCAGATTTCATCAACAACCTGCACATATTTTCAGTTCTGCTGGGAAGACCTCAGGTTTAGATGGTCAGTACTTGCAAAATTTGCCTGAACTCTAATTATATTGCTTCTACTAGAAGAGAATTATTATAATATAATTATATTGCTTCTACTATGCATTGCAAAACCTGCTTATAAATTGAGCTGGATGGAGGTTTTCCCTTAAGTTAGGATAATGAGAGGCTCAGACATGTTTTCTGCTTGTCTTTTCTTTTAAATAGAGAAAGAGGAGAGCTGAACAGAGAAGCTGCACTCAGAAATGGTAAGTGGAATATGCACTTCCTTTTGTCTAATAGCCTCTCCTGTTTCTAAGATGACTTATAATGTAGTAAGTATTTAAAAATCAAGAAGCAAGTTCAGAGTTTTAAGAAATACAATGCATTAAGGGATTTTTCTGAGGCCAGGGGACTAAATATAACAGCAATGCATTCAAGTTTTATCAGCAAGGAGTCAAATCCAGTTGAATGAGAGATGCACAATTAAATGAACCGTTAAATTCTGATATTAATTAGTTGGAAAGATGCGCTCAGAATTTCTTTGGATAAAGAAGATAATAGAAGAAATTAGAAAGCATAGAAAGAAACTAGAAACTTGGTATACTTTTGAGCAACAATTTTAGTTAAACAAAGGGCTACTGCTCTGCGTAAGAGATGATAAAATGGAAAATTTTGAGCAGTGAGACAACTGATTAAAAAAAATAAAAGACTAAGCCACAAGATCAGCAGTGTAGTTATTACTCTTTAAGAATATCCAAAAATGAAATTGACTTCAATATTGTTTTAAGGCCCAAAAAAACTTGATGAGGCTTTTGAAAGGACTTATGGTTGTCCATGTTTTCTGAGTTGATGTACAGAAGAAATACTAATAGAATGCTCTCAAGAGGTCAAGACAACAAAAAAGACTTTACTACTTTACTGGCAAATCAAAGAACTTTGGCAAAAGGTTTAGAGCAGCATTCAATCAACGTAAAAAACTTCTCAACACATTAGCATGGTCCATTCTATTTAGCAAACTCTAAGCCTTTTCGATTTTAGCTACTCAATAACTCCAAGAAGAGGGAATTAGAAGAGGAAGAAAGAGAAAAAAGAAAATATATAGAAAAGGACATATACCAACTCCTGGGTTCCAGTGATGTTCAACTGATAGAAATCCCAAGAGGAGGTGAGCTCAAGATGTGTGCTTGCTGCATGTTGGGCCCTAAATACCCCTTGGCATTCCTGGGACCTTTCCTCAGTTGGGACTTCTGGTAATTTGGCCACTCAGGAGCTGGCTTAGGGGTTCAGGGCAGGTATGGAGCACTGTCTTCTGTGTGCCAGTAATTGGCAGCCTCTGCCAGGCTGGGATACAGGCTCTAGGGGGTTGGAGGATGTGGGAGAGTTTATTGCCTTGCCAGGGCAAGGCCCAACCTGCCCCTTCCCCCATGCACATGCTCCCCAAAATCCTTTCCTGTTTCAGTATCACTCAAGTGTGGCTGATGACAGCCTCATTATATGATATCCTCATACATCATATATAAAATTAGCGTTTTGTTATAGCATTTTTTAATTTCATTTTAAAGACCATAACCCAGTTTCATTAAATATCACCATCTTGTTCAGTAAGAAAGTTGAGATTTTTCCATCTCTAAAAGCATGCACTGAAAAATTAAACACTTTTTTATTACCTGAAGAAAAGACGTCATTGACTGTTTCATCCATGAAGGTTGATGGCATATCTTTCATTGCATAAAATTAAAATTTTCATATCTCATCAATCATTCATATTTCAGAAGGAAATGTACTATAGCAGCCAATCTCCACAGGTGAGGTTACATCACTCAGCATGTCTGACACCAGAGTTAAAAATCTGTGTAGCAGACAGTTTTCACAAATATCCTGATTCACCAAGACAAAGGAATCCTGTTCACACCTTAATAGCTCTCTGCTACTCCCTAGGTATCTTCAGCATGGTGGGACACTCAGATTCAATAATCTGAGTTGTCCTTATATTGCAAGCAATCCTCTCGGGATGGAAATAAAAAATTCTACAACCTTTGAATCTTTAGATTTCGACTGTGTGCAGCACTCTGCTTGTAGTCAAAAATTCTCTGCTCAAGGGTGGAAGTGGAGGTTAAGATCAAATCCTAAATGAGATAAAAATCTGCTGTGTTCTGTGGGATCTCAGCCTCTCAGAACTGGGGTGCAGGGTGACCAAGACCACCCCTGGGGGGCTCGGGAGTCCTGGAATGCTGCCAGAAATGTCTGGTGGCTGGACTTTGATCCCACATGGGAGATGACATCAGTATGAGGATAGGAGGATTTCACTGGGGTGAACGGTGAAGGGATAAGTTAATTGGAGTGTGAGATAAAGGGTTTAAGATTTCTGTACAGGGGGGTCTAGAGAGGCAAGATGGAGGAATTGGGGCGTGCCCTTCTCCTTCTTCTTCTTCTTCTTGGCCTCCATCTTCTGTGGTGATGTTGGCACTTTGGGATTGGACCTTACTAAAAGTGTACTGGTTAATAAGGGTGAAAGGTATTGGAGAAAAATGATAAATATTGTATACGTAACTCCGAGTATAAAGATAGGTGACCGCCCCAGGGGCTCTCAGTGTGTGCCCATGGCTGACTGCTGAGCAGAACTCTGTCAGGCCCAGAGAAAATCTTTTAGATAAGCATTTAATAAACACCGAGACCGAGAAAAGACCTGAAGTCCCTTCTCGTCCTTTGGAGTGCGGGCGGCCCAAGGCCACCTCGGGCCTTCCCAGACCACCTAAACAGTCGAAAATCCGACAGTGTTCTACAATTATGAAAGGCTCTACTTTTTACCTGTTAGCAGTTGTTGTAATACTATTGGTTACTTGATATTTTCCTTTTGATAACAGCATTAACATATTTCTCTGATCAATGTGATCATATGCCTGCATTTCAGTTTACCTGAATTACACAAGATACTTTGTTGTACTTTCTGATTACATAGTTCATGTTTTCTCCACAAATGATCCAATCACTTCTTACATATACTGAATAACAATAAATGATGATGAGGATGATGATGATGATGATTATTATTATTAGGAATTTTGTTCACTGTTTTGAACAGCCTAGCAAGTTTTGTTCCTCTGCAAAGCAACTTCAGTGAATCTAAATAGGTAACTACTTTAATTCTTATTCTGCTTTATTTTCTTTTTGCCCTTTGTATTAATTTTTCAGATTAAAACCAAATCAAGAAGATAAATTAAAGAACACAATGGGGTGTTTTTGAAATTAATTAAAATAAAAAATTTCCCTCACACCTAACTGTAAGAATCCTTTATTTTTAGGCAGAAGTCTATGCAAGATCTAAAAGATTTGTCTTTCTGTTGCCTTAAGAGAAGATACATGAGATACTATCTATTTATATGGAAGGTATGTATTTATGGAGAGAGTCTGAGAGCAGATCTAGTATCAAGATCAGATACAGAAATGTAGATTCATCATCACTAGTTCATGTGTGGCTTTATTCAAGTCAGACTCCTGAGGTCCACAGTGAACTTAGATTGATAGCAGATGGTATCAGCATTTCTTCTTGCTTAGGTTTAATCAGAACAGCCTTTTGTCATTCCACAAAATGTGCTAGATGTGTTTCCATCCATACACTGTAAGAAGACATGTTTTCAGCGCTCTACAGAGTATAGAAAATTTGCTAAGGTAAATTTTTCTGTTATGCATCGTGCGTCATCCGTGGGGTGTTGTAAACAAATGAAACAAATTCTTTTATGAAGTACATTTATATTAGTAATGTAATACAGTGTTTTGAGTCTGGAAAATTTTTCTGCTTCTCTTTCTGCATTTGCAATGATTTCAGCAGCTCCAACATTAAGAATGAATGAAGGATCCAGCAGCAGAGAATGAGCAAGTGTTTGCCTCTGTGCTCTGCACCTGGCTGATGATTCAGATGCAGCTACAAATAGAGATCATTTCAGCTAAAAGAGTTGCAAATGGAACATTGGTCACTGGATTCTAAAATTCAATAAATCATAGTTACTGCAGTTATTTAGTGTTTATGTCTATAAAATCCTACAAAAATGCATTACTGAATATACCTGCATATGCTAGTATGTGGGGGGCTTTATGGCTCCAAATACCAGCTAAAAATTTTGCTAGAATTTTACTCTTGGGAAAGTTGATGATATTTTCCCTTGCTTTTTTTTTCTGAATTTGAGAGACTTGTCAAGTTTGAAATGAATAATTTCTGAAATGTCCACCTGAAGAGGAAGGTATGTTAGGTTACTGAGACATTTGTAAAGTATCTTGAGGTGGCTCTAAATGGTGTGAGAAAGCCATTTAAATACAACTTTTAAAGAAGGGATTGATAAACAGAAGAGCATTTCTATCTTGAATATTCTTCAAATCTATAGCAACTAGGTAAATGTGTGGTATAGAACTTCTGACTTTAAAAGAGATTGCCTCCTTATCTGGTTCAGAATTATTGTTGACATCTCAGATTTTACTCATGAAATGATCTGTGAAACTATCCCTTCATAGCTGAACCACTGAAAATATATCTTAATGCACACTAAGATATTTAATCATCTTTGATTCCCCCTCTTCATGCCCTTCTGCCCCCTCCTGTTTTCAAAGTTTTCTCCTGGTTCATAGGGATCTATTTGCAACAGTGTGTTTCACTTAAATGAATTGGATATTGTTTTATCTAAAGTTTAAAAAGACTGTGCAGCAGAGCATTAGGTGGAAAAAATAAAGTGAAGTTTAAAGGATGGTGTGTTAAATATGAAGCATGCAACTCTTTTGAACCAAAAAGGTCAAGTCATAAGAAAGAAAATATTTGAAATATCTTGCAGTCTTCTTACAAAAAGCACTTCTTTAAACCACTATAATGTATATGATGGAATTAGTTCTTTTATTTTGGTGAAATCCAAGTGATCAGTTAAATAAAATACAGGCAGCACTTTATTCATAGAATCACAAAATGACAATTATTTATCTAAATCATAAATATTGTAATCTAACACATAACACATATATAAAATTCTTAATATTTTCATATTATTGTTTCAGTACTGGCATCACAAATTGGATAAATATTGATTTCTAATATTTTTCTTTTTAAGAAAGAATTTGGAAAAGCACATAAATTAAGCAGACAAGCTTGATGCTAATTTCAGTGTAACTTCTATCATCATTGTATAATAGAATCTTCAGATTTAATATTCAGTCCCAGAATATAAAACAGTGGAATTACCAAAACCTGTTGATTTAATCTGGGAGAGAAGTTACTTCTAGAGAGTGTGCATTCCTTTTGAGCTAACTGACTGCAGGTATGTGAATACTTCTAATACTTTAAAATGTCTTCAATAAAGTGAACATTTTTATGTTCACAGTCAAACTGCACCACATAAATGTATTTTATATTAGATTGGTAGGTGCTTTTGGCCTTTACCTTTCATGAATCTTGGCGTTTTTGTCTTATTCCAAATTTTAAGTGGGTCCTATGTCTTTAACTTATTATGACTGCTGAAGCAGAACACGGGTAACAAACTCCTGCAACAACTATTTTCAGGGGAAATTTGACAGAGGATTGCCTGCTCCTGCTTTGAAAGATAGGAATTTATGTAGAATTAAGAGAAATCTATTAGTTTCATCAACAGCTGCTAGTTTTAAAGAACATTTGTTTTAAAAAATTTTTGGCTATAAAAATGCCATAAAAATTTCCATTAGGAACATGTAAGAAAAAAAACATTAGTAGAATAGTAAGAACTGATATCTTTTGGATTGTATCAAAGAGAGATTTTGATTTTAGATGAAGAATTTAAAACACATCAGCTACTTTGAAAAGAATTATAAAGATTTGTGCCTACTATATGTATATATTGTGTATTAAATTTTTTTCTGCATGTGAGTTTGCTACATAAAGAAAAATTATTGAGTTTGGTTTGAAGCACACTATCACTGAGTAGTGAAAGCATTTAAAGATGTGATTATGTCTCATAATTTTCTATTAGGTTGGTCAAACAACATTATTATCACAGAATCATAGAATTGTTGAGGTTACGATCACCAAGTCCAACCATCACCATTAAACCATGTCCTCAAGTGACATATCAACACATTTTTTGAATGCATCCAGGGATGATAACTTCATCACTTACCTGGGTAGATTGCTGAAGTGATTTATAACTTCTATTGTGAATTCCCTGATATTGCATCTAAACCTTACTTGATGCCACTTGAAGCCATTATTTTACCCTGTATAGAGGATGGCTGAAATAAACGTGAATATTATTCATCATTTGCACTTTAAATTTTGATCTTTTTGTTTCTGTAACTGTACTGAGTCATCTTAATGATCAGAGGAGGGGCCAAGTGCTCCAATTATATTTTCTGACAACCAAAGTTATTTCAAAGGGTTTGCGCTATATTGCACGGATAATACTGTTGTTTTTCTCATGTTATTTATAAATTTTCCTTTCTACAACAAGCAAAATTTACATGATCCTTTTAAACTCAAATATTTTGGACTCCAGTTTAAAAGAACATTTATGAAAAACTTATTCAGAAACTGTAGTTTCAGGGAATATTTTAAATTTTCTATTTACCTTCTAGCCAAAGGCAGCCTAAAAGAATGTGGAGTTTGTCCTTCTAAAACGAACATACTTGATTTCTGAGTGTAGTTTTTTTTTTTTCTAGCTGAATTTGTTAATCTCTTGTGGTAAACACAATGGAAGCAAATATTAAGACAGGTTTTCATGTCTTTACATGAAATATGGCACATACAGCTTAAATAGAAAGATTACCTGCTGTGTATTTTACATTAGGTTTATTTTCTTTGTCCAATCTATTCCTATCCTGTTAGTAGGAAGAGCAAAATATTTGTCAACAATATTTAAAAGTCATGGAAAAAATCAGAGCACTGCCAATAAGAAGCTATGTTTCCTTGTATTTTCAAATTGGGCATTCATAAGTGTTTTCTTTTTATATTGATCTCCTTTTCTTTAATGTCTCTATTTATAGTTGCTGTGAAGACTTGTCTGTTTCCTTTTTGCTTCTTTCCTCATAGTGTTTTGGGTTTTTTTTACTAGCAAGGTTTCAATTGTTGTTGTTCACTGACTTTTATTCTCACCTTCTATTTTAGGATGAAAGAAAAAATGATTAAAGAAAAATTTTCTTGTGTGAAATGTACACAGAAAATGCACAGCCTTATTATGAGTTGTTCATCATATACACAGATTTGGAGAGTCTACAAGCAAGAGAAGGAAAAGAAATTAATTTTTGACAAATGAAAATATAAAGATTTATAAAAGCGCTAGTCTCCTTTTATACTTTGTTGTTACCCAGAATTTTAATTCTTCTTGCCTGTGAAACACCTTAAAACAGAGTAGACCTTAGTTTTTAAAATAGGCTTTAAAATAGTTTTTGCAAATAACTGCTTCAGATCTTGCATTGTTCACTGTAATTCTTTAGAAATATTCCATCTACTTTTCTTTTTTTTCTTAAGTGAAGCAAAGCACTTTTCTGTTGTATTCACTTTCTGGGCTCCATTTTTGGCTGTGGCTTTGAGGAGGTGTTGAATCACCTAAGCATCAGGCTGGGGAGTAAACATTCCTACCAGTATTCAAGAATGATTAATCCACATTTTTTTCCACTGCAGAGAATGCCCAGCCCAAAGCAGCACAGCAGATTCTAGAGCTGAACATAACATTTCCTTTCTTTGGAGAGTCTGAGGGTTTAAAAGTGTGGAAGGATGCCATTCAGTGTGAGCTGACCTAAGTGCCAGAGAACAGCCCTGAGTACATTTAATTTATTAATGTAGACATGTCATATGATTCTCACCTTCTAGCTAAGGGAGATTTCTCATTATGCTACTGTCAGACTCTCTTCTGTATTCAGAAATATTACATTCTTGAATGTAAAGCAGCCTGAATTAATACAAGGATTCTCTTGGAAGTAAGAGGCATTTGGACAATGCACTTAGTAACATGCTTTAGCATTTGGTCAGCCTTGAATTGTTCAGACAGTTGGACTAGAAGATTATTGTAGGTCCCTTTCACCTGGAAATAGTCTGTTCTATTCTATTCTATTCTATTCTATTCTATTCTATTCTATTCTATCCACACTTACCTGCTTGGTGCTTTTTGTCAATTGCTCACTACTATGTAATGATTTGCCAAACCACCTCCTATGAGCTTTGTATTTTAAAAGAAAAGACCCTTGTGACATGTAACATGTCAAATTTGGTGTTGGATTTAGACACTCAATTTCTTATGAATTTCCAGACTATCAGGATTTTTAAAATTTTCAGTCAGTTCTTTGAAATTAATGATTCAAAATTTTTATATAAGAGTTGGTTCATAGAAAGACACCATGTTGATTTCATTGAAGAGTATTTATGACCCATATGAATAGATATGTTGCTCTTGATTTTTCACTCTGTATGATCTCCATTATTCTAAGTAACATTAAATATGAGCTACAATGTTAATGGAAACATTTCCTTGTAGGGATCTACATGTTAGGTGTAAGACATCATGATAATATATACATAACTATAGATATTCCCTGAGTTTACCAGTGAATTTGAACAGTTAAAAGCCTTGCGGAAATCCAATATTATGTTCAATTTACTTGTCTGAGTTCTTTACTACTTCAATTTTTCTAAATTTTATTTTTTAACAATTTTCTCTCTGAGCATAGAATACTACTCTAGTTCTCTTGACATATATAGGCTTTTATAAGTCTCTTAAATGTCAGATGTTCATGCTCTTGTAAAGGATAAAATGCAGGAAAATTGAGTATGAATGTCACAGCAGCATTTCAGTAATACTTTGAAGAGTATTTAATATAAAATTAGATTAATATTAGTACACATGAAGAGAAGAAAACATACCCAGAGGCTTTAACATAAAACAAAATTTATATTTTTACGGTAACTCCAGTTTATTTGTTTTCTTCCTTTATATTTAAACAGTCAAAGTATGGTATTCTCTGTCGATGTAAAGTCAAGTATTTTGTCCTACAGATAGGGTTGTTGTGTAGAACCTATTTGACAGATAAAAGAGAAAAAATGTCTTTACTCCTAGAAAAGATTCACTCCTCATATTCCTGTTTATTTCCAGGGGGACATCATAAAAGAAACAGAGTTAGATTAGGGCAAAAAAGCAAATTCCTTGAATTGACCTGCTTTCAAGGAATGGGTGGTTATACAGTTGGAGTTCTAGATATTCTAGTCCCTCTATATCATAATTTTAACAGTGTGATATTGCTGGTTGCTTTAATTTTTTAATATAATTTAAGGAGCAAATGCATGTCAGACAATATTTGGCTGGAAAATTATGCCTGAAAGTTGGTGGGTTTTTTTAATTCTAGAAAGAAGCAATTTCTGATACCCTAGAAGGTGACGGCAGGTAGTTGACTTCACTGTTTTCAGAAAGACCTCTTAAGTAAAACATAAACTGGTTCAGGATCCATGAAACTGGAACAAGTTGTTAGATCTGAATTTGTCAGTTGACTTCACCATCACAGTTTGCTAAATATTAACTCAAATATGGATACATAGGACAGCTCTGTGTGTTACACGCATAGTCTTTAAACTATGACAGACCTTCAGTTTTAAGATCTGGTCTGTCACATCCACCACACTGGTCCATGAGTCTGAGAGAACCAAGCCAAAATGAAACAATTGACTTTTCACACTGATTTAAATGAATTTTTTTTCCAGATGGTTCCCCAAAGTAAGGAAGGAATCTTTAAGGTTATACTATAAATCTAAATAGGTGACAATGGATTTGGGTTTACTTGTCCATCCTTTTTTTTTTTCCTTTACATATTTAAAACTTTGTTGCTACGGTTTTGATGGTGGATAGCCAAAAACTGAGGAATATTTTCAGTTCTCTAAAATTTTTCAGAAGAAATAAGAAAAGAGGAAAAGTAACGTTATTAGCAAAAATGGAAAAGTGTTTCATAGATGCAAATTTTTCTACCTTGTAATACTTATCTCTGCCAAGCATTAAAAAAGAGATACAGATAATAATATTTCTTAGTCCAGTGCTCTTTAGAATGAAATAACTGAAAAAAGTCTAAATATAGAAGTCAATTAACTCTAAGTGTAACATTAATATATTGCCTGACCTTATCTCAGCTTGCTGTATGTTTCACTTTGGTCAAAGAGGACAGTTCTCAGAAAGCACTTAGGAGCAGCATAGGGCCATTATAAATTGCTTTTTACTGAAATTGACTAAAAATTCATGCCACTGGAATCAAAGCATGTAACTGAAGGATTGATTAATAGAATAATACAATCTCCTTAGTAGGAAGGGACCCACAAGTATCATTGAAGTCCAACTGGGATTTCCCCAGTATTGTAGATAACATTAAAAACTGTCATTCTGTTTTCTAAATTCTGACTTCTGCAGCAGCACACAGCACTGTGTATTAAATTTATATTTTTTAAGGGGTGAAGTGCATAGACTCTGGTGTAACTAGGAATATATCCATTTATGATATCAAGTCAAACCTTTTATGAATACTAAGGTCTTTGTTTTGCAATGGTTGTCTGTCAAAGTAGGTGAGAAGGTCTGAGTTAAACCTTTT
This sequence comes from Melozone crissalis, assembly GCF_028551555.1. Lineage (NCBI taxonomy): Eukaryota > Metazoa > Chordata > Aves > Passeriformes > Passerellidae > Melozone > Melozone crissalis. The sequence goes on along the minus strand of NW_026535791.1, from coordinate 52,584,383 downwards.
ATTGCACATAACTATCCATAAGTAGCCATTTAGTATGTCTTTGAATTTCCCACTGCTAGTAACAATAATGTGCATTGACAGTTGCAAATTTTCATCTTATCTTTAAAGTAGGACAAAGTAGAGTTATTGATTTTTCTCAAGCCATATTGTTCTTTTAAAGCTTGCTTTCTAATTGATCAGCAGTTCATGACATCAAAGTAAGAGCTTAATGTCAAACTTCTGAAAGGTAATCTGACATGAATTACTAAGACTACTGCATAAGCGCTGCAGTTTGTCTACGCCAGTTCTCATATGTTGTGTTCTTTCAAATCCATTAACATTGCATGAGATAGCTTTAACTGCAATTGGCATCTCTTCAGAATTCTTGAAAGAATCAAAGTTAGACTGTATTTACCTATCTTGCTAATATAATTTTTCAAATACTGACTGTTTAAATATAGGTACAGTAGAGATTTGTTTTTCTTTGATAAAATAAATAAAATATAGAAAAATATTTTGTTAATTTCTCTCACCTAATATGTCATTATTTTAAATTATATTCTCACTTTTGAGAAGTCAAAGTTTGAGAAGTCAAAGTTTAAAAAATTTTTCAAGTTTCTTGCTTTCTTAGGGCATATATTCACCACTGACTGTTTTACTAGAGGTAGATTTTTGGTTAGATAAAATCTGTCTTCCAGATCCCAAAGCTTCCCAAAGAACAAACTCAAGCCAACTGACACAACAGTGATCAGAAAGGAATGACTTAGTCTAAAAAAAACTTATTTCAAAACATATGTTCTTGCTTTCTTGAAGCTCTTTAGAGAATTTACCTTGCTGTCTGCTCAGGGTTAATTTACGACCCCATCCGAATTTTTACTTCACTTAGATCTGCTGAAATGAAAGTTTGAAAGATTGTACAGACCTGTTAAAGTAAAAAAATATATATCAACACAGAGCATTTGATTAGTTCTTGATAAACTAGATAATTATAATTAAGTTTTTTGTTGCTTATGTTTTCTGAAATACAGGAAAAAACCAAACCCAACAAAGAAAATAAACCCTGACAATTTCGCCAAAGCCATTCTCTATCTTGTATGTTGGCTTTCATCTTGGGAACTTAACCAAGTATTCACATTTGTCTTGTACATCATCATATTAAAAAGAAAATAGTCAAATTGCCTTTTAAGTATACTGTATATATCGTTAGCTGTGAAGAAAGAAAAATTTTTGTGCATTTTAATTAATGTATATATTTAAAAGGATTTGTAGCTAAATTGCAGAAGATTCCATTTCACTTAGCAGTTTCAGCCACTGAACCATTGCCCATCAAAGCAGTATGTTTTTGATCCTTAATATACTATATTCTCAGTCTACTGAATTCCTTTTTTTTCCCTTTCTTTACCCACTCTCCCCTAGAAGTAACAGGGAATTGTAGAGAAAAAAATGAAGAAGAAATACAAAAAACACTAGAAGAAAAAAAGAGTAGTATAATGATTATTCCTATAAATAAATTTGAGGAACAAATTATGTAGTCAACAATAAAAGATGAAAGAAAAATAAAGCCATCAAATTGAAGTAAATGTTTAAAAGTCCTTCTTTATTAGATTCTGGTAGGCTCTGCTGCACTAGTCAGTCTTGAGAAAGAATTCAGTTAGACACATTCTGTGAATGTGCTTTTATGAATTCATACAGTGGTGAAGGGGGTCCTACAGGTGTCAGCATAGCAGAAAAATTAAAGAGCATTGAGTTATAGGCAAAATAAAAATAAAGTCAAGACTAAATTAAATGGAAATGATGTAGCTGAAAGCTGTGCTACCAGCTTTAAACTTCAAAAATAGGTAGAAATCATACAAATATGAGTTTAAATCTTTACAAAAGAATTTGAGTATTTTTGTATACACGTCTTCCTTTCTCTTTAATATTTCCTTCTTCAAGAACCTATATAGATTTGAAGCAAGTAATACCCATGGCCAAAGATAAACAGTGAGGTTCTGTTAAGAAGATTGCTTTTAGTTCTGTGTGTGTGCGAGACTTTCACTCTTACAAAAGAATAAATTTTAAAAAATCTTATATTAAGCAGGTTTGTTTATTAACAAACAAACAATAAACCTCAATACTAGATAGCATAAAAATTGAGCAATTTCAGAATTAGTAACTGTTTGATTATTTTTTTAGCAGAGTTTTGCTCAGTACAGCTACTGTGGTTTACCAGAGTAGTTAAGATTATAATAAAGTGATTTCTTGCAGCAGGGTTTTGCTATTTTCTTTTTTTTTTTTTTCCCAGATTGAATTTAGAACAAGCTAATGTAGATTTTATTGGACTACCAATCGCATTTTCTTTCTAAATGAAATTGCGAAGGAAATTATTTGATTTACTAGCTTAAAAGATGAGATGTCGTGTACAATTTGTATATTCCAAGACAACAGCTTTATGAGTATACACATAATTGAAATTAAAAATGTTCAAATATTGACGTTTAGAGATTATACAATGGGAGGACGGAGGACAAAAATGACATACTTTTCTTTCAGTAATCTCCATGAAAAATAGCTGAAGAAATATTCAATCATAAGTACTGAAATTAGAAAATAAAGCAAAATAGTCATCATTAGAAAGAGGGTGAAAGAAATTTAAATATTGTTCTTGATCTTTTGCTTTAGTTCTGAAGGAGTGAATTTCCAAAGAAGCAAGGCATGACTTCCAACGAGAATTTTAAGTACCAGCAGCTGTGAATGCCTTTTGATGCCAAAGAGTCCACTAAACATGCACCTTTGTCATTCAATAGCATTGGCTTTGCTTCACACATTCCTTTTATTTCTGTTTGCCTCACTTCCAGAATCCTTTTCATTCCTCAGAAGTCCTTCCAAACATCATTGGCTACCTCCACAGAGGCTCATCCACTGACTTTGGCTTGTGGGATTTTTTGCACTTTCTCTGGACTGGGGATTTTATGTGTTTAAATGACAGGATCTAAACATTGTCTTCTGTAGAAATTTTCTTATAAAAGGCACGAAATGGTGGGCAAGAGTCTACCATTGAAAGTAGAGTTTGAGTAGAATAAAAGCATTGATTCAGCAGTCATTTACAGTTTCTGAAAAATTGATGGCTGATATAATAATGTGCTGATATATCACCATGAGGGGAAAGGTTTCATAGTTGAAAGATTCAACTGTGTTTTCACCCACAATTAATAAAATGCATTTTTTCTTCTACACCATTTTTGTCCAAGTAAGGAATTCACCCTCCCTTAGGCAGTGCTAGTCCCTTTGTACAGGCCTATGAATTAAGTCTGACTTCACGAAGGTTGACAAAGGTGGAAACTGTCATGAAGTCATAGCTGTCACCTGGAGAAATTCCTCTGCAGTCATTTTTATGCCAAACTTTGCCTGAAATAGTATGTCAAATTAGCCAGGGATAAGGGCACAAAACTTGCTGATTACACATTTTCTGATTTAATGCTTGCTAGGCCCAGCTGTGCTGAGGCGGAGGTATGGTATAACTAGGTGGCATGGAAAGTTAGCTGCTGCTATGTGGTGAGCACAGAAGAATATAAGAGAATAGTTTAGCTAAAGAGAGAAGCAGATTTCATGTTACCTATGTTTATTTGCCTAACTATATATATGTCCAACAGGCTGTCCTGGTTTCAGCTGGGATAGGGTAAGTTTTCTTCCTAGCAGTTAGTATAGTGTTATGGTATAAATTTAGAACAAGAATAATGTTGATAAGATACTGAAGATTCAGTTGTTGCTGAGAAGGTCTTATCCTCAATCAGGGACTTTTAGGTTTCCATGTTCTGCCAGAGAGGAGCTGCAAAACAGCTGCAAGGGAGCATGGCCAGGACATCTGAACTGAACTAGCCAAAGGGATATTCCATGGAACATCAGGCCCACTATGTCAGCTGGGAGAACTGTAGGGGGACTGACCATCACTGCTCAAGGACTGGCCAGGTATCATTCTGTGGGCGATGAGAAATTACATTGTGCATCACTTGTATGTCTTGGGGTTTATTCTCTCCTCTTTTTCTTTCTCTCTTATTTTCATTAAAATTTTTATTAATATTGTTATTATTCAATTATTAAACTCTTCTTATGTCAACCATAAAGTGTACCTTTTCTGTCTGATTCTCTTCTCTGCCAGATACTAAAAAGAAAGTAATTTGAGTTGAAGCCAAGACACAAGCTTAATAGATGCATGCCACTACTGACACCCTCAACCATAAAGAGCTCAGTATGATAGAGATGCCATATTTGCAGCCCATGCTTTGGACAAAAATTCAGTATTTGTTGCTTACCAATTTTTCTATTTAAAGTATTTTGCCAAGTAACACTGTGCACAGAACATGAACTTACAAGTTTTGGTGTGTACATGGGGAACCAACACTGGGTTTAATATAAGGCAAAATCGAAACAGAGATGTCCAAAAGAAAGTGTCCAGAAACTCAAGGTGAGCCTTCCTAATTAATATACAACATTTATTCCCAAACTCTGCTCAAGGACTGAGAAGTGAAGGCAATGAGGCAACAGTATACAGGAAAACAGCCCTGTAAATACTCCTTAGGTACGCATTGCTCATGAACTGACTTTAGCCCACATTTTGTGGGGAAAGCTCTTCAATAAAAAAAGTATGCTTAAACATATTAGGACCTCTTATGGTTTTTGTGATTTTTACTTTTCCTGTAGGCCAGGCCCAGAGGTGAATCAGTGAAATGTAGTTGAAGGCCAGTGACTAGTGGTACATCCAAGGGATCAGTACTGAGTCCACATCTAACATTTCCATTAATGATCTGGATGTTGGATTAGATTGAACTCCCAACAACTGTGCAAAGGACCCAAACCCAGGAACCCGTCTGATACACCAGAGGGCTGTGCCACCATCTAGAGGGACCTCAACAGGCTGGAGTAAAGGGGATAACAGGGACCGCATGGAGTTCAAGAACAGCATAGCCCAGCACCATGCAACTGGTTCTGGATGGCCCTGGACGCCTTGAGAAGGGAGGCTGGACCTCCAAATGTCCTTTCCAACTGCAAACTTTCTGCCCTGTCATTACTTCTACCTCTACTTAAATTCTTTTTAGTTTATCTTTATTACTTGCTTTTGGTATTTAATGCCTGATTGAGATGTCTTGAATCTGTGGTATTTAAAGAAAAATAAATTAACCTTGGGCTTTCCCAAGTCCCAGCTCCTTTTTCTCTTCCCTCCAGAAGATGAAAAATCTCCAAATGAAAAGAGAGAATATTAAGTGCTATACCTTTGCTGCTCACAGGAGATGTTACACTTCTTCTACAAGAATCTCTATCAAGTGTATCATCTCACTGACAAAAGATGAAAAAAGAGCTAAATACTTGTGATAAAGATAAATTATTAAAAAAAAAATTAAACACCAAAAAAAAAAAAAGGAAAAAGAGAGCAACTCCCTCCTCACAATATCCGAAATATCAAACAAACAATATTTTGCATGGAATTGCCAAGAGAATGTAAATAGATTGAATTTCTGGGACTAAGAAATTAACTGTGTTACTTAACATATGTGGACTCTTTCAAGAGACTAATTGATGGGAAGAAATGCTCGTTTTTTCCCAGTTATTATTTTCTATGCCTAAAGTGACAATCAACTGAATAAGAAGATAAAAGATTGAGAGAAATTACTGCACTGCCATAAATAAGTATACAGTACAAGAAAAAGAAAGAGGTTCTTCCCCACCTTTTTTTTTCTTTTTTAAAGCAATGGCAAAATGGGAGGACTTTATCCTTCTAGTGTTTCATGTATCTATTCACTACTTTTAGGATGATATTCATGATGGTCCTGGAAGTAAGTCTTGCTCAGAAAAGCAGAATTTAACTCCATGTTGGTGCTATAAAATATTAAAATAAGATAAATGCTGTGAATTTACAGCACAAATGTAAAAATTTCACCTATCTTGCTAAAACTAGCTACAAACATAATAAATATTGAAGACTTATACACACTAGTGAGTGCATCTGAAAAAATAAAACAACCAAAAAAAAATCACCAAACTAAATTGTTTGTTTGCCACAGAATTCATAAAAAACCCAATAATGATTCAAAGCATCAATCAAAACCTCACTGATGAGCTTTAAAACACAAAGAACAGTGACTTCTCATTCCATATCACAAAGGATCCATTTTTTTAAATCTCAAAGCATTTTAAGAAGGCTTTTAGTCAAGCAGTCAGTTACCAAAATGACAATATGCTAGAATACTAAGCCCTTAGAATCTTCTTTGTGGAATGGGAAGGTTGTATAATGATTTTTCAAAGGTGAGAAGAGTAAATGTAGTTATAAGCCTATAGAAAAGTACATGTATTTTTCATGAGTTTTAGTTTCTACTGTATTTTCAGCATCAGACTGAAAGAAGCTGGGGTGTAAGGATGGAACATTCATATTCACATTAGCAAGCACCATGAGAGATATTTGATTCTCATGAGAACATGCATTGTGGACCTACTTTTATGCAAAGGAAAGAGAAAAGGAAAAAAAAAGTCATTCCACTGCACAAAATAATGCATGGTTTTCCCATGAGCCCCTTTTCAGAGAGTGCTATATCCATGCAAGATTGAATTAATTCTGCATTTCAAGTTTGAAGAAAGTTATTTTTTCATACTTTTACACAGACATTGAAATTATTTGTTCTCAGATTTTGTATTTCTCAGCCCTAGGGCAACTCTAGGAAAGTTACCTTTCCTAGACCATTCTAAGGTTTACTGCCATGTGCCTTTTAAAGAAAAGCTGCCAAAGGCTTTTCCTTTAGTCCAGAATTTTTCCAACTGGAAAGCAATGGTGTCTTTTTTTTCTCCTTTCCCATTCTTGCCTTATTTATTCATCTTATTGGGAAGGTGATGAAGTTGGGTGGGCTGAGGAGAAGGGCTTCACAGGAATGGAACACTTTTATTTGTGGTTACCTCTTTGATTTTGGAAGACATTATGAAACTCAGTAGTTTGAAGAATTGCTACATGAGATGATTCAAACCTATTCTGCTGTCACTAGTTAAACCACCAGGGCTGCAGTAAGAGTCACAGCCTGAAGAGAGACAATGGTGGTGGAAAAAGGGTCTTTGGAGTTAGCAATTGTTGGGAGCAGCCAGAAAGGTGACTTGGTTAGAAGGGGGAAACTACTGAGCAGAAGTTGTCTGCTCAAATGTTCACAGAGAAAACACCTGCCAGACTGGGAGCTACCTGTCTAGGCCTATGAACCACAAGCATCCTTGAGAAGTGCAGCTGGCATCTTTGAAATAAAGATGGGTACTTGGAGACCACAGACATCCTGAGACGTCATCAATTACTGCAATACAAGTGTAATGGAAACTTAGAAGAAAAAAAGCCAAGAAATAGTCTGGAAAGAGGTGGAAATATCCTAAAAGAATGAGAATTGGAAGCTGTCATGGGCTGTTTTCTAATTGCTAGAACAGGAAAACAGTCTGGAAAAGGAAACATTGGTCTGAAAAGAAAAACCAACTTAATCTATGTGCTGCTTCAGGTAAACTTAACAGCCAACAATCTGTTGGCTGCTTGAAGTGTTGCCATCCTATGCACTTTTATATGTCTATGATAAAAAAAAAAAAACTTAATTTTTCCCCAAAATGCTTGTAAAAATTCCCTTGTTCTTCCACAGATGGTTGAACTCTCTTCACAAACCTTCTACGATATCTGGGATCCTTGCTGGGAATTCGTGGTTGACTCCAAAGTCTTTGGAGTGGGTCATCTCTGAAGTGAGACTGTTTTACTCTACTGGTGCTCCCCTGTACTCATACTTCTGGGATTAGTTCAGTTTGTTCTCCCATCTCTATTTCTGGGATGGTTGTGTCCTGCCCTCTGGGAATGAGCTATCCTGTTCCTTCAGATGGTTTTGTCTTTTCTGAAATGTGCCAAATTTTCTTGATACTGATATTGTATATCTCTCACAAGTATACCCACATTTGCACTTTCTATAAGCCTGCTTCACTATAGACAAGTTTTTGGTAACCTATTACAGTACTTGGATGCTGCTTTTACATTGATTGTTGGTATAAAATTGATTGCTTATAGTAATTTATAATAGCTTGATAAATATATATTCACTTCATTAACCATAGTTGAACTTGCATGTGGTAATTTCTGTGAAAATATATTTGCTGCTGGTGAATTGTATGGCATTTTTGTAATCTGAAATAAAGCAGAGAAATTTGGAGGACAAAAGCCCGTGTAGTCTTGTGTAATACAGAATACAGTGAATGCACAGTCACAATCTTGGAACACCCACAGGCTGGGTAACTCTCTAGGTTATGACATTGATATGACACAAAGGACAGAGCACTTAGCTCTCTGAAAATCACTATTTTGACCTGCATCAGTTTTGCTCCTTCTTGTCTTCATGTTTTTATTCATGGTTTTGAAGACTATAATATTTTTTTTCTCTCCATTAAAATCTGAGAGGATATATTCTTAGACCTGATGACTAAGGCTTATGTGGTACTCAACCCTCAGCTCCGCCAATCCCTTATGCTGGTACAAAAATTACGCACAAGAGGGGATTTTATAAGTTTTGAGTGAACCTCTTTTGCGAAGCTTTTTATTCCCCATATTAACTCACCATATAGGAAGATGAAGATAAAAGAAAAGGAAGCAAAAAATTGCTTTAAACACACCTTTTGGTAAAACCTACCCAGCCTCCATGTATCTTAAAATAACACGTGTAACTCATGTTATATGAGTTAAAAATACAAAATAAAATAAGACAAAAAAGCATGTAAACCTAAATCATCATCCAGAATAATGGGGCAGCAGTGCCCTGTAAGCTCTTAACCATAACCTAAATGTGTTCCACAGACATTTGACATAGCCCAGTACACTCTGGCATCAAGGAAACTCACATCAAGTGGACTAAAGTAGTGAGAGCTGTTTTGGTAGAGTTCAGAGAATATTTTGCTATCATGTGCTGTAAAAAACAGCTGTAAAGTTGGTAAGGTCTGTATTTCCACTATATTCCTGACTAAAGGAATATCTCAATAAAGCACACATACACAGAAACAACAGGCATTAAATGTCAATTTTAAACAAAACTCCTGAGGTTTCAAACTGAAAGCTTGTGAGCCATACATATATTCAGAATAATATGCTATGAAAAGTCAGTGTACCACAATACTGCTAAGTAAACAACAAATCTCACCTAAATTTGTACACAGACAGTTATCAGATAAGTTTAAAATGTTTACTGGCTTTGGTAATTAAAGTAAAACCTTTCATTGACCACAGAAATTAAAATTCATTCTCATCATATTGAACATCAACAGAGACGCAATGAAAACCTAGACAGCAGTTCTTAATAATAGATCTGGTAAACAAAGAAAAGAAAGTAGTTTTAGAATTGTAGCCACTTGTTTGTTTACTCTTTTAAGTCCTCAAACAACTGAACTGCAAATGTTTATGTTTTTTCATTGCACACTTGAAGGAAAAATCATGATCAATTTATTAAAATTAACAGTTACCTACGCAAGCATTGCATTTCAAAGTATTCTTCTTCAGAATTAGCAATAAATTTTCCATTATTAATTGCCTTACAACTCATTTTTCAAGGCCTTTGAGCAAGGTGTTTTGTTACTGTGGTTATTCTGGCATTAATATTCAGTATAATGCAACAGTTTTCATGTTTATATTATTTATTTCAGCGCGTTAATGTACTGATTTAATCCACAGCCAATTTAAAAGGAAAACTAAAGTCAGTATTAAAAATGCTGTCCTTAAGTAATATTTAATTCTGGACAAGTAGTGATGATACCACTTCCATAGATTTCATGAATGTGAGGTTGAATTATAATTAAGTCTCTGAATGAAATGAATAGTTGTTTTCCTCTGTACTTTCATAATGTAATGTAAAACTTGCAAAAATATGGCTGTAATAAAGTTAAGTGTGAGGTTTTATCCTAAAAAGTAGAAAGTCTAACAAGACAAAGTAAATACAGACATAGGTAATCTTTTTGCTACCAAACGAAATCATATACATAATTATAAAATATAATAATGTGTACTGCAGTGAGTGAGGTGACCCTGGTACACTGGTAGCACTAATGTTAAAAGCAAGATTTTTGCAGCTCTGAAACCTTTCAGCTGTGCTGCTGTAGCAGTGCTTTACTGAGCCTCTCTGATCTTGTTTTCCTAATGTTTCCATACTAATGTTCTCCTACTGTTGGTCTCATGGGCTTGCAGCTGCACCTGGATTGGTATGGTGTGTTATTGTAGGAAGTGGCTATGGCTGGTATGGCAATAACCCCTCTTTCCTGCCTATTCTTTCCTATTGTTTGATAGATTTTAGGTATTTAAAGGGGTTTTTTCACGTTTTCTCCAATATAGAAAAAACTAAAAAGCATGTGGTAAAATAAACAATGGTCTCTTAAATACTTGACTGTCATCATTCAAAAATACTTGTGCACAGAAGCTTCAATAGATAATCAGTATTCAATGATTGCACATGATTGGTATATGTCTGTGCTAACATCATCACAAACAGGAACAAATTATAGCATGGCAAAATCATATAGTTCTAGGGGTTAAAGGCAAGGCAAAGAAATCATCATCACAGATTTCGTGTTCCTCCTCATCAATTCTTTCACTGAAGAGAACCTCCTTTAAAGGATGCTGCCAGAACCCTGCCAGAGTTCTTCCAAGCCAGCCACTGGTGAGCCTTCATCTTCCCTTGCCCTTGCTTTTCCCCAGGTTTCCCCCTTTTCCTCTCTCTCTACCCCTTTTTTACTCTTCCCTGGAAGTAACTTTCCCTATTAGAGTTGCTGTATGCTGTCAGTTGTTGCACCCACTAATAATTAACTTGACCATGTGGCTGTGACTATTAAAATCTTAGACTGATCTTATGACATTCTGATTTTTAAATCAATGGGCTGCTCAAGGAGAGAAAATAGCTTTACCAGACTTCCCTCCAAATGACTTTTATTTTAATTTTTCATTATCATCCTGACTTTGTTAAAGCCTCTTGGTGACAATTTCTTTGAGCATTAATAAATTAGTGTTGAATTAAAGATGACAGAATATTTCTCCCATAGGACACACCAGAATTATAGTCTTCCCTTTGATAGTACTTTAAAGAATCTAACCTAATAAATATTTGTTTCATCTAAAAATTGTTGATAAAGCAAATATTACTTTTTGTATATTTTGAGTAAAATCTTTTATGTTTCACTCTTTTTTAAGTTTATTAATAGGCCTAGTCAAAACCCGGGGTTATTTTCCTTGATTAAAAAGGGCAAAAAAGAAAAAAGTGCTGCTCAGTTTTGGTAGTAAACACAATAACTCAAAGATAATATGAGGATAACCTTCATGTGACCACGTGTAGGAATGTTTGGAGAAAGGCTTTAACCGTGTTTCAGATCTGGAATGTTTGATCAGGTGCTATTTCTTACTGTTCATTTCCCTCTGCCTACTGCAGGGCTATGGTATAATGTAGGAAGTCCTGGCCCAGTGTTTCCAACAGCACTATCATGTACCCTCAGTGATCAAAATAAGTAAGAATAAAATCGGCGATATCCTGTTAAAGTTTAAAATTTATGTACTTTGGCCTAATAAATAACTAATAGACACATGTAAATGGGTAGTAAGGCAGAATAATAACAGAACATGAAAGATAAGAAAGTGATAAGGAATAAGAAATCATGAATTCAACACAGAGGAGTCATACTTGACAACATTTTCTGCTTTCTGTAAAAAAAATTACTGGCTTGGTAGATGAGGGGAGAACAGAGGATATTGCCTACCTGGAAATCAGTGAGGCTTTTGACATGATTCCCATAGAGGACTTGATGATGTAGAGATGCTAAGGTGGGTTGAAAATTGGCTACATGGTTTATGATAAATTGGTACATCGTATTGGAGGCTAATGACTGGCAGTGTAGGAGGCAATACTGGGTCCAGCCCTGTTTCACATCAACATTAATGATCTGGATGATTGGACAGAATGCACACCAAACTGTGAGGAGTGGCTGGAATGCCAGAGGGTCATGTTACCATTCAGTGTGACTTTGACAGATTGGAGAAAGGGGCTGACAAGGAGCCAGCCTCTGGCACCGGTTCTGGACTTGCACATTCAGCAAATGCTTAATGTAATGCATTGATGCAAGTGCTTGTTATGCATCCCAGTAAGAAAAGCAATAAGGCTCTGTCAGGTATTGATTAAAATGCCATTTACTATAAATTACAAGAGAAGGAAAAAGGGGATGACACAGATAATCTTACATTCCTTCAAATGGTGAGAACCCCAAGTTTTATAGGATTGAATGGTATCCCAGTGGTCAGAGCATGGCATTCTGCACAGATCCTTTCTGTGCTGTTTGACAGCACTGTTATCTTTAGAGGTTTTATCATATTTCCTCATTAGCAAAAACAGCTCTATTCATCATTTCTATTTTCAAGCAGTGGAGCATTCTATGTAAACTTGCTGCTTACCCTCAAGATAAGAAGATACATGAGGCGGCACAAAGGCCAGGGGTCAAGAGGGAGCTGCATATGGATTTCTCTTTACAATTAATCAGTGAAGTTCTTCTGGCAGACCACAAGTGTGTACAACATAGCACAGACCTGCACTTATTCAGGTCAGCTGTTCTGGGGATCCCTGGCTCCTTGATGTACAGTAGTGTTTGGGTCAGGACCACTGTGCCCCAGCTTAGCTGGTACATTCTCCCATACTCCTGTTAGCACACTTGACAAAAAATAGACAAACACTGCCCAAGTCAAGTAATAACTTCACACCACAAATTAGTGACACAGAGTAGCAGGATGACTATTTTCAGCAGGATGTATCAAAAAGATGGACAAAAGGAAGATAAGGGTCAAAGGCTGCGGTAACTCTGAGCACTGAATGCAGCATTTGCAACAGTTCTGTTGCTCTAAAATAAAATTTATTTTCAGATGACTTGTTTTGACTTCAACCCTGAAGAAAATAAGCCACAAGGTTTTGAGGAGCTATTGTCCTTCTGGACTAGACACATAAAGTAGTTTCGTGCTCATTATCTCAGGCACAATCCTAAAATTTTGTCCATCCTGTAATGATATCTAATTAAAGATTATTCATGAGCTGGAAAAAGGGGAACATTGCATGACCAAATGCTATCAAATTTGCAGGCAGACTTCTTGCTTCCTACATTTTAATGTAACAAGGGAGTATGTATTATTAAGAATTTAAATATAGAAGTGTTCAACACTGGCACAGCATTGATCTGCACATGGTATGAACTACTACAGAGAGCACCTGTTGTGTAAGTGGCACAATTAAACAAAAGAATGAGTGTAGATTTTCCTTCCACATCAAAAAAGAGTGCTGGGGTTAATAAGATGGAAAAAATGTATGAAATCTATCCAAATTAAAGGCATTCTATAATTAGAATCTCTCCTGCTGCATTATTCATTACAATAGAATTAATAGGGAAGAAATGCACATTTATCTTGACGAAAAAATCATTTTCACTCATTTCTGTGCCATATAAATTATTTAACTAATTAATTAACTAATAATGTGTTACTTATCACAGCAATCATGATATTACTCCAGTGCCAGGGTTCTGAGGGCATCACCAGTCCTGACTATTCCTGTCCAGCTGGGCTTTGGGGCTGTCTGTACCCTACCTACAGCCTAGGATCCAATTTCTTCTTCCTGGGATTTCCCTCCTCCTGTTCACAGCCAGTGTCTGAACAGGAAACTCCTAGTGACTGGGTATTACCCCAAATTCAGCTGCTTGGACTTTGTGTCCCTTCTTTCTGCCTCACATGAAGGATTTTAGTGTTCCTACTACTGCATGTAAAAGAGAATTCCTTAGCACATCTATTTAGCTAAATGAGATCTCTGACTACTTTTTCATCTTTTTCTTTTTTTCTGAATTCCACTCTCATCAGCCATATTATAGCATTACTGTGCAGTTGGCACACACACTGTAATGATGCTCTGCAGTGAGTTTAACACTTTTTCTTCTTTCCCATCATGGCAAATTCAGCATGTCTTTCCCCCATATTCGTTATGGACAGTCATACACACATGGTCTGCACAAGAAGGGAGGGGAAAGGGCATGTGGAGCAGTGGTGGCAAAATTCTGAGTCTAAATTCATGGGGATCTCTGAAGCTGTACTAAGGGAGCAGAAAGAGAACTTCTGCATTCCTCCCCTGAGAGTTCATGAAGTTCAGAGAAACAGCATGAACCAACAAACTGCTTAGTCTGCATTGCCTGCCTAACAGCTAAGAGTCCAGTTTAGATTGCTTACAGAAACTGTCATGCTAATTTGCAGGTAGAGATTCTCTAATTTGGATCTTGCAGTTTGGTACCACTGCAGAAATAAACTATGAAGAAGCAGTTCTGACCTTGATTAAGATCTGATGAGACTATCTGATCTGAAAACATTTGGCAATGTAGGAGATTGCTCCTCCTACATCTGCTGGGCCACCTATGTTTATGGTTTTTTTCCTCCTAGTCTATTGAAGAGCAAGTCTCTCCAGCAGCAAGGTTGAGTGTGTATTAGTAGTAGACAGCTTACTCTGTGTGCAGCATACACACATGTATACATGTCTGGCCACACAGAGAGCACAGGTGCACACACAGAGCACTCATGAACACAGGCAGTGCCAGCCCCTCTGGCTGAGCAGGAGAAGGGGCCAGTATGGAGTGTCAGTAATGCACCTCCACCCTGCTCAGCTGGAATAGGTGCATGAAAAAATAGTCCATATATGTGTTTGTGCATGTTTGTTTATATGTACATTATAGAGCCCTCCAGCAGCTAGGCTTCGGTTTCTGGTATGCCTAGTGGCTGCACTTGCAACCCAGTGGACTGTCTTAGCCTGCCACATCTGCAAACACACAAAATCACATGCACCCACAGCCATCAGTGGCTGGACTCCTCTGATCCCCAACAGCACCCTCCAACCTTGTGATTTTACCTTTAGAGGATTCTTGAAACCAGACCACCTCACCTACTTACCAGCTCACCTGGCTTGCTCTTCACCAGTGCCTGCCCTCAGTCATTCACTCCAGGTATTGCATCACAGGGGCATGTGGCTTTGACCCCTGGAACCACCCTGGTGCCTGTCACTAGGTTTCACTCACTCAGGTCTCTCCAGTTGCTGCCACAGATCATCTGGACCAATCCTTTGACTCCACTGACTGGCACCCAGATCCCTCATAAACACATACACACATGGGCTTCAGAGCCTATTACTGGAAAGATAACTGAAAGTAGAAACTAATGAGAAGAAAGGACAAACTGCAGTGATCTGGTGCAGGATGTCTCTAGATTGTACAGAAAAGACAATACATACATGTGACTGGACCTTTTAATTTCCTTGTCTCTTAATTTGCCCACCATAATTCCTTCCACAAACCATGTAGATCCCTCCATTATGTCACCTTTGGTTCCTCCCACACACATCCCATAACAACTCATGTAATACCAACATTCTGTTCTCCTGCAACCTATATTGTGTCTAATACCTAAGGGCAATAACCATCTCTTAGTCCAAAAAGGTGTTGCAGAGGGTTGCTCTCATTATTTTGGAGGGTTTTACACTTGAGCAATGGATCTGCTGGTCTTGGAAAAGTCCTGTGAGGAGTCTGGACCAGATGTTCCTTCTCAGGAGTTTGTAGTTAGGGTTTCTTTGCCTTTCATCCTGCCTGTGTGTTCCCCTGCACTTGTGGAGATGGGACTTTGATGGTCTGGTGGTCCTCCTTGATAAGCTTGAGAGCAACCAGGAGAGGTTAGTAGTTAATTTATCCCACTGACACTCTTTTTTTTTCTACTCAATCTGTATATGCAGAAGAGTTGCTTATCACTTCTCCTAACAATATTCATCACTAGGACTCTAACTTTTGAATATGAAATCTTGTTTATTAAACCTGATTTAATGACATATACTGTTTATGCTATAGGCTTATTTTAGAAGTACAAGTAGCAGTGTTGTCTTTGTGGAGTGCATCTGTAAAGAAATGGCTCATCCACCATCTTTTCAAATGCTTTGTGTCACCTAAGATTCAGAGAGGCATGCTACGTGAGTACAATATGGAACAGTTTTAATTGAGGGATAAATCAGCTATGGATCATTAATTAAATCTTTATTTCTTTAAGACTATTTGAGAATATTAAGAACTACACTTGGGGAAAATATGTTCTATCTTCGCCTTATTTTATCTTTTGAGTTTTATATATTGCAGAATAAACCTCAAAGACTACAGACACTTTTATCCCAACACAGTGCTTTGCTTTTGGGGAGGCTTCATTCTGACTACAGAATTACTGAATCATTGTAGAATAATGCATTTTTCTATGCTGCCAATAGAGAAAGACTGATAACTTGCCTAGGTTTTTTGAATTGCTCCCTGTAGGTACCTAATTTTCCTTACTGAGTGTAAAGCATCATTACTGCCTGCTATGAGAACTACAACTTTACCAAGTAGGACAGACTCTGCTGCCTAGGAATTGCAATACACCAGTTAGGCACCCACAATATGGCATCTGACTCCAATTCAAAATAAATAGTACCTACCCTGAGCTTTCTGAGACAGGAAAAAAAATCCATTATATTACTTACTATTTTATAGTTGAAGCTTTACGATCTTCAAATTCCAGAAATGTTCCAATGTTTTCTGATGATGAAATAGCTTCTTCAGAAGTTGCATAAATTTCAAGTGTAGTCTTCAATACATTAAAGAAGTTCAATTCCTTCAATGAAGATTGCCATTGATTTGGGTAGGGATTTGGGGACACAAATATTAAAAGGAGGGAGAGATAGAGAAAGAGGAAAGGAGATCATCGGTCCAGTGTTGATCTGACCAACAGGATGTCCAGGGTCCTGGGGGTCACCACCCAGGCTTCATGGGGGTCCCTTTTTATGGATAAGATTTCCCTGTCCCAGGGTTTAGGTTCTCACTTGCTATGCTAGAGTTAGCATGCGCTGTCCATTCGTCTAGACCTTTCTGGAAACTGACAGAAGGCCTCCGGGGATCTTTGGTGCTCTTGTTTCCTCCATAACCAGTCTTGCCTGCTACTCAACTCTTTCCTGATCTTGCAATGTACCTTGCTGTGCTTATCTCCCGGAGTCAGGACAGGCCACTTGACACTGGAAAGTGCTGCCCCACACCCAAAAGGCCCCCTTCTCCAGCCATATCCTGTTCTTTCCTGCCTGTTTCCATAGCATGTTCTTATGCAGTCCCGGCTTGACTCCACAACTATTGGTGTTTGAGACACACACATTAGCCCCTCATCTTCTGGGCTTCTACAATTATGCAGGTGGAAGTGAATGTTATTTTATGTCACAAATCTGCAGATTTCTAAACTGCATATCTATGGTTGCTATTGTGATCATAAATGCTGTGTAAGTGATATACACTTCTGAAAACTTGACAAAAACCTCCCACAAGTGTCTTAGTATCCCTTGGGAAAAGTATCAAGTTAAACCTGAATGTATGTAATCTACTCTAAAATATATATATATATATATATATATGATATCCCTCCATAATCTTCATCTCCAAAGAGGAAAGGCAATACCAAAGCTTATACCAAAGCCATAATGGATTTATTGAAGTCTCCTCCAGAGAAACTTTCATTTAATCATCCACATTAGATAGAGTAATTACAATATTCAGTACCTGACACTCCTAGACCTTCAAATAGAATTACCTTGAAGTGTTATTTGTACTGGCATCTTAGTATTCAGAAGATGCTGTGCAATTTCTTCAAAACTCCTGAGATTCAACAGCTGTAATGTCTTTTATCTGTCTTCCACTTTGTTTCAATAACAAAAGTGAGGGTGTATTTTCTTTGAGATGTATAAACATATCAAAATGGAGAACATCTAAGCAACAGGGCACTAACACTAATGAAAATCAGAGGCTGTGTGATCAAAATCTGTCAGACATCAATCTGTCATGTACATTACTTGTTGCAGAAAAATATCTCAGGTTAATAATTGTTCCTGATTGTGAGAGTAGGATATTACATTGAACATTGAGGAACATTGAAATATTAAGTTATTGATTATAATTCTGAGGTAACAGGTGCTTTCAGTATCAACGTTTACAGGTGACAAATAGGTATCTATGTTTGAAGTGCAGTCACAAAAACATTAATCATTATCTTTTTCACTAGTGAAACTCTAACTGTTCAGTTGTTTCTAGACTGAACCATTACAATATTTAAACTGATAAGTCTTTTGTGTTGTGCTTATTTCCAGATAGAGTGCTGTAATGAATATTTTCAGGGTTTGCTGTGTCTTAGAGGAATACCTGGAGAGTTGGTGCACTCACTACACTAAAATGGCTAATGGGGGATGGCAGGTAGGACAGCAGTCAGTCTTATCTCTTCAAAATCTCTGCTATTTTAGCTGAGATAAGTAACACTGTTCACTTTGCAATTCCCACTATTAACATTCTCTTTCCCCTATGTCTTCACTCCATTCTGTAGCTCAGTCCACATTTTATGAGGGAATTAAGCATTCTTCCACAACTTTCTTAGAGAGTTTTAAGGTTTAGTCATAATATACTATTTAATGATTGATCGTAGGATGACAAATTATGTGATATTGTAGGAGCAATTTTTTTTTTCAGATGTTCAGAAGATATTTAGATGACATAATTTCCTTTGTGGTTAGCTTACAAACTATTCTGCACTACCATTATATGTTACATTGGAATTGCAATAGGGAGTGACAGGCTGGGAAAGAAATCTGACCCTCTCTCAAGAAGAAATGCAGATTTTCAAACCAGAGATTAAGTTTGGATTTAGGCCATCCTTCTTGGGTAATGGAATGAGTCAGAAGCATTGATGAGAATGACACTGGGAATTTGCCCATACCAGTCTGATATACATTTGCATAAATTTGTATGTGCTTTAAATGAGAGCTATATGATCAATTGCTTTCAATTTTGCCATGTTTTCAGGCTTTTCTTTTCATTGTCCGCCTTACCTGGGGATGATATGTCAGGGGTGAGTAGAAAAAAAAATAAATTACGGCAATGGCATATGAGTCTTTAGACACTGAAGTGTTATTTACTTACGTGTCTTGGTATCTTTATAGATGTCTGACACCACTCATTTTGATTATTATATGGCCACATCTTCACGAATTTTATTTTTATTGCTCAACAATTCTGAAAACAAATATCAAAGCACAGTGAAAAAATAGAAGTTCTAAACATATATCTGGACAGCCGTCATTAAAATAAATATTAATATACATTCAATAAGTTTTAAAGTTTGTTTTTTTTTTTTACAGGTCCAAAATATTATGAGAAGTGAAATATATATCCTAGATGAAAACATTTGAGAACCAGATTTTTTCTCTCTGTTTCCACTTCTGTAAGGTCTTTACTTTGGATTGCACAAAAACTGAATACCTGAAGAAGATATCAGATACTTCTGACATTATGAGGTTTAAGATTCCAGTTTAAGCTTCATGCACAATAATAGATTGCATTTAAATGTTTACACTGGTTTCCAGTATAGTACAATATCCATGTGCAAATTTTAGGTATAAATTTTAATCATCTTACCGTTACAACCTTTCTCTTTTAAGGTTCATAATTGTGACCTTACAGTACCTGAAGGGAGGCTACATGAAAGGTGGAAAAACTTTTTTTTAATAGAGCATGCAGTAATAGGATAAAGAGGAAGGGCTTCAAACTGAAAGATAACTATAGATTTGATATCAGAAATAAATTCTTTATGATGAGGGTAATGAGACATGGGATGTGTGTGGCCCATTCCTGCAAGTGTTTGAGGCCTGCAAGTTGGATGAGGCTTGAAGCAACATGGTCTAGTGGGAGGGGTACCTGAGCACAGCACAGGGATTGGAACTAAAATGATTGTTTAGGGCCCTTCCAACCCAAAGTATTCCATGATTATATTCTTTCCTCAAGTGAGTCCACTGGCTAAAATTTAGGATTTTGAAGGGACATTGTACCATATATCTAAAAGTAATGTTGTTGCCCACTCTTTTTAGCATCAATGTTCTTTGAAAAAGTTAAATTGTGGGAGAAAAAAATAGGTTTATTTGAAATAGGAAAGGAAAAAATCCATAGTTTTGTTCTTATTCCCTAGTATAGTACAATCAAACATATTTTTTGTTTGTTGTTGCACTCTTTGAATTGCCTATTTTAGGTTGCCTCCCATGCAAATAATTTCTGACAATAAGATATTCTCATTGATGAAAGTTTTTATTATTTCTGAGGTGGATTCAATAAATGTCATAAATTTCATTTTAATGAAAAGTGACTTCCTACAACTTGTTGAATACCCTGAATGATCAGTAAAAAGAATTTTCCACTTTCCAGCTCCATAGATATGGACCATTGTGGTTCCTTCAATAAGGACTACCTCAATAACTAATTGTGTATAATTATCACAGTCACCATGTTATATGACAAGAACAAAACTTTTTAGATTGCAGGAATTTAACAACCTCCAATTTTTATTAACCTCCAAGTACTTTTCTGTTTTAAAACTTTGTTTTATTTACTAGGAAAAAAGAAGCAGAAATTAAAGAAATCAAAAATAAAAATATTTTTAACAAAACACTAAAAAACATTTTAAAAAATCTATCCCATTATCAGAATTAAAGAAAGGGACTTTTAATATATGACATTTGTTACTTTAAGTTTTCACTGTGACAAGTTGAGACCTTTCAGCATTTAAAGGGAGTCTATAAGAAAGATGAGAACTGATGTTTTAGTGCAGGTAATGATTTTAAAATAGAGGAGGCTTGGTTTAGACTTGGTATAAGGAAGAATTTTCTTACAGAGGATGGTGAAACACTGACACAAGTTGCCCAGAGACAAGGAAACCTCCATCCCCAGA
The DNA here is from genome assembly GCF_028551555.1 of Melozone crissalis. NCBI lineage: Eukaryota > Metazoa > Chordata > Aves > Passeriformes > Passerellidae > Melozone > Melozone crissalis. Next base: position 52,563,574 of record NW_026535791.1, on the reverse strand, counting down.
AACATTCAAGATCAAGTTGAATGTGGCTCTGTGCAATCTGATTGAAATTAAGTGTGCCCCTGTTCTTTGTGGGAAAGTTAGACTAGCTGACCTTTGAATGTGTCTTCCAATACAAACTTTCTCTGAGTCTGTGAATCTGTGAACTTTCAGAAGTGACGTTATCTAAAAAATTTCTGAGAATCTGGCTGTTTTTGAATAAATTTGTGGAGGGAACAAGCCAACAAAACACAAAAGCCCAAACACATACTAACAAAAAAAAAAAAAAAAAAAGAATAAAAAGGAAAGCCAAAACTGAATTGCAAATTTAGAATTTTGAAAGAATTATTCTGCTTTCTGGTATCTGCAGCTGAAGGGAAGAATAAAGTATGTCTCATGTGTCACATGTTCTAACATTATGTATTGGTCTGTAAGTATGAGAAAACAACATAAATAAACAATGAACAATAAATCAAAACTAAGATAATTGCTACTTCAGTGTAAGAAATGTGTTTTTGGAAGCCACTTGACTTTGCAAGTAGTCTGTGTTCTATAATGATAATGTGTTCAGATTTAGCAAAGAACAAATTTGCAGGTCGTGTCAAACTAGATCAAATTGTTTGCTATGAGCTAAATGAATGACAATAAAAGCTTTAGAATGTTTAATGCTTGAGCAGCTTTTCATCTAGTTTCTTTCCTATTTTTCCATCTGCAGAATGGCAGTGTAGCTCATTAGTTTCTTCTTTGTCACCTTTGAATAGTGAAGTGAAGTGGGCTATTTAATAAAGGTCAAAAAACTAGGACCTATGGACATTAGTACAAAATGCAGATTTATTTGACGAACTCACGAAATTATTCTACAGTGAGCTTTTCATTGGGAAAAGTGAGAACAGAAAGGAAAAATAAATGCTTACTTAGCAACACTTAAAAGTCCCATAATTTATTACTTTCTTCAACAAGTAGCACTGGAGTAGTTGGTTTTAGGAGAGACCATACTTCTAGCAATTTATTTAAAGGAATGGAAAGTGGGCTGGGCAAACTGCACCTCACCTAATGATATGCTAATTATATTATCACAGTCCATTCTGAAATAGTCAAGTCCCTATACAAGCACTATGCAGAAGATACTATAATTTGTCTGATGGAGTATTAAGCTTTGCTTAAACAGAAGTACTGAAAATTTCTAGCTGTTAAAACATAAACAGAATGCTAATCATTATTCTATTATTCTACAATCATACTTACTGCAACTTATAAAGGAACTTTAGACTAGACGGACAAGATCTGTCTGCTTTTTATTTAGCAAGTTAAATAAAATCTTAGGCACTAAATTTGAACTTGCAATTTCAGCTTATTTTTTGCCATTGTTCTTCCACAAGTTTTGGAAAACAAAAGCATCTTTTCCCTCATGAGAAAATTTTGATGGCCACAGTAAAATAAAGAAAGAGGCAGTTAGTGTGTGCGCAGCAAGAATAGTGAAAGATTTCATGAACATCAACTGTTGCATCATTTATCCAGTAATTTTCTACCTGACATCTTCCAGCATCTTCCTCCATGTCAGGAGGATAAAAGCACAGGATTGTTTTCGGATCCCAAAAGAAAAAGCATGGCAGCAAATACTGTAATAGAGTTGCTTTATTAACATGATATAGAAAAGAAAGAAATAGAAATAATGAGTATATCTTCCATCCCTTTATATATTTTCATTTAGCACCAGATGGACCTCAGGTAGACAGCCACAGCATGATGTGCAGAGCCCATCCATGGGAATTGTCATTTTCCCTATGCAGTGGCTTCTCTGGTGTAACAAACACAACCACACAGCTTGTTTTGACAGAAAATAACATTATCTCCTAAAGTCCACTACAGCAATCTTAGCTGCACATATCTACAACCCATATTTTATAACAGTGAGTATTTCAGCACAATCTCTTATGCTCTGTTATATATAAGGTTATACTATGGTGACTCATGATAACACATGGGTTTCTCAAGCCTCAATACAAAATCAAGTACAGCTGTTGTGGCTTGCTGCACATCTCTACCTCCTTAAGTCTTCTGCAAAGGTCCTAATAGTAGTGGACATAGACTTTTTCCCAAGCCTGAAGTGCATGTTTTTATTTGAAAGCAAGTTTAGTTGATGATTCATACAGAGTCTTTAGAACTTCAGTGAAAAGCCCAGAATTGTAAACTATAGGGGTGCAATGACTTCTTTAGAAATATTCCCATTATTATTCATGTTTATGCCACTGGTCTTACTCCAGGAACTGAAAACATGTCAGGTTATTTGGGAAGATACTTCCAATATAAGAAAGAAAGTCAGGTTACCAATGCTAAGCCACACTTCTCAATTCTACTTCTTTCTTATGCTGTGAATACAAGTACTACAAGGCAGAGGATGCAAAATAATTTTGGTGTTAGGGTTCAGAACAAAAGATATCTGCTCATAACCTGTAGAGAAATTATCTATGAAAGTTTATTTTATTTGCTTCTTTGTCTGGAAAGCTGTAATGCTTCTTAGCTTACCTTGATGAATAATGTTATATGGAGGTTAAGACTTGAAATTCATGAAATAATATGTTGTCATCGCTAACTGATGATTGCCATGTGAAGCCAAAACCAAAACAACCTATTTAAGTTTCCTGTCTTCATGAAAATCTGCAAAGTCATAGAAGACATTTTCTTCGTTCTCACTGGCTGTGACATTTCCCATTAACTGAGCATACAGATGCAGCTGGACTTTTGTTGACAGATAAAAGCCTAAAAACGTTATGACTTGACAGAAGAGCTAATAGATCATCTGCTCCTGCTCTGTCTACACATTAAATCCTTGCCTACTGTAGATCCTTTTCCAGATTTTTTTCTTAAAATACTTGCATAGTGTCATCCTTTTCTCTCCTCAAGTAAAACACTGCAAAAAGCTTTAAAAATGTTCACAGATGACAGAGGACATCAGAAGGCTAGAGAGACTAGTGATAAAAGAAAATGAACCAGCCAGGACACAGTGACTGCACACAGCATTTCTCACACAGGGTCAGCTAGCTTCCAGGGTTATACAGACCGTTTTCAGGGAGATAACTTTGCAACTCAAGGAATTGCTCCTGATATGTGCTGAGACATCTTCAAGGATATTAAGCTTCAAAATAATGAGATCAATGACTCTCAAACTGCAGAATATGCTTTTTTGAGAAATGAGGAGATTGCATCCCAGACAAGTAGTTCAAAGAATTGTTTAAGTAGAGTAGACATTGAGAACTGACAAAATACTATGGGAATTATTAGAAGATAGTTTTGGACTATATATTTTAAATAATACATCTGTTTTATATACTGCTTGTGAATGATGAATGGTCTCTAGAAAGTTATAACAGTGGCTTAAGGAATATAACTTTAATAACCATAGTGAGAATATGAGAATTTTACAATTATTTTTTCTTATGAAATATTATCCACAATATCTTGTGTAAATGTGGGGAATGGAACTAAGTCATAAACAGTTTACTTATGGAATAGACTAGAACATTTCAGTTGGAAAAGAACTATAATAATCATCCAGTCCAATGGCCTGACCAATTCAGGGCTGACCAACAGTTTAAACATGCTGTTAAGGACATTGTCCAAATACTTCTTAAACATTGACAGGTTTGAACATTGACCATCTCTCTAGGAAGTCTGTTTCAGGGTTTATCCTCTGTGTGGGTAGAAAAATGGTTCCTGGTACCCAGTCTAAACCTCTTCTGACACAGGTTTGAACCATTCCCATTAACTGAATCCAGGAGGTGGCTCAAGTTCTACTGGTATTATAAAGATTGGAAAAAAAAATCCAAACAAACCAAACCCGCATTGAAAGTCTCTGCATTTTCTCCATACATATTTGTCATATGACCATCATCAACAAGTATTGAAGATGCTTGTTGTCTTCTCTGGAATGTCTTCTCTAGATCCCCTCTTGATATTAACAAACTTAAAACCGCTCTTCGTGTTATTCCACCCAACACTGGCCATGGCTCTGTAACTTCCTGTGATGCCTGACCTGACTTCCAGAAATGATGCAGAAGGACTGACATTAAATCAGAAGTTTCTCAATAGGTATGCGAATATGTAGAAGCAAAGGCAGTTAGTAGTAGGCAACCAATGCTACATTGCAATGAAGGGAAAAATCAATGTTGTTTGAGAAATTTACTCTGGAGAGGTAAATCAAATGAGTATGTTCATATTAAGGTTCATCTAGTAAAAGAGATGTGATTTTTCTTCTGAGAAAATATTTGAAAATGCATCAATGCAATTACTTCTGTGTGGGAATAATTATAACTATCTCTTAATGGATATACTGACACAGTATTAAAATGCACATATAACAGTTAAAATCATCCTTTCCAATGATTAAAAGTATATGCAAAAGCACATAGTCATAGGGAGATAATAGATAGGAAGATAATTATGATTCATATGAACATGAAATGTCACTGTAATTACATATTGCATGATGCTGAAAGATAATTAGTCCAGCGAGAAATTTTAATATGGATTAAATGTGCTGAAAGTACTTTACCTCAAAAGTAGAGAATGAAGACTAGATGCTTTTTGCCCAAATCCCATTAATCTTCTGAAGATAGGTGGATATGTACCTCTATCTTTCAAAAGCTCCTCTAAGAAACTCAGCCTAAATGTGTTGGGGTTTTAAGCAAAGACAAAAGAGAAACATAGTTATAATCTGACACCCTGAAGAGAGAATAAATGATTAACATACACAAAGACAAACATACTTCTTCTAAAGAACTATTAGAAGATAAATTGAAGGAAAAAAAATATTTAATCTGAAAAATAAATGCTATTTCCAGATAGTGCTTGCTGATATGTATGAGATAAGGAAGACTTTTAATCCTTCACTCTACTAAAAAATGCAATTCTAGCAGGAAAAAAATCCTGCTGCAGCAATAAATTTTTTAAAATATTGTAATAGGTTTTTCTTACCTCTAACTTTTCTAACAATTTCATTACTAAATACATTAGGGATACCATTTCAGTTGTATTCATATGGCAGTTACTCTAACTGAAAACAGAATTAAACGATTCATTGCTCCTCATAGCAGATAGGTTGGAACTAGATGATCTTTAAGTCCCATCCAACTCAAGGCAGCTCAAACGCTGTAATTCTATGATTCTATGATTCTATGATTTCTCACTGTATAAATGGACTAGTATCTTGTTGCATTGTGGTAAGACACTCTGCCTAAGCTATCCAAACTGTATCTTGTTTACAAGTTATCAATAATGGCTTGAGCAAGGAGGGTCTGCTGACCAGTGATAAGATGGCAAAAAATGACCGTGTTTTAGTGTTGAAGAATGGCATGACCAGTTTGACCAAAGTATCAGACCCACCTACAGGATGTGCAAGGCAGATCTCCCTGGCTGAGGCTGGAACCAGAAGGGATGTGCAGTCCCTGATATGAAGTGAGAGTCGGAAATATTGAGCAGAAGTAGCCATAGCTGATAATTTTTTCAGCATATTTTACTGTATAAGCCTCACAACACATAACCCTGAAATGTATATGCCTGCCATTCAATCACTATACTATAAAACACCACAGTTTCCTGATGAGGACTTCCAGCATACCTCTCAAATGAGTGTGAAAATAATTCCCTTGAGTGGGGACAGTCCTCAGAGTTACTTCTCGAGGTCAAGCAAAAGAGGTTTATCCACAGTTGTTCACCTAGGTGAGTAATATCAATCACTATTTATTAATTGTTTTGCTAGCTTTAATATAGTTGCTTTAATATAACTGCTTTAATATATTTGGTGCAATATTGCTTGAAAAGTATTGCATTGCTCTAGCGGTTACAACTATCCATACTGTTTAGTAAATAATTTTTAAAAAGGTCTTTCATCTAAACATTGTCACTATGGTAATGAATTTAAATAAATAAATAATTGTATTTATACAATTATATTTGATCGTCCTCTGGGAGAAAGTTGTTTAAAGGTTCAATTGCACCAATATAATCTTTTAAACATAAACCACTAACTAAGTCTGGAACTAAGATTGGATCCAGCCACACCTAGACTCCTCTCTGAGAAGCAGTTTGGAAAGCAAGGGAGGTTTTTCTTCACCTTGTGACTTATCTGGAGGTTTTCTCTAATAAATTTGTCTGAAGCTCCCATTCTGTCCATGACAGCACCTACAGTCACAATATTATCAACTGAAGGGCATCCCTATTCTAATATTGTTTTATACAAAGATTAAAAAATATATTTTATTACTGTTATGGTCAGAGTTTCTGCTGGTTTTGAAGTTAAAATTTATGATTTTCATCATATATTCTGGTTATTTGCATGGTTAAAGCCAAGGTATAAACTTTCTGTCCCTGCTTCTAAGTGTTGCTGCATTTTTATGCACAAAAGTTTGATGAACATCCATCAACTGCATCAAGAGAGAAATATATAAACGACAGACTATTTTAACTGCCACAGAAATCAAGATTGAAGCGTTGGAGTAGGGAAATTCAGACTTTTTAGCTCAATTCATGGCTTCACTCTTCTGCTTTTTGAAGAACTGTGAACCTCAAGGAATGCAGAAGAACTGTCTTTGTACTCTTCTTGATCCACTGTGTGTGTCAGTATGGGCATTCTTTCCTTTTCTGCAGGAATAGATCAATGGACTGAAAAATGTGATTGCTGTAAGAACGTCTGCCACCATTGTTGGTGGTAAATGTAGTAATTTGGACAGTTCTACTTGTTGCAACTTGGACAGTAATTTGTTAACACGAATTTGAAGTCTTCAAATATGCTTATATCCTGAATAAAAATGCCTTTAGTTTATCAGAGGAATCATCACAAAAAGAATTATTTTGATAGAGATTTTCCATACCCTTCTTGATTGTGTTAAAAAATCTCTTAGGAATTTTTTTTTTTTTTTAAGTGGGGTGGTATTGCATTGAACTCTTATATTGAATATCAAAAATATGTTCATATTACTCACTTTGTAGAAACCTTAAAATGAAAAATTTGTTTATTTTTTAATTTATATTTTCCTTTGTAAAAAGTCTCATTTACTAATTGCATTAGATGCAGGCCTCTGTAGTGAGACAAAGTAATTACAAATAAACTTAGCCCAGCAACAAAGTCATATTTTAATCTGCTCTCTATCATTATCAGAGGTTATAAGGCATTACTGGTAGGTCAAGTAATTTTTTGCTTAGCTGTGTGCTGCAAAGAGCAACATAGAAACTCAGCAAGCAATTTTCAGCCAAGCTGAAAGATGTGTAACAAAGTTTGGGAAGGGTGTATATTGTAGTTTTCATGAATCAAAGAGCCAGTTTTACAAGGTTCACAAGCAGAAGACTATGTGTCTCAGAAATGTAAGTAATTCCTCACAGAGTGCATTGATTCAGAGAACCAAAGGGCAAAAATGGAACTCCAGTTTTCATTAAATCTGATCATATGTATCCTATAAGCTGCTAGGCGTGCCATAGGTCTTCCTAGAAATAAGGCAGTGCTTAAAAATGTGTAAAGTCTGAACACTTAAAAAAGATAACACAGTTATCGATATATTTTTAGCTTTGAATAAATAAGAATCCATCAATTGGAAGTAATTTCTTTTACTTTGTAAATTTTCCCTATAAACTAAACACTGCAAACACTTATGTCCATGCTAAATTAGCAGAAAAACCCAAAGGATTAAATATCTTATCAGTTTGAAAAACTGACTATGCAATTAACTGTGTGTTAATGGCATTCCTACACAAAAAGTCAGTTTTGTTTTGGTTTATATTTTTTCCTGATGAAATCTCTGCATGCTCTAGAAAGAAGAATTTTGTAACACAGGAGAGAAAGCTTTGGTGCTACTGTCAACTTGGATGAAAGAGAATAAGGGATTTCACCTTCAAAGCCAAGAGAGAAATGAATAGGGAGTGATAGCAAGGATAAATGAGGAAACAACGCAGTCATACAAACACTCATCCTAAGAGGCCTGGCAGAAGCTATCAGGATTCACCCCACAGTTCTCATTTTCACATTAGCAAGGTGAGTGAGCAACAAAGACTATCAATGCAGCCTCTGGGCATGGGCTTCACCAGCAGCACATTGAGTGTAACAGATTACCATTGTGATGGCCCTGATGTGAACTCCAGTAAAATATATCACAAAAAATAACTCAGGGGGTGTGCGTGTATGTGCATCTTGTCCCTTTATTATTCCCATATATTCCCAGTCTGCTGTCAGGGATATCCCATAACAATAAATAATTGTCAAATTAGATAATTTGATATTGCCTCTCCTCAAATTTATATAACAATCCTACATCAATACTGCAAGAGAATGCATGCAGATATGCATTTTTGTAGCTTTCAGCATTCAGACACGCTAAATCAGCAGAGAACTTCACCCTTTGCTCTTAATAAACATTCTAGTTGGTTATCTTGACCTTCTTATGGGATAAGGGTCTTAAGTAGTAACTGTCTTACTTGGCAAGATAGGAATCCAGACAAATGAGGCAAAACTCCAAGGACTTAAGTTATCAAGATCTCAACCCCAATGACTACTCAAGTTTTGGGGTCTTTTTTGAGAGATGAATGCAATTCATACACTAGTGAGAGATTCTCTTGATGTGCTTTAACCCTGGGCCTTAAATTGCACCAGAGAAGGTTCAGATTAGATATTAGGAAAAGAGAAAAACACTAAAAGAGTAGAAATGATGCCTTAAGTTTTGGATTTTATGTTTTTCAGATTCTGTGCTGCTTTGGTGTGTAGCTCTGAGCTTCATATAGGGGGTTGACAAGTTCTCTTCAAAGGGTGGGTAGACAAAACAATCCTTTTCCTGTCCAAGGACAGTTTTGAAAGCTACAGGCCCAGAGAGTGTGGACAGCAGTGAATTAAAGAGAGAAAAACAGGTAGGGTGGAACTTCATATCCTGGAGCTGTGATTGGGCAGTTGGTTCCGGTCTGCCAGTAGACCAAAGCTTATGGAAGTGTGAGACCTCAGGACTAATTGTCCATTTTGTGACCATTTTGGGTTCATCCTGGTGTAGCCCTGGCTGGGCTCTTGTACCACCCGAGGTGTATCCATTGAAGCAATCAGGCACGCCTGGCATTGGAGTAAGTCATCCAGGGAGGTGGTGGAGTCACCTCTGGAAGTGTTCAAAAGGTGTCTGAATGTGGCACCTGGGGATATGGTCATACCTGACCGCACTTTTAGGCTGCAGTATCAGATGACAAACCCTGCCCTCAGGAAAATGCAATGGGAATAGTTTGCTTTCACTGAGCTTTTACCTTCATTGTTGCCCTCAATTCTTTACTGTTGTCAGCAGCCCTGTTTAATTAGATGTCTAAATGCAGTTCCACCCCATTTTTCAAACAGTGTCAGATATTTCCCCTGTGGGAAGAATGAGAAACAAAAGGTAAACCACATGAGTTAAGAACAATTTAACAGTTAAAACTAAAACTACTAATAAATAAATTACTAATAATATAATAGGTCATTATTATTGCATATTATTATCATTGCTGCTATTATTATTATTAATTAAAAGGAGAGAGGAATAAAACCCAACAGAAAGAAGTGAGAGACAATAAAATTTCTCATCACCTGCTGACTGAAGTCCTGTCTGGATATGAACAATGAATGGTCCCTTCTGGCCAGCTTTCCCCAGTTCATATATAGGGCATGATGTTCTTCCTTAGCTTTCAGAAGACTCCAGTTTGTTCCAAAAAAACCCAGTTCTGAACACTAGAGCTCTAAGTGCACCCACAGGCTCTGTCTGTCCCTCCCCTGAGGGGTCTGGCAACACATGCTCGGGACAGCTCTCTGACAACTTGTTTGAGTGTCATGGCATCATACAGCTTGCAAAGAGCTGGGGCAGAAAGAGCTGAGAGATAGACAAGGTATTGATGTGTTCTATCCATAACATCCTTGTGAAGCTACAGAGATGTGTACTGGTTAGTGAAAAACAGATCATCATACTGAAAAGGTAGAGGTCCACAGGAAAAAGTCCAGATGGACATGTGTTACAAATTGTTCCTCAAGAGACACTGGAGGGATGGATGCCATTTAAAGGCAACATTAGTGTCAGGGTGATGGACCAAAATGCATCCTTGGCAAGCTGAACTAAAACAACAGGAAACATTCAGATGTACAATTGGACTTAGAAAATTTTCATGAGGGCCAGAAAAAGGAAATTCAATGTTTTGCACCTGAAGTATCAAGAACAGTGCTTCAGTATAAGCTAGGAACAGCACGGATAAAAATTAGCCCTGTAGATAAGGACCTGGGTTTCCCTTGGGACAGCGTGTTATCACTGAGCCAAGCATGATAAGAGATAACTGCACACCAGTACTGGGCTGCAAGGATGAAGCCAGAATACTGAGGAAAATTACTATCCTCCCTTCTCATCATTTAGCACCCAAATCTTTCATTGCTTGTATGATCAAGATCAAATTGTTTTAATTATTCTTCTTCACTTAATAGGGAAGATAGTATTCCTGAGAGGTAAAGAATTTTTTACCATCTAGTTCTCTTCAAATAAAAGACCTGAGTGTTTCCAGGAGCACTATAAATATTCTGATAATTTCAGTCCAACACTGTAAAAGGAAACTAAATTTTAAAATTTAATTTTGTAGCTATACAGCCCAGTAGAAGCAGTTAATTGGTTTGATTGACCAGGAAGTCTAATATTTGTCTGAACATTAACGAGCAACACACCAGAATCCTATAAACACTTTGTGTACTGGCAAAACATGCCTGATTGCTTGCATGCAGAAAAGCAGCTATTTTGAGAAATTTATCAGCAACAAAGTGTAAATGCAATTTAGAAGTGTCCAAAATAGGATTTCACAGTCAAAACTTCCACAGGTAACTCCTTCAATTCAGAGGCAGATCCTGAATCTTAGTGGAGGACAATGAGCAGTTTTTTATTTGACTATTAATGAATATTTTTAATTTACAGTAATTTTACAGTAAAATTCAAGCAATTCAGCAGAGTTGGTGCCAAAATTGAGTACTTGAAGAGATTTATCATTAAATACAATTTCTTTTTATTGGTGGTTGTTGTGGTTGTTGTTGTTGGTAATTTTAACTTGTTTTCCTTCTAAAGAAATATGTAAATAGCAGCAAAAAAAAAAACCTTAAAGTGTAAACAGATATAGCTAGAAGTTACATGATATTTCTTTCAATCTATTTATTCAGCATCACGCACCTAAAATAGCCAAGTTTTGATTGGCGGTCCCAGAACTAGTTCACACCCTAGTAGGCAGCAAATGCATGATGAATGAGCTTTAAGAACACTAAATAAACAGTTGTCAAAGTCAAAATAAACAGGAGAAATGACCTAAATCCAACAAGGAACTAGCAAAACTATATATCTCTTATTACCATCCTACTTCTATAATCAATTTGATAGATGGCAAATGTTCAAAAGTTATTGCAGTGGCAGCTTTGGAGGAAAATTTAGAACTAAGAATAACTTTATGACTACAAGTTGCAGAAATAAACTTAATGAGATGATCACTCAGGAAGGAACAGGGCAAGAAATCAAACAAGTTGTGTGATATCATGAGCCTTTAACTATGGAAAATTAACTTACATTTCTTAACACTGTAATGGCAACTGTAAGAAGTAGCAAACACCCTTAATCAAAAAGCTACATCATTGCACAGTTAATAAACATACAGGCATTATCTCTCATATTTTTTTAAAAACATTTAGATAATTATTCAAATACATTCATTTGTTTCATGTCGTCACCATTCAGAAATGCATATGGCATTTCTTGGTTCCCAAAGAAATCAGTAGAAAATGCAATCTTTCACTCTGAGATTTTCCAATTACAATAATAGCTTTTAATAACATAACCGAAAATTTGAAGTTGAAAAATATCTTATGTACAGGATAAGTATCTAATAGGCATGACAGACAATGCTGTAAATGCTTGCAGGCTTAAAGTCTCAAACTCAAAATGCTAAATCTAATGTTTTTGTAGGAATGACTAATTCCTTCTGTTTAAAAAGGAATGAATTAAGGAAGAACCCAAAAAGGAACAAAGAAAAGTGCACACTACATATACTTAGTCATAACTACAATATTGAATTCAATTTATCCTAAAATATTATCAGTACACTACTAAGTACAGCCATATCCACGTTGCTGTTATGAAGTGTTTGAGATGCTGCTCATTTACTCTTTCTGGCATCCTGATTCCACAGAATACACGCAGTGTCATGAATGAGCTCCAGCTAAAAATGTCAACGGCAAAAATCTTCAAGCACTTTGCGTGATCCAATAGGTGAGGGTGTCCTACTCAGAACAGATCAAGTCTGCCAGCACATAGATGTGTTTGGAAGACATATGGTGGAATACCTAACTTTTTCATCTTTCACCCATGACTCAATTTGTCACAAGCTATTCAGCTTATATTTAACCCGATGCACTCAAAATCTTCAAAATAACAAAAAGGAACACAATTTAAGAGTAGAGACGAGAATTTATTATTAGACCCAGACCTCATGGCATAGGATTGTGTCCAGCTGGTTCTTCAATATCTTCAGTGAGGAAGACTCCACAACCTCTCTGAGAATCTGTCCCAGCACAGTACACACATAGTAAAGAAGTTCTTCTTCATATTCAGGTGGAGCTTCTTGTGATTCAGGCTCATTGCCCCATCCTATTGCGGAGCACCACCAAGCACAGCCTGACTTCATCTTCTTGACACCCTCCCTTCAGATACTGATAGAGACCAGGTCCCCTCTCAATCATCTCTTCTCCACAATAGACAGGCCTGTTCACTCAGAGAGGTAAGAGAGAAGATCCTATCCCTCAATCAACCTTGTTGCTCTCTGCTGGATCTGCTCCAGGAGCTCCATGTCTCTCTTGTACTAAGAAGCCCAGAAATGCACACAGCACTCCAGATGTGGCCTTACCAGGGCCAAGTAGAGGGATGGGATCACCTCCTTGCTAGCAGTGTTCTTTCTAATGTCCCCCAGGATCCCATTGGCCTTCTTAGTCACAAGGACACTGCTGGCTCATGAATACTTGTTGTCCACCAGGACTCTTAGATCCTTCTATGCAGACTTACATTCCAGGAGGTTGCCACCAGGCTGTACTGGTGTACATGAGGTTAACCCTGCCCAGGTTCAGGACTCTGCATCTGCCTTTGATTAATTTTAGGCAGTTCTTTTTTGCTCATCTTCCAACCTGTTGAGATCCTTCTGAAGGGCTGCTCAGCACTCTGGGGTATCAGCCACTTGTCACAGCTTTGTGGTGTCACTGAACCTGTTGAGGAGACATCTTCTCCATCAAGGTTATTGATCACCAAGTTAAACAATGCTGGGCCCAGTTTTGAACCTTGGGGAACACCATTAGTGACCTCTAACTAGACTCTGTGTCAATGATTATGATTCCCTGGGATATTCCTCAATCCACCTCACTCTCCACTCCTCTAACCCCCACTTACTGAGTTATTCAAGGATGCTATGAGAGGCAGTGTCAAAAGTGATATAATAATAATACTTCTATGCTGAAATTTAATGGTGCATTTGAATTGTACACTCTGCTCTGGTACAGGTCTCAGAAGGTTGGACAGAATTAGGAAGGTTTAGAACAGATCCTTCCCTGGCATGTTTTTTCTTCATCGCCTTTGTCATATCAGGCTTTTGAAAAATTGTTTCCAAGACATCAGATTTTACTCAGCTGAGAAAAGGGAATTTTGTGTCCAAAGCACAGGTTTGAATATAAAATATTAGAGACTGGACTTTGAAATAATCAAGTTCTCTTACCTTAAACTTGTCTGTTTGTGGGTATATAGATCACGCTATCCTAAGGGAGTGCTTGCTTGCTAGCCAAATTATTACTAGTTTTTCAAGATTATTTTCCCATCCAAAAGAAAAATGTAGCAAAAAATGAATACTGAGTAGCAGTTTTCAGTGCAAAGAAAACATGAAGCAGTGGTATTACTTGCCTAATATGATTTGAGAGTCTTATCAAAACAACAATTGTCTATCATATCTTATTAGTCTTGCACTATGTTAAGATAGCTGGTATTCGTTAATATGATTTGATAGTTAGTAATGGGATGAGACTTTTCTTTTACCATAACAAACATCAGTGCAACCAATGGTGATATGACATGATGTAAAAATCCTAATAATAAATTTAACAGCCTTTTACCTAACTGAAGACATTTTTGGTACAACTAAACCTTTACTTTTCCAAGATCACATTTATATATTTCTCAAAGGAAAGAAGAAAAATTACTTCGAGAAACCTGTCTTCCCCCTTCTGATTACCTTTGAAACCAATTTGATAACATCAGTCTTTTTCTTTTTAAGGATTTTTTTTTTAAAGGAAAGGTGTGAGTAAAAATATTGATCAAACTGACAATCGTGCAAAGGATTTTCTATTCTTGGCAATGCAAATACTATTTAGACATATGCACAAATAGGAACGTCTTAAAGATAATTCCTCCAGCACAAAGTGCATTTATTAGTGGTATTCTTCAACCTCAAGTGGAGCCCAAATTTTTCACTGTACAATTCTATAATATTTGGTTTTGTTTGGCTGTTAAATTTTAGAGGAAGAAACATTAGAAAAAAGAAAACAAAAAAGCAATCATCTAACCACAAAAATTAATTTTTTACAGCAGAATTTCTGCTCTAATTGTATAATTTCTTACCACTGTTTTCTTGTTATTATTACCCAACTGCCAAAACTTAAGAGTTATAGTGGAATAGAATTCTCTAATGCATTCCAATTATTACGTTTACATTATTAAAAAAGAGAGAGTGTTGCACAGCAATCTTGATTAATCATCTCCTTACCTTTGAGCGTTTGTTTTTGCAGCCTTATGAGAATTTCTCTAAATAAGGCTACTTTTGCATGTGTATAATGTATAATTAATGATAAATTTTCTCTCAGTATAAGAACCTTTTATGGGGTGTATATATCTCAGTAATACTGCAGAAAGAAGTGAATACTTTACATTTTATTTTCATTTCTTTTGATTCCAGAAATAATAATTTTATCATTTAGTACTCATAATTGCTATTTGTATGGACTTTTCTTAGAGAACTGTGAGCCCATTTTACCGGTTAATCAGCACCTTGTTCACAGGATTTGAGGCTGCATTTTTACTTTCAGAACCTGTCATTAATTTTCTTAAATTAATACTAATTTAATGACTGTGATCACATATTTGGTTCACAAGCACCATGAGCTGATTAGAGAATTCACAATGGCATTACTAATTTGACTATCACCTAAATTAAGTCAGTATCAAGCACCATCCATTTCCAAGCAGGCAGACAAGGTTAGAAAGATATTTTAACTTCGCCTACATAGGGGAAAAGGAAAATTGCATGTAACAGAAAAATGTTGATAGAAATATTACAGTGAAACAGGGTAAATAAACTACAAGAGAACTACCTGCATCTTGATATTTTTTGAATATTTGCATTATTTTTACTCTTTATTTTTAATTGTATGATTATGTCCAACAGTATTTTCCTGAGGCAAACATACATGGAAAATATAACTAGAAATATGAATAAAATAAGCAATTTTCAAAAAATTTCAGGAATCCTACTGATGCCTGACACCAAATACTTAGTATCTGAAGCCTCAGGTTTAGGAATGAGATTGTTCTGAACCATCCAGTATTGGATCTAGCTCAGGCTTAAAGAAACTCACAAGGACTCAACACCACAGATACAGGCCTCATGATTATTTGCCCCATCAAAGACCACTCAGAAGAGAATTTATTGAACTGCAGCTGCTGAGGAGCAATTTGTTGGGCTATTCTAGCTGAAATAATGGTTAGAGTAGGAAACAAAGAGAGGAGAAATGAGACTACTTCTGGAACGGAAGGCAGTATGAGGAAAGGCAAACTAAAGCAAAAAGGAGAAAAGAAGATCAGAGAAAGAGAAGAAAAGTCATATCCATTTTAAAAAACTTGAATAAACAGTGTGCTTTCAAGTTGCTTTTGGAGAACAGTACCTAAAGTAACAGCTAGACATCTAGTGTCTCAGACACAAGGTGCTGTGTAATCCTAACCCATAAATCGTTTTCAAAATCCCACTAGGCACTCATCTTCATCTTTACAAATCTTTAACACAGCAGTTTCAGCCTCTTTTAATTGCTCCACTGAGCTTCCTACCTCACAACCATGGAGACTGAATAAATGTATGTAGGTTTTGAAGCAGTCTGATACCTTGGTAATGAGGTAAGAAGGAGCACAGCAATATCACAAATGGACAGACAGCTCAAATGAAGGTCCCTGCTTTAGACCATTAGTGTCTTTAATCTCTCAGTGCTGTCAGAAATACCAAAGCCCTTTTGATCGTCTAGAGTATTCTTAAGTGTAGTTATTGCCTAATTAATACTGATGAAGAAAAGCTGAATTTGAAACAGAAGGTTTTGTGTGAAGGATATAGCCCAAAGGAATTAGCTCTTTGGGAATTATCTGATAAAAGATTTATCTTATTTAGCTTCTAAATGTTTCCTGAAGGATTTAATTGTACTCTACTCCTATACAAAACATTTTCCCTCCAAAAATACAGTTTTGTCATTAATTATATTGAAGAAAAAAAAAAATGGCTTTCAAAAGTCTCTGACCAATTTTATTAATACTGAAAAATGCTGTAGAACAGGAACACAAAACCAGCAGGTCACAAAAAGGCTGAAAAGTACAATTTAGCTCAAATAAAATTTGAAGCATCTTAAAAGCCAGCCACAGCAACACGAAATGTGGTAGGTGAAATGTGAAATCTGAGAGAAATTATATCATCTATTCTTCCTAGACATGAGCTTCCACTCTTGATCCCCACCAGAATGTTGAACTTGTGGCAAGTAGGGGTGTTTGGAGGAAAGAGCTAAAAGCAAAAGTATAGCAAGGAGGATGGTAGATTCACTCAAGTAACCTTGCAGCTGGGAATGCCAAGGTCTGGAAAACAACAGTCAGGAAACTCATATTATGCCTACTGCTGTTTATCCTCTGTTTTGATAAGCAGAATTTCTGCAAAGAGATAATGTAAGTGTTTTGGGAGACTTGGAGGCAGTCTGATGGAAAAGCTTGAGCTCACTGTTTTGGGAGAGAGAAGATCAAAGCTCAGAGGTCATAAATTGCACTGGGATCTCAGCATGGTAGCAAACTCCATGTGCACAGGCCTGTGATAAATTGGTGCAAACATCAGGCCTGCTGCTTGCTAGCACTGAGTAAGCTGGGTGTTGTTTTGGGATCCTCTGCCTAGCAAGGTAATTAGCTAAGCTAATTTACTCTTTGCATTTCAGCTGTGGTTTTGTGGTTGTTCCGGCTGCCTGCTTGCGTAAATTCACACACCAAGGCATCCTTTGTTGTGGGCAGAGTGCATCTCTTTACCTGAACCTGAAAACCAAATGTGGTGCAGATTTGTCCCTCAGTCTTTCCCAAAGAAAACCAGAGTAGAGCAAGCGTTTCCACGGAAGTGTTTTCATCGACGCTGAAATCTCCTGAAGAAAGGCTTAGTACTGAGCTGGTGGGAAGTCTGCTGCCCTCCCAAGAGTAAAACACATTTCTTTCCTGAAATAGCTGGAGATATGGGAAGACACTGGATCCAAACAGCTCTATCCTACCTTCTGAGAGTCTTTTACAGACACCCATCTACAGAATAACCTTGGTGAGGGTCTAATAGGATGATGGGTACCTTGTGTCCTTCAAAATGACCTGGGGTGTTCAGTATTACCTTGCAAGAACTACTTAAATTTTTATCTTTTGTTGATGCTACTATTCTACTACTGATGTCACTATTTCAATTATTTCTTTGTGTCTCTCCCTTCTATATACCTTTCTTTCACTCTGATTTTCAAAAGCCAACCTCCACTGAAAGACTAAGGAGAAAGACCTGCCCTCAAAACTATGAAAAATTACCAGAAACCCTGGGAATCTTGACTTTGACTAATTCTGAAGGATCATTTAAAAAACAACAATAAAATGGAAAACTGGAATAATTATTAATGATCAAGAATTTCGTAAAGATCATGACAAAGGAAGGACAACAATTCACCTAAAGAAAAAGCTCTACAAAATTGCACTCAGAACACTAAAACAAGTCAAAACCTACTACTTGAGAAGAGTAATCAAAACAAGGGCTTTGCAAATGTAAAGGTGTCTAAAAGGATATGAAAAAGTATATCAAAACATATTTATAAAAAAAGTGAAGGATAGGGTTCCACCAAGGTTAGAGTTCGGCCTAGGGTTAGGGTTTTTAAAACCACAAAGCCCAGGGCTCCAGGCAAACTGCAGCTGCAAAAGGAATGCCAATGGGTACACAGAACTGCCACATCATGGCTTCCTCAACATCATTCTCACTTAGACTAGACTTAGCCGTGGGCAGCTTTTAATGCTCTGGCAAGGATTAGATTTCCACCAAGGGGTAGGCTTCCGCCTTGGGTTAGGTTTTTTAAAACAAAAAAGCCTGGAGCAAGTAGCATTATGCAGCTACAAAAGGCATGCCCAGGGGAACACAGAACTGCAAAAATATGGCCCTTCACAAAGGTTTTTTCCTTGAACCAGACTTAACCAAAGGCAGCATTTACTGCTCCACCTTGAGTTACGGTCCCACATAGGGGTAGGGTAAAGCCAAGGCTAATGTTTGAACCCAGGGTTATAGTATTTCCACACACAAAGCCGAGGCCTACATGCTGCAGCTACAAAAGCCATGCCAAAGGGAAGACAGAACTGCCACAACATGGCCTCATCCACAGCATTTACCCTTGAGCCAGACTTAGCCGTTAGCATCTTTTACATCTCAGCTTAGGGTTAGGATTCAGCCTAGGTTTAGGGTATTTAAAACCACAAAGCAAAGGACTCCAGGCATATAGCAGCTGCAAAAGGCATGCAAAGGGGAGGACAGAACTGCCAAACCATAGCTTTGAGAATATGATTCTCACTTAAAATAGACTTAACCATGGGAAGGTTTAAGTGCTATGCCTAGGGTCAGGGTTCAGCCTAGGGTTAGGGTTTTTAAACCAGAAAGCCCTGAGCTCCAGGCACACTGCAGCTGCAAAAGCCATACCTAGGGGAGAGCAAATCTGCCACAACATGGCAGCCTCCACAGCTTTTTCCTTAGGACCATCCATAACCCTGGGCCGATTTACCTGCCTAATGTAAAGCCTAGGGTTAGGGTTAAGACTAGGGTTAGAGTTTTTAAAATAGAAAGACCTGAGCTCGAGGAACACTGCAGCTGCAAAAGCCATCCCAAGGGGAGCACAAAACTGCCACAACATGGCTGCATCCACAGTTTTTTCCTTGGGTCTATCCCTAAACCCAGGCTGATTTACCTGCCTAGGGTTAGGGTAAGGGTTTAGCATAGGGTTAGGGTTTTTTAAACCAGAAAGTCCCGAGCTCCAGGCACACTGCAGCTGCAAAAGGAATCCCAAGGGGAGAGCAACACTGCCACAACATGGCTGCCTCCACAGCTTTTCCCTTGGGACCATCCCTAACCCTAGAGTAATTTACCTGCCTAGGGTTGAGCCTAGGGTTACTGTTAGACCTAGGGTTAGGGTTTTTCAAACCAGAAAGCCCTGAGCTCCAGGCACACTGCAGCTGCAAAAACCATCCCAAGGGGAGTGAAAAAAGAGCCACAATATTACTGCCTCCAGAGCTTATTCCATTTGACTATCTCAAACCCTAGGCTGATTTACCTGTCTAGGGTTAGGGTTAGGGTAAGGGTTAGGGTATTTTAAACCAGAAAGCCCTGAGCTCCAGGCACACTGCAACTGCAAAAGGCATCCCAAGGGGAGCGCAAAACTGGCACAACATGGCTGCGTCCACAGCTTTTTCCTTCGGACCATCCCTAACCCTAGGCTGATGAACCTGCCTTTTTTTTGGGCTAGGATTAGGGTTATTCCTAGGGTTAGGGTTTTTTAAACCAGAAAGCCCTGAGCTCCAGGCACACTGCAGCTGCAAAAGGCATCCCAAGGAGAGTGCAGTACTGCCACAACATGGCTGCATCCACAGCTTTTTCCTTGGGACCATCCCGAACCCTAGGCTGATTTATCTGCCAAGGGATTGGGTCATGATAAGGGTTTAGCCTAGGGTTAGGGTTCTTCAAACCAGAAAGCCCTGAGCTCCAGGCACACTGCAGCTGCAAAAGCCATCCCAAGGAGAGTGCAATACTGCCACAACATGGCTGCATCCTCAGCTTTTTCCTTGGGACCATCCCTAACCCAAGGCTGATTTACCTGCCCAGGGTTAGTGTTAGGGTTAGGCCTATGGTTAGTGTTTTAAACCACAAAGCCTAGGGCTCCAGGCAGATTGCAGCGGCAAAAGACATCCCAAGGGAAACACAGAACTGCCACAATATGGTGCTTCCACTTTTTTTTACCGTTCAACCAGAATTAACAAAAGTAGCTCGCATGTCTTGCCTACAGTTTGGGATCCACCTAGGGTTAGGGTTTTTAAAACGTCAGAGCCCAGGGCTCCAGACATACTGCAGCTGCAAAAGGCATGCCAAGGACAACACAGAACTCCCACAACATGGCTTCCTCCACAGCTTTTATCCTTGAACCACACTTAAGCATAGGCATCTTTTACTGCTCTGCCTAGTGGTAGGTTTCAGCCTAGGGTATAATTTTAAGTACCCCCAATCCCAGAGACCCAGGTATGCTGCAGCTACAAAAAGTGTGCCAAGAGCAATGTAGAACTGTTGACATTATAGTGCAAGTTCTATTGTCATTACATTGCAAGTGTTCCTTTTTGCTAGAGTTTTGTACCTCCTTGATGTTTCTTGAAGGGAGTTCCTCTAGGCACTGACTCTTCTTCGTCCTCATGTAGCCAATTGACTACAGTTCCCCTCAACCAACAAATCCACTCTTTTGTTACGGTCTCCTTATTGGCTACAGGTGTGGCCTGTTGACATCAGGCCTGCTCCTAATCCTTAATAATTGGCTCAGCTGCAATTCTTTAGGGGGTAAGATTACTTTCTATACTACCTTTATTTACTTATGTTCTATCCCCCTGATAGAAATGCCACCACATGGCTCCCTCCCCAAATTTCTGCTTGGCACCAGCCTTACCCCCAAGCACATTTTAATCCCTCACCTTGGGTTAGGGTTCTTCCTAAGGCTAGCGTGTTGAAAAATGCAAAGCCCAGAGCTCCAGGCTTACTCTAGGTGCCATTTGCATTCCAAAGATAACAGAGAACTGCCACATCATGGCTTCTTCCACAGTTTTTTCCTTTGAATCACCCTTATCCCAAGGCTGCTTTTATTGGTCTGCGTAGGGTTAGGTTTCTGACTAGGGTTAGGGTTTCAAAAAGCAGAAATCCCTGAGGTCCAGGCATAGTGTAGGTGCAAATAGTATGCCAAGGGGAACACAGAACTGCCACAACATGGCTCTCTCCTCACCTTTCTGCTCGGCACCATCTTCACTTTAATGGACCTTTGACTCCTTCACATACCCTTAGTTTTCAGCCATGGGTTATGTTTGCACCTAGGTTTGGGTTTCAAAAACCGCAAAGCCAAGAGACCCAGGTACACTGCAGCTACAAAAAGCGTGCCAAGTATAATACAGTACTACTACAACATGGCTTCCTTTCCACCTTTCTGCCTGGCCACAGCTTCACCACCATGCACCTTTTACTCCCTCACCTAATGTTAGGTATCCACTTAGGTTTAGTTTTATACCTAGGTTTTGGGTTGCAAAAATCACAGAGTCCCAAGCCCCAGATACCCTGCAGGTACGAAAAGTTTGCCAAGAGAAATACAGAACGACCCCAGCATGGCTCCCTCCCTACCTAAATGACTTAAGGTTTTAATTTTCTCCCTTTCATGTCCACTATTAGGCTTCTTTTGTTTGCTTGTTTTTCTGTTCCTGATTATTCTGGGCAATGGATTGTATGCAGCACTTGGCCATTTTTTCAGGCTTAATGTCCTGCTTAAATGAGTCTCTGCATAGATATACACTTTAAGTATGACACTTACAGGTTCCTCCTCTAAGATATTCTTCATGTAGTTATTCTCCTCCTCAGGGAGAAAAATAATTTTTTTCATTGAGGTTTTTAAAAATATATATCTGGATTACTTCATTACAGACACCTCTGTCATGAACACAAATAATTTTAAGCGATAATTTTTGTGGACATAGATACTTGCACTAAAACACAGGGCTTCTTAGGTCCACCCATATCAACGTTTCAGATGAAATCCATGATGGTAAGATTGTAACTTGTAACCATTAATAAGAATTCAGGCACTGCTGTCAATCTAAAGTAATGGATTTCATAACTCCTGGAGATATCAATTTTGTCCTCCGTATGTAACTGTCCCCTTGTCCCACAGAATATAGAGTGCTGTTCTGAAATATTTCTGTGTTCTAGATTGTCTCTCTATAGTCAAAAAAAAAAAAAAAAATCTGTGATGTGTTTGTTTGTTGTACTTTTACACAGGTAAAAGTGCATTGTTCCGTTTCTGTATTACTTTGACTAGAATTCAGCTGGGAATAATGTTAAGAATAACAGAAACTTTCTCTTTTTAAGTCTCTGGAATTCTGCTACTCTGTCTAATTTGCCCCAGTAATCCAATGCTGTACTACATAGAATATTTTCTGATCTCATGAATATCACAAATCATGGCCTCTTCACTTCATCACAGAAATATGTTTAAGAGATGCTGGGAGAGAAATTATTTCTGAATTTATGAATCACCTTCTGCTTTTGAAATTGCATTCCATTTCTCATTCTTACTCTTCCTTTCCCCTTTAAATAATTTCTCTTTGCTATTTATATCCTTCCATGATTTTAAATTGCTACAGCATGTTCTTTTACCAGTCATCATTTAGACAGATTTGACAAACTTTGGGACTCATCACTTGATGACCTCAAATTATTAAGCTGTTTTTCTTACTTTGTTAGTGATCTTGTCTCTCAAAGAACTGTATGTGCTCTCAGAGGAAACTCCTTTGGAACCAGTCTTCATGATTTTATCATGGTAGCTTCCAAAAAAGAATATGTACTCATAAGGCAAATGTTCTAGTTCTGCAAGATATGAGTCACAAATGTGAAACCTAGAAGAAATTATTTACAAATTTAGCCATTTTAGAAAAAACAAATACTTAGGATAAATCAATTAGTTATCGACCTAAGTTTCTTCCAATAGAATAAGTTAGTAACACAGCTTTTACTTTTTCCTTTTTTTCCTGAAAATGTTTGAATGTTAAGTGGCAGAAACTGGAACTACCTACACTCTCACAGACAAATGCCAAGGTTTTAGAAATATTTCACTTCTAAAATGATGAATTCCTTTTCATGGTGCTACTGTAGAAACACAAGACTATTACTGTTCAATTTATGCCAAGTTCCCCATTTTACCATAATACCACCGTTTTTATTTATTTCATACTTAGGTAATTTTCAAGTTGTTTCTGTT
Organism: Melozone crissalis; assembly: GCF_028551555.1. NCBI lineage: Eukaryota > Metazoa > Chordata > Aves > Passeriformes > Passerellidae > Melozone > Melozone crissalis. The sequence continues at coordinate 52,540,212 of NW_026535791.1, read as the reverse complement.
TCTCCTTAGTTTTCACAACAGTATGTCTAGCCTGAACAGAAGTTGCTGTTACCACAGACTTTAGATGCATTTGAAAATTTAAATTCTAAATAATTTCTCAAGTAACATTGTTTTCATCCTCAGTGTTTTTTAGCATTTGATTCCCCAAACTCAAAATTTTAATTTCAAAGATATAACTTTTTGAAGTGCATTTGCTCTCACAGAGTTATGATTTAACCCCAGCCAGCAACTAAACTTCAAACAGACTCTCTACTCAGTCTGTAGGGGTGAGATGCAGACAGAGGAAGAAGAGCAGAAGTGGGAAAATTTATGGATTGAGATAATGAGAACTTAATAGTGACTTTAAAGCAGAAGTCATACCCACAAGTAAAGCAAAACCAGGAATGCACACAAGACTTTCAACTGGCAGGCAGGTGTTCAGCCATCCCCAGGAAAGATGGGTCCTATCACGCAGAATGTTGATTTGGGAAGACATTGCTCCAAGCATCCCCCTCCTCCTTTTTGCAGCACTATGTGCTGTGCATGATGCCATAAGGTGTTGGACATCTCTGGAGTCAGTTGGGATCAGCCATCCCAGCTGCGTGCCCTCCCAGCTCCTTGTGCACCCCCAGCCTGCTCCCGGGTGGGGTGGAGTGAGAAGTGCAGAAAACTTTGGCTCTCAGTAAGCCCTGCTCAGCAACAGGCAAAAAAATAATCATTCCTGTGTTATCAACGCTGTTTGCAGCACAAATTGAAAACAGCTGTACGAGCTACTGTGAAGACTATTCTAGAGGAAACCAGCACACTCAAGTAGGCAAGGGCTATCAGTTTCTGTATTATAAAAAAGGTTCAGTTTATCTGCTCCTTTATCGAGCTCAACCTTTTCAAAGGTGTCATTATGTTGCAAGAGTTCTATTGTCATTATATCACAAAGGTTCCATAGTGCTAGAGTTTTGATGTTTCTTGTAGGCATCTCTTCTAAGCAATGACTCTTCCTTCTTCTCACAGCAGCCAACTGACTCCAGTTCCCCTCAACCAACCAGTCCACTCTTTTATAGCACTCTTCTTATTGGCTATAGCTGTGGCCTGGTAAAGTCAGGCCTGCTCCTAATCCTTAATAATTAACCCAGCTGCAACTCTTTAGGGGATAAGATTACTTTCTATACTACCTTTATTTACTTATATTCTATCCCCCTACACAAAGGGATAATTATTCTCCCATTTTTAAACTGTTAATTTTGCATTATATCTGTTCTGTTGTGGATGAAAAATTTCCTGACTTTCATTTCTTTCCCATCAATTATTTGTTTTCTGTATTGTCTTTCCATCTCCTTTTTCTTCCCATTCTCACATTGTGAATTCAATATTTATAGTCAGTTTTACTACTACTTTTTTTCCCCTCTGTGGTAGATTTCTTTGCATGCAGATCTGAAAGAATATGATACATTTCAGCAGATTAAATATACATACTTTGACTTTGAGAATTACTTTAGATGCTTCTGGGAAGGACTCAGGGTCATGCCGTGCAACCATTGTGTGAGATTGTAATTGATCAGGGCAGAATGTTATACTAATGTTGTATTTTTTATGTTACCTATGTTAAAAATTATACTACATATTGGACCAAATAGTCTCACAACTTTTCTTCTGTCCATACTGGTTTTCAATTGTAATGACTGTAAATTCCCATCAACTCCAACAAGATTTTAATTTTTTATCCTCTTGAGCTAAAACAGGTTAGACAATAGTTTTGTTACTACTTTTAGATGACTGTTAGAATAAGTTAAGATCAGTTCAGGCTGTGGAAACCTCAGACATGTGATAAGACCCTCAGCAGTGAGTTCAACGGAAACTCTGTGGCCTTTATTAGTAATGACAAAAGCTTATTTACTGGTCCAAATGCTCCTAACAAAGGCACTGGTCCAGAACTAGAAATACCTTAGTGTTGGCAAAAGATTTTATATACCAACTTCTCAACCTGACTCTGAAAATTTAGCTTTATTAACGCAAAAAAATTAGTCATGAATATGAATGAGACATTCTAGAAAAAAATCTATTAACTAAATACCTTTATTACCTTTACATACCTATATTAATTAAATACCTTTGCTTTTTGCAAATAGTAGAATTGGCCATTCTGTTGCAGTTTTGGTATTAAGAAGTAATAATTCACTAGAATCTAGAAGTGGATGTAGTGTCAAGATAAATTACTTTTCATTTAGCCCTATTGTGGGCATTTCTCAGAAAAGCCAATATTGGTTAAAAGTCCAACTGAGCAGGGTAGTGGGTGGCTTTAAGAGAGAATTAGTGTGGGAAAGCAGAAGAGGTGAATCCCTGGGGGTAACATGGCTGAGAAGACTAATTTTTATACAGGATCTATGGTATTCAGTCAAGCTTTACAATATACATTACATAAAAATTACTACTTCAGCTAGTGAACCAACCAGCTAAAAGAAATTGCCAATATATTTTGAAATCTGTTAAGCATGACTTAGCTATTTGGTCACTACAGCAAAAATTTAGTTTTGCACATGGCCTTCTTCTATCAAAATTAATTGTTTTGCTTTTTAATGACAAAATCTATTGACAAAGACCAGTTTATAAGCCAACAGCAGCTAAACAATCTTCACTATTATATTTCAAATAAGAATTCCAGAAACCTAAAATTAGATCCCTAAAACTATCTCATATGTAAGTGATCTGATTTATAAAAATACTCCATCAACCCTCAGATATCAGTAGAGTTCAAAGAACTAAGAGAACTATGTTAGCTAAGAACAGGATTCTGCCTTTTCCTATGTAACTTAGTTTAATTGTACTCCCTGCAGCAAATACAAATTTTCATTTTTCCATGCTGTGTACTGGAAATATTTTGTGATCTTACATCCAGCAGTGCCAGTGACTGCCATTCTAATGGTGTTCTTCATCCCTATAAAAATGGTGTTCTTCACCCCATCATCTCACCTCAAACTCTGAGATTGGTTTTGTTTGGTTTCTAATACGGCTGCCATGATCTTTTTGCTTGCTCGTGTGTAAGTACCAAATACCATCTTTCCTGTCATTTGCATGGATCTACCAGATGTAATAAATCAGCTCAGACATTTTAGAATATAATGAGGCACACTAGATTAATTATGAGAAAACTTTCTTGTTGTCTATTGCCAAGTTTTGGTTGATAGGATTGATGCTAAGAAGAGTAACATTGCTGCAGGGAGTTTTCAAGGCTAAAACACCCTCTTTCACATTCATTAAGGTTCCGAGTTGTTTTTCCCTTTTCCTTCATGATAATTATATCTATATACCACAGAAACCCTTTTTGGAGTGTGTTTGCTCTCCCTGATTGGATTCAAATGAAAAGCTGCCTTTCTCTGTGGGCTGATTTCTTTTTCCCGTCTAATCAGAAGCATGGCCTGAATCCTAAATACAAGTTAGGGACTTAATGAATGAACTTTGAGAATATTAATTTAGTGCTTGAAACACCAGCAAATAGAGTGAATGTTTTATTTAGGTCTTGCTTCATGAAATCTCCTTTTAGCAGCATTAGAATTTAAGGTTTAAAATGAGAACGTGTTGAAAAACAACATTTATTCCTCAATGAGAGGAAATTAGTAAAGACTTATAAAAATGAGGAGGTGAATTAAGGAGGGGAAACAAGAAAGGTAGCTGTAATTAAACTGAAATTTTAAAATTAATGGTCTCTCGCATTGTAAGTAATTTTTACTTACAACAGTAAAATCAAAGGCACAAGAATATATATTACTGTTGATTTTTCAGGCAAAATTCATTACTCAAGTGCATCTGAGTTCATGTTTGTTAAACAGTCAACTTATACTTGCAGTCTTAGTTTTTGGTGAAAATTTAGTTTCCTCTTAGGGCACTGAATTACGTGAAAAAGATGGTGCTTTTGAACACCTGAAGGAAATTCCATGTGTTCCTCTAGCCTGAGTGTAAAACTTGAGTGAATACTCCCTCTAAGGCTCTCAAAACCCTTAATTGGGCTAAGGGGTTTAAATGCTCATATTGATAACTGAGATACTAAGGAGCAGTGTTTTTCTCAGCACCTAGGAGGAAAGGTTTGATCTCCAGAGAGTTTCTTTCCCAACATGAAATTTCCTACGCTGACATTCAACACCAAGTCTGTAAGCACAGGCCTTTTACTCAAAAAGTTAATTTACTGCCCTTCTCACTGCAGTATTTTTGTTTTATTTGTTTAACGGGATTCCAAAGAAAAGCCTTAGTTTACCTAAGTAAACAAAGTTTGAAATATTTTGGTACAGCTCCCTTATCATTTTGCCCATTCTTTTAAACATTGTCTAGGAGCTTCTTTAGTCTTTTCGTTTTTTCAATGCAATTTTAAAGAGTGGGGTAAGAAAAAAAAAATCTTTTAAGGTGGTAGATTAAAAATCACAAATAAGAGAAGGAATGTGATACATCAGGACTTGGCTACTACCATCTTTAGAGTCTGAGCAGACACCAATGGGATTATCTGCTAGAGATTAGACAGAAGTTTTATAAATGCTCTTCATTAAGCATCCTCAGCAATTAAACCTGTTTTTTTCTCTTGGACAACTTCATGGTCACCATACAAGCACCTCTATTTTCTCTTTTTTTTCAAGTGTTGGTATTTTACGTTTTCTGCTTTGTTTTTGTTTGGTCATTTGTTCTTTTTTTTTTTTTCTCTTAAGAAAAATTATCATAATGTTGCACATAGTAGAGAGATGAGATGGTTTCTTTGTACCTAGTCAAGGCACAGGGACCAAGGAAAGTCTATGTGGAATGATTTCAAAAAGTTGAACTATATGAATGTTTACCCTTGGAAAAATTAGGAAAGGAAATAAGTTTATTACTACAGAACTCAAATACATTTGTTGGTCAGTGGGTGTTAGCATGGACCAAAATTGCAATTTTTTTCTACAGAGAAACCTCAGTCCCCTGTGTTCCATTTAATTAATGATGATCCATCTTTGCTTTTGAAGAATAGGCAGGATTTTTCTTTTTCTTTAATGACTTTACTTTTCAATTTCATTCTATGGGCAATAGGAAAAAAATAATGAAACCCATAAAATTGTCAACAATTTTCAAATGTTTGAAAACATAAGCATTCCTCCAGCTATGCCCTTGAAGTCTCATTGTGGAGTTCTACCCTTGAGTGGATTAATTAAACCCATTGAGTTAGATTTCTACTGAAGTTTTTTCCTACATTTCTGTCTTCTTTCCTATAAAATTGTCCCATCCCTCTGAACACATTTAAAAACCATCTAAACCCATCATGCTGTTTTCTGTGACAGAAAGATTCCTTTGACCTTCTAATCAAATCAGGCAACTATTTCAAAATATACTGAATGTTGTCCTTCAACTTGGGTCCGTGTTTATAGGACTTACTGCAGGTGGGCACTTTAAATACAACTATGACTCAATTTGTTTTACCTCTGTCCATCTGCATTAAATCTGTCCCCCTGTCTTGAGTCATCATATATATCTCCTTCATGTGTATCTCCTTCTTCTTCTGCTGCTTTTTAAAGCTTTTTTCTCATTTTGCTTCTCTATTTGCTCTTTGTTTTTTGTATCCTCACTAAAAAATAATATACACTCTCTAAAGTCAATGGGCCCTCCAAAATTGTTTCATATTACACAAAATTGAAAATAATTTTTTATTACAATTGATTTAAGTTGGAACACAATTCATGGTTATGCAAGTTAGGGAAATGAAAATAAAGGTTGAGTTAACAAAAGCTAATATGGCCCTTTTGAAAAGTGTTATGACTTGAGGTATCCACAGGTTCTTCTATAAAACAGCTGTTGAGAAAACTAACCATAAAACTATCAGTGTTTACAAGATTTTATTATACAAATCTAATGGTTCCCATGGTTTTAATGCGCTGCAAAATAGTCTCTCCTCTTCCTTATGAACACAAAGCACATCTCCCTAAAGGGACTTCTCTTCTTACAAGCTATCAATGCAATCAAAACTAGTGATGCATTTTATTACATTACTGCCTCTTGAAGAAACATGTTTTTATTGTAATATTTCATAAAGATTTCCTGCAGGCAATGTAAAAAATAACTATCTAATAAAATTTAGTAGTGTGTTCTTGCAAACCAGATTAAAAATGTATAGTAGGCTAGGAAATATATATATACTTTAAACTTAGCACTAAAAATTAATGTCTTAGTCTCTACTAGTGAGCTTCTACCATCCTTATTTTACCATGTCTCTCAGATTCTCATTAGAAAAATATGTGCATGAATTTCTTGATGAAAGTCATTAAAAAGCTTCAAAGTCTAAAATAAGCTTGGCAAGTCTGCTGTAATGCATATATGAAATACATGGACCTATATCTGTGCATATAAATGCTTTATTAATTTAACAATGCATTAATGGAAAATTTACAACATTAGAACATTTGGTGATGAAAATCACTATGAAAAGAGATAAAACTTTCTAAAACATAGAAGGTAATTTTTAATAATAAAAAAAATGGGAATATTAAAACAGGTTTATTTTAGCCTACTAAGATTTATCTCCCTTTGTGGTACCTAATCACAATAGGAATAAATTATTACTCCAGAAGACAATTAAAAACAGGAAACCAGTGCATCTGGTGTTATGTATACACTGACAAATAGCAGCGCTATTTGGTCCTACAAGTAGATTTGTGCAACAAAACAATTGCTGAGGACATGGTATTCACAGTATGAAAATTTATACACTTTTTTTTTATTTTACAGCATCTCTAGCCTAGCCTTGAGTTTAATTGTCTCTTAGTAGTTGGAGGGTATTAAATACAACTCTGCAGTTCATCTTTCTATTTAGTTTAATCTGAAACACTTGCAATCTGCATGTTCTCAGGGTGCTTCACAAAGGGGGAAAATTAGAACATTAATTTCAAAAGCAACCTCTTAATTATTCTGAAAACATTGATGTAGATGCATTCTGAATTTCTTAGAAGTGGAGTTTTGGCTAAAGGACTGGATTAATAACATAGCACGTAAGATAGTCTGTTGGGTTTTCATGGCAAAGATTTGGTAGTGGTGGGACTACAGGGGCAGGTTCTGTGAGAAGCTGCCAGAAGCTTCCCTCTTGTCTGACAGAGCCAATGCCAGCCAGCTCCAGGACAGATCTGCTACTGGCTGAGACAGAGCCCATCCATGATGGTGGTAGCACCTCTGGGATAACAGATTTGAGAAGAGAACGGGAAAAAATCCACTTTCTGTGGAACAGCTGTGGAAGGAGTAAGAATACGTGAAACAGCCTTTTAGACACTGAAATCAGTGAAGGAAGAGGAAGGAGGTGCTCCAGCCACCAGAGGAGAGATCCCCTAAAGCCCCTGGAGCCCCCCATGACAGAGCAGGTGGATGACCAAAGGAGGCTATGACCTCTTGGGAAGCCTGTTCTTGGAACGGGCTCCTGGCAAGACCCGTGGCCCCATGGAGAGAGGATCCCCCACTGGAGCAGGTTTGCTGGCAACTTCTGATTCTGTTCTTGAAGGACTGCACCCCATGGAAGGACCCATGCTGGAACAGTTCATGAAGAACTGCTGCCTGTGGGGAGGACTAATGTTGGACAGGTTTGTGGAGGGCTGTCTCCTGTGGAAGTGACCCCAGAGGCGATGAGTGTGAGTAGGGATTCATTCCCAACTTGATTGATAATAAATTAAATTATTTCCCACCCAAGCTGAGTATGTTTTGCCCTTGACAGTGACTGGTGAGGGATCTCCTCCTACCTTTATATCAACCCACAGGCCTTTTGTTATATTTTCTCTTCTCTGCACAGTTGAGATGAGTGATGGAGTGGCCTCGGTAGGCACCTGCGATCAAGCCATCAACAACCCACCCTAGAAGAATAACTAACCTATACACAATGAGGTGTTTTAGTTTTGTGTTTTAGTGTTTGTATTTTTTCATTTTGAGTCTTAAAAAAATTAATTTTGGGGTAACTTGAAGGAACTTTTTTCAAGGGAAGAACATTTATCCAGCACAATAGCCTGGAGTCTGTTCTTAAACACAAAATGGTTCCAATTGGCCCTGGACACTAAGTTTCCCAGCTGTCCTCCTAAGGATAATTGGGCAATTAGCCTTTGTCTCTCACACTAATTACCAGCTCATCCTACCTGGCTGATTCTCAAAGAAACCCAGAAAAATACAAGCAAAGAAAATAGGAAAATACAGTCTTTCATGAACACCAGATACTCACATATGATTTACTAACCTACTCTCTCCCAAACTGTTTGTAATGAAGGCACAGACCAGAGGTCTTGACCAGAGTTTACTGGGCAGTCGACAATGACTACCTAATTAAATGTGACTTTCTGCCATATGAAAACACTAGTAGTTCCTGATCCTGCTCCAAGTCTGGGCAGGAGAAGTGTCTGGTGGCAATGTTTGTGAGTGTGTGTTTAGCAGCAGTGATTCAAGAGTATTAGAATATGAATCTGACCACAGAAAATAAAATAGAAGGGTCTAAAAAGCAGTACATTATATTTCTTCCCTGATATTTATGTACATCATTCCCAGTGAAGCTAAGAAAAGGTGCTGATATGGCTGAGGAGAGGAGAAACGAAATAAGAAAAAGGAAGACCCTTTTTTCTCCTTGACTCCCTACACTCACCCACTGAAGACACAGTTTGGGAATCCTTATATACTGGTGAGAACAACAAAAAAAAAATCTATCAGAAGTGCAGATCCTTTGTAAAGATTTCTGACTTTTGTCCTTTTAATTCTTCAGTCCCAGAAAATGTTGACTATATTTTACTTAGTATCACTTGCTTTTAAAATATGGTGCCTGTATCTCAGCTGCATAGATAGCCTTTGGAATATCACAATAAAACTTAGTTAATATCACAGAAATGTGCATGGGGACATTGCTCACAGCAATGACAAAGAAATATTGATAAATAGGTTGGCTAACCTTTGTTTGTTCTTTAGAAAAATTGAGTTCCTTCATGCTTTTCTTCCCATACTAACTATATGGAGCTTTTATTGTATGTCTGCCTGCATTCCACAAGCACCATGAAGAGTAAGTCAATTCAGCTTAAATTTTTCTAATCTTCCAGAACCAAGAGACCTTTTATTTGTGCTTTTTTTAAGGCTCTGCTTTAGATCTTCAAAATGTTCCACTACATAACAGTGGTTAAACAGCATCATAAACCCCTGCAGGGTAAGTTTTGTTGCATGCTTCAACAAGTAGGACAGAGGAGAGGAACTCGCATGTAGAGTGCCACAGAATTCATCAAGTGGCTACAGACAGGGTTCAGCAACCCTTGTGCTCCTTGAGGAATGCACTGCAGAAGCTGATGAGCTTTTCTATAAATTTTATAGACTGCTGAGGCGAGAGTGGAGAGAAGGGGTCAGATTTTCTAATGTTCTTCATGCTGTTTTGCCACTGAGATTGCATTCAATTACTTGGTTTGCTCATTGTAAGCCAGTGGGTTGAAACATGGGTGAGGTCACAGTTTGTAATAGTATATGGATCAATGCTTGCCATTTAGAAACTAGGCAAATTGGGTTAAAAGGCACTACAAAGTATGTGCCTGAGGAAAACAGATATTTGCTCGTTTTTCCTCTAATATCAATAGAGTGAATGAGGTTTTTCATTGGTTCTTGAGGTTTTTTTGAAAGCAACCTAATAGAAATGGAGTGGAGTAACATGCATAATACTTCTGCTTAGCATAGATAAAATTAATGTGCCTATGATACTGCATAATGGAGCTGTATAACTGAAATAACAGAACTTGTTTCAGCTGACATAATAGACTGAATAATAGACTGCTTTGGGTTTTGTCTTGCTAGTTAAGTTTAGCTTTTACTTATTCAGAGAGATGTTCAGATCTGAGTTGTCATTTAAAACCCAAATAGAATTGCCATGTTTGTCAGTCCAGTGGGATCAGTATAGGTGGAGCTCACAGGTCTCTAGAAAGAGAATGAGGTTTCATGCCTGAAGGCATTTCTTTTGTGTGTGGATCACCTGTATCCAAGAGCTTGGATGTTGTCACTGAGCTTGCAACTGTTGGAGTTGAGTCCTGTAGACTGTGCTTGCAGCTTTACTCCTATCTGCAAATTTCAAAGCAATGGACTGTCTCGTGCATGAGACACACAGATTAAAACAAAATTCAAAACGCTGTACACATTTCTTCACCTAAGTTTTAGTGTAGTTTGTGGCTACTCTGATAAGAACTGAAATTATGTTTTCTAGACTAATTGGATTGCTTGTCAATCCCATGGCTTACTTTCTCAACTTTTAAGACTTTCTGGGTCAACTCTCATCTTCAACTTCCATTATGATTGTATCTATAGTGATGTATATTTTCTTCTCTTCCCCTCCCACTGAACTGGGTATTGTCTTCTCTTTCCTTTTTCAGCCCCAAAATTTACCATTTTGTCTTCCATGACAAATATGATTCTCTCCTGCTCTGAATATTTTCTTTCTGTATATGGCAAGTTCCATTATTTTAAACCCATTTAATGGAAACAAATAAGAGAAAAAGTGTTCTGTAGGGCTACCTTAAACAGAAGAAACACTAATTTTGCAACACTAGTGTCTATATCTTAACCAGAAATCCTGATTTTCTATTCATATCACAAAATTAAAGTAAAGCAACATAAAAAAATACCCAAAACCAACCCCTTGTGCACATTAATTTTATTGTGAGAATGGAATAGAATAGCCTGAGTTTTAAAGGACCCAAGATTATCCAATCCAATTCCTGGAAGTAAATAGATATCTTTTATGTTTTATATTCAATCTTACTTGAGCGTTACAAACCATGTTTGCTATACTATTCTTGGTGCCTTAGCCTTCCTGTTTTCCATGTTGAAAAGGGTTTCAGAATTTTCATAGTATCTGTGATTCTGTATATTTCCCTTTTTAATCTCCTTTCCTGTTTTGGTGTATTTTCTTAAAGATCACACACAACATTAATGGAAATGGTATACTATGCATTTATACTAGAGCAGTATGATATTTTCTATTTCTCTATTCCTTTTTTAACAACATCTCCTAATCTATTTGCCATTTTGATTGCCATGCAACAACAAGCTGATGTTCTCAGAGATCTCACAACAGCATAATCACTGAGAACATACAGATCTATTTAGAATATATTTATTCAAGTGCACTTCTTAACAACAAGCTTTGTCTGCTCATTTTGCCACTCAGTATCATGAAATAATCTTCAGTCCACTTTAGACTTGACTGCCCTAAATAATACTGTATCCTTTCTGAGAGACATGTTCATTTTATTCACTCCTTCCAAGCAATTTGTCAGCATATTGAACTGAGCAGGCTCTTGTGCAGATTCCTCAAACCCCCGTAGGTAGTAGCTGGCACAATGTTGTGTTCTTTGTGCTTCCCTTAGGAGAATGTAGCTACATCTGAAGATCAAAATCTGTGATAGAAAGACTTGCTTATTATTATTCACATAAACTTCTCATCTACTGCTGCAAATGTTGTTCAGAGACGCTGTTAGCAACATGAGCCTCTAGGGAAATGAGATGATTAGAACTGTACATAAGAAAATTTCAATCTGCATGTTGAGAATATCATGTCTACCACGTGATTATTGTAAACCTCTGAGAAGATTCCCTGCTACAAAAAGAAAATGTAAAATATTGTCTTGATTTGTGGAAAACTGGCTGTTAATCTACCTACCTTGAAATTTTGGCCAGTTTAATTATTCTAATCACTTATTTCTACATCAGGCTTTTGAAAGTAAGATGAAAATCAGCCATTTTATTGCTTGCTCTAACTGCTTATAGAAGGTTTCATGTCTGAACAGTGCTCCCAAAATATGGTGACAGATGGACAACTTATTCATAATTTTTTATGCAATTATATCTTGCTTCTGAAGTTTCTCAGAGAGCTTCTGCAACAGGTTGGGTTTTTTTAACATTTGTTTGTCTTTCATCAGGTTGCTTTAATCAGTTTGCTTTAATCCAGTGAAAATCCAGCACTGTCTCAGTATATCAAAGTAGCATTATACTCAAAATTAACTGGTTTGCTTCCGGAACATTCAGTAAATGCAAATATCTATGTTTTGGATATTTTCCAAGGTGAGGTGGGTAAGTATCAGTTCCCATTATATTTTGCCAAAAACTTCAACACCCCTAGGGTATAGCTGGAGTATTGTGCTCAATTCTGGTCTTCTCAGCATAAGAAAAACAAATTTCTACAGGAGTGGGTCCAGCAAAGCATCACAAGGGTGATTAGGGGACTCTTGTGAGGAGAGACTGCAGGAGCTGGGCCTGTTTAGTCTAGAGAAGAGAAGACTGAGAGGGGATCTCATCAGTACATACCAATATCTCAAAGATGGGTGTCAAGAGGATGGTGCCAGGCTCCTTTTGACATTGCCCAACTGCAGGACAAGGTGCAGTGGCCTTAAACCAAAACACAAGAAATTTCACCTCAGCATGAGGAAGAACTTTATGTTGAGACTGGCAGAGCACTGGAACATGCTGCCCAGTTCTCATGGAGTTTCCCTTTCTGGAGACATTCAAAACCCACCTGGGCACATTCCTGTGTCACCTGCTGTAGGTGACCCTGCCTTGACATCAATTTGGACTGGCTGATCTCCAGAGATCACTTCCAACCCTTATGATTCTGTGATTCTATGATTCCATATTCAAAAGCTAGATTCAACATGGCTCTCAATTTTTAAACAAAGCATATCAGCAGCTCTGAAATTTGTCTTCTTTTCACTTGTTTTAAAAAAATAATTTAATTCAACTAATATTCATAACTGTCTGAACTTAAAAATACTTTTTAAGGTAATAAGTTGTTTAATTGCATAAACTATTCTAATGCCTATTTCAGAGTTGATATGCTCATAGGAGAAACATACTTCCTTGCAATTTATGTTTAAAAGCATTCTTTTCAAATTACAGAATTTCACAGAATGACAGTTACTCAGATTTCCTTCCTTTCAGCTACCAAACTGGTGAAAATCAAGACCTGAGCCACTGGAACCAGTGAAGCTAGATTAGATTGCTATGATATCTTGTTAAATGAAAAAAAAGAGTTAAGTCTTCCTTTTCATACTACCTCAGATTTAGGTTAAAGTATTACAACCCCATTAGTCATAATGGGATAGCACAAGGGATATTCATAGCAGAAATTTATCCAGCACATCAATCAATGATCCATTAAGGAAAAATACTTTTTAAATGCTGATAGCTTTGTGCAGACTTCCCATTAGAAACACAGTGATGTGTGGCACTATTTTCCTCCTTCAAAGTTAAATTTTTATCATTTTTCACATTTAGAGCAGTGCATTATATCCTTGCAAACATGAATCCCTTTACCTTACAGCTGTGCAGAACTAGCCTTCTCCGGTGAGTGTGGTATTGGTAGCATGCCAAACTCCAATATTCTGTTACTGTTCTAGATGGGAGAAAAAGTGTGCAAACCTTGAATTTCCCTTTTTCAGAACAATTGAGAAAGATGAATGGAAGTTATCTAAAAACCTGATACAGATCTCTAAAAATAATGCATCAGTGTTTGCTTTTTCTGCTTCCTTTACTCCGACTAGTTTTTATCATCCTTTTGTTAGTACAGAAACAAATGTGGTGTTTCCTTCAGGGTACTTTGGTTATAGGAGACATCAAGTGAGAAAAAACAGTTACAATCTGATAAAATGATTGTTAAACTGGAGGGGTCACTTAAATCATAACCCATTATCTCTTGGCACTTGAACTTTCTCACAGTGAAATGACATCTTGGCAGCAATGCTTATTATTAAGATCATCAAGATTGATCCTAAAACAATCCTTGTTTTCTGATATTGACATTTTGGAGTATTATTAAGAACATAAAAGAAAAATTACCTGAAATGGTAATTTCCATTTCCAGTCCTGGTAAGATTTTGGATGGATATTTCAAAGGGGAAAGAAAAAAAGTAATATAAAAATGAAGTGGGAAGAAAAAGTACATGCTGAACAAGAGAAGGCATTTATGAGCCAAGAAACATATCTAGCATAATAGAAAATGCAAAGATAATAGTCTTTCTAATCTGAAGAACCAGCAGAGCTGAAAGGATTAAAACCCCATAGATTACTCAGTATCTGAGCAAGAAGTCCTAAAAATGCAATTTTGAAACATTACAGAAAAATAATTACTAAATGTTATATTTTCTCAAAATTTGATCACAGAAAATGCTACTTATAATGAGCCATTTACTGTGTTGATTATTTGTGATGGTATTAATCTCAAAATTAATTTATAGAATATTCTCAGTTCAGGTGGAAAATACAGTAATAATTTGTTGTTCGGACAACAAGAACCAACTTCAGAGGTCTTCCTCTTAATTAAAATATTTGGAATTTTATAGGCCAGATCATTTAAAATTTTAGTCACTTTTGTTTGGAATTGTGTGTTCTATGGCAGCAATAGCCTGGCCTGAACATGTTGTGAAAGTGTCTAAGAGTGTCTTATAGGCAATACTGCATAGACTTTCGTTCAAACTGAATACTGCTCTTATCAATTTACATCACTCAGACTATGATTATTTATATTCAGCTTCTACATTTCAGGTAAAATATTTTAAATGTTGTTCAGTTGTTCAGGAAAAGGATTTGAGAACAGCACAAAAATTATTGTCCATATTCATTAAAACAAACTGTTGATGACTTTTCCCTGTCATATTATTTTACTTCCTTTGAGATTTGGAATTTGGAAGAAAAATTATTTATATTAGGTATGTTTTTTCTAAATTTGACTGCCTTAACTATTTAAAATGTGGAGTTCGCACATATTTTCCAGAGGCTTAGCTATTTACAGCTATAGTACTTACTTTACATGTGATAGATGATAATGCATATAATGAATGGATATTCATCTTATAGCTATTGATTAATTAAGATTATTGAGATGAACAGATATCTTGCAGCCTCCATTGCATTTGTTGTTTATATTTGAAGATATCCAAGGTTATAAAGATTGTTTAGATGGGTCATTTTACAGCATTCAGCCTTCCTACAATTGCACTGCTGTGACATTTTGTCTGAGGGACAGCCACACAGTAAAGTGTCTGGATGAATGCAGTGGGATACAGTATCAGATTATATCACTGCTATTCATTATTCTTGGGGTAAACACATTTGTTTATCATAAAAGTAGCTGGTCTATTCACACATCTTATTCATCTTTGACAGATGCTTTGTGAATTCAGATTTAACTCTTTCACTGATTGACTACAAAGATTTTGAAAAACATTTTGTGAAAAACAGAAAACAAAATGAACACTTTTTTTAGTATTGTATTTTTCTGTGTGCCCTGTTGAGTAACCATGTTAAATTCTGCTTTCCCCAAGAAAAAAAAAGAACAGAGGCTTCCTTCCCTACTGCCTCACATCCAAGAGCCAGAAACATTGTTCTTAAATATTAAGTCACAAGATAGCCTAAGGGAATAATGAGGGGAAAAAAAAAAAAAAAGAATTCAATGTGGAGACCTGGGAGTAGCATGGAAGAGAAGTAAAGGCGATGAGTTCCAGAAAGGGAGAAGAAGGAAAAAGTGTGTTTGGTATATAGAAGTGAGGAGACTGAAAACTAGCCAGAGGTAAGAAGGAGATTAGGAGGACAAAAAATTCAAATACAAAATTATGATGAACAGATTTGAGGAATAATACTTCAGCAAGCAGTAGGTAGGCTATAACTTGTTGTCATAATCAAGATTGGGTACTACTATGCAAGACATCTGTTAGTAACAAAAAAATGGTGTCGTCCAACCCATGGGCAAGAACACTGACTGCTGTGCCCAATGTGATGATTTTCTTTGCCTTATGATCTCTGTTTACTATTTATAAATTCCTTCAGAAATTTCAAAAGGCATACAAAATGTCATGTCATTGACAATCTGCATGTTGGGAATGGAACTTAAAAATTATAGGGTTCAACATTTTAGGGAAAAGGTTTTACTAGCTTATTCTACCATTTTTCACTGTAGGTTAAAACAGTATACAGATATGAATATAAATTAGTACCACATTAAAAACCACCACATACAAGTTGACTTTTTGCAATACAAAATAGTATGTGCAGATTAGGCAATTTAAACGAAATAATTTTCTTATACTTTGTTTCTACTTTATAAAATATAGTTATAAAAATATAGTTATAAAAATAAAGTTATAAAAATATAACCCTAATGAGGACCTAATCCTCCTTTAACATATGTGCCTCATTAGGTGTCACTACTAATGAGTTATAGAGCAGTAAAATCAATAAAAACAACAGTATAATTTTAATATCCATTTTCAGACAAATAGTCAGAAAAATGTTTACTCAAATACATAAGTAATTACATGGATATGACTACTAATTTTCAATTTGCACAACTGATAAATTATTTAAGAAATTATAAATTTTAAGTGCCTTAATCATAACATTTTATCCATATCAGAGTGGTATTCTGAGGTGACTTGAAAACGGATTGACTGTCCAGGTCTGGAGGGTGGTGATCAGTAGCACGGGGCCTAGTAGAAGACAGAACTCCTGCAAGGAGTCAAGGATAGGGCCAAGTGAACCTGCCGCTAGTTTGATATGACCCCAAACTGTGAAGAGTGAATAACGCACAGAGGGTCATGCAGCCATCCCAAGGGACCTAGACAGGCTGGAGAAAGCGGCCAAAATAAACCACATAAAGGGAAAAATGCAGAGTCCTGCACCTGAGGGGAAACAACCCCAGGCCCCAGAACATGCTGGGGGCTGTCCAGCTGGAAAGGAGCTGGGCAAAAAAAAAACCTCTGGGGATCTTGGTGGATGCTGAGCTGAACTTGCACCCGCAGAGTGCCCTTGTTGCAAAGGAGGCTAATGGACCTTGGGTTGCAGTAGAAAAAGCTGGTCAGGAGAGGGGGGGTCCTTTCCATCTCCTCAGCACTGGTGTGGCCTCACCCCAGTACAAGAGGAATGTGAATATGCAGGGGAAAGGTCAGAAAAAGACCACAAAAATGATTAAGGAACTGAGCATCTCTCCTATGACAAAAGGCTGAGAGAGCTGGAGAAAAGAAGGCTCAGGGAAAATCTCATCAGTACCTGAAGGAGGGTGCAAAGGGGACAGGGACAGGCTATTTTCAGTGGTGTGTGGTGGCAGGACCAGAGACAACACATGCTTAAACAGAAGAGTTTCTGAACACCAGGAAATGCTTTTTTTACTGTGAAGGTCACTGAGCATGGGCACAGGCTACCCAAAGAAATGGTAAAAAGTCCCACCTAGGAGATGGTGGACACAATCCAAGCCAACTGACTGTAGGTTACTTTGAAGGTTAGATAACATCCAGGGCTGCCTTCCAAAGTCAGCCATCATGAGATTCTGTGAATTTGGCTTCTTTTGAAGAGGAAGTAGAAGTGATGAAATGATATCAAAGAAACTAAGCTGAGAAGCAATATGACTATGCTGAATAATTTCTCAAAATCCAATGTGAAAACCAGTACTTTTTGAGGATAAAAAGAAAAAATTGTGACATTATCTGATAACTTATTATTGCATTGTCCTTTTTAGGATTTAAAATTAAGGAACAACATTTCAATCAAAATAAGATACTTTGACTTTCAGTTACAATATCCAAATGGCCTTTTTTTTCCTTTTTTTTTTTTTTGGGGGGGGGGTGAGCAGTGGGGAGGGGAATGACAGTTCCACATTTAAAATAAGCCTGCAAATATAAATCTCCTTGAAAATCATAATGGTAGAGGACTTCACTGCTAAGGTTCTTACTCTAAGCTATAATTCCCAGTTTTCTGGTTGAAGCAGACTCAGACCATACAGAAAATATTAAACAATATTTAATAGTATGTTATTACCTTTCTTACAAAATTCACAGACCTCTGTTTTCACTTTAAAACATATATCTCATTAATATCTTATGTGTACAGCATCTTAATGCATTCAAATTTTTTCAATACTTTGACCAAGCCTGTAAGGCTATATTTCCCAGTATATATTTGCATTTTGCAAGAGGACACTAACAAAGGCAAAATATACACATTTAATTCTCTAATTGTCTTATAACACCTTCTGTTTGGTGCATTAAAACGGGAAATGTGTGTTGCCATCTTATTGTAAATCTTCCATACCTTCACAGTGATTTCTCATGGGCATCTCCACACAGCACTAGCTCCTTCTTCTTCACAACATAAACAACAAACTCCAATACTCTCCTCACTACTCTCTTTTGTAGCACTCTTCTTCTTATTGGACACAGCCGTGGCCTATTAAGGGCAGGCCTGTTCCTAATCTTTGGTTATTAGTACAGTTGCAACTCCTCAGGGGTGAGACTACCTTCTGCACTATTTTCTTACATTCTATCCCTCTACAAGTGTGGATAGAGTAAGGAAACATAGCCTACATTTATTGAAATTGTGAGCCCCAAGAGAAAGTTACTGTGGTTGAAAGAGGAGATAAGATTTGAGAATTCTCTCATAAGCCTCATGAAGTTTTTCCTCCCAGATGTTTTCTTTGTAGCACCAATTTAACATACAGACTTGAGCAGTCTATTTTGTCTCTTATAATGAATCCAAGTAGCCTGCTTTGTGTATCTGCAACACCTCAATGTCCCAGGACCATATCTGGCATACATTATTAGTAATCTGGTAATTCTGTGAAACAGAGAATGGACAAAAATTGAAAGAAACCTCAGTTCTTGAAAGATGCCTGTGGTGGAGCATGGATGAGTGCAACAAACTATTACTTGTATCACAGAATCACAAAATGGTTGGGGTTGAAAGGGACTTTTGGAGATCCCATAGTCCAACCCCTCTGCCCTCTCACCCTCAGAAGTCAATGTGAAGTGACTCAACCATAATTATCAAGTGACCTTGTTACTGTGTGTATTTTCAGTCAACTGTCACATCACACATAAAGATCAATGGATCTGATGGATCACCATGCAAAATTTAGGAATTGGATGACCAAGAGGAATAGGCTTACCTTCATTATATAGGAATATATATATCAATAAAATCACTAAAAGATGCCATAATATATTTTACTCTCTGCCTACTTCCAAATTATTTTCTTACCTTGCATAATTCAATTAGGAAAAAAAACCCAAACATTTTCTACAGAAAGTAGGAGAAAAAATATACCAGTTTCACTGGCATTTCAGAAAAGCCTCTTAGAAAGAACAGGAATATAGCACTTGTAGCTGCACATATAATTAGAATTGCTGAGCAGAATGACTTCATACTAATTTGAAAAATAAATAGTTGTTTCTCTCTATGATACTGATCCAGCTGCTTTAAACAATTCTGTGATAATGGATTATTAATTACATCGATCTTGCATGTCAGCTTACATGAGGGAAATATTTGCATTTCTGAATAATTTGTGTACAAAATTGGTTACACAAAACTCACTTCTTGAATACTGGAAAAAGCACTAGCCTAATGCACAGAACATATGCAGAGAACTACAGATAGGCAGATCTTTAATAGCATGTAGATTGCAGTTTACCTTAGGAAATATTATAAATCAACAACCTCTTCTCACTTGAAGGAAAGTTTTTTTTTACTGTGTTAACTTTAAGTATTTCTTTCACCCAGGGGACTGTTCCATTAACCTATTGTTTTGATTTTTGGGCAAACTGAACCACAAAAGAAAATGAGATCCTATTTCATGTTCTCACAGGGTGCTGATTGCTTTTTCAGTAATCCACCATCTGTATCCAAAGTCCTATCTAATAGGAAAAAAATATTACATTCAAAGATGTTGTGTCTTTCCATGTAGTCTGTATTTCACACTTGAAAGAGACTTATTTATTATTAACAAAACTTTTTGGAGTGTCAGGGAGAAGAAAGAAAACCTTGATAAAAGGCAGGATATATTAACATGAGTGGCAAGTTTTACCAGAAAATATAAGCCACTGATAGCTAAGGTTTGAGAGATTTTAATGAGAAGCATTAGGTGACTTTAATACAAATGTCACTATCATTTAGTTTCTAGAAGGAGAGCTGAAGCAATACTAAATTGTCAGAACTCATTTGAGTCTGAAAACTAATTTCAAGTAGAACTTTTTTGAATTTCTTTCATGCTTTCCATGAACAGTCAATATTATGTAGTCAAAGCTTATGAAATAGGACCTAGTTGTTCACTCATTTACTTCAGTTTTCAGCGTTGTGATTTGCCCAGCTTTGTGCAAAATCCTCCTAGGTTAACACAGGAGGAGTAGAAAAGAGAATAAAATTCCAAATTGAAATAATGTATATGAAATTTAAGCATTTACTTACACAATTTGTGAAAACTTTTTAAAATGTTATGTTAATTCACATTATAGAGTTATTTCCAAAGAATTGTCCTGATAAGGTGAATGAGAATTTTTTTGCCATTTTTGCTTGTTACATCTGCATTTTTTCAGACAGTAGAAGAGTAGAAGTTTGAATAAATGACATAGCATGACTCTTTCTCATTCTAAAAGATCCTGTACTTTTTGTGTTCCCCAACTGTTTCATGTACCAGTGTCACCTGGCTGCTCATCACTGTGGCCTCCCTCACTGCTCCTGCAGTAAGCAGAGCCTGACTTCTTATTTCACTGTCATTCTTGACACATAAGTATTTCTTTTGGTGAGGTGGTGAGTGGATAAGAAGATATGTTTTGGCTTATCATATCTGTTCCACATTGTTGAACCTAAAATGTAACCCAGAAGAGGAAAAAAAATGATAGGTGCTTGAAAATCCTGTAGGCTGAAAGGAATCACAATGTCAGCTATGCAACTAAAAAAACCCACCAAGACCTCAGAAATCAGATAATACCATCATCACTAAGTCTGATGGCTCTTTAATTTCCTCTAAAATTTCATGTATGAGAGAGGCATTTGTCATCATTTCATGAGGAAGGAATCCACAGAAAATATTGTCACAGCCCTCCATGAACTTACAAAATTCAGTAGTTCCATAAACAGGTTTAGTGATAGGAGGCTATTATTTAGGGTAAGGGAGCCTGCTGAATGACACTCAGACTGAGGCTCTACAATGATTTGGCGCTCAAGAAAGCAACATGTAGATGAGCCAAAAATATCAAGGGTAGCAATAGAGTCTGTGATGCAGCTCCCACACAGCAATAAATAAGTTATGGTATGATACTACTTTTAAAGAAAAAATAGCCATTTTTCCTAGTTCACAAGACCTTCAGAAGGTATCTGAGAGGGAGAATAATGTTAATGATGAGTTCAAAGCAGAGTCAGTACGTGAAGTGTATGTGAAAATTCACACAGCTAATTTTCACTAAGAAAGATGTGTAGCAGAAAGCATAAGCATGGTGCTTAAAATCTATTCAGGCTGCATATGTCTCACAAGGAACTTAGATGAGGTCCATAATGATGAGGAAGCTTCCCAGCAGAAGGGTTTTATTTCTCATAGGTAAGCAGAACCCTGCAGTACTGATATTGCACTGTAAACTGCTGCAAGGTGCACCAATACTGACATGATACCTGCTATCTCCACTATGGAAAGAAGCTATGTAGGTTTGCCTTGACATGTGTCGTGATCTACTATCTAACAAAAAACTTCACATGTTTTAGAAAAAATTCTCACCAAGAAGAAAATAGCCTTGTAATAGTAATTGTCTGCTTTCTGCTGAGGATATTTATAGGGGAAAGCACTGTATAGACAAACACTTCAGAGCTCACTGTGAAGATGTAAGACAAACAAAGAACTAAGTTTTATTCTGAGGCTGAGACGCATGGAGATCTCAGGTGTGAAAATAAATCATTTCCAAAATTGTTTCACATCTGAGAAAACCAAGATTTCAAAAGCATGAAGCTCAAAATTTCAACCTAAGCTTTTCAGCTTAGGAAGCAAAGGAATTTACAACCACTGATAGCAGTTTGTCTTCAATATGGTTTGACAGTTATTGTCACAAGTTTAAGTTTGTGTTAGGAGGTATTTGGCAGAGGATATTTGACGTCCTCTATAGGATCCACCTCGCAGCAGATGCACTGGGGTTGGAAACAGGGGTTTAGAGATGACTAAACACAGAATTATGCACATGCAAGATATAATGGCTTCATCACTATACTCAGACTGAAATGTGATTAACACACCAAGATGATCAAGCATGCCTTAGGCTGCCAGGCTAAAGACTTATCTTCCTTGGCAAGGTTCTCATGCAGTGGGAACACAACCACTGAGTTTTCCTGAAGTTGTAGGTGTGTCTTCTCATCTTGAGGATATATAGATTGAAACAAATTATTATTCAATATTAGTGCATCACCAAATGTCAAGGCCACAGTTAGAAAGCGTTCTGGTGGTCAGGCATATTGTCTCATCTCAACATGGAAGTGTTAGGCAATCACAACATGCCAGAGCAATCTCATGCCACAAACAGCTCATGTCATCAGCTTTCCTTTAAGGACATCAATGTATATAAAATTTCAACTTTCATCCATCTTCATAAATCTGATTACTTTTTGTCTTTTCAGAGAAACCCAAGATTCAATTGTTTTTGAGGGAGCTGATCTCAAAACGTGGTGCTACATTGTACATATAAATAGCCGCATCCTGACATATTCAAAAATTTCAGTTTACTGCATCTGCATTTTATCATTGCTTTATCTCTGTCACTTCAAGGCATTTCTCTCCAGATTGCTGCAGATTCACTGAGATGAGAATAAGACACTTAAAGAGTGGCAAGAACAAGTGCAGGTGGGTTCTGATTTGTTATGCTGCAGTTCTTATAAATGGTGTCTGTCTGACTGATGTGTTTGCCAGAAATCATCTACATATTTTGTTTCAGGAAAGCTTGTTAGAGGTAATAGACCACATCCTTGGAATCTTCACCCTTCAGAAAAAGAGGTTGTTGGAGCAGTGAAAGAAAAATGATGACAGACGTCCTAAGGCAAAGATATCTTCTGAGCTCCAAATATGGCTTACCAATTCACATGCACATGCCTAGTCATAAGGATCCTCTTCCTCCCCCAAGAAAGTGCATTGTGAATTATTCAGCAGGAATCCAATGGAATTGATGACTATTCAGCCAGTGCCTTCTGGCCCCGTGTTTGCACTCGGTGATCCATTTCATTCAGTCAAAAGTGGTTATGAGATAAAACCATTCCTGCAAGAGACTTCTAAACACATTACTTTTTAACTCTAAATCCCCATTTGGCTCTTCAAAAATGTGATACATGTGTCAATACAATCTAGAGGAAAAGTTTCCAGTTGAGGCATATAAGAATTCTGTCTTGCCCTGCACTAGAAAGAGTTCCACTTCATCACACTTCACAGTAAGAACTAACAACACATTTTCCCAGAATTGCAGAAGAAATTCTTACATAAACACTAAAAATGTTACTTCCACCTCTGTATCTGTCTCAGTTCTTTCACTTCTAATATCTGGAACTCCTACGAAGAGTGTCCAAGAAGTCTTCTCCAGCACTGAGGAGTGGACAGTTTAGTACTGAAGTCAATATTTTAAAAGTGGAGAGAAAAGGAAAGTTGCCTTTAGATAATCACAAAACACAGTATCAGCAGCAGCTGCCCGAAACAGAAATGGCTAATTACTTACTAACTGTTATGCTTTAGTGTGTAAAATAGTCCCTACACAAACCCATATTCAGTGGCAGAGGCAGGTCCAAATGCTTCTATAAATCAACTAAATTCCATGAATTGCTAGAATGTAAATGGGGAAGATGACATGAATTACAGTCTAACAAGGGTATTGAATCCTTAAATGAACTGTACACTCCCATTTTTAATGCAGAAAGCTGAAACCAGGCATAATAAAAATAATTAAAATGAGGTTTTGAATACATTAATGTAGATGAAAAGTGCTTTAAAGAGCAAGTGAAGCAGAAAAACAGACAGAATGTGTATGGCATTTACTTGTAGAAATCCTTTGCAGCTGCTATTATCTGCTACCATTAGTAAAATGTAAAAAAGTAGAAGAAAGAAAAAAAAACTCTAAAATATTTTTATTACATTGAAATTCAAGGAAAAAAATGGAACTACTGCCTTCTAACCAGTGATAACTGCATTCTGTCACAAGCTGAGTCATTCCTTAGAGAAACAGGTGAGGGAAGAAATAAAAGGACCCAATGACAACGGGGGTACTGGCAAGCCATTAGACTTTCTGGGATATAACTACAAGGTAGATACCTACAAGAGACTACAAGGAAAATGTAAAGTATCAGTACAACCTTCAGATCACAGAAAGCAATAGGGAGGGCTTTCTTAGTTCAGAAGCTCTGGTGTGAACAGAGATCCCTCTGGAACGCTACTGTCTGCAGCACTGAAACCACTTACAGCCAGACAGGAAACAGAACTGATGAGACCATTCAAGACCGGAAAGACCATCTAATGAGCCAAAAAATCAATGCTGAACACTGCCAGGGTGGGCTGGATTTCAGGCTTAGACTTAAATGTCTGCCATCCAAAAATTGTCCTTTTAGTCATTGAGACATCCTTTAGATTCAGCCCGACTACTTTTCTGTAGTCTGAGTCTGTATTTTAATTTCAAAGCAGTTCAGTTCTTTTCTGTCTCAGCAAAGAAGCTGTTTTAGAGCAGTATTGTCACAAAAGAGCACACTATATAGTGCTCAGAAGAAGCCTATATGTACATATCTATACACATTTGTGTATCTTAAATTTGCCGTCCCAAGAGGACACTGTCAGAGGCAAGATTACCCTTCTAAATTCATACATTTCATCTTTCTATTTGTATCTATGAATAGCTTAACCCTCAGCTGCTCTTAGTTTCTGTTCTTAGAATAGCTGGTAGCTAAATTATGAGAAAATCAGGATGTCAATACATGTATTTCTTAGGAGCATTCAAGCCAGACACGTGATTTCTAATTTAAGGCCATCATGTTCCTAAAATAGAAACCTCCTCAAGCTCTGCCAGATCTGAATAAGTAAATTGTTCAATTCACTTATTTCTAGGCTGGCCTGAGTGAGTCAGATATTTTAAGAATATCAAGGAAGAAACAAAAGCTAAGACTATTCTAAAAACCCTTATGATACTACAGCACTGTACTTCAGATTTCTATAATTTCAAATCAGATCTTTCTTGAATATGCTCTAAACGTACAATAACTTATTCTGTTTATAAACAAATATCTATCTAAACATGATAATATGACCAGCAGAGAAGTTGGCCTCACTATGAGGTGAGCTTAGAAATGAGAACAGGAGTGAGGACAGTCAGGATGTCTGCTCTCACACTGACAACATGGGAGAAAAAGCTGGGGACTGAAGAGAAATTAAGTCAGGGAAGTAGAAGGGGTTGGGAGCTAAAAGCACCAGTTTAAAGCATTCTTCGGATGGGAAAGAAGTGAGGTAGCTGCTGCTCCTAGAAGTACCTAGAATGAGACTGGTGCTCTCTGTATATTATAGGACCAACATAGAAAAGAAAATAAATTTTATATATTTTTAATATATGTTTTTGAAACACTTTTGTGTACTATTCTAGAAGTAGCAGTGGCAGAACAGTATAGCAACAAAGCAAAAGAGGCAATTTTAAAATAAAGATGTAATCTCTCCTGCTCAACCAACTGGAAAAAAAGCAGATAAAAGATTTGACACACAGGGACTTTCATAAAAGGTCTGCAAGTCCAAAAGATATCTTCTTTTCCCTTCTATATCAGCTGTCTTAGTAAAAGATGCTACCTTTTGCTACAAAGTTTATCTTTTGAGTGCTGTTGCCTGAACATCCTTGAATATGTATGTTTGAGAATTTTCTTGTAAAAACGTCAGTTCTCCACAACACATCTTAAACACCAATATATAGATATGTCTGTTATAAAGAATATGCCCAAATTGCCTTTTTTTTTAAGTGGACATAATTGAGTTACAGGTATTCAAAATATCTTTTGTTTTTTGCCTGAGGTCTAATATTATTTGAGGCCTGTAACTTCATTCCTGATTTACTTAGGATACTTTTTTTTTTCTAAATCAAGGAATGTCAGACATTTTTAAACTACACATCAAAATACAGCTCTTAAGCTCAATGTTTTGTCATCAGTTGTGCATGTCATCCTTTCCTATCCCAAACAATAACAGGCTGTGTAGCAATGCTGGGCAGAGTGAAGGAGGGTTACATATTGATTGTAAACAACACAGTCAGCTTAATAACCAAGTTTCCCTGTTCATACTTGACAAAGTTTTAAAGGAAAGAAACATCTAGCTTCCCTCAAGCATTAACATAGTTAATGCTTACCTGTTTTTCTCAATCATAAGTTTAATTGCATTGTAGGAAATGAACATTTTAAGCATTTTGTAGTTTTCAGGCTGTATGCCTCCCCAGCTAAGCTAGACATTTGTTTGCACATTGAACCATTTAGCTGGAAGATATGCTGAAGTCTTCTGAATTGTTACTGCAAATTTACTGTTTTCAAAAGGAGCTGAAACCTAGAAATGCCAGTGGAAACCTTTGGTACTTCCACTCTGGCAATTACTGCCACAAGAAAAGACAGATATATTTGTTTCTGCCTTCAGCTGCTGCTTGGAAATCTGTTTCTGTTTTTACTCACGTATTTATAGATCTTTAGCTAAGTCGTTACTCTGAGTTTCCATAGTGATAACTGAAATATGTATTAACACCAAACCTCAAGGCATATTTATGGTTGGCAATGCTTCATAAATTACTTTTTTCAAGAGCAGCTTCTCAAAACATATTTGCTCAGTTCAGTTCCTCACTTGATTTGTGATAGATACTTTTGATATAGCTGTATTTATCTAGGGGAGAGATATTTTTCCCTCTGCAAGATTCAGCGTGTTAATATTACTTTTTTTTATCTATACTACCAAAAGGTCTGAGGAGATGAAGTTTCTGAATTCAGAATGCTATCTTTCAAATAAAAACACACTTTTACATTTGCCTTACTTTCAATTAAACCTTCCTTAAATGAAGCACCATTAATGGACAGTATAAAACATCACAGATAACTTATCTGTATTCATGATAATGAGTTTTTGAACAAAGAACCTTTTTCTCTGGTTGCCATCAGATTAGGAAAGAATCACCCATTCATACCACCTTGCTAATTGGAAAAGCTGAGCTGCAGCTCATCAGGTATACCCAGAACCTCCCTTTCTGAAAAAAAATTCTATGCCAGGATTTTCCCATTCTGCTTATTTTTCCTGATATATTTATCTAAACGTTCTATTAGTCTGCTCTGGGATGCCTTAATGTCATGAAAAAAAGAGCAAACATCAAAGCCAAAATATTTTTTACTAGATTACTGAAAAAAAA
Organism: Melozone crissalis; assembly: GCF_028551555.1. Taxonomy (NCBI): domain Eukaryota; kingdom Metazoa; phylum Chordata; class Aves; order Passeriformes; family Passerellidae; genus Melozone; species Melozone crissalis. The sequence continues at coordinate 52,513,066 of NW_026535791.1, read as the reverse complement.
AAAAAAGTGCTTGGGTTTTTGGTTTGTTGTGTTTGGGGGGCTTATTAGTAGATGTTTGAAAATCTAATATACTGACAGTCAAAGAGAATGTTTCCAGGAAATGTCTGAATGAATGAATGACTAAACAAATTTCCTCTTCATTTCTGGTAATTGCTTCTGTGAAGACAGCTGAATTAGAGGTTATTGGATGAAAATCTTTTGCTGTTTATTTCAAACATATTCAGGGCTGGCCTCTTTTCTGCACGTACTAAGGAGAACTGTCATGCATACAAACACAAGGTGACAAATAATGACCAAAACAGGCCTAGAAAGGCACTTGAGGCTGAATTAATGAAAGTGCCTATGTGGTCCCTATTTTACCCTGCTTGCAAGTAGGAATGTGCTTTAATTTCTTATTTGCCTGCTGCAGCTGCTGGTCATTTAAAGAAGGAAGTGCTTACATTCAACAAACTGCATTTTCATTCAGTCTGATGCAGTATAAAGGTGTCTCTCATTAACTGCAGGTCTCTGTTGTGTGCCATAATCCTGTCCTCCCTTCTTATCCTCTGCAGTCATCGCCCATATGCTCACATGGCAACAACTACAAGCACAGAACATTCTTCTCCAACTAGTATTGTGTCAGACCCATATCTCCAGGTTCCAACTGCTGGGCATCTTTTTTCATTATCCTTGCCTTAAATAGCATTTTGTATTAGCTTGGCTTTTCATGGATCTTAGCAGCTCAAACATTTGGTTTTTAAATTGTGTTTTTCTCTCCATAACAGTGGAGACTCCTGCACAAGGAGAGTGCCCTCTGCAGTCATGCTTTGCATCTTGTGCTACTCTGGTTTCCAGCCATCTCAGCTATGACTGAAGGAGAAAACCCTCTCTTGTTCTGTTCTATCAGGCTAGCTCTCAGGGCCCCAAAGTTCAGAGGCTTTAGCTGCAGAGCTGATTTGAGCTCAGGCTCTTTCCTTTGATCCTTGTCTATGTGATGCTGCTGATGTGCCTCTGCCCAGACTGCATCATGCTGATCCTGACCCTGACCCAGTGAGAATGAGATGAAGCCAAGTCTAACACTTTTCAATGTGCTCTCACAATTGAGACATAGCCAGAAGAAGCTGAGCTAGACATTGCTAGTAGCTTATTGTGTCTGTGTGAGACAATGACCCTTACGTCCCTCTCCCAGATCAGCAGCAGGCAGGAATATGGGATAGCTGCAGCTCTCTAGAGATTGCAGGAGCTGCCCTTGCCCTGCTGAGCTGGTCGTGCTCTGTGCCTGGTGTGTGTACTGAGAGTCACAGATCTGCCTTAAGGATACAAAGACAAGCACAGTGCACCCTCAGAATCACCTTTGAAATTTATGCAGAAGAAAAAGTTAAATTTGCGTTGTCTAACAAATATTAGCACTACCTCAGTGCTTTTCTCCCATAATTGTTTGGGATTTCATGAAGTAGGGTATAAATGAGATTACTGAGTGAAGCATGTTGAATAAATTTTCCTTTAATCATAATTTTCTTCAGTCCAACCCACTCTCTGTGTCTCTGCAGAGATTAATTTTTAGTACTGAAAATATGGACTTGAACGTACTCAAACACAAACAATTGCTAAGGGGCAATGTGATCCTGTACATTAGCAATTCTCTGGAAACTGCCTGTTTGTAAACCTCTGCTTTCAATGAAAAAAATGAGGTGGCTTTTTATTTTCTCATTAAGGGGTAAGCTACCTCAACTTATTTTCTGATTTCATGTTTATAGCTACCAGCCTGCAGTAACTTGTCATCTAGTAATTTCCTACTGTGTCATCAGTCTTCATAAATATTTTGATCCTCAACACACCTGCTCCACTACTATCTGATAAAATACAGACCTCTTTCTTGAAAGAAAAGATGGACTATTTCCCTATTTTACCCTTATATTTCCTAAAAATATAGCTCTCCAGAGATTTCTCTTTTGCTATGCTCACTCAGAAGCAGAGGACGTAAGGTGTACTGGCATCCTGAAAATAGGAGTTCTCTTTATGGCTTGATGGAGAGAGGATGATATAATAGTTTACTATAAAGTGCTGTGCACAAAATCAAGGGTGTATGGGATGTGTCTGGGATGGAGTTAACTTTCTTCATGCAATGCTACCTTTTGGATTTGCTGCTAAAATGATGTTAATAAGACACCAGTGTCAGCTTTTGCCAAGTGCCCAGACTTTCTCTGGTACTCATTCTGCCCCACCAGAGAGTAGGCTGGAGGAGGTCACAGGAAAGAGAGGGACACAGCCAGGCCAGAACATCCAAACTGATCAAAGGAATATTCCACACTATATAGCATGATGTGCAGGAAAAAAAAAAAAAAAAAAAAAAAAAAAAAGTGGTCTGGTCTTTCCTATGAAGCCATTGCTTGAGAACTGGTTGCTCTGCTTGTACAAGGTGGTGAATGACAGTTTTGCATCACTTGTTTTGGGTTTTGCCTATTTCTTGGCTGGTAGGTTGTTTTTTGGTTTGTTTTTGGTTTTGTTTTTGTTGCTTTGGTTTTTTTGTTTTGTTTTTTTCTTTTCTCTTTCTTTCATTCATTTTGGTTTGACTGAAGCCTCAAGTTTCCCTGTTGTTGCTTTTCTGAATTTCTATCCAAACCCATTAGGAGGGATGATAACAAGCATTTGAGTGGGTGCCTCATTGCTGTCTGGGGTCAGCCAACCACAAAGGGACAATTGTTATTGTCTTTTAAACTAACAGAAGCACAGCTACTTCTTTTCCCATAAATGGCGCTAGGAAGGCAAAGCCAAAATATGGAATATCTCCCTCTCCAGCTAAGAGTGCACAGATCACAAAGGTAAGTTGGAACAATCATTCTTTTCCCCTACATTATTTTGTCTCATTTAAATTCTTTTTTCCAAAAGTTTCATGCACCTAGACATAGGAAGAAGCCTGAGTATTCACTGAAAATTTGAATATTCTCCAAATCCTTGCACCAAACATTTTGCTCTCATGTTTAAAAAGGAGCATTTTACCACTAGACGTCTATTTCATTTTTAGTCCTTTTTTCTCACAGCCTTGCTAGTCAGCAGATTGATTACTTTCAGGCTAACTAGCCTAAGTCAGAGCATAAAAATATAAGCTCTCCAGCATTTCTAATGCATGTCTCTGATAATTACATAAAATATGAGATTTCTCCTGAAAATAAGGTTTTTTTCAAACAAAGGATGTTTGGGAAAAAAAATGTTTTATTGTGTATATGCATTGTTGAACTGAAAAAGAGACCATTTATGTAAATTAAAGGGAGAAAATATTGAAGCAGCGTAATGAATGGAATGGAATGGAATGGAATGGAATGGAATGGAATGGTATGGAATGTCAATAGGAAGGGACCTACGATAACCATCCAGTCCAACAGCCTGACCACTTCAGGACTGACCAAAACTTAAAGCCTGTTTCTGAGGGGAGAGAGTCCAAATGCCTCCTAAGCACCGACAGACTTGGGGCATCAAACACTTCTCTAGGAGCTTGTTCCAGGATTTTGCCACACTCTGGGTAAATAAATTATTCCTAGTGTCCTTTTTAAACCTCCCTTGGAACAATTTTGTGCCATTCCCATGTCTCCTGTCGCTGGTCCCAGGGAGAATTTATGAGCACCTCTCTCCCCAGGGAGCTGTGCAGAGCAATGAGGTCATCCTCAACCTCCTCTCTAAACTAAACACAGTGACACCAGCTGCTGCTCATAAGACACTCCTTACAGCATTTTCAACAGTTTTGTTGCCTTCCTCTGGGTGTGCTCAAGCACCTGCAAGTCTTTCTTTAATTGAGAGGCCCAGAACTGTATGCAGTACTCCAGGTAAAGCAGTACTGCAATTCAACAGTCAATACAACAGGACAATCGCCTCTTTTGAGCAGCTGGTGGTGCTGTGTTTGGTGCACTCCAGGATGGGGCTTGTCCTCATGGCCACCAGAGCACCCTGCTGACTCCTGCTGAGTCCTTCTGTGACCATCAACCACAGCTTCCCTTCTGCAGGGCTGCTGCCCAGCACTCCTCTCCTCATTTATGCATTTCCTTTGTCCTAGCTGCAGAATGCTGCTCTTCCCTTGTTAAATTTAATCCCACTAGTCATTGCTCTAGTCAATCCAGATCCCTATGCAAAATCTCTTGTCCCTCAAAGGAGTCAAGAAACAGCACCTCACACTGTGGTATCATGAGCAAGTTTGCAAATGTTGCATTCACCTGCTGCACCCAGAGCACTGATAAATGCATTGAACAGAGCCGGCTCTGGAGCTGAACCCTGAGGAACAACAGTGGTGACCTGACACCTGCCAGATGTGGCCCCATTCACTACAACCCCTAGAGCCTGACCGTCCTCCAGCCCTCACCCAGCGCACTGCGTTCATCCCACACAACACAGAAGGGTAAAATCCCACAGAAGGGTAAAATCCAGAAAACTGGATCTACCTCTGCAGTTTTATCCACCAGGCTACTGACCTTGTCATAGAAGGACAGCAAATTAATTAAGTAGGGCTTTCCTTTTGTGACCCAAGGATGAGTATGCCTAATGATTGCACTATCCTTTGAATAGTTTTCAATAATACCCTGTATGATCTTCTCCATAACTTTCCCAGGAACTGAGGTTAGAATAATGAGTCTGCATTCCCTGTAGTGTGTGTGCATGTGTGTGTGTTTGTGTGTGCATGTGTGTATCTGTGTGTGTGACAAGGTGGGGGGTTACTCTAGGACCTTTACAAATTTTCACAACTTATGTATATGTGAGTATAACTTATTAAAGAAAAAGTTTATTTATTTAAATCCAAAGGAAGCAGCAATTTCCAAATATAGGTCAGAACAAAATGCTGCAGAGAGGTAAACAGTCGTTCCTTTGTGCCTGCCTCATCCCTAGGTAAAATTTTATATTACTATGTTTTCATGTTATTCAGGGAATCAGGAATAAATATTATCTATTATTAAAATAAGATTCACCAAACCATAACCAGAGGAATAATCTCTATTATTTTTGACAAAAAAGTTGAAAATATATGTCCAATTGATGACAGAAGTCTCAGTAGCAATTTCTTCTCATGATATTTCAATACAGTAACCTGGGATGATGGAGAGTTTTATAATTAATGTCAGTTATGCTGGACATACTCTGATAAGAAATGATGGGCTTGCCATTTAAAAACATCAAATTTTACAAGCTGGAAATGAAATGCAGTCAAAACGGGCCAACAGACCAAAAAGTGATATAAGCTGTAATTTTGTGATAGTTTATCTTCTGCTGGCAAAGCAAAAACTGTTCCCAGAGGAGCTGAATAATGCTGTGGGATTGGTTAGGAAAAGGCAAAAACACTGCAGCAATTATCACTGAGTTTAGAGTTACACATTCCTTGTTTGAAAAACAAAAAAATAAAGCTTTATCTTCATCTTTCTGCTGTAGCTGGAGAATATATTCACCAAATCTCCCCAACAGAAAATTTCACAGAATTTTTGCAGAAAAATAATATAAAAAGAATCAACAGAGGATGCTGTAGCAATCTCTTGACAGTGAACAGAAGTCATGACAAAGGTGTTTAGATATTTTCAGCATTAAGTTTTATGGGGTTTTTGTATTTACTATAAAGTGACACCCTTCCTGTTTCCACATTTTTCACTGCAATTAGTGAAAAGAATGTTTCTTCTGTCCAGAAAGGGAGAAAACAAGGCAATATGATATCTCGCATCCAAAGTGTTTCATGAAAATAAAACATAAAGGAAAAATTCAGGAATGTTATTAAGAATTATGACATCACCAAGGGTGATGCATATAAATTTGTACCATGATGTTTGCAACCTAAATGTTATGAAATGCAGTATTTTCGTTTCAGCTGAAGTGCAGCACTAAAAATGTCTTTCTCCAAGGTCAATACATTTTGAATCTGTCATCAGGGTTTTTATGAAGATGAATGTTTTCACCTTACAAGAAAATTCACAGAGATAGAAATAACATTGCAAAAAAAGGTGAGCAAAAAGGGCCAGATCTTCTCGCTAAGTGCTTTTTTCAGCACTATTGCTCTGCTGCCTTTGAGTGCTGTTTGTAATTTGAAATTCAGAGGCTTCCAGAAAGGTGTTAAAGCCATCCTGGTTGCTTTGAAATTACTTATTTAGTTCCTGGTCCCTGCAGAAATGTAGCATGATCTCTGAACACAGGTTTTGCCATACTCCTTCATTTTTCCTCCTCTTTTAAAGAAACTCAGTGCTGGCGAAAACACTATTAAATGAAATAGTTAATTTGGCATGCCAAAAGGGGGTTTAAAAATAAGTTTTCTAAATATACTTGCAATTTGGGAATCTTCATCTTATTCCTAACAACCTGATATAATGAAAATCTTCATATCTATGTTTTGAAACCAAAGCATCGTGCATCTTAAATTCTCTTAATTATACAGACCATGTATTTTAGGTACATTACATATCTTGGGCAAATAATCTACTTTTCTTCTATGTAAAGCATAGCACTACAAACCCAAATCTTTAAAGGAGATTACCAGTAAGTATTAAAAGTAAATACATAAAGTAAACCAAAATGAATATCTAATGAAATAAATTTTGCCATGCAAAAAGAGAGAATTTTCCTAAGATCATAAAAGAGAGAATTTTCCTAAGATCATAAGATCATTTAGATATTCTGCAGACAATAGAGTTAGAGCTGGGAATTATCAAGGCTTTTTGAAATTTGAAGCAATTGGCAATGAAAGAGAGGATATTAGGAAACACCTAGAAAATTATGTCATATCCTATTAATCTACTGAGCTACTTGTTTGAATGTCAGGTACCCACCCAAGCTGCTCTGTCACTCTCCTCCTCGGGTGGACAGAGGAGAAAAAATATAATTAAAACCTCATGGGTTGAGAGAAGGGCATGGAGTAATTACTTACCAGTTACAGTGATGGAGTCAGCAAAACAGACTCCACTTGGGGACATTTAATTTATTGCCAATTAAATCAGATAAAGGAAATGAAATCACAAAGACCCCTTCCTCCCAAACCCACCCTTCTTCCTGGGTGCAGCACCTGATTTTCTCTACCTCCTCCCCTCCAGCAGCTCAGGGGTATGGGGAATGGAGGCTGCATTCAGTTCATCACACATTGCCTCTGCCACTCCTTCCTCCCCAGGGAAGGATCCATCACCCTCTTTCCCTGCTCCAGCTTGGATTCCCTCCATTGAACTTTTCTGATGCGAGTCCCTCACATGGGCTGCACTTCTCCATGAACTGCTCCAGAGCAGGTCCTTCAGGAGCAGGCTGCTCCAGTGTGGGTCCTCAAGGGGCACAGGCACTGCCAGGAGCCTGCTGCAGCACAGGCTTCCCTGTGGTCAGAGTCCCCCTTGGCAATCCTCCTGCTGTGGTGAGGGATCTCCTCTGCTCCAGGGGTGATCTCCATGAGCTCCAGAGGCACAGCTCCTCCACCATGGTGTGTCGGCACCACAGGCTTCAGGGCAATCTCAGCCCCAGCGTTGGAGCACCTCCTCCCCTCCTCCTTCCCTGGCCATGGTCTCTGCAGGGCTGTGTGTCTCACACATTCTCTGTCCTCTTTCTGGCTGCAGCTGCTGTTGCAGTTTCTTTTTCCCCTTATGAAATCTGTTTTCTCAGAGGCACTGCCACCATTGCTGCTAGACTCGTACTTGGCAGCGGCAGATCCATCCTGGAGCTGCTGACATTGGCTCTGTCAGACAAGGGGGAAGCTGCTGGAACATCCTCACTTTTGCCCCCCACTAGCAAAACCTTGCCCCACAAACCCAACACACATAACAATGAAGAATGGGAAAAGTATATCATATAAACAATTTGTATTAGAAATATAGATTTCCATTAAGATCAAGAACTATTTGGACAAAAGCTAAATATTATGATTTTTTTATTGTTTGAAATTATTTCAGCAATAGAATCAAATAGAATTTACTGAACATGTACAAAAATTCTGGAACTAGTTGCAAAAGCAACTGTGGAGGCAGCTGAGCTTGCTCAAAAAAGGTGAAGGCAAATTCATGGGCAACAGGCTTGTAAGTGCACAATAAAAATATACAAAAGCACATAGCCTCTAATATCCTTAACAAGGCTTGGAAAGTACTACAAGAATGAGGTAAGTCTGCTCTTTAACTGTTGTAGAGCCATTTTCAGAAACAAAATTGATCTGACCCAGTAAAACACTTTTTTTTTTTTATTTTATGGTCAACAATCCCTATACATGCTGCTTGCAAATTTTGTTGTACATTAGATCAATTTAGACAAGTAATGGTTCTGGAGTAATACGTTTCTAAAAGCACAACCAGTTTTTAAGATAGTGAAACAACCACTTCAAATATAATTCTGTTAGATACAAAATGAATGTGGCCAAATGTGTCTATAAAAATCTAAAAAAAAGAAACAAAACACAACAAAAAGGTGAAATAAATTACAATTATAATCTGATAGTATTGATTGATGTGAACATTTACTCAATATAATAAGAAGCAAAGTGAATATTCCTCAAAAATCTGACGGCATAACGCAACTGTGCTGGCTGGATAGAAGGATTTTCCAGAAACTGTGTCCTGCACATGAGAAAATTCCTGCTTTGCCTGAGTCTTTCAAATCCATTTTTATTCTAACCTAAGATTTATTCCACTGTCCCATCTTTTGACAATTGGATTACTTGCCTTCCTTAACAACCTAAACTACAGTTTCACTGTCTATAAAATAAAATTTTACTTTGATAAGACAAGCATACTTCTACCATACTGAAAATAAACATGACTTTTATCTCTTAGAATTTTATTTGTCTACTTTACTTACTGGACTAGTTTAAGATTGTGATATCTTTGTAATTTTTTTTTTTTTTTACCATTATTGGTCTTTCAAAGTTTGTCTTCCATTTGAGTCATTTTTCTCATGGTCATGCATTTCTTTGTAAATCTGCAGCACAACTGGACTACACAAGCAGACTTGTGACAAAGCATGTCATTAACACACAATATTACTTATAGGCAAAGGAGTGCTCATTACAGAAGAGCTAAACACAGAAAGTTCTCTTCAGAGTGTAGGTGGCAACCATCACTCTGAGGTTATCCTTTATTAGTGACATATATTCTTTTCTTGACATCCTGGGGAGATAAATTGTGTCTTGTCTACATAAACATATTCTAAGTGTCATGCTAAATCAGTGCATTTAGATTTGTTTCAATAACCTATGTGGTTATTACTGGGCTGTGGCATTGACTTAATCTATCTTTTCTCACATTTAGATGCTTAGGGTACAGATATTTCATCACCTGCAACTGGATTTATTAGATCAGATAGGGGTGTATCCATCAAGGAAATTATTTAGCCTACTTTTAGAGTCAGAGGAGACAAACAGGAATTTCAAAGATTTGCTCATTCCATTATTACTTCCTAGGGGAAGCAGGTAAAATGAATCCCATCCTTAATTTTGGACTTTTGCATCTGCTTTAATCACACTAAATTCCCTAACCTGAATTTAACATCTCAGTGCAACTGAATCTTGCCCTGGGTTTATACCCAGGCAGAGAGTTTATTGGTTTTTTTCAATTTTAATTGAATTCTAAAAATAGGTTCAAGGAGGATGATCTAGAGTCTCTTACAACTACCTCTACAACTAACATTTCATCTATATATACCAACAGAGAGGAATTTGCTTTCAGCCACTACTAGAAACTTAAACAGCATTATTTTTTTTTTACATAAAAGTGGAACACAGCTGAATAACTGATATTTTTTTCTTTCATAAGTACTGCAACATAGTTCTATCCTATCATGTATTCTGAAACACTGCCAGAGTGGAGAAATGGATATTTCAGGAGCATGTTGAAAGTATACCTCTGTGCATATTAGTTGGCTTGAAATATTGAAGAGTACACTATAGTAAAAACTCAAATCCAGGAAAGAAGGACCTTAATTCTCCTGGGATTTGTTTCCTCGTGAAAGATGCAATAAAAGGTACTTGCAAACACAGCAGCAGTGATAAGATCATGAGCATTTGTTGAGATCATCACTACAAACTAGAGAAGACTAAACCAGAAAAGGGTAGTTTCATGTAGCCCAGTAAATATGGTATTGCTCTGCTAACAAAAGGCTGAAGGCTTTTTTCTGGCTCTCTGAGGCCTCAGGACTGGGTCTTGTCAGCCTTGCTTCGTCCAGCAAGTCTATCTTAGGCTTGCCTGGAGGTTGCTTGTTTTATCTCTAACATTAGTTTTGCATTGACAAGGTGGCTGTCACCCAATTATTTTTAGACTTGCTTTGCTTTGTGCAATTGGAACATGCAAAGCCTATTATTGCAATAATTTTGATACATTTCTGAAAGTACTAGAGAGTGTTTCCATGTAGTTGCTCTATAGAGAATGAACTGATGATGACCCTGGAATACAGATGTGGCAGAGAAGTACAAGGGTGCAACGCAAGCAAAGGCCCAGAAAGTTTGAACACAGCACAAGAATTGTAATCAAATCAACAATGAATAATTACTGAATATTAAATAATGCATCCTTGGGAGCTTCATAGGTACCTAAAACCAGTTTTAGGTGTGATAAAGGAAACAAAGAACAAATACTTTTATCTTATATGTAATGATTATAATCTGCAATACATTTGGATACAGCATGGAATAAAAGACCAGTAAAGAAAAAAACCAAGGTGTAAACTGTGCTAGAGCATATATTAAAAATAGCAATGAATGGATGCCAGTGTGAAGAGGAAGTAACTATGACCATCATACTCCTCTCAAAAAGAAGAAGGAAGGAATCCCTCATTCTAAAATCATTCTTTTTCAGCTGAGGGACCTGGGAAGCTGTGATGTTTTTAACCCCCTCTTCCAGACCAAAGCCATCAACTTAAGATTCAGAGAAAAGGTGAGAATATGGAAGAAAATGTTGATATATATTGTATTTTGTTGTTAGATTTTTTTGGGTTTCCACAGATAATTTAGACTATGACTTCAATGTCATTGTTGCTGAACTAATAATAACTGTTTGTTGTACATTTATTATATTCTAAAATATTTCAATTAAACTAATATTGAATCCTATGTTTCCCACACAATGGGAATTCTGGTGTGATCTATGTGTTTCTTTAGCCCACATAGTCACAGGAGATGTTGTTGCAGAACCATCACATAATTCCATTCAAATGTCATAGCAAATGGTGGGGCTCTGCTCTGGGTCAATCTCCCTGTTGAAATTGAGAGGGGTTCATTGCCTGAGAATTTTATAAGACAACAATTATGCAATTTGGCATTGGATAGACAAGATTTACATTCTCACCACAGCAGAACCTTACTCAGGAAATTCACTTTCCTGACTCTGAGTTCAGTATCATTTTGTCTAGGTATGCTGCTGACCTTTTAGCCATAGTTTGGCATTTCCAGGGCCTCCTGTGTGAAGTACAATCAGGACTGGATTGTTGTTGTAACCAAGCATACCAACGTGAATGATTTCCTGATATTATTTCCTTAGCCAGGTTTTTTTAACCATCAATTGACACCATGACAAAAGTATTTTGGACTTTATAAAAGACATAGGACTCAGTAACTAGCCACTTAAATATATTTTTTCAATGTTTATTAACACTTGAGGTATTTAATAATGATATGTCTAAGCAGGGAATTAAATAATAGTAAAGCTGTGGCATTTTCACAGTTGGTTGTATCATCATTGTCATTACTAGGCTGCAATGTCCTACACTGGGGTAACATCTGAGATGCAAGTAATTTGTTAGCCATTGTTTTGAATAATAATGCATCTTTTGCTTTGGGAATTTTTCTTTTTGCCATAACAAATACTTATCCGTATTTATTTCCTTTTTGCAAGTTACTTCTTCCTACTAAGTGAGTTTTTACGCTGGTTGTCTTTTTATCATTTATTTAATGAAAGCGTTTTGCAATAAGCTAATTTAGGGGTAAATGTTTGGCTTGGAAACAATATCATTGCTTTCTTGCTTTGAATAATATTCAAAGAGAATACAGAATATTTTGGGGGAAAGGTTACACATTTACAGCTTCTATTAAAGAAACAAAAGAATTATTTGCAATGGATAATGACTGAGAAAGGAAAAATATATAAAAATAGGCTTTGAACTTTTTCGTGAAATTGAACTGAGGCATTTAATAAGTGATATTAACAGAAAAGCACAATATTATATGACAGGCATTATTAAAGAAAATAAAGGTATTAAAAGTGCTCTTTATTATCTTTCCTTTCCTTTCCTTTCCTTTCCTTTCCTTTCCTTTCCTTTCCTTTCCTTTCCTTTCCTTTCCTTTCCTTTCCTTTCCTTTCCTTTCCTTTCCTTACCTTCTCTTCTCTTCTCTTCTCTTCTCTTCTCTTCTCTTCTCTTCTCTTCTCTTCTCTTTTCTCTTCTCTTCTCTTCTCTTCTCTTCTCTTCTCTTCTCTTCTCTTCTCTTCTCTTTTTTTTTTCTTTTTTCTTTTTTCTTTTTTCTTTTTTCTTTTTTCTTTTTTCTTTTTTCTTTTTTCTTTTTTCTTTTTTCTTTTTTCTTTTTTCTTCTTTTTTCATGCAAAAAGTAACACTGAAGTGCTACACTTGCCATGGTGTTTGGCAACAGAAGTTGCTGCTTGAAGTTCCACTTTGGGGGGGCATCCTGGAGCTCTGGAGAGTAGAAACTTTTGCTGATACCAAAAATGTATCCATAAACCTCTGTTACATCGTGCATCCTAAAGTCTAAAGCCATGAGTTTCTAAATGAAAGAAATAAACTTTCTTTACCTTGAGAAGAAATACATTAGTATGATTAAAACTTTTCGAGAATGTGTAAAAGAGAGCCATTTCTTCTCCCAAGGCAGCCTATCAGTTAGACACATCTTCCTTCTACAGCGCCACAAGGACAAGTACATTTGTATAGTTAAGGAAGTTTACGGAGGTTTAGAAACCCAAAAACAAATATAAATTGATGGCTAGGATGGAATTACCTTTTGCAGGGATAGGAGTGTAGCAACTGAAGTCAGGACCAGGAATCTCAAAATGCCACTTCAGAGTCAGACCCTCACAGAAAAGGGTGAATCAACTGCTAGAAACAATCCAATAAGCTTCTGTTTTCAGGCAAGACCTCACTAGGGACCAAAGGTCTGCACTTGTTCTTTAGTCTGACCTGGTCTGTGATTTTCCCTTATTACTTTTCCCTCAAAGTCTAACATGACTCACAAGTACATTTTACTGGCTGAGTTCATGGCAGCTCATTAACCCTGGATCAATCACTGTTCCCCAACCCATTTTGGCCTTTGCCAATCCCCATTATATCCACAGTTAAATATTGGGTGATTTTTTTCAAGTATTACACTGGGCTTAGAGAATAAAAAAAATTTTTAAAAATTGGTTTTTAGTCGGATTCAATGCAGGTGGTATTTAGGGGACAATGCATTGCCTTGGAAAATAATCAGTCACAGTTACATTGTAGACAATAGATAACAGCAATAGAAATTTCTGAAATGAGATCTCCTGTACTGACACAGATGTTTCTAGAAGATCAGGTGAATCAAGCATTATTAGCACTTGCAGAAGATGCTGGGCTGCTCAATATGTGAATATCCACCATCAGAAGAATGCCATCTGCAAGGACTTCTCTGCAAAGATTTCTCCTCACAATACCAAGCATACAATAGTTCAGATTCAATGTTTCAAATTTACATGCTTTAATTTGGGCAAATGAAGCTCATTTGAACTAGTTTCCAGAAGGTGAGTCAGACAGAAAATGTCCTCCTCAATGAAAAGTAATAAAAATAATTCCAGGTGCAAATCAGGTACTATCTGGGACACAGAATTTCACGTAGGGAGCTCCTGTGGTGGAGGTACAAGGAAAAAGTCTGGCTTCACTGCCTCAAATGTCTCTTTTCTGGTGAACCACAGGAACAAAAGTTTGGGATCCTGAGACTTACTGCTGAGTTTATTTCGAGATGTAGCATTACTCAACATGCTTGCAGCCATGAGTGGGTAATAATACCATTGTAGACATTTTCACCTGCCAGTCAGTGTGCCATATTTCATTTGCTTCTATAAATCCTTCAATTATACCCTGTTCTGTTGTTCTGTTACTTTCACATGTGATACTCATTTCTACTATTTATTTCTAAAAAATTTGTATTTATTTCTAAATAACTACAGTCTAAAATTCCATGGTAGTCAGCAGCAAGAATAATCAATACTTAACTGATTTTGATTACTGATTAATACCAATCATATTATCAGTTATAGTAGTAGTGACAGTGATTACTGAGTGAAAAATACTACAAATGTAGCCTGTAGAGTACCAGAGTAATTCTTACTGAAGAAACATTTTAAATTACCTTTTCTTTTAGTGTTTCAAACACATTCTTACATACTTCTAGTTCAAAGAATCCATTTATCTATAGCTTAATTTCAAAATATTCTAGTATATTAAGGGGCTTCACCCACTGTCCACCTTGATCATCTGGATCTACCTAAAGTGAATGAGTCATGAAAAATTGAAAAGTCAAAGTAATGAAAAGAAAATTACAATTCTTCCAAATGAGAAACAGAGGAGGCCATAAAGGAAAATAGTGTGTTGGTCCTGCTCTCACACAAAAAAAAATTGGCTTGCAAAACACAAAATGAAGCATCCTACTACCAGGTAATTCTATTTCAGCAAGAACAGCTTGAATACCCAGACAGAGTTATTCAGTGAGGCACAGTCCACAGAGCTAGTGGTGAGTCCCTGACTTTGGTGCTGTTGGCATGGTGACTGTCTTTCCAGCAACATAGTAAGAAGTCTGTTGTCATCTTTATTTCTTCCTGCTTCCATTTGATGATCTTTTTGTGAAGATTCTTTTCCTGAAGATTTCTTTTTCTTTTTTAAAGATATATATCTTAGTTCAGTTGATGTACTCCTCATTTACCTTGATAAGAGTTTTTTTTCCTCAGAATGGGGACAGAAATAACTGCACATGCTCTGAGTTTCATATCCCCTTCTTACTTTGACCTGCAGGGCAGTTCAGGACCCTTACAAACCCAAAAATTATTATCCTGCGTGTTTTTACACATTGGAGTCAAGATTTCATCTTTACTGCAGACAAAATGAGGCTTCATGCAATACCTACTCCTAACTGGGTCCCACAAGCAAAGCTTTTTCTGTAAGAATTGCATTTATATTGCCCCTCTCTTTTCCCTGCAGCCTCACACACAGATCTCAGTGGCCTCTCCAGTCCACAGAGGAAGTATGTAGAAGTCATTTAAAAGAAGCTGTGATAAAGGGAGAAGGGAGGAGCCTACATAAGAGCAGTATTTACAGACAGGAGAGTTCAACAATGATACATAATGGGGTAATATAATGCTATTTAAAAAAAAAAATCAGGTACAACTGTTTACAAAAAAGATGAGATAACGTGTTTCAGGAAGTTGGTATATTACTGTAGGAGATCTCCTGTAGGTAGAATAAAGAAGCAAAAGTAATCTTCAGATGCTACCTACCTTTCCTTCTGCTAAAGAAGCCAGACTGACAGCTGTGGGATTTAGAGAAATCCATATTTCTGATTGCTATTTCATAATTGTTAGGTATTTCAGCTGCTTTGTGTTCAGTGATACATATCTTATAACTCTAGTCCTACTAAAGACAAAATGTAATTATCTCCATCTATCTAGTCAAAGTTATTTATGAAACCCTGAAAATGGTGTATCTTATCTGATTACACCTGTCCAATAAAATTCACCTAGAAGCTCTTCAGCAGCATAGTGATTTTAAAATGGGTCTGTGTTTGACCTGCATTTAGACTTGTGTCATAAGCAGTTTTCTGACATATGCTCAAAGGTATTGGGTAACAGTGATTTGCATGTCCTAGGCAGAGTTGTCTGAAAGGGTCACGTCCACAGCCCTGTAAGTAAAGTGGGACTAGATCAGTTGGGAGGGAAAGATGCTATGCACATCATGTAATCCTTTTTTCTTACATTTTGAAATTCAGCATCTTCAGAAAACTTTTTTCACTGAGTCTATCTTCTTCATCTAATAGAATGGTATGAAAAAGAAAAAAAAAAGACTAAAATTTTGCTTCAGTTATCCCAAGTAATCCTACTCCCAAACTAATTAATCTCATTCTTCCAAAGCTGCAACTGAAGCTCACATTTGGTCGCAAGGGTTTTGTGCTTTGACCGCAATCAGTTGTTAAAAGGCAAGCCAAAAGGGATAAGGCAAAAAAAAAGGCCAAGATAGGATTCCTAGTTCAGAGAATATGAAGCTGCTGACTGCAGCTCCAGATATTAGCACAACGTGCTTCCAGGAATCTGAGTTCAGTGAGGCAAATTTCAGTGAGCCTTTGCCAGGCATGAGGGCAGAGATGCTTCCTCCTGCCACTGTCAGTGAGGCCGAGGTGTTTCCATTCTTCTGTACCCCATCTAATATTTCTGACTGAAGTGGCACGGCAAGGCTAATTAAGTCAGCAAGACTGCATTAATCTCATGGCTCCTAATTGCCATTTTAACAATCCACATCTGGCAATTGAGTCTCCCACCAAGATGCAACAAATACAGGCAGTTAAATAAAGGACATTTCTTTCAGACACATAATGATACTCTCCCATGTATCTCTGGCATTGTATTAAATATTAGAATATAAAGGTGGTAAGGTTTAGTAGAGGCCCTTATGTCAAATCACCATGAAGAGATTCCAGTTCATCATTAATAGTTTCAAATCAAATTCCAAATAGGCTTAGTTATCTTACCAGAGAATTCATTGTTTGAATACAAAGCCCCAAATATTTTAATACCATTGAACACACACATACACACACACACACACACACACACACACACACACAAAATAAACTTACCTGGCATTATAATTTTGCATTATTCCATTTGTTTCTTGAGATGCAGAAGAATTCAGATTCTGGAACTGAATAGCATAGAATGCCATTATGTTTCAAGAAAGCTGGTGTCCTTAATATTAAGACCCAAATTCAATAAATTTGCCTGCATTCAAATACAAAAAAATCTTAAATTCTCTGCATTCAATGTCATTTGTGATTCTGCCAAAATTAAAAATAATCAATAAATCAAAAATATCAATGTCATATCTTTATCAGAGGTACTGATATGGGTCACTCCTTTGAATTCCAAAATGGCACACAGTAACATTCTAGTTTTGAAATAATTTTAAACTTTGTTTGAATAAGTTTCTTTAATGTATTCAGCAGTATGGCAAAGGCAGCTACTGTTACACTTGTACAGAGAGAATGTAAAATTAAGTCATCTGCTCACCACGTGCAGGAAAAGTAAAGCTGTGAGAGAATTCAAAATAGAGGGATTTACAGATGGAAGAAGACATTTTGTTCTTCCTCAAAATGGTTATATTGTCATGTTTTTACTTCTGCTTTTATTTTCTTGAAAAAAAATAAATGAGGCTAATCCTTAACTGAAATTCATTTTGAACGCCTATACATCAAATAGCATGCCCAGAATGCACAGGAGGGGATAGATAGTCCCTGCAATGTAGGGATGAAAACTGTTCTCCATCTTATTTTGTGTCCTTAAAAGGTTTGTGTGCAGCCCTTCAAGTTGCAATCCTAGGTGAAAAGAATTTTCTGTACTTCCTTATCTATTATAGCTCCCAATAGTGAAGTTTGTCAGGATTGTAGTGCTACTATTAAGGAATACAAATTGTACAGATTCTCCTGTTTCAAAATGACCATGTGGACTGAAGAAATATCTCCAAGTTAACTGAAAACAAATTAACACTTGATAAATACAAGTGCATTTCACAATTTAAGTAAATTCCAAAATACGTTTTCTTTTGTATATGTGAAAATATTGAAGATGCACAAAACCAAAAAGATTTCAAAAGTTAACATTCTCCTGGTAGTCTGAACAATTCAAGGAAAAGATAGGAAAAAAGGAGACTAGACCATTCACCAAAAATTATATTGAGTTCATCTCAATCTAGCAAATGTGTTCTCTTGGTTTTCCAGGAAAGAATATCCTGAAACAGAAAAAGAAAGTAGACTGCAAGTGCATACTGTGCTTTATAAATCATTATTTTAAAAGGAAGGAAAAAGTAAAACCCCAAGCACATGGAACACAGAAGTGACTTCATTACTCTTTCTGCTGAGACTAAATTCCACAAAATCTCATTGTTAAAAAATGGTTCACTTTCTACTTTGAACCCTAATCGTAGAGTCTACTAAAGATCTTGGTTCTTAATTGTTCACTCAGTCCTGTTTGTAACAATAACCTACAGGATCTGGAAAACAGTCATAAATTATCAAAACCTGCCCCCAAATTGTTCCATTTTTATGGTGTTAAGTCTTCATGTGGGAAAGGGAGCAGAAAAAAATTATGTTGCTCCAGGGAACAAAGCCCCAAAATTTGCATTTTGCATGCATGACAGGGAAAGTAACAAGAAGTTTCATGGTGTTTTAGTAATGGTGTTTTAGTAAATGATAATAAATCCCAGTTCCTCCAAAAAGTGGGAGCCACTCCTTCCTCACTGGTGGGTGCATCCTTTGAAAGCAGACCAAGTGCCCAGGGTAGCACAGAGGACAGAAAACACAAACCACAGAGGAGATGAGGTCACTAAACACCTTCCAGGCGACACCATTCTGCTCTAAAGGGGACGATTCCCCTGCAGGAGCTCCCCAGCCCACACCGACTTCTCCGCTCTTTCCTTCTCCCTCCTTCTCCCCGCACTAAGAGCAGCACAAGCTTTATGCTTTGAACTAATGAATGAACCTGAAGGATGCTCTGCCAAGCCATGCAAAATTAATTAGGTCAAGGGCTCGGGTGGCTGCAGGGTGACTGTTACACTGACATTTTTAAGCAGCCTGTCTGTTGCACAGCAGCCCTCCCAGTTGCGCCATCCCAAAGATCAGTGTTATGGGACGTGTTCATCAAATCACTAAACATAATCATATTTCCTTTTTTAACTGTCATGGCTTCTTTCCTACATGCTCACTCCCCTCTCTTTTTCTTCTGCGTTGTATTCATTATTATTATTTTCCCTACAAGAAATGAAAGGTTTCTGAAATACCAAAAGGTTTTTTTTTTCTTGGTACAACAGCTCCCTCTAATGTTCTCTTTCTTTTCTCCTTCATTTGCTGATGGAAAGGAAAAAAGTGTGAGTTATACTTAAAAATTGATGAGCAGTGTTTCTTTGGCTATTCTTCTGTGTTGTGAATACACAAACACCAAGGCTCAAACTGGCAACAATTCTTTGTATCTTATCTATCTGATAAATAGGCTTTATCAAGGGTACCAAACAATTACAATATGTTTAAAAAGACTAAAACCTAGGCTGGTTTCCCCTGTCCAGACTTCTTTGATGCTTTTCAGGGTTTCAAAGATCTATGATTTGATGGCAGAGACTGACTTAAAAATATTTTATTTAATTATTTTCTTGTTCCATCTCTGAGTAGGTAAGGAGATGTGAACAGATGTGCTGTTCTGACATCTCTTTTAGAAGCCTGTGAGTACAAAAGTGCTGAATAAAAATACCCCAACCAAATCAACCCAAATTCCATGAAAAACTTAACAATTCCTGAGGTCTTTGAATAATGGCAGTTGCACTGCAGAGTAACAAAAACAAGACAGGCCATTCAGGAATGGGATATGGATTAACGAAAAAATTTAAAAGAGGACAAGAGACAAAACAGTGGGTGTGAGAAGGAAATGAGTGATCAACTGGATCAATAGACTTTAAAAACAAGTAGATCATTGCCATTTCCCAGATCAGCTTCCTCACAGTGTCCTCCCTAGATGTGAAGGAGACAGATTTCTTCTTCTCAGATACAGAACTCCCAAATACTGTGCTTGTAGTTGTCTTCAAACAAACACTGGTCTTTGAAAGACTGTATTTGTGCAAGTTCAGTGTAATGACATCTAATCTCCTGTTTCAGGTTAATAAGACTTTTTACCCCCTGGAATGTCACAAATCCAGCTAATATTTGGCCATTCAATGTGAAGGCTGTTTCAAAGACAACTGAACATGAGCAAATACTTATAGCAGGCTAATGGTCAAAGTTTAAAACAACCACAGCACTTAGCAATTCATTAGCATTCTTGTTAAAATAAACCTCAATTCAGATCTCTAAAGCTTGTTGGGGCTAGAGGACCTCATTTTACATTAATTTGTTTCAATTAAGATTTAATCTTTTTGCATTTACTTTTCAAGTGTGTTATGAGAAAAAAAAAGTCTTATGAAAAGTGTCTCAAATTTAAGGCAATCTTTTAAAAATACATGAAAACCATATTCTCTTCTCTGGAAGTCAGGATTTATGAATTTTGGCCAAAATTTATTACTGGATATTTTTGTAGCTGCTTTAAGGAACCTCTGTTTGGGAACATTTTAATGACTAGATAGAGACAAGCCTAAAGACTAGACCATTTTTATTTAAAAAAACTTGATCTCATTGTGGAAAATATAACTTATATAAGACCAAGAGCTCTACAAGTTCCTCAACTGGCAGTCAAACCAACTATTTTATTTATTTTTGCAAACTGCCACCATCATATATGCTGACATTTTCATTATGTCAATGTTGTCAGATCTTGTGATGCCAGTATGACATTTTAACATTAAACTGAGCAAAAAATGCATGTAAGTGTTCAGACAGGTACATGAGAGTCTCTGAAGCTAAATTTCTGACCATTGTGCATCTGCAAATTCAAAGTCTCAAAAAACTAGCATTTCAATATAAATATCTATACACAGACACACAAATCTCAGTCATTATAGGGTAAGTAAAATACTAAAATAAAAATAACAACAACAAAAGTCTTGAAATGCAGAGGAAATTATGTGCTTAGAGGACATGATGTTCAAGAGAAATATTCTTGATGTTGGGCACAACTAGGTCTTCAGCATTTGGTAGCACCCTGCTGGAACACAGTCTCTGATGAGCAACCTGATGGTCCTTCTGTGCTTTGAAAGCCCAGAAAAAGGGAAGGCAGCTGCATTCAGAGGCACATCAGCTCTAATGAAGGGAGGGGAAATTCACATTTCTGTGAGGAGGCATCTGACTGCTATGAGGGGCATATAGCTGGAGTTGTCCAGGCTCCCTCAGAGCAGCAGCACTGCCAGTTCTGCTGGTCCACGAGCAGTGTATATAGAAACAGCACTGTGCCCTGTTGGCAGGGCAGGAGGACAGATATGCCTGCAACCAGGACAAGCCTTAACAACAGATTGGATTTTGTCTTGCACCTCTCCAAGCTCCAAGTGAGGAATGTACTGCAAAGTGAGAGCTTAAATTTAGAGCTCTGTTCAAATCAATAAAAAAGATATGGATGTTTGTAACCATATTAGTGAGGTGGGTACAAAGATATGAGGAAAAAAGAAAAATATTGTTAGTTATATTATAGCAGTGAACAGGAAAAAAAATCCTCTATGCACTCTGAGCTGCACAGGGTTTCCTGGGTGATATCTCTGTGTCAGCCAGGTTCAGCTTTCACCTGGGGACAAGCACACTTCTCAGTTCATGTTTACATCTTTGGGTTCCTCACCCGCTTAGCTGCACACTGTAATCAGCTCACACATTTCAACTGCACAGGAAGCCAGTCCTCTCAAAGCCTCACACTGCATCTGTCAGGTCATGTGGTGAGAGGCTGCTCCTGCACAGCAGGACCAGGCTGGGAGACCCTGGGGCAGGCAGGGCCCCAGTGCCTCCCATGTGCACCCTGTGTGCCTGATGTACCTATTTATAGATGATGCATATTATATATATATATATATGTGTGTGTGTGTGTGTGTGTGATCAATATATATATCTATATATCTGAGATATATGATGTATATACTGGTATTCATAAGTGTGTGTTTGTGTATATGAATCATGTGTGTGCGTGCATGCATTTTCCTCTTGGGAACATGCTTGGTCTTGATGCAGGCTGAACCTGGGGACGCAGGGCTGCCACACCTCCTCTGCCATGCTACTGCCCTCAGCAGCTCCATGGCAGTACTGTCACAGACACCTTTTCATTACAATCCTTTCGTTAGGATCCTTCCTGCTGAAGCTGAGAAGTTTCAGCAACAAATGTAAACAATGGTTATTTGCTGCTGTGGAATGCAACAGGGGGATCCGTGATTGGCCTCCTGTGGATGTTTGGATTTGCTGACCACTCACGGCAGAGCTGTTCTCGCTTTCTGCTGGGACACAGAACTTTGTTATTCATTCCTTTTCTATTCTTAGCTTAGCTAGCCTTCTGAGAACTTTCCTTCTATTTCTTTTTAGTATAGTCATAATGTTATATATATATATCATAAAATAATAAATCAAGCCTTCTGACCATGGATTCAACATTCTCGTCTCTCCCTCACCCTGAGGACCCTTGTGACCACTGTGACACAGTACTTCACGGTTTGCACCCTCTAAGCTTTACCAGAGCAATCACATTCCTGTTTAGTGGGGGGGACTTCTATTTTATGGTGTGAGCCTTTGAAGATCCACCAGCTCTCCTTTCCCGAGCAGATTTTGTGTTCTTTTCACAGAGTTGCCTCAGCCTTTCCAATGCACTTTAATCTTGAGCTCATCTGAAAGAATGAAATAAAAAATTACTAGCTGTACACTTCCTTTGTAGAGTGATACATCTTCTTTTCTTGTTTCACATACTGTGATAGAAAAAACCATTTTTTCCATCAGGATGTGAAAATGAGACGCAAGCAGAATCAGATCCAACATTCCAAGATGTCTGAGCAAATTAACAGTAGATAAGACTATTCATTTCTTCATTCAATGCTTAATCTACTAGATAGTAACAATCTTGCTGTAAAGCAGTTACCTTTGTTGGGATTCAACAAGAAAGAGATTTTCCTTTTTCTTAAAAATTATGCTGATTTCTGGAGTTGAAGTTAACTTTGGCATGATCTTTATATCAATCTGAACTTTCTACAACTGGGATAACTCATTGTAAATTCAATGCTGATTTACACCCAGCTGCAGCCACCACAAATGCTAATGCTGGCACCTGATGGAAGTGACTCTCAGACCACCAAAGACAATCCAACACAGCAGCACTGATTGCAACTCCAAATTTAGAACAGTGTTCTGGCCATTCATATCACTGAACAAAGTATTGCAAGGAGGATTTGTAGGACAGGTTATGGAGAATTCTAAGACTCAAAAGAGCCTGGCAATTTTAGAGTGCAAATAATTAAGAGAAATTTAAGTATAAATTGATTAACATCTCCCCTCTCAAATAGATACTCAGGAAAACAGTAAGCATGAAGTAGCTTCCACTAAAATCTGATTTCACAATAATTTTGAACTCTCTAAACTGAGTTTTAGTAACACAGGCTCAGTTCTGGCAATAGTGCAGGTTTCTGTGCCACCATCAGTAAATACAGGCAAGGGCATTTACAGGGACTGACATCAGCAGATAGGCTGTGTCTGCATCAGCAAGCAGGGCAACACAGCAAAAACTGATCTGGAGAGCAGAAGTTTCCACACCACCTGCACTGCTGGGGCTTAACTTCAGATCATTTCTAGTGTGCTTCTGTAGGCTGAATACCTGAAGACTCCTGAACTCCACATTTTGAGATGGTCTCAGTTGGAATCCCAAGCCCTTTCCTTTCTGCAAAATCATGGCAAGCAGGAGTGATAAGGAAATTTGTTTCAAAATAATTCTGCTGACTCAAACTGCAGTGCTAATGCAAACCAGATTAAATTACCTGATTAATGATCTGAACAGATTAAAAAAAAAAAAAAAAAGAAAAAGAAAAAAAGAAGACATTATTCTGTCTCCTTCTCCCATTGGAGTAAACTGTAGGCTGACTGTCTTAATTTATGAACTCTAACCAGATGTCTAAAATCTGTGCAGTAAGTATCCTTCCTGAGCTCTCTGAAGGTACCTCTTTTCAATCAGGATGAAAACACTTTCTTTTTACTCCTGCCTCCTTTTTCATCTTATTGATTTACTTGTTACCATCATAGTCTGCAACTTCTGGGTAATACTGGTCACACATATAAATGAGCCTAAAACATAAGCAAGGTTTTATCTCTCTTTACACTGTAGATACATTAACACCCTTAAATCTGACTATGGACACCTGCATTAGCTGTCAGCTGGAAGCTTTTTCATCTTCAGAAAAGCACATTATGTTAGGTTTTCTTCAAATCTGATATCAGCAAAATCCCTCTAAACTTGCTTTTCTCTGAATGTAGTATTCTCCAAATCCCACTTCAGACAATATCCAGGATGAGCTTACAGACTGAAGCTTTAGACAGCTGGCTCCTACTGTTGTCAATGCTACTGCTGAAATAAAGGTGCTATTATTGTCTGATAGGGCTTTCTGCAGTGCAGTTCCTTTACTTTGAGTAAAGTTTGAGTTTGTGTTTGAGTTTTATTGTGCATGTTCATGTGGAGGTCAGAGGAGCACAAAGCTCTCATTTCTGGCCCTCCAATACATCATTTCTTCAGGCAGCTGAGAGGGATGAAAGGCAGCAAGAGGATCTCTGTATTATGCAATTCCAAGTTCCTGCATTGCATTGTATACACTATAAGAAAAGTAACAATTACTGTTGCATTTAAATAAGAAGCTTTCTGCTGATAAGCCACCTTGAGTGTTTTCTGAAGGTGGTACTCCGGGTACCACCCATGACAAATGGACTACTGCAAGGAAAGGAGCAAGATAAAGCAGGACACATGAAAAGCAGTGTAAGGGGTATTGAGGCACTCCTGCATGTTTCATCCAGGTGCAGGTTTCTCTCTCCATCTCAAAGTAGATGAGCATGCTGTGCAACTACTGCTCTCCCAACAAACAAGCAGGAATGGTAGCTACAAAATGATCTGTAAAAGGCAGACATCAGGATGTGAACAAGTACCTAAAACACTCCAGTGGAAACAAGATCAGAGTATAACAGCATTAACACTAAACTTTGTATAACCATGTAATGGGCTGACCCTGACAGGATGTCAGATGCCCACCCAAGCCACTCTATCACTCTCCTCCTCAGCTGGACTAGGGGAGAGAAAATATAACAAAAGGCTTGTGGGTTGAGAAAAGGACAGAGAGAAGTCACCCACCAGTTGTTGTCATGGGTAAAACAGACTTGGGCAAATTAGTTTAAATTGTTACCCATTGAGTCAAGAGTAGGGGAATGAAAAATAAACTCCTCACTCCTCCATTCTCCCTGGGCTCCAGTTTTCTCCTGATTTTCTCTACATCTCTGCGCACAGCACTGTGGGAGGATAAAGAATGGTGTCTGTGGTCAGCTTATCACATGTTGTGCCTGCTTGTCCTTCTTCCTCAGGGCGAGGACTCCTCACACTATTCCCAGCCACAGTGGGGTCCTCGCCAGGGGAGTCAGTTTGCCAAGAACGTCTCTAAAGTGAGTGCCTCCCATGGGTCACAGTTCCTTCATGAACTGCCCGAACTCAGGCCCCTTCATGGAGTGCAGTCCTTCAGGAACACACTGCTCCAGCAGCCCAGGGGGGTCACAGGTCCTGCCAGGATCCTGCTCCAGCATGGAATCACTGTTTCACATTTACCACAGGTCCTGCCAGGATCCTGCTCCAGCATGGACTCACTGTTTCACATTTACCACAGGTCCTGCCAGGATCCTGCTCCAGCAGGGGCCACAGCTTCTTTTGGGCATCCAGCTGCTCCAGCATGAGGGATCTACAGGGCTCCACGTGGACCTTCATGGGCTTCAGATGGACCGTCTGCCTCACCACAGCCTGCCTCACCACATTCTTCACTGTCGCTGATGGGCTCTGCCTTGGCCAGCAGCAGGTCCTCTCCCATCTCAGAGCCAGCTGGCTTTGACTCTGTTGGACATGGGCAAAGCTCCTGGCAGCCTCTCACAGAGCTCTTCTCCCTGTTATCCAAACCTGGCCACACAAACCATTACTAGCCAATCATTTTGGGGTGTATTATGGGTTGTTTCTGGGTGCCTATTAACAATGTAAGAATATATAGATATACACACAGGAAAAACACAATGTCCGAATGGTTTCAAATTTTAAATGTCTGAAGAAGAGAAATAGCTGTAAGTGTCTTAACCTAGGAATTAAGAAAAAGGAAAGGATAGTACAAACGATAAATGTTTTGCTCCACACAGATAAATTAATCAGCAGCTGTAGCAAGATAAATATCAGACAGATGTCTCTAGGAGCTTCCTGAACTCTCACTTGCAGTTAAGTTTGGCAGAGCCAATAAAAATGAGGTACAGCCAATGTGCAGATCTTTACCCTGAGAGAGTAAGAAAAAACAGCAAGAAAAGACATAGTTGATTAATATAATTGTCTCATACCTCATTAGACAGCTAACCCTTGCTGTGCATTAAAGACTTTTCCCCAAATCTGTTCTGATACCACCTCAGAGAATTGCTTTCTAAATATAATGCAGTGTATAAACAAAGTTAGCTTCAGTTTTTATTGCTTGCCCCAAGGTCTGTCTTCAGTGTTTCTTAACACAATAACAGGGAGCCATGGGGCTTTACCTCTACCTCTCTTTACACCACTTTCTCCTCTAAACATACAGGTTAGGAATACATCCAGAAGAAAGGAAATGCTGAATTTAAAACTAAATGTGGTTCTTAGCTTCTGGATGAAAGAGGAAACATTCAGGCTCAAAAAATCTTGGTCTATGGACTTTGTCTGCCTTTGCAATAAATTATACATAAACATTATACAGAGCTGGTAAATGCATATTTTGGCTCTTGAAGTGGAATAAGGCCATATGTTAACATGAAAGAAGGGACTACAACTGGGATACAACTGATCATTTCTATCAGCTCAACCCTTCCAAAAAACTGCAGAAGTTGGGTTTTGCTGAGAAAACTAATTTTACTGATGTCAATGATTTTTGCAACATGACAGTTAGTTAGTTTGCAAGAGAGGAAGCTGAGTAATCAGTGGATCTTGTCTAAAATAAGAAACTATACATTTGAAATATATCTTGAACTAATGTTTTTAGATTTGGAATACTTAACAATTTTCGTAATCGGCACCGGTTTATAGCTCTTCCTTCAAATTTAGCTGAATACTGAACATCAAAAAATCAGTTTCATTTGTACAGATGCAAAAGTCTTCTGAAAAGAAGTATGTTGAATTTGCATAATAAGGTTTTTCTTTCTCCATATTTTTCTTGGAAGTATTTTTTTTCAATGTAGGAAAATACCCATTTAAAAAGTGAGAAAAACCTCCATATCTGAGTCCACCAATATTCTAGCTAAGTTTCCTTTTAGCAGTACAGTAGAAGCTGATACATCAAGGGACTTCAGCTTTGATAATTAGATAAATACATCTTTGGTTGTTTTGAAATTCAAGGATATTTTAGTGAAAATCTGGCTTCTCTCCAGGAAAAAAATAAAAATAATGGACATATATGCTTCTGCACTGGTGAACTTCCTAAAAAGTGGTCAGGTAGATTTAATATTTTTATTTTTTTATCATTTATATACAGCTGCCTGAAATAGCCAATGCTAATTCCCTATGGCTCAGGGCCCTGGACCAAACTGCAGCCTTTCAGTCTTGTGCAGGTGGTTGCTGCAACTTCTTTTCATTTGGTTACTGCAGGCAGTCTAACCTACCACAAAACAACATGCAGAATATTACTCAGGAAAGTTTTTTAAGCTCTTCATAGAATTGAAATTTCCTTCAGACTGGTAAATTGCATTATTAACAATAAAAGTAACTTGGGGGTCGATTTACAGAAATCAAGCCATGTTATGTGGTTTTCTAATAAGTATCAGCTTCTTAACAGGTTTATTGAAAGGAAGAAAAATAATCTAAATCTATATATTCAAAGAAATTGTCATTATTTCAGGTTAAATATATAACAGTAAATAATAAAAGGTATGCTTTTATTAGAGACAGTGGGCACAAACAGAAGTAACATTAGATTACTGTAAAGAGTGGTCAAACACAGGTTGAGCTGGGAGATTGTGGAGTCTCCAATTTTGCTACTGAAGTCCAACCCCATCTGGACACAGCCCTGAGCAACCTGCCCCAGCACAGAGGGAGTAGAGACCTCCAGAAGTGCCTGCAGCCCCAGCCATCCCTTCAAAGTTAGCAACAGTCAAGTCATGATCCAGCAGAAACAATTAAAAATGAAACCAGCTTTTCTTTAATGTGTAGAATATTCCACCAAAAATAATAGAAATAGTCATTGCATGCTTCAAAAGAGTGAATTATCCCTGTTTAAAAAGAGATATATTTTAAATTAAATTTAATCATATACTTTAAAAATAAACAACAAATATACGGGTAACAGCAGAAAATTAGTAGATAAAATAATTGAATATTAATTAAAAATGTATGCTGGTGTGCTTTTGCAGTATTTTAGGATTATCTATAAATCCTCTTTAAACATTTACAAGCAAAACAAAAGAAAAAAAAAAGAAAAATTAAAAAAAAAGAAAGAAAAGAAGAAGAAAATGAGATTTTAAGCCTCCCACGTAAAATGTAATTGGCTCAAAGACATTCACGACTAAGTATCACTGCACCAGGCCTGCCGTCAACTTTGGTTCTTACTTTGAATCACAGCTTTGCAACCTAGATATTCTAGTGGTGTAAATATTCACCAAGAGTAGGCTTGGTGGCTGCTGGAAAATTATATCTGACTCAAAATAACAAGAAATTAGCTGGAACAACTAAATTATTCAGGGGAGGTTGGATGCTTTAGCACTGCAGATGAGGGCAAAGTCTTCTGCTTCAGAAAAAATCAAAGCTATTGACTTATAAATTAAACTTTAAAGTACTTGAACTGACATATTCTTTCCAACTACCAAGTGGCTTTGTCTTTTGGAGTGGCTGGTAGACTGCTCTCTCCATGATGTTTTTACAGTTCCATTAATCAAGCAGGTCAGCAGAATGGTCCAGAGGTATAGTTGTTCTCATGTCCCTCAGATGGCACCCAAAGGTTGTGGAGGGATAGAATGTAAGAAAATAAAGATAGTGCGGAAGGTATCTCACCCTGAGGAGTTGCAGCTGTGCTAATCACCAAAGATTAGGAACAGGCCTGCCCTTAATAGGCCACAGCTGTGTCCAATAAGATGAGTGCTACAAAAGAGTGGGTGAGGAGACAGTTGGAGTTTGTTAGCTGTGCTGAGAAGAAGGAGTCAGTGCTGGGAGGAGCTGCCCATAAAAAAAATCACCAAGGTATGGAACTTTTGCAATAAGATGAGAGCAAGAGTTCAGTTTTCAAGCATTCAATTTCATTTCATCTCCTTCAGGACTTTGATTCAATTGATTCCAAAGTGAAGATGACAAACTGGAATTTAGAATTTCCTGTCTTTTTGAGTTTTTTCCTCATCTCTTTATTCCTCACCCCAAATCAAGAGACTTTTGCAGTTTCCTTCATACCTTCAAAAGTCTTCAGCAATTATGCTTTGCACCAGATTTTTGAGACCTAGGTCAACATCTAGAAGACAACTAATGTTTGGCATCCCTGGGAGACAGCTGATCAGACACAAAAAGGTCAGCTTGCCTCTATGTGTGCCAAGCTTTATCAGATCAGAAGAGACCAATGAAGCTTTGAAATT
Source organism: Melozone crissalis (assembly GCF_028551555.1). NCBI lineage: Eukaryota > Metazoa > Chordata > Aves > Passeriformes > Passerellidae > Melozone > Melozone crissalis. Next base: position 52,483,659 of record NW_026535791.1, on the reverse strand, counting down.
TGACTCTGTACTCATATAGGTTTGTGCTATGCCATTTAGGCATTCCTTACAGTTCTAGCTGTCACCATCTGTCACTGCAAAAAGGGGTAATATTTGATAAAACTCCTTACTATTGCCATCTTGATAGTGCAGAAATTAGGAAGTGATTGTTGTAGCCTTTTGCATTATATATTAATTAAAACACTCCTATTTAATATTTTAAATTTAAGGTTTGTCTCTGTATATATTTAGTTATATAAAGCGTAGAATTCCACTCTCTTTTGGAATAATCTAATAGGGCAAATGAATGAACTGGGCCACTTCCAGATTCAAAGTTTTGCCATATGTTCCAATTAAAGTGAGATCCAAAGGCAAGATTCAGTTCATTAAGGTTCTTATTCTCTTGTTTCTCTTCCTTCCTTTTCTCTCCTGGATCTGTGAAAGAATTTATGCATTTTGAATTTCTTGGCACCTTACTTGGACAGCGGGGTTCTTTTATGATCTACCTCCTCTTGATTTCCAAGTGCTATAGTAATTGTTCGTGTTTTCTTTTCATTATTCTAATCAATTTTACTAACAACAAAAAATAAAAATAAGAAATACTTTGAATTTGTTGTTTTCTTCTTTCTGAGGCCCTGAAGTTCTTAATGAAATATGCATTGCTTCTTTGTCTTATACTTTTATATATGGCCTAGGTAGATACTTCAGAGCCTAAATACTCAAATTTTAAAATGTATATATATGGTAAACAAAAAAAATCTAGTAAGTCTGCTTTTAGTTTTCCTAGTCTCTAGCCTAAATAATCAATATTTTTGTCTTATGTAAGATCTTGGACAAATACAAATGTGTTTGTCATGAGAAAAACATGTTAGAACACTTTAGAAAGTGAGATATTTAAGTAAAATGTACAAAAATATTGCCCTGATAATACTATCATAGCCTCTATTCATGAAGAGTATATGAAGATCACAGTCATACACATTTTTACTTGAACACCACTGAAACCACAAAAACTAGTCACCTAAGTTCTTGTTCCTCATTACTGCTGATTGCAGTTTTCTCTCCTATAGAGGAAAGATAACCATGAAAGACAGAGAGAGAACTGTTTGGCAGGTCTCCACAGCCCCTGTTTTGTTGGTTTGGAAACAGAAGGTAGCTGCTGTAAAAACAAAGTTCAATAGAGCCCCTTATGGCTTCCAGCTCTTATCAGTGTGATCAGAGTTGGTGTGGGTGGGAAGGGGCTCCCTGTCAGTGCCAGCTGTGCTCTGTGAGAGCTGAGCCAGGGGAGTGCACACCTGTGTGCAGCTGGCAGGCTCGGGTTTAAATCTGATGCATGATGTGCCTCCTGCAGGGAACAAGGTTTTCTGAAAATAATCTGATCAGACAGAGCAAGTAACTCCTGTATGAATCAAATCTCCTTATATTATCTCACACTCAAGAAAGGTCGAAGAGAGCGAGCTGCAGCTTTCAGCGTGTGGAGCTGAGTCATTTGATCACAGGATGTGGTCAGGAAAAGGAGCAGCTTTGCCCAGCTTAATTCTGGCCTTGAGATAGTATCAGGCACTGTTTGGTGTTTGTAACAATAAACTTGCAGAAACTGAGGGGAAAAAAAGAAAGTGAAAGATTCTGAGGGCTATTTTAGTTTGAAGCAGATGTTCTTTTTTAAAAGAAATTTTTTAGTATTTAATGACCTCTAGTGGACAAGGTTACATGCGCATGTCTTCCAAATGAAAATATATATTCTGCACCTATCTGCAGGAAAGACTGCAATGCAACGTTATCAAATTCCCACCCTTCGGTTCTTTACTTTACAATTCCAAAATTCACATCCCACCTTCTATTCAATTCATCCCACTGTGACCTGCTTAAACTGAAAAGTGAGCACAAATTATTCTTTATAAAAAAGTGTGCTAGCTAACAAGAAAAATTCCCAAGGCAGAATTATTAGCATATGTAATAACAAAACCAGTTCAAACACATTAAAAAAAGAAAAAATTTTTCTCATCCACAGTTTTTCAAAACTGTAATGTTTCAAAACACCATGTTCAAATTTTCTAAATGGATTTCTTTACCAGGGTAAACTATGCTATTTTCTAAGGAAGTCCACCTTTAAAAAAATAGCCATCAAGTACACTGTCATAGTAACATGTGCATTTTTCTCTCATTTTACCACTAGCTGGACTGTGAACATTCATGACAGGGGTATAAATTATATAGTCTCCCACAAAATCGTTGATTAGAAATTACAGATCTTTCCTTACATACTCTCTCTGTGGCGACTTCTCCTCTTCCCTACTCTCTTTGACTCCTTTTCCTTCCTGCTCTCATATTCCTGAAGTCTCTATCGCTTTCCAGAGGCAGAAAGTATTTTTCCTTCACCTGTGCTTCAGTGAAGATGTACTCTGAGGGCCTTGGGTTGAGTTTCAGAAAATCATCTTCTCTTACTTCATTATTTTACCATAATAATTATTTTATTGTTTGATCATTCAGGGTGAAAAGAATTATTAAGTTCCCATGGCTTCTATAAGAGGGTCAGTTCCTTTCTGGGAGTTTAATTTGTTTCTTCATTATAACAGCCTGTGGTAGTTGGCAAAGAGTGATGATAATTATTGGCTTTAAATTTAACTAGGAGTTGTAACTCTGAAAAAAGAGAATACCATTCACTTTTGACAGTAAAACCATCAGTAACAGTAAAATAATCAGTATACATAATTCCTTCCAATTATCACTGTATTCCCTTAAGAAAGAAAAATGGGATGGCACAGAAGAGCAGATCAGAAATGGCTGCACACTCTTTACAGAAGAGATATCATTGTGGAGGCAATGGTCAGTGTCCAGCAAGCAATAAATGGTGAAGAGTTCATGGTTGGTGAAGTCTGACCCTGACTGGCTTACTCATCATGCAATTAATTAAATCAGCACACTCTTGAGCACTTGCATCTCATTCAGACATGGTTATCTCCCTCTCAGATGTATCAAGTCTTCTGGCCTTTTCTGCTAAAAATAAAAATAATTTGAAAATAATAATCTCTGCTTTACTGCTTCACTGCAACATTCTCTATCATACTATGAAGGAGCAATCAGAACATAAGCTCCCCTGATAGGCAAGAATCCAAGCTACTTCAAGAAGAATTGGAAAGGTGCTTTGATCCAGACTTCCAGTGAGCCATGCAGGGATGTCTCATTGTCTTTAATTCCTTCATTAAGACATCAGCACAGTGCACAAAAAGAGTACAAACATAAAAGGTGAGCCTTGCAATGCATCGAGTCGCAGAACTGCTCTTGCTGCTTGTGGAAGTTGGAAGGAAGAGCTGCTAAAGCCCCCATCTGCCCTCTGGGTACAGAGGCAGGTGCTTTATGCGAAACAAATGCTTGTGTCTCTCCCATGCACTCAGCGCTTTGTACTGCCCTCGCATTGGCTTCTGCTAAGCTGTTTCAAAGTTGGGAGGATTTTCACTTTGGATGCAACACTAATGCAAGCAGTTCCTTTGCCAACACAAATCTCCTGGGACACTGAGCCCTGTAACAGTCTCTACCTTGTTATCTTCCAACAACAATAACTCAGTCTGTCTTGCCATTGAGTAAGACCTCTTTAAATGCACTCAATTTATCCAAACATTCTTTAGATAATATTTCATGTTAAAAAGTTCCTAGAACTAGCATCACACAGTAAAATTAATTTACCCTAGTGACAGTCTCAGGTGGAGATGAAGCACAGCAGCATAGCATTCAAATTTATTTCATTAGCACTAGTGTGAGCATATTATAGCCTAACTAATGTTCTGCTCCTCCATTTATTATCTACATAGTTACAGAAATAAACTTGCTGCGCAGACCTGATCTCTTCCTCATCTTTAATATCTCATATTTCTACAAATCTGAAGCAAGAATTTTTGTAGTCATTATATATATATATATATATATATATATATATATATATATATGTATTATATATATATATTGCATTCTTCACTGCCTAAGACTTACCTACCCTTCTGTGTAAGGAGCTCATTCTACCATCTAGTGAAGGTAGTGCATTCGGTGGTCACTTTTCAAACCATATTAGTTATTATTTGCTTATTTCATCATTATTCTGCATTTCTGTATACCGTATTCTGTGTTATTTCTCTTCCTTTGCCACAATGAATACTAGCTTTGCACCTGCTGAGTCAAACTACCTAGTTAAGCTGCTTGTCCTGTATTGTTGGAATAGAAAGACAGCATGAATCACTACCAAAATCTGCTCAGTTCAATATGGTAAAATCCTGCTTGAGAAAATACGTGCCCTGGTGCTCCAAATGGTTGTAAATGGTTAGATAAGCCCTTGGCTTTTGCCCAGGCCTCTGGCAGCAGGCAGTAGCTTTATTGAGGCAGGCAGCGCCCCAAAACTCACTCTTATTCACAAGTTCTTTATTGTTAAAGTCTGAGTCAATCTTTTATAGATTGAATTATTTATTTAATAGACAGAAAACTAGCAGACATAAGTCTTAAACTAATGCTACACAGGAACAAAGACAAAAAGAAAAGAGAAACTACTGGTAGATATGCACAGCACAAGGTTAAAGGTACCTGTTAATGTTACAGCTAGCGAAAAAATAATATAACTTAAGATTCAGTGTATTTTAGTATCCAATTGTTGGTGCAGCACACATGGATAGCCTTTCCCTCAATCCCCAGAGAAGCAACCACAGAACCTGTGTCCTGGCTCTGGGGAGAGGTCTCCCACACTTCCAGGGTGTGTGTGTGTAGAAGGTTTCTGCCTCTGTGATAATTGATGTGTGTTTTATAATTTGTTAAACAGTGTCTCTCAGCCAAGAATATTTCCTTTATCTCTTCCCACATCTGCTCTCCAGACTAAGGTGTTGATTCTTAGCTGAGACCTGAACCACTTTGGTGCCAGAGATGACCCCTTGCTGGGCCTTTTAGCCCCCAGATTATCTTTTTATGCACCGACCATCTGTGGTAGAGAGGAGTGGGGGACGGATGTCCTGCCACACCTGGCCAGCCCCAGAGAAAATCCCTGGATGGATACCAGTAAACCTAATTCCCTATCTGACAGGAGACAACAGTAGGGGCACAACTCATCTTGCTGGGCTGGTTTGTTAACAAAGACAAGGTCATTACCTACCCTTGAGAAGACGTAGGGAAACTGAGTGTTTGCAATAACGCATCTAATGTATGGTCTGTTACCAGCTGGGAGGCCAGGACAGCTGAGCAAAACACAGTGCAGTCTAAAAAATTGACAGACAATAATCTGTCTATCACTGCTGAAGTTAACCAGATACTGAAACAAACATATCCTCTAAAAATATAGGAAGAATGAAAGAGAAAGATAATTTCTTTCAATATAGTAATTATTCTGGTAATAAATAAACTCATGCATTCATTTTATGATAAGGCAAACAAGCTTAAAACGCCCTATCTATCCTTCTATGAACTGTTAAAAATTACTTTGGTGGTTTTATTGAACACAATGGACTTTAGGCTGTGATATTTGCCTGTGTCATGACTGAGCACTAACACCTTATAAATTTTAATGAAATATTGTGGAGGCATGGAGGTCCAACAGATAAACCACTGGACCAAGACTCAGAATTCAGCTCTACCCCTCATCCCTCCTTTACTAGGCTTAAGCAATGTCTGTCACTTTTCCCTCTGTTACCTTCTCTGCTCCTAAAAAAGGCATAATATCCACCTTTTCAGAAATACATCTGTGTCTTTTCTATAGAAGAAGGCTAGAAAAAGTTAAATTTTATATGTTATTAAAGTATAAAGTGATAGAGAATACTGTATGACCTTTCAGCAGTAGCCCCAGTGAAAGGCTGCACTAGTACATCAAAGAGTTAATTAATTTTCTTTGCCAAAGGATAAAGATTTCCAGTCACACAAACCAATGTGGCTCTATCCAGGAAGAGAGCACAGAAGTTTTATTTGCCACATGCCCCTTGTATAAAACTTAAACTAAGAAGAAAATTTGAATAATTAGAACTTTGAAGGGGCATAAAAGGGCTGAATTTTCTTAAAAAAAAAAAAAAAAAAAACAACTAACCGAAAACCCCACAAACATACCTCTAATACACACACAGAGAAAAGTAAAAGCAAACAAAGAAAATTCTTTTACAAGAAGTCTGTTTCTAATACTATTTACTTCATAATACCTGTAGAATAATGGTGGTCAGTGTAGAGACATCCAAGGACAGAGTTTTTAAAGGGACAAGAAAACCATAAGCAACACATCAATTCTTTTTAAAATCTAAAGTACTGCAACTTCATGAAAGTGCTGAACTGGAAATGAGTAAAAGCAACTTAAGAGCAGCAATAATGCGAACCCAAAATGTGACAGCACTTCTGAGGACAACCATGAGAAATGGATTGTGTTTATGCATTCAAAAGGCATTACCAGGGACTGCTTTTGGAGTTGCCACCAGGCCACCTTTAGCCGTGTCTGATCACACACAAATGGTAATAGACATTGCTCTTAAATACACCTAAGAGCAGCCACTTCAGTACACCATAACTGAACTGCTAATGGAGCTACTGATGCTGACAAGACACAAACTCCCCTTTGCACCGCCTGTGGAAGACCTCACAAAATCTAATGAAGTATTGGACAGTGTGTCTGTCTTCTGAAGGTTTCTGAAGACATTAAAATAATAAATGTTCCCTGGTTAATCACAAGAAGCACTTGGCACAAGAGACTATTCACTACCACTATTCTTGTCTGTGAGAAACAAGGTTTTGCTTAAAAGAAAGGCAGAAGTTACTCTAATAGATTCAAGGTGTGACATCTTGAGCAAACTTTATTCTGGCTAATTTCAGATGTCAGCATGGGAGAAATATCACTTTCAGTTTGCAATTTTTCTAAGCTGTTTTAAAGGCATGCTGAGATGAGACAAAGAGCACCCTGAAAGTTCATTTTTCTTAAAGAGATATTAAAGGAGTCTTGGGTGAGTTGCTCAGACACTCAAGTCTACATGCAAGACATCTGAATCTTACTGAGTAAGTTCTATCCCATAAGACTGCATTGTGAAAAAAGGCTTTTCTAAAGCAGGCCAGAAGCCAAGCTAAGCGCAATTAAAAATAAAAATAAAAACAGCGAAGCAAAACACAAACAAGTAAAAATCCCAAAACCAAACTAAAACAAACAAACAAAAAAAACCCCAAATAAAACACTCAAACAAACGAATGGAATCTAAGAGATTCGTTGTTTTGGTTTCTGAAACAGATGTAAAAGCTAAACACTGGAAAATGTCTAAGGAGAGGAACTGCATGACAGTAAATTAGCACTTTTCAATACACTGCTTGTGTACTAGGCAGGTTTTCTGAAGGATAGTTAGGTCACAGATGGAAACAAAAGACAAATTTTGAAAAATATACTATTGTAATACACACTTCTCAGGAAACAGGATACCTATCAGTGCTGCAATAGAACCAAAATAATTAAGCAACATGGCAATGTCACTGTATGGTAAATAAGGTATCTTTCTTTTAGGTGAGAACCTTCCTTTGCTACTCATTCAGGAGCACAGCATCACCTTTATAAACAGACAAAAGGTGATGGGTAAAATGAGATGTTGCATCACTGGTGATGTTTGGCCCCTCTGCTCTCTCTTCCCAGGGCAGCAGTAGCACAGGACTGAGCTGACTGAAGGATTAGTGTCTGCCACCCAGGCAAATCAGAGCAGCAAAAGGCAAGATCGAGAGCACTTAAAATAACCCAGAGTAAGCAGTTTCCTCTAACTGAGAGAAAAAAAAGGAAGTATCAGAGGCTATAGATAGATGAGCAAGTGTGGGTCTAGCCAGCAAGTGGGTCTAGAAATACAAAAGAGCACAAATACAAAGCTTTTTTACAATCTCTTTTACAAGACAGCAAATGAGTTATAAGCAATAATGGAACTAAATCCAAAGCCTTCATAAATAAAAGCAGATTGCTTGCGTTCATGGATAAGCAAAGCTAAAGTTAGAACTATTAGAACATGGGTAGGTAAGAAATCAGAACTGATATTTATAAATCCAGCGAGAATTGATTCAGGAAGATATTGCTCAAAATGAGTGTAAGCAGTAACAGGGTGAAGAAAGTCTGTGTCTTACATGATAACACAAGAAGGAAAGGGCATATTGGTTAGATAAAACAGCACAGATAAAGGTGCGGCACTGAGCAGCAGACTAACATCTCCTACATGCCTAGCAAATTCAGCCTTCCCAGAATTAAATTTTGCAAATAAACCTTACTAAAACTATGTTTGTCAACATGAAATGGAGAAATCTTCATGGTGGCCAGAGAGAGAATTCTGCTAATTCTGGGCAGTATAAAGAAAGAATCTGAAAGAGAAATCAACTATCCAATTCTGTATGCATCAGGAAAGTCCATGACACCAGCAATTTTCCTGAAGAAAAAATGGTTTGGTTTTTTTTCAGCATAGGTTTGCCTTTTGCTTTCACCAAGAATACAGCTTGTTGAGGTGCAGTGTAATAATGAATCCTGCAGACCAAACACCAATGGATATTTTCAATGTATAAACAAGAGCCTGAAAAAGGAATGAACTTGAGCTCAGGTCTCCAGGATGACCTGTAATACAGTACTTATTGTTTAAAGAGACTTTGACATTGTCATCATCATCAGTTCACATTGTTCAGGACAGAGAAGTGAAAACAGGCCACAACTCTGTCTAAATGTGTTTAAAACAATCAAAAAATTACTAATTATATTTTATTTCTGGCAGAGGTGCATTTGTCCCAGGGCAAAGTGGGTTTTTAACCTGTAGCCAGTGATTGGAGCCTGTTTTCTTTGTCTCACACTGAACAAGCTACACTGTGCAAGTCTCTTCTAGGAGCATGCAACTCCTGGCAAAGGTTTCTGCAACCTCCCTGAGGGAACTCACAATAGTGCTCAAGACAATTAACATTATCTTCTCCCTTCAAGTCACAGCTCTTGGAAAAACATTTTGTTCTGTCTTTTTCTTTTTTTGGAGCCTAGCCAAGAAACAGCAAAAGAGACATAGGGGAAGAAAGGGGATGAGTGTCTGTGCCATTCTTACAGGCTTGGCATAGGCTCAGAATGGTAATTACCTCAGATAAGAGCTTTTCTCTACAAAAAGTAGGGTTTCCCACACCCACTCACCAGATCAAATAAAAAATGATGGATTGGTAAAGGCACATGAACTCTCCTTTCTTCACAACTGACCACAATTCACGATGGCACAAGGTGGACAGACAGATGTTCAAGCTCTAAATCTCTTAAGGTACGGGCCACAGAGCTCACTGATGCCCATGATTTTTTATTTCAGTCTTAATAGAATCTGGCCATGCATCAGCTGGGTACTACATGAGCCCCACACACTTTACTAGTTTCTGTTTCCTGCTGATAGTTCATTCCTTTAAATTTGCATAAATGAAAGTGCTTGTTGTCTGAGTGATGACATTGTAAGAAGCTGCTTCTCTTATCTGCATAAGATGCTTACCTTGAAAAGCTGGTATGGGCTGGGAAGAGTCCTGACAACTACACAGGAATCACAAGTTTCAGACTATCAGGGAAAATTCCCTGACACAGGAAAATTTAAGAGATTCCAACTCTTTGGTCCTTTTTATCTTTTGTACAGAACATCTGAAGGTTTCCTTTACAGCTTTCTTGTGCCCTATGTTCTGTAGATGAACAATCCTGATGTTTTCAGATACAAAATTATGTCACTTCAGCATAAGAATGAATAAATTATTTTGCCACTTACCATCTTTTATGCGACTCTCCTGGGAGAAAAATTCCATGTCCCTGATACATCTTTCAGCAGAAGGCTTTGTGTGTCAGTAATATTAAGCTTTCATACTAGATAATAATCTATGGTGGCAAAAATAGATGCAATAAACTCAAGTGGCAAAACCTTTGAAATGGCAATAATATTGGGGGCAGGATGGGACATATAACAACTGCTTTAGATTAATTTGGTCTTGCCACTGCAACTGCTGAAAGGATGTAGATGGCACTTAGACACTTTATATTATGGCCAGGGGCTTCCTGAGCACTCAGCATAAATAAATCTGTTTAAATTAACATCTCTGTTTGCTTCCAGCTTCTGAGATGACCTACCCTATGGATTATGCTGCTAGCCCCATAAAGTTGCTCTTCCCAGAATGCATTTACCTTTCCCTTACATCAGCCCCATTGACAACAGCACTGTGGTATCTAAGCCGGAGAATTGCTTCAATGGTAAGAGGTTTCAGAGTTCATACCTGAAACACCCAGAGCATTTCTCTCTTGGGTGACCCAGACACAGAGAAACCCTGGTGAGTCACAGCTCTCCCAGCAGCAGGGGCACTTTACAGAGCTGTGCAGCTGTGTGCTGTGTCAGGATGCTCTATTCTGCTCTCATCTCTCAGAAAGAAATGGTAAAATTGTTATTGCCAAGTCACTGGACACCGTGAGTCTGAAAATTATGCATAATTCTGAATCTTTGAAGCTCATATTTATTAAAAAGAGAGAGACAAACAAAATTTATGTCTCATGATAAATGATATGTAGCTTAGTGCAGATAAATAACCAGCCAACTATTCTATGAAACACTGTGACATTTTTGGGTTTTTTTGTTAAACACATAATCAAGATGAAAAAGGTATCCCTGGTTGAAGTTCTCTCCTTCCCAGCTTTGGAACGTCCTTCCAAAGGTAAATGAAGCATTCCAGATACAGCTCCCTCAGGTGTTGTATCAAAATTTGCACAAAGTTTCTTAATGGGTTTAGAATAAAATAGCTATCAGGATTGGAAATACATTTTCCTTCCTTTCAATGCATTTTTTCAGAAACTGCATTTAGATAGAACATTCTAATCCAACAGCCATGTTACCAGCAGTCCAAAAGGTCTTTTTAGAAATCAGACTAGTACAATTATCTGAAATTACTTTCTAGAAGGAACTGAAAGAACAAGTGTACTCCAAGAGAGACTTGAGAAAACACAAATGCTAAAAACATTATTTAGATAATCCTGTTAACTTTTTTTCTTCCCCACTATCTTAAGTTCTGCAAACATTTACAGTTTTTTATAATGTATTAGGATTTTTGGTTGTTTTCCTGGTTGCTTGTTAGGTTGGCTGGGGTTTTGTTTTGTTGGTTTTTTGGGGTTTTTTTTTTTGGTAAATAGATTGCTGTGTTTGGTTTCGATTTTTTTTTTTTTTCCTGGATAGGCTGTAACAATCCCAAGTGTAAATTCTTTTGTCTTTGTGATATTTTGGGGACCTTATTTAGTACCTGTGTTTCTACTTAACTTGCTTTTCTTGATGCACTTTTTTCTTGCCTTCAAACAATAGTATGCATTGTTCTAGTACCAAACCATGTCTGGCCCCTGAAGAATTTTTGCAACACTCAGACTTTCCTCCTTTAACACTTGTCTACTTCCTGCTGTTCATGTCAGACTCACCATTCTGCACAAGTGATGTCTTTGGGTTTTTTGTCTTTTCCATAGTGCTAATAAATTATATTTATGCCTAATCTAAACATAATTACTTGGAGTCAGATTTTAAAAAGCTACACTTATCTTTTTTTTTGTGAATCTTCAGTTTTAGAGAATTTATTTCCCATTCACAAGGTGTTTTGGGACTAAGAACATGGGTTTTAACTGATTTTCACATATTGAAGACTCAAAGGTCCTACAAAAGCCACTAGAAGCTGTGCGGATTCAGCATCTCTGTCAGTCCCTGAAAAAAGGTTTCTTGGCAATGTCTCAGTTCATCACTTGTAAGATCTGGTACTTTGTCACAAATAAAAGCCGCTTAAAAGCCATTTTAAGCCACTGATCCATCACTTTTCACATCACAATTTTGTACTCCTTTTCCATTTAATATTTTCCTCTTCAGCCACACCATTTATCTTCATTCCTCATTCCAGCCACAGGTCTGGCCTCTGGACAGCACAGGAGAAGCATCTCAGCCAGGACTGAGAGAACTCATTACAAAGTCTTTAATCTTGATTCCCTCTTCTCCTCCCTCCTCCTGGCTGTCGTGGCTGACACTTATTCTTCCTGCAAAACAAACTGCTCTTCCAAGTTAGTAACAAAACCGTTCTGAGGTGACACAAGCCTTTGGGCCCTTCTTGGGGCTCTTACCATGGAGATGGCAGGGAGAAGTATTCTCTGATACTCAGAGAAACAAAGTGTGCTTGCAGTAGAACTGGTTTTCTGATATCCTAAGTTATACCATACTTCACTGTTTTAACCTCTGCAACTCACAAAACACTCCTTAACTAATTGCTAAATGAAACAGGGCATTTGCAAGGCTTACTCTGTGTTTTTCAATTCACATTTTTAATTGAATAATTTCTGTAGGATTCTTAAGAGCTTTATCTCTGCTTCAGCTGGGCCCATATTCATTTTTATAAACCTCCATGCCAATCCAAAGTATTTGGTATTATACAGACAAATAACCTCTCTGACACATTTCTTTACTGACTGATTTCCTCTTAATGTGGGAAAATATTTTCATATAATTTCCAAAAGATGCTTAGAAAAATATAGCAGTACTCCCTAATTCAGTCTTACACTGCCTATTTCTTTGATGTTTGTTGCTTCTTTCTCTGAGTCTTCTACAGAAAAGCAGAAAAACCTTTGAGTGTATGTGGGAAGTCAGCACATGACTCCTGATGTCCAGAGTTGCCAAGATAACCCTTGGGGGGGGCTCAGAAATCCTGGAATGTTTCCAGAAGTGCTTGGTGGTTGGATTTTGACCCGGCATGGGATGTGCCACCTGTGTGAGGACAAGAGAATCACTTGGGGATAAGTGGTGTAAGAATTCATTATTCACAGGGTGAAAATACAGGTTTTAGGATTTTAGTACAGGGGGGTTATGGAGACAAAATGGAGGAATTAGGGCGTGTCTTGTCCTTCTTCTTCTTCTTGTCATCCATCTTCCGTGGTGATGCTGGCACTTTGGGATTGGTTCATGTTGAATATGCACTTGTTAATATGGGTGAAAGGTATTGGAAAATAAAGGTAAATATAATATGCGTAGTTTTTAGTATAAAAATAGACGACCACCCAGTGGGAGGTCAGTGTGCCCGTGGCTGTCTTGCTGGTCAGACCTCTGTCAGGCTGGAAGAGAGTTTTGTAGATAGGAAATAATAAACAATAATAAACAAGACCGAAAAATCTGTAGAGTGCACTCGTCCTTTGGAGCGCGGGCTGTCCGGGGCCATCCTCCGCGTGACCGGGCAGAGACAACAGGCCAGACCGGTCAAGTGTGCAGCAGGGATGTAACCCAGAAGAAACCCGTGAACCCCAACTAGGCACAGCACTCCAGCCCTGTTTTAAGTGACGGAAAAGGACCCGGGATTCCTTATTTCTATGGCAGACAGAGATAAGGAACGCATGGAAGCAAAGCGCACGGCAGCAAAGCGCCCGCCCTGGGGGAGGTTTCCCGTGCTGTGCGCCCAGCGCCGGTGCCAGCAGAGGGCGCTGCTGCCCCGGTCGGAGCGGGATTGCAGCCCCGCAGCCCCGGCACGGCCTGAGGGAGCAGCACCGGCATAAAAGCCGCCAGAAACCTCACCTTTTGGATATAAGAATGTATTTTCTGTAATCAACTCCATTACAGAAAATAGAGATGCCTCGGTGCCTTTGTGGTCCACATTTCTGCAGGTGTGATCTCAGCAATTCAGTGTTCTCCGATCGCGGCCTGTTGTCTCTGCCCGGTCAGGCGTAGAACGGCCCTGGGACAGCCCGCACTCCAAAGGACGAGTGCACTCTTCAGATTTTTCGGTCTTCAGTATTGTTTATTAATTCTTATCTACAAAGTTGTCTCCCAGCCTGACAGAGGTCTACTCAGCAAGACAGCCATGGGCACACTGACCTCCCACTGGGCGGTCGTCTATTTTTATACTAAAAACTACATATAAGATATTTACCTTTATTTTCCAATACCTTTCACCCATATTAACAAGTGCAGATTTAATGTGAACCAATCCCAAAGTGCCAGCATCACCACAGAAGATGGATGACAAGAAGAAGAGGAGAAGTACAGGGCACGCCCTAATTCCTTCATCTTGTCTCCTAAAAACCCCTCTGTACCAAAATCCCAAAACCTGTGTTTTCACCCTGTGAATAACCAATTCCTTCACCACTTATCCCCAAATGATCCTCTCGTCCTCATACACGTGGCACATCCCTTGCAGGGTCAAAATCCAACCACCAAGCACTTCTGGCAACATTCCGGGATTTCCGAGCCCCCCAGGGGTCATCTCGGCAACTCTGGACATCAGGATTGATGTGCTGAGTTCCCACATAGTGTGGGCACTAAAATAATGTATTTGTGAATGTATGGTGAGGTTTAAAGCTCAAAATAAATTAGAGTTTTCTAGACAAGTTTTCTTTTACCAAAAGTTAAATAATTTACTGCAAACAGTTAACACTAATGTAACAACAAAAATTAGGGGTGGGGCGGTTGCAGGTGCTTTTAACAAGATCTCTAATTGCAGGTCAGCATTCCTCAGAAGATACAGAGAAGCTGAGATACAAAGATGAAAAAACACCTATCAATTACTCATCAAGCTGCTGTTAGAGGTAGAAATGCATCAAATCCTCCTAAATCCAGCAGCAAGAAGGCTGACAAAATACTTTAGCTCATAACTCAGAGACTTTAAAGTTCAATAAGCTTGGGCCAAACAATATTGCCGGTCAGAAGGGATTTTTCAGTATTCTCCCATTTCTTAACAGAAGCACAAAAATTATTCACAGGACTATATCAGACCAAAAGTCCATCTATCCCAGAATCAATTTTCCCCAGATGAACAAAAGCAGATGCCACAACATTAAAGATATTAAATCTCAGATCCTACAGTCACACTTTGCCACTTGCAACACTATTTTTCAGCAGCCAGCTGTTCAAGGAATTCTGTGCTATTAAACAGTCACTGATGATCTTTTCTCAGCAAAATTTTCTAATTATTTTTAATCTCTTTCTGGACTCCACAACATCCGGTGGCACTAAGTTCAATCAGTTAATTATCTGTCAAAAGAAAACTACTTCCTTTGTTTGTGTCAAATCTGCTGCCAAATGTGTTAATGTTGTACTCCAGCTACCAGAACAGCAAATACCTCCCCTATAATCAATAGGGAGAAATATGTCTCAATTATTTTGCTTGCTTACACAACTTCTGACTCACAAGTAGTTTTATCACATTTGTTGACTCTGGATATCAAACAGCCAATTTAAATCTATTCTCGTTTTACTCATACCACTATCAACATCATGTTGAGCTAAATCCCTGGATTTTAAGAAAACCCCTGTAGTAAAATAATGAAGAGATTATTAGCCTATTTATGTGTTGGGAGAAGTTGCTTTTCTCTTATTTTTGTCTTCTGTATAAAATATACAGAGTTAACTATTGAGAGAAAGAGAATAACAGCAGATGACTTTTTGGTCTGTTTCTCCAAGACCTTTCCTTTTCCATATTCTGCTATTTTAATTTTTTTTCTTGAGACTCCATATATTAAGAGCTTGACTTCTCATGGACAAAATATTTAATAGGCAGAAAGAAGAATGCTACAGCCTCAATTAGTCACTGTCTGCAGCCTCTTTGACTTACCATTGATTCTGGTATCAAAACAAAAGCAGTAACTATGTCCAAAAAAGAAGCAACATTAAAAGATTGGTGTCTTTCAGACACTCTTCATTAATATTTTAGTATTTCTCTACCATTACACATTTTTACGTTATGCCATGTAATTCAGAGAACTTTCCCAGTCTCAACCTTTTAAAGTGTTATTCCTTCCAGTGCCTATCAGCACCACCACACCACCCACCACACAGAACTCCTTTCTTACTTTCCCTACTTCTGTATTTGCAGACAAAGCACTATTGTGCTTTGTTACCAAAATAAAGACATCATCCAGACTTAAGAATTGACTCAAACTCTTGGCTGAGCAAACAATAAAACAATACACTCACATCAGCAGATACTTCTCTGTAACAATTGTGCAGTACAAGTGAATCAAGGAAAGATATTGAAGATTATTTTGATAATTAATTCCCTGGAGAAACTTATTTTCATCTGGGGACAGTGGCAATCGTTCTCTAAAAAGAAAGAAAAAAGTCAGTTTTGCCTTTACAAATTCTTGTTGATGCAGGACAAACTTGCAATTAGACAACAAAATAAATAAACATGATTTTAATGAACAGCTGTATATGTGTTACATTGATTTCAAGACCATAAAGGCATGTCAAAATTCCCATGTTCTCCAAAATTATTAAATATCAATGTATTGATTTTTTAGCCTGTAACAGAGTTTTCTGGGACAAAATCATTGCCATATTTACTATGACAAGACTAGAGTTCCTGATTATGCAGGATGGATTATGGGGAAAGCTATGCAAATGTAAAGTCCTTGTTGTGAAACTCCAGGCAACTCAGTTGGTGGTAGTTCTCCTTACAACACAAAAGAGCTGTGTAACTTGGGTGGGGCTATAATGAAATATTCATCCAGATGATACACTTGGTATTCAGTGGCTTAAATTATTCCAAGGAAGTGTGTCCATGCCAGCTGAAAGAGCAAAATAAGTTCAGTGTTGGCTCTGTGCAAAAGGGGTGTGCTGGCTGGTAAGCACCCAGGTGCAAGGGATGGAAAGCTGTAGTGGGATCAGCTGTGCTCTCCAGCATCTTCACAGTCTTATTCAGCGTTCTCCAGCTCAGCAGATCCTCAGCTACACAGGAGCTGGGTCCTTGCTGATGTGCTGAACAGCCAGTGCAATGCCATTTCCCCATTCCTGTGTGACAAGTTCCTCAAAATGAGAAACCACTGTAGCAAAAAACCCTTCGACAGTCAGCAGATGAAAATTCCCCTGAAAAATACATTATGGTGATTTTTGTCAGATACCAGGCCTTTTACTGGGTCTTCTTCTTCCTCTTGCTGCATGTCTGACAGCTGCCTGGCCTTTTGAACTGCTCACATCTCACACACCAAAACAGATCCTCTGTCAGCACGTGCTGTAAATAGAGCTTTGGAGCAGAGACTTGCTGCTTCACTTACTTCAGAACCATAAGTGCAGGGGCCAAAATGAATAGTCTGAATCCTCACTGACCACACAGCTGGGGAAAAATTTATTAGTCATCTGTGCATAGGAGCACTGTTTGAAACTCTATGCTTTGTTACAAATATTTCATTTAATTTATTAGAAAAAAAGAAACAGAAAAATTCGGAAGGATGGATTTGGAGTGATTGAAATTATTATTCATGGATTTGGGACTACAGAAGTAATGGGTAATTTTGAGAAGCTGAAGCATTTCACTTGTAGTTTCTGCATTTTGTTTTTGTTATTTAATTTATTTTTTTTTTAATTGTTTGAAAGGAACTCAGGGCAGAATAAAATCTGGACTAACTGAAAATATTTATTTTTATTTTGGTTTTCTCTTTCAACAAATAGTGTTCCATCAGCTTTGTCTTGGTTTTTTGACTTGTAGGAGGTGGTAGGGTTTTAAACAATGTTTCTTACCTCCACAACAGCACTCTGTCCCAATATTTGCATTAACTTTTTGATAATAATGGATGAATAATATTAGTCAATTGTTGCATGAGGAAAGTTATTTTTAAACAAACAAACCAGGGATGTTTTCACTCAGTTTCACTTAGCTGAAGATAGAAATTTATGAGCACGTCTGCAAAATATTTCTATAGTTTTCAATTAAATGTTTTGCTTTTGGGCAATCTTCATTAGAATACTTTCTTAAAATATTTTCTGAGAATAGAAATATATTTTTTAAAAGTTGTAAAGTTTTGCCTATATTGCTAAATATGGGGGGAGGGTTGTTTTCTTAATATTTTTTCCCATTATATTTTTTAGAAATATTTTTTGCATCTGGTCCTTTTGGAGAATGTCACTTCTATTCACTGCAAAAACGTTCAAAATTATCCTTTTGGCAACAGAGCAAAGTGTTATCAGAGGTAGAAGATCACTGTATCATATTACAAATGCTCCCTTCTATTAAGCTTTTTACTGTTGAGAACAAGAAACACTCACAAATTGTCAGGAAAGATACAGAAACACATTTGATATGCCCAGAAGAACTAAGAAGCTCAGGCTGCTTCATGGCTTCCACGTGGAAAGCCAATCCAACCTCCCTGCTTTGGGTGAGCTTTTGAGAGCATTTCATTCCAGCTCCTGCTAAGTTGCTCCTTTCATACAAGTTCAGAGAATCAGAAAATGCTAACTTGGAAGGGACCCATCAGGACCACTGAGTGCAGAAGGAGGCTCTGAGAGACTTCCCAAAGCTTTGCTGGAGTCCAGAAGGATTACATCCACTGGCTTCCCTTGGTCAGCCAGGTGTGTGACCCTGCTGTGGAAGGAAGTCAGGATGACAAGCAGGACTGTCCTCTCATGAATCCATGCTGGCTGTGACTGATGGCGGCCTTGTCCTCCAGGTGTTTTTCAATATTTCTCAGAAAAATCTTTTCCATGTTTTTAACAGGCACTAAAGTGACACTGACAGGCCAGTAGCCCAGGGTCATCTTTCTTGCCTTTCTTGGAAGTCAGAACAACCACATTCCAGTAGCTGAGACCTCTCCAGGTTCCCAAGACAGTTCAAAAACTTTCAGGAGAGGTTTTGTGGTGACATCAGCCAGCTCTTTGAGGATTCTTGCATGAATCCCATCAGGCCTTATAGATTTGTAAGGATCCAGCTGGAGCAGCAGATCCTGCACAAGTTTAGGTCAAGGGGGTGTTGATCACTCTTGCAGACATATACAGTTGTGAAATATGGAATTTTCTCCTTTGACAACAAAGAAGGTTGATGGAGTTGATGTAGGCTCTGGTACTGATTACAAGAAAATACTGTATCCTGAATCTACTCCAGCCTCTGGCAGCATCATAACTGATGTTCATGGCACGGCAGAATAGTTACAAATAATTATCAAAGTACCTCTAATAGCAGGCAGCAAAGGGCATCTAAGACTTTCATTTCTAAGAAGCTTTTTTAGCTGAGATTTTGTGTAAGAAATATGCAGAGTATAGAATTCACTGTAAATTTGGATAAGAATACAGTGAAGAGATAAAATAAGGTTGCTATCTTTTAGATAGTAATCTCAGACATTTTAAGCATTAATAGGATTAAATGTAGTTGAAGAAGAGTTACATAAGAACACAGAACCAAGATGAAATTGATAATGCTTTTAAACATTATCAGTTTCCTTCCAATACAGAATTTACAGCTGTAATTTTATATATACTTTACCTTTCTAGATTGGGAACTGCGATTTTTTTTTTCTATAGAACTGCATTTGGACTGCTGGGACAAGTTTTCACTTCAACTGATACAAGATCTGATACCTAAAAGAGGTGAAAGATTTAACTGCTTTCCTTGTCATATTTTATTATGGGAATTTTAGGGTATTATTTTTGATGCAGAACTTGGCTTTGCCTCTGGCTTTCTGAAAAAACCCCAAGTGGATATTTAGGGATTTGTTTAGTCTTCTACAGTCCTAAACTCCCTAAAAATGAGACTCATCTGAAACCATCCTGCCAGTTATGATCTCAAAGATGTCTCAGTTTGACAGCCTAATCTTTTGTAGGGCTTCTCATTTTTGCAGAGGCTTTCTTTCATCAGCCATCTCATCAGCATGACTGACTACAGACTCAGCTGAGGAGCTCCCAGGACTGCTGCAAGGCCAGAGAGGTTTCCGTTAGCAGGGATGGATCACGATACGGATCTTGAATGCTTCTGGTTATCGGTGGTTTCTGAGGAAGAGGTTTGTATTTCATGAATGTTTGTTTAAGGACTGCCAGAGAAGAGTCTAGAGCAGTTAGGATCTTACTTTGAGCAGATGGAATCTAATCATCTAATACATCAAAAGATAGACATGTAAATTCAGAGGAGTGAGGCTAAGCTATAAGCTCCAGCACTCAAAAGCTACAGAATGGCAAAGTAACGTATCCTGTGCAAGCCTTGGACTACACTGCAATTTCTATTTCCCTGGCCACATAATCTTTTCTCTTCCCACCAGTAAATATCTTCTTCAGTGTGCAGACTGAACTGTGTTAGTTCTTGTGCTCTTGCTCCTGCCTCTCCTTTACCTTTCAAGCAGATGAGCCAGGATGCACTTAACCTGCTAAAATCCAATGCAGCCAATATGTGACAGCTGATGCCACCGGTGATCTGTTCTCTTTCCACATCTTGTTTGTTATTCATTGTCCAAAATGTGTCCCACACCCTGTATAATGCATGTGACTCAAGGTTTTCTCTAGATACAAAATTATTATTTTCCTCCTGGGCTTTCCTGTAGCCTGCTGTAGTCACCAAGTGATGCACAAACAACAATTAAGTTATTTTCACAACATACCAGTGAGACAGCATGCTATTATTATACCTAATTTACATGTGGAGAACTAAGGTATGAGGAACTGTGGTTCCACGTGTAAGCTATGAACATCTTTAACCACACAAGCTGGGGCCATTCTTGGACGAGAGATGACCTATTAACTAAATGAGGTAGGATTACTGTTGAAAAATAGCATGTGATCGTGTAATTAAAAACTAAATCATACCACAAGAGCCTGATAGAGTCAAAAGAGTCTTATTCAAGGAGAGGCAATTCTGATATTTCCTAATCCTTCAAACTAAATTTATGGTCCTTAGTTATGTATTTTAATCTGGTTAATATTTATAAACGGTAGGATTAATACCCCCCAAAATAAGGAAAAAGGAAATTTCATTAGATCTCATGATCCTGACTTTCATGCGAGTCTTCAGATGGGTCTGAGTTCTTTGACCTCACAGTAGAGTTCTGCAATATCTGGCTGCCCCAGGCTGTGCTTCTGCAGAGGTCTAGACCCATCTGCTGCCAGCTAAAACAAATCTGAGAGGAAAACAATTGCAGTTTCGTTTCTGGATCAATGGGCACTCACAATAGGTAGGTAATATGGAACCAAAAACTGAATCAGTAGCATTATCTGAGGGGGGCATGATGAGTGTTTTGGTTACTTGATTGGTTTTTGGTGCGGGAGGTTTGAGGTTTTTTTGGTGTGTGAGTTTCTAGAGACACTGTTTCATCAGCAGGTTTCATGGGGATTTTAAGCATTAGAGGCTCAGACAGGTCCAGTTTGAAGAGAATTTATTGATTTACTCAGTCTCCCAAATATGACCCTCAATTATGAACTTGAACCTCTGCTGATCAGGTACATTTTGAGTTGCTTCCAACATTTCTCCTATGACTTCATCTATGTTTATAGTAAAGTGTCATGAAAACAGTAATAACAATCCCTTTAGGGGGGGAAAAAAAAAAGAGAAAAAGAGAAAAATCC
This sequence comes from Melozone crissalis, assembly GCF_028551555.1. Taxonomy (NCBI): domain Eukaryota; kingdom Metazoa; phylum Chordata; class Aves; order Passeriformes; family Passerellidae; genus Melozone; species Melozone crissalis. The sequence continues at coordinate 52,462,417 of NW_026535791.1, read as the reverse complement.
TTATCTTTCATATTGTCAGATCCACTAGGCAATCACTGTGTAGTCAGCAGTGTACTCCAGAACCTGGCCTAAAAATAAGAGAATTGCAAGATCCTGCTACATTTTATGCTAATTTATTCCTCAAGGAAGGCATGTTACTCCTTATGACTTCCCTTGTTATCTTTAACAACTTCCATAATTTAATTGTGGGTTTGGTTTATCATTTGGATAACATGGCTTGAGTGCAGTCTTCCCATATGCAAGAATTTCTTTGTATTTTTATTTTGTCAAGAGACAATAAAAGCAATGACTTCTATCTAAATTAGAAGCTTTATTTTATCTTTTAGTTTGAAACCTACAATCCACAAATATCTCTTGACAGTCAGGCACAGGAGAGTTTAATGATATCAATCATGCATATACGTATATATGTATATATATGTATCTCAGCCTTGTGACTTTGTGACTCAGTGTATCCACCTAGCCTGTGATTTGTGCCATGTTACTAATGTATCCTGTGTTTCTGTTTGTTACACAATGCAAGGCTGGCCTTGAAAAGGGAATTGGAAGGTCTCAAAACACATGTGAGTTTAAGAAAAAATATGAATATTTATTACTATTATTTATGTAATTTTTTTTCTACGTGGAAAAAGGTGCTTTTCTTAGGGTTCTTTTACCTCTTATGGCTGAGAAAAAACAGAAAAATCTGCCAGCAGCTGGAGCTGTAGGTTTATGCAGTAGCTCACACATTAACAACACTGGAAATACCAATGTATTTTATTATAAAATAACTTTCTTGGAAATATACCCTTACATGTTTGAAAAAATAAATTGAGTAATACAGAAGTAACACTAAATCTTAAAAGGATTACCTGAAAAATGTTAGCTCAGAGGGGTTTTCTCCTTGAATTTGCTTTGTTTGCAGTCAGTGACTGCACTTCTCCATGGCAATATTTGTCCTGTGAGTATAGAGCCCTCAAGGGTTTATCTAGTCTGCTCTCCCTCTAGTGCTGATGCTAACGTATTCACACTCAGGAGATAAAAGGGAAACACATCTGATGGCGCAACAGAGGCAACATTTCATTGTGTCAAACTTCTTTTCCCAAAGAAAGTCCCAAAGACTTCTTTCCAATTCTTGGGAACCACCTCTTACACAAGTACTACATGGGTTGATATCTTTAAAACGCTCAGTGCTCTCCAGCCCTGCTGAAGTCAGTGGGAACTGAGGTGCATTTTTCTTCTAAGAGAGATCAAAGCCTGGCCCAAGGGACACCTATCCTGACGTTCACAGTCATTACTGACACAGTTCAGGAGCCTTCCCCATGAAATGTGGAGGTGTAGACCAAGCACACCTTCAGACCCAGAGCAGGAGCGTTTTCCTTCATGCTCAATCTGCCAGTTCTCAGCTCCTCAAGGCTCTCCTCAGCCTCTAGCTCAGCAAAACACTTGAGATGAGTACCTAAACTTAGGTGTGTGAATACTCATACTCAACACTGAAATGTTTAGTATTTCTGTATTATTAAGATGTATTCTCTCCTTTATCCTTTCATAGCTAAATTCTCCTCCACTTGCATGAGACCCACAAAAAAAGGGCTTGGAAAGCCCTTGAGAGCTTCCCTGGGCTGAGAATTCTCAGGAATATTCATCTGCATTTCTAGCTTTATCCGTCCTGTAAACATTTTTACAAATAAAACATTGTTCAGTTTATTCTCAAGGAGAAAAAGGGGGTCAGTAAAGTGGCAAGATAAGGTTCCACCTTTTCCTTTAGATTTTCCTTATTTTTTTAATATCAATTAATTTTCTAGAACTGCTGTATTGTATTTTTACCAGAATGTCCTACTGATTTTTTAATATAAATGGCTTAATTTCAGCTACAGGCTTCTCAATGGTATTAGCCTATTTAATACTATTTTGATTTTAATCTGTCAGTGTAAATCAATAGCAAACTGAATATTTGAGCCATTATGCCATCTTCATTGTTACCCTAAGCAATTATTTACCATATTCTCAGATTTATTTCTTTTTTAAAGCAAATATTTTCTTTGTCTCTAGGATGTTCCTGCAGCTTGTTGATTAAACTAGAAGTTACAAAGTTTGACTTCAAGCCCTTGGGGTGCTCTGATCCCACACTGAGCAGAGCAGAGCTTTCCAAAATAAGCTTGCTAACGTCAGAACCTCTTGTTGCTAAGAGAAGAAGCAAGTGTAGCCTGGTAAAAGCACGTTGTTTCAACAAATCCATTTGAACTGGCAGCCAACCTGTCCAAAGACAATGGAAGTAGCTTTAAGCAAAACCAAATTGTTACATCAGCCTGTTTTAGTGGAGCAGGAAAATATTGGAAGGCTATTGAGGAAAATAGTGTGGGGGGAAATATTCTCTACTGAACAGAGATTGGAGAATGTGTATGTGTTCTATCAGTCAGAAAACTAATGGAGGTGAGAATGACTTACCCCAGGCTAATAATGTACAGTACATGCAAGTTCTCAAAAGAATTTCCTATTAAGCTTCTTTTTATTACCACAGTAACCGAAGGCTCCACTACTGCATGGTACATTACTTTTGAGAATTAAATATTAATTTAGATCAGAGGTATATATTCCCATTCCAGCTAGGAGGAACGCTACACAATACTGACCTTCCCCATGAGCAGCCCGTAAATTCATCCATACTTCACAACATATACAATTTACATTCACCTGGTGGATCACCTGGATGAGTCTCTGCACTGTGGTCCTTTATTTCTCTTCAACTGCTAATCTATTAAAATGAAACACCTTACAGTCTTGTGTTCTGACCTTCTTAAAGATACATACATGCCTGAGAAGGTGAAATTAGAGTCAAATATAAGAGAATTCTTAGCCTTCACAGATTAAAAATGACACAGTTTACTGGCTAGATGGAAAATAAAAAACTTGTGACTTTTTCAGAGGTTCTCAAACTTCACAAATAAATGGTAGCTAGCATATATTTAATAAATGGCAGTGGAATACAAATTATTGACCCCTACTGTGTCATCAGACAAAGCAGAGGAAAATATCCATGAGAAATCACATTTATATGTTTGATTCATTTATCATGTATTTTATAGAGACAAGTTACATGTCAGTGGGGCTGGCTTGACTTTTCCGTGCAAAATTATTGTATCTCAAAAATATTGAAAATTCAAAAGCACAAGAAGAGCAGGTCTGCTGGTTTGTGTGTCCTACCTTTGCTGGTTTTTGTTTGTTTTTGTTTTTGTTTTTTTTCAATTTCTTGCATTTTAATTCCATTTAAATCACTGCAGGATGGAATGTCATCTTTTGATGACCAATTTGCATAGTTTTCCATTATGGATACACATACATATGCTTTATGGAAACACATACATTTATACATTTATACATTTATACATTTATACATTTATACATTTATACCAAAATCATTTTGTTTTAAATCCCTAAAGTAAGAAGAAGATATCTGTGCTCAAAAGAGATAAAGAATGTTCCAGTTTTAGAAAATAGGCCTTGATTCAAAATCTCTTACTTTGATGCTCTTTATATTGGCTTAGGAGAATTGTGAATCCTCTCTTATGGAACACATACAACTGAGACTGACTTCAGGAACGTTCTCTCAGTTCAGGGCAGCTCTGCCTTGCTTATATATGTGATCATGCTACTTGTTATGAGGAAAAATCACATCAAAACCACCCCCAAACTATTGCTCTTACCATTTAGCCAGCACTGGAAGGCAAAATCAGTTTTTCATGACCCCCAACTAATTTCCCTGGGAGTCCATAGAAAGACTTGGGATTTCTCAGTGGTCTTTCCATCAGATGTAGCATCTGTCCAAGAAGAGCTTCCTGCTCTCTGGGGAGAGCATGTTCCCCCTTATTATGTGTTTCTCCTGATTTTAAGACTGAGCACCAAACTCTCCCTTGATTTTCTCAGTTATTAAACTAACTAATTAGCAATGAATTTGCAAGGTCCGGTAGTGGAAAACCCTGTGTTAGCATAGTGTACTGTTATCTAGTATGATGAATTGCAAATAATTGTCCCTTAAATATGAGTTTAACTCAATCATGATCTTTTGAGATCACTCACAACACATATTTGAATGAGACTCTAAGTATAGATAAAAGATTTAATAGAAAAAATGTTTGTGGAGTTTTATTTCAAGATTTTATATGCAAGACCTTGAAGGTGAAATGTACAGTTACGCAATCACAGGGCAAAGTTTTAATGTCCCTCTAATTGTGAACATGACCAGTTCTGTTCATTTACCTGAAGGAGGAAAGGCTGTTGAATTAAGTGAGCATTAATCTGGGCCTTGCAGCTCAGCTCCCTGCTTTTCCAGGCATCTCCTCTGTGACTATGTATGAATCATATATACCCAGATTCTGCCATTAAAATCTTGTTTAATCTCAGTCAGTTGCCTAAATCAAAGGACTAAAAATAACCCTATGAAAATAACCAAGGATATTTGATATCTCAGAATATTCCCTGTCCCACTTAAAAAAACATCTATATCTATAGCGTTGCTTACAAATGTCTCCTTGGTATTGCCTACTCTTGATCTGCTTTAATACAAAGCTCATTTCTTTCAAAACCTTATGCTACTCCTTACTTATACTTAAATCCTCATTTCTGTGTATCAGAACTAAAATCTTCCATGCTTTATTTATTTGCTTAAAAAAATGGCTGACTTTAAATAAATTGTTGCAAGAACGAAAGCACTTCCATCTGAGAAATTTATATTAATCAAGTTTAGGTGCTGAAATCAATGTGCTTCATACTTGAAGAGTTTATGTGAATAACTAATCAAAACTAGCACTAAAATTCAGGAAACTTACAAACAGCTAAACTCTTTGTAAGTAACACATAAAGTAACTATCTGACACATTTAAGCAAAGCCAAGTAGTAGAGGTTTTTTGAATAAATCAAATTCTGTTGATGGCAATAAACACAATTTTTCAAAATACAATAGAATATATTACTCCATAGAATTTTTCTGAGAAAAAAAGGACTAATTAATTTATTTGATTCAGCTTTATTTGATTGTCTTCACAAACTCCTGTTACAGCAGTTGAATGTGAAAATACTACATGCAAAAGATACACCCCAAAACAAAAAATACTTTGCCTGCACATCAATGCACAGCAATGACATTCTTTTCAAAATTAGGCTCTGGAAAAAGTGTTAGAGATGTTGAAAGACATGAAGTTTAAAAGCAGACATAACCTCATGTTTCCATATTTTTTGAACTTTATAATTCACAGTTCATATCTTCAGTAAAAACTTTCTTTTTCAGATTCAGAATACAATTTTTAAATTTCAATTTTATGTTTATGAAAAAATGTAAATACCTAGAAAAATTGGAATTCAGGACTTTCAAACAATTGAAATGAAATATTGTATTGGTCAATTACAATTTTCTGATTTATTACTGGATCATGCAAATTCTTGGAAATTTGATTTATTGTCTTGGTGCAAAAATTTATTTCAGACTTGAAATATGGGAGAGATTTTCTTCCTACTTTGCCTTCCTAATAACAGTTAAAATTGATGTTTTGTTTTTTTTCACTAGGAAATACCAGGTTTGATTTATTTGGCAGCTGGCATTCAAATAGCAGTTTAAATTCAGCAGCCTATTGCACAAATTTTGGAAAAGCATGTTTACCTTTGTCCATGTTCCATTTCCCACAACAGATTTTAAAATTTAACACATGTGAGTTAACAAGAGAAGTCTTTCTCTATTTCTTGTCAGCATTTTACAACAGAGTAGGATTGCTGTTTCTAAGACACAGAACCGAACATTTACTCTGGACTAAATTTGTTCAGCTGTAGCTACATCAGGCAAAACAAGAATCAGGACCTTTCCATCATTGTCCATTACAAGACATGGAGTTTGCACTATAACTTCATTCCCCACCACCTCTATAAGTGCCAACTCTGTTCCTTACTTGTGTTCACCTGCTTTTTAATTAGCACCTTGCAAAGCTGCACACCTGCAGCAGCTCTGTTCTCACTTCGCTGCACATTGCCCATTATGTTTCCACAGCACACCCTACGCAAAAATAATTTTGTCACTACATCATTACACCTCCTTCCCTTTCAGGGAATCCCAGCAAAAGTCACCTGCTTATAACGATGTTATTCTTGGGGAATGAGAGCTATTAATTTTTTTGTTAAAAACATTAAACCTTTTCACATAACAATCTTGCATATCCAATATCAGTTTTGCAACTGTTAAGATCAGTGTAAGGGGTTGAAAAAAAACCAAAACAGAAACACAGAGTTTTCTCTTTGGATCTCATTAGCACACATATCAAACCACAGCCAAAGGTTTTGAAATGTTCCCACTGTTGAAACATATAATTTTGCATTAGGTATATTTCTTGTAAAGCCACACCATCCCTGTTCTGTTGGGCTGATTGCTGCTGATGAGGGGTTCTATTACTTTTCTATGTTGCATCGCATTTTGTGTAAGTCACATGCACATACAAGCACATGTCACAGTCACCCATGAGCCCAGCTGCTCGTGAATAACTTAACTGAGAAGCAGTTCAGCAAACCTCAAAAACCATGTGAACTCCAGGGGAGTCTGATGCTTGGTCACATTTTGAACTGTGGTAAGGAACACTTTTCTTATGCATTTCCATACAGTGGAAGAGCTGTGCTCCTCTGAGTCTCTCCATATGACAAACATCCTGTCACAGAGTGTATTTTCCTCAGAGTCCCAGACAGGTGTGCACATGTACATTTGTGAGTGTATGTCTGCAGGAAGTGCAGAGAATGATAATCTGCCCTAATACTATTTAAATCACTGTGATTATAAATGATAAATTACATGCAAAATGGAACTTTTCAAAAATGTCACAGTGGTTTTATTTTTCCTCTCCACTTATTTGGTATGTCTTATTTAAGTAAAAATAGTGAATATTCTGTGATTTTCTTAACCCCATAAGGTCTGCAATTCTGTTGCTAAGCGATTACTTAGGTCTCTCTGAAGCAAGTAGGATAGGATGATAAGTGCTACCCAAGCAAAACTATCATGTATTACGATCATTTTGTGGTCATAATAATTTCACCAAAGCTAGCAAGGAGTTCTTAGGCAATTATATACTCTAAAAATCAGAGTATTGAAGTTTTTACAAAACACAATGGAAAATTATGGTGGGGAAGAAACTGTGATCAAAATTACTAAAATGAATATACCTACAAAAAAAAACAAGGAGCAAGGTTTATGTGGAATGACATTTTTTTACCTGAGCCAAATCCTTTGCTTAGCAGGGTGTGTTTGTGATACAGTAGTATATCACTGATATGTCAGATAAATTCTGTGCTGTTTACTGATATTTTTAGGAAAGGACCGTGCAACTGATCCTTGTAGAACAGAACAGTCTTAATTCATTTACTCTAGTGGGAAAATGGGACTAAGAAAATATACAGGCAATTTAAGAGCAAAGACATCAAGGAAATTGCAAAGTATTTGAAATCAGAGCTTTCAGCACTGAAAAATCCTTTAAAAATTAAAAAGCCTGTTGAGGGGTGTAAGTATGCAATAAAAGTTAACTGCCACATATTTATATGCAAAATCCACAGACATTTGCAAAGTAGAGATGATGTTGCATGTTTACAACTCAACAATAATCAAATATTAGTTTCACAGTATGCTTCTTCTAATAACATTTCTGTAGCTTAGGGTTAAAGGATTTCTGTCAATGAATACACAGCTAAAGCTCAAGTTGATCATTCAACATAAATATGTCTAATGATTCCATTTAAAATATTATTTTTAATAGTAAATGAAAATAAATGTAGAGTGAAAAAATTAATTAATTTGGAATTTATCAGTCGAAAATAGTACCTTTAGAATGGGAAAACTCCATTCTATTTCCTGTCCTAATTCTTGTTCTAACTTGCACAGAATATTTTGTTCCAATGATTGCACTACTTAGCAGATACATTCCTGCCCAAGAAACCCAGCCAAGCATTGAGATTAAATCTTTATTTAAATTATAAGATAAAAATAGTGCCATGTGCTTTTTTTTTCTCCACACCCTATGTTATTAAGACCTAGATATCAATCTCTGTAACAATGAATCTGTGATAGAAGCCAGAACTCTAAAATCCTGTTTAGAAAACACACATCATGTGGTCACAGAGTCACAGAATGGCTGGGTTTGAAAGGGACATCTTTTGGTCATCTGGTCTAATCCCTCTGCCCATGCAGGGCCATCTAGAGTTGGCCCATATTCAGGACCATGTCCAAAGAAATTTGAAATACCTATAAGAATGGAGACTGCACAGTCTCCATCACAGTGAAAAGTGTTTCCTGATATTCAGAGGGAACCTCCTTGTTTCATGTTGTGTCCATTGGCTCTTTCTCTGTCATTGGGCACCTCTGAAAAACAGCCTGTTTCTGTCTTCTTCATAAACTCCCTTCATATACTTACACACATGAACAAGAGCCCCCAAAGTGCCAGTTCAATATCATGTACCACAAAGTTTAGCTCAAACCTGCTTCATCACTTGATCCATGTTTAAAGGCTGGAGTAAGGTGCAGACAAATATTACAACACCTAAATCATAGACATCTGTCCTTGGGAAGGTGGGTCCTGATACAGGTAAACAGGTGGGACTTTTTAAACTTTATTTTTGTAACACTGCAAATCATCCTGACAGCCCCTCTACATGCCTTCTTGATTAGTCAGTAGAAAAGCTCAGTACCAGTTTAAATGTGGGCTTCTCCCTGTGTTTCCAGACACCCCAGAGAAGGAATAAAGTAGCTTCCAAATGGGTACTTGCCCATACTGTCAAGACTTCAAACACGGTTAGGGACAAAATACAAAAATGTCTCTGATGAGGCACTTCAGCAGTTATGCACCCTGACAAGGAAGCACTAACATGGAAACTGCCTGAAGCTGCCTGGTAGGATATGTTAAGCCCGTCCCATCTGGTGAATCCAAACCAGAGTCATCTCTTGGTTTTTGCCCCAAAACTAGCATGGGGTCATGCTTTGTAAAAAGTAGGAGGATGTAATTTTGGCATGCATGCAACCATTCACCTTTTCAATACCCTAATAGTTAGAATACTTAGAAGAAATTCTTGTCTTTAATCAATGATGCCTTCTTCTAAGGAAGTGTCCAGCAATCCAAATATAGAATTGACCAAGAGAGAGCACACTTTGCCTCTGTCTTATAGCTGGACAGCTATATAGCCAAGAGATAATATTTTCTTCACAAATATTTCTTCTATATCACTCTATTATTATTCATCATAAAAAAAAGTTTTAATTATACTAATCACATATAATTAAATAAATCTCCTTGTCAATCTACCTCTATTCTTTGTTCTTTCTTCAACAAATGCATTCTGAAATGTTTATATGAAGTCTGAGAAAAATTGCTTCTCATATGTCAAATACATTAATCCTATAGAAGACATAGATTATGTAAAGTACCACACACACATAAATACTGAAATGAATGTGCTTATTTTGCAGTGCCAATGCAAGTAACTCCTGTAATTTTTACATACAGCCTTGGGAATTACAGCATCAGTTAGCATCAATCAGAGGAAAAAATACAATAAATACCAATCTGTATAAAGAAAAATAATCTGCACTGTTCTGACCACTACTAAAATAAAATACAATGGGAACATAGGACATTTATATTTATATGACTTACAGGCTTAGAGACATAAAGAATTTAGGCTTTTAACTGGACTTGATTGATTAAAAATAATGTCCCAGTAATTACTCAAGACCTGTACTCTGAAATCCACATATAGTATCTATATAAAATATATTAGCAACAGAAGTGGGAGACTAGCTCTTAATAACCCATTTCTTGAAAGAGCTATTCTGCTAATGAAATACATGCCACATTCTCAAAATACATTTTTTCTCAAATGCTTTGTTACCCTCTATAACCCCAGGCGAGGGGGAGCAAGGGGGGGGATTAGATTTTGCAGACTCAGAGCTGACAATGAAAATTTCTGAGGAACAATTGAGTGTTCAGTCTGTTCAATCTTGCTCTTTTGGTTACACAATCTGGTTTCTGCATTGTAAATGGAAGATTTCATAGTCCCGGTTTGATTGAATTCTTATACCTTCAGGCATAAAAAAGACGCCTTGAACAACAGTGCAAATAATTTCACAATTTATGGCAACCACAATTGACTACAAGATACTCACACACACAAAGATGAGAATTTTTCTCTCAAGAACACAGCAAACCATTCTCCAGCACAGTAACACTTGAATCTATTGAATGAACTCATAATTTAAAAATGTGATTCAAGTTTCGCTGGTATCTCTGAAAAACTTGTGAAGAAAATATGTCTAGCACCTACCTGTGAGTTTTTTGATATAACAGACTATGTTCTTGAGAACCTGTGAATTACAAAAATTTTTACAGGCACTTTTCCTTGTTCCTTCAGCCTCAATATGGTTTTAGTAGGCCTGAAAATGTACTGGTATATCCAGGTTCCCCTTGAAAATAAATGCAGTTTGGACAGATCTAGTTTTTAGGCTGGTGTTTTACAGCTTCTCTGTGAAATGTTTTCTGGATGTTCTTCATATTATAGTTCTGCAGAGTCATAAATACAGAAGGGAAAATGATAATGTAAAAATCCATGGATTATGGGAATATTCATACAAACTTTCTGCCAGTCAGTAGCAGAGCTGACTGCTGCAACTGGCAAAAACTGGGTATGGTTCTCCCAGGTTTCAGCCATACACACCAAAATGGTGTACTCACATGCTCTCTGTACGAAAGTCATTTTAAATCAGTTACCTTGGTCAAAGGAAAAATAAATTTTATTTTCAGTAACATAGAGGCACACAATGAAAAAAAAATCCATAGATATCTATATGTAGCATTCCAAATGCCTATAAAACTCATCTCTAAATCTCCTCAAAGACTGCTGATGGGTTAATATGTAATTAAAATATAAGAGTTTCTGTGATTTTACTGTTTGGGAGGATGATTATTTTCTTTCATTATTTTCTTTACTGTTCTTACAGTGAAAAACTATTTTGATAAGAAGAAAGGGGCAAACAAAACAAAAAATTGATTTTATCTCAGAGTATTTCCTCATATATGAAACTGTTGTAATGAGTTGCTTATTCAGGCAGAACATATTTTATCTCTCCCTGTTTAAATTAGTGGTATTAATATCTATTGGGTCAGCTAAATATATAATTGCAAAGTGTACAGATCTACCCAAAGTTTGGGGTTTTCTTAATAAAGGAAAATGAATTATAGCTTCACTGGTCCTTTAACACTGTAGATTCATGTTCCCTACACACCAGTGTGTTGGGGAAGTGTAAGATGAATTGTGTCTCCAGAAAAGCAAAGTATTTCCATATTTCAAATCTGTGAAGTTTTATGGATGAGAAAACAAGAATAATCACTGCTGCACGCATTTGTGTCAGACAGCCTCATGGATACATATTTCTGCTGCTGAAATCTTTATTTTTTTAATGTGCCAGATTATTAGATCATGCACAAGGCAAAGTACTTGAATTAATATCTGCTAAGCCAAAATAATTGTGGCCGTTGTTCCCTCTTAGAGGTCTGTTTGTGGGAATTTATTGTTCCTGAAATATAGCTCTAGTCAGAAAAAGGCCATATCAATTATTTCAAGGTGTCTCCTAAGAAAATGAATTTACATATTACCACAACAACAGCTGAACAGATGTAGAAAGGGTATTTTTTGGGAGTGGGCTAGTTGAAAAATATTTTGAAATGAGAAGGCCACCATTTTGTTTCTGTGAAAAACAAAGAAACACAGAGGGTTCTACTGGAGCAGCACAGAGGCTGAAATGAGCTTTTTGACTACAGAGCAGACAAATAAACAAACAGAAAACCCAAACAATCATTTGCATGTCCCTGTTCAGAAATGCCTCCCAGCTGTATAAATTCCTATGGGAGCTTCTTAGAATATGTGCAATGGAAGAAATAATCAGTGTTTGGTTCAGGTGCTTGCTGTGGACTTTATTGTTTATAAATAAACCAATCTATTTGTTTGTTTATTCCTTAATGTACTGTGCCTTAGAGCAAAACCTGATTAAAAATGTCTTAGAAATTAAGTATATGTGTTTCTATGAATGCTAAACACATTTTATAGCAGTTATTAAATCAGTTCAGATTTAGTAGATAACTGTTTTAGAAAAAGAAAAAATTGTGGGAGGGTTTAATAATCCTATATTAAATGATGCAATTCCATTAAATTATGTGGAAAATTACATAAAGAAGAGAGTCAGCCGAGCCGAATTTCTCATACATTAAAATCCAAGTGTAGAATTTTTTTGGTGTTTAAAAGAAACAATAGAATTATTATGTAGAGGTCATTTTTCATTAAAATGCTATGTATGTTAATACTTACTGCAATGGATTAGAGGTGTTCTGTTGTTTAAAGAAGAAAAGAATTCCTACTGACTGAGAATTTAAAAATACATCTGTCATGCATATAAGGCACGGACTATGAGTCCATAATAATATGCATTGCCATGAAAATGTTGTAACAGCTGTAAGGAGTTGTGCTGCCAGTTTGCCAAATGAAAAACAAAACCTATTTCAAAGCACAGAGGACTGAAAAATAGAGCAGGCTCTGGCATGCACTATGCATCACATTTTATACTTGGATTGGTCAAATGGATACTTGCTCTTACTTCACACAATTTCACTGAATTAAGATTTCTGAAGCAGTGAAATAAAGGAATAATAAAGAGCATACAGACTCACAAGGAAGAATATTCAATATTCATTTCCTCCACAATTACTGAAATGTGAATATAGCCATTTACACCAGCTGGAAAGATGCTATACCTTTATTAGGCCTTTTCCTCTGAAAAATTTCTTTGGACTTAGATGGAAATTTATAATTCTGCTTTGCTTCTGTAAATGTCATTTAATATGGTAATCACAGAATATTGCCTATTTTTTCTGGCATTGTTTTTGCCATTAGAGGTCAGCAGTATTGTAGAAAATTTATCAGATTTTACTGTATTTCAAAATAAAGACTAACAGTATGAAGTACTTATTTTAAATACTTTCAGAGAAAGATAAAGCAAGAATGCAGGAAATTCAAATAAGTGCACCAATAAACAAAATCACACTATCACTGTAACTGAAATATCCCGCTGGGATGTAATTGTCCTCTAATGACTGCAACAGTCTGCATAATTTTAGCTTAAATTTCAAGTAAGATCTACATTCATCCCTAAATATTAGACTGAGGCCATACTTTTTTTTATGCAATGTCCAAAATAATGCAGTGCTACTTATGTAACATCAACCAATACCTATCCATGGAGGTTCAAACTGCTGATGAATGACAGTGAGTGAGTCCAACAACTGCTTTGCCTCACCTGTCACATAGAATCTACTGTCCCAATCTTAAATTTCACCTTTTCCTTTTATTAAAGAAGTTTACTTTTAAGCTACAGTATTTTTTTTAATTTCTTCAATATAAAAATTTAAGCAGAGCTTTTATTCAATAGCTAAAAACTTTGATATGCCATTTTTCCCACCTGGTTTGTGCATGTCAAGGTCACTACAACTGGTACCTTGTGGAGATGTAACACATCTCTTGCACTATTTATTTAAGAGAGCAGGGGGAAGAATGGAGAAAGGAGTGAGGGGGAAGACTTCTCCATTAAACTTTGCAATAAAATAGAATTAGGATTTGCCTTGTGTAGAAATACAGCTCTGTGCTTATTTAATTAGAGACAGTATTATATTTCTCAAGCAGGTAGAAAATTGAAGTTACAGCAGCCTACCTTCATCAGCGCCTTTTCTACCTTAGGGATTTATTTTCACTTCTTGTTCTCTGACAATGAATTTTCTTTTTTTTTTTTGTTTTTGTTTTTGTTTTTTGCACCAACATGGAGTGCTGTTACATCTACTTTATTCTGTGCTGAAAGCAATTTGGAGAAGCAATATAAATCAAATGTCATCTCGTAAGAGGTAACAAAATAATGAAACAGTCCTCTTCTACCCAAGGACTTTTTGCCACACAGACATAATTTCTTTCCTTTAAATATCTCTTTCTGTGATTGCCAAATCAGCAGGCTAAAACCTTAGAATCCAGAAAGACAGTTATCCCTATACCATAAGCCAGTCACCTTTCACCAAAAGAGAATTAGAAAAAAGAGATCGATTATCAGCTTGGCAAAAGGGCATGTAGAAAAACTGTGGAACAGCTTGGGATGATTCCTGTTACATACACAGGTTTAAAGAATGTTCTTATGGCACTCCTGTTACAGAGCTCAGGAGTGGCAGCATACTATTGTTCAATTACTAAATTTTGTAAGAGGAGTTCCTGTGCTACACAGTTAAGTCCCCAAGTACAACTTCTTTGAAATAGTCTTTTGAGCTACATAACCAAAGTGTCCCTGTCTGTGGTCTTGCATGACTGAATAAAGACAGCTTAAAGCTGTAGAAATATTTGGAAAGAATAATCAGCAAAAGTTGCAGAACACTATTTGTTAGAAGACTGGAATGCTAGTTGGATAGCAACGAAGAGCTAATACAGAAGTAGCCAAAATACCAAAAGACAAACAAAGAAACAAACAAAAAACCACCCCCCCCAAAAAAAAACCCGAAAAAGCAAAGCAAACCAAAACCAAAACAGAAAAAAACAAAAACAAAAACAAACCACAAAAAACCCCCTGTATTAAACCCGTATTTAAATGTCCAGATAGTTGAAAATGTAAAAATGTGATAATTCTGGTCATTAAATTTCTTATTTTGTCAAGAACTGTTAAGAAATACACACACATATACATATATATGTATATTTATATATAAGCATATAAATGTAAGCATGAACGTAGAATGGAAGGGAACTCTGGAGGTCCCAAATCAATGAAGTTCTGAAGTGGGAGTGGTTGCTCTGATTTCATCCAGCCCAGGTTAGAACAGCTTCATGGGTGGAGAGTTCAGAATCTCTCCAGGCAGCAGGTCTGGTCTTATGTTCTTAACCTCTCTGAATCTACAGACATGTACTTATTATTCATCTGTTACTGAAATATAAGACCTTTATGGCAAAGAAAAACCATCACTGTTGTCATGGGTCTTTGCTTTATAATGCATTGTTTATTTATAGAGAGAGCAATACAAACTGAAGAAACTAATAGACACTATATAGGAAAATCTTTCTTCCTGTAGTTAAGAGTGGAAAGATTTGACCACAGGAGCTGGTACTCAAATTTTACCAGGTACTGACAAGAATGAAAGCTTTGCAATCAGCTCTTTTTATCTAGCACAGTATAATATCACACTCATTGCAAAACTGGTCTCCAGTATCACAAAGGCACCTTGAAATCCATGTTCCTCTGAGCTAAAGAAGTCCCTGCAATACTAGCAGCAATCTGTAGCAATAGTCCAGATACACACAAAAATGCTCTGGGACAGTCTAACCTGGATTCACAGTCATGGCTTAAATTGAGGCTATTTTTGTTCAAATTGCCCATCAGTCTATTTGCGTGCGCAGTAAAAGAAAACAGAAATAAAGGAAAATAATTAAAACAAAACCCAGAAAAGTTATATAAAATAAAATTTGGAGGGTTGTATATGATCTTGATCCAGAAAACTTGGGGTTTGCATGGTCTCTTTGAAGGGGCAGAGTGGAAATTTATCTACACGCTATCAGTGTGTAGGTGTCTGACGACCATGATGAAAGGGAATTTATTTTTAAAACAACTTGCTGTCAAAACTGGCATATGTAATTGGATCAGGGACTATGTAATTACAAAGCCTTATGACATACGCTAGCACAAAAATATCTATTAGAGTGATATTATCCCTTCTTAATTCATCAGGATGGCAAGAGTTTTTGCCTAAAGCTTTCTGAATAGCTTCCAATACAAAGTTAATCATGTTTATCATCTATTTCAGAATTAGCTGGATTTGTATTATATTGTAACACAAATGTTTTGAAAATATTTTGGAAAGCATTTCAAAAGACAAACTTAATCCAATTCTGTCTGGCAGTGCATCTACATGCTGAACCTTGAAAAACCACATTACTGCATGAGTCAAGTTTCTCTCATCCTTTCACCTAATTTTGTTCTCTGATTTTTATGCCAGTTATAAGCCTAGAAATATTTAGAGTCAGTGCAATGTTTAATAGAAAATCAGTATTCTATTCTAATATATTCATTAATTTAAATATTTTCTTTTATACACACACAGAGTAAGGAAAAATTTTCACATAAACACACTTTAATTTTGATGTTAGTGAAAGATACAGTTAAAGACTTAGATGACTTAAACACACTCTGAGTACCCTATTACTGATTTTTGTTCTTCTTGTGACTAGAAAAGTGCATTTAGAAGTGTCAAGACCGAGTGGTTCTTTTTGTTTTTTCTCTCAGGCAGCTGCAAAATTACACGAGAAGGAAAAAATAATTGAGAGTGCTATATTGAGAGATGTGCATGTTCGTGCATGAAGTTCAAACAAAATATGCTGGCAACACAGAACAAAGTTCACCGGCTAATTCCAAATACATTCTTTGAGTAATTTTTCAGAAGGCAGTAATCACAGAGTCAGCATAATAAAGGCTCTTTCAATAAGTAAACTTCTAAAGGAGCTAAAAATTCCCTTGTCTTGAAACCTGGATGCAGTGCCAAGCCCCTGCCAGCACACTGCCTTTCTGGGTGTCTGCTATGGTCTGTATGCCTGCTACGCTGCTCCACAAGATCTCCTGACCTGCTTTTTTTCTGCTTGTTTGGGTCTCCTGTGCAATTTCTTTCCTCTCCATGCCACACACCTTGGAGAAGAGTGGGTCATCTACTCTGTCAGGCTGCATCCTGATTCCTGTTAAGAGTTCCTTTGATTAACAAGGATTCTCCTTGTACCCCACTTCTGAAGGGCAAGTCATTGCAGAAAATTTTGAGCTGCTGGAGTACTCTCGTTATATTTCCAGGTCTATGGGTGTGGTCTGGGAAGTGAATGCATCTCGCACTGGCAGGATCAAAATATGCAATTTAGGTTAACCCCCTTGAAGACCACAAAAAAACAACCCTAATGCAGAACTCCAAAAGGAGAAGGAAGCTTGGAGATGTTCTCACGTGGTAAGCCACCACCATAAAAATTAGAGAATGTGACTGATGCCATCAGGATTCAGTCCCGCTGGAAACGCTGATATAACAAAGTTAGAGTTACACTGGGAGAGGCGTATCATAATATGCAAATTTATGCTAATAGAGTTTATTCTGGTACTAAACTGGAAGGAATAATGTGTGGAAATATGTATGTACTTAAACAGTCACCCTAATATCTTAACAGGATGACCATGAACTGATCAATCTCGTACCTTTGATGTGGTCTACCTGCCTCTACCACACAGCTGTTTTCTAGATGACAATCTACACATCATGAATTCAAACTTCCCTCTATTTTTGAGTATATTTTGCATAAATTTTTATATATTCTTAATGTGCAGTTTCTTAGGTCTTCCTGCTTTAATCGATGCAATAGTAATTAGACCAAAAAAAGAGTATCTGGTGGTATAGATCCACTTTACATCCACAAAGAAAACTTAAAGCCAAAACACATACACAAGAGATGGAGAGCAGCTCTACAAAATGCTTTTCAGTAATTCTTCATAGAATAACCATAAAAAGCATTAAGTGTAGAGATGGGTGAACACAGCTGTGGATTCTTCTGTGATCCTGTATCAAGGGCTGTTCTGTGGATAATCCTTTTAGAAATGCTCTTTGGCCTGAGCCAGCATGTGCCAAGTTTCTGAATCAATCATGACATTCTGCCTTGCCCAGATAGAAGCCAGTCAAGAGCTAATGCGATTACATGGCCAGGAGAGTTTTTAACAGGAAAATGGTTTAGAAACTTGCAATTGGATTTGAACTGATAATTCCTTGATTGAAAGGTAGCTTTTCATGTAGTGATGCTGAATGACTATTTCTAGCAATGAAGACAGGGGACAAAAGTAAAAAAATATTTGGCTTTCTCTTTTTTTTTTTTTTTTTCCTTAAAGCTTCAGTTTGTTGTACTTGTCATTTGGTTTAAAAGTCATTTAGAAGTCAAACATTTCTCTGAATACAAAGAAAGATCCATTTGGATGCAGTGAACATATGCTGATTTTTAGATATTGAAGATTAGATTGAAGATATTTACTGTAAATGGGCTGTGAGCTTTGCAATCCACATTGCAGCTCTATTAGAACAATCAAAGATATCCAAGAAAGTGTAATTATGGTATAGTGAAGATTATCCTATTTGCAGCTGAAAATTGCTTATTAACTGCATGTGAAAATGTAAAATATTATATCCTAGTAGTTCTATTCTATTTCATTTTAGCAGAATTAATTTTTTCTCAATAGCCAAAATTCATTACTTAAGACCACAGGCTGAATGCAAATCACACTAATTGGCTAATTGTACCATTTCATTCAAATGAACATCAACTTATTAAACACCAACTTGTTGACCGATTTCCCTGTCACAGGTCATTTCCCTGCAATTTTTTCTGAGTTTACTATGGAAAGACAGGAAACAGACCGTGAAACCTGAAAGTTTTTCCCTCTGAACACAAGGGCCTATCCCAACATTGAGTTTTAACTTCTTACTGTTGAGTCTCACTTCTTACTGATCAAGCACAAATTGCAAACTTGATTGGAGCATTTAGAAGGCACTGTAAATCCAGAAAAAGAAGCAGTATGAGGACGACCCAATTGAAAACTTACAGAGCCCACATTTGCCTATTCCTTTTGCCTATCACAAACAGCACTTCAAATGGAAAATCTTGGAACTTTTCCTGAGTCATCTTACTACCATTTATCAGTTAGCAAGTACTTGATAATTTCAGTGAATCAATATTTAACTATTTTTAGTCCTTCTGCAACTGTAAGCACTTGCATTTTACCTACATTTCTAGCCGTGAGAACCTCTTAGGGAGTTAGCTGGCTGCCTGTGCTCTGAGGAGCTTTAGTCCTTACATGTACTTAGGCTGATGCTTGCCTGACTCAGTATATCCAGGCTATGGTGGAACATTTTGGCTTCACTGCAGCGTGATACATAGAGGAAACCCCTCATATTAGGTTCCATTCCTATCTAAGTTGCATTTGTCTATTGTCCTTCATCACTGGAGAAAACTAGACCTGTTTTTCTATGGTGGCATTTTATCCATCTCAGCATTCCTTGCTCTGCTACTGAAATTAATACTTCTTTCTTCAATGAGTTTGAGACAAGTATCTTTTCCCCCACATTTTTATGCAGGGTTTTTAATACTACTTATTAGGTTCTTCTCTTTTTAACTATTGCCATTAAATTTATTGTTGGCAAAGAGGCTGGATTTTTTGCATTAAAAACTGATATACTCATAATTTTTTTTTTAATAATAAGACAAACCCCAAGAGTACCTTAAAAAAACCTGGAACCATACCTCTTATGAATATACCATGCCTACATCCATAAATGCTGATCACTCTCCTTACAACTTCATTAGTGTATCTGAGCCATCTGAAGTGCCAAAATAATGTATGGCCAAAGATTCAGCCAAACACATGTCAACTCTAAGTGTTTTTATTGATTTGCATCAGACCTCAGACTACGTTCAAACATGACTGATAAAAATGGGTTACCTCTTCTTAAGGAGGGGAAGGTAGCAGCAATGTGCAGGACTTTTCCTCCCGGACCATCACTGCATGTTGCCTCAAGATATAATGGGAGAAATGCGAGCTCAAACTGAACAGGGTAGGTGGGTAATGTTTAAGAGAAATTCATGAGATTTAAACCTCATCAAAAGTTTCAAAGGGCTGGTTCACATCCAAGAACTCCGTTTTGAACTGTGCCAAAACAAAAAAGGGATCTAAAAATAAGACTCTGCATTGTGTCTACCATCATCTCCCTTGTTCTATTTTTTCCCAAATAAAATTTCAATGATACAATCCATTAGGAAACAAGGAAAATGAAGGAGTTTTTAGACCCTTTCCCAATGAACAAGGAGGTGATTCTAATGAGAAAGGGTAAGCAGACAATTGATTTACAATCCACATAAGCCAAAGGAAGAAAGAAAATAAGTCAAGTCCCTCTGCCCTCCTGGCTTTCATAATTTGTTAATTTAAAAAAAAGAGAAACAACCAAACAAAACAAAAAAGCCCCTTTAACTAAATTAGGTTGGTTACTGAGGATGCCTGTTTCCTAGTTCATCTTAATAATTTTTATTTTCTTAATTAATTTTGAGAATATTAACATGAGCTTTAATGTTGAGGTTCCTACTTTTTTGTAATCAGATTAAGTAATTTCAATGTCTTTCATGTGTTTTCTAGTTCTTCTTTCAACTGCTTTCATAACTGCTTGCTTCTATTTATATTTCTTCTACCGCAAAGCCAATGTCACTAAGATACTTCTGTTCTTGCTCATAATAAATCTGCTATTTTTGGAAGGAGGCTCAGCACCATTTGTGCTGATTAATTGCTTTCATGTCTTTCATCTTGTCTTCCAATTTCCATCTCTTTTATTTTGCATTAACCCCTTCCATTCTCTGGATGGACATCTAGTGGAGCCAGGCTATCACGATGCTGACAGCTCCCTAAAAATAGCCAGAGATGCTGGAATATTTCTGTGTCACAGGCTGAAAAAAACACCCCCATCTTCTTGATACAAACACATTCACAGATAAGCTGTGATGAGTCCCATGTTTTTCTTTCACACTACTTGTTCCAGCCTAATTGAGCAATGGCAGCAGAGAGACATTTTTCTCCTAGCACTCATCAAGATGTAATAACAGGGTTCCTATTGTTAAGCAGGCAAGCCTTGCTTTTGTTGGCACCAATAAGAGTTTTAATGTAAACATCGGCCTCAAAAGACAATATACTCATAGTTAACAGAATACAAAAATGTCTAATAATAACAACATGCCTTAATTTTTAATTCTATCACATGATTCTGAAATTGTCAGTATTTTAAGCCATAAACTTAACATCATAACTTAAGTTAGAGGAATCCTATAAAAGACATAGACATCAGAATACAAAGTGGATTTCCCACTCATAAAGCTTGTTTAAAGTGAATCGTGAAAACAGCCAGAGCCTTGCCACAAAGAAACGGATGTAAAAATAAAGGTCAGAAACCTGGCTGTCTGCCTCTGCCTTGGCCAGGAGAACCAGTCCAGCAAAAACATGGAAGCAGCTCACTTTTTGCTGCTTCCAAGAACAAAGGGACAGAAAGGGTGACATTGACATGTCACATGTAACCCAACACAGTGCCTCCTGTTCTTTAGTATTAGCTATCAGACTTCATTTATTTTACTCCAGGCCTGCAGGTGTGCAAAACACTCCGGGAGCTCCTAGGCCACAATTCCTTTCAGCATGATATATGCTGTCTCTACTCTACTTGTAACAACAGACCTCAATAAAAGATTTATCATTATTTATATATAAGTATTAGTTGTTTAATAGTGTAAGTCTACCTATTACATCTTTCTACAAGACAGATAATTTTAGGGGTAGTTGGAGGTGAAAATAAGCTTTGGTATACTGGCCTTCTCTCTCCTGGTTGCAGAAAATTAATGGAATGAAAATGCCACTTGATATTTAGTCACTACTATTGTTTTCATCCACCAGAGCAAAATTATACCACAATGAAATGCGAGGCCAGAAATGAGTTTAAAAAGCAGCTCTAAAATGTCAAACTTGTACACTTAACGCCAGTTAATTAGACCCATGCTCATA
The DNA here is from genome assembly GCF_028551555.1 of Melozone crissalis. Classification (NCBI taxonomy): domain Eukaryota; kingdom Metazoa; phylum Chordata; class Aves; order Passeriformes; family Passerellidae; genus Melozone; species Melozone crissalis. The sequence goes on along the minus strand of NW_026535791.1, from coordinate 52,440,753 downwards.
CACATAACAAGCCTGATCACCAGTTACTGAGTTCACAGGACCTCCACTGAGCCAAGTGTCTGATTTGCAGATTTCAGTTCTGGCTTCCAGAGCACTGTCCGAATGTAAAGTTTTTCAAAACCTTAGTTTATTAAACAAGTCATCAGTGGCCTGACAACAATTAGCCACAAGATCCACAATATCATTAGTTCAAGAGAGGCTGGTCGTAATGATGTTAATTTTTCTATTGTTCACATGAAGCCAAGGGTGATGATGGCCAGATATAATCTATCTACTTTGCCTAAGTCTTAGGGCCAGAGAAAGTTTATAATATGATTACAGACCTGAGAACATTGGTGCATTATCTCAGATGCTTCTTTTTAAAATGCCATCTTCCAGATTCATGATTTATATTTAAAATGCCTCTAGTACCACGGTTGTAAAGCATAAAATGACTGTGGAATCAATGAAGCAATGTCTCTCTGAGTTTACAGTGTGGAACAATGGCTTGAAATAGCACAAATTGCCTTGTATTTCCTGGGGGGATGTTATTGCTGAAGTCTGGTGACAATTCTCTTAACATCAATTATTCCACTACTGATTCTACAGTGTCACTACTAGGTAATGATCCAATCATCCACGCTGGATGTACCAACAGCTTTTGGCAAATGTTTGCTGTGTGAGTTTAAAGATATTCACTGCATTTCATGGTGCTTACCATACAATATGAATGCAATTTTTGTAAGAAGGCAGTGTGTACCTGTTGTATTTAAATTTAAGTGATGGCCATGTGTTTATACTGCACCAGAAGAGGTTACTGCTGGCTCCAGGGAGACAGCACATAAATCTTCCTCACCTCCCCAGAAAGCTTTCCAGCTTTCTAATATGTAATGAATACTGCAGCATAAATACAATGTGCCACAGTAAACTTTCTGTTTTCTGACAAATTTATGAGCGTGCTTTCCTCAAGAAAAGTTGAATAGATTACTCTGTTGTTGGGAGAAAAAAAGAAAAAACAGAAATAGCATTATTTACTAAAAACAGATGCTGCCACCTTCTTGAAAAATAATTTTGTTTCATTTGTTTAACATAAGAAAAATAGGGAGAAAGGATGGAGCAAGCAATGTAGAATAAACTGTAGCCTACCCTCTGAAAGTTGTATTTGGCACACAGACAATTCACTAACCATTTCTTAGTAGTGATAATTAGCAAGTCAACTTCTGTCTGTTTATTGGTTTTCCCGTTCAGTTGTTTTAGCTATCATGGTACATTCAATCATTTTCTTTCTTCCCACGCAGTAAATTTACCAGCACATGAATTATTCTGGCACTATTTATTTATTTATTTTTTACTGTCTGCAGGGTTTTGATGTAGCTATTTTTGTAACATGAGTGAAATTGCGTTTACACAGAGTATTTTTGATCGTTTGTCTCGTCACATCCTTTACAACCCTAATACTTGTGTTTGGTACATTGAATGAAGTAGTATACAAGTTAAATATAGTCACCAAAATAAAGTACTGGTTCATGATGGGAGCAGACTTGTGGGATTACAATTCCACTCCCATGGTAGCAGCATACCCAGAGGGCAGAGAGATGTTCAGATGAAAGAGGAAGACAATAAGTTTTGGATAGGATAGCTTTTTACAGCTTCCAGAGAACAGTTCTTTTTTTTGGTTTTTCTTTTTTTTTTTTTGCTAGTCTGTGTTTCTGATTTACCTTTATTGTCACAACAGCTTTAAGGACACATTATGATAGATGTTCCCCCAGTTGTGTACACAAGAAATGTTCATGAAAAATTAATGTTGCATTCTGCAAATGTTGAGGCCTCCAGATAACAGAAAACCACTTCTATTGCCCCTCTTCATGAGACACCATTTTTCACTAGGTGTCTTTCATTTTATTTTCCTCATCTACACTCTTACTTTCTACTTGTTCTTACATTTTAAAGGAAATTTTAATGAATTTCTGCTATCTCTTCAATCAATCATGTTTTTTCTTTTCTTTCCTGTTTTTTTTTTTTCTTTCCTTTTTACTGAGGGGGTATGATGAGGGACTTTTTTCCCTAAGTGTACAGATAGATTGCTTCTCTTGTCCATGATGCTAGGAGGGCAAATCAAGGAAAAGTAAAGGATAAAGAGCACAATTGAATCAAAAATACGTGCTTCGCATTCACAAATACAATCAAGATGCACATTTCAAGTGCAACTAGTAAAAACTCTGTAACTACAGCAATAAAGCTGTAAGAAGAATACAAATCAGCCACTAAGGCAAAATTTTTCTGCCAGGCAGAGTGCTCTGGTGAAACTTGAACGAGAAAGCAGCTTGTAAAACAAAGTTTCCGCTTCAGCTTAAAAAATGCAACAGTTCAACTGCAGAGAGATATTTATCAATGATAATTCATACTTTTCACAGGCAATTTTACATTGCTGAATCTAAGGTCAAGGCAAAGAATAGTCCAGGCTAGAAGAACTCGGTGGATAAAATCAAGCTGTCAGGAAAGGTCGAGGAATTAAATTAAGGTCAACTCTGCCATCTTGATTCAGTCTCCCACCATATCATCTGTATTAGCATTGATGTTATTACATGTTCATTATTCTTTGGCTACATACAATGAATAATTGCAGTACATAGTGTAGATTGTGTTTATTTAATAGAGATAAAGGCAGTAATTTTTCAAAGCCTCCAGCTGCTGTAAAAATAAAACTTAAGGCACTATGATGAAAATCACCTCCATTACCAGAGCAGACCCATGGGACCAGGTCCTGGGTCATGCAAATAAAGGTAATACTTTAACATAAGACATAAGCCTCTGCTTGGTACCTCTTAATTTTGAGTACTTGGAAACTTTTTATTTCCTTAATGTGTCATTGTCTGCATGTATTTTCTTAAATGCAAACTGAAGCAACACAAAATAAAACAGAAACTGTTGTATCATGGTGATGGTCAGTATAGGTCATCAGTAGAAGGCTGATGACATCCAATGTGTGTCTACTTCGACCCTGATTTCTGAAGAGGAGCACATGACTGCAGTCACAAAGCCTTTTGCAGTCTTTACCCATTACTTTCCTCCTTCTCCAATTTTTCCACAGCAGGCTTTTCCCCATGAGCGACCCGGGTTTTTCCTTTTCAATTCTTCTTGACTCCATAATGATGATATCCCTCTTTCAGCATCTCACTCCCAATTTGTTCATTTTGTCTCAACACATCCCTAATAACCTGATTTGTCCCTGATGATCCTGGCTGACAAGTTTGGGTTCCTCCCTACGCTGGCCCAGGTCTGCTGGGCTCAATATCAGTCTCCTCCTTTGCTTTCAGCTGACAGTCCAGGGCTTTCCACCTCTGTATTTGAGGCCAGAAGTCAAAGACAGGTTTTCATAAGACTATCCTCTGTTTCAGAGAAGAGGCCTAATACAGAGGCTTTCTCTCTTTATTAACTCCACAGAATTTTCCAATTAAATGGCTTTTTTATCTTGCAAGCCTAATTCTAGCTGGTAAATGCATCATCTAGAGTGCCTGGGCAGTGAGAGCAATGATGGGAGTTCCCTTATTTATCCTGTGATAGAATCTTAAGATTTTACTGATGAAATCTGGTTAATCTACCAAGTGGGGGTGTATGGCAGTCCTTCAAAATCTAAAATGGCTGGATTTTGAAAGGGACAGCAAAAGATGAGGGAAATTCAGCACAGTGCACTACCTCTATTTTTACAAGAAAATGTGCAAAAATGAACATTGTGAATATTGCTACTGTATTTAAGCAATTAGCCATACATACATAGGTGGAGTGACTGTAAGAAATAAATTTTAGAGCATTTTAAGGATAATCCCTTCTTATTACTTTCATGCCCTATTACTACTGAATGTATTGCTTTTAAAATATTGGTTATTTATCATTTAATGTCCCTAATGTTTTCTTCTACATGACAGAAGTTAATGGTAAAATTATCCTAAATATGTATGTTAATGTGATCTTTCCCCATATCTTATACAATAACAGTGCACTAATACATCACTTATTCCATAAAGACTTCCAGTCTATGAAACTATCATTTTTCCATTTATTCAGAGCAAAGCAACAATTGGATCCTTGTATTAATTACAACCCTGGCTATGCACTGGTGCCTTCCATTGTAAAGTGCTAATTCTTGAGTGATGGTGTCTCAATAATTCATGACTGATATTCACTTGACAGGGAGATGTAAGCAAAATTTTCTTTTTACACTGAAAATATTTAAGAAAAAGAAGGCTCTAGAGTTCAGATTTTCAGCGAATTTTCATGAACTTAAGTCTCTCTGATATTTATGGTGTGTGGGGTTTTTTATTTAGAACATTATCTGATCAACAAAGGTATAATGTCATATGGATGTATTTATATTCAACTAAATTAAAATTTATTTCTGATAATTTCCACATTTGATCATCATGATTCAAATAAGATTGATAATGTATCACTCACAAGAAGAAATTTTATTTAAATGATTCATTTATAAGTTGAATCTGAAGGTAGGCAGTCAAGTGGAAATTACTTAATTTTAAATTTTGAGCATCAATGTGAACTCCCATAATTACAAAAATTTTCAAATACCATGACGTAACTGAGCTATGTAATTTCATACTACACACTCAGTGTATTTTCCATCTGATTACATGGTTTCTGGGGGTTATACACTATATCCCATGATTTATTAGAAAAGCTGGTAAGAGCAAAGGAGGCATAAAACTCACTCATGTATTCCACCACTACATTTTCCATGTCTTTGAGCTAGTTTTGTAGGTCCACTTTGAGTCATGTCAACCTCCTAAGGAGGTAAAATACTCTCCAAAGTCCAAAGTATTACTGCCATTAATCAAAAAAAAAAAAAAAACCCAAAACAATAAAAGCCCAAAAAAACCAAAAAAACCCCAAAAAAACAACAACCCAAAAAAATCCCACCACAACGAACCTGGAAATATTAGAATGGTGTAAGAACAAAAAAGTTATGAAGTTTATCTTCCCCTACTGAAGAAGGCTGGACCACTCTTAATGGAGGATTTTCTACACTCTCTTTCAAAGCCTCTAATAATAGAAACCCTATTTATACACTAGGCAGCTTGTTCATGTTATTAATTATCACTGTGTTTTAAATGTTTTCTTTTCCCATTTAACATAGCCCTCTCTTGTTGTAAATTTAGTCAATATTGTCCTTGTGCTATGCTGGACATGGAAGTCAGATGAAAACCACAATGCAACAACTTGTATATACTGGAGGATTTACCCTTAAACACTCTTATTTTCCTAAATTAACTCAGTGTTTTCAAATCATCTTCTGAGATCATACTGTCTAATTCATTTGGCATTTCTAGCTTACCCTGAACTTATTCTAACTTGCCTATATCATTCACAGAGAATAATTCCTAAAAGTAGACATGCTATTTTAGCTAAGGCCCCACCAGATCTGGAAAAAGCAGAAAAACTACTATCTGTATTATGTACAACACAGCTGCTAATACCTCCTAGAATGCAATTTGCTTTTTATTTAACCACATCAAACTATTGATTTACATGTATTATGCTGCATATGCACCTCTTCAAAATGCTTCTCTGCAATTCTTCTGCCTAAAGAGTGATTTCTTATTTTGTCTTTGTGATTTTTTTGGCTTTGGATTGATTTTTTTTTTTTTGATCCTCTAGTGTCTTACTATGAATATTTCTTTATTGGATTACATCTAACTGACTTCAGATAATTTCTCTAATTTATCGTATTCATTAACTCCTCACTTTTTTTTGTATTAGAGGTATTTTGCTGTAGCAAAATTTAATGAATTCCTTACTTAAAAGTTATAGCTTTCTACCTTGATATTTATCCTTCTTTCATTCTATCTTCCCATGAGACCCTACCTAAAAATATATTTGCTGTCTTTTCTGAACTATACTTCCATCTTTATCCTCCTCTTCCATACATGCAGCCTCTTCCTAGAATCACAAATACATCATAATCATTTACATCACCATGTCTCCTGCCTTTGGATTTTCAAGTGGTATTGTCTGGCTAGTTTGAATCACACCTAAAACTGCTGGTACCAACCATTTATTCGAATAAAAATATTGTGTCCATCTGACTAGTAATTATTCCTTGTGTGAAAAGCAAAATTACTCTTTCAAAGATACAAACTTAATTAAAACCATCTCCCACAACCCTGCTATTTTGATGCATTACATAGCTGCACAAAAATAGCTTCGTCCACACCTACTCCTTCTGTTTGGCAGTTTATAGTATATCCTTACCATTAAATTAACCTTGTTTTTTTCCCCTTTCATCTTCACCCAAGTATCCAACCACACTGCCTCCTCCTGAACTTCAGAGCAGGTATGTGTACATTCTTGCTCCACAGAGAAACAGTTCCCTGTGTTTTTCCTTCAGCACAGGCAGGGCTTCACTCTACATTTAAACCAGAGAGAGCATTGTAACAATTTCACATAAACTTGCCTGGGTGCTTTTCAGGGAAAACAAAGAATGACCTGGTGAAGTGACCTGTCTGTGTACCAGCCCAAGAACAATGCAGGCTAGAAGTGCATGCAAGGAGAAGCTGGCAGGGTATGGATTAAAATGGATGAACATAAAAAGGCAGCATTTTATTAACACAACAAAAGGCAGCACAGCATAGCCAAGCGAGTAAACAAGAAAAATTGTTACAGCCCTATAATTATAATGTAAATTGAAATTAATAATAGTAGAAATACTCATCTCATGCTCTTCTAATCAACAAATAGTAGATTACAGGGTAATTAGTAGGGAATTTATATATGATTATTAGGCTCTAGATTACATAGTGACTAATTACAGTGGCAATGTGCAGGCTCTCCATGCCAAGGACCATAGAATCTTCTGGCAAAAAAAGTACATAAGTTAAAGGTAGAACATGTCCTACAATTTTATACATGATCAGACATGGGTATTAAAAAAAAAAAAGTCCGTTTCTCTAAAATAAGGCAAAAAATAAGGCATCTAAATAATTTAAATATTAATAAAATATTAACTATTTTTAAAAAACCCACAGTAACTTATCAACACAAGTTTTAGCATAAAATGCTAGTCATGATTTATTGAATTACTATGATAAAAATATCTGCTTTATTTCTGCTAATTTGAAAAAAGGACAATTCAGTGAAAATTTTAAAGCCTAAGGAGTAGGATGAACATCGTATTTTTACAACTGTCACTTCCACTTTATTCCAATGATCACTGCATAGAACCATCTCTGCCCTTTCAAAAGAGATCCCATCCTTAAAAATTTGGGCTCAATGTGAATTCTTTCTGAAAATGCAAAAATAAAATGTATGAGATTTTCTAATTTAATCAAATCTAAAACTAGCTTCCTATATCCACATAGGAAGAATAATAATATGATTTTCTGGTGTTGTACAGTATACAGCAACTGTCTGGGGTGGAACTGGCAGACACTGAGCATTAATAAAACTCAGACCTTAATTTAGGAGCCCAAAGTGAATTTTCAGTCTTAACTATAGCAGCCTTAAAATCAATCCTCATAAGAAATTACCTTAAAGCACTATTTTAGTACGATTATTTTAAAACAAGGATAACTTATTTCCTGGTAAAACCAGATGAGTAGATAACTTCTAGGCATTAGAGGAGAACATTTTTCCAGCCACTGTCATAGCCACTCCATTTATCAAAGTCTGCTTCCTACTGCAATCCAAAGCAGTAACAATGATCTTAAAAATCAATCAAGACTCTGTAACAAATGTGAAAAGAGAGCAAAAGAGGAAAAGGAACACAGCATTCATTCAGCATAATTTAATCAGAAGAATATAAAAGTTAAATGCTAGTAAAAAAAAAAATCAGGTCTGGGGGAAAGAACATTTAATTAGAAATAATATGAAAAAAGTCTAGAACACTCTTGCAGCTGCCTAAACTAGCTTCACTTTTAAGTTCTAGTTATAAATGCTAAACAAGATCAAAAGAATTGTTCTCAAGCAAACAACTTGACATAGGCTTCATTCTTATATTAATAATGACCTGGGAATCTGCTAGACAATATTAAACTGTCCAGTGCTGCTAAGCCCTATGGAAGATGTGTAAGAAATTGTGCCTGAATTGTACCTGAATTCTGCTTTTCAATTAGCATTTGTGAAAAACTGTGAAGAGCACTCATAGAACCAGGAAATATATAATTTGATCTGTGAATCTTCCATTACTCCAGGCAAGAATTGTTTTTGAAACTCTACAACTTCTTGATTTCTTTTGAGAGTTAGCTTGGGAGGAGACCTGGCATGTACATTTCTACCTCTGTGCAGTGCACAAGACTGGCTTTGTTGCTCTTCTGACATCACCCAGCCTCTTTAATTTGGTACAAAAATGTCATAGTCAGAGGAATCCCACAGAAAAGAAGAAATAATTATTGAGTAGTCCATTTTCTGGCACTAGTGATGCAGGGATCAAAAACCAGGGCTGTTCTCAACATGAAAAGATTAGGAAGCCTGAAGCTCTTTCTCTAATTTTTCATATCTTCTGTGCAGGGCTTTTCTTCAGGGTCTTTTGCCAGACAAAGCTTAGTAGTGAGGTGACTCCAGTCTTGTGAAGAACACAGTGAGGCCAGAGGGGTAAACGGATACCTTGGGCTGCAAGATGCACTTAAAGCAGCTGACTTTATAATAACTTACGTAGCTTATAGCATACTCTGTCAGCATATTCCTACTCTTCAGCTGAATTTTTAATTAATATAGCTTTAATGAAATAATGATTAAATTCACCTGTTAAACACAGAAGCAGCATTGCTGCACTATCCATCATTGCACCACAGTTAGAAGAGGCCTGTCAGTTGGGTATTTGCATGCCTTCAATGTTTCCAAAATCTTGATTAAGGATAAGTGTAGATTCTCTTCCATTATTCACAGTGAAAAAAAAATTAAAACTTTTTCCGTATTTTTTATACTTTCTAGGAAGACCCAGCTGTACTCTATGCTCATATATCATCGCTTAGAGCAATAATTAATCAACCCAATATTCACGCAGAGAATTCTGCCAAACACATTTTGAAAAAAAATAAGGTTTCAGTTGATAATATAAATATATGTGAAATGGATGAGGACAGAAGAGGACTGAGGCATAGAACTTCTGTTAAATATTTATATTCTTGCAAAATAACTAACATATTGAATTATCATTATACCAACACCTTTTAAATACACATATGCATTACAAAAACTGATACAAATGTGACTACATTAGGTGAAATAAATCTAAATCACCAGAAGGAAAAACAGTTGTGAGTGAGAATGAATGAAATACACCAGAAATTGTTAGGGTTTACAGAACTGAAAAATAGATGGAATGCAGGATAAGTAAGTTTTTAGGCTACCAGAAAACACATAGTGACAGGTCTGCAACAAAATGGTTATATGAATAATGAAATAGATGAAAGTTTAGGGAGAAATATAGAGAAATACAAATGCTAAATATTTTCTGAGGAAGAACATAACACAGTTAAGTTCAGATGGGTACCACAGGCCTTAGGCATCAAACCAACAACTATGAGAGATTTCATATGTTATGTTATGTAATGTTATGTTATGTTATGTTATGTTATATTATGTTATTATAAATAGTGACATGCAATTGCAAAAGAAAAGAGGTTGTTAAATCGAGAAAAAACAGAGATATTAAATAAAGGAAGAGGATTGAAAAATGTCAAAAAATCCACAGGAAATATAATAGCACTTTGATAATGACTGTTGAAAAATTCATATGGATGTCCAATGTTTGTAACAATGTGTTTCAAATGAAGTTAGTAAAGAACTATAAATAATAAAAAGAAGTCAAGATTAGCAAGATCTTGAGGTAAATTTGAGATACTGCTGTAATAGGACTCCAGCAAAATAAATAGATATAAAAATGTGTGCTTTCTTTTTCAATGACATGAAGACAGGGTCTTTGCAAATACTTTCGACAATAAGGCTAAAATAAGAAGAAAAATAAATAAAACACCATGTCCATGTTGCAAAAGGTGGATAATGTAATGTACCAGAGTAATGCAAAAGAAATACAATACAAGTGAAATCACTTGGAATTTGACAATAAACCATGGAGTTTATTGTCAAAGACTACAGTTTGCAATTCAACTGTGAATGAAGTCCTAAGAATGCTAAAAATCACTAAAACGGGTTTCACTACCTTTGTATCTTTTCTGATTATTCTTATTAATTTTGATGAACCAGATTATTTCCTAGGTACAACAACCAATTTTGTAACCACTGTCGATAAGCAAACATAAGGTGTTCTGTTTTTAAGAACACGGGATCTTAAAACCAGCTTTGGATTACATCTAGACTTAGAATACAAGTGTCCTGCCTCCACTATATCCTGCAGAGAGTCAACAGCAAGACATAGCATGAAAAGAACGGTCTGTTAGGTCATTATTTTATGTGGGTTTCTTCAGCTGCAGCACCGTCACATGTGGCTCACCTACCTCCTCTTTTCCTGATCACCTCTTCCATCTTTCTGGGAGAGCTATTATTGTAAAAATGTGGTGTCCCAAACCAAGGAACTGGTGAGGCTGGAAAACGCTTTCCCTTTCTATGGGAAAGTGGCATCACTTTTCATTCTGATGGCTTTGCCAGGACTCTTCACTGTGTGGTTGCACAGCTGAGGGGACAAGGGGAAGGGGCTGAGGGAAAAAAAAAACAATTAGCTGATGACTGCTTAGCTTGGCCTGAATCTCATTTTACCCCAATGGCTGAGATGACAAGGCACCTGCATTTCCATCTTGACTTTGTGCACTAATAATTTCCCGATCAAATATAAATTCTCAGCCTTGCCCACACCCCACTTGCCCTTGCCTTCTCTGACCTGCACTCCCTCATAGATGACTACTAGTTCCTTGCTCAGCACACTGGGGTCTGCAACTCTGCTTTCAGTATTATGTTAGAGTAGTTAGCAGTACTAACTCTTTCTTCTTTTTATGCCACAGAAATAACCATGTTCTTCAGGGACAAACAGAGAGAATTTTACAGAGGAATAATAGAAAAAAGGTAATTCACTTACACTCACAAAGTTGGTTTTTTTTCAGAAAAATGTTTTCTATATGAAATAAATGTGCCTGTTTTCAAAACCCAGTGAAAAAATTTAATTTTTTATGAGATTTCTAAAAGATAAACAAAAATACATCATGGCACTATAGATCACAATTATATACTTTTTATAAGGGGAAAGCATAACTCAAAGAGACACTCAGGTAATTAATATGTCTTCAGAAGGAAAATTTTAGATCGTTAATAAACGTTTAGTTTAAATTTGAAACATTTTGTTTCAAACTGCAACATGACAATGTAAGTTGTGATTCTAATCTTGTTTTAAAGTTGCCTGGGTTGGGTAAATGAACTACTCTAAAACCATCTCATTTTCACTAGCACACATCTAGATAAAACCAGGAAAACTGAATTAGAATGAAATAATTTGTATACTATTTTATGTTCATGTTTACATTTTACAAAAGTGAAAATCTAAGAATAAATCGTAAGTTAATAATTTGAGTTATTTTTTGGAGGAACATATAAGAATCTCATAACAGCTATTATGTAAGCACTTCTTTACTGTAATGATATAAAGCTTTGCTAAATAAAGACAAACAGAAATTAGCAGAAATCTTTCTGTGGTATATAGTAAGAGGTTTTGAAGGGCTCCAGAAGTCATAGTTTCCCCCACCTTAAAATAATTCCCTTCTAAGAATTTATGAGGCTTTACCACAGAGTAGGTATTCTCATGGCCTTGACGGATTGTCACAGCTTCAGCAGAAACACTGAGAATTCTCGGAATTGAGGCAGACCTTCATCTCATGCAAAGAATTTTTTTAGGATATTTTTATCACTGCTATTTTATTTTGAGATACTTGATGCATAGTCACTTCTAGTGACAAATTACGTTATATATGTAACAAGAAGGAACTCAGTTCTTTTAGATTATGTTGGTGTGTGAACTAATAGGAAATATTTGGGAGGCCTTAACACAGAGAACTACATGTGCCAGTGATGCATCATTTGCCAGCATTTTATTTCTGCACTGCACTGTAAGTGAATAGTTGAGCTAGGATTACTGTTGTGGCAAAGATTCATTTGTGGTTGATGGGTTCTTGTTCTAGGTGGTTTTGGCTCGCTATGATTATGAGAGGGAGGAGCCAGCATGAAAGGACTAGCAGGGGGGAGGAGATTTGGTCAATGGATATTCAGGGGGTTAGGCCTTTGTTTGGGTAATATGTTGGTGTGAGTCATTGGAGGTTGACAGTGGCCATCAATAGGCTGTATAATGTGATGTTAGCTCATAGGTGTTTGCGTGGGGAGAGGAGGGTTAAGGGGAGGAGAATTGCAGTTGGGGTGATGATTTGTAGCATTGCAGGAGGTTGAAGTTTTGTAGGTGATGGGAGCCGTGGGTTTGGGTTGAGCCTACTGGCAGGGCCAGCCCTGTGCCTACTTCGCAGGCAGAGAATGTTAGTATGAGGATGGGTAAGATGGTACTCTCATCAGTCTACTCTCATCACTGCACTGTAAGGTTCATTTGGCAAGACATTTATTCCTATTTTCAGCAAATCTATAAACCCACAAAAATACCAATTTCTAATATCATATTTGCTTTGCATCAATTGTTTGACATTTTTTTTACTGCTTTGTAAAATCAAGATTTAGTACTCCTTTGGAAAATAATAAACTGGAGAGGTGCAAAGGGAATTTTTGAGTTTGCAGCAATCCTGTGTCATGAGAACAGCTTTTCCCTCTCCTTAATCATTACTTACTGTCAGAAACCATCACTGTTGCACTTTATTTCTATGAGATATTCCTTGCTCAGTGCTTATTTCATGCTTTTTGGATTAGCAAAAAAACAATTTCACACCCAGTGAAATTAGTGTTACATGTAATAAGAATCTGTGGTTTGAAGCCTCATTCTGCTGAATTGGCCTGATTTGGTACAATAGGTTCCTAGAGAGCCATACCTCTTTTTTTAATGGTTCAGTGAGATCAAAGGTAATTTTTTTTCTTCTTTCACTCTAGCCTCATCACAACTGGAAAAAAAAATTAGAGGAGTTTTGTCACGGTCCGGTTAACCCAATTTGAGGAGCAGGGTTCACCCTGACTCAGGGTTGGCGCTTTATCACAGTCTGGCGATAGCGCTGGATCACCGGCTCAACCAAGATGAGCATTGCCAGGGCAGCACTGCGCTACCGGTGCAGTAAAAGGAGGGGGTACGACTGCAGTTGCCCAAAAGGTAATTTATTAAGGCAGATAACAAAAACAGAAGCTGAACACAGTAGCCCTAGGAGGTAGCACCTTGTGGGGGGCAGCCAACAGAAGACCAGTATGACAGGGAACAGAACATTATACAACCTTGGTAACAGAATGAAGAACCTATGAACAACAACGTGACTCTATACAGAAAACCAATGAATCAATCATTAACACATAACCTTATATAGAAACTATGACTTAACCTATATTAATGTAACCCATAATCCTGTGTGTCTCACCATAACTTATCTAGATGTTTTCTTTCTTAGCATTCTGCTTCTTAAGGCTTTAAGTTGATGCCTTTTGCATGGTCAGCCAGGGCTAATTCACTGCTGATTTCTGCCTGAATCACTCCCACAGAGTTTAAATTTAGTAAAGCACTTACTGTTAAGAATGCGCTTAACTTTTTGTTAGTCAACAAAGCGCTTTAATGTTTCTTTTGCTCCTACTGACTTCAAATCATACACAAGCTTAAACAGAAAATGCATATAACTGATTTCATAAAACAAGACCAAACTGCGAAACACATTTTAAATGGACTTATCCAAGAAAAGCTGTGATCTGAGTCTATTACAATTCATTAAAGATTTTTCCTTCTAAAGTCCTTGGGTATGGCTGGGGAGATTAACTTTTCAACCTTTGAACCTGATCGAGAGTTAAAACCTTTCTCTCAAAAAACATTGAACTGTTATCAAAGTTTTCATGTTACATTCAGCAAATAACTACTGATTTGAAGAAATAAAAATCCTCTGTAAGGTAATGAGATTAAGATATGCACTATTTGTAATATTGCCAAATAAATGCTACCCGTGCTCTTCAAATCATCTAGTCAAAACCACTTCTCACTGAATCTTGAAAATAATATTATCAAGTATTTTCACATTTCTCTCAAATGTGCAAGTCATCTTTGGGCTTTTTTTTTTTCACAATCAAACACTAAAACTGAAATTTTAATAGAACAGCCCACTATGCTAGTAAAGATGTTGAATATTTATAATGAGTGAAAAAGGTACCAGCACTAATATAACTTTCACTCCATCCCAAGTTACAGAATAGAAGAGTACTGAGTAAAACTGCAGAAACATTTGATGTCTCCATCACCCAATATAGTTACTTCACTGTCTCTAAAAAAATAGGATTCTCACATTTTCAGCTTTTAAATTCCTAACTTCTGAAAACCTCATGCACGCCCCTTCATTAAATTCCTCATTCTTCCTACATAACAGTCCCTGGGGGCACAGGTTGGGGCAGTAAAATATTGCTAGTGGTAGACAAATGAGGTGATCAGCTGTCCAAACTAAAGGGATCAGTCAGAAACACCTCACCAGTGTTACAGTCATCTGTACCCTAAAACTTGCACCTTGGCATTTTTAGGGAAGAACTTTAATCTCTTCATTATTTCTATGTGAAATCCCTATATCACTTTACCCACATTGCTTTCTGCATTACAGTAATTTTCTTCCTTTCAATATTGTCCAAGTTCCATCTGTTCAAATGCAGATACTAAAAACAACTGATGAAGCTAGCTAAATCATTGCTAAAGAACTTCATTTTTTCCCCATTAGATTTAGAAACAGATGTGTATAGTTATGCACTACCACATGTGCATTTATTACCCATTTCTCCTAAGGGACTGGAAAAGGACAGAGCTGTCCAGGAAAGTCATGGCATGAGCCATGGTATGATCAAATCCAATTTCTGTCTTCGGTGGTTTCTATAGATTGGGTTTCTCAGTCCCCAGTGAAATGTAAATATGCTGTTTCCACACTAGATGTTCAGAAGGATGCTGAAAAAGGAAACTCTACAAACACTCTCTTTCAAAAGGCTTTCCCCAAGGCTCAGAAACCCCCAGCAGATTTATTCCTTAGCCACGACACCTGGAAGTGCTGCTCCAACCCCCACTATCCTGCCCACCCCATATGGCACTCACTTTTTCAATAGAAAACATTCTTTCTCCTTGGCCTATATGTCTGCTATTACTTATTATTTACATATTTCATTTTTCATGTATTGAATTGTCTTATAATGAATTTGGGAACCATTTGTAATGGAGAATATGAGAAAGGTGAAGACATCTGGCAGAGTTTTCTATTAATTTTTGAGTAGTAACATTTGCAACTGTACAGGTGTCATTGGGAGATATGAACCCTGTTGAAAGCAAAAAGACTGCTTGCCTGCCTGATAAAAAAATTTCTAAAAATAGAAAGAGACAAGAAACCCACAATACATAAACATGACTCTTATACTAATGAAAGCAGCACCACTGATAAAATAGTTAAGGGAGTCAAGAATCTGAATAGTAGCAGTCACAAAAAAGGAGTAACAAAATAAAGATCAAAAGTCTATCCCCCTGTTACAGGCCCTACCAAGTAGTTAAATGCAGACCAAGCTAAAAACTGAGTTATTTTTCTTTTTAATAAAAATACATACCAGAGATATTTGAGTAAAATAAATTGTATATATCTGACTTTCATATAGAGAGAAAGAAAAACTAGAACTGGAGGGAAATTCCAACTAAGATCTTTTTCCTGTAATCTGAGACTCTCCAAAATTATATATTCTTTTACAAAATTAATACATATTTTTGATATATTATCCACTAATCTCAGACATCAGTAAGCGCATGATTCCTGTTAATTTCTGCTAGGTTCAAATCAGCATCTAAGCAAGCATTTTTCCAATACTTCAAGTATGTCTCTCTGAACTAATCACAACAAACAAACCAACCAATCCCAAGTGTATGCAGATTAAACCTGATGCCAAGCCTCTGTCATCACGGAAACATTCCTGTGACTATGAAAAGTAGATGAATGGATGATGAAAAATAATCACTGCAAAAACAGATAAACATATTGAGAAATTTTGCAAAACACTGGGTAAAAATTTTAATAAAGTGAATTTATTAATGATGAGACATGATTTCTAGATATGCTAAAAACAAAGCTGGAAAATAAGGCTTGCAATTATTTTTAGATTACTTAAAGCATCTTTTCTTCCTAAATCAATATTTCCTCTGATTCGAGACACTGTCTTCCTCATTCCCCTCAGACTTGCAGGGAACTGCACTGACACTGTATCAATTAATGCAGTAAACTATCACCTGAAATGCTATTGGCTCGAATTTGAATTCTTGGATTTTACATTTAATTAAATAATCCTAATTTCATCTGTATAAAACTTGTACAATTATTTAAGTCTGAAACCTGAAAAGAAGAATGCCTGTGTGACAAATCATGGCTTCATAAAAGTTTTGATCCTTAATAGAACTATGAATGAGTGATCTATTCCAGCTATGTAAAGTATTTATCCATTTCCTTCTAACACACACAAAGTTGACTCAAAGGCCAGAGATCAGCTGCTAACTACAGTAGGAAAGTTATGTAATTAGTTGTTTTGCAAGATCAATGAACCATTGGGTTGCTCATATGCTGCTGAACTCAGCTACATTCATAATCTCTATTGCTCAACATTCATAATATTTAATATTTATGTTGACTACTTTGCAGGTTTTATACTACATCAAAGTAATATTCAATGGAAAAAAATAAAATGTACCATAAAGGAGAAAAAAAAGTGAGACCATTAAGTGAATTCATATGTAAATTTATGATATTGCCCTTCTTCTTCAGGAGTTATTGTGACCAGCTATGTAGCATATATGCCTGGACATAACCTGGATTTTCACAGATCTATAATGATCCTATATTAAATTGACCCTTGACACTTCCTAAATGCCAAAATGCTTTTATCTTTTTGGCTGAAGGTCATACTTAAATGAGCATGATGCCTAAGAAATTTCATTTTATTCTATTTTCATTATGTATTTGACATATGATTCCTTCTCAGCTTCAGTGCTTGAGCAGTTTCATGTTTTTGGTTTATGCTCCCATTCATAGAGCGTGTAAGTGTCTGCATGTCTTTAACCATGCATGAAACTCAACAGCAGTTATTGAATCACTGCACCTTATGACTAATTCCATTGGCTTTAACAGAATCTAGGCACTTGCATAAAACTAACAGAAATTAAGTAGGTGCTTAAATACTTTGCTTAATGAGTCTGCAATGGCTCTCACGTACTGAACAGTTCATGAACTGAACTGTAAACAGATGAATGAATCACAGCTAATATCACTTTGCAATTGTTCAGTAAAACATACTTGCTTAGCAGAAAAAGAGTTTGAATACAATGAATAAATTTTATTTCACATGTAAGTGTACAAAAATGAATTCTAAGAAATCTAAAATCTATTTCTTCAGCTTTGGTAGTAATCAGATTGTAGGAGTTTAAGTAAAAATACTTGGAAGGCTTTTCTATCTGCTTTAGCCCATGTTTCTATGAGAATATTAATTGGCAATAAAAGTATAAATTAGGTCAGCTTGAAGTGTTAAAGTGGTAAGCATGACAATACAGAATGAATTTATTCTTTATAGTACTTTAATTACATTAAGAGCAGATTAAGAATATATTACTTCACAACAGAAGATACTAGTTACAAATAATAAACATATAATTCATATTGTTGTATTTAAAAGATAATGTTCTTCCTTTTAGTAATTCAATTCCAATTTTAAAGATGTAGCTATCATGCAATCAAGCATTTTTCCCTCAATAAAAAAAAAAACAAGAATTGCTTACATTTACCCATGAATATAAATATTTATAGAACATTTTTGTATACAATTTGTAAAAGTTTGGGGGCTCTGATTTCATCTTTGTTTTAGAGATAAACTGCAAAGATCTGAAAAGATTTGTCTAAGCTGGAAGTAAATAAATTTTGGAAGTAAATAGATTTTGCTTAGTTGATTTTAAATGCTAGAGACGTAAAAGAGAATGACATTCTCATCTGGAACTCATGTGGGTTAAATCTAACTGCTTTTTTTCTGATAGAGCTACTCAAATAAAGGAATCCAGAATACCACCTACCATCTGACAATCTAAATGAGGTGCCCATCTCTTTCCTCTGATTTTATGGCCATTTTTCAACACCATTGTGAAGTGATTTAGTCATGCATAGCATAAAATCATTTAGTTTGCAAAAGATTTATGAATGAAGGTATCTTTAAAAACTATTAACGGGAACCTCAGCTGCAGCCATGTATATCTATGAAGTGTTTAAAGTGCTGATTTTTTTTTCCAAGGGTCAGTGTGTGAAACAGTAAATGCACAAGCAAAAGAAAATGTAAAAAGCTGAACCAGCTTGATAGAAATGCAGTCTGCCTCAGAATTCCCTACAGCTGTAAATGCCCTAAAACCTTGTGCATGGTGAGGGTTTGGGAAAGTGATTTGGCTAGAAACCCTAATAACTTTATTTAATAAATTATTCCCTGAACTAATTCCAGAACTGGCTCACCAGGAAGCTCCCTGAGTGTCAAAAGCCAAAGCAAGGGCGTGGGTGCTGATGCGAGAGAGGGAGGAGAACAACAGAGCTGTGGCAGCCTGCATTTGGATCAGGTTAAAATGAACCACACCTGAAGCCCACATAAATTGTGACATGGAGAAAATTTGATGGTAAATCAATGCAGATACGATGCACTCTGAGGCCTGAAAACATTCTCACCTTGATGCCCATGACTAGAGGAAGATTTTATTTGTTTCTTTTTTCTCACCAAATCCTTAGTCTTGTACATGAAGATAACAATATGAAACCAAATAAAATTTTAAAAATGTTGAATTATAAGATTTATTCTATTCAAGCATTAGATAAACATGCCTTAAAAAAGACATATGCAATTTCATTTAAAAGGCTTTTAATTATGCTAAATACAGGGGAAAAAATATTTTGTTACAGACATTTTACATTTATCTAAATGAGAACTCATTGTTAAGATAGTTTAATTCCCCGAAGCTGGCAGCAACAGATAGAGTTTATTATTCTGTCTGACTACCCTGAAAGCTATAAAGTTCACATTGCACATCTTGCTAGGAAGAAAAAAAGCAAAATAATGCTCAAAAGCTCA
Source organism: Melozone crissalis (assembly GCF_028551555.1). Classification (NCBI taxonomy): domain Eukaryota; kingdom Metazoa; phylum Chordata; class Aves; order Passeriformes; family Passerellidae; genus Melozone; species Melozone crissalis. Next base: position 52,421,544 of record NW_026535791.1, on the reverse strand, counting down.
AAGCAATTTACTTGTTTGTGGAATTTATTATTTTATGCTAATTTTTGCAGAAATGTGATAAATTTTGTAAAAATACACTACAGCTACATAACATAAATTGTATAAATAAATGTGAAAAGAATTATATTTGATATTCAACTTTTGCAGAATTCCACACAGCAATGCAGCAAACACATTCTTTCATTGACACAGTAAATATGGAGTATTTGTGAAGTAGTAATGCACAGTAAGGGAGAATAGGTCCTACAACTGCATTCAGTAGCTTAAAGAAGGGAGGCTAGAATGAGAGCTCTTCTCATACAATTAAGAGCAAAAATTCTGGATTTCCCATTTTCTGGGTGACCGCTATAAGCAGCATACTATCCAGAGTATTCAAAAGGAGATAATGCCAGTGTCAATGGACATAACTACTTGTCTGGGGAAAAGAATGAACAAAAAGATGTCCTAGTGCATTGGTACTTTATTCTGTCTTTGAACTGAAGCAAATATCACCACCCGACTTCAAAGAACTTGTCCAGCATGCTGGCGCTTCAGGATCTTCTATCAGCTAAGACAATGTTCTTATAACATTTTTTTTTTGTATAAAAATTTGCCACAACTTACTTTTGTGAGGGTAACAGTTTTGCATGTATGTGAGATATACCTTCAGAATGTTTAACAGAACAAGTTCCTCAGCAAACGTAGGCAAAGCAACATCTTGTTTCCAGATCTCAATCTAGTTTTGGCAGAAGCTAGACACAAACTTGCTCAGACTGGGCAGAAAGTCTAGACACCCTAGTAACAGCATTTCCATGTTTGAACTGGCTACACCAATGCATTTCCGAAGCAAGGAATCAACTCAGCAAGATTCATCAGAAACACGGTTTTGGATGTAGGCAACAACGTTAAATTCTTTGTGTTTAAATTCTCATTTGGATACTGCCACTATGCTCATCATAATTTAAATGCTTTTAAAAAAATGTTAAACATAATCATATTCAAATAAAAGTGCAATAGTTGCTGTATGAAGGTGTAGGTACATTCACATGCTGTGTGATTGCTCATTATACAGATAGGCTTATTTCCATACTATGAAGGAACTGCTTCAGATGGGTGGAATAATTTCCCCCTTCCTTTGTCACAGGCCGGGATTTTTTGCACGAAAGGGTGCTGGTTTACATCACAGGACTTGCCTGATCATGAACTTCTTTAGCAAAACAAAACAAATGAAAAACACATACCAGTACTAATTATCTTTACTAGTTATTCTTCCTCCTCAGAGCAGTCCCACGTTTTTAGGCACCGTATGTAATGTGACTAAAGGAGATGATATGGAGCTATTTATTAGTAATAACCACCACTGAAGGACTTCTCCATTTCCTCCCTACAGGTTTGAACAGGTTCTCCTGCAAACTTGTTGTAGTAGTTTTACTGTGATGGTGATGGTAAATATATGCTTTAACAAGATTTGTAAGGAAAATTATATATTTGCAGGGAAGAAAGAAGGCGGCTTTCAGGAAGACAAACGTAAACCTCCTCAGACTACAGGAAAGACACTTTTGTCTGCAGCCATGGAGACATTTAAATGACTGATTCCTTTCCCAGAGAGTTAGGTCCTTAAATCATATTCCACTTGCACGGAATGTGTACCACAATGTTCCCCCAAAATGAAAGAAAAAGGATCTGCTATATCAACTCATGGATAGGTAGCAAGTTTTGTTATCCTTTCCATTGGTTTATGTTGTTAACTAAAGGTTTCCTGGGGGAAAATTAAAAGAAAACCTACAAACCATAAGGAAGGAATGAGAGGAAAGTTAGTAATTTAGGACCCAAATAAACATTTAACTAACAGGGTGGTTTTATGTGCTGAAGTTTGGCAAATGCACATATATGAAAGGCCACAGGGAACAACCAAATGTACACCTGGAACCCTTCTGGTCCCTGAAAATTTTGAGTTTATAAAGGAATACAAGTACACAGAAATTTTTGCAACTGAAATAGAAGAATAAGCCCTCACTAAAATAACGAATTGAGAAAGCTATTAATACTACTATTCTCTGGTTTTGGGGGGTCTTTTTCTAAATAAAATCTCTTTTAAAAAGATCTTAATTGTCTTTGGAAAGATTAATTTCTAACATCTGGTAATTTTAAGAGACAATGAAAATAGAACTAACCCTTGGTGTAAGCACCTCTAAGGTAAAGGACTAGAAACATAAAGGAGGCAACTTATTTTAAGATAAAGAAATCTGGCATTAGGCACCTAATGCATGTGTGGGGAAAGTAAAAAACTGAAAACTATGAATTATTGAGAGCAAGGGAAAAGCCAAGATTATTCAAAAAGTACCTGAGACCAAAAGGTGACATTTTAAGTGAAAGGCAAAGAAGAAAGAAAAGAGGAATATAAGGCTGCAGGCTTGTCTATGAATTAGGCCCAAATTGAGCAAGAAACTATGTTTCATATCCACTATTGCAATCTAGTGGTCAGCTCTACTTCCACTTGCAATTTATAAAGTTAGGAGCTTTGATTCTCAACCTCATTGTATGTAGAAAGAACGACATTTTCTTTCCCTGAAGTACTGTGGATAATAATCAGTATCTGCAAGATAAATTCTCAGATGGTTATAGAGAGGTGGCAAAGCACACTAATAATATGTTGACATTCTAAATATAAACATTGCAATTATGTTGTTACAACTACAACTAGGAAATGCCTTGCACGCAGAGGAAGGAAGCAAACTTAAACCTTAAGAACAGACACTGCATCAAATGGAACTAATCCTGTGCTTAGCAGCCTTGCTGAATCACAGCTCTTTTGAATGGGTGCTGTCATACAGGCCCCCAACTGCTGAAGCATGGCAGTAGGAGGCTCTTTACAAGAAAGTTTTATGGTCCTGCATGCAAGTAATTTAAACATTTGGGTAAAATTTGTAGCACAAATGGAAATATCAGTTGAAGATAATCAATACCTGAAGTAAAATACTTTATGCCCTTTTTAACATCTGAGAAGTGAATGATTTCTTAGTTTTAATCGAAAAGGAAAGGTTTCAGGAAGATCAAATATCAATTTTCTTGGCTAGACATAAGGTAAAGAACTCTCTCTTGAAAATAATTAGCACAATACAGCTTATATCTTTTTTCTCAATTTGCAATTATTTGGCTAGTAAAACAAAGTTAGATTTTTAGACATACTAAGATTTTTAAAATGTTTTGATGTGTATTTTTCAAATTGCTATCTTAAAAAAAAAATCAGTCATTGTTAAAAGAGCTTTGTTGGCTTGCTTGCCTTTTGACCAAAGAGAAATTAAATTTACAGCTTGCCAGAACACTTACAATTTCCAGTTTAAGGAATCTTCAAAATAGATTATTCAAGGCCTAAACCATGGTAAATCTGGTATAGAATGTACAGAACATAGTCACAGACTGGGTAAGATGGGAAAGGACCACAGTGGGTCACCTGGTTCAACCTCCCTGCTCAAGCAGGGTCATCCTAGAGCACATGGCACAGCATTGCATCCAGATGGTTTCTGAATATCTCCAGTGAGGGAGATTCCACAACCTCTCTGGATGACCTGTTCTAGTGCTCAGTCAACCTTGCAGTAAAGAAGCAGGAAGGGAAGTAAAGCAGTAAAGTAGTAAAGCAATATAGAAGGGCAAAACTTGCATTCCAAAGAGTTAACAGCTGAAATCTGAAATTTTGGAGGAAAAGTGATGTCATCCTCCTTGACTGGTGACTTTTCAAAGGCTGACAGGAAGCAGAGATGACCTAATGATTTTTTGAGTTAGTCATAGCCCTTCATGTCAACAAGCTACAAGATAAAAATGCATTTTATATCCTCTGATATTATGACTATAAACTGGACTCTAAGGATACCTTAAAATTCAGGATAAATGTACATATATTTGTAACTCTTATTAATAATTTATTTATTTGTACTCATTTAATATACACACAATTATTTCTCAATATTATTGAACCTACTCCACACAGAAACTAATAAGCCTTATATTCTCATGATGTCACATTTAATAAAAAGGAGATGCCAAATGCCACCCCCGTGACTTCATTTACACTCAGCTTTGCAGACACCCTGTTCACGAGAGCGTAGGGCAGTAGCTGTAAATAGGGTAAAATTGGGCCAGAACAAGGCATGGAAAATATTAGGATTTCCCCCCCAGTTTTGATGTGTACGCTTTACAGTGATTTGGCTCACACACCAATTTGCCTTGTCTTTCAGCATAATCGTCAACAGCTCCTTGGCTGCTCTGAAGGAGCTATATTCGGTACTCTGCTGCTGCTGCATGAGGCGGGTGTGTGCTCGCCTCGCCGAGCGCAGCCCAGCACTACCCCCAGCCAGCCCCAGCCCCACGAACACACTGCAGGCTGGAAGAGGACGCGCTGTGACCGGTGCGGAATCCACACCTGCTTGGAAACGGGGAGTAAAATAAGGCGTGACAATCCCTTTGGGACGTGCGGGGGGAGCTACTCTAGCGAGCTCCCACGCGTGGGGAAAGACCAGCTCCTCCCAGGGCTGTTACTGTGCAGCCGAGGGGGCCCCACCACTCAATTTTAACTTTCTGCGGGGAGCGGACGGGACCGTCCCAGGTGTCCCTGCAACACTGAGGGAGCGCGGGGCAGGCGCGGCAGCCGCCAGCACTTCCCTGCACCCCGCCGCCGAGCTGCGCAGCCCCTCGGGCGGGACGCAGGGTGGGGAAGGAGAAGCAGAGAGCACCGGGGCTGTCACACGGTTCCGGGCCGTGCCCACGGCGAGGGGCGAGGGCCGCGCTCCCGCTGTGCGGCGGGGCCGCGCTTCCCCCGGCCCCTCCCCGCCCCGCCAGCCCTCAGCGGGACGGTGCCGCAGCGGCAGCGGCAAACCCCGCCCTCCGCCCCGCGTGTGGCGCGGCTGGGCGCACCCCCGCCATTGTCTGCGCGGCGGTCCTTGCCTGCTGCGGGCACCGGCGGGCGGCGCGGCGCTTGTGGCCGCGATGCTGAAGGGCTGCGCGCCCCCTCAGACGCGGCAGCGGGCTCCAGCCCTGGGGAGCAGCCACCCCGCCTGCTGAAGACTGAAACTTTGCGTCCCCGTCGCTCCCTCTCCTCCCTCTTCCTCTCGCCCTTCTCCATGCGCTGAGCGGCCGCGGGGCGCCCGCTCGGCCCTATGGACGCCTTCAGCGCTGCCAAGGCCAAGATGGGGGCGAAGAGCGGCGGCGAGGCGGCGGCGGCGGGAGTGGCCGCGCCTCAGCCCGCCGTGCCGGCCCCCAGCCCCGCCGGTCCCGGCTCGCCCGGCGCGCTCGAGCCCGCTGCCTACAAGCTGGAGGACCTGGAGACCCTGGCTACCGTGGGTGAGTGCGGGAAGGAGGGGAACAAAGGAGCTGCCGAGGTGCCTGTCTGTGACCGTGCCCGGCGAGAGGAGATACCCGAACATCTGGCTGCCCCTTTCCCCAGCGCCCTTTTTTTTTTTTTTTTTTTGGTTTTTTTTTTTTGGTTTTTTTTTTTTTTTGTTTGTTTTTTGTTTCTCTCCGCCTCCCCCTCCCTCTCCGCTGGCTTTTCTCCCGCCGCGCCACCGCTGGCCGGTGTGAGGGCAGCTGGGCTGCCTGCGGTGGCTGTAGGTGCCTGGGGGCGGCTGGCGAGGACGCGCCGCAGCCTCCGCGCGGTTCGGGAGCCGGGCTGCGGGAGGCTGTGGGCACTGTACGGCCCCGGTGCTGCCGTGTCACCGGCTCCGGCTGCGGGAGGCTGTGGGCACTGTACGGCCCCGGTGCTGCCGTGTCACCGGCTCCGGCTGCGGGAGGCTGTGGGCACTGTACGGCCCCGGTGCTGCCGTGTCACCGGCTCCGGCTGCGGGAGGCTGTGGGCATTGCACGGCCCCGGCTGCGGGATCTGCAGCGGAGCGAGCCTGCACCCGGACCTGGGTTTGGCTTGTCTCTGGGATGAGTACTGCCACTGCTGAAGCTGAAAGACCTTTTAGTGTAAAACCTGGTTTATCTGGTTTAACTTCATTTACCTGCATCATGATAAAAAATTCATTATTTAAATTAGCTGTCGGGCCAGGGAAGAGATCAAACAGGTTAACCGAATGCAGGTGAGTGTATGTCAAACCCCCGACACGCTGTTGCCCTGAATATTGATGCAAAGATACTTTGCGTGTATAGAATTTTGGTAGAAGGTAAGGTCTCATCTCACAAGTACCACGCTTACTAAAAGTGCCTGTAATCGGTGGCATTGCAGAGTAAATGTGCCTAATAAATAGACGTGTCAGACATCCGTGATGTTCGTGGTGTTCATGTGTGCTGTATCTCTGTATTGTATTTGAACACTCATACTGACAGTTGCATATGTTTTTGCACCTGGTTTAAAAGCTTCAAGTTGTGTGTTCAACTATATGGAAGTTTTGTTCACTTTTTCATTATAGGACTGTGAAATTATTTTGGATAGATTTCAGTAAGTAATGTAATGTAAATCTTAATTTCCCCTAAGCTCTCTTCAGCCAAAAAGGTGTGATATAAACCCTTTCTTAGTGAAGGTAATGGCTTTAAACATGGAATTGGAAAGGCCCAGGAGTGTTGTTGTTAATGAAGAATGCATTATCTTTTCTTGAAATGCCTTGTGTTTTGAGATAATTTGAAATGTGGGCAGACATTTTACCGATAAATTATTTGAGATTATTAAGAGACTTCTTGGAAGGTTTGTAATGTTTTTTTCTCTCCAGAAGTGGTTGCTTTTCTTCATTACATCATGACCATGTGGATACAGTAGTCATCACTGAGGATTAAGACTTCGAGTGAAACACAGATTGCAGAAAAAGAGTAATTTTTAAAGAAGGCAGGGTAGTCATGGAAATATTCCTGCAGCCAATGAAGAAATGTGGAAGTAATCCTGGTGTCAACCTTAAACAGTATACCTTTATTAGAGTGTTCTTTAAGATGCTCTTTAGAGGCTGAGGAAAGGGAAAATTGCGATTCCGCAGGATTTAAGGAGAGACTTAAAAAAATTGAGACACTGCGTGTTATGAAGGAGCAGAGAAAGAAATAAAAGGTAAAAGGAGCAGATAGCTGCCTGTCAAGGCACTGACAGAATATGTAGTGTCCCATCATTCTCTGTCTTCCCCAGTTTGATTTTTTTTTCCCTTTTTTCTCAAATAGCTCTGTCTCAAAAGATGACCATTCTTTGCATCTCTTTTGAACTGTGTCATTGGTCATTTAATAGGGAAAAATAAAGATAAAAAAAGAGAAAACTGGAAAGGTATAAAACTGTGCACAGATAAATACATAAGGCCTTACATTGTCAAAGAAACAGAGCTGGCTTATTTTAAGTTGGTTAAAAAATGAATTTGTGACATGCCTGTGTATCTCGCTCCTGACTAGGAAGCAATGTTGCAGCCTTAAAGTGATACTGAAACTGAACACGTGAGTACCTGCTCTGAGTGGCCAAGTTTATAAAAGATGCAGTGCCCCACTAATGCCTCTGTAGTGCACTAGTCAGGGATCTACGTCAGATCTAAGTCTGCCTGAGGTTGGGCAGCTCTGTGTGCACCTGCTAGCATGAAGCCTTGGAGACCTGATTTAAACGGGCTGCAAGTTAAATCAGTGCAGAATGCTGCAGAGTAGTAGAGTGGATTTGTTTTTTAACTTGACAAACTTTTTTGCTTGGCTTTGACCTTTTTAAATTAAGTTAGTTAAGCACACTGTAGGTTTATATCACATGTACTGAAAGAGTATATCTACAGTTCTTTTTAGCAGTGGTTTAAGTCAGTATTTCCTTATCCTCCATTTTGATCTCCCTGCACAAATAGATGGCATTAATGTCATCAGTTTCACTACAGCAGTTTAGAGTAGTCTGCAGTTTGCTCTGATAAGGAAAACCATTTTCTTTCTGCTGATGTTCTTGAAAGCTGTATGCTCTGAGATAATTGGAGATGTTTGGGGATGGGAGAGGAAATACCAGAACTTCCTGTTATGTAATTTTTGGGTATCTCCTTTTTAGTAGAATCATTGCTTATAGATATTCCCAGGCTTAGAAATAGTTATGGCCATGGAAACTATCAACTTGAGAAAGTTGAAAGTCAAAACAGGGAGGTAAGTTCCATGCTGTGGGAGCTGTTTATGATTAATATTTAAGGTAACAGAATTGTGTTGGTGTCTGTGAGATTGTAGTCATCTATGACTTTATGCAACTTCTCTCTGACCGTGGAATAAAATCCATGTAAAAAAAAAAAAAAGTTGACTGCAATACCTGCTTTGAATATAGCAGCTACTGTTTTAAGTATCCTTCATAGTCTCAGAGGATTAAAATCTCTCTGTTAACCTGACCACCATAATGCAGGCTGGATTTTCTGTGACATGTGTTTTCTGTGCTTTCTGTTGGGATGTTGTGCCTGGTTTAGCAAAGAACTTCATGTAAAGGTGGGAAGAGCAAAAGGGAAGTACAGTTTAGTGTAAAGATTCAGAGGACATTTATCTCCCCCAAACATCCCAGGACTCAGCCTTTGTTTGGGTGTTTGTGGGCTCTTTGTTAAAAGACAATTGGAGCAGAGTCTGGAATACAAGCTTGCTTTGGAGGGAAGTGCTTTAATACTTAGTTGATAAAGTGAAGTTGGGGCTTTGGGGAGGGCACAGGATTGGGACACATACTGGTTTCTGGCACTTAGAGAAGTTAAACAGGAAAAATATTTCTTTGAAGGTACTTCCTGAGGGGTTGAACATGTGGCTTTGAACCTTTGAAGTATATGGGTTTTTTAACTAGTCTCCTTGTATGAAAGTTGAACATTTGCTCTGGAGCCATTGAAGGTGTTTGGTTGTCCTCATCTTGTTTTGAATTAATTTTCCTTTCAAAGGAGGTTGAAATACAAATGTTTGTTCAGCACACTCAGAAACTGCTGTTCAGGCCAGGCTGAAATACTCAGTGAATCTCAGTGAATCTATGCACTCACCTGTGCCAAGATTGAGGTAGTTCTGTGCTGCACAGAAACAAAAACAATTATATGCCATGACCACCATGTTCATTCAAAGTTCATGACCTGTGCTTACCTGAACCTATTTCAAACTTCTTGTAAGTCAGTGAAAAGGGGAGACTGAGCATTAATGGCAGAGTTTCTGAATCATCCTTTGTTGTGATGGGCATTTAACATGGGCAAACTTCCTGTTCCAGAAGCCAGAGTGCCTGCAGTTGGACACCTGACACGTATCTTGAAATAGAGATACTAAATTTTTAATTGTGCCATAATGAAAAAGTAATTCGGGTAAACTAGAGTAAGTAATACAGGAAAACCAGAAGGTACTTCTTCATTTTTGGGTACATAAAGATGGGAAAAGTGTTACATTCCCAATTGAAATGCATAGTGATGGAAAAGGGAGAAGGAAGAGAACACCAGGAGGAGAAAGATGACAAATTTTTTCTTACCCTCTCTCCTTTGAGATCTGTTTCTTGTCCATTTTTCAAAGTATAGTGAATTCCATAGCAGACTATGTAAATGTAAATGTGGAGTTGTGAATCTGTTCAATTGATTGAAATATTTTAATTGGAGTATTTTTATGCAAAAGATTCTTTAAACTACTTTTCCCATGAAGTGCTTTACACTAAACAAATGCAGAATAAAAATTGGGCATACCAGTATTTTCCTTTTTATGCAATGGGAAAATTTAAAAGAGTTAATGGGAAAAATGAGGTGCTACATATTTTCAAATACTTAATTTCTCTATGTTCATACAGAAAATATGCTAGCCAAATATATTTCAAGTGGCATTGTATCAGCATGACAGTAGGTACACAGCTGTAGTCTAATGCCAGGGAATTGTCTAAGTAAGGAACTGTGCCCCAGAGTAGCTAAGTTCTTTACTTGAAAAGAATGCTGGTGGCTTTTTCCTTTTTCTTGGAGGCTTAATTTAGTTCACTTTCTTACCAAGTGTTATTTTTGGTTTCATTACCAAGGTTGTCACCTATTTTAAATTTTCTAAGGGATGTAAGAGCATTTTTTCCCTGTTTTGTCACATTTTCTTGATACTGAGATGATAAATAATAATCCATGATTTTAGTTGGCAATGTTCTTGAATACCACAAGTTTTGAAAGAAAACATGGTCTGAATGTTGTGACTGTAATGGTGACCTGAATTCACCATTACGTTTGTACGTCTTTGAGGCTTTAGTCATAAAGCTAAATGACTTGAATTTTGTTTTCACTCTCTGTATTTCTTACTTCATTTTTCCCTCCCACAAAATGACACTTGTCCCAAAATAAATCATTATTATTATAGCTGCTGTCTAGAGAGAAATGACCAGGTGTGAGACTCAGCTTTCTTCCTTTGCTTTTCCTGTTATCCACTGCTGAGGTGAATTTCAATACCATAATGTTTATTGTAGTTTAGGCAGCAACAGGTTCTTTCCCAGAAGTTTCTTGTTCTCTTTAGGATGGGAAAAAATGGATTGAAACAAGTGTTCTCTTTTATCTTTCAGAGAGGTCAGAAAAGTGAGAGTGTATGGAAGAAGTCTGAACATGTGAAAATTGAAAGTTCACATTTCTGCTTTTCTATCTGCAGTGTTTAAAATCAGTCTTGAGGTAAATTGTTAGTGTTTGCCTGTCACCTGTTTCTTTTGTTTGAATCTAGTTTAGATATTTAATTGATTGCAGAAAGAAATTCAGTATTCTTTATCTGATGTTGTGAATTTGACAGTGTGTTATAGAATAGGCTTCAACACTCAAATATGCTTCTTAAAGATAAGTGATTTGTAAAGTCCTATAAATAGCCCAGAGATGCCCAGAAGTGCTTTTTGCAATGCAAATAATCAGATAATCTGGGACACAACTGGTATTAATATTTCAGAAACAAGAAGCATGCAAAACTCACCCACAAAATCAAAAGCACCCAACACCATACCTTTCCCCTGCCAAGTTTATGCTTAAAAAAACCTGATTTACCAGGTGAAAATACTTTGGGAAAACTCTGTTAAGTGTTGTCTTAGCCCAAACTGAAGAAGATAAGAAACCTGCAGAGAAATGGAGATTTTAACTATTTTTTTTTCTTTTTCCTTTTTCAGTGGGAAGAAACAGGAACTTAAAAGTGCTAGGGGTTGAAAGCATGTAGGCTCTTAGGGCTTGACTCAAGTTTTTTCCATGTTTAGCTTCTTGAGCATGCATGTCTGGACTGCTTGTAGAGGACAGAGAGAACAGCCTTTTGGAGATGACTGCACTGGTATTTTGGCTTTCATGTCATGAAAACTTAGCAAAACAAATCCCTTCCCAAAGTGTGTTTAATCCTGGTTTGGTCCACTTTTAAAGGTGATAGTCAGTATAACTAGAAAAAAACAGACAAGTGTGGTGAAATTTAGATACTGTTTTGTTTATTATGAGAGACATGGAGGTGTATACAGCAATGAAGAGTGATTTTTTTTTTGTAAAGTTAGGAACCTGTGTTTACCTTCCAAGGTCTTGTCTGGGCATAAGCTGTTTTTAACCAAATTATTTAGCTCAGTGTAATACTGTTGACACTTACCAGTATAGAACATTTTCAGTATTAGCTTGTACTTCTCAGGAGTAATTTAACATGTTATGTTTACTTGGGAAAGCATCCTTTAAAATCTGCAGTATTTTAGAGGGTTTTTTAGCAGCTTCAAACTGGTGCATAAAATTTTCTGAATACTGTGTGTTAGTGTACACCTGGGATATTTAGAGTAGAACAGTTCTCAAAATTAAACTATTTCTGCTTTCCCATAGAAAGACTGTCTTTCAAATGACTGAACAAGTGTTGATTTCTTTTTTTAAAAAATAAAGAAGGGAGAGATGCATGATACAACATTCTTTGCTAATAATATTCAGTTTGTGAGCTGCACTGTTTGCACTTCACATTAAAGCACTGGTTTGGTTTCTTGTATAAAATATGGATTTTTTTAACCCTTATTTTTAATACTGGAGTGGATCAAAGATGATGATCTGTAGAATTTAGTCATGAAAACTTTTCACTTGGCTGCCCTTTTTCTTCTGGCCTGTTTCTTCACTCACATCCCAGCTTGGAGCAGTTGCTAGCTGTAACTTTTGTGGAAATGTGTTGTCTTTTTTTCTTCAGGGAATCAATTGGTCTGCTTCGACACGTTTCAAATCAGACAAATCGTGTGTGTGTGTTATTTCTTGCTAACTGATGCACATTAAATATAAATGAAGGAAGCATCCTTTTCATGTCACTGAACTGTATGGTACAACCTATTTCTGTGTGCTACTGGTGGTGATGGAATGTGAGACTTGTCTGCTGGGTTGATCTGGCCAGTGGAACCATTCCCATGGTATCTGATTTTCTAGTCTTGTGATTCTTTATTTGTTAGGGAGAGTATCTCATAGCCCTTATCTTGTCTGTATATCAAGAGACTAATTTTTATGGGAAATCTTTGCTCTTGTTTCTTTCCTGGATATTTGGTATGAGTATCACCCACAGCTTTCTATATTGGATATATACCTATATACATTATGTATGTAAATATGTATATCTATTTAAGTTTACACAAACTCATAAATTTTAAGTTTTACTATTCTGCAGCTTGATAGAGGAAGAGTGAGAATATGTAATTCTTCTGCTCATTTTCTGTCAGCATATTTGAGCTTCTAAATGGCTCTCACACCAGATATTTGTTTCTGGAAACTGTTCAAATACAGTACCTAAAATATGTAGGAGCAGGTTTTTTATTTAATTTTTAAGCTGGTATATTTTTTACTTCCTTAAAGGATTGGTTCTGAGCTAATTTTGCATGAAAGATCATGTACCTATTATTTGTTAATTTGATTCTAATATGCAATTTGTATATTCAGGTGTAATTATTTATATTTTGTGTTTATTGGAGTGCTGGAGAAAGGGAACTCGAAGCACAAGAGCTGTATATTATAAACAATTATCAGCAGTTGTAGCCTGTGACTTAGACTTGTTGTATTTTGTATGTAGTCTCGATGTTGTCTAAGGCATATTTTTAAAAGCATTAAATCTTACAATATGGTAAATAATTTTGCCTGGAAAATGCAATTATAGAACCTCTGACATTGTCTAATACAAGAGGAAATCAGGTGAAGGTGCCAAGGTGTGGGATTTTTTTGTTGTGTTTTGTTTTCTGTTTGGTTGGTTTCTTGTTTGTTTGTTTCTTCATTATTCTTCATGATTCTTTCCAGAGAGGTAAGGGCTGATTACCAAAATCCTGTAAAATGACAGTTTGAGTTGGCCATTATGCTGTGTTTTTTATGAGTTTTGGAATTGTTCTTTGCTAAAATGTAACTTCTTACAGAGCATTCTTGGTATTTGTTAAAGTGTTGTTATGTTTCTTTAGGGGAATATGGTGACTCAGAGCAATTTGAAATATTAATAGAAATGACTCTGCCATTATTGTTGAAGGTGCAGGGTGCTCTCTGGATGGAAACAAAACGTCTAGTTAGTACTGCCCTTTATGCCTCTCAGGTATTACTCCAGTCAGTAAATTAAATGCTCTGAAATGCTTTAGGTAGATGTTAAGGGAACTATCCCTCTACAGACTCTTCCAGAAACAGGCTAAACCAGTATAAGATTTTTACTTTGCTGATCTGCTAATGAGGATGCACTGTAATAGCTGCATGTATGGCAAATAGAAGGATTTGGAGGGGCTGGTGGCTGGCTGTGTTCATATTCAACTTTGGGTGCTATAATAACAGACTCCTTGTGCCACCTGCCCCAAAACTGATGACAGACTTGTAGCCTCAGAGCTCTTCCCTGCCAGCTTGGAGTGGCTTCCTGCAGCTTTGGCTGCAGGAGATGATAGCCTGTACAGTTTCAATTTGCCTGGCCTGCCAAAAGTAACTTCAGAGTATACATTGTAAAATTTTTCTTTGTTTTCAAGAAAATTAGTGAGTAACTTGTTGTCTGTCCCTGAAGAACAGTGAGGACAATGGTGGTCAGTCTGTTTCTAAATTGGGATTCTTGTCCCCTCTTTCATGAAAATTTTTCAAGTTGCATGTCACTATGTTGAGTTTGTGTTCTGAGGCCATTAAATTCTCCCTGACTTCTGTGACTCTCAAAGGCCTTTAAAAACTTTGCCAGTATGTCTTTATTTAAATCACCCAGCTGTCACACTCAGAAGTGGTGAATTTAGAATTTATGGTGAAGCAGCAATGGTTTTTTTCCTCCTTTTTTTAGTAACCAGCACAGTTTAATTCCCATATTTGTAGAAATTGTTCAGTCTTTCATATATTTGGAAACAGTGGAATTTGGGTTATAATAAATGTAAAAAACATTTCTAAAATTTTCCCAGTATTGCACCTTAATTAAAATCATTTTGTTTGAAAGCTTTTACACATCTATTCTAATACTTTTACCTTTTACAGTGAGTAGCTGTGGTTCCTTGGATTTGTTTATGGAAAGTTTTTCTTGATTAAAGTTGGGTTTGTTTTGTTCTGTTTTTTTTTTTTTTTTCGCAACAAATGCCAGCTGGGAAGAAGCTGTGAGAAAGAGTGTCCTACAAGAAAGAACCATTAGAAGGAAAAGCAAAAGTAACTGGGAAGAGAATTGGAAAGAATCTGAAAAAAAACCCTAACAGTTGGTGCAAAATATTTTCAAATACATGAACATGTATTTCTTATGGGGGGAAAAAAGAGGTTTTGAAATTTTTTTTTTCATTTCAGTTTTACACGTTCACTGAGGTTTTATACGTTCATGAGTTGAAAAATAGATACAAATTGGGGCACATCCAATCCTGATGCTGTAAAGCTTATGACATCTATCCATTTTAAGTATTTTAGGAAAATAAATTATATTCTTTGTTCTAATAAGTGAAGGATTTCTAGATTTATCTTAACTCTCTATCTGCAACACCTGACTTACTTTACAGTAAAATATTTATTGTGATGGCAGTGGTGATAAATTTTTGCTGCCTTGGTTCTTAGGCAGACCTAAGTTTTTCAGTGCTCCTAGACTATTGTTGGTTGAGAGTTAGACAGAGTACAGCCCAGTTTGTTTGATTTGGCATAATTATGTGAAAATTTTTTTAAAACAATTTTGAACATGAAATACATATGATTTTGCTATCTGCAAGGGATGTTTCTTATCAGTGAATTCTTGATCTGTTGAGAAGAGCTTGCAATACACAGTAATTGTAAGTAGAGAGGCAACACTGTGAAATGATAAATGAGGAAGACAACTGGTTTTGTGACTATTAATCAGTGTCTCACCAAGCAGTCTCTTTTTTTTTTTTTTTTTTTTTTTTATCCTGACATGTTTACAGGTAAACCCAGCTAACTTAAGGATAAAAGCAGGGGTTGGTTTCATAATTATTAATTTCATAGCTTAGTGTCTACGTGTTTCACATTGCTTTAAGAGTTTCCCATGAGTGTACCTGGGTGATAAAAGCTTGCAATATAGTTAATTTTATCTTTGAATTGCAATTGAAATGCTTTGGCATAATATTTGGAGACTGAGTTTACACTTCTGTGTTAAATGTTCTTTTAGAATTTGACTGACTTTGTGTGGTTGCTATTTGCATTTTAAAAAAGAGGGTTCTTGGTGAAATGGGGACTTGGCAAAATAAATTAATAATAACAGAAGGTTGGCAGGCAGTGGACATGAGTACATATTTGAAGCTATACCTTGTGTATAGAATGTTCAAATTCCTACTAAAAATGATGTTGGAAAAAGAAGGGAGAAGAGGTCTTAGTGCTGTTTTTAGACACTTCCATTTTGTTTAGGTGGGCTTGTATTTTCTGGATAATTGCTTCTTTTCAGAGCAAAACCAGTACAACTGAGTGAAAGTGTGGCTAGAAGCACAGTTGGATATTTAGATCATTGTAAGTGAAGAAACTGATGTCACTAGTTGTAGATTTGATAAGTGAGTCTGAATGTGTAGCTTTTGCTAGGTCATACTGTGAGTGCAGTGTCATCTATTCATGTGGAACTAAGTGAGCTGTGCTGCTTTTTTTATGGATTTTTTGATATGCTCAAGTTGGACACTCCTGAGTGAAATATGGATGGTTTATGTCCTGTAATAAAATATATTGATAAGCTTCTCTCTAATCTTTCTATGTTTTGTCATTTAAAATATTTGTACAAGGGAGAAAAATCTCCTATTGGCAGTTGGGTATAATACCTATGGAGAGATTCAGAACTCCAGGTCCTCCCATGATAGTTGAGATTTCTAGTCTGATTTGCTTTCATTTTTGATAGAAATGTTAGGAGCTGCATTGTTTGAGAACAAGCACAACTTTGCTGCTTGGCCTCCTCTGCTTCTCTGAAATGTGAATCTTGATATAGAATTAAATACTGATTATAATAATAGGACAGAAAAAAAAAAAGCCACCTAGAGATGCAAGGCCACTTGAGGGAAGGAGAAAAGCCATATTGTGTTGGATCACTTCACTTTGGAGAGCCTTCCACAGCATAGTTTTGTAAGTTTTATAAGCAGACAATTTTTTTTTTTTTTTGGTGGGAGGGAAAAGGTGGAAACTATTTAATAATTTGCCATAAAGTACAATAATCTCTAAGGAGTTTTGTATGTTGTACACAGACCTCATTTTAAAGACTGAAAGTAAACTTGACTTAAAAGGACACTGTAGTGAAAACAAGTGCTTAGGGACTTTTAAAGCATTGATTATACCTAGCTTGTGTACTGGCATGTCCTACAAAGGATAACATTTCGTTTCTATGTCAAGAAGTTTGAAATTTTATTAGTAATTGTCAGAGCTTTCCTCTGGTACCTTGTGAGGAGGTGTATTTTAATAGTGCAGTGCAAGTTTCTTCTTCCATTAGGGATGTATGAGGACCTCATATATATGACACAATAATTTCATCAGTCTCTCTTCTGTCTCCTGAGACTTGTTCCTAGGAAATCTGCAAGCATCTGAAACAAGCTTTAGTAACAGTAAATACCTAATATGCCTGATGAAGTTTCTTGTTTGGCTATTTCATCTGTCTTCAGGGAAGAAATATGCCTTTTAGCTTTGCTACCAAAAACTTAACATGCTTCACCTTTTGTAAAAAGTGTTAATGGATAATAATATAACCGCCATCAGATCACCAGTAGCTTTCAGTTACAATTGATTTAAATATGAGCTGATGAGTAGGCCCAGATAGATTTGTGTTTATTTCTAATCTTAAATTCTGTCCCTCCCTTCTAAGTTTAGCAGCTTTGAGCTTGTTTTCTGTTTCCCTAAATGTAGATTCTGAATTATAAATGATATTGAACTGTTTGTTCTTTAAATGGAAAACAAATATATTTGTTGAGCTGCGTGCTGTGTCAGCTATAGTAGTGAGTGACCCTCAGCAATGATGTTTCAATTTTGGAGAGACACAGTCTGCAAAGGGCACATCAAGTACTGTGGTGTGTGAACTGTAGCTCATGAATTCAATTAGCTGTAATTGAATCTATCCTATCAAAGTGGTGTTAGATTTGCTATTCATTACTTCCTTTACTACTGACTGTGGTCTTGTTTTAAGTGTATCAGATGAGGTGCAGCTAATTCTGAGGTTGTTTGGGGTGAGAGAATTGTAGAGTAGAAGTAAGAAGCAACTATGGCAGTAAACAACAGAATAAATTAATGTGAGTTTTGGTAAATGGATGCAATGTCTGTTGCTTCCTGAGAAATTCAATGTATGATGAAGACATACCTAGGATGAAGAGTGAAATAACAGAAAATATGAAAGGAAATGTTGATTCTTAGGGTAGAAGTGGACTTGGTTTTATTTTCAAGATTTGAGTAGTCATAAAATCAGAGAATGCTTTGAAATTATTGAAGGGGACCTTAAAGACCATCGAGTTCCAGCCTATCTGCTCTGGGCAGGTTTCTTCACTAGGTTGCTGAAAGCCCCATCCAAGGTGGTCTCAGACACTTCCAGAGATGAGGCGTTCAGAACTTCTCTGGGCAGCCTGGGTAATCCAACCTAACATCTGGCCTAAACCTACCCTCTTCCAGTTTGAAGCCATTGCCCCTGTCCTGTCACTATCTGCCCATGTAAAAAGTAGCATTTTATTTTGTTTTTTTAAGCCTTCTTTAACTGCCAAAAAGCCTCAGTAAGGTCTCCCCTGATCCTTGCTTTCTCCAGGCTGAGCAACCCAGCTCTCTCAGCCTGTCATTACAGGAGAGGAGCTCCAGCCCTCTCATGACCTTTGTGTGCCTCCTTTGGCCCTGCTCTAACAGGTCTGTGTCTCTCTTGTGCTGAAACCCCAGAGCTGGCTACTCAAGTGGGCTCTTGGCAGAGCAGACTAGAGGGGCAGAGTCCCCTCCCTTGACCTGCTCACCCACACTGCTTGTGATGCAGCCCAGGATGTGGTTGACCTTCTGGGCTGCAAGCATGCATTTCTTGTTAATAATTTCAAATCTGATAAATTCTTGTTTAATCACATATATTTACTCTTTAAATATATTTGTTCAGGGCAGCTAGTCATTGCAAATGAGCTTTATTCTGTAATCTTGTATGTCAATCTTCCTTTTGTGTGGAAAATAAGGTATTGTGTAGCGAGTTCACTTCTAGCCTCACCTCTTTCTGACATGTTACATCTTTCCACCTGTCTCTTCAGATGTATGAAATTTGCAAACTTTTTTTTAAAAAATTTTGCAAACAATTTTTTAAAAAATAAATATTGGACCTCACATGATGTTATGCTTAAAGAAAAACAAAAGGAAAGATTGTACGGAAACAGTGTCCAGCACAGAAATGCTATCCGGTTACCAGCCAAAATATCTTCCCTACTGTTGCAAAATGAATGATATTGTTACAATATACGCCATGGCCTCTGAAATTTACTCTAATATTGACTTGATTTCCTTTTTCTTGTGGAGTTGCTTTCTTAAAAGTAGTTTGGAAAAATCAGGGTTGTTTTGTGAAAGGAATTTACTTGTAGCGTGTTTTGGTGTACTTTTTCATAAATTCTCAAATGTTCTCATTTAAATAATGGTCCATTTAAATAATGTCAATTATGTACAGTGTTCTATTTAAAGTCTTATTTGTTGATTTGGATGGGTTCCTTGTGCATGGTATTGATAGGTGTAATAACAGAGGGAGATTGGATCCCAGTTTTGATACAAGAAGGCATGGAAAGTGTGTGCATAAAACTTGGGGGAAGGTGAAACTGGGAGATTGGTAGAGTGGCTTTTCTTTCCTATTGAGGAACTGCACAGTAAAAATAGAAAAAACTACTACATCCATTCTGTGTTTCAGTCACATAGTTGGCTTATATGAAGTTACAACAGAATTTAAGTTTAGCTTTACTTTTCTGCATTGTAAAGAAAAAACAGTGGCTGGTCCATACAGCCCTGAATAGCATGAAAAATTCAGACCATGGTCCTTTTCTGATAGGGTATTTAAATGTTAAATTGGCATTGGCATGTCTTCAGTAACATTAGGTATTAATACAAGTGATATTTTCAATCTTTATTCCATTAGTAATGTAATTCTTGGACACTATCAAGATTTTTTCCAATACGTTTAATTGACATTTGAGAATGCAATTTGGAGACTGGGATTTTGAAACTTAATATTTGTGTTAGGGCTTTTGTTCCAGTTCCATATCAAATACAACTTTATTTGGATATTCTAGACTTACTTCCTCTTTCTTGGATAATAGCTCTTTATGTGGAGAATATGGTGATATTCATTATATTCATTCTAGTGCCAAACAATGGTGATTTCATCACCTTATGTTGTACAGAGTTACACTAATTTTGTAAGGTATACTATGTGAGAATTTGGAAAGGTAATGGAACACATGAAGTAAATTCTAGATACCTAAGGCATTGTTATTCTGTAGTCTCTTAGGAATATCAGTTGATACTGCCTTCTGAATATAAACAAAGCCTTCCCTTTGAGGAATATTTTGTTCCACTCATGAGTTCTCAGTGTATTAACATTTAACCAAATAAAAGTATATTTGCAGTACTTCTTCCAGGTTGAGATAGTGTTTTAGGGCAAAATTCTTGTGGGCTTGTAGTTTTTTTGTAAAATCTCATTTACAGAAGATAGAATGCAGGGTTGTAGTTGCACTGCAGCAATTATTTGGGTCTTTTGGAAAGGCTTTCCTTTTGCTGTGATTACAGTGCTGAGTCATTTGTGCATATAATAATGAAATCTCTAGTACTCACTACAATCCATTTAAAACAAAGATCTAATGAAATAGATTTTTAGAAATGGTCATAGTTAAATCAGAAATATTTTTCTCTGTCAGTATAATAGCTCAAGTTTGAGAGTAGTGTTTTAAATACCTTCTAAGACTATTGTGCTATATAAACTTAAATAACATATGTAACATTACAGACTGTAGAGATAAATTCAAGCTTGCAAATCGGATGTGGTTTGAACCATGATTATTTGTATACAAGGTATCCTTTCCTGTATGCAATGTTAAACTATATCAATATTTTGAAAAAAAAAAAAAAATGCCAGGTGAATGAACTGACATTGTGAATACCACACTTGTGACACTGGATCAGTAAGTTAGGTAATAGTACTGAAGATTATAAGGAAGTATAGGTATCATTTTGTAGGCACACAGTTTGTGGTAATTGGGGGGTGGGGCTGCAGGTGAGCCTCATCCCCAATGGGCTACAGCTGTGAGAAGCAGGTGAGCAGCATTGACAGCAATGAGCCTTGCAAACATTGAAAGCAAAGAGACATGGGGGGCCCAGGTGCACTGACCAGTCATGGAAGGGAACAGAGGGCACACAGGTGCAATGGATGAATATGAGGGGTATAAAAGGTTGGGCTAAAGAACAAAAAGGGCAGATGCCTGAAGTCTTCTGTAGTGGTGTGGTGTTACTTTGTTTGGGTTGGAGCCTTCTGAAATTCTGTGGTGATGCTCTGTGGCCCTCTCAACTGCGACCTGTGCTGCGGTGTATGCTGTGATATCATTTGGTGCAGATTTCATGACATGGAGCCTGAAGTATTCATTGAGTTGCCAACAGTTCTTTTTCAAGCCTTGCAAATTTGTATACTTCCTTACACAGATTAGCATATTCTGTTTAAGTTGTGTCTGTGCCGTAAGTGTCATGCACTTATCAGGCCATGTAACTTTGAGGTGGTCTCTTCTGTCTGAATGTAGGCTCATGCATTGTAAACAACTACCAAACCTATGTGTGTTGAGTCAGCAGAGGGAAATAGGCACTTCTGTGTTCATAAACTGAGTTTGTAAAACCACTCTATTGAATACAGAAGTGCCTTTTTTCTCTTCTGTTAAATTGCAGGGAATTCCACTTGGCTGGTCCAAAGTTAAGCTGTATAATAAGTGAAGACATTCCAGCTCTGAGTGCAGAAACTGTTGATTCTTTGCCTAAAAGATGGGATAAAATGTGTCTCTCACCTTTTGTTTGGGTTGCATATATATGCAATAACAGCTTGCATACTCTTAGCTTGCAACTTTAATTTTTTTTGTATTGTACAAAGAGTTTTTATAAGTTTCTACCATAAATTGGAACAGGCCAGGAATAATGGTATTTCTTTTAAAACATATGCTTACTGTGCAACCATGAAGAATATGGTATGAGTTACATGGTGCTTTGTGGTAATGGCTTTGAAAGTGGAAGTTTTACTCCAGTTTTCAAAAATACCAGTCCTAAGGTTTTAAGATATAATGTGAAGACTGAACTTTCTGATGAATTGAGGTCTTTAACTACTACTCAATGGTCAGGCTTTGTCTTCTGTGGGAATGTCCAGAGGTTTTATTTGTTTTGTTTTTGCATATCCTGAATTAGCTCGACATCAGTTTTAAATTTAAAAATGAAAGTGAAAAGTTTGATTGGAAAAAAGTATTGAAAAATAGCTGTTGACCACAGCTGAACTTTGATTTCGTTTTGCTTTCTTAATATTAGTGTATCAGGTTTTCAACCTGGCCTTTCCAGCTTTCTCAATTGTGCTGGTGTGTTTCTGGACTCGGGCCTTCTGTGTGGTAACACAGATAATGGCAGGGGATAGGAATCCTGGAACACTATTCTATTAGTTGTCTATTTACTCATTTCCTGAAACACATGAGAGAAATAAAATGTCCTGAGTGCAGGACTTTAGGTCTTAAATGTCTTACTTGTCTTCAAGCAGAAGTTCTTCATCTTCAAGCAGAAGCTCTTCAACCTAATTCCAGTCTTATACTTTACAATCATTGTAGTACACGCTAAGTAATAAATAGACAATCTGTTTGAAAAGTGTTTAAAAATGCAGTTTTTGTGCACTGTGTGGAATCCCTCCTCTTGATTTGTGTCTGGTTTAGCACTGCTTTTGGTGAAGATGGAAGTGGAATGTAATTGAAAGGAATGTATTCTAAGAGGAACTAGTCCCTCAAAGGCTTCTGTCCAGCACTGGTGAAGGAGGAAATCGGTCAAATACAAACAATGTAGCTTTTATTACCTTGGGTCAGCAATAATAAACCTTTGTACTTCACAAGACTTTATTGTTTGCTTTTTAAAAGGACACTATCAAGGGTATTAAGCTCATGCTTTCTTTGCATTAACATGGAACTGACTTGCAGCAAGTAACTGTTTAGGAAAAGCTGTTTCAGGACAAACCAAAAGATAATGATTGTGTAAAAATCATACAAGTAGGTAGATACAAATATTTCTGGGTTGAAAAGAAAGGTTGCTAATCATATACCAAATACCCCTATTTAGACTTACCAAGTTCAGAGGGGGTTGCTGCTAAAGTTTCTATCTGTGCTCTTGCATGGATTTGATTTTTATTAGACTCTATGTAACATGAACTTCTTTGGAACAAAATGCTTCTAAATCCTTTATGGATTATTACATTAGTTAATATTGGTTAACATTACATTGTTACATTTGCTTCTTAGTCATCAAAATGTTATTTTTATTTATTTTTCTGGGATGTAAATGTGAGTTTTGAGCCGTGTTTTGTACTTGTTTGGCTGGCCACTTTTATTTTAAGGTTTTCTTTTTTCTTTGGGGGTAATTGTAAGCTTACAGTGGTGATGTGTATAATTCTTTGGTGGTCATATATGCAACCTCATAAATTCAGCTGTTGCATCTGAAAGAGCAAAAGATGTTGGAACAATATTTCAAGTACCTGAACAGTTGTGTATCTCCTACAGAGATTCTGTTTTAAACTTAGAAGACCTTATTGGCTGCTTCTTTCAGTTAGTTACCTAAAAAGGATTTTAGTCTGCTAAAACTTGGTATTGCTGTGGCATGGCAATTTGTTCAGGTTTGGATGTTTGATTTCGTTTTGCAGACTTAAATTTTTTTTTTTTTGTTCAAAACAAACTAAATTTCTTTATGCTGAATTGGAGTAAACAAGCTAAAACAGTTCTGTAAATACTTCCTGTCACCAGGGAAATTGAAGATGAAGATAGAACTGCTGATAAATTATGAGAAAGAGCTTTACTCTCCTTGTGGGTAAAAATTTGATTATGAGGATAAAACTTAGAAACTGAGCTTTTTTTAATTTTTTTTTTCCAATATGAGCTGTCCCTGTTCAGGTTTTTTTTTCCTACTTACCTTTTTTGGAAGGGGAAAAAAAATTCTGAGAAACACTTCTCATTAACTGAACAGAATACATGGAAAATGGTGTGTTAATGATTTGCTTGAATTGATTCTTTATGTACTACCAGAGGTAAACTGCAAGTTATTCATCCTTGCAGAAAATGAGAAGCCTTTTGGCTTAGACTGGTTCTGGGACATCCAGTTCAAAATACTGAGTGTACTTCTAATCCCAGCTCAAGAAGCAAGAGCTGTGTATCACAACTCACATCTGTTCACAGACACAAAATCAAAGAGCATCTGAAGAAAGATCAGGATTCATTACTTTGAATTGTATTGGAAAATGTATCTGTCATAACATTTTTTATTACTTCTATTAAACAATCAAGATATATCTTGTAGACTAAAATTTGGGGTTTTACGATACCTGGCAAAGTTCTTCGCTCCTCTTGTTGATTTTCCTTCTTTGCTGGAATCTGGGTTATTTTGTATCTAATTTTGTTTGTGGTAACTCGAACTGTAACACCCTTGAATTAAATGGAGTAACTTTTGTGCTAAATGTCTGTTTGTGTTAGTTTTCATTTTAAGGAAACTGTTTCATAGTGGGTTTAAACACTTAAAGATAATTAACACCACTAGAAAAGATTCACTTTGAACACATTTGTTTAGCCAGAGTCCTGAATTACTCAAAACTTGATGGGAATTTTAAGCATCAGTTAATGTACAGGAGGCTGGGTGTGCAACTTGCCTGCCTGGCTTTTGTTGTTGGAGAAATTATTTGGAAAAAAACCAATAGGTTAAAAATTCTTCCCTTTAATGTTTACATTCCGAGAAGTAGTTCATGTGCTTGTTTTAACCTCTCCCTACCTGAAAGAATCAATTCTGTGAATGGGATTTGAATGCTACAACTTTTTATTTTCCAGAAAAGATCCGTCTTTTTTGTATAATTTCTACTTTACAGATTCTTCTGCAGCTATTAAAATGTGACACTTTTTGATAATGCTTTAATTACCTGAAATTGTCATCAGACGGAAAAGAGAATTTAATGATACTCTGTATCAGCATTTAGCTTGGCAAGTGTTACTAGCTAGACAGGTGCATGATTCTTAGGTTAAATTTACTTGTCTTTTAAAACATGGTAGGCCAGGTTTTAAAAAAAATATATTAATACAGATTGATAAGCTTCACTTCTAGCAAGTGTTTGGTGTCGTTTAAAAGAAGCTGTTTGAATAGGCCTCCTTTATTTAGTTGAGGAAATAGTATACAACTTAATTTCTAGGTGAAAAAGGATTTCATCATTAAAGGTTTCTATTTCAGCAGTTTTTATAAAAAGCCTCAGTTTTGAAGTTGTTATCTATCTGTACTTCAAGTGTAATATTTAAATAGGTTAAAGTAGGAGAAATAATGATTTTGCAATGTCCTAGATTCACTATGGAAGAAAAGCTTTATCATCCACTCATGTGTTCATCTTCTCTTTATCAATCTTCTTTTTTCTTGGTCATTGTCACGTATTGCAGGTTTTGGAAGACTTTATAGAAAGAGCTGCAAAAATACCATTGAAGAACCAAGTAGGGAAATACTAATTTTATGAGAATTGTTCTGAAGATTGTGGATATTAAAATTTTGAGAAGGGTGATGCATTTAGAATCAGTGTTCTAAAAGCTGCTTAGAAATTGAGGGGATTTATGGCTATCATAACCAGCAATCTGGTTACTTTCTGGTTTCATTTATTTATTGGTCCCTAGTATTTCAAAATAAATTAGAAAAGAAAGAATGAAGAGACAGAAGAAACTTTAAAGAATTCTGAGTGTTTTGCTTAAGGGCACCCTGATGTTTACAGTATTTTTGTAGAGAGACAATAATTTGTGAACAAAAAAAATCAAAAACCTGACATTACAGAGGAACTTGCATCATTGATGTTCAGTTGATTGGCACTTTTTGGAAATCAGAAATGTCTCTGAACTATGTGGAAAAACAGGAAACTTGATTGATGGGTGTTAATTAGCCTGGTGATTCCCATGTCCTTAGTTCTTAAGGATTGTAGTTTAGTAAGATTTAAATGAGTGGGTAAACAACATGAGTGTTGTTGACAAAACTTCTTGGTATTCTCTGGCATACTTGTGTGAATCTTGCATGAAATTGAAAAGAGACTAAACTGAATTCCAGGCAGTTAAATGTAGTTTTAGTGGTGTGTTGTTACAGGCCCCTTGTATACCAAGTAAGAAAGAACCTAAAAATTGCCAGGGCTTTGGGATCTTTGGAATTTTTTTGCAGCATCCCCTTTGAGTCAGAAGGTAGGCTGTACTTTGTACATGCATTGCTATTTTCTTTTTAAGTTCAAATGAGCTGGGATAAAGAATTAATGATACTGAGCTTTCAATTGATTTGACAACAGGGATGGGTATCATCCAAAACAAAAGAGAAAACCAGTGGTATGCCAGTGCCAATAAAATTTGTGGAACAGATAATCCAATGATCTTGCCTGGAATGTGATGGGCATAGTTCTTGCTGTGTACTCTCTCACGTTATTGCTAAATAGAAAGTAATTTTCTTCCTTCAAGGGTGCTTGGTGGAAATGGAATCACAGCACAACAAATGAATGAGAAGCATCAAAGCAAGCTCATCTGGCAGGGCTGCCCATGGTGAACATACACGTGCATCTCTGTTTTCTGTGCTGTTAAGGTCTTAATCAGACAGTTTCTGATTTCAGTGTTTATCATTGAAGGATACAACAAAAAGCTTTACAAAAATTGTGATCAGACATTTCTTTTGTTGATTCAGCAGTATGAGATGCCCGGTTCTAGGCAAAAAAAAAAGGCATCCTATAAAACCTCCTCTAACTTGTTATTTCTCTGATTTTCACTGTTTTCCAGTGTTAAATCTGAACCCTCTAAAGTAATAAAGATCTATAAAAGCAGTGATCTAAGATTTACAGTGAACAATCCACAGCTGGCTTGCAGAACAGTGAAGACACTGTATTTGGCATTTTCAGTGACATTGGGTAATGGGTTGACACATTAATGAGAATCTAAACTTTGCTACTGTGATGTCCAAAATCATCATCGTCCTCATTTTGAGTTGTCCTATTCATTTGCCAGCCACATCTTTTGTTGTAGAAGCCCACAGTTGCTTGTGCCTTGTGGTTTCCCTAAATCATTCTCCCAAGTGTTAATCTTCTGATTACCAGTCTGTTTTGGCAGGCTGGTTTTCCTTTGCTGTGCCACTTTTCCACTTTTTTGTCAAGAACTGACAACCCTCATTTCCTAGTCTAGCCTGTTGAAGTTCAATCCCAAAAAAAGACAGCGATTAAATGGCAGACAAAACTTCACATTTAGTAGTTAGTTTGCAATCTGAT
This sequence comes from Melozone crissalis, assembly GCF_028551555.1. Lineage (NCBI taxonomy): Eukaryota > Metazoa > Chordata > Aves > Passeriformes > Passerellidae > Melozone > Melozone crissalis. Next base: position 52,394,817 of record NW_026535791.1, on the reverse strand, counting down.
ACATGTCACTTAATATCTGTTATCAGTTAATATCTGATATTTAACAGAGTAAAATCTGTTGTGCTTGTGACTATTAGTAAAGACTAATGTGTCATAGTAGGAAATGTTTTTTCTAACTGTAAATAAAAGTGAATGCATCTGATGATTTTTGTAGGCATCTGTTGAAGTCAGGGCCAACCCTTCTGGGACTCAGAAAGCAACCCCCAGGGTCACAGAGCTCACATGACCTAGTTTATTCCTCATTAAAACAGATGGTATCTATCTGAGCAAGGCAAACTTGGTTTTAAGAAAGAGTTGGGGATTAAAACAGCTGGGTCTGATTAATGGGAGCAAATAAAGAGGCAATCTAAGCATTAAATTAGTCATCTACATCAATAGCAGAATAGTCACTACATGACTACTCACTAAATTGTTTTAGCTGATCAAAAGTTGCCGGATTGTTTTACCTAGCATCAAAAGTATCTGAAATTGCATCAGAAATGTTCCCACATTCTTTATTCTTTTCTGCCAGGCTTCAAAGAGAACAAAATGGAAACTGGCTATAGTGTTTTTGAATGGTATTAGCGAATCCAGCTTGTTCTGTAAGACTGAAAGTACCCTACTTGTGTTTGATACATAGCCCAAGTTGGTCCTCTGCAGATTTTGGCCTCATCTCTTTGTGTTTAACATGAGAAGGTTACCTAATGGAGAAGATTGCAGGCATTCCTTCAAGCTCTACAACCACATAAAATTTGCAATGGGATCCAAGAATTTTGTTTCTGTTGTAAATAGATTATACTGGATTAGTGGTCAGCATTTTGCATATTTTATTCTGTTTGCCCATTTAGTCGTGAAAATCCTGAATTGTGTTGCTAACAGCACAGGCGCTCTTCTTGCTGTTGTTACTGGTGGCCAGAGCCCTTCACTTACCATATGCCTTAGCAGGGAGAAGGGGCCTGTGCAAATTAACTACAACTCTGCCTTCAGACTTGGTAAGAACAGCTGTTTTCTTGTGGTATGATCTTATCATGTAGGTGCTTTGTTTTGCTCTGAAACTCTGGTAACATGCACTAAATTAAACAGACAGATAGGGGTATATGTGTGGGGAGTGTATGAAGCCATTGCTCTTCCTTCAGCAGAATAGTATTTGGTAGATCCCAGGGCTAATCCAGAATGGTACCATGTCCCTCGAGTTCTCTTGGTTTGAACTAAATATGAAATAAACATGAGTAGACTAAAGTGCAAATATGTGAACACTGTTTCCCTTAATTCTTACAGACAAGTGTAGAATATTTCCATTTTAAGGTAATCATAAGGAATATTTACTTATCTGTCACAAAAGGTCAACTTCATTTGGTTCACACAGATGAGCTCTGAGGTGATCAGGGGAAAATGTGGAACAGTTCTTTCATAGGGATTAACAGAAATTGTTCCATGAGTTAGGTGTTTCCTCACCTGGAGTGGGGCTTTGATGGAAGACTAATAACACTGCCTTTTTGCTGCCAAAAATCTTCCCTCAAATATATGGAGCTGGGCCTTTGTCTTGCTCAGTGCCACTTACTGCTTCAGGTTTTTAGTTTTCTTTTTATGAATCTGAAAGGCAGAATTTCCATCTACTCACAACACAACAACCTGTTCTTATAGAACAGATATACTTGCCAATGCTAAACAACCACAATAACATCTTGTTGCAGCCTCCTACCTTCCCTATTAATTGCAAGGAAGAACACTTAAAGAATATTAGCAGAAATGGCTAAAAGTATGAGCAGGTTTGAAGTGAGATTTTTAATTGCAGTAATTTATGCAAATTTTACCTGGTTATTTAAAGACTGGCTAAGCATAAAACAAAACAAGAAAAAAGCATAGCAATTAATCCCATTGAAGAGTGGTGGGTGTGTGGGTACTGCCAGCTAATGCAGGCTTAATGGATTTTCTGAGAACACTCGATGGGGAGAAAATGCATATTTTGAGAAGACATGTCTCAAAACAAGTGTTAGATGGCTCCTCGGTCTGTATGGTCTTGATTTTCATAGTTGCTGGCAAGTGTGCTCAAGATGTTTGAAAATAGACTGCCTGGGATCAGTTCAGCAATAAAACTGGTTAGGGAGGTTCTGTGTTCTTGCCTGTCTGTGTGGTCCTCTGGTTTTCCCAGAGGCTTTGTAGATTAGGCCTTGCCACTATTCTGGAATAGCCTGCTAGGCTTTGCTGTTCCTGGCAGAGGTGTTTTTACAGAGAAAGTGTTTCCCAAGTTAGAACTATTGCTAAATAGGTCTCTGACAGGTTCTTCTTTGAAATTAGGTGGAACTTTTGATTTCTGCTATTATTGTTGTTATTTTTGACCAGTGGTTTGTAAAGAGAAATTATTAGCATAAGGAAAAGTAAGGCATTCTACAATAAAAATTTCTTAAACAAGTAGAACAAGTCCTGAAGCTTGTAATCACTAGAGATCTTGAAACAATTAGATATGTGTTCACTTTTGACTTTCCTGTTGGATATGTCTGTGGAAGCACTTTGTTTGTACAAGTATCAGAATGCATGTAAAACCACATTTGCTTTTGGGGGGTTAGTATTGTTAATTTCCCTGAGTCCACATTTGGAAGTCTCAAAAATCAAAGATGGTTTCTAGTTTTAGTGTGCCATATGACTATCATTTTTTTTCACAATGTTTTTACTCAGAATTTAAATTTCAGCTCCTAATTCAGAAATAACTGAGTTAATTTTCTTTTTTTTTTGTCTGTACATGCAGTGTAAATGTAAGTAATCCGTATTTAAAGTAGTTTGAACAGATGTCTCTGCTTGGAAACTTTTGGGCCCTTTTTGGTGTTTGTTTGTTTGTTGGGTTTATGTTATTTGTTTGGGGTTTTTTACTGCAGAAACCTCTCCCTGAGCAAATAAAGTTGTCTGCAGATATAGTAATGTAATGTGAGTACATTGTTAAAGGATTTCATTGCATGATAAATTTTCCAGGGTAACCTGATGGTTTACTTTGCTATAAAAGCAGGCTTTTTCTGAGATCTGTATATAGTTTTCATGGTTAAAGAACTGTAATTCAGGACAGGTGGGAATGTAAAACTTCTTTGATAGGATCTTTTGTGCTTGGACAATGGTAATGCTTGATGGGTTTGTGTAGTGAGAACTTTTATCTTGAAAACTGGCTTTGAAATCTGTATTGGTAGTGGAGCTGCAAATTCCATAAAACTGGATTGCTGGAGTTAGTAGTTTTTAGTGGTTTTTAGTAAATGCTGTCTTAAACAACATTTTAAGTGATTGGAAAGAGAAACTGTTATTTAACATGAAATATTTTAGCTGAGAATCTGCATACAGAAAACAAATACTTCAAGCATAAATTGAAACTAGCAGAGGCAAAAATTCCCTTGTTTTTTCTCATCTCCCCAGTAATGCAATTTTAGAAGTTCATTTGTTGGTTTCTTGCTCCTACCTATCTCTCAAAAATGTATTTCCTTTCACATACGCACTCCTTTCCCTGTACCTGTTGCACATTTTAGGAAATTGTCTTTACTATAGATTAATCATAACTGGTCAACACAATCTGAAATCAAGTAACAAAGCAGTTAATAATACTGCAGCAGGTCTGTGTGCTGCCTTTCCTAGGGTATGTGCAAGTAAGGGGATGATAGTGAGCTGAAGTATTAAGCTTTTGACTTTTCTGGAGAGAGGGACCTTTCACAAGTTAGGTGCTTGGTTTTAATGCCAGGTGTCCCTTATAGTGGTACATATTGCTGTCTGAGAATGGGATTCAAAAGATCAGGTGCACTGTTGTAATGGAACCTTTGTGTCATTGTTTAATGAGCAGAAAAACAGTAAGCAGTCACCTAATGAGCTGAAATTTGTGTTGGTCTTCAAATGTGTAAAACTCTGCTGCACAACAAATAGCAGTCTGGCTAAATCTGCCAGTTTTAACTTTGATTTCAAACTAAGAGATACTCAGTTCAGTTATATGATTGTCTTGAGTGCAATGCACTTAAAAGGAACTTTAGTGACTGTTGAATAGAGAAATGCCTAATGCTTTATTTAAAAGTCACTACGTTTTTATTTTCCTTTTTTATTTTTTAGAGTGAGTTCAAAAAGGAGTACATTACTGTAAAAAAAAAAAAAAGGGTGCCAGACAGCTGCTGTTTCCAAGTGATATAACACTGAGCACTATAAGCAGATTTTAAAAAAATGTATTAATTTTTAGAAGGATCAGCAAATATCATGGTTTTTTTTCCCGTCACTTCCTTGTCCTACTGAATCGCTTTGCCTCTCTGTGCACATTTAAGTTTATAATCTTATAATCTCCTCACCTGAATAATTGGAGTTCTTGTAGGTTTTAATTTAGCAAATTATCTTTGTTCTTTTTCCCTTTTTATGCTAAGTTGATGTTTCTTCTCCAACTTTTCAGGCACAGGTACCTTTGGACGTGTTCACCTGGTGAAGGAGAAAATGGCCAAGCGTTACTTTGCACTGAAAGTAATGAGCATTCCTGATGTCATTCGACTGAAGCAAGAGCAACACGTGCACAATGAAAAGTCTGTCTTGAAAGAAGTGAACCACCCTTTTTTGATCAGATTGTAAGTTGTTTTATTTTTTAATTCATTTTACTCATACAGGAATTGCAGTTAAAGTACTCCAGAATCTCCTTGCAAGTTCTTAGGTACTTTGCTGACACAGAGTATTTAGTTTCTCATATGTAATCTAGATTAAAATAGACTTTGGAATGAAATAAATATTTTAGAAGAATCAAGAATTTAAAAATAAAGAGGCATTATTTAAACATTGAAACAATTTATTATAAGGTGTTTTCTCTCTTATCTTCGCATTGCAGAAGAGACATTTTTGGAAGTGCGAGGAAAATACTAATGAAGAATTGTTAGCTTTGCCTCATCAAAATGACTTCTAGAATGATTCTTGATGTTAGAATTGTGATGAAAGTATTTCTACGTGTATGTGCTGTAGATATTGCTAAATAGCTAAAGATATTCCCAGACTCAATAGCAAGTTTTTAAAAACTTAAATGAACTTCTGCAAACTTTATTTTTAAAGAGTTTAAATAACTGCAGCATTTCTTGGACTTTCCTGTATTTCAAGTTAAGTGATGGAACCTATTGAGAAGCATTATTTAAACACAGTTCATAAAGAATACTTCTTTTTTAGTGGAATTGAGGTAACTCTAATGATCCCAATGGTCCTATTGTTAAACAGAGGACTTTTCTCATACTTTTCTGTTCACAGCACCACAGTGCTTCTTGTGTATCTGAGTCTGTATCTATTAATGGCATAACTAAACCTCTGGTAATTGCGGGTTAATTTCCATTTATGTTTTCTCATGCACGGATACATGGCTGGCTATTAACTAAGATTTGTTTCCATTTACCTGCCTTAATCAGTTTTACATAGAATTAGACAAAATTAGCATTAGTTAATCTAGCTGCAGGGAGTGCAGCTTCCTGCCAGGGTTAGGCAAGTATCAGAGGGAGAAGAAGAAGGGAACAGCATGGTAGTCATTCAGAAGATGGAATGAGCCCTGCAGGAGGAGGCTTTTTCCCTGGTGTGGTGTTGGCTTTCCCAGCATCATGATGCTGTTACTTTCCAGCTAGCGTTCAGAAATCCTGTGTGTGGCATAGTATCAGTAAGACAAGTTCTAGAATATGCAGAGATTGAGATTCATGGAAGAAAGCAAGATGGAGAAGCTGAGTACATCTGGTTAGACTTGTTGAAGTATGGATGGAACGGGGGGAACAGGATTTTGTATATCTATCTATGTACATCTTGAAAGGAAAACCCTACCAAAAACAACAAGTAAATTCCCAGACAAACCCCATCTCAGTAGGTCTGTGTGTCAGGAACAGTGGGAGTAGAGAAATTTGGGTGACATTTCAGAGACAGGGAGGTTTCATGTTCATATAGAAGTGATTAAAAATCCAAACTAGGGGAGTTTTCCTGGATTTCATTCACACCTTATTTACAAAATATCAGATTTTTCAAGTTGCCAAAGGACACAATTCAAATAGTTCTCTTTGTATGCAAAGCAAACATCTTTCATGTCTTATGGAGCTCTGCTTTTTCTGTTGAAATGTCCAGTGGTATGTTGCATCAGCAGCTATGTTCATATAATTGTCCATGTGATGCCTTTTTCCCTTGTCAGAGGAGACTCCAAGCAACATAGCTGAAGTGAGGTAGTTAAAATTTAAGTCACAAAGATATTTATGTGCTTTAGGTTAAACTAATCTTTGTGGATGATTTTCACTAGATTGTATGACAAATAACACTTTCTGCAGTTTTTTGTGTGACTAAAAGATTTTTTTCAGCCACCTCCTGCCCAATTTGTTTGGTTTTTTATCTGTTAATTATTTTACTGTAAGTGTTTAACAAAAATGGGGAAAAACTATATAGTTCAGCTTCATGCCTTTAAAGTGTGTTATCTACATGGTCTGGTTTCTATCTTTTCAGTTAGCTTCACCATCTTTAACACAGATAGCATTTTCCTTTGGTGTCAGCACAGCATAGTATTTCAGGATATAAAGTAATGCTGCACATAATTGTTTGCTGGTGTTTGGAAATTCCATAAGTTTTCCTATATGTAAAGAATGGGTTTTTATTTCCCTTTACCTGTTACTTTTGACAAATGCCTATTCTAAATATAGTGAGGTACAGTTTTTCTGTAGACACTGGTCTTATTTATCTGTATTTTTTAAACAATTTTTTTCTAAACACTTCCTAAGTGCTTCTGCAACAGCCGATCACTGGAGATTCCTAGGCAATCTTTACTGACAATTGAGTAATGTGTCATATTCACTGTGGTGCAGCTCTTCACAGTGAGATGTAATGTTGACATGTTTTTGAAGAGAGGAAGAAATAATAAAAATCAACTGTGTCTTGTAGCTGTATAAGCTGAAACAGGTTGTTAGTCTGTAGGATTTCACAGTGGCATCTCAAGTTTATGTAGCAAGCTGAATTGTAGAGTTAATGACACCACATGTTATTCTAATCACAGCTTCTGTGATTTTTTTTTTTCTTTTGGTATTACATTACCATTTAAAGCAGTCTGAATTGCAAGTACAGAAATTCTTAATTTTGCTCTTTTTCATGTATACCAAATAATGTGTCCATTTTTCTGTGGGTAGACAAACCTTTAAGAGTCAGATTTTTAAGAAATTAATTCTTGTGAAAAATTCTGTGCTTAATGATGCAGAAGTTCCATTTTTCCCCCCTGTATTGTCAGATATTGCTCTTCCTCTACTATATATAGGTGTTTTGCTTTTTTTCACCCATTTCTACTCTTCTTTCATTGTTTATTTTAGGTACAGCTTTGCCTAATTACATAAAATCCATTTTCAGAGTGTTTTTTTGTAGTCTGTAAAGATGCTGTGATCACCAATAGCCAATTAATGATGTTGATGACTGTGATAGGGAAGAAATTCCATAAAAGCAGAAGACAAGCTTGGGCTCTGCTTTCTCCATCACTGAGGGAATCAAAGAGCTGTAGCTCATGTCTGTTAGTCTGTCTTGTTTCCTCGGCTGCCACAGTGCTACTGTCAAAAATAAAATCTTCTGGACTAAAAGTCATTCATGTGTTGTGGAGCTCAGTTTCTGGTCGCCTTACCTGAGGCTCTATGCCCTGATTAAATACCATGAGGTATTTGTGGTACTGCAGAAGCACTGACTAGAGGCTGAAGTAGCTTCTGTTCTTGTATCACTGTATCAATAAGTAGGTAAGGATACAGTGTTCTCTATCTTTTATTACGGAATTAAGGATAGTTCTTTGTTTAAATGGCAGTGTTCTTCAAGATGTTACCACCTATTTGTTTTCTTCTTAACTGTTGAGCTACATTTAGGGGTAAGGTGACTTGTTTAATGTAGATAGAATGAAATAAAAGATAATTTAGGGGAATGTAGAAGAGAAGATTCCTATATTCTGTAATGAAACATTTTAAAGCCACATATAATTATTTTCTTTCCTTTATACCTGTTCTTTATGTTTCTCTGGCTACCCCAGAAATAGCTCTTAAATTAAAAGTTGTAGTCTGAGGAATGGAAGGTACCTATCCTTGGATTAATTCTGAGGTACAGAAATGAATCTTGTTCTGCTATCATTTTTGTTTTTGTGAAAGATCAAGGGTTGTCATCTGATGCTTTAGTTGGGATTGTGTATCTCCGGGGAGGAAGGCATAGGACAGGAGGAGAACTCTTTGATGTCTGGTTTTGAACATATTGTCATGAAAGTCTTTACAAAAGCAGATTCTGCTTACCCCCATCACTTTGGTAATGCTTGATAATATAAAATGCAAGGTGTGTAAAAAATATTTAGTCTTTATATTGGGTCAGTTATTTGGTGCTTAGAAGAGACCTTTTTGGCATGATGAAACAGAATCTATGAATTAGTGTTTTTTCTTGTCCTGTGCTGTACTTACCCTCAGCTATCTGGTTTTGTAGTGTAGTTTAAGGTCGTTACTCAAATGTCTTACATAATCCTGCTGGATTCTTGGAGGTTTTAATGTTTGCAGACAAGTAATCAGAAATTAGTTATGTACAAGGTTGAGGTAGCAGAGGCCACTTTACAGACAATGACTTGTAAAGCAAATCAAAGACATCATTTCTTTATTCACTGAAACAATACTTTTGTTACAGATTTTGGACCAACCACGATGAACGGTTTTTATATATGCTAATGGAATATGTGCCAGGAGGAGAACTTTTTAGTTACCTGCGCAACATGGGGCGTTTCAACAACAGCACAGGACTGTTTTACTCGACGGAAATTATTTGTGCAATAGAATACCTGCACTCCAAAGAAATAGTTTACAGAGACTTAAAACCTGAAAATATATTACTAGACAAAGAAGGACATATCAAGCTTACTGACTTCGGATTTGCAAAAAAACTGGTGGACAGGTAGGTCGGGTTTTGTTCTGGTAATTACATTTTGCATGCTAAACAGTTAGGAAAAAATGTTTGATTTCAGGTGCTCAGCATTTGATTTAACACTCCATGTGGTTCACATGTATCAAATCCCTTAATATGAAGGAAATTATAATCTTTAAATGGCTGAATGGAAAGCAGTATTATCCCTTAGGTATCACCAGGAGCAATATCACACATAAGCAATGACAGGAAAATATTTTTATATGGCTGGTTTTGTATATTTAAGTTTTCAGCAGTCATGTTGGAAAAAGGGAGTTCAGGAAAATAATATGAACCAATACTAAGATACATAAATTAATCCTCCATACATACTGAATATGTTTTATAACTCAGGTTCCCTTCTAGTTTCCTTTTAGAGATTTTTGAAGAGTGATTTTAAAACTAGATACAGAGTTTTCACTAGCCTGTGGCAAAAATGAAACTGTGAAAGCCTAGACAGAAACCATAAGGCTAGCTTCAGCAGCACTGATTTATTTAAATCTAGCTTCTATATTACTGTTAGCTTTAGTTACATATGTGAGTTTTGGTGATGCAGAGGCTCCCCTCCAGTGATTTCTCTCTTCTCTCTGTTTGGACTACTCTTTCAAGACCATAATACATGCTTTTAAGAGTAAACAAGAACATTGGGATTCAAGAAAAGGGAGGTAAAAACCAGCCTGTTGTATCAGAAGAGTGGTGTGACAAGGCTTGATGTTATGCCTTTGAGTCATCTCTTGAGGGAGACTCTATTTGATTGTTCAGATTGAGGCAGCACGGTGCTGAGTTAGGTGCTACATAGGTGCTCATCCTCTTCAGTCATCAACCTGTTTGATGCTGCTTTAGCAGCTACATACTTTTAAATCATAACAAACATAATTCAACCACCATACACCACGATGTGAACACACCATGGTTACATAACTTGTTTTTCTACCCCTAATTCAGCTGAGTCTCCTTCCCACAGTCCTTTTCTAGTTAACCAAAGTTACAGGCCTGAGCCATGATTTTACAAGGCGTTCCTTTTGTAAGGTTTTCCTTATCAGTAACAGGAAGCTGCTTAATGCATTCATTATGAAGTAAAAGTCAGATGAGATCAATGATATCCCAAAATAGAATCAAAAGTTCTATTAACCTTTAAGGTCTGAAAATCTGTTTTAAAACCATAGAATTTTATTATGAGTATATTAATAAAGTTTTCACTGGGCAAGTAAAAAGGCCTACAAATTCTGGGCCTTTCACTTTAATACTTTGTTTTTAAAGCAAAAAAACTTTTTGCAGGAAGAGCTAACATATTCCATGTAAGAAAGTAGTACAATCTCTTTATAAGACATCTTCACACAAATATTCACAACTTGCTCTTTATATGTATATACTGCCGCCTGGTGGTAATTCTTGTTTTGTGCTTCTGTGGGTTCAAGGCACAAGAGAAGTAACCCTTCATTAAATAAGGTGATAGTTCATATCAGAGTATATTTTTCAACCTGGTAGATGAATCTCTAAGAGTAAATTTGTTCAAATATATTTTAGGATATCAAACTTGATTATTGCTACTGGTTTTAATTGGGTTTGTGTTCTCCATATTGCTTGGGGGCAGTGGAGTTGATCAGTTTTTGTTGAATCATAGAAGATTATACTAGTTTTGTATTCATAGCTGATTTTCCTTCAAATGTACAACAGGTAACATGAGTGCAGAACATAAAATTGAAATAAGCAAAAACATTATCAGTTAGAGCACAGGTGGCAAAGACTGCACAGGTTGCACCTATGCAAATCTGGTTAATTTTTTTGTGTTACTGGGTTTTGGTTTTTGGTTTTTTTTTTTGACACTACATAGTATTCTCCCTACTAGCTGAAGTCATTTTCACAATGTTGGTTTTGTCACTGTAAAAATTCACAGTTATAAACCCTTTATTCTCTAGTGCCCTCCAGTAGGTGCTTTTCTTTATGGCATAGCCTATTTGATCAAAATTATAGGAGATATTGTCATTTTTATGCATGGCAGATATCTGTACTAATGAATCTTATGTGTATGGGTGTCAGTGAGTGTATAGATGTGTGCATATACACAGCATACATGAATGGCAAAAAGAAGACCTGAAGTATTTATGTTCTTCAAACATTGTGAGGTAACCTGCTCTCAGGATCAGCAGAGACATCCCTAGAAAGAGGACACTTCACATAAATGAAAACATGGTCTGCTGAAGACTTGGGATACAATCTCACATTCCAGATACATAATACGTCACCAAATGATTCTGTAGCTGCTTAATTGGGGTTTTTCTGTAGACATTTTCCTTTCTTCCCACTGCCATGTGTAAAGGGATGAAATATTCACCATGTCCCTCTACAGTTAAGCTGCTCTTCAGAAAGTGTCTGGCTCATAGCTCATGCTCCCACTGTGGAAAGCAGCCTGCACCTGTACCTTCTTGTTACTGCAATTTCTGAAGGGCTAGACTCTTAATGTTTGTTTTTTTTTAGAGACAGAGGAGGCTTTCTTTGCTCCTTCTGTTCCTTGTTGGTATGTCCTTCTGTTTATCCGTGTTCCTCCCTTTTCACTCATAGTGTATATTTAAAAACTCTGAATTTTTCTCCAAAACAGTGTGTCTTTGCCTCAGCTGCTGTTTATTTCTTCTCTTTTCCACCTTGATGTTGCTTAACTGAAGACTTAATAACCTTTTCAGTTTCTTGTAAGTACATTCATATAAAATAGGTGTGCCACTACTTCTAAAAAAGGGCAATGTCAGGAAGGAAGTTGGGGAGGGGGTTTTTATAAGTTACTGTTACCTGAAGGCTGTAAAAAAAATTTCCTTTGAACTTTACAACTGTAGACCTTTCTCTTTCTGAAACGCTTCTGACCACTTTTTGGGTATAGTACTTTTATTGAAATTTTTTTCTGTTCTGATTTCCTTTTTTTGTGTGGTTTTTGGTTGATTTTTTTTTTCATTTGGGTGTTTAGGGTTTTTTGGGAATTTTTTTAGGGTTGGTGTTTAATTCCCATGTTCTTTCAGAGAAGCACAAGACTAATCTGCATGGAATTTTATGGGGTTTTTTATGGACAGATATTTAAATAAGACAGATAAAAATAAGACTCAAGTGATCTTTTTTCTTTTTTCTGGAATGTTATTCACTGTTAATTTTAGTTTATTCAGTTTACATTCCTAAAAAAGAAATTTACCTGTGAGTCTTTCTAGAAAGTTGAAGTGATTAATCTTAAACACATTGGGGGTAGTTCTGCATTGTTGCATGGGCTGGATGTGCCTCATAACTGTTCCACACAGTGGACTAAAGAGAGAAAGACTATGTAACACATAGTAAGTCTAGTTTGCAAAGTCTACCTTTTGTCACTGTAGAAGCAAGCAAGAATGTCTTGCAGAACAAATATTTGTTGGCTGAATGCAAAACCATCTTCATTAAATATAATTATGGAGAAACTGCCAGAATACCAAAACAAATCTGTCTCATATGCTAAAAGCTTTCAGGTACACAGATGGATGCTGCATGGTGTGGAATGCTGAAACACATTAACCATCGAGACTGAACTTCTTCACACAGTACTCTTCAGTAGTTTCACAAAATTATTTTGTAGATTACCTTTTTAACCAGAGTAGATTCTATATTTCATGTTTTAAAATTACATATTCAGGCTTATCAATTACCACTTTCTTGTATTTCAGCTTTTATCTTGAAAATTCAGAAGACTGAATATTTTGTAGCTGTTTGAAGGGAACAGTCTATTCTTACCTTTTTTCATTGTAATTTATCTTCAAATAAGTTATCTGGAACTTCAGATAAATATGCAGTAGCCATAAAATAGTAATGATTAAAAAAATAATTTAACATATTATCTTTTTGTAGCATCTACTTGATGTGTTTTCCAAAATACTAAATAGTATGTTTCATGGCCAACAAAAGAGGAAACACAAGTCACGATCTTACGGCACAAATGCATATCTTAAAAAAGAACATGAGTTCCAAGTTTTTGTGTAATTAATAAACATACATTTCTTGATTGAAATTAAGGAAGTAGTTAATGTGGTAGTAATAAATTTTATTTCCTAGTGCAGCTAGGAAACTTCAAGTTACGTTCACGGTTTTCCTCTTGCTTGAATAAAAATATGGTAAAACTGTCAGCTGCTTCATTTGCATAGCTGCCTAAATCGGTGTGATTAAGTCACATGACAGATACAGCTTTTTTAATTTGGAAGAGGGAGAAGTACTTTGTTTTAAAAGATGACTGAGCTTTGCTCTTATTCTTAATTCCATAGTCCATCCTAGGCAGCTGCTAGATGGCAGTAGTGTAAAGCAGCACTGTATGTAAAAATTCAGTATCCTTGATTTGGAAAATGAGAGTTCATATTTTTTGGATAAATTCATGATAAAAATGTATTATTTACACTTAAAAATGTCGTTTCAAGAACCTTGAAGTGCATTGGATGCAAAGTGTGCCTAACACTTCTGACAGTTTAGCTGGAATAATTTGGCTTTTGCCTTAGTAAATTGAAACTTAAAAAAATTCAAGTTATAATTCTTCAGCTAAAGCCTTAACTGACTGTACAGCTTCCCTTCCTTTATCTTATTTTTATGAATCAAATGTTCAAGGCTTAAAAAAACCAACCAATTGAAAAAAAAAAACAAAAACAAAAGCTCCCTTTAAAATATTGCAGGGAGTCATAGAATATGCTGAGTTGGAAGGGACCCATCAGAATCCTCAAATCCGACTCCTGGCCTGGCCTAGGACATTCCCAGGAGTCACACCCTGTGCCTGAGAGCATTTTCCAATCACTTTTTGAACTTTCTTAGGCTTGGTGCTGTGATCACTTCCCTGGAGAGCCTGTTTCAGTGCTCAACCACCCTCTGGGTCAAGAACCTTTTCCTGATATCCAAACTGAACCTCCCCTGACTCGCTTCATTGTGTTTCTTTGAGTCCTCTCACTGGGCACAAGAGTGAAGAGATCAGTGCCTGCTCCTCTGCTTCCCTCTGTCGATGTTGAAGACCACAATGAGGTCTCCCCTCAGTGTCCTCCAGTCTGAACAGACCAAGTGCCCTCAGCCCCTCCTCATAAGGCTTCTCCAGACCCTTCACCCTCTTCACTGCCCTCCTTGGGACACTCTCTGGTAGCTTAAAATCTTTTTTACATTGTGGTGCCCAAAACTGCACACAGGCTCAAGGTGAGGCTGCATCAGCACAGAGTAGGGTGGAACAATCATCTTCCTTGCATTCTCAGGAAAAAAGATATTGAATTAGTGTTACTTCTAAAGGTGATTGCCGTTCATCTTAATGCATTTGCTCAGGTGCATGTTACCAGTTTGATTGGAGAAAATTCTTCCTCTCACAAACACTCAGTATTTTTTGGTGCAAGTTAGAAATCATGTGGTGACCATTTGTGATTATAGTCTCTGTCATATTTTACTAGAGCTCCTTTTAAAATCTGGTACAGTTTTCTTTCTTATTCTGTGCTGGGATTTCAGTTTCTCTTGAATAGGTGAGCACATTTTCAAAGTTTTATCTTCTGACTTGCCAGGGATGGGTAATTTATTCAAAATGAGAGGACCTTTTTCTCGCAAGTGTGTATTTAAACTTAAGTCAAGGGAGTGAAGCCAAGAAAATTCTACATGGGTATTTTTACAATGAAAAGTTCACATTTCTTTGTGAAGAAGAAGAAATTACATCAGAATATTCTTATTTTCAAATATAATTTGGTCTTTGTAAACATAACTGCTTAGCTTCAGTTTTTCTTTTCTCTATAGAACTTGAGCTTCAGTTAGTTAGCAATATAAGAGTTTTATTTTGACCTTACCATAGAAAGCTATGATTAAAAATGACTTAAAAATAGATCAAAAAGTATTGCCTACTTATCTCACACTTGCTTGACTACACCTTGTAAATATTTTAAATAACTAAAAATACAAATGTTTCCCTTTTAATAAATATTGTGGAAGTGATGACAGGTTAGATTTCAATACTATTTGAAAAACTTTACTTAGATTGTAAAACAAATCTTCATATATGTGCTATTATTTACTGATTTAAACTACGACTGCTTTAAAAACTCCCTTCTTTTCTTTTTTCTAAATGAAACTGTTTTTCTGGAAAAAGCCATTAAGCTTGCCTTCTGCTGGGCCTGTCAGAAGGAGTCCATGAAAAACACTGTTAATAATTCAAAACAATGTAGAGTCTTAATGGACGGAGTACCACAGCGCCAGCTGGGAAACTCTATGCACAGGTATTTTCTGAGACAGGAGGTTTCCTAATTTGCAGATATCTGTGTTCCAGGAGAATTGGACAGCATCATCAAAGCAGTCTGTTTAAATCTTGTACAGACCTTTCTTATTTCTCTATTCCTTTGTATTGTAAATCCATAGGTAGGTATATGTTGGGTAGTTCTTATGTGTGTGTTTGGTTTTTCCTGCAACTGTTATTTCAGTTCCCATTTGATCTGCTATTGTTGTTTGTTTTGTGCTTTTTTTTCCCCCTTCTTTTACAACCAGAACGTGGACTCTCTGTGGCACTCCTGAGTACCTTGCACCAGAAGTCATACAAAGTAAAGGCCATGGAAGAGCTGTGGATTGGTGGGCCCTAGGAATTCTTATATTTGAGATGTTGTCAGGGTAAGTGATAATTACTATATCACAGCAATATTATGTAATACAGAATTATTTGCTAATTGTTTACAATATTTGGATAAGCAAATTTGGGCCAAATTTATTATTGATTTACTGGTTTAATTTCTGCCTTTGAAGAAAGGAATTGGGAAGCTTTACAAAACTACATGTATCACTTGTGGGAATGTAATAGAGTTTTGAGTTTTTTGGTTTTGTTTCTTGTTTTGGGTTTGTGTTTTCTGTTTGGTTTGGGTTTTTTGTTTTGTTTTTCTTAATACTTTAACAGCTTTTCTTTTCCTTATGTGTTTGGAAATTCAGGTTTTGCTGAAGTTTAGATTTTTATTCACGAGGTCCTTTATGTTTAAAGGGTAAAGAACAGGACTACTTCTGTAATTAATTTCCAACATAGGGAAATCCTAGTTACAGTGGGAGCTTTAGTCTGTAAAAATGCACAGTGGCAAGTAGGAAGACTTTTATTAACACAATTTGTATTATAATGGAGCACTGGTTTTTTTTAACCCAGAGGAAGAACAGTGAAAAGCTTTATAGGTCTGTTTGAAATCAGCTAGCTCAAATGCTGCTTTTGCTGTTCTGGAATTTTTTTGATAAAGCAATGTTTTCAGAAGATACAAATTCAAACTGAAGAAACGGTTTCTGACATTAATATAATAACCTGTTCATTACTTGTTGTGGTTTTCATCTTACTTTGTTTTGTCTTGGCTGTGTTGTTTGAGGGTACTTGAAAAAAGGTTTGGATTTTTGAAAGCAATTGGCTTTGCTGTGGTGGGTGCTATAGGACAAATGCAGGTGAAAGCAAGGTTTTCATAGCTTCTGAAGAAATGTTTCATTTCATAGTTCTGCCTTCTTCATAGTTTCATACCTTCTGCTTGGTACCTGGCTCTACGCTCTACACCTTCTTGGTCCCCAAGTGCATCAGGTGTCCCCTGTGGCCGTTCTTTAGAAATTTGCAGCCTTGTAGAATGATCAGAACAGTGTCCTTGCTTGGATTTATTCATCCTTTTCTCTGTGTATTTCTGTCATTTCAAAGTGACTTTGCTGACTCTTCCAGTGTTTGGACAAGCTTGTAATTTTGCCTGAGCAAGTAGCTCCCCTGGTGAAAGGGTGGTCACTTCAGAGCTCTAATCCATTGTGGGGTACTGCTGTGAAGTTCACTCAATAGCAACAGGACTTTCCCTAGCACAACATTGCTACCCACTGCTTGCTTTCTTAGTGTCCTGAAGGCTTACATATGCATTGACTTTGAATCTGTGGCAATTTGTAGACAGAAAAGTAATAAACATAGTTGCTGGCTGGCCCAAGTTGTTATTTATGTAGGCTGATTTGCGGAGACCAGGCTTCACCTTTTTTCCATTGCTTCCTGCAAGGTGGGCAGCCCAAGTTGGTCAAAAGAGTCCTCAGAGAGAAAAAAGAGATTCCAGCAAGCTTGTTGCCACTAATCTTAGCCTTAGACAGTAAGGAGACAGCAGATAAAAGTGTCTGGGCTGTAATATGAGCTCAGGTACTGCAGTCACCCAGCTGTGATTTACCTTCCTGCCAGGGGTTTCAGTGTGGCCGCTCTCTGTTAGGTCTGTGTGATCTCAGTGTGAGTGGATATTGGACCTTATTTATTTGCATGCCTTACAGAGATGTTGGGAGGATTCTGTCCACTAGACCACTAACAGAAATGTAGTTTACAAAGTTAACAAAGACTACAGGTGGCAATCAGACAAGATATTTGGTGTCATTGAGACCTCAAGAACGCAGGGTGCTGAAGTATGGCTTCTGTATGTTCCACTGAAACATGACTGGTATATATTGTTCATTAAAAATGGGAGCAGCTGCTGTTGTTTCTATGTAGGATCTTCTGTGTCATGACACTGTCTGGCTCAGGGGATGAGACCTGGATTTCAGAGTGGGTGGCTTAAAATGAGCACTTTGGCTTTTAGAGACTTTTAACCAATAGAGATAGCTTACACTGTCCTGAAAGTCAAGTGAGGTTTTATATAGGCTGACTGACAGAGCAGCTGACTATTGTGTGTGATTTGCTAAGGTTTTTTTATTACAGTACTTGTATAGACGTGCTCTTTATAATGATTGAATGCTGCTTTGGATAGAGATTGCATCCAAGACTAAAAAAATTAAACACAGCAGCATTCATTTTCCAAAGCTGGAATAGAGACTCCATACAAGCTTGTATGTTTGGAATGTTTGTGTTTAGAGGCTTGTTTTTTGGGTTTTTTTTTTTTTTTTGCTTGATTTGGGCTTTTTTAAGATGGGGATATACTACTTTCTTAGGGTTTTTTTTAAGGGATTAAAGAAGGGTAGGGATTATGGCTTGTGTTTCCTTTAGATGGGAAGGTTGTCACAATGAATGTATGCTTTTAGCATTTTATAAACTTTTTGCTGTTCCTAGCAATAGTGTTTTGAAGCACTTTTCCTCAGCAGCTCAAGATCTGGCTAGATATATACTATCAAGGCTTTTATTACAGAAGCAGTCCTAGTTAACTTTATAATTTAAAATTCAAAGAAGATGTAACAAATCTGAAAATACTTTGAAGGCGAACAAAACCTGACTTCAAGACTAAGTTATTGTCTGCAAGTAAATTAATGTAAGACATTTGATAGTTATTTCCTGAAGTTAGTCTCCCTGAAGCCCAAAAGCAAAAGCAATTGAAAAGAATTGGTAGGTGTGCGTGTAAGGAAATGGCCTCTCTAAAAACAAACAAACAAACCCACACCTTCCTGTTCCACAGTGTCTTATTTCCCTAACTTAATCTCTGGAGGCCCATTGAATTCTTCTTCTGCACAAACTAGGTTTGAGGCAAGGTCCTGTTTAGGTTTAACATAGCAAGATAAAGAAGGGGGAAGGAAAGAAACAAGGGTGAGAAGAAAACTTAACAGATGAATAACACCAAGTTCATTGAGTTAATCTGGGTGAGAAGAAAACTTAACAGATGAGTAACACCAAGTTCATTGAGTTAATCTAAACAAGCTAAGCAAACTGTCAATACAAAAGCATCTATTTATTTTGAGTAAATGAGTTCTGTTACAATTTAATGCAAAGAAAAATATACTTGTTATTTAACATTAGATAAGTTAGCTTGTAATTGTACTGTTATCAGATATGCAGCTAATACGAATTTTGTGTATTAATATGGATTTGTGGTTTTCACTTTTGCTTTGGTTGTCATATGTGATGTGGTGGTCTGGCATTTTAGGTAGGTTAATGGTTCCTGTCTGCAGTTTCATATTCTCAGACCTGTTTATTTTCCCTTGAGATTTTACAACTTCTCTCTTCAGACTGTCTTGGAAACTTATGTCCATGCCATTGTTATGCTTCAGTTAGCAAAAGGAATGGTTTGCAGCTGTTCTCCCATTTACAGAGATGATATTTTTTGTATCTTCTTTTCAGTTGGTGAAAAGGCAGCTGTTTGTATTTGTGTTGTGGTGTGAAGAAAGTCTGAAACTCAGGGGGATTTTTGCTGATTTATTAGGTAGCTTCCAGCACAATACTTGTGTTGTTTTGTTTAAAATCTGTGCTGTGTTGAAGATTGACATTTATAAAAAGCATCAAAATCAAGTTACTTGGTTTGTCCATGAGAAAACTGCAGTGTTTCAAAGCTGTTGTCATTTTTCATAGAGTTCAAATGCACTTTAATTGCCATAAAATTAATTTATAGCCAACTGTGATTTAAATTTTTCACAAGAACTCTGGACATAGTAATTTTGGATTTTCAAAGTGGGAAAGCAAATTACAACAATGCAATGTAAATATGAAAAAATTATATGTACTTCTATTCTTCTTGATCTCACACCTTAGTAATGTACAGTAATCTGCTTACTTTAGCTGATAGCTTTGTACCGTAGTTAAGAATATTCTAATTGCCTTATGCATTTATAGATTCTAATAGGTAATAAATAAAAAATTGGGTTTGCCAACTTGCTGTGGAGAATGTGAATGATGTTTATGTTGCTTGACTAAAAAAGAAACTATATGGTAGTCTTTGTTTTGGTGAAAAAACTTGTGCATGTTAAATAGCAATCATGTTTTCCTTGTTCTTTAGTGTCAAAGTAGGAATTTTTAATAGCACAAGTATTATTCCTGAGATTCTTCCACTTTTCAGTTAGCTGGGAAGTAGTTTTTCATAAAGAAAGTACTCTGACTTTGTGAAAACCAACAAAAAATGTCCTTTAGTCTTTCCCTAACCAGATTGTTTAGTCATGCTTTTCAGTGCTTTGAATTATGATTTTTTTAACCATAAGCCTACAAATATCTTTACTTAATTATTCTGATGGAATTTGACTATTCCTGTGGCTGAAATTTACAGTGTTTCAAAGGGAATGCTAATCTGCTTGATCATCAGCGGAATAATGAAGAAATTAATATTTCTGAAAACATAATGGAAATAATGTATATTACTTGTTGAAGAATAAGCTAGTTTGATTGCCATAAAATTTAAAAAAAGAGCCTGAAGTGAAGAAATGTTGTTTTCATCCTTGTTTTTGTGCTATCAGTGATTTCCAAAGCCACAAGCATTGTATTTGTGTGCATATGCACAGATTTAAGTTCTCTGAGAAAGTAATTATGTTAGGGAGATGTGAAAATACTTTTATTAAACTGTAATAGTGGTTGGATGTTTTTAGTATGGTCACCACTCAAAAGCTGCAGGTTTTTTTAATTCTGTGGGGATTTTGAAGCAGAAGCATAGTAAGAGCGTTGTTTTGGTCATCTTACATAGGGCAAAGCAGGACTGAGATTACTGAATGAGTTATTCCATTCCCTTAGAAGGGTTCCTGTTTAACTTTCAAGAGCATGAGTGACACTCGGAAAGCTGTCGGCTCTTGGGCTCAGCTGCCTGCACTGGCTGTACTGATGCACCTCTTGCAGCCATCAGGGATGTACTGTACTCGTAAGGGAAGCACAGCAGAAAACTTTCAGTTCTTACTGTAGCTGTACAACAAGAAGTAGTCTCTCTGTTAGCTCATAACTTCATGAAGAACTTCATAGAAAACATAAATGTAGAATTTTAATTACATGTTATTTACTATTCATCATGGGGAAGATTATGAAATGAAAACTTTATCTGTCCCATGGAGAAAGGCAGCTGCACTTGGAGAGTTGTGAGCAGTCTGACTGTTTCAAAAACCTTATCTAGCAAAACACATAGTTGAATTCAAGACGTACAACAAATAACTGAACTGGATAATGCATTAATGTGAAGGTCCTTTAACACTTTAGAAAGAAACTGATAAATGAGGGTGTGCCGGCAGTTACGGGACAAGATCAAAAATGGTAATGCTCTTTTGGAGAGTATCTCCCTGGGTTTTAGAGATAAAAGCAAAGCATTTTCTACTTTTAAACTGAAATTTTTTTTTCATAAATTTTATTTTTACAGCAATTGTGTAGCAATTTTATATTTTTCTATTCTGTTGTTATATTTAAATTCTAATTCTGCATTCAGTGTGTTGTGTACAAAAATGTTTTCTGTTTTACAATGGCAGCCTTAACTTATTCTTCAAGATAGTACTTGATTGGTAGTGTCCTAGCAAAAAGAACAACTTCATCAATTATTTCTGAGGGAAATTGCTATAACATAATATTGCTTATAAAATTTTTAGTACTTTTTTTCTAACCTCTGAAAATTTTCTATATTAAAATAGGTTTCCTCCATTTTTTGATGACAATCCATTTGGTATATATCAGAAGATTCTTGCTGGCAAAATAGATTTCCCAAGGCATTTGGATTTATATGTAAAGTAAGTCCATGACTCCCAACGCTGTCTTTTCTATTCTAAATACCTGCTGAGTGCTGTTTCTAAAAAATCTTTTTAGAAGACCTGATTTCAGATTCTGATTTTCTGAAACATCATGTTGGAAAATATTTGATATTACATTTACACTTTCAGTCCAAATAAGCTTACATATTTTGTAGACTTCAAGGTGGTGATACAGTTGTAAGATAGTATCTGCCTATCTTTTCTGTTTATTATGGAGAAATATGAGGAGATAATCTGAGCAAAAATTAGGAGAGCAGGAGAGCAGGAAGAGGACACTAAAACTATTTCTCTCCATAGATACATACCACTTAAATCACTCTCAGCATAATTACTTGAGTGAACTCTGGTACTTCAGAAGTTCTAGTGTAAAGTCAACTTAAATTTGTGATAGCAGGGGCCCAGTTCAATATGGAGTATTACATACACATATAATATGGGTTTAATTTTCAGTATTTAGCAATTGCTAAAAGTGTATTGCGGATGAAATAAGCTTTTTTTTTTCCTATTTGAAAATTCCATAGCTGAAATAATTTTTAGTAAGCATTGGAACCTGAGGAAATGCGATTATAAGCGTGAAGTTTCTTCTAAGTGACAACTGAGTGAGTGAGTGATGGAGTGAAGACAGGAAGCTACTCCTTTGTTAATCACTTGTGATGTTTTGATGGTGACTTCAGAGAGGCCCTTGCTTACTGTCACTACTGGGTAACCATACAAACAAAACTAATCATTTCAGAAAGTGTTTGTTTTGTTTTGTTTTTTTTAAGTCTCCACTGAATCATTGGATGCATTGAGTGCACTGAAGCATGTCTGCTTCCCCTTAGGCTGACTAGTGTCTCATATTCTTGTGTCTTTGTAACAGTTTTCTGTCAGTAGCTGCACACAGTTTACAGTCTAAATTAGTGTAGTCTAATCCGGTCTTCCTAATCCAATTGGTTTTGGAAAGAGAACTGAGTATCTCCTGTAGTATTCTGTGCACTGAACTATAATATTGTGATCAGAAGGGGGAACACCTCAAATTAGGTTATCATCACTAGCAACCCATCCAATATAGTGAAAGCAGTTATAGAGACTAATAACCCCTGAGCCTCCTTTTATCCTGGCTAAACAATCCCAGCTCCCTCAGCCACTCCTTGTAGGACTTACCCTCCAGATCCTTCACCAGCTCCATTGCCCTTCTCTGGACTCACACCAGCATCTCAATGTCTTTCTTCAAGTGAGTGGCCCAGAACTGGATGCAGAAACACGAGGTGTGATCTGACCACTGAAAAGTAGAGGGGGCCAATCACTGTTCTGTCCTGCTGGCCACACTACTCCTGTGGCTTCACTTACTTTCTGCAGTGAGTTGTGAACACAGTGTCTTGGATGTCAGACACTCTTCCTTCTTTTAAACCACAATATGCAGAACTGGTCAGTCCTTGAACATCTCTGCATCATTACCTTAAAGCAAGTGCTGAGATTGTTTTGTCTAATGAAGGCAGTCGTCTTCTCTTACCTTCTAACCCATCTGTTTTCTCTCTTCTTCCAATAAATCAGTATTTCAGCCAGAAAGAAGACTGTCTTGGGTCCTGTCAGATCCAGACTGTGTCTGAAGTATTAGTGCTATACAAAGTTTTAACTCTCTGTTCTGAGGCAGCAAAACTGTTTCCCTTTCTGAACTCTGAGAGCGCTTCTCTCCCTAGGGATATATACTGCCTGAGCTTACAGGCATTTACATTTTTTACTCACCTATCCCTTATCACCCTCCTGTACTCTTTATTTTCTGAATTTGTACCACTTCTGCTTTCCCTCCTGATGCATGAATGTCACTTTTCCTTACTGCTTTTTTAAGGTTTTCTTTGCAAAGCCACTTTTGGAAACCTCCAAATGAAATGTCCCTGTTACACCATTTTACTGACTTTTGCTCTGCAGAGATCTTCATGTAGAATTTTGTTCTCAGAAACATGCACCAGCATATCTATTGAATTAATTTTAACATAATTTTTAAATGAGTGTTTAGAACCAATGTAATAAAGAACTATGGAACTATTATTGGTTTCAATTCAATGGATATTTCACTGGTCCAATGCAGCAAGTATCATATTTAGTAACAATACTGTATCAGCAAGTAAGCTCATCCCTTACCTGTTTTATCATGAATTTTTGAAGCAAGCCAAGAATGATCCATGAAATGTTTTCTGGTTTTATAGGAATGGGAAAGTGTCTTTGCCCATAAACTCTGTGAATCTCTTTTTGGGTTTCTGTATTTCTTTTCAGTCCTACTTCTGCTTTCAAGTGTTCTTATAGTCCTCCTCCATGATGAATGGTCTTTGTGAAGTAGAAAGGGATCTTTCTGCAAAGGTGACTGTGAAAGGAGTTGGTCACATGATTTAATCTAATTGAAATATTGATTGTCTGGAATAATCACAAGAGTTTTAAAAACTGCTTTCTACGTGGACTTTAATTCATATATCTGGTAATTTAATTTTTTTCCAGTTGAATTTTAGAACTGTGTTTCTGCCAAATGCAACAGCTTTTCAAACAGTCTAGCATATTCAGTTTATATCTTCATTCTGCACGCACTTTTGTGATTTCAAGGATAGGTGACACAATGCTGTTTTTGGGAGGCATAGACATTACAGGTAGGGATGGAGAGGGGCAGGTGTGTCATTGTTATGTTTGTGTTCATTTCTGTAAATAAAACAGTTGACTTTTTTTGAACCTTTGATATTGTTGAAAATTTGAACTAGCCATACTTCTCAATCTCAGTTTCATGCTGTATGTCATCTCTCAGGAATACTTGAGATTATAGAAATAAGGATGGTTAAACTTTTGTTCTTTCTTGTCATTGGTACTTCATGCAATTAGTCCATAATGCCAGTTTTCTAAAATCAAATAGCAAAATAATCTTCGAGATAAAATGTAACTGCATATAGAAATATGAAGCCGTATGTTTCTTTCAACTCGCAAGTAATCAAGCTAATTCCATAAATTATGGTACTTTTGGTTTATGTCATAGTTGTTTGGGGCTTAATATTTGAAGTACTTTGCTATTAACATGGAAGAGTTTTCTGTCTCTAAACTTCTTTTAGTTGCTTAAAATGTTGATTTAGTTTTATGTAGAACTGTTCAATGAGCCTGTATCTCAGTGAGACTTTATGTTTTCAGTTAAATTATAGATGTTACTAGTTTTAAGCAGATGACTAGCTCTTCCATGGTTTCCCTGGATATTTAGCAGAAAGATGAGGGTGCAACTTTATCTGCTTTTTTAATACATTTTAGTGTTGAGTTCTGACAGGCAGATTGGAGATCTGTTGGAGAAAAAACATTGAGGTTTTGAGATTGGGCATGCTGAGCAAAATGCAAAAATACAAAGAACAAAATGGTGGTACTTGGCAAGGGGCAGGGGAAGAGAAAGAAGAGTTTTTTTCCCTTTGATTCTTGGAAGAGTCTAAAAGAAATCTGCAAGAATTCTGTTAGATTCTTTTTTATTGCTTACTCTTAAATGTCCTAAAATATGAGGAAATGGATGGTCAGAGGGAAGCATGTCTATATTCTGTAATACTTGACAGTCAAATATAAATTACTTTTGTTTAACACAGAACATGTTTTCTCTACTTCAGAGACCTTATTAAGAAGCTGCTTGTGGTTGACAGAACAAGACGACTTGGAAATATGAAGGTCAGTGTAAAATCCTTAGTGTAACACACAAGGTTGAAAGAATTCTTTATGAAAGATATAGACCAGCTCTTCATAGAATTTTTGGTTTTATAAGCATGAAACACATACATTTTCCCATACATTACTTAGGTTATGCAATCCTAAATGCAAATTTACCTGTGTATTTCTGTGTTTCTGAAAATCATTCCACTATTTGAATTAATGCTACTCTTGATGGTGGTTTTCCTCTCTCCTCACCACCACCCTGTTCATTAATGTGTAAACCTAGATTAGACCAGAAACATGGTATTAAGTCCTGTAGTGCAGGGTGCCAGCTCATTTGGTTCCTTTTTTGTGGCAGTGATAATCCCAGAAGGGCCACTAATCCAACTTTAAAAATTATTTTAAAAATATAAGGATCGTAGTGATCCCTGGTCATTGTCTTGGTGGGGCTGATTAAGCACAGTTAAATACTCTTACACCAGGAAGAATTATTTACCCTAATCCAAACAGTTTTATGAAGACAATAGATACTGAAATTAGCATGTATAATCTTTCTCTTTGGAGACATCTAAAATTTTTATTTCTCTGGGGAAGGGATGTTAGAGGTTTCCTTTTTGGCCCAAAGCACCTTGAATGGTGAACATAGGTGAAGATGGTAAAAGGTGCACAATCATCCAAGATTTTCTTAACATACTAATATAAATGCTTTAACCACCTCTCCAGTGTTTTCTTTTGGAGCTTTTTTATGGCACAAAGTTAGACTGGTAAGAAAAAAACAGGAAATAATGTTTTTCTTATCCTTCAGAATCCTTTGTAGTCTTTTTTAGGTGAATTTCTTAAGCTGAAAGTTTTTCAACTCATTTACCAGTGAAAACTTTTATATCTTTGGACAGTTTTGAAGGAAAACAAAAATAAAAGCAAATCTTGACTTGTTCAAACATGGACTTTGGTAAATGTGTTTGGCTGGGTTTTCTGGGGATTTTTTTAGTCCGTGCTTGCTTAGGTTTGTTTTGGGGTTTTCCCTACAAATGACTAAAATTCTTAAATCAAAATCAGTTCTAATTAAGAGCAGATTTTGGGATGAGAGCACTAGGTCAGACTTGTGTCTGATCCTTTTCCATTGTCATAATTGTTTTAAAAATATGTAAATCCCACAAAACATTTTCTGGTGAAACATTCAGTCAGATCTGCTTTTGAGGGAACTACGTGAACTGTTCTCCTTGATGCCTCATTGGATATGAGCATGGATAGTTCCGCTCCACATAAATCTGAAAAAACCCAAATGTGTGATAATGCTTGGTTTTGTGGAGCTGTACGTGGTACAGTCTTGAGTGCTGTGCTTTGATCAGGCCTGAGACAGGGAACCAGCTGGTTTTGCCCAGTGCTTAATGCCTCGAGAACAAGTCTGTGCTTGAAACAAGCTTAATCATGAAAAAAAGAGACATTTTTGTTCGTTATGTACATAAATAAAACAGGCACCCCAGAGAGAACAAACATTACAAGGCAAATACACCTTTAGCTGTATATCTAAAATGAAAACAAATGTTTTAATATATTTACTTTCGTAACAGTACTGACAGAACCTCTTGCTGTCAGCATTAAATGCCTGTAATATTTAAAAAACCTATGTGCTTCCCAGACATTATTTTTATTTAAAACACCATCAACCCTCAGTTATTTTTTTTATAATGCAAGGATGAGAAAGTATATCTGAATATAAAGCATTCTCTAAAATGCTGGTGAAAACAAAAGTAAATAGGACTGTAATGAATGGTTTTGTGGGTACTTCAAAGCCTGTTCTTGATCTCCATTGTGTCAGAAGAATGCTAAAAAAAGCCCAAAGAAACCCCAAATCAAAATTACTTGGGTTTTATTGCTGGAACTCAGGACCTACTAGGGAATTAACACTATGAATTTATCCTTTAGAATCTTTTCATGATTATCATCTGAAAAAAAAGAAAAAAGGATAGACCTGATATCACAGTCCTTGTAATGAAATACATGGTTTGGCATACATGTAAGCTTAAAAAATAGTAATTTTGATTTCTTTCCTTAAAGAATGGAGCTGATGATGTGAAGAGGCATCGATGGTTCAGGTCTATAGACTGGGATGCTGTACCTCAAAGGAGACTCAAGGTACATTCTGCAAATACTGTGTAGGACATCACAAGGAGAAATCATTGTTCATTTAAGCTGATCTGTTGAAGGTTTGTTGCCTGTTGCATCTGTGTGTTTGTGTGTGTATAAGCACATGTCTATATGCACACTTAGTAATTAAATGCATATTGGCCTTTTTGCGATGTGGAGTTAATTGTATGAATGTCTGTTTGCATTTTTGTCTGTATACGGACTGTCTAAAAAAATCCTTGCTTTAGTTCGCTGAAGATGATTTGTTAATACAGAATTTAGTTTTCAGGTTTAGGTTTTTGTAAGTGATTACTTGTTGCAAGTGGTTTTTTATTGGGGGACGTGGAGGGGATTGCTCATTTGTTGGTTTGATTTTGTTTTTTTTTTTTCCTTGTCCTTATGTATATGGAGGCATTTTATTCTGGGCTTTAAATTTTTGTACCAAGCTCAATTCAGGTAAATGTTTTAATAAAATGTAGAGCACATGGGAGTAGGAGGAATAGGGAAGGTAAAAGAGAATTTATGAATGTAATTCCAACAGACTTTTATAGCACTGAATTTTAGTATTATATGAGGGCAGATGTTTGCAAAAGCTATCAACACTACAAAATACTTTTAAAGTACTTTAGAAGTAAAATTGCTTTCTTTCTTTCCTTCCTCAGAGTTCTAACTTGTACAATTCCTTACAGCAGTGGTTTTCTGTAGCAGAGGCTGAGTTACCTCATGGAGTCAGTCAAGTACAAATTAAACATTTGTTTTTATTTTCTTTGCACTAGTTTCTTCCACTTAAATTCCGGGTAGATACCTTGAGTTCTTGCAAAAAAAAAAAAAAAAGGACACAATATTAAAATCTTCTTGATGTATTCTTTAAATAATATCTAATACAAAGCTATAGATGGCTTTTCTCTTTAAGAAAAATAAGTTTCCAGTGTTTTAAATGTGTGGGTTTGTTTTATTTTTAATCATTACTGCAACCAGTTGATATTTTTATGTATATGCATTGTAATGAAGTCACATTTTTCTAGGTATTTACTCTAAATTCTGTTTACCAAACCTGCAAAGAACACAAACTAGATGATAACCTGTTTAATAATATATAAACTCAGAAGTTTATGGCAACCTAAGCAATAAAAAACAAATAGTACTAAAAATTATTATTAGATGTACAATCAAATGTCTCAGGTCCAAACATCCTTTATGTGGCATTTTTATTTTAAAAATTAATCAAAAAAGAGTCACCATAGCATTCAGATTACTATTAAGGTCTTGGAAGATGAAGTGGTATTTAATTAAACTTTAGAGTAGGGATGTGAAGCGGATCAGAATTTTACTTGGTTATTTGAAGAATATAGCTGCCTCTATAGAATTTGTTGTCATGATTTCATACTGATGAAGAGATTGAAAATATAAAATAATGCACACAATGCTCCATTTTCCTGGTAAAAAGCGTGAATTTGTCTATTGTATAAATTATGCATGGATTCATGGTCTGAATAAGGTCCTAAATATCAATATCATATAAACAATAGCAATGGCTGAAAGGGAGAAAATTGTTTCATTAATCATCCTTTCTCTCTTGTTTTTTCCTTTCTACATGTCACTTCACAAAACTGGTTTTTTCCGCCAAAATGCTTACAGGGAGGAGGGGTACCAGGCACTGCCCACAGGGGAGCAGACATTTCTCAGGGGCAGAGCAGATTCAGCATCTGGGCAGTGTTACTGTGACTGCCAGACACAAAATTAGCACTCTGCTTTTGGCTGAAGGTTAGAAGTACTCTCATACAGGGACCTGTCTTTCCCACTGAAAACCAACTGATGATGACACCATTTTGAAAAGCCCAAAAGATCAAATAAGATCTCATGAGCTAGTGGAAGCCAGACGTTTATCTTTTTGAGGATATGCAGAATAGCAT
This sequence comes from Melozone crissalis, assembly GCF_028551555.1. Lineage (NCBI taxonomy): Eukaryota > Metazoa > Chordata > Aves > Passeriformes > Passerellidae > Melozone > Melozone crissalis. The sequence goes on along the minus strand of NW_026535791.1, from coordinate 52,365,877 downwards.
TTTGCTATACTTTATAGTTCTGTCTGTGGTATAACTTGGAGCCAGTTCAGTGATCATCCATAGGGTTTTCTCATTCTAAAGTGTTCTGTGGATTCAGCATGATAGTTAAGCTCTCAGTTGCTGAGAATAGAGAGATGAATGTGCCTTGAGAGAGGAAAATGGGTTTGCCCTTCATTAATACCTGCAATTAAAGCAATGTTCCTGAAGGGATCTTTATCTCATAATCTGTTGCCAGAAGCACAGTGCATTCTCAATGTTAGATTTCAGACAAGTTAAAACTACAGGTACTGTAAAGCTGATGAGCAATGCTAGAAATTGAAGGGATCCTCTGTGAAAACAAACAAAAACTGATACTTCTCTTGGCACCTTCAAGTTTCATAAAAACAATCTATTTGAATTAAGATGCTTTTATAACCATCCTTTTGAAATGAGTTATGGTGAAGCAATTTCTTTACCTGCTTGAATTTATTGCTAGGTTAGGAAAAAACACAGTTGGTAGACAGAAGTTAGTAATTTCAACCTCTTTAAAAGCAATCAATCTATTTGAAAGCAATGAAGAGGAGGCTACCTTCGATATGGTAGCAGATTCCCATGCTGCTATGAAGATTCTTAGTTGAAAAGAAGCTAGTGCTCTCAATAAAATAGGTATCTATGTTAAGTGTATTAATTATCTAAGTGTCTTTTACCCACATTATTAAAGTCTAAAATTGACAAAAAGTAGGAATGTGTATGTGTTGCTGCAAGTTTCTCTCTCTCGTACCATTCATTATTATGGAACAGGTGAAGGTAAATCTGTACTCCATTTGTTTAATAGATCTCTTACAGAATAGTATGATGGAGAGGAAACTGCTAATGTTTTTGTTGTACTTCTTCTGACCAGCCTCCCATAGTGCCCAAAGTATCCAATGATGGGGATACTTCCAATTTTGAAGCTTATCCTGAAGATGACTGGAATAAAACACCTCCGGTACCTCCTAAAGATCTAGAAATTTTCAAGAACTTCTGAGTGTAGCATCTACACTCAACAAGGTATGTCCAAATGTCGAGTGCCCTTGAAAACCTTGCAGACCTGTGAGTGAGAACGATATGCAGAATTACATTTTCTGATTTATAATGGCTTGAGGTGACAAAAATCACCTCACAGGATTTGGTTTTCTATATTCATGAAGGTTTATTTGCATACAAATATTTAAGTCCTTCTGTCCTTACATTTTTTTTAAAATAGTGTGTAAAAAGAAATACCTAGAATGATTTGACAGATAAGGAAATGTGATAGTTTTTAACTGTAAGGTTTTACTACTCTAGAGGAATAAAATTGTCAGATTAGTTCTGTACCCTGAATATTCTCTCTTATAAATGTGATAGGTTGATACTTATTACTGAGTTCAAATAGTCCACCTTGAGTTTTGTGTTCTCTTTTTTTGTCTTAGCAACTGGAAGGAAATTGAAGTGCTAAGAGCAATTCTGAAGAACAATGGAGTTCAGATACAAAGGAAGATTTTCTTTGTGGCTAAGAATGATGCTGCATTCAGATATGTGTATTAGTAAATGTCAAAAAATATGGAGGCAGGCAGGAATAATTTTTTGCTGTAAACATTTGACCTTAGTTTATTAAATTGTAATAATGGTAGTCTGCTCTGAAGTAGACTGATTAAAATGATATTTTTAGGATTATTTTTTTTTAACTTATGGTTGAATTAAGTTTCCTGCTATTCCCAGATCCTTTTTGCATAGTTAACTCATAGACTTAATTTTATAAGTTTATACTAAAGTTGTGTAATTAAAAGCACAAATTAGTATATATGTATATAATGGATACAGTACAACTAAAGCACAGGAATTGTGCAAAGATGTAAATTTTTGTACTTTGCAGAGTCTATGATTTTTATTTTTCAGATGATGTTTTTCAAGGAGTTCTTTAGGAATAAAAGTCTTAAAAAAGGATAAATGAGTTTTTCATCATCTTATATACATTTTATAATTCTTTGTAAAAAACAGAAATAATTACGTTTTAAAACAGATTTGTACCTAAAATTTCCAATGCCTCACACTTACAACTATAGTACTTGAAAGCAGAAAGACCAGGGCACGTTTTATTGTTGTTAAAGATGTATCTTAATGGCTAATTTATGAAGTTCTGTTACAATTATGTCTTTTTGAAAACCAGAATTTTGAGTGATAATACACTGTCTGAAATGAGATTCCTCACATGAAAACTCACTGTAAACATGCAAGTCAGTCCATCCTGATAAAAGGGCTTTAACTGGCTCTGACAGGAGTTGTTCCCTCACAAGTTTGTTGTCTTCTCCAAATGTAAAGCATGAGCCATAACAGACCTTTTTCATTAGCAAAATAGTTGTTGTTGTTGTATGCTGAACACTTCAGAATATCAGAGGAAAGACGGAATATTTATTACAGCCTTTTCTCCTCCTCCTTTTTCGAAAATGTCCTAGTCCCTGCTGCCAGCAATTTCATATGTACTGAGTTCAAACCTTAGATGCACAGTGTCTCTTTTTTCATCCTGTGTTAACATCTTTCTAGCTGCTTGAGCACACTTTTTTGGAAGTATTTGCAATATTGCTTAATTTTAAGTAGCACTAAATATCAGTATGTGCATAAGTATGTATCTCTATATATGAATGCACAGAAACATGAAGGTAGATTGAATACTAGGAAGAATCTCTTTTTTTTAGGGTTTTTTTTTCATGTTTCATATTGTGATACTTCTCTTAATATAAGGGAGTTGAAGTGCTTCAATTACAAAAAACACAATGACTTTTTTTAGGATGTTGTCAGTTTAGATAGCTTCTAGTGAAATTACCATATTTGGACCTTTTTGTTTTTCTCAGAACACATCAGCTCTCTGAAGTTCTACTGCTATGACTTATGGCTCTACATAATACTGTTTGATTAGATCATACAGACAGGGTTTTTCAAAAACTACTCTCCACATTTTTGATCTGAGAGCTATAAGTGCAGGCCGAAGATTTGTTTTTCTAAACTAAATCCTGAATGCCTACCAAGTAGGCATTCTAGTAATTGCTACTGAAATTACCATATTTATGATTTTATTGCAGATCTGTTACTGGAGTCTCCTTGTGGAAAAGTGATCTCAATTTTTTTCGTTTAAACAGTACAGAAGTGCTATTGGGAACCTGTAACTTCTAGGATATTAGATTATTTCTTCATAAAGCAAGTCTTACTAAAAGAGATTGTATAACTCTTGTCAAAAATGCACAATGTGTAACAAAATCAGGATATTTCAAAATGAAAATTCTGGAATATCACAAAGCTGTTTTGATGTTATGCAAGTTGATGGCTGCAGCTGCCACTCAGTGAATATTGTGTAGGAATGTATAATGAAATACAGGACAATCCATAGGAAATTACAGTTTTAACCTAGTGCAACTACCTTATTCTCTTGGAAAAGTGGATCTGGCTCACTATGTTTGTATCTGTGGAATTAGTCATTCTAAATCAGTTGGAAAAACTGAATTACATGAAACACAGCTTACTTTGTGTAAGGGGGAGCAAAAGCAGTTGGGGAGTTTTCTTGATGTGTAAGTGTATGGTATTTTATGGACTCTGAATACTCTGAATACATACATCAATTTCTTATTAGGAAATTTACATACTTCAAGAAAGTGTGCTAAACATAGGATTTTTCTTCAAATTTCAAAGCTGCTCTGTGTTTAAGTCTTCAGATCTGAGGAAATTAAGTTGAAATTGAGTAATTTGCCACAGTGGCAGTTAGAAGTTTTGAATGCTTGAACAACAGGAGATAGTGAATTTTCTTTTTATGACTTTTATCCATTGCTGGCAGTGGATGCACTGACACTCATTCTGATGGAAACCAAGGAAGTGAATACAATGTTATTAATAATGATAATCCATTGACTTTACATTGTTTCCGAGCCATGTGTACATACACCTAACTACTGACCTTGTCAACATGCTTTCTAGTACAAAACTGCTTTCAGTTTTTTTAAATTAAAATACTGCAGTAAAAAATAAAACCAAAACATTTTTGAAGCATTATTTTAAGCAATCAGTTATATTCTATACAGTCCTGGGCTTAATGAGGTGTTTTTACCTGGCTGTTTTATTTATTTGCACAAGTGAGTCTGCTTTAAGTCTTTACTGGGACTTCATGGCCCGCTAATGTAGTTCTGTCTGAGTGCTCATGCAGGTAAACACTGCACTAGGAATTCTGGATTTATGGGTTTTTTTAAAGAAGACTAGGAGATTTTTTTAGTTCCTATTCAAGTAGGGTGTTCTCTGAAGTTCATTTTATTTTGATTGTTTCTGTTAATGTGTACTGTTGCATATAGACTGTTGCATAAGGACTGTTGTCTTGCAAGAGAGCCCATAGGCCTTTGATATTCTACATCAGTGAACAAGAATGTTAAACATTAAAAAAACAACCTTTATTTTTGAGTTTTATACATATATATTTTTAATTGCCCAGTCTGAGGTTTTAAGTGATAAACATGAATTGTAAACTCAATTGCCTTGTAACCAAATGATATAAATGCTTCATGATTTAAATGAAGAACATGCTGTAGATTTTCTTGTAAATGAGCTTGATCAATGAATATGTGTGCTACTGAGCTTTAACTCATGTGATCTTCCACTGTAGAAAGTCATTGTTATGGATCAAATATAGGTACTAAACTATGTTTAAATGGATAAACAGGGATTTTACAGTTTTGAAAGCAATGAAGATATGGCTGTTCCTCAGCCCATCTGCTTGCCATTCAGAAGAGTTGTGATGCAGTGCTTCCTATGCTATAGAATTATTTTTCAGCTTTCAATGACTGTAGCATGATTCCTTCTTGTACTGTACTGTGTACAGACTTCCCATGTTTTGCACTTTTCTATGGCAAACCTTGACTGCTTTATAAATACTCTGTTGTGTAGAAAGTAGTGATAGTGGTAGCAGGCATTTGTGTGCTGCATAATCAGTTTGGACTGCTCGACTTGCGAGGTTCACTTGGGCTAATGTTGTGTGTTGCTGGTTGCTTGTTGTAGCTCACATGTAAGTACTGTTCAACTTACAAAGTCAGCCCTCATTGCACAATGAAAAATCACTGTGATCTGTACATAAACCCTAGTAAAACTTTATTGCTGTTTAATTTAATGTAATATCTGTCAAATCTGGATTCATTTAATAAACCTTTATATCTTTTCAAATGTTTAAATCTAGTTTGCTTCCATTTATGCTGGAAGGAGATTGGGGTTCTTCATCCAAGAAAATGGTGAAGGGGAGATGAAGGTAGCAGAAAAACAATTGTTCCTTCTTTTCACATTTTAATCCTTTCCAGAACAAGATGCAAGTATTGGAACAGATTTCAGATGGTGTCAAAGAAGCACCAAAAAGTACATTTTCTAAACCATTTCAGGTAGTGCACCAATAATCAAGTGTTAATTTGAACTTCTCATTAATCTTTGATTATATGATCCTAATTCCTTTGGCATTTTAACAACTTAATGACCTGAACACTGTCCAGAACACTCAGTTCAATCAGTTTCTTTAAGCATTAAAAAAATATTCTTACAATGGCTACCTGAGTTACCCTTTATTTTATCTTCCATCAAAATTTTAAAAGTTCATTTTTAACAAAATTTGTTTACCTGTTTAAATTCCTTCTCTTGGGTCAAAGAGAATTATTTTTTCAATTATTTCTTATCACCTAGGTATCATAATATGGTGATAATTACATAGTCATAGAAACTACTGGATACAGTTTGGGCTAGTTAGGGGTTTACTTTTTAATGATGGATTTTTTTTCTGCCTGGCTTCATTCTAAATTCTGTGCATTGATGTTTTTCTCTTGTAAACCACCATGCCATGTGCTTCAAGAGACTGCTAATGGAAAATGAAGGGACATTGCAATGAGCCTTGGCAAGCTTCTAGTCATGTCTTTGTCATGAATCAAAATAACTTTTCAGTTACTTTTTAATGGCAACAAGAAAGAATTTTGTTTGGTATCTTGTTCATACCCCAGCCATGTGGCTGAATTTTTGTTCATTTGTCCTGAGTGCTACATCTTTTTTGCATGCACATGTAACTCTTTTTTTTTTTTTTTTTTTTTTTCAGTAGAAGCCATTTAAAATACACTTTTTCACTCATTCAGGGCAGGTAGGTTTTGTTCATTACCCCCCAAATCTCTCACTTCATGCTTCATTAGGCCTTTTTAGGGCAAAACACTCTTAAAACTGCATTTGACAGTAGCCCACTGTTCTGTGACCCCCTGTTAACCACTGAAAGTATGATACTATAAGGAATGGTGGAAAGCAGCTGGCACTGTTACATCTGGAACCTGCCCAGTACTTTGTGAATTCTTACATAATTCACAAATCAAGCCCTTCCACATGCAAACCCCTGCTAGCTGCTTCAATCTCAGCTGCAGAATCCAAGTGGCTTTTCACAGGGAAAGTAAAAGGCTCTTCTGCTGCTCTCAGTAGAAGACAACTCCATTCTGTCTTTCATGCTCCCTTTCTATCTACCCTTCAATTTACCACATAGGAGTGTGTGTCAAGCTTTGTATTTATCCTTGAAACCACAAATACTGTAAAATTTTAACGAGCTGAATTGTACAATTTTCCATGTATCCAAATACTTTTCCGGTTTTGTGCAGTCACATTTCAAACTATTATTCTGTGGAAAGTGCAGCAGTCAGTGGGGCTATTGCACCAACTTTGACTTAAGATAGGTTTCTCAGATTCACTACACTTGTTTCAATGCTAATAAGTTGCTGGGGCTGTTGAGAGTCTGACATCTCTTACTGCAGCTGTAGTTCAGGCCACTGAAGTCTCTGAGTTGCATCCCAAAACTGGTATGTGACCTCAAAGACCAAAAATGCAGGCCTGTCTTACTTCTAGTATGCAGAACTCTGAAGTGCCATGAAGGTGTGTCTCTACTGTACTTGTTTTTACATAGCCAGAGTACAGATAGATACATTGAACAGTGTAGTTGGTATCAGATTAAACAACTAGCCAAATTCAGATTTTTTTTTTAGTTGTTTGTTGGGGTTTTTTGTTTGTTTGTTTTAATTCTTCTTTCCAGTATATTGTCTCTGTTCTGGACAATTGCAATAAAGCAGGCAAATTAATGCGAGAAAAATATTTGGGGTGAGGGGAAAGCTTGATTTGGACTTTATTCAAGAAAGAACTTGATATGCCTGACCAGCACATACTTGCAAATGTAAGTAGAACTACGACAACTAAGTGTTGTAGTTCTATAACTAAATGTTGTAGAAAAGATGGTGCCTGCTTAGGTTTATGCTGGCTTTTAAGCTAAAATTCCTGTTTTTCTCAATATTGTATCAAAAAATGTAGTTTTGGGAGTCAGAGTTTATTTCAATTTAAGTCAGTAATCAGTGTAGTTTAGAGAATCCTTAGGACTAAAATCCCTTGGTTGGAGAAGGACAGTCTTTACAATCATCATGCTCCTAATTTTCCGCCCAGGTTAAGCTGTGCAGAGGAGGTTGCCATGCTTTCATTGCCAATACTGTTGCAATTCACATGAAGAAAACAGCAGCTTGCTTGAGCCTGCAGAGCCTAAACTTAAATCTTTTCACCTTGAAGGACCAGCTTTGAGAGAGTATAATTGAGCAACATAACAAATATTAAGACTGAGGTATAGAAAAACTCTGCGCCTTACAATGGCAACTCTTCAGAAATTAAGCATTAGAGAGCTCAGGTTTTGATTTGGAATACAAAAGTAAAATATTCTGTGCTATTATGTGCTTCTGAAGTTGTTTGATGAACAAATGCCAAAAAATATGGAGTGTTTCAAATTTTGTATATAATATCTAGTAGCTTCTTTGGCCTGGTTTTATTTTATCAGTTACAAAGAAATTGTAGTTGAATTTTGGGCCCTCTTCTAAGTCAAGATGCTTGTGAAGCACCATTTAAGTGAAGCAGTGCTGCTAACCTGTGTTAATACAGTAAATAAAACATTCACAAGTGGCGTGTCTTCCATTTGCACTGATAACCAGTTTCCTTGATGCATGTTAACTAGATGACTTAACTTTCTGTTCTTGGTTTTTGATCAAGCTTTTACCTATTCTACTAGCAAGTTTTGCAAAAAAATAAGCAGGTAAGTAAACAGAAGTAGGTATTTTTTTTTTCCCTGTTAATAAAGCTGAGCTTTCAGTTGATAATGTAAATGCATTATCAAGGAACAGCAATCTCATGTAAATGCATTATCCATAAACAGTAACCTCTTCAGATTAATAAATTCCTGCTTTGAATGTGTTCAGATTTAGAGTTCTTATTTTTCTTTTATTTTTCTCTTATTTTTCTGTGAATTCTTACTTTTTATATTTCCAAGTATAAAATGAGAAGATTGAATGATCAAACAGTGAAGTGATTATTTTTTTCAATGTAATTAAAAATTAAAACTAAATTGACTTTCTTATCATGCCAGTGCCAAAACCATGAGCAGTACTGAAAGTTACTTCATTTGTTGTGGCCTGTGTTCTGGATTTTCTATTTTCAAACTGTCGAGAAGAATAGTAATTAATGCAATAAAAAATGCAAATGAAGGTTCATTTGCCTTGTATTGTCTTTAAGCTTCTAGTGTATTCTGTACATTGAGTGGAGATGTCATCCTACTTGAAATAATTCATTCCAAAAGTTTTCCCTCTAAATCTCTTTAGTCGATCTGAGATTGGCATAACTTCAAGCAACTAAAAGAAGAAAATCTGCAAGAGGAATATAGAAACAGTCAATGACATTTAGAACATATGTTGTCCAAGAGTGTGAGGGTTTAGTTGGGTTTTGGTTTCTTTTCTCTGCATAGGGCCATATGCATATGATATATTGGAAGCTAAAACAAAAGCCACCTTGAGACACAGCTTTGAGTTATAGTATAGTTTCATATATTGCCAATAAAGTTCTTGCATTTACTTTTCTTAGCTAGTTCCTTTTAAAGGCATCAGTAGCTGTATTTTCCTGTAATGTTTTGCAAGTGCTTGCTTCATGTTCAAGCTTGTTTCCCTGTTGCCCCGAGGGTGACATTCAGTGGAGTTCACTAATGTTTATTGTATTGAAAAAATCCCTGATCCTGTTTGTTTTTTTTTTCCTCAAAGTATTATGAGTGATAGCAGCAATACATTGCAGATTCAAACAATGAATTATCGTGGAAGACAATTAATGAGGAGACAAACAAAAGAGAGACCACATCCTATTGTTGTAGAGTATTTAAAAGGACTTCCAGTAGCATGGTAATTAAAATTCTTTCAAACAAGACCTTACAGATCTAAAGTTTCAGAAATAATAAATAAGATTTCTCCTATTAACGTCAATAGTTCCATTTACCCAATTTATCTCAGTTTGCATGTTTTCAATAGTTTGAAGTTAGTAGGGCTGTGTGTAAGTGTCTGAGAAAGCAGGGTGTCTGGGTATGTGAAAACCTTACCTTCTACAAAATGCTCTAATAGAAATGTAACACTGCAGAACAAATATTTACCTGTGGCAAGAAGCGGGAAAAAATATATCTGCATTGCATTTATTGCCTGGTATCGCCACAAGCACATTTAGGCAGTGTACCTTCCTTTGCTCAGGGGTTAAATTTTTTCAAATTGGAAAAAGGACTATGTGAAATAAAAATCTTCAGTACTTATTTCCTTTGATACTGTATCCCTTTCTATGAGAATAAAACCAAAACCAACTAAAAAAAACCCCACCACCCATGCAGTAGTTGATTTAAGGCAGATGCAATTTCTAGGGGTGGAGAGAGGACTTGAAACTAAAGAACAGCAATGTCTTGGGAATGGGAGAGGAAGTGTTATATCCTTGGGTTTGAAAGTTTTCTGTCAGAATCTCATGCAAGGACCTTATGTTACACCAGAGGAGCTCAGGACTTCAAGGATCAAATTATGTGGATTAATTTGAAGCAGGGGAAGGAAATACTTGGGAAAAGTTTTGATTTTCACTTGACCATCTCACAGAAGCAGAGGGTGGTTGAGGTTGGAAAGGCTCTCCAAAGGTCAGCTGGCCCAACACCCCTGCTCAGGCAAGGCCATCTGGAGCCAAAGCAACAAAACAAAATTTTGTACTCATTTTAAGTGACATTCTTAGAAATGTCCTCAAAAGCTGAGAAAATAAAATATACACTGCTCTTTTCTTCCTCTATTTCACTAAAAAATAAAGCATTTATTTTTAGATTTAAATTTTTTTTCCATTTTAAAGTTTTCTAAGCAGCCGCTAATAACAAGTTATTACTTATTACTAATAAAATTCCTTGTCCTCACAACTTAAACTTCAGTGGAGGTGAAATTACAAAGTGTGAATTTTGTTCAGTTCCTTGTGTTCTCAAATGCTACAGAAGGACTATTTAACCTCTCTGGACTTAATAGAGGTCTGAAGTTGTGAAAGGGGCCATGTGTTGGTGCCAGCTGCTGCACGCTGGTTGCTCATGACAAGCAAGTCCTGATTAAAGGTGGTGCTGGATTTACTGTCTATAGACAGCTTTGAATTTTCATTTGGAAGAAAAATGATTTTGTTGGTCAGCAAGTTCATGGTAAAAAATTGTTACAGTGCCTTCCATGTGTAGAACCACAGTTTCCAGTAGTCACTAAATCTTTTTCCCTCAGAGGTTTTCTAAATGGCCATGCCATTCAACCTCTGTTCTCTCAAGTGTGAAAGCTGGTGTGGCCTTCCTGTGGGTTGCAGAGGCAGGTTGAAGTTAACGCAGGACTTGATTCTTTGCAAACTGAGAAACAAAACCTGGTGTGCTCACAAGTGGCTGGGTGTGCATTTAATCCAAAAAGTGCTGCTTGTTGCGCAAAACACGCCTCTATCAGACAAAGAAATTTCACAAGAAACTAACTTGCAGCCAGTTCTTTCTATCGTGGTGTGACAAGCTGACAAATAATCACATCTTGTGGCGTGGTGCTTGCATTTTCACCAGACACAGTCTGTCTGATTAATAAATGCTGATCCTACATGGCTGGCTGGAGTGTGGGAAGGGAATGTGTCTCCACAAAACAGAGCCCGAGCATGATCCTGGTTGGCTCACCAGCCAACATTTATCCCAGGCAGATGGGAAAGAAGCACAGCAGGACTTCTTGGGAAAGAGGTTTCCTGGGCCAGGGAAGGTGTCCAGGAGAAAGGCTGGAGCAGCCCCACGTCTGTTCCTGGGGCAGGGGGACAGAGTTGTGCCATAGGCTTGAAGACACAGACTTGCCTGCTCCCACCTGGTTTTACTCAAGCACCCCAAATGTGTAACTTCCATATTGATCATGCAGGGGCCCTCATGTCAACAAAAGAATTCCCTTTAATATTTTGGCTTTTGCTAATGCACAGAGTGCATCTTCTTTTCTCCTCCCCTGAAAGCTGTGCCATGGGAATTGGCCTGGAATACATGTAATTGAAAACAGAGAGAAACTGATGCCACTTCCAAGTCATGCCTTTCTTGTGATATACTCCTCATTTACTTAAGCATCAGTTTATGTACATACATTAGTAACACCATATATTTTTTAATCCTCCTCTTCTGAAAAACCATGTAATAGTTTAATAAATCATTTCAAAGTCAAGGAATATTTTTCCACTGTTAATTAACAGAGCCTGAGTTGTTCTTTGTCCTTTTGTTGACAGAAATATAGAAGAAGATTTGTTCTCCCTCTAAATTAAAAAAAAAATTAAAAGGAATAAAATAACCACAGAAGTACTTTTAAAGTATACTCTGGAGTCATATTTATTTTTAAACAATAGTAAATCATTTAATTGTTTCAACTAGGCTTTGTTCCAAGCAGTTCTAAATTTGGAGTTAAAAGAATTTATCTTAAAAAGATGTGCAGGAAAACAAAACTCTCTTCCTCTCTCATTTCCTGTTTGAATTGATGGGAATTTGGGATCTTTAGTTAATTTAGCATGCATTGCTCCTCCATGAACCCCTCTAGTCAAGGATCACTGAATGTCCTCTTCTGACAAGCAAAGCATGAATTTGTAATCCAGTATGTAAATTTTTTTTTTGTCTTTAAAAATGAGCCCATTTAAATAAACTATTAAAAACATTTCAGTAGTTTTGTACTACTGGGTATGGAACCAGTTGCACTTCCAGCTTGCATTGTGTTGAATGTGTTTTACATTGCCCTGTAATGCTGCTGATCACAGTGCTGGAAGTGTAATACACAGCAGCAAAATCACAGCAAGATAACAGGGGCGTCAGCTGACACACATCAAGTGCTCTGGTTCCTCCCAATGGTCCTGATTCGAAAAGGAGGGATGTAACCAGACCAGGAGATGGGAACTCTGCCCCAAGAAATTAAATAAATGGCCAGGGAGCTTCAAAATGTCCTCAGTTCTGGAGGGGCTGTGTCTACTCTCTTGGAGCATCACAGGCTTAGGACATTAAATGTGGACTTGGGGTAAAGGGGGTTTCAAGAGTTTTTATCATGTTCTTGTGAGTCTGAAAATCTTCACAGAATTGAAAAATATAGTTTATGATACTTATATCTGCAAATACAACATCACTGGGTCAGGGAGGGTAATAATACAAAACATAGTGAATTTAACTGGGGGACATCTCATGGGACTATTTTATAAAACAAGGGTAATTTTGTTTTTCTTTGGGGGTTTTATTTCTTCTTTCTTTCTTTCTTTCTTTCTTTCTTTCTTTCTTTCTTTCTTTCTTTCTTTCTTTCTTTCTTTCTCTCTTTCTCTCTTTCTCTCTTTCTCTCTTTCTTTCTCTCTTTCTTTTTCTGGTGTTTTCCGAGAAGTTCTAGACTAGAGTGCCACTTGTAGGTTTATCCAGATGAAAACTCTGCAACTGTTTAACTGAGTAACCATTAGAGGCTCCCTATTCAGGTCAGCCAAGATCATAAAAGTAGTTCAGTTGTGATTTAAGAAGGTTGTGATGTTGCTATCCTTCTAGGTTGCCTTTATTCACTGAAAAATACTTTTGTCATCACATTAATGTCTAGAATTTTGGCTAATACTTGAACATGGTCATGAGATTGGAAAGATTCTTTCCCCTATAATAGTTTAGGAGTTTCCAAAAACTTAAAGAACATCAGTTTCTTTGTATGTCTACAAGTCTGTCTCCCTTAAGCCAGTTATAGGAGGTTAACATCATAATATTTCTGTTTTAATTGAATGCAACTGTCATTATTAAATTGAACGTATAAGTCAGGTATTTTGAGGGGAAAATGGTACAGTATGTGGACTAGCACCAGACAATGTGAAGGAAAAAATAAACAAAACAAAGTTGAATCAAAATTTCTATTTTTTTGCTTTAAATAGTCTTACAGAGAAGTAGCTGGGAGAGAAGTTAAGGACAAAGTGATTCAAGTGATTTGATTAATGAGAATACCTCAACACATGATTTCACAGACAAGAAAATCTTTTATTAATACACCAAAATATTTTCAGATCCAGGTCCCGTATGGAGTCTTTAAAAGGTGTGATTCAAGAGGCTGGAAATGTGTCATGTTCACGTACAACAAGTGTGCCACGATCCAGTAAAGAGCTTCTGCAGACCTGTCACAATATGATCTTTCCACATTACCCTACAGACACATCCAAACAGTGGGAGAAGCTCTGAAGGGCTGCAGTACACTGGATTTTTGATTGTTGTCAGACACAAGTGCAGGGAGCCTGGCACCCTGAGTCACCTATTTCAGCCTGAGCCAAGGCTTTGTCCTTCCAGGTGGTTATCCAGCACAGTCACTGAAAATGACCCTCTGGGGTCAAATCAGTCCTTAAATTAGTACAATGAATACTTCAAATTCTTTGATACTTTTGTCTCTGTGAGTGTGGAGGAGTCAAAGCATCCTGTGTGCAATGTGCAGATCCAAACAGCCACACATCTCCTGTGCCTCTGCAGACTTTCTGTAACAGCAGCATAAACACAGGAGTCAAGATGGGGAGTGGTCTTTTTCCACTGTGTTTTAGTAAGATGAGAGTCTGTGAGCACAGTCCAAGGGGAGGAAAGGAAAAAGAGCTTGTGGGGTAGAGTCTGTGATCTGGGGTTTGCACTAAGAAGTGACAGCCAGAGAGTGAAAACAGAGCTCTGACAGCTCGTGGGGGGAAAAGTGAGATCTGAAAGAGCAACAGGACAGGAAAGGGAAGCTGTCACAGAGCCAAAGTTAATTTAAAAAGGAATGAGGCTGAAAGGACTTGAATAGAGAGATTTCATTTGCCTTGCGTTCACTTCACTCAGATGAAAAAGCAGCCTCCTTAAAAAGTAAAAATATTTAAGGGTTTTTTGAAAGTTGCTCCCTAGTAAGACACTTGTTCTTACAGCCTGGGTCAGTCAGCAGAAAAATCCCCTTCCCCTGAGAGGACTGTGGATTGAAAACAGACCTGGCTCACCTCAAGCAGCTTTGCAGAGCTGCAGTCCTGTTCACTGCACAGGCAGGGCTCCTGCTTCTGGGGGCTGCTGCCACCATTTCATCATTTCAGCAAAGCTCATTACCCTGCTGGGAATTGTTTGTCCTCTCCTTGCTGGCCTTTCTTTTTTGTTTTTTGTTTTGTTTTGGTTTTTGTTTGTTTGGGGGTTTTTTGTGGTTTTTGTTGTTGTTTTTTGGTTTTAGTGAATACTATTCTATTATATAGTGAGTTACCTAAATAAGCTTATCTATTACTGCGGTTTTGTGTGAAATAGCATACATATTAAACTGGAATAGTGCAGAGGAACTTACTCTCCTTTCTTGAGCTTAGGGAGACAGACACATGTGCTCATAAGATGCCTCAGTCTGATTGAGTGAAAGCTTCAAATCCTCTCTTACAGATTGACAAGGCTACTACAAAAACACAGTCTCCCAATTAAGTTATTTTCTGTAAAATAGTAGTTATTTAACCAGAATATAAAAAGGAAACAGAAGTTAAAGACCACTGTTTACTTTCTCATCCCTCTCCATGCTTTTTCTTGAAGCTAGGTGATGCTATAGGGGCAAGGATCAGGTATGGATGGGGTTTTGCAGCCTGGTAAGGAGTCTAGCATTCCATCACCAAACCAGAGATTATTGCTGTGCAAGGTAAACCAGTCTAGCTGGGAAACACACATCTCTTCTTTCTCAACATCCTACCTACTTTTGTACTAGTCATAATTTGTCGTTGAACACTTAGGAATTTGCTCTCTTTCTATTCCTCAGCTGGTACGATAAAAGACCTTGGAAATACTGTGAGTCCCTGTCTTGGCTTATTAAACTTGTTTTGTTCTGTTCTTTCCTGAGAAAATTGAAAGGATAAGGAATAAATAATGAAAACCAGATTACTTTTGTAATTATATAACAATCAAGTAAATAAACAAAATGCAAACAGCTCAGATAATTACAGCTGTGTTGCCAAGCCTTGGCATTCTGTCTTGGTGAGTTTGGCTGCCTCCATTGAGCTGAGTTTGCAATGAGACCGTGCTCATGGAAAGGGGGGCTTGCTTGCCTCTCTGCTCTTCCACACTTAACAGTTTCCAAGAGGGAAGGAAAAGCAGGATGCCAGCACAAATCCCATTTCCTTGCTCTCCATGTATTTTTAATCCTCTCCCAAAGCAGGAGCGAACAGCTGTGAGGAGAATGTGGATCATTTGTGCACGATTGTGTGTGGAAGAGTTGCTGTGCCCTTCCATGGCTGTGAGCACAGTGATGATTAGCACTTACCTGCAACACAATTCTGCTACAGCTGCAGGTCCTGGAGTGCTGCAGGTGAGGTTGGTCAAAGCCCCTTCAATCACAAGGCTTTCTCCAGCTCAGGGGTTTACACTTGTATTGTGTTACAAAGGCCAAACTCCTTTCTTCCCCAAGGAAACTCAGCACAGCTCCCTCACCCATCACAAAGTCCAAATCAGAATCACATTTCTGGACAATGAGTTGGACTCCTGGCCCCAGGCCCAGCTCCTAGGTCTGGCTGGGGAAGCATAAAACAGCCTTGAAATCTGCCCTGAGCACACTGTGGAGCAACTCAGAGAGGAAAATGCCTTCTGCCCATACAAAAAGCTCACAGCAGTAAGGGGAGATGGATGTGACAGAGCTGGATGGAGCTCTTGATGGTGCCTAAGTTAGAGGAAACATAACTCTCCTCCCACTCCTCAAATATCTGCTACATTGATTTTGTCTGATTGTTCTCTAGCATAAGACATTTAGGGGGTGGAAACTGAGATAATTTTCTGATAGAGCAAAAACGTGTTAACCTTGAGTGCTATCATGTTTGCCTCCAGCAGCCAAGAAACCTCCATTTCTGCTCCACATTATCACTGGGCAATACTTTAATCAGCAGAAAAAGTCCAGGGAAGTTCTCTGTGGAGAACAGAGGTTTGCTGGTGTGAATCAGAGGGGTGGCTGCTCTTGCTCAGCTGTGAGGTCCCTTGAAAAGCAGGTCCTCTGTTTCACTTGCTTGGTGAATAAGCTGTGCATGGTCTGTGCTGCTCATGGAGGGAAGGAAATTCTGATAAATCAGTAGGAAGTGGACTTGCAGAGGATGCAGATGGCAATCCAGTGTCTTCTCAGAATTATTTTCAGTGACAATATTGGCAGGGTACTTTATTTTTTTTTGTGTATACGATGATTCCAGCTGTCACAGCATGGAAGTTTTGCCTTGTGAAAGAGAACATTTGACTAAACAAAACAGTTTGGGTTTTTTCAGTTTGAAATTGTCTGTGCAATCCTGTACATGTAGGGATTAAAACTGAGAGTTAGTTACATTAAGAAAATAACAACAAGAAAAGTCTTAATTTAGGGCATCTGTGACAGTCATACCAGGTGATTCTCTCTCAAACTTGAAGGGTGGACTCTCCCAGGACCAAGGCAATCTGCACTCTACCTTTCCTGTGTGAGAGAACGGCAGAAAGACTTAAAACTTGCATCAGTTTTTTTTTCTATATCTGTTCCTCAATCTTACCTCTAAATGACCTGAGATGGTATTCATTTTTCTGAAGCCTGGGACATGGATACTCCCCTAAGTATCTCTAATCAGAAACATTTGTCGTTGATATCTGTTTGTGTACTTTTGGTCATTGAGAGTGTAGAGCAGAGAGACATCTACTAAATTATTTTGATTAAATCCTGGATACTATCTTCTAAATGGAAAATCAGGCATTTTGCAGAAAGGTCTTTGATGACTAACAAATCACCAATGATGTAAGTAGGATTTTCTACCTCATATTGTTATGAGTATGTAGTTGTTACTCTTTGAAGGTTCTTTAAATACATTTCAACAGGAGTGTTGATAGCTGTGGATTCAGGAATAAAGAATGCAGTTACTATTCAGGAGATCCAACAGAATTTGAAAGCTTTCCTTCCAATTTACTGTAATTATGTCACTGGAAGAGGTGCTGTTAAATATGTTAAGGGTCAATGAGAGAGAATTTAATTATATCATGCTGACAGTTTTTTGCTTTCCATGCATGAAGTATTAAGTGTTAAAATCCTTGGACTGATTAGTAGAAAAATGAAGATTAATGTCTTATATTGTAAAGGGAAGGAAATCTGCCCATTGTTAGCAAAAAATGAATCCTGATAAACTAGACAGCTATAATCCTTTTATAGGAAGGGCTAGGATAACAGAATATGACATTTGGCTTTGTGAATGAAAAAAGGCTTATGAAATAAAAACACAAAACTCAGAGGTTTGATCACTTCAGGGTGATATCATGTAGGCACTCACTGCCTCCACATATGATCACTGCACACTTTCCATGCACAGTTCGCTGTGGAGGGGGATGACTAGAAACAGCTGCCTTGCCTCAGATATCCCAGATAGCAGCTTGTCAAAACAATCTGCTGGTGAGCAGGGAGCTTGTTGTGACTAAGTAAGTTTTAGTGGATCTTTTATCAATTTGTGCAATTTTCAAAGCTCTGCTTCCATCGGGATTTTCTATGAATCATGGGCAAGAGTCGTAAAAGACAGCTAATCTTAATGTTATTTGCTATTATGGATTATTGTTACTCTGCCCCTTACACACAATTTTACAGTCTGTATATGTGTGTTTATCAGTTTTGTACTGTGGTCAGTGCAGATGAGTTTACTGTGTGACCAGGCCTCTTAGATGTGAGTCATGCAAACAATTAATAAAAGTGTCATTTACCCAGAAATCTCAATGTCCTGGATATTACAAATGGCAGTTACAATGGAAAACTGATGTGCAAAATTAAATTACTTGCTAGGGGTCACTTAAATGGTCAAATTCAGCCTGCCATCCAAGACTCCAGACCTCCAAACCCTGTTTTTTCTCGAACTGATCCTTTGGTAAAAAATTACGCAGGAGCACAGCAGAAAAAAACAGGCACCCTATAGCTTGTGCTCGTGTCCACCTAAGTTATAATGAAAAGCAAGAAATATGATGGAGCTGAATTAAAAAAAATCTTCAGGACAGCTGAGATAATTCTCCTAAAACAGCCTTCTAAGAAGGCGCTCTGCAGTGGTAACAATGTTTCAGATTTTTTTGAAGTGAAGACAAATCCCTTGCATTTACAGGCTGTCTGAAAACATAACTCAAAAGATTGGGGTGAACACATACTGCCTTTTTTTCTCACTTACAGAAAAACAAGCACAAACTTTTAGTGTTTCTTGACTTTCTTTAACTATGCATTTGAGTATGAAGTACAATTGAGAAAAATAGTGTTTGAGTTTAATGGAAATACTATTGGGTTTTTTTTCAACTGTGAAGTTACACAGCTTCATAATCCTGAATGTTTTTTTAGTATCCACCTGACATTTTTTCAATATTGTGATTAATAAGTATTTCATCAGCTCCCCGCAGCTTTGTACTTACAGTATTTTATCCAAGCCACATGATGAAAATGTTTATCATTTGGATGAAATAATGAAAATGACCTTATTTGATTTCCTCATGTATTGCTGCCAAAGTCTGTAACAATAATGAAGATAAATACAAACTCAGAATATTTTAGCCAAGACTCTGTAATGAAAAAGCATCAAAGACATTATATTCAGCTGTGTAATTGCGTGTAAGGACTCTGAGACAGAGCAGCTGGTTGGAAACAGAAATAGTTCATTTGCCTCATTAGGGTGTGTGTTTATACAGTGAAATATTCTTGATTTGTACATTAAAATTGTGCAAGAGTATAAAGACACCCCCAAGGGACCATACATGAAGGTGTAAATATCATATAGAATAGAGTCACAGAGATATTTTTTTAGAAATAGAAGTCTTTAGTTGTAAAACCAGAATATCCTTCAAAAATGCCAAACTGCAACAATAGCTGTAGCCATTTCCATGTTTGCCCCCTAAAAAACACTATTCAGTCATGCAAATCGATGTGCCCATTAATATATATCCACACAAACCTCTGCTCTTTTCTGGTATTTGTGTGTCAGACATTTAAACCTGTTTTAGCTGCTCTGTTTTAGACTGTCTGCAGAGGAAGAAAACAGGAGCTGTGGGAAGCAGCCCACCAGTGACCTATTGGGTTTCACTGAAACTGCTGTGTGGGATTAAGCAGAGAGATTGCAAATAAAAGGAGAATGGAAAAATCTATGCGTCTTTGTGTCCTGAGGCAATGTCTGACAGTTAATTCAAGCCTTCTCAGTCCCATATATGCAGTGCTGTATCAGCTGAGAAGCAAGGTTTTGCTGCTGAGTTGGAGCTCCAGGATTGCCTGCCTGCTGGGAGGACATGGGAATTGCTGGTGTTCCCAGCTGATTTGATAACAGCAGCCCTGGTGCCTTCTGCTATTGCCTTGGTTTCACAATAAATACGTAGTTGGTGGGTGGGTGTTTCCAGTCAGTGGTGTCTACAGAGCTGTGTTTAGCAATAGTCATGGGGCTGTAAAAATAACCATACCAGACTTTCCCAACAGCTCTCTTTCCCTTGCACTGAAAGGCAAAATATATTGCTTGAACTTCCCACATCGTGGACATAATTTTAAGGATTTTCTTTTTTAATCTCACACATCTTACTTTCCTTTCACCCCCTTTCTACCCAGAAAAATACTGAAATAGGAAAAGTTTTAGGCAAAGGCATAGGTGATGGCAAGTCTGGAAATAAACATCACAATCCTGTAACATCTTCTTTGGCCTATATGAGATGTCTTCATATCCCTTGTTTGGTTTTCCCATCTTTGTCACTGTGAACTCAGCTACAGTTTTCAGTAGCTCATTACATATGTTAAAAAGATTTTTCTTCTGAGGGTAGCAGAGATGGCATGAAGCCTCAGATTTTGGAGTCTGGATCTGTTGTGCTCGGGGCTGTTGTCAGATCCAAGGGTGCTATGGATGGAGAGAAAGGGGTTCTGCACATCTCTGCCAGGCAGGCGTGTTCCCCACAGCACATTTTCTAGTGTTAAGTCTAATTTTAAATGTGGTTTCCTCCACCTCCTCGAACTAGTCTTTCATACTGAGTTGATCTCATTGTCTGGCAGCTTTTCCATATGTTCAAGTGTTTGCCTTCTCAGTTCCATCCTATTAGTCCTAATAAACTCCCTCATACCATGTTTAATAACTTCTCCTCTTACTACCTCCAACAATATGCAGACGATTATGTTTCCCTGTAGTCAGAACTTAATCAGTTTGCACATGCTGAACACATTAGGAACTTCCAGAGTTTTATGTGTAGAATGGCTGGCCACATCTCACCAGGATTTTCCGAAAGAGGCCAGTCCCTCACGTGTGCCAGTGACCTGGGAGCACGAGTCCTTGGATCTGCTGAAGGTTGCTCTGGTGGGAGAGTGGCCAGGGGATGTCTGTCCAGGTAGGAAGGGAAGCAGGGGCAAAGAGAGAAAGAGAACAAGAAAGAGACATTTCATCCCCTTCCAGCACCTAGAGGAGAGCTGGGTGTGGGTGGCAGGAAAGGAATTTTATTACATACTTCCTCCATCTCTCCCTGCTTCCTGGTGCCTAATCTTTATTTACCATTGCCCATATATTGTAGTCTTCCAACACCTCTAAGATGTGTGTTCAGCTTCAGCTGGGGCAAGGGGCCCTGGAAAAGTGCAGTGTGACCCAGTGGACAGTCCTGTGGAACCTGTTTCCTCCCAGCTGTGGAGGAGAAACAGGCAATAGCAAAGGAAACAGTGAGAGGGAAGAGGATGTTTGGATAAGGTCACTGCTAATTCACTAAGTAAAAACAATAAGGACTCATGTTAAATTTAGATGTATCTAGACAATGCTTTACTATACTATTTGCCTGGAGAGATTAGGATAGCAGATCTTATCCATCCCATTGCATACAGATTTCCCTAGCCAGCTTGCACCTCCTTACCATGACAGAACTTAACACCAGCATCATGTGCTCTTGAGCTGTACAAATCTTTCCTTATCTCAGAAATTAGCATGCAACTTCCACTGCCTAAATAGGGCAGGTACATTTGGTCCATCACAGCCCCAGCAGACACAGTAATCAGTATAGTTTTGCTAATGCTGTCCAAGGGAATGATTTTATAGATGTATGCTGAGTATGTAGATTAAATAGGACTGTGCCCAAAACAGTGGGTCCTGGCTTTCCTAGTATTTCTGTAGAGAGAATATTCATCCAGTTTGTGCAGGATCCATTCAGTTTCTTCTCTCCTTGTCAAATGTGAACAAACATCATCTCTTCTCCCAGTAAATGTGCCACTTAGGAAAGTCCTTTCCTGCTCACAAATTTATGCTATTTATACTTGATATAAAATTCTTTCATATTAATGAAAATGAGGAATGGATTCCAGTTTATTTGCTTTTATAGAAGAAAGCTGGGACACGTGCTCCCAATGACAAGGGTCAGCTCCTTGGTGTTTGGTTTGATTCCTGAGTAGCTAAATTAGTTCACTGTGGGGCTGTTTGGATCTCCTGCTCAAGTGTCTGTGTTTTAGGAGTGATCTTTGCTGGGGATATGGATTGGGCTTTGCCACCCGGTACAACAAATAAATCATTGGCTAGACTCCTGCTTTCCAGGTGAATGTCCTGTCAGGGTGCCATAGATTCCCACCTTCACTGTATCTCTCTGCTTCCTCTTAGAGTGAGCTTCAAGGTCCTTCCCTGTGCAGCTTCACTGGAGTATCTGAGGCAAGTTCCCACCCCAGCTTCACGGGAACTTTGAGTCTGAATCCCCCTAAGTGGACAGACATTTTCACTGCTCCAGTACCAAGGGAAATTCTGTACAGGAGTGTGCCCAAGAGAAGCACTCTTTCTTTATAACTTCCATGGACCATTCTTAAAGAAAAACCGTGCCTAGGCTCACATTTAGCAGAGACTTTTGTTTTTTAATGGGATTTTTTGTTGGTTGTTGTTGTTGTTGTTGTTGTTTGTTTGGGGTTTTTTTTAATAAAAAAGGCACTTAAACACCAGGAAGCAGGACTAAAGATACCTTCCTACTTAACATTTTCATGTAAATACTTTCCTACTCACTAGGTTGGATTTTTAAAATAATTTTATTTCAATCTATTTTTTTCCCTTGCACAATGGAGGGAAGCATTAGTATTTTGCTCCCTGTTCCACTAGAAATCAAAGCACCAAAGTCTGTCTGACCTGCCCATAGATATTGGGTATTTCCACCTCTGCTAGTTCATCATAGAGAAAGCAGTGTATTGGGGTTTTCTTAATATTAACAAAATTTAAATTAATGTTAGGCAACAAGGTGTCCATGAACTTGTGAGCCCTTGTGGCCAAGAAGGCCAATAGAATCCTGGAGCGCATCAGGAGGAGCATTTGGTCAAGGGAGGTGATCCTGCCCCTCTACTCAGCCCTGGCAAAGCCACATCTGGAGTGCTGTGTGCAGTTCTGGGCTCCTCAGGGCAAGAGAGCCATGGAGCTCCTGGAGCTGGTCCAGCAGAGAGCAACACAGATGGTTTAGGGACTGGAGTGTGTTGTATGAGGACAGGCTGAGGGAGCTGGGCCCATTCAGCCTCAAGAAGGGACCACATTAATCTCTGTCAGTGTCTGAAGGGAGGTGTCAGAGGATGGAGCCAGGCTCTGCTCAGTGGTGCCAAGCAATGGGACAAGAGGCAATGGGCAGAAACTGAGGCACAGGGAGTTCCACCTGAGCATGAGGAATAACTTCCTTGCTGTGCAGTCACCATGCCCTGGAACAGGCTGCCCAGAGAGGTTATGGAGTCTCCCTCACTGGAGTTGATTAAAAACCATCTGGACACAATCCTGGGCCATGTGCTCTGGGGTGACCCTGCTTGAGCAAGGAAGTTGGACCAGACAATCCACTGTGGTCCCTTCCAACCTGACCCATTCTGTGGTTCTGCTTGTGTAATAGAAATAATCTCCATCTCTATTTTGCCTTCCCTAAAATACATGTGTCAGAATATGAAAGGAGTTGAGGCACATTATACCTTTTCTAAAAATATATCGATATTAAAAATATACAGATGTTTGTTTTATAGCTCACTAATTTGACTGACCAGTTGCCTAGTGTTTTACATCATAATGTCTCCTGGGTAAGGAACATACCCTCTTTTTAGTGTTTAGCACACTGGAAGTTTGTAGTTTATTTTTAGGTAGTAATTCTAGTAAAGGGATAAATTAAGAAACACAATCAAGAAACAGATGAAAAAGGCTACCAAGAAGCCTGTGTTAAAAACACTTCCATTCATGACATCTTCCCACAGCTCATTGTTTTTCTAGCATAACACTGAGGAAAATGAAAATAATTTATTACTGCGTGCATTGTCTTGAAGCCCAGAATGTGACTTAGAAAAACAATTTGGGATCACAGTGAAAATGGCTCATTACTGAAGAAGCTGAAGTAACACCAGATTTAATCCATCATCTATTTGTCTGCCAGTAAAATTGTGCCTTGCATGAATTTACTGCTCTGCCTTTCCAATTCTGCAAGTTAATACGTACGGAAAATTTCCTTTAAGAGATCATAGAAATATTGTGCTGGCATTAATCAGAGAGATTTCATCGTATTGGAAAAAAAAAAACCCCATCACCATTTCAGGGGTGCTACACTCAAAAGCCTTACAATAGTACTGACATGCTCTGAGGGTATAGAAAATATCTGGAAGTTGTTCAATGCAGCCTGGACTTCTTTTTTTTTTCATTTGAAATGAAAGCTGAGCTGTTCAATCATGAATGAGAACAATAGTGGCTTTTAAAGGAATGTAGTTGGGAAGGTTGGCTTTTATTGGCAGTTTGTGCAAGGTCTGTGCTTCCAGAGTGCTGTCAGATACAAGTCTGGAGTGACTGAGGAGCTGGACCCACTCTTTTGTGCTGCAAAAACTCAGATTTGGTCTTGTGGTGCACAGCCCATGACAGTGGCACCAGCCCAGCAGTAATCAAAGACAGACAGGAAAGAGAAGAGTCTCCTCTGGAAAGGGCACTGTAAAAATTGAATTATAAAACAAAATGTGCAGATTCCACTTGACTGGGTGGAAAAGTCCACTGTTTCCCTGTTGTTGCAATAAGGTTTTAATTAAAGGTAGGTTATGGTTATAAGTATTACAGAAACTGCATCTGGATAGTACTTAGGTAAGTGACTAAAAGTAGGACTTTCCCAAGATTTCAGGGGGAAAGTTTTGTATAGGATTTTATCTTGACAGATTTGAAGCTTCTGTGAAACCAAGACAGAAAAAGAAATATTCGGCAATTCATTGACTGCTGCTGACCAAAAATTGGGTCAAATCTGTTCAATCATTTAATGTCTCCCCTAAAAGAAAGTCAGAAATATGCATGAAGGAGCAAATAGTTCCCAGAATAGGGAATCAAAAAGCATTAGGCAGGTCAAAGCACATTCAGATGCGTTGCAGTAATATCCTGAAGAAGGAAGCCTGGCAGGCAGAATTGTTATAATTTTATTATTATTTATATTATCATCGCCCCCGAGGAGACCCCATTGTGCTGCAGTTCCTCATCTTGGAGCTTGTGATCTGCTCTCCATCAACCTCTTTTCCAAAATCATGTTCTGCAAGAAGGACACTGCAAAAAATATGAAATACAAATTAGACATATTGTTACCAGACTCTTCCATGTCATTTGTTTTTTAAATAGAAGTGACCACTATAATGAACATATAGCAAAAAGGTATGAAAGTCAATACTGCAATACTGGAAACTCAAACCTATTCAAAAGCAATTGTTTTTAAGCAGAAGGAATGTTTAGGTGATCTGAGTACATTGCAAGGTATCAAGAATTGCCTTCCTCATCTTGACATTTTTTTCTGGGACTTAAACTCCAAAGTCAGTAATCTATTCTTTCCTAGAAACCATGTTCTCCCAAAGCATCCTTTGATGTTATAGAGTTTTTCACCCAATCAGTACAGAATGGTATTTATGAGGACATATTCCAGATATGCTGCCACATTTCCACCACATGTGTGTGTATTGAACTATCTTTCTCTTCTAACATGACAGCTTTATCTCAGAACAAGTTTCTGAAACTCCCTCTTACCTTGTAAACTCCTTAGATGCAGTTGTGTGATGTTGAGTTTTATGTAAAGAACCAGACATACATTTCAGGATTTAAAAATTCCTTTTATCCTGTTGGGTTGAACACATTAAATAACTTGAAGAAATCAAAAGCAACCTGTCCTTTACCGTAATATTTCTGGAATCTCAGCACATGCAATTTTTTTGTCAGAGATGAAAAAAAATTATCTGTGGTTGTACTACATTTGGTAAACAGAATAGTCTATGAAATCAATTTCTTGGTTCTTAAATTGGAAAATTCAATAAAATTAAATTATTTTATTAATAATGTTTTTTTTTTTTTACAGTAGAACTACAAATCCTGGCTAGACCCTCTTCTTCTAAGTTTCATATAAAAATGGTCTCACCCTAGAAAGTCCACAGCCTACACTGATGCACAGATAAGAAAGCTACAAAAAGGGAGCACATAAATATGGAAATACCAGTGGAGAAAATAAACAGAATACACAGAGGAGGCCAATTCTCCATAAGCATTAGCTTCAAATCCTTGCTTGTCATTATCTGTAATTAACAGACTCAATTACAGGGTAAAAGAAAGTAATTAATTTTAACATCATTATAGTTTGATTTCTGATATTTGTCTGATGTTGTCTGAATGAGAGCCTGTTATGCACAAAGGCTACAATATCCTGATCAGGATTTTGGGAATAAGTTGAAAGGAGTGCATGCTTCACAATATGAGGATTTGTTTAATTCCCTTCTCTAGATCCTCTGTATCTGTGGTCCAGTTGCTGAGTGGGATTATTGAACTAATCCATCCTTAAGCTATGCAAGAGAAGCCCAGGTGTCCTCAGCTTCAAGCAGAAAGGGAAGGGCTCCTTACCCAGGTACTTGTACAGGGCTCAGAGAAGCTGGTCTCTGCCCCTGATGGGATGAGGCTGCCACCTCTTAGCATTCTGTTTGGGCTTGGGCCCCTGATCCTAGAGATCTCTTGGAGATGTTGATTTACCTTCCTACAGAAGTCAGGCTCTTGGAAATGATATATACTGTACCATTTTCCAGAGTATAACTAAGGTACCTCCTATATCTGAGAACTGACAACTGTACTTTTAATATACCAGATATTAAATCAAAACTGCCTTTTTATTAAACAGAC
This sequence comes from Melozone crissalis, assembly GCF_028551555.1. Classification (NCBI taxonomy): domain Eukaryota; kingdom Metazoa; phylum Chordata; class Aves; order Passeriformes; family Passerellidae; genus Melozone; species Melozone crissalis. Next base: position 52,339,459 of record NW_026535791.1, on the reverse strand, counting down.
ATTCTGACTCTTTATTGAGCACAGGAGCTGTAGACGTCTCAATAGTTTTGCTTGTTTTTACAGAAACCAAAGAGAAAATCTCTTTTCACTTGAAAAAGTATAAATAAATTCAAACAACCTGAGTTATAACCTCTGCCACTAAAGTTAGGAATGTTATGTAATGCATTAAAAATGAAAACCTTTATCCAACAGAGATGAATATTTTATATGAACATTAAAATAGGTGTGGTTTTACTACATTCCACTGCTTTAATAATACAATAGACCCCAAAACAAACTGGAGTAGGGTAAGTCAGCATGATGCCTGCTTTCTACTGCTGAAATAACTCCCAAGAATAGTAATGAATGTGATCTCAGAGGATGCACTATAAATCATATTCTAATGAATTTTCCCATTTGAATGACCGGTTGGCAGATGAACGTGGCTACATCAAGGGAAAAGCTGGGGGAATGAAAGTACAGCAGAGTCTGTTGTTAGGATATTGTTGCTAGCAATAAGTTCTTGCCTGTTTTATATGAAGCCATCCAGAAAATGATATTTTAGTAGAATGCACTGCTTCACCTTCTGATGTCCCTTCATTGAAGCTTGGGAAATTGGAAAGAGAGGAAACAAGGCCTCCAAAAGAATAACAAAAGGAATGAGAACATTTACAGTCTTCAAAATCCAGCAATTTTCATACAATTACCTCTGATGATCAGTGCATTTGTTGATTTTCTGGGAGTATTCCCTAAGTAGTTTCTATAAGGGCGTCCACCCAGGATCTCTGAACTGTCATTATGCAATAATTCTCTCTTATTTGTGGAAAGGGACTCTCCATTTTCTAATTGTCTTAGTTGTCATATAAAAATTATTCTTCATGAGTTGTTAAAAATACTGTCACATATGTTGTTGATCTGCATTCCATGACCAAGTTCTCTGCTCTTGCAAATGTGCTGAACTTCACTGCAGACACTGAAATGCTTCCAGTTAAACTTATTCAAACTAAGTTTGGTAGGGCTCAGGGTAGGTGATCATATAAACATAGAAACAGTAGTGCTTTTCTCTGAAAAGCTGCATTGTAGTTTCAGATATCCTTACTATGTGTGTGGTTAGGGACCAGCAGCACCTCTACTGATATTGGATTAAATAAAATTGTTCTGATGTTTTTAGAGGGAACTGAAGGTTTGTATTCCATGTTAAGAAAGTGTGGCTAGACAGAGCTTATGATAGTTTTGCCATTTGGTACTGCCTTTGTTTAAAATTGTTTTTACTGAGAGTGATGCTCAATGAACATAATACCTTGTTTTACAGGCTGTTTCTTAGAATGTTTATGTGCTGACTTTCTTCAGTAGAAGGAAGTTTTTGAATTCAGATTATTATTACAGGAGACAGAAGTGGTTGTCTGATTCTGAAAATTTTAAACTGAGGTTTTTCTTTTCTCTCTTGTTGTTTTTAAAAGGATCAATATCTCAGAAAGTATGTGGGAGAAAAGATAAATTATATGGATGTTGGAGTTTTTGCGTGGCTTATTGCTATGATTAGGGAAGTAGACCATAATAAAACGAGAACAGAACTCACAATTTTTTTCTACCAGTTCAAGACCACCATAGTAGTGTGAGAAAACAGGTATGGTTTGGAGGCAGTATTTTGTAGAGAAAATAAATAGAAAGCTAAATTAAAGCATACAAATTTCTTACTAATTCTTCACAGACATAATCTCCACGCCCTGTAAGTCAAAGGAGAAGATAAGAGACAGAGCGATTGGCTGACACTCATCCCAGGAACTGAGCTGCATATAATTGGATTTCATTCATCTTCCTGTCCTAAAAATTGAGGATATAAAAACAAAAATCCTGTTCTTTTCTTGTAACATTTTATTGTACATTTTAGCAATCTAAAAGTTATCTGTTTTCATTTATTTTGGGTAGAGCTGTGTGAAGTTATGTACACCTAAGCTAAAATCTTTGACACACATTAAAAATTTTAAGGAGGTATTAGATTAGAAAGATATTTGGACACAAAGGTTTTATCAAGAATATAATTCTTAATAAGATGAAAAGGAATAAAAGCTGTATATTTATGAAGTTTGGTTTCCAAACAATTTGTTTTGTTGCTTGTGTTAGTGTTTGAACAAATAAATATTTTATTGCCAAATTTTGGTATTAACTACTTTTAATATGGCGTCTTCTCCTGACTGTTATGTGGACTGTCTTTTGTCTCCTCTCCTGTATCCTGCCAATGCCTGACTACTGTACATTTTTTCTTGACAAATGCAGTCAGTGCAGTGAATGTAGAGGATGTACTATCTCTTGAAGAAGTGTTTAAAAACAGCCTGGAACTTCTGGAAAAACTGGAAGCAGCTGGTTTTATCTTAAACTGGACCCTATAAATTTTCCTGGAAGACCTAGGCTCACTGATGTATTATCTGTCTGGAAAAGATATCACCATTGATCTTTCTTTTTACAGTTTTGGATATTTTGATATTAAATCATTCACTGAATATGGAGAAATGGCAACACCCATTTAGGCAGTTGCTGTGGGTTTTGCCAAGTGGGTCAAGCCTTAGAACTATGGGAACCCCTATCTGTATACACAGGTCATATAAAAAAATCCTGTGCTCACCTCAAACTTGCTTTTGAAAATATGGAGAATTCTCACAGATCATTTTTCTTAGTGAGCCTGGCCTATTTCAGCAGTTCTTTGTGTGAGTCTGCACTTCCAGAGAACTGTCTGGGAAGTAAGATAAGGATACAAAGACATAAACTGACTGCCCTATTGTGGCACCAGTGCTGTGGCCAAAGTCTTATTAGATGCACCACATATTTCTAGCAGTTTTCCTTCACGCATTCTAAATGACCAAGATAGTGATTCTCTATCACTAGCTTTCATGGTTTTTTATAGTCAGTTTTCCCACTGTTTTTTCCTTTCTTTTTTCCTACAAAATCTTACTTCTTCTAATACATTGTGATAAGGAGACTTTTCATTTTTATTAAAAGACAAATTATAGAAATGACACAAGTTTTTAAAGCCTATATTCACATGGTTGAATCTAGAGATGTGAAAAGGCAATCTAAAATGAAGATATTAAAGTGATATTGTTGCCTTTTTACTTGGCTTATATTTGAGGTTAAGATTCTTGGTTTCTTCTGTGGCAAACAAAGACAACACTAACATCTAAAACACAGCAAGGAGCTGAATGACTTAGACAGCTTTGCATTTAAAGAGGAATATCTGGCAAGACTTCCATATGGATTTGACATCTACATGAAAAAAAGGATAAACCAAAAAAAATCAGAAAAAACTCCCCACTCCCAGATATCTGGGATCTGTGCTTACATTTACAACTCAGGCCCATTACTAAGACAAGGTGATGGCGTGAATTGAATTCAAGAAAGACATAAAAGATATTTGTTTTTAGGACTGTAAACGTTTTACTGGGATGGGGGAAAGGAGGTAAGAATAGAGAAATAGAAGTGATTTTTTTTTCTCTGCAATAAACTGCCGAGACAACTTTTTAATTTCTTTATTAAAAAAAAAAAAGGAGAAAAAATAATAAAACGTCTCAGAGCAGAGAACTTTTTTGCAGACAAAAGCTGTCCCTTTACTACATTTCTGAGTAGAAACTGCGGAGGCATAAACAGGAGAAATATAGAAATTCAGAGAGTCTTCCAAATCTTGCAAAATAAAGAAAAAGTGAAAAAGGAAAAGAAATCATGAGAAGTAAGGAGTCACACTGTGTTTTCCTGTACTCTGTCAGTCTCAAAACCACACCCAAACTTGCTGAATTGTTCAATAAACACCCTTAGAAGTGCTGATTGTCAGAGAGCCCCACCTGTACCCAACAGGGTCATCTTTGCTGTATTTGCTGTGAATGTGAGGCAATTAGAATAAACTTTTAATGAGCAGCATGAATTTACAGTCTCTTCCTTCTGTTTTAATGTGTTGGCTTACTGATTTATTTTCCAATCCAGTTCCAGATTTGGATTCAGTGTCTGGACTGAAGAAGCAGCAGCAGTTGTTCATTATGTTTTCTTTCTCATTCCTCCCTTTTATTTGTGATCAGCCCTTATCCTTTCCTCTCCCTGATGAAGTCCCAAGTGCAGGGTGAATTGTTTCAAAGCAACAAAGAGATTACTTGACTCAGTTAAAACATACACACACAAGTCTTGCTTTAGTTTTTTTTTTTTTTTTATTTTCTATTTCAGGAGCTTTAAGTTGATTTTGCCTCAGACTCCACAAGTGAATTATAATTAATTGCTTTATTCTTTTTTATTCAGTGTCTTTCTGGAACAAAGTGAAGTACATTTGCTTCTTACAAACCACAATTTTCTCAAAAGTCTGCTCCGTGATGATGTTTTGGAACAGGAGGACCCAGTAGAGGTCTGCCCTGCTGGCTGAGGTATGACAGCTCAGTATTTTGTAAGATGATCTTTTGCATAAAATCTCAAGCTGTTCCAGCTGGCTTTTTTGTCTGTGTCCATATGGGAAGGGGAAGGAACAGCTCTGAGAACAGGCTGTTTGCAAGCCTGCTGTGTGCTACTGCTGAGCACTTGGCCGTACCTGCTGAGCTCCCTGCTGCCTTTTCGTCTGCCAATGGTTGTTGGAGATCACTCCCATGTCCCTGCATGTCACAGGAATAACAGAGTGAGGTTTTGGAGCGCTGCAGTAGGGCCTGAGAGACACTAAGCAGTTTAGATATGAGCATAAGATAATGGCAAAGTGGGAGCAGCTGGAGGAAGCAGACTGATCTCAGCATCACCCACAGCTCTCCCCAGCACTGCCCATTATTCTTTCCTGATACAGCTGGCTGTATGACTGCATGATAAATTTATTGGAGACTGGCTTCTGCAAGAGGGACAAAGCACATTTTTATGGTAGTCTGTCAGTTTAGCGGTGATCTATTTGAACCTGGGTTAAATTTAACAAAAGCCGTGTAAGCAGACTCTAGAACTTCAGTTCCATACAGATAATATGTGTGTCAGAAGAAGCCAGTCACACATTGCACAAGCTCAGGATTTAGGTTAGATTGGACCTAGGAAGCACATAGGTGAGATTTAACCTGGAAGAAAGCTTAGAAAGTTGTGTCACTTCTTCAGAACTGGCTTGTTTTCAAACATCTTCTGTGTTGTTGTAGGACCATCTGACGTATTTGGCACATTACACCTTAGCAGACTGCACAAAACAAGAAATTGACTTAACAGGAATTATGAGATTACCTTTGAAAGAAGTAAATGCTAAATAGATATATTTTTGATAGTAAATATTTCATAAATATTTTGTGATGCTTTTGAGAAAAAAAAGCATTCTTCATTGTTCATTTTTTCATCCTCCCACAGGCTGACAGAAAGAAATCATTATAACTCTGTGGAGGTGTTGTATAGTAGCAGTTGTGGAATATCAATGGACAAGGCTCATAAAATCATTTGCAGCTTTCAGACTAATATCTCAGGAGAGGTTTTGTTTTCACTTTTGGTTTTTAAGAAACTGTACACTGCTAAGACATGAGGGAGAGAATGAGAAAGGCCAGAAACTTTTCTTGAGAAGAAATTAACTTATTTTTTTCTGTTTTCTCAATACTAACACTCAAAATATAATATGTAAATGAAATGTACAGTGCTTTGGTTGCATAATAAGTCATTTTAACAGGGCTAAAACACAGATATATTTTAAACAGTCAAGGCCTGAAGTAAACCAGATGTGGTTTTTTCTTTCAGCATATGTGAACCCCCAACTGTGTGCATTTGTTATGGCAGAGGAAGATGTTGACTTATTGTAATTTTTAATACATATAAAAATTTTATATAACTACTACTATGAAAATTATATATACTACTACTATAAGTCCCTTCTTCCCAAACTGGATTTTACTGAACTTAAATTAAACAATGATGAATCAGAGTTTCTCTGTATGGTAAATTCTGAAATTCTAGTTTTATTCTAAGGATTCTGAATTTGAATTTTCATCCACACAACCCTCCCAGGCCAACATCGGTTACTTTGCAAAAGCATTTTCCATAAAATATCAAATTTGAGGGCTGACTGTTTAAAAAATGAGGTCTTTAGCTGAGGAGTGTGGCAATGCACAAGAGTTGTTTGCCATTGAAGTTTCTTGTCTGTGGCAGCAGCTACTGTGAACCTGGCCAGCACACGGCTTTCAGAGCTGGTGAAGCTGATGATATGTGACTGTTCCATGTTATTGCTTCAGCAATTATGAAGGTGACATGCCCAGCAAAGAATGGGCTACGTGGGATTCTCCTTGCACTCCAACTTGTGGGGAGTGACAAAGCAATAGCTAATAGAGAATTCTTTCAGAGATATTTCAAATAAGCGTGGTGGACTGATTGTCATTTGATCCCATGTTTATGCCTACCTGGAATAGCCATTGCCCCACTCAGCAGGAAATTCATTGTGCTTCCATCATGATTCAGTGTAGTCTGACACTTTCTGCTTGTTTCATTTTAAGTCACAGTACCATAAGATGGAAAGCAGGGAAAAACAGGCTTTGTGCTTTTATTCATAGAAAACTTAATAGCATTTTTGCACCATAAAATTTCTCCTGTGGAGTAGATATAAGCCATCAAAAGTTTATTGTATATGTTTGTTTAAGTTATATTTATCTTTACCTCCACTCTGCTTTTAAACAATCAAGTTTGTATTTTTAAGATATTGGACAAGAAATAGTAGCAAATGGCAGGTTGTGGAAATTACAAGGCCTGGTCATGCATTTGCCCTCAGAAACTGGGTAAATTCCTTAAGACTCAAAGCTTTTTGATCAGTACCTCTAAATTTTATATTTTTAAACATAATAAGAGTGGAAGCTAGATTTTCAGAGAAGTCTTCAGTATTAGCATTTCTGTGCCTGTGTCACTGGGCACTTAAATTTGGACATTTGCAAATACAAAATTCATGTATAAGCAGACACACCCAGACACTTCAGACCAAGATATTTTTTCTGAACAAGCTGACTGAAAGTGATTGAATTTCCATTCAAGGATGCCAGAAACATTTTCCATATTCCCTAAATAGTGAAGAGACCACTTTTGAGTTATATAGTTCAGCATGCACTAGAAACCTAGTTTACCAGTAAGTTTCTGAATCTGAGCTTTTCCTGACTGTTGATTTCAATTTTTTGTTTGGAAGATGCAAAGTTATAATGCAATAAGCAGTTACAATTTCATTCAAGATATGTCCAAAATCTGATTTCTTGTGGTTCTTTAAAAAATTTGGATATCTTCCCTGGATTTGTTTCTGTAAATAATTCAGGGTAGTGACACCATGGGCTGTGGCAACAATACTTTTTTGAAATTGTTACATGATTTACTAACTTTCCTCCTAATGTGGTGCAGGGTAACACAATGTGTATGTTCATTTAGTACAAGGGATAGTGACTATATGAATTAATCTCAAACAAATTTATATCTAGAAAAGGCTTATATTTCAGAATAACTGGAGAGTTGAAACAGAGAACTGATGAGCATCTCAGAGTGTTCAGGGCTTAGGAGTTTGAAAGTGAGTTTCTTTGTGAAGATGTATTTATGGAGAAATTGCTAGCCAGTATGGACATATGCTAGGGCTGTTTCTAGGAGAATATTGACCTACAAAGCTAATTGATTGCATATATACACAAAACAAATCTCAGGAAGAAGAGGGTTCATTGCAAGTGATGCAATTGAACAGATAAAAACAGACTTCTCAAGTTCTTTAAAAAAAATAAAATAAAGAAATATTCACCCATTTCTGCAAATGGGAGGTGGAAAAGGAGAGTGGGGGATGTCAGGAGAGATGTGGCAGCATATGGCATCCCCTGTACAGGGCTCTGCAGGTGACCAACCCCTCCAAACAGCAGCAAACAAAGACACGGCCAAGGCCACCCCGGGGCTTCCAGAGACAAAGTCAGGGCACTCATGCCTCAAAGTAAAAAGCCCCAACAGACATGAACCCACTGTGAAGGATGCAGCTCTCACAAACTTCCCAGGGGCTAATTTTTGTCACCTTGCCAAGGGCTGATAAAGTTACAAGGTGCCACAAACAGGTTGCCACTTGTTTTATCTCTTTTTTCTAAAGATAAAGCTTTAATTTCTCAGCACTGTAGATCCCAGTTGAACAATCCCAGTTAATCAAGCTTTCCAATCCCTTAAGAAGATCCAAATCTACAAGGACACTGATGAGTTAAAGTTTTACTTTAAAGGTCACAAAGACAAGCTTTTTCATATTAAAAAGTCAGATCATCTGGTTTATTTATAGTGGGAAAGTATGTGAATTGTTGACCTTTATTGTTAGATTTTTAAATTTCCTCTTCTTCTGTATATAGGGATATAGCAAGGTCAAAAAAACTTTAGGAGAGATACGTGGAAAAGGAAGGCAGCAGTACATAACAGAAGGGGCCTTTTAAAAAAGAAAAACTTGGAGGACAAACATTTGTTTGGCACAAAATGAATAGGACAGGAGTCCATACATAGAAGACTAAATGATTAAGATTGAGAGTAAAGAAAAGAAGGGAGAGAAAGCTCTGCCTGTCTCAGTATGAAGGACCCAAAAGGTTTAGAGTATGAATGCAAATCTGGGATTCTGCAGACCACAGTGACATGGAAACTGGAAGGGGAAATTCCTGAGAGTCAGCATGCAACTTTATGGGATTATTCTGTTGCTGTTCTAGGATTTATATGCCACTGTCTTTAAGAGCTGTGTCCTGATAACAGCAGCTTTCAGAAATATATGGGACAGTCAATGCCCAGCAGATCAGAGCTCAGTACAAGAGCAGTAAATGATTTGCTATTTGGCATGCACTGAGGGTGACATTCTGTCATTCTCTCTGCAGATGAGTTTCCCCCCATAGACACATCTCATTTCCCAGTTTATTGTTTCACAATTATTCATTATATCTTAAATGCCATGGAAACGATTCTACTGTGAAATTAAATTTTTAATTATTTCCACGCTGCAGCTCTGAAATTGAGGTAATGGTTATTGGAACTAGCAAGATAACTAAAGATTATTTTACCTGCAAAATATTCAGTAAGAAAGCTTTATGAGAGATACCAAAGATATAAAAACCACCTTTAGATACAACCAATTACAAAGCCACAAGTATTTTAGAAAAATTATGAATTATCTGAATATATTAAATGCCTACTTATAAAGCACTGTAACAGTCAGTTCAGGACATATCACATTATTTTCAAAGCATTAATTGGTCTACATCAGGCAGCAGGCAGCAATAAAGAATGTATTTTAAAGCATAGGAAAAATTTTCACATTGTTGTATGAAAACAATACTATTGACAAAAGGATCCATTTTGAACACAAATGTTCCCACAGCTCAGTCAACTCAATTTGTTTCACTGTTCTAGTGCCCAGTATTATATTGATCATACAGTTATGTTGTTTATTATCTTCTTGGGAAAGAATTTTTAAACTAAAAAATACTTTTCAGTCATCATAAAACAAACAACCAACCAAGGCAGAAGAGGTCCTATAATGTAATCTGCAAGATCTGTAATTTGTTCTTCTTATAAAGATCTCTGACACATGAAGGATTCAGCATTAGAGGACAAGAGGAAATGAAAGTGGCTCTTTGCAGAGCAACTCTAGACCAAGGCACAGCTGAAACCCTCATGGTTGGTGTGTGAAACTCTTCTGCTTCTCAGCACCACAGGACACTGGTGACTCTGGGGCTGTGTCAAACCAGAGTTCTAAAAATCCTAAAAATGCATAATATTAAAGGATTTAAGGCTCTCCCAAATTTATGCACCTCTAGAATGAGATGAGATAAAACCAAAAGTTTGAGGATTTATATTTGGACTTGGAAGCACCATCCTCTACATCACAATAAGCTCAGACTAAGAAATATCAAAAATCTATTTACAGGGAAGATGTTTAGAGCTAAAACCTTTTGAAACTGAACTTAATATTCTTATCTTTTTACAAGGGTGTTTAAATTAAGGAATTGGATTCAAGCTAATCTTTGATTTGAATATATCTTAATATACATACTTATATATGTAAATTTAATATTTATTTATTTATGGCATGCTTCCTTCCAGAAGATAAACAACTATCAGGCACTTATATGTAGTTGCAAATAAACAAAGCTAATAAATATGTCATTTGCACTTACATAATATGTTTGAAATAAATCATCCCAACAAGCATGTTTTAAAACATGACAGCTGTCGCATTTTGGTCTGAAGACAGGGGCCACTAGGGGCCACCATACACCTCAGAAAAATTGGATTTCTTTCCCTGGGGAAAATCTTAAAACATGTTCCACTTGTAGGTAACTGACTTTACATTTCTCATGAAATTTAGTTGTAAAATTTGCAAAGACATGGTTTTCAAAAAGGCAATAAGGTAATTAAGTTCTCCTTTCTATCTCATTCCCTTCCATTCACAGAGTTGTATACATCTGCATGACAAAAGTCAGAAGGCTGGGAAGCACCAAGTGATGAACTAACTCCAGGTGCTTTCTCTGTGAATTACTTCTGGATAAGATGAACTGTGTTCAGCATTAATTTTTAAAGTTATGAAAACAGCAAAGTAGTCTAATTTGTGCTTTCAAATCGGTGTATTTTGAGAGAAGGCCACATGATTTCAGCAAGGAATCACTTATGCTGAAGGTGTAATTGAGTTACAAGGCATTGCAAATACTTACATTGGAGTTAGGTCTTCGCCTGAGGTTGTTATCAAGTAAATATTTATTTCCAAGTAAAATGTCTGGTTCCATCACTCTGCTAACTACTTATAGTACTTACAATTTCTGCAGGAATCACAGCAAAAATAACATTTTAAAAGTTATCCTGTTTCTTTGGCAGAGGCTGCATATACATAATTTCCATCTCCACCCCTTCTCTTTACCCACACAATAATCCCAGTTGAATTGTAATTGACAACACAGAGCATCCTGTAAGATTGAGTCATCTGTTAGTGTTAGAAACAGCAGATTCCTGAAATCCTGAGTGGGAAGAAATTGTTTTAACCAGTAGACCACTTAGCATTATTATATCTACATAAATAAGCACAGTTGCATACTTGGGCAGATATTCAGCCTTTATGTATATTGACACTATGATTCCATTGGACCCGGAAATACTCACTGTATGGATTAAGATTTCTGATTACTTTTGCATTTCTTTATGAGTTTCATGTGAGAAATTATAGCAAATTTTGAGTATAAGTTACTAGAATTCAGACACCAGATAAAATCTTTTTTTTTTTTTCCTTTTCCTTTTGGAATATCCTGCACAGATTTTCCATTCTCAGAATTCTTACACTTAGGGCAAGATCTTAGCCACAGTGGAAGTTTTAAAAGTACTAATTTATATCCATTAATATTTCTCAAGTAAGTTCACTGAAGTCATAATGAGACTCCTATTAAAATGAGGATGAACCTTGAATTTTTAAATTTCTTCCTTTCTTTTCTTTTTTCTTTTCTATTAAAAATAGTTCTTTAACTGAAAGCTACCTATTTCTTGATCTGTATGTTTAACCAACTGCTTTGCAGAACAGAACAGCCTTCAGTGCCTTTGCCTTACTGGAGAATCCTGGGGACAAAGATAATTTATTTAGGGACCTAGATGTGCTGTTATGCTGATTCTTACTTGCACAGCATCAGTTTTCAACTGCTACTTCTTTCACAGTGTGAGATGGCCAAAGAGGGTAGTGAATTTTCCTTAATGTTTATTGTGTTTCTCCTGATGTAAGAAAAATTTCATGTATGAAATTACTGACAATTCTATACTTGCACAGAAGCTTTTAGTCACTAAGGCTTTGTTAAGTCACTGATGATCTCTACGATGCAGCATCCTCACATTTGTGATCTGTGCTCTCACAGGTAAAATTCAAAGGATCAAATATAATGAAAACAGACTGCCTCTAAGAAGAGCGGGTGATTCATGAGAGGGAAAGAGATCAAATATTGCTTCTGCATGTTCCTTATTGTCTCAAAAGTCAGAACCTCAGTGTTAAATCACAGCCTAAGAATAAGAAGTGTTAAACCATTGCCAAGTGTATTACTCCAGGACAATTACAGACTGGTGAATTCTGGCATAAGATAGTGTTCAAGACATAAATCATAAGGGGGAGGGTAGCAAAAGCCTTTATGATTTATTGTAGAGTAAATGCTGTTTTTCAATGGGATAGTACATCTATCAGAAATTGTGTCCAGGACTTTCAAAGGATCCTCTGGATATTAGGCATCAAGTTTTTGAAAGTGCTCAGCAGGATTTGAGGATTGTGCTCTCCTAAGAACCAAATGTTGCTTGCACATTGGAAAGGGTATATATGTGAGGGAATAGTTGTGGGAAAAGCAAATAACAGAAATTTTTCTCACTAACTTTTCCAATGCCCCCTTCTATCTCTTGTTTTTTCTCAACTTCCTGCAGCCTTTGTTTTTAAGATGTTTCTTACAGACATCATTTTTCAGTGAATTTTTTTTCTTCACATGAATGCATAACCTCTGCTATTTAGCAGAACTTTTTGTTCTTTTTCTACCCCCTACTTACCAGAAACTGCTCAGCTCCTTTACTTCCCTGACATTCCTTTTTCCCAGACTGACCCTTTGGTTTACCTGTCTGCGTACACCATTATGTGTTTCTACTAGATTTTTTCTTTCTGATTCCAACAACTTGCACAGGTTTGGTGCAAGGATCAGTGAATGGCTTTGCCTCTTTTCCCCCGTTAAAAAACTCCTCTGCTCAGTGTTTCAGTGCACACCAGCTTCCCCCATCCTCTCTCTGCTGTTCCTGAAGGGTGAGATGACCCTCTGACCCACATGCAGCAAGCTGGAGCTCCCTTTTACACAATCACAGCAAAACATTCCTCTTTCGTGTTTCCCAGAGGAAGTGAATGGGTTATAATAATGAAGGGAAGGGAGAAGCTGCCAGTTGTTTCCACCTCTGGATATTTTGGTTGGAAGGAGGGGGGTTACTGTATTATTAGGAAAGGATGCTGGGCTATTCTGAGATGTCAAAACAGGAGGAGGGTAAACAATATAATTTTCATTTCCATATTTACAGATATGGGAGATAATTTGTCTCATTAGTCCCCTGGGCTCAGAAGCTGGTTATCAAAATCCACATTTTTTCAGGGATTTAAGTTTGTACTTTGGACTGGAAAAAACTCACACTGACCTTTCTGAAGTTCAGTCACCTGCTTCACTTGTGGCCACATCTCAAACATGTCTGCAGGGTGTCTGTATTTTTCCATTGATGAACCCAGGGGCCCAAAAATCAGCTGCTAAGGTTGTTTGTAGGCCCATGTGAGTGGACACTGACAGTGCTCACAGCAGGAGAAAGCTGTGGAGCAAGGCTGTGTGTGATACGGGCAGGGGCTGACAAGATACCCTGCTGTTAGATGCAGTTTTATCTCTGCTGTGTTCACATATTCTCTTAGCATCGCTTCTCAGTTTTAGATAGGGATGAGGCCCTGCAAAGTAACAGTTTTCTTCACATTTTTGTAGAGCAGATGAATCTGAGATGTAGATCAGCTCCTTCCTCCCCTCTGGTGAGGTAAAAAGTTCAACATTTTTCTCCTTTTTTCCATTCACCTCTGCACAGATCAAAATCTGATTTATCAGTTCCGTACCACTGCAGCCAGCCTTCGGGCCAGGTTTATTCCACTGCTGTCAGAGCAGCATGTGTTCCCCTCACCTCCCACACACTGATCTGAGCCCCTGTTGCTGTGGGCAGCTGGGACCCATCAGGTACCACTGCCAGGGCTGAGCAGCCGTAACAGGACCTCTCCCAGGGGGAAAAAAACCTGTGGTGTTACTTGATTCAGGAGGCCAACATTGCTTTGGCTCTTTCTGCATTAACAACCAATAATAAATCGTGGTATTCCTTCAAATCACTCTTAGAAAGAGGCTATCAGAAAGAAAAAGGAAAAAAAAAAGATTAAGTATCCTAATGCAAAAAGCATGAAGGTAAAACAGTGAGAGAAAGCAACAAAGTAAATCCTTTCCCTTCCCTTCCCTTCCCTTCCCTTCCCTTCCCTTCCCTTCCCTTCCCTTCCCTTCCCTTCCCTTCCCTTCCCTTCCCTTCCCTTCCCTTCCCTATCTGCTCATCTGCAGTTCTACTCTTGATTTTAAACTCTTTTTGATAAAAAGTCACCTGCAAAGTGTGTGTGTGTCTGGCAGAGGTTATGGTCATTGTGGCTATGATGGCTGCTTGCAGCATCTGCTTTATGCTGGTATGTTAGCTCATGTCAGAAAGAACCAGTAAAATTTATATTCAGATAGCACTGAATAAATAAAAACACAAAGGGCAGAAATAAAAAAAATGGCACAGCAACAAATAACAAATTTTCTCACCCCATCTTAGCTCTTGGGACCTGAAATTGAAGACAAAATTTGCAGCTTTGAAGAGTGCTGAATTCTACTGTTGAACACCATGTTCATAACAAGCTGTTAAGATGGCATGATCTTGTTATCACCTGGGGAGTGAACTGTAATTCCTGTGCATTTAAACTGGCAGACAGGATTAATTATGTCAAGCTATGTGCCTTCATCAGTGCTGAAGGATTACATATATTTATATCAGACTGTTTATGCCAGGTTAGTTTTCATACTACACCATGACATGAAACTCTCCTCCTCAATTAAGTAAGTTTGGTTGTTGAGCTAAACTGGTTAGAGATTAAATAAAAAGGTGTTCCCAAAGTTATTTTGATTTGGAGATAATTTTCACTAATGAACCTCACATGCTATATGTTGTGCCAATTGGTGTTTGTTTTCCCTGGGTTATGGTACATTTTCTATTAGTGGATTGAACAGCACCAGTTATTAGCATTATGCAGGGGGTGGGCAGTTGTGTGATTTAAGGATTGCACATATGAATGCAAATACTCAAATAGGACCATGGTCCCTCTCAAACAGTGGGCAGCCAGAAAATGCAGGTAGTGGCTGGGGCAAGAACTAGACTGAGACACTTCAGTCAGTCCATGTATTAAAAATATCATACATGTGTGTAACTGGCAAGTGGTGCAGTAATCTTAGACTTGTTGCCCTGCTTCTGACATCTCCATGGTTATGAACTTAACATGTGGTATGCTATTCATAAAACTATTCTGCCATTGTCAAACTTCTTTGCACAGACAATGAACAAATTTATTGGATAGGCCCACTGAGCATGAAAACTCAGTCTCTAGGGATTACTTTTTGTTTGCCAGAACCTGATCTGTTTCCAGGACATTTGAGGACTTTTCACAACTGGAAAATATCTAATTGTGGCCATGGGATAAACAGGGGCAGGAAAACTACCCCAAACCTATAACTGTTAAAATTTCCACTACTAAGATTGAAAGCTGGGAGTAAATGTGCCTGGGGTGGGAAAAAGTATTTCACAGAATATTGCATATCCAGAATTACCTATTGTTTTTTTACATGTAGGAGATTTGTGGCACATAGAGGACAATATCCCTTGCTATGCATAGCAATGCTTACTGCAACAGAAGGAACACTTCAATAGATATCATGAGACTTGGTTCACATTTAAAATTTCAAGGGTTATTGCTTTTTTCAGTTGCTGATATAATTTTTCTGACTTTCAAAATTCTGGGGCAGTAGAAGTCACTGCTCAAAATGAGCATTGGGAATATAAGGTGGTGTAAAAAACAAAGGAATGCTGTATGACCTCCTGTTTTCAGGCTACAATTTGGGTTCATGAGCTACTGCTCTTCATTTGATGCATAAATGTCTTTATGGGTGAACTCCTCCATATCAATGCAACTTACTTCTTACTAATTTACTGTTTGGCTTCTGTAATTATTCTAATAACAACAATAATGCAAAGTCCTCAAACCCTCAATTTTACTTTACAAAAAGAATAATCATTCCAGTTTTACATATGAATGGACGAACAGAAAGAATGCCAAATCAGTTGCATAAGGAAGCAAAATATTTTCATTGCAGTTGTGCAGCCCCATTGATTTGATGAGATTAAAAGAAGATTCTAATCAAAACGTAATTTGATTGTGCCCTTATCTGAGGATTCAAATTCTTAACAAGACATTTTTTTTTTTTGTCCCGGCTAATTAAATTCTAGGCACTAAAAGCTGAGACAGCAATGCAAGCAA
Source organism: Melozone crissalis (assembly GCF_028551555.1). Classification (NCBI taxonomy): domain Eukaryota; kingdom Metazoa; phylum Chordata; class Aves; order Passeriformes; family Passerellidae; genus Melozone; species Melozone crissalis. Next base: position 52,323,411 of record NW_026535791.1, on the reverse strand, counting down.
AAACATGATCCAAAGCCACCTAGCACAGAAGTCACCTGAAATCATTAAGCATCTTTCTCCTTAGCCTAAAAATTCACTTATAGCTATATTTCTGCTGCTGTGGCTACTCAGAACTGTCCCAGTGTGAGCACACAGGTTCCTACTTTTCCTCCATTCCATCCTGGGATCAGTGCCTGTGTTGTCCTGGCAGTTCAAGCACTCAAAGAAAGGGAAGCCTTGAGACCAGATCTCTGACTCCAGTACAATTTCATTTGCTTTTCTTCTGTTTCCAACTCATGTTTATATTCCGTCCCTGTTTCCAGAACCATTCGCAATTTTTTAAATTGAACAGACATTGGAATAAAACAAATATTTTTTATTTACATTTTCTGATATCTAGACTTAGATCTCAGAAGTTAGGTCTTATTTCCTGGGAGAACAAAATGTTCATTTTTTACTAATTTAGGTAAAAAGGGCATTGAATTCTGGCATGCCACTTCCTAAAGTACTCTCACTGAGGGCTTTTGAGAACAAAGGACATAATTTTCTATTTCTTTAACATCACTATCTTAGAAAAGAGATCACTGACTTTTTCAAATAATGTTTTATACGTGTCTACACCTATAAAATCATTGTATCCTGATTAGGCAGTATAACCTCTCCCAGTCCCCAAGTCACACACACAGACACTGAAAAAGGATATGATTTTAGTCCCATTTTCAGCACAGCATTTCTCAAGAGATGCAGATCTCAGATCTCTTCCCACTTCTGTTTTGTGGAGTTTGTTCTGTGAATCTCATCCCTTAAAAATCCTCAGGGTTTAATTATGGGTTGCCAGTTCAGAATGGTAACAAACCAACTGAAATGCAGTGTCAGGCTGGTAGTAGTTGGTAAGAACTTAAGTCCAAAGTACCTAGGAAAATCATAGGCAGTCTGCCCTTAGGTCTGAAGTATGTAAGAAAAAGTTGTCCAGCCTAAACTGGTTAGGCAGAGAGACAGAGTGACTTTCAGGTAAGAAAGAGCACAGGGAACTGAAGCTCTCCTTGAAAAAAGATACTGGAAAGGAATAAAAGATGCACATGAGCAGTTAGATTTAATTTCATGAAAGAAAGTCATAAAAATTGGCTGTTGAGTCTTGACTTTTACCCCATCATTAAAGAAAAATAGGGTTTCACAACATATGCAGAGGCTGAATGATAATTCTGATATTTCCCCCTTATGCCTCAAAAGAATCTGTAAATAATCTGTCTAATCTGCTTATAAATATATCAATTAATTAAAGCAATATAACTTCCTTGCACACTTAATTATTTTTATCTGTTCTTTTTTCTAGGATCTTTTTCCTAGCTGAAATTCATGTTTTCCTGTTTTCCTCCACTGACCCAGAACACAGATTTTTTTTTTTCCATGCTACTTGTCAGAGTAATGTGAAACAGTTTTTACTTTCTTGGGGACTTGTATGACAACCTCCCTCAATTTTCTCTTCTTTAGTCAAAACAAGACTTGCCTTAAACCAGATTTTTCAGCTTCCAGATTAGTCTATTTTTTTTCCTCACGTGCCCTATCTAAAACTGGACACATTATAGCTAAGGCTGTAACAATGATGAACTGGCTGAAGAACTACTTATATTTTTTTTTCACATATCTCAATATGCTCTATGCCTCTCCTACAACAGTTAAAATTGACCCATGTTAGCTTCATATTTAGTCTTCACAAAGAAAGGCTAACTTTGTTTTACAGCGTGTCTCTGCTGTTATAGAAACCCTGAGTGGATTTAATCTTATCTTTCCTCAGTTGTCAAAAAAGTGAATTGTATTTTATCATCTAGATGTCTAGAATCTCTCTGCAATCAGTAGTAAGAAATATGTCCACATAAAAATGAGTATAATATAACCCTGCAGACTAGGGTATGGATAAGTATGGGACAGGACTCTGTGGAGCCACAGTAAAATCATACACAAATAAAGATGCTAAATAAAGAACAATTCTTGTTAGCGGTTGTCAATGTCAGAATTGGGAAATCAGTAGAGAGAGATGAGAAATATTATTGTTTTCAACATTTAAACTCAGGAGCAGCAGAAGTAGAAGAAAATTCATAAATATGCTGTATATAGTCTAGAGCGAAGATGTAAATTATGACCAGAGCTTTCTTATCATGCCTACAGCCCAAAGAAAGAGGTAACTGCAAGTCAGATGGACAAGATTCACACAGTAAATATCACAGCAAAGTTGTTCATGCTTGAAGTATTCTTGAGTTATTCCAGTTGTAAATGTCCTACAGCATAAGATGAAGCTTTGTTCTAGTCCACTGAGGTTTTGCTGATGTCTGGAGACTACGGAGAATAATAGTGAATAAAAAAAAATTACAAGTGTTTTGGGACATCAGTAGCAGTGGGCAGGTTCCCTGGAGCTTGTTCCAGTTGCTACTTGTAATTATATATTTTTCAGTTATGAAGGAAGTTATAGGATATATGTAACCCTTAATGCTCCCACAGGCGGGAGTGGATAAACTGAGGTGACTGGATACAGAGCTACTATCAGCCCAAGAGGTGAAGGCTGTAAAATCCTGTTCCTGCTTAAAGCCTTGCTTAAACTTGCCTTCTTTCAGTATCTCAGGTGAGATATTGCCTGTTTACATGAATGAATGCACTCTTTATATTGGCACATCCGTAAATGTTCAATTGACAGACACCTCAATCTAGGTGGAATTACTCAGACTGGTGGTACAGCTCCTTATGTCAGTCTGAGTTAAGGGTATTGTCTGTACTACTATAAAATGAGACTAGAGTGCCAGCTAAAAGGCCAGTAGAGTTCTAGGTCCACCAAGATTGTTACTGATATTACAGAAATTATCAAATTTCATTTCATTTTCTACCTTTCCACTTAATACCAACATACATCAGTTTTCTATTATACATGGTGGGATTTGCCTCTGTGTAGGTGAAGTTAGGCTGTTTATTTTTAAAAGAAAGAAATATTTGCTCAGTTCCAATGTATTATTCTGGTGATTTCCTTTCTAAAACACCAAAGGAGTCAAAATAAATACAAGAAAATCAGTGAGATATTCTACTAGGGTAATAAAATGCATTTCATGTGGAAGGAGTTGGCAGTCTGTTACTTGCCATGTCTTACTTGAGGAAGTGTAGGCAGGGTGAAGCAGAGAAAACTCAGAGATCTTTCCATTGCTCAGTGGATAGAGCCAGTAGAGTTCTCAGAGTGTCCTCACAGAGATGAAGGCACAAATACTTTTTGAATCATACATGGAAACATGTAAGATTTTGAAGCACTCACAGTTCGCATATATAGGTTTTATGTATTCAAATGGTCTGGAATTAAACTTTTAATACTGAGATGTTGAGCCCACACTGGGTGATCAGTGCAATTATTAATGTTGTTCTGTCTGAAAAGGTTCCTGTAATGTGTTTGGAGGTTTAACAACTGAAACACACTCAAGACACTCTAGAAAATGAAACATACTCAAGACACTCTGGAAAATGAAAGACGGTTAACTTTGTGTATTTTTAAAATACTTTTTCAATAAGAGATACTGTGGAGTCTGCTGGATGAAGTGACAGAAAAGATGTTAGAAAGTTAAATTCAATGAAGCTTAGCAGTGAATGAAGAGTACAAAATGAATTAAAATTAATATGCCCTAAATTGTGCTGTGATTATGAGAAGATGCTGTTTGCTCAAGGGTGTCACAGCTCTCTGATACAAATCCCTGTATAAGCATATGGGAGAATCAGTGGCATGATCAGGTTTTCTGAAATCCTACAGGTCACATAGACAAAACCTATTTAATTTTTGCTTTGAAAACCACTGTCCAAAGGGAATACATGGAGCTCTCTCGGTTTCTGTTGTTATTACATATCCAGATTAGGTTAATAATCTGGAAAACAATTACAAGCCAAATAAAAAAATCATATAAAGGAGGAAAGTGTACTGTTTACTGACTTTAGTTTGGCACTAAGTTGCTATTTTATCAGTCTTGGCTACCATTGCAGATCAGGATCACAACGATGGTCAACAAAACTGATGTTTAATTTTCTGTCCTATGACAGCATTAATGCCTAATTTCACTGGATATCCAATGTTTACCAATAAATTCAAGTGGCAACCATGTGTTAAGTATTAATGAATGTCATACAATTTACTCATCTTGATTGTTATAACTTCCACTCAGCTATGATGGAAAAAAAAGTTGTTTTTTTTCTTGTTGGGACAGGGCCTCCAAAATGTGTTGTGCATTTGTGGTATTATACTAGAGCCTGAAATGGAAAATATTCATCCACTTGGGCAACTATTGAACAGTATGATCATAGTGCTGGGATATAAAAGTAATGATTAAGTAATTACACTGTTTTGTAACTGCTGTATTTCTTTTCCAGGGTAATACACAGACAGAAAAGACAGTCTTTTTCAGAAAATAACTAAGGAGAGTAACCAGATCACAAAATATGTCCTGGAAATAAGAAAAATGAAGTAAATACTATGGTGGATCTACAGGACTTCAAGGCACATGGAAGTTCTTTTTGAAGAGGTGTGGCATTACAAAAGTTTGTTACAATTAATGGCAATAGCTCTTTTGTCAGAAAAGGCCACAACCTTTAAAATTACCACCTTTATTTTTGTTCAATAGAGGAAACACTGATGAGAGTAAAAAAGTCTAAAAACTCAACTGAAGACAAGAGACCTTATTTCCTTAGAAACTGGAACAAACCAGCTGAAACTTTGCAGAACTTGCTGGTAAAAGATTGCATTATAAATAGAGATCTGTTTGCAGTAATTTCTCTCAGAAAACATCTGGTCATTCTTGGTAAATGTGATTAGTGGTATTTGAATCCAATTCAAGTACTCATCAAATTATCACTGTTTAAGCTGGTGGCAACAATATTGACTATACAAGTTACGAGTGATTTTCTTCCTAGTATTTATCTTCAATACTTAGTGTTTGTCATCCTCATGATTAAAGAAATCATCAGAGCATTGGGATATTTTAATTAACTCTGGGTTAGCTATGTTATGCCACATGCGTGCTTTCTGGGGACTCAGAATTCATCCTTCTGAACCATTATAAGCATTTATTATTGAAGCTTCTCAGGCCGCTCTGCCACAGAGCGGCACAGGAGTGTCCTGCAATCTGCTGAGGAGTAGTCACTTCCTCAAGGAAAAATGTCTGTGAAATAATGCTGAGTTTCACAACGTTCCAGGCTACAATACCAGTGTAAAAGCTTTAATGTGGGGGAGAATGAGCTCATCTAAAGACCCCACACATTTTGCTTGCTTGCCTTCATAGAAATGAGAGATGACTTTGCCATCCACAGTTTCTTCAAAGCAGACCAGGTGATAATTCCCACTTACCTCTCCCTTCCAGATGCTATTTTATGCATATTGTTGCTTTTCTTCAAAGCAGCAATGTAGTCCAAAGCCTATCATAAAACTAGCAAATCATTCCAATTCACTGTGGCTCATTATGTTTGTTTATATAAATTTATTTTTTTCTTTTTGGCAGCCTTGACCCAATGAAATAGGAGTCTGAAAAGTTTAATCAAGTCGTCTGTGGTTTGAAATTGACTGCTAATATCAGTTATGGGGTTACCAGATGATACTTTGGAAATGGGATAGGCACACCAGCCTTAAAATGAAGTGGAAGAGGTTTCTCCAGGGTTCTCCCAAACTATTCTGGCAGCACAGCTCACAGCTATCTCACAAGCATCAGAAACCATATGGGGAAGGCCTCACACATCTCAGGCTAAGCTTGCACACTTGGGATTTATTAAATCAGTGAAAGCTACACAGAAACCAAAGCTGTGCTCTTGATAAAGTGGATTTGTCATGTGCCCAAAGGATGTTGACAAGTGATTGGCAGTCAGACTGTTCTCTTTTCTCCACACAGCTTTTAATAACAGCTGCACCATTTATTTTCTGAGGCAATCTTGTTAACCAGAGTCCTCCAGAAAACAAATACAATCTCTCAGTCAGAATCTGACGTTCTTCTTGCAGGTTTCTAAAAAACTGGCATATCTGTCATATTCCCAGGCCATGCATCTTTCACAGGTGTACAAGTTCATTGATGGTCAGGCTGTATGAACTTCTTGGTTTTGACCAAACTCATCCATGTCTGCAGGCTCAGAATTGTCCAGGCTTCTCAAGAAGGCTACAGGTAATCATGTGTGCTCTGAAGAGATATTAATATTTTTTTTGTGTCTAATACTACCTTATATTTTTAAGATTGGTGATTGCTATGTATTTGTCTTTGGATTTGACCAGGCCCTGTCTGCCCATGTACCAGATCAAAGTCATTGCTGGAACATTCATATGATGCTCATCAGCTGCAGACTGAAAATCACTAGTGCTGATTTTTTCTTAATATACCTTGAGCTGAACTTGTAACAAATCTTGCTAGAAAGAACTTACCTGCAGCTGAGGCCCAATCAGTACACACTGAGTGCTTGGGTTTTTTTCTTCATGTGAAGTTGATCATATACATCAAATAAATTCAGTCCTAGACATGAAGTACATATAAACTGTATCTATATAAGCTGCCTAAGAAAAATGTAGAAACTGTGTAATATATATTTTTATATATAAAATAAATATATAAACTATGTAAGGAAACATGAAAGAACATGTAAGTAGGGACAAAGGAAAAAAAATAAAATGCCTTGATACATAGTTTTTCAAATAAAAGTAAAGGAAAAAGATGCAATGTTAAGCACACTGCACAAAAACAAGTTTCCAACAGCTGTCAAAAGACATTGAATTTACCTGTGTTTACTATTTTTTTTCATTAAATTAATCACATGAATTTTTTTAATTTATTCTTCATGGCCAGTTAATGCTTTTATAGCAACTCTCTGCCCAACAAGTTGGACTCTTAATCCTTGCCCAAGTAGCCACTCAGATATTCTACTTTGCACATCATAAGAGGCATCACAGATGTCACATGGCTTTGCTCAGGACCTTATCTTAATTAGCATTGTTGAGAAGTACAACCAAAGGCCTGTGTTCTGTTTCTTTTTTTTCCCCTGTTATTTTCAAGTTACTTCTAAATCACTGCTAAGTGATAAAGAATCATAATCTCATCCATTTCATAAAGAATATTGAAATATCATTTATTTTTTACACAAGTCAAGTAAAACTGTATTTAGTGTTGCGCAAAATTAAGTTCCTTACATCACATGTTACATCAAATACATCATTACTCCAGCTAAGCATAGTGAAATTGAACTTTAAAAATTCTAAGATAAAGTCATAAATTGCAATATGGTCAAAGATAATTTTGACTTAAACCAGACATTTTTACTTGTGTTCTCTTTTCTTTCTTTCATCTTCGCAGTGTAACAAGAAATGTCACAAAAAGGGAAAATACTTTCAAGGAATATATTTCCATTAATGGCAAGACATTTTGGATTAGATCTTATGGCAAAACTTTTTATCTTGTGAAATGTTCAGTGCATAAAGAGAAAAAACACATGGCAGTTTCTGAGGAAAGAATTCAGGGTTCTATGGTTCCCGTTGGTTCAGAGCTAAAAAGCACTGTTTGTGTTCATTAAATATGATGCCTGCATTAATGAAAATAAAATTAGTAGCATCCTTTGGAATCAATGAATATCACAGATAGAATTATGTTTAAGTATGAAAATGTCAAGTATTTAACAGAAAAATCAGATATTAAAAGATATAGTTTTGTTTAAATTGTTTTTGGAGGATAAAACAAGAAAAGAAAAAAATGGTTACTGTTTATACACATTCATGATTTGTCTGATTTTATTTATTTACTTATTCATGGGCAACTGATATTCAGTTTAGTAATTTTGCCATTCACTTATGCAGGCTTTACAACAATTTATTAGTTAATCTAGGTATATATCTTCGTAGACATCATCTTTAAGGCTTTTTCCTGAAACTCATCACCCTGAAATCTGCATAGCCAGCTGAGACCCAGCTTGGTATGTGCATATTGTGACATAGATTTGTGTCAAAGCAATCCCACCACTGTCTGGCAATTTACAGGCACTGTGTTTCAATGTTGACTTGGTTGCTGTGGATTGACTCATGTCTCAATTCCTCAAAACCTTATATGGCCATATAACACTGCCTTGTGAACCATAAAACATTAATTCTTGCCATATTTTGTTGAGGAAATTGAGTAATGAAAAAAAAATCCTTCTTTCTTCATTCTTCTCTCATTTTCCCTCACAATTCTCTCATCTTCCACTAGTAGTGATAAACTATGAAAGGAAGAACAAAATTATCTCTGCTGAAATTACACTGGATCATAAAACCATAACATCATGTAATCATAAAATAGTTTGTGTTGGAAGGGACTTTATAGGCCATTGAATTCCAACTCCCTGCCATGGGCAGGGTTATCTTCCTCCAGACCAGGTTGCTCAGAGTCACATCCAACCTGGCCTTGAACTCTTCCAGGGATGGAGCAACCACAGCTTTTCTGGACGACCTGTTCCAATGATAATCCAGAATATGCTGTAAGCCAACTGTATTTAGGAGAGAAAAAAACCTTCAATTCAAGGCCAGGACTGACAGAATTTTTTAATCTTGGCAGCTGAACTAAGAGGAGGATCTCAAATTTAAAGTAGGACACTGGGAACTGACATGCAACTTGCATAGTGTGTTATGAAAGCCTGCAGAAGAAAAAGTCACAGTAGGTGAAAAAGTCACAGTAGGTTATGCCAGCAAGTTTTGTTGTAGACAGCTGACACAGGTAAAAAAAAAAAAAAATTACCATTTAATAAATTACTCAGATTTCATTTTTCTCCCTTTTCAGATTTCTTTCAAGGCTAAGTATCTATATGCAGACAAAAATCTTAAAAACAAACTTGTGCAATTTTTTTCTTTAATTTTTATACAGATTATGATCAAGGAGGGGTTTTGAGATCTTCATTTACCTTTACACTGTGGGATTACTCCTAAGTAAATCCTGATCTTCTAAGTCTGTACCTGAATTGTCCAGGGTCCCAGCAAGCAGAACAGCCTTTCCTGTTCTGCACCCTGGAACACTGGAACTCATGGACAATAAATGGCCAGAATAGAATGAGAAAGAGAGAAAAGTACTTGTGGCTTTATTCACAGTAGTGACTTGAAATCTAATTGGGGTTTATGCAGTCATCTGAAGTGAATGAAAGATCATGGAGCCTGAATACCTCCACTGTCTGTGGGCAACATATTTTGGCTCCAGATAATCTGTGCCTTATGTCCACACTGCCTAACCACAGTCCACCTAGACTGATCCTATCAGGCCTAATGTCTTTTTCATGTGCCTCCATTGCCTCCAGACACCAGAAGCAGAACAGCACTGAAACAAGTCTGCTGAGCTTTGTGGAGCCTCTGTCAGTCCCTGTAGAACCAGACTGCACTGTGGTGTGATTGTGGTACAAAAAGAGCTGAGCTTAGTTCTGGTGGACCAGATCCAGAGCAGTGGTATTAATTAGACTGTCCCCCTCACCTCAGTTTTGGAAGAGGGGTTCACAGGAGGCAGAGCCCTAACCTGTGCTGGTGCAGTGAGGAGCTGTGAGGATCTGTGTTCCCAGCTCCTCTGGCTGGAGTCTGACCATGTGCTGGCACCCACGTACCAGGAGGAGATTGTGGTGTGCACTGCCTGTATTCTCCTGGCTCATTGATGCAGAACCCAATTCTGTAGGAAGACTCTGTGTTCCTGAGAGCCCTGCTTGAGTGCCCATGGATGCAGAAGACAGGGCTGTGCAGGAAAACCCTCTGGCAGCTTTGCTCTGCACAGTTTGCAATTTCCCACATGTGTCTGAACTACTGAGATAAGGAAATTGAATATAAAATTGCAGATACAATCTGTCCTATAGGCGAGGGGAGACACTGATTTTTTTTTTTCCATGAGGGACAGACGTGTTCTGAGTAATTCCTTCCAAAGCAGTAAGAAGAAATTCCATTTATCTATAACAAGCATATAAGCATTTTTAAATCATTCTTTTAAGCAGAAATAGAAGCACTCTATAAGTTCAGATCTATTTTTTCCACATAGAGGGAAGTGATAGTGCTCCAGTTCAGAACCATCCTACCTTTTCACTATGATTTCTGCATATTAGAATAATTTATCAAACTCAGTGGAGAAAGAAGTTTGAGTCTGTTTTTCTTCATTTGGCTTTTAAATGTCTTTGAGATGGGGATCAAAACAAACTGTATCCTGCCCCTGTGGAAAATACATTTATACTCAAGATATGCAAAACAGGATATGACAAAATTCTGGAGAAAAAGTACAGCAATGCTGATACATGAAGTTCTGGTATAAATCATTCCCCAGCTCTGGGATTCATGTTGGAAACTGCTCAGATAGATGATTTGATGCTTCAGAACTTCAAAGGAATAAATAGAAATGAGAACAAAAAGACACTGATTTAAAGTGAAAATGAAGTCATGTGTTTACACTGAAGGAGTCTAGTCATCATCAGAATGTAATTACAATGTATAATCTACTTTGGGTTTATATCTAGCACATGACAGAATTAGGATATAGTTATTTCACCAGAGTTTTCCAGCTTGGTCATGTGCTAAAACTACTTAGTTCATCAGCTACAATGCTGGCTTACTTTTTATTTTATTTAGCTGCTGTTTGCTTACCTCTACTTTTTCTTTGCCTTTATTTTGAAGTTGATTTATGGATGATCTTCCTGTTAATGTCACTTAAAAGAAGAGCATTTTCAATGTAATCAAATCTAAATAAGTGTCCTAGGTGTATAAAAATAAAAGTTTTATTTAAATGAGGCATAAACTACTTCTGACAGAAGCATCTATGTGATCTGAATCTATTTTTCAGTGCAAATTTCATGTTGGTGCTCCAGAGTTCCTGTTATATTTTTGCATACAGTTCTGTGATATAGGCAAGAGCCATACAAAAGCAATAGTAAAGCTAGCTTTTCACCTACTCTTAAATAAATCTTTTCACACTAGACAGAACTTGGAGGATGTACTTGTTCTTAAGTAAAAAGACTAATAATGCCAGTGGGATTTCCCACTGAGGAATTGATGTTTATGATCAGCAGAAGCTACATCTCCCATCCACCATGTGTACACTATCACATCATTGCAGATGCTCTCACTTCCAACTGTGCCTTTTCAGCACAGTAGGCATCTTCTCAAAGTTTAATCTAATGCAGAAAATCCTGTCTTGCAGCAGAGGACTAACAGCAAAGAAAAATAGCCTTAGGTCCTAAGAGTTATGTAGTTTCATGTTTAATGTTTTAACTGTTTGGTCCTGGCATCGTACCTGAAAATTATTTAAGCACTTAGATTCCATGAATTAAAGTTGAGATGTGCTTAGGGCAAGCTGAAGAGCTCCATTCCTGCTCAGGGCTGGCTAGGAGAGGCTGTTGAATGCTGAATAATCCTGAACTTCTCTTATTGCAGGCAGGTCTTCTGATGTGGTGCAGGCTGGAAAAACCTACTGAGAGTGGACACTTTCATCTGTTATGCCTGAATTGTTAAATAAGGCTGATATCCTTATCACATGCAACTGTTGCAGTAGAAAATGGATGTGCTAAATAAGTCTGCAAGAAACTTTGTTATCATAATTTCCTGTTTTTGCTTCATCCATTCTCAATTTTCCACCTCCCAGAAAAAAATCCCCCTAGACAAAACATGGGTAGAGACTCACACCTCAAATTCTACCCTCAAATTCTACCACACTGTAGCAACTAATTTTCTGGATTCTGTCAAGTTTTAAGTGGAATATGGGTGCTAAAATGTTTGGAGTCATTTGCACATTGATCAGAAGAAAAACACTAACTAAAGTACCTGAAGTCCTTCTTTTAGCCTCCAGCATTTTTAGCAAAACCAACCCTTTAGGATAATATCTTAGGCAAGAGTCAAATTTCTCTCATTCTGGCAGAGTTTGGAATAGTGATGATTAAACAGAAAATGAATGTTACAGTAATTAAGCATAAAAAATAAGAAGCAATCAAAATCCATTAATCAAATAACTTGTAAATTCTTGCCTAGCCATATAGTCATACTTTACAAACTTCTAAAATCTACAGTGCCTAATGATTTCAAGTATTGCAAGATAAACTTGAGAATCTTGAGTAACTTTTAACAAAGAAACTATGTCAGTATTGAGAATTGCCAAAGGCAGCTGTTCCAGATGTTTGGGTTGTAGGACAGAAGAGATGCTTTTATGAATGCTTCAGTGTTTCCTCCTGTCTTTGTACGGATCTTTGTTTGGGTGGTAAAAAAAAACCTTCCTCACATCTTTCTATTTTATTTTCTTTCACAAGATATTAGACACATTTTCTCCTATGATCTTTGATCTTTTTGGTACAAGCACCTTCAAACATGCTGAGAGAGAAGCAAGCAGCAACAGAGCTAATTTACCCACTGAAATGACTTGATCTCTGTCACAGACTCTTCCATATGCTCCTCTTCAGCATAGACAATTCCACCCAAGCCTCTGGAGAGTAGCAGTGGCAATGAGGTTACTAAATCCAGTCTGTTGAGTTAGACAGAATCTTCAACATAAAGAATGACCTGGCAAAGGCAAAGATCCCACACAGTAGATTGTGGAAATTCCTTATCCCTTTGGCATGAGCATGTCACTCCTCTGTAAGCACCTTGTGCCTGAGAAAGAGAGGACATTCAAAACTGCCTTCCACCAGCTTCATCAGTTTACATTTAGGAAAACTGAGCTGATGTGAGGGTCAATGACTTTCCCAGATCACACTTTTGAAGTATATATTCCCATGCTTCTCCACAGAACATGCTCAGATCCAGTATATATGTTCTTAGGTTTGCCTTTATCAGTAGCTCACAAATTAATAAAGAAACTTCTTTACTTTTTCAGTTTAATTTACAATCTTTTTCCTTTTGCTATTACTTTCTTTCTTTGACTTGCACTCCCCTTGTAACATAGTGAGGCGAATAAATCCTTTCAGTATTTGTGGAGTAAAAGGAGAAACTGAATTATACTTTTTGAATATAAGAAGGTAAACAGGTAGACAGAGAGAGAGAGGTAGATAGATATGTAAGAGAAGGAAGGAAGTGGCGGAAGGAAGGAAGTGGCGGAAGGAAGTGGCGGAAGGAAGGAAGGAAGTGGCGGAAGGAAGGAAGGAAGGAAGGAAGGAAGGAAGGAAGGAAGGAAGGAAGGAAGGAAGTGGCGGAAGGAAGGAAGTGGCGGAAGGAAGTGGTGGAAGGAAGTGGCGGAAGGAAGGAAGGAAGTGGCGGAAGGAAGGAAGTGGCGGAAGGAAGGAAGTGGCGGATAGAAGTGGCGGAAGGAAGTGGCGGAAGGAAGTGGCGGAAGGAAGGAAGGAAGGAAGGAAGGAAGGAAGGAAGGAAGGAAGGAAGGAAGGAAGGAAGGAAGGAAGGAAGGTTAATTATGGATGTTGTCAAAAATGCTGACTACAACCACCTTTCAGGAAGTTGTAGAGAGTGAAAAGGTCACCTCTGGGTCTCCTTTTCTCCAGGCTAAACAACCTCAGCTCTCTCAGTTCCTCACAGGGCTTTTTCCAAGCCCCTCACCAGCCTCGTTGCCTCCTCTGGATGTGCATCCAACAGAGAACAAAGGTTGGTCTTAGCCTTCCTTTTACCATTAAAATATTTGTAAAAACATTTTTTATTGTCCTTTACAAAAGTTGCCAAATTAAGTTTGAACTGAGCTTTGGCCTCCCTAATTTTTTCCTACATGCCCTAGAAGCCCTCTTAAATACTTCCTGAAAGACCTGATCCTTCTTCCAGAGGATACACCCTTTTTTTATTCCTAAGTTCCTTCAAAACCTCATTGCCCATCCAGGCTGGACATTTGCCTCATTGACTCATCTTTTGGCACACAGGGACAGTCTGCTCCTGTGCCTTCAAGATCCTGCTTTGGAAGCACACCCAGCTTTCCTGGACTCCTTTGTTTTTAAGGGTTTCTTCCCAGGTAACTCTCTGAATAAGTCTCCTAAATAGGTCGAAGTCTGCCCTTTGGAAGTCCAGTATAAGAGTCTTATTGATATTCTTCCTCATTTCACCAAATATTGAGAACTCTATAATTTCATGTTTGCTGTGCCCCAAGTGGCCTCCAACAACCACATCTCTCATCAGCCCACCTCTGTTTGCAAAAACATAGTCCATCTAACATAGTCCATCCCCTGCTGGATTCACCCACAAGCTGTGACAAAAAGTTGTCCTCCACACACTCTAAGAACTTCCTGCACTGCCTCTTTTCTGCTGTATTAAGTTCCCAGCAGATGTCTGGTAGGTGAAGTCACCTACAAGAACGAGGGCTGGTGGTCCTGAACCATTCTCCAGCTGCTTACAGAGTAAGTTGTCCACCTCTTCTCCCTGGTGGGGTGGAGGATAACAGACTCCCAGCAGGATGTCAGCTTTTTAGGCCTTCCCCTTAGTTCTTACCCACAGGCATTCAACTTCATTGTCATTAGTTTACTATCCATGGCATCAAAAGCCTCCCTAATATAAAGGGCCACCCCTCTACCACTTCCCCATTTCCAGTCTCTCCTGAAGAGTTTGTAGCCATCCAGTGCAGCACTCCAGCCATGTGAGTCGTCCCACCACGTTTCTGTGATGGCAATTACATCACAGCTCTGCTGCTGCTCCATGGCCTTCAGCTCTTCCTGTTTGTAACCCATGCTGTGTGCATTGGTCTACATGCACCTCAGCTGGGCTGCTGATTTCACCCCTAACTCAGGCTTACCATCCTTGGGCCTTCTTCCAGTCAGCCCAGTTGCATCCCCTTCCCTCTTCAAACCTAGACTAAAGCCCTCTCAATGAGTTCCAGCAGTTCATGAGCTAAAATCCTTCTGCCTTTAACAGACATGCAGCCCACCCAGTTCCAGCAGGCCAGGTGCCAAAGAAGTTGCACCATGATAAAAGACCCCAAAATTCTGCTGATGACACCGACCCTTGAGCCACTTGTTTACAATGTGGGATCTCCTATTCCTTTCACTGCTTTTCTCAGCCACCAAAGGGACTGAGCAGAACACTACCTGTGCTCCTGCCTTACCAACCACTTGACACAGTGCCCTAAAGTCCCTTTTAATTGCCCTGATGCTCCTCTTTTCAATCTCATCACTGCCAGCCTGGAGTATCAGCAGTGGATATTAATCAGTGGGCTGAATCAGCCCAGGGAGTCTCTCGGTAATATCCTGTACCAGGGCCCCAGGGAGGCAGCAGACCTCCCTGTGGCATGTGTCAACAAATACTTTGTTTACATTGAAAGACTTGCTCTTGTCATAAGTAGCAAATACAGCTTCTGGTAAAGTTTGTCTTCAGTGTTATTAATAGAAACCTCACACTAGTTTTCAGTATTCTGGCATTAGTTACATTCAGTGAATCAGTAACAGAATAAAACCATACTGCAAAAAACTTACAGACATTGGACAGTGCTTTATCCTGTTCTTAACATATATTTTATGTTCATGTGAGGTAGGAAAACCTGAGTAGTATTATTTTAGTCCCTGTTTTTAACCTTCCTTTCTTTTACAAGATTAAAAGAAAATAATTGTCTCTTATAAGCATTACAAATTAAATTTCAGAGTCAAACAGTGTCCCACTAGTTTTACATTTAAAATTACTTATGCTCAGTTTAGGATTATTAATCTGAAATTGTAATCATAACTGGTGATCAAAGAGAAAAACATCTGTTGTTTTGAAACCTTAATTCCCTTTCGGTTGAGCATATTCTCTATGCCTTTCCATTTTTGACTCATAATTCCAGGTTCATGCTCCTCAAGGAAAGTCATCCTGGAACTCTTTTACCCTCCTGTCCCTCTGTTCTAATTTTTTCCCCCCAACAGTCCCAGTCTCCCCAACTCATCTTACCTCTTCCCATGCACCCCCATAAAGGCTCATGGACTTCTCATGGAGGCTGAGCAGATATTCAGTGAAGACTCAACACAGAAATTTCCAATGTGGATGAAAACGGATGAAAATTTCAATGCAGAAAGCACAGAGCAGCAGACCCAACAGGGTGGTCTCTCCATTACCACAGCATTTTCTAAATCTTAAAAGAACTTGATCCTTATTTTGAGAAAAAATGTAATAACCAGATCATTAGAAACTGGCAACTAGAAAATGGATAATTGTAAAAAGCCCTTATGCAAGTCACAGCTGGAAGTCTCAGAATCACTTTGTTTTTCAGGTATCCATATGTTTCCTTAATGGTTTCAGTCTGAGATGGAAAATGTCAGTAAAAGCCACCAAGGCTTTTACTCAGTGGAAAATACAGTTTCCTGTGAATCCATCCAGATTAGTTTAGTTTTTTGTGGCCATGTGGAAGTTCTGCAGATTTTGAACCTGGTATGACCAAGGGGTTTGTCTTAAACTGGGTTATATTGACAGAATCCATCCTTCTGCTCCTTGCTCTTTCAATTGAGAGAGGAGAAAATGAAGAGGGGGAAAATGGATAGGAGAGATATACTTTTTCATTTGGTAGCTATTTGAAGCAAAACCAAAAATGGAGCGTGTGGAATAGAATCATGGTAGTCGCCCCAGAAAAGACATGAGGCATGAATACTACATCTTTCTGAAATGAGACATGCACTTTTTGATTTGCAAATGTCTCCCACTGCCAGCCTTTTGCGACACAGATATTGTATAGTCCTTTTGCAGAAAAAAAATATAATTTCAATACTAAATAATATAACTTCAATTACCAGGAAAAATACATAATTTGAAAATTAATTTATCTATTTATGTTGAACACATTTATCAATAGACTCTTTCAGATGTGTGTGAAGAGACCAACAGCCTTGGGCCACATACTGCAGCAATGATTTGTTTATAATTTTTGGATTCATACACAATTTTTGAGCTTACTGAATTTTCTGTTTTCCATGTTGTGCATTTTCAGTGTGCAGCACCATTGATTTTTAGATTTCATCTATGTCTTTGCTCTAATTTAAAGTATGTTTTCTTTTTCTTTATTAATATTTGAATTATTTATTTATTTTTTAATGTTACCACATGAATTCTGTTTCTTCCTGGTTTAAGATATTAAACACTGCCCCTATGACTGCTGTCAATACCTTGATTTTATGCCAGGGAATTGAAATTAACAGCTTATACATTTTCATTTGCATGCCATATGTAGATATTTCTACTCATCTCTCCACACATATCTGATGGCAACTAGAAGGTAAAGTTAAAAAAATACATTAAAAATATATTAAATGTATTCAGTTCTTTCTGTTGATGAAATGTGGGCAAAGGGTTTCCTTCATTTTTATATTCATTATTAATTATTTGTAATTATTCGCTAAATATATTTCAAAGATAATCCTTCTTAACTTCTGCAATGTTATTGGATGTATTAGTCAAAAGCAAGGTGGCACAAAAGGGTGATAAACAATAAGAATTCTTTTTTGTTAAAAAACATATTTCTTTACATATTTCTCTGAATATCAGAATTTTTTTTTATTTTAATATGAAATATTGAAATAGATAGCCTTTAATATTCAGTTTTTGAGTGGGCTAATGTACTTCTGTTGATTTAGCAATTTGCTGGTTTTCTGGCCTTAGAGTCATTGAATAGCTCAGACTGGTAGGGAACACTGAAGGTCTTGCAATCCGAGCCCTCTACAATGAGCAGGGATGTCTTCAACTTGCTCAGAGCATCAATCCAACCTGACCTTGAGTGCTTTCAGGAATGGGACCTCCATCTCTCTAGGAAGCCCATGTCAGTGTTTCACCACCCTCATTGTAAAGAATCTTCTCTTAGTCTGTCGAGTTTGTTCTGCCATACCTATTACATTAGAAAATGATGCTACTCTAAGTTTTCTAATAGAAGATTAACTGCAGTTGCTAATACAGTGATTACAAATATTAGAAAAATTATTCCTGTGTTCATCTGTAAATAATCCAAAAAATTCCAGCTACTG
The DNA here is from genome assembly GCF_028551555.1 of Melozone crissalis. Classification (NCBI taxonomy): domain Eukaryota; kingdom Metazoa; phylum Chordata; class Aves; order Passeriformes; family Passerellidae; genus Melozone; species Melozone crissalis. The sequence goes on along the minus strand of NW_026535791.1, from coordinate 52,305,570 downwards.
GATTTACATTGTTTAAAAATGGAAACAGGAAAAACCAGCCCTAGCAAAGAGCAGTATTGGGTCTGTGCCTAGACAATCACTAATTCTGCCAAGAAAAGATGAAGTATTTTGTTTTCAGTACATTAGAGGCTAGGCCAAGAATTATATAAGGTAACTCCATTTTTATGGTGAATGCATTTAAAAGAGTGTGGATTTCAAAAGAAATCAGTGAGAGTTTACTAGACATGTAATAGGAGAATAAGGCAGGATATTCTAGGTACAATCATCTCTGAGCTTCTTGATAGGTCTCAGCTGCAGCATTACAGTACAGTGTGTCTGTGTGTATTTTACACTAGAAATATTAGGCCTGAGGGGGTAGCAAAATAGTGTACCTGAGAGAGAGTCTTATTTTGTTTTTCATCTATGAAAGAGCATTTTTGTTTGAATGCCTTTTTTACATGAATCTTTAAAATGCAGAGCACTTAATCTTCACACAGCAATTTTCACATTTCTCCCTAAAATCAAATATATTTTTAAGTATTGGTTGTACTAAAGCACATTACATTACTCAATTTTTTGGGACAATTTTTCTCTAAATAAGTTTTTGCTTGAGAATGTTATTTCAAAAAAAAAACTAAAATTTTTCAACACAGCAACAACAACAAACTCAGTCTGGAGACACCATGTTTAAAAGTTTAATGACATTCTTTGTAGTTGCCAGAATTTCTCCTTAAGACGCTTTCAGAAACACCCTAAAGTTTGTTTTAAAGTTATGGTGTTCAGAATTCTGTTTTGACTGAATTATTGAAAACACTATGTTGAACTTACAAAGAGTGTATTCTAAGCATTTTCCTCAAAATGTGTTTTGTGTATTTCAAAATGCACCTTTTTAAAAAAATTTATTTTGTCTGCAGAGAAATTTAGCTAAATCATATAAAAGGTGGCTTCTTTCCTAAACACATACATACATGAACTTTGGAAAGAAAGAATCCAAAATATTGGAACATAAATACATTAGTTTTTCTCCAAATGTTCAAATAGTGAACATCTGGTTTAGGGAGATAAAAAAATAGAAAAGCTTGTAGCAAACTTCACTCATCTGATCTTATAAACTTGCAGCATCCTTCATATAATATGTATGCACAAGACCATAATTCCCAAATATTAGAATTGAATTTCTGCAAATCTGGATGTGTTTCCATGATAGTGAAATCAGGATTAAAAATGGGGCAGTAGACACACATCATAAAAACACAGCTGAAACATTGCTCTAATTTCTGCAGTTGTAGCCACATCTTTGAGATCAGCCGTGTTATGGTTATATGAATCTTTATGAGCACACCAAGGCTGACAACCACTGATGTGTTGCACATGTGTAACTTTTTAAGATTTTAAAGTTTTGCTCACAGAATTCTCTGAATAAGGATTATTCTGCTGGGCATTAGTCAGATCTGAGAGAAAGCCATATAAACTAAGATTTTTTTGAGCATTTTGTCTGAGGCTCTGACTTAAACACACAAATAGAGAATTATTGTCACATAAGGTGTCTTTCCAAGGGTTGATGTGAGCACTGTTGGCACTCCAGATTTCATGAGCTTCTACTCCAGCAGTCAACCTGTGATTTGGGAGAGATTAGCACTAAACTATGCACCGCCATAAACACTGAAAGCATCATGAGATGACTCCATTTTGTCTGTGCCAGTTGCAATTTACCTTTGTGGAACTCATAGGACAGTTGTATTCACTGTGAGGCTTGTGGGCAGAATAACTTCATTAAAACCACAGCTTGTATTACTTTATATTATTCACCATTATTTTCCAAATTAATTAAGTCAATAAGCTCAGTTTTACAACAGAGAGTTGTTGCTGTTAGTTGTTGTTGCTCTTTGTTGTTGTTGTTTCCATTTGTTGTTGTTGTTGCCATTGTGATGTTTTTTGTTGTGGTTTTTTTTTAATGTGAAATTTCAGAGCAAATAACTAAATGTCAAATTCTTTGAACTTTTTTATGGCATTCCAAACTGGAATTGCACCAAGTTGCCACTTCATTATTAAACTGATGTGTGTATCCTTTTACCAGCAGAGACATCAAATAAATCAATTGTGTTTATTATCTATTTGTGGAAAAGTACATGACTTTCCCAGTATGTATTTTTGTTCTAATTTGTCCTCTATCACAAGTCTTGTCTTAATTATTAGATTTCATCAAAGTGTGATTTTATTCCTCTATCTGATTTATATTAAAAAAATGCATGTTCTGCATTTTTTCCATCTTCACATTCAGTATTTGCCTCATAGGTATTCTTTCAGAAATGTTTTAATTTTTTTTTTTCCTTTTATTTAGTGCTGATTGGCACATACATATGAAAACAATTCTTGAGCTTCTGACTTATTGCAAAGGCCACAATTTCAGTGAAGTACAGACACAAATAAGATCTCCTATTTGGGCACATTGAATTCAAAGCCCTGGTAGATGAATTCCAGAGTTCTCTACTGTCCCTAATCTCTGGTTAACTGTGTACAAGACAATCAGCATCATTAGAAATCTATAATCACTCATATGACCTGCATATGATCTATGATCTGCATAGATAACACAGCAATAAAACACAGCAATAAAAATCTGCTTGGAGTTCTCATTTCCAGAACAATAGCAAGCTCATTACAAGCTACAACAGCACAGAAGCAAAAAAAAAAAAAAAAAAAAAAAAAAAAAAAAAAAAATTGGTAAAAGCACATATGTTCCATAAGGTTTCTTCTGCATGCAAAAAAAACACTGCCCCACTCTTTTTCCTGCTTTCTTTAGAAGTATTTGTTTTCATTATAAGGCATATCAGGTTCAAGTGAAGTTTTCTTCTTCGATTCACAAGACTGGCAGTGTGTGGAGAGATTTTAAAAGTACTGCAGACCAGGAGGACTGTCTCAACAATTAGAAAGCGTATAAAGAGCTTTCTCCTTGCCATCTCTGGACATCTTGAATTTTTCCTTCAAAACTCAATATTATGGGAGGAGTAGGGACAGTAAGGATATGATGCATGCGTGCCTGCATGCATGCCTACATGCATAGGAAGAAGAAACATTCTATATGTTTCATGTTTTCTGGAGGCATGCCTTTACAAACTGGTCCCTATCATGTCTGCAAGGACAAAACTTGAAAATGTTGCTACCCATGATGTCTTTCAGTCAACTCTAGATATATACTTTAAACCATTCACATTCTTTCTATTCAAATCTCTATTGTACTGTTTTGAATACATTTTGTAAGCAGATCTGTTACTATGAGACTGCACACACAGAAGAATGAAATATTTTGTGTCTAAGATGACAGTTCATGGTCAGTTTATGGAACTCATTTAAAGTGTGGTAAATATTTTTCTTTATGTCTGAATTCTCAATGGTCAAATTAAACATTTTTTCATTTTTGCAAGTAAATTTAATTAGTTTCAGAACATATTTTTAGGGATTTTTATTTGAATAGTGAAAACAATTCCACTCAGAGAACTTGGAATCCATGCAGATTTAGTAAGTCCTTGTTTCCGTTTTAGTATCTTGATTTCTCATGCTAGCCAGGATGCCTACAACGTCCTGTGTCATTTCTGAAAAAAATAGGGGATCTCCACCTATTCTGAGTGTGCTAAGGGTTTGCCTGGCAATATTTCTTCAATGTATGTAAGCTTCAAAGACTGCGAGACCTCTCACATCATCAAAATGCAAAAGAATGTCAAGAAGTGAATAACCTGTCAGCAGTCATTGAGCATGTACAACATGAACAAAAACCATGTGTTCTGCAGCTGCAAAATGAAATGCTGTTAGTAGCTTCAAAGTCCCTTTTAATTTCTGGTGTTTATTTTCCACAGCACAAGCCAGAAGAAAATACTCTCTCACTTTGGAGACCTGATAATGATATAAGTCACCTTCATCAGAAAAGAGCAGAAAAAGAATTTACAATGCAGGTTTCTTATTTTTCTTTAAGTTAACACAGACAGGATATTTCACTGTTTCATGCATCATGAAACAGCTCCATTTGCTGTGGTGATCCTTTGCTGAATAACTAGGCTTCTTGCTAGTTCTCTTCGATGCAAAAATTTTTTCTGTAGATGTGCTCCAGTTTCAGGTAGATAAATCTTAGAGAATAACAATAGTTATATGAAAGTCTCACCTTTTACCTGAGATGATTTTCAATGATTAGTCACAAATCATTTGACAAATTGATTCCTAACATAAAAAGTATATGTTCTTTTCAAATCATTACTCATCCTCAGTATTCACAATGAATTATCTTGATTTTCATTATCCAGAAAAATTCAAAAATTTTACGTCAAATTCTGTAAGAAAGGCACACTAAGACATCTAGAAACCAGGTAACCCAGTGTGCACAAATGCTATGTTTATGCAGGTAGGTGGCTGTGATCAGTCAAATTTTTGTTTTCTACTTGGAACAGGAATATTTCATACAGAATATTGTGCCACAGCATGATACAAATCCTCCCCAAATGACTCTGGGAAACGATAAGAAAATTGAAAATAAAACAGAACTAGGCTATTTTATAGTATTTTATACACTGTTCCCTCTTTTGTTTTAAGAAAGCCTAGTATTTGGCAAGCCAGCCTGAAAACATATTTTAAATATAATGAAGCTTTCTTCCTCTGAAAAGACATCAAAAAGAGGCACACTTGACTATCTGAACCATCTATCAGAGTCTGAATTTAAATTTTTTAATTTGATTAATTTTCTGTATGGCAGTAAATCTTGTATGATCAGTATCTGGATGTGTCAATGCACAATTCTTTTTTCTTTATTATTGTTTATTCTTTGAATTTTTCAGTCCATTAGTTGGTCCAGTTCAGCTACATGAAATAAATACTTAAGGTGTTAAGAAAATTTCTGGATTAAACTTCTGTCTGCACAGAAAGAACAGATTGTATGTGAGTCACACTATGAACACTTAAAACCAAGGGGATCATCAGTGTGCTTTGAAATGAGGAGAAGTGAAATGGCAGATGTAGAACAGTACATGGTTTGGAAATTTCATTATTGGTAAACCATGCTGTTTCATCTAGATAAAATAAAAAGGAAAAAAACCATGGGCCATGCTGATGTTAGATAACTTACCTGTTAAGCACCTAGAATGAAACCAAATGAAAAAAAGAAACCCTAATTACCTCAGCAGTTAACATGATAAGAATAGTACAACTGAAGTTTCTATTTATTAGCTACATGTAAAAATGACAAAAATTACTTCAAAAGAGAGCAATGAAAAGCACTGAAACCAGAAAGCACCATGGAAACCCACGTGGACTGGGAAAATACCACATGTGGCTGCAGTATAAAGAACAAACCCCTGGATATCATCAGGGACCGTTTTAAACCCTAATTGGCCTGTATCACATTGCAAAAGATGCAAATGTTTGACTGGTTTTAGGAGCACCTGGGACTCTACATCTTCAAGACCAATTCTACAGCTGAAGAGGATTGCAATTACTTTGGTTCAAAAATCTCATGGACTCCAAAAGGCCAAAAAATTTAATGAAATTGTGTTTAGGCAGTAAGAAGGTGATTAACACAAGAAAACTGTTAAAATGAAGTTGAAAATAAAGCAGCTGAGAGAATTTACTCTTTGCAAAGGTACACTAACACAACCCAGGCCAGAAGATTCCTCAAAATCTCAATGGCAGCTTTATAGAACAGATCTAAGGGTGCAGACTTGGAAAGATTCTCTCCTTGATCTAGTGCTTGCCAACAGAGTGGATCCCATCAGAGAAGTGGAGATAACCTATCTTGAGTTGCTATACTGAGGGCAGTTTTGCCAAAATCTTTCCAGAACCAGCACTGGCCATCATGTGAGTCTCTGGAGCAGATGGCATATTGGATATCAGCACCGGAGAGGATTTACTCTGTTTTCTTCTAAAGCTGGAGCTCCTTTTTCTTGTCTCTAAGCCTTTAAATAGGAGCCTGATTTGTCTCAGTTTTTTACAGCATTGATGGGAAAACTGCACAGACAGGGCTGAGAGCTATCATGATGGATTTCTGTGATGTATTGATCTTTCACATTCTTCTGTGACCACAGGCTAACTTTTGTTTACATTTCTTAGAAATTTGACATTATACCAACAGCTTTCACTCATTTGTCATATTGATATTCCCTTTCCATTTGCTTTGGTTATAAAGCAGAAATTAGATCAGTATGGACCTCCCATATGTTTTTTTATTTAACATAATTGCCATATTCTTTCTCTTGTAATGCTTTTCAATATTTCTTATAATGCTCAATCTTCCTACTGGTAGAATGTTATTCTGGCCTCTGGTGAGGAGGCAAAGAACCCAAATAACTAAAATGTGGTGGTCAAGATACCCTGTGACAGACATACAACTGATGCTTCTGTCTCTGCTTTGAATGCAAAAATGACCAAGTGGACCTCCTGCATTTCAGATGGTTGTTTCTTCCCCTGAGCTATTTGCTGTTCTGAGAAGGACTTCAAAGGGTTTTCAAGCAAAAATCTCACAGATCCTTGGGCTCATTGAAACGTCAACAATGAGGATATTTTCGGCTCCTCAAAGCTTTCACCACAAAAGAAAATGTTTTACCATCTAGTTCAAATTAGTAACTCCTGCTTGCAAAACTTACTGCTGCAAAAATCTTGGGTTTGTTCCTTCTTTCCACTGTTATAAAGTATGAGTCCTCTGGTCTATATGCAAAAGGAAAAAAATTCAGAAGCAGCTGTGTGAAGTCTTTTCCAGCAACAGCTGGCTTATAGAAGGAATAGGGGCGTAGAAATGGCTGTCTTATTCACTTGAGTCCAAGTATACTCCCTTGGTATGTTTTAATGTTAAAGTTTCATTTAGCAAAGTCAAATGAGATGCTCAGTCCAGCTATAATAGAAATTCTTGAATTTAAATCAGTCATTAGTGAAGCATTAAGGAGGTCAGAAGCAAGGTGCAGTCGTGAAAGCCAGACCCATCATCTGTTCCTTGCAGACAGGTTCACCCTTCTTGTTTCTGTTGTCCCTGACAGTGTCTGCCAGGTACCTTTGCTGATCTCTTCCATATAAATACAAAAATTAAAACAAAATTTTTCTCAGGAAATGTTGATGGCACAAAAAGATTTGAAGGTAAGGTATAAATTTATTTCTCTGAGATTGCAAATTACCTTAAGACATCATTAAAGAAATACAGAGACTACCTAAAGATGACAAGAGAGCCAAACAGACAAAAACTCTGGAATGAGTTTGAAGTAAAACAGAGCCAGAGTCTTTAAAGGGATAAGACATTACTGGATTAATATGGAGGTTATGTATTAAATTCTTCCATTTGGGAGTGATTTGGTTCAGCCAGTCTTTGGGAGTAAAGACTATCTGCAGCCTCTCCTACCACTTCATCCTTCCCAAACCAAACAGAATCTTGATGTCTTTCAGGACATGGAAGCAGCAGGAAAATGCAATCCGAAGATCTGTACTAGACTTGGTTCCATTCAGTGGGTCTAGTTTTCACTTGCCTCAGATATTTCAATATTGTAGTCAACCATCCTTCTCTGTAATTATAGGTTTATGGTTTGTATTTACAGGCTTATGAAGAGGAGTGATAAAAGACCTTTAAGTTGATTGCACACCATGCAGAGCCTGAAAGTACTCTTCAATGATTATATTGACTGACTTTATGACCCCTTGGTGCTGACAAAACCTCATAAAAAAAGCACATAATGTGAAGTGGAATGCATCATTTCACAGGTGTAAATGACTGCACAAGATGCAAGGAAAGCAGAATCAAGCCAGTGGTACCCAATAAACACTTCCAGCCCAGGAACAGTCGCAGACTGTCACGTAAATACTTAACATGTGGTTCTGCTTGAAATGTGACTATAAAATGCATTGTGGTTTTTTATTGCATTTCAGTGATACCATATTACATTTGCTAAGCTTACAAGTAAAAAACATTTTTTTCTAATAGACATGTTAGCAAACTCCATGTAAACATTTAAACTCAATTTTTGTTTTCTTCTAATACATTCCAAGTGTAAAGTTTATCCAGATTCCGTTTATTTCACAGATACCTCTGGAAACATACAGATTTTACTTCTCAGCAGCAAAGCATGCTGCAATTTCTGAACAATCAATTAAAAGTTTATTAAAAGTTCTCAAAAAACATATCTGAAAAATGGTACACTGTGCTCACTTATTTAATTTCTGATGAACCAGATTGATTACAAAATACACCCTGAGTTCTTATTCATGTTGAATTCATTTTTTTCTCTTCAGAGATTTTCCCCAATTTTCAGAAATAAAACCCAAGCAACCTTATTCATTTAAGGTATTGTTTTTCATGCAAAATGGCCTTTTTCAATTTAATAGTAGTGTGGGTAAAATAAAATTTAATTTAATAGTTTAAAAATTGTAATGAAGGCCACTTAAGCTAAATTATTGCCCAGAGGGGCAAAACTCCCATTGTTTAAAATGCTAGGAAATCAGGATATAGGATATTGTCTGAGTCTGGAGACAGTATGAATAAAATATGTTCACAGTAATGATGTTGCAGTAGCAGGGAGGCAGACTAGGTAATCTCACAGGTCATTTCCCTGCTTAGACTCTGCATTGGCATTCTCTGCAGCACTGAAAATTTGATTAATTTCCTTTTACAGAGGCCATCACAGCCTGGGAACTGAAAAGAGAGGGATGTAATGGCCTAGTGCACACAATTATTTTGGTTCGCCTAATTTTGAGCTGTAAAGTGCAATCCACTCCAATCACCATCTGCTCTCTAAAAAGGGCAGCAATCTAGTGCAGGGAAATTTCAGACAACCAAGAAATTTCTCATTTGTGTCTACATGCAGGGTACTGTTTCTGTGTAGGAGTCAAAGGTGTCTGTCTGTCTCAGGTTTGAACAGAATTAATTATAATCTTGATTCTAGTATACTTTTGATATATATTTTTCAGGGCCACCCCACCCTCAGCCAGAATTGCAGCCTGGGGCACCAGCAAGCCCCAGCCCCACTCCCAGGCAGCTCCCTGAGCAGGGAAACAGCCACAGCTTTACTTTATTCATTACTGAAGTAAAGAGTAAGAGAGGATAAAGATGTCATATTTAGGATTTGTGGCCATGTTCTCATTCAAACACTATGTTATTAACACAGAAATAAGGGTATGAAACCAAAATGAGGCTTAGATACTGACTGCAGCAGTAAGTACTGCAATACCTACATGCTAAGTGGGAAGAGAAAATCATGTTACCAGATACACAGGCTCTGTGCAGGACAAGAATATGTAGAAAGAGTTTAGTGTCACACTTTGTTTTGAACCAATTTGAATGCTGTTGGGAGATTTACCCAAAAGTAGCACTCTGCCTCTGGTGAGGAGGAGCTCCTTAGGCAAAGATTACTGCAGCTGTGGTCTTCTCTGGGGCTCATGGGTCTTCTCTCTAATTCTAGAAGTTTCTTCAGTATAACAGGACAGATATAAGGTCTGTTTTGACCTGAGGAGATACTGAGAGACTCTCACAGTGTCCCCACTGCCACACTCTGCACATTGTGGGGCCTGGGAAGACACACGCTGGGCAGGAGTCCCTTCCTGGGAGGTACCAGGTCTGTCTCATTGACCATTAACTGCTTAACACCAAGTGCTCAAGTGGTCTTCAGAGCAGAGATTGTCACCATGCCCAGCCCAGAGCCCTGCAAACGCCTGGCAAGAGCAGAGTGATGAGACAGTCAGGGGTGAAGTCCAGAGGGGGCAGCAGGTGATGGACAGCAAATACAAGGCTGGGCATCGGCTGTGGTGTAGCCCAGGCAAGGACTCAGGCTGAGGAACTGGTCACTGGTGCAGTTCCCAAGAAAATGGGAGCTGTTTCCCCAGTGAAACTCCTGTCTCTTTCTGTGCCAGGGCTTTCCCAGTGGTGTGAGCCCAGGTTCCCCAGCCAGGCTCAGCAGTGTTGGCTGGAGCAGGGGCAGCCTGTGCCCTGGGGCCTGGGAGGGATAGCAGGGCCATGGGCTGCACTCTGAGCCTGGCCCTCCTTGCCACACATTCTTTAAAAAGATGAATCCATTGCCATATTGCCAATTTTGTGTTCTGTCCAGGTGGGAATAGTCTGGCTATGGATACAAGAATGCCCTTGAGACGACACTGAATTTATTTCATTGTTGAACAGAGTCTGTACCTGAAAGCTGGAGAGAAATGTCATCCCACCTCAGGGCTACAAAGCCCAAAGAACTGCTGAGTAGCCCAGGAGACACAGCTCTGGGGGGTGAGAAACATAAAGCCAAGACCAGCAGTCCCTGCAGACTGCTGTGCTTAAAGGGTCTGAGGGATTTTCAGGACTGCAAATCTTTACATCAGTGCTGTTTGCAAGCACCTCTGTCTGGGGCTGTGTGCTCCTAGGGAAGTGCAGACATTGCCTCGACATGGAATGGCACAGAACTCACTCTGCTGCATTCCCTCCATTCTCCTCCATCAGGGAATGACAGACAAGCATACTGCCAGATCCACAGCACTGGGCAGAAAGATGCAGATTGTTGTTTTAGGCTCTCAGCAAAGAACCATGAAAAATACAATGATGTGGAGAGCTATCCAAGGCATATAACTTATAAATTACAAACATCTGTCAAAATATATAAGCAAAATACAAACTTGTACGAGAATTGTGTCTCTGAGACATAAGCCACTGTTTGTAACTGAACACACAGACTATATTAAGGTTGCATGTTTCTTATTTAGTACAAGAAAAAAGGAGTTACATTTATTAATGCAGGTGAAGTCTATAACCACATTTGTTTTTAATAGTAAATTATTTCACTATTAGGTCTTGATAGTATCTCAGGGCTGGCATAACTCTCTCTTCTGCCTTTTAAATGTTTGTTTGCAACCAAGCATACCTCACAGTGACTTAATAAGCAACAAGAATTGCTCTGGTTTGGCTGAGATATATGTTGTGGGAAGTGACTCTCCTCTGGTCTCCCTTCCAGCTATTTCTTAACATCTTAGAGTTATGTGGAAGTGTCTTCTTTGGAAAGTAATAGCATAATAAAAAATATTATTTTTATGTTGGCCAATGCCCACAAGTTTTTACTTCTCTGTTTTGAAACAAATGAAGAATTTATTTACCTAAGGCAATATTATATGTGAGAGAGAAATCAGAGCATGAGTCTGCAATTCAGTTACACATTATACCTACACACATGTAGGAGTCATCAGACTCTGAAAGTATTCAGGAAATTCTGAGATTTTTCTAACCTTAACAAATTCTTTTCTACTCTGAGAAGCCCATTGCAGAGTACATTAACTCATTGATTAATGAGTTAAGGCTGCCTGACTCTTGGACAAGTTCATGTTGTCATGAGGTGAGATGGCAGCCTAAAGTGCCCCAGGTTTCTGAAAACCCTTGATATCTTTTAATGAAGTTGAAACTAAAGGGCAATTGCACTGAGCCCTAGATCACCATTGACACTAGCTAAGATCAGATACTTGGGTCATATTCATATTCAGACAATTAGACAACCCAGTCTCTCCTCTCCAAAACTCTCTGTGTTCTGCCTGATTTCAAAATTAGCTTTGTTCCTTACTATGGCCAAACAGTCCTTCAGCTGATGATATTGCTCTCTTGTACTAACACCCCTAACAAACAGGGATGATCTTAATCAGGATAAGCTACTACATATCACAATTTTGAATTTTGGTAGAGCAGCATGGAAAAGTGTTTTCTATCCCTTGGAATACAAGAGGAACAAAATATCTAAAAAGTCTCCTGGATACTCCTAGAGACAACACTCCTTTGCACAAGTATGTAATTCATTACAAGCAGGATTTGTCTGTAGTCCTCCCTTAAAGAGAGGTTTACCTAAGAGAGCATGTTTTAAAAACTTTTCTTATTTTCAAGGTAATAAATAAACTCCCAAAAAAGCACTATTTTTGGCAGGATGAATGAAGTAATTTGAATGTAAAATGTCTGTATGCACATTAAATGGCCTGAATGAGAGCAAAATGACAGCGTACCATTCTTCAAGACATAAGCACTTGTGTCAGTCTTGGTATAAGGGACTTTGAGTTGAGAGCTGCCATAGCTGTTGAGTTCCTAATAATTTCTCCTCCTCTTCTTCTTTTCCTAGTTTCCCCCCATCTCTTTGCATTTTGTTCTGCTTCTTTGGCTGCAGCTGTGTTTCTCTCCATGCTTCTCACTCACTGGTAGAACAGATTGCTGGTAACATCTCTGTAGTAAATTAACCTTTGTGACACCTTTTGCATAAATTTGAAATTGATTTAGATCTTTACCCTTACTCATCAGCCTACGATGCTCAGCTGCCTTCCAATAGTTCTCACAGCACTGGCTTCTGGTACTCATATTCAATTTTTTCTTCTTGATTAATTAAACCCAATATTTTCCCTAAGTTGTAATCTTTATTTCTTTCCAGAAATCTACCCAGTTTAAATCAAACAATCAGTAAATTACTTTTTGTTGTTACTGACTCCTTTCATTTTTTAACAGAAAAATCTGGGAATATAATATAGAGATACAAGAGCAAAATGTATATATGAAAAACATTTTTTTTCTTGATATTTGAAATGTTCTGTTCATTAAAGACCCCAATCAAGAGAAACTGAACTTGATATTTTCTTAATTTCTTCCAGACATGAAACTTGGCCAACAAGTGTTGAAGATCTGGTTCAGATCTGGCATTTCTCATGGCAAGGAGCTCTACTCAGACCATATTATACATTTTAAATATTATCATGTACTTCTATAAGTTTTTTCTTGTAAGGCAAGATATATACTACTGCTCCTTTTAACCACTGGGTGCCAACTAGTCTGAGTTTGTGATCCAGAAAGATTCTTTGATATAAGCAGAAATACTGAGTAATGTGGTAAGTCTGTGACTCCAGCAAAACAACAAAACAGAGCTTCCAACAGGTTATGAGAAAATGCAATCCAGACTTTGACCAACACTAGGATACTTAATCCCTTTGTGTATTACAATGGCCTCAAAAGTGTACTGCTTTAAGTTTATCTTTCTCCTTGATTTCCGAGTGCATTATCCTCGAATCCACTGTACAAATGCCTACAGTTATAATGAAATCCTGGAAAACAGTGGAAGTGGTGTTGCCCAGAATGACTCCACAATGCTGAAGGTTTTAGATAAGTGTACACAACAAACTCTGAAATGAGTGCTATTGAATCACTTGGTTTCAATTTCCTATTCATGGGAGAGCTTTTGTACAAAAAACAAGATCTAAAACCAACTTTGATCTTCTTTCTGATTTCTCACCAATTCCCTTCTTTGTTTCTCTCCTCCCTGCTGGATACTCCTTGTATCTATTTAGGAATATATTGAAGAGTCAGATATTTCCAGTGACAGGCTAAATACTGAGGTGGAACTTACTTGCATTATATTTTATTCACTAAAAAATGTGGATTTAGGCACCTCAAAAATATCCATACATTGGAATGAAGTTTTCTGAATACATTCAGCCAAACAGTGCTTTGTGAAAAGGGCCCAAACTCATAGAGGGGGGAAGTACACCTCTGCCTTTTCTTTTCCTTCTCTCCATAACTCTGTTGATAGGGATCAATCCTATCTAGGGATTAAGTGCTATCTTGAATTAGGCTATTAGTATTCAGATCTAGAATATTGTATGCAGTTGAAAATATACAAGGACTATATGATTCAATAAAGTGGAAGTATTCTGGGATAAGTCCTGATTTGCTTAATGATCTTCTACATTTCTACTTCACAGAAAATGTTTAAATATTCACTGGGACAAAGAGATTGGTGATTAGTTTCTATGTAAATGTCTAAATACTTCATCTGCATCTGTTCTGTGCCTGAATTCCTTCAAAGTCCTGCAGTTAGCTACCACAACGTGCTGGGACTGCTGGATCTCATGGATAGTACTAAAAGGCCAAAAAGGGTTATCTCAGGGCTTTCAGTGTCCCTAACATAAAATTTGGTTCCTGCAACCTGGCACCTGGCACACCAGATGTCTTCAAACAAATTCTGATGAGGTTTTTCCTATATTCTTCTTTTTAGAATATTTAAAATTAACAACATCTATTCCAATTCAGAAAGTAGACGTTTGTGGGGGGTTTAATTATTTATGTAAGTAAGAACTGCAGGAAACCCCTCATTATGGCACTTTTTCTCCTCAACACAAATGCTACTAGGACTCTATTTGAGAAAGAGTTATATTGCATTTTTAACCTATGTGGTATATATTCTGTGATTTGTATTATTGATGACATAGCAAGTTGTACAGCAGAATCTGTCTGTTCCTTCAGCTGAGGAGCCAAAAGTGACATGAAGACTTAGGAAATTGCCCTCCATTTCCAAAAGAAATATTTCTTTCTAACAGCAGAAACGATATGAAGACCTGGGGAGAGATTTCTTGCAAAACATAGCACTGCAGAGAAGCATTCATCACCTAAAATCTCAACTGACCTCCAAAAATTCTCATTTTAAATATTTAGATTTAAGAAGATTAGCCTAGATTTAACTGGACAATAAATGCTTATGTTGTCAGCCAGGACAAAGCTTTCAGCTGGACATCTGTCACGAAAACTTCTCTGGTTGTAAGATATTGCTTGATCCTTCTGAAGATATGTTGCCAAACACTCATTATTGCTAGAATGTCAGCAACATTTGTGCCAAGTGTGGGGAAAGTGAGGAATGTGGCCTTAAGACTGTAGTAATTTTTTTTCCCCAAAACAACTGTAAATGAACCAAAATTAATATTTTATTAATTATTAAAGCTGGAAAACAATTATACTCTCCAACTTTTCTTAGATTTAAAGGCAATTTATAACTATTTATTACACATGATGTTGTGTAATCTGCTCTGAATAAGAGAACAAACATTCAATTACATTAGAATTGCTAAAAAGCTACCAGAATGACTTGTTTCATATTTTTAGGTGTAATTTGCTTGATCTTGACTTCCTGTGTCTCCAAAATAATAATTAACTAATGTTTGTATGGAAGAGAAACAGAAAAAATAAATTAACCTTACAATTGAAGGGAATAAACAGACTGCAGAAAATACTTAGCTGTCTGAGTCCTTTTTAATTTGGTAGCTAAGATATGTAAATAGCATTAAATTCTCACCTTTTGGGAAAGAAATGGTTTCAATATTCTGAATAAATAAAATTTAAAAAAATTGAAAATTGCCCTACTAGAAATCCCTGTTGATCTCATGCTTTTCCTCATCTGGTCTGCTAGGAGTTAGCCAAAAGTTAGAATGTGTGCTCTAACAGATAGAAGTAATTAAGCATTATGTATTACAGGGTAGCATTTTTTTTAGAGGGATTAGCTGATGCATGATGCAAGTAATATTCTCTCTGCTGGCTTTAAGATTCACTGAATTGAAATAGTCACTAGCCTTGACTAAATATTAATAAAGGAACTTGAATAAGTAGTAGGAAAATGCCACCATTTAATCTTCAGTTCTCCTATTTAAATTATTAATTGTAGTATAAAATTGAGTATTTTGTAATTAATATTCTATTCTGTGTTGTAATAATGACATCATTAATTAACACTTCACTGTCTGTGAAATAAAGTTTATGTCATACCCTAAGGGGCGTCTTATCATGAGTGAAGGAAACATTGATAATATAACCACAGATATATTTGTGATAAATAATGTGTATGCATTTATATGCAAGTTCATAATAGTATTGGTTTCAAATGCACTAGACCTCCTTCAAAAAGAGTCAAACTATCCTAGAGGGGAGATCAAACTGATCCCAGAGGGGAAGGTCAAACCATCCCAGAAATGGGAGGACAGACTGAAATTATCCCAGAATTGGGTCAGGGGCATCCAACAAGTAACAGAAAAAGCCTAATTTCAAAGATGATCCATGACCTGAAGTCTAGGGTCAGCCAGAACTGTCCCTGGTGAGGGACCAAGACCTCACAGGAAGTTCATCTGGAGAGTTTGGGAAAGTACATGCAGCATAGGAAGTTCTCAATGAGAGAAGCTCCATTTTTAATAAAAATTTAGTAATTTATATATGATAGAAATGTAAGACAATGTGGAACACCACCCTTTTGATTAGCCAGTAGGTGCTGCTGATTTTTGCTTTTCACAAGAGTCAAAGAACGAGTCTTTCTGTTCCTTCAGAACAATTTTTAATTTTTTAATTAACTTAAAATTTTCCAGAATTGTCTTTACTTGCAGTTAGAACTGCTCATGGCATTTATGAAACCCTAAATTCTTAGGATGATTTTCCTTTTTTTCCAGACTATTTTTCATCTTTTGGATGATAAGTTGCAATGACAGTTTATTGTTTTCTCACTTATTGATGTTGTCTCTCACGATGTCAGTTTCTAGATACTCAGATGCACTTCAAAGATGCCACCCACAATACTCAAGGATGCTTCTGGTTCGTGGGTCTAATTCCCAGGCTCTCAGCTCCTAGGCTGGCAGGCATTTTGTCTGGTGGCAATTCAGCAGGTGTTTGGTAATTCTCCCCTTCTAACCAGGTCACATCACACTGTGTCTGCTGGCATCACTACGTCACTTTGAGTGGGAAGGGGAAGTAAAGCTCATCTAGTTGGAGCTTCTCTGACAGATATGTCAGCAATATCCAAATTTCATTGTCAGAGTGTGATATGGGAGGCACAGAGTGTTGCACATGTAAGTTTTTATTTTATAACACCTAGTTTGCTATAGCAAATCTAATTTTACAGTCTCCTTTCAGGCTTCAATCTAACTAGCTGAATGTATACAATTGCAGGTATGCCTGGTCCATGCTGAGATAAACAACATGTTAGCATGGTGTCCAATGTACTGTCACTATACCTTAAAGCAAAACTTATATTTTGTAATATAGGTTCCAGTATCAACATTAGTTAGAAAATAATTGTATGTGTAGTTTCTTTTTCTCTTTGTTCAGCTGGACACTGTAGGAATTTTAAGAGTCATAGGAACTTCCTTCCAGCTTCATTCCCCATGCAGAGCCTAGGAAGGTCTGTTCCATGTTGGGGTCAGGTTTCTAGTATTTCAAAAATCTGCAGGAGACTGAAGATAATAGAGTAGGATTTCCTGTTCCAGTTGCATATATATATATATATATATGTATATATATATTCTGCTTTTAGATGAAAGGCTAACCATCCATCCAGACAAAAAACCCCATAATTTTAATACAATGTTGTGAATGTCAGTAATGGCAAGGTTTCAGACCTGCAAAGAAACTCTTACACCTTAATGTATTTTTAATTCAGGAGGAAACATTAATTGAATCTGAATTGAATTTACTTTGCAAGGACAGTATTTTTTGCTCTGCTACCTGCTGTTTGATTGCATGTCCACTGGAAAGCTTTCAGTGCTCATTTTCATTTCAGTACATGGGTGTAATTTTTCATCAAGCATGAAACACTCTGCACCAAGTGTTTGTGAAACAGTAAATCATTCTACCAACCGGTGTCCATATCTTTCCATAGAAAGCCATTGGTATGAGAGAAGACAGTATTCTAAGTATTCTAGCTCATTAGATATTTTGGGTTTGACACTTAATTTTCAAAACCCAGCAGCACTGATAGTGTTTCCCATATAATAATAATAAAAAAAAGTGACTTTCGCCTGTTACCAGCAATTGCAGCAGGGAAAATAAATAAATGTAAACTCAACAAAATAAAGATGAAATACCACACAGACACTGTGTAGAAAAAGTGTAAAGTAGTTGGGGCTTTCCCAGTGTTGCTCTCACTGCTTCTGCTTAGTCTACACAACTGCAACTGCAGCTGAGATGCCCTCTTCAGTGGTGTCTGATAGATCCCATTTAGAGACTCCCTTTGCACTTATTAATCCTACATTTTTATCTGAACCAGTAGCTCAGCTTTGCTAAGGGGCTCCTGACATAACCTCCAGTCTCATGCAAGATGCCAGCTGGGGCCCAGGTTTGACTTAGGACAAAATTTCGCTTCAATCTTCATCTTCCTTGGAGAGGTCTGTGACTGTTTTTGTGATTGTAGGATCCTGCTCACAAGCCATGCTTTCAGCAAACAGGAGTGAGCCAAAAGAATGTGGGTGTTTACATTTTGGGGAGGAGAGATGGGGAGGAAGGGATCAGTCACTGAAGCTCACAGACACAGGTACCCTGGTTCGAAGTCCAGGAGATCTCAGGAAATTCAGGATTCAGGTCATATTCAGGATCTACAAGTTGCTTCCCTAAGCACTTCTACAGCTGAAACCATGAACCCTTTTCCTAGATAGATATGATCCCAACCCAGCCAGTGTCCAGCTTGGGAATGGAATTCATCTGATTGAGGAGTAAGAGCTTAATTTATCTCATCTTATGGATGATGTAAAAAATATGGCAAATTAATCACCCTACAAATGTTCACTTCTAGGTGACTGTCTCAGATTTAGTCCTCTTCAATAAAGACATAAAAAATGAAAACTAGTTATAATGGAACTGACTTTGAGGGTCTTTTCGATTCCCTAGACCTGGATAAAAACCCAGGATGCTAATGATTTTCTTTTTTAATTAGTCAAATAGAAAATCTATTGTTTCAGTGAAGCACTGTGAATGATTGGCAAAAAGTGTGTAATTGTCTGTCTGTCTGAATTTATACTTTAAGCTCAAATTACAGTGAATGGTAAGGAGCAGACATGGAGGAGTCCAGGATATGACCATCACATTCTGAACACGGCATATTCAGCAATTCTTCTAAAATCATCTGTGATTTGAGAAGCAATTACACAGAAGAAAAGTTACACAACTTCAGTAATATGGATTTCTTTGAAGAAACATTCCACTACATGCAATCCTTTTCTGAAACATCACACAATATCCTTTTCACCCATGAGAGCCCCAAAATCCAGAAGAGTGCTGAGACTTTTCAAACACTGTGGGTAGGCTCCAGCAAAAGCAAATGGCTATTGGCCAAATGTACTGGGGTTTTTTGTTTTTGTTTTTTAAAGGCTTGAAACTTACATCATAGTTATTTTTTCCCTTCTTGAATTGTAGTTCTAGAAAATTAGTGCTGAGTGGCTCCTCTCATGTAACCCTGAGGTCGTGTTTTTGATCTATTGTTAGTTAAAGTAGTACTGAAAAGTTTCTGTACACCAGATCTTTGCTTGGATCACAACTGAAAATCAATATTTGACCTGAACTGTTCACATCTCAGTGAATATCCACCTGAGCTTGATTGGCACTTTGAGCTTATGAGAAAGCTGCAGTTGCTAAGCTGGTATGGACCAAAATACAGGCACACCTGTGTGAAGCTTTTGCACAGTGTGTAGTTGCATTTTTCTGGACTTCAGCCAGTACTAATAAGTACTGTCTGTAATTTCAAAAATACTACATTCACGCACAGATTCTTATGGCATATTTGTTTATGTTACATATATATTAACTCAAATTCTCTCCGTTTCATCTCAGCTGGTTCACAGTAGTTAATATTTTCATGATTCAGTTCTTTTCTAGTAATTAATTTCAATTTCTTACTGGGAGTCTTGTTAATTTAATCTTCAGATTCAACTTTATATTTGTTTTATTATTAAAACCCCCCAAAACAAGCTAGCAAAAAACCCCAAACCTGTTGCATTTCTCTTTGGGGATATAAAAGCAGAAAACCACCGAGTTAATCCCATGACTCCTGCACAACAGGAAAGAAATACAATTCAAATGTTAATGCAAGATAGTGGGAAGAAATTCTCAATATGCTAACTTTCATTCCTAATCTCACTCACACACACACACACACCTAGAGAGCCACACACATGCATGTGTTTTTCTTCTTGTAATTCCCATCCTGATGTGATTATTCTCTAGAGACCAGCTCTAGAAAACCTTCTTTGTTGTAAAATGCTATTCATTTTAATGTTATTTAATTGTAGTAAAATGCCTTGATAATAATTGAAGTCTTATTTTATGTAATTTAAATGAGCATGTGATAGTATTATTTAACTACAATCAGCTGTGCATTTCACAATGAACATTCAGTGTTTTGCTCAGCTTCAAAGTTTTTAGGCTCAGAAGAATTATTATTTTTATTACTATTATAGCTCTTCCAGTGGAACATGCAAATCAGGAAAGTTCATAACATCCTGTTTTCACATACTCAGAACTCCCTGAAATACTTACAATGCAACCCGAAGCTTCAACACTATGGTTGTGTCCCAACATGATTTTCTTGGAAACAGATGAAGGTTGAGGACCTCCTCATATTATTTCCATTGCTTCTCCTTAAACAAATGAGATTAAACCCCAGACAATTCCATGAAGAGCAGAACTAATGAGGCCTGATTTCCTGTTGATTCTCCTTTTGTCTCTTGGGATTTGCCTAAAAGAAATATGGGCTGGAGAGACAATCCTTTCTCCATTTATTTTATGTGCACTCCAAAAGAAAAGAAAACGGGGCAGGGAGGAAGAAGAAAAAAAAAGGAAAGGAAAAAAAAGGAACCAATCTACACCATGTTTCATAGTTTAACCCCAGTTGGCAAGTACCCAACTTGTCATGCCCAGGTCCTACATTTTCCAATACATTCCAGTTAAACCCATCTCTTCCCCTGTCTTTCGAGATATATATAGATATATAGATATATATATATATACACACACATACACACATATGATTCTCTTAGTCTGTGGGCCATCCCCAAAAAAGTCCATTGAGTTGACTTTATTCAATTAAGTGGCTATTTAATCCAAAATAAAATCCCCTTGAGGCATTCAATGGATTTCCAATCTTCCCACATTACCCACCAAATGCACCCAGGTTCTTGAGCAAAACCAATCTCTCTAATTGTTTTGCTTTTGCCTGAGACAGGAATAACCCAGACTGTTTTCCCCAGCATGTTTTTTCTGTGCACCGTGGGATCTTTACTCCCTTCTGCAGTATGTAGAAGTTGTGATTGGGCAGGGCCAGCCTGGTCAGCACATCCTCTGGTGCTGACTAACAGCTCTGGCTTTTACAGAATGTGCCTCCCATGATGCTGGGATTCTCTCTTGAATAACTTTTTAAAGGACATAGAGAATATTTGCAACTGCTTTGTGAGTAATGCAACATGGAGGTGAGCACAGTAGAAAGGAAGCAGGCTATTCCAAACATACATGATGTTCTGTGTGGTATTAGGTATAAGCAAGGCTATGTCTAAACTCCACTCTTTATGCAAATCTTGGGTCTTTGACACTTGTTTTGAATTTCTCAGCTTGATTTCTATTATGCAGATGTACTGGCCTGCCACTTACCAGTCTATCTATTGAGAACGAGAGTCTTTAGAAAGAAATTCTGAAGGAAATTCCTTTTTCCACGAGAAAAATTCTGTCTTTTACATGTTTTTTATCAGATAGTCAGATGATGTAAATCTGTAATCACTACAGCTAAAATTAATTTCCATCTGAAATTAAGTTTCATTCACTTACTGACTAATGGAAGGATAATCTCCTAAAGTAAAAATTATCTCAATTTGCCGTGTCTATAAACATAAAAAATACTTTAAAGTGATTTATCCACAAAAATCAAGAATGGCATCACTAGCATTTGATTTAGTAGGTCAGCCTTTGCAAAATTTTAATTTGCCTCAGACAGACTTTATCAAACCTTACAATAAAAAGAAGAAAACAAGTCCTAGGAAATTGGTATATTGGAGATGAAAGGTTTATGAGCCTAGGTAAATTAGCATTGCCAAGATGACACCAATACTTAAGACAAAAAAAAATATCAACAGCATGAGAAAAACATTGGTCAATGAAGAGTCTTAGAATACATAAATATATGAACTATATTAACGAAAGGCAGAAAGAAAAAATTCTGTAAAAATTAAAGTATCATTATATATACATCTTCTGTCCAGCTGTAGTTAGTAATTCTGGGCTGTTACTTTGGTAGGCTGATTTGCAGGACCTCAGTAAGGTGACAATGCTCATCTGACACCCACAATATTGTTGTGGGACACCACCATACCACTGCAATAAAAGAATGATCTCAATATAGGACAAGTAATGTATGCAAAATTCACAGTGCATTTCCTATCAAGACCATTTTGTGCCTGAACAGTGTTGCTGCAGTCTGCTTTAGAGAAGGGGCAACTGTGTTTTCAGGATCAGAACCCTCAGTCATGTATTTATCCCTTTCTCTTAATAGGCTCTGCAGTTTCCCTTCTGATTTTATATTGGTTTTTATTCACTTTTATAAAAGCTTTTTCAGAGTGGGAAGAAGAAAATGTTGGAGGTTTGCAAGAAGACTGAGAGTGTACTGATGGCAGATCCACACAGCAGACACACTAATAGTGAGGTAGCTTTAGTCTTATGACCTTGGGGTCACTAAAAGCTGTTCAGCCCCTTCCTCAGCAGTGTGGTGCATCATATGCTGATATAGGACAGCTGAACATCTACTAACCTGGTCACAGCAGCAGCCCAAGTTCCTGCTCACTGTCAGAGTCTAGGCTGCCTTTCTCAGGCACGGGCTGTGGAGTCAGTCCCTGCAGCTTCCTCTGTGAACGCTATGGAGAGTAGAATTTTCTCAACCCCATTACTGAGGTTCACTGCATTTCTGTCACTACAAATCAGGCACATGCCAGTTTTTCTTCCTGGGACAGGTCATCATGGTTCTGAGCAGCCTTCCCCCTCCACATCTCAGAGGCTGGGACTGCACCAACCACTGCCTGTGTCATCTGTGGTCTCTGCGTCCCAGCACAGCTCTGCAAGCCAGGCATGCTGCCAGGGGGACATGGCCATATGGCCTCTGACCAAGGAGCAATTTCCATTACAGCTATACACTATTTTGCTGAGCAGCACAGACATCCCTTTAATATGGTATTATCTCTCTGCCTCTGCTGCTAGCCAGATGTTGGGAGCAAATCAGAATGAATATCCCAGTGGGCTGATCTGTAGGACACCA
Source organism: Melozone crissalis (assembly GCF_028551555.1). Lineage (NCBI taxonomy): Eukaryota > Metazoa > Chordata > Aves > Passeriformes > Passerellidae > Melozone > Melozone crissalis. The sequence goes on along the minus strand of NW_026535791.1, from coordinate 52,282,771 downwards.
GTGTGACTAAAGCTGGCACATGCTGTAGTATGAATAGAAAAGGAATGACCAAAAAACTATATGAGGTCCCAGACAATTTAGATCAGAACTCTCTTTGCTTTGATTTAGTAAACCTTATTAAAAAAAAAAAGGAAATACATGTATATACATACACATATATATATATAATAGCAGTGAACTCATAAAAACTCAAATCCTTTAGTCAGTAGGATGACAAAAATTTCAATAAGAACTCAAATAACAGGAAACAAGATAGCAAAATATGAATCAAATTGTAAATACAGTTAGGACAGCAAGTTTGAAACTCCCCCTTGTTTTGAAAAATGCTAATGAAAGGAAGGAGACAGTTTCAGACCTGGGAAGTTTCCATAATAGAATATATTGAAAACTAGGGAAGGATTTGGGGTTTCTCAGGGAAGGCTGGCTATTTTTATTAATTAGTCCACACTGTAAAAGTAAAAACAATTAGATCCACTAGAGAATATCATGAAAGAAAGGAAAACATTTAATTTGAGACAAAAAGAAATGAAGACTCATCTTTTCTAAAAAATAACCTTTTTTTCTCACAATAGCTTTAGAAAACATTTTACTACCTATATCTTACTTCAAGTCAGCTTTGTGCTTCAGAAGTCTACCAGCTGAATCAGTGGCAACTTGCAAAAAGTTGTCTCCTTTCACAAACTGGTAGAATGTAATTTGAGCTGACTCAGAACTTACAGATGACATAATAGAGAAATTTTGTTTGGTTTTTTTTTTAAATTATTGATATATTTGTGGAGGGTATTCATTTTTTATTGCAGCATATGCTTGAGAGAGAGTCTTCAAAGAGAAGTACAAGTTCAAAGGTGGATTGAAGAGTGTGCTTTCCATTTTAGAAATATTTGAAGGAAAAATATAATCTCGGCCTATCTTTTGTATGATTTTACTTTTTTTGTAATGTTAGAAGCTGCAAACTATTATTTAAAGGAGAGCAAAAATCATTATTTCATCATGAAAATTCCAAATACAAACTGGGAAAACTAAAAAATTTAAACCTTGGAAATTAGATATATGAAATCAAAATGGAAACAAGATATATATTTTATATTATAAAAATAATAGAATTTTTTTACTATAATTATAAATTATACAAAAAATTTATGTACCATTTTGGGCTCAAATATGGGAAACTAAAACTATACTGGTACAGTTATGAATGCAGTATTTGGTATAGCATTTTTGGTACATAGTATTTGGTACCCATCGGATACTGAGCAAATGAAACTGAAATTATGAAGTGGTATATAAGAAAGAATAGAGCTGCATTAGTCAACAATATTATACCGAAGGCTCCATTCTTCCACCATGGCTTTTAGTTTCTCAGCCTTAAATATTTCCTAAGATTTTTCTATTGTTTCTGCTTATTTTGCTTCTCTGTGGGTTTGCTCTTCTTCAGTGCCATCTGACCTCACTAAATACTGTTTCATAAATCACTTTCAAGAAGAAGAGGGTGAACTGTCTCTGATCTAGTTATTGTTGGCCATCTTTCAGAAAGCAGTCATCTATCCTTATTTTCAGAAATGGCATCACTACATTCAACTATCTAAACCTCCCCTTCCCTCCCTGCAATGAAAACAAACATTGACAAGAATAAGAATAAGAAACAAGGGATGGATTCCATTCAAAATTCAAATTGAAGTAGGAAATACCAATTTATTTTTTTTTAGGGAGCTCTTATTTATTAGGTACCTTATGCATAATATGCTAGTTTGATTCATGCAAAAAGTAATCAAGTGCATGGTCTTTATCAGACAATTGAGGCAATACTTATCTAGGGTTACAGCTCTAAGAGTCCTACAGACCCTTGTGCAGACCCTGTGCTCACCTGTCTCACCAGCCTTGATTCAACACACATTTTTTAGCTTAAGGAAAATAGGAAATCATACCTTCCTTGACCCGAGCAGGATAACAGCTGCTATCAGGGGTACAGATTGCTTGGCTTAGGCCCTAACCAGACAAAATGATGAAATCTGACCCAGCAAAGCTCTGGGGTAACATTTGTCTGCCAAAACTTGAACAAAGGTAAGACAATACAGGCAGAGGTGTGAAGCGTTCGAGTGTTTATATGAGTGTAGGATTGTCTAGACACTTTAAAGCAATGGTAAAATCAGCTCTAATTGCATCAAATTAAAACTGAAGTGAATGGGTGGGAGGGGTTGACAGGGCTTAGCAGCAAAACAGAAGTGAGGTTTAGTGAGACTGAATTGCTTGGTTGCTCCTGTGTAACACCTCAGCAAAAAGCTAGGAACAGTCTACTCAGCTGCAACTAAGTAAAACACTTCTGGAGGGCTTGCATGAATATTGTAAACTTCTTTTTCCTTGTAGTAAAACTGTTTCATATACAATTACCAGGTTATTGGAGAGTGATCATCCCCAGGTGGCTTTTAAAACAGGTGTGACAACGGGCACTGTAATTTATGGGAATAAGGTTAGACAAGATTACAGACAAGTCTACTGTCTGCCTCCAGCAGCACACAGGACTGTGATGCCCCAGGGAGTGGAAACAAACTCTATTAGTGCAGAAACAGCAGCCAAAACCTTAAAAATCAAGAATTTTTTTCCCCCATAAGTTTTACTTTTTCTTTAAAAAAGGATAAAAGCTATACTGGCAAAAGGACCTTTTCCTGGTAGAACTCCTAGGCCTCCTTCCAGCATAGCTCCATCAGCAAAATATATCACTTAACAGACTGAAGTGAGCCAGTAAAATTTCTAAGTCTAGACCAGTACTTGGCATTCTATTCCAAATCCAGTGTGGGGAGATGCTATGTATTCATATTAAAGTCCTAATTGGCCATGAATAAGTCATAATAATTATAAACATAATGTATCTAGACAGCATAAAACCCAGGCTTATTGCTTTGCATTTTGATATTATCTCAGTACAGCCAAGAAAAATGCCTGTGATACATCTTCTGAATGCTTTCAAAATGTGAAATCTAATTCACAAAAAGGCTGTAACATGAAATTGTACATACAACTGAGAAACAACAGCAATACTTACAACTGAATAGAGACTACATGGCAGCTACTGTTTTGTGAAGTATTTCTACACTTTTTCTTTAAAAAGAACATAAAAATTGTTTTTTAAAAAAAAGTATCCATCAAGTTCGGATTTGACCCTTAAATCATTAACCAGAAACACCTTCATTTGTTTTCTTTACCTTTTTACACGTGTTCCTGTGTCCATGTATATTATACATAGGCTATATATATTTATATGCCATATAAATATAGGCAGTTCTAGAAAGGTACAAACAAGTCTTCTCTCCTGTGAGACACTTATGTTCTTTCCTAAAACACAGGGTGCTGTAGGACTGTCCTAGGTAACCTAAAATATTGTTGTAATCCGCATCTATCTATGCTCAAATTGCTACCATCTCTTGAAGGCCCACTCCACGGATAAAAACTTTCCTTTCTTTTCAGAAATACACAAGTATCAATTAAGAAGGATGATTTGTCCCTTCACACCAGGAGAACTCATCATTTTAAAACACATGGTTAAATCCCACATCTCATCCAGTCCCAAATCTTCTGCCTGAGGGATTGCCTATGTAACACAGGAGCTAAAATGAGCAGTAATGTAACATATAGGTCAAAGCAAATATTAGCATAAGAGGTCAGTAATTTAAATTCAGTTCATAGGCAGTTCTTGTGGTAGTGAATGATGCAGATACAGGTTCACTAGACTAGACTGAGACAACATGAAGTTTGCTTGAAGATCCACCAAGGAAAGATCAAATGGAAGTCATAAGGCCCTGCTGGAAGTTGAACTCATACTGTGGTATAGGCACAGTTTAGCTGTGAAAATTTCACACCAAGTTTTGTAGTGTTTCACATGCCAAAAGTTAGGCACAAGAGCTAACATCAGTGTCCATAGATCCTATTGTAACTGTTCTTATTTTTAGAAGAAGAGGCACACAGATTTGTCAACAACTGACACTGCAGTTTCCACAAGAAAAACCAATGAAGATCTAAGCCTGCTGAACTGATTGTCTGGAGATACACTTGTTGAATGCACTCTTTCAATGGCTTTAGAAAAATTGAGGGAGCAAATCCAGCAAGTACCAGTGAAATAATCTGTTTTCACAACCCTGTCCTAGTTTGTCCCCTTTTCATTTGGCATTACCTCTATGCTTCCTTCTTTTCAATCTGCATTTTTTTCCCTGATTGTTTTCCCAGGGAGTGTCAGGCTAGCAAGAAGCACACACTTGCAGTGCATTTACATAATGTAACATGAACTCTTTCTCTTGTCAATGCCAGTGATTCAAGACAAGAGTCTCAATGCACAGCTTGCCAGTCCCTCTGCTTCTTCAGACAAATTCTGAATTGTGTGTTCTAACATACCAAAAATATATTTACACATTATTTCTACTTTGTAAAGCAAAGCAAACAGCCAAGTATGGATTTCTTTTTCCCCGTGGGGAGAAGTGGTTGAAAAAGGATATTTTTTAGAAAAACAATTCTTAAATTTAAGTAATTCACAGACCCCTGTCTTTAGCTCAGCACTCTTACCATTGACATTTTCCAGTAAACATAAGGTCCTTGATTGATATGTGATGGAAAAACTCATGACTTACTAAGGCTCAAGCACTTTCCCATGTTGACAGGCAGGTAATAAGTATAACCCTGACAAGGAGCAGGAGTGATGGCTGTCAGCAGGAAAGGCAAGAACCAGGAAAGCTGAAGGCTTAAGGGGAGGCATGTTAGGAAAAAAAGCAAAGTGAAGTCAGTCTTGTGACAGGTATCAGCAAATGCGGAAGAAAATGGGTCTCAGGAGAAACTGGAGTAAAATAAACTTTTCTGCGGAAAACTCAGGATGGTGTGGTTGTTTTTATAACATGCACCACAGTACCTCTGTGGTGTAGGCATAGTTTACCTGTGGAATTTGCACACCAAATTCTGTAGCACTTCACATGTTAGGCACAACAGCCAACCATTAGCAATGCTCTTATGTGATGCAGGCCTGAAGGCACTGGAACATTGCCCTTATGAGGCCTCCAAAGACACAGCCCCTGGGGCTGAGGAACAAAAGAAAAGGGTGCTGCCTAAAGAGACTTTGTGATGAAATAGGCTGCACTTCACCATATAGGTTGATTATGCTTGACTTCTTGAGATAGGATGAAGTGAAAAGAACCCGTTGAAGAAACTAAGCAGAAAAAATAAGGGAAATGGCAAAGCTAAAACACCTGCTGTAAGTAAGCTCAAAGGAGTTAGAAAGGCAAAAGCTAGAATAATAACAGAGAGCAAACCACCCAGTCTGCCTTGCTAGTTAATTGAGTGGATTACTCAGCACAGAGGATAAAAAAGCATTTTAAATCTTGAGGAGACTGGAAAGAGACACTCGACTGAAGCAGATGTCAGAAGAAAAATGTCATGCTGGCAAACAGCCACAGAAAGATAGGAAAAAACCCAAACAAACAAACAAACAAACAAAAATGAAGGAAAAAAATACAACCATTCTTTCTTCTACCCATTAAGATAACTGGGGAAGAGTGGCTGGGAAACATCTCAACTTTCTTCATGCAGTTTTGTTCTTTATTCCCTCTTCTAATGACATTATTCTGTGTACTCTTCACTAATTGGCCTGTACCTCTCAAAAACAAGCAGGCTATGAATTTCTGCAGATGTCTGTATTTTGAAGGAGGGAACAAGGAGGGCTACATGCTGTACAGGTGCCAAAGCCACACTGGTGTTTGCCCATTCATGCAGCTTGAGAGAGACGGCAGGGCTCCACCACACACTTCATTTCTGACTTGTGACAAAGAGGCAAACAGCTGCCTCTGCCCAGAAACTTCATGAGAGGGCTTTCTCTCCCCCAAAATAGCCTCCTTACTGGAAACTGCTGATTCCAAAAGCAAACACAGAAAGCTGCTGGAATTAAGTTACGTGTGCTTTTGAAATGCTGTGTTTTTCAAATAATTTTTACATGATATTTTATTGCTTTTTCTAGTGTTTTCCAGCACAGTTTTGTTTTAAGCAAAGGTTTTACGTTGCTTATCATTTATGGTAATGACATGCTCAGTAAAATATTTGTTTCAAAAACCATTTAAAGGTCGTGAAAAGTCTTTCCACAGAAAATTAGAAGATTCTTTTGCATCACTGACTGATTTTCTTTATTAGGGATAAGTGCTAGCTGGCTTTCTGAACTTTCACTCAGATTGCTTTCCCCCCTTCCCTAGCAAGGCTAGAAGCACAATTCTTTAACAAATGACCTGGGTTTTTTGGATTTCAGGAGTATTATTGCACCCTGAGCTAGTTCCCAGTCCCTGGGAAAAACTTGTGGAAATTTCTGGTGTTTTCTGTCTTGCATATGGATTTCTTTCACAGCTTCTCTAGTGAGAAATGCCTTTGATGAGAATGGTGCTGCTGAATTCAGTTATCAATTCCATATAGGTACATTTAGATATAAGAATCAGGGAAAATTTCATACAATGTGGTATTCAGCAATTCAAGGTACTCTTTTTTTTGGTTTCCATGAAAAGGAAATGGGAATTTTATGCTATGTGGAGCTGTGGCAAGCTTTAATAGATTTCTGTTCTGGAATCCTGCTCCAGAAAAAATGGAAGTAGCCTGTGTTATCCAAAGTATAATTATCATGAAGATACAAAGAATATGTCTCATTAATCAGAAGTCCAAATTATGTCTGCTAGTCTGTATTCTGCAGTCTCTGCAAGTGGATGTTTACAAGTTAGTATCACTACTTAATGGCAGAATAAAAAAAAAAAAAAATAGCTGTTTTTTATTAGAACTGAAAGATGCTACTTTTGACCACACTTCTAAGCTAAACTATGGCCATCTAGGAGACTGTGGAAAATATTTTTCCCTCCTGAAGAAGAAATGAGTGGTTTTTTTTCCAATCCCTTGTTACTGGCATACACCATACTGTTAGCACTGCTCTCTGGAACATTCAGGTTTAGAAAGTTATGATTCACTTTAGCCCCAGTAGTTTTACGTGTACTGTGGTGTGTTACAACATTTTGCAATGAGGAATTTCCCCCAGAGCTGCAGTCTTCCTTCCATCCCTCCCTCAAGAGTCCAAATGAGCCATGGGCCTTGCATTAGAGGTCAGACCACTCCTATATACCTTTTCCCATCTTTTATTTCAACATAACTTCTCTGAATTTATGTATTAAGCAGAAGAAAATTGTATTTGTAAGTATCTATAACTCTCACTAACTAATTAAATTATGTAGTTTGAATGTTGCCAGCAAGTTTATCACCTCTCAAATAACCAGTCCCCCATACTAGACATCAGCGAGAAAAATTAATAACATGGTCAAGGGTTTCAAAGTAAATGTTACTTTTTGTAGGCTTAAAATCACAACCATGACTCCCAACAACCCCTTCTCATTACAGTGGCAGTCAGATAAATCCTGAGAATGAAGAGACAGAGAAAATATGTGCTCATGTGCTCATTGCAAGTAACAACAGGAAGGCTGACTTGATCCCTCATAAGGTCAACATCCACTTCACGCCAAGACAATTTTGCTTAAAATATCAGAAGCCAAAATATTGCTGAAATGAGATTTATATGTAATAACTGAGCCTTGAGCTGTCATCCCAAAACAAATGCATCATTTTCCTCCCATCAAAGAGCACAAACTTTGCCCAAATGTTCCAACTACAAGGGTGTGGGCAGAAAAATTGCCAGATAAAATTGGTTCTCTAACTGCTTCTGTTTAGCATATCAATCTATGGTATAACTTCAAAGGCTACATTTAAATAAACTTCTATATAACTTCTGTTAACTGGCAGGAGTGGATAGAGTAAAATGCAGCAGCTGGAGTTGTATAACCTGTGCCTGAAGTCATCCTAACATGAAGGGTAGACTCTGGAAAGGGAAGTCATTCCTACAGCATCAGGTTAGTCATCTCTCTTTTGATTATCACAAATAGCAAGTTTCTGGTCGTTCTCTAACTTTTATGAGCCTACCAGAAGAGGTAAATTGACTAAAATGGATCCTGATTGATGTCCTTGCCAGTGTTCATTTTGCTTTAAAATCCCACAGAAATCTTTTCATACTATCAGATCACTGTCTGGGGATCACAATGGGCCTAAGTTTGTTAGTGAAGCTTTACAAGTGTTTCCTGCTTTTTTTTTTTCCTAACTGCTTTCTATGTGGTCTTTAATGTTGAAATTATGAGGATTAATGTCCTAGGTCAACTCCTTTTAATGAAACTTGTTTTATTCCATGTGTACACACTGGGATGGATGAAGACCTCTATTTTTACACTTGGAAAATCACAATAAGACAATTTGAACTATTTATTTAAAGTCAATATATTAAAAGCCTCTGTCTAGTAATTATTTCTATTAATTTATTCAACCAAATATATATATATATATATATATATATATATATATATTTGTGCATGTATGTGTATATATATTTATATACCTATGTAAGCTATATATCTTATATATCTCAGCTGAACTGTACCTGGAAATTGCCTAATCAGATTGAAAGAATTATTCAAATTAAACTAATTGACAAACATGGACTTTGACAAGCATCACAGTGATGAAAGCACTGGAAAAACACTGACCTATGACACTTGGGGGAATCTTGCTGTAGGGTTTTGTTGTAATAATTTCTGCAAAAATATTTTTCTGTTTTTCACTTCTGCATTCTGGACTACTCTGAAATTTTCAGCTTCTCATTTCCTGAGTCATTCTTCATTCTCTCTTGCATCCGGTGAAAGGAGAGAGAAATTTTCTGCTATTTCCCTTCCTAGAAGAAATAGGCATCTAACAGTTTTCTGATTCAACCCCAAAACCCACACCCAGCTGGTAGCCTCATTTTTCTCTTTTTTTCCTCCCTATTATTCAAATGGCCTAGCTTAGTGTCTCTCACTTCCAATTACAGAAAACATTTCTTTTCCTCACACTTTCATCCAGAGAAAAGTAAGCAGCTCAGCAGCACCACTCAGCCACCATGCTATGGCATATTTCCATTTGCCACAGATTATAATGAATTTTTTTCTGCTTTCTTGTGACCAGTATCAACACTGTTGGAATTTTTTGCTTATTTTTAGTTATGAACAGTCTGTATCTCAAAGCTGAATATTTAAAAATGGCTGTTCATCTATTTTTTTCCTGCTGATCTCCATACTTGTGTCATTTTAATTCTCCTGAAAAACTGTGAAAAATAGAAATGATCTTCCAAAATGTTTCTCTTTTAGATGTCTGATAGTGGAAAATCTAAAAAAGTTAATAAGCACAATACTGAGATTTCCTTTTGAACAAAAACCACCAGAAGAACAAAAGGGATCCTGAAGTGCTGCTATATACTTTCCAGTGACTGGCACCACTCAGCAGAAGGGCTGTTTGTGAGTTTGCTACATTTTCCTTTGCATTTAGTACTTTGTCTCATGCAAACCTACTAGAAATATCCATTCACTTTAATTTGGTTTGGCTGCAAACACAGTAATGTGTTTTGAAATCTGACTAAATGATTATAAACATTGACTAACGATTAACAGCAGCACACTGAATCAGAGAGGTGTCTAATGATAAACATCTGTTCCTGTTTAGCTCCTTCATTAATGATCCCCAAAAGGGAGAAATCAGCATGCAGATGACAGCAATTTACCCTAACTAGCATATGCAGAGGAATGATACAAAGGTGCACAAACAGGGCAGAAACACTGGCAGAAGATAATTACATGGGATGCAATTTGTAAAGATGTAATTCTGGGATGAGAAGAAAAATTGTATAATCCAGTATGTGTACATATATATATATATACATATATATAGTACATCCTCAGTGGGAGGAAGGAGTGGTAAAGCCAGGGAAAATAAAAGTGACTTCCAGGATAGCCTACTGAAGAAAGTGTATTATTTTTTAACAAATTGCACTAGGAGATGGACAATGAAAGCAACAGAGCCCTTTCTATCTGTCTTATTTAGAACAAATTTTGTCGTGGTCTAGTTTATGGAGAGAAAGGCCTGCAAATTATTGAAAAGATATAATGAGTTCAGAAAAGAGTGAGAATAACTCTTATGGAAAGAGACAATTTTGATAGTCTCCTTCTTTCCAACTGGATGCCAGTAATTGAAGAAATTTACTTTTTTAGCCTTCACAAGTATAAAATGAAGTATTACACTTTTTTCCAGCTTGTTCCTACAGCTTTATCATATCCTATAGCTTATCTACTTTATTTTCCTATGAAGGAGAATAAATGGTTCCTTATGTACAGGAATTTTTGAAAGGTAGAGCCTTTAAAAGCTTTTCGAAGGCAGATTTTTCCCTCCATTGTTACATTGCAATGTTAAAAAGATCTCTCCTAAAGTCCGCTTTTATTCAGTCCTATTTTCTGCACTATAAAAAGAATGATCAACAGGATAGGCTTCACATTTCTCATAAAATATTTTGCAGCACAACTTTTTTTCTGAAGAGCCCTGAATTTCTCTGGCAATTCACCTATGTCACTGACATACAGTTGCTTTTATTGGCTCAGGAGATTTTTTCATAAATAGCAACCACATACAGGATTTTAATATAGAACCAAAATTACTGTTATGCACTTTTGTGCTCTTTGTTGCCTCTGAAAATCTGCACTTTATAAATCTGAGGGATTTTTTATTTCTTTAACTGTCTTTAATCTTTCCAGTGCTCTAAGCTTCCATATGTTGGTAACCATAGATGTAATTTTCCTACAGGTACTTTCTAATATTTGTTTAAGATGGAAAAAACCTAAATGTGACAAAATTATACCCTTAAAGAATTTTGTTCTATTTCTTTCAAAAACACTTGCATTTGAAAACAAAATGGTATGTCTCGGGGAAAATCCAGAAATGCCAAAAATAGTCACACAAAGTTCCCATAACATGACAGAAAATTTGGGTTATATGATTGAAGTCCATAATGACAAAATAAATGGGTAGTGAAATTTTCTCTATTGCTATTAGGAAAAATTAGGAAATAGTGGTAGCAGCACCAAGCCTGTGTGAGTTCAAAAAAGCATTTGGACAAGCTCTTAGGCTGATGGTGTGATTCTTGGAGCATCCTGTGCAGGGCCAGGAGGTGGACTCAATGTTCCTGATGGTTCTCTTGCAACTCAGCATAATCTGTGATTCTATGATTCTATAATAAAAACATTTAAAAGCCTCAGGCTGTGAAAACAATGAAAGCTCTGTCACATTTAAAGTTGGCACCTTATTTCTCCAGGGACAAATTACCTGCTGGCATGGGCTGGCTCAGATCCACAGAGACTGAATTGTCAAAATCTGACCCTGCAGTTTCTACTTCTCTCCTTTCTCAGGAGCAAATGAACTCAATGACAGGGGACTGGCACTTTGCTTAGAAATAGTTATGTTTGCCTATGTTATTTGTTTTTATTGTTTCTTTTGTTTATTGCAGATCCTGTGATCCAACCACACAGATCTAAGCATATTTTGCAGTATAGAGTCCACTGCACTCCCCACAGATGTGGCCAACGTGAGGTGTAGTCAGGAACAAAGCATTCCTTTTTTCCAGTGCCAAAGAAAACATGGAAAACTCAATCATATGTGGGTATGTGCCATAGCCTTTCCTCCAAAACCACTGCTAGTACTTTTCTGGCTCTGCTTTTTGGGCTATAGGCAGTAGTCAGCCACCTGTGGTTTAAATGAGCTTGTTTTCTGCTGCACTGGAACAGAACAAAGACAAGCTCTCAGTGCCACTTTAGCTGAGGGGCATTAACAGATGAGCCCCAGCTGCAGGCAATTTCTGCATAACTTTGCCCAAACTGCATGGAGAATAGGTATTCAGCTCCTTACCCACTCAGAGAGAGCAAGAAGTGACATGATAACAAGGGCCAGTGTCTGCACTTGTTTTATGTATGTAGGTGATACTTATATATCCCTTTTGTGAGTAATGAGCAAATTACACTTTCATCATTTATTGTCCAAAACATTGCAATTCTACTTGCACAAGAGCTAGAAATGCATCTCTTTAAAACATCTTCCTCTCCTTTTGCTGTCAGCTTACACTTAACCAGACACATGAATCTATAGAAAAGCAGTGATCCTATCCTCACAAGAAGAGCTGGCAGCTACCTGACCCTGTCTTGTAATTAGAGGTGTTTGCTTATTTCTTTCTGTTGCAGCACATCATGATAATAGGCATGATCTTTAAGTGACCCTTCATCCCATCCTCCTCTGTTCCTTCTGCCCCAGTTCACAGTTGGAAACTTTAGGTTCTTTTCTAGGCTTAGACTGGGTCTAGATCAAGATTAACAATCTTATATTGACACAATTCTGTCAGTCCTGGAACACTGCATGTACTGCTTGAGTAACTCCACATTTTAACCCCTTTCCTTAGGGATTCAGCTTCTTTCCAGCTCTCAATTCTCTGTGACATCTGGCTGTCATAGTTTGTGGCCTAAAATGTACACATTAAAACTATTTCTGTGTGTACAAATCTATCTTAAACCATTACACTCAAAGCAGCTTCCAGGGACAAAGTTACAAGTGCGGAATACAGTTTCAGGTGGGAAATAATTCTAGAACAAAACATTTATCTGTTTATTTTCTCACATATTTCATATTTTTATTACTTCATGTCACTGCTATGACAGAAAAAGAAGTCCTTTTTCTGCTGTGACAGAAAAAGAAGTCCAATATTCCTAATGGCATACTGGTGTATGCCATTAGGAAAATTTTTTTACATGTTTAAAAATATGTTTCCAATGCCATATCCTCTTTCTAATGAAAGTTTTCACATGCTGTTGCTGATTTTGTTTTGGTTTTATTGCAGCCAGCTTGCTTTCTCTGGAAATATTTGCATGCTGTACATTTCCAGACACCTGATCTGAAATCTGATAACCAGTTACTATTGGTAACTACTACACTGAAATTTCAGATTTTAAAATTGTCACAGTGTTAATCTAATTATTCTTATTTTTTAACATGGGAAGATTAGGAAATTACAATTTAGTTGCTGGACTGTGTCTTTTCACATTATTCTGATATTTACAGCAAAGAGATGTAATTGGTGACACTAACAAAGTTGTGCTTAATACATTTTAACAGAGAAGTGCTCTTTCATAAATTCAAAGCACATTTTTAACAAAATAGCTCTTAGTTGTCAATGAAAGGCAAATCACTTCATGTGAAGCTTATGTCAATGCACTGCTTGTAAAAGAACTAAATCTGAGCAAGGTACTTTCTACAAAGGAGAAATGCAAATATCCCAACTACCTCAAGAGATAATTAATCTTAAAAATATTCAGATGACAGACAGCTGGGAAGCACTACTTCAACTTAGTATCAAAAGACCTATTGTGGTAAATCACAAATCATAACAGTAATGGAGAAGCATCATAAATGAAGCTGTGGACAGACAGAGGAATTAGGATACCAGATTTTCCTGATTCTTTGTCCTTTTCCTAAAACTCAATCAAAATTTATACACGTGAATAGTTTTCTATGATCTGTGGTATTTCCTTCATGCAGAACCAGCTAATGATGGGTATTTGTGATTTAAAGGACTCAACTTCTGTATGAGTGACACAGACACTGCACATTCCCTGAGACAGCATGATGGAGGAATCTGGGAAGGGAGAGAATCTTATATGCTGTTTGTGTAAAGAAGAAAATCTCATTCTTCAGGATTGGTTATTTTACTCCTAGAGATGTATTTCACAAAATTCCTCCTTCTGCTAGTGAATAACATAGTTTGCCTATGAAGTACTCTGCCACCTATCTGTATGAACAGCAGTAAATTATAAAAGATCATTATTGTTCTTTAAGAGAAAAAAATGCTCTATGCTTGTAGTTTCTGTTGGCAATGAATACTTCCTGGAGCATGTCGTATTATGCCTGAAAACCATTTTCTGAATCAGTGAAAAGTATCAGACTGGAAAAATTTCATTTTACTTAACTGGCTAGCACTGACTTAATTCTTACTCACTAGGAGTCCAATTTGCCTTGACGTAACACCTATTTCCAGTAAAGAGACCATCAGAATTGCTGCTGCCCAGAAATGAGGACTGAATTGCACAGTATTGTGTGAATAATTCTTCATTTTACTTTGTAAGGTTTAGTGCAGTGTATCCTGCATTTGACTATGTTAACTGTATATGGCTGTATGTTCTGAGTTTATATAGGACTCACTGGACTAAATTCACTGTTTTACACAGTTTGAATTGCCTTAGTAAAGCAAACCAGCCCTAAAGCTACTCATTTAACCTAGCAGTTAAGACCTGCCTTTGACCATTTTCGACATGTGAAATCAACAAAAGCAGTCAAAGCATCCAGGTAGATCCAGACCAGAATCTCCCTTCATACAGAGGTGATTTCAAAGGCAAGGCAATCCCATTATGGATAATAAGCCAATATAGATAGCACATGAAGACACCAAAGAAGGAAACTGGTTTTAAGACAGCAGCACACAGTCATACCCACCAGCAAAGATCATTCAAACAGGACCTGTACTTCCCTCTACAAGTATTTGCCTTCTGCTCTTTAACTCCAGCTTACTTAATGCAGACCTGATTTAGAATAACTCAAGCAGAGGAATTAAACTACTTTAAATTAAGATTTTTTTTTTTGGACAGAAGAAAAGAAACAGTGAAGTGCATGAAGGAAGTATGGGTCTTCTTGTTTTCCCCGTGCCCCTCTTGCAAGTTGCATTTCAACCTGCCAGTAGGGCTATGTAGAGACTGGACTAGATATTTTTAAAATGATCCTGTGATATTTTCTCATAGAAAATAACAAAGAACTTGAATAGTTTTAAAAAAAAAATTACTGCTATCAAAGTGGCTCACTGAAAAAAAGATTTGACCTATAGCTAAGTTTCTATTACTTTCTACAGTATAATTATTACAGATAATAGCAGAGGATGTAATTTGAGGTGAAACTTCTGACTGAACCACCAAGTTTAGTGAAGTTAAAAATGAAGTCTGGATTTTATAAATAAAGTTTTAAAACCACACTGCTATTAGAAATTTCAGGGGAAGACAGAACAATCATGTTCTTGTGCCATTTTTCCTTGTATTCATAAGGGAACGGAATTCAAGGCATTGCCATCCTAGTAAAATTCACAGTGAAGAAAAAAAAATTTGTCTTGGTGATTTTTTTGAAAGATTTTCTTGGAATGTTTTTATTATTTGCAGGAAGAATTAAGGTTCCCTTACATGGAAGATTTTTAACTTATTTTTGAAATGGGCAACTTTTTCTTTCTATTGTCCAATTTAGGCTTTAATTTCCCTCAAACCAACGTTCTTGTAGTTGGTCTACAAAAGTAGTTGGGTTTTTTTTTTAAGAAAGACTGAAACTACATCACACAAATTATTTTGGGTAGATGTTTTGTTCAACACTTCTCTGATCGGGCAAGAACTGTAAGAAATGTTGCTGAGATTCTTATTGAACTCTTCATAATGTTTTCCACTCTGTATCTCAGCATGTGAGGCATTGTTCACATTGCCTGAAATGCTGTCCACAGATGCAGCTTCAATAATGCACCCAGCTCTTCCTTAGCCCAAGAGTTTTGTCATTCACAGGAAATGCATCCTAACATTTCAACCCTGAAAGCAATGGGGAACCAAAAACATATCCAAAATACAGCTCTTTGAAGTAGAACAAAACAAACAGTAATATCCAGCTACATCTGAGAGCAGGAGTAAAGGCGCTAATTTAAAACAAAAGTGATCTTTTTGTCCTTCCTGTTGTCTTTACAGTGCAGGTAAAATATGAGATATGGCTCTCTGAATTCTACTGATATAGCATCTGTGATTGCCTTAAAGAGCTACCAACAGCTTGCTCAGCCCCTTTGGGGATTTTCCTTCATGATTCATATAAATGAATGTGTGGCAACTGCATGAAAGAGTGTGAACTCTTGAGATGCTGTAAAACCATTGATGCACTTGGGTAGCTTGGAAGCCCACCACAGTGACTGATGCATTTTTAAACGACAAGCTTTAATTTAATTAATTAGGATTTTCTCCTGCAACTACTTATCAAAATATTTTTATATGTAGCAAATTAATGACATTAATTAGATAAGAGTATTTAATCAATTTTATCAACAAATCTGAGAAGATAATCTGGCCTAGTGTTATAACTGAACCACAGAGATTCTGTCTGAAAACAAAGCAAGGCACTTTTATTCACTGGGAATGCACTAAGTGGCAAATTGTATTGGCAATAAAATAGAGATTTTTACAACTAAGTAAACCTCTTGTATATAAATTGTGTTCAGAAAAGTTATTTTTAAAACCAAAGATTATAGCAAATAATTTTTGGAGTTTCTGGCTCATTTCTGTTAAAAAATCCATGGAGTTAAATTCATTGTGGCTGCCAATGTCTTTCTTACCTAGAAAATTTCAAATTTATTTCTATGCACATTTTTTAGTTTTTATTTTTACAATTACATGACATTATTATACACTACATGAAAGGGGATAGCTGTAACTGTATTTTCTTAATAGAGTATTTTCTCATTATTTTCTTTATAGAACTGTGCATACATAAATACAAAGTACCACTTTTCAATTTGCAGAGGATCTTCTTATCCTAGTCTAACTGTACCAACAAATCTTATCCAAAACTAGACTCTTTAAATTCTAGCAGCAAAGAACAACTTATCCAATGAAAATACTTGCTTTATTCTTTTCTCTTCCTAACAAGTGTGAGACAAATCACCAGTGACTTCCAAGGAGATCATTATGAATGATATATAGATTCTTTTATGGAATTCTTTAAAATCACATCTAAGTAGCCAGACAGATGAAAATGATCAAGAAATTCAAGCAATAAATTTGAGGATTTTTTTCTGATTATTTTAGCCATTATTTGCATATGTTAAAGTGATCTAGAATATAAAAACTTCAATTCTGCTTTTTTTGGTTTACTTGCCTCAAATGTCAGCAATGCTTTGAATCAATAGCGAATATTTATTTATGGTTTATATTAATATGAAGGAGGGTTTTTTTTGACACTCAGTATTAAGTGGCATATGCCAGGTTTCTCCATACTATGGAAAGAAAGTATTTCTAATAACATCTGAATAAAAATTCAGACTATTTAGCAAGCATGAAGAATTTTTACAAGAGTGTTCAGTAGGCCTAAGATGATTTTTGAAAGCAGAATTCAACTCCTAAATGGCTTCTGAGTTCTCACTTTCTTCATCACATTAGAAGTAAACAGAAGACTTTGACTGCTGATTATGAGTGTCATGTTATTATTTTGATTGGTAAAGGGCTCAGTTCATAGCTGTCATAATGATATAAACTTCAGCTCAACTGTGTGCTAAGTGTAAAAAAACTGTAGAAGTGCTGTAAGGGTACAAAAAGCATGACAACAGGTGATAGTGAACTACAAATGTAAGCATGTTAATAAAAGTCTTCATGTTTATAAAATATATTTAAAAGAATAAATCTATTAAGGGCAATATAGTGCCAATGTGTGAGTTGTCTGATGCATCTCTGTGGTGATTTGGGTATTTACTCATCTTTTTTATTTCCTTTTTCTGTTATTCTTAGTTTTTTTCTTATACCTATCCAGTTCAAATATGATAGAAATTTGCTACACAGTATGAGGCTATGCTCTCTTTTCTTGCAATATTATTGATATTCTGACTTAATGATACTGAGTAAAATTTAGCTCCTCTCTAGAATAATAGAATTATGCAGCTTAGAAGGACTCCAGGAGATCTTCCAATACTGCAAATAATTTTTGCAAGTTTACACTGGGATTTTTTCTTTTGATGCACCTAAATGAATGTGTTCCATCAAATTCAGATGAGATTGAATGAGCCAGGAAGTATTTTGCTTTTTCAAAACCTCAGGCATTATGTTTTGGTTTTTCAAGTACAAAACCACCCCATGTTTTGGTATTGAATCATCAATCCAAAGGAAACAATGAAAGAGAAGAGCGGCAATTATTGCAGCAAAATTATAAGAATTATTTGCCTTGCTATTGGCTGGGGATTTGTTTGAATATAAAAGTTAAACTATCATTTTTTTTCCTATGTTCCTAAAAAAAAGTTGGAGAGTATTTTTGATTTCTCCAGTCTTTTAATTAAAATATATGTTGTGGTTATTGTTATGGACAATACCTGACATAGAAGTTTCAGAAGTAATGGGTTTGACATTTGCCCAGGCTCAAACTCCAAATACTTTACAGTGTACAGAAAAATCATAGAACCATGAATCAAAGAATACCAGGTTGGAAGGGACTTCAAGGATCATCTGGTGCAAACTTTGTTGGCAAAAGTACAATCCTGACAAGAATGTTCAGCACCCTGTCCATCTAAATCCTAAAAGTTTGCAGTGTTGGAGAGTCCACTACTTCCTTGGGGAGAGTATTCCAATGGCCGATGTTCTCTTTGTGAAAAATTTTCCTTTTCTGTCTAATCAGAATCTCTCCAGGAGTAACTTTCATCATTGGCTTTGATCTTTTCAGAAAAGAAAGCCTCTACCTTCCTCACAGCTATGTGTTAAATACTGATGGCGATAAAGGTCTCCCCTGAGCCTTCTTTTCTCAGGGCTGAACAAACCCAGTTACCTCAGCCTTTCATCACATAGGAGGCTTTTCAATCCTTTGATCATCTTTGTGGCCCTTCTTTGGACCCTCTCCAACCTGTCCACATCTCTTTTGTAGAGCAGCAGCCAAAACTGAGCTCAGTATTCCAAGTGTGGCCTAACAAGTGCTGAGCAGGGTGGGATAATGGTTCTTTTATCTGTGCTGGTGAAACCCTCATTGAGCCAACCCAGTGTCCTGCTGTCTTGCTTTGCCACAGCAGCATGTTGGTCACTCACATGGGACTTGTTTTCCACAAAGAGCCCTTCCCACAGATATTCTTCCCTGCTGGGTAGACCCCATCCTGTGCTGTTCCCATGGATTATGTTTTCCCAGGTGGAAGACATTGACCTTGTCCTTGCTGAACTTCACAGGGTTCTTGTTAGCCCATTTCTCCAGCCTGTCCAGGTCTTTCTGCGGGAAGGCTCTCCCTTCCAAAGTGTCAACTTCCCTTCTCAGTTTGGTATCATTGGCAAACTTTGTCAGGGTACATTTGATCCCATCTTCCAGATCATTTATGAAGACACTGGACCCAATACTGACCACTGGGAGACCCCACTTGTGACCTGTTGACAGTTTGAAATGAAACAATTTACTGCCACCCTCCATGTGGTGTCCATCAGCCAATTCCCCACCCATTGCACAGACTACTTGTCTAGATGGTAAGGCAAAGAAAAATGTCTTTTTTGTGCTGCCTAACCCAACGAAATTATCTCTTGGTAATTTATTCTGATAGAGTTTCAATAAATTCTTGTCTGGTTGGAGTTAATGACAAACACAGCTGTGCATTCTGGACCTCAAATATGAACTTGAGAACGAGTAATGCATTTTTTTAAGGAACGATCTAACGGCAAATATCGAAGGGGCAAAAGGACTTCCACATTGTAACTTGTAATATTTCTGGAAAAATAGTTTTTTACGTGTAAAGTGTATGAAAAGGCAGGAAAAGGTTCTAGGCATTTTTGAAAATGTGACCTGCTATATTTGGGAACAGACGCTTAAAAGAATCTGTTTTCTGTTTTGCTAGTCTTGGTAATAATTTTCAAAAAGGAAAAACTAATTGCACCTACAAACTTGAAGCTAATCAGCTGTCACCCTGCTGGGCATCATAAATGAAAACAGTTTCATAATGAGAAAACAGATCAAAACATGTTTCACTTCTGGTGACTGCAAATACAAAGAAATCAGTCATTAGAGGTAACAGTCTTCTGGGTAAGAAATACCTTTATGAGGGTAAATAAGCTTGAAAGTTCCCTATTTCAAAGCTGAAGCGGGCAAAAGAAGAGAGAAAGAAGTGGAAAGTTGAAATCTCTTCTTCCTCTGGGTGTGCCAGGATGTACGGAGCTGGCTGCTGACCAGGGCTGATCTGGTAGCTGGCACAGCACACAAGACAACCTCCTTACTTCTCCTAACCTTTACAGCAGCAAAAAACAACCTACTCACAAGGCAGAAGCAGCCTGGAGAATGTGTTCTGGCTTGGAGGCAAGAAAACACATCTCACACACTCCATTCCCATTCTTCAGTCTGCCATTCCCATGTGTCTTCCCTGTGTCCCTTTATTGGCCTCAAACTACTCCCCATGGAGGAGGAAGGTAAGGACAGCTCTGCCATTTTAGGACCTCTCCTTGTGGATGAGCTTTGTGTACCCACACAAAATTACTGGCATGCCTCTTTCCAATGTAACAGTAACACATATAGATCTCTGGTGAATTTTGAAGAAGCCACATTCATAAATAATTTGGTTTCTCCCTGGCAAAGTTGACTGAAATGTAGGATTTCCTGCTTCCTCACCCAACAAATACAGACTTAATGTTATGTTTCTTTCCTAATTTATATTTCTACAAGTACTTGCACTAATTTACATCTGCCTGTGGGTTGAGCCTGGGTGCTTCAGCTGCTGGATAAAGATTGGCTAAAGATCCAAAGCGAACACCTCTTTTTTTTGCAGCCCTGCTCCCTGCTCTGAAGTTAATTCAGAGCCGACTGAAAGCAAACCACTGTCCTGCCAGTGCTATTTCAGTTTTAAGGGTGTCCAGGATTTAAACCCAGACCTGGATCCAAACTTCCTAAATGGCTTCCATATTTTTAATTGAACAAATCATAACCTTGGATTCAGAAACCCTCAACAATTTCACATTATTCCAAAGGGATTTTACTGAAACGTTACAAAACTAGCTTTTGGTGTATTTTGGCAAAGAGAATAAAGTGAAAATTCAGCCAGTGAATAATTTGTTGTGGGATAGAGAAAGCAGGATGCTGGCAGACAACTTCCTCACAAATCTTGACACGTAAAATAGGATTTCTATTGCAACAGGTGTGTAGGGTGGAAAATTAGGTCAGACAAGATTTTCTCCTCTGTGTGCAATCACTGCTGACAGGCATATGTCTCCCAGAAGACCTAGGGAGCCAGATATTGCTCCACTATTGTTCTGAGTCTCAGGACTGCTACAGAATTAGCTATTGCCTCAACCACTTTTAGGTCATGGTTCACTTTTAGACATGGTTCCAGTTTTTTATGGACATAACTGCACTTAAAACACCCATAAAAGCAGGGAATTACAAAATAGTGGTTTCTGTGGAAAGCACTGCATGGAGCATATCTTATCTTGTTTTTCCTTTCTGTCTCAAGGTTTTATGTCTTTTCTTCATGTTGATTGCTATGTTTATAAAGAACATCCATACAACTTTCCAATACTTTTATTTTTGGTTTAAGTTCATATGTTCAAGGACAAAGGCAATAGCTGTCAGCTGAATATTTTCTTCCAGTTAATGAATTCTTATTTGGTTTCCCATTTTTTTCTTTTGCATATTATTTCAAAGTCTTATGATGCAGTAACAACTATATTTAGCTCAGTTTTACTAGCCCTGTGACTTCCCAATCTAACAGCCAACTTGCCAGCAGACCAATTAGGAAAATCTAAAGATGAGAAATAAAAGGGGGACAAAATATCTGTATGTAGTTATCTGCTACATGGTACGGATCTTACTGAACATATTTATTGTTTCTGTAACTCTACCTCAATCTCCATTATTAGTATGTAAGCTAAATGCATTAAGTACAAGAAAAACAACGCAGAAACAAGACAGAAAACAGAATATAAGCAATACCACATAGGATTATTTTGCCTTAGGGAAGCCAATCACTCTGTTCTATAAGGATCAGTTACAGACACAAAATTAGGCTAATAACTTGAAATGTCTAAATTTAGGTGAAATTTTAATTCTACTTCAAAATGTGACTGAGGTTCTAATATACCTCTTCTTCAAAGCACAAGCTGAATGATCCATGGGGATACGCCTAGAGCTACTCAACAGGAAAAAATAGTTCAGATAAGGATCAGATGCACCCCGAGCTGTGACTTCAGAGAGTGAATTTGATTTTTGAGGTGAGGTGTCCGACAGCATGAGGGCCAAGGGAGAGGGCTGGGAAGGAAGCTTGTTGGTACACTGGCTCAGTGCACCTTCAGTAAACTGGGAATGATGCTCAACAACAAAGAGTAGCTGACCTGCCAAACACAGAGCTTCAGGCGAAGGATATTGACAAACCTGAGGCCTAGGCCAATTGAAAACCCATGAAGTTCAACATGGAGAAACAGCAAGTTCTATACCTGGGGCAGAAAGAGGACACATGTCAGTTGAGGCCCTGGTAGAAAATACATAGGGGTTTTAATGAATTCAAGGTTGAAAATAGGACAACAGTGAACTCTCACCAGAAATAAGGAAAACTGAAACAGCAGGAAGTCAAGGACAGAATGTCATGGGAACTTATGACTGTCCTTTATACAGTGCCAGTGGGGCTATGCTTGGCAAAATCTGCCAAATTTTGGGCTCTCCCCAGTTCAGGACGGATGTAATGAAACAGAGCAGGGTCCAGCAAAGATCTATCAAGATCATTCATGCATGTATGAAGAAAATTTCATCCTCAGAGATGTTGGAGACTCCACCAGACCATAGCATGGCTGACTTGATCTGCTGCTGGCATTTGTCCTGTTCCACATGAGAGATAGCACTTGATCTCCTACAGGGCTCCCTCCCAACCAATGTGTCTCTAATGCCATGATACTGTGATTTTATTTCCTGTGATGCAGGGGATCTGAAACTTAGGTCCTTGCTGGTCTCAGGGTATTTGAGATCCTAACTCCTGAACTGTTTTTAAGTAAGTGCTGTTAGCTGCTCTCCAAGCATACCAATGATCTTGGTCAACACTCAAGTAAAACAAAAGGAAGAGAGGGAAAAAGAGAGAGAGTGACAAAGCAAAAAGACACCAAACTCAAAGTCCTGTCCTGTGTTTTCACTTCCTAGAATCATGGGATGAACAGCAAACAGAATCTGGAAAAGGAATTTAAAGCAGCTGATACCCTGTCCCATTACAGCTTGGACTATTCTTCAAAGTGAGCAGTATGAGTCACTGCCTGACACTTTCATGACTAAACTCCAATACAAGCATAATTTAAGGAGTATGAAAATTCCCCAAAGTCTCTGGTTGGTGGGCAATTGAGGGTGAAAAACCTTAAAGACTGCTGATAGATAAATCAGCAGTGGAAAGAATGGAATACCCTACTGAAAGAGGAAGATGTAATTTTTAACTTTGTATTTGTAAGGATGGTGAAGATTAAAAAGGGGGAGGGGTTGCAAAAGTTGAGGAAGAGAAAGAATAATGAGCAGAGAAAGCTGGAGGGAGAGAGACAAAAAATTGTTGCTTAAACTGAAGAAAAAGTTTAAGATTAAAAAAAGACTAAGTCTTCTGTGTTATTATCAGGAAATGTAGAACAGAGTGACAGCAAAAAAATAGAAAAGTGGGGAGATCTCCCTAGATCTGGACAGTTTCTTTAAAGGATAAATCAGTGTTCTTTGTAGAAACAGAGGAGAAGTCAAAATACTTTCTATAATGAAGTCTAAAGGCAGTGAAGCATGAAGAACCTCAGATATCATCTTGCCAAGAAGAAATGCTTTACTGAAGAATGGCAGAGTAAATTAGAGTCCTCTAATTCTACATGGTAATGAGATTTTTTACAAAGGTGTACAGAAACACAACAACAGAAGTAAAGAGAAAATTTTTCAAAATGAGCCAGCAATGGAGATTAGTGAAACAGGGAGTAGAAGAGATGGGCAGGCAGACCTGAAGGGGTGCCAAGAGTGCTGTTAAAAAAAAAAAAGGCCCAAAACTATTTGACAACAAGATCAATAGGAGAAGAACAAGGAGCAGAAGACAAACAGAGGCATTTAAATCCTGGGGAGTACTCAGACACTTCCTGAATATTATTCCAGACCAATGACCTGAAGGTGAGTTCATTTCCATGCTCTGACAGTCTTTAACTGTTTTGCTAAATCTGCCCGGGCAGAGATCCACCTTATTCTAATTGAGGTACTGGGATGAAAATGAAGTAGTATAGAGACAGAAGATAGTACTCTAAAACTCCCTGTTTCTCTGATCTAAATTGATGAAAGAGGTCTAGGATTTGAAATAGTGACTTACGTGTCTAAAGAAAAGACATTGCTGCAACTGCAGCATTCAATAAATGTTTCCAAGATATATATTAATTATCTAACTCTGGAACTGCAAGTCTTGTTCTGACCCCAGAACTCTGCATTACCATCAAACCCAAGTATAAAGTTAAATCACAGAAATTTGCCTGTGCTGCCTCCACCTATGCCAACTCTTTACAGCAATTCAACAGTGCCTCTACTTTACAAGTATCATGGTATATGCGCTAACCAATAGCTTTAGAGGAAATATAGTCAGTATCCTGTCACTAATCCCTAATAACTAATCCCTAATAAGACATACTGTAAAAGCATGAAATTAAAATTAATGAAAAAGAAATAAGTTTCAGAGGTGTTAAAAGGTTGGGTTTTTTTTAAATTATATTAGTTATAACTTAATCACTGGCTGTAAAATCAAAACCCTGAAGCTGGACAAAACCCCCAACTTTCTCTGCAAGTGCAGAGCCAGCATTCCAGCCCCAAGCATTGCTCATATTTATCTCACCACATTCCACCAAAAAGTGGAATCCAGTCACTTTACCGAAAATCCTAATTTCAAGTGAAATACACGTCTGTTTTTAAATATTAAGTTTTAACTGTTCACAACCACAAATTCCCAGATGGTAAACAGTTGCAAATAGAAAAGGGAAAGCTTGCAAAGCATGGAAAAAATGCTCTCTGGCAAAGCTAAAAAATTATAGGAACTGGCTTGTCTTTGCTATACTTTTTCCAAGATGTAAAAAGAAGCCGACAGACAGATGGCTGCTTGCCATTTGTCATAACCCATTTCATATATGTCTCCTTGTTACCTTTTCTCATACACTTTTCCTATCTTATCTTCAATAAAAATCTACTTCTCAGGAATTGTTATAGCAGAAAGATTTTTCAGGTCTTAGAATGTCATTGGAATATTATAAGATTGGATCTAGTGTAGGAGTGTCCCACAGCTTTGTAGCACATGCTGACAAAAACAGGACAGTTTACCCCTTTGATTCATTTGGTCTTACTGCTCTGAACCATGAGTGCTAAAGACACTATGAATTAGATTATTGGAAAGCAGCTCTCTGGCATTAGTCTTCAAACCATATTTATTTTTGTCATTCAAAGTTTTCACATAGCAATCTTAGAATGTCTTGATGAATATTAACTAATTTATGAATTAGTTAACCTATTCAGGTGCCAAAGAGGGAATTCTAGAAGCATCCAAGATACTATAAAGTATTCTTCACCCAGGCTCCAGATGCATTTACAAAAAGATACAGGTCTCTTATATCTCTTATGTCATACATGCTGGGCTCTTCACGGTGTCTGGGGTTCCCTAAGGAACCTCAAGGGATACAAGACATTCATGGCTTCGTACACAAACTGTGCCCTGATCACAGCTCCACTGAGCTTTTCTAAGTTGATAAAGAATCAGTGATTTTACCTTCCAGTTGCAAAGCTGTCATGACTATAAACAGTGGTAATAAAATAATGTTTTCCACTGATGTGGTTTTAATTCAAATTGATATTAAAATTATTAGCTGGCTGTTTGAGATTTTCTTATAATTCTAGTATGCCTCCTTTCCCCCTCTTTATTCTTCTATGAAATGATAGCTTTCTTAACTCCTACAGAATACAATTCTCTTGTTTTAAAGAGAACCAAATTGGTTAAACCTATGCACAAATTGTGTCTGGGCCAACCACCTAGAATCCAACAATGCAGAGATCCAAAGACGAAAAGCAAAGTTACTATATGCAAAAAATTTCACAAAATTATGTACAGGAACTTTTTAATAAGTACATTATTCTGTGGAAACACTTTAAGTTCATTCCAGCCCTTACAGCAAATGGATTGAATTCTGCATATTCCCTTGTACAAACAGGATAAAGCTTCCTTTTCTCACCCTGTAGGGCAAAGGATATTGGATCTTAAGGCCATAATATATCTGTGCATAGGAAACTTATTACAAGTCCTGGGTCTGCTCCAGACATACAGATATTTTAAGGAAACCATTCATTTGGAGAGAAGAGAAGGAATGATATCCGTCTCAGATTGAAGTTTGAGGTTCTGATTTTTTTATGTTTTGTTGTTTTTCTAATGAATAGCAGCTGTTCAAATGTGCTCAGAAGGTAGAACGCTGAATAAGCTCCAGTGCATGGGATTATTGGGCGAGGATCTGGGGACAAGGTCAAAGGGGAGATATAAATAAATATTTATATAACAGCTCCCATTGTTGTCAGTAAGGGATGATGGCTCAGCAAATCTAAAAATCAGCAAAGCTTTATTTAGGTGTCTGGATATGAATATGAGAGACTGTACACAGTCCAGATATAAACTATGCTATGTAGCTGGAAAAAGTAATATGACTGTGTTAATCTGACTTCTTACCTAGGCACTTCTTACCTAGACAATACTTCTGATTGTATGACACTGCTTTTTGAGATACATCCTTGATTTTAGAATGGAAAAAACAGTACATGGAATGTACTGCACAAATGTACTGTACACTGTAATACACACATACTGTAATGTAAAGATATATATGTTTACAAGGTTTACTTTTTTTTGGAAAATCTATTTCAAAAATATTGATTCAGTGCAATTAAGACCTTTTTTCTGATATTAATGTTGGTCTTCTAAAGCACAGGTTATAGCAACATAACTTTCAATCAGAATATATTTTGCTGATGCTGAGAGGAGTTGTCAATGGCTGGGAAAATAATGCAGATGAGCTAAAGATTTTAGTAAGTCTTACTGCTTTAATATTAGTGTACTGTCTACAGGCTTAATCCCAATTTCTCATGCAGCCATATTTGCTACTGCTTACCTCTGTGTACATACACTAGTACCCTCTACTGGTCTTAAATTTACTGTGGTGTTCAGCTAGTCAGAGGTAGAGGCAAACCCTTAATAGACATCTGAATGAAGAATACTTTCCTTTCTTCTGTTTTGATCAGGAGGTCATGATCTCTGTTCCAGTTAAAGGCACGACATTACTCGGCAATGTGGGGTGGTTTCTATCTGTCCTACAGTTCATTAAAATTGTGCATAAAAGCACGGATAGTGGAATCAACAATAAACCAGCACTGCTGGAAAAGACATAAAATACTGCACAGCTAATCATAGAGAAAATATGGCCCCTATAACAGCTCTTTGTTCTCTACATTCTTGCTGTCATCTGTTGTGCTGTTTTCAAGAATGTCAGATGTGAATTGATTGGCAACATCTTTGCTTGAGGGGAGCAAAGCTATTTAATGTATATGGTTTTTAAAATTCTATAGCAGCCTATGAAATGCTCTGGAAATATGTAAATTCATATTTAATTCTCGTTGAAGAAAAAAGATCAGTAACAAAAATGTTCCAAGAAGAAAATATGGCTAAAAGGAGCACCATGGACAAGAAAGCACTGAATTTCTCAAAAGGCAGATAGGTAATTGTCCACATAAGGACTCTTATATGCCACTTGTACAGTTTGGCAAAGTTATAGCAAATAATGCAATCATTGGATTCCACAAAAAAGCCCCACATTTTTCAATACATAAATGACAATTTTTATTCCCAAAAGGTTTCTAAGTAAGTGGGCACGGACTTAGTCATAATGGTTTCCTAACATTCACCAATAAACAAAGCCATTTCAAATTACAGTTTCCAGAAAATGGAAAAAGGAGAGATAATTCTTATCCTGAGACTTTGAAACATCCATGCCAATATTTCCAGTTTAGCCACTGACTAGGATGCTGGACTTCAGTAATATTTAATATAGCATGATATTGTGCACAGATCCTACAGATCCCAATGGCTGAGATCCTCTAAAAATAATAAGTTCTGCTTTAGCAATGGCACACACTGATGAACTTTTGAAGGAAGAGGTTGACATGGTTTTTCAGTGCCAGTGCTAGAGGATTCTTGGAGCCCATAACTAGAGCTGTATCACCAGATACTGTCAGGTTCAGCTGAACTTAGAAAGCATGAGCACTAAAAAAACTGCTGTAGGTGGAGGGAGAGCTACAGTGGATGTTTCATTTGGATTTTTTTTAATCTTATTTGTTTGGTGTTTATAGACTGTTACTTTGCATGAAAGAAATGCATCCAGAAACTTTTCTGGTTTGGGTTATTTTTACTGAGCAAATGTTCTATATAATACTAAAGCCCTCAAAGAGATTTTTTTCTATTATGCTTAAGCTTGGTTACCCATAGACTTTCTCTCCCTTTGTTTTCATGCTTGGCCTTGTTACAAAGGATCACAAATTTTATGCACACCAAGGAACCCTTTGAACAGCAACAATAAGTTAAGAGACTGGACGACTTATTCTGAATGCTTGCTTTTTCAATTGTAAAATGAGAAGAATGATCTTTCCAGGGGAAAAAAATTAAAAAAGAAAATACTTTCTTTTTCTCTTGAAAAATGCTAAATGGTTTTTGGCAACTTTTCTTATCCAGCTAAATGGAAATTACCTTAACTGATTTCCCCAACCTAGTTCTCTGACAAAGATCTAAAAAATCTCTAAGATCTAAATAATTCCCATCTGCATGTCCATCTGAATGTCATACCCTTTATTTCCCCTGTCCCCTTATCCAGTAACCTATAAAATTCTTAAGCTATTAAAGAATATGTTAGAGGGAGGTGAATGATCCAAGCTATAGTATGTTCTTATATTGCCATGAAAATAGGACAGTAAGAAGATTAGAGTTCCCTTGTCCCCCTTGAAGGAAAAGGGAAGGAACGCTAAAGAGGTAGTGGCTGGTAGGCCAGTCAGGAACATACATCTCTAAAGTACTGACTTGGCACACTGCCTCTTGCTTAGCTAGAGAGCAGTAAAATGCGCGTAGGGGTTATGGTTCTAGTTGAAAATGTTCTGATTGCTTGGATCATATAAGGAAGTGAAGCATTGTGTTTTAAGCAGCAGTAGATATAGGGAGAAGGGCTGGTAAGAGGAGGCTGGTTTGCTTAGTTTTGCTTCTCAGTGAGACATTAGAGGATACTTTTCGTTGTTTGTAGTTTTATTTTTTTTTATTAGTCTGATTGTATCATGTTTCTTTTCAAGCATGAATTAAAGATTATGAATATTTCATTTTCTGTTTTATTTCCAGATTTTTCCTGTTTGGATTGCGCTTTAGACTAGTGGGTAAGATATAAGGACAAACCAATTCATGTAAGAGGAAGAAACACCCTTTTCCCACTTCTTTCTGAACAGAGATAATCAGATACAGAAAGCATAGAAGCTTTGAATGGTTTGGGTTGGAAGGGGCCTTAAAGATCACCAACTACCCTGCTATAGGCAAGGACACCTTCCACTGCACCAGTTTGCTCAAAGCCCCATCCAACCCGGCCTTGAGCATTTCCAGGGAAGCCCCAGCTGTTCTAGGCAACCTGTTTCAGGGTCTCACAACACTCACAGACATGAATTTCTCCCTAATATCTAACCTAATCCTACTCTTTTGTTTTAAAGCCATTACCCCTTGCTCTCTCACTATATTGAGACCTTGTGAAAAGCTTTCTTATGGGCCTCCCTTAGGCACTGGAACGTTGCTGTAAGGTCACCCTGGAGCCTTCTCTGTTCCAGGCTGAGCAACCTAACTCTCTCAACCTGTCTTGACAGAGAATTTCATTCAACCCACAGTACAAACCTAAGCCAAATACACTTAAACTATTATTTTAAAAGATAGGTTTGTTGAATTAGTCTCAAATCTTTTGATGACAAGTATCCAATTCCACAGTCTTTGCTACTGTATATCTTACTTAATTCAGGAGAGAAGAACTGACTCTTCTTCATATGCCTTCATATGGTTTAGAAATAAAAATGTCTGCATTTTGGTTTCATGTGGGATATTTAATACCTTCTATGTTTCTACTAAGACGAAATAAAAACAGAACCAAGACAAACGGTGAGATAAATGGACAGATAAATAGCAAATGTTTTAATTCAGATAAAAGCACAAAATAATAGATAAAAGAGGACAAGGACATAAATTAAACTACCATCTACTAGAAGTAATTTCTGGGAATGCAGCTGTCAAGTCCTTTAAATTCTAAGCAGTACTGCCATTGTGGGTATGTTTTGTGTCTAAACTGTGTGTCTACAACTGCCTGTGTGTTTCATAAACGCTTAAGAAAATTATAATCTTAATTAGATCGAGAGTGCAAAATGAAAATCAAGTTCCAACTATGAATTCTGGGAAACAACTTGAGATAGAGATCATGCAGGGATGATTCATTTGACAAGTTATCTAATTTAAGTAAATATTGTTGGGTTGCGAAAGTAATTACAAAGAAAATGCAGAGCTGGTATTTACAGTTGCCCCAGGGAATATTTATGAGTGATATTGTCTTCACACTCCTACTCAGTCTACCCTTTGTGAAAATGTTTTTATTGCCTATTTTTCAGTCTTGGTTCACATGATATATTTTTTACTGTGTTTGGTTGAATATCATGTATTTTACAAAATATGTGGACTATGCATGCTTTAATTCACAAACATATATATATGTGTGTGTAGATATTTTTTCACAGAGAGATAAAAGAGTGGATGTGTGTTACAAAAGCAAAGACAATCAGCTTCCCTGGCTTATGAAATGGAAACAGCAGAAACATATTCTATCCTCAGGTCTGAAAAAAGTCTTGAGCTTCCAGTTATTAATGTTTCAGATGACTGCTTTCTGTGAATGAATGTCTAAAGCAGGCAGAACGATAGGAAATTTAAACAGCTATAATAAACTGCCGTGTGTAAAAACCATTGGGATTATACATGGGTGGAAGATTCACCTTGACTACTATATTATAATTAATGCCCATCCTAAAGTATCCATTTGGCAATTATTTTGTTTCTTATCAAATGTTTATATTTTATTTACTGCCCATCCCTTTTCCCTGTCTCCCATGAGAGTCATTTCATGTTTCAGGTGCTGAAACAGTTTCAGAAATTGTAGAAACCGACTATGCATAAAAAAATGTGACAGAACTGTGACCTCTCTGATATTTAGCCTTTTTCAATCCCTTATTTCCCTTTTCAATCACTCTCTGGAAATGATACTTTACTAATTTTAGATTGAGTCATCCATTTCAGCAGCTGTATAAGAAACAAAGAATCTTTCAATCCAGCACTGGTAATAGAATCACAGAATTAATGAATTTGTAAGTGCAGCATATAATGCAAATAAAACTAAAAAGTATTTTTATTAGGCTTATTTTTTTCTATGCTGGTTCTGGCTAGTCCAAAAAAAGCTTAGATGGAAAATATTGTGTCATTGTTTCTATTATAGAAACTATAATTTTCAGAAGTTTATAACAGAATTGTAATAAATTTATCATTCTGTTTACAAATTACACAGCAGTTATTTGTTTTTTTTTAATATAGTAGTCTTCAGGGGAAGAGATAGGATTACACTAAGATACCATAACTAAAGAATGGAATAATTCCAAGTTGGTATTTATATACATTTGAATAATTTAAAATGGCACAAAATCTTCTACAGGACATGAACATTAATTTCATTTAATTAAATGATAATATTTGTACAATCAGCGTGCCAAGGCATCTCAAACTGCTCTATTGTGTGGGGCCCATGGACCCTTTTGTTCTGACTGGGTCAAAAAGCTATAGACTATATTTTCTTAGAAATGTGTCCTTTTGTTTGGTGAAAGCTGTCCCAAAGCAATTAGTGTCACAGCTTCGAAGGAAGCATAAGTAAAAATTGAAAAAGCAAAGGGGAAAGCAGCACTTATAAATCTGCCTCTCATGCCCATAAACCAGTGCAAAGTTGGGCGTCCCGGTCTGGTGAAAGTCCAGTGAAGTATCCCTGTTGGAGGAGATCCCCACAGCACAAAGGTGATTTCTGTCACGAAGCCACAAGCCTGCCTCCCGGGGGACATGTGCCCACACCACCCAGCCTTTAACGTGGTTGCATAAATGTGGAAAACAGCAGTGGTAGCATGGTGCTGGGCATGAGCTAACGTGCACGGGCTTTTAATTCCAGGTTGCTTTATCTGGCTGTCCCAGGGCATGGGCCAAACAGATGCATAACTGCCTCCAGCTGCTCATGAACATGTCCTGCATGCGAATTTCAGTGAAGGAGGGGGAAAAGGAGGAGAACACACCCTTCACAGCAAAATTTGGCTGTAACAAATTTGTTTTGATTACCAGATCCCCTATTCAAAATATCTAGCCAGGTCAGCATTTGGGCAATGAAAAATTGCACATCAGGCTAAAACCAGATGCCTCAAGGGAGGCCCTGTTGCCACAGACCCAAGTCCCAGAGATATGATGCCACCAGAATGTGCTTCTCATTAAAAACCACACAGCATTGTATGCTGCCTGTTTCTAACATTCTTAGGCAAATAGATTAATATTTTTAAATATTCCCATCTTTCCAGTCTTCTAAAAAACTATATGCTTGAATGAACAAGGTTTAATGTTTGATACAGGTGCACCCATTCAGGACTTTCATCTCAGTCTAATTCTCCTAGAAGGAGGGCATTTGGCAGAAAAGTCATGACTGTGTACTCAGATGAGGAAAACATATTTTATTTTATTTTCACATTTTGCTTTTGAAGGCAACTATTTTTGCAGACAATTCCTGTTCTGTGGTACACCCCATCAAATAGAAAAGGCATGTAGCTGGCAGCATTGGTCAAACTGAAAAGCAGAGTAAGTTTCAAAGTCTGCACATGAAGCAGGGAGGTTGCTGTGGGATAGGATAGGATAGGATAGGATAGGATAGGATAGGACAGGATAAGGTAGTGAAGGCAAGGCAAGTCATACCCTGAATGTTAGTTATATTAGATGTCTATTTCCCACATTATTGTAATATACATTTCACCTCCCATTTGCACTAAAAACTAAATAGCTTAGTTGATTTATTTAATATGAAATGCATTTCTATTGAAAAAAAGAATTGGCAGGTTCACAGCTATGAATCTGACTTACCAAAGTGGCTGATAATTATGCCACTAACTTGAGTGGATACAGAACCAAATCCTTATTAACATGTGCTTTCTTATTGACTCATTGCATTTAAATTGTATCTGTAAGTGCCACCTATAAAATTGTGGATGTTTTGTGATGCTATGTCACACTATTGCTTACAAATTGGTGTAACAGTTATACTGAAGAGCAGTATCAGGAAATTAGTGATTTGTACCTTATGAAATCCAGACTGTATGCTAGGCAGCTGCTTTCTCATTGTGAGACTAGTTTTTCCTCACAAGGAAACTAAAAAAAATCCAGAAAGTGGCCTAATCACAGTGCAGTTCTCAAGAAAGTCATAACACAGGGAGTTCATAGACCTTGGAAGAAAGCAATGTGTAATTCCACAACCCTCTGCATCCCATCTATCCCATCCCATGTCATAGATAATTTAACTCTCTGTCTGACAATCAAGGAATGACATGATAAATCACTAAGATGGCTGTTGCTTTATAAAGTCGTTTATTTCTGGTGTATTACTTCTAGATACTTGGATGAAAAATATTTCTTACTGAAATTGGATTTTAAGCTGTTCCCCCAACTACACCATTACATTCCTTTATTCCTTTCCTTTATATCCTGAGGTATTGGGTTTTCCTTTGTTTTCCATGAAGTTCTGTGTAATTTTTAAGGCCAGCTATGATCTAAAATATGGCAGGGAAGTGGTTAATTTTATAAAATCAAAATGGAGTATCTAATGCATATAATGTATGTTGCTGACACAATTAGTATCCAACTGCAATGGAATCCCAGAATTTTGTCTATTAGGTAAGACACAAAGAATTTTTAAGATTAGGGTAACTATGCCAAAACCTGGGATCCCTCCATTTCAAAACACATGCCCAGGTGATGCTTCACTGGAGTGAGGGCTCAGAGCACAGGCAAAGTTGTCTCTTGGAAATCTATTAGTATAATGCACTGTTGCATGGCCCACTGTTCCCAGATCCAGCATGGTTGCCACACAGAAGCAAGACTTTGATCCACCACTTTATGTGCCAAGTATGCAGAGGAAAGAGAAGTGTTTGTCCTCTACCCTCTTGTCAGCAGTGCACTGGAGAGCAATCAAAGCTGGGTGCTGCACATAAATATCACATTTAGGGTGAGTCTAGATTGGAAAAAAATGTACAGGTTTTGCATCACAATCCAAGTGCTGTCAGAATTGGGTATTATGCAAGAGAGAATGCAAAGTACCACTGTGATATAATTCAACAGAAAGCTATGAGAAAGTAACTATTTGATGTATGTCAAAAGCTGATTCAGTTATTCCCCATGTTTCAGTAATGTTCAATAAACACCCAGTGATATGCCTAAAGTTCACAATTCATGATATTCGGCTTATATTTTGTTTCCATGAAATTTATGGATTATTCACTTTTCTTGTGCTGCCATCCCCTTGAAAAGAGCATTAAATGTTAAAAAATCACAGCTGCACCCCTTTCATTTGACTTTTTAATGTGTATGCGTTTGAATGAAGCTTCCTTCCTTCCTCTACACTTCCCCATTGCCCAGTTTCCTCTTAGACAATATATACTTCTGAAAACAATGAATCTGTACCTAACTAGGCAGAAAAAGAGAAAAGAGGCAGACTGGATTGGATCCATCTGATCACTCATATTATACATATCTGTATTAAATGCTGAATTTATTCACCAAGTACATTATGCATATGAGAACACAGCAGCATTAAGCAATAGAAGAGATCCACGGGAAGATCATTGAGCAGATATTCCACAAACATGGGTTTGTTGGCAAGCTTAATCTTGCCTATTATACCTGAACCATATTCCCTTTTTTTTTTAATAAATTAAAAACATGACAAAAACAGAAGTTGGGAGCTATTCAGTCATAACAACCACAAACTAATTAAAGTGAAGCTATCTTGTATGTATTGAAGTCATAATTGAATTTTTGTTGACTTTAAAGGAGACAAGATTTTGCAAACATTCAGAAATCTGTAAGAGTTTAAAAAAAAAAAAGTGAAGACACTCAAGCTTGTTACACTTTGAGTATTAAATAAGAGCAAACCGTGATGCTAATCAGGTTTGATTTCTAAAATGTAGTGTTTATGGAAAGAAGCTTGAACATTAAGAAATCCACAATGGGGACTATTCAAACTAAAATACTTTATGATGCTTTAATTACTTTGGGTTTGGTTATAATTTTGGCTTTTTTCTCAGGACTGTCAGCTGCAGTAGTGATGAGTGAAGACAGCTCCCTCAGGATGAGGATGTGGAAGTAGGGAATGACTGATCTTTTCTATATCGCAGAAATATTTGAATTGTTCCAAACATTACAGTTTGACTTTTCAGTTCTGAACCATATATAATATGGTTCATATATAACTAAATTGTTCATATATAACTAAATTATTCATAATAACTGCATAATAATTGTTAATAATAACTACATTATTAGTTTTCAATCCTGTGCTTCATTAAAATACAGAGGTATCTAAATTACTTACATGAAAGCTATTTGTGAACTGCAAATATATTACTGGTTGGCCAAAATTGTTCCCCAGTTTTCAGAAGCTCCATGAAAAAATTGTCAAGATTTCAGAACAGGAAATGTTAATTGGCTCAGTTGTTTAATCACCAAGTAAATTATACATATGTATAATGTGCATAATGACCCCACAGGGGTCATTCGCTTAACCGTAAGGCTTGATGATCCTTGTGGGTCCTTCCTCACTCAGAATGTCCTGTGATTCTGTGAAAAATGGAACAATAACAAAAAACAAGGAAAAATAATTTATTTATTAACTAATTTACAAAACAACTTCAGACAGCCTTTGTTTTTCAACTTAGAGCAGATTGTTAATTACCTACATCATAGAAATTGCATTTCTGTTAGAACCAAAGACAACCAAACATTGAAAATATCCACTGTGAAAGAAAATCTACAGCTTCAGACATTAATGGTGTGAAGCACTCAATCCAAAATGGGATGTATCTGGTTTTCAAAATAGGCTGAAGTCCAAAGATTTCCTCAGTTCAAAGTAGAAATCAACCATTAAAAAATGGGTTTAACTTTTATCTGGATGTCTAAATATGACTTAAAAGCCTTGGCCAAATTATTTTCCACTATGAAGACACCATAACAGATCTAACTTCTCTTCATAAATTTTAATATGCCAGAGACTATTTAATCCCTGGGAGGCAGCACGGAACTCCTTTCAGTCACACAAAGTGGAGATCACTAACGCTAGGCACCCCTACTCCAAGCAAGAAACTTTGATATCAGGTCAAAATCCATCAATTATTTATTAGCTCTTCTTTAAAAAAGAAACTCATTAGAAAGGAGCAGTTCTTATGAAAATCTTAAAATACAACAAAGCCTGTTTGGCAGCAAGGGCTCCTCATAAGTGACTTCTATACTTGATATTCACAAGATGTGGAGTCACTTCACTTCACAGCTAAAACTCATTAGGCCCACAGGTCAAGACCATTTCTCTCTTCAAAATTCTTTTACTAGTTGTCTAGCTTTTATACTCTCTCTCTTGGGCTGAGCTATGTATTCCTTCCCTCCATGCTGGTCTGCCTAACTCAGAAAGTCATTCACATTCTTTCAAGGAACTCAGGGAGCTCGATGCACTCAACTGTTGATAGCTGGTTATCCAAACCAAAGGTCACCCTTCTGTTCTCTTTTTGCTGAGATAGTCAGTTTCTTTGCAACATCTGAAGTTAGTCTTACCTTGCATTATTTGCTGAACTTCACAGTCACGTTGTCCTTAACCATCTTCTCTAAGCCTTCTCTCATTTTAAGGGTTTATTGGTCAGCCACACTCAGTAAGGTGACTTAAAAGAATTTTTATATCATCGTTGCAGTAGCTAAAGGTTATAAAATACAGTGATACCAGAAAGCTCCTTCTTTGCTCCAGGTGCAACTTTGTGTGTGCCAAAAGGAAGCAATTCACCAGGCCAAGTGGGCTTCACCACCTTACTGAACCAGCAGTGTAAAGAGGCAAGCTTCTGATTAAGAGACCTCACTGCCTGTAGGGCTAATGTTGTACCCTTGACAAAGAGCCAGTTCCATGCCCCTGGGTTGTTTAGGCTCTACTATCCATAAAATAACTTGACAAGCTTTTGACAAAATTTTCACATTCCCCAAGTGTGTAGAAGTTATTCTTCATGCGGTCTTCAAACAAGCTGACACAAGAGAAGCCTGCTGGGGTTGGCTCAGTTTATCTGTAAAGAGCCAAAAAAAGACAGAAGCCAATATTCCACTCTATAACTGGAATCAGCAGCTTATCTCATTAACTATTCACAGTGGAGCTGCTGTGCTTGAGGAAGCTGGATAATTCTCCCTTTCTTTAGGTGAAAACATATTCACTTGAGCATTGTGAGGCTGCAATTTACCCTTAGTGCAAACCTGCCATGAAGTAACTACTCTACTATTTAGAAAAAAACTCACGGCCACTTAAGAGTTTTTACAGCATTTTTAGTTAAAAATGATTCTAACATTCCAAAACACAATGTGATGATTTCCATTTGCTAGTCAAAGGTATTTTAAATCTTTACAATGTCTGAAAGCATGGATAAAACTCTCAAGGCACATCTGTAAGTTCAAAAAGCCACACTGAAATCAAACTAGCAATAAGTGTTTCATGACTGATATCTTAGATGCCAAATTGTATTCTGGAAGCATTTTTATAACCAGATTCTGAACTTTGAAATAGGGTTTTAGGTTTATAACTGAAACAATTACAAAAGCAAGGCCAAGTCCCTGCATCTGGATTCAATGGTCACACCATTGGTCTTGGTAGTTCCAAATCTAAGTCTGTACAAATAAATGTTAAGAACTTCTGTCGTGCAAATACAGTGGAAGTATATTGTTTTTTTCTTTAAGAAAAGACGAGAAAATGGTAGTAATAAACAAGATATATTTTAAATGTATCTACCTTTCCAGTGGGAAAAAAATATATTTATATTTCATTTTTCAGAACATATTTCTGAAAAGATTAACCTAGTACTTCCAGCTCAGCTTTATATCTATGTTAACCCCTCTCCCTAGATATGGTCTCCAAGTGTCATTTGTAGCAGAAAGCCTAGATTTTGCTATGTCTGCTTATCAGAGCAGCATATGAAAACCATTGATGTCTAATGTTCTGGCCACTGGATTTCATTTAGACACTCAGATCACACAGATCTGTCTAATGCTGCACTACTAAAAACATTATAAAACTAAATAAGATACAGTAAAACATAATCTAAATCTGCGCTGATCTGTCCTGACATGCTGAGCATTAGGAAAACATATTTTGTCTTTGATCACATGCTGTTATGACACTTACCAGCTCAGATATGAAACAATTATATTCTGCAAATCCATACATGAGTAAATAAAAAAAGCTGTTAATTGCTAAAATCCTCTAACCTCTAAAAGGATATATTGTTTTTGTTGTGTCCAGTTCTGTTCTTATTGAGGGCATTGAGGTACCTATAGCCTATAGGAATATTTAAAAGATGGAGCAGAACACATCTCATGATTTCTCCAGGGTTTGTGGCATGTTTTGTTAACACTCCTAGAGTTTTGTTAATCACCTGGCACCAGCTATACAAAGCCTCTTTCAGTACTGCTAGTTTAACTGTTGAAATACATTCAGTGTCAAATCACCTGGGCATCCACTTCATGGTTAAAGTTTGCCTTCCACTATGTAAAATCCAATGACTCTGAAGTGTTTCTCTGTTAGTTTTTGATGCAGAAATGCACAGTATGAGAATACCAAGAACGGTAGGGGAAGCACTTGTTTCAGTCAAGAGAGTGTTTCTGAAAGCAGGGACAGATAAAAAATGGAGCTGGAATAGCTGTCCGGTGAAAGAGGGAAAACATCTCTGATTAGTGTTTCTGAGGACCTTGTTCAGTTTCTGGAAATAGTTATACATCAGGATAGCCTCTGTGATTAGGAGACTAAACTCATTGGCCTAAGAGTCATATGTGCTTCCTAGTCAGGTAACAAGAAGCGACAACACATTGCAGTGTTTCAAGTGTGCACCACGAAAAGGGTAGCAAGTCTTAGAGCTTAAAGGGAAGAGCCAAGTATTTGGGTCTAAGTTTTATTGGCAGATGGGACTTGAACAGCTGAGCAGCAGTTTGGCACCATTCTTAGGACAGAATTTTTTCTTCAACGTGACATGTTGTTTTTCAGTATAAAATGAACAACACAGGCTGAGAAGGTTAAAACTGAGGAAGTGGAGAAACTTTTTGTAATTTTCAATGCCAAATAATACAGTGTAAACCACAGTACACTGAAGAAGACTCAAGTGGAGAACCACTGCTACAGATGATTCTTTTTCTTTTCTTTTTTTTTTTTTTGGTAATACTTTAATAAATGTTGAGTTCTTAGCTGAGGAAAGAAAGCAAATGAAATAAAGTTCTCATCACCTCTTTTATTTCAGCTCTTTTTTTGAAAAGAGGGAAATATTTTTCTTTCCTCAGCTAATTCTTTAACTGACAACATAAAGAAGAAAATTTGACTCTGTTATGCTTCATTTGAAAGATGTAGAAGTGGCATAGAAAATGCCCAACAACAGTTTCCATGTTATTACTCCCAGGTTATTAACAGTCTGATAGAAGTATCCTATGCAGTTAAAAGAAAAATTTCCTCTTCACAACATTTCACTGGGAAAACAGAAATAAAATGAGAGAAATAAAGAGATACTGGCACACAGTCAGAGGAAACTATACCTACTTCTTCTAGTGGTATCTCTCATTACAGATTGAAGTAGATTATTTAATTCATTCTTTTAATCACAGTACCTCTTTATTCCTTCACTTGTTAATACTTTAAGAGGCTACACCATTTCCTGCCCTTCTGCTTTGTAATTTAGAACAAAGGTAAAGCAGCACTACATCTCTCGAGGTAACAAGAGGAACTTGCCCCGTGGGTTTTCATCCAAGTCACCCCTCAGATAAGCCAGGTCCAAATGGGCTACCCTGGTTTGGGGGAAACTGAGGAGCCCTGTGTAGCTGTGGCAGTGTATACAGCACTGTCTGTCCTGTGCTCAAAGGTCTCCGGATGCAAGTCAATCCAGAGATATGTGATGGGCAGAAGTGTCAGCCCAGCGCTGTGCTCAAGCAAACAAACTCTGCGGAAAGGCAGACATGGGATCAAGCTAACACAGCTATGCAATCCCCGTCTGGAGCTGCCCTGCAGACACAGCCACTGGGCTCCAGCCACCCACCAGACATGCCCAAAGGCACTGGAAGCAAGGACAGCCGTGTGACATTTTTGTTTGCACTGGCACAAGAAACAGTTCTGTTTTGCTGATGGCAGCTGAGGGCCCACCAAGGCTGTGGCACTCTCTGTTACTAAACTCCCTGCCTCCTCTACTGCCTGTGCTTCCTGCATACCTCAGTGAGCCTTGGCCTAGCATTGCTTTCCCTCCCATGCTGCTGACCCTCATTTTTTCTTCATTTCTTGTTAATCAGCATTTACTCCAATTAGTTTGTGATATAACTTGTCAGGCATTATAGTTCAAGCACATGAAAGATCAAAAGTAAATAAAGGAAATACTGACACTGGCAGCAGACCCAGCATGCTCTCCCAATACAAACACTCAGCGCCTGAAGACAAACAGTGAACAAGTCATGACAGCACATGGGTATTATTTCTGTAAGCTAACAGTTTGTTTTTCTGCATCATAAAGTTGAATGCAGTCCATCAACTTTTCTAGAATTCTTCATTTTTCTGCTGGAAGTTAAACAAGGCCCTAATTCATCTGCAAAAATTTATCCTCCATTTGCTGCCAAGTGGTAAAAGCAATAGTTAATTTATTACCAGCTCCAACAGAAGGCATTTAAAAAGTTCTGCTTTTTCACGTGTGTCACTCATGGGATTTTCAGTCTTCTGGGCTCCTTCTTTCTCCTGTTTTGGAGACAGCCGTCAGCAAAGTCCACTTGTCCATCAAGTTTATTCACCAGTAAGACTGTGATGGTCTATTCCTCGCTTTGTTAAACCATAGCAAATAAGAAACATCAGTTTCAACTTCAAAAAAATTGTCTTGTTTAATAAACAGAATCTCAGTGCTCTCTTCTTCCTGCATGACGCTGCTTGACAAGAGAAACTGAGAGAGAATCCCAACTGAGAAGGATGGCACTGGACAGAGATAATAGGGGAGGAAAGAAGACTGGAAGTTTCATTGCACCTACAGCTGTCCTTTCAGCAAGAACTATGGGTACGCTATGGCAGTACACTTTGTATACCAGGAAGCAGAAGCTGGGGCAAAAAGGATAATCATAGGATAATAGAACAGGTTGAGTTGGAAGGGACCTTAAAGATCATCTTTCTACCACTTTACTCAGAGTGCCATAAAACCTGGCCTTAAAATCATAGAACAGAATCATTGAATCAGCAAGTTTGACAAAGACCTCCAAGATCATCAAGTCCAACCTTTGACTGAACACCACCACGCCAACTAAACCATAGCACTAAGTGCCATGTCTAGTCATTTCCTGAAGACTTCCCAGACTCTATCACCTCCCCAGGCAGCCTGTTCCAATGTTCGTCATGTTCAGCAAGGTGTTGACCAACACCCCCAGGCCCTTTTTCACTGGGTAGCTTTCCAGCCACTCTGCCCCCAGCCTGTAGTGCTGCATGGAGTTGTTGTGCCTTGAACACTTCCAGGGACTGAGTGTTCAACGACTTCTTTGGGCAACCTGTTCCAGTGCATCATCACCCTCACAGTGAAGAATTTCTTCCTAATATCCAATCTGAATCTACTCTCTCTCAGCTTAAAACTATTAAGAGCAGCTAAACCATATTTAAGAAAACAAAAACAAAAAAAACAAAAACAAAGAGGAAAACTTGAAGGCAAGGAGGAGATAAATTGTCTGAAGAAAGG
Organism: Melozone crissalis; assembly: GCF_028551555.1. Classification (NCBI taxonomy): domain Eukaryota; kingdom Metazoa; phylum Chordata; class Aves; order Passeriformes; family Passerellidae; genus Melozone; species Melozone crissalis. Next base: position 52,240,951 of record NW_026535791.1, on the reverse strand, counting down.
TATAGAGAAGAGCCATTGCAAAGGGCAGGAACATACTGGCACTGCAGCTGCAAAGAGAGGAACAGATAACTGGCTCCTAGAAAACCCAAAACTTCATTTCCGAGAGAGCAGTCACGCTACAATAGTTTGCCAAAACCATGCCTTGTTGTTGGCTCTTACTGAAAGCTGAAGGTAACTTCTCAGCCTGTGAGCTAAGTGACCACAAGGACAGTAGTAGTGATGGAATTTTCCCTCAAACACTGCCAATCTGAACAAAGTGAAGGTATTTCACAATTAGGGAATTTCAGTGAAAATAAGAAAGACAGTTCTCTCTAATTGTACCATTTCCTCAAACTTTCATGCTTGACTTACCCTTAGCTGCCTCCCAGTCCTGCCAAAAAGCCTGTCATTTGCTGCTACCTACAACAAACAGGTTCTTGTTCATGTGAACAGCCTTTTACCTTCAGACTAATTTTCAGAAATGACTGTATCACAAACTCATTTGGTGCTCCCTACTGTTCAAGTATTTCTACTTGGTTTTCCTAGTTCCTTTGGAATATTTTCCTACCACTTCGTAAACTCTGTGTAAACAGCAGGTACCACAGCTGAAATGGCAAATATCAGTGACATGGATGATTTCCTTCACCATTCATGCGCTCTGCCTGTCCCTAAACAGTGTAAAAACTTGGAACAGTTTGTAAAGATGTTTTCCAACCATTTACTGTATCAGATGCTGGTAAACCTAGCATCAGAGAAATTATACTGCTGCAGCAGCTGTCTATCTAGATACCAGTAAATGCCTTCCCTTGAAATATAACTGAAACCTCAAAGTAAAAAACTAAAAGATACTGTGACCACAGGGCTGTCCATGCACATGTAGCATCTATGAGTTCCATATCACAAACAATATTTACTACTAACTCCCTAAGTACTATACATCAGTTAAAAATATCCTGTCCTTAATACTTTTCATTCTCACAGTTTATATTTAAGAAATGGTAAACTTTGCAATAAATTAAAAATATATATTAGAGCTGGATGTGCTTTGTTACTAAAGTAGTGTGGTTTTTACCCTGCAAACTGTTGATGCATTTACTGTTAATACAGAGTTGATAAAATAATATGGGTTGGTATTGGCTTTGCTCGGCTGAAAAAATTATGCTGAAGATAGTGAACATCATGTTAGTGTTTTTGTTCTAAATATCTGCAATATTTATTCTGGCATTTATTTAAATGTAGCTTATATGTTGCTGTGTTTTAAATTTGTGACCAAAGCAGTGTGGAAAACACAAGGATGCTTTATCTTACTGCTGATCAAGGCTGGTGTGGTGCTGGGGTGTTTTCTGCTTCTCACACTATCCTGCCAAGAGAGCAGGCTGGCAATGCACAAGGAGCTGGCAGGAGACACAGCTGGGACTGCTCCTTATGTGAGTCCCCAGCTGATCCAAGGGATATCCACCATATGGTGTCATGCTCAGCATGTGAAGCTGGGGCAGCTTTACAAAGCGGGGATGTTTGGAGTTACAGCATTTGCCTTCACAAGTCACTTTTGTTCATGACGACACCCAGCTTTCCTGGAGGTGGCAGAACCTGTCTCCCCATGGGCAGTAGTGAATGAATTCCTTGTTTTGCTTTTGTTGTGCTTCACCTATCCAACTGTCTTCATCTCAACCCCTGATTTTTCAAACTTTTCCCCTTCCAATTCCCTCCCCCACATCAAACTGGGTTAGTGAGGGAGACTTACTCGAGTAAGTTAGCTGTGTGGAGCTAAGCTGCCAACATGACATAAACGACAACATACCACAACACAAAAAAAGATTCTGCAGGTAAAAGCATGGATAATGAGCTTTTATTTTGAAAGTGAAACTTTATTAATGCATTTAGAAGATATGACTTGTCCAGATTCTGACAACAGCTTATTGCAAACAGCTGAAGAGGTTTGCCCACCAACCCTTTTGATAATCACACCACTCACATGTTTCAAAGTTAAAAATGGTTAATTGATTAGGATTCTGACTATTTCTTTTAATTTGGTGATGATCCACTGGCCACAATTTTACAGCCTTGAACATAATGCCATTCCCTATATTTACTTACCTTGGAGATGGAATTTGAAAGCTCCATACCAAAACTCAGAGGCATTCTTATGACTCAGGAGGCATCCATGCTCATTTCTGCAACTTGAAAGTCTCCATTTCTTGGCTTTTTAGAACAGATGAAGGAAGTGGCCACATTGGCTATCTATGGAACAGAAAACTGTGCATATCCAAAAATCACACAGCAGAACCAATAAGATATTAGTGCATGGTCTTCTGAATCATGCATTTGATTCATGGACTAGACATAGGTTTACTTTTGTGTACTGAAAAAATTGCTAATACTAGAGAGAAGTTGAGAAGAGGAATGTCAATTATTTAATGACTTTAAACTAAAGTTTGCTTCTCTGGTGGATTTTAAAAGGCAATTAATGACCAGGTCTATGTTCAGTCTGGGTAATTACTGGTTCCCGTCTTTTCCTCTATTGTTGTCATTTCCCCTCTATTTCAATTCTGAGATTTTCTGTTCACATGCATTTATTGGAGCGTCTGTCCTTGAGTATGATTACAGAGACCAAATTCCCACACACAGACAGGATACAAGTCTCTGCAGCAGAATTGTGCCAGTATGAAGTATAAGGATTAATGTCAGGTTGGTTATTTGTTGTGATGGGATCTATAACAAAGAATCTTTAAGGCTGGGAAAGATCTCAAGATCATCGAGTCTGACCATTAACCCTGAACTGCCACGCCCAACACTAAACTGTATCCTTAAGCACCATATCACTATGGGAAGAGAAAGAAACCCAAACTGCTGGGTCCAGTTAGGAATTATGCGCTGAACTCCTGTGTGTATACGTGTGTGCGAACGCACAAGATGCGTAGCTGCACGTCTGAGAGCTTCAACAGTGCTGGATGCACCCAGATCCCAGAGACAAACTTTCCGTAAACTTCAGAAACCGCAACTGCCGCGACCCCTGTCCGCCGGCTCCGCAGCCTATTTCAGCCACCCCCGCCCCGGGCCCGCCCGCAGCCGCCCCCAGCCCGGCGGTGCCGCCCACCCCGCAAGAGGAGCCGCTGCGCCGCGCCCTCCCCCAGCACAGCGCCCGGCGCGGGGAGGCGGGCGGAGCGCGGCGCCCCGGCACCCGCATCCCCGCTCCCCATGCGGCGGCGGGCGGCGGGACGCTGCCGCCGCGGGGAGAGCTGCGCGCCCAGGCAGCCCGTCCGTGGCCGCGGGGCCGCCCGCATCGCCCGCCCGCCCGCTGGCCCACGGAGCTCTCGCAGCGACGCGCTGCGCTCCCGCCGGGGCTGAGCGCTTGCGGCGTACCGACTGTCGGCGGGTCGTGCGGCACCCGGAGAAGGGGCGCGCTCGGAAACAATAGCGGTCAATACAAACCAGCACCCGGCGGTGCCTGCCCGGCTGCCGCGCATCGCTTATGCTCGTTCGGGGGGACCCAGCCGCGGCGGCGGATCCCGCAGGATGACGGGTGATGAGGAGTCCTAAGTCGGCGTCGAGGCGGGCCACCGCAGGCAGCGATGAGGCTCGGCGAGCCGGTGCCGGAGGGGAGGCCGGGGTCCAGGTGACCGCCGGCCCCGCGCCGCCCGCCGCCCGCAGCCGCCCGGAGCATCGGGAGCGGCGGGCAGCGCCTGCCGAGAGCGCCTCGCCCAGCCTCAGGTAAGGAGCGGCGCACGCCGCCGCTGCCGGAGCGCGGTCGGGTGTGGGCGGGTTGGGTTTGGGGTTCCCCGGCAGGGCTACGCGGGAACGGGGAAGCGGCTGGGACGTCGGGCGTCCCGCAGCCGGTGCCGCCGTGTGTCGGCGCTCGCCCTCAGCCCGGGCGCTCCCGTTGCCCGGTCCGGCGGGGATATTCTTCCTTAATGGGAAGCATCTGTCCTCCGGTACGGCAGAAGGAAACACGGAGGCGAGGGGGACTACGGCTCCCCGCAGCCCCCTCCGCCCAGCCGCTGCTGGCGCACGGCCCGGGCCGCGCAACACCGGCCGCACCCGCCCGCCCCGCCGGGAGCCGTGAGGGCAGAACCGCCGCTCGGGGCTCCGCCCGCGCCCCGCCTCCCGGGGCGGGGCCGCAGCCCATTGGCCGGCACGCTATGGAGGCAGCCAATGGCGATGGGGGGCTGAGCGCGCCCCCGTGCGGCGGGGCGGGGCGGCGCGGTGCGAGTGCCGCGGCAGATCCCGGAGGAGCGGGGCCGGCCATGCCTCTGTCCGGCACGGGCAGGGCACGGTGAGTCCCGCCCGCCCGCCCGCCCTTCCCAGCCCCTCACGAGGCGCTGCATCCCCCTCTTCACCTCAGTGAGCATCCCTGAAAGGGACAAAAGGAATCTGAATGAGTAGGAGTGTTTTGTAGAAGGATTTTCATTAAGGAGAATATAAGGGAAACAGCACCTGAAAATTCTTAAACAAATTACAAGCTATTTGTCTTGTAAAGAATGCTAAACATCCCATTAACTTGACCACAGATATTTGGGAAAACTCTTCATCCAACGAGCCTCTCCTTTGAACTGTAATAGTTTGCACATGGTAATCTTAGGGAAAAACTGTGCATCTTGTTGCTTGCAGATCTGAGAAAATTATACTACAAGCAAATAACTAATGGAACTAATAATACCTGGTACAAGTGAATTGTTATTGTCACAGTGTTGTACAAAAGCAGGAATATTAAATGTCTGTTACTAATAGCAGCCTGCGTTCTTGTATGACTTTAATTTGAAAAGCTTTCAAATTCTTCTGTTGATAGGAATAAGAATAGAAGTGTTTTAATGTCACTTGTCCAGAGTTAGGGGGCTTAATTGGTAATAAGACATGACATAAATGATTTGATTTTCAGAAATTACTAGTGCTCCAAGTCAGTAACACCTGTGTTTTCTTGTCTGTGCTTCTTTAAATGACTCTCCATGGTTGTAGCCATTCAGACTTTGACACACAGTTCCAAAAATATGAACTTGAGTATTGGTAGACATACTATAAACTTTTCCTCTGAGGTCTGTGCTTATGCTTTTAAACAAATTGTGTAGTTTTATCATTTCTGATTGGTCATAATACCTGTTTGGTTTAGATTGCAGTGTTAGAATATATCCAACATCACAGAGCAACCCATGGCAAAGGATGACAGAGTCTAGATCTATGGCCAACCAATTCTTTCTTTCACTTTCTATCACAATCATTCCCCATATCTATTACGAATGAGAGTCTTTGAGCCACATTTTACCCTACCAAAAGTTAATAATGTGTCTAAATATTAGGCAGCTACGTGATGTGAGTTTGCTAATTTGGGACCTAATGAAGCTCAGTTGTACTATTTCTAGTCATCTGATGTGGTACATAACTGATATTATTCATCTTCAAGTGATTATGGCTTGTTTTTTTTTTTTTTCTTTCATTGACTGTAGAGGGAGCCCTGGCAATTTGCTTGAGCTAGATATGTCCCTAAAAGTTTTCTAGTTTTTCTGTGAGATGAGTACTATTCTTGGTGTTCAGAATAAAAATAAACCTTATAAAACCTATTACCATAGGGAAATAGCATAACTTTTTTAGAATAGGTATTTAGTAGAAGTGAGTAATGGGGGTAAAATTGACACTGAAATAGAAGACGACATGGAATAAAGAAAATGGCTTTCCAACTGAACTTGGCCTTGGTTGTCTAAAGACTTTCTAGACAATGCAGGTAATCACTTTGTATAGAAAGGGTTTAAAACATATAAAGAGTGCATAAAACTTTTAAAAAATAATAATTTATTCTCTCTTTTCCTCCTGCCCCCCAACAACGCAGGAGTTGCCAGGCGAGGGGAGGCGCCAAGATGGGGGAGCGGGCGTTGGCCGGGGCGCTGTCCGCGGTGCTGCTGCTGGGGCTGGCGCTGCCACGGGGCGCCCTGGGCTGCCCCCAGCCCTGCGCCTGCTACCTCCCCACCGAGGTCCACTGCACCTTCCGCTCCCTGGCAGCCGTGCCAGCACGGATCCCCAAACACGTGGAAAGGATCAACTTCGGGTTCGTACGGCAGCTCGGGGCAAACGGTTTTGTGCTCTCAGTGCGGGGGCCTGGGATGCTTCGCGCAGCTGGGGCAAACCAGGATCTCTGCGTGTACTTCTCAGGTAGAATCACAGAGATGGATGCTTACCCATCGGTGCTGAATTTCAAACCCTACAGCTGCTGGCATGGAGGAATTAGCTTAGCCTTTTTGTTTCAAACAAAAGTTACTATTATTTTCAAATAAATCTTTATATCACGGTGTGAGTTCTTTTTTGGCACATAGAACATTTAGTCTTTTAGAGTGTATTAAGAAAAATATTTAATTAAATGTATTATGAGATTTCTACAGAATATGGAATTTTATACCTGATTTAAAAAAACCAAAAACACAGTAGGAGTAAAATTCTATGATGTAACCCAGGAGCATTTTGGAGAACAATGAGATACAGCATATCTTAAATGAATACAGTGGAAAGAGATTTGATCCATTGCCTTTGGAGTTGTGGTTTTGTTGCAGATTTTTTTAAGTGACTAAGCGCAGTATAAGCATATTTTGGGAAGAGATTGCTCAGGCTCCAACTCACTGTCCTCTGCAAGGATATTGCCAACTCACATCTGTCAGATTTTGAGACAAGAAGGCAGGGACTATTGGTAGGCTTCATATCACAAAAGTACATGTTGGGTCATTGTGTGAGAGGGAACAGTGCAAGACTTATAGTCCTCTTTGCTTGGTGTCACGGCTGCCCCACTACCCATGATGAACTCACCCTGACAACCTCATGGCCTGCAGCCTAAGCTGCAACTAACTGATCATGCAATGACTGGCAATAGTGATCTATTGGTTAGAGTTTTTTTTTTTTGCTTCTCTATAGTTAAAATTTTTATCCACCAACATTTTATCCACCTAAAGCCTAATTTTATTCTCAAAATGCTCTTGTGCTCATTAAAGCTACATTAAAGAAATATGTACTCAGATCCCTCAATTGCTTTTGAAAATGGGATGTTGGCTTCTAAGTTACTAAGGCGTTTGGGCTGTTTTTTTAGTAAAGTACATTTGATAAACTGCCAGCATAAAAAACATTTCTTCCCTTTGTATTTCATCACTACAAATGACGTTTTCTGAGTTATGTCCTTTCCCAGGACGAAACTGTCTTAACTGTCTGTTGTTACACTTTCACTTTGAAAGAGTACCTTTATCATATTACTGTTTTAAGTGCTATACATTTAGAGAGTGAAGATTTTTTTTCTAACCGTTAATTATTCAGGAAAATTTTTTATTTAGATGAGTTAATATTTTTTTTCGAAGGACTGATTTTGAAATAAGGAATTTTAATAAGATGTTTGCTATAAGCTTAGTGGATCTGCAGAAGGACTAAAAATATTAATACAGTATTTTAAAATTTCAGCAAATTAAGGATCTTTAGATAGATAACATAGTGAAGATCCAGAAGTATTTTCTCCATATTCAAAGTATGTTAATTTCATGCTGTGTCTTCTCTTGCTTTCTAGAAAATACAAGAAATTGGAAAAAAATCTCTAAAATTCTATGCTTAGTTTTAAGACTTCATACCTAGATTAGATACTACATTTAATTTTCTGTATACATATGAAAAACACAAATGTAGAGCTAGGCCACCAAATGTAACTCTTCCAAACGGGTAAATAAAGCCTGATTTGTTTGTCCAAAGCAAAACTGATTCATTTTCAAAGAGTAGATTTTTCTGTGTTCCTTATCTAAGAGGAGTTTCAAGGCTCAAATGATGGAATTGGAAGGTCAATTCCTAGATCTTCTGTATTTAGTTAATGTAGCCAATTACATGTAGCAGTAAGTGAAGCAGGATGTGACTTACTGCTTCTTGTGCTGTTTGGGAGATAACCCATTTTTAATGTTTACTCTCCAAATCTCTATGTATTTATTTTTAAATGCGGCTTTGGCAGCACTGCAGCTTGTGTAGTTTGCCAGGCTCCATAGCATCATGGTTTGACCACAGGCCATTAACTTATTTCCATTCTATAAACTGAGCTGCATGGAAAAATATACTGACAACTATTAGAACTTAAACGCCTATTTATTACTTTTACTCCTAATTTATGGCTAAAGTGTCACAAAGTGAATGAAAGAAATCGTAGTGTAAACATCAGCTAAGTATGCTTGGGCCTTGTAAGAGTCTTTCAGTAACTTCTGGCCTTTTGACAATGCGTTAAAGCCCCTCCAGTTTTTCCTGAAAGTTAGATTATACTAATTTTACATTTTCAGTCCGTGACAGTCGTATAAATTGTAACTGCATGTGTGATTTTTTTCCCCAGGTTCAATAGTATACAGTCTATATATGAAAACTCCTTTGCAGGACTTACAAAATTGGAATTGCTCATGATACATGGAAATGATATTCAGAATATTCCTAATGGTGCTTTGAAAGATCTTGTGTCTCTACAGGTAATGCTTATGTTTTCCTAAATTTCAAAACTAACTTAAATGAAAAATTGAAAATAAAACTAAATGTTCTTTATAGTGCCTTTTTAGGATTAGCATACATCTTCCCCCAAAATACATTGGATATCTCTTAACTATGCCTTCGTCTAACTTGATAATGCCAACTAACACTCAGTTTTATTCTGCCTCTGACCAACATATCATTTTTCAGTGGTGCAAAAGATCTGAATGTGGGAGGAAAAAAATTGCTTGATTGCTATTCTATTTGGATTTAGACAATAAAAAGAATCTCTGGTTCTTTTTTTTTTAATTGATGTTTGTTTTGTTTTTTATTTAGGTTTTCAAAATTAGTTACAATAAATTGAAAGCCATAACTGGCCAAACTCTTCAAGGACTTCCAAGCTTAATGAGACTGCACATGGACCACAACAGAATTGAGTTTATTCATCCAAATGCTTTTAATGGTTTAACCTCTCTAAGACTTGTGCACCTGGAAGGAAATTTGCTCCAGCAGCTTCACCCCAACACCTTTTCAACATTTATGGTCCTTGATTACTTCAAATTGTCAACAGTAAGACATCTCTACCTATCTGAAAATGCTCTTAGGACCTTGCCTGCCGAGATGTTTCAAGGCATGCCACTGCTGGAAAATCTTTACCTTCATGGAAATCCATGGGACTGCGACTGCAGTTTGAAGTGGCTCCTTGAATGGAATGAAGTTTCTGGAGGTAAGAGCATAGGCTACCAGTGTTTATTGAACTCCTAATGTTGATTTTTTTTTCTTCCTGTTCTGTGTGTTGATGGTTTTGTTATTTCCTAAGTGTTATTACCTACATGATGTCTAAGTGCAGTATTAATTCATGTTACTGTTCAATAAATATGTGTGTTTAAAAAACACTGTAAAAAGCAAGGTTTTCTTTCATTAGATAAAAATATGTATTTAACAGCAAAGAAATTAGCCGTTACATTTGGGATGTTGGAAGTGGTAGTGAAGTTTATAACTGGAAAGGGGTTATAACTTTTTACTGCATTTTCTTGCACAGCAGTGTACCTTTGGTAAGGGCTGCCAATTGTCCTCAGCCAACAAAGCTGCTGACTGTATCCTCTCATGGAAGGCAGTAATATTGGATTTGAACTTGTTTGTCCAAGGAAGGAAGGAAATCAGGTTACCAAATTCCTGATTAAGCCCTCTAATTTTGAATCTATGAACATCAAGGTTGTAATATGCATTCTTCATGTCCATCTGTATTTCTTCATTGACCACAACTTCATTTTATGATGGAGCAAATATATATTAAGTATTTTTGCATGCTTACAATGTATTTATTTTCTACCATGTATTTTTTTCATAAAATAGCTTGTCTATCTTTGTTCAGTCTTAGAGATGAGAAAAGTATCCCAATGTCTAGGCTAGAATGCTTCTGATTGCGTTCAGAAGCAAAAAAGAGAGCTTTATAATGCTTCTGTATCAGGAATACACTAAATGAGAAGGGGTTTGAGTGTCAATTTTTAGTTTGGGTATCTCAGTGCAGCAGAAGAGCTGGTGTTACACAAGAGCTTCTGCTAAATTATTAAAAGGGAATTGGCATTTAATTGTAATTGAAGATGTCTCAAATAAGTGATGGAGTCCCAAGGTTTATGTAATTATTTTGGAGCACATATAATGAATGATGATGGGTCTTGTAATCCTAGAATACATAATTCATTGCAATTTTGCACTTGACTGTAGGACAGTGCTTTTTAGGAATGTGTAATGCTTGAATAAGTAATGTAAGTCTTCCTGACTAAACAGATATTTGAGTCATCTGACTGAAATACTGTATTTCTCTAGCTTACATTTTAATATTGTTACATTCTGTTCTTGATTCAAATTGTGTGTGTATGTCTAATGGGTGTACTTAAGTTTTACTGTAAGTTATAATAATGATATATTAGCTGAACATTCCTTCCTTAGTGCAGTGTTGGCTTGCTAGTACTTTTATTCAGCTAGGTTACCTCTGTATGCTAAAACAGTAGCGATTTTTGGAGGGAGGAATAATTTATCCATGCCGTTTTTATGTATGACAGATTTTGTATCTGTATATGACTATAACATTAACTTCTTGGGGAATTCTGTCTAGAAAGAGTTATTAAATTTCTTCAGACTAGTGTAGCCACTGCCAAGTTGATTGTGGGCCAGTTTTTCCTTATCTTTGAAACATCCGGTTTGAATATGCAAGTGACAAACTGCATATATATATATATATATATATATATATATATATTTAATTTTTGACACCTTTTCCAGAAAATTGATTTTTCAGATTAGCAAAGCACATATTTTTCATTAAAATAATGATATTAAAATTTGACGTGTATTTCCCTTTCTCCTGACATTTTGCCGTATAACCCACTGGTAGATTGTTCATTCTTTCCAAGATCCCTCATTCTTCAGGATGATACTTATTCCTAGAATTACTGTAATACATTTTATTTACTATATGGTTTCAAACTGAACACCTAAGGTACATTTGACATTTAAGTGACCAGAACAATGTAATAAATTGTTACTTTGCAGACAACAGTCTGCATTGCCAGAAGAGAGGAGTCAAGACTGTAATTTCCTGGTCTAGCTCTCCTTCTCTGTTTTACCTTTTTTGTAATTTCCTGGTCTAGCTCTCCTTCTCTGTTTTACCTTTTATTACAAAGTTTGCAGTTGTTTCAGAGGTCAGGGAAGAAGTGGCACTTTATTTTTTTCCTGCTGATAAATAGCTTGTAAGTGCAAGAACTAGCCAGTCTGTTTTGGTAGCTACAGTAAAAAAAAAGAACAGCATTGGCAATTTTGTGTACTGCCAATGCTGTTCATCACTAGAGAAATAATAAAAAGCTTCCTGGATTATTTAATGAGGAAGTCCAGCATTTCTCTGGTAAATGCTCTATTTTTGAAAGCTGAATGGCCCCACGCCTCTTCATATTAGATCCACAAGTTAGGCTGTCACTACAAATGCAAACTTTTTGACACAGAGAGTAGTTTGTTGCTGATTTAAATGTTGCCCTGCACACTTTGGTTTCTATGCAAAGAAATCATGGTCAGATTGAGAATCGGGTGCCCATTCAGCTGTAAAACAAAGAGGTGCCATTCTATAAGTCTTGCCTTATAATCATAATGCAATCCTCAAATGCTCATGAAGTTTATTTCATACTTCTGAGAGTTGTCTAACTAGAACAGTTTTTCAGCTTATTTATGTTTTTTTTTCCTTTTTATTTTCTTTCTTCCTTCCTTTTTTTTTTCCAGGTGTTTTAAAATGCAAAAAGGACAAAGCCTATGAAGGGGGACAACTGTGTGCTAAGTGCAGCAGCCCAAAACAACTGCAGAAAGAAGATATTCAAAACTTGGAAGATATTTCCTGTAGGAAGCCTGTAATTCAGTCCTCACTGAGGCAAAATAGCAGCACTCAAAATGAGGAAGATGGTGACAGTTACGAACTCCCTCTGGAAGAACTTCAGTCCTCACCATGGAACATTACTCTAAATATGACTGATGAGCATGGCAACATAGTCCACCTGAACTGTGAAATCAAAAAACCAACAGGTTCTACCAAAATTCAGTGGAATCAAATCCAGACTCAGGAGATAGATATAAATGCCACAATTGCACTGGATTTTGAATGTCCAATGAATCGAGAAAACTATGAAAAACTATGGAAGCTTATAGCTTACTACAGTGAAGTACCTGTTAAGTTAGAGAGGGAACTTATGCTCAGAAAAGAGCCTAAAATAATCTATCAGTACAGGCAAGGCTCAGATTATGATGCTCTTTACTACACAGGTGTAAAAGCCCAAATACTTGCTGAGCCTTCTTGGGTGATGCAGCCTCTTATAAATATCCAATTGAACAGGCGTCAGAGTACAGGGAAAAAAGTGGTACTATCTTTTTTTACTGTGTTTTCTCAGACAATTCATACCAAAACCACCAGGCAGCAGAGAAACTGGGTAATGATAGAGCAAAATCAGAGCACAAGGACAGTACAGAGTGTGGTGGAAGGGTCAGAGTGTCAGCTGAGCTGCAGTGTGAAAGCTTCTGAGAGCCCCTCCATTCTGTGGCTTTTTCCAGATGGAACTAAACTGCAGGCACCTTTTAATGACAAAGAGAGTAGGTTTTCCATTCTCAGTAGTGGCCGACTAATAATCAAAGCAGTCAGTTACACTGATGGAGGTGTGTACCATTGCATTGCCCAAGTGAGAGATGATGTGGACATAATGCCTTACAGACTGGTTGTGCAGCCTGCAGCTATTCAGGTTGCTGATTCAGATGCAGTGAGAGTTGAAAAAAATGTTGGAGATCCAATAGCTTTGCCATGCAATGCAATTGCCATCCCAGACCCGCAATTGAGCTGGATTCTTCCAAACAGTCAGGTACTCAATGATTTATCAAACTCTTCAAAAGGCTATATGCTGCCCAATGGTACTTTGCTTATTCCAAGGAGCCATGTCACTGATAGTGGCTATTACAGATGTGTGGCTGTCAATCAGCAGGGATCAGATCAGATTGTTGTAAGGGTCACAGTAAATAAAATGGTGTCTGACAGGTCATTTAAACGAATCAAACTAAAGAAGCGCCCAGGCTCAAAAGGTTTGTCAAAAACAAGAGGGCGGGTCATAGATGATGAAGAGGGATCAGGGGCAGGAGGGGTGGAGGAGTTCCCACGAAGAAAGAACCGCCTAAAAGACTGGGAAATACCTTTTAAACAAAAAAGTGACCAAGTGCCAGAAGCTCAAATTAAAAAGGGGAAGAAGGGCAGAAGGAAAATGAAAATCTGGAAAAGTACTGATGGAACCCAAGACAGCAATGTTGCAGAAGGCCGGAGAGTATTTGAATCTCGAAGGAGAATTAATGTGGCAAGCAAACAGATTAATCCACAGCATTGGGCTGACATTTTGGCAAAGGTCCGTGGGAAGAATCTTCCTAGAACAACAGCTACAACTGTCTCTGCAACAACTTCACTGCCATCAGTCATGCAGGAGACTACTCCTGCCCCTTATCCCTTAGCCAGCCCTCCATCTTCAGAGACAGGAGCTGATGTGGTGGATTCCTCGGCTGATGCATCTCCTGTGGGTGAAGACGAGCAATTCTCAGTCACTGCTTCGCAGAAAACGGAAGTGTTTTCAGTCCAGCCTGTATTAATAAGGTCAGAAACGGAACCATTTTCCAACCACAGGGCTTTAGAAACACCTGCAAGTATGGACACTGTAGAAATTTCTTTGTCAGGTCCATATTTGACTCCTGTCTCTCCAACTCCACAACCACAAGGGGAGCAGCATCTTGATGTCAGGACAGATGATTCAATTGCTCTTACTGAAGAACCTCTAGCCAAAAAAATTGTGACAAACTTTCCTAATGTTCAGAACAGTTTATTCATAGTGGAAAATGTAGATAAAACTGCATCTTCTATATCTGAAGAAAATTCTGCTTTTGCTGAGCTACCACTTGATGCTACTCTCCTTGCTGAGTCTCAGACTGTGGATCTTCATAGCACCTTGGAGGAAAGCTTGAAGTTAAATGAAGGGGGCCCAATTAGTGTTGACACTGTAACTTCAGCACCTTCTCAGTTTGTTGAGATCCTCCCAACAGATTCTGTAGGCACTACTACTGCTCCTTCATCTACTTTTCCATTTGTTAGAGAAAAGAGCAATGATGCAAGATACCAGCGCAAAAAAATATCCACAAGTCGTACAAAAATGACAGACTTAAGTAACAGTTTTCTAGCTGTCACCCCTGTTAGGGTTCAGAGTGAAGAAGAACCTGAAACTCAGAGGAATACAGTGACTCAAGAAAGCATACCCAGCAGTTATGCAGACAATTCTCAGACAGAAGAACATAGAAACTTGGCTATTCCAAAACAAAATCCCATATTCATTTTGCATAGTGCTAATGCTCCTCATAAAACAGCAGAGGAGTTAGAAAAGGCTTCTTCCATGATTAGATTGACCACTGTGGCCACCACAACAACTCCATATAGAAAGACCATGCCTTCACTTATTACTCAGCATAGTAGAAAAAGGCCTTATGGGAGAAGGAGAAGGCCAAACAGAATCCGACAAAGACCAAAGCCTTTGCCCCATCCTGTTTTAACCACAGAGGCAATGCCTATAATTCCAAGGACACCTGAAATTGAAGCTGTTACCAAAACTTCTGCTGCAACTCTTAAAAGTCCTGATCTTAAAAACACCAAAATACAGGCTAGGAAAGAGGAGAGTATGGAATCCACTCCTTCCTTAATTCCTGATTCAGGTGTCACAGAGAAAATTACAAAAATCAGAGATGTGATCACAACTTCCTCTTTTGGGCCTACTGCTTCTCCACCTGGAGCCAAACATATGCCACACCCTACTAACCCTGAAACCTTGGAACTTCCAGTGACTGAGCCCATCACAGTTTTATCATCATATGCTGTACATGATGCGCTTCCCACGAAAGAATCAAGTGTATCTCTGAAACCAGAGCAAAGTGAAGTGCCAGCATACCACTCATTAGACAATGTCTCTGCGGAGAACGACATGAAAGCAGATTCTAAAACTGTGGATCATATGGCAGAACAATCAAGGACCACAACTTCTCCTGCATATAGAAATACTCAATACTCAATACTATCAACAAAACCAAAATCTCAAGAAGAGCCTAACCTATTTGACTTAGAAGTTGTGGTTAATGAAACAACTGCTGGAACATTCCAGGTGGCATATCCCACTATGAGTGACTTAAGTATTCCTGTTAGCACAGTCAAAGTTTATAAGGACCTGTCAGTTTCAAAGGAGCCATGGAAGCCCACAGTATCTGTAGAAACACCAGCAAAATCTGGGCCACCTCAGCAGTATGAGGTTATTACTTTATCCTCCTCTTTCAGCCCTGCAGAAACTCAGACTTTTCCAGTTAGAGAGACAAAGAAATCTGTTACTTCCCAGGCTGGGACAGTGCCATCTTCCTTGGACAGAAAGGAATCTATGTTACATGTGTTTTATCATTCAGAGATGACTGAAAAGCCTCCTACTACATCCACTGCTTTTATTCCATTTACAAAACTTGTCACTCTTCCCCCTTCAATTTCAAGCACTTCCCATCCTTCTTTTCATTATACAGCCAAGGAGAGTAATGCCTTTAATCGAGAAAGGTTCCCAGAAGCAAAACAAGTTGGAGCAGGTGGTGAAAAAATAGTGATGACCTCAAAACAGAATGTTCACCCTACTCCTTCCTCTAACCAGAACAGGATTAGCATACAGTCCAAAGAGCAGCAATTCAATGAGTTGTATAGCAACAAGTCAAACAACAGTTTACTGCTAAATCCAAGTCTTCCCCATCCACCTGCTGGAATGATACCAAGCATAAACCAAAGACTACCTGTTGTGCCTCCAAAGCACATTCCAGGAAGAGGCGCAATGAAGCTTCCTGTAACACAGGGCCCTCTTCGCTATTTTATAACACATCAACCTCTTCACTACACAAACAAGCCAGAGATAACAGCCTATGCAGCACAAACCATCCAGGACAGGAAAATTTCTGCTTCCCAGAGAGAATCAACTACCCCAACACAAGCCTCTCCATTTCACAAAACAAATCCATTAACTGAAAGCAAGTTCAGTAATCAGGGTCAGAACAGATACAATTTTAATTCAAGATTTTTTGGAAATAACCATGTTCCAGATAACAGAGGCACAGCTGGGAGACTCCCAAACCAAGGCATCCCCTATTACCCCAATTCCAGAATACCATTCCTTTTCAACAGAACAAGGATATTCCCTAACCTAAATATGCATCCTAAACCAGATGTTCCTAGTCAACCAGTGCCAAAAGAAACAAATGAGAAGAAGGTTGCTCAGGTCTTACCTACTGGGATTACAGTGCAGAAAGCTACAGCGATTCCAGTGCCTCCAATGCCACATGCCACAACGACCACATCACCACGGGTGATTTTAAAGATCACCCCTCCAGCCTTCCAGCGCACAAAACCACAAATAAGCACTACAGTTCATCCTTTTAAAAATGTCCATTATCGTCATCAAAAATTTCCATCTGTTCCTTACATGGGAGGCATTATGCCACGCAATTCGACTGTAATTCAGTCTTCCACTAATTTTAGAGTAAACGGAGAAAGACCTAAAATTATCACAAAAGCATCTCACACCATATCCATCCTTGCTGAAATGGATGCTTTTATCCCTTGTGATGCAGTTGGGGAACCCAAGCCTTTTATTACTTGGACAAAAGCCTCTACAGGTAAGACAGATATTGTGCATGATTTGTAGGGGTATTGCACAGAAGTGCAACATGATCACAGGAATACTTCAAAATACTGAAAAATGCTTCCTGCCACTTATAATCACTGTAGAGAAAATGATTAATTGCAACTAATCCTTACAAGTAATAATAGATCTACAGTGTTTCTTGTAGTAAAAGAAAACCTCTACCATTTAATGAGTTCATTTTTGAAGAGTAGTTTTTGGCTGTGAAAAGCAGCCAACTCTGCTTATTCATAGCAGTTAGAATTTATTGCAGCAATACTTTTGAGTATGGGTTTGTTAACATATCTACTTTAAATATTGATGTGTGTATCATCTCCATATGCAAAAGGAACAGAAAAGTTACATAAAGATTTAAGAAGGATCCTAAAACAAGGCCTTCAAAAATTTCCTTGCTGTGCATGTTTGCAAGATAGTGGTTAGTTCTGCCATAGAAACTAAGACTAATTTGTGCTATGGATAGAGTTAGAAGATATCATGTAGGCCCTCCAAAGTTGTAATTGGTGTTGAGTAAACCTAAAATCTCACTTAAGACTTCTTTATTGCAATAATTTACATTTTAAACCCTTTGACTTTATCTTTCTTTTTTTCCTCTCACTTTCACAGGAGCTCTAATGACAGCCAACAGCAAGTTACAAAGGTTTGAAGTCTGGAAAAATGGTACTCTCCTTATCCGGAATGCTCAGCTTCAGGATCGTGGACAGTATTTATGCACAGCTCAGAACGTGCATGGCGAAGATAAAATGATGGTTATGCTCACAATTGTAGCCCACCAGCCCAAAATTTTACTTTCCCGCTATCGAGATGTCACGGTATACTTTGGAGATACCATAGCAATGGAGTGTCAGGCTAGCGGGACTCCAAGCCCATTAATTTCATGGATTTTCCCAGACAGGAAGATTTTGCAGGCAGTCACAACCACAGAAAGCAGGATAATGCTTCATGAAAACCGAACCTTGTCTATCAAGCAAGCAACTTTTTCAGACCGAGGAGTTTACAAATGTGTAGCAAGCAATGCTGCAGGAGCTGACAGCATTGCAGTGAGGCTGCACATTGCAGCCTTACCCCCCATCATCCAGCAGGAAAAGCAAGAGAACATTTCCCTGCCCCTTGGTAGCAGTATTAACATCCACTGCACTGCCAAAGCAGCACCTGCTCCCAGCATCCGCTGGGTGGTCTTCGATGGCACCCAAATCCGACCTTCTCAGTTTGTCAATGGGAATTTATTTGTTTTTCCTAATGGGACTCTTTACATTCGCAACGTGTCCCCCAAGGACAGTGGGACCTACGAGTGCATTGCTGCCAACATGGTGGGAGCTGCCAGGAGAACAGTACAACTCCATGTGAAGAAGCACGCATCTAATGCTAGGATCACTGGGAGCTCTCCTCAGAGAACAGATGTAACATACGGTGGCATCCTGCATTTGGACTGTAGTGCTTCTGGTGACCCTTGGCCTCGGATATTATGGAGGTTGCCTTCCAAAAGGATGATTGATTCCCTTCACAGGTAAGGGAATCAACTATTTGAGGTGTTGCAGGTAAATTGCAGTTTGGATTAACTTAGAGAAAAGCCCACTCAGAGGTTTTGAATGATCCTCTCAATCCTTAAGAAGGAATTTCAAATTATATCAAAAAAATTAAGTCATATTTTAGCATAATTTTCTTCAAAGCGGTATTACTCTTGAAAAGTTATCTTCAAGATTTTAGGATAAGCTGCCACTGTTTGTCTTTTACAGCCACTTGTAAATGTAGCAAAAAGTCCAGATATACAGCTTGTGTACTGCTTGTTCCAATGTGCTTAGTCTGAATAAGATTGCACAGGTGCCTGCTTTGCTCTTCTCCTGGAGAAAAGGGATCGTTGAATTTTATCTCTTAGGCAAATCATTACACATAATAAATACAGGGCAAATAAATCAACTTATAATTACTTAAACACAATAATTTAAACGTCGTGTATAAACAAATGCTACTGCAAAATAAGGTCTGTGCAAACCTGGTTGTGTATAAATGCCTAAAACAATATGTTCTCCAATGTTTGCAATATCAAGTAAAATATCACTTCTACAATAACTGTCCTAACACTTGGTTGAAAACAAATTTCTGTGCTATAAATTATTCGTAACTCACCTTAGAGCACTATAAAGAGATGAGAAATGCATTGTAATTAAAATGCATAATTGGGAACAACTTTCTTCACAGCTGAACATAGTCATAATTTTTTTTTATATTGACAAAAATATTTTTAGGTAACCTGTATATTACAAAATATATAGCACAAAATCCAGATTGCATTTTATGCCTCATAGCGCTAACAAAAAAATACTGTGTTTCTTTTTAATTTTCCCTCATGATCTTTATGTGGACTGCTTTTCAAATACTAGAGATCTACTTCAGGAAGATAACTGGCTACTGAGGTAGTTGGTTTTGACCACGATACACCAATTCCATAGTGAAGTGGAAAGGAATAATAGCTTTTTTTAGCATACTGGAATTTTTTTTTCCTTGAAAAAAGAAAAGCTTAGCAACATTTGGCTTCTTTGTGACTTTTCTAAAAGTTTAATATTTATACCTAATGCCAGAGGAAGTTCCTCATCTTTATTTGTTTTCAGCTGAAGACTGAAGTACCGGACTCCATTATGGTCCATATAGGCTTGTGTGGATTATATAATTCAGAGGTCTCATATTTCAATGTTACAGAATAATGTACAAGTAGTCAGAAGAGTAAAAACCAGCATAATTTGTTATTTAGTGGTCAAAAACAGCATTAAAGTCATTAAATACAAGAAAATTACTTGGTTACAAGTGAGTAGACTTCTTTATCTTCTTTTTTTCCATTTGCTTTTTGGTGGTGAATATCCTGGAAATTTCTGACCATCTAATTATTTACCAGTAGCAATTTTCCTCTCCTATTCTTTTTTTTTTTCTTTTGATACTGTTGAGTTGTTATTCTCCCACAGATTTCTCTCAGTAGTTTATACCCAAAATCTGATTTTGTAGCTCATGTTAGGTTCTTTTTTTCTTTCCTTACAGCACTTTGGAAACTAGAATCAAAGTATTCAGCAATGGGACTTTGGTTGTTCATTCAGTTACAGACAAAGATGCAGGAGACTACTTGTGTGTGGCCCGCAATAAGATAGGGGATGACTACGTGCTCCTCAAAGTGAATGTGATGATGAAACCAGCAAAAATAGAACATAAGAATGAGAATAACCACAAGGTCAAGTATGGGGGGGACCTGAAAGTTGATTGTGTAGCCACAGGTCTGCCAAACCCAGAGATCTCCTGGGGTCTTCCAGATGGCAGCATGATCAATACTTTCATGCAGTCGGATGACAGCGGCAGCCGGACGAAGCGATACGTGGTCTTTGATAATGGAACCCTGTATTTCAATGATGTTGGACTGAGAGAGGAAGGAGACTACACCTGCTATGCTGAAAACCAGATTGGGAAGGATGAAATGAAAGTGCGGGTCAAAGTGGTGGCAGAGCCTGCAACCATCAGGAACAAAACATACATCAGTATTAACGTACCTTATGGCGATGTTGTCACAGTGGCATGTGAAGCCAAAGGAGAACCCACTCCCAAGGTGACCTGGCTTTCCCCAACCAACAGGCCTATTCCTGCCCTGTCTGACAAGTACCAGATATACAGAGATGGCACCCTCCTCATCCAAAAGGCCCAAAGGTCTGACAGTGGTAACTACACTTGTGTAGCACGGAACAGTGCTGGAGAAGATCGGAAGATGGTCTGGATCCATGTTGACGTTCAGCCTCCCAGAATCAATGGTCATCTCAGTGCAATAACATCTGTGCGGGAGACAGCCACCAGAGACAGCCGGAAACTTATTGACTGCAAAGCTGAGGGCATCCCTGCTCCTCGTGTCCTGTGGGCTTTTCCAGAAGGAGTAATCTTACCGGCTCCCTACTATGGGAACAGGATCACTGTGCATCGCAATGGAACGTTGGACATCAGAGGGGTGAGACAGACGGACGCCGTGCAGCTCGTGTGCATCGGGCGCAACGAAGGTGGGGAAGCGAGACTGCTTGTGCAGCTCCTCATCACAGACCATTTGGAGAAACCCTCCTTCAGAGACCCTGTCAGTGAAAGGATCACTGCCATTGCTGGGCACAGCATCAATCTGAACTGCTCAGTCCAGGGGAACCCCAAACCCAGCACGAGCTGGATCCTTCCCAATGGCTCTGAAGTGCTGAGTGGCAGTCGCCTGCACAGATTTTACCATAAGAGGGATGGGATCTTACACATCAGCAGCTTATCTGCTGGGGATGCTGGCACCTACCGCTGTACAGCCAGAAACCCAGGAGGGTATGTGGAACGAGTAGTCTTCCTGAAGGTGGGACTCAGGCCAGAAATCAGCAACCAGTACAACAACCTGGTGAGCATCATCAATGGAGAAACTCTGCAGCTTCACTGCATCACCCAGGCAAACCAGCGGGCGCAGATCTCCTGGACACTGCCCAATGGTATGGTTATGGATGCCCCCCAGGCCGTGGGTCGCTTTTCCCTGATGGAGAATGGGTCACTGACAGTGCGTGAGGCTTCTGTATTTGACAGGGGCACCTACCTGTGCAAAGTGTCAACAGACTATGGCACTTCTGTTATGACTGTGCCTGTCATTGTCATTGCCTATCCTCCTCGGATCACCAGTGAGCCAGCACCTGTCATCTATGCCAGACCTGGAAATTCAGTTAAACTGAACTGCATGGCCATTGGGATTCCTAAAGCAGAAATAACATGGGAGCTTCCAGATAAATCACATCTGACAACAGGAGCTCAATCCCGTCTGTATGGAAACAAATTCCTCCATCCTCAGGGGTCATTAGTTATCCAGCAGTCCACTCAAAGGGATGCAGGGTTCTATAAATGCACTGCTAAAAATATACTAGGCAGTGATTCTAAAACAACCTACATACACATATTCTAACATTAAAACAAGTGCCTTTGACTGGATACTCATGTTCAAGTCACTGCCAAACGAGTGCAATGAGGAGAGTACTGCTTGCAACAATGGCTAACAAGAGAAGAAAAAGGAATTAATCTGCATTTCTTTTGTACTCAGTATGGTAGTAAGTCTGGAACTGAGAAGACTAACATGTTGTAAAAGGTCTTAAAATTGTTAAGACAGTGTAATGTTTTTCATGCTATCCAATAGCATCTGAGACCCAAAGTACTCTATTGTCAATAGTCCAAAGCTATTTCTTGATCTAACAAGCACCTTAAAAGTACCAAAGAAGTATTAACTGTTCATAAGTGAGCTGCAGTGATAGCAGTACTTTAGTAAAACATAATTTTCTTTATACCCTGCAGCGCCTTTTCATAATCTAGGCTTATAGAATATGATTATTAACCTTTCTGTTCATGCTTCTATCAGCTCTTCAAAATCAAAGACTAAATTAGCAAATAAGAGTGATCTATTTTAATAAAAATACATGCAGAGATTAGCTGCCTTAACATATGAACATACATTTGCCAGCTACTAAGGATGCTATGGTCAATTAATTCATTATCTATTTTATATATATTTTTTAATCTGACTATGAGACTAGAAAGAGTAACAATGAAATTGGTCTCATTTTATAAATTATTGGTCTTTACAAGACTCTGATACATTACAGTGTTTTATAATATTAAGGTCAATATACTGTACATTTTATAATAAAAAAATAAAATATTTTCCAAAGAATGTATTAATTGGTTTTCTTTTTTTTTCTTTTCCTTTTGTTTTTTTTTTTTTTTTTCAGAAAATAAGGAACTCCAAGCAGTGGGAGTATGGAGTTAGGTTGAAAACCCTGAAGTAATGTAGTGTTATATGTACTTGCATTTGACCCAATTTCTATTTGATTCATTTATAGGTGTTTTAGGGACGACAAATTAATATAGTTGTTTATCTTTTTTAAAGTGATTTATTAATAGAAATTTATTAATATTTCAGCATATATTTGCAATGGTAATACTTTTTCTGCAGTCAGGGATTGTTTACTGGATAATATCCATAATTTTCTGAAGATTTGTCTCTTGTGCTTTAGAAATATTTGCTACAAGGTGCTGAATATGCCCATGTTTCAACAAAGTATAACAATCAGGATTTTGGAAATGTTAACTTATCTTTAAACATGTGGCTTCTCTCAGATATTCCTGAATTCTTAAAGTTCTGCTTGCTCATAAAACTTATGCTCATGTTTTAGAATATGGTTAGAATAAAAGCTTTATTTTTATTTTCTCTGTTGATCAAAACATGTCAGTAATGTGAAGTGTTTTGCTAGTATTTACATTTTGCAAAAACTGAAATCAAAGACTTCCTACCCCACAAGTTTATCCAGTTTAGAAAATAGTAAGCTGTTGCAAAATGTATACTTATCATAATGGCAAACAGAACTGAGCTACTTAAAGTAAAAGGTATTTTATTAGAACAAGAATATAGACTTAAATGAGATGAGCATTGCTGAAGATACAAGGGGTACAATTTGTATTATAGAATATTTTATAAAACTTATTTTTAAAAAATTCAGTGCAGGTTAAAAATCTGTGGTTTGTACACAGTTTTTTTAAAGTTGTGGATATGTTGCCTAAGTAAATAGCACTTAATTATGTCATAGTTTCTTTTTTATGGTTTAAACCCTTGGGCCTTAAATCACCAAGCAGTGCTCAATGGGAAGCATGTCCCTAAATACCTGGCAGGGATGTAGCTGCTTGTGAGAGCAGTTAATGAAGAAAGAAGAGAAGCATTTAAGATTTTTAATTAGGTTGCCCATGTGGTACTTTCCAATCTGGCTATTTTCTTTGAACATATCAGATACATCTTTAGATCCTTTACTTTTAACTTTATAGTAGTTTTCCAATTTGGAAAGTGGTCATGCAGTATTTAATAATAATAATACATCTTGTAAAAGAGTCTGAAGTCAGCATTTGGCATTGTAGTAGGAGTCAAGCACTTTTAATCATGTGTCCAGCCTTCACTTAGCAGTTATGGGAATTTAGAGATATTCTTGGGTGCTGAATTACTTCGGCATATTTCTGTTAAGTAGATTTCTTTTTATGTGAACAGAAGAAAACAGAATCCAAACTCAAATTCAAACATTTGATCTTTCAGGATCAAACAAATCATCAGAACATGTTTTATTCCTCAGTTCAGAATTTTCACAGCTGCCAATGGAAGTTTTGGAGGCTAAGATATGAAAGATTTGGCTCTAGACATTTTCTTAAGTCAAAACTTGCATGCTTGCAAAATTCCTTCAAAAGGAGATTTAACATTTTTTTAATGCGTTATAATTTCCATTATTTTTGCCTTTACCCCTTTTATGAAAATATGCTCCCAATAAGAGATCTATAGCATATAATTTTCTTTCAAAATAAATGTAACCACAACTTAAAAATATCAAATGAATGCTTTTTACACTCAAGCAGTGTTGGGCCATATGTTGTGTCTGTCTGTCATACTCTTTCTGTGCTGATATGCCTGTTGTACAGGATATCTATCCTGGACTCAAGATAGATATACTTCTCCCATTTGTAGAAATAAAAAGATTCACAGGGAAACTAAGTCTGTTCTAGGACTTACATTCTTGGCCTAAATCTATGTGTCACTCTAGGTGCTGAATCATCCATCAAATGAAGGCAGTTGTAGGACACTGAATTTAAATCAAAATTTATTCCTTTATTTCCAGGTAATTATCTGCAAGTTGTGTTAAATAAATCAATGACAAATTCACATTACTTCAAGGATGCAACACTTCATTATTTTTTTTTTTCTTCAAAAGTCTTCATTCAATCAGGACCCATGAATTCAAAGGCAATGTAATCTGTTCTTTTCTGATTTGGGGAATGCTGGGAAAGTAGATTTCTAAGTTTTTACTTGATCAATCAAAGCAGGTTCTGGATAGTTTCCATGGAAAGGAAAAACATTCCTTGCCTTTGCGTTGTAAATGGAGAAGAAAGATTTGTTTGTCTTCTATTTGGAGAAGCAGAATAAGAAGGTGACTTATTACAACTGTGCAGATTGAAAATTACTGCAGTTGTAGATATATTTTTTTGCAATAGCCTTCACAAAAGGAGATTCACTGTGACCATATCCAGAACACAACTAGCAACTGGTAACAGAAATGGATGTAGGAATATAGACCAGAAAAGCAATAAACAGGGAAGTAAACAGGGTATTCATGTCTAGATCTGATAAAATTCCTGAAGCGCTATTGAGTTCACTTGCATGTTTTAGTGATTATCTTCAAAAGCTAATGAAGTTCAATTGTGGTACAAGAAGACTGGAAAAAAATACCAAAGCTGTAGTTGAGAAAACACGAATCAGTAAAACTCTGGTATTAAGAGAGGTACTTTGTTTAGCTCATTATTAAACAATCAGTTTAAGAGCATCTGTAGAATAACAGAGCGATAGGAAGCAGCTGCTCTGCCTGTTTCTGTAGCAAATCAAATAACAACCATCTAGTTACTCTCTCACACAAATAGTTAGTCCAGAGTATGGGAAGAGAGGGTTGATACAGTATATCTTACTTTAGCAGTTTTGTTTTTTGGTTGTCCTCATGTCCAAACTAAAGAAATGAAATTTATCTTCTGTAAAGTGGGAAGTTGGAAGTTACAGAGAAGTCAGGAGTAACTGCTTCTCAGTTAGGAGAACATGTCAGCTGAATCCAGCTTAGATTCTGGTGACTTCCCACATTCATTAATGGCTATCAGCTATACAGACGACATTTCAAAAATATGTAAATATTATTAAATTGAAAAATATTAAAGTACATTTACAACATCCCAAGTTGCTGTTCTGAGGGATCTTTCTAGATGGGTGAAATTATTGGAAATAAAAACTAATCACTCCCCCCCTCCAGTAAATATAAGTATGAGAACTATATTCAAAAGGAAGACAATGAATACACATACAGTAAACAGTGAAGAGTGAAGAAGGTGTAGGAGTTGTACAAGTTAATAACATGACATTCCAAACAAAACCTTATCACTTTGAAATCTGCTCAAGAGGGCTGTGTGAATGAACATAATGGACATACTTTTCTTGAAGTCAGGCTCAAACACAAAGAAATTGGAAAGTATCCAAGAAAGTGATTTAGAAAAGATAACCTATAATGCTAGTTAAAATTAGATGATCTTGTTCTGCCTAAGAAAAAAAGGCCAAATATTAAATACAACAGTTAAGAAAATGTGTAGTCCTTATCAAAACAGCGATGAGTTGTTTTTCAGGTTCACTGAGGTTTAGTATGAGAATCTTACTCCAAGCAAGCTCTAGGCTAGATACTAAAACTTTGTAACTGTAAGAACAGTTGAACAATGTTTTATTTTTCTTGAGAAAATTTTGAAATTCCCATATTTGGAGACAGTTAAAAGAAGTTTAGTCTGAGAACTGAAACAGGTAATCAACATCCTTGTCCAAGACACTGAGAAATCTTGAGGTTTCTTTACATTTACCTGGGGAGTTTATGACATTTATTTGGGGTTTCATTAGATTCCTATCTTTCCTAGATTTTCCTATTAGTTAGGTGTATTTGTAAAAGATTTGCTTGCTAGTGTTAGTCTGGGCTTGTGATTTTTATCTGTGTAATATTCATGATAATCTATGGGGTTGTTAACGATTTAGTACATAACAGATATGGGAACATGATAAATAAGTCCACTGTGACCACATGTTTATGATGGAAATCTCATGGAGAGATTTCTAGAAGCAGCTATGTCATTGGATCTTTTTGTCATTCACATAGTTTGGTTGACAAAGGCATCTCACACCCCATCATTCACAGGCTTGTCCAGAGCAGAAATAGGGAACTGTGAGGACTTTATGTGTTTCTTTCACCTAGCCTGGGTTTTATTTATCTACGTGTTTTCAAAAATGCATTTTAAATCTTTCAATGCAGCCAGCTACATTGAAAATATCCTAAAAGCTGTACAAGCACATGTATAGCTTTTAATATAATTTCCTCTCTTTTATTGTTTGCAAATTGACCACAGCGGGTTTTGAATGATAGAAGGCAGAGTAAATCCTCAGATAGGACATTTAACACTCCATTAATCAACCCTCAATCATCCTGCAAAAGATGATAAGACAGAAGCCACTACACACAGTAGGGAAGCACATCAAGTAGATTGTGGCAGATTATCATCCTGTGGAACAAATAGTGCTTTGCTAGAGCTGTTGCAATTTCTTGATGTAAAAAGTTAAAAATTTGTTGGCCCCAAAGGTGTGTATACTTTTTACTGCTATTTCTCTTGGCCTAAGAAAAGATACTGGTTTTTCCTGAAAACCTTTCTTGCTGGATCAGTCCAGTAACACCAGCATGGAACAGTTATTTAGCAGAAATGCAAGTAGCTTTTGTAATTATCTGAGTTAGAATCTCACCTGCCATAAATCAGTTGAGCCTGGCTCAAGAGCCACCCAAAATGTTCACCCGTTTTTTGAGCATCCCTACCTTTTTACTTGGAAGGAAATTGAGTTTCATAGGTGATGCAATAGTGAGTGAAAGAGAGTGCAAACAATAAAGAGACAGTGTAGTGGTAATGGAGGGCACTCCTGTTTTTCAAGAGTCATTAGCACATGGGAAGTTCTGAGCCCCTACTTACTCTTTTAAATAAGAAAACTTTTCTTTGCCTGGGAGGTAGACCTCTCATGTTTCTTTCTTTCCCATATGCAAGACCCACTGCTACTCTTCATATATGGTGAGAGTGATGCTTCTGACACATGGGGTAATGCAGCAACAAAGATGCCATCACGTTGGACTGTGGATGTTATGAGGTTGAACTGCAGCTGTGTACCACCTACTAAGCACTTCTTTGAATGTGGGACCTCCACAAAGGGAAATGCATGTTGGCAGCAGTACTGCTGCTTCTTCCCTTCTCCAGGACCCCATTCATCAAGCACAGCTGGCTGTTATATCAAAGAATTCACAGACTGGCCACGCTTGATGTGCCAGATCACTGAGTGGTTAAGAGGTATAAATATATGATGTCTCACAGCTGCCAGGACTGGAGATGGCAGCCAGCAGTGTGAGTCTTGACAAGTGAGGAGTAAAATGACATGAGATGGATAGTCAAATTATAAAATTAAAAGCACAAGTGGTGCTGTCACACCTAAGTACCTCCTCTAGTGCTCTGTATCATTCAAAGCACACCTGATATCATATGTGTATTCCATAACCCTTGAATTAACAACACATGTATGGGTTTCCTGGTTACTTTTATTCCCAGTGTTAGTTAAAAAATATTCCAGGCTCTGAATCAAAACTAGATTCTTTTTCCTTGCTTCTACCACAAAGGGTCAATGGATTAAGCCGCTGTACTCAACTACTAAGAACTGCTCTGTGCTTTTATGAGCTTCTTTGGAATATTACAGTAATGGACAAAATGAGGAACATTTTAATAAAACCCTATTTACTAACCTGGGAAAAAATCCCTTGGTAGTCATGGATGACAAATGCATGCAGCTCCTGTGAAGCTAGCAACCCAAACATCTCTCTGAAATCAGTGGGAAAGTTCCTGGACTCCAAATTGTCTAGACAAAGAAATTCTTAACTGTTTCTTAACTGAATCATCTTTTTTTCAGTAAAGTGAGACTGGGAAAGGATAAGGAAATTAAAATTTGAGTATTTTGAAAAAGTAAAGGGAAAGTAGGACAATTGGGACTTGAATAAGTGATGCAAAGGGCCTTTCTTATACAGAAATGGAGGTAAACATCTAATTGTATACTTTTTAGAAAGCTAACATCTTGTCAAAGTTTTTTTTAACAGTGTGCAAAAAAGGCATTACTATCCTGCTCAGTTGCTTTTCAAAATTCTGCTAATATATTGCTTAAAATCTGAATACAAAGTGTTACTAGGGAGTCCTAGTGACAATATTCCTGTGCTGTTATTACAGCAAATGTACATAAACAAATACCCGTAGTTATAGGAAAACTATAACAGGCATCTTATACTACATTCTTCGTATTGTAAGCTGCAACAATGATATAATGAAAATTTATTTCTCTTCATCTTTAGGTCCCAAATCTGTAACACAATATGGGGAGGGGGGGCAGTGGGTGTGTGGATAAGAAGATTGCTAACAATGCAGTTAGGCAAGGTGGAATTAGCTGATCTATTAGCATGCTGCTGAAAAAACCCCCAACCTACACTCTCCTTTCCTTGTTTCAGCAGTAAATTTCCCCATTATCTACTTATGCCAGCTCTTTTATTAATGTGTACTCTGTATTCATCCAGTTCAATTCATTAATTTGCTAAAATAACTAATCAAGAGTGGCGGGAGACACATGGAGTGTATAGTTTTCTGGTCAGTAAGCTGAAGTGGCTCATCCAGGTTACTAGTGAAAGGTCCATGAGCAAGAAAGCAAATATGCAGCAATCTGAAATGAAGCAAGGAAAAGTAGGATCACCTTCTCCAACTGCAGTAAACTGTTAAGCTTCCCCCGACATTTCATCTGTCTTTGACCAGTGAGTAACTGGGGAAAAATACCCTCTTAGAGTATAAAAAGATGTTTCTCTTATACCTAAACTGTTCAATATGCATGGTTTTGTATAGCCTTGTGGATGTTTTCCTGAAGCATATGTACCTTCATAACCGCAGGTAATGATGCTGACAGGCAGGCCACTGTAACTGGGGAGTTGGTGACCCACATGACAACTAACCTGAGCAGGTGCAGACCCATGCAGAGCTTGCACTGCTGTGTGACACATACAGCATGGCCTTCAGACCCACCTTGTCCTGCTCACATCCCTTGACTGTGAAATTAACTCAGTAATTATAAAGGAGAAGCTCTGCAGGCAGCTCCCACTCAATGCCAGTGTTTACAAAGCCTGCATGGCTTTGCCTTTAACTCACAGTGTGAGTTCACACAGGCATACCTTCTTTGTTTAACAGTAGAAATGATGGGTAGACTTGTTTACTTTGTAAAAATGGTTCAAATTACCAAACTGGGGCAACTGTATCATGGGTGGGGTCTGCCCAGCATTTCTCATCCTGATTAGAGACCTGTTTGGCATGCACAACTCAGGGTTTCCAGAACCTAAAGGGAAAAGAAGTTATCTATACTTTTCTTCCCCTCTTTATAATGCTAGTTCTATTAAATTCTGATTTAAAATACCCTTTATGGAGTGCCTTTCTTACTGCAATCATAATGAAGCAGTACCTCCTGGTGCAATGCACAGTGTATTCATTCCTCTTGATTTCATGATAACTGTGTATTACAATAATCATTCTAAGGGAGAAGTGTTTTCTTTATAAAAGGCAATATTGGTAAGAAAGAGAAAACTCAGGAAAAAATCTATTATACAAACATTTTTATTGTTTTTCACAAACTGAAATGCTTAATTATGCTTTCTCCAGTCTGTAAAGGAGGAACTCCTTCAAATGAGTTTTTAGCTGCTTTCTAAGGCCAGAGGAATTTGCTCAGTTTTCTCTGTGTGCTGGACATGTTGAAGACTTGCCCTCAAACAGACCATATCCTCAACTTTCTCATAACCTTGCACAACAAAAGGAACATTAATCTATTCCTTAGTCACCTCAACACACTGACAGACAATTGTGCTTCACAACGGCCATGAAGCCCACAATAATGAGAAAAGCAAGGGTCTCATTCCTTTCCCCCTCATTAATGAACATTTTGTGTACCCTGGGAAGCACTGTAAGGCACACACTCACAACAATGGTCTGCTTGGCCCCATGAACTTATGCTATATGTCATGCTGTTCCATTAATCATTGTGTTTTGACTGATATAAAATGATTCTTGCTGTGTCAAGAGAAAGACATATAAAGGGTTAAAAATAGAGGAGGCATGAGGTGACCCTCTGGATATAAAACCCCACATAACCAAAATTATCTGCAAGAAAAGGTTTGAGGGACTGAGTTTTGAGTTTTCTTTATTGTGACTTTTTTTTGGTATTTCAGAATTCACTTTGGAATGTATTTGGAATATGTTGTGCCAAACCTTTAAAACAAAATATATCCTGTTACAGTTTTTTCTTACAGCCCTCAGTTCCATTCTTAAACTGCTGGACAATGTTTAAGAATATTCAGCTTACCCAGCTGAACTTTTATAAAAGACCTATTATTAAAATAAAAAAAGTTCTGGTGATTCATTCAACATGTCAGTGAATCTGAGGGAGATTCCCAGCTCATAAAAAATGAAACAAATAAGAAACAAGCTGTTCTTGCATAATCACACACAGCAAATGGTGACAGGCTTAATAGTTGTTAGCTAACAGAATCAGAAAAGTTATGGCTTTGTTCTCTCTGATTAACCTTGCATAAAGCATGGTAACACATGGATACATAACTTTTGAAATATAGGAAACAAAACTAGTTGATCATGGGAGACTTACTCAGCAGACCGTCTTGAGCTGTCCCTCATTAGAGATTTCTCCATACAGGCTGATGTAGCCAATCAGCCAAATTCAATTACTGAAGATTAGAATTGTGCTTCCTGACATTGTATGGGGTTCCATCAAACAGAGGAAAGCAAAAACTTGCAGTAATTAGAGATTACTGAGTCAGACCACTCCTGAGAGCAAAATGTAGCTTAGAGTGATTTCTTTTACTGAGTCCTAGCTTTTCCCACCCTTACTACAACCTGCCTGTAAAATATAACTTTAGTTCATAAACATACATATGCAGCAAGGTATTAATAATTAGAGGCTGAAATGTGAAATTTTGGTCCCAGATATGGGGAAACAAAATGGCTAAAGTCTGCTTCCTGTTCAACAATGTCCAACAGCTTTGTGCCATCTCTCTGTTGCAGCTGTTCTGTGAGTTTAAGTACCCATGGAAAAAAAAAGCGAATTGAGATGCTGTCACTTATGGCCAGTTTCTAATAGCCTGGTCAGAGTGACTAACTCCAAAAGTAATCCTATGGCATGCTGTTCAGTGTGGCTGTCTGGATCATAATTTGCTTTCAATCTTCACTTAGACCAAACAGCCAAATAGAAACCGCAGGATTATACCATTGTATCAAGTTAATTTTAAATTAAGTGTAACATTTTGCAGATATATCCATTTTCTCCGGAGGTGCAGATCCTTGTATGTGTACACGTGTTTGTGTGTCTTTCCTTCTTTCTTTAGCTAGATATGTATGTCTTTCTGCATGCATATATTTTATGTTTCCATACATATGTTCTCTTGGTATATATGTGTGCATCTGGATGTGCATATTTAAATTTTTGTTTAAGTTCACACTGCCCTTTCTCTGTAAATAAAGGAGGGAAATAAATTGTAGAGGTTCATGGAACAAATTTATTTTGTTTGATAAGAAAAAAACACATGATTTTTGTTTACGTCTAAGCATGAAGTAATCTACTGTCATGTGGAATGAAATCTTAGATTTGAGGAAGACCAGCCAATGCTCCAAAAGTCTGAAATATCATAAGCTATCTGAGGGAGCATTTTTCATGATTTTGGAAGTACCCAGATATTCCACCTCACTCAGAGGCTCAGTTATTGCTTTTCCTGGCAGGAGAGTATCTTCCAACTCTTCTTTGAATAGCCTTTTTTTGCTCTTCTCAGCCAGCATGAGATGCTTTGGAAATTGATGACCCAGCTGCAGATGCTACAGTGAAACAGCAAATTTTACAGTGCTTTGATCATCTCAGGAAAACTCTCAGTTCTGGAAGTCTTTTATCTTATATTCTGCCAGCATGATCCATAGTAGGCACTAGCAGTAGCTAGCAATAACTAGCATCTGCTAATGGAATATGAATGAGATTTACAATCTAAATAAAGCAAATAGATTTTTAAAAATTCCATTGTGATTTTCCTTGGCTTAGTAATAACACAAATGAGCAGGAGGATTACACTACATATTTAAAAATACATATATTAAAATGGCATTGATGAAGCTTTTAATTTAATGTTTTCTTAGTCTTGCAACATTCTCTTAGAAGTTTTCAAGGCTGCCAAAATCTATATCCAGCACAGCAAGAGAGAAACAGTGTCTGTTGAACTCAAGCATGCTTGGATGGTGGTGGATATTTATACAACACTTCCTATTTAACCTTTCCCTCTACTTTTGTACTAGTCTGCAAGACATGCTGAGAAAGATAATAAGCAAGATTACAAGATACAACAGGCAAGACATGCAGAAGTTATCAAAAGAACTATTGCTGTTATGGGCAGTCTGACAGAGAATGGAGGCAAGTGAATAAATGCTGCTTTGTTCCATGTTGGTATAATCCTTTTGACTTTGATGAGATTAGATAGTTAAAAATTAAGAAATATTTTAGCCTGTATTCAGCTCTGATACAAGAACATAGCTCAGTCCTTGGCAACGATTTCTCATTGAAGAAAAATTAAGATGACACAGAAACCTAAGGAATCTCAGATGTCAGGTAGCAAGATTTTTTGGGAGATTTGAGGTTTACTTTTTGTGATGACTATTATAGTATCAAGACTATACTCTCAGCTTTTAGTTCAGGAAATGTATGAAGCAATCATTATGTTTGGCACCAATTTTCAAATCACAGGACAGCAGCTGGCAGGTTTCTGTGCGAGAACAGTAAATTAAAAACAAGTACTGAAAATTTTGGGAAGAATTTTAAGAACTGGGGAACTGAACATAGAATATGGACAAGAATAGCAGCAGAAACCACTGGATTGCTTGAATCAAATTAAACTTTGAAAGATTTATTTGCACAGTACTTTGAAAGTGAACTGTCCAAACAGTCTGTTCTTGCCAGTGTCTGATTATTTTACTTCATGTGTTCATTAGATTAGAACAATACTCAGACAGATTAGAACAATATTCAGACACTGATTCTTATTTCTACATTATCTGCATGAAGAGTCTAAAAGAGTTTAAATAGAAACCATCAAATAAGTAATCCTGTAACTGAGACCTTTTCATTTTTGGAAGGCCAGGGGAGGGAGGGGTATTGTGTTATAGGCATAGCAAGTAGTAATGTCTAAATTAAGACTGTCTAACTCAATGGAAACATGAAAAGCTTCAGCTTGCAGATATTTATAACTTGGTTAAACTAATTGCTGGATTTAAATTTTCCATACTTGTCCTTTGCTTATGATGCAGGATTTATGGTGTTTTCAGTTTTTTGTGGGTTTTTTTCTTTTTAATTCTTAAAGGGTTTTGCTGAAAAAGGCTCAATTGTTTCCAAAACTGAAGCTTAGGAAAAACTTTCTGCCAGTATTGCAAACATTTTCCAACTATTTCATTGAAGCATTTGGTGAAGACTAAGATGTATGGAAGAAAATAATTCTAGGATCAAAGGAGGTGTGTGTGTGTGTTTGCTGTTTTAAATCTCAATCTCAGATGGCTTCTTCTTACCACAAATGATGTGGATATGGGTAGAACATCATATTGGTTAATATGACTCCCAGCAAGAAAATGCTGTAAACTAAATTCCCAGTGGTGCCTCCACATCCTGTAAGGATGACAGACTCCATCTTGGGGAATAAGAACCTAAAATTAAGTTGCCACACTTACAGATGTTCAGAATCTTTCAGAATAGGCTGGGCTTCTTCGCTGTGCAGAAATAAACCTCCAGTTAAATTGAATAAGGATTTGATCTCTTTATGAAGTGTAGGAAATTTTGATAATGAAGAACTGAATTCTAAAAAAAAGGAAAAAAAAACTACCACCACCATCACCAAAACAAATAAAACTCAAACATTGACATGGGAAATCAAGATGAATCCATGACAGCACAGGAACTGAGTTTTTAACCTACTTGACTTGACTACTTGACTTTGATGAATGTAGTTTTATTGAAATCAATTTTAGGACATAGGTGGTAAAGAGGTCATCAGATTAAAAGCCAACAATATCTAAGTAAAACAGAGATACAGGCAAGTATGAGAAGACCACAGACTTTGAAAATATTTCCCACATCTACATGGAAATAAATGTGATTCAATAATTTTACTCATTTTTTCCAGCAGTCCTAGAAACCTCAAACTGGGACAACAAGATGTAATACAGGCTTTACATCCCCAAATAGTGTGATAATTAATTGTAAACACATATTGCCATGTTATAAAATTCTGGGCAAGCATGATATGCTTTGAGAGCATATTAATTTTTTTCAGATATTTGAGAAGTAATTATTTTGGCAGAATATCTCTTTTTTATTATTTTATGTCTTCTTTACGGAAAATGCAACCAACTATATGTCAACTGAGATCTTCTTCCTCTGCCCTACTTTGATTTCCAGCAAGTTTGAGGGCTCAGAAATGAAGAAGAACTACTAGAGTGATCAAATCCCTCCTGCTTTATAAAACAATGTGCAATTGAAAAAAAAAAAAAAAAATCATCGTCTAGACTTACCTGCTGGGATTCACTGCAGTGAAAAACATGGATCTGTCTCCTGGTCTTCCAACTCAGACATCTGCCAGGGATCCCTGCAAGCTCACATGTCCAGGCCTCCTTTCTATAAAAAAGACTTGAATATGAAGCAGAAAGTTGGGTGACATGCCAATATCTTGCCTAAAAATGAATACAGGATACTGGGAAATTGGAGTGCTTCCTAGGCTCAGTAATATAAATAAATGTGTTCAATGTCCAACAGACTAAGAGAATATTGTTCTTTATGGGTTCTTTTTATTTTGGTTTTTTTTTAAAGTTTTATTTCTTGACCATAGGATGATGATGTAAAAAGAGATGTATTGCACTACCTCAGTCAGTCAAATTAAACTTTTTCTGGGATTCCTGATGACATATTTCTCATGTAGATTCTCAGTTAAGCATCTTTGCCACATAGCAATGAATGGGCCAGTAATTACTGAACTGGGCTTGTATTCTCACCAATTGGTTTAACAATAGTCAAGAAATATTGCTGACTATATTTATATAGGAAATACTGCTGAAATACTGCAGAGTTGTAATGCAGACCATTTAAATTTTTCTTTGAGGTCTTAGTGTCTTTGGGACTTGAATGTAATCACCTGGTTTACCACCACTGAGACAATACTAGGCACAGGCAGCTGCAGGCTGAAAGGACATGATGTTGTGCTCAAAGTATGGCCTCACTTGTGTACTTAAAGCATGCAATTGTTTATGTTGTACAGCTTCCTGAGCATTTGTCACCTTAGCAGTTCAGCCCTGCTGTCAGCACTTTTGAAGTATTTGCTATTTTACACACTGTGGACTCCTATGGGCTTTTCCTCCATTTATTTTCCATTGAAAAAATCCTTGGAGCTTTCATTTAAATTTATTTTGACTTCTCCTACTGTATCTTATGAAAGTGGTGTCACATCTGGTAGCCAGTGATTTTGTTTACTGCCATAAAAATGTCCCTGACATTACATGTCAAGGAGATTAATGCAATTTTTTTACAAAACTTTTGTTTCCTTTCACAATATAAGAAAGGGTTTAAATAATGAGTATAGTCATTGAGAGGTTTTCTTCTGTTATAAACAAAGAATTTATTATATAAAGATATATTAAGGTTTAAAATGCTATCACAAATAAAAGTAAACAGAATGTGTGTTCAGCCACAGCAATAGGGAAAGATTCTTTAGTTTTCTCAGCTTTTGTCTTCAGCCTAGTTCTGAGAAAAAAAATCAGATTATTGTCCTTGGAAAAACAATTGAGTTATTAACTCATAACTTTAGGTAGGTGTCTACTCAACCATTGCAAAGAGGGTATCCACACGTTTAAGTGCTTTTCTGGATTGGGGCCCTAAGCATTTTTCAAGCAATCTGCCAGAAGTGTATTTAGTTCAGTGCAATGCAATAACCTCCTTAGCCTGAGCTATCCTTCCTTGACTTGGAAAAAATCTCTTTCTTTCCAGCTTTCCTTGGCAGTGTCAACTTTTCAGTTCTTACCTCTATGGATCTCCAGGAAAACCACCAGTCTCCCCAGAACTTGTCTGCTTGGTTTGTCTCAGGTTGTGTTATCATTTCACCAATTAGTCAGGCCAGTAGTCTTAACAAGCTTGCAGTTCTCCTTTGAATTTTTTTCCTATTCCAGAACAAAAAGCAAATTTGATGAAGGAAATCAAACATTTTTTATTTTAAAAAGACATCTAAATGCAAGCAAAATCAGAGCCAGCTTAATGAGCTTTCATATCTTTACCTTTTAAGGAAAACTTTCTCAAACTGCAGACTAGACCTATTGAAGGATTTAGTATATAGTTCTAATCATATTTTGCATTACTTCATGGGTAGCCTGCAGCTGAGAGGATGAAAATTTGGTGTCAGCATCCATATCTAATCTATGTTTGAGAAAACAGTTTTTCTCTAGCTGACAGAAATTCTGTCCAGAGAAAAATCAACATGAGAAACACTGTGCAGTTCCAGTCTGTCTCAATTCTTTCTTCATTAACTTTTAGGCCAGTTCTGTCAAAAACTCTTCCCTAGAAAAATTTCCCTCTGATTTGAGTACAGATTGAAATAGATGAGTTTGGTGGGCTTCTTTTTTTTTTTCAAGTCACTGGTGCACAAACTGTGATGTACCCCATACATTTCCCTGATTTTTGTCTTCTAGCCAATTTCATTAGCTATTCTCACAGTTTACTAAGACTTAATAAAAAAAAAGTTAGATTATTTATACTAAATTAATTTAAATACTAAATGTCAAATATTTAAATATTTAAATTCAAAGTTTAGATACTTTTTTAAATGAGGAGGATTTTGGGTTGTTTCGTTGGGTTGTTTTTTTGGTTTTTTATGGGTTTTTTTTGGGTTTTTAAGTTACTTCTGGGGTTTTGTTCCACTTAAACTCCATTGTCTTTCTAGAGTCCCATTCAAAGTTTCTTTGTACACTGTTTCTTTGTACAGTGTCTTCAACCCTTTCCAACAAATCTCAAACAGCTTCATTTCTTCCCAGATGTATAAGTGATGAAGGTATTTATTTCCTTCACAAATATTACTATTATCATTTGCTTCTGAGAAATTAGTGTTTTCTGTAATTACTTAATTCTCAATAGTATTTCTCTAGCAATAGTTGAGAAACATACTGACTTCCAACCCAGGGGAAGTACAGCAAATTCTCATATCAAGCTTTGTTTATACTCAACTTTGAGCCAATTAGTTTAGTTTTCCATGTTATCTGTTAATATCCCCAGATGAGACTCATGACTTAAATGTTATTTTTTATATTTTTTGTATTTTTAAATAATTTCTTGTGACTTATGTTCAATGAAGACAGAACCTATATTGACTGTTAATTTTGTTTGATTTAGTTTTAAATGCTGAAGTGTCTAGGATATTATTGACTGTTTAATTTATTTATAAATATCTCTTAATCAAAAGAAGTTATGAAAATTTTTCTTTAAAAGGAGATAACTCTCATAAAGTGAGCAAACTTCCTGGCTCTGGCATAAATTTGACATTTTTTCTATCTTCTACTTCTTCCTGCTAGATGTAGATTATGTTTTCTCTTGTTCCTGCTCAAGATATCCTAAACATCAGCCTCTTCGTCCTTGGAGTCCTGTCTCTGTTACCTTCATGTCATAGCTCTTTCTTTCTTCTGGCAGTGGATGCCCCTTTCTCTGCTTTACATCTACATCTTTCATCTCCTTTCTGTATTCATTAGGATTACCAGAACCTTTCTGCCACTCAGTTCCCCACTTCTGTGACTTCTGTGCCCTTATCATCCATATGTCAGTGTGATTTTTTTCAGGTCACGTAACTCTCTGCTCATCTCATTCAGGAGATGCCTGCAAATCCTTCCAGCCATCTCATTCATCAGATTTCTTTCAATCCTGTTTCATTTTTCAGATCTCTATTCTGTATGTTCTGTTAATGAAGTAAAGCATGCAAATATTGCTCAGAAGATTTGCATACATGCTTGACACCAGCATCTAGTCCCTTTTGCTGTCTCTTTATCCTTCAGAATCTCTCACTGCTGCTCATGACTATTACCTTTGAAAAAGTGGGAACTGAATATATGACTGTGTTTCCTGCTCCCAGGATGCTGGTGTTTTCATTGTTTGAGCCTTTCCCATTGGGTAATCCTTCTGTCTGAAGAGCTTTGAAATTAATGACAAGGCAATAGAGATGCCAGAGGGCTTCATTTGAGTGCTGAGCTTCAGGATCTCTGTCACAAAAGACAAAATCCCCAAGCAGTCAACAAAGTAATAAACTGCTCACCAACTGCATCCCTTGTAAACTGCATCAAACAAAATATCTTTGGGTGGACAGTTCATTTATGGCCAAGATAACAAGAAACACTGTTGTCTTTCCCCTTCAAAAGCAGATTTTACATAAACTTTTACTATTTTCTCTGTGTGCAGGAGAGAATTATCCATGATTATTGCTTATGCAAATATTTTACATGGTAATACTTGACCTAGACAACAATACTTCCATCTTGCCTTGCTTTTCCTATCCCCTGAAGTCAAGGTCATCACTTCTATTGATAACATCATTATGAGCATACTTCCTCTGGGACCTAGAGATTATGGGACCAGCCTTTGATTAGAGCTTCAAGTTTGTGTTACACATCACAGTCACAGGGCACAGATCACTGATCCAAGGCAAATGTGACCAGGAGATTTGAATGTGTTTAGGCTAACATTTTAAACTTTATCAGGGATCATCTGGTCATGCACATCCAGATCCAGGATGGGACAAAGGCACACAACTAACTTGAGCTCCTTATCAGACACTGTAGATAATATGACAGTGCATTAATGTTGGCATGTGCTTACATCATGACCTGGATCATATTTGTGCTCATGGTTGTGCAGGGTGAGCGGGAGCACAGAGTGGGAAACTCCAGTGTGTTCATGCAAGGAGGAGCAACTTCAGCAGATGGGAAGGAGAATATTCTCCCTAGTCCTAAACTATATTGGCTCAATTCAAGTCTTCCCAGAGTAGTTTGGCACGCCATATTTTTTCTCTTTCAGTGGTTTTAGGAACTAGAAAATATTCACAAAAAACAAAAGACAGCAGCAGTCAGCAGCTGGAAACAGCTGGCTCTCTCAAATGTTTCTCAGTAACATACTGTCTGCTGGCTCTGCTGAGTATCATTGAGAACTTGTCTGTCTTTGGTCCCACTGCCTTTGTTGATGACCCTGCTCTATTTCAGAGGGTTTTTTTCTCAGAACTGAGCATATAGGCAGAGAGATGCACTGAAGGAGACCTGGATCAAGTATTTCATACCTTCCTCCATGTGTTTTGTTAGGAGGGATAGAAGGTTATGCCTCTCTAGCGCTAAAGTCTTTAACTGCAAATGATGGGTCAAGACAAATCCCAGAGGAAGGAATACTAGAGGGAAATAATCAAATTTCATATTTAGAGTGAGACTCAGAATGCACAGCTGTCTTCATCAGGATCTGATGGTAACTTTAGGAAAATTGTATTCCCAGCCTTGGCAGTTCCTCAAATTTATACAGAGCATTTAGTTATGTCATACAGGGCTTTGATTCTGCTGTTCAGACATCCATTTGTGCATGGAGGTCTGCTTGCCTGATATAGAAATGTAAATAAAAGTGAACTTGACTGCACTTTTTTATGCATCTCAGAAGTACTTGACTTGTCTGACTAGTCAACAACCATCAGAAAACATAAATGGATTATGATAAAATAAAACACTTTTCCAACAACATTTCTTTGCAGGCTTTTCTGGCCATGGTAGACCATTTTTACTCTGGGAAACAGGAAATTTTTTTTTTTTTTTTTTGTAATTTAAACCTTTTGGACAAAATGTTTCACATATCTCAGTGTCCATCATATATAAGACCAGTTTTTTACTGCATGTGTATCTTTTCTGTTAGGTGAATTTAATTAACACCTCACCTATTTGAATTTGACAGGTTACTTTAAAAATCATATGGTGATTATAGAATTTCATTTGATGTGAGTAAGAAGTTTGGTATGTACAAGAAATCAAGCAATTCCCTATTTCCCTCACAAGAGCTGATGAAATCACTCCCTGTTCTGGCCTTCACCAATGGACTGGCTGCCATATACTGAGCCAGTGCTCTTGGCACCACTTTTATAGGGCCATCAGTTGATGGATTTCAGTTGGCAAAGTTTTAGGGCTGGGCTAGACACCTGGAGCAGAAGATTTTTTCCAAATCTAAAATAGGCACCTCCCTTCTAACCTACCCCCACTAATGATTTAAAAAAATGCTTTGTCAGTTTGGGGTTCGACAAAAGAGAGAGAGACAGAGATGTTAGTTTTTGTTTTATACAAGACCGATTAGATAATTGAAGTGAAAAGGTGCAAAGCTTGAGTGTGTGTCATGGCAATCATACAAGTTCAGCCGACCTTGGCCTGTCATTTGCTAGTGAATTCCAAAATTAGACTAGGGTCTGAGCACTCAAAACCCCCTATCCTAGCTCCATGTGAGAATTTGTTTGGATTTGACCCAAGGTAAGGCTCCAGCTGTGCCTCCCTATTCTCATCAGACAGGAAACTCAGAAATCTCAGTTAACCTAGACTAAGCACAATCTAAACTATATCATAGTTATATATTAAAAGCTTTGTCTTTGCAAAGACATTTATTTTATTAACTAAACAAGATCAATTAGTCTTGTATGAAACGTTTTCCTGTTGTCTATAAAGTGTCTTTGTCTTCTGCAGAGATTTATATTAAGCACATCAATATAGGCTCTCTCCTTGAAGCTGTACTATGTAAAGGAACAATTTTGTAATACATTTAAGGCAAATTACCTGTCAAACTTTCCTTTGGCTTTTTGCACCATTTCGTGCAATCACAAAAAGAAACATTTCAAATTCTGTGCATAATGGTAAAAATTCCATTCTGTCATTCTAAAATTATCTGTGGCCGTGGTAAGTATTACCATGTGTAGGAGGAAACATCAGCCACAGCCAGAGTCAGTACAACAATATCTGAGGTGGGGTGGTGTTTGGACAGATGGAATAAACCACAAAAAGAAGAAGGTAACTAAACATTTTAGGACAGGCTGCTCTATCAGCAATGAAGTCTGTCACGAATCCATGTCTTTCAAAGAAACTGGTTGCAAGATTTAGCAGAAAAAAAAAAAAAAAAGACACATGGATAATACAGATAAACATTCAAAGCATACTTTACAGTCCTGGGAAGTTTCTTTGCCTCAAAACTCCAAGGGCACAGTCCTATTTGTATTTTCAAATGGAAAAGACAGCTCTTCCACCTCGGACAAGCTGCAGAGTATGCATCCCACCACCTGCTGCAACTGCCTGCTGGACAATTGCAACAGTGCAATTGTTCTTATTTGTGTACCAGGGAAACACCATGTGGTTCCCAATGGGTTTTCCATACAAGATATTCCATTGGTGCATGTCCTGCCATTATTAAAGCTGTGATTCCTCAGTTTCCAGCTGTTCTGCAGTTCCACCCTTGCTTTCAGGGCTTAATAACTCTGTCTTAAAAAAAGTCTTCACAGGGTCAGTTCTAGCAAATAAAGTCTCAACACAAGTAAACACTGCAACATGAACTTTAAATTATCATCATGTTTATTTTCCATTATTTGGATTAAGTATTTATTGTTTCTACATTCCTAAAGAAGCAAGTCTGAATTTTAAATTGTGAACTTTACTTTTACAAAATGACCGGTGGTAAGCTTGTAAAAAAAATGAGTTCTTCTCATATAGTGCTGTAACTTCCTTTTATTTATTATGGCACTTATTATGTACATTGCTATCTGAACAAAGAATTTTCTGTTCTGAGGTTCTGTTAGGGTTAGTCGCTTGCAACAGCAGCAATATTATACTAAAATACATATTACTGCATGTAGATTTGGATTTATATACACATTGTTCTCCTTCTCTAAAATTTGTTTTGTTGCCCTAACTATCATCAAACTGTCTATACTACAGCATTCCCATGTGTATTGTGGTCATGTCTCTGTTGCCCCTTGACACTTGAATTGCTGTCTGGCAAAAAGAAGTACATTTCACAACTCCATAAATGTTTCATAAAACTCAGTGGTTAGATATTATAGCTTTATAGCTTGGCTTTTTTTAAAATATAATTTCTTAAAATTATCTTCAAACATTGATCTTATATTTACATATAATTCAGGAAGATACTTGCGTCTGTTCAAAAGAAAGCTCATTGAATGAATAAATTACAAGGATATATTTCTGACACCTCATAACTTATAGGGAATGAATGTCTGATGCACATACAGAAGTATTTATGATTTTTTCCATAAAAATACAGATTTCTTAGACATGTAAGGAAAATTGTACAGAGCCTGCAAGAAGGATGCAGAGAGCCAAATTTACAAGAGCATACAGTGACAGGGAATGGAATCAAACTGAAAGAGAGTAGGTTTAGATTAGGTACCAGAAAAAAATTATTACTGTGAGGGCAGTGAGGCCCTGGAACAGGCTGCCCAAAGAAATTGTGGACACTCCATCTCTGGAAAAAACTCTGGGCAGCCTGGTCTAGTGAAAGGTGTCACTGCCCATGGCATGGGGGCTGGAACTGGATTGTCTTTAAGGTCCCTAAATAACAATGTTTTCTGTATTTAACATTAATTCATCAATAAGCTGCAATTTTTATTATAAAAATATTAGATAATCAAACCTATTGAGCCTTTGTTCTGTTTTCTGGTCTGTTTGAACTTAAAATTTCATCCTATACCTATAGACATCCTTTTAGCAAGGCCCTAGATATTTTCTGTCAGTTGTCACAGGATTTTGCTG
Source organism: Melozone crissalis (assembly GCF_028551555.1). Classification (NCBI taxonomy): domain Eukaryota; kingdom Metazoa; phylum Chordata; class Aves; order Passeriformes; family Passerellidae; genus Melozone; species Melozone crissalis. The sequence goes on along the minus strand of NW_026535791.1, from coordinate 52,197,677 downwards.
TTGCTCTCTGACTAGTAGAGCCAAGCTCTACAGCTGTTCCACCCACAGTGAATTTTGGTTCCCTGTTTATTGGAACACATTTTGAGACAAAACCATTACTTACAGATTTGGAATCTGCTGTCTGAAAACATTCATATGAACAAAAGTTTTCTCAGATTATTCACAAATGTTAGTGTACAATAAAACTCTCTACATAGACTGAAGCCACACCCAGAATCTATTTAGGCTGAAATGCTTCTTAAAAATTCTTTGTATTATTTCTCAACTTCTAATTCAGCATATTGTGTTTCTTCTCTCTTTTCTATGCACTTACTTAATCTATCTGTTTTATTAACAACATAGTTCATCTTAAAATGGTTTCTCCTTTTGAACTATTTTGTGTTTTGCTATTTAGATCTGCCAAGTATAAATGCATTGAAAAGAAATTGCAGCAAATATAAGGAGGAGAAAGGTGTGACTTTTAGACTTAGGTTTATATGATAATGCAGCTTTAAAGGAAATCACATACATTTTTCCTAGATAGCATCCTGTCTATATCAGCTCTTTCATATTCCATCAGCGTCATTTACATTTACAGAAGTCATATAAAAAGGGGTGGAAAGATTTCCTGCACATCATGCAGGTAACAGCCTACTGTTGTGTTTCGTGGACTACATATCACTGAGAATAATTTAATTTAAAATAAGTTTAAATTAAAGTAGGAACAAGACATAAGACCTTAATTAACCAACATCTGGATGGCATCAAGATGAGAGGAATTTTTTCCTCTTTAACAAAAATGTTTAATATCATCAGCAAATAGAAAATAACAGGTTTAAGTTTTCTTGATTTTTTTTAATTCAGATTGAATATTTTCAAGTTCTCTATAAAAAACATTCCATTCTTTATGTTTCAGTTTTTATTTTTCAGCATTCCTTCCCTACATGGGGAACATGAAATGATTTAAGTTAAATAATTATCAAAATTTTAAAGAATATTGCAGATATATATATAACAATGAAATACCCTTTGTTTCCTCAAGCTATCTTTCTACTCATTAATTTTTTTTTGAGTTTATTTATTTCCAATATATTTTCTTTAAACAAGATGTACTCAGAGCTAAATACATCCAGATTATCCCCACTGGCATAAAGTATAAATAAGCTATAAGCATTGATGTTTGCTGTTATTTTTAAGAGGTTGAGAATCATGTCTGATAAAGATATTTTACTTTACTAGTTTATCTTGGGGTTTTAGTTTCCTTTTAATTTTGCCCTCAGGACAAGTTAAGAAGATTTCCATTTTTTTCCCATTTTAAACTCCAGGCTTTAATTAATTAATTTTAGACCCCATTTCTTATGTATCTTTGCTCAGCAGACAAACATATATCTAAATTCCACTACTTGGGAAAAGGCTGTTACTGTGAATATGAACTTCAGGCTTGGTTCTGGCTGACTAAGCATCCGAGGGTGGACAAGAGCCAGAACATCCTTAGGGGTACATGGAAAGCATAATCATATATTGTTCATATATTGTATGGAGCATCTGCCATAACACAGTCCCCATCTGGGGGTTTTTATATGCCATCAAAGAACAAAAAAAAAAAAAAAAAAGAAAGCAAAACTAGCATCAGTTCCATGCAGTCACAGAACACAGATATGGTGTCCAGAGTAATGAACAGGACAGTGTTCATTCACAGATGATCATCTCAGGTTATTGCCAACTACTTTGTCAGGGGAATAGGTGGGTTATAAAGTTTTATTTCAAACCAGATATCATGACTTTTCCTCCCAAAACTTATATTCTTCTGTCAAAAATAAAGAAAACACTGGAAATCAGTGATCACATAGATGTTAGGCTTAAATTTGATAGTCTCCATGACCTGGAATTTACTTCTGAAGTTTGCGTACATTGTAATTTTTCCATCTGAAATTGAAAATGAGGAAACCAAAAAATTTCTGTGTCTGAGATGACAGGGTGGAGTAAGGGCAGCTATATTTGAAGGATGTTTATATTTAATGAGTGCATACCTGCCAATGTATTAAAGCCAAATTACGTGGGACCAAGCTTAAAGAGAGGAAGTGTGCACAAGATATTTGTGTCAGACATCTAAAATATTCTTGACCTTCTTTTGAACTGTTGAAGCAACTTTATTCAAATTCTCAGTATCATTACTGATCATTTGACAGATTTTGTTAATAATTCTAAACAATAAAAGGGTTCTTATTTTTTAAAGGGAAGGTAAACACTTTCAGTCTGAGTAGAGCACCATTCTGCAATACTTAAACATTGACACCAGAGAAAAATGGAGCCATCCTGAATTACTTTATCCAAGCATCTTGCAAAACTACCCTGAAAGCTTTAGGAGCAATGATGGTGATGGCGTCTATGGATTCCTTGCTCCAATTCATTTGGAGGTACTGCCAGAAATACCTTGGTGCTCCCATGTTTATATTTCTGCACTAAAACTCATCCAGGAGCTGCTTCACAAGAAAGAAAAAGACAACTCAACCTGAAAGGGAATCACTGGCCATAGAAATGCAGACTTGATAATTTTATTTAACATTGATGAAAATGTTATCTTTGGGGGAAACAATAAACTATTATTATTAATCGTCTCCCCCCTCCTTTTGGTCTAAACCACATTCTTTAGGAGTGAGTAATTATTATTTTAGTAAAAGGTAGATTTAAAATTTATTTGTCTTATGTAAGCAATGTGAGAGATCAGATGTGAAAGATAAAGATTATACAAGAGTCCAAGAAGTGTAAACAATGATTTTTGAAACAAGTACAAATACTGTGAGCAATACTAGCAGTAACAATACAAAAATTTTTAAGGCAACTGTTTGTTTCTAAACAGTTTATATGTCTTGAGCCAACTCCATTCCTTGTGTATACATACTCACACAGACTTGTTCTAAAAAATAGTAAAGCCATTGCTAGGAAAGGCTCCACAGCAGACTCCTGATGAGGACCACTATGCAGTACAGTTTGACACTGTGTGCTAACTTTTTGACTAGAGATATGATCATTACCTTTTTAATATGAAAATGTCTTCAAAGCAAGTTTTCTAGGCTACAAATTCACAAATGTTTACCAGATAACTGAAAAAAATTCTAAAGTAGGTTTGTTAAGTAACAAAGAGCACATGTCACTGTATGGCAACATGCTGCATGCCAAGCCTGAAATTTTAATAATTTTTCAGACTAATTTAAGGAGACATTATGCACATTTACACCAAGATTTAATCAGAGTAAACAAAGCCACACACATAAAGTACAAATATGCATAAGGATCCTATTCACATGGATCTTCATATGAATTCTTTTAAAGAGGTAGTGTTATGATCACAGCTTCTTCACAAATTTCCTGGGTCTGGTCTTAACACCAGTGATTCACTGACCTCTGAATGGATCTACTCTAACTGCATATATGGTGGTGAAAACAGCAGTAAACTTGGCTGTGACATGAGGCAAGTGGATCACAGAGAAGACTCATAAAATTCACGGTATATCAAATATGAATGGATGTGAATCTGGATTTTAGGCTGTGCTGGGTAAATTTGTCCCCCTGAGGACAGTTTTTAAATATTTATTTTAACTCTAAGACGAAGAAAGGCTGTAATTACAAGCAGAGAATACTATAAATGCAACCAAGTTTCTGCTCTAGTGGAAGCAAAAGTAAAATTCCATGAATGCAACCTATAGAACCTATAGAACTATACAATACATATTGGTAATTAGTACATACGCCTAAAATAATAGCTGACAGATTGAAAATATGTGAAGTTACAGCTGCAACTGACTTCTCTGTACCAGGATAAGCAGCTCCTATGTAAGAGATAGGGAAGAAAAGAAATGATCTGACATTAAATAAGAAAAAGCACCTCTTTCCCCACACTGATAGCAAGATGAACTGAGCTGTCTCTAAACATAACAGAAAATTATGATTTAACACTGATATAAGCTAAGATAGGTCTCAAGTGAAAAAAAAATTATTAATTGTTCATTGTTTGGGAGTTAAGGCAAGTGACTTAGTCTAATTCAACACCTTTGAAACAATAATATATTAGGGCCCAAGATGCCCCAAAGAACCTGGTCCTTGGCACTCACCCCAGACTCATGAACTGCACCAGCATGCCAGGACAACAACTCCTAGAGAAGTAAAACTTAAGCTGTCCCAGCTGATACTCAGTCTTCCTCTTTCTCTGTTGGAAAAGACTTGAAGGGAATTACATATGGCCTAAAAGCAGCATAGGAAGCATTTTTAGTCACATCAGATATCTGCCTTGCTAAAGTTCACAGAGATGGCTAACTAACAATATTCACCTAAGAATTAGCCATTTTTTCCCATTGTCATATTATTTCTTAATTTTAGTCAGTCCTCTAGTTCTATGGCAAAATAAAATATCTAGATCTGAACAGTCTCAATCTTCTCAGGCTGAAAAATCTATACTACTGGGAGGAACTGTACCTTCAGATAGTTTTTAACTGAAAGTGCCTATGCATCTGTAACAAAACACTTTTACAAATAAAAATGTTTGAGGGACTGGTAGGGGTCCTCAACATGCATAAGAAGCCCATAAAGCAGTGCAGGCATTCCCATAATCTCATGACAGTATAGATGCTTTAATAGGCAGGAATAGAATCATAGATTTCTTTGCTGGTCTATTAAATACACTTCTTTAATAACAATCTCAAAAATAGAGCTAAAATTACTACAGATTATATATGAAATGAATAAAACAATTTAATTTATTTTTCTAATTAGGTCATTGGACAAAACTACACTTAAGTTAAATTTTGGCATCAAAAATGTTTGAATTTAGTCAAGGAAGACCACTGTAGAATTACTATCACCAAACTCTGGTACATCTGAATAAAAGGCAAAACCAGTGAGAAATGCACTCTAACCTTTCTCTCCCCCTTCTTAAAATCTTGTTCTGCAATGTTTTCTGCACAGACTGATCTAGAACCTCACTGTGTGGTCCCTAAAGTGTATAAAGAGACTTAATAGGTAGCATGGCCAGTAGCACAGTGGAATGTCAGTGTGGATTTAGCTTAATGCACAACATCCTGGGCCTATCCAGTCTACAAACTGCTCCCAGACTAAGCCTATTACACTGTGGTGTATCTGGCTTAAAAAACCAAACCAAAACAAACCTGACCAAAACAGGAACACATAACATTCCACCAGCTTTTTTCATTACAGCAAGCTGCTGAAAGTTTACATGTGCATAAAGGAAAGGGGAAACGTCCTAACTCTGTCAAAAATTTTGAAAGGAATATTCAAGTCTCCTTTTCTCAACTTTATTTTTGTGGGAAGAAATAAAGGCTTTCTCTCTCAATTTCTTTCTGCCAGACAAGTTAATCCACTGAAAACCAGGTATGAGAGGAATTTAAAAAAAATTTTTGTTCTAATATGGAAATGAAATCTTATAGGTATTTTGAAACTTCTTTCTTGAAAAAAAAATTAAATTAATTCTCTAATGTTTTCAAAAGTTGCTATGGCTTGTTTGACTTTTATTTCGCTCTGCTCTGCCTTGCAAGGACATAAGAACTGATGGACTTTCTTCGTTCAAGAGGTCAGATTTTCATCCTTTAGAATAACAGCAAGAAATCTTAGTTTCTCTCATTCTTCCTAGGATATGGCTTTGCATTTTAAATGCTAACCAGTACAGGTGCTCATATGTAAGACTCCATGTGCTATGATCTTCTGTGATGTACCCAAGCCAAATTTCTACAATGTAATGGGACTGGAAAGGAGAGATGAAAGGTGCTGTTAGCAGCCTTTAGCTTTCCAAACTCTTCTGAAAAGGGTTTTCTGACGAGATTCACTTAACTGGCTAGACCCTAGAACATCATTCTTCCTTTTCAGTTAATACAAGAGTTGCTTCCTACCAGGTCTTGTCTGGGGTTTATTACCTGCATTAATCCTCTCCTTACAAGGGAGACAGCAAGGGGGGATTTGGTTCCAAATCAGCAAATGGGTGATCTGCCATTCAAATAGGGGGATGAGCTGAGCCCAGACCTCAGCAAGTAATATGGTGGAGAATTGCTGATCCAGAAGAAGTCTGTAGTCATTGCAAATTTTAAAAAACCTTCCTAGAATTAACTTCACCCACTAGATCATTTTAATCTGCAGCTTTTTAAGATCTTAAGTTAGGGTTTTTTTCCACTTTTCTTCTTTTATTATTTTACAGGGAAACAAACTCCTACTAAATATTTATGTATGTGAGTTTGTTGTTAACTTCAGTGTGCATATAGACTTGTTTGGTTTGAGCAAAAGGTTTTGCTTAGCAGGTTCTGCTTTTGGTGGGAGGATGAGGGAGGCAAGAAGAAAAGGGGAAACCTAGTAAAATGTACAATAGATCTGATGACCTGAAAATTCTAACCAATGGACAAACAAGAGAGAATAAATTCTGAACATGTGTTGGAGATAGAAAATCACCTTCCCATCTGCTCTTTCATGTCCATAACAAGCTAGAGATGTGTAATAAAGGAAACATCTGGGTTAGAAAATAAATTCCCAAATTAGATCACCACAAATCAGTGGTTAATGAAACACTAGGCTCTCCTCAGTGTTGGAAAAAATTAATAATTTCCATCTAAATTGTGGGATAATCTTTTCTCAACTGAATGGAATGTTTTGTAATGTTTATTTGTTTTATTTGCATTTATTTCCTTTATCTAGCTAAACTCTTAAACAGATTGAATTAAATAGTAAATGCAAGTAAGTTAATTTCACAGTGTGCTCCATGGAAGTTCACTTAAACAACTACAGATAATAAGATTTAATTTTAAAATACTGTAATGGTAATGCTTAGGCACCTGCACATTTCTCACAAATTCTGTATCATGGCACTGAGAGTGTACATGTCAGTTCCTTACCTGTTGTAGTCTGTTTATAGAATCATAGAATCTCAGAATGGGTCAGGATGGGAGGTACCACAGTGGGTCATCTGGTCCAACCTCCCTGCTTGAGCAGGATGATCCCAGAGCACATGGCCCAGGAATGTGTCCAGACGATTCTTGAATATCTCTGGCGAGAGACACTCCACAATCTCTCTGGGCTGCCAGTTCCAGTGCATGGTCACCAGCACAGTAAAGGAGCTCTTCCTCTTGGTGAAACTTCTTGTGCCTCAGTTTCTGCCCATTGGAGATTGTCTTGCTTGGCACTGCTGAGAAGAACATGTCTCCATTCTCTTGACACCCTTCCTTCAGATACTTGTATACTGATTCTTCTTTATGGATCAAGTCCCCTCTCAGCTGTCTCTTCTTTAGGTTGAACAGGTCCAGTTCCCTCAGTCTTTCCTCATAAGAGAGATATTCCTCTCTTCTAATCATCTTTGTTGCCCTCCACTGGACCTGCTCCAGGTACTCCACATCTCTCTAGTTCTGAGGAGGCCAGAATTAGACACAACACTCCAGATGTACCTCACCAGGGCTAGGTAGGGTGCCTACCTAGAGTAGAGGGGCAGGATCTCCTTTGACTGCTGGCAATGCTCTTCCTGATGCCCCCTGCCACACAATTGGTCTTCTTGGCCACAACAGGCACTGCTGGTTCATGGAAGGCTTGTTGTCCACCAGCACCCTTATGTTTAGGAGATCTCCATCTGTCTACTCTTAATCACCTGGAAACTTTAAGAACCACAGTACACTGTCTTACATATTTCCAGTTCAGAAGCAGTATAGACAAAGTTAAATTGCCCCATTTGTTTCAAGGAAGCACAATATTCCAAACCATACTGACACTTGAGTATTCAGTGTTTAACCAGTGGTTAAACACTGAATATTCAAGTATCAATGAAATAGAAAACAAACTGTCATGAATGGCACAAATAGCATAATAAAAGCTGAACTCCCCAGCAGTAGCTGTTCTTAAATATTTGTTTCAGATTCTTCATATGATATACATATTTTGTTTGCGAATCACTGCCGAACTTTTAATTGTGCTTGACTAGAATAATCATAGAATAATAAATAGAATAATAGTACATTAAAAAAAATCACACTAGTAAAATTTACTATTAGCAGCAGATACCTCAATTCTGTGCTTTTTCACAAAATACCAAATTTACCATAGAAACTTTGCCAAAGTTTCTATCTAATTTATACCTCATTTCAGAGAAAAGACATATTTTTGAATGATTTCAGTGAGTTGCAGAGGCTACAAAAACTGTTCTGTCTCTCATACCATCTAAACCATCATAAAAATTTCAGAAGGCTATATAATCTCTCCTTCAGTTATCTCTAACGGAGGTAATTAGTGTTGATCTGGGACCAAAGTCCCAGATGGATTTTCTGCTGCTCTGAAGTAGCCAGGCAGTGAGTGATCAAATGAGATGCTTAACGACCAGTATTGTTCCAGATCAAGGTTTATCATTACAAGAACAGTACTAAAAGAAAACTGTGAAGGTGATAATCATAATAGCCATCTTGGGAATAGAAATTTGCTTCAGTTAGGGAACTGGTCTATTGTCCCTATAATTAAAAAGCAGCTGCTTTAAAGACATTGAGGAAATGTCTCTTCTTTGTGCAGAATTTAATAACAGATACTATTGTGAAGAAAGAGGTGATGTTAGCATCTGGAGAATTTCATATATGAATTAATTAGTGATAGTGAGCTTTTTTTTCTTTTTTTTTTCTTTTTTTTTCTTTTTTTCTTTTTTTTCTTTTTTTTTCTTTTTTTTCTTTTTTTTTTTTGTTAAGGTTTGGGGAGGTATTTCTGTAGGTTAAGTCACAGCTACAATGTGAGGAGGCTTTGTAAAAGTAAAAAGATCAGTTATTTAAAAATTTAGTCAAGGAACGTACAAAAGAAAATTGGAAATTACTTTTGAAAAATCATGAAGTATTAAAAATATATTCCATGTAAACTGTCAAGCTAAAACTTTCTCCTGTAAAATGTTCTCCTAAAAACATATATATATATATATATATATATACATATATATATGTAACATAATTAACATATGCTTAGGCTTTTAAGGTTTCATATCTTGAAACCAAGATACCACAGCAAGACAAATATTCTGCCTGTGCACCTGACTTGCTAATAACAATAAAGTAAGCAGACACAAATCCACTAATATGTACACATAAGTTCACATGCCTTTCCTCCCTTCCTATGTCCTCTTGCTATTTTGAGTACATAAAATCAAGCTTATATTAGGCTCTTCAGAGCATATTATTTAGACCTGAAACTGACTATGATCTGTGGAATGAATTATCTAACTTAATAGACATGTCATTACATTTCCACCCTGTAGTCATCATATTTGTGCTTAATTAAATGTTTATACTGTGTTTTTGGAATAGATGAATTTTCTGGATAATAAATTAATATCCATTTTATTAATAATTTTCCTTAACTCAGTTTTTTATTTCTTTCTCCTCTCTTGCAAGATCAAAAATCTTGTCAAAAGAATTTCACTAGCTGAAAGTTCTTTCTTGAATTAAATTCAGGAAATGCTTTCTGGAAAAGGGAGCTGAAGGAGGGTTCCTTGTTTTGCTCTAGAAGTCACTCTTGCCTATACCCATGCTGCCTGGACTTGGTGTTTCCAATCAAGATCAAGGGATGTTTCCTACTGTTTGGAGCTTGTATTAATTACTCTGTACATCTGTACCTCGCAAACAGAGGGCTCACATATGGATGTTTGTACAAAAGGCAAAAGTGGTGTGGTCTACAAATATTTTGGATGTGTAGTTGCATTGCTCTCAGTAGGTAGACTACTTTACACTCCTCCATAAACTCTGCCCAAGCTAAAGGCAATCAGGATCAGACCACAAGGGATTGTTCTTCCGCCCTCACGGAACTTTGACGTCTGAACTTTGCATTTTTCTTAAAATGACAGCATTCTCTGGTGAGCAATTACATGGATTACTTTCACTGAACTGTTACAAAACCACTTTCTAATCTCAGCCCTACAGTGAGTTAGTCATCTCAGTGTTACAGATGATAAAATCCTTCTCATAATATTACAATCGAGTCAGGCTGACCTGGTACACAAAGGAAATGAACAGAAACATGTGCCTTATGTAATGGTTTCACATGTAATTAGTTTTCTATAAGTTGGATTTCAGTCACAATTTCATCATTTTCTCCATTTTTGTTGAATCCCTGTTGACATCTCAATAACTTTCTTCCACCACAGGCAAATGCTTTTACCCTGGCCAGCTGGTGAAGTATTAACAGTTTTCATGGGAGTTGTTGTATAGAAAAGTGGGTGTACTGTTGACCACAAAAGCAAATAAAAAGCAATTTTCTTCAAAATCAGAGATGTGCTAGAATCAATTTGTGCAACATTATATGAGCCAAATTCACCCAGGCTGGAATGACTGCTCAACAGCAAAGAGAAGATGCAGTTCCTGGACCAGCAAGCAGCCCCACTGTGACAGAATCCACCTTCAATGGGGTAGCTGAGATTCAGTTTCCCCCTTTGCTTGGTGTATCTTATGAAATAGTTTAACTGAGCTACAAGACACTGATTTTATTATCATACAAAAATATATTAATGCTTGGGTAAATTGGTTTCTCCACTCTTTTCTTACTTGTTTTCCTCTTTTTCTCTCTCAACAATTTAAAGTGTTTTTTTTTCACGATGTAGACGAAGAACTCAAAAAAAATTGAGTTCTAGAGAGATCTGTTCATCATCTTTGAAAGTATAAAGATTTTCCTGCCAACTATTTGACACTAAAAACAGAAGAAAAAAGGAGAGGCTTATCAGAAGAGCTCCTAACATTCAACCAGTCTTTAATTTAATTTTTATTAATTCCATAACACAGGCCCAAGCATGTTTTAAGGCAAGGAGGGAGACTGCTAAATAATCAAATTCAATGTTTTCTATACAGTTTTCCACAGATGTTTAAGGCAATGCCAAAGCATATCTATTGATCATACCAGCAGAAGAGAGTTATTGCTGCAGGATTAGACAGAACAGAGCTATGCAGCTGCCGTGTGCCAAAACAATTTGCTGGGACACAGCATCACCTTAACAGAAAGGCAATTTCAATACCTGAAATAGCTTAGGCACTTCCTACAGTGTTTCCTGGTATGGAAGAGGTCACAATCTGAGGAGCCTACAAATTTTGCATTCAGTAATAAAGAAGAGATAGTGATGCATAGAAAAGATAATTTGACCTGACCCACCAAAAAAGGCGTAAGAAAGAATCAGTTAAAAACTTCCCTGTTTCTGTGTTACTAAGCAAAATGCAAGCATTAGGAACAGACCACCAACCAAAACGGAGAATATTTATACATCAGCCAGAGGCTGCAGTCTGACTGCACTGCAGTTTACTGGGAGGAGCTACTCCTGTCATCTCTAAGTTTGTGTAAGATTTCAATTAGCTTTCAGTACTTTAATAAATTCAATGTGAGACGCATCTGAAGTTCTTCCCCAGTCTCTGAAAAGTGCTTTGTAAGATGAAACAAGTGTCAAAGTGAGAGTTTAGGCTAATGAATATGCTTGAAAATTAAGACTTTACGTATGTAGAATAATAACATCATAGAACAGAAGAACAACGGAATAGTTTGGATTGGGACACCCTTTAAAGAAGATATTTAAATATCCACTAGCTCAGCAAGCCTGTCATGGGCAGCAAAACCTTTCCCTAGACTAAGTTGCTCCAGATTTCATCCAACCTGGCCTTAAGCACTTCCAGGAATGGAATGTCCACAATTTCTCTAGGAAACCCATTCCAGTGCATTACCACACTCCCTGTAAAAACTGTCTTCCTTTACATCCAATTGAAATCCATCCTCTGTCAGTTTAAAACTGTTGTCCCTTGAACAAGCCCAGCTCTCTTAGCCCATTTCCATAGGATTTGTGCTCCACATCTCTGATCATCTTCATGGTCACTCTTTGAACCCAAAATATCCACAAATTTCCTGTGCTTAGGCCTCCAAAGCTGGACACAAATCCCATACTTCAGATGGGATTTTACAAGAGAGAAGGAGAGGGACACAATCACCTCTCTCATCCCACTGGGCACACTGCTCTTGATGAAACCCAGGATAAAGCTGGATTTCTGCACTGCAAATGCATATTTCTGATCCCTGTACAATATTTTTAGTCCACCAGTAACTCCAAGTTCTTCTCTGCAGGGCTACTTCAATTCATTCATCCCCCAGCCTGTTTTGGTACTGTGATTGCCCCACACACAGGACCTTAGATCAGCCTGGTTGAACTTCATCAGGTTTGCACAGACCCACTCTTCGAACTTGTCAAATTCCCTCTGGAAGACATCCCTTCCCTCCAGCAAATGAGCTGCCCCACTCAGATTGATTCTTTATCCACTCAAAGAAGGGTCACAAAGATCATGAGGGGTCAAGAGGGAAAGCCGTATCTGGAGCAGATGAGGTCACTTTGTTTGGTCAGCCCAGAGAGAAGGCTGAGGGGACACCTCACTGCAGTCCACAACCTCCTTTTGAGGGGAAGAGGAGCAGAACTGATCTCTTCTCTGTGGTGACCAGAAAGGTATGAAACTGTGCCAGGAGAGATTTAGGTTGGATACCAGGAAAAGGTTCTTTATTGAGATTGTTGATTGGCTGGGCACTGGAATGGGCTCCCCAGGGAAGTGGTCACCACACTGGCCTGACAGACTTCAAGGGACATTTGGACAATGCTCTCAAGCACATTGTGTGAGCCTTGGGGTCCCCTTTGCAAGGCTGGAGTTGGATTTCAATGATCAAATGTGAAACTAGTGTCTTGCAGTCTTATGCAATATACATCATGCAATTTTCATCCTGGAAATACTACACATGTGAGTTGTCCTTCTGAAAGAAGTTGTGATAAATGCTTTAAATAAACACTGCAGGATCAGAATTTGTATGCGTAAGACTCATCTGCTCTGATTGTCAAATATATACATGCTTGATCAAACACAAACTCATTTTCATCTTCACAGTAACTATGGCTTCTAGATAGTGTACAGAGGTTTCTATCAGAATATCTGCATAAATTTCATTTGTGCGTGCAGAGTGTGAATTACTAGTTTCTTAAGAGTCAATATTTTCTTATCACCTGATTTTGACAAAGTTTGTTGCTTTTCTGAATCAAAGTCCTAGTGGTTAATAATCAGAGGGTTTTTATCATGAAAACCTATCTTAGACTTGCCAAATGGAAAAAGTACAAGCACTTTACTGAAGATAGTTGAAATAAATGCTGCAGAACATTTCTGACCTGTGTGTCTATCAAATGGAAGCTTCAAATGGCAATACAGAGCATATCCTGTTTTTCCCACTGACTACATGGGAGTTCCTTTGTGGACCTGGCTGACATCTCTCCTCTGGATGGACTGATTTGAAGAAAACGGATTCAGAAGTCAATGCATATTTCAAGAAAACTATCAACTGTATTTATCCAATAGGTGAGTATAACCTAACAAAATGCTTTGAAATAAAATTTTCTATAACTTCTTTGACCACTTTTCCTTTTAAAGTTGAATGTTGAAATGAAGATAAATTACAAATACTATTGCTATGAAGCTTTGTACACTATATAAATCACTTGCATAACATGGTCTTATGGCTTAAAGGAGACATGTTACCGTCAGAAATTAATGGAGATATCACAATGATTCAACATACAACAGGCTGGTTACACCTGTCACATTTAGTTTTTCCACAAATGCTAAACAGTAAGCCTAAACTGACCTGACAGTAACCCTCTAATCCACTTATCTTCTATAGATTAAAGTAGTTTGAATAAATGTCATATTTATTTATTTATATTGCCAAATTTTTAAAAACTAGATTGAGAAATTATTTCATGAGAAGAAAAGAATTGCCTCGTAGCTTCCTTTTTTTCAGGGAAATCTTTAATGAATTAAACAGGGCATATTAAAGGAGAAGAAATAAGGTAGAAATTAACTTTTTCTGCCTGTAGTTTTTGTCATATGTAACATGGTCTGGTTTGTGTAGTAATATTAAAAAACTCTACATTTCAAAGATCTGTAGTGGCAGATGTGGTTATGTTCTTTAATTTATGTGCAGAACATGTTGTCTTGGTGAGTAGGAGATTTCCTGTCTAGATGATATATAAATAATCAAGGAAAAAATACAGGAAAGAAGCACTGTCTTCCTTTCCTGTGAGTTTTCTAGCAGACCTTACAATTCATCACAAGATGAGGAGAAGACAGTTAGCAGGGAAAACTTGCTGGTTCCAAGAAAATCCTGGGAGAGCCATAGCTCAAAATGACTTCATTCAGTCTACCAAACTCATTTAAAAATGTAAGAACTTAGAGGACTAAAGACCCAGGTCAGAGAAAAAATCTCCTTTTCCAAGAGGAAGGCATTCAGGTAGGTATACAATGATCCACGATGCAGCAGTCTGAGGAATTTGGGCATGCCTTCCTTTCTAACACGGCACGGGCAGACAGTAATGTGAAATACATATATATGGTCTTTCTGAAAAGCCTTGCATATTAATGTGCTTTCTTACAACTGAGATGAATAATAAACCAAGATATTTAAAAAATAGGAACAGAAGGGAATTTGGTATGTCATTTACTCCATCATCTGTAGATAATGTGATTCTCATCAGCATCTGTTTTACATGTTTGTTTATGCATACTTTTATTGGGAATGACTTTATATACTTACTGGATAAATGATTCCACAGGCCTATGACATTTGGCAACAAAAATATTTTTTTTCTTTTCTCAATCTCACTTTCTGCAATACAGACTGCAGCATCCCATGAACTCTCCTCCCTTGGTCAATCCCCAAGCCCTCAGCCCTGGAAACATCAGTAACTACTCACCATAGAGTTGGCCCTCCCAGGGGGAAAAACAGACTCCCCCATGGACTTGTGTCACAGCTTCCTTTGGTTTCTCCTTCCCCTGTCACAGGCCTGGCATCCCTGGTGGCCACCTCCCCTTCCCCTGGAGGCCAGGCCCTCTGCCCAGCCCTCAGCTCTGCCCCCTAACCCTTCCCCTTCTTAAGCTGCTGCTCCACCTGGTTCCCTGCTCTTTCTAGCCTGGTTTCCCTTCAGGTACTGTGTTACCCACTGGAATAAAACCTCGCAAAAGAGCCTTTCTTGCCTCTGTGGCTGAGCCAGCTGTGGTGAGTGTTGAGTGGAGGTTTGACTGCATTGCCTGAATGTTCACTCAGCTTGCCTTTGGACAAGAGAGGCTTGTTGGGGACAGGGGATAGATAGAAGCACCTACCATTCTAACATCCACATTTTTACCAGACCTGTTATTTCTTGTTGGAGGAACATAACAAGATTTTTTATTCCTTTCTGTATTCAGTTGATACATAGAAAAGGATTACTATGTTCCCTTTCATTTACTTGCTTTCTAACCTCAGCCGTCCATGTTCAGTCACCCTTCTGAAGCTCTTTTTTTATCCACAGTCTCATCATCATCAGTGTTCTTCTCTAATCACTCTGGTTTACATCTTTTCCTAATTACAGTACCCCAGATAATACTTAGTGCTCCAGCTGAGGCTTCAGGACCCTCAAGAAAATGTGAAGGATCACTTAATCTGTCATGCAGACAATATGCCTCCTAAAGTGCCTTTTGCACAACACCATTGTCTCGTGTTCTGATTGTCCTCCACAGTGAGCTCAGTTCCTTTTTGTTTTTGACATTAGAAAGCTGCTCCTTAGCCAGCTCCCTCCCACCCTGTGTAGGTGCAGAGGGCAGCTTCTAAAGAATACCTGGCCTCAAGGAAGCTGCCATCAGCGCAGGAACCCAGGAACTGCTGTGCAGAGCCAGAAAACCACACTGACTCAAACGCAAAGAGAATCAGGCTTTTCTACTCTGGGACAGGTAGAGGCCTGAAATCTAATGTCTCAAAGGATGCCATTAATGCAGAGCAAAGAGGGCGGTTAGTTCAGATTCCCTGGAGCCATGACAGGGAAGGAAAGAACACAATAACTGAATTTACAACAACAAACAGAAGCATGGAATTGATCCCTATGTTGGGAAACTTTTATATACTAAAGCAGCATGTCAGGACAAAAAGGAGATGAAGGGCTTTGGGAACAGGGGGATAACTCCCTTGTCTGGAGCTGTCTCTTCACCGAAAGTTCATTTTTAATTCACTTAGTGGTGACATATTTACCACAAGAGGCATGGAGAGCTGCATTGCTCCTTTTCAACCCCGTCCATTACACACACGCAAAAACACATGGAGGTTGGCATAGGATGTGCTCCTCATCATGGAAGACAAACTCCCCCATTTCCAGTGGCTTCCTAATCATCACGTGGCCCCGTCACCATCCCTCTCCCTCTCATTAGTCCCTGAAGTTATTGTTTACATATGATTCTAACAACCTGTCCTTCAGAGGTGTAAAGCATATATTTTAAGTAATAATCTTTCCTGCATCATGTCAGATTTAGTAATGATGGTCATGGCCAAAGGAGTGTTCGAACAGATGCAATTACAATATTTTAGTTCTCTTTCCCTTTACCACTTTTTTTCCTCCCTTCATATAATTTCTCTGTCCTGAATCTTGGTTCTCTGTGGAGCAGACAGGGAGAGGTGAACTTACAAGCCACTAAAGAACTGATTCAATGTGTAATGTATGTGTAATGGTATTTTTCAAAATAAATTAAAATGGGGAGGGGGACAGATTGCTGCCAAATGGTGAAGGCTGCAACTAGTAATGGAAGAATTATTTTCATACATTTAGGAGAAAGTGCTGAAGTGCTGAAGAGTTTTATAATCTGTTTTATAAAACATTAGACAATGTCCTTCCAGCATAAACCTGTCCAGCATAATTACTATATAAATTACTAAATTTCTTGTCTGTTCTCAGCAAGTTAAAATAAAAGTCCCTTCTTTCCCTGTATGAAGAGTTGTGATTTCTGCCGTTTCAGAGGGGAATGAACTCCTCCTCCTGCTCATTCTGTGATACGGCCTCCTCCAAGAAGCTCAGGGCCAAATAAAATGCAATTGTTTTCTGCTTGTGGTTCTTTTCCCCAGTGCTTGAAAGGGCTTCTGGGCCCTTCCTCTGCTGTTTCAAATTTGTAATGAGCCCCTGCCAAAGCACAGGTCAGCAGTTTGCCGAATTTTTTTTTTTACTTAATCCTCCTGACAGGCACAAGTCCAGCACCTCTTGAAGATCCTCATTAAGTACGTCTGCCCTGCTTCAGTCAGGTGAACACTGTGTTGATGAAATAACCCAGAGGAACTGCTTGGGCCCAGCTCTTTTTACTTACACTAAAATACTGCTTCTACTAGTCTTGGCAGTGAAAGGTGTTTCTCTGAAACTCCCCACTCACCAGGTGGACTGTAGCAGCTCCAGCAGCATTCCAGCCATCTTCTTTTGGAAAACAACACAGAAAACTGTGTCAATATACAGCTATGAGTCAATTGAGTGTACACACTCCTTTTATTGCTGCATTAACAATGTGTCAGTAAAAGACACTGGTGTTTTAATAAATAGCCTGCAAGATGTTGTAGAAAAGCCCTTACTACCAAATGCATGAATATATTCTTACATCAGATGTAAGAGTTCAGAACTGCTCTTTCAGACAGAAGCCTTCGACCCTGTGAAAGTTCCAAAAGATCTGAGCAGGTAGAGCCAACACATGGCAGGTAGAGCTGTCTGTAAAATCCTCCATGGCTTCAGAAATAGCACATCAAAATCTCAGACTTGGCAAAAAACTTGTGGTGTGCGAATACAGCTTATTCTGTAACAAATGTTGGAGTGCTCATTCATCTTTCCTTCTTCAGCTAGTGCTTATGTGAGTGTGAGAGAGGAAACTCTTGCAGTTTCATCTGTAGAACTCCTTTAGGGGATGGTCAAAGGTAATGTCCAAGTGCACATTTTTATATTTCCAGAGCATGATTATAGTGATCGCTACAAAGCAAGCATCATGTTTCAAAGCTTCTCTTTCAAACGATGTGTTAGAAACTTAGAGGCTTATGGCAGGTACAGAATCTCAAAGGGACTATTACAGTTCTTTTAATTATTGAGGTGATAGAAAGTAAATTTTCTGATCTCCCAGCATTTCCTTCAAATTTAAGGTGAGTGGGCTACTGTGGATCTAACTGCCACTGATTTAAAGTCTCAGTACCTGAGGATGGGGGAAAACATTACGTTGTGGTTATAGAGCCAAAAAGATGTCATTGACATCAAACTGGTGCAACTGAAGTATTTTTTCATGGAAAAGAGTTTTCTCCAGAACGCCTAAGTGTATAATCCTACAGGAATAAAATGTATTTCCCCAAAACAGCTGTGACCTTTGATCACCTCTGTTCAGCCCTTCCATTCCCCACCAACAGGATAACACAACTCGAACTTTGCCTTAATTTTCAAAAGCCCATAATTACACCCTGGTAAGTTATTTACCTAATGCACCTTGACAAAGCAATACTTGGCCAAGAGGAAGACTCTCCCGAGCATGCAAAAAGCAATTTCCTTTCAACCACCAGTGGAATAAAATCCCCTAGAAATAACTAATGTCCAGGATACAAAGCCAAGCAAAAGAAGGTCCCTCTTTCTCATAGAGGTCCCTTCACCTTGACTGAATGCTGTAGGACATGGCTTATTTATTTTTCTAGATTTCCTGCCTGGTAAGACTCCCTCATTAGTGAGAGAAACCTACTGAGCAATGAAACAACTCCAAAAATGTTTTCCAATGTTTACTGGAAAAACTGGCCAGGAAATCATGGGCAGGAACTGCAGGGTGGCCTTCTGCAGTAGCTCTGCCCTTCCCAGCAAGGCAGCTGGCTAAGCTTCTTTTTCATTCTGCTAATGAAACCCAGGTCAAATGTATCTTTTTGCAAGTCTGTCTGACACTGGACACCTAAGCAAAAAGGCCCAAGCACCTAAGCATTTTTAAATTCATTAATGAGAAGAACATGAGTGTGATCAGAATTTACACAGAGGTCCATCCTTTGATTCACAGAAAACTGAGTTGTTTTCAGCAAAGTCATGAATAGTAGTTTTAGAAGGGAGTGTCTGCATCTTCTGCAACAAATGCTGTCGGACAGCCTTAAGATATTTTCCAAGAAAGAAGTGTACTTTTATATTTAAAAAATAAACAGGTCAGTTTATTTTTATAAATAAATAAACTAACTAACCAGAAAACTGAAAATGTGTCATCTTCTTCAAGGAATTGCTGGATGCTGAAAATCCCAAGTTCTACATTTCAGTTTCTGCTACAGCTTTCTTCACCAGTTATTATTATTTAAACCCTTGTAAGACTCCCCCAGCAGAAGATAATTTAAAACTCCTTCATTCTATGTACATGCAACAAAAAGATGATTCATGCACTAAAAAGGCCATGTTCTTCCTGAAAATTACGTTCTTGTATAATGAATATTTCACTTTATCTACCATGAAAACCAGAGACAACAACGCTGCCTCCTACTACGGATTTTGAGGCTAGGACGCACAGTTCAGAAATATTTGGCAACTGCTTGATTTCTAAGGAGCAGGAAACTAGAGAGGCATAAAGTCTTACATAGACTTTCCCTCCAGAGCAAAATAAGCATTGCAAAGAAATTATGTAGCACATGTAGCTGTTGCAAAATAAGCAATTGTAGAATTTTGGATATTTTTTTCCACATGAGCATTGAATAATCCAGTGACCTTAGGGTATTTTGGTAACTAACACTACATTCCTTCACAAGTCATCACAGTAGGTTTTTTTATTAATAATGATAATACAATGTTCATTAAGTTACAGTAATGATGGAAATATCATTCTCTTGTACACCCTCACTGTTAGATCATCAGTTTGACAGTGAAATACCCCAGTTCCCAAACCAGCTCAAAAATATATGTATTTCAGTAGACATAAAAATTACTTGGTCCTTAACCAGGTCTCTCTGACTTAACAACAGCCAAAATTTTACAGCAGATGCGTCTGCTATTAGAGATTTCTCTTTGCCAAATTGTTCTTCTGGCTGGGATCAACCCCTTGGATGTTGTGCTGGAAAGCTTGCCAGAATTAGGGGGCTTGTACTACATTTGGAACTTTATGTCCATTCCTTGGTTTTCATTTTTAGTTTGATCTTCTCTCCTGAAAAAGGTCACAGAAATTACAATGCAGTTAAAAAATTGCAACACACAATATTCACGTGACATACTTACATAACAAGCATGTATTGTCAGAATGTCAATATTTCCAGTGCTCTAAATGGAATTCTGCAGGAGAAAGAAAGAGATAGCAAACTTGTTCTCATGTACATTAAGCTAAATGTAAATGGTCACTAAATGTAACAATATGGAAAGCAATTGTATAATAACCTGCACAGTATTTTTTTCTCTTTTGGTTTTTTTTTTTTCTTTGAATTGGGTTCTAATTCAAGATCTTTTAAATTCTCTACTATTTTTCTTTGCAAAATATTTCCATATTAATATCCTCCACATGGTAGCAAAGGGGCTGTAGGCCTGTGCAAAAGAAAGAAAAAGTGACTGATTGTATGTTATACATCCAATCCAAAGCTTACAGAAGTTGATTCAATTCTTTGTTTTGGCTTCTGTTGATTTTAGGATCAGTATCTATAGCAGGGTTTGAGAAACCATAAAAGTTTATTTTAAATAGGAAATTATGAACTGCAAGCGAAACAATTTATTTGCAATAGAGAGAGAGAAAGAAGAGCAAGTCAGAGATTATTCTTCTTTTCATGCTATGGACTGTGGGGAAACAGCTCTATTGATAGTTTTGCTTTAAAAATAATTTCATTGCCCACTTGAAAAAAAAAAAAAGATCATGATAATAAAGTAATTCTTATTGTTATTAATATTGCTATTCACAAGAAGAAATGCTAAGAATATGAAGGCATCTCATAAGGCAATAAAAATTATTAAGTCTCAAACACATGATAGTGTGGTTTAATAATTCAGAATTTCTGCCTTCTTGGTAATTCCCATGAAAATAATAATTTTAGACACCCAAAAGCCCTTTGGATCACACATGTATTTGAAATCTGAATTTCCATTGCATACTTAATTTATCCCAGCATTCCTTACTGAAAGCATTAAAAGCAACAATTTAACTGGATCCCATTATCTGTTCAGTTCATCTCAGAGATTCTGTTCCTCCTTTGCTTTATCTGGCTGTATTTTCCAAGACCTGTTTCCCATTAAGTGGAGAGCTCCTGCCTTTGGAACAGCTACTGGAGGGCTTAAAAGTTCATTCCAGTGAAGAGTGATTCAAAGGCAGATTCCTGTGTCTTAATGGACTCTTTCTTCCTCTTAAGACAACAGTGGAGTGCAGATTTTCTCACCCCACATCAGACAGTGACTCCACATCTTGTCTCTGACAGCAGCCAGTTCTGGGTGCATGTGACACACACACAATGGGCAGTCAGAGACACAGAGCCCATTGAGAACTTTCCCTGGACTGACACCATCAAGGACTTGACTTTCATTTTAATGCTTGAGGGGTTTATGCTCTTAATATGATAGCCTACGGTTCCATTGGTTACACATTTTTAAAATACTTTTAACTCAGTTGTTCTCAAGTTCATTAGAATTCCCTAACTACTATAATAGAAGAGGTATCTTTGTTACCTCTTCCAGAACATTGTGTTTTTCTTCAGTCTCACCTCATGTATCTATGTTAACAGGAAACAGGTCTAGTCTCTCTGATATTTTCCTTGTCTAAAAAAGTCTAAAGAAACCACTTTAGGTTTTTACAGCAATGTCATATGTCTTTGTATAATTTCATCTCCGTGTGTAAAAACACACAGCATCTTTACAAAAACTGAGTATTTCAGCTAGAGGAATTTTATTTATTTATCCAGTAGCAATGTAATCTCTTCCATTTCACAAGCTGATTTAATTTCTTATGAAGTTTGTCTGGCATGAGACAAGTGGTTTTGTGAATCAGTTTGATTCACAGACTGAACTTTCTAGGGTTTTTAGGCATCAGAATTTTGATTGATTTTGAATGGTGGGTGTCACCACTTCATTATTCCATGAGCTTTGCCAGCTCTGAAAACCAACCAGAAAAAAATGCAAAATAAACTGTACCTTTCATAAGTCACTTTGTTGCTAATTATTGTGTAGCACTTTTCTCCTCAAGAAAACAATGTCTAAACCATATCACATTTCTTCACATTTAATATTTTTTCCAAAGACAAGCTCTTTGGCAAAATGAAGGCTATAACTCCTGCATGTGAATTAAAGGATAAACAAAAAGTGGGTAAAAAAAATCTTCTGGTTCAATAAAATAATTCTGCCAGAGGAAAACCATAGCTAATGTCAGATTAGTGTGAAAACTACTTGGGCTGCTTGTGCCTTGTGTTTGCTTGAGGCTGCCTTTCACAGAGGGATGGTGGTCTCTCTCTCACCAGCAGCCTACCTCCCACTTTAACTCCTCATTTTTGAACAATGTTTCCTCTCCCTGCCCATAGTAACTTATTCACAGAAATACATAAATTATGTAGGTTACAAATCTTTAATTTTCTGAGTAATTGCAAATGAGAACCTAAAAGTGCAAGCTCAGTGCAGAACATCTCTCATGGCAGACACTTCCAACAGCTCCCCTCCATATAGTATGGAAATTACCCAAGTATTTCTGTATCTATTGCCCAAGAAAACACCTGACTTTTTTTTTCAAACATTAATATTAATAATTTTTACAGTCCCTATTGTACATCCTAATAAAGGAAAAAAATGTCATGACTGTCAATAGACCTATGCCAAAATTATTTACTGAGAACCCTTTCTACATCAAAAGTTGTTGCAGGAAAGTTCATCTCCATAGCGGTTCCAAGGTGAAAGCACAGACAGCATTAAGGACATAGTGTGTAACAATACAGCCATGGCTACTGACTAATTCCACCATGCCACAAACTGTAACCTGTTCTAATCCCAGTACAGGCTTGGAAGCAAACACCAGTCTCTCAAGGGGACAATTGACACTATGACATTTAGCAGCTATGCAGTTGGATATCTAATGTTTATAATGGTTCCCAGCTATCCATTAAGAATACATACATTTTTCTTCATTTATTATTTATTGAGCATGTGTATCTGTGTATTCATAAAGGATAAACATGTGTTGCTCAAATCCAAAGTTAAGGTAGAGTTCCTTGGGATATTAGAGCCATCACTATCAGGAGTTGGTACTTGAAATATGGAAAAAAATATTCAACAATTAAACTACATCCAGTATTCATCAGTGGATTCAGAGACCTAACCTTACTATCATTCAGAAGATTGGCCTTGATATTTAATAGGCCTTTATTTTAGCATAACCTATATTTAAAAGCAGGATGGAAAAACAAAGTTTTGTGAAGGTCTGAATTGTAACATACATTCTAATTTGTTCAAGTTAAATTTTAATTTGAAATAATAAAAGAATGGTTATTTTTTGTAGATATATTTTTGTTGTGTTCTAAAATAGCAGCTGACTTAATTTTCCATACTTGAACTCCTACCATGGCCACTTTGGAAACCGCTCAAAATGCACATAAACCTAAATCTTAAACAAGCATGCAGTTATGCACTGGCTGACTTGATTTCCACACAAATTGCACTGGGTTCTGAAAAACACTGCCAGACTAAAATTAAAATAACACAAATGGGGATTATTTTAGCAGTATTGCCTTTACAATCAAAATTTTTACACTCTTAGTAGTAGAGATTACCATAGTACAAAGTAATGCACTTGGCCTTATAATAGAAGGGTCATATCTTGGATCATAATCTTTCTTTAGAAGAAAATCCTGCCTCTCAGAAACAAAATATATAATAACTGTAACTTCATATCTGACTTTTCTGACTGGTCCTGGTTTTTGTCATCCCCAAGTTGATATGTCTGGTCTTCATTTTCTAAGAAAAATATAAATGTTTCAAATTTTGTGGTTCTTCAGAGCAAAAGTGAAATGAAAGGAGTTACACTTTATCCAAAAGTTCTCATGATGAGATTCAGTAAAGAATACAGTGAAATTGTTGTCCAGAATTTTTAATAAAGGTTAGTTAGCTGTATGAAATTTAAGTCATATCTCAAAACTGAATCATAGATTTCATGCAGAGTTCATGGGTAATGCAGTAAAGTCCATTTTTAAGGGCTTGCATCTAGTTTTATGCAGCAGATTGGATTATAGCAAAGATTTTGTACAGCTCTAACATTCACTGCTATTTTGTCTTCCAAAACCAAATTCCACATCTGTCAGGAAAATACTGTGCATTCAGCAAAGATCTGATTTTGGGAGGTAATGGACCCAGTGAAACACTAAATCTAGGTCCACACAGCACTGCACAGAGCTGGTTATGCATTTTAGCAGAGCTTTGAACTCTCATTCCAAGTCATGTCCATCAAAATTCATTGTATTGGGAGCATGCTGGGATAAACACATTTTGTTTTGCAATTTGAGACTGCTGAATCCCACATAATGAATGTCAGACTCAGTCAGCTCATCCCAAATGCTTGCCCCAGTGTCTGCATCTCCCTTTTTGTGGTGTGATGCCCACCACCCTTTCCCTCTTCTTTGTGACCTTCCCATTTGTCTGCCAAAACCCACCACAGCCACAGCCACGGCAGCCCATGTGCTCAGCAGCTGTGTCCTTGTGCATTTGGCACAATCTGCCAAATATTTATCTCATGGGTTAATATCTAAATGTCTTAATGTGTCCCCAGTTTTCCAGTGTATGTGCAAAACTGAACGTCTTCAGCAGTTAAACAACGGTGTCTTTTAGCAGCATGTTGCATTCCTAATACATGTGCTGCTTTTTTCAATGAGAGGATTATTTGCTATTCAGTTTAAGAGTAAGCATTAATACTCTTCAAAGGCAGAAGAAACATTGGAATTCTGCTGTGTTTTTCCTATGTTTTTGGCTGGCTGGCTGCAATGGAGAGGCTGGCAGAAAATCCTAGCATGCCAGTGGCACTGTAACAATTTCCTGTGCAGCAATGGACTTCCATATGACATTCTGATGTGGAAGTAGTGACATTTTGCAACCAAAACATTATTCTAAAATCAAAATTTGCTGTGCAGGTCTAACTAAGAAGTTAGGAAATGTACTGCTTTCCTAACTTTGTTCCTAGTCTCACAAAACGTTCTTTGTAAAAAGGACATAGGTAGCAAAAGAGAAACAATGAGCAAGTTTCTGTAAAATTATCTTGATGTTAAAGTGACATCAGCACCTGAAATTACAAGAGTCACAGCTGAAAGTGTGAATCCTATCTAATGAAAATGTAGGCCAAACTAAAAACTTTATCTTTAAGTACAACCGGAGTGATATTTAAGTATCACAGACCCTTAAATTTTTCAGTCCTCTCCTGACATGTTTTTATTTTCCTTTCTATTATGCTGATTTAAATACTATAAAAATAATAGACTAAAATTTGTTCTGCTTTTACAGAGAAATTGCCATGTTCAGCAAGTCATGACTACAGAGACAGAAAAGTAACAGACATACAGCAAGACAAAAGAAGCAATTCAAACTCACAGAAAGAAAACAAAAGCAGAAGTATCCCTATCAATTCAATGTTCATCAAATAATGTAAAGAAATTACAGGAAGTAGAGCAACCATAGTACCAAAAAAGCAACCATGAGGTCTAGAGAAGATGAAATGAAAAACTCAACAACACAAAAGCAACCTGTGAGCAACCAGT
Organism: Melozone crissalis; assembly: GCF_028551555.1. Taxonomy (NCBI): domain Eukaryota; kingdom Metazoa; phylum Chordata; class Aves; order Passeriformes; family Passerellidae; genus Melozone; species Melozone crissalis. Next base: position 52,172,165 of record NW_026535791.1, on the reverse strand, counting down.
ACGGTGAAATGTGTACACCAAATGAACAATTATCTACTTGTACTGTACACTGCTCAGAAACAATGTAACAATTTACAGAGGAAAATATTCAGTTTGGATGTTACTGTCCCGTCAATCTAAGTATTTAAAATAGAAGATATCCATGAGCAGAATGCATAAATATCTGAAGATAAATTTTATAGATACAATGGTACAGAGGAAAATTTCCACAAGTTTTATGAGCAAGGTAGTTCTGGTAACACAAAAAAGACATAATGCTGAATAATTCCCAAAATTTGAAGCAAAATAAAACTATAAATAAACAAATAAACAAAAAAACCCCAAACAAACAAAAAGAGAAAGAATAAATTGGGCTATCTCCAACTGGACTAGCAACTGACTGTATTTTTTCAGAATTATAATCTTGGACCTATATATGTGAAGCCTATATAAAGTCAGAATCCAATTTTTTTTTTCAGTGAATCAAGCTGTTTTACTCAATTCTCAACAGCTGCCAGAAGTCTCTGAATATGATACATTTTGCCTTGGGTTTTTGTTTTGCTTTTTTTTAAAGATTTGTAAGTGTTTTCAATAGTATCCTTCTGTGACTTAAGTCTGTTACCCAGATACACCAGAAATGAGTGAACTCAAAAGAGTAGGATGTTTTAGTGAATTGCATAAATCAAATATTTTGCACATAAGGAGTTCTCTTTATAACGCAAGCTGTTCCACCTCCTGTTAGTATGTTCCCATTTCTAAATTTGTCAACAGCATGAATAAAATGTTGTGGACTCTGAGAGCTTTTAAGTTTGAGGTATCCAGAAATTTCTGGATATTTCTTCACTTAAAGGCTCAGTGAAGGATCCAGGCTGCAGATGAAGCATGTGCTCTTTGACTTATCTCAAAGGGACAAGGAATATCAGAAATATCCATGCATCACACAGAGGGGATGTCAGAGGCCCTTGATGGGGATGGGCTATGAGCAGGAGAAGTGAAGATTCCAGCCCTTTGCATGAGTCCCAGCTCCCTTGCAGACGTATTTCCCTCCACCAGGGCCTAGGAGTAATGCGCAAAGAATTCCCATCTCTTCCTTTTTGTATGCCTGCTGGTGACTTCATCTAAATGGATGATTCACAGCAGCTTTCTTAAGAACTTGATGGAAAAAGAAGTTAGGTCAGATTTAGAAGTGTATGGAAATAAACATATTGAACAAACTGGTAAATGGCATGTGCTAACAGCTCTCCTGAGTAGTGTGACAGTGACCTACTCCTCACATCTCCTGGGAAATGTGTGAGAGGCTTGGAATCATAGAATCATAGAATCATTAAGGCTGCAAAGACCTCTAAGATCCAACTGTTAACCCAGCACTGCCAAGTCCACCACTAAGCTATGTCTTTCAAATCCCTCCAGAGATGGTGACTCAACTGCCTCCCTGGACAGCCTGCTCCAGTGCTTCACAACAGTTACAGTTTCCATTAGGAAATCTTTCCTAATATCTAATTTAAATCTCCCCTGCTGCAACATGAGGCCACTTTCTCTCAACCCTTCACTTGGTACTTGGAAGAAGAGACCAACCCTCACCAAACTACAAACTCCTTTCAGGGGCCTTCTTTTCTCCAGGGTAAACCACACTGGCTCCCTTTGTCACTCCTTGTCAGGACTGTGCTCCAGACCCTTCCCCACCTCCACTGCCCTTTTCTGGACCTGCTCCAGCACCTCAATGTCCTTCTTGTAGTGAGGTGCCCACAACCCAGCATGGAACAGCATGAAGGGCAGCCTCACCAGTGCTGAGTACAGGGGGAGAATCACTGCTGTGCTCCTGTGGCCACACTATTGCTGAGACAGGCCAGGATGCCATTGGCCTTCTTGGCCAGCTGGGCACACTCCTGGCTCACGTCCAGACAGCTGTTGACAACATCCACTCCCATATAACACTCCTTGTGTTACCTCAGCACTGCTGTCCTTACAGCCTCTGTATTAATCAGAGTAAATGATTTGTAGATGCTAAATATGCTTTGTACATCTGCTCTTTACAGAATGCATGCAGATTGCAGGCAGAGACAGTGCTGCATAGGAAATGCAGATTTAGCTGCAGGTAAAAACACATAACTCTGACTAGAGCACACAAACTGCAGATTGAAATGGCAAGAGGAGTACAATGGCAGGGAGTACAATTTGTGTGTGTATGTGTGAAGAATTTAGGGGTGAGTGGTTGCAATCAAGTTAAAACAGATTTGTTACCCATGGGAAAGAGGACTTTCTGAACTTTGCCACAGTCAGGGAAGAGGAAGGTGCTGAATTGGGAAAGTAGGTGTAATATCAGCAAAGAAAGAGACAAGTCAAAGGACAGCTTTTCTTATTAAAGAGCTGCAGTCTGTGGGACTGAAGTACTTAACATGAGAAAATGGTAGGGAAGGGGGTAGAAAATATCTGAATTAAATGTCAGAAGAGATGCCTTGGGATGGAACAGGAAAGGGGCACAATGGAGTTTGGTAGGAACAGAGCCAAAATGTAAATGAGATCATAAAAATGTTTCTTTCCTAGATGAAATGTGTTGCCTTTTTTTGAAAATAATTATAAGCCCTGAAAATCAAGAGGTTTTCTGCTTTTAGACTGAGAACTAAAAAACTCCAGAGCATCTTTAATTATCAATGCTTTATCTGTGCCTCCACAGCTTCTTCATTATCTTCATGACTCTGTGCACATCAGTGGCTCACAAAAAGGATCATAAACCCATTAGGCTTGAATGGAGAGGGAAAGTGGAGTTCTTGAATAACTTTCCACTTGAGGAACGGAAAATAAGCACCCTCGTGAGTTTTTAGAGGTACTTGATATCTTTTTATTTATTTTGTGAACACCAGCTTACAGCCTTGTCACTTGAATCGACTCAGTGAGGGCTTTCCTGGACTCAAAAGCACTTTCACACTCAGATGCCAGTGATCCATGAGGGCACTGTGCATCAAACTGAAATGCTGCCAGGTCTACAGAAGCATTAATAGTCACGAGAAACTACAAATAGATATCATATTTGTACGGGTTATATCTAAACAGAATAAAATTTTCATCTTTAAAATCATTTTGGTTCTTGCACTTTTGAGGGACATTAATGAGATTTTTCATAACAAAAACTGGTATTTCTACATGTGCTTATGTTGCCTTCCCATTCAGAGGAAAAACAAAAAGGAAGGTATCCTCCCACCTCACCAATTTCTCCTCATTTCTGGATGAGCAGTATTTTTCATTTCAGGAAAAGGAAGTATGAATGAAGATGTTATGCTGAATACAGCAGAGAGCAAGGAAATGTAAATATTATTCTGGAATTTGCCAAGAGTGACATGCATCACCACTTGACTGATGCCACTCTCATGTAGGTGAGCTTAATAAAATCTCTTTTATGGTTCATGGGTACGATTTTGTATGAATATCACTGAAACAAATCAAATTCCAAGGCAAGGCTTTGATGATCAGCACAAAAATCTAAATGAACCATTTCTTAGATAGAAATGTATCACTGAAGCAGATTGTTGAAGTTGTTTAAGTTTGGCTTGAGCAAAGTGCCCTTGCAAGACAAGCAGCCAGGGATACCTTGTAAGGTACAATGCATGTCCAACATTTGCAAAGATACATTAAAGGCAGTGATATGTGTAAAGCTCAGGGGTGGTCTTGGCTAACAGGACTGTGTCTGTTCAGACCTGTCACACAACCATAGAATCACAGAATGGTCTGGGTTGGAAGTGATTTTAAAGATTATCTAATTCCAACTCCCCTACACTTGTCAGGGACATCTCCCACTAGACCAGGTTGTTTAACAACCCATCCGACCTGTCTTTGAACACTTCCAGGGATGAGACGTCTAAAGCTTCATTGGGTGGCATCTTTCAATGTCTCAGCACCCTCTCAGTTAAGAATTTCTTCCTTATTTCTTATATAAATCAACTGAATTTCAGTTCTTTAGAAATACCTTAGAACTGATTCTGCAGAAGATGAGTACTTTTCAGTGCTAGACGATAGTCTGGCCAAAATAACACAAACCTTAAATATGTCCAATTATTTTAAGGGACTTTTTTTCTGGCATGTAGCTGAAATATTTTTTGAACACCTGTGTCTTAACATATATAGGTGAACATACATTTAAGTCATGTTGCTCAATTTGCAAATTGCTTTACCATGTGATAAACCATGAAAAACAGAAATCCAAATGTCATCATTTTTTCAAAATTCCCATCAAAGGAAATAGAAAAATATTAGTCAATGATGAAATCCAAATACTAGCATTCTGTCATGTTAGCAGAGCCAAATTAGTGAGCATAAGAAATAAAAAAAGTAAGTGAAACAGTCTTTTCCAATATTTTTCTGCTTTTGCAGTTCAGTTCTTTCAAATTTATATTAGCTTATCCTTTCAAACCCATTCCTGACCACTGCATAGGCATTTTTTCTCTAGATAAAATTAATTAATTCTGAGTGGCATTTCAACAGCTTTTGAGCAGATGTTTTTAGTTTTAAGTGGACCCTGCAGACTCAAAACTAATTTGCTGAATTTTTTCAGCATAGAAAGGAAGTTAATGAGTGTCTACTACCACATTCCTTTCAGCTTCAGTCAACTTACTGTTTTACAGTGTTTTTAGTGCCCATGTAACAGCAGTCTCATATTTTAAAAACTTCAAAATCTAGTAACAATTCACTTTAATATATTGCATGAAAATTATTGCTTGTAGGCTTTTTTCCTTAGAATATGCTAAACCTTGTATAATATCATTTTATATGAATGACAGAAAAAAAATTTTGGCATAAATTTTATTCAAATTTTTGGGGGTTTTTTTGCTTTAAAATAACTGAGAGACAGCTCTGCCAGGTAGGCACTTGGAAGTCATATTATTTTCTGCTTCAGTAATGAATGAACAAATGACCTTTTAATGTATTCCTGAAAAAGAGATCAGTCCTTATAATACATTTAGACCAACAGTTAGTATTTTATTTAATTCATGCAGAGTCCATACATCTGTTGATTTAAAGGCATACATTTAAATTTTGTACAATTGTAGCATCACTGGATTTCCCATCACTCAAAAGGAATACTGATTTCTACATCTCAGGGACTTGATTTTGATCCAAACTGAGAATCTGTCCCACATCCAGAATATTCACTGAAGGGAAAAAACAAACAAACAAACAAACAAACCAAAACAAAACAAAAGGCCACACAGAAAAAAAAAACACCCTACAAATTTTCACCCGACTTCTAGCTACAGGTGAGATGATTTAATTTGGCTCTTCTCTGGCCAAAGGATGGAGACTGCTGCCCTCTGATGCCTCTTTGGTAGGTGTGATAGAGATGATAATCCATCATAATTCTAGTGAATAAACAGCACAGTGCTCATTGTGCTGTGCCTTGTAGATGTACCTACAGCAGATAATAAAATTCAGATGCCTTTGCAAAGCATTAACCTAACTGGAAAAAACCAATCTGCTGGGAATGGCCACCCACAGTATGAGGCCATTGAGACATGGGCTTCTGTCAAAATTAGTGCAACGCTTTGGCCAGAGTATCCAGGACTGAGAGGAAGGTCTAAGGAACTGAGCACTTCTTTTTCCAGTATAGGTCATTACTGAAGAACAGAAAGGCAGTAATTTATACTCTAGTCAGTACTAATGTTACACTTATCCAGTAAATAACACAAATTCTGCAACTCTGTTTAACTGTGTGTGGCCCTTGCTCACTTCTTCCCTGCATGGGTAGAAAACTAATTGACAATATCAGCACAGAAGGATTGCCCTTCATATAAAACTGTAAATCTGATGTTTAAAAATACCACAAAAAACACAACACCAGGAGTATGGAAGAAAAGTTTTAAAAATACATGCTATGCATAAAAACCATAAACAACAATAGCAAAGTGTTTTCAGAGAGCAAGGATACTTGAAAAATGTTTGAGCAAGTGTATAGGCATGCAGGCTACATAAGGATCTACCCTCCATCTATGATCTTATTCAGTCTCAGAGACTTTTTTAAAGGATATTTCTCTGGTTACCATAAGTAAAAAAATTGAAATTCCATAGTTAAAATTTGAGTCTGTATTCTGGTAAATTTACTCCAGTTGGATCCTGTTCTGCTCTTCGGTTAACTTTCAGTAATTCCAGCGAGACTGCTCATAAGGTAAAGATCTCCTGACTAGATCTGGAGATCTAAAAGCAGAGCCAAACACCCACATGGGTTGGCAGGTCTCGTTCTGCGAGAATATCATTGTCTTTGAGGCAGTATCAAGTCGAAGTTGCAGCTCTTCTTCAGGTTGTGCAGGTTTTCAGGCAGGGATGGCTCAAAATGTTTATATATTATTAAGGAAAGCTCAATTTTTTCGTCTAAGCTGTCCAAACCTCAGGAGCACTTCTGCAAGCTCCAGATGCTGTTATGCCTAAATTTCCAGTGCACTGGGTTCCCGTAAATAGAACCAGCTCAGACATGAGTAATACACTCCCCAACAGCTTTCTACTCCATAAGCTTAAAGAAACAACTGCCTCACCTAGCAGCACTGCATATTTTGGTCCAAATATCACTTTTTTAAAAAATATACAAAAGGGCATGGTAATCTTGGCAAGCTTTTTGATACTTATTGCTCCTGTCAGTTGCAGACTGTGGGAGTTTTCAAAGTAAAAAATTCAGCAGCTTTAAGGATGAATGGCAAAACTCCTAATGATGATAAGCAGGCCTCCACCATTTTAAGAAAGGAATCTTTTTTCTGTCTCAAAGTTGGAATTAAAACTGATCTAGTTAATTTATACACTGGGAAATATCTTTGTACTTAATTTAATTTCAGAAGAAAAAACCAAAATAGCCAAAAATTTGATCACTGAAAAGCAAAAATGAGGGGGCCAACTCCTTTTTTTCTGATACATTTTATAGTATGCATCTGCTGCATCTGTGTGAAGCCATCTGGGTTTGTTTTTTTGTCTTCACTGCTCTCTGGTACAATAAAGAGCACTTCACAGGGAAGCCTCATAGGAATGAAGAGAACCACTCCTGTACTGAGTTCCAGAATCATTACCACTGTACACAGATGAGCTTTAAGCCTTCTGAGTATGTAAATCAAGACAGCAGCATGTGGCTTAACTGCCCAGCAAGACCTTTCCAGAAACCCATAAGTTTGAATATTGCATAGTCTTCCTGGAGCCATAAATACAATCACAGCAGCCATGCCAATACCAGCATCTACAGTACCACAGTCCTGCATCACTGTGCAGTTTTATTCAGGCATGGATGCTCAGGTGTGCTCCTGGAGATTCAGGGCTGTTTATGTGCTCATCATTTGCTATGGGTATTTAAAGATGGATTCTGTCCCTCGTGGGGTTTTCTAAAGCCTTTGAGTAAGCTTGGGACCTTGATTTCAAATCAGAATTTTTCAATAAACTGCTGTGAATAGTCTGTGACTATTTGCCTCTGGTTAGTTGCTAAATACTCCTGAAAATCTGCTTCTGCATGTGTATCTAAAGATGCAAGTTTTGTTATTTTTTAGTGACACGAGCTCCAAACCATCTTCCACTGTGCAACCAATCTCTATATGCTACATAGGTATGATATAAATAGAAAAAAAAAAGCTAGAAGTGATCAAATACTCTCCAGAAAACATTCGCAGCCTTGTATTTCTTCAGGGGTTTCTCCAAAAGTCTCCCAGTTCAAACCCTGTTTCCCAGGTTTGTTAAGCAGCCTTTTCCTGGCTCTGTGAAATCCTCGGGCTGCCTCTGATCCCACAGGGCTGCTCCAAGCAGTGCCCTGACTGTTGGACACTTCTTCAGAAACAAAACTTGTTGAAAATCATTGGGTGCAGAAAAAATACTAGTAAAAGGTGCACATTTGTAGCCCACAGCTTCTATAGGCAAAATTGCCTCATCTATTTCTCACTTAAGTTTACCTGGGTCTTTGATCATTACATTTTCTTGGATGCAGTCTAGTTAAAAATTTTTTGTCTATTTTTTTGCCATTAATAACCACTCAAGTCTTCCATACCTTTCATTCTTCAGTGCCAATCATGAGAAAGACAACATTCCTTGAATTTGAATTCTGAGGAACTATGAAGTCAGATAAAAGTCTGTGCGCATGATAGCTCTGTTTTAGCTCTGGTAAAAAGCTATGTTTAAATGACAGTTCCATTTTTGTGATTTATATGCTCATATATGTAAAGAGCTAAATGCAGTACTGTAGATCCCCACTTAATTGCTTTTACAACTTGATTTACTATGGGTCTTGAATTAGCCCAAAGACTGCCTCATCTTTTTAATAAATAAGTTACAGAATTTTTTCCCAAGCAAATCTGTTCTGGAAATCTGCACCTTTCTTCTTTATTTGTTTTACTGTCACTCAGAGAATGAAAATGTATATAAACAAGACATCCATGAAATTCCATGCGTTGGTGTCATAACTCCAGGGGCTTTGAATCTTCATATTTGAACAGTTCACTCAGACATCTGACTTGATGGAGCACAGATGTCTATGATATCACTAAGTTCTTTGGAAGACAGAGCATGTTATTGCATATTATTCATTAACATTGAATATGTTTCTGTTTAATATGTGTTCCTGAGATCTAATTCCCAGCGTCATCTAGGATGCTTTCTGCAGATAAAGAACAAGTTAATGCAGCCCTGCTGGCACGTAGAGACTCAGTCCCAAAGCCAGCAAGTGGAATTAATCTAACTAGGTAGTTTGTTGTAGATGCTAATTGCCTACATGAATTCAAAATTAGATCAAACAAATTCATGGCAGAGGCCAATCAGGGCTATTAACTATAAAGCTCAGGAAATCTGATGGTGGTGAGAAAGTATGCTGCTATTCATTCCCTGTTCATACACTTTTTCTTATACAGCTGTTATTATCACTTACACAAACAGGAAAAAATTAGATCATCTTTAGTATGATTCTGTGTAGCTCTTTATATGGACTTATCTATATTTTGGAGAAAGATACAAAAATTCATAGAAAATACTTTAATCATAACAGTAAATAAATAGACTTTCCAATGTAATGAAAGCCACTCAAGGAAAACTAAAATAACACTAAAATACTAAAATCATTGTAAAAGTCCTTTGGATTTTAGTGAAGACTCAAATCAGTGATGAACAATACTACTACTGGAAAAAAAATCCCAAAGTGTCACTACCAGAGACATAATGCAAGCCTAAAACAGCAAACAATTTGCAAATTCCAAAGAAGATATATTTCTTGCATTGGGTAAGCTTTTTTAGTTCTTCACCCTGGTTTTCATATATGAAAATACTCCATTGACTGCATGCTGAGCTGTCAGTCAATACACAACATTTAATTTGTTAAAATTTCACTCTGTTCTGTGCCCAAGGTGTTTAGAAGGTTGCTTGCTCACTGTTGTAGAAATTCCAATGTCATTGCTAAAATCAGAGCTCACCCTCTCTTGTTTAAAGTTCTGTCACAGCTCCTCATATATCAGTACTTCCTGAATCAACAACAAAGAGAGATCCAGAGTCTCCCACTAAAGTAACTAGGGAAGCATTCCTGACTTCTTCTCCCTCCCTCTCTCTCTGCCACTATTACCTGAACAGATGTGGACTTTATTTTGGGGCAGCTGTATTTCTTACCACATCCTGTGACTGCAGTTTATATTAAATTCCTTTCTTATCTCTCTAATGTCCATTCTAGCAGTGTGCCACAGTCTCTTTACAGGAAGAAAGCGAGTGTTGATTAAAGCAGTATAATAAATCATTTATAACTCCTGTAAAAACCAATAAATGTTGATGTGGTCATATGTTGTTTCAAAATACACCATAACAAATATTTTTAAATCAAAGTCCAGTTAAGGCTAATTTAAAAGATAAATGGTTAGGAATAAATATTAATGTACAAAACCAACCCTCATTACATTGCTGCCCTGCAGAATACACAGGGTTTTCAAGTGTAATTAGTGTCTAGAAGTTTAATAATACAGCTGCAATTTATTTATATTAACCAATCTCTCAGGCTTTTAAATTCAAGGCACTTTGAAATCAGATCTTAAAAGTCTCCTGAAACTCCTAGTAAATTGTCACAGTTCCTTAAAGTGATGCAGTTACGTTTCTCAGAGTTTATAAAAAAGTAACAGTTCATTTCTCCTTCTCCTGACTGCAGAAAAATCTGGAAATAAAAGTTCTAGTGCTCAAGAGCTAGAAGAGGGAGGAAAAAAGCCCAGAATATCTAACCTTTAGATGATATTTAAAGGAATTCCATGATTTGGGTAGTTTGACTCATATTCATGAGTAGTTTGGATGAAGAAAATCAGACATCTTTTATCTATCTACTAATATCATATGTACAAAATGAAGGTGTGATTTTAGTATAGCAGCATAACAGGCCTGGTTTAGGTATGGGTTGAAGGTGTAAATATTTTAGAGCAAATTAGGGAGCAGAATATGCAGTTGTAGCATCTGAAACCATACACATACCCCAGCTATGTGGGTGACTACTCCTGAGCCCCACAAATTACATTTACACTAAGACTGCTGGTGTGTGCTGTCATCACATCTTTCTGTTGAAGCAGAGAATATTATCTCATGTATTGATTCTACTCTTTGTCTAGCCAAGGGAGCCGAAGACTGCAGGTATCCATCTTGATGTGAGGCAGGGAGGAATCTTTCTAAATATCAAAAATAACATAGCCATTAAAGTGAAATTTCATCCTTATTTTTAGAGTAAATGAGCTTTGAATTTTAATTCTTAACAAAAATGGTGCCAGGATATTTACAAAATCGTTCAACATGCTAAGGAAAATACAAGACATTGTTACACTACCACATTTGTCTTCACAGAAGTTTAGAGACGTTTTCATAGCATATGTTTATGTATAAGGATATCAAACCAGAACTTGGTTCTTTCATTTATTTTAATGCGTTAGCACCATGCTATTCATACCTCTCAATGTGAAATAAATTAATTTTTTCCTTCCTTTCTTCTTTTTTTCCCCTGAAATAAACACAAACATATGGATATGCTGTTAGGTAAAGAGATTCATTCTATGGTGGAGACATTAAGAAGATGCAAGTTACATCTGTGCTTTCACAGTGGGCTTCAGCTAACGTTGGCCTTTTTACCTCTCCTCCAAACCTAGATCCAGGAATCACAGATCCCTTTTGTCTGAGGATTTGCATTTAACATGCCATTTGCATTGACCACAGAGGAGGCTGGGCACCTTACTTTCTTAGAGCTAAAGCTAAATGAGATTAAACATTCCTGCTTCCCAAATACCACATTCAAATATACTAATACTTTAAAAAATTACAAAGATGTCCTCATCCATGGGTAGTAGATACATTATTTGATAGCAGATATCATAAATCTAAGGATAACTAATTATTCCTTCCTATGTACTTTTACTGTGGAAGTTCTATAGTTTAATATTTTAGTGGATTATAGCTCAAAGCAGAGCTTGTTTCTCAGTGATAAACACAGATGTTTCTCATAAATAAAGTTATAGTAATTAAAATTTGAGTACAGATCAGATTTTTTCTCTGAAGTTAGAAGTAACTGACAGTCATGGATTACATTCAGAGGCACCTCACTGCACTCTGAAGGGCTGCAGATGCCCAGCCCAGCACCTGCTGCCAACTGCCCAGCTGCTGTTTGAGGTCTATTGCCTGGGGCCCAGCTTACCCAAAAAGCTGCTCCCTGAAGCCTCTCCACTCTCTTCTTAGCAAAAGTCAGGCTTGTGGCACTCCCTAACTCAGCGCTCCCACTAAAATGAAAAGCACATACCAATCCCTTCCCCACTACCTCTTTCAGGGAGTGGGACAGAAGGCAGGGATCATGAGCTGGAATAAGAAAAATTTACTGAAAACAATGAGATCAGAAACAGTAACAGCAACAATGTTAAGAACTAAATACAAAAAAAAATATTCACATACAAAAATTGTTCCCTGACTGGAATCCATGAGGAGTGAGTCTTGAGATAACAAACCACCTCTTTGTTCCCAACTGCAAGCTACAGTCCGCTCCTTCCTGGAAGTGAGAATCCCTTGCGTCTGCCCACCACTCCTGATGTGAATGATAGAGAATGGCAACCCAGTCATGCCCACATGGCTCCAGGTGCTGCCAACTCACAGCAACTACAAAAAAAATTAACTCTGCCCTGGCAAAAACTTGCAAGAATTGGTCACCAACCCTACCAAGTTTGAATGCTAGTGGTTCTGTTTGAGATCCAAAGTCTCGTGGAATAAAAACTTAACTGCTTTTTCAAAATACCAGTTAGCCAGATGAAAGCCACAAGTTTGCCCTGCAAAACTGCTTGTTTGTATCCTCAGAAAGGCACTTCTACAATGTGGCTACTCCTACTCATACAGTCTCATATTTTTCATAGGAGAGAAATTCTGTCTACAGTTTTCTTACTTAAGTGCAACTTTCTGATGTAGTAATAGCTCAAATAAGATCTTTCCAGAGATTCATTGTTAGAGACACCTCAGGTTTTATAATTACTTATAATAATCACAGAAAATAAACCTGCAGGCTTTACAAAGCTTGCCAAATCTTTTCATTTTCACTTTAGATAATGTAAGAAACTAAGTATATATAAATCTAAACACCTGCAATGACTTTCTTGCATCATCCAATTTCAAATCCAATAAAGCCCCCTCCATAAATTAAAAATGTCCATTCTTAAAACTACTTCTTTGTGGGCTTTTGCAGAGCAGTGCTCCTGTACCTAAGCATTGCTAGTTAAACCAGACAAGCAGAAGAAATAAATACAAGAACTGAATGCCATTTGCAGAAAAAAGTGAGCCAAAGCAGAGCAGTCATTACCTTTCACTAAAAGGGTTTAAATGAGCAAGGTTTGAATCTAAGGACCACTGCAGAAACTAATTGTGAACTGTAACAATTCCAAGTAATCAAAATAAAATATTTTTAGATTTTAATCAATGCACTTTCCCTAGAGATGCTAATTATCACTGACATTTTTCCTCTATCTCATTCCTCAAACACCCAAAGTCTGAAACCTCCTATGAGATCAAAACACCACCCTAATGTGAAGATTTTGTCCATCCTTCTAAGCCATCTGTTTTGAGAACTTTTTGTATTTTTCACTACAGATCTTGTAATCAATCAGTGAGTCATGGGCAGTTCTGGTACTGGCAAAGCAGATAGCCTCCTCTCTTCATATATATGCTCCCAAACATTTTATCAGGTCATTTCTAATTCCTAATCTTATGGTAAGGGAGTCCTGCTAGTTTGTCTGACCTAGGAAAATTTACATTGAGACTTAAGTTGTATAACAGGACTGAACTCAGGAATGTGTATGTCATTACCTAACATGCCTTTTCAGCTTGTGCCTATAATCATTTTCCAGTAGTGCTCATGTCAGAAAAAGCTGAAAAACATACTTGTAAAAATACGTGCAGAATTGAAAAAAAACCCACCAGATTAAACACTACCTGTTAATTCAAACTTCAAAAAAAAGTTTCATTATACAGATATATAGAGCTACCTCCAGAAATAACACTTCTTGTGGAAGATACATATGTAGGACAGAAAAGTGGTCAAGAGGAGCTGAATCTAACTGATTAATGCATCCCAGCTTGGCAGGTAGAGCATGTCAGTTCTACAGGCTGTTCAGAGTGTCCATGTGCTTGAGATGCATTTCCACATACCTCCCTTTTTATGAACAAAATGACCTCATCTTACATTCAGTCTTTTCCAGTAGCATAAAGGAATACATATTCATGCACTTCATTTTTCCATTCTGTTTTAACAACAGGCAGGTCAGACCTTTCTGACCACAGGGAAGGAGTGTATTAACAACAACAACAACACACTAGTTCAGTCTGGTTCTGCCATGCAGCTCTCCCATTAAGTATTCAGAGTTGAGAGATGTTTATGGACAGGATATCAATCCTAGTTCTGGGTATTTCACTACTGGCATGACAAGTGGCATTGTTTTCCTATAAAATGATGACAGCCACATAGAATAATAAGGAAATGAGCAGAAATATCTCCAGATGAAATAAATATTTTTTTAATTACCAATCCTACATCTGAAAGCAAGGCATGCAGAGAGTTGTGGGCAATTTACAGTTTTTCCATCACAGAGACCAATGGGAGGGTTTTTAAACTATTTCATTCTTCCTAGAGAATTAGCTATCAATGTAAGTCTAGCATGAAAATTTCCAGTTTGTAACATTTATTTCCAATACTTTGCTTTAGACATTCTTACTCTGTTTTTTGAAAGTCACTAAAGGTAGCCGTAATGGGGAAAAATAATAGCTCTCAATGTGGAGGATTTTATTAAGAGTTGGTTAGCTGAGAAAGGCCATACTGACATAATGCCACTGGTTAAGCTGAAAGAGGGAGGTCAGCAGTCTCTGATTCAGTGACTGCTGACAGGCAAGAATGCTGGATGACCTTGCTGCAACATGAGGAAAGGGAGGTGAGATTAGTCCTGAATATCTGCAGAATGTAACAGAAGAATAAGCACAAGAATGAAGAAGTAGGTGTAGTTGTTGATATGTAACTAACCAATCCTGAGCTCAACTTTTGCAATATGTATGAAGCTTATTAATAACTATATTTAACCCGCCGTATTCGATCAATAAATTGGACTTGGATGAACCAACTGGTGTCTGGGTCTCCTTCCTCCGACAAATGGTGGAGAATGCGGGCAAAGGCACTCTGAACGTTCGCTCTCTTGGATTATAAATTCGCCACGGTCGAGGAAGTTGGGTGAGAGTCCTTGCAGCCGGGACGGTGCCGGATTTTAAAAGCACCCTTGAGGATCACAACGGTGACTCAAGTCTCTACGTGTTGCCGGAGCCTGGAGGGCTGCAACAGCGCGCGCTGATATATAGGTATGGATAGGCAAGCGACATACGATCCCTTCTCCTCATATTTAGAAAAACGAGGAGTAAAAGGGATAGATTTAAAAAAGGAATTACCGGGGTTATTAGCTTATGGTCATTCTAAAGGAATTTTTGCTAATTCACATACAGTTCATGAGATAGCAGAGTGGAAAAAGTTTGGGGATATCCTGTGGGATACAGTGTTAGATGATGATAAGTCAGCAAAGACATTTGGCAAGTTATGGCGGGTGGTGTATAATACATTACTTCAGCAGGTCTCTGAGAGAAAGGCAGCAGAAAGGGCGACAGAAGCTCATAAGAGGAATATAGGGTATGGTCGTGAGGATGATCCCTTAGCACCTTCTGTAACTCAGATACTTATGCCTAAGGGTCCCCAGCAAAATGGTGTGGAAAATTTTCCCTTAGATACAGTGGAACCATCTGCACCCTTCCTGTCAGAGGAGGAGGGCGAGTTGGATGGTGGAGGTAAGAGCAAGCCAGCTTTGCCTCCGCCGCCAGCTTCAGGCGAGTTGGATGGTGGAGGTAAGAGCAAGCCAGCTTTGCCTCCACCGCCAGCTTCAGGCGGGTCGGATGGTGGGGGTGGGAGCAAGCCAGCTTCGCCTCCGCCGCCACCTTTGCCTCCGCTGCTTCCCCCGAGCGGGCCGGCTCCTGAGGGGCTACTTCCCCCGCGCGAGTCGTCTCCGGTTTCACTGTCAGGTCCAGCAGCGGGGAGGCCACTTCCCCCACGCGAGCCGGCCTCAGCGGGGAGGCCGCTTCCCCCGCGCGAGCCGGCCTCAGCGGGGGGGCTGCTTTCCCCGCGCGAGTCAGCTCCTGCTCCACCGCCTTCCCCGTGCGAGAAGAGCCGGCCTCAGCGGGGGGGCCGCTTTCCCCGCGCGAGTCAGCTCCTGCTCCACTGCCTTCCCCGTGCGAGAACTCGGTCTCGGTACCGAAGTGCCAGCAGCATAGCACCCTTAAAGGGCCAGATTCTATCCCGGGGGCACACAGTGACCTTTGGGAGGAGATGGCTAAACAGAAAAGGGAAGCTTGGGCTGCTGTGGCAAAAGAAGTAATGCAAATGGGGGATGGCGAGGCGGTGGAAGTAGCTTCTAATCTTGCATGTCCGGTCACATACACACCACAGTATGATGCACAGGGGAACCTTACGCATAATATAGCGGAATATAATCCCTTAGTTTGGAAGATGTTAGCTCAATTACGTTCTACGGTTAGTTTGGAGTAAAAAGTGAACCTGTTAGGCAAATGCAAGAGTGTTAGCTACTTTAGGGGCAAATTGGACTATTGAGGAAGCTTTAGAGCAAATGGCATTAATGCCAACAGCTTCACAGGCATTTATAGCAGAAACTTTAAAGGAATTAGGATTAGGGTTACAAAAGCAAGCAGAATCTACTCAAAATCAGGTGTTAGCTGCTCAGAATCAGGTGTTAGCTGCTCTTGCTCCTCTCCGAAGTGGCTCACTGGCAGACATGCAGAGCTCAAGACCATTCATCAAGTGTTATCGATGCGGCAATGAGGGACATACGCGCCCAGACACAAGTAGCCGCCGTGACATCGGAGACACCAGCTGCCGACGCAACATCGCTGTCACCTCCTGTCTGCAACCAGCAACAGCAGAGAGCCTCGATTTGGATTTATCAGCAGCAGTAGACGTCACACTAATGACGAACCGGCCTGAGAGGATACAAACTGGAGTAAAGGGTCCTCTTATATTAAATGGATAAAGATGTGGAGCATTGTTATTAGGACGTTCTTCAATAACTATGCTGGGATTATTTGTATTGCCTGGTGTTATCGATGAGGATTATACAGGGGAAATACAAATTATGGTTTACACCCTTTATCCTCCTATTAGAATAACAAAAGGACAACGCATTGCACAATTAATACCACTATCACAAATGACATCTGGTATACCATCATTTACTGGACAAACGCGGGATGAAAAGGGTTTTGGCTCTACTGGTGTTACACTTTTAACTGTGGATTTACAAAATAGACCAAAACAAAAAGTGGAAATTACCCATGGGCATCAAAGCACAACCCTTTATGGATTATTGGATACAGGAGTTATTACAGCTTTTACAGATGCAGGAAAGAAATCAAGGTGTGCTGCTGTCACCTGGCAAGAAAAAGGACAATGGAAGCATCAACTTCTCACAGCAGACTCTGCAGATAGCTTACAAACTTTGGAATTGTTAGCAGTAGTATGGGTAGTGCCTAACTTACAGGAGCCTTTAAATGTGGTCACAGACTCTATGTATGTCGCAGGAGTAGTCAGACGAATAGGGGAAGCAGCAATTAAGGAAGTGAATAATAAACGATTGTATGAGTTATTGATACAATTAAGGAAAGCTTTATGAGAGAGAAATGCAGTGTATTCTGTGATTCATATTGGGAGTCATAAATGGTCTGAAGGTTTAGGAGAAGGGAATGAATGTGCAGATAAATTGGTTACCCTACCCATTGATAACTCTTGTCCTATTGATAAGCATACATTGGCCAGAGAAGCACATAGTAAATATCATCAAAATGCAAAGGGATTAGCAAAGCACTTTGAGCTGAGTTTGTCAGAAGCTAAGGCCATTATTAGAGCTTGTCCAACATGTAGTTATCATAATGGTGGAATAGGTTTAGGCATTGGAGTTAATCCTTGAGGTTTAGAAATAAATGAGAAATGGCAAATGGATGTTACACATATAGCTAGATTTGGTAAAGTTAAGTGTGTGCGTGTCACTATAGATACATATAGTCATTACATATGGGCTACGGCTTAGGCCGGGGAAAAAGCTACACATGTTATTAGGCATCTGTTAAGTTGTTTCGCTGTCATGGGAGTTCCAAAGAGTATCAAAACGGATAATGGTCGAGCTTATGTGAGTGCTAGGGTCCAGAAATTGTTGAATCAGTGGTCTGTTAAGCATGTGACAGGTATTCCACACTCTCCTACTGGATAGGCAATAGTGGAAAGAGCAAATGGTGCCCTTAAGCAGTATATTGAAAAGCATCAAGATATAAAGGACCCACAATCATGTTTAGCTAAGGTTCTGTATGTGATCAATCATTTATGTATTTTTGGGGAAGACGATATCCCTCCTGCAATTAAACATCATCCGAGGTCAGGTCAGGAAATTAAAACCCGACTACAGGATTATGGGAAAAACCTGCAAAAGTATTATACTGGGGTCGGGGATATCTTTGTGTTTCCTCACCTACAGGACCTTTGTGGGTGCCTGCTAAGTGGACTAAACCTGTTTTTGATGCAGCCTCTGGTGGACCACCTCACAGAGGAGGACAAGGAGCGACTGGGGAAGAAACTGTTTCTAGTCCTACGACCACTACTGTTACAGTTGAAGGGACACTCGAAAGTGTTGGACAAAGCACTGACACGTCACTATCGGACGGCCCAGGAGCTGATTGGTTTTATTGACTCATTATCAACTTTTCGTTTAACAAATCCAGCAAAGGAACATTGCCTTGACTGTCACGATCCACATTGTGCTGCCTGGATAGCCCTACATTGTGGGGGTTGTGATAGAACTTTTTGGTTAGAACAATCATTATTATGGGATTTATGGTGTCACACTTGTGAGCACGAGCACACGTGGGGTAAAAGGTGGCAAGATGAATTAAGGAGACAAACAGGGCAAAATGCATATATAGCTTTAAGTCTTTATGAGTCTCCTGAACAGAAAATTCTTGCTTATTATCAATGGGAAGTACAATGTGTTGTGAATAGAATTAAGGTACAAGGTAAATCACATATAGTCTCTGTAAGGTGTAGAAAATTAGTACCTTTAACGCAACGTTCTATTGTAGGACCCTTCAGAGGGAATCCTGAAAGAGCACTAGACTGCTGCATTGAAAAGTTGCAAAAAATTAAGTTTGCAAGTAACAGGACCAGTGAAATTAGGAGCAGCAAAACTGAAAACAGATAAGAAAAAGAAGGTAAGATAGGGAACGACCTCATCTAAATAAGGCTATTAGTGATTGCTAATTAGCTTTCTATGATTAGGGCAATTTCACATCTATGGGACCCTGCCTTGTGGGATGCTGTAGCTCCATGGGACCCTGCTTCGTGGCATGCTATAGGTGTTGAAGAACAAGAACAGCGATTACGAGATAAGATACATTTTGTATTAAAGAAGGAGCTTGAATTGGTAGCTGTATATAGTAAGAAAGCTGAAGAGGCTTTGCAATCACCACCATTGAACTGGTTGGATTGGATCACACAGACAAACTTTAATACTGATCCTTTCCTATATACACTTCCTTGTTATGTTTGCAAAAAGGATTATGATAAGTGCTATGCTTGGGTAGCTTTGCATTGTGCTGATTGTAATAAGGTTTATTGGTACTCACAAAGATCAATAGGAAATTTATGGTGTAGACCTTGTTTTGGGAAGTGGATTCGATATTCTTTCTGGTTTAGAGCTCTTGAACAAAGCACTGGCCTGCCAGGAAGGGCAGGATTAGAGCTTTTTGAGAGTGCAGAACAAGTGGCTATAGCATATATTAGATGGAAGTTACAGCAAGTACTTAGAGAGCTTGAAATTACTGCATCCTCATGCATCATAGCAGCTCGCTGTAAAGCTGATTTGCTTTTAAACCTACCTGATGCTATACCTGTAAGCAAGGATGCTGATTTGGAATTAGACCAGTGTATTCAAAAATTGACTCAGCCTTACAATAGACATTCTAACAAACCAGGGAAAAGACAACGAAGAAAGGAAAAACAGAGAAAGCAGAAAGAAAAATGAGGTTTGTTTTTATTATATTGCTCAATGCTGTAGCAAGTGAAGCAGTAGGAATAACGCATTTTAGTCAGCCAAGAGAGAATTTATGGGTAACACTTGCTAAACAGATTAAGCAATCATCGCTTTGTCTTAGTCTTGGAGGAGTCACTAATCCATTTCGAACATGCCTGGTGGGACTTCCGGTGTGGTCTCCTGGAGAATTTTGCGGTTTGATAAATAATCAAACCTTATGCATGTCTAACATGTCAAACATGACATTGCCAGTGCAACAAGGGTATACTGCAGGTCAGAGTGATGGCTATCGCCAATGCTTACTAATTCAATCACTTAACACCTCTTTGCATTCTCCTCCTGAGGAATTGGATCTTTTTGGAAGTGCAAATGCCAGTATGCCTAACACTACAGCTGGAGGATAGTTTAGTTTCAAACCCTTGGATGTTCAAAATTTAAATCAACCTAAAGAAACATGGGCCACCTTAGATTCATCCCTGAATTTGAGTGAATTCTCTCCACAGTATTACAGTCAATGTAACAGTACAAAAATCACGGCACCAATGAAATTACCTACAGGAATATTTTTAATTTGTGGAGACAGGGCATGGAATGGTGTACCACCTAAACCACAGGGTGGACCCTGTTATTTGGGAAAATTGTCCTTGTTTCATCCTAATGTGTCCTTGCTAATGCAGCTCAGTCGAACATCAAACAGGAAAAAGCGTAATATACATGACTTGGACTGCAGCCAGATAGGAGATCCAAAGTTTTGGGGTACATTCAGGCAAGTAGTAGTTTCAACTATTTTACCAGGAGGATCTGCCAATAAGGCTATAAATTTAGCAAAGCAATTAGGGTGCTGGGCAAAAAATGAGCTGAACAAGACATCCCAAATTCTAGACATGTTAACTGCAGATGTGCAGAGTGTTAACCATGCTGTTTTGCAAAATAGAGCTGCTGTAGATTTTTTGCTCTTAGCACAAGGACATGGATGTGAAGAATTTGAGGGAATGTGTTGTATGAATTTGTCTGATCATTCGGTGTCCATTCATACCAAGATAAAAGAACTGCAACAGGGACTTCACAATCTCAACGAAGAAGAAGGTTTAGGAATTGATGAGTGGCTTAAAAACTTA
Source organism: Melozone crissalis (assembly GCF_028551555.1). Taxonomy (NCBI): domain Eukaryota; kingdom Metazoa; phylum Chordata; class Aves; order Passeriformes; family Passerellidae; genus Melozone; species Melozone crissalis. The sequence goes on along the minus strand of NW_026535791.1, from coordinate 52,151,467 downwards.
GGACTTGGGCCATGGCTGAGGAACCTTGTGATCTATGCTATAGGACTACTGGGTGTAGTTTTACTGTTTTTGCTTATTTTGCCTTGTGTCTTTAATTGTATTCAAAACATGGTCAGTCGTATGATAGCAAAAATGCAGACTAGTCTTCTTGCTCAAGAAGAAAACGGGGGAAATGTGGAGGATTTTATTAAGAGTTGGTTAGCTGAGAAAGGCCATACTGACATAATGCCACTGGTTAAGCTGAAAGAGGGAGGTCAGCAGTCTCTGATTCAGTGACTGCTGACAGGCAAGAATGCCGGATGACCTTGCTGCAACATGAGGAAAGGGAGGTGAGATTAGTCCTGAATATCTGCAGAATGTAACAGAAGAATAAGCACAAGAATGTAGAAGTAGGTGTAGTTGTTGATATGTAACTAACCAATCCTGAGCTCAACTTTTGCAATATGTATGAAGCTTATTAAGAACTATATTTAACCCGCCGTATTCGATCAATAAATTGGACTTGGATGAACCAACTGGTGTCTGGGTCTCCTTCCTCCGACATCTCAAGTTCATATTTTAAATAATAGGTTGTTAATTTATTACAACACAGTAGTCAAAATGCTGTTTCATTCTTTATACAGGTTTCCAAACTCTCCAGTCATCATTAAACAAATCAGCAAGAACATGAGGAAATAAGTTTTGCCATAATTAAAGCATGTCTTACTACATATTTTCCCAGTTTATTGCAGAAAATCATGCTGATTTTTTTGAGCTACCTGAACCATGATGATGATTCTGATATTTTTTTCTCTAACATTTTAGAAAAAAAAAGCAAAACAAACTATGATACAAATGACTAAAAACTAAAAACCAAATCCCAAAATATGTCTGTACCTGCCATAAAATACCAGCATAGTTCCAATACACTGCTAATCAGAAAATCTTATTTCTGCTTCAACCTTTTTATCTTGGTCTTGTTTGCAAGAGGGAATTTGAATGTTTGAGAGATTCAAGTCAAATATTAACATAAAACATTTTTGTTCACATAAATGAAATGCAGAGCCCTGGAAGAGAATATCAAGAGGTTGAGGGCTAGACAAAGCTATGGCTAACCTCTTGCAGTGCTGGTGGTGCTAGATCTGTGGAAGCTTGGACTAGGTAACTTCCAGTATTTTCTTCAAACTGACTCTAAAATTAATTGATTTCAGCAAGATCTGCTGCTCTGGCTTAAATGTGTGTCAAGAGCACACTTAGAAGATCTGATGTCATGCAACAGTTTACACTGATTTTCATGCAGATGCAATTTACAATGACTTAGTGAATTTTGTAGAACAATATCCTTCCTCAAAATCCTGACACCAGGTCTAAAAGCAAGTTCTGTTGGATTCAAATAAGAACAGTATTATGGTTTGCCATTAAGTAAGTTGAAACACTAGAAGTGACTTAATATTAGCTGTTCTGCATTCCTTTCTGCATTCTACTCAAATACTTACATTGAATGAAATTTTTGTACTCTTGGCTAATGCATCTGATTAGAAGTCCAAGCATACAATACACAAATGGCTAAGATACCAACATCATCTGATTAGATGATTAATATGACTGTAGACAATAACAAAGCCTTTAAAACCCAATTACAAATTACTGCCATTATATCAATTATGGGATTTAAAATAGAATTAATTCAACACCAATGACCAAGAGATGGGAAAAAAAAAAGTGAGAGACATCCTAACAGAGCTCTATTTTGAAACACATGCTTGTTTGCAGTTTCTTACAGAACACAGGTTCAGGAATTTATTTTATGACCTAATTTCCCCCAATAGCATTTGTTCTGAAGCTAGATAGTAAGGAGATCTGCAGTGCCCCATGCTTTGGTGATTGCAGCCCTTGTGCTCTGCAACTAATGGGGCCCAGATGGGACCAAGAAAAAACCAACTGAGCTGGCTGGAAAGGGATGGATTTATAGTCCCACTAATTCTCCTCCCCCTCCAAAACAAACAAAGCTAATAAAAGGCTAACCTACTTGGCTGCCACAGAAATCTCCAGCTCATGTGACATGAGTTCACTCTTAGAAGTCTCAAAATGGAGCAAGAAAATGAGACCATCAGATGTGCTCCTCCTGACAGCACGGACTGCTTCAGAGCCAGCATAACTTCTGTTTCTCTCTTGGACTCATTGTCTTGGAGGAGGGATAGTAGAGTCAGGTAAGCTGTGTGTGATGTCTCAATTATATGGTATGTGTTTTCTGTGTGCATGGTAGGGCTCAGGCTCTCCCAGGATTGTTGCATCTGAAAGTTCTGCTACAACAGAAGTCCAGCCTGTTTGTGAGTTTCTTTTGGCTCACACAAACTATCTAACAAACACTGTATACTTGGCATTATGAGTTACTGGATAATGAGTGAACTTAGGTATGTTTCCTTTAAAATAAGCCCCATCTAGATATAGAAATAAATCCTTCTTTCATATACAAAACCTCTCACACACAACTTGTGCCCTTTCCACAACTGTTTTCCTTTTGCACCAAAAAAAAAATTGTTAATGCTAAATAAGACAAATTTTAGAGTGTATGTGTAAGTTTGTAAGTCAAATGTGTAAATCAAATTTTAGAGGGTATGTTTTTTCATCTGGCCTTTTTCAAGTTTGTTTTAAAGTCTAGTGGTGATCCAAGAACAATCTCATTCAGATAAAATTGTTTTATGAAGTTATAACTCAGCATGATTGCTTTACTACCTCTCCACCTGTAAGCTGGGATACAGGATTAAATTACATCTTCAGTAATATTACCAAGTTTTTGGTTTTTGTTTTTGTTTTTTTTTTAATATTATGTTTTGGAAGTTAAATACACATTTAAATATTATTTTAGCTTCAAAAGTAGGACTCTGAAAATGGTGGCATCACACCTGCTGTCTGCAATTTCAGCAGTGTGTAGAAAAACCCATCTCTGATATTGCTGAAGCTGAGCGCCCGGCAAGGTGTCCCTGATTTCCCCAAAATGTGCCGCACAGCACTCAGGCAGCATGGTTCTCTCACCTCTAGTCTGAAACTCTTAATTATTTGCAGAAGCTGCTTACAAGTAGGAAGTGGTCATGACTACATGCTGGAGTGTCAACTTTAATGTGTTAACTAAATTAAATATCTTTCCTGCACAAGGTAATCTTATGTCATTCGTATGCACTTTTGTGTGCTGTATTCATGTTGTTTTGTAAAGCTTCTTAGTTTATTCATTAATCTTTGCAATAGGCAAAAATTAACTGTGGCTTCATTCACTTTCTCTTAGGAAAATGAACTCCCTGCTTCGCAAATCCAAGATTTTGGAAGAATGTGGTCCCTTGCAGTACAGGAAATCTGTGTCTGAGCACTACAAGAACAAAAAGAGAGATGAGGAAAAAGGTTTTTGTAAGATTATCAACCAAACTAGTAATTTAATGTTTTAGAAGGATTTAAGTGCTTGCTGAGGAGCTGTTTAATAATGTTGCAGCAAAGAAAGGTAGACATACCCCAAGGATGTTCATATTGCCCTGCTGTGGCAGTGGGATGACCAGTAACAAAAGAACAATTCCAATGCAGGAAAAAAGGCAAGCATGGTCTCCACAAGAATCTCTCCAAAATCATCCAGATGAGGATAGCATCTCACGTTGCTATACACCTAAAAAAGCAGTGATTATTTTGTAACTTAACCATGCATTCTTGTCACAAAATTCAATTATGAAATCTTAAGGTTAATATTTCCCTGAGAAGTGAAAGATGCTCTTTGAGAGAAGGAAAGAGTCTCTGCTGGTGGCCATCTGAAGTGCTGCCAGCCAACCTCACCAGCCTGAGGCTTTTGTCATGGAAAGTGGGATCTGAGCCAGCAATGTGGCCAGGTGATTGCTAAAGAGCCTGAGGAGTGACAGGATTGACCTAGGGGCCATGGTTGAGAAGGGATGGCATGGGAGAGGCTGGGAGAGGGCGGGGGGAAGTTGGGTCAGTGAGACCCACCTAACCCAAGAAATACTCTGTTTCAGCCTCCAGAGAGTGTTGATCCATCTCAGGTTCATGGCTTAATGGTGGACTTGGTACTGTTGGGTTAACGGCTGGACTCAATGATCTTAAGGGTCTTTTCCAACCGAAATGATTCTATGACTAAAATAGTTAGAAACACATGCGTATGTCTTAAAAAGGAACAGCATAATATTGCATTTCTACTGACCCCTTGTTTCCTTTAATAGGAAATAAATAAATAAATCACCTGGTGAAAGAAACTCACAGCTGCCCCCAAAATTTCATAGAACCATCAGACTAAGCAAGACAAACTATTTTCACTGCAGGAACATCAGGGGTTTAAGCCCTTGTCCCATTCTGTGGGGGGCTTTTAATAATCTTTCATTGCAATTGACTGCTTTGCAAATGAAGCCAGCTAGAGGGTCTGATGCCTTCTGTTTGCCCTTCTACATGGAAGGCCAGCAGCAGTTGGTACAATATTTTGTTTTGCCCTGAGCTGGTTTTGTTTGTGACATAAATGTGGGACTGCATTATTAAGGGTACATGATCTAGTATGACACAGCTCATCAAAACATTTTCATGCTCTGCAGGCTATAAATCTATTGATGTCCCTGATTTTTGTGAATGATTGCTGTGAGTAGTGAAGAATGTCTGCGTAATTTTGTAAACTACACCATGGGTTCCAAATCTGTCATCGTAGTGCTGAAATCCATCCTTGACACTGACTTGTACAAATGGCAAGTCTCACTAGAAAATATTTTTTTCTGAAAAGCAGTGAAATTTGGCATTATAGGAGGCAAGTCTTTGTAGGGCTCTTTGCCAGTCATTAAACGATGGCTGTCAGCTAGATGTGTTTCCCATGTAAATAAAACTCTCTCCACAGTATACTTTTTCCCTTCTGGAAGAGCTGTATTTAAATACAAATGAATGCAGACTGCGATCACATTTCTTTAAAATGGAGATAGAGAAGCTCATGAGGGTTGATGGGGAGGAGATCTGGCTTTCAAGAATTTTGAAATTTTAGATAAACTATTTAAAAGCATGAAATTTGACTGGTTTTGCTTTTCTTTCAATAGACTTTTGGGGTAAAAATTAATTTCTGTGACCAATGTATTCAGAAAATAAAAAGCACTGTTACACAAAGCTAACCTAAGACCTGGATATATTTTGTATTTATATTAAACACCAGCACATGCCGTGGTTGCTTTCTTAGAAAGGGACTCTACTAAAAATTAATGCTTTTCATGTAGAATAAAACAAAGAAAACACTGTACCTTAAATAATTTTTGAAGCACTGCATAATTCCAAGGATACCAAGCATTCTCCACTCTCATTGATTTCAAAACCTAAGGCATTAGGCCTGAAGTATTTTTAAGGGGATCCTAGGCTGTACAAAGGTCTCATGTCCTTTCTAATGAAAATCCAACTCACTTATAAACCAATTTAGTGTCAAGCATATCAAAATCTGAAGGATTTCCTGCAAGATTTCTGATTCAAAATAGAAAGAAATCCCTTTTCTTTCATCCATACCAAGCTTTTGAATGGCAGCTCTCACAGCTGTGACCATGAAAACAATTAGAAAATGTGATATTTGTAATTCCAATGTCTTTGACTTGGTCTGCAGGAGCACCAGGTGGGTCAATACAGTAAAACCCTCAGCATGGATTCTGCCCCTAAGACCATTTTACTCTAATTATAGAATGACACTGGAGTGCAAACAGGCCAGATAGTAAGGAAAATTTTGTATCTTGCCTATCAACACACACACACAGAGTTCTGAGAATATCAGATCTTTCTCCCTGACATAGTTTAAAAGGCAAGCTGTGCCATCCAGCTCCCTTCATTGTCGTCTTAAATAGGAGCATTGAGTAGCTTGATTATATGTGTGGTTTTCAATTCTGAGTTAAGACCATCTTTCATTAGGCATGTTACTGAGAGTACCATGAATGCAAAATACCTTATTTTTCCACAGGCTGTGCTGGTTGTTTGAGTCTTTCTGGGTGACTGGGATAGCAACAGGCAAGGTCACCAGAAATCCTAAATCTCAAACTCCTTTGCAAATGCTAAAGTAATTCCCCAGTTTCTTGCAAAACCGTCTGCTTTTCATTGTGCTTTAACACCACAAAGTCAAAAAGAAAAAGTTTTAAAAAGCAGAAAATGGGTTTTTTATGTTAAAAAATTCAGAAGGCTCTTTTTATGTAACTCCAAAATCCCTTTGTGGCATGCTGGACTCCTGCAGCCCTGGTGGGTCTGCTTAGGTCAGACTTGAAGTGACTGCCTGGCTGACAAAGCCAAGTAATAGTTATGAATACAAACAAATTATATTACCACCTTAGTTATTTGATATGTTTATTTGTGTATGGTTATGCACGTTGGATGGTAGTTATCTGTACTGAGGCTGAATCTCAGCATCTCCTCTCTTCTTTCTGGCTTAAAACTTCCCCAAACAATTTTCTGTTTCTAATTTTTCACACATGTGTTAATCCAAGGACACTTAGAAAGCAGAAAGAAAATTGCTTTAAAAATCCCCAAGCTTTGAGTTATTCTGCATTCAATAAAATGTTAAGAGATGTTTACTATTCAATATCTGCTTCTAATTTATGTACTGTTTATTCTTTCTTCCTCTTAATTAAAGAAATTTCCAAGCAATATTCTGGGTATAACCAAAGCCCAAAATACAGTCCTTGATCCAAAAGCCTTACAGTCAACAAAAGTTTATATAATATTCATCATATTGCATTTATGTTCTCTGCTCTCCAGAAAGGAATGTAACATATCAACAGAATAATTTGAAGTCATTCAAAGTAAGTAGGAGGAAATGTCAAAACCAAATAATTTTCTTCAATATCAGATAATCACATCTGTCTGGAATTTTAATCCTGCTTGTGAAGAATTCCAGTGTGAAGGACAGAAGCTTGCATATAATGTTACTTAATTTTAAAATAACACACACAGAGAACTCAAACTGAATATAATCAAGGAAATAATAATATAAAAAAAAAATAAGACTCCTTCCTATTCTACAGAGAGAATGAAACTAAGATTTCTGAAACAGGAAAGGCTCCCCCTCTCCTTCTTGCCACCATTTCTTTTTTCCCTTAACCCTCATATTTATCACCTTCCAAAAATGTTAAATCTTTATTCAGGATGTATAATAGGTATATATAAGACCATGTTAATCTCAAATAGATTCATTGGAAACTGATGTCTCCTTGTTCATATGCACTTTTGCAAGTCAAAAAAGGAACACTGCAGTGTGTTGGTCAACACTGTGAAGGTTAGCTGGTCAAAGCAAACCTGATTCACTGCACTTTTGCCTCTGCATTCTAATCCTGTGTGAAATACTGTAAATTATTATTCTTTCTGGAACATTCACACATTGACCTTATCATTCTTACAATGCCAGAATGACATGGTATTGACATTATTGACATTACATTGACATTGACATTGACATTGACATACGTATGACATTATAGTATAAAAAATATTGCAATTTGTCTCTGAAAATAAGATTTATAAAGAAAAAAAAAGTGTCAGTTTTTATGTACCTTTTTGGACTTGTAGGTGGAACAGGCCTCTGGATCTCTAAATTTCAGTGGCATATGATCATTTACACTCAGTAGAGGTGTGGCCTTTGGCTTTTGATTTCCAAGAGGATGCACTAAATAGTATAATATCATTTCTTTCTTACTGGAAGTGATAATAATAAATCTTTAGTGACTGTAATATGTTTTATATTAAAATGTAAAATCCTACAGTTTCTTCTAGGAAGGTGCGAAGTTGGTTAATGGAACTGAAAGATGAAGTGATCAGTTGATTTGACAGTTGCACAAAGAATGTGCAACTTTATCTAATATGGTATTAAATAAAGTTCAGCTTTTATTTTATAAGATGCTGAGCATGAGCCACTTCCTACCAGTAATAAAGGATACTGTATACCCCAGAACTACTGAAGAAGATGTTTGGTATGCATTTTTCACTGATTTATTGTTTCTGCTCTGGAAAATATTAGTTGGAAAAGCCAGTCTCTGGCCCCTTTGGAAGCAGGAGGATATTGGAAGGGAGGCAGAGGAGCAGGTCAGTGCTGTGTGCTCTGAACGTGCTGGAGTTTAATCACACTCTGAGCTTTCACCTCTCCTAACTGCAAGCAGATGAATCCTCAGCAGCTCTTCCTAGAAAAGGGTCTGCAGGGCTATAGCACCAGCACCAGGCTTGTTCATCATGACCAAAGCAGCAGTAACAGAAATTCAGTAATGGAGAAAGGAGAAGAACTTCTGTACTGGTGGGGGGAAAAGGAACTGAAGTTTGCTATTACCTCTGTATAGATACACCTCTGTATAATTTCCTTCTGAAGTAAGTTTGTTGTGACCTCTGTATAATTATCTCTTGCTTTACCTACAGCACTTCTGTTCTGAATTGTTATGTTTTCCAAAACTGATTTTCATATAATACCCCATCAGCAGTGTCATAACCTAGCTAGAATTTAGTCAAGTTTTCCATTGTAAAGATCTCTTTTCAGATGTCTAAACTAGAACTTAGTGGGGAGAAAAAACTTTGTGGGGCATAAAGGGATAAAATTCAACCTACAAAATCTTCAGTCCCGGGGAGCCTATTTATTCTGAACTGTTTCTTAAAAGTAAAGAGAGAAAAAATAGTTTAAGGATTACATATATAGTAAATTTTTTATTCCACTGTCTCAACTCTGTTGACTCCTCCTGTCAAGCAAATTTTTTACTCTACTGTCTCAACTCTGTTGACTCCTCCTGTCAAGCAAAAACAATAGGTTTTTATATGATCAATAGGAATAATTATTTGGCATACAATGCAATTTTAATCCATTTTGGGTTTAGTTTTTTTGAGGTAATGGTATTTAGGTTTCTCAGAGGGCTGGACTGGGATCTGATCCAACATATTCAGATTCATTAGGCGTGATTTTGTATCCCAAGGTAACTCTTTGGAAGAAAACAAATACATCTGGATTTCACATATATTGTAACGGAAATCTGCAAAAGGAAATGCTAAAGTAACTATTTTATTGCTAGTGCATGGACCCAAAATATAACCAAAGTCAAACAGTCTTAGGGAATTTAGGTACCAACCAGGTTATCTTCATTACAATGAAGAACTTATTATTCTTTAAAAATAACGCTATGTGTCATGAGATGAGATCCATATAGAGTTTTCCAGGCTCATAAGTTTCATGTTTTTTCTTTAAAAATAGTTTGAAATGTCTTCTTTTTTTTTTTTTCCAGAACCTCAGAAGAATCAAATAGAGTGAAAAATGCTTATTTGTTATTCAGAATGGCTTTGATCAAAGTTGAAAGTCAAAGTCTACAACCACCAAAACAGTTGTTATAATCTCTGTGGGAAATGCCATGGAATTGTGCAGCCACATATGAAATAAAAGCTTTTCAGTGAACACATAATTATCAAAATCTACAATTCTTTTTCTGAGCACAGCTAAGATAAAAATAAATAAGTCTCTTTCTCTTTAGTGCTGTTTTGTAAATACATGGCCTCTAAAGTCTGTCTCCAAGGGATGCAGTTTGAAGTAGTTTTCCTTTTAATACTTGGTGGGGGGGGGGGGATGTGGGGGGGAAATAATCACTCTTTCACTGTATAGTATTTATTGGCACAGGGCTTTGATAGTCCAAGTCTTCAGCTGCCTTGGAACACCTGTAAGATATCCAATTTTTAAGCTGGAGAGTCCAGCATTAACAGCTGTGAGAAGGTGTGATAGGCAAGGAGCCTGCCCAGGGTGAGCTGTCTCCCTGCCTCCTGTCTCTTCCAGGAGCAGGATTGATCTGGGCCTCACAGGGATGGTGCCTTCCAGGACTTGGCAAATCCAGAACCCAGACTCCCCAGGCTCAGCAGGAATTGGGCCATAGTCCCTAGACATGTACACACGTCAGTCTGGGAGCTCCACAAGGTCTGAAGGCATACACTCTTGTATATTAAATCTTTTCCCTCCAAAGAGGCAAAATCACCTCGTACATCACCATTTTCTGGCCACTGGTTTATCAAATAAGTGCTTGGATAAAGAAGACACTATACATTTAGGCAAACACAAGGTTAGAATCTCATTATAAAGCTGGAAACAGCTATAAAAAAGAATATAACTTGTCTTTAAAAGAGTTATATTTATTATTAAAGTCCCATTTTTGGCTCTGTAGCTTTCACTTGGGGTATTTAAGAAATGCCTCAGTTATACCTGCAGAAACAGCTCACATGGCAACATCCCCTTTCTGCTCAACACACTTGAAACTTCAATTTCTAGAACAGGTATATTGAAGAGGTGGAAATTAAGTGCCACTCCTTCACACTTCAACTTGTACAAGCATTTATCCAATCTACTCTCTCCCTTTTTCACTGCCATAGGTAATCTGTTACTATGGCTGATGACACCTCTGAATCAGTTTCTACATCAGGGGTTTAGCAGAATCAGAGATGAGCCAAGGTTGCAACTGGATTGTGTTCTCATTCTATATGAGTAGTAGTAAGCATGAGCATTCTTTTATTCCACATATAGTTGTACTGGCATTAATCTGCATTGCATTAATACTCGTAATACTTTCATATACATCTTTATAATATTAAAAAAATATTTTATTACAATATAACCCTCCTTTATTTTATTGCTTATCTGAGTTGTATATATTTCACAGATCATCGCAGATACAGCATTCACAGAGTACACTTAAAATAAAGAAGAATAATGATTCCTCTCACTCATCTCATGCTTTAGTCTCACTGGTGTGAGACAGTGCTAAAGCACATAAAACAGCAGGGAAAGACAAACTGCAATTGCATCATTTCTCAAAATTACAGCATTTCTCTTCTGAGTATAATTTTTCCTCAGCTACAAGAGGTGACTAATTTGCTCCAATACTTCAATGAGCAATTGTAGCCTTCTTTGTGTAGCACATAGTGTCCATCTGCAATAATCTCTGCACACAGGGAAGCTTCCTCTTGTTTGGTTTGAGGCCAAGTCTCACTCTCCAGGCACAGCACAGACCTTGAGAGCTCATCTTTTCCCAACATCAACTCTTCTCCAACAGCAACAGTGTCTTCCAAACAGAGGAGAACTGACAGTGGAGAAAGAGAAAGAGCAGCTTCTACAAGGAAATCAATCAGTTGTTCTCTGTTTGCTTCCTGGAATAAGGGCTCATCTTTTTACTTTGCTTTGGACGCATGAAGGAAAGAGGGAAAAGAAAAGCTAACAATGCTATGTGCCTAAAAGCACATTAAAAATGCTAAGCTGATTTTAAAACCTTAGTAACACCTGTGAATATTAAATTGGCTGGGAATATTTAGAGGTATTAAGCCCCATTTTTTTCCTTGACAATCATGCACATTGGTAAAAAACTAAAAGCACAAACTGCACAAATATGTTCCCTTCAGCAATGGACAATCCATAATCAGCTCCTGTAGGCATTTCTGGTAGCAGCTGTCAGTAGGTCTCATGGCAGAAGAGTGTCCTCCTGTTATTTAATACTGCAGAAACAGAACAATGCACACAGGTAAATCTTTCCCTTTAGTTTTCATAACTCCTTCTTCCTTCAGTGGCACATATTCAGACATATGATAGAGAAATTATTATAAACTTTTACTGCTAGATGGTTTTCATAATTATTTTTTCAGTTCTGAATTTTGTCTAGCCCTGAATACAAATATAAAATCTTAATAATATACCAGGTAACCTTGCACAAAATAATGGAAAGAACTTGCTGGGTCCTAAAGTCTGATTGTCTGCCTTTACAGGCAGATATATCATACGATTATTTAAAAAAAAAATAAAATTATGTAAATACCTATTTGAATTAATTATAAGTCTCATTATTATATGATGAAGCTACCCTCCTAAAGCCATCTTTTAACTGTTTTGTCCTTGAATATCTCTCTCCTTAAATAAGGAATTCTTTTTCTGTTTGCCTGCCTGACATGTATATACAAAGGATGCCACCCTTTGTTTCATTACTTTCACTTCAATTTCTAGAAATTAATATGATTTATTAATGAATCCACCTCCTACCAAATATAATTTTCTGCCAATTTGTAGATGGAAAGAGAAAAGGTCTCGTGGTTACTGCTCATGATGCTTCACACAGCTTGGCTCTGAGGATATTGCACCTGGCTCTTCTAAAATCATGTGTCTTTGACCTATAATTGGTCTTCAGAGTGCTCAGCAGGATCTCAAACTCCCCAGAGTTTTGGCTAGTCTGTTCAAGGGTAACATTGGTGGTTGTAAGGTCGTTTTGGTTCATGAGCAGTAAGTGGGGCAGTCCATTGTTGTTCCTTGTCAGTACCTCCAGTATCTGTCAGGAGTCAGTCCTCAGCGTGTTCAGAGAGCCTGCTGCAAAACTTGTACCGTGCTGTTTTCCCAACAAGTGTATGGGAAATTGAAATCACCTGTGAGGACCAGGTTCTGTCAGCCCAAGACTTCCTTGAGAAACCACTATAAGGTTTCTTCAGCCTCATCATCCTGATCCTGAACAAAAACATTTTCCTTTAAAACTTCAACCAGATTTTACCTATGGACAAATGTTACTCATATATAAGCATATTCAGTTCTAAATAAATATTAAAATTACCTCCCACATTCATTTTGGTCAGATCTCTTGGAGAGGAATCAAAACCAGTTGTTTGTGTCACTTGTTTGTGTTTTTCTATAGTTGCACAGAGATTCTGCATACATCTATAAGAAATAACTTACTGTAATCTTGAGATGTCTTTAGAGTTACTTGTCATTTTATATGCATATTTTTTAAAACGTTAATGAAAACTATGGTATTGAAATGATGAATTATAGAAATTTAAATTTAAAAACCCTACAGGACTGCACAGAAACACTCTCTGTAAGTTCAAATAATGAATTTGAACTGTTTATCTACTTATTTCATAACAGAGACTTTTATTCCCCTTTGGTAATCAATCTTAATGATGTAAGCTACATTGATTATCATGACTTTTTTTTTTTTTTTGGTACAACATCATCAAACTGATTAGGACAATGGGTTTCCTTCTAATAAGTAAATTACAGATGAGTTAAAACAGCTGTCATTCAAATATCTTTTTTCCCTCTGAAGGATCACAAGACTGGTTACAAATATTGTGTATGCAGGAAATACTTCATCATTGATACATATCCTTCTGGGAATGAGGGAGGGCAGGAGCATTGAAAAGCATGTTAAGGCTTGAAGCAACCACAACAGAGCCTTTGTTCAGAGGAAAAAAGCCTCTAATATATTAACAGCACTGTGTTTGCTGAGCAAATTTTTGTTGGCAGTTTTGAGAACCCTGATCCAATGGCTGGGCCTGCCTATGCCAGGCTTGTACCCACCCACCCAGTGCTGGTCAGCCTAAAAAACTCTGTCCATCCCACAGTTCAAGGCTGCTGAACTTGAGTCAGTTTTACCCCAAAGGCTGTGACATTCAGGAGAGATTTGTAACTGTCTAAACGGAGCCCCACCAGAGGCCAAGAAAACCATCAGCGTCCCAGGCGGGCCTGCAGCAGCCTGAGCACACCAGGGACAAGCTGGAGTTCGTCAAGCCCCACCTAAGCACACCTGCCAAAAGTTTTGGGCTGAAGTTGGATAGCTCAGCATTTGGCATGTTTTTAGATACTTCTAAACTAATATATTTAAGAGACGTGCATTTTGCTGAGGCTCCTTGTTTTAATTAGCATTACAAAAAGCAATTCTGTACTGACAGAAGAATTGACAGCATAAGATTGTAATCATTAACATGTTTTTTTTTTTTTCCACATAGCTCCTATCCACTAAGTGAACTCATGAGAGGTTGTAAGCATGCTGTAGTTCTGAAATCATAAAGCTGAGCATTAATTAAGAAATTTCTCCTGCATATTAAAGGATATAGGGTTTTACTACTTGCAAGCACTACATTCCCCTGTATTGTAGCCATCAATAGATCAGATGATGGTTATGCTTTTAATGGATATATCTACTCTTCTGAAGTAGTTCCTCCTGCGCTTTCCTGTACACAATGCATCATTTTTCATGAAGGTGCTACTGGATCTAGCATGCACAAACTGGATTTTTTTTCAAGGGTAATTCAACTGAAAGACAATCTGGAGGACCACTTCTAGAGTATTCCCACAATTTCAGATTTCAGTGTCTGGGAACAGTCTGAGTTTAGTTTGAAGATAAAAAAACCCAAAAAAAACAATGCTCAGGTATTGTGAGGTTATAACATCAACTGCCTCCACTGCAGATCCAGCAAATGGAGCATGCATTTGTTCCTGATCCTTGCTAGGATAGACAGTCTCTATACAACCTTATAGATGAGTTTTTGGCCAAATGTTACCCTTTTCTCTAAGGATGCAAAGACACTCTTCAAAAAGAAGTTAATACCATGATATATTTAGAACTCATATTTCCACACAGGATAATGCAGATTGTGTGTAATGTTCCTCTTGTAAAATAGCCTTACACCATGGTATATTTTACTGCCTTGCAATCTCACATGACAGTTTTAAGGAACACAATTGTCTCCTTATGTCCCATTTTAGGTTGCTTATATTTTATCCCTTTCATATTCTATCCCTTTCATATCCCAGTATTTTTCATAGTATTTCTAGAGTTGCAGACAATGAACTATCAAGTACTATGTTGCTTGTATGTTACTTTCATCAGGAAGGAGTTTTGCAAAATTTGGTGGATAACTTCCTGAAGAATGTGAGATGAATATTCTGTAAGCTCTTTGGCACCACAGACTAGCTGAGCTGAGTGTTGAGGGTGACATAATGCATTTTTCCATGTAAATGCTAGGGAGAAAAAAACCATAAAGGAATCTAGATTTTATCCATATTGTCACAAAGTCTGGTAAGTGCATTAGCTAAGGGCAGTGATTAATTCAGCACTCCTGTAAATGAAATGTTCTGTCAGAGTAATTTTTAGCCTTATTGTTGGCAGTTTCAAGTACTCGTAGTTTCAAGTACAACTGCATCATTGTCTGTTGGTAACTTGTCACTTCCTAATTTTGCTTAATTCTCATCCTTATGCTCACTAACATATTAACTATTTTGCATTATCACAATAATGTGTCTTTTAATACAAATGTCCCAGTGTTTTCATAATACTAGCAGAACATTTTCCAGCAGCAATGCACTTCCCTTCACATATGATCTCATGACTAAATTATTCCTGACTTGCTGCCATATATACCCCTAGGTCATGTATGTATTTTTCTTAACGGGTGAACATAAATTCTACTGTATGGAGAGAAGTAAAATATGCCTAACAGGGAAGAAAATACATCCCTTGATAGGATGGAGGCAGGAAAAAGAAACGTTGCTCAATTACTGCCCCCTCTCCACTGCATCTCATTTATCTTTGCTCTTTTTTTCATATAATCATATGTGACAGAGAAATTAAGTAGAACATATTGCACCAGCATTAGGAGGAACAAAAAAGGGACATCATTTTCATGATACTTAAAAACAAAACCTCAGAGAAAGAGAACTAGCATAATGAAACATACAACAGGAGCCATTCCAGGTCTAACTTTCTTGAAAGCAGGGAGAAGACACTACACCCAGATAATTTATAAGTTATACCTATTAGGCACATCATTTATTTGTCCACATTAGCTTGACTGATGACCACCTCTCTCCACCTTGTACCCACTGTCAGTCTTCATGAATCCTTGCAGAATGCACCTATATGCTTGTCAGGCTGTAAAGACATGCTTCCCTAGAGGAATTCTTGGGAAGAAAAAGAAAAAACAAAAACAAGACAACACAAGGATCTGAGAGTTACAGCTCAACAGTGTTAATAAACAGTAAAGCACCTGGAAAAACACTGGCTGGAATAGAGAAACCTCATGAGTGTGTGTGGGAGCATTATTTTCTCACCAAGCCTTATTTCTGGACAATGTTTAAATCAATCACACCACTTAGATTATTTCTCAGCCAACTAAATTATTTTCTGAGATTTCTGTGTAAATTTTGCTTCATGGCATCATTGCTGTGAGAGAAACTTCTGCTTCTAATACTGGAAGAATCAGCATGTGCAAACATTCCTACTGTAAACGTCATGACAAAGAAACTGGAGGCTTGTTTTGAAGTCAAGTAAAGTTTGCTTTGCCACATTAAGATCAACTGGAGGTGCAAAAGCTCCTGGCCTCTGATGACTGAACCGCTTATGCAGTCATGTGCCTGAAAAGAATCAGACATTAAAATCTGCAAGTATTTAATATGAGGATTGTTTGGGGTCTGCAATAACAACCCACCAGATACTGGCAGTCATGTGAAATGGCTCAGCCATGTCAGACAGACCATAATGGCTCACTGGCATCAGTCTGGGTTTCTGTTTGTGCACTCAGATTTGCCGAAGGAATATAATATATGCACAAAACCCGCAGAAAAGAAATGCTGGTTAGAGGAATCAGAGCCTGGAGGAAAGCCAGAGAATTATTTTATCCACAGAAAGTTAGATTCCTAAGTCACAAATCTGGACAAACAGGGATTAGCACAAAAAGTGGATTAGCATAAGAAATATGAAGTCCCTTTGTACAACGTCTTTATACCAGCACAATACATAAAGCTCTAACTGTGCTTACATTTTATATCTGCAGATGGTTAAAAGGCAGAAAGGTTATGTCAATTTCTCTATTTACACACACAAGTCTAGTACTTATACTGAAAATAAATGGAGGATTTAGACTTGTAACCCCTGAAAAAATTGCATTCCACAAAAAGATCTTATTAAGAAAGTCCTAGGCCCTTAGAACTTGGGTATTCAACAGACCTGACTGCATCTTGTAAAAACCAAGAACTGCTCTTTATAAAGTCAGTTTGTTCTGTTCTTGAGCAGGCCCTTACAGCTGCAACCAAAATAATTTAGAAAGGTAAGAATGTAACAGGATTTATAGTTCATATAAAGTGACACATACAGAACGGTATGAGATCTTTAAAAAAACATAAAAGATTCTATATTTTTTCTACACTAGATTATTAAAATTCATATATTAATATAAGAGAGAGAGCAAGAAAGAAATGAGAAATTTGTTTGTAACCAAAACTTCAGATATTAACCTGCAAAATCAATCACAGGGAAGGACTAGACTTTATGAATGGAGAACAAAATATACACTGTTTTAACAGTGAACATTTTGTATTAACATGAGAAATATGGTATAATTGTTTTTTCATATGCTCAGGAACTTGACTGAAAAAGGTACAATAAGTTGGAAAAACTAAATAAAGACTATTTCAGAGAAGCATCAGTTGCTTTCGATTGGTCCCTGACTAGACAACACCTTACTTGCTATTTAGGCATTAAGCTTGCCAAGGACAAATGGTCCAAGAAGGTCATTCTTACTTCAGGGCCAGTTTGGCTTTTCTCCTACACTGCATCCACGAGTTTTACAATGAAAAAATCCTGCAAAACAGCTTAAAAACACTGGTTCCTGGTGTGTGCTTCAGTCCAGATTGTCTTGCCTACACTGAACTGATGAAACATGTTGGATATTGGCCTTTCCAGAGACTCCTGGAATTGTACGTCCATAGGGACAATTACATTATCTAATCTGACCTCAAAGATACCAAAAGACCTCAGGTTTCATCCCCTTTTTTCTATACTAAAACAGAAAGGCATCCAAGCTTGAGCTGAACAGAACTCTACAGAAGTGTTCTTCAATAGTTTGTTCCAATGTGAGATACAAATAGTAGCTTATTTCATCTTGGTAGTTATCAAGCCAGATTCTGCTGACAGCCACTGGTATTTATCGATATATTAGTGATTCTAGTATTCCCCTTCCACCCAAGAAACCTGAGTACTTGTATGTACTAAGAGGTCACCTCTTGGTACATTTTCTAATCAAGGCTTTTTAAACAACCCACTGTAAATTGTCTTCTGCGATCCTGTTTTTCTGTGAAGTTGAAGTTAACTTGGTTTCTCAAAGTCATTTGAAAACTTACCAAAAGAACAGCTTTCTAGCCCTCTGCTACTCCTTCTTTCTGTGCATAAATTCACAAAATAGTTTCTCTAGACTGTAATTCTGGCAGTTAATGACTAAAAGGACACTGTCCCTAGTCCCTTTTCACAGTCATTGTCTCCAGGATATCCCCCCTGGTTGTCAGCTTGCCTTTTTCAGTCCAACCCGTGAATGCCCTGCTTCAGTAGAAAGGAACCAACTCAAAAAGAAACCCAAAGTCACTGTAGGATTGACTTGTCTTGATGATTATTTAATTTTCTTCAGTCCTTGGAGAAAATGTGTCCAGCTGTAATTTTTTGCTCCAAGTTACAAAGACAATGTCTTTTGTGCTAGAGCTAAGGCAGATCTTAGGCACATAAGCAGGTCTTAAAATAACATTTGCTCACAAAAGACTGCCTTATTCACAATATTCCAGTTATTCTATTCTTAATCCATTTCGTTTATGTTTCGCTGGTGCTGTGGAGTATTTTCCTCTAAAATTAGAATTCATTCCATGTTATAGTAAGGCTTTCAAAGCCCCAGGTAGATTGCAATCCAGTAGTTATGACCTCCCAAATTAGTAATTGCAAAGGAAAATATCAGGCTTGTTTAACTGGCAATGTAGCTAGTTTAGGTTTCCTTAGATTCCTCAGTCTTCCTGTGCATTTTAAACACCCCCATCGCATCAACCGCTCTTCTACTTTTTCAACACTTTCCTGATATTATCAGTATTTATTTTAAAACCATGGTCTCAAGCTAGAGATTTCCTTTGACACCTCTTCAAGGATATAGTCAATACAGCTTTCAGTTCATGACAGACAGAAGGCATGATGTCTCTGCCTAATTATCTCAACCAGTCTGGGTCATAACAGAGCTGCCCACTTCACAAGAAGGTCACAGATGAGCTGTGCCTGACAGCTGATGGTCCATTAGTATCCACAGAGTTTTTGTGAGTGCTCAGGAAAGGGCACTTTTCCCACTACCACCACTCACAGTGCACGTGGATCTGTTCATCAGCTGCAGTACAGAGAAATAGAGGAGGTATCTTCCAGACATCAACCCACAAAAAGGACAAAGTCAAGAATGTAACAGTTGAGAAAATTGAAGCATCAGCTAACGTGCACTCTGTGAGTGGGATGACAGTCACTCAAATCATGCCTGCAGTGAACACATCTCTTCAACAAGCACAGCATAGAGCAAATCATCAGCTTTCTCTGGGTCTATCTCCTTATCCACAAGCTCAGACTGCAAGAAAGCCAGAAAGACTGTTGAATCCTTCTCAAACAGCCTCAGTATCATGTTCCTTTTCTTCCTTTCCAGCAGCATTGGCACACAGGGCACAGAGCTTTCCTCTGGCCGTGCTTCAGGAGCAGAGCTGGTGTCAGTGCAGCTGACTGGACCCAGTAGGTGGCAATCAGCATTTCCCCACAGCTGGGGCAGGTTAGAGTGACCCTTTCTTCCCCAGAGCACAGAGAGGCTGCAGGGGATAGGCCAGGAGTGGTTCTCTAGCTATAGGTAATGCTCCATATGCAGGTGGTGCTCCACATACAGAGGGTTGGGCTGTTCAGCCTCTCCCTCACCCTTATCAAACAGCCTGTGCCAAGGAGAAAGTTTAGAGGAAAAATTTATTAGGAAAAAGTTCTTCACCAAAAGGGTGGAATGGGCTGCCCTGGGAAGAGTTTAAGTGCCCATCCCTACACGTGTAAATGTGGTGCTTAGGGACATGGTTTAGTGGTGGACTTGGCAGTGCTGGGTTAATGGTTGGATTTGATGATCTTAGAGGTCTTTTTCAACATAAATGATTCTATAATAGAAGTATGGAACAAACAGGGTTCAGGTCATTCATTCACATCAGGCCTGTGTCTGTTCTCATTTTGTTTTTCTTTTCCTTAGCCTGAGCTGAAGCAAAGCTCTTGATGTGTATGGCAGCAGGCAATGAAAGGTGACTGTTGCAAGGAGGAATTCTTTACCACAGATGTTTTTTAAATAGACTGGGGTTTTTTTCATCTAATGCTTTTAGCAAACTTTAAGGAAGTCAAAATCTGTTCTGGATATATGAAAACTCAGCTTTTTGGAAAGATGTGTTTTTCTTTTTATTCTCTTTTACTTTACATATAAATTGAGGAAAACTTTTTCTATCTTTTAATTACAGGAGGGCTTCCAAAACAGTGTTAACTCACTTCTATAATTTCTTTGCTAAGAAGTCAGCTGGCAATTAATGACTTGTTGGGAAAAGAAAATGTTGAGGTTTTTTGGGGTGGGCTTTTTTGTGTTTTTTGTTGTTTGGGGTTTTTTTATTTTTTTCTGAGCAGGTTTTTTACTGCATAGAAGAAAACAGAAAAGAATCAAAACAATATAGAACAAAACACAGAATTCTCGAGAATATTCACAATATCCTGTGGATAAAGAGATAGACCCAGGAACAAACACAGGAATGCCACCTAAAGCCTGTACTCTATGTATATCTCTGAAGAGTTAAGGAAGCTGGTAAATCTATCTGAGCTGTCTGCAACAAAATTTTGTGACCTGTGGTTGTTTTCAGCAGAGAATAAATTTTAATGGGTTATGTTAGAAAGATCTTCTGAGTCACAAAATATCCTCCATTTCATGCATTTTATTTCCACTTTAGTAAACTCAAAATAAGTATGCACTCAAAATAAGTTGTCCTAGAATTTAATTATGCAAATTATAATTTACAGATGCTTTAATTACAGTGCATCAGTCTTCAGATAAATTTAACCAAGAAGTTGAGTTTAACCCTGAGGAGCTGCAAACCACGTGCTACTCCACATACCATATTTTAATTATATAGCATATTTTAATTAAATTACAAAATGGTTAGAAATCAGCTTAATTGTATTTCAAACATCTACCTATTCCCAGATGCTTCCATACAGATAAATTCTCTCATATAATTTTAGAACACATCACAGAAATGGCTACCAGGATCACAAGAATCGTGGATTGCAAAGCAGAGATTCAGAGGACAATCACTCATCAAGGAACCCACCAACAATATCAAAGTAAGTTTACTAAAGTACTTGTGTACTTTCATAAGCTGTTTAAACTACCTAAAACACAACTCATCTTCAGCTCTCCCACCTTAGAGAATACCTGGGCTCAGTGTTGCAAACTTAGCACTCAGATGAAAGTGAATCTTGATATTCAAATGTAGGATGGCAGAGGACTCTTTGCAAGCAATCAAAGTAATTATCTGGGTTTGGTTCAACTCTGGGAGCTGTATTCATTTACATTTAGTCCTTCTGAACAGTCATGTTGAAAGGAATGCTGGAGGAGCCTCTGAATCCTAACAGCAATAAACTGATATTTTCTTGGCACAGCAAGGAATTTTCACTTGCTGGCCAATACTGTATTTCTCTACCCTCTAGTGGTGAAAAACACTTGAAAAAACTACTGTGCTAAAATAAATACCACCAAGATTTTAGGAGATCTATAAGCATTCAGAAGTCCTTAATGAAAGATAAAATCACGTTTTACACTGAAAGAAATTACCAGAGCAGTTAGAGCACCAAAATATAGTGGGTTTTCATAATTAGCAAGTTGTCTACATTAACAAACCCAGCTTCAGAGGAGGTGTGCAGTGAGTTAGAGGGTGCATTAGTAACAGAAAATTGGTCTTGATTCAAATAACTGCTTGTTACTTATTTCATAGAGTGTTTTTTCTAGGTATCTCCTTGGTAAACCTGAGCACAGATGCAGCCTGATGATCAAAAGCTAGGAGAGAGCTCCTAGAGAAAAACACTGACTGGCAGCAGAGTGGGAATAAAGGTACTGCTGAACATGGTTGGACACCAGTTAAGTTATAAAATTTATAAAGGGGAACTGTTGGCTTGTGTAACATTCTGAAACTGGGGGAGGAAGGAAGGAAGGAAGGAAGGAAGGAAGGAAGGAAGGAAGGAAGGAAGGAAATCAATCTGTTCTGCTTTGTTGATAAAGCCCAGCTGGTAAATTCCAAGGTGAAACTGAAAATAGAGAGACTTTTAAAGGAATTCTATAGTTAGTAGACACGTGGCATGTAAAATACAAGGAAATTTCATTTGTTTTCTGTATAAGTATTTTTATTAGGCCTTAGAGGCATGTTTCTTTTAAAATAAAAGAAGGGGATCCTAGTTCTGCTTTTGAAAATCTGCTTCATACAATGCCACCTGTGAAATCACTCTTTAAACTTCTGTAACAGGAAAATAAAAGAGAATTTACAATTTCAAAGATTTTTTTAATGACTCAATAGATAAACATTTGTGGGTATATTCTGTTGTAGTGACATTCCTGAAGCTACACGCACAGTAGAATTTACTTCACTGGCCCTCAAGAAGGGGGCATTACAGTATTCAATTACAAACTGCAAGAATTTTTTATTTTGTAAACTGATAAGTAATTGGCATTGACAGAGAAAAATATAGTACTCATAATTTTTATAAGGCTACAGATGCCACAGTATGTGGATTCCAGAGCACAACCTGTAAAGTACAAGCAAAAATTCAAAAATATTTTGGTACACTTGTCTGCTCACCTCCCTCCAAGCCTATAGATATTGAAGTGAGATGTTAGAAGGCACAGTACATTCATGAGTGAAAACCACGAGGCCGCATCCATTTTCAGAGCACTTAAATGGCACAGTGGATTATGGTACAATCAGTTCTGCTGAAGATGCACTTTGTTTAAAGAAACACATCTTCTAGCATTTTATTTAACTGTAGCCATTACTCTCCTCCCAACACAGTGACGAAAATGTATTTCACACTTTTGACCAACATAGCTATGCCTGCAGAAGTCTGTAGCACAACTTGGTTTCAGAATGCCATTGATATAAAGCTATTTCAGGTCTCCTGATCATGCATGTTTTTGTTCTGTGCTGTTTCTGTTTTGTCTAAGCTGTTTCTTTGTGACTTCATTAGAAATGTTCCCACCATTGATTTCTGGTGTAAAGCTGCATTCCCTGACATTGCAAACAATATCCTTGTGATGAACCTGGCTGTCTCTTTTCTGCAGTGCTGGAGCCACCCTGGTGCTCAGCTGCTCTAAGTGAAATGGATACTGTTTGTGAGTTGTGACTAAATAGGCAAGAGGATCTACTCCTAAGTCAACACTCAGTTCTGAAAGACAAGTACAAGCTTGTAATGCAAAACCACTATTTTAAAGGACTTAAATTTAACAAGAACTATTTTTAATGCTGTGTTTCTAGGTCAGTGCTCTCTTTTTTTCCTCTCTTTTTTTCCTCAGTGGTGAAAATTAAAATTAGTAGGCTTGAAGAGAAAATATTTCATAGCTTTGGAAATGCTGAACTCAGAAAATAACGGATGATAGTTTTTAGCTGACTTGTGAAGTGTAGTAGAGAAGAACAATTACTATGAGGCACTAAAAGTTGTTATGCTATTTATTTTACTAGAGTTTTATATAATATTCAAATATTAATAACCATTAGTATTAATTTCTAGTTAATAGTCCTTCACTTCTTGATCTTGAAAATCTTTGATTAAATATATTAGCACAAAAGTATTCGTTCTACTTGAGTTTACAAAAACATTAAAAACCTGTGACCCCTGTGAGTGTCTTACCTAATTTGTATTTACTGACACTGATGGTTTGTGGTTTTCAGTATGTTATCTTATAAATTACCATGCTATTTAAACCTTTTATGAAATTCTCATAGTGATTTTTCTCAATAGCCTCTGCTTGCATGAATGTATTTAATATCAGCATCAGAAAACAGTCTAAAGTGAAATACTGTTGATTTTTAATCGTTCCCTGTAGTTGTAATAGCACATATAACTCTTGGTATCAGAACAACAGCTTCAGTGATGAAAAAATCAAAAGTCAGCAGAACATTGGGTAATACCTTCACACCCTCATACCCTACTGTGGCTTATTCCAGCCTCTTACACATTTAAGCAGTTTTAAAGACCTCGTTTTCAAGGACATTCTAGATATGTGCTTTGCTTGCACCAGCTGTCAAAATAAAAAACTGGTTTGTGTATAGTACGTGTCAGAAAAAAATCATGTTGGTTTTTTGAGAAATATTTTTTAGATCTCTCCACCTGTTTTAATCTTATTGCTTCTGGAACACTCTTTTTGTTTGGGTTTTTTAATCTCTCCGTTGTAAGCTTTAGTCAAGCAGTCTCAACTGCCTAAAAACTCTTCTAAATCTATTTGTCTCTTCTTTCCCATGAAAAAAAAAATTGAGTTATCTCTATAAATTTTGATATGTACACATATATTCATGCACATTAAGTTATTACTACTTTGACTTCCTTAGAATGAAGATTGAATAAGAGACCACTTTTCCTGTAATTCAGCACTTGGCTTACATAGGACTATTCCTGAAAACCTGTGTCCATGCAGATGCCATGGAGGCACTCATGGCCTGCATTGCTCTCAGAGGTTCACAGCAGGGGTGATGATGCAGTGCTTGGGAGGCAGGGGCCTCTCCAGAGTGGCACAGGTGACAGGGCCACCTCTGTGGGACAGCACAAGGGCACTCCTGGGGGGCATGAGCCAAACAAAAAAGAAGATGTAAACCTATGAAGAAAAAAAAGGAACATGACCAGAGGCAGCAGCAGGACCTCAGGAGTCTGAATTAAGCACCCTTTTATGCAGGTACGTATAGGAAGGAGTTTCTTTTCCATTTAAGATCATCTGCAGAAGTTTTTCTTGACAGGCTGATCATGCCTCTTTTTGCTTTCAGTTATAGCAAAGTACAAGCTATTCTCAAGAGAGTTAATATCCATATCTCTTGTGGGAGATTCCTAAAGGTGTGAATCCCTAAGGTGGGATTCCTACAAGGGAAATCCATAGCCATGATTCCTTCAAAAATGCTCTTTATAAATTCTCCAAAAATCATGGGAGCAAGATACAGAAAAAATGTTTCCATTTTTTAGCTAGGTTCTTATTCCTCTACATTCCACTGAAGAGTTAGATCATGCCTACATGCAGGTTCCTGTCCTGATCATTTATACTGGCCAAAGTAGGCTGGCAGCACAGTTTGGCAAAAATGAACACACACACTGATTTTATAGATTTCCTTGAGAGGTTAAATGGTGTGTAAGTGATCTGAATCACTCTCTGAGACTTGTGAGCAGCAGCCTTCTGAGTGTATGTCTAAGGCTTCTATGATCTCAGCCTCTCATAAGGAAAATATTACTTCTTTTGATATAAACATAACTGCTTGAAAAGTAAGAGAGAGATACAGAAAGAAGAAAAGACAGACAGAGTGTCTTTGAATGACTGAACTCAGGCAACTCCATTCCCAGAAGTGTTCAAGGCCAAGTTGGATGGGACCCTGAATATCCTGATTAGTTGTCCCTGCCTGCAGCAGGAGAACTAGATGACCTTTAAGGTGCCTTACAAACCAGGACATTCCATGAATCTATAGTAAAAATCTTTAAACTTCTCTAATGCTACTGCAACAGCCTAGAGGGCTGGAGGGCTCCCTAAGAGTTCGGGAGGAAGGAAAAGTGGAAGGAAGGAGAAGGAAACGCCGCGAGCGGTTTGTGCCGGCCCGAGGAAGGCGGGGTGTAGTTGCGGGCAGTGCCCACCGGGTGGCGCGGGCAGCGCGGAGAGCGAGCAGCGCCCGGATCGCGGTTCGGGCACGGCAAGGACACGGCACGGCTCGGGCACGGCAAGGATCGGGCATGGCAATGACACGGCACGGCTCGGGCATGGCAAGGACACGGCACGGCTCGGGCACGGCTCGGCTCGGTCTGTCACGGCTCGGACACCGCTCGACTCGAGCCTGGGCATGGCGCGGCTCGGGCACGGCTCGGCTCAGGCACGGTACGGCTCAGGCACGGCTCGGTTCAGTCCCGGCACGGTTCGGTCCCAGCTCAACCCAACGCTGCACACAGCACCGATAATCCTCGCCCAGACTCCGCAGGACATGAACATCACCCAGAGAACACAGCCAGCGAGAACACGAATATATAATGCGCTTCTGAGCATACACACGGGAACTCTGAGAGCAAACAAAGCTACGTGATGACCAGCAGCTATTACACTGACATAATAAATGTTTATAAGCACTTTGTTTTAACACTCTCTGCTCAGATCTTCATTACCTCAACTCTTCATGCCTCATGCTGGATGCAAAACAAGGACTATCATGGTTTAACCCCAACTGCTGACTATTCACCATGCAGCCTCTTGCTCTTTCCCCCACGGCCTCCCTCAGTGGGGAGGAGAATCACAGTTAAACCTCTTGAGCTGACATAGGAAAAAAATATTTGAGACAAAATATAATAATGATAATTAAATTAATTATGCTAATATAATGACAATTGCAATGAAAAGGCGATAGAGTAACAGAACTCAAGTGAAACAAGCAGTGCACTATGCAGTTCCTCATGACCCATGGACAGATGCCCTCCCCATCCTCGAGCAGCAATCAGACCCTTCTGGGTAACTATAAAGATAGTTCAAATACTGGGCATGAGTTTCTATGGTAGGGAATATCCCTTTGGCTGTGTCAGGTCAGCTTTCCTGGTTATGCTTCCTCCCAACTCCTTGAGCAGCTCCTCACTGACAGAGCACGGGAAACTGAAAAGTTCTTGACTTAGGGTAAGCTCTGCCTTGCAACAGCCAAAACATCAGAGTGTTGTCAACATTATTCTCATAATAAATCACAAAAACACAAGCACTATACCAGCTACTAAAAAGAAAAAAGGCTCTGTCTCAAGCACAACCAGAGTGCTAGAAGTGAAGTGGCTCAGATGGATCTGGGCTAAGAAGAAAAGGGTGAGCTATTTATAACACTACAGTAAAGAATCTAAGTGTCTGAAACCTTTTTGACACAGGGGATGAGATCTGAAATACCAGTATGGGGAAACTTGGCAGGTTGATTATATCACACAACCACAAACTTCCCATGGCAAGCATCAGGTGCTTACAAAGGTTGAAGCAACTACTGGATGCTTGGAAACATACTCTGTGACACATGCCACGGGCCAGAACACCATCTTTGGCATTGAAAATCAACTTCTGTGGTGACACTGCACCTCCAAAGGAACTGAATCAGTTGTGAGTGTGACTAACAATCTCATAGACACCTGGGCCAAGCACAAGGCATTGACTGGGTGTATCACATTCCCTGTCAGGCACCAGCCTCTGGGATCGTTGAACACTACAGTGAATTGTTAACGTGTGCTGGGACATTCAAGCATTGGGATACAAATTTAGCAAAAACCATTCCTTTAGTTAACATAACAGGATCTTCTAGTTGATTTGGCCTGCCCAAACAAAGCTGCTGCACACTGTGGAAGCAAGTGAGGCTTCTGCAGGTCATGTATGGCTGAGAGAAACAGTCTGGGTTACACCATTTATGCCATTGGCCTTCTTGGCCAATGGACACACTGCCAGCTCATGTTCAGCCAGCTGTCAGCCAGCATCCTCAGCTCCTTTTCTGCCAGGTCACTTCCCTGACACTCTTCCCCAGCCTGCAGCACTGCCTCGGGTTGCTGTGACCAAGTGCAGGACTCAGCACTTTGTCTCACCGAAACACTTTAACACAATCCCACACACTAACACTAGCAATCACATGTGTAAACTCTCTCGCTCACATTCTCTGATACACTCACACTCTCACACACACCACCAATGCACACAAATGTGCTGCCACGCCCACATTTTCCCATCAGAAAATGCTGAACAACATGCTGTAACACACACAAAACACTCAGTATATAAATGCACACCTCTAGTGTAAAACAGAGACCTTTTTCCTTCCCTTCCCTTTAAAGCTACAGCTAGAGGCCAAAGTGGTTCTTTTATCTGTAGCTAAATTTTTAAGTTGCTCTTGTTGTCAAGTTCTGCTGTTTCCATGACAATTTTGATCAGTTTTCTTTCTTTTTCTAATTTTGTGTTGCTTTCACTTGTTCCTGTGTCTCCTTTAGAGATAATGTTGACAGTAGGAAACATCTGTTCTCTGCAACACAAAGCATAGGGTTTGGAAAAGAATCCACATTAACAGGAGTGAAGGGTCTGGAGGTAACAAAACTCTCATGGCAGAAATGACAACCCCAACAGATGGGGTTATTCAACACAAAGAGAAAGCTCTGGGGACATTATGGGGCCTTTCTGTATATGAAGGGGGCTTTATAAGCAAGATGGAGAGAGACCGTCTACCAAGGTAGATAAACAGAGCCAGGGGCAGTGGTTTTAAACCAAAAGGGGATTAATGTAGATGGGAGAAAAGGAAGCATTTGTTAGGGTGAGGGTGGTGAGATGCTGCCCAAAGAACTTGTGATATCTCATTCCTGAACCTATTCAGGGTCGTGTTGGATGAGGTTTTGGGCAACCCGGTCTAGTGAAAAATGTCCCTGCCTATGACAAGGGGGTTGCTCTAGATGGTCTCTAAAAGTCCCTTCTAACCCAAAACATTCCATGATTCTTACAGAATGGAGCACATTCACCTGCTGCACTATGTTTCTCATCCCAAACCCTTCTGTCCAGCTCCAGACCACGTTTCCTGACCTATTCCATTGTTAGCTGCTGACAGCATGGCAGGAATACAGACAGAGCACCCAAGCACATCAGGCTTAGGCACAAGGTTTGGAAAATCAGAGCCTGCCTGATTTGTACCTGGTGAATCATATCAAAGGAAGAAGAAAGTGCCTGTTTGTGTACGTGGGTCACAAAAGGAGGGCTGGGGAAAATGGGGGCCTCCAGCCAAAAGGAGCCAGAACGCAATATGCCCTCCTGGTTGTAGCTCCAGTTCTTGGGGCTGATGGAGGTCCCAAACACCTTCCACTGTTTCTCTTGGAGAAAGCAGAAAGTCACAGCATTGGGCCATAAAGGGCTCGCAGAAATGAGCAGCATTTGTCAGCAACCTGTGCTGGTGAGCTTCAGCAGGAGCTGCTTCTGCTGCATTGTAATTCTCTGCGCAGGCCATCAGCTTACCAGGGTTTAATTACAGTTTTGCAGTCCTCTAAATACAGTATTTAGCTATAGGTTTTGGCATAATTTCTCTCTCTTTCAGGGTAAATGAAGTTAATAATCATTTTGCAAAATGGTTCATAAACAATCATGCTCAGTGTTACTCTTCATAATACAGTTGAAAAAACACCCAAATTGAAACAAAAAAAAAAGCTGATTTCCTAGTAAACATGCCATCACAGAATTATCATCTATCTCCTCTGACTTCCAGTAATTTGAGCAAGGGGAAGTTTAATCTTTTAAAGCCAGTCAGCTGGAAGTAAACTGCTAAGTTGCAAGTGTTTTGTTTAAAAAAACTCAGGAAATTTTCTTTATATACAATTTTTTTCTGGAAAAAAAAAAACCACTTTAGAATGACTTAAGGAAAAAAAAATCCTGGTGTATATGAGGAGTCTTCCTGATTTCTTGAGGGGCCACAGATTTTCTTTGAAATGCTCTTTAGAACCAGAAGATGGTGTGCTTCCACCACATCATGTTGCAGTCACCTTGGGGAAGGGATTATGTTTGCTGAGTAAAATAATCTGTCCTCATAACTTAAGCAATAGTTGGGATGGAATCAAAATAAGTTTGTGGTAAAAAAAATATTTCATGTTTAATGAATGTGGTTACTACTGCGTTTTCAGACATATTTTGCTTCTACTTCGAATGAATTTTTAGAAGTGGCATTTTATCAAAAGAAGTTTATAAAATAATTTTAAAATAATTATTAAATTATTTTTTGGAGATGATAGTGTCTTTAACTGAAAAAATGGACAATTAAGGTTTAAAATAATATGTTGTCTCTTAATATTTGAAATATTTTTCAGGTGTTTGAACTGTTTGTACATAAATATCTTTTACTTGGTTCCTATTCCTTTATGCAGACTCTGCTGAAATTTTTATATTAAAACTGGTTTTGATGTTAAACAATTTATTCTATAAAAAAATGAAAATAGCTTATTTCTGTGTAAAACAGGAAACTGAAGCTAAAAAGTTTTGCTCCACAGTGTTCCATATATTAGTAAAATGTCTCAGTCTTCAAAACTAAAAAAAAATTGAGACCTAGTAGAACTGCACCATAAGAGTATGTTCATGGGCATGGAATGTAAGGGTCTTAAAGTGAATTTTGCTCTTTCAGCTTTCATATCTATTTTTCTATCTAACTACCTGGAGTCATTCATAGATGCAGAAAGGATAAGAAAAATAAAGTTTCCTTTTTAGGCCTTTCCAATTAACTTCTTAATGTTAGAGCAAACTTTTTATAATCAGCCTAATTTATAATAATTCATATTTATATATCTTACTGTTAGGCCCTGATAAGAAGTGCATCTTAAAAGACAGCAATATGAGGACTATTACTGCTGGGTGTGAGCTGCTGGGAGATTGAATCACAGAATCGTAAAGTGACAGAATTTTTTGGGTTGGAAGTGACCTCAAAAATCATCCAGTCCTAACCCCCTGCCATGGGCAGGGACACCTTCCACCAGAGCAGATTGCTCAAACCCCAACCAACCTTCACAGGGAGCAGCAGGCACAACTGCCTCCCAGGTAGTGAGAACCTCAGAGAAGAGAAAACAATTCTTACCTCTGTTTCCTGCTCCTGTTGTTTTGCACATGTGGAATGTGTTATGGAGATTGTTTACCCAAAGTAATTTGTTAATTGGACGCTGGTGAAGGTTGTTTTGATTCCTTGGCCAATGGGATCCACATGTGTCATGAGTGTCTGCAGACAGCCATGGGTTTTTCAGTAGAATTCCCTAGTACAGTATCTCTTTAGTATGTAATTTGGTATAGTATTAGTGTAATATAGTATAGCTTAATAAAGCAGTTGTTCAGCCTTCTTTATCATGGAGTTTGAGCACATTATTCCCTGGCTGGGGAATTGCCTGTTTCTACAATACAACCTGGCCTTGAACACTTTCAGAGGTGAGGCATCCACAACATCTCCAGTGCCTCACCACCCTCACAGTAAATAATTTCCTGCTAATATCTAACCTAAACACACAGTCTTTCAGCCATTCCCCCTTTCCTGTCACCACATGCCCCTGTAAATAGTCTCTCTCCAATTAAAAGTAGACCTTCTCTTGTCTTGAAAGGTTTTATAAGATTGAACTCATGTTTATGACTTTAGCATGAGAAAATGACAGAATGAGACCTACTGTCTCATAGCTTTTACTCATTGGAAACTCCATAAACAAACAGTACATGGATGATGCAGCAGCAGCAACAAAGGAGAAGCTTTGTTGGCAGTGTGTGTTTTGTCCTATGCAGCAATTTGCCTTGGTTGCCTAGCATGGTGGTTTCTCACTGAGTTTTTGTTGGAGGCAATGCCAAATTTTCTGGGGCATGTATGCCAAGCAAGGAAGCACTACATATATCTTTAGCTGAATAGGCTGTAAAGAAATGGATTGGCATGTGGGAGGTTGCTGGATCTTTTTCCTTTTTTTTTCAGATATTTTCTTATCTCAAAATGAAAAATGAAATAAAGCTTTCCATTGGCTGTTGAGACCGAGGCTAAAGCAAAACAAATGCTAATTGAACAGGCATTTTTATTACAAATTTTTCCCTGTCATATTGAAAAACATCTCAGCTTCACCAGGAAGGATTAATAAGATTGCAGTACAGCTAAACCTAGACAGCCTTGCAATTTGTTAGAGAACTGATAGCAGTGATGTAGCAAGAGTGACTTCGACATAAATTCAGGTTTTACCAATGGAATCTTGTGATGTTCATCATCAGAAGGTTTTACACAGGCCTGGGTGTCTGGCATGCATTAAATGAAAACAGCAAAAGAAATTAAATACTCCTGCTGCACCATGTTTATTTCAGGAGTAGTGGCTGTAGTAATAAATAACAGTGTATGTACACAAATATTCAAATCCAGCTTCAGAGTGGGACAGTGAAAGTGTATGTCATATTTTGAATTTCAAGCACATGAAATGTTATATTAAATTTATCTTGTCAAGGAGAAAGAAAATTCTAATAAGCCTTTGCAAACAGGTAATATTAGGTCTAACAAAACCAGCTTTGAGTCTTCATACATATTGAAGTTATTGAAATCTATTGCAAATTTTGCAATTTTTTTCCATAACAAATGGAAACTTATTGAAGGGGTTTTTTGCCAAATCTTTAGAAGTAGATCACAGACTGATGACTGAAAACCGTTTCAGTATATTACTTACAGGGTATTTATTATATGGTTCTTAAGGAAATGTACAGTAAGAGTGCATATAACAAACCTGTAAAACATTTAATACATAGATGTTTATTTCCAAAAAGGCCTCATTTTACACTGGGGTATCATGAAATAGCTGAATCTGAGTCACTTCTAAGCAGAATCCTACCCATGTGACTGTGTTCATGTTTTGTACTTTATCCAAACTAATAAACCCTACTAAGAGATTTCTTCTTAAAAGTCTTCTTCATTTAAGCTTTTCAAGTGCCAGAACACACTCTGAGCTGTCTGGAAAAGGCAAGAAAGATACAGAGTTGATTAGCGTTTTGGAAAATGTTATTCATCTAACGCAAAGCAGAAAGATAATTTTTCTATACCAGAGAGGTGGGATTTCTTGTGTTTTTCAGACATGCTCACAGGAAGAGGATAGGTCAGCTCTCCAACCATGGCAGTCTGGAGGAAGAGGGAATAGAGCCATTTAGTCTTATACTTAAAACCAAGTCCAGTTTTAAAGTCAAATATCCTCTAAGAGCAGTAATGAAGTAATTACTTCATGATACCCTTCCCCTCATGAAGGGTAGGCCTGTCTTGCTTCCAGCTATTTCAACACATTAAAAAAATTGAACAAACTGCTTAGTAATATTGGATTTTAATTTCTTACATGCTTGCAAAGAGAATGATGATATATCCTAACCATAACCTACAGCCAGCTTTTATGAAATGGCAGTTCTGTGAGGAAACAGAATTAATGCCAGGTGATCTGTATCAAAAAGAGGATCTCCTTCCATCCAGCATCATTTGCTGGGGCACATTATTCAACAAGAAGATTTTCTGCCATGATGTAGACTGGAAGACAGCTTTCATTGTCACACAGGATAGAGATTTTCTCTTTCCCTCAACACTTCCTTAAAGATAAATATTAAAACACTTCTTTAAAATCATTTACAACCCCTAAGAATAAAAGCTTATTCTCAACAATTTATACCTCAGCATCCATGCTGTGAAGAGGAGGGGAAAAAATACACTTTCTAGAAGATAAAGAGGGGTGTGGTGTTTTATGGTGTAGTTATCTTCCCCATGATGTAGCCATGATGACAATCAGTGCAGTACATCCACTTACAAGGTATTGCTCCAGATTTTGGCTACTCTGCTACAAGGAAACTACATAAGCATTAGGAAGAATCTAGAGGTCAGTGGAAATGGCAAATGCCTTTGAAAAAGCCGTCTGTTAGATAAATTTGGAGGAATTAGATAAAAAAAAAAACTTGAAAAATAAACTAATAGCTTCAAGTACAAAACCTTGCTATGAAGAAGTTTCATGATCAATTTGCATTCACCTTCTATTCACAAAGAACGAAGTTTAGTGCAAGAGAAGTGCCTCTTTCTGGCAAGAGAGGATCTTTGGTTATACACAGCAGGACATACCATAGCTGTAAGGACTGTGACACCGTGGAACTGTTCTCTTAGAGTAGTTCTGCAGTGTCTTTAATAGGTTTAACACTCAGCCAGGACAAACTGCCTATCCTGGAAACACCTCAGCTCAAGGAGTTCAACTCTGCTTGTCTCTGCTGGCAGCGCTTTTCTCTGAGTTTATCGGACTTTTCTAGGCCCTGATGGAGAAGAATACATAATTTGAAAAACCCTGTGTGATCAGGGATGAATGAAGTCATCCCTGTGTCTCATGATCTATAGTACTAAATGCTGTTTATTTGAGCTCAAAGGGGAAACACATGGTTTAACTTGTAGTATCTTGAACTTTAGTCGATGAAGTCAAGTGAGAACAGCCACATGTGTGTGTGGTACACAGCTATAAAACAGCCTGTGTTTACTTGGGAAGATTGCTAATTAGTGATGAGTTCCTTGTAATCACAGGTAACATTTGTCATACAATTAGTCTGCAAAGCAAAGCTGCATCAACCAGTGGCTGAGTACAGTTCATCCTATCCCTTACCACTGCAGCTAGAGAGAAAACAGTGATGGAGCAGCATCTCTGCCACTGCACACCAGGGCTGGCCATGAAACTTTGCTTTCTATTAAAACAAGATTTCCTTTGAAGACCTAAATAAATAAAAAAGAAGAATTCTACCAGCCAGTACCATATGTACTGTGGTGTTTTGAAAGCTGGGAACTTCAGCTTTTCTCTGTACAATTGAAGAACTCTGCCTTCTCAGGGTTGTGTTAGTTCCATTTCTCCATGGAGCCCCTGTATCCCTGCAGAAATTTCTAACAGGACTCAGCTATTCTTACACTCACTGGCACCATCTTTTCTCCCTTCCATCCCCCACTCCCTGTCCCTTTTACCTGACCAGAATATGCTGCTTGTATCCTGGTTAAGTTCCACTCCAAGCACTTCTATCTGTCTTGTAAGGAATGGGACCCATCTTTCAGTGACTATGTTACAGAAGCCAAGAGGACAAAAATAATGCTGACCAAAATGTAATTGCACAGGGTAGAAGAACATGTACACAAGATTAGTACAGTGTGGCACAGAGAAAGTTTGCATCAAAGACATTGAGAATATACTTACTAAAAAGATTTAAAAGACAATCTACAAAATTTTAAAAGGGTACTGACTTAACTCTATCTGGAGATATGAAGCAGCAAATCAAATTGCACTATTGTGACACTGCTCAGCCTATGTGAGAAACCATGGTTTTGAAATCTATCCAAGACTTTTGTGGAGTTGTGAGTAGTCAGATACTCTCTGAAATCCACAATGTCATCTTGCTTTTACTAAAAACAGTTGGCATTTAAAAGGGAATTGGTTCCTTTTCTATTTTTGTAAAGCATTATTGGTTGCAATGGTATATAATTATTGCCCTAAACCAGTCTTGTCACATATACAATTAAAGCAGAAATAGTACTTGGGTCATTACCAGGCTGAAGATGAGAGACTTCTGCTGAGAATTTTATGGTAGCACATTTTCTCCCAACACGGTGGAAAGTTTTCAGATCCTCCTCTAACCACTGTTCATTTGTAAACACTACCTTAGACTGGATTCAACTCAAAACCTAAATTGTCTGGATGCAGCTACTTTTCCTACAACTCAAGGAAACATTTTGTGGTTTGTCACTTGGGACATAATGGATAATTACATGTGGGACTCTAGTGCTGCATTATTATTAAGCCCCTGTTCCATGCTGTTTATCATATTGCCAAATCAAATTAACCATTTAGGCTTAAATTTTCCATGGTGGCTGTCTGCTCCAGACCAATTTTTATTTCAAGAGAGAAAGAAGAAGAAGAAGAAAAAAGTCCAAGGTAAACACGTTGCTCTGTGAGCACTAAAGCCCCTTGAAATATTGTGGTTTGTAACTCAAATGCATCCTCAGATCTTTTGTAAGCATTGAATGAACACTGATCCTTTTTCTCTTACATGCATTAAGAATGCCTCTCTTCTGAACAGATGGTTTTATGAAACTTGTAGTAGCTTTATACCTCTGGGGCTGCTACCTTCCTGTGGAATTCCTGAAATAAAGTCCTGCAGAAGCCATAGCAGAGTGGAGGGCTGCCTGATATGCACATGGGTCCATATATTCTTTCCTTTATGAAAGAAGGTTAAAAATCTGGGTGTAAGGCACTTTTTAAAAAACCTGCCAATCACCCCTACCCCAAGTACAGGGAGAGGGATATTTTGCTTCCCAGTCATGCAGAGAATAGGAGACTGAAATTGGATAAGCAGCCCACAGGAAGGCTGAGAGTGTTCCATTCTCTAAGCATGGAACACAGCCTGTTGGGACAAAGAATGAAGTCAAAGAATCAGAACAGGAACACCTAAGGGAGCTAAGGAAAAGGAAGGGTGACAGTTGGGACAGATTCAATTAAGGGCAGCATCCTAAAATGCATTCACAAAAACCTGATTAAGGTTACATAACTTTTACGTCTAGCTCATCCCATTTTTAAGACTTTGACTTTGTAATTTTAAACTACTGTTAATGTAGTATTTTTAGATGTATTTTAATTGATACACCTGAAAATAGGCCATCTTAGTCATTTGGGCCTTGTAATACTGAGCTGATCCCAAAAGCTTTAAGATTCTGGGTTCAAAATCCAGGCTCTGTGACGAAGATGGTGCACGTGGTACATCATCAAACCTAGCAAGCTCTAGCTTTGCAGTGAAAAAACAAATTCAAAATCTAGCCAATTCTCAGTGACACCTGAACTTTGAACTGGAGATTTCTTATATTTACCAGTTTTTACACAAAAAAGCTGTTTATTCACTTTACATTTACCAGTTGTTACCAAAAAGCCTTAGAAGTAATCATAAGAGGTGAGAAAAATAAACTCTCTTTCCCATTCCATGAATGAATGCTTTAGGCACTTGTTTAAATGATTCTTCTCTTTTTGAGAAGAATCTACCCTAATTAACTTTGATTTCTGAATTTTATATTGAAGGATCTTAGCCCTCTCCACTTTCTTTTTCCTCTCTTTCTTCCTTTACACTAGAAAAGTCTAATTTAACCCTATTTCATATTGTAGGCAAATTTCTAAAAATGTTTATTAGCCTTTCAAGTGTTATCATATTAGGCGGGAAAAGGTGGATGCTATTAAAATTGCTGATTTTATAGGGAAATAGCCACAAACTGTATGCATTGTGAGTGGCCTGATCTTTTTACTGTGTTTTAGATTTTCATGTTGGGAAGAAATATGTGAAGACCGTGCAACTTAGGGCTGATTCTTCCTAGTTTTGGATCTAATGGTGCTTGTGTGGAACTGTGGCATTGATCTGTTCGAGAGAACTGTTGTGCCAGGCATGCTCGCATACAAACAGTTTCGAAATCAAAAACCAAATTAAAAGCACTTTCCATGCTAAGAAAGAGATTTGGGGTTTCTACTGTTTACACTTTTATGTAAACAAATTCTTTTTCAGGTCTGATGCCAGCTGTCATAAAACAAGACTGTCCAGTCATTTTCTGTTAGTGTGATATACATGATGCATCTCTATTTTTCTTAGAGCTGACTGATTCAGAGCTAATGGTTTCTCTCTTTTCAGAGAGTCCTCAGAATCCCCCACAGAGGTCCTTATGTCTCTCTTCTATCTTTTCAGGGCCAGCTGTTGGATCAGACCAGGTTTATCACAGCTTTACCAAGTCAGGTACTGGAAAAGTTCCAAAGACAGGCTTCCAACCTCCCTGGCAGTCTGTTCCACTGCCTGCCTGCTGTGTTAGCAAAAAATGGTTTTCCTTATATGTATTGAGAACATCTCTTACTTCAGCTTATTGCTGTTGCCTGTCATCTCTCTGAAGAGCCTGACTGCTTCCTCTTAGTCCTTTCCCTGTAGGCACCAGGGTGGCTGTGAGGTGTCTCCAAAACTGTCCCTGTACCAGGCTGGACAAGTGTCCCAGCCCCTATGCACAGGGCAAGGCTCCAGCCCT
Source organism: Melozone crissalis (assembly GCF_028551555.1). Taxonomy (NCBI): domain Eukaryota; kingdom Metazoa; phylum Chordata; class Aves; order Passeriformes; family Passerellidae; genus Melozone; species Melozone crissalis. Next base: position 52,114,089 of record NW_026535791.1, on the reverse strand, counting down.
CGTCATCCTGGTGGCCTCTGCTGAACTTGCTCCAGTCTGCTGATGCCTCTGCTGAAGTGGGGACACAAAAGTGCATGCAATGCTCTAGGAGTGGTCCACCATTTCCCTTGAGCTGGATTACTTGCCAAGTAGAAATCCTATGCAAACCCAAGAATATGGTTTCTGTTAGTAAAAGAGAAGAAGAATTTACATATTCTGTTTTATTCCTTTCATTGTTTTGCTTTGATTTTTCTTAACTGCTTCTATCCTCCTGTCCTTGTACAATTGCACTGCATGGACTTCACAATGATGATATGCACAAATCTAAGACAGCTTCTGTATGCTGAAGGTTGCCTGTTTCACTGTGGTATAATTCCTGTCCATAATCAATATTTGTAGTCATCTTCCCATGTCAATGTTATTGACATTCTGCTAAACAGTATTCTCATCCTGCAATTTTCCTTTGAGAAGTCAAATCCTCCATGCCATCTTTTTTGTTAATGGTACTGTTTCTATAAGGACACCACAGGAGAATGTGCAGCCTATTGCAATTTTAGGTATGTTATAGTGTTGAGACACAGAAAGATTTGATTGGAGTTATTGGCATACTCATTTTTAAACTTCAAAAGCTATCCAGTGTACATAAAGAATGCAAGCATGTGGGAATACTTACAACCTGCTATTCTGAATTTAAAATTAAAACAAGTTAGGTCATGTGCCACTGTCACAATTGCATATTCCTTATGCATATTCCTTACCTTATGTGCTTTAAATAGACTATGAATAAAAGCATAGAACACAACTGAATTATTTCTATACAGTTTATTTTTTTAAGCTATACTGGGGAACAGAAGATGACTCTGAATGTGTCAAAAAGACGTCATTCAATGGCTTACAAGTCAAAGTAAAACTTATTGTCAAGTGAAATCAAAATTATAACCAATGCTTAATCTTCCTGTTGGTCTTTCATTTCCTTCAGTTTTATACCTTTCAGTGGAAATAAGAGTGTTTGCCAATGCCAAATGCAGGCAGGTTCAGGTTTTTTACAGGTTCTGAGTTCAGAAATGGTCACAGCACAGCAGTATAAAATAATGAACACAGATGGGACACCAGTAGCAAGTGTCATTTCACACCACATAACCTAATGAAAAAGCATAAACTCTTAAAGGCTCTAGGTCCACTCTTCTGCCAATTAACTAATACTGCTAAAAGGAAGGGGGAAATAATAGTCTATGTATAATAAGTATTAGGCAAATTGAGAAATCAGACATTGATGAACATAGATGAAATGTAGAAAGTTTCTAAACACAGAAATAAAGGTATACATATATTTACTCATATACTAAGTATAGATATATATATAAAATCTTTAAAGTGCAGGTATGGAAAAATACATATGAATGTACATATTGGAAGCATGCAACAGCAATTGACTTATTCTTGCATATGAAAGTAAACATGCCCACCATAATAATATGAGGGTAATCTAAGAGTAAATCATGAAACTTACACCTCCTTCTTTGCATTCCCAGAATTACAAAAAAATAAATCTGTGTGCCCTCACCACAAAATCAGGGGTAGCCATTCTTTAGAGGCAGATAGGAGTTTTAACTGGAGAAGTAGCTTTTTGTTCCTGATTACAGTGTTCCTATTGTAGCTGCTGAAAACACATTCCTGTTGTCCTCTAAAACAAAACTTACCTTGCTCTTGGAGATAAGAAGTACTCTCCCTTCCATTCTTCATATTTGTCCTTCCCATCAAAACAATATAGCCCTTTTTAATGTTTCCTTTAAGAATATGCAGTCACTACTCTTCTTTTTGCACATTCAATTATTTATTTTTGTTATTTTTGCCTGAATTAATGTTACAAACTGCCTGTAGAATTTGGAGTACATCACTTATTCACCTCTTCTGACACCAATTTTTTGTGTTTATTTCTGGTGTAAATGCTTTTTCATAAGTTATTTTAATTGGATATGAGGTTGCTTTTTTCTCTTGTTCCAAGAAGAAACCAAACTTAGCTCTTTTTATGACATATTACAACTAAGTAGGCCTTCTTTCTGAGATGTGTTATTCTGTTTTTGTTTATAGCACATTTTACTTGCAACTATGTTATTTTATTACCTTATTTTGCTGGCATTCCTCATAATACCTTATAGTATTTAATAAAGGTAACATTGTAAATTTATTTTCCCAAAATAATTTAATTTCATAATAAAAAATATTAATGAAAATTAGATTGATGAGCTAACATCTTGACATTTCTTTACAGTAAGTGGGCTTTTTTTTTTATTTTTTAAAGTCTTTTAAATAGTTTTTAATTTCTGACTGATCATCATCTCTTTCCACATTGGCTTTGAATAAATGCAAAGGAGTTTCAAAGGTTTTGCAAAAAAACAAAAAAAGGTTTTGCAAAACTCTTCAGTTATAGCAAATAGATGACTGGGTTTTTAGTTCTTCCCTTTGTGGAAAAAGTTAGTTACAATAAAATTTTAATCTGTGATCTTTTCTTTCTCTGATATAATTTAAAATAAGAAATGTTGAAATACATGACTGGTTACTTTTAATCCACTCTTGTCAGATTCATGATTTCATACAAAGTTGTGGTTGAACATATGAATTCCCTGACCTTGAATGACTTTGACACTAGTTATGAACCTGTATTAGGAAAACATGAGAATGAAGTATCTTCAAGTTTTTCAAAACTTTGAAGAACAGTACTGTTGTAATTCTGTACCCACCTTGCACTTGCATATTTGAAACCATTTTTGTTTAGATTGCTTAATTTTTTACTTTATCTTTTCCAGTGAGGCTTCTGGTTGTTCTTCTGTCTCCTTAGTTGCAATATCATCTTTAAATAGATCTACTCAGAAGCTATTTTGACATTGCTAATTTTGGAATAAAGAAACAGCATGAGTTAAGAAAGCTAGTGAAATGCTGACTCTTTCTGAGGATGCACTTTTGAGAAGAGCATCTGGCCTAAAATATTAGTTCAGAAATCATAGAATAATCTATGACATTGAATGTAGAGAAATTCTGGTGAGTTGCTTAGTAGAAAGCTTGAAGTGAAGATGGTTCACATTAATGAGAAACAAAAGGAAATTATCATAATGTACATAACATTAAAATTTCTGAGATTAACAGTCTAGAGCGTTGTTTGAAATTAGAAGCAATGCCGTGATGCAAAGGTATCTTTACACTGGGGGAAATGTTTAAGTCTTCAAAATATTCTTGCCAAAAGGCTGAGAGATGAGAAACACAACTAGTCTTCATAAGCAATCTCTATGTGCCTGTAGGTGGAGGTAGGTATTTCACAAGCCTTTTGTCTTCTTCCCTGCAATGCAGGTGTTAATCTCAAAGGAGTAACAGTGAGGAAGTTTACTGCAGACTTTCTCCAAAGTATTCCAGAATCTGAGAGGGTTTGCCATGAACTTTGTGTGTTTTGTATGTAATTAAAGGACTTTAAACCAGAAATCAGAATAAAAAATCCCATCTCCTCATAGGTTAGATGCTCACATCTTGTTTTATCCAGCAAGTTTTGAGTCCTATTAAACAAAATGGAATCTTTTCTAAAAGAAAGATATATCATGTTTACATCTAGGTGACAGTATTGTTCTGAGAGGCAGAAAACATGAGTTTAACTATCCTTTGGGAAGGAGACGGAGTAGATTTATGTGTGCAACTAACTGAACAAACACTCTGGTTGTTTGACTATGGGAACAGACTTCCTTGGGTACCCCAAGCTGACAGTGTTTAAGGGGCATTCAGACATTGCACTTAATAATGTGCTTTAGCATTTTCCCAGGCAGTTGGACTAGATTATCATTGTAGGTCCCTTCCAGCTGCAACTATTTTACTGTTTTATTTTCAGCAGTAGATTTTTCCAAAGTAACCTTCCATATTTAATCTCTCTCTTTGAAAAGTGAAAAGATATTTAGCAGAGAATTAATTACACTTAAATTTGTATGTAATAGCACATATCAGAGGTGGCTACATAAGGCTCCTTTAGGAATTTGTAAAATACCCCAGATGAATCAGAGGAAGTAGACAATAATCAAACAGACATGAAAACCATGTCACAAAAAATATTCTCTGTAAATATCTAAAAAGTGTGAAAAAAATTAAGAATTTAAAAGTCAGATTTAGACAGTAAGCTTACAGACATATATTTAGGAAAGAAAAACCCCAGGCCTGGTTCTGTTGTTCTGCAGAAATTTAGGCCTGGTTGAATCACTCAACTTCTTGTCTCTTCCAGGGTTATCAGAAGCAGAATTTAGAAAATCTGGTATGCCTTGAAATCTAAATGATTAGTTTAGATTAAGTCAGATTAGACTGACTGCTTTCTTGGAGAATAACTTTTCTTTGCAGTAAAAAAGGATCTTTCCTCCACATCTGGCAAGAAACATTGCAGCAGATGCTACTGTTCAGGTGTCACCTCACTTGGACTTTTTATGTACAGGCAAGCAAGGCAGGGACAGCTGAAAGCAAGGTGTCAATCAGAAACGACAAAAATTCACTGGTGGAAAGGATAAACAAAGATTCTTCATCCAAAACACAGTGAAACCTATTAAAGTACTCCTGCTTGACCTCATTTAGTTCTGGGACTGTTCCCAGATGTACTGACAGATTTAATCCTGTCCCTACCTTTTCTGATTTTCAGGGACCATTTTTTGTAGTTTTCCTTTTAGTATTAATTCAGGCAGAAAACCAGCTCATTTTAATTCATCCTTTTTGGCAGAATAGTGTTTGATGTAAATTGAATATTCTATTTGATGTATGCAACCACAAAAATCCATGACCTTATAATTGAAGAGGTTCAGCATAAATAAGCCACTATACAAGACTTTTTGGAGTGTGAACAGGAAATCTGGAGTTTCATTTTTCTACAGAGCAAGCTTTAACAGGTTTTTTTACAGCAGAATCTCAAGACCTTGTGAGTAATTCAGTAACTTAATCCTTGAGGCGTTTAAAAATATTCAAATTGGCCCACTTATTTTTTCAGCATCAGCAAAAGTTTGCTGCTTTTTCACTTGTATAATTAAAACTTACCAGGCAAACTGCGTGTCAGTCCAGTTCCAATGTAATTTCATAGCAAATCAAAGTGATCAAGAGAGCAATTCTAACTCCAACTATGCTCTCATGCTGCCATGATTCATTAGTTACAGTACCAATATTCACAGAAGCTGCATATGCAGCACAGATATGGGTAGAAAGAGAATTTAGATTTAGGTTGCAACACTCAGAATCACTTGAAACTTTACATTTAGAAAAATTAATTTCAGGAATGGAGCAAAGTACACTCTTGCAAGTTGTCATAGCTCAGTAGTTCACTCTCATATCTCATATCCTGTACTACAGGGAGTTGGCTTAATCCATTTCGCTGTTAGATGTTTCAGATTGTTTGTAATGGAAATAAGATCAAAGTATATAAACCTTTCTTGGAAGATACAAAATATTCCTTACAGGTCTTTACAATAACTTAATACATCTTGGTAAATTTTCCACAGTCACTGCTTTACATTGGCTAAAACTCTGTAGCTGCTTTTCTGGTGTACTCCAACAGTAAAAAACTTGTAACCTCTGGATAATTCAGAGTACTCTGTGTGGTAATTCTTTTTTTTTTTTTTTTTTTTGCCTTTTCTTTTTATCTTGCCTTTGCCATTTCAGTAGCATAATTCATGTTTGTGTTTTACATCCTCATAAACCATTTGTGCTTTTGTGTTTATCTCCTTTTTTCAGAAACCTAGATCAAAATCCACAAGCTTTCAGTGTTGCTCAGCCAAGAGCATGCAAGAACAGCACTCAAGGCCCTCACACTTCATTGGAAAGGTTATGTAGTGGCTTGCTCACACTTCATTGGAAAGGTTATGTAGTGGCTTGCTTGTGCATCTCAATAGGCATTCATGTCAATTTTATTTAAGAGTAAAGTAATTCTACAAAAGCTTCTCACTTTTACTGGAAAGCACTGACTGGGAAAAGATTTTTATTCACAAATTCCAGACTAGCTCAAAGTTTGTTGTGTTGAATAGTATTTGATTCAAGCAAAATTTTCATATTTCATTTGGTATCCTGACTCAGTTTATGTTGTATATGCAGGGTTAATACACTCTTACAGAAGATTCTTCATAACATTTTCGAGAGACATGGTGAATTATTACCATTAACCTTAGCTAAAAGCAAGAAATTTTAAAAACTGTTTTGTTCCTAGTCCTAGGTTCTGTCAGCTTCTGGAAGATCTTTTCCCACATATCTTAGTCTTCAGAATTTAACTCTGATTTAATATCAATAAAATTAGACTGGGCATCAGTATTTAAAGAAGCTTTTGTCTTGTCTCCTGCTGTTCTTTGAGGTGTGACAGTCTTAATATCTGAAATCTTTGGAGACTTTTAGAAATAAGTGTGCAAAGTTCCTTATTTTTAAGCAAAATAATGCAGAACTTGTTTTGAATGCAAGATTGTAGTGTAAACTGGTTTAATATGGCCAGTGTGCCATTGTCATGAAAAACAAAGACTGAGTATGGATTCCTAAATCCAGCACAATACTCAAGCTGATATAATTTTTACCTTCATGGGACAAATCCTCTAAGAATTTATTTTAAAAACTGTAGGATCATGTGTCAAAAATCTTACTAAAGCATGACAATGAATGATGAAAAATACTCATTTTTCGAAGTGCAAAAAGTGAGTTATCATACCAGATATATTAGAGCGCACTCAGTTTAAACATGATTCTTAGTACTGATAGCATAAATGTCAAACTGTCAAATAAAATTACTTGAGATACTTCTTGTTTAAAGGAATGGTTTTTAATCTTCTATCACAGAAAAAGTGGAAATCTGTTGAATAGTGACCAATAAAATATGCACTTATTTGCTGATACATTTAATTTATATTTTTAAAACAACATAACATTGTCTGTGGCAGTTTTTGCTTCAAGACAGAGGACTACAGTATAATGAAAATTCTGATTGCAGCTGTTATTGTATGTCACCTACAAAAGAATCTTCATTCTGTTCAGCATTTAAAAGCACATTCAAGTTTGAGTATTGTTTGTGTTTTGGACACTTTTGCTCCAGTTAATGCTAACACTATTTTGTCCAGTATACCCTGCGTTTTTCAAAACTCTACAATGTTTTATTTCTATACAGCACATTTGAAGTTTTGCTTTGGTATTGAAAACACAGATTTAGTTAAGCATTAGGGTTTCTTTGGTAGGAATCTAAAAATTTTTTGAAAGATTGACATTTAAAAGAAAAAAAAGTACTTTCTCTGAGAAGATTTGGAATATGTTTCATGATAGATTGCCTGACAAAATTGTTGGAGACGAAATCAGCCTCTGTATATAATACAGAAGAAAAAAGATTTAAAGAACATTGTGTGTTTTAAAAAAAAAGCACATATCCAGGGAAGAAAAGGCCAAATAAAGGCATGAAAACAAAAAAAGGTTAGAGAAAAAGCTTAAAATATGAGAAAGAGATATATTCACATAAAATATGTGAAAAATCTAATTTCCTTCCTCACACTGAATTTGGATACCTCTTCTGCATAACAGATGCAATTTCAAATTTAGCTTTAAGCAACACATAAAAATTCAGAAGATTCTGACAAATAGTGCACCATGACTGCTAGGAAAAAGGTAAAAATTTGTTTAAATCATCCCTCAAAGTTCAAGAAATCTACACCAGTTACACAGTGATGCACATACCATGACATTATTTTGTGGCTTGCTTTTGCATGTAAAATAATGCATTTTTCAGTCTTTTTCAGGTTGATACATGGAAGTTTGTTTTGCAAAACAATTTCAGGTTACTGAAATTAATTAAACACTGCTTTTATTTTATTTTCTTATAAGTAAATAGTTTATATAATTCTGGAACATTGTAAATAGAACTGCTGTTTGTGTGCCAGATATGCAGTTTCTACCACATGCCTCTGTCAAGCTGGATTGTGAAAGAAGGTGTCTTCTCACAGAACTATCAGTGGAGCAAAGCTAAATAGCCTTGTGCAGATAAAACATATCTGTTGATATACCTTGTGTTGATAAACCAACATTAGCAAACTGTTGCTGAATTACAGGGAAGAACATATACAGATGCATAGCTTTTATCATAATAGCTTTCATGACCATAGCTGTCAATAGATAAGATAAACTTCATTAAATTATTAGCACAAAATTTGATAGAGCAACTTTATCTAAATCCCACATTAGCAAAGATAAACACAGATATTGTGATTTATGTCTGACATCAGATTCCTTCAACTGCTGATATAAATTCTTCCATGCACCCTAAAGGCGAGCTACTAGATAAGGTAAGAATCTGCAGAAGCAGATTCTCATATTTGTGCCTGATTTACACAGTGCTTTAAAGGAACCTGATGTAGCTCTGTTACTGAAGAAATAATGAAGTTTATCTATATTTTCTTCTTGAATTACTACAAAGGAATTCCTGTTACATTTGTAGTAATTAATTTTTTCCTCCTGTTTCCTTCTTGCACCTTTCAGATCCTTCATTTTAAGAAATTTGGAAGACCTCACATATTGGGGAATTATAAAAAAATATGTATTTATCTTTTTCCATGGCTTAGGAATCTGGAAGAGTATGTGTCATTATTACTAAAAGTGAAGGCATTAAGATGCACCAAGAGCCAATATCTGCAATTCTTCTGGCATACTGCCACAAATTTGAGATAGTTCAGACTTTCACTTCGTCAAACAAGGCTCTGGTGAGATTGTGGGATTAAACACTCAGTTGTGGAGTTGGTAAGAAGCAAATGCTGTGCTAGCTCAGGTGTCAGTCATTGCTTCAGGGGCCCTCCAAGCACCCTGGGTGATTGCAGAGATAGGAGAGGTTTTACCTTGCTATCAGGGTTGTTGGTACCCAGCAGCCACCACACCTGGATGTCACTGCAAAATGCTTCCAAGGTCTACAGTGCTGTTAGGAGCTCTGAGGAGACTCTTCCTTCTTCCCTTTCGCATTTATTTCTTCTTTCCACTCTTCAAGTTTTGGTTCATGCAGCAGTCCTCACTTTTGCTATTCATAAAAATTGTCCTCTTATTTACCTGACACCAATGCATGGAAAAACAAAGTCAGTGACTTGGATTATTAGACTGAGTCAACATTAAGGAGTCCTGTGCACAGTAGGAGCAGCCAGGAAGAAAATAATGACAAAGCTCATATTCCAACGTTTGCTTTGGACTAGCACTAGTCCAGTCCTGGGCACCAGAGGCTCACTACTGTTTGGCACACGTTCAGAGTACGTCCTTTGATTTAATTTCAGAAAATTAATTTCCAATGGGAATCCAGTTTGTGTGCTCTGTCTCAGAGCTCTGTGGCATGCCTCAAAACACAGTAAGTGGGGGATAACTGGGAAATTTCCTCGAATATCACCTCTTATCTGAAATCAAACACTAATAGAAATTCATCCTTAGACTTCCTATCCCAGGTCCAAAAATTGAACAGTGGGGTATGAACTTGCCAAACTGGAATTTTAGGCTTGTAGAAACTATTTAACTTTTCATTCAAATTTGGATCTCAAGATTATGAAATCTGAAACTTTTAATTGAAAAAAAGCCTGTTTTCTAGCTTGTTCTGTCCTGGTCTGCCAGCTATGTGGAAGTGGGACAATTCATGAGAGTATCCACACCAGCTACAGCAAATTGCACTCAAGGCTTTTTATATGCTTGCTTTTTTTTTTTTTTTATTTTTGGAGGTTTTCTCATCTGTTCTGCTCTTCTCTGAAGTCTTTCATCTTTGTTCAGAAGGAAATCTCCACTGGCACTTAAAATCTTTGGAGAGAGGATGAACAGTAAAGCATTAATTTACACTGTTAATTGGTGTATAAATTAAACCATGTTCCCTTGAGAGTAGCTGCTTCACAAGTCACATACTCACAAGGAAGGTTGCACTGGCAATTCTGCAGCAATATGCCTTTCTCTGAAATCTTCTGTAGCAAAAATGAGGCAAAATTACTTAGCAAAATGAGATTCAGACAGGAGGAAAAGTGGGATAGCAGAAGACAGGGATTATTTTACTACAAGTAACTTAGTTTCTGATAAATTTTTTGCTTTGTCAAAGAAAAAATTTCTGATCTCTGAATCAGATAGTTTTTATTTGTCAGAGTTTCCTGAATTTGTAATGCAAGTCTGTGTCCTCATATTCCCTAGTCCTTGTCCCTAAGTCCCAATGCCATGGCTTTCTGTGCCAATTCTAGCAAACACTGTAATAAAATTGTTCTTACCTTATCCTTACCTTACCTTACCTTCTTCTTGTACTGTAGTGTGGGATTGTTTATCCTTACTGTGTACTTTTTCTAAATGGGTATTTAGGAAATATTCTGGGAATATTCTGGGGAAAAAAAAAGAGAAATCTTATCGCTACCTCCCACAGATTTTATTCTGGGAAGCTCTAAAATACTGGTGAACCAAATTCTCTTTAACTCATTGCATGTCCCCAAAACATTCTGAAAGGGATGTTTCTTCATGATTCTTTCCATAGCACTTGAATGCACAAAGATCACCACACCAAACTTATTATTTTCCCTCAGTTCTGCCCTAGTGTCTCCTTGCCATAGTGAGGAAGCACCTGGAGTTGCAGTGACAATGACCATGATCCTCTCTGTGGATCATCCCACCTGCCAAACTAACCTGCAGCCTCAGCACACATGATACTGGCTCAGTCTGGTCTGAGGTCTGGCTGGGACACTTCCCACTGAAAATACCAACTCACAGGAACTGGATCACCCTGCAGAAATATTTTCCTCTTGAGAAATTGTTGGAAAGAGCAGAAACAGGTTTCCACTGAAGTTAATCTGATTCTGGCCAGCCTGTCAAGGGTTACAGAAGGTTTTAACAAGATTGCTTAAAGATCTAAAAATTCAGCACCTTTTTGATTTTGCATTGCTTATTTACTTCTGCTAGCCTCATGTAGACAGAAATAATTTCCAAACTTGAAATCATAAGCAAAGTAGAGTTTCATCTCAGACCAGTTCTAACCAATGGGGGTGTGGAGCTGGATGTGTAGTAAGCAGAGGCTAATAACAAGTCATAATTGCTTTGTACCCCCAATCATAGACCTACTCCTTTTCTGAACTGTTTGACTGAAAATAATTATTCTATAGAAGCAACCTAGTGCTGGAGTTTGCCTGACTCCACAGAAATGGGAGACTTGTGCTGTGACCCTAAAGGTTTGTACAGGAAAGCACACAAGAACTCATACATAATTCATAGGGGAATAATTTCTGAGATGCAGCACTATTAGTCAGACTATTCACGGAAAGCCTGTGGAGGATCCCTGCTGAAAACTTCTCTATGTCCATCAAAGATAGATTACAAAACATTTCCAAATTTGTAGCTGTTGTACAGCTAAGAGTAGAATGGAAGTTATGGTAGCACAGATTTCTCATAGCTATTGTTTAGCCCATGTTTGTTGTTAGCATCTCGTGGCCCTGAGAGCCTTAAAAGGTCTTTTCATCTCTAGCATATCTCAGTAATCTGATCAAGATAAATTTTTTCCCTGGAGGAACAGAATAATCAGGAATAAGTAATTCCATCTAGGTGTGTCAAGGGTCCCCATTCAGTAAGAAACAGAAATTTGCTCTACCATCTTCTTCCTGGGAGAGATGAGAGACAGCTTTGTGAATAGTCTTTGCTGAACCACACAGAGCTGCAGGGCTCTGACAAATCCTGCCAGGAATTGCTTCCTCAGTCAATTCCATGGGTAGAAGACAATGCAGATAGGCAGACACTTTGTCCTGTGCCTATGCATGGCTCAACCCAAAACCACAAGCAGCTACTGCTCTCATCACCTTGGTACAACTCAATAACCTTCCTACTGAAATTCCAGAAGGTACAGTTTAGGAAATTAACATGACTGTAAAGCCAAGTTTACTCTGTGTGCTATGTGGGACATTTGGCTTCCTGACCAAATATCTACATTTTCCTGTCTAAAATGCAGGTGTCTACATATGTGTTCAGTATACAGGTGTCCATCAGAGTCAAGTAAGACTAATGAGCTCTTTAGATGATCATGAGGTCATTTGAGTAATTCTCAACTTGCTCAAGTTTTCTATTAGATATCCACTGACTACAAAAGAGCTTACACAGCTGTCATGCATGAAGTACCTGTAAGTGTAGTGTCTTGAATTTATGTTTTGAATCTAACACTGAAATGAACAAAATATGTCATCCTAGATTTTGTAAAAGTACATAAAAATGTCCCAAATGTGATTGCATGCAAAGAGTATGTCTATAATTCGTTCTCTTTTTGAAGATGAAAAGAAAAAGCCCACCAAAATAGGGTTTAGACAAAGGCTTTGGTCTCAGTCTCATAGATGATCATGGCAACTCAAAGACGAGATTTCAATTAATTAATTTTAGCACCAGTTTCCAGAGTCTTTTTTTCTTCTGCATAACCTATCACTTTCACATTAAGATACACCTGCAATACATAAAAAAGTTATTTCTCATTGGCAAAAACTTTACCAAAATATTGAGGAAAATATAGCCTGAGAATAAATTCACAGCTAACTGAAGTAGTAGCTCAGTGTTCCCAGGGCCTGATTTTCAGTGTCATCTGTGATGCCAGATTATACAGGAAGACTTTCTGTATGAGATGTAGGAAAGAGTGAATGCTTGCAGCAATGTGTGAAGGAAGCTATGTAGCAATTAATTACATATCTTTAAAACTTCCATTCAAGTAAAACTGTACACAGAACCTGCTTTGACTTGCCATCTAACAGTGAATTGCATTTTTATCAAATACCACCTTCTACAAATAGATGGTTTCATCCAGCATACAGTGCATATGGAAAGAGTATAAAATGACCTATGCCTTATTTCCCTCTGTGTTGTCCTTCCCTAGTCTCCTTTTGGGAATTTGTTCTGTCCTTCTTCAACATACAGAACCAAGAATAACTTACAGCACTAGACCAACATGGATACAATCCACCACAACGATGTGTTTTGACCAGAAAAATCACCAGTTATTCTTTTACTGAGGCATGATAAAAAGTGTATTCATTGCTGTGGTTTTTTGGGTGCAGGGGAAGCATTAAGATTTTAAGTGCCTCTCCCATTTTCACTTTGGCAGTTTCCAAGGGCATTGTTGTGGTTTAACCCCAGCCAGCTGCCAAGCCCCAGCCAGCTGTTCAGTCACTCTCTCACCAGCAGGATTGGAGTGAGAACTGGAAGGGTAAAAGTAAGAAAACCCATGGGAGATAAAGATGGTTTAATAAGGAAAGCAAAGGCCACACATATAAACAAAGCAAAACAAAGAATCAATTCACTGCTTCCCATGGCTGGGCAGGTGTTCAGCCATCTTCAGGAGAGCAGGGCCTCATCACATGTAATGGTGACTTGAAAAGACAAATGCCATCATTCCAAATGTCTCTCCTGTCCTCCTTCTTCCCTCCATTTTATACAGTGATCATGACATCCTGTGGTCTGGAGCATCCCTTTGGTCAGTTGGGGTCACCTGTCCTGGCTGTGTCTCCTCCCAACCTCCCATGCACCAACAACTTCCTCAGTGTGGGAGTATGAAAATCAGAAAAGGCCGTGGCTCTGTGTTAGCCCTGCTCAGCAATAACAAAAACATCTCTGTATTATCAACTCTGTGTTCAGCACAAATCCAAAACACAACCTCATACCAGCCACAGAATTCACAGAAGGACTAGCTTGGAAGAGACCTTAAAGATCAAGTCCAACCCATGCCCTAACACCTCAACTAAACCATGGCACCGAGTGCCACATCCAGGCTTTTCTTAAACACATCCAGGAATGTGTTTAAGAACCACCTCCCCAGGCAGACCATTCCAGAACTTTATCACCCTTTCTGTAAAAAACTTCTTCCTAATATCCAACCTTTATAGCCATTGTGAAGACGATTAATCCTACCCCAGCCAAATTCAGCAAAAGCATCAAACTAGAATCCAACATTAATACAAGAAGATAGTTCAACAAATTTGCTTGCAGGCCTCCCAGAAAATAGACCTTTCCATTGTAAGAATTGTAATCTATTTATGGTAAATTCTTGCCTAGATACTTCCTCCACATCTTTAAATATGTATGTGAAGACTGAGACAAATACTGCCGGATGAGTTAAGGAGCTATGATTTGTATTGATATACATAAAGTGAGCTCCAAAACAAAAGCAGCGATTAGATATTAAATTGGAAGAGATCATCATGTTAATTTTGGCCTTTTATTCCTCTGCATGAAATTAGAAAGTACTTAACAAGTCTGCCAGGGAAAACAAGCCCCAGATATTTGCTATGCAATGCACATTCTTGCTGAAGTACTGTATCACACACTATATTGGATTTGCAATGCTGAACATAATTTGCTAGAAATTACACAGTTCCTATATTAGCTTGAAATGGTATCATTTTATCCACAATGATCCACTTCCCTGGATTGAATTGATGTGTGCATTTATGGAAGACTGAAACTTTGGGTGTTTGTTTTGCTTGAAGGAGGAATCATCAGCTTGTTTGTATTAAGATACCGTGCCCATGAGCATTTATACAATTTTTTTTTTGTCATGGTCTATGCAGTGTGGAAATTTCATGTATGTCATAGAGGAAACTAAAACTGATTTCTGCATCTAAGATTTAATCATAATTGCAAGCTAATAACAAATGCAAAGTCCCCACCTACTGAAGGAGTATTTTAAAGTGTACTCTTTAAAGGAAGTGGGGTTTGTACTACTGTGTTCTTTGACCTTGTACATTTTGAACCTGCTGGCCAGCTTCAAACAGTCTTGATAAAAAGTACAGGAATGTCAAGCTCATTCATAACTTTAAAGTTTGTTGAAAATGGGCAGCAGTCTGCTGGGTTACTGCTGGCCACACAGGGTGAAAGGCTTACAAACTTCTTCTTAGGTGCTGAAGAATCTGTGTGCACAAGATATGAAGAAAAGCAAATATGATTAATTTGGCTGCTGACAGAACTATCTTTTGAAGTAAACTTTACAGGTTGACTTACTGTTGAAGATGCTGAAGAGAAAGTGATGCTCTCAGGAGGAATGAGAAATTGTCCAAGAACAAATTATTGCTATGGCTATCAAAATTATAATTATTTATTTCCTAAGTATGAGCAAAAAATGGTATTTCACCTTACAAATTTGAATTGTGTTGATGAAAAATAAACACTATGTAATGTCAGAATTTTTCAAATAAAATTTCAGCTATACTCACTTTGGTAGTGAAATATCAGCCACAATTTTTTTTCCATCAAGTTTAAACTATAGCAAAAAAACCCAACAGTGTATTCTATTTAAACAAGTACATATTAACTTGTCTACTGTCTATGCTCATCAATATGTCATGTGAGAATTGTGTGAATTCTTTGTGTGGTAAAATCTCCATGCATGAAAACACATATGAAGTGAGACTTAATATGCATGGAAATAAATTACAGCAAGTTTTTTTATTGCATTTTTTAATGTGACCTTCATGCATTTGTACTCACATGATATTTATTTCTAAAATATTTAATTTTCATTAGGCTTTTCATATTAAACATTTCATTTACAGATCTGAAAACACATTACAAAGGCAAGCAATATCATTATTCCTGTTTCATTGCAAATTAATAAAACTCAGCAGGAAGGACTTGCTTCACATAGTGTGGCTAGTTAAAACATCTTTAGATATTTTCATAGCTAGATAATGATTAAAGGTTGGGAAATAATAAATGGTCTTTCATTATTTTTTTTTTCAACAAGTGAAAAAATGGGCACAGAGTAATAACATTTTATTCACAGTCTCATGGGATAGCCATGCTAGAGCTGTGGAGGAAGAGACCAGAGCAACATTTTGGCCCCAGTGCAGTTAAAATATGTGCTGGCTTTTCTTTCTGTGGGCAGAGCAACGTGCCAGGTCTCCTGATTTCTGTGTTCTAGGGCTGCTCACACTGCCTCTCACAGTTAAGTATTACTGCAGCTCTCTGGGTCATTTTTAAAAGACAATCTCACTGTACTTTGTGGATTGCGAATCCTCTTTCAAGGATTTTCCTTTTCTTTTCTTTTTTTCTTTTTCTTGGTTTTTTTTTTTTTTTTTTCTTTTCAGATGCATGTATTTATGTTTGGTGCAAAATAACCTCTCCATACAAAAGGAATCAATATTACCTCAAAGCCCATGCTGGTTCTGATTGTTTGAATCTACAGAAAAAAAATAGCCGCTGTCACTAAATAAAAAAAAAATAGCTTGCTGGTTAATACACTTCTAAATGAATTGTGGTCCCAAGCAACATCAGCATCCTCCACATTTTGCTATTTATATGTAAGTATCCATCTGTCTGCTGAAGAGTTGTAGGAGAGTAACAAATCTACAGGAAAGCCTTTCATTTACAATTGCCTTATTTAGACTGGGTGGATTAATTTTCTCTACTGCTGAGAAGCAGGTTAATAGGTCCTCCTACTTAAATCTGAGAACAAAGTGAGGATTGCAAGCAAATACATTGCAAAGATTAGCTCTTTTACTTTGTGCAGAACGTTTGTATTATTTTATTTCTAATTTTCACTGATTGCCAGCCATGTTCAGCTACATACTTTCAGTACAAAACACACAGCTAAGCTACACTAGCAATGTGGGGCTTTATCTAGAATGTCACATTTCTGTGTTAGCACTCTTTCTTCTACATTAAGCACCACAGACTGATTTTTTTTTTTTTCCTATTTGAAAATATTAGCCTTGGCAGAAATAATTTAGTATTACTATTGTGTCTTCACTCTTCTGTGCATGAATGGCTGTTGTATGCAACCCAAATTATTGTGACGAAACTACAATAACCCTATGTCCACCACCCAGGAAGAATTTCTTCCCTGCAAGAAACCACAGCATAATTAGTGAAGAAATCCCAGTGGAACTTAGATGACATGTAGGGTTAAGTACCTCGATGAATTAGCTGGCAACTTTACCACAGGCAGTCTCCAAATTGTTTATGAAATGACAGACATTCTGAAAACAAGCACTGGTATTTGAGCAAGTAGGAAATTTTAGTATACTTTGAAAGTCTTTTCAGTTGAAGAAAGTCCTAGATTTGTAGCTAACACCTTTTTTCTCTCAAGCAAAGAAATATGCTTCCTTGCTTAATAATAAGGAAATCACATTTCACTGAATTCCAGCACCAACCACTCTCTGTCAGATTGAACCCTAGGAAACAAAAGTGGAACAATATGGTTTTTCCCTAGTTTTTTACAGCATTTGATTAACTGTATCATTAATATTGAGCTCTTTTCTTAAATAAAAGGCTGACTTTCTTAAAGGAGAAATTAGACACTCCTCAGGAGATCAAAAACTAAAGGTTGAGAAATTTCTGCACTGAAAGAGATTTGATTCCCTTTGTGTTTGTGACATTCTTCCATTGCAGAACCTAGAGAGAAGTTTGTATCATCTCACAATGGCTCTCATCCTTGAGATTGAATAACTCCCCCAGACCAGAACCTGGTGGCTACATTTTACTCTTTTCTGCTGGTAATATTATGGAAAATTGCACAGTCTGAATTATTTCAGGAGAATTGAATTATTTTGCAGGGAAAAAAAATCTAGTTTGTTAAATCTGGAATCAATTTCTATATGATATTGTAATTGCATTTATGTGAAAGGTACTTCTAGTGCTTTTTTTACTGTTGAGCTTTCTCTCCTTTTTGAAATGTAAAGTTCAATCCATGTATTTGACAGATCAGTTTTTAATTAAGTCAAGCGGCTCACAATATTTTTTTTTCTTTCACTCCAGCCCTAATTCAGTGATTTTAATGGCTTCTAGTCAGGCTTGATGACAGCCACCTGGCCTGTTCCTGAACACCAGTGACAGTACATCTCTGCAAAGAGTAGGAATTTATAACACATGGAAAAACAGTATGAGGAGGACCCACTACGAATGTCTCCTATTACAGTGGCAGACTTTCCAGGGTGACCTCAGACCTGTCTGGTCACTGTGACCTTGCCACACATACCTAGGGCTGGGGCTGCCCAGGCTGCTCAACACTGTCCAGACAGAACCCACGGTGATCCCATGCAGTTCCAGGTCCACGGGAACCCCACCCCTGACAGCACCCTGGCACTGTCCTTCCTGAAAGAGCCTGCTGCATCCATGCCTGGCATCACTGCTGCGGTGTGTGACCTGTCCCACATGGGTCATGGCCCTGTGTCTGGTTTCACCCCAGCTGCTCATTCCCTCCCACCTGATGGGGTGGAAGAGAGAACCAGAAGGGCTGAAGTGAGAAAACTCAAGGGTTGAGATAAAGAGTTTAGTAGGTAAAGCTAAAGCCATTAAGGCAGCCGAAGAAGAACAAGGAATTCATGCAACTCTTGCAGAACAAGGCATTTGTTTCAGGGTATTGCAGCAGTGCTTAGACAACGCCATTGCTAGTTCTATGCAGTAAAATTTTCTTATTGTGACCTGCATGACACTTCAGTTATTCTGGCCTGCCCTGCAAAATCTAATGATAGACTTCTATTAATTTCCTGTTTATATATTCATTGTCTAAAATCAAAGTTAAAGAGATCCAAAAACATTTTAAAAGCCAATTACTCTCTGTGTTCCCCATACAGAAGCACCCAGTAACAATATTAGGAACCCAGAAAATTAGTTCATTGAACTGAATTGAAATATCTTTCTTCTAAGAAACACATATTAATGAGTTCAATCTGTTGGAAATCTGACTTCCTCTTGGAAAGAAGACATAGACCCACTTTAGAAATTGATTTCCAAATTAGATGTGGTAGTTGCTAAGACTTTTCCCAGCGACAAAACAGTAGCAAGACAAAAAGTACTTGTGATTACAAAGCTGACATGCTGATTTTGTGTTGTACAGATTGATTTAAAGGTTGAGGAGGAAGAAGAGACATTTTTCATCCTGATGGCGGAACATAACATTTCATATTCCTGTGGTGATACTTTAATGAAACTTATCAAAGGGTCTTTTCACAGGCAAAAAGCCTGCCAAGACCACAAACAGATGAGTGACAAAATCCAGTGTCTCAAACAGAGAAATGCAAGCTTTACTATGTTACTATGTTAGTGATTTGTCTTTTGTTACACCAGTTATGTTCTTTCACTCCTTTCGTGCCATTGCTAAACCCTCCCTTTCTCTTCTTTGTCCTGAGATTTTCTTGATGAGCACATGGAATGGAATATGGTCAGTTTGGGCCTGCCATCCTGGCAGGGTCCTCTGTCAGCCTCTTGCCACTCCCACTTTTGGGGTAGAGGAGAGAGACAAAACTTTAATTCCCAGGGTGGGAAATGAAACCTACTGGATTCTCTCCCACCATTACCCAGCCGCATCCAGAAGGCCTCGAGCTGGAGGTGCAAGAGGCTGGCAAGGAGCACCAGCTGTCCAGTGGCCCCAACCTGACAAAAGGATAGTCCACACGCACACAGAGGTGTGCTTCAGCTAGAACAGCTCCAGCCAAGAAGGAGAAAGGGGGGATGTTTGCTGTGGCAGTGTTTGTGCGAGCAAGCATTATTCATGCTGAGGGTCTGCTGGCCAAGAAGTGCCTGAACATCTCTCTGCCAAAGGGTAGTAATGAATGAATTCCTTATTTTGCCTGCCCTATGTGTGCAGCTTTTGCTTTTCCTGTAAAAATGTCACAACAACAATCCACAAATCTTTTTCCTCCTTTCTTATGTCTTCTCCCCATCTGCAAAATGGGAAAAAGAAAAGGCTGAGTGGGTGTCAGCTAGAGTGAACCCACCACAGATATAGATGACAATTCTTCCCTGGTACACCATATTTATATGGTTTACTTTACTTTTAAGATATACAAAACTATGCTAAGAAAATACTTGCATTTATTTGGTAATTTACCCATTTTCAACCAGAACTTAATGTTTTTAATCACACTGACAGATTTTGGCATTAGATCATATAAATTGTGATTCTTCATTGTGTCTATCCCTCTCACAAACACTTCGCACAGCTTTCAAGATGGTGTAGAGCACTGTTGGAGAAAGAAAAATGTGCCCAGAGAGGCAGTTCTTGAGGGTATGGGAGCAGAACACCTCAGGCAGTTTGCTGAGGGCAGTTTGCAAAGGATTAGTGTGAACCTGTGATCACACTCACCAAAGATGTGAAATTTGTTGTCACACTTGAGAGACAAAAGTCACTCAAAATGAGACTCCTTCAGTAAACCCATTTACCGGAATATTATTGGTACTCCTTTTCTGATTAAGGAGAGAAGCTGGATTACAGGGGAAGGGATAATTACAGTTGTCTGACCAGACAGAGGTACAGCTACAGGGAAAAAAATACAGTAAAGTTATAGTAAAAAATGTTCCTGCTGAAGTTATTGGTAGGTCTATCTCTCTTTTTTTATTAATAGCATGGATTATTCTAGAGCTCCTGTGTCCTCATCATTTGTACATATCACTTCTAATATACACTCTTTTAGAGTGTATATTAGAGTGTGTCTTTTAGAAGACATGTGAATTCATGTTACCAAAAATATGTTGCCTTTCTGATTGCCAGATAATGCCTGAGTGCCAGTCCTCTTTTCCTTATTATCTCATCTGTTGTTTACAGAGCAAAGTTGTTGAACAATTGCTTTAAACATTTCTCCCCCAATTTTTCTGAATTCTCTATTTTTTGAGTTTGGCAAAAAAAAAAAAAAAAAAATTAGTTTTTCCAGTATCCCAGTTGACATAGTTCAGATTTATTTAATCTCTTAAAAAATACAAATGTGGGAGGCAATTTTTCCTGATTAATAATGTACAGTCCTAAATTAAAGACAGAAGAAGGAAGGCAAGGGAGGGAGGATGGAGCTGCTGCCCTGAGAAATAATTTGGCTTTATAAGTTGCAAACCAGTAAATGTAGGATTCGAAAAGCACCTTATCTTTATGTATTTTTGATACTTGAAAGATCTGTTGCAGATCAGGAGACACACATTCTGTTTGCAAGCTGACAGCCTGCTCTACAGCCTGCTCCCAACTACGTGATCAGGTAACGTAAGAGAATTCTGAGGCACTTGGCAGCTGCACTATGTTTACAAATAAGGGCTTTGGTGGAGCTTATCTGCCTTACACAGGATCTTTGTCTTTGACAGCCAAAGGCTTGACGCTACTGAAATTGTTTGAATGGTATAAATGCTCTTAATATAGAACCTAATATGCACAAAATGCAGATTAATACAGCTTCTGGTGAGTTTTTCTTTACAGACAGTTTATACCTTATGTTTGAACTCTTGTAGGAATTTGAATTTAAGAATAAAGAGCTATAAATAGTGTACTTACTCACTGGAAAGAGGTGAATTGTGCTCTGAAAATAAACAAATAAATAAATAAATTAATTCCGATTATTTTGGCTCTTGTAGTAGCTATGGGTAGCTCACTGTCAGGATGAACAGATTAGTGTGTAGAATGTAGCAATCAAGGATAGAGTTTCCAGCAAAGTAAAAGAATGTTCAATTCATTATTTGGCCTTAACATTAATATTTAATAGGAAACAGATGCTTCTAAAATTTTTTTTTTTTGATTTTACTTTTCACAAGGCTTTATTAACTTAATAAAAAGAAAATGAAAAGGGGTATGTGCTCTGAGCAACCTGGTCCAGGGAAAGGTGTTCATGGTGTCCTGCCCATGGCAGGGACACTGGAACTAGATGGTATTTGAAATTCCTTCCCACCCAAACCATTCTATGATTCTAAGATTTAATGTAGGATCTGTGCCATTCTGACTCTAGATTTTGAGGCTTAACTTTATCTTTTTCATCACCTCATTTTTTTTAGTGTCATGGATTCATGTATGTTGTCTGCTGTTTTTTCTAATAATTAGATCTTACTGACGACTGTGCTGCATTTATGGTCTTAGAATGCTCAAACTTCCTATAATTTCCTCACTATATAAAATAAATGTCTGATTTTATTTTTACAGTCATGAAAAAATCTGTGTATTTTTAAAACAGAAAAACAAAGTTGATTCAGCAGCAGTGTAGGCCCTGTGCTCATGGAGTTCATATAAAACCTAACATGTTAATCTTGCTCTTTCTCTATCCCAGCAGCTAAGGATATTTCATGGTGATTCTGGGACTCCTGTTTTAAAATACAGCAGGTTGAAACACAGATTATAGCACAACAGTACTGTGACTATTTTTAGGAAATGATAATTTAGAAAAGCCCTGAGGGATCTCCTGGAGCTGTTTTATGTTGCTCCTTAAAACAAAATACACATGCCATTTACTTTATATAGACTTTATCTTGTCCTCTGTTGGATCTTCTTTTCAGATGACTTTCAGTTTTTGTGCTAATTGAAACAATTAGCTGAGAGCAGACTTGTCCACATATCTAGAAATAGAACTACAGCTTTTAAAAAAGTTTATGTCTGCAATTTGGTTCTGTTGTGGTTGTTGCTGTTCTTTCTCAGCTTATGTTAAGGATTAGTAGATGGTTTCTCATTTTCTGAAACTGATGCTCAGGAACAAGGAAGTTGTGGGTCTGTATTTAGGTTTGGTTTATTTAAAAAAAAAATAATGTAATCTTATTCTTTGCCTTAGGTAGGATGCTGCTCATACATTCAGAAATAATTCAATTCCATTGTAAATAAAGTTTCTTGCCCCAGGGTGTCCGAGTTTGTTAGTAGGTGTCAATATGGTTTGAGCATCTGCTCTACTGAAACAATATTTTACAATATTTATCCAGCTCCTTATTGAGACATGACAATGTGTGCTCTGCCTCCTTAGAAATACGGAGATGTTTTTGTTCCCACAGACAGGACTTGGCTTAGCAAACTGTTTGTGCTTGATGAATGATCGGATCCCTTAATGGATGCCAGTTGCTCCAGGAAAATGTTGTTGTTCTTCTATCACAGCAGGACAAGATAAAGGTCCTCATATTAGTATGAAGGGAAGCTTATTTATAATAGTGCTTAGTCCAAATGAATCTTTCCTGAGCTTACCAAAGGCTGTAGTGAGAAACGCAAGTAATTGAAGACACACGAAGTGAAAATTCCAAGGGAAAAATATTGTTGAATATCTTCTGAGCTAAATTCCACTTCAAAGAACTATTTACTGTCTTCAGCCTTGTCTTGAAGGAACAGATTTTTTTGTACAACATGGCCTGCTTTGTTACAACTCCAGGATGATGTTTTTCATGGACACTGTGACAAATCTTCATTTTCTAGACAGGCAATGACAGAGAAGGATTAAGGCAAAGGCCTTTGGCTATGCAGGGACTTTCATGCAGGAGATCTAGAGCACCATGCCTGGAAGAAGTTCATCAGCAGATTAGTGTGTGTAAAGATGTTGCTCTTCTCCAGAAGGAGTAATTCAGTAAGAAGTTGCTTTTCCCCAGCAATGAGAAAGCAGGAGATGGGGATGTCATCCTGCTGGACAGACATCTTTTACCATACCATTTGGTTCTCCTTCGTTAAGTCAACTTGTCCATAAATGACTTGGATATTCAAAGGTACTCTGAGGAAGTTTGCTGATGATAGTGAACTGGATGTTCACTTCTGACTCCCTCAAAAGCAGAAGGACCCTGCAGAGAGACCTAGACAAATTAGAGATCTGGGCAATCACCAGCTGTATGAAATTTAACAAAAGACAAGTTCCAGATTCTGCACCTGGGGTGGGGCAACCCTGAATGTACAAACAGAGAGGGGACTGAGATGTTGGAAAGCTGTGCCACAAAATGGACCTGGGGTTCCTGGTCATTGGCAAGCTGAACATGAGTCAGCAGTGCCCTGGCAGCCAGGAGGGCCATCCCTGTCCTGGGGGCATCAGGGACAGCATGGCCAGCTGGGCAAGGGAGGGGATTGTCCTGCCCTGCCCTGAGCTGGGGTGGCCTCACCTCAAGTTTTGGGTGTCACAATACAAAAAAGGCATTGAACTATTAAAGAATGTCCAAAGAAGGGCCACAAGGATGGTGAAGGGTCTGAAGGGGAAGCCATATGGGCTGAGGTCCCTTGGTCTGTTCAGCCTGGAGAAGAGGAGGCTGAGGGGAGTCCTCATTGCAGCTTCCTCATGAGGGCAAGAGGAGGGGCAGGCACTGATCTCTCATCTCTGGTGACCAGTGACAGGACACAAGAGACTGGCCTGAATTGTGTCAGAGAAGGTTTAGGTTGGATATCAGGAGAAAGGTTCTTCACCCAGGAGGTGATTGGACACTGGAAAGGGCTCCTCAGGAAAGTGGTCACAGCGCCAAGCCTGACAGAGCTCAAAAAGCATTTAAACAATGCTCTCAGGAATGTGGTGTGATTCTTGAGGCTGTCCTGTGCAGGGCCAGGAGTTGAACTCTATGATCCTTGTGGGTCCCTTCCAATTTAGGATATTCTATGATTCTACATTCTTACCACCTCTCAGTTCCATTTTCCCTGATTATTGTACTCCCCCCATCCCTTGTACTACCTGGGTTGCTATGCAAATGCATTTCTGCTCTCCTGCTACAATAAAAACTCATTGCAGACAAAATTGACTATTAGGCATCCTTGTAAGCCTGATTTTCTAAGGGTTGCTTGATGACAGGACTCTGCCATTGCCCCTTTTCATTGTAGATTAGAAAAATTAATTATAAGAGCAACTGAATGAAATAACCTAAATGTATTCTTTTCCCCTACTCTTCATCCTTACTGTGTTCTTTTGGATATAGTTTCTAAGTTAACCCAGTTGAGACAGGGGTAGGTTGATTTTCCAAGTATAAGCTGGGCGAGAGAAATTCCTCAGAACTCCATGGTATGTTCCTCAGGAAGTCTTTTGTCTGCTATGGGAGAGTGGGTGACTTCATTTCTTCAAGGTCATTACTGTCCCAGGTAGCTAAAGTTTTCAAAGTGATTATAAAGTACAATTTTCTTTAAAAGAATAAAATTAGAAAAATAGGTTGATTGAAACAGAGGTGATAATGAAGTCTACTTTTCCACATAACTTTCTTCAGCTGGAAGACATAACTCACCAATAAATTGCTATTATTAATAAGACTTTTCTATTCCAAACTGTAGTTAGATCCTTAATTTGTGAATATAGCATTTTACACCATTTAAAAGTGCAAAATGCTTTCCTCCTTGGTTAATTAACGCTGGCTAGATACCCACAAGAGCATAACCCTGTAATGCATACAAATAACAAGATTTAATTGATTCTTCTATGGCCTATTAAAAATGCATTGAGGGCCTAAAGGATTTAAATGGGTAAAATAGAAGAACTCCCAGACTGACCTCTATCTAACACTGAGATTGCATCTGAAAATTCTAATAAATGGAAAACCATTCCATATGCAATTTTCTAACCAATGTCTAACTGCACAGAAATAACGATTTGGAAGTTAAAACAAGAAATTGTTACTTAATGCTAAGTGTAGTCCTTTATTTTGTGGGGGTTTTAGACTGAATGCAAGATGAGGCAAATAAGTTGAATTTAGCCTCATACATTATTCACAGGGACTGAGCTAACATGATCATTCTTTTTCGTCAAAGCCCCTGCAAATAGCACAGCTATTCATTCTAGCACTGTTAATACAATGAAGACATGTTAATATGGAATGTCAGTGTCTTAAATCTCTGTTACTATTCTACCAATTCTATGTATCTTTATTTTTTCTCTATATCCTTGTCTTTTCCAATTTTTATGCTTTTCACTTAATTTTTAATGATTCAAAATACATGAAAATGCAGCACAAACTGAAAAAGTTTACATTTAGGCAATAAACTCATTAAACCATGTTAGTTGCTTTTTATTTCTTGTGCCAGTCTTGTATTGAGAGGAAATAATTAATGGTGAAATCCCTGTTAATGGGTGGCCTGATGACAGGTCTCCTTAGTTCTTGTTGACCTCTGTTTGCTTGCAGGCCAAAAACCTCCCATTTTTAATGTCCGTAGCCTTCCTGACCAATTTGGGTACTATGGATCTGATTAATTGTTTGGAATGCAGTAGCCCCAGAGGATCTAATCAGACACTAATGTTCTCTGGGACAAGTGTATCCCTTTTTTACATGTGAATAATCATGTCTGTATACATAGCAGCAGTACTCAGCAGTGTTACAATAAAATAAGCTCACTAATGGATATTCCATTTCCTTGTTTTTTACATGTCTAATGAAGACAAGAGGCAGGGTGGGGAAATGACAGCATGACACAAAACTTGTAGCAGACCTTGATATGTAGTCCAAACTTTGAGATTTATTCATTGTCTTTTAGCATACAACACAAGCATACATTTTTTTTCTGCTCTGTTGAATTTTTTAACTTCTTTGTACAACTATGAAGCAGTAGTGAGCATAGTGTTTTACAACATCCTTGAAAACACAGCCATTTTGTTAGTTCTTCACATGCAGACTTCCAGGATGTGGTTGTAATATTTCACACCTTCCTGTGTGAATGCCTATACCTCAAGAAGTGTGTGAAACCTATGCAGAGTTTGGATTTTTGTAGCTACACATGGAAAACTGTCTGAATGGATTTGTGTAAATCTAGAGCTTAGAATAACCCTATGCCAAATCTAAGAAATGGATTATCAGAATAAATATATTGCACTACCATTTTATGATTCTTGCAAGCAATATCCCAGGCTATTCTGAAAGTAAAAGAAGCTGTTGAAACATTTCCCATAACAAATTTTCTGTCTTACTCACTTTTTGCCCTCTCTTTGGGAGATGTTTAGTCTGGCTTCCTCCTTACTTTCAATGGTGTTGTATGGCTGTCTACCCCTGTAATCTCTAGGAAATGCTTAATTCAGTTTTTTCAATTCACCTTTGATTTTAGCCTGGTGTTATTGCTGAGGTTCATCTGAATGAAGTGTAAATGTGCAAGGAATCGTTCCAGATGGGAACACATGGATGCCCTCTTGACACGAATGTATGCAATCCTAACTGGCATGGACTTGGCAGCAGTTAGTTATGTGACTGATTAACTCATGGGGCTAGGTTGTGATCTTGTGAGCCAGACTGTCAAGCTTAATCATCTTATAAAATGGAAGGCCTCATTAACCCTTCCATGTCTAATAAGAGGCACCATTCCTGGGGCAGTCTTCAGTAGCCAGAGGTGGTCAGCAGAACAAGAGGATTTTGTCAGTTTGAAGCACAAATCACTCTGAGAAAAAAAGGAAAAGCAAAGAAGAGAAGTTCAACCTATGAAGAATGGAAAATAGTCTAATGGCTTGGATCCTTAATAGCAGATATAAATTTAAATTCCCTCAGCCAAAAGAAGTATTGAAGCTGCATCTCCCAGAACCTGGATGAAGCCACAAACCACAGAATTCTTGCTTTCATTTGAATGAGACACATCACAAGAAATGAAACTTTAAAATCTCTATAAGTGTAGAAAACCAAGGTGGTGGAAGGTCATGTCAATTTTTTTCCCTCTCTAATAATTTGCTTTATCTATTTAGGTAAAACTTTTTTTTTTAAATTCCCATTGACAGGGTCAGGCAGCTAATGGGGATGGGGGGGCTGCTATCTAGAGAAAGACAATAGAAGGGATATGCCCAGGATGTCCTTCTGGACATTTTTACCATTTTTGTCAATCCATCTTTTTCTTTCTCTCTCATACCTGCAGAGGAAGAATCACAGACTAGGCTTTCCTGTTACTGCTTGAGCCTAAATTCCAAATACTATATATACCTTGAGACTGCTTTCTTGCTTGTTTCATTATAACTGAAAGCTGGCAGATAATTCCTATTTAAAACTCAAACTAGGGCATAGATGCAGTACAGTGTAGCAGCAAGCTCTTTGCCAGAGTTTTGAAGTCTGGCACTCAATCAGCCATGTGAAATGTGGCTTCCAAGTCCTCTGTCACTTGCTTACTAAACCTACTTTTTATTCCTCACTGAAAGATCTGACATTTTGCTGCATCCCTAGTAAAAGCCACACTTAAAAACTTCAGTGCCACGCTATTCCTATTCTGGAGGTGATACTTGGAAGGTGAAGGCAATTTACAAGTAAAAGAGAAGGATGGTCAAGAGTATCTCAAAATTCAGGTAGAGAGGAAAAAGACAAAAAAGATAGAGCTCTCCTGAACATTTTGGCTGGGAATAGCTACCTCCAATGTGGCACCCAGAAGTAGTAAAAGGATAACAATGTCAAAATTAATGAACCAGACTTAAGTCTGAATAGAAAGACCAGGGTTTGCCTTCTGATTGTGCCAGAGAAAGGCAGGTCCACTTCTCCTTCCTAGCCAATTTTCTTTTCCAGCTGTTGTCTCACCACCAGTTTTTCACCAGTCAGTACTCTAGTGCTCTATTTCCCTCTCTTTCCCAGCTTCTGCCTTTTCTTTAAATTCTACTGTGCCGAAACCCTGAGTGCCAGCCTTTCAGGATTAGTCTCTTCCTGCTCTGGACTCCATTCACAGTGCTGCTCTCTGCCTAGCAGTTGCACAGTGGATCCACTTCACCCACTGCACATTACTTATAAGATAAGTATCAGTCTCAAGACACTTTCAGAGACTGAATCCCACATTCATCTTTGCTTTCCTCGCTGACGCTCTAATACACAATGATTTGTCTTCTGCTGAAGGCACAAACTCTTTGAAATACTGTGGGATTTCACAGCCAGCCTCTGCTGCCTCCCTTTCTCCCCAGCTATTCACTTACCTGGCCCCTTGTTCATCTAGTGTCAAGTCATCTAATGTCATCTCATTTGCACACTGCTTCAAGAAGAAAAGTAGATTCAGAAACAAGACAACAATACCTGAGGTCTGTATGCATTTCTGTGTATTGCTCAAATGTGCCATGCATTTGGGTTATGGTGGAAAGAGGAGACTGTGGGCAGAACAGGAGATTTGAAGATAACACACCAGGAATGAGGGAAATTGTACATGAATGTGTTGAGATTTTGAGGCCTTTAATGAAGTGTCAGGGTTACAAGCTTCCAAAGAGCAGATTTAAATCAGATGCTTGCAGGAGGAAGAATAATGGCTAGAGCAGGGTAAGGGAACTTAAAATTACTCCAAAATTATCTCTGAAATCCCCATTCAAGTATAATCACTCTAGTTAGCTTAGAGCACTGTCCAAGCTACAAAACTCTCTAGTCATGAAGAGGCTGTTTTAGTAGCCATGAGAGTGAGTTGAGGGATGGGAAAATGGTACTGTTCTCAACTGCATGAATTCAAAACTGTCCCAGGATTCCAAACACTCAGAAAATCTAGCAAGTCACCTTTCCAGATATTTTATGCTATGTAAATGAAGCAACAGAAGACTCAAAAATGCAGGTTCATAACCATAAGTAGTAGCAAAATAACTGAGGGCAATAGAAGATTACCATCATTATCACTGTTACATTTTGTCACCTGTGTGTAGTTGTGAATGAGACTGATTCTAGTTGCTCAGTCAGTATAAATAATTCATGCTGGTAAAGCTGATGAGGGAACAAGAAATAATGATGTGATATTTGATACTATATCTTCCTCTGCACATTCATTTGTATTCTGCCAGCGTAGAGGTAGAGTCATGCTGTTTTGAACTTGTCTTTTTAAATGCTATAAATTGTTTTGGTAGATCTTGGCAGTGTAAATACAACTGTCTATACATCAGACAGTATTTAATTTATTTTTTTAATTTATAACTACCTATATGTTTTTGGTTTTGCCTTTTTTTTGTTTGGGTTTTTTTTTTTTGGTGTTTTTTGGTTTTTTCTTTGTTTTGTTTTGGTTTTTTGTGGGTTTTTTTTTTTTTTTATTGTAACAGTCTTGGGCAAAAGGATGTAGAAAATCTGAAACATTTAATTTTTTTTGCCATAGAGGTGTATTTTTGATTTCAAATAAAGTAGGAAAAAATGGTTTTTGGGCTTTAAGCCAGAAAAACAGTTATTGCAAACAGTGCCAATGATAAATAGCCATCATGGCAGAGGAGAATGAGGGAGTGTGAGGAGTTCTTTTTTGTATTCATCATTAGAACTCTCTTTCAGCTTGACTTATTATTTTGGTCATTTTTGTTTCTTTCTATATAAATACAACATAGAAAACAAATTGCTGTCAGCATCCTTTGAAAAATAGGAAAATGAAAAAATAACTTATTGTTCATAAAACTGTTCAGCAAGTGGCTATTTTTGGGCCAGTGGCTATTTTCAGTGCCAGGTACTCTATTCATCATTACCCTGAATTTGTGCTTAAACTTCTGAAATTTGTGAAGCAGAGAATAAAGTTTCATGTCACAATTCTGTTGAATATATAAAATATCTATAAATGTTGCAGCTCAGCTGAGATCCCACTGAGATGGAAATCTGTGTTAAGGATTTGCAGGTACAAGGTTGTGGTCAGTTCTCCTGCTCCAGCTTCCTAACTTCATAACCAGGAGAAATGTGGGATGCAGAATGGGTTTCCAATGCCTTGTCCCCAGGGCTGTGGGAGAGAATGGAAGGATTGCTGCTTCCAAACATTTCCTTGGGTGTGTGGGGAGGAGGAGGCAGACCTGGCCTTGCTCACACACTCACCCCCCTCCAACCCAGGCCTGCATTCCAGCCCTGCAGTGGCTGCTCATCCCTGGCGCAGCAGAGGCAATGATCCATACCCCAAATCTTGGAGCCCCTAACCCAGCTCCTGAGTGCCCACATGACTGGAGTCCCACCTTAGGGGAAGAGCCCAGGCTGGCCAAGGAGTGTTTAAGGCTGAACATTCCACAAGAACACAACTTGACCTTGCCTCCTCTTAGAATTTCTATCAGCTGAACACTGCTGGCACCCAGGAATGGTAATTGTGTAATGTAAGGTAGTTTGTGGTAATTGGGAGTGGGGCAGTGGCTGAGCCTCATCCCCAATGGGCCACAGCTGTGAGCAGCAGGTGAGCAGCACTGACAGCAATGAGCCATGGAGGGCCAGGGGCACTGACCAACCACCAAAGGGAGCAGAGGGCACACAGGTGCACTGCATCAACATCAGGGGTATGAAAGGTTAAAGAAGAAGGAGAGCAGATGCTTGAAGTGGTGTGGTGTAACTCTGTGTGAGATGAAGTCTTCTGCTGGTATGTGCCAGTACTCTGTGCATTATGGCCACCTCAGCTGTAACATGTTCTGTGACTAAGTCCTTTGCTATGTGTTCTCTTTCTCTTTGTTCTTCTAATTCTCTCTTCTTGGAATTTTTGAGTAACTTAAAATGAAATGGGCTTAGAGTTTGCTAAATTGAATGGACTGTGTTAATGTGTTATGAAGTTTTTTACATTGGTTGAATGTTACTCTTAATTTTTGCCAAAGCTCTTTGGTTTTTCTGAAGTTGCCAGTAAAATTTCTTTTTGCTTCTTGGGAATATCTTGTCAGTACTTCTCCTGTGTGACTAACTCAAAGCACATGAACAACTGTAAGGCCTTTCAGAAGTCCTACTAAGTGAGTCTTTTGGGGACTAACAGGCTGTCAGGTGCTGTTTTCCAGTATGTCCAAGGGAAGGAAATACCCTCAAAGATGAATGTACGTGGTGAGTAATTTGAAAGGTGTTGAAGTCCTCCTAGTTAGTGTAGTGCTGCTGGGGAAACAGCTGAATATCAGTACTAAGGCCAATGTTCACATAAAAGAAGATGGCTATTTAACCATCTTTACGAGTACAGATCTAACAAGCTTTGTTTCATAAAACAGCAGATCAGATCCTCTCAGGATTATGTGGCGGCAGTACTTGAAAGAGTACTGGGGTTTGATTTTTTTCTTTAATTCAAGTTAGTGCTACCTTTGAGATGGTGTTAACATGTTAAATAATTTGCTAAAAAGAAGAAACTTAGTTATGTTCCTCCCTGAGATGCAAAAAGAATGGCTAGAGAAGAAAAAGCAAGACTTGCAAAATACAGGTAAAGCTGTATGAGCTGTATGGTAGAATACTGACAAATACAGGTATTTCTATACAGTATACTATTGAGCTTTATGGAAAAGTACTCCCCAAAGTATCGTCTCTCATCTTTATTGCAATACCGAAAAATACCAAGAAATGGGAGAACACTCCTGCTCAGGATAGTGGGCTGTGCTCTGCCCCCAGTATCATGCTGGCCCATTAAGACTGGTCAGGCTGCAGGTCTCAGGCCAATATGCATAATGTGTGCTGCTGTCTCCTCTGTTTCTAAAGACAGGCTATCTCTTCTTGGAACTGCCATACCTTTCAATTACCGAATCACAATTCAACATGAAATGTCTTAGAAAAGATAAAGCAAAGCCATAAAAATATAGGCATGGACCTTCAGGCAAAACCAAAAGTTTTTCCTATATTTTTTCCATTTCTTGTTTACCCTTTTGCCAGTATGTGACAAACAAACAAAAAGCATTACCAACCTATCAACTGGCATGGTAGTAGATGAGACAACAGAGAAGAAGCTAAAATGTTAAAACACTATGAAGAAAAGCTTAAAAATATTTAGTTCAAATGTCAAGAATGGAAGGTCTTTGAAATGGCATAGTTGAAAATATAGGGCCAGCAGGATACAAATTTTAGAGTATGGAATATTTTTCTAATTCTGATACTAAGAATACATTTATTTATACAATAAGTCATCCAGTAAAAGGTGTTTTAAATTTAAAATCTATTTTAAAACCTCACTTGAAAGGTTGATAAGAAGTGCAGAGGAGTGATTGGAAAAACCTTTAATTTCTGTGAAAACAATGTCAGGTCGAATGACTGGATGATGATACACAGAAAGACTTGGAAAGTGAAGTTTAATTTTGGCAGCATTTTAAATGTATATATTTGGCAACATCCTCAGCCAAAATGTATTACATAGGTGGCAGAAGACAGGATCCAAGATCAGTTACTGCTTTTTTACTGGAATTGCATGAAAGTTCATTCACTCTAACTCATTCCTTTGCTTTTTACTCACTTCCTCATCCTTGGCAAGGGGAATGCAATAGAGAAGCATAGAAAAAGTGCTCTGAGGAAGGTCTTGTCAGATGATACCCTAGTCTATTGCGATAAGGTTTACAATAATTTACATCAGTAGAAAACCCCAGACTTATCTGCCAGCAGACTCCTGAAATCAATGGTCTGTAACTGCTTTCAGATTTCTTCTTTTCATCTCTCAATGTCCTGCAAGAAGGAATGGATTTGCTAGGACCCCATCCAAAATAAGAAGTTACTGGGTTGTTTTGGATTTTTTTTTTTTTTTTTGGAGAGTAGAAGGAGCAAGGAAATAATATATTGCCCCTGTTTAGAATTAGAAGATATTTATGTGGTTTGATATGGTCTTGATCCATTACTTCAAATCATAGCCATGTATATATATATAAGGTTATTTAAGTTTCAGTGTTTTCTAACTTTTGCGTATTAGCAAACACATTGTATTGTTTTGTGGATTAAACTCTTACGGAAAAGGTGGTGAGCAAATAGAAAAGAAAGTGCTACCTAACAAAGAAGCCGTCTGTTCTTATGCCACAAATAAAAAAATCTATTTTGAATCACTTGCATGGCTTGTACATCTTGCCTTCTCAGTGTGCACATACAGTACATTTAAGCTCAGATCAGAGACCTTCCTGGTTGGCATTGGCTAAAGACTCTGTGAATATGCTGAAGATATGGGCTCTGAGAAAGAAAAAAAACAAGCTGCTGAAAACAAAATGTTAGCACTTTTGTAAATCTGCCAAGATTTTCAATATAACTGCCAACAGTTTGATGTTCAGAGGAACTCGGCAGAATTGCTAACATGCATGCTGCATAAATGGCTATTCATTAGAAAGATGCAGTAGTTTATATGTGACTGCTTTCTTTGGCTGGCTAATATATCAAGTATGGTGCTTGTTTTGTACTGTGAAAAACTTTCTCCATTACCATAGTAACCTCTTGCATGTTGGCGGAAGCTGATGTCATTCACGGTATTATTCATTCTTAGTGAATTGGTCCTCAAAGTGCTAACAAGTTCCAGGGAGATAAAGAACACTAAGTATACATTCTGGTTAAACACAATTTAACCCCTTTACCTCACTGGTTTCCTGGAGATAAATAGGTACATATATTTGATGTATACATGTATTTAATTCCTCTAGTATTTCTTTGGTATTGCTGAGGAGAAAGGTTAAAATGGCACATTTGTCTAACATAATACTGGAATAAAGTGAAAAGGCAGTAGTCCTATTTATTCTCAGACATCTCAGTATTGCAGGTCAACTTATTGAAGGAAAAATAATTTAGCAATCTTTTCTATTTAACTATACACCTAAAATTCCTTCCTTCTTCATCATTACCAATAGTAGCTATTGTCTTCATTCTTCATCATTACCAATAGTAGCTATTGTAAAATAAAAACTTTTCTCTAAATATCTTTAACACTTTTGGTTATTAAACAAATCTATAATTTGAATAGGTTTTCTTTGAACATATTCTTCAGATACTCTGTTATTGAAGTACTAGCACAAAACTAGGCATTTTGTTTTGATTGGAGTGGGAATAGGATCAAATTGTAGAAGACAATTCTTATCTGTACTTATATATAACCTGGAAACCTTGGTATTTTCTATAAATCCCTTGTCTTTAAACTTCATGTCTCAGGTACAGCAGTGTGGGGAGGGGGGTGTGGTAGCAAAGGGCTATTAATCACTTCCAGGCCAAGGCCAGGGAGGAAGAAAGACTTTATCCTCAAACTTTTTCCTCTCCCTTTCCACAGTATCTACACACAAACACAGGGAGAAGAAGACTATCTGTGTCAAAGTCTGAAGGGGCAGAAAAGAAGAAACAAGACTCCCTTGCTGTGCTGAGTGCAGCTGTGTGACTGCTAGAAGGGGAGACAAGGGTGGCTCAGAAAGAAACCTGTTAGAGATTGGTTCCACTGGATTTGTTGAAATCCCCTCCAGTACAGCCTTACTCAAAGAAGCATAAATTTTACTGTACTTTTCTCTACAGTTCTATGGAACATTTGCTGGTTCTTTACCAAGGTTCTTCTTAGATAAGGGAAATCTGATTTTCTGTGGGCAAAACCTGTCCAAAACTTAGCAAGGCACCACAACAAATTGCATAAAGGTCTATAACTAAAGCAATGGCTCAGCACTTCTTCATTGAAATACTAATGATGGCATCGTGTGTTTATCAGATGAACTGAACAGGAGAGTTCATTAGTATTGCTCTGTATGGGCTGTCTAATTGCAGGTGGACACCCTGTGGAGAGCTTTGTTCAAACATGGCTTATAGAAAAAGGCCATGAACATATACAGCTGGTTAAAAAGTAAAAGGCAGCTGTAAGCAGCAAGTTCTCAGGCTTTTTCCTTAAAAACAATAAACACCATGTGCTTGAGTAAGTGATGAGAAAAACATGGTGGAAAACATGGAGGCCTTGAGAATGGTAAATAACAAGTCAACAACAGGATGAGAAAAACAAGTATTAGCCTCAACAAGAAAACCACAGGTATTGGCAACAAAGGAGGAGTTGGTGTGTAATCTGTAACCAATGATGAGCTCGGGTTTTGTAATATGTATAAGCTTAATTAACACTACTATAAAAGTGTGTAAGCTGGATCAATAAATTGGAGTTTGATTCTCATCAATCGGATGGTCATCTCCCTTCACTTCGTTAACACCCTCCACTCTGCTGCTCCAAGGTAAAGTGCAACAGATCCCTGGATGATTTTGTCAAGGCTGTCATAATAAGCTGAGGATGAGAAACACAGTGCTGGAAGTGTTTGCCTTTTACTTCAAGGAAATGGAGATAATGGTGGACAAACAAGCTGACTCAGTCTAAACCCTGTATTTGTTGCCTACTAGTAAAGAAGCCTGTAGTTGAAGGTAGCATGAACACCTGAGCTGTGGTGGTGCTGTAATATGAATATTATTAGTAAAATCAATCTTTCCTTGGTCCCTGTATGTAGTAAAGATATCAGTTTGTTGAGCTGAAATTACAATGAGCCTTCTTTTCTCTTCTTTAATGTTTTCTTTGCTGTTTCCAATAATTCCTTTAAATTTGTTGATTAAGGTCACTTGCTTTGAATCATACAATTTGAATGAATATTGATTTGCTGATTTAAACTTCAGCACTACCTCACAGAAGTATAATATCCGTCTTTATCTGTTTTACTTTATAAATAAGTATTGAATTTTGTGCATGTATAAAAGTTTAACTAAATTAGGGTCTGAATTTCCCAGCCTTGCCACTACTTTTTTAATTCCATTAGTAAGACATTTGAACAGGGATTAAATGGCTTGTGAGAGGTCAGAGATCTAGTAAAACAAATGGAAATGTATATTTTTTTTTTATTATGCCTAATTGATTGGTTAAGCCATCTGAGGAATTTCTGTTCCTTGTGTGGAAAATTTTCTGCCCTGAAATGTTAATTCAAAGAAGAATATGTTTGTTCTATTTGTATCATTAATGTAAAAAATGAAATGAAAAGCATTCTGTTATCCAGGATGACAGGTAAAATTCCATTTGTGCTAGTGGTAACCAGAAAATTTCAGGAACCTGCCAGAAAATGTGTAAATCACCTTCTTTTTCATTTTTCCCAATTAATATAAAAGTGGCTAGCAAACACTTTATTTTCTAAAGAAGCTTTAAATTACTATTAAAAAGCAATATTTACCAGAAATTTAGAAAAAAATTCATATCTGGATAAAAGTCAGGATAAACAATATTTAAACAATGTTGTTTAACAATATTGTTTAAATATTGTTTAACAATATTTTTCCTTTTCCAAACAAAATGGAGAGTGATGGTGCAATTCATTTGACTAAATGATTACTGGCACTACTGAGAATCACTCACTTTATTCAGACTACCTAAGGTTATGACACAGGTAGATTAATCTAAGAAGTTCCAACAAGAACCACCTTTACTCCCAGTCCTTCAGACTGATTCAAAGGAAGCTGGATGCAGATGGTTGAATTTTAATTTTTTTTTTCTGGATATATGAGTTTCATCCATTATATTTGAGTAGCTTCACAAAACCTGTAAAGCCAGTTTCAGCCTATTCCTAGAGTGTGAATGCCCAGCAGATACTGATCTGTTGCTAGAACCATGGGTGAAGTTCAGGCAGTCTCCGTGAAAGATATTCATCAACAGCCCGTGGAGACTGCCAGGCTGATTTTCCTGTGGGGTGGAGGAATACCCCTGCTGACTGAAGGCAGTGTCTGTCACAGACATCTTTTATGAAAAATCCTTTCTTTAGGATTTTTCCTCCTGAGAAGCTGAGAGGCTTCAGAAACAAAATGTAAACAATGGTTGTTTGCTGCTGTGGAATGCAACAGGTGGATCTTTGACTGGTCCATGTTGGTTGTTTTTAATTAATGGCCAAAGTGAGCTGTCTCTGACAGGGAGTCTGAGCCACAAGCCTTTGTTGTCATTCCTTCCCATTCTATTCTTAGCTAGTCTCCTGATGAAATCCTTTCTTCTATTATCTCTAGTATAGTTTTAATATAATATATATCATAATATAGTAAATGAAGCCTTCTGAAACATGGAGTCAGATCTTCGTCTCTTCTTTCATCTTAAGACCCCTGTGAACACAGTCATGCACTGTCCTCAGCTGTGGCTCTGTGCAAGGCAGAAGAAGAGGAATTTGTCAGGGTTGGTGCTGTGGCCCTGAACAAGGAGATTCTTATCCGTTCATCCAAGATCATGAGGATAGGCCTAAGGTTATGTAGAGATATGTGACAGTTAAGCATTGTCATCTTTTCTGGAAAGGATAGGGACAGGAGGATGAAACTCTTTCTGTTATGCAGCTCCTCCCTTTCTTCCTCTTGCTCCCCTCTGTTCACCTTCCGCTTCCTTTGTGATTGTGTCCAAGCTGTCAAGCTCCTTTCAAACACCTCAGGGCTACACCTCATAGATTTCTTGCCAAGACTATCACCATTTTTTCCCACTACCACTAGAAGCACTTCATTTTATCACCAGGATGCAAATAAAGCCTTTGGAAATTATGGAAACTATGAAGTAAAAGATTCTGGCTGACCCACAGAGAACCCAAGATGTATATAGGACATTGCTTGGTGTGTCAGAAACCCATTTTTAGTTTGTGGGTCTGCCTTATTCAGGGTCGTGGCTAATCCTCATTGGAGTTATGAGGAACAGATCTCATTCTAACCAGCTACCTCTCCATTTAGTAACTCTGGTAGGCTATGGGCATGCATGTTATTATTTACTGCACTTCACTGATTGCACTTTTGCATGCTCTTCTCTTGAGAAATATTTTTCCTGAAAAAATGTGATTTTGAACCAGCAGTATGAAGGAACTGATCCTATGAATAAAAAGTTTGTCTCAAAATACCAGTTTCTAAAATTGATTCACCAAGAATTTAAAGTAGCTGGAGCCGCACTGTTACTGAACTAAAGCTAAATGCAGATATTCACTGCCTTGAATTGGTGTAATAGACATGAAGTTCATGTGTTTTACCCTTGAACAACAAGGCTGAAGAAACAATGTTTTGACCTTAGAAGCAAAAAAAATTCTGCACCTAACCCCAGCATGTAAATCACTCACGCAATCATGAAAATGGTAAGAATCTACAGAACGGTTATCTCAGATTAGGCATTTCACAGACTCAGGCTGAAATACTAAGTATAAGTTTTCTGAACAATTACTTCTGCTAATGTAACATATCTCCCTCTATAAAAGCTAATGACACCCAATTCAATATTTTACATGCAGCAATGACCAAGCAGCTGAAGCTCTTGGTAACCCAATCCTTCATTAACACATCAATGATTAGTAGTTTTATGGTTCTGATAGGCCCTTATGGAGTCATAAATTCAGATCAGCAGTGGTGCTATTCCGAGGTCTGTAGCTGCTCCAGTATTTAAAGTCTTGTGCTTCCACAAACTAATTGTCAAGAAGATATGTGGCATATTAAAATGCTATGTACCTTGATTAATGCAAACCCATGAATAGCAATCAATGTCTTTGTCAAGCTTAGCATCTGGTCCCCTCTGTAGAATAGATCAGGACACAGGAAAATCCAGAGCAGAACTGTTAGGTGTTCTTGTGTTGTGCTTTGCATTATGGCCTCAAAGTGAACCTTACAATACAAAATGTGAGATAAACTTTGGCACTTTCTTTTTAATTTTTCTTACTGGTTTTAAAATGCCATTCTCTCTACTGTAATTAGCTCACTGGCAGAATAGAAAATGACATATGACTCTCCAGGTTAAGATACAGAAATCTAAACTGGAAAACAAAGTCCTTATTGCTGAATTTAGATAGTAGAGCTGGAGCCAGAAAGCAATCTGATCAGGCTATTGTCTTATCTGAAAAAATAAATAAACACAGATGAGTGTAATTTGAAATGACAGACACAAAAATACTGTGAAATTCATGCACACTTCAATGGATATAAAATTTTTACCCTTGACTAACTTTCATAATGTTTCATTAACCTTGGTGGAAGACTAGCAAAGATATTTGTTCAATAGAAGCAAGTCAGGCTGCTGTGTATTGGTAATGTATAAATAAAGATCTCTGTTCTGAAAGGGTGACTCCTTCTCATTTCCCTGGTTCTCTTCTCTGTTCCCTTTTCACTTTTCCTGAAGTTTCTGTTACACTGCATGAGCTCTCCTGTAAAAATAGTGGTCTTTAAATTTGGGTGTTCTGCAAAAGCAATAGATTTATCCTTTGATGTGTAGATCCTAAGTCAGTTTCTTCATTTCATATTTTTACATCAGCTGCCATGTCTCTACCCATAGTAGATTATTTACTTATCTGTGCATTTATTTTCTTTGACATAACCTGTCCATTTGTGTTCATGCAGCAAAACTGGAGTGCATTTGAAGTTATGAAATTAGGTATGTTTGGCTTGATTAAAAATATGCCTTCTCCCTTTCCCTGACTCAAATCTTCTCTTACCCACTTTTTCTTTTGGAGACCACTTTGGTTCTGGCTGCCTAGAAACCTTTTACTGTCCTCACTTCACCTCATGCAATTTGCATGAACAAGTGTCTCCCAGCTTTGAGGCAATGATTCACACCTCCTACCTAAGCTTTTAGCTGTCAAACTAGAGATGTTTTTCTTCTACAACTGACTACTCCACTAAAATGCCACCAACACAGCTCCAGAGTGTGTGTTGTATGTGCATGGGACAAGCAGAGACAGTCTCCTGCCTCTGTTCTTTCCAAGGTACATAGTTGAAATCATATTTCTGGTGAAAATTGTTAAGTCTAATAAAATCATAGAATCATAGAATGGCTTGTGTTGGAAGGGTCCTTAAAGATCTTTCAGCTCCAAGACTCCTGCCATGGGTAAGGATACCTCCCATTAGACCAGGCTGCTCAGAGCTCCACCCAGTGTGGCCTTGGATACTTGCGGGGATGAGACATTCACAAGTTGAGCACATCTTGAGGAGATTGAAGAGTAAGCATGAAAATATTATTTACTAAAAAAAGGTGGAAAAGTGAAAGACAATCCACTTAAACATAAGAAGGCAGCTTTAAAACAACCACAGAGGTTCAGTTCCATTTCCTGTGATATAGGAATTTCTGAGCTGCAGAAGGAGTGCTGCTCTTATTCATGTTATTCCAGTGGCATGCTTGGCATTTTGGTAGAGCTCAGGCTGTGGGAATGACCATGCTTTCTTACAGAATCTCCCTAGGCTTTTACTTGTAAAATACTGTGTGGACCCACACTAGAATTTCCTACCAACAGCAGCTTACAGAAATGAACTGATTATTTCAAACTACTTCAAATTC
This sequence comes from Melozone crissalis, assembly GCF_028551555.1. Classification (NCBI taxonomy): domain Eukaryota; kingdom Metazoa; phylum Chordata; class Aves; order Passeriformes; family Passerellidae; genus Melozone; species Melozone crissalis. The sequence continues at coordinate 52,073,639 of NW_026535791.1, read as the reverse complement.
CTTCTGATTCAGAATTTCATCCCCTGATGATATATAATGACAGTGCTCTGGGGGAGAAGCAAGGAGTGATGATTTGTTTGAAGGTTAGTGTCAAATGTGACAGCAATTTAGATTCATAACTATCAATACAAGAATGAATGACTGAACTGCAATATAATTCCTTGTAGAATACACAAAGATTGGAAATTATGCTTGAGTAATTTTCTGCTCGTATTGGGGTTTGAATAGATTCAGTTAACATCAGTGGGTCTTTAGCTCACCATTACAAAGATTTTATCCAAATTTTGGGGGTTTTTTAATCTGCCAAATTAGTTTTACAGTGAACATCACTAAATTCAAATATCAACGTGGGGAATTTTTGTTGCCTTCCTTCTAATTTGTGACTTTACAAAAAAAGAGTTGGGCATGTTTCTATATCAGCAAACTAATGAAAACTAAAAACTGGATAGCTTTATATGCATCAGATGATAAACTGACCTTTGAGGCCTTCTAATAGAAGAAGAATCATCTTTGGAAACAGAATCAATATTGCTATTTTAATGAAATGTTGCCAGTTTAGTGGAGTAATTCAATATTTTATTAACTGTTAGAATTGTATTTTCATATGGTTTGCCTGCTGGAAAACAGCACATCTACCCAGCAGAGTTCTGTGTCCTGCAGAGCCAGCAGTGGAAGCTTGGGTACAGGAACCACACAGAGCAGCACTGGGATTATGTTGTGATGCCAATGATATCAGTGCCAATGTGTTGAGAGCTGGGCATGCATTTCTATGTGGCACTGGAGTTTGGAGCTAGGGAATTTGATACAGGAGGAATGACTGAGGATGCTGGGGAAACAGGGAGACCTTGGTTTGATGCCTTGTTTGAGTATCTATAATCAATTCTTCAAGGAAGCACCAGAAGTGAGGTCTTCCCTAAGCCTGATAGTGTGCCCTAACCACAAAGGGACAAAATCTTTCTTTCTCTGTAGCAACTCATTGAGCCAGAATTATGTAAACTAATACCATAGGAAGAACAGATTTAATGTACAGTCTGTTCTGAGCTCTTCCTACGGAGGTGAATTTCACAAGACAGCTCAGTCAAACTGGGGGCTGCCTGCTGCAGTCCCAGGGCAATCCCCATCTCCTTTTGCTGGCCCTACAGCTGCTTGCTCTCTGCTTCCTTCCCATCCACCCAGCAGTGACTCTCAGAACATTTTCAAGCATCTAAACAAGCTATGAAGAAATGTTTAGCTTTCTTCAAATTTTGCTCCAACAGAGGAAGCATTAGGAGCAGGACTGCCACCTTTAGGACATCAAATAGCTCCCAAACCAGCTTAGCTGCATTGTAAATGTACACCTGCAGGGGAAACAGCAAACTGATTTAGTGCTGGAGTCGCCTTCTGTGGCATCTAAACATTTCTTCCATTAAAGTGAAGTAGGCACCAGAAAACACTAAGATATAAACACTTTTTTCATACCAGTTCTTCCCTTTCTCTTCTTCCAAGGACAAAAAATGAATTTCTTGTTCATTTCTAGATGCATAGTTGTTATTATTTTGTAACTTTTTCAGTTTTTGGTTTTGAGAAGGTCTTTCAGCTTGCAGGGATTTTCCTCTATGTTTTGTCTCAAAGAGACACCTCAATGATTTGAAACACAACTGGCCTTGTAAATAAACTTCTTGATGTCAGTGTTTGCAATAATGGGGCTTATCTTGGTGCTACTGGCAACAATTTCACTTTGTCATGAAATACTGGCTTTAAAGTACCTTTGCTGAGGTACTTTACACAACCATCGCTTCATTTTCATTTTAGATGTTTAGCCCCTAGTCCTTCAAATAGAGAAGGTGTCTCTAGAATAAATCTGCACTACAGAAGAAGTCAAAGGAAAAAACAGACATCACAAATCTAGGAGATCCTTTCTACCTGAGACATTGGCCTTTTCTGTACTGAGTTAAAATCAATAGGAAATGACAGATCTTATACATGAAAGTTACTTACAGAGCACAAGGAAGAAATTGCCTTCCTTTAGCATAACTGTTGATTATTAAGAGGGCTTGGTAAACAAACAAAGAGCCATTGAAGGCTTTCCTCAGCCCCAGAAGGTTTCAGTACACTTTTGAAGAAAGTGCTTCAGACAGAAGGCAGCCAGAATTCAAAGTCAAGGAACCAGAAGGCATCATTCAAGGATTTCACCTTCAGAAGTCTGAAGGAAGGTCTAAATTCTGATATCTACAGTGTGCGATATCAGGATAAAAACTATTCTGGGAGCATATTTCCTAATTGATTATGCAATCAGGAAGATAAAGACCAGGCTCTCCTTTCTTTCAGTCCTCATAACTTGTGTGCTGGTTCACACACTCCTGAGTGCTGGTTCAGCTTCCAGACATGGGGAAGTGTGTGCTCTGCCCCCAACACTGCACTCCACACACCCTGCTGCCTGTATCTAATCTGCCTACAGGGACAGTAGCTAATCACTTGCATACCAGATCCCTATAATTTCATGTGAAGAATTCTGTGATCAGATCCATGATTCATAGCTTGAGCCTCTCTGGAAAACCTGGAGTGTGTTTCAGATGTGGACTGGTTACATGTGGATCACAACTGGGCTTTAAATGAGCTTATACCCCATACAACTAAACTTGCATCAGCAGTGCAGGTGCTATCATCAGGTAAACAGGGACCATTCAAGACAAAGTGAAGGGTAAACTAATATTTAGTTATTTATATTCTAGAGCATTTCATAGCGCGTACGTATCTGGATATTCTGTGTATCACTGGCATGCCAGATAGGTCTAGAAAGGGTTGTGGGAGCAGGTAGCACTTTTTCCTGTAAATACAACCCTGAAGTGACTTTTGGCCCATGTGGGGTGCAGGCTATACCCTACAAACAGAGGAAATCAGTGGGTGAATCCTGCTAGGATAGCAAAGATGGCTCCTATTGAGAGGATGTAGTGGAAGACTACATAGCATGCGTTGTGTAGGGCAGTGTCTAGTGAGGACTTTGATAGGATGCTTCCTGTTAAGCCTTCATTGAAAAACGATGCTCTGATGTGCACTTTAGCTAGAAGTTAGACAGGGTTCTCACCTGTGGGCAAAAGATCTTAACAGCCAGTCTCCTTAGTCAATAAGGTGGCAAAAGACTGCTGAGGCTTGTAACTTCCCTGCCTTTATGTTTGTGCAAGATTTCTACCTACAGTGCCAGGAAACACAGCTCTATAGCAGTAGGGCGTGAGCAAGCTGCTCATAGTACCGGGACAGAAACAGATACATCCAAGCTGCCATTTGTTCTGTAACTACAACCTCGTAAGAACTGTTGATTTTGCATCTATCTCACGGGGTGATAATTATGACATTCCCAGCGATTCTCTTTTGTTGGGCATTAGGTGCCAGTAGGGAATCAAGTGGGGTCTTTGTTGTGTTGAAGTACACGTAGACTGCTGCCACACACACAGTCTTCCCGGACCTTTTCCTTTGAGCAGTTTGCCGAAGGAGAGGGGCGGACAAAGCCTGTCAAACCCCGAAAAAGCAGCAGCCCTTTGCGGGGGGCCCCGGGTGAGCTCCGAGCACGGCAGGTGAGCGCTGCGGAGGGAGGCAGAGGGATGCAAGCGGGGTTCGGCGGGGGGGCTGCCGGGGTGCGGGGTGTCGCCCCCGGGCTGCCCGGGCAGGTAGCGGGGCGGGGCGGTGCCGGGAGAGCCGGCCCGGCCGCTGGGCACCGCTCCGCATCCCTCCCTCCCTGCCTCCCTCCCTGCCTTCCTTGCTTCGCTTCGCATCGCGGGGAGGCGGCGGCGAGGGGCGGGCGGGAGGAGTGCCGGGGGAGGCAGAGGCGGCGCGGCTCCGCTCGGCTCGGCTCAGCTCGGCTCGGCACGGCACGGCAAAGAAAGACCCCCGGAGAAAGTGGAAGTGCGCCTCGCCCCGCCGCTGCCCGGCACCAGCACAGGGGCGGCCCCTCAGCCTGGCCTCGTCCCCCCGAGGTGAGTGCCGCCCTGGGGAGGGAGGGATGAGGGCGGGGGCCCGGCGGGCGCGCTCCGCAGCGGGGATGATGCCCCGCAGGTCTCCCGTGCCGAGAGCGGGCTGGTGAGAAGGCGCCTTTTGCGGAAGGGCTTGGTCGGTATTCTCTTGTGAGTATTAGCGGAGCGAGGAGGGTGGTGGTGTAAGTGCGTTTTCATCTGTTCCGTGTTCCTTTTTGTCCGTGTGTCCGTGCCCGGCCCCGGCGGGCTCCGCAGGACCCGCCCGCGCTGCCGGCGGGGAGAGAGCCGGGGGAGCCCGGGGTCAGCGCGGGGCTCATTGTGTGCCGGGGGCAGAAACCAGCCCAGGCTCCCTCAGGTGGGCACTTGGCTTAACCAGCCCCTTTGTGGATGTCCTTCCCGAGCCCCCGGTTGGGGCGGAGAGGCTGCCCGGATCCTGCCAGCCCGCTGGTGGAAATCTGTGCTGACAGGCAGCTGGATGGAGATTTTCTGATAAACGTTTTCTCCCAACGGTAGTGTCAGTGGGTTAAATCCCAATGTTTTGTGGGGAGTGTGCCTCCCCAGTGGGTGACAGAAAGACTTCAGAGCCGTGTCATTGCCGGGCTGGTTTCCAGCACCAGCTCGCCTCAGGTGGCTCCTCAGCCGCTGTCCCCAGCGCCGCCGTGCCGCGCTGGATCCCCTCCTGCTCCCGGCTCTCGCCATTGGAAATTTGCGAGTACCAGGCTGGATACCGGCAGCCCTGGCTTTGCCCCAGGGCTGGGGTTGCTGGCAGTGGGATCCTGATCTGGAGGATCGCTCTGGGGAAAAATGACTTTTCCTTCCCTCTGGCAAGGTAGCGAGCAGCGTGTCAGGATAATCCCGTGTGCTTCAGGAGGAGAGGTATGATGCAATTTAGGTGTTGACACAGTCACTTTAGGAACTTTGTCTCCTGCTGTGGGTTGTTCCTGGGCAGAATCTCAGGCAGACCGTGTTTTCCCTCGACTCCTGTTCCCTCAACTTTATATAAGAGACTATTCTCCTGTTGAGCTTTCTATTCTCCTATGTATTCCACTTACAGTCCTGTTACCACTTTTATCAGTACACCAAAAATGAGGGGGCAGTGCTGAAGTAGTAGCCCTTTTAGGTGATGTTTTGCTTCGGGAATGATTTTGTGAGTGTAAAAACATTCTAGATTCCATTATCAGCATCTGAACGTAAAAAAAAAGGGTGTTATGTAAGAAGTACATGTATATATGTGTGTGTTTACAGTAGACTCAAAGCGATGGGACAAATTCTCTTGAGTGGGCTATTGTTCTGTAGCAGCAGGGGTGCCATTAAAAGTACCAATAAAGACTGGGATTAGGGTGATTGGTAGAGCAGAGCTCTGAACCGTTGCAGTAATTTTGTGTTGTAGCAGCATTCAGAAATCCCAGCTGCAAATCACATTACACAAAGAGAAAGCCAGTCCTTGGCCTCAAAAGATGACACAGGTACAGCATGCAATTTGTAAGAGGAAGGAACAGAGAGGAAGCCAATTGTCTAATATTGCATAGGTTAGGCCAGAGCTCAGTTTCCAGACAGCAATTGGCTTTATATATTTTGGGTCTGTTATAATACGTTTTCATTATGAATTGAATCTTTCCTGATTATGGAATAATTTTCTAAGTACTAGCAATAATGTTTATAGTATGCAGAACCTGTATTTAATGTGTAACAAGAATAAACATCAAAATATTTTGAAGTGGGAGCTCTAAATAATTCCAGCTGGAAGTGTACAGAGTTATTTGAATATGTCTACACAGGGTATCATATATTCTGTAATTGTACAGTAGGAATTAAATGGAGCTTGATTTGCTTGGAATTTGTAGTGCTGGTTGAGGCAACTGACCATCATGGTTTATTTCACTGCTTTGAAAGAGCTCTTGCATTTTATGTTGTCATTATGTTACTTTTAAGTGGTACTGTTATTTCAAACCAGCATAATGAGATGAAAAGCATTTGGCATTCACCCCTGTAAAATAAGATCTTAGTGCTAAATTCAGATCCCTGCTTGAAGGCATCTATAAAATACTGTGCTTATGCAAGGTGTCATATCAAGGAAAATGGACATCCAGGTTAAAGCTGCCTTAAAATATTTTTGTAGTGAAACAGCAGCTTCAACCACATTTTTACTCTTTTGGGAGGGAATGATTTCTTACCTTAGACAATGGAGCTCTGACAAAGTGAACATAAGGTAAATGGCCATTATAAATGGGACACTTGAATGAGATTAATTACAGATTTGAACATCAGCCTCTTCTGTTTCACCCAATTTTCCTAACCAACAAGTTACTTCAGGCTGATTTCTTTAAATATGAGGTTTCAATATACATTTACACAGAAAAGGGTTTTTTGTTCAATTGAGAGATGCAGCAGAAAAAAAATTCTTCCAATCTGAATACTGCTTTTATTCAGATTTTCATGAACATGATTTCTTTGTCCAGTTCTATAAAAAAGTGACAAAATAGAGATTTTCTCATCTGACTTGATCTCAACAAAACATAACAAAAAACTAAACAATACCAACAATGAAAAAACTCAACCTTAAAAAAGCAGCATGGTCCACTTTGTAGAGTCTGTCAGCTACATCTCAGTCCTCTGTGTTGACTTGTTCATATCTTTCTGGTCATAGTCTAGCAAACATTACTTGCACATTCTTAGTGGTTTTGCCACCTCACCTTCTTTCTGCTACTGACTGTTATTAAAATAATTTGTATTGTGACATGTTGGCAACAACAGCAGCTGCTGGAGAGTCTTCCCATTTTTTGGGACAGATTTGTTGGTTTACAACTCTGTCAAGTTCATGTGAATTACAGTTTTTTGCATCTTTCTGAAAAAGATGACAAATAATTTTTTTCTCAATAAGATAAAAAAACCATCCTGGCAGACATCTAACTCTAACCTTTGCACTTAGATGTGTTAATCTTCCCTAAGGTGTGTGTTTCATGTGGTGCCAAGCATAGCTGTTAATGCATTTATCTTTTTTGAGACATTTCACAGCAATCAAATAAACAGTAATATTTGTGTATACATGGAAGTACTCACACAGCCTTTTTGTGGAGCAATTATTAATAAATCATGTTCTGATTCATGGTATAAGTATGTATATTCCTGGCATGTCTTATTAAACATGCCAAAGAGGAGGGTTGGATAATGGATTTTAGTTTTTGTTCATTCTAAATGTTTCACTTTAAAATATCAGTTTCTCATTCCTGGAAGTAATAATGCAAACATTACATCAGTTTGGTCAGGGAAAGATTTTTTTTCTTCCTTAAAATATTTGGGATCATAAAAGCAAGGTGTGCAACCTGAAGTGTTGGACCTGGCTTCAGGTCTTGATGGTGTCAATGTGAAGATTCAGCTACTGAGTAATGTAGCTGAAATCTGTGATCATTACATTTTCCCCCAAAATTACATACTAGATTTGCATTACCATTTGCAGAAAGGCTTTTGTTTCATTGTTTCAGCAAAACTTTTTCTTTCTGAAAAAACACCCAACCTGCTTTCAGTCAGAACATCTCTATCAGCCTGAATCAATATTTTAATACAAAGGGTTGAATGTATCCACTGCAAAATAATTGAGTTTATTGTAAGTTGCAACAGCAGAAAAATATTACCAAAAATATAGTTTGCTGCCTTGTGCTGTAGGAAGAGATGACTAAGGTTTTCTTCTAAGGGATATAGCAAATATGTATCTTTTTAATGGGGTCGTTACTGTGATGTTACATAAAAAGGGGCACTTAAAGTTGGACTAAAAATTAATTAAACAGTCTCACCAATAAAGCCTCACAGGCACTATGGTAGCCATGCTAATTTTTCTGCTGCTACTAGGCTTAAGTTCCTCTCAGCTGAGTTGCCAAGAGAAAAACAGAACAGAGCCACTTCAGACAGTAAAATCCAGGTAACTGAAAGATACTGCTTGTGGTTCAGAAGACATTAGTTTTTATGATGGTCAATGTCAAACTGGGGGTGAAATGTTTCTTCCAAGTAGGAATTTTGTGTTCACATGACATGATATTCAGTGGACTTAAAATAAACTAGTGTAAACCTAAATGTTCTGATACCTAAAAATCTGTGCATCTGTTTTTCTAAGAAAATGGATTATTTTGTTTTGAAATTAGAACAAGGTAGAAAATGTTTGGAAAGACTGCCTGCAGGATGTGTGGAATGTCAGTGTAATCGTGGGGTTTGTTTTGAAGCAGCTAAGTACCTTTGGTGTAAAGGGGTTGTAAACAAACTTGTAACTGGCTGTTTGTATTGCACTAGTTTATTGTGGATCAATTCTCAGTTGAGATGTGTTTGTGTCAGGTGGTGTTTTATTAGGTGTAATAAAACAAAAGCATCTACCCAACTGCATTTATCTTAGAGCCTGAGAAATGCCATGTAGAGGGTGGGATTGTGTTGATAGATTTACATTTTTATGGTATCAGCAGCTAAATTCCATCACGGAAGCTTAATCTGAGCAAGTGCCCAAACTTCCTATGCCATCAGAAGAGAGAGATTAATACCTTTGTGGTGGTAGGTATCTGGATTTACAGCTGTGACTGTCTCTACTAAGCCAATATGCTTTTGTATCAAAGTGGAGGGGCACATGCATCCTTGCCTGTAATTGTCAAAGTCAAAGGAGCCTTCCTGAAGGGAGTTCTGTGAGTGCCTGGTACTTCCCTGGCAGTGTCCTGGATATCAGCTAGAAAAGGAAAGTTTTTGCTGTTTGTCAGATCTAGATTGTAGATAAATATGCGGTGTGTCCTAATTAGGAGTTTTATTTAAGGAACATTCATGATTTAACACCCCAATCTAATTACTCGTAAGCTTCTTGCTAATTTTGCAATTAGTGCTGGAGCAAGACTTTTTATGGAAAATTCACCCTTAAGGATATCAGAGCCACTAACTTCTAGTGTTTATAGAAAGCTTTCTATGACAATGTTGTGTGGACCATGTCCATAAGGAAATAGTAGTACATGGTGGCAAGGACAAAACGTGTCAAGTGTTTTCCAAAAAAAGTTATAGTCGGGTTTTGAAACCCAAATGACTTTGGCCTTAGAATGTGCATCTGTAGGATCAAATTCTGCTCAGATATTACCTAGTGGAAAAGGCATTCCTGAATCTTGTTATACCACAGTTATCTTTGGCCTTCAGAGGATGAAAAGAAGGACTCAGGGTGTAGCCAGGGTTTACTGGCTGTATGCTTTTGTGGTTTATAGCCAAGGCAGCTTTTTATAAACACAGATAATAAGGTGCAACTTGGAGCAGCCACAAGACTGCTCTGAAATGTAGCGTGGCCTTACAAGGATAAAGATGTTCTTGGTAGCTTGTCTCCAGGTAACCCATGTAGTGTTTCAGTTGGGCAGAGAACCTGGTGGAGAATATCCTGGCCCATCAAGCAGGTGTCCATAGCAATTTTCTCCTCAGAGAAAGTCTCTCAAGTGTTGTCTCAGTTTTGATGAGCAAACTTGTTCTTCCCAGAGATTGATAAATTTGACTAATTCTTAATACTGGAAAGCAGTTCATGTTTTGCAGAACTAAGACTTAATAACCTTCTCTCTTTAAATGCTAGGTTTTTAATGTTTTGGAAGATGGGGAGCTTTGTATCCACATTGGAATAATATAATATAAATAAGGTCTGGAGAGAGATCTGCTTATTAGTTAAATAGATGTAACTGGAAAAGAAACAGACAAGCTCTCAGGCTCAGAATACCTTATTCCCTGACTGAACTGACGAAGCAATTAAGCCTAAAAGCTTGCCACTTGTTTTTATTGTGCCACAGTTGTAGCAGGCTTTTAAACTAATCTTTTGCTTATTTGTCTTTGTAAAAGAAAATGGTTCCCGCATAGGCAGAGCTGCTGTGTGCCTGGTAGTGTGGACATGTGCGTTTAATGCAAAACAGCCGGAGCCGCTTCAGCATGCGAGATCGTGCCCTGGGCTCACCATTCCTCAGTCCTGTCACATCTCTTCCTTTCCCAGCAGGACATGCTCGTCTACATCCCAGTGTGCCAACACAGCCATATAAAGGAAAGGATATAAAAACACTGCAAGCTACTCTGCTCTGCTTCTACTTCCTACGACAGATACTGTTTTTGATGTCCAGGGGCCCGGTACTTCCTCGAGCCCTTTCACTATTCCTCACTGAGTGTGTTTTAGTGTTAAATAATTTGGCTCTCACTTTAGTCCCAGGTTCAAGTCTCCTGATTGTTCACACCACATGTATGCTAATGAATTCAGTATCCCTACCAGGGCTGGAGAAGTACTTCCTTGTGAAGAAGGGGAGTAAATAAGGCATTGCTGGCTGGCTAATTTGCTTCAGGGTCTGCTCTGGACCAATGATACGGGCACAGACCCTGCCAAGCTTGGCTTCCTCTGCCTGGGGCATTTCTCTAGCACTCTCACAGGAGGTCTTCTGCCTTTAACTAACCCCTCCTTCCTGATAGAAATGGCTTGGAACCACTCCTGAATATCCGATCTAGCTGTGCTTTAATATGAGCACTATCAGTAAAGAGACCCTAGCCCTGATGGTGACTATACCTTAATATGCAGAGGTAAGTGGACAGTGACAGCCATCCGTAGATTTGCTCCAAATCTGTATCAACTGAGATTTTGGTATCTAATAATCTTTTCTATGTTTCCAGACATATACTTTCTCCCCATGTAAAAGGAAATATGTGTACAAACAGCATGCAGGACCTGCAGGACAGTGTAATAGACAGCTGGTGCCTTGAGGCCAAAATTGTTCATCAGGGTGGGGAATCCTATCCCAGTGAGTTAAGGCTGGCTCATGGTAACTTTCATCCATAGGGTAAAACTTTTGTGTGTTTCATCTTTTGGTGTAACTACTAATCAGGCTTTCTGAATTTATGTGTGCATTAATACTCAGTTCCTGTAGCTATTTCTTTCCAGAATCCTGAGGGATTTTTTTGTTTGTTTGTTTCCTCCAAAAAAAGTGATTTTTTTTCCTTGGTATGGGACTGGTGGCTTTTGTATTGGTGATGTTCTCCATGTCCCACCATCATATTTCCTCAACTTCTAGTCAGACAGAGAATGTCTGAGGTTGATGTTGCATTTCCCTTACAAAGCTTTAATAAAAGGCCGTGGATTAGGGGAGCTGTGCAGTTGTTGCAGAAAGAGGAATCCTGGGCACGCAAAGGCAGAGCCCCCAGCAGCTGGGCAGCGTCCTGCTGGCTGTGGCATTTGCTGCTGCTGCTGCTGCTGCTGAAGCTCTCCATGGGCCAGGGGGAAGCTGTGTTCCAGTGGACCTGAGTACCTGGTCAGTAATTAATCTGGCTCCCAACAGTGCAAGAGGGCAGTGTGAGATGGTCTGACCATGTTCTTTATATACTTTTCCAAGAAAGGAAAACACTACTTTCAAACAGGCTTCTCATTGTTAGTTTTAAATACAGCTACTACAAATTGTGTCTGCTAGAAAGAGCAGTCAAAGATCCTCATTATTTGATGTGGACATTGAAATTCGGTAGTACTTCAGAACCTTTGGGCTTTAGTGGCCTTTACAGACAAATAATAAATGGCCCCCCAAAAGCTTTAAGTCTATCAGATGAGAAGAGTGAGGGGAAACTAGGTAATGTCCACAGGGACAAATAAGATAGAAAACAAATTTTAAGTCAGAGGAGTTTCATTAGCTAAGAGCGCACTCCATTTCTGTTTTATGTAGTAAGCCATCGTTGTACTAGCTAGGTCTTATTATTTTAAATACTGTAATTCAAGACAAATCCATAGGATTCAAAAGAGTCAGCTCAGTTCCAGTTAGTAGGACTGAATTTGTCAGCAATTCAAGAGCAAGTACCACGGAAAGTACTGTGCCTTGGAAATAGGATGAAAGGAAAATACTGGTCTATATTTTAAGGACAAAGCCTTATTCAGTACTTCAGGTTGTCTGTAGGTGTGTCAGGCCATGCATGGCCATATCCATTTGTGTAGTGCAGTGACTGCATGGCAGGTAAATTCTGCTGGTCTGGTTTGTGATGCATGATGTGGGTGATGGACCACAATACTGTGCTGTAGCTGTTTGCACCAGTTGTCCGGTCTAGAAATCCAAAAAATGTGCCCAGAAAGACAAGCATAGGCACTTATGTCATCTACCCTTGGCTCTTGACTCAATGCAAGCATCCTCTTCCACACTGGGAATGAGAATGTTTGAGAGGCCAGTGCGAGGTGGTGGAGTGTGGTGGCACTGGTAGGATGGCTGTGTGCATTCCAAAAGGTTGCAATCAGCTCTGATTAAAGAGGCTGGCACTTAGGAATGCCTAAGGGTGGGTGGGCCCTTCCAGGCTTAAATGTTAGCTCATCTTCCCAGAAAGGACAGCAGTGTTGTGGCTGCTATTGCAGGACATTTGCTGAACTCACAGTTGTGGAGGAAACATATCCTCTTCTTTTTTAGGTCCTGCTAGTGGGCTGGGTGTGCATATGTGAATTCCTTCTCATTTCAAGCACACACAGGTCTCACAGGGAGCCTGCTGCTGGGAAGGACACATCCATTTTACAAAAGTTACAGTTTTGTATATAAAGCATGAGATTGGACACAAAGCCAGAAAATATTTGTGTAGTTTTGCTACACAATCAGCTACTTGGTGATTCCTGCATCTTTCCAGTATTGTTTCTACATTTTTGTCTTTCATTGCTGTTAAGACATTGGCAAGTCATGGATACCATTGAAAAAATAAATACATTATTTAGTCTCCTTTTATTGATGATGTCTATTTCACAAGACTTTGCAGCCACAGAAAAAAGGCATTCAGGGTATTTTAAGGGGGAGTGGATCAAGTGTAATGCAGAATGCTGTTTTGCTGTGGTGTTTAAGCACAGAACATGGGTGGGAGTTCTGCTAACCTGGGAACCAGTGAGACTGAACAACTTGCAGTACTTTATGTGTAACTATAATATTATAACAGACTTTGAATTGCTCTCTCAAAATCTCTCATTTTTTCTTGCTAATTTTAAAAAAGCTACAGATTTGCAGATTATTTCATATTGGCACTTCTTTCATTTTAGCCAACATTTGACAGCTGAAAACTACAAGCCATTTCCAGCTCCCAGCTGGTGCTGCCACTGGCCACTGTTGACCTTTCCTTTTCTCTTCCACAGACATAATGGTTCCACAAGTGAGATAACAAGATATATTAAAGAAAAACAGGAAAAAGAAACCCCAAACACTCTCATCCCTTACCACCTGGTTTTTATTTTATGACTCCATTTGCTTTTTTGTGTAAATTTGGGAAGCCATGAGTTGTGGTCCTTCTCTTTCAAATGGCATTTAAATTTCTTTTCAATATTATCATTTTAAAACATATCATGATTAATGAAAATGAAGGCATGAATGAAGGTTAAAGTGCCTGTCAATAAATAAAAAATACATTATTTTTACTGAGATAAATGGTTTAAATTATTTCCTGTTAAATGTTATTTCTAGTGTCATTTTTACTATTATCACAGTAGTTAGCCTGGGATCAAGGACTTCCACAGATGAGTATGCTGCCTTTCTTCTTCCTCCCCCCCCTTAAATAGTGTGGCTTCTTCCTGCAGGGACTTGATGACAAATCATCTAAAGTTAATTTGTTAGTATCCTAAACAGTGCTGAGCAGAATATAGCTGTTCTCATTAGCTCTCTTATTGCCTAAGTGTCAGCACAAAACTCTTGAGGACCTGTTTGTAACATGAGTATGTCTTGATTTGTTTAATACATGTTTTTATCCAATCATGGAGATGGCATTTAGCTGTGCTGTGACTTCCAAATCCTTTGTGAATTAGTCTTAAGTGACCAAAATCAATTGAAAATGTCTAAAGACTTAGTGTGATTGATGGACATAGGGTTTTGTTTGCAGAGTGACTAGGTTTTAAAATAGTTGAAGGTTTACTCAAACATCAGGCTGCAGAGTTATTTACTTTTAAGGGAGGAATTTCTGGTAGCTGTGTACTATCAGCACATGCCTTCTTGTGAAGTGTATTTCTTTTTGTATTTGTTGGGGTTATTATTATGATGTGATGCTGTCACAGCAATGCAAAATATTTTATGTGATCCAAGATTAATGTTGTAGCTTTCTCTGATGCTGCTTTGGTTGCTGATTTCCTCTGGATTTTGTTTCAAAAGTGTTCTCATGCTGACAGCTGATACTGAGATCTTACTTGTGTGGATTGGTCATGCTGGAGGATATTGAAAAATGCTTTGATGTGTGTATGTATGTAATCATAGGCATTAAAATTTGCTTGATATTGCTCATGATTCTCAAGGAATCAGGAATTAGGCACACTAATATCCTGGAAAAAGGAGCATAATCCAAGGAATGAGAATCCCTGAAAAAAACTGACAGTCTTTGTTCAGAATACTACTTTATCTGTTTATTGTCCCTACAAAGAGAAATTACATTACTTTGATTAACTTTTAAAGAGTTAGAAAAAAAACAATTTAAGGGTTGAAAAACTGGATTAATATCCCAAGGTTATCTGGAAAATATTTGCTCATGCAATGGTCAAAGATTGCTTTAAATATTTTATCAAGGTAGCACTGGTAGTTTCACTGTGAATGGTGGGTGTCCTGGGAAGGTGAGAGAACTGTGTTTTGAAACATTCACTGAATTATGCTTAGTTAATGCATCAATAATTTGAAGATGTTATATTTTACTTAAAATAAAGGCATTTATAATATCAATATGACTAATGTATTCTGGGATGCAGTTTGCCTTCTTCGGTCAATTTTGGCATGGGAAAAGAGCGAGTGAAAAATGGATATTGTGGCTTTTTTCTTTTTCTTTTGTTTAAATCACAAGATGGAACATGGCACTTTGAGCCTTTGTGTGCAGAAAATGAGAGCATAAGCAGTCTATATCTGTGACATGACAAATGGGGCCACCAAGTCCTCCATAGCATGTTAATAACACAGCTCAGTTAATGCTGGAATGCTCATACCCCATCACAAATTGGTGTTGGTGTTGGATATGACTTCCTTCAGTACTACCTGGCCTCTTTCCAGTTTGTGACTGTGGCAAGGAGTTTACATGTTCTTCATTCTCAAACAATGAGAGGCCACAAAAGCCTGAGTGTAATTCTCAAATGTGGCAATATATTCCCATTTTGTGTGTATCTGTGTGTGCACATACATATGCATGTGTGGACATAGATTTCTGATTAATATTTCTCAAGAAGCTCTAAGTTGTCCTGTTATACAAATTAATTTCTACAAAATTAATTTTAAGGAGGAGGTGATTTCTGAAACTTATTAAAAGTACTTTCAGCAATCAAACTTTGTAAAGTTGATGCTTTTCTGACAGATTCAAAACTTTTGGCAGAAGGTGCCTGCTCACGAAGGCTAGAAGATAAAGTGACCACCTTGCATAAATGTTACCAGCCTGTATCCAGAGCTACCATGCTGGTTTATTAAAAAAAAGAAATCCTGTGCATGCACTTTCACAATTTGTCATTGCTTTTCAAGCTTGTTAGCTCATTAAGCAGCATTTAATGAGGATAAGCACAAAGTAATTAATTTATGCATTATGTTTATTGCTTCCCTAATGAATTTATGTATTAGAGTTCCTCAATGAATACATTAAGCTATTTCTATATTTTGTATACATTTTTTTCTCTCAATAAACAAAAACAATTATTCATAGTCTTTATTCCAGTCTGAAGATTGTCTGTATAAATCACCTGGTTCAAGCATTATGTGGATTTTTCTTAGCATGAGCCTTGCCAACATCAATGCTTGTGAATCTCTTTGTCCTGTTTGATGTGTTCTGTAGTGGCTTGCACCAGGGAAAAGCTGTCCCCAGTTATACTGGGAACTTAGTTTATTGTTTTTCCTAGTAAATGCAGGTGTTGTACATTCAGTTCTTGCTTTGGGAGAGAGAGGAATTGAGTAGACTGGTGTGATGTATGGAAACAAGCTATTGGCCAGTAAATAAGTGCACTGGGTGTTGGTAGTGGTGGGGCTGCCAGGGATGCTGGGTATGGGGAGAGAACAGGAGCTGCCCTGTGATAAACATTGCTCCAGGTGACTCCACAGACCCTCTGTACCCACATCTGGGCCCCTCAGCAGGGCACTGGTGGGGCCTCTATGAAAATATATTTTAGAAAGGAGAATACAGCAGTGAGGGGAAAAAGGTGTGAAAAACAATCTCGTGAGCACCTGGGTCAGAGGAAAAAAGGGGAGGAAGTGCACAATGACAGAGCAGGTACTTCCCCGCGTCCTGAGGCAGCAGTGATGGTGGAACAGGTGTTTCCCTGCAGCCCATGGAGAACCAACCATGGAGGACCAACCATGCCAGAGCAGCTTGGTGTCCAGACTGCAGCCATGGAGAAACCCATTCTGGAGTGGGCAGATCTGGCCTTAAGGAACTTAGGCAGCCAGTGAGGGCCCACGTGGGCCTTCAGCCTCTGAGAAGGGCCCATGTTGGAGCCATTTATGAGAACTCATGTTGGATCAGTGGAAAAGCTTCAGGAGGAAGGACTGATGCAGAGAAACTGGTTGTGGTCCATGGACTAGCCACAAACCCCATTCCCCATCTTCCTGCAGGAGTGGGGGAAGGAACCAGAAGAATCATAATGAAGGAGGGAAATGGAAGGCCTGGGAAGAAGGGTTATGTTCTTTTACGTCTTTTTTGTTCCTCATCATTCTACTCTAATTTGCAAATATTTAAAATAATTTTCCCTAAGTCAAGTCTCTTTTGTCCATTTTGATAATTAGTAAGTGATCTCCCTGTCTTTATCAGGATCCATGACCTTTTCCATCTCATTGCCTGCTTGTTGAGGAGGAAGGATGAGAGAGCAGCTGGGTGGGTGCCTGAAAGCTGGCCAACATCAACCTTCAGCAACAACCTCTACAATTATTTGCATATGGACTACCAAATCATAAATATGAAATCCTGTGATCTGCCACTGAGCTGTCAGATTGTAAATATCTAATACATTTTATGGGTTGTGATATTTATGAAAATAATGGACTGAAGTATATGCAGGTTTTTCTTTTCCTCAGTTTTGGAGACTAAGTGTTGAACCCATGCTATCATGCAACTCTTGGGCTCACCTTTTAAAGAATTAATTGTAATAATTTGTGTGTATAAGTGACATAGTTAACCACAAGGCTCCTTCTGCCTTCCAGGTAACTCACCATACTTTTACATAATTCACATTTAGAGCACTGAATGTGGAAATTATGGATTAATGCGTGGGCATCTGTCTTTTTTATGATGATGTGTTTGGACAGTAAAAATAGGCAGTTTATTAAAGGAGTTTGGGGGGGGGGGGGTGGCAAATTTATTTGTAAAAGGAATAAAACGATTTTAAGAATATATAGCAAAACTAAACGCATTGTGCATGTTATCATGTGGCAAAAATAACCATGCTATAGCTTAAGGAGAAAAATGTATCAATTGGTAACACAAACTAATTAAGGGCTGGTTTTGAAATTGAAACAATCCTCCAAATTGCAACCTCTGTAGGCAAAGTAGGAACTATAATCTCTGGCACTGAATGTAGTGCAGCTGAAATGCTCTTGCATCTTCATGGACATATATGTTTAATGCATTTTTTTCCCTTGAAATAATGAGTTACTACATATATAAATTGTGTGAGAGATTGGTGTGCAGCACTAAACATTGCTCTGGAAAAGAAGGAATGCTTTTTTCTTGCTGTAGTCTGAGATTTAAGGCTGTATTGTAATGGTTTCAGAATAAATGGGAACCCCAGCTATGTGGTTAAGAAAAATTTTCTGTAAGCCTGTATTTTTGTATATATTGCAGCTAAAAATTACTTGTCCTTTAATGGACATCACACTGATCTTGATTTAGTCTATTACACTGTCTGTGAATATAGGATATTAATTGAGTTTAGATTAATTTAATCTAAAAAGCACATCACTAGTATAATTTATTCAGTGTCTTTAACCAAGAAAATTGCATTTATTTAAAGTAATTCAAAAGAAGCAGGCTTCTCCCTCATTAGATAAGATCTTGCTTCTTCTCTAAGCACAAAGAAGACTGCAGTTTATTGTTTAATACTTTATTTTGTAGCAGTGTGGAAATACTGCCTTTTTAATTGCAACCACTGTAACACAACAAATGCAGTTAATTTCTGCCAAAGGACTTTATGAACTGTTTCATGAACTATTATATGATAGAAAGTAGCAAGCAAAATCCATTAAAATAAGATGAACTGCAGAGTTCTTTGACAAAACCTCTTAATTTGAGGGGAAAACGTCCCTTTTATGTAGGTATTAATATTCTATAATGCCCATATTATTATTCTTATTGCTAAAATTCCCCCTTTTGCTGTCTTTCTTCCATGCACACATTCCCCTGTACTGCATGTCTACTAAAACCAGCAGAGTTGACAAAAACGTGTGTGAACAATTGCAAACACCATAGACTGAACTGGCTTTCACAGCCTTTTGGCCTTGGCTTCTAGTCACACCTCTCTCTGTTTTGACCAGATTTTGAGCTGTAGAGGTTTGCATTCTTGATTTTTCTTATTGTGCTAGTGATGAGATTGGGGATTTAATTCTCTGCTTGGATGCAAGGTAAATGCTATTTATTTCTGCCCAGAGAAGGGCAGCAAAGGTTGTGGAGGGTCTAGAGCACATATCCTATGAGGAGCTGAGGGAGCTGGGGGTGTTAAGCCTGGAGAAAAGGGGGCTCAGGGCTGGCCTTGTCACTCCCTGTAAATACCTCAAAGGAGGCTGTACCCACATGGGATCAGCCTCTCTCCCAGGCAGACAGTGACAGGACAAGAGGACACAGCCCCAAGCTGCCCAAGGGAGGTGCAGGTTGGACAGCAGGAGGAATTTATTCCCAGAAAGGCTGATCAGAGATTGGAATGGGCTGCCCAGGGAGGCGGTAAATCACATCCCTGGAGGGATTTAAAGGAAGACTGAATGTGGCACTGAGTGCCATGGTCTAGGTGAGGTGGTGATGTTGGAGTCCGTGATCTCAGAGGTGTTTTCCAACCCAACTGATGTTGTGTTTCTGTGTACCAGCTCTGCAAATCTAGAGTGAATTACACTGCTCCTGGTGTAACTTGGTTTAGCTCCAGGGTAAATCAGTGTTGCCCTACCAATTTGTAGAAGAAAAGGCAGGATCTAAAAATGCATTTACTCCAGTCCTAATGTAATAAATAGCAATGTTTGTTAGTAATAAATATAGTAAAAATATAGTAATATTCTATATGAGGAAATCCTGTAGGAGTGTGCTGAAATTGAGTACATATATTTTGCTGTAGACTCACAAATTTTCTCTTTGGTTTAAAAGTAAAAAGAACCATTTGTAAGAAAAATACATTGTATCTTATACCAAATTAATCTGGGCTCCTTGCTTCTGCCTTCCAGGTAGGACACCATACCTTTACATAATTCACATTTATAGCATTAAATGTAGAAATTATGGATTACTGGTTAGAGTTTTTTGGGTTTTTTTTTTTTTTTTTGTGATGTGTTTTGGTAGTAAAAGAGAATAGACAACTTATTACAATAAGTGGGGAAGGGGTGGCAAAATAATCTAATTACTGAAGGAGCGGAAGTTGGGTTCATAGGTACAATATCTAATAATTCCAAAGCTGTCATACCACAGATATGACATACCAGGTCCTCAAAGACAGAATTTTGGTCACACTCATTTTGTAGGTGAGAAATTTTGTCCTCAGAAGAGGAGGCAAAGGAAGTCTTTTAAAATACCACAGGTTTGCTGTAAAATAACTGTCTTGTTTATGTAGAAACATGCACTAGCAAAGCACCACTGATCAATTACACTCCTTAGAGTGTGTACAAAAGAACTGTGTCTATTCTTTATTTGGTCTCTGTTTTGTTTTATAAGTTGCTATTTTCTAAAATTTCCTTTTGTGCATACTTAAAACAGAAAATAGCGAAGTTCGTGTTAGGGATTTGTGAGAATTAATAAATACACTTAGTAAATGTGTATAAGATATTTCATGTCTCTAGAACAGACCTCTTAGCAGCCATTCATCAGACTTCTATATGCACGTAAGAACCGGTCTTTGAATTAATTTATTATTCACAGTTATTAGCAATACATACTTGAAGTCTGATTAAGCACTAGCCAAAAAGACAATCTTGCACTTCCACAGTGATGACTTTGTCTGCTTAATGAAGCCAGAGTGGAATCTCAGCAGGTATTTTTGCAGTATTGCTACCTCAGCATTTCAAAGTGCTAGTCATTTAATCATCATGTGTTCAATCTGGCAGTCCCTAAATAAATACTTTTAGATTTCAAAGGATGCTTCTGTTTGTGCATGTATATATAAAAGACGTACATGTATATCTAGCAAATAAGTGCTAGGGAATTTGATTGCATGAGATGTTTTGCAGAAACTTTCAAAAAATAATCCCTTTTAAACTACCAGTTTTCTGAGGGTTTCCTAAGTAGTTTTACCAGGAGTGTTTGCCAGCTGTCTTTTGAAAGAACAAGTGTTGGCCATGGATGCCATACTGGAGGGAAAACAGGGATAGATTGTATAAATATTACTGATAAATCAAAAATAAGACAGTCACAGATGTTGCACTATATTGTACAATGCACATGTTCATATTGTAATATGCAATGCAAAAGGATTAAGGAGAGATTAATTTGTTTGGGTTCCTTGTTGAATATGTGGAGAAAAGTGATTTTTCCATTTTGCATACACTGAAAGTGGCTGAAGAATGAAAAATGGGAAGAAGAGAGTTCTTCAACCAGTCATTTTGTGTGGTGTCCAATAATAAATGAGAAAACCTATTGTTTTGTAGGGTTTGACAACCTGTTTGTAGGGTTTTTCTGTGTGCCCACTGCTTTATGAAAATTCTGTTGTGAGATTTCTGTGAGACATTGTGCATCTGGGGCTTCTCTGTGGACACAGAGATAACATTTTCAAGCTGATGAAATTTATTCTTGTGGATAGACTAAATGATGTGGCCTGTCAAAGTAATGAATGAAATATTATACTTAGGCAGGAAAAATACAATGGCTACTCTGTGACAAGATGATGTTTCCTAAATTGAAAAACAGATTTATTAATGGTGCTCTTATAAAGGCAGGACTAATCTAGAATTCTGCTACCGTATTTAATTAACAAGTCAGCTACTAATGATTCATGCAGTTCAGATTGCAAAGTGAGTGATGATCAATTTTTTGCAGAGCTGTGTTCACAGCTGTGAAAAGGTGGTTGCACACCTCAGAAAGCTAATCCAGAAATATAGATCAATATTTGATTCTGGCTTTTGCTGATGTCCATCTAGTCGAAAGAAGTGTTCACATATTCTTAACTTTCTTTATGATTTAAGCTTCCTGCATATTTATTTCTTTGAAAATACTACTTTTCTGTGTGAAAAAAAGTTTAATCTGATAATGTTGTATCCAGGGAATTTCTTGGGCGTAAACAGGCCATTCAAAATACAGCATGTTCCTTCTCAAGTCTTGAAATATCTGTATTGTAAATTACTTGGTACAAACCAGGGGATGAGTCTCCAGGTCTCCTGAGGAGAGGGGCATGAACTTGAGTGCTGGGTGAATTTCTAGTGCTGGGAACTCAGCTGTGTGCCCCCAGTTTTGGTGGCTGGGAGCTGTCCCTGCAGACGAACACGTGAAGGCAAACAGCAGAAATACTGGGCTGTGACAATCCCAGCAAAAATACTGAACTGGGACAATCACAGCAGAAGTACTGGGCTGTGACAATCACGGCAGAAACACTGGGCTGTGGCAATCACAGCAGCAGACACGAGTGGCTGGAGTGTGGAGTGTGACCCCGTGGCATTGTCTGCAAGCACATGTATTGCTGTGGCAGCCAGCACAGATGGCAGGAGGGTGGAAGGGAAACCCGATGGGAAGTTGGGCTGATTTATCTGCAATTGCCTCCTCTCCTTTTGTTGTGTTATTAGTGGTATGCTGAGGAAATGGGACAATAAAGACATGCTCAGGGAGGATATAATGGTTCAGCAGTGAAAAATGTTAATGAAGTGTTGGAAAAAAAGCTTTTGGGAGTGGAGTGTTCACATGTCAATATATATTGCCTTTTTAATGGGAAAGGTTCCCTAATGTTAATGGCCTGGTCATGATTTAATGCAAAAGGTGCTGTCTTTCAGCTCTAAACAAGCAGAAAGCAGGAAGGGAAATGAGAAGAAAAACATGTGATTCTTCTTTATTTAAAGGATACATTAGTAGACTTTATGAGCTGTGAGTAGAGAACAAAAGCAGGATGTATGAAGTGATATAAAATAGATCTCAAGAGAACAACTTAATGTTTGAATCCTAGGCAAAAAAAACCCTCAAACTCTTTAAAATTGCATAGATTGCAAATTTTCCAAACTGACACAAAGGATAAGCAGGGAGAAAACTCTGGAGTACAGTGTGAAGCTCTGTTTGTGCTGGAGCTGTTGTTCAAGGCTGGTGCCTGGCCAGTTTTAGTCAGAGCAGACTAAAAGCTCTGACATTTGGCCAGAGCTCATTGCTGGATGTAGCTGAGATTATCTGGACTACTTTATCACTAGGTTGCTGATCCAATGAGCTGCTTTAGGGTCCTAAATATTGTGGTAGCCTCTAAAAGGTCATCCTTTCCTCCAGACTGGCTACCCATGGCTTAATATGGCAGATAGAGTTTCATTTGCAAGAGAGATAAGAGAGAAGAATTAAACCCCTTCAGTTAGCTGACACTTTCTTGTTGTGTGCCAGTCTGCACTGTCTGTCCCTGCAGAGGTAAAATTATAGACAGCATTGTTGTATCACTTTGCTGGGCCATGTATGCAAGAACAAATGCATGATAGTGCAGAAGAAATGAATTACTTCATGTCCTGAAGTCACATATCTTACTTCAGTCTCCTTGTAAATTTGTGATGGCATATAAGGACAAATTATTTAGAAGGATTTTCCATAATAAAGGGCTCTTTCCCCTCAGTAGGCATTAAATTATTCTGTAGATCAGACACTGTTTTTATTCAATTCCTTAAAATACTAGTAAAAATTTTCTTTTTTTAAGTGCATCATCATCATCATCATCATGTGGTTATATCTGTAACTAAAAGCAAGACCACACAATTTGCTTGGGGAAAGGATCTGTAGCTGCCTTTCTTCTTTCCCTTCACATTATGCAACATACTAAAGAACTTGCACCCTTCAGGCTGAGTTCACTTTTGCAAATATCTGTGAATGGAGATGAGACTGTACCCTGGAGTAGATGTCTGAGTTCCCCTTAGGCTGCACAGAGGTGTCTAATACTGCAAAACTCAGCTATGGCTGGAACAGGCTGTCTGTTGTTTATTTTAGGAGATAATGGGCTGTAGCAGCTAAAAGGTAGAATACTTGCTACATGGTGCATTCAAATGTAATCTTCTCCTTATTGTCATTCTGGGCATTGAAGAGTTCAGCTAAGCATATGGAATTTGCAATGCAATGCTGCCCAAAATAGTCTATAAATGTTTTATGGTGCCTAGGCTGGTAAGGGGTAAGAAATCTTTAAAGCACAATATGCTGTCTTGTCTGTGCCTCCTGGCCAACTGGCAGGCAAATAGAAATGGGTGCAGCTGCAGCAGCATGTATTCTTTATGGCTGAGAAGTTGTTGGATGCAGTTTCTGTCCAAAATAAAGCTGTCCTGGAGCAAGGAGCCGCATAGAGCAGCACAAGATATCAAGTAGGCTTCAGTCAAAGCATACCAGTTCATCATGCTGGAAAATCAATTGATTACTAGTTTTAAAACTAATTTTTCACTTTTGCTCTTCCCCGTGATGCTCTGGTGAGGGAGTGAGCAGCAGCTGCGTGGTGCTCAGTTTCTGGCTGAGGTTAAACCCTGACAGTTATTTGGAGCCTGAGCAGGAACAGTTGGAGATGATAAGAGACTGGCCAGAGCATATTAGAAGGGATTTATATCTGTTAACATTTGCACATCATGATATTGATTAATCTGCTATTGATAATAATTTGTCTGATCTGTGCCATGCTCCTTTTAATTAGCTGTATATGTTAAAGCTTGGTGTTGGCTTTTGCTGTTTGTTGTGCTCTGTAGCAATTAGTGATGTTTTACCTGGGAAAATCATTACTAAAACACTGCCCTTACACTTAATCTGGCATTTGGATTCTGTATAGTGCCATTATTGTTCTTTGAGTACCATCTCATGGAGGCAATTAACAAATATATTTCTTCCTCTGAGAAATTTTTTGGGGGGAGAAAATACAGAATAGCAGTCTGAAAAAACTACAAAGGATGTAAATCTGAAGCAGTTAACACTTGTTAACAGCAGCAAGAAGGATGTAAGGTTAGCATCAGGCCTGATGCAGAAAAGTGATAGGAGATGCTGTGGATTAGTTTTCAAATAAACGTTCTCACTCAGAACTAGCACATTTTTAACATTTTTTCTTTAGGGATTTCCTGCATAAAGTTGTTCAGAGGTCACCAGCAATGGGCTTAGAACCAGCATTGGCAGCAGGTGCCATCAGCTTAGTGTCAGACTGGTGTGCATCTGGGACTGTCTCCATCCCAAGGGAAAGCTCTCCCACGGGATTGGCAGTCCTGCCCTTCTCTTGCTGCCCCTCTCATTCCCCAGCCTCCTTCACAGAGGGAAGCTGAGCCCACATGGATGCCTTGCCTTACCTGCTTTTGACCCCATGCCAGAAGTTGGCCTTGTTTGGGTTCATGGGCCACATTCTGTGTGTGGGATAAACTTGGAGAATCTGGACCTATGAGTTCTGGACTCCCCTGCAAAATCAGCGCATCAGCTCATCATCAGCATTTCTGAAGAAGATTATTTTTGCTGCTTAGTTAAGCATCTTCATGTGTTCAGAGGGAAGTGTTGCTGCAGGTGCATGATGTTTTTTGTGAAATTAATTCCTGCATATTCTGTGAATGCTATATCTTAGAATATGAAAAACTATATTAATTTGGGAATTAATTTTGTTTTTCCAATCTTTAATAGGAGACTATGGGACCCTGTGTAGTTTGCATTTTTAAATTTTCCCTCTCTTGGTTTATCAAGGTTTTTCTTAGTTATTGTTTGAATATCTAATCCTCTCTATTGTTTCCTGACTATGTTCGCATAATTGAATTTGTTCATATTAGTGCTGAAGTAGATGCCACTAATGTAATGGTTATGTTTGTCTTCGTGTTTTCCATTTCAAATGTTGCTTTTAAGACTCAAAATTGTACCTCCTGGGTTTGTAATGTGCTGCTCTTGCCTTAAAGTTTTTGGATGAGGAGGAAATATGGGGAAATTAGTTTACAGTATGACTTCCATAAAGAAATTTTGAAAAGGAAAGGTATAAAAAGAGGCCTTGCATATATTTTGGTCACTCCAGTGGTACACAAAGCCAGAAATGCATATGGGAGTAGGCAAAACCTCACAAGAACTGTAATGTATAGTCCTGTATCAGAGAAATGTGGTATCTTCATAATAAAGGTTTTCTCATGGGGCTCTGAATCCAATGGAGTGATGAACTGCCCTCAGTGCTAAGCAGCCTTTTTAGGAAATGATGGTGATGTACAGCTCATTTCATCATTGTTCTTCACAACACCTTTTATGAGGTGTAGACAGCAATGTAGGAGAGCTCATAATTCCTGACATAATGCTTCTCTAATCTACCTATTACCATGTTTTCCACATGGGAAACCTTCCCACCTCCAACTTCAAAAACAACTGACTTTTCCATTCATCTTTGCTTAATGACTGCTCTAGGTTTACATTTGAACTCTATTTTTAAGTATCTGACTGGTCTCTTACTTAGTCTCAATCTGTTATTTTAGTATAATATTGCTTTCTTCCATTACCCTCAGATCTCAAAGCACCATGCCAGCTTCCTTCTCTTGGGGCATTGTAATTATATTTTTTTGACAGAAACAAAGCAGCATTGCACTTCCATTTAACTGTGTTTAAAAAGATCTTTCAGTGAAGCCGTATTTTAAGAGTTACACAGAACCTCACACCAGGCCTAAGTTTGTATGCTCTTAGTCTGAGGTAATCCTATAAAAGTCAATGTTAAACCTCTTACTGATTTCAGCACAACCAGGGTAAGCTGATGTGCTGAAGAGTAATGAATAAAAATGTACAAAAATATCCACAATATTTTTGTTTGATCAGCCTAATAACCTACTAATGAAGGGTTTGCAGACATGTCTTATTCCAAAAGGTCATATAACATACTTAATTTATGCCCAAGGGGATAAATGTTTATTAAGAAAACTCACCATTGTCCATATTTTTCTTGAAAGCCATTTTGTTCAATTCTTGCAAGTAATTTCAATTAAATGTCTACCTTCATGCAGCTTAAAACTGGTTATAATCCCAGATGAACTTGGAATTGGCCTTTTCTCCATAGCCTTTAGAGTAATATAGTCATATTGAGTTCCACAGCAGCTTAATTTCTAACAGGTTTGTCCTTTCCATGCCAAATCTATTAACAGTACTTGCTTGTGCGGCTGTAATTTATGACCAAGAATAATGTGTTTACTCATAATTAAAGTTTCTCTATACAATAAAGTCCATTTTTCATGACACCCCTGTTAGCAAATTGCATTGCACTCTGTTCTCATGCATCCAGAAAGGATTGGTGAATGGAGATTGGGAAGGCTTGCAGAGCCAGGAGAGTGCTGGGCTGGTAGTGCCTTGTTTCCTTGCTCCTTCTGGTGCCCTTTCACGTGCCCCCTGGGAAACAGCAAGGTCTACAAGGAGCAGTGTTACTCCTTTCTTGAGGTGCCCTTGATAGTCTGGATTTTTCCTGTGGGCTTCCTTTCCTCAAAGGAAACAAGCAGTCCTTGCTATTGCTGTGTGGGCGCAGCTCTTCCACACACTGAACATTGCAGCAAGCACGCAGCAGAGCACTTTGCTTATCCTGCTTCAAGTAAACATGTCATTCGTATTCTTCTTTCTATTTTCAGCCTTTTTAGTATTCTTGAACAGCTGCTTCAGGTCCCTTAGTGTGAAGCACTAACGTGTGGCTGTAGTGCACTACTCTATGCACGTTGCTAATGGGAGTCTGCTGTGGGTGCTGCCCACAGGATCTCTGCCTGAGCTTTGTGCTGGAGTTTTTATGGCTAAACTGAGCAAACTTCAGAAGTTTTTGAGTGCCCTGAGGATATTCAGACTCTTGCCTAGCCAGGCTGTCTTTCTGAGTACTGGATGCTCTGGCAAGGGAAAGGTTCAGATATGTAATGCATAAGGAAAGCGTGCAAAAACTAGAGAAAAAGACTCTGCTTCAGCTAAGTTAATGAAAACCAGGAAGATAAGTGGTACTGACAATTTATGAAGCAATTGAAAATAAAGCCTGGAACCACAACAGAATATTTACTAACTGTCCAATATGGATAAGTCTCTCTTGAATTAGGATGAATTTATATGCTAGATAAGGGGATGAAATTTGATCTGTCAGGATAAGGTTGTGTGAGCCTGGTGATTAGTGCTACATAGCCATTTTGCTGTTCATTCAGTGTTTGGCCTGCAAAACCAGGAATTGCCTTGTTGTGGTCTCCAGAGATCTGAGTTTAACCTTGGCTGTACCCCAGGGGTTCTGTTGCCACTGTCTGCAAGTTCTTGATTTTTCCCTGTCATTTTTGAATCAGAGAAGTTACTGTCTTGAGGGAGGTAGGATCTACGTAACAGAAACCCATATATAGGTACAATGTGGGCAAGAGAAACTGAAAAGACATTTATGGAGCCATTTCCTCAACTCATTAAACCCAAAATAGAGCCATATACTTGGGCTTCCCTGGTTTTTAGCAACGTAAAAGAAAGTGATCCATCAGCACACCCTGTTACATGATTACTATTTGTCCAAAATCAATCTTTCAGTAATGAGATCTAGATAATGATAAGCTGCATGAGTTGCCTTGGTAACCTACT
Source organism: Melozone crissalis (assembly GCF_028551555.1). Taxonomy (NCBI): domain Eukaryota; kingdom Metazoa; phylum Chordata; class Aves; order Passeriformes; family Passerellidae; genus Melozone; species Melozone crissalis. Next base: position 52,045,875 of record NW_026535791.1, on the reverse strand, counting down.
GCCTCAAAAGTCTTATGTATAGCTTTAGGACTTGCAGGGGTGTGGGGTGGGAATGAAAAAAAAATACCCAGTATGCAGAGAAATGTCTATGTTTGTCTGAGGGACAGATCTTGCAGATAACTTTTCCGTCTTATCAAATTTCAGGAGAAATTTTTCATTAAAGTGGGCTGCCTCAACTATGGTGATGCTGATCCAGCTCCTGTGAAATTGGATGTTTTTTTTTCTTTCAGACAAATCCAGAATCTGTCTCTAATGAAAACAAAAAATGCAGCACAGGTGTGATCTCCTTTGGTTACCATATAAAGGCCAGATCCAGAATCAAGATCTAGACTTTCTTTTGTGTAAACGAGGTGAAGAAGGGAAACTCATTAACTCTGTTTTATTTTTGTAGAGAGGAGCACTATGTCTTTAAAACACAAGAGCAAATGGTTTTATCAATAGCAAAAAATGTGAATTTTTTTGACAGTTAAATCATTTAGTTTGTGATGACCAACTGTGTGCTCTGATTTAGCAGCCTTTCAAGGACTCTAGCACTTTGCCTGGAGGGCCTTGTGTGCATGGTTTCACAAAAAGTTTTTTTTCATTGGTTATGAGTTTTTCGGAAGAGAGATAGAAATACAAGACTTTTATGGAGTTTTCTCTGTCTCCTAAAGAAACTCAGCAGTTCATTAAGTTAAGAGGCTGACTCCAAAACAGATACATCTCCACTACCTTTCCTGTAAAAAATGATGCATTAAGGATCTGTTGTGAGGCGTTGGAAGCTCTTAAAGATTTACTCCTGCTGTAAGTTTAGGATATAAGGAGTTGGCTGGAGCTTACAGAGAGGGTAGAGTTTCTGAATAGATGAAACCATACACAACAATGAAAGAAGCTAATTAAATCCAGGTTGTTCTTTAAGTGAGACTTGTGCAATTTTGGCAATGTGAATTCTGTTTCATTTCTCGGCACTCCCTTCTCAAGTTTAGAAGAAAAAATAAAACTCTTCACTTAAATGGAAAATAGAGATGAGACAATGGAGTGAAACATCTTCCTTAATTAATGTAATGGAAATAAGATACACCAGCTGACAACCACATTTTAGTGACTGCACAAGTCTCAACCAAGTCCCTGTGTTGTGAATTTCATATAGTTTGACAGTTTTATGAAGTACCTGACATTTCAGTCAAAATACTCTGATTTTTTGCTGCTCTTCATAAAGAATTTATTATAAAGAATAATGAATCAATCTATCTAATTAATTGTAGGTATTTATAGATTTATATATAATATTTATATTATAGATATCACTTAAGCAAGACTGAAATTAGTGAAATGACAAAAGCTTCATTAATGCAAGGAATCACGCCTGGCAAGTATTTTTGATTCTAGGGCTTTGTTCTGCGTAGACACCAAACAGATACAAAACCCCTGCATATGTTAAGCAAAGAATGATGTAAGATTTAAACTACTGCTGTGTGTGGTAAAACAGTCACAAAGTTACCATCAAAATCAAACTGATGAAAAGAGGGGATATGAAAAAGTGCCCTATAGCTTTTGTTGTTTTTTCTCTGTTAGAAAAATATCATAATTATAATGATCTCCTATTTATCAACATCTTGCTCAAACAGCTAGAAAACCAGAGAATCGGTATAAATTCATATTTTACAGTGCCTCTCTTTTTATTAACAGATCTGTAGCTTCACTTCTGCGGAGAGTATAATAACTTTTGAGTCAGGAATTTATCTGACATCATTACTCTTATCAGTCCCTCCAATTGCTCAGCTGCTAGTGTGTATTTAACAATTTCTTCCTTGCCTGTTATTCACCTTGTGTATTTTCTGCCTGGCTTTGGTTGCCCTGTATTTCAGCTGTCTGCCACTACAAGGGCATAATGTGTCTGTTATGAAATGCAAATAATTACACCCTCATCTTCTCAAAGCAACTCCCATGAATATCTACTTTCAGTCTGGTATAGCTATTTCCAAACAACATGTATGTATTACTAGAATCTTCTTTTTGGGCTAAAACTATTTTTGGAATAAAGTTAAATTCTAGTTTTGCCCATATTGCGTAGGTACTCCACAAGTAAACTCCTTGTTTTCTGTAGTCATGCTCAGAGCAGACTCATTACTTAGAATAAGACAGGATATGAGGTGTGGTGATTTTTGGAAGTTGATTTCAGCATATTTCCTCTGTAAATATTTATGAAGTCCTGGGTAGGTTTAAGACATGCTGGGCACACGCAGTATGTTATGAGGGGCAGTCAAAATCTTGCAGCTTCAGAATGGTGAATCAAATTATATTAATTGTGCCAGAGCAAAGCTGGATAAGTTCATATCCTTTTATTGCAATCAAGGTAGCAACTTTGCTACATCAAAACACAAATAAAAATATATATTTGATAAACAACACTAATAAATAGAGACGCTGAAAGAAGCGCAAGGAGTAAAGCTGTGAAAGACCCGGTAACAATATAAACCAGGGATGTTGTTACATTATCTGTTTCATTATCTTGTCCAATGCCTGAAGAAAATTGGGCTTTGTTTTAATGGCTCTTGCTTTTCATACATGTTTTCACAATTGTAACAGCAACTAGTAACTCTTCTAATGTTTAGTCAGCACTAGATGCCAAACATAATAATCTAATTGTTCCTTTCTAGTGTGACTCTATGAGGAAGTATATTTTTTCAGACTCATTTTGCTTTAATTTAGCATATAAACAAATTATGCAGTACTAATTGATTTTTGGAGAAAAGTACTCTTATTTTAAAGGCCTATGTAATGTTGCTGACCATTGACAAACATAAATGTGAAACAGTATGGCCTTTTCTTCATTTGTTTTCTTTATAACACTTCTACTGTTAGCATACATAGGTAAGGGAATAAAGATATGCAAGTAAAAATTTTGAAAGAACTGATGTGGCAAGAAAGGATGAGTATGATTTTAGATAGTAATATCTAAAATTAATATGATTTCAGTTTGAAACATGAAAGTAAGCAGTGTGCACTCCAATTCTGACTAGTTAACTTGATGATACCATGACTGTCCCACACAGGCAATTATTATTTTATACTTATATATGTTAGTAGTAGTAGTATTAAACCACCTAAATGTATTAATGTAATCATTAAAACTAAAAATGTGAAGGGTATAGGACCTTCCCTATCTGAAGAAAATGAAGGTGCTAAAACCCTTGCAAGAGTAGATAGCATTTATTTTGTATTGAGCCTTTGTAAAAGTTCTCATTAAAAATCTCTGTAAGGCTTTACCTAATCCTTGTGATGCAACTGACTTCATTATAGGAGATGCATTTTTATTTCTTTCTTCCCTCTGAAATCAGTTTCCCCTAAGAGACTGTTTTAAAAAAACCCCAAACTACGAGATATTAAGCAAGACCACATGATGTAGTGATGGTAATTTTTGATGATACCATAAATACTTGTTTGCCATTAAAGACAGTCCATTGCATGTCAGTGTTGGTTCATCTTAATGAAAAGAGAAGGGTGCAATCAGTCAAAACCAATATAATGTCATAACAATACATGTCAGGCCTAAAATAGCAACACTAATAAAAATCTTGAACTACGAATAAAGATATCACCAGTTGTTCCACTGTGTAGGGACTTACTTGCACTCTCTTTGTTTTCTGCTTGCGTCAGCTTGTGTGACCTGATGATTGCTTATGTTGGAATCAGTTTATTTGCTGACAAGCCCTTTTGTCTGTTTAAATCACTCATTTTATCAAGATGATTTTCTGTGGTTGTGATACTGTCCACTGATTTAATAAAAAAATAAATCAGAAGAAAAGGCTGCTCAGTTTGTGAATGCTTTTCATCTAGGGCATTTTACAAGTCTCAAGGGCATATTTGCTGGTTTTTACAGACTGAATTCCTCAGAGTCTCAGCAAGTTAAAATTCCACTTGTATAGAGCTGCATCTCTGCTAGAATAGAAGTACCCATGGGTGCATTTTAAAAAATTATATATAGGGATTGGAAATGTTATGTAAAATCAGAGTTATAATTCCTTTCATTTGATCTAAATCAACAAATAACTGAAATTAAAGCCAAAATCATATTGTATGACCTTTTGTTTTACTTCAGAGTAGTCTGATTGGCAGCCCATGGGGCAGATGTGACTGGATATAAAATGGGTTTTGAGATGTGGCCTTGCTCAGAGGATGGAGGAAAGAAAAAAAGGATTCCTGGCATTTTGTGAAGCCCAAAGCTGTCAAACCATTCTAGTGTGACCATGTAGCCCTTGACACTAAGGTCTGTGAAGCACCCACTACGTCTGTGGGTTTGTGGCCCTGGGAAATGCCAAGTCTGGAGAGAAGCCCATGATAGTTTCCCCAAGGTGACATCTGCCCTTAGCAAAGCAGTACTAATGTTGTTGTAATTTAGTGGCTGTGTGTGACAGTTCTCTGACTTGAAATAAGTGTTACAGTCTGGAAAGTAAAATGTTGCTTTTATTCTAGGAGCTGGATTCTGTTTGCATAGCCAGGTTTTGCTAGTAGGGAGAAGACAGAAGCAGCTTCTGTGAGAACCTTCTCCAGAAGGTTGCCCCTTGTCCAAGAGAGCTAACATCAGCTGGCTCCGTTGTGGGGCTGCTGCTGGCCCAGGTTGAGCCCATCAGTGATGGGGGCAGCACCTCTGGGATAACTTAGTTAAGAAAAGGAAAGAAAAAAAACCCAAGCTGCTGTGGAGCAACAGCCAAAAGAGTGAGAATACACAGCCCTTCAGACACCAAATCAGTGTAAAAGGCGGAGCAGGAGGTGCTTGAGGAGCTGTGCAGAGATGGCCCTGCAGCCTGTGGTGCAGACAGATCATGGTGAGGCAGCTGTGCCCCTGCAGCACGTGGGGGCCCATGCTGAAGCAAATATCCACCTGTAGACCATAGAGGACCCACACGGGAGCAGGCAGATTCCCAAGGGAGGCTGTGACCCCATGTGAAGCCTGGGGTGGGGCAGGCTCCTGGTGAGACCTGTTGCCCCATGAAGAGAGGATTCCACACTGGAGCAGGTTGGCTGGCAGGACGTGTGCTCCCATGGGAGAGCCCTGCTGGAGCAGTCTCCTGAAGGACTGCATGTACCCTGTAAAATCCCCTGCTGGAGCAGTCCTTGAAGAACTACAGTCGATGGGAAGGACTCAGTTTGAAGAAGATTGTGCTGTTGTTGAGATCTGGGAAGTGAAAGGGAAGTGAGGGTGGTGTTTATCAGTGTTCTTTCTGAACCTTCATACAGATTTAGAGTAGCTGCTAGTGACTTTTAGATTTGGTGTTAATGAGTAGGATTTGGTTTTGTTTTGCAGATTCCTAATTTTGGGATTATGTAAAGGCTAAGTATTCAAAGGGAAGCTGTACTACTGCTGCTGTACTATTCCTTGTTTTCAAGAATGGGACACCTGCCTGTGGGAACGATGCTGAGTTACTTCACGTATTCATGCCCTGGTTTTGGCCATGAGTTTGTAGTCCATGTGTGTAAAGTTAGCTCCCATCTGCCCCCTTCTTGAAGTCCTTCAGATGGAAGCAGATAACAGCTCTGAGGTCAAAGATTCAAATATTTTATAGAAAGGATAAAAGGGACAGCAGACATCAGACCAATTGCTAATGCTTTATTTTACTTGGATGCCTTTGTAGTGTAATACCTGTAAGAGTTCCAGCAAAGATCATAATAAATTGAATGTGTACTTAGATGAAATAACATCTCACATTAAGCAGAATAAAATATTTCTTTATAACACTTTTTCAGAGCTCCTTATTTGTCAAAGAGAAAACTAAATATATTAAGAGAATTAATATTCCAAATTTCCTAGTAGTATAGAGCATCTCAAATTTTGTTAGGGGAGCAGAGCAATCACCTGCCTTTTTGCACTAGTGTAAGCGTAGTCAAAAAGGTGGAAGGTGTTATTTCCTAGCACTGTGTTGATATAAATTAATTGTTTTCCTCTTTAGTACCCCCAATTCCTCCTATCTCCCTATTTAACCTGTTTCCCTCCTCACCTCACATTCCCTCTCCTGAAGCTGGCCTCCTAGTGTTCTCAGTGGAAACACCAATTGTAGGATCATTGCTGAGTTTATAGCACTTAGCTCTCCTGGAATCTGCAATAACTTTTTTGGTTGAGAAAAAAACCAAAGCCAAGTAATAGAAACCTATTTTCCCATTCTGAACAAATAATTCTTCTTTTGCTGTGCTGAGGCACAATGGAATTCATCTTGCAGCAGTTTCGTAACTCTTGCTTGTTTGTTGGAAAGCACAGTCAAGAACTGAAGCAACTTTTACTCAAAAATATCTTCCTTCATCTTCCCTTTGTTCCACACCTTTTTCTTGAACAAGCCTGCTTAAATCCCAGACCAAAATGCTGGTTTCAGTTCTGCCGGGGAAGAAATTAAAGGTCTTTGTTTCTAGTCCACACAGATGTGTTGTGGTATGTCTCAGATCACAAACTGCATTGCGTTACACCAATGTGGCAGTAATTTGAATTTCTACTGTGAACCCCATCCTGTCTCACAGATGTTTTACACTTGGTCTAAGGCCTCCCAATCACTTTAACTTTTGACTTAAGCTCAGTGAGATCTGAAACAATCGTGATGTATTAAGTGGGCAGAAAGAAGTGTCCCGGTACATACCTGTGTTCAGAGATGTTTTGAGTCCTAAGGTATTGCTGGCCTCCACGCAGCTTTTCTGTGTTAAGAGTGGTCAGAATCTCAATGTTTTATGTGGCTTATCAAGAGTGTCTGAGGGCAGATGAATTGCTTTTCTTAAAAACCATTTAGGTCAAGTTGTGGTGCAAGCCAGTTCAAACAGAAGTATGTTTCCTCTGTGAGTAAGCACAGTTGTGAAGCAGTTGCCAGCTTGTGAAGATAAAGACTCAGTCAATGAGACAGTTTCAGCTCCCACTCATACTATTGCCCTGGATGATTGCCTAGTCTCCTCACTATGATCCAAATCTGTGTTTGGGGATGCCCTGATTTACATAGCATTGATGCTATGTTAGACTTTGGAGCTTTAAACACTCTGCTGCTTGCTGCACCAGAGATCCTGCTTTTGTTCTCACATGTTGTTTTGTTTGGAGTTTCATTTTATGTGAATGCAGAAGACATACTGCCACCCTTTAGTGATTCAGAGCACACTGCAAGCCCCCACTGATTGTGGAAGCGGAAGCTGCTGGAGCATCCCTGCCTGCCTCATGACAGGCTCACCCAGTGCTGTGTCTCTTCCAAGGCAAAGCACCATCCCTCTCCCTAGCCACCATCCACTTTGTGGGTGTGCTCCTGGGGAGGCATGGTGGGGGTGAGAGGGTCCCCAATCCCTGCAGGATGCACCAAAGGAAAAGCTTCTTAAATGGAGCATGTATGCACAGCCATGCTAACACAGTCGTATCTGTGATTTGCACACACTTGTTTATATGGGGAAAACATGCAAGAATATTGGGGAAGCCCTGAATTTAGGGGTTGTGAACAGTGCTGTTTATTTTTCAGGTTGTTTAAGTGTGGTCCAATGGGGTAGTTCGACTTGTAGTCAAAATATATCCTATTTTTTTAATTTGAGGAATTAGATAATTTTTGTAATTAAGACCACTACAAGTCAAATACTGTGAAGGTCATGACCAAAGATTGCTAAATGCAGAGTTAAAATGGTGATGTTGAACCAGTAGCCTAATAGTAAGAAGCAGAGATCATTAAAATACGCTGTATGTACCAGGCAGCAATTCACCATATAGTGTGAGGTGAGCAGCATTGCTTGGCTAACATGTTTCCATGTTGCCGAGTTGCTATGGCAATATCAAACCAATGAATAAACCACATCACAGAGACAGGGAGGTGAGTAAGTGTGAAATTGATTCAGTGGAACACAGGAATATGTGGGAGCAAATCTGGTCAAGATAAAATTTCTGGTAGGAATATCTATTTCTTTCCACATTTTCAACAATATATTATAATTGCTTTTTAAAACATTGAAATCTTGTAGGTATTTTTTCCACCATAAACTCTTGTGTGTTTTTTATCTGATGTTATGTGTGTGTTTCAACATATATAAGGCATTTAAGCCATTAATAATGAATATAACTAAATATTAAAAGTACACAATTTTTAATAGAAATTAATTTAGTTGATAGTTGTGTAAAGTCTTAGTAAGATAAAATAAGTTGACTACAAGTTTCATTTCCAGCTATAAGCTAATATTGTAGTAGTCATATTTGAAAGCATGTTTTTACATACACCAGGCTTAAACTTGATCTTTATTTCTCAGTGTGCATTATAGTGATAGAGTCCACAGAAATGTCCTAGAAACACTGCATTTTGGATAGGACATTGATATAACAAAAGACAGATATCTGTGCTTATAAAAAGATTGCACAAATATTGATCATGCTTCATTGCCCCATTTTGTGATTTATGTGACCAGTGTTTGAAATGTCTTAGGAAGAAAATATTTTGGATTTTTTTTTCCATTTGGTTTAAAACATTCTGTAAAACAATATTACACAAAAATGTGATATCAGCTGTATATTTTTGTTATCTATGGAAAATAAAATATGTACCAGTCATGTTTTTAATTAGGATTTTAGTTTCACTAATTTGTCTCAGTTCAGTTGGATGATCAAATAATGACAGATTTCATTCCTAGGGAAGATCCTGCTATAGAGGAATAGAAGGTGGTTTTTTTTGTATGTGAGTTATTAATATTAGAAATTGATATTTTTCTAAGACATAAATCTATTTTTAGAACATTTTTTAGGCTTTCTGGCAGGAAGCATACATCCATGAGTTTCAGTGCTTCTAGTTCATACACTATTTATTTGATCTAAATTTGCTGCTTATTTATAGCATTAAAAGAATCTTACATGTGCTTTTGTTTCATTCCATTTCCCCTTGTGAGTGTATCTCTGTGTTGAAGCCCTCTTTATTTTATTTGTTCCTGAAGAAAAACACGTATGATAACAATTCTAAGTTAAACAACATTAAATTAGATTTTTTTTCTTTTTCTAAAAGGCCAAAATAGTCTTATGAGGTGCAGTCAATAAAATAAAGACTGTAGTTTGTCTGAAGTCTTACTCTGTCACATAAAAGCCACTGTGGTCCTGCCTTGGTTTCTTCAGTTCAAAGTAGAACTTTTGTTTATTTATGGAACAGAAGTCAATATTTGTTTGTACTTAACCTTTTGACTTAGTTTTTGGAGAACAACATTTGCCAAATTACTGGCAAAGAAGTTGCTGACTGATGCTTTTTACATTGGGATGGAATGATAAGGAAAAGACAAACACAGTGGATGATGTCTGAACACTGAAGCTTTTATGATTTGGAGTTTTCAAGATGGAAATAAAACTCTTTTGTGATACAACAACATCTTGAAAAACTCCTTCAGTTACATTTTCCTCCATTTCCCTGCTAGTGTTAAGTTCTGACTACATAATATTTCTAAACACAGTGCATGTGCTGATAAGCAGCTGCATCTCAGGAGTGCTCATTTGTGTTGTTTTCATATGTGAATGAAATCCCTAAATTAATTGATCAAACCTAGATAGATCAAGGTTAAACAGATGCAAAAGGAGAGTATAGACCAGGATACAGTTTTTGTTGTGCACCATTTGCATATGAAGTGTCTTTCTTCATTTGCCACTGACCATTTTAGTGAGACAGGTCCAGCCTGGCGATATTCAGCAGGGACCTGGCAAAGGCAGAGTTGTCACTGTTGAAGCTTCTGCCCCAGCCCATTGGTGAGCTCTCCTTCAGCTATGTCAATTATCAAGCTGGCCTGGATGAGGACAAGCACACAACTGAAATAGGGAAAATGTTCTCTTTGAGGAGAGGTGCTTTCCGAAGAGGTTCAGTTTTCCATTTGCTGCTTTGACTTCCTCGCTTTTGGTGCGTAAAGTGCTAAAGTTGCAGAGACTTGTTGCTACTTTGAAAGCAAAGGAACTTCTCCTTTAAGGGGTGTCTGAAAGTCTCCTTATCAGCAGAGCTTGGTGAGGAGTCCAGTGTGTGCATAACCCCTGAACCATTACTCATAGAATCTTTGAAAGCATTTTTTAAAGCCCAAGATCTTTGCAAGACAGATATGGCTAAGAAGCAAGACTTTGGGTAGGGAAGGAAGAAGTTTGTCTTCAGCAGGCCAGAGGAACCCTCTAGATCAAGGGCTTCTTTTCCCAACAATGCAAACTGCTACACCTTCAGCTTTTTTATCTCCTAGAAAATGAAATCACTTTTAGGTTATCTTCCCTGAGTAGGCAAGCCAAGATAGCTTTCTGTCCCCCTTTGTGAGTGGACAAAACTCTGTCCAACTGCTGGTGGCTCCTGTTCCTGCCCTCTGAAGCAGATGGTGACAAGGTGCATTTTAACAAAAGCCTGTGTCCATTCTTGTATCATCTCAAGTGCTCCTGATGTGATGAGTGCCGTATGGTCCCTAAGAGAGAAATGCATCCAGGCATCCACTTCAGGTAAGCAGTGGAGTGAACACCATTTGGCCTTGGAAATGTTCTCCTTTCTGAGCTGTTTTTGGGTGTGTGATGCTCTGCACTGCCAATTACCTTTGTGTCAGTCCAACCAATTAAAATCATGGAGATAATAATGAATGCATGGAAAAAAGATGCTGTCTTTACCCCAGTAGCTAACTACATCTACAGTCCAGAAAATCCTGATCTGTACACTTTGCAAGACTCAACAGGATGGAAGTGGTATTTTGAGTAAATTTATTTTCTTATACATTTTCTGTGTTTGGGGTTGGTTTCAGCTTTCTTCACATAATCCAATGTGCCAGCAATGGGGCACTGGAAGCAGCAGCAGGAAGAGCCTATCTGCCTCCACAGCACCCACCGTTTACCTCAGCCCGGGGGTGAAAAGGATGGAGACATGTTCAGTGCAAGCAGAATGTTACCAGGCACTAACTCCTCTGTATAAAGTAAAATTCTTTCACAGCATTTTAACCTCACTTGATATGTAGTTTTGTATAACAGCAAAACCACTTTGTTCTGTGTCATAATTCAACATCACACCTGCTAAAAGCCCTTACTGATGTACAAGTCATTGTCTCTTATACAGTTAGTCTGTGTACTTTCAGTGGGTTTTATTTTTTGGTATATAGAGAAAGGACAAAAAACCGGAGTCTGACCATGAGATGTTTTTTTTATAGAGGGTATCATTTGGGTTAGTTTCTATTGAGACATCAGCTTGCTGCTTCATAAGTTACTGGGGTAAATTTTCTGTGTTCTTTGGTTTCACTTCTTTCTTTCTTTAAAAATGGAGATTCGTTTCTTTAGGAATATTTTAATACAAATTATCTTATTTGAGCACCTCAGCAAACTTTTGGTGTTAGAAAGATTCAAGAGCAGCTTTTTAGGATTACAGATACTTAAGTGAAGGCAATTTTCAATTCACTTCAGTGCAGGATGAGACACCCAGCTGTGACCATGAATAAGAACTGTATCTGTGACCCCGTCTCCACCATTCTTCTTCTTGGAGCCATCTGGTCATGTCTGGTCAGAGATGTCTGATGTGGGCAGGGGGCACAGGGCAGAAGTGAGAAGGCTTCTGAGGAAGGCTGAGAAGCTTTTTTTGCTTCACTGGGAAATATGTTTTCTGGTATCTACTGAGCAATTCTGGGACACTCCTTAGTCACTAATCCCCGTTGTACTTGCTTTGGGGCTGGTCACAGAAGTTGCAGAAGTCTCATCCCTGGACCTGATTGAAGTCAGGTTGGATGATGCTTTGAGTAGCCTGATTTAAAAATATGGAAGTGAGGTTGCTCTGGGTGATCGCTAAAGTTCCCTTCCAACCTAAACCCTTCCCCGATTCTGTGATCCTGGGCCCTGATTATTTTAGCTATGGATAAAGCATAAAAGTTACTTCTAGTTATTGAGAAAGATATTCAGAGTGTAGTTCAGAAACTGGGACAGCTGAATCAGCCACTATGTACGTTTCTCAGTGCATCTGGGAGGAAATGCTTCTCCAAGGAAGTGGCAATACCACAACAGGGCCCCTGCAGAGATCAAGCACCCACTGAGGATATTTATCAGAGCTTTATGTTGCTCTGGAGGTATAAGAGGGATAAAATTCCTTTTCAAGATATTTTTTGTAGTTGTTGATAGTGAAGAACAACATTGTTTTATTCTGTAAAACTATATTTTATATGTGCATTTTTAATTCTCCCTCTTCCTTCTGTTTTCTTAGGGCATTGATTTTTTTTTTCTGCACAAACTGTTGATACTGTGAAAAATCAAATTATAGGTACTTACAGATGAAGAAAGTGGGCATTTTAGTTTTGAAGCTGAAATAATGTAGCAGAACACAATTATTTCTTTTTCCCCAAACAGACAAGTAAAAATTGATGCCAATTTTTCTCTCTGAAGGTTGAATGAAAAAACACTCAGGACGTTTCTTCTTCCATCTTCCCTTTCTTCCACCAAAACCAGGCTCCCTATGAACTCCCCTCCCCCAGTCTTACATCCTGGGAGACCTAGTTTAAATAGCAAATTTTATTCAGAACTGAATAAAATATAAGATCCTAATCATATTTCCCTACAGCCTTTCCTTTTACCCTGAGGGGAGTAAGATTGTGCCTTCTTAAAATGAGAGAATTAATAATACTCCTCTTTCACAGACATGCTGTCAAGAGAGATCTGTTGTGACTCAGAAGTATAGGCTGGCAGGCTGCCCTCTGAGCTCAGGAAGGCATGGCACCATGCCCAGACTCTTTTTCCCTGGGCTTCAGCTTTTTCACATGGCTGTGCAAAAACCAGTCAAGACTTTCTCCTAACCTTGCCTCTCCTGCTGAAGACCCATCTGTACTGCCCAGAGGTTTCTGTTCTGTTCACTTTGACTCACAATTCGCTTCTGCTCCTCGTTGTCAGCTTTGTGCCTGTAGCTGATGCATCTTAACTATCTTACACAGACTGACTCAATTCAGCTCAGCTGTTGGATGGCTTTTCCAACCTCATAATACTTTTTGATGAGCCTCAGGTAGGGGATAGCTAATCCTCTGGATGTTGCTGTAATGATGATCTGACTTACTTTACTATGAGTTCTACCATTCTGGAGAAAGCTAAATTATTGGATGCTTTGTTAACCATACTATATAAATACCTTGAATCAGATTTTTTTAAATGAGTTCAATTTCCTATTAAGTGATTGGATTGTAAGAAGTATCTTGAGATTGTAAGAAGTATCATGAGATGTCTACTTTTCAAATGTGTGTATGAGAGTATTGGGATCTAAACAAAATTCTGGTAAATGATGAACATCCTTCTCTGGAAGGGAATATAGAACAAGGAGCTGTGAATTCCTTCAGCTGTGAAGCTGCTTTAGAATAAGTTTTCCCCTGGATACCTTTTAGCATCACTTGACAACAAAGACTTCAGCAACACAAAACTCTCAAGGAGTTCTTTGCTCTATGTGATATTGGTGCCTTATTATTTATTAAAATAATTTCATAAGAAATAATTAAAATAATTTCATGAGAAAATATCACTATTAACAGTGACCTTTTAAAGACATGATTTTTGTTTTCACTCTAGTAAAAGGAATTAATTTTTCTTGGTGTTCTGTTTCTAATGAAGAAAAAGGAGTAATTGCAAGCAAGGAGGTGACACTAAGGAGGGAGAACACCATGCCATTGACATTTTAGAGTGATCCAAAGTTAATATTCAGTTAACCTGACTGGCAGTGAGAAGGCAGAAATTTTAAATGTAACTTCAGTTTTATTTATTTAATATTCAAAACAAAAAACTGAAAATATTTTACAATATTGAAAGTTGAAATAGCATTATTATCCTCAATCTCTACAGGTGATAACTTTAAAACTCTTATGATCTATGCCATATGATATATTAATATATGAGCTGTGCTCAGTAATTCAAAGAGGAAAATGCAGAAAGCTGATGACAGTTCATGAAGGGGCTGTCATAGACTGTTGAGCCTGCATCATCTAGACCTCATCATCAAGACCTTCCTACCTGATGCTGCCAGTTCTGAAGAGCTTTGTTTCAGCTTTCTGCACCTGTATGGTGTGTCTTGCTAGCTCTAGGCAGGGTACAGAGGCAGGTGACACTGCAGCTACCTCTCCTGATAACATCACTGTGTCAGGAATCACATTTTTATTTGAATTTGTTTGTCTGGAAAGGAAAATCAGAACCAAAGAGAACACAGGCTACTATTCCACTTAAAGACTACTACAAACATGAACTATCTCATGCATGTCACCCTGGGAGAGTTCTGCTAGGGTTTTGACAGCTGCCCTTTTAAAGGTCCTGGAGTCATCATCAACAATTCCCTAATATCATTAGCTTTGCTTGTAGCAGCACCAGTCAAAAAAGTTGTTAAAATGTTTGGCATCATCCCGGAGAGTGTTGAGAACAAGACAGAGTGTCTGCTGTGTGCTTTGCTGTGCTGTGCAACATTAATGTGCCCAAATCCTGGCTGTTGTGTGCAGGTCCAGTTTCACACCCCAGGAAGGGCAGTAGAGGAACAGAGAGGGGCCACTAAATTGATGAAGGGGAAGCAGCTGTCTTTAGGGACTAGAGTTACGGGGAGAAGATGAGTGAAGTTTAACATCATAGGGCTATTACTGGAGCTGTATGGCATTTGAACTTTGGAGGAGATTGGCTTAAAACAGAGGAAAATAACTTTTTTTTTTTTCCTTACTGTAAGAGCTTGTGAATGCAGATAAACTTTTTCTTTTTCCTTACTGTAAGAGCTTGTGAATGCAGATAATGTAACATTATTTGAGAAGAAAGCCAAAAGAAATGGAATATCAGCAAATTAATGGGCAGTAGGCCAACAGATACTGAAAGAAATAGACAGAAGTACACTGTAGTAGTTTTAGATATTTGATGGCCAATGCAGGGGATTTTTTAGGGAATAAGCTAAAGTAGGTGTGAGAAAGGAAGGCAGGAGGCCAAAACAGCTCCTCAGTTGTCAGTGGCAGAGACAAAGTGGTGTGCTAGGTGGTCTGAACTTTTTTTTTGATTTTTTGTTTTGCTTGCTCACAGTGGTCACAAGGGTTTTATGATAAATTTGTTTGGATGAAAAAAAGGGTTTGAAATTAAATACTGCTGAGAGAATATGGTAAGACATAGTGATCTTCCTTTTAACTGCTTAGGAAGATGCCAAGACTTCTTCTAGATGGTTCCTGTGGTGGTAACCTTTTACAATAGTTGAGGAGAGAGGTTTTACAAATTCAGAACTTCCCAACTGGCACAGGAGACTGACATTCATTACAGGCATTTGGGGGGCTTTCACAGACATCATGATTACTCTGCAAGGGAATCTCAGCCTAAAACCTTTCAGCTTAACTCACACACTTTACTGATTCACAAAACCAAATAATGAAGAACTGATATAGCTTTTGGCCAAAATAGCCATTGCCTTTTGTAGTGAAACACAGTGATTTATAAACCTACTGTATTCCAGACACTAAAGGAAATCACCTTAGATTCACTGCTTGCAGACTATATACCTACCTCAAAATATCAATCCTTCTGTTCACGAACAAGCTAGACAAAGAAAGATGGCTGTATGTTAACTTATCAGCAGCTGTGGGCATGCAGTTTCAAGTGATTCAATTGCAGTAGTAAAGAAAGGCATCATCAGCCAAAATCAGTGTATATGCTTCTAGGCTTTCTAAATGCAAAGTAAAATGCATTGGAAGTCAGTGTGAAGGGCTGAAACTGTGCACATACAGCTACCTAGGTGACAAGCATCAGGTTACAATAACTTAATAATTTTGATCACATGTTCATGCCAGAATAAGATACTAATTTATTTTTTGGGGGCTTTTGATGGTTTTCTGCTTGTTTGTGAGGGGGTGGGTTTTTGTTTTGCTTTATTTTTGCTGTGTACCAGAGGCAGCTACCTCTGTCCTACAGTGAACTGTAATGACAATTCACACCGCTGGCCATGAGATGTCTACTTTCAAATGTGTGTATGAGAGTATTGGGTTCTAGACAAAATTCTGGTTAATGTATTCCTTCCCTGGAAGGGAATATAGAACAAGGAGCTGTGAATTCCTTTAGCTGTGGAGCTGCTTAAGAATAGGTTTTCCCCTGGATACCTTTTAGCATCACTTGACAACAAAGACTTCAGCAACAGAAAACTCTAAAGAGGTTCTTTGCTCTATGTGATATTGGTTGAACGAGTGTTTTTGGTGCCTTATTATTGATTAAAATAATTTCATAAGTGGAGGACAGTTGTTTGAAAATAAATCCACAGGTGTTTTTTAAGAGGGAAAAAAAAAAAGTGGTTTGCAGCATTTGAATTCATGGCATATTTCTTCATGTGGAAGAAATATCCCCAGAAATGTGACCAAGTATGGGTGGCTGAAGTGTATGCCTTTGTTAAAATAGACTGTTACAAATGTCTCAGACCAGCGCCCACCCTCCTGGTTTTCAGAGACTTCTTCAGTCATCCTGGGATATTTATGTTCAGGGTGCTTCTTTGGGCTGAGACTATTGGGTCTTTAGGATGAAGATAACTGCTGTGTGTACCGACTGTTTAGCAAAATTTTGTTCAATAAATTTGAAAATTGTTGTCATCAGAGTATATGTGTATGAGAAATTGAAGTCCCAGTGTGATGTGAAGTACCCAGAGAACTGAAAGCCATCATGAACTAGGGATCATCTTTCTTGATCCGTGTTTGGGAGCTCCTGTACAGTAGAAAACAGAGTACAGTCTAGAGCCAACCTCACCTCCCTTTCACTGACTTAAAAAGAAATAGGCTATTGAGGCTACAGATGTTTTCTTTGTATCACTAAGGTAATTTCCTTATTACTATCTCTTTTCTATATTCTTCCTCCCCACACAGCCTAAGTTTTGTTATGACATTTCTGTTGAATGCAATATCTGCATATTTTCCCAATGTGATCATTTGAGTCTATTGAGGTCTGTGTTTTACTTCCAAGTTTTAATGAAGGACAATAAATACATTTTGAAAAAACTAACTGAATAGAATTTTACTTGTGAGACACAGAACTGCAATTCTATCCCTCACTATTTTGTTTTGCTCTCTCCTTTGGGACATGTTTTGAGATATTAACCATCTACCTGGGTTCCATATATAGTAAAAGAATACAATCTATAGTGTCAGTTGAACAGTGAGATTATAACTTTATCTACCTGCTTTAAACCAAGTGCAAAAAGAGCTAGTTTTGGTGATGACACTATTCACTGAGTGCACTGCTATCTTAGTACAAAAAGCCTAATTGTGCATAAGGGTTTTCTAGCTAGCTTTGATGGAGGTTTGTATAATACTTTTATTTTCCAACTTTCCCATGTCTCTTATTCACCAATAGTTATTGGTGAACAATAATAGTAATAACCAAGTTATCACTGGGTTGCTGTAGACAAAAAAAAAAAAATCCTCATTCCTGGTTTGAAAAGGACAGGTTTAAAATTCTTCTTTCCCTATCTGTGTTGTTTTATGCTTAACTTGCTTGAAATCAAAGGAAATGCAAGAAAAAAGGCTTGGGTTATGTAGGAACAAACCTGAAAGCATGTTGAGAGATGCAAAGAAAGAGCAGACAACCAAACCAGATTGTCACTTAAGAAAAGGATACTTTTGAACTTTGAATTCTCCATGCCAAACCATAGGGTGTAGGTAGTACATTGCAGTGGTCTGTGACTGCCATTCTTGTAGGAAACTGGGAAAAGGAGAGATGTGTAAAATAATGAGATGCTGGTTTTAGTAGGAACTAAATAAGTATAACTGAGAGGAAAATAAGGCTCATTTTAGTATTAGCATGAGCATTTTTCATCAAAGTCTTCATAGAGTTATGTTCAGGTATCATTACTATGCATGTGTCTCTGCTGGGAGATGAAGGAGATCCTACAATGTCCTATGTGGGAGCTTGAAACAAGATCAGCGTTTGTGAAGCTGTGGGGAAAAGGAGTTGACCAAGACTGATGTAATACAGTTTGTAGAGGCATTTTACTCCTTCATGAGGGTAAATGAACTTTATCACAAAACCAGCTTTCCAAGGCTGGGGTCAAGCTGGTGGCCAAGGGAAGTGCTGGAAGCAGGACAGCCCCTAACTCCAGGAATTGTTCTCCCTGCCCTGGTTTGCACAGGCTGCACACAGATGGCAGCATCCCCACTGCTGCTCCCACCAGTGAAGGCAGATGGCAATGGGCAGCTCTGCCTGCTCCCAGCCTGAGGGACCTGCTGTCCACTTCACTGCAGCTCTCTGCCATCATTCCTCTTTTTCCTTTCACCTGCATAAAATCTGTTTGCTCGTTTATCATGGAGATGTATTTTGTCCTGCAGACCAGGAAAATGACTGCATGCACTCCTGCAGTTCATACAATTTGGGAGATGGCATTGCCAGTTACACCAGCCACTGCTCACTGCCAAAATGCCAGCTGACAGATGTGTAGCCAGTTGTTTGCTGAATTTTGCCAACGTGGTCTAGACCACTTTTTGTAACTTTTTTTCAAAATGTTTATAAAATAGCCTGTTTGATTGCCTTGTATGACAGGCAACAACCCCTGCAGTTATGTTTGTTAAGGGTATAATGGTGAAGATCTGGGATAGAAGCCACTCGTTAAATAGGGGAAAGCTGCAGTGGAAGCAGGGGAAGATGCTTGCACAGTTCACTTTTCCATATTCACAGCATCTTTTTTTAAAATAAACATCTTACCCTGTTTTATTCTATCTCAGTATTGGATTTGCATTGTGCTTGGACTGTATGTAACTTTTTTTAATATTGCATAGCTATGCTATGTTTGTGTGGTTGTAGCGATCCAATTTCATGGAGTATACAAGATTTGCACAAAAATAATAAAAAACCCACAATTATAACGGAGTGACTTAGGTGTAAGTCCAGAATATTAATTTGAAATAATAGCATAAAACTTAAGTGCAAGAGCCTAAGCAGGCATGAATAAAGCTTCAGTCCTGTGATTATGCCCACTTGGCCCTCAAGGTCTTTTAGCTTCTCAGTCAGTGGATGGCAGCAGCTGGAGCCAGCTACTCTATGCACCAAAATGAGTTATGGCTCTTGAAACTGTCTGCATATCTGAACCTGGCCAGATGCAAGACTAGATTTAGGGAAACATTTAGTAGTCTTGGATTTGATATTCTTATGTGGGTCTATTTCAAAATGAATGAGTATTGCATTGGGTGTATAATTCATGTTAGGTACATCATGTATTAGATTTTTTTTTTAATGTACGCTTTAGAAACTGGGTTTCCTACGCAACTGTGGCCACCTTGTGGATTCTTCAAAAGAAAATTATATCTTATATTATAAAAATAATAGCTAGGACCATTTTGATGATTAAGAACTGTTCTGTTGTGTTGTTCGTCCTGGTTAATAGCTTTCAGTCATCACTTTTTATTGTTAGAAACTAACTATTCTTAGTAAATGTTATTAGTCAATTATTTACTAATTTATTGTTAGTAAATATAAGCAGCAGTACTACTTCTTCTACTAGGACTGTTAAATATATGCTTTCCACTACAAAGTTACCATTTTTCATGAAAAGATGATTGAAATTGGTAAAGTTTAGCTGTGAAGGAGGAGAAAAGAAAAATTTCAGTCATGCTGAATTGGGATTCTTTACCAATTCCCTCACTTCTTAAAAATGGATTTTTGGGAAAGAACACACTGAAGATGGGGTGAGTTGACCCTGTTTGCCTGCTGGATGCCCACCCAACTGCTCTCTCCCTTGCCTTTTTCAACAGGAAATGAAGAAAATAATATAAATCTAGTAGGTCCAGATAAGGGATATCTGTTACCATCATTGGTTAAAACAGAGCAGTAGCATGTCCCACTGATAGCATCTTGCCATGTAAATCCAGTAAAGAAGGCAGATGAAGAAAAACAGGATATTGCCTTTCCAATATTAGCCTGCTTGCCAGCCCTGCTCTGTAGCAACATTTAATTCTATATGAAGAACATCACCAACAGTTGTGAAACTACTTGGCCTGGCAAATGGAGACTCAAGTGGCTCAGGCTGTGCTGCCAGAACAGATTTCTCATGGTGTGAGAGGCTCCCTGAGCTGTCAGAGCTCTGGACACCTGCAGTCAAGAAAATTAGAAGCTTCAGTGTCTCTGGCACTGGTACAGGTTAAGTAATGGGGATGTCCAAAGGGCCTCCTCATGGCTAGCTATTCCAACTCTGGACATGTTGGTACTCAGGACTTCCAGACACCTACTGGGAAATCAGGCAAGATTTCATTTCAGTTCTTTGAAAGGTGGTTCATTAAATCAGGTTAGAATCAGCTGATGGCTCTTTCTGGTGTGACTCTTGTTTTGCCAGAGAGTTTCTCAGCGGCTCCATTTCTGAATGGAGCGGAATGGAGGAGCGAATATTCCTCAAGCTACTCTGAAGTGGCTGCCAAAATAGAGTACTGGAGGAAACAGGTTGGAAGAAGTGACTTGAAGTTATAATAAAGCCTGGTGATTGGACCAGGTGATACATGTGTCATGCATGTTATTCCCTTGTGTCGTTACTTTTCTTAAGGTTGCACAACAGCAATGGGCTGTTATCATATGAGACTGTAGTAATGGAGAACTGTGTCTTGGCAAAGCCAGATGGAAGGCACTTAACTCATCACCAACTCAAATAGAATGCTACAGTCGGGATGCACCAGGAAAAGGCATCCAGGCTTAAAAAAAAAAGAAAAAATTTCAGTGTATTGTAAATTGAAAAAAACCCCAAGCCCAACATTTTTTTCTCCGTTCATTCCTTTTATGACTATCCTGCAATATGGTGTTGTAAACCAGATATTTTTTCTTCTGTTTCTTCATTTTACTTCTGTATGTGCTGCTCTAATTAATTTAGATTCTTATTAATTTTAAAAACACTTGTGGCCCAGAGGTGATTCTGTAACTGCAAAACTACTTTATTCGATTTTAAATCAAAAGACCTTTTTTCCTACCTTTCACACATGAGCCCATCAGCCATAACTGTTACACATTGTATACAACTCTCCTAGAGGATCATTTTATATATTTTTGGATGCCCAAGATTCTTTGTGTTTGCTGACATGTTAAAAAATTCTTCATTGATTATTTTTAATAGATTTTTTAAATGCATTATTATACTTCCTAAAAACTTTTTATTGGTTTTACTTCCTGAATTCTCCTTGAATAAAATTATTTCTTTTTCCTTCTATTGACATTTAGTTAACTCATGAAATATAAATCAGGCTTACACATTTTCCTTGAGTCTTGTTTACAAGGAAGAGCTCAAGATGCAGTGTGATGGCTTAGAGAGCATATCTGCAAGTTGTTTTCACAGTAGAAAGAGAACTTATGTATCAGACTGACAATATATAAATGACAATATTCCATGGAAATGCCCCTTTCTTAAGACTTCTTGACTTTCAATAAGAATTTTAGTTAAGAAAAGAAAAAAGATTTTTTTGGTTTTTGATGCATTTGTGCTCTATACCCAATGATTTTTTTTTAAAGGTTGAAAAGTTAACCTTACAATCATGCCTATACCCAGGTTCTGCTGAATCAAGCAGATGCCATTTACATTACATTACCTGAACTTGAACCTATATCACTGTAAGTAGAAAAACCATGAAGGGGATTCTGCTTAATCAGAACTTTCTTCTGGTAGATCAGTGGTGTGAGATGTGAAGCACTTAACAAATATGCAAACATCCATTAATACCAGGAGAGTTTTCTGCTACAATTTAGCCTTCAAGAAAGTTTGTTATGAACACAGTGCCAAGCAGCCAGCAGTGCTAGGAAGAACATTTGGAGAATGGTGTGAGATTGTAATTGTAACAATATTGCAATCTGCTTCGTGAACAATCCATCATTTGTCTGTGTGTTTTTGTTCCCACTGTTTAATACTGTGGGAGTGTTTCTGTTGCTTTGTTCATTGCACTTTAACACTATGCCAAGTTTTCTGTCATAGTAGTAGTGAACTGTTTCTAATGACTTACCATGGTTTTAACTATGCCGTTATTATCTTTTGTTCAGGAGGTTTTGGAGTTTTGGGTCCAGCACTGAATACTTGGGGCTTTATTCTTCTCTCTAGAGCACTGTGGTCAGGAGCATAAAGATATTGGCAATTAAGTGGAAAAACTCAAAACAGTCTGCTAAGGCAGGACATGTACTAGCACAATGTGCTTGAAATAACTTGGTTTTTTTTTGAGGGGAGGAGGCAAGAGGAGTATATCCCTCCCACCTTTGAATTGCGTGGCTTTAAAGGGAGGCAGATCAAGTGCTCTGAGGAGGAATCTCTAGAGGTTACTCAGTAGCAGTAAGAGAGATCATTTAAGGTTTAGGAAAAGCTTTGAAAACAGCTGGAGATAAGGTAAGTATCAGGTAAAGAATGAGTGCCTGCAATGTTTTTGTTTTTTCTTAGACTAATGGCCCCAGCTGGAGCTAAATGGGCTGAATAGATCAATACAGTGACAGTGTTTTGGGGAAACCTGTGTTTCCTGAGAAGAAGTAAGGATAATTATGAGAGGTTGGGGGATAACGATTCTTCTAATTTGTCAGAGCATACTTTTTCTTGTGTGGGTTGCTCAGAATACAAATTTTTGATGAAAATTGTCCTCTGAAGTTGTTCTTCAATAGAATTTTCTCAGAAGCATTATTAAGATAATCCCTGAGACTGCCTCAGAGCACTTAACTCTGAGCTTCTGCTGCAAGTGTAACTCCTATGTAGAAGCTTGTGTAAGTACTTCAATTTTGTGGAAGATGACTAAGGTGCAATGAAATGACTTGCCTGAAGTCATTCAGAGGGTTTGCAGCCCTTTGAAGGAATTAGAGTATTTAAAGTGTAGAGAGACCAAGTCTAGTTGGAACTCCGTTACTCTTGTGCTGCATGTTGCTGGTAGTCTGTAATTGAGGTGCTGGCTAAAGCAGGCTTCTGGGAGTGTGTCCTGATGAATAAAACAAGGATGGCCAGTTTAGTCTCAGGCAAAAAAGGAACTGCATTTAATAGAGTTGGACCCTCAGATGATGTTTCCTGAAAAAGCAAGCGCTGTGGAAAATACATTCCCAATCCTGAAGTTAATTTAAAGGGGAGCTTTCAAACAAATAGGATCTCCTTTAGAAACATTGAGGTGGCAATTTCTAAGATATTATCCAGAGGAACTGATCTTAGAGGATGCATTTAAATGTACAGGAGTGTAAAAATTTTTATGCTGGTCCCGAGAGAAGTCTTTTGCTCAAAATTTTAGGTGTATAATCTTTCCTCCAGAAGTACATGCTTTTTGGATGTAAGGCAAATACCAGCCTGGGAGCAAAGTAGTTTTCTGTAAAATTGTCAGTGGAGAATAAAATGTATGTAATTTATATAAACTGCTTAAATTCCTGTCCACTGAAATGTGGCTGAAGACGGGACATGAATCAATTTGGACCTCAGGTGTACTTGTGCCACTTTGGATTCTTACTTTTACAGGAGAATTGATCAGTGAAAACCAGCATGACAATAATAAAGGTCTCAGTCAGACTGTGGAGTCAGATGTTGATCCTTATTTATCATTGTTAAATAACAGAATGGAAGCAGTGAAGCACAAATTCTCAGCAGAATACTTTTTTTTTTTTTTGACAGCCGAAAGAAAGATGCCTGTGCCATTAGAAATTGATGCTGCAGTCCCTAGAAACTTGATGGGGTTTTATGTGAAAAACAGAAAAGGGAAAAAATAAAAGATGTCTCTGGCTTGGAATCCCAGATCTTGTGACCATATAATCAAAATGATGCTCTCTGTAATTGCAAAACTGGGATTGAAACAGCAGTGGGATGGCATTAAGTCATCTTTTTGTCTCAGTACTCTCTAACTTTGTCTCACCTGGGTGCGCCTACATATCTTTGGATTTAGCTGTCCTCACAAGCACTTTGGCTGTGAGGAAAGATTGGGTGGAAAGGAACAAAGGTGCAACGAGGCATGGCTTGTCAAGCTGTTGATGTTGTACTTAAGTGAATACTCTGCTGTTGTAATAGGCCTACAGTTCTGCTCTCTTAATTTTTTTGTTTAGTGACCTGGCCACAATACACTGTCATTCCCATGCAGGCAATGGTCTTGAGTTTATTCCAGAGGGCAAGGATTATTGTACACTCAGGTTTTACTCCATTGCATAGCAATGATTTGGCAGAGGTGTCTGCCCAGACCCAAGTGCCATGACATGCTTTGATATTCTGCAGTTCTGACATAGTTTATTTGCTTTAAAAATTTAATCATTCCCTAGTACTTGAATCTTGTCTGTTGCCTATGATTAAGAAAAGAAGGGGCAATGGTAACTGTGGAAGAGAAGCACAGACAGTAAGACCCTTGTTCATTTGTTGGATTCTTTCTCTGGAGCTGTTGTGAGAAAGTTTTTCTTGGGAGTTTTGGATGATTGAACAATAGAAGCTAATGTGGGGGGGGGGAGGGAGGGAGGAGAGTGAGGAGTGAGTTACACTGTGTACTGTTAAATTACAGTGGAAACTCTCAGGAAGGAAGATTTTTAAGTTGCTCCCTCCAAATTTCTTTTTATTTTCCCTGTAAAAGTGCTATGCTGTTTCTTTACTAATCGGACTAGGTCACATCCTAGGTCATCAGCTTTCCACAAGCTTTCTTTTGTCACCAACACTCATATATCCCAAGTTCTTCTGGCTAGTTAAAGGCTTAATCAACTGTGTTTCATGAGTTTAAGGATATTTAACTTTGACTATTACAGTTTTGCAATCATCTTATCAAGATATCCTGTACTAAGTAAACTTGAGACCCAGACCTCATGTCAGCATACAAAAAGCAGTCAGTCTTTATTTTATACCCCATTTTTCTACTATGCAAGGTCAGTTTCTGTTTTCCCTATTAAGATTAAACTGGTTTATACTATTTGGAAAGAAAACAATCAAAGTTTCATATAATTAATTTGTTTCCAGTATTCATATTCTCCTCTGTTTGCTTGGAGGTCAAAAGAGGGCTATGAAGAGCTGTGCCTTTAAAGTGGCTTTTATTAGAGCTAATTAGGATATGTTATTGTCTTGTACAGAGGCTTTTGAGTACAATTCAGCTGTAATCTAGGCACTGCATCAATTCTATCAGGTTTGCTGTCTTAGAGTAACTATTGGCACGTAAAAAATTATAGTAAATACTCTTTCCTGTTGCCTATAGTTTTCTTTTAAGCACCTATAGTAGACATTATAAAATGCAGGCTAAACTGTCCATGCCCTTTTCCTTTCATTTTCCTTTTGTGTGTGACAAATGAATGCTACTTCCATGATTTCTTCTTCCAAAGGTACACTAGGATTCTTTCAGTCTTTGTTAGAAGCCAATAGGGAGTGTTTCACTCCCAAGCAAGGCACTTGGGCTCCTAGTTTTGAAAGAGGAAAAACAGATTTAAAGATGCTTCCCATAAGCTTGTCTGCTGCCATTTTCCATGGCAATTCATTAGCTGCTGGAAAAATGTAAATGGGCCCTTTGGAGCTATTATTCTGACAGCCTTATGCTGGAGTTTTGTCTTAGAAGTCCTACACAATGTAAAGTTATCTTACATGGATGTTGTTTGGCATATTTTAAGACTTTATGTTTGCTTTCTATGTTAATAATACTTGTAGAAAAATAGCAGAGAAAAAGGACATTTTTCAGATTTTTGGCAAACACTTTCCTCCATTTTCTTTGCTTTAGATAGCAAGCTGAAAAGCTTGTTTTGTTACATTGGCTTTTGATGTTCATTGTTATTTAATAAATTCACATCTAGATGAGTAATTTTGTATGTAACTGGATTTTTAAGCTCATAAAAGAATATTTTTTCGTAGTTATAAAACTGTGGACCAGTAATACAGTACATGCAAGTTTTACTACTGTGTAAACAGAAAGAGCTTTGAAGTAAGACTGTTTCTGCAAGACTGTTTTTAATGAGGGATAAGATTTATGTTTTTGGGTTATTTTTTTTTCCAAATCAAGGATCTCTTGCCTGTTCTATTACTTTATCTTCCTGTGATGGCACTTCTCAAAGGAAATGTGATTACCTGCGTATTTCAGTCACCTTAAAGAGTTAGTTCATCTCCTGGTCCTTTTTTTTTTTTTTTTTGTGGACATCTAATGCAGGTACAATTGTGTTTGCAGTGTTCTTCATGCTATAGCTCAGTCTGTAACATGAAAAAAGTGGCTCTCACAGCCATGTTTTCAAAGCCAAAACTTCTTTCTCTTCTTCTTTCGGCACAATTGAACAAAAAAAAAAAAATAGTATCTTCTCATTAATGAAAAGTGTTAGAACTTTCCTCTTTCAAAATATCACAGTGTGACTGTAGAATGCTGTGAAACTGTCACTGGGGCAGTCCATGGGTCATGCTGGGTGTCTTTGTTTTGTTTTATTTTTAAATCCTCTTTTCTTTTGAGTACTCTTGACTTTGGTCTATGTTTTGGTTTTTTTTTTTTTGTTTTTTTTTTTAACAAGATTCAAGCATTGGACTCTTTCTTTCAAGCTAAGCCAGGAAAGTAGTTCCCAATGGGAATATTTGTGTTCTGTTTAAATCTACTCACCCAGAACACAGTAAGCAGGTCACTTCTAATCCAATATTTTTTTTCAGAGTGTTGTGATGTTCATAGTAGGCTCATACCAGTGCTTCAACATTGTATCATAAAGAAACAAACAAACTCAAAATAATAAAATACCCACAAACACATACAAGAGCATAATATATTTTTAATGGATGAATATTTCTTATATAAGGGAGAAGTATTGAAGTGTGCCATTCTCAAACAACTCCATTCTGATTAGAGTCATACCTTGTTGCTCAAGTTGTATTTAAGGAGAAATCACGCACCTTGGTTTCTTAGCTGCTGTGTTTCCATCCTGCCAAGTACTTCTGCAACACCTAAATCATAAGCTGTTAATTCAGTATGGCCTTCCTGTTAATATTTGATCTTATCCAGAGAACATTTTGTTAATTTGGAGGGTATCCCAAAGCGAGAGAAAAAAAAAAGAGAGCACTGATTTTTATTTCTTGTTCCTCACCTTTTCTACTTTTCTAGTCTTACCCTTCACTGCTGCTGTTTGCAGTCTGTGACACTGGAAGATTTAGGAGGGTTAAATGATCGCTATACTTTGAAGCAATGTGGGAATTTTTCTTCATTTCCAGAATAACCTTTCAGACCCTTGGGAGTGGCAGTCAGTCGTCAGGAGAGCAGGGGATGGTGCAGTATCAGGCAAGGGAAGGAGGCGAGCACCAGGCTGCCCAGTGGATGCAGGGTGTCCCAGGGGTGCTGGGCACCAGCTTTGTGAGTGAGGCCTGGGAGAGTGTGAGTGGGGCAAGGTTGGCTTCTGGGCAAGTGGAGAGCAGTGGTGCTGGAGCAGGTGCCAAAGCAGCTGCTGATGTTGCAGGGAGCTGAAGGCCCTGGCCTCCATATGTAGTCAGATACAAAGCATTTCAATGAGAGTCATAAAAAATATGAGTCCTAAGAGGCCTGAACATGCATCTGGGTATTTCTTTTGTGGAATTCAGAATTGGTTAGGTATGAGTATGGTCCCAGTTCTTCCCTCCACTGATTTGTATACCTTTGTCATGGTTTCTGCTTGGTCCAGCTGAACAGAAAGCCAAGTCTTGACATTTACACCCTACATGTTTCTTTGTACAAATCTAGAGTAGGAGAAGTTAGAATTATGCAGGGAAGTGAATTGAAGCATACAGTTACATTATATGATGGTCCCCTAAGGATTGAGATAATTGAACAACTTTTCCCCAAAACTGAGGATTTTAGCATTTATTTCTGTGGTGCTGCAACACCCTCAGGAGTGTTGCCTGGGGGTCCTTGAGGGCAGTCATCTGTAGATGTAACCTGCCTCCTAGGAATTGCACTTAAGGATACTATTTAGTGCGTGTCATGAAAGAGTTTCAGTGCACCTCTAGTTAACAGCACCTTGCAGAGGACACTTGGCAGAAGAAAGTATAGATTTTGTGTTTTCTGCAGCATCCAGTTGGTCAGTGTGTCAGGATAGAGTTGGTGGTGATGATAGTGAAAAGAAACAACTCACAGTCTTTTATTTTGGGGCTGTTGCAGTACAAGCTATAATGTCTTCTGCACTGGGGAATTGGGGATTTGTAAGAATGGCTATGTGAGAGTGATGTGATTACTGGGTACCAAGTGATTATAACTAGGCACTGATGTGAAATAGGAAGCAGTCTCAAGAGCACTCTAGAAGTAAATATAAAGCAGGTCATTGTAGGAATATTTTAATGTGGTAATACCATGAGGTTTTCTCCTGCTGGTGCTGTTTTGGAGAGGGGGATCAAGGAGACTGTTTCTCAGCATCCTAGATGTTTTGAACAGAATTTACCTGCTGTGAATCCAAATATTCAATATATGCTATAATGATCCTTTAATTTGAGTGTGATGACTGTGTAATGCTGACAGTAGCTTAAGTAGGTAACCCAAAGGAACCTCTGTAAAGATTTCATCATGATTAACTCATTTGTCATTAACTGCGGTATAGAATTAATGTGGATTGAGAATTACATTGCAATTTACCATACACAAGATGGAAAATAGCTAGTAAGCCATCTGACAAGGAATATCTATCACTGCATGAGAATTAAAATCAGCAAAGCAAATGACATGACTTGTTATAGCTGCTGACCTACCGTAGGTCCTGTCAAGCGTCTCCGAAGCATGATAATTCCAGTGCAAACATAAGTGTGTGTGGTTCTGCATTATGTATAGTTCTAAATCACCCCTCCCACATATTAAAAATACTTGAATAGTTAACTCACTAGCAGTAGAGTTTCGACTGCTGTTTGCCATGGCAGCTGTTTGGCAACTGGCTCTATAGCAGGGATGAAACAGCCGGCTTCTGGAAGGTTGGCAGCAGGTCCTGGCAAAGAAAATGAGCTAAAAAGGGGCAATGACCATGTCAGCTGAGAAGATCCCACGTGCTAAATCCTCATAGCTGTGCAGTAGTTAACACTTGGTGTCTGTCGGCTGAAGGAGTGAAAAATGCAGGTTAATTTTTTAGAAACAGGCAGCGGCCCAAAGTTGATTTGATTTTGAGCATGTAACAGTTGGAAGAAGCTGCTCTGCTGTGGTTTAAGATTTTTATGTTCAGTTTCACTGTTTTGCCCTTTGGACTTGGTTATATCTAGCACACTGTCAAGTCTTTGGACACCCAACACATCAGGGTAAAAGGCTGCTCTCCCATCCGTGCTTGCAGTCTTCCATACCCTGTGGCTTTCATCACTTCTTGAGGCCCCATTTGAAATGGATATGATTACCAGTGTTTAATAATAATCAACTTTTGTGGTGCTGGAGTATATTTTTTTCGTTCTTCTGCTACTTTTTGTTTGCTCTTTCTGAATATTCTTTCATGAAAGCAGGAGGATCTTTTCATAACCTTGAACATACTTTTGGAGGCCCATGTATGTGGAGACATCATTACCAGCCAAAAATAAAATTTTAATGGGTGTGCAAACAGACTGCAAACTTAAGCATCTGATTGGGTACAGTGTGAAAAAAGGCCTTAGGCAGCTTGCAGAAGGAATATGTACATGCTCCCAAGTTTCAATTAAACCCTGTCTCTGATTTTGCAGTGATTTTCATTTGAATGTGTGATTTCACTTGAGTCTGAAAGTGATATAAGTCTGAAAATAAGCATGTTATCTTCTAGTTTGAACAGACTTGAATGCTTTGTGTAAGAAAATGCCATAGGGATTCACATACTTATTATCCTGTTCAGGTAATGAGAAAGAGTAGGAAAAATCAGCAGGCCAGAGATTATTTCTCAGAGCACAAAGTGACTACCAAAGTTTTTTTATTTCCTTGATAGACATGAATGCTAAAAAGTTGGACTTTGGATACTTTAACAAAAATGATCACTAGATTTTGAAAAGGAGAGAAACCCAAGCCACATTACAGTGAAGATAGGTCCATTTTGCACCATCCTGTAGAAAAGGATCTTTTTTCCTGGGAAAAGAGCCTTTGACTGTGATGCTTGTACCCTAAATGGGAGAGGGGTGGTAGTTGTAGGCTGTAGTGAATTGTAGTAAAAAAGGAAGAATCTGATTGTCAGACAGTTTTCCAAATTGTTTTTGTGTATTGGTCTTGGCATAATTTCCTCTTTTTCCATTGAATGAAGAATAAAAGTATTATTCACACAAACAGAATTTCTTTGCTACTCTGTCATGATCTTCCATCTTTTTCTCAGTGGAAATTTTTCACTGGTGGAAAGCAGTGGCTGCAGAAAGGGACCTGGGGTTCCTGGTCATTGGCAAGCTGAACATGAGCCAGCAGTGCCCTGACAGCCAGGAGAGCCAACCCTGTCTGGGGGCATCAGGCACAGCATGGCCAGCTGGGCAAGGGAGGGGATTGTCCCCTCTGCTCTGAGCTGGGGCAGCCTCACCTCGAGTGCTGGGGGCAGTTTTGGGTGCCACAATATAAAAAGATATTGAACTGTTGGAGAGTGGCCAAAGAAGGGTAACAAGGATGGTGAAGGGCCTTGAGGGGAAGCTGTGTGAGGAGTGGCTGAGGTCACTTGGTCTGTTCAGCCTGGAGAAGAGGAGACTGAGGGGAGACCTCATTGCAGTCACAGCTTTCTCCTGAGGGAAAGTGCAGGGACAGGCACTGATCTCTTCTCTGTGGTAATCAGCAACAGGACCCAAGGGAATGGCTTGGAGTTGTGTCAAGGGGGATTTAAGTTGGATATTAGAAAAAGGTTCTCCACCC
This sequence comes from Melozone crissalis, assembly GCF_028551555.1. Classification (NCBI taxonomy): domain Eukaryota; kingdom Metazoa; phylum Chordata; class Aves; order Passeriformes; family Passerellidae; genus Melozone; species Melozone crissalis. Next base: position 52,015,293 of record NW_026535791.1, on the reverse strand, counting down.
ACAGTATGATTGGGTGCTGGAACAGTTTCCCCAGGGCAGTGGTTACAGCACCAAGCCTGAAGGAGTTCAAGTGTTTGGATAATGCTCTCAGGCACAGGGTGTGATTCTTGAGGATGTGGCTGTACAGAGCCAGGAGTTTGACTTGATGGTCCTTGAGAATCCCTTCCAACTCAGCCTATTCTGTGATTCAGTGATGCTGTTAGGGATACAGTATGGATGTTTAATACAATATTTAGCTTGGATGAGATTTAATAATACATTGGAACTTCTATTTTCCACAAAATTCTTCTAAGAAAAAGGGCACCTTTCAGAAGCAAGCCTTCCACATAGGGGATAAAATTACTTAGGAATAAGATCATTTGTTCAGTTTCTGTAGGAAGCTTCAAGCTCAAGACTAAGTTTCTTGGCTCAGCCCTGTCTGCTTACTCTCCCAGGCCACTTGCTCATTGTCATGTCTAGTGGGAGTCAGTCTTGGGAGCCAGGACGTCCAGCACAGGGAATTCTTGAAACAGTGACCTGCAAGATGCCTCTGTGGGAGGGCTTTCCTGGAACTGCAGTCACTAGAGACCTCAGGATTCATGATGTGGAGGCAGTCCAGATGGGAGGACTGCCTGGAGACACTGCAGGCTTTGTTCCCTTTCAGGTCACCAGCCAAGCTGGCAGGAAACCTGGCAGGCTTTTGATAGGACTTGCCCCTCTTGCAGCCAAGTCATATATTGATCATTACCCTGTTGTCTGTGCTGGTGTTGTGTTGTGTTTTGACCAGGAAATCTATTTTGGGACTTGAAATCCTTTCCTAAAAAGAGGTTCCTTTCTATATGGAAGTTTCTGGAAAATTTTCCGGTTTTTGTGAATTGGCATTGTACCCAAATCCTACCAGACTCCTTTTTATCCTGTTCCTAAAATGGATATATAAATGACCATCACCTACAGTTCCCAGTAAGGAAAGGCCATTTTCAAAAACTCACTTCTGAACAATCTGGAAATTAGGCAGAAAGTAATCTCTGGTCTGCTGCTGTCTGTACAGATGTGTCTGTCTGACAACAAAGTACTGACCTTTCCTGGTGAGGCTTCTTTCTTATGCTACCTTAAATTTTCATACAAAAAGCAGCCCTCAATTTTCTTAATTTGACTTTCATATCTACTTTCCCCTCCACTTCTGTGTATTTATAGTGTTACACACAGGGTCACCCTTTTTTTTTTTCTAAGACTTAACACTACTTCTACTTGAAGTTAGAAGTCAGACCTCTAGTTGTATAAACAGTCTCCAAGACATGAATTTCAGGAGAGCCACAGACTTGGGTTTTTTTGTTTGTTTTCATGAGTGCTAATGAAATTTTAAAGGTGATAAAAAGTCCATTAACTTTGGGGTTGGCCCAAATATGAGACTGCCAGGGACTGATATTTTCCTTTTGTGAAATTGTCTTTATAGAGGTGGCTTCTAGCCCAAAAGCAAACCATATGTGATGCTTAGTGGTACTGTGATGGTTGCTAGAATGGATGTTGGAAATGGATTTTGTTGATTGCCAGGGGGAAAAAACACCTAACTGACATGTAACTAAAACTTGTGCTGCTGCAAAAAAATCGTGATTGGCAACATGTTTTAAACAAACTCCATAAAAATCAATATTTGACAATGAAAATTTGTTTATGTGAGCAAGTCCTTACTATGCCAGAGAGATTAACATTAAGACATTAGAAATTGTTTTGGAAGCTATATTTAAATCCATTCTTACTTCCTTCTTAATCTTTACCTTATATACACTTTGTAATGAGGAATCAGGATTCTGGTTTTTGTGGATTTCTTTTTTTTTTTTTACTGCATTCCTAGAGAATGTCTATCTATATAGATATTGCTTCTGTCTTGATTTTTATATTCCATTTAAATAATTTCTTGCTGTCTTTTAGACCACATACAAGTATTACCAGGATCAAGAATCACTTTCTTGCCAACATAGCCAGCAAAGGTTTGAATGTACAGTCTCATAAATTAGTTTATAAACCTCTTTCGAATTGGGCAGATGGACATTACTGTTTTACTTTGTTAAATGTATTTTTAGGTTTTTTCAGTGGTTTGCTTGTGGGCAGCCTAAAATCTCTGCAGTGCTTCTTTAACTGTAACTGAGCTCATTCCTCTTGGATTTATTTTTAATTACAATTTTCTGAGCAGCATAGTGGCATGAAAGAGCTTGTGCTGCAGATTTTCTTGTCAGACTTTAAGAAAAGCATGTGCCTTGGAAAACTGACCAAATGCTGTAAATTCCCTCTGTGCTGTTTCTATTCATATCTTTATTGCCCTTGAGCTCAGGAGAACATCCTTCTATGAGCCCACCTGCCAACAGCTTCAGTCTGCTAAGACAGTTTTGGGTGGTCTTGGGAATGCTGAAGTAACCTTCAGAGCACCCTTCCAGAAATACCTAGTGCAGCAGCTCTACTGATTTGGCAAGTCTCAGGCTTTGAAGAGCAAAAGCACACTCCTAGTCCCTCTCCCATTTTCCCTTTTGTGGTGCGTGTATTTCAGAATTTAGCAGCATCAGTCTCCCTCTGTCCTAGGAATGGATTTCCTCTACCAGACTCTGCTGGTGCTATTACATTTGCCATGTTTGCCTGGTGCACAGGATCCCAGAACTGAAGAAAGGCCATGACTTAGGGCAGGTACCAGAAGGCAAAATACATTAAGTATGTCACAGCTACCATCGCCAATCACCACAGAGTCCAGGCCACACATTCACATTTTCTTGATAAAATGAAGACTTTGTTCTTCCTTTTGAGGTTATAACACCTTTGGGAACACATTTTCTATCATTTAACACAATCATTTCTATCTCCCTCACTGAGACAATGTTACTGGTCAGGAAAGGTGATGGGAAAGGACTTGAGGAAAAATGTACTAAATGCCTCAAGATGACATCCAGGCAGTAACCAAGTCAGTAACCAACCTCATCACCCTGTCTTGCATCCTGGGTGTAAAACAATTTTGGGTGTCATTTGCAGAGACTCATATGGTCTGGAAAGGTGGTTTCACAATGTGTTTCAGGTGGCTGTCACCTGTACCAAGCGTAGCAAGTGGAAGAGTGTAACTGCTGTGAATGCACATAATCTGTTCCATGAAGCATCAAGGTTGTGCCCTGTGCACATCTGGAGACCAAGTTGTTCATCTAACCCCATAGATCTCTATATTCTCAGACCAAGAGTAGGTTCTCCATCTCAGGAACCTTTTGTCTACCTTAGATACCAGTTTCCCAATCCAAGTTGTGTCTTTCTCCAAACTCTTTAGTCCTGTGCTAGATCTCAGCACCCTAATCTTAAGATAACTTTTAATTTTACATACCCCTAATGACAGTATCTGTGGTTGCTAAGCTTGCATAATAGGAGTGGAACTGTGCTCAGTGAGACATTTGAGAAACCTTGACTCGATCTAACACCCACTAGTCAGTGGAAACATTTTCATGACGCTTTACTTGACACTGACTCAGGCTTTTAGTAATTATGTTTTAAAACAAAATGTCTATTTAAAAATTCAGTAAGTCACAGGGTTATGTTGTAGGAGTTGCTGTTTGTTCTACCAAAAAGTTAAATGTTTTCACTTTAAGACCAATTATCTAGAATAATTTGTACACTGTACAGCTAGTGTCCTGGTGATATCTCTGTCCTTTTGATTACAGAGACTGACCTTGCTCCCCTCACAACCCCAGATCTCTCATTATATCTATGGGAATTTCACACTAGAAACTGAACACAATAAGGCCATTCTTGAATATACATTCCATTGTAGTTCTTTGGCTGTAAAGAGATTTTCATTAAAAAAAACAAGCAAATAAATAAGAAACTGTTTTTATAAGAGCAAATAGTGATGATTAATTTGATCTGTAAAACAACTTCTCAAGATTTTTTGTGTAATACAGGCTGTACCTAATCCCCTGAGCAGTACATGTTAGCATTCTTGCCTTATGTTTGCTGCTATGACTTATTGGATTTACTATTATCCTGACTCCAGTCTACTATACATAGCAATTCTAGGCATGATTTCCAAGGTAATATACTCCAAATGAAATAATTGCCCATGTGTTTTCAGTATATGAACTTTTCTTTAAAATTTTTGCTGTTATTGCATATTCTAATAAGATATTCTTACAGAGAACAAGCTAAAAACAACTCCTTCACTTTTACAAAAATGGCATCCTAGAAAGTCTGAATTTAATGATCTGAGGTAGAGAATCTTTCCCAATACATGGACCCACTATAGACAGGATTACTCAAAAGCCTTTTCTACTCTTTGCAGACACATCTCTTTCTCTTTAATGGCCTGATCCCAGTTCTGATGAAGTGTATTAAAAACAAATTTTCACCCATATGCCTTTTTCTCCTTTATTCTCAGAATTTTGCACATCTTTCTTTCCTTCTTGGATCTTTTCTTATGCTCTCTGAGCACCATTCATAATTCTTATCAAGGGTTGCTAATAATCTCCTAGTCAGGTAGGAAAGTCTCTCTCTGATATCCTTGCCCTGTCCTTCAGATTATGAACATTTCCTTTGTTCATGTGGTAATGACTTCTATCCCATCAGATAAAACATTCTTCCTCAACACTGTAAACAACAATAATTCATGAAAGCAAATTAATTTATGCAGGTTTAAAGATATTGGCGATGTCAGACATGAGGTGAAAATAAATGAAATGCAAATGTACTGGTTTTTATGGTGGTTTGTGTTTTTCTCCCAGTATTTGTGAATTGAAGGGAGCTAAGCATGTGAGCAATAAGCAGGGGATGCTGAATGGAAGAGTGTTGTTTCCAGAAGGAGATGGCTTCAGCTCTTACATTTAAGAACATAGAAGCAGTGTTACTTCTGTTATCAGCTGGACTCATGCCTGGTGCTTTCTGTACAAAATGGAATATAGCAAATAATCTGAACTTCATGTTATAAAATATTTAAATTTTTACAGCAATGGGTAAAACATACCTAATATTTTAGATTTGTGGCAAGAAAGTGATGGTGGTAATCCACTGACACAGCTGTTTGTATATTTTATAGGAACAGATCATATATTGGACCCATGAAGTGAGTTTTGAAATAGGAAATGATTTTTTAATTAATTTTAAAATAAAAAGAATAAAGCTAGAAAATCAAGTTACACAATTTAAAGGTGTTTTCTTTGATTTCATACATAAGGGATATTGCTTAAGAACACTTGGGTGTTTAACAAACCTGTATTTTCAGAAAATTAAAGCTTCTTCAAAGCTTCAAGCTGTTCAGATATTCAAAAGTATTATTGAAGCTGATTGGATGATTGGAACCCCATTTTTTCTGTAAATTTATAGGTGTTTATGCTTTTCATGTTTTGTGCCTGTCCTTGTGATTATGATTTTCGTGTTTTGTGCCAAGGTTATTGTGGAGTGAGATATTCCCACTGACAACATTTCTCATATTACTGCAAATGGTCATACCTGCACCAGGAGAAGCTGTACTCAATTCACAGCAGTCTTCTCTATGAAGAAGTAAATAACTTTTTATTGGTCTGTGTTCTTCCTTCATGGTCAAACAGATTAAAGGGCTTGAAGATGGATTCATCTGGTGCCTCATCCGTAGGTATGGTTGTTAATATTTCTCAGATGATTTTTTATACAGCTTTTTCAGTGAAACATGAAGGACAGGATGGGACCGGACAGTAAAATTTCTCTAAACATTTTGCATTGTTCCTTAAGGATAGAAGCAAAAAATTTCATCATAAATTCTGTGGAAGACGCATGAAGAGACGTGTAAGTTTCAGAGAACGGGTGAGAAAGATTATGCCACCAAAAAGTTTCAAGCTCAGTATGCTTTTCCTGTGGATCGGATCATATCCATGAAATGAAAAATACCAATCATGGTAAGAGAGACATATAATAATTAAAATAATAATTTAAAATTCCACTTAATTTCAGGGTAACTACTTTTTTTTTTTTTTCCAGTCATGTGGCTAATACAGGAGAGAAATTTTCAGTGGATTAGCATCATCACAAATTTTTGGGTACACCTTTCCATTGCTTATGATTTATATATTAACTTCTGTGATTACCAATATGTCTTCTATATGTAGCTCTCTATTAATTTTTTTGCTGTCAGCTTCTTGAAAATAATGTCCTGTTGATAATATTTGATCCCTGTAAAATGTAATTTAATTCTTCAGTACTCCTCTTGAAATCCCCATATATTTTAACACCACTTTCATGTAAAACTTTGATGTCAGTTATTTGTTTTGCAAAGCCAACCCTTGATATGTAAATCTTATTTGTGAACCATCTGTCCTTCATCTCGCAACTATAGTTAAATCATAGATCATCTGAAAAAAACTAAGATTTCCTTACCTAGCTTATCCACAGAGAAGCTGCAATGCCATAGAGAATCTTTTCTGCCTTTCAAAACTTCAGTATTGTCATAGTTAAATTGTCTTCCTTGATGGGTTATTATTCCTTTCAGATGTAGATCTAAACAGAAACTGAAAGAAATATAGTCTAGCTCCCACACTGATTTTCTTCTTGAATACTTCATACTCTATAAAAATGAACACTGATGTTCTTTGTGGTGTTCCTACAGGGAAATAAGTACAATTGGGTCATCCAAGAGCAGTAGATGGACCATGACATTACCTATTCAAACAGTAGCCTGTGTGTATTTGCCAGCAAATCCTCTCTACACAACAAACCTACTGTTTGAGCAAGTTACACAAGAGATTTTGTCCTCAGGTTTTGTTTAAGAGCTTCCTTGTAATTTATGTGTATGAATATTTATAAAAAGGCCCAAAGAGATACAGGAAATGTGCTGTAGAGATGCTCATTTTTAGAAGAGCATGTTATTAACTTAACATTGCAATCTGCAGGAATATTCCATGAATGACCTTGGTACGTAGCCACACAGTGAGCAGCCAAAACAGCTAAGCACAAGTGTTGTGTTCCTTACCAGGGATGAGCTGCCTCCTTCTTTGGCTAAGAAGGATACTAAGATGAAAATAAAACTAAAAACTCAGTGACATCAAACCACTGAAAGATCAGACATCAGGCATCAAGGTCAGGGATTCTGGAAGACTTTAAGAGACATTTTGGAAAATGAAGCTTGGAAAAGGAAATGCTATTAACTTGTAGGCAGTCTCATGCAAAGTCAAAGACTTTGTCTCAGGCTGATGCATGTCAAAGCAGCATTTTCTTCACCTTACTGCTGTCAAATATCTGGTGTTCTCTCTCCCAGATTTTCACTGGAGAGAAAAAAAATAATCCAATCAGGATAGAAACTGCTGCTGCAGCTCTCCAGCTGTGGCACTGCTGTGCTTTCCAGCTCTGATCTCATTTCAGTCAGGCACAGCTCAGCTCTGCCCCTCCTTGTCCACCAAGGCTCTTTTGCAGTCACTCAGGCTTGCCTATTCCTAAGTTCCAGCCTTCCACTGTCCACAGAGGTGTCTGGTAGGGACAGGAGTCTGCTCCTCTGTCTTTCAGCTAGATTCCCATCAAACATCATTGCCAAGGACTGATAAGATACCACCAGTCTGCCATGCACAGAGCTGCACTGCAGATCTCAGTTGTACCTCCCTGCCTGCCCTCCCTGAGCTGCTGCTGCTGTGTTAGGAGTGCCTGTGTGTGGGCTGAGCCAGCCCCTGAGGCTGCTGTGTCTGACACTGCAGCCCTGGGGCAGCCTCCCAGACTGTGTCACAGGGGTGGCCAACTGGAGCTGGGCTGAGGGATGTGCTTGTGAGAGCCCTACAGCTGACAGCAGCTGCTCACCCTTCTCTCTGGTTTCTCTATCCCTGATGTGTTTGGAGCAGCTGGCGGGAGGGCAGAGCGAGCAGCTGCGGATTTGCCTTTCCCTTCCATTGTGACTGACTGAGGGCATGCTCACCAGGAGGAGTGGAAGCAGTGTGCCTTGAGTGCCCTCTCATTTTCTTGCCTTCAGTTCTCTGACAGTCATCCTCATTCCTGCCAGCGTTCTTCTCTATCACCATTTCTTGGTATCCTGCTGATAAAAGAGGAAGAAAGAACTGTCGACTCCCCAGGACATGATCGTATGAAAAAAAGCCACAGGAGTACAGTACAGACTGCCTCAAATTAGAGAACAGCTAAAACCCCCAACACTGGTTGTTTAAAAGCTGGACTTTAAAAGGTCATAACTGGGGAGGAAAGCATTTCTTTTTCCACTGTGCAGTGTGAGGACAATCAAGAGAAAGAAAAAGATCTATGAAAAAGGTGGTAATTTCCAGCTGTTTATCATTGGCTCATTTGTTGGAGAAGAGTAGTAGGATCTCTGTGTTTAATAGCTGAGACAATCTGGGTGCACCTTGCACCTTTCATGCACCTGTTTGAAGGAAAGTGTTTTTGAATTCTTGGTCTTTTCCCACTCATTGTTTGCAGCATGTCAGAGAGCACCTTGGGCAGCTGCAGGCTCTCAGTTCACAGGTGGAGGATCACTGGGGAGCCAGGGGCTGCAGCTCCTCTGAGGAACAATGTGAGGTAGCCTTCGTGGCTTGTCATGGTGTGCTTGCCTACGCTGGCAGCTTAGGTGCTCTCAACAGAGACCTCTTACCTCCTGTATTCAAGTCATAATCGTTGCTGACTAATGTGGAGTTTTTGACATGGGGTAACTACCATGAGCTTGCTTTTAATTTCAGGTAATTGTAAACAGAAATACAACATGCAAAATTGGTTTTAGTTTCAAAAAAAAAGAGGAAACAACAAGCAATAAAAATTAGCTATTTTTATTTTCTCAAAAAAGTTGAAATCTGAAAACCCTCCTTCCTTCTATCCAGTTCATTTGCTGCAGATTTCCTGAGCTACATTATTAAGGGCACTACTTTTTTGCCTAATGTCTCAGATTGCATTCATGAAATTGCACCAGCTTTTAAGGGAGTTTTGTTTTGTTTTTGGTGGGGTTTTTTGTTTGTTAGGTTTTTTTGGTTGGTCGGTTGATTTTTTTTTTTTGTCTCTGCAGGGGTCACAGTCAGATTTATAATTCTTTGAGGTATATTAATGTCATTTATGCAGGTTGTAGTTCCTCAGCCCTCCTGAGATATAGTGTCCCTTTGCTATCTTTCCTATGTCCATCAGCAACATCTTAATGCAGTGAAGAAAATCTTCTCACCTGCCTTGTCACCCCCAGGCTCACTGTGAAATAATCTGTATCTACTGAATCATATTTTTCTATCATCCTTTATATGTATTATATGATCTTAGTTAGTCTCTGAAGGACCCTGTTAACTCACTCTTTAGGTATGCCAATTTTGAAGTATTCTAAATGTGCTTGTCCATTTTAGATTGAACCTCAAAAAATTGTCTATAACTCACCTTCTGTATTTTGTATAGTATTCAAATCAAAAGGAGAAAAAACATCAGAAACACACAATAAAAAAGCTTGTTAATATCACAAAGCATTTGAACTTGCCATCTTATTATTGGTGTGCATGTGTGCTAAGCCTTTATATCTGTTTTCATATGTTCAAAACCCATTTTTGAAATTTGCTTCTGATGATTTGAATGCATTCTAATTCAAAACTGTCCTTAGCAAATACTCTGAATATGTGTTACATTCAGACACTATAATTATGTTTAGCAAATGTTGATATTTTTTAGCAGGTGTAATTATTTTCTCCTTAAGATACACAGAACCTAACTCAATAAGCCTATGCCAACTAAATGTTTAATTTACATATATGGACTATCCATAAGGACTGATTGTAAAAGGTGCTGATCCTCTCTTGACTTTGGCCAAGGCAATAAAAGGTTCAACCTAGATTTAGTGAAAAAAATCCCACTGATTTCTGTTGTCAAATCAGCATTACCTACTGCTATGTTGTCCTCAAATATGACAGAAATATGTTGGTAATGATAAGGAAAAGTGGCTTTGAAATGACAAAGACACTGAGAAATGGATAAATGCATGGTCTCCAGTTAACACCAACTGTAGCAGGAGCATTTGGGAGATGTTAAGCAAATTAGTCTTGGTGTGCTATGCATAATTGCTAATTATTTTTTCCAAGATAGCTCATTTATGTCATTTTCCAATAATCTTGGGTCATTCGCTTTTAAGTGTTTCACTTTGCGTCCTTTGAAGGCAGTGACAGAACCCCTGCTGGTTTTGAGGTCAAAGTCTAAGAATCAAAGAGTGGTTTATAGTCAACACCAACTTGTGTGGCTTTCTCTTCTAAGAATTTACAGCCTAGAAATAGCAATCCGTGGAGATTTCAGCATAAGGTATTTTGGTTAACGAGTGAAGGAAATGATTTCTTGTGCAGTTTTGCCCTCTGCCAGGATGGCAAGGTAGTGAATGCTTCTTTTCTTTCAGAAGGAAAACTCTGCTATAAATTAAACCAAAAACCCCAATCAAACAAAAAAGCCTTCTAAATTGGTTAGGATGACATGATTTACCTTGCTGTATAATTCTTTTTCGTAGATGTGTTTTACCCTATTATACTTGTACATTTCTTTTTCTTACCTTCTCATGTGTCTTTTGCTGTTTGAAATTAAAGGTAATTACTACTGTACTTTCAAGAAAACAAAGTTAAAATAATAACTACTTTTGTAATACAGTGTTTGATTAAAAGGGTAAGTTCATTTGAGAGCAAAGAAATAAATCTTCTGCTTCTTATGAACAGCCAGCCATTGGAGAAAAAAGTTAATGTACTCTAAGAATAAGTTCCACAGGTTTTCAGACCATGGGGAATGAAATATGCAAAGAGTATATTATTATAAAATAGGAAAACAGTGTTTCAGCTATCTGAATTTTAACAAAATTCAGCTCAAAATGTGCTGATGGTTATTGATGCTCTAGGGGTATTTGCAGTAACTGCAAAAAGGTGCCTTACTCTTTACTGGGTCATGTGGAAACCAGCTGTTTGCTGACTTGATGGCTTTTGCCTTTATAATTCATGTTTGTATAAAACACAGAGATCTGAACTGAGTACTTCATTTTTTTCTGTTTGAAGGAACTGATTATCAAGCATCTTGTGATGCTTTATTGATTAATCCTTAGTGCTCTTCACATCATTCTTAATCTGTGTTTGGGGAATCCTCCCTTGTATTGTTCTTGATCACTGGCATCTCAGCTGTGACCTGTCCACTGCTCACAGGGAAGAAGTTCTTTTCCACTTTATTCTGCCTGCCTTTGTTTGTAACTTGCCTCACTGAATGCCCTTTTTTTGACCTTAGATAATATAATTAAAATTATATAGATTTAATTCTTTCTCACTGTTGCTTGAACATCTATAAATCAGTGCCTTTAGTAGTTATCTTACTATACCTCTGTTTCCTTGCTTCTTCATATATTTTTCTTATTACCCTTTTCTTTGCAAAGCAACTGCCTGGTTCTTGTTAACTTCTTATCCATTCTTTGCTAGTTTGAGAATGAGATGTGGTTCTATTATGTTCAAGCAGAGTGCAGTAGATTCTTCATCTCTCACTTGAGCAGAGTGCAGTAAATCCTGCATGCCTCTCTTGTTCAGTGAGCTTATGGAATTCTCCATATCATTTTCAAGTACTATCATGTTATCTTATGTCATGTCAAAAGCTCTTACCATCTTACACTTTGATGTGATTTCTGTTCTTATCAAGTTGGACTCTCACCTGGGCTTTGTGGTCAGGATGATGAATTCTTTACATGTTGACACAGACAAAAAAGAAAAGAGGAAATAAGTAAATATGTGCATTAGAAACTGAAGAAGGTGCAGAAGCAGAAACCATCCAGTTGCATGTTGCTACACTGTGCACATATGGCAGCACAGTAAATTTAATAAAAGCTATTTGTAGTTTTCTGTACCTTACACCCCTTCTCTCCCTTTTTCTCTGTGCTACATAAGAAAAAAACTGTAAGACAAATATGCATTAACAACCTGTGCTGAGTTACATTAAGAATGAAGCGCAGAAGGGCTGGGGAAAAGAAGTGGTATTATTCTGGTCTTGGTCTACAGCCTACAGCACGTGGTACAGCATATGGTACATGTGGTTTTGTTCTGGTAGGTTTTTTGAAGGACATGGTTGACAAATTTAAAATATTATCACTTCACCACCCCTTACAAACCTTCAACATCAATTCTTTTTTTTTCCCCTTTTGGGATACTGAGTAATAGAGTAATTTCTAAAATCTTTGAAATTGCCTGCCTGTCCTCTGTGCTGTCCTACAGTCCCAGAAGGGTCTTATTCTATAATTTCTTTGGCTTTTGCAGCTGTCCAAGTTAATTTTTTCCTAAGTCAGGAATACCTTCTATCTCAAGGACTCCTCCTGCAGTCCTTTTAGGTTTTCCCTAATTGCACTTCAAGATTTATATTGTAGTAACATTTGCTCTGATAAAGGATACACAATTCCTGTGCTCTACTCTTGACTTTCTATGCATCTAATAGTATTGTAATTATGTGTCTCCTGGTTTTAAAATTATCAAATTAATTAGAAGAGAAAAAAATTAGGGATACAATGCAGGGTCACCACATTTGCTAATTGTCAAGAAGATAGCAGTACATTTTTCATGTTGAATTGAATTAGTCTTCTTGCCTATTTTTTTCCCAAATATTATAAACTTCAAAAAAATCTATCTGACCAGATAATAACTTTTTTCGTGGAAATTAATGGATTTTTTTGCTTTTTTTTTCTTATGTCTGGGCATTGTGATGGCTGTCATGTTTTTCTGCTTATCATTTTACCATGTCTTGGTGGTGTCTTTTCAGTCTCCTAAGGGGCTTTGCACATAAAATGTCGGCAACTTCTCTCTGTAGCAGTCTTTCATCAAATCTCTTAACAAATCCAATTTAAAAAAGCATATTCACACATTGTAATGAAGAAGTTAGTTAGCAAGTCAGTATTGGTGCCACACATAAGCCTAACCATATATATGAGACTTTTGGGATTTCTTCTTGTATTTGGCCTTGTTATTGCCCCTGTTCTAGGCTCTCCCACAACAAGTGAGAGCTCCTTCATCTCATCCAGCGAAGGGACTGCTAGACAGACCTACTCATACCCTGAAAAACTGTCATTTGGGTGTGGCAGGAAGTGAGAAATACTTTCAAATGGCTTCTACTGGTAATTTTGCAAACTTCATCAGTAGTGGGTAATAATATCCTGTGATTTTAACCTCCTGTTTTCAATATATTGAAGAATAGTTACAGATTAGTCCACCCATATACATTCAGTTACAACAGTACATAGGGAAGAGGAAAAAGGATTTTTTTTTTCATTTTTCTCAATCTCCAGGTAGAAGAATGGGAGGAAGATTGCCAGCTTCGTGAAAAATCGATGCATTTCCAGTGAAATGGGAAAACAACGAAAGGGTGCAAAAGTTGGAGGAAGGGAAGAGGGAAGAGAAAAATAGTCATCTGGTCCTCTAGAGGTCAACCATGCTGAATGATTGAGTGATTAGATTTGATTTGTTGCTGCAGTGTCTGTAGCAAACCTCACATCCATCTGACATGCAAGTTCATAGAAAAATTTATTTGGAGAAACTGCTGTGTTTTGTTCTGCTGTGACTCATGTAGAGAAAATTAGTACAGAGTCCTTCTTGCTAAGTATCTGCATCTGCTAGGGCTCATCCCAGCTTCCTGATAAAGCATAGAGCTACCAGATGTTATCTGAAGAGTGGCTTGTTGGCAGCTGGATAGAATGGCCCAGGTTTGATTGCTAAGCAGTATCACTTGTCAAAACATATGAGCCATGTCAATGTTCCTCTTTTTTTGTCTGCAGTCTTAAACCCATAAGTAGTGCAATGAAGTTGTAACATCTGAAGGAATATAACAAGCTTTGCTGCACTGAGCAAAAATGGCATAAATGGGGAGCATCTGTCATGTATTTAAAACCAGTAGTCACGGTGCTTTTCTCATTATTCAAATTGCTTTTGGATAGTTCTGAGTACCTCTATCAAATCTTTCAGGTATATGTGAATTGCAAAATACTAATATGATAAAATTATTAAATGTTTGATTGTTTGTGACACCAGGAGACACTGGAAGAGTAACAAGATATTTACATGACATGAGTATAATACTGTGTGTCAGTTCTTGACAGCAAAACCTTATTTTAAAGTGTTCTTGTTTGCTTGGTTGTTTTAGGAAGCACTTCATAGGTGCATTTCTAAGTGAAGGTCTGAGCCTTGGAAACTGAGATCTGAAAGCAGTATCTACTCTGAGATGGTGATCCCTAGATGGGTATTTATCCTAAGAAATAGAACTGTCCTAGTGATGGTTGACCTGTTCCAAGATTCTCTTTAATTAACTCTGCAATTTCATGGAATGCTGAATTTATGAAAACAAGAAAATTGGCTGTTTTCTCTCTATAGGGAGAGGTGGCAAGGAATTTTTCTAGAAGAGCTAAATAGATCTTGTTTTCTATTTTATCTATATTTTTGCTGAGCTGGAGAAAATCAAATACAATAAGTGTTTACCACCAGATTTAGTACCAGCTCAGTCTTTGTCCCCAGCTCAATCTTTGTCCCCAGCTCAAAAGCATTTGTGCCTTTTTGTAGACTTAAACACCGGTGTAGTCTTTAGAGAACGCCTGGAGCTGTGAATGAAAACCTGCCATTGATGCCTTTACTTTAAGTAGAAAAGAAAGTAGGTATACAATGGCCTCAGAGCCTGTCTAAGTATAATTCCATAGTTTATATGGTCAGATTGTAAGTGTTGCTAATATACTTTTTCTCTTTTGAATTTTTTCTGGAGTTGAGTCAGGAGAGAATACCTAACATGGCTAATATCCCTTTCTTGTAAATAAACAAATAGTATTTTTTTTTTTGTAAAATCACTGACAATGAAGTATTCCCTCCTTCGGATTCATTCCAAAAAACTAAATCTTTCTTTTTTTTCCTTACACTTGAAATCTTTGTTTGTCATGGACAACCCACCACCATTGTGGTTTATTCTCTGTTCCTTCTCTCCTCTCCAACCTAGCAAAATATTGCACTGGAAATGAAATAATGTCTTTCCAGCAGGTGAAGAAGATTTTGGCTTCTTAAGTATTCCTATTGTGTCTTCTTTTACCTCAAGTTCAGTTGCCCCTTCTCCTGAAGTTTCATCCTGTCTCTGCATTTGCAGTTATCTATTGTTCTTAATTCTCTTTGGTGCTGCCCTTCAGTATGTCAGAACTTCCTGCTGATAGCAATATACATCGCTTTCCATGTTTTCCTTCCATTTATGCTTTCACTTCTTTTTTTAAACCCTTTAATGATAATTACCCACATAAATAAACTAGTTATGTTACAAAATTAAAAACAAAAAAGAAACATGGTATTCTAAAATAAAAAGCATGTTGAGGTTGCCATCTGCCAGGTGGCGCCTCTTGAAGAGTTTGTGCCTTTTTTCCATTCCTCTGGGGACTGTTATTCATACTTCACTTGAGTAACTGGCCATATCTTTTTGGCATACAGACTTGTGGAGAATGGGAAAGGGCACAGTGCCCTGCCGCAGGTGGGTACATGCTGCTTATGGACTTGATTAGTCCAACAGTCCAGTTGCAGGGCACAGACCCAAGCTATGGTGTAGCAGTGCAACCCTCCTTTGTCAAACAGCCCCACATTCTTCCCCAATGACATGAACCAGCACACGTTAGAAGAAATCAGAGCATATAGAGAACAGCTCTGTTCCCAGTTTGTGTGATGGAAATTGTGGAATGGGCTAACAGTGGGCCTGTTAGCTAAAGGAGCGAGAAGAAGCTGAGAAGTAAGAAGAAGCTGACAAGGAGCTCTCTCCAAGGCTGTAACCAAGGAGACCAAGAGAAGAAAGATAAGAGAACCTTGCAGCTGGACGAAGCATTTTTAGAAAGTTAGTTGAAGTCACTATAACTTCTCACCAATAGTATTATGTTGACTTATTGTGGCCATATTAGGGTAGAAGAAGCATAAACAATTGGAAAGTGTATAAAAGTCAGCCATGTTCACTAATAAAGAGTTGCCAACTGAGACTGCTTGTGGTCTCTGCTTTGTGTCATGACTGCCTTGACAACCACAGGAAATATCAAGCCAACAGCTTGCTGCATTCAAGAGTCTGTCCTGTACCTAAATGCTCTCTGTAAAAGATGTAGAATCATAGAACATTTTGTATTGAAAGGGACCTTTAAATTCATCTAGTCCAAGCCTCTTCTGCAATGAGCAGCGTCATCTTCAAGTCCATCAGGCTGCTCAGAGTCCTATCCATCCTGACCTTGAATGTTTCCAGGGTTGGGGGTCTCATAAGGGCAGAGGAGAGGGGCAGGATCACCTCTCTTGACCTGCCATGCTTCTTTTGAAGCAGCCTGGTGTAGCATCCCATGAACTCTCTTCCCTTAGTCAATCCCCAAGCCCTCAGCCCTGGAAACATCAGTAACTACTCACCATAGAGTCGGCCCTCCCAGGGGGAAAAACAGACTCCCCCATGGACTTGTGTCACAGCTTCCTTTGGTTTCTCCTTCCCCTGTCACAGGCCTGGCATCCCTGGTGGCCACCTCCCCTTCCCCTGGAGGCCAGGCCCCCTGCCCAGCCCTCAGCTCTGCCCCCTAACCCTTCCCCTTCTTAAGCTGCTGCTCCACCTGGTTCCCTGCACTTTCTAGCCTGGTTTCCCTTCAGCTACTGTGTTGCTCCACTGGAATAAAACCTTGCAAAAGAGCCTTTCTTGCCTCTATGGCTGAGCCAGCTGTGGTGAGTGTTGAGTGGAGGTTTGACTGCGTTGCCTGAATGTTCAGTCAGCTTGCCTTTGGACAGGAGAGGCTTGTTGGGGGCAGGGGATAGGCAGCAGCACCTACCATTCTAACACCTGCACTTTAGCCTAGGACGCAGTTGGCTTTCTGGGGTGCAAGCACACGTTGCTGGCTCATGTCCAGCTTTTCCTGAGTAACTCCCAGTCCTTCTCCTCAGGGCTCCTCCCAGTCCCTCATCCCTCAGACTGTATTGATACTAGGGCCTGCCTCAATGCAAGTGCAGGATCTTGAGCTTAGCATTGTTGAATTTTCTTCCTCATTTCTTGCAGGATGGAGGATGTAGTCTAGCCTGTCACATAAATTCTACCAAGTTCCACCATCCTAAATTTTTGCTATGGCAATTCAATACATAATCACATACATTGCAATCTAAAATGAGACAAATCCAAATATTTTTTCTTCACATTCTATTCAAGCCAAAATCAGGTACTTTTTCTTCCTTTCATGTCTGTCTGCTGAAAAGCATCCTTTGTCCATTTCTTTCACTCACCATTGTTTACCAAGGTGCTCCTGGCTTTAACCAGTGTGGGATGGTGAGGTGTGATGTTATTAGACACGGCAGCCTGTTTGCCTGACAGTGCCACCAGAGATGAACCTGTCATGAATGTCTCCACCAAAAAGTAGTGCTCAAAGGCCTTTTTGTCAGATTACTTGACACTTGCTCATGAACTATGACTAACATTGCTTCTTAAAACACTCTATATGTTTATTTTATAAGCCATGTGGCCCAAATCGGCCTAGTGTTGTGTAGGTGTGAAAGGCAGTCTGAATAGATTTAATTACTTTGGACTTCTGAGCTTTAGAGCAAAAAAAGTTTCCATGGTAATGTAATTACTGTATTGTGTTTTATATAATTTATCCCTATGTCCCCTTGATTATTTCTTGATTCTTTTTTCATTTTCTTGTGGAAAACTTATGTTTTCAGGAAGAAAACCAAAATACCTAAATAATTAGTTCTGATATAAAGATTTATCTATAAATAAAAGAATTGCTATGTATATTTAACTTTAAACCATATGTGAAATGTTTGGCTATTGGGAGCTGAGAGATTTCACCTAAGGGTTTTGCTAATGGATCACTGGAAGCCTGTGAATATATATCTTTCTGCTCTTGTGGGAACTTTGCAGAATAGTTAATAGAATCTGAATTAGTGACCCTCACTAATTAGTAAGACCCTTTTTCCTTTGTAGTCCTTTTAACACTTTGTAGCTGTTAGAATTTTATGTTGACAAAATAGTAGGTGAGAACCCTTTCAGATGAATAAAAGATATAAATATGGTTGGGCTATCAGTTTTCCTTTACAAGAGCTCTCACTCACTGAAGTGTTGGCTGTGGCAAGCATGATGCATGGTAAGCAAATGGAGGTCTTCAATAAGTACAATTTTCTTAAATTATTTTTTGATACTATAAAAAATATTTTATGCTGCAGTTCAGCTGTAGGTTTCTCACAGAAGAGGTAGCCAAATTCATGGATAACTGTTCCTGGCAAAGTAATACAGAAATTGTTCTCAGAGGATGCTGCAGCCTGGGTGTTTAAAATACAATGCAGGTCTGCCTTTTGTGTGTCCTTAATCTGAAACCGGGTAATACGTCAGTGTACATTGACTTGTTATTCTACAGTGTGATAAATAATTGTATGGACTTGCTCCTAGTGATGCATTTTCTTAGGCTTTTTCTCTTACAATCAATGATTTAAATGTCATTAAATAACATGCGCATAATCATGATACAAACTGTGCAGAGCTTGCAGTTTTTGTCTCCTGACACATATATTCTATCTGTGAAAAAGATGCATTGCAATACAAAGAAAGGATAGAACAGGAACATATCAAGAAATGTACACACAAGCATGTTTTAGCTCAATGTGAATTAATCCATGCATAAACCATGAGACTCTGAAGATGGCTGTAAGCTTTATCCTGATTTTTTACCTTATAATATACTGAAAAAGGATCTGTGATGCTAAAAGATGGTTATTCTTGGAAACCTATATCAATTTACTATTCACACAGCAACTGGTGGCAACTAAAAATAATCCCGGTTTAGTACTAGCTAAAAATCTGGTTGCATTTGGCACACGAACAACATGCACAAATAAAATTTAAGATCCCCTGTTCTGCTCTTTCATTCGAGCCCACTCATCAAGCTTAGTTTGCTGCCATTTGAAAGCTATTGAAAAGCCATTAACTGGCAGGACTGTGAAAGCCGCAGTGCAGCAGCACACCTCAGTGCTGGAAGAATGTGGCTGCAAGTGCACACCAATTAAATCTTTCTATTCCTGGGGATGGGGGATTAGGAGCGCTGTCAATCAATTGTGCTACAATAGCACGTGCAGCAGTCATGGTTCAAGACGCACAGAGGTTTATCGTAACTCCAGCAGCCGGGTGAGGGTGACTTGGAAGCCTCTGCAAGATCCTGGAACAGAAACTGCGCTGAATAATGTATTCTGAGGTGTACTGGATACCTGAGGAAGGGCTTTAAATAATGCATTTTCTGGGCATGACAGTTGTAGCAGAAGAGAATGCTGAAACCTGTAGCGAGACTACAGCCTGAGATGAAAGAATGTCTCATTACCATTTTATCAAATGCTGTAAGTAAGAAAATGGTTATTTTGCTTTTAAAACTGTCTTTATTTTCTGAGGTGTGTCTTTTCATTACATATGCAAAAAGTCGAATGCAGATGCTGCATGATGTCAACATAGTAGTGGGGAAGGGGAGTTGTTACTTTGCATGTGAATATACAGGCAGAGCCCAGTGTTTCTTTCTCTCCTCTGTTCAGAGATAACTTCATTGTGTGTGTAATAATGCTCTCATTCTGAACTTCATAATGATCAGCTTTTAGAACTTTTATTTAAATTAATCACCAAAGAATGTAATGTCCGAAAAGAAGAAACGTCATTGACAGCATTATGTTAAGGACGCCTTTAAGGACAACCTTGGAACATGGCTCTCACACTTTGCAAGGATATACAAGTGAGAATAGCTTTATAATTGCCAGCCCAGCTCGTCATCTACTGTAGATCAAATGCTTGTATCCCCTCCTTGTCAGAATATTTAGCTATTTGGTGTGACAGACTTAAAAAAATAGCAATGAACTTTTAACCTTGAATCATGCAAGCTTGCCTCCTTAAAGATATCCTGAAATTGGGATCTATGCTAAATGTATTTGGTTTATTGCAGAGGAAATTCCTAACAGCTTTTTTTTCTTTTTCAAGGTTGCTTGTCTTTGTAGCTGCACATTTTTCAGTCTTATAGGATTTGCCTTTGAAAGCATCCAGGGTCTGAGTGGAAATTGCTGGGTTTACACCAGAGAAATGAATTATTCTTTAAATACTTGTTTTGAACAGCCAGCAGTAGTTCAATAGCCATAGATATTTTTTTACTGAAGGACTTAGAAAACTTCAGACTTTAGTGATTATGACACAGTTTTTACATGTCAAATAGCAGACTGCTGCAAAAGGTTTTTCTCTCTAGATCATGGTCTTTGATGACTTAAGGGTACCAAGGACACTTTGGAACTATTTTTAAAACACTGTGTTATAGTTAATAAATAAGTAGTGTGGTTCTTTGCTGTCTTAATATGAAATTAAGGTGCCCTGGAAGTGTTTTAGTAATTCGAGTAAAAATGATTTATATGAGTTTCCTCTTGTCTGCATTCAATGGGACTGGTGTATGGACTGCCTTTAATACTAGTGGGAGCTGCAATTCCCTGTTCATGCAGAGAAGCAGAGATTAGTTTTACTGCACAGTTTTAGAGGTGCATTCTAGGAATGAATCTTTGAGCTTGTACTGAGATTTGATAAATGCAAACGAGGAATTTGCAACGTAAATATCTTGAAGATGTCAAAAAAGTATTGTTTGGTTTTTATTCACTTTAAAATTACTCTTACAGTGAAATTGTTGCAAATCTAGATAGGCATCTGAAAGTCAATAGCATATTAAATAAGTAACTCTTCAGTGAAACTACAGGAAAGATATGAGGATGACCCTGAGGTTCTTCTGTTAAAAGGAAGCAAATGATGACTAATTGGGATGTTCATTGCATTGATTGCAGAGATGAAGGACTAAAACACAGCAGAGGGAAAGGTGAATGTACAGCATCAATTTTGTCAATAATATTTGTTTCCTGTTTTTCAGATTTGGAGTTTTGATTAGTGAATTCTCAGTAAATTGGGGTGGTTTCCCCCATAGCTCTTTTCTTTCCAAATTGTGTCCTTTAGAAGACAACCGCTACTGGCTGGAGCCTGACAGGAGTTTTTTTCACTGCCCGTGCTTCTCAGAATTGGCAGAAGTGCTTCCATTTCCACCTGTAATTAGTGAAGGAGAAGCACTTCCTCTGCAATGCTCCCCTGAGCATTATTATCTGACTTCACATGCCAATATGCTGCAGATATTTGTGTTTGGCAGACAGCTGGGACCAAAGATGGGCCAGGGCTGCGTGCGCAGTTGCAGCACCAGCAGTGCTCTGAGATGTGCTGAGAACAGCTGAATCTCACTCACACTGCTTGGAACGTGACTCTTCACACCCCACTTTGCTTTTAACTATTTCACCAATGATTTCTGTGTCAGAGAGAAAAGACACTGATCCAGAGAAAGCATGGTGCAGAGTACTGTCTTTGGGACTACTTTGGGTAGAGAGGAAATATCTACAAGGCACAAATTAATGACACTTAAAAGCTGGTGTTTTATGAACTACAGTGCTATGTACCTGGCTTTTGCATATGTTTGCCTCTTGGTTTTTTTTAATCTTTGCAAAAGTTGGGTGTGGGGATCTGAGCTGAGAAGGGCTATAGCTATTTTCCAATGATGTTAGTACAATTTTAATAATATTCTTTCATTTTTTCATGGCATTGCTCCCATTAGAAGGCTGTGAAAATCAGATATACTTCACTACATAAGTCACCATCTACTCACAAGCATTTTCTGTCTGGAAAGCTCTAGCTTGGAAAGCTCTTCAGTCCACCGTAGACTCATAAAATCATTAATGTTGGAAAAGACCTCTAAGGTCGTGGAGTCCAGCCATTATGCTAGCACTGCCGTATCCACTACAAAACCACAGCCCCAAGCACCATATCTACACATTTTTTGAACAGTTCCAGGGATTGCAATTTGACCAATTCCCTGGGCAGACTGTTCTAGTGTTGGCCACACTTTCAGTGAAGTAATGTTTTCTTAATAGCCAATCTAAGCCTCCTCTGGCACAACTTGAGGCCATTTCTTCTTGTCCTATCTCTTGTTACCTGGGAGAGGAGACTCATTTAACACAATTGCAGAGAGTGATAAGGTGTCCCCTGGGTATCCTTTTCTCCAAGTTAGTCAGCCCCAGCTCCCTCAGCTGATCCTCTTGTAACACTTGTACTCCTGACCCTTCTCCAGCTCTGTTGCCATTCTCTGGATACTCCCTCCTGCTCTGAGCAGGGGGAGCTGTGTGGTCAAACCAGCTTTTCTGGGGCCATGCCCAGTGAGGTCTTTCATCCCAGTAATGCTCTGGAAGTGTGCCTGCTGCAGCCATCATGTTGTCTTTAGCTGGCACCTGCAGCGTTTAACATTAAGCTGAATGAGCATCTGCTGGCTGGAGCAGCTCGTGTTGTCACTACTCGTGCCCATCTCCTTTTTGCAGCCAAGTATTGCTGCTGCTCAGAGCTGTCCCTGTCTGTGCTGGTAGCTTATCCTTGGCAGTCTGTGAGTGTGAATATTTGGAAAAGAGAACAGTGGTTTGTAGGAGAGTATCACGTATTATCTGCCAGCTGCAGGGTACCATTTTATCTTGATGATTTGTGTGACAGGTTGTACAAATGAATGTAATTTTGCAAATTAGGCAGCACCTTGCTGCTGTCTTCTGTCCCTTTTAAATCTAGTTATGATATAAATATCATCATTTACATGTTATGGCAGTGGTTTTCTACCTTTGCTCTGGACTTCTCTGAGGGATCTGCAAAGGGAACCAAGAAAAACAGTACTTTAGCAAGGAGGCTTAAGTTTGTTACTCCAGAGTCTGATTTCCACTGCAAATGCTGTAGAGGTGCATGAGTGCAAACAGAATAAAAACCTTGCCAGAATGAGTTACAGTCATGCCTGGTGGAAGTCCAAGCCAAGTAAATGTATCCAAATATTAGGATCATAAAATCTGAACATCAGCTTCTACTTCTTTCTGGTTTATCTGTTTCCAATTCCTTTAAATCCTTTGTATGAATTAAAACCCACTGAATTGTGCTATGTGACAGACCAGTACCTACAGTGATCTGGGATGGAAATACTAATTAGATGTTTATTGATAAATTTAATTCCGGATTTGAAACCAGATAGAAAATAAACATAATAAGTTTCTTCGATATCTATCCCTTATTACCTTCAGGACCTGATTACATGGCAAGGGTTGTCTATGAAGTGGTAGCTCTACCTGAACCTTATGGAGCTTGGACAGGGTGAGAGAAAGATGTGATATGATATATTAGTTTCAGTTTTCAGAGGATGGAGACTTGAACTTGATTCTCCCATAGATGAAGAAATAATACTGGGGGTGAAACATGTGATACCTTCATATCAGCTTTCTTGCTGTGAGACAGCCTGTGGAACTTTGATCTGTGCCTCAGTAGAGTGAGTTACTGTTTAGACCAAACAAGAGAAGAGGAGCCTGAAAAGAAATACTGGAGACCTGTAGTCAGTCTGACCTCTGTGGCAGCATGGGCAGGATGTGTGATGACCCAAGTAACAGTGACACACATAGGAGTGTTCTGTCACACTGGATGGTTGGTGACATAAGAGAACTAGAAAATTTTTTTGAAGTGTTGTCTCCTTCCCACGAGCAGGATTTCTTCCATTCCAGGGTTAGGCAGGAGGTGGTAATAATTTATTTATTCTTGTGTAACAGAGAATTCTCACATCTTCTTGGGCATGTCTTCTGCCTCCAGTGAGAAGCTCAAGAGACAAAATAGTAAAAATATGCAGGTGGTGGAAATGAGGGCTGTAAACAGAAGCAGGATGTCTGTGACAGTCCTTATTCAACACCTATCCCATTTATCTACGTTGATAATTCATGATAGCGTCTTCTAACTCTTGTGTCATGGTTTATTTCTGCAATAACAGAGCTAAGTACTCCATGGCTGCAGGGAAAAATTCCTCTTCCTTGTACATGCTTATAACACTATGACCTGTGGCATGAGGTTAAGATTGTTACTGAAATGAGATGCTTAGCATGGCTGAGTGATCCTGCCTGCTGGAAATGAAACTGGGAGGCAGAGTCAGGAGTCATCTGCCCTGGAAATCCCGAGGGAGCAGGAGGAGTGGCTCTGTGAAATGAACCACTGCTTGGGAGTTTTAAGGTCCTGTGAAGGCACATAAAGCAAGTCTGGGGGAGTAAAAAGATTTTGATGAAAGGTATTTGTTTGAGAAGCGTATACTGTAAAAATGTATAAGAGAATGCTAATGCAATACATGATATTTTGTATTCCATTTTGACAGACTGAATGTGTCTGATGTATCAGTGATACACAGTGCAAAGTTTTTAAAAAAGTTATATGATAATTTAGGTGTCATGAAAGATATCTAAAAAACTAGGTTTTTAATTATTCAGTTGAGAACAAATGGATTTTGTCTTACTAACCTTAATATAAAAAGAGTCACAGCTAGAATATTTTTTGTTCTATTACGCTTTTTAGCTCCATGTCTCTCACTGTCATCACAGGATAAGTGCAGGCCAACAGGAAACGAGGATATTATTTACCACCTATGAATGCCAGTATGTCTTTTCTAGTTAGATTTTTCTCTATTTTTATTCTCCAGTTCCTGAGTTCATGTGACAATGACAGGAAGGCAACATGAATTGTTTAATTTTAACTAATTTTTTACCTAATCTAAATATTGACAAATTTGAGATTCATGACACTGAGTGCAAGGAAAGAGATAAAAATAAATATTTATATCAGTATGTCGAAATAGGAAGTTATACTTAGAAAAATGTATTTTGAGCTGTCAATAAGCCAATTAGCTTGGCACATTTGTAGTAGTAGTAGTCTAATAATTTGTTAAGTGGGTTTCCAGTAAATAAAACTTACCTCACAGTAACAACTTTCCTAACCACATAGAATAGCAATTAATAATTTTATTAAGATGCATTTTTATTTTTATTTTATATTAAATTTGGAAAAATACACTTTGAAATAATACCAAAAGGAGCATTATTAACTTGGACAACTGAAGGTTATAACATTTCCAACTTTGCATTCAACTAAGAATAGATTCTATTTATAGTAGTTTAGTGGAAATCACAGTCATCCACCAATTATTTTATGTCATTATTTTGTTTACTACTCTAAAAATCTGTCAGTAAAGAGAAGAATCAGCACTTTCTGTGGAAAACTTTATTTAGGGTGTATAATAAATTCCTTATAGTTTTGGTATTTGGAGAGCTTATTTCTTCTAGTTATTCTGCAAATAGCAAAGAAAGCTATCCACCCTAAAAATCAGAGGAAAGAAGATTATAAAGGTCAAAGTACCATATTTTCTCACCATATTGGCACAGCATGTGTGAAGCTTCAGACTCTGATATTACACTTTTTTAGAAGATTGCTGCAGGAACAGAGCAGAAAAACACCCCACACCAACAACACAACCCTCCCAACCTCTTTATTTCCATGTATGAAATTATGGCAATATAGCCACGTTTAAATTCTGATGTAGCTTCTTGCTGCAAATAATCACATTTATTTATTTTTCTTGTTTCATATAAATTATTATACTGCATCATGCTGATTTTTGCACCATTTTTAAGTTATAAAACCAAACAGAAAATATTTTTAGATAATTCAATTAACACCTCAATCAAAATTGCAACAGCATAAACATGAATATTTGAAAGCAAGTGAAATCTGAGAAGGAACTAATTCTAATTTGTTCTTAGACAAATGAAAATAATTAATTCAGCAAAAGCTTAGTTTGATTTGGAGCAAATAGAGAGTTGTCCTAATGCAAGTTTTTTAATATATTAAAGAAGAACACCACCAATTAAAGAAAAATGCTGTTTGTTTATTACAAGACATACTTTCCATTTGTTTGCTTTTGAACAAATGCCTTCAGTGAAAACAGCAGCAATATAAGACCTACTAAGAGAAATCTGCAAGTTTTGACTGCTGCACATCCCTTCAGCCAACACTGGTATCCCTTGCAGAAACACAAATGCAAGTAGCACGGCCAGAACTGGTTTTCTTGCCAGTGCCATTCTTGTACATTGAAAGACAACAGTCTCTGACAGCTTCTCCCCATCTATAAGGTGATTCAGAGAGCCCTGACTTAATCCACTTTAAATCTCTTTTTGATGTAAGGATAGGACCTGGCAAGGAATGTGGACAGGAGGGCACCACACACAGTGGAAGAGCACTTGGTCATTTATTACTAGCTTTTCATCCAGCTAGAATATGGACATTCATGTTGAAAGTGTATTTTACTCTCATTTCATAGCGGATTTTAAAACAAAAAAAATCTTATTCTCAGAAAAAAAGAAAGAGATAAAACCTGATATCTGTTCTTGTAAATGCTACTGTGAATGTCTCTCATGCAATATGTCATTTTAGAGGAGATGGAAGCAATATTCAGAGCACACAGACAGGCAGGAGATCTCGGCCATACCACCTCAGGCTGGTGGAGTCCTGCTGTGATCCCATTCAGAGCAAATCCTGTTAGGAAATGCAACACATAAAATATATATGGGACCTTGTAAAGGCATCTATAGAAAACAGAGTAATGTATTAAGGTCATATTTGGAGAGTTAATTGATAGCTTTCAAATGTGATCTCATTCCCATAAAAGGAATCAAAGCTTTCTCCTGTGAAAAGTTTTGTAAATATTGACATCTAAACGGAGAAATGTAGAAATTTCCTCTTTTTTCTGTCTTTGTGAGAAGAATAATAATTTTGTTTGTAGGTAGCTTATTGCAGAAAGCTCTAAAAATGTTAGAACAATATACTCCTTGCTCAACAATCATGTTATGTGAAAGGAGAGACATTTTATATTCAGATTGCACATGAACTGAACAACTTGTTTTTCAGTTGCTTTACTTTCAACACAATTATTTGATTCTGTCAGCTGCAGTACTAATGTTAGTTGCAGAAGTGGCATGTGTAAATCATATAGACATAGTTGTGAAAAGGAAAGCTTTTAAGGCAAACTAAATTACTTAATTCCTCTCAATCAGCAATGAATACATAGATTTATTTTGTCTTGGAGTGACATTTTTCTTTCTGGTGAGCAGTAATGTCAGAGTTGCAATAATAATTTCTGTTTAATTTTTATTTCAATTTCTTCAACATCTCTAAAACTGTTTTATGTTCATCCAGTTATTTCTTCAGTAAAGGTGCCTGCAGATATGTGTAGACTAGGAGTCCATCCTTTGATACTGCTTTTTTTTCAGTTGGTCAAGTGAGATCAAGCTGTTCAATTTCTTCTTCTTCCTCTTCTTCCTCTTCCTCTTTTTTGAATTATCAACCATATTTCCCCATTTTAGTTTAACCCAGAAAGGACATTGCTGCTCGTGTTAACAATCAAATATTATAATGCTTATCTTCACTTCTGTTTCCATGCTCCTACAGCTGTCCTGTATATAGCCACAAGTGTAATTCTTGATGGTGGATGTGGATGGTGACCTTAGAGACTGTTGCAAACACTGATGTCAGGAAAGCCACTAAACTGCTTTCATTTTCACTTGCCCATGAAGATCCAGCTCTGATCTGGATCAGATCTGATTGCCAGCTCTCAGTAGCAATCATCCTTGCTCTTCTAGCCTTAGCCAGCCTTACCTAGGACATACCCAATACTTACCCTGCCAGTGCAAGGCAGAGAAGCCTTTCAGATGCCACTGGTGTCGCTTTACACACTAGAAATTCTCCTGGGTTGGTTCTTCACTTTACTGAGGGGTTCTCTTTACGGAGCTTTACAGGGTCATTTGGAGATTCCAGAACTGAGTGCAGGAGCTGACCTGAGTGTCCAGAAACACAGAGCTGCTGTGCCTGTGTTGTTGCTTTTGTGTGGCTGTCCACTCAGAACACCAAACAAGGAATTTTGTGATCTTACCTGTTAATTTCATCCATATATATTATTTTTGTCTTGGTACTCTGCCTAAATTTGCACTGTAATAAGTTCATTTTATTGCTCCAACTTCCCTTCATTTTTATGCTATATAACCTTTTTTTTCTCCTTTCACTCTTTAAATTTCTGTTAACTTTTCTCTCCTTAGTCACTGCTTAGCTAAGCTATGCATATTTAATTCTTTTCATCTTTCTTCATAAATCAGTCCCTCGGGCCTCAAAACTATTTGTGGTAGTTTCTTTTGAACTGCTCCAATTTGACTGTCTAGAATTGAATGCAGTATTCCAGATAAGTTGCCTTTCTGCAGAATGGAGGAGGGCCAGTTTCCAATCCCCTTGCTGTTGGAAAACTGAGATGGCAGCCCCTTGATGTGCACAGAACAGTGACCAAAGGCCTACGTATTAGCTCTGCTGCAGAATTTTTGTTAGCTCCACTGTGTGGTAAACTTCTTTTCCATCTGCTTTTACTTTACAGTAATCTCTTTAAATTATTAGATTGCGTGTAGAACCACAGTTCACTTGGCATAGGATTTCCTTTCCTGTGTGCTTGCCAGTCCTTATGGCTGGGTCTGTGAACCACTGCTTCCTTTTTGACTTTTAACTCCCTATGATGTATGATACTCAATATCCCCTTTGGTTTTGATTCACATCATGCTTAACTGACTTTTATATATGAAGGTTTTTGCAAATTTTGATTTATGTGTTTTTCTCCTATGGTTTCTGTAATTCTTGTATGCTGTATAACTCTTGAGCCCTGCCATATTTGCTGACTAAAATAGTGATATCTGAGAATGTCTGTGATAAAAGAATGGCCCCAGGTTTTGAAACAATCTGATTTTTTTTCTTTGTTCAAGTAGTTGATTGTTGTTTCTGCTATCCAACTTTTTCAGTACCCTTGAGGTATAGTAGCTGTAATTCTGCCTTCCTCTCACTGTGCACTAATGTGTTAATTCACTTTCCCAAATTTCAGATTTACAAGTATTAACAACAGTCTTAGTGTTTTTCACTGTCTACTTTGTTAAGTACCTGTGTAACAAAACTTCTGTATCATACTGTGATGGCAGGAAGAATTTTCCAGCGCATCTCTTCCCAGGTGCACGTGCTTCCTTCTCTATCCTATACCTGAAGGTGTGGGCTAGAGACCCATGCATTATTATATCTCCATTTAATGTACTGTAAGGAAATAACTATTATTGCCAAAACTTAATTGTCACTTCGTAAGTCTTGTATTGCAGTCAAATAAAGACAGCTTGGTCTGTGCAAGGACTAGAAGGAGTTATATTTTCTGGAGGACTTCTCATCTATTCCTTCTTATCTTTCTTTTTTGTCATTTGGCAAACCCAGTTCTTCTTTGTTCTCATTCTGCCTTCTGATTTAGAGCTTCTGGAGTTTTACTTGCTCTTGGTATGATTTACAGCAATTTGGATTCTTCAAATATGACCAACTATTCTGATGCTATTTCCTCCCAGGCTTTGCAAGTGACAAGCATTAATTAGTATATTACTCTAACAAGTATACATTCCTTGCTTATGAAAATGCCAAATAAAAAGTGACATAAATTCATAGATCCAAAAGTTGTAAGAGTTAGTGCAAGCAACCATTTTATTTTCTCTTCTGAATTGTCTATATATAGATATATATTAAAAATAAAAATGTGTTAGTGCAGTCAGTGTTAATCAGATGACTTTTGTTTTATGATTGCTTTAAACTCTCTCTTCAGATCCTGACATAGGGACTTGGACTATTTCTTAAAAAAAAAAAAATTAGCTGCTTTACCATTAAGCTCTGGGAAACACATAAGCATATTTTGCTTTGATCTTTCTAAGGAAACAAATTCTTTGTGATTATGTTACTTGTGTGCATGCATGTTGTCGGTTTTCTCCCCATGATAATTTCCAAATCCGTTACCCAGTTGCAGGAAAATGTTTCAAAACCAGGTTAATCATGACATGATTTATTCAAGCTAGTGAGTACTACATTGCCTAGTAGTGTTGTACATCTATTTCATTAAGGTTGGAAATTATAGTGTGGCTTTTCTACCATATGGGTGTCAAGTTTAGCTGTCAAGCCATTATCTTTTGTCACACAAGGTACCAAGTAAAGTCAAGTCTTGCAAGGAAATTTAAGCATGCTACAAATAAGTTTCTTCTTGTGCTGGTTTCAGGTGGGGTAGAGTTAATTTTCTTCACAGTGTTCTAGTACGGGGCTTTATTTTGGATTTGTGCTGAACACAAGGCTGATAATATAGAGATGTTTTTTGTTATTGCTGAGGAGGGCTAACAGAGACAAGGGCTTTTCTGCTTTTCGTACAGCCATGGTGGGGAGGAAGTTGATGCATGGGAGGCTGGGAGGAGACACAGCCAGGACAGGTGGCCCCAGCTGAGAGGAGGGGTATTCCAGACCACAAGACCTCATGCTTATAATAGAAAGTAGGGAAGAAGAAGGAGAAAGGGAGTGCATTTGGAGTGATGGTGCTTGTCTTCCCAAGTAACCATTGCACATGAATGGGGTCCTGCTCTCTTGGAGATGCTGAACACCTGCCCAACCATGGGAAGCAGTGAATTAATTCCTTTTTGCTTTGCTTCTCTGTGCAGCTTTAGCTTTCTGTGTTAAACTGTATTTCAATCCAAGAGTTCTCTTTTCCTATTCTCTAACCCTTCCTATTCTCTCCCCAGTCCTGCTGGTGGGACAGTGACTGTGTGGGGTTTGGTGGCTGGAGTCAAACCACAGTGTTTGGGTGAAATCAATGCCCTGCACACTTTGCACCACTTACCTTGCTGCAAGCAAAAGATTAGGTGTTGGTGGGACAAGCTTCAGAGGGTGTGTGTACACTTCATTAACAATGAAAGGCACTGGAGTGCTGATGCTCTACAGCATTGTTATTTAGCTCGCTGGATCATTTTTGGAGTGTCCCTACTAGTTCTCTCTATGGCAAAGGCTATGGATGATATCTAGAGACTCCTCCCAATAGATAGGGCAGATGAAACAGCCCCAGATTGTGTGTTCTATCTCCTGTGCAATCATTTGTCTATTTCAAAAGGCTTTTATCCTCAAATACTGTTCCCTGCCTACATATACCCTCCTACTACTTACTAGAGCATATATAAACACCTTTGGGTTTGTGTTGTAAAATACC
This sequence comes from Melozone crissalis, assembly GCF_028551555.1. Classification (NCBI taxonomy): domain Eukaryota; kingdom Metazoa; phylum Chordata; class Aves; order Passeriformes; family Passerellidae; genus Melozone; species Melozone crissalis. The sequence goes on along the minus strand of NW_026535791.1, from coordinate 51,984,413 downwards.
TTTCTCCTATGTTGCAGTGCAGTCTTCATTTTAGACACTGTGAAATTTAGAAGCCACAAAAATAGATAATTATATCTTAGAGCACAAGAGCTCAGCAAAATCAGTGGAGAACTAGGACAATATGCTGTGCTATCTAGATGTGTTTCATTTTTTCTGCGTGAACCTTCACTAATGAACATGGGCTGATGTACAACATTTAACTGACAAGCTTTGTTTTTTCCTTCTCATTTCCTTTTTTTTTTTTTTTTTTTTCTTTTTTCTTGGTCAGGGAATACTTATATCCTAGGTTTTGTGACTGATTGCTTAAAAATCTTACTTAAATTCCAAAAGAGCAGTGTTTTGACCTATTGTCTGAATACTCATTATTTAAAGAGGTTACAATAAAGCCCTGAATTCACCTTGAGCACAGACTTTCATCTCCAAAAAGCCCACCTGAGATATTGTATGAGATGAATGGGTTAATGTGTTTTACTCAGACTGTGCAGTCTTTCTGGTTGGAAACTCCTGTGCTCCAGAGCAGACAATGCTGTCTTAGTTTGTTTCACAAAAGGTTCTGATGTTTGCCGGAGAAATTACTTGGTTTTGCTGGAAATTGCTTTGGTTTGTGGGAATCCAGATTGCACCTTTGCCTCATCCTCCAAGGGAGTAGAGAAGGATAATGGCAGTAGAGAGAAGAAGGAGGTAGCAGCTTTACCAAAATAAACAGTATGAGCCTGACCAGATCATGTATGTTCATTTTGCTTGCATTCCTGTAGTTTTTGGATGTGATCTACAGATGAGGACTGCTGCTCTGGGGCAAACAGACTTTCTTTCAGACCATTCATACTTGTCAATTCCCTGTGCATCAAAAACAGACAAAAGAAAATTATTTTTCTGTTTTTCTAAAGAATGAGAAGAACCCCATACATATGTATTTGAAACCTGTGTTTTATTACACTGAAGGCTAATGTACAGGCAAGCAGTTTGGCTGCATTTTTGAATAAGCTGGCAAACAGTTAATGAATTTTACCTAGAACATAAAATCTCCATATGTCACAGATTGCTACATGGCATAAATCACAAATGACAGTGCAGAGCCCTCTGTTATATTTAATTAGGTATTATTCAGACTCTCTTATATCACTACAATGGCAAGATCCCAAACTGGTGGTTTCTTTGATTTAAATACAATAAATTTTTAGAAAATGCCGGTGTAACTTCACTGAACTGCTGATAGATAGATAATAGAGTCTATTAGGAAGCTTGTAGAGTTGATAAATAACATCTGATAAGTAACTTTTCCTTGGTATCAAGCTGGAAATTGATTGCAGTTCCTACTTACCAGTCTAGTCACATCGAAAGGCTCTTGAAGAGCTGCGTACAGGAGTGGGGTTTTATAAGAGAGTGGCTGCTTGAATGTGCTCAGGATTGCTCTTCAGCAAAGACAGAATTGGGTGTTAAGCAGAAATTGAGGAAGCTTTGTGTATCGTGTAATTTAAGAGCCCTAACTTTCTAATTACATCAAAAAGAAGCTCTGTGGAGCCAAGAATAGGAGAGGCACATCAGCTCCTTTACTGCAATGTAATTTATTCTCAGAGGACTTGGCATTAATTGAATTCTTTACATTCTTTACAAGGTAAATAGTTATACTGCTCCCTCATGATTATCTGCTTTTGGGGTGGGAAGGGAAACCAAAAAGAAGAAAAAGGATGAAGTCCAGTGAGCAGATCTGTACTGACCTGATGGAAGGGTTTCAGCTGTGGAAGTCAGGCTGAGTGTTTGCAAGCACCACTCACAGCTTAATAAATGTAATGGAGAGGCTGTTCAAATGGTAAGTAATTTTCCATGTGGTGAACAAAGGATTTTCAAATCCAAGTATTTTGATGCTGACTTTAGTGTTTAAATCTGAGATGGACTTAATCTAAGCCAGCCTTTCCTGTGGCTGTTCTAAGCCACATTTCTTTTGGAAACTGTAAGATCAGTAAAAAATACATAATAACTTTTGATTTCTGAAGAGAGCACCTGTAAAATGCATTGATCTACGGTTCAGACACAATGACTTCAGTTATGCTTTAGTATTTATATCACTGATTTCATATGAAATTCATCTCAGCTTCATAAAAACTCATAAATTGTTATTTCTAATTCAACATAATAAATCTAAATAATATGCTTTGTTGGTAGAAGGAAAAAAGCCTTCTGTATAATAATGTCATTATGTATAACAGCAAAGTGCATTACTGAATGGGCCAGTGCCTAAATTCTGGTCTGACTTCTGTAGCAAACATGGAGTGCACATTAATGTAGCTTTTTGAGCTGGATGAAGTTGCACTGATTTACACCATCCGTGTATCTGAATGTGTAAGTGCCAAAGCACTTGCTTCTCATTTCCTACCTTTCCCACATATCTTTGTTGATAGTGTGGTTATGATTAGACAGCTAGCTTCAAAAGTGTTGTACAATGGTACTGTCTTTATGAAAAAATGCCTTTTTTAATTTGTTGAATGAATGCTAATCTATTTAAACATTTATTGGCGTTGCTGAAATTTTGATATATTTTATCTTTCTGCAATCCAGGACAATTTCAGTTATCTAAATTAGAATGTAGATGTTTAATTGCAGTTGTGAAAATGGGCTGATATCATATCTTTAGCAAGAATAGACCAAGATAGGGGCTAAGTTTCAGAGGACCCAAACTAAACACAGTGTATATTTTGGAGGGTTTTTTTACTCTTTTTCCTTTAGTGACATTAAACTGCTTAAAGACTATTGTTTTGGCTGCAGTATACATTCTCAGAATCTCAGATTACCATTTTTCCAGCTATATAAACCCTCTATATTTTGTTTCAATGCTACAAAGACTGGGGTTTTTCAAATACCCAGAACTTTAATTAAATAAAATACGTCTGAGCAGAGAGGTGAGCCTTTGTGTACATGCATGTAGGCTTCAGCTTTACTTTCTGGAAATGCCTCCTGACCTGTGACATAATCATAAACCCCCAGGGACATAATCACCCCCCTGTAATGTGAATTACCATCTGAGGTGCAATTTTTAGGATGACTAGTCTCTTAATGTAAATGCCAGACCAAATGACTAAAGTTGATAGACAAAAAGACATAAGAAGCAGTATAAGTGAAACCTGTATCAGTATGGTTTCTGAAAAGAGGTATGGCAAAAAATGTCCCTGTATACTGTAAATACTTGAGCTCAAATCACCTTCAGAAGATGGAATAATATTTCTGTAACAGTACCCATTCTTCCTCTCTGTTTACATCCCATCACCCTTCCTTTGCTCTTCATTTTGTTCAGGAGCTGATGCTTGTAATGTCACAAAACATTCCTTCTCTCATCTTCGCAGTGAGAACCAGTGACAATTCAAAGCAAACTGTTCCGCTTTACTCAGAAATCTCTTGTTTGTACAGGCAGGATCAAAACTGTAATTTGTCTTGTGATGCAGATGTCATACTCTCCAATTGTGAGTAAATTGCTACAATTTTATGAAGCTGTTGTTTTAAAGTAGTGATTCTTCTCTTTCTTGTGGTTCATGATGGTCCCAGTCAATGAAGCAGCTCTATGCTAGCAAGCATCATAGAAACTTTTTTTTTCGGTTGGTTGCAGTGGTAATGATTTCCTGTGTTCTGTACTAATTAGTAATCAATGTAACATGGTAAAAATTTCTCTGTTTTTGATATTTCAGTGTTTTTTAGAGGTTTCTATACTGTATGCTTATACAGAAGATGCAGACCTTAAAACTATATGCATACTGACAATCATGTTTAATCTAGGTGATTTTGTCCTGAACATCCCATTAAATAAATAATAACCCAGTAAACCTTGCCAGCTTTTTCATGGGTGACACTGCCAAGGTATTCTCTGGTGTAGTCTGCCATGACCATCACAGTGGCCTGATTGAATCCCTGCACATTAGTGTAATTTGTCATGCTCTGAGCCAAGAACTGCAGGAAATAATCTTCAAATCTGATATATTATGTAATGAGATACAAACTCTTAAGCAAATATATTCAGAAGGCAACCTTTTTCCCTACCCACAAATATTTACCATACTGCCTCCTGACTAGCACACTCAAAACCAGCTCTGTTTGGGGTCATGTTTTCCATCTATCTTCTGCTGTTGAATGGGGGTCATACAGTGTTCTTGTACCAAATCAGTATGGCAGTTTGTGTCAGTCCTCCCATGTATGGGGAAGGAAAGGATGGACAGACTTGCTGCACGTTACCTTTTTAGGAGGCTCTAACAGCTTTTTTTGTGGTTGAGTTGTCGTTCTCTAAGCAGTAACTGTTTATATCCGCCTAATAAAGTTGTGGATTTTAGCAGCTGTTTTTTCCTGGAGGGTTTCTTTACAGCTGAAGCTGTTGTTGGTGTTGGCAATGCTCACTTAGGACAGAGTAGTTGGCACACTTCAAAGGGAGAGCTTAATCCTGGGGATTGGCTTGATAGAAACTTTGGGCAGTTCAAGAGGGGAAGTGATATTTTCACGCCTGAGGCAGACTAACCCTATACCTCAGTACAGCCTGGGAACTGACTGACTTGAGCTGCAGTCCTGCTGAAGAATGTGCAGGTGTTACAATGGACACAGAGCTGAATGGAAGCCAGCTGTATGTGCTGATGATAAATCAGGCAAACCACACAGGCGCTATGTTCAGAGGTGTTTGGCCAGCAGACAGAGGGAACTTACTGTCTGCTGCTACTTGGGGCTACTGAAGCTGCACCTGCAAATATGTGGTGTTGGTCCCACCAGTCTAAGATGGACACTGAGGCAATAGAATGAGAGCAATGGGAGGCAACCAGGACTGCTAGCAGAAATGAAAAAGCTGAAATCTTCTCAATAGTGACAACAGTAACAAGGGATAATGGCCACCAAAAGACCTCAAGGCATTTTTAATAGAAGCCAGTGAAGCAACTTAAACAGTTTACCCAGACAATTTGTAGAATCTGTTAACAGAGGTTTTCAAGACTGGTAGACAAGACAAAGTTATCTGATCCAGTGTTCGTGAATTACCCCATGTTTCATGGGTATTTAGCCATCCACAGAATTTCCTCCAGAAGCATGTCTATGATCATCCTGTGTTTGAGGCGAGCTCTCTTGAGGTGTGAAGGAAGCTCTGCCTCTTGTGCCATCATCAGTTCCTCTGCTGAGTGGGACCACAGAGCAGAGCTCTGCCTGGTTCTAAAACTGGATGCTGGACTCAATGGTGCATTCCTTAGAGATGAGCACCTGAAAGATTGATTCAGGCAGTTTGCCTTGTCTTCATTTATACTGTGTTTCCTAATCTAGGCTTAATCTAATGAGGTTGCTGACCTGCAGCTGTTACACCCACAGTCAGATACTGATCTCATCTGGGATGTATCAGGTTCCAGATGAGCTGAGGAAAGAAATTTCATCTTCAATTTATTAATTTTCAGCTGAGACAAGTGACCAAATGGATCAAGAGTCCTTTTCTCAATTGGCCTGAACTGCTTTGACTCTGGCCACACACTGGGAACTGCTGTGTGAGGCCAGTTGGGGTAGTCAAGCTGTTCCTCATAGGGCAAGTAGACTGAGACTCATACTACTTGCTGGCAGGCATTGCATTCACATTTAGAAGTGTTAGGGTATAAACTTAAGGTGTTACAAGCCAAAAGGTCTGTGTAGGCTAAAGGCTTTTTATATACATTTTTATATACATATTTATATATATTTTATATACAGCAGAACAATTCTGATAGCAAAGATTTGAAGTTTGCTTATTCTGCAGTCCTATCATGAGAAAAAAATACAGTTGAAAACTACCTCAGGCTGAGGAGAATGGTCTGATTGTAGCTCTTCTATGGGATTGAATGCTCTGGACACTGGGATTGAACCCAGGAATAAAGTTACATCTTCTGCAGCTTTACAGAGTTACCCATTCATTTCGTTGTGTCTTCCAATAAGGAAATAAAAGAAATGCAACATGTAATTTTTGCTATGGAATGAAACATATAATTTAAGGTCAAGTGGAAAATTTTGTTTTGTACAGCAGGAGTTATTGGCTTTGACATGCAAGAGGAAAGGGTGTGTGTTTCGCCTTAATGCAAGCCAATACGTGTTTCCAGTTTTTAGTTTGACAACTCATTTTCTTCTAACTAGAAGGGTATGTTAAGAAAGGAACAGAAATTATAGGGAGAGAGTAGCCTATGTTAAAAATAATTGACTGGAATTGACCTGTAGTTTTGTATTCTATGTCTGCTTCTGTCATGGTGTTTCCTAACAAGACACTCTCTGGGCATTTTTTGGATTAATGTATGTTCCTCAGTTTTGAGAAGTCTGGTTTGAGACCATGGTTGCAATTTATAGTTGTAAATTTATAAATTTATAAAATATGTAATATTTTATATAATATATAATATTTGTATTACCTGTAATTGATGAAATAATATAACAAATAATTTAGCAAATAAATATAATGTTATAAATAGAATTTATAAAATTATTGGCATGCAGACCTCAGATTACAATTTTATATTTTATTATGGAATTGTGATACATTATAGTTTATAGAATACTATGCCTTTAAAGCAGACCAAAACATAAACAGAAAAGCCAAAAAAAGAACACAAAATTCTTGAATGGGACACCAAAATCAGTGAGTAATTTAAAAAGAAAATCACTTCCTTGATAGAGAATGCAGATAAGGATAATCTGTTGTCTCTTTTTAAAATGAAAATAAATAAATATTTGTGATGACATGAGCTTTACAAAATCCTGTCAGGAGATTGTTAATTGTGGCTTCAGAGCAGGGTTTGAGTGGAAGTCAATAGATTAAACACATGTCAAACCACAAGGAGAAGAAAACAAAGTGGTCATTTAGTCATCAGTACTCAGGCATGCCCTCAGTGAGGGAGGAATCCTTTGATGATGTGACTATACAAAACAGGTAGAAAAAACCTGTTTCTTATGTTGCAGAGTAAGGCTAATTTGGTATTTCTTAACTACCCAAGGCGAATTGAGTCTGCATTTCCTTCAAGAGGTCTTGCTTCAAACTTGGAGAGAAAACCTCCCCCATGTGGGCTGCCATCAGCCCTTAGAAATTACAAATTTGAGCCCCTAGCCCCATATGAAGGAAATTCATAAAGTAGAACATGAGAATCAGAAGTGATGGGGTGGTCTTTAGCCAGGGTGCAAGATGCTGGGCATGTTGTTGATGGATGTGGATTCACATTCAAGGGGTTGGGCAATAAAATTGTGTGACAATCCATTAGCCTCCTTTTGTAACATAGCAGTGAAAGTAAGTAGCAACACTCAATTATCCTCTTCTGCCTTCACTCCCAGTGGAAAAGAAAAAATAAAACAGTGAGGAAACAGAGCTATTGCAATATCAGCAAAAATACCATATTTAATGGTAAAGCCAAAAAAGGGAATCTGACCTAAAGGAAGTGCTGTGAATGTTAGGAATAACTGATTCAAAGACATATTTGTGATTGTTTCCACATGAAGATTTTAGCATCTGATGCTTTCATTAGAAGGATCAAATTTGATGTCTTGATATAATCAAAAAAATTAAAAAATTAAAAAGAAGTTATACACATGGTTAGAATCTGAAGTGGCTGATGTTTTTAAGAGATAGTTACCTGAGTGCCCATTGCATGCTAGTGAACTCATTAAAATTATGATACGATGTTTTTTCTTCTCACTGAATACAGAAATTTGCCAACCTAAAGCAAGATGAAAATGAATAAAAAAGAGACACGGGCATCAAACTAGAATTAATCTTCTTAGTAGTTTGTTGTTTGTAAGCAAATGCTAGCCACTTGAATTGTACTGAAATATTTAGGTATTTTGCCCATCTCACAACTGAACTTTCAGACTTCTTTCTATTCACATTTGTTCACATGGCCTGAGCCAGCTTTTAAAAAAATGCATCGGTGATTTAATGGAATGAGTTATGTGTTATTTTCAAAAAGTAAATGACGATGACATAGACTCTCTGTGGTCAGCCTCAGTTGAGTAGGAGGAGCTTACGTGATGGACTTGCACACGGTTAGAATAACAAGATAATTGGTGGAGGTTTCGTGGCACATTTGAAAGCAAGATCTGAATTTGCTTGTGTTTAATTCCTTGCAGGCTGTTTCCAGCTATGTAATGTTTTTCGGACCCATGAGATGGAAATTGAGCAGTGCTTGCTGGAGTCCCTCCCCCTGGGCCAGCGGCAGCGGCTGGTCAAGCGCATGCGCTGTGACCAAATCAAGGCGTACTACGAGCGGGAAAAAGCTTTCCAGAAACGGGAGGGCCACGGGAAGAAGCTGAAGCATGGAAAGAATCAACGAGTTTGCTTTAGTCCTGCTGATATGATACAGGATGCAATCATACGCCACGATGATAAAGAAGGTACGTATTAACGTTATACGATATTTTCTTTTGTACAGTAAAAGTTTCAGAGAGAAAAGCTTTCTTGTTCTGCTCATCTGTCTTTAAGTAAAATGCAAAATACTAATCATAAAGTGATTGTCTCAGTGGAATATGCAGGCATGTATTGCATACAACATGTAACTTCTCAATGAAATGAATAATGTGTGGAGAGTAAACCTTCAGAAACCTAATGAATTCATTTTGAGATTAATATAAACTAATATATTTCAAAACAAGTAAGGACTATGAATCTGTGATTATGCCTGGCCTCTTACATACCTACATGAGCCATAGAATTTAACACAAGTTACTTTGAAAATTAGGCTCTCATTTTTAGCCAAAATTTGGAGTAAGGGATGCTACTGTTGGTGACATTGACGTGTCTAGAGCAAGGAAATGGTGTTGATCCATGGTCACACTAGATAGAAGGTCATCTTTCTGCTTGTGAAATTATGTTTATGTCCTTTTGAATTATGTAACCACACGTTATTGCTCTGTTTTTAGTTTCTTGGCGTTGTGTGAATCCCTGGTGCAGCTGATAGTAACCAGAGGAATTTGTAATTTATACCTCAGAAGTGAACCAAACCTTGCAGTAAGAATCTCCCAATTTTTAGAAGTCCCCAGAAATCCCCATAATGTTGTGTGGTCAGGAGGGATGTAAGAAAAGAACTGATGCAATGTATTGGCAACTCCTTTGCAAACAGAGTTTATGTCAGTTCTTTGTAATCCCATTACTGTAAAAAGGGGAGACTCTGAGACAGACACACATCATGCGATGAACTTGGCAAGATTCTCCTAGTTTTTATCAGTTTGATTAGCTATGCCTTTTTTACTTACTCCTGAATCTTCATTTTATTGTCCATTTGCTCCATCATTGCTTATCACTCAGGTGTAGTCCTATACATTTAAATCTTTAGAAGAAATTAATCAAAAAGCTCTGCTTTTGAACTGAGTACACAGGGCACAATTTATAACTATATAATACATAAAATTCACAACCTTTCATTCCTCTCTCCTGCTTCTTCCTAGCAGGAATTATAAACAAAGATCTTCCTCCATGTTCCCATAGCTCCAGCTTTCTTTGAAAACCAAGCAGAACACTAGATATGACTTTTAGCATTCTGTAAAATTCAGTTTCTTGAGGCTATTCTTGACATTCACACTGAAGAAATGTAGGTTGCTTATTGAAGTGGTGGAGGGGCATCAACAGTGTTTTGTGTTACCTATACTTGGCCTTGAGCTGCACCTGAATCAGAACATAAAGTTCAGCAGCTGCTGAGACTGAATAACCTAAGCAGAAAGGGAGGATATCTCAGGCAGAGGGAAGTAAAGTGGAGGAAAACCAGGAATGTTGTCCTGCACTTGAAACAGATAAAACAGGTCCCAGAAGCAAGGAGATCAAATAGCCCACAGATAATATAGTCTTGAATTTGTTGCCTGTGGTTCTTTCCCAGGGACTATGAAAATGTGTGATTGTTGTCTTTAGGCAGCTTGGGGACCTGCTGTTTGTGCCTGTCTGTTGTGTTTTTAGCCAAATGTTCCCAGAGCCTGTTTGCTTTGGGGTGAAAAATGTTATATTAAGAATTATTATCATCAAAAAAACCCCAAACCAGAACAACAACAGCAACAAAGTTTATACTCACAGACATGAAAGATGTTTTCCTACTATTGTTGTTGAGTGAAACATGGAACCATCACTCTTCAGTGAATATACCTACATTAGAATTTCTGTTCAAATTATACATATTCTTTTGTAATAGTACCACATCCATTTACTGTCTTTGGTGGTGTTTTATGGAGCATGTAATGTAGATTCCTTTTAGGCAAAGCTGTACTGGAAGATGTGGTCTGGAAGTACAGCTAGTACCCCAAAACAGCAATGAGCTTTGAATTTGTAAGGCTCAGCTAGACAGTGCCTGGAATAATCCCATGGAAGTAATGGGATATAGCTGGGGAAGTTGGGCTTTTGCTACAAGCTTTTTCTCTTCTCTATTTAATCACATTTTACAATGTACTCAGCAATCAACAACACTGGATAGGTGTAAAAGACAGCTAAGAAAGGTGTTTTGCTGTTCTGTGAATGAAATGCAAAACCAATGTCATTTAGAAAGTAGAAAGAGAGCACAGCAAGGGGATACAAGTAGTTGTCCAAGGGAAGTCCAGGGGTTCAGTTTTTCTGAAGTATCATAAATTATATAGACTGGAGAGCACATTTTGAAGTGGTGAGTTGTAGTTCTGGTTTAATACATGAGATAAATTGGATACCATTAATACATATTGAAAGATGAATTTATAATGTGGCTGGTGCAGAGACATTTCACAATTGAGTCTAGTCAGAATTTCAATCTTACAAATTCATTGTCTTTGCTATTCATGAAAAATCTTCTCCAAAATTACTATAGCAGCTGCTACTGAGTGTTGCTGTTACTGCATGCTAACAGGAGTGACCACTAGTTTGCTCTAAAATTAATTTTAGAACTGGCTTTGAGAATTTTTTACTAGTGACTTGCTTTTTATCAAATGTATAAAATAAATATATGCTTATTTGATTTTTCAATAAGTTAAAAATAAGTAAAATTGTGTATCTTTGTTCTTTTTTGTTATTTTATTATTAGTAGTAGTAACTGTTTTTTAGTATTTTATCTGACCCAGGGAGATTGAAGGGGAATCCTCATTCTCTGTCTCCTTGTAGCACCCGGTAGTTTCTCTGTTTTAAAGCAATATGTTTTTACTGCTGATGGGCCACATCCACCCACACTACTAGCAGTGAGCATTTTGAGAGATTCTGCAACTATTATTCTCAGTGTTGACATGTATAGAAGCAAAAGCTGATGAATAAGTGAGTGCACTGTTTTTTGACACTGATTTTGTACATCTTTACTGCTGGCAAGGGAATACCTCTTGTTAATTTCTCTTTAAATACGATATACTTTTCTTCTGTGAGATATTAAATCCCTAATAAAAATGGACAGCAGGCAATTTGTCTTCCTGGCATCAGTCATATAAATGTGTTGCAAAATGGGAGAGGTAGCCAAGGAGGCTTCTGCAACCCATTCCTTCCCATTGCAAACTAGGCTTGCTTGCACCTAGTTATAGGTATAGGCATCACCATGGACTCCGATCTTTTCTAGTACACACACAAACCACACATAGGTATGTGCTGAGTCTACTCATCAGCTGAGACCCATCTACAAGCGATTAGGAAATGAACCCAGCACTCGGGAAATAAACTGAGCCAGTCTCAGTCTGAGTTTCTGCTTCAAATTCAAGGTAGGCAAATGGGTCCTTAGCATTTGGGCCTCTTGAGGATAAGGGGTGTGCTTCCTTCCTGAGGCAAAGGTGCAATTATTAGCGCTGACAGCACTGAGAAAGAGTGGCTGCTTCGAAAAATGTACTTTTTGGAACATGAGCTGATAGATAATCTTGTTACAATGAAAACAGTAGCTGAAAGTGGACGTGAGAGTCCTGTGCCTGAAATCTAACATAGGGGAAACTGAAGGACTGGCTTTAGTTTCTATCACCTTTTGGTATATTCTGTAACCCACCTTCTCAGTCATTCTGCAGATTTACTCAAAATCTAGGATTGTCAGACAGTCTTTGTATGCAGTAAGTATCTTTTGTTTTAAAACCTCTCAGTTGTGGTGCAGGCATGATGTGTACCAGAAAGTCTGCCGGGCTGGCAGGTGGTGCTGGGTCAGGGTACAAAGTGCAGAGTGCCATCAAATTCAGCATGGAGACAAAAGAGGTACTCCTGTGAAAATCAGCATTACAAAAGGGAAATGCAGATTCCCAAAACCTATTTAAAGCCCATTTCATCCTTCTGATGAGCAATATGCTGATTCTATGACAGCATTGTGATTCTGAATAACAGCAATACCAGGGTGAGTGTGTGTTAGCATAATGCTGGGTCTCTTGTAATGATTCTTTGTCCTTTTGTAGTGACTCCCTGTTTTAGTCAGTCTTTCTCAATTCTCCCAGAGCTTCTCCCTAACCCTACAGCGTTGCAGGTGTGATTTTGTCTTTAGAGATAGAACGCTGGGATATGGTGCCTGGGACAGCCTTACTCTCCCTTCTCTCACCAGGGTATGTCAGGGAAAGGTGATTTAAAAAGAAGATGGTACCAATATCCTGCTTTTCCTGCAGTGTTCACTGCCAAGGCAGGTCTCCCGAGGCTGGGTCCTAGCCCCAGCTGGTTGACTGCTGAGCTGTTTCATAGTGTAGGAAAGAAAACAGAAATCCTATCTCACTTCCTCTGATGCCAGTATCTCTAGCTGTGTGAAAGATGTGATATTATTGTGAGATTGGTAGTATCATGATATTTGAAAGGGCTGGAATAATCAATATATTGGAAGGGTTTAGTGCCATTAGTTATTTCAGTCAGCACTGTATAATGTTCCAGGTTATGATAAATTTCAGTTACATTAATTAAAAGGGTGTGTAAGTGAGCATAAAAGGGGGTATAGGTGGGGCTGGTGCTGAGCTGTAATTTACATCTGAACAACTTTGGGCTATAAAGAGGGTTCTGGGGAGGGGAAACAAAATCTATTCAGAAGAAGAGTGTATCTTTAATTTAAGGTGGCAGATGAGTTGCCAATTAACTTTCGTTAGGAGAATGTGTCAGAGATGTTATAATAATCCTTCTTCTTCATGGAAAAAAGACAAATAATGTGAAACAGAAAACAGAGGCTGAAACTGAGCAGAAATAAACCATTTTATATTATTTCCCTGCATTCTTTTCAAATCTTCTAACCAACTTCCTATTTTTGCATTCTTTTACATTAGGCTTAGTTATGATTTAATGTCCATTTTCCAGTAGAAACAGCTTGGTTGGTTACATACAAGATGTTCTGTAAAACACTGGATTGCACTGATTGCATCTGGCAAACATCTCGGAGCAAACTTACTGGTCCTCAACAACCAGTTTTAACATTGCCAGCAGTCTTTTTGAGAAGCTGGAAGAAGCAGGATGTGGGCAGTAGTGACAGGCTGGTGAGAGCATTTGGTATATTTCCATTTCCATTGTGTGAAACCTGTTGTCTGGCAACAGTGTGTAACATAAACTCTTCTTGGCAAACACCTTTATAACTAAGAAGAATGGGAGCATATTCAGGTAGCCTGTCTGCTCTTGGGATTCTGACTTTCTGACTACCTTTTTAGATGTTTGATGATACCTCCTTTTGTCAAACTGATTTCAGGCAGCTTTTCTGATTTTTATGTATTGCATGTTGAGGGATGAATGGTGAGAAAGCAAGGCTCCAAGCATGGCAATGCCTGGGTTTTAAAGTTCACCAAACCCTTGGATAAAGATTGTATTTTTGTGTGCCAGGAGTTCAGAGGAATCTTTGCTACTAGAAGACACTGAAAGATAAAATATATGTTTACTAAAGACAGAGAATTTTAGTAATAGAAGATTTTTACAGAAATACAAAGTAATAAAAAACATTATTATGCTTAATGTTTAGGAAAGAGGTGAAAAAAAGGTGTAACATTAAATCTCTTATGTTTAGTCCTTATCATTAGGAGTTTCCTTAAATTAGGCAAAAATAACTCCATCTTGAGTTTATATTTAAGGTGACTCTGGAAAAGAGAAGAATCTCTGTGTGAAAGGGCAAATTAATCTTCTGTGCCATCACAGATTACCATAATCCACTCTTATTTGCTTCCACCTTTAAAAATCTTTCTGCCTCGTTTCTTATGATTAATATTTAATATTAGCTTCTTTCTTTCCATTCTCCTCCCAAAGGTACTTTAATTAGCATTTCTTTTGTATACTGGATGTTGTAGCTACAGCCTTCTGTGGAGGCAGGGCTAAAATCATAATGAAGGATAATAAATTATAATAAATGAGGAAAATTAAATGCATGGGATATAATGTAATATAATATAATATAATATAATATAATATAATATAATATAATACAATACAATACAATACAATACAATATAATATAATATAATATAATATAATATAATCACTTTTTATACATGTATTATACCAAAAGCATAAAGGTGAGAAATATAAACACAGTTGGCAAATCAGTTATTCCAGCTGTGAGAAGGAAAAAATGACAAACAACAGGTAACCTTCATGAAAAAAGAAAACTCCCAGATTTTAAAAAAAAAAAAAATTAAGCCTTGGGTCAAAACCTGAATTAATAGGAAATGAGACAAATAAGATCAGTTAATAAGGTCTTGCATAGTCATGAAGAGGGAACCTCTCCAAAAAATCAATTTAATCTAATTTCAGTTTGAGGAAATTAAAACTCTGAATGATCAAGAATATTCACAACAGAACTGAAATGTATTGCATACTCTGTATTACTTTATTTTAGCATGCTCAGTCCTTTCTAAAATTTAAATCAAGGATTTCTCAGATTTTATGGTGCTTTGTTTGAGATTGCTCTAGCATTATTTAATATATTTTAATTTCAGATTACTATTTACTCTCACTCTAAACTTAATTAAAGCCTATTTTTTATCTTTCCATGGAAGCAAATGGATTTGATTTTGCATGCAATAATAGAGAGACTTCCTCACACAAAGCTATTTTGGATTTTACAATGTTTCCCTTGAATCGGAGTAGGAAAATGTGCATTAGACAGTAATCTAAAACTATTTACAAATGTTGATTTGCTGGGAACAATTGTAAAAGAAATCACAACACACATGTATGATAATTTATACAATTTAATATTTATTGTCCCATCCCTAAGAGACATGAACACTAGACACTGAATCGTGGAGTTAAGAGCCTAATCAGAGCATATGAAATTAATGAAGTACACAGAAATGTTGTGAATTGGGGCTTTTGGAAAGAAGGAAAAGTATGTACTGTAAATAAATGCTTTCACAAGGCAAATTCATGCATTCTGGAGTGGGAACCATGTCTGTAACTCTGGATGACACTAATGCAGCTGACTGTCCAACAAGCTGCTGCTGATTGATCTGTACAGGAAAATGAAGCATCAATCAACCATCTCAATCCACCCATTGGTGAAGAAGCTTTTCCAAAGGCCCAGAAGGTAGAGCCATTTCAAACCAGGGCAAGGCTTCAACCCTATGGATTCAGCATGGTTACTAAGTTTCTTTGGCGCCATGTGTGATGAATTCAGCAACACAGGGCATCTTTTTGTTGTGGTGCTGGGAAACATAATGCCTTTAGTTATTGGGTAACAGATGTTTAGTAATTAAAGCAGGCCATTTCAAAAGCAATCATAAAATCACAGGGAGATGAAATTTGAATACATCTGAATTCCTATAGGATTCCATATGTGCTTTTTGTCTGTGTGTTTACATTTTAGTAATTTGGTGAAGCTGAGAACTGAATATTAAATGTTTTGCTGTTGATAAAAATATGTATGATTGCTAATATACAACACTTATTTAATTGGAAAAGGTAAGACTCACAAAAAATAAAACAAGATACATCAAAAAGTGAAGAATAAACTTGAGGGTGTAGATTTAATCTATCATTTTGTTCTTCATGTGGACTGTCTAACCACAGGAGTGCTTCTGCTCCATGACTACTTTTCTCTTAGGCGTGAAATTTTCCTGGCTTGTTTCAGCTGCAGCTTTTGTCTCTGCACATGCCTAGAATTACCTTGGTTTTAGCAGCTATCCTCTGCCTGTACCAAGTGGGGAAATAAAGAAAAATCATCTAATTAGGGTCACCCTCAGTAGGGAAATTTACACCAAGTGTAACTTATCTGTCTTTTGATCAAATGGATTTATGATGCCGTCCTTCTCTCCATAAAAACTGAGCTTGGAGCTGTGAGCCACCCATTTTTGCTTGCCCACAGGTTTTACCTCTGGGTTGCTTTGAGCGCCATTTTTGTCTGTGTGTTTCTCTGTCCCACTGCGTCTTCTGTGCCCACTGTCCACACACTTCAAGTATCTTGAACAGCGTCCAGCCTGCCATGGCTTTCTCCTGCAGAAGGACCTGGGAGGCAAATTGGATCTGGCTGGTCTTGGTTACATTACAGCAAACTGTAGAAAGTTGAATTAATAGTAAACTGTTGTACAAAAATCTCAATGCTATCATTATGGCTGCTACTAACTGGGTTTGGAAAACAGGAGTATATTCTGGGCTATTTGCAGTCCTGTTTCACATGCTTAAGCTCTGAATAAATAAAAACTGAGATATGTGTTTGGACTTTGTGGTTCCCTTCTGATGGTTTTGGATGTCTATAAATTCACTCTGAAGGATTTGTTGAAAAGCATGCCTTTTTCTTACTGATATAGAGATTTTCTAGAAACTCAGCTTTCAGATTTTTCTTTGAATCACAGATTTCCAAAATGTAGGCACTGAATTGCTAATTTTCTATGCAGGTAAGTCCATTCTTGAACTTTAACCCTACATATCCAAATAAAACCACATTTGATTAACTAGAAATCATAAATGTTGCTTCAATCTCAAGCATAAAACATATTCATGAGAGAACCTTTGTAAAAACACACTTTTTTCCCTATTTTTTTAAAATTTACTTCTGAACACATTTTGAAAATTCTCAAATATTTATTTTGGTGGACTAAGATATGAAGATTTTCTGCAGTTGGAAAAGTCAGTATGTATATTACTCATGACTTCTAGCCAGACCTATTAGAAGAGTAGAAGAGAACTTGTGGGCTGAGATAAAGACAGTTTAATAGGGAAAGCAAATGCCACACACACAAGCAGTGAAAAACAATGAATTAATTCAGTGCTTCCCATGTGCAGGGAGGTGTTCAGTCGTCTCCAGGAGAGCAGGTTCTCACCGCATGTAATGGAGACTTGTGAAGACAAATCCCAGCACTCTAAATGTACACCTTTCCTCCTTCTTCCCCCCTTTTTATATACTGAGCATATGGTCTGGGACACCCTTTGGTCATTTGGGGTCACCTGTCCTGGCTGTGTCTCCTCCCAGCCTCCCATGCACCAAAATCTCACTCCCCAGTGTGGTTGTATGAAGAGCAGAACAGGCCTTGACTCTGCGCAAGCCCTGCTCAGCAATAACAAAAACATCTCTGTGTTATTGACCCTGTGTTCAGCACAAATCCAAAACATGGCCCCCTACCAGCCACTGTGAAGGAAATTATCTCTGCCCCAGCTGAAACCAGCACAGCATGCTCCAGCATTCAAGTATGAAGTATGAAGAAACACAGGACTAGTCACTCACAAATTCGCTGTCATGCCAATAAAGGTTCGTTAAGCCATTAGCAACCTACAAATTGGCACCTGGCAGTTCTTCCTATTCCTTTGAAAGGGGATCCACAGTGGGATGCAAGACTCTAAATTGGCAGCAATCACAAGCCTATTCTCTCTGTGAAAGATGCTATCCACTGCGTAGCAGGTACTGCTGACATTCTCTCGTTATTGTTATAAGTGACCGATTAAAAAAAAATATTGCTATATTCCTAGTCTATTTTTATGAAATAGAGAGAGAACAAGAATAGAGTATTTTCTATGCAATTTACTTTTGATTTAATCTCCAGTGTAATTCTTGTGCTTCATATTGATTTCCAATAATATTTCAGTACAAAGGGAAAACTTTTCTCTATCTATCTTTCAATATCACTTTGAAATGCTTTCATTTCAATCGCAAATTATACTATAATAGAAATTAAGATGAGGAACTACAGAAATCAGTAGAGAAAAACCTTTTCTGTTGTTGTTTTTTTCTTTTTTACTAGCAAACCTTTATAGCAACAATACAGTTCTTTGCAAAAATGAACTTAAATGAGTCTTTAAAAATGTTTTCAATTTTTGAATTCATCTTTAGTAACATTTTTCTACCAGGGCATATTGAAATTGCTACACTGGAGCAGAAAATAAAAAAAAAATTGAATACTTAAGCATAAGACTGGGAAAAGACCTTATTCAGATCTCTTACAACATGCAAACTTTATTTTATGACTATCAAATTAGTTGCCAGTTTGAGAAGAACATTCCTTCAAAATTTCTAAAAAGTGGAGTTTGTTTGGAGGTTTTGTGGAGTGGGATAACTATGTGGAGTATTTTTCTCTAGAACCATTGAAGCCATAACTAAATGAATATAACCAGAGCCACTGAATGCAGTAAATATTTTTTTTTAATTGCTGAATTTTTAGGGCTTTTTTGTTATTCTGCTCTTTTTTAACAAGAGCATGTGCCATGTTGTTCACCTGTGACTGGGCAACCCTGCTTGTAAGTACAGACTGGGGAGTGAGAGGCTGCAGAGCAGTGCCATGGAAAGGGACCTGGGGTTCCTGGTCAATGGCAACTTGACCATGAGCCAGCAGTGCCCTGGCAGCCAGGAGGGACATCCCTGTCCTGGGGGGCATCAGGGACAGCATGGCCAGCTGGGCAAGGGAGGGATTGTCCTGCTCTGCTCTGAGCTGGGGCAGCCTCACCTCGAGTGCTGGGGGCAGTTGTTGGATATCAAGAAAAGATTTTTCACCCAGAGAGTGTTTGGGCACTGGTACAGGCTCCCCAGGGCAGTGGTCACAGCACCAGCCTGTCAGATTTCAAGAAGTATTTGAACCATGCTCTCAGGTGCATTGGGTGACTCTTAGGGTGTCCTCTGCAGGGCCAGGAGTTGGACTCGATGATCCTTATGGGCCCTTTCCAACTCAGCATATTCTATGATTCTTTCGTTCTGTCTGAATCGTAGGGCCTTTCCCAGTAATTTCACAAATATATCTGAGAATGAAATAGATTTATTTATATAGTGCCTAGTGGTTTTTCTTCCTTCTTTCCTTTTCTTCCAAATCCAAAGCACAAAATACATACACTGCTTATTATTTCAGTCATCTTTTTGTTCTCTGAGGCATGAGTTGGAGGATTCTTCTCAGTGCACTGAGGTATCATCGTAATGACTTAGACTGAGGTCTGCAAGGCTTTTTAGCTGTTAAAATCTTTTGCACTTCAAATTGACAGTGAACAAACTCTATAGCTGTGATAGAAATTAGTAGAAAGCTTATATGGTGTAATGTATAGAAAACTGATTCTTCTTGATTACCGTTAATTGCAGCCTTTGCAGTAATAGGCTGCAACAGTGAGGGAATTGAGGGTTTCAAGAATACAGTCAATAAATCTAAGGGAATGGCTAATTGAGGTTGTGTTTCTGTTTGAATTGCATCCAAGAATGGAGGTGTAAATGTGAGTAGTTAAGGTGAAATTCACAATATTTCTAAATGTCCTCCTTTGATCAAGCATATGCATATGCAAAAAAGTTCAAGGTTTTAGGCACATGCGAAAGGTTCAAGGTAGAATTCAGTCAGCCTGGAACCACATACTGCTTTCAACCTATGCTTTTTTCTGATGACTCTTTATTACAAAGCAGTGTAAAGGTGACCTTGAAGCAGCAGAGATTTTACAGGACAATGAGATGGTTAGAGGAGATAATTTCTCTCACCATGCACTTTTTAGGGTTGTGATTACATTTGGGCTCAAAAGACAAATATGACAGCTGTAGCAGTAAATTCTTGAGTTAGGGTTGGTGCTCCAAATTTTAGCAATCATGACTACTGCTGACATAAAGTGGTAGTTCTTTCCAGACATCCACATTTACCCATTGACAGTACAGAAAACATGCCTTGAAGTGCTCTTAAAGCTGGAAGTACCTGTGTGAAATTTGAACTGCTGCTTTGTTTCTTAGTCTACTGAAAGGACATCCTATAAAAGGGTACCACTATCCTTTTAATAATGACTATTTGAACTTCACTGGCTTCTCAGTTCCTGTACAGGGCGAACATTAGATTTCTTTTTCTTTCAAGCTTCTCCCTAAAAATCCTATGGATCACATATATAGAACTACATAAGTTGAACAGAAAAGACAAATGTAAAGTCCAAATATATGTAGGTCTCCTGATGCTTCTGGATTAGTCCTTATATCTTTTTCTTAACTTGGGCACTTCTAATGTGGAGTTCTCTCTGACTTCTCCCTGATTTACCAGATTTATGTACCAGCTACCTGTCAGATGTATTGATTGAGCAAATGAGAACATGTGGCTCCAAATTTTAGCAATCATGACTACTGCTGACATAAAGTGGTAGTTCTTTCCAGACATCCACATTTACCCATTGACAGTACAGAAAACATGCCTTGAAGTGCTCTTAAAGCTGGAAGTACCTGTGTGAAATTTGAACTGCTGCTTTGTTTCTTAGTCTACTGAAAGGACATCCTATAAAAGGGTACCACTATCCTTTTAATAATGACTATTTGAACTTCACTGGCTTCTCAGTTCCTGTACAGGGCGAACATTAGATTTCTTTTTCTTTCAAGCTTCTCCCTAAAAATCCTATGGATCACATATATAGAACTACATAAGTTGAACAGAAAAGACAAATGTAAAGTCCAAATATATGTAGGTCTCCTGATGCTTCTGGATTAGTCCTTATATCTTTTTCTTAACTTGGGCACTTCTAATGTGGAGTTCTCTCTGACTTCTCCCTGATTTACCAGATTTATGTACCAGCTACCTGTCAGATGTATTGATTGAGCAAATGAGAACATGTGGCATTGAGTATCACAGGGGAAGTTTGAGCCTCTGTAGCTAGAGCTCATCACTGCATACTGAACCTACCATGTGGCTCTATATGAACATGAATTCATTGGTATGACTCAGAATTGAGAGCTCCTCTTCTGTCAGGTGATGTTGGTTGCTCCTTCCCCTTGCTGACATCAAGATTGAATTCACAGAGTTAAAAGGTCAGTCTGGCTAGAAGGACCTCAGAAGGTCTAATAGTCCAATATCATGCTGACTTTGTAGTGGAATAAGACAACTCAGGTGTTGAACTAAGGCAGCTCTTATTGTTGTAGTGCAAGAGCAGACTAAGCAAAACAGAGAAATTCCTGTGGACAGCAACCGATAATTCTCCTTCAAAGCCAAATTAAACCATCAGCTTTTATGTCAGACTTTTGCTTTCCACAAACTATAAAAAAGAGGTGATTATACCAAGTACTGTGTCATTTTCTCCTCTCCATGCTGGCCTATAACTCCAGTTCACACTTCAGTGGCAATCCAGATCTGTAAAAAATGAAGTAAAACATAAATAAAGCAAAATTTGCTTTGTGTCAGTTTCTCCAGCTTTGGAATGATAATTTTGCTATTCTAGTGGCTGACTGGAATCAGAGAAGAGGAAGCAAAGGGTCTGTCATGCATCACCTCCTGTGTTCCCCAGATCCTCAAATGCTTTACTGGTAACCAACCCCATGTAGGTTCACCTTACATAAGATTGGTATGTAGATTTAGCTGTCTGTAAGCTTGGTGGTATTGAATGCAGGATGGTTTGTGCTCCAAGTTTTTCTCTCTGGTTGCACATTTCTTTAGGATGAGCTGTTATAAATATGTCATTTCAGTCCCCTGTGTCTCGATGTGGTTTTTGCATTTCATACTGAACTTTGAAATCAAGTGAAGTCTACATCACTGCAATCTTCAGCTGCCCAAGTCTGACAGCCTTATCTCAAAGCAGATACAAGGAGATGTTTTCCTTTGGTATTCTGAGGTGGTTTAAGTGTCAGCCACAGTTTTCTAGTTTGATAGCTCTTTCCTTCCGTGCTGGCTTTATACATATGATCTGTTGTTCCTGGAGTGATAATGTATTCATTGCTTATTTTTCAACTGTTTTTTGTTGTTGGCATATTGGTAGTGGTGGTTTCTGCTGTTACTGGTGTGGGAAAATGAAGGTGTTAGCCAGAATGCACTGGAGTTGGAAGCCTCCAGAAACAGCTGTAGGATGTGAGGGAGTGGAAGCAGGAAGATTTCCAGGAGGCTGCACTTGTACACTCAGAGCAGCCCTGACTGGAAGAGATTATGTCTCTTGTCTGGACTTGTCTGTGGGCAATCTGCTCTCCCTGCTGGACCTCCAGACCACCCATCAGTTATCAGGGAGACTAATAATGATTCCAGAATGTATTAAACCAAATTTAGTTAAAACATGACCCTTAGTCCCTTAGTGATATTAGAACACTTAACAGTTGTCTTTTGGTTGCTTATTAGAACACTTAACAGTTGTCTTTTGGTTGCATCTTTGTTGTGGTCACTTCTGACAGAAGACTTCTAGACTGCACAAAGAATACACAGCAGGCAAGTGTGAAAGTTATTATTTGGTCCCCCTTGTCAGAAATGAACAAAGACTAAAACCATTGTTGTGTTATGTTTTGAAATGTTACAAGTTTGCCCTTTGCCAAGTGTGAAAGAATTCATTGCAGGTTGGGAGACAAAACATAAGAGGAGTTCTAGCTAGAACTGTTAGACTGCTCATATCATGGAAAGAGGTGAAAAATTTGAAAAAACTGAAGAAGACTTGGACATCAGTGGGTATATCAGTTTGAAATACCTTTAGTGGAAATAGAATTCATTTCAGGAATGCAGCAACTCAGCCAAATCAAATTCTGGAAAACAAGTAATGAGAAATGAAATAATCTTTGAGCGAGGTGCACAGGCATAGTTATTTTCTTTGAAGACTTGTGGCGCAAGCCTTTCATGTAACCAATATGTGAAAATGTTCATATCTGCTATATGTAGTGCACAGGTTAAGAGAAGGACTTGGTAACCTCATGTTGCAATCAATTCAGTAAGTGCTGAATAGAATTGTAAGGTAATACTTGATGAGTTTACTCAAACTGAAACATTTGTGCAGCATGCACACTTTTTATGTTCATGTTTATATGGGAGGACCCCCTCATGCTGCTTTCCTGCAGTGATCATGACTGAGCAGTACAGCTCCCCAGATCTCTTGTACCAGTTTCTCAGTCACAAATTCTTAGCAGAGTAGGAGGGGCTTCACACTGCCTCTCCAGAAGCTCAGTTTCCTGGACGTGGTGATTCCATCTCTGAGCAGACAAAGAATGCCAATCCTATTCCATCACCTCCAATAGGAGGTGTCATTCTGTCCATATGTGCAAGGAGTCGTAAGTCTTTGCAAACCTCATGAATTGTGTTAGGAAGAGAAAAAGAAATTGAGAGGTGAGGATGTGAAGTAGAAAAGGACCATTAAGAAGTTTAATATGTCATTCTCCATTGGTTTTGGCAAACCATAAAAGAATGTGACCGAATGCTGATATTGTTGAAAAATGTGTGACATGAACACGCCAAAATCCAATTGCTGTCTGTCTACCTTAAAACTCTGTAAAAGTGAAGAGGGGAATGATTTCATTTGTATATGGGGTATCTCCATCGCTCTTCACATCTCTTGAACACCTCTGAGATGTCTGACAGAGGATGCTGGTATCAGTAGTTTGAAGTGTGTTGATAGTTCAGGGTTTACCATACAGCAGGATGTGTCTCAAACAGAAATTGTTTCACAGCACACCAGTTTTAATGTGCTGTAAAATGACATATATAGATAGAGGATTTTAGTCAGAAAAGCTTAATTATGTGGACATTCAAAGTGCCAAAGTAAAACAGCTGAGATTTGTCTCTGCTCCTGTGAAACCTATGGAAGTGTGGAAGGGACTTGAAATCCTTTTGGAGGTGATAGTTTGTTCAAAATTTATTAAATACAGGCAAATGCTGTAAGGGCACTGTGAGGGCCAGCTGCCCCCAGCTGCTGTGTGAGGCACTGGGAGCACGGAGGCAACCCCAGGGCAGGTGGACAGGGTCAGGCAGTTGGGGCCTGTCCCACTGCCTCAGCTGGATGTTATGTCAATGTTATATTTTTCTAATTCAAAATATTTCATTCATGATTTCATGATGATGTTCCTACCACCATTTTTCCTGCAGGGTCTTTGTATCAGATTTAGCAATTGTGTGGCTGCAGAGTGAGTCAGTTCAGCAAACTGATCCCAAACAGAGTGCATCACCCCCTAGAACCAAGAGCTAAATTCTGTGTCACCTCTCTGAACCAATTCACTGTCCTGGTGCACAGCTGATAAGGCCGATGCAGAGAAAGAGAAGAAACATTCAGATGTCTTGGAAACACTGACTTGATTTTAATGGTTCCCTGAGGATATTTCTTATACCAAATGACACTTAAAAAGTGTGTTTCTAACACAGTTTGAAACTAAGTGAAAATTGAGGCTGCCATTGGCTGCTCTCCTTTCTGTCTGGCTCTGCTTCTGTCCCATCCTTTTGTCCTCCCATCTTTATGCTCATTTTGGAATGAGGCAGGAAGATGAACCATCTGGAAACTGCCTTTCATAAGGTTGGTCTTCAGCTGGTTAAGCTCTCCATCCCAGCAGCATCACATGTGGCACTGCTATGCAAAGATCAAGGCAGGAGTGTGTGAATTAATGCATGAGCAAGAAGGAAGCAGCTCTGGTTTTCATATACTGTGAAAGGTGGTGCCTGAGCCACAGATGTCAAGTGGTGAAATATTCCTGGAGCTACACATTTTCGTCATAGTTTTGGTCACTCATATGCCACACACACAACTATTCTGGATAAATGCATGGATTGGTAATGCCCTGCCGCAGACATCTTTTTGTGAAAATCCTTTTCTTTAGGATTTTCCCTTCTAAGAAGCTGAGGCCTCAGAAACAAAATGTAAACAATAGTTATCTGCTGCTGTAGAATGCATCAGGTTTGTCTGTGATTGGGCCATCTTGAATGTTTACAATTAATGGCCAACCACAGACCAGATAGCTTAGACTCTCTGTCCGAGACACACGCCTTTGTTATTCATTCTTTTCTATTCTTAGCTAGCTTTCAGAGGAACCCTTTTCCTTCTATTTCTTTTTAGTATAGTTTTAATGTAATATATATATAATAAAATAATAAATCAAGCCTTCTAAACATAGAGTCAACATTCTCATCTCTTCCCTCGTCCAAGAACCCCTGTGAGCACTGTCACAATGCCCCTAGTTTGCTTTATACTGCCTGGTTCAAGTTTGCTTTCTTGTGCACTGCACACCCTGGGAATTTCAGGAGACACACAGGATCTAACAGCCAGTGCTCCACAGCTGGTAATTGGTACCATTTAGCAGCTGCTGAGCAGGAGAGTAGTCTGTTACCCTTGAAGATCTCTAATGCAAATTACAATGAGTTGCTTACAAGGCTTCTAAGCCAGCTGGCATAAATTTGCTCTGCATGTTGTGGGAGTTAAAGAGGGACTGACTTTTGCTTCATAAGGAATATAAGTCAGCAGTAATCTGATTTATGCCAATTAAGTAGTGTTGGCATAGGATCAACATAAATGTTGGTGAAACAGAGGGGGTGTACAGTCTGTTCAGATGGAAATTTGTATTGTATGCAAATTCTGTAACTGCTACAACAAAGGAAAAGCATGGGTATGACAATGGTTTCCAAATTAAGGTACTGACCACAGAATGAGTTATTTTGCTGATGTGTGTTTTAGTGTTTAGAATTTAATGACAATAGAACTGGAAATTTGCAAATTCTGAAGTAAATTTAACTTTCTTAGTAAAATGCTGTAAGATATGAGGTTTTTACTCAATTCTACAAACATTTGAATGTACAAACAGGTATTTCTGTAGCTGAAAAGTTGGCCTAAAAATTATTCTAGTAATTTAAAGAGCTTTCAAACATATCTCTAAGGTGAACCTAGTGGGTTGTGAGCTTTTTCAATACTTGACTGTAGCTTGATGATAAAGTTCTTATTAATTTAGTCACCTTTGTCAGGAACTCCAAGAGAATTCATACATGGGAAACAGATAAAATATGTGTAAAAATTTAAATACATGACCTAAATGCTAAAATATTTAATTCCTTTTTTCCCCCCATAACCTTGAAATAACTAAATCTCATTAACTAGCTGGAAGTGAAGTTTTAAGAAAAGCTATGTTTAAGTTTACTCTATGATAAGCTACTTTTCCCTAAGGTTAATTTCAGACTGTTCAACTTCCAGTAAACAAAGCTTTGTTTTATTGTAATTTTATCTCACTAACAGACATTCTGGATTCAGTCAGGTCTGTGCTAGCAGGTTTTGTTGACATAGCTATTTAGTCGTCAGAAGTAGCTGTCCTGGCAAACCCTGGCTGTTTTATTAGCTGTGATGATGGACCCAGTATTTTTAGCTAAAACATGTGTTATTTTGTAAGGTGATGTTGAATGATTCTAGTAACATTGTAGGTGCAGTGAAATAAAATCACAGTTTTATTAGCAATTAAGACCTTACTACAACAATGCTCTGCCTCTGCCCTGGCCAGAGCTCTAAATGGAGGCAAAACCACAGCTCATCATGATTGCTTTTTGATCCTGGGTGTGCCCCTTGCAGCAATGTCTTTGGGCCACAGAACTGAATAGCTACTTCCAGTCTTCTCAAAATTACTGATTTACACCACTGCTCTGCCTTCCACATCACAACTTAACTCAAACATGTTACATTTGACTGCTGCCCATTGTCACTTTTGTGTAAGGAGCTGGGTTAATTTGTCACTGTTTGGGTGTTGTAAGAGTCACACACTAGGGTTTTTAAACCACTGGGTTTGTGGACTTAATATTTTCCGGTGGAGACACAGACTACATTAAACTTAATGTACACAGAAAGGAAAGAGGGGGAATTTGCCTGAAGGAGAAGTTTTAAATGTAGCAGTTCTTGAATAAAGAAGTCCCTAACTCACAAATTATTCTGGCTGTGTCTACAATGATAGAAATGTCAGTCCCATGATAGAAGTCTGACTCTCCTCATGGATCTCATTGGAGTTTGGCTTAGTGAGCGTGTGGCCCAGAGACATAAGCTTTATTTTCCATATGATTTTCTAGTTCAAGACACCTGAGGTAACAGGAGGGCTGTGCCCTCCACCTCCAGCATGGTAGTGCATGGCAGGGAGCTGCCAGGGCTGGAGAGTGCCTGGGCATGGACACACCACAGTGGGTGGCACAAGGCCTGGTGGGAAAGCCACACAAGAATAGGCCAAAAAAAGGACTTGTCACATGCTGACCTGTGCTGCTGGAAGTTCGCTCCCACACTGAGTGATCAAGCCCCTCAGCTGTTTCCAAGGCTGGGGTCTGACTGATTTCTCCACGAAGAGAGTATGGGAAAGAACTACCATGTGTTTTGATCTTCCAGCATTAAAGATGGGAGAGATGCTGAGGGGGGCTGTAGGACTCCCTGGATCAGTCTGTTTCATTGGTGGCTTGGTTTGTTTCTTTTAAAGGTAATATTTGTCCAGTGGAGCACAGAAAGCAGCCTGATGTTTCACCACATTCTTTTAATTTCAGAAGAGAATGAATGACCCATTTGCCGTGGGGTCATGGTATTATGATTCCTGGCTACCTGAAAAAAAAAAAATTATCAACTAGGGAAACTCTGACAGGAAGGATGGAAATGTCAGCCCTGTCCTTAGCAGTGCTCTGTGCTAGCAGTGGGCATTATTGCTTGGATAAACAAGGTTAGCACTATCAAATTTAACCAGTATGGAAAGAGTAATTTCCCTCTCTTTGTTTCTGAAGTCTGTGAATGGCACACTTATCTGCCCAAATGTGAATATTTTGTTTATGGTTTGCTGCCTTTAATCTTTGTGCAGCAAAGATGGGAATTTATTTCCAAGAGTTCTTCTGAAAATTAGGAGATCTGAACAAGTCTGACAGATGTTGCTAATGAGTTCTGGATATACTTCATGTAAAAAGCAGTAGGATTACAAATCAGTTGTTGGCAAAGCTCATTAAGGGCATGACTGCTCTGAATAAACACTGTCAACTGATAAGCTTGCTCTGAAGGAAAGCCTGAGACATTGCACTAGTGATAGCAAATGTCCTTGTTAGGTAAACAAGACACCATAAAAGAATTATAAAATTACTAATACTGGTACTTGGATTAAAAAACTTTTTTTTTTTTAACTACTCATAGCAAAGGCAAGAGGAAAATATTTTTTCTACTACATTAACCAAACATTTATGACATCTTGCATTATTTCATTTGATGCTATGATTAAGAAATTACCAGAGACTAGGATTCATCTGTTCTCACATGTAGCTGAATTGTGTACCAGGTTTCTCATAAACACCTTTGGTACAAGCTAAAAAGTATAGAGTGACTGCTGAGGAGTGAGAAAAGAGAACTAAAGAGGTATGAATGTGGAGAGGATTCTGTGATTAATCTGTACAGAGTATATATACCAGCTGTGGGCCAAATATCTGACTGAAATAATGGGAAAAACATGACTCTTAACTGGTGGAAGTGGAGGATGGAGTGGAAGGATGCTATTACATCTTTCAGTATCACTTCTGTTGTGATTCAATTTCATGGTCAGTTTATGCCCAAACTTCTCTCAGCTGTTAGTGCAAAGTGGTGGCTACACCATTCTCCCTTTTCATACCCATCACCCAGTGCCACGTTCCCTGATCCTTGGTCTAGCTGAGAAACTAATCTTTGCTGTGTGCCAAGTGACAAACACATGCAGCCTGGGGTAGGAAGAGAATGTGACAATCCATTCCAGAATCAGCAGCATTTTAGCTATGCTTCTGCAGCAGTAAGCCGTGTTTATGCACATCATGAACAAGTAAAGCTTTCCAGCTGGAGTTATTCCTGCTAAACTAAAGAGAACAAAAATAGATGTTAACAGAAACAAAGTCTACACTTGGTGGCTGCTGTTCCCCAGAGGAACAGTTAATAGGAGCATACACTGGTACCCTATATACAGTACAGTAGATGAGCAAATGTTAGGTTTTACATATGTTAGGTGCCTTTATTTTTGTCTGTTCTGTTACGACTAAAGCTGAGTTTGCTGTGAATGCAAGAATGCCCAATGCCCAAGTTTGTGCTGCCATCAGTAGCATATCCCTGGTGAGATACTGATAGCCCTGAGCCCTCTGAATTCATTCATCTTTCAGGCTCTGAAATTCTGATCTGTAACTTCAGGTCAGTATTCCTTTTGTCTGCAGCAGACATAAAGTCACAGATACCTCTTTATGCCAGAATAGCTGGATTGTAACAACAGTGCAGTGTAAATGCTGGTTGCTGCCATGCATATCAAAATCCTTAATGCATTATGCACCACAGTTACAAAAAAGCTAAACAAAACTGTGTTAGGTTATTGTCACCTTGTCATCAGCCATCATTTGCTATAACAACTAAAAGCTCAAAGCAAGCTGAAACAAGCCCAGAAAAAGTAAAGCCTTACAGCTCTATTTCCACAGGCAAAATTAGTACAAGACCTGTGCCTGGTAACAGCACAGCAGTAATGACTGTACTGCATTGTAAGGCTGTATTATAAGTCATAATCTAGTCAATAAAATCAATGGCAAGTGAAAAAGTATTCAGCTCTCTGGAATAATTTTGTTAAAATTACAACATTGAGGATACGTAAAAAGCTCCATTGATTATTACCTTTCTTTTCTGATGAGACTTCAATGCATCCAATGCTTTTAAAACATCTTTATTAGATGTGAAATTAGGTATGAAATTCTGTTCTAAGTTGTAAATAATTTGTGTGTCAATTCTAAAAGATAGTAAAGAATGGATGGACCTGTTTATACACACACAAGAAAGGCTTCAGAGTTTGCTGAAAGTTTTTTACTCTGGGGATGATTTTTTTTTTTTTTCCAGGTAAATGTCAGCTTCCTGCTTTTAAGCCAGTTTTTAGTCTCATCTTTTCATCTTTCCTGTGAACTTTCCTTACATGAAAGATTGCAAGTAAAATAAGTTTTAAAAGAAAGTCTTGTGGAAGTTTCCTCAAAATTGCATTAATTAAGAGATATTCAGCATTTCTTGAATAGAGTTTTATATTACTTTCTGTCCTCAATATGGCATTAAATCCCAAACCACTAGCAGTAGCTAGTATATTTACTATCTAACTACTTCTAGATAGTAGTTCTATGAAAATGATAATATGAACAAGTGAAGTCTTAAGTAAATGATCTAAGTGAGTTGTCTAGTAGGAAGGGGGATTTGTTTTTTTGATCTTCTTTTCTTGATTTTCTTTTTGAATTGTGTTTTCCAAAGGGGATAAATTAAAGGAAAGAATATTTTTTTTACTTATTTTTAAATACAGAAGCATGTAGCACGTAATCCTGATTCAGGACACAGAGTTTTGCCCAGCTGAAAGGACAGTTTGCATATCTTGCCCTGCTAGTATGTGTGATGGGAATTTCCTAAAGAACTGATCAAGCTGTGTGCAATAATCAGGAAAAAGGCACCAGACTCCAAAAAAAGAAAAAAAGCTACTCATCTTTTATCCACATTCTCTATTGTTTTTGTATGTGACTCAGTAATTTGTTTATGATCACAATTATTTAATATTCTGTTTGAACATCACAGTTAACATATTAATTCTTTGTGCTGTAATCTTGGTCTACATTTCTGCTGGTAGAAAAAAGATCAAGGCAAACCAATTAGTTCTAATGGATTTCAAACTCAGATCTAGAAATGGTCTGATGCTCTTTTGGTTTCAACTGCAAGGAGTTGCAGAATGGATCTGGAAAGGCATTACTTTGCACAGCTTCTCTATGAGAACCAAGTCTTTAGGTGTTGGAGGGGGGAATATATCAAAAAAATTGCCCATATTTTTTATACCTGAGTAGCTGGAGTTTCTGTCTCTTGGTTACTATTTTAGGCTCCAGATGAAATTCTTGTGTAATACTGTTAGAAATGCGGTTTCCCAACCCACTGATCTTTCCATGTGTCCTCCTTCTGCCAAAAGAGAAAAGTTTTCATCCTCTGTCTTTGCATAGAAGGGCCTATCCTAAAGCCTCTTTTGGTGATCCCAAGGCTCAAAATGATTGAGTTCATCTCAATGACCCAAAACAAAATCACATTTGATTTTTGCTGGTGTTATTTAGCCAGAGGTAAAAATGTGTAAGTCCCTTAGTGAATGGGGGAAGGAAACAGACTCCTTTGGTTAACGCCTTACCTGTCTTATCCCATCTTGCAGAAACACAGACTGAGGATGCT
This sequence comes from Melozone crissalis, assembly GCF_028551555.1. NCBI lineage: Eukaryota > Metazoa > Chordata > Aves > Passeriformes > Passerellidae > Melozone > Melozone crissalis. Next base: position 51,953,293 of record NW_026535791.1, on the reverse strand, counting down.
GTTTCATATCTGTCCTAGTCGATGTAAAACTTCTGCCACCAACCCACAGTGTGCTTGCTCTGCCGCCATGTAATATGTGATTTTTTTTCCCCTGGAAAAAAAATGGAGGGGATGGAGGAAAGGGAACACTTTGGAGTGTTAACTTCTACAGGTGAAATTCTGATGGGATTGGGAGAGTGAAATTCTTCTCAGAGCCTTAAGAAATATTCTGTGATATGGAAATAATATTTTCTGCCCTACTAAAGAAATGGCATAACATAGGAACATTGGAAATATTAACTCTTGAGAAGGATGTAGTTTCATGCCTGTTTAAGGAAGGAGGATTTATAAGTCTTTACTCACTTTAAACCTGAGGTAGAGAGAGTATCTCCATATTTGGTCAGAAATTTAGGTATTAAGAAAAGGCTCTTAGTTCTGAGCCTCTGTTTTTAACGGTCTCTCTGAATGAGGATGAGGGTGTGCTTCAGTATGAGATTTGTGGATCTGAGAGAGCAGAAAGGAATGGTTCCCTTTTTATTGTTCATCCACTTAAGTGTACAGTGAAAATGGAGTTTCAATATATCCTTTGGAGAAAGAAAACAGATACAGAAAATGTATAGAGAGGAAAGAGGTGGTGGTCATGAGACTGTTGATAGATTCACAGAAGAGTCTTGAGACAAATCTCTGTCCTTTCTGTAGGACAGACATCTCAGTGGAACCCATTCACAACTTAAAATTTCTTTGCAGCTGTTTGCACAAGTCCATCCCAGATCTTAACTAAGAATTAAGCTCAAGATTTCAGATTGTGAAGACAGAGCCACCTGTGCTCCTGCTCAGGAAATAATATTGGCAGCTATTCTCATGGAGAGAGGCCCTTTAAAAGGGTTTTTCATGCCAGTTTGCTGAAGACAGGGTTGCAGTGCTGGTGTGGAATCCCCAGGTTCTGCCAGGCACTGCTGCTGGGCAGGTCTGCTCAAGGAATGAGCACTGTGAGTTAGTCAGTGCTTTGATTCAGACTGAAAAGGTTATAAAGGCAATAAAGACCATGGGGAAAAGTGCTGAATTTACACACTTGAGCGAGCACCAATGTGAAGGGCTGGGGGTTTGCCTGCACCTATAAGCCTGTTTTCATTTCAAAGGGATTTGATACATGTAACTCAGAGTAGAGTGTGGCTCCAAATATCACTTTAAAGATTATGCTGCATCAGTGGTCTGACAATGCACTGGAAAGGTTAAACTGAGTGCAGATCATTTAGCTTTGGTATGATGATTAATTTCAAGTGCTATCAGCTAGGAATACTAGTTTCAAGTATTTACTGAAAAAGCCAATATATGGCATGAGGTCTTTAAAAAGTAAAGTAAAAGCAGTTAACTGTGATTTTGCTCCTAAATGAAACAAGGTGATTGTGATCTTGACAAAGCTCTTTGCTCCAGCCCTCCCCTCCCCTCTGATATGTACAAAACTGACATGCTCATCTGTACACTTGAAAAGTCTTTGGTACTGTTGATATTTATTGTTCATTATCAAAGGTCTTTTGCTTTATAGGCTTAGCTATTAAAACAGGTGAGATGGTAAATGCTGACAAGATAGTTTTGCAGTTACATAAGAGATTTTAATGTATTATTAAATCCCCTGATGGAGATGATTAAGAATCAGCCTATTAAGAGTTCAGAATTAAGTGTACTGGTGTTATATTATGTATATTAACTCTTGTTCCTCTCTTCTTTGATATTTCAGTGCTACGACTGTTGAAGGATGGTGCTGATCCTCACATGCTTCTCTCCTCAGGAGGCTCCTTGCTCCATGTGGTAAGAGTGATTGAAGATTATTGTTAGTGACTGTGAATAAACAAGGTGGGAATGTGAGTAGCAGATTTTCATCCAAAAAAGAAAGGCTTAGCAGTTTTTTTTAATCTGCACTGAGCTCTACCATGGCTGTGATTGCATGCAGCTATTCATTTTAAATAAATGGTCATATTCAAATTGCTTACAAAAGAATGGATCATGTCACAGTGGTAGAATGGTAGCTAACAAAGGAGAATGAAGTGTTTTATTTATAAATTATCTGTGCAGCAAGAAAGAGCAAAGGAAAGACTGCTTTATTCCAAATACTAACTTATCTGGCTCAAAGGTTCACAGGTCTAATATGAAAAAAATCCCATGATTTAGCAGTTTTCCTTTTTTTTGTGATACTTTCTTGCACCAGTTTCCTACTTGTGGATATTTAACACATTATCTGCATCTAGTTTGTCATTATTTGCATAGCAATTCAGATTAAGTAACAAGAAGATAAAAGAAAAAGAGTTTGTATATACTAGTGAAAGCAAAAACAAGAGGTAAGGACATGACAGGCAAACAGAAAATACCATAGGAGTAGAATTTTGGCATTGCTGAAGCCAGTAGAAAAACTCATAAATAATTCCTGCATCTTATCATCCTGGTCTGTGATGCTTCAGTTGCAGACATGCTCTCTTTGAAACTATTTTAAGACGCTTGGATCCAACTTTGCTGCACACTGTGGCTGAAAGAAACGCAACTGAGCAAAATAATGAAAAGTCTGCTGGGAGAGTGTTTCGTTTTATAACTGCTGGATTACATTTCTTATAGTATGAGTACAAAATACAGCAATTTATTGATGAGAAAGAGCTCCTGTAATATTACTGGACTCCAGCACACCTGTGGCCATGGTCTTGCAACATACAGCATTTCTGTTATGTAATTAATCTTTGTTTTCCATCCTCCATGGCCATGCTATTTAACCAAGGACTTTAGGAAGTAGAGGCCAAAGTAAAGGGAAAGGGCAGTACTTATTTGGAAGAGAGAAAATTTTAATTCTTTTTTCTCCAGCTATTTGTCTGCTGTAAAAATGCTCAACCACTCTTTAAAAATGCAGTCCAAATGAAATGTTATTTTTGGGCTTCCCAAAACAGAGGCATCCCTAATCTTACCCCATTCCAAAAGCCCTAGGAGACAATCTTTATCTTCAGTGTGGGTGATTTGACCTAAGTGTCAGGCATTTTAAAATAAAAGAAAGAAAAATTCATCTTCAGGGATTTTACGTTGCTTTATCTAGTTTAGCTGATGCACAGTTTTTAACTGCTGATAAAATCTACAGTTGAGCTGTGCCTTTTTAGGTTTCTTGATCTGCATCACACCCAAATTCACTGTCGCAATCATCATCGCTCAAGTGGTGCCTGCTGCTTCACAGGCACACATGCTTCCAAAGGAAGGAAAGCTTTTTGCAGTAAGAAATTTGCAATAGAGAGCCATGTGTAACCTACTGCCTCAGTTTAGTCAGAGGTACTTGTAAGTACTCATAATTCATTTACAAGAAAATGCTCATCCTCCTGGAGATAGAGGCAAACCTGAATTCAATGAAATTTGTATTTGACCCTGATTTGGGAGCAGTACAGACAGGAGAGGAGAATCATGATACAGGGAAACAAGATAAGCCAAATTTATTTTCCAGCAAGAAACTAGTAATTTTGAAACTAGTAATTAACATACACCTCTGTTATATTCTTAAAGCCCACTCAGATCCATTCTAAGTGCTAGTTTTACAACTGTGAGATTGCTTGGTCCAAAGGGGAGCTTGGTATTTATTCTTTCCACTTGTAGGCTAAATGTTTTTGTGTCAGAATGGGTGGAAAATATATATATGTATCTTGACATTCTTCTTAAAATCTGATTCATTATAAAATTCCATTTTCCTTTTTTCATATCAAAATGCGATATAATTCTAAAAAAACCCCCAAATGTGACACTTGATAAAGGTTCTGGTTTTGTCTGTGGAGAGAGTATCCCAATATGGTTTAATCTAGGCAAGCTGTGGGAACTTCAGAAATATTCACTGAACTCTCTTTAGGTTCCATGAGAGGAGAAGTACAATAAAAAGGGAGTAGGTGCCTGAGCTGCCTGTGCAGTGCAAAGCACGTGGTGTCAGGTCAATTCACACAGGCAGTCACACACCCCCACCCTTATAACAAAGTATGCGTGTCACAGTTTTATTCTGGAGCCTTAACTGAGCTTGTGCAATTATTTCACAAAGTCTATTAAACAGGAATCAAGGAACAGCAACAAATCTAAGCTGCAATTAATCACCAAATGCTCTATGTCTATTATTAATGCACAAAATGGCTCAGTGATACTTGTCATCTCTAGAAATTGTTGGTTTGGGGGTTTGTTTGTTTGTTTGTTACCAATGTCTTGAAAATATGGTTGGTGTTAGATTTTGCTGATCTGAAATATAAAATGTTTTACCTCTGAATTGTTAAATTTCAGCACAGAACAGCTGGATTTCAGTTGTACTGATACAATGAATGGTACCAATGCAACAGAACAAAACTCTTACTAGAGCTGCTGGATAAGTTACACGAGCTAAAAGAAATACATCAAAATTTAATTTCTGTTCTATAATTTAATGGTCAGTGTATTTGGAAATCATTTAGGATGGGACTGGTTTTTTTATCCTGATAGAATTTAATATTAATCTTCTGGGTTATCTATATTTATGATTGCAGGGGTACATGCAGCTGCAGCACTCTGCTGAAGATCTCAACTATATCTTGACTTGAGAGTAAAATCCAGTCACACTTTTCCTTCTTCCTCACTTCCTTTTGTATCCTGGCTTCCATGCCAGATTAAAATTAGTCTCCCCATATCCTCTCCCCCATGGGGAAAGAGATGGGTTCCTTCTCTAAAGAGTTATGAGATTGTATGTGAGGCCAGAGTCAGGATCTTAACTTGAGGTGCCCTGATTGCCTTTAAAGGTATTGTCCATAACCTTATGCATAAAAAGTCATAGATATGACAGAGGAGTAAGGTCAACACAATTTCTAGGCTATTTTCTTCTTCTCTACCAAAATTGTGACCATGACCAAGGTATAGAAACATGCACACACACGCATACACACACGTGCATCCCTCCACCCCACAATAACACTCTCAGTGTGCAGAGTATTCATCTGGCAAAGAGATTCAGACAGGAATCAGTATAGTTAGTGGATTGGAAATAGAAGTGAGGTATGAAGAGGGGTGTATATTACTCTGAACTGCATAAAATGCAGAAATTCATGTATGCATGGACATATGTATGTGTGGGTGCACATATACTTAGATACCACTACTCATGGTCGTGCACAGATGTCTGTGCACTGATTTGGAATGGCAGTATTGAACAGGAAAAAAGCCTCGTCCTTATAGTAGATTCAGCAGATTTCATTAGGAAATAGGGGATTCTGTGAGTCATGCACGTGGAACTGGAAATCTCCACACAGTTATTTCTATAGATTCCTCAGCTGTTGTTCCCTACAAACACAGCAGCTTAACTACAATGTGTCATCTGCCCAATTTAAATTGTGTGTAACAATTTAGTTGTACACCGAGGAAAACACCATCCCTAATCTGCTCTTTTTTTCTTCCAGTGTGCTCGCTATGATAATGCATTTGCTGCAGAAATTCTAATTGACAGAGGAGTGAATGTAAATCATCAAGATGAGGATTTTTGGACATCAATGCATGTAGCCTGTGCCTGTGATAATCCTGATATTGTCCTGCTACTGCTACTAGTAAGTAAAGCAAGCCAGTGCATTGTGGGCTTGAAAAGGAGACAGAATGAAGCACCCTAAGGTCTGAAACTGCTGTGTGAATGTAACATATTGCTGCTAATCATATCTATGAAAACATGTACCATGTTTGGTTTTTCTTGACATTGCTTTGGTGCTCAGGATTTTTAGAACACATTTTTAGGACTTCAATGAGAATAAATTGCAAACATCAGTGTCAAGTATCTCCTATTTCTCCCCTGTGGTCCAGAGCGTATATCTCTGATAAGCACTCAGTCCCAAATGGGATATTCAGAGAATTTCTTCTCTTTTCTCCTTGTCACTTTCTGTTAAGGGTTTGCTTTTCAGACAATCTTATTAAAAGCTTCCTCTGAAAAGCAAGTATTGGCTCCCTTACACTCAGTATGTAAAAAGTGTTAAAAGTCGTAAACAAAATGTATGTGGACATGGTCAAAATGGGACAAATTTAATATTTATATAAACAACTCTGACTTTTTAATGCTGAATTTATACAATAGTATAGTATAGTATAGTAATAGATACGGCATTCCGCCTTTTTAGAGAGCAGCAGTGTGCCAGGTGGCCAATAAGGCCAAATGCAGCCTGGCCTGTATCAGTAGTAGTGTGGCCAGCAGGACCAGGACAGTGATTATCCTCCTGTACTTGGCATTGGTGAGGCCACACCTCAAATCCTCTGTTCTGGTTTGGGCCCCTCACTACAAGGAAGACACTGAGGGGCTGGAGTGAATCCAGGGAAGAGTAATGGAGCTGGGGAAGGGTCTGGAGCACAAGTCCTATGAGAAGCAACTGAGAGAGTTGGGGTTGTATAGGATGGAGAAGAAAAGGCCCAGAGAAAACCTGAAAGAAGGTTGTAGCAAGGTGGGGGTTGGCCTCTCCTGCCAGGTAGCAAGCAACAGGACAAGAAGAAATGGCCTCAAATTGCACCAGGGGAAGTTTAGATTGCATATTTGGAAAAATTTTCTGTGCTGAAAGAGTAGTCAATGTTGGAATAGACTGCCCATAGAAGTGATAGAGGCAACACCCCTGGAAATATCTAAAAGGTGTGTAGATGTGACAGATATGGAAATGGTTTAGTGGTGGAATTGGCAGTGCTGAGTTAATGGTTGGACTCAATGATCTGAAATGTCCTTTCCAACCTAAATGATTCTCTGGTTCTGTTCTGTTTCCTTTCCTAGGACCAAAAACTCTAGTTTTATGCACTGCTAATAATGTAGCTCTTTCTCTCAGTTAATGTGATCTTGCTCTTTAAAACAGTAGTGCAGGAACAGTTCACAGTCTGACTTAAAGCTTTTTAGTCTGTTTACACAGTTTTTAAATGTTTATGTTTTAAATAGGTCATTGCAAGGTCAGAGTTTCTTGTCATGCTTATAATTCTATTTCATTGTTACATGTAAAGGGAAGAGAGATATATTTTTAGACTGTATACTTGATAATACCTTTCATGAAATCTCTTTGGGAGATTATTTAGTCCATTCCCTCTGCTAGACAAGAGCTAGGCACACCCACCTGCCTAGGACCGAATCTTCAAGGATGAAAGTCCACAAACTCACTGGGCAACCTGCACAGTAAAAAAAAAAAAAAACAAAAAAACCAACAAACTAAAACAACAAAAAAAGATCAGATACATCTAGTTTTGAACATTGTCATTACTCCTGGCAAATAAAGGATAAAATTTCCAGTCATGTTTTATCTCTTGTATTACCTCAATCTGTCCAGTGTAGATACCTCTGAAGCCTATGTATCCTTTGTATTCTGCATGTACTCCTAGAGTGATAAACAAACTAGAACAGAGCAGTTTATTTATAAAAAGCTCTTGTACTGTGGGGAAACTCTTGTAATGGGGGGATTTTTAGGAAATTCTGATTACAGTGCTGTTGTCATCAATGGGAACAGTTTAGGTTATAGAGGGCATTTGTAAAATTTTCCTTGACCATTTTTGCAGGAGCTCAATCTAATTAAACTTCAAGTGTTGCTGTACAGGATTATATCCAAAATAATTTTCTTGTGCCTATCATTTGAATGTTTTTGACTTGGTCCCTGTTTGTTACAAGCTGCCTTCATCTGAAGGTTCTAATTATTTTCTGATAAACTTGGTTACCTAATACATTAAAATTCCAATAAACAGAGGTATACGTGTGGATTTTTGCAGATAAAGTTTGAATTGTCCATATTATTTCTGATAACTTCCAGCAAATCTGCCCACATTTAGGGGGTCAGAACTTCTAAAGGCAGAGTTTCCTTGACTAGATAAATAATATCTTTAGACTCTCCCTTCTAGATTCAAAATAAAGGTTTTAAACTTTTGTGATTTAAAGATTTTTAAAGAGGTGGCAGAGGAAGGAAAATATTCTTCGGCAAACTGTAGGTTTTGAAACATCACATTAATGCTCTCTTTGATAATATTTGACAATGTGAAGATGAAAATTGAGGTTGGAGAGACTTATTTTTCACAATTCCGAATTACCTTTGCGTGAGCAATTCATATTAGAAATTACTTTGCCTTCAGGTTAGTGTTTCATGGTCCATGTCTAATGTGTAGCATGAACCTTGATAATGCCAATATGAGCTACAGTCAGCTTCTATTATGCCACAGTTTTTCATTGGTAGAAAAAATAACGCTTCTTGTAACCTCAGGAATTACTTTTAAATAAATATTTCTTCTGGACTGAATTTATAGCCCAGACAACACCATATTTTCTGTTTTAAAGATGTGACTTAAAATGTAAGAGCATGATCCTTTAATTGCTCAGTTCAGATTTCTGGGAAACTGTCACAGAAGCCAGTGGAGATTTCCTCATTAAGAACTTAAAACATTTCTTGAGGGGAAAGTAGGAAAAAAAAAAAGTCTATGTAGATCCCAGAAGGCTATCAAAGAAGATTTACTTAAACACCTCCAGTTTCTGACTTCACCCCACTTTTGGTGGTCTTCATTTTTCTCTGGCTGAGACAAGAGACTCAGATGACTGCAGTGACTTGTCATTCATCACCTAAACTGTGGTGACTCAGAATTTCTTTGCTCTGGTGGACAGCAATGACAAAATCAAAGCTCATTCACTGCAAACTAGGAGGGGCTGTAGCTGTTTTCAGTGTGGTAATCTGTTGTGTCCTGCTGGAAGGATGTTGGAATTGTAAATACTGGTTTTGAAATGGATGCAGAATGAAATGCTTGAAGCTATTTCTTTCCATAGTTCCCAACATTTTACCCTGGGTGGCACAGCTTTCCAGGGATGTATTTATGTCTCCTCAGTGTTGTAGGAGAGAGGAGCACTGGACTGAGCGGCCAGGAGAGCCAGCCCGTGTGTGCTGAGCAGAGCAGTCGGTCAGTGAGGAGCTTAGCCTGGGGTGCCGCTGGTGTGTCAGGAGGTGCAGGGATCAGAGGGGGTCCGTGGGGGTCTGCTGCTACACACGGCAATGACGGGGGACAGGTCACCTTCATCAGTCACTGCTCGGCCCCAGCAGCATTGTGTGCTCTCCCTGTGGCACAGGGAACTGCTCTTTGTGGATTTTGGGTGAAAGAGGCTCCTGTAGCAGGTTAAGAGAATGCTGAAGTGTCTTTCATTTAAGAACAAAGATGTGTAGGCTTATATACATTTGTGCCCTCGTGAAATTTCTTAAGAGTGTGAAGAGCAATCAGATTTATTGGAGGGATCTGCTCTGTCTTGCCTCCCTGCCTTTTGAAGGCTCAGGACTGGATGAACTGTCAGCAGTTCTGTCTAGTTGGGGTGTGGTCTTTTTATCATTTGAGGTTCATTGCAACATTGTATTTTTAATTAATCCCTACGCTTATTCTAAATTGAATTGAAACACTAGCCAAGATTTGTACCTTAGTTCTTTGTCTCATGCTACTAGAGTTGCAGAATGTCCAAGCACCAGAATATTAGCTGTTGCTCCTGCTTTGTTAGCTGTAGCAGGTGTTTAATCATCTCACTGTCCTTTAAATGGCTACAGCTTTAAACTTGTACCCATCTCTTGCAGTCTAATTGTTTCTTCACAAAAGACAATTTTGTAGCTTCAAATACTTTTAATTGATACATAAGAGTGGGTAACCTTCACTTTACTTGTGCACTGTTCAAACTATCTTCTTGTCATGACAGCTCAGCCCCACAATTTCTTATTCACTCACCCCAGGTCAGGATCACAAGGGGAAAAAGTGGGTTGAGATAAAGGTAGTTTAATAGGGAAAGCAAAAGCTGCACACATAAGCAAAAGAAAAATTAACTCACGCTGTCCTATCAGCAGGCAGGTGTTCAGCCATCTCCAGGGAAGCTGAGATGGCTCCACCACATGTAACAGTGCAGTGGGAAGACAAATGCCATCACTCTGAACACTCTCCTCCTTCCTCCTCCTTTCCCCAGCTTTATGTGCTGAGCATGAGGCCATATGGTGTGGGATATCCCTCTGAAGGGCTGGGGCCCTTTGCACCCGCAGCCTGCAGTGGTGGGGTGAGGAACAGAAAGCTGTGTAAGTGGATCTGTGTAAGTGCTGCTCAGCAATGCTTAAAACATCCTGGGGTTATCAATGCCTTCTTCAACACAAATCCAAAACACACACTGGCTACTGGGAGGAAAATTACTCAATCCCAGCCAGAAACTGCACACATGTGGTGGAATGAACATTGATACTGTTGCAGTTTTGTATATTAACCTTGGCTACTCAGGCAGTAGGGTAGGTAGATAAAAATATCTCTTTGTAGAACCTTGTAAATTTTTTTATTATTATTTTTGTTTACTCTGCATTATTTTTCATCATGAATTCTGTGTTTTAGAGGCTCTGCACTTATTCACAGTCATATTGAGCTTCCACATTCAGTTCTTTTTCTCAAGATAACTATGGCTGTGTGGCAAACCACAGGTTTCTTTATGACTTGCTGTTTATTACACTAATTTCAGAGCATAACACAGATAATCATCATGAAGCTGTACAGTTTGGCTCACACATTAGAGGTTGATCACTATGGTTTTTCTTTTCTACTGTACTTTGATTTTGGTTTTGAGGGTGTTTTTTTTCCTCCTTGCACTCCCAAAGAATCATGAAATATTTTAATGTTGACTGACCTGAGGTTGAGAGCAACAGTGAAAGTTGATGAGATTGTGTTTTTATAGTGTACTTCATTTTACTATGGTCAGGAGGCACCTTTCAGTGGGCAACATGAATGTTAGGGTTTCATCATCTTCAAGGCAGATCTTGTCAAATGAAACTAGGAAGATGGAGATGGTATTTTGGTGTTTGTAGAGTATGTGGCACGGTAGAGACTTACTCTTTATTTATTCTTTCATAGAACTGAAAGCATTACAGTGATAAACTTGGCACTTAATTAACTAGAAGAGATCAGTACTACATCCTCAGAACATTCTTAATACATTTTTTTTTAACTGACCTTACTAGGAAAAGTAAGTGTACCTTCTGTCTGCTAACTAATTAAATGTTTCATCGTGTACTTTTTGGAACCTAGAATTGAAGCACAAAATGCAAATCTGGCATAGAAGGCTAAAAGTACAAATTAAAAAAAAAATTGAGGCTGAGTATTTTTTCACTCCCCTATTTAAGAACTTAGGAAAATCTGTGCTTGGCAATGTGCAAAAGAGAGTTAACATAAAATCTTTCATTAGATTTACAGCAACAATAGATGAGCAGTGTCAGGTATATAGTGCTATCCACTGTATGTGTAATCCACTTTTGATTTTGGTGTAAAATCCCCTTTCCAAAACCAGATATATTTGCACTGGAAAAAAAAAATTACATGAACTGACTTCCTGGTGGGAGCAGAAAGGAAGTCTTTATGGGGCTGTAACTCTGTTTTCTGCTCCCCCATGCAGTTGAGAATGGCACATATCTGAAGTCATGGAATCAGGCAGCAGTTACATAGTTATTTTGCCCTTGTTCTTTTCAACTGCGTCAGGCTGTGTTAGCAAGCAGGGATGAATTATCAAAATGCCATTATCTTTAAACTTAAAGAAAGGTCTTTCTATTTCATAGTTCCAGAAACAATTACTTCCTCAGAGGAAGCAATTCTGCCCTCCCACTCAATCTTGCTCAGTACGACTTCCTCCTTTGAGTCAATAGGAGGGGATGCAGGGAAGGGGAAAGAATGAAGAGTGGTTAGAGGTCATGAGGAGACAGTGGCTAACAGTTTACAGTATAAATGATCATGTAGCCCAAAAGAAAAATGATTCTTCTGTATTCCTAGAGGCGGTTACCAATATTTGTAGTAAGGAAATTTAAATAGCATTTTTTTCTGTGAAAGCTGTGGGTATCTATTTGAATTCACTCAGTTTGCAGAGGCTGGTGGATGTGTGAGAGGTGTAGGAGGGAACTTCCAGAGAGTGTGTACTACTGGCTTATAGCCTTTCATCATTGCTAGCTGAGGTAACATAAAATTAACCTAGATGAAGGCCACTAATGAACTAATCTAGGTAATGCCTTTTAATGAGTTGCTGAACACCAGATGGCAACACTCATCGGAAACTGTAGAAGTATTAGTCCTTCTCCATAAAGGCTGGCAAAAAGTGAGGAAGCTAGCTAGTCATGCAGAACTAAAGGTGGTTTAAGAAGACATAAGAACAGGAACTTAACTGGATACAGCAAAGTGGTCAAAGCATTTAACTTTGAGCACTATCATGAAAGTAATGAGATAGCCTAGAGAAGAAATGAGGATAATATAAAGAGAAAAGATGTAGCATTGAACTTCAATGGACAGGAGAAGTAGCCAGTGAAATAGAATCTGCAGTTCACTGTACAAAAAACATTAAATCATGGCAGAAATCAAAGCCTTTTTACAAGGGAAGTAGACACAGAAAGTAAGATGTAAAAGTCTGTAAATACTTCTTTGATGTCTAGAAATCTCACACACAGAGACACTTTCCCTCTCTGCCTCCCTTCGTCCCTCCCCCCCGCTTTTATCCTCCCTCCTCTGTCCAAGTGGAAAACATTTGGGGTTGGGGATGAGACTTAGGACACAGACCATGGCTATTAAGCAGCAGATCTGTATACTCTGGAGTTCTAAGAGCATTTCCAGAAAACAAAATCTCCTGGAGGTAAAAGACAGTTAGACGTGTTGGAAAAAATATCAGCCCCAGGTTTGGCTGGAGCAGATCAGGAAAAGTATGCTGAGAGATGGACAACATGCACAAAAATGGGGAATTTTGGATAAGCTTCACTCATATTCTCCTTTTCCCCAGAGAAAAAGGATCGAGGAATGACAAAATAATGAAAATCAACATCTGGCTTTGATCTTCAGTAAGCATAGTTTTGTGCTATGAAGAAGATGGTCTGGGGATGTTCCACCACTGAGGGATGTTTATAGAAGGTGAAATTCATTCTTCATGCGAAGTGGCCTCTACTTAAATCACTGACATAATTATTCTGAGAGTTGCTCATAGAGTAGCTGGGGAATTGAGGAAAACTCTTAGTTAAATTGCAGAAGTGAAAAGCTGCTTGGTAGTGAAGAACTTGGTAACAAGACAACAGCCTAGCTATTAATAGAGAAATGGGCCTGAGAGTTGCTGGGGTTTCATTAGGATTGGTCCTGTGACATGATTTTATTTAGAGTTTTCAGTGATAACCTTGAGAGGAAAAATAGAGATATGATAATGAAATATGTTGAAGACAATGCTGCAATGTCTTCTCTGTTGGGGTGAGGATTCTAATGTCACAGAGAAATCCTAGGGGATCTTTGACAACCTAAGTAATTAAAATGGATTGAAATTTCAGCGTAGAAATACAAGGTCATGCTCTGAGCAAAAGACATTTCTGTGATATTCTTAGGAACCATCAGCTGGAAATTTGGAAAAAGACCTCAGAGCTTCAGTCAATTTTAAGACAATTGTTTGCTGCAAACATGTAACTGCAGGTGGGGAAAACCAGGTTCTTGGATTTGTCAGAATGAAGATGTTGCCAAGAGAAAGGGAAGAGTGGTTTTGCCGCTGTCCAAGTAATGACAGCCTGCAGTTTGCTATCTACAGCCACATTCAGGAGTGGGAAATTGTACCAAGGAAACCTGCAAGGATAAGCAAGGGAGTAAAAAGCTTATCTTAAGAGAAGGGAGTAAAAATAATATGTTGTACTTAAAAAAATCAAATCAGGGAGGTTATAAAAATTTCTGTAAATTTATCAGGATAGAGGAAGAGGTAAGAAAAAGCTCTTAAAACCTGAAGTTATTGCTGGCATGAAAGAAAATGGTTGCAAAGGTGTCCAACAATAAAGTTAAGACAGAATGAAACAAAGCATTCTTAATGCTAGGAGACATATGTTGGAAAGCAGCATTCCATGCAGGAGTAATAAGGATTAAAAAACACCAAACCTGATCCCTAATTGGCTTTAAAATTGATCTTAAAGTTGTCAATGAGATTATGTGTTATGTGCTACCTGCATTAGCAAAGCGATGCTTCAGGAGATCCATTCTAGTATTATATTTCCCCGTGACAGCTGTTCAGAAGGTGTGGATATAATTATTCTCATTGTGTTCTTAAGACAATAAAGTAACATACAGAGGATATTAAAAACATTCTATTGTGAAAAATAAATAATAAATCAAGTTATATGGTAGATATTTGATGCCTGACAGACTATGCTAAATTTCTATAGCCCAAAAACAGACAGGAAAAAAATTCATGGAAGAACATAGTTCAGAAAGAAAAGTTAAGTACTGGGTAAACATACAATTTTTCAAGCATTTGAAGTATTTCTGTTTGTTTGTTTTCAATACTGTTTCCACATATTCAAAAGCAAAATACATAATGGCCAAATAGCATGAAATCAAAGGAAAAAGAAAAAGCCTTTTTTTTTTCCTCAAGAAAAGAATCTCCAAGGCCAGAAAAGCTAGATATTTAGTCTCTGGAAACAAGCTGAGAATGAGAATGGCATTTAGGTCAGTAATTAATTGTGTTCCTCAGAAGTACTTACTATTTAAAAACCAGAATTCTGGATTTTCGGTGGGAAGAAGGATGTTTTATTATTTTTTAAAATGTTAGGAAATACTGTCATCAGGGAAGATGGAAATTTCCTAGCCAAATTTAAACAAAACGCATGTGTTTAATTTGTATGTAGGATTGGAAAGCCAGTATAATTTAGTAATCATGACAACAATGCACTTCTTTAATTTAGATATATATCTTTGTGAGCAATGTTTTGCAACTGTGACAGATTTTGACTTGATTTTGACATCAAGTATTGAAGCAATCTGAACTTAGAACCAGACCTTGAATCACCATGTCATTAGGATTTAAACATTTTTTTTAATGAAGTATTCAACCCAATTTTTCTCGTTAAAAATATAATAATAATTTTTGAAAGTTTGTGCAATTCATGAATAAAGTAAAAATATTTTATTATATTATTTAATATCTTATTTATTTGGATAAGAGCTCTCCCTGAATGCTAAAAAAAAATCCCCAAACCACTCAAACTAGCCACCTCCTCCCAGCTGTATATGGCTTTTTATGTGTTTTCATTTCAGAAATACTGGAATGAAATATTACTATGGCATAGTTTGTAATGCATAATTTAGAAGGGCTTAGGAGCATGAACCTGTGAAAAAAGAACCATCAAATGAACGTCCATGAATTCCTGAATTTGTGAGTGAGCCAGTAGGGGAAATTGCAGCGCTGATACAATTTATCAAAAATTCAAGGACAACTTACCTTGATATGCCACCATAAAGATTGATGTGCAAAGTCATTGGAAAGAAAACTGCTGCAGGAAAAGCTGGCTTATACATTGAAAGCAGATGGTTTAGGTAAATTGTAACAGTGCAGGGTTAGTGGGGCTAATAAATGAGGTGGCACGAAGGTCATTAGGAGACTCAGGTTTGCACATGTGTTTGAAGACTTTTCAGTTAGAATAGCAAAGGTGGAGCAAAAGCATTGATTTTTCAAATCTAGAATAATTGATGTGGACTATATGTGGAAAAACTAGGTAATTCAGTTCAGTATAGAACAATATAAAGTAATGAGACTGGGTTGGATAGTGAAGTGTAGGAGTTAAAGCCATGAAAAGAAAAATAATGGAAAGTTGGATGTACTTTATTTTTTTCTGGTTTGATAATGAGTTTGAGCAAGATGTGGTTGCTGCTTGTAAGGATGAAAGGCTAAAGAGATGTTGGAAAATGTATAAAAGCCAGCTTATGACAGCACAGGAGAAAACTAACCTTTAAATTATTTCTAAATAACAGCTGCATCTTCCGCTATTTGAAGTTATGAAACCAGACTTGTTAAATTTCAAATTCCTCCCATTAGAAACTGTGATATATTGTGATTTTTTAAAAACCACTAAATATTATTTTTCCAAATGTTAAATAATGGAAAGTATTTGTTGAATTAGTGAATACTACAAGATTACCAACTTGCATTTTTTGGGAAGAAGGATGTTCCTTAAAATTATGGCAGTACTGGGAGTTGGAAAAATTTATTTTCTGGAATGAAGACCAGAGAATTGTAAGGGATTGATTATGGACAATTGTTTATTTGCAAGGTGATAGATTAATGCCTATTACTTCAACATTGACTGCTAATATTACACTTTATGGACATGAGGAAAAAATATGTCTGATAAAACACATAGACAAATCCTTGGATGGCACACCATTATGTCTTTGAAGTATTTATTTCAATTTTGTGTAAAGTTTCATTATTTTTCCTATATATATATTTAATAATCCACAGAGACCAATTATTGCAAATAGACCTTAGAATATAAATAGTCTTATGTTTGGTTACTATATAAATGTTAGCTGTGGTTATACTTCTATTGCTAGGATTTATATGTTTTTCTTTTCATATAATCAATTTCAAAGTTTGGCATGGAGCACATATTTCCCCCACAGCTATATTAGGGACTAACTTGCTGCAGTCCCACACAACAAGTTACTATTGACTATGACTGGAAGATTTTCTTGTCTACTGCACTTTATTCATTACCCAGGCGCAGGAAAATAATAGAGTTTTCTACTCTTCTGGTGAGTTCTCTAATTATATGCTGATGTTCTGAGAAGGCAGGTTATGTTAAGGTGACTGGCATACTAAACTCCCTAAATTGGTTTGGTATTTCACACGATGATTTGTTTCTAGAAGATCTGGATTTAATTACTAACCAGCAAGACAGCATCACCCTGAGTGCAGATTAAGCTGCTGTACAGTCCCTTCCCTGTACACTTGGGAACACGGTGATGTTATCAATCAACACAATTAATCTGTCTCATAACAAGAATGCAAATTAACTGAGTTAAAATAGCAGTTTTGTATTCTTACTTCCTTGCATGATACATTTATCTTTGCAGAAACTCTATGCTGTACACAGCTACTGTTTATTGCATGCTGTTTAATCTCCTGCTTTTTACACCAGAGACATGTAACACAGATTTTCTTTCTTTTTACTCTGTGTGCATATAAACATTAACATGTGCTCTTTTTTCTCTGCATTAATAAAATGGTAAGATCTGATGTCATATTTGAAGTTGTGCTATGTATTTATGTGTGCCATTTCAAGCGTATTTAATTTACACACACACACACACACACACACAGGCACACACATACACAAACACGTGTGTGTGTGCATATAACCTCAAAATGGACTGGAGAATGAAAACCAAAGGATTCAGCATCTGTATATCCCAAGAAACATAAATACATAGACATGGATATGACAGTGTGCACAGAGAGGAAGGGAAAAATTCCCCCAAACTGTGGGGATAAGGGAGAAGACCATCAGGTTAAACAGGGCCTTGAGATTTGCCCTTAGATTTTATACATTTATGTTATTTACACTGAACATGTAAACTATAAGCTCTTCAAAAAACAACTTTCAACCAGTACCTAAGCCATCAAATTCAACTTCCTTTCTTTGCAGCCATGTGGTTGTTTTTTTTTTTTTTCTGCCCTCTTCTGTGGTGTGCCAGGAGTGGAAATGCTTTTGAGTGAAGCTGCCAGGCAGAACTTTCTCCTCCAGTTTTGTTTGGAGTGTATGTGTGTGTAAATATATATGTGCATATCTATGTGCATATCTATATCTATCTATCTATCTATCTATCTATATGTGTGTGTGTCTGACTACTTTCCCATATATATGCATGCATATATACATGTATATACATACAAACACATAGAACTTTGTAAGGAAATGTACTAGTCAAACGTGAACCTTGTTATCATATATTTTATTTGTACTTATCAGTACAGTAGTGGGTCATCAGAGGATGCTTCTTATCTCCATTTTGCCTACAATAAAGTCGTGCCTTGCTAACTGTCCATCTTTGTACACAAGTGACTGCTCTTGCTAACCCCAGGGAATCATCTTTTTAATTCCTAAAGTATGAGATTTTTTTTGACCTTATGTAATTACAGGCTTGCTTAATGGCTATAAAGTAACTGTTAACTCTAACTGCGGTGTCAGATTAAAAGACTTTTTGACAGACAATTCCAAAGGTTCACTCCCTGCTGTGTGAAGGAGATTTTCTTTCTATTTGTTCTAAAAATAAAAGGCAATAATTTCAAAAAGTGACCTTTTGTTGGAGTATTGTATAAGACAGGGACTGATCATTTTTCTGTGTGCCTGTCATAATTTTTAACAATTACAATTAAAGTGAAATTAGAAGAAAGTGTGCTTCTATACTGTTATCAGAGACATTCAGTGCTCGAATAATTTCTTTTTTTTCATAAGCTCTGCTACTGATGGGAAGTTTGCAAGTCCCATGTGCAGAAACAGATGGGGAAATTTTAGTCTTTAGTCATCAATGCTCTTTGAAGTTTCCTTTCTAATTCCCTTTTCTTGCCAAATAATTTGAGTGCTGGCAATATCAAGTCAAATACCCCTCCTTCTGTACTTCAACTATCCTTTTTTTGACCTCATTCTGATCTTTTGGATTTTTGCTGCAGTGTCTTAATAATAGAGCAGAATGAGAATGCTATTCTAGGCAAAAAGAACCTTTTTTTGTGATATATAACATGCAAGTCGAGTTTTTTATAATTTCTTCAATTCTTTCGTCTACCTCCACCTTCAATAAAAATACAAAATTTCAGTGAGAAAATACATTCTGAAATTTTTTCTCTTTTTTTCAGACTTTCAGATAAAATGGTTTTAAAAGTGTTAAAAGTATATCAACTTATTTTTGTGACATTCAAACAAGTACATCCAATTCATGTAATTTTTCAAAATAAAATTCCTTTTTTGCATACTAAGCTAAAAGGAGAGTCTTCATGCTCTTAGAGACCTTCTGATACCCTAATGCCTCATCTTTTTGTCTCTTTTCTGAGAAGCCCTTACTGAAAATGTGCAACATGTATTTTGAACCAAGAGGTGCCTTCATAAAGTAGGAAAGTAAAAAGAAACACCATTATTGTTTTCTTTTTTTTTATTCTTGGCTTTGGAGATGAAAATCATAGATATATAATTCTTCATTAGCTGCTCTTTAATGTACCTGCTCTTTTTTCAATGGAAGGAAAATTTTTGGCAGGTAAAATATTGAAATATTGATATTGTATTAAGACAAGTGCATATCTTGAGAGTAAGATTGGTTCCTGTAATTTCTGTTTGAATAAAGCATATGAGCAGAGACTGGAGAATTGGATGTTTAAACTTGCACTTATGTGAGAGCCCTAGAACTGAATATGTCCTGCCCATGGCCTGTCACACCAGAAAGTGTAGATTCATTTGCCCTACACTGTGGCTAAACTAAACTGTCTCATGCCTGAATGCACATCTAGCCAACAAAAGCAAGAGAAAAAGTACTGGTTTTAAGGCCTTTTTCCTTACAGATATAAAACCAGCAGTGATTACATATGAGGACACACTGAGGCTGAGGCAATTAGTGTTCAGATTGTATGGCAAAATTCAGCCATGCATTTGAGGTGGAGATTTTCATGACATTGAGAATGATCAGTTGAAGTTGTTGAAAAACTTCAGAATAAAGTATGGAAGTTAAGAAACAGAAATAGATATAACAAAAATAATTTTGTTCTTGCAATTTCTAGTCAAACTAGCTGGATGGTACTCAGCGTTTCCAGATATTTGTGTGGGAGAAGAGAGAAAATAAGAACAATTGCTTGAGGCAAAGCTAACTCAAGGAAATCAGATTATATTTAGCTTAGAAATTAAGACCTTAAATTCCAAGAAACCTTGGTGGTTTGTATTAGGATTCAGAATTTGAAGAACCACCATGAAAGACAACTTGCTGTCTGATTAAGATCCAAGTGCAAATCTGTATGCCTTTAGAATTAATAGAGTGTTCCCCAATCCTCATGAATTTTGTAGTTCTAGGACATGGCAATAGTGGCAACTTGAGAAATGTACATTATTTTTTATTTGACCATTTCTGGATAAGTAGGTTTTAACTTTTTATTTCAGAACTGCATGCTTAGTTGTGTTTTACTTTGAAAGATGCTGTTGCAAGCATGCTACACTTCTAGAGTGTTTTCAGAAGTGTTCAGGACTGGAACTGAGTGGGATTTTCTTTGCCTTTTTCATGCCTTCCAGCTGATGGGCGGAATTTAAGTCCCCATGGTGCACAAACAGATGGGAAAATGTTGGTCTTTCATTTTCAGTCATCAGTGCTAATTCTTTTATCTTCTGCATGCATTAGTCAAACAGACTATGCCTGTCAAGCAATCTGTAATATGTGCCATGACAGCCTTTTTTTTTTTTTTTTTTAACTCTACTGAAAGTCTTTTCTGTGAACTGACATTGCCTACATTCTATTAGTTTAAGGAGAAAAATGCTTTATTCATGAACTAAATGGTTGCCAAAATGGTAGTGGAACTTTGACAATTTTAAAGTACTACTTTTTTACTATTTTGTGGAGTAATGCAACAATCAAGAAGCACATTTTCAAATAAAATTGGGGATTTTTGCAGGCATGGGTGATCCTATATATACAACTCTAGGATTTTTTTTATGAACAGATACTGTATTGGCACATACTTTTATCCCTTTTAACACAGCATGTCATAGAGATACACGCCTGGGAATTTTGGAAAACTATGATGTTCATTATGCACACTGGCATGCTCCCATAAATCTTAATTTCTAGACTATAACAGGAAAGTAAGTCTGTTTTGATGAACGGTTAAGTTTTGTATTCAGATTTTGGTGCCCATTTTTGCAACATGGAACCCAGAAGAGCCATGAATTAAAGAAATTTATCCTCAGTGCAGCTGAAATATTTTACTTATACAAGGATGAGTGAATATCAAACTAGATTTATATGATCATTCCTTGACTGGTTTAGCATGTACCTATGATAGAAATAAGTGAGTAATATTGGCATAACATAAATTTGTGTAATTAAAAATGCATCTATTTTAGCATTTACATAAAAGTATTAGCATAAAATTTTCAGCACTGCATTCTCTCCTGATTTATTGAGAGTGCTTTTTTGAAGATATGTGTTTTATCCTTTTCAGTTTATTTTATATGTCTGGAGGGCACTTATACAGCTCTGAATTCAGCTTTGATTCTGTAGGCTGCGTTGTCACAGACATAAGGGATTGAGCTTTGTGTTTGTGTTTTTATGATGTGGGTGGGATCAGGCATGCTGAAAATTAATTCAGACCTTTATTATATCACAAGTTAAGCTCATCCAGATGGCAGACAGTTTCTTCTCCCTGTGAAAGAAAAGTTTTGGTAATGTGACAAGCATGGATTTATAGACAGTAGCAACTCTTACAAAGTTGAAAGCCCTGAAATAGAGCAAATATTGCAGACAGCAATATTGCAGCCTTTCTTGTGTGAGAGGTGGAAATTCCTGCTGCAGCTAAGCATTGATTCAAGGTTATGGAAGGAGTCCTAAAAATGGTGTGCTAGCTCAGCTCAGTTTGCAGAGCTGTACCCTCTGCAAGTCCATGTAAAAGGAAGTGAGAGGCTTTTCTATTTGTATTAAGGGAGATTTTGTTTTCATGAGTACACCTTAACATGATGCCCTACTGTGAAGGAAATCAGCTGAGCAGGAGGATTTGTTCCCTGCATTTTCTCTATAGCTACACAAGCCCAAGTAAGGCATGCATGAAACATTTGTTGGTGCACCTAACAGTTGTTAGATTTGTGATCCACAGATTTTAGTTCTGAATTTATATGTATAGATATGGAGTTTGGGTCCTAGTTACTTTGCTAAGAGACGCTCTGTAAAGAAAGGAAGAAAATATTTTCAGACTTAATGAGGTCCATGTTTGAATTTCTTCAATGCTTTTAGGAGTTCAGGCTTCAATGCATAAGAATTTATTGATGAAAACCTTTTATTTTAGAAAAGTTATGGCATACTTTATGGTTGAGGGCTAGTGGTGTTTTGATGTGGAACTTAACTTGTAGGGAGATATAGTAGGGGTAAATGAAGACAGTGTAGAATGTAATCTTATCCCCAAAAGAGTTGCAGCGGAACCAATAACTAAAGATTAGGAGCAGGCCTGAAGTTAACAGGTTGCAGCTGTAGCCAATCAGAAGAGTGTTATAAAAGCATGGATTGGTGGGAACTGGAGTTAGGTGGCTGCTGTGAGGATGAGGAAGCGTTAGTGCCTGGGGGAGAGGAGATGCCTACAAGAAATATCGAGGAGGTACCAAACTCTAGCAATATGGAACCCTTGCAATGTAATGACAATAGAATCTTTGTAATATAATGACAACATTAACTAACTGCAAGTAACATAACTGCCCAAGAGAAGACATGGTTTATTATTTGTAAAACATAATACTTTGAAGATCAAGTCATCAGTCTGGGGTTACTGAAATTCCCATTTAATAAAATATCAGGTGTGTTCCCTGCAGACTGCAGTGATGGAAATTGCCTGATGAAGGATGAAGAATGGGATTTGAAAGGATTGCTTTTATACAGGTGAAATTTGCTCTTCCTTGCTTTTCTTCAAGATGTATGAAAGGAAGGAGGCTGCTAGGGTTAGCTGTACAGCAGATATTCCTATTTGGAGAATGATTTTCCATCAGACACACTCTTGTCTTCTACAAGGGAAGTATGCTGTCTTTTTTTTTTTTTTTACTTCTGGTGAGCTATATTAAGGGTCAAAAAGCCAAAGCTGCAGCTAGAACAGCTTTGAGGTGGCTGTACTGTTTGCCATGGGCTGTACTGAACTTCCATATCTTTGTAGATAACTTGTAAATGTTTGTGATCCCTTTCCATTTCTTTGTCAAGACTAGGGGGTGGAAGAGTAAAAGTAAATATTTAGAAATGTATTTCCTTCATGGTAAATTTCTAGTCCTGAATCAGGATTTCTTTTGATGTTTTGTTCCTCAACAGGAATCTTTTATTTACTCTGGAGTGTGTAGATACTGGTTATCTATCTCCCAAATATCTTAATAATCTGTGGTGTCGTGGGGAAGGGCCTTCCTTAAAGGTTTATGTGGAGAAAAGTTAAAATGAAAGTATTGAGTCCACAATCAGTATTCTGAGAGATAATATTTAGATTTAGCGAAATATTTTCTTGATTGTTTTGTGCTCATAAAGAGAATATAGAAGAGGTTACTCAGCTTGTGTCTGTCAGTTTTCTTGTTACTAAGCAGGCAAAACTCAATTATGATGGCAGCAGGTAGGGGAACTGTCAGTAGAGGATCTATTATTGTAATCACTTTTTTCCCCGGCTCTTTAGTAGCTGTATTGTGATTTCTGTGAAATAATTTTCTGCCTGCAGAAAATCTGTTGTTGAAATGAGTTGGAAGGAAGACATGCTTTTGAACTGAGAGCAGCTGCTCAATCTCACTTAATTTTTTATTTCTTTGTCTGTGGTTTCCTAATGTGGTGAAGTCTTCAGCTTTTTTTTTTTTTTTGTGAGCTTTGCCTTGAGAACTGTTCCTCATCTGTTCAGTATTGCGAATTTGTGTGAAGTGGTATCCAGTGCTAATGATCTAAACCACAACACTGTGTAGAGCAACTTTATTCCTTTTGCTTTGTTAAGGAATAAGATTCAACAAGTCTAATAGCAGCCAGCTACATTTGTGGGATTTGGTATATTGGATGAAAATTTATGGAAACCGTTGAGGTTGGAGAGCATGATTGCATGGCACCATGGAGCCATGAGCATGTGGGATTTCCTGTGTTTCCTTATTCTCAAACAAATAGAGCTTTATATCCTGATTACTTTTGCTTTCTTTTTAACTGTTTGTGTACTAAGGGCTTTGGCAAGGATGTAGGATTAGCACAGTAGCTGTGGCATACATGAGAACATGCAGGGGTGTGTGTGTGTAAACCTTGGGCATCCTTCAACAAGCAAAGCGTTTTCATGGAATTAATTTGAAAAAGCAGGTCAATGAAGGGGGGAAAACTTAACTGCACATGTCACAGGAAGTGAAATGCCACTAAGGTTTTATGAAGAATTACATTTAATCGTGGTTAATGAAATTTAAAAAATGGTGTGGTTTGCAAGTCATGTGGTTATATTTAAAAAAATATGAAAAAGTGAAGTGTTCAAGCTGTTAATGGAAAAATGTTGCCTATCCCTGCAGGAAATTGATGAATATAGATGAGAAAATACTATGTACATTTGTGTTTCTACTTTTGCATTCATATAACTGTATATTATTATATACATGTGAAATATGTGGAGTTGAATAAAATAGATTACTAATATAAGAATATAAGTAGATATAAAAAAGTCAGATTTTGTGATGGGGTTAACAGGTGACTGCAAAATTTGCACACAGCTAGCAAATTGTAGAACAATTGAACCATTGTAAGAACTGTACAGAAGCCTCCTATTAGGAAAAATTTTTGTTGGGTTTTTTTTTCCATAGCAACAGGTGTATTATTTTTTCTGCCTCTGTCCTTTTTTTTTTCTTTTTTTTTGAATATCCACACATATTCACATATTCCTCAGGGTCTACTGTGTTTCTCGTTGCCTTCTTAAAATCTCATTAAGCCAGTGGTGGTAATCGTAGGAGACGGAGGCAATTGCTTGGTCATCATTTCTGCATTTCAAATATTTTATAATGCACCTGGGACTTTCTACTATATGAATAAAGCTAAATTACTTAGTTATTTCAAAAATTTAAATAACCTGCATGGCCCACAGGCATGAGAGAATAATTTAAGGTATGTAACAGAAGAAAGGATTTTGAGAATTTCATTGAATCATAGTCAGACTTTCAGGAATCTGCCCAATTTCCACCTAAAGTGGATTGATGCTGACTCTGGTTCAGAGAGTAGTTCCACCAGGAAACCCTTCGGACCACGATGTTTGGGTGGAAAATCTGTGACATCCTAGCTGGGAAGGTAAACAAGAGGTAGTACCTAGGCAGAGAAATGCCCAAATCTCTCCCAAGTCCTGGGGAACCTTGGTAAATTAGGAGTCCTCAAACAATGCCTAAATCAGATTACACTGCTGTCCATATTGTTGTGATGGCATTGAGTTTCTGGACATACAACCCAGTGGTTAGAACACTGTCCTTGAACACTGGAGATGGCTCAAGAAGGTCTAAGCCCACAGCTTTTCATATGGTTTTCACCTGTCCTGATAAAGTTAGACTGCCAATACAAAAAATATTGTACATTTCAGAGACACAGAAGGAAATAAATAATTTTAAATCTTTAAATAAGGGCACATTCCTCAGAATGGAGATTCCTGGGCCCTTGTTCTTTTTTTTTTTCTTCAATTATGGTAGGTAGATATTTTTCATTTCGGAATCCTAAGTTGTATCGCAGCACTGGAAACAAGAAAGAGTAAGAAGTAATATTGGCCAGATAATAAATAGTACAAAAGGAAGTTTTAAGACTTTCTAAAAAATTAAGTACTTAATGAAAAAATTACCCCTGTGCATCAATTTTGAGATTGATTGTTTATCGATTGCCTCTGAGTTAACAATATCACTGATTGGGCTTCCTAACTGTAGAATGTGGACTAAACTCAACTTTTAGCTTAGCAGTGGGAGTTTGGACATTGATCCATGGATACAGCTGCAGCAACACAGTCTTGAGAGTTTGTGGCTGCATTTATACCTGGATGTGTGTCCCAAGGGGCAAAGGGAGCTTATATAGGGACAGAGCACTGTAGAGGAATGTTCACATGTGATGATGCCATGCAGTTGCTAGCTCTTGTAAATTCTTGCAAATCAAAACTTCCACTAGTGACTAGACTTCAGAAGCTATTTGGTTCTTTCCCCATCTTCTGGAACATGATTTGGTAAGGAAGAGTTCAGCTCCTACAGCATCCTGTTAAGCAAAAGCAGTGTTCTTTGTACTATCTTACATTAGCTCCAAGTTTATGTATTTCAAAGATGTGATCATGGTTTAAGTTACAGTGGAGATGTACATTGTGTCATGTACTCTACGCTGAGTCTGAAGTTGCTCATCTCTCTTCCATTGAGTGGGAAACCATCTTAAACTGCATCATGTTGGTAAAAAATGTGGGTATGTGCATAGATTAGTACTGTGGACCTGTGCACATCTAACTTCAACAACATTGCTCCTGAGCTCTCTAGCTAATCTTAAAGGAACAGCACTTTATTTGGAAATTACCTATTCTACTCTGGTTTTCTGAAATGAAAACATTGAAAACAAAGATTCTACAGATGTATAAATACACAGAAATTAAAACATAATTTAAAAATGTAAACTAGTTTGATCCTAATAAAAGTTGAAGTATTTTGAATCGTCATTGCTGGAGCCAGAAAGGAGATCTTTTGTCCTTTCACTAGCCAAAGTAATTTTCTCTTTGGCAACAGGCTTAGATTTCTGATTATGTGGGGATATTATATAAATCTGTAAAGTCTACTCAGTTATTATTGATCACCAGAGTTCAATCTCTTTCTGTACCTACATTTGGATATCATTCTGCATAGCACAAATGCACTTCAGTTGCATTTTGCATTTGGTGTTATTTAACCTGATGTCTTTAGAAACACCTTAAGGTAATATATTTAAAGATGTTCCCTCTGTAGTCTTACTAAAATAGAAGCAATATTTCATTGCAGACAAATTATTATCTCAAAAATATTTTTGTATATATGACATATAGTACATATGTAAAATATTTATCATTTTTATTGAAAAATGACTTAAGAATGAGGAAGTGTTGAGAATAAGTAAGCCAGTAACTTTTCACATACATTGAGCACCGCATGCAGAATTCAAGTGGGCTGTATTGAAATGGAATAAATATGGAATAGCATTTAGAGTAAAAACAAGGTATGCATGTAAATTTGGAAAGTAAAATCAGCAGCATGGAGGCAGTTTTCCTCATGTTTCCTTCAAGAGCTGTGAGCAGAAACAAAGTAGGACTACACTGAGATAATCTGAATTGTCTTTAGTCACATCTGGGTTTCTTACTGTCTGGCCTAGAAGGTTGTATATGTAACAGAGCACTCAAGTTCTTTAGCACAGTTCTGGCCATCTGAATCTAAACCAAGGTACAAAATCTGTGATGTTTGCAATGTGTTCCACACTAGTGGTGTAGCCCTAGCTAGTAGGGGTCTGGTCCTGTTCAAAGCCTTCATTCCTGGTGTGGGCAGTGAGAGCACAGCCCCAGTAAGCTCACAGATGGTGCAGAGCTGGGAGGCAGGGATGATACACCATATTAAACATGCCTATTATTAAACCCTTAAAATTAACTGTTTGGAAGCATTCCAAACATTTCTCAAGAAATTAATGTAGAAATACCCAATAAAGATTACTTGGAGGTGAGTAATTCCATATTGTATCATTCCTTCTGTGATATTACATCTTAGAAATTAATTAAAAGTGTGCTGCTGACCAAAGTAATTGTCCTACTTTTCCTGAATTTGATATGTCAAAGGTCTTTTGTTTTCTTGACTCAACAAGGAATAAAATGGTCTTTTGACATTACCTGGAGATTATCTATGTGCAAGGAAGAATCTATACCTGAAAGATTTTGTGGGTTTTTGTTATATGCAAAGTACTGAGATATTGTTTTGCTTTCATAATTCTACCTTCACCAAGAAACTCTCATGGGTCAGTGAGTAGAAAGAAAAACAAAAATCATACTTCCTAGTAGTGGAACAAGTGCAATAAATAGTTGTTAAACGATCCCCTAAAGATACTATGATCTTCAAATTTATCCTTTATTTGGTTTCCTGCCATCTTTTTGATTTTATCTGGCAGGACAGACAGTAGAAATTTATTTTCATAGCACTATAATGAATGTAAGATTTTACGCTTTTAAGTCTCCTTCCATTCCTTTTCATTAAGCATGAAAGTCAAATCCTCTCATCTAATTTAATTTAAAAATTCAGAATACATCTAATCTAAATTTGCTCTCTGGGCTCCCCTTGCAGTCAGTGCAACAAGATAAGGCTAGAAGAAAGTAGTGTGTTTTGTAGGAGGACAGATTATTTTGCTGCATAGAATGTGGTCTAATAGGATGTAAGAGATGCTTGAGACAGCTGAGGTGAGTAATTTTTGATGCCTGTCTGTCCCTGGCCACTGTGTTGGAAACTCAGATCACCTCAGACTAACAGTTCAGCTTCAAGTTTGATAACCTAAAGCTTACATGAATTTGTTCATTTTTTGTATCATATTACCAGCTGAGCCACAACCTGAGCCTACGACAAGTTTTTCTTTGATACAATACTTACAGAAAAAGTTCCTGAAAAAAGCAGTCATGTCTTCTATTAATAATTTGATATTGCATTTGACCTCTGCTGATGTGGTTTTAAGAAAGGTAGTCCTTGGCATTTCTCATTTTATTAAACTCTTTATCATACAAGCTGTTAAAAAAAGTAATTAAATTTACCTGAGGTCACACTTATTTCGTAATTCCTTGCCATTAAAAACCATAGAGAGAAATTTGAAATTAATTAATGTTACAACCTCTTAAAGAAGATACATGGCAATTCACTAGTAATGTAACTTCTAATGCTGTAACACTAGTAATGTAAGTTTCTATGTCCACCAGACATTTATGATATTTTCAAGAATGACAGCTTTTTTACTTAAAAAAAATGTATTTTCCTTCAGATTCTTACATTAACAATCTTTAATATAGAAAATACAATCAAGCTTCTCATGAATCTGTTCATTTTACCACCCCTCAACCCCAAGGGCTCTTCCTTATTTGTCACTCATTTATATTGAATTTTGAATGAAACTTAGAGAAATTTCAGCCTGGCTTCTTAGAGACTACAATTGAAATTATCAAGCTCATTTTCATTGTCTCCAGTTGGTGACAAATGGCAATTTCATTTAGCAGTGGGTGTTTCTCTTTGAGTTGGATTGATGGATGAGGCCTTTGGAGGTCAGGCCAGCAGCTGACATGGTTACCCAGGACAGCTGTCTGCCCATTCCTGCTGTAGGGTGTCTGTGCTGCTTGTCAGGCAGCTCTTGACCTCTGCTGGTCACTGGTGGAGTGTTTTAAGGCAGACTGCAGTCAGTGACAGCTGACTTTAAAGTGTTTTGCTGCAAATGGTGGTGGGTCCAAAACTCACCGATGAGCAACTCAGACATCTGTATAGCAAAGCCAGACTGGACAGATAGTGTGGCAACAGTGTCAGCTGTCTCAAACAAAGAGCAGCAGCCTTTTTGACAATCATGAGTCATTCATGTTGTCTCTGCCTTTTTGTGTGTTTGGTTTTGTTTCAGGTTATAATCAGCCTGCTGCCTAAGAACCCCAGCTTTGAAATGTTTTTGAATAGGATCATGTAAGAACCCCAGTTGTGTTTTGAGATTTCAGTGCAAAAAACTAAAGTGCTTTTTATTCTTGTCTGTAGGCTGGAGCAAATGTGCTTCTGCAAGATGTTAATGGAAATATTGCACTTGATTATGCTGTAGAAGGGACTGAATCTAGCAACATCCTTCTGATGTACTTGGAAGAAAATGGTAAGTCAGCTCTTTAGCTTTTGGAATGCTTTTATTGAACATGTCATAAAAATAATAAGGATGTGTATTGATCTGATGGAAGTCATGCCAAAGCCAATTGAACTGTATCAGTTTGGGGATGAAAGGGAGGAAGATGATTTGGAACTACAAATGTTTTCAGTGCGTTTAAATTGGAACAACTAACAAAGGTTAATGGCAGTTGTCCTTGTCAAAACTGCTTTTGACCTTTTGTATGGAGATGTTAGAATGTAAAATCAAAGTAGAGAAACTGCAGCAATACAGAAGCTTTTAAAACAACTAATTTAACTATTCAAGGACTAGGTTTCACATTTTGTTCCATTTCCCATCTATAGTCTTAGAGAATACTTTTTTCAAGTGACAGACTACTAAATAAATAAATCTTTGAAAATAATTTGAATGAAAATGCAAATGATACTTCATCTCTCATTCAGGAATATTAGTGTTGGTTTAGGGTTTTTTTTAATTGTGAAAATACTGTAGTGAGGTTTCTATTTTGAATTATGCTTAATATGTTATAGATTACAGGGCTTCTATTGAAAACCTGGGTTTGTTGCTCATCAGTTCCAAACTTAGATATGAGCTTAAGTGAGATTTCTAGCATTGTTTTTGACTATGAGGGGTTGTCTTAACATTGTATGTGGCTCATCTTTACACTGAGGAAAAGGCATTAAGCAAATATAATGAGCAATAATGTAAAAATTTGTATTTAAAACATTGTCTCCATATAAGGAATCTTTTTTAACATAAACTAAGTTAAATTATATTCTGTTAATGTACACTTAAGGAAAATGCCAAGGTCCTATACTGCACACATCCAGTGTATTGCATGTTTTATAATTTTCGTTCCTCGGTGTATGGCGGTGTCTTCGCAGCTCTGGTTTTGGGTTTTTCTAATGGCAAAGCAGCTATTGGCTTCTAAAAGCTTGATTGCCTTTAAAAACACAGATATTTGCTGTCTAAGTGTTCCAAATACTTTGACTCGCATTTAACAGGTAACATGCACAATCCTGTAGCATACAAGATGTGGTCTGCTTATAGTGCTATCTCTTTTACAGTAGGTAAGAGAAACATTATTCCTAATTAAAGAGTGATTCTGTGAATGTTGGAAGTTACCAAATCAAGAAACTTAAATATTTTGAAGGTGACATCTACCTCTACTGACTTTAGGTAGACAAGCTTAACTTAATCACCCAGACCTTTAGGTCAATAGAGAGAAAGAGGAAATGTATGCATTGTTTCATCTCTTTCTAACCTGGCTAGGTGAGGAGAACTGACTTCCAGGATTGTTTCTTTCTGCTGACTAATAAGAACTTAATTTGACAAGTTCTAGGGTTAGATAGTCAGGATAGGTCAATCCTACCCCTTAACTGCCGTTGTGCATGAAGAGCTTGGGATGATCAGTGTCAAAATGCTCATCAACTTTCTTTGGTCTGCTAGTATTATTCTTGAAACAATAGGCAGCTCAAAGTATCCTTATTTTGCACTTGACTTTTGAAATTTAGTTAGGACCTATGAAATATTTGTATAGCCTACCAAGATTAATAGTAACTGAGGAGGAGATTCTTGAAGGGAATTAAGCTGTATGAATAAGTATGAATTATTTTGTATTTCCCAGCCTCAGTGTTTCTCTGTGCATTGTTTTGGTGAAGTTCTCCTTGTAGCAGCAATCCCCATGCACTCCTGCAAATGAATACCTCAACACAGAGCAAGGTCAGGACTAAGCCTGTTTATACAAGATTAGCTGATCCTGTATTAAATACCACCTTCTGCCTGTAGTATTGAGAAACACCCAACCAAAGTCTCAGCCTTTAAATACAATGTATAAGGAATATTTCCCTATTCTCTGAACTTCCCTACATTCCTAAAATGGTTCAATTTCATTTTCATGTTTCAATTCTCCTTTCAGTTGTGCATCCTGGTTTACAATATTAAGAAGAGATTTGTGTGTAGAGTAGACTATACTTTAATCATTGCCTCTAATTGCAGAGATCACAGAGAAAAGTAAAATTAGGTGCCTTATAGCTTAGCTAATGAGAAAAGCAGAAGCTATCAATTTATGTTGATGAAACAAAGATTGGAACAAGTAACTTTGAAACCACAGAAAACATTGTTAATTGGAAACATTAGAGTTCTTAGAAGTCTAGTGTTTATATGACTTCTTACAGATTTTACTACTGTGGTAGTTCACTGTATCTGTTTAATTTTACTACAGATCTTAGTGACTCAACTGCTCTTCATTGTTTGAAGTAACTTAATTTACTCTGCGGAAGGCCTGGAGCCATAAGTGATAACAATAGCCTTGGATGCCTTTAATGATTTATATGTTTTAAAACAGTTACTGGAGTTAGTTCTTTGATTTCTGCTTGTAAATGATCTGTTAGGGCACAGGAGTACCACAAGTACAAAATACTGTAATCATCTAGCAACTGCCAGAAAGCTTTGATATATTCCATAATAGTAAAGTATATAACATATAAGGATGTTTTGTGGAGATTTTATTACTGAAGTCTAATGAAATTAATACTATTTCGTTAAAATATTCTCTTTTCCTGTACAGAAATTAGTTTTCTCCGCTATTATATTACATTATATAAATAATGTTATGTTGTATTAAGTATTTATTAACTGAAGAAAGGAATTAGCAGACTTGAGATACCTAAGAGAACACAATTTGAGGTACACATTCTCTGTATATTAAGAGCATTGTTTCTGTTGGGTAATAACTGGCATGTTCTTAGTTTCATTTAAGATATCTCTAATTGAGGGTGGAAGGGAAATACAGCAGCCTACTTTATGCTTAGGAAAGTGTGTGGAACAACTTAACTGTATCATATTAGGTTATGTCCAAGGGGCATTCAGAAGCCTAGTGGGCTCATGAGCTCAAGGACTCTATTTGGATTGCTTTATCTAAATCTAATTTCTGGTAGCCACTCTATAGCAAACCTTCTTAGAGCAAAAGAGATGCTTTGAAGGTAGGCATCTATAATGAGGCACGTGAATTAGAATCTGAACTGCCTGCTTCTTTCCATGTGCTGTGGAGGGAGCCCAGAATGGCCAGCTGGGACACAGCAGTCTGCTGTGTAGGATGACTTTTAGGATAAATAAATTTACAGGTCTGTGTGTAGATCCCTATTCAGTATTCTATACTCCTATCAACAACAGTGCAGTTCTAGGAAATGCTGACTGTAGAGAAAGGAAGAGTTATTAATTTGACCAGCTACAAGGAAAACACCAGTAAAAGCTGTTATATTTGTTCTGTGCCAAGATGCCATTGGTTTTCCGTGTTACTGGTGTTTCTGTTTTGCTATGAGAACAGTCATGACTTATTTAAGGATTTCAATATCTGCTGAGGAAAGGCCAACTGAGGCCAGGTAGGACTGGAGATTCTGCTTCTCTCTGGGCTTCCATTCCAGTGCCGAGCCATCTTTATGTAATTTCTTTTCATTTTGTTTTCATTTGAAGTTTTCTTTATTGCCTCTTACACCTTCAGCTTCAAATCCATTCACTGTTTACTTTCAGGAAGTGTCTCACTTCAGAGGTGAAATGAAAATAATAATGTGTCCTGGTTTAGGGCAAATTTGGGAGGAAACTTTGAAAGGGGTCCCTCCAGAAAGCAGATTCAAGAAGCCCCACTCCCCCACCTCATTCAGGAAAAGATTCCTTGGAGAAAAGTGGAAAAAAACCTCTTTATTTAACAAGCAAAGTAGTCAGAAACATATTAAATGAGTAATATTAAACAATAAAACCTCTCGCTGTTCTGAAGAGATGGCAAATTCAGAAAGTCCTTGTCATGGGATGTAGCTTGACTCACTCAGTCTCTTATCCCTCCAGCACTGGAAAATTCCATGTCCCCGGCCCTGATGGGCCACAGGTGTGAGCTCCTGGTGTTCTTCTGGGTTTTCTGTCCAGAGCAGGGCTGATCAGTTCTAAGAAAAAGAAAAAAAACAGTCCAGGAAACTTCTCTGCCTCAGCTAGCTAAAAAAACTAACAAAAAACCACAGAAGAGCTCCCTCCCACTGCCTGCTACAGACAACACAGTCCAGGAGTAGGATGTGGGGGCACAAGTGCAGTTTCTGATAACAAACTCCGTGCTTCTTCTCCCCCTCTTCTCTCTTGGAACCAGTCTTAAGGTACAGAACTTAATATCCACCATAAACAAAAATGGCAATTGGGAATACCCATCACAAAGTCACCCAGCACATAATGTAAAAAGGTGATAGTTTTTTCACTATTTGTCCTGCTTTATTCTAAACCTATCTGATTGATTATTGAAATAATCAAGAAAGTCCACCCAGCACCTTCCATAACTTTTGTTTTGATTAATTACAGCTTTAGTTTTAAGGCAAACCTTTTGAGTCACTTATGGCATTTTAAAACACTCAAACTTTGAATGACTGCCAGTGTTTCTGGAAGCAGAATGTTCTATTGTAGAACTGTGTCAGTGAAACTCTGATCCTTGTTTCTTCCTTTTACACTAGGCTGTTTAAAATATTTAATACTTTGAGGAATGCAGCATTTTTGTTTATTTTGTTACTTGATATTTACTTGTAGTGGATTGCATGACTCGGCAATAAACTAAAACTGACTGACAGATAGTTCTTGATTCTGTATTTGCCAAGTCATTGGAGGTGACACATTTACTGTAATTGATTTCCAAAGAAAATATCCTCTTTTGTCCTCCAAGATCTCAAGCTTCAGTTTTCACTAAGATAACTCTGCACTCCAAGAGCATCAGCCTTATTGTTGAATCTGAGAAAAGAATGTTTGGACATTTCCTTTTTTTAAGAACTGTCTACATATCCCAGGGACCTCAAAGCAAATTTAATGGCTTTCTTGTCTGTTGTGTAGTGAGAGTTTCATGCAGTAGCAGATAACTACTTAAGCAAAAGAAAACCATCTGTCTTGATTTTATTTTTTGAAGATTGATTATATTCTGTATTTAAATAACATATCTACCCAAATGTAGGGATGGTGCTCCTTTTTTCTACTGTGACACAGGTACAGGAGAAAAAATGGGTATTGCTTTTCTGCAAAGTATTTTACATCATATTATTCACTTTCTGTTGGGGAAATTAATTTAAAATAGCTGGTTAAAGGTTATTGACCTTTGATGGTAACAGAGATTTCATGCAGTTAAGCAAAATCTATTATGCTATTCCAAGCTGGGGGAATAATAGGTCTGGTTTGTTCCCTGAATATTAAAAGGATCATATTCAGGTGTCTCAGAAAACTGCATATAGAGCAAAAATCATGTGCAAGCCCCATCCATTTAAGTGGCTTTGTATGGTTTAAATCAGTTAAAATATTGTGCAGATTTTGCAAATATAGACCATTGTTTGTTAAATTTTTGCTAGCAAGGGAATTAAGCCTTACTCTTCAGCTGCAAAATAGAAGAGATAAATTTATTTTACTGCCTTGCAGCAGTAGGTAGAAAATAAATAAAAAAAAAGAAGCTAAATGTTAGTACAGATTCCTACACAGAAGACAGCTTTTAACATTAGCCAGAAATAGCCAACTTGTCAATTACTACAATAAGGAGAATTTCCCTGAAGCCAACAGCTAACAACATATGGGACATATGACATGTGCAGAAAAATCTAAATTAGAAAAGTAGTGGGCAAGGATTAAAGAAAAAAATTACTGCCAACCTGACACTTTACAGTAACCTAGAATGTGATAGGAAGATATACCAAAATTAAACTGTAAGTTAATTTGAAGTTATCCATAAAATCTGGTGTGGTTGCAGTAAAAACTCCCACAAAGCTGCTCACCCATTCCCTTCCTGACAAGGACAGCAAGATTGCTCACCAGTTACTGTCACAGGCTAAACAGATTCAACTTGGTGGAATTTGTCAACTGGAATAGGCTCAGGTAGAGAAAAACAGAAAGACAAACATTAGAACAACACTTTTCCTCCCCTCTTTTCAGGCTTCACTTCTTCACTCCAAACTCTTGGTGGAAGGGAGGTGGGGAGTTGGTACCTGGCAGTCTCCCTCTCTGCCCCTTTTCTTCTTCACACTTTCCTCTGCTCCATTCTGGGTTTTCTTTTCAGGTGTGGAGCTCCTTTAGGAGTGTCTGTCTGCTTTGCCACACTTGGCTGCAGGCTCAGCTGTGTGCTGCTGGGGGTCTGTTAGAGCTGAGGGGTCAGCCCCTGCCTCTCCCCACACACCCCATCCCTGCAGGCCCACAACTGCCAACACCTGCACTGTACATCTCCTTGTGTGTTTTGCAATACTCTGGCACTTTCTGTGAGAATTAAATCAAAATGAAGATCCTAGTTGTGTGCATTTTACATTTGGATTATTTGTTGTTAGTTAAAAATAATGAATGTGTACACCAAAATGTTTCAGTGTTGAGGTTGTGGTGCCGAAGCCCTTGAGCAGACCTAGTAATCCAATGAGGGTCTTATACTGTTATACTTTCTTCAGTTCAGTCAAGAAAATAAAGGGATATAAATCACTATTATTTCAGAAAAACACTGGTCTAGACTTTAATATTCCAAACTATTTCACAGATATTAAGGAATTCTTGCTAATATACTCCAGTAAGAACTCACTAAAATGCTAGCACATACAGATTGTTAGCACTAAAGATGAGCAAGCTTCGGCTAAAACTAAATTCCCTAATATATTTTCTGTTTCAGAACCATATGCACCATGATCTTGATTTATGCTCACAAATTTTCTTTCAAAAATATTGATGCAGTAAATTGACAGAAAAATAGGCAATCAAAACAAAAAAGCCTCAGGGTGTCTCAGACTTTTTTCCCTTTGATTCTTGTTGATTTGGAACCACCTACCCATAAGATTATCACACACAAAAAAATCTATTTTTTGAGAACCTGATTAATTGATGGTAGGGGTTAGATGTTGGTGTTGCCAGTGAGAACAGAGGAATAAATGAAATGTTTCAGTAGGTCCTTTCAAAAAATGAAGCACATGGAAAATGTGGCACATTGGAAAATTTCATAGTTGACAATGTTTATTTTCCTTTGGCCCTTATGTTTTCTAATATAAGTGTGAATGAGCTACCTTAATTTTTAATTTTTTATAGCTCTTGGGGGGCTTTGAAGTCTTAGATTCTTCTTGATATTTTTGTGTTTCCAGCATGTCACCCATAAGTTTCTATCAAAGGGAAAACCTTTAAATTCACTATGCAGTAAATTTTTGACACTGAAATTAACATTTAAATTTATAGCCAGTACTTTATGATCTAGTTTTCTAACAGATGCTAGAAGGAAGACGGGCATCTCCTTGACCAATAGACTTTGCTAAGATTTGAAAAAAGATTGTGAAGAAATCAGGAAACAGGGATGCGCTTTCAGTGTCCTTTTAAACAACTTATCAATAAATAATCTATTTCATTACTATCAGAACCATATTTTCACTTTTTTATAGAATTCCTAAAGCTATAACCTTAATCAAGATGGAAAAAATGTCAGTGCCCACAGTGCATCCACAGGCCCTGTGACCTCCATTGCTGCTCCCAGGGCCTTGGCTGCTGGAGCTCAAGGCTGGCTGTGGTGGCCTTGTGGCCTGGGGGCTGTCGGATGGGAAGGAGCTGAGCTGGGAGGCAAAGCTGGGAGCAGCACTGTCATAATCTTCCACCCATCCTTTGTCTCTGGAGCCACATTTAGTCTCAGGTCCTTGCTTGAGGCAGTCCTATGCCCAGCCATGATCCTTGCTGACCCCAAACCTGGACCACTGACTTGACTCTTTGCTTCATCTGATTTACTTACATTTGTAACTGGAGGCTTTTCTGGCAGCCACAGAACTTCTGTTAGCCCTGATTGCCGTCACCAGACCTGCTCAATTTTCTTGGTTGAGTACTGTGGCACTGTGCCCTGCAAGGATGGTAACCTGCCTGGCCTGTGTTCACCCTCAACTCCTGCCTGCCTTGCACTTGTTGAGTAGCCTGCTTTTACTGCTCTCTCACAAAAAATTAACTATAGCATATTAAAACCTTACAGTAAAATCTGTAGTGTAGAAATACCATCTGTGATGATCTCACTTCAGACATGATATTTACCAGAAGTAGCCAGAGACAGTGATACACTTATTTTGCTTCTATGTTCTAGTATTAATATAAAAAAAATAAACATGCATTACATATCCACAAATGAATGCATTAATATTAAGCTTTGAAATTGTCAGCCTTTTAAAATAAATTACAGAAAATATTTTTGTTTCCATGAAAGTTAAGAGACAGTTCACTTAACTAATTTTAGCTGAAAGGATCATCAATGTCTGTATTGTAGAAGAGAGAGGAATAAACGCATGTTCACTAGAGTGGGAGAATTGTCACTCTGATATCTACCTGAGGAGGAGGTGGGAACTTCACTTCTGATAGCATATTCAGACTAGGAGGAGATAAACCTAATCAGCCCAGAAAGCCAACTGTGCCTTGGGCAGCATCCAGAGCAGTGTGGGCAGCAGGTCAAGGGAGGTGCTCCTGCGCCTCTGCTCCACTCTGTGATGCCCCACCTGCAGTGCTGCATCAGCTCCTGGGTTCCCAGCACAGGAAGGACACAGAGCTGTTGCAATGAGTACAGAGGAGGACAACAAGATAACTGGAGGGATGGAGAATCTCTCCTGTGAGGAAAGGC
Organism: Melozone crissalis; assembly: GCF_028551555.1. Lineage (NCBI taxonomy): Eukaryota > Metazoa > Chordata > Aves > Passeriformes > Passerellidae > Melozone > Melozone crissalis. The sequence continues at coordinate 51,915,348 of NW_026535791.1, read as the reverse complement.
TGAGAGAATTGTGCTTGTTCAGCCTGGAAAAGAGGGTTTCCCATGACCTAGTTGTAGTCTTCCAGTACCTGAGAGGAGCCTGTAGGAAGGATGGACAGAGACCATTTACATGGACATGTAGTGACAGCACAGGGACAGTAGTTTTAAACTGAAAGAGAGTAAGTTTAGTTTAGATATTAGGAAGAAATTCCTTACTGTGAGGATGGTGGAAGAAATGAAGAAATTCCTTACTGTGAGGATGGTGAGGCACAGGAACAGGTTGCCCAAAGAAGCTATGGATGCCTAATCCATGGGAGAGCTCAAGGCCAGTTTGGATGGGACTCTGAGCAACGTGGTCTAGTGAAAGGGTTTTTTCTAGTTCAATCACTCTGCCCATAGCAGAGTGATTGAACTAGATTGATCTTTAAGGCTCATTCCAACCCAAGTCAGTCTATGGAACTAAAGATACATCACTAAACATATGTAATGATATCTTTAAAGACAGACAGGCAAAACCCTCCAGCAACAATCAGTCAGCACTGCTGCAGTGAGTTAGAACTATGGGCTTCAGTACTTTTACAAGTATAAGTTCTTTTGCAGAATCTGAAAATTTTTGCTTCCCTTCTTGCATAGTAATTGTTGCTGGCACGTATTTGTTTATATGCTGACCTTTGAAAATCAGATTCACATAATGCCAAGTGATAAGCACAAGGACTATTGAACAATGTAATCTCACAAAAATGATGCTTTTTACCAAGATATCTAGTAAGCAGCCAGAAAAGTCTTTCTAAAACTTTAGGCAAATGAAATAATAGACACATCTAGATATTTCAATGAATTAAAATTAGTATTTAAAGAATTGTACCATGATTTTTTTTGTTTTTTTTTTTTTTGTTAATATCCTATTCTACGCTGAGCAGAAGAAAAATACAAATTCTAAACTATAGAATTATAGAAGAATATAGAATTCTAAACTGAATTATAGAAGAGTAAGAGAGGCTTATCATACATGGGGTGAAGAGCCTTGCTGTACCTACAGCTCTGTGCAGGAAGGGCAGATATATAGATAAGAGTGAGAGAAAACTCAAGTATGAGGAGAGAGATTGGTTTCTCAAAGCCATTGTAAGTTTTTAATGTGCATTTGTGTTTGAAAGACAAAATGCTGACCTCTCCTTAAGAATGTAAATCCCATTGGAGAATGAGACCTGCATGCTGCAGCAAGAGTGGCTGCTGGATGTGTGTGCAATGGGTGTTTGCCAGAGTGCTTCAGTGCTTTCCTTTGTACTGATCCCAGGAATGGGTCTTCTCCTTGCACTCTTTCTTGTACTCGACATTTGTGAGAAAAAGGTGTTTAATAGAAACCCACAGTTCTGCTTGCCTTGTATTTCTTTATCACTGACAGTTTTGGAAAGTTACTAATGCATTATTTATCTGAGGTTTTCTATTCCTTTTGGTTGTCACTTCTATAACCATATGCCAGAGAAGGTGAGAGAGCTAAAGCATATGAAGCAGCCTTGTCAGGTGATTTTCTTAAACAGTGAGAGGTAATTTATTTTGTAGCTTTTAGGTTATGTTCCTGCCTAGCACCAGTGCTGATACTCATCACCAAATGTGTGCCCTGCAGGGTCACTGATGTTTTAACTGTTCCTTCTCCATCTTATCTCCTGCAGAATTCTTGGCTATGCAGCTAAAATCTTCTGATTTTACAGGATATTTTGAGTGTTTTTTCCATTATATGCCTTTTTTATTTCTTTTACTTTCCACTTATTGAAATGTGAATCCATTCCCATAGTAGATGCCAATGTGTTTTTCTTCCTCTTTTTATTCATGCTGGCTGTTGTCCCATTTCAGCTGAATATCTAAAGCACATTTCCCCTTTGAAAAGCAACATGAAGGTCATTCTTTAATTCAGGCAGTGAGAGTTAGTTACTGTATGAGTAGCATTTTTTGTTCCATCTAAATTCCTGGAAAGTATCACACCCTGGGGAGGGAGAGCGAACTCCCCAGAATTATGAACTTGATTAAGGGAAAGCACTTATTGACAAGGTCTCCTTGTTTGAGCCTCACAGAATGGCACATGTGCATGCTTGATAAATCTGCTTCCCAGCTCCCCAGCAGAGAAATCTTTGCTTGAAGCTAAATAGCTCCTGAGTTCTTGGAATTCAAAACTATGTTTCTAAAACTGAAACAGATTATTTTTGCATGTATTCATTATATTTTTTTGTAAAGGTAGAGAAAGGGAAACTATTGTTTCTCTAGCATTTTCAAACCTATTCTGAATATTTAAAAAGTGAAGTCTGTGGAAGCATGTCACTTTGTTGCCTCTCTTGTTGGGCTGATTTACTTCTGTTTGTTTATTGAAATATGTATCATTCATTTATGCAACTATTAGTTTGAAGCTAGTAAAGCTGTCTTGAATAGGTTTTATATTCACACAGACTGTGACTTTTATTGCTCTGTGGTTTATGTGTTTTCTCTGAGCTCATGGCTGCATTGCATTTATGAGAGAAAATAATTATTAAGCAGCAATTAATACAACTGAATGCCTTTCTTGATTTTCCCTTAAATATGAGCAGAGTTAATTTTTCAATGGCTAGGGTTTTTTGTAGCCCCAGTTAAGTCATACCAAGTTTCTATAAAAGGCAATTTACAGGGAGTAAGGATCAGCATTTCACTGTTAATATAACAGTGTACTGATATGTTAATTCTCTGACTGTGTTGGGTGTAAGTCAGTAGTAACTTGCTAGAAAAGGCTGAGTAGACTCAGCTGGCCTCTGCCCTCAACTTGTAGGTATTACTGTAATTTATGTTAAACATGATGAAGGAAACAAACTCATAATAGTTGTATTTCACTCTCAGGGGTTTTTTTTTGGTTTTTTTTTTCATTTTTTCTTCCTGGGAAAATCAGAAAATGTATTTCTAATTTGTGGATTGTGAACTTAGTTTTCATTTTTTATTCTCAGAGAAAAAGGTAGTAAATAAATTTCCACCCATTTTCTCTCTACTTGAAACCCAAAACCTTTTCTTATTGTTTACCTGATATATTAAGAGAAAGAAAAAATTGACATGAGTTCTGTCAGCAGTACTTAAGCATGTCTGTCTTCATCAGGTATAAAATGCTTTATCTATTTTTAATCTTCCTTACCTGAGAACATTAGAAAAAACTTCATCTGAACCAGTGAAGTTTAATTTTGTCTGCTCATTCTTCAATGTTGAGTGTTTAAAATGTCTAGTCAACACTGCAAACGATGATTAATTTTGGGTGCATATTGCCCTTAAGTATTTGGGAGAGTTCTGTCACTGGCACAAAAGTGTTAAACCATTAATTTACTGTTGCAAAAAGCAGGAAACAGGTAGAAACAGAAAGGAAAAAAAAATCATTGACATAATGCATCATTGTCAGTCTGTAAATGTCATCAGATATTTTCAAATTATTAATCTGAAATGTGATGAAGGCATAAAAGCTGTAGTTCTGACAAAAAAAATTGATTGTTAGGAGACACTGAGGACATAATGTGAAATTGGCATTGTGTTCTGGTCTAGCAACTTTCAGGCAGTAGGATGTTGGACACATTGTCCTTTGGGGACATTGTCTAATTTAATCCGTCAGTATCATATATATACATACATACATATATATATATGTATGTATGTGTTTGTCTAAATTACATTCATGTGAAAGATTACAGGGTTGATCCAGATAAAAAAAAATCATTTAGGTCTAAAAATAAGAGAATAGGAAGACAGTGCTCACACTGAACATTTCACTTCAGAGCTGAAACTCTTACAAGTGTTGCAGGCAACAGAACATAAAGCTGTACATACAGTGGCATGCTGGAAAAAACTAGAATTCTTTGGTGAACTACATATTTGCACCCATTTCTACTGGGCAGATTAAAACAAAGAAACTCAAAATATTATTTTATCCTGAAACATGCTTCAGTTTTTCAGTAATGTAAAGAACTTTAAGAACTGTTGAAGGTAAAGCATTATTAAATACATATTCAATAAATTTATTTATAGTTTGTAATTTTTTAACTTAGTGACAAATATGGAAGAGAAATAAAAAATAATTTCTTCCAGAACAGAAAATTTTTACTCAAATTTCATTTTCTATATATTTATTTAAATAATCACATGAACTAGAAGCAGAAGAATGAAGTCGCAAATTAAGGTTATTTGTTCCAATCTAACCACAGCTGGTTGCTAATTTAATCACTTCACATTATTGTTGTATCCTGGTTCTTATTTTAAACCTCTTCAGACTGGTGACCGTGCTTTCTTTTGGTTATAGACTGCCTTGCTTATCTTCTTTCTGATACTGTTCTTCGACAATTATTCTTTCAGAAGCAATGCTGACACAAGCAATCCCATACCCTTCATTCCTCTCATCCCCTCCTATCTTGCCACACCACATTTCCTCTTGGTTTATGGGGCCTTGAAATGGTCTAGGCTCAGCTGGAGAGCTACTCTCAGTTAAAAATAACCCAGGCACATAAAAAAGTGTTGAGTTTTAATGTCATTTTCTTGACTCACAGCCTCTCAAGCAGTTCAGCCACCAAATTTGGGGGACTGATCTGGATACTGTGATGTATTTGCAGGGCTGAAAGAATTCAACAACAACAACAAAAAATTAAAAAAGTCCCAAACACTTGAGTGTCTTCCTTAGATTTTTAAATTCTTTTCCCAATCACAGCTATTTCACACTGCCAGTGGGTTTCATGATTTTGCAGCTCCTTTACCTGCAACTGCTCTTTCAGTCAGTAGGAGATCATGGTGGTTTATTGGATATTGCTCACTGACTTAAATTATCCATGTATTGACTGATAATTATAGGAGCAGACTTTGTGGTAATGATAGATAGGTAAACACTCAAAATTACGTACTAAAGTCTATTGAAATGCTTTTAAAAGCCCAGACCACAAAATCATATCTGTTCTTTATTGATGAATAAAACAGCAGAATTTTATCCTTTTCTTTTTCCAGGTGTAGAGCTGAATTCCTTACGCCAAATGAAGATTCAGAGAGCTATGACCATGCTTACAGATGTCCGACAGCTCATCTCAAGTGGAGGGAGTGTGAATCAGAAGAATGATGAAGGAGTTACCCTGGTGAGTGGCAGCATGGAATCATCACCCTGGGATTATGCGTGTGCTGCAACAAATTCAGCATGTTTGCAAGGCAGTTCTCTTAAGAGAGTTTTGGTTCTACCTGGTGTTTTGAAAATAGATGTGTGTTAATTCCATGCATAATATGAATTTTAAAATAAGGTAGTGCAACATCTCAATGACAACTTTTTTTCTCCCAGCCAACAAATATGCAACATTAAATTTAATAGCAAAGCTATTAGCACCTTAGTTTAAAGCTGCAGGAGATAGATGTGGTGTCTGACATTCTGTGTGAGAGAGGGGCTGAAACTTCACTCAGTGATCCCTGGTTTTGGCTTGTATCTTCTGACTGAGCCCTACTAATACACTGCTTCCTGTAGCAATCCAATCTTGATTCAGTGTACTAAAGCATTCACCATATACATGGAAAAGTACTCCTACTCACAAATTTGCATGTTATTTATGGTCACTGGATTTTACTATACTTTCTTCTTCAAATAGATCTTCTATCCATTTGTTTTGTCAGTATTTCAATTTCTTCAGCTGTCAAATAATTCTAATTTCATGTGTACTTCCATAGCATGTATGTGGAATGTTCCCTTTGCATATGAAATCTTCAACACTATTATCAATCAATCAATAAATAGTAAATCAGCAGCATTAATATATTGAAAGCATTTTTAAGAGTTCCTTGTTTTTTTTCTGCAAATAGTGTACAACTATAATTAGAGCAATAGCAATTATTACTATCATTTCTGCATTTGCATTGAATTACATTGCCCAATACTGAATTAATATACTAAATCATTGTATATTTTAATATCTGTGGAATGTTTAAGCTATAACTGAAAAAGTGATCAGCCTCATCCCTGGATTGAATCCAGCCACAGGCTTTCTCTAGGAACAGAACACTGTGACTTCTGGGGTGACAACCCCAAGGCAGTTAATTTAAAAACAGGACAGCAGGGAAGGGGTGGGAAGAAACAGCACAAGTTTTAGTTTATTTCATAAAAGCATTAATTTACCCTCCAGTTTCCTGATATTTTTATCTAAGCTGCTAAATCACATAGCTATTGTACTTCTATTGCTATTTTAGTCAGAATTGTTGAGTTAAACTGAGTTATGAACTTAAATAAATACAACTGTATAAAAACTTTCCTGTAGTTGGCTGGAATAGTTGAAATACATTTCTGAAAGATGTTTAACAGAACTGCAAATACTAGGAGAAGAACATTGTGGGTACTTTGGGATTTTTGCTGTTTGCTTAGTAGAATGTTGACAAAAGGGATACTTTTTCCATAGAAGTTTTTATGCTGAAATCTGATTTTTTCAGGAAATAGACACAAAGTAGGTAACTTCACTTTTCTTTGAGATTTCTATTATGTGACACTATTGTTTGACAAATTGGTGGATAATCCAGATTTTTTTTAACTATTATCTCTTTATTCATGAGTGATGAGTCAGCCAGTCTGTGAATGTTATATGGATATCAGAGGGTTCTGGAAATAAGGTTTTGTTCCTCTACATCTATCTGTACAAAAAAGACAAATCTATTTGGTTTAAGTCTCAAATCAAATTTTTTTTAAGTCTTAAATCTCAAATTTCTCTTGACAGAATACATATATGTGTAAGAGGAATCAAGCAAGAAGTTGTTTTAAATATATAAATATACACATTCTCCTTGACTCATAACAACTACATTTGTGCACATGCACTACCAACAGACACTGAAATTTTCTACTGTATTCTCTTCTAATAGTTTTTCTCTGAAAGATTTCAGCCATAAAATATTTCCTAGGAGCTCTTACACTGCTTGAAAATAGCACTTGTCAAGTTGATGTCTGGATAGAAGCTGTAGTTCCTTCTGTTAAAACACACCCTCCCTCCACCATGAAGCTGTGTTAAATTACAGGAAAGATTTGAGGGTTTTGTACATTGGAAATCATAGCATGCAGAATCAAAGTTCTGTCCCCAGGGGAGTTTTGCACCCTTTCCAGGGGAAGATTTTGAATGACTGTATTCTTTCCCTCTGCATGAATCATGTTCATAGTGAAAACTTTATGTATGCTCTGTGTCTGCAGCTGAACCAGAAATAGCAGGTAAGGGAAATTATATCCCAAACTCTCATTTTAGTGTCTCCTATTCTTACAGTGACTTTGGAATACACAGTTGTAACAGGTTTATTGCAAGAACTTTTTTATTGCCATTATCGATCTATTTCAATCACCAGAAAAAGAATATCTTCTGCTAACAGTGCTTTGAGGAGAAAAAGTCACGCAGGGGGCTGTGGGGTTTGGGGATACAGGGACCAACTCTAATCTGACTTCTCAATTTCTGCCATATTCCTATGCCCTATTCTTACTGACCAGTGTGAGTATTAAGTTCTTCTGACTGGGGATGACCAGTTCTATTTTGCCAAATTCCAAATTCAGGCCTTGTCCCCCGCATTCCTAGAACTGAAGAGAATGTTTGAAATTACAACAGAGGACTGTGAGAAAGTAAAGACAACTAAACTGTAGCCTGGGTCAATCTCATCACATGAAATGTACGCCTCAACAGTTATTCACCACATATAAAAAACAATTGTCACCAAAACCTGCAAATTACATGTTTTCCCTGATATAGGATTCCTTATTGTATTTTCTTCTTCTACTTGATTATTATAAGAGAAAATAATCTTATTGCCCTATTATCTTTCCCTTTTTCTCTGTTCACAAGACCTGTTTGCTATTATATTGTTTTTATATTTATTTTGCACACTTCCTATTTATTTTAAATGAAACCCCACATGGCTGCTGGCATTTTTTATATTAAAAAATCTCATCCTATAAATAGCATATGGTGGAATTGATTGCTGATATGAATGCCAAACGCATACAGAGTCTTAAATAATTATACACTGCAAAATAGAATGCCCAGCTCCTCAAATCAGCCATTTATAAAGATTTTTTAAAATTTCTTTTCTCCCTTTCTTGCCATTACAGTTTTCACACTTTATCATTCTTACAGTATTTGCTACTCAGAGTGATAACCCCTGATCAAACACAGCCGCCTTTGAAGTTATCCCTGTTTTAGCAGCAAGTTGTACTACTTGACCTCCTGAGGTGCCTGCTGACCTAAGTTTTGGTCATTCTGTTACTGCACTTTCCACCCTCTTTCTGTTTCACTTTGACTCTTAAATGAAGTTCAGAGATACAGAAATTCAACTAAAATTGTTTAAACAATTACAAAAAAAAAAATTAAATATCTAGGTAAGCAATGCAAGTATAGAAAATAAAATCTTTGTGGTTTAAGCCTTGGAAAGTATTTTTTGTCTAATTTTGTGCTGCAATGTCAATGTGCTTGGTTTGATTATGTGCTAATGAATTCATCCTGGAGTAGTGTCAGCTTAAATCTGGGATACTTGAACTGCTACAAAACAAAGTTCTAGGCTTGAAGAGTGGTCAAGCTGTGTTGAAATCTCATTCCACCTTGGCTCATGAAGGCTTTGAATGTGTTTGAAATCATGTTTGCTTGAAGTTATATGAAAATGATAGACTAGATTGGTTAGTAGCTCACAAAAAGCTAGAATTATTTTTTTCAGGTGCATCTTGTTTATAAATGCTAAAAAAGATTCTGCAGTGGTTTTCTAGCCTGTAGTAATCACATGTACATTTTGTGTTTGCTGTAACTGTGATTAGTAAAGATATGAAGTAGTACACCATGGATGAGTTCTTTAAACTGTTACTATATGCAAAATTTACCTTTTATATTGCAGCTGCATGTAGCCTGTGCTAACGGATACAAGAATGTTGCATCTCTGATACTGGATCATGGGGCTGATCTCAATGCAGGGGATAATCAGTACTGGACACCCCTACATTTGGCTGCAAAGTATGGACAGGTAAAGCATGATTTTTCACCTGCTTCTCTTTCCTTTGTGGTAGACTTCTGTAGCAATAGCAAATGCTTTCAAGTCTGGGAGACTATTCTTACTTTAATACAAAAAACTTCCTCATTCATGTAGTATAAATTAGCATCTGAAATATCAGAGACCATTTGCTAATGAAGCTTGTAAAGCTATTTAGTCAAAACAGCTCAATCTACCACCAGCAACAATTTGTCTGCAGCAAAAACTAGGTTTGCACTGACATTTGAAAGGAAGACAAAATAAATACTTTGTCTGATATTTTTTACAGTCTAATATCAAAGCTTATTTAGATTTTTGCTGTGTGTATTTCTGTGAATAAATGTCCAGGATTCATCTAGGAGCTGTGTTCAAAGCTTTCCAGTCACTGAATGGTGGAAGGGTGTCCTGGGATTGGGATTTAGAGGCCATACCTAAACATGACTTGTCCCTCTTAATACTTCTTCAGTTTTCAGTTTTCTTACCTTTTCAGTTCTCCTTCATCCTCACACTCTCCAGACATGTTCAGTGAGTCTTTGTTACAGTTTGACCATTTTAGGAGAGTTCTCCACAGCTCTCCACCCACCTCAGGGCTCACAAATCACCACTTACCCATAGGTATCTTCTGAAAACCTCTGTCACAATCTTGGCTTGGACTTCAGAAAATAAATAATATGCTTTATAACAAGAAAAAAGTAAAAATGGGGCAAAAGTTATAGTAAAATAGTAAAAGTTGGTGTATTTATTTAGGTAAATTAGTTCTGCTGGGTAATAGATTTCTCCTATTGAGATACCTTGTGCCTGCTCTTTTATAGAGTGTCAAAGGTCTGCATATTTTCATAGCAGATTAAGTTATTGGTTTATGTATATATATCTGTATCTATTAAAAATACATATATGTGGCCTGAAGTATATCCTCAATAACTTCAGGTAGTTTAAATTTACAGAGAAAAATTTCACACAGATATGCTGAATCAAAATTTTGTCAGCAAGTGAGGTATCAGAGGTCTCTTGAATTTACTGTAGATTTAATTTTCTCATCCTATTTACCCTGTGTTGTTCTGTAATTCTGCTTCAGTTCTACTGCTCTCACTGATCCCTCTGCTCTCACTCTGCCTGTTCAGACTTCAGTAGGGCAGGAAAGCTCTTATTCAGAAATAAGGGGTAGCAGTGATGGAGTCTTGAGCTTCTTATTCTCACATTTTAGGATGGCTCTCAAGTTAGGGCTTTGTACTGCAACAATGCGATTATACTACAGCTGGGCATTTCTTCTATTGTAAAGCTAAACCTGAGTTTAATTGAAGAGGACTTGAAAGAAATCACTTGAAAGGGCTGGGAAAGGACTTACCTTTCCTTACATATGTGTAGCATGCATGTGTTTGCCACACTAACTCTGGATGACTTGAAATACTCTTTCTTGTGAAGACAGGTATTTTTCTTCTAGAAACAGGCTTGTACATGAAAGTTTGTAGTTGAAAGTGGCTAATGGAAAAAAAATGTCTTTCCTTTTGAAGAATTCTAAGAGCTCAGATTGCTATTTTTGAAATTACTCTTTTTGTTGGCACTTTTGTTGGACTGCATCTCCCTTATATCCCAGATGACAATAGTGTTAATCCTTACTATTTCAGGAGTTTTCAGGGAGGAGTCAGGGACCAGCTGCTCTAGTCTCTATACAACCAGTATGGGTACACGCAGACAAAGACTATGAAAGAACATTGTACTCTTCACTAAAATTAGCTAAATACAGGCCAAATATTTTCCCTTTGTAGCGTTAGTAAATAATAAAGTTTAGAAATATCCTATTAGCATTATATATAATTTGCCAATGTTATTGACCAGATAAATACAGCTTTTGTGTGATTCTGTTTGTAAGAAACAAGTAAATAATTTCAATTCCTTTATTAAAGGGATTTATTGCATATCTTCTACTTCTTGTAACTACACTATCAGGGTGTTTTTAAAATTTCCTTTCTTATTATGATCATTTTGAAATATCTTTTAGCCTTGGAATGAATGAACATGCATACCATATTTATAATTCCATTTTGAGTAATTAATTATAGACTAATATGAGCATTGTTCCTATTTTTGGTAAAAGTAGTTTGGCAGAAAGGAAATAACCTTAGACAAGACATGAATTAGATAGTCTCTTTTAAATTAAAGTATATTTATGAGGAAATGGTTATTTTTTAGCTGAAAATTTTTTAATGTTCCCTGGAAAAGCAATTAATATAAATTCTGGACTTGATCCCTTACAGTTTCACACTCTTCTAACACATATTTGTGGCATGTTTTTTTTTAAAAGTCACACTTGAAAAACTTGCTACAGTGATAAATATCTTGTACTGGAAGACTGTCATAAAGTCTGTTTTGTTTTAGTTTGATGTCCTTTTAAGTTCTTGGGAGGATTTCTGGCCTTCCAGAAATGTATTTGAACAGCAAAATAACCTTTACTTGTCTTATGGCTTGTCTAATAAGCAATGATCCTTTAATGAGTGGTCACAGAAATTTCAGAAAACCTGTTGTAAATCATTGTCATTGAATAGGTTGCTAGCACTGGTTCTGCACTGCCTGCAACCAAACCCCATGCAATATTGGAACAATATCATATTCCAGGAGTCTTAAGGACTGATAGTTTTTCCTGTTTATAAAATAGCTGCAGATGTATTTTTCATGTGGAGAAGCTTCTCACCTTAATAAAATGTTATTAAATTAGTTATACAAATTACAGATTTAGTTTTTGAGCTATTTTATGGTACATACCTTACATATGTATATTTTACATATTATCTTACCAAAAAGAACTCATGATATGAAGAAATTGTTACTCTATTTTAGAGTAACATCCAGACTAAGTTAAAGCACTTCAGCTCTCTACATATACTGTTCTATATTTTTAAATCCACAAAATGGGAAAAAACCCACACATTTGGCTATTTGCAAGAGCATAGCAATAATGAAAATAGTACTAATTTACATTACCCGGAGGAAAAAAAAAAGAAAAAAACAACCCAAAATAAACCACCCAAGGAACTGTGTAAGTTTTAAATTTATAGTGAGAAAATTTAATTTGCTTCTGCACAGGAGGAAACTTGTAAAGAATAAAGGCACTGTAAGCTTCTTCTTACAAATCTCAAGTTGTGAATGAAGTGGATTATAAAAATCTTTCTATTCCATCTTGCACAGTAATTTATATGTAAAATTACTGGTGAAAGATACAGCAATCCGAGTGAACTAATCATGTCAAAGACATTGCATCCACACCTTATAATAAACTTGGGTCATAGAGATTCCTTGGTAATGACAAATCCATTTTTATTTCAGATGGGGTTCCTCTCAACTAAATTTAGCCAATTAAACTTAAGGGCAAAATCAAAGCTTTTTCTTATCTAATGGGAAGAATCACCTTTAGAAGATAACTCAGAGAATTCTAGGGGATGCATTTAAAATAGGGATGATGGTTCATTGCTTGTAGGTCTGACCCTCCTTGGTTATAGAAGTCATGGGCAGATAGCATATGTCAGAGGTGCAATCTGAACATCTTTAAATCCTTAATGAGGAATCCAGGTCAAAGTGTGAGGCTAAAGGATGGGGCAGCTGCCCGCTGGTGTTCTAGGTCTCCCCAGTTACCATGAAGGGGGCATGGAGTTGATGCCTTTTATTTAGAAAACATAAGGTTGTACAGAGGGAATCCTAGAGGAGGAGTAGAGTTAGATATTTAAAATAAAACCAATCTTATCACAAGCAAAACATAGCAGAATGCTGTTGTATTGTCTCCAGAGAGAGAATAAGTAAGAGTTTTAAGTGTCAGTACATATTATCTGATGTTAAAAAAAAAATATTATCTGTGGCTATCTTTACAAATATTTGTAAAAAAAACCAGTTTAACGGATAAATTTACCGTGTAAAAACATTATCAGTCTGACTATTAAAACAGAGCATGGGTGAATGATAATAGAATTGTCCTGTAAGTGACAGAATGTATAGATCCAGAGTAGAATATTTTTCTTGCATAGGAGTACAGGATATTGCTGGTGAGTTTGAGGACTGTGTACAGGATATGGCTACTGAGTACAGAATAGGGCAGCTGAGGCTACTGCCTGAAGGTCAGTCTCTGTAAGACAAGAATTTGCTTTACAGAAACAGGTTATTAATGAGTGTAATAGACTGTTAATTGAAACGCAACTAGTCTGCAAACATTAAAAAATAGAACTATTTTTAAACAACGTTATTCTGAGTTCTTAGAAATGACAGTTCCTGCTGTCATTTCCTCCCCCCATATAAGCATTCAGGGTAAAGGCAATTTTGTACTTGTAATGTATTAATGTCCATTTCTAGTTCCTAGAAATGACAGTTCCTGCTTTCATTTCCTTCCTCCCCCCATATAAGCATTAAGGGTAAAGGCAGCTTTGTGTTTTTAATGCATATTAACATTATAACAAAAAAATTATATTAATGAGGTATTAAGATCAGCGTTACTTACCTTAGTCATTTTACTCTAATAAAATGATTGAAAATAATAACCTCTACAACACACGTCCAAATCTGCGCCTGCGACACACAAAAACCTCTTCAAAATAAGATTATTAAGGCAACAAAGCTAGCCTCAAGAAATTAGAATATCTCAGGGTTGCCTATGTAAATTTACCAGGGCCTTTTGGACACAGACGTGTTTAACCCTGTTTTTGATGGCAGCTGGAGCCCTTTGTGTCCCTGTCAGGCAGCAGGGGCAGTGCTGGTGTGTTTGTGGTTGCTGTCTGTGCACACCAGCGCAGGGCACATGTCCTTGTCCCTTGGGTACCCCCCTGCCCCTGTTGGCACTGGTGCCAGCTGCAGAAGAGTGACTTGTGTTTCTCAGGCTGGCCCCTTAATTTGAGTTTACTTTGTGGACAGCTAGTAATCTGGCATTGGTAGTGCTGTTCCTGCTGGACATCTTCCAGCTGCTGTGATCAGGAGAGCGCACACTCGCCCTCCCCATGGTGGGAATAGGCTGCAGCTCTGACATTTGCCTTGGGTACTTTGGCACAATTCCCAGGCACAAGCTGTTTCTTTGCTGTTTATCACAGAAATGTCACCTTTCAAACAACTATCAGAGACATGCAGGTCAGAGCTGACTCTGCAGTAGCTTAAGCACTACCTCTCCCACTATTTCATCCTTGGGGGATGATGCCTATGTCTAAACTATTAAATCACTAAATAAAAGAGGATTAGGGATTAGACCAGGCAACAGCCTGGCCCACATTCATATTGTTTAAAGCTAGTTTTCTCTATAGGAGATTAGTCATGTTTGTAGAGAGCTGGTTGGAGTGGTCCAAAGGAGAGTCAGGGGGAGAGCTAACAGTTAAGCAGTGTGGGTTATAGGGGATACTTAAGCTTGCTGCATTGCACTCTCCTGCTTAGTAAAAAAGATTTAGCCTCCGGCTTTGAGGTTTAAAGGGTTTCATGATGTCAAAAAAAACCTGATAAGACATTTGTTCAACTGCTGACTGAATCTCTGCAAGAGTAACTCCTGTACTAGCAAGGATTTCTTCCAATATCAAATGGGAATATCCCACATAAAAAACCCCAAACTTATAGATGTCATCAGGCCTACCTCATGTTTCTTAACAAATTATATACATCCTGTGTCATTTTCAAATGTGTGAAATTGTCATTCTGTAAGTATATTCTCCCTTACACACATTTGGTTGACCTGAATCATACCCCTCTGATTACTTAGTTCATCAAAACCCAACATTTATTTCAGATTATAAAAGGACTCTGCTCCTTGCTTAAATTCAGATTATATACCCTCTTACATTGGGAACTAATTTGCTCATCGTTACTAAAACAAATTAGTAATTTTACTCAACTATGACCTGTAGATTCTTTTTTTTTCTTTAAGTGCATGTTGCACTTGAAACAACAACAACAACAACAAAAATCCACATCTGTTGCTAGAATTTACTGCAGTATTGATGAATACATGAACCCATTGTGGGAAATGTTACCTTATCCCATGAAGTTTGGCCATTGCTACAGGAGTTCCTTTGAATGCAGTTTCTGAGCTTCTGCAACCACAAATGCTTTCAGTGAGAAGAGCCAAAAGAAGGAGGTGCTTATTTAGTGTTTCAAAAATAATAGATTATTTTTTTGTCACACAGGGAATAAATATTTTCCCTGCCAAGTAGTTGGAGTCTTTAATTTATGGTCAGAAAATCCTCTAGAGCATGTTTTATCCAGACATGTCTGGCTCTCTTTTCTTTAGTCTTTTTGCTCATATTTGGCATATCTGATTGTACTCAGGTAGAAAAGCTGTATTTCCCTTCAGATCAAATTACACTCAGTTTCCTCAAACAGAGAGCTCACTTTGGGATTTCTGCTCGTGATATCTTTTTTTCACTCTCAATATATTCACAAGATTTCTATAGATGATTCAAATGCTAATTGTGGGCAGAGAATATAAGGAATCCTAGATTCACACAATACCAAATGATAAGAAAAGAGTTTGAATTTCATATACAGACTAGGAAAAATCTCAGTTTACAAAATTACTACAAAATTCTCAGTGTTTACATGTGTGCTTTTAAAGCTGAGGTGTGCATAGTCTGCACTATATACTTGGTTATTGCAGGATCTCTCCGATCAATATAAATTTCATTTTCCTTAAAATACCTTTTATAGTGACCTTCATATATGAGAGGCAAGTATGAAAAAAGATGTCTTACAAGGCTTTTCAGGCACAAACTTTTGGAAGTGGATTTCTGATCTCTGTAATACAAATATTTGACTTGTAGGACCATAACTTACAAGCATCATTAATCACAAGATCACATAATATTTTCCCTGATTTATTTTATTTTTCTCTGTCTAAATTCCTGGTGTATTGAAAAATAGAAATGTAGGTTATCAGTCTTCAAGTAAAAACTGATGCAGTTTTTACATCAGCTGTAGAAAACCATTTACATGACCTTTGTCACTTGCTTTAACAGCTGAAAACAGCATTAGGCTTCCCTCTTTTTTTGCTGGAACTGTTCCAGAGGTTCAAGAGGCATCTTCTTAAAGCATATAGGTTAAACTTGCTGACTGCAGAAAGGTGGCGGTGGCACCTGGGCAGCCTGGGTTCCATTCCAGGCTCTGTGCCTGAACAGCCGCAGTGTTTACGGTTCATTCCTCCCTGACATAGCCTGATTTGTCCCATTGCCTCCAGTCTGCTCCATTGTTGTCCTTATTCTATTGCCTTATTGTCCGATTCATTTGCCTGGCTTCGTGTCCTTTCCTTACAAGTTTTGTCTGAATCCTGATTCCTTGCACAGTGAGCTTCTGCCCCTCCTCCATTCCCTGGTTCTCATCCAAGCTTTCATTTTTTTTTTCTACTTTGACTTCATGCCAACCTTCCTGCCCTTCTGTCCCACTTGCTTACAGTCCCAATCTCCCTTGTTCAATCTCAGTGTTTTTTTCCTCACATGTCACTTTCTTCTTTCATTTTTCTGATTAGTCTGTCTCTACCTACATCCTGGCTCCTTGCCACATTTCTCTTCTTCCCTTTCACTTCATTTATTTCACGCTGTTAGTTCCAGATTCCCGCTTTTTATCTATGCCTTCTTCCATTCCACACGCTCCCCCTCAATGCTTTCTACCCTGCTGCTAGTCTTATTCCCACAACCTACTTTTCCTGATCTGTTCCACTTTGCTGACCACAGTTGGTTATGGTCCCCTTTTCTCTGCACTCAAATAGAAAACAAAAAATCTTCCTAATCTATATTCTATTAAGAATAGAGATCTGTAATGAGTTTCAGACTTCATTTCCTGTGTTTAGAACAGTATTGTGGATCAGATTTCCAATTGCAGAGGAAATTCTATTTAGCCTCTGAACACGATTGCTCTTTTTTAGGGCTTTACCTATGAAATTATGTCTGTAAGGGTCACAGTTATCTAAGGCATGCTATTATGTAATGGAGAACAAATACATGATCTTGGAAGCTCAGTTCACAGGAACTCCAGTGGCTTAATAGGTATCCTGTTTTCTAATGTTGGGAGTCTCTGTCTTAGAATTTGTTTCACTCCCCAGGAGTAAGGTTCCTAACCTACATTTTTCTTTTTTATGTCCTTGATGCTTGGTAAAGTGCCTGTTATCACCCCATTAATTAGTTGAATAGTCTCCAGTATTATTCTAAGGAGTTATATTGCTCCATGACTTATCTGATCTTATTTATTCAGTCTATGGAATATATGGTTAGAATTAAACTACAGCACTTCTGTCACAGAAGCTTAGTAATTACAATAATAACAGAAGTAATAAAAATAGAAACTACTTCCTTGATTTTTTTTATTCTTTTCATTGCAAATATTTTGAACATCCAACTGTATATTTAAATAGACCAGCTGTTACTGGTTCTGTTAACATGTAGGCCTTTAGTGGACTGTACTAGAAAAAGGGGGCTCCCTGATTTATCCATTATAATTAAAAAACTGTCTTAAAAAAAAAGCATTGGGTAGCTGATTTTTTCAAAGTTTTAAAACCGTGCTAAGTTGTGATGATTTTCCAAGCAGGCAACAACAAAAAAATATTCTCAGCCTATGGAATTCATTTTCTACCTAATAAAAGTCTTCAAATCATACAAACACAGGAGCTCACAAGGATAAGTAAAATATTTTTCCCCACCAGGCCATCAGAAGGGTTTAATTTTTAGTTACTTTATTTTTCCGTCTAATTAAAAAAAAAAAACCCACAAAAAACCCAAAGAAAACAAAAAAGAAATAAGCAAACAAAAACAAACAAAAAAAAAAAACACAAAAAAACCCTCAAAAAACTGAAAAATCATAAGCGTTGACAGGCAGCAGTCCTAGCAACTGCCCAATAAAAATCACACAGATAAACATGCACTTTTCAACCTAGCAAGTTAAATTTTACTCATATGAGCAATAGAAAACTGGACCTTATGAGTGCAGAGATAGATCATCTTGCTCAGTGGTGAAGACTGCAGAGTATAATGGTGTAACCAGTGATATTTCTTGTGTTCTGTCTAGAGGTTTTGCTGTGTTTCATGAACATACACCTTAGATATGTTTGGTGATTTTACTGTATTTCACACGATGGTGTGAGGTTGATGGTCAAAAATAATACTAATTTTGATTTAAGATTGTTGCTCCACGAGTTTCTTATCATACATCTTTGCCTCACTGTGGATGAGCACATGGTGGGGACCATATCCATATCCAGTGATAAACGGAGAAGGGTCAAGAAGTAGAACAAAATCACCAGAAGAAGGTGGTGAGGGCTTAGCCTGAGAGAACAGAGGAGTGGATATGAAGAAGTGCCTGGGGAATAAAAAATGGAGAAGGAGGTTAGGAACCAAAAGGTTGGTTGTAAACCAGGTCCCTTAGAGATTACAGAATATTTCCAATGTTTAAACAGACAGAGAGGAGTGGAGAAGTGGAGAGAAATTTTGGTGATGATAGGGAAGAAAATGAAAGACTGAAGGAATGTACTGTTGGGGGTTCATGCAAATTGGATAATGCATATTCATTGCTGTGCAAAACAGCACATGAGGACATTTGCATAAAACCTCCAGCTTTTTGAATTTAGGATTTAAGCAGGTATCCCTCTGATGATAAAGAAAAGAGAATAAATGATCTGAGTTAGTGGCTCTGGGACTGGGACTTGGATAATAAGAACTAAAAAATCTCAGGCAGAGCCAGCAGTTTATCCGTTGCAGGTGCTCATACACATCTAATGTCCTGTACATGGCTTCAGAGGAAAAATATCTGACCAGACAAGGAACAAAGGAAGACACTTTTCAGGAATACTGGTTCTGCTCTAAAGTTAATTAATTACCAGTAAAAAATAGCATAGTTTGAGAGCAGTTTGGAGATGCCTTGGCAGTCTCAAGTGCATGAGGAGATTCTTGAAAAATCTGTTACTCCTTCATGCCCCTACTCTGTTACTGCAGTTACTTATTTGTGGCAGGAAGCCTTGCAGTCTTGCCAACAATGGTGCTCCTGAGCCTTTTTTTTATGAAACTCAGAATTGTTTTGTTGGTTTTTTTTTTGCTGGCATTAATGTGTGGTAAAACTTAGCCTCTTTTTCAGTACAGGGCAATTGTATTTGGAGGCTTTATAATGTGTGTATTGCAGTAGATTTATTTATGCTGCCTTATGTCACAGAAGGGATAAGATTGGAAGGGACCACAGTGGTTATCACATCCAACCCCCCTGCTCTTGACGCCTTCCCTTCAGATGCTGACAGATATTGATGTGGTCCCCTCCCAGTCATCCCATCTTCAGACTGAACAGGCCCAACTCCCTCAATCCATCTGTGCAAGGGAGATGCCTCAGTACCCTACTGACCTGTCACTAGGCACCACTGAAAAGAGCTTGTCTCTGTCATCTTTATACCCTCCCTTCTGGTATTTACCCACATGGATGGCATTCCCATGAATCTTTGTTTCTCCAGATTGGATAATTCCAGCTCTCCTGGTTTTTCCTCATATTTGAGGTGCTCCAGTCTCTTAATTATTGTAGTGCCCTTTTTCTAGACTCTTCTATGTCTCTTTTGTATTGAGAAGTTCAGAAATGGGCACAGCGCTGCAGGTGTGACCTCACCTGTGCTGAGTAGTGAGGAAGGTTCACCATAGGTCAGGTATGGGTACCACTCTTTCTCATTGCTGTCAAGGGAAGCATTCGCTCTGTGGGCAGCCAAAGCACATTGCTCACTCTTGTGCAGCAAGGTATTTACCAGAACGCCCAGGTCCTTTTCTGCAAAGCTCCTTTCCAGTAGGGTAGCCTTCAGCATGTACTGGTGCCTGGGACTGTTCTTTTGCACTTGGCCATGTTGAGCTTTGTGAGGTTCTTGTCTGCCCATTTCTCTGGCCTGTTGAGATCCCTCAGGTTGACAGCATAACCTTCTTGCATATCAGCCACTCCTCACATTTGATACTAACAGAGAACTTTGCCCCATCAACCAGATCTTTAATGGGGATGTGGAACAGGCCCCATTACTGTTGCCCAGGGTACAGAGCTGGTTATTGGCCTCCACTGAGTCTGCTGGCCACTCATCAGCAGCCTCTGGGCCCAGCCATTGGGCCATTTTTCAGTCCATCACCTGTTTCCCTTCAGCAAGCATCAAATCAGAACAGGTTCTGAATTGATGTTCACAATCAAGCTTCACCAATATTGTCAAGGCTTCCTCATTAGTATAAGGTGCAGCCCAGAAGTACAGAAATAGGTATCTTACAATGTATTAGTGATGGCCAAAGTCACAGCCCAATGTGCAGTGGGAACTGAGGCCAGAATGGTGCATGAAGGGGAATACATAAATTGTGGAGAGCCTCTGAAGTAATTTGAAAATGAGAGCAAGGATCTTCTGGCTAGCAAGAAAAGAGCTAGGGGAATCTAAAAGGTGGGACTTCCAGATTAAAGTGTGAGACAGGAAAATATTCTTTGCAGTAGCATTCTCAACAGTCAGAGGATAAGATATCCAGTAAGAGATGTCATAGAAAGACAGAAATACTGCAATTTGAGCAGAATACCAGGAAAAGAGAGACTGCCATGCTTTATGAATACAGACATTAACTAATTTTGTTTTTTGAGAAGGAGGATATTCAGAGATAAGATCTGAAAGGAGAAAATTAAGGTCTGAGATGTTTCCTGGTGCTCTTTCTAAAGGTACTGAATAAATAGTTAAGGGTATAAAAGGAGAAGCAAGACAAATGATATTTTATAAGCAGATATTTTAAATAACTGCCATTACTGTGGCATTTTTTGTATAGTGAGTCATGACACTGTCCATTTTTTTTAAATTTACATGAATTGGCAAAGGCTACACTGGGAAAAAAAAGGAATATACATATATATATATATATACACACACACACATGCGCACTAATTTTATTCATAGGTTCTACAATAATTCATTAGGTATTATGTTATTTCTTGACCTAATAATTTGTATTTTTTTTGTAACTCTGCAATTGAAATACTTCTGCTTAATGATAATTTGCTGTAATTATTCTACAAATATTTCATCTGTTAGACACAGTTCTGAAGATATGTATTTTTACATTACAACCTAAACTGTATTTTAAAATGCTCCTTCTAAAGCATTAGTGAATGAGTTAAATTCCAGCACAGGAGAGTTGTGTATCTAAAAGCAGGTTATTGAGATTGTCGGTGACCCAAATACCTTAGTCTTGGTGGCATGCATCAAGGAATCCCAGCTGGAAATACTTCATTGGCAGCAGGAAGCACTGATATTGGAGCTTCGTATTTCTTGTGAAATAAATCCAAAACTTTGGTAACCCTAAAAGCTGTGTATTGTTATTTTACTGGAAATGCATTCAAAGCCTCCTTCCTCTAATACAACTACTATCACTTTTCAGAGATCATTCAATAGCTCCATAACTAAGTATGTTCCTTTTTTTTCCTAATAAAGAAAGACATATACATGTGTATATTTTTACATGACTTGCAATTTCTCAGTGGAAAGCAGGGCTAATTGGATTTGGAAATAAACCTGTTATGGCTTCCCCACTTCTTGGAATTTGCTGAATTTTCTGCTGTTACTGCAAGAAAAGAAAACCAGCATTAGAGATCTGAAGAGAGCAAGATCTTTTTATTTTATAGAAATTTGCAACAATATTTTCCTGGTTTCTATGATTTGAAGCTTGGAGTTTTCTTTGCATTTAATGGATTCCTCATTATCATGGTGTTTCCTGTAATTTTCCTCCTGTGTACTGAATCCAAACTGATTTTTTTATTGCAATGATTTCTTTCCTATTTATTTATTTATTTATTGCTTGTGTTTATGCCAGCTTTCGCTTAGCTGACTTCCATGTCAGGTCTCATTTATCTCTAGATGTGTTGTTCTTCTCTGAAGAATCCTTTCTTTCCTTCACAGCATTTTTCCCCCTGTGCTCATCCTTGTCTCTCCTGTCGGTTGCACTTGCATTATACATTCTATTTTCTTTAACATATATTCAAAAATACATATAGTTCTATCATTTAGTTGGGCTGTAAATTCATATTCTAAAAGTATTTTTTGTTCCTTATGCAGCCTTTCCCTTATTTCTGACCAGTTTGTCAGGATAGACATTGCTACAGCCTTTGATGGGAAAGCATCTCTAGAGACTTAGGTGCAGCCATAGAAGAACTCACTAAAACCAGTTCCTTGTAGGAATTGAAAAATATGTTTTAGGCTTTTTCATTATATGTTACTTTACCCTCCCCTACTGTGCTATAATTTTTACCTTTACTAATAGATTAGATGATTTTGGTAAACATAAGATAAATGTGCCAATTTCTGCTACTGACTGAGAACAGATTTACTTCTGTGATGGTGGCTGTGAGTCAGACCCCTTTGTCAGTGCTGGCACACCATTGTTGAATTAGTTAGACACAAAGAAATTTTTGTGATCTAAGTCTTAACAGGTGGTAATAGGTGGTAGGTTTTTTCCTTTGTGAATTTGTTTACATGTGTGTGGAAGGTGATTTGGGGGTGGAGTTTTGCTAAGGATAGCCAGAAATTGTAGAAGAATTGAATTTTACTCTGCCACTTGTGATTTACAGAAATGTTCTTAGTAGCTGAAGAAGGTGGGCTTGAGAAGGTGGGTGGGGATGGGTGTGGTTTATCATATGATTTCAGATAGTGCAGGAAGGAAGGAATAAACTGAGTGACAGGCACCTGTCCTGCTTCTCCCATTTCAAACACCTCTGGTTTTGCCCATTTTAGACCAATCTTGTGAAGCTGCTTTTGATGCACCAGGCAAACCCCAATCTTCTTAACTGCAATAATGAAAAGCCTTCAGGTAGGTGAAAATCCATGTACATAGTGTATGTATTAGCTGTTGTGACACATTTTCTTTCCTTCGTGTTTTCTTAGCTACTGTTTATTTAGTGTGTAGAGTTATATACACATATACATGCGTTCGTTCTTAAACACATTGCTGAAAACTACTGGTCATGGTAACACAGGATATCATATCAAATGACAGCATGTCCTTCCACTTGTTTCATTCCCTGTTTATCTTTAGCTGTGTTTCTTACTTGAGAGTTCTTCTGGGCCTTGGTGGTAGCTGCATTTACACATTTTGGTGACTTCTCACTGAGTTCCATTCTGTCTCAACTGCTTATAGTACATGTCCTCTTGAGTTGGGATTTGTATAGCTATTGTCTGAAAACAATTTCAACACTTAGTTCTGAAGTGTAGCTGCCATTGCTTACTGCAGAAGACACCTTCTTAAACCACAGAGCAACAGGGAGCTGTAGGACTGGCTCTAAAGGTAATAGAATTGTAGACTCTGTTAGGTTGGAAAGGACTTCAGATCAAATGGTCTTAACACAAAGATCAAAGCAGAGCTAATGTCAGTAATGCTAGTTAACAGTGTGGAAAAGAAACACATGATTGTTCAACATTCTGTGCCTAGGATAAAATGAAGATGCAACTCAGTAACGTAGATAATGGAAACTTCCTGTCAGATAATGGGTGAAACTTCCCTTGCATAATAAAGCAAAATATGTTATGCTTCAAGTGCTGTACTGCCTACAAACACGGGGAACTTCATGATACTAACCTTAGCAGTGTTGTTTGTGGTTAGATAAAGATTTCATTTGTAAAAAAGGCTGTGAACTAAACTCAGATAATCTGAGTTATAATAACAACTGCATTGTTATGCAGTTAGCTAACCATATTTAGTAGGTGTTTAATACAGTTGAGTTAACTGTCTTCCTGCTAGGCAAACAGAACTGTTTTCAACACTTCTGTATGTATAAAACATATAAATCTAGCTTGTAGAAATGTAAAACATTTTAAAAGGATTTAAGTGCATGTTTTCACAGGAATAAAGTTGAAAAGGGTTGTATTGTTTTTCCTGAAGTCCTGTAAATTATTGAATACTTTGGTTTGCTACACAGCAAGAATAGTTTTGAGGTTTTGCATATGGCAATTTAAGTCTGTACTGAATTTACTTTGCCTTTGTTTTCCCAGTAATTTCAAGTATTATTTTATGGTTGATATCTGAGCAATTCCTTTTGGGTTGTCTAGCCTCATGTTTAGTCTTAATCTAATGTAGAGATTTTAATTCAAAGGAGCTTTTCTGCACCATTTTCCTGTCTGAAATCCTGTTGTTCCAATGTCTTAGATGTTGCAGCATCTGATTTTATTGAGGAAATGCTTCTGAAGGCTGAAATTGTTTGGGAGGAAAAAATGAAAGACCCTTTAGCTGCTTCTACTTTATCTCAAGAAGAGCCATATGAAGAGATCATCCATGATTTGCCCACAATTTCCAATAAACTGTAAGTAAGTGCTGGTGGTGTTATAGAGCAATTCCCTGCAGTCAGATTATCCTTTGAACCATATCTGTCAATCTGTGAATCCTAGCTGAGTGTGCTTGGAGATATTCAAAAACTACCTGGACATGGTCCTGGGTAGCTGTCTTTACATGTCCCTGCCTGAGCAGGATGAATGGACCAGGTGCCCTCTAGGAAGTCCCTTCCACCCCCAGCCATTCTGTGATTCTGTGTGATTTGATGGATCAAATAACTTTCCTTTTTGAAATCGCCTGAATAATCTTTTGCATTTGTAACTCTCATATCTTTTTGTCAGCCTTTGTTTTATAGTTATAGATTATGAATAATAAAATATTATAATTGCCAGCAGAAATTACCTGGGGTTGCCTTAGCAGAATTATTAGAGGTTAATACTGTAGAGTTGAACACCCTTTTCTTAAGGTAGATGGGTATAGTGTGAGTAAAACTATCATTGCCTATGAGAGAAGCAAGGAAAAATCCTGAAAAGATAAAAATCAGATACATGATTGCAGATGAATTTATACTGGTCAAAATTATATTTACAAATTTATATTTAGATTTGTAATGCTTAAAATTCAAGTGGAATCAAGTAGCATTTAGCAGTGAGGAGTTAAAACTCAGTATTGAAGAGTCAATTTTTTGCCTTAAATTTAAATGTTGGTACTTTTGTATTTCTTTGTCAGCCTTAAAAAAAGATTGCTATGGGTATGTGAAAAGAAATGTACAATAGGTATGAAGCATAAATGACTGTGTTATGGTAGTACAAGACATACTGACATTTCAAATTCTTCTTTCCAGATACTGTGATATAGGGAATTTTAAAAGTTACAAGTAATGTATTTATACAGTGTGCAGTTGCCATATGTTGAAAGTATATATTTGTTAGTTGCATAATCTTGCAAAACATTGACAATAATTTTTCTGTAGTAATCACTGAAGAGTATGTGAAGAAAACAATAACCTCTGATAGAGAGACAGATAAAGCATATATGCTTCTATTTCACAGTAGTTATGGCTGGCAGAATGTGTTTGGATGCATTAAAATTTGGAAGAGGTGAGCAGCTGTCATGAAATGATCAATCTGTTAAATGCATAACTCCATGGGATATATTGATATTTAGTAAAGATTTAATATTTAATGGATGGTAAACACAGGGTGTTGTTTCTGCTTCATGATTTGCATTCATTAATACATGCAGCTGGATATATGATATTAATGTTTATGAAATTACAAATTTTTCATACTTGGTAATTCCTTACAAAATAATCAGTCCTCCAGTCTGACCCACTGTTTCAATAGCATAAACCTACTCCTCAAATTTATGTGGCCTTCAACTGTCTTTTAAATGAAAAAAAATAATCTTGAGGCACCACTTGAAGCCTTTAGATTCTGAAATGTAACTAAATAATTTATTTTTAATTATTTATATGTTTTAATACTAGAAGTAGAAGGTAGATCACTCTTGTACCTATGTAATGATGCCTAGCAAAAGTTATTCATTGGGGTTTTAGAGACTTTGAGAACAGTCATCATTCTTGTGATGAGTAAGTGATCTAGGTGATGCATTTCCATGTGTTTTATATTCTAGAAGTTAGTACTGCAGTGCACATATTGTACTGAAAACTGGTTTCAGTGCTAACACCCATTAACCTCTGGAAGACATGATCTGCACGTATTTTAAGTGGTGTGAAAATATTTTTTTCTCTACTCTTTCCTTCCTGTAATACATAGATTAAGATAGCTGATTTTTGAGAGTTTTCCATATAGTGACTCTTTATATGACAGTAATGCGACCTGATGTGTAAAAACCTTCACTGGAAGTTTTGAGAAAGCAAAGCCCACTGAAGAGAAAATCATAGAAAATGGATATATGTGTGGGATTGGATGAGTTTAGTTTCTATTGCCAATGTATCCCAGTGTGGGACTGCATGTAGTCTGTGGTGCTTGCATGAGAATGCAGCCCCAGGTGAAGCCAAAGCCCTGCTCAGCTCTGTGCCCTGACTCTGGCAGTGATCCTTTGCACATACCCATAGGGGGCCATTATTAGGATACAGCAAGCTTGAAATAATGACACTTTGGCATGTTCTTGAGACTTTTACCAGTCTTAGGTTTAAACACTTCCTCAGCCAGAGCTTTGCAGTACCCATCTATCAGTTCTGCTGCCAGTGCAGTGAAGTATCAGCTGGCCAGCCAACTATTCTGACATTGGAGCATTCCTGGAAGGCAAAATTATTTATGTATTTTTCTCATGCATGTCTCAGCTATCACTACTGAATATGTAAAATTGTTGGTGAACCATACCACACAGAGTTGCATGTTACTTATAAATCCTCTAACCTTAATTTATAGTGGCTGAAAATCAGGTGCCATCTCATAGTTAGCTCTACAGTATCATGCTTATAATTGTGAAGCCTAAAACCTTTGCAGAGAGGTATTATTCCAAACGATAGTAGACATATTCTTAAGATATAGTGAATTATCCTCCAGAGTGACACCATGCTGCATTTTGGAGAGGCAGCCTAGATGCCTGGTTTCAATTTTTTTTTTTTTTCAATGGCTAATGTTGAAAACAGAGTTTCATCCTTCATGCTCTGTTAAGACTCTTTAGAGAAATGTGTACTGTGCTAGTTTGAAGATAAATATCTGTGCTCTTCTTGTGTACCAAACCAATTTTTAGTGCTGAAGAGGAGTGCACAATAATAATCCACATATAAATTTGCTCTATTATGTATTGCATCCATTCTTCATCAACTCTCTCGATGCAAAAAGGCAGTCTGAGGTGGAAAATTTTGCAATAGTTCCTAGTAATTCTATACTGTGGCCATATTGCTTTGTGGCCATTTCTCAGAAGAAAACAGTATTCAAAAGCAGACTCAAAAATGATGAACAAACAATTATAAATAGAATGTGTTCTGTCAGCAAATCTAGTTTTGCTGGTTGAAATTTAAATTACAGCATTGATTTCTGGAAGAACACTGTGAAGAGGTGAATTGAAAGTCAGGACAGGAAACAAAATTTAGTAGTCAGTATATTTGAAATATGCTGTTACCAAACAAACCTGGCTTTCTGCATTGTACCCAATTTCATCAGTGAGGTGTGGGTGGCACGGGGCAGGGTTGCAGTTATTTCTCTTTGTCACTCCTCTTGTCTTGCTCTTTTCTTGTGCTTTACACAGGCCCTCCACAAGCTGCAGCACCTTTGAGGCCCTACCTGCTCCAGCATAGTTCCTTGGTCATAATCGACCAAGTAAATTAGCTGAAGGACAGAATTTTAGTAATGTCATGAAGTTATTTGAAGGTTGACCATTGCAGCAAACCTAAGGTCTATGCTGGAAAGTTTAGCCAGTCTTAATTCTAATGGTTCCATCAAAAGAAAATTTGTTACTCCACTGGCAAAAATACAGAATACATTAGTTGACATAGCTTACAGTTCAGAACATTAAATTGGCCATATCTGTTTAAAAGTGACTTTATGCTCATGCTATGGTCACAATGATCACTGTACTTCTACTTCAGTACCTCTGCCTGTAGAGCACAGATAGTGCATTCATCTAGGTAGTGATAATTACCAAAAAATTAAGAACTTACTCACAAAGTAATGCTAACTTAATCACATTGTATATTTTCCAATGCATGTTTAAGTAAATATTAATTTTAGTAAGGATGTGTTTCAATATCAGCACAAGAATGTGAAATAAAATTGAAATAGATGTTTTCAAGACAGCAAACCAGAAAAGAGATTCAATTTTTCTTACATTTCAATTGTTTTTTTCTATTTAACCATTTATTTAGCACTCGCCTTTCAATTATTCTAGTGTTTTCAAACACCCTTCTAATGTTTAATCTCTTCTGAAGGTTTTTTTATGTAACTTTAAGAAGTTTTTACACTGAAATTTCAGAGATTATGTGCTTTACAGGTGTCAGCTGGCCTAGAAATTGTTTGAAGCATCTCAGAATTGCCTGTGGAAGATTACAGAAATTTTCTCCAACAAAAGCTATAAGTTCAAAGGGCCTATGACAATATTACTGCAGATTCTTCCTTGATATAATTCTCTTATCAAATTAGAAGTTGTCCAAGTGCTTCCAATATTGATGATAAAACTTCCAATTTTATGATTATCAGCTCTTATGTTTCATGTTATTTCTTTCTTTTTTTCTTTTTAAATGACATGGTAGAGGATGGCAACTGGTAGAAAAACATCTCACTTTATCTTAAAAAATGTCCAATAAAAATACACTATATTTCAAATTAATTCCATACATGAAGTCTTCTTTGCATAAAAATTAAAATCACTGTTCCTCCATATAACATTGAATATTTTTTTCCAGTCAGATAGGCAGGTAGAAAGTCCTACCATGTTCAAATAATATTATCCTAGATGACACTTCTTCTTGTCTACTGTGCAACATTATTTTGGCATAAGTCCTCCTTTGTGGTTAATTATTTATCAATTATCCATTAATTTTCATAAAAGAAGACAGTTCATGCTAAACTACTTGCATGTATTAACATAAAATCTTTCCTTGCTCTGTTCTATAGTCGAGCTTTCAGAGGCATTGCTTGACTTAATCTTTTAACTTGTAGAAATACTTTTCTAAAAAGCCAGTGTTTTCTGGAAACATTTTATTTTGTTTTATGTTTCATACTGTCTTCTTGAACCTGAGTTATAATGAACTGTTAGAGTAATTTTATTTTTTTTTCACAGAATCATTCACTTTTTTGTTTTAATATGAATTATAGGTCATCCTTTCCATCACATGAAGTCCTATTAATATCTCATAAATGTACATAATACAAAGGCAATTCTTGTGTACATCATTACATGAAAAGTGCCTGTTAAATTAGGTTATTTTTGTCCTCTTAAGTTCAAAATGCATCTGTCAAAACAGTAGGCACTCATTTACCCCCACAATATTCTTTGATTTACAACCTGCTTCTCTTTTGAGACACCTGAAAGGTTAATTTGGTTGTGAGGAGTTTATAGCTGAATTTTAAGATTTAAGAAGCTGAATTTTCTAATGTGTGTTGTGTAGTTACCACAAAAGGGCAAGACTAAATGGGTAAGGTTCAACTTCACAGCAAAAAAATCCTGGATCGTCACAATTTAAAAGAAATGTCACATGAATATTGAGAAATAGATAAGTGGCAGTGCTTTGGTTTTTGATACTTGAATTTTGCTTACACTTTTCTTAAAATCTTTCTTAGTCTGTAATTAAATTTGAGCAGTTTTGGACAGTAGCATAAGGCTACTCAGAAGGAAAACATATTTAATAATGTTTTGCTCAATTCTGAATCTGGGTAAAACGTGAATTAATATTTGTCATTTATGTTTGTGCCACAGTTGTTTAATTTCTTCTACAGTCTAATCACTAATATATCTTATTCTAATTGCCAACTTCTGCTCTGCATTTCAAACTGAAAAAATGAGGGCATATCTTTTGTCCATGTGACATTTGGTAAATTTGTTACACAATTATCTATGGTAAATCTAAGCAGCAAATAGAAATTTTCATTTTTACCTATCCTCTCGATATTTTACATTTAAATGTCTGAAGCAAAATATCTTGAGGCAAAAATAACCATTTACATTTCACTATAAAATGTTTAAACTAATTCATTCAATATTTGCAGACTTACAGTTTCATGAAAGGCTTTGTTTGTCTATCTTTTATTCTGTGGGAAATGACTTTGTCTTGTTTTTCAATTAATTCTGTCTTGAAGATGTTGTATACTTTATTTCTAAAATGATGGGTGTATATTTCAGATCTGTTTCCAAGAGCAGCTCTTGTCCCGAATTGCTATCAATGTTAGCTATGAGTATTCATTTGAGTTAACTGTGTAATCATGTTTTTTTTTAATAATCAGTGAATAAACTCAAGTAACTTAGAGTAAATATAAGATTTATTTTTGCTAAGTTTGGACTTTATTCCACAGTGGAATGCACTATTCCCACATTCCCATATTAAGTCCACATTTGCTTTCAAAGAAATTATGTTCACATTTTGGCAAGGAGCTGAAGTACACTGCTTGAGATTGTCTCATTTGCACTGTCAGAATCCAGACTACTATTTTTTAAGATACTTGTATTCTCAACTCATGCAGCTGATTCCTTGCTAATTCCTTGGATGTACAACTTAGAAAAATCATCCAAGATTTTGGCATTGTTGTTTTTCAGAAGTGTCATATTGTCTGAACTGCCAGTAGGGAAAACAAGTCCATGTGTATAATAAGAATAGTTTTAACTCTTATGTGGATGAAGAGTAATGCACGTTGTTCAAGTAATTTCAAGAGTTTGCTATTTGCTTTCTTGTTTGTTTGGTTATTTTTACTTTAGCACAATTTCAGGGCAGCTTCCAGTCATAAAATGTATCTTAGATATTGCCAGATTAAAAGTAAGCTAAAAAATGATGGAATTTAAGTTTAATAACTGCAATGGCAATATATGCATTGTTACATTTAAACATACTATTTTTCAAAATAGTATTGTGTAGTTTAATTGTGCTTTTTAAATTCAGTTGAAAATTGGCTATTGCTTTGCCAAGCTAGTAGTGTCAAAAGCAGACTCATGCATATTCACTTTGGCTTGCTCAATTCTGCTTCAGAGAAGACATGCATAAAGGTGAATTTTAAATCAAAGTATGTTGCTCTGTGTCTTTGGGAACAGACCAGCCTATGTGAACAGTTTATTTCTCACAAATTTGTTTTCAGTACTTGGATCAGGAGCTTGTGTTTGAGTCCTGAGCTGTGTCTCAGTTCTGTGCTTGTGCCACCCACAATTTGATTGTCTGTCATCTTCAGTAGGAGTCTAATTGCTTTATTGATTCTCTTTGTAGCAATCCCCTGGCTTTACCAATTGCCAAGCAAGACAGTTTGCTGGAGAAAGATACCATGTTCAAAGATGCAGCTAAAGGCTTGTGTAAGCAGCAATCTCAAGACAGTGCATCTGAAAATATCACTGTGAACACCACAACCAAACTTGAGCAGGTATCAGTATGCTGTGTCTTGAAATTTTCATTAGTGCTTAGATCTGGAAGTTGTAAACTTAATGAAGCTGAAGACCATAGTACTTTTTTCCCTGACCGTAGAGCACTATCATTTGCATTATGGAGCCTTGACCACTCCCTGCAGTCTGTCTGTTTCCTCTGCAAATGGAACAGCTGCTTCCTGCCAGCTACTGGTCAGGGGCTGTGGGGAGGGCTCAGAGCCCCTCAAATTCTATTCATGGGTGACAAGAGGGGAGGGACCACTGTTAGTGCTGCCCAGTGTGCTTGTCTCAAACTTTGAGTTACAAAAGAAACACAACCTGGGAGACTGAAAAAACAAAAAGAATGTCTAAGGAATATCAAGTTGCAGTAAGTGACTGTAATTCAAAGCTAGGAATTGCCAGATTTCCAGCTGCAGTGTTAGCTCCCTTTCTTGTGATAATGTATTAGATCATCAGCGCTGATTATTTGGATACACTTTACAGTTTTCTCCACAGGAGGACAATCTCATTCAGTATATAGGATGGATGCAAAAGGAGACAATTATCTATTGCTTATAAATCCAGCGTGTCCCAGGTTTGAATGTTTAGGACTTATTTTTTTTTAAGGTTGTGCTTTGCATTTGTTTTGGGTTTTGTTTTCTTTGGATTTGTTTATGATACAAAGAGTTTGGGTTTTTTTCTGTTACACGCATTTGGGAAACACATATTCCAGAAATATTTAGCCATTTAAGAAAAAGCTACTTTAGGATCAAGGGATGGGGGAGGGTTACATTTCCATTAAAAATAATTTAATGTGAATTTGAAGCATAACAAAGGAGCAAGATATTGGTTTGATTTAAGCCACGTTTGGTTCAAAGAAACTGCATCTCTGTCTTGGCAGAAGAATGCATGCGCCTCTGCTTTTTATTTGGATGTGTTTCAGAGGAATGGCTTGATCATACGAGATCAATCAGTGCATCCATATGTAAATGATATGAGTCAATCTGTGAAAGAACTTCAGCTTTGGAATCCTGTGGAGTGCTGGTTCCCTACCCAGTCAGCGGATACCACAGCATGTTTTGCACTTGGCTTACATCTTGTTTTCATGTCATGCAATTTCTGAGGTTGCTGACTGATGTGATTTGGTAGAAACTGCCTTTGCAAGGGACAAGCACTGCTGGTCCGAAAAGTGAATGCTTGAAACCCTTTAAGGAGGAATCATCCTATAATTGTAGGAAAAGAGAGGGGAGTATTTAGCTTACAGTCTTGCCAAGACTATTGCTTGCTTCTAGATGTTCAACAGAAGTGTGTACAAGAACACAAATACTTTTTTTCTGTCTGAATAATTTTGATGTAAACCTCATCAAAATTATTCAGGTTTTCATTATTGCTAAGCTAAGCTTTTGCTTTATAGTTTGGGCACTAAAACATGCGCAGAAAGTGATAAGATTAACAGATTAACTTTCAGTCTTTCAGATGAAAATGAACAAACAGAAGTTTTTATGCTGATAGTTTCATTACCAACTACGATTTTGAGTCTCTTCAGAGTCTCAGGGCAGATTTTCAAAAGCACTCCTGTTGTTTCACTGCTTACTACAGTGGAACCTCCCACAATAATTACAATTCAAAGACAAGAGAGCAGACTTAGAGGTGAAACTCTTTTAGCTCTTTTATTTGAGAAATTTCTACAGGAAACAATCTGAAATTCTATTCTAATCTAGCTAGGAGTGTGTATCCTATGTTTTTTTAGGAACAGGGAAAACTAGAAAATATCTCTAGTTGCTGAATTTGGAGAGATGCATGGATAGGAAAAGGCCTGAGAAATTATCATTTGCAGGGCATAAGTTAGAAATACTGCTATTTTAGTGAGTTTTTAAATTACTGGTTGCATTAGAAAAGAATTATTACAACTTTTCAGTTGGCAAGGGCTTAATGAGCTTTAGCTCATATGAAGGAAGTAAAGAGTCTCTAGATTTGGTCAAATTAAAATATGTAATATTTTTCCTTTTGATGTAATTGTGATCCTGCAAGTAGAGGGATTGTATTCTCTACTGCTTGCCAAGCATTATGAACTGTAGGTATGTTTGTATCATATCTGTATTTGTCTTAATAATATTTAGACCTTAGTTTCTAAAGACAAAAGTTTTCCATTTAACACTTTTTATTATTATTTTTTAATTTCACAACTTGGGAAATAAAGCTTTGTTTTAGTGCTGATAACAAAGGAAATCTTTGAACAACACCTTCCTGCTGTTTCTGCCTTTTGGGTATACTAATCTAAGGATTGTCTAATGAGTTGTCTTTTATTCTTACTAGTTGCATTCAAAGTACACTCAAAGTAATCATGTTCTGTTTAATTTTTCAGTAGGATATGTGGAGTCATTACTTGGATTTTATGTTCATATATTATTTAAATATATCAGGATGATATTTTGTATGCTTTATGTCAGAAACACCACACATTCTTAGGCAATCTGGCAGGCAGATTAGGCCTTTATTGGGGGGTCAAAAAGAAAAAATTGATCCTAGCACATTTCAGGCATGCATTTTTAATAGAAAAAGCCTGTAAGTTTTTTGGTTTAGAAAGAAATAACTATTCAAATTTATGTATCACTTCAGATTTCTTTAATTGCAAAAATGTTGAAAAATAGCCTTAAGAAAATATTATTTCCTAGATAGATTTTTATTACTTGAAGTATAGGAGATGGGGGATGAAGTGACTACTTCAATAAAGCCTTTTGGACCTTTCTTGGCTTGTATTAGCTTTTTTTTTTTTTTCTATTTAAAAGGTGTTCTTTGATCATCAGTAATGTCAAGATCTGTGCTGCCAAACAAAGAAGGCAGTATGAATAATTTTCAGAATTTTATCATATTCTCAATTTCTCTTCCTCTCATCTGGGAAGGATATTTTTTGATAACAGATTCAAGTTAATAGCTTGGAATTGAATTACATGCTTCATGCTGCAAATAAATATAAGTTAAATATTTTATTTCTCTAAATTGAGTCTTCTTTAAAAAATAAAATTGTCCTTTGGTTCTTGTTTATTTATTGTTGGCCACATGAAATGTGTGATAGAGTATCCCCTGATGCCCTTTAGATTGTTCCAGTGTGAATCATGACACAGACAAGGCTCAGCTGCATAACATAATATTACACATAAGAGCTGGGATGTATATATATTTCAGTGACACAAGTCAAGTATGTAAAAAATATATTTAACTAAATAATATATATAACTATAAAACTATATATAACTAATCTATGAGCAGATTCTGAACGTTGTTCAGTGTATGGAATTGAATATAGTAAATAGAAATCTTCATTGTAAGCACTACAAAAATCTAAAAACTAATCACTCCCAGAGGCATGGTTATGTTGGAACTTCTGCTGTATGTATGGTTTTTTTTATTTTTTGTCTCATGACATATACATCATGCAATTAAAATGACAGCCAGATAGATGCATTGAGCTAAAAAACACATCTGTATGCTCAGAAAAGTGGTTGAGAATGGGAGCTTAAGGTGCCTATAAATAAGATATTAAAAATATACATATCGTTTAGTGTTAAGGCAAATCAGTTGTGAGTTTAAGGGATTTAGAGTGTCTTATTTCTATGTGATTATTTGCTTGCTGAGCTATGGAATTTGATGCAATGAGTCAGGTAGAAAATGCTGAAACTCCAAATCCTAAACTTTGTAGAAAAATGTTGAAAAGATTTTGATTTCCTTACTTGGAGTTTTACTGAGCACTTCACATTTCTAACCTTACTTACTGAATGAGCATTTTTGGCCATGCCTAGATTATTAAATAAATGCCAGCCAGTGCCTGTTTCCTGGTCTAGGGCTGTGTGGGATGACTCCATAGACATCTGTAAGGCAAAACTTTTTTCCCTGCAAAGATGAGGCCATGTCCAAATGACCTATGGGAAATGATTATTGCCATGTGACCTGAATGTTACTGAGATTTCATCTGCATGAGTGCTAGCTGATAGGAACCAGGAATGCATAAGGAAGTGTGCTAAAAAGTTGAGAAAACATGGAGAATCCCAGGGCAGTATTTTTATCCAAGCCTTGCTTTTATTTACAAATACCTAGCAGAGGTTTAATCTTTGTAGAGATAGATTAAAAGATGTTCATTCTATGGCACAGATGTTCTGAGTTTTGATAGCACTCAAGGGAGTACAGCGAAGGCAATGCCTGTTTTGTTCCTTCATGCCAGGTGAGCGCACTATTAAGGAAGGAATGCCACAGACTTGTCTCTCTGCTCTCTCTCTACAAGACACTTAAAAATATTCTTGGAATTCTTTGGGTTTTTTTTTCCTCTATTCCAATGTACATCATCAAAGACAAATTCCAAAATGCAATTTAATTTTTTGTTTTGCCAAGTGGAATTCTTGTTTTCTAGTCAGCTGTATGTCCGACTGCCATAATTAAAAACAAAAAGGGCAAGAAATGCCATTTTCTGTGTGACAGAGGGATCTTCATTCACTTCAGTGGGGTGAGGAACAAACCTCTCCAATAGGTAGACAATGGGTGCCTTACACCTAAAAGGCACAGGTAGTGAAATCTGAATATCAGGTTTTCTGAACGTGACCTTGAACCTATGGCAACTGAGCTGCAGCTTGGAAGTTCTGTGTCAGATCTCCAGTACTGAACACAAGTATCCATTGTCTTTGGGCTCTTCCCCATGGCAGAAGCAAGCTCCATGATCCCTCCAGTATCTCCCAGTCTGCTGCTGTCTCTGATCTCCTGTCACTGACAAAAGCTGAACGTGCTGAGGTGTTCATCAAAACAGGGCAGTGCCTGCTTTTCTCTTGAGCCTTCACTTTAAGCAGAGCAATAGAAGAAAGAAGTATCATCTTAATTGTCCATTCTCAAAATAGACCCTAAGTTATTATAGTAAACTCTGAACAAACAACTTAATTCTACTGCCATTCATGTGAGAATTTTCTGTTTCTGGGTATTTTGCTGACATAAAAAATGAATCAAACTGCATTTGAAGTGTAGACCATTATTTATAAGCACACTGCTTAATGTGTCAGTGTTTATTTTGTCTTTAATCAAATTTCCTTTATCACTGATTCTATTTTCTTCTGTCTCCCATTTTAAGTGTAGGTCATTATTTATAAGCACACTGCCTAATGTAGCAGTGTTTATTTTGTCTTTGATCAAATTTCCATTATCACTGATTCTTTCTTCTTCTGTCTCCTGTCTCATTCTTTTGGATCTTTTTGGTTTCATTATGTTTTTATTTACCCTTTCAGAGTTTATATTATTCACCCTAATTGCAAAAGTGTTAAACAATTCCACTCACCAGTTTTGGCTAAAGTGGACTCTTCTGATTATCTTATGGTTTCCCTAACAACACATTTCCAATTTCTTACTAACTTGCTTCTCTTCTGCAAGAAAAATTCAAGTACAATTTCAAATCCCATATGATAAAGAGTGGTCTGAGAGCTTCGTTAAATACTGCAAGAAATACTTTACAAGTCCAGTAGCTAATTTCTTGATTTCTTCTGCTATAAACATTTAATGAAGAGAGCAGGAAAATTGCATTTGATCCAAGAATCTTTATGAGTTTAAGAACTGAAAATTGCGCTCTGGTATCTTCTAAAGAGCCCATCAGACTCATGCAGTAATACACCATAACATTGATATTAATTTTTATATTCTTCTCTTGATTAATGATGTGGATTTATTGGGAGTCACAGCTTATCAGTTTCCTAATGCATTTTTTCCCATAAATTCTAGTGGTCTTGGTTTATACTGTAGAGTTAGAATATTATGGTACAGAATGATTCACTGTGAAGTTACTTTATGTCTCTAATTTGTGTTTTCTAGATCAAGCTGATGCCTCCAGCTCCAAATGATGACCTGGCCTCTCTGAGTGAGCTAACAGACAGCAGCCTACTTTACGAGATTCAGAAGCGTTTCAACAACAATCAGATATATGTGAGTTGCTATTCACCTATCAATAGTAAGCTTTCAAAAAAGACCAAAGAAGAGAACAGGAGAATTATGATTGCTGTCATAATTACTGGACAGTAACCTGCTCCAAACTCATACTTAGTTTTAAAAGGATGAGGGCATGTATGTGTGTGTTAGCCCTGCAATTCCTCAAGATTGTGTAGGAAAAGGAGAAATAAAAAATAGGATATCACTTCAGACAGGTTTGAATAGAATTTATGTGTGTTTATTTCATGGAGGAAGTAAGTTGGTAAACATTGATCAATGCATTTGTCATGAATGGGTGTTTTAAGGTCACTCCAATCACAGTGTGGTGGGGTGGGAGTGCACCACCATGATTTATAATCTTCCTTTTCACACCACCAAAAGAGCCTTCCATTTTCAATGCTGTGTTAATTTAGTACTGGAAATGTAAAAGAAATTAGTATCTAAAGAGCTTAGAATTCTGCATGGGAGATTTAATTATTCATTTCTTCTAGCATCAGAGAAATAATTATATTGTAGTGTTAATCATCTAGATACCAAAAGAAATTTTTGTATCCCTGTCCATACCTTACCCATAACTTATTACTAACTTACTAAACAGCTGAGTGGAATGCAAATGTGAAACGAGTATATTATTTTTAAATTTATAAGTTGATTACACTATTTAGACTAAGGGAATATGGGGAACTGTTATGTTGCTGTGATGGGAACTTCAGTTTTATGTGTTATGACATTCAATGGTAAAAAAAATCCTGGGGTCTGGAGTCATGGATCAAATGCTAAAAAATACTCATTATATGAGTATTTATTTTTCTTTATCTCATTTTCAAATATACCAGATAACTTAATCTGAATTAATGAAGATCCACAGAGGAAGTCTTTTATTTTAAGATGCTGAAGATTTCACCTGAAAGGATCTTGTACTCTGGAATTCTCTTAGCTTAATAGAATTTGTAGGCAGCAATCACTAGTGTTCTGCTCAACAGCAGCCACTGTGCTTTGGTAGTGTCAGCTCCAGTGCTGAAGATGCTTGCATCTTGACTTGGTTCTTAGACTTAGAAGGAAAAGTCCCAGCCAAAGTCCTCATTACCACTAAACACTTCCTGCTTCATCTTCTTTTTTAGCTTTATAAAGATTCATTCTGCCAGAAAACCCAACAGTGAACTCAAGGTTGATGAGAGAAGGGAAAGAAATTGATGCATTTTAGAAGAAATCCAGTGCCTTTACTTTGAAAGACAATATTTTCCACCTCCCCAAATCACAATGATTCATCTTGAAAAAGACAACATGACTGGAACTGTTCACACAATGCTTTGCTGTCTGAGCTCCTCAGAGACAGAAGTCTGGCAATTTTTGCATTCTAATAACAGCAGCTATTTATGTGGAGTGAAAAGTATAACAGCAAGAGTGGCCTACAATCTTACACTTAAGTGGACAGAATTGTAGAATGGTTTGAGTTGGAAAGGACCTCAGCCATGGCCAGAGACATCTTCCAGTAGAAGATGTTGAGCTCAGGGCCCCATCCAGCCTGTCTGTGCACATTTCGAGGCATGGGGCATCCTCTGGGCAAGCTCTTCTAGTGCCTCACCATTGTCACAGTACAGATTTTTTTTCCTAGTAGCTATTCCAAATCTTTCCTTTCAGCTTAAATCCACTCCTCCTCATTCTCTCACTACAATCCCTGATAAAGAGTCCCTCCCTATCTTTCCTGTAGGCCCCTTTAGGTATTGGAAGGTTGCTATAACTTCTCCCTGGAGCCTTCTGTCTCAACTGTCTCAACTTTCTCAGCCTATCTTCACAGCAGAGGTGCTCCAGGCCTCTGATCATCTTTGTGGCCCTCATTTTGCCCTAGCAGGCCCATGTCTTTGCTGTGCTGGGACCCAGAGCTGGATGCAGTGCTGCAGGTGGGCTCTCACCAGAGCAGAGCAGAGGGGCAGAATCCACTCTCACAGTGCTTGTGGTGCAGCCCAGGCCACAGTTGGCTTTCTGGGCTGCAAGAGCACACTGCTGGCTCATGTCCAGCCTCTCATCCATCAATATCCCCAGTATGAAATAGAAAAATCTTACAAACTTGCAATTATTAGATGATTTACTCTTTCTGATATGGTCAGGGTAGCTTTTCTAGATTCATGCTCATAAGTTCCTATACGCATACACTTGCATAAAGACTTGCATGTGTATCAATTGCTCCATTTTACCCCACAAGCAACATATTTTAATGTATTGGCTCTGGATAACCAGTGAAGCATTTTTAAATTATGTCTTCTATTCCATAAAAATCACTTGAGGAGCTTTTTTACGTGGTAGGCATGCCAGGAGTTAGACTCGATGATCCTTGAGGGTCCCTTCCAACTCAGCAGCTTCTGGGATTCTGTGACTTTTTTTTTTTTTTTTAGTTTAGCAAGTGGTAAGCTACAAATTAATTTTCAAATAATCTACCAATAATATATGTAGTGCAATTTTTCTCTGCATAATTTTCAGTTATGAAGAATTCAATTTTATTACAAAAAATACTAATTAATTCTGTTCAAAATGTAAATTTAGATCTCAAATTCAAACTGTGGAGTTAAAAGCTCAGAATTCATGAATTATGTTTAGCATGTTGTTAGCTAGATTTACGAGTTCTTTTTGGAAGAAAGCCATTAACCTCCTGAAAAAATTAATTTGTTATTTAATAAAGCAATTATGCCTTCTTTTTTTCAGACCTACATTGGTGATATACTGTTACTTGTTAACCCGTTTAAAGAACTTCCTATTTATTCCACCATGGTAAGCATTCTCTTTTAAAAAGTTTGCAGATATTTTTTCACAATTCATATAGTTCATTTGACCGGTCAAACCCCTAAAATTAATTAATGTATATGCACATTTTAAAGGGGGGGCATCTCAGTTTTAATATTTTAGCAAAACCTTAAAAATTTCTTCCAAGATACAACTATTTTTTCTGTGTCTTTCTAATAAGACAGCCATTTTAATAACACTGAATGAGCAGGACCTCTTTTGGTTGTTTAAAAATAGTTCCTGATGACCTTGGTGGTTTCTGCTGCTGTCAAACTTATAGAAAAAGATGCATACTTCATACAGTGGTTGTTTGAGTTCACAGCCCTTGCCCAAAGCATGATTATGGAGATAACAACCTTGGATGGTGCACAAAGGCACAAAATGTCTGTCTGTGTTTCACACCAGGCTCCTCATTTGGGGCACTGCAGAGAGCAAAACGCTGAGCACCAGCTGAGCACTGCCCTGGGTCAGGCGCAGGGAAGGGGATTGTGCCAGGCACAGGCAGCATTTGGGCAAGGGGGATTGAGCCATGTGAAAACATCCAAGGGTTTTGATCGCTCCTTCTTATTCACCCAGACATTTTAGAGATACAGCATTGGTGAAACTTAATTTATCCTCCCCTCTTATCTTCTCATTGATGCACAGAGATCACAGAGCTCAGCCTCCATGATAGGGAATGTCCAAATATGTCTACTTAACCTACAGGGATTATAAAGGGTTAAAAATTCGGGAAGCAAATTGTAATTTATGGCTGTTTGCTGCATCATGTGGCTTGGTGTATAACAGTAGTAAATCTGAGAGAAAGAAACACAGTGATGTTCATGGTAGAAGCAGCAGATTCGAAGTAGGGAGTCTGAATTTATTTCTAGAAATGGAAATCATCCATCATCCCCAAGGTTTTAGATGATGGTATTTCTTCCTGGCACTGTGTATTTTATATTGGATACATGATCTTGTGCACCAAGAGAGAGAACTGTAAAGAGGAAGAGTTTACATATTAAAATGTTTCCTGAATGTTTGCTGCATCTTTACTTCTCTGTGATAGATCTATTTAATTAAGTTCATCATGAGACACTTTTTTGTCCTGTAATTGTTTGGGTCACCTTGGATAATAATTGCCTTCACTTCATCTTTGTAATCTCCACGCTATTGTGCATTATGCAGGTATTTCCCAGATGATCAAGAAACCATGGCTGTAAAACCACTTTGTTTTTGAAATGCTCCAGTATAGTGCAGCAGCTTAGCTGATGTTGTATTAAAGTCTCTAAGTATTAGATGGTCTGTGTATTAAAGTAATAAAAAGTGATGAGCTCAATTCCTCACTAAATGCTGACATGCTATATGATGTGCCTCATTAGTTAGCATTTTTGTTTCAGGTATGTAGTTTGTTACCTGTCAAAAAGAAAAGGAATGCAAACATGTATTGAGCATTATACTACTTTTAGAACAAGGATGAAGCAATGAAAATATTATAATTTATATCTTTTAATAACAGCCACATTTTATGTTTCCTTCTTTTTTAAAAAAATGTACATAAATTGACAGAAAATTTTGTTATTGTGCAGTGATTGCCTACACTTTATTCCAATAAAATACTACCAAAATAAAAATTTTATAAGAAATCATTCACTCTGAGATGACAGAAAGAATCACTCATTAATGGACACTGATGTACTTTGCTCCTCATGAAATTCCATGTAATTGCAAGATGACAAAATTACTGCATTTCTACATAGAAATACACTCTACAACTACACTGCACATTACAATAGCATTTTACAAGGAACATGCAAGTACAATTTTGAAGGTATCATAGTGACTTTAGAAATGCTTGAGCTGTGGTCTTGCTGCTTTGTTAAATTCGTGCAGAATTTACTTGTGCTCAATTAGGACAAATATATTCTTGAAGTTCATGTTAGAAAAATACATAAACTTGCCACATTTTGCATGGAGCATACTTGTGTGAAGGTTTTTCTTTGTACTTTGTGACATTCTGAAATGATTCCTGGAGAATTGGTGTGGATTTAATCCTTTTTGTCTGGTAGCCCTTAAGGCCTGACTGAGAAGATACCATGGAGGATTCATTCAGCTTCACTGTTGTAGATACACCAGGATTAAATAGTTTAGTATTTAATTAAATAAGACAGCATGGGACAGAAAGGGGTGACATATCAGGATATCCTCACAAAAAATAATAAAAATAAAAAAAAAGAAGTGGTTTCTATAACAGATAATTGGATTTACTCAGGCTTTAAGGGTAGTACATGTAGCCAGCTATGTGTGTCAGGAGTTATTCTATATTGCAGAGAGCCTATTCGTAGGAGACTGCTCTGCCATGTAATAAATTATTAGTTTATAAATTATTCCTTTAACTTTTCATGGGATGTTCATATTTAATTTTGTAAATTTTCAAGTCAAGGCATTGAAAAACTATAAATGTAAGGCATTAAAAAGTAGCTTACTAGGTTTTCTTTTACTTAATGCACAAACCAGCACTGTTAAGTCGTCTAGTTATGTTTCATTTTGTATCTTTAATTAGACCTTCTGTGTTTAAAGATCTATTTTCTGTAATTAAGATCTTCATAGCTGTTGTAAAAGTATCGCTTCTATACATGGAGAAGTTCTGTTCATAATGCTTAGAAAGCTTTACAGAAGATCCAAGATTAAGGGGGTGAAACATAACTGTTTTGAAATGCATTTATCATTTTAATTTTCTGCAATTTTTCAGGTCACTCAGCTTTATTTAAGTAACTCTGGAAAACTGTGTTCCTCACTTCCCCCACACATATATTCCTGTGCTGAAAGAGCTTACCACATGCTATTTCAGGAGCAGCGTCCCCAATGCTTTATCCTCAGGTGAAAATTTATCTTTCTATTAATTAATTTGTACCTCCTGCCTTTCAGCAGTTTCCCTTGGGCCTCAGCAGTTGAGATTTCCATTTTATTTTTTCTCTAACTGATGTTTTTTTTCTGTGTACTGATCTCTGTATCATACATTAGAGCAAAATAGAAATGAAAAAGGTTTAATTACATCTCAAGTTCATAAATTCTCTTGGGCGATTGCCACTCCATGTAGCTGCATCTAATTAGGAACAAGAGTTAATGGTAAAGAATTCAAAACTGCTGTGTGTTTGCTGATATGACATGAATCAGGATTAGAAACAGAATCTATTGACAATAAAATGATAAGTCCTTGACTAAATTATAAACCTCTGTGGTGAGGCGCCTGTATTGGAACATGCAATCTGCCTCTGTTTGTGTGACCGTGAGTTTGTTCTTTAGCTCTCCAAGCTCAAAATGGACTTTAAAATGGGACTTTAGCCTTTAACCCTTACTCACAGTGATTGCTAATTTTGTGAGTCAAAAAGTCATAATGAATACATAAAATGAAATGGTCTAGCTTGTTAACAATCAGGAGTGTCAATATCCAATGATACTGTTGTGACATAAATGACATATTTAAGCCAAATAATCTGGAATGGGGAGAAGTCTTTGTTTTTTACAATGGAATTCATTGAAAGCTTTGGATTTCCTCAGTTTAGCATCACTAAAAGCATTCTGTTCAGTTTATTTTTTTTTAAAGTATAATTCCATGTGTTTTAAATGCAATGGGCTCCTGCAGTACAGTTACATATTTGTATTGAAACATTGTTTAGAAATACACTATCCAATTCAGCTTAATTTTAGAAATATAATTTCCAACTAACATGAAAGATTGATCAGTTACAGATAGCATTACTGATAATACAAGACTCATTCCTTTGTATTTAACAGTTTTGCTTGCACATATTTGTTTCAAGTCTAGAAACTTCAGTCACTGCGAGCAATACTCAGTGTCTCACTTACCTACTCTGAAAATGGAGAAGAAATTAGTTGTTCTGACTCCCAAAAGTGTGCGAACTTAGTCACTCTTCCCTGGATGTACCTTACTATATTAATAGGAATTTGGAGCAGTAATGCTCCCAGTAGTACAATAAGAGATCTGTTTCAAAAGTTGATGCAGAACAGCACACCTGTTTTCCTTAAAATCTGGT
This sequence comes from Melozone crissalis, assembly GCF_028551555.1. Taxonomy (NCBI): domain Eukaryota; kingdom Metazoa; phylum Chordata; class Aves; order Passeriformes; family Passerellidae; genus Melozone; species Melozone crissalis. The sequence goes on along the minus strand of NW_026535791.1, from coordinate 51,871,358 downwards.
GGAAATCTTATATGAACACATTCTGTCAGCAGTTTTCCATCACTTCTGATCATAGTTCAAGTACTGCAGGAGTAAGTTTTTTTGTAACGTATGGTATGCGTGTGGTATCTTTGGTCAGAATTGAAAATGAAGCACAAAAAATAAACCCCTGCCATTTATAACATCTGAAATGACAGATATATTGCTCCTTACATGTTTTGTATTTTGTCATATTTTCCCTAAATAGATGATTTATAGAATTTCTTTACAATGGGGTTGTTGTTTACCTAACAGTAATGATCCAATCATGATCCACTGTTCTGAAATCATAAAGGTATAGACAAAGATGCCTAAGATGTAGAAACTAGGGGTAAGCAAGTACTTCTCAGTACTTGCAGAAAGTAATTCTTAAAAACTGCCTGGGGTTGGCTGTTTTCTGACTCTTTTACCTGGGCTTCCTTGATTAATTGTTTCCATGTGATGGCTCTGTCTATGCCTAAGTCCCCCTCTATGCAATATATATGATAATGGATGATAATCCAAGTGCTGTAGATTTGACAGTTGTAGCTTCTTTAATTCCCCTGGGTGTATAATGGGTCATGTTCTTTGCTTCACATTACTTCACATTTTCACACTTTCAATTGGTCTTTTTCCTAACAAATATAGGTTTTAATTTTTTTTCTTAATTTCAAAACAGAGCTTATTTTTTAATTATTTGTAGTATTTGAAGAAAGAAGTTTTGAGCTGTAATTAAGGCTGTATTAACAAAATATTTATAAAGCAATAGTAGGAAACAGGCCCTCCATCAGGTAGTTACAAAGAAAAGCTAGAAAGCCAGAGGAGGAAAGGTGAGAAAACTTCATGAACTTCCTTCCTAACTAATTAAACTTCATGTTTCTTCCTGAAGTCTCACCAAAATTTCCCCTCTTTCAGTTTGTACCATTATTCCTTGTCCTGTCACTACAGTTCCTGACTAAGAGTCCCCCTTTGGCTTCCCTGCAGGGGATTTTGCTTATTTCCTCCATGCCACCACTTTTCTATTGTTTCTTTCAACATTGGTCATTCTATTGCCTTTCACCCTATTTACTCACCCTATACACTTTCCCTGTCAGAAATTCTCATTCTTTTGAATATTTATTCTACATCACAAACCAGAAATCACAGCGATCTAGATAGAATCACTAAAGTCAGAATGTACTGCAGAAAGCGGGCAGGTTGTAAAATCAATCAACTTTTTATTTTCCTTCGTGTTCCTTTTGTATTTTCTTTCCATTCTTCCTATTGTATTCTTCACTTTCAATGTCTTCTGATTCCCCATAATTACCACAACAGTAATTTCCCATCTGCAAAGAGAACCAGGCAGCATTAGTGAGCTCCTTTACTGGATGAAAGATAAAGGAGAACATAAAATTTGTGCTGTAAGTACCTTCAAAAAGACTTGAAAGCATTAGATTTGATTGGTTTGACCTGTGGTACAAGACAAGGTATCTTGATAGCTCTGACAGCCTTCATGTATATATGCAGTCAGTCAGTCTGTCTCCTATGCGGTGCTCTTTATTTGTCATCCATAAACCTTCTGTTATTTGAAATAAAGGCTTGATGGAGGTACCTTCAATCCATTCAAACAAAGCTAGCAGAGAATATAAATAGCATTTCAGTTGTGTAGCTAGCCCTGATTCCTCCCTCTCTTCCTCCTTGCCTGTCTTCTTGCAGTGGAGAAAGTGGTTCTGGGAAGACTGAAGCCTGCAAACAGATAGTGAAACACCTCACTTGCAGAGCCAGCTGCAGCAGAAATGCCTTTGATACAAAGATAAAACATGTAAGTAGCATTCCGACCACAGAGTGGAATGAAGCAAAACCTTGGCCTCTTGGATAGACAGAGATATTTGAGATGTATGTAAAAAGGTGTCATAAATTCATAAATGGCTTGTTTTCACCTCTGAAGTCACCTCTGTAAAAATTCATAAATGGCTTGTTTTCACCTCTGAAGTCAAACGAAGTTGTTTTTTTTTCCATGAATGGGAATAGGATTGGGATTAAGCTCACATTGATCTGATAAAAAGCATTTCCAAAGTGGAGATAGTTTTGTTTCTATGTTTTGGTGACTTTGGAAATCAGTGTTGCAGTGAATAGGAAACATTTCTGTGATAAGGAACTGTTTCTTATACATGAAATTAATTGCCTTCAGTAAATAAATAAATTTGCCTGTATGGTATTTTATGGACAGTATAAGAAGTGTTGAGATATCTGAAGTAACAGTATGCAGGACAGAAACTATAAACTTGCAGGAGAACTGCAAGGATTGAATGAAGTCATATGACTCCATATCTGTGTACTAAATATATTTAAGAAATAGGTAAGAGTTCTGAATATTTTTTCAGTCATAATTAATTTCCAAAATATATACCCATATTTAATTCCTTAGAAAGGTTCACTCTGAAATTTTAAATTATGCTGAACCCTGGATTGCCAATTCAAATTTTTAAAGAAATTACCTTTCCTGATGAAACTTCTCGTCTGAGATACCAACTCAGAGACAGCTATCAATGAGTCTTAATGGAGGTGGAAGAGCATAACAAATTTTGGGTATAGAAAGACCCTTTAAATCTAGCTTAGATGGGATATCTGACTTTAGATGGTAAAGGTATCGGATCTCATCTATAGGGAATAGAGTAGAGATTCTAATGTAGTTACCTTGTAAGGTGCCCTAATGAACACAGTTGTCTGGATTCATTCCTGCTGCAGTTATGCATAGCACATTAAATTAATAAAGTTACAGAGGTTAAAGCAAGTGCTGAATTAGTCTAAAAGCAAACACATAAAAGCAAGTGCTGAATTAGTCTAAAAGCAAACACATACTAAACAGCACTACTGGAGTGGAACTGGAACCGAAACTTGGCTGGCTAGTTTTCTGCTGCCACCTACTGCACAGACATCTGGTTTAATTAATAATTGTGAATGGTTTAATTTTTAGAGCTTCTGTACCACTCCATCACCCTTTCCCTTCTCAGCTAATTCATCCACCTTCATGAAAAGAGTGATGTCAGAACAAAGGTGCACCACATTGCAATCAGCTTCAAGGATGCACAGAGGAAAGTTCTGAAGGGAATCTGTCAGGGTGAAAGCAACTAATTATACACAAAAAAAGCTAAATACAATGGCTGTGACCATGAAAGCCTAACATGCAAATGCATTAGTGAGCCATACCATAAAAAATGCCTGAATCTGCTTTCCCCTGCGTTTTTCACTAGTATAATCCTAAAATAATTCTATTTGAAATCAATAATTTATGCCATTTCTGACATTATATAAAACTTGTAAATTCCTTTGCTGGGTTATTAGTATTGACTGACTGTTGCTTCACAAGCTTTCAAAGGTTTTAATATTTTTGCGAAGTATGCCAGCTCCAGGAATATGACTCCAGTCACTAGTATCCAAAATACTTGTAGGAACACTGTAGTGAACCTCCTAGGTTCATATGTGAACCTTTCACTTAAAACTGCCACTATTCTGACATTGATTTTTTGGAATATATTTATTTTGACCTGTCTCACTTAAATTTCTGTTTTGGAAAGAAACCTGCCAAGTATTTTTTAAATTCCAAGATTAAAAATTATCTTCTTTTTTTTCCCCCAATTTATTAATCACAAGCAAACCTTACAGATGTTTCTTGAAATATCTTCCCATTTATTTCCTCTCTTTTTGCTTCTTTAATATTATTTTGCAGGTAAATTGTATCTTGGAGGCCTTTGGACATGCTAAGACACCCTTGAATGCTTTGTCCAGCTGTTTTATAAAGTATTTTGAACTACAGTTTTGTGAGAGAAAAAAAACATTAATTGCAGGTAAGTATCACTTAATCTGTAAATTTTGATGTCACACACATAGAGTGTCAGATCAGAGATCCCAGTGTGCCATGCACAGAATTGGACAGCAAGGGGTTCAAGGTGCATGGAAGAGGCCAGGGGGGTTCGGGAGTGTCAGAGGAACAGATTTCACAGCCTGTGAATTGATCACTCGTCAGGAGCGGGCAGTGCCCTGTTCTAAGCAACCACAAGGTGGCAGGGAAAGACAAGAAACAAATTGGCAACAGCAATTCCTCATATTTCCCAGGAGGTCACGTTTTGTTTTATTTCACAGATCAACAAACTGAGAGAGCTGTGTAGTGCAACACTGTGAAATAAGAGTGAAAAATGTATTAAGTTGTTAAGTTGTGCTTTTTTACCTAGTATTGTATTGGGTATTTTAAGTATCCTTTAAATTAGTTAGTAATATAATCTGTTTAGTAGTAAAAAAAAACCAAAAAAACAAACAAAAAACCACCATCAACAACAAAAAAACCAAAAAAGCCAACAACAAGTATATTCTGTAATACTGAAATTAGAAGTAATTTATTTCAACTTAGAGCTTCTTTTAAAACAATTAGGAACCAAATTGTTGTTTATTCTTCTTAGAGGCAAGATAGTGTGAAATTTGTTCCTGCTTTCAGATTAAGTGTGAGTCTTCTGATCCATAGTAAGAATTCCTTAGTTTAAAAAAAAAAACCAAAAGAACAGAGACAAAACCAAAAACCTCAAAAAAAAAAAAAAAAAAAGAAAGAAAAACAAGGAAATTGAGCAAACTTTCAGTTTGAGTCTGAAAACCTGCTCTTTAAAAGCAGTCAGAGAGAATTTATGCCTTTCTGGTCCACATAGGTCATCATAAAGCTACTCACTGTCAAAGCAAGGTATGTCTGCAGAAACAACTACACACAGTTTCCTACTTGCACTGTTCCTGGATGCAGAAGCTGTATGGCATGTATGGCAAGAGACACTTTTGGTCCAAGTAAATTAGATTCTGTTAGATAAGCATTTCCAAATCTACTCTTATCTTTTTTTTTTTTTTTTTTTTTTTTTTTTTTTTTTTGTAATTTTAAATGTGTTTGTGCTTTCTGAAGAGTTTCCTAAAAAAATTCTTTGGAAATCTTTCCAATTACATTTTCTTGAGACAGTTCACTGTACTCTAGGAAATATGGTAGTTCCTTCATGGGAAATGTCATGCATGGGAATTTGCTAACACTTTTTTCTGGTTTGTTTTATAATGAGTGTAGGATAATTGCAAAGGAAATTCAAAACTAAAAATGTGTGATTTTGTTTTTCATTTATAAGCTCTTGTGGGAGGAATGCAAATTTAAATATACATTAGCATGGACTGAAGAGCATCTCAGTTCAGTTTGTAAAAATAAACCTCCATCTCTAAAGCTAAAATTTTATAGACCCTTTGTATTGTACCTATTTAATTTTAGTATATTGTGTCTATAGAGACATGGGTTTATGGACAGCTTTACTCAGAACTGACAGTTTAATTCACAGCCACTGCCTTGACAAGATCAGTTAAACAGGTTCTTGTGTCAGTTTTCTGATACACTGATTCTGTAGTTTTATGATTCTCAAGCCATAGGCATCAAATGAGAAAATGCAAAGGTAGTCAGGTCAATTAACAAATGTAAACAAATTACTTATCTACCCTGCCATTCCCCAATTATTTGGGAATTGAATCAGTTATTTTTGCCAACTGTAAGGTAGCTTAAAGTTACATAATTTATGGTGAAGAGAGACATGCCTTGCTATAGCAGTAGAAATATATTATATATTTCTGAAATTGGCAATTGTTCCTGCTGTTTGATTTGCACAGTAGATTTTGCCATTTCTTGGCCACTGCTAAGCATCACATCTGAGTGAAATTGTCCCAGGTTTAGACCACCATAAATGAGAAAAGAATAATGCATATTCTCTTTGGCAGGTTTAAATTCCACCCAGGCATACTCTGTATTTATTTGCAAGATCATTTGCAGCAGTATATACTGTCCTGCACTGTTTAAACATAAAAGAATAATTTAAGTATGCAGAACATCTGATTTTGCTGAGCCCTGAATTCATAACTCATTGATACTAACAGGGCTAAATATGTCTAATTTGTAAACAAAAATCCAAGTGGCACTAGGCTGCCTCCATCAAAGGGTTTAGGTGGTTTAAGCTCCTCCAGAGATAGATATTACAGGTGGAGATCTGGAACAATTTACTAAGGCAGGGACCTGCAAAGTACGTGTGCACACTTTTATTACAGAGAGCAAGCCCAAGGTGGCACTCCTTGTGTTTTGAGTGGACACCAGTGAAGTTTGTGACAACTTCTTATTCATGCTGAAGTTCTTCTAGACCCTGGAAATGCTCTGACTTTTATCACATTATTATTCTTCTGGCAGCAAGTACAATGTACCTAAATAAATGAAATGAATTAAATGTTCCCCATAATTTTCATCATTAAATTTGATTTGTTCTTTAGCATAAACTGCATTTCTGCCATGATGCTTTGAAAATAAGGATGGAGAGTTTTAGTGTGGCTCTACTCAAAGCCAGTACATATATCTAAAGAGGTTTTATATGACACAAAGTTTTATTTTAGAACAAACACTTAGAATAAACTGCAGGCCAGTGATTTCATTAAGTTTTTAAAATAAATAAAGAAATCAAAGATTGATCTTTTGGCAAAAAAAAAAAATTCCTAGTGAATTTCTAACTCCCACAACATAATTATAGAAGACTGATTTTTTTTTTTTTTCCCCTCAGAATGGTCCTTCAGGTAAGTTGATATAATTCCTAAGGTGAAAATGAATGCCTCTGTAAATTTCCTTAAATGACTCGGAAAGAAACTTAGGAAGAAAAAATAAAGTCTGAAAAATTTATTCTCTAGATATTCTGCTTTGCTTTTCAGGCATTGATTTTTTCAATCTTCACTTTTTGAAAACCAAGGACAGATTTTTATTTTTTTTTTAAGTTACATTGAAAGTGACTAAGAAATGTTTTCTTGTCTTTACAAATAGCTGTGTTTAGGACAGCATGGTTTTTTGAGATGGAGCAATGTAGTTTCTAAGAGTGCATAGCTGAAAGACAGATTTCACTGGCCACACTTTGAATACAGAATCTGCTTGCTGGCTGTGGAGCTGCTGAGTAGATCAAGTGAGCTGTTAAAGGAAGTAAAATTTGTTTGTACCTGGAGGCACAATTACCATTGCACAAAAATGACAGACTTTGCTTTGGAATTTTATGAATTTTCTCCCTTTTATTTCACACACAGATTAACAAAGAAATTTCACTTTGTAGAAAAGCATACTACCATGATAATTTTCTTTATGACTCTTAGCACCATAAAGATGATGCTGTGTTTGATTCTTGCTGATTGGAAGCTTGGCTTTTCTTAACAGCTCTTCCCACTGCTGGAGATTGCTAGTTGAGATGGAATGTATTTAGCCTTATTAAAGTGCAGGTGACTTGAAGTACTTGGAAAAGGCTGAATTAATTTGTGTCATCTGAATAAGTGATGTTGCTCATCATTAAAGTTAAATGATAGATGACCTTTGGTAACATTTTTCCTGCTTGTATTAATCAATGAATGTTAAAAACACCTGAAGTGGTAGTTATAAAAGCCTTAGTGAATAATATTGCGCACAAAAATGTGATTAAAGATTTGCAGTGAACTCTCTTCAAATTAATTGATGGTTGGATTAGTTTTACTGTGAAATAAGTTACAAGCACAATAAAAGATGGAAATCATCCTTCAGGTTCATCTATTCTGTTTTACCCTGTAGAAATGACAGCCAGGTAATGATTGATTCTGATGAAAGTGTGTGTCTGGGCCAGACCTGCCATGATTGCATTGCTTCAATTTATAATGTGTTGCAAAGTTACTGGAGCCAGAAACATACATGATTTCCCAAGTGTGCCTTTCTACTTCCCATACAGGTTTGGGTTTTTTAGTTTTTTCTGTAGTGTGGCAGCAGAGGATTAGATGGATGATGCACAGTTTCTCATTGTATTGATTCCATAATAGCAGCTCACTACTACATTTTGTAGGATGATTAAATGGGCCAGATCATGTTTCCTTGCTTCAGCAAGTCAGAGGTACAGCTCCTCTCTGTCAGTCCTGCTGTCTCTCAGCCAGACTCCCAGGCATGGTTTTGGTTGCCAGCAAATGTCAGGACAGGTCTGTGCTGTTACACAAAGAGAGTGTAGGGGATGTCCCTGGCTGATGTACCACTGACCTTCTGCACTCCTTAACTAGGATGTGTCCAGGAGGGTTTGGCCTGTGCAGAGTGGTTCTTTGAGACCCTGCATAGTTGTATTTAGTTCATTGACAGAATTTAGCTGCTGAGGCCTTTCTCAAAACAATATGTTCAGGATTCACCCATTTCATTTCTCTCCCATCTATTCTGTCTTTCAGCAGTATTCTCAAAGGCTGTGTTCCCTCATACACACTACTTCAAGTAACCTCAGGTTTGCTGTGTTTATTTCAACAGTATAAACAGAAACTTAAAGAACTTCAAAAGATCAGTGGAATTTAAAATGAAATGACCAGACAGATACAGATGATACAGCAATAACCTAGCAGTGGACATTAGCAATTGTATGGTGACAGGAACTGACATTCTGCCTGCTGGCCTAATGCCTCATTAGGCTGATGCAACTACCTCTGATACACACTGTCATTCACCAAAATGTTTCACTTTGCATTAGGCAACAGCTGTGAGTCCAGAACTGGTTCTGAAAATATTGCTTTAATCCCAGCCAGCTTAAAAAAAGTAAAAAATGAGAAAAATTATTAATTTGGAGAGCATACTTTCTGTGCTGTAGGATGCATGCACCAGTATTTACAATGACTATATGTTCAAGAACTACTTCCAATTCATGAAGAAAGGAGTCCTGAATGAGTTGGGTGAAAACCAGGCTATAGTTTAATATTCTCATCTGCTTACTGGGTTCAAAAATATAGGTCCTCTGTTGCTGAGAAGTGCACCTTATGCTCTAAACTCAAGAGCCCTTGAGTGAGCCCAGGGTGAGGATGCTTGCAAAGACTCTGGGAAAGCTCTGCCATACTCCAGATACTGAAGAGCCTAGAGCTGCAGCATGGACCATGTCCATGTGGTAGAGGTGATCAGTTATGTGTGAGGAGAAGTGCTTCTGGTCTTTGTACCACAGCTGGTGTTTAAATAATGAGAGAATTTATGCCAGCAGCTGGGTAAGTGGGAACTGGGATTAGATTCCCATTTACCAGAAAGGCCCTGACCTCTAGCTGCAGTTGGACATTCCCTTGTTCTCTTAGTCTCTTGCATCTGGAACCACATGGTGGTGTACTCCCAGGGCAGAGCTTAAGGGTAGCCTGCCCAAAACAGTGAATATCCCGGTCTCTTCATATGTATCTCTAAAATGTCTTTTATCTTGCAAAAAGTTAAATCAATCTGAGGCTCAATATTTCCTTTGCATCTGTGCTTTGCCTCTTTCAGAATCTTTGTGAGACTGAGGTTATGTATGATCCTGTAAGCTGTTTTCTGTAGGCAAATCTCACTCAGATTCATCCTCCTTCACCTTCTTCCCCAGACTTCTGATTCATGTGGCTTCTCATTTATTCAGGTCCTCATAGCCCATGTTCCCCCTGGCTCAGGTCAGTGAGCCTGTTGATAGCCTGTTCTGCGGAGGATTTGCCTCTTTGTAGCTATCTGGAAGCTAGGTGGTTAATCAAAACTATTAATCTCTCTGTTCCTGATTACCAGCAGAGAAAGAAGAAATGCTTCCAAGTGTGTTTTTTCAAGAGATCTTGAATCTCTCTCCCATCTTTCTGTTTAGGAGGAGGATAGAATAGATGCCAGTGGTCAGATAGCTCCATTTTGGTGAGATGACTAATAGCTTGTCTCTTAGAAAAATCTTGCCAAATACAGCAACTTATACAAATCAACATCAGTATCTTCAAAACTAAGTAGTTTTGATGGTAATGTCAAACAGTAAGTAAGTGTGGTACTATGTTTGTTCTACCAATTCTAATGGAATTGGGGTTTTGAATATGGTTGGTATAGAAAACCACGGACTATAGAATGGCAGTACTATATTTTATATGCTCCCCTCAGATCATTTTATAAGAAACATGGTTTATTCTGAACTCTTGAAATGGTGAATGGTTTAAGACATTTGTGTTTGGAACAATCAGTGTAATTATGAATTTATATGTTTGTTTCTTAATCAGCTAGGATTTATACGTACATGTTGGAGAAGTCTCGTGTTGTTATCCAACCTCTCAATCAGAGTAATTTTCATGTTTTTTACTTGATGATGGATGGATTGTCTGCTGAAGAAAAATACACCCTGTACCTCAGTAATTTATCTGCACACAGGTAGGAAAACAACTTCATATTTAGTATTAATAGTTTTCTTATATTAATGCCTCTCTGCTGTTGAGGTCCTTCTTCTAATACTTAAAACTTTTCTAACTTTTCAATGAGTTCTGAAATTATTTATTATGGAGTACTTGCTCATGAGTATTTAGTTCTGAAGTACATATATAGTCTCTTAACAAGGTAAGAGTTTTATGTCCATTTATATTGTTGCCTCAAAGGAGAAAGAAATGTATTAGCTCTTTTTCTGTCTTTTGTGGACTAGAGTCGGTCTATTGTTTTTGGGTTTTTTTCCCTGGTGAAAAGTTGTATCTTAAGGTAAAAACTGTTTGATTTAATTGTTATTTTCTTATGGCATATGTTGATTTTGATGAAATGTCACTAAATGTAACCTGATATCTCCATTTTCATTTTGATACTTACTTTATATCAAATTAGTAAGAAAAACAGAAACAAAAGTTTTGACTGCTTTGAACCCAAGGAAAGGATTCAACATCCAGCACCTAAAATTATGTTTTTCTTTATGACTCCACAGGAGCTGGTTGTCTTGGCTCCCATTTGCAATCAAAGGAGGTTGAGTCACCTGTATAGTGACTTATAAAAGTGGTTCAGTTCACCCAAAGCACAGAGCTGTGTGTGTCTTCATAAACTGTGCCGATCATGTTGCCTTTAATAGTGAGAGCTTAAATATAAAGAGCTGAATATAGACACCCAAATGTAGCATGTCTAAGGCTTAATGTACTCCAAATATTTGCTATAGGAGGAGGTCTTAGGGGTTTTTTTCAGTAATGTTGTGATTATCTCAGAATTTATTCATTCTGACTATTTTAGAATGAAAAAATATTCTTCACTTAGTTAATTTGCATTTTACTCTTCAGTCTTTCCTAAGTGTCACTGAAATCAGAGTAGACTATTTAGTATTAATGATCTTCTCTTAAACAGACTAACTTTAAAATGGGCATAGTGAGTAACTGTAAAAAGACAAATAATAATTAAAATTGTGTAAGAAGCATATTTTCAGGTTTATACATCTAGGCCTTTTTCCCATGGATTTTTTTCTTTTTTCAACTTTTTTATTTTCCACTCTCTTTAGTTACTTGAATAAAATAGCAGTTCTAGATACAGAACCTTTAAATAGAAAGACACCCACATTAATTTTTGCAGAAAAAGCTTCATTGATTATGATTTTTTTTGTTAGACAGAAGTCTTCTGACTACCACTGGTAATGTTTTAAGCTGTTACCATTTCTGTATTATACAGAATATCATACAACACTAACTCTGAAGTAACCTCAGGCTAAATTCCTTTGTTAAAAATGATTCTCTTCAAGGAAGGGGGAAGAGGTAAATTCTATATTTTAAATTGTTTGAGGACTTTGAAGACCAAAAGTATTCTAAGTTTTTGATGATTACTTTTATTCCTCTTCTAGCATAAGTTGTTTGGAAGCACACAGTTTTTTCAGAAAATGAAACAGTTTAAAGTCCCTTTGCAAGAAGCTCAGACAGGAAAGAACTTAATGTAAACCTGAATAATTAGATTCAATGAACAAAGCTTTATCTGATAAGATATCTGATAATCATCCAAAAAAACCCAAAATGGTATTTCTAAATAGATGTCTGAACATTACAGTACCAAAGCTTTAGAAGTAATATATAGCTGAATATTTGCATAAACCTGCTTTTATCAATAAAGCTTTGCTTTGCCTATGTACAGTAGATTGTATCTTAAATTATTGAGAGTGTTTGGGCCAATTTTTTTCTTACCTTAAACTCCTGAGTGCAGTACTTCAGTGAGCTAGATCTTTCTCAGCTGATAAAGTTAAATTAGGGATGAATTTCTACTGCATCAAACTCACTCATGAATCAGGAAGGCAGGATCTAGTCTCTTTTATAAGCTCATTATTTCTGGCTTAGTCAAATTTTGATGAGATTACATCATTCTGGTAACATCCATAAGTGATTTTTTAATGTTTTCTTTGAAAAAGTGTAATCTTGATTCAAATAGTTAAATTAACTAGATAACAGGCCTTTTAAAACCTTTGGCAGGTTGTTTCTGCCCAGTTGGTTTTTTTGTTAATTTTTCTGTTCCTCTTTACATTGTTTAATATTGTACTTTTATGTAGAAGATTCAACAATCTTATTAAATAATGGCTATTAAGATCACAAAGTACCCCTATTTTAAAATTGTTTTCTTAAGCTGTTTCAATGTAAGAAATAAGATGTAGCATGAGTTTTTCTATTCTTATTTTAGATAAAAGTACCTCAAAGATTTAAAGTAATTTTGTCAATATGATGCTGTGAAAGATGAGATTTAGATAGTGTTTTATGTAATATATAACCCTGGGCTGAGAGTTCATGTAAATTGCTTAAAGGGGAAATCCCTCCCTTTTGGAATCACTGAGAATCTCTGTAAGGCTGGAGTGTCGCCCCATCGTGTAGGGAAAATTGTTTGGCTCTAAATCTTTGCTGTTTGGTGCTCATTTGAGAGGGAGATGGAGCTCAGAAACTTAAATATGTAATTGCTGAGGCATCATGTGAGGACAAATAGCTGCACACTTTTCATTGAGCCTAGACACAAGTAGGATCTTAAAGTAGCAAGGGTTTGATCTACTTAGGGAAGGATCTGAATGAAAACATCTCCCATCGTATCAGCATGTGGATCATGATGGATAAAGACAGAAGAAATTGCTGAAAGGTAAGATCATTTTTCAAGACTGAGCAAGGGAAGCATGTCAGAAATGAAGAGAGAGTCTTTAAGGGCAAGTCAAAGCTTTTTGATTGACAGCTACTCCTGTGTGTTTATTATATTTGGAAACTGGTTTTTATCAGCAGATGGTTGATTAAAAAATTCCAAAATTTCTATTAATTTACTATGTTTCCAAGAACTCTTTATCTTGTTTCAAAGAACTTCTTTATCTTGATGATGATAATCATGTGTAATACAGAGACATTAACAATTTGAAATTATATTCTCAATTTGCCCTTGATTTGCTTGTTTTTTTTTTCTGGGTGCCGACTGCAGTCCATGACTGTAAGCAGTACTTTTGTGGTCTCTGAAGTTTAGCCTCACAAAAAAAGCATGTACTAGTTTTTCCAGCACGTTTAGTTTTGCCTCATAGTTACAGTAGGTGCTAACTTAGTGGCAAATTTTGCAACCAAGGTGAAACAGAGAACAGTGAGAGAAGTGACAGTGGTGATAGATTGATTTGTAAATGATCTTCAGTGCTAATGAAGGAAGGATAGGAAACAATAGCAATAGGAAAGAAAGTATTTTGGGAAAATGTTCCAGAAAATAAGTAGAAAGTCCTGCTTTTGTTGCTTTGGGCCAATTGCTTCATATTAGTATTTCTATTTCAAAGCTGTGCCATATAGAACAATGTAAGAATGTCATTGTGTAATATGTATATGTAAGATACTCAAACATACTGTTATTAAAAATCATGTCTTTACATGTGTATATTTATATTTAAAAATATAACTTAAGGCCACTAAACTGTAGAAAATTATTTCAGAAAAGATGGTAGTTTTGAGAGCTGTTCAACTTGATGTCACCATTTTCAGTTTAAACAAGGTTCCTATTTCTCCTAATTCATTGTATTGTAAAAATGAGTGATAACTTTGAGCTGAACTGTGGTCAGGGTACGCACTTCTTGTATTTGCATTATCAAACTGCTGTTCCCAGAGGTGTAAAACTTCCCTTTCTCCCCTAGAAAAAGGGTGTGCACTGCTCTGTGTGTTCTCTCTGTCTGTGATGTTTCTCACAGGCTTTAAAAAGCAGTAAAACTCTTCTGCTCCAACAGATGTAGATGGAACATCTATATCTTCATGTAACTGATGTACCTTCCTATTCAGTTTTTCAATGCAGGCGCCCTCTTCACTCTCAATAAGAAAACTTGAATTTAATATATAAAGGAGTAATTTCAGTAAAGTGATTGATTTTTTTGTTAAAGTCTGAACTGATCTGAATCTTGATCACAGATGAAATAATTTTCCATTCTAAATTATAAGGCTGATGTTCAAAAAAAAAAAAGGTTTAAAAATTAGTGTGGTAAACTGAATGAAATAGAAAAGATCCCAGTAAAGAAAGCCTTATGTATGATTTTTTTCGTGTTTCCAGTCATCATCTTTTCTAGCAAGCACTAATACAATATGTTAAAAATAATGATTATTCTAGTAACATCCATATTGATCCACACTCTTCCTTTCTTTTACATATAAGAGCCCAAGATGTGAATTTTCAAGACTGTGAGTAGCTTGTTGCCACAGATTTCCTCTTTTCAATTGACTCAGGTGGCAGCCTGTCTATTTTCTAACTCTTGTAGATATGGACCATGAAGGCTCTGCACATTTCCATGCCTTTTCTCTTCCTTTTCTTTACTTGTATCTTTGGATGCCTTTTTTTTTCCATCCCTTTAATTAGATTCTCATTTAAAGTGCAACAGAAAGAAATTATATCTTGAAACTACCAGTTTTTCGTACCTGTGCTATTTGTCTACAAACCTTGCTGTGTTAGTCTAACAGTAAATTCACAGAGAAAAGTAGGGGTTTGGGTTTTGTTTTTTGGTTGTGTTGGTTTGTTGTTGTTGCTTGGGGGTGTTTGTTTTATTTTGGAGCTTGTTTTTTTTTTTGTTTGGAGGGTTTTGTTTGTTTTGTTGATGGCTATTTGTTTTTGTTTGTGTGTGATTTTGGTTTTGTTATTTTTACATTTTCCCGACATAATTAGAAAAATAGGCATTTTAGGAATATCACAGTCCTCTGATATGTCCATGCTCTTTCCTTGTGTTCAAGCCTAATAGATATTTTTTTCTTGTGCATATTGACTTTTTTTAAACTCTCAATCTGGCCAAAAGTTCAGTTCACAGAGGTGATCACACAGGACCATTCTGATCCCTTTGCTTCGCAATTTGCTTGACGCTGATATCTGTGTATGATGACTAGAGAAAATCCAAGCATTAGACTTGAGTTACAAAATTAGGTGGATTTAAGAGTTGTGAATGAAACAGCTAAATCTGTAAGAGTTACATCAGATTTTTCCCATCCTTCTGGAATGATAATTTCTGTATGAATTGCAAGTTACAGCACTTTATCAAGCTGCTGTTAGACATTGTGTGATGAAACTCAGCATGAGATAGTACCAAAATTTCGAGTCTCACCCAAATAAAGCCTGGTGTTGATACTCCCTGAACTTCACTGTTGAGGATCAACTTAAAGTCCTGCTGACAGAAACTAAAGCTCTAGGCTATCAGGAAACTGGAATTAATTGTATTTAATTTTAGGAGGAGGGTAAAGATCATACTCAGAGGTTCCTCTGCTGTATCCCACTTTTGCATTATGGGCAGGCTCAGCACAGGAGGAGAGAAGCTGTGGCAGGACATATTAGGGTCACCATCGCTGCAGCTGAATGGCCATGAAGGTCAAGTCCTTCTACCTCCAAAGAGACCTTCTTCCAAAGATCTCCTAAATTTAAAGCAAGCATTCAAGTTCTGGTTGAACAAGTAAAGTTGCATTTTTTTGTTGTTGTTGTTTTCTACAGGTTTTCCTGTCCTAACTTGATTATATGCAGTACGTTCCTTTTCTCCAAAAGTCTTGCATTTTAACTACATTAGCATTTATAAAACAATGCATGGATAATAGTAGATCCAGCTGTGTAGAGTAGCATGCCTAGAGAGCAAAGGGTATAAAGACTTTTGGAGCACACTTGACAATCTTTCTAAATAATGTGATAGCATGAAGATACTGCTTCAAACACATGGAAGATTTCAAAAACAATAAAATGAAGTCTAAGTTATTTTTGCTGGAATTTGTTTCAGTACGATTAGAGAATATGGATAGGTGAAATCCTAAATAAAATAGAAGATAGTTTGTGTTGTTTGTTGGGTTTTTTGGGGTTTTTTTTGTTGCTTTTTTTTAAGTGCATGGTAGCAAATAGTAAAAACATTATATACTTCCATCAGTTTAAATCTTCTTGATGTGATTTACTTTTATTTCAGCTCTCTAGTGAACAGCTTTAAATGTGAACATTTATTTCTTGACTATCTTCATGCAATGCTACCATGAAAATCTGATTTACAATGAGTAGTACTATTTTAAGGGTAAGATTTGTACATTCTGAATGTAATGAGGCAATTCCATTTGCGTAGATTCCAGTGAGGTCTGACAGCTAAACTAAACAGGCTAGTTATCAGGAAGGTAATGGGGAGAGATACAAAGCAGATGTATTTGAGATTGTGGAGCAGATTTAAACTTGTTTCAGCAAGTTTAATACCTATGTAATCTGGAATATTTTCAATGTCAAAAGTATTATCTAAATTTTTTCTGTTGTCTTTTGTGCTTTGCTTGTTTACTTTTGCTGCTTACTTTTTGTTCTTTTCCTATTTACACTGTATTTACTGATGTCTGAACTTTTAAAATTATTTCGTTTTTGAGATTGAATCACCTTTACTGCATGTAGAACATATGCATATTCCAACAAAATATGCTTTCACATTGTTCTCTTTAATGTTTTTCCCTATCCTCTTATAACTTCAGCTTCCAGTTCCCATTTATTTCAATAGATAATAGACTTTATCCCAATGCTCTTACCTTCTTCAATTTCCCTTTATTTTCCTCATTCATGCAGGTTTTCTGAGCAAATAATGGTCATGAGTTTATTAAACTTGGTCTATGCTTTATGTAAGTAGGAATTGAACCAAAAAGAATTTTTATGGTTTTGTGGAGTTTTTAGCCTCTTCTTCTTCTCTTATTTTTTCTTTGAAGGTCAGGCTCCATTAATCTCTTGTACCATAATCTTCAGTGTTGATCTTTGCGCTTCAGAGAAGGAGGTGTGTGAAAACACCAACAAATGAGTGATGTGTGTGATTTGTTATAATAATCATGATGAACTTGGTTTTATTGAGGATGGACACCAGAAACTATATTATATGCTGTATTAAGATACAACTTCATGTTTCAAGGTGATATTGATTGACTGGAACTAATTTTATCTAATTCTAATGTAACATTTCACAATACTTATTTTCAGATATATCTGAGATTAAAAAAATAGAGCAGAGTGTAAGTTTGGGAATTATTTTTCATTCAATACTGATTTCCAAAAAAGAATATTCAAAAATATTGATTTTTTTTTTCCTCTGTGGTCTAATCCATCTCATTTTCCTTATTTGTGTGCTGCACTTCTCTTCAACTAGCTTTTAGGCTTAGTTTCATATTTTAGGCTTAGACTGCCATATTTTAATGAAAACTAGATAGAAACCACAGAAGCCTGTTAGTGTAGAGTAGCTAAGAGTTTTTTTGGTGTTTTTTAGCAGGGGAAGTATGATGACTGAACCACGTAGACTAAATCTTCTTCCTTAAGATAATCACTGTGCATGTTAATATTCAGGAAGTACCTGACAATAATGTCAGTGTTGAAGTTGATATACAGCTTATTTCTGAAAATTGACTACATTTCCATCCTAAACCCTCTTTCTGTGAGACATTTGTGGATAGTTGTGTCCTACAAAATACATTAATAGAAGGTTGGCATTGCAATTACAGAATATATAATCAGGATCACATCTTAGGTTTTCAAAACAAAACTGAAATGCTATTTGTCTGCTTTATTTTGCAAATTAAGTATTTATTTTTCTATTAGCAGATACCTACACCTCATACATAAGGTATACCTCTGTATTATTAATTCTATTTCACAATATTTGTTTTGAGTATCTGGCTGTGCAGTTGTTTTGAGTGGTTCATCCTGAATTCAGGGTTAGTTACATACACACCTACACACTTGCATTATAATTGCATGTCAAGATATCCAAAGCATTTTTCTTCTTGAAAGCAGAAGGAACTTAGTGTTGGATTTTAATGATAATTTATTTATTCCAGTTTCGACGTTAGCAGTTTTTAATATTACTGCTTTATTCCCAAAGGATACTTTAAAAAATTACACCTCCAGTGATGTTTAACAATCATTAACTTACTTGAAATTCAAAGAGAATTTTTATTTAGCAAGGTAAAGGTAGTAAAATTGCTCTGAGACGGCTCAGGGTCTTTGTCTGAGGTCCCAAGTGTAATTGTTATTTGTCTGGCTTTTGGAATAAATGCTGTAGAAATTCTGCTTTGTTCAAGAGTGCAAATCTGAAACTCATATTCCTCTGGATATTTTCTTTCATTTGATGTTAACAATCCCCTCTTCATTTTATTATCCTTCATACATATTGATTGACTAGTGGCAGAGGTTGTTCAGTCCCCCATTGGCAGACTCTGAGAGGCAGAGAAATCATTCATTTTGATTACTTCTCGTTTAAACAACTTTTTTTTCTCTCCGTCATAATTCTAACAAGCTGAACCTGTAAAACTATGTGTAAATGAACATATCATGTTTTCTCAGGAATGAATTTTACATTTATAGTGGTAGAGTAAATCCAACGCATGCTTCTTTGTATTTCTGTGTTTTCCTAAATGAACTCAGGTATCTGGTAATATTTGGTAAGTTACATTCCCTTGGCGTCAGTTTGGAATAGAAAAAATTGTATCAGACCATATAAAAGTGCTCTGTATTTTGCCTCTTTATTGCTTTAGTCAGTTTACTTTTGCATGTTTAGTTTTATTCCACAAATTTGCATTTACATCATTTAACTACCATTGATACCATTTGGTATTTATTTGATTTAGAGAGCTTTGTCTTTCTTATCTTCTTTGGTATGATATAGAAACAGGTGCAAAAAATAGAAGAATGCTCTGTCTTTCATGTCCATGGCATGGCATGGCATGAAAGATGAAAAATAGGAGGCAAGAAAAAACTGAAATCTATTTAATTCAAAAGAAACAAACAAACTTGGTAATTAAGAGCAGTGGGATCTTTAGAGTCTACTGAACACATCTGTCTTAATTTTAGCAGAAAACTATACATGCAATAAAACATTGTTGAGAATAAATTGCTTTAAATGGGCAAAGCAAGTGCAAAAATAAACATAACATGTTCCAGATGATTCTCCAATTTGTTGTGAATTCAGTTGATGAGTATCTTATACCTTAATGTTTTTGAGCCAAGTTCAACCTTTTGTTAGAAAAAAGGGATGGATATCTCCAGAGAGCTACAAAAATTTGATATAGATATAGATATAGATGATATACATATATTTCAGGTTCCATTTGATCCCGTGTTAAAGAAATTCAGTCCTGACTGTTTAAACAGCCCACCAGTGTTTCATGTCAGACAGAAAATGGATGTAGCTCTGAGAGGTGAAATTGCTGAAGAAACCCTGGCTTGAAAGTAGATGTGATTACTCACATAAATGGTAGAAAAGTTAATTTGGCTTTTACTTTAAGTACAAAATATGTCTCTGCACTTTACTAGGTTGCTAATAATCTCATGTGTGGAGGGAGATTCAGTGGATTCAGCTCCTGAAACCACTTAGCTATTACATTACATAAATCTAGTGTGATAACACAGTTCTGCAATTTATGTTTCAAAAGTCACTCTTAAAATCGTTTTGATACAATTACTGTAGATGAATCTCCAGACAGGACTGGGTGTTTCAGGAATTGTTATTGACATTCAGAACCCCAGTCACTGAACCCAGCTCATCTCAGTGTTAGATCTGGTGGAGCTGATACCCTTCACCGTTGTTTGAACCTGCTGCCTTCACTCAGCTCCCTGTGCTGCCATGTATTTTTCATTGCCCTGGTAGCCAGCTCTCTCTAAGAAATTCAGGCAAGGTCAACTCAAAGTGTAGCATAGTTTTCTGCCTCTAGTTCTTTCGTTAATCGTAATTCAAAATTAGCACTGCTCTGAGGTTAAACCTGACTGTGTGAGATTAGTGCCGTTTACAGTCTCCATTTACTGGATTTCCACAGTATTTTCTGAAGTTAGTTTCTGAAACTGAGTTTTTTCTAAAGCCAATAAGAAACTAATAATTAAAATTTTCTGAATAGGCTAGTTGATTGCTAATGACCAGAGGATGTCAGGATCTTAGTTTCATACAGCTCCTAAGAATGGCAACTTTATCAGTCTGGCTTCTGAATTTATTTTATGCAATATAATGGGGGACAGAATGGTGTGTGAATTTCCTTCAATGAATCACCCATTACCCAGATGATCTTTTAAATTCTGTGAATAGGTCTTGTCTGTATCCAGTTAGCTTATGACACTTCTCAAATCACATGGCACAGAGTGCCATGGCACAGAGTGTATGTATATGTGTGTATATATATATATGTGTGTGTGTGTATGTGTATTTGTGTGTATATATATAAAATTCACGCAAAAATTAGCCTATTGAACCAGGGAAACCTGTTTTTTTACCAGACTTGAGTAAATAGAGCTCTGGATCAGACAAGGAAACATGCTAGGAGAGCTGAATAGCTCCAGAGTGTTTCAAGTTTCTGGATTTTGGACTCAATGATCTTAAAGACCTTTTCCAGCCTAATGATTGTATGATTCTCTGATCTGTGTCCTGTCTGTGATAATAAGCCCTATGTTTTTCTGATTGTAAGTTTAAACATTTCTTGAACAGTATTAATATGGGTGAGAAAAATTATTACAGATGCAGTTTGCACAAAGAGAGACGCAAATCAAGAAGGTATTCTGAAATAAAAAACTTCCTATGAATTTTCTACTGACTGAAATGATAGAAAGAGGCACTGAAACAATGTAGAAATACCATTTGACAAACAAACTGTATTTGTAATCATAATTGTAGAGAAGTGTAATATATGGCTTCTGACAACTGCTGGCACCTTCTAATTTCAACTTTAAACTTTGTGGAATTTTAACCAAATCAAATCATTAAATGGATAGAAATCAGTTTACCAGGCTGGCATTACAGCTTAGTATTAAACCTACACAGTAATTGCAGTTTTTATTTTGATGCTGGTACAGTGACACCAGTTTTGTGTTTTGTTTGCAACCAAGAAGAGAATTATGAAGACTAAGAAAATTACTAACTAACCACTGGTAAAAATAAGTCTGTGGCCTTTCACTGTAAATAATTGAAATAGGAAAATAAGTTATTTCATAGAATAATTTTGTTGAAAAACAATTGGAGACTATCCTATGTCATTAGGATTTTCCAGCATTGAATAAAAACCAGAGAAAGTCTGTATGACCCTTCTTTGTTATAAATATTGCCACTCTGATCTAGTGTGTGTCACCCCTGCCCATAGCAGGGGAGTTGAAACTAGATGGTTTTTAAGGTCCCTGCCAGCCCAAACCTTTCAATAGTGATGATGATTCTATGTATTTTTCTATTTCAATCATTGTTCACTTGAATTTATTTCTTTATCACTTTTCTGTCTCAAATAGAGTTGTGTTAACACTGG
The DNA here is from genome assembly GCF_028551555.1 of Melozone crissalis. NCBI lineage: Eukaryota > Metazoa > Chordata > Aves > Passeriformes > Passerellidae > Melozone > Melozone crissalis. Next base: position 51,849,872 of record NW_026535791.1, on the reverse strand, counting down.
AACTGCTAGAGATTGTCCTAGAATTCTGAGTATTTCTTTGTGTTTGCTTCTGTAAAACTCGTAACTCATGTCTTTGGTTTTAGAGAAATCAGAATTCACTATCAGAGATCCATGTCTACTTCCTTGTAGCTGCAGTCCTTCCCCCATTTTCATCATGCTCTCTGACATTCCTTTCCCAGTATATTTTCAGCTACATTATGTATGTTTTCCACATTTCAGACCTAATCTCCTGTTTAAACAGGGCTCCTGAATCAGGTAGCAATTAAGAGGAATGGAGCAGCATGTATTAAAATATGTCCTATGATGAACTGAACTTCAGTGGATATGTTGTGGAATTAGGTTGGCCTCTAAGACAAAACTGGAACAAATGGGAACATCTCAAATTATTTGATGATGTAGTTTATTCTGGAGCCTGTTTAAACATGCAGTTGCAATCCTCTCCAATCTATTCCCATTCCTGCTTCCCATATATTTTAGGAAGGAACGGACTAGTTTAAAGCATAAATTATTCTGTGATCATCATCTTCTCTGTTTATTTTGTTACCTTTTAAAACTTTGTTTTCATTTTTGTTAGAAAGCAATGTACTTGAATAAAACCTAGCTTTGCAATCCCTATGTAGTGTGGATTTTAGCACTAAGACCTAGTAGGGAGTCTCTTTGTCCTTTTTGACACACAAACCATGAAAGGACTGTAAATCTTCATGTGTGCCTTAGATTCACCCCACCAATTGAGATCTTGGTGTGCAACCTCTGAGGTTTATTTACTTCAGGTTTGCTGAGCTTCTGTGTCCTTGGTGCCTTGTGAGAGGCAAAGGAAGACTGAAGTGGATTTCATGTCAGAAGTATTTCATTTGTGACCTCTCATCCAGCATGATTTTATTGTGAGGGCTGAAAAAAAATGAGAGAAACAGGCACATACATCTGCACTGTTCACGTTTTAGACCACCCTGGAATGCATTTGGGACAAAAATGGGCCCTGAGGCAGGGGAGCAAAGCTGTTCTTGCTGAGCATGGGAGAGCAGATGTCAGTTCTCCATTACTGAGCCCTGTGCCCAGCATCATGTAGCTTGGTGGCTCTGTGAAAAGCAGAACACTCTTCTTACACTAAAGGAGTGGCAACTGTTGATTGTGAATTGTTGATTTCTAAATAGATAGCATATGCAAATACACATGAATTTGTTGCTTTTATATAAGAAGAATATTCTTGCTTTTTAGAAAAAAAAGTAAGGACAATAAAGTTTGGTACTGCACCAAATCATATTTGTGTAGTGTATGATACTTTCTTAGCTCATGAAAGGTGAATAATCATCATTGAATAATTAATTAATTATATTAATACTTTTAAAAAAGAAATTTCATTCTTAAGTAAATTATATGTATAATTTTATAAATATAGATATTTATATTTCCCAGTATTTCAAAAGTTTCCTAGTGTCTTGTGGGGACCTTACCTTTTATTTTTGACCAAATTGAAAGTGCTTTTAATGGATTTTACTGTTATTTGTTTAATATACACACTTGAATACACTTGGTCATACCTGCATATACAGGAAGAAGAGTTCCTCTTGTAAATCAGCTTATCTGAAACTGATTAATGAGCTACAACCAGTGTCACAAGAAATAATTTTGAAGCATATCAACAGTATTTTAACTGGATCCTGGTGAAAGTTAAAAGCAGGTTTCCTAAGCACTTTTTGTAGTTTAGATCAGATACTGTGGCTCTTAACACAGTCAGCTTTGTTTAATGAATCAGCATTTTAAAAGTAGCAAGTGCTGGTGGAGAAATGCCTTTGAGGCTCATAAACTTCATGACATCTTCCTGGTAAACAATGCCAAAGTCTGAACACAGAAATACAAAATTGCTTTTAGTTGTAGGAGCAAAGTTCAAACAATTTTTGGAGCATTTCAGGAAGCAGATTGGACAAGTTTGCATTTGCATGCAGACTGGCTTACTGTTTTTATATCTTCAACAATGTCTATTATTTGCTACTTTTTCATCACCATCAGCATTGTGCTTCTTATTTTATGTATATTAAGCTTAAAAATTATACTTTTAGAGTGGTAGTTCACAGATTTCATTATTCTGTCCTGTAAAATGTCTGCATCATGAGTCAGACAAACAGTTCAAGGTATACTGTCTGTATTAATTCTTGTATTACTGTCAGACATGTGAAAATTTCTATTTTGAGTCACTCCTGTTGCACATTCATTTTTGTTTTTAATGGAATAATTCTAAATTTTTTTTTGTGTAGTTTTAGGAACAGAATACTTGAGTCTCTGATTTCAACCCATTCCACAGCAGTATTGATATAATTAGGAAAAAAAATCCTTTACAACATTTAGCGTTTTGAGGCTAAAGACCAATATGTATTTCTTTGCTTTCTTTTTCAGTATATCCACTGTCTGTAAAACTTGTGTACTTCATAGTATACATAGTCTTTCTTACAGAATTATTTGAAATTGAATTTTATAAAATATCAAGGCAAAACAACTTACTGGATAACACATGGGCTAATATAAGCTTTCTGTGCTAAAACCAGTTTACAAAACACATACATAACTTGTCATTTTGTTAGTTTAGAAAACTAAAAATAAAAGCTGTGTTCTGGCTGTCATCAAATCTGTCTGCAGTGTTTAGTTGATTAATATTATGCTGATACCTTACCTCTTGACATTAACAAAGCTATTCACATTTTTTAAGAGCTGCTTTTGGTACTTTATTGCACAAGTTATGAGCAGAAATATGTGCACTTAAATGATAAGCAGTAACTCCAGCTCAGTGCTACAGGGTAACGAGGTTCAAAGGATATAAAATTTGTTCAGATTCGAATACATTTAAAAACTGGGGACAAAGGGAAAAAAAAAAGTAATAATGCATGCCCTTTTTCCCTGAGAGAAAAAAAGCCAGAAGCTATTCATTATCATGTTCTGGAAATGTCATTTACTTCATTGATGTCAATTGTTTTGCTTTGTCTTTATCTCATTCCTGTTTACATATCAAACAGTGCTAAGTGCAAAGCAGCTTTTCCTCACTAAGCACAATACATTGTCCTCCCATATTCACATTTATTTAAAGAAACAAAAATGTTTGTTGAAATTTCTTTGTCTGTGAGTTTTTAAGTATGGTAGATATTAGTGGAACTTATTTTTGAAAGGTAATCGCTTGCTTTTATATACTCAATACCCTTCCTCCCAGCAGTTCTGAAAGCATTTTTTAAAACGTATGTAGAACTATGTAGTCATTAATTTTCCGTCCGGCCAAACAATCCTAAAATTTATTTACACCTAAATTGCATCTTGGGATTTAGTAAGTAGTCACAGAAATAGCTAAACTCTTACAATAATTTAAAGTATTTCAGAGAAATACTTCACAAATATTTAACATAAGGGCAGTAAACTGACCTAGTTGTAAGAAAACTGGTTTTTAAATTCTTATATTTTGTCTGTAACTAACCCATATCTGAGATATTGTGATTTCTATGTGAAGTTAAAGTAAAAATTTACTGATCTGCTAATGTCGAATTTTTACTGATGACCATTGTGCTTATTTAGGGCTAGTACCCTGAACTGGATGGGAAGGAGGAATGGGGACTGCTGAGGAAAAAGCCATATGCCTTTCACATGATTGTGCAAGTGCATGGTTCATTGGGCAGCACTAATAAGGGGAAGGAAGGGATTTAACTTGTTAATCCATGCTGCTGAATACAATGTCACATTAAATGACACCCACAACATGCATATCGATTGTGTTAGAGCTGGAACCTGATTATGAAATGCTGCTCCATCCTCCTGTGACATTGGCTCTCTGGGGAATTTTCAAGCAACGAAACATCAACTAATGAAGATTTTGTAATAATGCTGTGGTTTAGACTTTATATAACGACAAGTAGAGCTGAAAGATAAGTCTGTGTGGCTCATTGTGAAGTGTATCAGACTCCCCAGATGCTGCTGAGCAAAAATGGTTGTGTTGGGGCAGGTTCATCTAAGCTAAATAGCTAAATGCTGTGTGTTTTCTGTACTATGCCTAGGTCATGCAGTTACAGTTCAAGAATGTTTGTGTATCTTTGGAATCTCCATACCATAGAGTAGAAATAAGTGTAAGATCATGTGGTATTAAGGTCTAATAATTATGTAAGCTATGCTTGGGACAGCTTAAAGTCTAGGATGCCAGTACTACTTATTTCCTCCAGACTTACACACCTCAGTCTGCCTGACCTTCTTTCTCAGTGAACCAGAGCTGAGCAGAGAGTGTTCACCTCCACTTATTGATATGTATTTTGATACTAAGATTCAGCTGAAATCAGTGGGACAAAGCACATGTTTGAAGTTAGGCAGAAGTGTTTTGCTGAATTGAGACAATACACAGTGGTGAAATCATTCATTATTCTATTTCATAGTGCTTGTAAACCTGGCAAGAAGAGAAACCAGCTTATTGTTTTTCCAGTGGCTTAAAATCACTGTATCTGGTGCCATGATGGGCATGGTCTCTGTCTGTTTTTGGAACAACCAATGCAGCATTTTATAGAAGCTGGCACTGCGAGCACACTTGCGTGTGCTTTTTAATGGCACATTTTAGTTAAGGTCAAGCTGTAAGAAAAGCCTTTACAGCATTCAAAGAAAATGAATGTTTCCAGTAGGTATTTCTGAATCCATTCCACCTGACTGATGTGCTCTTCTCTGAACTATGGGCACAGTGTTTCCCAGCAGCTGCCTATAAAGCTGACTGATGGAGAGGCTCATGCACAGCAAGTGACAAGTCACTTCTATATCCTGCTTATCATCATGATGAGAAAGAATTTGGACACCTCTGTGTGAGGGGAGATATATGCAGAAAATCATATCCAGGATGAAGATGATGTTTTCAAAGTGCCTGGTTTCAATCATCTCTTCTAAATTTCTTTAACTGGACAGCACATAATGGTTTTGGAGAACTACTGCATGGCAGGTTTCCATAGGCTTACAGCATGATATATTAAAAAAACAAAGAAACAAACAAAACAAAAAAAAAAAAAAACAAACCAAAAAAACTAAACAAAAAACCAACAAACCACAAACAAACAAAAAAAACCAAACCAAAAAACAAAACAAACAACAACAGAAAAAACCCCCAAAACATGGATTTTTTGTCCTAAAAGTTGGAACAAAAACCTTCTGGGTTGGATAAATAGATATTAAGTATCAGAATCTCAGTTGTAAAATTTTTCTTTTTTTTAATATTTTATATATTTTAAAAATATTTTTAATATTTTAATTGATGAAAGAATATCAAGGCTTTTATTTGTATGTCTTCTTTGTAAAAGAAATAAGAACTTTATAAACAAAATCCAGATTTTCTGATTCACAGCATGATCTGCAGAGGCTTGCACTACCTAATTAAGTATTGATAGAGTCCTGTGTTTAGTGAGTAGTTTATCTTGAGTATTTGTTCTTTGCTCCTTCCATGTAAATTCTTTACCCAATATTTTTAAACTCCTTTTAGCAAAGAAAATATACTGTATTTTGTGTTCAATTGTGCTAGAGTAGGAGTTGATACTATTCTCTTTCTCTCTGGGTTAGTTATAGAGGTATCCTACTAATAGCAGAGAAATGGCATGCAGGCAAGTGGATCAGCAGAAGAAAGCATACCACAGAAGTTTTAATTCCTCACAGGAACCGGTTGGCCAAGTGTCTCAAAAAAGAATAGATTGTGACATTCAGCTCTTCTCATGCATTTATTTTTTTTAAATTTTTTTTCTTTAACCAACTAAAGGAGTATAAACAGAGAAAAATAGTATTTTCCTTTGCTCTTGGTTTAAAAAAGGCCTCCAGAGATCTGGTATACAAAGTTCCAAGCCTTTGTATCAAGACAGGATCTACTGTGCAAACAGGGTGGCCCTTTGAAAATCTATTGCCTCAGCAGCACAAAAAAAAGAAAATAAAACTGATTTGTGAGCCAGAGCAGTTTCATCTGGGTTCACATCCATGTTCCCAGTTCTTATCAGGACTATGATTCTATCATTCCCAGATCTTGAAACTTGTGATTTTCTGCCTCAGGATGGTATTTGGAATAATCAAGTTTCTGTTCTGACTTCCAGCCCTATCTTTTTTTCACTTCATAAGTGAAAAAACATTAGAACTAAAGTCTAAATAAAGTAAGTTTGAGTTCATTTACTGTACACCTTTACCCAGGAGCCCAGCAGAATAAAGATCTTATCCTAAATATCCTATCTATTCCTGAGTGATTATGTGCAAGAAAGGTTTCTTATTCAGCCATCCTGATAGCCTTATTAATAAATAATTTCACATGAAAGGTACAAACTATTTACTGTCTAGATGCAAAATCAAATTGGATTAAAATCAAGCTAAGTTGTATTTTCTTGGAGATGTGGTGGTCATAGAATGTGTCCTGACAATTATTTTAATCCATCTTGCATTGAATATTTTCATCAATTCCAAGAGTTTGGTCCTTTGCCCCCACTATTTAAAAAAAAAAAATCCAGGTATTTTGAAGGTATTAAAAAAATCTTAAAAGAGGTTTTACTTAGTTTATAGCTCATGAATGGTAATTAAAGTGTCTGGAAATTTCATAATGATAAATTTGGCATATCATTTTTTCTTAAAATGTGAGGTAAATTTCTATAAAATGTGAGTTTTCTAAAATTTTAAAAAAGAAAGATGATTTAGAAGCTGGTGTCAAAATATTTGTTTTCAAGATCAGAACAAATTTTCCTCCTCATAAAAAAATAATGCAGTGTTTTTTTAATCTACTAGCTAGATTAGTGGAAAGTGTTGCTCACCTGAGCAGAAGAGCAGAAATATTATCTTCTTTTTTTACTCATCCTTTGGTAGGAGTCTGGTGTTTAAGACTGGTGTGATTTTAGAACATTGTTATCCCTTCAGATATTGAACAATATAAATTTCTGATCAAATTTTACTCATCCTCAGATATCTTATGTCTCTAACACCTGTAGTGAATTTTTGCATTTTAGGGACTGTTTAAAGGTCAAGGTAATGTCTGCAACAATTAAAGACCTATCTTTGCATCTTTGATGTGCCACCACTCTGGGGCCAAAATTACTGATGTTAAATGAGATTTAAAAAAAAAAAAAACAAAAAAAAAACGAAACACCAAATAAACCAAAACAAGAGATCCCAACTTATCTGAGAAATAAATTTAATGTCTTTCATAGGATCACAGAATAATTCATTTTGGTAATAATAATTCAGCAGGTCTCTACTGTACTGCTGCTCCAAGCAGGACCAACTGGCAGATCAGATCAGATTATTCAGAGCTTTGTCAAATCTTGAAAACCTCCAGGTATATTCTTCCAGACTAGGAATTTTTTGTCTTTGTAATATCTTCCTCAGTCTTCTGTAGGTGATACTTAATGAACTGTTTTGCTCCTAAGTCTATTTTCTAATACATTTTTGCTGCTGCTTTCCCCTAGATTTTCACTTATCTGATCCTGATTTTTCTGAAATGGGATGCCCCAAATCACACAGAGTAGTCCAGTTCAAGCTTTAACCATGCTAAGTATTTTATGGCTTCTATGTTGGGCTATACAAATAAGGCTGTTGTATATGATGATTAATATTTTGCATTATCAAGGCATACTTTACTCTCCCTTAGTTTATACTAGATGCTGTTGTGATGCTCCACTGCCTAATCAGCCTTACCCGCCTTGAATTTGTACTTTCAATTACTCTCTTGTCTTATTCTGTAATTGTTTGCTGTTGAATTGTATCTTTTTAATACCCATTTTTGTTTGGCCTAATTCCTGGACAAAATGTGCTTTCATCTGATCTCTATCACTTTTTCTGACCAATAAAGCAGGATACCCTTATTGACCCCCTTGCTTTTCTGTGAGGTTTTGGTTGTTAGGTTTTGGTTGAGTTGTTTTTCTGGTGGTTTTTGGTACTAAAGATATGTCCTCTGTTTCTGATCTAATCAGATTGTTCTGAGTATAAACAATCGGAAAATGAAGCTTTTTGCCTGTAACCTGAGGGGTTTTTTTACTACAGATCTTGACTGTGGTTGGTGAAATCCTTATTACCAGAAGCAGCATTTACTTCACTATTTTCTGTAATAAAGTTTCAAGATGTTTTGTACTGATTTTGTACTGTTTCCTTTATATCAAACCTGGTAGAGCCCAGAAAGCTGTAGAACAAAACTGAGGTGTGTCAGCACTCATCTTCCATCAGGAAAAGAGTCAAGTGGGAAGCAGCTGGGTGCTAGCTTAAAAAAAAAAAACTCCAACCCCCTTTTTTAAATCTTAGGGCTTTATCCTAAAATTTTACAGTGACTTAGAACCACTTAAGGATATAATCCTACCAAGAGTTCTTTTAATTATTCACTAAAAGATGTATTTACTTCAGGAAATCCCTCAGAAAAGCAGTGTCCATCTGGCTAATCCACGGTTCAGTTGAAACTCAAATCTTACAGTCCAGACAAAAGGGAATTTCTGGGAACTGGTTGCAGCTTAGGAATCTCTTTCAGACTGTTTCATGACTGCAATGAAGTAGCTATTTCTGTATCCTACAGAGCAATATGTAATATTGTGCATGGTATAAAATGGCTACTCTTACAGAATACGTGAACATTTCAGGTGTCAGATTCTACAAATGCAAAGTGGTTAGGATCGTGTTTTGGTAACGTTTTACTTTGTTAGTGAAATATCCAAGTTTATGATCAGATTTATTTTTTGTCTTTTCACAGATTTTATATACATGTAGTAGCTCTAAGAATAAACAGAAATTACTTGAATTGTTTATGTTGAATGAGGCAGATCACTTTGCTACTAAATGATTTTGGGTCACAGTTCAAAAGAAAATAAATTAATGTAAATCAGGTATTATTTTGCTGAATTTTTGTCAGTGGCAAACTGATAGTCAAAACTTTTCATTTTAATCTTTGCTTGTCTTAGCTAGTTCTAGCTTTAGTCTCATTATTTGTTCAATCAACTAAGCAGAGGATTAATTACTTGAACAAAGTTTTTAACTGCTGGGATTATGTAGGAAATTTTGAAATATGCTTATGTCACAAAAGTTCAGTATTGTTCAGGTAAGCTGACATACATATTTCTTCTTCATATTTGAGATATGACTACCAAATATGTGAGTTGAATAATTAGGATGATGTGTAACCATTATAATGAGAATAACAAGGTAAACAGATAAGGTAACTATGGAATTATGTCAGTCGATAATGTTTAAGAATTGAATGTCACACTAAATACTTTTTTTTTACTTTTGGTTGTACTAGTCACATCCCTACCTGAAAATGTGATCTATGGTGTCATTCTAATGATGGTTCAAAAATTTTATATTATGATAAACAATATACTAAAAAATTACCACCGTTGACTTTTTCTTCTAAATAGTACTTTTTTCTCTTTTAGAGACTAGACTAGATGAGATTGCTACAGTGCTGCATATTAGAACTGTTAGACAAAAAATCAGAAAGGAAACTAGATTTCTCAAGAAATTGTCTATCTAATATAGCATTGTGCTTTTCTGAAAGGGACTATACTGCAATTCAATTAGTTTATCTTCTTTAGGAAAAGAAGTTTTGCAATTCAGTCAGTTTCTTCTTGTTTAAATGAAAATCACTGACCTTGTCTTTAAAAATTGTTTGTGTGCTGATATACTGCCTGGTAAAAGTACTAGTCTGATGCCAATGTCAGCATGGGGTATCATTTAAACAGTCAGCAGAAAGGTATTAATCACTAGAACTGCATAAACTCTTTGGTTTGTGACTTTTGCAAGAAATATAAATATCGTTTGTCTGAGTAGCTATCTTCAGTTAAGAGGCTCAACTTCATCCAAAATCTGGGAAAATTTTTCTACATCTTCAGTAAACTAATTTGCTTGTGCATTTGCAGAATGAATTTGCACACAGAGATATGCCAGTAAGGCTAGTAAAACTGAACTAAGTAAGAATGAAACTGGTGCTCAGCCTGTGTGTGTGAGATATTATAGAACATCAGCTCTGGATTGTATGGAAGTAGTACCTGTTTTATTAAAATCATCAGCAACAAAGAGCTCAGGAGTCACCAGATCTGGTTTACATTTGAACACAGACTATTTTGTTGGAAACTTATAGGAACATTGCACACACTCAAATAATATCATGGGTTTTCATGGGTATAGCTCACAAAGACAAAAATCTAAGTAAAAATAATAAATTAAATCTCCAAGGTAGGTTCAAAATATAAATTTTAAGCAGTTTAGCTCCTCTTCATCACCAGCAATGCCATTCTGCCCAGGCCACTTGAATGTCAAAAGACAAAAATGCACTATAAATATGAGGGAAGATACACATCCTAGAAAAAAGTTTACATTTCATGGAAAAATTATGTGTCTTCAACCAAGGAATGTTTATTATTATTTGGACTTTTGCACTGTGACACGTCTCTTTCCTCTTTCTTTAATTTTGAGGCGACAATTTAAGATTTGTTCTGAACTCTAGTTCTTAAATAGAAATAAGTTACAATAGTAATATTGACACGAATCATGTCCCAAACCCTTTTAGTCCTCAACATCTTTAAGGCGGAAAGAATAAGCTGCCAGGGAGCTGTTTTAAAAGAAAAATAAGATTCTATCCAAATGTTTCTGTGTTTTTGAGGTAGACCGTACTTAATAATTAGGAAAATATGTTTCCTTGTATGGCTACAATATATTATGTTACACTGTATATTTCTTACATTTTGTGAAGGTTGTATGATACCTATCAGCAGTTCTAAGTGCTCTATACAATTAATCTGTCCTTAATGTGAGTATACTCTATATTATAAATGTGTAACAGTCAAATGTGCAACTCTTCAAAGCAATGTTTCATATTTCATTAGTCCTTAAATCATTTGGAAAAATGAGTGGGCCTCATGAAATGTTATAAAATAATTTAATTGCTTTTAGACTGGGGAAACTAAATTGAAGTGCAGTTTAGAAAATGTCCAACTGCATCCCTTTCCAAGAGCACCAGCACATCTGCTGATTAAGTCTTCAGGATGTGTGTAGCTGGGAAAGTCAGATTCTCTTCCAAGAGGCATGTCCCAGCAGATGCTGCAGTTTGTGGATGGTTTGTGGAGCCGTGGCACCTGGTCAGGCAGGTTCCCAGTTTGCCCCCTGCTGAATCAGCATTGCTGAAGGCAAGAGCTGGCACGCGTGCTCTCAGCTCAGCCCTTCCCTCTCGGGGAGTGGGGGCTCTGCACCACCTTGCTGTGCTGCAGCCTGCTTGCAGAGGGGCTGTAGTGCTCACACAGCTTCCTGCAGCAGCTGAACCCACCAGCACTTCAGCGGTGCTAAAAAGTGCTGCTTAAATGGGGTGCCTTAAAAAGGAGAAGTGTGGAGTATTCTCTTCACAGAACAGGAAAGACTACTCCCTGCTCAGCACAGGGAGAGACAAAGAGTTATTTAGGGACAAAACCATTGAGGAGGAGGCTTTTTTTGCAGAAATGGCCATATGCTTCCAACTCCCACAACATTCGACAATAGAATATTTTGACAGCAGAGTGGCTGCTGCTGTAAATCTCCTAATTATGGGGAAAAAGTGCCACCAGCTCATGATGCATAACATGTTACTGGCATAAGCTCATGCAGCAGTTCAGAAGAGTGGAATTTTTTCTGATGGATTAACCTTTACACCACAAGGTCCTATGCCAGATTCAGTATTAGATGTATTCTAGGCTCCCTTTGAACCTACAGGCAATGTAAAAAACTCCAGGGGAAAAATAAAAGGAAAAAAACCCAACAAAACATAAAGCTAGCTATACTTTGTATCATCTGCTCTAGTTGATTTGACAGCTGTGCTATCATTTGTACCTATCTCAGTCTGACAAAATTAATGTTTTAGTAACCTTGAGGAGCCAGTGCTGAGCTCTGCCAGGGATGCTCACACCTTCTCAATGGTTTGTGAACAACCAGCTTTATCCACTGAGTTGAGAGGCTTGTTCATACTTGAGATAACTGCTGAGTTAGGCTTCCTGTGGGTGCAAAAGGTACTCATGCTCCCAGGCACACATTTTTAACCCCATCATTCTTCTTACCTGCTGTGGTAAATTATACCATTATCACTGCAAGGGGAATCCACACTGATAAATCTGATACAGATTCACACAAAATGCCTTTTATGTTTCATTGTGGGTCCTATTTAAACCTCCTCTGTTGGAAAAGTGCAAATACTAAATAATTCTTCCTACACACATTCATGTAAAAGGGCATCCTTATAAGAACTACCACCCCTACTAGAGTGTTGCCAACCTTCTGTGGTAATAGGAGTTTATTTTGAAACTATGTCTGTATATGAGAACATGATTGTAAACAAGAATTGTAAAAAACTAAACCAGTATTGTTTCCCATATTTAAGTGACAGATTGTAGACTGAACATCAGTAGAGAGCAGAATAATTGTGGGGAATTTTTGTTGTAATTGTGGTGGAGGGTGAGGGCTGAAATGTGTGTAAATTGTTTACCTTTGTTGGTGTAGTGATATTGTTATTTGGAAAAAGGTGTGGAGAGTTTTTTTGTTTAAGTGACATTTGTGAAGATTGCAGATTGTGTGATGAATGTGTATTTTGATGATTATGATAATTTAATGAAAACAATACAAGAAAATTTCTTACATTCTCAGCACTGTGTAATTAGAAGTCAGATCCTGTAAGATGTTCAGATACCTCATTCTTAGTGATTTCAGCTCTATGAAGATATCTGAATACTTTTAAAAATATTGACTTACTTCAAGAGGATCAAAATGAATGGTTGTAAAGACTAGATTGCTGCACTTTTCAATAATCTGTTTTGCTACAGTTTGTGATTAATCTGTTTTGTATTATTACTCTATGTTGCTTACATTTTCTCCTTTCCTGAGTTAGCTGCTGCACTAGTGTCTCTTTCTCTGCTAATCATTATTTTTGGGAAGGTACATAAAATTTCCTTTTGCTTTGCAGTGTGCAAAGCAGTACAGCTTAAGGACTGTACACTTACCACTCTGTGTACTTGGTTACTGCTTCATTTTGAGAGAGGTTGAGTGCACCTATTGCCCATGCAGCTGCTGGGGGAGGGAATGATCATCGTGGTAGTTAAGGGCTGATCTATTCCCTCGTCAGCAAGAGGGGAATTTAGAGCAGTCAGAGCTATCAGAGGTTCTCCTCAAATCTGCCTTTGAAGGGAAATCTCTGGTAGTGCAAGAATCACTGAACTGGCAGTGGTATAAACCCAGTTTGTAATTTCATGTAGGGCTAAAGCTGGGATTGGAGGGAGTCTTAAGCAAAAGTTTAAGAAAGAAATACAGAACATTCTGTTGTTGGTACTGCTCCTTCCAAAGGCTGAGAAAAATCTGCAATAAACCTCTGGCTAGAAATGTAAAGCTGGACTTTAACTTCAAAAGTTTGATCATGTACCGCCTTGTAAATACCAGATATGCTGTTTTTCCTCTGTGCAGGTATCTAAGCCAGACTGCATTAGAAGAGATGTTAGCAGCCAACCCTCAAAACAGGGAGAAATTAACCATACTAAAGCAAGCTCTAGGTGCTCTGGGATTCAATAGCCTGGTAAGTTACATGAGCGTATGTTATTTTTGGCTAAAATAATCATATTAGTTGAAATCAGGCCATAAGTAACTCACAGATAACCTTTTGTGGCTAGAAGAAGCTTCTTTCTGTCCTTTCCCCCCCCCCCCCCCCCCCCCGTTAGTTAAGACATTGAAACAAATACAGCACTAGTTCACTCCAGGGAAATTACTGTAATCACTTTTAATTAGACACAGAACCAACAATGTAAATCTTTTTCGTTTTTAAAGATTCACAAAACAGCTTCAAGGTACAATACTCTGAACAATTAAATTACATAGATAAAAAGAAGCAATCAAATCCCATATGACACCTCATAAAAGCCAGGGAAATTTTTTCCTCTTCCTTATTATCTCCCATCCTTATTAATTTCATGAAACACACATATGCTAACAGCACCTGAAAAGAAGTAAATACCTATTTAGGAAAGAAAATTAGAGCCAGGTAACTTGAAAGAGCTGACTTAATTCCCCAAAAGCAACAAGAAGATAGGCCTGCAGTTTGTCTTTAATTCTATGAAACTAAAGACGATAATTTGGAAAATTAATCAAGAAGAGGTTTTAGAGGAGAGAGGTGTGACGGAAATCAGAAGAAATAGAGGGATGAATATAAGAAATCATGTAAACTGTGCATCCCTTCAGGAAACTGCAGTGCTTAACAAACTCCCTATATTTCTTACAAATGTGGATGCTACCTAGCACACTGTAGCTGGAGCACTTCTGCAACAGAAGTGCATAAGCAACAGTAGTTTTAGAAGGAGGCAAGAACTTACTCCTGTACCATATCATTAGAAAAAAGGGGACCAAAAGTTAATGTAACTCTAAGTTAAAACTTCATCAAAAATGACAGACAGGCAGCAGTTGTAAGAAAAAAGGATCAAGGGCTATCAGCAAAAATTTTGTCAATCTGCTGAAGCTGTTCTTTAGGTGGGAAATTTAGACTTCTGTGGTGGTATTGGTACACCATGGAGCTGTTTGGCATTCCTTAGTTAAGGGAGTAAAAAGTGTCACCTTTCAGTGTAAGGAAGAGTGGGGTTTATTTTCATGAATGTTCATGAGGCCATGTACAAAATTGAACACACATGGCTATATTTGACGATATTATTCCTTACTTTTAGTGGGTCTGTACTAGTGGATTTCAATAACAAAAGGTACAGACACTTCTGGATTAAGCCCAGTGTTCAGTTTGTTGGATCTCTCTTGCTCTTTCATGAATGTTTCTGTTCTGTTGAGGAATGGGTTCTGTGGAAAGCCAGGGCACAGGGAATATTTCCCTGTCTGCTCTGAGGGGTTCTGACCCCCAGAGAAACACTGACTTTGACCCTCATTCATGGAGAAAGCTTCCAAAACTTCAAGATAGACTGGAGTCCACAAAAGTGTGAAATAGATTATAGAGAGTAGCGTAGTATGTCACTTGGGTGAGAAATTTAGGTTTTGGGATTTTTACTCTGTTGCAGATGGGAACAAGAGGGAGGATATAGGGTGTTGTCCTGAGCTCCTTCTTCTTGCTTCTTCTTCCTTCCTCTTCATGGTTTGGGTGATGTTCTGAAATTGGGCAGAAAAGTCCATATTGTGGGCTTCAAGGGATCAGTTATTGGGTTAAAAGGGAAAATAACCTAGGTGTCAGTTCTTAACTGGATAGTTTAGTCTTAAAAGACCTTGTAACAAGACATTATTAGCCGTTTTTTGCTGTGCTCTTCCAGCACAGAGTCTGGTATAGAGGACACGTAAAACTTTAGATAAGATAACAATAAACAAGAAGCTGAAGACCTAAAGAGTCCTGTGCTTCTCCTTTTCCTGACACCAAATGACTCCAGGAGGGTTTCCCTTGACAGGGGAACCCCCAGGGAGGGGCCCAGTGTGTGGCCCAGAAATCCATAAGGTTCAGCCCATAAGTAAATAAATGAATGCTAAATGAATCATGATTTATAAGCCTGCAGTAGCTGTCTGAGAATGCTTCATACACAGTATTCTTTTGAGTCCTATAATTTATTTCACTCAGAATTCTGGAAAAGAAGTTACCTCTCAGAGAAGTGTCAACATCTTAAAACCTGGTCTGTATTCAGGCAGTATTAGAATAATAATAAGGTGACAAGAAATCTGTGAAACTCTCAAGTACTGCAGGCTGATCTCCTGCGTTGAATGTTGGAGGGCAATATGTAGATAAAACACATTCCTAAAATTTCTACCTATTACTTCTGAGGTACAGGGAGAGGTCTGTATGTATCATTCTTTGACTACCTCGCCACATTTATTGATAGAGTAGATAATCTTTTTGAAGAACTACATAAAAATTCCTTAGCAGTCATTAATGCTATATTCCAAAGAATGTTAGTGTTTATTAAAACCAACTACTGTTTTAAAGGTGGGGAAGCATGCATCTTATACAATGATAAAGTGTTTGAGAATCTGGAATGTGAAATATACCTGAGACCTCACCAAAATCACCACAAGCAGAAGCTGTCCCAGCCCACTGTCATTCAGTGTTGCACAGGAATCCCCAAGCCAGTTCTGTAAGAGTTAACCTACAAGCAATGAGTGTGCACTGCTGGTGTGCCACTTCATCTTGCCTGAGATACATCCCAAGAAGCAGAGTATAGCACCCTAGTTTGAATGCTATATTAGCATAACTTCTTCTATTTTAAGAGTTATCTTGTTCAGACTTTCTCTGTATATATTGGATATTTTGAGTCTTCAGCTTTGGTACCATGTAATACTAAAATACACTGTTGCACTGTTGACACCTCTCTCATACAGTAAGAGATTGACATTCTTGTCCTAAAGTGTAGTTTAGAAAGCAAACTTGCTTGAACAGCACTGGAAGTGCTATAATATATCCCAGAAAGACTTAAAGCTTTTCTAATGTCCTTTCATGACTGGCATATTTATCAGGGAAATAACATGAAGAAATGAAGAAGAAAACTTGAAAAAAAAGAGGATGTACTAGCTAAGTATTTCATCAGTAGTACATGTATAATCTTATAGTCTGCAAATTCTGATAAGTGATATTTCTCACTGTCACTTCAGCAGTTTCAGCAGAATCAGGCTCTAAATATTATTTTTGAAAAATATTTCAAGAATTATCAATTAATTTTGCTATGCATAATTCCAGGTAATGTTATAGTAGATATGAGGTTTCTTGTTTTACCATTTTAAGAAGTGCCATTATTATATAACTGACCTTAAAGAAAAACATCCAAAACCACAATGCTTTCCCTGTTTTAGGATATAAGCTTTATATTCCACAGATCATATTTTTCCTTGAATTTAAAAATATTTTAAATATAATTAACCAACCAAAACAACTGAAGACAGTTAGTTTTCTTCTTGCTATGATAAAAATGAGGTCAGAAAAAATCTACCCCTAAAGATAACTGCTTCACAATCTGAGACATCACAGAAGAGTGTGCAATCTCAGAGGGAAAGTGTGAGGGTAAGGAAAGTTGCTTTTGTTGCTTTTGGACCTTAATTACAGCTTTTAATACCAGGAACCTATAGAGCTGGACACTTTGTGAATTCAGTTGACTGAGGCAAAAAAAACATTGCTATTCCCAGATACAGAAATTGTCTCAATGAAAATTCTCTATGGACAAAATATGTTTTATTTCTTGCAGAAACAGTGCATCCATTAAAGATATTTCAATATTTTTGTCACATTGGGAAAAACTTTCTTAAACCACTGGTTAATGTGACATTAAAACAAGGAAATAAAAAGTTATTTTGTTGGTTCATGTCCTAGTTAGGTGCCAGTTTGATTTCAAATTTCCTCTTAATAATTCAAATGTGAAGGATTTTCAACTTATCAAACGCTGATGATCCAAACTAACAGAATTTATACTTTTATAAAGCATTGCCTTTCACTGGTGTGTCCAACAGATCTTTTCTTTATCTTTAATTCTGAAAAAAAAATATGCAGGAGGTGGAGAACCTGTTTGTGATTCTGTCAGCAATTCTGCATCTTGGCGACATTCGCTTCACGGCCCTGACGGATGCTGAGACAGCGTTCGTGTCAGACCTGCAGCTCCTGGAGCAAGGTCAGTGGGACACGACCCCGGAGCGTCGCCCGCTGCTCCCGCTGCAGGGAAATTGCGCTGTTCCACCGACAGATGGAAACACAATTCCAGGGAGACAAAAAGAAATGGCTTCTGAAAATTCATAACTTACTGTGGGAAGACAGTATCCAATTGACTTGGGTGTTTTATAAATTACAGATTTTTATGGGATGAAATAAAATGCCGATATTGCAAATTAGCTAATTAAATGTCATATTTAATGCAATCGTTTGCCAAAAGAAATTGTACAGCGCACTTTGTGCAGTCTTGTTTTGAAATGCTTTTGCGCTGCTTGTCAACAGCTGAACAATTTGCTTTGAATTGAATTCCTTACATTCAAAATCAATGTCTGAAAAGGGACTCTTGTTTCTGTGCTTTGAAGTTTGCCCTCTTGGTCACTAACAAATCTCCTTCAAGTGGCTTATGGATACAGAATGTCAATGAGTAGCATACCTTCACTCTAATACCACAGAAAGTCTGCCAAACCTCGGGGAAGGTCCTGAGTAGTCTTTGAAGGGGAAAGTAAGTTGTAATGTAATATAGAGATACATTAATACTTCACAAAATAGTGATTATAGTAATCCTATTTTATGTGTCCGTTGATTTTGATTACTCCTGTGACAGCACCCTTTTCTTTAATGTTTGAATTCTTTCACCGTTCAAAAAGAAATCTGCAGAAGCAAACTTGTAAAAAAATGAAATATGCAGTATGCCATAAATCAGTCTTTCTTTACATTTTCTTTTCCTTTCAGTGGCAGGGATGCTGCAGGTTTCACCAGATGAGCTTGCTTCAGCCTTAACAACTGATGTTCAATATTTTAAAGGTAATCTTCTCCAAGCTTACATTCTCATAGATCAGGCCTGGTGGCATTTTGAGCCTCCTGATTTAAAATATAAAAGCTGTCAATTTTTTTGTTTCTTATTTCTTGTATGGTCCTGTAAATATTCCCTCTGAGAAATATGTAGGCTTATCTGCCATGCAGTAAATCAGACTGGGCCACTAAATTAGAAATGCCTTTGTAATATGGAGCAAAGCAGTTTCACACTGTGATGCTGATGGGCTCCTAACTAGATTAATGTTGCAAAAGTGTGTCAAGATAACAGATTAGATATTAATAGAGAATATTAGTAAGAACTGTAATCAACAAGAGGGTCTTAGGGAAAAATCTGAAAAAAAGTATTTTCAGTAAAATATTAGTTCTGTGTAGTACTCATACACATTTCTTTTGAACAAAGTATAAAGACATGTATTTCCAAACTTAAAATCTTTTGAGTGTTGACAGTCTTCTCATCTTGCACTGGAGGCTTCAGAAAAAAGCTAACACCATGTAAATGTTTGGCAAAGGAGAAGCAACTGTAGCTAAATTTACTGTAACTAAAATTACTTAAGGCAAAGTTTACAGCACACTTTCATCTCCATTTTCTGCTCTTTCTCTTAGGAGACACGATTGTTCGGAGGCACACTACAGAGATTGCAGAATTTTACCGGGATCTCTTGGCAAAATCTCTCTATTGTCGTTTATTTAGCTTTTTAGTCAACACAATCAACTGCTACCTTCAAAATCAAGATGAGAGTGTCAGGTAGGAGAGTCATTGGAAACTATTAGGTGTTCTATTGTCTGTTCAAACTCAGAACCCTAAAAGAAACATGATTCCTTTAAATGGTGGAATTTAATGCACCCTGATAAAGTTTTAAAGAACTTTATAATAGCATGACAGTGATGCTTGAATCTTTAAAGCATTGGCTATTCCTTCTAACTGCTTCTACTGTAACATATTTGTTTATTTGTTTGCTTATGTAGGGGGCCATGGTACTTCATGTGGTGATCTAGATTGGTGGTTACAATTAATGGCCATTTAGGACTTGACAATACAGAATAAGCTAAGTCTTTTAACATGAAAAATGTTGCTTGGTGCTTTTTTAATGCAGAACATACTTGTTCTTTCTTCCCAAGTCAAGTGACCTTAGCGCAGGGTATTAAAACCAGAATATTTTTCAAAGGTCTTCAAATGAATGTTTAAACTTAACTGATTGAAATGTTCTAAGAATGTTCCCTAGGTTGGCATCTTCTAAATTTGATGCTGTTGCTATCCAGCATGGCTTCTTGGAAAAATGAATGCTAATTAATGTGCATCAGTGGAGCAGTCAAGAAACAAATTAAAGGAACAAAAACCCCGAAATCTCAGTGGAATCAAAGCAACAAACTAAGACAGTAGATCTAATCAGATGATCATATGTATGTGACTTAATCAAAGTTCAACAGCTCAAATGCTCAGCTGAGTTTTCTTATGAACATAAAATACTAGTGGCTTGGAATTATTGGTAAATGGTAATCCACTAATGGCAGATGTGGAACTTTCATAAGTATGTTTTCTTTATATCATCTCTCAATGGCTGCATAGGACAAGGTACCCTCTTTTAGAGTTTGACGATTTCACAATCTTATTTTTATTCCTGTTCAAAGACCAATTAGTGACAAATCTCTTCTCTTCTATGGGTGTAACTAAGAGAAAAAGGTGCCATGCCTGAGTAACTCATCTTTCTGCACCTAAAATCTATCTGTCATTATATACACACCACCAGAAGTATCTCACTTCCTGCTGACAACAAACAGAAGTAACATGGAATGATTTTTCTTGTCTCTTTGCGACACTAAGCTAGGGCAATTTTCCAGTTCATGGCCTAATTTGACATACTGTCTATATAGCAAGGAAGGGCAGTAACATGAGGCCACCATTCTTCCTCATTCATTCCTGGGATTTATGGAACAGAGGCTTAGATCAGTGCATGTCTGTGACGGACAAAAATCCAGCTCAGGCATTTCTAATTACAGTGAGCTTTTTTCTAGTGATTGTTGAGAAAGAAATTTAGAATTGATATATTAAATATATTAAAATTATTTGAAATTACTTTTCAGTGTGTAATTTTACAATTTGATATTTTACATTCTTTCAGAGTAGGGTGTTGTGTACTTCTGTTGTTAATATAAGCCTATATTTTTAGATATCATAGGATCTTCAGATAATGAAAGTCAAAGTTGTTTGTACATTGTCTACCTTGAAGTCTCCTTTTAGTGCAACCCCTAGGTAGAAGAGGTGACATCTACCTTGTGAAAATATTTCTCAGTGAAACTATTTCTACCTATGAGGTAACTTGAAGACTGTGTGAGGTTGTAAGTCCAGCTAAAACCAGACAGCTGTTTGATGTATCAGAAATGAGGAATTTACAATGGTCTCCTCTGGCCACACATTAGACCTATGCTTGAAAAGGAAGAGTTCTTCAATTAGGCTGGGTATAGAAAGCTAACCTGCTCAGGATTAATTGGCAGTACTGACAAGGTATGCTAGTTTTATCAGGCCAAAACCAGCTTCATTCCCTTTCCAAACTTGAAGCTACGTAGCTTATTTTAAGTGGAAATAAGGTTGATCATCCTTCGCTGATATTTCAACCTCAGTTGAAGTAACTCGCATGCAGCTTTTTTTTCTTTTTTTGTTTTAGTCCAGCCTAATCATATTGTTTAAACTGGAGGAGTAAATCAAGGCATAGAATAGTTCTAGATGCAAGTTGGACTACTGCAATGAATTTGTGATTATTGGGTCAGATTTACTTCAAATACATCTGAGCAGCTATCAGTTAGCAGCAATATATCTCCAGTTTGGTGCAGCTGAAAGATGCACTGCAACATTTACCTATGTGACTACATAAGTCTGATACATTCCAGGCCACACTATTCCTCAGTTGGAAACTGACAAAATTACTACTTATCAGATGGGATGAAGCCTTCATCAGAAACCTGGAATAAGGTTTCTAACTCAGTTCTCCTGTTCTGTTGTGAGGCAGCTTAGCTGTACTTCCATCACACCAGTGAGAATTCATGAAGCAATAAAATTAGATTTCTTGGCTTAGTAACTCTAAAAGAAGCATTTTTATTGGCATTTTTGAGGAAGCTGGTTATCCATGTTTAACTTTTATGGTTGAAATACTTGATTTTGGTCTTAAATGTTGATTTATATTTACTAAGAAAAAGCTTGTTACAGGTTTTAGGCAAAATAAAAGGAATTATTGTCATTATGTCTAAGCAAAGGGGAGATGATTCTGTGAAAAACTTCAAAGACCGAGCTCTAAAGGTATGAAGTCCAGCAAATAGAAAGTGTTGCCAGAATCCAGCAAATTAATTACTTTGAAATATTACTCAATAGGTATAAAACAAGAATTTTAATGTTTGTGTTAAGTAAGATAATGTACCTTTAGAAACATTGTTCTCTTTCACAAAAACTTATAATTTTGTCGAGTTTTAACTAAATTAAAATCCTACATTTTAGGATTTTACTTTAGACTGGTTGCAAGATCTGAAATTTGTTTACTTTATTTATTCTGATCATATTTTTTAAAAATCTTTTGTGGAGAAATTATTTTGCCATAATTGGCCCCTAGAGTGGGATCAGAAGAAAGCTAATAACATTTCTCACAGGTGCTTATAATTATTTTTTTAATTATTGATATTTATCTTCACTCATCTATATAAGGATTTCCCATTCTACTGATGTTATTATTATCAAGATAGTCTCAGGGAATTTCTTCTTAAGACTCCTAACTCTTCAAAGTTTACTCAGACAAGTATGCTGATTCTCAGTTTTGTAGATTCATGGTTGCCTTAATGTGGCATTTCAATGTAATTGATTGCATGTTGGCAAAGTTGGATCTGGTGATCCAAATGAGTAATGAAATTATTTAAGGTAATGTTTTAACAGTTCCTGACTCATTCTGCAAGAGGGCTTTTTCTTTATGAAGATTTAAGAATGTGTGTGGATTCTTGTGAAGTATTGGTTTCCATTTCTCATGGAAAACAAGCTGATTAGGTATATATCCCTGAGAAAATCTTGATACTGTGTTCCTTGCCTGCTAGTAAGTTTAAGGCATGTTTTTTTATCAGCTAGTTAGAAAAGCTTTTCTCTATTTGTAGATAAGACCAGTTAAACGCTGATAAATATTTTGTAGATAAAGTCTGGCTGAACAGCAGGTCCCAGAGGGCCTGAGTCTAGCTGGAGACCTCTCACTTGCAATCACCCTCAGGGTCCATTACTGGGCCAGTATTGTTTAACTTATTCATACCTGACCTGGATGATGGGATAGATGTCTCCTTGGCAGGTTCACTGAGGGCACAAAGCTGGGAGGAGTGGCTGATACCCCAGAGTGCTTTGCAGCCCTTCAGAAGGGCCTCAGCAGGGTGCAGAGATGGGCAGGGAAGGACTGCCTGGAATTCAGCAAAGGCAGGTCCTGCATCTGGGGAAAAGCAACCCTCTGTGCCAGGACAGATTGGGAGTGACCTGCTGGAAAGCAGCTCTGTGGAGCAGGATCTGGATGTCCTGGTGGACAACAAGCCAGCAGTGAGCCAGCAGTGTGTCCTTGTGGCCAGGTGGGCTGATGGTGTCCTGGGGTGCATCAGGAAGAGCAGTGCCAGCAGCTCGAGGGAGGTGATCCTGTCCCTCTGCTCGGCCCTGATGAGGCCACATTGGGAGTGCTGTGTCCAGCTCTGGGTTCCTCAGCAGAAGAGAGACGTGGAGCTCCTTAAACAAGTTCAGTGGAAGGCTGCAGAGGTGATTCAGAGACTGGAGCATCTCTCTTATGAGGAAAAAGCTGAGAGAGTTGGGCCTGTTTAGTCTTGAGAAGAGACAATTGAGAGGGGAACCCCATCTCAGTCTATAAAATCTGAAAGGAGGGTGTCAGAGGCTGGAGCCAGGCTCTGCTCAGCATTGCAAGAGGCAATGGGCAGAACCTAATGCACAGGCAGTTCCACATGAACATTGGGAACAGCTCTTTTATTATGTGGGTGACCATGCACTGCAACAGGCTGCCCAGGGAGGCTGTGGAATCTCCTTCACTGGAGATATCCAAAAGCCATCTGAATGCAGTTCTGTGCCATGTGCTCTGGGATGGCCCTGCTTGAGCAGGAAGGTTGGACCAGATGACCACACTGTGGTCAATTCCAACCTGACCCATTCTGAGATTCTTATGTGGCAGCATTGCAGACAAACAAAGCAAGCTGGCATTCAGTTGTGCTTTCTATCTGTACTACCAGGTCAGCAAAAGATTTCTGTTGTACACAGAGCATACAGATTATTTCTGAAGAGTTAGTTTCTGAGAGCTTTTATATTCTGACTCTATATTCATACCCATCAAAATTCAAGTAGTGTCAAAGAGTAGTAGTAGGAACACTTATTTGGGCAATGGAAGGACCTCAGATGTCTCATTTACAAAATTCTTAATACATTATCTGATTTATAGAACATGATACTCTGGAATAGAAATCTTCCTAACTTCAGAAAAAAAAAATCAGAAAATAAACCCTAAAAGATTTATTTATCTATTACTGAGCTCAGTAGAAGGGTGCTGGGAGTGCAGGAAGGAGGGAAAGGAACTTCCTGTTCAGAACCTTAACCCACAGCATCATGAGAATTGTTTCTATATCTAGAGGTAGAGAAGTCTTTAAAACAAACTGAAAGCATCTAATATAATTTGGTGCATAATATCATAATTTGAAATCTGTTTAGTTCTGGATAATTTCCAGTGTTTCATTTAACTAGATAATGCCATTTTTTAAAGCACAGAACAAATTTCACTTAAAAGAGCTGAGGAAGAGTATGTGCTACTAATGAAAGAGCTATAGATCATGAGTCCACTGGCAAATATACTTCTTCTTTCCTGCCATAACTGTCAAGCCACTCAAAAAAATGTCTGTCAGATATGGAGCCAGTGTTTCCTTCTGTTGTGTGCAGCCACCTTCTCTGTATGCACCACTCACACCTGGGTAAGTTAATATTAAAATAAAAATTACACTTGTTGAGCAAGATATCTGAGAGACATGGCAATGTCACCAAATCTCAGCAAAAATTTCAAACTACTGAAAAATCTCCCTCAAACATTTCAGAAATTAATTTTTTTTGATAATTATTTGAGATGAAGAGGAACTTATCCAACTGGAAGTATTCAGCCTGTTCCCTTCAAGCACTGTGTTTGTGACAACAGGCATAATCTGTTCCCCTGGGAAAACCAAGGGCTTTTTAATTAGGATTCTGAAGGACCTCATTTGAAGGCTAGGCTATAAACCTCCTCTAATCAGAGAAATATTTCCTCATTAATCGGTATCACTTCCAGTATATCCAGATCAGACATAAGCCTTCCTCATTACTGGCAGCAGTTGGAGGAAGAGCAAGAGCTGTTGTGTCTTGGGCAGATGAAAAGGTGCATTTCCCTCCCCCAACAGATTCATCTCACTGCTCTATGCTGGCAGATGGCAAAGGATAACAAAAGGAATGGACCCTATGCATTTTGGAGCTAAGAACCATTTACAATGAAATAAAAGTGAACAAATAACATTCTGTAGGTTTGTCTGAAGCATTGGGTAGATGTACCCAATCTTCAGGAGTAAAGGGAGTTTTGTTCACCTTGCCAAGAATGGCAAATGATTTGAGAGCATCTCTTGATGAATGGGAAGATGTCTGCCAAGGTGGTAGGTTATCAGAGAGGATGTCTTCTGTATGTGTATTGTTTTTAGGAGTTGCCAAGAATTTTTATGTAGTTTCTTTATAATATAGTTGTTAAGTGTACAAGATTAAAAAGGTATTTCTTTTCCTATAAGGGTATCTTTACAGAGATGGTCTGAGGAAAAAAGGCAAAGCTGGAGACATTGCAAATGTTAGCTGAAATGCTCTTTTGTGTATCAGAAAACCAAAGACCTATAGTGAACATCCATGCTTTTTTAAAAGTATTTACACCTGTCTGCTGATATAAGAGATAAAAAAGTTCTTCAAACATCAGCAAATTCTTTTTTTTTTCTACTTTATATTCTGGGAAATATTTTCAAACTTGAAATCAAAGTCTCAGTCCCCATTAAAACCACAGTTCTTTTAGTTATACATAGTAATGTTAAATATCTGAAATAAAATGAAGAAATATGTCAGTGATTATTAGTAACCATAAAATAAGAAAATCTTTCAGAACAAAAAGTGCCTTTTTCTAATATTTGTTCTCTTAGACCCTGGTGACGTGTCCTTTCATTTGTTAACATGCAATCATTCATGCTTTATTTTGCCTTGGGAATCTCTGCTATGATTATTTAAGGAAAGTAATTTTGCTGGAATTAACATGATTGACAGCTAGCCAGTAGAAAGATATATGGACCCTCCTTCTGGCAAGAAAAGTGATATGAAAAAGAGGAAGACAAGAAAGATTAAAAGAACAAAGTAATTTGCAACCACATATAAAGCAATGCTTTTAATTTGGATGTTGTATTGTCAGTTGTTATTTAGTTTTCAAAATCTGAGCCATAATTTAATACAGAAAATTGCTATCATGGTTGAAGAGATTTTGCACATAAAAAGCACATTGTAATAGTAAAATGTCAGTGTTGTAGAGGATACAGATCCTAGTGCTCTGTACTTACCCCGTAGGCAAGATATTAATTATGTAAAACCTCCAGCTCTTTTAATGTGGTGTGTGCATCTCCTAATAGTACTAGACCAAAATTATCAAGAGAAGTTCATGAAAACACTGAGACTACATGTTTTTCTGTCAACAAATGCATCTCCAGTATATTTGCAAGCCCGTGCATTTGTCACAAATATCAGAGTTTTGATAAGGAATGCACTAAGGCTTTTACCCAGAGTTTTGGAAGCTAGGATCAGGTTCCCATTTTGCCTGACTTTTAATAATTCATTAAGTCAGTTTGAATTGGTCTTTTCTTAATGCAAATGTTTATATATTCCTTGAGGGAAAGTAAGAGAGACTAATTTGACAAAATAACAGTCACAGACTCAACAGGGATGTAAACAATCCAGTCTCAAATTATGAATTGAATTCAGTCAGAGAAGTGATAAGCTGTTTTGTCTGCATTAAGTAGTTCTCAAAAATTGTGAAATATATTGCAATATTTCAGCTGTTGTACAATGCTACACAGCAGTTAATGCTTGTCTTCTTACAAGGAAGGCTACATACAAATGGGAAAAAAGAAAAGAAAATAAAAAAATCGAGGGTGAAAACCTATAAAGTATTCTAAAATTTCAAGCTTCTCTTTTTTCCCCAAAACAAATGTAAATAACAATTGGATTTTCAATATTCATTCTCTGAAGTAGTTTGTTTTTAAAAAATTAATTTTTCTTTCTATAAATGGACAGATTTTGTTGAAAACTTGTTCTGACAAGGAATGTACACCCCCCATCTCTAATCAGGAGCAGTTGTGAATGTGGCTTACATTTTAAAACCCAATTTAAATTGCATTCATTGCTAGAGATGGATGTGGTGATACAGCTTTATGCTTTTTCTTGTAGAAATTCCCTTGGAGGCTAATCGACCTCCCGATAACCTCCCCTGCCCAGCAAAGCCATTCTGGACTAGATTTATTATGTAACAATCCATGTCTGACATTTATGCACACAGCCAGTCCTGTGACAATCAGTAGTGCATTGAACTAGTGTGCTTTTGAAATGAAGGCAAACTTCTTGGGCATGATTTCTGATAAAGGCTCTGCTTGCCCCTGAGGATTGTTTTTCCCAGCTTGTTTTATAATATGCATTTTTTTCAAATTATTTTACTTTGTTTGTTTGCTCTACAGGAATTTATTTTGAGGGCTGGATCCTCATCTAATGGCATGGTAGGGGGTTACAATGACTGCAATGGAAACATATTTATGTCTTTCAACAGTGGTTCAGTTTTTTCTCCTTTACATCTATAGCCTGATATGCACAGAGCTTTAGACATAGAGGAAACTTGGAATATGGAGAAAAAAAATATGGAAGGATCTCAGAACAAACAGTCTGCCGTATTATTGTTGCAAAGTAGGCAACAGAATATCCCAAAATATTCAATTTTCTCACTGAGTGAATTGAGTTCCTCCTCCAAATCAGGCTTACAATGACTCAGTCCCAAGTACAGAATAGTAATACCTCTGTCCTTATCCCATTTCTTCTGTCCAAATTCTAGGTGACTGCTCTACCCTGATCCTTCCACTTCACTCCTGGCCACAATAAAATCCCTTCCCTGAATGCATGCAGTGACACACAACAAATCAGATGCAACATCAGCAGCTACTCTTTTATTTATACAGAGAAGGAACATCTGCTTTCTTCAGGCCTGACCCCCGACTTTCATTCCCCTGGGACATGTAACCTCTTGGACAGCCTGAGCCCAGAAATTCACTTGATGCTGACACAGAGACGACTTGTGCTTAACAGGTTTCCCTTGAAGTACATTCTGTAGAAGCAATCCTGACTGTAAAGAAATATAACTGGAAAAGGATAACTGAGTGTAACCAGGCATTTTTGAAACTTCCCTGAAATGGTTATCCTTGATATCAGAAAATGAGTACCTATATTCTTAGAAACTGGACTTTAAGAAGTTAAGATTTTTTCCTTCTCTTACAAATTAAGTTTTTAGCATAGCTGCTAAAGCAACCTTGAACCCTGCTTTTTTATTTCTGTTCAGTATAATAGGTTTTGAGTAGAATTTTGATTCTATTCTGTACATGGTCTGCTTGTGTATTTCATCCATGTTTTTGAAATACAGACTGCTTTTGTCCTAGAACAGAAATACTTCTGTCAAAAACAACAGATGTATTATTCACTTGCTTGAATTCTTATTATCTGTAATATCTTTTTTTTCCCCAGTGACCAGGTGTTTGAAATTGGAGTATTAGATATTTTTGGATTTGAAGAATTTCAAAAGAATACTTTTGAACAGGCAAGTGTGGATGCTTTGCTGAATTTAATGTACCTGTTGTTATTTCTCTAATTGACTAGTTTTGATCAGAATACAAATACACATGAAGGTGAACATTCTCTCTTAAAATATTTTTTCCATTATACCTATATGTATATGCATTATATCCTGGGTTTTGTACAGTTGTTGACAATTTAAAATAATATAGTAAATGTCTATTATGATTTTGAAGAGGGGTAGTATTAGCTCTGAAAAACAATCTGAGGGAAATTATGTTGTTTGTTTTCATTCTTGTGGTATTTATACTTCAACTAGATCAATGCATAGAAGGACAATATACTGAATTGGAAGAAAGATCAAAAGGTCATCAGATGCCTTAGAGAAAAAATAAAATGAAAATGCTGCATTATGCTAAGTGCCATTATTGGCAAATTCACCTCTGTGTGACTTCACAAATGTGACTTTTCAAAAAATTGAATTGCATCCATGGAAAAGAAATTGAAATTTATGTCACTTAATGCTTTAAAATCCTTTTAAATATCAAACTTTCTTTAAAAGGTTTGCCTACCTTCAGCATTAATCACTGAACACCAGAGCTCTTGGAAATTACATATTTCAGACAGCATTGGTGACTCTACACAACACACTCAAAGAGGTGTTTAAGTTGTTGTTCAGTTGTTCATTCATTCTATGATGCAGAGGAAGAAAATTGAAGCGTAGAACAAAAAATCAAAGCAGAAAAAAGAATTGAGAAGGCATCAGCAGCAACAAAGGACTTGTTATTGTTTGAAATTGGGATTTGCCCCTTTCTCCCAGTCAGTCCATTCTTTTGTGGCTCAGCTTCCT
The DNA here is from genome assembly GCF_028551555.1 of Melozone crissalis. Lineage (NCBI taxonomy): Eukaryota > Metazoa > Chordata > Aves > Passeriformes > Passerellidae > Melozone > Melozone crissalis. The sequence continues at coordinate 51,820,718 of NW_026535791.1, read as the reverse complement.
CCTTGAGGTGAAATACAAGTCACAGAGCCACATCAGTTCAGCTTGTACAACATGTTTACATTGCTACCCAGTTTCCAAATGTTTGAAACCACACAAAAGGTTTACCTGTACATCAAAGGAGCATGTAAGAAGGCAATAAAATAAATTCCAGTTTCCCTCTCAGAAAATTCTTTTTGCTGTTACAGTTCTACCTTGCTTGAACTTTTGCTGGATTAAGGACTCTTCCTGTGTACCAATATTCCTAGTCATTTCCTCATTGTGAATGCCACCTTCAGGGGGAAATAAAAAGTGAAAAATTAAAAAAAATTTAACAGATTGAATGTATGAAAAAAAAAATATCCATAGGCCTCCTGATTAATAAGTATGAAGTATTCTATGCAATTTGAATACTTCTCAAAAGAGAGGGGTTCATCTTGGGACTTTTTGGTTATTTTCCTTTGACCCTGTTCTGCATTGTATTTTTTGTCTTGAAACTCATAAAAGATCTGCAATTGACATCATGAAATACCACTTATTCAATTTTCTGGGGTAAGTAATTTTCTGTTTAATATCTGCAAAGGATACTTGAAGAGAAAATACAAGATCTAAGAAAAATTAGTGAAAAGGACTTCATTTTATTATTTCTGTGTGGCAAACATGATAATTTCAAAGTCATATTTGCATTTCTATTTCATTTTTTTTCTAAATAAATATATTTCAAGAGACACTTACTGTCCCTCCACCTGTACTGAATTCATTTTGTTGAATAATATGAACTAATAATCTGAGTCATCTCAGAATCTATTTAACTGCATTCCTGAAAAGACAAAGCAGAAGTGAGAGTTTTTTATATGAACTCTATAATGCAATTAACGTATCTGATTCCTGAAGTGGTGGGTTCTAGTATCAGTGAAGAGAAGCAGTTTGTATCTCCATGTGGTACATGCTAATCATGCAGACTTACCCCAGACAGCCTGAACTTCAAAGCTGGAGCTCTCCAGCAATCTAGTCTAGTTCAGAGTTCTGCCTGGGCTTATTAACCCTAACAATAAACAGTCTCGTTAGCCCAGATGGGGTCCTCATGCAGAACATTGCATCATGTCTGCAAACATGCCCAGAGTCAAGGGCTGTGATTGCAGAATGTTAGCATTAAATGTTACAAACAGACTGTAGTGGAGCCATAAAAATTATTTTTTAATCACATTTAGATTAGCATATTTGAATATGTCATTAGAAAAGTAATTTTAGGGAAAATTAATTTTTTTTCATGTTAGTGTATAATAGGGCACTCTTTCTAATATCTGTTTTCCTTGTTTCTTGGAAAAAATTGTGACTGTTTTCAATAAAAATTAAAACCTCCTGATTGCCCAAAACTGGGGACATTCAAAGTAGCTGTGTGAATCTTTCTGGAGCTTTATATCAGGCTGGTAGATAGACAGTGTAATATCATAATTAAGAGAGTAATAAGATAGTAAATCACATGTCAGTTTTAATAAACTGTGTTTGATGATGCTTCAGACAAACAGAGATGGATAAACTAGGTAGAATAACTTGTTTACTCCAGTGTATGTTTTGTAATGACAAGGCATTAGAGTATTGAAATATCAAAGTCAAAAGAAGAATTGGTCTAGGAACAACTCATGAGCAATGCAAAGGAAGACATCTGTCAAAGGACTAGAAAAGTAAGATGAATTATGCCTACACCAAGATCTAATAAATTCTACAGGAAAAAGATGTAGCTGACAGGTTGTAGAGAGAAAACTTTTATAGGCCATTGTAAACAAGAAGGCATTAGAAGTTAAAATCATTAATAATTGTTTCCCTTTTATTGGGTGAGTATTGGTAAGCCTTTATTGCATAGAACGTGTGATATAAGAGCAAAAATTGGACATGTAATTCTTTAATAAAAGCAAATAAGTGTGTGGAATAAGCAATAGTGAGGGGAGTTTTGATTTTGGTATGAAATTTAAAAGCTGAAAGGCAGGGAACACTGTTTTTAGAAGGCACAATCTGAAGGAGTCATTGCTCAATAAAGACTGAAAGCTTCTGAATCACTAGGACCCAGTGAGTTTCTGCTTTTACTGCTCATCAGCTGAGCTATGGTAAATGACTACAGTACACTTTGAGCTCACCCTAATAACAATTTACAATCACTTCCTAGCAGTGATCATTAGCTTGGGAGCAGCATTTTCCTGGAGCAGCTGCATACCTGCTGTGCCAGAAGAGCTTTGTATACAACCACATTGGAACATGGTTAGAAGTGAACAGAATTTCTCTTTCCTATTCTGTAAAGAAATGGCCTTTTTTTTGTGGTCATTTCAGGAAATATGAGTTCTCCACCAAAAATACCAATGGAAGTTTCCAGTGTTAATTCAGTGTTTTTACAGGCTTCCTATTTGAGAGGGGCTGTATTTGTTTCCAGTTTATTCTGTACCCCTTTAAAACTAAATGTCTTCTTCTCTTCTAGTAGAATTTAAAACTAAATGAGGTCTTATTAATGGCTCTTTCACAGCACTAATCCAAATAGTACAGTCAAGGAAGGCTACAACCTTCATACTTATGATAGGTTATTTTTGACCACAAACTCATAACCAATGAATATTAGAAGCAACAAGCAGATTGTTCAGTGGCCTGAACCAATTTGCCCCAGCTGTATCCAAGAAAAATGTATTATAGAAGAAGAACCAGACAGTGGAGGAGAAAGAGTAGCTTTTCTTCCCCCTGCAGAAAGTCAGGTCTTTCTACAGAAATGGAAGTCGGGACCTGTAGATTCACCAAAAAGAACAATAATGCAAGAAAGTTAAATGGACAATGCTAGCAGTCTTTCCTGTCCAATATAGAATTCAAATGAGAAACTGAAGAAAGTATTTAGCTCTTGGTAAATTCTGTGTTTAGCTCTTGCATGGTAATTTACATCTGTAGGCCTCTCAAGTTTTGGGTAGAAAGTATCTACATATTATTCTTTTTATAGGAAATAAAAGTGATTTATCTAAATTAGTACTGCAGGTCAGTGCAACAGTCAAGTGTCTCTTGACTCCCATTCAGCTCCATAGCCATTAAAGTACATGCACATTATCTGTGTGATGCAGTAGAGCCCTGGGAGAGGCACAGCTTCCATGGCAGCTCTGTGCAGCACATCTCCTGCAAAAGAAACCACCTGGCTCTGAGAGCAGAGAGCATTGCCTGCCCTACTCAGGACTCTACTCCAGTCACTGTGGTGAAGCAGAAGAGGTCATAGAATCCATCTGTGTTGGAATTTTCACCTATGTATATTATTAGGTGTGATAGATTTTAATTTCTCAGCATGTTATTTCTATGGTTAACTCAGTTGACACTACATTTTTGTCACATATTTCCTAGCCAGAACAATCATAACAGATTATTTTACGTTAAATTGCATTGTCTCAGCCATTAGACTGTTTCTAGCTGTCTAAATGTGAGGTCATGATGTCTGCTTTGAAGTGGAGGGTATGAATGGACAAAAGTTACATGATGTAACTTTTCTACAGTCATCGCTGCCTCAGTGACAGTAGATGAGAGGTCACACACAGGTTTTTACATTTGGACAGTCTGAAGGAGCATTTAAAGATTTTGTTTCGTGCAGAAGAAATCAACCTTCTTTGGTTTTGTCTATGCAGAGCACAGATGGAGGTTGCTGTGTGCCTCTGTGGAATAGGCAGCTGCTGGTGCACACTGAGCTCTATTACTGTTTTGGGACTTAGTGCAGAACCTTCCATACTCCAGTTCCCAGTGCTGGAGTGTTCCTTACTCCCTGTAGGATGATGGAAAGTGCTTACTACGTTAATTCAGTTTTTAACAAGGAAACATGACGTGGTGTTTTTAAGTCAGAGTTTTGCTGGCCTCCATACACAGGAAGGTTTTACCAACCTTGTTGTGGAGCAGTGAAGCCCAGGTGATCCTTGGCACCAGGGAGCCAGGCAAGAGGAGGAGCCAGAGGATGGCCGTGCCCTCCCTGCAGGGCAGCATCGCTGGAGCTTGGTGGACAGACCAGTGCCCATCAGCACCCCTGACATGGCAAGCAGCCAGATGGAGCTGGGACCCTGTCACAGGCAGCTGGAGAAAGAGCTGGAAGCTGGCACGGCCATGGCACCACCTGGGACTGGGCCCATCAGCAAGGAGTGGATGGGGGCCCCAGGAAAAGCTGAGCAGGGCTCTAAAAGCCTATTCCTTCCCTCAGGGGCCTGGCAATCCTGTGTTTTACTTTCTTCAGTCCAGCTCCAGAAGATCTTATACTCTTCATGGCCTTTGTCAGGGTGTACTCCTCCCTCTTCCCTCTTAGACTCTTTGGTCTTCTTCTTCCCAGTGCACACATTTCTTTCTCTTTATGCAGGGCACTATTATCTTTCCAGTGTTCCAGTCAACCACTGAAAAACCAGTGTTACTTTGACTTTAAAGCTGGCTTATCATGAATGTGACATTAAAATAATTTTTTAAAATTCTTTTACAGTAGATTTTTTGTAGCCAAAAATAAAATTATTTATCTCAAATTGAGATCCCCAGTTTATGATTGATTGGTGAAATATTGTACAACAACATTGAACTTACATACATACTTACTTTTCCACAGTAGCACCGTTTTTATCCCATAGTACCTAGTTTCTGGCCAGCATTACAAGTGAAAAAATAATTAGAACTGTTTCAGTTTCAGAACAATTCCAAACTCTTTCAAGGGAAGATTGTTGTTACCATGGTTTTTTTCTTAGCTTGGTTGTTTAATACTTTCATATCTCCGAAAATTCAGTGGGGGACCATTCCACTTTGTATTGAAATTGTCCCTTTTTTGAGGGGCATTTCAGACCTTCCTCTTTTGAAGTCTTCTCAGGTGACAGCTACTTGTAGCAAAGTTTAAATATAGTGCCAGGCTCTCTTTTACATTGTTTGAGGAACACAAATCAGCTAATGGCAACTGATCCCAGAGATGACAGAGTCCCAGTGAATTAAAGATCTTCTGACAGAGGTAGGACCATGTCTGAATTTGTGTTGGAGCTGCATGGACAACAAGAAATCTGTGTTAGATTCTGTTAACACTAGAAGGCAAAGGAAGAAATGTAATGGTCCTGGTTTTATAATCAATTCCTTAGAAATATTCTGATGGGTACTATTCATACAGAAAAGGATGTTGAAATGTTTGGGTAGCAGACACAAAGAGGAACAGCATTCAAGATACTTCTAAAAAATAAGTGTCAAGCTTAGGTTTAAAAATATTTTCTGAGTCCAACCTTAGAAAAAAAGATGATTCTGTGTTTCATTATCTTAGAAATTACATTTTTGAGAAACACTAGGGCACTTCCTTGCAGGTGAAATTTGACATCGTAACTTCATCATCTTAACCCATAAATTAGGGCCTGATGGATATGTTGAAATGACAGCTGTTAGCTTTACTCCATGTTCTGAATACACATTCCTTGGGAGGGTTAATCCTTCTGCATGAACAAAGGATGTAAATGAGTTTTCCAAAGGGTCTTTGCATCCATCTTTCTTTCACTGATTGACAGTCACCAAGTTTGCTTTCCACAAATCTCCTTCTTTTGTAATGCCTTTTTCAAATAGGCATAAGAGCCTGAAAATTGAATAAAGAGCAGGAAAATTTCATTAGTCATGGGTGCTTTTCTGTCTTCAGGGCACAGCACAATTTTGGTATTCTACCTAAATTTTAATTTGAAGGGCACTTAGTCTAATGTGATGAATACTTATTGCTTTTACTAAATGCCATTGTATTATTTTCCAAAATCTAAAGTTTGGGTGGTGCTGCAAGTTATGATTGTTTTTGTTTGGGTTTTTGGTTTTGTTTTTGTTTTTTGTAAATACTTGAACAAGCATATTTTTTCTTCTAATAATATTCTGACAGGACTTTTTGGAGAAGAGAAACAAATACATGTTGTATTTATTTTCACTGAGATGAGATAGTGAGTTAATGTAAAAAAGATTGGTAGAAAGAGAACTACTTAGAAGACATAATATGGAGTCCATGAGATGCATATCAAGAACAGTTTAACAATGTTTAATGACAAAAAGTACCATAGGTAATGTTGAGTAATGCTGCTAGTTAAAGCAAATATAGTTCTTAAAGGCATTTCCCAAATATTTGCTTTAGGTAAAAATCTATTTAAATGTTTTGGTTTTGTTTTGTTTTTGTTTTGTTTTTTAATTACTGTTATATTTCAATCTAATTTGCATGAGTACAGTTAAATACATGTTCAAAAAATATGATTCTATGAACTTTTCAAATCTTTAGACAGAAAGTATATAATTGCTTTATGTAATACTTAGAAGACTTGAAGCAAAAGAGTTAGGGTTTGCAAAGCTAGTTTAGTTCATATCCATCCCATTTCTGCATTTCAGCTGCTTTAACTATTATGTCAACCTGTGCCAAGCTTTTAATTTGAAACATTCCTTTCATTACCTCTTCCCAGCAGGTCGTATAAAACGCTGAAATGGAGAAAGAACGGATCAGAATGCGTTGCTTTCCAGCAGCCCTTGGCTGTTCTCCTGGTTCTCGTTCTGCAGAGCTGTTCTCTCAGCCATTGCTCCAGAGAGCAGCTTTGGGTTTGCAGTTTGCACTTTGCACAAGGGCTTGAGCTGCTTTCTGCCCTGGTCTGCAGAACCTTAGTGCCGCTGTGGCAGGTCTGCCAGTCTGGGTCACGATGTTGCTTTTGTTGCTAAGAAGCACCCCAGTGTATGCCATAATGCACTGGTTGGTAAAATTTAAAAAATTGGTTTTTTCTTTACCATCATGAATATTTTAATAAAATACTATTCCTTTTATTTTGCTACTTAAAACCTTTGCTGTTTATCAGATCTTTGTTAAGATAGGTCTAAGACAATCTTTCCTTTGTCTCAAATTGTGTAGTTCAGTAGTTTTGCTGCACAGTCAGGCTCTCAAATACTTTTTTAATGCATTTTAAGAGATTGGCTCATGATAAAAAGTAAACTTTATGGGAATTTTGACAGCTTTTCTTAATATAGAATACACTTTTGTAAAGTTGAATGACCTGGTTCTCTAAATAGGTCATCTGCAAATAAAGATATATACAGCATGCATCATTTTAAGGCTTTACCATATTCTGCAAAGTGTAAGCTTGTCTGCCTTATAAAATAATGTTAACAAGCTTCTGGAAAAATTTTGTAATTAGAATTCCAGAAGTGATCAGTAAAGCACAGTTTGCCTGCCACAGAGTTAAAAAAGCTGTCTTTCCATAAAATAACAATTGAAGTATACAACTGGAAGTCAGTTGCATACTTCTATTGCTAAGATAACAATCTGAATGTTTATAAATCCCACTTTAAAGAAATATTGCTTTTATTCGAGGCTGTCTTTTGTCTGCACTGTCATGCATTAGTAAAAGCAGTTAATAGACATTTGGTTGTAAAATGAGCTTTGTCTCATTTCTTCTTGCTGTTTTTCACACTAGTCCATTTTATTGTGTAGTGAGTACAAGTTGGCTATGCTAACAGGAGATGTTAATGGAAAATTCAGGCAACTCTTACATATTACTTGGGTTCTCTTCCCTCATCTGGATGTTAAGCCATGTAATTTTAGGATTGATCTAAATATTTCATACCTTTTAACATGACTTGCTGGGAGAATTGCTTTACACACTTTATTCATGGAAGATATAGTTTATGACTGGCCAACACAAATATGTGAATAGTTTAGACTGAAAAGAAAATGCATGCAGGCATTCCTTGTATCATTCTTCATATGAAGTGTTCTTACACCCTTTTAGGAGTTTCTTTTTTCTTAATTCTTAGTCATAGTTAATGTAGCATTGGAGGAGGTTTTAAAATTTTCAACTAAAATTTCCACTTTAATGTCAAAAAAACCAGTTTAAACATTTATTCCACAAGGTTATTAAATACTGACCTATTTTAGCAGGCAGGCTTTGAATAAAATACAAAAGCATACAAATAAGCTGGTACAAATCCCATCTGTTTTTAACTGAAAATATATTTCTGTGAATCTGTTTAGTTTTATATCCTATAAGGCAATCAAAAAAAATATTTTATAAGTGTCTACTCTATTTATGTCCCCAAATGTTGAACTTTTCTATTGAAGACCATTTTCTTCCCAACCTTCCTTTAGAATATGTATAAAATGGAGAGCAGTATCTAACAGAATGTCCCTGGGTGTTTTATATGTTTTGGTAAAACACAATGAGCTCTTAAGAGACTTCAGACTTCCGTGACATTGTATGTGGAAACAGAGTTCTATTTTTGCTAGCACTGAACTAACTACAGACTCAGGATCCTAAACAAATATGTAGGGTGGGTTTTTTTGTTGTTGTTTTTTTTTTTCTAAAAGCACATTGTATTTGCATTACCTTCCTGAATATAAAATGCAGAAGAATATTAAATATCCCATTTATAATATAGAGTTACCCTTCTTCATTCTAAGGAATTAGTGTAGATTTATACTGTATTGATAATGCTTATATTTGATAACTCTTATGTGGAGTTCACAATGAACTGTGCAGGCAGAAAATTGTGTATTCCCAAATTGACAATAATGGTTGTTAAAATCTAAATTTCCCTAGGGTCTTCCTAAATTTGTAGTCTACCAAGAGATACCATATTGTGGATTGACATTTCTTCAAATTCAATATCAGACATGCAGTAAAACCTACATCGATTAATTATCCAGTAAACATCTAATATTAATTTTTTCTTCATTTTACAACAGCTGTGTGTCAACATGACCAATGAGAAGATACACCAGTACATCAATGAAGTGCTTTTCCTACAAGAGCAAGCAGAATGTGTACAAGAGGGAGTTGCCATGGAAACAGTGTATTCTCCTGGTAACCATACCGCAGTCTTGGATTTTTTCTTTCAGGTACTTTCCAGATCCATTTTACACCATGTATATTTATACACACTCTGTGCATGTTAGGCTAATAAAAACTTCTGCTTGCATTTTCCAATTTGTGGCAAGGTTGTGGGTCAAAGAGGCCGTGGCTCAGTGGCTCACAGGGCTCACTAAGAGAGCAGGGCTGAGGAGGATGCAGCAGCCTCTCCCTGCCTGTACCAATTCCTGTGTAGCCTCTGTGTGTTTTGGCACTGTGACTGTGCTGCCCTAGGGCTGACGAGGCTCTGTCCTGAGCCTGGCAGCTTCTTTAGTGCCCAAAGCTACTTTCTGGACAACTGCTAAGAAGCAAGCAACACAATCACTTTCTAACAGATCATCAATAGTGACCATTTTTGGCAACAGAAATACTGTTCCCTACATTTCTTATAGAAGGACCAGCCTTGGACACTTACCAAAATATTTCAATATTTTTCTATTTTTCCTCGTTTTTGAGGTGATATATGTTTCTGTTTACTAAATTACAAGCTGTGTTATACTACAAGGAGCAACTAAAATTCTATTTCACCTGTATAAAATGAGAAAAATCTATTTTGCATTTCAGAAACCATCAGGCTTTTTGTCAATGCTGGATGAAGAAAGCCAATCTATTTGGTCAGTGGAACAGAGTCTTTCTAAACGCATTCAGTCTTACCTGGATACATCAGATACAAATACAGTTTATTCTTCCACAAAAGATGGAAATGGTAACCTTGCCCCAAAGGATCTGGGCTCTACCTTCACTGTTATGCACTATGCTGGGAGGGTAAGTTGTTTGAATGTCATTTACATGCAGTTAATTAAAAAAGTTAACAAAACAAAATTTTACTTGGCTTCTCCAACTCCTGGGTATAAATAGGCTTTCACTGCCAAGTGCTAAATTTTCAGAGGACAGCTTAGAATCTCAATGGCATATCTAGTGTATGAAATGTGTAGCTTACATCACAACATGCAGGATATGGTCTGCCTAGTTCTGGCTCCTAAATTTTGTCTTCCTTGTAAGCATTTACTGTAGAAAGAGGTGATTCAGATTCCTCAGCACAGATGTTTAATGCTGTTTTAGCTGGCTCCACTTTGCATACAGATGTGGTTCCAGAACAGTGCAGGTTCCCTGTAGCTGCTCTGCTTATCCCGGTATATGTAGATACCTGGATTACCAGCATGAATCTGGTAAAACAATCAAAAAAATTTTTTGTTAGTAGTCATAATATTTTTTTTCCTACAAAAACCCCAGAACATGCTAAATGTCTTTCAGCATGACTGTAAAATTAGATTATTTTTTTTTTATTCCCTTGCCTGCAATGTTCACAGGAATAGTGTAATCAGTTCTTTTAGACGTCTTACCCTTTCCTTTCCAATACTTCATTTTCATATTGTCCCCACAATCACATACAACTCAAAGCAAGCAACTTAGATATGTGTTTAAAGGGATAGTTTTTTGGTCTGGTTTTCTTTTCTTTTTTTAAATAATCTGACAGTGGTATAAATAGGGACAGATCTATTTCGTGGCTCCTCATTTGGAAATGAAGCTGATGGGTGTCTGGAGTTGCAAAATTTGTTCCTGCCCAATGATAGAAATGTGGTCATTATGGAAAGGACTATATGAGTACTGCTTAAGTTCCTGACCCAAATACTCTGAATAACTCCCTGTAGGTTCTTCTTTCATCACAAAGCCTTCTACTTAAAATCAAATTATTTGCCAAAGTTAAGTGGTTTGAACACCTCCACTACTGGGACTTGTCAGAAGGAATGTGGGCACACAGAGATTAGATAATAGTACAACCAAGATTTTGTGAAACTTACTAGTCCTTCAAGTGATGGAATAAAGATTTGACCATGAACTTCAGATGTCTACTTAAATTTATAAAGTTTTTTAATACTTGTTATACAAGTAGTTTTAATGCCGTTCTGCTAATACAATTTTGTCATAAGAGCTCAAAAAGGTTCCACACCCCAAAACTTGACATGGCAGCAGCATCAAGGCATCTACATTAAAATCACAACTAGAATAATAAGCAAATTTCCTCAAAACGGAAGAAATTTTTGTCTTATTCTCTGAAGAAGCAATCAGAGGATTTGTAAAGACCAATATTTCAGGTTCTAAAAGTTAAACTGTGAATGGTAAAGAGGACACTTTGCATTAACATGTGTTTTAGTCTTGCATGGTTGTTTAGATTTTTTGTTTTATAACATAGACACTTGATTTGACCTTTTCCTAATAATAGTAATGACATTTAATCTAAAAGCAAGAACAAATAGACAGCTCTCGAAGAAATGTAAATCCACACATTCTTTTGAAGTCAGTGGAGATCCTCAGATTTATATTGGCCAAGGAACTATTCCAGTCAGGTTGTTCCTTGCATCCTTACATCAGTAAAATGCTTAGCCCTGCCAAAACAGGAAAATTCTCTTGCAACTGCTTAACTCTGCTTGCTTTAATAGTAATGGAGCTAAATCCTTAAAGACATTTGCATTTCGGTACCTTGTGGGACTGTTATCTAGCTATCATAGACTTAAATTGACAGTGTTTCATGATATGTATTTATCTAAAACTTTGATGATAGTGTGACTGTACTAAATAACTCAAACTGAGTTTATTCTGGGACTAGTATGTCTTCATATGTTGAGACCCTGAATATAAAAACTCAGATTTTAAAACTGTTGATGCTGTTCTTTAGATTGCACTATTACTACATTTAGTAGCTCTTTATAGAGGTCATTGGTGATATACGCTTTATGAAAATTGTTGAAGGATGAGGCTTTTAAGTATATCAGGATTTATTGGCATTCAAAAATAAGAATTTCATATATAAAGTGTCAATATAGTTTGGCAGGTTTTGAGACCCATTTTTATAGTCGGATATCAATTAAATGGGTCTAACATAAGTGAAGTATAAAGCAATCTTACCCTTGGTTGTTGCCTTCAGAGATCTCCAAATTTATACCAAGGGACCTTAATTTTTTCTCACCACAATTTTTCACTGATTTTTGCTCCTTTTACTTGGTAAATCTTCTCTGTATTTACATGAGTGTAACTGGAAATCAATCAGACCCAGAGGGTAGAGAAAGAATTACCGTTAAATTGTGACAGGTAATCAAACAGAGAAGTCTTCATTTTTAGCATTAATCATTGATGCTCAGTGATGTGTCCAGGCTGCAGTTGGGGAGGAAGTCACACTGAATGCAGCAGGCTCTGTGTGAAGGCACACATCCTGATTTCTCCAGGTAATAGTTGTAACTGCAGTGTACTTCACAGCCAGTGTTGAAGGGCTACTCTGAGTCATTAAAGAAAATTTTAAAAAAAGCTAATATTCTGTGTTGACCCTTGGTATGAGCCACTTGTGACCTTATAATTTGGGCTTCTTTTCAACACTAGTGTATGTTTCTAGGTCAAAGTCCAGAATGAATTAGATTCATTTCTTTTCTCAGACACTTGCAGTAGCTATTTTAGCATGTCAGAAGTGCAGTTAAACTGGAAAATGCAGTTATTAACAATATTTCCTCACTGAAAAGACCTACGTTTGTATATTTAACTGAGATTGACAGACAATGTTTTGTGAACAAAAATGGTATATCCAGCTTCATATTCTGAGATAATTACAGCTGATACAGATGTGTCCATGCAGTTTTAAAGACCTCTCTAATATGTTCTTATTTGGTGAAATTTTGTGTCAGGATAAAGGTAGAAAAATTATCTTTTCTTCTACTATCAAGTTTTTTAGTTGAATGAATTTGTATCATTAATTGGGAGGCATTGTGCATTCCCTTAAGTTTCATACTCAGCAACTTTTCTTAAGACTAAATATGTCATATTATTGATCCAAGCATAATGAGCATTAAACTATCCCAGAAAAAGCATTACTGAGAGAAAAAGAGCAGACAGAATGGGTCAGAAGTTAAAGAAAGACAGCATAATGTTGAATTGAGACAAAGAACACAGAAGAGGCTCAAAGTAATATGTAAGGGGGAAAAGAAATCCAAATAATTTGCAATCCTTACTTAATTTTCTGGCTGAATCAATATTTCAAGGAAGTCTGCGTGTATGATACCCTTATGAGAAACCTCAGGTTTGTTGTTTTTTTTATTTATTTTCTTGTCTGTTTTGGAGGGAAAAAAGAGGAACAATATGCACAAATTAACTTCTGCACATGGAAGAAATCAGCACAGGGCTCAGATATTTTAGTGGAATCTGAGAGTGAATATGGTTTTACACAAATGTGACAGAATGATCCAGTGGAAGAGAGAAAATGGATTTTGCCTCATTTCTTTTGAATTTTGCTATTATTCCTGAACAAGATTAAATCTGTCTTTTTCTGCATGGGCAATATGATATATTGCTTGTGAACACACATGAACACATGCTTAGCAAAGGCCACTGTGAGCATCAGTACTTTATCATATCAAGTATTTTACTTTATCTCCTAGTTTTAATTTTACAGCTGAACAGAATCCCACAATGCCTTGACACATTATGAGTCTTTTCTAAGAGCTGTTTAATGTCTTGGTATCTGAGTGCTGTAAGACAAAAAGCTTATCTGTTTTGTTCAGGCAGAAGGTAGAAGAGAATGATTTAAGGGTTTTATGACTAAAAAAAATTTAATCCTAGTGAAAGGCTTTATCTGGAGGTTGTTTAGCACATTTCTCTGAATACTGGCAGTCTAATTTCTTCCAGAAAATTTCTGCTCATCTAGGACATTGCTTTGTTTCTGGTGCCTGGTATGACTGTGGGTATCCTGAGGTGCTTCTCACAGACACTTTCTGTGGGGGAAGAGACACACACAGCGCCCTGCAAGCTTGTCTTGAGTTAGCAAAGTGTTTTATGGGTGCACCAGACCCTCAGCTGAAGCTATCCTAAGAATCTGTAATATTGAATCTCTAGGTTCATTTATTGATAACATTAATATTTACATTGTGGGCTCTCACTTAAGGAAGGGCTTCACATTAATTATATCTTTGAACTGTCAGGCATATCTGTAGCTGTGATTTTTGAAGAATAACCTTTCCATCATTGAACTTTCTCAAGGACTCAAAGTTCTTTATTTTTTTGAAATTTTATGGAAGAATTAATATACCACCAAGTAAATAAGAAATATATTGTCTTAGCAAGTGCCAAGAGACACAGCTTTACCTAATAGTCGTATTTAAGATAATGGTATTTGCCTCATTATTCATGTGATCTGAATAATACATCATCATAATTTAAGCTTTATGCTGTTTAAATTAAACTTGAATTTACAAATTAAATAAACCTCTTGTCACTGTTTGCATTGCCACTGTTTTGACTTCTTGTACTGTAATAAACTGAGCAGACCTAAAGATCAACAACTTTGCTCTATAAACCAGTGCACTTAATGTTCCTTTAAGTGTAGATCAATGTCTTTCATTTCTCAGCTACCTGCATATCAAAAATACCTCTCAGCTGTCAGCTCACCTTCACCAAGGCAGTCTTCTCTCAAATGCCTTGTATATCCCAGGCAGACTCTGAAACTGAACCTCTAAATCAAAAGATAAAAGGAGGTGGATTAATCAATAAGGATGCTTTCATTTTCACTATTTTTTTCCCCAGGCTGAATGCCCAGACAGAACAATCAAATCAATCTAATCTAAACTGTACCGAGGCATATAAAGGCAATTTGACACAGATTCTGGTTTTCACATAGACAAGACAGTCTTGCTTTTTCTTCCTTTCTCTCTCTCTTGCTTTCTTTAAGTAGTCTTGATGTGGGATTTTCACTTTCTGGAGAAAATTATAAAATGCTTTCCCCCACCCATCTATTTTGTTGCTAAATAATTCCTTCTTTCAAAATGCTGTTCCATCACAGTGTTAGAATAAGACTTGCAGATTATAAAATTATTTAACTCAGTCATTGCTTAACAAGACTTGTTTTGGGAGGTTTATAAACCCAGTGATACTTAAAAAATGGTATATGCAAGCATATCACTTACATTCAAGTACTGGCAGAAAATTAGCAACTACAAGTGTCTCCCTGTGCACTGAATTGTCCTTAGACATGTTCTCAGAAATTTCTTCTTTTCTACATGAACTAATTATTGTCTCATTACCTAAAATTTGCAGCACAGGCAAAACTGAATTTCTCAGCTACATTTTGCTATTAAAATAATAAAATTTTCATTTTTAACTGGGAATGCAGCCAAATTGTTCCTAATATTCCAGGTGGTGTTTTCCTAGTTTGTTTTAGGGTTTCTGCCAAATCTCCCATTAACCATGAGCTTTTTTGGCCTATCACAGGATATGAAAATTATTTAGGGGAAAAAAAGGAGTATTTTAAAGAACTGATGAAAACTATGTGCAAAGGGGGTCCTGTTGATAAAGTATATTGGGATATCCAATAAATTTGGAGAGAATCCCTTAAACAAGTCAGATGTTATGAGTGAGGTACTTTAGTTCAGAAGAAAATATATACAGTCTTCTGATTTATTGGCATGAGGATAATTAATGAAGCAAAGAGGCAAGAATATGTCAAAAGATAAGAGGAATACTCAGTTCCCAAAGTCAGCTCTGTGCATATCTGGTGAGTCTCCTGTTGTCTGGGTGTTTTACCTCTTGATCGCATCTGGCAGTTCTTATATTAAAACCAGCTATGCTAACTTAAACAAGCAGAAAACTGGTTCAAAACAAATAAACTTAGGGGTTTTTGGATTTTTTTTTAACTTAGTAATTATTGAAACTCCTTGGCACAGAGTCTTATTAATGAGATCTGGAAACACAAATTTGAGGAGGAAATGAGAGTCAAGAGATACTAAACTCAAAGGTGAGATTCAGCCTGCAGGACAAGAGCTCCTTCATGGGCAGAGCCCTGAAAGCTGAGAAGGGAACTGGTGCTGGTAGATGGAAATACTCCTCAATAGTTTTCCCAAAATATTCAGGACTAGATGAATATTTGGCCATACCCATTATGGCTTATGTTAAGCTCTCTTTCTTTATGAACTTAAATTTAGAAGGAAAGCAAATCCAGCTCCATTTTGTTTTAATCTCTTATAATGAAATAAAACATAGTGTGGAACAGTATTTTTCTTTTAAATAAACATATTTCAGCTATTCAGATAGTATATAAAAGTCTTGTTTCCTTTGGCTAACACAGACAGATAGGTTTGCACACTGTTTACCGTAAAAAGTCATCATATAAAGCAAGAGAAAGCAGGCTGTGATAAATAGAAGTGACAATAAGTAGTATGTTTTATAATACTGGACCCATTATCTAAGTGAGTGCACATTTCCTATCTAAAGCATACAATATTTGCTTTTTGTCTCCCCAGAATAACTATCCACTGTGCTTGAGTGCCAGCCAGTGCAAAGTTTGGGCCAGGTTTGTTTTACAAACATAATGGAAGAAAACTGAGGGAAATAGATGTTCTTTAGGTAGCATGTATTTTGCCATCTCTGATGAGGGCAAGATTGAATCAACAAAACTGACAGCTGGAAGAGGACCTATTTTTTTTCTATTTTGTGGGACTGGCAATGACTATGGAACCCTAGAGTCAGTTCTCATGACTTCGGGCAGCGAATTAATTTACCAAGTCTGTGGAAAAATTGTTTAGAGTGTTAGCAATTTCTTCATAAAAGGGAATCCCCCTAACTTTAATCTGTTTTATGTGATATTAAATATGTCATATGAATATAGTTCCAGAAGTTTGTGATGTATTATAACAGCATTAATGCTGTTTTAATCTAGGCAGTTTATCATGATATAGTATCTCCCACTGCCATACTTACCTACTCTTCCCACCAATACTAGTTCTCTTCTTCTAATTTAGTGAAAACCCAAGACATTCAATTAGGAACTGGCATTATGGATTTGTCATATAAGTTCTGTTAATTACCTTTTATGGACCAAGACAGCACAACATTTATGTTGAGTACACTAAAAGCATTTAATAGTATACTTAAAGAACACTAATAGTTTGCTAACTGTGTTGTATGTTCTTAGAAAATGCAATTAGAAAATACATAACATTGGATCTGTCATGGAAAAGAACCATAATTCTCTTGTTATACCTTGTTCGTGTCAGATGCCATAGTAATTACATAATTTGACAATTACTTACTCTAACACATTATACACTTCCAATACATGTAATTTCTTTTGTGAGCAAGATAGCATTGCATAATTGTCAAGTGACCCCATGGAAAATTAATGAACAGATTAGTGTTACTAATCTTAATTATATATATACGGCTTTATTAAATGTACAAGGATAAAATTTCCCCAAACACCTAAGGGGTTTAGGATATAGATCCAATAAAAAAATTAAAGAAGGTTTTAGATAGAATCGTGGTCCCAAGAGACATTTGGTTGTATTTCTTTATTTTGGATGTACCCTCAGCACCTGTGGCTAGAATTCAGATTTTGCTCAATTTTTGGAGTGTCTAGTACATGTGTTAGAATTTATCTGCAGTCAGATGACAGATGCAGGGACAATCCAGTTACCCATTATTGAAATCACAACGTCAGGCAACTGAGGTGACCCAAAATCCTCATGGACGTAGTTATTGGAAATGGAAATGGGATTTGTGTATAACGTATTGACTGAACTTACCTCCAAAGGATGCATCAATGGTTGGAATTTGTCCTGAGTGTGAGTTTGGACTCAGATTGTTTTGTCATGGTTGGTGGGGACAGTTTCCCATTGACAAGGAGTTCTGTGAGCTGGGAGTGATCTGTTCATCCTACAGGGAAAGCATTGTTTAGGTCAGTGTTTCTTGCTTTACAGTACATATTTGATTCAAAGCCTTTTATTGTGGGAATGTGTTTAAATCAGTCCAATGAATTTTCTGTATAGTTGCAGAGGCGCATAGTGTTCAACAGTCAGTTCTTCTGGTCAGCATTGTAGGCACTTAGAAAATGCCAAAAGATACTACCTGATGCCAGCCTTTAACTGTTGAGTAAAAAAAAAAAACATAGCTTCATTTCTACTGCTGTAAGATTTTTAAAAGATGCATTGGTCATTACTAATGATGTTGCAATATTTTATTATAGGTTACATATGAAATTGCTGGTGCGATAGAAAAAAATAAAGATTCCCTTTCACAAAATCTCATATTTGTAATGAAAAGTAAGTAAATGCTTTTGTGGTTACTGTTGTTAGAAATCAAGATATTATGACTTTAATTTTCATTTTAGTTTTAAGAGATATTTATATATATTTTATTTCTAGTAAAAAAAAAACCACCCCTGTCTTTATCAAGTATTTGCATACAGTATTGTTTGAAATTTGCTCTAATTTAAAAGCTTTTAAATTCATGAACATAGAGCATCTTTATCATGTGATGTAAAGAAAAAGAAGATGTAATATGATCTGTGAGAATGACTTACAGAAGACAATGAGTATGAACTACAGCAAAAATAAAACTCAGAAAACAGGGGAAGGAAATTGGGCTCCCAAAATCCTAGAGGCAGCAGTGGGATGTACTCCACTGCTTGAGCGCCTTTCTAAAAGCAGTAACTTGTGGGCGTTCTTATGGTTTTTCAGTGAATAGATATAAATGTCCATTGAAATGCAAAATTAAATGCCTTTCAGTGTGCATGTTGCATAATTATGCCTAATAATAACAATGCAACCAAATAATGAATTAATAATCATAATTAATGATTCATAATTTGATTAATGAAAACCTCTATCATTTCCCTTTTCTGGAGAGGAAAAAACAAAACATTTTCCTCAGGGAAATACCTGTGTCACCCTGAGGTGTCATTTGTCATCTCTCCAACCACTGTAGGGTTTTTCACTTAATGTATTATATACTTATATTTCTTTCCTTAGAAATAGAGACCTCCTGTTAAAATTTATTTCATTTTAGGAATTTTACTGTAAAATTAGGCAAGCACCCTAGTAAAATTATTGATGCATTTTAGATGCAAAAAGTGTACATTCCGAATCAAGAAAGAAATGAAAGAAATTACCTTGAATATAAGCCCATTGATTGTAGTTTTAGAGATATTAAAGTTCTCACTACTTGGAACATAGATGATATTCTGCCAAAGAGCAGGTATGATAACTTCCAGTATGTTTGATGAGAGAGCATTTTTCCATTTTCTCACATAATCCCTTTTTGCACTTTCATTGCTGTTATGTGTAATCAGCTATGTAACTGTTAAAAAGCAAGAACGGGGGATACATATAAAGAGATTGGATATAAAAAGTTTCATATGGTGAGGGTGAGTATATATACAGCTGAGGAGTAATAATAATAATAATAATAATAATAATAACAACAATAAATTCTGCTAGAATATTTAAAAACATGTAAGTCATTTAAGGGCTAAGTGCCTTCTTTTTTAGTGACTTAGGCTTAAAACCTGTTGATTATCAGTGACATATTTCCTTTGGAGTCAGTTTCAAAAGTTGTGTAATGTCTAACTTAAGTGCATGCTTCCTTTGGTTTTCATTGATTTCATTTCCTCAATCTAAACTTTAACTATAATTACATTAAAGTAATTTGTATATATGTGTAGGAATGTGGAACATACCTGCCTGAAAAGTATCAGAAGAAACTTTTGACATAGGATGTATCTGTTTTAATTTGAAAGACATAATTTCTATGCCTGTCCTAATCCTGCTTATTACATTTTAAACATATTATGCCCACTGATTGTGCTGAAATAATTTCAATTATCTGTTTCCATATCTACCTCATAAATTTAATGTTCTTGTTAAGTAAGGAATAGCAACCTCCACAGAAAAAGAGAAACAAATCTATTGTATTTATCGTATAGTAAGAAACCTGTAAGCATTTATTAAAGAGCAAATTGAAGATTTTTGCCTGCTAAGCTATTGTTTATGATGCTTATCCCATTCATCTTTCTGTGTTTTTTGTTTGTTCATATGATGTATGTGATCACAATGCCAGTTTGCTAGCTCTTAAAAAAAATTAATCGGAATTCAGCGTGGTTAAGGATGTATCACCCAATGAGTTCTTAACACTTATTGATACTGTGGCAGTACAAGCAGCATGTAATTATCATGTTCATCTTAAAAACCCTGTGGCCATAAAGGATAATTAGAATGAAATTTGGAGAAAGCATACTATCTGTCTTAAAATTCACTTTTTTTTTGTTTAAAAGCACCTCCTGGAAGCATATGTACAAGTAATAATATATCTGTATGCCATTGTCTTTTTTCTATAAATGTTTTTAAGTGTGATCTTGATATAGAGAAACCAAATTTTCTACAGTTCTGTTCTTTGCATTGCCTTTTTTTATATCCCTGCTCATGTTTTGTGTATATATAATTCAGTGCAATGAGTGTGTATAATTTATTTCTGTCAAGTGCCTTGATTGTTTCTAAATATTACATCTTAGGAAATTGTGCAGAACTCATTTCTTACATTGCTTTAATAGATGGATAAATTGGGAATCTGTAATGGAACAAAATTCAGAGGTGATGATCCCATAAGTAATTAAGTTTAGACAGATCAGTCTGAAGGGTTTTGGTTTATGCCCTCTATTGGTTCAGCGCAGGACCTGAATATGTTAAAAATAGTGTTACTATTTTCAGACATTGAATTTCTTTGATAACTTTGATAATGCTCATTTTTTTTATTTTTCCATTTGTTTCCATTTTTCCATTTATTTTTCCATTTGTTTTATTTAATTCTCTTCTATTGTGTGTATTTTTACTGAAAAACACCATAAATATAATTTTTTAACTTATATTTTATCTTCATGCATTTCTTTCTCTTTTTTTATTTCCAGCTAGTGAAAATGTTGTCATCAATCAATTGTTCCAGTCCAAACTGACGCAAACAGGATCACTTGTTCCTCCTTATCATTCCCTTAAAATCAAAGGTTGTAAAGCAGCTTTGCTCAGTAAAAAACCATCTGTAGCCTGTGCAAGTGGAGAAGCAAAGAAGTATATTGAACTCAGCAAGGTAAGAATTTAGGATTCTTTCTGCTGTTGGCTCCTTTTTCTGTTATTTTGTCATTTCTGAGATCATCTTGTTCTCTGCTTCATTCTCTGTAGTCATTACGTTATTAAAATAATTTAGTACTTAATCCCAACAATAAAGCAGCAACAGTGAGAAAAGTTTCTAATTTACGAACACTAATAATTCTGGTTCAGAAATCTCTTTCTTGGACTCTTTGAACAGAAGGTCAAACAAGATGATGAGGTCCTTCAAGTCTGAATCATTTCAGGATTGCCTGGTTCCAGGGCTTACTAGGACTCAATGCAGTCTTACCAATTTTTGGTTGTATAGGAACACTTCATTTTTTTTCTCCTTGAAAGGCTTTATGGTGAATAGTTGAGTAAATTCAGACATAGGAAGTGTAAAAGTGAAATCTTAATGTTCTTATTATGTCATAACAAGAAGATTTCTGGTTTCATATGAAGATCAAATGTAAATTTTGGCCACCATTGTTATTTTAAATGGTGTTTTATAGTAAATTTTCCCAGTCAATTTTAAATCAGATCAAATATGCCCTATTTCTAAACTTACTTATTTTCCCGCTAAGTCAGACAAAAAAGTTAAAAGAAAAACCCAAACAAGCATCATCCATAAACCATAAACAAAAGCAAAAAAAGAGAGGAGCAGGAGAGAAACTTTGAAGATTATCAGAAAATTAATTGTTCATGTCACATGGAACATCTCTCTTGAAAAGAAATAATGTCATTTAGTGAGTTAATTCATGACAGAGCTTTGGAATTTATCCTTCTAGAAAAGAAGCATGCACTTCTCACAATACATCAGCTGCCTCACCAGGCTTCCTGAATCTTACAACTCTATTTTTGGTTTACAGCTGCATAAAATTGATTCTGTCATGGGATTAAGGAGCCTGCACTCATGTGTCATTGTGGAAGGCTTTAGCAATGGGACTTTCCTTATAGTCCCTGTGCTGATAACAGCATAATTCCTGACTACTGTTCTTGTCAGTAATCTCTGTGGAAAAACTTAAATTGAAGTGAATGGTGTTGGTTTAAGGCTATATTTAGCGAACAGCTGAGGCCTTAAAAGGTGCCTTTAGGTGCCTTTCCACTGTAGTAACAGCTTCCTAAAGGAGGCTTCCTAAGGATGTGACAAAGATCCTAGTCCCATACATGGGAGGAAGTATGAAAAACATATCTAAGTTAAAAACCAGGGCAAAACACTGTGCAGTTGGGATCTCTGAAATTATGCTGGTTTTGACATGTCCAGAATTGCTTTTAACCTTTAGTTAGTCTCTTGAGAGACAGAAGACATTCAATTCCTTTGGGAAGCATAATATCTGAAGTCAGAAATTTCAGATTCAGTGAGAATGCTGTAAACCTTTCGGCATTAGTTGGAAAGTGGGAAGAACATCATCCTCAATCTGTCTGCAGAGACAAGGATGGCTTTGTTTTTCAAGCACAGGCTTTGAGAGCAGCTGTGCAGGTGAGACAGAACACTTTGTCGATACTAAATTGACTGAATTTGAGCAAGGTACTGTGCTGCCCTGCAGGACTGGAGCAGAACTTTAGGAATCTAAGCTGTTCCATTGGCAAAAAGCAACACTTGTTTTTTTGGAATAGGCACTTGTTGCAGGACCTGGAAGTAGGTAAGTTGTTAAATTCTGTTGTGGAGCAAGCCCATATCTGTAACTGTGCAGTCCCAAATAACTCCTTCCCTTCTTCAATATAGCCTTGAAAATATGCTGTGGTGGACTGAAATAATATTTGGTTTGTTCTTTTCTTTACTGCAATTGCAAATGCAATGTAAGGGCCTTTTTCTTGTCAGCTTTAAATTTAAATTATTATGAGTTGGAAAATCATAACCACTGAATTTTAATTGGAGTTTGTTCAGAGGTTAATAGCAATAAAGAGAAAAAAAATAGAATAGAGGAGGGAGAGAAGGAGGGACATTAAGGCAAAAATTATTAACCAGCGACTGACATTCATTTATATCTGGAGTCTGAGTCACAACATACATCATACTGTAGGCAGTAGGAATCACGAAATGGGAGGTACACATGGTGCTGTATATGGGCAGTAACTAGGCTCCACCATATCCAGGGAAGGGAATTAGAGAAAGTTAAAGTCAAATAGGATTTTGATGTGAGTCCTCTCCTCTTTCATCTTGTCACTGCAATCCTGGCTAAATGCTTGGTTATATAATTGTAAATTTCTCTACATACGGCCATGTATTTGTTTACCTTTCCATAAATTACTCTTAATGCTGAGCGTGCTGGCACAGCAAGGACACCTCTTTGAACTAGCATGGTAGGATGCAAGACAACAATGCATCCATTCGAAGGCACACATGAACAGATCTTTTAACTGGCCAGAAATTTGGGGCACATAAAGAGTCATAGGAATCTGAGGATGCCAGCTCAAGCCTCTGTGACTTATAAAGATCATGTGGCCTTTTCAAAAAAAATGATATCTTCATGGAGACTCACACAACTCTTGCTCACATCAATCTTGCTCCCTTGTTTTTCTCTAATCTTTTCCTAGTGCATATTTTGGCTCTGTTGTCTTCCCCTCATTTACTTTGGAAGAATTGGTATGTTTCAGAGTTTATACAGCAAAAGTCTTTAGATATTTTTAGGAGATTTTTAGCTTCTTAACAGAGATTTCAAATATACATATATGTTGGGTTTTTTCTATAGATTAGAGGTGCAAGATATTCCAATGTAAAGCTGAATATTACAGGGCAGTAAAGAGGTGCAGCTTGTGTGATATAGCCTTTTTCCTTAGCCCGTAGCTTAAGATTAAAAATGTACAAGTTTTGAGAGTTTGACTTAAATTTATTTTTTGCCTTTGTCTTTTGTTTCATTTTTCATTTGTTTTCTCTTGCTCATTCTGAAACAATTTTTTCTTTCCCATTGGAAGTCATATGTAACATGGGAGAGCAAGTAGGAAGTGTTGTTCTTAGATCTCCCACTAAGTCAAGAAACAATCTTGAACTATTGATTTAAATATTGAGAGGAAGAGGTGACACCATTATCCATAAGATTCTATTTTGGTTATATTCCTCGGTTATTTTTAAACTTTACTGAAAAGTGTCATTGGCATGCTAGTGGTCCTTTTTATGAGAGAAGCTGGAACAAGCAGATCTTTTTTACTTTTTAGTTTTGAAGCTAAGGGGGAATTTGCCTTTAAAATCTTATTGCATCCTAGTAAGTGAAATAAAAAAGTGCTCCAAAGTTTAGCATGGTGAGTAAAAAATTGCTTGCACTATAATATTTTTAATGGTATTTGGCTTGAGTGGGCCAAGCTTAGAAGATGTAAGCTTTTTTGATAAAACTGGAAAAAGCAGTAGGCCAGAATATGCTGACTCAATAGAAAGGGGTTTTTATGGGGTAAGTGGACTGAAGAAAGGCAATGGAGACACAGAGGTAAAAAGGTTGTCATTGATAAGGGGGTTTAAATCTCACAGCTTTGCCAAACCCTGGAATGCAATAATTTTGCCAGCCTTTCTGTAGAAAGTTTAACAAAAGACCCTAAGTTCTGGGACCACTTTTAGTATGATTATTTCCATTTCAGTCTCAAAGATAGGAAGTAGAGCAGTGAAAAATAAACTAGTTTTCCCCTCCCAATTCTGGTGGTAACATTGGTTCTAATGAGATAGGAAGTTGTTAATAATTTATGTCCCGAATTGGTGAAAATGTATTAGAAAAGAGAAGTTTAACTGTGTTTTCATGTGCAAGAAGAAATTAGAAGATTTAAAAAAAATATTTGTATTATTAAATACCTGTCAAAGGCACAAGGCACCTTCTTACAGATTTACAGAATTAGGCTGCTTCTAGACTCTATGGGATACTAAGTGCACAAGTCCTACTTCTGCCACAGACTTCTGAAACATATTGATTTGCCCAATTATTTGTAAAAGGTGTATTATCATTATAATGTATGTAGCTGCTTTTGAAATCAAAACTTACCAATCATGGCTCAGCAAATACCTGAGGATATTTATCCACTTCCCATTTCTTTCTGAAACTCAATCCTTGTCTATGGCACAGCGTTTGTACAAATTTTTGCCTTCGTTAGTCAACTGCAACAATGACAATAAAGGTCTACTGCTCATCTTGAGATAAAATTGTTGAGTGTGTGCTTTTCTCTTCCACAGCTGTTGAAAAAGAAAGGAACATCCTCATTTCTCCAGAGACTGGAACGAGGGGGCCCAACCACTGTGGCAGTACAGCTCAGGGTCAGTGAATATCTTATGGACAGAAATTTGCAAAAGAATCTCCAGGTGTTTTAAAAGCAGGATTACCCTCTGCAGATTGCTACAGAAGAAAGAAAAATCTTATGTTTGAAGGAGCGACTTGCATGACCTGGTCAACCCTTTTGAGAAAATAATGTTAAAAAGTTAGGAAGAGCATATGTATTGAACAATTGTCTTCGCTGCATAAGAATGATTGATAATTGCTGTTTTGTTGGTTTGTTTTTTTCTCCAGAAATCACTTGCAGATATTATTGGGAAGCTGCAGAATTGCACACCACATTGCGTTCATTGTATAAAGCCTAATAACTCCAAGTTGCCAGATACCTTTGATCATTTTTATGTGTCCGCTCAGCTGCAGTATATTGGTGTCTTAGACATGATCAAAATTATCCGACATGGGTATCCAGTACGTCTCTCTTTCGCAGACTTCTTGTCAAGGTAAGTTCTTTCAAGTTTCATAAAACCTTCTTTCTTACCTACACTACAAAGCCTTCTGTCATGTTCTGGTAGGGCTTGCCATGTTGTTTTGCTTATGTGTCTTTCAGACTTTTTTCAGAGAAAATCTTGTCTGACTGCAAGGGGTATAGGCCTGTTACTTTTTAATTGAACAAATAATGAACTTTGGAAATATATTTATAAGTTGATAAATTTATAAAATTTATATTGATATGTAGAAATATATTTATAAATATCATCCAAAAAGTTAAGTTTTAAAAGTATGACCTCAGAAAGGAGGCCTTTTTTTACAATTTATGCTATTTGTATGATTTAAGATATATGAAATATTGTATATTATGTGCAGATAATTAAAAAGGAGATGGAGAATAATCTAATTTTTCAGCTTTCTAGGTGTAGATGTCATGGGTTCAATTTTTGTATTTCATAGGCTATGATTTGTTTATGCCTGGTCATGAGGTACTAATGCTCATAACCACAACTCCATTTTTGTTATACTTAGAAATCGGTGACATATAGAATTAATGCGAAACGACAAAAAGGTCTGCTTCTGTTAGAGGGCAAACTTTTGTTCCCCATTCCCAGTTCAGTATTGGGGTTTTGGGTCACTTAATTCTTAAAAGATTCAGGAAAGAAAGAGGGTTGTCTTGCCCAAGAACTGTTTGTTTAGCAGCCTCATGTACTCAAGACAAGTTCCAATCCCTTTGATTGATGTATATCAACCAGTCATGATCTGCCCTTTATTATTTTACTTCTGAAAAACAGCATTAGCTGCTTACACATAAGTTTGAGTTGTCTTGGAAAAAGTTGTGGATATTAAATTACTGCTTGGGCAGAAAGTTTTTTTCTCTGTTAATACTCAAACAGTGAGGAATATAAGAGTTTATAATTCTATCTCTTTCACAAATAAACCATCTGTGCCCTACTACAATATCCATCCTCAAATGTGAATCAAGCTGGGCAGGCTGGTTGAGGAGAAGATGCACATAATGGGAGATTTGGGAAAGCTTTCATGTTCTGAGTTTGTATGGGCAATCTCTGCTGTAGGTTTTTTTTCAGCCAATAGGCTGCAGGTAATAAAGAAATTATGCATTCAGAGATTATGAGTTACCTTTTCAAAATGTTTCCTAAAAATCTTCATTTGTGCTACATCTCTATATTGCCTTGGTAACTGAACAGGATGTTTTTAGAAACCAGATAATTAGTTTTGGTGATTTTTTTTGTTAACTGTATTGGTTTTGTTGGCTGTTCAGCCATACTCTGGTCTTCTCGTACTATTCATTGATTGGAATGAGAAATGATTTTGTCATACTTCCATATAGGCTTGCACACCTGAACCTGATGGAGTTTCTCACCTTTCAAATTCTTATTTCCTTTGCTGTCAAACTGGTATTCTGAAGAGAATTTGTGGCCCTAATCCCAACCTGAATTCCCAAAAGATAGGAAATTCTATCCTCCCTCACCATCCCTGCATTTACTTTTTGGATCTTCATTATCTTATAGGTAATGGGGTCAGAATTCAAAATAGCTATTAATTAAAAATTAAAACACTTTATTTTCTGCAAGTTTACAAGAATAAAGTATGTTTGAAGTAGGAGACTTTGTGGCAAAGGAATGGAATGTTGGAAAACCTATTTTCTATCACCAGACAGTAGCAGTTCATTCTTAATTGGATGAATTTGAACAAATTTCTACTGCTATCTAATTAGGGATTAATAGACTTGTATTTAACCTATTTATGAGTTCCATTTGAACTCCTACAATGGCTTAAGAGAGAGGTAGATAAAGAAATGTCATATTTTGCAAGACTATATCTTCCTGGGCTACCAAGCTTAATCATTTTTTCTGTTGCTATCTTTTTGGATTTACTGGTTCTGCTTCTGTCTTATCAAAGTAAAAGTTGCCAGCTGTGAGGTGAACCCCTCAATCATCAAAGTTTGCTGATCAGAAGAGAAATCTTCTCATTTAAGTGGAGAATATTCTCATTTAATAAGTGGAACTTCTCATTTTTAAATGGAAGCTGTGACACTTCTTCTCAATGAATATATAATAAAATGAGAATTCATAACATCAGATGCTATTAAA
Source organism: Melozone crissalis (assembly GCF_028551555.1). Taxonomy (NCBI): domain Eukaryota; kingdom Metazoa; phylum Chordata; class Aves; order Passeriformes; family Passerellidae; genus Melozone; species Melozone crissalis. Next base: position 51,793,194 of record NW_026535791.1, on the reverse strand, counting down.
TCCTGTTAAAGTAGGATAATTAAGAAATCATATATGTGATTTCAGCAGATTTACCAACTCCAGATGTAGTGTTTCTGCTGCATTTACCTGCAGAGTTGGCTCAATTTCTAAAGCTCTGTGAGCAGAGAGACAGGGATCATTTTTACTTCAACTTAAAAACAGAAAACCTTGAGTAACACACATTTTACACTCCTGGAAAAGTTTGGCCATCCATATATTTTGCTCATCATCTTCAGAATGGTTCTCAGTGGACTATTGTTCTAAATTCTAGCTTTGCTTTTTAAGTCAAGACAGTGGCACAAACAAATTTTTAAAGTGTTTAAAGTTTCCAATTTGCAGTCTAAATTGTACACATAGGTAAAGTATCCTCAAATATATTTTTTCTTGAAAGAAAGAAAATAGTAAAGTAGCCATGGAATTAGCAACTGTCTGCACATTGCTGTTTCTTTTCAATGTTTTGATATCTTATTTAAAATTATTTCTGATTTAAAATAATTCTCATTTAAAATATATCTAATCTAGAATAATATATACAAAAAGCCTGTTAGTAGAAACAGTAATTTATTTTGGTTTTTGTAGTTGGTGCCATGGAACAGAAAAAGTATCAAGTGTTTGCACTGTTTCCAGTGCAGAACAATAGGGCTCAGAAACTCTGGGGCACAGACAGAGCCTCGTTATACAAGGTTAATATCTAGAATCTAATCTCTTTGCATCAATTAATAAAATGGATCCTGGTTGACTTTTGTGTCATTCACCACATGTGGTGCTCAAGGAAGACATGCAAAAGCCATTTTGAATATAAATTTTTAAAAGTAACTATAGTGATCAAAGACCCATGAGGTGACCTCAGCAAAATACAAGAATACAGCTGTTCAGGGATGTTCAGGTAAAAATGAGGTACTAAGAGGCTTTATTTCACTCTCTCTGAAAAATATTATTTTGGCAGCATCCTCCTCCACAAACACTCCATGTTCTCTAAATTGAAATAGAAATTAAAATAATTCCTTCTTTCTACTTTAATGTTGTTCACCAAGTTTCTAAACTCTACACAGTTTCTTTCTCTGTCTGTATTTCAGTTTCCTTGCCCAAGGAAGAATTTATGCACTACTAACTCAGAAACTGAGGTTCACATGGCCGCGGTTTCTTGTGTCTGGGACATGTGGAGACTGCAAGGTCCAGTTTCTCAGGTCCTTAAAGGAGGCATCTGTGCTTTTACACAGCTCCTTAAATGAGCCTTCCCTGACAGTTTACAGGAAACACTCAGAGCTGTTGAAGCTCAGGATAACCTCTGTGGATTATTGGAACTGATAAGCAATTTGAGCCTTTCACTTAGCAGATAAGAACAGTAGGATTTCTTTGGCAAAAATCATGTTGTTCAGAAAGCTCAAATTCTAGTGTCTTGTTCCCTGCATTCATTTCTGCACTTTTTAAGTGTTTCTTGGAATTTCATTACTGTCTCTCAGGTTTCTAGATGTCTTTCCAGGGTTTAATTCTATCAATTTATCCTTGTGTTTTCCATCATGGAGGTCCCATCCTGCCTTCTGTTGCTGCTCAAGAAAGAGCAGAGAAAATTTCATAGTCTGAAAGAGAACATGAAGGCTGTATGTAGAGACATTTCTTACGGAATGGTGGCAAGAAGAGATAAGTCACTAGAATGTTATGATTTACTATTTCTAACAATATTTTAAATTTTTTTAAATTGCACCAATCTAATCTTTAGTTTTACCTAGGCTAATGCAGCTATGAAGCTTCATAAGTAGTTATTTATCCTGTTAAGACAGTGTCAGATGCTGGTTTGGAGGTACAATGTCATGGCTCCTTCTTTCTCATCCTCCTCCTCCTTGTCCTCTTTTCCCTTCCTCTTTCTTCCCCATTTTCTCTTTTTCTCCTTCTTCTTCCTCCTTTCTTAATCTAACCTTGTTCTCCTGCATGAGTAAGGTAAAAATATCAAAATCACCAACTGTAAGTTTATTTTAAAAAAGGAAATAAAGAGTTAACATTCTGATGATTTTTTGGTTTAAAAGTAACTTCAAAAGATGGCAAAGCATCCATTTTAATAGGCAATATTAGGAAGGAAAAATATGAAACACAATGATAATGGATTCTTATGGTAATCATAGCTGTGAGGGTGAAACAAGTATGTTCAGAGATTGTTCTAATTACAGGTTTTCCTCTGATTTTGGTATGAAGTCCTTAATTTTTTCTTCAAGCTGCACTAAACTGCAGATCCTGAATTCTGTATTTCTAGTCAGGGCAGCATTCATTGATAATGAAATGCCCCAATATTGGTCTTTACATCAAAACTTTAGTGCTTCAGAGTACTAAATCATTATTAACTCTTTCAAGTAACTGACTTTGCTAAGAGATCATTCTGAAGAGACATCTTGTTTTCTCAAGAAAGTTTATGTTAATGCTGATATCATTGCTTTGTCAAGTACTGTCTGTCCTTTTCCTATAAAGCCCTTTTTAATAGCTGTTGTAATATTTTTACCAAATTTATGCTATTAGCTGATGATGTCTTGCACAGATGTGTTGTTTATGTTTGTAAATCATTTCCATGAGTCATCATTGTATATCTATACTCCCTTCGTCCAGAAGCATTTTGTTGTTGACTTTTTTTTCTCTTTCTTTCCCCTCTCCTTTCCCTCTTGAAAGCAGGGAAGTTATAATGTTTTATAACATATAAATTTTGAATTTAAAAAGTCAGCAGAACATTCCAGACTCTCACGAGTAAGTTAGGGCATTAGTGAGAATGATCTACAAAGCAGATTGCAAAGTGATGGGCCATCATCACACTGGCCCTTTCAGCTTTATTGTCTGCTATGCAGCATCAGTAATCTCATAGACCACTACATTGATATGTGCCATGATACCTTAAATCTTTGCAAGGAGAGCAAGAGGCAATCTGACTGCTGCAACAAAAGCCGTATTTCATTAAAGAAGATGTAATGATGTCAATTTATATCAAATGGCAGTCTTGCCACTGTGGAGTTTGTTCTTTCAGACCTAGATCTGGAAGTGATATTTCTGATTGAGGGTAATCATTTTTATTTGTCTTTCTTTCAGAATGCAGGCAAAGGTGAGTAAATGAAGTGTCTTAAAGTCATCAGTTTTGAGGGCACTTTTAACACAAATTCATAAACCTGGTAATGACCAGCTTCCCATGAGGAGTGAAGGTCATCCTTGAAGTTTAAAACTGTGATTTATGTGTCTGTGATTAAGTGTCTGTGTCCTTGGCAATTTTGGTAATTACTATAGAATCATAGAATGGTTTGGATTGGAAGGGATCTTAAAGATCGTGTTGCTCCAAATGACCTTCCGTGGACACCTTCCACTATACAAGCTGCTCAGAGCCACATCTAACCTCTCCTTGGACACTTCCAGGCATAAGGCACCCACAGCTTTTCTGAGCAACCTATTCCAGTGCCTTTCCAATGCCACAGCAAAGAATTTCATCCTAATATCTAATTTAAACCTGTCTTATTTCAGTTTAAAGCCATTCACCCTTGTGTTATAATTTCCGGGCCTTTTCAAAAGTCCCCCTCTGACTTTCCTGTAGGCCACCTTTAGGTACTGGGAGGCCACAGTAAGATCACTCCAGAGCCTTTTCCTCTCCAGGGTGAGCAAACCCATCTCCCTCAGCCTGTTTCCATTGAAGAGGTGCTCCAGCTCTCTGAATGTCTTCCTGGCCCTCCTCAGGCCTTGTTCCAACAAGTCAATGTCTGGCTTGTTCTGAGGACCCCAGAGCTGGACACAGCCCCCCAGAAGGGGAATCGCAAGGGCAGAGTAGAGGGGCAGGATCACTTCCCTTGACCTGCTGGTCACACTTTTTTTGATGCAACCCAGGATACTGTTGGCTTTCTGGACTACAAATGCACATTGCCAGCCTCTCGTCCACCAGCACCCCAAAAAATGCACTTGGATAAAGAAGTGTCACTGGTTAACCCCAGCTGGCAGCTCAATCCCTCGTGGCTACTGGCTCATTCCTTCCTCAGTAGGGTGGGGGAGACAATTAGGAGAGAAGTCAGAAAACTCCTTTGTTGAAATAAATACAATTGAATAGAGAAACCAATAAATTAAAAATAAGGAACTCATTTTCTACTTCCCATTGGCAGACAGGAAAGTATTTAATCATTAATACTGGTGACTTGGGAAGGCAAACACCATCACTCTGAAAGTCCCTTCTACCTTTTTCTACCCTCAGCTTTTATTTTTTCTTTCCCTTTCACCAACCTTTTGGATAGGGAAACCCAGTTTAGGATAATTTACAGCATGCAGAGTTACTATAAATTACTAATTCCTCATTAAACCTTACTGGTAGGGATTGATTATACTGTAGGAGATGACCAGAACCCAGAATGCTCTGGCAGTCTCCCTGACAAGCCTAGAATTGGTGTAAATCACCCTGGGGAATTTCTGAGGTGTAACTAGATATTTGGGACTGTCTTAAGGGCTGCAGACCGTTTCAAATCTACTTGTACAATGTGATAGTGTAGTGAGAGTTACCAAGCTACTCATATTATGGAAAAACAAAATAGCTCTTTCCACACAGTCTGACTGTTGATGGAATCTTCTGGTTTACCCCTTTGGAGTTGTTTTTTTGTGTCCATTTAGCTTGCTTGCCCCATTATGCCCATTAGATCCTTTTTGATATGTTAAAAACAAGAAATGCACAAGGTAACTTCATATGCCCGTGGTGACTTGCCTAATTAACTACGACTTAATTTGTATGGTGTAAAGAAAAGTGATCACTTTTGAGATGGGATTCAACTGATTACTCTTAGGCTTATCCATTTTAGCAGCTATTTTCCAGAATCAGTGTAACTCCATTCTATGGCAAGGTAATGAATTAATGCTTTGTAACAGGCTCTAAAAAAATCAGAGAACAACATTTTGGAGACAAGACAGATGCAGTTTTTGAAGCTATACCATGGCATCATCAGTTCTCTTGCCCACAGAATTCCTCTCATAAATACAAAGTGTCAGTGCTTACATTACATGTCACAGAGTTTGGACTGTGAGTATGGTAAAGCTGCTGATGTTTCTGGGGCTTAGGGAGAGTGCACAAATGACTGACTTATAAGAGAAAAGAGTTTCCCTTTTGACTGGAGTTTTCAGTGGAAGACTAGACACCTGACTTTATTTAGAAGGCATCTAGCTATATTCTGAAAGCAAAAATAAATATCAGCATTGTTTGCTCGGGCATCTTCAGAAGCTTACAATGCAAGCCTCATTTGCTAAAGCAATTACAAATGTGTAAATGTGTGTAAACAATTGAAGCCAGTTGAATTATTCATATCTGTCATACACTTAACATTTCTACAAGACTGACAAGAAAAGGGGTCCCTTGAGCAGGAGGATGTAATTAGGTCATTAAATAGCCAGATACAGGGAAATACAGATGACATGGCCAGTTAAGTCAGATGGCTCCTAACTTTCAAATGTTTGATGTGCAATCTGAATAACCTTCAGCATTATGTATATTACATTTAGTATAGAATGCATAAAATTGAATGAAGTTTTTGCAGAGTCTGTTGTTTTGTGCAATAGAGAATGTCCCAGTTTTTGGGCTGTTTCAGTGAGAATATCATTGTATTGTTCTCCCTCCAATATTCGGTGCATACAACTACATTAATTTCTTTAGGCAATCATAGATCTGTTGGGCACACGCAAGTATAATTCTGGCTGAACTGTTTCAGCAGTTCTTGTGGTTTTCTTTATTTTAACTTCAAGATCTGTGAAGTTTTAAAATATTTATTTAATTTCTAGATTAATGTGCCACCCTTGGTACTTCTGCTTTTCACTAGCTGTTGACATTTCTTATCAATCAGATTTAACAAAATGTTTATTAGATCACTAAATAACCCTTACAATCCTTACAAAAATATATGCATGTTTTACATCTGTGAATTTTAAAGCTTGTGCTATTTCTAAACATGGAGAAATACCTACCACAGCTCTGAATTTCCTCTAAAAGCATGGGTTATAAAAATAGATAGAATTATATTTGTACACAAATAAGTGTAATGAAAGTTCTTGACCCATATCTCACAAACTGAGTTCAATGTGCCTATAACAGGCAGCTAATAACTTTATTTCAGAACCTTAAGGTTCCAACAAAAATCTTTATTGAGTACTTCATAATTTGCTGACATCACATAATGACAAAGATAATGGACATAGATTTATGTGTGGTAGTAAGAAATTCAGTTAAATGCCTGCCATAGAAATAAACCTTTTAAAATATTATCAACCACTAATATTCTCACTAATCTTTATACATTGAAACTCTTCTAAAGAAATGCTTATTAGAATTACTGACCTCTTAAATTAATACAGCATATATTTAAAGTAAATATTTTAAAGAAGTAAGTGTGTAACACATTAGTTTATATGCAGGAACTTTGAATTATCAGATTAAGGTGCAAATTGTCACATAGATAAATTTTACTGTACAGTTTTAAAAAATTCCTTGTTATTTGTTGCTTAATTAAATATGTCTGCATGGTTTCACTGTCTAGAAAAATATTAGTTGATCTTGAGTGCTGCTTTTTTATGGTTGTAGGACTTGTATAGGTCATAGGACTCGTATAGATGCAGTCCAGCTGCCTCACACTCAAAAACAACTGTGACCCTCCTGCTGTTTCTTCTTTCCATGGCTCTGCAGCTGTTAAATTCTTTCCATTCAACTCAGATATTCAGGGCACCCTTTTTCTCCTGATCCATGTCTTTATATTCTTTACAACCATTTCATCTTCAGCAGCAGAACCTGGAATGACACTTCCTAAAGCTAGATTTCCTAGTCAGGCTGAATAATAATAGGCAGTTTATCCTGGTGATATCTGAGAGCAAACACAAAATCCTATGCAAGCATGCACATGAAATCCTTTCATGCATCTTAATCACTGCCTCTTACTTTGCTTTCTTGTTTAGACCAATGTGGTGTTAATTTACCATCATCTGTTTCAGCAGAGTTGCTCCAGCTGTATTGCACTCTCAATGAGAGGAGAATCTGGTCCACTCTTGCCACATGACCTTAGAATATCTTGAAAAATGATGCTTTTGTATGGTTTGTCTAACCATTATGCAATCCAGAGCCAGGAGAATCCCTGTTACCCAGACTGATAGTACTCACAGGGTGCAGAGGCACAAGGGAAGCTCCCACAGAAGAGAGCAGAAGTAGAGATGATCTCACAGAGAAGCTATTTTCCTGTATGGTTTAAAAAGGTCCAAAAATCCTTCCCCATAATCCTAATAAACGTTGTCTAAGCTACTAGTGAGTGTTGTGGGAAGGGTTTTATATGTTTCCATTCCTCTTTGGTTGAGTACTAGTTACACAGGAGAAAAAAAACCACCAAAAGGAATGAAGAAATAACGGATTATCTAGGTGGAACAGCAAATCTAATCCTATTTCTCTTTAATATCACAATTTCTGTTTGAGTCTGGTTTTACTTTCTGCTTCTGCAACATAAATCTTTCTCAGTATATTTCCCAATGAGCTGGGCAGTGCCTTCTTGGCAAACACTGAAGTGGCAATGTCACCAGGAAACCAAGCAGGAAAGTTGTACAAGCCCACTTCAGTGTTTCAATTGAAATTTTTATTTTGATGCCCTATTATCGTATGGCTGTGTCTGCAGAGGAAGTAAAGGAGCTTCAGTGGATGCCAGACACGCATCTTTGTGTTCAACAGAATCAAGTTAGCAGGTTAACAAAGAAATTTAAATTTATTACATAGCCCATATATTCTGTGTACAGTGAAGCATTTTGTGGCCCCTGTGCATGTTGGTGGGATGCCCAAGCATGGAGAGGTGGTTAGCTGTGGGGAAGACCTACCTAGCAAGAGCTAAAGGTAAACATTTGCTGAAATAGAGTCAGATGAATATGTTTGTATAGGTAATAGATCTGTTTGTTTGCTCAATGCCAGCATGTTTCTGAGACAATGTGTGATTTTTGACAACTTTTAAAGTAAATATGTTTTACATTGCTTTGTCAAGATGAAATGGGAATGTCAGCTTTAAGTAAGATGGTGCAAAAGTATTGTAAATCTTTGGCAAATCTTTAGCAGATATTGCAAATTCATATGTTGTATTTGCATAGTTGAATCCACTAATCCCAAGAGCTGAACTATAATTTATATTCTACTCACTATTCTGCTGCCACATTTTCTGAGATGAGGAAGCCTCTGCTTAATTACAGGAAGTATATGAATAAATAATCCAGGACTAAGACACACATATCTTCATTACTTCTTTTCTTCAGAAACTGAAATTCAGATGTCCAGAAAAGATTAAGGGTTTCAAAGCCTAATGCAAAAAACCCATAAAACCCAGGAAAAAATAATTCTTCCAATTCATTTCTTTATCATCTGTCATAAGGTAGTATCTTTATCTGAGAAATTTGTCTTACTTTTTATTCAGTTTCAATTAAAACATCCCAAATGGTCACTTCTGCAAAGGTGTTTTGATTCAGTGGATTTCATAGCCATGACCCTCCCTCAAAAGTCTGTACTGAGCTCTACATTGGCCCAGTGGCTGACTCACATTTGAGCCACTCTAAAATTTTGTTTTGAGGATTTTCTGAGTATTCTTCCAGCTTTATTTCTTAGTCCTAAATTTTGCTCTTTTATCTCAGTTGTGTGTCATTTATTGTCACTCTTGAGTATATTTTCCTTTTTTTCCAAAACACATTGAAGCATGCTGCATATTTCCCTATTACACCTTGTATAGGAAGTGAATTTTTAATTGTTGAAGTAAAAAAATCAGTATATTTTACCAGAAAAAAATCTAGAGGCATATATAGAAACCAGATAAATGTATGATAACTGGTCGGTTTGTTGTAAGATCACTTTTAGCATTATTTATTTTCCAAAATTGCTGTACTTTTATTTTTTTCACTTAATTCCTATTGGTCTACATATATAGTGATTTAAGACTGTTTCTTGATATCAATTAAGATATTAAAAAAATATTGCAGGCAGGTACTTTGAAGTTTTGGTTCATTGCCATATATATTACCAATTGTTTCAGGTACTTTGCACTTCATGCTCACATTTATAATATTCTGAATTATTTCTGTAAGTCTCTGTGAAGCAGCCTTGGTGCAAAATTTTTCATTTAAAGTGAACCTTATAATCTTATACTGAATTTTTGAAGTTCTACAAAAGAAGCCCCAAATGCAGTTTGTCTGATGTAATCTGTTATTTCTACAAACATTATTTTCTTCTTCACATCCAAAGATTTATTCTCTAAAAAAATTTGTATATGTGCCTTGGTTCTTAATATTTATGCTCTATAACAAGATATTTATGTCATATATATTGTACACAGATTGACAGAATTGCCTTTTTTTTCCTTGGAAATTATAATAATCTATTTCCTCTTTTCTAATTATCTGGAATTTCCCATGTTCCTCATATTTCAAAAATAATTAGGTTATTCCTTCAAGACAAAAAGAATATAACAGAGGGAAAAGGAATGCATGAATGAATTAATATTTATTCTTTACATAAAGGTAACATTAATCAAAATTCCATCCTATTCTTTGCTACTCACTGATTTTATAAGTTTTCTACTGAAAATTTTTCAGGCAATCCCTCTTCAGTAGATAGGCTCTCTGGATGTGTCAGCTTTCACTTGATGGACTTTTCAAATAAAACCTTACCTAACCCACTCTTCCTGTCCTCCCCAAATCCAAACAAACAAAAACTAAAAATCCTGAGTTATAAGCACACAGTGACAAGTTTGGCAAACAAAGTCCATTTCTTTCACATATTTCAGATGTCAAAAATTAATGATTGTCAAAGAGAAAATGAATATAGAAAGGGGAAAAGAGACAATTTACTGAGACAGCGCAACCTGAACCATTATGATGGCAATTTTTGCACTTCTTGTGGAAATATAGGACATAATTTAATTTTGATTGCTGCCTTTTATTCACTATCTTTTGAATAGATCTTTTTAAGTCATACCAGTTTACATTGGCAAACAGAGTACATTGTAGTAAGCAAAAAAAGAGAAAATTAAGCTACAAGATAATGAATTATACTGACAAGTGTGTCACTCATTTTTCCTTACATAAGTTGTGTTTGGATATTTAGAACTTAAAAGTACATAACTTATCACTCTTTTAAAGCAGTTACATGCCAGCCAAATGTGATTTTTATTTTTTAAGCAGCAAGACAAATACATGGAAAGAAGGATCTTCCTTCAGAAAAGATATGACTTGTGGAATTAGAAACTATCCTCTTAGTGAGAACATTGGATTGCAGTCAGTAGCTACCTCTAACTTTATTATTTTTTGTGTTTCTTTCTTAATTAGGCAAGAGAGAGACCTGAGAATAAGAGCAGCAAAACAACCAACCAATAAAAGTAGTTCTGTGGCTCCAGTTCAAAGACATCTTTTATCAAGCTATTGATTTGGAGCTGCTTGTTTTTCTGCCCTTTGTACTTGCTATGTGTTTTTCCTTTAGTGTCTTCTGTCACGTTGTGCTATTGAAATTGAGTCATGTTTATTCCAATGCTTAAAGATTTGCTGTGCATACAGAACTGGGAGTACAGCCCTGCAGCCCATTTGTGCACACTCTGTGTAAATCAAAGAGCGTGCTGAGCCTTAGAATATTGCTGTGGGTTACTGTGCCACAACCTGAACTGCAGAATATTCTGTCTTGGGGAAAAACAGCCTGCTGGATCTTGTCAGCTGTGCACTTAGGGAGGTGAGGGAGAAAATGATTAGATAACATCCTTATCTGTGAAGACCCAGGAGAATCGAGTTTTCCCTATTCACAAGCTATTGGCAGCAGTTTCTACTCCAAACAAACAAAAAATTTCCCTGATAGAGCACATCTTTCAGAAGCAAAGGAAGAGGTCAGAGCACATTTGTGCAACACCAGAGAATCCTGGCCAGTCTGTACATGCTCACAGTGCGAGCCTGTCTAGCCAGAATGTCTTTCTTCTGTTTATGCTTCTGAAAATGACAAGTTAGGACAAGGAGGGTGCTAAAGGAAAAAGCTGGGGAAAATGGATCTTCTCTCACACTGATGTCATGTGGATGGTGCTGGGGAGACTCTCCTTCACCCTGATAATTGTGTTCACTGTCTCAACTTGTAACTAGAACAGGTTTTGAATTTCCTTCCTAATCAACAGTACATCAGTCTTGGCATAGCAGTGGAGTTGTGTTGATTCAAATTAATCCTTTAGACCTCCCTGTTTTGTATTTTATTTTGGATCCCTTAGTGAATGAGTTGCTCTGGCTAGCCATGAAATAATGGGTTTTTTTTTTTTGCTTCCTGGCTATGAAGGAGATTCACTTTGTCTGATATTAGATGTCCAGGCTGGAGGCAAGAGCATGCTTATACTCAGTGGAAAGACGTGATGGTCTTACAGTGCACAGTTCATATGAGCTATTGCAAACACCAGTATTACAGTGAGGAATATGACACCAGAATACTCTATTCTACTGAATCTTAAGAAAGTCTAGGCAAGTGACTTGTCAAACCAAGTTTAGCTGAAATATATTTCACTTTTTTTAGCAAGGTAGCACTGAGTATGCTTTCTGAATTCCTTAGGATCCTCTGTATACATTCTGCATTATCTAGTGGGGGCAAAATGTGTGACCTGTCAGGTGGCAAGAAGCCTGGTACTTAATTGGGTGTGTTCATTCACTTCAGAGTAAACTAAGGCAGGAGTGCTAGGGGAAGAATTCTCTGTAAGGGAAAGTTTCTAAGACTCTCCTGTCTGCATTTTTCCAGAAGCAAGCCCCATTCTTGCAAGTAATTCAAGTTTATTTATACAAACCTGCACTGTAATTTCAGTATTCTTATTAATAATTTCTGTGATAGAATAAATTCTGAAAAGAATAAGTTATTTTGCTCATCTTGAGAATGATTAAATTTAGGATGATATTGAATTATTGTGTCTACATTGAAACACAAGGTCAATCCACAGTAAAAAAGTAACTGACACCCAAAAAAATATTTTGTATTTTGATAATAATGTCACACATGTAAGTTTTTATTTCTTCCTTTATATTTTAGCTTATTGTCAGTTTAAAGAAAAAGGGTTTTGTTTTTTCACTCATTTAAAACTAAGTACAGAAGAAATTATGTAAGTTTATGGTTGAACCATCCCTTCTGTCTAGAACAAATCTGGGCTCCCACCAACAGGTGTAGTCCTCTTGTCCCATCCATTCAGGAACTTCCATTAATTCCCTGGCATTGACATGGGTATATGCACAACTGGACTGAGAGCCAAATTGGGGCACTGTTGTGGTTGAAAAATAGCTGCAAACTTTGTTGTTTTGTTCTTTCTATCTTTATACAAGATGAAAATGGTTGGTAACAGATGGTTACACAGGACATAAAGGTACTTTCTAATTTTGGGGTGCTTAACCAGGATATTTGGACCAGTGACAGGAAAATAAGGAAGGTCTCTTAGACCCTCTGTTAGTTATTCTGCAGGATGAGTACCTCAGTCAGACAAGTATGCATAAAGGTGAGTTTCCTCTCAGGCACCCAAATGAAACCATCCAGTCTGGACTTCTCCTCAGAGTCCATCTGTGGCCAGTGGAGAAAGGCACCTCCAGAGGGCAATGTCTTCTCATTTTTTCAAGAGCATCTAGAATGCATAGAACATGTCACCCTGTGGAAAATACCTGCCTTCCCAGACTGTTTTGAGAACAAGGTGACTAACTCAGGCTAGGAGCACAGCTTTTCAGTGTCTAACATAGGGAAAGTAGATTGTCTTCCAAATGTCCTGCTGTGTTCACAGAGGAAGTTTATGGCAGACTTAAATTTCCATAGCTTCCTCTTTCTCTATTACCATAAGCCATCCTCCTTTTCTAAGCTAGAGCTTGCTTTAACAGATAGAAGAGGACTGTGAACTGTGATTAGACTTCCAGGATAATGTGATGGAATTTCAGAGACTTTAAAAGCTGGATGAAAATGGTGGATCATTTTTGTCTGGCATTCTGTATAATATAGATTGTAAGGAATATTTGGCTATCCTTGAATTCTTTCATTTGCATGTCTTTAAATAAAACTTGAGCCAAATGTAGAACTTCAACCTTTTAAATTTTAGTTTGTCTTTTTTTCAAGAGAGAAATATGTTTCTTTGGGTTTCTGCTGTAAGAGATTTCAGGCTGACCACTTTTGCAGTTACTTCTTCATGCATTGTGAGTCAATGCTTAGTCATGAATCTTCAGTCAGCAGTTGCTAAGCTTTCCAGCAGCTGTTTCTTTAACACCTCTGATTTCCCATGACTTCTAAGAAAAAACTGTTGATACAAGTAAGGAAACAAGGTGACCCCGGCCTTAATAGAAAGCTGCAAAATAAATGTCCTTGTGACCGTGCAGCTAGTGGAATATTGGGAAGGTGCTATCCCCAGTTTTCTAATGCTAATCTGGAGTGTGAGACTAAATAGAAGGATCTGTGGTGAGCATTTGGACCCTTCTTACCATCATTCCTGCAAACGGTTCCTGGGCACAACTTGGGAACTAGGACAGGCTGGTGACCTGTCAAAGAAGGCAGCTTAGACATGGTTGCACTCTGGGTTACTCTCTGTTGGAAGGGGACAGAGCCTAATAGAACAGAACAGATTGCATAATATTAAATGCATAAATAAATCATCAGGCTAGGGTTTTGCCAGATGGTTTCTATGCCAGAGAAGCAGTCCCTCTCACTTTCCATTTACTAACGTGGACTTAGCCATGGGGTCCTCAGCAGGACTGCTCTCAGACAAGAGAATATTTCCAGACTGTAGGAGCTGAGGAACCCAAGGGTCTGTGCAGCTACAGGAAAACAGAAGTGTAGATGAAATTTGGTTCTGTAGTAGTTTACCTGCAGATGTTGCTCCAGGCTTGCCACAGCTTTGGGTACAATTGAGGGCCCTGGAGTCATTCCAGCACTGCAGCCTTGGCAACCATGTTGTGTGAAAGACAACAAATCAGCATAGTTTTGGCTTGAAGGAGAGATTTGGGTGAATTCAGCTGTTAAATAAATAAATAAATAAATAAAATGTCAGGAAATGTAATTAGCTTGCAAACTTCAAAATTTATCAATTTCACTGGGATTTTAATCAAAAGTGACATGTTTGCAAAGTGTATATCCCTTTCAAAGCCTGGATTTTTGTAATGGAAAAGCATTCTGATTCATTACATGCAGTCAGATCTAGACAAAGGAGTACCTCCAAGAAAGTATAGTAATATTATGTAGCATTAAGATGTATAAAATTCCATTTCTTTACCAATAAGTTACAATTAATTTAATAAGTCCATAATAAACCTTGAATTTTGTACTTTATTGGACTTTGTATTACTTAAGTTTCCTCCCTAGATATTTTTATCTGGTACATCAAAGAGCCCTTTAATATCCAACATTTTCTGTCTTTGAAGGTACTCAGTGCTTCAGTCAGGTCTCCTCTTGAACTACTTTCCAGTACTGAAAACTGATCCAGTTCTTGGAAGTCTCTTTGCTACATGACTTTCTGTTCAAAATGAAAATTTATCTCAGATTGATGAAAATAATTTCTGTCAATGTCTCTTTCTGTGAGTTACGCCTTAAGAAGCGTAAGTTGTATGACACATACTGAAAACATATTTTCCTCCTTTCAATGACCCAGTTCAGTTGCAGGGGAAGCTTTTCATTCCTTTGGCATTGATTTTCAGTGAGGCATCCAAAGAACAGACAAGAAGCAAAATTTGGGTTTTAGGCATCACTTGTTATTAACCAAGGTCATGTCTAACAATATACAAGATTTTGAGTGATTTGCCTTCTTGTTTTCTTCACCCTGATCAGAATCCCAAGCTTCCAGTTTGGATATCAAAGATTTGAGAGTCAAAGGAAAACTGACAATTTCTACAAAGTCATCAACCAGGCCAACATTAGAGTAACTTTACTTCTGCTGATTTTTCTAGGTATAAAGATTTGGCTGATACAGCAGCAGGAGACAAGAAGAAGTTGAGTGCCAAGGAGAGATGTCGTCTTGTTCTTCAGCAGTGTAAATTGCAAGGCTGGCAGGTTTGTGATCTACAAAGCAATTAAAATATCATTCTTTAAACAAGCTAGCTGAGTCATTTCCATTGGTGGCAAGCCACCACATACTTTGCAGTGGTGTATTTTTTGCCATTTAATATATGCTTGGGTAAATTATCAAACTGATTTTCAGAGTTCTATGAGTAGCTGTGATCATTGTGTCAAAAAAATCAGTGTATTCTTGTGGGAAGAAAAAGATTCAATTAACCATGCACACTATGTAATTTTTTTTCAAGATTTTTGAAGGTATTTGATATATATATTTTAGTGGTTGAATGGTTCCTGAATAACCTTACATATTTTATTCCTTTCAAATCCTATGCTAAATGCTCTATCGACTATCACAACAGGGCAGACTGAAAACAGCTAATTAGGATTTCCCAGGTAGTCAGTCAGTGCATTTGTAGGTGCCAGCATGCTGATCCACAGGTCCACCAGAGAACCTGAGGCTGCCATACGTCAAGTAAATTTTTTTTAAAAAAAGTAACAAGCCCTAAACAGGAAACTGTCAACTCCCTATCCTTTCTCCTTATTCTACTTACATTGTATAAGTCTCAACAGTATGAAGACTGCGAGGTGGATGTCTGTATTTGTCCAGAGTACTCAGTTATCTGCTTTGGATAGCTTTGTAATTGAGTAGGACTGATTTCTTTAATATGTGCTTTTTAAAAAGAAAAATGTGTTTCTTTGCATAGTATAGAATCTATTGAATAGAAATGAAGCTTTCGGAGGCTTCACATACAGAGCATTCCTGCAGGCAGTGTGAGCTGCAGATTCAGGCCTTTTTCCAGCCTAGCTGGACTGAAATATGTTACACAAGAGAGCATCCAGACCAATTTCAGGGACAGCTGTGAAGTTAAGGGATTGGACAGTGGTTAGGGCACTCCTATAGGCCTCTTCAGTTTAAAGGATGAGGTTTTCTAATTAATGTATGACCTCTGAGTATTAAGATGCCCAGAAAAGTTTCTGCAAGCTGTTTATAAAGGCCAAGGACTAAGTCAGAATGTGTGCTATGGATATTTCTCAGTGTCCCAGATTCCTTAGTATCAACAGGAACAAAAATAGGCCCCCACTAGGCTGGAAGCATACATGCATGATCACCTGCACTCAGACATATAAGAAAATTTTTCTTTAATCAAAATACTGTTTAAAGCCTCAGTTTAGTCACCAAGCAAAGTGGAAGGCACATATAGCTCCCCTCTCCCCCAATAGAAAAGACCAAAAGACTGGAAAAGATAACAATATTAAACTGGACTTGCTTTTCCTACCCAGGTTTTGTAAGTTTGCTTTGATATATGTTCTGCATCATTGCCACAAGGTTCCCTATTAAAAAAACCCCAATCATTAATAACAAGAAACTGTACCTTCACTTACAAGTACCTGGAAATGAGAGAACCCCACATTTTTAGAACTTATGTGTGGTTACAAGCTTGACATTGGACAAAAGCTGTGCAACAGTAATTGCACCGTGTGCTCCAGTCAAGAAACACAGGGCAGGATGCCTATCAAGTTTATTTCCCTGGAGAAGAACCATTGTTACAGCCCAGGAAAAAAGCAGCTTGTCATCAGTGAAAGCCTAGAACTCAAGATTAGTGGTTCTGTAGTGATAGGCATTTGTTAACAGGACTGAAACCTAGGAAGACAAAAAATTTAAAAGGAAATTGCAAAACCTTCCATCATGCAGAGGACTGAAGCTTGTGATCTCAAACAGATTTTAGAAGTTCTGAATCCAGCATTTCAGAATCTCATTAACTCCAGGAGAAGTCAGGTGTGCAAAACTACAGCGGTGCATCATGCATTATCCCTCAGACCAGAAAGGCACAAAACTCTTCAGAGACACTGATAAGTTAAATGGAATAGGAGAGTTTGGGGGTGAGAGCAATACCATTGTCACTCAGTGACTAAGCACCACATGGCAACAGACTAAGCTGCAAGGAATGAGGTTTAAAAAAATGGGTGACCTTCTCCATACACCTTTTTCAAGGCACCGAGAGGTATAAAAACAAATGGAAAGATGAAAAGTGTAGAAGAAAGTTTAAAAAGAAAATTCACTCCAAGTCAAATGTTTTAAATGTCCAGTGAATAACAGCTTGGTACCAACCTATTTTGTATAGGTGATGCAAAATCACATACCCAACTATCAGCAGTAGTGACTAATGTCTGTGTCACATAATCTCTCTCTCAATTATCTTTTTGATTCATTTGACTAATCATGAAAGTTGAACTTTAAATAACAATCTAAATGAAGAAGCTTACACAATCTGCATTTGTCATGGGTACTCTCCTCTATGTTTTTACAGTAGAGGACTCTGAAAAAAGGAAAATATTTAAAAGGTAGAAAGAGGGAGGAGGAAAGGAAAGAAAAAAAGAAATTAGGAAGCAAGGATGATGTCAGGCAGCAAAGCCAGAAGAAATGAGTCATCTGTAGTGCATTACTAAAAATCATCCAAAAAAGCAGGTGGTTACACATGCAGTTTATTCAGCCACTGTTGCCTGCAGTAACTACTTCAAATGAGTCACTGCTGGAACTGAAAATCTATTTGTTGCAGGAGTTCATGAATATATCAAAAATTGTCTTCCCCAAAATGTTACATGCACTTCCCTGAAGAGCTGTTGCAAATCCAGGTAAAAAAATGAACAAAAAAGATAACTAAAATACCCACATCAAGGATGACGATATTTAGGAGAAAACAACACAGATCAGAAATCAAACTCCACCTCATATGTCGTCATCAGTAGATGAAGTTTCCAATAGGCTCAAAAGCAGAGGGGGGAAAAATAAAGATCTGGACTTTTTATCTGAGTGAATCTGGATGATGCTTTAAGCTTTCTTCTGATAATGTACCTCACCATCCCATTTTGAAAAAGGTGATATTAACCTGGGGGATGGAAAAGTGTTCTAAATTAAAATCCCTGAAAATGAGTAAAGAGCATGGTATCTTTGTATTTATTTCCTGCCTCACAATTTCTCTGTTCCTTCTTACACAAGCTGTGTTTGAAGAGCGTTTTATTAACACACAAAGCAACAAAGCTCAGACCTTACTCACAGAACATGTTCTTTATTCTCTTGTAAATACTGCAGGCTGTTTTCAAGTAGACAAAAAATGCAGAACATCCAATACTAGGGTCCAATTTTGGTTTATTTTCTACTGTTTAGCAGAGCATAAGAGCAAACACTATTAGTTGGCCAATATCTTGTGCTTGCTTCACCAGCCTATGTGTTAGAAGCAAGTATTTATTAACAAAGAATAATTAGGGCTGGAAAGGATCTCCAAGATTGCTGAGTTCAACCTTTGACTGAACACCACCACATCAAAGAGACCATAGCACTAAGCGCCATGTGAAATTGTTCCTTGAACACTGCCAGGGGTGGTGACCTCAACATCTCCCTAAGCAACCTGTTCCAATACTTCATCACCCTTACAGTGGAAAAATTAATGTCCAATCTGAACCTCCTCTAGCACAGCTTGAGGCCATTTCCTCTTGTCCTTTCACCAGTTGTCTGGGGGAGAGGCAGACCCTCACCTTGCTACAACCTCCTGTCATTGTAGCTGTAGAGTGATAAGGTCCTCCCTGAGCCTCCTTTTTTCCAGGCTAAACAATGAAAGCTCTCTCAGCTGCTCATTCAGACCTTTCACCAGCTCCACTGGCCCTCTCTGGGATGGGCATGCTCCAGAACCTCAATTTCTCTGTTGGAGTCAGAGTGCCAGAACTCGAGGTGTGGCTTCACCAGTGCTGAGTAAAGGGGATGATCACTTCCCTGGCCTTGCTGGCTGCACTATTGCTCATACAGGCTGCCATTGGCCTTCCTGGCCATCTGGGCACTGCTGGCCCATGTTCAACCAGCTGTCAACCAGCATCCCCAGGATCTTTTTGCTGGGCTGCTTTCCAGCCATTCTGACCCAAGCCTGAAAGGCTGTCTGGGGTTGTTGTGGGCAAGGTGTGCCTGACACTTGGCTTTATTGAATGTAATACCATTGGTCTTGGCCCATTGATCCAGCCTGTAGAAGGCTCTGCAGAGCCTTCCAGCCTCCTAGTAGATCAACACTCCAACCCACCTTGTTGTTGTCTGCAGACTTTCTGGGGGTAACTCAATCCAAACCATTGATAAAAATGTTAAACAGGACTGGTCTCAATACTGCGCCTTGGGGAACCCCACTAGTGACTGGCCAGCAACTGGATATGGAACCAGCCACATTCACCACCACACTTTGGACCCAGCCATCCAGCCAGTTTTTGACCCAACAGAAAGTGCACCTGTCCAAGCCATGACCTGACAGCTTTTCCAGGAGAATGTTGTGGGAGACAGTATCAAAGGTTTTACTGAAGTCCAGGTAGACAAACAGCATTTCCTTCGTCCACTAGACAGGTCACCTGGTCATAAAAGGAGATCAAGTTGGTCAGGCAGGACCTGCCTTTTCTAAATCCCTGCTGGCTGCTGATCCCTTGCTTGTCTTGTAAGTGCTGCATGGTGGCACTCAAGATGATCAGTTCCATAATTTTCCCTGGCACTGAGGTCAGGCTGACAGGCCTGTAGTTTCCCAAATCATCCTTCAGGTCCTTCTTGCAGATGGGCATCACACTGGGCAAGCTCCCACTGTCTGGACAGTTATCATCGGTCTGTTTAGCCGATAAATCATGGAGAACATTTTAGCAAACTCTTCCAGCAGCTCCTTCAGTACCCCTAGATGAACCCCATCCAGTGCCCTCTGAGAATCTGAGTGGGACAATAGATCACTATTTTTTCTTGGGTTACAGGGAGTCTGTTCTGTTCCCTGGCTCTGTCTTCCAGCTCAGGAGGCTGCTTGCCTTGAAAATACCTAGTTTTTCTGCTGAAGACTGAGGCAAGGAAGGCATTAAATACCTCTGCCTTTTCCTCTTTACATCCAAAAAAGGATGGAGATTTTCCTTGGGCCTGTTTTCCTTGCTAATGTATTTATAGAAACGATTTTTATTATCATTCCCAGTGTGGTCAGATTGAGTTCCAGCTGAGTTTTTGCTTTCTACGTGACCTACTGACATCCTTGTACTCTTCCTAAGTTACCTGGCCCTTCTTCCAAAGGTTGTAAACTCTCTTTTTTTCCCTGAGTTCCAGTGAAAGCTCCTTATTCAGCCAGGCTGGTCTTCCCTGCTGACTTGTCTTTTGTCACGTAGGGACGGAAGTGTTGATAGCTTTATGAAATGTTGCTGTTCCTTGGGTAAACTGAGCTGGAGATAACTAAACTAGGACAATAAAATAGTGGTTTCATTGAAGCTGACATACCATGCAGTTTCAGTCATGCACTTAAGTACTGGAATTATGAAAGTGCAGAGCTACTAATGAAAGGCAATTTTTGCATCTTGACTCTGTGTGCAGTCTTGATAAGGTATTCTTTCAGCTTCAATATATACTTGATCACTACAAGCTTAGCTACTTGCTGTGACTTTTAAGCACATCTGATGTAAGAGAAAATTAGATTGCTAAATCAAAACAAACCATTTCTACTCCAGGCAGAGAGAAACTAATAGACTTATTTATCCCCTGGAGAAGTCAGTGAGGTGATGGCATGACTTAATTTGCAAACATTATCATGCTTTGGGAAAAGTATGGGCACAAACAGTCCTTGGCTCTTTTAACTGACATAAGGAAACTTTCATTTGTTTGGATTATCATTCCTCACACTGTTAAGCTGCAAATATAAATTCAATAAAAAAGAGTTAGCTGTTAGCTCATAGCTTACTGAGCTTTCTCATCAAAACGTGTAGCTTTACATTTTGTTTATCTAAGATCAGTAGTCTGTAATTAACCCTTCTGAGTTACTTCAGATGGAGCTTGCTGAAATGCAAACTAGTACCATACCAGAAGAAAAAGAAAACATCCATTTAATTTGCTTTTACTATAAAGTGCATCTGCTAAATACAAGCACTGCAAAGGTCAGACTTCACTGAAATTGAATATTTTAGCCATTGACTGCTAGAAATGCTTATCTGGTTAAAAGATAGCAATCCTTAAAAACTTATAATAAAAGCTTTGTGTTTGTTTATCTTTCCAATATTTAGCCTGCTTCCTCTAACCCACAACGATTCCTTCTTATCAGGAGCTTTGAGATCACTAATTTGTCAAAGACTGAGTCTTAAGTTTCAAATGGGATGATCCAAAGACTCCCCAGGTATGAAATAAGCAGTACAGGAGAGCTGGTTGGAAGGTTTTAATGAAGCTCCAAATGAGGTAACTGCTTGAGATAGATGCTGTGGTGGTGCCAGTTCACACTTTCACAACTACAAATGTTGCTGAAGCTGTTTCAGGAGCCAGCAGTGTCTGCGGAGATATTATCTTTGCCAGTGAGGAGCTGTATTATCAAACTTGCAGTCAGGAGTGTTAAGACAGAGAATAAGTCCTCAATATAGAGAAATCCTAGAAGTCCATTTAGAGATTTTAAATTCTTCTAACACTTCTAGAACTGCAAAGGGAAAACAAGTCTGATCCACAGCTCTTACCAGTCAGAGAAAAAATCATATTTTATTGCTGTTGTATGGGTGTTTCATTTATTGGATTTGATAGATCTGTCCTTAAGTACTGTTAAATTTCAATGTACCAGTATATAATATTAGCATACTGTGATCCTTTTTGGGAAAAAATATATATTTATGATTAAATAGCAGAATGTAGAACATAAGTGGCATATGATTAAATCAGAGGAATGAGCAGAAGTGTATGAAATCATGCATATGTAAATTTCATGCTTAGTTTTAAATTATTTTTTAAACAGAATTTTTTATTTTGGCTTAAAATTAAAGTGGTCATGCTACACAAATTGCTTTCTACCTGATACGCTGAAGTACTGGAGTACTTTGCAACCAATCTAATATATAAGAAATTCTTAACTTTTTTATTTCCCTCAAGTAAGAAAACTTTAGGCTTCATAAATTCTATAACAGTTCATTCATTTGTTATTTAGTAATTTTAACTCAAGTCAGTTTCCTGTTTGTTCTGAATATCTTACTTTGAAAGTCAATTTTCTTTTAGGCAATTAAAAACCAAAATTCTGGGAGTGGGGGGTGGAGGGGGGAGGGTGTGGGGTCATACTAACAGAAATTATTAAAACCTAAGCATCTATTTTTCCCTCATACTTTGGATTATTAAAGTGATATTGTCCCATTATATTTTTGTTTCATCTTGTCACTCCATTATATACTGGAAATAATTTGCTGGTTGCAGAAACCACCAGAGAGTGACTTTCTACCTCACCAATATTACCAAAAGACTGGTCTGGGCCAGACACTGCCCCCAAATTTACTCAGTGACTTTGTGCCACACTGGTCAAACTCATGATTCCCTTCAGCCAGAGAATAGGACAGATGGTTGATTTTGAGCTCAAAATGCTCACAAGATCTCACTCTTTTAAGACTAAACATGGTTTTGTTGTTTTTAGTTCCTATTTCTATGAAAAAAAATTTTAGTTCATATTTCTATGAAAAATTATTTTTCTTCCTGTGGAATATATTCCTCCCTCTGTTTATCTATCTTTCAGGTCTTTCTTAGGATCACTAGTCTTGCTAACTCAATTTTCTTTATGCTATCTTTTTCATCTCAGATCTGGATTCCATGTCTTCCTCTTCCTCTCTCCCCTTGCACTTCTACTTTTTGACACTTTTCTAGATACTTTGCTTCATATTTGGTCGCACTCTTCATCCCTTATTTGTCTGCGATTTGTTTTCCGGTCTCCTGCCTCAGGGTTTGCTCTCTGTGCCACCGCTCTCCCTGTCACCTGTATCCTGTACTTCTCATTCATGCCAAGAGACCCTTTCCCATTGTTTATTCTGAGTTGTGAATGAGTGGTTTGGCTCAGGTTAGCAGTGAGATCATGGAGCAGGCCTGGGGAAGGGGTGTGGAGGAGGGTGTACCACCACATTTTGGTGCTGTGTCTGTTTTTAAAATTCTGAAAACTGGAATAATAAGTCTGGTAAATACCAAGATCCCATGGGATAAAACTGGGGTAGGGTTTCCCCTACTGAGTGTTTCTTACATGTATCTTACATTTCCTAATCGCTTCTTTGCTGTTCTCTAAGGCAGTTCCTCATGTTGCCTCACAGGTATGAAGAGCTGTGAGGTTTGTACAGTTTAGGGAAAAGGAGTGACCATTATTCTGCCCTTTCCCAGAGACCTGAATGACAGTTTTTCTGCCTCAACTCCAGCTCCTGACAAGAACGTATATAAATGCCTGATGTCACTTGCTTGAATACCAGATTACTCACATACTTTGTATTAAGGTCACAAATGAAGTATGCTAAAATGTAGGTTTATTCAGTATGTACCACAGTGCATTGTTACTAGTTTATGAAGAAGGACTATTAAAATATATGAAACAAAGCAGAGAGAGTAAACCTTTAAAAAAAAAATTTCAGTCCTTAAAAATCAGTGCCCTGTGTTTGTCATAATAATATCTTTGTAGACATGTACACTGCAAGAAGACACATTTTACAATAGTATTAAGGCTTTTTTCTAAATTTCATTAATGATCTGTGAAAATGTGTGTCATTGTGTAAAATATCATTAGACTATAGTTCTCTGTCTTTTGTAGGTAGCTATTTTGAAAGTACTGCCAGAAACACACAGCACTCCCACAAATTGCCTTTTTTAAACTAAAGAACAGCTTTACAGATTCCCTTGACACCTATTAAGTATGAGCTAATACTGCCTCCATGCCACCTACACACGATCTCAGCATCCATTCCATAGTTTTGAATGTCTGTACTTCTACATCCTACACCTTTTCTATAAAATTAAAAAATAAGAAATAAAAAAATATTTTAAAAATAAATAAAAATAAGAAGAAAGAGAAAGAACAGTTCCCTCCCAAAAAAAAACCAGCTGGCCCATAGCAGCAATTGAAGCTTTGGTAGCCATCAACAACAATTTTACGTAGTCTTTAAAAAATGTATCATTTTGAAAAACAACATTTTAAACCTTAATGCTTTCCTAATTAAAATAACTATGACTGTAATTCACAGATGGTTTACTTTTACAGGAGTCTGAATGACATTAAAATTTCAGACTCAGATAAGAGCACTTTGTAGTCCAGAAAAAATACTGAAAAGTGAGTATTTTAGTGGAAGAACATTTGAACCATTTTTCCCCTAGGCAAGCAGGAAACATTTTGTGATTAAAGAAGAGACCAGAATGAAGACAGGTGGCAACCTCAAAAGCTGTTTTGATATGTGACATGTGAAATTCCAACATTTTTCAGCATTATTGCTTTCACTGAACACCAGAACAATAAAAAGGGCAGTGAGACTATCTTGTTCTCTTGCCCAGCCTTAGAGGCTCTCAGATTTAATTCAAAGACTAAGCAACAGAGGTTTCTATCTGTACTAACATAATCAAACATGTAATAGTAGTTTCTGCTTTACATGCTTCTGTCTAGAGCTCTGCTCTCTGTAGGCCTGTCATATGATGTAAAAATCTATAAATAGCTTTTATCTGAATGTAAAAATGGATTTGTATTGACATTTTGTATTTCTTCATTCACTTAAAAATTGTAGCAGGCTCCTACTAATGAAGTTCATAGCATAAGTGATGCCACAATAACTCCATTTATATTGTTCCTAGGGTGTAGGGTGAAAGGAAAGAGCAATAAGGCTTTGCATGTCCCCTGGATAGCTTTGCAGTGTCAGACACTTGTAGCTAAACCAACATAAGCTTCAGCAATTGTCTTGACTGCGATTTTGCGACTGCATACTGCACAATAAATTGCAACTCAGTTAGTTAAGTTACACTTTTCAAATATAGCTAAATGTGAGCAACCAGTGTGTCAATAACGAGACTAATTGAGAATGGGGTTGGTAATTTTGCCACGGGCACTACTAGAGCTTCTTAAAGCTTAATAAGCTCTTAATAAGAGCTTTTTTAAGGTTTTAAAGAGTAACTTTTCATGTCCTTTTCTACTGTCAGAGTATCAGTATTGCTCTAGTAAGGGAAGCAACTAGAACTCTAAGCAATTAAGGACAAAAGACAGAAATAAGGAAAAATTGGATGATTTGGCATAGGCCTGAGACAGGACAAAAAAACATGTGTGATGTAGAGGCTTTGTGGAAAGGTGGAGTATAAAGAGAAAATTTAATCAGAGTAGAGGAATATAATTTTATTATTTGTTCTCAGGCTTTGTCTGAGAGCTGCTCAGATGGAATGGTAATTATAATAACCACACAATAATTTAATTACAGTTAACTATATGAATAATAATTCAGTTATTTTTTACAGAGAATTCTTTATTCAAGGCATTGTAAGCAAGACTATGAAGGTATTAGTAGCCAAAACTAGTGATAATTCAAGTTCAGAATGTGGTTTGACAAGATGGATTGGAAAAAACCTGTTCAATAAGCAAAGAGTTAAGATAACCAGGTGAATAGAGAATTTTGAAAGCTGAGGAAGAAAAGTAAAAAAATTTTATTGGAAGTCAGGAAAATGAAGATGAGAATGTGGCCCTAAGAGCAGCGTGTGAGTGCACAATTGGATCTCAGGGAGATTGCCTCAGATTAACCACACCACAAAGAGAGCCTCTTCCCTATTTCTGACTTTATAATGTACTTTATAAAGTAACATGTCATTTTTGTCATCTACTTCCACACACTTTGTGATAATTCAAAAGGGACTATTTTATAGGGAATAGAGGGACTAATGAAAAAAAAATTAGGAAGCATTCTAGTTTTACAATTTGAGTGCATCTGATTTTAATTAAAAGACTAAGAACTGCACCATCATTGTTAGCTCAAATTTCAGGATTAAAGACTTTTTAAAACTTTTGATTCAAATAAGTTGCTCTCTACAGTAGAGAGAGGTGAAGCCAAGGGACAAAACTTTGCCGCAATAATTTCTGATTTAGTTAATGGAGTTTAGCGGTGAAATATATATCCTGGCTTTCTGTCATCAAACCCTACAAGGATGTACATCTAACAGTGTTTGGATTAAAAAAAATTTGGAAGGGTGTGCAATTAACCTTTCAGATACCTGTCTCCCAGATCTAAAGTAAAAAAACACCAGTGGAACAGGATGGCTCAGTAAGAAGAGAGTGAGCTTGTAAGCTGGAGACAAACAAGAGTTGGAAAGAATTTCTGTAATTTTAGCCAGACTTGTATGAATTAATCAGTATGCCTATTAGCCATAAAAAAATTAATAGTTACGCAAAAGCTAGAATCTTTGAGGGTAGCACAGTTTTCTGGCACTGCTGCTTTTATTTTTATGAAGTCTAGAAAGTTACTTCTGCAAAATTCCTGAGAAAAATGATTGGCTTATTGATTGGGGGTTTTTTCCAGTTACTTGCCGGTTTTAGAGTTGTTAGGTTGTGTGTGGTTTTTAAAGTCTATTAGAAAGGAATGCTTTTGAAGATGATACAAAGAATTTTATAGGACTGTTCCGGCTTGCTCAGAAGGTATCAAAAGAAAGGTGTTTTCTTTTGGTCTAACTAGATAAACTTGCCTCTAGAGGAGTGAGAACATCTAATGATTGTTATTTCAAGAACTAGATGATTAAACCAAGATACTACACAACACCAGAATCAATACTTAGGAGATTATTTTTCACAAATCAGTCACTCTGTCTCTTACTTTGATCCTGAAAGGAGACCCAAAGCACAGCTTCAGTAAGCAAGGCTGGGAACTAGGATTCATAACTTTACTGGATATTAGGAGTCATTGTCACTAATGACAGTGAGTTTCTCCCATCCTCCAACTTCATTTAAGTTCTTCCTGTTCCACATATGGCAGCTATCTCACCGTTTTCTGTTCTACATGGGTTTGACTTGTCACCTTTCCCCATGCACACAGCCTTCTGCTTTATAAGACCTAAACCTTATTTTCTATTATGTTGTCTAACACATTAAATTCAGAATGCTTTTTTCCCCAACTTGTATTTAACTTGAAGATTGTACTATTTGTTCTGGATATTTTTGGAACTGAAGTGGAACTATCTGTCTGACAGCTTGTTCATCCTTTACAAATACATCTTTTTTTCAACCAAGTGATGACTGCATTTCTGTTACAGAATTGGCATTGTACTGTTCCTAAATTGCAGATATTATTTCAACCCTTTGCTGGATTGTTAACGTACAATCTCTATTTACCTGTCATTGTTTTGGCCTTATTTGTTGATGATTTCTCTGCTGTTTGTATTCTAGATAGGAGTTCGAAAAGTGTTTCTTAAGTACTGGCAAGCTGACCATCTCAACGATTTGTGCCTTCAGCTTCAGAAGAAAATTATAACCTGCCAAAAAGGTAACAATTACAGAACAAGTACTCCTGAGCTGTTGCCTTGTACATGGAGCAGAACATTGCATAGCAAAGAGATTTTCTCCACCTTGAATAGTTGCTGTATTTTATACATTTCCCTACAGATATACACAGATTCTTGAGATATTAGCATTGCACTTTCTGTTGGTCAAACATAATTTTATAACAGTCTTGAATGTAATTAAAACTTGTAAGATCTTGAATATTTTTCTTTTTAGAGTAAGTTCAGTGATTTTTCAAGGCATTAATATCACTTTTACTTTCTTTTTCACATAAAATATGGTAACAGTGATACAAAATTGGAATAGTTTCAAATATATCAACACTAAAAACTAAAGCTAATACATGAGTGTGTTTAGTTATACTTATTTTTCCCCTTTTCTTACTCCTTTCTTATTTGACTGCTAGTTTTTTATTGTTTTATATTTTATGTTTATTTTTCCCCATTTGACTCCTGCATTTTTCCTAAGGTCACTGCACTTTTAAACATATTTTTAAAAGGAGGTACTATCCACTACCTCCTGATTTCCTGTTACTTATGCTCCATTTTCTATCAGTCTCAAATAACTGCTGAAAATATGAATATTGCTTTGTTTGAAGAAGCTTCCTTCACACCATTCATTATTTACCTAATTGGCTGATGTCTGCAACAATTCCAATTTTCACCTCTTTAAAGGAAATCAAAACTACAAAATCTTATCTTTTTTTTTTATCTGACACACAATATTGCAGACTTAAGAAATATAAACCCCTTTCATTTTAATTATCTGTTTGTCACTGTAAGCATGTAGTGAAAAAGAGAAAGTCAGGAGAAAATCTGAAGCAAGTGAAATCCAAATGGTAACAGTTCAGAAATGAACATGGAGAAGGACAGGTAACAGACGCCACAGTTCAGCTGAGTTTATACTTGGGTGTGATTTTTTACTGCAAATTACCCTATTGCACTAATGCATTTTGAAAAGCAGTAATAGTTTATGCTCTTTCCCTTGTTATGCTGACTTATAAAAGAAAGGAAATATTTACTTTCAGAATCCAATGTGCAAACAGAATGCTTCAATATAACCCTCCACCAAAACTTAAAACCTCGTCAGATATGTCCATGTTTTGCAGAAGTAAGAGAACAGATCACCAAAGTCTCCCTGAAGAATGAAGATAATAGGGCTTCTTGGCTCATTACAAAATATTTTTCTTTGTTTTGCTTCTATCCTCCTTCATGAGGGTAACTTGAAAATTAATTTCTGCCAAAAGTGTTTTTACAGCTAAGTCTCATCTGCATGCTTTTTATGATCTGGGAAACCTGGGAAAATCAGGAACTTGGATGGGTAAGGAGTAGTTAGACATCGACCTCGTGTCATTAGCTCATGAAAGAAGCTGCCTTTTGCAAACAAGTGCAATTGGAAACTTGTAGAATTTAGCATGCCAAAGGGCTCTGGCAAATTTAGAATAGAATAGAGTACCCGTACATTGTTCTTATATGATCCTAAAATTGGTATCCAAATACTTCACACTGACATAGTCATGCTTACTGAGTAATGGTGTCAGTCCCAATGCACTTCTGTCCCCTCACCCTTTACATGCAGGGGACTTTGGAAGCTATATGTCTCCTGAAAACATGTTAAATAGTAGCCAAACTAGTCAATAATCACAATATAACAAAAACTAAATCTGTTTAAAAACATCCAGAGGAGAGCTATGAATGGTGAAAGGCCCTGAGGGGAAGCTGTACAAGAAGTGGCTGAAGTCACTTGGGCTGTTTAGTCTGGAGAAGGGGAGGCTGGGAGAAGACCTCACAGCAGCCTACAGCTTTCTCATGAGGAGGAGTTGAGGACAGACACTGATCTCTGCTCACTGGTGGCAGGACCCAGGGGATCACAGTGAAATTTTGAGGCTTGTTGGGCACTGGAACAGGCTCCCCAGGGAAGTGGTCACAGCACCAAGCCTGACAGAGCTCAGGAAATGTTTGGACAATGCTATCAGGCACAGGGTGTGACACTCGGGGTGTCCTGTGCAGAGTTGGACTTTGATGATCCAAAGGCACTTTGTGGATGCCTTCCAATTCAGAATATTCTGATTCTATGATTCTAATTTCTGTATCAGGCTTTAAATGTAACATCATATACCTAGATAAGAGCTTAGATTTAAGGGAAAGCAAGTCTTGCTCAAATATCCTATTAATTCTTTTTACTTCAAGTCTAACTAGCAATCCCTTCTTCTAGGTTTGGGGGAAAAAAACCCAAAACAAAGCAACCATATAAGTCCTTCCTGGTATCCTGAAACTTATCTTACACAAGCAAAGAAAGGGGTCAAACTAAAGTGAAAGCATGTGTTGAAACACTTTTACTTAAAAATATACCTGTGAGTTTAGAGACTGTCATTTTTTTTCTGCAGGTATGAGAGCTACATATGATATATTTTGACCTGAATCACTGTGAAAATTGTTTGTATCCATAGGAAGGGCAATCGTGCTGAAAGTTCTTCCATTAATGTAGATGAGGATTTAACTTGAATACATTGTATAAACAGTAGTTAATAAATTCCTCACATAACCCAGATCCATTGTCTACTGGAATTTTGGTTATTCCAATCCTCATCCTTAGATGAACTCTAAAATACTAGATATTTTTCTGCCCTGGGGGTGCTAACCTCAATTATTTTAATTTGCATAATGAGAATTATTTTAGATCTACATAAATGAGGAGCAAATTCACAAGGCAATCATAGTACCCAGTACCCAACAGCAGTAGATGAAACTGAGCAGTAAAAGTCTAGGATCTGAGAGTTTCATTTCATAGCAGTTTTTTAGATTATAAAATTGCTCTGTTTAAACAAAACCTACATCTTTCAAACGTTCTCATAGAGAAAAAAGTGTGGAGAAATGTGTATTGTTTAATGAAAAACCCAAACTACTCAGTTCATGAAAATGTGTGCAAAAAAGGGATGTCTATCTGCCAACCCTTCCTAATAAAGCTTTGTTGAAGGTTTCTTCTTCATTTTAGTGAAAGTGCATAATTCAGAGTAGCTGTACAGTCTCTCAATGTTACAATTAGTTCTACTGGATCTCATTTTATTGGACCGTTCTAGCAGGCTACTGTAAACTGCTCATTCATGCCTGCTAACAATCCTGTCAGAGACCTGATCTCTTAATTTCTTTATTCTAACCAACCTTGGTGGTGTTAACAATCTTTTTTTTGGTTAGATTTTTTTTCTCAAGTTAAAAGCACAAACAGACACACAGACCTAACATTCAGATTTTTTTTCTAAAGTCACCCAGGATTTGATGCTTATTTTTGCTCTGCAGAAGATAGATTTAAAGAGAATATTTCAGGAAAAAGCATTTGTTTCATCTTAAGCTCTTTCAAAATTTTTATATTTGTGAGCAGTGAACTCTGATAATATTCTATGCATGTATTCATTCTTTTTGCAACAGTAACCCTTAGATTCAGACTCAGTAACATCTTTATTATGAATACTCTCATAAAATTTTCAACAATAACTGTACTATTAATATCCTTTTCAAGTAAATTGGGTATGTGCAATAATGTTTCAGAGTTTAAAGAAGTCAGATTTTATGGAATGTAATTAAAGGCATTGATTGGATATAATTATAAAAGTATAAACCTTCAGAGCTCTCTATCATAAATTAATATCAGAAATTATTTCAAGTTACCTGAATTTGAAGGTTTTCAAACCCAGTAAATTTTGGATAGAAGCAGTATTACGTTATTATTATTAATTTTAGACTTTCTTACATCTTGTCAGCTGGGCACTGAGCATCTCTATAAAAGAAATCTTTTTTTTTAGTGTCTAAACAAGGCACTAGAAGATGATAGAATGTACCTTACATTACCCTATGCTTTAGCTGTTTATTTTATTCAATAACATTTTATAATCATAGAAGACTAATTGTATTTTTCTCTGTTGACATTTTCCCTTTATATTATTTCAGCTTGACTCTTCATCATTTAATGTTGTTTTGCAGTAATCCTAAATCTGAAATTTAACTTTGTTATTGTAAATACCTAATGCATTTTAATTTTTTTATCCTGCAATCAACATTCTTGGTAACTTCCTCCAAATTCAAACAAACCTCTTACCCAGGCTATTGTCTCCTAACTTCACTGATGAAAAACTTTCAATTGACCAGAAAAAGAGTAACCATAAGAAGCAGCGATGAAGTTTGACTTGCTTTTGATATATATAAATTGATGAAAACCAAGAGTATTTAAGGCAACAGACAAATAATTCTAAACCAGGTTCTTCCCTATGAGATACAGAGCATGGCTCTACATCTGGAAGGAAACATGATCTTGTGGAGCTTAAAAAAACAAACAAATGAATGAACAAAAAAACAGCAACAAAACAAAACAAAAACCATCCACACAAACACAGTACTTTCAGTCAGCATCTTTCTGCCTTCTAAGTCAAAACATAGGTTCAAAGAATAATGACACCACCTGTTGCAGGCACTGGGATTAAAATGGTGCCCAATTTATTATGGCCACAGCGGCCCCTGTGCCTCGTGTTTCTGATCAACTGTACTTCAGAAAATCCAGAAGACTGAGTGGTATTTGGGTAGTTTTTTTGTAATGAATGTACTTATATAGCAAAGAGATAGAAAAAGCTATTACAGGAGATGGACTAAAATCTTTTCCCAGCATAAAGCTGACAAAAAGTGTGAAGAAAAAGTCTAATAGATAAATAAAGCTGATGCAATGCAGATGAAAACTTTTAACTGAAAAATGCAGATATGATGTGTCAGATGGATTTGAGAAATTTGCATTAAATTAACCTAATTGTTTTAGCTGAAAGGAAATGAGCAGCAAAAGATCTTTAAGTCAAACAAAAAACCCCTTGTACTTGGTATGATTTTGTTGGGGTATTAGGTACATTGAAACACTTACAGCATTTTTTACAGCAGAACAACAGCAATCATTTAATTCCTACTGCATTCACTGCAATTCATTTATCCAGGCTTTTATTTTGAAACAATCTTTTGACCTTTGCAGTGTAAATGTATGCTTTCACAATCTGTAGTACACATCTATGTATACATCTTACATCATGCATATGCAAGATGTATACATTTTATTACATCTGTGTTGTAATGTAATAAAAAAATAACATTCAGTGAAAATAAACATTTTGAGTTCTGATAGCTCATATTTAATAATTTACTGTCACTACATTGTTTTAAGCACTGGCAGTAGAAAATAGAAAGAGTTCCATGATGAGTTTTACTCCACTAAGAGGAGTCTTAGTTTTGCTCCAAACAAGAGTTTTACTATGTTATTTATATGCCATCAGATTTCTTTCCTAATATGTATAAGATATTGACTGAACTTGGCTTGCTCATGTTTAAACAGAACTCACACTAATATTAAGTTAGTTTCCCAACTAGTCTTTCACTGGTCCATATTTTCTCCTTCCACTATGGTAGTTATAAGAGGATTTCTAGCTCGCCAGCGCTTGCTACAGAAGATGAGCATCAAACAGCAAGAGGTCACCTCAATCAAAAGCTTCTTGCAGAATGCTGAGGATATGGGATTGAAAACATATGACAACTTGGTGATCCAGAATGCCTCTGACATTGCTCGGGAAAATGACCGGCTCCGCAACGAGATGAACGCTGCTCACCACAGGGAAAAGGGAGACGCTAGAAACAGGCCAGAAGAAGGCCAGAAAAGGTAGGATGAGAAACATCTGCTGTGAAGAATTAATGAGGCTCTTCAGTTTTTGTGAATTCCTTCCCTGTTTAGAAAACAATAGAAATGACAGAAGGATTGCAAGAGAATTCTCAAGTATATGCTCAACCCAAATCAATATTAGGTCATATTTTTTTCCTGTATATCAGGTAATTAAGTCAAGAAAGTTAAGACCACCATATCCTATTCAAGGGGCACTGAGCTTAGAGGAACTTATTCAAGTCTCTGATACACTTATTTTTTACAGAAATACTTCTAATTCTATGATAAATAGATTATAGTTTAACTTCACCAGACCAAACAAGCAAAAGAACAATTCCTCTGACTTAAAATACCAACACTGAGAAATTGCCAAGGTAATGAAAAACAGATAGGAAAGTGTTAAAATACAGTAAAGTCCACACTAATAAATATGATTTCTCACTGAAACAAGCAGATTGATTGTGAGGAGGATGCTTTTATTTTAAAATGGGCAAATTATGTTTTTTTAACTCTTGTCAGAATTTTCAGGAGTACCTATTTTACAAGCCCAGTAAATGCTGGAGCGCCATTCTCTGGGAACTGAGTCTCTGATTTCTCTCTTAGCTGAGATAGTCAGCTCTATCTCAGAGTTAGCATTTGCAGTTAATCCATATGTGTCAATGGAAATAATTTGTCTATAACTTGCTGGACATATAAATGTTTATTTTTCCATAGGAACTTAATTTTCATCCAGAACAGCTCCCTTTGCTATCATTGCTTTTGTCAGTGACTTTAATAAAAGTGAAAATGGCAGCGCATCTGCTTAATTAGCTTCAAATATCCCAGTGATTACATATTGGAGGAAATGCCTTTGTAGGAAAGACTGTAATTAAACATTACAGTGAAAACAAATTATCCACTGAGCACCGTGCTTTCATCTTTTCCTATTTCTTTTGCTTCATGGGCAGCTGGCTATATCCTGTGCATGAATTTCAGCTCTGCTGGTGATTTGCCATGCAGAAATACAATTTAAAAAAACAAATGCTTGAGGATTTGTTTGTAAAATGTCAGTATAGAAATCTTCTATCTATTACATTACTACTCTAAGTTAAAAGGTCTCAATGTTTTGATTCTTGGAGGAATAAAATGTTAGAAGAATTTTTGTTAAAAATCAATTTGTCAGAAGCAGCTGGAAGGTTATTTCTCAATATGTATTCAAATAGCAAAAAAAAAAAGAAAGGGAAAAATTGAAAAACTGGATTGTAATTGAAACAACTAAACATAACATAACATAACATAACATAATAACAAAAATTATTATTAAAAGTAAAAACTAATAATTAAGTTTAAACTGGAAGATATAGGGATATCTGGGTGGAATTGCTCAAGCTGTCAATGTAGCTGGTTAAAAAGACCATCTAATATTTTAAAGATTTGCATTATCTAAATAGAATTTATAGTTGTCTTTTTAGAAAATAATGATAAAGGCTCAGCATTTGCTGCCTCAGTAACTTTCTATTAAAATGGATTTCCCAGAAATTATCATTCAGATTAAAAACCCAGCTTTTGATTGTGTGTAGCAATCAAAGTGTGAACAATTCATTCAGTGAATGTCTGGTCAACAATATGAGACTGCTTAAGCAAGGCTGCATTTGTGTGAAAAAGGGCCGGTGTCCTGATTTATCATGAAACAGGAAATGGAAGAAAGCTAGCAGCTTGATCTGGATTTGTTTGTCAGAAGATTACTACCCACATCCCCTCAGCGCAGCAGGGGAGTTGTGAGATTGTTTACCAAAAAGCTGTTGTTACATTTGCATGAACAGGTTCATTGTTATTGCTTGAATAATGCATCTGGGCCTCTTTTCTGTGTTTTCAGAGCTGAAGACAAGGGTGGGAAGGTCTCTGAGGACAGCTTTGCCGGCTGTCGAACCTCTAAGCACTTTCACTCCAGCTCCGTGCCTGTCCCCATGGCAGTGGATGGCTTGGCGCATTCTGCCGCTGGGTCATCCATCAGATCCCCCTCCCTGCACTCGGTTTTCAGCATGGACGACAGCAATAGCCTGCCATCTCCAAGGAAACAGCCTCCTCCCAAGCCAAAGAGGGACCCCAACACACGACTGAGTGCCTCCTACGAGGCTGTTAGTGCTTGCTTGTCGGCAGCTTCTAAGGAAACCGCTAATGAAGGTTAGACATAAAGGCAGAGACAGTCGCAAATGTTACTCTGGGTTATTGATTTATTCTCCTCACTTTGATCCTTTTAAACACAGTCAAATGCCTTTGAGAGGTCCTGCTTCCTTGAAATATTTCAGTGGCAGTAAATAAAATTAGCCAATTTGTCATATTTTCCCAAATCAGCAAATAATATTCATGTGTTCTAATTGCCCAGTTTGACAACAATAAAAACCTCTTTGGAGAAATCTCTCTAGAAACTAGTAATGTGTCAACATGAGCTATTCTACCCCACTGACCATTTTATTTCACCTTTTAAATTGTTAGAATATCTTGCATCACTAAAAAAATGCTAGAATCTTGAATTTCACAGACTTAACATTAAACTTTCTCCTACATTGTGTCTATGCTCACATGAATAATTTATGCATTCAGTGTTTGTTTGTTTAGGTTGTTGTGGATTTTGTTGACCATAATTTGGTTATAGTGATTTTTGTTTAGAAGAAAAGTGCTGCAAGTGTCCAGAAGTATCTCAGTGCATTATGGTAAACATAGCATGGTTTTGAGTTCACTTGTTCTAGTCTCCTTTCGCTTTGAAATGAATGGGTAGAAGATGAAGGAAAGGAATGCATTCTGCTTTCCTTGATAAGCCTGACTTGTCATGTTGTGTGTAAATGATCCCCAAGTCTTATCAAGGAAGATCCTTCAGGTTGGGTTTAAATCTCTCTATAACTCCCCAGTCCTGCATACAGTGGATAGAAATCTTCACAGCTCCGTCTCTCAAAATAATTACTGTTCTCATGTCCAGTTCATTAGGTGAAAGTCCATTTTCTTTAACCTCTTCCTTCAAGCTCTATGTAAGGAGACATGAACTATGCCCACTATGCTTTTAAACTAGTATGGTTTAAGGAGGTCTGTAGTAATTTAATCTTTCTGTATCCAAATCTGCAAGAGATTTAACCAAGAAGTTCTAGCAGAGGTGTTTTGAAAGAACAAAAATTTATTTATGTATGTGTGGTCTTAACAATCCTGCTTACATATACTCACAAAACAATTTTAGAGCTCTTATATGTATGAAACAATAGGGCAAGTTTCTCTGCCATATACTAATTTTCCAATAATTATGTCAGTTTTATTTTTGTCCAAAACCAGCTCTGATTTATACCATGTAAATTTGGTCTTAAAAGACCACTCTTCTAGGTATCTAGTCTCTTCACTGCATACATGCCTGGAGGCTATAAAGAGACATCTAGTTTAGTTAAATGTGTACTCACTTGGGGATTTGCCCTTAGGCTATGGTATTCCCTAAAGTTATAAATTATTTCCACACCTGCAGTACCAAAGAAGAGAGAGACATAATATCATCCCATAATTAGAGATTTAGAGATATTACACAAAAGAGGGGTATTTCAGTTACTGGCAGTCACATATATGTCAAAGTAGCACTGTGCTGACTCCTAGTTGAAAGCACGCCCCTCTCCCTTGGAGCAACAGGAGAAACGAGCTCATATTCCCATGTGTTACATGGGATCTTGCAGTGCACAAGTATATTTTAGATTCAAAATATACTTCCTCAGGTGTGAGCCCTCATCTTTAAGTGGCAGTAGAGTTTACCAAAGGAGACTATATGCCCAGGTAACAAAGGCCTGTGGTTGGGTAGCTGAAAATTCTGCATTTTATTCCTAGAAGCATTTACACTTTTGCTTAGAGTCCTGAATTTGTGACTGATGCTCATTGTAGAACTAAATGGGCAACATTTGAGGGCTTAAAGTACTAGACCAGTGTAAAAAAAAACTGACTAACTTGTTAATAACACAGACCTTTTTCACTTTCCTAGTACTGACCCGTCCAAGACCACACAGTGATGACTATAGTACCATGAAAAAAATACCTCCCAGAAAACCAAAGCGAAGTCCAAATACAAAACTTAGTGGTTCTTACGAAGAAATACCTGGCCAAAAGCCTGGGGATGTAAAAAAAGCAAGCACAGTAGTTAAACCAAGTGTCTACGACACTGTGACAGTACAGAGAACAGCTGCTACTGATGGGCCACAACACGGCGTGTTGAATCTCTTTATGTCACAAGAAGAGGAGGAAAATGAGCCTGTCTATATTGAAATGGTAGGGAATGCAGTGAAAAGCAGTTCTGCTGAAGTGGAGAGTCCAGAACAAGGAGAGTCTGTATATGAAGAAATGAAGTATTTTCTACCAGAAGAAGGCAGCAATGGTAATGGAATAATTCCAGTAGTGACTGGATCTCCTCCTCTGTTGTTTGAAAGCAAAAAAAATATTAACATTGAAGATGGAACATTGGATGGAAACAGCCAAGCAGCTTTGATCTATAAAGACTCATGTGACATTCCAGCCCCTTTCCCTAACTTGCTCCCCCACAGACCACCACTTCTTGTATTCCCTCCAACCCCTGTCACATGTTCACCAGCCTCTGATGAATCACCTTTAACACCACTGGAGGTCAAAAAGCTTCCTGTTTTGGAAACCAACCTAAAATACCCTGTGCAGTCAGAAGGTTCAAGTCCATTATCACCACAGTACTCCAAAGGCCAGAAAGGGGAGAATGACAGACCAGTATCTCCAGGCCTGATTGTGTTCAGTGTTTCCACCAAAGTGACTCCTCCTTCCACACCACCTCCTCCACTGCCACCACCCCCTCCTCCTGTACCACCTCCTGCTTCCTACCGGGCTTCCATACATTTTGCATCTCCTCCAGAGACTTGTGCTAGTTTTCTGATTAGTGCAGGGAAAACAGGTACAAATTCAGATCTGCCAAAAGTACCTCAGAGAACCACTCCTGCTCAGCTTGGAGGCTCGTCTTCTCCATTTTCCAAACTGCCTTACTCCCCAAAGGTGGCAAGAGCAGAGCACAGGAAATTGAACTCAAATTCATCATCTTCATTTTCATACAGCCCTACAAACTCAAGGTCGTTGACCAGTCCCCTTGATGAGTTAACTAGCTTGTTCAACTCAGGAAGGAGTGTGCTACGAAAATCTGCAGCAGGACGCAAGATCAGGGAGCCAGAAGGTAAGATAGTTCTTTGTGCTTCTGTATTGTAATTTTTCTGCATCAAAACTTTCTTACCTTGGACACTGATAAAGTGGGCAAAAATGCAGAATGAAAACCTTGTTTGGTTTGGGGTTTTTTTAAAGGTCATAAAAAACTCATATATAATATAAATGACATATAAAAACTTCAGGTTTTGTCTGAGATAAGACTTGTCTGAGATAAAAGTCTTCAGGTGTTGTCTGAGATATCAACTTTTCTTCTACCCAAATGTTTATTTGACACAAGTTTAATATTTCTTTTAACATTCCAGCTGTCTCAGTAAAATAACCACAGATGTTACATTGTGTGAAAACTGAGTTTATGTTATCCAACTATAAAAATGCCTTGAATTAAATATATAGCTGGTAGATGTGCTTTACTTTGAAGACTGTCTTTTAAAATTTGATCATTTCATTTCCATGAAATTCTGTATTTGGGGATACAGTCTTTATTATTCCCCTAAATAATGCTTGGATGGAGAGTCATACAGTGAACAATATTTAAAAAATTAAACTAAATCCTGGTTCTGCACCTCAATAACAACACCAACTCCAATACTTTTGGAGTACTCCATTATTTTTCTAATTATAAAAAAAGAAGTTTCCTATTGAAATTATTCAGTACACTTTATATGAAAATTTCTTCCCATAGTAATATCTCCTAAACACAGAATTTTGTGAATTTAAAATTTGGAGTGAGAAAATCTATACTGTTTTCTCTGCTTCTTCACTTCTATCTGTCCAAACAGTTTGTCTTAATCAAGAACTGCGAGCAGCATATTCAAAACAAGCAATACATGATCATAGAATTCCTTAGGTTTGAAAAGAACATTAAGATCATTGAGTCCAGCTGCAAAACCAACACTTTTCATGACTTCAACTAATCATAGTTTTCCAACTGCACAGTTTCTAGCTCCTCCTGTTTGTTGCCCATGCTACATGCCTTGGTGTGGATGAACTTCCATTGGCCTATTGATGTGCCACCTCTTTGGGAAGAATCCCAAGTCATACATTTGAAATACAAAACAGTCCTGTGGAGAACAGGATGCATTCTCTTATTATTCATTGTCCATTTTCTTAAGTACCTACTGCTCCACTGATTTTAGTATCATATTCTAATTTACACAGCTACACTATAACAGAAGCAGGTGTTTGTTCTTGCTCTATATACATGTATGTCTGTGTGCCACCCTATGTCTCTATTCCTTATAACCTTGGCAGCCCTCAGCCAAAATAGAACAAGGAGATAAAGGTCTCAAAAGTGAGTTTCTACAAGCTTTGTGAAAGTTAGTGTCTAGGTTGAGACAAGAAACATTCAGGTATGAGAGAAACAATGGTTGACAGAACCCTTGAGTCCTCCAGACCCTTGAAAAGCTTTAGCTGGACCATGCTTGTTCTTGTATGCCAAATTCAATTCTGTGTG
Source organism: Melozone crissalis (assembly GCF_028551555.1). Taxonomy (NCBI): domain Eukaryota; kingdom Metazoa; phylum Chordata; class Aves; order Passeriformes; family Passerellidae; genus Melozone; species Melozone crissalis. The sequence goes on along the minus strand of NW_026535791.1, from coordinate 51,753,590 downwards.
TTGAGTGAGCTGTGAACTGAGATTTCATCAGTTCTCAACCTCAAGAGAATGTTTTTTCTTATGCTAAGTGTTCAAATTGATGAAATTGGTAAAGGAGTTATTACAGTAGTTTGCTTACTTTGACAAAATTAATAACATTCACTGTCTATAAATATATGTAGAATGTTTTCTGTGGATTTTTTGATGGTTTTGTGGTTGATTTTGGTTGGTTGGTTTTTTAAGTTAGGAGTGTTGTTTTATCATAAAGCTTGTACATTTTTATCTGCTGGCAAGTAACTATTAAAGTTAGTTCTTTGGATGTGTCTTCTCAAGTCTCTCTCAATGTACCTGGTGAGAAAGTGTTGTAAACCACTCCAACCAGGTCAAAAAAAAAATAACCTTTACCTTAAAATAAAAGTTGCTTTGGAATGGAAGATTTTTGCAAATGCAATGATCAACTAAATGTGACCAAGATAGAGTTCAGCTTGGGTCTCATGTGGGTTGAAGCTAGTGCATTAACAGAGGGTACCATAAAAAAACTCTAAATTTACCTTTCACATGGAAAATGTACTTCTAAATATTTCATCAAGGGAGCAGTAAGTATGAAAGATCAAAGTTCAAGAAAGATATACGATAAAAAACCTGAATCAATATTTTATGAGCAAGGAAGCTACTGTATACTAAGTGCAGTTATATATGAATAGTTCAAGGATAAGTAGATGGATTGAAAGTAGGTGAGAAATACGAGTGAACATATGTGTGTGTTTTTACAATTTGCCTTTTTTCACATACTTCAAGTGTTCATCTATTTTCTAGGGTAACAGCTGGCAAAAATTTATTTAACCTTTCATGCAAAGTAGTAAGATGGCAGTCATCAGAGATGACTCCCTACAAGTTGTGTAAAACTAGAAGTTGTCATGTGCTACTTCTGATATTTTTACCACCTCTTGCCTAATGCATATTAAGTTCCTAGTAGAATCCTCCTTTTCTTTTTATAATTTTTAGTATTTTATTTATTGGCAATTATATGGTGAAGAAAAACCAAAATAAAATTTCATGACAGTTGAAGACATGGCCTAGAACAGCACTCTATCATGTGCAGTTTATTTTGAGAAGTTATAACCCATTGACAATCTTAACTAAAACTAGAAAGTAAAATTGTGGGCCATTTTGAAGTCAGGAAGAGTTACTTCTGGGAATCAGGGAGTTTCTGTATGGGATCATCAGCATTGGAGAGGAAAGCCTCCTTGGCAATATAAAAGCAATACAGACAGGTCCCCCAGCATGCCTCCCTCTCGCCTGGAGGAGTAATTCCAAGGCCTGAGAACACTTATGTCCTTTTGGCTCCTGACCTCTTTGTGAGAAAAAATCATCCAGAATTACAGTAGAACACATTTGTGGTTTTCTGATGTGCTGAAGAGTTATTGTGAACTGAACTAAGAGCATTGTCTTTCACAAGGGCAACAAAAAAAAATCAAACGGCAACAACTTTCTTTTCTTGGTGGTTGAGCCTGTCCTTTTTTTAAAATGCATCACTAGCCCCTGCTGGTTCAAACAATGATCCAGATCATATAGTATTCAATTTCATGAATAATACTTCACATGTAACAAGAGAAGTTTCTTGCTCTGCAAAACTGTAACAGGTGAGAACCTAGGTAAGGTGATTTCTCGAAGGTTGGGAAGAGTTGTCATTGAAACTGCAGTTGTATTGTTACACAGGTATTTGTTTTTACACCATATAAAATGAGGCTTGAGAGCAGATAAGTGATAATACACAGAAACTTAAGTCTTTTTTGTTCTCTGTGATTTCTGGAAGTGAAAATTTTAGTCTGCAAGACAGACTGAAACTGAATGGTCATGTGCAGAGCCCATACTCTGTCAAATAGACAAGACCTTAGATTTGAACCCGAATTCAATCCTTTAATCACAAAACAGCACTCCTTAGCAGGATATCCAAATATTTTTGACTACTCAACATTTAAGACATTCCTTATAAAAGGAAGAGACAATTACATGTTTAAGCATTTCATATTGAATATTCATGAGCAAGGACAGAATTTTCTGTTCATCAGTGTTGAGGAATGATACTCAGATTTTGCTAGGTCGTGATGTTATTTCTCTTAATTGGTATAGTTGATATTAAATTATTCCACGCAAAGGGGAATCATTTCACCTTCAGAACAAAAGGTAGAATAAATCCTAACCAATCACCCATGCTTAGATTGGCAGAGTATTCATGTGGATTTTGAAGGGGAAGTATGCTCCTTCCAAGGAGGTGTGATTTTACCTTACCTTAATTCACTAGAGGTGAATTTCTTACCTTTAGTCCATTGAGATGAAGGCACAGTGTTTCCTATTTTTCCCACTTGTTGAGAAAAAATTGACATAAACAACTTCTATGTCTGAGAAAAAGAAAATACACAAGTTTGCAACCCCAGATCTAGGTGCTTAAGAAGAAAAATTACGACGACATTTCCTTTATATATGTCCCCAAAATATAGGCATCAAGTTTTGTAAAATATTGTTAGTGTTTCAGTACAAGTAAATATGTATATTCAAATCTACCCATTCTTCAGTGACCTATTCCTTTCCAAATGGTTTGGTAAAAACAGCAAAGGTGTGGAAACTTTAGATTATTAACAATTTATTGTTACCAATACTGTTATCATTTGTCCAGTATCCTTGATATCTGTTCATTATGTGGCCTCTTTCTTCACTTACTTCCTAAGTGACATATTTTCAATATTATTTGTGAAGCAGGTAGCTTCACATATCAGTTTCTTATCCCACATTCTCCAGTTTAAGCATTGAAAGTCACAGGAAGATAGTTACAACTGACAAATAATACAAATACTTAGATGTACCTTGGGACTAAAGCTTGCCAAATACCCTCTATTGAGATTGACTCAAACTTGGAGAAAAACAAAATGTAATGTATATGTATGAAAAGTATTGTCCTGTCAAAGGCATGTATTCCTTTGATATCTAGTAAATAATTTTCCCTTATCATCAGGAAGAGCAGGCTGTGACACAGCTAACATCTCAACTGTGGATTGCAAATTAAATCCCTACTTGTGCTTCTGTGATGAAATCCCAGGCCTTTTCTCTCTAAGCAACTCAGCTTTTTGTCTTAAGCAACTTAATAAAGATAATAATCATATCTCCATCTCCTTCCTATTTGTACAACAAAATAGATATACTTTCTTTTTGGCAAAAGCAAAAAAATTATAAAGCATGAGTAATACAAAAAGCTGCGCTTTCAACTTTTTATCTTTTACCTGTAGATGCTGGAAGAATGAGTGTATAAGGCATCAAACTTCTATATCTTTAAAGTAAAATTATCAATTCATTAAAACTTAGCCAATTAAGCTTCAGCACACTTTTCAGAACGAGATTAATATCTTTTACATAATTGCCTTAATTAATAGGGAGTGAGGGTGACTTTCTGTGACTAATTTTCAGATCAGGTCTCTAAACACAGGAGAGTCATCAACCTCTGATAGATTATGTGGAGTTGGAAGGGACCTGTCAGGATCATCAAGTCTGATTCCATGCCCTGTGCAGGACACCCCAGGAATCACACCATGTGCCTGGGGCTGTTGTCCAAACACTCAAAGTGAAAACAGGCTTGGTGTTGTGATCACTTCCCCGGGGAGCCTGTTCCAGTGCCCAACCCTGGGTGAGAAAGCTTTTCCTGATACACAGTCCCCTCCCTTGCCCAGCTGGCCATGCTGTCCCTGATGCCCCCAGGACAGGGATGTCCCTCCTGGCTGCCAGGGCACTGCTGACTCATGTTCAGCTTGCCAATGACCAGGAACCCCAGGTCCCTTTCCATGGCACTGATCTGCAGCTTCTTGTTCCCCAGTCTGTCTGCACATCCAGTGTTGCTCCATCCCAGGTGCCGAATACAACACTTGTTAAACTTCATAGAATTGTTGATTGTCCATCTCTCTGCAGGGCCTCTGTGCCCTCAAGGGAGTCAACAGCTCTTGCCAGTTTAGTGTCATTGGCAAATATACACTTTCACTACAGACTACTTGCAACTCTCAATCTGAATCTCTTGCTGTAGGTGCAAAGTGGGAGGAAGCGCTGCTAGTAAGAGTCCAATGCAACTCATTACAAAAATGCCCTTTCTTGGCTAGCCACAGATGCCCTATACAGAAAATTACACTGGAGGAGGCAGAACTGCTGGCAATACAGTTGCCATTCAGCCCATGCTAGGTGATTTTCCAAGGAAATAATTGTGGTTTCTATTATTGCAGCAGAAAAAGGTTAGAAGAGTCTAGAGAAAGTACACTTGATTCCTATTTTCAGAATATCTATATAGCCTGTAAAAATACCACCTTAATCAACAGTCTTCTCCTGATCTAGATGTCTGCCATTATCTGGATAATGTATCACAGAAAAAACCTGTTGTTTCTGGATGAACACAATGTCCCAAGAATAATTTTCCATTTCAGAATGTCTGAAAACTGGTATATTTTGCTGCTGAAGACTGTTCCAGGTTTCTGTTCTGAGGTTTTTTTCACCAAAGCATTTCAATTTCTGGTTGACTTCACTGTTTGCTGTTACAGCCTAAAACCACATAATATGGAATTTGATTTGGTTATCTGTTCCAACATGTGAAAGAGGCTTTGTGTGTGATTACCATAAATAATTTTAATCCAAAGATTATTAGAAGAACAAATTAAGTCTAATTTCCAAGTGGGAAAAAAAAGGGTATTATCATAAAAATTCATATTTCTTTTGCATTTTAAGTACTTGTATTGATCACAGAGGAAAATATCACTGCACTTTTTGATTTCCAATGACCTTACACTGTATCTATTTATGGCTACTAGAAAGGGATCCTAGAGTAGGCAGCACCTTGGTCAGACCTAGTGCAGACTCTCTCATATTGACACCAAGTCACTGCTGAAGAGGAGGGGCACTGAGGAAAAGTAATTGCACTGACTTTTCTCTTCCTTTTATATCGTCCCTTTCTGCGAACTGCGGGCATTTCTTTTAAATTAATTACTCTATTTTGGATCCTCTCCTTTGAGCTGGCTTTGCTTTGTGTCCTCTTCATCCTGTCTGATACTTGAGTGCAATAACTACACCATACTGGTTCATATTAGTGCATTTCAAACCCAAAGTTTTTAATGATATCCCACTTTTAATTGTGACTTGGATAAATCAGGTAGACATTTACAGGATTTTTATTTTCATAGCAATGTCTTTTCTTCAACATCTTTTCTTTAACACCTTAAGAATTTTATTTGTAATTCACAATGCAGAATCACAAATTAGTTTGTTAAGGAACCACTACATCGTTAATTGTAAACCAATTGTGATAAATTGGCCATATCTAATAGAAAAAAAATTATTTGTACCACATTTATGTTCCTGACACCAAAGAAGAATTTGGGGTTTTGGCAGTAAATGTCATGCCACTTCATTTTACAGGAATTCCAGCATTAGAAACATAATGAAGAATGAAATATGGACATACATTTTAGTTAAGATCTCTAACTAAATTCTCAGCTTGAGTGAGAAATCTCTTCAGATGTTTTTAACTTCTTTACATCCATCTCAGCATTAAATTATCTTTGGTGAAGAACCTCAGTAGAGAACAATAATTCCATTTCACAGAAAATGTCAAGATTGTGACATTTATATTTGTTTTAGGCTTAAATGAAAATCAAGCTTTCCAAAATTCTGTGCAGAAGTAAATATTCTTTCATGTCCAGGCTTCCAAAAATGTTTGTAAAGTACTGAAACAGTCTGCCTCAAAGATGTCAAAAAAGATTCTTACTGAAGTAAAATGCTTCTTACTGCAAATGTTAGCAGCTAAATGTGTTAACCTTTTTCTAGACCTAGATAAGTTCAATAGTAGTCATTTCAAGGGTTGGCATTTAGGGGAATGACTGTCTTGTAAACAAGCCAAGCTACTTCCAAACTCCTTGGCTCAGGTATCCAAGAGCCGTGCAAACTCCAGCCCCTCAGGATGACCCAGAGTTATTGGCAGGACCCATGCAGCCCATCATGAAATGAAACTCTGCAACTCTACGGGCCTGGGTGTGTGGATTAAGTTCTAGTTCCAGCACTGGAATTTTGTGGCGCTGGATGGAGAAGCAAGAGAAGACAATTTGAAAGAGACTCATAAAAAAGACTTGATCGTAAATGTGAGGGTACCCTGACTCTCATGCTGTCTCCACACTGCTACACTCTGATGTGAGAGAGTAGTCGAGTGCTTTGAAGTGGAGTACTGGAGGTAGGAGGAGCATTTAAAGCAGTTAGGGACATCTGCCTTCCTCCTGGCACCATTAGTGAAAATGCAGAAACCTTAAATTCAGGGCTCTTTTGGCTTGAGCTTTCATTCTCATTAAAAATGAAAGGCATGAAAATTAGGGTTTTTTTCACACCTTTTTATGGTGAAAATTTTAAAACAAAAAAACATATTAAATTAGGCCTGAAGCTTTACATTTCATTATTTCTCTTAGCTCTTTCCTTAGGGGCTGATTGCAGAACAATTCTGACATAGTGTAGCATTTAGTGACAGTTTTTAGCCACTGATTATCTGTATTTGTGCACAGTATGGATGTTTATCACACTGCATCTGCAATAGCCATATGTTCTTGCTTTGAGGTTAGTGACAGTGTCATTGACCATCACTCTATCCTTTCAAAATGAACTTAAAAATAAATGAAATAGATATCTAAATTCATTTGTTGTTCTTAGAAGCTCACTTGGAAAGCAAAATATGAATGTTTTCTGAGAAGTTTTCCAGAACAGCTATCCCTATTTGGTGGGGAGGATTACAGTGCAGGTGAACCAAAAATGTTCTTTGGATTGCTCCTCAAGAGCAGCTCAAACAATTTATCTGCTCAGTCCAGTGCAGTCACTTATGCCAAGACTTCTTAGTTGCAGTCACTGCCAGAGCTGGTATGAGAAATCCTGAAAAATATCTGTAGAAGCATTCTGGGAGCAGTAAATAGAACTGATGTGATGCTTTTGGGAGTATCAAACCCTTGTTTGTTTGTTTGTTTGTTTGTTTGTGGTTTTTTAGGTTTATTTTTACAGTATTTGAAACTGTGTTTGAGGGGGAGGAAGGTTGAGACAGTGTCTCGTCACATAGATTCTTTCAACATCAGCTAAAGCCCAGCAGTAAAGGCTGTTCTACAACTGAGATACCACACAGAGACTTAAACAGACTTAAATGTTCAAGAAGAACTGCTGTATCCACACAAACTTGAAGACAACAGTTTAAAAACGGGTAGCTGTGTTTCTTAGCAAATTGCCTCCGCCTTTTCCAGCACACCAGCAGGTTTTAAATGTGCAAATACAAAAAGTAGACTCTGGTCAGCCAATCAACACACCTAGCAGTAAATAAAGCTATTAACAGAGTAAAGTCAACTACTTCTTTTCCATGTTAGACTTGAAAAGATGGGGAACATGGGGACATGGAGGCAACAAATGTTTCTTCTCAGGCAGGATATTGTCCCAAGCAGTGGGACAGGGACTGTCCTGCTTCCTGCCCTGTGTGGTTTGTTATGGACCTCAGAATGGCCTTCAGGGATCACTTCCTAGAGAAGATGTGATGAATGAAGTCCCCAGTCTCTGAAACATGTGCACTGACTGGAGTCCAACTCACTTGCTGCACTGAAAAGATGTTCCAAGTTCTTGCTCAGATACTACCAGGCAGGAGAGATGGCAGCCTGTCCAGATATTCTTCATCCTTGACCACTGTAGGAGAAGGCTTTTTTCTCCATTTCAGAATGCTATTCTTAGTCTCGTGCTGGGGAAAAAAAAAATAATTCAAACAAGTCAGAGTCCTTCAGACAGGGAAAAAAAGTCTGAACGTTACCCCTCCCACACCAGCTCTGAGAGTTTACCTGATCCAGGGATGTCCCTGACACTGCTGCTAGGAAAGGGGGAAAGGTTTGTAGCTTGTAATGATTGGCACTGAAATAAATGTAAAATAAGAGCACTGTCTTTCTATCAGCACAAATCCATCAGAGAAGAAAGCAGAAGAAACCTTCTTGTTCTTGTTCTCTTCTTTCCAGAGCTGTGATTTACAAAATTATAATTGAGCTGATGGCTCTTAAGGGCTGAACCAGACCTAGGAATTCCTGCAGCTGGTTCTGCAACCTCCTTCTTACTACCAGCCTCATCCTCTGAAATTTGCCTGGCTGGTATCACACTAACACAAAATTCTTCAGAGGAGCTCTTTCCTCAAGCAGAGTGAATTTTGTCTCTTGATAATCTCCATGGCCTGTGTCTCCTCTCTTTGCTTCCAGTGTTTACACAAAGCTTCCACAAATGCAGCTTCCCTGACAAAATAAGTGGCCTGTTTCTGTATTTCCCTGATCCATGCTACATACCATGTGTATGTGGCTTCTGGAATAACACCATCTGATAGCTCCCCTTACACAGCTCAGAGGGAAAGGATGCTGGAAGTGACAGTATGAATTCACTTGTGCCCTCCTAGGAGCATCACTGGTGGGGGGAGAATCCTAGGCAATTGCTGCTGTATGGGTAGGCTTTGTGAGGTGAACTAAACCAAGGAATAATTATTGCCTCTGATGGCAGTGGCAGCCAGCAGCACAGCTAAAAGGGTGAGACAGGCAGCACATGCTAATAGGCTGGGGGAATCCTGTCTTGACAGTTTTCAGCCTGCTCCATTTCTTTCAGCAAATAAGATGCAGCTGTTTGCCTCCGGCTCTCAGCAGACAAAGTAAACAGTGATGTTACAGAGGGTCACGGTGGGACTCTGTGTGAGTAAACTGAATTACTCTGAGGCAATATGCATTTATCCAGCAAAAAGGACACCCCAGACAACCTGTGCTGAGGGTAGCTAGCAAATGCCACAGACAAAAAATGTCTCAACAGTAAGTCAGAGCAAAACAGGAAACACCAAGTGTACATTTACAACATCCCCTTGTAAATGTAAAAAATATCCAGGGTCAGCCATTAGGATTCAGTGTATTCCTAATGGCTGACCGTGGATATTCAGTGTATTTCCTATTTTCCCAGGAAAGAGTGTGAGCACAGATTAGAAATCCCTTCTGTCTGCAAAGTCTTGACTTTCAGATGCTGGTTAATAGGATCCATCAGTTCTCTCTTATTAACATGTTTAATGACAAGCTGCTTGATTTGAAATTTGCATTTTGCTGGATACCAGCTGTAAGTTTTAAGGAAATTGAGCTATTTAGCTTTTACATTCCATGGTAGCACAGGTACAAAAAGCTTCTCCTCCTGTACCACATGAATTTATCTGCCAGAATTTATGTATTTTCATGTTTTCATAGTTGCTGATACAGAATGTATAACTGCGGATCTTGATACCTAAAACTGTGTATTGATAATTAGTTATAGAAAGTCATGTTTTCCATGAATGAGGAAATAATGTTTAATTTTATACTGATATTGTTTAAGCTTTAGGAATGAGATATGTCCTGCCTAGCTTGTGACACTGAATTTTCTGAGCTGGAAACTCATCATTAGCTCTCTGTTTAATTAAGGAAATGTGTGCCTTGAAAGAATGGTCATGTCAAATCATACTGAGAGGAATGTATGGCTTCATTTATACCAGAGTAGAACAGGGAGAATCTGCTCTCCCTGTACACTCACGATGAAACCTTTAAATTTGTCTTCGGTAGACGCTGTACAACAGTTCAGTGCTCCACCAGCCCCATATGATTTTAAGGCAGTTTTTCTTCCATATTTTTCCTTTTTTTTTTTCTGAGATAGATTAATACTGACCACTGATTTTTGGTTGTGGTCACTAGTGCTGTCAAAGTGAAGGTCTGTATCTGTTTTACTGAGTGAGCCAATGTCAGGGAATGTCCTTGGAATGGCACAGCCGAAGTGCAGAGCAATCCCCAGGATTCCTTGGGATCTGACAGGCTGGCTCCCTTCCAGACAGATCTGGGAGTGGTTCAGGGAAAGACACAGCTCCAGGCACTATTCCCAGTAGATGATTTGGATTCCTCTCTGCCGTGGAGAGCAAGGAAAGTGTAGTAGTACTGATATGGGTCTCTTACCATTTGCCTCAGGGCCAGAGAACAGTTGTGATCACATTTGAATAACCAGGGTAGACAAAGCAAGCAGTGCTGCACAAAGCATCCAAGGTAAGCATGAATGGGATCCAAAACCTGCTGAAAGCAGTGGAGTCTTCTGTTGTTATTAATGAGCTCTCAGTTAGACTGTAAATGAGCACTAAATGTTAAAAGGAGAAGGATTTGAAAAAGAACATATGGGGACAAATTTATCCATATACATTATGGATATATCTACATTCAAAGAAAGGAGAGCAAAACAAGGGATTTGACAGAAAAAAAAAAATGCAACCCTCTCAGGTGAGTTACTGCTGGGCCTTTAATAACATACTGGTTTTGATATGTTGCTGTACAATGAGTCTATGATGATTCCACCTAAATTCTGATATTAGTCATCAATTTATATTTTGTCTTTATACTTTATAAAATAGGCTAAGTATATGATTTCCTTAGAAAACTAATAGTCTCTCAAAATATTTCAGTTTTGTACTTTAATCCGTCATATGAATAGAGCTAATACTGATTCATTTTCTAATTTGGTGATAAATCATTAGTTCAGGCTAAATACTACTTATGAAATAACTATGATGCTTAGGGTAATACATTTTTTGTTTGAGAAAAAAGAGTTTTATAATAGGATATTTGGAAGTCATAGCTCAATCAAGACTTTAAGTCAATCTTCTGACAAAAAAGTTTTAGCATGTAGACTTTCAGTGTCTTGGTTTCTTTTAAAAGTGAGACAGTGACTAAAAAATGGGGGGAAGCAAATACATTAATTTCCATCATTGCCATACTCTGGAATTTTTTTTTACAAAATAAGTGCAATTCTGTCCATCCTGTGCCTTATGATTTTATCTTGAGTTTTAAACTCGGTCTCTTCCAAGAACACTAATAATGAACAACTGTGGGTTTCATGAGCTGCCTCTTTTGCATACTGTTCCTCTTGCACTTTTCAAGTAATGCTGATGTAATTAATTGTGGATTTGTTGGAATATGGAGCTTGCTTTTAGTCCGTACATCCTCATTAGCTGCAAGATTAGTCAGAGTGGGACTTTACTGAGTCAGAGATACCTTTTTGGCAAAGTCAGTTTACTGAAATAATAATCCAAACAGTGTTCACTTTTGCAGACTCTAGATTGTTCACTTTAAGCTTGTATTCCTGTTATAATCATGAACTTCCACCATGCTCTACAGCTGATATGTCTTTGTAGCTAGTCTCTTGCAAGTAGGCATGGATGTCTCTACAAATAGCGTTTATTAGCAGCTGAAAACTGTTAAAGATGTCATTAATTTAAAAAAAATATTGAAACCTGGTAAGTAATCCATCCATCTAGTGAGAACAGCAGAGCACAAGTCTGAAAAAAAAAAGATTTGTCATGTTGGTGAAGATGTTAAAATTTAGGAACCATAAGGGGTTTTTTTCTGTGTCTTAAAATATTTCTGATAGTTTTAGAATGTTGATAAGGGATGAGAGAGTACTGCATACTTGTACCTGCAGAGTTTGATGGCAGCAGGAGCACATTGGCATTCATGTGGAGAAAAGTCCAAACTTCTGTGTTAAGTGACTAAGAAAACATGAGGGAAAAGTGCTTTTCAGACCAATACTTGACAGATAAAATAGGAATTAGTAGGAATTTTAAATAGAAATATTATAATAAAATGTCAGGAGACACCTTTGTTATGCTCAGAGATATTTTGAATAGTATGGGGGCAGGACAGAGAGGGATACCTCAGCACAGAAGATAAAGTCAGGACCTTCTGGCATGTATAATGAAAAAGCAAATGCAAAGTGCTGCACCTTGAAAAGTACAATGACATAGGGAATGGGGGAAGCAGCTCTGGGAAAAGGGTGCTGGGGGCCCTGGGAGCTGGACAGGAGCTGGCAGTGAGCCTTGGCAGCAGAGGCAGCCAGCTGCATCCAGGGCTGTGTCGGTCATTCCTCCACCCAGCACTCCCTGTTAGACCATACCCGGGTACTGGGGCCAGGTTGTGCCTCCCACTGCAGAAAGATGCTGAGAACCTGGAGCAAGTTTACTCCAGCAGTCACAGAATCACAGAATTGTTAGGGTTGGAATTGACCTTTGGACATCACCCAGTCCAACCCCATGGCAAAGCAGGGTCACTACAATGGGAGCATGTCCAGATGGGTTTTGAGTGTCTCCAGAGATGGAGACTCCACAGGACCCCTGGGCAGCCTGTTCAGTGCTCTGCCATTCTCAATGTAGAGTCCTTCCTCAGAAGGTGGAAGGTGAAATTTCCTGTGTTTTAGTTTATAGCTACTGCTCCTTGTCACTGAGCTCCACCAAAAAGATCCTGGCATCCTCTTGACATCCACCACTGAGATATTTATTTATATGTATTGATGAGATCCCCTCTCAGCCTTCTCCAGACTAAAGAGGCCCAGCTCCTACAGTGTGTCCTCATAAGAGAAATGCTCCAAACTCCTCATCATCTTTGTGACCCTGCACTGACCCTCTCCAGTAGCTTGTCTGTCTTGTACTGAGGAGCCCAGAACTGCACACAGTGCATGTTCAGGGCTGGGGCGTGTCCTGTCAGCAGAGCCTGGGCCAGGGGGAGCTTGTCCCCTGTGGGGCAGAGCTGATTTCAGGGGCTCTCTGCTGACCTCTGGTTGAAGTTTGCTGATGTACACAGTTAAACTTGTTCTGTAGGCTCACATGAATCTTCTCCAATGAGAAGCTGAAGATGCCTATATATAGGAAATTAGTTCAAGTACCTTTATGTAACCCAGATTATTTTGAAATAAAATATAGGGTTCTTTCCCACCCCCCAAGATCAGCTAAATAAAGGACTATGAAATATATTTTCTCTATATAGTTTTCTGTTCAGAAACTAACAGGGTGCATTTCTTACCATGATTGAATATAGCAAATGGGATAACAAATTTCTGTCTAGATATTTGTCCCCAAAGATATGCTGCATATATTCCACTACTTATTTCTGCCAATTTATTATGATATTCTAGCTTCATAGTAGCTATCCACAGTTCTTTGTGGTATTTCATTTTACAGATACAAAGAAGAAAAGATTTTTTTTTCCAAGAGCCCTTTGTGAATGCCCTGAAAAGATATCGATGTACCTATGAAACAAAAGGCTTCTGCAAACACCAATGCAAGAAAAATTCTTTCTACTTGTTCATTCTGAAATGAATTACACATGTCAGGCAAATCAATAAATCTTTCTAATATCAAGAAAAATAAGGATCCCAGCCACTTCCCCAAGAAGCTTTATGTAAAAAGTGGCACAATAATTATGTAGGTGGATTATGATCTATAGGCAAGTGCACTGACTAGTAACATGTAAAAGTGACATTTCCTTTTCAGACAAATTTAAAATGAGCTGCAAAGATACATTTTGCAGTCAACTTGCTTGTACAAAAGCTAAATCAGGCATGCTCTTAAAATTGTACCGTATGCATTTTCCATCTCAGACTTTCCATCTCAGCCTCTCCCAAGTCAGTTATTGTGGGTGGAGCTGGCCTAATTTTTGCAATACAAAGCACATTTGCCTGAAGATCCATTTGATTAAATATTTTATTTTATGTTTCAGTGTCACGGAAACAATCCAATCAGATCTCACAAAAAATAATGATCAAGGAAAGAGGGCAAGAGAGGAAGGGACAAAAATCAAACTAACATGGAAATCTTTTATCTGACAGTTTGAAAATTAACTTTTTGACTTTTTAAGACAGATTTTTTTTAGACAAGGAAATATTAAGAACAATTCAGTGTTAGATAACTAAAAGCTAAACAAAAATAGGAAATACCTTTTCAATTAAATTAAATATTTTGAGGGAACCAGAATGGATTTAAAGCTTCCATTTCATTAATTAAGTTTTTAATGTTGGGGCTTCCCAGTCAGTTGGATTTTTTTTTTTTTTATTTCAGGCATAGAAATGAAAAATTGACAGAACAGTCAACATTGGGCTGTAAAATCTTCAGGTTAAGCGTCTCTTTCCTGGTGAAAAAAAATCCTTTTCCTTCCCCTTGAAAAATTTTCATGTGCTTGAGATTTATAAGAATATATCATATGTTTGGGAGAGCTGAGGATGTTTTTGGAAGCATGGATGAATGCTCAAATGTTGGTTTTAATTGCTAGTCTTTTGGCCTCTCTTGGTTCTTGCTATAATTATGATAACCAAAATCAAGGAATAACTCTCTCAGAGTTGTCACAGAAAGAACATTTTTATTTTAGAGTGTTACAGGAGGACCTTTGCACCAGGGTCACCATAACACATCGGCCCTGCAGCAAAGGCCAGGCCTCAGAGGGAGCAGAAATAGTTTGGAAGACTGAAATAGAGAAAGCACCAAATTCAGTTTTGTCTTATATGAATCAAACCCGACTGTGGCAAGGAAAGAATATGTATATATCTTCAACACACACAAAACCCCCCAAAAATGCAAAAGAAAAACAAACAGAAAACCCACCAATCAGAAACAAAAAAAGAAACAAACAACCAACCAAAAAAAACATAGAAAATAAATGAATCCTTAAGAAAATGCATAACCTTGCCAGTGCAGCATTTCATCAGCCCTGTCACACTGGAAAGGAGTGGGGATACAGGGACACAGGTCCTGCAGTGGGGGCCCTGCTGCTGTCCCCATCCATCCTGTCTTGCAGCTCTGAACGTGTCCCTGGCCCTGAGCTCCAGTGGGGGCCCCACTGGGGCACAGCCAATGGCTTGAGGCTGTTTCTTGTGGAGCCCTGGGCTGACAGAGCCAGGCAAGCTCAGAGGCAGCTCCAGGCACTTTGCTGTGAGCTGTTCTGGTTCTCCTGGACGTGCACTCAGTCAGAGGGAGAAAAGATAAGGGCTTTGTTTTGCCCTTCTCTTTGAACAAATGCTAAAAAGCTTTGGAACTCCTACCGGATCAGACCTCTTCTTGATGTCTTGAGGAAATTTGGCTAAAAGGCTCTGACTTGAATAGCTGGCACTTTATAGAAAATGACAACTGATGGCTGGAGAGCCCTGAGGCTGGTAAACAATGGCCACAGGGAGGATCTGCTGGGAGGAATATTGCTACTATGGTTTAATCTCAAAAGCCAGTTTGTTTCTTGTGGTAGGTGGTAAAAGAAAAGAATAAGATCACATTATATCTGTTCTTGTATTATTTAGTGCAATGATGAAAGGCATTGCAATGATGACAGTGCTATGCAAGCTCAAGTGAAATAGAATCTTAAAATAGAAACAATACAAACACTTGGTGAGCTATATCCACTGATATTTCTGTGGGAAGAAACAATACAAATGAAATTTTGTAATGCCTTTCACTCCCTTAAACTTAAAAAAGCTACAAGTGTAGCAGTAACAAAAAAACCAACAAAAATCAACCAACCAAAAAAAAGCCAAACTTGCAAAAATCACTGATTTAAACCTCTCACTTTTATCACTGGACTTGTGAATTTAGTGATTAATTTAATAAAGTAACTTAGTCTCTCTGTGTTAGTTTAGTTTTCATTTAATTACATGTGAAAGGCACTAGTTAATAGGAAGCTAACAATCATATTTTCTGTTTCTGTCAGGTGCTGAAACTAATCTGAACTTGAGGAGCAGGGAAGATCCAAATACATCAGATCCTGGATCAGAAACACAGGATAAAAATGCAAATAATCATGGAACTCAGTCATCTAATCCATTGTCCAGTTCTGTGACTGCTGAAAATGGAAATTCAGTATCAAATGGTAAGTAGTTCTTAATCCCAAAATTCTTCTAACATAAAATTGCTGAAGTATTTCCTTGAATGAGGCTCGAATCTTCTGAGTTGTGAAATATCTCTTTCTGGAACTGGCTTAACTTTCTATGTGTGAACTGATAAGTCCCTCTCCAATAAAAGCTGAATGTGAAGAACATAAAACAGCCTCTGTTGAGGAATTTGTAATTCCTTCAGCTCCAAGTCTGTAAGCAGCCTAAGGTATGGAGGTCTGAGATTTGAGATTCTGATCCTATAATCAACAAAAATGGGACAGAAAATAGGAAATCAGGATCTCCCTTTGCTGTAGGTGCCTTACGAGTGAATGAAATGTTTATTATTATTGCAATACAAAATGGTACAAGAGCAGTGACAGAATATGTTTCAAGGTTCTAAAAGCACTAATCCTAAGTAACACCTCTCTGAGTTCAGATTTTTAATAGAAGTTATTTTCTCATTTTGTGTAATGAATTTAATTGCTCTTATTTTTTACTTCTTTTTTGACAGGAGTAGCAACTTTCTACATCTCTGTGCTATAAAACAGTGATTTCACCACAAATCTTCCATACTTAGCAGAATTCTTAGTCTGAAAGAAAGAGCTCTTTGCCAAATAGACAAAGTAATCAGACAGCCTGAAATAACCTTTTACATTGCAATGCTGAAAGTTGTGGTCCTACATCACCCAAAACAGTGCCACGTATAATTGCAGCAATAATGTATAAAAAACTTAATTTTGAACCAAAACAAAGAAAAAAAAAGCCAAATTTAACTTTTGGTAACTTGAGAGTAGTTGCGGGAAAGCCCAATCCAGATGGTGTAGTTTGTACTCCAGACTGCACCCCTGACTAACTTAGGTTCTTGTAATTTTGCCTCTGGCCCAGCTAAACTGATGCTGCCAACCTTGGACTGAATTAAACAAGGTCTTACTCAATGCACAACTGTGATATCCTAATATTTACTTAGGTGTACGTAAAGGAAAGCTCTTAGGATGTAATCAACAGCTCCATTTGTCTTTCCAAGCTCTACCAAGCCTCTGCTTGCCATGTCTGTGACAGCATGCTGTTGCTGTACATGGAAACTTTACTTATTTGATAAGGCCAATTATCAAAGTGCTTTTTGCAGAAATAAACAGAAAATCATTGATAATCTGATTCTTAGCTCAAGGCTGTCCTGGGCAGTCAATTCTAAAGTGTATTAACATAGTACAAAATCAATATATTTTTCAGAACTTGCTGTTTGGCTTAGTAAAGTATTTTTATTCATTTGTGGTGGTCTAGAATTATGAAAAAATTTTACATTTTACCTTTTATTTGAATTAAGTGAATAGCACCTACTTTTAGAAGGTACTTTGCATTAAAATTTTGGTAATTTTTTACTACTTTATTTGACATGGATCCAAACTGAATCCATGTAAATAAATTTTTAGTTCAGGAAATTATTTGAAAAAGGGGGTTGTTTTGCATTCACAAAAAACTGAGATCTTTTAGATGGAAATTTATTTCAAGCCTTTCACTCAACCAAAAAACGTGATCTTACAAAGGGAGAATTTTTACCTGAAGTACAGAGAATTTGATGTAGACAAGAATGCAATAGTGGTACCTGACATATAATTTACAAGACTAGCAGTACACTAGAGGCCTTGGATGTCACACCTTTCCCCTGTACATACCTAATATATCATTTCCCAGCTTCAAAAAGTGATAATCTCACCTCAAAACAACACATAATTCCAATTACTGGGAGGCCAGGGTCAGATTCCCTTTGCACCAAGCAGTAAAGAACTGAAATGCTGGACTCTCTCAGATTTGACCTGGTTCAAACGAGGTCCTGAGCTTCAAATAAGGGATTTGCCTTCTTCACTGTCTGTGTGTTCAGAGGAAGTCCAGATGATGTAGAAAAAGATCCATATTTATGAATACTTTACATGAGCTTTATTCAGAAAAACAAAGAAAATTTAAAAACTGTTGTCCCTAGTTACAAAGTTGTGGGAAGGGACTGTTATTAGGGGGAAACTAAAAGGAGGATAGAGAGGCTTTAAGGGGTTTTAAGCTTTGTTTTAATTCTCATTTTCCTACTCTGATTTTGATTGGTAATAAATAAATTCAGTTCAATTCCCCATGCTGAGTCTGTTTTTCCCATGACAGCAACCAGTGAGTGATCTCTCCTGTCCTTATCTCGACCCACAAGCCTTTGTTATCTTTTCTCCCCCTGTCCAGCTGAGGAGGGGAGTGATGGAGCTGCTTGAGTGGGCACTTGGCATCCATCCAGGGTCAACCCACCACAAGCACAGCACTATGAGGGCTGCTGTGGGAAAAATGATTTCCAGCTCTGCTAGCCCAACACACAGACCTACCATGGTGTCTGTGATTCTGGTCTGTGAGGTCCTCAATATTGCCCATAATGGATTCCCTTTGTTTCTGCTTCTGTCTTTGCTTCCCCTCATCCCACCTTTCAGATCCCCTGCAGTGCTGTGTGAATGCCATTCCCACTGCTGCAGAAGTGATGGGGAAGCACAAGCTGTGAGCCTCACGATAGGATCAGCTTTGCAGAGGTGTTTGTTTCTCTTGGGAAGGAGATTACCTGGCTGTTTTACACTGGGTAACTGGTTTTTACACAGATAAATTTGGGACAGCTAATTCCCACATCGAGAGTGCATTATAGTTACAAGACTTCCAAAAAACATGTTTTATACTGAGGGGATGAAGTTTTGAATCCTGGACCTAATATTGAGTTCCTGTGTGACACAGAGATATAATTTGAGAGCAGAATGCTTCAGGCATGGTTTTTTTGCCTTTGCATTGCTTCTGCCATGAAAACAAGCCAGGGGAAGAGGAACCAGGGATTTCTGCATTGCAGGAGGAATCCCTGGCCAGTGTATAGGTAAAGTGATATTTGCAGGCTTTTTAGTTACAATTGGTCCTTCTTGTCAACCAGCATGCATACCTATTATACTATACCTACATGGCAAAAAAGAACTTTTCTGTTTCAGTAAGCATGGAAATAGTAAATATTCAGGAAATATGTGATTTGGGTTTTTTTTTGTTTCTTTTTTAGTAAAACATATCAAGGTCTTTTGAACCTCATTTTGAAATCAACCAGTGCATAAATCTCAGATTATAATTTAGTATTTTTCTGCTTTAGGATTACCAGAGGAAAATGACTTTTCCAGACTGTCTGCCAGCACTACAGCAGGCTCATCTATTCAAAGGCACAGGGAGAGCCACACTAGTCAGGTAAATATTTCATTGATAGCCTGCTAAACCACTAAAAGATAAAAAGATCATAATAGGCACATGTTGAAAGCTTTCTCTTGATTCAGATTTGGGTATTGGCATTGAAAAATGCAGACTTCTTTAACAGGTTTGTATTGAGCTAAAGACAATAATGAATTTACTACCTTTTTTTTTTCGACTGAACGGTTTTTATAGTGAGCTCAAAATTTATGAAACATATTGTTGCTGGTTGTGAGGATGCTATTTCCAGGCAAGAAATATGTCTTTTAACCCTGAGAGGACCACGATATTATCTCTCTCAAGGTACTGATTCATTCATACCAGAAATACTTGCATGAACCTGGTAGAATTAAATGCATAATTATATCATACTTTTAAAATTAAAAACAATGAAGACCTAAAAAATTGCTCTTCACAATTTCTGTACAAATGCCAATAAGTAATGAAATCAAAATATCTATCAAGTAAAACAGCAGCAGCTACTAAGGTAATGTGACACTTGCATTGGTTTTCTTAACATTTCTAATGAGCTAAAGTAATTTTAAAATTGCAACATAGATTAATTCTGATGTGCATTAAATGAACAAAAAGGCATTGTGGCATTCACATTTTCTGAAAAATCCCTTCACCCAGGATTTTTCTCCTGGGAAACGGAGAAGCCTCAAAGAAAAAGGAAAACAATAGTTATCTGATTTGCTTCTCCTGTGTTATGCTCCTTTGGAATGTGTTTGGAGATTGTTTATCCAGCAGGTGATTGTTTCATTGGTTTCTGCTGTGAATTATTTTGACTTATTGGCCAATCAGGCTCAAGCTGTGTCAGGACTCTGGAGAGAGAGTCACGAGTTTTCATTATTATTTTTTAGCCTTCTGTAAGTATCCTTTCTATAGTCTTTAGTTTAGTATAGCATTCTTTAATATGATATAGCATCATAAAATAATAAATTAACCTTCTGAGAACATGGAGTCAGATTCATCATTCCTTCCTTTGTCTGGGAGCAACCCAAATACAGTAAGGGATAAACATTTTAATAAGATTTTTTTAAAGTTCTTTCTTCAATATTTTGTATCTAATGTGAACCACTTTACCTTCTAAGTAGCCAATTCTGGCATGGGAGCATTCAAAAATTTTATTATTATATTACTTCACTTAAACAGCATTAGTGTATTCTCCTATTGTCATTATGTCTTCAGTGCACTTTTCTAAATGGGTAGTCCCAAGTCGTTTTTTTTTATTTGAGATGATTGTAAGAAGTCTACAGTAAAGCTAAATATTGTCCAAATAGAAAACAAGTTGGAGCTAAGAGGACTTTTCTCAACAGAAACCTCTCATTCACCAATTTTACCATTTTCAAACTATTTTACCAGAAGGTAAGAGAAGTGCTTTATCACTTGTTGTCTGTGGGGGACAGCTGACATTTCATAACAACAAAACACTGGCCTTAGCCAAGTTAAATGAATGTTTGGCCTTTGACTCCAGCAGGAGCAAGATTCAACCTTCGACATCATACTCGGTGTTAATGCAGCTCTGAAAAACATTAGGTTTCAACTGGATAAATATGTGAGCCAACCAGTACAAAAGCTTTCACTTTTTGTTTTTCTGCCTTACTGTCAGAAGCATGTAACTACAGGGCCTATTCTGAGCTGAAAAATTGCGCCAAGACAGCAGTCAGCACTACACTTATCCCTTGAGTAAGGCTGGCTAGATCTCACTGGAGCATAGATGGGAGCAAATCCATCTTGCGCACCACACCTCACCATACCTCTCAGACTCTCAAAAATGGGCTTTGACCCTATTGTGAAAGAAAATCCTTTCTTCTGTCTCCAGAGGAGTATTCTGGATGAGGGTGTTTCCAGTTGTCTTTGTTACATTTTTATTACATCAACCAAGTACTTACTACCTATGAGAGTGGCCAAAGAGACCTTTCTAGCGAATGAAAAGTCCAAGTCTCTGACACTGCTTCAGTTACAAACCTCACGCAGTGAGAAGCTTTTGTCCTGCAGCGCCTCACACCTCTGGTGCTAATGAGCTTACCTGGGTCAAGATGGTCATGTTTAAATTACTACATCAGTACAGTACAAAAAATTAAATGAACTGGATATAGGGGAGCCACTGTCCTCTTCTTCAATCCTTTGCAAATGGAAACAACATTTAAATGTTTTATTTTTGGAGCAAGTTGTTAACAATTTGCAAATTTGTGCTTTTTATTTTTCCAAAAGTACTTGCCAAAACCTTAACACAATTTTTTTCCAGTATTTTGAAATGCCACTTTTCAGTAAATTTTCAGATGTTTTGCCAAAGTGTTTCACAAATTTTTAAAATAAATTCCATGCAATGTACTTGGAATTGCACACAGGGACAATCCTTAAATTCAAGCTCAGTAAGAACTGTGACAAGTTGAGAGAAGAAACCTGTAGTTCTGTGATTTTTGATATAATTCCGTTAATGAATAAACATCTTCCAAAATGGTGTTGCCAAAAGAAAACAAGAAAAATGTTCTTCTTCCCATAAAAAGAAAAAAAAATCTTAAAAAAAAATCTATGCTCGCAGGGCTGAGAATTCTTACTGTGAAAAGCCTTCCTCAGCATTGCCAAAGCATGGCATATATTTGAAAATGACTGGGTTTAATTACTGTTGACATTTCTTAGCATGCTGCTAGAGACTCTAACAGCGTACAAGCTGATTGTAAAATCTTTGCCAGGCTTCACTGTAGTAACCTTATCACTTAAAATAATTCCTGCACAGCTGTATGAAGTGGGACATATTTTTTCACAGGTCCATGATTGACTAATTGCTCTAAAGAGAAAAATTTAGTTCCTTGGATATCTTGGCAGCCATTGTCACTTCAGCTAAAGGAAACTGGTTCTCTAGCTTTCAGGAGCTTCCAAGATTTATGGATTTTTAAATATCTCCCTGCTAGTTCCTTACTGAAGTGACAGTGAGGGTTAGTTCATTGCATTTGTGTCACAGGATCTCAAGGTGAATATCCATTCCATTAAGCCGAGACATTGTGGCTATGGTACCATTGTGTTGTCACATCAGGTGCTAATTACCTGCATCACTGTCTGACAGTTCTGCACACTGCAAATCTACACACTCCAGAGACAATTCTTCAGGTCAGTGTCTGTTAACATGTAGCATATAGATCAATCTTTTAGTAAACTTCTTTGAAAGTAGTTACCAAGCATAAGACATCATCTAGATGATCATCCTAAAATGAAGTCTGCTGAAAAAAAAAAAATAAAAAGGTTTACTGTTGGCCATAAATGCTAATTTTCTAAGGCAGTGGTTACAAAAAGGGCAATTTTTCCTGAATGAAAAAGAATAAAAATGGAAAAATTCAAACACTAACAAAATATTTCTCATTGGAAAGTTATGGAATAAAATTCTACTTTGTTCTTTTAGAAAAAGTGGAGGAGTATTGAGGTTTAATTTTTGTCTCCTCAGGAATGAAAGAACATACATCAAAACAAAATAAGAGTTTTGCATGTCAAAAGAACAACAAACTAGGGTTTTTAAACTACTCCCTTTTTCTTCATGTTGTTTTGTGGCCTTACAGCTATAGATTTCCAAGTGTTTTTTATCAATAGGCTGAAAAATATCACATAAAAATATGAAGTAACTAACATCTGATATCGGACTGTAACTTCATTCTCTGTGAAGATGGAAGTTGAAGTATGAATTTGGGGTGAAACCAGTTATTGAAAAGTTTCATGTGCTTTTGTTTGTTCAGACAGTAGATCCTCCCAACCCAAGACACTAGCTTTCCTATGTTTTGTGCTTTCCTTGTAAACTAAAATATGCTATTGAAGGAAATATTCAAAATTGAAAACCAAAAATCTTTAGTAGAATGGTTCTGCAAGAAGCAATATCCTAACCTACCCTTACAAGAAAACTTTACTCTTAGCAGCGATGCCTCTAACTCAACTTGAACAGAAAGTGTTATGGTAGCTTCTTGCTCCCCAAACAGCAGAAAACTAGGAATATTCCTTTTGCAAGCTTGATTTTAAATTACAGATGTAAAATTATTTAAATAATTATTATTTCAAATTGCTTCAGTGATTTGTCTGAACAGTCTGGCAGTTCCAAGTGTGCCTGGATCTGTAATCTCAAATTCATATGCCATGATTTCCTTCCAGAGGTAAAAAACCTCACCAAAATGAAAGAGATGCTTCTTCTGGTCATTTTTGCCATAAACTTGCTTAGGTGGGAAATTCTGATATTACTAAGAGTCATTTCTATTCAGTCACACTCTAGGAAGTGATCCCAAAGCATGTTGGCTATTCCACTAATGTTGAAATTGCTTGAAGGATCTAAAACCCAAAACCTCCTCTAAAATAAAAAAGCTAAAATATTGATCCTGTGCTCTTTTTCTTTTACACAAAGTATTTTTCAGTTCCTTAACCAATCCAATAGGCTCTCTCCAGACTGTTTTTAGTGATTCCTCTGCTCTCAACAGCTGCTATGAGTATCTATGTTTAAAAGGGCATAAAGACCATTGAAATATATAAATTCTTTGTAATGTTAGCAATGGCAGCAAGATGAAATGGAGTCAATAAAAGCAAACCTCTATATTTTTTTCCTCTCACAAAAGCTAAGTGGCCATGTCTTTTCACAGATTCAGGACTGTGAGGTTTTTTGGTGGATTGGGTTTGGGTTTGTTTTTTTTTTTTTTTTTAATGATACTTTAAAGTTATTACCATTCACTATGAAGAGGGAAGTGTTGTGAGAAAGATATAGTGGAATCAAGAAAAGCCAGCCAGGTAAAAGATTCCTTTTTTTCTTATGTGGGCAGCAAGAAGCAATATGGTCTGTCTGTAACAGGATGAGATAGACAACCTGAAGATAATGAACAGATGGGAGGTGAGGGACACATTCAAGATTAGAGTGATAATAAACATGCGTGGGGAGCAGGAGCAGGGAGTGAACCAGGCACAGATAATGGATGGTTCTAAGAAGTCTGGAAAAGAATAAAAATAACTGAGAGAGAAGGTAAATAATAAAATGGAACAAGGGATTTGGAAAGACAAAAAATAGAAGAGCTAGAGAGAAGGAATCAACCTGAAGTGATGAAAAAAAAAGCCTAAAAGGAAGATAAGAACAGGAGGGAAAGAACCAAGAACTGAGCAGAGAGTAGTACAGTAAAAAAAGAGGGACTAAGGACAAAAAAAGTCGAAAGCCTATGTGATATTCCGGATTTGATATTCATATCCATACACATATCAATGTGATCTTTTATGTATGATAAAATAAAAATAATTATAATGATTGCCTACATTTATAGGAGTTGCATTCTGTGCAAGTTAGGTCTTAACCATAGTCTCCTGATGATTCAGTTGTCCCAGAAGAAAGTAAAAATTTCTGTTGATAGACGCAAAGCCTCTGTCCAGTTTAGCTTTGAATGGCTGCATATTTGCTTATTTGTAATCGGATGATTACATGCATTCAATCCTATAGAAAGAACAAGAACACAAATAAACAAGCAGCTTTCCATTCTGGTAGGTTAAGTAATATCAGACATATGACATACCCTGGTGTAGGATTTTGGTTACCCACTTCTGAAATGTGTTTTATCTGCCTTGTGTTCAAAGAGGTGAGATAAAAAATTATGGTTACTTTTTCACATATGGTTATATTAGAAAATACACAGTCTTATCTCTTCTATTTTGTTTAAACCCCATGGTGCAGATTGGCAGATTGCAGTAATATAGGAGCCAACATCTGGCAATGTTAAATTGGAAGTGTCTTTTCATATTCGTGAAGTATGTATTTATTGTTTCATTACAGCTTAAGCCATAGCTCTTATTTCATGAAATCTCATTGCTTTCAGCAGTCTCTTCCCTTAGAAAGAGCTGCATATTCATTATGATTTCAAAGGTCTTCTTTGTTCCTACTTGTTTTAATATTTGTTGCCAATCGCTTCTTTTGTTGGCTGTTCAAAAGTTTAAAAAATGAATAGTCAAGAATGTGTTGAAATGTGTTGCTATCCCCCACCTTTTGTCACAGCTCTAAACACTGAGCTCTGACTTTCATTGTTACTGTCCATCATGTTTGCCCATTAGCTGGAAGTAATCTTTGATCATCTTTGAAGCAAAAAGGCAATCAAACAGGTCTGGTGAAGTAGAAAACCACTAACATCTTTGTAAACATGTGGCATCCAAGAGAAGACATAGAACTTGCTTATCATTGATATATACTGATATATATACTGATTCATATCAGTATATCCCCCTGCACTGTGTTTTGTTCATTGCTTCGACAGTAGCACAAAGAATATTCTTTGTAATGTCACACTCAGTAATGAAAATCAGGGCCTATAACACATTGTGGCTTTATTTTTAGAAGACTTACAACCAAAAGTATGCGCCTTATAGATTAAATGCTGTGAGGTAAGGCATAGAGTAAATTCATCAGTAAATACGCTATCTCGTGTTTGTGTTGAAGGGCTCTGGGAGGGCTGATATATAGCTGCTGAGCAGCTATATCCCAGATCTGACTGCTGTGACCTCCACAGGTGAGAGCACAGATCCTGCTCTTTGAACCAGTGCATGTCACAGCCAGTTCCCTACACACTGCAGGCCCTTTTTCTGTTTCCAGGGCTTCATCCTCACTGCATTTGCCCTGGTAAATGAGATTGTAGAACAGAAGGGAACAAAGCCTCCTGAGCATCCCCATGGCCTCCCTGAGCTCTGGTGTTTGGCTAGAGGGTGCAATTATCCCTCTTGGCCAGTGGCTCCCGCTAAAAGGCCGCTTCCAGTTTGAGCTCAAGGGCAGTGGGGTCCACCATCCCACTGTGGACAGTGACTGCACTTTGCACTTAGGAGTGCTGGGTGTGAGAGGGAATAAACTGGTTCCTCTGCCCTTTATTCTCCTGCTGGCACACGCTGCTGCATGCAGATAGCAGAGATTTGGATTGCTAACAGACTGTAAATTAAATGATGTTTTCTTCTAACATTGTTTGACCATAAGTGCAGTGTTTTTATACAACAAAGGATGATAACCAACTACAGCAAATATAAGTTGATTGTTTTTGTAATTGCTTTGAAAGCTTTGTGGCAAACATAGTCTGTATATAGGCAAATAAAATATCTCCATTAATGTCATGAAAAGGCAGAGATTAATTAAGTAGCAACATGACTTAGTTTGTCAGATATTTTTTGTTAGATTAGGTGCAAAGCAGTATTAGCATTATTAGGTGAGCTGTTCCAAAAAACCTCTGTGATAAATGATTTGTTTTCAGAACTCATCTTGAGAAAGACAGTTTCTGTCTGAACATATTCTTTTTCTCAAGCATCAGAGGCAAATTGGGAGGATGTCTTGAAGGTTTTAGAGAGCATTGCATAATTTGTTTATCTGGAGATAAATATTACCTTAAAGGAAAAAAAAAAACAAATTCAATATTTATTGATGGTTGATGCTTTAGTCACTCTGGGAAGGTATCACCTTTTTGTTGACATCAGAAATCTAGAGTTGAAAAACACTCAGCCAAAAAAAAAAAGAGAAATTGAAAGCCACAAGATCCAAATAAAGAAAGTACACTCCTGTTTTGAATGTATAGACTTTTCCAACTCTACTCCCAGCTATGGTAATCAGTGTGCCTGATGTTACTGTCATATATTATTGAACATTGCCTACCTTGTACTAATATTTTCTACCAGATTGCAAATTACAGTTGTACTCAAGATTTGTGTGCTGATTTTTTTTTCACAAAGATATGTTGTCTTTGTTTGATTGCTGAGATACTTCCAGTCTGTAAGGAAGATGACTAACAAAATTTATTGGAAATACTGTGATACAACTATTGATACATTTTAATAATATTGATATAACTACTTCACTAAAAGGTACAAAATTATGGAAGACAGGTCCTGTTTTGTAACTAAAATCTATTATTTCAAAAAATACTATTAATTTAAAAAATCAGCCCAAAGCAAACAATCACCTCCCTCCTCCTCAAATAAAACAAAAACCAAATAAACTAACAAATAAAACAACAAAAACAAACAAAACCCAAAACAAACAAAAAATCCCTACGGGAAACCACAACAGTATGGCAGAAAATCAAACAACTTCCACCCGAAATAGAATTGCAGTTAGATGAGGAATGTAAAATATCCTGCCTGAGGCACAGCATAGGTGTGTGCAGCCCAAGATTCTCTTTCTAATAAAAACAAGAAGCCTCTGCCACCCAGGGTAAAGTGAGAGATACGAGATGTCCCTTTTGCAAGAGTGATCTCTCAGTTTTCAGTGGTCTGTGAGGAAGCAGAGTTCATTTAGTAGATAATTATCCTTAGTACATTTTTCTTTCATTAATTCTTCTGGAAAATCCCATCAGAAAGTGAAACTAAGGCAAATAGTGGATTTAATTTTTTAGGATGAGGTTTGAGAGCTTTCCAAGTGCCATGTGATAGCAGAGGCTGGACTGGGCAATCAAAGATAAAGTCACCTGTGTCTGCATGATCTCTGACACAAGACCATCCCGTTTCCAGCATCATTCCACAGCTGATGTTCGGAAGAAAATTGAATCTTTCCCTTGAGAAAACTATACAAGAGATAGCCATAAATTTCTTCAGAAGAGAAGACATTTCTGCCTGAATCATGTGACAATGCATTTTTGTTAGTAAATGTTGTTCCTTCTAAATTTCATTTTAAGTACAAAGTTACTTTTAAGATTATCCCAAATTTTTTATAGGTCAGCCAAGTTATTACTTCCTTTGGTATGTCATCTATATAGCAACATTTCTTCTAAAAGAAGTTCATTCTTTTTATTTAATTAGAAATTTTAACTGAGAGAGAAAAAAGTATTTTCCTGTTTAGAAAAAAGCAAATGCATTGCATTTTCAGTTACACTAATGTTTTGCTGGCATACCTTCTCCAGAGAAATTCTAGATTTGCATCAGACAGAGTACCTGTCTTCTTTGCCATTTTTTCCTTTCCAATGAACCTATTTGAAATCCATTCATCCATTTGTTTTTTGGACATTGTAAAGTTGCTTCAACGCAAAGAAAAACTATCAGCAGTTAAAAAGAATAATTAACTAAAATCACTTTATTTTTGTATATCACATATTAAGGTACTACATTCAGTGGGTCTGTGCCTATCCCAGCACTCACATGACAATCACATGAATCAGTTTGGATCCCAGTGTTATGTTTCTATTTGAGGATTTTAATTGGAACATTGAAGCATGTAAGCTCATTTATCATAGCTGCTCTCTGCTCTGTGCTGGGGTCATTCATGATCAATGTAGGGTTTCCAATCAAAAACAAATTTACATATTGATTTGATTTATGTTGAACTCTTACCTAGGCTTCTTAACACACCCTTGGCTTACTGTGCGCTTTCCCCTTATATATTTAAATGAGTATTTTATTGGTAAAAAACATGTAGACTATCAAATTTTTAATTTTTCTTGATTCAGTAGTCGGTGGAAAAGCAATCCTTTCCTGTTTTCTGCTCTTTTCTTAACATAAAAGAAAACTCCAAATATATCTGTTGGTACCTGAAGGGTTGGGATTTTTTGAGAGGTTGCAGTGTGCCTGTTCTGTAGTTTGGAAATAAAGTTGTGACATGCATGTTTGGAAAGAGTCAGTGTAGGAGCTTGTCAGATTTAAAAAATAAATAAAGACATTAAAATGAGTTAGAAGTATTTACGTGAGAGTTGCATACAAGTTGAATCAAAATATGTTGCTCTTGCTAATAATTGCATGCACTAAGAATTATTTTCTGAATTACTGAATGAAATGGTGTTTAATTTTGAAACAATAGGTCCTTATCATTATTGTCTTTAAAACTGGGGGTCCACAGAAGATCTAGTGGGGTCTGTGAACTGCTTTTGAGGACTGTGCTTCACCTCATGGCTGAAATTTATTTGGTTTTCATATTTAGGCAGGCTAAAAACTGAAAGAGATTGTAAACAGGGGTTTTGTCAAGGCAGTTTCTAAAATTGTTATGATAATTTTATCATCAAAAACATACATTTAATGCATAATTCACTTTAGATCCTGATAAAAGTTTAAAAAGATAAAATCATTGCTCTCCTGAATTCAGTCTTCCCATGGATTTTGTGATGGGAACTCAATTTCACTAATGGAACAGAAAAATTAATGATGTAATAATTAACTGTGAGTATTTACTGACAGCATTTACTTCAAAGCACCAATATTGATAAATCTATTGGAAAAAACAGCTGACATTATTTCTCCAAGTAAAAAATATGAACCAGCCACAAAATGCAAATGTCTCAGGAACACAGGTTTATATGCTTTGCAGGTCCCTACATTGCTCTGTGATTCTCTGTTGTGTTTATATGTCTATAAGCAGGAACCTTACTAGAACTTAAGGAAGCAACTGGTTTTAGTCGGTAGTTCTGGTAGTTTAGTAACAAAACATGAATTGCTACATTTTTCACACAGAAAATTATTTGTATGTTTTAAATAATAGGTAATTAGCATATGTAATTAAATACTTCATTTCTGGTGGATATTAGTAAAAACAATGCACTCACAAATGAAAAATTTTCTGGAGTACTATACACATATTTTTTGAAAGATAAACTCTACATTTCATCAGTGAGGGAGCAAACTGAGGTACAATACTGAAAAGAATCTACCAATAATAAATCTCTGTGTTGTCAGACTGTGTAATGAGCCCTTTAATCATAGGCTGATGATTAAGACTGTTGCATTTGACACACAAACAGAGAATGTAAGTTCTCTGCTTCTGAATGTTACAAAACATCCTCTATAAAGTTACAGTGTTTGATCTTTTAATGCAGAATGAATTTCTTGAAATTCTAGAGCAAAATCTCTAAATGACTCAAAGTTAATTTTAAATGTGCCAGTTAATCACTTTATCTGGCATACTTTTTTGTCACAAATTATTTAAAATATGAAACCTTTTACTTTCTATAAGTAAAAACTTGCTGAATTTTTAACTTGCATATGAAATAGACTGTCATTAAAATAATTTATTGACTTACCTTATAGCAACTCATCTTGATTCTAAGACAAAGTTGAAATCCAGTATGTCTTCTTTAGGCTGAAAAGTGAAATCTAGGCAGAATTTACAAGCCTAAATCCAACAGGCAGTTCAGAGCCTCATTCTCCAATGACTATGCAATACTCAAATGTGTATAGGCAAAATTGTGCTCTAAGACTTTCATGACTGCCAGCATGTGACCAAAGTGCTTTGTCTCCAATGGTTTTTTTGTGCATTGAACCACAAAGGACTCTCTCGGAAGGATTTACTTTAGCACACTACTCTGACTGCGCAAAGCACAGGAGTCAGAGTCCTTCTGCTCTGCACTCGGAGTCCACCCCTTGTATTGCACCATGTGGGAACTTGGTCTCTTCCTTAACCTGAAAGAACTGTGGTGGCTTGGCCCTGGCTGAACACCAAGTGCCCACCAAGCTGCTCTATCGCCCCCCTGCAACAGGACAGGGGGAAAAAACAGAATGGAAAAAATTCATGGGTCAAGGTACAGGCAGTTTACTAAAGCAAAAGTGAAGGTTGTGCATGTGCAAGCAGCAAAGGAAAAAGGAAAGAAAATGGAAAGTTTTTATTCTCTACTTCTGATCAGCAAGCAATGTCTGGCTACTTCCTGAGAAGCAGGGTTTCTGCATAGGTGGAGGTTGTTCTGGAAAACAAACTTTGTAAATAATTAATGTTCCCCCTTGCCCATCCTTTTTCTTTTAGGCGTGCAGATCTCATATGGTATGGAATATCCCTTTGGTCATTTTGGGCAGGCTGGCCTAGTTGTGTCCCCTCCCAAAATGTTGCCCACCCCCAGACTACTGGTCAGGTGGGAATGTTGGAGACAGCAGTGAGGCTGTGCCAGTGCTGCTCAGCAGCAGCCAAAACCCTGGAGTGCTATCAGCTCTCTTCTAGCTCCCAATGCAAAGAGGAAAATTATTTTCATCCCAGCTAGGACTGACACAGAGAAGCTGAATCCATATCTTCTAATTTTCCAATATGCTCTAACTTCTAGAGAATGATGAAACTCCTTCCATACATCTCATGATGGAACTGAGTCATTGGTGTTCTGTCACCAGCCAAAATCCCTGATGCCAGTAAGAGAGAATTTGATTTTACAGCCTGGGAGTTTGGGCTGTGAAGTGGAAAGAATTAATCCTGAAAACTCCTCCTTGGCCTGCTCATTACAAATTTATTTTGTCCATCTTGCCATATTTTGCAGTGAAAAATATGAATCTGGTGTAAATCCTTCAATCCATTGCAGTTTCCAATTTATAGCTGTGGTAACTCCTCAGAAAAGTTCTTCTTTTGTGTGTGACTTAGACACTTTAGCTTTTCTTGTTTCCTCATAAAGAACTCTGGATACTAAACACAGGGATGGTGTTTCCACCCAATGGCAGAGCTGTTAATGCCAATGTATGTTTTGTGGGTCTAACCCAAATGCTGTTTACCATGTCTGACTGACCTTTGGCTTTCAGTACAAAAATCCTGGTCTACGGTTGCTAAAACAGGTGGTGGAAGTTGTTTGTTGAGTGTCCATTAAAAGATCTGTAGTCTTAAAATGATTGATTCCTACATGCATCATTCACCTTTCACAAAATACCTGCTCAGGATATGGAATAATAGTGAAGACACATAGCTTGCTGTTTTACCTTGTGCTTCATGTAAAATTATTCAGCCAACCTTTTCTATAATGAATATGTATAGTAGATATTTAGCTTGTCATGGGTCTAATCATAAATGGAAAAGAGAAAAGATATCATGTTATTCAAATAGATCTAATTAAATTAATTGGTTCATTTAGAGTTCTGCCACTTCTCATGCATTTTCACCCATTTCATTTTGACTGCAGTTTCATCTCATGTCTTTCATCCAGGCTGTTTTCCAGTTTATTTACCAGATCAGTTTCACTGTGAATAAATGTTTGATATATTTTTCCATCCTTGTTGTAGAAAATGAGATAAAATATGTACACTTATTTGTAAACTGGACTAACTTTTTTCCACTGTACACTGGAAAATGAGCTCTAACTTATAAGCTAATATTAATTTACAGCTTGCATAAGCAGGGCCAGTATAATAAAGCTTCTTCAATGCCTATAAGGTATAAGCAGGATACATTTGTCAATTCCATGCCCAGGCAAAATGTACTCACTGCTCACCTGCACCCATGTGCCTTTGTGTTCCTTGGAATGGCACGAGCACTGTCTCTTGTCAAATACTCTGTCCATCTCTCAATCTTAAAATTCTTCCAGACTTCATTAGTCATGCTTTCAAACATTTGTCACCAGAGCACATCCAATTACTCAGTTTCAAAATATCTATTTTTTTATAACTATATTTATCCTCCATTGTTCAGGCATGCCTTTGATTAATTATCTCTGAAACTCTTTCATGCAAAACTCTTGCAATGACACAGTCTAACAAAACTTGGTTCTTGTGTGTTCCAGCACCTCTCTAAGAAGCATCTCTAGTGCAGATTCATGAAATGTCTAAAATTTTGGGACAAATAAGGTGTCCAAATTGGGAAGACTGTATTCCAATCTATGTATGTTCTAAAATGGATTATGCTCATAGTTTAAATCCACAAAAAACTACAGAAAATAGCCAGAACTGAGTAAGCCATGGTGACTCACAAACTACCCAACTGTTCTTTAGGATAAAGACACCCGGCCTTTCTTGATAAGTTATTTCCAAGTACAAACTTTTGTCTTGTAATCTTCTATATACCGCTGAAATAAAGAAAAGGTAGTGTGTTTAGTCTCTGATGTTCCTCTAGCAATATACGTGAAACATTTAATTTTTATCTGAGTTGCTGAGTTGTCCTGTTGAATTTTGTGTAAATATAAAAGCAAAGAGGTTTTTATAGTGATATGCAATTGAGATACACTTTAATTAAGTCTTTGAAACATTTTCTTTTCTTTTTTCTTTAAAAAAATTTCAGAAATTTAAACTGTTTTTATTATACCTGGTATTAGCAGGTATATTATATGTTAATGTATTTCTCCTTGAAGTATCAACCAACCAGAAGTTAAGCAAATTCCCTGTACATATTCAGGCACATCCATGTAAGGGCTCATTCCTTCAGATGACACCACGTGCATCTGAAAGATCTGAATTGCACAGGACACATTTGAAATAGCAGTGTAAAACTCTGTATGCAGCCACTTGCTATTCCATGATGGAAGAGCAGGAGCCACAGGGAGAGCCCACAGGTAGTTCTTCTGCCCCAGGAACCCCATTGTCTATCAGTGACAAAAATGCCCTTTGTGTCACTCAGCTTTCCTTGCAATTGGAGCTAATCATGTCTGGGGTGTCTCATGAGCACTGCACATCATTTCCTTTTTCATGATCAACATGCAGCCATCCCTCATTATGACAAGTAGAAATGCAGCCTCAGTGTGAGCCCATTGTATGAGGTGAAATGTGGACATTTTAGTCATGCCACAGGTGCCTCTTCCAGATGCTCCTCTGGGGCTCATAAGAAAGAAGGTAACAGGATAAGGCTTGTGGACTATTAGATGTTATGATGGACTTGTTTCGTATTTTCCAGTTAAGCCTTTCCTGCTGCAGAATGCTCCCAAGACAATAGATCTCAATCCTTGCTCTAGGGGCTGCTGTACAGCATAGGTGTCGTGTAAGTCTGAAAGGATGGTGAGATGGACTTCATTGCTTCATGGACTTGTGCTGCCATGAGGGCTTCAAACTGACTTGAACAAAATAAATAATCACTGCAATAGAAGAGTTAAATGGAAGGGAACATTTTCTTCTAAGTGCATTAAGAATCCAGTACAGAACTGTGACTACTTCAGAATGAATTTATAAGTAGATTCAGGCCAACTGAAACTACAGTTAAAGTTGTTCATGTATACAGGGACTGGCCCCTGGTGCTGAGGATAGCACGTGCCTCAGACAAGTAGCTTTACTGATTCAAATATGCAACAAAGGTTATGGTTTCTTGGTTATGGCTATTTGGGAATTTACATTTAGAGGAAAAATCTTGCAACTCCTGCAACAGCTGTAGGCAGTCTGCTTTTTGTGTTTTAAAGAATTGTGTTCATGAAAGAATTGTTCCCTTGATGAAACAGGGAAGTTTTTTCTGTTCATTTCATTTTTGGCAGTTGCTTCATACAACTTCAGACATTATGACTTCAGACTCTGTGATTTTCAGCCATGAGATTGCAATAAAGTAATTCTAAAGCACTAATGTTCTTTATTTTCAGTGTAAAAATTTAACACCTTTCTGGAGGACAAGTTTGCTTCAAATTATTCATAGGCTTACTTGATCTGTTTTCCTTATCCACTTTTATTATTATTGTTACTGTTATTATTATTTTCTTCTCACAGGTAATTCATCAGCTTAGACTTTCCGAAAATGAGAGCGTGGCTCTACAAGAGCTTCTAGATTGGAGGAGAAAGCTGTGTGAAGAGAGAGAAGACTGGCAGCAAATATTGCACAATACTGAGCAGAGAATCTCAGCCCCACCTCCACCCCCCTGTAAGAAGCCGACGCTGCTGAAGAAGGTAGAAGATACCTCCTGCAACAGACTCTCTTCGGGCATATGGGATACCACCATATGAGTCAGATGTGTGTTTGCAGACTGTTAGGAATGGAACCATCTAATGACTTCAATCTGCACAATCAGCAAGTTTCCTTCCCTTCACAAAATGTGCAGGGATTTTTTACAAGCACTAACTCAATAGCACAGGCTGGAGGAGTTGTTTAGATCTGTCGTGTGTGCGTGTGTGTACATGTGTGTGTTTGTTCTTTTCATATATATACATGTATACATATATGTGTGCACCAGCAAGTATATATATGTATGCATGTGCATATATGTATGGAGACAAACTGCACTATCTTAAAAGTACAAAACAGTCACTTGGAGTTCTCCCATGGACAATGAAGAAAATATGTTAAGCAAATGATGATGGGGAGAAGTGACTGACAGACATTTTGGAGAGATCAGGAAAGTCTGTGTGCACACTGTACAGCTGTTTTATACAGTACAAAAATATGTTTCTTGTTCTCTAATGAATGGGTTTATTATCTTACATGTATACATATATATATATATATATATATATATTTCTTTGTAGATGTCTGTGTTCCATGGAGATTATTTACATGTTTTTTTCTGGTGTTTTATGACTTCATGCAATTGGTGCTGTCGTTCTTTCTTCAAAATACAGGTAATAAATTCAGTACTTGCATTTTTCTTTTATAGATTATCTTTAACAACATACCAAACAGTTTCAACACTGTGTTATTTTTTTCAGAACTGGCAATATCCTTTCTAAAATCCAATCCTTAAATTCTTGCAGAGCTCCTATGTGTAGGAGTGATTTGGTGCTGTTCGCAGTCATGAATTAGAGACCATTACTTCTTTTTGATGGACCTGCATTTCTGAATGTGTGAACTGTGAATTTGAAATTACATCTCAAATCTTATTCCATTCTGGGTTATGTAAAATAATGAGGCATTCATTTAGATTATAAGTGTGGTTTGAAATTCATAACTGATTATGCATAAGGTCAGGTGTCAGTGGAAAGATACATAGTGGTAATGAGGTATGAAAATAGGTCTGTGATTTACTGTTACAGGCCAGAAGGCTTTGCAGAGATGGGTATATCAAAGTATTATGTCCTTATTACGGTAGCACAGTGATGCATTTATACCTCAAATTTCGTGTAATGAAATGGTTTCAGAAATTGCAGCATTCTAGTTAGTGTAGATGAGTTCTGAGCAGTAATGTTAATTTATGGAAAACATGCTGCTGGGAACTTGTCAGTTATTACCTAGCAGTCTTTCAAATACTGTTTTGCCACTAAAAGGTGTAATTTATATATATTTAATTGTACTTTTCTGGGCTACTTATTTTAAGTTCTTGGAGTATGTAGAGCCAGTGTGGAACTCTTTTCTTGGCTGCTTGTCCCATTCCTATTGAGATGCAGGAAAAAGTGCTACCAGTTTTGCAAGTGGATATAAAACAAATATTTTCAAATATAAGCTAGGTCTAAAAAGGTGCACTCATTCTTGTTGGAAGTTGTGGGAAAAGGAAAAAAATCCATAGAGGTGTAGGTTTTTCCATCATGTTTGACAAAATTTCAATCAGGCTGAATAGTAAAAAGCAACCACATGCTTCTTTGATTGTTTATACAAGGAAGCAGCAAAACTCAAATTGTTCCCATGAGTATCATCAAGCTGTAGCAGAATTAAGCACCTTCTCTTGCTGGAGATTAAAACAGACATTCTGAGTGGACAAGGAAGGGAAGACACCAAGTTAGCTCGGAATTCTACCTTGTTGCCACTGTTAGCTTCAGAGAAGTCCTCTGTGTGAGATTATCCATTTCTATTTCATGGAGAATGAGGAACTCTAGAGTCCAAACCTTACCTTTGACTGATCTAAATGGCCACAGACAATGGCTTTATACAGGAGGGGCAGGTAACCCCTGTGAGAGAGGTTATGCAGAAAACAACTCTCACCCTCTCACCTGCTACACAAGTATGTCACAATGAGGCTGTGCCTTGAAGAACTGAGGTTTCTGGGTTTTGTTCAGATAACCAGGGACACACAGAGAGTGTGAGTGCAAAATGCAACAGCTCCAGAACTGGATGCAGAATAGCTAATTAACCTGACCTTGCAGCTGTTTTGCCTCCAGGATGCAGGTTGTTATCCCTACATGGGACAGCATCCCTATTCACAGCCGCAAGAGCCTCTCCCCAGGCAGCCTCGCAGTGCTGAGCACCTCAGTGCACTGAGACGTGCAGACATGCCCTGAGGCTTATCACTCCCCAAATGGGCCTGGCAAGCAGCCCTCCCATAAACCCTACCCTACTGCTAACCCTAATGCTCCCTAGCTGGCTCAGCCACTGGTAGCAATCAATCCACAGCAGCCTGGAAGTTTAAGACAAGCTGTAAAACTGACTGAGGAGCCAGTTTAGATGATGCCAAATTCCCTGCAGCTGCAGTGAGCTTGCTCCCAGTCACTGAGCTGTTTGTAAGGTGAGCTTGTGTATCTCCGGATGACACCGTTGTCATTGCTGCACTTGGAACGCAGGAGTACCCAGAGGGGAGAAAAGGCATTTGTCAAAGGGAGTTTAAAACGGGAAACAGTATAAATATACATTATCCTACTTGCAGTCCTTGCTAAAAGTTGTGTTAGAACTGTGAGCAGCCTCAGGAACTCAACTGCAGGAGTTCAAATGAGGTCTTAAGGAACTTTTTTGCTTCTTGTTCAAAGTCCACATTGTGCCCTATTACAGTGGTGTGGACAAGCATGGAAAAAGAGGTGTGTAGATTTTCTAGCACTTCCAGCACACAATTACATGGGAGAGGCCAGTACATCCCTGATTCTGGTAGTCTGATTCTACAGACAATAAGCAAAGCAGATTATGATCCCCTGTGCAGAAGGCCTTCATGCTATTTTTTGCAAACTTGGGTATATTTTCTGGGGTTGTTCTTTAAAGCATGTCACCACAGTGCGCAGACAAAGTTAGAAGATTTTTTTTTCATTTGTTTCAATTTTTAAATTTTTTTTTAATTCCAGGTTACATAATGGCTAACTTTTTACTTGGAAAGATTTTTCATGATATTCCACTAACATACAGTACTATAGGAGTAAAGTACTTGCTCTAAAACATGTTTTAAATATTTCTCTAATGTCAGTAAAACACTCTAGAGTGTGACTTATGAAGTCATAATTCACACCTAGTATGTTCATTGGTCTCTTGGCCTTTGGCCTTGAGCCTAACAATGCAGTTGGGAGGGAATTATTATACCATAATTCACACCCCACTGTGTCTTATTGCTTAAATAACCATACCCCCAGAGATGTCTTAAAACTACCATTAAAGTTTATATTGTGTATCAAAATGTGTTTACAGGGCTGGGAAAATATACTACTGACATTTTGAAAGGTTGAGAAGTAGTTTTAGCAGAACTGTACAGTGCTTGTAAATTTATCTCCCCAGTGGAGTGTGCACCAGCCAATTACACTATTTCTTGAGTATATGAAGTCCTGTCTTGCGCATTAAAAATAGCTTAGAAATAAAAAAAGCCTTATGAATTTAATATTCTGAAGGGGAAGATTAAAC
Source organism: Melozone crissalis (assembly GCF_028551555.1). Classification (NCBI taxonomy): domain Eukaryota; kingdom Metazoa; phylum Chordata; class Aves; order Passeriformes; family Passerellidae; genus Melozone; species Melozone crissalis. The sequence goes on along the minus strand of NW_026535791.1, from coordinate 51,715,564 downwards.
TCTCTGGGCATGCTAATGCCCTTAATATCCAGTGAAAAATCTAAAATATATTTATATTTGCAATAAAGCAATTTCAGGATGCTGGGTTTATCATCAGATAATCACTCCTCCACATTGTGCCTTATTGCTTAATTTTTAATATGTGAAAAAACCGAAATGCCTAACAAATCAATCTATCCTTCAGCATAAGGTAAGAATAATCAGATACGTTTTACACTTTAAAAAGTCATTGGTCTTAAAGCCAAGGAAATTATGAACCATATTAAGCCACAATAAAAGGAAAACAACGTCTATTGGCAGGAGAAATTTTTTAAAACTTGTATACCTTACTTGTTACTTCTGAAATAGCACTTGGTGGTTTTTTAGTTGCTGTAGTTACATTCCTGCTGCAGTTTTTAAGCAAAACCTTGTTTTTAAAAACTGATTTAGATGTTCAAAGAAATACATGCACCGATATTTTTCAAATGATCTGTGTACAGCATGAAGTGATAAGCCTTTTAAAAATTTGCATTGTTTACAAAACAATAGTATGATTGTTGAGTAAGTGAATTGCATTTACCTTTTTATTTTTTGCCAGTGATCCTTTTTTATTCTAACAGGTTTAATTACTTTCATTAATAACTTTATTATATTGCAGATCCTTTGTGTGTGGGACAAAGAATTTCATTAACTTGCTAAGAAAGCATAATAGATTGTAGGATAGTTCTAAAGTGATAGTAATAGCCATATTAGATGTAGCTTTTAATTCTGCTGTATAGTATTAGCATCCCTAGTAATCCTGTTATTCTTATCTCTATAAAGCCTGCTAATATCTGAAATGCTCGGAGAAACTTTAAGTAAGTTTTGCCATTCACTTGTTAAATAATAAATGTAACTAAACTCTGTACAAATCAGTTTTCCAGAATGGTGTTAAACATTTCATGGCTTTGTGATTTAAATATATAATTTTTAAAAAGAAAACACCACCTGAGCATAACTATTTGACAATAGCTGAACAAAATAGAAGAAAATGCTTTTCTTCCAGTTCTGCTGTTCTCTGTATACTCAGGACTTTACTTTTAAGAAGAAATAAATAAATCCCAGTGCTGGCTTATACTGTGGCTGTGAGAATTAGATCATTAGCAAAGACTGTCTGCTCTCCTCACTGTGGTTTGGCTTTGTCACCAACCCATGAATGTATGCTGGATCTGGTCAAATCATGCATTTTGCTGTGAAGTGTCATAGAAAAGTTCAGTCAAGTCATGACTTGACTTTTTGAGGACTTTTGATTTATTACACTAAACAAAACAACCTCCTCTTGAATTAATTAGACATATTTATTTCAACCTTAATTAACTTGGTTTAGTTCTCATATATGTTTAGCCTAATTTTTAATCAGACTTTTATGATAAAAAAGAAAATGTTAAATGAAATTACAGCATAACCTTTATGATTCTATTTTGAAAAAAATATTTTAAAAGACTGAAATAGAATACTTCAGTATTTCAACATGTTTTTCACCTTTTCTAGCTGAAATTATGTCTTGGATCCAGTCTGAATTTACACATAATTTCAACTCTTCACAAACATAAATTTTTATAAATCCACTCTTCTCTCAAAAAAACACACTAATGGATAATTGTTGTGAAGTGCAGGAGAATTGCTGATGTCTTTTGAAGTACCAACAGGGAAAATTTGACAAGCATGGGTATGTTGCTGTCATAGCAATGTTCATGTGATAGTTATTAGCTAATGCTTGTGCCCTCACTGTGTTTTGTTGGGGCTCTAGCCCCTTCTCAGTCTACCTGGATGTGTAGTCACGTGTCTCCTGATACTCATTAGAGTACAGAAAGAAAAGTGCTGAATCTGTCATATACTCTCAGAGAAAGGGGAGAAATGTGTTGCAGACTCTCTCTAATTACAGCTTAATATAAATTACTTCCATATTTTCAAAAATGAGCATTGGAATGCAACTTTCTCACTGTCCAAGTATGGCTAACTTAGCCATACCACTAGCTCAGAGAGTTGTGGCAATGGAATAACCAGAGCTATCAAATTAGTGTTTATGCAGATATAGCTCCCCTGTCTTACAGCATAGTATGACTTGGTGGTCAGAAAACTAGGGGACTATGAATCCTTTTGGGAAGGCAACTTCATGTGGTTTGTTTGAATGAAAATCAACTCTATCTGATTTTAGTGAAGACCTTCCCTAAAAGAGTTGTCAGAGCCTTACAAATCAGACAGTCAGGTAAAGAGCTCCCAGATTTGACAGGACTAAGATAGGAAAACATTCTTCGGTAGATGGGTAAGTTTGGGTAAATGCCTTGGAATTTTCCAGATATCATGACCTTCCTCATGGTTCTGACCAGTAGCCTGAATATAGATTTGGTCTAAATTCTTGCCTAATTTGGTAGTCACAATCAGTCAATGCAGTTAAAAATATCTTGAATATAAATTACTTCTCTACTCATCTAAATTTTTACTTTAGTAACATGATGACTGAAAGTATTTGTTCACGTCTAGCTTTTACTAACATAGCTGCCATGTCTGTAATATTAATTTAGCAGTTAGAAGAGGTAAAAAGTAAAAAAAAAAAAAAGAGACAATATGGAAATTAGTGGATTTGAAACATATCTCTTATGTTCATGCTGAGACTGGGGCTTCTTGAGCTTTAGAATTATCATAAGTAACATGGTAGATTCAATGTCATCGAAGATCAAGACAGTGTCCCAAAAGTAGCTCTCAAAGACTTCTTTCTGCCTTAAGCTCCTGTCCTGTGTAATTCCTGAGTTCTCACCAGGCATGAGCAGTTACCAAAGTCAGACATCATGCAGCCTGGAAAGAGTTTGTTTCCTGGGGGAGACAAACACCCAGACCTCAGCTTCACTGAGGTGGGAAAGACATTTTATATGGTTGATCAAAGGCCCAATGATGGATGCTTCCTATCAAATGTGTTGTATAAGTGTGCTTGCTTTTCTGGAAAAGATATAACACTCTGTAGCAGGCTTATTTTCTCAACAGAGAGGTTGATTTGTAGCTGGGGGATGTGGGTCTAGTTTAAGTCCATGATTTTACAAAGATCTTCAGTTAAGCTCAAGATTTGACCCCAGCTGATTTTTGTGGCCCACAGATGATTTACTTATTCTATGTATGTACAAAAATCCTGCGAAACATTCCAATAAGTTGTTCCAATTAAAAAAAAAAAAAAAAAAAAGGGAATGTATTTGTCTAATATTTTATGTAATCCCTGTAGAGGAATAAAAAGCCAGATCTGGTGAGGATTCAGTTCCTATAAGGAAATTTCGCAACACCTGCCTTTTAGGTGCCTTGTTTCTGGAGAGGTAGGCAGACTAAACTGGGTTTCCATATTGGCTATTCTGGGCTTCGAGTTCCTGACTCCATCTGTCTCTAAATTCTGACCATGAAAGAGACACTGTACTCAGGAGAGAAAAGGAGAATCATGGATTTGTTTAGGCTGGAAAAGACCTCTGACATCGAGTCTGACAGTTAACCAGACACTGCCAAGTCCATCACTAAACCATGTCCCTAGATGTCACATCTACAAGTCTTAAATACCTCCAGTCTAAATCTCCCTGGCACATCTTGAGGCCATTTCCTCTCATCCTAACGCAGATTGTTACTTGTGAGAAGAGACCTCCCCACACCTCACTACAACTTCATTCCAGGGACTTGGAGAGGGTGATTAGGTTGGATTCCTTTACTGCCAAGGCAGGCTATTGAAACTTCTTGCCCCCATGGGTAAAGCTGCTTCCTGTTCAATGTCCAATCAGCCCCCAATCTGTTCTGTTACACAGGGGGTTTCCACTGGGGATCCATAATTTTAATTTGTTTTTGAACAATGTTAATGTTCCGCCAGCCCATTCCTTCAGGCTGCCAGCACCCCCTGACACACCAGCCCTGTCCTCCAGAGATTAACTGAAGCATTGACTCCTCTTCATCCTGCTGCATTCACAGAATTGGCTGTGTATTATGCACAAATGTATTGATTGTACAGCTCATTAATAAAGATACTATCTTCCTCAGTGTAAACCCTGAAGGAAAGCTATTATGTGGCTGGCAGCTGGACTTTATGCTGTTGTAATACACTTTGAACCGGTGGTCCAGCTAATTTGTGACCAAACATGAGGTCCACCTACTTGAGTCATATCTCATTAGTTAGAGTGTAGGCTGCTCTCATAGACAACAACTTTGGTTCACAATAAAGTAAAGAAAGAGATGGCTGAAAATAAGTTCCAAGAAAGTAATCATTGGCAAACTGGCAGGAAGCAGAGATTCCACATTAGATCTCTTAAGAGTCATCTGAGAGCTCAAATATTTGTTACTTGAAGAACTTGTAAAACTAAGGATGGCACCAAACTCAAATAAGCTCCTAAGAATTCTGGGCCGAAATTTAAAATTATAATGAAAAATTGCCAAACGTTCTCCTACAGTGTGGGAATGTAAGAGATGCTCATTTAGCCCTCAGTGGAGAAAAGCATGCCCACAATATGAGACATGACAGGGCTTCAAGGCTCAAAGCTCTCTAGAGAGAGGAAAAATCAGTTTTGGAAGACCATGTCTAGGAACTGAGCATAGTCTGGTGCAGTCTGTGAGTACTGTGCTGAGACAACTGTCTATGGCACACAGCACTTGGCATGGAACAAACTGTATTGTCATAGGTGTGGTATTGCATGAGATTCACTTCATGAATGTCTGTGCACATGTGTCTTCTGTCTGTAAACTTAACATGTTCTCCTTAGGTGTTACTACAAATAGAGCCTGTATAGGAACACTGGGATTCACAATTCAAACTTCACAAAAACTCTGCAAATTCTATTCCAGTATATGTCTTGACGTGTTAGAATTGTTTTCCTTTCACTGTACGGTCCGTGATAGCTCCAAATCCTTTTATTTGGAGAAATAATACTTCCTATGTCTCCCTCTCCTTTTCATACATGGAAATAATTGGTGGGTGAGAGTTCTGTAAGAAGATAAAGCAAGATTTGACTCTGGTTGGTTACAATCAGAGAACATATCAAAGGTACCACTGAACATGAAAGTAGTTTCATAAAATCATGACAGTTGAAAATTAGGAAGCAAGTGATTTTATCTCTCTCCTTGTTGCTGGGTATTTTCATACATTTTTTCATACATTTAACTTACAAAGAATAACTTAAAATATGACAAAGAATCTTAGAATCATAGAATTCTTTAGTCTGGAAAAGACCTAAGAAAAAAGATCTTGAGACTGCCAAGAGCCAGGAGTCATCTTTTTATCCAGATACTGCTATTACAAGATCCATTTTGCTTTGTTGCAGCCCTGACATGAAAGCACATGAAGATAAGATCGAGAGCAGCCCTGAGGAGAAGGACTTGGGGATGTTGGTTGACAAGAAACTCAATATGACCCAGCAATGTGCACTCAAAGCCCAGAAGGCCCATCCTATTCTGGGCAGCAGATGGATGCAAGTGCTCCTCTCCCCCTACTCTGCCCTTGTGTCTCCACCTGCAGTGCTGCATCCAGCGCCGGGGTCCCCAGCACAGGAAGGACACGGAGCTGCTGGAGTGAGTCCAGAGGAGGATGGTCAGATGGCTGGAGCTCCTCTCCTGTGTGAACAGGCTGAGACAGTTGGGTTGTTCAACCTGGAGAAGGGTGACCTCATAGCACCCTCCAGTACCTAAAGGGGGCTACAAGAGAGCTGAAGAAGGACTTTTACAAAGGCTATAGTGACAGGACAAGGGGTAATGGCTTTAAACTGATAGAGGGCAGGTTTAAATTAGATATTAGGAAAATGTCTACTGTGAGGATTGTTGAGATACTGGAACAGTTTTCCCAGAGATACTGTGGATGCTCCATCCCTGGAAGTATTCAAGGCCAGGTTAGAGTATTTGTGCTCCTTGCCTAGTGTAAGGCATCCCTACCCATGACTGGGGAGTTGGAATTAGGTGATCTTCCCCGCCAAACCATTGTGTGATTCTAAGAAACCGCCTTTCCAATATGATAGGGAAAATCTCTATAATCATTCAGCTTTCAAGGTTAATGAGATTGCTGGCTATGGGTGAACTGTGATAGTTCTCTAGCAGGTGATGAAGCCATGAACTCATTTCCCCACAGGATTTCAAACTGCCAACAAGTTGTTGCAAAAGTGCTCACTTAGTTTAAACATTGAATGTTGCCCTATATATAGAAGACAAAAGACATGCTGCTGCTTTCATAAATGTTCTTCTGAATTATGAATCATTACTTAATAGATATGAGAATGTCTGTCACCTTTACTGTGATTAGTTGGTCTTGAAGAGGCTACATCATTATCAGAAACAAGTGGGAACCACCATAGAAAATCTTTCCCACACCTTGTTGGGGTCAAGTGGCTAGCTCTGAGAACTCATTATGGCTTCTAATAAAAGCACAGCTCCTTGTTTCTAATTGCAGAACCTAGTTCAGACAATTCCTAATTTAAACACATGTAAACACATAGAGGGATATGAAACCCATGGGTTATGACCCAAGAGAACTTACCCTTGGAAGGGGTCATTTAGACACATAGAAGTTTCTGATTTCAATCTGATCATTGACCTCCACAGTAGTGAACTTTATGCAAAGTGTGCCCTGAAAACTTTTGTAGGCAAGATGCTTGTGGTTTTGGAAATTTTACTTTTTCCCCTGATTACAAAGTAAGAGCCAGAAAAATAATCCAGATTAAAACTCCAAACATGTAGTCAAGTGCAAATGTGAAGAGGTGAACAATCAGATCAGGTCCCACACAGATAAAGATTTGGAAGTCATCAGTGTTTTTGTTGTAGTTTGTACAAGAAGTGGCTGAAAATTACTATTGAAGGAAAGCTTGGTTCTGAGAGCTGACAGGAATCCTTCTTGCTTCATAGATATGTTCATTCCATATGTTTAGCTTTACCTGCTCTTTTCAAGACAAAAGCAAAAAAACAGTTGAGCTACTTTTAGGACTCCTGAACAGGTAACATGTAAACAAATAGCTGTACATTATTTTTTCTAGTTGTGTTTCATCATTCTACTTCAGCTCGGTTGTATCATTGACACTTTTTGCAGTGCAAATCAGGATAACTACTGATCAACAATTTATTCTCAAAAATTGAAGTCTGCATTGTTCAGTAAGCCAGTCTTGGTGCTTGTGAAAAATGCTCCTTTTGTTCATCAGCAATCTGATACAAGACAACTTGTTCCCCTCATTTGACTCTCACCTCCTACCCAGTCAGAAATAACCACACTTCTACTGTGCTGTTCCTAGTGCACAACAAGACACGCAGTAAATATGTTTGAGGTACCTATTGAACACACTTGATGCTTCAGATTATTTTACAATATAAGAGTTGTAACTTCTGTAACATCATTAGTAACAGCAGTAAATTCACAGCTCTGTGATTGACATAAATTGTTAGTACACATTATGTTCTGAAGCATTGTGATTAGAATGAAACCTCTTTCCCAGCCATACAGAGTACTGTGCACTCATGCTCATCATGTTATGAGGAATGTTTTAAACCCATCATATTGTGAATATAAAACAATATCTTCATTTTGAGCTTACTAGTGTGTATTTATAAGAAGCTTCACTGGCACCTGAAGGGAAATGTATACTATGAAATAAGGATTGAATAACATTAACCAAAAAGTTTATTAGATGCAAAAAACTGGGTAAGCAAACAAATGAAAACAACTTGAAATGTTTCTGCTTTCAAATTCTTATCACTTTTCATTCAAATTGAAGTTTTAGATTTTCAGTATCAGAATAAAGTGGAATTGAAGAAACATTTCTGCTTCATTATGTGCAGCAAAAAAGGTTCTCTATTGACAATAGAGAACTATTTTCCACCTCTCATGTGGATATGATCATTATTTATTGGAGGCTGTTTTGTAACACAATGACCATCTGTCAGTAAGCACTGAAAACACTCCATCATGCTGGCTGTTACTGTTAAAATGCCACAATCACTGACTGCTCTGAGGGATTAATAGATTTTTTTTTTTTTTTTTTTTTGCTAAGAACAATTATATATTTAGAAGGCCAAATTAGCTCTCATTGAAGTTGGTATAAATCCTGAACTGCTCTGCTGGACTCCAGGTATCATCTCTAGATTTATAGAAAGGTAGCAGATGTCAGTTGTTGACCCAGACCTTTAATTAGAGGATATCAGAGAAGGAACTGATTTTCAATTTTTAATTTTTTTAAATGTCTGCAACAAAAAAGAAAATGCTTAATTAATATGCATAATGAAAATAACTGACACCATGGGGTTTTTTTCCCACATTGAAGGGATAGCTCAGAATTATGACCTGCAATTCTGCAGAAAGGTACATATAGCTGTTGTTTGACAGGTTCAGCTTACAGTTGTTCATTAAGATGTTTGTTTGATTGCTGCATCACACTTCTTTGTGCACTAGGTTTGGAGAATGGATGCTCAAATGAACGAGCAGCTGCAGTCAGAAACACAGAATTAAAACTGGGTGTAATTCTACACAAACCAGAATAATTAAACCCTCCAGGGAAAGTCTGGAATGAGATTAGTTTGAATGCAGCCATGTGATTACAAATGCACCATTAACAATTTTTTTAATATATATATAAAGGGAAGCAGTTCCCTCAGGGTGGCAGAATGAGTGAGAAATATGGCCTATACATTGAAGGTCATATGCAACACAGGGGTGGGAAAATATCTCTTAATTTAAACTCTTCCCTCTCCATATCATTTATTATGGCCATGGGTTATAATTACTTAGCCTATTAAAATGCTTGATTCAGTTAATGATTTAGTTAGTATCAGACATTTCAACTAAAGGAGGAACAAGAAAGCAGAATGAGGGAGTGATGGGGGAACTGTAGTCTAGAAAGAAATTGAGTATCTCCAAGGAGTCTTTGGAAACTGACAAATACTTTTTGTTTCTTGGTCTGCTGAGGAGATGCTCAGCATTTCCCACAGAAGGATCTTATATGTAAGGGAGCTGGTCCTCAAGGCTGCTACTTCATAAATCCTCATTCCCTTGTTGAATCCCATCTCTCATTTCCTGTTTCCATAGCCCCTGTCACCCGTCACAAGGTGGTCAGACCTAGCAACAGGCTGACCAGGGAGGTGGTAGAGCCACCATCCCTGGGAGTGTGCAAGAAACATCAGCACATGGCACTTATTTGGCAAGGCTGTGTTTGGTCAGAGGCTGGACTCAGTGGTCTTGGAGGTCTTTCCCAGCCTTGATGAGTCTGTGATTCTCTGTGTGAGACAGCTGGCAAGGCATGAGCATAGAAGGGACAAGAAAAGGGAATATCATAGCACACAGGCCAGCAGGAAGGGCACAATCCTGCAGACTCCTTCCCTCCTTCCTTACATGCCCAGCATGGAGTGGAAAGAGAAGGGGAGAAAGAAATGAAACTGTGTCATGCAGCCTGACAAAATCATGGTCATTATAATGGCATTTGCCTGCACTCACAGGTAGCTAGGTGTGAGCAGTCAGATGAACAGTCACCAGCATTTACTCTGAAACTTGCTATGTCCAGATCTCCACAACTTATCAGTCCCCAGAAACAAAGGTCTTCTGAAAGCAGCTGCACCTGCCTGCCCACTGTGCCCTTGTCCTGAGAAAGCATGACAGCCACTCTCCCAAAAGGCCACCAGGTGTCATTTTGCAGCTGCATGCAACTACCTGTCCTTTGAGGATTAAACCTTTACTGGTTTGACCACATGCAACCTAATGTGACACACTAGCATTTCATGGGCTGTGTATGCCTGGAGAGATTGCTTAACCAGTTTGTAACATGAATGTTTCCTTTGCCTGACTTCTTTCCCAGTTTATGAGCTTCCCATAGGCTGATGATAATCTATGCAAACTTGTGCATCACTCAGTTTTTTGTCAGCCATTCATCCAAACAGACTGCGTCCTGGCAGTCAAGCTCCACAGTCAGTCATTTTTGGAAGCATGTGACTGGTGCCCTAACTGTTTCCTACTCAGATTACATAAGCCTTATAAACACAAGCTTGATTAAGTTACCAGGCTTTGAGCCATAGGCTGACAAAAGTAGGAGCATGATAAGAAGGGCAATCCCACAAGCAGAAGACAAGGACAGGTTTATTAGGCAGTTGCCCTCTGGTGCAACTTTCACCTTAAACATGATAATAATTCAGGGAGTCCTAAACAGCAGATTTCCAAGGGCAGGCAGTTCTGAATATTGAAAAGAATTGTTCAAAAAAACACAGCAAAATGATTTATGGGAATAACAGCAAATAAGCCCCAAAAAGTTTCCAAAGAAATTATGCTGTATCGTTCCATTAATATTAATATTGCATTCAACTTCTTATGTGACAGATAACTGCTAAAACAATATACAGGATGTTGTATTTACTATGCTTTTGTTCTATTGTACATGGTGTGACACCAGTGGGGCTGATGAGCTGCCTTAGCTTAAGATGTGACACTGCATGACATTTAGCTTTTGTGATATGATGAGGTAATGTGACATGACATGAGCATATGCCGTGAACCAAAGGTCAGGATAGATTCAAATAGATACACCTGTTGTCAGCCTGACCAGTCACTGCCAATTTGTGAAAAGTCTTCCAGACCACGCACACATTTCTGACAACAATTGATGGTCATGACATAGATGTATTAATTCACTGGCAGAAAAGCATACCACCTACTTATCCATAAGATCTTTCTACCTAATGGAAATTGATTAGAAAACATTTCTTCTCCTCAGAAGCTTTACTTACTTGCATATTTAATTTTGGGCAGCTGTCTGTGCAAGATTCAGAGATCATGCCTACACCAAAAGGCAGAGAGGGTGTCCCTCTTTCAATATCCACTTCTGGCTTACAGAGGAACAATGAATATGTTGTCTCTATTCATATGGCCTGAGGGACCTCTTATTCCATGCTGCATGTCCTTGATGGCACCCTACTTTACCCAGTCCTGAACCCCCCATTCATTCAGGGGATTTGTTGCTGTCACTGTGTTCTTGTATGTCATAATATGCTTTGGCTGAAGACCACAGCCTGAGGAGGAAAGGCAGATGGTATGTGACTAGATTCAGTTTCAGGGATGCAGAAGCTGGCAGGCACTTTCACATCCCACAGCTTCAGCAGAGCCAAAGGGACTTACCAAAACTGGGACTTGCACAGAACACACAGACACCCAAGGCTAAAGCTGTGATCTTGCTCAGCTGTTCAAATTTTGCTAAATTCCATTTCAATATTTCAGTTTAAAGTTTTCCAAATACATTGAGTAACACCTCAGTTCATGCACAGCCCTCCTCAAGTCTTGGCAGATGGAAATAAGACAGTCTCTATTCTGCAGTACTGGCAGAGATTTATAAAATATGGCTGGACCTTTTAATATGTGTCCTCTGTAAGCTCAGAGCTCTTTCAAATGCAAAGACCTTTCACAATATTGCAAGAAATAGGATGTTGGAGGTCAGCAAGCCAAATCATCCTTTCATGTACTGAGTCAGGGCCAGTAAGATCTACTCTCTGGAGGTTTTCACTGACAGGAAATATAATCATGGAATCACAGAATCATGGAATATGCCTGACTGGAATGCACCTATAGAGATCATCCAAGTCAACTCCTGGCCCTTTACAGAACAGCACCAGGTATAGCACCATGTGCCTGAAAGCATTTTCCAAGCTCTTCTTGAACTCTGTCAGGCTTAGTGCTGTGACCATTTCCCCGGGGAGTCAGTTCCAGCACCCAACCACCCTCTAGGTGAAACACCTTTTGCTTTGGATTTTGAAATCCAACCAAAACCTCCCCTAACCCCACTTCATGCCATTTCCTCAAGTCCTGTCACTGGTCATGAGAGTGAAGAGATTGGTGCCTGTCCTCCACTTTCCTCATGAGGATTTTGAAGACCACAATGAGGTCTCCCCTCTGTCTCCTGCAGGCTGAACAAATCAAGTGATCTCAGACCAAAACTGCACACAATATTCAGAGTAAGGCCACAACAGTGCAGAATAGAGCAGGACCTGCTGTCACACACAACTAGTATGTTATATGCTGCTACAACTCCAGTTTCCTTTTCTATATTCCTTTTCTTCCAGATTCCCTTTCTACTTCTAACAAGTAAGAATGTCTTTCTGGTGCACAAAATATTTTTTTTTTATAATTAAGGTAATTTCTTCATGCTTTCCCTCATGACTACACGGGTTCATTGCTTATTTTTGCCTTTATATGCATATGCTATCATGGTGAAACATGATTTGAGTGAGAGGATGGAGACACAAAAAAGAAATAAACCCAAGAGAGGAGATATTTCAGGAATGTGTCTTGCAAGAAATGTTCATGGATTTGCATGTTTTATCACAGTGTCCAAAGCTACTGAATTTATGAACTGCAGCATTTTGAAGTCAGATCTCTCAATGTAATACTGATTACACCAACAGATGCCTTTGCAGATTTGGATGTCAAGCTGTGATTCCTCTTATTTAAGTTTAACTGTCTAACAGGGAGATGAACACTTCAAGCTTTTTACACTGGCTGAGAAGCAAGCACATTTAAAGGACAATTTATTTCACCTTCTTGGATACACACCTTAGGCGTGCAATGTTTTCTGTTCACAACAAAATCAAATTGGACAATGAGCTTAGATTATACTCAGCTTTCAGCTTTTAGATGTGAGAAGAGATTAACCTCAGCCCAGTAAGTTAATAGCAATAATATGTGAATAGACACCTCACAACTGATAAGAAACAAAAGAACAGCATTCTCAGAGCTCTCTCTGCTAAATCTCATTGAGATTTAGTATTTACTACTGCACATTCTAAATTTACCCATTTTCTGATATTTACTTTTAATACTGACATCATCTTCATTTGGCCTAGAAAGTCAATGAGTCTTCAAGACTAGTAACATAAGAAGTCAAAGGTAGAACAGATGTTTTCATCATGCTAGCCAATTGTTGTCTGTCATTAGCTGTTTTTAATTATCTTGCTCATGAAATTTAAAGTCCTAAAAGATCTGGACATTATTTTTTACTGGCCTTATTTTTTACTTTTTTACCCACTTGTCTGATCCAGGTTTGTATATGGACCTTGATGTCAAATTTTACAGCAGCCAGAGCAATTTGATCACCTGGAAATGTTCGGTAGCAAAGTAAGCTGTTAGGTGAATAAATAAAAGTGCCTCCTTATACTCAGTGTTAGGCTCTAACCGCAAGAATTTTAACTGAAATATTGGTTAGGCCCCTAGCTGTGGTCTGAATTTGTCCTCCACTCTGTTGAGATGAACCATTCTTCTCATTGTCTCTGCTTCCTTAGTCCTGCTCTGACATATTGCTAAATATGAAAGAGGCTTTGAGCTGCCATTTTTGTATTCATTGTTACTAATTACCCTTTCAGTTCTTTGATTGTGCTTTTGTTATTTTAGTACTCAAAACTGAAACTGACTATACCAGCTTCTTGTTTTTATTTTTATTTTGTTCTGACAAAAATGTCAAATGTGGTTTAATGCACATTCTCAGAGGAAAAAGCAGAGTATAAAGGAAACTGATTATGAAAATGTTTTAAATAAGTGCACTGCTCTGAGGATCAAATATTAGAGAGAGGATTAAAATTTGGTTTTGTTTTTCTCTCTATAATCAATTCAAAGTTAATTGGATTCAGTATATGTCCTTTTTCTTCCTATTGATTTTTTTGTTATTGTTTCTGTTTGATTGCTGGTTTTCTAGCATGTCTCAAGCTTTTTGGATATTATTTTCTTCATGTTTTTTGGCTTCTTCCCATTTAGCTGTTTCTAAATTCTTTTTAATTAAAAAAAAATTCACAGACACAATATTTTATCTTACCTTATAAACACAATTAATTCTGCAGAGCACTAGACTGGTTACTGGGCAGGCACTATCCCCTCTCCCTCAAAAGGACCATCTAAGGTCAAACAAGGTTATGTGGTGAATTCATATGCATGAACTGTGCAGATGAAAATCACTTTGGCCACAACACCATCACAGAAGAGTCGTTAATGAACACTCTGTTGCATGCACTAAGAAACACCTTGTAAGTTGAGGCTTCTCTTGACTGAACAGATCTGTAAGTACTCAAAACCAGAGTCTCCAGGAGAGCAGAGTGATGTGCAGACACAAGATTGCACGCTCACTCTTCGTGTGCCCGGACATCTGAGCCGTGGTCCCCTGCACAGAGCGTGCTCTGAAGCACCCACAGAGCTGTGCTGAGAGTTGGGGCACAGCATGTGCTGGTGCTCTCTGCTGCCCGACCACTGGTGCCCACCTGCCAGCTGCCTGCTGAGGGCTGGCTTGCTGCCCTGGCTTAGAATTTACATTCCAGGCACAGGGAGGGCTGGGAACAAGAGAACAAGAGGAAACATAGCAAGGATATCCCCTCCCGTTGTTATGCAAACCCTGATTCCTGTGATACTCCTGTGACAGCTTCTGAATGCTGGGGTCTGCACATTATTAGAATATTTAATATAATCCTAAATGACACTCCAGGAAAGTGAGTTAGTCCCCCTTATTTCCTTGACAATTCTCTAGATTAACGCTTGCTGCAGCTGCTATTCCAAAAGTAACTTTCTGATGAGGTCACTGTGCAAGGGTGATACTTTGTCTTTATTTGCTGGAAGATACCACAGCAAAATCTTGGAAGGTACCATGGCAATTAGAAATCAAAAATGTATTTTGAGTATATTACTTCACTTAAAATAAAAATAAAGAGCCTCCAAAACAAACAAACTGAAAATACATACTCTTCATTAAGTGGTTTTACTGTCCCACATATATGCCACCTCATTTCCCTTGCTGTCAGACACAGTGAAGAGTGGCAGAAAGTAAAAAAGGCAATAAAATTTATTGCACAATGCCATGAACAAGACTAAATCTTGTATCATCATTTCACAAATCTTCTTGATGACCTTCTTTGATTTATGAGGAAATTAAGTTCCTCTAATATCTTCAAAGAAAGTCTGGCTTTTTGTGGTTGACCTTCTCAATGGGCACCTTCATCAGCAAGATTTGGAACACATAAATGCCTGGGATTCCTTTTTCTGTTGCATTGCCAAGGGCCTGTACATCAGCTCTATAGTTCCTGGCACTCTGAGACAGACATCATGAGGTGTTAAACCCACACATCAGTTGCTATTTTCAAAACTGCCCTGTAGTACCAAGCATCTAAATTGTTTCAGCAGCAATGCAGAACTCAACTTCTGGTCTTGGACCAGCTTTTGCAAAGAAACCTGAAGAAAGATCCCTTGAGAAACTGCATTGGAGAGTTTGGATCCAATTGTCTTCAAGCATTTTCTCATTCAAGCAGAAAAGTGAAGTGCTTCTAACAGAGCAACCTTAAAGGGAGCACAGAAGCACTGTTTTATCACACAAATAATGAGTAGGACTCTCAAGGTGATTTCACACCAAGAGAAAATGAAATATTGATAAGAAAAAATTGATTGCTTTCAGAAAGCAAAAGTTTTGCATCTGTAGTACTTTCTGCTAGAAACAAAACACGAGCATCCTCAGTTTCTAAATCAAAATACAGAAGTATTTTGGAGCCAGTTGAACCAACATAGGCAATTTTTTCTAGGCTTCTAAATCTAGAATGGTGATGACGGGTCAGGGAGTGAGGGGATAGGTTATGCCAAACAACACTTCCAATGAGCTGTGTAAACACAACTGTATGAAACTTGGTGCCTTGCATATTTGCCAGTGGGCTACACAATTTGATTCTATCCATAGCAAAATCTGTCCATGGGAAACAACTTCTGTTAAATGGTGTGGGAAGACTTTTCTTGTACCATCTGTCCTTGGTGCACAAGCCACAGAATCTTCAGAGAATGGGAGCTGCTGATTTCTCCCTATCTACATCAGAGAGAAATGAAAATCAAATGTTTGCATCTTTCCTGCCACCCCATTGCTAATTTATGGTGAGACAGCATCTGCCCTTCAAAGTGTCACTGTCTTGTAACAGATAGCATTGCCTGGAAAACTGAGAGGTACTATGTGGATTACTGAATGCATATCCCCTGATATGCAGTGTTATTTCAACATTTAACAGGTGCTATTGTCTTAATCTGCAGATTCCTCTTGTAATCAAGACAAACAATCCTTTAGTTTGGGGTAGAAATAAATTTATCAGCTATTACTATACATCTACAATTTGTCAATGTCCTTTAACCCTTCCTCATTGCCTCTAGTTTGAAGTAATTTTACTTTAGCTTTAACACATCCTCCAAGCTTACACTGGCTACCAGTCACAGAGAACATACATATCCTAAGCTTGTCTGTCTTGAGATACATGGATTTTTTTTTCCTAAACCTGGAGGGACTGGGGGCATTTAATGGTAAAAAATCTCTCTTCTCCAGGGGAAAAAAAAATTCTGTCAATAAATGCAATTTTAACAATGTCAAATCACATACCTATTAAAAAAACTTTAAAAGGCATAAAGCTGTAGTGGTGCAGGTAGATGCAGTTCTGTCTTCCTCCCTTCCTCCCTCACTCTCCTCACTTCCACCCTGTGCACCCAAGCAGGGCAAACTGGCATGGCTGAGTGGTGAAAAGCAGCAGGAGACAGGCTTGAGCTCTCTTAACACTAGTTTCAAACTGGATCAATTCCCTGATCTGCCTTCTCAAGACACCATGCAGATGATTGTTTTGGTGCTAGAGCCAGCACCGTGCAAAGGGCAGGAAAACATGGGAAAGCAAAGAAGGTGCAGAAAAGAGGAAGTTGCAACTGGCAGGAGCATTGCCTCCTCTTTGGGGTGCTGGGAAAACCACAAATTTGAAAACCTAATCTTGGAAAATGAAGCTAGACACCATCCAGATTAAGGCAATTTAAGAGACACGTGGGTTCCCATTTAGCGACAGAATGGCAGATTTTCAGGAAGAGGACAGCCCTTGCTCTAACAATTATAAAAACTAAATTACTATTCTCTGCCTGGCTTCTTTAGCCTGTCTCTTTGCAGTATTTGGCCTGCTCTCACCTGAGTCCTAGATCAATCTCATGGAAGACAAAATGTCATTGAATAGCTCAGTGAGACAGACGATAAAATGAAAGGACATTTACTGGAAGGTGTAATGTTTACTTCTGTACAAATAGGATGAAAAATAATGAAGCATATAGATATTTTACCTATTAACATGTATTGATCACTACTGTAACTCAAGAGGGAAGTAAATTTAAGATCTTGCCTTTGTCTGACACCTTATTGACAACTCAGGTCTGTTCTGTTTCCAACAGATAGAGACAGAAACCAGGGTTAATATCCATCATCTGATCCAGAGTAGCAGTTCCAGAAATCTTCCTGGGCAAAAAGTGAATCCCTTTCCAAGTGACTGCAGAAGCCCCAAAGTCAGAAAGATCTAAGAAGGAGTAAATAAAGTAGAAGAGGGCAGCCAACTCACATAGTTTCCATGTCATATTCTCACAGTCTAACATTCTGTTCTCTCCAAGGAGGAAATAACAATATAATGTACAGCCCTGCCACTACTGCTATTAATATCTTGGAATGCTTCCAGAAGCACATGGGTGCAGGAGAATATGCTGTTCCTGGTAATCACATAAATGTTTAGATGTTTTTCTTTACGAGGCTGAGTCTGGATCTCTTTTTTTATGCTGCACTGCAGAAGTCCTTATTTTCCAGCTCCTCGAAGGCTGGGCCAGTCAAGCTTCCCTTTTTAAAGGCAAGTTGCTGCATAACAGAAGTACTACAAGTTCCAAAACAATGTATGAGCTATTTTAGCTATTTTAGTGAGCTTAAAAAAAAAAAAAGTAGCAAGGGAGGATGAAAAGTAAAAGAAAAACAGAAAAGGAAACCACAACATAGTGAAAACAGTTTTTCCTAATGTTTAGCAGAATATGCACAAGCAATTACCATAGAAAAAGTGCTAATGTTAAAAGATTACCTTAATAAGGCAAAGTTTCTTCTCAATACACAACTACACATACTTCACATACTTCAGGTGTCTCTGAAAGTTCTTTCCTTAGAGGTTTTCTATGGGCACCTTCCCAACTTCCCCGGTGTAGCCAGTGAATGCCTCAATGCTCAGCCAAGGACCTCCCCTCCAGATGCAATTGTCCATCATTAGGTACACCTGAGCTCCAGAAGAACACAGGGAAAGGCTGACTTATCCAAGAGGTGAAAAATGGCCTCCAAGCACAGGCTATAAATAGGAGGCACTGCTTTACCCCCTATTCTCTGAAATCTTTTATTTCACTCATTTAAAATTAAAACCTAATGGAAAAGGAGAAAACCAGGGGGACAAAATGCTACATCCAGTCCCCAGGTAACATCTGGGCTGACTGACAGCATGCAGTTGCATGTAGCTTGTGAGCCTGACTTGCCTCCAAGAGCACCCAGACAGGCGCTGTACCTGCTCAGCCTGGCTGTGCATTGGTGTGTCACAAATGGGGCCAGTCCTGCTCCAGTAGTTCTGCATGTCTCAGATACTCCTCACACAAATATTTGGGTCCTGAGGCAGCAGGGCTGTATGTGAGTGTGGCATCTGGGGCTTCAGCCCTGCCAAAGCTGTGCTGGAGGCGGAGGTGCAGTGCCTCCTGCCCTCATCCCAGGCACACAGCCCTGCTGTGGAGCCACAGGGCCATGCTGGGGGACCCCCTCCCTGGGAGCCCTCTGGGGACCTGGAGCGCTGGAACTGCAGCACAGGCATGCCTTGCCAAGCATTCCCTGGAGGAATCTGAACTCCTCTGCCTTTGAGCCTGTGGTAGATGGATTCCCCTACCTGAGCAAGCTGTTCGGAAGCTTCCTTAGCCATTTTTAAGGCAGTGCAAACACACTATTGAAAGCAGCCCCCATAGCCTCACTCATGCTACTGGATAACCCCAAGAGTGGTTTGTTTTTTCATAAATTCTAGAAATGTATAGAAAGGATACAGAAAACACTTTTTCCTGTTAATATTGTTGTTATAGCAAGATACTTGGAAACATAAGGTTTTATGCTCAGATATAAGCTTCTTCTGAGAGTTCTAGCTATAAACATTTTTTTTGTCAAACTGTTTTGACATTTTGGGCTAGATTTTTCATAAAATCATTTCCAGAGAGTGTTCAGAAATGTCATTTTGTAGTCCAGCAAATATTGCATTGAGCATTAATGGGCTGGCAAGATGCTCAGACTTGATTTTTTCTGAAGCAGAGAAGCATATTTGGTGCTGGGTAGGTGTCCATAAGGCAGAAGGCACTGTGTTCCTGGTGCCTACCACAAGCAGGCAGAAAGGGGCTAAATTAAATGTCTGAATATTCAGCCAGTTGTCAAGGATACTGGTTGGAATGTTCATTTGGACATGTTTGTTTTCTAGATAGATGTATTAGTTCATTTGTTCCTGACTTAGTTGAATTTACAGCACTGGACTACTCAGTAAATGTGAAACAAATATTCAACATATTCAAACAAGATGCACATATCTTAATAGATCCATGACCAGTTCATTGTAATTCTGTAGGGAAGAAAAGGGAGGGAGAAAGCATTGCTTCCATGGCTTTGGAAGGAGACCTTTTGGATTTGCTATTCTTGACATCTTAATCATTAGAAAGGAATCCAAAAGCAATGCTGCTCAAAAAATATGGCCATGGAACACACCATGCAGTCTCCTAGCCCAGCATGTGTTTCACTATCTTAGGAAAAAATTGCTTATAATTTATTTATTGATAAGTAAATTCCTATTATTTGTTGACATTTTTAAGTAGGATGGAAATGTCATAGATTTCCTTATCACTCTGTTCCTCTCCATGTGAAAGCAAAGGGTCACCATGGACCTGGGCAGACACAGATGCATGAGGACAGCACAAGGTCAGCATTCCTGACAGAAGTTACGCAGCTCACACAGAGGTGACAGACTGTGAAAGAATTATGTGGACTCCTAGAGCTCACACAGGAGCAGACATTACAAACATGTCAAATAAATGTATGCAATTAAGCCTGAAAAGCACAGTCCGAGGTATCAAAAACTTTTACTTCCATTTAATAGACTTATTTCATATTCTCAGGAAACATACTTGAATTTTCTAGGTCATAGCCACTGACATAAATGGAGGTAGAAAAACCTCCATTTATGTCTTGTTTATAAACACTACCCCACTTCAACAGTTCCCCCTCTGTCAAGAGGAAAGGAGAGCTCAGAACACTCCCAAGGGCAGAGCAGAAAAGACGGAAATGGTAATCTCTCCCAAACTGGCCTGATGAAGAAAAAAAAGGACAAAACAAAAGAAACATTCAAGTAGCAAAGCACTCTTCACACAAAACCCTGAGAACTTGTGCCTCTTTTGACCTGCTGCCATGATTTGGAGGTGGATAAAGCAGGGACATGAGCAATTAAAGGAGAGCAGAAAATACTTGTGCCTTATTCAACATACAATTACCTGTTGCAAACACCCTCAAGTGGCTAGTGCCCCTAGGACCATCTGTTGCTGTTGTTGTTGAAAGCCTGTGGGCATTTCTTTCCACAAAATAACAATGCACACTCAGAGCAAGTCCACAGTCCTTAGTAAAGAGTAGATCTATCATTCTATTCACCCAGTTTTGAATCCAGCTGGGCTGAAGATAGGAAACCTTTTACATTATTTGCTGTTCTAGGATCCTGGATACAGTTAGCTCATCCAGCTGGACCAAAGAATATAGAAATGCAAGAAGCCAGAACTCCAGTCAACATCAGTGTAGCCAAAACACACAAGGAAGATGTGAAGTACAGTCACACAAGGAAGGTGACTGAAGTACAGTCACCTCATCAGCCACAGCACCAAGCAGATTGTACTTGGACCTTAGATAAGTCTCTTTCAGCTCTGTGACACCAAATGGCTGAAATTACCATTGGAAAGTGAAAGCAGGAGGAGCAGTACTTCTTACAGTGTCCTCAAAGTCCCCTTAAGATCAAACCTCTAATAGAAAGCAGCTGGGGTCACTGTGGGTAGGAGCTGGTATGAAGATGACCTATTTCTATTAAATATTTTCACTCTGCTAGAGGTGGCCTTCTGCTACGGAAGCAGTCCTTCAGAGCAGGGGCAATATTTGTGATGAGCTGCTCATCCCTTTAGTGTTGTGAATGGGTCACTGCCGACCCCTTGAATATTTCTGTGGTGCAACTACTGCTATCAATGAAAAAGCATCAAAAAGTTGGAGCTCCATTTAAAATAGCTGCTCACGAAGGAAAATGTTCCAGTCAGAGCAATACAAAGTTCTTCACAAGCTATAGAACAAAGGACACATATCCAGGCACAGTATTCCCTAAATATTGCAGTTACAGCATTCATAATTACTTACAACCAGCAAGTATCTCTGATTTTTTTTTCCAGTTTAGATGCATCTTTAAACTTCACTGCCAGCTGTTGGAGGTCCTAAGGTATCATTTTGAGATAAAGAGCTACCACTACAGTGTGTTTGTAACTTGTGTAAACATTTAAATACGAATCTTACAAGTATCATTTAAAGGAAAAATAGAGCAATTGGATGTGAAGCCCGGGTTACTAATAACAAACACTGAATTAAAATAAAAACCTGCTGCTCTATTTGGTTTTTCTAGGGATGCTCTGAACAATTTGGAGAGAGCAAAACCTTATTAACTGAAAACTAATGATAATTAAAGTGTTCATGGCTGGTTTGCCTGATTAGGAAGCAGCTGGGAGAAAGAATATCTTTGAGGGGTCCTTTTTCTTCCCCAGTCACAGACTGAGAGAATTTGCAAGACAAGCTGGAGCTCTGCTCTTCCCCTCATACTCTATGCACATACCTGTTTATGCATCAGAAGGATTCAAAGCTGTACATAGGAATTCCTATGACATAACATTGACTTCCATTTACCCACTAAAATGAATACCTTTTCCAGTGGTTCCTTCTATTACATTCTACTTTCAGAAGCTTGTGGGCAAGTTAACAGAAACTCCTAGATAAACATATCCACGTTAACAGGCTTATCTAAACTCTTCCTCATCATACAGCAGAGCCCATCAGTCAAAAAATCTCTGTTTCAGTTTGACATCTAGACACCAACAAAGGAAGACTCCATGCCATGGTGAAGAAGCTTTTGTGATTAGTTGCTGCAGAGGGGATTATGTTTGGTTACAGGATCCTCCATGGAACAGCAGCAGGAAATCGGTTTTTTATGTAGATATTGACACAGAGCAGAAGGAAGCTGCCAACAAGTTTCAGATCTTAACTTTGACAGAAGTAATTGAGCAGCTCCATAGAGTGATTCATGTCAGCTGTGTATCTGATAATATCTTTGGTACTAGTACCAAACGTCCATTTGGTTCACAAAAGATGAAAAGAACCTCAGGATGAATAGCAGTAACCGTGCCAGGTGAAATACAATTCAAATAAACATTGACATGAACACCAGTTCAGATACCTGTGCTGAAAGGTAAAGAACAACCTGTGCTTTCTAAAAGATCTCAAGGTTCTGGATCAGAGTAAAAACCTATAAAAGCAGACTTATGGGTCCCTTTGTATCTACAGAAGGCAAAATTGGCTTACTATTTTCAGAGCACCATAGATGCTGTTACAGAGCAAACAACACCAAATGAAGAGACAATTCTCTCAGTATTGCCTTCAGGTTCAGAAGAGGATTGAGTTGATGGATCTCAGAGCCCCTCACCACTCAATGCTATTTGACATTTTTTTGGCAGACTGAGGAATTCCAGGCAAACTGTCAGGGTGGTTAAGTATGGATTTGATTATCTAAGCCAAAAATTCTTATGAGCAGCTTAGGAAGAGAGAATCATATCATTTGCTCAAGAGACAAAATTAATCTCTGAGTTTTGGAATCTGAGAAGACGAATACCCACATCTACATGAAAAGAGGTAAATTTATATGTCTCTAATTCCCCACTCCTGACAGTAGACAGAATATATATATTTTCTCACACAGAAAAAACAAGTAGAGCATGGATGGACAGTAAGTAATAAGATTATTTGGCAAGACAAAAATAACCAGTGGTTAATATTGAAAGGACTCAAGAGCACTGAGTTCTGATTGAGCTTAAATTCAAACATTTTTGCCATCTGCTACAACAAAAAGGCCTTCTGACATCATTAGACAGCAAAATTCAGTCTTGCTTATGTGACAGCTTCTCTTTTCTTTGTTGCATCTCAGTAGTCAATCATTAACTATGAGTATACATATTGTTAACTCTAAGTCAGACAATATGCTATTACCTTGTAGAACAAAGGGGAAATTTCATTATCTTTTCTGGAATCTAAATGAATCATTTTGTTCTAGTGAGACACACTTTGAGCATATCTACACTGTGTAAATATTGTTCTTATTTTTTTAATTCACAATCATTTTGTCACTGGTATACTTGGTGTTCAATACAAAATTCCTATGCATAAATGTTCCAAAACCAGTTTTAAACAAATTACCTGAGGTACAGAAACAGCCATACTATGCTGATGAGAATTTTAGGGCAGGATGCCAACTCTGTCTTTGAACCCATGGGAGTCCGATGGGAGGTTAGCCTGCCCACACCTACTCCAGTTCAGATGCAGTTGTGTATGCACACTGCCAGAATTAAGGACAGCTTTGATATTCCACAGCCACACTAATCATAAAGCCAGGCTTAATTTTGGATCAACTGCAAAAAATAATTTTGGTAAGACCCATATAACCAACCATATTTTTAATTAAAGGTGTTTTAGAAAAGACATGTTCACATAAGCCTCTCATCTTTTCATATGATAAAATTACACAGTAATGTGACTTGAGATGATAAATACTTTTTATTTTTCTCAGCTCAAAATAGGTCTTAAAGGATATCCATGTTTTGCATCTAAAACAGGGGGTGATTTAAATGTTTGCTCTATATTTCTACTCCCTCAGAGTCTGTATAGTGTTGGAAATATTGTTATGGTGGGTTGAGCCCAGCCAAACACCCACTCAGCTGCTTGCTCACCTCCCTCTCTCACAATACAGGGCAAAAATGAACAAAAACAAGAGGACTCGTGTATCTAGATGAAGCCATTTAATAGGGAAAGCAAAAGCTGTGGTCACGAGCCAAGCAAAATATGGGATTAGTTCACTACTTCTCATCAGCAAGCAGATTCCAGCCAATTCCTGGCAAGCAGGGCCTCAGCGCATGTAATGCTTGCTCAGGAAGATGAGCTCCATCACCACAATTATCTTTCTTTCCTCCTCCTTGCCCTGAGCTTTTCTTCCTGAGAGTGGCATGACATGGTATGAAACATTTTCTGGTCACTTTGAGTCTGCTGTGTGGGTCTGCTATGCTGTCCCCTCTCTTTCCTATCCCTCAGCCTACTCGCTGCTGGCTGTGCATGGGAAGGGTGGAAACCCCGATGCTGTGCAAGCAAAACTTTGGGGTGTTAACAGTCAGAGAATTCCTGAAAGGCAAAGCACAGCACCACACAGGCTGCTGTGAAGAAGGGTAAGTTCATCCCAGCCAGACCCAGTACAACTGTTAGAGCTGGTAAAACTATTCAGAGATAAAATGAATGTAAATGACAGAAACAAGTTCTCTAGAACATTTCTAGCATGGATGTAGTCTTGATACTACAGAACCATTCTGAATTCACTCATGTGATCAATCTCATACCACTTTTGAATAATATTATTAATGGGGTTTTGTGGGGCTTTTTTGGTTAAGCTGATTGTTATTTTTATTATTATATTATTGTATTTATTATTATTATTCAAGCTAATAATGATTGTTGTTATCATTATATATATTTATTATTATTATCATTATAATCATCATAATTGTCATTATTATTATCATTTTCTTGCCTTTACTGCTACTGATATTTTCAGAAATCTGCACTTCTCTTTTATCCTGATTACTAAGCTGGACTTTGCAAGCAATTGCTTGAAATGCACAAAACAGTGGGGTTGTTCTGGGAAAACAAGCCCTGTAGCCACTCTACGTTAATAATATCATAGGTATTTTACTCTATTTTTTTATTCAGGTCTCATGATTGATAATCATAGACGTCATCCTGAAAGATGATAAAGCAGTTTAAGCGGTTTTTATTTTCAGAAGAATGATATTGGATTTGTTTATTTGCTATTTGAGCCATGTCAGTAGAAGTTGAAGACAGGTTTGTATGTGGCAAACTACTCTGACTTTTCACTGTCAGATACTTTATGAGCTTGTTTGCACAAACACAGGAACATATGACTTTTCTGTGTAGATTACTCAGGTTTCCTCTTCACCAGCTCTCCCTAAGTGTTTCTTCCTTTCATGGAAAACAGCACCAAATCAAAACAACTGAAATAGATACATGGGGAAAGACTGTTTTCCAGTGTCTTAAATTAATACAAGTACAAATTTATATTGTGACAAGTGAGACATACAACAGAAATCTGCTTTAGTGCCTCTGTACGGAAACGGGAGAATGCAAGATTGCCACAGGTGTTATGTTTTACACAGGTAAATTACAAATTACTTTCCTTTGCATGCAGGCTTTTTTGATGTGCCTCTTAAAAATACAAATATTTTTACTGTTTACATAAATGAGGTATATTCCAAAATGCTGTGTGAATAATCTGAAAGTTTAATATAGACAAAACCACCAGAAAATTAATTTTAAAATCCTCAAATAAATAATCTCAAACTATTTAAAAGCAGCAGTTCAAAATTAAGTTTCCTCATTGACTTGACCTCTCATTATTATCATTATATCCAAAGGTGGAAATGTTTTTGTACTCTGAAACCAAGACCTTTAGAAATAATATCTACTTGTGGCTAATTGAATCTAAATGTTTATATACAAGAAACTCAATGTGCCAGGATGGCTATGTAAGAAAGATGAATGCAACAAAAACAATAACAACAAAACAAAAAAACCTTAATTTAATATTGCTGCAAAAAGAATGTCATCTACAACAGTCCTTGGCAAAAAACTCTGCTGAAGCAAACTTTGCCTCACACAGCCCTAGCTAAAAAATAGATCACAAAACCTAAAGAAGCCTTTTGAAAATATGCTCTTACAGCTAGTCAAAATTTAAATACATATATATGTTTACATGTAAACAAATATTTTAATGAGAAAGTCCCAGCTAGGGATGGCAGTGGAAAGGAAAGAGCATGTCTGCTGGCTTGCCATTCAAGAACATTGCAGAGCCTGATGCCTGGAGCACTTTTGTGGGTCTTTAAGTTGAGAGCTGATAAGTCAGTCTAAATAAGCGAAGTGATTTGTGCCTCCATCTCAGCGTGAGTGCTCACTGAGGTGGTATGCTGTTTCCTAAATGAGAATTGTCAAAAGGTTGTAGCTTTTATACTGATGTGGGACAGAAAATATTTTGAAATTTCAAAGTTTTCATGGGAGACACAATATAATCTGCTGCTCTGTGTGTGCCTAATTAAACAGTGAATCACATAGCTCAGGTAATAACACATAGAGAAAGCTTTAATAGTAACAGCAAGTATTGCAATGTTACTAGTGTTTGTCAAGTTTAGCTTCCTGGGGATTTTGTTTGTTTATCCTGCTATGGAACTTGAATTCATCTCCATGTTATTACTTCAGCTATTTTCAGAGAATGATTCTATAACGATTTCCATTTTTGTTATTCCATTCCAGCATGGAAAAGAAAAAAGGCTTTCAGAACTATTAAATGCGTAAAGATGTTCTTTTTCACAGCATGGTAATATCCCAGCTAAGACCTAACCTAACTAGAGAATTACCTTTTTCCATAGAGTTGTGTTCTATTTGTTAATACATGCAGCATATCAATTCTGCTCTAGGCTTGCTACAGTTCAAATCAACAAATCAAGTTAAATACCCACTGGGCCTTCGGCACTACCAACCACTACATCATACCAAAATTAGTTAAAACATACTCAGTGAAAATATCAAGATAAAGGCATACAGTTATCCTAAAGAGGAAAAAAAAAAGCAAGAGACAACAGTACAGTAACTTGTATATATATAGTAAGCCAGTCATGCCATATATAGAACATTACAGGATGAAATCTTTGTTCAAGAGCAGAAAAAAAATGTAGGCAGCTTCTACACCCTATGAACAATCCATGCATAGAAACTCCCTTCTGGCTCTTTGAGAAGGTAATATCCTGCCCACTGCCCAGGGCTGAAAAGATTTTAAAACAGTTGATAGAGGAAGAGAGCTCAGACCAGCACCCTCAAAGGAAGTTGTATGCCTAACTCCACATATCCAGACATTCGTGGCTGTAGGAAAACAGTGCAATCAAGGAAGGTGTTAATGACCACAGCAGGGTGCTGACCAAACTAGACACATCTCCATTTATAATGGCAGCTAAGCAGGTGTTTTTGAAAGCTCCAGTTTGGACTTCATTAGATTGCAGCATCCAAGGAGGACTGATACAAGCTTTCTGGGCATTGTCTTGCAGGCAGTGGTAATTAGGCCCACATAAATGTCAGTGCTATTTAGATGGTCAGGAATGTGGTTGACTGAACAAGAGAAGTATGGAGGGAATGACAAAAGCTGAGCACACTAATCATGCAGAAAGACAGAAAGAAGCAAGGGAAATTAGAGGGGAAGAAGAGATTGAGGGAAAAAGGGAATTTTCTTTCTCCCTTGCTTTCTTACCAAGACCCTACTTTATCAAATGCCTTTGACTAAGTTGTGAGTAGCATCTCTTTCTCTTACCCAAATGGGGTTCAAAGCCTTTTTTCTGAAGCCTAAATACACACTCCCTGGTGATCTCTGGGAATTTGTTCCTGGGCCCTCCTGCAAGGACTTAAACACTTTTGCTGATCTGGCTATTGGAGACCCAGGTCTTTGGCTTATAGTACTGTCTGCATGGTAGTGCAGAGAAGAGATTTACTAATGTTTAAATCTACACCTTGTGTTTTTGTAGATTTAGGTGTGGTTTGGAAATGCATGTTTGCTTTCAGTGATAATAATGATTTTTTTTCATCATGAAGTGCTAAACTTTTTGGTGCATGAAGGAGAAACAAATACTGCTGTAGTGCACTAGTGATGAGGTTGGTAGGCATCAGAAGCTTCTCTTTCCAAGTGCAACACTTGCTCTCTTCTACCCAAGAGGCGCAAGAAGTGTGCACAGCTAAGTTCTCTTAAATAATGGACTAAATCAACTGCAGGAACAGTCAGCAAATATTTTGTGTGCTAGCATCTAAATGGATGAATTATAACACTATTTGTTTTTTACTTTTTTTCTAGACATAATGAGTGGACATAGTTGCATTCAACAAGTTTTTATAGGTGACACCTATGTAGGGACATTAATAGCCCATTTCAAAATCTACATTCAAAATCTACAATTTTTTGTAAAGAAGCAATTAGAAATTATCCCTAGATCTAGTTGTTACACACTACAAATAAATGTATTATGCTGCCCTTTATTCATTTATATTTTTCAAAGATGGATTGTCTGCTAATTATTCTTTAGATGGGTGTCTTTCAATTCAATGCATAGTATATTCTGTGAGTCAAGCTTGCTGTGAAGTATTCACAAAGATGTTGTGAATGCTTTCTTTAAAGTTGCTGAAGTCCCGTTCTGCTCTGACAGTGGATATGCAAAAACAGCAACTCCTTGTACATCTGATCTCCTCACTATGTTTACCCCAGGTCCCTGAGATCACAGTATTAATATTGAACAGACTTTTCCTGCTATTTACTGCTTCAAGACTGGAGAATCAGGTCAGACAGGGATAATAAGGTTATTTCAATTCACTCAGGTAGCTTTGCCAGATATCCTATGAGCAAAATGTTTTGTCAAATTGAAACCAAGGCTACTTGTGCTAAACCATTCAAATCACAGGAGTGAGTGGAAGCACCAGTGGGAATAAATTTTACAGTCAATGTGATGATAAACCTTATATTTTTCTATGTGAACTGTTCAAGAAATATTCATCTAACACCAGAGACAAGTGAAACTCTCTTGAACCAGTTCTGACAAAGGAAGCACAAACCAACAGGCAAAATTCTGAAAATATGGGTTATTGTTCATATAATGATTCACTAGAAACAAATCTCTTTTTTTAAGAAACCTTGAATAATTATCTGAAAATTTAATTCTTTGCTTACTTTAAAATGGGGTTTTGATAACACTTCATTAGCAGACATGTGCTTGAGATATATTATGTTTTATAGAACTCATTTGAGCTATAGCCAATATTAAAATTGATTTAAATTGATTGAAATTGTCAGAGTTAAAACATTTTAGGTAAATCACAAAAAGATATTTTAGGAAGAGGGCACATACCATAACAATTTTCCCACATTTATGGTTTTCTTTCTAAATTACATCAATTAGTAGATCCAGATATGCAAGGCTGACTATAACAGCAGGCCTTTAGCTTTATGTGCAACCAAAGGTTACAAAGGCTTCCTGGCCTCCCAGATGACATCATGGCCTTTATGGTTTTGGCTGCATATGGTTAGCACTCTTTAGCTTGGGGCTTATTGTAAATAACAAGCAGAGGAATTCTTTTTCTCTGACCAAAGCTTTCTATTGAGGAGTGCCCTAATGACTGTTTTATCAAAAACGTGGGGAAGTGAACACTCTGTTTTCAGATCAAAGCACCTGTTTTTAATTAGTCATGTTAGAATTGCTAGGCACCATCTGAGTTTGTCTATAGGACCAGGCACATGAGGAAACCCATATACAGGGATATGTAGATTTTGAATTCCAAGTAAACATACAGGGAAAGTTAAACAAGATGGTCACATTTGTAGCAGCCCTAAATGTAAATGCCAAAGACTTAGGTGAGTTCCACATTGAAAACTTCAGTTTCTATGTTTTTGTCCTCACAGACTCATGGTGATGGACAGACATAGAAGCAGGCAAGCTCTTTCACACCGGTTCCTGTCTGCTGACTTTTCATTCCCCATGAGCTGGTTGTCAGCTTCTTTCATCTGTTGGAGACGCTCCAAGGGCTGAGTTATGTGTGCCTGAAAAGGTGCAACCTTCTCCCATAAAACAGGAAATTGCAACTTGTCCAACTGGATTTGAGAGTACAAAGAAGTAGACTATGAGAGATGTGCTGCTGAAGGGGAAATTCAGCATCCTGTTACTGACAGGTCATATTAGATATATTTAATGATAACGTGGTACTGACAGCTCCCTGGACTGAAAACAGCTCTGAATCAGCAATTATGCTTATTTTTTGCTTGTAAAAAGTAACAGACACTTGACTTCTTGTCATGGTATTTTCCCCCTGTCTGGGAAGACAATCAGGAGCACTGTAAAAATACTTCACACAGACGTTGAGGAAAGGTGGAAATAACAAGCACCTTTCCTTGCTGAACAGTGAACTCTAACGCTGCAAAGCCTGCAGAGGGAGGCTCTCTCCAGCCTTCCAAACATCTGCCCATGTTCTTTTCAAAATGTAAGTAATTGGTATTATTTTCCAGATGCTAGATTAATACAGGTGAGTAATCTACCTCATTTCATATGTGGTCCTCAGTTCCCAAGCCACAGGAGATGATCTCAATTCAAAAGGGAAGAAAACTTGAGAAGAGGGTAGTTTTGTTCTGAAGTGAATATCTGGTTCATAAGAGCTAGCTTTAGACTTCCTTTAATGGAAAAATATGAGTCTGAGTACAATTTTCTTAGAGATTTCTCCAAAGGTTCAACTGATGCCAAGCATGAAGCACATATTCAGCAAGTGAGGCCATTTTAAGAACAATCATTATAGCACAGTAATATCCAAACAGAAAGTCAAAGCAAACCAAAGAAAAGAAAAAATAAAATCCACAACTCATTAAAATAGCATTATTTACCTTGTCACTCTTTCTCAGATATTCTTATCTTTGGTTTTCTATCCACACCTTTCACTACCTCCAGGAGCAAGACTCATGGAAGTGTGGGGATTTTAGAGTACTTCGGAGAAACCACTTTTTCAAAAAGCAAACTCCCTGCATTGACAGGGCAAAGCTGTGGCTCTACTGTATTACACCAAAAGTGGTTTCCTGACTTACGTGTACTGTGAGTACACAGTTATGTGCATCAAAACAGAATGTGAGCAAGGTAAGGATGAGACTTAGGAATTCAGCAAGGTGATCTTCAGTGCAAGGAATGTTTGATTTAATCAATATTAAATCAAAAGTTTAGCACAAAGCTTCTTTTAGAATTGTTATTTTTCTAATGGAGAAGACTTCATGAAGGAGGCAATTTTCCTTTAAGGGTAACATATGTTCAAAATCAAAAAAAAACCAGAAAGAAAGTATTTCTGTTTGTCATCACCTTAAGGCTCCTTCTTTGTAATGCTGAACAATCTATGAGCTGATCATAAGTGCTTGTTATGCAACACTAATGTTGAGACTTCTTGTGAACAGTTTTCTGTGTTTATTCAATTCCTGATATTTGTTTTTCTCATTGTGTTGATTAGTTGTGACTGGTCACACAAGTCATATGGTGTTGTTTCTGTTCTCAGATTAGAAGAATTCACAAATTCTCATGTGTCAAGTAGTTTTGCTAATAATTACTCTTGCAGCCTCAAGGCCAAGATGTATGGTAACAATACATAATTTTTTTTTGAAAATGAGAACAAAAAGAGAAAAAGTGAGGCTGAAAAGACAACAAACCCTGAGCAAACAGTCACATAAAGCTGTTTGCCATGCTTGCCTGTACAGCTATACACATGAACATTCTTTTGTTTCTTGTTGAACATGTCCATGTGCTAGGAACCCAGATCATTACTTTTGCTTTTGAAAAAGTATTTCAAAGGGATCCTTTGTGTTTGCTTTACTTTACAGTATAAGTTGGTTTGATGGGCTTTTTTTCATTTTTATTTTAATGATTCTAAATCCATACCATGTTTTGAGGCCAAGAATTACAGCAGGATTCTGGCCACTTCTCTCTGAAGTGCTAAGAGCTTCTATTGTAAGGGACAAAACACTCACTACAGAAGGGCTTGAACCATAGAAAGCATTGGGCTTGCTTTCTAATCACATCTGGATATTGAAATCTTTACATCTTACCTCTGATAAGAAGTGCTGGCTTTTCAATAAAAACTGTTTTTTCTCAAAATCTTCCAAATTTCAAAATATTTTTTTAAAGCTGACATTTCCCTAATTATTTTTATGAAGGTTAGCTTTGTCCCTGAGCCACAACATCTGTAACAATAAAAAAAATTGTTTGTAGGGTCTCAACAATTTATAGAGAAGCTTATTTTTTTGCATATAATAATCCAGATGACTAAAAATTTTGGCAAAACGTTGCATCATGAAGGCTTCAAATAGCCTGTGTGGAAAGAAAGAGAGGCTAGGGTATGGATGAATGCAGCTGACTTTGAACTGGTTAGCAAAAAAGAGGAATAGGAAGTGACCCATGTACTATGCACTAAACCCTTCTCACATCAGCAGCGGAGAACAATATAACAGGAGAATAGTAGAACACGATACACCATGGGGAGCTGAAGGAAGGTGAGGTTCCCCTCACTCCCATCTCCACCAATACTTCCCACAGGCTGGCATAATAAATTATCTTTTTTAATGATTTTTTTCCCCAGGTTTTGGTGTTTCCACGAGCACCAGATTTTGGTGTTTCCATAAGCACTTCTATAACCATTGCTTCTCTGTGTAGTGTTGGGAAAAGAAATCAGAGCAAACTCCAAGCGGGGAAGCAACCAACTGGCAAAGACAAGAGAAAGACAAGAGACAAGAAAAGACAAGAAAAAGTTAAAGCTAAAACACTTCACAAGACATATTAAAACAGAGCAGAGAGTTGGACTAGCTAATCTGGGTTGAACAGAATGGTCTTTAAAGGTCCCTTCTGATGCAAACCATTCAAAGACTCTATTATAAAAACTTATCAACTTATTTACACTTAAAAAACAGGAACTAGAGAGGAAAAATATTACTGTGACAAGTACAGTCCAAAACCATGAAGATATTTAAACATCCATTTATAGTCATATTCTACTTAAAAGCAACATAGATTTTTAGCTATTTGGTGTGCAATTAGATCAAATTTTCTTGCAAATTTCCAGAATTGGTTTTTCCTATCCTAAAAATCCACACTGAAAAGAGAAGAAAATGAGTATCTTTAGATAACAGAAAATCTAATGAAGGGTTTGCATGCTTGTTTTTACCATCACAGGAAATAAATCCAAGAAGATATTTGTGATTTTTCCTTTTTTTCTTTAATTTTAAAATGTTGATACTTAATACGTAAAAGGCTAATTTTGGGAGGGATATTCTTATATTTGAACCATGGAACCATTCTTATCTCTATACCATGGAGTATATGACCAAATTCCTCTTGGTTGTGCTTCTACCAGTTGCTGTTGGACATTTGATGTCATGAGTTCTGTGTGCACTGAAAAAGGTTGTATTACTGATACTAAACTCCAAAATATTTATCTGAATCATGCATAGTTCCTCTGCCAGATTTGTAATAGATTCATAGTGTTCATAGGAAACATTGAAATGCTGGGTAGAAGGGACTTATGGAGATTCTACTCAAAATTCACAGTCAAAGTAGGAAGCAATTAGGTCAGGTCAGCCACAGCTTTTTTCAGCCAAGTTACAAAGCTCTCTAGTTATGGCTGCTTCACAAATTGTTGGGTAACCTGAACCTCTCTTGTGGTTGCACCTTCTGTATCACCTGATACTATGGAGTACCCCATCTCTCATCTTTGAAGCTACTCTACATTTATGTATAATGAATTCCTTTAGATCATCTTTAGCTCATTTTCACCAGGATAAAGAAGCCAATCTCTCTCATTCTCTCTACATCATGTCCTACTTCCCAGCCTTTAGTTAGACCCTCTTCAGTTTTACCTCACCTCAGCAGGGAGGTGCAAAACTAGAGAAAACATTCCGCATGTAACCTCACCAACATTAAGCAGGGGACAAGATCTACAGATCAGATTAATGTTCATTGACCATACATCAGCTCAGCACACATTTTGCCTTCCTCATGATGACAGTGATCTGACTTGGCTCAGGTTCCCTTTCAGTGTGACTCTTTCTTGATCACCCGGTTGCCAGACCATATTACTGCACAGGGCTGTATGACCTGGCATGCAAAACTTGATGCTTTTCCTTGCTGAATTTCATGAGTTTTGAGCTGGTCCTATTCTCCAGTTTATCAGGGCCTACTCTTTGTTATGATATTCTTACCCTCTGATTTAAATTTGCTCAGGGTACATTTCAAAATCATCCAGGTCTTTAATGACTATGGCTAAAAAATAAGGGCCCCAGTATCAACTTCTGGTGTACTCTACTAGTTGCTGACCCCCAGCAAACACCAGACCACTGATTATTACCCTCTGAACCTGACATATCTGCCATTTTAAACCCACCTAACAGTCTGTATTATTTCCTGTGTTCTTCAGCGCTTGAAAGGCAAGATTATTTTGCTCTCAATTAAAGATGCTAGGGAAAGAAATTACCTGTGGGTGCTCTTCTGTCATGCCTATTTAAAAATAGCACCCTTTTAATGTAAGTCAGGTAGAACCAGGCCCTTCTTTGATGAAGTTAATGGAAAATGTATAAGGAAATGGCTGTAGAATGGAAGCTATCATGTTATTGTGGCTAAACAAGCGACTGCTTCTCTGCCAAGCTGTGATAAGTGAAGCACATTAAATCAAACCACCAGTTAAACCACAACTCCTTGATGGTGACTTTCTTATGCACAGTTTCTTAGTGGTTTAAGCTAATGGCTTTACTCACCAAATGGATTCTACTAGGGTATGCACTTTGCCAGTTACCACAGCTCAGCTGTACAGGAGCAATTCAATAAGACAAGTAATTAAATAGTTTTTGACCTTGTAAGTGTACCATACATAAGGATAGATACTTTTTTTTTTTTGTTGATTCCTTGGCAGGCTGATTCAGACCTAAAAGGGGTTGGAAATAGAGAATGTTAGAGGGCTTTAATAATAAGATTAAGTGTTAGAAGTGCCATTCTACTGATTTAAATTAGAGACAGAATCAGTGCATGGCAGAATTAGTGTAATGGCAGAACTGGCACACAAGTGTATTAAAAATAAATGGTATTACTTTCACTCCTTTTATTTGCTACATACTTAAGGATATAGCTACTGTGATATATGCCCTCTGCAAAAACAAAAACAAATTCTATTTCTATTCCCATGTTTGACCTATTTATCTGGAAATTTTAGGGATTTTAATCTCGATATATGATTCTTCTCTCTCTCTTTTCTTTTTAATTTTATTTTTGTATTATCTACAACATGATGTAATTTTTGGTCTTCTTCTCATGAGATATATTTTTCATTGTTTCAATACTGGAGAATTCCAATAACATTTCTCTAATCATAACACTTAGCCTTGTTGTTTGCCTTTTCAGAACTATGATTAGGATATTCTAAAGGACAGTGCTGTGATTTAACAATACATTTTTAATATGACCTAAGATGAATAGTGAAAGCATGTACCAGCTTTGTGCAACCACTGAGTATAAAACCTCTCATGGAGGAGTACTGTAATTAAGCCTTAGGAGTGCAAGACTTTTTATATATTGTGACAATGCCACTGTACCATGAATGACATGATTGGCTTGCTTCCTAGAGATGGGGACCTGGAGAGGGAATGTCAGTCCAAAACATAATTATTGGATAGACTTGGCCAAGTAATTAATCTCTAGTTATCACAGCACACTTGTCTTGCTTATAGGAGTCCATTTTATCCAAGTAAACAGCCCATAAAATCACACACTTATCCTCCCACCCATCCCTTAGGACAAAAAGATGGAAAGGTAAGTATAAAAGTATAACGTGCATGCTGTGTTTTTGTTCCTGAACAAACTTTTGATCTTTTGCTGAAATATTTTTTTCTTGCCGGTTTGAAAGGATTTTTTTTACTCTTACATAAGTACCTTTTTTATTTCTTTTATTTCTTAAAAATCTACCACTCTCTTTTAAAATAAATAGCTTTATTAAAATGTTCTTGAGCTAACTCCTTTCTTTGTTTATATGATTGTTATTGATATTTTTATGCCTTAGAAGTTTTGCCAATAGAGTTCATAGAGTTCAAGTTAAGCTGATTCTTATGCAAAGGGTAGATTCAGGCAAGTTGGAATGAGCATCATAAGGCAAATATTTTGAGTCTGTAACGTTAATTTGAGAATCTCCTGGGCAGGCTTCTACATGCACACTGTAGAAATTGCTACTGAAGTAAAATGATCTGAACAGTTGAATCCATTAGGTATTTTGCAACATTTCAGTAAAAATTAAAAAACAAAAATTACTCTTCACATTCATTTGTTACTACATTAGGAAGAAAAGATCACTGTCTGCTAGTCTTACTGCTTGTACTGTGCCATCTGTGCTTGTAAAAGTAATAATAAGCAAAGAACTGCATATGCCATCTGTAGTCAGATCTTTAATAACAATTAGGTAATAATAATCCCCAAGAAGTCACTTGTTAACTGTGATAATTGATTAAATGTAATTATTTTGTATAATAAACTCTAATCAATGTTTTACAATGCTGATAATGTCTTTCTTCACCCCCTTTTTTTCCCCATAGTAAATTCCCCAGCATGTTTGAGCAGCTGTGCAGGAAAATTACTGATTTTCCTGGGTTAATGACTGATTTTCTACCAATCAAATTCAAAACACAGTGTCCTAGGTTTATAATCAATTTTTTGGTTTTCCTTATGAACAAGGTACAATGTAAATATAAAGTAGCACTTGGGAAAATTAATTACTTTAGAGTAACTCATAAATTTAAGGATGAACAAAGATTGACAATTCAAGCAAAAAGTTCATTGCAATACACTCCATTATCATTGGATTCTTCCAAAGATAATGGAGTGCATTGTAAAGATATTTCCCCACAAAACTGGAGGAAGCAAATAA
Source organism: Melozone crissalis (assembly GCF_028551555.1). Classification (NCBI taxonomy): domain Eukaryota; kingdom Metazoa; phylum Chordata; class Aves; order Passeriformes; family Passerellidae; genus Melozone; species Melozone crissalis. The sequence goes on along the minus strand of NW_026535791.1, from coordinate 51,678,884 downwards.
CCCCAAGACATGGAAAGTAGCAGCTTGATTTGGTTGCAACTCCAATCCTAAGGCCCCAGTTCTGCAAAGATTTAGATCTTAAAACAGGTGAAGCAGTCCATCACTTATTTTGCAGTATGTGTCTGAATTCCAGTTCAAGCTTAAGCATGAATTTCAGTGCCCCAGTAACCTGAACCCTTACACTGATTTCTGCACAGATGAGTGGGGTCTTGTGCTCTTATAGCATATTCATTTTGCCAAAGCCAAGCTCAAGCAACACTTGTGAGATGAAGAATTACATCTGAACAGCAATCTGTAGAACGTATGTCACAACAAAAAATATCCTAAAAAGTGTTCAGACTTGCCTCTCCAAGAACAAGACCAAGTATTACATTAACATAATCTACTATGGCAGTAGAAGAGGGAAAAAAGAATCTTGGTTTAGTTACTATGACAATATGAATCTCTTCTGTATGACTAATGTAATTAAATCACATACACAGCTTTTAAAAATCTCTTGGATTTTTTTTTCATTTTAATTATTAGAGATGCATTACAGAAGGAAATGCAGGACTCAAAATCCATCTTACAGCAGTCAGCAAACATTTATTAGATAGAAGTGGTCTTGATCCTCTGCAGTGAGTTCAAGCTGGTAGCTCAAAAGCAAACCAATAATTCAGAAGCATGCAGTGCTATAGAATGAGAGGCTAAATTAGAGACCTGCAGGCAATCACAATGCTGTAATCTCACTGGGATCACAGAGCCCTAGTGGGATAGCTCCGTGGCTGAAGGGCTGCAGTCACAGGAATGTTTAGGAGGGGGCCTCTCCAGGCGATTTAATCCAGCCCCACTGCCCAAGCAGCATTAGATGGAGCCAGTTGTCCAGGACTGTGTCCAGCCAGGTTTGAAATATCTCCACATATGGAGGCTCCACGGCCTTTCTGGGCAACTTATGCTTGTGTTTGACTACCCCCACAAGAAAACATTCAATTCTTGTGTTCATACTGGATTTCATGGGGTTTGATTTGTGCCCATTGCCTTTGTCCTGGCACTGATCACTGCTAAAAAGAGCCTGGTTGCTCATCTCCTTTTGCTCCATTATCTAATTTATACATTTTGATAAGATAGCCCTGACCCTTTCTTCTCCAGACTGAACAGTTTCAGCCTTTCCTTTTAAATCCAGAAAGATAAAAAAAACAATTTATAAAGAAACAGTGATCAGAAATTACTATTTTTTTAATTATATTTCTATAGAGGAAATATATTCATATAGAGTTTTGATTTTTTAATATATTTTCTAAATGAGAATACCTTAAAATCAGCCCAACTGAAATATATCTCAAAATCAAAATTCCTAATTTGTTTTGCAGACCTTTGTTTCCAGGTTTTATTTGTTTTTTAAAATGAGTTCATAAACTTGCAACTGGTCTCCCTGATTTTCACCAACTGGTCCTTGCACATAGACAAAGAATCATAGGAGTAGGAGGAAGATATTAATTTTAATATGCTTAGAATAAGACCATTTATTCAGAAAACCTTATTTTAGATTACTACCCCATAGACTCCCAAAAGAATTTGTTGGCCAGGATATTTATTGTTTGTACAACATTAAATTCATATATGCTAAACAGTAAATATTGATTTTGTCAGTCAGGAAAAATATTTGTTGAATCTGTAAATGAACAGTATACATTACTTGCCTGAAGTTCTACTGCAATGGAAATCACATTTATTTGTTCTTTTCACTAAGTAGCCACTTGATCCTGAAGTGATTCTAAATTTCATTTATGTGTGTCCTTACTGTTTAAGGAGGTAGACTTATAAGTGGACTTTTTAAGTCCACTTTGACTTTCTACTTCAAAAGGTTGACTTTCTACTTCAGAAATAAATACAAGTTTTGCTGGAAGAGCTTGCTACATGTACATTTAAAAATGAGGAGACCTGACATTCTTTAGATTCACTTCTCATATTTTGCATTTTCCTAGTATATCCTATGAGTTTTTTAAACACTTTCAGTAGGGTTTCCAGTATTACTCTACATATGCTAACTATTTTCAAGCAAGTATTTTGGTGTACAGATGTCACATAAATGCTAATACAATGATACAATTTCCAGTGCTTTTCAATTCATGCAAATATTTCCTATCTTGTACTTAATAATCGTCAAACTTAGTATTATTTATTTGTTATATTTTCCTGAATGTGCAAATAAATAGGGGAAAGTGAAAATGCATATCCAATGTTGATGTAGATTTCCACTCTTCTCAAAATAGTTTCTTTAAATTTTAAAATATACAGAGGGATTATTGGTTCAAATTCAGTCTCAGAAATCTCAGTAATTAACTACATAATAGGTTTGTTATTGGAGCTTATATTAAAATCTGCCCCAATATCATAAAGCTAGGATCAACACAACAGTCAAAATAGAAAATGCTCAGAAAAAATTATAACTCAAAACAAAGATTGTGGACCCACGATCAGTGTTCTTCTCTAGACAATACACAGAATATTGTATTGCAAGAAGACAAAGGTAGAGACAGAAATAGCTGAAGCAGCATGATGGGCTTTTCAAGAAAGTTTTGTCAGTTCAGCTGAAAGTGAAGATGCCAGACCACAGCACAGTTTCTATACCAACTTGTTTAAAACAGATTGCCTATTTTCTTGCTGTAGCTACAATGAAATGCTGCACATACACTTCTGCAAATGAAAGGAAACAATGAGTGCTTTCCCATGCTGTAAAACATGCTGCTTCAACAATCTGGCTCGAGAATGTATGAGCCCTTTCCCAAGACCATAAACCAGGATAATTAGTAGCATACCTGACAGGACTATGGGAGGATTAAAACTGTATTTTTACATTTCTGTGGAGCATCACCAGTATTATAAATAATACAGACAGTTTGTTCCCTTGCAGTTCCATCAGCAGCTATACAGCACTTAATGTTTAACAGACAGAAAGGAACCAATTTACAGCATTTCCAGAACAGCCCTTTACCTTCACAGTGCCTGTTGATCACCTTACACAGAGACTCGGCCACCTGATTCCCTCAGCCTGTAATTGCAATATGGGCCGTGCATTTTCCCTGGCAGATCCACACTTTAGCCCAGTATGAGTTGAAAATTACGGCTTTACTTTGCAAGACGGGTAATTTCAGAAGGACCCAACTGGTTCCCACAAAGAATAATTCATCTGGATAATGACTTATGCCATGATTTACATACTCCAGAGTATAGACTAGCCATCAAGGAGTTCTCAAGTGGTGGCTCTCTGTTTTGATAGCTTTACTGATGTTTTATATTAACAGAGGTAATATAAGTACTGAAACACTAATGGCATTTTTAGACTATAAGAGAAGTGTTACAAAGCATTGGTTAATAGCACTGTAGCTACCTATCTGTTATTAAATTTTGAGACTTAAATCTTTATTTCATTAATAGGGAAGTTCAAAGGACATTTGAGCTTGCATTTGCCCATTATTTTTCCTTTCAGCCATTATGAATGTGCAAGAATGACTTAAAATGTCTCCCTGTGAGCTCCACAAGCAGGTTGCAAGCTAAGAGATGACAAGAGGTGAACTGTTTTTCAGCACAGAGGGAAAGAGAGGTGAGTCGACTGACCCAGACAGGGGTTTAGAATAATAAATTGGAATAAACCAGGTAGTGGATGCCACTGGACAATGCTCAGTTCAGTAATAAACCTCTGGCCAGCAACAGGAGGCTACAGGAGAGGTTTTCACCCTACCCTGTTTTTCACCATGGAAATAAAAACCAGCGGGAAGACTTTTCTGTGGTAGCACTGAGATGTCACTTGACATTTTCAAGCAGGTCAGTGCAAGCATAAAAATCTCTGACACAATTTTTTGGATGCCAGAATCCCAGCCCAGGCCCTTGGGAAGGGGCAGTAGCTAGTGCCCTGTACTGTTATAGTGCACGGATGGTAACAGGGGTCTGTGTCAGCTGGAAAGGATTTTCCACAGCCTTTGCAAAGTGATGAAGGGAGATGCTATGGAAAACAAGCTGGTGAAAGAAAGAAAAAGGGTCCCCAGAGAGAAAAAATCTCTAACAGTTTCAAAAGGATCATGCCTTCCATAAAATAAGCATGAGTGATGACATGATTCCTCAGATCTGGAAGAGAGAAACAAAAAGTGATTTTTGAGGCTAATTTTCCTGGGCTATTATCTTTTTTTCTATTCAGTTTTCAAAACTAGTCCAGAAAATCAAGCAGTGATGCTGAAAAGCTTCCATAAAATTATGGTGCTAAAATTACAGCATTGATCTGCCTCAGGGGAAAAATTCACAACCTTGTAGAGAAAAAGGTAAACCAACAAAGTTAAGAGGGCAATCACAGTTACAGCTACTCAGGAGAACCAACTTTTATAAAAAATTCATTGGTCAAAGGACCTTTTTTTTTCATGTATTATTGTATAACATGCCACATATTCCCTGCCTGAGGCTTCTCAAAGGGAATAAAGACACATTCACACTACACAGTTGCCATGAAATTACTCGTCTTCTGAAACCTTAAAAGAAACACTTCTGCAAAATGCCACACATACTGGAGAATTTTCCTTTGCTCCTCCCCTTGCCTTTTGGCAAAATCAGACTCTCAGATAGCATGAATCTACTTCAAATTCACAGAAAAAATTATTTGTGTAATCTTGAATTTCCACTCCTTTCTTAGGAGTTTTACTTTGTTCCTTCACCCTTCTTCATTACAAAACTAGCCTATAACTTATTTGATTCTTACATATTTATTGGAAGAGTTTGAGAATAATTTGCAGTTGTGAATGATATTTATACATCAGTTCTGAGCTGGTTTTTAAGGTAAGTAGTACATTGCAAAAAGATACAGAAGTTTTGATTCAAAAACTTGAGAAAGATGAAAATCCCGAAGGTGTAGAAATTAAAAGTATGAAATTAAGAGCAAAGGTTTCAGTGAAAGTCATGATTTGAAATGCTTTATAAATCTGGATAATGCCAGATCTCAGCCATCTCCTTGCAGGAGAGAGTGGCCTAAAAGACAGAGCTAAACCTGTGCAATGGTTGCTGGCCACAGTGTTTCAGGGCTCTCTGTGTTAGGAGAATCCAACGGTGGAGTCAGACACTTGTTTTATGCAATCCTTTGTGTGGGCAGATAATGTTCACATGGCCTAATCACATGAAAAAGTTCATATGGCCCTAAACTCTGCAGCAAAGTCAGTAGGATGCATTACTTTGGCATCCATTACAAGTCTTTCTCTACAAGAGTTTTATTATTTTCAGGAACATTTTGAACTGCTTTTGCATTGTTTCTACACTCTTTTTGCTGATGGTCTCACCAGCTTCCCGTCCTCCTTCTTGCTTTCCCCTCAGCATGCTGTGACTTCTCTGCCTGTGCTCAGTATGTTTCTGCTGTTGTCTCTCAGGTTCACATTCAACCAATCCTTCTTATTTCACAGCATCAAAGGATATTTGTTAAACTCTATTAGCTACTCCCTGCCCACTCTTGCTCAGTAGCTTCCTTTGTTTAGGTTATTCTCAACCAAAGGGAAACAAAATTGCCATCTCATTTGGCCTGCAAGTATGAAATGGAAACATAACCACACAAAATAAATGCACCAGCAGATTTGGCATAAATGCTATGTAAAAGCAGATTGTCACAGAAAAAAGTGTCTAGCTGCAGGGATAGAGTGGAAGGGTTGAATTTCAAATGGAACCAACTCAAAATATATTAAAATCTACTGGATTTGCAAACACCAGTGGAAATCTGCAGCTGTACCTCCACAGGAAGAAGTGCATGGGTTTGTCTCAGATACAGACTTCATGTGTTTTATGACAAAATGTTGAACATAATCCAACATTTTGGTGAGAAAAATATTGTGGCAAAAGATATGTCAACTGCTCCTGTCATATGAAAAGAGTTTGAAATTTTTGTTAATTTAGTCATGGTAGTCAGCGTCATGAAACACAGCACTTTTTCCCACCGCACTCAAGGTTTCTGTGGAAGAAAATCAGACTGCTGGTATGCAGTCTGTTGATCTAAATTTTCCCCTTGCTTTCCAAAATAGTCCTTCTTGCAGATAAATAGTTCTCTGTCTCTATGAAGGTTGCAAAGAACTTTCATGGTAGTATTAAAATAAAGAATAACAGCTCTTACAGGATGGTGATTTTCAGAAAGACCACAAAGATGAAAATCAGGGCATTGATTTCACTGTTAGTGCTCTGATTTGAAGCAACAGTGCAGTTTTGAAGGACTATTTCCTTGATTGTCCCTTTGTATCAGATTGATTGGAAAAGCATTTTTGTTGCACCAGTGAGAAGCCCTTCAGAAGAATGAAAGCTTGTATTTCTGTTCTAGATGTGTCTCTTCATATTAAACCTACAATCCAGGATACACAGTCCTCACTGGAACTGACCACAGCAAAAAGGGAGAAAAATAAATCTGGAGATAGAAATCCTGGAGACTGTCTAGCAACACACCTGCAGAATCTGACCCTGTCTGGAAAGCCTGTGCTTCCAGGAGAAAACCATCACAGAAATCTTCTGCACAGCTGTGTCACAGAATTGTCCTCTGAGCCCTGTCAGGGACCTCTGAGCCCCAGAAAAGAGGATTTCACTACTGGGTCTTACACTGTGGTTTTCTTCCCTCTCATGATTTGTGGTCTAATGTTCTGATTTTTGAAATTGCTTATTTTCTTAGCCTCAAGATGAGCTAAAATCTCATGCAAAATTCAAACAAGATTGATTACAAGACTCATCAAGTTTAGGACATTCAGGCCAAGCTGCAAAATAAAATTAATTCCAGTTGCTGCCTTTCATAATCTGTTTACTTCCTGACTCTGTGATGCTATTAAAATGCTTCATCTCCAAGTAATCTTATTGGCCTTTGCATTTATGCTATGGCTGAAAGGATTAGCTCTGAAAAGCACTTACATATTACCTGTGATATAAACAAGGAGATTAGTGCATGGTCCTTTGGACTGGAGCTATTATTTTCTTTGTAATTTATATACTGGATTCCAGAGAAAGAATATATCCCCTTGTATAGTTAAAATGCTTGTCACACAGGCTGCAAAGAACCTACTCCTCCTGTCAGAGGGCCTTTTAGAACTCTTTTTGTGAGAAAAATCTCTTTGTCCCTGAATTTGAACATCTGGTGGCAGTGCAGCTTGTCCAGCAGCACACTCCAGAAGGTGCAAGGAAACAGGTAGGTAACAAGGTGACATGGTTTTCACCCAGACTATTTGTCTAGTTGGAATGTGGGGCTATTTTCACAGCCTAAATTTTATTCATCTGCTAAATAAATTTTGTTCAGGACCCTGACTTGCCATGAAGAATCCAATCCAGGGATTCAGGGAGCTACTGTTTCACTAAAGGTCACAATGAATATTGGCTAAACTTAGGAGATAGAAAATATATGTGTGAGGCTTGGGAGATAAAACACATTTAGTATGTAATGTGTACATAATATTGTAAAAAAACAAACAGAGAACCATTTCTTATTGTTTTTGTTATGTTTACCAGTAGAGGCATATTCTTCAATTTAGGCTACTACATGATGTATAAGTATTTGGCTCTTATGACAAGGTCTGTTTTCTAAAAGAGGATATTTATTTTTTGTGCAGTGCTAAGCATTCATCCTTTTGTTGCTTCCTTGGCTTAGATTGCTGAGGTTATTTTGAGATCAATTTTCATCTCCTATTTAAATCACATGGCTGCTGGTTCAGATCCAGCTTGGGTCAGTAATTCTGCCATATACATGAAGCAAGTTCTTGGCCTGAGCTACTTATTCCTGCTGAAGAGGTTGTCATGCTACAGGGAAATAAAAGCAGCTCCCTTGGCATTTTTCCTACCAGCTTCACTAGAGAATTACTGAAGAGGTGTACAGGATGATCTCTACAAGCTGAGACCAAAAATTTTGTTGGCTTTCTAAAAGCACTGTGGAAAAAAAAATCAGTTGGCCATTCACTGTAAAAGTGAAAGAGTTAATCTACATCCTAATAACATCCTTATTTGCTTACAGATGCAAATATTTTAAATGAAATTACGTAAGTAGCAATAGTGACTTGTCAGACATATAAACCATTAGTGAAAATTAGAACTACACTAAAATAAAAGGAAGTACTTAAAAACTTTTAACATGAGCTGTGATGTTCTTCCTTCAATGTTTGCTTCTTTGGTTAAAAAAAAGCAATCTTTGCTCTACACTGATGTTTTAATTCCAACCAGGTGAAGTGACAAGTGAGATCTGACTGATTTCTGTCCTGCAGGTGATTAGCTGGGTAATGCTGACAAGCTTTGTTGTGTGATTTTATTTAATCTGGAAGTGTCTCTACTCTCAGAGAAAATTTTAATCTTGATAGCACTTGCCTAGGCAGCAGGAAAACCCTTTTTTGTCAGATTCATTCTTCAAATTAGACCTAGAGACATTTCTTCTTTCCAAACATTTATTTCCAAAACATATTTTAACTTTCCACCCAGGTGTGTAGGTTTGCCATTGTGACACCTGGTGATGGGAATGCAAAGTTGCTTTCCAGCTTCCCAAAGGTGATGACAATGTCAGGCTGTGAAAACAGCAGAGTGGGGCAGGGGGACAGCCAGCACTCGCCACCCACCCCTCGCCTCCCTGGGAGCAGGGTGTCATTGTGGCAGTGCTTAAAGCCTGCTGAGCTGGGCCAGCCCTGCAGCCTGCCCCTGCAGTGGCCAGTGCCATGTGCTCGGGCCAGTGCCATGTGCTTGGGCTGCCACCCGGCTGGGTGCCCCTGGGCCGGAGAGCCCCTGAGGGGTGGCAGCAGTGGCCTGGCTGTGACACTCTGCCCTGGCTGGAGGAAGGGCTGCCTGCCCAGAAAGCACTGCCAGGCTGCACCAGGAACAGCCTGGGGGAGATGCAAAGGACAGAGGCTGCCCCACAGCCTGAGGGGCAGCTGGACCAGCCCGAGGGATGCTCAAACACACCCACACAGGCTGGATTGCTGTGCTGCCAGGAAGGCGCAGTGCCACCCTGCTCGCTGGCATAGCAGCTGGGGGTGCTCAGTGCAGAGGGACAGCAGCAAATCTCACAGCATCCAGGGCTCCTGCCAGCAGCCAGCCTGCAGCCCATACCCAAGAGGGGCTTTGATGCATTTCAGGGAAAATGGGGGAGCTAAGTGGAGCTGATAATCTGCCCTTTTCATCACGCTCCAGGAACTACCTGGATACTCACTAACTTGAAAAACACCATGGGATCTAAATAAATAAATAATGAAATAAGCCTTGTACCATTTATAAGTAATGAAAATGGAATGTGCCGGATAGCATGAGCCCATCAGTAAACAATAATGCTTCAAAAGGATACTGCCAGAGTCAGTAGACCACAAATTTGGACTTTTATTCTTGTGTCTTTTTCAGAGCATGTAGACCTCTTAATATCAGCTTACATCTTTGGAGCAACCTTGTCTTTCTGTTGTAGATAAAGCAGCATTGGTTTTGCAAAGAAATAAAGAAAAGAGCATTAGCATTGCTGCAGTCATGAGCTTTCTGTCAGAATATGAATAAGGCAGAAATCAGCAAACAATATAAAAAATTCATATCCAGATTTTTACTAGAACATTATAAAATGTTCAAATAAAATGTCTTTTCTTGTTTCGAAAAAGAACTTCAGATTACTCACTGAGACTGTAATTTCATATTTCCAGACATGTATATGCGCCCATTTTGAATCTGATTGATGAAAGAAGGGGTGGGGTTTTGTGTCTTCATGAAAGAAAAACACTTCATTTACTGTCGTCTTCTGAGTCTGATTGTGCCCTGTGAAATGGAGTTGATATCCTGACCCTTTCTAAAAATTTCAGAATATGCAGATGAAATATAAAGACTAAAAATATAAATAAGGAGAAATTCGGGAATATGTGATCAATTATTTAACATCTGAAATAAATAACATAAATTTTATTTCTACTGCCTCACAGCCTGAGCTTCACTCTAAAGCTAAAATTTGAGACAGAAATTTGGATAAATTTTGAATTTTTCTTTAAAAAGATTAGCTAGATTAGTCTGTGGTGGTGGAAGAGATGTTTCATTTAGGAAAAAAAGAAAGCATTTTATAACACTTTATCAGATTTCAGAGGAAGTAAAAATAAACCTTCACACAACTTCTTTGTTAAAAATTAGTACAAATATTTTGTATGCAAAGAATCTCTCTTTTGGTCATTTTGCTGAGAAGTAGGGGTTTTTAATAGCTTTGCTGGCTATAGTGATAACAAGGCTATTGTTCTGCTAAAAAAATGAAATAAAAATTATCACTATTCAATAACATTTTAAACAGGATCACTAATGACGAAGAATGTCAAATAGCCATTAAATTTCTTAAAATGAAAACCATCTGTCCATTACCCTTTCACTGAATCTAGCTCAATGTGTCATTTTAAAGTGTTCTATCAAGCTACATCAGTCACTTTTCATTACACTACTCCCACGACATCCAGAGACATGGCAGGCACTTCCGGGAATTGGGCCTGCTCCAGCTCAGCCTTTCTGCAGCTTTTTGAATGACCAACTTTCCCTCAGCATCTTTAGTGCATGCTAAATTAGAGGCCTGATCCGGCAAATCTTATGACTATATTTCAATTTTAAGGGCTTTAATAAACTCCTATTCTGTCAATTCCAAGGCAAACTACCACTGACTTCCAAGGAGGCTGCCTGACAGCTGATTAAGCACAGATAAATCTTCAGGGTTTGGTCCATTATTTTTGGTGTGACTGATGAGAACTATTTACCTGAATAAGGCTAAGAAATACACAGCATCAGGTTGTGATACTGCAGGCATTTGCCATTACACCTGCAGCTTACAGCTGGAGCTGTATCTCCAGTGACAGCTGTCTCCAATCATTCTCCTTGCAAGAGTTGTTTTCATCTTAAAATCAGTCCTATTTAGGAAATTATTAAGAAAGTGACATGTTTTTCTGTCCTCTTTTCAGAGGGACAGGGGCTGTTGTGTCAGAAAGCCTGAAATGTCTTGCAAGGTAAAAAGGAAGCAAGCTCCAATGAAAAATGTCTTGTTGCAGAGGTCTAACTGCTATGCAAGAAATATTCTTGCTGCAATATTTGGCATCCATGCAATATTTCTGTGTTTTAAGCAGAGGATGAGGCATATTCTCCTTGCTTGTGTGCAGCAAGAAGGTTCCCATGCTTCTGATAGACTCTGAATTAAATAAACTAATTAAGGGGAACAAAACTTTTAATCTATGCAAGATGAAGACTGATTGTATTACAGCTATGTCATATATACCCCACAGATATCCTGGGAAATTTAAAAAAAGGAAAAAGTTGATTTGGCAGCATTGTATCTTTTGACTAGCTCAGTCAAATGTTTTTGTCATACCTTTTTTTTTGGAGGAGAAACCTTACCATGAATATAAAAGATAAATAATCTAAATACAATTCATTTATCCAAGGCTCATAATTTTGTATTAGATAATGGTGAGAGAAAATAATTTTAAGAGGCTGTATGAGTAACTACTATTAAACTGCATGCCAGACTGTTCTGTCAACTTTAACAATTTCTCTTGAAGTTCATTAAAACTCAGGTTGCTTCACTTTTCACTGCCAGATTGGGCACCATTGAACAGCCTTGATTAGTCCAAACATGCTGGATCATTTTGGGTAGTGGTATCATTTAGAAAATTTTGAGATTTTGTGTAAAATTTTTCTGTGTGAATTATTTTAGATGAGGAAAGGTCCAGACAAGAAGCCAGTGTGATCTGTCTAGTGAAAAAAAATTAAAAATCTTTAAATTTGAGTATGATATCTGATAATTATATTGACTGAAAACTGGCCTTCATATTTCAAGATTACAAAGAGAACAGTAGGAATTAAGGATGATTGAACTATGTTAGAAACACTCCTTGGTACACATTACAGTGTCAGTTAGACGGAAAAAAATTCTAACCATTTACAGGAAAAACCTTCTTGTTCTTGAATTGGAGGCTGTGAAATGTCTTTTTCTTGTTGGCTTTTTTTCTCTTTTCATTGTTTTGTTAATATATTTTAAGTCCTTTAATAAAAATTAGTTATTTCTATCATTGCTTCTTGCCAACAGCAAGGATCTACTAGTTCAAACACTTTGAATTTAATAAAAGTAATGTTAGACAATGGAACCTGGTGATAGATATATAAGCCATGGTTTCTTTTTCTATTTTTAACCCTGTCTTTTTTGCATGTGGCTGTATTAATCCTTATTTTCATTATAAATCAAATCACTATCAAGTTATGACTGGAAAAGAAGTATTGTACATTTAGAAGACTCAAACAGCTCAATGCAGCAAGTTTATGAGAATTACCTTCAGTCACAGACCAGCAGGCAGTAGTATTTGAGAAACCACCAAAAAAAACCAAACAAAAGAAAACAAAAAAAAAAAAAACAAAAAAAAAAAAACAAAAAAAAAACCACTTGCAAATCTTCTATTTAGTGTCTTTTAAGTATCTGACCATTACAACCACTTTTTGAAAACATCTTTATATTCATGAAGTACACAGAAGGCATGTCTTTATAAATGAGTGTAGCTCAGTAGTTAGAAAGTGAGATCTGCTTCCTCTATTTGACAGGAAACAAATGTCTTTTGCACAAAACAGAAAAAGACTGCAAAAACAGGAATTTACTCCTACAAAACATATAAACCAGATTGGACGATCATAATGATCTTAGTCAAACCTTCTGATTGAGCTATAGAATTTATTGCTCATAAAAGAGGTCTGTCTGCATCCAATTTGAGAAAAATCAACGAAAATGGAGAAGCAACAATACCCACAGACAAGTTCAGGTCATCATTTATTATCCACACTTATACAATCCACATAATAACTCCACTTTGAAATAAAAAACTTGCATCTTCTAAATACAAATATGAAGACACTGTAAAGGCTCACAGTATTACTTTTGATTTCCTATCTGGACACTTCAGATTGCAACTGGCCAGACTATTCATTCTGAGCTGTCAACAGCTATGCCTCCTTTTAGGGTTCATAGGTTAACATTGATCATGAATTTTATTAAAATATCAGACAAAGCCATTTGTTGAAAGGAACCTTAAAGATCATCTAGCTCTAAATACCCTTCCATGGGCAGGAGCACTTTTCACTAGACCAGGTTGCTCAGGACCCCATCCAACCTGGCCTTGAATACTCCCAGGAATGGGACACCCACAATGTGTCTGGGAAGTCTGTTCCATTGTCTCAACATCCTCACTGTGAAGTATTTCTTACTTGTATCCAGCCTTAAATCTGACTTCTTTCAGTCCAAAATTCTTGCTCCTCATCCTATCACTACGCTCACTCCCTGATAAAGTCTCACTCCAGCTTTCCTGTTGCTCTGCCTCAGGTATTGGAAGACTACCCAAGGTGTCCCTTGGATCTTTGTTTCCTCCAGGCTGAACAACTCAAACTCTCTCAGCCTGTCTTCATAGGAGAGCTGCTCCAGGCCTCTGGCCACTTTTTGTGCCCCTTCTGTGGACTCACTCCAAGTCAATGTCTTTTTCACGCTGGGGGCCCCAGAGCTGGACACAGCGTTTCAGGTGGGGTCTCATGAGAGTGGAGTGGGAGAATCCCCTTCCTCAACCTGCTGGCTATGCTTCTTTTGATGCAGCAGAATGCAGTTGGCTTTCTGGGCTATGACTGCACATTTCTTAGCTTTTCATCTCTCAGTGCCCTCAAGCCTGGGTGCCCTCAATCCACTCATCACTTGTACCCATGTTTGTGATTGCCCAATCCATGTTCGGGACCTTGCACTTGGCCCTGTTGAACTTCATGAGGTTTGTACACCTCAAAAGCCTGTTCAGGTCCCTCTGGATGTCATCTCTTCCTTCTAGCATGCTTACCACACCACAAAATTTGGTGTCACCAGCAAAATTCCTGAGGGTGCACACAATCCCTCTGTGGATCAACACAGATGTTAAATAGTGCTGGTCCCTACAAGAATCCCTGAAGAATGCCACTTGTCACTGGTCTCACTCTGACCTCAAGCCATTAATCACAAATCTTTGAGTGTGACCAGACAATTCCTTATCCAACAATATTTTTATTATTATGAGTTTTTGTGATTTTGTAGTAATTGTTTAACAAATGGGAACCCTGTAATTATTTGAACTGGATCTTATTGTGTAAATTGAGGTCTCAGAGAGTTTTTCTTCACATCACCAAGCAGTTGTAGCATCATCATATCCTCTTATAATATTATATCCTCATATAATTATATCCTCATGTAATCACTGTGTGATGGGTCACAACATCAGTTATTTTAACAAAGATGTGAGAGGCTTAAATGCTGTAATTCCTGCCTCAGTGAGCAAATGAATGATGCTCCAATGGGACTGTAGCTGTGGGGCTTGACAAAACAATAGACTGGTGGAAAATCATAACAGCACACAACAGGAGGGGTTATTTCTGTAGGTAAACTAAAATGAATATGCCAAAAATGGGGCTGTTTCAGAATTTTACACAGTGATTTACAAGAATAAAAATTAGGGGACTTGGCTAGCATAGAGAAAGCACTGTGATTTGGGGAGTGTACAAGAAAGCATAAAAATAATTTTTAAACCAGTCAAAAAAGGGACTTAAGGAAAGCTACCACCTTCAGTGTGGACTGTGCAAGGGTGACATGGTAAGACACTGTCCATCAAAAGCAACACCCAATCTACAGCAATGAAAAGTGCACAGACAAATTGGCTACTGCAAATCACTGCATCTCATAGTCAGGAAAGCCTGTAGAGAGAGTGTGAAGTGGCTACATTCCTAATTTAGGCGCCCTTAAAATCCCATAATCACACAAGATGAATTCAGAACATCGAGCCTTTCAATAATGCAGGGCTAGCCTCAATTTCACCCTGCAGGCAGAGAGACACAGAAGTGTGAAGATCAATTTCAGACCTCAGCACACAAGGTCTCCTTCAGCTGTTCTCAGAGGCTGATCCCTCTCCCCAGGCACTGTACCACACTACAGGTACATCATGCTGCCTTTGAGGCTGAAACACACTAAAGGTGTCACTGGGACAGAGAGTTTGCTACTACAGCATCACTGTCCTTGTGTTATACACCTTTGATTGCTGCTCCTGCCTGAGTGGGGTGATGTACCTGAGGTTCTTTGAAAGCCACTGACATTTGATTTGCTCCTCTTCTCACCTCATAATATCTACATTCTTACCTCATGCAAGGTAAAGATGCCACCTCAACCAAGTGGCTCCCAGCATCCAGGTGAGAATAACCTGAGTGAGGCTTCGCATTGTTTAGTCAGATACTGTCTTCACACATGAATTTCCATCACTGTTACGATAAATGCCCTCCTCCAGGTGAATTAAAATTGAGTGCAAAAATATTTGTAGTCAAAGAAAAACATTAATCTCCACATGACAGGATGGAACATACTTGTTTGCAAATAGATTTCCCTAAATATTAATAAAATTCCTCTTTAAAAGACAGAATCATCAGGTTTGCTGGGTTTTTTTCTCCATGTGTCTGGCATTCTCTATGTGCATTTTCATTGATTTGTCCTCATTACCATGGTCATCACTGTGCTGTGCTATGCAACACTGGCAGTATGGAAAGTATAAAATTGGTCTTACATTCCTGTTTCATATAGAAATTTTTTGTCAAATAACTTGTTGAAGAATCTTGTGAATATTTGGAGCAGAACAAGGAATTAAAAACAATTTTCCCATTTTCACTGCTGGTGACATCTCCTCAGCATTCTCCCTGATATTTTATTCTGCCAAGGGAAATTTTTAAAATTTGCATTGCATTTTTAGTTTGCTGTCCTACCAAAGACCAAGTTTTTAAACACTACAGCCACAGTTGTTGTCCCAGGCCATACAAAGAACAACTATGCAGATATTGTAGTGTGCATAGGAAATATCAAAAGTTGTATGTGTGGCAAGGAAGGGAAGAGGTGCTGAGATTTAAATGCTGGAGGTGATATGGGAACAGCCAGAGGTGGCAAAAGCAAAAGAGAGGAGGAGGCAACACTGTGCTGACACTGCAGCCTTTGTGTTGGAAACTAAAACTACCAGCAGGAATCACTGGAAATCAGGCTTTGTCCCTTGCAGTATACACGGAATTATTTGCTAGGAAGTGAGGTGCTTGCACATTCTTCTAAAGAACTGATTAACTGGGGTGCTGATCCAGTGCTTTTGCATTGGTTCTACAGAGGAGAGTTGATGGTACACATTCTAAATGCAAATAAATGTGTTGGCTTTCTTTCTTTCTCTTTCTTTCTTTCTTTCTTTCTTTCTTTCTTTCTTTCTTTCTTTCTTTCTTTCTTTCTTTCTCTTTCTTTTTCTTTTTCTTTCTTCTCTCTCTCTCTTTCTTTTTCTCTCTTTCTTTCTCTCTTTCTCTCTCTCTCTCTTTCTCTCTTTCTCTCTCTTTCTTCTCTTTCTCTTTATTTTTCTCTCTTTCTCTTTCTTTTCTCCAAAGTTATTGCTGCTTAGATAAGAAAGGATTTGCCCTTAACCTGTAATTCACTGCATTTTTCTTGTCTTTTCCAGATCACTGGATAATAGCAAGGCCTGCTACCTCTCAGTAACTTGTTTCTGACACCTTACTAGTCTTTCCTGTGACTGAAAAAAGGAAGTTTATTTTAAAGGAAGGAGAAGGTGTTCTCCATTACCCACAGCTTGTTCACAGTATTAAAGTGCAATAGGGCAAAATAGAAATACATTTCTCATTTATTTTAAGAGCAGATTTGAAGCCACATGCATGTAAGGTAACAGTGGTAACCTGTACTGTCAATAATGACACTCAGAACTATTTCTATTACTAAGATAAAAAGAACTATTTTTAAGTCACAACATAACTATGTGTGTAAAAGGTGTCATGTCATATTACACTATTTTTAATGCATATTTTCATAAGATTGCAGAAACACAATTCACCATTGTAAATAATTTAGTTGCTGAATCCTTGGCTCTTTTATAATGAACTCATCAAATAACCCAAGAAGCTGTCTTGCCCTAAATGGAGTGCTCCTTAGGATCTCTGACAAGTGACAGCAATTTACAGATTGACACCTGACAGCTTTTATTTGCATCAGAATCCTTTTTTCCCATGAGCAATTCCAGAAATAGTTTGTAGGACAGAAAAATCTCACAAAAATGGCAATGCTTAATCTAAAATAGAAAAATAACAAGACTTTGTTTTGTTTCTCCTCACTTAAAATTCTTCAAATTATAAAGAATCATTTAAATTGAAAAAACAATGAATGGATCATTATTGTTTCAGGTTTCACAAAAATATTTTGGAATTTTATAAACACAAACTCTTATAAGATATAAAAACTTGCCTCCCTTGGCTCTTGCCTTCTTTGATCACTGATTTATTTTAAAAAAGATGGGCTTAATATTACATAGATTGTTTATACAAGCTAATACGAATTCAACTACATGTCCTCCAATGAACAGATGTTTTTTACTCTACGATGTTGATCAGAGTGCTTATCAATTAATGGATAGATTTATTCATGAAAAGTACATTCTGCCATTTGTTTTGTTTAAAATTATTAAAGCAAGACGTGTCCTTTAATTTGAGACAGGTGAGGTGGTTGCTTGTGTGGGGTTTAGATCTCGTTTACAAACCTGGTTCCCTATTTCTTGTATTAACTGGAATAATTTCAGGGAAAATATGAAATATGTCTTTCATATGATGACAGATTGTTCTATTATGTTCCTAATAAGGGAGATAAATTAAATAATATTAAATAACTTCCTGATGGATTTTTGGTAATGGTGGTGCTTGAACAGGTATTTGTTACTGTTTCTCATTTTTTTACCTATTCAGTGCAAATTGGAAAACAAATAAACAAACAAACCCTGAGTCCATCAAATACTAACCCCATGTGAAAAAACCTGCATAATGTAGGGGAAGGAAAAGACAAACAGTGTTTTTAAAGATAATTACCAGCAGTCACCTCGACATTTCTTCCTTACTTGACTGAAATAGTCTGTTTAGAATGTATTATGGAAAACGCCTGACCTGTGAACTAAACCAAGCATGCTGTAAATGTAGTGGAATCTTTATTAATGTAAATTAGAGGGCCCAAATATTTTGTTGCATGGGGGTCAGTTGGAAACACTGTAATCTAATTACTCTTCAGTTTCATTTATGCGCACAGACATTTGCTCCTGTAACAGGGAAGACTGTTTCTTTTGGCAGCAGCAACGACGTGGAAGCCTCCAGTATTTGGAGGCTGATAATAGGACTAATGTGCTGGCGCCCTGACAGAGGGCACAGGAGGGCATGCTATTAGATAAGTGTTTCTGCTACATTACCCAGACAGCATTGCCCTTCACAGAATGTTCCAGCCATTGTGCAGCTTGATATCACACAACCATAGAATGCTAATGCCAATGCAATTATGTATTTTGGCTTTCTTTTTGGCAATAGTCTGTACTTAAGCAAAATTTAGTACCATCTTATATATTCCTACAGCTGGATAATTAAAGGGCATTTCAGTTTATTTTACACAGAACTAATGATATGAAGATCAGTGGCTATTTAAATTGCTATTCACTGTGCTCAAAGAGTTCTGACAATTAGGTCTGTTTTCAGGCACGAAATGTATTTGCTAGCAAAAGAATGACAGTTTAGTGCAATTTAGTCAAATTTATTTCTCCTGGGTTAATGTGTGTCTCACATAGGCTTCCTTATATTTTGCCTCTTTTAAGTAGAATTTGCAGGTGCAGAGCTTTAGCTTGAATGTGTAGCAAACATTATGTGATAGAGGTACAGGAAATTCAGAATCAAGACTGCATTTTCACAAAATGACACAGACGGTAGTGAAGGAACAATGAGACACTTGCTCCTGTCCCAAAGGAATATGATGTTCTCTCCAATCAATTTAAGGAAGTCTCTCTGCAATACTCGATATCTTAAAATGAGATAAATCTGCATAGAAGGGGAAAGTATTACCTTGATTTATAGACTGTCTTTCTGACTTGTCCTCATGGGCACTCAGCTAGAAAGTTATTTTCAGTTCTTATCTATTGGTGAATATCCGCACAGAGTTGTCCATGGGACACAGCTGGGAACAGTAGGTATCTTATCATGCTCTGAGCAAAACATGGTCACTAGAAACTAATGCAATCCTGATAGATGACTTGGCCATGAAAGTTTAGAAGAAAGCCTAGGTAGGATTCTTGTGTCAAACTGAGTGGAAAAGCAACGAGCAGGACTAGAGTTACCATCGCACACTTAGAACAGTTTTAAGATTGATTTTAAAACATTCAATTACCATAAGTTTAGCAGCACATGGTATTTCTGCATGTGAATTGATGCATTCTGAAGGAGGAACGGGGGCCATATGTGTTTTGAGTCTGCTTTTCTCCACACAACAGCAAGGGCGAGATGTGTCGGCATCGCATTGCTGAGGAACATGTGGCACCCACAGCTGGTCTCAGCACCAAGGAGGAGCTGCCTGGCAGCTCCCCTCCAGCCCCACTCCTGAGCCCTGCAGTCCTCCTGGGGAGCCTCTCTGCAGCCTGAGAAGGTTCTCTGGCTTCAAATGAGCTCAGTAAGCTCTGCATGACAGCCCGTCACACAAAGCAGCTGCTCCTTCCCGCTCCCCTCAAAGGCTGGCTCCCGACCCCAAATTCCAGCGGCATTCCAACCCTGTGGTGTTTACACGGAGGGAGGGCTGGGAGCAGAGGGGCCAGGGCTCAGCCAGGCCCTACTCTGCCTCTTCACCACCATGGGCAGGGAGAGGGGTGGCATGGACTTTACACAAAATTGTTTGCCTGATAGTAAAATGAGTTATTAAGCTCAGCTTCTCAGTGGCTCGGTATCTATTTAGAAAGCAAATTGATAGCATATTCCCCCCTCCCACCCCTAAACTAGATCTGCAGCATATGGAGGTTCAAGTGACAAAGCATTCCCCGCAGCAGGGTTTGTGTATCCTGGATTTGGATCTGTGTATTCACAGATATATTTCACATGAGATTTGGTTGTGAAAAATCTTGAAGTAGCTCTTTCTCATGCAGAATTATTAGAATGTTATGGTATGTTGTAGCTGGTGTCCTCAGATGTGCAGTGTTAGGGAGAAGCATCTTAAAAGATTGCAGTTTTTCCTTCTTCATTAAGCTATGTAACTTTTGATAGATGGCTTATAATAAACACTAAAGGACAACTTAGCAAATAATCTATACCTAACCAAAGAGTCTTTATTTATGATACCTAAAGGCTGTTAGTGCTATGAAGCTTAATTGGCACTGATAAATGGAATAAAATCATGTGATTAACTTTAAGAATCAACAGTAAAATATTTTATAATCATATATATTTTTAACAGGAAACCATGTTTATTAAATTCATTAGAAAGGGGAAATCAGTGAGCAATTTCCTCATTCTGAGCAGTAAAAATTACTAAGAAAGCACAGAAGAAATGGAAACAATGACAGCAGCCAGTAAACTCTAATGAAATACTGTTTCTAAATATTGCCATACCAGTGATCAATTTGTATCATGTTTAATAGCAGTCAGCATTAAAAATGCAAATAATCAATTCATGTATTTATCCATTTACAAACCTATGCTTCTGAGAATGTTAAAAAATGAAGGATAATTAATTTGGGACCAGAGAGTATCAAATTTTTAAAGTTTTTTCTCGTGATTTTCAAAAGAAGCTGCACTTCCCTGCATCTGCAGCATGAAGAGGGAAAGGAGCTGTGCACAGTGACAAGGGCTTCTTCAGTCCTAGCAGCCACAGGAGGGGCTCCTGTTTCCTTCCAACACCTCTCCCACTCCTGTTCTTCCCTGCTCCACTCCCCCAGTAAATCTGCTAGCAAGTATAACTGTCTGAGCAGATGGGTAGTAAATACAGAGCTGGAGATCATGTCTGACAATTAAAAGAAAAGTGTCTGACTCGTCGTTACGAGTTGCATTAGCTAAAGACCTCATACCAGGCTTCTATCTTAAATGCACATATTTTCTAAGGATATGCATTTTTCCTGACTAACCTTTTAAGAAAATGCAGTGTTTAGTGATACCTACATTTCAGAGTGCCAAACCTTACACCATATAAGGGTCTGTTTCACAGACAGAGAGAGACAAGAGCTCTGCCTCTCAAGGCAGGCTCCTTGCTGTAGCCCCAGGGTGGGCACTGACTCTCCACTACCCAACCTGCATTCCAGCCTGAGCTCACACTTTATCTGCTGCAGCAACTGGGTGTACACAAGTGCTAGGCAGTACACCTGCAAAACCAACTGGTTCCCATAAATTTTACAAGTGTGAATTCTAACACTTGCCTGCCCCACTGTCGCTGCTCCACGGCCTGCAGCATTTGCTCTTGCAAATCGCAGGGAGGTTCAAGTGCAAAAGTTTGCCTTAGCACATTTATGTGCCAAAAATTCTACCTTTATGCCGTTATTAGAGCTCCACATCTTGCACCATTCTACAGGGATAACAATAGTGCTCATGCTGAATGGCCCTTAAGCAAGGGAGGCTTAAGAGGTAGAAGGTATCATCACTGATAGAGATTTTGTTTCCATTTTGTAGTTACTAAAAACAAGAAGTCTGTTAACCTTTGCAGAAATCAATAAGATTTATCCTCAAAACCAATGAAATGTGATGCACTTATCTCACAAGAACTCTTGGCAGTATTTCATAACGAGGTATGTCACCACATTTTAGGTTTCTGAGATGTTTTGTCTTGTTTTCTTTACTGACTTGATGTTGTTCCAATGCTATTTGCAGATGACAATGTTAGATAAATTTAAAGGCTATATAGACTTGAAAGTTATGTGATAGCAATGATATAGCTTTCCTAACTTTCATAAACAGAACTGAGCACAGGAGTAAGCCTTTTATGAAAGCAGAATCCATACCTGCCAGTCATCTGAAACTGGGAGCAGTTTGTTCCCAAATTAATTTTTTTAATTGGATGCAGTTTGAGCAGATGCCTGGAAAGAGCTATTACAGACTAGCTGCATGGAAGGACCCTGTGAGTCATTGGAGTGCTGCTACAAACAGAAATTTAAAGGGCTGAAGTCACACTTTTAATAGACAAAATAGCTGTAAAAGATATAAATGTATTTCTTTTCATTTCTTTCCTTTTTTTTTGCTTTTAATAAACCATAGAAAATAAACTATCATAAATTTCAGCAGTGTTCAACTCCCTTTTGTGCCAAATGCCTAGCCACTGAAACCATCTGGAAAAAGTTCAGCACTAGATATCTTCCTGTGCTCTAAGTGTCTCTGCACGTCCTTTTCTGGCTGGTCATTATTATTTCATCATTCAGTCTACAATGGCAGTATCTGACCCCCACCGCTTTGCCCCAGTCTCTGTCAGTTTCTTTGCCTGCTTCAGCCTCAGACTTAGCTCTGTCTCTGATAGAACATCAGAGGTTGAGAGGTTCAGCACAGACCTGCTGTCACTGCTTTTGTCCTCTTCAACTCCTTTTCCAGCTCTCTTGTGCCTGTGCATGCTCTCATATCCTGACTTCCCCTTGCTGTTCACAGTTACTGCCTCAGTTGTCTGCTCCTCACCTTCTAACAGGGTTCAGGTCACCCTGTCCTCCACCTGGACCAGCGCCCTCAATCACAACTATGTATCACAAGAAGTCTCCAGCTGAAGGAATAATTTGAAATGTTTTTCCCCTTCTCTTGGGAAGAGAATAGGGCTTATACTAGGAAACAGCATCAAAATTTAGTTGGTTGGCTATTGTTCCTTTCCTAATTATAAAGATGTTTAATTCATCATCTACCTACATAGTAACATGCCCCCAACATGGTTATCTTATTTGTAAATCTGATTATATTTTGGGAAAAAAAATTTCTTAGAACTTAAAAACCACATGGATAAACACTCTAACATGGTAATTATATGTTTAGAGCAATGTTTACCATTGCTCTATTACAGTAAATCAGAAATGTTCTGCTCCCTGTCATAGGTACTATAGCCTTGACTTGCAAACAAAAAACAATGAAATCCACCTTATCTCAAATGGCAGGGGTGTGCTGTTTGTAATCTATTCCTCGTCTCTCCTCAAAACTCCCTCCTCTGCCAATAATACTGGTTTCAAATCTTTGCAAAAAAAAAAAAAAGTTTTGAATATTTTTCTCCTGATGGCTTTTGCACATTTGGATTTCATATTTTGCCCAACTTTATCACATCAAAATTAGGGCACATTCAGGCCCCATCTCAGCTGGGAGACAGAAACCAATAGCTGAGAGCTGATAAGAAGCAGCTTCTTAAACTATCTCCTACCTGCTCCTGAGTCTGCAAGCACTATTTCTCTGTTCCATCTTGAAGTCTAACTGCTTTAAAGAGACAATTATTTAAGCTAATCTGTTTGTCTTTCCACTGGATCAGAAGGGGCAGAAGGAGAGGCTCACACCTAGACTTAGCTCTCCCGCGCTCTATGGAGGTGGACAGTTGCCATCAGGAGCATTCAGCCATTCCCAGCCAGCCTCACCCACTGGGTTTCATTTCCATTGACTCACAGGAGCAGGCTGGGGAAAGCTGGTGGGCAGGTCTGGTGTTGGTGCAGAATTAGGAGCTAGGATCTGGCCAGAGCACATACACTGGCTCAGAAGCATGGAATGCTCTCAGATCTGGGACTACAACTGTAGCCTTGAGATCATCTCAGCTGAGATGCAGGAAATTTTGGCAACTCCAGGATTTCAGAGGTTATTTTCCATCTCTCCCTCCAATTTTCTTCCACTGGTTCAAGGGGTTCCAGCTAGGCTACACCAAGGAAAGGATACCCCCTTGGTCAGGTTGCCGAGGCTTCCTCCTCTTTTCCATCCTCACAGATATGGAATTGAGAGAATAAATAGTCAGAAGGGCAGGACATATGCTGAAGGTCGTTCTGGGTATAACTGGCTACCTAAGCTCCCAGGGAATAACAGGGTCACTTGATGACCATCAACCTTTGAAACATTTAAAGTGGGCCAGAAAAGCCCTGGAATGTCTGCTTCACTGACTGAAACAGTCTGAAACCCAACATATGATTATGAGAGGGCAGTCAGGGCTTGTGTGACTTTCACAGCTGAATCCTGCCAAAGTGAACCAGACAGCAGGTTAAATAAAAAGAGGAGACTAGAGAAACTCAAACATAATCTTCTTCTGGGAAACAATAAGCTTACTTTATTACATTTTGTGCAAGTGACCTTGCAGAACATTTCTACATTGCAGAGAGCAAGGTTTTATGTCATAAAAACAGCCAAAAAAAAGGAAAAGAGGAAAAGGAACTAAGTTTTGCCTGGGGTAAACCATTACTACTGAAGCTGTGCCATTTCATACTATGATTTTGGTCACTGTTTATCTTAGAATTAAAAATAAAAAATAGGCACCACAAAGAACTGAAAACCCTCCTCAGCAGGAGACAATACATCAGTGTAAAGCTGATCTACAGTCCTCTCAGATTTATTCTGTAGGGAGCAACCTTTGCCATCCGGAACGCATGACCTAAAACGCCTTTTCCTTCTATTTCAGTGACGCGCAGTTATTTCAGCAACTTCGTTCCTTTTCTCCTGTCGGGTAATAGCATTAGCGGTGGATGTGCCGGGGGAAGCCAGGGCTCTCGCAGAGCTGTAAAAATAGAGCGGCGCATCCAGAGGAGGCGGGCGAGCCCCCGCAGCCGGAGCTGGGAGCCGGGAGCGGGCCGGGGGGCTGGGAGGGCTGCGGGGCGGTGGGACCGGGTCTGGGCTGCGGGCTTGGGGCTGCGGGTCTCGGCTGCGGGTCACGGCTGCGGGTTATGGCTGCGGGCTTGGGGCTGCGGCTCCCCGGGCAGTCCCGGGCCCCGAGTGCCGCTCTTGGCTCCCGCTGCCGCCCGCGCCGAGCGCTCGCTGCTTTGCCTCCGTTCAGTATCGCCTCTGTTTGTTTATTCTGCAGCGTTTGTGGATATCCCCCTGGGTATCCGAGGAAGCGCATTAAGGGCTCGTCTATCTTATGGCGGGAGACAAGCTCTGCGCTCCCCAGGCTCTCCCGCCGGTGCCCGCAGCCCTGGGCAGCGCAGGGAGCTGAGCGCTTTAACTCCTTCCTTGCGGGAGAGTGCTCGGCCGGACGAGACACAGCAGCCGTTCTGTCCCATCTCACCCGTCCCATTACTGCAGGAGGGAACCAGGCAGGACTGCTTTAGAGGCAGGTGAATCGGGGTGATTGCCAAAGGCGTACTCAAAAAATAGTGAAGGAGTGCTTCAGCTGTGGATGGATGAGAAAAACCCTTGCTTCAGACTCTGCCACCACTCCCAAGTGTCTCTCCAGCTTTGAAAAGAGACAGTCCTTCATGCTCTGATTGATAGCTGGTACAAAGCCAAAGGGAGTGAAAACTGCAAGCCTCCCTCAGCCCAATGCCACGCCTCAGACCAGAATAAAATCAAGGCTGGACCTTTTCCTGTGGTAAATCTGCTTATCTCCTTTCAAGCACCTGACTTACACTTAACAGAAAGATATATATGGGCTAGCGTGCAGACTGCACCATCTCATCCGTGTACGCTGCTATTATCAGGATATGCAAGATTATGTGTGCGGTTTACATACACACGCAAACACAGCAATGCAATTACAAGCTAGAGTGTGTAATGCAAACAGAGGAGCCATCAGCAGAACTGGCAGAAGGCAAATATCTGTTATAGCTGTTGGCTCTTTTCTGAAGTACCAATAGCACAGCAGTCACAGCTGAAGCAATGGAAATAAGTGCGTGATCCACCTCGGTGCATTTCTCATGTGTCACAGATTCTTCTCTATCTGAAATCAGAGGGGCCAAAGTATCCCAGGAATCCCTCTGAAGGGGCTGCCCTTGCATAACAAAAATATCTCTGCTTGGACTATGAAACAAGCTCCCTGATTCTACCTGTGAATTTCCTTTGAATGTACCCAGCCTAAACACGACTGAATTCTCTGCTACAGCTTGCAATGATTTTAAAGACATAAGAGGAAAAGACCCTTCAAAGATATTCTAATTTACCAGTTGTTTTAAAGAAAAAATAGGGCTGAAGTATCAGGAGAGAAATCCTTCATTGTAAAACAGTGCTCATCACTACGGGTATGATTTGCATAGAGCTAAAATTGCTTGCTTGTTTACAAACATATGTTTGTAATGTGTAAATGTATGTAAACATTTAAAAAAACCCCATAGGTTTGCAAAAGTATTTTATTTGACAGCACAAATGACAAGGAACAGAAAGTATAATGCAGAAATCACCTCTGTCATGCAATGGTAGTGTGACCAGGACCCCCACAGCTCTAATGCTAGTGCAGGGTAAGCACTTATCTCTGTGCAGAACCTCTCCAGTGCCCATGTCCTGTTTGGAGCAAGAGCCCTGGAGGTCTTTGTTGCAAAATTGTATTTTTAGACAGCATAAAACATGGCATAATAAGGGAAACTTATTCCAGTTTCAGCTATGCTGAAGGACGTGCCAGTTCCCCAGCTGAGTGAACAAATATCCCTTACTATTGGAAGAGATTGGGAAGACTGCTGATTTACAGCCTTTCCCCACTGCAACCTTAAGCAAACAGAGTTTAATTAGATCAATAATGATCGAAGTTACTTTGGGCAGAGAGGACTTTCAGTTCCTTTAATGGTGATGAATCAACTGCCTCAGAAAGGAAAAACAGAAACAAACCAGAAAAGAGAAAGTCAGGGGATTTTTGACAGTCCTAATAATTTAAAATAGTTTTGTTTCTTGCCTTAGTTCAGAAGTCTGTGTATCGTCACAATAGCTCTTTGATATGGGATACCGATATTGATCTGGGTGCATCTGTCTCAGTCAGTGGCTGATAATGACAGCACTCGTGATTTCCTGTTATTGAAGCCCCACAGACATTTCTGGATCCAGAGCTTGGCAGCTCCAGGGATCCCTTCCCATCAGCAGCCCAGTGGCCAATGCTGTCACTGCCTTTCAGCCGATGCAAGGAGGAGACGCTGCAGCCTCGCTGAGTTGTAAACAACTTGTTTACCTCCTTCTCAGTGTAATCTGTCCCTGCTTCTATCGGCTCCTGTGGCATCAACAGAGCATTAAAGCACCCCGAGCTCATAGGCTGATGTGCAGAAAACAACCCAAGGAGACTTTCCAGGCTCTTGCTTTGTAGGACACAGGAGGTTATTTATACCTGTTGTTTCCAGACAGCCAAAGCAGCTCTGCTCTTGCATGTGGTTAACTTTGAAGAAAACTAGGTTTTGACGTTCTTTCAGTGGGAATGAAAATGTAAACAGTGTGGGCCTGATGCTGCTCTTCCTGCAAAGTTTCATTTCAGTCAGACAAAAAGAGATACCTAGCTTTTTCATATGTTGTTTACATTTGAATAGCAAAAGTGAAAGATATGTGTGATTTATAGATGCCCAAATTCTGGGGGGGCACCAATCAATACTGCAGCAGAAGGCTGGTTGAAGGATAAAACCCTTATGGATTTTAACCAGGGCGTGGAAGGAGGGGAATCAGAAAACATTTGGAAAGTCTGTAGTCTGTCCTCTCCATGCTCCTGACCGGGACTTTGGAACAACTGCGCAAGACACTGACCCAGAAACAACTTTCCTGGGGTTTAGTGCAGGGGCAGTGAATGGGAGTGACAGGGCTCCTGCCTTGAATGCACTCACTTTGTGCTGGAGGTGCAGAGCGCTCTCAGACAGAGTGATCCTGCTGGTGCTAAATCAATGGCGAAACTCCAAGCAGATTTGGGGATTTTAAGAAGCAGACATTGATGCAGCACAGTTTTGAGGCTGTCTGTAGCTCACATCACTCTTTGCCCTTACATCTGAGACACCAACATACCCATGCAGGGGGACACCTTCCCTGCCAACTTCTGATCTGCAGAGCACACACCATCAATAGCAGGCAATTAATTTTGCTCATGTTCTTCACTAATGATGTTTAATTATATTTGAAAACTTATGGGAAGTATCTGCTCTTAATATAAAATATATTTCCTTGTGTTTTACACTGCCTGCTTGTTCAGTTTGGTGAAGAACTTGGAATGTAAAAGAATAAAACAATTACTTTTAGGGCTTGTGTTTGAAAGCAGAAACTTCTGCCACTCTCAGTCACAATGGTGTCGAGACTTTTTGTTATTCAAATTGAACTGGAGCTGTTGAAAGATCAAGGCAATGTATTTGGTAGAATAACCTGACCAAGATGTTAATCCAGGCAACCTCATTTAGATATTGCCTTATCTCAGGCAGGTGCTCCTGGGTGAGGGTGGATGTTGAAGGGAAAGGAAAAGAGGCATCTAATCTGCCTGAGCAGAATTGCCTCAATTCTGCAGTCTGTCAAAATGGAGATGTGGAAACCAACAGAGAGAATGCTGGTGGCTCTCTCTTTGGCACATCCCTGGTATTGTTTGTGCAGGCAGCTTATGGAGCTCAAGAGTGTAGTCCAGCCAGGTTTGGCTCTTCTGTTGCTGAAGAACTTGTACTGGATTAATATTATTTTTATCTCTTCTTTTGAAGCTTAGCTACTCTTTTGGCAGGTATGTAACTGAAAAGGAAAAATACAAAAGGGTCTTTTTCTGGGGGCTGGGAATAAGCTGTGAAAAAGAATAGATGTAAAACCTTGCCTCTTCTTGGTTTTCATCCTGTGTTCAAGTGAAAAGTGCAAAAGGTAAATTCCTCCTGTAAATTCCAGTCACCTGGAGGGCTCCTCAGGATAAAATGGATAATAAATCTGACCGCCATTCTGCTCATTGTAACTGGCACTGAAACACTGAGGTCTTCCTCAGCTAAACTTATTGCCCACAGTATGGCCTAAATTACATAGTTAAACTTCGTTGTATAACCTGAGGAAGGAGGAAGTTATTATCTTCCTCTGATTTCAGTTTATATAATAAACCAATCTATGAGGTTTAAGGCCAGGTTGGATAAGGCCTTGAGCAACCAGGTTTAGTGGGAGGTGTCCCTGCCTATGGCTGTGAGGTTGGAACTAGGTGGTCTTTGAGGTCTCTTCCAAATCCTTAACATTCTATGGTTACATGGATCTATGACTGAGAATGCAATGAATTTACTTACTTTAAAAGAGCTAAACATGGTTGGAAAACTGTTTTCACATTACCTGTTTCTCATTTTCAGTATGATCATATACTCATGAAAATATCACAGAAAGCAATGTCAGGCAAAATATAGAAGAGTACAGGCAGTAATAACATTTTCAGAAAGCTCAGAGTCATAAGATTCTTGAATGTATTCTGCAGCTAATTTCTAGATAGTAAATCATTATTTAGTCAGGTTATGAATCGTGGAAAAAAACTTGCTCCATGCTAAATCTGCTTCTTTAAAAGAAAGGAAACACATCCAGCCCTAAAGTTTTGTTTTTCATTGTGGTTTGGAGTGATATGGTTAGAAGAGGTACATAATAAATTAATGACTGGAAATTGCAGAATAGGTCAAGGTCACTTTGTGCATAAATTGGAGGTCTAGGAGTTGTACATTTTGTGCTATCTGGCTTATACTACTTTATTGATTTTTCACTCTGAGGAAAAAGGAGAGAGAAGGTCTTTAATAGATTTTTATATCCTCAGTCTATTCTAAATCCGCCTGTGTTCTGATCTTCCTGATGTTCCCACACTTTTATGGCGATAGCAGAGTCCTGCTAAACTGCAGTGCTGTCATAACACAATGACTCAAAAACCAATGGTGATTTTAATCTCTCATGAAACTTTTGCCAGAAAATTCAGAAAGATTTGTAGCCCACACAGCCAAGAAAGGATGGACAGGGAAATCTCCTTTAACTTTTCATCTGATTAAAGAGCAAAAGTCCAGTATCACCTGCTTTCTCCACCTGTCAGTATCCTTATGAAGCAAACTGAAGTGGAGTGTAGAAGTTTGATTACCACACCCATGTGTAGAGCTTAGCAATAGTGCTTTATCATGAATAGTTTTAGATAGAATTGAAAATAATTCACAATGAGGTCCAGGTGGAAATGGTGAGTCTGTGAAAACTTCCAAAAGGACAGAAAACAGCCCTGTCACTCCCCATTACTGGATAGGAGTAAACCTTTATACCCCTGCAGCAGTCTTTGACTCTTGGAGGGGACAATTAGTATCAGGGAACCCATGCAGAGTGAATTCCAGCGATGAATGGACACATGGGAATGAGAAGGTACCATCTAATGAAAATCACTAGATAGGTTCCTAAAGGATCCAACCAAAAAAATAATTAATTGCTCTATGTTTAAATAATATATCTATGAAAATGCATTTTTGGTGCTAAATGGCTAGTAGGGAAGGAGTTAGTACCTTTACTTGTCTGAAAGCTCGTGGTTTTACTTAGCTCATGCTAACAAGCAAAAGGCTTTAATGGTCTACAGGAAACCAATGACAGCAGTTGAATGGAAAACTACTTGTTAATAGACTGGAAGACTTTTAAAATTCTTTCAATATATTTTAAAGAAATAGAAGTAAAGTACGTAGATAATCCATCCTGATCCTAGGCATCTTTCAAGCATCGGGTTTTTATTTCTGCTGGTTTGCCATAAAATAACAGTAACTTCTCTGACTGTTCTCAAATACTTTTGTTCAAGCTGGTTGAACAGTAGAATTAAATTCTTCTTAAACTGAGTAGAATTAAATTCTTCTTAAACTGAAGGTAAGGAAAGCATGTGAGACTCTTTTCTAACTCTATTATAGGGCACCAAAACCATTGTTGTGCTGAGACCAAAAAACACATGCTCCAATACTGGAGTTCTGGAAATAGATGAACGTGGCAGATAGCACCAGCTCCTCAGCCATGGCATTGCCACAACACAAGATGAAGGCTGAAGGAGGGGACTGGAGCTGAGCTGAGTCACACAGTACTCCAGCAATGTCAGTGGGAGCTGCCACTGCTGCCACTGCTGCCAGTGTTCCTCTGGGAGTGGGAAATGGGAGCTCCCTGGCATGGCAGCCCCACTGCTGCTTGCAATACGTGGTATCAAGAGAGGAACAGAAGTCTGTGCATGGCCCAGCAATCACAGTTTGTCTGTCCCAAACTCTCTGTGAAGCTCTTTCAAGAGACTGGGTTGCAGACCTTTCTGCAGTGAGCACTGTGGTGTGATACATGGCTTTGAAATATTGAAAGCCAATATTTCTATCTCCTATCAGGCATATGAATTCCTCTTGTGTTTCCAATGAATTTTTGTTTATGAATGGAGAAACTGGTCAGTGGAGGACAGCCATACAGTATCATCCACAGACATCTGCACAGTTTCCAAAAGCTATGCAGGTATACTGGCAGAGTACTGTTTTAGCCATGCAGACTGTCCTTCAGTCCCATTGGTGATGGTTGAAGGAACTCCATCTAACAGATTCACTGGAGGTTTTTAGGCTATGCTGACTTCCTCAGATAAAATAGGAACAAGATTTTTCAATTCCTGGAGACAAATACAAACATAGAACTAATAACTAAACATGTTTGGCTAATGGCTCCCTATCCTACACAATATTGTTAAGTCAATGTCCTTACTAGTGACAAAAAAACTGTCTGCCTCCTTCTGCAGACAAATTCCTTCAACAAAATGCCTCTAATGCCTCTAAAAAAATGCCTATTATGTCAGACTCTATCAAGTGAATCTCTTGAGATCTAACCATGCTTCCTCCCCTTGCTCTGTCCCTTTCTCAGGAACACACTTTCAGTAGGAGCTCTTGTGCACCCCAGCCTCGCTCACTGCTTCGTGGTTAGGACATGTCCATAAGGAAATGAAGCCACAAAATTCCTTTCTTCCATTCCAAATCCTCTGGCCATCGAGCTATAAGAGACAGGCACAACCAGCTAACCTTTCTAATGAGATCAGCTGCTGTTCTTTCTGCCAAAGACATTTCACATGGCAAGGGTATTATGATTTGGGCCCCTCTGGTGATATAGGTGGGGGGCTGTGAACTTCAGCCAGGCTTGTTCTGGGCTAAAGATACCCCATTCAGCTGAGCTAATATTTTGGGAAAGTCATAGCAACCAAATTGCAGGCAAAACAGTTGGCAGAAGGAGCAAGTGCTAAGGTAGAGGCCTGCAGAAGTCTTTTAGTCCCAAGAGTAAACTCTGACTAATCAACAGCTTACATCTACTGCTGATAAATGCACCTGCCCCAACAAATGCTAACCTCTCCAAAACAAGGGCTGCAGAGACATGCACTCCCACTAGAGCAAGCATGCCCTTTTGTAGAGCAGATTGCTGCATTCTCCCTGCTGGTGTCAGCCCTGGGTTGTCTCCTGTGTGCTCTTGTTCTAATGCTCAGTGGTGGGAGTATGAGCAAAACACAAACACAGCCTGGAGTTTGTTGGTGAGAGAACTAACTTGGGTCTCTCCAAAAGAGAGAACACAGTGGGACTGGCATTTATGCAGTGTGATGATCAGGCACCAGGGGATGAACTGAGCAGAAAGATTATCTGATAACGTGGACACAATCTCAGTTGAGGATACTTTTTTATCTGTTATGGCAGGTCCATGAGCATTAGATATCATCAATGCTTACATATACAGGTGACATTTCAACAGAAAGCAGAATTTGTCTTTTCTAAGTTTTTTTAGTTTATTCAAAAATTAGATTTTACCTACTTACTTTCTAGCTTCTCTTTTCTGCTGGGAAGGGTCAAAGTATTCATGATTACTTTGAGAGTGACATTGTTTCAGACACTGATTTTTGGCTGATAAACAGAAGGACTACAAAAATCCCACAGCGGAAAAATTTCTTTGGTATCAAATTGTTTTTAAGACTGATGTAAGGAACCAACTTATTTTAATTTGTCCAAGGCTTCATCCTATCCTGAGTTAAACCCAATAGCTCTCACATCATGAGTATTTTATTTGGAAGAAGTATCAAATCCTATTTTTATTTGCTGAGGTTAACTGTGTAGATTCTAGAAGCTGTAAAAGATTCCTAGTACAATTACATATTTTTTTAGATAGAAACTATTACCACTGGACTTTTTTTCTTTTTCTTTTTTTTTTAATAATCTCTTTAGACTGAAGAGGTTTTTTAAGCGTAGCAGGAATTTACTACTGACTCTATCTACACATTGCTTAGACATAACTAGACTGCACATTTTAATTGTCATGCAAATCTACCTCAAGAAAAAGAACTTGAGATTTGTTGCTCTTCTATACAGTTAAAGGATTTCACCAGAGCTAATTTTGGGTGGAGATGATGCCTTGAGAGGCTGCCTAGAACAGAGGTTAGAGAGTGTTAAGGAATAAAGTAGGTATTTATTAAGAAGGCCTCCAAAAGACACACCTTGGGCAGTACAAGAGCCCGGCTGAGGCTCCACCCAAGATGCACAATGGGTCACACATTTTCACACTTTTGTAAGTTTTAGTCCATTTACATATTGGGATTAATTGTCCAATTACAGCTTTTCAGTTTATGAAGTCCCATCCTCCCAGATTGCTCTCCTCAGTTTGCTGTCCTTTACATGTTTTGGGCTTGAAGCTTCAATGGTGTCCTCAGTTCTTGGGCTGGAAAAGGATTGTTTTGTCTAACTAAACTGTGAAGAGAACTTCCTGAAACTTCAAATGAAGTTCAGAGTTATACACTAATGCAGTGCAGAACCTGGATAATATGAAAGCTAAAACTTAAGACAACCAAGATATAAAAAATGATCCAGTATTTTTTCATGTGAAGCACTGACAAGGTGTAGCTCTGGGCTGAAATATGGCAGTCTATGATCAGAATTGTAAAAACAGAATTACCTGTTTTTCTTTGCTTATTGATAAAAATTTTGTTTCCACCATCTGATTTTTCAAATGAAATATGGGATGACTAAATCCAATCTTCATGTTTTGATCTGCCTATAAAATCACTCATATAATTGTGTAGTGAAAATTTTAGTTAAATCCTTATGCTGGAGTGTTTATTTGAATCATGCGTGTTAGTTCCTGTAAATCCAGATGGAGATAAAAAAGGTCCACTGAGTACAAAGGATGGTTCTAAGGCTTCCATTCAAAATAGAGCCAACAGCATGTTTTTTTTACTGTAATTTTTGAACTTTCATGTACAATACCAGCACTAGAAATATGAAAGCTTGTTTGTTCTGCATTCTTCATCTTCTCTCTCATATTACCATGCTATTTTTACAACAGATACTGTAGCTATAGCAACATTCTTTAATGGATAAATAGCACATTAGCAACTGGGCTGATATGCTTTTTGCAAAAACAAGCTCAAGTAGAACAATTTGTCAATTTACCTTCCCCTTATATAAATATATATTCATGTGTTATTAGTGGCAGAATTCTGGACTCAAAGTCATTTTATGGCCATAATAAGTACATTTTATTTTTTTCAGAGTTTACAGCATTATTTCCGTAACATTAATAAAGAGTGCATGCTGTGTCATGGGAGAGGAGAAAAAAATGCTTTATTTATTGAGTCTTCTTTACAGAATGTTTTTGTCCTATATTTTGTCCTATTTGAAAGTCACATTTTTAAAAGCTTAAATAAATATGAACCAGTTTTGCATGCACATTTTTATTAGCTACTTAAATATCACAGATAACAAGTGTTAAAATATTTACTTTCTGCAGATTATGCAAACTAAGTGGCTGGGTTTGTTGCCATTGAAGATAATGGGAGTTTTGTCGCAGACACCAGTGGGAACAAGATCTGGCCTTCAGGAATTCAAAAATGTAATCAAAGTAAATACGTGTTCTTCTTTTTCAAATAAAACTGTGATTAAGCTGTGGTTGTTTCCATGCTGATAGGAGTCTTCAAAGTAAGTCAAAGCAACAATTTTTCAAGGGATTGGTGATACTATAATCATTTGGGGTTCAAATCTGCAGCAAGTTTTACATGGTGAATGGATTGAGACTGCAACAATGAGGGATTTCACTAAACAGGCTCAGAAGAGCAGTCTCAGATCAACTTGCTTCAGACTCTGGAAGAAGGAGGAGAATATGATATGAATTTTCAGGTAAGTGTGGTCTGCACACTCAGATTTTATAGTATTAGTATTATATTACTATTTCCCTGGGGAGGCATCCAAGTTGCTAGGGCTTTATTCTTCGTCACATCACCCATAGTTAACTTTCTGAAGTTTTCTTACTAGGCAATGCTGCCTCTGGAAATCAGTGGTATGGTGATAAATAAAAGGATGGGTAAGCCCATCCTTAATGTCCTGAGCTGGACAGGAAAATGTTTAAGTAGTATTTTGCCAAAAATTTTAAAAATACATTTTTATTTGCACTTAATTTCATCATCCATGAAAACAGCATGTGAGAAATCTAACACACATTTTGCCATTTTCCAGTGGAGGTATTTCCAGACATTACATGGGAAAACATGCCTGTGGGCTTTTAGCAGTTATAAACATCAAAATCTTTGTTTTCAGTTAAGGGGGGGTGATTTGGTTACAATGGAAACCTCTTTTTAACATATAGTATTCCTCAGTTGTCAATGTGTTTATGAACATCAAGTCTCCATGAAAGATGAATGAACCTTCCCTGAAAGTTCCCATATTTAATCAGGCTGGCTATGACAAATTGTTTCTCAGATTCTTTTGCAGACATATAACGTGATGTCTGCATATAACATTTTTGTTACATATAGCATGAGTAAATACAAGCTTATTTCTGTAACTTTAGACTGTGCCACAAAACCTCTAAAAAATGCAGTGCTAATAGCTTCTAACTCATTCCAGGAGGGAAGGAGCAGGGAGTGGCTAGGTGAGGAACACAGGCCAGGCAAGAAGTGAGAAGTGGCATGGAGTTGGGCTGAGTCAGTATATTCCCACAGCAAATTAAAACTGATATTCTCCTTTTACTTTTAGGGAGGTTCTGAGTCACAAAGAACCTACTCGCTTATTTCATCTATTGTGTATCATATTGCTTGGAGGAGGTTGAAAAGAAAAGAGGAAGACGAGAGGTAATTTGGAAGAGAGGAACAATATCAAAATATTTCCTCCACAAGCTGAACATCTAACCCATCTTTTAGTGCTACTCTAATTTTCTTAGTTTCTTACAAGATGTTAAGATAGAAGAAAATGTTCTTGTGCAGAAGTACTTACTGGGAGTAGAGGTGTCAGGAAGTTGGCACGGCAATGCTATAGCTCAAAAAACTCTGTTTAGATCCTGAGGTATCAATCCATCAGCCTTACACAGGGATGTGGCTTCAAGTACACAGAGTAGATGGGAAGAAGAAGAAAAAACCTGTTCTCTGTGTGTGTATATTCTGAGGGAAAAGTTATAGCCTAAAATTAAAAGGATCATTATAAGTTAGTATATGTGGTATTCATCACTACATGATATGCCTGCTTTTGACAAGGTATTATTTATTCATTGACAGTTTAGCTGGTACAGGTAACGGAATGGGCACAATGATTCTCTACTTTCTTAGGAGCTTAGCTTAGTTAGACAGTATTACACAATATTCTGATTTAAAAATAGCGCTTCATAAAATATGCATGTGTGAAATGAATTAAAAACCAGTTGAGACATGAAAGAACAAAGGGAGAAAATATTAATAAGCATAATTGCTTATCTCTTGCTGGTCAGTTTTGAGCCTAGTTTCTCTTTTAATATTTTTACCAATGACTTGAAATTAGACATTAAGTTGCCACCAGTGGGGAAGAAAAAAAAAAAGCAGGTGGAATAATGATTGATTAAATACTCTTTTACAACAGGTAGCAGTTACAGAACAACTGTCATGGTTTAACCCCAGCTGTCAGCCAAGCCCCATGCAGCTATTCCCTCCTTCCCTACTCAGTGGGATGGAAGAATCAGAAGGGTAAAAGTGGGGAAAAGTTCATGGGTTGAGATAGACACAGTTAAGTAGGTAAAGCAAAATTCACATACACAAGCAAAGCAGAACAAGGTATTCCTTCCCCTCTCAACCCATGGGTAGGCAGGTGTTCAGCCATGTCCGGAAGAAATGGGCTTCATTGTAAGTAATTCAAGTAATGGTGACTTGGCAAGACAAATGCCATTAGTCTGAATGTCTCCCTCTTCCCCCTCCTTCCTACAGGTTTATATGGTGTGGTGTGGGATATCCCTTGGGTCAGTTGGGGTCAGCTGTCCTGGCTGTGTGCTCTCCCAGCTCCCTGTGTGCTCCCAGCCCTCTCACTGGTGGTGGAGAGAGAGGCAGGAATGACCTTGATTTTGTGCAAGCCCTGCTCAGCAACAGCTGCTTCCAGCACAGACCCCAACCCCAGTCCTGTATTAGCTACTGTGAGGACTTTACTCCAGACAAAACCAGCACAAGTTGGAGACAGTGAGGACTTCAACACCACTCCAAGACCACAGAACAACAGAGGGGCTAAGATCTTCCCCCATTGTTCTTACAAAGTCAGAAAGAACTCTAGGGAAGTATCTAGTCACTATTCCGAATCCCAACTTCAGTAATGCATCCAGTTATCATTCCCCATCCCTTGGTAGGAAAAAGAATGTGTGTAGTTGTAGTGGAGTAATGGAGCCTTTCCCAGGCTCCTGCCCAGCTTCCAGGCCTTCCTGGACCTTTTCCATAGAGGTGTTCCTTGAGTAGTCTCTTGCCCAGCCATTATCTTTTCAATAGGCTCTTCCTTCCCAGGTGCACAATCTCTCCCTGCTGAATTGTGTGAGTTTCCTGTGGTCCATCCCTCCAGTCAGTGGGTTCCCCTGGATTGTCAGTCCTACCATTGGTAGGTCTGACATTCTCTCCTTGCTGAATTGTGTGAGTTTCCTGTGGTCCATCCCTCCAGTCAGTGGGTTCCCCTGGATTGTCAGTCCTACCATTGGTCCCCTCAATTTCAGGTGACCAGCAGGCTCAGCAAGGGGACCCTTGGGTACCTCCTTCAGGCCATTCATGGTGATGTCAAGCAGCACATATCCAAGGATACACCCCTGCAATTCCTGTCTTCTTGTATCCTCCAGGCAGAGCTCGACTCATTGCTTGTGACCCTCTGAGCCAGGCCTGTCCTTCTGTGGATGTCCTGGCAGCAGAGCTGTGTCAGTGCTGGCTCAGACAGGCTGCAGAGGCACCTGCATGAGGGAACACCAGCACACATCCAGGATGGGAGGAGACCCACAGGTCAACGAGCCTGTCACTTCTGTCAGCTGAACCATCTGAGCCTGCCCTCGTGCAGCACAGCTCTGTGTTACACTGACCCACACGTTTGGCTTCTCAGCAGCACTCGGCTGATTTTCCAAAAAGACATTCCACCTTACCTCCCTGCTGAAGGTGATGAAGGCCAGCCCTCAGCTGGGGTAAATACTGAGATAATCATATCAGTTGGAGCAACTCACTCCACACAGGTCAAAGAGCCCAAATGAAACAGGAGATGCAATCTGAAACATCATGAAAGGCCGAAATCAGAGAGTTTCCAAGTATCACTTGATATCCAGGGAAGCCACCGGTGTTTTTAGATAGCAACCACAAAAAAGAAAAAGACTTTATGCGTAAATTTGTAGAGAAGCTTCTATAAATGCATGTATACATGCATATAAATTTGTGTGCATGTATTTATCATATACATTATTTTGTTAGGTTCATTTGGTTTACCAAGCAGCTTGATACTCTTCTTTCTGCAAAGCTTTTATTATGATTGCATATGTAGGGTAATAATGGTTAGTGAGGCTTAAAGATTATAATAGGTGAAAGATTTTAAAGACTAAGAAACCTAAGAAACCATCATAATGGTGTTTTAAACTACTGTTATCAGAGGAAATTTAAGCTGATCTCTTCATTTTCATTAGCCAAGAGCAAAAATACAGTGTTCTATAAAATGTGAAATAAAATAATGAAGAAGAGAACACAGTTGGGAAATCTGCATGACAGAAAAATCATGAATAGCAGAGTGTGAGGGGGTGGGGAGAAACAGGAAAATTATGATTGTTTTCCAGACTGGTATACCACTAAAATAGTACAAATTAGAAACTGAGCAGCATCTTCTCATGTACATGATTTTTTCATGATGATAAAATTCTCTTTTGCTTGTTGAAAAAATGATGTGCCTTTTCAAGGAACATGATACTAGGGTGGTTACTAGCCATTCCTAGTCCCCTTCAGCATGCAGA
The DNA here is from genome assembly GCF_028551555.1 of Melozone crissalis. Taxonomy (NCBI): domain Eukaryota; kingdom Metazoa; phylum Chordata; class Aves; order Passeriformes; family Passerellidae; genus Melozone; species Melozone crissalis. The sequence goes on along the minus strand of NW_026535791.1, from coordinate 51,640,028 downwards.
TATACACCTTAATTATTCCTGCTGGTTTTACTAGCAGTGATGTGCCTAAAGCCCCATACATCACCCTGCTATGCTATCCTGAAACATTTGCTTTTATTACTGACGCGAGAATATTCACTGGGTTTACTTATCCTGCTCTCATCAGTGCTGTCCTCATTTGTAGGGATTTTTAAATCTGGTAAAATTAATCCCTTAGTTCAAAGAACCACATGTGCAATGTTAGTCTTCAAAAACTGTTTGGAGAACAGTTTAAAAGTCATGAAAAAAGAGAAGGATACTCAGGGACAGTCAGCCAGGGAACATTGCATACACTCTGAATTTATTCACACATTAATTTATCAGAATTATGAATATTCTCTAAACAATAAACAAAACTTTAATAATTTTATAAAGCAACTTGGGAAAAAGACTGATTTGCTGATGATATTTTTAATCATTCATTTTGATATCTTGAAATATTGCCTTATGTGATCCTAATTTTTTTTTTCTTTTATTTTCTTCTTTATTTGTATTTTTTAGCTCTTGTTTTCTCTCTTTTCTCTCTTCCTCCCTTTCTCCCTCTCTTCCTTCAGGACTGCCAAGAAAAGCCAATATACATCACACTAATTGCCACGCAGGCTCTGCAGTTTCCCTGCATTTGCTCCCCGTCCCTGCCATAGCTTGGTACTCCCAGCAGCCTGGTGCTACATGAATAGCTTGGCCTATGGGGACCTTTCTGTCTGGGACAGTACCATTCTGCCCAGACAGGGAGAGACAAGGCTTTTTTGTTCTTTAGGAAAAAAAAAAAAAAAGGAAAAAGACAGACCTTGCTGCAGCCCTTCACTTAGGATTCCTCCTTAGGAATTCTAATTCCAGCTGCACGCTCCAAAGGGGCTCATGACAGCGATTATTCCAGGCATAAATCATCATTCAGTAGCTTTGTGTTCACACACCAGTTCTTCAGGGATTTCTTTTTATTTTTTTACTTTCATATTTTGTACTGTACTATTTGCTTGCAAATCATAATCTAACTCAGCAATTGTGAGGACATATCAAAATTAGTAAACACTTTGTTTTAAAATAGTTGCTGATTTGAGAAGTACCTTTGAGATATTATGTGTAGCACAGCTGTCAGTAGTAGCAATTATTTATGTATTGAATGAATGAGTTTGTCTTTTATCTATATGGAAGGGCATTTTACTTACACATGCTTCCCTTTCTCCAGGCACATTTCCATCTGCAGTTTTACAGATATATTGTGGCCAGCCTTGTGGAAACAAGTTTGTTTCAGAAGCAGCTTTTTCTCAAAAATAATTGTAAAAATGGGTCCCCTAATTTCTGAAAGGCAAAACCAAAGGTGGCCTGGAACTCATTGTTTTGCCCAATAGGAGGCTATCAGACAGCATGCCCAAAACTCTGAGCTTTCTTGCAGGCCTGGATCCAGATGTCTCAGATCAGAATATTCATAGTTATTATTTCTTTGGCACCTACAATTCCATTCATCTGGGTAAGATGGACACCATGAGCTTCATCATGCAGAGGTTTTGCTTGAACAGAAGGTTAAATCTGCAATTCTTTTGTTACTAAAGACTATTTTCTTGAATTAAAATCTGTCATCTCCATAATTAACATATATATATATATATTTATATATCTCCTTGATGTACTGCGTGGTCTTTGTTTACCTATAATCCAATATCCAAAACACTAAAAATAAAAGCCTGTGCTAAGTACTTCTGCCAACTGCATTTCACAGATTAAAATGCAAAGGGCAGATAATTCTTGTGTTGCTGTTTAATAAAATAAAGACTATCCCTGGACATTGAAGGATTCACTGCTATGTATGTGTATCTATTGTGATGGAAGAAATAGGGGTTTTTTTCTCAATTGCAATGCAACATACCACACATCTCATAGAGAAATGTGCCTGATAAACCTAGTTAGCTCACTGAAAAGTAAGAACAACTGCAGGGAGGTAGATATATTTCTCATGCTCACAGGGACAGTATTTTACATCCTATTAAATTGAGGTAGGCATTCCTGGATTAGGCAGCAGATGTATTCTACCCTTTCCCCTCTTTTCCCAGTTACCCCTGCCCGCTTTGGGGTCTGCAGTTTGAGGGGAGGGAGCAGGGGGGCTGTCCCACACACCATGCCCAGTGTCCCTCCTCTGCAGGACTGCACCTAGCTCTGTACTAAAGTGCAGCCCTTTAGTTACAGACACTGTCTGCTTCCCTATTGACTGGACAGGATCTTTTATTACAGCCAAAACTACACATGTAAGCTGCCAGGCTTCCAAAATATCAGCTCTGTTTACCTGATGGGCCAGCCAAAACCAGAGGTCAGAGAAGGTAAAGTATATAAAAAACTTGGAGAGTTTTGGCCTTGAATGACACCCCAGAGGTCACAGAGGCAGTCTGTGGCAGGACAAGTATGAGCACATAGATCTCCAGGGTTTGGGGCTCCCTCATTGCTAGGGCATCCTGCTTCCTATAGGGAGAGTAAGTTTATTTTACTTGAAAGTCTGATCACTCTTTGCACCAAAGAAATTTGTCTGCAGTGGTAGCTCATTACAGTCTGTGCTTTATTCACTCCTTCTCACTGCAGATGCCATTAAGCCTTTGCCTTGTTTTTGCCGCCTGTGTACAGGCAGCCATGAGCCTTGGGAGCCTGACCTGGGGGAGAGGGCCCATGCCCAAGGAGATCCTCTGGCTGGCCTGCAGCAGCTCACCTGGCTTATGCACTGCATTGCCTATGCATCAGAAGAAAAGTTTTACAGAGCAGAGAAACCTGCAGTCTAGTTTTATTTCTAGTGTAACAATGTGTGTGCAAAAATTAAATATTATTTAATTATTTATTTAAGAAAATATTGCCTGAGAGAAGGCAGCATTGGGAATGCCACTAAAAATCTGAGTGTGCAGCACCTGACATTTTGTGTTGACAATGCAAGAATTCACTGGTTGATAATGTTAGTTTACATGGCAGTTTAATTTTTCATTTGATAGAATATTATAATGACCTTTGCAGATAGTAGCTACCCTGTTGTGGGACACTTATATCTCCAGGTGCCTGCTACAGTTCCTTGAAGATTCTTAGGAGCTACTGAGTTAACAATAACTTTCCAGATTCCAAAGTGAGATATTGAATTATAATAATACCTGAGAATTGCAGATATCATTATTTTAGCTGGTTTTGATATAGAGAAATTCCAGGAAAAAAACCAACCAAATGTTGGTTGCTCTTCTAACACTTCAATCCATTCCATGTGCTCTGCCTAGATCATTATCTGCAATTCAAAGATGGACATGGACCCAAACTTGTGATGCAGCATATTGGGTGGCTGCTGGCTGGATGCCAGGCACCCACAAAGCTGCTCTCTCAGTCCCCTCTGCAGCTGGACAGGGGAGAGAAAATATAGGTAAGGGTTCACAAGTTGAGATAAGGACCGGGAGAAATCACTTGACAAATACCATCACAGGCTAAACTCCAATTCACCGGCTAGAATTGGAGATATTAACTGAATTTATTCTGACCAAGATCAGAGCAGGATAATGACAAGTAAAATAAAGTCTTCAAAGTCCTTCCCCCCTCCCTTCCTCCCAGCTCTATCTCCTCCCCCAGAGGCACAGGGAGACTGGGAATGGGAGTTACGGTCAGTTCATCACCCATGGCTTCTCCCACTGCTCGGGGACAGGAGTCCTTCCCCGTCTCCACCGTGGGGTCCCTCCCACAGGAGACAGTTCTCCATGAGCTTCTCCAGCCTGAGTCCATTCCACAGGCAACAGTCCTCCCCAAACTGCTGCAGTCACCCTTCCATGGGGTGCAGTTCTTCAAGGAAAGGCTGCTCCAGCAAGGGCTCCTCTCTCCTTGGGCCCCTGATGGGTTCTCTCAGACATCCACCTGCTTTGCTGTGGGTCTCTTCCATGGGCTGCAGGTGGATCTCTGCATCCCCCTGGACCTCCATGGGCTGCAGGCACACCTGCCTCACCATGGTCTCCCCACAAACTGCAGGGGCATCCCTGCTCTAGCTCCTGGAGCACCTCCACCCTCTTCTTCTCCATTGACCTTGGTGTCTGCAGAGTTGCTCTTTTCAGCCCACTTTTCTCTGGCCACAATTACATCTGTGCAATAATAAATTTGTTATTTTCCTTCTTCTTAAATATGTTATTACATACTGTGTATGAGGTGTTACTACCAGCCTTGGCCAGTGGCATGTCTGTCTTTGGTGCTGCCAGGGATTGGCTCTGCTGGATGTGGAAGAAGGTTCTGGCAGCATCTCACAGAAGCCACCCCTGTAGCTCCCATCCTGCTACCAAAGCTGGCCATGCAAACTCAGGACACAGTGGGAGTCTTTGGTGGCAAATCCAACCAGGTCTTGAGGCAATGTTCAGGTCAGTCCAGCTCAGGAATCTCAGCACTCAATTACCTTTAAACATGAACCTACTTGGCACATGGGCCAGAAGGAACTTCCTTTTCTAGTATTCCTTCATGCTCCTCCTGCTTCTGGAAGCTGCCATGAGTGTTGGCTAATACAGGTCTCTGGCACTGCACCTAAAAGCACACTGAACTCATATTCATTTTCTAGCCCTGCAGACTATTATCTAGAAGTGTGACATGGTGACTGTCTCTGATATTTCTGATTTTCTGTTACACAGAGAGACAAAACATGAGAAAAAAAAGAGAAGTGATTGCTGCTGTGCTTGACTGCCTCTCCTACCAGCTACTGGCTCCATCACTGTCATCTGCAAGAGACTGCATCACACACTGGTGCCAGCTGTGAGGTGAAGTCCTCACCCAGTCTGTGCCACAGATCTATTAATGACATTCCCAGTAAACAGAGTGGCTCATTTTTTCCATGTCTGCACTCAAAGAGAGTGATGTAGTTGCAGAGAGTGAAATTTAGGACAGACAGGCAGCATTGAGTTCAGCAGCTCCCCACGGGAAAAGAGTGAAAAAATAAAGCTTAGAAAATAAAGCATGTTCATTACTAGATACACAGTGATACCTCAAAAATATAAAGTTGACAATAGCATTGGGGGGGGGAAGGATGCTGTTACCCACCTCTATCCCCCACAACTAGATTTGGAATGATTCTTTCAACTTGAATTTCATGAAGACAGCCAGTGGCAGGATGCCGAACATGATCCCCACAGACACAAATAAAAATGGCTGAAGCAGCTGAGTTAGGAAGAGCTCTTGGCTGATTTGGTGAGAGAATCACAAAATGGTTGAGGGTACAAAGGACCTCTGGAAGTCATCTGATACAACTCCCTGCTCGAACAGGGCCCCCCCAAGCCCAGTACCATGTCCAAAAAGATTTTTATTATCTCCAAGCATGGATACTCCACAACTTCTTTGGACAGCCTGGGTGCTTGGTCAACCTTGCAGTGAAAAAATAGTTTTCTACAACAGTTGTGCAAGTCCTGTGTGAGCACATCATCCACTTGAGTTTTGAAGTACTATTCACACACCATAGTGGTGTATAAACACTACATTCCAGACCGCTATTTCCTATTTCCTTATTTCCTTATTCCATTTCCACAAAAAACCCAGGCACCTTCACTTTAATTTGGAAGCAGCCTGCAATGAATTCAACCTTGCTGCTTTCCTTTTGTGCCTCTGGCACTAGAAAACCCCTCTCTTCCTTTTCTTTATCCAATAGGAGGTATTCCACAAAGCCTGCAAAGCATCTATCTTTTGTTGTTGATGTTGGGATTTTTTTTTTGGGGGGGGGGGGGTTGTTTGGTTTTTTGGGGTTTTTTGGTTTGTTTGGTTTTTTTGGTCTGGTTTTGTTTTTGTTTTTGTTTGTTTGTCATTTCCTGCCCTCCTATCCTCTCGCTGCTGGAGAAAACAGCACAAAACTAATTAAAAAAAGTTCATGTTAAATGAAGAGCCCACAGATCTTTGAGAGCAATTGAAAGGGAATCACAGTCTTTGAGGAAATGTCCTGGATGCTGGTTTCTCCTCTTTTCCTTCTACTGGCTCAGGAAAAATGTACAAATAAAGATGATGGTGGCAATAACAATAATAACAAGAATAACCTACCTTTTTTATGAAATGAAGAGTATTCTTTTTTTTTTTTTTTTTGCCAAATTGCTGTCGTTAATCCTTTCTCTGGTCAGGCCTACTATCTCTTATGCTGTTCACAGTTACAGTAGCATTCTGCTGGAACAAGTGTAAAGTTGGCTTTCAAAAGAAGACAGAAAGTATGATTAATTTCACAGCCAGCTTTAGGAAGTTTTCTCAGACTGCTAAACCTGAATCAAACTTTTCCAGTGAAAGCTGCTAGAAATTCTAAATAAGGAAAATTCAGCATGTTGCACAAATTGAATGGCTGTCTTAGCTCTAATAACTGCAAGTTTCTTTCAGAATTGTGAAAATGTATTTTCATATTTGTGAAAATGTCTTTTTAAAGGAAAAATAAATAACTATGATCTAGAAGAAAGATATGAGGTCAAAGCAATTCTGGGTCATCTTTTTTGAAACCAATGTCTAATTTCAATTTTGCTTTAAATGATGAGTTTAAAAAATCAGTTTACAGCATCTGCAAATGGGTATTTTAAAAGTCTGTTTGTAAACTAGCCCTGAGCCATGAATTCTCACACAGAGCTGCAGTCCAGAACTGATGATTGTTTTGCATTCAAAAGTCCCATCTACTGGAGCAGAGGTATTCATGCCTATCAGCTTTGCTGTCAGCTACATCACGTTGCCATAATGTCTAATGAAAATAACAAAATAGCACAAGGGGTTACTGACTGGTTCTACTGCATTCTGCAAAGCATTCTTTGGTGGCCACAGGCCAGCTCCAGTGCAAGGGATGCAGAGATTTCCTCCCTGCACTAATGAGCTCACCTGACCCCTCTGCAGGGCTATTTGGAGACTCTTAAGTGTTGAATTCTGACCACTGTTCGCTGACACTTCCCACTCCACTGGAATCACGTAGTGCCACAACAGTGTTTTCTTTCAGCAAATAAAAATGCCTGTTGTATAGCTGCTTCCAGCTGAATTTATCCACTGTCTAAAAATGAATTATGGGAAGGTATTTAAGAGCTCAAGCAGTGTTCCAATCACACACTCTCAAAGGAGAATCCATCTTTTTATTTATTGCTGCAAAAAAAAACCCTCAAACTAGACATTTCAACTGCAAGTGTCAAAATACATGCAATAAATAATGGGGAAAAGAGCAAATTGCAACAAAACCCAGAACACCCTTACTGTCTAGTAATTCCATAAAGATGTTGCTAAACACATTTATTCCTGTAACCTTCTTGCTAGAAATTAGAGCCTAATCACTAACAGCTATAATTTTTTTTTTTTATTTTGATAAACACATTACTGAGTTGTTACAATGTGAGAAATTGTCACTCTGGATTTATATTTCGAGATAAGGAGAGAACTTTCAAACATCAATTTTTCCTGTGGACAGCAAAAAGTTAAAGCCAAAGAAATCATGGACATGATGGATTGCTTTAAGACCACAACAGTTTTCTCTTTTTGTTAAAAAAAAGAAATCTCTCTTTTCCCTTACCCCAAAGAAATTTGCATATTAAAAGTCTGCAGAAATTAGGTTTATATTTATTCTTTATGGCTATGAGGTGGATGAGAGGGCAGTTATTGTTCAGCATTGACATCAGACTTAAAACTGCAGACTGCAGACCTTTACAATAGAATTAGACTTTCGTGTTGCATAATGAGATTCATTATAATTGACATGCATAATTCCAATCATGTTCTGTGTTGATTCAGCCTTTTGTTGTCAAGACAGCCTGTTATTACTTACTGAACTAACCTTACTCATATACAATGATTAAAACAAAATGTCTTCAGAGGTTGTTGGTTTGGGGTTTTATTTTTTTAGGTGAATGCAAGGTACCCCTTCCCTCCCCATGCCCACCTCCCCTGCAGCATTTTCTCAGCAAAGCCAGAAAATTCAGTGTCTGGCACAGAACAATCTTTTCTCAGTTTGAAAAAATGATTCTCAAAAGGTGATCCCCTGAGAGTTTGATGAATGTTATCCCCACATTAAAAGAGTAAGGAAAAACACTATAATAAATATATAAATTAATAAAGGAAGATATGGGTCTGCAGTATTCCCAGAGTGGAGAAGCATGGCAATTAGTAAAGACTATCAAGGCTTCTAATGTTCATAAAGTGTCAATCAAGGTCACTTAGGGGTACTAATTCACTAAAATAGGCAAAAAAACAAAAAAAACCTGTTCAGCTGCTCTGCTTTTTTTTTTTTTTTTTTTCTTATTCTTCTGAGAAGAAATGAGGAAAAGCTGGGTACACAATAACACAGGTTTTTTGCTACTGATTAATTTGAAACAATATTGGTGGGTTTACATTTGTTTTTCTTTCACAGGTTCTCACCAGTAGAACTGAGAACCCTTCATCCTAGATTTACAAAAGCAACTAGAACAGGCAGGTCTCAGAATGGCCCGAGCTGAGGTTGGAGGGATCTCTGGAGATCACCTTTCTAACCCAGTGCTCAAGCAGGGCCACTGAGACCCCATTGCTGAGAACCATGTCCAGATGAATTTTGGATATTTTCAAGGACAAGGATTACACAACCCCCCTGGGCAACCTGTGCCCTTACTTAGGCACCCTCACAGTGAAAAAGGGTTTCCAAATATTCAGCAGGAACCTCCTGAGTTTTAGGTGGAGGCCATTGCCTCTAGTCCTGTCTCATATTTCAGTAGCTACCAGGATACTCACAAAACACTGGCCAAAGACATTTATTTGGTCAAAGACATCTGTGATGGAGACATCAATGTCTGATTTAGCACAGCTAAATGTCTCCATCACAGCACCCTTCACAGCTAATAAAGAAAAATAGGTATTTCTAAGGACCCATTAATCTCATTTTTAAAAAGTATATCTAAAATAAGTCAAATTAATCACGTCTGCAAAGCATCTGTTAACTTCATGAACTGTCAGGGTAGTCTAAGCTGACTTCTTATAGGCGAAGACCTCTGTGTGGGGGCACTCTCTGGCTCACTTTCAAGACTAAATGTACACTTATAAGGTCATGGGGACATATGAGAAACTAAGGCTGTTCAAATATTGCCACAAGGAGCCTAATTTTTCCTACGATTTGGCAGGACACAGAAATTAGATGTTCCCTCATTGGTCCCATTTCCCACATATGCAGACTGCTCTGGTCACAGCAGAACACACACCTTGGAACAACAGTCTGTCCCAAGGCATAAATGTCCCCATAATTGTCACTGTGCCTGTCACTGAGAAGACACTAATGAAGGGAAATCAGGCTGGAAGCAGAAGGTCATATGCCAGTACTTGCTTTTCCCACAAAACAGTTGAAATAATTTCCTTTCACTTGGCAACAATTGAAAATTAGCTTGAAGGGAAATGCCAGTGTCACACAAAGTTCAATCAACAGCTCTGGCAACTCTGGAGAGACACACCAGAGTGATTTCAATGAGGTCCATATTGACTGCTCCTACGGAATTAAAATGCAGCTGCCAGTAAGGCAGTCTGTTTGATTGCCAATTAAGCAAATTAATCACCCACTACTTCCCCTTGCACTGGGTATTCTATCAAGAAATAGCACCCACATCTGAAGGAAAGGCTGTGAGGAGGTAGAGCAGCAGTAGGGCTTTCAGCTCAGAACCAAGGTGAGAATCCGGCCTGGAGAGGAGCAGAAGGTTAAAGCCAAGGCAGGCAGGAGGGGGCTAGTACCCACTGGAGACAAGTCTTCATAAACCTCTAGCAAAAGGCACAGGATTGCACTTGCTAGTGGGCATTTCAGTTTAATGGAGACAAACAGCACTCTGCACAGCCCTGGAGCTGCAGAAGTTCCTGCTCAATAGCTGATAAAAGAGCAACCCTATGGCTATTTGTAAGGCTTGGGGCCCTTAGTTTGAAGGGCAAATTTAAATGGAAAGTCCCAGCCCAGAAGAATATCATTGTCCGTCACATGTTGATTGTTCTGACTGAATAATCTGAATGCGCGCTTCAGCCAGTGAGTCTGGGGGGAAATTAAAGACTGAGGCTCAAATAAACTAATCCTGAAGACAGGGTGATGGTCAAGACTATAGTGAAATATTTCTTCATCCTGGCTAACCACCAACTTACTCTTTGCCTTTTTATTTTACTCCCATTTTTTTAAAAAAGAAGTCACTTGGGGCATGCTGTGGCTTCCTGCAGTGGCTTTGCTCTGGCTTCAGAATCTCACCTTTCATGAGAAAATCTGCTTGATGAGCTCTGGGATTGGCAAGGCCCAGCACCCTCTGCACAGGATCCTCACTTTTGATTAAAACCTTTTATTGGCACTTTCTTCAGAGCTGGGGCATTTATAACTCTTCTTCCAGTTATGGATTTCAAAGTTCATGAAATGACATTGCAGCTTTCCTTTAGTGAAGAAGCCAAATGAAATGGAACAGAATCAGCAGACTGGATTTATAGGACTTACATTCTTCTAGAGCAGTAGTCAGTAGACAGTGTTTGCAATGTCATTGACAGTAGACAATGGTATCCCCCATTTGGACTGAGATTTAGTACAAATTCAGGCAGACTTAGCACTGAAGAGCCCACTGGAGGCAGTGAAGATCCAGAGCTTGATTTAGTTGCCCTTTGTAATTCATAAAGTATTTGAACCATCCTCGTGGTAAGATAAGGGCTCAGTGGTCTTCTGAAGTGGCAGCTGAAGGCGAGGAGAAATGCAGGAGGGCATCTCATGTAGCACAGGATGTCTATATTTAGTCAGGTGACTACCACTCCAGATTGTCATTGACTGTGGTCTGAGACAGTGACTGGTGGAAAAACACAACACATATTGCAAGATCCTAAATGAAAGTGCATACTATTAAGTTAAACTCATATTTAGGCTATCTGTCTTCAAACTGTTTTGTTTTTTGGTTTTTTTTAAATGAGATTTGTACAAAAACATTTCTCTCAGAGATTTTTATCTCTGTGCCAAACCTGATAAAATCAGCCAATGGATACTAACACAGTGTTAAGAGGGTAAATACCACCAAATACTCAGTAACTCCTAACAGAGAATACATACATTTTTATCACCTGGTTTCCAATCAATTCCCCAAAATCCAAGATGCCCTGCCCCTTTCTGGCTCTTTAAGACTGTTCAAAAAGTCAGGAAACCTGTGTGGCCACCTCAATCTGAAATCGCCACAGAAATATATTACTTTCTCAAAAGCACAGGTACTGCTGTCACAAAGATGTTTGGAAGCCTGGAAGAAAACAAATAGCAGGACAAAAAATAAAAATAAAAATAACTGCAAAGTTATGGTCAGCACCAAGAAAAGAAAAGAAAAAAAAAAAACAACACTTTCATGAGGTTGACAATACATTGTCAACTGTGCCAACCAATGACTCTGTACCACAGAAAACCCAGGAATTTGTGGACACCTAGGACTGCTGAAGGTATGTTTGCAACCAGCAAACAAGGTGCTCCTCTTCTAGTTTTGTTTGTGTAGCAGAGAAGATAGTTCAGATAAGCACTTTGCTTTCCAAAGCAGTGCCACACACTTCTGAATCAGACTATATAGAACTTAATGGCTGTTATTTAAGATATGCAAAATTTTTTCCCCGAGCTTTTTTGTACATGTGTGTGTGTGAAATGGGGCACAAACGACAACTTTTTATTGTCACTTGCTTTAAAGAAATTGAAAATTATTTTTCCTCCAAAAATACAAATCAATCAGAGAATGGCTTGTGTAAGAGACTTTAAAGAGGTTAAATTGCTGAGATAAGTTGATTTTCAGTAAACTAGCCATACCTCAGGGACATTCAGATTTGTATCCTGAAATGCCACATACGGAAAATTCAAACACCTCTGAAGGTTTATAGAACAAGAAGTCAGTAAAAACAGTCAAGAACAAAACCGTCATAAAATTCACTATCAATACTTAAGACTGATAAGACTAGAGAAATTCTTGGGGGAAGAAAAGTGGACAACAGGAGGGAAAAAAGAAGAAATTATGCACATTTTTTGTTATAACTAGCTGAGGTACTCTGACACCCCAAGGTGGATGTTACATCATACCTATTTATAAAACTATTATACTTGCCAACTAATATTATCTAGGGTCTGTATTAGCAAACAGCTGCAAGTAATAACATCTATATTTTTATTCGATTAACAAATCAAGATTTTAGACACTTTTGTTCATCCATTATTTCTCAGTTTCAGCTCTGAATACAGCAATTTTAAACCTCCATGTTCAACTTGTCATCTCAAATCCATTCCTGTTTATATTTTTCTGCTCTAATACAGATCTTGAAATTCAGTTTGTCTCCTTATTGTAATTAAATCTTCTCAAATGTTAAATTTTCAGCTAATGTGAGAACCTGGTGGCAGATTAATAGTAGGAAAGTGTGAACAAATGCCTTCACTGATGGAAGTTATCTTCTGCTGACTATGATACATATCTGCATGCATACATGTTCTCTGCTGACAACATTTTCTCCTTTACTTCCAGTGCTATCCTATAAATCAATGGCAGTTCTTTAGCAACAGTTTAAGTTAGGCTCATTAGCTGAATTATACATATAATCATGCATATACAATAAATCTTTTAAAAACATTCTCATTTCCACTATACTAGTGAAATCTTATGCTGTGGAGTCCCCTGTTCTGGCAGTATAAATGCTGTGGGACCTAGTGAAACAGGAAAAAGCCCTCACACAGACAACTATTGAAAAAAATATTGTGTATTGTTTTTCTGTTTGGTTTTGACTAAATATCAGACCTTTCCACAGGAACAACTTACATCAATGATGAGTCCTGCGCCAAACATTTGTTTGAGTAGTCCTTTACACCAGCTTGGCAGTGCAGTGACATCTTCTAGTGGAAGTACATCTACATTTACCTTGAGAGCTCTGTATTCTTAAAGCAGAAAATTCAGAATCTTGCTTTCAGTGAACCTCAGTTCTGTGAGGTTCTGCATGTCCTCAAAAGGTGCTAATGGAAACTGAGGCTGCATAGAACCTTACAGGTTTTGCCTTCATTTAAAAATATGCTATTTATGAAGATGTAGTTTAGGAACCCAGCAAAGTTTCTCTATAAGAGGTAGTATGCATGACTTAGAATCTTAGAACCAAAAATGTCTTCCTATGAACACATGAAACCATATATACACAAAAAGGTACTATACATCCCTCCCCTGTTGAAAAAACAAATGGACTTTAAGGCCTTAGGATTGTCCTTTCCCTAATGGCTCTCTAAAATATGAACAGCATTCATTGCTGCTTGATGATAGTAATGACCTTATAATAGTTTCCATGGAAAGAATTCTGAGATCATAAACAGTGACAAAGTGAGTTTGTTAGTTACCAAACATACACGTTCCAAAGGTACATGACATTTAATTCTAATCTATTTTTAGAAATCTTGGGAAAATTAAGACAAATTAACTTTTTCCAGCAGGAGTGCTTACATTATATTTCCAAATACAATTACATAGAACTTCTAATTGACTATTATTAGAAATCAAGTCATTTCTATTACACCCTCAAAGCTCTTCTCCAAAACAGAGTATTTAAAATGCAGCATTTATGACAGACTCAGTGAACCGAGTCTCTGAGTCAGATGACCTAAATTCCTTCAGGCCCCTGTGCCTAATATTTTGTGTTAAATGACACTAGGCTGATACTATTCAGCACCTTACTCAGGCTTTCTGATTCCACTTCATATTATGACGCAATGTCTTCACATACAGAGGCTAGAAAGCATAGCATTGGTTCTGGGACTATCATATTTCATGTAAAGAGGTATTTACCATTTATTGCAGTGTCTCTGATCCCTATATTGTGACTTTGTAGAGCAGACTGCTCCCAGAGAGCACCTGGAGCAAAAGAACTGCTTCTGTTTTAGATGAAACTTTGGCACAAGCAAGAACATTTTTTTTCACACACTTGTCCTTATAGGTGGTGGGAATATATTGAATTCTAGTGGAACTCTCCTCTTTCCTGTCACTGTGGAGTTCTCCAGCTATTTCTCAAAAAATTGTCACGTCTCCCAAGCTCCTGTCAGTAGCATCTGATAAAGGCTGACAGCAACAACTCAGCTGATCCAGTGCTTGTTTTAGAACAAGCAAATATCATCTGTACCCAAAGAAACAGCCCTCTGGTTTTTCATGCCCTTTCTTTACATCCACAGACAAGTCTCCCTGACTGCTGGTTGTACACTTAGAAATTTTGCCTGTTTAACTTTACTGGTTTGAAACATAGAGGGATAAAGCTATGCTTCACTGGCACGGCTATTTAGCAAAATACTCTTATAGAAAAGAAATTATACCAGGAAATCTCTCTTTAGCAAAGATAGAGTGCCCCCCATTTGGAGGGGGCTGCTAAACCTACCCCTGCAGAAGAATCCTCTCACCTCTGTGAAGGACTTCCTCTGGGAGTGGCAGAGGAAGGTAATGCTTAGGGGAGTTATGCCGTGCAGACCTTCAGAAATACAGACAAGCCTGCTGTGGCATCCCTTCTGGATTGGAGGCAATCATTTTCACCCTGACAGGCTATTGTAAGGCTAAATAAAGACAAGGAAAGGTGTCAGATAATGACCCACTCATAAACCATACAATAAAAGATCATATAAGTATCAAGGGAACAGGAACTATCACGTTTATTTGGTAAAAGCTGAAAATAACTTTTACAGAGAAAAATCTGCATTGGATATGCATCTATTTTAGTAACTGCATATAACCTGCAGCCTCCATATAACATGCAAAGTCTCTGAAAATCCAGTAAAAACAAGTTCTGAGCCACAAAGAATAAGTTTAAGAGGGAGGGCACATTCCCCATGAATTCTAGAACTGGGCACAGTGGGGAAAACTAGCCAATTTTGCATTAGGATATAGTGATAGAGAATCAAGACCCACTAAGTAAGGTCAGAACAGTTGCCACATTTTCTTTGTTCCACCTATATGTGACATATGTAAACATATCACATATCCTCCCCCTGGTGCCCAGGAATACCATATATGTTTCTCCCTACACACTGAGAAAATCCCACCTGTGCAGCTGAATCCAAGCACTGCTTCAGACTCGTGTCCTGTTTCAAACAGTATTTAGTGGTAGCAACTTCAAATCAAAGTGATAGCACTCCATTAATGAAGATATGGGGACCCCTTCATTCCAAGAGATGCTTCCTCCTAGTTTGTGCCAGATAGAGTCTGGTTTCTGCAGATTAGTGTTTTGGTGTAGTCATGTTTGTATAAGAGACAATGAAGACAGATTTCATTGAATTTCAGAGGGTATTCAGCTCACAAAATGATAGCTGTTGTGGTGCATCCTAAGATGCTTTACAGTAGGATGACATGCTAGGATTGCAGAATGTTTTATTGTCAGCATTAATAAACACATTTTGTTGAATTTAATAAACATGCATTTCATTTCCAAAACAGAAATTGTAAACCAGCTGTTTGAATGGACTGCTGGATTTTTCCAAGAGTGGGATTATTTCTCATCTGCAGATGCCTCTTTTGCTACAATGAAATTCTTGATACATTCAAATGAGCTTTAAACTCAGTGGAAGAGCTCCTAAAGGGAAAGAATGTTGGGGGTTTTAAAGCTGTAGAAGTCCTACAATGTTTGGCTGCTAGCTTGTTTTATAAATAGTGCAGTAAACCCTGATGCTCACTCTTCTCTGAAACATCTATAATTAAAGGGTAATGGGCCAGATCGTGAATGCTTTATTCAAAGTGAGACTGCTCATGGTACTAAGTACTCTCCAGGGTGAGTAAGTGCATCATAATTTGGGCTGCTGTTGTCAGAGTTTAGTAATAGACTGCTACATAAATAGGTCCTTGGAAAGTACCAAAGTGTTCAAGCCATTGTAATTGCATTAATACAGCAGACAATAATCAGTGGGGAATATTCCGGCATCTTCTGGTAAATTCTCATTTTATCTACACAAAGGTAACCCTTGTGAGTCTGTATTCCACTGAGAAATGTGCATAGCTTGAATTAATGTTTCAACTCAGGGGTAGCTGTGCAGAAACACTAAAACCACTTATATTGCTAAGAAGCCTGAGATTCCCAAGTCTTAATTTATTGACATCCTTCTGATAAGGATGGGAGATAGTGACTTTTACAGCTCTTGTTGTTGTCAGACTTCATTGCAAGTATGTTTACTAGGCATGATATTCTCAATGAAGTAGAGAGCTGCCTTACAAGATTTTCTTTATTTCTATTAAATCTGTGAGATTTGGTCTGCACAGAACCTTAAATTTATCTCCATGCAATCTTGTGAATTTGACATTACAAAGCTCTTTATGTCAAATTGTTTTATCTCTTCTATCTTCATTTCCTCATTAAGCAAAAAAAGAGAATGTTGATACTGTCTTTGCACTATGCAAATAATTTCAGTATTTCAAGTATATTGCAATAAATAGAACTTCATAATAAACACTTAGCTTTCAAAGGCTAATGATACTTAATCTTTTTTTAAATCCTAATAAAATTATGATCAATGTTTGATATATTCATGCTATTTCTCAGGCCTCCTCTGGCTTTGAATTATATGCTCTGAAGCCTCATTTGGTTGCATGCCTCTCAGATCCATTGATCTCACTGGCACATATTGTGGTACTCTTTTTTTTTTTTAGCCTTTCACATAAATGGGATGCCTCAGCACAGTTGCCCTAGATCATGGCAGTAGTTTTGATTGGATGATTTACAAGTAGCTTAAGCCCACCTGCTTCCATACCTGTAAGATCATGGATCATGTGGCAGCAGATGCAAATAGTCACTAAGCATGCAAAGATCTCCCAAATCTACCTTTAACTAAGTCTTTACTTAAGCTAGTACAAGAATTATCCACATATTGCAGTAAAATAACTGTATTTGCTTGTCCCAGTTTCATCAGTATTCTTAAAAATAATTTACACAAATTCTCTGCTCAGTCAGGAGTTTATAATCCCTCTACCCTTCTGTGACTCCTTTCCTTAATTATGTTGTGCATCTGCCTCCACATTGCAATCTGTTTCCTTCTTCCTTGGCTAATGTGAAAAGTTTCCCTCTGTTATAAACATATCCCTTCCATCTTTATGAATCTTTTCTTCACTTCTCTGCTCCTGATTTCTCTTTCTCTCAGCCTGTCAGGTCCTATGTTTTGTGTTTCCCAGTGCTAGTATCTGGAAAGTTTGTTCTTTTGGCTCGACTGTCCATGTCACCAAGTCACAGAGCTCCAGTCCCCAGACCCAGGCTAACTGAAATGAGCAGGCTCAGTTCTCTCACCCAGAGAGAGCAGCCATACCTACTCTGTATGGCTCATCCTTCCACTCTCCTTTGCCCCTCTGGCCTGTGATACAATTGTTATTTTTTGCTGTTAAGAGATAGGAAGGAAGGAAGGAAGTTTTCAAACTCACTAAATTACTGCAAGGATTGTGTTGTAGACCACAGGAACAGTGTTTATATAATGAAAAAGATGAGAGTACATGTTCTGTCTTTGGGACACATGAGAGCACATGAGAAAACACAAAGCCTGGTGGTGTCAAAAGATGATGTAAAGCCAGGAAGACAAGCCTGTGGCAGTTTTGTCCACATTCATTTCCAGGAGCTGTCTTGGACACCAGTGAAGCTGAAAACCATGTCCAGGTATTGTTGTGTGCTGCTTGCTGGAGGCATTGGAAGCAAAGTACAGGGAAAAAAACACAACAAATCTTCTTTGTGGAAGATCAGTTGTCCAATACTTGTATTCATTTCCATATATTTTTTAGCAACATAAATGTACCCGAATGACATAAATCCTCATATCCTGCTTTCACAGTTGTGTAACTTCATTAGCTTCAAATGAGGTATTCCTCATTTAAAATCACAGAAATCACATGAGATTAAGACATTAGAGGTTTCAGTCATCAGAATTACTTTAATATTTGCATTTTATTTTAGCAACAATAATTGTCAAATTGTCACTCACCCCATAGCTGGATTTGGAGAAAAAAAAATCAACAAACCACCACATTCCTTGTGTGTACTGTATTAGATGGAAGACATGCTTGTTCTTAATGAAATTTTGGATGGTCAAGTGTGACCAAAATATGAATTTTGCTTCTGTCAGTAGCAGTGACTACTTTTTTTATTTTAAGAAATTTTTTCTGATATCTCACCTCTGAGTTTTTAATACTATACAGCAGAGCATGCCCATGACTCACGTGTCAACAAAGTATCTTTAGCACACCTAAAAATTACCAAACTACCTCCTAATAATAGTGCTAGGTGGTTTGTGAAATGAAAAATACCTAAGCTTACCTCCTTCCTTCCTTCCTTCCTTCCTTCCTTCCTTCCTTCCTTCCTTCCTTCCGCCACTTCCGCCACTTCCGCCACTTCCGCCACTTCCGCCACTTCCGCCACTTCCGCCACTTCCGCCACTTCCTCCCTCTCTCTCTAAAGATGACGTTTACAGTCAGAGAATTCTGCAATGGTTTGGGTTGGAAGGGACCCCTGCCATGGATGGGAACACCCTTCACCCCATCTGGTTGCTCAGATCTCCCTCCAACCTGGCCTTGAACACTTCCAGGGATGGGACATGCACATCTTCCTGGGGCAGCCCGTTCCAGTGCCTCACCATTCTCACAGTCAAGAGTTTTTTTCTAATGTCTAATCTAAACCTACTCTCTTTCAATTTGAAGCCATTCCTCCTTGTCCTGACACCACATGCTCTTGGAAATAGTCTCTCTCCTCCTTTCTTGTAGGCTTCTTTCTGCTATAACCAATAGGAGATGGTGGATGAATCATCAGTGTAGAAAGTCCCGTGTTTGATTTTCTTCCAGGCAGCGCTTCTAAGCTAGCCATGTAAGCCTGTGCAAACACAAAGTAAATTTGGAAAATTTTTATGTGGATTACATGTTAATTACCATTTCCACTAACAAAAGCTCTTTTTTTGTCTGTTTTGAAAGATGAGTTGATATTGGATTACTTAAAACATCCTACATGCAGTGAAGCAAATCTATTCCAAAAATAAAAATAGCTTGGAGAAAATCTTGCCCAATTTTCAGGCTTGCTAAAATTGCTTGGTTCATGCTTTGACTAGCTGGCAAACATAGGTTATGAATTAGTAGGAGGACATGTGTATGCACTTTCAATGATAATGAGAACAGCAGAGAAACTCTTTCATTGTGAATCTGTGAATAAATGAATTAATGTAGAAATTCAAAGCCTGAGGAGCAGCTATCTCAGTTATTCTGGTCATTAAGGTATTAAAAATTTAATCAAGCCAGATTCTGCTCTTATTATATCACTTTTATTCTATTACCTTGTTGCATTGTTCGAAACTAGTCAGAGATGCAGAAAATATAAAGAGTTTACTGGAGAAAATGAAAAGAAAATGTATAGAAAAAAGTCTATTTTCTTACAGTTGGGTTGAGATGAAGACTGAATTAAAAAATTAATTCCTCTTATAAGCAGCAGATAATTCCCTTTTGTCTGCAGATCAAAACCAAACTGGAACAGAGAGTAAGTCAGAACTGTTGCTACAAAGAAGAGCTTTCTAATCAGGGTTTTTCTGTGGGTTTGGCAATTTTCTGTTTGGTTTTGGGTTTGGGGATTTTTGGTGTTTTGGGGTTTTTTCGTTTGTCTGTTTTTGTGGTTGGTTTTTTGTGAGTTTTTCTGTTTGTTTGTTTGGTTCTGTTTGTTTTTTGGTTAATTGGTTTTTTGTTTGGCTGGGTTTTTGGGGGTTTCTTCATGATTTTTGTGGGTTTTTGTTTGGCTGGTTTTTTTGTTTTGCTTTTTGGTGGGGTTTGGTTTTGGGTTTTTTAATATATTTTTATTTGTCATATTTTGGGGTTTTGTCAGGAGGGAGTGATAAATTTGTCAGTCTGTTCATTATGCTTCAGTACTTAAAAACAAGCAAAAAAATGTGAAGAAAACCTTTAAACTAAACAGATTTTTTTTCTTCAAGATAGTACACAGTCCTTTCTCCTTTTTATTTTTTTCCAGGACCTAATTTCATGGGCCACTTTTATATCTCAGTGTGATTATACATGAATGAAGTCTCTGTCACATTAAAAGGACAAGGTCAATACAGATGAAAAATAGACACAACAATAATCTTTTTAGAAAGGAATAATGACATTTATATTCATAATGGTAAATTTTAATCAAATAGCATAAAAAGAGCCAGGAACACAAAGGCTGGATAGCTACTGGAAAGCTCCTTACTCGGTTATTCTTGGTAGTAATAATGACAGTATTCATCAAGTGTTTTTAAATGTCAGAATTAAACAAGATCACACAGCCATCTTCAGAGGAAAAAAAAAAGAAATGGACTGAGGCCCCTAAATACTGAGGGTTAGGGAGGTAGTGCAGGGGAAAAGGAAAGGTACAAAGACCTTTGGAAAGAGACAAGCCAGAGAATAGGAATTCATTGTCATTAAAAGTGTTTTAGTGTCACTTGGAAAGTCTGACATCCTCTAAAATGTACTGCATGTTTTGCAATGGTGAAATCCTGTTACATCTGTGTGGTGTAACTGGGTTTTCAGGTGGCTGAATGGTGAAAATTGAAAGTAGATCTTAACTTATTTAGCGGACTGCAGTTTTTAACATTTGCTTTCACTGGGACTAGTGTTCTTTCCCATAGTATTTATAGTGACCAGAAGAGGGTTTCAGTAAGAGCTGAGCTTTTACTATTGTTTTGGTTTTAGCTGCCAGGAAAAAACTGACCTCTTAAAGTCTTCAGCAAGTCTGGCTTGTGTTTAGATGGGTGATCAACTGCATTTCAATTTAAGTGAAAATAACTTTATACAGAAATAGGTTGGAGGCAGCATACTGGACATGCAGGGAAGGAAGGACTAAATAGCTCCTTCTTCCTCCTATTACATGTCAGCATAAAAAGGGGTATTGAGAGCAGTACTTGCCTTCAAGAGAGGAAAGATTGTTTCCCCTGTGAGTGCCTCATGAGAAAAATGGAGTGGGGAGGGAGTGCAATAGAAAAAGCAGTTGTACTTTTGCTTCTGCTCTTTTGCTTCTGTGCTTGGTTTACTGAGGAGGGGAGAGCATACCACATTCATTAGGAGGTTCTAGAAAAGAAATGCCCAGCAATTAGGGGAAATCTGAATTGGTACTGTTCTTCCCTCATTAAGATCTCATGATGATCCCTCAAGGACAGTGTCCATTCTGCACCTTCTAACCAGGTGGCATCTTCCTGAAAGGCAGGTCAGTTTGTTGTGAATTGCTAAATGCATTAAACAGTACCTAAAACAAGGCAATTTTATATAAGCCTGGATATAAGCCTGGGCAAAAGACTTAATTTGTCTTTCTTTATGAGTGCTGTCTTGTAATTTACTGTGAGAGACATAAGTCTCTGTGCAAGAAACAAAGCAAAACTGGAAAAGATTTCAGAGGACCTCAAGAAGAAAAAAATATATAACCTATCAATATGTTTTCTAAGACTGATATATAAGCAAATATTAGGAGAAAAGAAGAGTATTCTCTTCAGAAATGAATGGGAATATTAAGCCAATACATTTGCAGAATACTATTAGTGCTTTGGAGTGTCTAATCAGTGCTCAACTGTGCAGTCCCAGCCACAGCTGAAACATCTTTGACATAGTGTGGTAGCTCATTATCACATTTTTGTGGACAACAAGGTAAACTTGAATGTAAGACAGTGCGGTAAATATATTCATGCACACAAATATGCAGTGTTGAGAACACAGGAAAACTATTTTTACAACATTATTTCAATTAGTTTCACAAACTGTTTCATGAGGATTTAAAACAGATTCTTCATGAAGGAAAATTTTCTTGCAAACAATCCTCTCAATTCTATCAAGACATTTGAAGGTGAAATGGTGATACAGGCCTCCAGAGTTAAAATCTAAGCTCTGGATTCAGATAAACATAGAAGATAATAAAAAAAAAAAAAAAGATTTCACAAAAAAATAAACCATTTCACCAGTTTTGTTGCAAATTTAAACTTAATGAATAGTCAAACCCATTCATTTTCTATTTTGGAAAAAAAAAAATTAAAACTTAATTGTTTACCAAGGCCATATGATTTATTGACAAGCTTTAGTCTCCAGTCAAGCTTTATGGCAAATTTATAAACCATGAAATGTTAGGTTTTAGAAAGCCGGCTGACACAGCCTTCTGCTGTGGCGCTCACAACAACAATAAATGAGCACTGCAATTTTGATTTATAGTATCATAAGAGCATCATCTACATTCCATCAGACTCAATGGGAGTCTCTCCATGGGCTTGAATGAAAGCTGAATCAGACATGCAAAAAAGATGGGAAACAGTCTTAGAGAGCTTAACTCAGAGCTCAGAACAAGGATCCAAAGATCTAAATAGATGGAAAGATGCTTTACTTACTCTTTCCCCTTCTCACCCTCTAACAGGTCATCTTTAAACTAAGCATGAAAATCTGATGTATGTTTGAGGGCTCATGTTTTTGTGCATGGTGCATGAATCACCCCAGGCCTCTGCCTTTGTTCAGAAGCACTTACCAGGATTTAGTAGGTGAGAAGTAATTTCATTCCAAAAAATGGCATCAAAGGATTCCTTCCATCCTAAAGCATACAGGAATTATGGAGAGAGGGTAAAACTAAAAGAATCAACATAATGCTTCTGCAGTGTAGCTTCTCCATTAAATCCATGTCAAGGCCTAGAATCACAAAATCTCAGAATTGTAGAATATCCTGAGTTGGAAGTGACCTGTGAGAGTCACACCCTGTCCCTGAGAGCATTGTCCAAACACTTCTTGAGCTCTGCCAGGCTTGTGACAGCGGTGCTGTGACCACTTCCCTGGGGAGCCCGTTCCAGTTCCCAAACACCCTATAGGTGAAGAACCTTCTTCTGATATCCAACCTATACTTCTCCTTACACAACTTCAGGCCGTTCCCTCAAGTGGTGTCACTAGTCACCAGTGGGAAGAGATTGGTGCCTGCCCCTCAGCTTCCCCTTGTCAGTAAGTTGAGGGGTGCAATGAGGTCTATCTTCAGTCTCTTCTTCTCCAGGCTGAACACACCAAGTGACATTAGCCATTTCTTCTATGGCTTCCCCTCAAGGCCCTTCACCATCTTCATCTTCATGGTGCTCCTTTGGATGGTCTCTAACAGCTTTCTTTCTAATAGCCTTTCTTATATTATGGCACCCAAAACTGCCACCAGCACTCGAGGTGAGGCTGCCCCAGCTCAGGGCAGAGGGGACAATCCCCTCCCTTGCCCAGCTGGCCATGCTGTCCCTGATGCCCCCAGGACAGGGATGCCCCTCCTGGCTGCCAGGGCACTGCTGGCTCATGTTCAGCTTGCCATTGACCCCCAGGTCCCTTTCCATGGCACTGCTCTGCAGCCTCTCATTGCCAGTCTGTACATCCAGGGTAGCCCCATCCCAGGTGCAAAATCCAGACTCCTCCCTTGTTGAACTTCATAGAGTTGGAGAAGTTCAGCCCTCTAATTTGTCAAGGTCTCTCTGCAGGGTCTCTTTGCCCTGCAGAGAGTAGACAGCTTCTCCCAATTTTGTATCATCTACAGACTTACTTAGTGTCCCTTCCAGTTCTGTGTCCAAATCATTTATGAAGATGTTGAAGAGCACGGGGCTGAGGATGGAGGCCTGTGGGACCCGTCTAGTGACAGCTCACCAGTCTGATGACACCCAAGTCACTATTTTTTTGCCTGACCCATGAGTTAGTTGCTCACCTATCACAGGATGTGTTTATCCAGTCGTGTGCTGGATAGCTTTTCCTGAAGAGGAAAAACTATGAGAGGCAGTATCCAACACTCTACTGAAATCCAGAAAGGTTACATCAACTGGCTTCCCTTGGTCAAGTAGGTGGGGTATCCTCTCATAAAAGGAAATTAAGTTTGAAAAACAGGACTTTCCTCTCATGAAAGGACCAATGACTGGGTGCTCCTTCTGGTGTTTTTCAATACCTCAGAATAATCTCTTCCATAACCTTACCAGGCACTGAAGTGTCACTGACAAGCCTATTGTCATGTCAGATCATAAAACCCCACTGCCTGATGTGAAGGAGACCTGTTGTCACACAAATAATGAAGAGACCAAGAGCTGCAAGTAGATTGACCAGTTTATTTCCATGCAGCCAAATTTCAGTTGGACATCTGCAAAGCTAATGTTGCTTGCCATTGAAACTTCAAAACTGTGCTGATTAGTAAAAATCACAGAGAGAATGATTTCCTCCTTCTTCTAGCATTTACATCCCAAACTACATAAGAACAGTGGCTACTTAAATGATGCCCTAGGGTAGAAGTATCACCTCTTTGTCAAGTTCACCAGGAACTTCAAAGCACTTTCAAAAACCTATGCATTCTATACAATCTTCCCACAAACTGCTACAATGTAATGTGTTTGCTACCTTTTGCAGTTAGGCTCAGTTAGATTTATAGATTTATACAGTTAGATTTAATATCATATCCTATGAGTGTCATAAAATACCAGTTTCTTTGCTATTATTCTTTTGCTATACTTTTTTCAGAGCACTCTTACATTGTGTTGCTGTGTTTGATTTTAGAAGTGTTGTTGTTCCAGCTTTGTGGCTTAGAAAAACACCTGGGATAAAATCTGTGTCATTAAGCTGCTGCCATTTAAAGGGTCATGCAATGACCGTAAGTGCATGGATTTCTTTCTGACAAATAGGTTCCCCATCAAATTCACACCAATTGCAGATGAGGCTGTGCAAACAGAAGGTAACAGAATGCATGTAATGGGTGAAAATTTAATATAGGCATAATGAAAGCCAAATGTATTTCAAACCTGACTTCACAGAATCCAAGAAGGGTTTGTATAGGAAGCACCCTCTGAAGATCATCTGTTTCAGTCACCTTGCCATGGGCAGACATATCTTTCACCAGATTAGGTTGTTCAAAGCCCTGTCCATTTCAGCACAAGGAATTACTGTGCGAAATTATATCAGACAGGATCTAACCCTTAGACTGGAAAAAATTAGTCTGATTTCCAACTCTTGAGGTCTCTAACCAGGTCACTGGCCACATAGTTTTATTTGCCAAAAAAATTAATTGAAAAATACAACTGGGTGGAAGTCTGCCACAGAAGACTCCATAAAATATCTAAAACAAAAAAAGTCATGTCATGAAAATAGCTGTTTAAAGATTTTTTTCACAAATTCAATATTCCCTTTTTTTATTATAATATGCACTTCTTTTTGCTAATTATATAATATTTTTTCATCTGCATTTGGAGGTTATAATTTTAACATATTTCCACTAACTGATCTTTTTATGACCAGATTGAAGGTATGTTTTTCTGTTCTATTAAAGAGCACCAATTTGCTGTTTAAAAGCTACATGTCTATTAAAATCAAGCAGTAACATGTACTTTGGTAGATATAGTATTCTGGGAATAACTTCCGGAATGCAGAGGTTCACTCTCACCTTTTTTCTTGGAGCAATATGATTGTTTACCTGTAAGAATCTCATAGGAATGTAAATTACTGTACCATCATTTTGCTTCCACCATTACTTTTCTTCAATCTGATACATGCCTAATAAAATATTAATTTAGTTTGTGCCTAGGGTAAAATATACAATAGGCACATGACAGTGGTCTGTGTAATCAACCTAAGGTTCCTGTTCTTATGCCAGGAAGAAAGCAGATTAAGCAATTCTCAGCCTTGTCTTTATATGACTGGTGAAGAATTGACTTTGTCATGATTGCTGTCCAGTGTTTTTGGTATTGGACTGTTTTCAAATAAAAATAAGAGAAAATAGTACAATGATTGTATTTGTTGTTTACTGAGATTACAATTAGCTATTAACATTTCCATGATTCAAGCCACATCTTCATGCTTGACTGATTTCCAGTTGTGTTCAACAACCAAAACTCCACCTGAAGGTAACAGAATCTAAGAGTTCTCTGTACTTCTAGAAAAATCAAGATACCTTTTCTGAGTGTCAAGATGTATTTAGCTGCCTTCTTTCAAAATGTGAATACTATGTCTAGCAACTACAAGATGTTACCCACTTGGAAAGAACCCTTGTATTTTTACTAATCAGTATCTTTGATTAGTTTGATCCTTTGATCCTTTGCTACACTCATCTTGTGGCAAAAAAAACAAAAACAAAAAAACAAGAGTAGAATTTGAGAATTCTTGGTTTCTGTTCCTGAACTCAGACCAGTAGGAAATACCTTTTTTAGAGAAGAAAACTGTGGCCTTAAGAACTTGATTAGGAGGCAATTCCGAATCAAGATACAGATTCCTTCATTTCCATTTCTTGATCCAATTCTGCAGGTCAGCATACACTCAGAACTAAATCAGAATTTTCTGATTTATTTGTTATAGCTGGTTTCATTTCCATCCATACACAAAACTCCTTCAACTTCCAGGACACTTTTTAGGTCCTGGAAGTTTGCTCCTTTGCTTCCTGTTGTGTTGACATGTTCCATCAGGTAGAGCTTTATGTGTTCTCTTGGAAAAAGGAGGGCATTTTAATCTGCCCATACTGAACAAGGCAGCATGTAGCTATGAATTTTCTATATTTATGTCTGAGAAAGAAGTACCATAGAAGGCTGCAAAATGGCCTTGGAATTTGGCCATATGGTCATTCATACAATTTTTGTCCCAGACTTAAATTCATCTCTTGCAGAAATAAAAATCAGTAGCTGCAGACAGCACCCAGGATCTTATTCCAACAGTTTGTTCCAGGAAGTGTAGAAAATTAAATCAAGTTATAACTGCAGAGGGCATTTAAAGTAGCAATATATAATGATCTAATTAAACAGCTCCAAACTACAATTTTGCCATGATTAACAGATCCCACTTCTGCAAAAGTATGAGTGGACTATGCAGCCAAGTCCTCAGCTTTACATCAACTATCAATATTCTTAATAGTACTTTTTATCACACTTGCCACCACCCTTACCAGTCTATTCTGAATGTTTAGTAAGGCACTCAGCAGAATAGATTCCTTTGGGAGTGAAAAACTTGTTAATATAAGCTAATACTGTTTTTAATGAAGACAGACATGTTAATCTCCAACGACATGACTGTGTCATGGAACAAATTAAGTAAATGAATGTATTCAAATTTGCCCCAGAAGAAGAGGCCAGCTTTTGTTCAGCCAGAGGAGGAGTGTGCCAATCAGTCCCTCCAGGCCAGTCTGAACTCTTTACCGTAATCATTGAGCAATTGTTCACCTTGGTAATCCTATTACTAAATAATCATTTACTACACCCACATTTGGACTACAGCAATAATCTTCTTCAAAAAAATTGTTTATGGGTGTGAGCGGGATTTTCACGCTCTGGTCCTTTGACATCTATATTTCATATATGGGGAAGGAATCCTTCCTGTTAAGCAGCCTACACACATATTAGTGCCTGTGTATGCAATTGTCATGGATGGGTCAATCACAACTCCTTTTGAAGTACAGTCATCATCTACTTTATGAAACTGTCTTTCTCATGGATCATAAGACACCAAATAATTTTCTTAAAATGCTACAGCACAGTAGAAACCCTCAGTATTTCCTACCACCTACATTTTTTACATTCCTGGATGGCTGTCACAAATCTTGTGAGCAAAATATACCACTGAGTATATATTTAAATGTATTTAAACAAATATATATATATACATTTAAATAGTCAGCAACAGAATAGACTGATCCTGTTTAAACCTGCATATTGCTAATATGTGCTAGAAAGACACAGAGTACAGACCAAGAATGAAATACAGGGTGAACCTGATACTCTTTTGTGTGGATTATCTGCACCTGAAAATGTTTTCCATCCGTTAATATTCCGACTCTTCATTTATTTATGAAACCTCCTGCCTACACAGTTCTGTATTACACATGCATGTGTGTGTGCCAGTATGCAGAGCAGTAAGGAGATGTTTTTGTATCAGGTCTGCACCCAATACTGTGTTTGTGGTATGGCCAGCTCAGATGCTTTCCTCCTCCACTCTCAGTGTGGGTGTCCTCTCTGCTGGGCTCCTTTTCAGATACTCCTCCTCGGCCTCCCTTCCCACAGCCTCTCATGATCCCAGCTGAGCACTGCCATGACTGTGTGTGAGTCTGTGTACGAAACAGAGATGTGGAGCTGCACACACTGACAGTAAGAGGGCAGCTTAGCTGGTGGTGGGGAATTGTGCTAGATCCTGCAAAGGAGTGCCCTTTTTCCACACAGAAGTGCTGGATTTGGTAACGCTCCAGTTTCACCCAGGGAGTAGTCGTAGCGTGGATAAAAATGTTAATGGCTGCCCTTGGAAACAATACCTTGCATTTGGTTTCATACTGTCCTTTCAGAAATTGTAAGTTCTTGAAACAGAAAACAAAGAAACTGTGATAAAAATAATAGACACAGAAAGGATTGTTTTTCAAGTTATACTGAGTACATAATGATACTCAGCAGTACTATTATTATTACAAGTTGCTCAAAGTTTCCACTCACAATCACTTTTTACAGAATGCAATGTCCTGGACATTTCAAAATATATTTTGGTCAGACTTGAAGTACAAGGCACCTATAATCTCAACAAGGCATTTTTAACATATCTTATCTGCTTATACCCAAAAATTTCTTGACACTGAGATTCTTTGTAAAGCAAAATACTCTTCTCATCAAGAGGGACCTGACATAAAGAGGTACAGAGAAAATAAATGCTTTGTGGGGTTTTTTCAGCTTTTACATTGACAGGTTTGTTTACCAGTGATGAAGAGCAGTTCACAAAAATTTGCAGAAAATGCTGTGAAAGGTTTGGTATCTGAAAGGCACTACTCAATATAATCAAATGATTACTGTGTTGGAGGAGCTGCACCCTCCTACCAAGAAACAAGCAGCACCAGATCATTAGTCTGCCTGAAGGAGGTGTGTGGAAAGCATAAGGTAAAGCAGTTGATTTTTGGCTGGTGGGAGGTTTGGGGTGGATTGCAGAATGAAGTAGATGAGACACATGAAGCTTTAGAAACCCACTCCATAGATGGAGATGGCAAGCCACACATTAATTGCCTGCCCACACAGCACTGGTGGCAAAGCAGAAACGTGGGTGCTGCAAGTGGGGGTGGCTGAAAATTCTGAAGGATGCGAGATCTTCCCCAGGCTCTGCACACTGGCAAGAAGGGGTTGAAACTGACATGGTTTTGAGGACAGGTGGAAAGAATAGATTGCAGTTAACATATTCTTTAGTCCTGAAATTGTCCCGTGAAATGATGTTCTGTGGCTTAATAAACCAGTGTGGATTTAACCAAAGAATACCTGGTGAGGGATAGCAAACTGGAAATCCAATAACAAGACATTCTTCATATTTGCTTTATATACTGTGGATGATGCAGAAGTATTCTGCATTTCTACAGCCCTTTGTCAGGAAATTTACACTTAAAAAATACCATCAACATCTCAGCAAGAGCTACAGGAATTGGGGAACCATAATAGGACCTCTGGATTTTAATCTATGAATGTTTACTTTTGAGTGGCACAAGATAAAAGAACAAGTTAAAGGAAACAATACTGCAATCAGTGGCACTTAAACTCTTGCATTTAGTTTTGGAGAGATGGCCAAGACCCAGACATGTCAAAATCTTTCATCTAAAGAATCATCTGTGCATTCAGTTCTCTAAGATTTTACAAATACTTGCATTCTGCTTCTTATCACTTTGAGGTCTTCTAAATATCAACATTATAAAGGAGTAGATTCTTTTTTCCTGCAGCACTATTTTCGAGGTGGCAGAAGGGCAACTTCAGAAAGCAGTTTTTCATCCACCACTGTCATAATTTCTGTTGTTTACAACTGCCATAATGATGGATCTAAAATATTTATTTTTTTATGTCTCTAGAATTTTAGCTATTAACAGTCTGACCTATTTTTTACAAGGTCTTTTGAACCTTGTGTATTCTCCACTGCCACAAAACTGAAGTACTTCATAATAATTTCTAATTTTCATCCTAAAATCTCTCTATCATGATAGTATAAAAACCCCTCTGATTTACACATAAAGAATTGAGGTACAAGAACACTAAAAGTAACACAATATTTAGAAAGATTACAATTAAAACCAGCCTTTTTTAGCTAACACACTGGAAGACCTGTACAATTATGCAATTCTCTAGAATTTTTCTTTTCAGGACATGCACATACTGAAACAAGCAATTATTTTTACCTTTCTTTAACTTTGAGGGGTACAACTGGTTTACCTAGTTGGGCAAAAAGCACTAAAAGCAAAATCTAGCAGTGAACTGAGCTGTTTATCTTGATCATGATTTCTTCAGGGTGTGACAGCTCAGGCTGCAGGCCACGTCAGGTATCCTTGGTATCTTACATCCACTAGGAAACAAACTTTCTGGAAAGCTGATCCTCCTTGCATGCAGTGCTATTTCACTGATGGCGTCAGTATCCTCCATTTTGCTGAAAGCTGTTCTGAACACTCCGTGTCCTTGAGAGTTGAAGGAAACTTCTCATGTTTTTTTCTGCCAATATTTGGGGCCTCATCCAAGTCCATTGGATCACACCCCAATCCACACTTGTGTATTCTCGTAGAAAGCTTTTATCTGTTAATTGCTGCCACATCTGTCTCTCTTTAAAATTTATTGTAATAGTTGTTGAGTACCTAATAAAATAAAGCACGTATTGTATTTGTTTCTTTTTTTTATTAAGCTCTAATGACTTACATATTAGCATTATTTTTTTTTCTTTTGGGATAGACCTTTTATTTTTTTCATTTCTACAAAAACCCATTTTCTGGAAAGGCACATGAAAAATTGTCCCACCTTTGTGTTTTACACCCACTTATGCATTTTAAATATTAAAATCTTAATTCATAATGACATCCTTCTGCATTTGGCCAGCTTGATAATGTCTGCTCCCCTTAGCTCTGTGTTAGACTGCTTCCTTTTTTTAGTTATAATTTTTTATTATGACATTTACCTAGTGAAATTAGCCTCAGGGCTTTACTTTTGGGCACTTCAAAATCTCTTCTTTTTTCTTTTCAACTAGCCTAAAATAGACTATGTTCTGCTAGTTGCAGAGGTATTCTCACTTCTGTCATTACCAGAAAGAGGCATTTTAAAACTCTTTCACTATTTACAATCTACAGTTGGAACTTCAGTCAGGAAGATGAAGACTCTTCTCTGGAGTCAAATGTTCTCGGCACCAAAAGCCAAATCAATTCATTTTTAGACCCTTGTCTTTTGACAGACATTTATTCCTATGGCATTCTTCTTATGAAGTCTCTTGGAAATGTGCCCAGGATTATTTTTGTTTATTCGTTCCAAATTCCATTCCACTCATACTAACACAGAATTTTAATCTCTGCCTGTTGGCAGTGAGGGGGTTTATTATAATGCTGGAGAAATATGTTAAAAGAATATTTTTTTTATCCTATCCTTGGAATTTCTGGTCTGCACCGGTAGTTTGAAGAGACATTGTCTTTGCAACTCATGCCAACCTGACCAAGACAGACAACATTTTCTCCCCTGAAGATTAAGTCAGAGAGACTGGAGGAGGGTAGGTTTCTCCTCTCCCTTGATACAGTCAAGCTCCAAAGCGCAAGGAGATCTCAAACTATGCCATGCTCACTTTTTTGTTGAGATGTATGCAAGAGTTGGGACGTTCCATTTTGAAATCAAAGCTTGGTTGTATAGCAAATCTAATTCAGGTTAGCATTCATAAAAGTTTCTTGTGCAGCACCACATGTAAGAACTCAGGCAGTCTGTGCCTTCCACTCCCTCACTTGTTTATGCCAGTTTGTGTCTTGGATCACCTCTGGGCAAAACAGTGCCAAGCTGCTCTGTAAACAAACACAGCTATTACAAGGCTCTTGCACAAAGAAATGAACCCATTGTTTTGCTTGAGTGGTGGCAAACTGCAAATGTGCCTTCAGATCTGGGATTAAGCCATGCCCCAGATGAGGGTGCTGTGCCGTGTGTGGCAGAGCTTCCCCTGGGGCCTCTCTCAGCTGCAGCATCCCCATTAATCCCAGCTGCCTCCAGGGGCACGGGAAAGGATTCATTAAAATTTTAGAACCAACATCTTGAAGCAATTTTGAGCTACCAGCAGGAGCCAGAGAAAGGGGCAGAGCTCTGGCGTGGTGTTCTGTCTACCATCTAATCCTTTTAGGAGGCAAGTTGCTGCAGGCTGAACCAGTTACTACTTTCATGTGGCTTTCCACTTCATCTCACATAAAAACAATTATATTGGGGTTTGATTCTTCACCTGACCTTACCTGACACCTCTCTTGCATCTACCCTTTTTGATGATGAGACATCTGTTATTCAGATGTTTCACTGCATTATTGTTATTACACTAGGCAGACGTATCCCCCTCCCCCACCACAAATAATGGTAAAAGTACAGGACACAAAGTCCATCAGATGAAAAATCTGGTTCTTATTGCTAAGATTAGGCTCTTCTTGATGGATCACACAAATAATGTATTAGACTTCCATAAAGTCCTTCAGCAAGGGCCGTCCACCTGCTAATCTAAGAGCACGGAAGGACCCTACCAGTACCCAGAGACGTGCAGAAAGGGTCTGGGTGTTACAGCTCACCCCATGCAGGGTTCTGATCTGCTGATTTAATTAATGTGATGGTGAAACTTGGTGACAATCTTTCTATTTACAGAAATTTATCAGATATATTTCTCTTTATCATTATCTGTCTTATCTTGTGCCTCTAAGAGAGGCTTAGACCTACTTCTTCATGTTTTATTGACCTGAAGAGATGTGTAGGCACTTTCTCACTTGTGTTATTGAATTCTGGCCCTTCTCCTAATGTGTTCCAGGAAGTGTGCATTCCTCACTGTCAGAAATGTTCAATGAGCATGATTCCTGCCACCTTCACTCAAAGAGGAAGTATTAGGCAGAAATGTTTGTCTTTGTATAAGGAGAAATTATTTTTTTCCATCAGCAAGAACACCTTGTTCTCCTGGAATGTTCAACATGTTAAGGAAACTCAGTCCTTTAAAGGATCTAGATTATGCACAATATAATTAGTCTGCTAAAGAATGGGCCTAGGTAGCATTATTAGCATTTCCCTCTGCTAAGTGGAACAAAATACATAAACTGAGTGTAGCTGTGCCTTAGTTTAGTACACAATATGACAAAGGACAAAGTGTTTGTTTTTATAGTAACTGTTTATTGGATCACTTTCTTATTATTTTCGCTTTCTCTTTAGTATTAAAAGATTTTATTTTGCCTTTAAGAGTATTACAAAAGCTATGACATTTACATAAATGTAAACTCTGCCTCCTCCCTAAAAATGCAGAATAGGTAGGAGGGCTTTTTTTTTAATTTCAACCATGACCTGGTTCACAATATATATGCCTCAGGTCAGAGTCATGAACTACCAAAATCATCTACCTGGAGAATCTTTATTCTCATTACTCAGTGGGTAGTTACCAGGATTCCTCATATGGGCAATCTTAGAGACCCATGGAGCCTTATTTTGTATGTTGTCTTGGAAATTAGATGCTACCTAAAACTGAGGTGGAATTTCATAAATTATGCGTAAATGTAAAAGAGTACAGTTGGGTGCTGAGAATGACAGATCCTTGATTTTCAGAGTATACCTCTTTGATTTACAGAGTATATTCTCTTTTGCTCATTGCTCATGGTTCATTTTTAGCTCAAAATAATTATTTGGCTTAGAACTGTAGAATGGGTAACCTTGATACCTTGATTCTGAACTGTTTCACTTCAGTGTCTGTGGCTTTTTCTAGTTTGTTTGTTGCTTAAGAGATAAGCTTTTTTTTTTTGCCTTTTTTTTTTTGCTAATTGAACTATCCCTGAGTGAGCAAATAAACAGACTCTGTTAAGTTGCTTTCTTGGTTGTCAAACCTGGTGTCAATGTTTTTGGGCAATAGTTTCATAGAATATCATTATTTTTTCAGGCAATCCTGCAACTTATTCAATATATACCTATCACACTGGTTGTGCTGGTTTTTGTTTCTAACTTACAATGGATGCATTTTCCCTCTGTAGAGAAGGATACAAGATGTCTCTAGGGAAAATAGGATTTTTCCATGGATGAGGTGGGCCAGACTGTGAGCAGCAGTGTGGACCATTTCTTTCCTGTTTTGTTTCCCTTTTTGACTGTCTCCTATAAGCTTGGACTAAAGATATGTGCAGGGCCAAGAGTTGGACTCAATGTGTGTCCCTTCTAGCTCGATATGTTCTGTGATTCTGTGCTATGTAGATGAAAAATTATCATAATTATCACTTCTTCATTAAATGGTGCATAACTGTGTCCTGCAAAGGGAAGGACATCAAACTCCCCCGACTGGAATGCTTTTACTTCCTTTTCAAGTACCTCAACCAGGACATGCCAGTTTATTTCAATGGAGATGCCTTCAACAAAAGCAACAAAAGGAGGGCTAAGGAGAGTCACCATCCTGGACGCAGAGAAAACAGTGGAGGAAGAAAGGACTGAAGTGCTTTATACCTTCTTTGCCTCTGTCTTTAACAGTAAAAACAGTTGTGCTCCAATACCCAACCCCCTGAGCTGGAAGACAGAAAGAGGGAGCAGAATGAAGCCCCATAATACAAGTGGGAATAGTCAGCAACCTGCTCCACCACAGACCCACAGAAGTCCATGAGGATGGATGGGGTCCACCCAAGGGTACTGAGGGAGATGGCAGAAGAGCTCACCAGAGACCACTTTCAATCATTTACCATCAAGTCCTGGTCAAGTTACACATAAGTAAATGTGGCACCCATCTAAAGGAAGGGCAGGAAGGAGAATCCAGGGTACGATGATGCTGACCTCAGTGCTGATGACCAAAGAAGGACAAGGAAGCTGGTGAAGGCTCTGGAGCACAAGCCCTGTCAGAAGCAGCTGAGGGAGCCATGGCTTTCAGCCTGGAGAAAAGGAAGCTCATCACTCTGTAAAACTCCCTGAAGGAAGTTGTAACCAGATGGGGGTCAACCTCCTCTCACAAGTACAAAGGCACAAGAGGAAATGCCCTCAATTCACACTGGGCGAGCTTTAGACTGGATATTAGAAACCTTTTTTAATTGAAAGGGATGTCAAACATTGGAACAGGCTAACCAGGGAAGTGCTGAACTCACTATTCCTGGAGGTAGTTAAAAAGGACATGATTTAGGGCTGGACTTGGCAGTGCTGAGTTAACTGTTGGACTTGATGATCTTAGAGCTCTTTTCCAACCTAAATAATTCTATGATTCTATAATTCAGCTGCATCCAGAGGAATATCTTATTCACCTAAAACAAATTTGCATCTAACTTAGGGAAGATATCTTTCACTAGCTTCCACCTTTGACTTTTGGTTTAATTAATCAGTTAAATAAGAACCCCTTTCTATGTCTGCTACCAGCATTGTGAACTTTGGTGCTTCCTTCAGGCAGTTTTACCAGTTCAGCTAAAATAAGTACCTCCAGATCTGGTTCCCTCCAGAAGGACTCCTAAGAAACTAGTACTTCTTTACTTTCAGTAAGTTTTGGAAATAGTATTCTCAAAAGAAAACCAAACAAACTCCAAACAAAAACCAAAACCAAACAAACAAACAAAAAAAGAAACAAAAATAAAAACCCCCACATTTTCTGCTAGAAAACAACAGTTAGTCATTGCATCATCACTAACAATGTTGAAAACACTATCCAAGATAGAAAAAATCCCTCAGTTTGCACATAATTAACACAAAAAAATAATTTCCAAAGGTTTTTCAGCTTTTGTTCACAGTTGACTCTTGTTCTTGTCTGTTTTTTTTACTTTTTCAGTTTAACTATGATATGCTAATCAATGACTCCTGGGTGTATCAAGTTTTAAAAGAATGAATAGAAGATAACAGCAGAGTATGTGATAGAAGACACAAAGAAGGAGTCTAGTGCAAGAAAAGACACTAAAAGGTGTTAGTAGACTGAAAGAGATAAGGGAAGAGTGATTGGAAGTGAAGAAATAGCACATTTGCCTCTGAAAGGAAAACAGAACTCTACAGCTGTATTTGATCATTCAGATTGGAACTTGCTACCCTTGAACTGTGACTTTCTGTCTGGTGAGATCTTACTGTAAATGTATGAACACAGCACCTTTGTCTTATTTCTAGAAGATGTTCTTTCAAGACAGTAATCACAATTCATTAATCAAGTAATCACAAGTGATTAATTATAAAATAAATAAATCAAATATCTATATTTTATACAAGCTAGAGAGGTATAAAATTTTCTGGAATATCAGATTAATTTCACTATATTCTTTGCTTAGCTGCCAAAATATCAGGAAAACATCATTGCTGATGTATTTAAGCATCACATTGCATAGAAGTTATATTTCTAAGATATGTTCTTCATCAGAAAGGTAGGGGAAAAATGTTGTTACACAACCAGTTCTAATGAAGTACCATGCAGAAAGTAAAGTGTTTTCTTAGCTTGGTTTGAACATCACTGCTATGACTTAAAGATAAAATATCATAACAAATCTCACATTAAAAGTCTGATTTCAGATTTAGCTGCTCTTTCAATTATTTAACATAAAGCCACATGGCCTCCTCAAGTTTTAAAAATGGGGTTTTTCCACTAGGAATTCTTCCACCTGATTCTCCCTGACTTTTATCATCTCTCTAACAACACTGCAGGAGCCCCTTTAAGCTCCCAAACTCACTTGATTAACATGTTGCAGGTAAGAAAGAGACATGAATTGAAAGGGAGTGAGTTTCAGAGGGGGGTGCAGGGCACAGGACAGTGATGATGGTGCATCTTTGCACAGCTGTCCTTGCTCCTGTGAGAACACTCACTACACACACAATTTAACAGCCTGCACAGCCAGCCCACAGCCTGCAAGTCTCTGCTTTCTCATTGAAATAACTGCTTATTAAAAACATATTTGAATACTGTATCAGAAAGGATGTTCTATCTCAATTGATATGTTGTAGTACATAGAGAGAGGTAATAGATTTCTTGGAAAATATTTGTAAAACAAGCTGTGAAGTGAAAATAACAAATAATACTGGCTAAAATCCTATCTTTAATATCATCTAACTTCCCCTGCAATTGGTGATGTCACTTTTACAGAAATATAGATTTCGGAGTATTTTAAAATATAGACATCTGGCTCTATCCTGTGACACACTAGCCATTCTGATCTGATCTAGCAAAGCAGGAACTCTCATGCATTCCTAAGCTTCACTGAGTTTTCTTTTGTGCTTAAATTGCACTCTTCAACACTTGATTCGTACCAGAGCTTTCAGCACTCACAAGAGCAGACCAAGTGAACTTAGAACTGGCTCCTCCTACACCTGATAGAACACAGAACAATAGCCAGCTTTGAAATCTTCATACTGCCTTGAACACATTTCAAGTAAAGGTGTGAAAATAGAGATGCCATCTACTATTTGGAAGCACAGAATTGATGGCTGGCTGATCTTTCCTTCCTAAATATTCTCCCTGATCATTTTGTGGAAGATGTAGATGAAAACTCAGACTTGTCATCTCTTAAGCAGCCTCGTGCTGTCCAGATCACAGGCCCCTTTCTGCTCTTCTGTCTGGCTTTGTCCCCATTGAAAACAATGGCAGAAGGAACAATGAGGATAATGCAGTTGGCGTTTTTGCCAGGATATACCAAGAAGACATATGAGGCTCCAGAACTATTAAGAACCCTTGATTTCCATTTTTTAGCAATAGACATAAAGCCGACATAATTTTTGTCATTCACTTAATAGCAGCTGAGAATTCACTATGTTTCATTTGTATGTGACTAAGCATGAAATACTACTTTAAACTTGAGTTAACTTTTAAAATTGCAGAGCTGAAGTCAATTTGTTTTTTCCTGTTATGAAATGTGAAATAATTATTAATCTCACAGTGAAAATGACGCATTACAAAAAAACCCTGAAGGAAAATATCCAACTAGACTAGTAGGATAGAGAAGAGAGGGGAAGCAGGCAGAATCTCAAAATGCTGAACAGCTGCTCAGGGTTATAGCAGGATGGATGGTGGCAGGGCTGGACCTGGAAGCACAGGGAGGATGGAGGGTGGAGGGAAGACAGCACAGCCATCTGTCAGACTCAAGCTGTGCTGGGAACTCCTCAGAGGGTAAAAAGGTTCCCCCCCACTTCCTCCTGCCCCACCCATCAGTCCCAGGACTCTCTCAACTCTGTGGGCAGCTCCTCCTCAGGCTCAAGTGCAGAGTCACAGTTTTGGGTTGAGCTCAAGGACTGGGCATGCTGAGGGCTGCAGTGACCTGAAGGAACATGACTCTGGCTGAGAAGTGCACGGCCAGGTGGAACTATCTGTAATTTTCACACTGACTTGAAGCGACAAAGTGTGCTGGAAGCACTGTGAAAGATGTGGACTGGTTTTTAAGGATACCTTACAAACATTTTCAGTATAATGCCTAGAAATTTTTGCAGTCACTTCACAGTTAATCCAGAGCACCATTGATGAAGACAGTGTATTCACTCTAATGTAACTAATAGCAAAATTTGGTTTCCTGCAGACACATCTCCCATCCATTCATCCTGTTTGCTTCTGCTTCACCCCATCTCCCCTGAAATGATGGATTTTCATTAAATTGAAAACATCTCTCCTCATGGTGTCATCACAAGCACCATAATGTGCGTGTGTTGTATTGCCAAGCATTGCTTAGCAACGGGACCCTGTGTTCTGCCAACTTTCTTTTCATGCTGTCAGGCTGAATTTAACTGAACTTGCTGTGTTGTGTTTCAGAGGACTGACTACATGTCAGTAATGTGACTGATGAATGCTCCAAATATACAAACAAAAACTGGCACTGACCCGCTGTATTTAATAAATAGTGTGAATTTCAAGAAGTCACTTTACATTCACGTTATTCAAAGGCAAATTGTTTACAATCATGATAATTAATCTTGATAAATCCTCATAAAACACTAACCAATTGGAAAGTATAATTAGACACTTTCAGTTTTGAAGCTACATTCAATAGGACTCTATGGCTCAGCCTTCTACAACATCTACCAGTCAAGAGCCACTGTTGTAGTAAAAATCACCAGTCATTTATCACTTAGTTAAATAAAGTGTTGAAAATTTTGAAGGTTTGTATTTGCAAAATCACCTCATCACTTAAAATATTGTCTCTTAAATAAGTTACAAAGAGTTAGAATTAATGGATCTGGAGAATCTGATTATGTGTTCCCACCCCACCATGAGCAGAAGACTTCTCTAGGCAATGCTCAGAACACTGTTAAATTGGATGGAGATGCAGATATCCTGGAGGACACCAGCATTTGTAAAACTGGGCTCGCTGCTCACTGTTTCAGCCTGGTTGAACAGCTCCAGATCTAGCTCACTACCTTTCAGGTTAAATATATTTGAGAAGCCCAAGTTGCTCCTAGCTTAAAATCATATGGTTGACTCTTCTGATAAGATTGCTGATAAATTGACCTGGTATTCTTAGCCCAATTTCATTAGCTGGAGATCTAAAAGTTTGATTATGAAAGGTTTTATCAGAGACATCAAATTAGCATTTATCCATTTCTATATATTATACCTTTAAGTAAGATTTTTTTTGTGTGTTTGTCTATACACCTTTACCTATTCATGGTTATCTACATGCAATCCAGAGCCTTCCAACAATACTAAAGTAAGTAGAGTGTAGAGTGTAGAGTGAGGCTTAATTGCCCAAAGGTAGTGCCTCTGATGAAATGTGGACCTTTATCATATATCCTATATTTTGTATCTCAGGTGTATTAGTCCACCCATAATGTTTGCCTGCTGAAAAGCTTTTCCATCAGCCAGTAAGTATTCTCTGTTAGAAATGCACTCGTGTGATGTAACAGCTTTTAATGCCACTCCTATGCCTCCTTAGAAAGTGGAGGGGAAAAAAAGCAATGTTGATGTTTTCTAGGCTTTAGAAGGTTCCAACTAAAGGCTTGGGTAAATCATGAATGGAAATGGTTCTGCTATGTTTTGGAAAACCCTTGTGCTGTTGCTCATTGCCTGTAGTAGAGGCTCCTTATTCAACTATTCAATTCACCAAGTACTGAGAGCTCCAGGGGACAAAATTCTAGAAACATGATACTGCTGCTGGTGCAGGATTAAAACAGAAATCCATCAAGGAATCAAGAGCTAATGGGAAGATTTTGATCATATAAGAAATTTGTTCTTGCCAGGTAGGTAATTTCTTCCAAAATATTCTTCCAGGGCCTGTATTACTGAAGATTAAGATACAGATATCAGCACTATCATATATGAAATAAATTTGTGCTTTCTTGGGAACATACTGAGACACAAAATAGGAATATGGATAAAGAACTTCTGAGAAATAAAGGTTAGAAACCATCTGCTAGGCTCATTTTACTTTTCAGGCAGGGATGAACCAGTCTGCAAGGAACAAGTTAGGCATGTGAACTATAAACCTTGAAAATCACAATGGAGCTTTGGTAAATTCACAAAAAATTATGCTAAAGTGTTCCTACATTGTTTCATTGTTCCTACATCCTACATTGTTTCAAAATGTGGTAATTTATAATTTTGATAAGACCTTTTCCATCAAGCATCCCTTGTTCACTCTTACCTTGCTGGAGCTTTTTACACAAATATTACCACATATAGGATTTTCTCCTTTTCCAGTTGTCTTATATTTCTCCAAGAGTACTATTCCTGTGGGTTCTGTTTTACTGGAACAAGTTACTATGCTATCAAGTGTAATAATCGTAATGATAATTGTCTAACTGCGGAAAGTCTACTTGTACGTGGAACATATGAGTTGCAATACTTACAAGGGTACAGCGTGTTCAGAGGCAGAAATTATGATCTCATAACATTTCTGACTTCTTGTACAGCCTTACAACTTTCTGAGAATCTAGTATGTTATAAAGTCATACCTGTGTCTCTTCAAAGACTTTTATTCAACTCTTAATATACATGTGTACTTTGCTTGTTGGTTTCTTTTTTTTTCTAATTCTTAGCTACAAAAACTTGAACTATATTCACTGAATTTCATTAGATTTTTATTTAAGACTCCAGTTTAAAGCTTACTTTCAGCTCCTCTTATGCTGCCACCTCATTCTAGCTGTGTTCACATTTCCAACCATGTAGGGTTTGCGCTCACACTTCCAATCATGTAGGGGTTTTGGTAGAAAGATTCTCTAGGCCCCTGAATGCCCTAAATTGCTTCATGTATGTAGCTAGGCTCCTATGTCTCCTGACACTTTAAGCAAGGGAGAATACCCATTTAATGCCAAGAGTGTTGGGAATGCTCCATGGAGCATCCATCACTCACAATGCTGGTAGGCATTGCACTACATTGCATTTCTGAGATGCCTACCACTCTTTCCAGGCTGACTGCAATTGGCCATTTCATTCAGTATTTATTAGGCAGGTACTAAGAGGTAGTGTGGTCAGTTAAGTTCCTGGTCCTTAGGAAATCAGATCAGATATTAAGTAAATCTAGATGTGGACCTGAAGATGACCCCCATATCCCAGGGTTGAACATTCCCAGAGCTTGGTAAAGTCTGGATTCGCTTCTGACATTCACAGCCAGCTCACAGCTTTATAATAAGCTGAAACAAAAACTCAGAGTTTGAATATCTCCTAATTTGGAAACATTTTTGCTTATGCCAAATGTGTGACTCAGACCGTTTCTAGTTAATTCTAGGAGTGGAGAATGTTATCATTTCTTTCACATGGCCATGTGATGTCCAGAGAGAAGCACAGAGACTCTGCTTTTCCTGTAATTGATACATATAGAAATACTTCAAAGCCCAAAAGTAATACAAATGGAATCTAGAGAACAGATAAACCTCGATCAATATTCTTAAATGTTGCTTACAACTGCTGACCTAAGCATATGCCAGCAGGCTAAGAAGCCACTTGCTAATCTGTCTAAAGCTGAATTAAAAAAAAAAGAACATTTTGATTTCATGGTAAACTCTCAGAAAATTAAAAAAAAAAATTGTGTCTGAAAATTTTAGCCTTTCTCTGATACAAATGTATCAGACAAATAGTGACCTAGTTCAACAGTCTCTTACACACATACATGCAAATATCCCTTCCTTTTTCACTCTTTACTAATTTGAATTTAAGGTGAGACCCCTAAACAACTACTCTGCAGTGATGGAAGCACTATCTCAGATAGCTGCAATAAACTAGTTTTTGTACCTATATCCATCTTCTTGCCACACCACTGAGCTTTGAGCCAGCTAATTTACTCTATTTTTCAATGACAAGCAGAGGCTTAGACTTCTGAAGTAAGACTGACTGGAATTTAAAACCTCTGTCAAAGCCTTGGGAACCCAGGCTGGAACTGGGGGCTGCAGTTTGGGTCATAGACTCAGAAGATATTTGGGAACAGACATCTGTA
This sequence comes from Melozone crissalis, assembly GCF_028551555.1. Lineage (NCBI taxonomy): Eukaryota > Metazoa > Chordata > Aves > Passeriformes > Passerellidae > Melozone > Melozone crissalis. Next base: position 51,597,857 of record NW_026535791.1, on the reverse strand, counting down.
CACACATCAAACATTCATAAAATTGAATCAGGGAGCCACAGAAATCATGTCATAGAACCATAGAATGGCAGGGGTTGGAAGGGACCTTAAAGATCATTCAGTTCCAACCCCACCACCAGGGACAGGGATTCCTTCCACCTTCTCCCTACGTGGCTCTGGAAGATGATTTCTCTTGCATGTTGTGCCTGATGGTACATTTATTGAGGTACACACTTGTCCTGCCAGTATTGATCAGGGAGAGGAGAGGAGAGAAGAGAAGAGAAGAGAAGAGAAGAGAAGAGAAGAGAAGAGAAGAGAAGAGAAGAGAAGAGAAGAGAAGAGAAGAGAAGAGACTTAACCTTGAGTTTTGAAAGGAACTCTATGGATGTGGTCTTTTGATCTTTGTACACAGTTAGAGAATATTGAAAAGACAATATTCCAAACTCATCTCTAACCTACTGGGAAGTGTTCACACAGCTTTCTAAGCATAGATTGCCCTTAGCTCCACAAATTCTCCCTGATATGTTCTCCAGGGCTTAGACAACACTTCTTTTAATTCAAAACTTAAAAGTTTACTAAATTTAGTAAATGTATTAAATTTATTAAATTTAATAAATTAAAGTTTATTATGTCTTTCTCTGAAATTCTTTTCCTAGCCTCAAACACTATTGCTTTAACAAGAATTTTTATGGACTCATGATGCATCCATCTGTGGGACAAGCTGGAGTGAGTAATTTTGTTTTGAAAGCACAGAGTAGCTGGTACAGAAAGTCTCCTTTACTGACCCAATTGCATTAACTGAGCCTGTAGGATGGCAGTGGCAGGAAATACATAGAGGATTTTTGTTCTGCTCAGTGGGAATAGACTAACAATATTCTGTGTAAAAACACTATTCATATTTGATGCTGGTCATCTTCTAATGAATGGCATTCAGATATATGCATAAAATAGCTTACTGGCAATTCAACAGTATCAACACTCCTAAACACTGGGTGCACTTACAGCTCAAATAGTCATCAAACACACCCTCAACTGTGTCAGTTTATGAAGGAAAACCACAAAATGTGATGATGTAAGAGCATTTTGCCTTGACTGGCTCTGTACAATCCATGGGAGAGGCACTGCTTAAACTTTTCTTCACAGCTAAATATTTTACTAAGTATTTAAAATTAAGTTTGTGGGGAGAAAAAAATACTACTACTTAAGAATATCCTTATAAGCTGTTTTGGTGTTTGTAGACTTTGCCACACAGTTATATTAAAGCACACATTTACCTGAAACATGGAAGACAGCCAACCTTTTAGGGGAATACATACTTAAGTAATTGGTTTTTTACTGTAAATAAACTTAGAGGACTGCAGCAGCTCCTTTAGCAACTCTTACAGATGTTAGTAGCTTTGTAAACTTTCCTCCAGTGATTAGACTGCTTCAGCAATCTTGCTCATGTGATAATTTTTCTGCATCCTGCTTTATCTAATCCTAAATAGATCCTGATGGCTGAAGTGTTTGTGTATTACCCATGCCTTTTCTCTTTAACATGGTTTTTAGCTGCTGACTGAAGTACAGTGGTCACCTTAAGCTGTTACCTGTTCAAAGCACTTTTCCAAAACAGATTATTTCTACTCTGAGATGCCCAGATCCCCATGTGTAACCACTGGCAGAGGGCCCTGATTCAGAGCATAGTTCTATCATCATGCAGCAGAGAGAGGCACCTGTCTCAGATGAGATAAGCTATATAAGTCTACTGACTCTGTCAGAGAAAATATTTTTCAACTGGCTTTTTGTCTTTTCTTGTGAACAAGAGATAGATTCTTGTGAACAACAGATACATTTTTTTGTCAGTGTGAGGTCAACTGAAATTATACCTAAATGTAGAAAAGGAAAAGTTTCTACTGGACACTTCAAAATAAAAACAGGATTTCAACAAGCTCTTGTAGTATCCCTATGGACAGCATCACATGGATGCTGTTCTGTAGCTTTTTATAGCATGAAGCGTAGGAGTTCTGGAATATGTATGCTTTTAGTAGTCCATTGCCAGGAAGAAGCACTGTACAGTAGAGCTTGGAATAAACCCAAATTAAATTTCTTCAAGAAGTCATGCATAAAAAAATTTATGGCATTACTCTCTTCAAAATTATCATGTATTGATTCATAGAATAAATGCAATTTTCTACATGTACATATAAGCTCAGAATAAAAGTCCAGGGTGGAATTTTACCATTTTACCAACTGGTCTCTTTTGGACTGGTACAATAAACTGGACCTCACATAAATTTGACTCTTTCCAGTCAAAAATTCTGAAAAAAATTGAGTTTTTTAATTTTTAATTTGAACACAAGAGCACGTTTACCTAGTGTAAGAAAATGTAAAGGAAGCATAGGACCACTCCAGTGCTGAGCTACTGAACCTGTTCTGTACACAAACTATTAACAAAATTAAAGACATCTGAAGTTCTTGAAATCAGTGTAAGAAAAAACCCAGTCTATTTAAAAAAGATTTTCAAAATGTGATAGCCTCCAAAGTTTGTGCTAAATCCACTGAATCGCCTCATATTTTCATCACTTTCTCCAAGCCTCAAATTTTAACCGCTTATGTTTTTGCATGAGCCTGGATCATTTTCCTTTAAGACAATGACTGGCGCTGATTTCTGACCTCACTGACATTGGAATAGCTCCGTTTTCTTCAAGTTACTTTTGATCCAGAGTTTATCCTTTAATATATTCCAAAAAGCTCTCACAAAACTGCACTGACTGAATGACTGTTTTCATAACCATGTTCTTTTCTTTTTTTTTTTTTTTTAAGGTAACGTTGGGGTTTTTCTTAACCTGTGCTCTCCTACACTTAACTTCAGCTCAGATCACATGTTTAGGGCCATTTTATAATCTTCTGATCAGTGACAGATTGGTACTGGCACACATCAATACTGTCTGAAAAGGACCTGGTGGCAGAAGCCTCAACAATGATTCTGCAATTCTGCTCATTGTCAAGAGCTCAGCCTCACTCTGCGCACCAGTCACAATCCCAGCTGGTCAAAAACCCCCCATAAATATGGAGATCATAAATATGGATAAACAAGGAGCACCACGCCTCTTTGAGAAAAAGGGCATTCTTCTCTGGATGGGCAGCAGCAGAGCACTGGCTGAGGAGGACAGTGAGCTCAGCAGGGATGAAGCAGCGGATGGTTGTGTCACAGGAAGGAAGGAGAGGCAGAGCGCTGCGTCAGCCCCGCGTGTAGGTGTCGTAGGTGGTGTTGCAGACACAAGTGAGGTCAGAGATGGCTGTGTCGTAGCAGGGGATGACTAAGATGAGTAGGGGAGGAGCTCCCCACTGCAGATGGCTCAGCAGAGAATAAGGACGGCAAGTTTTGATGTTTCTGCGGTGTGTTGCATTTGCTGCAGGAGAAAAAGCCTGGCAGCTCCTGGCAGAGGCCTGTAGGAAATGAATGGAGGGAGGTGTCTTGGAGCGTGGGAGGGGATGTGAGGAGCTGTGGGGGAGCAAGGAGAAAGGAGTCTGAGGCAAGCAACGTGAGTCACAGCACCCACCACGAAGAACGTGAAAAGGCAGTAAGCAAGCCTAAGACTACACATGAATATTCACAGGGAGGAGGTGGGAGAGAGAAGCTGAATGACTAAACTACAAGTGTTCAAGATTTGCCAAATGCAGCGTGCCGTGCCTCAGCCCGAGAATTTTATTTTTTGTCATGAGTTTCAACACCCAGTATCTCATCCTGCCAGCAACTTTCACAGCTGCACGATATTCTCAGAAGGGCTGCCTGGAGCATCCCCATGGAAGCATTTCCACATTTTATTCAATGCAGAGCTCTTTTTGAGTGTTCTCTAACATTGTTCCCATCTGGTGTGTCTGAGAACAGGCTTACTTGCAACAGAAATGCAGTGGTTGGATGGCAAAATGATCATGTGAGAAAACACATCCCTTTTGGTAGCATGGTCAGTGGGCTGTGGTTACCAGGTATGTCCTCACTCACCTGGCAGGAGGCCCTTAGTGGTCCAAAGAGTTTAGAAGACCAAAAGTGATTTTTATTAAAGTTTTGGGGGCTTTTACCATCCTCGTGCTTATTAATCGTCTCAACCAGATGGATGGAAGGTGAAAGCTGTTACAATCTGAATGTTACTGTTGAAGAGGGTTTTGTGAAATGAGCCAGGGCACTCAGCCAAGCTCCAAGTGAAAATGTGTCAGCAGTGCAATTGACACCTGAGCTGTTAATCTTACTTGCCAGTGACTGCAGTGTATTTTGCATCATGGTGTTCTTTCTGCAGTAAAGAAATTTCTGCTGCACAAAAGATCTGTGTACAAAAATACAGAGTTTTCACTGACTTTATTCAAAATCAGAATTTAAATAATAAACATATCTACAGGAACTGCATTTGCTGCAATATGTAGAACAGAAACTCAACATACCATTTGTTTTTACCAGAAAGTAAGAACTATGCCTCCATATTGTAACTTTGCTGAAGCATGAAATCATTATTCTTAAATCACTTTTTTTAAAACTGGTACACTGATCTTTAACAGAATTAAGCTTAATGCTACAGTCCCAGAATCAGGCAGCTGAATGCTTTTCTTTATACAGGAGTCAGATGTACTCCACTGAGTTTACTATGTGAATTGTTAATTAGAGCAGGAATGTGGCACAAGTAATTCAACAGATACCATCCAGCACCAAAACCATGATGTACTGAAGAATCAGGCCAAATATTATGGACAGACCAAATTTTCACAATTATTTTGAAATCTCCAGAAAGAAAAAAAATGTTTGGGACCAAAACCTGATAGGAGTGAATGCAAGAGTTGTTAGAACACAAAAATTCTGTTCATTAAACTAGTATATTTCTGTGGGATTGTATATCATATGTTCTATGCTGACATAACTTTGGCCAATTTTTAAGTATATTAGCCTGCCCAGTCATAATTTAAGAATTATCTCAAAACTATTAGGCATTCATATTTATTTCATCTTATTTGTCAAGACCATTATTGGTTGGTTAAATTTACATGCCTAATCAGTACATAAAAATCACATATCTCTAGTAAATGTAACTAGTAGAGAATGGAAAGGTTTTAATCAAGACTGCCAGCAGCATATCAGTCCTTTATTGATATCTGGCTATTAATAGCTCTGTTAACAGCTCCAGCTGTCAGAGACATTGAGGTTTCCACAGAGTGAATCCATTTGTGGAGATTTAGCAGCATTTATCTCAAATGGCATTCAGTCAGGTCAAGGCTACAGGGCTGTGAGTCCCACACCTCTGCTCCCCTCTTCCCTCTGGCTCTGCTTTGTGCATCCTTGACTGCCCTCACACAAGGGCTTCCCTCACATGGAAGCCAGAACATTGGGAAGGACTGACATGCACTCAGATCTTACTCTGGCATGAATTTGAGATGCAGCCAAAGTGACCTTGGAGCTGGGGCTCATTCACAGTTTCTCAGTACAGGCGCAGTCCCTGTTAGTTTTCCCTTTGATCTTTGGTTTAATCTTATTTTTCTCATTCTTCCACAGGTTTCCTGCTTCATTAAGACATTTTCCCAAATTTTTTCCAGCATATTCATTGTCCCTTGTGGAAATCTACTCTAACACTGTATTTGTTCACCTGTTTGGACTTGCATTTGTACTTGTATTTGATACATGAAGGGACATAGATGGGTTCTTTCTCCTATATGTGTGAGTTTAATAGTTTTTCTTTCTTGTGGATTCCTCTGAGAATCACTCTGCTTTTTCAAGATTAAATCACGCTCTGAATAATGATCAAAACTTTCTATTTGGAGAATTTCTGCATGATTGAGGAATGTGTGCATTTCTGAGTTCTCAGTCCTGCTATTCAGCTCCATACTCTTCTTTCCTCCCTCTCCAAGGGTCCTTCCTCTCCTGGAGCCATCCCATTTTTTCACTCACATTGCAGAACTTTCAAAATCCTTATCATGGGAGGAAATCTGGGAGTTGAGAGTGTATTGCTCTGCAGCATGTACAAAATACACACTGGTTTGTTCACCAAGGGAACTAATTTGGAATGAGCTTGGTACCAGGATGGATCTTAGAACAGCATTTTCTTTCCAGCAGAAATCTCACTGGTGCATATTACAGTAAAATCTCAGCCACTCTGCTTAGGTTCACCACAAATTTTAGTTAAGTTCCTTTTTATTTTCAGTGAAACCTGTGTCAATATGATTTTCACATTCTCCAAGAGGTGTATTGCAGAAATATGCAAGGTAGAAGTTAGGCAACATAGTTACCAGTGTAATTTGCAAGGCACAAACATTGCAATTGCACACACACAAATACAGATGTACACACATGCACACAGAGACACACAGGGCCTAAACACAAACCAACATTATTGACTCCATAAACTCTGGGCTGAGAATAGTTGACACAGAAAGAAACAAGGCATAAAAAGTTCTCTGATAGTGCTCCTGTATTGCAAAGAGAGCTTCTGCTGTCTCCCCTCTGATTCCCCAAAAAGTGCCTGCATTTTTCCAGATTATTTTAGTGAGCATCAACAGCACAACCCTTGGTGGATTGCTCTAGGCATTAGCTTTGTCACAGAGGTTATTCTCCAACGTCAGGACTTCCTGAGAAAATCTCTTGCCTGAATTCATCAGAGCTCCCTCTACAGCTGCAGCTCTTCAAGGAAGACACCATTTACAGATGTGTGGTCACAGGGCCTCAGACCCCACTGAAAGAAATTAGGCACAGCAGTAAACCACGAGTAACACTGATATTCTCATAGCTAATTCAGATTGCAATGTGGAGACACCACGAGGAATACAAGATGTATATCTGGTTGGGTAAGACCCTGCCATCTTCAGGGTATTTCAGGATTGAGAAAATATGAAAACAATCCTGAACCCTCAAATAAAGATATTATGTTTCCTAACATGAAAACAATACAGATAAGAATAAATTTCTATATATAGCGAGTTCTATATTTCTAATTTTCAGTCCATTCAAACAACAGGGTCAGTCTTAGCCTAATACCTGTAAAATAGGTTTTGCATATCAAGGCCACGTTGGACAGGGAATTAAGCAACCTGCTCTACTGGAAGGTGTCCTTGCACATGAGCAGTTAGAACTGGGTGATTTTTAAGGTCCCTTCTAACCTAAACCATTCTATGAGTCTGTGAGCTTGCAAATGTGAGAACTTTTTTTTTGTTAGTATTATTTATTATTATTTTTTAAAGAAAAAAAATAGGAAAACAGGAAAATTTTGTGGACTTTCTAGACTTCTGCAAAACATGACTGGATTATTCAAGTAAAATCTTCTCCCCCAAGGATTAAGAGAAAGAGGTTTTTGTTAAAAGAGAGAAAAAATAAAAAGAAATATGAAAATGAACTGCCAGGATGTGAAGAAAAAAAATAGAGGGTGAATGGTGTCTTGAATTTTTCACTTCTTTCCTGCTCCTCCAGTAACATTTTACATGCACAGTAGGGAAATTGCCTGGCTAGAGCAAAACAGTTTCCAAGAAGATCCTTGGGACAGCCCTTAGGACCCTGCAGGCCTCCTTGCTGGCAATGTTTTACCATCCTGGTGTTCAAGTAGCCTAACAGGGAAATATATTTGTTCACTGCAGCTTTGTACCGTTTCTTGGCTGCAAGTTATTGAGTTAAATCTCCTTCATCCTTTAATTTAAACTCTTATTGTTTGCAGTTCTCACTGTTCTAAATGTTCTAAATGTTCTCAGTGTTTGCAGCTTTGGCACTGCTTGTACCAAATTGCACCATAAGGACAATAAAGTCATGTTTTGTGAAATTACAAGGCACTTTTATTTTTGCCTATCAGCTGAAGTCCTGCTGTAGTATCCACAAACCACACAGAGCAAATACTTACCTGATGGCAAACCCTTCACTCTTGCAACCCCAGGGGCTGAAATAATCTGTGTCTTTCAATCTAAAGATCCACAACATTCAGGATTTGTGAGATCACACAGGTAAAATGCCTACTATAGACTATACCTCTTCTACAGCCAAAAATATCTTCAGAGCACAGCCAAAAACCAAAATTCTCACTCTTCCTTAAAACAGGTGTAAAATACATTCTTCATGCTGAGTCCTGGCAGCAAAAACAGTGTTCAGGATGTCTTGATAGCTTCTATTCCCTTGCTTGCAGATTTTTGGCACACTTTCCTTCCCTTATTCTCACAGCTGTTGTGTAGAAAACAAACAGTAGTCATTTGAAAATGGTGTTATTCAGCTCTCTCAAGGCTAATGTCTGCCATCCACTTCTAAATTTCTCAAAGGTACACGTCAGTCTCATGCCACCTCTGCCTAGACTGCAGATGGGAGCAATTCTTTCCTAGAAAAGCATCCTCAGTACAAAGTTTTTCACTTACAATAATATGTGGTAAGGAGGGTTTCCCAGATTAAAAAAAAAAAAAAGAAAGAATGATTGTAGCAATTACATTCTCATCCTTAACCATACAAAGGAAATATTTTTGTTCTCACTGGATTCCTAGAAAGTTCCTCATCCTAGTATTAGGAAGTTTTCTTGTGCATCCAGTGTTCACATTAGTAAATCTACCTATCTGGTCATGCAGAATAACAGGGAATAAACCTTTTATTCCACACTCTGTGGAAAGCAGAAATTAAGCCCTTGTATTTCCTTTCACACAGGGAAAAACGCTAGTCATGGAAAGCCATCAAGAATTCCCTGAGGACATGCAAACTTCAGAGCCTTTCTGGTAATGCTGCACATGCTCACCTCAACAGGCCCTTGATCAGCAGGGTGGGCTGCAAGTTTCCACGTGGATAATTAATCTCTTAATGGTGGATGGAGATACTATTACCTGGTGACAAAGCTGAGAATGCAGAGAGCTAACTAATGATTGTTGATTGTTTAGGGATATTAAGTAAAATAAATAAATAAATAAAAAACCTTGCTTCAGAATTTAAGCGCAAGAGTGTGGAAGAACAATTATGCAACTTTCTAAAGAGTATTTCCATCCCATTTTTTTGGCTAATTTCCCCTAATTTCTAATAGACCATGTACTTTGGAAGCAATTCCACAGGACTGAGGCTGAGAAGTATAGAATGTATATACTCCTGTTGCTGAAATTTTGGAAGAATTTGTAATATGAGGAAGCAGTGGCCTAAAGTGAACAAGAGCCATGTACTTCTGATTCATGACAGTTTGTTCAAAATTTTTCCTTTAAAGAATCTGTGTAAGACATAAATCTCTTTGTGCTGTCAATTTTGAGAACAGAATTTGAGTTATATTTGCATGAGTAAATCTACATTGTTTTCAGAGAATACCCACAGTGCACCTGAGTTTTTACTTCTTTGGAACTTGCATAGACTTCTAGAATTTGCTTTGTTGGTCTAAACACAAGCATCTGATGGCACCCAAGATATCCAATGTAGTCCTGCCTAACCTCCTGCCTTGTCTGCCAGATCAGATTGAGATGGGAATTTCACAGGCCCTGTAGCTTCCATCCCCAAATGGCACTATATCCCACGCTTAGGACCTTGCCAGACTGCCATGTTTAGAAAAAGAAGGTACAGAACACAAAAAGTCACGTATTTTTATTTAGTTTTCTATTTGTAATTTAAATATAAATAACTACATAAGGAAATAGGGTGGAGAAGAAACACAGTCAGAATCTGTATTGTATTTAATTTTTTTAAAAGCATTAATACCCGTCCTGCTTACCATTAAATAAAGAGCTGATAACAACAGGAATTATTATGCCAGTAGGGTATCATCAAGCCTGAAGGCTATTTCTGGTGCCACTAAAGTGGCAAGAACCACCTCTGCCCTTAAAGGCCACCTGCTTTCAGTTTTAGATTGTTTTAATCCTTCTGGAACATGCCAGCATAGTACTCCATGGGAATAAAACATTTGCTTCGGTTCTGCCTAAAGGTGAGATTGAAACCATTTGCTTTTAAACCTCATGCTGTCGTTTATAATTAATGGTATGACCCTGACTACAGAGCTTGAAAGGAGTATATAAATTTTCAACTGCAGTTCTTGTTTTGTTGTTTGGCAACTAGCCAGTTTCTTAAGCTTTTATCTTTGAATACAAAAGGTTATTTCTAGAGATTGAGTGCTTCATTTATTTTCAGTACTTTTCTTATTTTCATCTGCTAGGAACAGCAGTGGATAGACTTTTGCTCTTTCAGGCTGTTTATTAAGGCAGTGTCCCCCAAATCAGAGTAGGGAGATCCATTTTCCTTCACGAAGAATTTGCACCAGCAGCTTTTCTGCCATCTTACATTCTTTCTTTTAAATAGTTGGTCTGCCAAAGCATTGCCATTTTGCCAGAAATGCAAAGGGCCATTTCTTTCATGGTAGATGTACCAGCACATGAAAACAATGGCCTTGTCACTCTGAAAGTCACAGATCTAAAGGAAATTAAGGGCCTGTACCCATACCGTAAATATGAGCTATGCAATTAAAGTAACACTGGGTGGTTGGAAGGAATTGCCCTGTAATTAGATTATTGTAATATGTGTTTGAACATGCTGAACTGAGCTGAAAAAAAATACACATGGGGCACAAGCCTATGCTCCTGGAAATCGCTGGAAGTTTAACTACCCAATTCCCTGGAAGGCAGAATTGATCCTTACTTTTTAACTTTTGTTTACAAACATTATATTGTCCACAAATTATTGCATATATTTCTCAACATCAGCATTCTCTCAAATGGAACAGGATTCTTGAATACTCCCAGATGGTAAGCTATTAACACAAGAAACTTTTTTTCCCTCTATGGCTCATTCCTTTCTCTCCATAAATGTAGATGTCACAAAGGGGAAAGGCATGGACTTGTAGTTTTAGGGCTGCATTGTTGTTCCCTATGCCTAGCTGGTAGACCTGTAATTTAAAAGAACAGGAATGATTTCAAATCATTCCTGTTCTTTCAAAGAAAGCAACAGCATGTACAGTCAGGATCACATTGCCCTGAACACAGCCTTTTCCCCCAACTCACAAACAATGGCACCACCAGCTACAACTTCTAGGAAACGAGACAAACATCATGGGAAAAATTAATATCTTCTATTCATTTTCTTTTGGATGACTCCATTAAAATTTAAAGCTACAGTTCCTTTCTAAGGAATATAAAATTACTGAAGACACCAGAATAGACCTTATTTTCCACATGGAAAAAAAAACACATGGAAGATGAGCAGAACTATTTGAACTAGACACCTGTATTAAGCCTTCCGAATTTTAAATTAAGACAAAATGCTGAGGCCTTAGTGAAAGTGAAAGACCTGTTTATCTTTAGACTCATCTTGCCACTTGCATGCAAAAAGATGAAACAGGCTGCAGAGAGGAAGGAACAGTTTTGGTTTTTTCATCTCTATGCATGCCAATCACTGCATTTGTACAAGACACCACACAGATCACAATAAGATAGCAGAAATACTTCTACAGACCCCCTGACTTTGCCATGTTGGCTTTTATTCCCAAAGGTCTTCCAAACCAGCAATTTCTCTTTTATTTCTGGAAACAGAGAGCAATGGGATAATTGTTTCCTTCCATAAAGAAGGATGTGATTGCTGTCCTGTCTCCACCAGCAAGGAAGGTCTTGTCCCTTTTTCAGCAAGAATTCAATTCAGTTGAGAATCATGAGCCTTCACAGACATATCCCAGGAAACATATGACACAAGTATAAACTTTTTAAATTAATTTCATGAGAGGGGGAAAAACTACCCTCTCATTTATTAAAATAAAGATAAAGAGGGCGATCTTAAATGTCATGCTTAGGTATTTTCAAATAATTTGACAGAAATAAATTAATGTTATTCTCTAATTTTTGCATAGCCAGGGGCCTTCCAACTCACTATTAAGCTTGAAAAAATATATCAAAAATTTGCTATTATTATCTTGGTTGCCCTAGGGGGAAAAAAAAGTAAAGGGGAAGTAATTAGTTATTATACATGTGTGCATGTCATTAGATGTTTAGTGTAATATGTAAACTCTGTCTGCTAATTTCACTGGAGTGGTCAAAGATAAACATGTAGGGCCAGAAGTTACACATAATTTCTTTCTCTCTTAGAGATCAAAGTTTCAATGTGTTTTGAATGTAAAGGCTCCACATATTTTCCTAGAGTTTTATGCATATTAGCCCAAAATATCACTTTTATCAATAGAGTCATATTTTCACAGGTTTATTAGTTATATGCTCATGGACTCATATCTTCTTATGATTAGCATCACAAAAAGGTAGGAAAAAAAAGCAAAAGCTTTGGCCCATGAAACAGAAAACAAATTATATGGAATTTGTTTTATCAATCTTAAAGTGGAAACCCAACAACTAAGTAGTGAAAGTCAAGCATGAAGTATGATCCAAACAGTAGTATTATTCAGTTGCTTATAGATTCATTTAAATCCAAAAGCTGAGATAGAATTCTTCTCATTTCCATAGTGGGGCAAAAAAAATCGTGTAAGGTTGAAACCCACATCTGAAGAAAAAGAAAGCAAATAAAGCATGTTACCAACATCTTTTCATATTTCAAAGCACTAGCATTTATATTTCTTTTTATTAAATCCCTGTCACAGGTTCATTTTGAGGAGTCCTTACAACACATTCATTATTTCTACTCACAGAAATCATTATTTCCCAGGTCTGTACAAATTGCTGTCAATAAAGCAAGTCAATAAAATAGCTTCATTTTGCCAAGTATTTGGTAGTCAACATTGAAAAAAGTGTTTAGTTTGATGCTCGCTTTGTAAGATGTCTTCTGATGGATTCATTCTCAAGTCAGGGCATGCTTTGGTGGTCAAGGTTAACTTTCTCTTCACTTTCAATTCATTTGCTTTGACAATTGTTAGTGTTCATTAAATCCTTTTTTACAACATGAGAAAGAGAGTTATTCACAGTGTTATCCAAAGAGAAGTCCTGTCTCCCTTTCCAAGGACCAATATTCCTGCTTTCTAAGCAATGGGAGCCTTTTGCAGGCTTAAACATCCCAGATTCAAGCTCAGGGTCACTCTATTCAGAATATCCCCAGCTTGCTCATGCTCTTCTCAGGATGATATTTTCTTGCTTTTTCTGCAGATGTGAAGGGGGAACAATCAGGCAAGAGAAAGTTGTATATTAAGCATGGGGCAATGAAGGAAGAGAACAAGATGGGGGAGAAGAGATGGAGAAATGAAGCAAATAGCCTAAATTTAAAGTAATAGTGTGTTTTTCATTGGACTAACTGTACAGTGCCTTAGTACTGTCAACTAAACAAGCAACTGGCAAAATATCTCTATGTATCCTTCTAAAAAAATTTTAAACTCTTGAATTTTCTTCTGACACACCCTAGTTATATTTCCTCTTTTTTTTCTTTTTTTTTTTTTTTCTTATTAGACTGGAGGAGAGGGTATAGGAAAGCAGCTTGTAATTACTCCACTGGATTATTTTTCTTAAGATCAAGTCTTTTCTCAGCAGAATGAAATATAGTCATGATATCTCATCACAGTCTCTATCCCTATCACAGTGAATAATCTCATTATATTCTGTACCCAATTTCCTTTCATGACAGATCCTCAGCTTATGCCACTTGGTATAATTCTGTGGAAGGATCAGACCTATGTCTATATTAGATTTCTAAGTGTCCTATAGAAGAAATAGTACCGATTTATAGCATCTTGAAGTAGGTGTTATCAATTTAAAGATTAAAAAACGTATCACATTTAATTGTAGTTTCACATCTATCACAACAATGTAACTTCTGTCACTTCAAGTAAGTCTTCTGATTAGCATCAATACGAATTAAATGAAAATCAGACCAACACTTGTAGATATGTGGGACTTCAGCTGCATTGGTCATTCTACTGCTGTGCTCAAACACATTTTCACATATACCATGTAGTACATTTATATTTGAGGATCTCAGTGCACTTTATGAAGACTAATGGATGACACTTCACAACAAGTGTATCAAGTAAGGATTACTGCTACTGTTATTTTTCATCTATTTGAAGGTTACAGTGGATTGGGGTTTATTGATTGATGTGATATATGGCTTTTTGTGTTGAGCTCAGAAATGGAATGGGTGCCTTTGTTGCCAGTTGATGTGTTTAAGGAACAGCAAGAAGGCATTCTGTATTCTCCTTTCTCTTTTCTATATTTAAACAAGAAATAATGGTGACATGCTCCGTTACCATGCACATGAGAATACCATAGAAACACTAGGAATATTTTTTAATGTGTTTCTTTCATACCTAATTTCTATCACCCCTCCCATGATATCTACATTCTTCCCTTGTTTTTCTGTTAGGTCCCACACAGTATCCACAGCATCTGAACATGCCTCAGCAGCAGCACATGGCTGTACTCTCAACAGCATCATTCATGTAAGAGTTACGGTCCTTGTCAGCCTGAAGACATGAAGAAATAGAAATTTTTTAGCCCAGCTCCTCTATGGATTTTGTAGTGGTTTGACAACAAGGCATAAGTTTAATAACATATCTGTATTAAACGGGCACTGACAGAATTGCAGGACCAAAGCTTACCATAATGGTAGTTATGGAAACATCATCTGTCAGCTGTGAGCACAATTCCCAGTTTCCTCTTAAGCACAACGATTTCAGCTGGCCCAATGCACATGTCAAAGCCAGCAGCTTTTGAAAACGTGACACCATTTCCTTCACAGCGCTTTCCTTTGCAAATGAATAGGTTCAGCATGTCATAAAAAGCTATTGCTTCCATCAGGGAAGGGATGACAAGTCAGCTCAGGCTGTATCATAGTTTTAGCACAAGTGTTGGCCTGACCCTCTGCTCAGTCATCTTAAGGCAACAGGCACCACCCGAGCCCACACACTTTGAGTGGTGATGCAACACATGCATGGCATGATCAGACTTCACATGGCAATTTCTTGCCATGGAGAGTGACTATGGAGAGTGACTTCTCATATCTGCATGGAGTTTGTAATAAATCCAGCATACCATGTGTTTGAAAATGCAAAATTGGCATAGAAATTAATAGGAGAGTTCTCTCCATGCAGGATCAAGTTTCTTTTGTAAACTCAGTGTTGTAAACCCACACAGCCGCTTGTTTGCTCATCCTTTTTCCCAGTCGGATGAGGAAGAGAACAGGAAAAACAAAAGCAGGAAAACTTGTGGGCTGAGATGAAGAAATAAATGGAGCAAATAAATGGGGTAGAAATAAGTGATGCAAAGGCAATTTCTCATTGTCTTCTCTGACAAGATCACTGCTCAAGCTCTGAGCAGTGACTACATCCCATACCAACCACTCTCCACCATTTTTATGACTGAGCACAAGGTTTTATAGCATGGAGTATCCCTTCAGTTAATTCAGATCAGCTGTCCTGGCTGCCTTTCTTCCCAGTTTGTGCACATCCCCAGCTTCCTGCAGAGGCAGAGTGGGAAAAAGACAAGTTGATGCCATGCAAGTACTGCTCAGCAACAGCTAAAATGTTGGTATGTTAGTTGTTTGGGATTTAGTCAGAAATCCCAAACACAGCACCATATGAGCTGATGGGAGGAAAACCGCTCCACCCCAGAGAGACCCAGACCCAGCACACTAGGCTGTTGGAATAAAAAAATCATGCATGCAATAAATTACAAATAACAAAGAAAGATAATAGTCTGAAATGTCTTTGCTCTTGCCCAAAGTAACAGGCCATCTACCTAATCAGCACCTGCACTAGATCTCACAGTAGTTTTTTTCTGTAATAATACTAGCACCCACCTAAACTGCTGATCCTCTCTTAATTTTCTGCTGTGTTTCCCTTTGTCTTTTGAGAAACAACTGGAAAACCTCTTCATCCTTGATTTAGGGGATATCTCAGTCCCACTACTACAATGATGCTAGAATAAATTGAACGTTAAGAAGAATGTGTAGTAAGCCAAACCCTATTTACTTCAGTAGAATTTTTCTCAGTCTAATGCCCTGCTGTTAGTTAGACATGACCATGGCCTTACATTGTTAGATTTTCTGGAATTTTATACTATAAGAAATTGCTTGCTGGTAATCAGGAATCCAATTTTTTTAAGAAAAGAGGGAATAAATATACTACTTCTGCTTCATGGGAGCAACACAACTTCTGGTAATTTAATCACATATGTTAGAATAACATCCCAGTTTAGAGAATGAAGCTTTAAATATTTTGACCATATTACAGATATTCATTAGCCTTTGCATACAGTGGTTTAGGACATTGGGATAATTTACCAGGTAATCCAACAATGTTCCCCAACAATCTCAAAATAATTTATCCATATGACCCCATTGCCAATATCTGGACTTTTTAGGTTAAGGACTCCCTGAACATGGCAATGCCCTTCTGTCTTGTAGTGTGGCTATTTGTATGTCGAGCTTGATGCATTATAAGCCAGAAACACTGAAAATTTGTCTTACCTCTCCAGAGTATTAGTTTGTCTTCAGATAAATAGGAAACTAAATTCCACAGAACTGTTAAATTGGTAAATTCTGCACTAAAATAACTGAATATTTCCTGAATCCATTTAAGTTTGACTATGATTCATTAATTCTTTACTCAAGTCCTTCCATTTGCCATTTCCTTAGCTTTGTGGGAGTTTGAGGAGAAAAAACAAATGCTGCACTTGCAGTTCTATTAACCTTTCTATATATTGCCTCAAAAGAAGTGCCCTTTCTGAATTCACCAAAGACTTCATGACCCCAGCAAGGATGGATAGTATCTTATTTATGGAAGTCCTGAGAATTCATCAGTCAATGTCATTTTCACGAGGTCTAACTCAAATGCTTCTTTTCACAATGAGAGGAGTTCAGAGAATTTCCAAGCAGAAGAAGACTTCTAAAAGTTCATGTTTTCAAGGGGAAGAGACAATCTCAGGGAATGGTCACTGGCACAATTCTTTGTGCCAAGAACTCCCAGGTTCACACAGTCAGCAGCAATGGAAAGCAATGAGGCTTGGGACAAGGAACTGCTTGTTTGAAAATGGAAGTTGGCTTCTGCATAGCCACCGCCATCTTCACAAAATTTAGTGTGTTAATTTAATTTAATTTAAATCCAGGAAAGGGTGTTTATTGGTGCTTAGTGCTTCCCATACCTAGACAATGTAGCTGATGACAGTGACTTTGTTTGCCTGCAGGATTGTTTCTATCACCCTAATTCAAGCCTTTACAAGGTAATAGAGTTTTCTTAACAGTTCCACATAATATTGCTGTTATAGTTTAATTTGTACAATGCAGCTACAGCCCAACCAATGGTGCTCTGGACATATAGCCAGGTTCTCAAAATCTCATTAAAAAGCTTGGTATTTTGACTTTTAGACCATTTGCAAGACTAAAATTATTTTTGTGCTTTATATATTGGTGAGGATCCATGTTTGAATCATTTGAGTGAGATTCTTGAATAACCAATTAGTCTAGTGTACTTTCCAACACTCCTGTTGACTATTATGGGCTTTTTGTGGCCATAAAAAATTCACCTTGGGAATCCTTATGGAAAGAGCTTTTGCTTTTTTTAAGGACATGGTTTCTTCACAGTTTCTACAGTACGTAAGGAATCTAGTTTTAGAAGGGAGTGATGGATTTTGGGTGCAATTTTCCAAGCAGGGTAGTTCTCAGGATATTTTATTGCAAGATTCACAATAAATAACATTTTTCCAAAGTTGCAGCTGCTGGAATGGAGACCTTTAGGACTGCACAAGAATCTCAGCTTTCATTTTAAATAAATGACTTCCTAGAAATCATGATTACTGGAAAAATGGGAAACTGGAGGCATTTTACTTCTCATGATTTACGTAAACAAAAGAAAATACAAAATATAAGGCATTCATTTGTTTAAATGTTCAGCTCTTTAATCCTACCTATTACTTTTTTCAAGAGTGACTAATGATTTTTAATTTGGACAATTAGTAACACTTCTTATTTTCAAAACTAGGGTTTTGAATGTCAGAAGTTATTTAGGCACCACATTTATGCACATTCAGTATCAGATTTTTTTTGTATCTGGGTTACCTTGGCAAAATTCCTCTTTTTGCTATTAATTTACATGGAAGGCTAGTCTGAAAACACTGAAACCTTAGGACACTCCTGTGCTGTTTTGTCACATTATTCATTTTTAACCCCTGAATCCTCCATCCAAGTCCTTACCTATGGGAAGAGTCACAGATCAAAGGGTCATTGTACTCTGAGAAAATTGACACCCTTTGATCATTTGGCAGTTGTTTTTCTCAGGCAGTGCGGGCCATCCTCCCCCTCTCCCGCATTCCTCCTCACACACATGCAGCTTATTCCAAGCAGATGTTAGCTAGTCCATCTGCCACTTTGATTCTCAAATGACTTTCAGAACCATAGCTGCTCTGTATAAGCCAGCCACCTTTGAGGCTCTCTTCATGTTCGCTTCTTTCTACTGAATGTTTTCATCCTTGTCCACTTCCGATATCCCACACGCCTCCATCTCGTCCTTCTGCTTTCCTTCTTTATCTTCCTGTCGTCTGTATCTTTTCTAAACTGCTCTCTTTTTTTTCCACTCCCTATTTATTCTCATTTAAGAAAATGCTGAGCAAGAAGGCAGCTTAACATTTGGTAATTGTAGATAAGGACAGAGAGATTAAGTGATTTGCCCAAGGCCACACAGAAATTCTGTGGCAGAAAGGTGAATTGATTTTAGGTCTCTATGACTCAACAGACTCATAAAAGAAGTCTTATTTGAAGGATATATTTTAAACATCAAGTCAAAGTTTGAGTCCAAATGAAAACAGCTCCGATTACAGGGCTGCTTTTATCTGCAGTTTCATCTTAGCACACAGGCTGTGTCTAGACTTCCCAGGTGGGGCATGCTGCAGTGCCTGACTCACAGGCCAGGCTTTGCCTTCCTTGGGTCTCATTTACAGCCTGGCTGAGCTGCACACCCAGCCCCATCAGCTGAGGGCTGCAATATAGATGTGCACATAGAGGGTGAGTATAACAACTCATGTTGTCTGAGAGCTGTCTCTGAAAAATACAAGGTTCTCAAGGATTTGGTCCCTGCCCTGTCAATCTAATTATTGAAACACAATTTTCCTTTTTTTTAACAAAGAAATTATTTTTTGGAATATAATCATTCATTGGTGTTAGAGACAAACCACCACTTTACCCAAGATTTCATTGGTATGGCTTCCAGGTAGAGAGTAGGTGTTTGCTAGTATCAAATTTCTTAATGGAGTGATAAACAAAGTTGTTTACTTACACACTTCAAACCAGAGTATAATGTTGCTTTCTGCTCTACTCCAAGCTGTAATGTCATTATCCTTGGCACAGAGCTACTAGATAATTTTGTCAGCCTCTCTGCAAGAATTAGCTCTGCAATAGTATTGCATTCTGGGGGCTAAGCCAGGGTAACTTTGGCATGCCACAGGGTAACTCTGTTTTGCAGTCAGAGAAAGTCCTCTTAGAAAAACAACAACAACACAAGTTTATGATTCACTTTCAGACTTTGTTCGCCTAAATGACTTGTTTGTGCACTATAGAGGAAAACAAGAGATTCCAGAAACTCGCACACACAGCATGTCCTTGTTTATGCCTTTTAATTATATAATACATGCACACATAAATATGTTAAGAAGGGCCAGGTGATCTTTCAGTGAGGCTTTTCACGTTAACTGTCTTTTACACTGAAGAAGAACAGCCTGCTGTAAATGAAGATTTAGTATCTGAATTTAGTTTTAAACTGTGCAACAGAGGGAAAGTGTGCAGGTTTTGGAGTTTTCTTTTTATTTTTAAATCCTGAAACTTGATCTGAACTTGAAGCATGATTACAAATATGAGTTGTTCAGGGGAAAGAATAAGAAAGGTTGGGAATTCAAGACATTTTTTTTTCCTCAGTAGTGCCTAGTACAATGAAACTGTAGAGCTTACCAATGTTTAAAAAATAGTTTAAATGTCTGTTTATCTCCAAATTCTTACCTAATATGTCAAGAAAGCCTCCGGTTTGCATGAAGGAGTCCTAGAAATCTGTGTATCCTTTTTTAATTCAGATCAGTCTTTCATTGTATTCATTCTCCCTCTGTCATATCTCCCCGCTGTATGAGGTTTTAATGAACAATATCCATTCACTCACAGAGACTGGGTACAGGAAAAGATAATTGATGATGTAGAGAAGACTGAAATCCAGACTAAGAAATTGGAAACTTTGAACCCTGCCAAATTGCAAATTCATTATGATACTTCCAGTGAAATCAAAGAAATTTTGATTGGAAAGAACAATAGAATTTTCTTGGTAGTGTTCCATCTAGGGATGGGTAAAATTCACATGGTTGTTTATATTACGGTAGCACCCAAAAGTTCCAAATCACAAAGGAAATTGTTTCCTATCCTCAAACACTGATAATCTGATAAAGTAAAGTCTTAGAACATGTTAAGGATGCGTTAAGAGCTCTTCAGGGGCTTTTACAGAAATAAAATATAAGTGAAAAAGAAGATATTATTGAAGATCAGTATAAAGGAACAGTAGAAGTACAAATATAGAGTTTTCATGGAAGGCTTTACAGAAGCTGAGGGCACAATAAGCAACAGGAAACAAGAGAGGCAAGAGAAAGAGTTCAGGTAGGACCTGGAGTGGGCAGAGGAACGCATCACTGCATTAATGATGCAAGTAACAGCTAGTTTCACCCTTATCACAAAAAAAAACAAACCAAAAAACAACAAAAACAATAAAACAATAACCCAAAAAAAAGGATATAGTAAACAAGTAAAAAAACATTTAATTTTAATGAAGGGATAGGAGCAGAGGATGGAACAGAGAAGTAACAGGTTACCAAATATACTGGATGTACTCATGTGGGCAAACGCTGTTGAAGTGCACACAAGAATGCAGAAGAAATGAGGTAAAGATGTTTACTGATCTGTTAGAAAAGTCCTGAAGAACTCATAAGAGTCAGAAGTCACTCCAAAGAAGTGAAATAAGGACCGAAAATAATGCATCGCTGAGGAGAAATGAAAGGAATCTTGAGGGAAATGTGTCAGTTACATTGCTTTAACATATCTGAAACATCAAAATACATTATTGAACAGCTTATTTGTATGGATTTAAAAATTATCAAGCGTTAAACCATCATAATTTGTCAGTAATGCACTAACATAATTTTCTTAACCAGAACAACTGGCCTATTGAATAAGGAAGAAATTCAGAATTAATTAGAGAAGGCATTATTTGTGATTTATCTTGTCTTGAACTTCCAACTCCTCTACATGGAGAAAACTGGAAAATTTGGCTTTTATTAAATCCATGTCATACGATTGGTACACACTGCTTGGGAAGAAAACAGACTTTTAGGCAGTTACAAATTGTTTCCGAGATAAATAATTGTCTAGAGGGTCTGGAAATAGTTCCCTCCTCTACATGTTCTGATCTTAGTTACAATCAATATTTTTAAAGTACTGGTTTGGGGAGGTGGCTGAATTTCTTCTGTCATCATTTTTACTGTCTAGGAAAGTAGTTCTAATGTATACTCTGTCTTACCAGAAAAAAAAAGCTCAGCTGCTTGAAAGATCTGAAAAACAAGATCATGGACAGGCACAGAGGGTCTTCTTCCAGATACTTTCATAGGTAGCTATTTCTCATCAGTGGTTAATGAAAACATAGGCACTTAGGAGAATGACTTTTCTAAGCATCTAAATTGCAGATGTTTAATTCAGGAAAGCTGGACTCAATCCCTTGATAATGAAATTGAATACTTCTAGATGTCTTGGTTATTCTCAAAAGTAAGAGTTACTAAGCAGTTGGAAGAATAGAAGTTGAATGATCTAAATTAATTACCAAAATTACTTCAAATTGGTAGATGATATGCAGTAAATACAAGTGTACAGATTGCTCTGAGGAAACACAACTTGATTCTGCAAATAAGAAATATGTCTAATTGCCATGCTGCAAGTAGAAAAAAAAAGTGAATCATAAATTGAATTTATTACTCCTGCAGAAAAGGCAGCCCTTATTCTGATTTTAATGACTATAAGCATTTAATAACTACTTAGACAAACATCTTTCAGGGAGTGTTTGGGTATTTGCTGCTCCATAGGGGGATGCTAAAAGACTTGTTGAGATCATTTTGACTACTCCTTTGATACAGTAAATACACTAAAAGAAATAGAGGACATAAATCAAAAGCTTTATTATTCACATTTGATAGATGGAAAATCAAGCTATATAAATGGAGAGTAACCTACACGTGGCAATGTAGAATGTCTATGGCAGCAAGCCAGGGATGGGATGCAAATCTGCTAAGACACAGTCTGGAATTTAACCACAAAGCTATCTTTTCTCTGGCCTTTGTATTCAATTTAGACAAATTCAAATGTCTGGGTGTTTATCCAAAGCCTATCAGGAGTATTCTTCTTCCCCCTCAGACTAAATCCCTTTGCACAACCAGCCTGGCTCCCCCTCCTGAGGGAATTCCTAGCAAGTTGTGTCTGCTCTCTCACATCCACCATGTCATTTTTAAAGCTTGGTGAGGACTCTGACTGCCCTGCCAGATCTGTCTCCCTCACAGGTTCCTGTGTGATCATGGAGAAATCACTTTGGGTTTCGGACAGCATCAGCCCCAAGGTGCATTTTGGGTCAGCTGGGAGGGTGAGGGGGCAGCTGAGGGCACGGGCACGGGCAGGCAGGGACCCCAGTGTCCAGAACATGCTCTGCTCATGTTACAAAAAGGCTCTATGAGATTTAAAGTCTGCGTCTGTCAGAAACTCCCTGTTCAGACAAAAGCTAACCCAGTTATGTAAGGAGGTGTTAAATGTACATGGAAAAATTATGCTTTTCCAAGAAGCCAGGCAGTGATTACATTTTCTAAATCTGCAGTCATTTTCCAGTAACAAATAAATAATCAAAGACAGCACATTCTGTGAAAAAATAACAATGTTGAACTAAAGGAAGTAATTGCCATTTCAAATCAATAAAATGTAGTTCCTTGTATTTTCATGTTAAATAAAAACAAACACTTGCCCAGGGAAAGCAGCAGCTAAGCTGTTTGTTTTTATATTCACTTGGATCCTCAGATCTCTTCCAGGCAGACTTGTGGATAAACAGGTTTGTTTATGAAAAATCTGCTCATTACTGCATCAGTTCTATCTATGGAGTCTTGGTTTCGGATGAAGCCGCTCTAAAGACATTTGTTTGCTTAAAATTAGGGGGTGCAAAGCCTAACAGATAAAACCAGAGGGCTACAGTGTCACAAGTGGGGTTCTTGAGTAATTATTTCAAAGCTGTAGACTCATCTTGAAGCAATTCTACTTTAAAATCAACCCGACAAGAAAAGTCAATAAACATTAAATATGTAAACCCTTTTTGTCTTTCTATTTCCTGTTGTATTTGACACTATTCCAAATGAAGGTTGCTATCGTTGTTTACACAGGGTTCCTGAGAACTGGTGATGACTACCTCTAAATAACACTCTGCCTCCCACCTGTTTTCAAAAAAATTCATCTGTTCCAGGGCACACAATTCCTCTGTAATGCTGCCTTTCCTCTGCCTCACTTTTGTGTGAGACAGTGCTTAATTTAACTATTTTAATTAGTTTCTAGGACTGCATTCATCTCTGAGAACATGCTGCCCCAATGCTTCCAGGTAAATACTAAAACGTGTTTTGCATAATGGTTCTGTATTTTTATTTCCGTCATCTCAATAAGGAAGTTAATTGGGCGGGAGGGGAGAGACTTGGCAGACAATAGTACACAGCCATCTTCACCCAACTGACAACTGTGTTAATAGGCTTTTTAAAAAATGTGTTACACATCACCAACTTGACATAGAACAGCTGTGTCCAGACAGAGAACACTAAAAAATACCACCTGGTAAATGATATATTCTTTATGGATAACAGCTAGTCTTTGGAAGACCAGAGATGTTACTTTTTCTGCTTTGTTGAAGATTGATGGCCACCTATTGAATGGGAATGTACTTTTAAATTGGAAAGCATCTTATTCAGCTAATGAATACCTTTATCCTCATGAACAGCCTAGGCAGAATTACAAGTCAGAGGGTGTTCTTCAGCTACTGCGGCTCTCTGCACTGCCAGTACAGTTTGGGGGCATTGTTTGGGGTTTTTTTCCTTCAGTGGGTTCCATCTGATAAGCAAACATTTCCTTTTTCCAAGTGGACTAATGCAAATTATCCTTTCTCTGTGGGGAGTTGGTCATCAGTCATAGTGACAAGGAACAAAATGGTCAAAATATTGCTGAAAGGCAATGTGAAGTTGATCTGAAACACAAAGGGTCTGATGATTTCCGATGAATGTCTTCTCTTCATAACAGGATACATACAGATTTTCATTCATGACAATTTGGTTTGGTAGACTGCAGTGAGCAACCTCGATGCAAAAAGAGGTTAAGCTGAAACCCCATTTTATGAAACCGGCAGTCATGTGCTGACACTGAGCAGCAGCTAGTCACAGCCAAATGTCCTTTGGTTCTGCAGCCTACACAGAATTCTCTTTTCTTATGCATAATATGGTTCCTATTATTATTTCCCTCTTTCCTCTTGCACTCATATTTCCCCAGACTAGGGCAGCACACTATTATTTCCCCCCTTTTGCCTTTGTCTGTACAGTTCCTATTGTATTGACTGCCTGGAGCGTCTTTCTTCTTACCTTCCTTCAACATGGGCTGCAAAGCAGCATGCTGTTTGGGCTTTCTTTTCACTATTCATGGGTGAATTTGCATGCTTTGTAGTGCAAACTTTAATTGGAAAGCACTGTCCTTTTTTTAAATGGCAAGTGTGAAAGAGAATCTATTTTCAATGCACTATTTCTCCCCGTTTTAGAGTCAGGAGTGTTTTTCTAGTGACAGCTCATGGTCCATTAAGCAGCACCTAAATGTTCTCCTATTTACTTCTCATTCTGAAAATGGAGGAAGGAAATAATACTCAGAAGAATAATTTTTCTTCCTTGAACTCCAAGATTTGCCAGTTTCCCTAGGGGTACTTTTTTCTGTTGGGAGTAAATATATTGCATGATACAGAGCCCAGATCCTTAATAACAATAACTAGCAATTCTTTTAATTAATTTTCAAGTAAAATCATATTTATAAATATCCAGCTTGTAAAGGACAAGGCTGATGCTGAACTGACATTAGAGACACACTATTAGCTAGTATAGGGTCACAATGTAGTCACTACAGGCCTTGAAATTATATTTCTATGTTTGCATGTGAGAGAGCATGAAAATGGAATGCTTTGAAGATCTAAGATTGCAAAGACACCCATTCCAGCACTTATACTGACTTTGCATTCTTTAGTGAAATAGCACGGCCTTCTCTTAGGATGCACTGTATTTTCTGGTCCATATTAAAAGGGTCTGTTTTTCTGTCTGCTGATTAAGAAGCCTGTAGTGCATAAAGGCTCCAGGTAGCAAATACAGCCTTGCTTTTCAAGACAACCAGAATGATTTGGATCAAATAAAGACCAATTCAAGAGCAACTAGGCCTTATAACTTACCTGTGTTGTCCTGGAAAATAGCAAAAAATAGGGTGGGAAATGTGGTTTTATGTGGAAACGTGGGCATATCCATAGATAATGGGACATTTGTCCATAACAGTATAAAGAGAGATTGTGATCTGAGATTGGTGGCAGCCCAGGTGCGGGCACAACCTGTGCAAAGAGATGAAGTTGCCACAGTGATCAGACCCCTTGCCCCAGACACTGCTCCTAGCAGCAGCGCATTCTCCAGCAGCCATTCCCAACAACAGCCCCCATCCCACTGCCACTGCTCCTGACCTTGCTGGAATTCAGTCATGAGGCTTGCCCAGACCATGATTGGCAGGGCTACATCATACAATAATAGGAAATTTCTCTCCTAGTTCATTAAGGAAAATCTGGGATCTGTGATGTCTACTCTAGTCCACCAATACACACGTGTAAATAGTTGAGGTACATCATCTTTCAATTCTAACTATTTCCTTTTCAAAAATTTAAAAAAAAATAATTTGGCTCTTTAACTTCACTCAGCATAGGCCACTGAAGGTGGTTTCCAAGTGGCACAGCTGCAACTGTCTCCTACCTTTTGCAGTGGCTCATTTTCCTGCTCAGCTGTGCTCCCTAGAGAAAAGACTGGATGCAGTGTGGCTGATGGGAATCAGCCATGGGCCACACCTCTGGACACAGCCACTTCTGCCCTGCCTGTTTCCACCAGGCCCACTGGGAAGCAAAGATCGTTCTTCTTGTGCAAACAAACCTGCAGGAGTAAACACCATATCCTTGGCTCATCGTGCTTGTGAGTCACTCCTTGGTGACGGGTGGTGGTTTCAAGTGTGGGATTGTAGCAACTGCTTTGCTTTTCTTCCATGAAAAGAAAATAACTACCATACTTAGCATTCTCAAAGCTCTGTGCAAGCTAATCCTTGCGACTTTCCCATGTGGTAAGCAAGTATAATTAAACATATTTCAAAATATGTGGAAGCCAGGACATGAAAGGGTAAATCATCTACTCAGGACCTAAAGGTAAGTAAGGATTTGAATTCAGAAGTACCTTATATCAGGCAAGTTGGTAATGGACTAGGCAAACTTCTTAAGGCCTTTCTCCATCAACTAGTTAAAATAAGACTGTTAAAATAGTAAGAGTAGTAAAGGCTGTGGATCCAATTGAAGCTGCAAAAACAATGCATGCTTTCACTTTAGGGGATGTTTGGGTCCAGAACATAGAGCCCTGTATAGAGCCCAGCTTTATGTCTTGCTCTGATTTTATGGTAAAATGCTGTTAAAATTTACAGAGAACTAAATGTAAGGAAACCATATCAAACATCTTACAATTTTCTTCATTCTGCTCTTGCTTCATTTGTCATACTGGTTCAAAAGGACAACCATTGTCCTCCACCTCTTGCCTCACATCTCCTTCCTTGTTATATCCTCCACTGTTAAAAATTTCTCCCAGCTACTTAACCTTTTCCCTTCTCTAAGAAACCCTTTCTCAACATCACCCACCTCCTTTAAGTCACTTAAGTAATCCCATATGTACCTATTTGCTCCTCTCACGATGTTCCCACTAGGGAAACACTCAACCTCTTCACTGCCTGAGGCATCTTGTCAGGGTATCTTTCCGCTTGCATTCCTACAAGTAAGGCCAAATTGTCTAGGGAAAGAAGGGGAGGGGGACTGTCAGTCTTGTCTGGAATTGTTATGAGAGGGAGTTGGGAAAGGCAAAGCAGACCCTACTGCCTCCTAGGACAAACTGGTGTGGCTTTACTTTTGCCAGGGAAAAGGCAGGTGAAGTTGATAAAGAAACACTTGGCAATCTTGACCCATTTTAAATTAAAACTGATCATACCTGGTTTTGCCGCGTGATTCTACATAAGGATGTCCTTCCATTTCAGAATCAGAGGAGATAGTTTTGACCTTACAACTATTTTGCGCAGTTTTGTTCACATATTTAAAACCAAAGTAGATTCATTTAAATTTAGAATATGCATGCACAGTAATCTTGAGAAATTGTAATACATAGGAAGCCTAAGGAAACACCATGCAAATGTTAAAAGTCATTTTAAGATTACACAGCATTTCACTGAATGTTTTGGAGTTTCTCCCTTTTGTGATATACTTAAGAATGACCACTTCCTTCTTTGGAGGGCCAAAATATATAAGTTATTTTTACAAAAAGCATGTATATATGTGCTTGCATGCATGATTCTGCATCTGCATCTACATGTGTCTTTTTCTGTGTGGGGAGATAGATATGCAAGACATTTGTGGAAATCATCCTGCTTTCAAAGTCTACATTGTTAGTATTGAATAATTCCTTCTAGAAACCTCTCCTTCAAAAAGAGTGAAGTAATTTATCTTTCAGCAAAGCTTTTTCAGTTTTCTTATTTAATTATGAAATTGAAACATTTGTCCTTCCAGATACGATCCTGGCAAGAAATATGTGTTCACTAGTTCCCAGGCAAGCACCCTAAGCCTGAATCAACAAATGGGCTTGGAAGGAATGATTGCTGAGGAAAGGTCGATGTATCTTTGATAGCTGGATTACTGGTTTAGACCTAGCTGAGTGTGTCAGCCACTGAATGAAATACCTGATTGCCGAAGCAGCTGTTTTCATTGCCACTACATTTAATTTTCTTGAAACATTGCTAAGAAAAAACCAGATTCTGGGCACTGTCATAATTTACACTGTTCCAAGGAAACAGTACTAATGATGTTCACTTTCATTCTTTTCAATGTTTTTTCTCTTTTTCAGTAATGTCCGCATCAATAGTTAATTTGGCCTAGGTTTGCAAGGTCTTGCACATGGAAAACCAAACAGGTTGAAGAAAATACTTCTGAGAAGTTATAATTCAGAAGAAATTAACTTCTCAACTATATCTGTGAACTATTTCTCATTAAGAAAAGAATGACATTCTAAATGTGAAAATCTCAGACTCCAGACACACGTATCTGAACCTCAATAGTGGACAACTGCTCCAGGAAGAGATCTAGGGGTGCCTGTGAAGAGGTCACTGGGAATATCTTGAGCACATCAGCCCAATCATCCAACACACAGCTGAGCTGAGCTGCAGAGTGCCTGGCTATTACACCACAGTGTGAGCCAGGGGGATGCCCATGGCCCAGGCACCTGTGGCAGCAGAAACAGGCAACACTGAGAGACAGGACACTGAGACAGAGCAGAAAGTTACAGAGGGACACACACAGGGCCCACGACTGCTTCCACAGTCAATGGTTTGAATACAGCCCCTGGTCTGAATCAGCTCACTGAGGAACAACAGCAGATTCCCTTTGAAGGAATCAGCATGGAGAGAGAAAGAAAGATGGAGGGCTGGGAGAGTGGGAAGGGAGAGCGTCAGGAATGCCACAGTGATAAGCAGAAAGTGGCAATGAACCGGCTATGAGAGCATGGAAGGGAGCTGGGAGCAAGTGAGACTGCTTTTTTTTAAGTAATTAAGACTCAGAAAAGTTAAGAAAAATAAAAACAAGTGACTGGCCAAGTTTCAAGGCATTATTTTAAGCTCGCTATCAGATGTAGGTTATTCAAATAGTTCAAAGTTTCTTGCTCTGCCCCCAAGGTCACTCCCTGAATCTGCAGGCTGCTCCATTCAGAGGGCCAATTTTAATTCTCCAGATATCAAGTTTGTAGTGAACTTTTCATAGTAAGGGCTGTTTAATTGCAACATATCAGTAACAGATAAGCACCTACACAGATATTGCCATGCTTACAGCACTGTGCAAGAGTTAACTTATTGTGTTAAGTATTATTACCTCCATTTTGCACATGAGGGCATTGGGCAGAGACAGGAAATACCACACCCAAGATGACAAAGTTCAAAGGGATCAGAAGCCTTCTGACCATACTACCTTTGCATTTTAGAGATCTGTTTACTAAAAATACGGAACATTTTTATTTGTGAAAGATGAAGATTAATAATTTACCTGGGCCATTAGACCCTTTGAACCTGGTGTACAGTAACATGCATTGTGAGTGTTTGAATGCTTTGCAGAGAATTGACAAAGTTGGAATTGGCACACGATGTCTCAGGCCACGACAGAGCCAGGACACCCAACTGGCAAAGGCACAGAGATGTTGGGGATAACTCAGGGGGTGCTAAAGGCAGGCAGAAAACTTCAGTAAACTGCGGCTCCTGTCCCAAGTAGCAATGGTGATTGCAGGCTGCGTCACTCATCACTCGGTGATCTGTACCATGGAGGCTTAGCTGGGCCTGTCTGCTGGGCAAAGAGGATTATGAGCTTAAATGTGTAACACCCTTTTGCTTTCTTCTTCCACCTTTTTACTGAAATGCATGCAGAAGCCAGTAAAATATCTATTTCCTGTTACCTGTGTTAAAAGAGCACTTGCACTGTGCATTGACTGCATTGAAACAAACTGCTTTATTTCATTACCACATGCTTCTCCATCAATAAATCACATTTTAGATCAAAAGAACGAGGTTGTCTTCTGTTTTCTAATTTATCTAGTTTCCTCAGGCTTGCTTTCCTGAAGTCTTAAAGGACTTCAATACTGTAAATGATTTGAATACTATTCACTCTTCAGGAGGCCAATATATTCTAGTCACACAAGGACTTCTGATGTGTATATATATATTAGTTTGTGCATATGTGCAACAAATGACCCTGCAAATGCCATTTTTATTATGGAAGGTAAAACTCTAGCTTTTTTCTTCATTACTTCATTTTTTCATTATATTGAAAGCCTGATTTCAGTAAATGTTTAGCTACTTCTCTTCAGAAATCCCAGCTTCCTACAGCTTGAAATTGGCCACCTCACCTGAATTCAGCTCCCCCAAATCTGTCTGTTTGAAGCCATTCTTAAGTCCTAGGTACTTTCTAAAATCACTACCTTTTAATAGACCTTCTTGAATAGTCAAGGTTATGTTCCTTGCCCTCCAAACCCCACAGAACAGATGTGGCAGAAATTTTTATTATATTGTATTGTGAGCATTTGCATCAGGCTCACTTGTTCTCTATTCTCTATGTATTTTTTTTCTCTCTTCCTGTTTATTTCTAAGGCTTATAAACATAGAGGTGAATGCTGACTCTTTGTATTCTAGCTTTAGTAAACCAGCACTGACATGTTGCTGAATCTACCTTGTGATGAGTCTGATACCACGATAGTGAGATAATCATTCAAATCATTCTTTATGCATCACAAAATAGAAAGAGGTCCTAGTGTATAGTGTAAGAAAATGGGTGGGAGGGAAAGAAAACCTCTTCCAGGCTCCAAAGTGTCTCAGCTATGACTTTGAAGAAGCACATGAGACTGAAGCTAACCTTTAGCAATGGCCCTTCTGCAGCAGCACTTGTCTGTCTCCATATTTCATCCTACGCAGTAAATGGTGAGTTTGTGACTACAACTTACCAACACCTTGTGAGCTGCTGTGGGATTCTGGAGCTCTAAGCAGACCAGCCTCAGATGGAGGTGAAGTTCATACTGTGCTTTGGAAATTATAGGTGCTGGCTAGTACTAAGTTTAGGAGACTGGTTCTCATGGGAGATTTTTGATGTTTACATGTCTGCACATCCTCACAAAGGGCCTCTCTCAGTATAAAACCAGACTATTACTGGTTACAAACCAGAGGTTTACAAGTAGAACTCGATGAATATTGAAGCAAATGTTTGTTTGCAGATGGTGATCAGATGGAAAAAGTAAAAAAGAGTACAAAGTTGTTACCTGAATCTTTACCAAAAAAGTGAAATAACATCTACACTAAGAGAATTGTGGTGCATGACCACCTCTGATGATCGACTGCCACAGTCACCTGAACATTTTAGTTTTACAGATTATTTCAGTGGAAACAATGGAAATGTATCCATGTTCATAATCTTTTCCTCTATGCTTGATTTTTAAACTTAATTCACAGTGGAAGGAAATATGCCTCATAAACAAAAATAATCATGTAATTAGTATCTCTTTTATTATAAAGAAAAATTTATTGAAGTAATTATATCTTTTCCATCAGATACCCCTAATTACTTAATATTCTGTGTTTTTAAAATGATACCCAGCCCCTTTACCAGGTTTCTGCTTATGATATGCCAGCAAATATGAAAATATGTAAATGTCAGTTGTTCAGTGGATATAAGTGAGTAAACTCTCTAATACCCACACAGAGAAGTTGCTGGTTTTAATGAGCTATGTACATGATTGAAGGATGCTGTCTGAAAACAATGAAATTCTTAAGCATTAGCAACAGCATGTTGATGTCCTGTACTAGTTACACATGTTTGCTGTTGTAGATGACAGCCTCCTTTCACCCTGGAAAAAAGTGATCTTGAATTGAGGGGATTTACATGCAAAAGGAAAAATATGTTAGCTTTTAGTTTTTCCACCTATATTGGCAGATATTTTAGTGGACTTGCACTGATGTTTGTACAAATGTTTATCTTCCAAAAGCAGCTGAAGAACTGAGTAATCTTTGCTCAAGAAGTTGGTCTGAAAGAGATATGGTGTTAAAGAAGAGCATTAATGAAACTGTATGAAAATTTAAAAAATAATGGATGAGTGCCAAAAGATTTGGCTCCTAATTTTGACTTTTCAATTCAAGCAGATTAGATGAAGGTTAATTTTATGCCTTTCAAAAAAAAAAAAAAAGTATTTTTTTTAAGTACTTGAACAGCTTGAATGTACCATAATTTCTATTCTACATCTCTGCAGACAATTTAAATTTTAGCAAAAAAATATTTCCTGTTCTCAAGTAAGGTGGCTCAGGAGAGTATGTGAAAACAGAAATTAACCAAGATTTCGGTGATTCTGGTGAATACAGGGGTCCTTGCACATGAACATAAAAAACATGAAGAAATGCTATGAATGAACCCTATTATGACTCTCTATGAATAGTGTACATGCTGCAATTACTGTTACATATTTTCATCTGAACTATTAATATAATTTAATTCACTCAAATTGGTCTACTTTCATGCACAGATTATCAGTGTCAAATGTCCTTTTCATTTCAGAGAACTTTGGTTGTGACAAATCTATACAAATACAAAATCAGATTTTCAATACTAAGGCAACCTTTATGGAATTGGCCATTTTTCAGAGAACAGCTTCTGTACCAGCACTCACAGAGATTTAAAACATGAAACAAGAACCCTTCAAGTCTCTTGAATGTATATTTCAAGGCTTGGGCTGAAGGTGCCCAACCTCTTGTGCAACAGAGGATCTCAAGTGAGGAAAAGGCTGGAAACAAATGCAATTAGCATTTGCTATTCAGATGGAAGTGTTGCTAAGTGAATGCAGCTTGTGGATGCTGAGTTCTTGAGGAGCAGCAGTGAAAGCACAGGACTCCGAGGCCACAGAAGGAAATTAATGCCTTTGCTTTATTTGTGGATACTTGCAAATGAGAGAAAAAAAAAATCCACATAGCAGATCACCATAGTCCAGCAAAGCAAGACTTACTAAATATAATGCAAGGGTCCACATAAATAACAGCCATAAGAAATGAGGAATTAGTATAAAATATGCAAGACAGTATCCTGCTGCAGGTATTCTCCTGTTCCCACATGTCTGCTACATACCATAGCTGCAAAATATGTCTCTCTATTTCCATGAACCCACTCATAAAGGTTTTTGCTTTGCTGATTTTTCAAGCTAATGATAGTCAAGGCACTTGGGAGAAAGATTTATGTCAGTGATGCACAGGTTCAGCAAATTTTCAAAGAGTTCTGCTGTGCAATTAATCATCTTTTCTCCATTACAATTTGTAAGTGCCAAGCATATACGCAAAACTGTTTTTATAATATAGTTATCATGGGTACATAAGTAGTATATGAATCATGTGTAAAAAAAATACAGAGTGGTAGCTACCACATGGATTTGTAAATCTTTCTTTACATAAGACAGTCCCCCAAAAATTGTGGAGGCTGTCACATTTAACAGTCATCATTTTTATGACACTACTTTAAGCAGATCTGCATATCTGCTCTATCTGTGCTTCCCAGGCAGCTTCATCTACAATAATGTATATTTAGTTTTTGGGGTTTTTAGAGGGAAACATTCCAAGTTAAAAGAACCAAAATAACCTTTTCTCCCCTTTTAGGGAGAGGCATTCTTATAGTCCAAGCCCCAAAAGCAGACTTTTGAGTGATGTAGATGCTTGGGTCCACCTAAGCCATCTGCCTGCCTCTGTTGGTCTCTCTTTTAAATACCCTCAGAGTCAAGCTCCTTGTTGCTCTACATCAGTATAGGCTCAGAATGCAGTTCCCTATGAAATATATGAATAAGTAAAACTGCAGCCTGGATATCACAGCAGTCACAGAGGAATTCCAGGGGAAGCAGACTCATCTCCAAAGGTGTTGGTGCTGTGAATGTTCACATCTTACTCTGTTCTCATCACTTTCCCTCGTCAAGGGTTTCTGTGAGAACCATGCTAATTTTAGAAGCCACACCCTCAATAACTTGTTGCAATCCTTCATGCAGTTTCTTTTTTTGAACTCAAGAAAAAAATATCTGGATTATTAGTGTTTATTATGCCAATAACTTTTGGAAGTCAGTTTTATAATGTGTATACTACAACATTCCATTAAGATCAAAGAAAACAAACCACTCTAATTGGGTTTTGAGATCAAATACTCCAAGTTTTACATTCACTGAGCTACATGTGGCTTAAATTATCTATATGGACAATCCTGGACTGCATATTTTGTCCTATACAGTAAATAGAGAACATGTGGTTTGGAATGTGTCTACTGTATGTGCTAGTGCTCATAGTAACCAACAGGATCACTGAAATGCACTGTCAAGAGCCTAATAAAAATTGATTGTGATTTCCAGACTCAGACCTCATGTGGACAGACAACAATTCATTGGGGTCTGTGGGTGCTAAAAGCAATGTTGAACCTTTTATGTGAGGCTTCAAACACAAGTAGACAAAGAATCAACATAGCACAGGGCAAATTGTTGCCTCCATCCTTAATGTATTAAATTACTCTGAAGTACATGAGCAGAACAGGTATGTTATATCTGTGTGTGTGTGTGTGTACCTGCATGGATAAACTCAAAAAGTGTAACTGAACTGACCAAAGCAACTGACAGAACTGACCAAAGCAAATACCCAACCACTTTCAATGGTTTGGAATGTGCTGCAGTGTTAGTTTCACTTAAAA
The DNA here is from genome assembly GCF_028551555.1 of Melozone crissalis. NCBI lineage: Eukaryota > Metazoa > Chordata > Aves > Passeriformes > Passerellidae > Melozone > Melozone crissalis. Next base: position 51,563,400 of record NW_026535791.1, on the reverse strand, counting down.
CTGCAGAATTGCACACCTCTTTGCTTTAGTCTTTTGTTTTTTGTTTTTGTACAAGAAATAGTGTTCACACCTAGATATAGATGGGGTTTTATATTAATGCCAATATAATAAATTGATAGTATTCATTTTTCTTTTTTTTTTCTTTAGCTCTTTTTGTTCCTTCAGAAACATATCAATTTGGCCACAATTTTGCAAGTCATTTTGAAGTCCTCCAAATGAGTGATATTTCAAATACTACACGAAATTGTTGATTATTCAAGTAAAACAGAATGTAAATCCTGGCACAGAGGGAATATATGAGTGCATTTAACTGGTTTTCTCACTTTCCAAGACTTTTGACACCAATAAACCTGAAGGCACACTTGCTAGAGAGCTGTCACTAGCTTGTCTCACAGTAACAACCTTCACAGCTGACTACAGTGAAATCTTTTGTCAGAGCTTCTACTGACATGTGTTTCTTGATGCTGCACTGTTTAGAAAGAAGTGTAACAGCAACAGAAAGGCTTGGGATATTTTTGAAGAGGGAATGCAGAGAGGGATACACAGCTGTAACTGGACATCTGCTAGTGCAGCAGGGTAATGCTAATGTGAGAGATGAAGTCCTCATTTTCATGGTGAATTATGCATGAATTAACCATACAACCAGCAATGCAAAAGGACAAAATAATATCCTAGGTCATGCTATCCATTCTGTGACATGAAAATTAAAAGGAAAAAAAAAAAAGAAAAAATAAAAAAAGGCAAACAAAAGGCCACAAAAACAAACCAAGACCAGAAAATCTGTGAAATCTTTCCTGGAAAGAGCTTATTTTTCATGTATTCTTATTTCTGAGCTAGCAAAAACCTGGCAAATAGCAATTTTCCAGTACTTTGTGCAATTTGAGTTGGAGGAGGATACTGTGTAGGAGGTTGGTATGTTTAAAAGAACTGCAGATACACTCACCAGCAAGCAGGCTTGGTTTTTCAGAATGATCACTCTGAATATCTGCTGGTTTCAGTAGTGATGAAGGTGAAATATCTGAGTACCCTACAAACAGCTGAACACTTTGTGCCCTTGGACCTGAACCAAGACAGCACTTCAGCTTTCCAGCAAAGCCCCAGGGATTCACCTGGAGAGGTGAAAAGAGGACTCACCTGGAGAGAAGAGAACTGACCAAATCAAATGCTCAGCCACTTTCAATAGTTAGGGATGTGCTGCTTGGCTGCAGGGTTAGTTTCAGTTAATTCAACCTGCTGGTGGCTTGTCCCCCCAGCTGACAAGACTGGGATAAATCGCCCTCTCAAGCCATGTGAAAGCACAAGAGTCAATAAAGGATTTCAAGATGGAAAGGAAATGGTAGTTGTTTTCTGTGACTGTATTAGTGGTGCCAGATGGAGAGATCCACAGCACTAAAATCACATGGCATGGGCTGACCCGTGCCCTTGCTGCGTAAGGCTCTCTCTGCCTGTCAGATTCCTCCACACAGCACAGGGGCTGGCCCAGCACACCTTCTGCCTCATGACTGCTGCCTTTGGGACGCAAAGGCATAAATGTTATTCTAAATGTGTCTATTCATTCCAAAATGGTTTCTAAAATGGTGTGAGGGCTCTGCTCCAGGGTGACTGGAGCTGGTAGCTGCAATTTGACTCAGGGTGTGGTAGGAGAGCACATATTTGCTAGAGACTTTTGGGGCAGTATTGAAGGATAGATTGGTCCATAAAGCTTTTTATTGAGAAGCCTTAGAAGCACACTGTGACTATTGCCTTGAGACAGTTTTCTGGAGTGGTCCAAACCAGGGCCAGAGGGTGAGTTGACAGCTACCTGAATGCTCACAAGGCCTATGCTCACACACCTGCTTTTATTCTGTAAATTTACTTCATTCAGTAAAGAACTGAACTATACCCCAAGTTTCATTTAATGACTATAATGCTGAATGAAGAGGACAGAAGGGCTCCGCAGTGGAGGCAGGTAGAAGCATTTGTAACTCAAGAATACAGGCAGACAGATATGGCTAAATGATGTAGTGTCTTTTCTGCCATTGCTCACGAGGGATTTATTCTCTCTCTGGAAATGCTTACGTTAATGCATTCTTTTGTAATTCGTCATTGTATGTATTTTCCATACTTTCTCTCCTATTTTATTTTGTTACCAAAGGTTACTTACATGGAAACAGAAACATTTTGAGGGTTTCTGTTTAAATTTTTCTTTCTTCCTACGTCAGTTTTTTTGCCTAAACTTTTTGGTTATCCAGGCTGGATTGCTTCTGAGCAAGAGCATTCCTCACAGACAACTGTCTGACAAAAAACAGGATAGCTGAGCTGTGACAGGGACATTTACAGAGGAGGAGCTGAGTGCTTGGCAACAGCAGCATCAATCCCCCTACCTGCTTGGCATTTCCTGCATGTGTCTGAAGCCTTAGAGCTCAAGGAGCACTTGAAATTCAGGGGAATTTGTCCAACTAATTTCAGCAGGTATGAACTCACCAGGCAGTCCAGACCCCTTTGGGAGTCCTTTGTTTCTTCCCTTCTGCTGCAGCTGGAGAGAGGCCAAAGCAACACCCATTCAGGTGGGGAATGTGGGGGGAAGATGAGAGAAACCACATGAGTGTCTGCATGTACCTGGTTCTGCTCTCCAGAGAGTTAAATTTGTTTCACAATATTAGGCTTTTCCAGCCTCATTTCCTGCTCAGGTAGACCTGCACCTTTAGCAAAGGTAGAGCTGTCCTTCAGCAAAAGACAAGTGAAATGGTAGTGGTCCTTTCCTGATGCCTGCCCCTTGGCTTGTATTGTGTTACAACCCTGTGTTAAAATATGCATCTACTTTTCTTTGCTCCTCTCTACAGTGAGGATTGAAAAGCACAAAGTGTGCGAGGTCAAATGCAGTTGGGAGCAGACAGCAGTGCAGATATGGATGGCATCCAGCAAAGCTGCAGCAGTCACACTCAGACCTCCTCCCTCCCGCATGCGTCAGAGCTGCTGCAGCGCATCAATCCAACAGCAGCAGCTCCCATGCTGCCATGCACAGCTGCCTGCTGTGGGTCACCTGGGCTGGGCTTCAGGCAGCAAGGCTCCATACAGCCCTCTGAATTTCTACTGCCACTGAATTTGTCTTAGCTTTTATAAAAGATAAAGTACACCAAGCATCCCTTTCTTTTCTCTTTTCATTTATTGCTTTATTTCTCCTAAAAGTGAAGAAATTAAAACACCCCTGAGCTTGATTTGTTTCAAAGAAAAGAATATATCAGGGTTTTTTATTCTTATTTCTTATTTTATTCTTTGTTCTTATTTAAAGAATTTTATTCTTATTTATATTCTTACATAAAGAATTTTATGCTTTATTCTTATTACTTATTTTCTTATTTTATTTTTATTTACTCTTTTATGCATTATCAGGTTTATTCTGTTAGCTAAAGTTTAAGTGTCTCCATAAATATTTTAAATATTAAGTTTTTAATTAAAGTTTTTTTTGTTTTTTTTTTTTAACTTGTAGAGGCTTACTGCGTCAATTTTTGGAATGTGACTGTTTCTATGAGTAGTTTATTTTAGGAACTCTGAAGCATGGGGATGCTTCAGTGAGTCCTGCTACCTTTGGAGCCAAATGGCTTACAAAAACTTGACTTTAGCTCTACAAAAGCTCCCTTTACAGTCCATGGGAGGGGGAAAAAAAGAAAAAAAAGGCGCATCTAAAAGAAAATTAAGAAAATTCACACCTCTATCAATTACACAAATAGAGGTGCTAGACTATAAACCAAATTTTTAGTTGACTAAAAGAGACCCATAACTATAAAGAAATTGGGCAATGCAGCAGCTTTGAAAACAAAGATTAGGCAAAAAGGAGGTTGGTTACTCAAGAAAGGCTTTGATTTTTGCAAAGGATCTGACTGCAGCTTTTAGATTCATGCATATAAATTTCATTAGAAATAAGTGATTTTGTAGAAAGAACGAGTTCCAGTAAAGAGATATGTGCAAAAGTCCCATAAAGCTCTCCAGTATTTCTGAGGTACTTCACTCCTCACAGAGTAATTACTCCTCAAACATGTCCCTTATCTTTTCTTCCCTCTCAAACTGCAAGACAACAGTCCTAAAGAGGATCATGGCTGTTATGAACACAGGAAGATTGACGTGGGATTTTTCATGCAGCAGTCATTCTGAGATTTGGAGGTTATACCAGATGATCAGTTTCCTTTGTGTGTCCCTACCAAAAGCATTTCAGATTCTCTAAAGCAGTTAAATTCTCCCAGAGCAGTTCAATCAGACCAACACAGACTTTTCACACAGTAAAAGGCTGTGCAGCAAGTGCAAGGGATTGTTTACTGTTGTTATTATTGGCTATTGTCCATCTGGTTTTGACCCTACCTTCCTTCATACTCTTCCCCTTCCAATCTCCCCACAGATATTGGCTTGCTGGCTGTACAGATTTGTGCCTGGCCCTTGAGCTTGGTGGTGAGAAGACACCTCTGTGCCACATTCTGGCCCTTCCCGTATCAGTTCTGTCTATGCTGCATCTTTCTATCCCCTTGAGCAGAGAAGTGTGAAGTAGAAATGACAAATTATGCTTCAGGAAAAACTCAGCACCCCAAAATGCGCCCGACTGTGTGTACTCAGTCTGGAGTTAATTCTTTAGCTATTCCTGCCTATCCCAACATGGTGTCTTCTGACCTCAGAAGCCCCAAACCTACTGAAATATTGTTAATCATTTCTAAACCCAAATCTACCCTGCAGCAACATGAGCTTTCACAAAATGTTAAGGGTTCAACCTCATCCACAATACTTTCCTTCACATACCACTTAGGCATAAATAAAGGGACAGTGTGTTTGAACAGCAGCTAATGAACATTCTAGAGTCAAATAAACATACCAATTGCCAAAAGAAGACGTATAAATGGTATGTGCTTTCATATTTGAATGCTAATGGTTTCATTTCTAGTAGAAGAATTGATTATGCAGATTTGATTTATTGTTAGCTCAGCTCAATAGTATTGATTTAGGTATTGAGCATGATATGTGCCACTGCAGTTATTGTTTCCCTGAAATAATTTGTTTTGATATATATACATTGATTACATTTTTACTGTTTTAATGATATCAGTCATTATGGTAGTGGCATAACACATACAAGCACTATATATATATATAATTATATATATGTAATGTATACATTTATCTATATAATTAAATATATTATACTATAGTATATATGTATATATATACTCTATATATAGCATATAGAGTATAATATATACTATAATATACTGTTCTTTATTTCCTGAGCCAGTGAAATGTCACTACTCAGGGTTATCAGGTGCCGCGCTTCTTATTGTTCTCTACCCTGAATGTCAGCAGTCAGCATCCACTGTTACACCAACTTCTCAATATTTTTTGAAATCAAATGGAAATGACACATTCATTACCAGCTGATACAGCCAGTTAATAAAACCTGACAGAGCAGGGAAAACAACTCTCAAATGTCAAATAAGACAATGTTCTGCCCCTCTTGCAGGACACACCAGGTAAATAACTTCAAAATCCCAGATCTCCTTTGGTCTTCTTCAGAAATGTTCCCCTCCCTGGCCTGGAATTCCTACTGCCAGGAGTCTGTCCCCTGAACCTGCACATGTTGGTTATTCATGTCCCTTTGCCTCCTGAGGCTGGGAGGGAAATGTGATTTTTGCAGACACGTGCACAGCGTTCTGGAGAGTAACAACAAACAAATTGTGAACTTTGGTATCTTTCCACTGTTCTCTCGCTATCATATCTATGAAATGAGAGTACACAGCAGCTATGCCCACATTTGTGGGACAACTGAGAGAGGTATTATCTTTACAGATTGCCAGCTCCTCTGTCTTTGAAAACTTGTGCAGTATTGTTTGTGCATGACCTAGAACTATTAGTTTTATCATGAAGGGCAACCAGCTTGACCAGATATTCCTTGTCTTCTGATAGCCTCACATCACCAGCTTTTGCAGCCACTTTGCTCACAAAGTAGAGAGTCCTCAGATACTTTTTCTTTTGAGACAAGTCTCTGAACTGATGATCTTTGTGATATTCTGCATATGGCCTTCTGGTAATTAGTTATGTCTTTTCCTTATTTTGATCAAAAGTACAAGGTTTGCTTAGGATTGGCTGTTTTTTTCTTGGCAAAATTTCAGGTTTTTTTCAAAGTGGAATCACTTCCTCTTGATTGTATTATGCACCTGCCCTCAAATTTATTGCAAGCAGGTATTTGCTCTGGTTTTCTGACTCTCTCTGTGTTTTATCAGCTGCACTTTGACTGTTCTTAAGCACTTTTACTTTAAGAAATACAATCTTCACTGCACACCTTCACTTCTACCTGTTCTGAGCAACATTGTATGCATTTCTTGCAGGGAATGCTTTGCTTTGATCTTTTTGCCAGTTCTAATGCTTTTAATTTGATCTGTAATTATTCCCTATAATAACTGTTTCAGTTCATGTGTCTCAGCTTTAATATAAGGGTGATTAAGTGCTCAGTGATCCTGCTTGGCAGCCACCTTCTAGCAAAGAAACATACTATTCCCTGACAACATTTTAACAGGAGTCCAAGTGCTCTTAAAGTCTACAATGATTTTAGGAATATATATCCTTCTTTGTGCTCCCAGTCTGAAGAACAGCCCACCACTGTGCTGATCCCACCACAAATACCATGTCAAACACTTGTGAGCTTTGCAACTGTGCTGGCTTTGCAGTGCAACCACTTTTTGTTTATCTGCTTTTCTTAGTTTGTTGTTAAACACAAAGGGAGTGGTTGTGTAACACATGAGTGCTCATTTATGAGAGAGCTATATGTCCTGGTTTTCCCAGCTTCTGATGGACTGAGATTGCTGAAGGTTATGGCCCTCTCACATGACATGAAAAACTCTGCTTCCTTCTGTAACACTATTAAATGCTATGGATGGAATATCGTAATGAATTGAATTAATTACAGTTTTCTGACTTTGTCAGACCATGTTTCCTGAGTTTTAGTTAATACTTTACTTTCAACATAGAATAAGTATTTGTAAGTTACAAATGGGAATTGAATTTACATGGCTTTTAGAAGGCACAGAGGTATAATTTAGAGACAAAAATTATCCTTTTTTTTCTTGCCTTTTTTTCTGAACAGGGTTTCATCTTTCAAAAACATAGAGAGAAACACACTTTAAGGGTGTTATCTGTTTCAAGATTTGAGAAAATATAGAATTATTTTACTTCAAATTATAAATCAGAAGCACATTTCAATCAAAAATATATTTAAGGAAATTATAAATATCTTTATGCAGAGCTATGCTGAATGTATAGCTAAAGGTATTCATATGCATATATATTTTTTTAATAATTTTTTATTTATAATCATTCTCTGGCACGTTTCACTGGATTTACATTGACTCTATACTCTTCACAGAGAAATAATTTTTCCAAAAGCTGCAAATCTTTTTGTAAACATTTTCAAACACCATCAAAGGAAAAAGCTACGCATTCTAACTTTGATACAGTCTTCTGGTTTTTTTTCTTCCTCCTCACCTGCAGCTGCTGATTCCCTCTGTTGATAAACCCTTTTTTCAAACATGTCCAATGGAAATTAAAACAGACACTTATTTCAATATATGTTTATGAGAGTGCGATAGGTCAAGACAAATAGATGTTAACAAGAAATAATATTGGATTAATGGTGCATGTTCTGATAGATGAGTTCCATGTTTGCCTCTCAGCAATCAAGAAAAATTAATCACCTCTTATACATTCTAGACATTTCTACTTGTTCTTTTCAAAGACAGACAAGTTAGCATTTATTACTATTGAATTTTTTCACTGGTGCTGAATTTTCCCTCTGCGAAGACTGTACTGTGGGAGAGTTGTAAGTACAGCAAGAAGCAGATGCACCTGCTGCTTTGCCAAAATTCTTTATTACCTTTATTATTGGGCTCAAGGACAACAGACACTGCTTTTGTGGGGCTTCTCTCTATCATCCTTCTCCACAGCCGGATGATTTCTCCAAATCCTTTCCCATACCCTGCTGCACCCAGGAGATGGTCAGAGGTGTTGGGGCTGGCTGTGTATGTACTCTTGACTCAAAGACATCGGGGGCTTTACAGGTTGTGGCAAATCAGAGGGAAGAGGGAAGCTACAACCCAAAGAACAAATACAAGTTTCAGTCCTGTTATGGAAACAAAACACTGAAACTCAGAATCAAAGCCCACTTCAGCAGTGGAAAAGGGATCACTAGAGGAGATCTTGTCACTGTATTCAAATGTCTTAAGGGCAGGTGTAAAGAGGATGTGGCCACACTGGCTCCAGTGGAAGGGACAGGACAAGGGGCAACAGGACAAACTGAAACACAGGAAGCTCCATCTGCAGATGAGGGTAAACTTTCCTGGGAGGATGGCAGAGCACTGGAACAGGCTGCCCAGAGGGGTTGTGGGGTCTCCCTCTCTGGAGATATTCAGGAAATCACGTGAACACAATCCAGTGCAACCTGCTCTAGGCGGGCCCGCTCTGGCAGTGGGCATTGGACTGGCTGGCACCAGAGGTCCCTTCCTCTGCCATGCTGTGATTCTGTGTGTAACTGCTGAAATGCTGGAACACACATTATTTCCTAAAGAGGCAATCAGAGGGTAACTGCTGTGCCTCAAGGCCATCTCTTTGTTGTGTGTTCATATGGCTGTCAGCACAGCAGTCCCATAACAGGAGCCCATGGATGTACAGCCTGCTGATGAAGAGGTAATTATTCTCTTAATGACAAATGCCTGAATTGTCCCACTGATCTTCCTCTGAGTAAAGAGGAACAGATAGATAAAGAGGAACACACAGACAATGTGCTGCTCCAGCCTTTCAGAGGTATGGTATCAAGGGTAGTTAGCACTTGAGAAAGGATTCCAAAATGTCCAAGAGGAAAAAAAGGAGTGTATTAAAGGAGACACACGGGTCAATTAAAAGAGCAGGTAAAGTTCATATACTGTTGGTCTTGGTTTTTGCAAGCTTCATGTAAGAGCAGGCACAATGACCACAGAGTTAGCACAGTTTTGTAAAATAGTGGCACATATGTAAATGGTTCCTGAGAAGAGCTCAAAGACCCAGCACTGGCTGATGTTTAGAGGAATCCTCAGTTAATCTTTAAATCTTACTTTTGCAGTAGCTGACTGGAAATGCCATATCCATATTTTTGGTGAGCATCTGGATTTACAAAAGCAAACTTTCCCACTTTCTTGGGAACTTCCTGGTTGGGCAAACTTTCAGATACATCAAATACGGATATGTCTAGTACTTTGACTAGTTTTATCCTTTGTTAAATTTTATCTGCTATTCTGCCTTCAGCTTTTTATAATCTTTATAAAAGATTATAAAAAATTGTTATCTTCTCTTCAATGGAAAAAAAAGGAATTTCAGTTCTCTTTTACAACTTTTGTGCTTCTGCAATAATTTTGTCCTGGACTCTTGCACCTCACCTTCCCATTTATGGCCTTTGGTTAAAAGTCACAGAGGAGCCTATTCACCTATTTTCAATACTAATGCAAAGCTTGCTTTCCCACTTTTCTATAACCTTCCTTCTTTACACATCAGATTCAGGTTTCTTGCTTCTGTCTTTGAGGTCATATGATTCTGTCCTTAGGCCAACCTGGTTTTAATTTTTTTTCTCCATTTCTCACTTTCTTAGCCTCCTTCCAGTGTGCTCTTCAGCTTGTTCATGTTATTTTCTCATGTATTCCAAATTATTTAATATTCAGATGGATAGGAACTTTGTCTTCCTATAGTTGTAAACTGCTATTTATAGATGAAGATATAAGAAATGTAAGTATTTATTAATACTGTTACCTATTCATCACCTGCATAACCAAAGTCTTCTATATTAGCAATATCAGTAAGTTTTGTTCCTCTTCCAAGCAGTAAATAAATGTAGGACATGAAAATTTCTTTTATTCTACAAGCCTTGCAGATTTTAACTTCTGAATTTATCCTAAAGTGGCACCCTACATTTTGATATCAGCTTTGCCAAGCTGAAACTGTAATTGTATTCATCTACAACCTGAATCAAGTTTCCCTTGCCATGAATATTTTTATGTTCTAAAGTCATCCAAAGAATATTACTTTTCTGAGAAACCCAGCCACAGGTATCTTTCAAGTGATCCTTAATTTTTTTTTTTAATTTAAATTGTTATTCAAGTAAAAATTCCCAATTCCTTTTTTACAGCAGCTGCCTAATATCAATGCATTATATTTAAAAAGGAGATGGATATGGGAAAGAGCTACTTCTGTATAAAAAGACAGTAATTTGCTTGTTTACAGTGGCTGGTTTTAGAAGTTTTTCCCAAGTTCAAGCCAGTTTCTCAGTGAAAACTGAATATGTGGGCATTTTCCAGTTAATAACATTTGCTTACCTTTTTATATATGTGAATAAACAGGAATGTTTGAGGTGAGCTTACAGTGTGCCTGCAAGCATTCTTCTGAAATGTATGGACCCAGTCTGGGATTGCCTAACAACAAGAGAAATAGCCTTTCAGCTAAAATGACATCCCTACATTTTACTAGCTCTCTTTCTAAATCTATATTTGGTTAATACCTATGCCCTCTTGAAACTGGCAGGGAGTTTTTGAGTGGGCATAGTGCCACCCCAACAGATGGTCCCAGGCAAAGGCATGCCAGAGAACCAGTATGTGCCTCATGTTTCAGTATTAAGTGATGGATTTCCATCCAAGAATATCAAAATAGCAGTCAATGCAGAACATCTGAGCCTATGGCTTGGGGATGCGCTGATTATTCCTGCTCAGAGCTGGATTACCTTTCAAAATCATGATTTCAAAAAAAAAAAGAGAAACCTTCTCCAGCTGTGAAATTTTGGCAGTAACAAATGAGGAGTAGAAGCAAAGAGAAGTATTTAATTAAATATTTTTACAGCTTACTACACATTAAGCACCTGAAATGTCTCCAAAATAAAAACAGCCTTCTGAGGCATGATTCAATTTCCAGGGAATAATCTGACTGATGTCAGAAGCTGGACCTGCAGATTCCCCATCATGGTAACCCATGTCTGCTTTGGTTAAACAGCCCAGTCCTATCCAGGGTATCTCACATATCATGTCAATTTAAATTGGTACAAACTGGTAATTATGTCTGTGCCAAGAAGGTTCTGTTCATTTCTTACACTGATCTATAATGGAAGTAAAGGCCTGAAAGGAAAGAAGAGAAAGGAACATATTGAGTAGTTTCAGCTGGATGAGGGTTAAAATTTATTTCACAGAATCATAAAACACACTGAGCAGGAATGGATCAATGAGGATCATTGAGTTTACCCCTAGCCCTACACAGGACACCCCCAAGACTCACACCATGTGCCTGACAGCATGGTCCAAAGTGTCCAAGGCTCTTTGCTTGAACTCTCCCAGGCTACATGCCATGACTTCGTGCCGTGCCCTGGGGAGCCTCTTCAATGACTGCTCATGCTCTGTGTGACGAACATTTTTCCAGTAAATAAAGACATTGCTAATAAACAAATTTTATGGTTCTAAGGACTATATTGTGTAGGTAAAAGAAAGTTTGAAATAAATTAAAACATAACTTTTTCCTTTTTTTAAGTCCTAGAACAAGAATATTCATAGTCAAGTCAAATTTGTGGGTAAGAGAAGATGCTGAGTACCAGAATGAGAAGAAGCTGACATTACCTACCACAGAGACTTTAAGTCACTGAGGAAGGGTGAGTAACATTTATCCTCTCAAGCTATCAACCCAGCATCTTGCCTGGCCCATTCTGCCTGGAATCTCTGACATTTTAGGCGACATCTACACAGAAATGTCACACTGATCTATTTATTTCAATCCAGTTGTGGCAGCTCAACTCTAATAAACTGTTTGTTTCACTTTACCACCTAATTTGATTTCATTTCCTTGTTATTCAGAGTGTAAATGAAGCTTTGTGATAAAGCTTCTTAAATGCAAGTCCTTTCCTAAAAGACAACAGTAATACAATTTGGTTCTCACAAAAATCACTGTTTTGATTTTTCTCCCCCTCACCTGTACCACAGGTACCCAAAATTATGCAAAATCTGAGGTAAAAACTTAGATTAACAAACTGCCTGGTTGCCATTATTTTTTCCAACATAATTTCTGAACTCTTAAATTGTAGTGAAAAATAACACTGCCGAATGTCATCATCAGCATAATCATTGTTAAGACCTGAATAGAGAATTAAGGGCTTCTGAGATAATTTTTTTTTTTTTTAATAGCAAAATTCAGAGGTAAAGTGTCACTTTTTTGGAACTGGCCTAAGCTATTAAAGCAAGAATACAACTCAAGGTTTAAAACAGAAGAGGAATATGGAGGGAAAGGCAAAAGATCACTTGGAAGCATCTGTCTTTAATAGATCTTTCTTAATATCCACAAGGTTAATGTTTGGGGCTGATACTAAAATAAACATCCCATGGGACAATTCTATAAGTTGTGCTATGCAGGTTAAAGTAAAATATTCAGTTGGTTTTGTCCCATGCACAAAAAGGTGCTTCAAACCAGCAGTTTGGGACATATAAGTGTCTTTTCCCTCCAGAGTGATGCAGGCATTCTTCAACTTTTCCAGATTCACTGGAAAAGTACCTCTTCACAGCTCTGCTTTCACAGTTGTCTGCAAACACAGACACCTAATTTTCTAAAAAAGCTCTTCAGTTGCTTTTCTTTCATGCATCTTTCTCTCCCCTACAGTTCAAGATGCTCTAGATGCTCTCTACATGAGGATGCTCCTCTTGCACTGGCTGAGATATTGCAAGTAAAATGGCAATGGAAAATGGCAATGTGAAAACAAGCACCCCTCCTAATATTCCTCAGAAATATTTGCATGGCAGGTTAAAGACGCAGGTTAAAGATGCATTTAGAGATATAGATGGAAGCAGTTAATACAGGTACCAATTTCATGGAACCATTTCATCGCAGCAGTCACTCCTAGCCAGGGCACAATGAGATTTTGCTGCCACAGAGCACTCTGAGCTGTGCCTGTGTTAGCCAGGTTGCACCAACTGCTGCAGGGCACACATCTCCCTTCCCCTTTGCTGTGGTGAGAGTTTTCATTTCCACAGCCTCCAGATGTGGCAATTTCCATATTAATTCCCCCAGGACAGATTAAGCACTTGGGAAACTCTGTTGATTTTAGGTAGATGATTTTAGGTAGATGATTTTAGTTGGGAAGCAGCAAGGCAGTAACTGCATACATAGACATGTAAGTTGTCTTTCTGCAGGGAGATATTTGTTGCCAAGAAAACGTAAAAAGATTCAAACAAGGCTTTTAGCTCTCCCCAAAAATAGTGTGAATTCTTAACAGAAGTAGTTTTCCTTGCAGTTTTACTGTGAAATAGCACATAAAAAATGTTCAAATGTTTCCTTTGCAGCAGTTTTTAGAGATATTTGAATTTTCATATTCACACTATATAAAAAATAGGGACCAGGTAGCCTTGTCCAGTGGTTTCCTGTTGAAGATAAAAGTGAGAAGTGCTGTGTTAAAAATGTCTTCTAGGAGAAGAGAACAAAAGGAGATGACTGAGAAGCCATGGGAACTGAGCTGCAAAGAGAAGTCTATTCTGGGTTGTGTGTGATTGCCTGTATGCAATATTTCTGCATCTTTGTAGTTGCTGGGGATGTGGTTTTTAACTGTTGTGACAAATTCTCTCCTCTTAGCTCCCTATATTATATTGAATAAACAACATGGAGAAAGCTGAGGGCAGCTTTTTGAAGCCAGGCATTTTGCACAGGGTGCTGACTACAGTCCCTGTGTCCCTATTGCAGCACTCTGCTTTGCAGGTGGCAGCATCTGCTGAAAAAGTCTCCATTTCCTCATAACAGGCATGCCATGTGAGCTCCTGGTCTTTCCTAATGCTCATTTTGTCTTTCCTTCCTCTCTTTACAAGCTGCACATAAATCCAGGGCGCTTCCATACCTAAATTTCCTTTCATATACCAGCACCCACAGCCTACAGACTCTGGCCCAGATAGGAATGAACAATTCTCAGAAGTCTGGGGCTTTCAAAATTCACTAGGTCAAAGCACATAGGAATTCATTAATGCATTAAATTTAAAAAAGAAAGGGTTTCTGGGAAGTAGGGGAAGTAGCTGGCAGTTGTACATTGTTATCTGGGAGTCCTCAGTTCCTTTCTTTTTACCAGTTAGTACATTGTGCTTTTTTTTTTTAATTTTTTCCCATGTCTACTCAAAACTGAGCATTTTGCTCTAAAAAGACCCTTGAAAGAGCAAATCTTGAAGGTTCAAGAACTCATATTTTCCATCTGAAGCTCTTCCTAGAGGTGTGACTTTTGATAAGGACATAGTCATCAAATCAGGTACCACTCTTCATTTTTTCCAGCGTCCTAATGTGGAATAAACAAGTACTACTCCAGAGAAGTGCCTCCTTTCTGGAGGAAAAAGCCTGAAAGAAGAAAAATGAAAATGGAAGAGTACACTGAGCTGCAAAAGGGTGATTTCAGAACGTGTGCTTATGTTCCTGAGGAGGTCAGAGAACTTGGGAAAGGGGTAACTGTGTAAATATAAGTGCTATTTTAATGGGAATAATGGTGGCTCATTTTTCCATAAAGGATAATAAGATCTGATGTCAAAGAAACACACATCTGTTTACCTTACTTTCATGTGTTAGGTTCACCAAAAGTGAATCTAATTAATTCCCTACTGCAGAGCTCCATTTTCACAATAATATACCACCACTGATTTTTCTAGCATTTGAAAACACCCTTGACTAAGACAGGAGCAGAACAGATCCAGAATATGTTTTGTTTATTATCCAGAAGTGACTGAAAATGTCAGTGCATATATCCTTGAGGAGAGTGGGGCTGTGTAAATATTTGAATAGTTTTCGTAACATTTTCCCAGATCTGTTTTTCACCTTTCGGGATTTTAATATTTGGACAAACATTCACAAAACAGCAAAATGCCAGAAATCGCTGCAAAGTCAAAAGATCAGTTAGGATTTAACTTGAGAGCTGACCTCCCTCAACTGGAAATTATCCACCTTTTGGATGCAAGCTATGCAAAAGTGAAAATCATTTGCAATTTTAGACAAATACCAGTGTTCTTGAGAGTTTTGAAACTGAATCTAAGCAAGTACTTGCCAGAAAAATAAGCCTTTTCACTGATCAGACTGTTTACATGATTGCCCTACTCCTGCATTGCACCTACTAACACTTTTTTTACTACAAAGATAAGGAAAAACATTGTATCCACACTTTTTTGTAAAAAAAAAAAAATTATAAACATAGTTGTGCATCTCTACTGGCTAATTTTTTTTCCAATACTTTTTTTGCTAATTTCTGAGCTATTTCTAATGCAACCTATTCACAGCACAGAATCACAATATCTAAATCCTGATAAGTGAAAAACAAAATCACTTCTAAAGACAAAGTACCGGCAAGCTGGAGGGTGAGGAAAACAGTATGGGCCCAGTGATTTAAGGGATATGAGAGTTTTTCTGGATAAATATGTAGTGTATATTTTTGTTTCCAGCATTATATGCCACTTGCCAGAACTGTTTGATGCTGTGAATTAGTTTGGAATTTTAATTTCATGAATAATTCACAATCACTGCAGTGATTCCAGAAAGTCATAACACCTTATCATACATTTGCATCAGTGCTCAACACTGAGGGGAATATCTTTGTGTTTCTAGAAAGTGTTGTGATGTCTTGGAGAGTAAGTGCAGTTCAGCTAAACATTAATAAAAATTCCTGTGTGCTTACTTGCATTTTCTTCCTTCTAATCTCCTGCATAACACACAGGTAACATTTTTTTAAGTCCTGACACCCAATCTGAAGTTACTACGTGGCCTGTACCCAGGATTTTGTCACTTGCCATGTATTTCAGTGGCATTTCCTCCATTTTTGTGAGTTATTGGAACTTTGCCTTCAGGGCACCAAGTAGTTAGGTACTGTGGTAGCTTAAAGTAGATTTTGCAGATCCCATCTGAAAATGAGCTGAACTTCAAAATAGATTGCTGTCACCTTTCTTTGCAGGCACCAACAGAAAATAATAGACCTAATAAGAAGACAGCATAAATCAGGAGAGAAAATAATCCTTAAGTGGAAGTTTTATCACTCAGATGGCCAACATTTTATCTCTGACAATAGTGGCTTGACTTAGTATGGGACACATCTTCAAGTACTCCAATAACATTTCAAAGCCTTCCTCTGTGAGATACAGAAAATCCATGTTCTTCCCAAGCAGCAGGAGATAACGGTAGTGCAGGACATCGTCAGAGAGCACATGTGAAATTGTAACTTGCTAGATGCAGTCACAAATCTGAGAGAGAACCATAAAAATGTGCACCTCCCTCCTCCCACTGGTTATTTGTGCAGTGTCTGGGACAGCTCCCAGAGCAGGGAAGCAGAGAGGCTCTGACTTAGAGCAACCCCAGAGTGGAGAGGGCTTCAGGGAGCACAGATGGGCTCATCCTCATGTGCTGTGACAGACCGGCTCCCACCACGGCCTGCCCAGCTCACAGGAGGTCTCGGGAGTCCGAGAGGGAGGGAGTCAGCTTTCAGCATTCAAAGGAAGATTTGTCTTCAGCTGCACAGAGGAAGAAACACTGATCTGTCCTGCCACGGTACCTGCAAATTAGGGTCAATTGGGAAAGCACAGAGGCCAGATTATCTGCATTTTGCTGAATCATGTACAACTAAGCAAAAGAAAGCTAAAATGCAGCTAAATTGGGATAGAAACATTTCAGGCTTTTGTTGCACTGGTGCCAAAACAAAGTTAAAAAAATTAAAGTTTTGGTCCAAAATGTTTAGCTAAATACCTGAAATCATTAGTACAGAGTCTCAGAAATTCTTATTCTTTACTCAGTGTTCTGCATAGGCTTTTGACTGTTTTCCATAAAGTCCCCTGTGTTCAATGGCCTTTGAGGAGCTAAAAGAGTTTTCAAGTGGTATGATATAAACACAATAAAATATGGAAAGTTCATGGAATTAAATTATTTTCTGTCAATGACTATGAATAAATTAGGTGCTATTTGGAGCAGTAAATATCCTACTGGTGTGTAATTATTAGTGAGCTTCAGAGTCCATGTAAATTATTCAATGAATAATCAGGATTTGGATCATGTTTACAGTCAAATCAGATGCAGATTTGCTTAAGAAATTCAGAATTCTTAGAAGTAATCTTCCTACAGGTCTGCAAAACTGTTTATTTGAACTAACAAAATTGACTCAAACCAGCAGATAATTGAAGCATTATTTCTTTGAAAATAAAGGATTAGAAACCTGAGCACCCAGATGTGGTTTCAGATGAAGCAGAGAGACAGACCCTGGTTTGATAGACAGAGAAGGGAGTGCCTCTCTGTTCCTGACTCTAAGTTAAATAAGCCCCTAGAATAGCACTCACAGCAGGTTTGCTCTGTGTCTAAGACAGTGATAATGATGAGAATAATACATTTCCCTGGTAGGGTTCCACTTAGAACACAGCGTTCTGTTCTTGTCTATTCAGATTAAACAAGACATTGCAGGATTTGAAAAGTACAGAGGAAAAGTGCAGCGAGCTATGAAGGCAGAATTGTACAAAAAAACAAGTAAACGTATGTGTCTTAAAGGTTCAGGGAAAACAGACAAACTCTTGAACATGTGTACAATAAATCTGAGAGGTGCAATGATTCAGCTCCTGTGGCCACGTGCAAACCATACCCACCCATAACAGTGCTCTTTAAATGTTATAGACAGAAACTGAACACTAATTAAGTCTAAGGTTGCCAAAATACCCATTACAAGATAATGTTTACAGTGAATTACTAAATGAGTCATTGAGATATAGAGTATTATGATTTTTATTTTACAGAAATACATTATACATTTGTACCATGTATAGGGGCACATTTCTGCTGAGGATTTGACAGTTTCCAAGAACAAAATCATGGAAGCATACACTTTTCCTTACTTAGAAAATATTTTTTAAGTCATTTTACTGTCAATCTCTAGTCTCTTTCATGTACTTCATAGTGAAGGCTTGAAACACATTTGTGTTGAGCTGTTCTGCTTTTTCTATCCCCACAAAAACTTTCAGTGTCATTAAAAAAAAAATTGGGAAATTTTGATTTTATGAGGTCAGCACTGAGCTGACCAGGATCTGATAGAGTTCAGCGGCTTTGGATGGACTGAAAAGTCCACTTTCATTGACTTTTTCACTACAGGTCTTCCACATGATCAAACTGTTTGAACTTTTTCACAGAGCAACGTTACCTCTGGGATCACTACAAGAGTTCCACCCACAAGGAGTTCTGCTACACTCAGCGGCAAGAGGCAGCCCCTGATTCAGAGCTCCCATTCCTTCCTCTCCTGGTGGCCTGCAAGCCTGGGGGAATGTGGTGCCAGATGAGAGGCAGATGAGCAGCGAGAGGGAGTCTCAGAGCAGGCCAAGATCTGCACCTGGAGATGTGAGCCAGGGCTGAGAAGAGAGGCAGGGAGGAAAAGCGGAAGAAGGAAAGTGGGGTGGAGAATGGGATCCATGTTAAATGATCATTGGATAGGAGAACAGGGACAGAGGGAGGATTGCCTATGAAGTGCTCATTCTCAAAATGGGGAGCTGAGCCCAGAGAACGTGTCTGTGCAGTGGATGGCAAAGCACACTGCCCCACTCCATGCTGCTCCAAACAGCTGCCTGCACAGCCACCAAGGTCTCACAGCTGCTGCAGCCCTTTTATTAAATGATAAAACCTAGAGAGCCAGCAGTCAGGATCCAGCTTAACAGATCCCAGATCAGAATCCAGTACTGTTCTGGGAAGGGGTCTGCTTTTTCCTATGGGTATTTTATCTGCTTATTTTTAGGTTTTAACAAAAAACAACCAACCCAAATATTAGACTTTTTAAAGAATATTAATCTTGCTAAGTCTATTCAAAGGTTGAGAAAGACCAGGACATTACTTTTGCAGTCTGATATTTTGCAATATCTTTAATCACAGGATCACATATCATCTTCTGCAGAGCCCTTGTCTCAGTCAGGAGGGACATGATATGTGGATGAACAGGGCTGTGGGGATTGAGTTATGATGCCATTAGTGTCTGAGGGTGGATTCAGGCTACCCTGATTGCAAATAAAAAGACATGCATTTAAGACACTTGCTCTGGGACCTTAAAGATCCTCAGAGAAGAAGGCCAAAGGGTGAAGATTAAGCCAGCAATGTATACTAGAAACCATTACTTAACAGCAAGCATTTCCATATTTGAATTAAATTAACAGTGTATGTTTCAGTTTTATCCACAGCCTGTCTTCCTGACCATCATTAACTGCCTCATTTCCAGAACCACTCCAGCAGCAGTTCCTGTGCAGAATTTTTAAGAAGATATCCCATTATACAAAGTAACAAATGTCATTAAGTCACGAATCAAGAAGCCTTCAATCCAAATTGCTCATTTCTCTTAAATGAGAAATGACAGATCCAGAAACCTAAAACAAAGATTTGTGTGTATAAAACACATTTTCTTTTCATGTGAAATGGAATACTGAACTCCAGGAGTTAAGTTCGGGTTTCAGTTATATTTTTTTTAATTAGAAATAAAAAATCACAGATTAAAAGACTCAGCAAGAACAAAGAAACTCATTTTGTTTTTCTGCCCCTTTCTCTCCACCCAGCTGTAGTCACAGCTACAGCTGGTATAGAGTCCAAATAAAAGTTGATGCAGAGAAATGTATCCATTTTAGTGGAGTAGCTTGTGTGATTTCTCATAAATGCTTTACAATAATGACAGTCACAGCTCGGAAGCTATCATGGTCTTTTTCCCTGGAGAGCAATATGTGAGCCATACTTGGTGTTTAACCTTTTCTGAGAGGGCAAATGAAGTAGAAGTCAGGCATAATCAAGAACTAGAGGGGGAAACTATATAATCAAACTATTTTTTTTTTCAAAAATGTCATTCAAATAGTTTCCTCTGGTCCTTTTCTTTGTTTTGATGGGGGATGGGAGGTCAGAGAGATGGACACTCGTTGTAAAAGCACTCCAGGACAGATCAAAGCAACCAAAGCTTTTCCACGTTAATTTTCATGTTGTCCAGACATTTAACTCACTCAACTGAGTTACAGACCCCCTTTTCAGAGGTTTTTCCCCCAGATGGGGCAGCCTGAGGATATCAGTGTTGCACACTGCCATGCCCTCACCTGCATGGGGGTCTGGGGTGCCACAGCACTCTGGGGATCTGCTGACGGGTTTGGCCTTGCAGCAGTGGCATCTTCAGCAGCTCCTGCAACTGATCCCAGTGCACGCAAGGTGAAACCACTCCCAAGGGTGCAAAACACCCGTGGACATCTCTAAACTCGAAAGAAACAGCTCAGCCCCTGAAAAAAGCGATCCTAGATTCATTTGTGGTATACTATAGGATATTACATTAATGGCAGTCTGTCTTTAATGTTGAAGTGCACATGCAGGCTTCAATCAGAATACAGACCCTTTATTAACTTACTAGTGAGCAGGAGCCTTTGCATCTGGAACAAAGTGTTGCTGCAGCAGCCAAATACGTATGAAAGACCTTTGTGCTATAATGGCCACTGCAAGTGTATTTTAGCCTCCCAAGAAAAAAAAAAAATCAGAGAAATTGCTGTATATTTAGCATGTTACAAATACCTATCTCAAAATTAATTTGACATTAAAATCATTGCAGTCTTTGTACTGGGGGGGATTTTTTTTTTCCTTAAGTGCTAGGGAGGTAAATGAGAACATAATTACATTGTCAAAGTCAATAATAGCAAGCAGCCTCTGTCAGGTCTTGCTGTGCTCAGCACTGTTTCACAGGAACTGCTGGGGAGCTCTTCCGCCACCAATCCATTTGGCTCCATTTAAGAACTGACTACAGGAAGGTAGTTATTGTACAAGATTAGTTTCCTGTATGCTGCAAACTGGCAGTAGCAGAAAAATTCAGGATGAATTTATTAGCTTGCAAGGTCAGCTAATAAAAACAAAAATGATGTAACTCAGACCGTTGTTTACTTTAAGTCGGATGGCTTATTAGACTATTAGACTTCATTCAAAATTCATACTAGTTAACTCCTGCATTTCCAGCCTGCAAAACTGCCATAACAAAAATAACAAAAAAACCCCAAACAAACAAACAAAAAAGCAACCAACCAAAAAAAAAAAAAAAAAACAAACAAAAACCAAAACAAAAGTCTGGAGGTTTGTTTTCAAGGAATTTTGTAGGACTACTATGTCCCGCTCTTAGGAAAAAACAAAATCCCTGCATTAAATATACTGACCTTGGTACCACATGTAATTGTTTCTGTTATATTTTGTCACTATTACAGAAAAAAATATGATAAAGGTGATCCTAGAATATTTAATTTGTGCAATAAGCACTAACATCATGTTTTAAACTTGGGAGAGGTGGTTACTAAATGAGATTGTGCTTTTGGTCTAAACACTGTTTTTAATAGAAATTCAAAGAAAAAAATCTCAAAATTTTCAGACAAATTATAGTATTTGAAGATAATATTGGCATTGTGATGTCCCTCAGAAACAATATGTGATGCAAATTTAATTTTTTGATGGCTTTTCTTGTCATACACTGTAAAGGGATTATGATAAAACTATAACACTGTTTCAAAAATGAGTAACTCTCTGCTTCAAAGAACAGATAATTGGGGTCAGTTCAGTTTGAGTTTTCTCTGGAGTCTGAACATGAATAGACACAAGAGAAAAACTGGATAAAAAGAGGGATTTTGAACTCTGTTGTAATACCTGTACAACAACCTTGCTGCAGATTAGCAGTTAGACATTCTGAGTACTTAAATTCTCTAATTGGATTTTTTTAAGTGCCTAAATAAGTTGCAGGCACAGTACCCAATTTACTTTGAAGTACTTTGAAGTAGGAAGCATCCATTCACATCCTTCCTTTCCTGGGGAAATGCCTCAGGCTGAAGCCTTTGGGACATGAACAGGGGCACACCTTGGCAGCTCCCCGAGCCTGACTGTGCTCCCCACCCAGGCCCTGCTTCACCGCTCTCTGGATAGCAGGACACCAGGAGCTAAAACTTCCCATACAGCCAAGGAAGGATCAGCAAGTGCTTCTGAGGAGCACCAGAGAGAGATTCCAACTCTCATTGTTAACCACCAGCTTCTTGCTGCTGGTTGTAAGGAGGAACAACGGGACCTTTGAGTCTTTCTCAGAGGTTAGCACTCAGATCTGTTCCCTTTAAATAAGAAGGTCAGTGTCTCTGCCTCCTCCCTAGTAGAGGCACCTATCTCTCTGCATGTCATTCATGCACCCTTGTGCAGCGATTAGAGTTTTGACAGGAAGAATTTTTTTTCCACTAAGATTTAATGTAATACCCAAGATGTTATCTAAAGCATGTATATTTAAGACACAGTTTAAATATACACATAGTGGAGACGTAGAATCAGGATCATCAAGAACATTGACTACAAACTCAACATCTGATGACAACAAGAGTTGTCAGAAATGCTGGTTTGTGGTGATCAGCTTTACAATGGCCAGAGGCACTGACTGCTTTTTAAATGAAAGGACAAGGAATGAGCACTTGCAGGCCTAACATTTTGTCTGGTAGAAGTGTCAGCAGCATAAGATCTGATTTTACAATGCCCTGATGATGTTGCTCACCTGATCTTACATCAGATGGTTATTTGAGAGGTCTCCTGAGCCACTGCACCTGTGACACCCAACATCTCAAGCCAGACTTCAAGAACAAGAATATTCTCTGTCTCTTTCTAAACAGAATGTTCCAAACAGTCCACTCAGAAGGTCACTGATCATCAGATTTAATCAAGTCAGTGAAGGATGTAGGAGGGAAAAATTGGGTCATGATAATAATTAGCAGGTCAGAGTACTAAATGAAAGCAGTAGATGGTATGGGTTATTGTACTAGGCGTGCTCTTCAGCTCTGGGGCAGATTGAGCTCTTCCCTTCCTGGGTGCCCAGGTTCCAGCAGGGTGTTATCACAGGACTCAGAGTACATTGATCCTTATTTGGGAATGGAAAGCTGGGCCATATTGTAGCCAAGAAAGTGAGATCCAAGGCAGAACAGGCAAAGATGAGGTTGACTTCCAGCAGGAAAGAGTAAACCCAGATTATAAACCTCTGCTTTCTAGGCACTAACATCAAAATAATGCAGAAAAACAAAAGCTGAGAGTAGGAAACCTCTCCCTTCCTTGCTGCAGAAAGCTGAGATTCAGTTGCTTACACAGCTGTCTCCTGTTCTGTAGGGTGCCTGCCCTTAGGAAATAAAAGAGTGTCATGAAATGCAGGAAAATTATGGCACAAATAATTGTGCAGGGGGGATTAGAGTAGATAGTCTTTAAAGGTCATTAAAGGTCCTTTCCAACCTAAACTATTCTATGATTATATGACTTCCCACAGCTGATGAAGGCATATAGTCTTCCTCCAAGGTAAATGAGCAGCTTCATTGCCCAGGCAGCCTTACTCAGCTTTATTGTCCAGACACACAGGGCAGCTTCTGTGTCCCCAGATGTAGGGACAAGTCTTGGCTGTGCCCTGACCTTGCAAGTGAGCAATACCCACCTCAGAGTGACACCAGTCTGCACTCAAGTGAAGGAAACCCAGGTGGGAGCCCCCTCATCAGGGAAACAGGATTTTGATGTGCGCTGTGGCAGGACCAAACAAGTACATCAAAACTTGCCTGCAGGAACCCCACTAAGCCTCCAGATATGCTCCTTACACACTACCACTGAGGTTCAGTGGTGAGACCTCCCTGCCTCACTTAGAGGTGCTCTGAGTCACCTTCACACTTGAGCCAGCTCTGGGATGGGATCTAAACCTCTTAAACTGGGATCTGGAATTGGCTGCATCTTATTTCTGGCCCTGGCCTGTGTCCCACAATGACCCAGTCCCATGGACAAGGGGACAGTTGTTTTCCATCCACCTAGTCTAAGCCTGGATATCCAGCAAGGAGAAGGGAAGGGTCAATTGAGAAAGCAAAGGCACCATTGTCTTTCCCAGCACTGCTTGTGCATTTGTTAATTAAACGTCATCAGCTAAAAAGCATCAGGAGCAGCAGTAAGAACCCAGGCCATCCCTTCTCCCAGAGAAGCAGCTTCATGGCTGTAGTCTCAGATGCGTTCTTGTTTATTAATCTCTCCCTTCAGCTCCTAAAGTCCAGAGTCTCTTCAACCCTGAATCCCCAGTCATACCAACCACTTTGTTTGCCCACCCTGTACAATTTTGTCATGAAGACTTGGCAAGGCACTTTCAGATTTGCTGACATCCTGTGGCAAATAAATCAGAGCCAGAGTGGAATGTGAATCTGTGGAGATAAGTCACATAAAATGTAATTTTCTGGAAGGTCTCAAGCCACCTCTAAAGAAAGGACAAGTAAGATGAATGCAAACTCTTTTGAGACTGAGGAGTGTAATGTATAGCATCAGATAGGGGAGCTAGAGCAATTTGCAGCCCATCAGACTTGTGTGCTGAGTCTCTATTAGCTGCAGTCAGCAGAGGCAAATACTGTGCCCTTAGCATGCTCTGAAAACAGAGATTAAATGCAGTGGTGTTAGAACCAAGCACTGACCCGGCGTTTCAAACTGTTCAGCAGACCAAAAGCACCAGCCAGCCAGGGCTTCTCATGGGGAATCAGCAACTGCCTTAATTCAGGGTCCAAAGATTACAGTCTTGAACAAAATGCAGCTTTTCCTTGTTCAAGTAATGTTTAGGAAAGACAAAAAAGAAAAGAAAAAGGGGAGGGAAATGCAGTTTGGTGGCAATTGGCTATCATAGATCAGATGACATAATAAGATTATTCTCTGCTGCCAGTCCAAAATACATGATTCTACTCTCACCAGAAACCTGGTCCAGTGGAAGATGTCCCTGCCCACAGGAAGGCCTTGGAACCAGATCGTCTTTAGGGCTCTTCCAACCCAGAGCACTCTATGACTATGAGCTGGACTGGGTTGCTGGCATGTCCAATGCCTTCCGGAAGTTCTTGAGGGAATCACAACGTGTCAAGAAGATTTCATCTAAGGGAATTTTGAGGGCTATACTTTTCATGTAAACTTACCAGATTTATGGCTTTGGTAAGTGAAAGCAATCATGAATTCAGAGATAATTTTCATGAGTGTCACATGGAAATCTGAAACGCTGAAGCATGTTTTGAAAATGATGGTTCTGGGACAGAGGGCTTTTACTTATATCATAACCCTGCTCACTGAGGCTACCCACAAAATAGATGAAAATATTTGTTAGAGAGTGGGCAACTCTCAGAATGAGAGCTGCCCACAGCCTCCTGTCTGCCAGGGTGGTGCACAAGGCAGAAAGCTCTGGAAGGCTTGAGGGCAGGTGTTCCTGCCTGCTTCTTGCCATCCCAAAAAGAGCCTTGGAGCAGGACAGAGGAGAGCAAGTGTGCCCT
Organism: Melozone crissalis; assembly: GCF_028551555.1. Taxonomy (NCBI): domain Eukaryota; kingdom Metazoa; phylum Chordata; class Aves; order Passeriformes; family Passerellidae; genus Melozone; species Melozone crissalis. Next base: position 51,538,096 of record NW_026535791.1, on the reverse strand, counting down.
TCCTTGCCCCATTGTCTCCCACAGGGAAGTGAGGTTGCATCTTGAAACCTGCCTTAGCGGCCCACTAAGTCATTCAGGATTTTAATCTGTAATTAATCTGTGCAGGGTTTAGCAATGTAGCCAGGCTGGTCTATGGCAGGAAGTAGGGTGGGTCTGCCTTGAGCCATGATGTGCAACAAAGCAATTCCTGGTTTGGGTGAGAGGAGTTGTTTTTATGACTGCCTCCATCAGATAGAAGAAAGAAATGGTCTTGCCTGGTCTCCAGGATGGCCAAGTAATTGTGTGCAGGCCACAACATGATGCTGAGCAAATATGACAAGTAGGAACAGATTTGTGTTCACTTAAATGAGGATTGCACAAAGCTTCCTTTCTCCTGTTCAATTATCTTGGTCCTTGCAACTAAAGGAAGTGGAAGCACAAAGTCTAAGGGAGCATGAACTTGGTTCAGTTCTTAATCCTAACAGAACCTGCCTTTCAAATTACAAACTAAACCCATGTTTTATCAATCTCTGCCTCACAGTCCTCCTGATATTTTTCTCATTCCTTTGCTAGCCAGTTTAATTAGAATTTTAAGTCTTTCATGTTCAAGGTGTCAACTTTGAACCGACGGGGTCAGCAGAGTCCAAAGGAAAGGATGAAAAATCTCCAAAGTCTCAAACAGAAACAAACCCCAGGGCTTGTCCCAGCTTCACAATTGCTGAGAAAGTTTGGATTTGGAGACAGAGATTGCAGTTTGAGTTTGTAGGCAGAAGGGAGAATTTTGCCACCATGGGGCATCCCCACATGTTATGAAGCTGATCAACCTTCCTAAAAGGCTACCCCAGCCAAACCTTCCTAGCCAAAAGGGCTACTCCAGAAATACGTAGTGGAAAAAAGAATATACCCACTTCTCTTGCTTAGGCCATCACTAGTCCGAAGACTTACATCTGGAGAACTGTTATCACTACTGAGGTATAAAGATTTATGAGGTCACATCAGGCATTGTATATGAGAAATGTTAGTGCTATTCCTTTATTGGAATTATAATTTACCATTATTCCCAACAACACAAAAAAAAAGCCTAAGAAATCATTGATAAATAGAATACAAGTTAAAAATTACCTTCTACAATGTAGTGCATGTTCAGTGATCTATCTGCACATACACATCCAAATTGTTGCAAGTTGCATGTCTGGTTTTGAAATTTCTAACATTTACATGTTAATGTTGCATGTCTGGTTTTGAAATTTTTAATGAGTAACAAGGGACATGATAAAATTGGGTGACAGGATTTCTAGTATTATTCAAAGAATAGAATATAAAGAATTATTCCTACCCACTAGTGCAGAAAGACAGAGCTAAATGAATAAAAGAATGAATACACACTCTGTAGAATCATTCTTCCCTCCAGGCAAGATTAGATGTCTGGTTAAACTGCTCTGCATGAAGCCTGTCATGCGTAGCCCTGCACATCCTGCACACAAAGACAACAGTCTCCCTGTCCCAGCAAAGATGGGGCTGACCCCACCAACAGGGTCATCACACAAGACAGTCAGGTTTGGGGGATTTAACCCGTTCCCAATTTACAATTCCCTGTCAGCTAGAAGGGAATACACCTTGTAATTACCCTGCTCCAAGGTAGCAGCAAATGTTACAATGGGAGAAGAGTACACCTCAGGCCTGGGGTCAGAGCAGGTGCAGCCAGGATCACTGTGTGGATGCTCAGTCTTTTTGGCGTTTCCTGGAAGAGCTGTATCTGTCAGATGTTGCTGCCACAGGTGGGTTTATGGCTGCTACCTTGCTGAAAACAGGAGAGCAGCTGTATTAACGCCTGCTGTCTGGAGGTGGGGAGCACCCAGCAAGCTTCAGTACAATTACTGTCATTCCAGGTTTCCTCATCAAAGGCTGTACAAACTCTTCTGGTTAGTGAGAAGCAGGACATTGAAAGGAATGCATCTCTTGGCTCTGAAAACATACACAGCAGCCAAAGCCCAAGGAAAGCAATCAAAACTCTAAGGAAAGATGCTGATTGAAAGAGATATTGAGGAATATTTGGAACAGTGCAACACTGGCAGAAGGGAAAGTGGAAAAACTCTTGTCACAATCAAAACTGTGGAATCACAGAATGAGAGAATCATTTAGGTTGGAAAAGCACTTTAGGAGCAAGTCCAGCCACTAACTCAGTACTGCCAAGCCCCAGTAATCCATATCCCTAAGTACCATACCTACATGACTTTTAAATAACTCCAGGAATGATGATTCCACCCTCTGGGCAGCATGTTCCAGAGGTTTTGACAAACCTTCCAGTGAAAAAAAAAATAAAAATTCTAATATCTAATCTAAACCTACCCAGGTGGAACTTGAGGCCATTTCTTTTTTTCCTCAATTGCTTGCTTCATGTGAGAAAAGACCAACCCTGACATTGCTACAGCCTCCTTTCAGGGACTTTAAAGAGTGATGAGGTCTCCCCTGAGCCCTCTTTTGTCCAGACTAGGCAACCTCAGCTCTCTCAGTTGCTCCTCATAGAATTTGTGCTCCAGACCCTTCCCCAGCTCTGTTGCCCTTCTCTGGACACTCTCCAGCCCCTCAGTGTCTTTCTTCCAGTGGGGGCCCAGAACTGAACACAGAGTCGGAGGTGTGACCTCCCTGGTGCTGAGTACAGGGGGACAATCCCTGCCCTACTCCTGCTGCCACACCATTGCTGATCCAGGCCAGGCTGCCAGTGGCCTTCTTGGCCTCACTGCCAGCTCATGCTCACCCCCAGGTCCTTTTCTGCCAGGCAGCTTTCCAGACACTTTTCCCTAAGGCTGTAGTGATGCATGGGATTGATGTGACCCAAATGCAGGACACAGAATTTGGTCACATAAGACCAGTAAAAGGAACAGATGTAAATGGTATGGGGGAAGGGACTGCAGTTTTCTTCCTTTGAATCTATTATTCTCCTCCTTCCTATGTTACTTGTTTTTCCTTTTTTTTCAACAGACTGGTGTTGGGATGTAATGACACAGATGTAAATTGAAATAAAATGCCAAATAAAAACAAGGTTTCAGTAACTGTAGAGCTGATCTATCCTTTTCTGTGGAGAAGGCCACAACAAGCTGCCCCCTAAAAATATTACCAAGAGAAATTTAACTTTAAGAAGCATTGGCTGATCAATGGAAACTTTGAGGAGTCTTTTGTAGGTATTTGTGTATGAGAATATGCACATAAGAGAGGCAAAGAGCAAGAATGTGTTGTTATTAAATACCTCACTGTGTCCAGATAAATCCAACACGTGAAGGCTGCACTTACTTGGCACTCTGGAAGGCATGCTGTGTTATTCCCCTGGTACAATTGTTTTGGTCCTCTTATCAGAGTACACATTAATAGCTTTATGCTACTTACATTGAGAGCTGGAAATTGCTAAGTTGAAAGCTCTGTCAGGGAGGAAATAAGAATGGTAGAAACCCAGAAACACCCTACAGAGAGATTTAGCTCCTGGCTGCATTTTCACCTTTAGTCTGTTTTTTCTGGCACTGACTGTTTTGCTTCAACCTGCAGAGACACCTATTTTCAGCAACTTCGCTCAGTGCAGGAAAAAAAATGCTATTCATGTTCACCTACATTAATTAACTGAGAATTAAATCTGCTTCTGAAATCACATCAAATTTGTAGAGCAGAATAGCTTATTAGCCTGTACACATCAAAGTGCTGAACGAAGCGCTCAGCTTCCGTAGTAAAGCAACTCATACGCTTGCTTTGTAAATCACAATAAAGAAAAAAGTGATTTGTTCAGTTCTTTTGGCAGCTTTTGTGTTTTCTCTTATATATTTCACCTCTTGATTCCTTAGTCACAGAATACTCTATTCATATTATTCAAGCCTTTAGAATAATGAAGTATGCACTAGGAAATATCAGTAAATATAATTTAAAACTACACAGTTGCATTAGAGCACTTTTTTGGAGAATTAAGGCAACAGTGGGATCTGCAATGGCATATTTTTTCTGCCTTTTCAGTATTTCATGCTTCTTGATACACTGCAAAAATCCAGAAGGAAAAGAAAAAGCTCCTTCCAAAACTGGTGACTTTGTAAGACTCAGAGATTTCACAGACACATGTTTAGAAATTCAGTACCATCTAACAATGTCAGACAGTGTGATATGGTAAAAAAAAAACAGTTAATGATTCCAGTTCTGTCAGGTTTTTTAAAAAACTGGGATGAATATGAATTCTGTGCACCTGTGACTGCATTGAATAAAACTACTTCACATGCAGCTTCCTTGCACAGATTACCTCTACTCGGTGCAGGGCAGAGTTTGTTATATCAGGACCAGGCAGCCTAAAATCTCTGTTCCCTTAGTTGTCCTTCATAAGTTACTGCTTTGGCTTTGTTTTGAGGGCATGGGGGAGAAAAAAATCCATCCTGTTGGAAGGCAAAAAATAGGGTGAATTGCCATCTCAGCTGAGTAAATGTTATTTTACCAGAAATCTTTGACCAGGGTCAGCAGCAAGAGCAGTTTGTCCTCCTTTAGGAAATGTCAACACAGACAATCAAATGAACCCTACTGGGGCCAGATCCAGCCAGCTGTGTCTTTGATTCGTTGTCCACATTATTTGACAAGAAAAAAAAAAAGCCACATAAGAAAGTGTTACAGCAGATGGATGGGTAATAAGTGAAAACAAAGGAGTTGCAGACATGTAATCAGGTAAATCTGCACCTGAATATTAATCTCCACCTATGAAAAATCCCTATGTCCTCCATAGTCCATAGCATAAATCCATGGCTTCACTGCATTTTGGAAGTTCCATGCAATTCCAAGCCATCTTTCTGAAAAATGAAGAAGTACTCCAGGAAAAGCTGGCAGAATGAAGACAGGGACTGGCAAATGTTGTGAAGAGGCTGCTCTACAACAGGGAAATAAGTTGTCTGTGGTCTCTCATTCTGGGAAGGGAGCAGAAGAGTATGACAGGAGCCTTAGGAGACAAGAGTGTCAGGGAGGATTGAAGAGTTGCTATATTGTTGTAATACAGAACCTATTTTTCTTCCAAACAAGTGAGGGGCTTTTTTCGTTTATTTGGATTGTTTTTATGTGGCACATAATTAAATTGTGGGCCTTTTGGCTGTTGCAGGATGGTTGAAAACCAAAAATACACATACCTTTAAAGCTAACTGTGCAGCCTTGCAGAAGGAAAACCTTTTGTGAGTCCCCAAGAGGCAAGCCAGCACCTTTGGGCCCGTTAGACCTCAGCTCACTGCCATGAGAAGGAATAAAGCCAAGGAGCACTCATCACTCCCTGCTTGTCCTTACACCCTCCCCTCATCACCAGGTACTGGCCCGTGCCACAGACAGGGTAGGGAACCTCCCAGACCCCAAGGCCTGTCCCAGCACAGCTTGGTCCTTGCATCCTTACATGGGATATCTTTACAGTGCATGAGCTGAGACTCAGCAGGAACCTGCATCAGTAAACACAGTCAATGACCAAGAGGCATGGCTATATTTAAATACCAGTTCTTTGGCTCCCACAGACAGTGTGTGAAGTAGTCACAGCAAAGCAAGTGGAAGGATATATGTAGGAGCTATCAAACTCCATTTTGAGGAGGGCAAATTTCAATGAGGGTTTGAAGTAGGGGGAGCTACAGCTTGGAACTTGTAAATAATTTCTTTAACCACTCCCTTTTTGTGAGTTGGAGAGTTTAGTTTCTTGAATTGGTATATTTTCAATCAGTATTGATCGAAATCACTAAGAAAAACAGGACCAAACCCTGAGAACATGGAATACATCATCAACACATTGGCTAATTTAAGTCCACATAACACCTATCTTCATCAATTACCCCACCTGCAAAAAATGAAAGAATTTTTATACCTCACTGGGACTCTCCTAACTGGTTTAAGTAATTTTGAGATTTGTCGTGTTTATCAGCATTGAAAAAGCTTCATATAATTGTAAAACAACTAAGAAAGATGAGAGTTCAAAACTGTAGAAAAGAATATGTACTTTTTTTTTCCTAATAAATACCTTGATATATTTCACATATAAAATACCTTAGTAATCTCTCTGTTCAGTTTAATTTTCTCCAAAATAAAAAGCACCAGAATACAGCTGAGAAAATAAGCTCTGGGTAGTTGTACTTTGTTTACATTTTATTTATGTGGATCAGCTGCAAAACAGAGTGTTAATGCTATCCCTCTTTAATGAACCTTTGTACTAAGGACAGGAAGTTTATGAAGACTAAACCCTGTGAATAATATTGGACTTCATAACTAAGTCAGCACAGTAGGACTAAAATGCTTTATTGGATCTTATTCACAAGAGGTTTATACTAAACTGCTGATATCTTCCATTCCACTTAATCACTTTTATGAACACAAGCCAAGCCCCTGCTGCAAATTGCCACCAGAGAGCTTAGGAGTCTAAATGATACTCCACTGAAGCTCCAGAAAGTCTCTTTGTTCTGGAGAAAACATACTTAATCATAGCAACCCAACCCTCTTGGTTTCTTAGTTGCTTTAGAAGGTGTTTGTGTCCACTCTTCTTTGGTGGGATTATATGCATGAACAAAGTCATTATTGAAATGCATCTGCCATTTGTCTGTACCCCTCAGCCTGCACTGCCTGTAGGTAACTCAGTAAGCAGAAGGACATTTATTTGCATTTCCTCAGGGCAGGAAATTTAGTAACAAGGTCTTGTAGCCTAGGTGACTTTGTATTAGCAATTTTATTACATCTATATTCTGTAGACACCATCATGGTACTAGTGATTGTCGCAAGGGTCAGTAGTTATCTCCCTGTTATGGCAGCAGCTACACCTTCAAACTAGTTTTTACTTACCCAAGCACTCCCTTACATCAGTACCAACAAGAGCAGAGGTCTGAGGGATGTAGGAGGACACCATGTCTGTGGTAGGGAATTAAACAAGCCCTGAGATGTACTCTGGCACCCCAACCAAGTGGCTGTAACTGATTTGTTCACAAAGCTCCCAAGCTGTTCCCAGGGGCTGGAGGAGTGCCAGCTGATTTAAGCCAGAACTGGGGCAGGAAGCACCCTAGCAAGGTGCAGGACAAGCATCCTTACAAGCACAGGCACTTTGGCTGTCAGAGCTTGTGCTTCAGTTCTCTGTCAGGGATAGAGGCACTTTGCTGGAGAGTTTAGAGCCTCCAAATACTGACAATCATAAGATGCTCAGATAAAAAACCATTGAGAAGAAGCAGCAGTGGCATGGAGGTACGCAAAAGTAAGATGTTTTCCATACCGACAATAGATGCACTAAGCACAGTAACAGTAATTGAGAATATCAATACTGCCAGCTTGGAGCTTATTGGTAGCACAATGAAAACATCAGCAGGTTTTCACTTGCACGAGCATGCAGGAATGCATCTCTAAGAAGCTACAGAGCATTCAGATCACAAAGGGAATGCCCCATGCAGTGCACCACTAAAGAGATTTCATTCCCTGTGGAAAGGCAAGGAGGGAAAAAAGTCTACACTCCCATGAAGAGAACTTTCTTCACAAAAGTATATGTTTTAATTGGCTTTTTTTATAGTCATCATCTTCAAACAACACTGAAAGTATCCTCTGACAGCAGCAAAACTGCTCCTGCCTTTATTAATTGATGAGAGTAAAACAGAAAGTAATTAAAAATTCCACGAAGCCATTCATTCTGACTGTCCCATGTGTAGTAAGACAATCTGTCCCACTGTGCTAAAATTAACTGTTTCAGAGAAACATATAAACAATATGAACTGCAATCAATAACATCTGTCAGCAGCACTGCAGAGTGACAATGAATCTTGCCAGCACTGGGACTGACTGCCCAGATTACTTTCAGTTCTGGTGATCAATACAAATATTTAACACACACCTCCTGCTTTGCTCAAGCACTAGAAGGGCAGATTGAAACCAATTTGCTGCACAGGACCCTGATCACTGGATTTATGTGGTCATGAGCACACATTAGTAACAAGAACTTCCCAAGTTTGATTCCCACATTCCTCAGACTTTATAGGGAAATAGTGAATTGTCTGAAAAAATAAACTGTGTGGTGAGTTTTATTATCATATATTCCCAAAGCCTGATGTCTGCTTCTATGGACAATGTGAGTAACTCTTTCTTTTCTTTCTTTTCTTTTCTTTTCCTTTCTTTCTTTCTTTCTTTTTCTTTCTTTTTCTCTTTCTTTCTTTCTCTTCTTTCTTTCTTTTTCTCTTTCTTTCTCTTATTTCTCTTCTTTCTTTCTCTTCTTTCTTTCTTTTTCTCTTTCTTTCTCTTCTTTCTCTCCTTTCTTTCTTTCTTTCTTTCCCTTCTCTCCTTCCTTCCTTCCTTCCTTCCGCCACTTCCTTCCTTCCTCCCTTCCTCCCCTTCCTCCTTTTCTTTTCTTTTATTTTCTTTTCTTTTCTTTTTTCTTTTCTTTTCTTTCATTACTTATTTATTTCTTAATTTGAAGAGCAATCCCATTACCTTTTCTACTGATCAGGTCAGTCTGAGTCTGCCCAGCTGATTAGCTATTATTATGTCAAAATACTTCGTAATCCTCTCTGATCTCTTCTCAGCAGTGCTGCCAGGACTGCAATACTCTCATTTGAAAATGCTCAAACATGCAGAACAACACAGCAAGCTTACAATTTTTTAATTTTTATTTATTTCCAGAACCACAGGGAAGTCTAGAAGACATTATTTGCTGCTTGTGGCCTTCCACAGGGGCAAGGCAGACAGTGGGGCTACTCCAGAGCTACCTGGGGCAGGAAGAGAAGGGACTCAGTGCTCCCTAAGTCTCTGATCCTCAGCTGCCCACAGCTCTTTCCTAGCAGCAAATGGGAGATGCTACTCATTCATGTGTTCCCTTGGGGTAGAACTGGGATGCTGCTCTTGGATCTCGGCTGTGGGACGCAATCTCTGATTCCCTAATCCTCAGTGTTTACATTTCTTGTGCTCCTGTGCCTCAGACAGTAAAACAGGAGCTGCCCTCCCTGGGAGTTACTGATGGGTAGCTGCTTCCTGGGATTCAGCCACAACAGAAGATCTGAGAAAAGGGGAAGAAAACAAACAAAAATTAATATTAAATCTAGGAAGACAAAACCACTGCAGTGCCAAATTCTCCTTTGGTAACCCAACAGAGATTCATTGTTTACATCAGCTAAGCAGAAGAATGGAAACTGCTGACAGAATGGGAGCTCAGGGGCATGTGAGTCACCACTCATTGAATTTCCATACTCTCCTGACCCAGTAACGTTGTTGGGGCATTCAACACAAGATGCTGCTTAAGATGCTTTTTCGACCCAATAAATGAATTTCTGCATTCAGGCTGCATTACAGGAGATTTCCAGAAAGCTTTTTAATAGTGAAGACACAATTCAGAGTACCTGCTTGAGATCAGCCAGCCCAGATCTCAGGCAAAAACCGGGGAGAGCAGCTGGGGTAAAACAGTCTCCTAAGGAAGCAATGGGAATTCCATATCCCACCACACAACAAGCTACCCTGGATAAAGCACTGGTACATGCATAAGAAGAAGCAATCCTGATTTTCACAAAGAGATAAGTTCAAAGATTGAGCTGCTGAGATACTTTAGAGACAAGTGTGATGTGAGGTCTAAAATAAACAGAGCACTTCATTGCACGATCAGAAATGAACTGTAGAGAACTATCCTGATTGTTGTATTTTGCCAAGAGGGCTCTATCCTGTAAAACACTAAACACCATAAATTCTTGTTAGAGAGAGCATTCAGTTTTTCCTAGGGGAAAAGGAGAAGTAACTCTGCAATTAAATTAAAAAAAATATATATAACAAAGCAAAACAAAGCCAAAAACAACAACAAGCGAAAATAAAACCCCAAAACAAACAAAAAAATTTATTAACTTATGTATTCCCACTTTGGAAATACAACTAAAGAGCAAACACATGAATGGAAAATCCACCACCTAAACAGTGTGTTATTCCAAAAGACACTTCTCTTTAGTGTACATTTCAGTTGCCTCCATATATGCAATGCAGTTACCCTTGGTTTCAGCATTACTTCAAATGTGAATTGTGGAGAGTATGAATTTATTTCAATAGCTCACTTTAACTGATTAACAAAAATTCTTTCTGTGTGAAAATATTTGGTCTCCATTTGGCTCAGCACTCACCGTTTTTAGTAGGTCTAGCTCTAAACACCTCAATAAAAACTTTTTCTGATGTAGAAGTTGGAATAAACATTCCAGCCATTTCAGAAAACTGAGTGAATAGAATTTGAAGGTAGAATATTGGATTGGTTCCTGAAGTACCTACCCATAGTTTGCATAATTTGTGAACGTAAAACATTTATCCTAAAATCCAGAAATCCATACCAAGTCATCTTATTTTCTATTTCTTCAGTAATACTTGTGGTTGGCTGAAATACCTTTCAAGGGACATGGGAAAGACAAAATAACATAACTTTTGCTGTAATTAAATAGGAAATCAGGAAATTTTGGGAAATTATGTTCTAATACACACAAGGGAGAGAAATACCTTTCCATTTGTTCTGCTTAGTCAAGATTTTTCTTCATATAAGTGCAACATTTCTTAGCAAAAAATCTATCAACAGGTCTTTATTGAAACTTATACTTCATCTCATAGACTTGGGCACATACAAAGTACATTTTTTCACTTTAAAGTTACAATAACTTTGGGCTAAATCTCATTATTCCCCTGGTTGTGTCTGCACAACTTTTTCTGTGATGACATGGTGCTGTGGTTGCACCCACAGCATATGGACAAGAACTACCAGTAACAGTCCTGTATTTACATGGCTTTGAGGCAGCCTTGGCCACAGAAACAAACAACCAAAAAATAACCAACCAACTAAATAAGCAAACCAAAAAGAAACCACAAACAAACAAACAAACAAACAAAAAAACATAAAAACCAGAATAACAAACTCTCAAGGAAGTTTTTAGTTATTTTTTTAATCAAAAGAACACTAATAGAGTGTTTGCAGTACATAAAGCCTTGTCACAAAAAGATGCATAATTCTGGCTATACACAAAACTGGAAAGCTAGTTCTTATTTCCCATCACAGTTGAGTGATCTATTGGCATGACAGTGGATGAAAATATTTTTGTTGTCTTTGCAGGGATAAAAATGTTATTTACTGCATTTTCATGTTTCTTACTATAAAGGTTTTCCTCAATATTTTTTTTTGGAATCACATTAATCTTACTTTTATAATCTGCTCCATTTGTATGCAGGCCTTGAACTGACAGACTGCTATAACTGACAGAGCCACCTCTGTATATGTTGTGATGTATTTTATGGTCATCACTTCTATCTGATCCATGCAAAATCATTTCTCTCCCCCTCCCTCAAAGTCCCATCTTCTGCTTTTTAGTGGGTGTATCCCCACTTCTCATGAGAATATGGCCCCTGAGTCTGTGGTCAGTCACAGTCCACAGAAGACTGTGATAAATCAGCCAACTGAAAACACAGAAATGGTGCCTCAGTGCAGCCTCAGATCCCCGACACTTTTATCTGTTTTGCATTGCACAGGACCAGTTTGTCTCAGATAACACACAGACAGCCTGCAGTGAGTGCTGTTCCCATACAGCAAGTTTTAGCCTGTGTTAGACATCTGGACAGTGGCAAACTCCACACACCAAAAGCTGAGGTTACAGGGGAATCTAGTCACAATTCTCCTGGGCATTACATTTCTAGTTTAGCTTTTCATACTTCAGCAATGATTTTGTCATTTCTGTATACAATCTGTGAAGAAATATAACAGGTTTTGGTTTTAGAGGAGTTATGTAAGATCCAAACTGCTTCTGGCTGTTATTAAGATATAGACCTTGATTTCAAGCCATAGCATGGCTTTGATAAATGAAATGTCATCCAGCAAAGGCAACTTAGATCAAATCCCTCAAATGCTGCTCTGAGTGAGCAATCCTGGTGTCTCCCTGACTTACTCTCTGTTTCCCACCCTGCTCCAGCCGGACCCTTCAGCCTTTGAACAGCATGTCAGGCTGGAAAGGGAGACCCTGACCACATAATTTTCTGCCTGTCCTCTGTCAGCCTCCCAATGACACTCCTGGAGCTGCAGCAGAGCCTATTCCTCTCACCAGAGCTCCAGACTCAGCAGGGAGCTGCAGTTCTGCTCTGGCCATAAGCTACTGAGCCAGATGAAGATTTCCAGAGAGCTCCAGCAAAGATCCATTCTTAAAATATCTCAGCTCTGACAGAAGAATCTGTCTGGACTCCACATGTCAAAACTGTACCTTCTACCCAGTACCCTCTGACCCTCCCCTACCTGAGAGCATCACACATTTGCTCTTTTTATAGCAATCAACTTTTCATGCATTTCCTTGTTTGCATGATTTTTTTTGTGGATTGCAAGGCAGAACTGTGAAGAAATATTGTGTTTTAAACAGCAATCTCAAACAGAAAGGCAAATCCATGATTTTTTTTTTCAAAGCATTCAATTCAGTGTAATCTTCAGACAACACAGAAAGAAAAGCCTTATTTCTGCCGGGCTCGGCAGTTACTTTCTGTTAAAGGATTTATCTGGGCTGAATTTTGCACTTAAAGCAACATTTAATCAACACTTACAATGCTTAACATTGCACTGTGGATGTCTGATAATCTGACTGACTAATCAATGTTCTCTTTCCCTGTGCAGCACTGAAATGAGGGGCTTCTTGTGGAATGGGGGCCAGCTCCTCACCTGAAGGGTTTAGGAGAAAAGGGCAGACTCTCACAGACAAGACCAGTGGCCATGTAAGTGACTCAGCTGGAGCTCTGGAGGGCATTGCACATGAAGAAGGCACAAGCAGGCACCTCCAGCAGCAGCACAGATGTGCAGTCTCCGGTCCTTGGCAGCCTACAAGCCTCTGCTGGAGGAAAGGAAGCAGGAGAGATCTGTTACCCCGCCTCCTCATTCATCTTTCAGAGATGCAAGCACACACTGTAGAAAAAGACCCTGTCATGGCTTGCAGGTTGCACAGAGTCACATAAGACAAGCTTCTGACTTTTCCTCCTGCTCTCTGTATGCTGTGAATTTCCTGCTGACCCACCCTAACCTGCCCACTTCTACAGCTCTGTCTCAGCCATGCAGCCACGTGGTGCTTGTCTTTACCTGCTGTCACTGTAAACAGGACACTTCCTGCCCCCACAGAATGTCTGTGGCACTCATTTAATGTCTGCAAATCATTTTGAGTTCATGAGGACCAAGGTAGAGTTCGAGCATAACAATACATCTACACAAAGCTCTAACACTGCATATCAGCTTATTAAGGGTTCCATTTAACGCTAGTGTTCATGTAATTTACAATTAAACAATTCAACTTGCCTGCCTGTAGAATTTTTTCCCCAGGCAATGAATCAGAGGAGGACTATAGAGTGTTTTGAAAAGCTGACAGACTCCCTCAGTCACACCTCAGTACAGGCACACGGTTACAGAATCCCAGACGTAGGAAGGGATTTCTGCAGATCATCCAGTCCAAACCTCTGAGCTTTGAACATCTACAAGGACAGATTTTCTAGTCACCAGGATCCTCCCCCAGCTGCCATGATGTCTCAAAGCTGACAGAGAGGGACATCACGATGACACCAAAGAGCTCCACAGTGCCCTTGGGTGCTGCTCCCTGTCGGGTCCCATGGACTCATGTGTGTCCAGCTGGCTTAAAGCTCTCTGGTTAGATCTGGCTTTGTGTTTCAGCCCTGCAGACTCTGCAAAGAAAGGAAGCAAATGTTTCTTCATTATTCCTTATAACATAAAATTTGGAGGACAGAGCTGTGAACGGGTTAAAAAAGTAATTAAATAAAGTCATGAAATAAAAATCCATCAGGATGTTGATAGCACTACCTGATACCAGGCAGTCCTTATTCCAAAGACTGCCAGGCAGTCAGATACCAAACACAGGAAACCTCACAATATGGTATCCACATTGCTTTCCTTTTCCTTGTGTCTGGTCACTATTTTTGTTGGCTTACCCTAAAAAAGAAGAGATCTGACAGACCTCCACTCTGCTAGACAAGGTCCTGGACTAAATAAATTGTTGTTCCACTCAGTAAATTCTTGCCCAGTATACATAATGTTTTTTCTCTACAATTTAAAGTATGAATTTTAAACCTTTCACTTCTGGTGGGAGCAATATATCACAAGCACTCTGGTGATACAGGTAGGTCCCACTGTGAATGCCTGGTCATTCAAATCAACGATTCTATTAAAAAAATGCTTTCATTGCTGTAGCTGTCCACCAGCACAAGCATCATGCTAACTGGAATACAGCAGCAGAGAGCTGAAAGCACTCTAAAAATAGGTTCTAAACAGTCAACATAAACTGCACTTTCAGCACTGACAGGCTCTGAAGCTGTCTGGGTTACTTGTAGCCTCTGCTGATGATTTCTCCTACTCCAGCAAGGCTTCTCAAGTAGGTCTTATGAGCCATTTCATGCTAGGTAATTGCAGGGAGATCTTGAGTCTTTTAAGCAATTTGTTGATTCCTGACCTCGGCAAAACTACACAAGATTTAAATCTGTCTCCACTTTAAAATATTGTCATGCCCTCAAGCAACAAGTGGGAGACTGCTCATCTCAAAGCCAGTGTTTTCATGAGGATCGCGGAAAGCAGAATATGAGGTTGTGGTTCATACAGATCATACTCTGAAGTCAAAGTGACTTTTCTATGCATCCTTAAGGGAAAGCATAGGTGCATAAAGGCATCAAATTTCATTAAATACTAATAGATTCTGTCACAAAGGGGACTGTTGCTATTAAATAACTAATTCACTCCACTGAGTTTTTCTTATCTCTAAAATTCTGCCTTAGCAGTAATGCTCAAAAAAAAAGAAACCACTATTACTTCTGATTTTCAGGATTTTTTAATGTGTTAGTTTAAAATCTCATTAATATTCTGAGGGCTTCACATGTGGAGGTCAGCAAGGGACTATGCTAGCACTGCCCTCTTTAATATGTATATTAGCTACTAGTGGTTGGGGAGATTGCTAAGTGTGCAGCATAAGCAATTTGCCAAAGCCACAACTCTGCTTCCCAGCCATTGAACATAGATGAAACAGGATTTTTTTTACTCTACAAAACAGATTCTCATCAAGACTGGAAGTCAATTCAGCTACAGGACAGGTATTAGAAAGATGCAAAGAAAATGAGAGTTAAATAAGTAAAATCAAAAAGAAAAACAGTGCTGCTGTTAGTTAGCTATATGTTATTTATTCTCTTCAGTATAGGTTTCATTGCAACATTGACGGAATACAAATTGACGCAAAATTCATGTAAATTTATGTAAATGCATATATAAAAGAGTTGCAGCCCTCAGGGTCCTGGCAAGTTGCCACGGTGGCTCTGAGCAGAGCAGACACTTTGCACCACTGTAGTGCTCTGAGAGGTGTTATTGTGAATTGGAGTGTGGGTTTCTGAGAAACATTAGTAGGTTTATCAGTTTCTACATGGAGTTTGCCAGAGGCGAAAGAAATTTGTGAACTTTTGGCTTCCTATCTGAGTTAGTAATAGTACTGAGCCTACAAATAGCTCATGTGTGACCATTACAAACCCTTTCACTTTCTCAGCAGAGTTTATAGGCACTGTGAGACAGAAGCACACAGCTCATGAACATGATAAACTCCACTGGCATTTCTCTGAGATCTGTAATAGCCATGAACTCAGAAATAGCTGGTTCATGGCCATTATAAACTCCTTTGGCTTCTCAGTGGAGCCTTTCTAATAGCCATGAGCACAGAAATAGCTGGTTCACAACCATTAAGATCTTTGTCAACATGCCCATTGGGAATATAATGGTTGTAAGCCCAGGAACAGTTAGTTCACAGATTTTGTACTTTTTATTTTTTTACTTCACCACCCTGAAAGACAAGCCATGTAGCCAATATTTTGCCAGAAACAAGTAATGTCATCATACAGGCTTACTCAGCTGCTCAGGGATAATGCAACAGAATAAAATATACTACACTAGGGTAAATGGCAGGACAGGATTTAGGTAGGTTCCCAAAGCCTATGGCTTATAACTGATGAATTCCTATTTATCTGTCGTGGTATTTAGCCCCATTGGATTGGCATTCATAGAATCCAATCACATCTCCCTTCACAAGGGCTAAGGATACCACAGAGGAGATGTCAGAGAAAACACCAGGAGCATGAATGGGGTCTAAGCCTGAAAGTTTGATGGGCTGTTCAGGGAAGCAGCTCTTCTTATTTTCCCATAAAAAGATCTCAGGATGAATTGGACGCCTCTTGTGTCCTGTCTGGGCAGGCAGTCTGTCCTTTGCCCAGCTCACCATAAAAAGGACTGAGTGGGGGCAACAATATAAAGGTACTGGTGGCACAGGGGGAAGCATTTAAGCACTTATATGCTCTTCTCCCTAATGCTTTGGGGAATTTATTATTTCTTTTAATAAGGAGTGTTTGTGCCAATCAGCCCCTCAGGGACCTTGTAGTTGTAATCTTGGGACCCAGTTCTGCTCCCACTGAAGTCAGCGGCCAAATCTCTATTGACTTCAAATGAAGCAGCCCTAGGCTCTTTGGTGTTTTCTCCAAATTTCCCAGTAATAAATTTTTCTCATTAAAGCTCTGACATCACATGATACAACCCCCTGTAAAAATTATGCTCTTGGTGTGTACAGATGTTCAGAAATAGAGAAGTGATTTTTCAGTGATAACAATATTTCTCTGTGGCACAGCAATCACGGGAGCTGAACACTGCAGGATAGAAAGCCTCTGGAGAAAGCATGTCCTAACACATCAGGCTTGAGAGAAGAGATCCTATTCCAGCAATTAAGCATAAGAGAAATCAACAGTTTAAAATAATTTAACCTTCATTTTCACTGTTTAAAAACCCCCAGCTTTTGAGGATTGTGTAAAAGGACAGATGGGGCTTTCAAGACAGTTAAGGGATGAAAGGAAAGATTGAATGGGCAAACTGGGAGGAGAACAATACAAGAAAGAGATGCTGAGGAGTGTTGTTATGGTGGTGCTGGGAAAGGACATTAGTCCCAAGAGAAGAGATGAGACGATCCAGGGCCTGATCCTACAAATCTTTATTTGCTTATGTGAATGATCTCACTGCTCTTAGCTGGACTCTGTGCCTGGGAAACTATTTGTGGAATCAGATCACAGAGTGTTAGAGAGCAAATGCTACCTCATTCATTGCCTGCCTAACCTGCAAACATTTAGCTAGAGGGACAGATCAGGGTTGGAGGGAGATGAAAGAGGAGGAGGAGGAAGGCATGCCAGAGAAAGCGACAGTAACACAGTTTCACTCTGGTGTTAGCAGAGTGGTGCCATTGGTGCCACCTTTTCACCCCTTGATCTAAAAGAAAGAGGAGATCCAGGAATTCAAAATCCACATGGATGTGGCACCTGGGGACATGGTTCAGTGGTGGACTTGGCAATGCTGGCTTAATGTTTGGAGCCAATGATCTTAGAGGTCTTCTTGAGAATTAACTTAAGAATGTATTTTAAAAATTAAATGCAGTTCCTGGATTGATGTTTACCTCCCCTAAGGCTTGGCCCAACAGTGCTAAAAAATAAGAAATAAATGTGTTAAAGTAAAAATTTTGTGTTAAATACTCACTTTTTACATGTCCTTTATACTCCTGGCAGTACTTGCACAATCACACATTTTATAAATGTCTTTGAATTCCTGATTCCTACTGAAACTAGTAGGAGTTATGCACTTAAATATCTGAGACCCTAAGTTCTAGTTCACTAATATTATAAATGTAACAGTGCTCTACCTGTCTTCTCCTAATTCTGCTTCATCTAGTTTCTGATTGTTTATTTTGTTTCACAGCAGAACTAGCACAATAATAATAGGTATTTATATACAGAAACTATCAAAAAATGTTTTCCATTTAAAAAGATTTTCATCTCCAAAAGCTTTGCACTAAGTAATAAGTTTCACACACATTAGTTAGTGCAAAAAGTTGTATTCACAGCAGTTGTATTTTCCCCAAAACCACAAATCCATATTTGTGCTATATGCAGGTGCTAAGGCCCTCCTGTCCTTGATGGCATAAAAGGTTACTTTCCCAGCCCTCAGAGAAAAGACAAAACAGTAAATGTTTTTTATTCTATTGCATAATCTGCTGCTAATCACAGAGCAGTTTAATTGCTGCAGTGAGAAAGATAATGCTTTTAGCTCTGCCATTATAGACACTGGTGTTTTTCAGAAAAGCTTAAGAAAAGGATTTTAAAATATCTAAAACAAGAATAAAATTATACAGGAAAATTGTTTAATTTGACTATAAGTTCTACTGTGCAAAAATATGTGAATGGTGAAACAACTGCAATAATTTGCTGACATGCAATCAGAAGAAAGGCAGGCAGAACAAAACTATCATCTATTAACAATTTTGGGAAATGAAGACTATTTGGTGCTAATCCATTTTGTGTTGTAGGTGGCTGGGAAGGTAGAAAAAAACCCAACATGAAAACACAGGGAGGTGACAATAGAGGTTTCTTTTAAGGCTCTAAGCAGCATAGAATAAATATCTATTTTTTTCCCCTGCATGTTAGTTTGGTTTCAGAGAGAAACATCTCAATAATGAGATCATGCCAGAGCAATCTGTCCTTTCACCACCTGAAGTATAGTTTAATCTGTCTGAGGCTGTAAGAATCAGATCTATTTTTAGTAAACATAATGCTAAAAAGCTTTATTTGATTTAATTGAGCTCATTGGACTAATCACTAAAGATAGGAGATCAAGGCACAATTCCCTAAGAAATATCACTGCAGTAAATATTGGTAATATTGGCAATCTTTACTATAATAGAAAAGTATAATATTATTAATTCTCATCTCTCCCTCAATTTGAATGAATACGAATGCAATTCCATGGCCTCACTAAAGTTTCTCCACATTTACCCCAGCATCAGTAAAATCAGGAGCAGACTATTTATTCATCATTCTGAAGAAAATATCTAGCTTTTCACAATGGTAGATTTTTTTATAACCAAGGTTTTTATGATCAAACTTCTTTCACAAAATATTAAGGGTCATTATTAAGGACCAGGAAGTGAAAAGTGAAACCCTAAGACCCACTAAGTAAGAACAACAGTCCTCACTAAGATTCCAGACGTAGAATCATATGAAAAGATCATATGTAAAATTCCCATAATTTCCTCTTATGAATGTGAATAATTAATAGGACTTCTTTTCTCTTTAAGGTTGACTATTCAGAATCAAAATTTACTAAATGCATGAAGTCTAAAACAAAACAAAACCATGCGCCAGATTTTGACACCTTTATCAAAAATTCTTGTCATGATGTGTTTTTATACTCATAAGGTTTTCTCCACTCTTTTCAGTAGCATAAGACTTTCCAAAGGGCACTTGCTCATGAGTCCTCCAATTTATCCAAGGGTGCCCACCACATAAAAAGAGAACAACACAGACCTGCAAAAGGTGCTCTGGGAGGAGTAAGGAGGAGTGGGTACACGGTAAAGGGAGGGTAAGGGATAAGGCAGAGCCATGGCAGCAGAGCAGCTGGCTGTGACATTTCATGGAGGCATTTCCTGGCATTCCAGGGGAGAGGTGGCTCTGGGAATCCTGGCTGTGGTCAGTACCAGCACCACGTCCAGCACCACGTCCAGCAGCACGTGGTGGCACAGAGCCGCCCTCCACAGTGCTGCCACCAGAAGTGGGCACACCAGAAGCACCCCTTTATTTTCAGTTGCATAGGCAGGACACAAGATGACAAAACCAGCGAGTTATATAAAAGTAGAAGAGTTGCCCCTTGCCAGTTATACTGCAGGAAACGTGAAGCATGAAATTGCAGATTTAGCAAAAAAAACCAAGTAAAAACATTACATTTTGATGTTCAATATAGTGATACACCGTGCACTGAAGACAAGAGCTAGGAACATCCATATTTGCTGGTAACAGCCTATTCAGATGCTTGGAATGTTGTTGTCCCATATGTCTAGAGGGGCCACAAAGGTGGTGATGAGTGACACCTTCTCAAAGACTGGAGATCATTTGACTGAGCACCAAAGTCCTCTGGGACACAATCTGACCCCTGTCCACATGTCTCTCTTTGACTCTTGAGAAAAAAAAATATTTGCATGTTTTCTTTTTAATAGTCAGGGAATTGGATAACTCAGCCTTGTGGCAGGAGATTTGGCATTTTCAGATTCTACCTAATCAATACCTATTAAAAGAAGCTTGTAATGAAATGACAGAGAAAAAGTTGTGATCAGCAAGAGTCTCTATCTTAAATTAAAAGTATTTCATTCTCTCTGTGTGCTGTGTAAATCTGGTGTGTATTTTGGAAACACCTAGTATGTGTCACTTCCAGTTGAAGATTAAAATGTAAATAGGCATAAGAACATTTGGCAGATAACCCAAATTACAGCCTCGCCACTGCAATTTCATTGTAAAGGAGACATATTGGAAAACTAATCTACCAGGAGGTGTGGAACAAACTGACACTCGCCTTTAAGCTCTTACAATGCCTGAATTATAAAATTTATTCTTATTATTATCTTAAAGTATTTAAATTAAAGTCAATCAAGTATGTATCTGAACTCTAGAATGAATTATTGTCACTGTGTCACTGAATTGAAATCTGTTAATTATGTAGGAAGGATCCATTTGCAGAATTGCTGCATAGATAGAGATGTACCATATGCCTGATCTGAAGGTGTTCACCTGTCATTTAAAATCAGATTCATCTCTTGCATTTCAATGCATGAGTGCAGAGTCATGCATCTGAATGAAAAGATTCTGAATGAAAAGTTTTGCAAGGCAAACTCATAACAATTTAAATTCCAGTTTCTGTTTCTCAAGGGATCTACAAGTCTTTGGGACATTAGCCACCAGAGAAAGACAGGAAATCTTCTACTTGACAGTGGAATGTAAGACATTCAACAAGCTAAATAGATTCAGGGTGAAATTTTGACTTCAGTCAAAGTCAGCACCACAACTCCCTAAGATGTTTAAAGGCCAAGATTTTCCCTTATCTCATTATAATTGTCTTTAAGCCCAGTTTTTAAGATGATGAACACCCAGAAGTGATGACTATTCACAGTGACTGCCAGAATTATGACTTACTTTCAGTTCAGGCATATCTGAAATGTATCTTCTTACTCTATAGGAGAGGAAATGTTCGGTACATGTGGGAACATGTACATAAATCAGCAGTAAAGCCTGTGTTCCATACCAGAGTATTGTTTATGGATGCAGAGAGTGGAACGAAGCTTCAAAGGAAGAAAATTCCCTGCACTCATTTTTTCCAACCATCCTTCTCCTACCCAGGAGTAATGAAAGAAGTCCTTTTTGTTACCTCCACAAAGAAATTTTCCTAAGAAGTTATATTTTGAATTTTTCTTACAACCTATATTTTGAATTTTCCTTTGACTAAGTAGAAAAGGAACCAACAAGACAATTTATAAGTTGGTTACTAGACTCCCAATTAAAAATTAAATAAAAATAAAAATCACATGACAGCAGCACCGTAAGGAACAAGGAAATAAAGCAGAAAGGAAAACAAGCAATAAAACTTTCCTATTGATTTCATCCAACAGTACGAATTGTTCTTGGAGCCTGATTCAGGGTCAATTGTGAGTTATGGGAAAGGGAAAAAGGACGAAGTACTAGTAACAGATAGAAAACTGTTTCAAACATGCTCTTTAGACCTTGGGAGGGAAAAAACCTCATAGGATTCAAACTGAGAAATCATGCTTTTTGTTTAAAGAGGAAATATGATGGTTCAATTTTATTCATTGTTTACATCCTGGCATTAAGACAGACGGATTCTATAGATATTAGTTTAAAATCGCACAGAATGCAATTTCAAATTCAATAATTTTTTTTACTAGTTAAAAAATGAATTAATAATATTGTCATTTCCTGCTAACTCTCTCCTGAAAAACTTCTTCAAGAAGATAGCTAAATGGACTGCAATTTTTCTGCATTCCTACTCTCCCATCTACATCTGGTCTAATTTCCTGAATGTTCAGTCTTGTCTCTATTTGCTAAATCTTATCCCTATCTCATCTGGGGATTTATATTGACAAACTCAAAAGCTTTCACCTAAACAAAGTGTCTAACATGGAATATTTGTAAAAACAGGAAGATGTCAGCTAGAACAAACCATAAAGCTGTGGTAGAACCTGTTTTGACCAGTCAATAGCAAAACACATCCCCCAGCAACCAACAGCATTCTAGCACTGCTTCTTCTGCAAAATTACCTCCAGTTACACACCTTGCTAAAATCCTGTAGTAAATAAGATATCACACAAAGTAATTAGCAGTGTATCCACATGGCTTGCCTTGCACAAAAATGTTGATTCTACTCCATTTCCATTGCATTTCTGCTAATAGCTCTGTAGCAGAAACAAACCTCTCTGTCAGTGGCTACAGCCTTAGTGTTTTATGCCCTCTCCTTGTCAAAACAGAAGCATTAGGAAAATGGCCTTCCTGTGAATGCCACACTTGCACCTGCATTTTGTTTCCTCCTTGCTTTGAAGTTTTGATAGCACATACTTTATACTTTAGTTAGCTTTTGGTGAGGACTTGCATGTTTTTTGAGGCTTGAAAAATAAGTCTTCAGAGCCCCAGAATGCCTACAACAGTTCAAAGTGGCAGACCATGCACATCTTTGGAAACAGACAAAGAAATTCTTCCAAAAACTTTTAAGACAGATGAAATAGCCACAAGGATACTGTTTTTTCCTGAATTCTACTACATAACACTGACTCTAAGGCATTAGAGTAGGCATCTTTCATCTATTTGAGCCTATATAATAACACTTCTGTGGTTCTATCATTCATAAAAAACACAAACCTTATTATGACTCCTTGGAAGCTCTTGTTTTCTACAAGAAAGAGCTAGACAGACCTGTTCAAGCAGAAAAAAATGGAATTCTAAACCCCACAGAAGCTTTCCTAAACGATTTTGCTGAGGTTCAGATCAAAAATTTAATCTTGATGCTTGTAATAGACCTTAGTATATTGAATTGTGTAAGATGGAATCACAGAATCAGAGCCTTAAAAGGAGTCTGAGATAACAACATTGGAACCAGCTTAGCAAAGCCTGGGCAGCAATTGTAAACAGTGTGTGCCTAGCTTAGCTTTAGTCATGGTAACAGAAATGAGAAGCCTGGAAAGCATCAGTAGTGAGAACATTCATATTTTCAAAGCTGAATGAGAGCTTTCAATGGCTGAAGGTCAGAAAGCAGCTCTGATTGTAAACAAAGGAGACTTCTATCCCCTCTGGCACTGAACCTGCATTCCTGATTAGAATCCCATCTGCACAGGCCCTAAAACCTTGAAACTCTGAGCCTGAACTGAGGTTAAGTTAGGTAAATGCATCCTAAATATCTTGCACCTGCAGCTATTTCTTCTTTTTTGTTTCTTATTCACACAATTACAGATCTGATATGTTCCATATCATTTACTGTATGCTAATAACAGCTGGCCTGTGCTGCATTGCTCTTTATTTGCTTATTTAATGCACTTAAGGGGTTTTTTATTTAATTATTTATTTTCCTACTAGGAGAATATGGTTCATCTATGATCCAGTTCTTTGAAATATCTTTTTTTCCAGTTACATCTAAAGTTCAGCAAGAACACTTTCTTGTATCAATGAAAGACTTTGAAATATTGGTTAACACTACTTATTGAAAAAGATTTTATTTATGGTGGTGTTCTAGATTTTAAATCATTTTATAAATTAGGGAAGGAACACTAACTTTTCAGTTCTTCAAAATATGTTCACAGAAAAGAAACAAATAATCCAGGATTTAAGGACCATAATATCCATAAGAAAAAATTCTTTGGTGTTTTAGTTATCCTTGAATCAACTTCATCCCAAGACAGACTTAAAAAATAGGTACAGAAATAGATGCAGAAAGGTATGGATAGAGGCACACTCATTAGTTTAAACTCAAATTTCAAGAAATAAAATAGGGAATAATGATTATATGTTTGTGTACTTTAGATCCACTCAGACATTTTACTTCTTTGTTGCAAATACTGCTAAAATGCTCCCATGTACACTCGTCTTAGGATGAAATTATTGTCTTCTGCTGTCAGAAGAAAATAGTGTTGAAAGTTGGCTAATGTTAAGCTCTCCGTCAAGCTCAAACCTTTACCCCATCACAGACACCTGTAATCTATAATTTTATCAGATTGATAATTGTGACACTGAGGGGTTATTTGCTCCCCCCATTTAACTTGGGGAGTTAATAAGGTCCCCTTCAGATGAAGTCCTCTACCCATAAACAGAAACTTATTAGGGACAATGTACTTGATATAAGCAAGTCATTAATACCCTAGAGAGACAATGTTTCCTCATACCTGGTATTCAAAGAACTCAGCTCTCAGTGTATATATAATTTAAAATCAAAAATCTGTATCCCATATAAACACATAAGATGACAATGGTATTTTATACAAGGCCATAAATTACAGCATGAGGTGCTCATTACATTTTTTTGATTGAAGTTTGTCTAACACTAGACAAACATCTATTAGGAAATAGTAGGTTTCCTTAACTGGACTTTGCAGAATACTATACTGTACTTCACATTCTCCTATGCCAAGCAACCACAGCCATGGTGATGATAAGCATTTCTTTCATTCCAAACCTAGAAAATGTTCTTTATTATATATATTTTTAAGTATGGGTCAGTCAGGTGTAACAAAAAAGGCCATTAGCTCCCACAGCAAAATTGCTTCTTTGTTAAAGCTGGATCCCAGGAAAGGCTGAACTATTCCCAGCTGGCACCAGTTCTCAATTTATATGATCAAAGCTGAAAACACAGCTGTCACCTTGATGTCCTTAGCCTTTTGTTTTCACTGTAAAAATTTATACTTACATCAGTGGTTAGAAGTTCTGCTTCATCTGCTGCTGAACATTACCAGGTCGTGTTCCCTGCAGCCTTTACTGGAAACAAAATCTAAATCCACATAACGTAGACATTTGCCTTCTCTATTGGCAAAGCACTGTAAAATAGTTTCTTGCTTCCCTGTTCCTGGACATTTGGTTCCCTTCTTTGCTAATTCACCTGGCTCACTGCTGCAGCTCAGTGCCCTCCCAGCTCTGCTGACTGGAAGGGCTGCAGGGCTGCCTTGGGCTCTTTGGGCTGCACTCTGATCACAATCACCAGAAGGATCAGAGATGAGGTTTCTGGGTTTTTTTAAAAAAAAACACCTTCTGAAAGGGATTTTGATAATTCCAATGATCCAGCCTACAACACATCTATACAAACAACTGAGAAAGGAGCAGGAGAAACATTGCAGAGAGTGGGAACAGGCAGAGGAATCAGAACCTCTTAAACTGATTTTGATAGTAAGAAAAATATTACTGGAGCATGTCACTGGGATGAAGTTTTTGGAGCATGGCTTTGTTCTGCAGGAAGAGCCAAATATCTCTTTTGCTACAGGAAAAGAGAAAGCCCACACACCTTTGTCATGTGCACTGGACACATTTGCCTGTCACTCACCTTGTGCCAGATGTGCTGGTTGTCTGGCAGCTCAGAGGGACAACCAAAAAGTTTAGTGAATTCCATTCATCAAAATGATATAAATATTCAGTGGAAACAGAAATGTGGGGTGGTGGGTTCAGGATTTTCTTCCCCAAATGATGCAGCTAGGTTAAAGAGGAATGGAAAGGAATTATGAGTGGGAAAAGAAATGAGATGTGTGGAAGAATCGGGGCACGAAAAGAAAGATGGAGAAGGACAAGGATGAAATTTTTTCCTTCAAGGGCAGCAGTTACCAATTTGGCTCAGCTGTGTCAGGAAAAGTCGCTATTATTATTTTTATTAAAAAGCAGCACTTAATAAGATAACCACTGCAACAATAATAGTTATTCTCTTGCAGTCAGGTCTCTTGTATGTAAGACAGAAATGGATCATCATTAGTGAGCAAAATTCCTCAGTTTGATGTTATTGTCACAGATGTGTGTCTGTTCTATTGGCACTTCAACAGGTGGGGATAAGGGGCTGCGCCCCAAGCTTGCCAGGCTGGACTTCAGAGCAGGAAATACAATGAAACTGTAAACATGTCCCTTGTCTGATATAATTTTTAAAACTGTCTCAGAGGGACTTTCAGGGACTCCTCTTCCTTCCAGAACCTCCAACACACACGATGTGCTTCCTTCAACTCCTCCTAAACTTTATCTAACCCAGCAGTACTTGCTGCGTGTGGCTCCAAAGCAAGAAAAAATAGCAGTGTCACTGCCAAAATCACTGCAGTGCTGCTTTTGAGGCAGGTTTTGTCTTCTTTGCAATACCTACATGATTCAAAAGATAGACCAGTTTCTTTTCAAGAACTTACAAGGCAAAAAGAATTGAGAACCCTGAAATCAGCAACTCCAGTGACAAAATGTTATCATTGATAAATAACTAAAATCTCTGTTACACACTTGAAAATACAGCTCTTTCTGATTTTTTGGTTTTCTGAGACTTGGGTTTTCAATGGCATGCTCAATTTTTAAACTCCATTGCATTGGAGTTAATGCTTGATGGAGCAAACTATATTTACTAATTTGCAAATCAAGCATACAGTAAATTTAGCCTGATATTAGGAAATCCAAAATAGATGACAGAATCCAGGCAGCCTAAGAAACAAACCTGAGTTCTACTTTCATGAAGAAGCAAGGTAAACAGCAGCATTGCCAAGAAATTGCTTTAACATGACTATGCAAAAAATATTTACCTATTGGCAAAACTGTGCATGAGTCCAGAGTTCCTCGCCTACAGCTTATTAATGATAAATCAGGGAGTCATTCCTCAAAGCTCTGTCTCATCCTGCCACGGGGCTGGATTCTGAGAGCATTACCTGATTTTCCACTGACCTCTTTGAACTTAGTGTGATCAGTAGTTTTCCAAAAAGGGCCAAAAGCTGGAGAGCTTCAACGGTTTTGGTGTAAACAAGTTTGCCTTCTGATTTATTATTATTAGTGGTAGTATCCTGCATCCTTTAAAAATTATCTTTTTCTCTCTGGAAAGAGTAAATAAACCCCAATAATTTCCTCTGTTAGAAAAAAATTCTCAGTCTCTTTTGTCAGCACACACCTGACTGCTGCTGTGTCTGACACTGATAGCCTTTGCTCTGTTTACTTTAAAGAATAAAATCCTGCTGTTTGATTTAGTCTTTTATTTTTAGTGTGTAAGCACTCTTCTGATCCTGCATTCCAGAGAAAAAGACCTAGAGTTCCTTTAAATTTCATGCAAGGTGCCTCTGAAGCCAGAGTCATAGATGTAAATCGCCCTAGCAAATTTACGTAACTGAGATTTACAGGGGAAAAAGAAAAATAACAACAAAACATCACGTGGGCACTGAGTTCTCCTGACAGTATTAACGTGACCAGTGTACCTCAGCCCAGCCAGTCATTTTTTATTTAATTGTCAGGACACTTGTTTTAGTGCTTCTAGCTGCATTGCACCAGTACAGCTTTTGATTCTAAAGGTCAGCCACCCACACCAAAGTTCAAATAGGCATTTAATGCAAACAAAAATCAACTCAAAGGTGGCTTTCATCAGACCTGGTTTGAACTAGCTAGGCAAGATAAAGTGCATTAACATGCAGGTTCAAAATTTTAAAGCAAAAAAATTCTTTTGAGGGCCATATGAGTTGCAAAATGAGTAAGCTATAAAGAGCTGTGTTCTTCCTTATGTTTGTATTTGTTTAAAGTACTAAAGCTTTCAGAGTTACCCAGTAAGGCATTTGTATATGGAAGGAAAACAAACAATAAGTGAAATAAGGACCCTGATGTTCTCTCAGGAAAATTGGTGTAATTGATTAGGGTCATCAGAAACTGGTCTGAAGTTACTGATTATGAGTCCCTAATCCCTGATCTCAGTGGCTCTCTCCAAGCCATCCCATTGGAGATGCCTAATGGAGCTGTGACAACCACTCAGCATTTAATACCAAAAAAGTAATTGTCAAGCCAGAACCCTGCTTTTTGAGGCTGCCCCATATCACCCCTTCCCCTGTGTCACCAAAAAAGCAGAAAATGAGCTGCAATGGCAAAGTTGGGTCTCAATAGCGGATGACTCTACACAGCTCACACACACAAAGACAGAAGGAAAACAAATCACTTCTCCTTCTCTCTCCCTTCTTTTCTCAACTCTGGAAGGCGGCAGAGGAAGCACAACAGCACTTCCCAAAACCTGGTGGTCCCACTAGGCAGGAGTATTCCTCCCCTGGCCAAATTGCCTGGGCCTTATGCTCACAGATGAACAAAACCACCAATATGTCCAAGAAGACTGGAAGCGCAGTAACAAATGTGAAATTAAATAGGGGCTTCTTTTGGGTTTGTACAGGACCAAACCACAGCAACAACTGCTCAAGATGTAAACATAGTCCTCTTTAACATGGAAACCACTTATACAGGTTGTTTGAATTGGCTGACCCTAAGCAAGGGGAAGATGATGTTTATGTAAATCCCACACTTCATCCCAGATAACAACATAGCAACACCATAATCCAAATGATATGGGGCCTGATCTTTCAGAGTCTTTGTGTGAAGAATTCCTGATTCATCCTCTGCATCAGAAACAGGCTATTCATCTATTTTCAAGTGCATTTGTCTGATGCAAGTAATTACAGTTCTTTATTAGGCAGGTCCATTCCTTGGACATTTTATCAGATTTCAAGATACCCTAATCTGCATGGTGATGTTGGAAGCACCTCTAGGCATGTACAGCAATCCCTGACACATATCTGACTGTGCCAAATAAAAAGGAATAGGTATTTCAGGTAGGCTTTCCAGCACTTAACACCTTACACAGTCATTTACAGAGGGCAGGGATTGCAAACTCCCCTTCCAAAGAAGAGAACCTGAATGTCAAATTCAATCATGCTGAACGTGGGGAAGTGGACTCTGACTCAGCACCATATCTAATCTTCAAAGCTTTCAGGTTGGTTTATATACCACAAAGCAGGAGAAACAAACAAACAATACTCCACATATTTTTTCATCTCCATTTTCATATCATTTTTTAAATTCAGACCTAGGGTCAATGGTCTTAGATTTTTTCCCTCTGAGTAAAAGAAAAAGAGATCAGCTAAAATGTCTGTAATTTTTCATGTTATGTGAGAATTCAAAAAAACAATAATTATTCCTGTTGGAGTCTTGGCTTTGAGGAGCTTGTTGTTTTCGTTCTTGTGAAAAGTCAAATGATTTTGCTGTCAATGGAAATGACATTTCAAGTGAAAAGCAACTTCTGGTGTAAAAATATCATCAGTTCACTTTTGAATGCAAATCATCCAAATGTTAATACAAGAACTCAGTGCATTTCAAGGTACATTCATGCTTCTTCACCTCCTTCAAAGAGCCTATGCAGAGGGTTAACTTTAAGGGTTTGCTCAAGTGTTTTGCTGCAGAGGAGCCCCTGAGCCCTCGATGCAGAAGGCATTGTTTTGGTGATTTCAGACCTCCAGGCAGGAAGGAAATTGCACATGTGGCATCTTGCAAAGGACAGAAAATAACACTGGCTCTTTCAAAAATGTAAAAGTGTGTTTTTCCTTGGATTCTAAGGGGACAAATCAGTGGTCATTGGCAAAAGCAAGGAGAGAAGAAAAAATTATAGAGAAAATGAACAGCAGAAGAATAGATATTTTCTCATTACAGACTTTATTGAAATGCTTTTAAACAGATGCATTTGGATCAAGAATTCCTGAATTATTTTACAAAACAAAGTAGAACTACAAATGAAAGTGATACTGACAATAAAGGAGATGTTTCCCAACACAAATATAGGAAAACAAAAGCTTGGAGGAGCAGAGGTGAAGCCAGAAGGAAGGAAGAAATGCATTACCCTATAAAAGAAAACAAATAGAAAGATGTTTATAAAGGGGTGGGAAAGGCTGTAAAGATGGAAAGCACTTTTATTTCCTGATGCTTCACTGATACTTATATATTCTTAGCATTTCACAACCTCAATATTGACCAGTGTGTTTGATAAAAGAACTTGTACTTTTATCATACTATGCCACTATTTTTGCATATCAATAGAAGTGTTTTTTTCCAACCTCAAATATCCATATATTGGTCTTATTTTACAAGGGTAGAGGACAAAAACAGTCTCCCATTGCATACAGTCCACCTAGAGCTGTCTACAGAATCCCAAGATCATTAGCCTTCTAACATATCTCCTCCAAACACCTGAGATGCCTATGCTTCAGCTGAGCTGCATCTCTTGCCCATCACTCAGCCTGGTTTGTTGGGGGCTGTGTGTCACCTACCCTTGGCACTCTTGCCAATGGAGACCCCCTGTGCTGCTTTCTGAAGCCCTTACACAGCCCACAAAACCCATAGTCCCTCCCTAAATCTAGGGTATCTGGATTGATTTTTCTTAAAATTGGGATTTCTGCGAGAGAGATTGTGCAATGTTTGGAAGACTTCAATTTTTGTGCTGAACTGTACATATTTTCACTGAGGACCTCTGGTCATGCTGGACCTTGCTTCATACGTGGTTACCTCACTCAGACACATTGTGCAAACAGCTCTAGTCTAAGTGTGGGGCAAAAGCTGGGCTTGCACACATAAATGAGACTGGTAAAGGTCTCAGACACCCCCACACAAGTACCTGAAAAAGTGTCTTTTGTTGCAGACTGTTACATTAACCTCATCTGCCTTTTGGATCGGAGGACTGCAGGAGGGAGCAGCAGCCAGATCGCCTTTCCAAAGGGCAGTCATCATTCCTACAGCTCTCTAGGTGTCTCCTGCTAACCACACACATGCAGGAACACCACAGTGTAGGCTTCATGCCTGGAGGGACTCAGGACCCCATCAGTGACTGCTGAAGGGCACTGTTGTCATAGAGACAATAAAGGCTCCCCCCAAAAGAGCAAAATTCTGTCAGTCACTTATATCTCAGTTTGGAGTGCAAGCAAAGGGAAAAACCTAACTCAGACTGGAAAAGACTAGCTGCAGTCAAGCATTAATATACAAAGTTACACAAAAAACCCAGTAAAAAGTTTCATTGCTTGTATTCCAGGAGCCTAATGGAATGGATGCTGCTTACCACCACCACCAGAGAAAATTCTCTGCCACAATAAAATTTTATTCATGGTTTAACTACTCAGAGACTTTAATTTCACAGACACTTTGGCCCAACATTGAGGCCAAATGAAGCAATCCTAGTGCCATTATAGTGCAAGAGCTCTATCATCATTACATTGCAAGGGTTCCATACTGCTAGAGTTCCATACCTGCCTGATGTTTCTTGTAGGCATCCCCTCTAAGCACTGACTCTTCCTTGTCCTCACAGCAGCCAACCAACTCCAGTTCCCCTCAACCACCCAATCCACTCTTTTATAACACTCTTCTGATTGGCTACAGGTGTGGCCTGTTAAAATCAGGCCTGCTCCTAATCCTTAATAATTGGTTCAGCTGCAAATCTTTAGGGGGCAAGATTACATTTTATACCACCTTCATTTACCCATACTGTATCCCCCTACACAATCCCATTTTTTTTTCTGATTCAACATTGCCCTCTCCCTTTTTCTGGCATTCAAAAGGTGCATGATGCTGCAGTGGACCAGGGTGGGGACCAGACCCACATTTGAGCTATCCAAGCTCCTTTGCCTGGCACAGCTTTCTCCTGGGTGGATTTCCCTGCCTAGTGTGCTGTGCAGCTGCATGAAACCTCAGGTGGCACCAGGAATTGCATAAGTCCAAGGGGGAAACCCATGGCAGGGTGTTGGAACAAGATGATTTTTAATGTTCCTTCCAATCCAGACCACTCAAGAGGCAAAGAGAATGCAGGCCTGCCTATTCCATGGTAGTGCTGTCTGCTAGTTTAACTTGGCTGGGAATGACTGTGGCACCCGAGTCATTCCATTCCTTCTTGCTGTAGCCTCCAAATTCACTGACCTGTTTTGGAAGTACCTCTTCCACAGCAACATGCTGTAAAAGTGTTAAGAGGCTGTTACTTATACAGGATATTTATAAAAGTGAAGGCATAAAGCTTACACGAAGAAAATATACAGAACATGCAGTATACATATATTACACAGGTTTATAAATGGGTTTAACTGTGTTAATGCTGAGTATCCATTAGATATCCACTAGAACTCAAAAGGACACATTTTGCAAACACTGGATAACAACACATGATCCAAAATGGAAAAGGGACCTAGGTTAGGATACTCACAGTCTCTAGCTGAAAAAGACCTAGTGAAAAATAAATGCCAAAAGAATTAATCTGGTATTAACAATGAGTTTAAATAAATACTATGTGTTTTTCTCAGCTGAGTTCTGAATAGTTTTTAATAAGGGGAAAAAAACCCAATATTTTTCTGAGACCAAAAAGCAGCAGTCTGCTGGCAAGACTACCTGTAGAGTACATGGAAGAAGAGTGAGGAATTAGGCTGTGCTATTTTAAAAGGCTGCTTTCATTGACTGGAACTATTATTGGGCTGCAGCACTTTAATACTGGGAGGGTACTTTACTTTTTTATCAGTTCTTACAACTTTCATATTTCCCAGTACCAGTCAGACCAAATATTAAATATTTCCTATGTGATGCAGATCGTTCTTCTGTGCTTTTTTCTTTCCCCAGGATGGATTATCTATTGACAAGAAATTACCTGGATTGGACTGCTTGGATTTACACATTGCCATTTGAATGACCTTCCTGAACCCACTGGCCATGCTGCTCTGGGTGCAGCCCAGGACACAATTGGCTTTCTGGGCTCTGAGAGCACATTTTTGGTTCATTGTCAGCTTTTCATCTAAGTGAACTCCCAAGTTCTTCTTTCACAAGGCTGTTTTCAATGACTTCTCCCAGTCTGTGATTGCCCAAACCCAGGTGCAGAGCCTTGCACTAAGTATTTAACATCTCTGTTTTCCAGACAATGGGACTTTCCCAGCAGAGCACTCTGGAATAGACACAAGGAAAGCAGCACCATGAGACCTGCACCTCCAGCACCTTCTCTTCTTCCTGTCTCCTCCTCTTTTCTCTTTTTTGTCTCATCCCATGGCTTACTGAACTCCTCCCTTCCAACCTGGCTTTCTGCTTTTCTCCTTTTTCTGGAAACATGGCTTACCTTATCCCCACCAGTCCCTGCATCCCCAAAGCCCTGGTCCTTTTCCAAACTCATCCCCACACAACACTCTCCTGGAATATGGATCAGTGACATGGCTGGGGACAAGCAAGAGCCCTCACTTCCCCATCATGTATCTACACCCTGCAGGCAGAGGACTGTGCAGGCTACATCATCAAGATCAGGAGTGTAAGATCAGAGGGGAAAAGCATGGGGAAAAGAGGCATGGAAGGTAGGGCACATGGCTAGCACACCACAGAACAGCTGACTGGTGTTGCAAAACCTACACATGCATCAGCACCTAATAATTTTGGTACTACTTGATACCACGTGTGTTTAGAATTGCAGCAAGCTGCCTAAAAGTGATGTAAATAGGGTATGGGGGGAGAATTGTAACTCTTGCTTGGAATTTTTCCTGTATTCTAACTGGTTCTTATCTTCCTTGTAATGAGCAAGTAGAGTTGTTGCTGTACAACATAAGGCTGACTATTAACTGACAAGTAGGCACACTAAATCTGCTTCCTGTCCCCTCAGGCAGTGGTCCCTAATTCTTGGCTCAGAGATGACATGTTGAACACCAGACTCCTCAGTGTTACTTGCTGACATCAGGGAAAGTGGAGCACAGCATCAGACATCACTTTTGGTGGGCTGCTTCTTCAGCACATTAGCTCAGGCTTGCAGAAACTGGGGTTCTCTGCTTGTGATTAGACATGGGGCAAAAGACATCAGGAGGAGATGTCTTTTGCCTGACACTCCAGATTTGGGTTATGAATTTTAGACACAGATGAGTTAATTCCCTACACAATCCAATTGTGGCTAAGAGAGAGATGATCTTAAGGCATGGCTGGATCTGCTCCACATTCAGAAACACTCCCCAGGCAGGGATAGCACTCTCATACAGGTCTCCTACACAGAAGAGGAGGAGAAATACCTTTACTGAGTTCCTGCAGCCACCTCTGCTGGGTCATTGGCTCTGTCCTTAAGTGTAATGGGCTACCTCAGGTTCACCTTAGCACACTAACAATGTGCTCCCCTTCCTACTGAGTAACTTTTTAATACCCTGCAATCTCCACATGTCTTTTACTTGTGCTGTGAACCAAGTACCTGCAAGAGCACAGCTTGCCTTGCAAGTTGCCAAGGCTAGCCTGGAAACTCTTCCCTCCTTTTCTCTGCTCCTATATCCTTTTCTGGGTACGTAAATGTCAGCAGTTGTAACCCACTGTAGGGAGGCATCTGGCAGTGATGGCTGCCACAAAGGAGGAGGCTCTTACTGAAGATGCTCTGCCAGCAGCGTTATGCAGACTCCTCTTCTCAATTCACATTTCTTGGCACCTACACCCCTGTCTGACTGACTTTTAAATGGGCAAAGAGTCAATCCAACAGATGGGCTAAATGGCAGGCAACCAAGATGCTATGAATGTACATTGTCTGGGTGTGGGGAGTCAAATTGCCAGTCAGGGATATCCAAGTTAACGCCCATCACACAGCTATGTGACGACAGCACAGAGATATGCCCCCAATAGCCAAGTTTAAAATGTCTTCAATAACAGCAGCATTCACAGACAGAAAAAATACAATAAATGGGTGTCACAGCTGACCATGCTTGGGAGGAATCCAGGAAGGAATTGTGATGGAGAGATGAGTCCAGAGAGGAATGACTTTGTGAAAGTCACTTTTGCCATCCTCTGCCATGATACCTTCCAGCATCACAGGAGAAGATTTTATACAGCACAAGACAAGCACCAGAGAAATTTTTTCTTTTGTCTCAGGAATTCTTTAAAATTAGTACAAAATTCTAATGCATTACATGTTTTTGCTAAATGGCTCAATAAGCTTTTTAAGGTATGTGGTGGCCTCTGCATGCATGGTATGAGCAGACCAGCCTAACAAGTCTAGTTACCAAGGAAACAGGTTTTTAAACTTGAAACATAGGTATTCATGATGACAGAGATCTTACAGTTTTTTGGAACATGTCTCTCTTTTGAGGAGTGAATGTGGAAGCTGGCTTTCAAAATCCTTCTTGCTGTGGTCATGAGACCAGTGGAAAATGTTGCATTGCTGACCTTGATTCACTGGTCTAGCAGAACTGGAAACAGAATATGGAACAAAAGATCATTACACATGATCACTTAATACTTTAACTTAAAAAAAAAAGCAAATGGGAGTGTTAATTAGACAAGGACCTCCTTTCTCCAAGGGAGCCAATCAATCACATTTTTTCCATCCTGAAAGGAGGAGATTTATTTTTTTTAACATAAATCTTTTAAGCCTCAGTGCTATGCCTTTATAGGAAGAGGAAATTGATCTCAGCTATTCCCTGGCAGAGTGGCACTGAACAGAAAGTGTCTTTCTTTCAGAATGTATTCATTAGTTCCTTCTCTCAATCTGACCTTGAATTCATTTGATTAAATGATTAAAATAATTTCAGCCCAAAATGACAGTTTGTAGGACAAACTTAATTAAGCTCCGGGAGAGAGGAATGGAAAAGCTCATGCTACGATTCTTGCTTTGTATGAACTCCTATGCTTAAATAATCACATGAGGGCCATTGTAAACCCCTGCAATATGTTGGACATCTGGCCTCCCTGATTCCCCTCTATCTGGTGGGCTCTCAGAGCCCAGACAGCCAAAGGTTACTACTCCCTACCTGTCTCACTGCCCCAGGCACTGCTCCCTCCCCTAAAAGCAGAATGAAGGGAGCAGTCATTCTTTAGCATCTTCTCATTTCACAACCCATCAAGAATACTCAAAGTGACCATGGAAACCTTGAAAAATCATTTAATGCATGCAGCAAGAAGGGAAGGGACTCCGCTAATTTCATTTTTGTCTTATCATTTAAAAATGCAAAAGAAAAAAAAGCAACACACTCTGTAGAATACATTGTGCAGTGAAAGTTGTGAAATTACTGCTTTCTCACCACTTTGCTTGATGCGCTTGTCTACACTATCAAAAACCCTGAATCTGATTTCTCTACTAAAATAGCATCACCTCTTTTGGCAGTAGTGTAATATTAATGCAGATCAATATCTTGAGCATTGCTTTTTTAAATTTGTCAGGTTATCTTATCCTGGCAGTTTAGAACTATGTGGCTTCATTTGCTAACATTCAGATTGCATCTAGTCCTTTTGCAGGGCCACTGGTGCT
The DNA here is from genome assembly GCF_028551555.1 of Melozone crissalis. Lineage (NCBI taxonomy): Eukaryota > Metazoa > Chordata > Aves > Passeriformes > Passerellidae > Melozone > Melozone crissalis. The sequence continues at coordinate 51,502,017 of NW_026535791.1, read as the reverse complement.
GGCAATCCTGGATATGTCACATAAACACACCCTTACTACAAGGCTTGAGAGAAAACTACAGCAGGCTGAGTATGATGCTCAGTTTTAACTAAGGAATTGTATTGACTTCAGTGGGGCTGCATAAAAATAACTGCTAGCCAAACATGGTTCATAAACCTTTTTTCATAAAAAATTTTTTCATAAAAAATTAAATTAAAAAAAAACAAAACAGAAAACCCCCTTTAACCACAAATGGTTCATTTTGCAAACAATTACTTAGCTCATCAATATACTAATAATTAAAACAAACCTCCCATATTCCCCAGCCAACAGAGAATATAAACAGTACTAGAAAAGCAAAATTGTCTATGCAGGGTAAATGACACACAAATAAATTTGAACAGGAAAAACACATTAATGAATCTTCTTTTAAGAGGTAAACAAAACACTGGCTTCTCGCCAAGGAGGCGGGCATGGAAATCGGTGGGGGATGCCTGCGAGCAGCAGAGCAGCTGACAAAGCTCTGTCATTGGGGCAGCACAATGAGAGCAGTAGCCAGGCCCTGTCAGTGGGGCAGGATAATGAGAGCAGTGGTCAGGCTCTGTCAGTGGGGCAGGACAATGAGAGCGGTGGCCAGGCTCTGTCAGTGGGGCAGGATAATGAGAGCAGTGGCCAGGCTCTGTCAGTGGGGCAGGACAATGAGAGCGGTGGCCAGGCTCTGTCAGTGGGGCAGGACAATGCGAGCGGTGGCCAGGCTCTGTCAGTGGGGCAGCACAATGAGAGTGGTGGCCAGGCGCTGTCAGTGGGGCAGGACAATGCCAGCAGTGGCCAGGCTCTGTCAGTGGGGCAGCACAATGAGAGCGGTGGCCAGGCTCTGTCAGTGGGGCAGGACAATGCCAGCAGTGGCCAGGCCCTGTCAGTGGGGCAGGGACAATGCCAGCAGTGGCCAGGCCCTGTCAGTGGGGCAGGGACAATGCGAGCGGTGGCCAGGCCCTGTCAGTGGGGCAGCACAATGCGAGCGGTGGCCAGGCTCTGTCAGTGGGGCAGGACAATGCCAGCAGTGGCCAGGCCCTGTCAGTGGGGCAGGGACAATGCCAGCAGTGGCCAGGCCCTGTCAGTGGGGCAGCACAATGAGAGTGGTGGCCAGGCGCTGTCAGTGGGGCAGGACAATGCCAGCAGTGGCCAGGCTCTGTCAGTGGGGCAGCACAATGAGAGCGGTGGCCAGGCTCTGTCAGTGGGGCAGGACAATGCCAGCAATGGCCAGGCCCTGTCAGTGGGGCAGGGACAATGCCAGCAGTGGCCAGGCTCTGTCAGTGGGGCAGCACAATGAGAGTGGTGGCCAGGCGCTGTCAGTGGGGCAGGACAATGCCAGCAGTGGCCAGGCTCTGTCAGTGGGGCAGCACAATGAGAGCGGTGGCCAGGCTCTGTCAGTGGGGCAGGACAATGCCAGCAGTGGCCAGGCCCTGTCAGTGGGGCAGGGACAATGCCAGCAGTGGCCAGGCCCTGTCAGTGGGGCAGCACAATGAGAGCGGTGGCCAGGCCCTGTCAGTGGGGCAGGGACAATGAGAGCGGTGGCCAGGCTCTGTCAGTGGGGCAGGAGAATGAGAGCAGTGGCCAGGCTCTGTCAGTGGGGCAGGGACAATGAGAGCGGTGGCCAGGCTCTGTCAGTGGGGCAGGGACAATGAGAGCGGTGGCCAGGCCCTGTCAGTGGGGCAGCACAATGAGAGCGGTGGCCAGGCTCTGTCAGTGGGGCAGGGACAATGAGAGCAGTAGCCAGGCCCTGTCAGTGGGGCAGCACAATGAGAGCAGTAGCCAGGCCCTGTCAGTGGGGCAGCACAATGCGAGCGGTGGCCAGGCCCTGTCAGTGGGGCAGGGACAATGCAAGCGGTGGCCAGGCTCTGTCAGTGGGGCAGGGACAATGCGAGCGGTGGCCAGGCCCTGTCAGTGGGGCAGCACAATGCGAGCGGTGGCCAGGCTCTGTCAGTGGGGCAGGGACAATGAGAGCAGTAGCCAGGCCCTGTCAGTGGGGCAGCACAATGAGAGCAGTAGCCAGGCCCTGTCAGTGGGGCAGCACAATGAGAGCGGTGGCCAGGCTCTGTCAGTGGGGCAGGGACAATGCGAGCGGTGCCCAGGCCCTGTCAGTGGGGCAGCACAATGCAAGCGGTGCCCAGGCTCTGTCAGTGGGGCAGGGACAATGAGAGCGGTGGCCAGGCTCTGTCAGTGGGGCAGGGACAATGAGAGCGGTGGCCAGGCTCTGTCACTGGGGCAGGATAATGAGAGCAGTGCCCAGGCCCTGTCAGTGGGGCAGCACAATGCAAGCGGTGCCCAGGCTCTGTCAGTGGGGCAGGGACAATGAGAGCGGTGGCCAGGCTCTGTCAGTGGGGCAGCACAATGAGAGCGGTGGCCAGGCTCTGTCAGTGGGGCAGGGACAATGAGAGCAGTGGCCAGGCTCTGTCAGTGGGGCAGGACAATGCCAGCGGTGTCCATGCCGCATACACTGCGAGGGGCAGCCGGGGGGGCTGCCCAGGGCACCTCCCTTTGGGGAAGGGGATAAAATACCTGGAGGGTCCCGCTCCTGCCCTCTCACTGGGGAGAGCACGACGACGAGGCTGAGTTTGATGTTTTGGGGCACTCCCAGGTGGTGTGGGCTGGAGCAGGAGCAGCAGGAGCGGGCAGGTGATGCTTCCATCCACAGCTCACCCTAAGGGGAAGGTGCATTCAGTATTGCCCTGCTTCCATACCCACCACCGCAGAGGTTTCCTGTTTAATGATGCACACAGCTTTCTACTAAGCTGGAGGGGTTATTTCTTCCCTTGTAAAGCTCCTGAAAAACCTGAAATGCTAAAGGAGATACAAAAAGCCCCACTTTTCTTTTGCTCAAGTCAGACACCTTCCAAAGCCTCCTTGCAGATTAATGTAGTGAGACAGGGGTTCAAAACGAGCTTTGCAGAGCTCTTGCCTTCGCTACACCTCAGTCCCACTGATCAATGTGATGATTTGCGGACATACTAAGAGAGGGTCACAGCCCGTGGTTCAGGCTCTGAGGCAGGAAGATGAAGTTGGGTGGCTGACAAAAGTTGCAGGGTCATTTGAATTACCATTCAGGGAACATTCAGAGATATCACCCTGTAGATCCTCTGTGCTTGAGGACAAGTAAAATAGTCACCCACTCATTAGCAAAACAGGACAACCAAGCAAGCAAGCAAGCAAACAACCAACCAACCACCAATCAACCAACCAACCAACCAACCAACAAATGTCCTCCAAATACACCGAAATCTGACAAACTCTATTTGAACACACACAAAGCATGAGATTTCTCAAGCAGTAACAAGTATAATTAGGCCCTTGTCAAGAGTATCTGTTGATATTCTTGTGCTGCTGCTGCATAAGAAGAGAACCAGAGCATTCTTCTGAATAGTGAGGGAGAACTCCACACACAGAGTGATGGTGCACCTCAAACTGAGATGGTATATTCTGTTTTATATATCAAATCAAGGACAATCACAGTGTAGAACAACAGAATTTCTGAACGTATAATTTGTCACAGGACAGGAAGTTCAATGGCTGGAAAGCATAAAGAGAAGTCCAAACATAAATGAGGTTCTTCTGTCCATGGCCCCTGGATGTTTCCCCTGATCTGCATGCCTGTAAATGAAGAGCAAACATCATGGAAATAACCTGGCAATGGTGCACTCCAGGCACATCATGTAAGTGTGATTGTCCAAAAACAAAAGAGCAAGTTTTCAAAATTAAAATGATGCTGTCTTGAATTTTTTTTGTGGTGCCTCTTCTCTGGTTTTGAAGGCAATGGACTACAGCTGCCAAATTAGAAATTTCCTTTGGTTTTTATTCCATTAGAACAGAAAAATCCTGGGGACTGTTACCATCTGAGATATACAGGCAGAGTCAGTAAAAAAATTCAATGTTTATACAGTGAAAGTCTTTCCTGTGAAATAGTAAAACCATTATTTGACTAAAATAACACAGAACCCAGCACTGGGATATTAAACATGATGCATCACAGGTAAAGAAGGAAAACATTACTCCTCTTCTGTCAAGTTTGTTACTAAGAAAAGACTCTACCCAAAGTAGAAACACTTTAATATTTGTTCTTAGATAAATAAAATTAAAATTTAACCTTTACTTTTATGAAACCTTTAGAGAAACATTCATTTATCTGCAGCTGAAATAAATACTGGATTGCTTTATTGATTCATTGGCTAAAGGTATAGACTATTTGTGAAAATTCCACTCTGCTTTCATTGACAAATTGTACCAGAATTTAAAAAAAAAAGTCACCTAAAAGCAGTTTAGCCTTGAGAAAATGGGCAGCCATTGTGAGGTTTGGCCTTCTAGGAGAGAAAATACCTTTCATGTATTCCACTTAAGAATTAAGATATTTACATGGAACAGCTTGATAGACATGACAAATAACTGACTATAATTACATTTCCTGAAGTACTGCTCAAAGGCAATCTTGAATCACAATGCAGAACAGCCTATAGAGGACATAAGGTTTAAAAAAAAAGTATCAGAAATATATAAACAACTTCCCAAATGACTCTGAATTAGAGCTACAGCTGCAGCAAATCACCATGAATGCAGTGGTGGCATATTCCTAATCAGTGGCCGCTGGGACCAGGGCTCCAGAGTTTATCTTAGTGCAACAGCTTGTGATATTTAAACTACAAATTGGCAGTAGTAAAAGGGCAGCTGGTGGTCACGTTGCAGCTGACCAGTGTGAACTTACTCCCCAGTGTCTGTGTCGTCACAACACCAAGTGTGAGATAATTTAAGGCAATCACTGCTCCATAGGGAAGGGATACCTCATAGTAAATACCTCATAGTTACCTCTGGACTGGATTAAATGAAATAATAGATATGGCAACATTATTGCCTTGTATTCCTTATTTCTCCTTTATCTAGGTAGCTTGTTTAAGTCTATACTCATGTACATGAACCATGACACCTTTACCTATGTTTATCACACAGCTCAAGTAAAGGCATAACACATCCCCTGTCCCTGCCCTTTCTTGTCCTTTTGCAAGATGGTCCTCTCTCTTCAACATCTGCATCTAAATCAGATAAATTGCCAGTAAAGGGCCACTGATACAGAAATTATTTTTTCCCCCAGGAGTAACTGCTCTGTCAAATACAGTTGTAATATATTGTTGCATCACATAATTAGACTATGCCTTGGAGACCTTATAGGGGGTATCAGAACACCTTTTCACAGTCATTTAGTGTACTTGTTCAAAAAGCCATTATGCCTTGGTGAAAGGAATCTTTTAAAAGTAATTAGGAGCATAAGAGCATATATTAACTCTACACTTTTAAGGTCAGACTTTTACACAATAATATTCTAGAGGAGATGTAGTTAGTTCATCCCTTATAAGTTTCATCAATTGATCTATTTTGAACTACACACACACTTCAGTTCACTTTCTGTGAGGAGAAATCTAAGTCATATTACAAGGTCTGGACCCTTTTCCCTGAGCAAAATTTCTACGTTGAAGTTTGTCTGAGGTAGAACAGTAGGCCTGCATGTTCAGCTCTGCAACATAGCTTATTCACACCAATGAATGAATTGTTCTGTACACCCACATTTTCAGAGAGGATCATTATTTAATAAGAAGGAAAGCTACTTTAATGAGCAGTAGCAGAAGTTTTAAAGGTTGAGGCAGAATAATATAGTAGTGCTTAACTGCTGTCATGTGGGAGGTAAATTGAACTGGTTCATCTGCAGAAAGCACGTTTCCAACTAAGGAAATCCTGTTCCTTTATCTAGTCCCTCCTTGAATTCATATTAATGGCTGTTTCAAGGTGTGTCTAATTCCACCTTTTGCCTCCTCCATTTGAGACATGTAAACATAGCCTGATGTTTACATCCTCTTCTTATGCAAGAGCTTGTATTTTAGCCCTAGTGCTCCTCACCTTCTAGAGGCACCTTCTACATTGACACTTACTGATGCAGTTTTACAATTGTATTTATTACTCACTTTTAACAAAGGGGGAAAGAGAACATGAAAAGAGTGAATACAAGGAGGCCCCATAAAGAAATACTGAAGATCAAGTGGACTTTTCAAAAACCTTTGGCAGCCATTTATTCAACACATGACACTATGTTGCCTAATAAAATGAAAAAAATTAGGCCATAGCTCATGTGAAGCAATGTTATGTGCCACATTCATCCCACAGGCCATGGTTTCTCCATCTCTACACTGAACATTATAAAACATATGTTTAGTCTGATAAATAGATAGGATACATTACAATGATAAACTTAAAAAAAAAAAAAAAGCCCAACTGGCATCTATCTTTTCAAAAGTGAATGATGATATTTTCTATCCCCATTACTTTTTTAATCTCTGCAAGAGCTGGCTGAAGCTGAAGTTTCTCAAGGTGGAAAAGCCATCTGGGAAAGACTGAAGCTGTAGTAATATACTAAAAGATTTGGTCAGTTATTTGCCTCCCACAGAGCATTAATGCTTGCACCTCCAGCCAAATTTGTTTCCTTTATGCTATTCAGCAATAGCTCTCCCAAAAGCAAACCCCAGAACACTCAGAGATTACTTCAGAATGAGTGCAGCAAGGACCTAAACCCTTTTGTATTCCCATGGTGTTTGAGAATGGAAAGCAAGCTGGGATGACACCTGGACATGTATCAACCCTTGTCTGAACCATGTACCACAAAGAGTAAATGCAAGTTCTCAAGGAGGCTGGAAGCCATGGACCCCTTTATCCTGGAGAAGTACAGTCATATCTTGTTCTGTTTCAAAGCATCCTACACACATTAAACTAAGGAAACAAATATCCAAAGGTTTATTTTCTGCTTATCAGAAATTGTACCTTCCAGAGAATCTAACACTGGATTTCCAGATGTCTTAGCAAAGACATTGTACTCCTATGGTATTGTAAGGTACGACTCTCCTACCCTGTTGACAGCAGAAAAATGAGGAAGTTCTTTTGGGTAGCTGTATTTCTCCAGAGCAATTTCAAAGACTGAAACAATTGCTTTTTCTTACCAAGGATGTAGGCACCATGAAACTCAGTGTCCCATTTTCCCTCCCCTAGGAAAGCCTACAGACAAGAAGGTCAGGACGTACAAGAGCAGGAACTGAACGTTCTCTCTTGGGGAGCATTTACATTTATTTCTGCACTTTGTGGCTTTTATGGACATTCCAGCAGCCACAGGACACTCCTACTGCTGCAAGAAAGAGAACTGCTCTTTTCCATTCAAGCCACTTTCAGAGTAAGGCACTCACAACAGTGAGCCAGGCTTTGCCCTTTAAAGGCCAAGGCATACAAGTATGGTCCCTGAACCACCCCCAAAACATCAGGCAACCATGAAAGTCCAGCCTCTGAGTGGCAGATGTGGCCAGAAGAATATAACACACATACATAACATAATATAGCATACATATCCCAAGGCAGGACTTCACCTCAAATGAGTTTAAACATGAAACACAGTGAGATCCTGTCCCCTCCTTGCACCAGCAGGCCTTGCATCTGATCAAAGATATGCCACTGAAACACTCTTGAGCTTAAGCAAAGGAATTCCTACCAAGACTGCTGCATAACAGACATCAAGCTTTTTATGAAGCTACTATTGGTGTCCCCTGCCCCTCATTGCCACATTCCCTGTCAGGTGCCTGACCCACACCCATCACTTTCCCGGGTGCAAGAACACTGAAAAAGGGTCTCCTGTCAGGTGTGAGAGACATTTCTACTGACCAAGTCAGGCTGCAGTGACCCCGTGGTGTCTCAGACTGCAGCCCAGGTTCCCTACACACAAACCAGCAGCAGGAGATAACTCCAAACTCTCCTTGTACCAGCAGAGGTGACTACACTTCTATAGGGCAAGCCTGTTCTCACTACATAGGCTGCCAGAAGGACTCCCACAATCTTCTACTCACTTTTAAAACTGGAATTAAAAATTGAGATGATTTCTGCTCCTAGTTATTTCCTCAAATATATAAACTTGACTTTTATAAAACCAATTGTTTTATACTTAAACAAGATTTAAAATGATTCCATGATGTTTCAGGAATTAAAAGCAAAACAAGTATGTGCAGTGCAGTAAGATTTATTTACAGAAAGCATGTTTCCATTCAAAAGAGGGAAAAACTGATTTTATGTAAACAACCAGAAAAAACTACTTCACCCCTAGAGAAAATAGGCACACAAATACTTTACTCCTTTCATAAATAATGTATTTTATTGCATATGGCTATTAAGGAGAGCATCCATGAACAATACAGACTAAATACAATACACTACTCTAGTTCCATTTATTCTGGTCTCCAGCAGCATCACATTTATCCTTATATACAGCGTGTACATTGGAAGACACAGCAAGATAAGTTAAGTCTCTTGTCATATCACAATAGCAAGAAATATATTTAACATCTTGATATCCAGAAACAATACGTACCCAAAAAGAAAACACTGCTTAATAACTGTTAAGGTTATATAGCAAAAAATATTTTAAATTTAAGGTAAGTCAGGCAAAATGTACAAAGACCCAATATACATTGTGAAGTTTTAGCAAACATAACATTTATACATTTTGGTTCCATTCTGTAAACTAAATTAAGAATGTAAGTATTGCATATGCCTTTGTGAAATATACAGGATAGAGAATATTTTATTATTTTGTCAAGTTGTTTTTTTTTTAAGTTGTTGTATGCAGTTTAGCAATTTGTTTTAGTGGCATGATTTCTTAATTGATTCAGAGGGATATCTGAAAATAGAGGCGTTCAAAACACTGAATTCAGCAGGTACCACACTCAGTGCTGGTTGGGGTGGAGAGGGGTCAGACAGAAAATGTCAAAGGTATGCAGGATTTTTTAGTTCCAGACTTGAACAAGCAGCATTTTAGAATGTCTTCGAACCATTTACAGCATTAGTATTAGAGAAAAACTCAATCAGATCAGATATTTAAGTTGATTTTAGATCTAACATTTTATTAACCTAAGCATTGCTGTGATTTAAGACCCCAAAAATTACACTGAAAAATAAAGTGTGCCATGGAGTAGGGAAGGAATTAATTTACATTCATCTTTGTCTTGTAATACAATCCTCAGTTCTAAAAATTCAGCATGTAAGCAGGAAGACGGCATTGCCATTCATTGTATTTGTAAGACATTGACTCTTGTCTTCCTCAGAAAAAAAAAATCCCAAAAGAAGATAATGCATTGTCAAAAGTGAAGTACAGGTTCCACCAAGCACAATGATTAAAGAAAAAAAAATGAAAGAGCCTCACATAACTCATAACTTAGTAATACTTACATGTCTATCAGAGCAGGCACTGGTGGGGTACCCTTAAAATGTACACAAACACTTCAAGCAAAGGAGAAACAAGGTGGCATGACATTCTGCTAGTCTGGTGCAACAGCTGGATGCGACTTTTGTGACAGTTGCTGCCACACCACTCAGATTTTCAGGCCACTGGAAATGTGATGCACTGCTAGCCTTGAAAAGAACTCAGGATAAGTGACTGCAATGGTTCTTCTTCCCTGTAGTAGTGCCTGCAGCTACAATGGTGCTTTCTTGGTAAAAGGCAAATATCAGGACTCTATAGATGGCAAGATAATACTGTGTTAACATTAGCTCTTGAATCTGCCTGATACCCATTATCATCCCTGCATTCCTAGCATGCTTATGTGGATTTTTGGTTACAAGAAATGCAGCTAAGAACAGTTAGCTGACAAAAGTGAGCTTGTAAATAGAAGAAAAGGCTTTTGCAATCTGAAGTACCTACACCTACATAGAGAGGATTCCACAAGTGTGTCAAAGGTACAGAGATGCCCCTAATACAGGTTGATGTTTTTAACTTACGTTACTTCAGTTACACATTTTATACTTTTTAACTACTCTGAATCCTCTGTCCAAGTCTGATTCACAGAGTTTCATCCCATTTTAGACTTTTCAGTGCCCTGTTTAGGCTTTGACTGAGAAGTAAACCGTGGGGCTAGTGATTCAAAACCCAGCAGCAGCAGCAGCTGTACAAGCTGCAAGTTCAGTAAGGCTGGCGACCGTTCTTGAGAGACTCAGCACAGAGATAAAGGAGTTCCTGTCCACACCAACTCTGCAAATCCGGCTTTACTTTGAACTGAGGTAGTACTGTCGTAGGCTTGAAATTATGCCAGTAAATACCAGAACTTGCTGCTTCAGCAGGTGTTACAGAATCCCCTAATATGCCAGAGAAGAAAAACAGTTTGTCTTTGAAGAAAAAGAAAATGAAGGCATTGGCCATTAGTTAAAGAGGCCGGCAGAAAAGTTCCTATGATTTGAAGAGCATCTCCAACTTCTGTCGAAACAGCAGCAAAATGATAACATAGATGCCATGACAGGTAATGAGTTAGGCAGGTTGCCTTCCCTTCCTCCCAGATTTGTTGTACAGTTTAGCCCACAACAATTATGCAACTGTTAGGGCCAACACTAACAACAATAAAAAGTAAACGTTAAGCAGCTTCAGTTCCCAAAAACAGAAACCAAAATAACAAATAAACAAAAAGGTATATGCCGAGCAGCTTCTTTGAATGTTGTACTCTGTTGTTTGAGGTCATGATGAGAAAACTAATTCCTTCACTCTGAAAAGAAAAATGAAAGAAAGTCAATCAAAACTGCAAAAATTTCTTCATAGATATGATACAGACAACACAGAGAGATGATTCAGAATGGGTTTTCATGTTGAAAAAAAAGCAGCTGTTTAATAATTGTTTTAATATTTGTATACACCATAAGGGATTGCAAAGGCAATAAAGGGAGTATTCCCCAACCCAACATCACTCCCATTTTTAAGAACCTTTCAGCTAAGGCTCTTCAGGTCAGCAAACTGCAGGACACAGAATAGGCTGGAAAACCTGACACAAAATCCCCCCCCATTCAAATTGTGACCATCAGAGTTTTTTGCATCAGTGGAAAGGCAAAGGGGTTGGAGAAAATAGGTACAAGCTTCACTCTTTTTGTCAGCTGGATATTGCAAAAAGCTTTCTACATCCAGACATTAAAAACAAGTTTGAGAAAAAAACAAGTTATCTTGTCTTTAGGGAGGAAGTCTACTAAAAACATAAGCAAAGTATAGAAAGAACCTTCTTTTAATTTAGTTATTTGATTTAGTAAACAACTATTATTCCAGAAGTAAAAAAATGAATAGGCATGCAAAAGGAAAGAGGCTTCTCCCAACTACTGACTACAAAGCTGCTTTGAACAGTCAAGGTGAATTATGTAGTAAAACATAAACTGATTACAATGAAACCCTTTCTATTTTAAAGAATGCAGTTGACTCTTTTAAGTGCTTCTTCACTGCAAAGAATTCATGGATAGCATGTACCTACCCCATAAAGGAACATTATTATTTATTAACTCACAGCATTAAAGTGATTTGATAACATGTCCATTAAAAATCAAAATTTAATAGTTCTAGCAATTTTCTTTGTTGTATGTTGTCTCCAAGTTCACAAGTTAAATGAAAATTTTAGATGATGTATGACATGAGTTTTCTAAAAACAAGTTATTAGGAACATTTTGGGAACAAACACTGTTACTTAGAAAAGTCTATAGTTTTGACAGTATTGATACAGGGAATCAGTATTCCTATATATTTTAATTCCTTTGGGACCACAGAACCAAAATAAATTAGATACAAAACATGGATGTCAAAATAAGCCCAGCACTCCAGTGCAAGTTTCAATCCACATAAGGCTGTGATAAACAAATACAAAGCCTTTTCCCTCAAGTTCACCAAAAACAAAGGCTGATGTATCTTGGCATGCACATAAGACTTGCTAAATTGCTTTGAACCCCTGACAGCTAAGGTTTATTCAAGGCATTAGTCCTGCTGGAGTTAACTGGAGCCACTATATGATCAAATACTTAGGATATTGCTTGGGATTTTATTTCATGCCACATCTTGAGATGATTAACAGCTTGCCAAGACCAAAAGGAAAGTGCCTCATTGTCCCCACCCACTGCCACCTACTTGATGCCCCTTTTATGATCAGAAACTAAGTCAAATCTATCCATTCAATCTTCAGTAAATGATTTGTCACTGTTTGTTCTCCATGGGTGTTTCAAGAACTGGCTTATGATGCGTCTGGGGGGGAGCTCCACATCTGCCAACACCATCCCAAAGGGCTGCATGGCTAAACATAGGGCAAGGATGGACCACTCTCAGATGAGAGCAGCAATTCCTCATTTGAGGAAGAAATACTTAACAAACCACTTTGCTCCCACTTTTGTTCAGGGAAGTACCACAGATGCATCATGTAGGCAAACAAACGAGTGTTCAAAGGTACCTGCTAACTCTGTGTTATTGCTTTCCTCCTTCAAATGCAGACCAACACAGCAACTAAATTTACATTCCCCAAAGTAATAATGAGAGGGGAAGCCAAATAAAATATTTTTAAAAAGTAAAAATCCTCATCTTCAGATAGAGAAATTGCTGGAAAATGCAAAGGATACAAGCAAGTATGGTTCCAGAAATATGCCAGTCTAGGGCAGACATGAGGGAAGAGTATTAGCAACTGAGTGCATCTGATACTGCTCTAACAGTACAGCAGGCATTCTCCAGGCAGAATTAAACTGGAGGAGGTGAAGTGGCTGATGCTTCAAAGCACTTCCATACTTAGCTGGCATGGTTTTGTAGGTGGATGGTAGGACTGTGGGCCCAAGCCTAAGACCTTATGATGCAATAAACACATCATCCAATGAGTCTATAATGATGACCATGATGACCTATAACTCAAAAAAAACCACCCCAAACATAGTCTTCAATAATAAAACTATTTCCTCCAACTTCAATAAGCTTTGAATCATGTTTTGAATAAGCTTTGAATCAATAAAGGAAAAATAACTACTGTTACCACTTGACCAATGTAATAATGCCAGCTTCAGAGGAAGCCTACTTGGAAAAAAAAATTGCAAGTTCCATACCAAAGTAAAAATGAAACAACTAACCAAACAAAAAAAAAAATCAACACAATGTTTATTTTTACCTCAGTGATTACTATCTTTTATTTATTTCAAGCCACAGGTCAACCTTCCACTCACACAGCAAGTCACAGCAGTACACACCTTTATACAAGAACTCAAAGCAGTACATCTTTATACAAGAACTCAAAATTCCTACAGCACATATTCTTTGGTAGCTTCATTCCCCATGGGCATGCACTAATCAAAATACAAAGTCCAGCACTGTGTCAATATTGAGGTTTCCTCTTGGTTTTGAGCTTTATTAAGAAAAGCATGCATGATCACTGCCGAGTTTCCAAAACTACTTAAGTCATTTGATTCTACCAGCACTTCTCAGAGAATAAATCACAGAATAAACACACACACAAACTGCTATGAAACTACCAAATACACATAGACTTGCTAAATACACTGTGAAGAGAATACAATGGTTAGTCAATTAAAGATCTACTCTCCCTATTAATTTTCAAAGTCAGTAAGCAGCAAAACTAATTTTTATTTAATTTCTAAAAATAATTCTCATCTGCTAACAAGCACGCAGGCAGAAACAGTTATTCATGTGGCTTGTGGCAAAACACGTTGCTGGTTATTCATAATCAGTAAATTTATTCCAGTGGCAGTGTGACTGCCAGAGCACATCAGGCATTGGGCACAGAACCCCCAGCTCTGCTGCAGGGCTCTGTCCTGACTCCAGGCAAATCCCTCAGTGGCTTTATCCCTTTGTTCCTCCTCCCCATGTCATCTGCCAAATCGATTAAGGCTGTGATTCTGCTAACTAACTTTTCCTGGAAGAGCAATCCTATTGATACAACCAAACTGGAGGATAACAACACGTACATCTCTGGGCATCAGGCCAGGCCATCAGACAGCACACCCAAGGAACTGAACCCCACTCACCGAGAGGTCCCTTTGGTACAGCAGACACCTGGGAGAAGATGTGTGACCCTGGGCAAAGCTGCTGGCCACCCAGAAAGGGTCAGTGCAGCCTCCATCAGCAGGTTACACTGCCCTCACATCACTCAAGCTCCTGCAGCACCAGGCACTGCGTGGCTGGGCTCTCAGCAGGAGATGGGTCAAAGGCACCCACACAGGCTGGAGCCTGGAGCCTTGGCAGCACCGTCCCCATGCCCACAGCAGCCCGTGTCTGCAGGCAAGTGGAGCAGAGGGTGGGAAGGAATAGCACAGGCCTGATGGAAATAAACCTGTGCTGAGCAGGCACTGACAGAAACCAGACGGGGTCTGAACCGCAGCCTCCAAGGGCTTCCTTACTGAGGCATCACAGTGGCCACACTCATCATAAGGTCACAAACTTGGCCAAGCACCCAAATGCAGATGCAGCCTGAATGCTACCCAGGACACTACTGGGAAGTGCACAGTGGGAACCAAATCCTGACCTGGCTCCAACTCCCATGAAGCAATGCAATGAATACTGTACAAAACATCATAGGTAACCCTGCTAAAGATAACAGAACAGCTCATGTGCTGAGCTATGGCTCTCCAGAAGTAATTCCAGAGAACCCATGCTCCACTTAGCAGGACTACTCTTACCAAATAAAGCTGAGCACAGCCACTTTCAGAGGAACAGGTTTCAATCAGAGCTTAAACATTCACTTTACCAACGCTTTGCAGGAAAACATGAAGTAGTATGCTCTGAAAGTTCACAAAGCTCACAAATAATATCCACCCAAAGTAAAATGTTTCCACATTTGATGAGAAAAACAAGTTAAACCATGAAATGAAAAATCAACGTTATTTTTATTTTTTAAACAAGTCATGGTTGATCATAATTGGAAACACACTGTACCAAGTAACCAGGCTCTTTTGATATGTTATTCCACTAAGAAACAGTACATTATGTTGTTCAGATTTGTCTCTTGTTTCATGAATTTTAAAAAGCAAGCATCTGGTCAACACAGATTCTTCATGACAAACAATAAAAAAAAAAATCAATACTACTTTAGAGTAGTAAAGTAGGTATTCTGTATCCACAGTAAACTATATTAAAATGAGCTTGACAGTACTTTTAACTCTTGTGTCAAATGGTTAGAATAGTATCACTTTGAACTGCATTAATATAACCATGGGGAAAGATTAGCTTTTAAAGTGGGAACAAACTGCTAGATTGTCTGGGAAAAGGTGTTGCACATCAGTACCTGCAGATACTTTTTGGGTTTGTATGCCCAACCATAATGTCAAGAGGTCAAAATGTTCATCCGCTGTCATGGACAAATCTCCCAGAATTTCTAATAAGCATCAACTTTTAACCAAAGGTACTAAAAACCATAATTATTTGTATTTGATGCCATATATTTACATGATAAATACTTATTTTACCTATGATCTTGCACTGGATTTTAAGCAGTCGAGTCTATAGTAGAAGTATAGACAAGAATGTGGGCTATGC
Source organism: Melozone crissalis (assembly GCF_028551555.1). Lineage (NCBI taxonomy): Eukaryota > Metazoa > Chordata > Aves > Passeriformes > Passerellidae > Melozone > Melozone crissalis. The sequence goes on along the minus strand of NW_026535791.1, from coordinate 51,486,653 downwards.
TTAGTTGACTTCAGAATTTGATATAATTTGTGTTTCATATAATTTTTTCAAGGTTCTTATAGATTTTGTAGTACTAATAACTAAACATTAAAATGTAATTATGTGGAAAATAAAAGGATTAAACTTACAAATATAATTGTAATGAATTTCTAGTGCTGGTCCAGAAATAAATTTTTCATATAAATGATAATAAATATAGGCACTTCTAATTTAAAATTAAGAAACCAGACATGCTCATTTTTCCAGGATTAATTTAATACAGCTGTGATTATATCTCTTAATTTCAGAGCCACAGCAAATGTTTACTTTTAAACAAGTTTGTATAGATGAGATTTAATCCCATGCTTAGGGATAAAATAAATTAGACAGAAACCCCTCAACACAGTACTATCTGAAATATGTTCAATTATCCTCTCCCTTGCAAGCTGCGTATACAACCATTCAAAAGCATTACATGAAATGAAACAAAAGCAAGCAGCTTTCTCTGAGTAAACAAAATGCTAGAAAATAAAAATGTTTAGTCCTTCTGCCCTTCCACTGGGAGCCTGTAAGAAGGACAGAGACATACACACAGCAGTAGCAGATGTGGAAGATACACAGAAAATTTGCCACTGGAGAGATTTGTCTGGGGCAGCCACTCAAAGAGCCACTCCACAGTACACACACAGCACTTAGCCATCATGGAACAAGAAGTCATGCTCCTGGTTGATGACATACATACAATTTCATACATGTGAAATTGCCTCCCACCTTACAAACATCACCCTCTTCCCATATCAGTGCAGATTCACCACCCAACACCACAAGCATGGCCTCAGTGGGGCTGTTGCCTTGAATTCACAGCTCTGGTCACTATACCAAGGCACAGTTCTCCCAGGTGCAGCCTGCCAGCAACGAGGGAACTCCAGCAATGCCACTTTGCACACAAAGTGTGGCTGGAAGTTTCTTAAGAGACAGAATTTTTGCAAAACAACATGCTCACCTTCCAAGTGATGAAGAGCAAGGCTGGAAGGGATCAGTGACTAACACACAACTACCTACCAACCCCATCTCTGGAGACACAACAGCAACTGAATCAGCATGTCTGCCCCAAAAGCACCTACTAGGCAATACTCAGCTAAATTCTACCAAATTCTGTGTGTACCTCTGCATTTCAGACCTTCTCACCCTATGAGGAGCCAGCCATTCCAACTCCTTAGAGTCAAGGGAAAGAAACAGTGACTTTTAAGCAACAATTTTTCTGCCCTATTTTATATTGAGCTCTGACAAATAAGAGTTCTGAAAGGTCTCAAACTCTGTGAGGTATACAACTTGGTATACCTTTTAGGAACAGAGATGATGTCCTTTTACACACCTTTACAATTGCAGGGAAGTTTGCTCAGCTGGGATGTCAAAGGCATATTTGTGCCTGTTCTAATTTATATCAGTAGTTATTAACAAGGTCAACCAGTTTTGACAAGGAAGAAGAGCTCTTGTGAAGCAGAGCTTGATACTCTCACACAACTGCCAACTGAAATGCCATCAAACTTAGCTGTCCTATTTCCAGCAGGTAACAGTGAGGTGGGAAAAAAAAACAAAACAGTACAATCAGACTTCTGGTTGAGATCCACAAGCAAGAGCTTGACTGCCATTCTAGGTAACACTGGACAAATACCAAAGTTCAAGAACTGCTCCTGAGCCACTAGGCTGAAAACACATGCCTGAAAACACAACATTAGAGTGTTCTCAAAGAGCTTAAAAGTATGCTTTTCCACTCTCCACCTTGGGATAAAAAGTAATCTTTTGCCCTGGTTAAATTGAAGAAATATTCACATTAAAAATTTAAATATTCATAGGAACCAGGATAAGGACTCATGTAAGTTGTGGGAAGTCATGTTCAGTCTCTCTTTCTATTACAGTGGATATCTAATTATTCCATAAAAACAGCTGCAGTAAGAAAGAACAAGAGCACTCTACCCAACAGTATATGGTGAAGACAAGCCATAAGGTGGTGAGGAGGAAAAGAGGACTGAGATCTTTTTTCAGCCAGAAAGGTACTGGACACTGGTCAGTCCCAGGTAAGTGCTCTTGCCACATAAATATTGTGGAGAGGGAACAGAAACACTACATCCAGGCACTCTTTCAAAGACTAATCCCTGCCTCCATCACTGCCAAATGGGCATAGGCACTCAGTATCAAAAGAGGCTTCAGATTTACAAGAGAATCCTAGAGGAAGACATTTATCTTCCAGAGAGCAGCATGTTTTAAAACACAGGGCTCTCCAGCTTTCACAGTCAACCACCCTCCTGTTCTGTAAACTGACCTTCAGATGGCTTACCAAGGAGACAAACATCCCTGGCAGGACACATTCACTTAGGCATCTCACCTGCCACCCAAACACACTGGATGGTCACACACTTAAAGGTTAGCTGGCTACTGCAGCTTTTGGACTTTCAGGTTAGGAGATATGTCCAGAGAAATGCATCTTCTTGCAGAAGAGATACACAGGGAGAGAAGTGAGAGAAAAAGAAAGCAGGGAAAGCATAAGAGGAACAACCTGGCATGCACAGGAAGGCAACCTTTTCCCTACAGCTTTCTCTTCTTGCCACATCCCCACTTAAAACTTTTGAGCAACCTGAAGTAGGATAAACATTTTAAAGGATTGTTTTCCAATTTTGTCAATACTTTTCTAGAGATCTTTTATAGCCTCACCCTTGTCAACGTGAACCTGTCAGTAACAGAGAAGTGAGGAAAAGATGAAGCTAGGCAAGAAGTTTCATCATGTTCCATGATGAAAATACATCACCACTCCCTGAAACCATTTAGTGAAGTGAGCAATACAACACAAAAGTGCTGCACTGAAGCAGGTTATACTCTCCTCTAATCCAGTTTCCTCTCGCTGCCAGTGGGTCAAAAGCAGCTGCATACAAAATTCAAGATACAGATTTTGCAAATGGAGATACTACCCAAAGTTCTCTTTACTTTCTAATGATTTACCTATAAGGACAAGCCAGACTGTTAAAGACCATGAGCCAAGCTCTTCTTAACTTCTTTGCTACTGTAGACTATCAGCATTTGGCACAGTGCATACTTTCTGAAAGCCAGAATCACAAATTTAGCAAGGTGCCCCAACCCTGTTGATTTCAACATCTTCACATTTTTCAGCCTTAATACTTATGACTCTAGAGAAGCCCACTAACAGCCACTTGAAAACAGCCACTCTAACACAATCCCCCAGCAGACATTTCCTACTATTCCTTCAACAAACAGTCCCAGTAATCAAACCAAAATGATGTCTCAAAGAATGATACTTGGATTTGTTATTCACAAATTTTCTTCTATTCTCCTTTGCATGAAATATTTTGCTAATAAGTGACAGAAAAATTTTAAAAATATTTTTACGTTGCATTTTAAAACAAAGATGGGCATCTGTAACTTCTTACTCTGACTTTAATCCAGAGATGAATTAGCATTTCTTTCTGTAGTTGACATGGATTTCATTGCATAAAGAAGTTGGTATTATATTAAGAAATGAAAGGAAAAGATGTATTTTTGTCACATAAGTAAATTATAAGTATCATATACATATCACTCCCAGAGGCTAACTAATACTTTGTTGGAAAGCAGAGGCAAAAAGCTTAGTGAGCTGTTTAGCAAAGTAATTTAGGTGGTGAAATCTTCTGAGAACACCAATTTTCTGGACGCTGGTCAGAAAATAATTTGTGAAAGCAGAAAGCATAGAATTATGTCCTCTTTCTTACCTATATTTTACTCTCTTTCTCAAGCAAGAAACACAGATTATACTGAACGAATGCAATTGCTGCCAGCTCCACTGGATGCACCTTGAATCCTCCCCATCTAGTAATTTACTGTAAAGAAAGTGAAGCAAGCCCAGAAGGATTTGCTCTGCAAGATCAAGCAGATACTAAAGCTCTGCCTTTTTAAAGAAGGCAAGGTGAATAGAAAGCACCAAGTTTACCCACCCTCAGGAACAAGAGTGAGACATGCAGTCAATCAATTTCAGTTCAGATAACAGCACTTATTGGGCTTTTTTCAGCCATGACACTGCAGTAGAAAATTTTACCTCCCTCAAGAAGAAACAAGCAAAAAAAATCCAAAAAAACCCCAACCTGTAAAGTATGAAAAATATGATGCTCTCAGAGTACAGTGTGCTTTCACAGCACTTTTCTCAAAGCTTCAAAGGGATTTCTTTAAAAAGATCCAAAAAATTAGTGTCAATTACTTGCAACATTACTGGCTCCAGTGCAAGATACACTTTCTTCTGTAATTAGAAGAGCTCTCAGTACTACAGAAACAGAGGTGTACTCTACTGTTTCACCAGGTTTTTCTTCCTCTCCCAAGTGCTCTTACACAGGTGTCTTATTTGTTTTATTGCTCCCCATATTTGTTGCCAGCAAATATATTTACAAGCAATCAATTACACTCAATTTTCTAAAAAAGGCTCACTAGTACCAATATAGCATTTTTAAAAAATACATTTTACTTACAGCAGTATGTCTGACCACACAACTATACAGCTGACACTCACATCTTTTTGAAATTTTATTATGCTGCCAGGACTGTTTCTATAAAACAGATTAAAACCCATCTTTGTCACTCAAGATGGAATACTTTAGAGATTGGCTCTCATCCCACAATGCTTAGCAGAGAATTCCCCTAAATTTCAGGGAGACTTTCCAGCACATCAAGACCTGCATGCATTTTCTCCTACTGCCAACACTCCAGCTCTTTAAAGCTGCTTAGGACATCTCTAATAGGTGTGATGAGCACCCCAGGATATCATATTAAGGAACTATGACCTCCTGTAGGATACAATGCAGTAGCTGAGACTTTTTATAAAGCTATGATGCTGTTCTAGAACAGAAAGATCACAGGCACTGCCATGAAGAAATACTTTGCAGAACACCAGTACTTCTCCCAAGGCATCTGCACCTTCGAAGCCCAAGTTTGCCTGCAAGTGCCAAAGCCCTGATACTGTTGCATAAATCACATATCGTGAGTGACCAGGAAATATGTTTGAGAGTGTTCAGTCAACAGTGCAGAAGCTGCACAGCTAGAGAGAACACAAATCCCTTTTAATTTCACATTTACTGAACAAGTACAATATATCATCAACTAACTCAAGTACAGTCCAGGTCAAACAAGAATATATAACAATGTCAGCTGATCCATATACAAATATCAGTCTTCTTTCAAGTCTTTCTGCTTAAAATAAGACACTGCACAGCAGGGTTGATCTCACAAGCTGCAGATCTCTGGAAGTTAGGTGCTCCATTTATGCCAAGCATATAGGCTCCCTCTGTGATCAAAGGAGGTGGTTTTGTGGTTTGGATTCATCTCCAATCTCAAGAGGCTTTGACCAGCCTCTTCAGTACTGACAGGCACCTGTATCTTTGAAAGACTACTTATGGAAGACAGATCCTTCTCTGAAGAGGAGTCTTTTGGTAGGCTCCTAAGGGGCAAATGTGGGCACTACACAGTTATTACTACAGTTCTGCATAAAGTGCAACAGCATTGGCTAGATTAAAAACAACTACCATATACCTGGAAATCTAAACCAGGAACACAGACCCTTAGGACATACTGGAGACATCTGAGTTGCAAACTGCAACACAGAAGACATGAAGCAGCTTCACTTATGACACATACATGAAGGTCCCTTAAGACTCTCATGTCCTGGGGTTAACCTATAGCCTCTCCCTTTTTAATTAGAGTCATGTCCATCAGACCAAAACAGGATCCCAGCACAGCTGAATTTCACAAAACCTATTAAGAAAAACACAGATAAATTGCCTCCTCTGGAATATCCTTCCTCAGCTTGCAAATATCCCATCCCATCTGGGCTAAACAATCCTACCAAAACATTTCTACAGCAAACACAAGCTGCTTGTTTACAACAAGGGAAAAAAATCAAGCAACCAAAGCAACCTGAGGCACTAATAAAAGATACAGCAATTTTAAATGTCTTTCCCTTTGATGCCTCAGCCTCTCCAACAATCATCATCAAAAAAATAAAATTCAGATTCAATCTACATTTGAGACAAGGGACCACAGATACATTTTTGTATAGAACAGAAATAAATCTTGGACAAAATTATATAACCATGTCCACAAAAGATACAGGAAATAAACCCAGCACGAACAGAAAGCTTTTCAAATTACAGTACAAAATACCCTGTGGACTGTATTAGAGGTCTTCATTTCCAGTAGCTATTTTTAGCTAAAATACCTTGAAAAATTAATTGAAGAAATTAATTATTACTATTCCAGAAAGACTATTATGTGGTTACAAATGGCCAAAAAAATGACCTAAGACAAAGAGGAGAAATGGTTCTGAGCTTCCCTATTAATATCTCATTACTGTTATAAAAAATCTCAGAAATCTCTGTCAAGTTAAAAGTTACCACATTCCAGAAATAGGGAAGTTAAATGACATTATCACCATATACAGCAAGAAAAACACACCTACTAGGAAAAAAACTCCATGATTCAATGAAGAAACAGAATTCCAAACTTAGAAGATGGTAAGGCTGTTTATTCCAACCATTACCGTCACAGCCACTGTATACTATATCCTGTACCACTTATTTTCAATGTTTTTCCTAAACTAAATCAGAATTTACACGAATTCCTCTTGCTCCTGAATTAATTTAAAATTACCAAATATGAGGCAACAGGTTTTTATGTATCAAGCACCAACAAGGCTAATTCTTACCTGGAGTAAGAAAACAATGTGTATCTAATGCAAATAATGAGTTAATGTATTTTGAGACATACTAAAATGTTTGAACTATGGAATCAAAACTAAGATCTTATTCAGGTACAAACACACACACAACACAACTGTACTAATGAATAAGATAAAGCCACTTCACACCCCAATAAAACAATGGGTTCATACCCCAATAAAACAATGGGTTTACATGGTAAAAAAAAATTAAGATTGCAAAAAAATTTAACATATGGATTCAATAAAGACTTCTTTGTCCACTTTCAGCAGAACTTAATAAAACTTTGTCTTCAGAACAGAATGAAGCATCAGCTGCTCAGGTAACCCACAGAAAACAAATTGGAAAATCCCTCAAGAAGACAGGCAAAAAATGAGTGCCTGATAAAGGGGTTAAGACACCCAACTAAATACAGGATACACAAACTTCATTCCAGTGGGGGTGGAGAGTTTAAAGTTGTCTCTCATGCCTCACTTCTCAAAATAAGTATTTCCTATGTACATGTTCTGAAGTCTCAGCACCTTTTCTTTGTTATTGTTATAAACCCTTCATTCTGTTTCTCCTGGTCCTTATTAAGGATACTTGAGAAAGCAGAAAGCATCTAATTACATCCTCTTTCTTACCCATATTTTACTTTCCTTCTCAAGCAAGAAACAGAGATTATACTGAATGAATGCAACTGCTGCCAGCTCCACTGGATGCACCTTTATTCCTTCCCATCTAATAGTTTACTGCAAAGAAAGTGATAAGGATACAGCATAAGCTGCACTAATTCAATGCTATTTCTCAGCAAAGTAGAGTAGAATACTTTAGCAAAGTACATGCAATACCAGCTCATCTACTTGACACAAAAAAAAATCATAGAAATAACTCACAGTATGCGTTTTTAAAACAGTAAGGCTGAAATGTTGTCACCCTGTAAAAGTGACAACAGCCCATCTATGAGAACACAGGAAATTGAAAACATGAGGAGAAAACAAGCGAGAGGAATAGAGAATACTGCAGCATTTTCTCTTAATGCAACAAGATAGCATCCACATGGTGGATGCTTATGGCAAGTTAAAGCCTGCCATGCTCATGACTGATGAAGAAGACTCAAGACTTCAGGAGTAATTTCAGACTCAGAAGACTCCCTAAATGACCCCTCACAACAACTCCATCAAACAGCAGCCTGGCATCTAAACACTCCACACAGCTCATCCACAGCCCTGCCCTGCTCTCTCTGCATTCAGGCACGCTACTTCCACTGGGCTCACTCAAGCTGCAAGATCTAAGCTGTTTTTTCAACTCAACTTCACAGAGTCAAGTGCACAGATACTAAAATAAATGTCCATCAATTTACTTCCTGAGGGCTGAATCTGACTTCCACTAAAAATCAATAATATTTCACTACTATCAGGTTCTGATTTTTTAATTTTTTTTTTTTTTAGTAACAGATACACTATCTCATGCTATCCCATCTTACAAACCTTTTGGTCCACTGTCCCTTGAATATTCACACTAACAGCAGGGAAGGAGTAGTATGAGGGAAAAGAGGACCTAATCTAGAAATCACAGTGCTGAAATACATCAGTGCATTTGTAGCTGGAAATCATCCTATTGGCTAACATTCAACATCCAATTATCTATTTATTTATTTATTTAGAGCCCACACAATTTACCATTTACATGAAAATACACCATTCAAGGTTAAAGTTAAAAGCTCATTTTAACTGAATTTTCATCTGAAGTTTGAAGACTAAAACAGAACCATATAATAAATCACCTTTCTGTAGATAGCCAAAAGAAAGCATTATTATCCTAGCACTCATTAGAGCATGTTAAGAGTTTCTCTGGTATTTGTGAGAGTAACTACTAGACTATTAGGACTGTAAAACAGTAAGTACTAACAGTTTTAAGTTTATGGCCAATTCTTTCAAGTATTCTGTGCATCAGGGTCATTCATATACATACATATATATTTTTTATATATATATTCCTAATGCTCATCCACATAATTTTCTATAACCATTGGTAAAGTCATGAGCACTAATTCTGTAACTTCAACCTTCAGAAAGTCATGTAACTTGCATGGTTATACAAAAGTGACTCGAAATCCAAACATAACTGTTTGAAGTTTTATGCTAGATTAAAACTAATTAGTTGTAAACAATTTTTAATTAAATGACTTTTCATAGTTCACAAATAACTTCCATGGCAATCACCAAGACAAATCTTTACTGTTTACATACAGGATTGTTACAATGAAAGTGTAATTTTTCCTTTTGCTATGTTAAAGAGATGGTATTATTATAGTTCTATTTCATTGATTTTGGCAGAACTAATTGGTCAGGAATTAAAGCTGTTGTAGAAGATGCAAGTCCAGCCTCCTATAAACTTTACCAAATGTTTATGATGTAAAAATGAATGCTGTTACAACACAACTGAGTGCAACTGACTTCCAGGAGAACTCTACCTCCACCTTCCAGTTCCAAATCTCATTATTCCATCACAAGAAGTCTTTTTCAGGTACAAGTGAAAATTTTGGTTAGACACAACACCTGATTTTGGTTTGCCTTTTCAAGTAAACTAAAAACAACTCACTGGAGTGTTTGAAAAAATCACTACCAGAGGAACTAGCAAAAAGACTACATAAGAAATTCACTCCATAACTTCTCAGTAATTCAAGCACAGAAGAGACCACAGTATTTCAAGCTGTCAATTTGATGATGTAAAAGTTTTGCATTAACTAGAAAACTGGTAAGGTTTGCATCCATTTGTCAATTCTACTCTTATTCTTTTAAATAATGCTAAAATGCAACATTACCAGTTATTGCCAGAAAGTTTCTATAGCCCAAATTATCTCTGTCAGTGAAGGCAGACTAAACAAAAAAAATTATTGTTTTCTTGTTCTTGAGCAACTATTCAACACCACTGACTTCTACATAAGAGTTAAGCCTAACCCAGCTCCAAAAGATTGTCTATGCCTTGTACAATGAGTATCATGATTTCTGGTGAGAAAAAGTCTAGATTCAAAGCAAAACCAAACAAAGAAAAAATCACAAAAAAAAAACCAAACACCAACCCAACCCAAAATGGAAAGTCTTCATAATTCTGATTTCCTACCTTAACTTGACAATACCACTCAATTTAATGAGATAGACATAACTGTCATAAACCCTTAAAAATAACATACTGCCTCAGTGGACACAATGTAAGAGACTAATCAAAGCCAGCTTAGATCTTATTTCATTGACATGATTTTCCCACTGTTACTGGAATGATTTATTGATTTGTCTTTGACTGAAGAGAATCAAAGTCCTCTGCCTCAAGTTGCACTTAGAGTGGTGTTCTTAGTCTACTTTAAAGTACCTCTGAAACAGATTTGGAAACTCAAACTCAACAGAACAGAGTTTTATATCACAGCACACATCAAACAAGTTTTACTCAAGCATCACTTGGAGAAAGCTTGGAAAATTCTATAAAGTGCTCTACTATTTCTAAGAAACTTCTGCTGTTTGTGATTATCAGCAAATTTGCTATTTTGGCATCACACTAGAGCCCCAGTGCCTCCATTTCTGACCCCTTCAAACAAAAACAAGCTGCTCAACAATGTCTAATCCGTGCGTCATGTAATCCTGCTTAATACCCTACAAACTCTGGGTAATATTTGGGTAGTTTTTAAATTTAGCAAAGAACATCCTGGCCTAGTTCAAAGATACCCTTGCCTTGGGTAATGTCCCCTAGAAACATCGCCCACACTTGTTCCAAAGAAGAAAAGCAAATGCACACTTAGGAGTAAGAGAAATGAACAAAAAATAAAAGAGGAGACTGTGGTCTAGTGTCATAATGAAAACACATAAAATTACAAATCAAATTATTGAAATAGGAACGCATTATGCAAACACCAAGCACACCACTCAAGCAGAGAGACATTGTGACTTTCCAGGAGTGCTCACGGCCCCGTGTAGCAGCCAAGCTCTCCGTGCTCACAGCGAGGGCAGCCAGCGCCACAGGACAGACACAGCTCCACAGTCACCAACCCCGAGCCACTGACACACGGGACACCACACTGCCAGAGAGACAGAAAATCCCTTCCTTGAGACACGTCCTGCTTTTGAAACATTATCTTACAAGTAGCTCATGCTACACACGCTACCAAAGGGATCTAAACTAAGTCTCATAATAATTCTTCAGCATACTGTCCTGCCTGTCCCACCTAAGATCTCTCAGAGCCTCACTGAAGGACAAATATGTTCCTATTTTGTTTAGGCTGTCAGGCAGACAGTCTCCAATCATTAGTCTCTTGTCAACAGCGATGCTGGGGTAGATTACTACTGTGTAGTGCTTGTAATGGCAGGTGCATGGCCCTGGGGCTGCCATCTGCCAGGAAGGAAGTGTTCTCCTCTAGGATGCTGAAGAGATTGACAAATAATGTAAACAAAACACTGAATCATCCCTAATCTATGCAATAAAGCTATTACATTACTCTTCTGCAGTGTAGATGTCACCATCAGAGGTGGGGGCTTAGGTTTGCAGCTTGAACTGTTTATTCCTAATTATTTTTGTGATTGATTTACTGAGATAAAAAACACACTCTGAAATAACTTTTGTTTAAATGAGATGGGCAACTCTGGATTTGAAAATAAACAAAAAAACCACCCTAGCATCACGTATGTTTATTCTGGAAAGTATCTCCCCACTGTTCACTTGTAGCAAGCCTCTTTCCAGAGAGTATTTGCCTGCACTGTAAGCAAGAACTTTTTTTTTTTTAAATTACTATTTTTGATACAGCTACACACAAACTGGGGTAATCATCACTGATAAAAACAATTAAGAATGTTCCAAAGTATTTTTTACAGCAAAAATAGTAACAGAACTCCAAGTATTGTCCTTGGTCTTTTAAATTAATTTCTAAAGGGATTTCTCATAATGAGATTGAAAATCTTTCCTAAACAGTCCCAGTTTAGGATCCAATTTGTCACCTGAGCTACCAAGCAGTAGCATAACTCCATGGAAATAAGCAGGCACTCACCTATTCTTCAGGAAAGTTACTCATTACTGTTTAACTGGCCACACAGAGATTACAACATACTGCTGTCTTTGAGCCAGCTTCAAACATTACTGGATGTGTTAGCACTTTAACACACTAAGAAATATTTTCAAGTGGCCCTCTGTAAAGATGTAAGCAATCTTTGCATTGGTGTCTCTATGGTTTGCATCAGGCTTGTAATATCCAAGTTTTAAAAGCTTGTGGTAACTACTGACACAACCTCACAACTAAGGGATTCATTCTACATGTATTAGTGTAGAAACTGAAAATACAATCTGAACCAGTAATCCTGGCTTCCTCCAAAGCTGACAGAGATGAAGTGGAAAATGCATGCTACTTTACAGCGCGTATTTAAAAGACAACGGGAGCCACCTTTGCTGGTTCTGTTTACTGCTGCTGGCTTTCCAGAGCCCTGGCAGACTGACTAATCCAAGAAACACACATGCAAGATAGCTAAAGGCAGTTGACACAAACACAAGTGCAAAAAAAACCCACCAAAACAACAACAAAAACAAACAAGTTTTCCTTTGAAAACTGCTACAGGAGAGCCAGTGTTTTCAACAACCAGCAACAACGGGACTATTGAGCTGAACTTGGCTTTTCAGAGCTGCCACTCTTGACCCCCTACACACATACACACAAAACTTTAAAAATAACTACATGCCAGACAACAGACACAAAGAAAACATATCTGAACCTTGGAGGTCACTACACCATCTTCTGAAAACTCAAGGGATAATACTGATTTCCATGAATACACAGATCACTTCAAAGCAAACATTTTAAGAAACTACAGAAAAACCCAGAGAGTTGTGAAACTTTCAAAATAACACATCCTAATTCAACAAATCAGTCACCATATACACTTGAAATTGCTATTACACATTGTATATCAACTTAATGTTAAATCTTCCACAAAATTTGCTGTATCAGGACTTAACACAATGAACACAGACACAAAGAACAAAAACATATGGACAACCAGTATAAAAAGTATACTATATTTCAACAAATTCAGAAGAAAAAAGCCACAGATACAACCATTTTTTAGATGTTTATTACTTTAAAAAGAAACATATTAATAGTGCTTTCAGAGAAAAACTTTTAGACAGAAAATACCTGAATGTAATTATGCTGCCATTTAACTGCTGAATAGGGAGGGAAGTCAGACTCCATACAGTAACTGGCTAAGTTTTTCAGTGGATGCTTGCTGTGTTTCAGCTTATAAACCACTTCAGCATTCCAGTGTAATTAACACTACTTAAAAATAAGAGTAAACCAAGTGTAAAGAAACCCACGTTTTTAGGAACAAAAAAAACCCAACAAAAACAAACCAACCCCACCATATAAAACAAGCCCTAATACTCTTTCTGCTCAAACACTCCTTTATTCTTCTTACTTACAACCGAACATTAGTCTCTGTAGCTATCTTGAAAGAAATCAAGTAATCAGAAGCAATCATCAACCTAAGCATTTCCTCTGCCTTGGGCCATGACTGTACTGGTTCATTTTAGAACAAACCCACCATTCAATTTGGTCTATAACAATTTATCTTAAATGACTGAAAGTAACCATGACATTCTTCCTATGAGCAGTATAGTAAAACATAATTTTAAGTATAAAGCAAAAAAAAGTCTAATAGATGTCTTGATATTCTATTTGTTTGTAACAAGCTGACACCCATATAATCAACATAATTTAAAGTATTTAAAGCTTCATTTAATCCTATATAATTTCAGTCTACATTTTGTGTTTCATGAGTGGCACTTCTAGGTTCAGATCCAAACATTTTGGTTTGGTCACCTGCAAAGTGTCATCTGAAAGACAGTAAGTGAATTTTGAGACATTTAAAAGAAAACCTCAAATTTTTAATTTTAAGTGTGAGTTAAAGATTCAAGCTATGTAAGTTATTAAAAGTAGCTCAGTTCTTTCTGCTGTTGGTTGATGTTCTTGCAGAACTTAGCAGTAAGAGAAACTAGTACAATGGATTTATTCAAAAAAGACTTCAAAAGATGTATAAATTTCTAACAAAGCATATAGTTCTTTTAATACTTTCAAGAAGTTATTTTAAAATGAGCATTAATTTTGTTAAAGAGACAAGCATTCTCATATTGCTCTGAGAACCAAAACTTTTTGGCAGTTGGCATATGAAGAGGAGGTCAAAAAAAAACTTAATAATATAATTCATTGTGTAAAGTAATCCCAAAAAAAAAGGAAACAAAGTTTATGTCTTCCACAATCTAAAACACCATCAGAAAGACAGAGAAAGATTTCTTAAGATAGGTTTTTTATTTAGGTACAACCATAAAACCCTCACAAAACTGACAGAGGAGGGAAAGAACCCTCAAGGTTTTTTGCATTATTACATACAGTATCTGTTCAATTTTAGAAAACTAGGCCAACTACTAGAAACATCTACAAGTTGAAACTACAGAGCACTCTGTGAATGGAAAAGAAAACAAAATTAAAGATAACCCACTCTGTTGATTTAGACTAAAGAAAAATCCCTATTATACACCCACTAAATTTAACGGTAATCTTAATTAAGAATTCCAGGATTACACACAAAGGGTAAAAACTTAACCTCACTGAAACAGAAACAAGACTCCTATCTGACTTCGACTTTGACTTCAGAACTAAGATCCACCATAAAAAGTCACATCATTGTTGATTATTCTGTCATAAATATACTGGAATAAATAATTCACACTTTATGAGAAAAATTAGTGTAAGCATCTCCATAAATAATGAAATCCATTCACAGTCTGTTTCTAAGCAAAAAAAAAGTCAGAGTTTAAGAACAAAAGCTAGTTATTAGCAAGTAACAAGTTTTAACCCAGCAATAACAGTATTATTTTATTTACATATCAGATGAAGGCAATTGTTTCTCCAGCTCCTAAATATTTGCACATTTTTAGAACACAGTAGAACTAAATGAAGTGATAATTTCAAGCAACATTTTAACTGTTCTGTTTTGACAGCGGCTGAGGATGCACTCCTTGCTCTTGCCATGACAGAATAATAAGGACAGAGACTTCCAAAAGCAATGCACTCCCTGCAGCAGAGGCAAGGTACTGAGAGCAGAGAAATACACTACACATGGAAGCCAGCCACCTTTAAATTACACAAATCATTTTCCTGAAAAGCATTTTTCCACATGAAAATATAACTATGTATAACTGTAGTTAAACACAAAGTTTGAAAAAAGTGCAAACTAAACAAACAATGCTGATTATATAAGCTCTCTTGTGCAAATCAACATTTTTTACAGAATTATATTTTCTCAACTCTACCCAAAATACTTTTGTTGAAGTAATCTTTTCTATGCACAAAATACAGTTTTCTTTAAACAGAATATGTTTCGCAGTAAAACATAAAATTCTCAGTAGTCTCCCAAATCACAATGTTTGAAACTCAAATACATTAGCAAAATTCTGGGTGACCTTTTTAAGCACTGGCAGAAGACCTAGCATAAACAAACTTTAGTGTGAAATCCCAATGAAAACGAAAAGGGAAACTAGGAATTTGCAGAAGTTTATTATTTGATTAAACTTACACCAATGAAGTCCTTTATGATTTATTTCTCCTTCCCCACGCTGCGACTTTCCCAGATCGGCTGCCACAAGTGCAATTACCCTGATGCCCCGTTTTTGGTACCCACCCCACTGTCGGCTGAGGATGCTGGTGGTGTGAGGTTCTTCCTTACTACCTGCACCTGACTCTGGTTCCATCCATCCATCCCTGCATCCCGTACCTCTGAGTGCACCCTACAGGCTGGCACCCTCCTCAGGGAAGCGAGGTGCTGGAGAAGACAACCCACCTCCTACAGATAGGGTCAATCCCAACGAGCCTCCCCGCACCACTCCTCCATGTGATCTGCGTTTAGAAGCTTACGGGAAAGAGGAAAAACAAACACACATGCAGATTAAATATTAAAATAAAGACAAGCCTATAACCGTCCTTGGACAAACACACGCAGCAGCAGCACTGAGCCCTCTCCGCCGTAAAACCACATGAACACGGCTGCGTTCTCTGCATTATCCTTCTGTTTACAGGCTTGGAAGGACAGCGCTCGTTTCCCTCTCCTTATCTGACCGCCGCGGCTCCCATTCCCGCGCTCCCGTGCCGGGTTTTCCCGGTCACCGGTGCCGCCCCCTCCCCCCTCAGGGCCAGCGGCTCGGGAATGCTGTGGAAACAGCGCTTTCCCAACACCGGGCTTCATGGACAATCGGGGCTGTAGGTGGCTCGAGACAAGCTCCTCGTTTCTGCGAAAAATCCGTTTGCAAAGCAAAGGGCCGTGATGGTCGGGGGCGCCCGGGGCCGCCATCCCCAGGCCGGGCAAGGAGAGAGAGCAGGGGCTGCAGCATCCGCACCGGGCCCGGGCGAGCCGCAAGGATCCTGAAAGCGACCCCAGCAAAACTAAACGCAACAGACAAATAAGGCTCGGCCCTCAACCCTTCCAGTCATTCAGAATAAGCCTTCATCTTTTCAAACTCTGACATTGCATTCAACAATCCTCTCGTCTTAATTAGGTTCAAGCTTGCTCTGCAAACGGTGGGATCTCTCATCTTTTCCATCTTCCTGTACTTCCTATCAAAAGAGAAAATATTTTCTTCTTCAAAATCAACTAGCTACTAAGGAAACACAAGGAAAAAAGCCCTGCAAGTGGCTCTTACAAGCTTTTGCTGCTCACTTGTTATGGATGCCTCTATCAGCACTGTGAACAGAGAAGCAATACCTGCTCTCCTCCGAGCAGCTGGTGCATGGCCTGTCATTTCCCCCAGCTATACCCATAAACAATATTACAGCTATCTATGCATGACGGTTTGAGTACCACGTCTTGCATAAATCCAAGAGCATCCTTACAAGTGTCTCATTATTAACTTTTCTTCCTCGGCAGACTGGCTGCTCTGCGCCCTCCTCAACCAGCCCCCTGTTCCTACAAACCCTCACTCAATGAGAGAGGGTGGAGTTCTATTTCAGGGAAGAAGGAAGGGTATTTGTTTCTTTCTTTTTTTTCTCAGCATAACCAGCACCTAATTAAAGGAACAGCTACATACTGAAAATCAAAATTCCCTCTCACCCAAAGTTTCAGATTTCTTCAGTTTAACACCCAACATTTTCAATCCACAAGCCCTCAACTGGAACAGTTACACACTAACACAGGCTGGGCCCTTAAGCGAAATATGCAATACAACATACAACAGCTCAAGCATATAGTGACTTCTGGAAAGAATTACCATTTTTAAAATTCACATTCCATGCTCACTATGATTTACTGTTAAACTTTTGCAAGAGATAAGGTATTTCAAAACCATGATACTAAATTTATCCTTCTCAATTTGATATTCCAGACCTTTTCAGCTAGAGAGACAAGGGTTGTTTCTGTAATCTGATGTCCTCCATCAAACAATGCTGCTTTTAACTCAATCATTTTACATTTTTAAATAGTATTTAGAAGTTGCATTAACATAAATTATTTAGGTCACATTTTCCAAACACTTTCCAAAATCTTACTTAAGAAAACTCTGAATGCAGCCCAAACATAGAAACTGTGTAAACAGCAGCTTCTCATGGGGTACCCAGAAGTATAAACACATAACAACTGCACAGTAGAACTGAAACATGAATAAATATTCCAAAATTAAACCTTTTTCTTCATACAAAGAGCCACCAAGTTCCTCCAAGACTGCTTACTGCAGGACATGTAAAAAGGGATAAAAGTGACTTCTAAGGAAGTGAAGAGGGATAGTGCTCTACACAACAACACTCAACCTTGTGATGGTAAATACAAAGCACAAACACGCACAGCAGGCAGTCAGATGTAGCTACTCACCTTTCACAGCACTGGCTTCCTTCAGGTTGTGAGACAGAAAGTCTATGCTGGCATAGGTGCTCATCTCTACTCCATTGATGCCCCCATTCAGGAGGTGCCTAGCTTTCAACCTGGATTTGTCACAGTTTGCCAAGGACCCATCGACCACATCAATGGCGATGTAGTTGAGGCCATTCTGGAAGCCAGCCGAGGTCTCCCGGCACATGGGACTGCTACCCTGCTCCTCTTCCAGGCCTTCGCTTTTCCTGAGGGACACGTTCTCCACCGAGGCCGAGTTGTGTCGTTTGGGGTTGTGTGCGAAGGAGGGGGACACCGGGGTCACAGTGGTGGTGGAGGAGAAAGTTTCTGAGCTGTGCCTCCTCCGCCCCTGGGGGTCTGCCCGGATTACTTTGGCCCCCCGATTCGGGTCTGGGGGAGGGCTAGAGAGAATGAAAGCCTCCACCCCAGAGAGGGTGAGCCTCTTCACGCCAGATGTGGGGCTGGTGACCCGGGCACTTTCTGGTTTCTGAACAATAGGTTGAGGTGGGGTAGTGGCCATGCCAAAGGTCATCTCCGTGTAGTCACCACCATCCGATGGGCTGGACGAACAAGCCATCCCCACAGCCGCCTTCAGGTAGCGCCCATTGGGCTGGCTGGTGCTGGAGGAAGAACCCGGAGAGAGAGCTTCCAAGGAACCCACAGAGACCGTGCCCGACTGGGAGGGTGACTGTGACCCGAAGTCAATGTTCATGTAGTCACAGAGAGGGGAGCGCCTCTGCCCCGTGCCTGAGCCCAGGGAGGAGGCTGGGCTGTCAGCAGGCAGCGAGGGGGGAGAATAGACGGCAGCATCCCCGAAGTCAATGTTGATGTATTCACCGGGGCTCTTGGGCTCCGGCGGCAGAGGGTGCTCGTTCATGCTGGGCAGCACCGTCCGCAAGGTCTCCAAGGAGAGGCGGCTGGGCCGGGCCGCCCGCTGGCACCGCTGGCTAAGGAAGCTCTCGGTCCGGCTGTGCCGCAGAGGCGAAGGCACAGTGTGGCTGGAGGGGGCGAAGGTGCCTGCTCCACACACCGCCTCCTCCGGGATCATCCTCCCCGGGGAGTTCATGAACACGTACTGGTCGCTGTCCTTTGCCAAGCCCTGGCTCTTGTAGGAGCGGGGTAAGGAGCTGTATGAATAGCAGCTGGGCTTTGGGGGCTCACTGGACCCATGCCCTGAAGGGGCAAAAAAGAAGTCCGGGGGGGTGAGGGAGGGAGCTTGGGGCCCATTCTGGGGGTCCCGAGGGGACATATTGATATAGTCGCCGTTACTCAGCCTTCCGTCTGAGCTCTCCATGGACAGCTTGGAGCCGCACCACATCCGCATGTACCCGCTATCGTCAGGGGAGCTCTCCCCAGGCGAGCTGGTCTTGTAGCTGCTCCCGTTCCCCGGGGACCCGCTACCCACCCCTGCCCGGGGCTGCAGGATCTGCTTGGGGGCAGACACGCTGGTGGGGCTCATGGGCATGTAATCATCGCTGCTCCGGCTTCCCTGCCCTAAGGCTGCGGCCACACCGGGGGTCATGGGCATGTAGCCGTCATCATCTCCCCCTCCTCCCCCCACTGCCGGCGGGCCCAGATTGGTGCTGCTGCTGCCGGAGCTGCGGTGAGAACCGATCTCGATGTCCCCGTAGTCCTCCGGGTAGGGGGTGTAGGTCACTTTGGGGGAAGCCCCGGCTTGGCAGGAGGAGAAGAGGCGGCCGGCGCTGCCGGCGAAGGTGGCGCGCATCAGCGTGTACTCGTCGAGGGAGGCGGAGGAAACCTGCGGCGCGGCGGGTCGCTGCCGGCACGGCGTGGTCAGGGAGTAGGTCCGCTTCCGATGGCACCTGTCGCTGGCAGCGTCGGGGCAGGGCCGGTAGCAGAGACGGCCACTCGGGGGCCGCTCCATCGCCATGTAGCCGTAGAGGTCGGTGCCGCCCCCCGGGTCCCGCACTGGGGGGGTCTCGGCCACCGACTCAGGGGTGTTGCTGCGGTTGCTGGCAGTGGAGGAGGAGGAGAAGGGCCGGAGGTCGCCGCCTGGGCTGGAGCCGTACTCGTCGAAGGACATGAAGCCGGCGTCGCTGGGGGAGCCGGACACGGAGGCGCTGCCGCTGGACGGGCGCTGAGGGTGATGCGGGTGGGCAGGCTCGGAGCCGAGGCCGCTACTGGAGGAGAGGCTGATGGGGCTGGTGGCGGAGGGGGGCGAGTGGGATGCGGGCATGGACATGGAACGGCTGCTCTGCAGCCCGCCGCCGCCACCGCCGGCCAGCACGGGGAGCAGCTTCCCCGCCTGCCGCCCTCCGCCGCCGCTGAGCGTGTGCGAGCGGCTCAAGGGGGTCCGCACAGGGCCCGGGCTCATGGGGCTGCCGGCCGCGGAGCCCACTCGGCAGCCGTCACCCTCGCTGGCCGTTCTCACCCGGCACGGCGTGCACTTGGCGCTGGCGCCGGCGGCGAGGCTGTCGGTGCGGGAACGGCGGAGGAGGCCGGTCTGGCTGGGAGGCAGGTTGACCAGGTGGTGGTGCCGGCGACCGGGCACGGTGATGGGATGGGTGGTGGAGACGCCGCTGCCGCCGGGCCCGCCGGCCCCCCCGGAGGAAGATGAGGAGGAGGACTGGCTCTTGCTGCGGGGCCGGAACTCGGACAGCTCCTTCAGCGCCTTCATGGCCTCCAGGATGGTCTCGTGGATGTTCTGGGCCACCACCGAGTCGTCCGCTTGCATCCAGAGCTCGCCGGGGCCGGTGGCGGCCGAGCGCCCCACCTCGATGAAGAAGAAGCTGTCGGAGTGGCCGCAGCGGCGGATGTTCATCAGCTGCAGCGTGACCGAGGGCAGCTCGCAATTGAGGCGCACGAACCCAATGGTGCGGGCCGAGAGGCAGAGCCGGTGGACGCCGGTGAGGTTTTTACTCTGGCCCAAGCCCTTGGGCTTCAGCGTCACCTGCCAGACCTCTCGGTAGGCAGCGGTGGCCGGCGCGATCAGCCCGTAGTTAAGGTCTTCGCCGGCCGCGGTCAGGGAGGCGGCGGCCGCGCCGCAGGAGGCGGAGAAGGGGGAGGCGAGGTGGCGGTAGGGGGACCCCTGGCAGGCCGCCTTGCCCTCGTTGAGCAGGTCGGTGAGAGCCCTGTACCAGCCCTCCTGCTCCTGCTCGTTCTCGGCCGCGACAGCGAAGTACTCGTCCTTGGTGTAGAGGGCGATGAGGTACTTGTGCTTGGCGTCCGCCCGCTTGTTGATGTTGAGGCAGGAGTCCAGGGCGATCACCCGCTTGGGCGCCCCAGACTTGTTCCTCCATTTCTTCTCGCTCTCGTAGTACTCCAGCCGGGCGCCCCCCGCCTCCTCCCCGCCGCCGCCGGGGCCGCGCAGCACGAAGAAGCGCTTGTGGCCGTGCTTCTGCTTGCGCAGGTACCCGCACTTCCTGACGCCCTGGTTGTTGTTGTTGTTGTTGTTCAGGTTGGGGCCGGGCGGGGAGCTCAGGGGGGGCAGCAGCCCCAGCACGGCAGGGCTCGCCATCCCCAGCCCCGCGGCGGGAGCGCCGCCCGGCTCCTCTCGCTGCTGTCGCCGACGCTGAGCGGATCCGGAGCCCGAGCGCCGCGGCGAAAAAAAAAAAAAAAGCAAGAAAGAAAAAAGGAAGGACGGAGGGAAGCAGGTAAAATAAAGTTATTCCTTCGTAGAAGAGCGCAGTGCTCGGAGCCGCAGCGGGATCCTCCGCTGTCACCTCTAGGCAGCGGGTGCTGCTGGCGGCCCCCCGGCGTCCTCCCCGGCTCGAGTACCGGCGACGCCGCTAAGGCTCCCAGACCGCTGGTGCTGCCGCTGGTGCTGCCGGCGCTGGCGGGAGTTTCGCCGTAAGTAACACATCGCGCACCGAGTGCCCCAACTAAAGAGCAAAACAACACGTGACCGCCGCCTCACCGAGGCGCTCACACACCGAGACGGGGCGGGGCGCCGCCGCCGCCGGCACCGCCCCGCATTGGCCGCCGGGCAGCGCGAAGGACGGCCGCGGCCTTCAATGGAGCGGCGGGGCGGGCTCTCGGAGCGAGGCGGCGCGACGCCGTTGGACGGCGGGAGCCTCGCCCCCCCGCCCCCTTCCCGCCCCTCCGCGTTCCCGCCCCCAGCCTCCGGCCCCCCTCGGGCGCAGCGCATCCCGTCGCTGTCGCCGCTGCCCTCAGCGCACACAGCGCGGAACGTGCCGGGGGCGCGGGCATGGCGGGGAGGTTCGGCACATCCGGCGAGCCCCGGTGCAGGCCCTCGCCATCCCTCGGGACACGGCGGGGCGCCGGCGGAGCTCGCCGACGCCAAATCAGGTGCTGCGGACCCGCCGGGCGGAGCTTCCGGCCGTGCGTGAGCGCCGGGCGCCCCCCGCACGCCCCCGCACACACGCGCGAGTGCGTCAGCCCTGCCCGCACACGCGCGGCGGCTCCGCGCGCTCCTCCGCGCGCTGTGTCACAGCGCCCACGCGCGCGCGGCCGCCCCCGCGCCCCGGCCGCAGCGCCCGCTCCCCGCGGGGCGGGAAATGCCACCCAGGGAGGGCCGGGGGCAGGGGCTGCCGCTCTTCGGCCGTGTTCATTAAACAGCACTCATTTATCGGGCGCTTCGCTTTAGTGGAGAATAAGGGCAGCGTCCGCGTTTCCTCTGGAAACGATCCCGGCCCCGCTGGGGGATCGCGGCGCGGTGATGACGGAACAAGCGGTGGTGGGGGCAAAGCGGCCCCAGGGCCCCCCGCCTGCCCGGGGCTCCCCGCCTCCTGCTCCCCCCTCCCCCCCCCCGCCGCCGCTCGCGCTCCCTCACGGGGCTCGCAGGGGCTCCGCGGGCCGGGGAAGGACGGGGGGGGGGGTGCGAGGTGCCCGCGCTTGTTTACCGGGACCCGCGCGCTCGTCACCGGGCGGGCCGCGCCCGGGATCAATGAGCGCCTTTCTCTCCTCTCCACCGGGGGGAGGTGAACGGCGGGGGGGGGCGGGGGGGGGCGGGGGGGCCCCGGCCGGGGCGGGCGGCAGGAGGGGCGGGGGTCTGTCCAGCCCGCATGTTCCTGTGCGAGGCGGAGCGGGGGAAGGAAGGGGGAGCGCAGGGGCCCAGGCGGGGGCTGCGGGGCGGGGATGCCGGGCCGGCTCTCGCCCCCCGATGAGGGCGGTCGCGGCGCGTCACCGAGCGCGCAGAGAGGTGCGGGGAGGACAGCGATAGTAAAAGTCGAGGGATGAAGGGAAGAAGCTGTACTGACACCGTCCAGCCGGTTCCTAACCGCAGCCGCATCTCCGCCGCCCGGGAGCGGCTGGGGAAGCCTCCCTTTGCACATGCCCGGGAAGAAAAGTGAGGCTGGGGTCACGCAAACACCCATCCGTGTTTTCCCGTCTCTCCCTGGAGTGCCTTCGGACACCCTTTCATTTGTCCGTCTGCGCCGAACCTGAAACAGCCAAGTTTGCGAGTAAAGACGAGAGGAAAAAACCCCCACAAAAACAACACCACAAACAAACAAGGGAAAAAAAAAAGACGAAAGTGATGCGGCGCTTCCAGCTGCCGCCGTGCGGGGCCGTGGCCGAGCTCTCCCGTGTTCCCGACGGGGAAGGCGGCGGGGCCGCCCGCAGCCCGCACAGACCGCTCTTGCAGCTCAGCTCCGTTCTGCGCGAAATTCTCCGCGGTTTGGGTCATAATAACTCATTTAGAAATTAACAGCTGTAACGGGGTGAGAGGAGTGTGATTGGAAAAGACTTCACTGTAAACACCAGCATGCTGCAGTAAAACATCTTATGAAGGAAGAACTCTCCCATCGTTTTATGGGAAAATAATAACATTAACATTAACTAGTGCCTACCGCGGTTTATTAAATTTAGGGGGAGTCAACGGAGTTAGAGAGTAATTTGAGATCAGAGGCACCAACCTCTCTGCAGAAGCAAGAAAAGAGCGTAACCTTAGGCAAGGTACCTGTGCCCTCTCTGTACCTGTGTGATTCTTCACAGAAAATGATGCTGACAATCTCTACTGTCCTGGCAATGTGCTTGGATTTCTGTATCTGGAAAAATGCATAGAATTGGTAATTGTAAACTTAGATTATATGTAATGATTTTATAAGAAATCTCAGTGAGGACAGCTTCTTATGAAAACTCAGGAGTAGTTGATTTTCTAGCCATGATTGTAGTGGGCCAAACTATCTCCTATATCCACGCTACCAAAGACATAAGGGAGTTAGTTATCTAACTAAAAGTTTCTTGCCACTGGGTGATCTGGGCCTATAAACTCCAACTTTTTTTCTGCAAACCCCTTGGGAATTTGAAAATATTTCCCCCGGACATTTATGAAATATATTGGTGACCTTAAGCAAGCATTCTTCGGTCTGAAATGTCAAAAAGATAAATATTATTTCATCTACTCAACACTGTCATATATGTTATTCTTGACCATTAACAGATTAAATATACTGGCTATAGCAGCACAGCTTTGTTTGCAAACAATTTCTGTGACAAAGACATTAGGATATACTAGAATCCAAGTTTGCAGTTTATAGTTTTTACTTCTATATTGGCATAGATATATATTCAGCAGCTCATTTTTTAGCAGAGTTTGATTCATAACAAGCATTATTTTTCCATAGTTATATTTGGGGCTTTTTTAATGCATAACTGGGGTACTGAACACAAGAAGTGGGACCCAGGCATGTATAAAATTCAGGTTAAAAAGTAAATTATTACATGACCAACACTCCGGAATTAATGTTCTTAGTTTACATTGATGATCTGTCTTATTCAGAGTTTTATCTGAACTCCTCTGAATTGTTTTTCAACACTATATCCCTTCTGAAAAATTTTCACAGTCATTTAAATGTAATTACAGGACATTTAACTACAATAAATGTGCTAATACCACTCCTCCATCCCACCTTTCAGCTAAAATTCACTGGTCCTGCAGGTGGGCATGTTTTATGATTTAGCTATTCCTGTGCATTGTGTAGCAATATTTGCTTTAATTTCTGAAATAAATGGGGTTTCAGAGATGAAACAGAGAGCCATGAATTGGGATGGTTAAGCACAACACATGCACCCTTTTTCTACCCAGCAACTTCAGGGGTGACAGAATCTTCAGTAATGCAAGAGATTTTCCAGAGGATGTTTGCTTAAATCATCTCTGTAGAACAATTTCAACATCCTGAAAGAAAAAATGATCCTGTTTTGCCCTCCCATTCCTTTTCTTCTGTTATATACCCTACCCCAACTCCATTTCACCACATCACCTTCCAGTTTGAGATCTTGACTGGGAATGCTGTGCTAGTATTTAAGTACACCGACCAAATAATTCTAATATTAGCATCTTTCCTGCCTGCTGAACTATGCTTTTGCCAGCATACCAGGCTTCCTCCAAGAAAAATAAACTGTGTTGGGTAATGGTCAAATTTATCAAAATATACTATCTGTGTGAGGGGCACTTGCCATCAGTTATGTCAGTCATAAAATTTTACCTCTGTCCACCCTAAAATGACAGAGGCATGCCTAGAAAATTATAGACCATGCTTTTGGCAACGAAGTTTAGATGTAGCAAATACAGTTTTGTTGGCACAGAGCCCTACTGATTGCACATTTCCATGCTTCAAGTACTTGGGGTTCCTTAGCTGTATTAAAAAAAAATTGTGATAATGCCATTTATGTATAAGTGTATTTAAACTTCATGTTTTCATTACTGAGCTATATGGATGGATGCTAAACACTGGCCAACAGCACAGTTTTGCAAGCAATGAACTTCTCAAGCCATCGATGAATTTTGCTTGGGAAGGCTGTTTGTCTGAATAATAGTTAAATGATTGAATTTATTACTTCTAGGGGCATGCAACTGGTTTTAGTTACATCTGGAAGTTTGATTCTACAAGCCCAGCATATACAGCATTCAGTTGGGGTTTTTTGTTTGCTGCCTGTCCCTCTGCCCTCCACCTCCCTTAGCAGGACTGAAGCATGAGGCCCTATGAATATGTAGCTATATTTAAATACTACCCAAATTCAGTTACTCAGAAGACACTTTCTGAAAAACTGGATGCATGAGTAGGTTGAATTTCAAAATTTGTGACATCCTTTAAAAATAAGTTTTTCCTTTGTTCTTATTCTAAATATCATTTTGAAATATCTTTCAATATCAGGATAAAGAGTAACAGTTGAAAGGGATCTGTTTGATGTTTGGCTTGGCTGTTGCCTTTTACCTGTTGCCAGGTTCACAGAGCTGATGGTAGTGAAGCCATGGGAAAAAGGTGCAGAGAAAGATTATGTGTGTCAGCAACATTTTCTTATACTATCAAGAGTACAGTTATCTGTTCCAACAAAACAGAGTGATTTATATTTTGATGTCCTTGAACTTCTACATAAACAGGTGAAGTCATTTTATTCCCTGGTACATTTATTTGCATATTCCTGATACAGTGTCATTCTGGTTATACATTTCATAACCTGAGTGTAAGAGGACATGAACTCCGGTGAACTTGTTTCTCTCTGACCTTTCTCAACTCCTTTGAGTGCTAATGTACCATGACTGTGCTACTATCCAGTTGAGAAGTCTGTGTTATTTGGGAGGAAGGACAGGTCATCTTTCCAGATAGTTTTACAAAAGACTCTGTTGATACCACTAATTTACTAACTCCTAACAGCAGGGTTTATTCCTTTATAGCAAGAACTAATGCTAAATGATACAGTTGCCCTTATCCTTAAATAGGGGCTGTCAATTTTTTTTCCCTCTGCTCCTGTGTAAACAACTATGGGTGGTTTTATAGAAAAGGGAAAAATACTCAGAAATCACAGACTCTAAAAATACTTCTTTCTTAAGTAAAGGTTACTTGCTTCAGTGAATATAGCACCCACAGTTTTCCAGAGAATTCCAGGTTAAATAAATAGGGATTACAGTTATGCAACTTTGTGCATATTCAGTAATTCTTGAAGCAATAATATTTTTATTAATTATTTGAAATATGCACAGAAATAATGTTGATGTCACTACCTGGTACGTTCTTATATGGGAGGGGGGATTAAGCCGAGTAAAATCTGAAGCATGCCTTATTTACAGATTTTTTTTTTTAATTTCTTTTTTTTTCTCCATTTGGATCATTTCTTCCTCAAATTTATATCTCAAGGGGCAGATTCAGAACCCCGGAGTCCCCAGGCAGGCGGATACACTGGTGGTGTTTGGGGAAAGCCCTGCGCAAGTTGCCGGGCTCCGAACAAGGAGTCAGTCCATCTTCCTGCGGCAGGTGAACCCGCAGAGGGTCCATTCGGTCCCGGTCTCGCTGCAGCAGCGTGTCCCCGGGCCCGGCGGGGCTCCCCGGGCCCTCCCGCCGCGGGGCTCCGCCGGTTCGGTAGCGCCGCCCGCTGCGGGGGCTGCGCGCGTCCGGCGCCTCCCGCGGAAATCGCCGCTTTTGGTAAAGCTGCCGGGGCGAGCCTGGGGAAGGGCTGGGGGCGTGCGGGGGGTGTGGATCAGCTCCGGCCCCGCTCCCGCCCCTCCGCTGCCGGTGCGAAAATTACGCACTGGGGGCTGATATGCGTCAGCGCTTCGCAATCACCAGGATTTTCTTCCTGGAACATCTATTTTTGTTGGTTGCGGGTTTTATTTTGGTTGGGGTTCGGTTTGCGTTTTTTGTGGGGTTCTTTTTTTCCTTTTTTTCCTTTATGTATGTGCGCGGTGGGCCGCGATGGCGGAGCCGCAGGGCCGCGGGGCAGCCTCGGTACGCGCCCCCGCCGCGCTCGGTGAGGGCACCGCGATAGGGCCGCCCCCGGTGAGGGCACCGCGATAGGGCCGCCCCCGGTGGGGGAACCGCGCCGGGGCCGCCCACGGTGAGGGCACCGAGCCGGGGCCGCCCGCGGTGGGGGCACCGCGATATGGTCGCCCCCGGTGAGGGAACCGTGCTGGGGCCGCCCCCGGTGAGGGCACTGCGCTGGAGCCGACCCCCTGGCGGCTCCGTGGGGGCACCGCGGGCGCGCTGCCGGAGCAGCAACGCGCGGGCTCCCAAACACCTTCTGTTGTTGATGGTTTGTTGGTTTCTGTTCGTTCGGTTTTTTGTTTGGTTTTTTTTTTCACCCCCCTCCGGGGGAAATGCTGTCTTTCATTCCTACTGGATTGATCACTGATTTAAAAAAAATATTGTTATTTAAAGAAAAGTGCCTGATTGACTATAACTAGTTCTGTCCTAGGGGAGAAAACAAATTGTTCAAGAAGCAACAGAGACAAATATTTATAAGCAATAATTGAGGTCAATACTCCTCTTGCCTCTGAGAACATACAGCCCTTTTTGCTTTTTTTTTTTTTTTTAAGAGGTTTTGTAATGTACTTTTCTGACCTGTATGGACAGGGAAGATCTACTGTCCTTTAGGGTATTTTTCTCTCCAAGATGAGAATGGATGATATAATTCAATATTTCTTTGATGTAATGTTTACAGAAAATTTGCAAAGCCTCATTTGCCCAAACACCATAGGACTTGAACAGAAGAGGGCTTGTTTGTTTGTCTGTTTTCTGCTTTTTCAATTTTTTCAATTCTGTTTATTACTGTAGTAGTATTCTGTTTGAAAATCTATTTGTTTACTTTTTTTTTTTTCCCAAGGCAGGTTACTCTAGCCACCTTTCCTGTTCTTTTCTGAATGCTCTTGAAGGCTGTTCCCCAGCAAAGTCATTCCAATCATTCAACTTTCCTCTCTGCCTTACAATTCATTTGGCTATTTGCATCTGGCCTTTGCATCTGCTTTAGGTAGTAGCATTTTTTCCTCTAGCCTTTACAAAAAAAAAAAAAAAAAAAAAAAAAAAAAAAAAAAAAAAAAACTTCAGAAGGTAGCCTAACTTCCTCCATCATTTATCTTGACATCAGGATAATTTTCCTAACAGCAAGGGTAATGCAATTCTGGAGTAGGCTGTCAAGGGATTTTTTATAGAGTCCCTATCACTAGAGCATTTTAAGCTGTGCAAATATTGCTCAGGAATGACACAAGTACAGTTGTCCTGACTCAGGATGATCTCATGTTTACTTCCAATCTTATTTTGTTGGATTTCTGTGATATATATATATACCTATAAATAGCTCCAGGTTTATTACAGTTGAAAGAGAAAAGAACAATCTTCACTTTCTCTCTGTCTCTCTCTCCCCCTCTATTAATTTTTTCTTTTCTTTTTCTGTCTGCTAATTTAATTGTGCAAAATAAAGAGTGTAAAACTGATTATGAATCATCTCTTAGTGTTTGGGATACACTTTTGGTGCAATTCTTACTTGTGCAGGACATTTGCTGATCTCATTTGTGCATGCACAAGACTACCGGGAATGTGGAGAGACATTTGGGGAAATAGAGACACTGCAGAGGAAAATCTTGCCTGCTTTTCTCAGTGTACCCCTTCAGTGGAAGTTTTATGTGCATAAGGTGAGGAAGGCTTGCCCTCAGAGCAGGCTGACTGCTTTCAAGGAAAATTACCATCTATCTGCATTATTTAGGCAATGTCTGGGAAACTCACTGGAGCCTCAGGCTTCCATTGTGTTAGACACTGTGTAGATGGGTAATTAATGGTGGGCCTCCTTCTGTTTTGTTTAATGTATATATTGTACATATGCAGTGACTTGAGGAATATTGCCAGTGTGGGGAGGCAAATGCAATTCTGCAGTCCCATGAATGCTGTGGCTGACTGACAAGCAGCAGCCTCAGCTCACCCATTTCCTAACAAATGGACACTGCAGGCATGCTCAGCATGTAAAGAACTAAAAAGTGTCAACCTTCCATATTTTGATGGGCTTACATGGGAGGAAGCACAAAAGCAACACATGGCCTGAGGGAAGAGGTGGAGGATCTTTTTGAAATGTATTTTTGGAAACACGTTTTTTCAGATATGCAGATTAAGTGCAACTATTAATTTCAGGAAGGATAAGCATCACAACAAGATGAGTACAAAACTCTTGGCACCAGAAATACATGCAGTTTCATGTGCTAATGAAAAAGGTTGAATAAAACCTCCTCCCAGTTCTTGGGCATAAGGGCTCAAACACCCCACCCATGCCAGACACTCTCTCATGGATTGTGGGGCATAAGAAGGAGGAGCAGCATGTCCAAGATACTTGTTGTATCAAGCACTACCGTGATTGGAGGCAATCTGCATGTCTAGTAATAATAACTTGATTAAAAAGTTGCTGTCAAGTAAATTCCACAGAAAGGAAAAATAAAAAGTTCTTGCCTGTTCTGCTGAGTGCTCATGGATGCAAAATGAAATGGTCACTAAATGTTTTTTAAATATTCATGTGAACGTGACATGTTACTAAAGTGTGAGACCACAGATGAAATACAAGTGAAGAGTGTGTTTTCAGTTAAACTGCTGATTAAGCAAAGGAACAGCATATGTAACAGAAGAGAATGAGGTAATCATGGCACACGAACATGTTTTTAATTTTATTTGTTGCATTTAATCATACAATAAGGGAATGCTTCTGGGTGCCTCGCTTCATTCCTACACATTTCTTTTTTGAGAGACTCTTTACCGACTTGTAAAAACTTTCAGGGTTACAGAAGTAGATTTTTTAAAGATGAATGCAGACTTTGCAAGAGCTGCTGTCACCTCCTGAATGCAGCTGGTGTGGAAGTGGATTGGTGAGCTGAGATTCAGTTCACTGCCTGGCAGTGACCAAACCAAAGCAAACCCTTTCTTCAGCTGGCGTTGTGTAAGGACCTGAAAGATGCCTTAGAAATGAAGCTTCCTAGGGGTATCTTTTTCTTGTACCTTCCAGTGAGCTGGAAGGATCTTGCATTTCTGGTACAAAGTGTTCTGAGTTCGTTTGCTAACAAAAACCTCTGTCCCAACTAAATTGAACCTAGTGAGAGATCCCGGGGCTGCACTGCAGTTTGGCCTTTGGGTTACCCTTGCCAGCGTTTATTTACAGAAGTCTCCTCTGCAACTATTTCCTGAGAAGGTGTCCTTCTTTGTAATAAAATGACATTTTTGCTTTGTTCAGGAATGAATAAACACAACCAGTGTTCTAAAAATGTAACTATCACACTGGTATAAGTGAAACAGATACAATTTATAGCTTGTGGAAAGATCAGATAGTTTTGAAGTCAGTAGCTGGCTGTAAAGTTGTTAATTGAACATTTGCTGAAAAATGCCTATGGGGAACTGATCTTGTTATTCATGCAGGATAGTCAAGTTTAAAAACAACAGTTGTTGCCTATATTTAAAGAAATATTTACAAGGTAAAAACCACAGTCCCCAAAACATTCCCACTTTGAGACATTCTTAAATTACCAATCCTTTAGGCAGGTAATGCTGAAGTAATCTTACTACACCATTTAATGACTTGTTGATTTAGTGTGTGGTTTTTTTGGTTTTTTTTTTTTTTACTTTCAGATTGAAAAAAATAGCAAGTTTTCGTATTTCTCACTTTTGAAGGCTCTCTGTAATTAATTAATTTTTTTTCAAGTGCAGGTTCAACTTTGTAACCACACTGCACATACAAATCAAATTGATACACTACTGTAAACGTTGCCTCCACTTGGATTTTAATATTCAGAAAAACCTGAAAATCTTACAAACCAGTCACTGACTCACAGAATCACCAATATTGGAAGGGATCACTTGGGGTCATCTACACCAATCTCCCTGTTCAAATAGGGTACCCTAGAGAATTCTGCTCAAGATTGTATCCAAATGTCTCATGAATATCTGCTGGAAAGGAGACTCCACAATCTCACTGGGCAGCCTGTTCCAGTACTTTGTCACCTGCACAGTGAAGGAGTTCTTGCCTATCTTCATGTGGAACTTCCTGTGCTTCAGGATTCCTGTGTTTCTGTTCCCTCAATTGTTTCAGCAAGACTGAGGAGCACACATCAATTGACAAGGCTCCCTTCTATTTGAAAATGACCTCACAGAACTGACAATATTTTATCTCAAATTCATTAGTTTCAGTAAATTAATTCCTGTCCCTCATTTTAAACTTTTCAGTGCTGAATAGATATTCTAGTTTTTCTTGCAGGTGCTGATAAAGGGGTGGAGCTAGGCTGCTATTCTATACCTTGCGCATCCTTTCTGGAGACAGTGGCTTGGGGGGGGGGGGGGGGGGAAGAAAAGGGGAACACACTCTGGAAGTGGGGCCATTTTGTTCCGTTTCTCCCTGAGGAAGTCACCAGGACCAGCCCTGCAGACTTTGTCCCTCTCTCGCTGTTGCCCATCCCTTCCCATCCCTCGGGAAGAATGCAACTCCAGGTGGCAAAACAGAGGAGCCCAGCAGAGCGCGCAGGCTGCGGGGCTGCTGTGGGAAGCAGCCACAGGAACAGAGCAGCAGCGGTGAGCCATGCCTGGGCTGAGCCTGGGCTGAGCCTGGGCTGAGCCTGAGCTGAGCCTGGGCTGAGCCTGAGCTGAGCCTGTGCTGAGCCTGAGCCTGAGCTGAGCCTGGACTGAGCCTGAGCCTGAGCTGAGCCTGGGCTGAGCCTGGCCTGAGCCTGGGCTGAGCCTGAGCTGAGCCTGGGCTGAGCCTGAGCCTGAGCTGAGCCTGGGCTGAGCCTGGGCTGAGCCTGGCCTGAGCCTGGCCTGAGCCTGGGCTGAGCCTGAGCTGAGCCTGGGCTGAGCCTGGGCTGAGCCTGAGCCTGAGCTGAGCCTGGGCTGAGCCGAGCCTGGGCAGAGCCTGAGCCTGAGCCTGGGCTGAGCCTGGGCTGAGCCTGAGCTGAGCCTGGGCTGAGCCTGGGCTGAGCCTGAGCCTGAGCTGAGCCTGGGCTGAGCCTGGGCTGAGCCTGGGCTGAGCCTGAGCCTGAGCTGAGCCTGGGCTGAGCCTGGGCTGAGCCTGGGCTGAGCCTGAGCTGAGCCTGGGCTGAGCCTGGGCTGAGCCTGAGCCTGAGCTGAGCCTGGGCTGAGCCTGGGCTGAGCCTGGGCTGAGCCTGAGCCTGAGCTGAGCCTGGGCTGAGCCTGGGCTGAGCCTGAGCTGAGCCTGAGCTGAGCCTGGGCTGAGCCTGGGCTGAGCCCGAGCCTGAGCCTGGGCTGAGCCCGGGCTGAGCCTGGGCTGAGCCTGAGCTGAGCCAGTGCTGAGCCTGAGCCTGAGCTGAGCCTGGGCTGAGCCTGAGTCTGAGCTGAGCCTGGGCTGAGCCTGGGCTGAGCCTGAGCTGAGCCTGAGCTGAGCCTGAGCCTGAGCTGAGCCTGGACTGAGCCTGTGCTGAGCCTGAGTCTGAGCTGAGCCTGGGCTGAGCCTGAGCTGAGCCTGAGCTGAGCCTGAGCTGAGCCTGAGCCTGAGCTGAGCCTGGACTGAGCCTGTGCTGAGCCTGAGTCTGAGCTGAGCCTGAGCAGAGCCTGAGCTGAGCCTGGGCTGAGCCTGAGCTGAGCCTGGGCTGAGCCCGAGCCTGAGCCCGGGCTGAGCCTGGGCTGAGCCTGAGCTGAGCCTGAGCCTGAGCCTGGGCTGAGCCTGAGCTGAGCCCGAGCCTGAGCCTGGGCTGAGCCTGAGCTGAGCCTGAGCCTGAGCCTGGGCTGAGCCTGGGCTGAGCCTGGGCTGAGCCCGAGCCTGAGCCTGGGCTGAGCCTGGGCTGAGCCTGAGCTGAGCCTGAGCCTGAGCCTGGGCTGAGCCTGAGCTGAGCCTGAGCTGAGCCTGAGCTGAGCCTGAGCCTGAGCTGAGCCTGGACTGAGCCTGTGCTGAGCCTGAGTCTGAGCTGAGCCTGAGCAGAGCCTGAGCTGAGCCTGGGCTGAGCCTGAGCTGAGCCTGGGCTGAGCCCGAGCCTGAGCCTGGGCTGAGCCTGGGCTGAGCCTGAGCTGAGCCTGAGCCTGAGCTGAGCCTGAGCTGAGCCCGAGCCTGAGCCTGGGCTGAGCCTGAGCTGAGCCTGAGCCTGAGCCTGGGCTGAGCCTGGGCTGAGCCTGAGCTGAGCCTGGGCTGAGCCTGGGCTGAGCCTGAGCTGAGCCTGGGCTGAGCCCGAGCCTGAGCCTGGGCTGAGCCTGGGCTGAGCCTGAGCTGAGCCTGAGCCTGAGCCTGGGCTGAGCCTGAGCTGAGCCTGAGCTGAGCCTGGGCTGAGCCCGAGCCTGAGCCTGGGCTGAGCCTGGGCTGAGCCTGAGCTGAGCCTGAGCCTGAGCCTGGGCTGAGCCTGAGCTGAGCCTGAGCCTGAGCCTGGGCTGAGCCCAAGCCCAGCCGATCCCAAGCTGAGTGGAGAGGAGCTGAGCTGAAGACTGCCAACAGCAACCGAGCCAGCAGCTTGGGAAGTCGGTGGCACAGTGCAGACCATCCAGCTCTTTGGGTGTTTGTCCATCACTGCTTTTCGTTGTCTTGGGCTCTGGGACAGGGAATGCCAGCTGTGGAGAGTGCTTGCCATCTTGTCTTTGTCTCAGCAGCCATGCAGAACAGGGTCAAGGTGGTGAGCACCTCTGTGTGTAAAGCACTTTCTCCTTGTACACTTCTGTTGTTAACGCTGTTGCTATTATCGTGCATTTCTTATTCCATGGCTGTTTGGTTTTGATAAATTATTATCTCAACACATAGTCTCTTCCTTTGTTCCTCTCTCACTGGAGCAGAGACAGGGGGAAAAGGAACAGATTGTTTGGAGTTTAATTCCCACCTGGTTTTAAACCACCACAGTAGACCAGGGTGTATTACGGAAATGCAGTAGCTGTACTCTGCATTTCCAGAAGAGAGGTCATATCTCAAGAAAACCATCACAATCCACAAGACATATTTTCTTTCAACAACTTAATTCTATTTTGTTGTGTTTTCTTGGATAAATTTTATACTTTTTTGCAGGCTTAACAAGTTACTTAAGAATAGATATTCACAATTTAGGTTGTATTTATTATAGTAGCATGAATTTTAAAGCCTTCTATGGAGGTTTCAGATCTGATGTCCTCTGCAGCACAAACAACTTGTGATCAAACTCAATTATGATATTTAAGTCTTCCTGTACAGGCCTTGAGGGGCCATTAGGTTATATCCATAAGTGATGGGGTGAGTGAAGATGTGCTGTAAACTTGGCTGGATTGGCTGTGCCTGCATGTTTGGTGAGGTGGTTTCATCTCAGTTAACCACAGCTATCTAAAAGTCTAATGACTAATGCATTTTAGCCTCTAGAGTTCCTCCAAAGTAATGAAGGGAGGGTTATTAATCCTTTCTTCAAGTAGTTCTGAAGTTTAACATTAAGCTGAGTGAATCTGGTTAATGTGTATTTTAATAATGGAGGAGATAACGTGCAGCCACATCATGTAGGTGTTGATTCCTACAATTGCAACTACTAATTCAAATTTTTACAAAGAATTAAGGCATTAACTTTGTACCAGGAAGTTTATGTCCAGACAGATATCATCCCCCCTCACCATGCCACACTTCATTTTCTTGCCAGTTAGGGCATTTTTAGAGTTTCTGTAGCATAAAACCCTAATGGACTCAACATCGTGTGCTCTGCTTACATAACAAAAGTATTCAGCTTAAGTTGAAAAACCCTTAGGTTTAGTTGTATATAGTTCTGGTGTCAGCAATCACAAAACAATGCATTAAAAAAGGTGTGACATATTTCCATTACAGAATAACTTTCCTCCATTTGCTGTAAGGGAACTCTAGAGAACTAGCTAACACTTGCCCTTTCTCTTTTCCAAAGCCAAGACAAATATGTTTGATTGCTTGCCTGCCTGGATACAATATGACCACTTTGGAAATTGGAAATTTTCAGAAAACATTTTAGGCATTACAGAGCACAACACAGATGATTTTCCTGAAAACCAGGAAACGGGAAGACATTTGGACTTTAAGGTTACCCATTGCTCTCTAAGTGCTGTGTGACAGCTGTGGGACAGATGCTTAGCCAGCAAGGGAGGCCAGTGAGAGCAAAATATAGACATTTCATTTTTTCCCTCTCTCTTCTCACAGATGGTTTGTTGATGATGGTAGAGAAAGAAGGAAGACACCAGCTGTTGGGTCATTGTTTTAGAAAGGGTAGAATTACAGGCTATTTAGAAGAGGGATTAAAGACAGAAGCCCACAATATCCTTGATGGTGAAGATGCTGGGATGTTGTTCAGCAGTGCTTTATTTATAGCCTATCCATTTTACCCCTTTTCATCATTATTGATCTTCACATTCCATATGAATATCAGCAATGATTAGATTAGATTAGATTAGATTAGATGATTTTTTGACTCCTACACTCTCCCAGCACCACTCTCAGTCCTGCCCCCATTTGCCTCTCGGTTCCCAATCTGTTGAATCTCATGTATTAACAATGAGATTTGTACCCTTGCTCCTGCCTGACTTCTCCCCATTTGGCCCACTTTGTACTTATTTTTGCTTCAGGCTCTTCCATTCCATGAACTGATGTATTGGAGGGTTATGTGTCAGATCAGAGAGAAAAGGCTGCAGGACTGTAAGGTATTGAGTCACCTTTAGTGGTGGTACTTTGCACCCTGAGGTGTGTGGGGTATGCCTGTGCTGCAGGGCTGCTCCCCAACATGGCCTGATGCACCAGTCTGATTCCCCATCACATTATCAGCCATTAGTTCTGTCTTATCCACAGACACTGACTAATACCAAGAGATATGCATCTCCCCAGTTTTTTTTCTTTTCAGCTTCACCTCTCCCCGCTTTTTTTTCTCTGCAGCTTCACCTCTGCTTCCCTTCAGCAGCCTACTGAGCTCCACCAGATTACCAAATCCCAAGCAGTTTCTTCAAACTTCAGATTTGACTCCATACAGAAATGGAACTTAAATATTGAATGTCCCCTTTTCCTGCTCCATGGTTTCCACCCAAAACCCTGTGCCTGGAGACTGGAGAGGACTGAGAGATCAGGGTCCCTTGGCTGGCACCATGCAATCTCATATAGCTCCTCAAATCCCCATCAAATTTATCTTATACATGCTCTCTCCTTTCTGAACTGCAAGAGTGAGGTGAGACCTGCAGAGAGTGTGTCTTTATCATCTTTCCCTTTAAAAACATGCCAGGAAGGAAAACAGAGAGTGGAAAATCAGCGTCTTTCTCTGGTGTTCCTGGAAAAGAGAGACTGTAGGAAGCAGGGTGACTGTGGATGGTGTGTGTGTGTGCCTCAGACAGCTCTGTCCTTCCATGCCAGCGATGGCTGCCCCAGGGAGGGACCCGGAAAGAATTCCAACTCTTACACAGCAAATCCCTGGGGACCAGAATACAGGAAAATAGGCAGGACATGGTCAGGATAAGTTTCCCAGTAAAAATCTTGAAAATTTCATCACAGCCTCAAGCTTCTTGATTCACTCTGAGACTTGTTTTGTACTTATTGAAATAAAAAAAAAACCCAAAACAAAAACACAAACACCACAAAGGCTAGCAAAGTTGTGCAACTTTGTTTACAAATAATGTAGCCAAAGTCTGGTTTCCCCAAACAAAACAAGGAAAAACTCCCTGCTGTTCTTCTTGTGCCTTTATGCAGATGTACATAACCCCTGCTAACTATTTCTTCATCTGCTGTGTTTGCAGTATATCCCAAGGAAACTGCTTGGTTTTATAGTTCAAAACAGAGCAATATGTGTCTGTAGGGTGGTAGCTTTCATTGCTTCTGTCTTTCTCTATGGAGAGCTTAATTTGTTCTGACTACAACAGCCATAAAAAGACCATTTCTCACCCTTTCCAGTGTAAAACCATGGATCACATTAACCAACTTAGTGGTCTTTTGCACTAAAAAATTAACCATCAACTTAAGCAATTAAGCATCGCTTACCCATTTTTTAAATCCACTACACTCAGTCCTGCAAGTGTAATTTCTGTTCTCCTCCCAAAACAGTTTTTAATTGGCAATATTTATACCCATATAATTTTTACTTAGCTACCATTGTATAAATCACTTCCTGTTTGTAATCTGTCCTCATAATTTCTCTCCTCTTGCCATTTTCAGAATTTAGAGATAATATTACAGTTTATGCCCTCTTTTTTTTTTTTTTTTGTCATCCCATAGGTAAATTGATTGAGTAATTGTCTAAGGCATGGAAGAATCTTTGTAGCAGCACACTGGTGATACTTGGTAAATTTTAGTTAACAATTACACATTGAAATTCTGAGTTCTAGGGTTTAGTCTCATTTATTATATGTTGTCTTGGTTGTGTTCTGGTGTAACATTTAATCAGAGTGTCATGTGGTATCAATGCTTAACAGAAGTCTGAAAGGCATTGTTTTGTCAACATAGTTACCTTTATTAAACAAATCAAATAATCAAAATTCTTATCTCATAAAAGTGCTATGCAGTTTGTTTAACTTAACCTGTTTTGCATAAAGTCCTGTTGACTGGCAGGAATTATGTTACCATGTTATATTTCCTTATGGACAGAGTCCCATATCAGCTGTTCCCATTCTTTCACACGGAACCAAGGTCACGTTAACTCATCTAGAATTACCCTGGTCATCCTGTTTACGTTGCTGAAATATCAACATGGCATTCGATTTTTCCAGGCCTCTTGGACTTCTCCAGTATGCCAAAGCTTTTTGCCAATGCAGAGCAGTACAAATTGTTTTTAAAATCTTTCAATCAAGTTATGTGGACCTGCCAATTTCAAAAAATTAATAGACGTTCTTTACCATCTGCTTTAGAAAATGTCAGAATACATGATAGTTTGGCAATGCAGAAACTGCTTTTCTTTCTAAATGCAAAACAGAAATATTCAATGAATGCTTTTCTTTTCCCCAATTAGTGATGGAACTATGTCAGCACCAAGATTTCTATTGTGCTAAATAGTCTTTCAGAAATTCAGAATAAAATAAGGACATATTCTTGTTGTCTTTATCCCTACGTTTTCATAGATCTATTTAGTTTGCATACCAATATAGTGCATTTATTAATGTATGAAATTACAACCATTATCTATAATTGTCTTTTAAGTGTTCTATTAGCATGTATATACACATATATATGTGTGTAGACACTAATATACTGCTGTATGCAGTAATTATAATACACATAATAATCAGCTCTGAATTCTGTGTGCACATCTTTAATTAGATCATTGCTGTGTACTTCTTGGCATGTGTTTTGAGTGAGAAATCAGTTTCACAAGTCAGAATGAAGGATAATGCAGTATTATAACATGCTTTTCTTTGGGATGAGATTTCAATCTTAAAGTTTTATAGGATCTAGGTCATTGTAGGCAATGTGGAACAAGAGCTTTAGCACATGGCATTCTATTAGAAGCCCTTTTTTATAGAGGCAATGTTTCTTTCTTTATAGATATTTATTCTTGGTCACAAAAGTTACATGGGGTGGAAATCATCTCACCTTACTTGATAACATAGATATCCACATCTAAGCCCGTGATTCCCCAGGGTGACCATGCCTCTGTCCATAGAGAAAAACAGATATTTTAGAGCTCAATGAACCTGACCTATTTTAGATGCCTGCATTAGGATGGTATGAATCATGCCTTATAGTGTTTCTTCTTTCTCCATTCTTCCCCCCACAGACAATAAAAGGAGCCCGTGGTGGTTAGTCCTGATCCAGTTCTTTTGCAGAGCAGACTTCTACATCTGGACATCCATGCAGCATTTCTCTTTTCTCGCAGAGATAAAAAAAAAAAAAAAAAAAAAAAGAAAAAAAAGAAAAAAAATTGTTATATAATCATGAGGAAAAGAAGCAAGTGAGCCTCAAAATCTTGAAGATACAAAAATCATTTTAAACCATTAATTTTCTATACCAGCTTTGGAGTTGAACACTGAAGTGCCTCAAGGTGCAAGACCTCAGTCCCACTTATGTAAAACAGCTTTTAGATTAAGTCTGCTGAACAGCTTTTAATCATGGTTACTCTTCTCTCCTATTCTATCATTTCCATCAGAGACATCATGTCTAACAGAGCAACATTGTGTGGCCTAACAAGTAGAAGGTAAGTTAATTGTAAGAGCAGAAACAAAAGGATAACAACAGAAAAAAAAAAAAAAAGAGGATAAAATAAATATTCTGACTTTTTTTATTATACCTTCAGCTTTAGAGTTGTTACAAATCACCCAACTCTGACTACACAAATATTATAATAACTACAGAGATTCTAATTATTTCATATCTTTAGTGACAGCAAAATCATAGCTATTTAACAGATGACTTTATACTGACCCACGGGTACTAAAAAAGAAATCTTCAGGCCAACACAGTTCCCTATTTTGGCAAGGATATTGTGCAATTAAGGAAAGAGCTATATTTTATTATTTTTGGCACACCGGCCATTTCTTTGGTAATGACTACCTGTTCCTTTTTATCTTTCTCATACTACATTACAGCAACCACAGCCACATGTGCCTACACTGCATGAACATCTGTCCAATCTACACTAAAAGGAAAAGAAATCAAAGTGTAGCATATTTACTGATTCTCTGTACACAAAAAAGTGAAAAAAATTATGGAGAAATGGAAAAAAAGGTTAAATTTAACATGATTAAGAGGAGAGATAGTAGAGGAGAATGGTCCTGATCCTTTAGAAATAGCTTTTGCAGAAGACAGACAGCAGATAAATCTAAAAATGTTCTTCTTTCAGAGATAAAATTCATTCACTAATTGTGTATCCACTGAGGTAGCAGTTTGCAGGTACAGGTTTGTTCTTCCACATTCCACATTGCAAGGCAGAAAATAAAATGTGATTGTGGTGGACCCCTATAAACTTATTCATCTGCCCAAAGGGGTAGTGTGTTTCTGAAGTTCCAAAGAAAATTTTCTGCTGCTTATACTAACTGTATGTACTAAGTTATACTTTCTGAAATTATTTTCCTTACCTTGCTTGATAATATTAAAGGCTTCCCTTTTAAAGGGATTCACTAAAATCCCTCTTGTGTGATATATTAAAAAACTTCATATATCAAAATTTCCCTGCTTCTGCCCCAAGAGGTCAGGCATTTTGTTCACAAATGTGCACTCATTTCACAACTTAATTGTGGGGTATCACTGACTCCAGTCTTTCTGATCAGATGGAGGAGCTTACCATCACTATTTTATTTACTTCTCAAATTTTCTCAGTGTTTCTGTTTACTTTGCTGTGGAAGAATCTACAAAGTTTCTTTCTACAGATAAAGTGGTTTTCATGAGGCGGATTTCTCCAATCAAGCATACAACTTTTGAGTATTATTAATGCACAATCTAAAATCTCCCCACTTGGTTGAGGATAAAGCATCCTTTGAAAGTCTCCAAAAACAGGGGAAGCATTGATATGTGGGCATGCTCAGTCTTTTGAACAGACAAAAATAATCATAGCATTATTATTTTCTATATTTTCCCTTAATGAAAAAAATAGCATTAAATAGTCTAGTATTTCCAAAAATATAACTTTCTTGGACTTACTCATCATGTCGTTCTAGTATTAGTAAGTTTCCCATAGTGATCATCTGCTATATCACAGGAAAATGCCACCTTCTGTGAGGTACAACCTGAAGTGAGAATAACCTTATCTGTCACATTAATGGTAGAATTACCTAATGACCTAAACAAAATTAACGCATTTCAAATATTTAGTCTCATCAGTAAATTCTTGTGTGTTGCCAATTCATATATGCCAACCAGGATTTTAGTTCTTGCATACAATGAGAACTCCCATTCACAATAAACCTGACCATTTTTTCTGTGGATTTCTGTCTGCAGAAATGGTTACCAAATGAGAATGGTGACTCTACAGATGAAAATGGATGAGTATATTTCACCAAGACAAGATAAACCCTTATGAAGTGTTCCTTTCTTACAGTTGTGGGGCAATTTCTCCTTTTAAGGCTCTTGAAGGTTAATATTCCCAAACCTTTTGAAATGTCATCACTACTGAGCCTCACCATTTCATGAATTAGTTTAGTCAGTTCCCTTTTCAGCTTCAGCTGTGCACCTGCCCC
Source organism: Melozone crissalis (assembly GCF_028551555.1). Taxonomy (NCBI): domain Eukaryota; kingdom Metazoa; phylum Chordata; class Aves; order Passeriformes; family Passerellidae; genus Melozone; species Melozone crissalis. The sequence goes on along the minus strand of NW_026535791.1, from coordinate 51,445,334 downwards.
TAAAGGTATGCAAGTAGCCCCAGGAGCCTCTCAGTGCTCTTCAGTGCTTCTTGTCTGATGATCAATAGTCCTTTAAAAACAGAGCTCATTTCCAAAGTTGTGATGAAATGAGAGAAAATCATAAAAAATACTCCAGTACTTTCTGTACTGGAGTATTCACAGTGAGCAAGCATGGAAAAAACCAGAAGAGTAAGGCAATAAACCATGGAATCTCCCAAGAATGCAAAGCAGCAATGTTGTAACAGCTGTGTAGCCATAGCAATTCCATGTGTGTGGACATGACTATTCCAAACACAAGTTGCATCACCAAAGATAATGAAACACCCTGGACATACTGCTCCCTGTTTCAGAGACTTGTCATAGACACATAGATGTCCACAGCAAATTTCAGTTGCACGCAGAATTTAGGTCTCTTTTATAAGCTTTGTGCTACATGGAGAGAACTGCTGAAATGCTTTTGAAGTAACATGAGAACAGATAACAAAGACTAGTTATTTGCTGCTAAAAAAAATCCAATATTTTTCCACTAAAATCACTTGGATATATATGATATGCCAAACTGGAAACACAGCCAAGGACTGGATACTTCACCATAAGCTTCGTTTAGCAAGATCTGCCCTGTCTTCTTAGGCTGGGTCTGACCTTGGAAAATTCCCCTCAGTCCAAAATTAAAGCACCTTATCCTGGCTATGTTCTTATGACAGGAGAGCTGGCACATGTTGGTTTCTCTAAGGTTAAAAAAAACAGTAGTTAATATTTTCAGCAGTAAAGTCCAAATCAACAGAGTGTGTGCCTCTTCCATATGTGCCTCTGCAAAACCAATGTGTTCCCTGCAAGACTCTTGCATGTGTTTTATGTTATCAGGTGTTAAATATGTTCTTCAATGTGCTCACTATTGCATTAGAAATTGATTAGCAGCCATGGTGTGGATAGAACAATAGTCTGTCTGGTTGTGTCTTTATGCATCACCAGACTAGTCTTAAGAATGACATAAAATGTGGTATAAAATAATATACATGCGACTTTAAACAGACAAAGCAGTTGGTATAACAAGTAGCCTTGGTAGCCATACAAATGGCCAGCAAGGTGCTTTGTCTTGCATCCTTTTTATACCAGTAACACCTCAAGGTGAAACCCACTCATTGCTGCACAGAAGTGGTACAGCTTATTTGGCTCTTTTGCACATGTTTTTGTGCATGCTACACAGGCAAAGCCTTTTGTTGCCCCTACAGGATGCCCCTGTCTTGAGAGAGATTTCTGGAAAAACTATTCTGACAAATCTCTCCTGACATGGATTTGTCTCTACATTTTTTTATCAGAGCAAACTTTCACGTGAACATTTTTATGACAGAGTAAGCATGATTTTCCCATTTACTTTGAATCCATTAATGACAGGTTGAAAATGAAAAATGCCTTCCTATACCAAGAAGGTGCATATCAGGGACAGGCACTGCAATAAATATGCTGACTTCAAAGATAATTAAATTCACCTTAGTGTATCTTTCCCCCATAGCCAAACCCACAGGTGCCAACCCCATCAGTCATTGCCTCACTCACCTTCCTGACATATCTTTAAAACTAGAAAAAAGAGCTGATCAGCTCCTCTCCATTTCAGTTTTGTGCTTCTCAGCCTGAAGATCTTTTTATCTCCTAGCTTCTGGCATTATGCCTTCCAGTCTCTGGTCAGATTCAGCAGTGGCAGCTGCTAGCAGAAAATCCTCCTATTCAAGAGATGACCTTATGTGCTCCAAACAGGGCTTTCTCATTCTGACTAAGTCACTTCTCCGTGTTCAACATGCCTGCATTAACACCATGATGCAGATAGATAGGCTGCAAGTACTCTGGAGCAAAAGGTATTATTTAAAAGGTAAGAGATTTTGCATTTTAAATTTAGAGTGATGGTGAGACAGTCTTTTTCACTAAAATAAATCAACAGAATTTCACACATAGCATCCAGATTTTATTTTTAAATCAATGCCACTGTATCATCCTGATTTCCTTCTTAAAGATCCACTGTAAAATCCTGTAATGCCTTGTGAATAATGTTAGTTATTCACTCCCATGCAAATCTCTTATTTTCCAATGCAAATATTGCATAAGGGTAGCACAGTACTGTTAAACATGAACAAGACATAAACCAATTTCATTCAGATTATGATTGTGTCATAAATAAGGCTCTGTATCCACTCAGTTCAAATCGGCCTCCTTAAGCAGGCTTGCACTTGTTAAATCCTGTCTGTGACCTCAGGCAGCCTGTTCTAAATGCAAGACTCTTGCATGTGTGAAGAGAGGAGCTTGGAAAATAACACTGAACTGAGTTAAGGGGAAATCTATTTGGATTCTTTACATCGATGACTGGACTGACTTTGTAAATAGCACTCACATATGTTTTAAGAAATGTTGGGTTTGCATATGGAAAAAAAAATCACAAGAATATGAAAAACTCATTCAGGTTTGGGTGACCAGCCACAAAAAAACCCCTGAGTGCTTGTCCCTGATATTTTACAGAAAATATAGTCAGTACATGCCTACTAAATTTACTGCATTTCCTCCATCCCTTTTTTTCCCCCCACACTATTCTTTTTTGTTTTCTGCTCATCATATTAATTTGAGTACTGAGTAGGTTTGATGTATGCAATTCACTGTGTGCACTGAGTATGTCTGAAATTACTACTATTACTGAGGGACAAGCCAGGAACTTCAGGAATTTTCCAGCAGCACAAAGTAAAGTAAAGCAGCAAAGTAAAAAAAGGTTGCATACAGGAAAGTGACTGTTTTCAAACAAATGTTTTGTGATACTTTTGCTCACTAAAGCATACTTATCAGGTAATAGTTTTTCTGGATGTTAACCTGGGTTTAATCCTGTTTGAAACGGTTTCATTCTGTTAGGCATTTAATTTTGAAGCATAGGGCTTTTTCCTACTTTAGGCTTGGCTTAGGGGCCCCAATAAGGTGCCATAGCTAGAAATTTCTTGTGGTTGTGCTGATACAATTGAGGGACTTGACTCATGCTCACACAGGACTCTGACTCAGGAGCTAGAATGGCTTTTGCTTGTGTGGCTGTAATATTCCCTGCTCATAGTCATCTATTTTGGTCTAGCTTTCTCCCCTCTTTTGAGTTTTACTCACTCTACTGCAAGATGGGCTAGGCTCTTTGGGAAGCAGCCATAATAACCCAAAAGATTTTAGGCTTGTCAAAATAAACCAGCACTGATATGTGCTTCTTTAATTCATGGCCATTAACAGCTTCATTCATGACTTAGTCACCCTGCATGAAAGGTGGGGATGGAGAACTGCACCTGGGAATGCCCTCTCTTGCCCAATGTTCGTCACATTTAAGTAACCATTTTAAGACATTAGCTTGGGGACATGCGCCCTCTTCAAGGGTTGCCCATGCTATCTGAAATTACTACCATCTGTAGATGGCTAACACAACCATCATTGTTGTGTTGTGTTAACTGAGCCAGTTTTACCCCAGAAAGATTAAAAGAGGTAATAGGGGGAAAGAGGGAGGTGTCTGTCCTGAGACGATACTGAGAATCTAGGATATTGTCAGAGTATGCTGCTGTTTCCAAATAGTCCCTTATAAACAGTGTCAGGACCTGTGTTCAGCCAGAAAATCCCTTCCCAGCTGGGAGCCAGGTGGATCAAATACCAGCCCATGTGTTACAATGTTGGTCCAAAATCTGACAGTTTATGTTCACCTGTACTGAAAGTTTATGCTGAGCTCCCTGACTCTGCCGTAGGGTGGCTGAGGATCACTCCCTGTGTGAATGCCTGTTTGCCGGAGGCAGTTGGGACCTTGGTCAGGGAGAAAAGGAGGGGTAGAGAACAGATAGCTCCAGGTGACAATCTCTTTAGATGCTAGGATTCACTTGTCATCTTTATAAATTTTCAATAGCAAGAGCAGGATAAAAGGGCCATCATGTTACTGTGTAGGGGTCCTAACTCACACTGCACAGTTAGTGTGGAAGATCCACCCTCTGCTTTCAACGGAGAGTGGAACTTGTATCTAGGACATAGTTATACAGCTGAAAATAAATTAGTTTGAATTATCTTTGCCTAAAGGCTGAGACCCACTGAAAAACTGAGATTTTTTTTTTCTGAATTTAGTAAGTATACATTTTGGTTCTAAGTGTAGCTTCAGACAAGTCAAAATGGATTTCTGCAGTCTAGAATTAAGAGTAAATTGGCAAGTCAGGTAATACTTCTTATTGGAAAAGATTATATATGAACAGGATGGATTAAATTGACAGGGAAGATGAACTAGATGACAGCCTCTAGAAAATGTTAATGATAATTTTGTTCTGGGTCTTATTTTTCATCGATTTACTAAGAAATAGACTTTTTACAGGACTGTTCTTATGAGAACATTGCAGCCTTCTCAGGAAGAGTCTGTAGAGCTACTGGCCCTGAAGAAGACAGTGGAGGCAAGAAAATAAATGTGATCACTGTCTGAAGGCGAGTCTTTTGTGCAGGTCCCCACACACACCATTTGCCAATTAACACCCAAGACCAAGCCTCAGGCTCTATAATGCTAACTTAATCCTTAGAAAAAAGTTAAGAAAAAGGCTCTTTTTTTCATTAACAACAGCAATCCAACTGCATAAGGGTGCCTTAAAGTAGCGTGTCACCAATAAACCTGTGTTGATTCATGCTGGAACAGTTCAGCGTGTAGTGCCCCCAGGATCTGCTGCACCTCTCTGTGGACATCACCATGCCCAAAGCAAAACCAGTGTGTTTGCTCTCCGGCCACACCAGCCCAAGTCCAGCACTTTAGGTTTAACTGGGATTCATGGCCATTTGAGCCAGTCTGCCAAGCTTGAGGCAGAGGCAGCTGAAGAGCAGACCCAGTGGCTGTTCTCTCAAGTTTACAAAGGGGTTTTCCAGTTTCTTCCAGAAGAGAAGAGCAGCCAGCAGGAGCTATAAAATATTCTAGATTTTCCCAGCTATGCTCTTTTTAAAGTACAGCTTTTCTTTTGTTTGCTCTTATTCTGCATTTTCAGCTGGTACCCCTTACCTTTCCCAAGTGATCCTGAGTAATCTCGGTTGCTGCTGTTGCTGGTGGTGCAGCCATACCCAAGGCAGAAGGTGGGCCTGCATTGTAAATGCACAACAAGCCCTGTGGCAGGGAAGAACGATGCATCTGACTCCATGTTATCAGAAGGCTAATTTATTACTTTATTATACTATATTATATTAAATAATACTATACTATGCTAAAGAATACAGAAAAGATACTTACTGAATGCTAAAAAGATAATAATGAAAACTTGTGACTCTTTCCAAAGTCTCGACACAGCTTGGCCCTAATTGGTCAATGAATCAAAACAATTCACACTGGAGTGCAATCAAGAAATCACCTTGGGTAAACAGTCTCCAAACATTCCACATGAGCACAACGCAGGAGAAGCAAATGAGATAAGAACTGTTTTGCTTTTCTCTGAGGACTCTCACTGCCTTTCAGCTTCCCAGGATAAAACCCTGGGCGAAGGAATCATGTTCAGAGAATGGGAATGCTGCAGGTCTGCTGCTCTGCTCCCAGTGTCACCACAGCAGTGAGAAGCTGTGCATCTGAAACTCAGCACAAGGTATCCCAATATCTTCTTCCCTAGGAGTCAGGGATATAAGCTGAAGTACAAGCCTTACGTCCATTACACAGTGTGTTTTGACTGAGAAGCACTGGGAAAATACTAGATTTTGGTAGGCCATCTGTAATTACTGTGTTGCCTAGATAGTGGCCACCCCTGAGCTGGTGTATTTAACATATTTCAGGAGTTTTGTCCCTTCTTCAAGTTGAAGATTGAGTGCTCTCACCCAGTTCCCTGGATAGGAGTATCATATATTTTATTCTCTTCACATTTAGGAAAGGGGAAAGTTTTTAGCCAGATATTGCTTAACAGGAATCAGAAACCTTCTCTAAAACTTTCAAGTAGGTTTCAATTAATGAATTCATTTCAATTCAGTTCAATGGATTGGCAGCCTGGGAAGATGAACACAAGACTCTTCTTGCAAATATTCTATTACCTGCTGGAGAAAGGCCCACTGATGCATCAATACTCAATTCCTAACATGATTACAGAAAGTCCTGTTACCACATCAAAGGGATAAGGTATCAGAACAGCTTAATTCAGTTTGAAAAGTCTGACCACTGATGGAGTTAGTTCTTCTACCTCATCCATGGCCTGACCCTGCTGTCCCTGTCATGCTGGCACACAAGGTGACATGGATCAGTTTTCTGATATCACTAAATGCTGATTTTACCAAACATAAATTTTCTGTTTCACAGAGATGTGAAAGCATTGTCAGAACAAAATCACCACTTAAGCAGTGCAGTCTTAGACCACTTCCTCTACACAATGCCTGATTAGTGATTCCATGTTGATTTGCCTGTGGCTAAGTTCTTGCCTTTCTCGGTTCTTTTTAACACTTTTAAAGAAAAGATTTGGTGTAGTCAATTTGCTTTTTATAACTCCTACAATTTATAATATAACAGTTATAAAACTTACACAGTTTTCCAAAAGTTGGTAGAATTCTAAATATTCTATGTTTTGGAGTATTTATTATATTTTCCCATATTTTCCCAATAATTTTTTTTATTATAGTTTTCCAAATACTGTACTTTCTGTGAAGGAGGTGTGATTTAAGTCAGATGGGCCCATGATACTCATTTTTAGACTGCACAGCAAAAGCAAAATGGCATTCAGGCAGAATCTTATGCACATGTACTGGCATTATGCTAATTGTCAGAAATTAGTTTATACAATTAACAATTAAACTACACTCAGATCTGAGTGTTAAACTATGCTCAAATCAATATTGAGCTTCTAATTATACTGGTAATTCCTCTGTATAGCATATCTGTTGCCAGGAGAGTATTCTTTAGCATTGACAGATCAGAATTTCATTATAATAATAGCCAAGTTAGGAGTCAGGCTTTTTGTTTTGGCTCTGAATAACTGTAATAAAGTTTAAAAACTTGTGAATTATTAAAAACAATGCTTTATCCATCTTACACCAAGTTCTCTCTCCTGGAAACCAGTGCTCATGTGTTGTAGCAGCTATTGACATAGGTTTTCTCTTGCCTAATATGATGCTGAATTTTTCATTGGTAAATCACAATGTGCCTGGATCACTGATGGTATAATGGAGAATTACATTTCAAAATTACTTTAAAATTATTTATTTCCTTTACCCTTTCAATCATTTAATAACTAAGCAGTTAAGTCTTCAAGTGACCATTTGTATTTCACTGTCCTTCCTTTTCCATACTAGGTAAGAAATAATTAGAAATCTATCTTCTTTGTGGATCCTTTAATTTTAAAATAATACTTATTATTATGTGTGTAATCAGAAGTAGAGTGGTATAATTTTAAATATCTAAAGTTAAAATGAAATTCTATCTCATAGCTAAGATAAACTAGTAAAAGGAAAATTTTTTTTTTGGAAAAGATTTCCTTAAAATTACTCTAAAATAAAAAACCTATATTATTTTGGCCAGTATTTTATTCTGTATCTTGTATTAGAAATTTATCTTTATAGTCTTAGGTTATTTTTGTTTTATTGACAGAAATGCTACAATAAAATGTAGAAAACAAGTTGTAATTTTATTTGTGTGTCTCATAAATATATTCTAATATATAACATGAATAAAAATCTTTTTGACTGGAAAATCTAGCAGTAGTTTTAATTTCACATTTATGGAATGGAAACATTTTCTTGAAAACATATTCTAGTTTCAAAACGAATGCAGAATGATTTTTTGTATAATTAGCACACATACTTGCAAATGTTCAGATGAAATTATAATTCAGTCAAGATGAAAAACTACTTAAAATGCACAAAAAGGGACTCACAATTAGAGACTGGAAGGTAGTTATGCGCAACAGTGGGAATACATAATTCAAAATGTCACTCAGCACTTGACTTTGGAATAATATTAGTTGTACACTGATTCTCCTGTTTGGCAACTCAAAACATACTTTGGCTCAAAACAGGAAAATAAAAGGTACTTCACATAGTTCACATGCTTCACATTCAGTGATGGTGCAAAATGGAACATTTTCTGGCTGGTGTAGGAGACATCCTTATCAAATTAAATAAGGTTGCTGCCTTTCATCTGTTTATGACTCAAAAACATAATTCACCTAGGTAATAAATTCAGTGCAGATTTCCTAAAGTCCTCAACATATCTGCCCTAATGTTTTAGCTCACTAGGTAATGCAGCTTAACATGGGCTGGTTTGAAACACAAGAAAAAAACTAAAAAGCAGGGGGGAAAAAAGCAGAGGAAGAAAGTTAAACAAATTTATCATAGAGATTTTAAATATTTTCAGGAGTCAAAAAACCCCATGCAGTTAAACTATTCTTACCTTGGAGTTTCATTCAGATATTTCCTTAAGGCTTTCAGAGAAGGAGTATTGAGAAGGAGAAAATAGCACAGGGTAGAATAGCAGGAAAATATAGAAGAAAGGACAGTATAAGTGGTTATAGAAAACTGGCAGATAGTGACAGAATAGTCAATGGACAAGAACAAATGTCAGCATAAAAGAAATCAGTATGAAGGCCCTGAAGCATGGAGAAAACTGTCTGCACACTAAACAAAACTGTTTACTTAGTTTTGATTTATAGACATTGCAGCATGAAATTCAGTTGGTGCATGAGACATTTCTCTTCAATCCAGACCTTGCTAGTAAATGAAAATATCTGATTTTCAAGCAACCCTTCAGAGAGAGAGTATTAGGTAACATATGATTGATGAGTATCTATAGTGTTATTAAAATTAATCTAATCTAGTATACTCCCTAAGTCTAATAGTCATTGAGTCCATTGTTTGCACTTTAAAAAGCTGGGGAAAAAACCTGAATGGACAAAACCACATTTTTAAAGGCAAATTAAAACATTAAAAATTTAAAATTTTGTGCTCTGTGTTTTGCCTCATGTTTTCAAGTAGCAGCATGGTTTCTTATTTTTGGATGGTTGGTGAGGTGTCTGACCACAAGCCTTTCTGGATGCTACGAGACATTGAAAATGCCTTGAATCCTAACTTGTATCATCCAGCACTAACATTTCAGAGCTCTCTAGTTTCTTGCAACCATTCCACATTAAATTGCACTGCAGCCACTGACACTGTTATTCAAGGAGCAGTTCTGGCCAGAGCTGGTCCTTCCTCAGTTTGTTTTTTGTGTCTTTTATCCATAAGTACCCACAGAGGTAGCTCTGGGGTTTTGTGTTACCCAGACTGACTGCCCAGGAGAAGTTGTCAGTTTATAGAAAGAAGTTGCGTTGTGCATATGAGAACAAGGTAAAATTTAATAAATTAGCAAAGTAATGTGAACACATGTAGTTAATGGCTGAGGGAGGGATTGTGCAGAAGCCCCTGTCTCCATTTTTGCACATCTGTGAATAGATGAGAATACAGAGAGTGCCAGTGCATGTTTTGGACATTTAAAATGTAGGACATACCTCACAGACCTTCAGAAAAATATGAAACAAATTCCATCATATAGAAAGTGCCTTTTCAGCTGCCTGTCTGATGTGGTCAGGCCCCCTGGGACATGGGGAGATGTTCACTGCAGAACACATGGACTTCAATATGTTTTTCTTTGCAGCTGCTTACCATCACCTCTCTCTGAGATGCCATTTCTATGGCAGAACCAACCATGTGAGTATTCTTCTTTCACTGCAGTGCAAAGCCACTTAAACTAATTTAATCCAGCTTTTCACTGGAGCAATTGAAGTGTCTTTATGTAGTCAGTTCTAACATAACTCTACACCAACATCTAATAAGACTTCTAAACTACTGAAAGTCACAACTTTTTAAATCAGTCCATTGAAATTCTGTTCTGGTTCCCCAGTCTACAGATGATCACTTACTGCAGGTCACTGCAGAAGTCTAATACCAGCAATGTCTTAGCAATGGCTAAATGTAGGCAATTTACCTTTTTAGCAATTCCACCTTTATTCTTAGTAATACCTGAGACAGCATTTGGAAGCCACCTTGACTTTCATTTAGGTCGCTTCCAAAACCATATTATCTTATTTGGCCAGCTCTTTAATTTATTGGTTTGTTTTCAGTACTGATTATAGGATACAGTAGGCCTTGGTGCATGTGGCAAAGGAGTTGCCTGATTGGGGATACAAGAAACAGGAGTGTTTAGAAAATAAAGAAAACAAATGAAAGGACCAGCATAAAACTGCTGTTTTGAGTTGCTGTCAGAAACTAAAATGCAGAACTTCACCTACCATGAAAATTTTATAGAATGAATATTAATGTTATGAAGAAAAGTAGGGTGGATTTGCATTATGTATTTGACTCGTCCCTGGAGTGAAGAGGCTGACACAGGCTTGTAACTGTATTCGCTATAGCCAAATTTTAATTGAAGATGATTGATTGTTGAGCTTTCTGTTAATTAACCTCCTATTCTGCATTTTCCTACAAAACGCTCTTTCAAAATAAGTTTTTTAATTTAACCATCAAAAATATGGTCATGAATTTCACTTACAAAAGATGCCTTGTAATAGCAATCCTGGAAAAAGAAAAAAATGCATAACAAATAAAATACAACTGGATTTGAGCTCACCAAGGTTTTCATGAAAAGCAAAAATCTGAAATCTAAGCTAGTTACTAGTTTATTTAAATCTAAGCTAGTTACTCACCATTTCAAGAAGCCCGGTCCTCAGAAGCTCGTAGGAACCTGGTCCTTGTAATACACAGGTAAGCTCTCACAAATCTATTTTAATAGCAGAAAGATAATAAATAAAATGTTTTAAAATTATGCCTGAAAACCTCTCCCACATCTAATTGCTACCAAACTATTTCATTTGAGCTTTTATTTCTCCTCTTTGCCTTGGACTTAAAATTAAATACATATTCAATCACAAAATAAAATTTCATCATTGGCTCTGTATGATTTGCTAACGGGATTTTGCACTGTGTGTGATTCCTCACCTTGGCATAACACAAAGGTCAGATTGGCAATATGAATGATTAAAATAATTTGCCCAGGATGAGGAAGGATACTTGTTTCCTAATGCAAAATAGCTTATTTCAAAATCATTCAATTTTTTTTCAGTTTTGTGTACTATGAAGGAACCTTCAACATACAGTGACACAAAGAAAGGGAGGGATTCTTCTCTAGTCAATACAGGGAAAACAAAAACAGATGTTCTATGTCTAATCAGGTGTCATGCCATCACTCTCCAGCTGCTCCACAAATAGCACCTTTGAAGCATCTTGTCAGTGACAATCTAATGCAAATTTCAGCATCTTTACTTCACTGTGCAAAACAGATCATGATTCACAGAAAACCAGAAGGAAAACAAGGCTGTTAAAATGATTTACCTGCTTTGGGATGGCACACTGCTCCATTCAGACTGAGATTTAGGGAGGGATTAATCTAAACACTGAAGTCATCCCAACTCTGGCGGACTAAGCCAAATTCTTTCTCTGCACTCCATCAGTGTGTGTCCAGGAAAAGAGATAGATACCCCAGACAGTGATCACCTCATTTTAACACAGCTGTCAGAGGGAGTGGGATGAATTGCTTCCTAAGGTACCTTTCTCTTTTCACTGAGTACAGGGGAAGCACAGACTAGACATCTTATTTTATAAACTAAAATCAGAGGAGATTAAACTCAAAAAACTTCATGGGAGGTGCAGACAGCGGGATCAGGAAAAGATGAACAGACCACAATGAATGGATAGTTGTTCAATATTTCTTTTTAGACTCACCTCTCCATGTCTGCCCTATCCATTATTTACTGCTCTCCATCCAAATGCAGCACTGAATAGAGAATCACTCATTTTCTCATGGGCTTTCCCATAGTACTCTCATTGTAGTGCTCTAGTTCTCCACAAATATTAATGAATTTATCTTCCTGACACCCTGGTGGGGTTGTTATTTTTCTCTTGCATGTCATGAGTGAAGACACTGAAAAAAAGAAAAAAGGTCCTCTAATGCTGTTTCCCCCATGTAACATGCATTTCAACTGGATTTTTCAGAGAACATGGTAACTTCAGGGTTTCATAAAGTCAAAGTACAGTTCCTGTTCACTTCTGCTGCAATTATTTGCCATTAGCAATCACCTGAGTACTCTCCAGGTGTTTTAACATGGATACCCAGAGAAAAATAAAAGGAAAGGAGGGACCCAAATTTTAAGTTCTCTGACATATTCATGACACACTTTCCAAGATTTGCAACCAGATTTGGACATTTTTCACTGTTCAGCTTTGACTCATTCCCTGTCTGAATGTTCTTCCTGCATTTCCCCTCCTGGCTGCGAGATCTGTAGATTTTTGGGCTGTGAACAGCTGCACTCAATGATCTTGGAGGCCCTTTTCCAACCTTTATGATTCTGTAATTCCATGCTCCATATATCCTCAGTCATGAACAGCCACAACCCCAGCCACATCCCAGGCCCCATGCCAATGTGAGCAGGCCCTGTGCCTGGGCTGAGCAGAGAGGGTGTGCTGGGCTGGGGACAGATGGGCCATCAACAAGTTAAATAAAAGCACCCATAAACTGAATGTGAGCACTGGAGCCCTGACCATGGACCTTGCTGGCTCTCCTTTCTCTGAAAGAAGTTCCCAGGTGAGCCGGGTAATTATCTCTTGGAAGTCCAGGCCATGGCAGAGATCACAGGACAATGTGCACCATGGCACGGACACCCGTCCTGCTGGAGGAGCTGTGCCTGGGAACAGCATCTCAGGGCCACTTGTTTTCAGCAGCAGGACCTGGTCCTTGATTCTCTTATTTAGCACAAACACTCCTCCAGAGCTGTGCAGTGAGGGCCACAAGACAGAACAACCTGCAGAGGGGTGTGACTGCCCTCCCTACTCCATGGTGCCAGTCTGGAATACGTGCATTGCTGAGTACAATAACATTTTATGAAAACACTGGTGGTAGTGTTGTGGCTGACATGGGCTAGAGGCGTAACAGCAGAGTTTGAAGGAGGAAATTCAATTTTTTATTAATTGTGGAATAATGAAAAATACATTTTTAATCACCTGGCTCTAAATCATGCTTGTGTTTCAAAAGCAGGATGGGGTTCTTTTGGTATTAAACAGCCCTAACCCCTGAAAAATAATGAAAGAAAGCCTTTTTTGTTTATGAGAGGACTGCTGCCAGAAAAATGTTTTTGCCAGTGCTGTGATCTATCCAACTGTGTGGCAGGGGTACACCAACTGGATATGCTAAAGAGTAAGCTTTATTGTTTCAGTGAATTAATCTATCAAAATAAAACAGACTGTTCCTCTTAGGAAAAAAATGTTACAGGAAGAACTTAGAATGAAAGTCATCAATACCATGGTCTGATTTTAATCAAAGTTAAACCATGATAAGCACAAATAGTAAATTAAGAACAAACAATGTTTATAAAATCAGCATAAGTCTTGGTTTGTAACTTTATATAAAAATAAGACGTGAATAGGATATTTAGTATTGCCAAGCTACTAGATTTCCAAAGTTGAATATGGGATTAATCAGAGTCCATTAATCTTAATTTTCTGTCTGACCAAATATAAAGAAATTTTACTTTTTCAACCTCATTGATAATTTTTACCATTAACATTTCTTAGTTTGCAGAAAACACTCATGTATTGGTACATTCCTGCTTTAACAGGAATAGTTTCTGTAAGAAAATGTGCAAAATATAGATTTGACATTGCACTGCTTCTGTCTTCCCAAGTCCTTCTTTATCTTCGTGTCCATTAGCTGACTGTTTGCAATATGGATTTATTTCAGTCTGCTTCTTACACCATCAAGGCCTTTAAATGAAGTTCTGCCCCTGTACATGAAAAGACTTCTTAATTTTCAGTTTCATATTATACAAAGATTAGCAGTAGAAGGTTATTAGCAGTGCAAGGTTATTAAGAGCGTGTATAATGTTATTGGAACGATAGCAGAATCCCATGGAATCCCATTTCAGTATAACTTTATTAGTGACAGAAGTATTCTGTGCTTTTTCCTAGAAGGACCTATAATAAATTATTGCAAATCAGTATGCATTTTAATCTCCTTTTCAGCTAGCAGTTGACAATTTTGTGGTCTATTAGAGGCCATGGTTTCTCAGAGCAAGTGTTAAGAAGTGAGTGTACTTTATCATTGGCAAAGATAATAATAATATCACTATTATTTTAAAGAATTTTCTTTCTGGTTTGCTAAAGTCATTTCAGATGCATTTGGAAATTTTTGAGTTTAAGCCTAGCATTCAGTATGCTAATTTCCTACACTCTGATGAAGTCTAGATCCTGTAATGTCTCACTGGAGCGTAATCCAGGAGGGAGAAGAGGGGAAGCACAGAAGTTAGATCACTAATTTGGTTTGTAAGGTGGTAGAGGTGATCATTTCTGGCTCTAAATGGGGCTTACAGTTAGGCACTCTGAGATTTGTTCCCAGTCCTCAGCAGAAAGCCTTTGCCGCCGAGCTCAGCTGGCATCAGGGGTAGCTCAGGAGTGTTGGCCCTGCCTTGCCACAGGCACCCAGCAGGGACAGCGACCCGAGCTGTGCTGGGCAAACCCTTCCAAGATTGCTCACAGCACCTGCACTGATGGTTCCACCTCCAAACCACACGGCAGGTGTGGACATCTTAAACTGCCTTAACTGTTTATAAAGCAATCATAAAGGTCTAAGCTCTTAATCAGCACCTGAGCTGAAAACACCATAGACTTAGAAGAGTCTGCTAATGCATGAAGGGCATACACATACCAAGAAAACTCTTCTTGTCCAAGCCAAGGTAATACTTTCCCTGTAAAGTTTCAAAATCTCACAGTTGTTCTCAATTCTCATTCCTGTGAGACTTTCTCATAAATTTCTTGCAAAATCAGCCTAGGTGCACAAAGATGCACTTTATAAACACTTGTTCTAGTTCACTTGTTTTCCACTAGAAAAATAAAATAATTATTTGCAGTTGAAGGATAGATGTATTATAATTTTGTAACCAAAATATCCTCAACCCTAGGAGCTTTGTTTTACCAGCACTTTGTTTATTTAAATTCCCTGCTGCAGCATGTCCTGTGGGATGCTCATATAGATGAGCCCCTGGCTGCTATCAGTACTTTTTAATCTTCATATTGTCCAGCCCTACTCAGACAAGGGCTGTAGTGCAGTTCCAGACTTTTTCTTTCATTTTCTCTGGTGACAAAACCAATTTGATAAATTTCAGTCCTTTCTCACCCCAGCTATTCGTTCCCTCCTTGTACCACAATCTATCACCTCCTCAGTTGTGCCCGTGTTGCAGGACAATGTGTGTTCAGTGCCATGCTCCAAATTAGATTAGTGAAATAAGCTGTGTTGAAAATACCCCTTTTTTCCCTTTCTGGAGCATTCTTCTTAGCTTAGAACATT
The DNA here is from genome assembly GCF_028551555.1 of Melozone crissalis. Lineage (NCBI taxonomy): Eukaryota > Metazoa > Chordata > Aves > Passeriformes > Passerellidae > Melozone > Melozone crissalis. Next base: position 51,429,988 of record NW_026535791.1, on the reverse strand, counting down.
TTGTTGATCCTACTGAGTAAAATCTTATCAAGCACTCCACTGGCAGAGCTGAGGAGATAAATATCAGTAAGGGAAGGGAAGCAAGCAGCTTGAGAGGAAAATATTGTCAGAAGGAAAAGTGTTTGTGGACCTCCATCCTTAGAGATTGGAGAACCAGGAACACCTGTTTTCTATGATATGGAAACCCTGCAGTGCAAAAAAACCTTGAAAACCAATTTAGTTGTGACTATGAAATCCACAAATATCAAGAGCTCTTAAAGTCTAATAAGTACTTTGGAATTTTTATCCAAAACACAAAGTTGTTATTTGAAAGTTGTTTCCTAATTTTATTGTCTATTCAGCTCTCTGCCTGGGTCCTGAATTTGCAGATCTGTAAGAGCTGACTTTGCAGTTCCCATTTGAAAAAGTTTTTTTTTCTGATTCAGAAGAAGTTTCTGCACCTTCATCACTCACAACCTTTTTGTTGCATGGCTTCTTTTTAGCCAAGAGTGTGAGGTAAACTGACATGGAACAAAGTCTTGAACACGTAGCCTGTGACATTTGTGAAACACACAGAACTTCTGTGCACAGTTCAAGAAACAGCCAAGAAGCCCATGGCTGAGATCCCACCAAGTAATGGAAACCCTGGAGACACATCTCTCACCTTTGGGCTGCAGTAATGGATATGTAGGGCATCCCTGCCCCAGCTCAGTGGGGCCAGCAGGGCGGGGCTGTAGGGAGGGAGCTGTGCTCTGACAACAGCAGGGCAGGAGCTGACAGTCCTGGGGGCTGACATGGGGTCCTGGGCTGGGCAGGGGGGCCCTGGGTATGGGCAGGGAGGGGAGCTTCTCTGTGCCTTTGGGTCAGGTCAGGGAGTGATGGGGTGAGGGAGGGTAATGTCATCCAATAAATCTGCCAGAACGCGTTTGCCATGGGTTAGGTGAGAAACTTCAATGAAAAATCCTTGCAGATTTCACTGTTTGCTGAATGCAATTTGTTGCAATATTGATCTAGAAATAAAGCATACTCAATGCCTCCAAGCCACTGAAAAGCAATCATAAAATTACTGCAACCAATAAACATACCACAATGGAAACAGAAATGTAAAATAAATTTTTAAGGCCTGGTCTTGCCTCCGGAGAGGAGGGACGTTTGCTCTATTGTTATAAAAATCAAAGAAAACATTTTGGACAAAAGCTATTGCAAATATATTTTGATTCAATCCTCACTGACCCTGCTTCCTTCCTCCTCCCACTGCATTACTGATTTTGAAAAGCAGGATTTGATATGTGGGTCTTTCATTCCTCACCTTTCCCTTTAATCTCATGGGTTTCTTTGGGATGTTAGTCAAAATATTTTGCCCCCTCCTGCCTTGTTTTATGAATAGGTAAAGCAGTTAAAAAAATAATGTAGGTAGAGAGCCAATCAGTTGTTTGGGGCTTTTCCCTGCCTTGAAGAAATGGTTTAGTGTTCTTACTGGCAGGTTTTCTGAAGGACAGAAGTGGTTTCACAGAAGGGAATGGGCAGGTTTCAGAAGGCAGCACCAGGTGCAGGGCAGGCGAGCCCAGCCCGGCGCCAGCGCCCTTCCCTGCCCAGCCCACCCTGGCTCGGCCACTGTGGGGCCAGGGAGGCTGAGAACAGGGACATCACTGGCCATGTCACATCAGCTTGTGCCTCTCGGGGTCTCTGCTGGTCAGAGTGACCCCAAGAAATGTTAAAAGTCTCTTTTGCCAGCCCAGCGCTTGAAGAAGGAGTCAGAGCTCTTCATTCTCGGTCTCAAGGTTGTTTATTGTTCCTTATCTATAAAATATTTTCTCCTGTCCAGCTGAGGTCCATTCAGCAAGACAGTTCCAGGCACTCTGCCTGCCCCCGGGGCAGTTTTATGTCTTTATACTAAAAACTATGCATACAATGTTTACAATTGCACCTATGTTAGACAGTGAGCTTCTACTCTAAACCAATCTAAAAGTGCCAACATCACAGCAGAAGATGGAGGCCAAGAAGAAGAAGGAGAAAGGCTGGACACGCCCAGATCCCTCCATCTTGCCTCCTGAACCCCTATTCTAAAAACTCCAAAATCTACTTTTTCACCTCATGATAAATTCACTGTCATTCTACTTAACTGTTGTGGCTTGCAGACCTTCATCTAAGGTTGGTAACTTGCTCCACAGGTCATAATCAAACCCACAGGCATCTTGGACTCTGTGCCAGGGTCTCTGAGCCCCCTGGCAGGGGTCTGGGCTGCTCAGGACAGCCAGAGGCATGTCCTGGGTTCCGACATGTGCCTAACACACGTGTCCACCTACCGACCTTGGAATGGGAGGGCTGTGTCTGAGAAGCGCTGTGATGCGGGAAGGACCTGCTGTACCTGTTACACAGCCACTGGCTTTATTGTGCTTTCTGCTGAGTTTCCTTCATTTCAGCTCTTTCAGCAAAGAAAACCTGCTCCCACTTTTCTCCATTGTAAACCATACTGTACATTGTTTGGAAACCGTTATGAGAAGTAGCACTTGTTCTAAATATAGGGCTTAACATTTTATTTTGAATTTGAGTGAGAATGGGTCCTTTGCAATTCTCTTACTGCTACTTTTGGACAGTTTATATTTTTTATGAGGCTGGATCACATCAAATGGCTCAGTGTAATTACTGCTTAACTGTAAAACTGAATGAGGAATTAGATGAGCATTCGAATGACAGAGTTCAACAACAACATTCAAAATGAAAAATAAACTCACTGGGGGAAGGAAAACAACAGCATGTGCAACCTATTTTATAATTCAGGACAGTCTTGAAGATTTCAGCTATTGCTTCAGCTTGGCAGAACAAAAGGCAGCAAAAGGCAGATTACCAGAACACCCCAGCTTTAGGGTTTGTATGAAGACAAGGTGATTTATTTTGTTGACTTTCTCTACTGAGATTTATGTTCTGATTTGTTGATTTATAATTGTGGTAATGGTTCCATAGGTCTAATGCAAAAAGTCTTTCATTTCCAGGTATCACTTTCAAGCTGTCATTTCACAACATGCAGTCCCTAACCACTTATCCCTGCCTCCCCACACTGTACCACCTCCACAGTTGTGTCAACACAACTGTTTGTGGAACTGCAATCTAAACTGGATCACTGAACTGATTTGGACTACAAATAACATGTGCTTTGGAGGGGACAGGGCCTGGGAATGAGCAACTGGGGGCAGAAAAGGGCCAGCTGAGATGGAGAGGAGGAAAAAGAACAGGAAACTAGTCTTACCACTGAATCTGAACTATTGTGAAACTGAATTCATACCCACTCATGGCCAGCCCAGCCATTCTTTTCACCTAGTATTAATCAAATTAGGCATATCGAATTCTTGTTCCCATTACATTTATTACAAACAAGAGGGTAAATTCCATTAAGAGTTTATGAACCATCAGTCAAGACTGCATTGATGCCATGTGCTGCTCCTGCTCTGCCAAACAAGTAGAGCAGTAGTACTCAGGGAGTGAGTTGTAGCCCTGATTTTAATCACTGCCACAGTGGTTTGATCGTTCACTCCCCAGCTCTGCACTGGCCTGTCACATCCTGCTTGTTAGGGCAAGTCTTGTATAAGAAGACTAACCTGAAGCAGTGTGGCTGCAGGTCACAGGGAGAACGCGCACTTCAGGCCAGTTACTAATTCCTATCCCACTTTTGTTATGCAATATCAAGAGACCTGACTGCCCTTCCTATGCTTTCAGAAGGCTTCAGTTTCAGAATCCAGAAACTGGACTGCCAAAACAAGTTATTCATATTTGAATGAATACTGAAAGTTGGAGAGGGGCTTTTTGCAAGGGCTTGGAGAGATAAGACAAAGGACAGTGGCTTTAAATTGAAGGAGAGTAGAATTAGATTAGATATTAAGAACAACTTCTTTACTCTGAGTGTGGTGAGGCACTGGAACTGGCTGCCCAGAGAAGCTGCAGACCCCCAACCCTGCCAATGCTCAAGGCCAGGCTGGATGGAGCTCTGAGCAACCTGGTCTGGTGGGGGACACCCCTGACCATGGCAGGGTTGTTGGAACTAGATGCTTTTTAAAGTCCCTTCCAACCCAAACCATTCCATGATTCCATTAATTTCACACAGAGAAATGTAAGCAACACAAACATACTTGCAGCCCTTTATATTTTGCTTAAAATAGATCTGGAACTAAAGGAATTCATGGGCTGAATTAGAAACTGATGCCATGAAAGGATGATTCCTTCTTTTAAAAATTACCCAGTGACCACCCAGTGTGATTACCCAGTGACCTGGAATAATAATTTAATGACATCAGTCTGTTAAGTAAACGATTTTACAACCAAACATTTGAGTGACCTACATGCAATCCCTTATTTATAGCACAAGTATCAACAGTATATAAAATTGTAATTGAACATACTAGATTATTTCTCATAGGTTGATCAAAGAACTGCTAAAATAATTGCTAATATGTCATCAGCTTGAATAATGATTTTGTCAGATTTAAAATATTATTTCATTATTTCTCATAAAGAACAATCGTATTCCAGTCACCCTTTCAATCCACATAAATAAAAAACTAAGACATTTTCTAACTTGTAGCAATGATACAGTGTAATAATTTGACTTTTGCTATCAAAATATCCTTGGGACTATGGGTAGAATCAAAGTGTCTCTCTTTAATAGAAAAAGATAAGATCTTATGTTCTCTTGAGAAGAAAATAAGTGCCAGAAAATTGGCATTTCTTACTTTCCAAGTAATTGTTATTTGACTAGCCGCAGACTCACAAGTAGTTATGGTTTGCAGTCTAGCCTGTTCTGTACTGGGATAGAACTAAATACAATCTGAGTTAAAATTTCAATCATGTTGAATGGAGAAAAAGAAGTCAAGATTTAGGATTTGTCTGAATGTCTGTCTGTGAACACTTCTGATAGTGGGTAATGTTTATGGGCAGACACATTCATATGCTCTTAATCCTTCTTAAACAAATGTTATTTTTTGACAAGGTTATGATTGTCACTGCCACAGACCAAATAGTGCCCCATGTATTATCTTTTGACAAAAGTGCTATGTAATTCCTCATGTATTTGGGCTCCCAGTGGAAGCATTTGACAGCAAATGACTCTCCAGAAATATTTAATTAAGCTTGAACTTACCAGGAGAGCTAGAGACATAACAGGTTTCCTTCTAGCACAGGATGCCACAGTTTGCAATTTTTTCCTCCTGTACTGAGGTGCACAAATGTGACTGTCCAACTCCTGCTTATTTACTCTGTTAATAAAAATCCTCACTTTCCTCATTCCAGTTTCACCCGCTTGCTAACAAACAGAAAAATAACAAAATCAGAATTTACAACAGAAAGATCACACTGCAATTTTTTTACACAGAAGTAATTGCCAAATTCTGATCAGATACAGCCTGTATCCTTTTGGAGGAATGAATCTACACCCTCAGCCTCAAAGAACAGTCACAGAAGGGAATGACAGCATTTGCCTGCCTGCAATGCCTCCACATTTTTATTAGATCTGAACAATTCTGTCATAATATAAAAGAAGATCCAGTTCTGTAAGGGTGCTCCTCTGTGTGAGGAGTTCAAAGACTATGATTTAACTGACTCATAAAAGTGGAATAAACAGAGCAGGATGATTTTCCAAATTCTGGAACAGGAAGACCTGCAGTGTCTAGAGTGACAAGTGATTTCTGGGCCATGGTTTCACACTACAAACAGTTGATCTGCAAGAGTTTTAGTTCGTGTTCAACCTCACAGTGTGGTGCCACACACAATTTTCCAGTAGTGCTGAGGGTATGTTTTCAGCCTCCTGCCACAGTACAAGACAACAGGATAAAAAGGGGGAAAGAGTATCTGAATACAGTTTTTTTCACTGAATACTTTATGCCATGAAAACACACGTTGTGTACCTGGTATGATATTCACATTAGGCAAATCAAAATAATGGAAAACACAAGTTCTTTTTAAAAATTCAGACCTTTAAATAACAGCTCAGAATAAACTGTTAAAGACTAACACATCAAAATTCATTAGTTGCAAAAAAAAAATTCCTAAAAGAAAAGAAATATCAAGATTATTCTTTATGGATTTTGGTCTGTCCTAAGCAAGAAATTGTGTTCTAATCGCCTTTTCTGATGTACAGATATCAGTTTCTTCTTGTAGGCATTAAAAACACTGTAGAAAAGTGATGAGTTCCATAAATAAAACAAAGAAATTAAAACTGCAGTACATTACTGGCAAGTCTGATCAGAGAGTTTTTAAAGCTGTAACTGAAGTCACTGCAGACAACAGCTGAAATTACTGAAAAATAAATTAATTACTGAAACAGATGGCAGAAATTATAGTCCCTTATACGTGGAAAAACAAAGTGAGAATTATTTGTTACCTAGAAGCAAAGTGAGAACTATTTGTTACCTAGAAGCTGTGGATTTAAGCCAGTTTTCCAGCAACTTCATAACTAACAAGATTTATACAAAGCATAGGATATCCTGGTTTCTAAATTTATAACTAGAAAAAAAAAAATGGCAGTACTGTCCAAACACATATATTTTACTTCAAAATTTAGCTCCAATGTAATACTACTGGTTTAGATTCAGTTTAAAAGTTATATTTAGCAACTCTAGCATACTGAATGGGGAGTACCATAAACCCCATTCCATTATCAGTGAGAAGCTGAACAGTTTTATTAGTTATTAAGAATAGTGCTCTCAGTTTCCCCAGCGTGAGTCATGAAGCCAAATAGGCAAATATGTAAGACAGCTTTTGATAAGAATAAAATACAATAAAATACAATAAAATAAAATAAAATAAAATAAAATAAAATGGATCATTTTGGTTACAAAAATCTCAGACCACTTTATGAAATGCTATGTTTTTTACTCCCATCAGCTTCAGTAAGTATTGAGTGTTGTCTGTATCTCAAAAATTAGGGCTTGTTTTGCTAAAAGTTAAGTGGACAATTTTTATAGTCAGATTACTGTATCTTGCTATAATTTTTAAAAATTGAATTGCAAGATACTAATAGGAATGCAGAAGAACAAAAGGAACAAGATGCTCAAGGACAAATTTCCTGTTTAATGTAAATGGGAGGAGTTTCTAGATTTCAAAGACTTCATATTAATCCATATCTGGTAAAGACTTAATTCTTTAAGTACACAGATGCAGACAAAACTTCAGTAAATTAATTTTTCTGCTGAGGGTCTACATACAGATTTCTGCTTATCTCATCCATTCCTACTCACAACAATCTGCATGTTCAGAACTTACCCACAGTGACAAGATTAGGGAAAACAAAGTCATAAATTGTCAAGAATCAGTGACCTGGAACTCTGGGAATGAAATTTTTCTTTCCATGTTTTGGAGCACTTGAGGCCTCACCTGTTTTGAGTATTTTTCCAGGCCTTTTCCTTTCAGAAAAGCAGCAGTTTGGCCATGGTCCCCTGGCAGCAGGAACGTGGTTACTGCAGGGCACAAAGAAGGCCCCAGAGACCAAAACTCTGTGCTCACTTCCCCACCACAAGGAATTGCCATCTGAAAGGTGCCAGATCCACAAAACTAGAAATTCAGGCAGACAGAGAGCCAGTAGAAAAGCACCTGGTTTCACACTGCCTTTTCAAATACATCTAGAAGGAGATGATGCCCTTGTATATCACCAAAGGCTGGCTCCTCACCAGTAAATCCTGTAGAAGAATGGCAACTGCCAGAAACAAAATTAGTCTGAAGAAGTGTGACACAGAGTAATGACAAGGACAGGCTGAACTGTTGAGAAATTAATTTATTTCAAAGTGTATGTGTTTCAGACATGAGGTCACTTCAGGAGGGCCTCAGGAGTAGGTTAACCAGGTAAGTAAATCCACTGGAGAAGGAGGGAGAGAAAGCTAAAATTACCTGAAATATGTGGTAAGCATTTATATTTTGTCTTCTCAAAATCTGGAGAAATAAAAAAGCTAGCAAGAGTCTGAGAGAAGTGACCCCAAACTTTTAGGATCAGATCTGTCTAACACTTTAATTTTATTTGGAGACTGCCCTATGCATTTTATGATGAAGGTTTGTGGCAAGCAGTTTAAATGTTTCCAAGGACCAGATGTAGACAACATCTCAGTCCTTCCTTACAAAATCTGTGAGTGGCATAATTTTACCTACTGTTGATTATCATTAAAAAATATTTTATTTTACAGAGAACTTATTGGACTACTTTCAATGGTCCTGAAATAAAACTGCAGTGGTGGGTCAAGGTCCTTGTCTTCAATAATGGTTCATGTGATAAAGTCTATCTCTACAAGGAAGTCAGACATATCTTCCCAAAATTTGTCCTCAAAATCACCTCCAAGCCTGCAGCTGACATACCAGGATTTTATTTGCTCCCTTTGGAGCTGAGCAGCAATTTTAACACCATTACTTATATTCTTAATAATTTTAAATAGCACTTCACTAAATTATTCTTTCAAAAATGTCTTAGCTATCCACTAGATTAAACCATCAGAGAAAGCTTTATCTCTCTTCTTCCTTCTTTGCTGAAAACCAACAATTATTAAGAGATAAAGTGAATTGTGATAAGCATTTCCACTTTGTGATATCAAAATTCCTCTTCACATTTGGTAGAAAACCTCATTACTTCATTTGGTCATTATGAGGTAGATTTTAAAAGGGAAAAATGGATACATTTGAGAAAATGCAAAACAAAATATGCCACTGAAATTCAGTTAAAAGATACCAGTGTCACACAAGGAGCTGGTAAGGGACATTTTACATTCTGCATGTGGTCATGTGGCATGTGTCAGCATCTTCCAGATTGCCCCCATCACATGAGAGGCATCGGATTCCACTGACATGGGAGCTACTGTTACAGCAAGCCTAAACCCAGAGTGGTTCTGCTCCCCCATTCATAGCAGTGGTTAAAGTGTTTGTGCCTATCTCGTGAGCTTTTTCTGGCCTAAAGACTCTTGCTATTTTACAGTGCAGGGTACATTGTGTGCTGTGCTCTGGAATATCTCCTATCTGTACTTTACACACAATTGAGACATGAATCATTCCACACTAAGTCAATTACTACATTACAGATTTTCCCTTGTCTATAGATTCTTTTCCATCCATGTTAGAACAGCTAAATCTTTGTCTCTACTTTTATCATACCTAAACCTTGCAGATATTTTGTCTTAGTTACCATATGTATTTTGTAGTAAACTGAGGTATAATAATAGTAATTCTTAAAAATTCTTTTAGCTTTTCTGAAAATTGATACTCCCTCTCCCCCTTAAAATATCCAGCTATTTAAGAGACTTCTGAACACATGATCTTCAAAGACTTTTGGCATTCAACAACAGCATTTGAATTCTGAAACAAAATCACCTTACAATGTCATCAATTATTGAGTATTGACATTCGTATCACACAGCCTTTTTCTGGAGCTTCAACAAACAGGCCCATCTATCTTTTGAACTCACAGGGGTTTTTTGCTATCTAGTTATAATAAATTATACAAAATTTTGGGACAATTGCTGAAACAATAAACCACGATAAACCACACAATTTGCAAAAAATCCTTATTTCCATGTCATTAATTGAAAAAAGTCAGTGGGCTGCTTTCCAGTGGTACTTACCACCTAACAGCACCCAGTTCCTCTGGACAGAGTGGAAAGTCCTTGCTTTAAAGTAAAAATATGACTTTAGATGGAAGACCTTCTCTGTACTAATTTTAAAAGACCTGGAAAAGGCAAATATATTACTGTGCACATACTTAGGTGTGTATATGTAACTTTTGTATTATATGATTTATTTATAAGTGATTTATATATAATTTTTATATAATATTATATATCACAATGTCATCATTGATGTGACTTGGGGAATTTGTGGACTATAACACAAATACAGACATCCTTGTAAGGCTGATAATGGAAGGAACGAGGAACACAAAAATGCTGTCTGTGCTTCTGTGTTAGTGATTTACAGCAAAGCACATCAGTGGTGTTCAGAGCAGCTTCCCTGCAGAGGTAACAAAGGTTGAAGAAACACAGAGGGCCCCACTCAGGGCCCCTCACAAGAAGGGTGAGCTGAAGGTCCTGCAGCAGCCACCTGCACTGTGTGTGCCACGGGCCACCAGCCTCGCTGTCCTCCTGGGCACTGCTGGAAGGCATTTCAATAATAATGCAGTTACCAGGCACAAGGCAATGTGGGTTCTCAAAGGGAAAGTCCTGTTTAACTTATTTGATATCTGCCTCTAATAAGCTCACTCATCTAGAGGATTAATGGAAGGTGGTGAATGTAGTTTATCCTGATTTTCTTAAGGCCTTTGATACTTTCCTTCACATCATCATCATTCTGTACAAGCTGTGCAGCTGTGGGATGGGTTCACAGTGTGCAGCATGAGGAGCTGGCTGAAGAGTAGGGCTGAAGGAGTTGCAGGGAATGAGGCCCCATCACTCTGCTGGTGACTGGTCACTTGCACTGACAGCCAGTCACGTTCAATGTATTTATCAACAATCTGGATTCAGGATTGAATGCACTGTTAGCAAGTTTGCTGATGATACCAAACTGGGAGGTGCTGTTGACTCCCTTGAGGGACAAGAGGAGGACTTACAGGAGATCTAGATAGACTGGATCATTGGACAATGATAATTAGGATTAACTTGAGCAAGTCTAAATGCTGTATTCTGCAAACAGGATTGGAAATGCCACACAAAGGTATGGATTTGAAGAAGACTGGCTGCAGACCAGCCCTGCAGAGAGAGATCTGGAGGTGCTGGTTGACAATGGTTTCAGTGGGAGTCATCAGGGAGCTTAGGCAGTCAAGTGAGCAAATCCCATTCTGGGTGCATCAAACACTGGTGATTATCCCACTGATCTCAGCACTGGTGGAGCCTCACCTGGAGTATATGTGTAGTTCTGAGCTCCACAATTTGAGGATGTGAATGTCCTCTAATGTGTCCAGTGGAGGACAACAAAGATGGTAAAAGGGCTGGAAAGAATGTCCAGTGAAGACTGGATGAGGACTTTGGATGGGTTTAGTTTGGGGAAAATGAAGATGACAGGTGACTCATTGCTCTCCACAGCTTCCTGAGGAGGGGGAGAGGGAGGTGCTGAGGTCTTCTACCTGGATTGGATGTGTGGGAAAGACTCAAAGCTGCATCAGGTTAGGTTCTGACTTAGTATTAGGAAGCATTTCTTTACCAAGAGGGTGGTCAAACTGTGGAACAGGTTTCCTAGAGAGGAGGTTGATGCCCCAAGCCTGTCAATGTCTAAGAGGCATTTGGACAATGCTCTTAATAACAGGGGTTAGTATTTGATCAGACCTGAATTTTTTAGGCAGTTGGACTGCAAGATCCTTTAGGTCCCTTCCAACTTAAATATTCTGTTCTAGTCTATCATATATGCTGTTCTGTTCTGTAGATGCAATGCAGATACACAGCTCTGGTACCACAGTAGATCTCAGACAAAACTCAGTTCTTCCACTTCGCATTGCACTATCTGCTGATAAGATGTATGGCAAGCATTAAAAAGAAAACTACCTTTAAAAAAAAAACACCAACTCTGAAACACATGTCCATCATTTGTGTAATAGATTTCAGGCATACTTATTTGTACATTCTCACAAAATGTAGCCTTATGATCTGTAAATAGCGTGGCCACTCCAGGTTTATTCCCAGAAAACATTTATTTCACAACATCATGTATATATGCATGCAGAAAACAGGCAGAGATTTAATGTATTACTTAGACAAATGTTGCAAATACCTAATCATTAAGTAAAGGTAGTCTCACGGTGATTTCAGTGGAAGTAAATTCTATGTACATAGCTCTTAAGCAGTCACTGACAAGCACATAGTAACCCACCATCCAAAGAAAGAATATGAATTTACACAACATTTTTCACCAATATGGAATATATTTTCTTATATTTCTTGCTTTTATAATCAAGAATTTTATGTCTTAGTTAAAGGGCCATAGTTCACATTCAAATATGGAGGTGCTTTGAAAATCAGCTGGTGAAAAAAAAAATGGTTTCTTTTATTTATTTCCTTCAGACAACAGAAGAGAATGCAAAGAAAAGTTTCTGCAACTTATTTTGCACCAGGTGGTGTGCATTTCTGCTGTGCATTCACCCACAAATCCCCTTATTTACATTTTTGTTGGTAAACAAATGAAAGATCACCAAGCTGTGATAGTTTCCAGTTCAAACAAACCAAACCCAAATTTCCGTATGAGATGTATGCGTGGCTTTCATGCAGGCTTTATCAGCAGGAGTTAACAAGGAGAGCCATGGTTTCCCCATGCAGAGCCAACATTCCACTCATACCAGCTGAGAGTAATGCCACTGAGGTTACAGACATCTCCTCTGATGTTTCCAGCTTCAATTAGAGACACGGTTGGCAGGCAGCAAAAGCCTAAGCAGTATAAAAGGCCCAGAAACTGATACAGGAGCCTAAATTAATAAAGGGTTTGGTTCCATTGTATTAACCCCTCAGTTTCACAGTGAATTCATGGAGCTCCCTGCTGCTGCAGTGACAGACTTCAGCAGCAAAACTGAGCAGATGCTCTTGGTGTAAAATGTGCATCTTCAAGTTTAAAATAAATTACATCATAGCGTAAAAATCAGGAATAGTCATGAGATACAGGCATGGATTTGTGTGGGAGCAGTGGGAAGATCATTTTGGCAGTAGGTTTTATCTATAACCCAACCACAAGGTGATGAAGATTAAATACATTGGTCAATAGCCATTGATGCAAGCCAAATACAGTATTGCTTAGAGAAAATATACACTTGGAGTGCTGACAACTGAACCCATCCTCAAGGCAGGCTGCATTTAGGGAGCACACCTGTGTACAGCATTATGCCACAACAGTAACTTGGCAAATGTAAATCCCTTTTCCTCTCCATGTCTGCACAGACTTGGAATCAAATATTCTCCTTGCAGTGAGCTCTGTGTACATGTTTTGTGTGTTGTTTTAATTTTAGTACTTGGCTGGTAGTAAGTTCCCAGCAGTAGTATTATAAACAAAATGAAAAGGCCACCTTCCATCTCAGACAAAAACAAAACAAAAATATCCCAAACAAAGAATATGAATTGAAATAAATTCTGCAGACCACGAAGATGCTATTTATATGAAATTACAAATGACTTGATGATTCAAAAGCCTACTCTCCTTAACTTCAAATAACAGGTGTATTAATATGTCAGAATACTAAGTAGACCTTCTAAATCTCTTGTCCTTATTTGAGAATGTTGACAGCAAAATTAGGAAAGAAAACAAAAATTCAGACTTCTGTAACTGTCATGATGTGCAAATGCCAGGAAGGACAGGACCAACTTGAAGTCACTGGATTTCTGAAATAGATAGAAGCTCCATCAAAATATCATAATTTAGATTTTAGAGAGAAAGGGTATTTAGAGAAAAGTATTTCTAGGACAGAGTGTAAGAGATTCTTTCAACCAGGAAAGGCAGTAGTAAGTGAGAAATGTTTTATTAAATTAAGAGTTTCTTCCCTGTTTCCTGTAGGAAGTGGAATCAGTGCCAGATCCCTGCCCCTGCTAATGTCCAACTGTAGAAGAAGCAAAATATCAATCAGCACTTTGGATTTCATGTAATGCCTAATGCCCTTTGGCCTCAAAAGAGATGCCAAAGGAGAGTATTTGTTTCTTCATTTTTGGGACAAACTTTGCCCTGTTCCTGCAGTTCTTGTCTCAGGCAAGGCTCTGGCAGCAGCACAATGTCAGCCATGCTCACCTGAGGGCTGAGAGCAGGGAGGTCAGAACAGCTCCTGTCCTTAGGGAATCAGGTCCCCTTTTGCTGACAGGACATGTGTGACAGGTAGAACATTTGCCTGGGCAAACAAAAATTTTCTTCCTGTCACTTAAGTACCAGCAGCCAGGTATTACCTTAATATCTGTGAAATACTCAGAATCAAAACAAGATTGATAACTTTTCTTTTTTTATATATAGGGGGAGGAATAAGGCTAGAAAAGGACTGCAGAAAGCTTTTATGCCTTAACTTCTAGCAAATAATTGGCAGCAAATGTCTAACAATTTATACGAGGGAGTAAAAGTATTCATTGTGTGTGTCTGTGTGTTGGCTTTGAACACCATGGTCGCCCTCCAGCCAAGGAGCTGTTTACATCTGCCAGGCAGCAGCCAGACACCAGCGGGGAGCTGGCAGAGCCCTCTGGGCTCTTTGTGCGAGTCCAGCCAGGGAGCAGAGCCAAGGCTCCAGCTCCAGCTCTCCCCAGCAGCCAGGAGCTCCTTTGGAGAGCTAAAAATCCCCTCCCTCCCTCCCTGCTGAGGTGCTGAGCCCAGGTTCAGGTGGATGCTGCTCCCCACCCGCACAGCCTCCTACATGGCTCCTGTGACATTGTCTGCTGGGGCTCTTGACAATATCTGATCGATTTCACTCAAAATTTTCAATGCCTCAAAGTTTCAGCCTGTGATTTTCTAGTTCTGGTATATTACTGCAGTCCTTATATGCAAAGCAAAATAAAATTATCAGAAGATTGTCTCGCACTTCTTTAAATCTCCAAGAAAATGTCTCTTGAGCTCAAATATGCTGTCAAATGATATTTTTACTGATCTGTTTATTTTATTCAGGTAAGGCCTCTGGAAGCAAGATATGAAAAATCATTTTTAGACTCACTAGGAAATGAGGTGAACAAAGGTGAGTTACAACTGAGATTTTCACAGATTTGAAAGGTGTTTTTATACTTAGAACCACAAAAAAAGAAGTTAGATTAGTTAGTTGTTAGAAGAAAAATGTAACATTTTAATAAGTTTTTTATATAGTGTTTCCAAACATAGCAGTCAAGAATTAAGAAAAAATTAATGAGGTTGGCTTAAAAATCAAATTTTACTTGTGATAAATTTGTAGTTCTTTGTATTTATGTCTATTTTAAAGCATTGGGCATTTTTAATAATGGTGATGGCTAGGAAACTTCTAATAAAAACTGGAGAATCTTCTATATCTAATGGAAATGTATAAAGAGAAACAAATTTGCAAAGCTCTGTAAACTGAAATATTATCTAAAGTTTTGGAATTTTGGAGTAAGTTGAGTACTAGAAATTTCTTTGTGATAAGAGATAATTTGGAGCCCTCATCATCAAAAATGTTGATGTTGGATTTCAAAGTCTAAAAAGTTTCATTTTGAAGGTTTGGGGGTTTTGCCTATAAAATAATGTAGAGCAGAGTACACTGCAGAAAGTGTTTAAGCTCCAACATGATTAATTAAAAAGTGCTGTGATTTATTTTTGTGACTAGCCTTAGTGATAAATTAGGTCTGGTGCATTTCAGAGCTCAGCACATGCTTTGTAAATGTGGTGAGTGAGAAGTTCTTGAGTGCTTCTCGTGGAAGCAGAGAAGTTCATCCTGCTCCTATGGAGTTTCTTATGTTCTAACTGCAGCAGGGAGGAAAATAGAGAAGGTCAAAAGCTCTGTGCCCTGAGGCATTTCTGGGGAGTGAAAACTGTGCTAGGAGTAAGCTCCTTCCAAGTTCCACAGGTTTCTGCACATTCACTTCTGAGAGGAAGTCTGCTGGAGTGCAGGAAAAATAAGTTTAAAACAGAAAATAAAACTCCTTGAGCTATCTGAATCTTTCATTAAGTAAGTGGATGAAAGATAATTTCGAAGTAGGTAGTGAATGACATTAGGAAATGGATAGATGGGAGCAGATGAGTGATGAGACAATGAGTAAGTGAGGAAGGAATGACTGGTAGGTGTGATTTGAAAGGGCATAGCCCAGAGCTATCTTACAGCCTTAACAGGACTCTCTAGGAAAAGGAAAAAGAAGCAGAAGAAGCACCTGAGTCGCCTGCATCATCAATTGTGTTCGAATATTTCACTGGTTTTTTTCTTACTTTTCTTCTTGGTTTTTGGGGGAGCTTGTTTGTTTTGTTTAGTTTTAGTGTCAGCATCTTTGATGCAATGATTGTACCAATTAAGCCTCTGGAATACACTGCCAGCCCCAATTCCGGTCCAACTAGGATTTACCTACTTGCTTGTGTGGGAACTCATAATCTCTGCATGGAGCTTCTAGATACACACATGGACACCTCCAGCTCCCATAAAGTTACAACACAATTTCTAAGAAGGCTCAGACTTGTGCTCCCTGGCCAGTTGAGCTGGGATAGCTGAGGCAGCACTCACAACTACCCCATCCACCTCCCAGCAGTGGCTGAGCAGGACAGAGGTCTGAATTACCTCTGTTTGCAATTGGTCCTACAGCCATAAACAGAAACTGGTGGGCACCAGTGGGAGCATGTGAATGCTAATCATACAGTTATATATCATGCTGGAAATTTTATTTTATGTCAAAACCATTTAAACTTCTTTGTTATTATGGTTGAACTTTGAGCAGTGTGCAGCTGGGACAATGGCCACTTCCCAGCTAAATCTATTTCTATATGCAAGTCAAAGCCAAGATTTAAACAGTCTTCAGCCGAAGTCAATATACTGAAATCTTAATAAGTTTCAGGCTATTTTGTGACTGAGAGACTCTTGCATATTACTACAGATGGTAACAACCACTTTAAAATGGTTTTGAGTTTTTAAAATATCCTCTGAAACATAATTCTGTGGGACTGGTAGTGCAAATAATCCATGTTTATCAAACTTTCCCATAAGAAATCTGACTTTAATTTCCGGCATCATTTACCTGTAGTATTACTTACTTAGGACTGTAAAGAAGTGCATCAGAAAAACATTCAAAAACAGTGTAGCACACTGAAAATGTCCAGTTCTTTCAGTGTTTTCCAAAGTACTGAAAAGTATGGTTTTTGTCTTGGCCTTGTTGTTCTTCTGTACTGTTGACAACCTGAAGTAGAGTGTAACCTCCTTTATAGCTGTAAAGCTTACACAAAAATATCTAAAGCACCCAAACGACCCAGAAATTCCACTGTCAAAGGTAACACCTGTCCCTTTTGCATGTAGGTCTACTTTAAAGAGATTTAAGACTTCAGGCCTTCAGAGAATAAGATTTCTATATAAATGTGGGCAATGAAGCATAATGAATTTGAAAACAGAAGGAGGCTAACATTTAGTTAAAAGCACTTTCGGATAAGACTGCTTGTTTCTTGATGCCCATGACAAGCTCTGTAGTTTGGCATGCCTCCTTCTGTTGCTGCTTGGAAGATTTCCCTAGGTGAAGTGGAACCTGGTGAATGATTACACAGGGTTACAGAAATCACTGCCCACAGAATGTTGCTTCAAGTACTTAAGCAAGAGAGAAGTCACAAAGTTTTTATTTCATTCCCATCTTTTTCACCCCATCTTCTTCTTCCCATCTCGCAGAGAAGGGAGATACATTGAAGGGAAAGAGCCTTTGTCAGAACAAAGGGAGAAGAAAGAAGGACACCTACTCAGCTACTCTTGAGGGGAAAAAAGGGTTAACTGTTTTCTGAACTGAACACCGGATAAAGCAGTGAGTTATGATGTACATGAGTATTGTATGTCACAACATCAGAGAGGAAAAGAGATTTTAAAATTACGACAATATGTGAATGAATAAAAAACATTTGCTATTCAGGACAGAAGTTAACATGAGATGCTTGCAAATTCTGAAAATAAAGATTTAAATAGAATCTGACAAAAATAAACGCCAAACACAACAGTGTAAACTGCTAGTGTTGCAAGTTTTGGACTATCATAAAGCTTTATAAAGGACTGGACAATAATACTGCACAGAAGTAAAATGAGGATGAAATGACAGCTGCTTCAGTTCCATTGCTTGTTCAGTGGTCTTCACTAAGAGTGACTACAGACCTCTCTGCAGAAAAGTAGAGAGAAAAACAGGGGGAGTTATTTTCTTCACATTGGCCAGCAGTGAAGTTAAAATCCTTAAAGCTCTAATTTTTTTTTATTTCTATGACCTCATTACCTCACCAATGCCTATAGTAGAGAGTACTGTGTAAAGCATATTTTCTGTCTAGAAACAGCACTGTTACTCAGGTAAGGTGATCTTGTAAGAAAGCCAGTCTGGCAGTCATCCTATTGCTAAGCATCCCATGAAAGCAAATAGAAACCCACAACTCACCAGAAAAAAAATAAAAATCCATTCTGCTGCTTATGCTCTGCTATGTCTATAAGTAAGAGAAGGGAATACGAAATAATTCTCCTTGTGACGCACAGCTCAATGGGGCTGGAGTGCCACAATGTGCTCTTGAGTCACAACTGACAGGGTGCCAGCCTTGCATTGGTTAGAGCAAACAGAGCTCAGCTTTAGATTTCCGTGCTGTTACACAACTGTGCTAGTACTTAAAGAACTGCTTGTACTCAAACAATAAAGGCCATCTATTTTCCTGTTACTGTGCTGATATAATTGTCCCTACCACAGGCACATTTTCATACATACACATACATATTTAAATGCACACATACATTGCAGCATTTTAACTGCTCACTGCTTGGCCTTCAAGGATCTTCCCTTATTTTTACAGAAGTTTGAGACTTGAGGCTGCTACAACTAGTGAAGGAAGAGGTGATCTTGTAGTCCAGCTAATGATGTGATTCAATTCTCTACCAATCTCAGCAGTTAGCAGGATCCACACAGTGAGGTGTCAGAAAGCAAGAGCCATATTTGCTGCTGCTGTTTTCTGAAGGGGTGGTGCCATTATAACTCCTTATAACTCACTTCCATTGATCAGTCATTAGCAGAGTCATTGCACTTAGCAGGTCTCTATTGGCTTTGTGGGAGATGCCCACTGATAGCACAGTGTACAGAGAAAATACCTGCAGTAACACTGTTTGGAGAACTGTTAGCAAACACATTACTGCTGAGAGTAAGTTGGGTTACAGGTTCCATTGGACACTGGGTTACCTTACAGTCTAGAAATGACAGATCCTAGGGTCTGTCTCCAGGAAATCCCAGGAAATGGTGGTGCCTAGGTGTCAGCAGTGCAGTCAGAAGGCAGGACAAATGGACAGAGCTCCCTGAAACCCAGGGAGGGCTGGCCATGGGAGAGCATTTAGATGCTGCAGCAATCAGCTTACTTCCTTTCAGAGCCTGAATGAAGATAGCAGTACTATTCTAGTTTAGTTTATCAGAGCAAATCATATGACCAATGAATAATCATTCAAGTATTTATCACTTCAGCATAATTTCTGCATACTATTATTGGGGTTGCACCTTCACTAGTGTGGCTTAGGCACGATTGGCTCTGACACTTGGGGAGCATCTTTCAGCAAAGAGCTTAAAGAGCTTGAGAGCCTTAATGCTGACAACAGGTGAGGCTGCTGCTGGCTTGGAAGCAAGCAGAGGAACAAGGCACAACAGCTGTGAGAGAAAGCAGAAGCAACACAATTTGATATCATCTCCAGACTGCCCCTCGTGGTCATCCCTGCAGACCAAGGGCTCTTCATCCCCCATGGAGGGGAAGGGAAGAAGGCTGGTGGAAAGGACTCTGGGTAAAGGGCCTGAGCTAGACTGCCCTGAGGCATGTGCTGCTCTGGCAGTGATGTGATACTGCTTGTACAGCACCTGCAAAAGTACTCCTCAGGTGGCTGTGCTCCAGCTTCCCACATTACCATGTGTTCCCCCTTGCAAGCTGCACAAACACTTGTGACATCTCCTTTCCTCAAGGAATCCTAGGAAGTTTGTTCCTCACCTACTCCAACAGCATTGAAGGGAAGAGATAAAGCAAATTCAAAGGTAATCAAATGATGGTATGTCTTGAGCATCCCAAGCTCATATTTGTCCTTTTTCTTTTCAATGCAAGTGCTGGTAGGCAGAATTTCTGAGATGATTGTGTCATGGAACTTTTCCCCTGCTTCAGCTTTTGATGTAGTTAAACTTTCACCTGATTTTTGTTATGACATACCTGCTTGGGGACAGTTAATGCTGGGAAAATCCTGCTATCATACCAGTATTTCTGGATTTCTCTACAGCCTTTCCATCAGCACAGTTGACTCTCCCATTTCATTTTTATGTGTTTGTCTAGGCAAGTGAACTGCAATCATTTCTACAGTCCAACTCCTCCCCTAGCCTTTCCCACCAGTTGCTTGGGCCTCAGGCTAAGAAGACTTTTCTCCTACCAAATGTGTGTGAGGGTACGGGGCAAAAAGGTCTATCCTTTCTCAGCTCCCTAAGCCAAGTTGTGATTCTGTCAGATTATTTTAGTGGTTTTTTTTCTTCAGAATTTGTTGCTACTGGTCTCCACAAAGACCACAATCTACCTTTCCTTCACCACACTGCAGAGGGGGAAGCAGGGGCTACCACAGAAGGACTGCAGACAAGTATGAAATATGAAATACAGACAGAAGAATTACTCTTTGGCCTATTGTTGAAGGCACAAGAGAGTATCTGTAGATTCTGTATCTTCCTACCTTCAGTTTAATGTTTTAAATAAAATAGCCATGTGTTGACACATAGAAATTGTACTGGAAATGGGAACAAAGCACTCCATGCTTTCAGGTCAAGGCAGTGCCTAAATGGCAATCTAAAATTGCAGGCTTAGTCATATACATTTGAATTTTTGGAAGTTCTGTCTCACATCTTAACCCGACTTTTGATAGTGCCTCCTTGTGACTCCTATCATAGAGCAGTAAACAATGTTTACTGTTGACCAGTTTTGTGAAAGTGTAACAATGATTAGCACAGCAACTTTGAGATAACAGTAAGACCCACTTATTGTTGTAAGAGACAGGTTAGATAAAAAATAGCAATTAATACCTCTGTCTTCCAGCCCCCTTTCACCATCTGTCTGGGAAATCCTTAATTCCTAGGTACAATCTCAGTCTTTTTGTCTACTATTACTGATGTATCATCCCCACAGGAGGAATTTAACACCAAATTCTACCTAATTCTCATCAGAATGGAGTCTTCTCTACTAGATAATCTCATGTCTCATCAATTTGGGTCACATTCAGACAGCTGTTTAGAAGTTCATGCTCTCAAAGTGCCATGCGGCCAGAGGGTTATCTTTTCCCTTCAAGAGCTCCCTACCTCGAGACAGAGCAGGACCAAAGTCTTCTGGCATGATTTAAAGGTCAGAAATTGTCAGCCCTGTGTTGTACCCAGATAATGTTTTGCCTGGACAAGCCAACATGATGCATGTAGAGGGCAGCGCCGTGGTTACTCTCCTACTTCAGGCTACAGCTGGCATTTGCATTCATTAGTTGGAAAGGAGCCAATTATTTAGTTACTCAGTTGTCATTGTGTGTGTCCACAGGGCCTCTCACAGAGCAGCAGCACCTACAACATGTGACACATGGTGACCCAGGACACCCCCTTCACAGGGCCACATGCATAGGTCAGGTGTACGACCCTGCCCCCTGGACCACAGCCACCCTCACTGACCCAGTCCATGGTGTCTCACAGCCAGGCTGGACCACAGCCACCATCACTGACCCAGTCCATGGTGTCTCACAGCCAGGCTGGACCACAGCCACCCTCACTGACCCAGTCCATGGTGTCTCACAGCCAGGCTGGACCACAGCCACCATCACTGACCCAGTCCATGGTGTCTCACAGCCAGGCTGGACCACAGCCACCATCACTGACCCAGTCCATGGTGTCTCACAGCCAGGCTGGACCACAGCCACCATCACTGACCCAGTCCATGGTGTCTCACAGCCAGGCTGGACCACAGCCACCCTCACTGACCCAGTCCATGGTGTCTCACAGCCATGGCAGTAGCTCCGCAGCCTGTGCGCACATTCCTGGGCACTCTGCTCAAGCTTGTGGTCAGCATACATGCCACAAGATATGGCATGTACACTTCCTGCTGTTCAGGGTATGTATGTGTAGATTTAAAATAAAGTCATCTATAAGTGTTTGTGTGTGTTTGCCTGGGGATAGCTCTGTGCAGAACCAGGATTCAGTCCTTGGGCAAAAGTAAGAGAAGCACTGTCCTATGGGCATTTTAAAAAATATGACTCTTAATAAAGTGGTGATGATTCTATTTTTAATTTGGCTTTTGTATCTGCTCAGTAACGATTTTTCATAATGATTTATTGGCCCTGGCTTTTTACTGTGGTCTTCCTGCTAACACTTTAGGAACAATAAAAAGCCTTGGTCCTAAAATATAGTGGCTTATAGATGTCTTCTGGAGAGAAATATCTAAAAGTGTCATGGGTTAGCCAGATTTTTTGGTTGTCTCATTTCTGCTTGGCTCAAGGCTTACTTATTCGACATTTTCACATTCATATCCCTGGCACTGGAAGAGCTATACATTCAAAAATTTGGCACATGCACAAAGATGTGCACCGACATTCACAAAACATTTCCTAAGGTTGTAGCTGCTTGAATTTCAGCTCCTTAATTAGCCAGATGCCTTTGAGAAGACATTTTCAGGGTTCTTTTCACAGCTGACTGTTCTATCTTAAAGGCTTCTCTGAAGATTAGATTTACAGTGGGGCTGGACCTGATATATCCATGTATTTCTAGACTGGTTTTCATTAAAATATTTGGCCTGGTTGAAGAAGATGGATTCATAATCAACAGTCATTTTTGATGCAAAAATTAGGTGTGAAGTAAAGCCAGCACAAGCCAGAACACGTTGGCCTTACATGTGAGTAGTCAGCCTGACACTATCAAAAAGCAATGTTCTTAGTGTGTGAGTGGGGATAATCATAAGGTCTGCCCTGTCTCTGAGGCATTGTCCTCAGGGTGCTTGTTCCGCATGGCAGGAATGCAGAATTTCTTGGAGACAAATGCAGAAGCCTTCCCCCATCCTGACAACCTTAAAAGGTTTTGTCTAGACAAGAGAACATTTTTGGCATAATTATCCTCTTGCATTTGAATTTTGCATGCAAATAATTAGAACTGTGGTGCTATAATTTCAAGCCGGCCATGCTACTTGTAGAGACCTGAACCAAATTCTGAGAGGCCTTTGGGAAAAGAAACTAGAATATTGAGAAGTTAGCACAGTGTATTATAAGAAAAAAAAAGTTAAAGCTAACATAATTTTGAATACAACACTAATTAATATATATACTGAAAGGTGCTGAAGGAATATGAACCTGTTTCACAACTGTGCCTTTGGACTGATTGACAGCCACTGGATATACCCACACACACACACACACTCATCTTTGATTTGGAAATTATTCATTACCACCTTTAACTGCAGAAAGTTTTCTATACTTACATAAAGCAGTGGAAAGCTCCAACAAAATAGAAGGAAGATGGGTTGCTATTGCCAATCTGCCTTTTGTTTCCCATTGTACCCCACGTGTCGTACAACTGTGTGAGGCTCCAAACAAGGCTCCCAAAGTGGAGTGAGGAATTAATACAGATTTAAAAGGTGTGGTCTTTAGGAGTGTTTTTCTGGGTTACCAGTTTCCCATCTTGGTTCATCGTGCAGCTGTACAATGGGAGAGCATACGGATGGGGAGATACAACATGGGAACACACTCTGTCACAAAAATAAACCTTCAACTAAATGGGGCCATAGTCAATTTATCATTCAAGCAAGTAAACTGGTCCATTACATTGGATGTGCTGTACTCAAATTATTAAAAAGCCTTATCTCCATAGTAAATATGCAAACTGGGAACTCAAACTCAATTTATTTTTTACTTGCTACAAAAATATCTGACATAACCATCTAGCTTTGTAGATGCGCTTGTAGCAACCTCACACACTCTAAATGGCTTTACAAATGTAGAAATCTATGACTTTTTAGAGAAGTTACTGACAGCAGAATAATATGAGTAATCAAAATCTTCACACTCTCCATACTTCCTTGCTATTCCAATATTACCGAATGACTCCTCTATAAAGAGAGCCTAATTTGGAACAGAAATTATTTCTTTTTGGGATATTTACCCTGCTTTTTGAGTGGAGTAATTATTCTGGAACATGCTCATTTACATTTGGATGAGTGCCTGAAGAATGGCTTAGCAGAATAATTAGTTTGAAAGAGTTATTCTGATCCATTTCTGCATCTGAGGCCTTGCAGACCATATGTGTCACCAAAGGCAGACCAGAACTCCACAAAGTGCTAACTGAGGCCTTTTACTTGAAAGACTTCAACACCATTTGATGTAATATTTAGAATTAATTATTTGTAATGAAGAAATAGCATTATCACACTTTTAGGACATTGTTTATAAGCCATTCAAGCACAGTATATAATCATTAAGCACCTAGCCAAGGAATTTCAGTGCAATACAGAGGAATGTATTTGCCTATAGTATGTCATTAGCACCTTTATGTTCCCCATGCTTTATGCCATGGCACAATCGGTATCTGCTGCTAAACTAAAATTCAGAAGAAAGATTAGGCTGGGCCTTGGGTGTCAGCCCTTTTACTGTGCAAAAACTGTGGCCTGGGTGTGAGGGTTTTATTGAGCTGGTCAACAAGCTGAGTGATAACTCCAGACCAAGTTCTTTTCTCCCTCACATCACCCACAGGAGGCCTGGCCAAAAGACCACAGTGGAGATCTCCACCAGCACAGCACCAAGGGTGAGGGACTGTCTGGGGTGAGTAATGCTCCCTGGCAGCCTGTCACTCACTGTATCATCACAGTCTTATATCTGTCAAGGAACAAGAACAGTTGGATGATTCCTAGCTTATTTGTGCTGTTGGAAATTGTTAAGACTTTGTATACAGTACATCTCTTTATTGCTAACATGGCTCATATAATTTCTTCCCACTGGAAAATAAAAACCACAAAAAAAACCTCAACAAAACAACAAGATAACATATGCTAAGAGCAAAAATCTCCTAGGAGATGTTGTGGAAAGCTCCTCTTTCCATTGGGATGAAAGAAATGCTAGTCCTACAGGAATAGTTGGGGGCGCTGCCCCAAAGAGTATGCTTACCAGAAGTTCAGGATTTATCCCAGTAGGAAGGAGAAATCAGAACCTATTCATTAGTTGCTCCATAATAGATTTAAAAATATAAACTTGCAAGGTCACTTACATAAAGCCTGCAGTACCATATGCTCAACACATTCCAGAACACCAAACACATGAATCACTGCAGTTATATTCATAAAAATACTCTTCTACTCCCCCAGCACATCACACAACGATGTAGCTATAGGAACTTTGTTTCAGGTGGCAGCTGATTTAAGAGGTTCCTACATTTGCTGCTTATTCTTGCCCCATAGTTCTAACCTATCACTTCCTCAGCTGTGCTGGTTTAATTCTATAGCGGTGAGCTAGCCACCAAACTGGGTTTAAAAACCTAAAACAACAAAGAAAACCCCACTAATATATAAAGCTTTCTGAAAATAACTCTTAGGTTATTTCAGTGATGTAACTGTTGCTTCAGCACGGCCAAGGGGGCATTTCAGCAATAATGGTGAGCAGCCAAAGGTGGGGAAAGGAAGAATTCTTAAACCAGCTTTGCAACCTGAGCCAACGGATTGATCAAGCTAGATTCTTAAAGAACAGTGAGAGAAGGGACACAACTGAGCATGCCACCAGAAAGTGTCCTTCTCAGAAACATTTGCATGTTTTTTTAAACAGTGGAGGATATCAGTAGCTGTATGAGGATGTCTGTATAACAGTGACAAACCTATGAATGCCCCAAGTCATTCATGGGAGAGATACATTGGTTGGTTTGGGGCTTGCATGCAAGGGTCTATAGTGACCCTTTAATTATTAGACCTCCTGAAAATTCTTTTCAAAATATGCATAACAATGAAAATATTAATGCTGAATATTATCAAAACAAGTTTTATGAAGTCAGGCTTTTTTAATCTGGACTTTACTGAAACGCAATTTTACCCCAGCCCTTTTTGAAAGCTTACTGTGCATATTTTTCTCTGTGTATACATTTATAGATGTATAGTTATAAACGGCATGAATCCTCATCTAGGGTTGCATTGTTTGCACAAGCATTCAGACTCAGTAAGCCTGTGGGGTTTTTTCTCACTTTCACTGGAGTTAGACAAGAAAGCCTCAGTGGAACTGACAGAATAAGCCATTCTTAAACAAACAGTGGTGAAAGATGAAGCAAAACCTCCACACCGTGTATTTAAATAATACAGTTGGCAGAAGAATTTCCAATTTAACTGACTTACTAATCAATACATAAGAAGTTTCAGTTTTTCCATAAAAAGAATTCCATTTGTTTAAAGAAGTTCAGTGTTGTGAACACTGAATGCTAGAATAGATGAGAGGGTATGGAAGATGGAATGTAACGTGACCAGTGTGTTTGCTAGAAGCTTCTTCAAGAAGATGATACTTCTTCAAAGAGAAAAACAGAAAAAAATCAGTACTCTTCTGTATGTTTTAAGCCTCTTGGCTCATCAGTGCATTTTGTTTTACAAAAGTAGGAATGCAAAAAACACTCTCCTCTGAGAGATAGTAAGCTAAAACATCCACAAATCAAAATCTGCTGTAACTTACTTTTCACTGAAAAATAGTTTTTTTGGGCACTATTGCTTTTAGAAATAAACAGCAGGAATTATGGGAATTAATTATTTTCTTTTCCTACCATTTGATGGAAAGGCTAGCAGTTGGTGTCTTGAGAACTGTTGCACCTAGAACAGAAACTTGGTCATCGATACAAGGGCCTTCTTCTGTTATAAGAAGGTATTAATCCACAAAGTGAGCTCACAAGAAGTCACATTTCAGTAAAGAGATGCTGTTTCCCCATGGGCAGCATTATGGTCTCTGGTTTACTGAGGGGGATGGCATGGCTGAGGATGGCTGGTGTGATTAGACTCCACTCCCTGCCCTGCTGCTTCCAAGGACTGTTTGCTCATCCATGTGAGAGTGCAAAGAGCATGTCTTACTGCTGTCTGCAGCTGCTCCATGGCAGAGAATAAGCACTGCTCTGTTTGTACAAGGGAGCTGTCACTAGCTTTGAACTGTCTGAGAAGTTTCGGCAGTACTCTGAGGGACTTCAGCACCAAAGGTGGGCTCAAACTGAAGGTGCTCACTGAGCATCAGAGTTGAAATTGCTTATTTAGATCTCCTCACTTATGCCTCTCTTTCCTAGTTAGTTACAGCTCAGAAAGGTCCCACTCATGTCTCTTGTCATTGTCCTTTTCTCTCTCCAGGACTCTTAACTGCTGAATTGTGGACATAGTGAGTTTTTTCAGTGGTCTTACATGCACGCACCCAGTGTGAAAACAACTATATAACGAGAGAAGGAAAGAAAGCTCATTTACCTGTAGGCACTCTACCATCATCTCTCTCTTCAGCCTCAGAGCCCATTCCCATTTGGTCTTGTACCTTCTGTTTTCCATTCTTACAAATAAAGCAGTAGGCTGGGCTGTTATTATCCTGGCTGCCTCCAAGTCCCCTTCTCTGGCCACAGCAAGAGGCACCGACATCTGTAAACAGTGGGCTGCAGAGATGGCTTTGACTTATCATTATTGATGCCTTAAGTTTTTAGCTTTCATGTTTTTTCATACCCTGTACTGCATTAGTGTATAACTCTGGATTCCATATAGTGTGTTAAACAGCTCTCTTCACATTTTGGTCAGACAAAACAATCCTTCCAGGCTTAAGAACCAAGAACACCCACTGCCCCAGGTCTGAAAAGTATAAACAAAAGTGAATTGGGGAGATGAAAGCAAACCAGGGGACTATGACTCCATTACCTGATATCACAGTGGAGGATGCAATTAGCATCAGAGAAGACTTCAAGCATCAGACCTTTATTGTCCTTCAGTGCAATCTATTATACCCCTCGTGTTGATGCAGTGCACCTGTGTGCCCTCTGCTCCCTTTGGTGGTTGGTCAGTGCCCCTGGCCCTCCATGGCTCATTGCTGTCAGTGCTGCTCACCTGCTGCTCACAGCTGTGGCCCATTGGGGATGAGGCTCAGCCACTGCCCCACTCCCAATTACCACAAACTGTGTGCCTACAACCTGAGGCTGTAATTGGACAATTAACCCCTGATATGGAAACAGACCAAACTTAGATCTGTCTGAAAAACCTGTGAGCATCATTCATCCTGGGTGTAGCCTCTGGGAGGCTTTTGACTGCCCAAGGTGTATCAACTGAAAGCCTTTAATAAATAACCACTTTAGTCTCTTAACTCTGTCTAGCCTCTGTTCTAGGTATCCACTCCAAGGCATCATTATGATAACATCTTCCTCAGTGCTACTTCCCAACTTGACTTCTGCTTTGTCTATTGCATCAGTCACTAAGCCTTCATTTGCAAATCCTCTAACTTTTCCTCGGGGTTGGAGCTCCAGCAACGCATAACACTGAATTTCATATTTGGGAGAGCAAATGAAAAGTTATAGTTAAACTAGGATGTATAAATGTTAAATTAGGATGGAAATGCATAGGTGGAGTGGAATAACCAAACAGGAATGGAAAAGTTTCTGAGAAAGATTAATTGTACTATTACTTTCTAACGTGTTACATTTTCTCACTGGGTTTTGAGACTTATGCAGATTGCAGGTGGGAGGAGGGCAGGCAGGGATGAAAGGCTTTTATAAAAATGTCTGTGCTACTTAAACTCACAAGTACTTTCCTTGACTCTGAGAAAGCCACTGACTGTGCTGCATGTGACCCCAGGAGGGATATAGCACTACACAGTGGCAGTAAGCCTCAGACATAACACTCTCCTTGAAATACTGTCCACTTACATCCTGTTCTGACTTTAAAAGCTAAACGTTACATTCCTTTTAGCAAAAAAGCTTATAACTGAGACAAAGAGGACAACTGCATCTTCCAATTTTTTCAAATTTTATGTATGTATGTGCAAATTTCTGTATTTATTATGCACCCATGCAGAAACCTGACACAGCAATAATTTTGTACATAGCACTTCTGAGCTATGCTTGATGTAGTGTTGCATTTGGCTATAATTCAAGATGTGACTTGATATTTATATGCTATTTTACATTGAAATATGATTGCATGCTTTTAGATTTACAAAACTCTAGTCTTGCCAGGAAATTCTTGCCTGTAAAGCTATTTTAGGACTTTATCAGTTAAAAGGCTTATGAGCTAAATTTCATCCTCACATTGACTTAAATGGATATTGCATATGCATATTCACAGGCAAACTTTGGCCTTAACTTCAATTTAATTGTTTAGCTAGGTTAGAAATACATACTTAAAAATGCAGGGTGATTAATAAGACTGGTAACAGTTTGAGAACTCCTAACATTTCTCTGATGCTTGGAAAAAGGTCTAAATTTCTTTTGCTGACATATTACACAAACACTATCTTAAATCCCCATGTGTGTTCTATTTGTCACAAATATAGATGATTTAAAAGTTTTAATGAAAAACTGCCTTCAAAAAAAACCCCTTTCATGTAGCATATTTCCTTCTTTTACTTTTTTTTTAGGGATCAGTTAAACAGCTGAAACTGAATATTTTGTTGGGAATCGAGTGCTCTTAGTGTTGCATTGAAAATGTGAAATATACCCTATTTTATTTATTTTTCCCCTCAGAGAAGTTTTTACAGCTCCTTAGTAAAATTCTGTGGAAAATATTTGCTGTTTCCTAGCTGACCTGGAGAGCAGAGCCAGAAGAGTGCAACACTTGGTCAGTAGCAGCTCCTGGCAGCCATTACATAGTTAGCAGCCCATTGGAATCCCCAAGGAATCCAAGCCTTAACAGAGGAGAATAAATATGTTTCCAACCCTAACCACTTCAGAAAACACTGCATATATGAACTGGAAGCAAATCCATGCATTGTTCCTTTACTGACTGTGCAGACAGCCTGAAATAAAGCCTGCAGAGATGAGGGTGACTAGACCACAGTAGGCCACCAACTCAAAATCCTAATGCCATCATTCAAGTCTTCATCAAATGAATCATAACTGCTTATCATTTAGCAGCATCATTCCACTAATGTGCACATATTATGATCCTCAACCAAATGTCAGTCTTCTCTGTGTGAAGACTGCCAGAACCTCCCCCAAACTTGAAAAACATAACACATTGATTTTTGTGTCACTTAGAAGTCAAGTCACAGAGGCCTTGTTGCATAAACTGCTAATTAACACCAAACAAAAGGCTAGTCTCTGCCCTAAGAAACTTGCAGATTAATTATGACTGGAGTCAGCATGTAAATACCAACAGAAAATAAATGAACATAAGGGTTCACTTAGGATTTCTCCAGGAAGCAGGTTTAAGACAGTCCCATATTCTTTCATCTCAGCTGCTCCTTCGTAGGATCAAAGAAATGTTCCCATTTAAAAAAATACCACCACTACTGTTAGGGCAGGACTGGGGGGATATTAGCTTGGATCTTTTCACTTTTCAGGTCTGAAGTGTAACCCTGAAGAGGGTTGGGTCAGCAAACCTGACGGGATGGCAAACAGTGTCCCACAGGCAGTTGGTGCTTCAGCCTGAGACTTGTTGGTGCAAAGGAGCTGCTGCCTTTGGTATTGCAACAGGGCACAGCTGCCAAAGAAGACAGCAGCACAGCAGGGTCACAAGGGGCAGCCCAATAAGCAGCAGTGTCAGTGTGCCAGCTCCAGGGAAGAGTTTCACCACCATTATAGTGTCCTAGTGCAGTGAAACAGCAGCACTGAAAGCACTTACTACTTGTTTGAAGCATAACAGGTGAAGGTCAGAGTCTTTGACAAAGGAGAGGTGGGAGTCAACATTGCTTTACTACATGAGGCTCAAGAGGAAGACAATTGGACCAGTCTAGAAGCCAAACCCTGATCAGTTAAGTACTGACTGCATACTAGCCACTGTCAGTACAATATCTTGGGATGGTAGAGTGAAATGGGCAAGAGCTGGAATTCAGTGTTTTTTCATCTTAAAGCAATGAATGTGCATTTGTTTGAACCCTTCAGAGGGAAGGAGCAAAAGAAGTCAAACAAAAGTATTTTCCATGTTTTGCAGCAGAACAGGACAAATGTCATCAATGCGCTATATGGCAAACTGCACCTGTATTACAGGGTCCAAGCTATGGGACAGGATCTCTGCTCTTTTATTGTGCCATAGATAAAGGAGCAGCACTGTCCTCTCATTATAACATGCCTGACTTAAGGGATAGTTGTTATCACAGTGACATTTTCTTGTAGACTTTATACATACAGTAGCTGTTATAAAAAGTAGAAAGAACTCCTCTCTGAGTTATCTATACACACCAACTGGGCTTTGCTGAATTCCCTGTGTAATTGTTATGCTTTGTTCAGCTTATAAAAAAACCTCTACAGACCAATATGAATTTATGACACGTCAGCTTTAAACTTGTTTGTAAAAGTCTAAAGACAGGAGTTGAATTCCCTGGATTAAAATTAATTTTAAATGTTTTAATGGGGTGAGCTCTCTTATTGAAGACTGATATGCCTGCAGGCTTTATAAAACACCAGCAGTCTAGGATGCAGAGATATTTTCTGAGCCAGGTTGCTAAAGGATATCACACACCAGTGGCAGTTACCATCCTCCCTTTTGTGGTCACATACAATGCCATAAAAAGGCCCCAGACTTCCTTATTTAATTGCCTGGTTTCTTTTCATCTCAAGCACAGGGCAGAAGAAATGCATTTAGCTCACCCTTGTAAAATAGCACACATTTTCTTACTGTTATGCCTTTGAAATATCACACATGAGAGCGAATATTTAAAGAACTTCATGAATGGGAGACTTGTAAGCAGCCTTATCCTGGGGATATTTATTGGCACAAAGCTTTGGTGGCATCATGCTTCAGTGGTACTGAAGAGGTAAGACAAGTTTGTGCTGGTGGATGAGTGTGTGAACACTTTTTCCCTTTCAGAATGGTGACTTTTCTCCTAATCTGATTACCTCAGGATCATGCAATTCATGTGAAAGTCAAACATTTGCACACTTTTCATTAGGCTATTTTGAAAGAAGAGAGATGATAATGCCACTTTGTAGCACTGTTATCTTACTGCAACTTGACAGGTGATACAGATTCTGAAATCCAGTGTGGTCTTGGATGAACTGCTTAATGGAATGAACAAATTGCATGGTTTTGCCTCAGTTCAGCTGTGTATTAGGAAGAACAGAAATTATAGAAGTCCTGCAATCCCCACTGAAAATAGTCAGAGAACATCTGATGGAGGTGTCAAGCTCAGGTGAAGTATTTAGTACTGTTATATAATTCAAAATTAATATAAGATGTTCAAACTTTTCACTAGGAAGGGAAAGATCTCCAGGAGTCCAAGCAACCTTAGCTGTGAAGACACTGCCCAGATGTCTAAATGATGTCTAAATGTCTGTATAGCCACTGGTAAGGGTCACTCAGCATAAGATGAAACAGGAATGATATAAGAGAGGTGGGGAGAAGATGAGGAAAGAAGAAATGGTCAGAGAAAGGAAATCAGATGGAGAACAAAGTAAAGAGAGTCTCTGTCCTGCTGCAGTCTCTTCCAGTAAGAGCCAAAGTGGAAGCTGAGGACAATGCAGCTGGCATCAGATTGCTGCAAAGCACTGGGCACTGCACATCCCTTTTACCTGGCTGGGACTTCTGTTCAGAGACAGTAAACATGTGGGGAGAATTGCTCTGCATCTGTTAAGCAGTGCCACCAGTAAGCCACCTGCCCTGCACCCCTGTGCTGGCCTGCCAGTCAGTCCCCAGGGCAGGAGGCCAGGGGACCATCACAAGCTACCAGCATCTGCCCACTCACCTCCTTCTCTCTACAGAACTATAGCCGAGCCTGGAATTGCTTCTCTGAAGAACCACTTATTTACTTATTTTCTCTGTTTTTTCATCCCAGAGGTGGTAGCAGGCATTTTGGCCTTCCCACTATGCTTAAGCTCTCAGCTTCTCCCAGGAAGTGTCTCCTGGTCTGTATGTAGGCTTGCTAGTCAAGCGGGAAGCAATGTGGGTTCCTCTGAGCTCCAGGCAGCAGAACGTCAGGGACAGCACCTACAACAAAAGAGGGAAAGACTTTATTTAAGACACACATTTTCACACCTCAGACAATAGGGGTTTCTCTGTTAAAAGTGTTTAATATTTGCCCATAATAAGATCTGGACTGAAAGACAGGTTAAAGATATCATTCTTTTTACCCATTTGGCTTATCCAAAAAAAACCCAAACCAAAACAAAACAAAACAAAAAAAAACACCCAAAAAACCAACCAATCAACCAACCAACCAAAAAAAAAAAAAAACCAGGGAAAAAAAAACAAAAACAAAAGGAATGGGGAGAGTACAAGAGTACACAAACAGCAATAAAGATACATGCTTTTAAAATATGTAATCACTCTGTTTTGCACAGAATGAATGAGTCAGAAGCTCAATGAGCTGCAGAAAAGAATTTCAGGGGGAGCATGAAAACAGTCCTCCTCCATAGCTGGATAATTTCACTTATGCCTGGAAAAATAAAGCCTCCATATTCTAAGATTGAATATTTCCTTTTATATTCCTTCCTATACAAATTCATATGTCAGTCCCCTAGCAAACATTGGCACTAGACTACCAGCTGTTGTTGTGCTAAAAAGGATTCAGAGGCAAAAGTATTAAAAGAAAGGAAAAGACAACCAAAACTTTCACTGGTTAGATCACCACTCCCTCTCTGTCAGCTGCAGGGGGAAGTGTTGAAGAGCTGGAAAGCCACTTCCAGGGCTGCCAGAATTTACTGTCCTGGGGACCTGCTGGCTGAGCTACTTGGATAGGCAGTCCCTGACCCACATCCATCACAATGAGCCAGGTTAAGAGCCGAAGCAGGGTAAAAAGTGCTAGCACAAGCAAATCTTCCCAGAGGACAGTGGTGGGGATTGCCAAACACTCCCACTTGAGGCATTGCTGCTGTCAGGAGAGGACGTGCAGTTGGTCTCTTGGAGCTGAAATCTGTAGGGACCTCGCAGTCTTTAAAGGTTTCTTTTACTGAACTTGTGCTGTGCTCAGCGTGGTGGTACCTAACAAGCTCTACCCCAAGGGTGTGAGAGAAGAACACATGCAATTAATTCCTCTTGGTGATATTTGCATAAGAGGGTTGTTGCACAGAACATAAATGTATATTTTGGGGAATGCTCAGCCATGAAAATATGACTTCTAGTAGTTAACCTAGTTGATGAAAACAGGAATGATAATTCTCAGTCCAATTTTAGTGTGGTTAAGTAGGGACACAGCTCTAGCTAAAATATAAATGCACTGAAATTTCTGTTTCACTGTACTTAATAAAAGAACTGATATCAAGAACAATCTTGCGAGGAATTAAATTTTGCAGTTGAAACAGCTGAGAAACATCTCCTGGATTTTGTATTTGTTTATTTACACACCAGTTGCACTTAGTACTGCACTCAGAGTCTAACTGTGCTTAGGGACATTCAGATGCTCAAGTCCAAGGAGAGCATTGGTAAGGGGGTGTAGGTCCTTAATCCTGAGTTTTTATATGCCAAGCACAGCTTTACTTATATTGCTGTAGAAGGAATGGCCAAAAGGTATGTTGGGCAAACCTTGTGGGAATATGTAATATTTCTTATTAAACTAGCCAGCAAAAAACAACCAGCCTTTTGGATAAGGATGCCTTCTTCAGGCTTGAAATCAAAGTATTTTATTGTCTTCAGCAAATGTTATGTCAGTTTTGGATAGGTGTGGGATGTTGTTCCTGCTATAGGTAAGAATGAAACACAACTGATTAAATACTCATCAGTTTACAGAATGAATCCCTATAGAGGAGGGTAGGAGGAGATGTGCCTTAGGGCAAGCCTCATCTTGTCTGTAGATGTTTCTCCCAAAAAAACAAGTATATACACTTATTTGTACATGTATACATTTGAACATCATTATATACTTGGTACCCTTGGGGTGATTTCCATTTGCAGTTCAGAGCAAAAGTGAAATATTACAAATCATATGGCACAAAGCAAGTGTTAACTTATGAAATATGTCTGATGACTTATTGACATGGAACACAAGGGTCTGTAGAACAGGCTCACGAAGTTTTACCAATTCCAGCATATAATTCCTACTATCCACACAACACTAAGACCCTACACCATAGATTTATGCAAATTCACTCTTCTATACATATTAAATGGTCAACATCTTCTATGATCAACTGGACAACTGTACTAGAAAGAGAAAGGAAAGAAAATATATCCTGAAGAATTCAAATCCTCCCAGTCTCACATCAAAGACTTCCCAAAACACATGAATATGAGGGATCTTCCAGTTCTACAAGTCCAATATGTAGAGCTCCTTTTGTACTGGGACAGAACAGACTAAAATCCAGCTGAAAGACAGTAAGAGCTGATAGTGGAGGTGTGCTTAAAGGGAATGCCTACACTAAACATCCTTCCTTCAGTGTGAAGCAGCAATTAAATATTCCTTTGGTCTCTGGCAGCTGTAACACTGAGATAATGCCCAACAAAGCAAGAGCTAAACCAAAGCTATGTGAACTGATATGTTTCCTAGGGGCTTGCTTGCAGAAACAGGATCTGGCAGCACTGATCTGTTTTGCAGCTGGATGTGAGACAGTCAAAAAGTGAGTACCATGCCAGAAGGAAGAGCAGAATCCAAAAATTGTATGTTTCCTTCAGCCAGTAATTTTTTGGGTAAATTATGTGTTTTGGAGTGAAGTACTAATAAAAAGGACATGTCTGAATTCTTGAAAATAGAAGGTGCCTCTTTCTTAATGTTGCATGTTCAAGAGAACTGAATTTTGAGTCTGTTCCCTTTTTTTTGTGTGTGTGTTTGTGTTAAATATTTAAAGACTGTACCAAAGAAATTCCCTCTCCACAACTAGCTACTTCTAAGATAAAACTGTTCTGGGAGTTTCAAGTATCAGCATTGGGTGCTTGAACCAAGAAGTAAAACTTAGTTTCCATGGCAAATAGAAGCATCTCACAGGCAACTAGATGCATTGGTTCAACCTGTTTTGCATTAGGAATTTTGCAGGGAGTGTGCAACAGAGCCACCTTGGTTATTTAAGCCCTTGTAGGGCACAGAGTTGTGGTGGCAGCTTTCATTTCATCAGGTTAACTTTGAGACAGGATCAGGGAGATGAAACTGTAAAGATTTTGCAATTTTTAATTAAGAAATTGTATGAGTATGTGAACAGCCACATGATGAACAAAGTAACCAGACATGAAAGAGTTTATGTTTACACCATATGTACAGTAATAAAAAGAGTCATATAAGGAGAGTGATACCTCACTTCAGCCTACCAGAAAACAGTGTATCCTCAATTAACTCTCCCTTTTATATTTCTATTATTATTTCATTAATATCCTCTTGTTTATCACCAGCATCTTTATCAGAATTACCAGCAGAGCTGAGCCATACAAAACTGTTGTTAAAAAAAAAGGAGGGCATTGTGAATTGCAAATGGTATGGCACCTTGAGAACAAACATGTTTTCTGTCAAATTAGAAAAATGACAAGGCCTATGCATGCTGAAGGAAATGCAGAAATTGCCGGCTGGAGGAATCATTCTTGAATTATTTGAGGACTAACTCCAGAACTAGTCTGGTTTCTGCAGTGTAACTGGGATTAGAACAAGGTCGGAGGGCTTCTTCGCACTACCTCAGCTGTTGAATAAGCATGACCATGTTCCCTTTTTCACTCACTGACAATATCATGGACCAATCTGGAATTATTAAAAGGTTTCTCCAGCACTAAATATGACCAGTGATATTGTTAGCATCTTTTCAAAAACCACCAAAAATTCTTCTCATAGGAAGTATCTTAGTTTGTAAAAACATATTTTTCAAATGATATTGTGGTTGAAGACTTATATATCTCTTAACAACTTCCTACACAGATGTATTCCAGCTGCTGGTTCATCAGAAAGCACCACCTCCAATAACAGCTATATCTTTAAATGTGGCTTTATTTCAGTTACTTCTAACTAAAAATGAGGGAATCTGATATTGCCCAGTCACATCATTTGTCACAGAATCATAAAAGGATCTGTATCCTGTGGCACAGAGCTGGTACTGAGATCTCTGCCAGTTGCAAAACATGCTGTTTATTTGAAACATATAAATTGGACAAACACAGAGTGAAAATTGTTGAAAATAGGTAAGCAGTAACAAATCGCTGATATAATTTTTGGCATATTGGATTTCAGCAGGAAAAGTACAGATTCCTAAAAGTATCCATGAGTTTTCATATGCACATTCCAAAATTTCAATTCTCTTTAAGAAAGTAGCAGAAATACCCAATAAAGAAAAACTGAGTTTTAAAAATATTTTATATTATTATGGAAATGTGCAGAGAAACATCAAAGTTACTTTTCAATAATTTAAAGATGTCATGAGGGGTTTTGTAGATGTTAAGCCTTGATCTGTCTAGAAATATCTATGTTATGCTCTGTGTATGCTTGGTTTCATAGGCTATGCATGAATTAGTCAGATTTCACTTTGTAAAGAAAGAAACTTAAGTAAGTAATTTTATGTTGTTCTGATTAAACTACACATATCCTCTCTATGTGTCTACATTTTAAATTTTAAAAGTTGTGTATAATATTTTGTCCAATTATTATAACAACTGAGAATTATATTACACTGACATTAGGGTGCAACATAGTTTATTTGTTTGTTATATATAAGCCATCAAAATACACTGCCAAAAGTTATTGTAAGAATGTAAGTCTTTTTAGGGTCAATAATATGCTTTCAACATTACTTTTACACTGTAGTTTTTAAGATAAAAGATTTTATTTAAAATCTTAATTAACATAAGGATTTAGGAATAGAAAAAACTCTTCTTCAGAGCCTTGAACAAGACAGTGTATGCTGTTGCTGCCTCTAGGCTTGACTAAAGAAGAAGTATGAAATATTAAGTGAACAGAGCTTCTCAAATACTACAGACTGGATTTTTCAAATCCTACAAAATTTTCTAAGAACAATACCAAAATAATGGGAGGCCAGACTTCTGGGAAAATGTCCAGCAGATACCTCACTTTATCTCGTCCTTCAATGAGACCCATAGAATGACCCACAAAGTAGATACAGTCTTTTTATATATTTATTGTAATCTACTTCACAATGCTAGATGTAACTAGGCTTAGCAAATATAGTAATATTACTTTTTTTTTTAATTTTCACTGGACTTTTGAATAATTTTGAATAATTTGAATAATTTTTCAGCCTTTGTAAAAAGACTAAAATTCTTCTGTAACCCTCAACCATCACCATGCCACCATTATGGAGAGTCGGTCAGCTTGTCAATTCTGTGATCACAGAAACACTCTTTGAGTGGCAAAATCACTGTAAATACTGTACAACTATGGCAAATGAATA
Organism: Melozone crissalis; assembly: GCF_028551555.1. Lineage (NCBI taxonomy): Eukaryota > Metazoa > Chordata > Aves > Passeriformes > Passerellidae > Melozone > Melozone crissalis. Next base: position 51,392,003 of record NW_026535791.1, on the reverse strand, counting down.
AAAAGACTCTTCTCTATAGGTATGTTTCCCTGAAAAGGTAAAAGAAACTTGTGACACAGAAGTAGAGAAATTCATGCCTCACTGGATTGGGCTGAGAGCTATAACTTTCTAATCCTTTTAAAATGGACCAGTTCAACTCTGAGACTGTCTGTTACCAGATCAGTGGTTTTTTCCCAAATCCCAGTTCCAGGTAGCTGTTTCATCCAGTCCTCAGCTCTGCTGTGAGATGAAAAAAACAAAGCATTGTTCTTCCTCTTCATTGCTTTCACAGAGAAGACACCAAGGGCTGGAAAGGAACCCAGGGAAACAGGACCCCAAGATGCCATGAGACACTCAGCAAACAGGAGATATTAATTGAGCTGTGTTTGCCTCTGCAACCAGAGGATGCGCCCATCAGTCTCCTTTGGGACCTGTCCTAGAGCTCATCTGGTTCCGTCTTGGGTAGTTTTCTTTGAAAAACCCTGCTTGGACACAGTAGGCCATGCAGGCCTTACCAGACTCTTTTGGGGAAGGCATGAGCCCATTTTGCCCAAGTCCAGCACAGAGCAAAGGCTTCCAACATCATGAAGGTCTCTACAACTTGGCACATTTTCTAAAGGGCAGAACAAAATCCTGGTTTTGTGTTGGTTTCAGCCTCTCACAGACCTCCTGGATCTCACCTTGCTGCCTTTATGACATGGCAGTTGCCATTTGCCAATGTAGCATTGATCCACAGATTGGTTTGCCATCCTGAGTTTGACAGAAAATGTTTCAGAAAAAGGTGTACAAAACCCCAGAAGGAACAGGTGCAGAATAATCTCTCTGTGAGGGTAATATCAGCCTAACTTCCACTAACTGGTAGTTCTCTTATGCTCTTGCAAACTGTAAGTATATCCTGTACATTACTTATCCTGTCTAATTAACTATGAATGTTCCCATTATCTGTATCTAATAATTTTTTAAATCCTGCTAAGCCCTTTGCTTCAATTATCTTTTAGCAAGCAGTCCTAATGGATAATTACACAGTGCATAAAGAAAATTTCCTTTAAGTCATGATTAAACGTGTTGTTTCCCAATTTCACGTGCCATCCCTTTTCTCTTATGACACCCAAGAAAGGACTTTCCCAATTTATATTCCATTTAAATTTCCAATATTTTATCTCTATCACTTAGTCTCTCTTACTTGTCTCCTTCCTTACATGAGCTATCTCACGTTCTCATGATGCAGAGGTTTCTACATAATCCTCATGATTTTAGCTCATCAGCACAAAACCCTCATTGAGGCTTTGTTTTGCTTTACTTTATTGTTCTTAGATGTGACTACCATGATTTGGCACATTGTCAGTTTGCATAACCATATTCTCCTCCATCTTCTTGTCTATCTTAGCACTGTTTGATTTTTACTACTGATGCATACTGAGGAAAGATTTTCATTACAGTTCAGATGGTGAAAAAAAAATGTTTTTCCTGTATCTTGACAGAGACGTTTGGTTTCAGCAGTCCCTAGAAGCTCTGTTTAATCCAAAATAGATAACATTATTTTTCACACATAGCTACAATTACAAAAATTCTGTGATAGGCTTTAACAAAAACACTTTGGGTCTCAGGACTGTGCGCTTATCTATTAAGGAGGGTTTGGAATTTTTCAACAAAACATTTTTATATTGAAATGCAACTTCTATTTCCCCCCTTATAGAGAAACATTCATTGCTAACCTTTCTATCTGTATTAAGTTCACACGAAATTGTGCCCAAAATAAGTGTGGTTTTGTGTATTCACATCAGAACAAGAGAGGGAGGGAGTTTACCAGTGCTATAGAGTTGAGTCTGTTTCCCCGGATGAAGAGTGCTGAGACTCAAGATGTTCTGAGTGCAAAAATCCATGGATGTATACTTGGATTTCCTGTCTACTAGGACCTCCTGGCATTTCCACAAAAATGTTAAAAGAATCCAAGCAGCTCAAACATCAAATTTGCATACAAAGTGAAATTCTCTCTTTTTTTTTTTGTGTCAGTCCCATCCCTTGGAATCTACTGTTATCCTGAGACTTTCAGAAATAGACATTTTCTTTTCAAAGGCAGCAATTATTTTTCCCTATTACATTCATCACAGTATTTTATAGTCCTGACTACTGGACTGGTCCAATTAATTTACTAGTTAATGAAGAACTGGTTTCTCTAGTTTTGATCTCATAAACATCCCCTAGGATATTTTTGAAAGAAAGATATAGCATGTGCTGCCATCATATTGACAGGTGCAGAAACTGATTTTAGCACTCTGTATCATTTCTACCCTTTTTTCTCATAGACCTCAGAACTTCTATCCCAAACCTAGTCACAGAACAGTGTTAGATCTCATTTATGAATGTTAGCTATTATTTGTAAGAAGAGCACAAACTTCTCCTGGCAACCTTCTTATTTTTCTATTAGAGATACATTTCAATGATATTTTAATTTTTACATGTTTCAGGAACCAGAGTGACAAATCATTTTTTTGATTGCTTTTGCTTTGTGGCTGGCTGAATAAGAATTAAGGGAAAACTGGCAAGGTATGTGAGTTCATGGCCATTTGGTTGGAGGGCTCTACATGGAGAAACAGTACAGCTGGCAGCAGAACTGACATGATTCAATGAGTCTCTGCTGCCAAGACAGAGCTCAGCACCAGAGATGGCAAGAGTGTGCCCCAGACATATGATACCTTTCAAATAGGAAGTACCCTGAGAGGAAAGGGTGGGAGGAGGGCAAGCAGCTGCTGAGAGTCAAGAAATTAAAGATCAGTAAGCATATATAGCTCATGACACTGGTTGTCTGGAGGTGGTCAAATGTTCACGAAGGTGGGTCTATTACAACCTTAATTTGCTTTTGCTAACAGCCATGCCAAAGATATCTGCAACTGAAACACAAAGCAGTTTGAAGACGTAGTTGTACTGCTATGGAAACCTGAGGTGTCCCATGATTTTTCAGACACCTAAGCAGTACTTTACAAATACATTTACTGTGTGGGCTGTGTAGACTCTCTAATCCCCTGAACACCCGCAATCTGCATACTTAGGAATACTGAAGGAGTTGCCACAATGCTTTTTGAAGTTGTACTTGATAGAGAACAAGGACAAAAACTGGTGTTTATGACCCTGCAGGACGTAAGGCACCTCCCTCTTCCCAAGGGCATTGTCACATCATGCAAGGCCTCCATGAGCACAGGCTCAGCAGGTTTCACCTGGTGCTTTCATGTAGTGCATGTTTGTAGTGCATGTGCAGGTTTTTAGCACCTAGTAACAATACTGCTGTTTAGCTCTGACCTGTCAGGGCAGTTCTGTGTGCAAAGATGAATGCCATGTTCCCTCTATATCATGTTGGGATTCTGTCCCCCAGCATTATTCTATAGCTCACAATAAACCTCTGCCCTCAATCACCCCAGATTTTGGCAAAGTGTGTCTTTATTGTCTCAACAGTGGTGACTGTTCTCTCATCCCTACGAACACACAAATGCAAACTTAAGTTGAAATTTGTCTTTCTAGAGAGGACCTAATGAAGGAAGATTTTATCTTCACTGATGCTCTGCTTGCTGATCTCACTCTTGAAAGTGAGAGTGCTAAAATGAAGACATGAGAAGATGAGTTTCTGGATGCTGCATATATTATAAGCAGCACAGAACTCGGCTAACTGGACTTCAGAAGCTGAACCAGCCAAGTGTTGGAGCTCTAAGCCATCATGTAATTTGATAGGAACACTCTGTCCTCTAACTTCAACCTTTTCAGGTGCAGCCGTACCTAATCCCCGTGTGAACAGCAAACCAGAGTGTTGCAAGTGGACACAAATTCTGGATATCAACCAGCTCCACACCAGCTGGGTGCACTCAGTATCTGCATCTGCAGAGCTAGCAGGCCCTCTCAGGTGCAGATCTTCTGTCTGTGCTTCCTGTGGTTTTCCAGGCTCAAAGGTGCATGCGCTGAGCTTGCCAGAGCACAATCTGAAGTTCTCCCAATTCCTTATGCCTGAACCCTTCTTGCCAGGGGTGAGCAAGTCACAGCTTTAATCCTTGATTAAATCTGGCAAAGTGACAGAGGAGAAAGCAACCTAAGCTTAACTGGAATTTGTTGACCGCTGAAAATCATATACATATATTTATGCATATAATATTAAAATTCTAAAAAAAATCTTTTGATATAGAGCGCTGAAGAATTACTGAAATTCTCCTAGTGTGACTTTTGCTCTTTCTTTAAGTCCGGACCTCAGAGCTTAGAGAGTGAATCCTTTCTGCTCATGCTCTGCACACACATCTGGAAGGTGTAATATTTGCTCAAGTATTTTCTGTATGCAGTCAGGGACTACATGTTCTGGCTATCAATGAGCACTATTTTCCTATTGCTATAGTTTTTAAATAAGGAAAATAGAACAGGTGCAACCCAGATTTTGAGAGCAAAAGCTGGGGATTGCTGTGACATTAACACATGAAAGTATCCCAATTTTCTTGCTTAAATGATCCATTGGGGAAAAAAACCCCTTAAAACAAATTAAATTCTTTATTTATTTCCAAGTAAGATAATTAAAAAGAACAATAAGGTAATGGCAAAGGAAAGATAGATGTAAGCATTGAATGGAAAAATGGCATGGAAAAACTCTACCATTACTCTTTCAGACATCCAAGGTGTGGGAATCTTGGATGTCTGAAAGGTTCAATTTCCTCCTTCATCTGGAAATATTTGAACTTTTTTCTCTCCATAGAAAAAAAAATATTCATGCACTTATTCAGGAAGAATAAAATTCTGGATGTTTTAGAATGAGTTTCTGCATGACTTCAGATAATAGAGGTCAGTGAATGTTTCAGGATCCCATATAGATAGGAATGCCTCAACTCAGATAGAGAGACACATCACTTACTTCAGAGCATTCACTGCTTGTGGAGCTTGAGGTCTGAGTGCAAATCTGCTTAAATAGGCAATAGAGCTAGAGGTCTAACTGCTGGATAAGGAGTCAAAACCAATCAAATGCCATTTCTTTTCCTTATTGTAAATATGTAAATCATTAAAAATATCAAAACTCTCTTTTTGTTCTCAGATACAGTTTTTTCATTTTAAAAAATTATTTCAGCTTTGAACTGTAGGTCTACTTGTGTGGGTAATGGAGGAATTTTTCCATATGAAATTTTTCTGTCAGTTATTCAGAAATGAAGACAGAATGAGCTCTTATGCCAAAGTGGATGTTGCCTAGTTGTATGATCAAATACAAGTGATTTCTGGAAACACCAAAAACACCAAACTTCTACCATTTCAAAGCAGCTGCTAGGCTTCTCTTGGAATAAAACAAAGTTAGCTATCTTAAGTACTACTATTCGCCTGTAAACATGCATTATACTTTTGTTTACAAAAGAAAAAGCTATATGTCCTTTATAGCATCATAAAGGACCCAATAAAGAGCAATGACGATAGCAGGGCTGCCAGAGGTCCCAAGCAAGTGAAATGTTGCAGTTTATGGGTTCTGGGGGGATATTACTAGGCTTGTGTGCTAGTTGATGCCTGCAGCCTGGGCTCTTTTACTCATTCATTGACTAAACACAGCATGTCAGTGACCTCTGTATTTACACACACACACACATACGTACACACACATACACACATACATATGCCTATACCCACCCTGAACAGCCTGGCTTCTAAAAACCTTTAAGCTGTAAACATTAATAATTTATTTGTACTGGCAGCTACAGGCACTATTTCCTTCTAAGTATTTCATAACATCTCCTAAAAACCTTCTCCTGGCCTTTCTGATCAATGGGAATTGTTTTGCAGGCACACCCACACATGCACACGCACACACTCATACGCAAACACACGCAGAGTAAACTGAAAATAGCAAATATGCCATTCAAGAAGGCTGTCATGGAAATAAAATTCCAGGGCACTGGGCAAGTACAACAAAACAACAAAAGGCTGTGCTTTTACATCATCTGCCTTGTCCTAGCTGTCTTTGCTTGATACAAAAACAAACTCACAGAAAAAGAATAAGCCAAAGAAGGTAAAATAGCTTGTGAAATATTTGTCAATGCAACTCTTTCATTAGAGAAAATGGCTAAAATATTATTTTCAAATGTGGAAATACTTTTATTGGGAAAAAAAAAAAAAAAAAGAAAAGAGTAGGCACCTTACCAGCTTTGATGTATTTCAGCTGAGGATTTAGATCAAATATTAAACCTTCAAGTGTCTTTTTTCACCTAAGGTAGTAATGCATATTCAGCATGGATTAGGAAGCACAGATTAAAAGGTATTTGTGTGTTTAACTCTTATATAGTCAGGAGCTCATATACTTCGAAAAAATATGTAAAATTGAAATGAAAAGTCTAATAATAACTAAAAACACCCTGACAGGCATCTCTCTGCCAATTTTAGCATAATTTCTGAAATCACTCCAGGGTAATTGGTTGTCCTGTCAATAGGAGCTGAATAATGTATTTGAATGAACAAGAGTCATGAAGTACCCACTGCATGCATAAAGATCCAAAGAGAGGAGGAGCATGAGTGCTACTCCTGGGAGGAAGGAGAGTGTTCTGACCAAGGGTCTCATTGCTTCATCATGAGAAGAGAAAGAGACATGAAAGGCCAGAGTTGGGGTCTGCAGCCTCCTTGCCTCACACCAGCTTGGCACTGCCCTCTGGCCTCAGCTTCTGCACAAACTCAAGCATTTAGTGTTGCTCTTACATGGGCATCCTCTCAAAACTGCCTGAGAGCCATGAGCAGCTGGCCAGGCTGGGGGAGAGAGAGAGGGACAGAAAATAATGTTTCCTTTAGTGGGCGGCTCATCCTGTCTTCATTTAGTGTTCAGAGAGACTCCTGTCATCAGGCTGTGGATAGCCTACATGAAAAATTCCTGGTATTTCATTAGCTTGAAATCCTCTTTCTTTTTTTAACTGGTTAATGTATTTTTAAAAAAAGACAGTTTTACAGAGGAATGCTGCACTGTGTATTGGTCTTTGTTAATGTTGCAGGTTTATACTTGAGCATTAATAATTGCTGTTGTTCATTGTTTATTTGCAAAATAGAGAGGACAGCCCCTTCGTGTCTCACAGGGGCACAGTGGCACCTAATTGAATTTTTGTGGCACCTAATGAATTCTTGTGTTGCATTTTCAGCTGCAGGTTAAATGCTGTGCATACTGAACCAGCATAGCAGTTTCAAACACTTTTCTGGAATTCTGAAGGTTCTTATGGACCATTGTTCTAAAAGCACCCTAGGGCTGTGACAGTGAATGAGCAGACACAGGAGTTATAGACATAGATGGAAGAAAATTATCAGCTTTTCTCTTTTTGCCAAAAAGCAATGCTTGTTTTATTTTCCTCTTTCACAAATCCAAATGCTATTGCTTCTGTCTTACTTTAATAAATCTGAATGGATATCACTGTTGTAGGTTCCAGTTTCTCCTACCAGGCTGTATTCTCTCTGGCTACCATTCTAACAGCTGATAGATGGAAGGAAACCTAATTTCTTACCCTGTCTAACATCTAGTCTGTGCATCACCATGGATTCACACCACACACCTACTCTCTTTTTCACTTTATTATGTTAGGTAACTAGTTGAGTCTACTCTGTGCATTAGCTCAAGGGACCAGAAAGAACAGTGATTATTTCTAAAAGGATTGTGGAATTTGGCAGACTTTAGGAACATCTGTAGTTATTCTTCTGTCCCCTGCTTGATGCTCAAATTTATGCTGCCTGTGACTGCCTGGAGGAACAGGAAAGCCTCCATGGCACACACCCAGTTTATATCTGGTCAGATAAGTTTCTGTGCTTTTACTATTTTGGCCACAACAAGAAACATGAAGACTGATGGGCAATTTCTGTAACTGCATGTTTCTGTGGAGCTATTAGCCAGAGAGCAGAATTCTGGCTGTTACAAATACAACAGGGAAAGAAGAGTGCTGTCAAAATGAATTAAACACAGCTCTGGTTTAATTAGCAAAGTGGACTGCACTGCTACTGTCCAAGACTTTCAACTGAATATGCACTTTAAGTTGCACGATCTAAAATAGAAGAAGGCTTCTTCACTTGAGCAAATGAATATGCAGGCCCTGGCTGGAAAGAGCAGAAGCACAGCACCCCTGCCAGACTGCTCAGAGACCATATTTTACTCATCCCCCCTTCCAGCCCATAAGAAGTGCAACGAAGATGCCTTGAGGAGGGAGCTTGCTGCCAGTGGGCATGCCTAGTCCTAAAGCCTTGACTGCAGAGGCACAGTGGCTCCATCAGGAGTCTCTTGGGTAAGGAGTCCCTCAGAGGATGCATAGACATTAGTGGCACGGGGATTGGGAAAAAGTCTAGCCTTGGCATGGAAATAACTATTATTAAAGATCATATAAGTACCTGTGCACCCCTACTTTTGTCTACAGCCTGCCGCAGCTGTACCTTGGAAATACAACTTTGCCCATCACTGAATTCTGCCTTGTGCCCTGCTGAAGCCTTCAGTTTTGTCCTTCATTAGGATTAAAATAGTGTCAGAGTCCAGGTTTCAAAGTTTTGTATTGGATCGTCCACAAGACTTGAATTGAGTGAAGGGAAGTTGTGGTTGAATTTGTACTCTAATGATTCACTCTGATATGCTCTGATTTTACAACATGGACAGTATTTTGTAGTGCATTCTAGCAGGCAGTGCATGATTCAAGGAAGTAAGCATGCTTTGTTTTCCTTTTGCATCCATGAACTTACACTGCTATTCAAAAACATGAATAGCAAAATGTATAAGATACATAAAAAGCAGCAAAAAATTTTATTATTCATTGATAGAATGATAGGGAGTTGAGCCATACAAGTGAAACTGTCTGATGAAATGAAACTTTGGTCATGTGAGCAATTCAGATTAAAATAAAATCAGCCTTTCCTTCCTTAGTTCCCCACTTCATGGAGAGCAATTAATGAGGCACAGTGTGCAAACATTCCTGAGTATCATTCATCACCTGGCTAATCTGCCTGCCAACCTGCACAGCCATACCTTTCCACTAGACATTTCCTCTCTCTTCCTACCTCCCCTCTCTGCCCTGACTAGATCCCTTGTTTAAGGGAGTGGATATCATGGAAGGAAGAAAAGAAATTAATAAGATAAGGAAATTAAGGAATAGTTTCCTTAACAGTGCAAATGTATTAATTTTCATAAACAATCAAGGAATGATCAATGACTTTTCACAGTTGACTTTTTGACATCATCACCACAAAGGTTAATCCTAATGACTTCCTGTGTTCTATTTTAGAATTTCCTAATCCATCCTAGAATTCATTTTACAGATATACACAAGGACAGAAAACTTTTTGTATTACTGCTGGATCAGGAAAGAATACCATGAAGAGCATTAGAAACAATCTCTGTGGACATTGCACATGGCTCTCCCTGAAGTATAAGATATTGGTTGCTGCCTCTTAAAAAATTACTCATTTTAATCTGACAACTTTTTAAAATCTCTCTGATTTCTCTGTAGTATAGTATCTTCACCATTTGTTTTCCTCACCTTATCCCCAACTAGGTTTTCTGAGAGAATAAATGAGAAATGGATAATATTCAACTATAAATTCGGAAATAGTCTCACACTTGAAGGACGTTGTGTTTGATAAGGGGTCTGAAAGGAATCAGAGGAGGTTCAGCTGCACAAATGGTTATGTCAGTGAACTCCCACACCTCAGAGAAGCATCTGTTTATGTAGAATATCCCTTTATGGACAGGCTTACTTCCATTTCATAGACATTTGATAACATCCTAGATTTCAACATAGGAAATAAATGACTGCTGAAAACAATAAGAGAAAGAGAAGGAAGATGAGCAGATTATTTCTAAGCACATGACTTAATGCAGATAAGCTACAGGAGTCCAAATCAAGCAGAGCTCAATTTCTTATTCACTAATTAATAACAGGAATACCCACTGCCATTGGAAGCTAGTGGCTTCCCCCAGAGCTGTGGTACAACATGGCAGGGTGGGTGCTCAGGGAAGAGCAGGTAGCAGGCAGCTTCTTGAGCAATACTGGGATTGTGCTCCTTAACCTGTTCAAAATGGGAGAAGAAGAAAACAAGGGCACCAAAGATGACTTACCAGCACAGCAGGGCACTGATAGCACAAGGAGTTCAAACCTGGATTTTCTTTGATTTATCTCTCCTATGGCTCTGCCAATCAACCAGCAGTGCCTGCATGCCAGAAATGACTTCTCTGTGTCCTAGCTGGAGTAATTGAACCTCGTTTGCCTCAGTGCATGTGTGGCTGGACTTTGCCAGCAGCTTCCTGCAAGGCCCGTGGCTATCAGGGGACTCTTCACCCCAGGTACTGCTGTTAACAGGGGAAAGAGAAGGCAGCATGCAATACTATTTCTCATCTGCCCTTCTGAACTCTGAACTGGCATTTACTCTTCCTTGTTTTGCAGAATATCACTCAGGCCTGGATAATACCTCTTTATTTTATCCAAATATCTGACTATCTGGTTTCCTGTCAGCCTTTTGTCAGCCTGAAGATTCTTCTCACCTACATATAAATGGGACTTGATGAACAGTTAAGGATTAAACAAGTCTGATTTTAAATATATTTGTCAGGCAAGGCATTTCAGGACATTTTGGTGTCTCTTACTCTGCAAAATCTCAGCAATTATTCATCTTGAAATATTGGAGTACCTTGCTTCCAAAGTAATGTACCAAAAGAGCAAAATCAAACAAAAATCTCCTATTGATCATCACACAATAAGTGTAAAAAGATATATTAAGCTTGAATATTTGTGCTTAATAGTTGAAGTAGATAAAACTCTTAACTCTGAGATAATCCCTCAGGTATGAAGAAAAAAGTTTGATGTGATCATGCAGCTGAACCTCAGGCAAACATCTTGTGATGATTCTTTGATGCTAATCCAACTGGAAGACATGAAGTAGTAAAGAGGAAATGCCAGACACTACATTGGAAAGTTTTAATTTCATTATATATTAATTATAATTCTAGCTGAAAGATTTGCTTTTAACATGTGTTTCCTAAACAGAGGTAGCAGAGTTGATTTAAACTAGAGCTCTTCTGCTTTGGTGAAATAAAAAAATACAGTTCATTTTTTTTTCCATTTTGTTCAGTTCCAAAAGCATCCTTGAAACTGAGAAATTTAAAAAAGCACATAGGTCCAATGGGATAAGTTTACTGTCTCCAATTACTTAGATTACCTTGGTTCAAGCTTTTCCACACTATAGGACTTATGGGAGACATCTTCTTGGATTGCTTACTGCCAAATAACAATAAAAAAGACCCTCTTCATATAAATAAGAATAAAGGTTTGACATCAAACTTGGCCTTTTTGGACACAGTAGAATTCATCCAGCTTTGTGTAGCACTGTGTGTTCAGGGGAGGCAACCTACCAGTCATGTCCTTATTATTGACCTATGGGTGCTCCCAAGTTCCCAGGTCCAGATACCAACTTGTATATTGGTGTGGGTCAGATGCTAAAAAGAATCCCTACACTCAAATTCCTCGGAAGAAAAAGTGAACACAGAAAGTAGATGAGGGACACTGTATGTATTGCATCAATCTACAGTGTTACATCTCAGCTATAAGGTCAGAACATTGACGTAAAAATCTTAGCTTGTCTCCCATTAACCTCCAAAGAGTGAGGAAAGAATTCTACATGGACACTGGGGCTGGAAACAGTTGTGCAGTTTTGAAGAGACCTCCCTGTTTGCCTCAGCTCCAGCATTGTGGTTCGGTGTGATTTTGGTGCCCTTAGTTCCTCCAAGTTAAATTCCCCTTGGAGGAAACTAAAATGAAATTATCATTTCAAAAGTGTTCCAGTGCTCCATGGAGACAGTGGGTTTTGAGCCAGGGTGTGGGCCACATTGCCACTAGGTGTTATATAAAATATCTGTGCTGTGAGGAGGCTCCTGACTCTTCCACAGGTCCCATAAAGCATCTCTTCTGACATTCAAATGAACAAGTGTCATCTCTGTCTTTCTATTTATCAACAACTGTTATGCCTCAGCTATTTTTGCAAGGACATTTCATCTTCTACAGAGGCAACCCTGGGCCTGCTACCTTTCCTTCTGGCGACCAGTCCAACCCTGCCACAGTTTCCTTTTCCAGCTTGCAATCTTTGTTTGTGTGTCAAAGTACCAGACACCTGCCCATTCTCCTGGAAGATTTACAGACACTTGATGAAATGACATCTTTCATCAAACGGTGAGGTGAAGAGGGGGAAACTTTCTTGGATAGTTGAATAACATTGGGGCAGTATCAGCAGGTTGCTAGCAGTGTTGCTTGAAATTTGAGAAGAGAAAGATGGTTTTTCTGAAGAAAACAACCACATTGTCAGGACAGGGGAAGGTCTGTGTCCATCACACACATATTTAAAAGTTCTGTGACTGGGAGTCCACCACAAAGTTGGTGCTTGTTTGAACCTCCATAGCTCTGTGTCCCAGGGTCACCAGGCCAGTGCTGACCTCCAGAGCCCGCACCTAAACCTTGCAGGAGGCATGCGAGCATGTGAGGACATTCAGAGGAGCTTCTGCTTTGGCCACTCCCACCATAAATTGCAATAGTCACCTTCTGTCCAGGTTAATTGGAGCATGGGTACAGTTTCATACTCACATCCCCATGCTGGGAAGAGAAGGGGTGAATCTCTAGCAACGGTATTACAGGTATGTATTTGTAGCTGTGCTTTCCTGCATTGGTAATCTGACCACTTTGCAAAGTATTCTTCAAGGTCTGAAATCTGCCAGAGTATTTTTTCATGCAGCAACTGTCTCTACATGCAAAACTTTTCATCCAATGCCACTCAGCAGGAGCACCTAGCTCAGTCCAGACCTCCTGGAAAGCTGTGCATAGAGCACTCTATGGTGATTCCTCCTTAGCTTACTGAAAACTGACACTCTTGCATGGTCCCTTCCTGCAGGCGCTGGATTATCACCTGAAGATGTAGATATGGTACCATTCACAATAACACTACTGCTCCCACTTCTGCCCTCAGTCATGAGACAGAAAAGCACATCCTGAAAGGCTTCCCTGTATTTACAACACAAAGATGTCACTGGGGTAGCAGCTGGCTACCACTCCTCTCCATCTTTCTTCCACATTCCCTTAAAAGGACCAGAATCTCAGGAGCAGGAGAAGTGACAACAACAGCATCTCCTTCACCTTCCTTCAGAGCCTTCAAGCTCAGGTTTCTGGGAAGAGAATAAGGAGGAGAAAGGGTCTTAGAGAGGAACCTACATCCAGCAGTGTCAGGTAGACAGCCTGGTGGAGAGAGGAAAAGCTCTGGACAGCACAGTGTCCACTTGCCTCTTTCCAACAGGCACTGCCATCTTTGTTTGGCCATGTTTACCAGTTTTAACCAACATTGTCCCCACTGAGCTGTGTTACAATTTACAAGTGGCAGGGATTGGGTCTTTTTTCCCACTCCCTGCATCTCTTCCTGGTCTTTCTTTCTGTGTCCTTGCTCCTAAGTAGTTCTTTCTTGGCCATGTGGATTTTCCTACCAATTTCCCTACCTCACTGATCTTCTTAGAAGGGATGAGGCCTGTCAGCTCAGAATATGATCACCCGTGCTAACCCATTTCTGCTTAGATACAGGTATTTCACCTTGAGCTAAAGCTCAGAGTCGTCCTAGCATTTGCTATCTTTTATTTTTTTCCATAGGATAAGAGAAGGTGCCCGAGAAGTGTCTGTGAGTTGTAGGTGTTGATGGCCCTTCCTAGCATGGGAAGGGTATAGTGGTTCCTTGAATAACTGTGTCATTGTGGAAAACTTGGCTCCTGAGAGTTCATGAGTATCAGGGCCAGCACACAAAGCTGGGACTCGAGCTTTAAGTCACTCTGGGACAAGGAACTGGGGCAATTTGTGAGGCTGGAAGGGCTCGGTCTCTGTGAATCAAAACATTTGAGGCAATAGCCAAGGCCCAGAAAATATGGGAGGTTTTTTTCCTAAAATTTGAAAAGAATGAAGGAGAAGTCAGACAGAGTTTTGTCTGACATGGAAGGAGAATCTTCCTGCTGAGGGATCCTTTCCCACTGCTCAGGACCAGCTAGATCTACTACTGCAACATTTATTGATTGTCCCATCCCCAAGCAGTTTCAGCTAACAGAACCTTCAACAAGCTTCTCTCCCACCACTGTGTTGCTGCCAGCTCCCTGCAGTGCCACATGCAAGCAATCCACCCTCAAGGCTCTCTTCTCCAGTCAGATCTTTGTTAAGCATCAAAAAACACACCCACACACCATCCTTTTCAGCTGAATCCCATGTATATTCTGGCTGCTACGTCCCCCAGAGCAGCTACTCCAGGAAAGACCTGTGAGGGCAGGAGACTCATCTCAGGAGAGTGAGGGTGGTTTCCTGAGACTTACTGAGTCAAAGCACATACTGATGCACAGAAAAAATCACAGGAGACAGAAAGCTACAGAAGATTTAGCTAGAGTAACCATCTTTGATGAAAAGGAATAGTGTATTGAGGGGCTGAGAAATTGAAACTCAACACTAGGGCTACAAAAATCCACTGTAGCCTCTTCCAGAGGAAGAGTGAGGACTAAGCAGACCTAAAAGACACTTGGAGATTTTTTTTTTCTTTTTTAAATTTTATTTCCACTATGAAGTTTAATTTCTGGAAAAGATGGGGACATGCAAGGATCCATAAGCATCATACTCTTACATGTAAGAGTAAGATGTTCTGCATCCATGAAGGAACAGATAACATCCCTTGCATACATGTCACATAGGTGTTTCATGAGCAGGGTGCAGCAGATTTTTCAGTTTTTCTGCAGAAACCATTCCTCAGAATTTCAGTCCAAAATCTGTTCTCCCACAGTCCTACAGGACACAGCAGGCACCCATAATTTGGAGAGCACTGTCATCAAGGCTGCCTTGTGTGGCCCTCCACCTTGCAGTGTGCTGCATGACTTGCACACAGAGTGAGAAGTGTGTCACATTTGACAGTACAGTCCTTAGCACAGACTCATAATCCAGTCCTGCATGCATGGGCAGCATTGCCACCAGGCCTGAGTGCCCTGAATGATCCTCGTGCAGCTTGAAAAGATGGTTCCTGCACCCCATAGACTGCATGGCCAGAGCTGCAGAAGGCATGAGTAGCCTCATTCCTTTTGGCAAGCTCTGTCAAGGCATCTTGGCCTGCTTTTGGCCTGAACAAGTGGTGTCAGGCCTTGCAGTTTAGGGGGTCACAGCTTCCATGCACTGGGAAGCAGGGAGAGGAAGAAGGGCCCTGCCCCTCTCTCCCACAACACATACACTAATGCAGGCCCTGAATGGGAAAGGTCTCAGTGATTCTGTTTATGTCAGTTATTTACTCTGGGTGTAGGAAGCAGCTGTGGAGAATGGTCTTGGAGAGCTTCACTGCACCCTGCCTGTGGTGGACTTGTCCAGCCCAAGCTTATAAGGCACAGACCAGGCTGTGAAGTTTGTAAAGGTCCTTAGGGTTACAGTTGCTTTTCTGAATACAGATATCAGATTGCAAAATTAATGTCAGGATAACAAGACACTGAAGCCAGCTCACAGGAGAGATTCTTGGTGCAGTGCTAAATATCATACCTGCTACTGATCATCCCAATGGTGATGCAGTCCCAGGAGTCTTAATTCAGCATCAATCAAGCCTGGGCAAAATCATCAGACAGAAATCTGGGCATGCTAGTATCAGTTTCTGGTTGCTGTCCTGCTGGGGCACCTGCTGAATCCACAGGATTCACTCTGTGACTGCAGCACAGAGCAGCAGGTGCTGTGCAGGCCATGAGGAGGGAAGTGAACCAAGGTGTAGGTGGTGTCTTGCACAGCATGAGCAGGAACAGAGGTGATATTTTCATGTGCTTGATGTTAGATGGATAATACTAGGAGGAAACTGCTGTGAGTAGTGGCATTTATCTGCATGAGGCAGGCAAACAGAGTTGTCCTTCCTAAAGGAACCCAAGATCCAGGAAGAAAAGTGAAGCAGAGATTTCCTTTGGAAAACTTTTGAATCACACATGCAGTGGAGGCATTCAACTGAAAGAAATCATATCTCATGTGATATGACTCCAAAGTGCCTGTGAGGGACATAACACGAGAGTGTCATCAATGACTGCTTTTGCTTACCAATGCAGCTGTATGACTGCAGTTCATTTGCTAATGCAGCCACAGCATGACTCTATTCCATTAGCATCAAGGAGGATCAAGCTAAGCTTTCAGGTATACTTGCATGAGATAAAGTAGGCTATCAGTAAGTTATATTGGGAGATTAGAAAGTTTCTAATCTTGCAGTGAGAACCTGTAGCAACTTTCCTGTGTGGCAGGGAAACAAAAACTGTTGCTGGCTGGAGTTGGACAGGCGAAGAGGAACAAAAGTTGTGACTGACTGTATTATCATGAGACTGAATTATACAGCTCAGGCAGACTCCTTCAGGTCCACAGTGCCATGTACAGCTGAGAAAATCCCAAAGCCTGCTTTGGAGTCTTCCATCCTGGGCAATGGCAATGGAGGTACTTTAGGGAAGCGAGTATTTCCAGCATCCTTTGCCTGCCCAGGAAGACCAGTCCAGGTCACAGAGTGGCCCTTCCTAAAGGAACAACATAATGAGCAGGAGGTCCAGGCAGCCTCTGGAAAATGCCTGTGTGCTCTGGAGTGGAGGTGATGCGTGGGTGTCACAGTGTCACTGCAGCTCTGCTCCCTCTGCTTGCTCACGGTATGGATAGACCAGGAAGGGGACACCAAAGCAGAAGCAGACAGCTCTGTTGTGTGTCTGTAATAACCAGGATGCCTTAGTAACTGGCAGAAGCACAGTTTCAGGAGTGGAGTTTGATTAGTGGTTTGTGAAAGCAATTATATGATATAGTTTATTTTTAGCTTCTCCTACCAGTGGGAAAATCTTCCACTGATTCTAAGAGGTTTTGGTGTAAAATCAGCATAACTGTGTGTTAAGAAAAACAAAGAATAAACATCCTCATATCTATGTTTATTAGTTACCTTTTCCAAAATGTGGTAACAAATAATACATATATAAATTGCGAGTATCTTTGCTGTGCATATTTTTAAAGCAAATAGTTCTCCATTTTAATTTATCTTTATTTCCTGAGGGTTGACAGAAGGAAAGATATCCACACTAGGGTAGATTTTCTTAACCTAGCAAGACCAGCTATAAGACTGCTGCCTTGTTTTGTAGATTTTGAATATAACATTTAGTCTTCTCTTAGCCATGGTATTTTAGATCATAGGACCTCTACCTGGCTTCTTTCAATGCAACCTCTTACATGCAGCACCTTAGCTATCTTCACTAATGAATACACTTGGCATCTGTCTGGGTTCATTGAGTCAGAGACAGAGAAAGATCATTATATCATCTAATTCAATATTTGTATTTCTATGTCTGTCTGACAGAGTTACTGCTTGACAAGAAACCTTTGAGTTATATTTTATTCTTTTTCATTTCTTTTTTATTTTTTTGCCAGTCCATGCACTGCCGAACCAGCTCTGTTCCCATGCTCATTATAATTAACATCTTTGCAGTTTAAGCCTTTGGGTCTAATCTTGCAAAACCTTCCTACATAGCTCTTACTCAGAGCTATCTTATTTTAAAAAATGAGAATATTTTCATTGGCAGATTGGTCCAAAGATTTTAAATTAGTTCTTTAAGATGGTTTCCTCTTAATTAGAGAGCAAAGAGCTCCATCTAGCTGTTTTGGGCTCAAAGATGGAGGCTGACATGAATTTATGCCAAAAGAACATAGAAATATTAACAGAAGGACAGAACATACCCAGTTCTGACGTCTCATAACTCTATTTTTGAAAAAAAATTACCTCGCTCCAGACACTTTATCAGCATTGTATTAATAGTAAAATAATACCAAGAGTATTAAACAAAGCTACTTTCAAAAGATGTTTGGAGGCAAGGGGAATCTTTCCAACCACAAATGCACATAATTTGCTTTCATTTTAAGACATAATTATCCCCAGAAGAAAATGTGCAATAAATTGAAGCAAAACAGTCCACAGTTCATTTTGTTTGCTGTCTTGTGTTGCATCACCTACTCTGCACTAATAAACATCAACTGCATGGTAAATAATTTTCAAGTGATTCAGCAGAAGTTATCAATTATTCATTATTATTTCTATTGCAGCAGTGCCTGAAGATCCCATTGGGGAATTGAAGCAAACAAATAAGGGCAGAGCTGGACTGTTTGTGCAGAGCCATGGCTGGAACTCGTGCTCATAAGCCCAGTCTAACTTTAAACTCACAGGAGTGATGTTACTGGGTAGCTATGGCAGCACAGCTCAGCTTGGGTTGTGCAAACCATGGGAGAAGCTGAATAAATAACTGGAAGTGCAGCCTGCACTGACCCTGGGCTGCCTGAGCTGTTTGTCAGGCTGTGTCCAAGGCAGCTCCTTCAAAGCCTGCCCAGATACATCTCCACTGGCAGCTCTGGCTACGGCTGCTCTGACAGGTGCTCACAGTCACTGGTCACTGCTCAAGGGACTAAAGGTGCCTTGGGGCTCCTCTGTTCTGTACCTGCCTTTTTTTCTGCTGGTGGTCACCAACAGTGTCACAGAACAAGCTCTGAAGAAAGCCACTTTGCACTTTGGCATCCTAATGTCAATTCACTGCCATCAGCTGCTTCAGTACAAACTGGAGCAGCCAGCCTTGGGCCCATGCTCTCTTCTGCTCATCCTCCTTGGGGAAAGAACTTCCAGCAGGCTGCTAAGGATGATAGGAAAGGAAAAGGAAAGAAGAGCGGCCTTTTCCAAAAACAGCCTTTGAAGGCAAAGCATGTATTGTAGTCAACACAGAATGTTATTCTCAGAACTTGTAAGAAAACATTTGTGTAAATATTTTTTAAATATCATTGAATAAACTCTACTCTGAGCACCATCTGGGCTGACAGAAGCAATCCATCCCTACACCTTGCCAATAGCTGTTGATCAACCTCAAAGAAAATAAATATGCAGCTATCATTGTTAAAGTGTTCTAGAGCATTAAGCATGGCAGACACTTTTTTCCCCAGGTATTTATACACATACACACACACACACAAAAACCACTGCCATCCATGCAGCTGTTGTAGGTAGTGAAAGAACAGAATACTTGTGAATGCAAATGTTGCAGCATTGAGACATAATACAGGCAGTGCCAGGGGAAGCTACACTCAGAGGACGTGATTCCGCCCCTCTACTCCACTCTCATGAGACACTTCCTGAAGTACAGCATGGACCTCTGCAGCCCCTAGCGCAGGTAGGAGGTTAACCTGGGAGAATGTGTCCAGAGGAGGCCCACCAAGATGATTGGATAGATGGAGTGTCTCTCCTATAAACAAAGATTAACACAATTGGGCTTTTTCAGTCTGGAAAACAGAAGACTCTGGGGTGGCCTTATAGCAGCCTTCCAGTACCTAAAGAAGGTCTACAGGAAAACTGAAGAGGGATTGTCTACAGACATGTAGTGATGGGACATGGAGGAATGGCTTCAGCCTGAAAGAGTGGGTGTTTAGATTAGATATTAGGAAGAAAGTCTTTACTCTGACAGTGAGACATAATAACAGGTTGCCCAGAGAAGTGGTGGATGCCCCATGCCTAAAAGGGTTCAGGACCAGGTTGAATGGGTCTCTGAGCAACCTGTCAGGGGGCTGGAAGTAGATGATCTTAAAGGTTCCTTCCTACCCAAATAATTTTACTATTTTATGAAGTTCTCCATAGCAGGAAGGCAGAGATGGCAAGGATTAGTTATCTGTAATAAGAAACGCTTTTATAGGAGAGAGTTTTCTAAGCTTCAACTCAGTAAGATTAATTATAGATTTGTGAAGAAGCTGAAGGACACAGCTGGAAAATGGTGAGTGAGTGATTGAGAGATAATATCCGTCTTCTGCAACGCAAAGCTAGCCAACAGAACTCAGCCACACAAACTTTATGGGAGGACTGAGATTTTTCTAGTGACTTGGTTAATTTGCATCTGAAAAAATACCAGAAAGTTGATCAAATCTCCAGCTGGTGCTCAATAAACTCTAAGTGCATTCCAAAAAATTCAGTCTTCAATGCGGCCACTCTATTTAAAAAAAAAAATGTAAATTAAACTTTGCTCCTCAAGTAGATTTCCAACACAAGTACGTATACCCTTTAGTACATAAACTATCTACTTTTCCACATTGAGAACCATGATAAAAACAAGATAATAAAAGGTTGTTTAAACTGTTAAGGAAGACTTTAAGAACTTTTAGAGCCTTCTAATTAGTCACTCTGTTGGAAAATAATATCTTCATTCCATCCTCTGTCCTGGCCGTTTCTCCATTCAGTGGAAGCACAATGCAATCTGGTTTTGTGTACAATGTCATAGACAAAGCTTTACATAAAGTTTTACATAAAAGAGTTTTCTGTTTCTTCTTGAAAGGATTGAAAATGTATACAGGGATCATATAAATATTACTGTCACTTCAGAAAAGGTTTGAAATTGCTGAGAAGCGTTTGGTAGTTTATATGTGAATTCTCCCTTGGTGGTATTCATGTGCTTCATGTGGGCCAGAAGAAACAGAACTTAAATCATAAAAGAAACATCCTGGCTTATATGAGATTGGTTTCCACAGCATCTGGATGCCATAGGGATAAATTATATCCACTTTGGTGCTTTCTAGTATACATTCGGAACAGCACCAGTGTTATTCTTGTTCCCATATATGTCCCGTTTGAAGTGTGAATGGTGACACTACAAGGAATGCTGCAATTATTCCCCCTCCCTGCCCTCAACACTGCAGCTGGGAGAAGGCTGCTTGTCATATAAAACATGCCTGTACAATAACTACAAGCCTCTTTCCACGTTAAAGTTTTATGCAAGTGAAAGGTTATTAAATTCTTTCAAGTAAAGGAGCTGGCTTTCCTGTGCATAACCAGTTATTTCTTATTTTCTTAGGTCACTTACTCCTTGGCTGTGTTGCTGAAATATTTTAGCTGAAACTGTTTCTAGGTAGTGAGGTTTGCTCTGGTAGGTGTTTCTATTCTGACCAGTACACATGCAAAATAATTTCTTTCTGAATACTAGCTTTACTAATTTCCCCCGCCACACACATTTTCCCATTGATTTGTAAGTTCTGTCTTGTCATACAGTGTTTCCAGAACTTCTTTACATACGGAAGGAACTATATAAAAGAAATGGTGGATATAATTTTAAATGTCTTGATAAGTTCCCTTAGATTAATGTGAGTAAATTTATAAACTGTAGGTAAGCCTGTGAACTGAGGATTCATAAACTAGAAAAATCTTCCATTTTTAGAGCTATTTCTGAACAAACTGTATTGACCTTCATTCGTGTTATGCAGTATCTGGCAGAGATTTCAAGCTCTAGTCTGGATGAAATGCAACTTTGCATGCAGTTGCTATTAGGAGCAGATAGCCAACACCTAAGGGTGGAACTTTGTAAAGTGTCTCTTGGAAAATGATCAAAGTACCTTCATCAAATATAGGATCAAAAATAACATGGAGAAAAATAGCAAATTTGATTCTTTAAATCAAAATGACCAGGGTCTGCTATGTTCCATAGCAATTCTAAATCATGAGGATCTCTCATAAAAAGTTTGGCTTTTTGGAACCCATTTTCATCTTCCATTACATTACTGGTTTTTTATAAGGACACAAAGCTTCATATCCCTCTGCATCATCCAAACAGCTACATGGAAACACAATAAAATCTTTAGATGGCAGTATCCTGTGAAGATGGCATTATGCCCATACAAAAAGCATGTTTAGTTCTAAGGGAGCCCCTTGGCTCCATGACAGTGATATAAGATGCTGATGCCCTACATGGATCACAGAGCAGATGGAGGTTGTGTGAGTCATGCTTATACACACCTGGGATTTTTAGAGGGTCCAAAAATGCAAGGTAGAACAAGAGATGTGGCAGATGGATGCAAGGTCTAAAAATCTGGAAGAAAATTTGGGGTTTATTTAAACCTTTTAGCAGCTACAAATTCAGGTTTATCAGTCTGCAATATATTACTGAACAATTGCTAAACCCCTACTTTCATGAGATCCTTAACAAAATATCTGTGCAGTACAAAGATTATTCTTGTCAAGAACACAGCTCTGCCCCACTCTCTTTTAGATAGTCTCTAAAAAGACACATCCGTTAACTAAGATACAATCCCTTTGAAATCTTTCATCAGCATCTTTCCTCCAGTCCTGCAAAATATTGCTTCCTCCACTGAGGCCAGAGAAGGAAATGGTTTAAATGAATACACCACAGTCTGGACACTGCTAAGACATCCACTGGTTTTTGGTAAAGTTTTTTGTCTTGTATTCTGGTATGAATACAGCTTGTTCACTTTACTTCCTCAAAATTCACAGTTCCAAATATTTCCTTTACCTTTGTGTCCATACTAGAGGAGGTGAGGACTCTTATCTTGCCAGAAGTAGCAAGAGGTTATGGAGAGGGCAATGTCAACAGTGTCCCCTCACAGCCAGCTGCTGTGGCTTTTTGCCTGGCTTGTAGGCACTTGAACCCTCTCCAAACTGAGACTGCTGAAGAGAAGGACCAGGTACCTGGCATGGCCTAACGGTCTGACCCAAATACAGGCATCAAAAGGGGAAGTACACAACCTCTACACCCTTTTGAGGCCTCAGAGTAAGACTGAGGAATACTGTTTGATCAGTGTCTTAATAATTTCTGTGTTCTTCTGCAGAATCTAAAGTTATATCCTGAGTTTCAGATAGCAAAGAGCTGAGATGTCCAAATTACCCTGCAAACATCAACAGTCTGCTGAGAACAGGAGGCCATGCCAGTTGCCACTATAACTTCTTGGACTGATTTTGTAGTGAGTAATGTCTTATCAGCTTCATGCTGGCAGTTCCTGAAGGATGGATCCAGTTTGCCAAAAAGGCAATATATCAAAACAGACATGATACATGAAACAATGATTAAACATTATCTACTTTGCCCATTTTTTCTGAGACTCCAAAGCCAGTCTGTCTTGCACTGACTGTAACTTATCCTTACATATATTCACCTTATGTCTGGTAAAAGATCTTAGAGGTACAACCCATGATGCATGAATGATAGAATGGAATGGGTTGGGTTGGAAGGGGCCTTAAAAGATCGTCCAATTTCAACACCCATGACATGGGCAAGGATGCCCTCCACTAGACCAGGTAGCTCAAAATTCCACCCAACCTGGCCTTGAGCACTTCCAAGGATGGGAAAAATATTTGTTCCTTTAAGAAAGGATGGCAGGTGGGAAAGCACCAAGGTTAGTAGGGAAAATTATGAGTAATGTCTGCAAAGTCTTAAAAGGGAAGAAGAAAATGTGCTGAGTCAAATAGCCCAGACTCACCTCCTCCTTATCACTGATCTTGCTGGAGAACTACTGACAGCTGCTGCTTAGTCAAATGAGATAGCATACACACTTCAAAAAGGTCTTTATTAATTTAGATGTTTTTACTGAAATGGTTTTGGAGGGTTCACCTAAGCCATTCTGGTAGCTGACTGGAATGACAGAACAAAGAAATGGCATGCTCCCTCTGCATGCAACGACATGGTAACCTTTTCCACTGGTTCATTTTGATCTGGAAAATGGCATCTGTCTCCAGGCTATCTTGAATGCCTGGAAAGGTAGCAAAGGTACTATAACAGTCCAGGATGTGAAGTAATGTAGTCCAGAAACAAGGAATTTTCAAAAGATTGTCAAAAGATTGCCTAGTTCAACCTTTTCATTCCTTCCACTATTCCCCTTCCAAAGCTTCTTGGCTGACGTTTTTCTAACCTGCTCTTCCAAATCTCCAGATGATCAAATTTCCAGCATTCTTCCAGGGTTTGTCTCACCATACCATTACAGTGTATTTCCCAGCATCTCATCTGTCTCTCAGCACAGTTTAAGACCATTCCTTCTTGCTTTATCACCACCAGCTTGGAAATAGATAAGTAAAGCTGCTTATTAGATATAGGAAAAGTGTTAAAATTTTCACCTTCTCTCTGGTCCTGTCTAGACTAAACAGCCTTGGTACTTTCAACCTTTTCACATGGCTTATGTTTTCTGGATCTCTACTCATTTCTGTTACTTTCCTCCAGATTCTTTCCAACTGGTTCACATCTTTCCAGAAGTGGAGTGCCAAAAAATGACCTTCCAATATCTGACACTCAGACTTGTTTGTATGAGTAACATAAATTTGAATGACAAGCAGTGCCTGAACATAGTAAGTCAGTAAAATTCACAACATAACACAAAATTGGTTCAAAACTGGGAACGGAAACTATGAGCTTGATTTTAATTTTAGCAATACAGAAGTTTCTGTTGTATGTCTGAAATACTGTTATGTGTGTTTGTAGATGTACATATACATATATGTGTGTATATATATGTGTGTGTATGTATATGTGTATATATATATACACATATGTATACTTTTCTAGTAATTAATGCAGACATTGAGACCATAGCTACTGTTGTTCTTCCTGTAACTGATCTGGGACTATAAATAAATCTTTGAAAATATTTATAAATAAATATTTGAAAAGATGAAAGATTAACTTCACAGCAGTGAAATCTTTGGCAGATTTCCCTGATTGTTCACATATGTAATTATATTCAAAAGGACAGTTTCCATTACTGATGTCTGAAAGAAATCAAATGTAAGCTATCATGCAATCTTCCTCCCAATGAACTTACTTTTTAGTGCTAAAGAAAAAAAACACCTCAATAAAATAATTGTTCAGTATTTGTGGGTCTTTTTTTAATTAAAGTGTCCGTTTTCTTCCAATTAGAAATCATATTAATTATCAAAATACAAAGTTTATTTTTCCTAACTTTGGGAAGCAATGTCTGTCTGTGAATGGTCAAGGAGTACCAGAAAGGACACAAAGCCATCATTTCACCCGCTAATATGCTTGCCACTATCAAAGAAGTAAAAACATAATGAGTGTGCAGGACTTTGTGTACTTTTTCTTTCACACATAGTGGGTGGAAATTCCCCACTACAAAGTTACTGAAATTACATCAGACTGTAACAGTTTGTTCCTTTCATGGTTTGTTTTATAAAATTCTCATTCCTACATGTGTGCTGCTTATAGAATGTCAATCCTGTTTGTGGAAGACTGCTGTTTATGTAATGAATACAGTTTCTGCTTGTATCGTTTTGGTTTTGTGGAATAAATTGCTATGCAATAATGTTTTATAGATCAGTAATAGCCACTCAACCTTTAAAGGCTCTTAATGCTATGGCTGTAATCCACAATGCAGTGCCAACTTCAGATATACGATCTATCATTAACTGATTCTCAAGAGCCAGTTTGCTAGCAAGCAAGAAAATTAGAAAGCAAGTTTGCTTTGTGAACACTCAGCCCCTGTGCAGCAGAGACATTTCAGGCCTGCCCTGAAAACCAGAGCAGGTGGTCTACAGCAAATCCCTAGAATCACAGAGCCATGAGTTTGGCAATGACCTGTGAGATCATCGAGCCCAGCCATCAACCCAGCACTGCCAAGTCCACCCTAAACCATATCCTTGAGACAGTACCTCTGAAATGCTGGTAGGCACCAGAGGCATACCTCTACATCCACAGTTTCATTGAAAATCCATGCATACCCCATGCTGAAACTATATCAAAAAGTCCCTACAAACCCAGATGAATGAGATTTTGGGAGAAAGAGGTATAAAGGAAAGTGGCTTCAAAGCCAGATCTATTGTTCAGATTCTTTTTCTTTGAAGAAAGTCAATAATATTTGTAAAATCATTGTAATTAAGAAAAAGTGCAGATCCTGAGTTTTTATTAACAGGAACATTTCCAATCTGCTCATGAAGTAATTCAAAAGTGGGCTGAAAACTTCAAGCAATTATGATATTTAATCAGAACTACAGATTGTACTTACAGATAATTTTAAAATGTTGGTATGATTCCACAGATTATAAAAGATAAAATGGTTATGAACAATGTAAATTGAAGGAATAAGTGTGGAAATTATATTTCAGGTGAGGTAAATTCCTTACATGTATATAACCCACTAATAACTGATCTTCCTTAATGGAAGAACAATAAAAACCTCATGTTTTGTTTAAATTGCTTCAGACCTTATTTGAAGGACGCAATCCAAGAAAAACTCTTCTGATTTTTTTAATGTATTTCACTTTTTTTTAAGACTTCAACCAAATTCATTATCAGATTCTACAGGGCTGAGGGAGGGAAACAGAAATTTCAAGGCAGAGGCAGATGAAAATTGTATGGGAAAAAGACAAGCATCATCCATTTCAATATGTACTTGGTTTGTGTTAATCATCTTCATTTTCTGAGGTGAAAAATTGAAACAGAAACCTGTTCTTCTGGATAAAAGTCATCCAGAAGAAAAAGGATGTGCCATTTATGAGTTAAACTCCTGGTGTTATTGTCCTTGCAGTTGTCAGGTATTGAAAAGGAACTCCAGTTCCATATGCCAGCCTGAGAATAATGGTGCTCAAGCACCATAAATGAAGTCAGTATTTTTATTAATTTGATTACAAGCTTGGTCACTAAGATTTAGCTGAGATTTTCTTGTATTCACCATAGTCCCTATGTGGCTTCAGCTGAGGGAAGTGAACATGAGTGGAGGCTGAAGAGTGACATATGTTAACTATTTATTCAGATAGCTGTTTGCAAAATCTCATCTGCAACTCCATTGATTCTGTACCTTTGTCCCTGATATGTGTATACTACACTTTAGTAAGCACAGAACTCTTAGCAACAACAAAATCTAGAGCCATGAATGAAGCTATTCTTTCCAAGTGGCAATTTGGCTATGCCAAGATAAACCCTGAAGTTCTGCTTCCAACAGACATTTCCTGAATAGATATATCTATTATGGAAAAGCACTAGTCAGTTTCTCCTCCATCCCAAAACAAATGTCAAGTACAGCTGTTTAGTCATTAATACTTTTAAAAAACATATAAACTCTATGGAAATACTTGACTTAGACTTGAAAAATAAGTAGGTCTCAATCAAATCTCAAGTTCCTGAGAAAATGCCAAGAATTAAGGGGGCAAGTAAAAGCCATTGAGAGAATTCTGTGACTCACTGTGGTCAATGTGACTTTGAAAGCCTATTTGAAAGCTTTTGATGAAGGAGTAGACCAGCAGAGGAGGAGCTGGTAATCAGGGATGTGGATTGTCATAGCTCTTTCTTGTCCCCATTTAGACTGGGATCACTACTGTTGCTTTCACTCTTTAAATAATTATTCCAAAATAATTATTCCAAAATTCCAAACTTTATTAATCTTTTTATTGCCTCCATTAAGAATATATTAATTGTGAGGGATTATAACACAGCATTTACCCTCTAACAAAAAAGCCCAAATAAACCAACCTAAACCAACAAACATCACAGCCATTGTGCAGCCATTGCCTTCTAATCCACAGTGTCTCCATGCCATGAGATATTTTCCACAGGTGCTGATAACTGAACTGATTTCTGAGCAGTACAGCTCCACCTTGAGCAGGAGCTGGCAGCAGAGATGCCATGCAAGGCATACAGGAAAGCTGCTGGGTGACTTGCAACAAGGCAGGGATGGGGTTTGTGGGCATGGCCTCGTGAAAACATCACTGAGACAGCAGCTCCCAGGTCCTACCAGAGAGGAGAAGAAGTATCTTGCTTTCAATGAGAAGGGAAAGCTCAAGGGGTTTACATGACATGTCCAAAGCCTGGCATGCTGTGGACCTCTGGTGTGAGAGAAATGTCTGGCTTTTGATTTGCCATCTCAAGGCTCCTGGCCAGGTGCCATTATCAGCCACTTTACAAAGACAGGAACAGGACTTCTGTAAGCATCAGGACATTTCTGTGATCAGTACCATGATGGATAGCCACACACTGCACACAATACAATTTAATTCTGGTGGTTTCATGTGCAGGTCAGAAGACCAATGGCCACATGTATGTAGGTGAAAACTATACACAAAGCCTCATGACAGCAAATACACCTAAGAGAATATGGGCCCAAGATTATGCAGAATACTTCTATATGAGTTCTTGCAATATAAGATGGAATAATTTAAGTGGTTATTACTCTCAGCTGCCTGCCCACACTGCCAGGAGTTACTGCCCAAAACCCAAGTCTTATTGTAGTTTCAGTGAATACACCAGGCTATGACCTCTGTAGCAGAGAGAAGGTACATCACCCTCTCTGCTGCTTCTCCTGCTGGGGTAATAATATCTGCCAGAAAAATGGAGCAGGTATTTTAAATTACTCCTACAGGAATAACCAAAGTTCATCTTAAGGTACTCTCTGTAAGGCCAAACTAGAAGACCAATGGTGCCAGTTATTTGCTGCCCTATACCTCTGTTTGTGGAGCTTTTGCAAAATTCAGAGCATATCAATTCATCCAGTAAAGTCTTTAACACTAGATAGATAGTATTAACATGGGAGATAAAATTCATATTTTCTGTAATTATCCAGGAAAGGAAAAGCAGGTAACAATAGATGAATTGCTTATCAGGCATGAAAGGGAAATCTCATTTTCTTGAGTGTCTTCCAGCTTTCACATTCCTCTGTAACATTCAACACATCTCACTTTTCAACAGAGGGGTATTAAATAAAGAAATGCTCTAAACTAGAGCCAAAACCTCAGGAGATCCAGCAGGCTTAGCATAGGTCCCATTTACACGCCCCTGATTGTACTGAGTTCTTTAGTTCGGGCTTCTTATCTCTGTTAGTGTAACTGCAAATTAGCACAATGTGGTCTTTAACCAACCATGTCAGCAGACCCCACATTGCTTGCCAAATAATTTTCTTCAAACTTCAAAGTCTCCCTGGGAGGCTTTTATGTATAGCAATGTATCTTTTAAAAAATAAAATTTTATATTTTTTGAATCTAAGCAATGATTAAATGCCAGCTGATAGAGTTAAAGAACATCCTCATGTGAATGTACATACCAAATAACTCGCTTTGCACAAGCAGGGTGAGGCCTGGATGAAACTGAGATGTGAGAGCATTATTTTTCACTCAAGATGCTGTCAGAGAAAAGAAAGAGCCTTTTCCTGAGTTAGACAGTTGACAGACAGAAACCACCCCTCAAAACACAAGCAACACTCAATACACAGGCAACACAAAGGCTGGTCAGAACTGAGGGAGAGATTATGTCTGATGTGACAAGAATGGAGGCAAAACCTAAAGAACAATTTAATTTAGCACAAACTGAGAATTATTTCTGATATTTCCCATTGAAACAAAGGGACACCTTGAAAAAATAGTTCAGATGTTGCACTGCACATTTCAGTTGACTCATTCTCTCTTAGATGCTGTCAACAAATGCAAAGAAAATGGTAAGTTGGAGTCACAACACTGAGAGCAGTCTGCAGGGAAGGAGAATACACAGTTATTAGGGCATGTAGCAGGACAGATATCTGGACTCCAGCTATACTACTGCCCAAATGCACATCACTACAAGAAGGTTACAGAGTCAAAACTGCATTTTATTCAGAGATCATATCAAGAGGTCGTCTTCAGCATGCCAGGTAGTGAAGTGTTTCTCTCTGGGTGATGTAGCTCGAGGTGACCTCAGTCCAAGAAGGGAAATCAATTTGAATCTACAACTCCTCAGAGGCCTCCACTTCCACTACAGCTACCTTAAGAAAAATGAAACAACACATAAAATGACCAAGATTTTCCTGATTATCCTTCCTCACACATCCCACACTGCCCCCCAAAGTTTGACCTGTTTTGAACAGCCACCCCAAGACAACAGAATCCACATGTCATAAATCAGATGTCTTCTCAAGAAAATAAAATTACCCCCCACTTCTTCCTGGAGACTGGAGATAAGGATTGCAGGGATGGGGACAGGTAGGAGACAGAGAAGGTACCACGAGATGGAGACACAAATGTGTACTTTATTGCAAGAACCCTGCCATGAGCAGGAGCACACAGGAATCTGATGGACTGCAGAAAAGAAGCTCTGAAGGTGAAAATTTGTGCCAGAGATGTGCTCCTGACACGAAGCCCAGGGAAAACTCTTTGCATGGGGTGTTGCTGGAAGGTACCCCCAAGAGTAAATCCTCTCTCCAATCCCTTTCAAACTCATGGCAGTAATGATC
Organism: Melozone crissalis; assembly: GCF_028551555.1. Classification (NCBI taxonomy): domain Eukaryota; kingdom Metazoa; phylum Chordata; class Aves; order Passeriformes; family Passerellidae; genus Melozone; species Melozone crissalis. Next base: position 51,362,040 of record NW_026535791.1, on the reverse strand, counting down.
TCGTAGCAGTTTGTCCTGTTACCAGAAACATCCTGAATAATGACTAACCCTTGGTGACGAGCAGGACAACAGAACAGAGTCTGCAGCATGAGTAAGATCTATGCTCCCCAGGCCTGGTACACAGAACTGGCTCACCACTTGTCTCTGCTTAGGTAAATGTCACATGTGCTAAATAAAGGCTGTGACTAACTGATTTCTACTGGGAAGGAATGAGGAAAAACAATTGTTTTGTTGTTGTTTTTATTTTTAATACATCCAATTACTGTAGACTAGCAACAGTTGCCAGGACAAGCTGTTCCAGGCTCATTCCCAGTGCCAGGGAAACAGACCATTTTAAGGAGTGGTTCATATGGGCAAAGAAACAGAAATACACAAAAAGCTGAAGTGTCTATATACAGTAAAGCATGTTTAAGAAATCTGGCAAGCTACTTGGGGTAAAATTTCCTAAGAGAGGCTGCTGAGGTGAATTATTACAGACTTATTGTAGCTCTAAAGTTGCAAACAATATTTTAAAGCCGATGGAACATCAGTGGAACTTATCTTGAGGGGGTCTCCACAGAGATCTAACATGCTCCATTCACAGCTAAATTGTTGAAGAGTTTGAAGATCTACCCTGAATTTTCTCTGGCCATGGCCTAGTAATTACTTTCTAAACTACCAGAAATAAGAGAATATTTCATGTATAGGATTCAGCTGGAAAGATACAGAGCTTGTCGAGACCAGCTTCATAACTCGGGGAAGTAATGAGAAAATTCCGGCAGAAGGAGTTGCAATGCTACATCCTACTTTTCCACTGCCTTTAGGCCTTCTTTTGGAATTTTATTTTATACAGAACCTCTGTGGAGGAACCAGGTGTGCACGCAATACTGTCCTTTTAGTCGAGATAAAAAGAGGTGGTTTCTATTCCAAAGTACCCTCAGCAGAAGCATTTTAACCATAGCTGGATATATGTGTTTAGCATAATAAACATGAATGTGTATTAATTGTGAAAAACATTAGATAATTCATCTAGGCAGGATTTCATTGCTTCTTGAGTTCATAGTGGTCTCAGGCCAAGTTTCTCCTTCTCTTAGGTTTCAAAAATTATTCAGGAAAACTTACACTGCTAAAGTAGGCAACCATATATTTATCTCAGTAACCTTTTAGAGTCAGCAGAAGTTGAATGTATTTGCCAGGTTATAATTCTTTGAAAAACAGCCACAGATGATTAGCAGTATTGTCAGCTCCAAGTATTTTAGAAACCAGTGTCTCTCCATCCTTTCAGCTACAAAACCCCCACCCTTCTGGCTCCTTGATGTCTGTTTGGCATGAAGACAAGTGCCCTTACACAAGAGAAAGACAGACAAAACCAATGAAATTAAATTGCCTCATGAAAATTTGTTGTGAATCTCTTTTTGAATATTTCTATTCACTGGGAATTAAAGTGTATTTGCCGTACATTCTTCTATGTAAATAAAATGTTTATTGTTTAGACTACATCTTCTGTGAGACACTACCTGGTCCCCTTTTAGCAAGAGACAAGATTGCATCAGTGGGACTGCAGTCCAGGCCACAAAGAGTAGTTACCATGGAGAAAGAAAACCCAGAACAGCCTAACTATAACTTTTACAGCAGAATATCTGAACTGAAACTTATGGTTAGTTCCTATCTAAAACCAAATCAGCTCAAATCAAGAATTTCTTGCGAATTTTTTTCTTGAAAACCTGGGTTTCCATCTATAGCAATTTTTTAAATATACAACTAGTCATCCATCTGATCCTGTAAGTCTTTTTTCTGAACTAGATAGATTCTTTGTAGTCAAAATTTGTGTCCTATTTGTTCTGTGCAGTTCTCAGAACATTAACAGCTCCCATAACAAACACTTTACCCTTTAGATGAACAAGTGTAAATATCTAGAATTCTGAACAGAAAAAGCCCTTCAACAAGACAGAACAATTCCTTCTTTCACATGGTGACATATGCCAGCTAATCCACCACATGGGACACTGAACACTGCAGGAGACACAGATGGCAGTTTGGGGCTGATAGTCCTGCAGCAATGGAACAGCACACTGTTTGTTGGCAGAATATATTGCCATTTTTGTGCTGATGTCTGTGGAGTAATCATGACAGTTCTTGGTCTTGGTAGTTACAGCTTCTCTCAGAACAGTCTTAGGAGCTAATTTATTTTTACTTTCTTTAAAGTTCAGCTTCGTGGTAACAAAAAATAAATACACCACAGTTGTGTAGGATGTGATGGGAAGATTTGGGTACTCTTCCATTTGTGGATCTATGCAGGTACTTTGGCTCCATCCAAACTATCTTGCAAAGTGTACAATTTACTTTCCTTGCCCTTTTATCTGAAGACCATGTAAAGGACAGGATATGTGGGGTAGATGTCCTGCCATCCAAATAGGACACCAGATTAGATCATCAACACACCATGCTGCAGGTTAGTGTATGACACACACCAATGCACAGTACCTGTTAATTTTTTGTTAGGATAACAAAATAATCATGAGACCTTACTTTAGTATTTGGGCACAAATCTCTAATCTTTCTCCTTCATGAATGAACTGCTCTCCAAGTATTCAGAGTCTCCACAGAAGGGAACTATCCTATACTGAAAGCGCCATTCCTACATCACCTTTTTTAATGCATTTAAAACTTATTTTTTAAATTATCACAGTGTTGCCACCATCCTGAAGCTATTTTGGTGACTTGGCACCCCTGCCAATTGGTCATCATCATTCTGATAGGGGAAACTGAGAGAAATCAGCTCTAAGTTCATTGCTGTGCAGGTTTCAGATGCTGATGTCATTCATGTCAGGCACAGTGGAAAACAGGAAAACCTACACTGCCTGGAAACATCCCTTCAAGATTTCACATTCATTTTCAGAGCTAAAGAATGACTGAAAAAAAATTCTCTTCAGCAAGACATCCATCTCACATTTGTTTTTGAACTTTCACGGGTTATGACATTCCTGGAAAACTAAGCTGGACTGTAGACCAAGCACACTGTTGGTAGGTCCCCACTCATAGTTTGGGTCCTCCCAGCCAATACCCAAGCATGATTCATGGGGCAATGCAGGTAAGGCCTGCTGCTCCTAGAGTCAACGGATAAGAACAGCTTATTTGATTGGGAGGAGAAAGTGAAATGTTATCATTCCACTGATAGTTTCTCGGTGGGCCACATAACACTTGTTTCTCTTTATTTTTCAGTGGGATACATGTATCTTTCAATCCAGAACTGAAAAAAGTTGATGAGAAATAATGTCCTTACCATTCTGTTCTAAGCCTTTGCACCAATAAGGCATTTCATAATCCTTTTAGGATATAAAGGTTGGACATAAAAGTTGCCTGTTAGCTTGCCCCCAAACATAACTATCCTTTTGTTTCCTGGTCCAGACTCCTAGAAAGAGAGTGCTCGCCTTGCAAGCCCCAAAGTGCTCCAGTCCCCAGGCCAGAGCATGCATCACTCCCTTTAATACCACTTCATACTTCTCTGCCAGGCTTCTCCCTTCTGGAAATGCTTCTTCTCGCAATCTCTTTCCATCACACCCCTGATATTCTTCCAGGCCTTCTCTCATTTCCTGGCTATTTTCCCCCACCCTCCATTCCTCCTTACCTCGTCTCACATCCTTTCAATCCTTTTATCTGGCTTCTCTTTTATTACTCTGGTAGACAGATTATTTCAAAACCCCATGATTCCAACAATCTCCCTGTGAGATTGCATTGCCCAAAATTTCTGTTATTAAACCCTCAATGAGAGGGCTCATAACACCAGTTCTTAAGAGCTGGCACTCTCAAGTTTGATCACAATCTTAGATTGCATTGTCACTGTAAGACTAGCAGAAATACCCTAGAAAGGAAGAAACACGTTTTGCAGCACATTTTATGTGTAACAGCATATGACAGAGGAAACCAAGGCACCAAAGCCAAAGCCAGACCTAGCACAAATCTGTTGCAGAGCTCATAAAAAGAGGAAATGTTGTTAAAGGTGTTTCAATGAGGTGTTTCTATGGCATGTTTTTCTGCAGCATGGAAAGCAAGCTAGTTTTCATGGATCTCTAAGCCATTAAAGGTTACCTGACTCCTCCCACTAGAACACAGAGTCACATAAACAGGTTTTGAATAGTTATCCTTGGAAAATAGTGTGGTGAAATACACTGAATTTGATGTGCAGAAATAATTTTAAATATGTGATAAACAGGCACAGAAGTTTTACCTACTCACACAGGCTTTGAATTAAATATTCCTTAAGGAACACCTCATAGGACAGAAGATAAGTCACTCAAGAAAGAGATTAGATGGAAACCCATAATTGAAGACAGGAAGATAAGACAAAAGGTATTTGCAAATTGTTTGCTTCTACTGGGAATTTGCAAGAGAGGATGATCCTGAAATGTTATTAGTAGAGTTTGAAACATTGTGGAAATAATTTTTAGGCTTCATAAGAATATACAGGTAAAAAAAGTTACTTCTCAGGATCTTACAAATCCTGTGTCTAGAGGAAAAACACCATTAATAATGATTTTTGTATTCTTACTGGTGTAGAGAAAAGAGATAGATGTACTCCAGAGCTAACAGCAATTTAAAATTTCCAAGGGAAATGCAGGCACTCACGATAGTACATCACATGCCTGTTAAGCATGCAACTGCCTTACAGATTCCAGAGGCCAAATATATTAGTGAAATGTCATATGCTTATGGATCCTGTTACCTTTATTCATCACCTCACTCTTCCCACCTCCCTTCCTCCGTCACTACTTAGTTTGTACAGTACATCCAGCACACAGACCTCATTTCCCACTGGTGCTGAAAACAACTTGGAACACAATTAGCCTTGTCAAGTCCTTCACTGGCATGCCATATAGGGCTGCCAGCTTTCCAAGCAATTCAATAATCCCTAGAGCACTGCCTCAGGGTCTGCGATTAATAGAGGTGTTTACATGTCTGAAATGTACCAGGCTAAAAATAGAAGTCATTTTCTAAGCATCCTGTGATGCTGGGTTTGTTCTTTTCTCTTTCTTTTCATTTGTCAGATTGACAAATGAAGTGTGTTTGCTTAATTCCTTTAACCGATACAGAAGATCAACAACAACAGAAGAGCAACTTCCCAGTTCTGTGGTGGTAGAGGAAAACAAATCCCAAATGAAATATTTTCTATTGCAGGCCAAAAAAAAAAAAAAAAAAAAAAAAAAAAAAAACACAACAAAACAAAACCCCAAGAGTGCTAGAAAACTGGTCTTTTCTGCAGCACCAAGCACAATTCCAGACTGGGGTGTCCAAAGGAAAGGATCAAAAAGAGTGCTCAACATCCCCCCACAGAAGTTTTCGGTTTGAAGATAAGGGTCTGCAGTTGCATAGGGAGAGGTGAGAGGCATAAGAAAGTACCAGGAGTGCTTCTGAGCTCCTGGTCTAATAAGACAAGTAGATAGATTCATATTTATTTCTCTTTCAGTGGATCATGGATGATAAAGATCTCCGGAATAAAGCAGTGTAAAGAAATTTTACTCAGGGATCTACTGAATGGCTGGCAGTGTTAAAATAACACATTTTTGGTACTCCTTTCTGAAGGTTAGCTTGCAAAAGGCTGGGAACAGAGCTATTCTACCTCTTCTAAGGCAACACATCTCTTGGAAGCCACAAACATAGACCCTGATGCTCAGCAAGAGAAGAAGGAAATGAGTTCAGCTCCTGGAGATTTGATTACTTCTGCTTGGCTGCTGTTTCAAAGGGTTCCCATTGGCCCTTGCAATGGCAGATAGCATCTAGAAGTGCTAGCCCTGGATTGGGTGGGCAAAATCCAGCCATGGCACTAGGCCTTGGGCAGAGTATTTGTTACAGAACCTCCTTTCCTTTGTGGCAGAGACTCAGCCAGAACCTCTTCCCTGTGGCTGCCTGCTCAATGGCTGAAAATGGCTCTTCTAAAGGTAAGGTCAACTTCTTCCCTTGAAGCCAGAGCTCTGAAACACCTAGAAAACTTGTGCCCACTTCATGCCATAAAAAGGGTAGGAAAAAACCCTAAAATTGTTCATGCTCCTCATGAATTTAACATGAGCAAAAAGAACAAATTTCTTTGAATTAAAGTATGCAAGCAGTTGTGTCAGAACCAATGCGCATAAAAACCCACAGAGTCCCAAAATAAGCAAAAAGCCATGGGCAGTTCTAGCATGAGAAACTACCAGTCTAGGATAACAGAATTCTCCAACTCCATTCCAGAACAGGGTCTAGTATGATGCACTTTGGGTCACCTCTGAATTAGGAGTTGTTTAGAGTGTGGCGCTGGTAAGTTTGAGTTTATTCTGGGTCACTATAGCCAAACCTGATTTGATCATAAGAACTGCTTGTCCCAGGATATGTGCCAATATGGGCATTTTCAGGCTTTTCAATTTCAAAGATTTAACTTCAAAGATTTCAAATAAGTTCGTGCTTATACTGGTGTGCTTTTAAAATTTGCAAAAGTCTACTAAAAGATTATGGACCCAGATCCTTCCAATAGATGTTGCAGATTCACCTAATGTATTTATATTCTGCATTTAGCATTTGACACTCATAGCTGACTGAGAAGTAAATACATTCACATGTCAGCAGGTTACTGTAGATCATTTCACAGTTAGAGATATTGAAAATTACAGGTTGTTCCTGTCAGCACAAAAATAATATCTGTATGTTTCAGGTGGTAAGTTACCCCTACTCATATTGCAAAAGACATAATCTTGGAAAACTGAAACTTTAAAGAGGGATAGAGGTAGCAGGTACTCCTTTAATCATAGAAATAAAATAAAATTCAAGAAAGCAAGGTGAACAACTGAATTTTCCCATATAAACTCATTGCTTCCAAACATCCAGGACTCAAGATTCTGTTCTCAGTGACGCTACATGGGACAAATTCCTAATGAAATCAGTGTAAATTTTATCCCTGTAAATTACTAATGGAAAGAGAACTTATTTTACCTCCAAATCATAGTCCACTCTCTATCCATTAAAGTCTCAAATCTCAACACAATTGCTTACAGCACAATATGACGTAAAAGAAAGATTATCTGAAGACTCTTTTACTCTGGGATATCATTAACAAAATGTCTGTCTGATATTTTGTTCCAGATTTCAGTCATTCCCTCTGGCCGCAGGTGTTAATCAAACTTAAAACAAACAGCCTAGTAAAAGAAAAAGTTGTTCTGACTTCCAGGCTGAGGAAAACAAACATGAGTAGTTTCTCTACATTTGACAGAATGGCCAAATGGGAAGCAAAAGTACATTTAGATACTTTATAAGCCTCCTGCACGGCAACAGTAAAGCAGCAATCCCCTACGGGTTTGTCCCTGACTGAACTCCATCAAAGCATTTATCTTTCTAACAGGTACCTGTGGACAGGAGACACGAACTTGACCAGCAAGAGTGGAACACGTTGCCATTACAAAGTATTTTAAATATGCCACAGGGAGTGCTCACATTTTAACAGGCCAGGTTTGTAAAATGACCCCTTCTCTCTGGCATCTTAACCCATGACTTCTGTCACTCAGCAGCTACTCCTTAATTGGGAGAATGCTTCAGCCAAAGGACTGGCCTTTACATGAACGCTCAAGGTCTGATTTTTCACGATGATGGCTGATGTGACAAGTTTCCACCTCCAACGTGAACGCAAGTGCTCCTCTTCAGTTGACAGTGTTATTTTTACTTTGTGCTTCTTCCCTTTCTACAAGAATACACACAGATCATACCTTCTAATAGTCACTCTACCATGATTAAAATGTAGTGCAGGAGTTACATCCACACTGTTGGTGCGTATGATTAACAGCTGGGCTTCATACTGTGTAAGAAAAGAGCTGGGGACATTTGGAAATTAATTGAAGACAGTTCCATAAAGAATATAATTTTTTGTTCCTTTTTTTCATTTCTGTAATTTCTTCTCCTTTAAGACAGCTTCATAGATCTTTCTCATGGCTGAAACATCGCTCCTATCTAAATATATTATCCAGATTTTGGGTAGATTTTTAAGAAGATCAGAGTCTTCTCATCTCTCTGTCTCCAAAATCTGAAACATTTCTTCAGTTTACTGAGTGCCAATCATAGGAATTATATCTTGCCACCAAAAATATTTGATCCCCAGTTATACTTGCTATATAAAAAAGTCACTAAAGGAGTTACTTTAATGGGAGGCCTATAAATGCTAGGCAGACTGCTCTGGAACAAAAATGTGACTGTATAACCATTATGGCAAAGATCACTAGTTTACAACTGTGGAAATACTGAGGTAACTCAGCTTTCCTAGATGGAAGTGTAGCATAAAGGAATGGGAACTTAATCCCATATTTATAACCCTTGGCTGAATCTGTAGACATATGTCCTCTTCCAAATCCATCCAGGTCAGCTGAAGATAATATCAGCCCCCTTCCCTCCCAGCTCTCTTGGCACCACAGCACAGCCTGCATGAGGGGTGTCTTCTCACACCTCCCTATCCAAGGCTGCCTTAGGAATTTAAAGGTTTGAATGCAATACTGGCTTTTGAATGTCTTCTCCCTGACTTTTACAATTCTATGTAGCTGAAAATCTCCTGTGCATCTTGTGACTCTATGTCATATCAGATTCAGTGCATAGTTGATATAAACCCATAGAAAACAGGTACAAAAGATCTGACACTTCCTGTAGTGCAGAGGGAAGTTTCTCTATAAAAGAATCTTTACAAATAAATATAAACAGTAAAAATCAGTACTGTGCTTATTTCAGTCTTGACTGATAGAATTGAGGTTAAATGATAAAATCTAGATTGTCTGTCCCAGCGCTGCCAGTTGGCAGGAGGGAATTGGATCCCAGAATTATACTTGTTAGGCTGCTTTGGAACTTACCTTGAAAAATATAGAAACAGGATGCCTCAGTTTCTTTCTTCACTCTTTGCTTTTCTCTAAAGTCGCTTGTATATTTAAGTATATTGAAGGCTGTGATAAATTAGGCTGAAAGTTTTGACCTATGAACCATATTGGCTGGAGAAGCTCCTAGAAGAACGTGCTTTAAACATGATATTGTGTGAGAAGTGGTGTAATGACTCTGTGAGTTTCAATCCCCTTTAGATTTTACTTCTGGTAGGTCAGATTCCAATGTATGATGTGTACTTGTTCGAAGTTCACTGACTTATAAATAGCAAATGCTTTCAAGGTTTACCTAACTGGTTTTGACCTTATTGAAATCACTGTTGTATGCACTGAACATAAAGAGCAAGCCACTTGACTCAAATCCATCTCAGTGTTCAAAGAAGGTATTTTACAAACCAATGGATATGAATGTAATTAATTCTTGCCTAGTTTTTAGTTTTTATCATTAAACAATAACCAAGGTTATAATGTTATAGATTTTAAAAGCATGTTGTGTTATGTATAGATCAAACAGTTGGTTCTCCACTTACTTTGAAGTTATACATAAAGAAGTGTATTACCTCTTCCTATTACTGTATGAACAGAAACTGCTGAATATTTACAATATCAATGGCTCTTGGAGATACATGTGAAATTATTTATAGAAAATAGTATAATACATTTGGTCTTCTTTTTAGGAATATAAGTAGAGCTAATTCTATGTGAGAGCAGGTGCTGGAATACTTTTCTGGAGTGTTAACAGCAAGGAACTCAAGATCATTCTGGTACAAAATTAGCACTTCAAGGCTCTTGAAATCTGCTTGAAGGTAATATATGAAGACTTCTTTTTTTAGTTTAACCATTAAAAGCCATTACTACCTTACCTGAAAAGCCAGCTACTAATGTTACACTCAAAGGTAATCTGCGCTCACCTTGCCTTCCAAACTACACATGCTGCCATTTTTACTTTTAAAAAATACCCAATTTTAAAAAGGATGTGCAATTTATTTTGCAACCATTATCACATGATTGTATCATGCAAATAATGGTTTCCCTAAGTAGCAGATTTCTGGGAGTCACTAACCCTTAGATGACAGGGCATCCCATGTGTGCAACGTTTTTCTATAAATATCTTACTCATAAGGACCTCAGAACACATGCCATATTTAAGTGATCCTTCTTCTGTTTGTGGCCATTTTTTACAGAAAATTCCTTGTCTCCTAAGAAGTTGCCTGCATTGCCTTATTTGCCCCACCAACACTTTCTGCTGACTTGATCCTTTCTTGTGCCCACCTTGAATTCTTCCATCTCTCCTGGTTAAGTTCCTACTTAGCAGAAAACTTCTCCAAAGTTTAACTATAAATGTACTGGGGAGATCTAATTTCCATCTTTTTGAAAGACACAAAATAGTAACAGAAAAATACTGCATGACTTCATCCCTTGAAATATCTCTGATAAATCCTGGATAACTGTGCAGGGCCTGGGGCTCCTGTAAGGGAATTTCTTAACCTTACAATGCCTAGAGTATTGTGTAAGCCTGAGGCTAAGAGTTCCTATTTGTTACAGGGCCTGTTTCTTTCTCTCCACTGTCACCAGTTCAACCTGATGTAAATTCCTTTACTAACAGAAGCTAGCACCTAGAAGCAGCGCACTTCTCTCAGATTCAAAGCTCTATGCACACAAATTCAAAAGACATGCAGACAGCCATATAAAATATCCTTAGGAGTAAGAAATATTTAGGCTGGGCTCAGGTGTTGTCAGATTCTCCACCAGCAACTGAGTGGCAGTAATCCTGTATGTGTGTCTTATCTTGCAAATGTGAAGTAATTGGATTTAATTGAGCCTGCAGCAATAAAGAGTTAAGATAAGCTGAATTATCTTGTATTTACTGCAGACTAAGAGCATAGGAAGGCAGCCACCATGGCAGCTGATGAGTGGCAGCTTGTTAAGCTCTGGAAATGAACTTTATGTTCTAGTCTGCTGTGGTAGCTCTCAAAATCTGCAGATAGGATTACCTCCTGTGGTACTGACTATACCAATGAGCAATAAAGAAATAAATATTAAGAGACCAGCAGAAAAAATCAGCCTTGAAGCAGATCTGAGTGTGAGACACTACATTGCACTGTCCTGTGCAGGCTGGGGAGCAAGAGCTGAGGGAAGGCCAAGGGGACAAGAAGGGGGTGAGGTCTGAGCTGTCCAGTCGGCCAGGTGGGTCTGCACCACTCAAGCAAGGCACAGATGCCCCAGCAGGCACCACAGGCCAGGGACTGAGCAGAAAAGGGGCCCCAGGACCCCCAAGGAGGCTCCTCACAGCTTTGTCACCAATAACAGGCCCTAAATTGCTTCACAATCACTTATTAAAGGAGCTGTGCTTTGGAAGGTGGCAAACTCTCCATGTACTCTGTCCGTGTGACTTGAAAAGTAAATGGAAACTTTGAAACAAAACTTACGTGGACAGCATGGGATGGGAGGTGTGCATTTTTCTCATTCATGCCTGGAGTTATCATCCAATACAATTTGGAAGGGGCTGCTGGATCTCAGTGGTTTGTTTGTCTCTCTTCCATACCAAAGTGAAGAAATTGCACCTGTAGTCAGGAAGAGATCAAATGCTTGGACTCGATGATCTTTAAGATCTTCTCCCAGCCTAAGCAGTTTTACAATTCTAGGAAAGGCACATACATTTCCTTTCTCTGGCTATCTGCAGGCTCAGGGATTAGGGGGGAAAATTGTAAACAGATATACAAGATGCATAAGAACATCCAAAGCACTGCAAACAATGAAGAATAAAATGGAAAAAAGGTTTGAAGACTATGAAATCTCTCAAATATGTCAGAGGCAAAGAAATAGACTGCGTTTCTTCAAGGGTTACACAGCATCAACCAAAAATTACTTTTTCTCCCCCTTAGCATCCTTTCTGGGAAAAACAAGCCTACAGATCTTTCATTACACTTATTTTCTTAATATCTCCCACTCATCTTAATTGCTCTTTCCCCAGTGGTAAACATGTTAATCAGGAACATGTAAATAAACACTTTGGTCCATATTCATGTCTATGTCTTTTTCCTATGCAAAATAAGAAACAGAGGATGCCGTGCCAGTGAGATATCGTTTTAGTCTTTGTGATCTGACCCTTTTGGAAGACTGACCCCATCTCCAGCCCAAACTGGGATGCTTGAACTTCAGTGTAATCCAAATCCATCTCTGCAGAGCAGAGATGTATCCTAAAACCAGAACAAGGTGTATTAAACCATTCTGGACAAGATCAGTGCCTGTGATGGTGTTCACAGGTGTTCTTGGATGAGGGAAGAGACGAGGATCTGACTCCATGTTTCAGAAGGCTTGATTTATTATTTTATTATATATATTATATTAAAACTACACTAAAAGAATAGAAGAAAAGGTTTCATCAGAAGGCTAGCTAAGAATAGAATAGGAAAGAATGATAACAAAGGTTTGTGGCTTGGGCTCTGTGACCAAGCCAGCTGGGCTGTGATTGGCCATTAATTACAAACATCCAACATAGACCAATCACAGATGCACCTGTTGCATTCCACAGCAGCAGATAATCAATGTTTACATTTTGTTCCTGAGGCCTCTCAGCTTCTCAGGAGGAAAAATCCTAAGGAAAGGATTTTCCATAAAAGATGTCTGCGACAAGTGCCTTTGTCAGGGAATCCTTAATACACACTATTTTTAAGTTCCTGCTTGACCTTGCTTCTTTATTCCCTTGGACCAACACATAATATGCAAAGCAAGTACAGCTGAGACCAGATTCCTCCATCTCCCTGTTCTTGTAAGGGCCTGCAATGCCCGGAGGTGCTGAAGGCAATTATTCTATCAGCCAAGCTTGGGTGAGCCTTATCAGACAACACCTTCACAGATGCAAGTGGAGGAGAAAGGAGAGACGACTCTTCTGGGGTGACATGGAGAGGAGCTCTCTCTGTGGCACAATGAGATTTCACCACAAACCAGCAGGTCTGACCTGACAGAAGGGCTCTGGATAGCTCTTCACTTCTCAGGCCAGGCCAGGATGATAGAACGGCTCCTCATTTCCTCTTGAAAAACAGCCACACCTCTCCTGTCTGCCAAGCCGAGTTTGGGACTCATTTTGGCAGCTGGCACAGCCAGCAGCCAAGTGCACACAGCCTGGCCAGCAGCTGCCAAGGGCTCCCAGCCCAGGCCCAGCCCAGCCAGCACAGCCCCAGCTCTGCCTGGACCTCGGCACAGCAAGGGGCTCTCACAGCAACACAGATTAACCATGTACAGTCCAGCATGAGCAGCTCAGACTGTGCTACACAGCTCTGCACTCTCCACAACCACCTGAGATGCTGCAAGACAGCTGAAATCCCAAACAGCATCTGCTTTTAAAGCTCTGTATTCTATTGGCAAATGGTCTATTAATTGTACCCCAGTGACTAGTTGAAGAAGCAGTACCCAGTCTCTCTAGCTAAAGTAATAAAAATAACCTAATCACTTCTCTGGTTTTCCCACTCAGAAAGCTACTGTGCATTAACTCAATCTATCATACAAAAGATTTCATTTTGTTTCTGCATTTCAGCCCTAAAAGGAGGCTGTCAAGCTTTTATGATAAAAAAATAATTGCCTCCTTCAGCAGTGGTCCCATTTAAATGGATCTTTTAAAGAAACATCTTGGGTGTATTTTTCTTTTCTTTTACCCTGACAAGAAGAAATAAAACATTCCTCAGCCCATTATTCTCTCTTTCTTCCAAATTCACATTTAAAAAAAAAAAACAAGCTGGCCATGTTTATTATGTCTCATCTTTTATAAGCAGTTGTTTTTTCAGTCAGAACTTGATACAAAGCTAATGGAAGTCAATATGCTTTTTGAGCTGTCTTAATTAAATCTTGGATGAGGCAACATGAAAACACAATGTCAGTGTGACATATTTTACTACAATGTTCAGTAGTTCATGTTCTAAATCAATAAATGATTTTTTTTTTCCTCTACACTAGGTGGGATTGGTAGCAACTCCTGTTAGGAATTTAGCCTGGCATGTTAATGATAAGATAATTATATGATAAAACTCTTTACAAAACTGCCCATAATAGGAATTGTCAACTTCTAACTTACATGTATGAAAAGCTGCAGATTCAATTGGACACTGAATGATGAATAGTTGGGGAAAATTTGACATGGCAAGATCTAGCCATCCACAAGAGTGAGTGTGGGGAAAGAATAGTGTTTTGTGCATTTTTCAGACTTCTAAAACTGGCTCTTAAATCTAGACATTCAAACAAGTCACTTGAAATCCAATGGGAGATGAGTGACTTACATGTGATAAACCTCCTGCCTTTTCCATCCAACATGATCCAGTTATAAGCTGTTCAAAAACAGCGATTTCACCTGTTCAGAAATCAGTAGCTGCCTAGAAGCTGCACCCTTCCTGCACATGTTCCAGGTGGAAGCTGGAAAGACAGATCAAGATTTCAGCTTCACCTGAGCACAGCAGAAAAATGAAAATGGAACTAGAGCATCCAAGTCTGGGAAAGAGTTGTAGTTATAGTGCAAAAGTTCTATTGTCATTACATTGCAAGGGTTCCATATTGCTAGAGTTTTGTACCTCCTTGATGTTTTCTGTAGGCAGCTCCTCTGGGTACTGAGTCTTCCTTGCCCTCACAGCAGCCAACTGACTCCAGTTCCCTCAGCCACACAACCCACTCTTTTATAGCACTCTTCTTGTTGGCTACAGCTGTGGCCTGTTAAAGTCAGGCCTGTTCCCAATCTCTAATAATTAACTCAGCTGCATCTCCTTAAGGGGTAAGATTACTTTCTATACAACCTTTATTTTCTTATATTGTATCCCCCTACAGGAAAGGACTCCAGGGTGATGGTGGGAAGGGGCTGTGGGCAAGGGGCAGCAGAAGGAAAGACTTTGTGTGGCAGCACAGGAAGAACAAGCCTGTGAGGGAGATCTGGAGCTGACCAAAGGCAGACACAAGGGGAAGGGAAGCTGAAAGGTGGAAATGGGCAGTTTGCAGAGTGGTTCCTGAGAAGTAACCGGGAACAAGAATGCTTTTAGGGAAAGAAACAAAAGATGAGCACCCTGAGGCTAAAATGGTGAGATGGGTTATCTTCTCCCATCAGACAATCAGAGTATTTTCCAGCAATCATAGAATCCTAGAATCATAGAATGCTTTGGGTTGCAGAGGACCTTAAAGACCATCTAGTTCCAAACCCCCTGCCATTGGTAGGGACACCTTCCAATAGATCAGGTTGCTCATCCAACCTGGCCTTGGAAACTTCCAGATATGGGGCATCCACAGCTTCTCTGGACAACCTGTTCCTGTGCCTCACCACCCTCCCAGGAAAGGCTTTTTTCCTAATATCTAATCTAAACCAACTGTTTTCAGTTTGAAACCATGTCCCCTTTTCCTATCACTACATACTCTTGTAGTCTCTTTCCACCTTTCCTGTAGGCTCCCCTCAGGTACTGGAGGGCTGCAATTAATCCATCCCAAGTCCTGCTAAGAGAGTTTGTCCAGGTCACCCTGGATAGCAAGTACCTATTGACGTCACTGAATTTAAGAGGAACACCTTAATAAGTAGGATAGAAAACCATGCTCCAATATGGAATTCAAGCACAAGCTTTAAATCGCATGCAGGTTGGAAGTCTCATGCTTCTCTGCACCTTGCCATCACTGGGAGAAAAGACCCATCGCTGTGTTTCCTGCAGAGCTCCAAAGCAAGTGGCTCTGAGGTTCTTCTCTCCTTACCCTTACCTAGTGCTTTCTTTCCTAGCATTAGAAGCACAGCAGAGATGAGTGGTGAACACAGCTCATGGATGGATGTGGGAAGGGTGCCCAGAGAACAGACTCTTTCTAATGACAGAAAGAGTCATTCTGGGCAAAAATGGAGAGTATGACAGCACAGAAGTTGAGTGAGGCTTGAAAAAGGGTCAGGAAGGTGTGATTTGGGCACTCAGAGTGCACCCACTGGGTTGCATTTCTTCCTGGGATTTCCCAAACACAAATGTGCGTATATCACACAGTAAAGCACTTCTGGGAAGTGACTGTCTTGAATAGAAAATCTGATTCTTTCCAGAAACATGCACCTCTTTGGGTTTTTCAGTTACAAGGCAATGGTTGATGTTTCTGTACAGAGACTATAAAATAGCAGACCAATGTGCATTAAGAAAAAAGAAAAGGGACAGAGTCTTCAGCTTTACTGAGAGAGGTATGAGTTTATACATCAACAGCAACCTGTCTTCATGTGAAGTGTCTGACGTACTCAAAAGGGTTTTGCTGTTAAAGACTAAATTTGTTTTTTTAATAAGATATATTTTCGTCCTTAAACAGCACAGAATATAGTATTAAGAAAGCCTCATTCCAGTGCTTCAATTATTTATCTTGCATTCTCCTACAAATAACTACATTTTAAAAATCCTGGTTTAAAGGCATTGTTACTTAGCAGACAGTTAATTACAGTGCATGGCCAAGCAGCCAAAGCAATGCTCATATCAGCAGCTACAGGAACAACACAACATGGCCATAAAAGGAAAATACTCTATAGAATTGACATAACATGTCACCCATGTGACAGAATTCCCAGCATAGCTGCATACTAGAAAGACAAGCAGAAATCCTGTGTGATAGCTGTATTCCTCTCTGCTTTCAGTCTAGTGCTAGCCTGGTTTTTATAACCTGCTTCCAGAGATGGTAGTGGAGACCATTTCAAGTAGCTAACCAAATAGCTACAACATTGTTTTATTGGCAAGTGACATTTGCATTGCTGCAAAACTATAACAGGGAATCTGGGGAATGGTCACTACGAGGAAGCCAGTTCACCCTGTGCAGGCTAGGAAGCTCCTGTAGGTCTGCTGTAATTAGTAGCAGAGGCAATTTTTCTTTAAATAACAATTATTATGTTCCACCACTCTGATAACGGATTCTTCCACAGAGATACTTTTATATCTTATGAGCAAGTGCAATTAAACACATCAACAAATCTACTGTGGAATATCACAGAATGGTTCAGGTTGGAAGGCAACTTTTCAGTTCATCTAGTCCATTCCCACTTCTCAAGCAGCATAAGGCAGAGCTGGTTGCCAAGCCAGGACTCTAACATGATTTTACATGATTCCATGGACAGAAATTCTACCACCTCTCTGAACAACCCATTCTGGTGTTAGACCACTCTTGCAGTTTTTTGTGTTCAGATTGATTTTTTTTTTTTTAATTTGTGCTCATTGCCTCTTGTTCTGCCCTTAAGCACTGCTGAAAAGATCTTGTCTCCTTTCTGTTCATGGGCATTTATACTCACTGATAAAATCCCTCTCAGGCTCATCTTCTCCAACCTGAACAGCCTCAGCTCCCTCAGCTTTTCCTCATAAGAGAGATGCTCCACTCTTTTCATCACCTTTATGACTGTAGGCTGGACACTTTCCCGTGTCACTGTGCCTCCTGTATCGGAAAGCCCAGAACTGGATCCTGTACTTTAGGTATTTCCCTATCAATGCTGAGAGGGAGAACCATTTCTATCAACCTGAGGGCAATGCTAATGCTGTCCTGTTGGCCTTCACCAGAAAGGCACATTTTTGGATCATATTCAGCTTGCTGATCCTCACATGCTTCTCTGCAGACCTGCTTTCCAGTTTGGTGCCCTCAGCACATATTGATACTCAGTGTTATTTTTCCATACATTTGGGACTTGGCATTTCCTTTGTTGAAATACACAATTCATCTTTGCCCAGTTCTCCAGCCTATCTAGTTCTTAATGTGAGCACACCATCTGGCACACCCACCACTCTTCCCAGTCTTCTGTTTTTATTCTCACTCTGGGATCACTCTGCTCCACAGTCACTGGTTGGGGTCATTAGTTGAATATTCTGACCATTCTGCCAGTTTTTGATGCACCTCACCGTGTACTATCTAATGACCATCTTGTCAGCTTGTCTATGAAGATGTTGTGATGCACAGTGTCAAAAGCCTTACTAAGGTCAAGTTAAACAGCATTCTCGATTTTACCCTCATGCATCACGCTAATCCCCTCATGGAAGGAGGCTGTCAGGTTGGGTAAACATGACTCCCCATTTGTAAATCTCTGCTGGCCAATCCTGATCACCTTTTTCTCTTTCAAGTGTCTGGAAGAGGTTTTCAGGATCAGTTGCTCCATCACCTACCCAGGGACTGAGCTAAGGCTGACCAATCTCCAAATCCACAGATCCTCCTTCTTTCCCTTCTTGAACATTCCATTACTTTGCAAACATAATCAAGAGTGGCTTCATAGTGACATCAGATAGCTCCTTCAGCACTTGTGTATGCAATCTCTCAGACCCTATGGACTTCAGGATGTCTGGTTTGTTTAAATGTTCTCCAACATGATTTTAGTTAACTCAGAGTAAATCTTTCCTGTTACATATTTTCCCACTGCTTTCAGAGGACTGAGATATTTTAATATTGTTTATTATTCATTACGCAAACAAATACATCCGTGCATATAAATAGCATTTATTTATAATGACTATTGGCTATATATATAAAGCTATAAAAGTGTTTATTTTTCATTAAAGTTGTCTATTTTATCCAATATATCTACTTTATTCAATATATATATCTTGTCAGGGGGAATGAGATTAGGCTTTCTGTTGAGTAAGGAATCACTAAGAGATGGGCTGCCAAAAGCCTTAAAGAAGCATCAGGGGAAAAGCCTGAGAAGATGAGTAGGCTGTAAAGGTAAGGTCTGGATTTCCCTGTACTGCCAAAACAATGAAAAATTTTTCAACCGCTTGACATGAAAAAGAAAAAAAGAAAACTGTTGTTGTTGTTACAATCAGCTTTCCTTTCCTTCATTCATTTCCATGGACTAGGTACAGAGTTCCTTACACACCCCTTAGGCTCAACACCTTATGAGTTCAGGGCAGTGCTGACCAGACACTGCACAGTGATTCAGCCCAGCCTTCTGGAAATTCACACTTTCCAGCCATGTACCAGCAGGTGCATTTATGAAAATGAAAATTTTGAGCATGTTAGTTTGGCATTTCATAGTAGCAAATTCAAAAAGCAATTTTCAGTGTTGTAAAACTTTTCAGTCTTCCTATCCTGCAACCTGAGCTGCAGGGTGTCACTGTACACTCTTGTACAACACCACTGATTTCAACTCAGTTTTTCAAACTGAGGTTTTCCAAGGCTCTAGAGTCAGCACACATAAATCAAACAACAAGATCAAATCCAATGCTGGGAAAGCTTAGGCTATCAATTATGATGAAGTATAATAAATGGAGGACCCAGTGACATTTCATTTTAAGACACACATGTTATTGTAGGGGCTCAGTGACATAACACTATCGAAAAGTGATGTGACTTCTGAAAAACATAGCTGCTTGATTATTTTTCCCCCTTGTGAGTTGTTGCATCTTCAAAAGCCTTGAGCTTCTTTCTAAGATGTCATTTCTTCTCCCAGCATAGAAAGCAGTTTGTTTGTGGACTGCCCTTCTAATTAGAAAAACAAGCCGCAGATGTTCTTGAAAGAGCATTAAATTCCGTAACTAAGCCTCTACTCACTGGAAACATACCTCACTTGGAAAGGCATCAGGAGAGCTGTGCCACAGCTCAGCTGTTTACAAGCAGCTCTGCATTCTCTCCCATCTCTGGGACCAGATGTGACAACAATACCACAGGCTGCTTGCTGTTCCATGTTTGTCTTTTGTGCTCGTGCTCCCAGGGTCCTGCCTTGTCACTTCTGAAGCTCAAGTTTGTGCATGGCTGGCCTCATGCCAGGGCCACAGTAAGTGCTCCTCACAGCACTCAGAAATGCCTTATCTCACAAATAATCAAACCCTTTTTTTGTTGTTGTTGTTAATTGCAGAGCAACTTGCTATTAATATGCATCAAGATTTAACAAGACAGATGCCAATTAATCTTGGATTCTGAGATGCCCAGTCAGTTCAAAGTGCACTGGAGTAATCTCGAAGAAATAATGGCAGTGGCAAATTCAGGCCTTAAAAGAACATATGTTTAACACAGATGGTATGTATTCAAACATTTCATTTGTACAGTTGAATCCACTTTTAGAGTCTACAAATATAGCCACCATTTACATACACTGTAAGAAAGTCAGAATTCCAGATTTCCATTTGCACATCAAAACAGTTATATTATAGCCAGGCGTCATGCATATGATGAAATTGTTTTGATTAGAAACAAAACCAGATTTTTATAATAGGATCCCATTGTATCTATGAAATTAATCTGTCTTAAGACTCAGGAAGAGCATCTGTTTTTAATGGAACAAAAATACCTCAGCCAGTATAGCAAATAACGCTGTAAAGTTTCCAGACTTTCCACAGAAGGGATTCCTTGCTAAAGGTGACTTAGGCTTCCCATGTTTCCACATTGAAGACTGTGATTCAGACATTTCCTATGAGAAAATAATTCTATTAGCTTTGTGTTGACAAAATGAAATGTTAAAAAGAAAGGAAACAATAAAGAGCCCAATACAAAGCAATTTTATTTTGAAGTTGTGAAGTTAAGGGGCTCATGAAACAAGGCACAGCAAACTAGAAATTGAAAGACTGTATTCTCTCCTTGCTTTATAATACCTTTCACAAAAACCTTTTACATAGTTGAGCATTAGGTCCCTGATAAACTATTCCCTGTTTGAGCATCACTCCAGACTTGAAGCATATTTGCAACCCTAGGATATGTTCTCATCTGACCAAAATCCCTGCTGTCTTCAGAAGAAAGGCTACATCACTGCGAGCATAACTGGCTACTTAGTGTGACAAACATTTTAATTGGATGAAAATTTAAAAGTCTGTTCAGCACATTCACAGTAAGATCTGTTGCTAACAGCTTAATGCTTTCCTGTAAATAAACCTTCTAATATGGTTCCTACATACCATGCTAGCAAGTGAGGTTAGGTCCCTCGGGTGGGAAGAGGGAATGCTCTATCCAGACCCTGCTTCTGCAAAAACTGTCAGGCCTAGCATGATTCTTTGGTGTTGTTCCATTGGAGTCAATTAGATAATGACAATTGTCCTGTTGTGCACCAGTGGTTGCAGGATTGAAGGCTGCAAAAATATTAGGATATATTTATATTATCCTTATATTTATATATATAAGGATAATATAAGGATAAGGGCAGCAAAAAATGAGGATGAAAACAATTTCAAGGGACATTGTAAATTAAAATTTCTTTAAGCCGACAAATAATTTTTACATAATTTCATTTTAAATGAAACATCCAACTGGTTTTCAAACAAACCAAACATCTTTCAAACCAACAGCATTTTCTACTCCAGGCACTTGCAAATATTTTAAAGTTTTATGAGTGGGGAGCTATTTCTAAACATTTTTAAGTGCTTGAGATATTTTACTCTTGAAAATGGAAGTGAATTAAGCTGTGTGTTCAAAGAGGCAGTTCAAAGACATATTGAAACAATTTCCAGCAAACAAAAGGCTCACAATGAAATGAAAAGCAAGTATAAAAACACAAACCATTTTAAAACAAAATAAATGGAGCCAAAGTTTTATCATCACTATTAGACAATCGGAAGGGACTTAAATGAGTGCTTTCTTCTACTACAATTGTCCATGACTTGACTAACCACCCCTGACACTGGTTTTACCAGCCCTTCT
This sequence comes from Melozone crissalis, assembly GCF_028551555.1. Classification (NCBI taxonomy): domain Eukaryota; kingdom Metazoa; phylum Chordata; class Aves; order Passeriformes; family Passerellidae; genus Melozone; species Melozone crissalis. The sequence continues at coordinate 51,340,609 of NW_026535791.1, read as the reverse complement.
CTCCTTTCTCTTCTTCTGTCCCCAGGCTTTGTCTCTGGAGTGGAATGTTGTAAGTTATGCCACAAAGGCACACTTACCCTGGAACTGGTTTTTACCAGTCTCCTCACAATCAAAACTGGAAAATTATCCTGGAATTAAACTGTTCATACCAGTATGAAATCATTCAGATAAAGTTGCACCAAGAATTCCAGAGAAAATTTGTTTTTCTTCTCTTGATCAGACCTAAATTTGTCAATTCTTCTTCTGGAACTAGTTACCCTGCTGTGGGTTTTGCTTCCTGTGGTTTTAGATATTTAGAAGCCAGATATTAAAGTGCAAGCTACTCAGGCTTTCCTCCCTTTATAGGTAATTTTAAAAAAAAATGTCAGAGAGAGCCAGCAGTTGTCCTCTAGGATCAGCTCAGGTACCATTTTCAGATTACATGGCTCACCTTCACTGGGAGCCTGTTTATAGGTGCACCTGTGAGGGAAGTGGTGGAACTAACTTGGAACTAGCACCTATATGGGAAATGTAAACTAGCATCTATGTGAAAAATAAAACACCTAAATTTAGAAGACCCAAGACAGCATCATAGAGGCTCATTCTCAAACAGTCTCAAGACTAATGACTCAAACTAAGACTCAATTCAGCTACTTCATATGTACCCTTGGACAAAAGTGTGCAGCATCCTTTTCAGGTGCATGCAGTTCCCCAAGACCGGCAGATCCAATACAGACCTGTTTGTCCTGCTTGTGGCAGGAGAGGCAGCTGCAGGCCAGATGGCACAGCCTAGGACATCTCTACTGGCATTAAATGTCTATATTTAGACTGCAGGATCATGCCCCAAGCAACATGTCTGCTGTATTTCTCTCTGGATCCCATTGACTAAACCTCTGTTGACAGCAGCGGGGGCTTAGACTAGTGGTCCATGTGTGACACCCACATAACATAATCACAATTTGGGCATCTTGGACTCAAACTGACTCCCACCCAACACTTTTGGGTGAGATGCTCTCCATCCCTCAATTTGATCTCAAATGCTAAGGTCGTCTTGACTGTATGCCTGTGGATCTAACTGCTTTCCCTGATGTCTCTGCATATTTCCTACCTTGACCATGACATGCTGCTGCTGAAATGAGTTTTTTCTTACCTTTCCTTTTCGTCATGTCTCGGAAAACCTTAGTCCTCCCAATTTCTGTGGTGTGGTTCAAATAGGTCCTTCAAGAATTAACAAGGTCTGCATAGGTGTGTAATGGTATCAGGACACGGTCTCAGTCTCATTGACCAGGCTGGGGTCAAGGCCCACAGGTGTAGAAATTGTGGGGAGGTCTGGCCTCTGGACAGATATTTTGTTGTTAATACAAAGGTGTGGCTTTCACTACATAATCGTGCCATCCAAAATCAGGGCAAATGTTAAATTTTTCTGAACTAAGCTCTCTGAAGTAAATCACAATGGGAAGAATTGGGGGATGAATATGTTGTTGACCACTGTCTTGCATGTCTCTTTGCTTAGGATTTTTCATGTAACAGCTGTTACATCTTAGTTTCAAACATGTTGCTACACTTGCCTACCCTAAAATCATCAAAGTTTTGCTGTTGTCTTGCCTTCTGGCTTCTTCTCAGCACTAGGCTGCATTTCCCTCACTATTCTGCCTCACCTGATAAAAATATTATTCTTTCTTACTTTTTTATCACATGGTTTTGCAACTCTGAGCTCCTTTTCACTATACATATACTTTAAAAACCACTAACTCATATACATAGTTGGAGTAGGAAGACACATTGTCAGTAAAACCTAGAAAGGCTTTACTTCCTCTCTTCTTTCACCAGAGTTTTTTCCCTTTTTATTTTTCAAATCATGCAAAAAATTCCATGCTTCAGACCTAGATTTGCAGATGCACATGCACACGCAAAAAAATAATCACATCACAGCTCTCATTTGAAATCAAAGAGATCATTGGTGAGTTTGCAAGATTACAGTTTTCAACTTCTTATAGAAGTACAGAATCATTTAGATTGGAAAAGACCCAAAAAATCATCCTTGAATGGGTTCCCCCTCTTACGAGTCTGCAGAGTTCTGTGTGCATTTTGAAGGTAGTTCATCACCTGCAAGATTTATCTTACAAAACTGTCATCAGTGGAAAGGACGTTTAGCTGAGCAATATCAGGTTAAACTGAACACAAACTGAGATGCAATAGTTGTTATTTCTAATCAGCCCTGATGGGAAGGTATGAATTTTATTCCCTTTCCCAGAATTTGATACTTTCACCTTGTGACTTTGTGTCTTAGTTAGCAGAACAGAATGGCAGCTTCACTTGTGAAGTTATTGTAAATGTTATTCATAACAAGCTAATATGTTGTTGTTCCGCTAAATTGGAACTCTTGCTTCTCAAGGGTGTTTATTCATTGTGATTGTGATCTGCTGCATTCATGTTTTATGTCTGGTTAACCTAGTGAGTGCTACAACCTGACTTATCCTCCTTGAGAGAGAGACGTGATCATAGCTCTGAAGGGTAGGATTACAGTTAAAGACTCTCAGAAAAGAAAGAATGATGTTATTTACTGTGGGTAAAATCACTGATGTTGTACCACTGAAGTTTGTCTCAGTACCAAACAAGTCAGGAAGCAAAGAATTCTGGCAAAAAAATTTAAAAACCCAAACCAACCAACCTCTTACTGATAATTCTATGTGTGTGAATATACCAATGCAAACAGAAAGACAAAGAGGGTTTGTTATGATCTTACACCTATCTTGAGAGTTTTTCTGTGATTTGAAACTGGCTGAGAAACTCTTCTATTAAGCAAAGCTATTTCCTTAGCAAAGTCTCAAGATCCACAAAAATGAAAACTAGAATCTCTATTCCAAAAAAAGGCTTCTGCTTATTGATTTAATCAGTCATATAACTGCATATAACTAACTTACAGTGGACCTATGTGACATGGTTGTGTGTTGTAAAAGTGAGAAGTGAAGCAGAGAGTGAAACCAGGACAAAGGACTGAGTGAGAAATACTAGCATGTGGAGCAGAGAGCTACACCCAAAGTCTAAGAATCAGCCAGATGATGGGAGCCTCCTCCAGCCATCCCTTTTTTTTTTTTTTTTTTCCTTTATGAAGGGTTTTGTTTGTTTGGTTTGGTTTTTGGTTTTTTGTTTTGTTTTGTTTTGTTTGTTTGTTTGGGGTTTTTTGGTTTTTTTTTTTTTTGTGAAGGGGTTTTTTTCTTGCTTCGTGAAGGGTTTTTTTGGTTCACTTCAACAGAAGTCACACAGTGGCACTTCTGCAAATGTTGGTGTCCCTGTGCACTCTGTCACACTGCAGAACTGAGACTGTCTGCATGGTGTTGTGACCCAGTAAGACAGGCATGACCATCCTACACTATTAAAAACATGAAGCAACAGCCTACTGCATAGCTAAGCACACTGAGTTTAAGCTGCAATAGTGAAGAATAGCAGGTATTCATTTAACCTTAACTGGTTCTGAGCCCAAGGATTTGGCATTAAAGAAACCATAAATGTTTATGTCCTGTGACAGACATTTCAGGAGAGCCCAGGCTGCACGTAGAAGGGATCTCACAAACTCAGGCTAGCTGCTCAAGCTCAGAAATAAGCTGCTTGCTCCTCACTGCCCCATCAGAGCCAAGGGCTGACAAAGGCTTTTTGACTGCACACCTGGGCTCCAGCCCACAGCAGCACATTGCCCCAGCCTGCCTGAGCTCAGCTGGCTTCACTGCCCTGCAGGAAAGTACCTTGAAAAATCACTCCCAATGCCTTCTTTTCCCAGCTAAGGGTAACAGAAGTGACAATGACTGCGTGATGTCAATGAGATATTTATAGCCAGCCTACTAACTAACCTCATTCATGAGGCTCTTGCACACTTCCAGCCTGTTTCCCAGGCTGAGACTTAAGACTGCCATTCAAGTAGAATGGGTTTTGTGTGAAGAGTTAACTCAGAGTTAATCTAAGCCTAAGAATCCCCCCCTTCCTCAGCCTGCCTTCAACCCACACCATGAATATGAAGCAATTTTGGGCTCACTACATGGTTATAATCATGTTCAAACATCACATAGTCATGTTCGACTAATCTTTGGTTTTAAATCAGCTCTTTCTACACTTAGCTACAGTGACACTGACATGGAGATCTGGTGTTCATAGGAGATCTGGTGTTCATACTGCAATCATTCCAGTGTCTCTCAAAGAAGCCAGAAGTCCAGAATTTATCAGTAAAAGTTTAGTGTGGGTTTGTATTGGGTGTGACCACCCTATCTCTTCTAATCAGCATTTCATTACCTTGGACCATTTTCTACCAAGCTGGATTTATTTTATTAAATACATAAATTTCATAAATATCATTAAATGCATACATTTTTCATAAATTTCATTCATTATCCTTTCCAACTAGCTGGATTCAGAAGTGTTCAAAGTAATTCAAGTCAGATAGCTCTGCTTTGTAGGTTCTCTCTTTTTCAAGGTGAAGATGGACAATAGTAAGGGCTTTTGATACTCTGGTGGGAAAGGAATGACTCAGATGTGTCTTTGAAGCACATAGGATTTTGTATCCCATTCCTGATGTATTCAGTGAGAAGCATGTAAAAAATGGTAGGGTAGATGTTAAAAAAATTGAAATTGAATGTAGAAGAACATACTCAAGGTACAGCAGGAGAAATCACATGTACAAATAGCATGCTGAGGTTAGAAGGGATCTCTGGAGTTCACCTTGTCTATGTTTTATCTGTATTATAGGAAATACATTTAGGAGCTTTTACAGAAAGAGCCTCATTTTTTTAGGTGGTGGCATCAAATAAATGACACTAGATGCTCTTCATGTGAGTCTGAAAATGTGATTAAGTCTGGGAGAAGAGCTAGTTAAGATAACTACAGAGACCTTAAAATATTCATAGAACATGACAATAAGAGAGTTGCCATGTTAGAGCTCATTTTGATGGACAAGCAAATATTCACTGCAGATTTAGAATATTTATGTTTGCCTGTCTATCAATGATCATGATTGGGTTAAATATATTTGACCACAGTATTGCTACTAATCAACATTACATTTTATCAAGCTTCAAATAGCAATTTTTAAATGTTTTAACTAATTGGCAACATTTTAGACTGGAATGTATATATAGAGCAAGAAATGCTTTTAAAAAGCACATGAGGAAATGTTTAAGAACTAGTTCTTCGATGCTAATTAAAGCACTGTGATGGAGAAACCATGACAAATGCAATGGCTTATAAAGAAAAAGATGCAGAGAAGTAATTGATTTCTCAAAACAAATATTTAGAATCTGAGAAGAAAAAAAAGTTAAGTCAGTTACCATACATTTTAACTTTAAAAAGGAAGGAGAGAAACAAAAAACTGAAGGAGTCAGTCACCAGTCATCAGTGAATGACCAGGAAATGCCATGAGTCACAGTGAATGACCACTAGAATTCAAAATCAAAACAGAGCTCTTTAAAAAAAGAACAAATTGGGAAAAAAAAAAAAACCCTCTCCAAGTCTCAGGTCCATCACAGGATATTGCTGATGAACTGTAAACAGTAATAGAAAAAAGGGCAGAACTCTTAATCTGATCCTCTATTGGAGAAAAAGCAGTGAAATATACGACTGACAAATCTGCTATTCTGAATAAAAAATGAGCCAAAATGACTGCAATATTTAAATGCTTTGAGTTAATAAAGTGTAGGTTGATTTATGTCAGTGGTCAAGACACAGGAGGCCTGAGTGACTGTCCCCAGCCAGGATTTATCACCAGTGCATATTGAGATGAGAGTAGCATCACAACAGGAATAATACTCTTCCTGCTCCTACATCTAAGATTGTTGATTAGAATAGTGGAATCATAAAGTAGTTTGTGTTGGAAGGGACCCCAGGAGGTGCCTCCTGCCCCCCAGCAGGGCCAGCAGTGAGGTCAGACCGGGTTGCTCAGGGCTGTGCCCAGCCAGGTTTCACAGTCCCCAGGGATGGAGCCTGCCCAGCCTCCCTGTGCGGGACCTGCCTGTCCTCATGGAAATGTTTCAGTGCCGGCCCGAGCCCTCCCATTTCAGCTCCTGCTGCCCAGGGCTCGGCTGCCTCCTGTCCCTGCCCTCCCCGGGGCTCTGGGGTGTCTGGGAGGTGCCCCCAGAGCTGTCTCTGCCCAGGCTGGAGCAGCCCCAGCCTCTGCTCCCGTCCAGGCTCCAGCCCTGAGCCTGCAGGGCTGAACTCGCTCCGGTTACCGGCGTCTGTCTGTCTGTCTGTCTGCCCTGGGCACCGAGCTGGGGCTGCCCAGGTGTGCTCTGACAGCGAGGGCTGGGCATGGGATCCTGCCGCAGCTCCTCACTGTGCCCCTGCTGTTGCCCCAGCCTGTATGAGTGTAAGAGATTCTTCCTTCCCAGCTCTTTGCATATTGTTTCTTGAGATTCATAAGGTAAGGTTCATGTTGGCCCATCCCTCCAGCCTGTCTAGGAGCCTCTGAAAGACAATCCTTCCATGGAGAGTACTGTCTGGCCACCAGCAATTTGTATTATCTGTGAGAGTGTGCTCTACAACCTCTTTGGGTAACTGAGGCAGGACAGGTCCTGGGATATGGTAGCTCCCCTGTAGCATGTTCCAGGCAGAAAAATGTTCCCCTGACCCTGAGACTCTGAGCCCGACCATCCAACTGGCTCATTACTGCTCTGATTGTCCACCCATCCAGACTGCAATATTGCAGGAGTCGGTGTCAAATGTTTGTTTGTTCACATGGATATGCTGCTGATACAATTACAGAAATTCCCTCAGGTCATGGTGTCATGTCAGTGTTTGGTCACAAGTGAGTTTAAGGCAATCCCAAGTACTTCCCTGCCACATAACCTGGCTTCTGAAGAGACGGCTTCTGGTCCACAGTTTTGGTCTTCAGATATTTAATCTGCACCAGAACTTTATACCTCCACAGGCCATGGCCTCAGGTGTCTGTGGGTCGCAGAGAGCAATTTGGGACTGAGTTTTTGGACCTTCTTGGCACACTGGTAGTATTCCTATGACATACTCAGCAAAGGCATGCTGTGACCAGAGTAGTTTTTCCCATTTTGCCAAGGATGTGTCTCTCCTCACAGATCTTTGTCTTTGGAGAGCATTACTGACTTGGAACCATTTTTTCCAGAATTAAGTTACTTGAGCAAAAGTCCCAGCGTCTTCACCCAACATGCCTAGCAATCATTCAAAGAACACTCATGATAAAACCAAGGACTCTACTAATGACACAAAGACTTGGTATTATTAAGATTAAATGGAACAGAAAGTGATGTAAATGGAAAAGATGATGGGTATTTACCTCCTTAAAGGTATTTTCCTTGCAGAGTATATGAGTATTAGTTGAGTTGAGTGCTTTGTTATCTACTGATTGTTAATACAGTACCTTCCAGGCAATGTTTTATTATTTGCACTTTTTCCATCACTGATCCTGGCTTCTGTTCTCTTCTTCTGCACGCCATGAGCATTCCTCTGGGTAACAAACTTTATTAGACTAGATTTATAGTGACAGTGACCTACAAGTCATGCTGATGGAAAATTCATTCTGGTTTGGGATTAGTTGCTAATCTTTGGGATTATTAAAACTATACCACTTGGACATTCTTGGTTTTGTTTTAATTGCCAGAGTTATGAACAAAGGGCACAGCCAGTCTAGCATCTGGTGTATGTGTATAATTTCTTATGAGCATTGACAGACAAATAAATACGAGCTATTTTCAAAATGACCTTCTCCTTCCATCCGTATTAGAATGTTCTGACAAAATTTGTAATTGACTGAAGTCTTTTTATAGCAGCAATGAGCATAATGACCAGGGACAGAGTTTCCAGGCTGCCACGTCTCTGCCCAGTGTCCTGTCATAGCTGTGGCTCCAGTTGGGCTGCACTCGATCAGGGCAGAGCCTGTGCTCTGGCAGAGTGCAAAGACTCAGCAGCCTCCCTCCACTGTGGGGATTTCACTTCACAGCAGATTGCATTTCTAGCTGGAATAACCCTGCTTTGGAAGTGTCTCGTAAACCCCAGCTGGCCTCATATCCTAGTATTCACAGAATGAAGAGGAGATTAAGCCATCAGCAGTAGTCAACGGACAGTTTATTTCTAAATTCTAGAAAAATCCTGCTTGTTCTCTCCATCATACATTACTAAATGATATTGATTTTTAATACAGTTTACCATTCTTGCTTCAGCCTATGGTAAGAAGAAACCAGATTCATGATAAAGATATAAGATATATTGTGAGCTTCCTGGCAACTGCACCAATTGAAACAACTTCTTGCTACTTCATTATAATGCAAACCCCCTTGAGTTCCTGAGGGCAATGAAATACCGTCTTTCCACTCCCTGGAAGACTGAACAGTGTAATGGGAACCTCAGTCATCTGCCACAAAGAAAGAAAACATAGGACAGGGAGTAGATTGCAATTTAACCTCTTTTTTTTTTCTTACTCAATGTGTCTTCACATTCCTCTGAAAATATCTAAAGACTGTAATACCATGTAAGAGGATACCAAGGTGGAAAGGGAATTTTTATTTATTAAAAAAAAAATCTTTCTTTGGCAATATGCCAACCTGAGACATAACAGAGTGCAGTCAGTTGTAAAATCATTAACACTTGCAGGGGCTTGGTCGATGTGATAGTTTGAATGACAAATGTCACTGCATTCCTAATGTACTCTTAGTGACCTACACACAGACACATAACTCATAACATGTCAGAATTAGGCACTTCACTAGCATTCAATTACCTAGGCACAGAGAAAGAAAGTGGAGCAGAAAAAGTGAATTTAAAATTAGATATGATTTGTTTGGAGTAAGTACTGCAGCACAAAAAAATATTCTGTACATGTAGTATTATCATGTGGTCTTTTAAGATGCTTTAACAGGCTGTTCAGAGAGGTTTGTGGATTCTTCTTCTCAGAGACATTCAGAACCCACCTGGACACAATCCTGGACAACTTGCTCTCAGTGAGGTGCTTTAGCAGGAGCATTGGACTGGGGGATCTCCAGAGGTCCCTTCCAGCCCCAACCATTCTGTGATTCTGTGAAGAGTTCAGAAGTAATGGTTTTATACAGCTGAAAAGTACTGGCAGGAGCTGTGGACACAAAGACAGCAGTGCCTGTGGACATGGGCTCAGAGCAGGCACTGTGTGAAGAATCTGGGCTCCAGCTCTACTCCCAGCCCATGGCTCCTGGGTGTCTTGGCTTCAACTCCTCTGCCTGCAAGAAATGGGGATGATCAATCTAATTGCAGAAGCCTGGAGCAAATGGCATTAGGTAAGGTTGAAAGGCTGACATTTGACAACATTTTTGCGTTTGTAGGGCATTTTGATGTGGCCACTGGGAAAGGACGAGAGCAGCAGGTAAGGAAGCAAGCCAGGTGCTTTCTCAGAACACCCCAGATGGCAGTGTGTGTCATGTCAATGATGTCAGGAGAACATATATTTCCTATTTCACAGGAAAATCATTCTTCCAGGCAACTTTTGCTTCATGCTTAATTGAAGTCCAGTTTGTCTACAACATAAGAAAATTACTTTTGTTACTGGGTAAAGCTAATTATTTGGAGAACATAGCCCAAAAAGCTATCTTGAATATATATATTTGTTATACTTCAAAAGACTTCTGGCAATTCTTGACCAAAAAGTAGTAATTAACAAGCCAGAAGAAGATGTAAAAATCTGAAAGATTAAAAGTAGTTCTTAGAAAGCAAATCACTTCCCAACATATGAAAAAAAAAATTTAGTGAAAGGCTTTATGCAGGTAACCCCCAGGAGATAAAGTAAGAAGCTTTTCAATTGCATCAGGAAAGTTAATGTTAAAAGGCAGATTCCAAGCTAGGCTGTATTCCTTAAAGTAAAGGCTTTTGTTGTTTGTTCTCACTATTTAATTTTTTTTCAAGCAGACTAAAAGGACACAAAATTAAATCTACCAGGAGTTTATAGTTTGCCCTTATAAAAGGGACAGAATTTTTCTATATATAGCAGAGCAAGAAGAGAGTTGAGAGCCTTACTCAGCAGCACAATTCCTGCCTTTCTGTAAAAAAGCAAGATATTTTTGCATCTTCTTTGTGAAGCATTTTACTTGCTCTTGTGCTTCCACCCAGCTGTACATTTTACCTTGTCAAAAGAGAATTTCTTTTGTTGCAGAAAATTTTCTCAGACCTATTGTTCCCAGAATTTCTAAGCAGGACCAATTGAGTATGTGTCCCTCATACTGACACACAGAGGTTACACTACTCTGAAACCAAACAGAGCGGACACCACACGTTATGATGGTGTTTGTCTCTGAATAGCCTGCAGAGCTGGAGCACAGGGAGAGACAGATGTTTGGGATAACTCATGGGACACATTGAAGAGAACTAGACTTTGCTGGGATTTTAACTGTTATACTGATAACAGACAGCAAACAAAGGTCAGAATAAAAGGTGGCTGAAAAGGACCAGGTCTCTTCAGTTTGCTTTCATTTCATTAGGAAAACACACTGTTTGTACAATCAACCAGAGCTTTCAACAATGGACTGGCTAGAGATGAGTCACTAAAATGAATAATCCTTTTTAATCTCTATGAAAAACATCCTGTTAGCATTGCCATATTCTAGGAATTGTTATAACAGGAGCAGAAAAAGGATTAAGCGCTTAAACCTGTCCCATCAGTACAAGTTTATTGGAGTAGAATCTCTCTGTTGGTAATGAGCCTTTACTTCTTACAAAAACAAGAGACTATTTCTATTCTGTGCTCCTTTTCTTCTGTAACAAACCCTCTATGACCCACCAATAACATGGCTATTTAAAAAATTTAAATCTAGATCAAGTCACAGCACATGCTGAGGATGACACAAAAGTAAGGATAACAAGTTCACGAAGATCATACCAGAGCCTGATCTCAGTGCCTTTCAATGAGAGTATTGCACTTCTGCCCAAATTGTTCAGAGATTATGAATCCTGTAAACTCACTGCTGTTCTTTCCATGTTTTGCAGCACAGTGCTGTGCCTCTTTCAAAAGGTGAGTGATTCCAGGAAGTTATTAAAATATGCAGCATGTTCTGGGTAGCATAAGGCTGGAACCTGTGCTTTCAATACCAAATGCAAAAAGACTGTGAGCTATGCTTAATGAAAAAGCTCTCCAGCTACCTGACAGGAACTATTAGCCTCATGAGCTATGAAAATTCCTAGAGGAGGCAGATGACTACTTTGTTTTCGTCACAACAGTTAAAATGGCAAGTGCTTGCTAAAATAGTTTGTGTCAATAGAAACTGATGACAAGCCTTTACTGGTCTCCTTTCCAGAAGTGAGAGTTCAAGAAGATTTCCTTCTCTCACTGCCTCTGTCACATTAAGGTGTCTGAAAGATATTGAAGGTGATACAATACAGAACCCACGGAGACATCTTCAATTAATCTCAGATAAATTGACAAGGCTTTGTCATCAACAGGTGGCCCAGCAATGCTTGTTTTGAATGCCTCTTTTAAAATACATCACAACATGCTTAAGCCTCATCATCTTTTCTCTCATGAACTAACACTGACCTGAGCAGAAGCAGACTAGGGTAGCACCAGCTGTATTTGCAGGGTAGTGCAGGTGTGGTGTTTTTAAGTCAAGGACCTGGGTCGTATCCCAGCCACAGAGAAGTTTACCCCACAATATATCATCAGTCCTAACACGCTGACTGCCCACACCATGAACAGGCTGGAGCTCATGACCAGATTGTCTGCCCCCTTTTTTTTTTGTGCTGGGCTTCTTCCCAAGAGCAAACAGGTTGGAGAAGGAACAGTCTGCACCTGTACCTCCCTTCCAGGTGGAGCTGAGCCAGAGCTCACATTTGCACCTAGAGCTCTCCAGCTCTTGGCACATCTTCCACCTTCAATGAATAATTAAAAATAACTGAGCAAGATCTCTTACTTACTACAGATTGGGTTCACCCTTGTGTCAGATGAATTTCAATAAAGTTTGTGACGAGTAGTACAGATGATGGGTTAATAGGCCCTAGAAGTAAAAAATATAGAAAATAACTATTGATTTATTGTGTTATGCATTATATTTATTATTTTAATACACATATTTAGAGATATAATCCATAATAAGAATCTCACCTGAACACAAAAGGGTAGTATCTGGTAATAAGAAACTACAGATATGGACAAGAGCTGTGCATTTCTTTTCAGTAAGTGATAACACATCTTGGGATGGTGTGATGGTTTGGGCCCAGATGGAAATGAAGAACCAATTAGCTGCTCACTCCACACACCCCCCCATCTTAGTACTTAGAACCATTTTAGCCTTCCAGTCCCGCTAGCCCAGTCAATTCCACCAAATAGCTATGCAAATTTGTCAGGCCTTAATACTTAACATTTTTTTGTACCTACATTCTTATTGAAAAAATAGCTCCAAATCTCCCTTTTTTTTGATGGTTTCAATAGACTCCCATGGCTGATTTTTTAAAGATAATTTACATCCAGTTTACTAAGTCCTTTCTCTATTAAATAGCAGAAGTTTCTAATCCCCTCCTTGAAACTCTGTGAAGGAGTTTTAGGCTTCTCCTCTTGGCAAAAGGACATCAAGGATGGATCAAAAAGGAAACTTGTAGAAGTCCATATGTCAGGATACCTGGTTTGCAGAATAACCTCTCCTAGTGATTGTTTCTCCTTTTATACTGACTCTTCCTGGGGCCTAAAGCAAAGAAAGTAAGTGATAAGCTGAATTTCCTGAAAAAAATACCTTGCCTCATTTCACTTACCATTACTTTGCTGTGGAGGCACTGCTTTGAATACTGTGTTACTGATTTTTTTCCTCCTTCAGGAAAGTGACTGAAAAGATAGAAAGTGACTCTCATCAGGCACCTTTCCTCAGGTTATTTGACATCTTATGTACAATACCCACATATCTGATTCAGCTGTCATTTTAAAAGCACTGCAACACTTTAGAGTCAATGTAAAGTTGTATACATTAAAAAGTCTAGCAAGTGCAATGGAATAACCAAAAACTAAACAAGTTTTCATCACCATTCAGAAGTGCCAGACACTTAAGGAGACCATGACCCAGCAGGGACACACCTGTTTAGGAGTTTAGAACTGCCTTCCCGTCTAACTAGCAGCAAGACATCTCCCTTTCACAGGAGCAATGGCATTTATTTGTAATTGTAAACAACTTAGAAATACAAAACCCCTGTATATCAATTTATTCTAAGTAAAGCCTGAAGACAGTAAGTACTAAGCTCCTGTGGGTTCATTGCATAACAATGTACATAAACAACTTTTGTCTGATTTTGCCACATTAATGTTTGTATCTAACATATTTTTGTTTAGGAAGCAGGAAAAAAATCATGAGTTGTCATGAGTCTATGCAACTATATAAAATTAGATTCATAAGAACCCATAGGAATGATAAGAATGTCCTTTGCTGAACCTTGGTGCTGAAGACTTGGCCACATGTGAAAGGAGGTAGATGATCTTACACATTCCCTCTCCACTGCTGCCACATGATGAGTTAATATTTGATTAGACAGTGCTGTATCTATGACACCTGTTCACCAGGGAGACTAGGACAACAACTGATGTAATCTACCTTATTATATACTTAATGATAGAGGAGAAGCACTGCTTTTTCAGCTTCCCACGTCTGCTTTTCATTTCCTCTCCTACACATTCCTGAGAGGTCATGTTCAGTGCCTTGCAAGAGCAAACAAACAACTACAATTTTTTCCCCTCTCTCTCTTTCTGGTATTCTCTGCAATTTGTTTGATAGAAAAGAAAAACTTTAAAAATTTCCTCTCTACTGTGAGTTTCTAGGAAGAAAGGTACTTCTTGAAAATAGTTATTAATGTACCTGTGTTGGCAAGATTTCTCTGATTACAATAGGAGAGTACAGAAAATACCCAAAAAATGCTTTGGTACCAAGGCTACATGGAAGAGTCATAATGTTCATAGTGGCGGTTTCCACACTTGGCTGTTGTTTCCAGATCCTCATCACAAATATCCTCTCAAGACAACCTTGCCCTTTGACAAGTAGGACCTTCTCAATTTTTTGGTCAGTTCTCTTAAATTCCACTTTGCAGGAGCACCAAAACACCTCATCTGAGCAGATTCCTAACTTGTCCCAGCTGTTTGTACCTGTGATTCCCAGTCGCAGTGACTTCCTCTAGGAAATGTATAATCCCAGTAATCTTTGCAATCTGAATACAAATTTTTATTTCAAATTTATACGGTTGCGTTCAGAAGACTCTTTTTTTCAATTCAGCCTTCACAGCTTCACTAGTTTTCCTTCTAAGAAATCCCAATCTCTACAAGGAATCCCTCAAATTCTTATGTAACTATAGATGATTATAGTATTTCAGATATTGTCTTTCTTACTGTGAGTAGCTGTTGTTGTAAAGTGAATATATAATCCAGGGAATAATTTTTCAAATTTTCATTTCCAATTTTTTTCTTCCTTTTAAGGAGGTCAACATCTTTCTCTGAAGTAAGATTTGCCTTTGAAGAGAGGGGAAGCAGAAATGCAGTGGGGGTTTCTTTGTGGGTTTTTTGAACACCAGAACTTCTTTTCTTTTCTATGTGTTTTTTTATTGGGAAAATAAAGGCTGAGAATTAGACAGGGTGTATCTTTCATTGCCCTGGGCTAGGTCCTTTCCTCAGTTCAGGAACAATGCCAAAAGGCCTGGATAGTATTAGCTTTGAACAGAGACACTTGACAGTTCCCAACTGATCAAAGGTAGCAAAAAATAATCTGTGAAAAAGTTGTAGTCTGTCAATGTGGAAACAAGAGCAAACAGCAATTTTGTTTGCAGATTTTGGGAACTACCAGCAATCTTCATTCAGTTTTGCCTGGTACTCACCTTCTTACCATTCTGAGGTCCCAAAGGCGCTGCATCACATCCAGGCCAGGGAAGGAGGAGGTGGATCCCAATATAACTATAAAACAATGTGTACTGAGACTGCCCTGGGAATCAGTGTTTCTGTGGGGATTCCCAGACACATTATTGAAAGTGGTACACAGAAGGAATTCTTGACATGGGATTCATGTGACTGCATTTCAAGTCCCTATGATTTTGTTGACACTTTGATCACATCTCTCAAACAGGTTCATGTCCAAAATTAGGCTGGAAAAAATACTGCTATAATTATTTAGAGGAAATAGGAAGACGAGAACATCTTCAACTGCCAGCTTCCATGCCCACAAAGATAACAAAAGCTTTGGCAGAAGGTAACACCGGGCATGTTCTCTTCACTTTGAACCTCTTCCAGGAAACAATGGTGAGAAATGAGCACTGTGGTGTAAGACTGAGAGGAACGTTCTGGCAAAAACACACCATGGGTTACACTGGTCTAAAAGCTGTGCACTAAGCATAACAAAAAGGTTTGATCAATGCTCTTTAGACTGTTTTACAAGGACTTTCTCCCCTTCCCAAGCCATTTCACATGTTTATTTACTACAGCGTAAATCGTTCTTCATGGGGTTGAGATGACAAATGAATCCTGCCACAATTCTGCATGAAATCTAACATGTTTTCTTAGGCGAGACAGGAGTTGACAGAGCATCAAATGATCATGTTCCATCTATAACTTTCACTCTGTCAAGTCTTCCGTCCTCTGCACACCAATTATAACAAATGCAGCTGACTGCATACAGCCAGAGGGGGAAAAAAGGGCAATTCTCTAACATATGTTAAAGATTCAGACATTTTAAAATCTTTTCAATGTTTATACTCTGTTCTTTGGTTTGAAAACAAAAGCTGGAAAGGAATGTGCCTTTAAAAATCAGCACTGAAAAGTAAGAAAGAATATTCAGCTCTGAGCATCATCCTCTTATGGTGGGAGCTGAAGAGAGAAGGTGGTGTCAGTAAGGTAAAATATCTTACAGTAGAAGCATTCCTGTGTTCATGAGAAGTAGTAGTGATTTTTCCTCCCACAGATATTAACACCTCAAGCAACACAACAAGCTTATTGTTTCCCAGAGAGAAATAGCCAATACCCACACACTCCCCTCTGCATTTTCTTTAAGGACTTTCCTCTGACACTGAAGAAAGAGAATGGTTTAAAGATTATACTTCCAGGAAATTTTTTGGGGGTTGTTTTGTTAGTACATCTTTCACAAAGAACATGTGCTTCTTGTTTAGCTGTTAGTGCTAAAAGTAAGTTTGTGCATTATTTTTTGTTTACAATTATTCTGTAGAGACTTCAGCAATATTACAAATTCACAATTTTCATCCATTTCGTACTACACTTTTACTAACAGTTGGGTGGAATTATTTCCTCCTCTCTACCATCTTTCCTCTGAAACCGACAGGCTGAACACTTTCATGTAGCCACTTATTTTCTTAATAATGATTAACTATATCCCAGACCATCCATCGCTGGTCTCAGCATTTGTCTGAGCTTGAAATATGCATTTAAAGATCCACCCTGGTCTCTCATATTCTGTTATCTAATTCAGAACGTGAAGATCATAAAAAAGATAACTTCTATATGAAGAGGTGGAAATGCAGTGGGCAGCACATCGCTGCCACGGTGTGACCAGCAGAGAGAGATAAGCTCCACTGCAACCTCTGACAAAATGCTGTTGGTCTCCTCCAGAAGTCCCAATGCAGACATGGCCAAGCACCTTTACAGAGTAAGGCATGGAGATACAGGCAGGTACTGAGGTAGCTGCCATTTCAACTAGTCAGTGGTCCCTCTTTGTGCCAGGTGCTGTATTTTCCATTTAGCTGGTGCTCTGAGATCCACAAGCCTGGCTCTGTGTTTACGTTTCTCCTCATGCAGTTAGTGCAGATTATTATAGATTTATAAAACATGAAAAATAGAAAAGGAATTCTCAAAAAGTCATGCAGATATGCAACTTCAGTCATGAGGAATACAATCACTGCTCTGGGAGCCTAGTATGGGGATATTGTTCTCTGGAGTCCTGTTACATAGAAAAAGTAGTATTTCATCAAGGAAGTTACCACTATGAAACCAGTAAGAGATGCACTTATAAATGAATGTACATACTTACACTGAATGTACATTTATCAGAAAAGACACACAGGCTAAGATATCATTTACTTCCAAATATCTACTGGATCACTCAATTATATTTTTATTTTGCAGTGTGTATAGAAATTTCTTTAATTGAAAACTGATCCATTCCTATTTCAAAAGGAAAATTGCTGGTGACAAGAACATGTCAAAGTAGAGATGGAGACATGAGAAAATAGTCATGTATTCAGTAGGGTCCTGTTAGCAGATGAGAGACCAAGGTATTTGGTGTTAGTGTAAAGCCTTCCGTCCCAGCGTTACCTCAAAGAGAGCAAGGGCACCACCTGCTGTTTTAGAAATGTATTTATTTGGAACATGACAGCGACTCTTCAAGTACTGCACTCAAAAATTTTCTCCTGAAGCTTCTGCAACACGATTTGAATAAGTGATGACTTAGCAGATGCCTGTTCATACGATGAATTTTATTGTAGCCACAACACTGGCCATAAATGCCTGAATATGGGGTACTAAAGAGGTTTTTGAAAGCAAAGCAGTGTTTCACACAGGCTCTTCCTCACCCAGGGCATCAAAATCTAGCATTCACACATTTTCAGGAGATCTGACTGATATTCAATAAGCACCAAAAAGTTTAGTGACTGATTTAAGAAATAGCATCTTTAGCATGAGAATGGTTTAGGTCATTATATGAACTGGAGGTTATAGAATAAATAATTACTACTAGATAAGGAAGACATCAAACTACAGTTCAAGCAGTTTTCAAAAATTTTCAAAGGACCTTGTTTCCAAATGCTCCCATTGAGAAGAGAAAGGTTCATACACACCAAACTGATTTAAACATACATGAAGAACTTTACAAACCCAACTGTCTGGCAGTTCTAAGACAATTTGACCATAGCAAATTAAATCCCTAGCTGACCAGGAGATAAAATGTGGAGTGTGAGCAGCTGTTTGGATGCACTCAGTCAGTGAAGACTCAATTTTTGAATAATTTTTCCTAGATGCCACAAGGAATCACCTTATAGTCCTCTCCTCTTCTTCTGGATGTCAAGTGTCCTTGGGAAAACCCTGCATGAGGCTGCTCAGGCACAATCAGACTGTTTTATTTTATAGACTACAAAGGAACTTTTGTGAGGAGTGGTCCTTTATAAATAAGATTATCAAGTGTCAGAACTTCCATGAGAGTTAAGAATCATTGCTAAATGAAATGGCCAATTTCTATGCAGGAGCCTTCAGCCATTTGGTCAGAGAATGTCCGGAAGGATTTTAATTGAAAGACAAGTTCAAAATAGCAGCAGCCGCAGTGTCTTCACTAATTTTGGAAAACAACATGAAACTTTAGCAAATTATGTGCTTTTGCCAATGAAAATTATAGCATGGCCCATTTCCTCTTCAATCAGAGCCAAGATTCACCTTAAAAGCAAAGTTTATAAAATATTTTAATTTTTATCCTATATAATTCAGTTCTGTTTGTGCATGAAAAATTCAAAGGAAAAGTGAAAAATGTGCATAATTTTGATTCCTATGAGCTGAGATGAAGTTAGCAGATTTTTGTAATGTGTTCATATCAAATACATTTCAGTGATAAGTTTCTCATGTTTCATCTATCAGTTTCAGTTCTTACAAGATAACAACAGAGGTGTCAATACAGTGCCCTGTTTCCCCCTTTAGAAGATGCTTTGTACATCTGCAAGATGTGCAAAACAAAAATCATCTATGATTGCATCAAGCTTTTGCATTTATTGGTGGCTTATTAAAATTAATTAATTGCTGTGAATGAATGCTAATAACAAATTAGTAAAAACATCTTCCTTTCTTCTGTTTTTTTTTTTACACAAATAGTTTTATTACAAACTTGAATTTTTAAGAAATACACATGTAAGAAATTACACAAAGGCCTTGGCATTTGCAAAAATCTTTTGGTATTTGCATGGTAATAGTCCATAAAACATTTTTGGACACAGACGTGCTCAAACAATGGTATCATTGCATAGAAATTCTTTAGAAATATTTCTGAGGCCACTTTGAAGAATTTTTTTGGCACAATATTAACAAAATTAAGGCCTTATACTTTTCAAAATCAAGTAATTCAGTGTGTGAGTAGTGTTTAAAACCCTGAAAAATATTAAATACAGAATAAAGACTATAAGCTCAAAGCAGAATTTTCTATTATAAACACAAATAACTATTAACCTGGGTTCAGTCTCTGCAACTTCAGCATTGAAATGGCTATGTAAAATGAACATTTCACATCATATTTTGGCATTTAACACCTAATTCATGACACTGAAAAGAAGAAAAATTTTGTAAGCTTCTTTTTGATATGATAAACTTAGAGCTTGATTTGCCTAATGGTTGATATCTATATAAATTACTAAAATATTTATATATATTTTTCTTCTTGACCATTGCTGGATCATTCTTTATTCCACAGGAAAGTTTGTTCTACTGCACAAAGAAGCTGCATAGTACCAACATAGCAGAAACACTTACTTGCCTATTTGTGAAGCCAATTTGGCAATTTCTTCCAGATGTAGACCCATTAATACTGACAGCACTAAAGGCTACAAACAGAAGCAAAGGTTTGCAGGATGGCACTCTATGTTGTGAAAAGATGGTTACATGTTGCTTAACCACAGTCTGTAATCCCAAACCTCTTTTTTACATTAGTATTTCTTTGTACAAGAACAATAAGTACATACCCAAGAGTCTGGGATTTTAAGACACCTAGATAACGGTAACAAACTTATCTGGGGAAGAAAAATGAATCTAAATATATAATACAAGAATGAGAAAGGGGGGTCAAACAGTATAAGGCAGAACTGCATACCTCCTAGCACCTTTGCATTTTTTTTTCTGGATAAATGCTGACTTTTTATTCTATCAGTGCATTGCATTTATATAAAAAATACATATACTTTGATCAAAAGTGCCATTTGGCATGTCGACATTTGAAGCTTATCTTTGTTGTCTCTTTTCTTCTTTAGCAAGGACAGGGCCAGTAAAGCAGTGTGTGTTAGTTATGCAAGTTCCTAAAAGGCACTTTACTGTTTTCATATTGGACAACAATGAGGTACATATGATATATGTCTAGGCTTCATTGCTGTTAAACAAATAGCACCATATTGTGTGAAATTAGTTGAAATTCAAAAGTCATTATGTTCTTCTCATACAGACTTGACAACGGCTAACATTTGAGCGTAGATCCCCGGCTTTCAAGGTTGAGGGAGTCGGTTTCCTACGGAAAAGAAAGAAATGAAAAGACCCATTAACAATTTTCAGGTTCATAACTGACAAGACCAGCTTGGAATGCAAGTCTCCCTTCCAGTCTCTGCTGAATCAAGAAGGTGTTCCTAAGTTGTCCAGTGTGTAATCACGTCCAAGTTTGGTCACAAACTATCGTAAGACTAGTTTTAAACATCACACACTTACTGAAGAATTCAGTTCTTTCACAAGGCGTAAGATTTCCTTAACCTAGAATACCATCTGTTAAAGCAGCAGTTTGAAACAACCTAGAACTTGGGTAATAAAATAAAATTGGGCAAAGAAGCTGAAATTTGACTGTTTATGAGTTTCTGCTAACTCATGTGACTTTAAAGACAAATGAAAAGTTGGCAAAGGAAATTATGTGATGTCATATAGAAACACAACCCAAACCTTGAGTCTCTAACCTGTCATAAGGAGGTCAGAGACCTCCTAGCAACTAGAAGACAAAGTTGTGCTTGCATTTAATGTTTTTCATTAAAAAATATAATGTGTTTACAGGAAATTGAGGAGTATTTGTGATTTCTGATAGCAGGGCAGGTCCCCTGACTGGGATTATTTTATTAATCTGAGGCATAGTTTGCAGCCAGAAAGGTGTGTGAGGTTGAGAGATCTCAGGGTGGGACTCAAGGAATGGAAACAACTGTAGTGCTCACTCTAAATTTTCTTCTCACCAGCCTTCCTCTTTCCTAGGGACCCAGGGCTTACCCCAGTGGTGGGGTGGCTGTGGCAGTAGTTTTTCAGGTTGTTAAGATTATTACAGCCCCAGTGATACTCAGTCCCAGTGCTCAGTTTTTCTACTACTCCACTGACAGCTATCTGATAAAAAGTGAAAACTGGCTAAACAACCTGCTTCATTCTGAGGCAGGCAAGGCAGCATTCACAGATCTGGACAGAAGACATGAAGAGACGCAGGGTAACAGGAGCAGCAGCCAGGACTGTGGTGGAAGAGGGTGATTACCTGCACTCCAGAGGAATGTCTGCTGACTAGCTGAGCTATGCAGACATGGGAACTGACCTATATGCCAACATATTAGTAACATTCATAAAGAGCAAATGAACCTGTGTGGAAAAATACTCATGTGCAGGAGACCAGAACAAAGCCTATTACCACTAGCTGCATTTTACTCAAACATACTTCCTCTAACATTAGGGAAAGGTAAATAATTGTTCAACTCACTTAGTTTAAAACCTGTACAAATTGCAAGTAGTTCTATTATAAGTTAATGCTCATTTACAGGAAATGTTATATTCTAATCTAATTTCAATCAGTATGTCAGCCTATCCCAGTTACCACTTGGTGAATACAATCAGAAACATAGTGGAATTGTGAGCATTGTTAGATTATTCTGAAAAGCAAAATACATGATACAGATGACACATTGCAAACACTAACTGATGATGCATTCATTAATTCCCCCGAAAGCTACTTTTCTTTCTGCTACAAAAGTAATTTACTACATAAATTAACTGTGCTAGTGGACAGCCAATACTTGAACCTGTATTCTATTCAAAAAATACTTATTTTATTCAGTGATAAGGCTCAACTGAGTCTGAAAGAGTGATAAATAAATTATGAACTTACCTGAACATCTCATTCCTTTCTATAGTGGCAAGCCAGAAGCTGTAAGCATTTGCATAGTAATTGCAGGTGCCCCGGCCATGGCATTCAATGAAGGGAGCGCTGCGGAACTCCTCTAGGCAGGAGCCAGGGGATGCCAGGGCCTGGCCAGAGCCCTCAGCACCAGCACTGGTGTGCTAGGAAAGGCAAAAGCATTGGTCAGACAGGGACTTTCCACCTCTTCTGATACACCTGCAATGAACTCTCTCGCACAAATATTTCTTCACACTTCTCTCCTTATCCCCTGTTCTGTCCATCTGCTGTTTTGTTGCTCAGCTCAAGGAGGAACAAGAAGGTGGAGCTGAAGACTCCAGAGATGGCATTGGGTTCTCTCATTCAACAGCAGCATGACACATGAGCAATATCAGCTTCAGGGACAGCTGTATGCACAGAAGTCCTTCAGGAGAGACAGCAGGACTCAAGCTATCTCTATGTAAGCAACGTGCCCAGGAGGCACAAGGTCTGGTATGGCTTTTATCTGAACAGCTTAACTCCATTCTCACTCCACATCACAGTGGTCTCTCTCCCATTGCCAAGTGCTAACATCTCTGGATCCAGCTGTGTCTCAGACCATGCCCAGGCCTTGCCTGGGAAAATGATCAGGTTCTTTTTGAAGTCACTACAAAGAGTGAAGGACTAATGCCCTCCTAAAACCTGAAGGGATGGAGGCAGATGCTAAATTTCCATAGATCAAAACTCTGAAACAAATGCTTTCCTCAGCT
The DNA here is from genome assembly GCF_028551555.1 of Melozone crissalis. Classification (NCBI taxonomy): domain Eukaryota; kingdom Metazoa; phylum Chordata; class Aves; order Passeriformes; family Passerellidae; genus Melozone; species Melozone crissalis. The sequence continues at coordinate 51,318,081 of NW_026535791.1, read as the reverse complement.
CAGAGTATGTCCCAGTGCACTTACCATGACAAAGGAGTAACCAATCCAAAGTGAACTCCAGCCTTCAGGACACGGTGGTATTTGAATTGTTTGACTGTGAACAGCTATTACCATAGCAGGAGCTTCACACACAGAGCATCTAGAAGGACCAAGACATAAATGAGCTGCATGCACTTAAGGATTAACAGTTCATTATTCAGAAACTACTTTCTTTATGGAATCTTGAAATAGAAAATGCTGTCACATTCAAAACCAAAGAAAAATCACAATATTTCATTTAGAAAAACAGCCAACTTCTTTTTTCTTTCTTGTTAATTTCTAATTTATTTGATAAAGTTCTAATTTGTCCCTTACTTAGAGAAAGTTCAACTATTAAGTCTTATTCCTATTAGCTTTCCTATGAGAAAAGAACAAGAGACCTCTTATCTGAATATTTACATGTATTTTTCTTTTTCTAGTCCTGTTTGTACTGAAGTTTCTAAAAGTGCTCCATGTCACGAACATGGGGGGCAAATAGCCACTCTATCTCAGCAAGTATCACTTAAAAGTGGTCTAATCTGATCAGAAACAAGTAACAGCAATTCATCATCCTAAACTTAGCTCTGACTTCCAGAGAAAAAGCCATCTCTCTGGAAAATGTCTTACAAAGGCAATCACTGCTAATCTAATCTAATCTAATGCAGACTCTTTCCCATGCATTTTCCTTGAAAGTGTTTTTTATTTACATTTGTGGTCTATATCTCCAGTAAGAGATTTCCAGCAAAGTAACTTGCACAACAAACTTCAAAGCAATTCTCCAGAAAGGCATGCAGCACCAGTTCTTTTACTTCAGATAAATTCCTCACATCTCAGAACTGCTAAGTTACTGAATAATCCAATGACCAATCATCCCTCCACAGAATCACAAAAAACCCATGAGCTGGGCTAGAATTTTAATATGGGGGCTGGCAATAAGGAATTTGGTAGATATAATCAGTTTTTCCTTGTACAATTCTTCAACTGGCTGCTGCAGTTAGCAATTATGAATATTATTCAAAACTAAACAGTCTGATTCCTGTTATCAGAGCAGGGAAAAGAATCAAGTGCAAAATGGATTAAGTTGGATTCTGGAAAATGCAGAGAAGCAAAGGTATTCAGAATGAAAGCCTGCTATTTCTGCCTTGTGAAGACTGCTTTCATACCTACTGCCTTCATCTTTAGTGCAGAAGCAAGAGTTATTTTAAGAAACACATCAATGAAAGATTAAGTTAAAAGAAGGAATGTAAAGCTGCCTCTATTCTTGGAGCTCTGCTTTGCTTCAAGAGATTTCTGGTATTTCAGTAGAAGGCCATACAGGAAAAGAAGTCCTGTGATTCAAGGCAGCAAGTGACACTTCTACACATTTTCAACATTTGGACAGAGAAAACTGTTAGTTGAAAAGCATCAACTAATAAAATAGATAGAAAGAAGAGTTTACCAGATTCTTTGCTAGTTTTCTAAAATGAATATTACAACTATTTCACTCATTGCTATGACTAAAAGGAGAAAGACACATAAGCATACATGCACACACACACATGTACATACAAATACACACTTACGCGTTCTTATGGTTAGCAAAAGCTAATCCGTAGGCATAAGATAAGGCAAAGTGTTGGTTAGTACCTCCTTCAGCAAGAGTTTCAAATATGACTGTTAAAGGCTATTTTGCATTATATGGGATGGCATAAAAGGAATATGAATTTCAGAGGCTGGCAATTTGAATTTTTCTGAGAGTCAAGTCCCTTTCATTCATGGACAACAAACAACCAAAAATGTAAGACCAAAAAAGTCTCTATTGAGAATCTTGTCCTCAATCTGCCCATTCATTTTCAAAACATACCAACTTCTTTGGTACTAAACCAAAAGTAAGAATACAGAGTACAACTGCAGATACAAGATGAATTCCGCTATGCAAAATAAACATTGAATGTTTTGCAGTAGAGCCACATAGCTTTTTCAACATCCAAGATATCCAGAATACAACCAACAGCTGACCCGATCGTCCTTTCTCTTGGATGTACCTGAGAAATCACTACCAGCAATCTCCACTCCCATTCATTAAATATGCCTGGAAGAGGGATCAGCAAGAGCTGACACAGATTTGAAGCAATGACAGAAAGGACAGTAATGCCTATATCTAATGATTAGCACTTAAGCTGTGAGCTGAAGATTCCCTTGTCAGACTCATTTCCAATTGTAGGGCAGTTTGCCACCCTCTTGCTCACAACTCTGGCTTCAGCACTGAATATATTAAGCAAGATGAGGTTTTCTAGTGGTCTTAAAATTTCAAATGGACCAAAAGTTCAACATTGCATTGATGCAGAACAGTTATGTCTCTGATATAAGCACCATTCTTTATGCTAGCTGTGAATCTGGAATTAAAAAAATAGATGATTGATTTTTCAATTGTTTCCTTTAATTCAGAAAATAATGGCTGTATTCAAGCAGAATGTCTAAAACAATGGAAGAAGCCTGTCAGTCTACTGTATAATAAAAATGCTACCATTTTCAAACAAAAGGAAACTGAGCCCTAAAAAGCTTCTAGCTATGGCTAGTCAAAGAACAGAAGTGTTTCGGACAAGAATTGTGAAAAAATGCACAACTTTTTTCCTTCAAAATACATCACAGCTTTTGCAAGACAACATTTCAAAGTATATCTTTTAATTTCAATTATACTCAAAATAGGCTATTCTATTTCTTTGGGTTTTCCCCAAAATGGATTTATTTTTGATCAAAGTCTAAACTGAAAACATGCACACTTTGAAACATTTCATCAAAAGAATTCAAACTTCAAATTTAAAGGCAGGAAATAAAAATGTACAGATTCAAAACCTTGTCCAGAAAAATAAAGTACCCTAAGCTCTTTCCACAGGCTTTTTCACTTTATAAATACAGCAGAACTGAAACCATACCTGCTGATGAATGGTCTGATATTATCACCAGTGATAGGAGCCATATTCATTGGCATGGGCTCAGGAGTAGACAGCCAGTAGGAGTAGTCATTCCTTGATGCAAAATTACAGACGTTGTTGATATTGCAGAATAAGAAAGGCATGGTACTGAATTTCCGAAGACAGCTTCCTGCTGTGCCTGAAATGTTAAGTGAAAGGTTATTTCTTAACAGTTTTGTTAAGCTACTGCCAACTGCCTAACAATTATTTCCAGGAGCAGCTAAATAAGGCAGAGAACACTTGCTCTGGATGGCCCAGTTTTCTCAGAGGAAGTGAATTCTCTTAGCTTCATGAGGAATGAACAAGGCAAAGAAAGGAGTAGTCCAGTCTTGCCTGTAGAATTACAGAATACGTTAGGTTGGAATAGACCTCTAGAGGTCATCTAGCCAACTGCCCTACCAGTTAGATCTAGTTTCTTGGATCCAGATTTAGTTGAGTTTTGAGGATCTCCAAAGACAAGAAATTCAACCATCCCTCTAGGGTTCTGTTCCAATGGTTGACCATCAGCATAATGAAAGGGCTTTTCTTCATGTTTCACTAAAATGTATCTCATACTTGTGGTCCATTGCTGCTTCTGTCACTGAGACCCTCTGAGAAGGGACTCTATACTCTCTACCCTTCCTCTAGCCAGCTGTAGACTGCAATAAAGGCCTCTCCATAAATATCTGTTAAGGCTGAGCAAACCCAATTCCATCAGACTGCCCAGGCCCCGTGAGCCATCTCAGTAACTAGGTGTTGTATCCACTGTGGTGTAGCAACATGTCCCTTGTTCTGGGGTGCCTAGGTCTGAGCCAGAGCAATTACACAGATTTGCTCAATGCAGTCCTACAAATGACAGCAGCATTTGGTTTGTAATGAGTTCTAACTGAATTCTAATTTGGTCTCCACTTACCCAGATCTTGGCCATGTGCTCTTTCATTGCCTTGTACATAAAGCAAGGAGTAGCCGTGGTAAATCAGTCTCGTTCCAAACGGACACGATGGTTCTTCAATGGTTTGACTGTGTCTGGTAACAAGGAATCCATGAGCAACTGATGGTGCCCCTGGTGGGCCCATAGCCCCAGGCAAGCCATCAGGGCCAGGGGGACCAGGAAATCCTCTGGGCCCTACAATACAGAGAGCCTCCTTTTATTTCTGCAGACAGAGTTCCTCCCTACATGTCTAAAGAAGTGAAATTAGATACATTCACACCTAATATCACGTTATTTTTTCCATTAAGGAATCAAGTCTTTGAAGAATGCAGAGACCTACCTGGGGGACCAAAAGGACCAGCTTCTCCTTTCTGCCCAGGCTGACCATCAAACCCTGGACTACCAGGTGGTCCAGGTACACCTGAAGGTCCTGTCACCCCTGTTGAAAAACAAGCAATAATTATTAGTGGATATTATTTCATGTTCATTCTGACCTTTTGGCTTTTAATACAGTACAGCATAGGTATGCCTCAGCATAAACTAAACTCCTGCAGATTCAGTGCATACAGTTCCATATCTAGAGAGTATTTGAGGGTTACTGCAGGCAAAGTGATTCTATAATAGCGAAGGAGAAGCAAGGAGAGAGCATGTTTCTAAACAAGCTAGCATTTGACTGGAATATGAAAAGGAATCTCCTCTCTCTCTGCTTATCATATGACTCAATCAAAAATAGACCATAAAAAATTTAGGGTCATGAACAGTGGGAAAATGGGTATCCTCTTAGCTTCTTCCCAATTCAGACATATCTTATGTCTTCCCTTTATCAATTTTTAGGGATGCTATGAATCCTACATAAACTCAGCAAATATGACTTCAGGAAAAGGAAGTTAATACCATCAGCACTACAGCAATATTTCCGTGACTCATCAGAAGCTTTAGACACTCAGAGCTTTCCTTTTCCTGATCACTCAAAAAGAAATATTGTGTTGATGCACTGACTTGACTACTAGTGATAGAGCAATGGATTCTGCACAAGCAAACCCATGCTGTGTTCAATCACTGAGACTGTTTCACAGCTATTTCATAAAGGACAGCAGTTGCAGAGTTGTATCATCACCTTCAAGAGAAAACTTTCATATCTACTATATTAACTAGGAAGAAGATATTCATTATCCTCCACTGTAATTCCCCATCAACTCAACATAAATCATTCAGGAAAAAAGCCTTCCCTTAGAATCTTAACATCCCTGAGCTCCCATTCTCCATGTCCCATCATTCTGAATGACATGTCCTTGTGCCAGCATTTCATTTTTCCTACCACTTGCTCCATTCTCTTACTTGTTGATGTGTTTCACTTTTGCAGTTCACCTAGTCTTTATAAAAATTGCAATATCTGGACTTAAAGAAATAATCCAGGACCATGGAACAAGCTTCCTCAGGAATTACTTTTCATTCCAGCATCAAGTGTTTTTCCTCATGCTTTCTTCTCCCAGAGACATACAGTAATTAAGTTTGGATTCAAGACTAATGACAGAAGACACCCTGACAAATACATTTTGGGGAAAGAATAAGCAGAGTGCTGCAAGTCATTATGCCTACTGCTGATTTCTGACGTGCTGCCTGTAGAGTGAGAGCCTATAAAAAATCACCAGGAAGGCATCTGTTTTTGATGAGCTTCAAAAAGGAGCTTCTTCATCATTGACACAATTTAGGTGGCTTACAAAAATTGGATAATATTATACCAAAAATCCTGTAGTATCTAGCCTACCTTTGGTCTATTTTACATTACAAAAAATGTGTTTCTAATGGCCAATTAGAAACTCTCACCTTGTTGTCCTTTGGGACCTGGAAGTCCTGGGAATCCCTTGAGACCAACTGGTCCTACAGGTCCAGGTAAGCCAGGATCCCCTTTAATAAGCTGAAAAGGACCTGGTGGGCCTGGTGGGCCTTGTAAACCTGTGGAAATCAACCAAGAAAATCAGCATGTATTTAGTATAGCACAAATTAAAAAAAAGTTACCTTGTATTGCCATTTATACAGTCGGAGACTGGAGCCTGTCACAGATAGTCACAAGATATCAACACATCCTAGACTTTACATGTGAACGAAACTGCAAAGCTTCCCAAATTGAAGCCTATCTGTGCTGGTATCTCCAGCCAAACAGACTTCCCATGGACTGAAATAGCTGTTCAGACCTTAGGCTCTATGGAGCTGTCTCAGCAAGTCTGTAAATAACCCAGGCTGAGTGGTGTAGTCAATATGCTGGAAGGAAGGGATGCCATCCAGAGGCACCCTGACATGTGTGACAAGTGGGCCAGTGGGAACTTCATGAAGTTCAACAAGTGCAAGGCCAAGTGCAAGGTCTTACACATGGGCCAGAGCAATCCACAGTATCAGTACAGACTGGGGGATGAATGGATAGAAACAGGCCTGGAGAGAAGGACTTGGGAAACACAAGTAGATGAAAAACAGGATGAGTCGGCAATGTCTGCTTGCAGCCCAGGAAGCCAATACAGGGCTACATGAAAAAAAGTGTGGCCAGCAATGCTCCTCCTCTGCTCTAAGAACCCACCTGGAGTATTATATGCAGCTCTGGGGTCCCCTGTACAAGGAAGGCATGTACCTGTTAGAGCAGGCCCAGAGCTGGGCCATGAAAATGATCAGAGGGGTGGAAGAGATCTTCTATGAAGACAGGCTGAGAGAGTTGGGCTTGTTCAGCCTACAGAAGGCCCAAGGAAGGCCTCACTGCGGCCTTTCAATATATAAAAGGGGTTTATAAGAAAGACAGGGAGATTTTTTACCAGGGTCTGGAGTGACAGAGGAAGGGGTAACAGTGTGAAAGAAAGAAGTGTTTACAGGAAGAGTGTTAATTTAGATTGGACTTAAGGAGGACGATTTTTTTACTGTGAGGGTGATGAAGCACTGGGACAGAGGTTTCCAAAGAAGCTGCAGAAGTTCTATCCCTGGAAGCATTCAAAGCCAGGTTGTATGGGGCTCTGAGCAACCTGGTCTAGTGAAAGATGCCCCTGCCCATGGCAGGCAGGTTGGGACTAGATGGTTTTTAAGATCCCTTCAATCCCAAACCACTCTATGATTCTAATCTGACCATTCAGATGCTGATCCATGATACCCGGTTTCATATTCTGAGTTTTTACACAGAACAAAAGGGTGAAGAGTTGTAGCCACAAACAACAATAAATTAATCAAAAATAACCATTTTACCAAAAAAATCTGGGGGAAAAAAGCACAAGTCTTCATTATACCTTTAGATCCAGGAAGACCTTGATCACCTCGCTCACCCTTAAGGCCTGGGAAGCCAGGAGTCCCTTTTGGACCTGAAGTGAAAGAAAATATTTGCATGAAAATTCAGTAATTTCTGGATTTGGAAGGATATTTGTGGAATAATCATGTATGACCCCCATGATCCTGAAAAGGACATGACTTTATTTGCTCAAGTACTTTTTAACCACTTGCAAAAACATGATACAAACATCACCACTAAGTCATAAAAGAAATGACGACTGAAAATAAATTTCTCTTATTTTTTCTCTTACTTCTCCTCAAAGTTCTGTTACTTTAATAATATCATTCTCTAGATTAAAAGCATTATGTTTTTTCTATTAATAATTGTACTTTTATACACCTGTATATTCAACAAGAGAGATATACAGAGCTCACTTCCTCACATATAATTATAAGATTTGCCTCTTCAATTCTCAAGACAATCTTGAAGATTCTTGACTGGTAGCATCTAACAATCAATTTTACATCCATCTTTTAAAGGAATTGCACATTTAATATTTTCAATGCAAGAACAGGCAAGAGACAAAAAAATCTTAAGAAAAATCTCAATGCTTTTGTGTTTTTTGACACAGCTTTCAGTGTCAGTAATTATTAACATAGACTCAACATTCTTTGGGCATTTCTTTTGAGAGAGGAAGGATATGAAAGAGATATTTCTGCATACTTTTCAGGAGTATGTTAAGTTTCCTCCTCACCTGGAACACCGGGAACTCCTGGAGGTCCAAGATCACCCTTTGGACCAACATCTCCTGGCAAACCAGGACTACCCTGCATAAAAGAAAATGTGAAATATAGTTATCCTACACTATTATGATATGACTCTCAAATAGGCTGGGTATTAATGGAAACCTATGAAAAAAATATAATACGACAAAGCCATTAAATTTAAGAAATGGTCATTCTCTCCCTTGATTAGCTTGAGAAGCTTCTCTTACAGGAACAGGAATGACACTTTGCTCTTTCTAAACTATTTTTTGCCTCAAAGATACCAGACCAGAATGAGGTACTACTAGCACTGCAGCCAGTAAAAAGGTTCTCAACCATAGACCACAAAATTATGAAAAACATCTGCAAGCACAAACCTCAGCAGATACTAATTTCAGCACAGTCCCAGCAGGAGGTTACTAGTTAGATAATTAAATGGGGTAATTCTAGCAGACTTGAAAACTTCTACATTCACACATGGGATGAAATTAAATATGCTCAACAATTTATAATTCTCTGAAGATTTTTACTTTTCAACAGGGATAAAACACTCAAGGACTTAAAACACTTCAAACACAATGGGAACTCCTCCTTCTGCCTTCAGCATTCTAAACTGTAGTCCTGAAATTAATGGTAACACGTTCACTGTAGCCTCACTTCAAGGAAAACCGAGACCCTTTTTCAAAAGACATTGTAAATAGTCATTCAAATGGCTGCCAATTTATTTTCCTCTTTTGTCTGTTGCAGATCAAAAAGCTTATTAGTATAGTTTAGAGTTTCTCCCTGGCTGATTTGGTATGATGGTGATAGTTCACTATATAATAAAACACAGAACATAGGTGGAGGAAAGAAAATCCGTTTGCTAAGTGACCTACCAACCAGAAGCTGGAGATGTGAATTAAACACACAGTGAAAAAGAATACCAACAGTAGAAGTCATCTTATCATATTTGCAGAGCAATAAAATAGGCACATAGGAGTGATTTTTCATTCAGTGCAAGTTAGATGTTTATATTAAGGTGAGAAGAACAAAAAATGTCCAGCTATTTTCACTGATTGTAAAGGGAAATGACTAGCTCAAAAATGAATGCCCACAGTTAAACTTCTAAAGACTCCAAAGTTAAACAGAAGAAGTGCTACTCTCAAGAGTGCTAAGGCAGGCATGAACGCAGTAAGATTCCCTGGTTTCCCTCAGTCACACAGACACAGTGTAGAGGATTGTTTAAAAAAATTACTGTCCCTTTGTACCATAATATGTGAACTTCTGAAGCCCAAAACAGGAGGGCTAGTTTTCATTCAGAAGGCACTTACGAGTCAATCACATTAAAAGAGGGGGGTCTTTATATATATATATATATAAGGTTATAATTATACAAATATTTATAAGAGGAGTTTATTGGAAGCTTTCCATCAAAATACATTTCCCATAACAGTATGCATTTCCTAAATTTTTTTTCTCAGCAGATACAGCTTGGTAAACAACTTTTTTGGGTCTGTTCCAAACAGAACAAAACTATTTCAGGAAAATGTTTCTTCTCCCATTACAACACTAAAATGAACAGGAAAAACCCATGAGGTTTGTATTTCACAGTCTGATCTCTGCATTTACTTTCTTTGGATACAATTTTTGGACAGGTTGTGTCATTCATGTTGCAACAAAATCTCCATTCTGATATAGGCAACCATGTACCTGGAAACCTGTATGAGCAATTGAGCCATAATCAGGGCAAGAGCCTGTCACACTGGGAACAGTGGAAACTCATCTTAGTATGTATCATCAGAGGAAGCTTAATATTTAATATCACTCTCACTGCAGCATTTCACACTGAGTTAACAACCTGCTACTATGAATTATGGCTCAAGGATAGTGAAACATTTTTTCTGATTGAAGGCATGGAATCAAAACCCTTAGGCATTTCCCATTCTTTCTCATCAAACAGTCTCAGACTAGTATAGCAACCAGTGAAAAGCTTTGCAATTTCCTAGGGTATAGAAATTTAGCTCTCTGTAAAAGCAGTGCAAATTATTAAACTAGGGAAATTATACTGGAGGCTTATGTTGGAAATTACTACCTTCAAAGCTGGTATGCTACAGTATGGTATCAAATATAAAAAGGGCTGAACACAGAAGCAAATCCTTAAAGTCTCTGTGAAGTGACTCCTGGATGCAGAAAAATATGCACTAGATCTTTGCATTATCAAAAATAATGTGGACCTTTAAAGCCCTGCATTTCATATCAGGACCTTATTCCTGAGTCCTTCTTCCTTTTGTACACTAGGAATTTTCTCATCCTTTTTTCCATAATTATTATTTTTATTACTGTTGTCCTTTTTTTAATAGAATCATTAAGATTGGGAAATACCTCTAAGATCATCAAATCCAAGCATTAACCCAGCACCACCATGTCAACCCCTAAACCAAACACCTCAAGTGTTAGACCCACACATTTTTTGAACACTTCCAGGGACAGTGACTCCACCACTTCCCTGGGCAGCTCATTCTAATGCCTGACCACCCTTTCAGTGAAGAAATTTTTCCTAATATCCAATCTAAAGCTCCCCTGGCATAACCTGAGACCATTTCTTCTTGTCCTCTCATTTGTTACTTGGGAGAAGAGACCGACCCCAATCTGGCCACAACTTCCTTTCAGGGAGTTGTAGAGAATGATAAGGTCCCCTCTGAAAAGGGCCCCTCTGAGCCTCCTTCTACTCTGGGCTAAATGATCTCCATTCCCAGCGTAGTAGGAAAGAAGGAATGAAAAGTTAAAAAATAGAGCACATTTTTCAGTGTGGAAAAAGGGATCATACACCCTGAGAGAAAGAATAAAGAAGACAAACTATTCTGGGTGACTGTCCTATTCTACTTCACTCTCGTTAATATACTGAAAAGTGACTATTTTAGGCCAGGGAAAATGAATAATATATGACAAAAATGTATTAATAGTATTGCCTGTTTGTAGTTCTAAATCAGCAGCAATATTTCATCACTGACAGTACTGAAACTGCACTTTATTTGAGAGCCTTCATAACAAAAGCAAACAGTTCAGGTATTTTCAGAAGGCAATTTATCATGAAATATGCAACCTTTAAAATTAACTACTAATGCATTTACCAGATTTATGGATGTGCTTCAGCCATGCTGTGCTGTTAAAACACTGTAAATTATATTTTGGGTGTTGTATGTTACCACTCACTATCTATAAATTTCTAATAAGTTCATTAGCTCACTGGGACAGCCTTTCCAAGGAGAGCATTGAAATGCTTTCAAACTGACTTTACATCATCAGCAGTGAGTGCAAAGGCACTTTGAACATAAAATATCATTGTTTTGAACAAGAAACTGTATGATTAATATATCTATTAATTACAAGAACCAGCTTTCAGCAATCTGGAGTGTACTGAAAGTAACTTACTGGCAGTCCTTGGGAACCTGGATCACCTTTCATTCCTGGACCCCCAGGGATCCCTGGCCAGCCATTGCTCCCTTGCTCTCCTTTGGCCCCTTTCAGACCTGGAGGTCCTGGTGGCCCTATTGGACCTGGTAAACCTAAAAAACAGAAGAAAAGAGTATTTTGCAGCAAAATTGGCTTAGAGTAGTATCTCATGGAGGACAAACAGGGTGTACAGATGGTCAGAACCAAAAAAACTTCTTGTAACATTTCAAGAAAATAAGTAGGAGAATCTGTTGCAGGGACAGCTCTCATCCAATCCTCTCTCAGCCTGTAGCTGACTGAAAACAGAGGCAGTTTTGCACATGTGCAGAACAAGCAGATGGTCCATCCTCAGGCATAAACATGCTAAAGATACTTTGTACTCTGCTCCACTCTCCTCCTTAGCCCCTAGCACAGGCCACTGCCACGGAAAGGCCAAGCTGGGCCATTTTTAAATACATTAACCTCAGCACATAGGAACAAACAGCCCTGGATGCCTCAAAACAGTAAATAAAGTCCATAGGGAAACATGGAAATGGAAGGCAACCTTCTCAACACTTGAACGATTTCTGGACAAAGTTAAGTGCTTGAGGATATAAAACCAGCCTGTTCTAGGATACACTGCCAAAACTGCCTGTGAACAAAGGCTTTTCTCTGACCTGGGAGAAGAGGATGAACAAAGATATGCAATATTGATTGTATTAATAATTAATTAATTAGGCAAGCCTCGATGAACAGCAATACTTTAACACTAAAGATAAAGAATTACCTGGAAGACCAGGCTGGCCTTGGGGTCCCCTGTCTCCTTTAGGGCCTTCAATTGCACTTCCTGGCAGCCCAGGAAGACCTTGGTTACCTTTAGGGCCTGGTGGACCTGCATATCCTGGTTCCCCTTTCAGGCCGGGGATCCCTGGACTTCCTGGGGATCCTGGAAAACCCACTTCACCTTTTGCACCTAAGATTTGAAACAACAGAACATGATTAGAGAGATCACAATCACTGAAACCTTCTGCCATATTATCCACTCATAGTAAGCTTTATTCTTTTTGAAAACACTGACCTTAACTTCATACATTTCTATAAAAGTGCAAAACGTCAGGAAAATTGTATGATTCTTCATATTATGATATAAAATATGACGGATGTAGTTTGACTGACATACCTTATTTAAACTCATCACTGGGCTATTTTTAGTCACTCTTAAAATAGATTAACATTCAGCATCCCTCTACCACTCCTTACACAAAGATTATAAAGCCCCCAAACCCTTACCCCACAGCAATTATTATTGTCATAGTCAAGTAACAGATGTTGTGCTTGACTAAGCACAAAAGGTCTTGCTCCTGGAGAAAAATGGAATACTTTTTTACTAAGATCTAGATTTAGACCCATTGTACTTACTTTCAGGCTTGTACAAATAGTTAACAATTGCAATTCAATCTAGTTTTAGATTGAGCAAATGAATATAGAGTAAGTGGTATAAGTACAATAATTAAAAAAACCAAAATGTATAGAGAACACTATCCCTGGGTCTCTGCTTGAGCACAACAAGGTTTTTAAATCCTTGACTTGTTTCTTTGGAACTACCAAAGAAATACCTTTAGAATATATATTTACTCTAAACCCAGATATTTTTAAATTAGCTGAGCTGACAAAATGAGAGATGGGGAAGGTGAGAGAAGTGTTCTCATAATCTAGTGCTCTACACACCCACTGAGCTACAATTAGAACATTTGCTAAATTTATTAAATCTTTAACATTAGAGATTTCACAGTAGTTAATGATTATTAATTATTCTAAGATGGTAAATATATGATATCCTAAAATTCTGGTTTATCACTTTGGTTGTCCAGACAACTTTCCTTTATTAGTAGAATGAATAAGTGAGGTAGGACATTGACATTTAAAGGTATGTAAGTTCTTCAAAATCTGCTGTGTTATGTTAATTTCATGGATGAACTACTTGAATTGTTTGTGTTTTCCACAATGGAAAAGTGTGGATAGTTAAAATTGAAAATTCCCCCATTATACACAATTTCTTTTATCAACAGCAGTTTGACCTTTCTTGACTACTGTATCTATTGCAGCCTAGTGTCTAGGATATACTTATTTCATTAACTGGAGCATGGTGCATTACAGACACCTTGAACAAGCACTGACTCAAGCCAGTCAAACCATTCTCACAGCACAGTCTAGTGACACACTTTTCAAAGAACATAAGGGGACTTGAATTGTCAGGGTCATGCGACTGTACCCAAGCAATTAAGTCCCGGGCCCAGGTAATAAAAATTTTCAGTGGGATCTCAGCAGGACTCTGCTATCTTTTGCATCTCTGCACCATGCTCCTGTGCATAGCTTAGACATGCTCAATTGAGATACAGTAAATGACTAATTTAGAAATTAATATGCCTGGGCTGCAAAACACGTTCAGGCAAAAAGATCACTACAGTATCCTGGCCACAAAACCACTACCTATAGCTGTCTGTGCACAGAGCCTCACTAAACTTTGATTCTTGCAAAATTAGTAGGAAAACAGAAATACTTGGAGTCAAAACACAGCACACAAATACGGGAGTTATTTATATTACCTCATCACACCACAGCTTGCAGAGAATTCCACACTATGAATAATTACCTATTTTAGGGTATATCTAATTCCAAGATGTTGGCACTGAAACAGAAATCAGTATTTGAACCTCTCAGAGCTTCTGCTTGCTCTGAGAAGGCATAGGATGTAAAAGAATGAAGTAGAAAATATGTCTGCATTACAGAATTATGGTTATAGTATGTTGGGAAGGAGGCTTATAATTGTTTAAGTAATTGTTTTACCTTTATCTCCCTTTGCACCAGGAAATCCTGGAAGTCCTCTACCTGGAAGACCTGCAGTAAAGAGAGAGCAAAAGATGAGAAGTCAGGAAAGTACTTACATTTAACCTATAATGAATAAAACTCTATTATGCAAATACAAATTTCAAATAATTGGCTTATGCAAAAGTTCCTCAGGGCAGAGGTTGTTTTTGTTATGTACTGGTATTGTATTTAGCACAATGGGTCCTGTATGACTGAAAACCCTACCCAAAGAAAAGACAAGGCTGCTCCACTATTTCACAGCTAAGTTTCAGGCTGAAATAAATGCCAAAACACAATTCTTTAAGTATTAACAGCCTTTGTGAAAGAAATTCTTTCAATATTACATTGATTAAACACAGTTGCTCATCTAAATGATCACATTGCAATGCTGGATGATCCTAAGACATCAATATTCACTTTATTTTCTAACGTTTCATCCAAAGGACTCAAAACCAGGACACACCTCTACCAACTACTCTTGTGCAGCCTGTGTCTGTGCATTTTCATACCATGGGAACTGAAGATGACAGTCACAGTACCTTGTTCACCCTTTGCACCAGCTGCACCTGGAATCCCATCATAACCTGGTTCACCCTTCTGACCAGTGGCACCAGCAGGACCCGGAAAACCAGGTTCACCTGAAAAATCATTGACATTTTCATTTGAACTATGACTTTTTAGACCAGGTTCACCTGAAAAGTCATTGACATTTTTATTTGAACTATGACTTTTTTTCTCTTGCATGAAAAACTTTACTTTTTCTTTTGCTCCCACAGAGACCAAGCAGATATTGCATGATGACTTCAGTGTGACTTTCCACTGAGTTTACTTCTGAATTAAATCCGTCTGAGACAGGGCTCAAGTACTACAGATTTTGACACAGCTAATTATCATGAATCGCAGTGAGTTTAGAATTCAGGACCTCTAGCAAAGACTTGTGAACAGCACAGTCCATTGTCCTGTAAGATGATGTGTCCTGCAGCCAAAAAACTGAGAACAGAAGACTCCAAGATCAAAAAGGCTCATAACAGCAATGGATTTACTCTCTTCCATACTCTATTTCCTTTCTAACATCAGTGAAATTACGATAATGTGATGATTCAGGTTTGGGCATAAAGATTAACTGAATTGTTTTACAATTAACTCAGAAACAACACAAGTAATGGCTGTAGCAACAACTGGTCTTGTGGAAGGTGGTAAAATCTATTCCTCTAACAGTGCAAAATAAAGTGAGCCCCCCACTACACTGACTCATATTTACCTAGGAAATATGTCAATATTTTCAACTAATGTCTTTTTTGCTTATGAAATGAACAAAATCACTGCGAAATATCTGAGCCAAAATCAATGTAGAATGCAAAAGATTTTGTTTTAGCCATTGCCTGGAGACAAACAATATTTTAAGTGTCCTTTGTTGGTTTATATTTCTTTTTTACCTGGTTCTCCTTTTAAACCTGGAATCCCACTTAAGCCAGGAAGTCCTTTTTCACCCTTTTCTCCATGGCGGCCAGGGCTTCCTAAAGAAAGCAAGAAAAATGTGTTTCCATGTGGGATATTTGATATAATTTTTACTTCAACTTTTCACTGCAGTTTCTGTTGTAAAAGCATAAACACTTGCCTGGAAATCCTGCCATGCCAGGGGATCCTTTGGGACCTGGGGCACCCGGCATTCCAGGAATTCCTATATTACCCTTTTCACCTTTTTCTCCAGATAGACCTGGACTACCCGTTCTTCCTGGTTCTCCCTAGAAGAAGAAGCACACATAAAATCCAGACATTAATTCTGAAACAGGTTTTTCTGTATGCAGTGGTAGATGTCACCCCTCTTATCCATCTGAATTTAAAGAATTCCATAATTTTTCCACTTCTACACAATGTAATTTAGGATTAAATTTGGTATTAAATTCCACTATCAGAGTTTTTCAAGCAATTTAGCAATTCCTTAATACCTACAAATGAAAATAAGCAGTCTTCTATGCATTTTTAGGATGCATTTACAAAGTCTTTTCAAAATTAGCCTTTAATTTATTACACTTCATCATCTTAAAAAAAGTCTTTTTTTGAGTCCTCAGTAAGTTTGCGACCAGATTAGCAGGTATTATTTTTTACCATTTTTACTTATAAATTCATTATAACTGTCATTGTACACCTAGGAAAAGGAATATGAAACAAATGAGAAAATCCTAATAGATACTATTAGAGATTCAATTAAACTTTACAGACAGTATTAGCACAGTTCACTTTTCAGTAGTGTCTGAGCACTGTATAGTATCTTTGTAAAAGTACAGTAACATTATTTTAGTGTGATTATTTTCCCTGTTCATAAAATGCCCTTTTCACATTATTGACTTTGTATTTTTTAAAGTTCTTCCCCTTCTCTACCATTCTAGCACTGTCAATTAGCCTATTTTGAGCAGAGATACTGAAAAAGAACACTGGAGATATTGGTTCCATCTAACAGAATGCATCTAAACCTGTACATATGCACACCTTTCAAGTTTTTCATAAGACAGTTAAATTAGCATAATAGAAAATAAAACAGCTTAAAGGCCAGTAGCATCTCTTCAAATTCTTGGTAGAGATAACCAAATCCTTAGGGGTATAAATACCTTCTCCCCAGGAGCCCCTGGAAAGCCAATTCCAGGAAAACCTGGTGCTCCTTTGTCTCCTTTTTCGCCTTTTTGCCCAGGGAACCCTGGTGTGCCTGGTGAACCTGGTACTCCAGGAAGACCCTTTTCTCCAGGTGTTCCTAGTAAAGGGAAGGAAAATATGAGTACATCAGAACCAGTGGTACCTTAGCAGTGTTGACAGTGATGTTTCAGTGTTGCTTTGGCTATTCAGAGCTATGAAAGTAAGTAAATTTTCTTTTGAGATTCACTCTCTAAATGGGGCTTTTTATGGAATGATCAGCTCTACTCATAGAAGACAGTCATAATCTTGGATTCAGAGTAAACAAAGATCTTGCTAAAAATATGAACTGAATAATTAATCAAATATTTTTATTTGATTAATTTCTAATAGTACTACAAAGTGACTCTTCTGCAGCATATGTTTTCTGTGCTCATTTACCATTTCAGACTTTCATGTTTGATTTCCTAAATATGCTAGACACAAGGCCATCCCAATGAAGACAAAGTTTCAATGTTGAGTTATAGGTTCTTCTCCGTTTTATTCTTTACCAATCCCTTCCACAACAACTTTATTCCCAGACCCCTACAGTTCATAATTGACAGGCAGTACGCAGCAGCTTACCAAACCTTTTAAAAGGGGGAAAATACACAAGAAGCTTAATGCAGTTCACAGACTATCAGAGACACAAACAGGCACCACTCAAAAAACGCCTGCCTGAAACAAATACAGAAAACCTAAAGATCCAGCTAAAGGATTTGCATGTAGAAACTTAGGAAACCATCCTATTATTTGTATATGACAATAGGATTGAAAAGCAATGTCTCAAAAACCTAACATTCAGTCACTGCAAACAGTGCAATTGATTAGTAGATCTACACCAACAAATATTCCATACAGGTTTCTCATAATGTTCCATATTAATTAAGGAAAAAAATAAGAAATTCCTAGCAATCAGTACCTGGCAGACCCATTTCACCAACCGATCCTTTTTGTCCTGGAACTCCTGGATCCCCTGGGTACCCTGGGGGGCCTTGATCACCTTTTGGTCCTATGGACAACAGAGAAATGAAGAATCCCATCACTAACAAAGTTTAAAATACCTGACAAACAGTCTGTCTGCTGTTATCTTCAGACATACCTGGCTGTCCTGGAGTACCGGGTTCACCATCTCTCCCTGGAATTCCTGGTTCTCCATAATCCCCACGTAGCCCTTTTTCTCCTGCTTCTCCATGGTCCCCTGGACACCAAAAAGAAAAACACAGTGAGATAATTTTTATTACAATTTACTGTAATTACATACAATAATCCTTCTAGTTAATTTTTGATCACTGCTGCTTCTCTCTGTTGAACAAGGAAATGGCTTAGTAAAACACAACTTTCATCATTAAACCAGTACTGAGAAAAGGCTGAAAACTATTGCAATTTTATGGGTGCCTGTGCAAATTACAAAGCAAGTTATATCTATAAAAGAAATGGAAGGAATGTGTGTTTGAGTTAGATTAATAAGTTATTTGAAAAGTGGCCAACAGATGTTAACAGAAATTATTGATTTAACTGTTCAGCTCTCTAAAAGGGCACCTGTGAACAACGAGCAGACAGAAATTTGCTGTTTTCCCTGTTCCATTTAATGTAAAGCACCTTCAGAATGCTTGATCTCTTACTCTCTAGTGTGCCTCTTCTCCAACTTTATGTCCATGCCTTTTGGTCATAAACAATTCTGTTAGTGTTGCATAGAGCTGCAGGACAATAGGTTACTGAAGATAAATCACTGAATGTTTTTAAGTAAGCAGCTTTCATTAAAAACATTTCAAGATGTACAAACCCAAATTTTTTCATTAAGCATCACTGATAATATGCCATAAAAATGCAGTGTCTTATCTGCACAGTTTGTCTTTTGGAAGCTTCTAAAAGCATTACTGTGATATTCATGTCTAGAGGAATGAAGGCAGCCAAAAGATCAGCAAAGCTACGGAGTATAACTAAATTATTTTTCTCTGCTGGTACTAAGTATCTTTTGCTTGGAGAGGATGAGGCAAGAGCAGAAATTTGCAGGCTGGGATCTGTTTGGAACCTACTCTTCCAGGCTGTGTGAGCCAGGCCAATCTGTAGACTGCATGTGGTGAGGAAAAGGTAGAGTGTAGAAGTTTGCAAGCATGCATTGTTAGTGATGGAGAGAGTAAATTAGAAACCAAAGAAATTAACCATTTGAATTTCTCAGCAAAGGTTTCTTTATTTGCATGTAACAAGTGTGCCTAATTTAGATTTCTAGGTACAAAATAAAATTAATCATCCTACATGCCAATAATAGATAAGGAAACAGTGAAAACGACCTATGTGGTTTTAAGACTTTACATACCACTGTACATATCAAGATCAGAAACAAATGAGAAAAAAATAATCTAGATGAAATCTTTGTAGGCTGGGAGTTTCATTAAAAGTACTCTCAGAAGCTGCATCTCAGCTGAAGGGCAGAGGTACTCACTGCTCACTGGCTGACGCCCTCCCCTGCAGCCCCTGGCTGCCCAAGCTGCGAGGCACTACTTACCCACATGCCCAGGTTTCTCTGAGACCCAACCAGAACACGTGAGCCCACATCTCCTTCTGACAATTAGCCAGGACATGGAGATAAGAGGTAGCTAAGACTGGGATACTCTCCTGTTTCCACAGTTCAAATACAACACAGTATAGTTATTAGTGATTCACTGTCAAACTGGAAAGGAGTCTGCCCTAGAATGCACTGATGAAATGTACAGATGACACTCAAAAGGAAAGGCTCGAAACGAGGACAGGATTAGACTACAGAAGGATTTTGAAGAGTTGGAATGAAGCTTGAAAATAATCACAATGAAAATCAAAAAGCATAATGCACCACGTGTGTGATAGAAGAAGTCAAAAACACGCAAACAAAATGAAAAATTATTACACAGTAGTCTAGAACTAAGGGACTAAGAATTATAGCTAATCACAAACTCAGTCAGCTATTGGTTCAAGAAAGGGAAATTTCATTCTAGCCAGGCCTGAGTTGAAAGTACTTTGCTTGTTTCAGCAATGCGCACTCTAACAAGGATTCAGCCAAACTGGGGAGAAATCACAAAGTATAAAAGGAACGATAATTGTTTCAGAAAACATGATATACCATTAAAGCCTGAAGGACTTGGTTGAGGGAAATTAAACACCACAATATCTCAGCAGCTCCCTTCTAAGCTCTACACTTCTATTTTAACAAAAAATGTAACCATTTATTAAAAACTCTTATTTTTTAAATAAAATATAATGTATAGTAAGAAGAAAAAATACTAAAAATATGCAAACTATACACATTTTTTTCTTTGAAAAGAAATACAGGAGAGAAAATTATTTCAAACAAATAATTTATCAATTAGCAGTAAAACTAAAAAAACCAAGAAGAATGTATTATCTAAAAAAGCTAACAAATCTATAACCATGAAGTTTCTAAACAGAAAACTGATTGCCTTTCCCCTGCATACTTCCAGATATTTATAAACTGATATAAGTTGATCTGTTGCTATCAGTGACATAAATGCATTTCTTTCCTGAATTTTCTTCAGGTCACAAGTAAGTGTGCCAAAAAAGGCTGCTCACTTTTATTCTTACACTATCAGTTGATCTTCATGGCCACAACTACATGTTTTACATGAAAGACAGCTTTTCCCTTCTGGAAAGCTCTAGTTTTACTTTTAAAATTTCTTTTATTTTCAGAGAGTCTTGTGATTAAAGAGGTAAAATCAATTATAAAAGGACAAATTGAACCTCCTCTGTTCAAACAAAACCTCTCTGATCTGTGATTATTCTTTTTTTCTATACAGTTGAAAAACACCAGAAAAATATCTATATTTGCTATGCAAAACTCTTTAATTTCATTTTAAAAACTGTTGCCTAAAACTAACACAAAACTGAATTCAAAGTACTGCTGCTTGGTAGTATATGAGTGTTAATTCCACTTATTCACACAGTTAGAGAATAAAGTTACCTTTTTCTCCTTGATCTCCCTTCTGGCCTTTGAGGCTAACCATGTCCATGTTGTCTATTGTTCCAGGTTTTCCTGGGAGACCAGCTTCACCTTTATCTCCCTTAACACCAGGATCACCCTGTGGTCCAATTACACCTTTGAAACCTTGGCTACCTATAAAGAGACAGCACTGAATGTTATAGGGGCATATAAAACTTTGCAAAAATATTTAGTAGACAACAACAAATTCAATTAGCTATTTATTCAGATTTTGAGCACCAAATACCATGTTCTGGAACAGCTCCTATGATCTTTTTTTATACTTCACAATAATTCTGTCACGAAGTTGACATATTTTTCCCACTTCCTAGCCAATAATTTTTAGACTCTTGAAACAATAAGGACAGGGGTTTGGCAGTAATACAGAGCATTATCTGAGGCTCTTAATTAAGACCTTCCTGCTGGCTTTTAATAATTTCAAATAGTGTATTTTTCTTGGAGTAATACCTATGGCAGCCCAACACCTAGCAAAATCTTATGCTCTTGAAAAATTGATCAAAAATCATGTTTTGGTGCCCAAACTCATGCCCGCTCCTAGAATGTGGCCTTTTATACTATTTCTAACTTAGAGGTAAGTCTCTTGACATAAACAGTTCCTTAGGCCAAGTATACTCCTTATCTTTGGTTATTTCTCAACTTCTGTTGGGGAAAAGGTGTAGGGTTTGCAATTTTTATTTTGAGAAAATCTCTCTCTTACCTTTTTCACCAGGAAAACCTCGCTCTCCAACTGGCCCAGGAGTTCCTGGCAACCCAGGAGTTCCCATAACTCCCATTTCTCCTTTGGGTCCTGAAGCCAAGGAAGAAGAGTTAATAAAAAAAAAATAAAGCAAGTAGTGCAAAGAAATACAAGAAACAGAATTATTAACTGCCTATCATATTAGGAGTTGCACTACTTAAGGAAAAATGGGACAAAGAAGAAGATTAAACTAAAGCAGCCCAATACAGAAAACAACAGTACAAACAGTATTATGAAAACCAGAAGAAAACGGTTTGTAATGGGTTTTTGACAAATTCTTAAAACTCCCTATTACAGCAAACAATGCTGTCATTAACAAAGGCATTATTAAAACCATACTCTGTCACCAAAACTGTGCAGAATAATCCTCTTTCATTATTACAGGAGCAAGGCTGGATTCAACCTGCTGGATTTGGTCCATGAAAGGACTTCAGCAGCAGCAGTTCAGTTACATGTGCAGAGCTGCTTTACTGACATCAGTCCTTGCATTTTCCCAAGCTTGGTTCTTTGATCAATCAATTCCTGAGTGAAAGGGTGTGCTATCACAACTTAATGAAACAGCTGTCAAAGATGCTGGTTTCTGAAGGACAGGGCATTTACCTGTTGATCCTTTCAGTCCAACAGCCCCCTGTGGACCTGGCAGGCCAGGTAACCCCACAGAGCCTGGGACACCTGGCTGGCCCGGGCTGCCTTTATCCCCTTTAGGTCCTGGCATATCTAGACCTGGGACACCAGGGAAGCCCCTTTCTCCTTTTATTCCAGGAAATCCTAGGAAAAACAGAAGATACCAGATTAGTCCTTAACAAAACACAAGGAAAACCATTAATAAGCATATCTGACCATGTTCACCTGTGATTCACAAATTAGATGGCACAGAGGATGAAGACTCAAAGGCAGACAGCAGAACCAGTCCTCATTTCCTAAGAGAGGCTTTGAACCTGTATCAATAACCCATCAATGACCCGAGGAGACCAATCCAAATGCCAGAAATCCTCTCAGGAGGCCTCACCCTTCATTTTGGACCACATGGAGGAGGTCCACTGGCATGCCCCCCCATCTACCCCTATCAACTTCACACTGCAAAAAGTTCTCAAGCAACACTTTTACCTGTGTTACCCACTTATGTCAAAATTCTGCTCTTAAGCAGCATCATGGGAGTATTCTCTGCTCACCTGGTGGTCCTTGGGGTCCCGGCTGCCCAGCAGGTCCTGGCAATCCTGGAGGGCCCAGCCCTGGTGCACCTGGAGGGCCCTGCAAGCCTTGGAGACCTGGGAGACCAGGGTCACCTGCAGGGAGACAGGAGAAACATAGACCAGACATTCTCTGATGCTGTTTGACATCTTGTTTGCTGAAGATGCCAGACAAGGAGCTTTGGAAGCACATGGTCAAGGAGACTTGATTCAGCCACCAACATCTCCAAGCCTGGGCTTGGATGAAGAGCTTCTCTTTGCTGCTAGCATTTGCTACTGGTGGCTAGTAGGAAAAAATGAGATGGGAAAAGAGCAATTCCCCAAGATATCAGTAGGATATTTCAGTAGTGAATGGACTTTTCACTGCATCTGCAGGAGAGTGACTTTAAAAAGGAATACAAATACAGAACTGTATTTTTCCAGCGACGTTACCTCTGAATCCCTGCTGTCCAGGTATGCCCGGAAAGCCCTGCTCGCCACGTAAACCAGGCAGTCCTGGACTTCCCTTCTCTCCAGGGATGCCAGCTGGGCCAGGGGGGCCTGGCAATCCCTTAGGGCCAGGTAGACCTACACCAGGTTCACCCTAGCCAAAGAAACACAATAGATTAGGAATCAACACTTCAAAACCGAGAAATCATTCATTGAATGTAATTAAATCATCCAGTATAGGGCTTATGTACAGACCTCTACACATGACTTCAAGGGAGAGCTGTAAGCCCTTTAAAAGTGTTAATGCCAAGCATTTATCCATTTGCTCTGTCTCCTTGTGTGCACAGTGGGAAACATAAAATGAAAGGCAGTTTGGCCAGCTTCTAAAGTTTTTCCTTGCTCATATTCCTGTCAACATGGGGAGTCACAGATAAAAGTATCAGCAGCTGACAGCTACCTTTTGGCCTTGTAAACCTGGAACTCCTGGCAAACCATCCAGACCGGGGGTTCCTGGAGTCCCTGGCTGACCAGGTGAGCCAGGCTGACCTTGGAAACCTATAAAACAAAGCAAAACAAACCAAGAGTCTCATCATTACCCTCTGTCTGTAAGTAACCCCTGCTGTTTCTTTAATCCTTTAAACTGAACTATTCACAAGGATGTGTTAACAAAGGCCTGGGCAGTCAAACTTCTAGGCCTGTCAGTATGCAAATGTCCCAACAAAGATTCAAACACTGACTTTTGTGCAGCAGTTGGCTTCTGATGAGAAACAATCACCCAGAGGAAAAAAATGCTAAGTGTCTCCTCTTAAGTAATAGCCTTGTGAGTTCATCTCCCATCTCCCCTGTGAGAAACATCGGGCAAAACCAAAGTCTTCTTCAGAAAAGGCAACTTAATGTGTGGGGCATCAGACTGAGGGATGCACAACAAAGCCAACCTGTGAATCCACACCTTTTGTGCAGTATATGTCTTGTGACACGTTCTAGTGTCCTGCTGAGGGTTTCATACAGAAGGCTTCTATGCCAGAGCTAGCCCATGAACTGCACCTTGAGAATGCAAGAAGGAATACCTACAACATTCTGCAAATCCCTTAAAGATAGCACTCACTCAACATTAGCACACGTACAACAAATTCAAATGAAGCAGGCAGAAATCCAGCTTTTAGGCTAAGACCTCAGAATGTCATTGGGCAGGGCTGAGTTCATGGAAGGGTCCTTTAAAGAAATATATTTAATGTGTCATTTCTTTCATCTGGCATCAAAGTGCATACAGCAATTCTTTTACAGATACAATGGGCCTTTTCTGTTCAGGTTCCAATGCAGTCTCAGAGGAATCAGACATGGTTACAGAGAAAAATATGCCCTTTCTTATTATTAAATTTCTGACCCTCCCAGTTCATTCGTGTGTGGAATCATAAGAAATAATGACAAAGACACAAAAGAATTTTGGTGATTGAGGCGGCTGCTGAAAGTTCAGTCATCTACTTCTAAATGAGCAGCAGTACTGTCAAATACATCTTCAAAAATTCCAAAACATTTAGACTCCCTCCAAGCTACTTGCATATGCTGACATTGGCCATGGAGGGAAGACGACACTTATATTGAGTAAGCTGGAATTCTAACCAAGCCATTCTCAGCTGTCGGGGACCCAGCAGAGATGTAAGCTCTGGCCCACAACTGTTACAGTTACATCAGCATATTATTTGGACCAACTACACACAGTGTTTTTCATCTCTCAGAAGGGTCATCTCATCTCAGCTACTTCAGTTGCTGCAATGTAAGATGCTGTACCATTTCACTTTCCATCTGGCAGTAGCTGTGACATTGTCTGTAGGTGCACCACTGCACTACACAGAGCAAGTGTGCAGCTGAACTCTATTGACAGAATGCTCCCTGTGCTGCTGGCTGACTTCTGCAAGGGAGCTTCTTCAGCTGCACCTCCCAAATCCATGCAGCTATGGCTGGATGACAGTGCAGACCTAGGCCTCCACCCACACTCCAGATACACCAGCCCTGTTAGATGGACAGCTTTATCTTACCTTTGGGACCTGGAGGTCCAGGGAACCCTATCCCTGGCTGCCCAACAGCACCTTTTTCTCCTGGTAGGCCAGGTCTGCCTGGAAGCCCAGGATTCCCTTTGTCACCTTTGCAAATAGAAACAAGACAAATGTCAACACAAAGGCTAACTTCTGGGGAACAGAACCATCCTGATCATCAGACAAAGATTAACAGACTGCTGTACCTTGGGGTCCAGGGAAACCAGGTGGCCCAGGAAGGCCATCTGCCCCAGGAGGTCCAGGGAGCGATATAGTTCGTCCTGCTTCACCCTTTGCTCCTGCAAATGTAAAGTTGTATTAGAGTACAGGAACTGATGAAATAAAACAAGGGACTGCTACCTTGACAGCATTATCAGTTCATCCATAGCATTAAAAGTGACTTGCTATGAAGTTTTTTTGGTAGAAACTTCGTAAAAAACTAGGATGAACCTAAACCATCCCATTTTGCCTAGCAAATCCTTCAAGAAAACTGCCCTCAAAAATTGCAATTATACTGGTGAAAGAGAGCACTGATTCAAATTAGCAAGTCTTTTTATTTCAGGCTTAAATTCTTATGATCCTCTAGGCTGTACCATTTTAAGGGCACAATTTAAAATATTTTTTTGTGTTTTTTAAAACACATTATAGCATTACCTGGAAGTCCTGGTAAACCCGGGGTTCCAGCAAAGCCTCTGTCTCCTTTTTCACCAGGTAATCCTGCAGAACCTATCCCAGGAGAGCCAGGGAAACCTCTTTCACCACGCACTCCAGGGAATCCAGGTTGGCCAGGGGGACCACGCTCTCCTTTCAAACCAGCTGTACCCTAATTTTTGGAAAGTACAAGTGTACTTCTTGCCTGGCTGGCAAGACAGAACACATCATCCTCTCTGAATATTTTGTAACTGGGATTTAGCACAGGTATCTGTAATGTTGAAGAAAGTGGATTTTTTCTACTCAGTTTAACAGAAACAGAATGAGGTTCCATTTGGAATAGCTCAGAGAGATTGCATCTAGCAATGCAGCTAACTGTATCATGCAGGCCATGTTTCCAGTAGTGGATATGGGAGCAGAGGTGAGCTCCACATTCAGCTCCATATCCACATCAGCTCAATTCTATCAGTGCCAGATTTTGAGGCATTCATTTCCACAAGAAGAGAAATATGCTAGAACAGACGTGAATCTTGTCTTCACAATTTCTACTCGGATAACTGCATTTGTTCAATCATCTCCAAATATCAGCTAAATCACTCACACTCGTTCTCACTATCAAGCTGTGAGAAAGGAAGAAAGGAATAAAACTACTGTCCATGTTTGAACCTTTTCTCTATAGTCCTGAAAGTAACAAGCCACGCTGGATGCATTTGAGTCAGATTACTTATTTGCATGACATGCAAAAAGAAATGGCCTGAAAAACCTAGCTCTGAAATAGTCTGTTGTTAAAGAACTGTCTTCCTCACTACTTCCAGTGAAAATGGAATAATCTTCTGAGGAAGAATGTACTACTCAAGGTAAAGAATAGATGTGGAAAAATAAATCAGGCCAATAAACATAAAGCATGTATAGGGCACAAAAGCATGTGAATTCTGATCTGAAAGACAGAATGTACAGCACAGCAAGTAAACATAAATGAACACACAGTAGGACAATATGCAAACATAAAGAAACAAACATACCGCTACTCCTTTTGGACCTGGGGGACCTGGAAATCCATCTTTTCCTGGCCTTCCTTCCCTTCCAGGAATGCCTGGCTGTCCTGGGAAACCAGGATCTCCCTTTTCGCCTTTCAGGATAGAATCGTAGGTAAAATCTCCAGGTTCTCCTTTTGGCCCAGGGCTGCCCATAAGTCCTGGAGTGCCGGGGGGACCCTGAAATTTCATCAATTCAGATGTCATCAATTGCCCTACAAACCCTTCAACTATAAAAGAAAGCAAACCTCAGAAACTGAATTGCAAATCCAAATTAAGGGAACCACCAAGTCAATGACTGAGGAGGTCAAATGAGAATATTTTCCAAGACACAGCAGTCTTGGAAGCAGAAAGCTTCTCTCTTGGGTAGTTTATTCATAACATTCAGCGGATGTGAATACAGGTGTTCAATCATTATTAATATTCATCAACTTTGAACAGCTGACACAGTCAGTTGGTAATATCAGAATATAATGCACGTGCTCAGAAAATAGTTTTGTAACCTCTCCTGGAAAGAAACTACCTACCTAATGGTATGCCTACCGGATTTCCAGAATTTGAATTTTTCCCCTACATATTTGCTAGGACTTGATTGAACTTGTCTTATGGGAACAATCTCTACAATTTCTAGTGACTCAGGGCCATAAAACGCAAACTTCATGGGCAATGTCCACTACGTACAGCTCATGTGCGCCCTCCACTTCAACCTGAACCAGGACATGGTCATTGGTAATATCTTCATTAGCACTGGAGTGTTCTGAATCAGACTCTGATGTTTTGGCATGGCTGTAAGCAATGTCAGCTCGCAAGGCCGGCCTCTATGTAGTTCTTCCAAGTTAAATTATATGCTGGATCACCACCTGGCTGAACTTTGCAGAGTAAAACAAACTTAAAAGCATTCAGAACAGCAGCCAATCCTTGTCTGATTAAAGACATGAATAGCACTTATGAGGCAATAAAAGTAAAACATAAAGGTGTGGCAAAACATGTGCCAAGAACAAATGACAGCAAAAAAGCTTAAATACATTAGAATGTCTTCCATTTTTTCCCACTGTTTCTTTCATGAATCCCATTGATATAATACATTCAGTCACTGGGTAATGCAATTTACTGAGGTGGCAATTGATAAGGAATTCATCTTAGTCAACTTTCATTGGCTGAATTCAGGCAACAAGGCTTTATTTACACTTCAGGGAGAGAAACAGATTCCTTGAGTAATGAATTCATACAAATGGTTTGGTTTTTGTACTTCTAAAGGTACCTCTCTCTCACCGCTGGTGACAGTGAGCTCACATAACCTCAGTGTGTGATAAAGCCAGTGCACAGGGATGTCACTGAGAAGTTATGTCAGAAAGGGTCAGCTGTAAGGAAACAGCTTTGGGGAGAAGAAGACTCAGTGTACTCACACTAGGAATGGTGTCAAAGCCCACATTATGCTACAGGAACACGTATGCTGAGGCAGGTTTTCACAGCAAACCTCAGTGTCCATAGGGACACTTAAATGGGTTCTGACAAGGTCAAATGTAGTTGTGGTAGTACACTGCTCATCTAGGAGTCATTTGTGTCACATTTTAGACAAGTGCTACACTTACAGCTGTTCTGCTTTTGGCCTTACTGAGAGTCATGCTGTGCTGCCTCAACATAATTTACAAGTAATCTTATTAGGATGCTACCCACTTTCACAGCTTTGCTTTATTTCTTCAAAAGTATTTGACTTTCCTGCTTACTAATTGTGTTTTACAGAACATACTGCAGACACTTCCTAAAATCTTCATTAACAACCTGGATGCAGGACTTGAAGGAATACTAAGTAAGTTTGCCAGTGACAATAAATTGGGAGGAGCTGTCAGCTCCCTTGGGGGCAGAAAGGCCCTGCAGAGAGAAACAAATCAGAGAGATGGGCAATCACCAGCACAAGGGCAAGTGCCAGATTCTGCAACTGGGATGGGGCAATCCTGAGTGTGTGGACAGACCAAAGAATGAGAGGCTGGGGAGAGCAGTGCCATGGAAAGGGACCTGGGGGTCCTGGTCAATGGCAAGTTGAACATGAGCCAGCAGTGCCCTGGCAGCCAGGAGGGCCAACCCTGTCCTGGGGGCATCAGGCACAGCATGGCCAGCTGGGCAAGGGAGGGGATTGTCCTGCTCTGCTCTGAGCTAGGGTGGCTTCACCTTGAATACTGTTTTTGGTGCCACAAAATAAAAATGACATTGAACTATTGGGGAGCATCCAGAGGAAGGCCATGAGAATGGTGAAGAGTCTGCAGGGGAAGCCTTATGAGGAATGGCTGGTGCCACTTGGTTTGTTCAGCCTGGAGAAGAGGAGATGAGGGGAGACCTCATATCAGTCTACAACTTCTGCATGAGGGGATGAGGAGGGGCAGGCACTGATCTCTCTTGCCAACAGTGACAGGAGTTGAGGAAACAGCATGAAGCTGAGTCAGAGGAGGTTTAGGCTGGATATCAGGAAAAAAATTTACATCCAGAGAGTGGTTGAGCACTGGAACAGGCTCCCCAGGGAAGTGGTCACAACAACAGCCTGATGGAGTTCAATAAGCATTTGGACAACTCTCTCAGGCACATGGTGTGATGTTTGGGATGTTCTTCACAGAACCAGGCGTTGGATCCAATAGTCCTGATGAGCCCCTTCCAACTCAGCATTTTCTCCTATTCTATGATTCAAAATTCAGCAAAACTGCCACAGTGTGCTGCATGCTAACATTAGATTGCTCACATCACACTAGATGGCACTGTCTCTCTCCATATGTATTTGTACTCACCAGCAAAATGTTATTGGAACAATTCAGAAGGCCAGGGAATACCTGCACCTGTTTCCTGAGAAATCCTAATCTTTACCCAGCTCCACTGCTTCTGCTCAGGCAGAAGGTCATGTGTGCCACCGAGTTCTTATGATGGATAAACTCAGAAGTATAACCAATATCTGACAGCTCTTTTTTAGCTCTTACAGTTCAAACCCTACATTATTTTATAAGGCATAATTGACCCTACTTTTATCATATCAGTAGACTGTTTTGGGGAGGGGGGGGTTGTTTTTAAAGAGAACAGTTACACAACCACACTGATACACTAGGATCATACACTGATCATACACTGATCATCACACGGTTTTTGATCACATGCCCAGCAGGACATGTAGTATTTGGCAAGGCATTACTTACAGGCACCCCTGGAAGGCCATCAAGTCCAGGTAAGCCTCTGTCACCCTTGAAACCTGCTTGTCCTGGAAAACCTTTTCAGAGAGACAAAAATATGGCTTAGTTTATTACATAAAATATAATATATTGCAAAAAATATATTACACACAAATAGCTCATTGTATGTGAGTTCTTAGTGATCCCCTGTAAAGTGTCTCATTCCATTCCCAGTAGTACCAGCATAATGCTGCTACAGCCAGAGAGGCTGTCTTGATTCATGAACTTGTGTTGCATGCCTGCATTCATAAACTTGGAAGCTGATGATTCATTTGACTTAGGAATGAATTTACCAATTCATGCAACCAATGCAGAACTGAAACTAACTAAACCACATTCATTTTCCTGAACAGCACTAGAACAAACATTAGGTATAACATAATTAATACAATTTTTGGCATGCAGCACTGCTCTCATATGGTAGGGAAAAAAAAATTATTTTTGGGCCACAGAATCTAGTGCTGCAATTGGAAACAAATGTATGGGTCACTATCAAGCCTGGGCACATAAGAAAATGGTCCCCACATTATATCTCACTGTGGAAATATTTGGGCCGCAATTTGCAAAGACCTTTCATTGTGGTCAGTTTCTGCTTCCCTGGTAATTCTAATAAATTGTATTTGAAATTTGGAATTAGGCCAAAAATAGGAATATGCCACCTTCCTTTCATTAGTCCTTTCATTAGTTTCACAAGCAATTTGATTAGTGGCACAAAATGTAATTAAGTTTCTTATCTATGCTGCATTATTTAGAATTAAGCCTCTTGGGTAATTAAGGAGTTTTTACCTGCTGGACCTGGTGGCCCTTGTGGTCCTGGGAGTCCTGGAGGTCCTACTTTATCACACAAGGCACAGGCTTCACCTTTGTCACCTGAAAACAGAAAACAACAAAGGACATGAATAACAACAAAAAGATTCAAGACAACTGCAAGCAGGTGGATTCAGGGCAAATGTCAATTTAATATTTAAATAAATTGCTGCTTGTAATTCCATGCTTCAAGGAGAAAATATCAGCAAGTTGATGTTCAAAATTCTTTAAATTTTTAAAGGAATAGCATGAAAATCAACATAAGTTTTATTCTAGGTTTAGTATTTAAAATAATGGTTAAAGAGGACAAAGTTGAAGAGGATCAAAAAGAAGAAAATAAATATATTCAGTAGGTATAGAGAAAATGAAATTATTGAAGCAGGAAAAGGACAATTTCTATAGTAACTATAATTTTGCACAAAAACAGTGAACAGAATGAGATTGGAAAGGAGTAACCACCATGTAAATTTTTGCAGCTCTTTTTTTTAAATGTTCATTTAGTCAATGCTGCTAAAACATGTGGTTGACAGTCCTATTCACAGAATCCCACAGTTAGGTCAGAAAAGATCTTTGCCATCACTGAGTCCAATCTATGACCAAACAGCACCATGTCAACAGTCCATGGAACTCAGTGCCACGTCCAGACTTTTCTTAAACCCCTCCAGGGATGGTGACTCCATCATCTCCCTGGGCCCATTCCAATGCCCAATCACCCCTTCTGTGAAGAATTTCTTCCTAATGTCCAACCTAAGGCTGTCTGTAGGTGTTAAAATTTTATCTTCAATTATACTCAAGGCAATGATTCATAAACCATTTTCATTCTCAACTCATCTGCCCCTCTTTAAATCTGCATCTCAGAATTCACACTCTGAATTACCTTGAACAGATCCGTTTACATAGGGCATAAGGCTCTACTGAGTTCGCTTGCAGCCCTGGGCCATCCTTTAGCTGGCCAAGAGAAGTTCATATCACACAATTCAAAGCACAATATCCTTCTTTACTCACCAGAGAGTCAAGAAACATCTTCCACGTCCATGAATTATTTAACATTAAGCACACTTTCTCTGGATCCAACCTAATTTGCTCAGCCTCTTTACATACCCAAGCTTCAGGCTACTAAGCATAAGAATACAATCATTTTAATATATTATTACCTTTCTCTCCCATTTCTCCTGGAAATCCGTCTCTCCCTGGAAGTCCAGGACTACCTGGTGCACCAGGTTCTCCTTGCTGGCACTGGTCAATTCCATCTGAAATGAAATTGGAATAAATATTGTTTTGAGAAGTGCAAGTTTCCATTATAGGGTTGCATTTACATCCTACCTGAAATGTACCTATAAAAAGTGGTAACTCAGGATAGCATTTTACTCCTTTATTGGATTTACTTGGAAAAATTTAGCTGGGATTCTGTACTCTTATTCCATATACACTGCTTAAGAAACCCTGAGAATTACAGAAAAAAGACAGGCTCTGCCATAATAAGGTTACAAACAATTTCAACATAAAATCTATTTTCAATTTAAGTTTTAGCTTGGTAAAGTATCATGGGTGAAAAACTGATGTTTTGACCCTGAAGATAATGGAGAGTATTGATGTTCAGAGAGATTCATTAAGAAGGTTTTTTTGAACCCTGACTTCTCTTTTTCAACATTTTAGGAAACTTTCTAGGTAACAGCAGCTTGTCAACATCTATTTAACTTCTTCACACTGATCAAGCTTCCTGAAAACAACAAACTTCATATGTTAGGATCTGAAATAGGTAACAAATGAGAATATTTCTCAGGCTTGATATAAGAATATAAACAGTGCTTGTTCTGTTTGATGATATGATGCAGGATCTGACCCAACATAGCATGACATCATTTTGACCAAAGCTAGTAATCAAAATGCTAATGTGAAGTTTGGAAAACAAGGTAAATTAAAAATAATTGCTTCCCATTATGTACTTGAAGAAGGCTAAAGAAGTATTTGGGGAAGGAGCAGAATTAAGCAATGACAATAATTTGTATGAAAAATGGAAATTTTTAGGAAAATGTAAGATTTAGCTATTTAATTCCATATTCTACATGTTGGATTTTGCACTGCTGCACTGGCAAACACAGCAACAACCAGGAATCTTCCCCTGTTTTTGAACAAAGTACCTTTGGTTTAGGAATTCCATAGAGAATAATGTTTCTTTCAATAGCTTTAAAGTACCTTAACCATTGTAATAGGGATATCATTCCTGATGTTGGAATGATAATTTAACTCACAATATCAGGATCACCTACAGTAAAAGTTTTCTATGAGTTAAAACATTAGTTTTAAGGAACTATTTGGCATGGACCACTTCCACAAGTACTTGGTTACTGCTTCATTGCAGAGCAAAAACATTGTTCTCTTTAAAATTACTTTATCACAATCTAATAAAAACATGTGTAATGTTGTTATTATTACTACTGATGTTATTATTTTCTTGTTCCATCATTACTGGTTTTTCATTTATATCATAAAGCAGGTGTTTACCCTGATCTAGTAGGTGGCATCCTTGCCTGTGTTGGGGGGTTGGAACCGGATGATCTTTAGCATTTCTTCCAACCCTTTCTATGACCCCATTCTCCTCTAAGATAATTTTATTTTAAAATAAAATCTTCTGGCATACTAGCACCTCACACAGCAGTTGTCACACCTGTTCAATCTGTTACACAGACTGGAACTGCAGACTTATAAATCATCACACTGAACAGCACCTTTTATGCTAAGGACAGTATTAGTATCTGCTATTTTTAATTGAAAATATACAAATATCACTACATCGGCACAATACGACACAGAACAAATTAATGTGAATTAAGGTCAATTGTTGGGTTATATTCTAACAATTAACAATTAATTTTGTAGACATTTTTGAAGTATTTATTTAGCAAAGAATCCTTGTGCTTTCCCAGTAAGGAAACAAGCGGCTTCCTACACTGTGCAACCGCTTTTACTTGGTTTATCAACAACTCAGATATGTTTCTTTCATGACACAGATGCATCCTGATGACAGATGCATCCTGTCTCTTTTTTCTTTTTTTAATGTGCATTATGAGTCCTCAAGGTGAAAAGCAACCAAGGGCTTTACCTACCTGTTTTGCCTGGAGGTCCTGGTGGGCCAGGCAACCCAGGGGGCCCTGGGAAACCATCTCTTCCAGGGATTCCAGGTGAAGGGAATCCAGGAGAACCCTTTTCACCTTTTTCACCTCTCTCTCCAGGGACACCAGGTGATCCTACCCTATCTGGAACGGGTCGACCTTTGGACAGAGTAAAACATAAATGTAAAAATGACAAGTGAAAAGACAGCAACATTATCAACACATTAACTTTCACAGGGTTTTAGAGAGAAATGGAAAAATGTTAATGCAAAACAAAAAAGGGACTGAATTTTAATTACTGGTGATTTATAAAAAAATGGGGTTTGTATACTCACTACAGCTGAGAGAAACTCACCTCTGTTAGGTCCCTAAAGAAACACACCTCATCTGTATTAGACTGCTTTTCTGGGATTTATTTGGACACATTTTTGCTGGGTAGTAAATAGTAGCAACACTGGAGTTAACTTAGCTATTCCATCTAGAAACTATTGCACACTTCCTTACCTCATGAAAAACCTAATCTAAAACACATCTAGAAAGGGAGGGCATGTCTGATAACTTAAAAAAATAAGTACTCAACAATGCTAGCAGATTTAAGGAATGCTAAACGAAAATGCTTTGTAAGAATAATAAGTGAAAGTAGCCAATAAAAAGAAGCAGATAACTACAAAAACCCCTGCATAAGATCCCCTTTTAGCTATTTGTACAGTCACACAGGTCTTCATATTTTAATGACTTCCAGCTCACAAGTCATCATTACACTTCACCATTAAAACATTTTGGGCCATCTGCAACACTGCAGGAAGATACAGAAGTCACACAAAGCTCAATCTCTGTAGGGTAATTACAGACCAAGAGCTATCATTAGAGCCTGTGGTGTATAGCATCTTCTCCCTGACCTGTGAAAAATTTCCTGGAAGCTATCTGACCCTGGCTCACATTAATTTCATATTTAGCTCACTGCCAAGATAGAAAATGAAAGCAAGGAAGGTAATGGTAGTATCAGTGCAGGATATGTGAAGTGTCAGGTCTCCAGAGATGATTTGCCTAATTTTTAAAAAGCAAGTATCATGGTCTAGGTCAAACACATGTACATGTACTTATATACATAAAAGCAGTGTTACCATGGATGGGAAGATGTTAAGGCTCTGAAAAGGCAAAATTTGTAGGCAAAATAAATAACTTTTATTAGACCGAGTGACACAGTCAAAAAAGCAGAATGCCTTCAGGAATTACTTCGATCAAGTCAGTATTATTTCTTTCTACAAACCTTGTTTTATTATACCCACACAAACACATAGAGAGCTGAAGTGATAGCCAGACAAAGATATGAGCACACACACTCAGGTGTATGTGCACACTCACACACATTCCCAGCTAACATCTCTGCTGGTCCCATGGGGTCACACTCTCTGGGATGTCTCTGATGGACTCTACATTTCCAATTTCAGCAGGAAGTTATCAGAGCAGAACAGAAAGAACAGGGCTGGATCACAGCAGAGACCTGAGAAAAGCAATCTAGAGGAAGGGCCCGCAGGGATGATTAGACCCTGGGGAGGTCAGTGCTTGGGTGTTCAGAAAGGCAGGCAGTAACTGAAAGGAGCTAAGGAGAATATCCCTCAGGACTGTTCACTCAAGAGCACATGACAAATGTGAAAAAATCAGGAGTTATAATTTCATACCTGGAGGTCCTGGGATTCCTTGTGCACCAGGGAAGCCTTTAGAAAGAGAAGGTTTCAATTAGATAATGAATTCTGCAATGCCAGTGAAAGTGAACTTTTAGGAGATATAATTGAAATTCATATTCATGCATATTCACATTCAAAATCAAATCTGAAGTTAAATAATCTCTATATATCTTCAAGAAATACATTCAGAGAAAAAGGTCCTGCTGTGTGCCAAATTCCCCAGAAATTTTTCTTGAATTGGCTAAGATCTGTAATGGGGAAAATGGGAAGGGAAATGCTTGATTTTTTCTCTTTACTAAAGACATTTTTAAAATATGCAAGCCAATCTTAGGATAAAAAATTAGCAACTGAGTTTTACAAAGGAGTCTCAAGATTTTCTGCATCAATTAACTTCTTATATTCATGTTGATTTCCATACGTCTTATATAATCTCACTGAATTATTTAGCTGCCATAAAAACTGATCCCAGATTATCATTTTTACATCTACAACTGAAAGACAGTCTTAGCTACGTTGAGAACCAGAAGTGTCTTACAAGCTACTGGAAAATAGAATAACCTGAAAACAATTAAATAACTGGAACATTACACTGTCATACAAAGCTCCTGAGCACAGATAGTACAATTTTAATTTCCTTTAGTGAGAAAATTAGAAGTCTAACTCAATAAAAAAGACAAGACAAAATACATACCTTTTTCACCTTTTTGACCTTTCAGTCCAGGCAAACCTGAAACTCCAGGGTCTCCTTTTTGACCAAAGGTATCTATTGGTCCAGCATCTATCATCTAAATCACAAGACAAAGACTAGAAACATGGAACTGAGCCATCATATCTCCCCCATCTTCATCTGATGGTACAGAGGCCACCTTAGTTTTACTGACAATTTTCAGCAGTTTTGATTATACTTGCCATTTCAGCAAGTGAGGATTGCAGCTGCTGAGGAATTACCAGAGAAAATAAGTATTTCCTATTCTACTCAAATGCTTTCATATCAATGTAAGATTAAGTGGAGAGCTTTTATAGCATCTTCCTCAAAAAGAATGATGCCAGAAAATCTTAACATGGTCTAAGAACTGATGCATTAGGTTTGTGTTACCTTTTATTTTAAAATATTATCTAGCCAATTTTTGCTAACATTGATCTGAGCTCAATATATATGATGCTAATATTTACAATACAGTATTCAGGAGGTATGCACAATTTTCCAAACCAAATTAGCAGATGTTGGGCATTTGTTGCCATAGCCGGGAAGCAGCGCCACCAATAATCTATTTGATCCTGACTAACCCTATTTTTTAATTGAAGTGTTAAAAAATTGTTCCCCTGGTTACTTCTTATGTATAAGAGCCAATTGCTGCCCAGGGACTCAGTGGACATTAGTCAGCAAGTGGTGAGCAATTGCACTGTTCATCACTTGTCTTCCTCAGGTTTTATTCCTCTCTCTCTCTTCTTGCTATCTCCCATTTCTTCATGATTACTACTACTACTACTACTAGTAACTTTATTTTAATTAATAACTTGTTCTTATCTAATGAATTTTACCTTTTGCCTATTCTCCTTCCCATCCCATGCTGAGGAGGGACAGTGAGTGTGTGAGCATCTGTCTGGTGCTCCCACTGGGTTAAACCACAGCCCTAAAACTGGCAGATTTACTCTTTTGAACTGTCTTTTGGCTACTGTGTACTGAATACCAAGGCTTATAATATTCACAGTCCAAAACACTTGAAGAGGGTTCCTTTCCCAAAATTCAGACGTACTTTAAAGAACTGCACCCAACTTTTGCTTCCATTAAGGAAAAATATGGACATGACTGAAGAGAACAAGATCAGACTATTCATAGAAACTCTTTTTTTCTTCATTGTTTGAGCACTCTGACTTTCACAAAATTTATTTTTATTTTATTTTAAGTTTAAAAATAAATAAAAATTTATTTTACTTACTCTTCCTGGAGGTCCTGGAAGACCTCGGTCCCCTTTGTCACCCTAAATCAAAATAAAATTTATGTCTTAAATCCAGATCAGATTTTTTTGCCAACAAATTCAGATTTCCTCAACAAATGAATACTTTGATACAGATTTAAGCAACACCCACATGGTGAGTACCTGGAATGCTATAACAGCCAGCAGTAGTAATTAGTTTGCAAGCCTGTACTGGTTTGCACTATTTGAAGAGAAACTGGAGGTTTTAGGGAAGTACACTTACACCTATGCTGGCTGGACAAAGAGCTTGTGAAAATAAAGCCTGCATTAAACAACACAGATAAGAGATCTAAACTGGGGATATCTTCATTTTTACTTCTCACAGTCTCTGAAGGATGACATACAGCTAAGCAACATTCAATTAATATTGCTTTATGTGCATTCACTGCCTTAATGCAATCAATGAACAGACCACAAAAGCTGTTAGCTCATTCTTTGTGAAGGGAAGCAAAAGCTGCTACTACTCACCTTTGTGCCAGGCTCCCCAGGTCGTCCTGGAATCCCAAACCCTCCAGGCAAACCCTGTGGGGAGAAGGCAGTGAAACCAGAAGAGACAAATATAGGTGGATCTTAGCTGTAGCAGCAGCAAAGTTTAAAATTTTAAAAGTCACAAGTCACTGAAAGCAACTACTTCAAATAAAAAATTCAGAAGGTTAGAAAATATCAACTATCTATAATACACAGACAGTTATTTGTTTTGAATGTAAGAAACAGTACTGGAAAATGAGTAAAATACATACAGGTTCTCCTTTCAGTCCTGGATCACCATCTTTTCCAGGCTTGCCCTGTAAAACACCAAGTTCCACTCTGT
Source organism: Melozone crissalis (assembly GCF_028551555.1). NCBI lineage: Eukaryota > Metazoa > Chordata > Aves > Passeriformes > Passerellidae > Melozone > Melozone crissalis. The sequence goes on along the minus strand of NW_026535791.1, from coordinate 51,279,571 downwards.
TTTAACAGACAACCACATACATTCAGTTTCTGAACACAGTGGGTGGAATACTAGAACAAAATTATCACTATTGCAATGCATTAATCAAAGTGTGCTAATTCAGCTAAAAGAACAGAGGGTACAAATGGTGACTATGCCTAGTGCTTGTATTACCCCACATCCTCCAAGATGCCAAGTTAAATAAAATCCTGCAATTCCATTCCCAGATTCAGAAATAACACAGATTTCCCTGTCACACAATCTTCTAGACAAAATATATCTACAGCACAAGAAACTGGAACCAGATCCATCTTTTTCCTTCACAACAATCCTTTTCTATATATAGGCTCCTCAACTTCACAAGACATTTTTGCATGGATATTTAGTGGTTCAGTTTCAGCAGAAGGGTTGGAGAGTGGCCCTCTATCAGACTGTGCGGTCATGTAGTGGTAAATTCTCTTCCTTCAAACTGAAATTCAAATCATAAGGCAGATGATACACTAGAAATTCAAAATTCCTCCCTCCAGAGTAAAATTACAACTATTAGCCCACTGGGTCCACCTACAGAGGGGATAAGATTCCCTTGAAGCAGTCAACAATTATGTGATAAATTATCTAGACGGACAAACCTACTTTTCAGCATTTTTCTTTCCTCTGCACTATAAAAGGACTGGGACATCAGCTTGTAGCCTGACCCTCTGGTGGCTGCCTCTCATTTGGTGTCCCAGCGCTTAGATTGTATGTGTAGCATAAGCAATAAGAATTTGTCCCATAAACCCAAGGAAATGTAGGCACTTAATATACAAAGTAACAGTGAATGTAATTCAGTCTAAAAATAATCCCATCAGTTTAGGTATAAAGATTTTGTCTTAATGCAATCGAAGGACATAAATGATAGCACAAATGAGAACAGGCCACCACCATTAAGGTGTGCAGCTATGGTCTCTTATAATGAAGGGTTACAAGTAGTTTTTAATGATTAATTGAAACTTTGATCTGCAAAGTCAACAGTCTTCAAATACACACTGTAATCAGAATTAATAATATAATTTAGTTTCTTTGAACTAGAATATCAGATTGTAACATCTGATCATCTTTCAGGGCTTAGCTTGATTTCAGAAGTAGATATGATTTCCTGAAAAACTACATATAAAATATATGAGAAACTTAGTTGAGAGAGCTCTTCAGAAACTGAAAATTGTACTTTTGATAAATTCAGATGCTCTGGTTTCATCAAAAAGCTCTAAGCCAATATATCTCCATTCCTCCAGGTTCAAGCTTGCATTTACAATAAGAGTAAAAATACATATATGGTAGAAAAATAATCCCACCACATAACTTTACTGAAAAGTTAATAGGACATATGACTTTGAAATACAGTAGAAAGGGAGAGTTTTCTTTTTCAGATGGAAGTACAAGTGAATGCCTATAGGTGTGCTGGGCCTAATCACTTATCAAGACCCACACCTCAAGAAACATAAAATTACTTAGAATACTTTAGATACATTTGAATGTAGAAAAAAGACCAGTTTTGCTACCTGCTCAGCTATGAAAGATACAGCATGACTCATGGACAAGTTCTATGGATGAGACTATGATATGGGTCAGATCAGATAAATGTAACACACCTTATGTCCTCAAGCATCTACAACCAGGCTAGAAACCAGCAAGCAAAAGGATTTCTGTCACCTGAATTTTTTGCTCCTTTCAATTTCTTTGTACAAATCTCTACCCTCAGGCTAAGCAGGCTTATTTTTTCAACTGCACATGAGAGTATTTGAAATAAATCCAACATGCTCCATTTAGCACTCCTACAGAGTGATTATTTTTCTTTGCATTTTCTTCCGTTCTGGAATGACTTCTGTTGCACCCAACGTGGGGCTGCTGACTTCATCTTTCTTCAATTTGGATTAATGTGAGTTCTGCCTTCACTTTCAGCACTGCAAGCCACTATTAAATGTCCTTAGTTAACTGAAATATTACATACTAACATTACTGTATGTTACTACTACCTTGATTGTACACCTGTTCTAGAGCAAAACTTGTTTGTTTGAAATATAGCAAATTTGCTGTTTAACTAATGGTTACTAAGTTTAGTTAGCTAATGGAAACATACACTAACTGCAATTATGATATTGATAAAATTGAGTATACTTACACGTGGACCAGGCTGCCCAGGTTCACCCTTGTCTCCTTTGAAACCTGAACCTGGCAATCCCTGGAAAATAAATAGTCATGAGATTAAAAATACTACCAAACTCCAAAGTAAATTTGCTTTTAACTAATAGGTATAAAGATATTCAGTGGTATTATCAGAGTCTTTACAATTTTTATTGTAGTAAAAAAAAAACCTCAATACTCACTGGGATTCCTTGTTCACCCTTTTCACCTGGATCACCCTAATGAAATTATTAAAAAAAAATGTAAATTAGTGAACAAAAACTTAAACATTATTCATTTAGGTTGTAAATAATTCTTCATTTCAGCAAAAGTACATTTAATCCTGTTCTCCATTTCAAGAGCTATGCCTAATAGTATGATATGCAAGAATTTTGACAAAGGTCAACCGTGAATCCATTACGCTAGTTTGTTGTACTAGTATATATTGCTTTGACTGCTTAATTCAGTAATTGAAACATTCATTAGCACTAAGATTTCACAAATGTGTGTATGAAAAGTTGAGTATATGCTACTTAATTCAAACCTTCTGAATATTTTTACAATATCCTATCCTTACCAATCCTCCTTCCTCAGAAAGTCATTTGCTGCTTATTTATTTATGCAATTATTGATGCATTTACCATCTATTGTGTATTTTTTAGAGAGACTTCTAGAATGAAAATTAAAACTCCTCCATAAAGTAAAGCAGGCAGAAATTTTTGAAAACTTTGCTCTAGGTGACTTTGTATTTTCTTTTTCCTGTGTCACTTCTATTTGCTAATTCCTATAGATTATACTTTAATGAAAAGTACAAGAAGTTTAATCATTTAGTATCTCACCTTTTCTCCCTTTATGATTTCACTCCCTTTTTCTTTCATATGAGGTGCTGGTCCTGGGGGTCCTGGGGGGCCCCTTACCCCTTGTTCTCCCTGTCAATAGTAAATCCAGAATTGTCCATTGAAAACAGAATGACACTGAGATCAAGTATGGCTAAGACCAGTAACATTAAAGAGAACTAGCGCTTGCTTTTAAAAAATATAGCTAGATGGTTTCTTTAAAAATTCTTTTTTCAACAAAATCAGCAAGACAGAGGGTTACAGAAGTCACTACTTTGTAACTGGTTACCAACAGAGACTGCCCTGAAGAAAGACCTCTGAATCTACTCTCAAGGTCAAGACTGATTCACTCAATACCACAAACTTATCCAAATAATTACAACAATGGGACCTAAGTTTTATAGTGCCTCCTTCAGGAGATAGGAAATTAAGAGGAAAGAGGTCAGGTACAGAAAGTCAATGGCTAAAGGAAAAAGTTACCCAAGTTTACAATGCTCCAAAAGTTTTATGGAAGTCCATAAAGGCCAACTTCAAGATGATAACTGTGGATGACTATTTTAGTCTGCATGTGTCCATTACAGGGTCAGAGCATCACCTCCTTCTACAGTGCAAAAGCTCTATCTTTAACAGTAAAACACCTCTGAACAGACTCCATAAATTTCTGTCAAGCAGTAATGCACAGCAATACCAGTTATCTTTTGCTAAAGACAGACCTGAGAACTCCAGGAAATCTCCACACACTTCTATGTCACCTTTTCCAACATTTTTCAATAAATTTAATGATAACAAATTAATTTCAACAATGTGTCATGTCACAAAAAAATCTATCCATTAGGAATATTGACTCAAAATATATCAATAAGGTGGTGGTTTAAAAAAAAAATACAAACAGAAAACAAAAACATCCTACCTAAGTAATATAATTTACTTACACTGCAAAAGCCCTCTGTCAATGACACTCATGAAAAGCTTCTGGAGAAGTGCTCAGACACATTATGAATTTACTGAATGGCCCTTGAATGCATGCAGTTCTTGGCTCCCACAAACACAACATAAGGCACTTTAGCCTAGACCTCTCAGTGTGAGAGGTGACAGATTAAAGCTGACATGTATTACCTCCCATTTGATGCTGATTAAGAGAATAAATGGGATCCTGGAGCACATCTCTTGGCTTAGATTCACTCAAAAGTAAACCACTCTGTGTGCTCTGAAACCTCTTCCTGGTTGCGTCAAAACACAATAAAAGGGGACAACTGAAAGATCTGCTTCAAATGTGTGCATGACCAAACCAAAATAAGGCAGACAGGCTTTAGAGTCCTACAACAATTAATTCTGATCATTCTGAACAGTACATTAAATCTCATCCCTTAGAACTAAATCGATTTTTTAAAAATCTCATGGTGAGTCCTAATATACAGAATAAATGTTTCAAGATCTGCCCACTGCAAATTAAAGCAGCTTTCCAGGCACAGCTGGAAAACAGGATGGTGACCTACATTAATGTCAGGTATAACATTAACATTAAAAAATGTTGCTGCTCATGACTTTTCATTTAGGTGTAAGTTACAGATTTAGTCAAGTCTTCCAAAAATCACAGCATTGATTTTCTCCACTGATTGATTTAATGAGTTTTCTTCATTTAAAACTAAGTATCAAGAATATTTCTGAAGTTCTTCTCTAGAAGTTTACTAAAGACCTACCTTTTCACCTTTGGGACCCTGAAAGCCCAAGCCCATGTAGCCCTGAAAATGTAAATTACACACACTTAGTCGATTTTTTTTTGCAGCGCATACATACATACAGATGAACATATGAAGGTACTATGTACTTGTCAAATGCTAAGGGAGAATATAAAAGACAGAATATGTCTTTTAAATGCATGTGTGAAATAAATAAATAATCATGTCTTAACCCCCCTGCTGTTTTTTAAGCCCTGTGTCACAGCAACTGGTGAAAAATCAGATTGAAATTCATCAAATAATTTTATGGTCAATATGCTCTTTTACCCAACACTTAGTGAAAATGCTGACACTTTAAAATTAATTCGAATAACCAGAGAATGCTGTAATTACTACTGATTTGATTAAGTGAGATAACAGGGCTAGACCAATTTGAAAAAAAAAAAAAGGGTAAAAAATCTCTCTTTATGATGTTCATTAAGACACAGAAATAGGTCCCAAAGTATAAAAAAGCCCCCACACATTTAGGACATTAGTTTCCAGAGTTTTGAGGATCTGGTATGCAAAATAAATAAACAAATGGACTTAATATTTGTATTAAAGAGTCTTACCTTCTCTCCTGGAAGTCCTGGTGGCCCTGGGGGACCCTACAAGACAATACATTTTAGTAAACTAAAGTGGAATAATGAGTACACTAAGTGGAATAATGTCTTATGCTATGAAAATAGCAAAAAGGCAGATCTTTTCATTAAACCCAGTAATTTCATTTTGCTGTTGTTGAGCATAATTCACAACTTAGAATAAAAAAAGAGTAACAAAGTGAATCTGAGATATCTCATTAATGATTAAAATAACAGATAGATGATAATGTGCTTCCACAGTAATGCTCAGTGCTGCTACCCACAAAAACAACCTCAGCAAAAGTTTGGATTTTGATCTGGATGCTTGGTATGTAGTTTATTTTCTATAAATTAAATTGGGGAAGAGGGAAAGGACAACCAAGGAGACTTACAGTCTCTCCCCCACAAAAATACCCTCCAAGAGTGCAAGAAGAGAAGAGGACTGTAGGAGCAGCTGCTACTGAAGACCCATGTTGCCCAGTAATTTCTGCCATGGTAGAGTTCAGAAGGCTGAACATGAAGTCTGGATCACACCTTATCCTTCCCAAATCCCAACCAAGATCTGCTACACACAATTTCCAGAACATTCCTGCAATAAAGATCTCTGAGTGAAGTGCAAATGACCATGAAAGGAAACTTACTGGGTCTCCTGGAGGGCCCATTGGTCCCATTGGTCCCTGAAAACCTGAAGCTCCAGGTGGGCCCTACGAAAAATTCAAATGACATCATAAGAAAGTGATACTTACATGGTAATTTCATGATACTGATACAATTTTAGTTGAAACTCACTGCTATTCCAACATCATTTTTACTTACAGGCAGTCCAGGTTGGCCAGGAAACCCTTTTTCACCTTTTAGCACACCAGGAGCTATAAGACCAATCACGTCACCTGGATCTCCCTATAATAAGAATGGAAAAAAGTGTAAGTCTTGAGCATAAATTCAAATACATTCAAACTCACCAGGAGAGGAAAGCTGTAGCTATGCATACTTTGGAATCGTTTGGAAAGCTGACTTTAAAAAAATCACCTTATTTCTTTTAATTCAGCTAGAATTCAGCTCACAGAGATATTAAAAGTTAAGACCTTAACTGCCAAGTCCACTCTAAAGCAGCCTGAAGAAATTTTAGTACCAAAACTACCTTCATACCTCATTCCCTGTATTGTAATGGGTAGTCAGAATGATTTTTCCATAAAATCTATCACTACTACAGTGTCTCCACACAACTGGATCATATGGCCCGGCTGCTGAGAGGAGTGGTAACCTCACAATCTCCTTCCTCCACTGAGATCTTCATGCTTACACCTAATTTTGACATTAAGGCCATTTATGTGTTCTTTTTCTTCAGGAAAGGAATACACTTTAGAAAGTCTTTCTTTAGAAAATTATTCTGATTGCCATCCATTTCTTTATTTTCCTTCTTTTGAGAGAAAAAATCATATTTCTCCTGTGTTTTTGTACAAAGTTACAATATGGTAAGTGATTTTATTTCAGTTCTGTACCTATGCATAAATGTCTAGGGAAGAAGCATCTGAGTACTTCAGTTTCTATAATGAATCAGTTCTTTCCATGTGAGAGTATGAGAAATGGATATTTTAATAACTTGGGTTGTCATGTCATTACAAATTTGAGATTACTTTTAGACTTATATTTAGCTTACAGTTCCAGATAATATCTGTTCATTTTAAAGACAAAAGACTCTTAGATGTCATTCAATGCTTCATTCTCCAGTTCAAAAAATGCACTCAGATACTTAACTAGTCTGATTTTTTGTCTATATGAAAAATGTCTAGTACGTGTTGGATGATTCTCATGTTGTGGGTATATGTAGGACCTTCTTCCACAAACATCATCCATGTGAAACTTTTTAGATACATCAAACGTCAATATAAAACCAAATGTTTGAATTATAAAACCTATCTAAATTTTTATACCCTACTGGGTGGCCACTGTAGTGTTTATGCATAATTAATGACATGTACTGCTTCTTTTCTATTGTAATCCATTTAACATTTACCCTTTTAAGACCTGCATGGAACAACACATATGTCCAATTGTTATAAAGTGAGGAGGTCACCCCACTATCCTTATTTAGTGAGGTGCAAAACAGAGTACAAAGTGAAACAAGGCAATACAACTTTTCAGTCCTTAAGTAAAGACTGCTGCTAGTCTCAAACGCTGTAGAGATCACACAAATTCTTATTGTTAGAAGCAGGATAGAAATACTCTAAGAGTAAAATGTACCTTCATTCCAGGAGGTCCTGGAGGTCCCTGTGAAAAAAACAGACATAGTTGTTGTTACTGCTCCTCAATATTGTATATATCACATCTTAAACTCAATATCATTTTCTATAGATATATTTGCATATCAAGAGTCAGCCTTAAAAAAAGTGAGTGAAGCAGGAAAGAATCTACTTACTATACTTCCAGTCAGTCCTGGTAAACCTGGGGGACCTACTGGACCTCTTTCACCCTAAGGAGAACAGAAAAATTGGTTTTGTTTAGGAAACACATGCTTGAGGGTTTTTTTTTAATTTAAATACAGAGGCGCTGGTATAAACATATGCAAATGTCACCTTTGTGCCATTACATCCTGGAATGCCAGGTGGACCAGGAGGGCCATCTTGTCCAGGAATGCCCTACATGAAGAGAAAGGAAAGAAATTAGCAATATTAGTAATAATCCAGACCACATCCAGACTAAAAGTTTGATATTCCTTGTAAAAACCATATATTTAATACATACAGGAAGGCCTGGGTTTCCTGGGAAGCCTGATACTCCTGGGGGGCCCTGCAATTGAGAAAAACACAAACTGAAATGACAAATCCACAAAACAGCAAGGACAAGCTGCAGCGCAATTTGCATCTACAATGCTGACAGGAAAAATCAGTAGCATTTAAACTTTCTTGACAAAATACCTCTAATCTTCAAAATCTCTTCAATGTGTCACCTTAGTGATGAACAACTGAAAGTAACCTTTTATATTTCTTTAACTTTTTAAGCAGTAAGAACTAGATCAGAGCCTCGTGTAGAGGTAAAAAGGAATTCACAGGTGTTCCCTTCTCAGAAACATTGTTCCCAAAATGAAATTTACTGTAGGCATCTCTTCATAGCAGAAGATAATGTTAACACACTATAAAGATGCTTCTCTGTATTTCATACTCTTGAGTGTATCAATTCATTCTTACTATCAAAAATCCTACCAGCTGAGATAATTCTTTCTCCTTGAACAGCTTTTCAGTGTAATGAATCAGGCATTTAAGTTGGCACATAATTTTCATACTATTATCTTACTAATCCATGCAGCATTTCCTAACACGTCTTATGAAGCAGAAAAGATGTATGGGAATCCTGAGCTCAGACAGTGCATTTGCTTCTTTCAAACTTCATAATTGCTAAAATACATTTTACTTACTCTGCAGCAAACAAATACATTTGCCAGGAGGTGCCAATTTACATCAACACTCAGGATACCCCAGGTCAACATTAACATCATGGATTGAAATATGGATTTCTTGATCTAGCAGAATATCCTCTCTGTAACACCTCATAAACTGCAGCTAATTCAGTAAATTCTATTTGCTGCAACAACTGCAGGCAAATGGAGAACAAAACTGAAAAGGCATTTTGAAAATTGGTGAGCAAGAGGGTATAGCTGAAAATGTATGCATCATTATTGGCCAAGACACTTGAATCCTCTTTCATCATGACAGTAGGAAATGTGAAAATTCTCAGAAAGAGCTTGGCACCCCAAAAAACCCCAACAGGTATGGCCCTGGCCAACACAATATATTAAAAGAAGTGCTATATAAGTGCCCCATTTAACAGAAATGACAACAGGAAGATTACAGATATTCAGAGCCTCATCTAGCAAAGTTAAGAAATCTTTGTCCCTGGCTTTAATTTGCTCATATGTGCTCATGACTGTGTCAGCTTCTCTGCTGGAGTGCTTCAAGGGTAGATGGCAAATATAAAGGAGAATTTTGAAAGAGGAAATAAGGTTGGTTCATTCTGAAGCTGGAAAAAAGCCTTTTGGTATGTCAAGAAGATATCAGAGGCACACTAAAACCAGTGCTGTTGACACAGTGATAAGTATCAGGTAACAATGCAAATTAATAAGGCTGTCCAATGCAGCAAGAAAATCAAAGGTAAAAGTGAGAATTTTGAAATTATTGTGCAGCTCAAGAGGATGTCATTCACTAACTCAGAGACTTCCTCTTGCACTTGAAGGCAGCCAAACCCAAAGACATCAGAATTGCAAGAAAGTAAGAGAACTCACTCTTGTTCCCTTTGTTCCTGGTAGTCCTGGTTCTCCAGTATCACCCTGAAAAGTAAAAGAAAAACAACAACAATTTAGGGAAATTTTGGGACAAAAATTTAGTGAAATCTGATTGTTTTGAATACTAAATCTGAAGTTCTTACCTTAAGCCCTGGTGGCCCAGGGGGACCTTCAGGTCCTTGCATTCCAGGAAACCCAATCACACCCTGTAGTCCCGGCAAGCCTCTTTCTCCCTGTAGAAGAAGAAAAACTAATTAGCAACTACACAACTGAAGCTCCTTCTTCAAGTAACTCACATATCCCATTTCTGTGCTCAAGAAACCTGCTAAGTGGCAAGAAGCTAGATGTGACAGCAAAGATTTCATGTTGGTACTTGAAAGAAGGATTATTATAAATAAAGAAATATTCATATTCAATAAATTTAAATAATAGTTTCAATATTAGGTTCAATAATAAATTGGCAGGGGCTGAGTGTGGCAAAACACAAAATCACTCTTTAAATATTAGTTAAACCTTTTTTCCTGGATAGCACACTTCATAGCAGATTTATTCTCCTGGTAACAGGAAGGTCACTTTACCTCTAATAAAACCTACCTGCATTCGTCCAGAGAGGCTGCTAAGTCCCAGAAGAAAAGCTAACAGCTCAAAACAGCAACTAAATTTCTGAAAACCACAAATATCACTGTTTGGTGAACTAGTGTATGAATAGTAAACACCCCTCTTCTAATACACAGCAGGTTTTGGAGACCAGGTTTGTCACTTGTACTTGAATTTCAGGGTGGTTCAGAAACAGGGTGCTTCAAGATACAGGATCTTCCCAAGAAGCTGAACACAAAACTATATTTGTATATGTGTTATCCTTTTGATTCTCTTTTAATGCTGTATGGGACATCTGTGCTGTTCCTCTCTCTATAGTTCCAAATGTATTTAAATCAGATAAATCTAGAGGCAGAAAACCTACCCACAATCTAGATCAATATTGCAGCTATTATACATTCAACTATATTTGCACTCCCACTGAAACCAACAGGAACACTATCTGAATAAAGGATGCAAAACCTACATGTAGGGAGAGAGGGGAAATGTATGCATGTCAATCCCTGGAAACAGCAAATCAAGCAAAAAAGCCGCTGGTTCCATGCAGGAAGTAACCAAAGTTGTCCTTTCAAGGCCTGATGTGAAATGAGCAGAAACACTTCATCCTGTCAAAAACTGTGGGAATATTGGATGAATAAAAGGTTAGTGTGAAACTGAAAAAAAAAAGTTTTACAAGTTCGGACAACAGCTAAAAACATGGCACCTGCATAAGAAACTCAAAACACAACCATTTTCAAAGGATTGCAAAAAGAAAATAAAATTAACAATGTTCAGAACACACATAAAAGGAGAGTACAGAGACTTAAGGATTTTCAGTGAAACAGTGACAGACGAAATTGCAACTCGTAATTAACAGCCAATTTAGTATTTGATTTCAGGATAGCGATTAAGAATAAACTTTTCTCCTGTTTGCTGAGGACAAAAATTCCCAGAAATATGCTGGCTACTTAGAGGTCAGCTGAGGACTGAGCACACATGAGAACACTGGAGTCTTGGAGAGCTCATTTGTCCAGGAAGTATTACAGGCATCCTGCAAAGAAAAAGTTATGACATGCAGACAGAGGAAACTGAGTGATAACCAGCAGACATGGTGCTATAGTGTCAGAAGATGAGAGGAATTGGAAAATTTGTGGAATTACTGGGCTGATGTTGTTTTTTAGTTCCTTGTCCAGGATTTTGCTAAAATGAAGAGACAAGGGGAAAGGGACATTATGGATGGGTGTGAAGAGCAGGACCAAGGAGGGAGGGAGAAAACTCTAACTGAAATGATAAGAGCACAAGGGAGTAAAATCAAAATAGCATTAATTTATTTAAAAATTCCTGATAGAAAAAATTATCCTGCTGCTTCTCCTCTCCATCTTCCCACAAAAATAAAATTTTTCAGTGTAAGAGTACTTTCTGAGGCAAACAATTCCTTGAAGTGCTGAAATGGCATGACCTCCTCTATTTAATTCCCAATATTCTTATCATGGTTTGAGAATTCTTTATTTGGTTTGAGCCAAATCTGGAGCAGTGTGCTAGACCAGAAAACAAGGCAAAACAAAGCAAACATCAGAACAGCTGGAGAAATATGTTTCTAGGTCAGCTGTAGAGGTACAAAGTCCAAGTTCTAAAGTAACTAAAATTGTTTTGAAAAATACTTGAAGGAAGAATGCATCATGATGGAGGTCTCTGAATGAATGTTGAAATAATTAACAATCTGAAATATATCTGTAAAGTTAAAGAGTTTAACCTAAACCCATACTTTGACTGGCTAATTTGCACTGCTGTCACAAGTGCTCTTCTACCAGATCAGTTGTTCTGCCATTCAGACCAGAATTTCCCACTGAACCCTGGGCACTTGCTCTCATGTCCCGTTATGAGATAGGCTAAGGAAGGAGAAGACACCCAAGTATATACAAGAGGGTCTTCCACTGCTGAAGGAATGTACAACATGTGCAAATGAGAAGAAAACGAGATTATTTTGACAGCCACAGAGAAATATGCCCCCTGTGCACCATAGGTGACTCACATCAGCAATGTGTAACACGGCTGACACCACCTGCATTCAGAAGTTCTGCCCCTGAGGATTTCACTTTGAACCACTGCACCCTGCAACACAGAAAAATAGTCCTTCCTCCATTCTTAAGGAAAGTTAAAACTGAGCTTTACAGATCAGATTTCCACTTGGTCCTTTTGACCATTCTGGAACTGTAAAAGGGCCTGTAAATCACTTACTAAGGGAATGACTGCTTCAGCTGGCCAAGGAGGTTACCTAAAGGCTTAAAATACATAAAAACTTGCAACTTCTAAGGCAACTATCGTCAATTCTCTTAAGGCTGTCTTGAACCTTCCAGGCTGCCCTGTCTGAGGGGTAAAACAGCTGGAGGAGCACAACAAGTCACTTCGAGCTAAGATACATTGAGGTTTCCCTGGAAACATTTTTATTTTCCTACTTAAACTGTTAGGCCAAGAAGAAAAACAACTGGCTATTTGTCCAGAACTTCTGGACACCCAGTCAAGGTACTGGATGTTCCAAGGCCTGGAAAATATAACTCCTGAGCATGTGGAGGTCTGTACCACCCCAAAGCCTGCAGACTCATGATTTCTCTTTCTGGAACTGAGCTCATTTTTTTGCAAGAGGGAAGGAAACATAAAAGAGACTGAACATTTGAGAGCTGCTGGATCCCTCTCTGCATGCAACCTGCCACCTTGGTTGCTTATTCTAGCAGGGAATCATGGACTTAGACACTGCTAACACATCTCCCTCTACCCTGTCTTCCCAATTGATTTTACTGCAAAGTAAGCTCAGGGTAAATAGTCCAAACTAAAGATTGTTTGTAAGTCCAAATTTCTGCAGTTTTAGGCTAGACGATTAATGGGATTTAACTTCTCTATGCCATCCATGGACACTCAGAGAAGTTAGGGCAACATATTCCATTGAGACCCAGTAAGAGACCTTAGGGATGCCTTCTGGGCTCCATTTCCTTTCTTTAGTTCAGATATCAGTCTTCCTCTTTGTACAACAGCCTTAGAAAACTAATGGTGCCTGCATTTGTAAGGACTAACAAATAAAGCTTTTACTTCAATACTTTTGTTTGAGTTAGTACAAACTTCCATCTTTTTTTTTCTTTTTTGCATCAGTGATACTACACTAAATTTCAGTAAAATTCAGAGTACCTACAGTGAACAAGACAGTACAGAAACTTTACATCCTTAAACTGTAAAATCCTATGCTAATGTCACTGGGTAGATCAGACCCCACAGACCACTGAGGTAACAACAGTCACATTGCTGCATTCCTACCTGAGGTGGCTCACTTGGAACTTTGAGATCACAGGGAGCGCTTGTGCTACATTCATGCTGCAACTCATTAAGCACATACACTGCAAAAATTGGCAAGCACCAGGTCATCACTGCTACCCCACTTATTTTTTACTCAGCTCTGAGATTTCTAGCTGTGATGCATGAAGAACATGAGACTCTGACTGCAAGGGTTATGTATTGTTCAAGTTCCAATATTCACAGCTGCAAAATCTTGGCAAGTAATATTGAAAGAGCTTCTGCTTCTTACAAATCAATTCATGAGACTCAAAAATTGAAACAGATGTAACCATGTCATCTGTACCTCTGCTGATTCAATGCAAGCTGTCAGAAAGCACAAAGGAGAACACATTACTCAGCTCACAAAAATGAATATTCTGCCACTCAACTGCTGAAAATGTGGAGGTGCTACATAAAAGACAGCAAGTGCTCAGTCACCATTGTACTCATTTAATAAGCAAAATGTCTGTGTTAGCTCAGCTTTTCTGAAATTCCTTTGCATTAGGTAGTTCAAATTAAAATTGAATAGACTTCTAAGCAGACATGAACCTGTTAAGAGCTGAACTGCATGACCTGATGGGGTTTTTTTCTGACACCTACCCTTCCAAATTAGCCATGAAATGCTGTTCGGCACATGGAACAACTGCAGATTGCTAAGCAAGAGAGTCACATAAAGTAAGTCATTTCAGAAGCTTCAGCTGTACTATATCAAGGGCTGAGGGGGAGGAAATAATCACCACCCCATTATAAATTATTTCCCCTATTACTTTGCCTAGGGACTACTGGACTGGGAGGTTTTAGGCTTGAGAGACTGGTAACATGGATATAAATCAGCTGCTTCCCAAAGTGTGGGCTCACAGGGTGTCTGTGTCTGTACAAATATGATGTTCTCAGGCTCTCCAGAGACTCAGGCACATGGTGAATAACAATGTGTAGATCTTCCCAAAGCCATTTGAAAGATGCTTCAATTCTTAACATTTGCCTCTGTCAGAGATTCCCCCAGCAGCTGAAACAGCAGGACAGACACATGTCTGTCCCTCATCTGGAAAGGCATACAGCTCAGTCTAAGGGAAAGATGTCACAAGGCAGCTCAACTGATCTACCCAGCAAAGGTGGCTCTTCTCCTTTTAAAGGGATGGTGCCACCTCACCCTTCTTTACACCACCTGGTATGATTCCCTCAGCCAGTTCAGCTCACTAAATTTACTCCCTTTTCTCTAGTGAGTCAGCTTGGTCTGGCCTCTGTGAGCTGAGCCAGGTGGCCCGGCAGCTGCCAAAGCCCATGTGAGGAGCACACAGCAGGACACAAGGTGGAATGGAGCTAGAGCAGTTTCTCACACCAGCACAGTGGGGTTTGCTGCAGCTCCTCCACCACAGCTCCTCAGCTGTGCCTTCACTGCAAGGGAAACTGAGCTGGGAGCCAACAAACCCTTGGCCTTGCCAGAGGGCTGCCTTCAGACCACTGTCACTGCTGACTCCAACGTGTTATAAACTCAGAACTCTTCCCACAAACACACGTACTATCCTGTTCCCAAAAGTTAACATTCAGTGAACTGAAAATCTACCAGAGGCATACTTGGCAAATAAATGCAACTGTTTCAAGATGTAAACTGGCAATGCAATTTCCAGACAGACTTTAAAAAAAAAAAAAAAAAAAAAAAAAAAGCCTGATTGTTAACAGGAAAAGCTGCCATTCAAAACAGTCATCACACCTTGATGCTCCAGTGCGACCTCATGAAATCCCCAGCAATGGACTGCATGGTTTCTACCCAGCCCATCCCCAGCCCCGTGAGAAGTGAGCGCAGCGTCTGTATTTGTTCCTTCAGCTGATGTATCTACAAGCACTCAGTGAATTGGCTCCAAGGTGTTGGACCAGTAATTACAGTAATTACAGCCCATAGTGGGAAACAGCACTGTGCAACCTGAGTGTGGCTCTCAAGTCACAGTGTTTCTCTCAACACTATTTTAAACATGTGTTAGAGAATTGTAATTGGCTCAGTGTTACTCAGTGTTACATTAGAGAAGACACAGAGAATAGCCAATTCTTTATTAAAATGGTATTTTTAACCACCAGAGGGAGCACTGGCCCGGAATATATGTCAGGAATAAAATAAACATGTACAATAAATGTCATCTGTTTGTCCTCAGCTGCACTTAGCATTTTCAGTATTTTATTCAAAGTGTGAGGTGGATATCAGTCAAGCAGAATTACTGCTATATGCTTACAGGAGATGTGTCCTCAAATGCACTGAGCATGCTTGACATTACAAAATTCCCACTGCACATTCTTCAGCAGAATCTATCTGCACCACAGCTATACAGTTCTGGAGCCACACAAGTAACAAGCAATTAATTACACAAACATAACTCTGCAGACATGCAAAGAATCTGTGTAGGAGCTCTGTAAAGATCTTGGCTCACCCAGAAGTTTTGGAGCCGAGTTCCTGACAGTAAGTGGAGTGGAAGAGGGGCTAAGGCAGACAGAGGTGGGGAGAGTCAGCAAAATCTGGATTCTTCATTGCCAGGAAGTATCTGAAAGAACTCAGTCCCACGAAAACACTAGTGCAGCATTTTTGGCATGGCCAGCAGAAGGAGCAGCCATGACAGTTTCACATTGCCAGGCTGGCTGAGGCCCTGAGCAACCTCCAGCACTACCAGGGCTGCTCTACACCACACTCTGACACGTGTGACAACAAAGGGCCACCCCAAGAGCTGCTGGGGAACAGCACTCTCTTCCCCATGACCTCTTTGCCATGGTGTTCACTCTGCATCTCCTTCTCCCTCTGCTCCTCCCCAGTGACTTGCTCCTGTGGGACCCCTCCAGTGCCACAGCCAAACGGGCTCTCAGGCTGCATTTTGAGGGGAGGACACTGGGAAGCAGCTATTTATGGAGCAAAAGCCAGTGCTGTACCCTTAATTCACAGGAACCCATACAGGTTCATATACCATGGGGCAGGCACCCTGATCGCCAAATCTCACTGTGTTTTTTCACTCCCTGGCAGGATTACTCCTCTTGCTATGAAAGTATCCTTTCTCAAGGGTCATGAATTCACAGCACGGGGGAACCTCTGCAGCTTGATCCAAGATGAGCCCAAACCTCCAACAGTGACTCCATTTATATAAACATGTCATTAGAGGGCTTTTCAGGTTTAAGGTTAAGGGACTGAGCCTGGGTCTCTGCCCCCTAAAGAATGCTTAGACCAAAAGCATATTTCTGTGGCACCTCATGGCTGTACAGAACATTCCTCAGGAAGCTGCTAAGTGTTTCCCAGGAGTATAAAAATAGAAATAACAATCTTTGATTATCCTTTCCCCCACATATCAGTATCTATGTGCTTAGCTGGTGCTCAAGTGCACGGATATACAGTGTGTCTCAAAGAAATTCAGAAGCTGAATAGGAAGTAAAGGGAGTGAAGCAAAATTAACATTCAAAAGCCAGTCATGGCTATCATTTAATCAGTGCCAAACAACTGGTTTCCTCATCAATTGTATTAACATCATACAATTTCAGTTAAATCAACTATAAGTAAGAGCTGCTCCCTACATAATTCAGAAGTCTTCCTCATGCAATTCCTCTTCTTCCTTGACCCATAGTTATATTCCTCATTTTCCAAATGTAGTAGTCAGTTTTTTCAATGCAGCCGCCCAAAGTTCACATTTTAGGACTTCTTGAGCCATGTACACTCTTACCTCAAGCTCTCAATATTTAAATTTGCACATCTTAGGTTCATTGTGCGATATTGCATTCCAGCGTAGATAAATGCTACAGATCCAGAGGTAGCTGGGATGCTGAGGGGGTACATATTCATTCATAGCATGATTGAGAGCATGGTATATGAAGTACATAAATAGAAAATGAGAGAGAAGAAGATGACTGACAGCAACTAAACTTTATCTCCAGCTGTGGAACTCTGCCTGCAGAGTTTGGCAGTTCAACATCAAAGTATGTGGTTGTCTTTTTGTTTAAACTTTTCTTGATTTAAAAAAAAAAGGGAAACAAAGCCCAACACAACAATACAGCTTATGATGTTTCAGAAGGAAGTCACACAAACCTTTTTACAAAGGTACACATGAGGTTCTCCAACTTTATTTTAGCTTTTAAATCTTTTGTCACACATCGGTCAAGGAACCTCTTCTCATCAGCTAGAGTCACTCAGGGGAACAGAAGAGCCTCAAAGAATCATAAGGGAAGAGGATGTTTGAAGGACAAATGTGTTTGCACTGTAAAAAGAAAAAGGAAGTTCTATCACCTGCATACAGGTTGAATCAAAAGGGTGCTATATTTCCCACCCCTTCTAATCATCTGTTGAATACATTAGGTCTGAGTAACTCTTCCTTTGTTTTATTACACATTGTATTAAATCACTTCCAGTATTGAAGGTCCAAGAATATAAGGGGCAAAAATGTTCCACACCCTTCCTACTTCATTAATGAAAATTATTTAGCATTTGTTTGCATTTGGCATTGTTTAAAGGCTCACATTTAAAGATGAAACAGCAGGGGGGAAAAAAGGGTCTTAAACTTCTCTGGGTTTTTAATTTATTTTTGTTCAGATCCTAGACTGGGAATGAAATGTGACATTACATGCAAGTTTTATTCTCTTGCCAAAGGTTCGTCATGGACATATTTACAGAAAATAACCTCTTCCATAAATAGTAAAAACATGGGCAGCTGGTCCTGGACAGTACAGACTGCAATAAAGTTCTCATAATGAGCTACTCATATCTTGAGGGCATGCGACAGACAGCACTATTTGAGACAGTGCTGGTCTAGCTGTTTTTTTGGGTCAGGTTGGAAATGGCATTTCTAAAGATTAAAACATTTTGAAAGTTCCACAGGAGTAAAATATCTTTCCACAAAATAGAGGAAATACTCTGGCTTCTGACTTTTAATCACGTAAATATCACAGGGCAGACAACATTGTGACACAATGAGTGTCTCAGAACTGTCAATCAGTGCTTCTTCACTTAATTGTCTCTTGATTCAACCAGATCCACTGTGAAACAGACACGACAATATATATCTTTGTAATACCTCCAGGGTTGTTCAGCCTAAGGCAATAAAGTTAATAAAGATGCAATAATTATTAACAATAATGAAAACAAGTATCTTTCATATTTTGTCATTGTAGATCATGTCAGTATCTTTGTCAGTAAAGTGTCAGTCAGAAGTTGGTGTATTGCTCAGCAGGTGGCTTTAAGGTTTTTCTGACCAAAAAAGGGGCAGGGACACGTGAAGAGGCCGGTCAGAATAAAGGACATCCGCAATGTCCGACTGCCACCCAGAGGAGCCCGCGGGGAAGTGACAGAGGCGGCTGCTGGGACAGCGCCAGCGCGGGCACAGCCCTGCCCTCCAGCCCTTCTCCTTCCTGCTCCTCCCGAACGGAGCCCAGCCACAGACTGCGGCAAAGGCAGCCTTGCTAGTAAAGCTTATCCTCCGGAGAGTTTCACAAACACTAGCTTTCCCCTTTTCTGATGGGGGAAACGGCGTCGCTCACTTCTCCTGCCTTGACTGCTTATTTCACTGCATTTAATACTAGAATTTCCTACAGAGATCCTTTTATAGAAATTTCACGGGGTTGGACGTGTCCTTGCTGGATTTCCAGCCTCTATTTCCACATTTTCAGACAGAGACTAAGTTTGAGTTGAGGTGCTGTGATCACATCCTTAACTCACGATCCCATTAAAGGTGCTGCCATACACATGGAGGCAGCACTGGTTTCTCTGTTCACTGCTTGCTGTACAAGCCATTGGTATTCCTCCCTTTATTTCATCTAACTACTGACATTGGAGCCAGAGGGCATTTTAGACTGCTCCTCTGTACCAATAGTCCATTCCCTCCATCACTACCACTTAAAACCATTTATTTTGCAGTTCCACACTGTCTTTCAGACTTTGCTTGCCACTCGAGCAAACCTAACAAAATTAAGTATTACTAAACCCCCTCAAGGCTTTAAGTATTCTGCTAACTAGCCATGAAATGCTTTTGTTGCATGTGTTTACAGTCAGTGAGAAAAGAGTGAGAGAACACCCCATTTGATGCTGGTGACTGTGCTCACTCACTGAGCTCAGTACACTGTGCACACTGAACTTTGACACAAGCCTTGGTGAGAATTATTTTTGTTGGCATATCAATACATTTTAAAATGTTCCAGATGAACTTCGGTGGAAGCTGTCACATGCTTTCTTTAAGAGCTACAAAATTTATGAGTACATTTTGCCATTATAATCACTCTTAAATATTCTAAGAGATATAAACATGATTTTCCAGACAGGAGTCAAAGTTTCTTTTTCCCTTGGCTTTACCTTGATTTTGCATTTCTCTTGCTGTTAAACATTACATAAGAGAACACTCCATTACTGAAAGCTGGTCATTATTCTCATCGTTTAATTGAACTCGCTTTGCTATGTTATCAATACTTCAATTAACTACTCTGTAGCCCTTTCTCAGGTGTTGTAGTTACTTGAAAAGAAATGTAAATCCTCTTCAACATCTCTTAAATATAGTTTCCCTACTGGTTTTGATCCTACTGTGATATTAAACTTCTTTTGTGGCTAAACTAAATATGTTCTCCAGCAGGTTAGAAACTCCCCTGTGTGATAAAGTGCTCCACTATCACTCCTTTAGCGGCTACTTCAGGTTTCCTCTTTGAAAATTCCACTTTCATGCTGCTTCTTACTGTTCTGTCTCCTTCCAGGCGTATATTGTTACAAGCTTTGCTATTGCTTCTGCTGGAAGTGGTTTTGAGAACTTTGTATAAAATTTGGCTTTTTACCCTTCCTTAATGAAATCCAAACTTCGAGAAAATCCAGATCTGCTTTTCTGAAGGCCAACATCATATGGCCAGATGTTTTCAGAGACTAATCTTAGTTATGACCTTTCTCTGAAAGCATAAGTCTAAAATCTGAAATAAAAAGTAGCTGAGAGAAAGGAAGCAAACAACTACTATGAGGTATGAGATTTTAAAAAATAAAACAAAAAACCACCAATTTCCCAAACCACGTTTTGCCCTTGGCTAGAAAGACCAGAAAGTGATTTAAGAAGACCACATTAAATACCACATTACTGTGGTTCCCTAGTGATAATTATATACACCCAGGTCACTTCTTGTGGATATTGCTACAGAGAAAATGTACACAGAAACTGATTATTATTAAGTGCATTGAGGATTAAATTCTTGTGTGGGAACTGACATATCATGGAACTGTCTACTTTAATGTCTGTCTTGGTCTGAGATCCCAGCAAATACAATATAAATTGGAAGAGCAGGATTATTTAAAGAAACTTAAAGGATTAACTACAAAATGTACCTCCTGCTGTACCCCAGGGTTTGCTGTCCCAGACTCCTAAGTTACACCAACAAACCCCTGCAGCATCAGAGTTTTAGTGGGCAATTAGACCAGATACTGACAAACTGCACAGGACAAAGGTTTTGTAATATGTATCTAGTCAGCAGATATTGACCCTGTATAGACTTAATTTTAAATTTGGGAAGATTTCAAGGTATGCACAGGTGTTGCACAGGCACTGGGCAGCTCCACTTCTTGAGCATGAAGATTTCAGAGCAGCAGAGATCTTACACATTTTGTCATATCTTATATCTCACATCTCACACTGGGGAAACTTGACTAACTCATTGGAGGCTCACATACTTCAGATCACCTAAGGCCCTTCAATAAACCATAGTGAACTTCCAGAAACCATAGTGAAGGCATACACTAACAGTTGTTGTGCAAATTTAAAATCAAGCCCTGTGAGCTTGTTTTATTCCATGAAGAAGAGAGCTTGAGCTCATTGTGCCAATACCCTTAAAATCAAAGACAGTGCATCCAGCAACAGCTGCTTAAAAGGTCATATTGTGCCAAATGAAATATAACTTTGTGAATACCTTCAGAAGACAGCTCTGAAAACTAAATATGAGCATGTCTCAGCACACAATACTACTACTTTTATAACCCTCTCTCCATAGAGATAAATTGATCAGTGTAATCCACTGGTTTGTATTAATCACAACAGATACCCACTGTACTGAGTGCAAAAATGTATCTTAACATAGAAAACGTTGCCAGAGACAATTGGGACAAATGGTTCCTATAACTATTTAAAACTAAGAAAAGCTGATGGTTTTAGATGCCACTTAGCAGTTTGGTCTGACAGCTGTGAAAGAATAGACAACTTTTCAACATTTTGCATATCACAATCAATATTATTCAAACTTGTTTGATATTTTGTTCTTTTCAAGAATAGCAGACCTCTTCATGAAAAATTATGTTCTTTTCCCCTGATTTGAATTCAAAAGATTATTTTTCTCAGAGTAAAGGATAAATCAATAAAAATATACTGCTGTCAAAGCAGAACTGACAAAAACCATTGTGACAATATCCCAAATTTAATAAATATGAATCACAAGTTTCCCTGTAGAACATCAGATCTGCAGCTGATCAGTATCTCTGTTGATTTTATTACTGTTTTCTGAGTCTGCCCTTTCAGGCATAATTAAATGATTTCATGTTATCTATTAGCCCTTTCCAGACTGCAGACACATTTTGCCTCCCACATTGCCTGTCACTCCTCTTTCCAACTTTATGGCCATCTCCAGAGTACATTGCTTGGCTGAGGTTTCCTTAACGTCCCCCGTTCAAGGTCTTTCCAACTCAGGCATAAACTGTGCTGGACTCCAAGTTCCTACAGCAGCCACTTCACAGAATCACAGAATCACTAGGTTGGAAGAGACCTTCAAGATCATCGAGTCCAACCCATGCCCGAACACCTCAACTAAACCATGGCACTGAGTGCCACATCCAATCTTTTTTTAAAGACATCCAATCTTTTTTTAAGCACATCCAGGGATGGTGACTCCACCACCTCCCTGGGCAGACTATTCCAGTACTCTATCACTCTTTCACTAAAAAACTTTCTCCTAATATCCAACCTATACTTCCTTTGGTGCAGCTTGAGACTGTGTCCTCTTGTTCTCGGGGGATTTAAATAGGAACACTGAGCAGTGCTTACTAAAACCAAGCAGTGTCAATGAAAAGTGATTTAAAAAATTAACATTCTTGACTCTAAAAGAAATAATAAAGGTTGACTATGAAAATATAGGCATAATGATTACTGATTTGCTCCACTAAAGGAACTGACTTGTTACCTCTGATATATTTTCAAGGAAACTCAGAGTACTTAATAGTGATCTTCCACTGACTGCCAGGGCTTGTCTCCAACAAGGGGGTTTATATTGTGTTAAATCATCAATATTACAAATACTTCTATCTTTTGGTATGTAAAATGACAGAAAACCCTCAAAGGTCCTCTCAGTCTGGTAAACCTTTAAAAAAAAATTCAAGGACACACTCCACTGCAACAGTCAACTCTTCATTATACAGAGCAAAGGCAGAAGCACAATACCCTGCATACACCAAAACCATCTGTGATTTTTAAGGCTGTAGAAGTGTGCAGGAGAGAAAACACTGGTCCCTGTTCCTGTTGATGGGGAACTCCAGAGATGTCCCAGTGACTCTCAGTCTAAGTCAGAGCTACCTGGCTTCCAGATCCAAAATACCTCAAGCAAAGCCAGTCTGTGTACTTCTGCAGCATGGTCAATGCACACATGGGTGATGCACCCATCAAGGCAAACAGAGAATTCAAATTTATGTAGGCATAATAATACAGATAATAATACAGATACAGCCTCAGAATAAGGGAAACAAATATAAGCCAAAATTATGTTATTTGCTCAAGTTTTCCCCCTTTCAAACAATAAAAATGTCAAAATCAGCAGTACATTAAGAGTTAATTCTATTCTTATCTTCTATCTAGCAAAGTTTTTTTTTTTAAATTGCAATACTTCATGCTCAATGACAAAAGCATGTTTGATATTCTTGTTGACTTCACCTCTCAGTGGGTAATGCTGAGACAGTGAAATCTTCATAAAATATTTATACTAAAGAATGAGGATTTCTACTTCAGTGCATTCTAACTTGATAAGTCTAAGAAGATTAATCATTCTATATTATTTACAGCAACGTTCCAGTGTTGGCTCCATTTACACTTGTTTCTGATACAGAGTAAAAGTAGTTCAAATGGTCATGAATGAGAGATGGAACATTTTTAGAAGAAGTCAGTGCATGGAGAATTTTACTCATCTCTGAGCAGTCTTTGTTCTGAATGGTAATTAAATGCTTAACATGATTTTCTGCACAAACTAACAGCTATCACTTCTTATCTAGACAGCTGCTTGAAATTGTTCCCAAAATCTAGGTAGGCATAAAAGAGTAAACATAGCTTCAGTCTTCTTCTGAGTAGCTCAATAAAATGCAGGCAAGCATTCAACACTCTAATCACTTTAAACAGATCTCACACTTCAGTGAGGTTTAAGAGAACAGTCAAGTTATTATGCAGAAGACCAAAAAAAAGTATGAGGTAATAAACGAAGATGTTTTAGGTTAATCTCTCTAATGGAAAACAGTGTGGCATTATTTATTATTTTAGCAATATTATGTTTTTCTAAAATTTCTGTACCTTTTGTTTAGAAAATATGTGATATTTGACATTATATAGCTTAAAACAACAGCTTGATGTTCAGCGTAATAATAAAGGCTTTATAGGATAAGGGCCATCTGTTGCAATTACATTCACTTTCTGAATTTTCTGAAAGGGATGAAAACCCTTAGAATTTGTCAATTATATGCCCTTGATAACATATGAGTCATGTTAAAGGAGTTTGGCATAGAAATGCAATTTTCATGGAAACAGTCTGATGAGAGAATATTTTAAATGTACTGTAAATATGGCCATCATATTGATGAAATTATTCTCAAAGGAGAGAGAAAAATATGGCAATGTGATTTACTCTTCCGTGTCTGAAATGCTCTTGGGTACTATTTCCCGGTCATTTCACAGCTTTTAAGTCAAATACCATTTTCAGCACTTTTTTTGATGAGATCATGAATATGATTATTTGGCCAAATGAATTTCAATTGAACCCCAGTCTGGAACTCCTGGGTCTGGAACTTCTTCCCACACTAGAGTAGGAAATATCTCTCCAGATGTTAATAATTAAGGCATTAAAGAGTAAACCCAGCACCCACTTCCGCAGCTCCCGGGGCTCCCATGGCAGTGAAGTGGTGTGGGAGGATTGGAAAAGGCCCTTCAGCATTTGTGCACTTCTGCATGACATGGAAGCCAGATCAAAAGGGTTTCCAGGGCAGGCAGAATGCTGGCTGTGGATGGTGGAGGGTAGAGTGGATATGTCCTCCCACATGAGAAGTGGAGAGCAGATGTTCTTTTATGTGGTCTCCTGGGGTACCACAGGAGCTGGGCATGGCCTTCTCCAGGCCCAGATCTTGGCTAAAATCAGTCTTTCTAATCTGTCCTCTGATTAAGAAACATTCACATAGATTTCTGAAGGAACAGGTACCATTACTGATGTGTGTGTTAATGGGAACCACGTTTAGCAGGGACCAAATCCAAATGCATTTGTTGGAAATGCCATTTACAGAAATATTACAGAGGCAAGCAGGAAGGATGCTCCCCTTACTCTCCCTCACCAGGTTCTGTCTCCAGGCCTGGGACCAAGTGGCAGGCTATTCCTTACTCTAGACAGACATCAAATGTAATGAATCAGGATAAAAACTATGCAGGGCTGAAGGGCAGGGGGCAGATTTTTTAAAAATAAAACTCAGTTTTCTGTTCAAAATCTTAAATATCTTCTAAACAGAGTTAACATAATGAGCAAGCATTGATCTGAACCAGATTTAAGCATGCTAAATGCATTCCAAAATACCTTCAAATGCCTGTCTTGAGTGTTGTTTTCTAAGTATAAGTAGACATTCACTTGTCCAGATGTCTCTAATGTCAATAACTACATTTCCTACAAAGTCTAAAATTATGTGAATACTTCATTGTATACCTGCTTAAAGTCAGAGAAATTTGTGATGGAACCCATTAGGAAGAGTGGAGAGCACACTGCCACACTGGAACTTAATATGCCTTCTGTTACTATGGACTGATATTTTTCTCTCATCAACATTTTTAAACAGCCTACCTTAATGTGAAGTAGTTTTTGATTCTAGCATATCCAACAAGCATCTATTTCTTTTAAACAGAACATTTAAGATGTTCTCTGGACTATGCAAATGAAAAATGCCAGCAAAAGCTCTAGCAAACAGACAGGAACACAGCTGGAAATAAATGAAGCATAAGGCTTAATACTATTTATTTCCCCAAGCTATCATTTTTTTAAAATTATCTTGTTACAAGATGCTGGCATATCTTATGAACTGAAAACTGATGTCTTTCAACGAAAGGGTTATAACATGTCTCCTTCATTCTACCATGACTCATTTGTACTTGTTACTGAACAATAAGATCAAGCTTTCAAGGAATAAATTCAGAGTTTTGAACCTTTACCAAATCTTTGCTGTATTTGTTTTCAATATATAGTTCACTTTTATTAAACAGACATTAATGGGTCATTTAAAAAAGGAGACTCCATCTGAATGATGCTCCAGACCTTGACACTTTTTATCTGTATCACAAATTCATCTATGCTCTGTTACAAAGAAAATTATCTTGCTTGAGCCTCCAATTAATTTACATTCCTAGTTGTGGAAAACACCAAAGAAAAGCCACCAACAGACATTCTTAAATCCATCATCCGTAAATATGCAGCTATTGCCTTTCAGACAACACAGAACACCAGCTGTGTATTTATTTCAAAGAACAAAACAATCCCCAA
Organism: Melozone crissalis; assembly: GCF_028551555.1. Classification (NCBI taxonomy): domain Eukaryota; kingdom Metazoa; phylum Chordata; class Aves; order Passeriformes; family Passerellidae; genus Melozone; species Melozone crissalis. Next base: position 51,253,383 of record NW_026535791.1, on the reverse strand, counting down.
AACAAAAAGCAAACAACCCCCCCATCTCTTCTAAGTATTCCTTTGGGTGATCTAAACAACTTACCTCAAAACACATAACACATACCCAAAGCAACCACAGGATGAGAAAATTGTGGTTTACATTCATTTAGAAAGGTAGATGTACAGCACATTTGCATGCACAAGAGAACACATCATAGATTAAAATCTCTACAAGCAAAATTGGAAGAGATAAGAGATGGTTGAATGTCTATAATATTTACAAAAGCAGGTAGTTTACAGGGGGAATTCATGGAGTGCTTAAGTGCTCTGTAATTTTTCTTCACTGTAACTGCTTTAAAAGAAGACTTTAAAGTGCCTTTTCTTCATATACAAGAAGTTTAGATAACTGAATGGGAACTTTAAAACTCATTTGCAAGGTTCTGTCAAAAGTTTTACATTTTTTTTCTTGACCTGCAACGCTTTTCTGTGTCTAAGTTGATCATTAACCTCCCTCTTCCTAGTGCAAGTCTTTGCCTCCCAGGGCTAACCCTGGTCAGGGAGCATTGATTACGATGCATCACAGCCATTCTGGAGAGCAATCTGCACGGCAGGCTGAGAGGAGCATTCCTGAACTGAACTGCTTGCCTCACTTCCAGAGCTGGTCAGGATGTCAAGCCTGCTGCCCACTGAGGACGCTGGAGATGAGGTGAGGGAAAGGTGGCAGTGAAGGGTCAGCATCCCACTCGATGGGCGAGGACAGAGGGCACGGCCACATTAGGCTGGGGGCTTCACTCCAGAGTGAGAGCATTCGCCTGCCCCCAGCCCTGGCCCTCCTGCCCTCTGCAGCCACAGCCACTGAGGAGGCTGCTGCTCAGAAACCCTGCTGATGGCACTGCCTGGCCTTGGCCATGCCCCCTGGCACTGCAAGCCTTCACTGAACCCAGTGGCTCACCTGGCTCCCAGTGGATTTTATACCCTGTGGTTGAAATAGGCAAGAAAATGAAATGGACAGAGCTGACTTACCTTTTGTCCTTTTACTCCACTGCAATCACATTTTCCACAACCGGAACATCCCTGAAAATAAAAGAAATGGAGAATTAAATGCCTGAAGTGGGTGACAGGCAGAACACACTGCAATGAGCCAGGGATGTCAGCAGCACCCCAGTGACTGCAAGGCTGGTCAGGGCAGGGGAAGTTTGCTTAAGCCCATACAGTAACATGAGAGAAGTCAGATTAACTGGTGCACAGGTAAAATCCTTCAGTCACTTTGTGTTACCAAAGATGCCCTAAAGTGCATCAGGCCAATCTCTACTTTTCCTCCTCACAGTCATGAAGCCACTCAGCAGTCAATTGCTTTTACTGTTGTCATGCCCCTCAGAAACAAACCAGAGCAAAAGAAGCAGAACATCTGTATCAGTGAATATTCCACCAACGCACAGGAGATCCTTCAGCAGCCCCTTCAGGCCATTATTCAGAAGCAGTCAGGGACAGCACCTCCCCTGAGACAGTTTCAGCACAGATGCTGGGCACCTGTCCCTCTACACCTGCAGGCTCTGCAGTCTACTGGGATCTCAGTACTGCTGGGAAATGAAAAGAAAATGCACCTAATCCGTTTTGAATTTGGAAAGCCCCCAATGAGACCAATAAATATTAACCCAGAAAGTTAAATAATACAGTAACATTTTTACTTGGTAAATACATTTTATTTTAAAGTAAAGCATCGGAGAGAAATGGGGCTTTAATACTTAAAAAAAAAAAAAGGCCGTCCAATGAAACTACAGTGCTATCTCCTAAAAAAAGTATTGCTTTTGTTGACACTTTTTTTTGTACATGTACATCCACTGAATCTGTTTCTTGAAGTAGAATTTTCTCCATACTGACGTAAAGCAAAAATAGTTACGATTTTGACAATTTACAATTTTTACTTACATTATTGTACCATGTTATATTATAAATTCACACAAAGGTGAGAATTAACATGATTAGAATGAGTTTTTATCATATAATGCAGAAAGAGAACTAGATCTGAAGACAACACCTAGACATTCTGCAGTGGAACCTCAGCAAGGATCAGAAAGGAAACATGCCACCCACTGAATAATCAGCTTCACTCCTTGCAGGACATGGTTATGCCTGGAAAAACATTGGGTCTCCCATTACAAGGAGTGACCTGGTGTGACCTCTCTTAGTTTTTCAGACCTGATGAGATCTCAGCTGGAGGATGCATGCTTGCAGCTCATACTTCCTCCTCCAGGATCATGTAGAATGTTATCAGTTTTATCAACACATCCCCTAAACTCAGAAGTCTGTTTTAGTTGCATCTGGGAATGTACTTAACATAAGTCACTGAATCATTATAAACATCTGTTTTCAAGTTAATCCCTGCATATTTCCTCAGCCTATTATTTAACATGCACTGTTTTAGAAAAAACCTATGTTGTTATTTAAGTATGGTTTTGTTCTCAAATTTAGCATAGCCAGAAGAATGGGCTTGTGCTTTCGAGCCTCTTTTTGTCCCCACAAAAATGAGTCCATTATATTCAATTTTTTCCTGTTTTTAATGCCTCAGATTAGAATAACCAAAGGCAAGGAAGGTAAGAAGGTACTGAGCACCAGGGAGCACAACTGCACGAGGTCCTGCTGGGGCAAGGGCTGCAGCCTGCCATGCCAGAACAGGCACCTGCTCTACAAAACACTGCCTTTATTCCACAGCAACATCATCTCCTTCTGCCACTGATGCAACCTCTGTGGGTGCGTGGGAGGCTGGCCAGCAACGACAGCCACTGCTGGACAGCATTATCCTCAACTCCTAAAATGCATTTAGAATCTGAGCAACGTGATAACACTCTGCCTATACTAGGAAGAAGTATGAGGCTTTTCCTTCTGCTTCTCTGGTAAAAGGGGAGGGCCAGACTGGAAGAAGCTTGTGGATCAAAGGGCACTTCAAGGAGGTCAAAGGGGCACTTAAGTAATGAGATGCTGGAAGAGAGAAGGATGATTATAGCACATACAGGAATCATCACAAGGCAATTAAACTGAAACTATGCAAATCATTGTTCATTTCTAAAGTTTGGTTTTAAATCAGTCTCATGACATGAATAATCCTCTTAATGATATCCCACTATATATGACTAGAGATATTGAGACAAATAGAAAGAAATAACTCTGTCCTATCTCCCAGACATCCTCAGAGAGACAACGCCTTCCCCAGAAACTGCAGGGAGCTTGGAACAATCACTGCTGTCCTCCAAGTGCCAAAACAGAGAAGGAACAGTGCTGGGCAGGAAGCATAATTTGTGGGGGGAGTGACAGATGAAAAGGCAGTCTCTTTATCCCTTGTCCAGGAACCAGTTACAGGCTAATCCAAAGATTGGCCAGGTGCACTGCACCAGGTACCTCCCCTATTTTGCATGGTACACTCACAATTTTCAAACAGCCATAGCTTCCTTGCACCATAGGCCAGCCTCTCATGCAACATTACAGGACATTAATTTTATCTTACTCCACCCACAAAATATAAGTCTGCCCAGAAGCAAAAGCTTATTTTAGTGATGCAAATTGTTTCATTTCTTGACAAGCATTTCCATTCCATTTCATTCTCCCAGACTGTCTGCAACTGATAAGCTCAGTGAATCATCCTAGTAAATCAGTATTAAACTATAAAAAGATTACATCCCTTCAACACGACACACACAGAGGTGCCACATGCAGCCTGAGTGTTTGCCTAAAGGATACCTATCTATTTTCTATCACATTAACATATAGTCCAAAACAAGTCCTGCTAATGAACGGGTGTCCCAATCTGGACCTCTGGCTTCCATGACCCACATACTGAGCCTTACAAGCCTTAAGCCCTGTCAGTGACAGAGCTGAGAAAGCTGCTAAAATTCCCTGCAGCAGACGAACAAACTCTGCTCTGCAAGGCAGGCTGTAAGACATCTGTCAGATCACAGCTACAGACTTGTTGCGTTCTGCCCTGTTTTTCCACGTCCAGCTACTTTCCTGGCATTTGAGGACTACTGCTTGGAACTTGCACAGGAACGATGCAAACAGCCAGATGAGCAGCCTAGGAGGGAGATGACTGCCATATTTGGAAATGCACCATTTCTGGAGGCCACAGACATCTCCAAAAAAATACAAAGGCAGAGTCAGTTCTTGGAAGCCACACTATCTTAGAGAAGTGCATTTCTCAAGACAAAATGTAGTTCCCTTTCCCACAACATCACCTCAGGCTCTGCTTGCTGAATTTCAGTTGCTGAGCAGCCACCAGCTTAGGCTAATTGCCTAGGTATCAACAGAGTTCACACTGAAGCCTGCAAAGCACAGCTATAAGGTAAAAATTTAGTTAAACTCTCCCTGGTTACTTAACTCTGTTTACGTTAAAAATCACATTCCAGGGAACATAGTCACTTGTCCTGCACAAAATATACTGTCTTTCAAATCACAGAAAATCCTATGGATAGGTGAGGCTAAAACAGATGTCAAAATTCTCTGACTATTCACGAATTACCTATTTCATAGCCAAAGTGCTTCAAAAAGGTAAAAATAATCATAATTACTTCATCTCATGATTAATTCATTATAAAATGACAATTTCTGTTTAGAGGGGATGCTTGAACTGATAATGTTTTCCGATTAAACAGTGAAGATTTCCCACTCTATATTGCCTTAGTTTAAACCCCAATTTGAGCTGAATTACCACAGCAGTTTCACACTGAAACACAAGAAAGACTAAGACAATAGGATGGCTGTTTGACAGGGACAACTTTAAGTCTGAATCTCCTCTTACCACAAAATCAACCCTTTCCACCTCTGTATAAAGCCAGTCTCTTGGAAGCCCAAGGGAGATTTATCCCTATGTAGCAGGCATTTCTTCCTAAGTGCACATGCATGCAACTCATGTAGCTGACATGAGAGCTGGATCAATAATATCTTCACATTTCACATCCCACCAAATACAGAAACAGGGAGTTGATGCCAACTGCAGGACACTTATCTTGCATTCCTCTCATATTTTCTTCTCTTTCCAGAATGTCAAAATAGCTCCCTGGCTGTATTACTATTCTTGTCTTCAACCTTTAGATATAACTATTGAATTAGCAGAACTGCTATTTTGTGTACAAAGTACCACTAGAGGAAACCACTAAAATTAGTTAAATTAGTATTAGTTAAAATTAGTAATTAGTTAAAATTAGTATTTTGTTAACGGATTTTACAGTCCATTAACAACTTTGAAAGAAATCATGCAGCTAAAAGTCCTGATTTACACTTAGCTAGAACAAAGAAGATAACAAAAAAATCTGCACTGTCTTAGCAATTAGCAAAATTTAGTTATACACTCTTAAAGGAGTTGATACAAAGCTAGTTTTTCTGAACTGATTATTTGAACTTCAACTCTTAAAATGGTTTAGGAAAAGGAACATCTGCTATTCCTTCATTTTGATGACTTAAAGCAAAGACCAGAAGTTGAGCACAGTTCTCATGTCTTTTGTAAACCCATCAATTTCAGATGTCTACAGACAGAAAAATAGCAGACAAAAAGACAATTTTTTTCTAATGTCAGCAAGCTCCAGTCTTTCCACCTCTCCAGATTTATTTTTCTCATTATTAAAAAACAAAACAAATAAGAAAGACCCTTCACAAACCAATGTTGGCAGCTTATCTTCATCTCCTTTTTTAAAATTTTTTTCCCAGCAAATCATGGGTAGACTCCAATTATGACTGTTCAGGGAATTCCCCAAAGCAAGGGAAGGCTTATTGGTTTTGAAGCTTTAATGCTCTAGGTCACCAAATTAAGTTCAGCTCTTGTCAGCAGTGACTGGAAGCTTCTGCCATGCAGTAGCTATTTAAAGTTCTTGGTTGTGTCATTTCCATTTTCTGCAGATCAGAGGACAGCAGAGCAGTGCCATTCAAGATGTCCTGCACATGCACCAGATGTCTGTGTTTAAGCAAGGGAAATACATGCAACCCAAAAATCTCCAAACACTCATTAAACATCAGGATTACAATACTCATTCTCCTGAAGACTTTCTTGGCTTGTAGGCTGATGTACATGAGTGTAACAGGAGGAAGCAGAAGTGGTTCCCACTCATTTCTCTCTGTAAATGCAGAGTCATTCTTCAAATGTATCTTCTGGGGATTGCTTTGGCCCAGGTGAAAACAAACCTACACAGTCAGTGGAAAACTGTGGCACTTCATGATTACTTGCATGTCAGTGCATGAGTTAAGTAGTCCTGTTAGTCTGAGAGGAACTTTAAGTTTAGAAGTTTACAAATTAACATATTTGTAATATCTGACAAGAATGGCAAGTCACTTTCTGAAGTACTGCTGTGCATGATGAAATCTGAACTAATTACAACAATTCAGCTCTGGTTTTATTTAGAAGTTTAGCTCAGTTGACTGGAGCATGGTGCTAGTTACACCAAGAGTGTGGGTTCAATCCCTGTATGGGGCCATTTACTTTAAGAGCTGGACTCAACAATCCTCGTGGATCCCTTCCAACTCAGAATACTCTGTGAGTCTGAGAAAAGCCTTGTACAATTTTTGGAAGATAATTAATTTTAAGAAAAACTCTATAAAATACAATTGGGAAAAAAAAATCATTATGGCTATTGGGACAGGAGGGGGCTGTTAAAATATTTTTGGCACGGTTTTTCTGTTTGGCTGGTGGGAGGGCCGTTTTGTTGTTGTTTTTAGAATTACCATAATCATGCAGGATGTTCATACAAAAATTGCAGACAGACCACAGATTCTTATCTATCTCCAGTGTACTTTAGTCACTCAAAGAAACATTAGCAAATTTTCAGAATTTAGTAGATTTTAAATTAACTATTCATGATAATATTTATTTTGTAAATTAGCATCAGTTGGAAGTACTTCACTTAAAATATGTTTAAAAAAGAGTTGTGTCTTCTTAATCAAAAGAATATCAGATTGCTGGCGCTGAAATGTTTTGTTGCTGGGACCTCATTTTTCACATTCTTTTCCAAATTCCCCAGGGGTCTATCCTGGAGGTAGGGTCATGGGACTACCCTAAAGGCTGCTTTGTGAATATGACCTTCCTGTTGGTGATGTGAACATCGTTTGCACAAAGTGATGCAAATCTAGGGGGCTTCCCGTTAGTTCACAGGAAATATAGTTATTCCTGTTGTTCCATATTTGGACAGAAAGGACATTTAAAATAACTGTTTCCTCCAGCTACATTCTTTTACAGGAAGCTCTGGAAACAATCAAGGTATCTGCTTACTTAGGGAAATTTCAGAATATCACATTATAGAACTCCATACTGCACAGCTCAAAGCAAATAACTGCTTTGTGAATACAAACTAAAAAAGCCTCCCATGAGCATTACCTACTGAACTATCTACTAGGCTTATTTCCATGGACTGTCAGATACTGCTCAGCCTCCAACAGAGAAGACTGTATTTACCAATCCACTCAGCAGGTTTTGTACTCTTTCCCTTTACAAGAACTCCACTGTTAGTTTTATTTTCAAATAAGTGAAAAAAATTCCAGGTGCCAGTAAGATCCTCTGGTGTTGCTTCACTGGTGTTTCTTCACTGACAGCTGAGGATTAGAGCATGTTCCAGGGCTTCCTAACACCCAGTGACAGGCGCTTTCAGGAATACATTTCAAAAGGCACGACCCCTCCTAAATTCGATTATGGTAATCACTGCTAACAATCGTCACTCATCTCTTCTGCTTTGTGAACAGGAAAACTGAAGCCAGTTGATACAGGTAAGAAACTCCCATTCCTCATCCTACTAACCTGAAAAAACCTGCAGAGAGGACAGGAAATCCTGTTGTAGAACCCCCCCATGGCTGTTGCAGAGCTCACCACCCGCCTCATATACAACTATCCTGGAACTCATAAAGCAAAGTGCAAAGAAAGCCCTGCAGGGAACAGATCCAAGCCCCCTGTCCTGTAACTTGCATGGTTTGGTGAAACTGGCATTAGCAATCCCCATATATACAAGAGGAGGGCTAACAAAGCATCAAACTTCTTTCTCGTTCATGAGGCCGAGGTTGTGGACTCTGAAACAAATCACACAAGTTTGTTTTTCTTGCTGCCTTATGGGATGGATCCACACAACCACTTACAGCACCTGCCAGAGGTACAAGGCTGGATCTAGCCATAACCTGGCAAAATGGAACAGTGTCATTACAATGGTGTGGTGGCTGGTGGTGCAAGGACAGGTGGCAGCCTTCTTGCTGTCTTCTCAATAAATCCACACCTGCAGGGCTTCATTACTCCCCAGGAATGTCTCAGAGTTTCCCTGGCCCCTGTGCCTTTGCTGTTCAGTGCATGGCCCCATTTTCACAAGCACAGGGGGTATCCATAATAAGTCTGAGTATGGGCACTCAGTGTGGTTAAAAGCCTGCCCCAAAACAGTTCCAGCAGGGAGGCAAAACACAATGCCACCAACACTGGGCAGAGGCAGAGGCAGAGGGAGAGGCGGTGGTGGCCACCAGCTCAGCAGGCATTGCAGCCCCTCCCAGGCACCTTCCACCTCCCAGCGCTTTCCAACCCAGGCTGGAGGCAGAACCAGGATGAGAGGGAACTGCCAAGGTGGATTCCCTCCCTCCCTCCTCCCACAGGGAGCAGTCCTCTCTAAGTAGCATTGGGAATGAGATAAGAGATGGATCCCACTGTGACAACCAGCCCCAGAGCTGCGCCACTATGGGCCATGACAGGCACAGGACCATCCCTGTGGCTGCTGTGGGTTTGGGCCTGATGGAGAGGCCACCTCTGCCACGCTGTCCAGCCAATCACTAAGTCCTTCCTTTACACTCGTCTGGCCCCAGCAAGCCCTCATTACACTGGGGAGTGAGTGCACTGAAAGAACAAGCCTGCAGGGGAGGTGCAGCCCTCCTGCACGGCAGCCCCTGTCCAGCAAGGCATCTTCATAAACCCAAAAGCAAAGGAGATGCCTCAGGAGAGAGATGCAGGAAGCCAGTGAAGCCACTTTGCAAATGTGTACAGCACATCCATGAGCGGTGCTTTCCCTTCCCTTAGCTGATACACATGAACATCAACATAAACAAATACATTTAGAAGTAACAGCTTTTAAAAAACACAGTGCTGGGAAGCAGAGATCTTCAGCCCTCACCATTCTCGCCTAGACTAAATAAACGGAGAAGCAATATCCTCTTAGCTGGGATGCACACCAAGGCATGTGAGAAAAGCACAGAAGATAAACTGGAATTCTGTGTTTGAGTGCAGAGGAGAAACCCAGGTGACACACAGTCCAGCAGAGGCACAGACTGCTGTGTCCTGAACTCACACCACCTGAGCAGGGCTTTCCCCTGGGCACTATTTGTGCAGCTCCTAATTTCTTTTCACCATCCTCCTGCAGCGTGATCCACCACCAGTGGAGGAGGCTGTGTGCACTTCCAGGTAACACCATCACCACAGAAAGGTCTTGCCCAGGAGGGCTCCTGCCTTCATGTCACATACACTGCATCCCCTTGCTCCTTTCTTAGTCCTTTGCTCCCCATCAGCAGCTCCTTACCCTTCAGCTCTCCCAAGCCTGAGCTTGCATTACTCAGGAAACACTGTGGCTTTAAGTGGGTATGGCTGACCTGCAGCCAGGCTCTGCACAGGCTCGGGCAGCAGCTCCTGAGTGCTGCAATCACTCCCTGGAGCTGTGGCTGTACCAGCACAGCACCAACATCCACAGCACACAGCCCTATCTGACCTCACCAGAAGATCTGCCCGTACCTGTCAAATGTGGCAGCTTCTGCAAGGAAAACCTTAGTGGAAGACTCCACTGACCTCCATAGCATACTGCAGGTATATACACCTTGCCACTAAAACCTTTCCAGGAGTCTCTGTCAGGGCATTTAAAGATTAGCAAATTTTACTAGAACATATGCAACCTCTATTGCATGAATTTATCAGAGCTGTCCAAGTGATTTCTTGAGCAAAACATGTGATGTTATCTTTTCTTCTGAAAGGAGCCTCAACTTTTTCAAAACTTCTGACAATTAAATAGTAACAATCAATGTAAACAATTTTAAATACATTGTTTGCACTTCACAACACCAGCTCCATCTCCTCAGCAATACTGGGAAGAGGAGACAGGTAGGATAACAATGGCCTCACTCTGACCAACAGACTCAACAATGAATCACAAGATTGTTAATGAGCAACTAATTTGTACATTTTAAGAGCCTTATGGTATTCTGGAAACAGCAGTAGTAACCACAGCAGTTCAACATCCTTGTCAAACACAGGATTTAAAAAGCATGTAGCATGTTTAGTCTACTTAGCAGCGAGCCAAAATACACAAAAATCCATTTGATAAACCGACTTAGCCCACTTTTCTTCCTCACAAATCTCAAAGATTTTCCAAGCAGATTCATCCTATGGCAATGTCACTGTTACAGTAAAGAAAAAAAAAAAAAAAAAAAAACTGTATTTAATTGCCCCAGTGAAAGATTTCAGGCACTTCTTGCAGACAGTCAGCTCTAGAAACTACAGCACCACAGGGAAGGTCTAAAATTGGAAGAGTACTTCCTAAAATGAAATACATTTTTGGACTATTTGCATTATAATACTACCATAATTTTTTTGACTGGAAGCAGTACCAGAAGTCTACACAATATATTTTCTCTCAAATATTTTAACAAATTGCCAGTCATTAATCTATCTGGGCACCTTCTCTTAAGCTCCATCTTACAACTTTAGTTCTGTTACACTGATAATTTTAGCAACAAACCACTAGTCATTTATCAGTTTGGACTCCTAAAGAGCCATAAAGGGAAGTATTGCTTTCTCTGCTCCTTAACAGGCCACTGAATTTTGTCTTTTGCTCCATCAAGGATGCCATTGATTATGAACTGCTTCTCTCTGACTGTTGAAGAGTCACAACTTTCAAGAGATATTCCTCTTAAATGCAAAGCTCATGGTTTAACAAAAGCCCTTGCTCAATAGACTTCAGGACTCAGCTCCTGTGAAGGATCACAAAGATTGGCCAGAAGTAAAAAAAGTGGGTTACTTTCTTTTGCTGTTACAAAGAAATTATCCCAAAGGACACTTTTTTCCTTTCTGAGAAGCACCAGCTAAGCAGAAACACTTGGGCTTTTTCAAGTGGTGGTGTCTCTTAAGAAAGAGTTTAGAGAGAAGAAAACAGGAAGAAAACAAAGACTCCAAAACAAACCTCAACCCTCAAAAAAACACGTGTCATTCAGCAGTTGGACAGATAATTGAGAAGTAACCCCCAAATTACAATTTCAGTTCACAGGTCTGCTGTGCAAGACTCAGTAATGCCCCTGAGGCACCACCTCACATCTGGAGCAAGGTGCTGGCTCTAGATCCTTCACAGACAATGCCAGCAGCAGGACAATACTTCCCTCAGTGAACAACAGCCTCTCCCTTTAACAAACACACTTGGACACCCATAGCTTATGACAGTTTGACTCCCTTCTACCTGACTTGAACAAAAACCATGATGAGCTTTGCCACAGCCTTACCCTATGGATGGCAAAACTTCTCTAAGAATTAGGAGTTATGGAGAGGAGCCCACATCTTTTGCTCTCTGATGGGCAGCAGTATCCCAACATTGGAATAAAAGCTATCAATGACCTGAACGACTTGCAAGAGCTCACAGAATTTGTGTGCATCAGAGTGGATGGATTGGATCTCTTTAAGGATGTTGCTGTCTTGCCCATCCAATGAACATCAAAATTACATGGAAAGAGGATTTAGGTGCAAATTAGATGGTTCCAACTCACAATTTGTTCCATTAAATGCACATTTCCAGTAGTTACACTTCATGTTGTATTCATTTCTTAGTTAAGAGCCTTATGGTACAAAGGAGTTCAGAGAAAGGCAGTGCAAATCTTCAGTGTGAATTATATTGCCCTGAAGTCCTGTAGCCTGAACCTGTAACTTACTCTGAATTCCACCCTTACATAAACATAGCAGAATATTTATTCTGGTAGAAACTATAGTGCCATGTCTTCCCAAGCAAATTAGCTCCTTCATCCAAAACCCATTTTCACTTGCAAATGGATTGTGACATTCTAAATGCATATTGCACTGCAAATAAACATATCAATTAAAGAGCAATTAGAATTAATAAAGTAACTGAGTAATAACATAGATTGATTGTCAAACAACTTTTTTTCTTTTCAATTTATTTTTCAGCCATGGAACTCACTTTTACTTATATGACGGGTCAACTGGATGCCATTTTTAAAACATAGTTGCAAGTTAAAAATGGTGCTATCGACATGTTCTCTAATTTATTTGTCTGGCCCAAATGAAAAACAGACAAAATTTTCTCCAACCCATATTTTTCCAAATTGACATTTGAAAATCCAGTTTTAATAAAAATTGAAATGTTGGAACATGAGAGCAAAATAGCCACAGGAAATATTATTTTAGTGCGCAACATTTGCCAGACGCAAAAGGAAACAAACTTGTCAGTCCTCTCTTTCTTTTATGTTTCTTTGTTGACTAGACAGGAAGCTGACAAAAATTGATTTTTTTCCTCTTGTAAAGCATACAACATAATTTTTATTGTACCACTTCAGTTGCAGACTGCATTTTGTAAATAAAAGCATACTTCATGAGCATCCAGGGAAGAGCTTGCTATCTGACAGTTTACAAAAATGCAGTACTAATTAGGTACAAGAAGAAAAGTAAATAGTGCTCACTGCAGAAACGGAAATAACATGGTTTAGAAGAGAGGCTGAAAATCCATTCTTTTCTATGGCAACTTCCTGAGTGATGGAAAAGTTATAGTTGAGTAAAATTAAACATCTTCCTAACCTGTATTCCTGCATGTAAAGGTCAGCAGAAGTGCAAACATTGATGAACATTGAGATTCAGCTGTAAATATTCTGTGAGCAGCTTATTTAAAAACTGTAAGAAGCAGACAGATAATGTTTCAGCAATAAGATACCTTCCACTGATTAAGCAGACACAAATAGGCTTCAAAATCCATGCTTGTTATTTAAAATTAGAAACAATAAGCTTAAGGTCATTCATCCAGTGAAAGGTCAATACTAAAGATCTCATACTTCATCAAAAAATTAATCAAAATTTTCTCAAGTTAATAAACACAGGCTATTATAGAAGCAAGCTGAGTATCCATTTCAGAGTTCTTCCAAAAAAAAAAGATCCTGCCAATAAGAAGCACAAGGCACCCAAAGGGCAAGATGAAGGACGTGACAAAGGCCTTTCCTCTGAGGCCTTTGAGCAGAGCAAAGGCCCTCTGCTGAAGGGCTGGGTCACAGCAGGTAGAGCCACAGAGACCTTTCTTCCTGGCACCTGCCACATGCGTGCTCTCCCTTCTGCAGTCCCAGCCCTACTCTTGTCCTGACACTTCAACGCATCAAACCCATCCTGGAATTAAACTATGTGAGGACTAAATACAGTGATGTTTTTACTCATATTTTTTTTAATGCTACAGTTTAGTTTATTGAATTACCTTCACAATGAGGTCAATCAAATAAATGCTGCCATGGTGGAGGGGCAAAACAATGCAAACAGGACCACAGGCAAAACTGTCCAGGAACACTCATGCAGGGGGTTTAAGATTGACACAGGTGTCACAAGTACTTTAATTATCAAAGGCACCTATCATTTTATGAGATAAACTGGTAAATTGATACATTTATGGGCTATTGCATGCTATTGTGACAGAAAAAGATGGAGGTCCCCGGAGTTTACCTTTATACTAAAATAGTATTGATCATACTCCCTTCTCCAACAGTGTAGCCAACAAAGGTGCTTTCATTTTTATTGGTATTTGTGAAAGAATGTTGAAAGTATCTCTAAAGTTATGCTTATCTAAATTATTCTTGAAAACAAATACAATCATTACTTTCCATTTTCCATACCTGTATGTTTAACAACCTCATTTCATCTGGGTTTGTAAGATATTTTTTCAAAATTGGTAGACCAGCTTTGTATCATTGTGGATACTGGCTGAATGCACTGTAGCAGATACTTGTAATGTGACTGCAAGCTTCCTAATTACAAAGATGATCATACATTGTAGCACTAACAACATGGCTTTATACCATAATTAGCAAATTTCAGGGGACTGAGAGATGTTGAACAAGAGCTTTCCAAAAACCTTCCCTGCCTGTGAATACCTCTAGAAGATGTGCCATCCAGAGTACATCTAGAAAGAAATTTAAAATTTATAATTATCCTTTATCCTTAAGCATACATCCTTGTGATCTGCAGTGTGTTCTCAGCAGTAACATACCAGCATAAACACAAGAAAATGATCCTCAGATAATGTAAGTCCTCAAGTCATGTACAAAAGAAATATGAAATCTCACACAGTCCTACCAGACCAGCATTTTGCTAGAATTAATGCTCACTGCAAATGGTAAGTGTCTAGCTGTTTCACAACATTCCACGTAGATTCATGAATAAAAAAATGTTCAGCTTAATAATTTCACTATAAAATATGCAAATATTGACAATTTTAAGTAACAAGTGCCCTCAAAAAAACAGGAATAAAAGTGATAAATGTAAGCAAAACCACCCAAAATCACATCACGAGACTGCCTTTCAATGCCAGCACATCTGCAGAAGTCACACTAAAACTCAAAGTTCAGAACATGTCATTCTTATGGCAACATCCTTAACGCGCCAGATGTATTCCCAAATCACTCCCTAGAACAGACCACACTTTAAACCTCACATCTAAATAACACTTTTTTTTTAAATCTCATATTTACACTGCTTGAGAAGTTAAAAACTGAAGTCATTAAAATCACTACCTCTACTTTATAAAAGTGTGTCGTTAACCAAAGGGTATTAATCCTGCCTATGCACAACCTTAAACTTGTGACTGCTGCCTTACAGACACACAGCAAGTGCTCATGACTGTCAAGGGGCCTTTCACTTTTGGCATTACTCTTCAGACTGGAGTTAAGTGACTTTATTGCTATCTTCTAGCGCTTTTTTTATTTATTTAAAAAGTTTCATCCATTTGACTATCTTATAGATCAGAAATCTGCACAGTAAAGATCAAAAAGAGTACATAAATTTCAACAGAGTAATTATTAAAAAATATTCTTTTTAGCTGAAATCACATTTCCTTTTGGCCTCAGCTCATGTTTCTTGCACAAGGAAAATGGTTACTCCATTTGAATTGGCTTATGTATCTTTTTCTACTTCATGTAATTCAGAAGTTGAAAGAGAGGAGAAAAGTCAATTATTAAATAATTCAAGTTTTTAGGGCAGATTCAGTCTGCTTGATAAAGTAACCATTAGCATATTTTAACCAGACGTAATGTAAGCAAAAGTTTTACAAGGGGATTATTTCCTTAATTTCACTGGTGCTTGCTTTAAAGGGGATATTTATTTATATTAGGTTTTTATAATATTTATTATTCTCTGTCTCTAACAGTTTATTTGATCATCAAGTAAAATAATTTGGGTTTGAAAAGTACCTCATTAAGATAAAACATTCAATTGAAGTAATACACAGGGCTAGAACGATACAGAAGTTCTTTATTTAAAAACATTTTAATAACTAAAATGTGCAAAATGTCAGTAGTTTCCAGAATCATCAGAAAATGAAGGGTTTACACCCCTATCATCACCTGACATGACCTAAGTGAGTATCACTCTAGATTGGCACTACTTGGAGGACTTACAGTGGAGAAAAGAAAGCAGGAAAACAGGATTGCTGTGCAGGATAGGGTAAGCCTGGATGTGGGACAGGACAACCCTGGATGTACAGACTGGGGAAGGAGAGGCTGCAGAGCAGTGCCATGGAAAGGGACCTGGGGTTCCTGGTCATTGGCAAGCTGAACATGAGCCAGCAGTGCCCTGGCAGCCAGGAGGGCCATCCCTGTCCTGGGGGCATCAGGGACAGCATGGCCAGCTGGGCAAGGGAGGGGGTTGTCCTGCCCTGCCCTGAGCTGGGGTGGCCTCACCTCGAGTGCTGGGTGCCACAATATAAAAAATATATTGAACTATTGGAGAGCATCCAGAGGAGGGCAAGAAAGATGCTGCAGAGCCTTGAGGGGAAGCCATATGGGCTGAGGTCACTTGGTCAGTTCAGCCTGAAGAAGAGGAGGCTGAGGGGAGTCCTCATTGCAGCTTCCTCACAAGGGCAAGAGGAGGGGCAGGCACTGATCTCTCATCTCTGGTGACCAGTGACAGGACACAAGGGAATGGCCTGAAGTTGTATAAGGGGAGGTTTAGGTTGGATATAAGGAAAAGTTTGTTCACCCATAGGGTGTTTGGGCACTGGAACAGGCTCCTCAGGGAGGTGGTCACAGCACCAACGTGGCAGAGTTCAAGAAGCATTTGGACAATGCTCTCAGACACAGGGTGTGAGTCTCTGGGTAACCTGCCTAGGGCCAGGAGTTGGACTTCAATGACCCTTCTGGGCCCATTCCAGTTCAGGAGGTTCTATGAACTATGATTAGGAGTTCTGGTTGACAAATAAAAGCAGAACAAAGAACAGAGGCAGGTCGTCCCAAGCTGGAGAAGGAAGAGAAGGAGGATGTTCAGCTTGCAGAACCTGTAGGACTCTCAGGGGCAGATCTAAGATTATGAATTGCAATTTTATTCTGCCTGGCATTCCTTTCAACTCCAACTAAAATTAGAGGGAAAAAAAAAAAGCAAAACTAATCTCCACAGACCTCAACAGAAATCAGAATCCAAACATCTGCAGTCACAAACATACTCATGCCACAGTGTCTCACAGATGGAACACACTCTACAGTGATTTACAAACTGTACACAGCAGCAGAATGGCTGGGAGGATGGATACTGTTTGCCAAAACAAAATCTGGACCCTGACAGAAAAAAGATACATGTGGGTTTTTTTTTATTTTGATATGCACCCATAATACCTAACTCCTTGCCACAATTTCTTCAAAAAGGAGACAAAAGTGGTGTTAAATAGGCCATGTGAATCAAAACACCTTCAAGAGGTTCTGAACATTCAACAAGTTTTGAGGAACTAAATGAACATTTTGTTGATAGGGAAACACTTTAAAGCATCAAAGTTTAAAAATAGAAGTAATGAGAAACCACTGGACAAAACATATACAAAATTTAGTTTAGCAACACCATTAACGTTCATACCTCCTTTATAAAAATCAAAAGAAATTTCACAATTTTCAAATGGACTGGGCACTAAGCAGAATCAAACCACTGCAGAAGTTTCTTTCAACAGTGTTGTACCTATCACATCACCTAGAATTATGATCAGAAACTTCAGAGTATACAACAACTTTGAAAAATCTTGTTAGATTTAGATTTGGCTATATGAGCACAACTTTTGTTGAATAAATATGGCTACATTCAGTCTAATTTTCTGAGTCAAAGAGCTTTATTAATTTAAGTAGCACTCCAACTAGCCTAAGTGAAACAAGATCACCACAAATTCTCTTACCTTCACTGTAGGATTCTGACTTTATCACTATTTATTAGTAATGCATAAATATTCAATATAGCTGTTATATTTCTCACATGATAAGAATTTCACATCCTCTATTAAGAATAACATGTTATAAATAAAGTCATGTCATATAAAGTCATCTTATATAAAGTCTCCACACTTGGCAGATTTTCTGAAATAATCCAAAATACCAAAACCAAAGTTAGGAGCTGCTTAGGTAAACAGTTAGCTTAACTGCAAAAACAAAAGAACCCTGATTTTATCTCAGAAGGATGTCACCATCCCAGGATGTATTGAACAGATGTCTTGAAATGTACACATCAAAAACACCAATGCTCAAATCAAGGCATCCTGTAGCAGTACCTTGTATCACTTTTTAGATCATGGAGTCACCATTTCATCCCTTGGAAAAACTCTACACAAAAATAGCATCTGTCGGAAGATGGAAACATCAAGCAACCAGTACCACAAAGATTCTGCTATCCTCATTAAGGCAGCATCCTTCTTCCTTTGGTCTTGTTTTTCACATCCTTCCTTCCTTTTAGGGGGCTGTGTGTCGCCATTTTGTAAAGAAGAAAGCATCTGAATTTTATCATTGCAAGACCTCAAATTTATTACTTCCAGAATTTTCAAATAATTGTGGAGAAGTAATGGAACATTTTAAAAAATGTGCCTGTTACTAAAACAAAACAAAAAACCACAAACAAAAAAACCCCAACCAAACAAAAAAACCACAACAACAAAAAAAAACCCCCAAAAAACCTAAAAAAAAAAAACAACCACCAAAAAGTACATTAAAAATGCTTTGGTTTCTCTTAACAGTCATGATTAATTTCAAATACCTAATGAAAGAGTTCATTCTAAAGTAAGAGGCAGAAGGACAACTGACTTTAATAAATTTTCCCTTACAAACTCTCTTGGTCTTTTCTATTTTGAGTGCCCCTTGTAATACATGCACCACCTCCTAAATATTTGAATCACAAGTAAACTTCCATTAGGCTCTAAGAAACATGTGTAAAAGAACAGAAAGCTTTTGATTATTTCTGACCAGAAGACACCACTGGCAGTTAGATGTTGTATTAAGGGTACTTCGGCAGTGGAAAGCCCAAGGACAAACTAAACAATGCCCAAGTTGTTCTGTGCTGAAGAATCCTTAGGTTGGCTCCTTCTGCATGCACAGTGCTGGACAAGCACACACCTGGGACGACAGACACATTTCCAGCTCACATCCTAATCCTAATCTTGGCAATTTGTGAAATGCCTCAGCCATGTCCTGTGTGGAAACTTCCACACCAGCAACAGGTCCCTGGAGACTTTATTTTATTTTATAGCTTGCTTGTATGGTAATGTGACAGATTTGTTCCACCTTGTAAAGGTATGCAGCAGTGTTAATATTTAGCTGCTGGCTTGCTCTACCAATTCACATTCTTCAACTGTGTAGCACAACCAGATTTGGACTTGGATGACCATGAAGTGGCAAGAGCTGTTCTAGCAATGCAAATGCAGTACCTGTATAATAATAAATCTGCTATAAAAATAAATTCATTTTACTGGCACTAGCTTAAGAATCCTTGAAAGGTACTTTCAGGATTTAGCAACGTGATACTTAAAGTATTATAGAAGTGGACTATAAAAATGCATTATTACAGAAATAAATTTTCTACAAAGTCTTAGCCTTTACCCAGAAAAAGAAACATTAGAGGGGTGTATGTTGAACAACTGCTTTTCAGTGACTACTGTAATATCTGTCCTCCTATTTTCACTTCAACATAGAAACTTACTCCACTTTACATTTTCACTTTAAAGCAAAACCAGCTGACTTTTCAGGTTCTTTCAGTTTTTGAAAATTAGTCCCTGGCAATGATTTAATCTCTCCTCCAAACGAAAAAAAGATTAGATTACAATTACAAAGCACCAAAAACAGGAAATGTTGTAAACTCTGACACAGTTTGAACTATACTGGTTCAAATGACACTGTGAAATTTTCTTAAACATCACCATTTGTCTACATAGCTTTTTAACCTCTGACTTCTAGAAGAGTTGCATGAGAAACAGCTTCTTCTAGGAGTGAAGTCAACACCAGGCCATAAGAACTAAGAAGGGATATTTAAGATACTTCCAAATCGTGGCACACTTGTATTTGATTACTGAACAAATTACAATACATGTCTGGAAAAAAAAATAAAAAAAACAATCCTTCACTATACTTCCTTTGTTGACAGAGCTGGAAGTTCAGTTGGTCAGTGGGATATTCATGTCAACAGAGGCAAAAATTGTACTTATTGTGTGGCTCTTCACAATACACACGTTTAATTTCATTGAATTCCCCCAAAGACACACATCAGTTAAGTTCCCACTACCAGAATTCCTTAGACAAATGAACTATCTCTTTGTATTATCACCAATTTATTGAAATAGTACTCAGAGCACACCTGTCTCCATCGTTCCTTTTACATGGTTAACTAAGAGAAGAGAGAAAACATTTCTAAGAAAAAACCAACGTTCTTTAGAACAGCAAGCTTGAGATGAGCTACATCCCCAAGTGGGATGAGCTCTGCTCTGAGCCTAGCATCATGTGTCTTGGCTTTAACCAGACAATTAATTTAAAAACAAAACAAAAAAGCTATTTTAAGTATTCATTTATTTCAAGTATCAACATAATTAAATGACATGTAAATCAGCAAGGGGAAATAAAATTAAAATATAGCCTTTGAACTATGATTAACAGGATCCCAGGTGAAATGAAGTAACCTCCTAGAAGCAGCACACATTGGGCAGCATGGTAAATGGGATGAGCAGGACACGGGATGCACTCACACACAGCTTCATAACTATGCAGGACTGATGGACAAGTTCAGAAGCATCCAAACCCTGGGGAGGCTTCCTGTACTGGGAGGCTGGGAGTATGGAAATGGCAAAAAGCCAAAAGGAAACAGGTTTTTTTCTGTGACAAAAAGAACCAGGTAAGAGGATGGACTGAAGAGGCTGCTGGGATGAGTGCACTAGACCATGGTACCTAGAGAAAGATGAAAATGTCATTAGCTGTAACCCAGGGCAGATAAAGCAAGGGCAGCCTCAGAAAGGGAACTGTGAGAGTCTCCTGCTGATGAGGCAGCAGAGGTACAGGAATCAGGTATGGAGAACTGGAGAATATGAAGGAGTTTGATTCACAGAAGACTGGTGAGTAGGAGATGATCGGTGAAAGGTGAGCTGTGAAAAAAGTGGAGTCCCCCAGACAGGCCACAGATGAGCAATAAACTGAGACTGGATCAGGACTGTGGACTAAAGGAAGAGAGGGTACCAAAGGGAGGTCTCTGTCCATCCCTGGCTCTTCCAGTCTGGGTGTGCTGACACTTACAGCCCTTGGCACAAAGGGCTGCCACCCAATCCTAACGTGGTAAATTTTTTTGTTAGCTAACAAGAATCCTTCTCATCTTGGCTAACTTTTATGAATTAGCACCTCATACTTTTGCGGCTCTTAAGCTCAGGGGGAACACACCTCTTTCCTTTTGGCCTCTAAGTAATGATAAAAACTACTAAAAAATAATTGTTTGCATTCCTCTATTGAACTGTGCTTGCCTGCAGTTTAGAATACCCAGGATCTGGGGTTTTATTATAATTACATGCACAAAGTCTAAGCTCTGAAAAGAAATGTCATCTCAAATTACAAAGATGTGTCACTGTAACAATACAGTCTTCTTTTTCCCACTAGGGGAAGCATTATCTTCATAACAAATATAATGCTTAAGAAACTCACCCTGAAATACTAAATCCATGGTTCAAGTAATTTAATGTAAGCTGAACACACATCCAAGGCCATATGTGAACCAAATTAAGAGAACAATATATTGGCTCTGTCTTTTTGCTGAACTGTCCCCATACATATGTTTTGTGTAAAATGCAAGAAGTGCTGAAAAGCTGTGCTGCATGGGAGGGCAAGCAAGCAGGGTGAGGAAAGAGCCTTTCAGGAGACACTGGAGTTTTCTTCAACACTGACAGGCACATTTGGCAGCACACATCCCTCACCCTGTCAACATTATAAACATTAAATCTGCTCTCTGCTCCCAAACAGGTCCCCACTCACTTCAACCACATTCACTGAAATTTTTCAATACTGCCTCATAACTCCTATGAACATTCAGTCCCAAAGATGATTAAAAATTCACAGTTACAGGCAATATGAAGAATCTTGGAGAATGATAAATTTGGCTGCCAAGAAAAAACACCATTGGACAAAGACTTATTTTGTGAAGAGCATTTTTACATTTCCAATTTCTCTGAAAAAATAAAAGCTTCACTAATGTTTCTTCCTTAATTGATTTTTTTGCACTTTTCTTCACCATTATTTGAAAAAAATGCAAGAAAAGGATCAGGAGGAACAGGCAGTTAGGCTCTCCATCTGGTGCACAGCCTCAAAAAAAGACCTAAAGATCCTCTAAACCTTTCACACATTTATTTTTCAGGCAGTTTGAGGTGCATTCAAGCAAAGCTGTTTTGCTTATAGCAATCACTCATAGCCTCTTTCTTGAAACTAACAAACAAAAATTTTAAAAGCAGTTCCCTTATGCATCTCACAAAGAGGAAGATGGGGAATGAAGAAACACAGAAATATAGCATACGAATAAGTTTGATTAGTTTTCCAAGTGTTTATTGATGCACACTGAAACTGAGTTTAATTGCCAATATTTGAGAGAACTACAGGACATCATGTAATGCCTAACAGTCCTTCTGCTCCTCTGAAGCAAAATAAATTTAATTGAGGGTATCTTGTAGCTCATTGTCTACACATAGAATTTCTGCTGGTGTATACTAGCAGTTAAGAGTCATGTTTCCTCTTTAATTGAAATGCTAGAAAATAGTATCTCAAAAACAGACCTCAAGAAGCTCCTAAGCCTACTGTCTCAAGAGAGGATCAACTATACTTCACCTAATGCTTCTCTGGTCTTTGCTAAAACTTAGTAGTTCAGTGACCAATCTGAATCCTTCTCCTGGAAATTTAATTATTCTTGTCTTACCTGGAGAACAGAAAGAATTTATTCTTACCCACTTACAAGCAACTTTTCAGTTAGCTAAAGTTTTTTGGTTCCTTTTCTTTTCTCGCATTTCAGAGAAGTGATGTCCCTCCTTCTTTTCCAGCAAGGATACACAAGCCTCCCATGGAGGGTGGTACAGCACTGTCTCCCTCTGCCATTTGACCCAACATTCACACATGACATTTCCATCACAAAGTAGAAGAGACTTGTTAAAATCATTACTGAAATCACTGTTATCTGCTCCTTCCCTCTCTCCACTTGCTACTGTGTTACAGAGCCAGGGAGCTGATTTAATACAGCTGGTGCCAGCATGAGCCGCGTGGGTGTTTATTTACATGGGTGCTTCTGTTTAGTCAGCCAGGGATCTTTCTGGGGAATTGGAGAAAAACTGAGTAGTCTGAATGAGTTCACAGGTATTCCTTTCCCAGCTTTTAAAGGGGGTCTTTACAGCTTCTCTGTCCTCACATAACTTCTCAAAGATAGGTGCTGACAACTGTAAGGCTGCTACAGCCCACTCACCGAAGGTAGAACTGAGTCTATCTCGGTCAATTCAGTCACTACCAACATAAAGGAATCATCCCATTCTCCCCCCTTACAAGAAGACTGTTTTTAAAAGAATAATTCTGCTTTTCACAGGCTACTGAAGTTGAACTGGCTCGGAGTAAGACAACTACAGCAGACCTAACAAGAGTTCAGTGCTATGTGTAAGAAGATACAGCCAATCACATCAGGCATAACCACTACACCCTCATAGTTCTTATATGCTGGAACTTCAGGCTTACACTTATGAGGCAGTGCTGTAGGTCCACCAAGAGTTGATGTAAGCACAGCCACCAAAAGTAGACTTCTCCCTGATGCCCTTCTATCAGCAACATAAGTGTGCAGTGGACTGGGTAGGTGAAAGCAGTTTTCCGAAAATTAACATAACAAAGCATTCTTAAAACATCAAAACTTTTGAGCCAAATCAACTCCCTGCCCTATTATGTTTTGCCATTTAACTGGATGAAGTTATGTGGCAAAACATAAAGTATTATGTTTTGCCACATAACTGGATGAATTCCTGTGGCAGCACAAGAAGGGGCAGAGTTCAGGAGTGGGAGTATGCTCCTGGGACTGGGCAGGGGCAGGAGAGAGACACTGCTCCGTCTAATGGCTCTGCAGCTTAAAAAAGCTAGACTGAGAGTGCTGCCATGAGTCTGAGTCATGGGGGTCAAATGATTTTAAAATAACCTAATAATCTAATTTTAAGTAGGTTCTAGCTTGCTCTCTCCCAAAGATAGCTCAGGCTCCTCATGATGCATGCATTAACCACCTGAACATAGAAGCCTCAGTCATGAGGTTTTCATCTCCAGTTACTAAGGTGCAGCTCCTTGCCTTTTGGTTTTCCCTTACCATCTGCAAGCACAAGGAGTATCTATTATGCCCCCAGATCCTTTTATTTCATTCATCCCTTTCCAAGTTTGTCCCTGTATGCCAGTGGTACTTATAAAGGTTTCTAGTAATTTGGCCTCACTGCCATTTTCTGAGGAATGTGCCCCAACTCCCTCAATCTCTTCAGTGCATCTCTCAATTAGTTTCTGATTACACTTTCTGATTTTCCCATTGCGGTTGGATAGTTTATGCTGCTTAAAAGTACAACACTAACTGTTTAGTCTTGCTTCCAGCAAGATCCTACCAAAGCATCCCAGAGCCTGTTGAAGACTGTCTATTTTGACTTTATTCTTCCAAATACTTTCTACTTCTTCCCCTTTTCAGAAATTATTAAAACTATCACTCACAATCATCACCAACCACAATTCACAATTCCACATCATTTTCATAATCTCTAAAAGTTCATCTGGACAGGTGAAAACCAAATCTAAAAGGCCCATGCCCCTACAATTCCTTTATTTTTTTGGTCTTAATAGACCAATACTCCTACAGTGTCCCTTTTCAGCCTAAAAAGTTATTTCAATTTCCCATTTTCCTATGAAAAATGCAAGTGGTATATCCTTATGCTAGAGCTTGTTGTAGGATGTATGTTAATAAACTGGATATTAAGTAACAAAATCTGTCAGACAAGAACACATACTGGGAAAACACACACTCACAGAAATTAGCATTATGAAACTTCATGAAAATTTTGACATGAATGAAAGAGCATTTTATTATCTGTGCATTCCAATTTCTCTGCCACCCCCACAAATATCCCTGGACAGCAGACACATTATCCCTCCTATTCTAAGGACATGTATCTAATCCATTACAGGGCATGCTTGGGTCCACAGAGCAAACTGTAGTAAGCTGTTAGATTAGTTCCAAGCCAAACATTAACTCTCAGTGAAAAAAATCCCAGATGCCTGGGGAGAAAGGGGGTGGATAAGAAAAGTTTGCTGCATTACAGTGCACTGGGTAATAACACTACTTGAAACACATGAGGGAATGAACCCAGGAGATGTACCTTGTCCTGGATGTTCTAGCTTTATTTCAGGTCTAGGTGGTAAGATTTGATTTCTCCTCTACCATCTTTCATGCATTTCAAAACTGCACCAAATGAACAGGGCATGGCTACAGGTACACTTGCAATAAATGCATTATCCAAATCACCTGCAAATTAATAAATTAAATAACTCTTAATTCAAAACACAGGAGCAGATGGGTTTGCTCCAGACTCAGTTTGCCCACCAAAAAAGCCCCATTCCTTTGATGTAAGATCAGATAATGATGGTTAGTCTAGCAGGCTGTATGATCTCAAAGCTTATTTAGCTTGTAAATTCTCAAGCAATCATCATCATTTGTTCCACAGTAAAGACCCAGTTAGTGAAGAACCAAAAAAAACCCAACCCAATGGGAACTCACTTGCCTGTTTTTGGTTATTGGGAAGACTTTCATTGATATTCCTGGCTTGGCATATTTTTTTCCACTGTACACAAAGATGACAAAGGTCATGAAATAGCATTTAAAATTTCTCATAGAACATAAATGAATCGTGACTCATCCATGGGTACAGCACGTCCTTTATTTTTCTCTCAAGTAAGAGATAGTACCAAGTTTTTGTTTGCAGCTGCACTAACGGAATATGAAAGATATATATCCCTGAACATATGTTTCTAAAATTCACAGTGGAACAATTGTACTCAAGTTTTCAAAACTGAGCACACACAAGGCAGTCTGGAAGAACATCAGTAATCTTGACAGTAAACATCTAGTGACGCATATCTCCAACATGTTGCAATACAGGAGATTAAGACAAAAGCCATCTTCAATTAACAGATCAGTGGTGGCATCTGACCATTAGTCACATTTGGTCAGCATAACAAGGTTGCAAATATTAGGGCTCCCATGTGTTATGTGTTCACTTGACCCCCATCATCTCAGCCACCTTTCCCACCCTCCCTTGTGTCCACGCTGTCACCCTCATACCCACAGCAGCTCCAGGGTCCTCTCTCAGGGAACAAAGGGACAAAAGAGGTTTACTTCTGTCCCCCACTTTCTTTGAGGTCAGAAACATGGCAGCCACCCCAAACAGAAATGGGTTTATCCTGGGCAGCCGGGGCCCCCTGTCTCCAGCCTGCCTATAGGTAAAGCAATGGAGGGGAGGAAAAGCACAGCACCCAGCACCAAGGGCATTCAGACTTCCAAAAGAACTCCACTGCCATGGCCATCAGCCAGCTGAGCACAGCTGCTTCCTTTCTAATCTTTATTTCCAATGATTTAAAGTAAAATTTTTCCCACATGCAGTTCCCTGCTGTAAAATCCATTTGCCTTAAACTTAGGAGCAATCATCATCAGCCTCATCTGACTTTGATACTTTTGGCTCATCAAACACACTGGGATGCACAGAATTTCACTTATTGCATGAGTTCAGTTGCTACTGTACTAACTTATTAACTGAAGAAAAAAAAAAGGGCAAGGAAATATCCTACATCTACAGGCTTAGGTAGCTTTCATGTGCTGAAGCAATTTTGTGCTTCATAAATCAAGTTGTATATTTAACCACTTTAGGTTAATCTGTATCAGGGAGCACAGCAGAGGCAGGGTGGACATTTTGGCCAACCTTTTAGCTTCAAGTATTCAACCTCCTGCCTTTCAGCCCACACTGAGGCTCACCCTGCTCTCCTCAGGCAGGCAGAAAGTTACAGTATTATGAAAGAGCCGAGGCAACAAGGCAGAAACACAAGCTAATTTCTATTATGTCACGTAAAGTTTTGTTTAGTACAGACATGAATTAAATTGGCAGATTAATTTAATAGAGCAGAACACAAGTGAAAGGCATGACAGCTTGTGTTCCATTTCTGTGTGACACAGAGCTGCTCCTATTAACTTCAAATTATCTCCTTTTATGGACTCCAATCTTTTTGTATTTTTCACAACTGTAACTGGATGACGGGTTAAATACTCGGAAGAACACAAGAATGTTTTTTTTCTGCAGCCAGCCCAGAGAGG
Source organism: Melozone crissalis (assembly GCF_028551555.1). Lineage (NCBI taxonomy): Eukaryota > Metazoa > Chordata > Aves > Passeriformes > Passerellidae > Melozone > Melozone crissalis. The sequence continues at coordinate 51,226,574 of NW_026535791.1, read as the reverse complement.
GGAATCACTGAATATGCTGCCTCTATGAAACAGGAAACTGTGTTTTGGGGGCATCTAATTCACACTGCTTCCCACTGCCACCCTTAGGCAGAGCTGGTTTGGTCCTCCAGCCCCTGTGCCACGGAGGGCACTGGAAGTTCTACCAATGCTTTTGTTTCCAGTCTTCCATCTGTTTATTCTAACACACTCATACTTCTTTCAGGTAAAAACCTTCCCTGTAGCTCAAAACAAATTACTGAGAATTTTTATTGTACAACTATACTCACCCTTCCACTCTCCTATAAACAAAATCAGATTGAAAAGCTGCACAGCTATGGAAGCATTTTGACAGCTTTTCAAAATCAAAATATCCCTGACTATCAGACAGGTGTGTTAGCTCAAGCCCACAGCACAAATCAAATCAAATCAATGACAAACACTCCTATTTCTGTGACCTTACCAGCACCAAGTTGTATGGGTGCCCAGTCCAATGTGCTTGGCAAAAGCAGTGGCCAGGCTGGATGCTCTGTCCATCTATCCCTTTAATTGCTGAGAAGGGTACTGGGAAGGGAAATGTCTCTCCCTCCCTTCTTTCTAGCTTTGATACAATCAAAGGCAGACAGACAGCTGAGAGTCCAGTCTCTTCACAACACCAGAGCCCAGCACTGGGAGCAGGTGGTATAGAAAGCTCATTAAAGCTTGAGAGTGTATCCACAAAACAAATAGCCAGAGGAAAGCAGCAAAGCAGGAGCCCACACAAAGGCATCCTTTCTCTTCTCATCTGCAGGAGCCATCTCTCACCTACAAAAGCTACTCTGCAGGCACTACTATTGGAAGTTTTAACTTTCTCTGCAATTCTTTCATCTAAATACAAAATAGGGCTCAAGCTACAGAGGTGAGGAGGTTCATTGAAACAAAGAAATCATCTGCACTTAACTGCGGTGATCCAAAGCTCAGGCCTCTCAGAAGCACCGGCTCTTCAAAAGTCCTTTTTTCTGTGAAATGCCTTTCAGGCCCAAATGTCCTGCATCTCAGTGAAAGGGGCCTGTGCAAGATTCAGATTTTGACCTAAATATGTAGAAAAATATTAACTGAACAAAAATCAATTTCAATACTGAAACTCACTTATAAATTTCCTGAAAAAGCAAATGCATGCCACACTCTTCCCTTGGGATACACTTTACCCCCTAAAATACCACTTGGGATTCAAAGTAACAGTTTATGGGTGAGTAATTAATAATTTATCTGGACAATACTTTTGTTTGATTTTTCCCTCAACTATGCAGGTCCTGGAGAAGTGAGATGAGAGAGAAGAAGAGTGTTGACAAGTTTTGTCATCCTTGTTGGTACATCTAAACCAGGTGCCTGGAAATGGAAGTAGACATTTCAACACCACTTTGACCTACTTTGTACGTACAGTAAATAACTGGAGACAACATTTGTGTTTCCTCCTTATGGCATTGTTCAACCAAAACTGAGCAGGCCTGGCCACATCCCCAGCCAGGGCAAGTGATCACTGGCACTGCTCATCTGTGTACAGCTCTTGTGGAGTGGGCAGGACTGACAACAGAAACCAAGGTCACACCTCAAGGCCTTATCCCACTGCTGGAAAGCTGGACAAAACACTTGGCAAGTCCAGCCTGCTCCTTCTGATCGGTTCTGCACTTCAAAAAAGCTGGTTCACAGCTATGAATGGATTTTTACAGATTCCTGAGCATCATAACAAATCTCCTCACCTTCTGCTTCCAATGTATGGTACTTTTTTAATTTTTCATTCTCTAACATATAAAATCCATTTATAGCACACAAAAAATTAATGCCACACAAAACCACTGCACATACAGTGCCCTGAAGAACAGCTGAAAGAATGACCATGTTAGAAACACCATAATAAAAGGAAGACAAATTTTAATATTTATCTACTGAAGGAGCCTTAATCTAGGTATCTACCTATTTCTCATCACCTGCAATCAGAACTGTTCTACAGTGAAAATTACATGTATCTGCTAACAAATATATGCACTACGTCAGATACCCCAGACTTTGGTAGAAATAAAGCCTGACCTTCAGCACACACATACATGCACAGGCATCTCTTGCTATGAAATTGTGAATGGAAAATCAGAAGCAAAGAAGCTAAAGGCAAAGCTAATAACAAAGATGTACATTACCAGTCTGAGTCCAAGAATGTAAACTTACTTAGGGTGAAAACAAGATTGGCATTATATTGGCATTACTTCATTTTAGTGCTGTTGCTTAATCTGTATATCTAATTCCTCACATAAAGCTTGACTTTGTGCTAAATAAGAAATGCCTCTGCACTCCACCAGCAGGCTCTGTCTGTTTTACAAAGAGGGAACATCCATTTATTTCATCTAAAGGTCAAAAGTGAAATGCCTTTGGGAGATCCCATGCAACCTTAAAATAAAAGTCGCATTCCTAAACTCCAAACTATCTAGAATGCAACACAATGTCATTATTATTCCTTTGAAAATGTAAAACAATTGATCATTTATATTAAAAGCAAAACTCTTTAAAAAGAACTGGCCCTAAAAAGCACTGAAATACCAACAGTGAGAATTTTAAATCTTGCTGTTCAAGAAGTACAACTTATTTTCCTTTCAGTTTTATACATTATGGAAGTCATAACACCCATAAATGTTTAAAAGACGTGATGTAATCCTAGTATTTGTTCACTTTGAATAAAAGGAAAACAATTCTTATTCAAACACCAACAGTAGCCAAAGCAGCCAGTCCCACATTTCCTCAAACTTTTTAGTGATTCTTAGTAGATTATGTTTATGCCATGATACCTACCTGCAACTATTAATCAACATTTACTGAACCCATTTAGCAAAATCAGAACACAGAACTCCAGTAGAGCAGGAACTTGTGGCTATCAGGTTTCTTACAGCTTCCTTCTTCATTTCTAAGTCTTAGTACAGCCCTAAGCCCAGTGTTCAAGATCTAAACTAAAGCTCGCTGAAACAACGGGTAGCTTTTCAGTTCTTCTAAGTCTCAAAATTATTGAAAGTGCAAGCTATAAAACACCTGCTGCAATATTACACTTTACTTTCTAATTTTTCCCTTCTACTGTACTTCTGCTCAGCTTATTAGGAGATGGAAAACCACACATTTCTTTTTGTCCTAAAAGCTATATAAAATTACATCACACTGCTTATCCAGCTTCACAACATGAAATCACTTTATTCAGAGGAGGCACATCATGATCTTTTTGGACAACTTAAGATATTTTTTATAATTAATTACCACTTTAAACAGATAATTAGAACAATCTCCTAGTACACTGTGTGGTTAGTACATGTACAATGCACACCAGGCTGATGATTATTTTCTAGGTGCTCACTGCCATCAGTGGATGCCTGGGGCTACCAGCAGTGCATAGAAGGCACCACGTGTAGGAGGACATGTCCTGTCACAGTGCCAATGCTGATCTTCTGAAAGATACTTTCCTCTCTAAGGAGAAACATGCTTAGGAAAACCTCAAGTTTTACACAGTTAACAGTAATAATATACAATTTTCTACTGCCAAAGATAATTCAAACCACGTTGCAAAAACCTGCATCTGTCTACATGAGGCCTAAAAACAACCATACTGCTGTTTCACCATTGCTTCTTCTGAATACATTGATTTTATCATTCTCCAGTTGTTTCAACACAGCTTTTAGCCAGTTTTAAAAGCTCCATATTCGTGACACAGAAGGTTTGCAAGGAAGCCCTGCAGCATGTGACCTTTTTATTTTCTCACAGTAATTTTAAGCATAGAACGAGACAGAGATAAACACAACACAGAACCCCGCCATAGCAAAAGCCCACTGAACTACTTTCAAGGAAAAAGACAGTTGTTCCATGAACTCTTCCATGTTTTCAGACATATGAATTATATCTGGCAATAGTTCAACAGAAAGGAAGGAACACCAAAGGAGAAGCACAGCCTAAGCATTTGTAATCAAACAGATTAAGCAGCTGTAAACTGGGAACTCCTGTTCATCAGCAGTTAAAAAGGCAAAATACTCAAATATACACAATGCTAACATCAAAACCTGGAGTTTGCTGCCTACTTTTTTCCTGCTTAATACAGACAAAGCTTGTAGGCTCACCAATGTATGTAAGGTCAAATGGTTTCATGTAAGTAAGGTCAATGGTTTTCATGAAGACAGATGGGTAAGACTGAAATAACAGCCAAATACATGGGGCTGGACTATTAAGGCACAAGAACAAGAAGAAAAATATGATAATGTAGGTAAGGTAAGATAAACAGGTAATGTAACTGGACAGTAACCAGTATAGTCAAGTGAAAGACACTGGGCTGAGAAAATGAGAAGGAAGAAGCAAAAGTGAAGGCTCTGTGGTGGACCAAACTGTAGTCTGGATGAGACACAGAAAAATGAATTTCCATTTCACCACTGCTTCCAGTAAGTAAGTGTGAAGCCTTTCATAAAGGATTTCAAACACCACACCTATCTCCTACCCTGAGAAAGTGATGGAATAACTGAAAGCAGCAGGGAAATGGTACATCTCATCACGATCTCTGTGATGTACCTACACTTCATAACCTTAAGACTGGGGGAAGAAATGTCTTTCTTGAAAGAGTCAAAATGGAAAAATAATTACATTTTCTTTTTTTTTTTAAATCAACTTACTTTGTTCTTCCAACTATTTTTTGAGGTTTTAAATCTACAACCTTCTCTTTCCAAGCTAAAACAAGTTAGGAAATGCAAATTGAGGATGTTCTGTGAAAACTCCATACAAGCCTGCACTGAGCAGAAGGTTCCTTTCTTCTCAAGCATCTCTTTTGCTCTCCTAACAGGCTGCAGTCATTAAATTACTTCTGCTCTGAGGCAACCCAAGCCCTCCGCACCAGCCTGGCCTGGCCAAGGTTCCATCACCCCACCTGCCTTGCACTTCTCCTGCCTGGCAAGCCACAGCAAGGAACTCTGGTAGGAAACATCTATCTTTCTAAAAATAGGTGTGAGCTGTGAGAGAGCACGGCTATGCCTGGCCAGCACCAGCCCTACTCAGACCCATTTAACATGGAGAATGTGAAATCTCAGCACTAGGCTCTGCAATCCTAAAGCTGACTGCCTGCATGTCTGCTGCTTGGGTGCTGCTGTCATGGGGGATGCACAGAGAGCTGAGACAGACACTGGAAAGATATTTCCTGGTTAAGGCAGTTGCCTGGTGCCTTGGAGAATGGGATCCAGTCCCATTCTCTCCCATGAAATCAACTGAAGATGCTGCACAAATCATTTCCACACTTTTCACAGGCAGTCACTAATTATACATTCCCCATTTTTTCTACATGTTTAGGCTTGGATCTTTTCTCAAATGAAACAACTCAAAGTCCTGGCTTCAGCTGAAGTTACTGTGTTAAAAGCAGACTGTGAAATGCTACTTAATGCTAATTAAGAGGTAATTTTGACATTACCTTTTCCAGGCTTCTTCTCCCAAAGAGTCAGCAAATAGCTATGAAATCTTTAGGAAAGGTTTAAGCACCACTCTGGCTTACACAGACAGAATGGGATGAAAAAACTGAGTGCAGCAATACACTGCCTCCTTCCTTCTGGGGAGTATACATATAAAAATCAGCACACGCTTTCTCAAAACATTCAGGTATTACTGTGATAAATGCCACAGGAAGCTCATGAGAAGCTGAATGCATTTATTAGCACAACTTGATTATTAGACCTTAAGTAAGAAACAAGTCCAGAAAGTGAGTGTAAGGCAAAAATTCCTGCATCTTCCCTTGCACAGTGAGGACATTCTGTTCCATGTATTCAATAAGATGTGATCCTGTGAAACCCATCAAGCAATTAAAGGCTAGAATGATGCAAAAGGGGCCCATGTTTAGGTTGCACAGAGCTTGACTATGAAAACAGAGCATTTAAGCATTTTCTCTGTAGGAAGACATTAATATGTCAGCACATGGCCAGCGGTGGGAAGGAAGTGCATCTGACTATCCATCATGCATAGAGCAGAGATGCCCCTCCACATGCAGACAGGCTGCAGCTGGCAGAAGCCCGCCAACAGCTGGCTGTGAGCAGGGCAGCCCCGCTGATCCCCCAGCCCTGGCGCAGGTCAGGGCAGCTCTGAGGTGGGAGCACACCTTGGGCTGTGGTTAGCGCGGTTTGTGCCGCCAACAGCTGCGGTCTGGCCGCGCTCCCGCCCCGCTCCCGGCCAGAGCGGCCAGCCCTGCCAGCAGCCAGCCCTGCCAGCAGCCAGCTCGGGAACAGCCAGCCCAAAATGGGCCACAGCTCGCAGCAAAACCATCCCTGACACACATGAGAAAAAGGAGTGGAGATGTTTCTTTTGACAGCCCTGTGGGACACAGCCACTTTAGCATCAGCCAGTGAGTCAGTCCAACCTGCCTCTCTGTCCTGTCCAATGCTGTTAAATTAATCACAAAACATTTACAACAGAGACCAAAAACCTCCACTGCCAATGCCTTGCTGGTGTGGTTAACTATTCTCCTAATCCTACTGCGATGGCAGCACAAGGGCTTGCTCAGAAGGCTGTTTGTTCTTATTTCTCTCCGGGGAAAGGCAGCAGATCTTTTTCCCCACCAATGGGTCCTGGAATACTTCCCTGCTACCTGGTATTACTGGGGCAAGGAGCTGATGGTGGCTGGGAGCTCTGCTATTCAGCTCCACATGGAAAATTGTCTACAGGCAAAAAAGAGTGCTTACAAAAGTCAAGTCACATTCATCCCTCATTCTATAACCATGTTTATATTTCAATGTTTTTTCTGGATTTCTCAAAAACATTGCATTTTCAACACAAAATGAGAGTGAAGTCAACTGATTGGATACTTGTTTCGCATTTCCATCTCAATTTCAGTATTTCAGCACGTAAATACAGAAAAATTTATTTTCAATACGATGCAACAGAGTGATTTAATACATGCAAGTGTATTTAAGACAGGTACAGCATTTAAATGCTCACCAAAAACTAAAAGTAGTGAGGAGAATGAAGAACAGAAGCTGCCTGCTTACTTCCTAAAATAGATTGACATGTACTTTTCTAAATAAAAAAATGCCCAGGGATGCCTAAAATTTTTGGGATTAGGTGTAGTTTCATGCCTTTTATTCTGGAACTCCACATTTACCTCACCCCTTCTTCAACTGGTGGAGCACACATCAAGTATCCCTGAGAGACAAAGTGCTACAGTATACAGATGTGCCTATTTTGGAAGCAGTTGGATCACTTTTCCCTACGAGGTCAGGGTTTTCAGAGCAAAAGAATAGCTCTACTGTTTGTTATCCAGCTGAGAACAGCCTGGATTCCCTGTCTTGTTCAGTGCTGTAAATTTAACTGTAAAGAATAAAATCAGTCCCGCCTAATTTCAATTAGCAGTGAAGGAAGAGGAGAACAGGTAACATACTCTCCTATAATGACACACAACTTCTTACAGTTATTTGCAACAATCCAAAGCTTATCATTGTTTGGCAAGCCTTTCCTTTATTCATTTACTTCATTTCCCCTTCTTTCACTGGACAGGAATTTCATGTTAAACTGGGAAAAAAAATTAAAAGTTAAAATTTCCATTTCCAAAAGACTATTTTTAATCATTAAAATGAATTTATATGGAGATCTTGGCTGGTTTTACCTCATAAAAGTGGTGGGCTTTATAAGGCATGCAGATTTAAAGTTATTCTGTCTTACTACTTTTATTTTCCTCCTCTACTTTACTCATCTAAATAATTCTGTGAATACTTGCCTGTTCTGGTAGAAAAAACAAGATTTTTCTATTTTGGGGTCCCGGGCAGAAACAATTTAGAAAATAAGCTTTTAAATATACTGTAATTATTTTGAGGATCCTCCAAGAGGATCAGAGGGACATAGCCAAAATCACTGGATGGAAATCCCAAGTTAATTTGGTACACCATCCTGAACCCATCACAAAATTCCCCTCAATCACTCCTTTTTTCCCCATTCTGATATTTAGCCTCTGTATTTAAAGTTTTTGTCTCTGTGGTTACTGCAGAAACACCTAAAATGAGAGCAGCAAGGGCCAATACAGGAAAAAGCTTGGCAACCCAGAGTTACATGTTAGGTCATGAGGGCCAGTGTGCTGCCAACTTTTGAGTGTGTGAACTCCTTTTATTCCTGAAGCTGATGATACTGAGAAATTAATCTTCATTCTCCATCAAATACATTTTTATTACACACTTTCAAGCTTTGTATAATCCCTGTCACAGAATATCACACAATTTACTTATATCTTACTTTGAATATCAGGAGGTTTTGTTCTCCTTACTTCACTTTTAGGAAAGGGAGACACAGGGAAGCTAAAAATACTGCCTTAGGGCTGCCAAAGCAGCCTGTGGCAAAACAGGGACTGGATTTTTGCTCCCACATGTGAACCCAGGCACACTCATCTGCAGCTGCACTGGATCCTGCCTGCAACATCCCCTCAGCCCACCAGAGCAGCTCCAAGCTCTCCTCACCCTTGGACAGGAATGGGATCAGCAGCTGAACAGTGTTATGGAGCTGGAATCCAGGCTCACACACGGCATGCAGCCACCTGGAGCTGCTCAGGGAGGAGAGACCCTTCCATGCACCAAAGGGAAAGGGGAAAGAGGAAAGGGAAAGGATGGGACCAAGCTCCTTACAAATAAGCCAGATTCATCCCTTCAAGCTGCAGGTGGATGTGCAGCAGGAGGGGAACCACTAGAGACAGAACAATTGCTCTGGAACCTTCAGATAAAAAAGGACAGCCCTGGAGGGGTTTGTGGCACGTGGTGCATGTCCAGCAGCAACTCTGGAGACCTACTTCTAAAACACACTCCACCTTTGGATGGGATGCAATGTCCGTATCTTCATATCTAAAAAGGTCTGATGAACATATCAGTGAACGAAATGAAATGGAAAATAAAACCTTAGACTGCACAGCGAGAAAGTTCATAATTTAACCTGAAATAACAGAAAAAAAACCCCACCATTTTACTTTTACCACTGAATCAGAATACAGGTTAGGACAATGTTACTGGCAAGGAAAAAGACATTTGTTGGAACTCTTATTCCTCTTTGATTATCTATCAAGGTCCATGGTCCACACTTAGATGTGAGAGCTCTCCACAGGTTTTAAAGGTGTTGAGAGTGGGCAGGAGGGTATCACACTTTTCCTGAAGAAAAATAAAATGGAATGAGAGGGGAAAAAATAGTATCTGCAACAGATAACTGCTTCTCACAATGAGGTTTTATCACCATTATGCATAATGCATCTCTTAGTCCTAAAATGAGTGAGCCGTGCTAGATATGTTTGCATGAAATGAATGATAAAATACTTTTGAATATCACATGTAATATTCAGGGGGTTCTACTAGCATGTACTCCCATGAGTAGGCAACAATGGAATATGTCTAGAACAGAGAAAAGGAAAATGCTAGAAAAGATAAAGTGTCAATATTAATATCAGTAACTTCTAAACAGAAATGAAGATTTCAGAAACAAGTATGTGCATAGGTACTTCATTCTGTAATAAAGGAGATGCTTCTGGTAAAAAAAATCTTAGCCACGAAACAAATATGCCAATACACAACAGCATACTGCACAGGATTGAGAATAGCACAGATTGCAGTTTACAGGAACTGTGTTTGGCTGATACTGCAGGTTCCAAAATTAAGTTGTTTATTCAAACTATTTATAATTTCAGAAAAAACTGATAAATATAAGTGCAGTGGTAATACATTTTCATTACCCTAGCAATTACTTTACTGCCTTTTCTAAGACAAAAATACATAGTATGTATTTCTTTACCATTTTTCTCCAATTTTTTTCATTCCAGTCTTTTGTGATAAGGCCTGAAAAAAAAAAAAAAAACAAAAAAACCAAAACCAAAACACACGAGAAAAAACAAAGCCATCTTTTACTCCTTTTGGACTTTTCCAAAAAAAAAAGCCCATATGTATTCCTGCATTTCTTGGATTCTAAATGCTGTGATCTGTACCAACTCTCTGTTGTCCTTAAAGAATAGCAATAATAAACCTGCTGGGACAGCTACAAAACTTTTTGGTTTCAGCTAACCTTACATTCTTAGTTTCTCTTTCCTGCAATCACCTGTGGACTAAAAGACCACTAAGTAATCCATCTTCTTGGCAATGTTAAAAGTTACAACAAGGAGAAAAACTTAGGGTGCCAAGAAATACATCCACCACCTTTGAAGGTAGCTTGAAGTGTTCGCTTAACAGTGGGAAAAATGAAGCCTAAGAAAAGGTTGTCTTGTGATACTGATAACATTCTAGAGGTGTCTCTTTGTTAATGTCTTTATTATTAAAAAAAAAAAATTCTCTTTGATGACTCATCTGAGAGCCTGAGGATACACTTTTCCCTTGGTAATTTACCTTCATCACAACACCTAAGTAGTTTCTCACCTGTCAACACATCCAGAAGCTTTTAATGGCTTCCCAATATTAGGCAATAGGATATATTTTCATTTTCATGTGCTATATTTTAATTGACTGAGTTTTTAGGAAGTGATGATAGGCTCATCATCACAAAGTCCCAACAATGAAATAAGCATGAAAAATGAAATGAGTACAAACATGACTTTTTGGACTTTCAGTTTGAGGAACAGAGCAAGGCTGGTTATAAGGGAGGAAAAGAGGCACAGAACATCTGACCAGCCTCTATTTTCCATCTGTCAAGATAAAATCATCCTCAGACAACCAAGCTGATGAAACTCATTTTTACTCTGCTGATCAAGATCACTAACCTACTTCTCTGCATGTCATAATTCTTCAGCGACAAAAGTAATTTCTCATGCCATAAATTGCTGAAAACCCTTAAGAGTAAGAAAAGACACATAGATCTTATGGACATTTTCTGGCATTTTTACAGCTTGTTCCCTCCCTTTTCTCATGGCCTGTAGGTTGTGATGGGAATGCAACTGGCATTGGCTCTGGCTCCCTACTGCAGTCAGCTGCAGAGCTCAGCCTCAAAGGCAACATCAGGAAGGGATGGAGCAGGGCTACCACCTCAGGCTCTGCTGGAGAGCAAACCTCTCCAGTCCCAGCAGGACAGGCAATGATGGACGCTCGCTGGATGCCCTGGAGCTCACAGGAAGAGAGGAAGAGTCTGACCTGGGATGTACAGCCCACCAGTGATGTGCGCTCCTCTGCCCCTCCCCTGGCATGATGGGCAGAGGGCTCTGCTGCTCCTCCTGCAGCAGCACATCCTTGCTGCTGCCCAGTCCAAGCCTCAGCAGCTTCAAATGCTGGTGCTGACAGTGGGTAAAAGGCAAATAGTGCTGATTCACCTGCAAGGTTTCATGTGTAGCAGGCACCAGCCAGGAAAGAGAAGCAGGCCTATCTTTTCCATACCCCACAGTAAAGCAGATGTAAGGAGCAGGCCGACACACCAATCTGACCCCCAGGGAGCACAGCACACACAGGAAGGCACAGGGGAATGGCAAAGTGTAGCTGTTGGCCTTACCCAGACAACACACTTAGAAATTATTCTTCACCCAGCTGGTACCTCAGCACTTCATCACAACATGCAAAGTGCCTTGGCTCTTTTACAGTCCCAGCCCTTTTCCCCCTTCCCAAACAAAAGCAGGTAAACAACCAGTCTAAAGAAGCTGATGGCTTCTCCAGAAACAGAACCAGTTTTACACTTAATGGTTCACTATATAATTCCTGCAGCCAGTCAGATATTGAAGCATCAGCACCAAAATTTAGTCAAATGACTAATTCCTATCAATTATATAACTTGATACCGGGCTATCAGGATAATAACAATTGGTACTTAGGGAAGCACACAAATGACCATCCATCATCAGTGACAACTATGAGATAGGTTAATTATGAATGCACATCATAACTTTGCCTTTAGCATGGTGTGACTCAGATTTAAAAAATGCAGCTTCCATCCAATACTATAAATCTAAGCACTTTATACTTTCAACCACAGCAAACAATAGTCATAAGAAACAGATTACTTTACACACAAACTTACAACTTCTGTTTTAAGGAGTGGTCTTGGCCAAAAGCTTTACATTTTACCTAACATAATAGAAATTCATCAGTTGTCCTCAGGTACAAAAAACTCATGTAAAAGGCTCATGTTTTAAGACCATCACAACATTCAATTATTTTCAGCAGTACCTCATACAATAATATGTGCAACTTCACAAAAAATCTCATTCTGTTTTCAAGACTGATTTGATATGATTTATAGTTCTCTGGATTCAGAACTATGAAATATTTTTCTACACAGCTGAGCCACATTTATCAGAAAAGTAGGAGTATTAACCAAGACAATACCCAACATGACATAATCACATGTGCAGCCTCCCATATCAATCAATTTCATCTCACAATTTCCCTCGGACAGTACAGAAACACACTGTGCCATGTGCAAACCCGTCCCATGTAATTGCTAATTACCCTTCCAATCATGGCACACATCTGAGAGGGCCCAGGGAGGGAAACACAGAACTTTTCACATTTTGCCCATGAAATGTTCAGACTTTAAGCTATGATGTTGAATGGGGATTTACAAAAACAAAGAATTGCTTGTGAACCATGTGGTACAGAACAACAGTCCAGCTAAAATAAACCTGAGCTCAGCAGAAGACACTCACTACACAGACTGCTTTGGCACTGCATTAAATTCTGCATGCTGTTCTATTTTGCAATTTAAATTGGTTCCACTTAATTATAAGCAACAGGACACTATTAAAATAAAGGATATTGTTGTGTTGACATCGAACAAATATAAAAAGTATTCTGCTGAAATAGAGCCCAGATGTGCATGTCTGTCAATGCACAGATGTGTCTTATATTGTGTGAGTAACTAAAGTTGTGCACAGAATTGTTAATTTGCAAACTCTGGACCAAAACCATAACTTGCCCACTACATAGGGACCATGTAAATGCCACCTCAGCCTTAACACAGGGTCAGCTAATCTTGATAATACCCTACTTGTGTTTTGTGCAGTTGCATTTTCTGCAGGTCTGTCATGATCCAAAGTAGCGTATCCAGAGGACCAAACAGACCTTTTCCTCTGGCTTTCACTTTGCCATATCAGTTCTAGCACCAGCATCTCCTGTGGTATCAATGAGAAAGTTTTTCGGAATGCAAGGAAAGTACTTAGAACAAACACCTTTCAGCAGATGTATATTTTAGTGTGTATATTACCTTTGCAAAGGCTGTGGGAACACAAATGGGTACAAGGAAATGACTTGCCAAGCTTGCTCCTTTAAAGATTTTATTTGAAGGCACTAAAAGGAAAACATTATTTTTATAATGACAGCACACAGAAGTATTCTCACAAAACAATCTTTCTAATTTTTGACCTATGTGTTTTTTTGGCTTTGTCCTGTCACCATCATCTTCTTTGGTCTCCTTGATACTCCAGAAAAAAAGCTTTCCACGTTTATAGCCTCTTTGACTACTCCAAAAAGCAATTAAATGGAAGCTGAAATTATTGGCAACTTTGAGGAAATGAGTCTGCACCTGGCAGGGCAGAGGGCACTGAGCTACAATCACTACAAGGTTAGCAGTTGTGTGCCTGCACATCTCAGGGGCTACCATTCAAAGCTTTTCCATGCTTATGACACATCCAGTCCCTTTCAAATCACAAGCTCTGTCCCAATCAAGCACATAGTTCCTGGAAAATGCATCAGAAATCAGCATCCACTGTTTGTTTGACCAGTGTGAATCAGAGCACATTTTCAAAGGCATGTTCCCAGAAAGATGGATCTACTTTTCTGCATGATTTGAACTATTATTTTGGCATTCTCAAGGGCGTGAGCCGAGACATTATTTAACCCAGTGACTTTAGGCACTGGCACAACATTTGCTGGATCACCAAGGTCCATACTGGGAAGTAAGGTTTAAAATAGCAATAGAAAGTCACAGACAGTAGGATTACATTGTGTAAGAATTAACAGCGCCAGAATCCCTGTCTAAGTCTTGTCCCAGCTGATATTTACCAGTAACAATCACAGAACAGCCCCTTCCAGGCTGGGACTGCCAGCTGGAGGGTCCCCACAAGTGGTGGCAGTGGCCAGGACCAAGAGCCAGCTCCCACAGCTGTTGTCCAGCTAAGCAAAACTTAAGTGCAGGGCTCTGGCACTTAGTTCTTTCCCTTTTTCCTGACCTTTCTTCATGCCCTGCTTTCTACTCTGCCCCCTGGAGATGCATCATGCAGCCGTGACTACTCAGAGTCACTGTCACACAGCCTAGACTACTCAGAGTCACCGTGCCATTTAAAAAAATGATGAAAACGTAGACTTCCTAGCATAGTGTTAAGCTTTTTACTTTCTTCTCACTTTCATTTATGCCTCTTGCTATTCCATGCTTTTCTCTAAAAGTGTCCATGTTGATTCCAAAAAATGCAGCTGCTCTTAACAAATATACAGCCCCAGTCAATACACTTCAGCAAAAAAAAAAGTTTCAATAAAAAATTACTCAAAATTTTCTGAAGTAAAGCTTTAACATTACAAGCATCTACACAGCTTTAGTATTCCTTGCCTATTCTAACAAACTGCTAAAAGCACATGTGTATTTTCAGCTAAAAAAGTCTTCTGAGTTTTGGCCACAAAATTAGTGCTTGCACATATATCTTGGCTTTATGGCAGCCAGAACTCATCCTTTTTTATTCTGCTAGCAGATAACTGACTTACCATTGCCATAAAAGGGACAAGCTTCAAGTACAATATGAAAATTCCTGGAATGCTTGAATCTACCCTCATGTAGCTGATTTTTCCCTTAATATGTGCACTATGAATACAAACTATTAATGCACTAATTTCTCTTTAAACTTTTCTAATTCTTGACAGTCCCATCAGTTCTAATTCTTGACAGTCCCCTCAGTCCATAGCAGAATAATTTTTCAGCCTTATTTGGGTTTCATTACAATCTTAGGATATGTTTCAATGCTTTTAGATTAAGAAATATTTCAACAAAAGTTTTCAGTAGAGTAGAAAACAAGTTTTCTTCCACTAGATAAACAAATGGACTAATAAGACCAAAAGACTTTCAATATCTAGTCAGCACATAGCTATCCAGTGAAAATGGGCTAATTTGTTCTGTCCCTTAGCTACAACTGAAACATTTGCATGACAAAGAGAACAAAAAAGAAAGAACCTTTCTCATTCTGATTTGTGTATACTAAACTAAGAACCCCATAAATCATCTACTCAAAGAGAACAAGCTAATAAAACTATTTATTTTCCACTAAGTTAGCGATTATTTGCATGAAAGACTACATATTTCATTATGAATTTCCAATGTGAATTATCTATAGGAAGAATCCCCATGTAAAAATGGCATTGATCATTGACTATGATGAATCAGAACTCCTTCTCCCACTAAACCATTTAGAAATGCTCTACCACGTTCATTCCCCAGTGTTAAGAAAACATCCACATGTACAGAAATATTGAGAGGGCATCTTGACTGGAAGAAAGGTTGAAACCTCAGACCTCCCATGAAGCCAGAGAGATGATAAATCCCACAGCAGCTGAGACACACATGGGCAGGGAGAAGGCTGGACACTGGTGTTTAAAGGTAGTAGAGGAGATGAATGTTACTTGCCTCAAATAATTTTTTTTCCAGCAATGTTAGGGAACACCACCAGACTTCTGGCACCTTTCAAGAAAGTTTAACACCTAAACCTGATTTGCGGCTTTCATCTTATCTCAATGCAGAGATGAAGAACCGAGTTTGCAAACTGGAGTTAGTTAGCACATCTCTTCCACTCCCACTTTTACAGTTGGGCAGGGATCTCCAAGGGGGTGACAGACTTTACTTTAGAACTTTCCGTTCTGTAGTTGTAGCATTTGAAATGTTCTTTAATAAGGTATATGTTATTTACAGACAAGATAATGAATAGTTTGTACCATGTGTCAGTCCTCTATAAAAAACTACATTTCTTCTGAATGCAAATGACCAAACTCACTTGATTTTAAAATAAAATATTCTAGTTTTTCCTACCAATCTTAGCGCATTAAACTAACTATTGGATTTATTTTATAACTCTGATAATTTATTCTGCTGGTTCCCTCTCAGCCACCTTAAAAATCTGCATGTAAAAATGTGGTCTGTCACTGCCACAAGCAGATGAAAGCCACAAAAAGATGAAAGAAACTTAATTATTACTTTGCAATTTGTTTACTCCACACACTTGACAGCACTTTGTATTTTGTCCTTCACATTGTTCTGCTGAAGAAGCACACCCTTCCTCAGACCCTGCGAGAAAGGGGCTGTCTGCCAGCAGCAGTAAAGGTGAAGGCAGCGGATGCAAACAGAGAGAAAAAAAGCATAGGAAAGGAGGGGAACACAGTATGATTAGAGATTCTCTTGAATCCACACAAAGAAACCCTTCAGTTTACAAGAAATTCCATAAAAGTAGCTGAATAACTTTGCTAAAGACACAATTACACATTTTGTAAATTAAGTTGGTGCATTCATAGCAAATCTTATGCCACTTATTTCAGAACATGTGTGAGAACAGCATTCTTTAGATATGAAGGTAGCATTAAAAAAAAAATCAAGAAAAAGGAAACCTATCCTTTTCCAGCTCTTCTTTGGCTTCCCTCATTTCATTTTCTGACATGTCCTTTTAATCATGGGGCTGCAAGGCAAGCCAAGCTAAAAAAAGGGAACTTTTTTGCAGGCTGTGAGGCTGACTCATCTCCACCCAAGCAGATTCCCAAGCTGCTGGGTTCCACAGCACCTGCTGTCTGCACCCAGGCCTCAGCACCTTGCACCAGAACTGCACTGATGTCTCTGTGCTGGAAGACCCCAGCACAGGTATAAAAGCAGGACCACAATTCTCACTGGAGCCCATAATTAAAGGTTTACAGATGTCTGATAACTTGGCAGATCAGAGGCGAAAAGGGGCAGTTCCTACCAGCACCACACAAACACCTAAACTAAGAAGAGCTAATATAATATTAAGGCTTACAATGGCTTTTGCCTATGTTGGAAATATAATGAAAGCATACCATGTTAAGAGGTTTCCTAAAAAATACTTTTTTGAGATGCCAAAGTAGCAAAAAGTGAGCTGAACAGTGTATTGTAGAAGTACAAGGGACCTGAAGCTGAAGTGCTTTTGAACATCTACACTGTACTTTTCTTTTTCAATTTAGAAAGTTTATTCAAGCTCCCCCTTCTGTAAGAGGATATGTCAGAGATAAAGGAAGATTAAACAGTCCGTTTTTCATCCTATAACTGTTTGTACATGCCAGAGGGTAAAAAAGGACTGGTTTTTGCACTAGTTATACTCTTTATGAAGAATACATTTGCCTATTTCTTTACTGTAACTCACCTCAGATTACAACAGCATAATGATAATGTTTTAACTGGTCCTTTGTTTTACTGACACATTGTCCAAGACATTGCTACATAAAGACTCTTGAAGGGTTAATGCCACATACTTTTCTGATGTATTAAATCATGAAGAATAATTCCAGCCAGTCACAACCCAGATAAATCAAAAATTTATCTTATCTTCCCACACACATCATTACATTGCAGCAGCACTTTACACCTTCAACTACTCACTAAAGCCACAGGTTGCTCTTCCATTCAGGTCATAGCCCATGCCCAAATTGCTCTCTTTGATCAAATCTTGCAAGGTGTTAAGGTGTTAAGTGTTTATGATGGGAGAGTCAGCGGAAATTCTGGGAGGGGTGTACTATGTAACTTTCAAACACTGATGAAGTAAGTCAATTTATTCTTGTGTAGAGGTTGTTGAATCTTCCTTTGTTTAGTCTAGTTCTATAAAAAGAACAATATTCCTAAGCCTATCCCTAAAGAAGGTTTCTGACATTTTAGAACAATAGTCTAAGCAGCCTGCAGCAGCTGTGCTACATTGCTCTACATAATCAGGGCAACTGACAGAATATACATCCAGCATAACCTCAGGCATTACACAAGCTAGTGACATCCAGGATTATAAACACCAAGCAGACAAGTTGCAATGAAACATTGCAGTAGTCCTGCAGGCATTTGATACAAACACTCAGAAGCAAAACTTGTGCAGCTGGGGATGACAGTCCACGAACTCACTTGCATATGCTGACACTCAGCAGGTTCAGAGGCTGCGCTCACCAACACCGCTGGCAGCAGGCAGGTGATATAAAATATTCTGCTCTTCTCTCCCTCCTCCAGCACCCCACGCCATGATGCTGTAGAAGAAGTGGCCAGAGGGAGAGGGGAATTTGGCAGAAAGGACAACAGGTATAAAGAGATTCCTGTGGGAGCAAGGAGTCACCAGGCCTGTCCCCTTGTCTCCAGAAGCGCCCATGCATTTTTCTGTGCATACATACTGAGTAGTAACCCCCACTGCTGGGACAGGTGAAGCCATGCCCACCACTCTCCACTTTCCCAGCAAGCAGTGCTGGCTACAAGCTGGAAGGCCACTCTCCTGCCCATGCTCTCACGACCCTCTCTGGAGTACCCTCAGCCACCCCAGATCTTATACCTCTTCCTGACATCTTGCTCCAACAGGAGGAAAAGGGAGCACTGCACTTGTCTTCTTCATGCTTCCACACCCCACCATAGCCTGGCAGGGGCAACCAAATGCATTTCCTGCTCTTCTCTGAAACCTTCTAGTCTGAGAGGAGCTTTACTCATTAGAAATCATTTGGGTCTCCCCTTCCGGCCATATTTTTGGAATCAGAGTGACCATATCTCCCTCCTGAATTAACACTTACTACGGTCTATTAAACTTTCCCTTGGTATTGTCAAGTCCTTGAGGACATTCAGGGACAAGGGTGTCAGATGGCCTCAGGGTGTCTCAGCATCAAAGACGTGGCAGTCCTAGACACGAACTGCTGCAGAAGGCAGCTGCCCAACCCTGCCTTACTTCATTGGTAAAAGCACACCCAAGTGAAGTGCTACCAGTGATTCAGACTCAGTCATACAACTTCTCTTCAACCACATGCCAAAAGCCCAGGTCATTCTTTTTATCTACTCTAGGTTTATGTGCCCTGTACATCTCCATCTCAGTAAATCACATTTTTAAAGAAAAGATAATAGAAAAATTGGTCAGATTATATTCCTTTTGCCTTTGGCTTCTAACTGCATGTGTCAGAATGCACTCTCAAATATCATGTAAAAATAGGAGAGGTGATGCAAGGAAGGCATAAGGACAATACAGCAGAGCTCTGCCTGGCCACATACAGGACCACTCTGTATACAGGGCTTACCCAGGGACAGGAACCTCCTGGCCTCCCTCCAGAGCATCCCCAGCTGCCACCACACTCTCAGCTCAAATAGGACTAATGGAATCAGCACTGCCCTTGTGGAAAAATTTATGCATGCTTTTATCACTGTTTTGGCACACCTTTCCCTATTAGCTCCATAGAGCTTGCTCTCACTCTGTCCCAGCAAACTTTTCACCTAGACTAAAAGGAGAAAAGGGAGATTGGCTGGGAACTTGGAGAGAACGCTAAACCCACTCCTGAGCAGTGGTGGCCAGGAGAGCTCCTCCCTTCCACCAGTGCTTACTTGTGTGGAAGGTGACTCAACCCAGGGCTCGAGTGCAGCTGAAGATCTCGCTGTGCTGCACGCAGCACAAGGACCAGCACTGCAGCAGCATGGACAGGGTACCAAACCATGAAACAGGCATTCCCATGGCACCATCCACTCCCAACCAAGCAGTACTAATGTTAGGAAACAGACTTTCTCCAAAGGAAATGGCAGCCTGAAGAGTGTCAGAAATCCATCAAAACGAGCTTCTCCTGTAACTGTCTCATGGGAGCAGTCTTTTATCCTGACCTGGAAACATCTTAATCTGCTGCCCTTCTTCCACTCTGCTCTCACTGTAACCTGAAAACAAATCTCCTGAGAAGAACGCAGAACGGTACAAAGGCCCAGATTAGCTATAAATATTATTTTCATTATATTTTATCAAAATAAAGAACTCTAAACTTCCAGAGTCTCATCTGGAAGCTCCTTCTAGTGCCACATTAAAACCAGCAGGAGCTGCAACGGAGCAGCTCCCTCTTTCTGTACTGAGGCACATGATCGTGACAGTAGCTGGCTGAGGGCTGGCTTTGCTACGTCAAATGCCTCTGTCAGAGCAGTCATTCCAAATCTCCTTGTATGTATTTAATCACAGATATGTCAGAGATAAAAACAATTTTTCACTCTGTCAGCCCAGACAGACTGCAGAATCACCACCACCAAGACAGCATGAGCTGCCCCTGTCACACTTGCTTGTGCTGACAGGCATGGATGGTCTCAGGCCTAGAACAACCACTTTGCACATATGAAGAAACATTTTCTGTGAGGGTGACTAAGCACTGACACAAGTTGCCTAGAGGGGTTGAGCAGTCTCCATCCTTGGACATATTCAAAACTGAGTGGGACACAGTATTAAGTAGCTGTTGTAGCTGTCCCTGCTGTGAGCAGGAGGTTGGAATAGATGATCTCCAAGGTGCCCACCAGCCTCATCAATTCTGTGATGAAGGCCATGGTACAATTAATAAGACTGTGGCTACACAACTGCCATTAAAAAAGAAAAAAAAAAAAAACACAACACAAGACTAGCCAATAAAAGCTACTTAGGGAAGGAAGGAACCAGCATAATTTTATTTTTCCTGCATAAAGTTGGTTGCTCCATTCAGCCTATTGCAAAGCGTTCTGCTACAACCTTCCTTACCACACAATCTTCTGCTAATACAACCACTCTTTAAATGTAAACAGTGGGAATACGTTCATCTGAGGACAATGTGAGCACTGGGTCAGCTCTGCCAGCTCTCCAAAAGCAGAAGTGGTGCTGCCCAGGTGTAGAGTGCTTCACACCACCCTGCCACAGTCATGCACAGGCATCAGCCCAGCTCAAGAATCTCCAAAGAGCAGCCTCTGGATCACCACCCACACGTGGTATGGTGCAGGCTAACAGGCATCTCCATCACCTTTTGTGTTGCTGCTAGTGACAGGCAACAGTGTGGAGCTGGGGACAATGCCAGCAGAACTGAATTGATTGAAAGGCCACCCATGTGAGTTGAGAGTTTATCTAAGGCAGCAAAACTGCAAGGAGCTCAGCTTCCACTGCATATTTGTGTTTTCTGGTGGCACTGAAAAGGAACTGTAAATCTGCAGTGAGCTTAACACACAAAGAATGGTTAATTATGAGAATAGCTTCATAATATAATTAACAGCTTTAGGTTACATTTTAAGAAATCTTGATTTTAATGGAATAATTTATCCAGCACATGGCTAGATACTTCTAGAACAGAGCCTCTTCACAGTTGCCAAAGAAGACCTCAAATTGTACAACTAATACTAAAGTTTGTATCTTCTTTTAATAAGCACCTCATGCCTACATAGTTTTGTGTCTTTGATTGACAGTCATGGTTCACCCAATGACTTCGCTTTGCAGCACAAGGTGGGAATGTATTTCACAGATAGGTATTTTTATCTCTAGATATACCAAATTCAGAACTCAAATGTAAATAATTTACTTCAAAATACTCTAATTAATTAAAATTAATTACAACCTTAAGGGAATACAGTTTAATCAACTTAATGGCAAGTGCTGGGTGAATTGCCTTAGAGGATTCACCACTGAGTGATTTATTGCAATCACAGTAAGCCTGATATTATCAACCTAGGAGCAACAGACAAGACATCGGAAGTTTAGTGCATTGCTTACTTCAGTTGATTCAATACATACACACCATCCCACAGAGGCATCAAAATTCATTATAGGACTTCATTTCAGCGGAAATTGCAGAAAAGCTTAAAATAACCCTTTCCCATACCTCCACTGTCGACTGAAACGTTAATGCAAGATCTTAAATTTATAGCAGGAAGCATGACAAAAAGCCATGTGTCTACAGCTACTGAGAAGTTTTCTGCACTCCTAAATTTCATTAATACAGTATCAACCTAACCAAATTCAAGGAAACAAGGAGACACAAAAAGATAACCTAATACAAATTATTGTGTCAGCTGCCCATTACTTAGACGTACAGAAGGAACAGCCCAAATTCTTCAGGAGCGCCAGCAGAGAGAGTCCTTTAGACTTAAGGACAGCTAATAGCTATTATCACAGTGATAAAATTAGCTCCCTTAGCAAAACTTTCAGACTACTTGCATGCTTTCGATTTTACAAAGCCTATGCCACAATCTAGTTCCATCCGGAAAGATGCCAAAATTCAGCTTTAACCATTAACATTAGGATCCTTCGCAGTCCCCAGCCTACCGCCCATCGCGGGGGTCAAAGGCAGCGTGCACCGCACTTTGAATGCAAGCAGCCAACTCTAAACTATTATTAATATAAATTTTGTTTCTTTTTTACTTTTTAAATTATTATTCTTTTTCACCGTGGCAACACAGCTCGGTACTTTTCAGTCCCGGGTGGGTGCGTGCGTTCCATCCCTCCCCAGTCAGCGGCGCTCCGTGCCGGGCCGTGGGAGAGCGCTGCGGGCCCGTCCCGCCGGACCCGCGGCCATCCCCGCTCCGCACAGCCCCGCGGCGGGCCGGCGGGCAGGCACAGCCCCGCTCAGCGCCGGGGCCGCCGGGCATCCGCGCCCAGCGCACCTGGCTGCCCCAGCGCCCCGAGAGCGGAGGCCCCGCTCCCGTCCCGTCCCATCCCGCACCGCTCCCGCGGCTCCCCGTGAGGGGGTCCCGCGTGTGCGCCCGATGGCGCAGCCCGGAGGAGCCGCCCCCGCGTACTCACCGCGGCGGACACGGCGCTGAGCTCGGCGCTCAGCAGCAGCCCGAAGCCCAGCCAGAGCCGCATGCTGCCGCGCACCGCTCCGCGCCGTCGGTCCCTGGGCGGCGGGGCGCCGCCGACTCACAGTGGGGCTCCGCGGGGCCGGCCCCACATGCGCGTCTCTTCCCTCCGTCGCGGCCGCGGCGCTTGCAATGCCTCGGGGGCGAAGGACTCGACTCGTCGTACACGATGGGCGGTGGCAGCCCCCCCTCTCCTCCCCTCCGGGCGGGGACCCTGGGAGGGCGCAACCTCGCCCGCTCCCGTTCCCCGCTGGCCGCAGTTCTTCCGCCTCCCGGTCCCCGCCGCGGGTGTGTGGTGGGCCGCGGGGGGCGCGGGCGGAGCTGGGAGACGCGCCGCTTCCCCGCCGCTTCCCCGCCGCACACGGCCGCGGCCGCCCGGCACGGCAGGGTTCGGCAGGGTACGGCAGCGTAGCGGTGCGGAGCGGGCGCGGGGCGGGCGGCGGAAGGGGCCGGGGCAGCGGCGGGGGCTGCGCTCCGCTCGGCCCGTCGGGGTCGGCGCCCGCGGGTGGCTGCGCGCCTGCAGGACGCGGCTCGGGAGGGAGCGGCGGGACAGCCCCTCTGCCCCCGGATCGCAGCCCGGCCGCAGGGGCCGCTCCCTGCCCCGGCAGCGGCGTCGCCGAGCGCGGAGACCTCCGCGGGGGGAGCGGCGTTCCGAGCGGGCTCTGCTCTGCCTTGCAGGGGTGGCCGTCCGGCGGGAGGGAGCCCTGAGCCGAGCCCCCGGCCGGGGAAGGAGCGAAAATGGACATCTCGCAGCTTCCCAGTGCACGTACTTTCCTTTGTCAGTAAGTAATTCCGCTCGAAAGGCTTTTGGAAATAACTTTTTTAAAGTCGTATTGTCACCTTTAACTGCAGAGCGTTATCACGTGTTTGTTTTGCACTAGCTGAAAACAATATCGTCCTTATTCACCTTTCCCTGCAGGGATACGGGGCTTTTGCTGATCCTGATGGAAGTTGTGCTGTCAGCCGTCAAAGTGGACGCTGTAAGTAAAACATCTTCTGACTTTTACTGAGGAGAGAAGAGGATAAAAAAGCAGTTTCCTTGGTACCAATAAGTGAGGAAGTGCGTTTTCCTTGCCAGATGGCTTATCTGTCTTTCTATTAAAAGAAACAACTAACAGATCATCTTAGAAGCCTTGCAGAGTGCTGTCTTCCGCAACATGATGTTCAGCAGAGAAGCATAATGCTTCAAGTGTCAGGTTGTTTGAAGTATTCCGCTGTTAATTTCTCTGTTTGGGTATTTTGTTAAAACAATAGTGAAACAAACCCAACAATTTCTTTATTTTTTGTGAGAAACACATAAAAAATGCAGTGCTCCAGATACCAACGAGTACAATGAAGACATTTCACCTGCAGGTTAACTATACTAATATAGTTAACCTGCAGGTGAAATGTCTTCATTTACATACAAACCTCATCTGAGGACTGTGAAGCTTATTTCTACAAGTCAGAGTTTATAAACAAATTGTTGTTTAAATTAAATTGCTACATCAAAAAATGTGCCATATAGGTGGTTGCAGCCATCTACCTGAGTTGATATAAGTAGAAGTTACTAAACTCGTGCATCATTGTCACAAGGATGTGAAAGCTGTGAGAGATAATGCATAGGAGAGTGCAACACTCCTATGTGCAACTTGCTGTTGCAAAGCTTGGGGAGTTTAATGGGAGTAGATTTTGGATCAGGCCTGAATATAGGATACTGAGGTTGGTAGGCTTGGCTTGTGGCTGCATTTATTGGTCAGCCACAAGTGTGGGTGAGGCTTTGTGGTCATGTGCTAGTGGGACCTTGATTACATTTTTTTCAAAAGCTATCCTTACTTGTATTTTAACACTTTTGTCTGCAACTTTTTGACTTTGCACTTCATATAGATATATGATGATAGATCACATCTCTAGTGAGATGGCATACTGTGTTAAGGAATGGGAAATGCTGTGTTAGGGACTGGGGAATGCTGTGTTAGGGACTGGGGAATGCTGTGTTAGAGAATGGAAAATACAGCGTTAGGGACTGGGAAACACTGTGTTAGGGACTGGGAAACACTGTGTTAGGGACTGGGAAATCCTAGGGCTTTTGCAGCAGGTGCTGTGACACAGGATAATCCTGCACTCCAGCTGCAGTTGGCATGTCGTGCCTGCCCGTCAGCCTGCATGGATGGTTGATCTCTCCACATCATGCAAGAGCTGTCTGGCTGGGGACCCACAGCCCTGTGGGAGGGGACAGGAGCAAGAACCTTAAGTGTCATGTGCTGCCTGTCTTTGCCTCATTTAGATACAAACATTGTTCTGCTGCATAGTGCTGAATGGATGATAAAATTACCATGTGCTACTGAAACCAGAGCAGGCTGGTGATAACTGCAAATGTTTTATGCCCAGTAATGATATCACTGGGATCAGTTGACATAAACCAGTGGCATTGTGACTCTTCTTTTATGAAGTTGTTTTGTAGTGTGTATAGCATGATACCTGAGTTTTAGCTAAAGCATGGACTAATTCATTCTCCCTCATGTCCTTACAGTAGTCTGCAGGCTGTGATGTTAAAGTAGAGGTATACTAAAGGGATGTTCAAAAGATCTCAGTCAATACATGCAGTCTGATCATGGCTGCTTGAATCTCCCCATGCTGGTTTTCCCAGAGAATCTTGAAAAAGTAAATTGGCTTGCTTGAAGGTTTAATTTCTCAGATTTGGTAGTTCCTAAGGTGGCGGCTGTATAGGAGATGAAACACTCCAGTGAATGTGAATGGAGAAGTCTGATCATGTTTCCATGAAAAAGTGAGCTGCACTGCCACCACAATATTTATCCCATTTTCCACTCATATGCTGCTTCCTTCCCTTGGTCAGCACAGGTCTTTCTGTAGTTGTGTGGTGAGCTGATTTGGAAAATTCCTTGTTTGTACTAATGACTACCCCAAAAAAGAAGAGGGGTGAGAGCTAACTTTATCCTGGGTCAGATCATCACTTGTATTCATAGAAACCTGGGCTGGCATGGGGTTGGAAGCAGGCAGCTGCGGGTGGGAGGAGGGTTGGGCTTGCTCCTTGCAGTGACTACTCTGGTCAAATATGTTTGTAAGTGACAAAGTGGGTGTCAGTGGGAACCAGTAGCACCTGAACAGTTGCCAGAGTTGCTGGCAGTCGTATTGTTTATATTGTAATCCTATTTGTCACACTGAATCTTCTCCTATTTGTTACACAGATCAATGTGCTAATGTTATGAAGTGTTTTATTAGCTTGAATTTAAAAAACTGCTATGAATTATTAGAGTCTGTGGGATCAGGTCTTAAAAGTCATGGTTCTGCCTGTAGTGAGACAGGCAGAGCTGCTGGCTTTGACAGCCATATATATATGAATGAGTTACAGCTGCTGCACATGAGTGGTGTTGAATGAGAAAAATTGCACATAGGAAGAAATTGGAGGGAGATTAAGGAAAGGACAGGAAAGAGGGAGAGAGGAAGAGTGGAACTCGGAGAGTTTGACTGAATGTGTTGCCTGGCAGGCTGCTGCTGGCTGTTAGGGAGACGGATGTTTCTCAGCAGAAAAAGACATGAGAGCAGGAAAAAGAAGGAGGATGTTTAGGATGTCAGAGAACTGGAAGAGAAAAAAATGGTGTCTCTGGCAAGAGAAGAGGATGCTGGTTGCAGGCTTGAAGAACTAAGGAAGAGAAGTCCCTGAATGGAAGTGCCAGGACAGACAGCCAAATGGGGTGGATCAGGCACAGTTATCTTTAGAGCTCTTTGGCATACATTGGATAGTGATGTTAGAGGCCTCAAATAACTTTGGAACTACTCTGAATTGTAGATTTAATAATTCACATGGCTTAAATAAAATTAAGTAGTATTAACTACCTGAAGTTCAACTAAGTTTACAGATTTTTTCTCCCTTTCTGTCCCTGCTAATGCATTACATCAAAATAGAGTTCTTGGGTATTTTTTTTTCTCTTTGGAGACAATGTATCTTCTGCTAATGCTGATTATTTTTTCTTTTGTCTTCCAAAAAGGAACACTTTTCCCTAAGTAGTTTTGTAACATTTGATTACTTTATTTGTGTCCTTTTAGTATATTTTTTTAACTGCCTCTAACAAAAGTTACTTTTTTCCCAAGTTATATTCAGGTGAGAGCAATAGAATCCCTGCAAAGAAAGAAATAATTGTCAGATCAAAGAAAAAAAATTGAGAGAGAATAAGTTTGAATAACATCTGCAAAAATAACAGCAAGTGACAGATCACAACTGTCATTATAACAGGAGACCATATATAGATATATAGAAAGAAAATGGTTGAAGTAGTGCATGAGATACAATTCTTTTCGCTTCTGTGAGATTTTAAGGGGATATATCATGGAGAATATCATCAAGTGGAAGAAGCAAGAAATCTTTAACAGAGAAGATAAAACCAACACTACTATGTACTACTTTTATTGGTTTTGTCATGAAATTAGATTGCTGACATGGGGACCTAAGTTATTGCTCTAAGTTAAAATGTGTCAATGCTCTGGGCTATCTCACATCCAGGCTTTCCCAGATGTGTCCTGTTTTATTCCATCTGGAAAGTTTTGTCTGGTTGAAACAGGAGGACTTTTTTAATTAACACAGGATTTCCAGGCTAAATAAGCAGGGTGGAGTCATCACTTGGCCCATCCTGCTTAATGTGTCTACTGTAAATGTAGGCACTGGGTCACAGTGTGAGAAATGTGATAAGGCAGGCCTACTGCCCAGGTGATCTAGGAAGGAGGCATCAATCTGATGTATTGATGTAATCTGCCACATTACTTATTTAGGGCATGCAAAGTGAATCTACCTCTTCCTGGAAACACCAGGCTCCCTACCTGTGGGCTGCTTTAGAAATAGCCTAGGAGTTTCCCCAAAAAGATACATTGCAATCCTAATTTAGAACAGCTTCATTTGAGGTGTATCCACACTGACAGACATGGTTTATTTAGATCTGATTAAATAAGTGTATAGTTGGGCTCATGTCGTTACAGAGCACGACGCAGCACAAAATACCACGACTCCATCAGAAGGCTGAAAGAGAGATTTATTATAGCAACATGTTGCTTTTAAACTTTTTCAAGATGTTTACATTCACCCAACATACACATTCACTGTCCATTGGTTATAGGAAAGAAACAAAGTTCTCAGTGGGTGACCAAGTCATTCTGTGAGCCAGCTAGAGTCTGTGTATCTTAACTTTCTCACCGTCATCATGTCTCCATGGTGACAACCTTGGTGTCTTCCTCAGGAGAAATATGGGGCTTTCCTTTATCTTCAGGAGGCCTTTGCTGGCTCACAAGAACAGCACAGAATGTCTTTCCTACAGGGTCATCTTTGAGTATGGATGGTGTTCCATAAGAAAATCAGACAGAATAATGATACCTTGAAAAAATCACTAGCATTTTGGGGACCCTCCTAACACATGTCATTGCTTTATTCAAAATTTCTTTGAGCCCTGGAAGAATTATTGGACAGTTAAGAGAGGACTCTTTCCATGTTCAGTCACGGAGCCGACAGGAAGGGGCAGCTCTCTTAAAGAACTCTGAGAAATCCTGAATGAAGGAGGTGGCAGCTGCCTGAGGCAAAGCCCCTCATTTTCACTGCCATCAACAGCCATGTCTTGGTCTGGCAGTGCTGTTTCAATGCTGAGGGTCACAGAGTTTGTATCACATTGTGGACAGGCAGCAGGATGGCTGCCCAAGTGGGAATTTATTTATGTTTTTTTTTAAACAGCCATGACTTCTCCCGTCAACATCATATGATGCCAGACAGGCAGGCACATTCACAGCCAGTATTGCACACATGGAAATGCAGTCATGGTTGATAGCTTTGAATTCCTTATTTTTGGTCCCTCTTTTTTTGTGTGCTGTCTGCTCCACTCATCAGTAAGAGAGTTTTTTCCTTGTTGCTCTCTAAATTCTTCCTTGAAATTCTTTTTTATCTGCCATGCCTGTGAAACTGATACTGATTCTAATTTATTAATTAATCATTCTTTCTTGAAAGATTTCTTTCAGAGTCATTTGTTCTATGTCTGTGTGGAAAAAATTAGAGAGTCTATTCTTTGTATACAGTCATATCCTGTATAAGTGAATCAAGTTATGCATGCAAGGACAAGACAGGTTATACCAAAAGCAAAATACTGTATCTGCCTGAAGTTAGTGATGATGATGATGAGGAGTTTCTTGCATGTGTCCATGTTTTTTGAGCGCTCTGTGCAAAGTCACATTTACTCACTTTTTCTTCTTTATAGATCAGAACTATGCTCATATAATATATTCAAGTTAATTCTATCTTGTTGAGTTATTAACTGGCATATCATATGTCATGGTGCATTTGGTAGCAGAATAGACAGAGTTCTGTCAGCCTCCCAGAATTCTCTGAGTTAAAATATTGATACTGAGAGACAAGAACCCTGACAAGGTAAACTGTCATGTAATAAAATGATCTTGTTGTTTTTTCACCTTACTCTGAAAGTAGCTGAAGTGGTTTCAGAAATTCAGCATTGCTTTTCCTTGAGGCTTTAAGATAGGACATCTGGGTTTTATTGTGTAGTGATTTTACCACAGGAAGCCCTTATTATGCATTATTATACTAAACCTATCTTGTATTTTTTAAATTTTGCGCAAAAAAATTATTTTTAGATCCAAATATGTTTGCCTTGCTCAGAATGTAAAGCTGCATAGTGGCTTATTCAGTTACACTATAAGCAAACACATTTGTTCTGAATATTTTAATTCATTAGTTCAGAGCACATTTTGTATTAGTGTTGGGTTTGGGGTTTTTTGCAGTAATGCATTTCTTGTTTCAGACCAGATTATTCTTAATTACTTCTTTGCTTTTGTTTTGACAAGCCAGAAGTTGGCCAAGGAGTGGAACATTCTTCATATTATATTGTACTGATCCAAGATCTTCTGAGAGTTCAATGTTAATTTAGTAGCTCACATAGTTTTGCCTAAGAAGGTAGCTTATCTTGCTTTATTCCCAGTGCCCTGTTTGCTCCTCAGGAGTAAAAAGCACAGTGAAATTTGCAGTGTTTCCTGATGTTTATCAAGAGTTATTTTCTTTAAAATGGCAGCACCTAGTTGATAGCAGCAGTTGACTCAGCTCGCAGTGAAAGTATGTGATCTTTATCATGCAAACATTTCTGAGTGACCAAGGACCAACACTGTAGGTTTCCACGTGCCCTTTTTTGTCCATTTGGAAGCTGAAGGTGCTGGTTTGATACGAAGAAAGCTCCTTGTTTTCACACTCTAGAAACAATGTGTAGCAAGGAAAAATGCTCTCACAGTTCATGAGCAAACTTGCATTTGTGTGATTAATTTTCCCTACGTCAGCAGAGTCATGTTTTTTTTTGCCATTTCCCCTCTTTGACAGTCACAGTGTTTGACTAGGCTGCTGCATCTTCTGAACACACCTGGTTTTGTGCTGTCTTTCAGCTTCTGCCTTTACTTTTGTGCTTCCCAGGAATGAGGGGTGATGTGGTTGTGGATTGAGCAGCAGCCGAGTGGGCAGGGAGCAGGGGAGCCAGGGTGGGGAGCCAGGGTGGGGAGGTAGGACATGTACCTTCCAGCGGGTCCAGGTGGTCACCAGGGGCAGACACAGCCCTGGAGGGTAGGGCAGGGCCATGGGGATGGAGCCAGTCAGAGGCCAGGCTGGGGAATTTGCCCACAGGGTGTCCTGGCACAGGCATGGCTGAGCACAGCTGGGGTCAGCACTGAGGCCCAGCATTCAGCCAGGCTCCCAGGCTGCTGGCAGGCCTGGCACAGGCATGGCTGAGCTCAGGTCAGCACCGAGGCCCAGCATTCAGCCGAGCTCCCAGGCTGCTGGCAGGCCTGGCGCAGGCATGGCTGAGCACAGCTCGGGTCAGCATCAAGGCCCAGCATTCAGCCAGGCTCCCAGGCTGCTGGCAGGCCTGGCGCAGGCATGGCTGAGCACAGCTCGGGTCAGCATCAAGGCCCAGCATTCAGCCAGGCTCCCAGGCTGCTGGCAGGCCAGGGGGAAGCCCCACTTCTCCCAGGCCTTTTCCCACACAGCTCATCCCACAGCGCCCTGGGAGCGCAGCTGCACCCCGAGCTGGCCCTGCGCCCGCTGAGCACACCCGGGGCTCCCCTGGGCTGGGATGGGGAGCCAGCCTGAGGCAGAGGCAGCCAGCACGTCCTGGTGCAGCCCAGCTGGCTGCAGGGAGGCTGGGAAGCTGGAAAAGCAGATGTGTAAGTTTCAAATATGTGGCAATTTTACAGAAATCAACATGTTTTAGGAGGGCCAGAACAGAATTTAAAAATTGACCGGAGCTTTCTGTATTAATTAAAAGGGTAGCATCATTTGGTATGTCTCTCCAGGAATAGCTCCTCAACAGGGGATTTTTTGTCAAGAAAACCCCCTGATTTCCAATATAAATTTACTAACAAGTTCTATTTTTGTTTTAGAAACACGAGATCAGAAAAACATTTAGATCATATCAGTTACTGAGGATGCACGCTGACTGGGATATTTCAGGCGTCCTATTTATTTGCAAATGATCCCGACCTTTATTTTGAAGTAGCTTTCTGAAGTTAGCAAGTAAAGATCATTCAGATAAATAGGGCTTGGCTTTTTTTTGGCAGGTCCTAGCTGCAGATCCTACCCACACCTCTTCTCACTATTGGATGATGCAGCCAAATAATAAATCCTTTATTCCAAGTATACTTTTCCTTTATAGTTCACCAGACCCTTAAAGGTCTGACAAAAATCACTTGAATATATAATCAGGCTGTATACAGAAAAGTAATGCTGGGCAAAGTGAAATATTTTGCATACAGCACATTTGTTTTGTTCTACAGTTGGAGTTTTTTGGGGTTTTGGTGGTTTGTTTTGTTGTCTTCCAGTTTGTGTCATTACAAAACAACTAACTGCCTCAGGTTTGAGCCTTGTCACAAAGCACAGCTCTGAACTCCTGAGTTTTTACATCCAGTGGAATTCCAGGACCTTGCGTACCTGCCATCGGTGCCTGAGCAGTGTGGCTGTCCTTCTGTCCATCCTCTGGAGGCTGCAGCTCCTGGCTCAACACTGAGCTGACCCCCTTGGTGCACACCCTAGCCTCCTATGGAAACACAGGCTTGGAAACAAACCTGTTGCTCATCAGAGATAAAAAGAAGGAAAAAAGCCATCTGTACAAATTGTCAATTCTCTGCCTGTACCACATGGGTCTCCGTTGTCAGGGCCTGCCCATGCTTGTAGGGAGCAGGATCATTTTCCAAGGTTGGGACAGGAAACTGGGAAAGCTTCGCAGGCTTTCCCCATCGCCCTGGTGTGTGTCTTGCTCTCAGCAAAGTGTTGTCTCCTGCTGCTCCATCTGTGCAGTCCCTGGGCATGCTGCATATGGATGAGGAAAGGCATTCCCACATTCAAGCTGCAGCCTCGCTGACCCCGTGTAATTGATGTTCAGACACCTGGTCTGAGTCTCACGGCATCCTGAACACATGGGCCGAGACCCCAGGGTGCCATTCCGGGAGGAGAGCGGAGCTGCTGCCGGAGTGTCCTGGGCTGAGCCCCGGCGCAGGGAGTGGGCAGAAAGGAATGCCGCTCCCGCGCAGGGCTGGGAATAGCCGCTGGGGCCACGGAGCATGGGAAGCCTGCATATCTCCCCAAGCCAGCAGCCAGAGAAACAGTCTGCTGGAAACAGCCCAAACGTCTCCGCAGGGAGCTTAGCTTCAGTGACACTGGCTGAATGGGGAAATGTAAGCGTTTTTCTTGCAGTGTGGGGCTGAGGCTGCGTTTCCACCAGGTGCTTTGCAGGTTTGTGGTAAGAATAGGTGTGAAGAAGTCAGTGTGAAGTTGTCCAAATCTTCTGTCCTCAGTACGTGCCCAGGAGGTAGCCAGCACATCTGTTATCTCTTAACTCACTTAGGCATAGAGGCTGCTTCCTCTCTGGCTGTGTCCCTTACAGTAAACCGCAGAGTCCCAGGTGCATTCTCTGCCTTGTGGTCAGTTGGCACAGCCTGTCCATGTCCATAACAGTAATAGCCTCCTTAGTTTCCCAAACAGGGGAGCCCCTTAGAGACTGCCTCTGCTCCTTACATTATGCTGACTCCTGCACCATGGCCAAAACTGTCTTTGCAAGCAAAGCAAGTGAAAGCTTCCTAGCCCAAACTGCAGGCATTCAGGGGGCCATTCTGACAGCTAAATGGTACAGATGGTCTGTGCCATGGCTGTGGGGCACAGGGCTCCTTTACACATTATTATAGACCTGGAGCATGTGGGCCTCAGACTGACATAACTGGCTGGGAATCAGGGCCCACTCTCATTTCTCACATGCATCATTGTATTGGGGAGTTTTACCAGAGTAAGAACAGAGTAAAAGAACTGAGCAGCATTGTCACACATTTGAATAGGAAATTTGTGCTAAGGAAGACCCAAACCCTTCCTAATAGTTTTGTTTTAAGCTTTATGTGATGATTCATGGCATTTTCATACCCTATCTGTTGATATTTTGCTTCATATAAGCAAAATAAAGGACAAAAATAAGCATATAAGAAGCTGTGACTGGCAACAAGTCACAAGTCAAATTGCAAAAGCAGAGGTATCAAAAAACTATTTATTCATCCTCTGTGTCATGCCTAAGTGTTAGGAAAAGTGATCCTTCCCAACAAAAGGAAAGTGACTAGAATATTTAGCCATTGGCTACATACTTGTTTTCTGGTGGCTTATGTTGAACATCCCAGCTGCACCCTAATCTGTTCTGGAGTGTTAACACTGCAGCGCATCTTCTTCAACTGCCCCACTCTCCAGAGAGCTTTTCCAGGGAATACGTGAGGTGAGGGGCATGGCAAAAATGTGCTCTTTTGCCTTGTGGTTTTAGAATGCAGTCAAGAACAGGTGAGTGGTAGAAGGGAAGGGTTTTAATTGGCCTCATTTGATGTGAACTGGGCTTTGCCAGTTGTCAGTCACACAATGCCAGCTTCCAGTCTAGGTTTCTTTCTTACTTTTTCTATTCCACTTCCTTGCTACGGCAAGAGGTTTTTATTTCTTTGTGAATCACAGCCTTGCTGCCTTAGCTATTAGGCTATTAGTACTGCCTTAAAAAAAAATCTACTATAAGATCATCTGTTCAGCTTTTACCTTGGTCATAGAGAATAAGGACAGAATCGTGAGACTCCATTCCTTCAATAATCTAGAGATAAAAGGATAAGTACCCCTTTATTTTGAGTAAACAGACTTAATTAGACTCAAAAAGAGTGAAATATGGTACTGGTTTTACACAACAAGCCATCTATACCTGAATCCCTTAAAAGAAATTATTCTTTAAATAAACTTATATGGTTGATGGACTGGGAAAAATCCAGGAAAAAAGAAATTTCTCATTAACATTTTATGAACCTTTTCCCTCATTAATCCTTTATGCATTTATGTCATCAAAGCGGGACCCATACATCTTACCATCCATCCAATACATGATCTGCCCAACACTGTTGTTTATGTTTCTGTGTGAGGGGAAACTTTAAACTCTCCTTGTTGTTACTAGCTCATAACAATTGTTTTTGTGTCTTCAAGGGGATAATATAGTAGCCATTCTTCAAGAAAATGTTGCCTCTGCTTTTACAACTCTAATGTGTTGCTTGAGGTTCGTATTGTCCCTTGGGGACACAGTATCACACCGAGTCACAAGTGAGTAGATGGGTTATTAGTAAGGTAGCTTGAGGCTGTATCATAAATCACTTTGAGGATTGGGACTGTACTCCTGAATTTGTCTGAGTAAGGAATCCTGTGAGCCCTACAGCAACGTGCTTGCATGATCCTGTGCTGCTTCATGCTTTGAACCAACTGGTCTGTTCTTTTTCCAAGGAAAAACATACAGCAGTTACTATGAGCAAGTCACAGGCAGCCAGAAACATCATACTGGCACATTGGCAGCTCTTTGTGCATAGAATCCAGTTTCCATATAGAGGTAGATTCCATGAGGCTTGTCAGCTGCAGTGGAACTATAGCATCTCAAATTAGGGATGATGTAATTTTTACTACTTCTTCAAGGTATTTAATTTTCATTCAGCATGATTTCCATGTTAGTCATGTATCATTCACTGTCTTCAATAAAGTCAGTAACATGTGTAAACAAGGAGAGAGGAACTGAAGTACAGTCATCATGCGTTATAAATGAGGAGGAGTCTCAGATCCGCCCTGGACACGTGTTCTTAGACTTGAAGCTACTGATTTTTTGTTAGGCTCTAAAAAGAATGTTCCATTAAGATAAGGGCGCATAACTTCATAGAATAGCATAATTAATTTGGGGAGATTAAAGCTCATCCTCCTCAGAAAAAAAAAAAAGGATATAAAAATGCACTTCCCGAGTAGTTTCACTACTTACCCTGCAGACACAGTCCATGGAGAGATTACAGTGCTGCATGCAGCTGATGGGCAACCCCATCTGACTGTGCAGAAACTCCACAAACCCATGTAGGTACATACAGAAAAAATAGAATTTTTTTATTTAACAGAGGGACAGGGACCATGCTAAAATTATTTGACTGTCATCTAAAGATCTCCCAATGCTTGCGGCATTTCTGTAAATATTAATTTAGTCTTTTCTTTGAGGAAAGTCCTATTCCTCAGTAGCTAAGAAGCCAGGCCTCAGTCCATTTTTTGTCTTTTTGTGGTCAGATTGATCTGAAGTTGTTTCAGCTGCAGAAGTCTTGCTGTTTAATCTCAGAAATCCTACAGTATCTTCCTACTTCCAAGTTTGTCTACTGTCAGAAGTGGGTAGTTTTCCTAAGAAAGGACACAGGAAAGTGGTGAATTAAAATAAAAGTGCAAGGTGTTGCTTGGGTTTTTTTTTCCCTCTTGAGTAAAAGACTAAATCAGTTTTGCCGTAGCTTCAAGAAATTTCCTTTTTTTCTGACATTTCACAGCCAAAGTTTAGATAATTTTAGATAGTCCGGTTAGCCTTTGGTAGAGAGTCTTGTTAGTAGTTTCAGCTGTCCCAGCATCTTTCAAATGAGCAAAGAACACAAAAACTGCTCCAGAGCACAAGCAGGAAAGACTTCTGACCTTTTGATCTGATGATCTGTTCCCAAAATCTCTGCATGTCCAAAAGCAGCAAGACAAATACCAGAAGACTTGGAGAGTTGAGGCAAGGGGAAGCTCCGGCATTTCACAAACAGAAGAAGGGAGCGGCTCTCTGAGGAGCCCAGCTGCAGCACAGAGCTCACAACCAAGGCTGTGAGGGACCTGGAAGTGGGGTTTGCTGTGAACTTCTGTAGCTCTCCTTCAAGCATCAGACTGCCCATCAGCCTTCACAACAGAGAGCTGCACAGACTCTCTTAAAAACTGTCAGCCTTCCAATGCCTAAAGGAGGCATAAAAGATGAAGACAGACTTTACCAGGACTTGTAGTTATAGGATAAAGGGAATGGCATTAAAATGAAAGAGGTTAGGTATAGATTGGAAGAAATCCTTTACTGTGGTGGTGATGAGGCACTTCAATAGGTTGGCCAGAGCAGTTTTTGAAGCTCCGTTCCTGGAAGTCAACAAGATCAGGTGGAATGGGGCTTTGAGAAACCTGCTCCAGTGGAAGGTGTCTCTGCTCATGACAGGGGTGTTGGAACTAGATGATCTTTAAGGTCCCTTAAACCCAAGCCA
Organism: Melozone crissalis; assembly: GCF_028551555.1. NCBI lineage: Eukaryota > Metazoa > Chordata > Aves > Passeriformes > Passerellidae > Melozone > Melozone crissalis. The sequence goes on along the minus strand of NW_026535791.1, from coordinate 51,190,283 downwards.
TTCTATGGAAACATAACCCCAAGGAGAGATCCACGGTTAACTAATTAGGGAGCATGAGCAAGCCAGGACTTGCTGTCTGTGCTCCCTGTGGTGTTGGTCTTGCTGCAGTCATGGTGCAGGTTAATCACAGAATCAGTGAGGTTGGAGAAGACCTCTGAGATCATTGAGTCCAACCTATGCCTGAGCACCACCATGTCAACCAGTCCATGGCACTCAGTGCCACATCCAGTCTTTCCTTAAACAACTCCAGGGACAGTGACTCCACCACCTCCCTGGGCAGCCCATTCCAATGTATCATCAACCTTTCTGTGAAGAGCTTCTTTCTAATGTCCAACCAAATCTGCCCAGTGTAAGACTGTGTCCTCTTATCCTGTCACTTGTTGCCTGGGAGAAAAGGTCGACTTCCACCTGGCTACAGCCTCCTTTCAGGTGGTTGTAGAGACTGGTAAGGTCCTTGCTGAGTCTTCTCCGGGCTAAATAACCCCAGCTCCCTCAGCTGCTCCTCACAGGATTTGTGCTCCAGCAGCTTCACCAGCCTTGTTGCCTTTCTCTGGATGCACTCCAGCACCTCAAGGTTCTTCCTGAATGGAGGAGCCCAGAACTGGACACAAGACTCAATGTGTGGCCCTCACCAGTCCTGAATACAAGAGGACAATCACTGCTCTGGTCCTGCTGGCCACACTATTGCTGAGACAGGCCAGGCTGCCACTGGCCTTCCTGGCCACGTGGGGACACACCAGCTCACGTTCATCAGGCTGTTGACCATCACCCCCAGGTCCTTTTCTGCTGGGCTGCTTTCCAACCACTCTGCCCCCAGTCTGTAGCTCTGTCTGGGGTTGTTGTGACCAAAGTGCAGCACCCAGGCCTTGTTGCTGGGCTCAGCCCATTGATCCAGCATGTCCAGGTCCCTCTGCAGAACCTTCCTACCCTCCAGCAGATCAACACTCCCATCCAGCTTGGTGTTATCCTCAGATCTGCTGGTTTGTGAGTCATGCCCCAGTCTGCATGAGGGAGAAGCTGTGCATTGCCTGGCCCAGCATACAGGGGAGAGGGAACTCATTCTCCCTGTTGGTCTGTAAGCAGGTTAACCATTTTCTCCTCCTTAGCATTCAGTACACACATCTCTGCCGTGGTTGCATTATATTAACTGTAACATCTCTAGCTTAATAATAACAGGGAAAGAAATGTATCAGAGTGGCATTGCCACCAGTACAGGTTACTGAGCTGGCTACATCGCTAATATGAGTTACTTTCAGCAAGCTGGATGTTTCTGCAGCAAGAGCTTTCTGAATTAAGTCCTCTAGGAGATTTTACAAATGCACTGCAACTTTTGCTGTTCAGGCCAGACACAGAACCTAAGGCGCCCCACTTGAAACTCATTTTTTAAATCTCTGTGCTGTATTGCTGTGTTGCGTTAAACATGCCCCAAAAGGTCACATTCCAAACAGTATATATTGAGCATGATTTGTAAAGAATTAGTGGTGTGAGATCTCAGTATATTGTTACATGGATTCTATCTAGTTATTAAGGACATGTGACCAGTTGCTTTAAGTCTAAATAATTAAAGCTGAAAAACACAATACTTCCCCGGCTCCACTGTTTTTTAATAATTAACTTCAGTGTTATGAGAGCCATTTCGTGCCACCAGCTTTTAAGCAGAACAGCATGATGTCTTCAACAGAAAATTCCAATTTTTGTGTGTGCTATCAGATGGTCTAAAATTTTCAGTCAGGTTTTAAAGTGCAACATGTTTGTAGAAACCCCCTTTAAATCAGTGGGTTTAAGCACTCTTTGGGGCAGGCTCTGAGCATTTGACCTTTTCTGTTAGTTGCTGCAGGATGCAACAGAACACAATAGGATTGACTGGATTTAGTTTTCAGGGTAACAATTAATAGAAATTCTTCCAGTGTGTGCTGACAGTGAGATTTCATGTTAATCGTTACTGAAGTTCTGCTTTTCAAGCCTCCCCCAGGTAATAATGAGTGACTTAACATCACACACATCTTTAGGCTTTCCTGGTTTTGTAGCTATATGTCCTGTGTATGTCCTATCTCTCTGTCTGTGCTGATAAACATATTCCTTCCTTTAAGGAGGTTCAAGTTTTAATTTCTAAGAACCAGAAGTTGAAAATGGGATCCTGGAAAAGTGAGTCAGAACATGTCACCAGACTGGTCACCTACATTTGTTACCAACCAATGAAGTTATGTATGGGGTGAAGTTATGTGAGCAGAGAATGTCTTATGACATCCCCCCCGACATTACACCCGTGTGAGACCTACAGAACTAACTGTAAGTCTGTCCTCTCTCATCTTCTGCAGTCCTTGCTTATCATCAGCTGAAAGTACAGGCTCAGTTTGATAGAGAAAACTTGATTCATGTGGCATATTGGTGTGAAGAAATATAAGGACTATATAAAGCAAGACTGATATTTACAAAGTAGGCTGTGAGAATGTCCTGAGTTTAATTCATGTTTGAATTACAGTGCCAGTTTTGGAGAAACATCTCATCTGTATTTTTTGTGGTTTTAAGTGCCAAAGAGCCTACCACAGCCCCTACTAGATTTTTTCAGTAGTTGATTACTCTTAAAATAATCACAGATTGATTTAACCACATTGATCTAGCCTTAGAATCAATCTCTGAGCTTTTGTTTTACCTTTGCAAAGTAGATGAAAGAGCTTAATGTTACAAGTTTATTCGTTTCATTATGTCATTATATAGGTACTATGCATATATAAATTAACATCATTTTTAAATCATAGCCAATGAAGGAAAAATAATATTTCCCTTCTCATTTCTTGCATACCTTCCATAAAACCCACAGACCAGGTTATCCTGTCACTGATGCTGTCCAATTCTCCTAGGGATAGTTATTGGATTTTGTAGATAAAACTGAAAGGGAAGTGTGGCCCTTTATGTATGTTGGCAGGCAAAGAGCATCAGAAGCATTTTTGCTTTCGGGATAATTGCAAAATTGTTTCCTTCTTTTTTGTCATCCACCCATGATGCCATCTAATTTGATGTTCCTTGGCTGCTAGCTGTTAGCCTCATTAACCTTACTCGATAGAGTGTTCCAACATTTATGAATCTCATGTGAAAAATGATTCCTGATGGCTGGAATTTGTTTTTCTTTAATTTCTACCTTTGCCCTCTTGTCCTATTATGCATACTAGGCTGAAAATAGTAACTTGAGATTGGTGTGCCTACTTCTTACAGTGTAATGAATTCCAGTTAACACTCTTGCTTTTTCTTTCTTTTAAGATAGTCATGGTAATTTAAAATTATTTAACCAGCAGTCCTCCTTATTTTCACTTAGGTCTCTTATGTTTTTACATTTAGTAATAATTCTTCTGTGAAAGGAAAGGAGGAAATTCAGATGTGTATCATTTGTCACTTGGCCTATTTCTACAAATGTGATTTTACCCTGATGTTAACTTTATTGTCTTCCTTGGCACGTGGAGTAGGGCCAATGCAATATTCCTGTGGGCATCAAGACTTGACATTTGTGAGGCTAAAACTTCATCAGTTCTGCATTTTCACTCTGCAGAGTGGCAAAACCTCAATTCTTAAATCTAAGCGCATTTCAGCTAGCTGTGATGATCATTGCCAAATTTGCAGTTGTGGAGAGTGGGAATTTAATCTCTGTTCACAAATAAAAGGGGTTTTTTTCCCATTTTTTGGGGTCATACAGAGACTCTTGTATACTTGCATTCTGCACTGGTAGCAACAGATCTTCCCATCCAGCACAGGTCATCATTAAAAGTACCATCACAAAGGCAGTTTATTTTTATTGCATTTTCTTTAAAATCCTGACATTATTAAAAAGGTTCAATGTAGGTCTCTTAAGGGCTACTAATACACATTAGGATTGGTCCATAATGCAGCATCTTAATATGGATGCAAATTCATTTGAAATTCTGAGCAATTTTGGGACAGAGTGCATTGTATTCCAGGAAGCCTGTAATATAATACAAGACTTATCAGAAAGGCTACCACACTGTTTCAATTAGCTTAAAGATTATGTTAAGTCCTTTAAGTTCAGCTGGTCGGGAGCTTGGTGGCTTTTTTCTTTTCTTTCTATTGTTTACTTTGTTGTTTCCTAATACAGGCTTCACAGGGTGAAGAGAGAAACAAACTGTGACACTTGATATCTAGGAAAAAAAGGTCATTCCACTGACAAGAGAATTGTTTACAATTGTTTACAAACAATTCTCCCCTGTCAGACTTTTAAATTAAGTTTATAAAGGATGAATAGAAAGAGGAGATTGTATGTTACCTAAGAGGGGTGTTAGGGATGAAATAATGCAAAGAAACACTCACAGGGTACTTAGAAAGTGCAGCTGTTCATGGCCTGAAGGGATGAAATTGTGGTTACCATTCACTGGCAAGTATTATATTGTAAAGTTCATCCCTGCGTACAATTACTTTTAGGGCTGTTTCCTTTTTGAGTTTAAAATCTTCCAAATCAAGAGTCTGTTTGATGGTCTCTGTCTCATAAGAATATCAGGCAACTTAGTGTTCTCATCTTTGAAAATGGTTACTTCAGCATGTATTGAAACATCCACACCACTCATGAAGAAGCACACAGAAAAGGCAGTTTTGGCTTTACTGGCTATTAAAAACCTATTCAAAAGTGTCCACCTTTTGGCTCAGGCCCTATTCTTTGTATAGAGAAGGTATTTTCTGAAAGGTTATCGTGCCTTGGACAAAGTTGGTGGATTAATCACACTGGAAGTTTGGCCTATCTATACAATCTTGTATAATGTATGTCATTCATCCTACATGGAAAAATAATCCCTTCTGTGAATGCCTTTAACTATATTCTAAAGACTCACAAAATTTACTTTCAAAGTCTACTTTTAGGGAAAAAAACTGGGGTTCTTTTAGCAAATTAAAAAATACTGTGCAGATAGATAACTCCAAATGAGGTCTTCTTTTCCAAAAATAACCAGAGGTCAGTTTTGCTGGAAAGAAGGTTATGTTACCAAAGTTAAGCATTTACTGAGTCAAGCATTCCAATGCCAGGTTCTTCTGGGAGGTATCCTAAGAAACAGAAGCCTTCCCTGAAGTACTATAAATTCAGCATGATGAAATAATAATAGGATCTTCTGGAAACTCAATTTTAGAAAGTTATTTCACACTTAAGACAGTAAAATGTGTCTTCTCAAGTAAATTGAGACTTCCTCAGGCATGCATTTCTTCCTCCTTGCATTTCCTTTCATGCTTCTGAATGCATACCATACATCCATCACTCCTTTTGCTAGCTGCTAATCTAAGAATTTCTCCACATTGTCAGGAAAAAAGAAACTCTATACCTGAAAATCTTCTTGCCTACTTGTTGATATAAATTGTTGACTTGATAAACTCATTAAAGCAAGCTTTTCTCCTTCATAATGGTCCAAGTATTGAGGAGAGTAAATGTGCAATGTGAGATGCTTCAGAGAAGTCAGGTTTCAGAAGGGCTTGGCTTCCCTTCACCCTGCTTTGTCTGGACAGGCCCTGCAGTAGGTCTGGGCCGGCCCTGGGGGAGGAGGTGTCTGCCAGGCACAGCTGAGCCTGTTCCATGGTGCATGGGTGTCTAGACAGGCACAGCAGGAACTGTTTCTCCTCTGGAGATGTCTCTGTCTCTTCCCTAGTTGCACAGTCAGCCATAAGTGTCAAACAGACCCTTCTGAGATGCTTCAGCAGCACACCTCATCTTCCAGGAGTCCATGGCCTTTTGTCAATTAGAAAACACTGCTGGCTTGTGCATGGTGACATGGGCTCAAGGCTTTGCCTCCGAGCAGGGTAAATCCCCAGACACTTTTTTATGGCTCTGAGGTTTCTGTTTGTCATACCCCTGCAGGGCACAGCTTGGCTGTGCTTCACTGCAACCACACACCCATAGCAAGAGGTGACTTCTGCCTTCTCAAGTCCATCCTTGGGGCAAGTCCAGGGAGGAAGGCTACTGTTGTCATTACATTGCAAAAGTTTCATACTATTGTCTCCTTATTGCAAGAGTTGCATACCTCCCTGATGTTTCTTGTAGGCATCTCCTCTAGGCACTGCCTCTTCCTTCTTCCCACAGCAAACAACAGACTCCAGTTCCCCTCAACCACCCAATCTATCTTTTATAGCACTCTTCCTATTGGCTACAGCTGTGGCCTGTTAAAGTCAGGCCTGCTCCTAATCTTTAATAATTAACCCAGCTGCAACTCTTTAGGGGTAAGATTACTTTCTATACTACCTTTATTTACTTATATTCTATCCCCCTACAGGCTGCTGCTGGCAGTGATCAGCTCTGCCACAGCCTCTGCTGAGGAGGCTTTGCCTGGTGCCAGGGACATAGGGGTTCCCTAAGAGATATGACACCCCTGCTCTGCATGCCACAGGGATCCAGGGCCAAGTGTAGGAGGGACCATGCTTGCTGGAGCGAGATGCACTGTGTGTTTGCTACCTGGCTCAGCACCCCAGTCAGCAGGGAAGTGCCTCTGCACAAAGGAACACTTGGGAGGATAAATACAGTGTGGTCCTTTAATAATTTTTAAGCTTGAGTGCATTTCAACGCAGTGGCTTTTTGATAAAGAAAGACCAGGAGACAGGGAGATGAAAGAAATCTAGTGAAAAAAGAAAACCCAGTGAGAAAATGAATTATAAAAAAGCAGCAACAGAAGGAATAATAGTGCTTTGTTTATTCTTTCCCTTTTAGCTTTGTGGGCATATAATAGATTTCCACTTCTTGCTCCTACTTTCTATTTTCTCTACCACCCACAGTGTCCTTTCATTGCCTCTCCAAAGAGGCCCAAGAGTGCAGCCACCCTGCACAGACTAACCTGGACTCAAAGGGCAGCCTGATGTTGTAGCCTGAAGCCAGTTGCTATTTGTATAGCAACATGACTTTGCAGGAAAAGAGTTCAGTCATGCTCGATTTTGCTTCTGGTGTTGCAAAAGCAGTACATCAGTGATGGAGTTGTGCAGATTGGATGGAACTAATTATATTAAGTTCCTCCATTAGAACTTGTAAGAGTGTTGCATGCAGAAGAGCGGGCTTTTTTGACAAGAAGTTGAATTGTATGAGGCTTCATGGAGCATTTATTTTTTATCCTTATGAGCTCAGGTCACCTTCTTCCATGAGAAAAACAAGAAAAGGAAATATTTACCAAATTTCCTGTAGAATTTCCTCCCCCTTTCTTCAGGCATTTTTCTTTCTCAGCCTGGAAGAAACCAGCTGCACGGGTAGCATGAAATGTGCCAAGAACCCAATTTCATCTTTCTCCCTGGCTGACTGTGTTCTCTGTGACTACCTTTAGTAGTTTAAGTAAGAAAAATCTTAGAATTGTTAAGGTTGAAAAAACCTTTTAAGATCAAGTCCTACTGCCAGCCTAGCTCTATCACCATGTTCACCATTAAACTGTGTGCTCCTCTGTAGGATGAAAGCTTTTCATCTTAAAGGTCTGAGGACTCCAGCCTTTAACTCTTAGTTTGGATGAGAGGCAATTCCTTTTCCCAGATATTGTATTTTCCAGATACACAGCAAGTGCTTCTAAAATCTGATACTGTAGAAAGCTGAATAACTTATCAAGGCTTTTTATAATTTGAAGGAATATGACAGAACACTCATGTTCACAGAATTTGGTCCAGCTTATTCTCAATCTTAAATTTTACTGAGACCACCAAAACACTACTGGCCAGGGCAGACAGTTATCTTTTTTCTCATCACTAATGATGACAACTGGGTTCCTAGTGTCACAGCACTGTTATTTATTTTCCCTGATGGGGCTTCATCATGCTTTTAATGAACATTAGTTAAAAACAACTGCTAGACAAATTCCTCTGGAAAATTCCAATTACAACAAGTATAGAGATAAGAGATAAGTTTAAAGCTAGTTTGCATACTTCTGCTTAAGAAAAGGCAGCAGCACGGAAGTTAGTTTATGTGACTATTTTTAGTGCAGTCAGAAGATTCAGAGTAGCTGTCAAATGATTTAATTTTTTTATGTGCTCCTTTTAGCACATATTTTAGGTTTACTAGTTCTGTTTCCCGCAAGTCAACATTTTTTTTTCTCCAACTTAGTCTTGATGTTACAATTACCTCATTTTTATGCTGCTTATAGCAATTGAATACTCTAAATGACCTTCTTTATTGTTATGGTACTTCCACACACAGGTGTCAGGAGGAACACTGATGAATCTTTTCCCTTCATGGGCTGACACAAGTGACAGAGCTCCAGATGTGTGATACCAAAGCTCAGTCTATGGACAGGCTCTTCTGGCCTCTGCTTCCCGACTTGGGCTGCATTAAGGAGCCAAATGTTTGTAACTTTTGTTTTTCAGTCCATTTTCTTTTTTACTTCAGTTTCTCGTGTGATTCTCAGACCCTGTTTTATAAAACAGCCCTGTGGGCACACTGCTTGAAGGCAGAGCATGGGGACCAGCCAGAGACAGCAGCTTCCAGCTCAGCTCACCAGAGTCTCCCTGTGCACGAAGGAGAATCAGAAGTACCCATTTCTGTTGCTGCCTGCTAGCATGGGTGCACTGCAGAGGAGCCTGTAGGATACCTGCAGCTCTGACTAAGGAGGCTGGAGCTAGGGCATTAGGGGAATTAGGGGAGTAAGTGTGTGTAACAGGAAGATGAAAGAAGTGATTGCACAGCTTTGAATTCATCAATTCAAGCTTGTCTGTAAATTCAAGGAATAGATACACCCATCTGTAAAGGCAAGAGCTGTTGCCATCATCAAGCAAGTCAGGGAACACCCCTATGTAATATTAATTCAACACTAAAGTTCAGTTTCTTTCAGTTCAATAGCTCCTCTTTTTGTTTTTTTTTTACTTGGATGTAACTCAACTCCCTGTTTCTTAAATTGCTTTCTATCTCTCGCCAAGTTAGAGAGGCAAAAAAACAGGAAGAATGGAAGGAACCATTCTTCCCATTATTAAATTAGAAAACCAAGTCCCAGAAACCTTTCTCCAGTCTTTTTTTTTTTTTTTTCTAATTTTTGAATTCACTGCAATTACAGAGAAGACTTTTAGCTTTGCTGATTTTGAGAAGTGGAAGAAAATGATGCTATGTCCCTATATAGCCCTAGTGTTTACATTTACCAAGTAAAGAATGATAAATATGCTCATTTTGTCCTAACAAGATAAGTGGTAATAGTGCTGTTCTCTAGTCCAGGCAACCCACAATTATTTGATATTCAGCCACTCTGCAAAGTTCATTTTGCTGCCGGCTATTCACCAAGGATCAGTCACAAAGATAACAGAGGCTTGGGAGTTCTCAGGAATATTCTCTCTTTTGCAAATGAGTGAGTAAGTGAAGAATGTTTTTCTTTTCTGCATTGCTAGCCAAGAACTTTCTCCACATGCTTGTGGGACCTCTTGTTTTCCTCATGCAGTAGGTATTGCCATGTCCCAGAGAAAGACATTTAATGCCAGCAGAAAAAAAAATCAGTGCAGAAAAGCATTTTAATGAAACAAGACACAAGCCCTCTACAGAAAGTCTGTAACCTCGATGAGATCAGATAGCAAAGTGATACCAAAACTGCTTTTGGTATTCCACTGATGCTTCTCCACTTTTGGCTGTTGATCTGATGCACAAGGCTGTGCTGCAGGAGTAACATTGGCAGGCTCCAGCTGTGCTTGGGAAACAGCTGGAACAGCCTTGCTGGTCTTCATTGCCTGCAGCCCTGTCAGTGCAACCTGCAGCCTTATCAGATCTCCCCAGCAGAGCAGAGCTGGGCAAGCTCCCTGAGGCAGAGAAGTCTCAGCACAGGCGCCTTGAGTCTGTGTGGAGGCATGGATAAGAAAGTTGCTTGACCTTTCTACCACTACTATTTTCCTGAAGGTGTGGGCAACTTCTAATCTAAAAGAAAGGAAACTACATTTCAAAGATATTTAACAAATTTAATGGAAAAATATCTGAAAAACAAATTTTTCCTACTCAGAAAGATTAATAACTCAAGTGATCTATCATTTTGATATTGAAGATTTTTACACTTCATTTTTACATAGAAAGCATGGTGCAGTCATATAAATTTTTCTGACTGTATAGATCTAAACCATAGTCAAAGCTGGGAAAAACCCAAGTTTACATTTTTGTTTGTATTCAAAAAAAATCAGAAATTAACACCAGGTTAAGTAAACTGTCCCAGCTTTGCTTAGATATGTTTTGATATTGTTGTTGCTATGTCCTACCATAAACAATTAATTTTTGCTATTTTTGAGTCCAAGTATTAGAAAAAATATAAAAGCAGAAAGCATATAAATGCACTTACAGGCACTATATTGAACTTTCAGCCTACAAATTACTAGAAGAATTGTAATGAACTATTAAAAACCAGCAAAAATAGAAGTGTTTGGTAGTACTGATCTTGATCAGTTCCTCAGTTTGCAGCAAGGGATATTTAGATGGGATGGACATCTGCCCTGCAGCAGGCAGATACAAAGGATATTTGTGTTTGTCCTGAGCTTTGGGATTGAATCATGCCACAAAACACATGCTACAGATGCTGTGCTATGGAAACAGAGCTTCTTTAGAGTGAAATAAAGTGACTGACATACTAACACAGTTTCAACACCGCAAATTAGTACTAATCAATGCTTTGGGAGCTGCTGTTGAAATATGGGCAAGGAGGATGCTTTTATGAAGGCTGGGTCCAGGCTGCAGACATGGGGTGAGGTGCATTGGGTTGGTGGGGGTCAGTAACAGTTTGGCTCACAGTCTCTTCAACTCCTGTGGCAAGTCAAGCAGTCTTTGCCCAGTTTTTTGAAAACTGTTGAAGTAGCATCCTTACTTCAGCCAGGTCTGCAGTCCAGCCATCAGCAGATCACATACACACATTTTGCTGACAAAAGCCTCTTATACATAAAGCTGGAAGGGTAAAGCCTGTGCTGTTCCTGATTTGTATTTCTTGCACAGAGGCACTCCACTGGCAGCAGTGATGTGACAGGGTGATTGCAATACCAGCCTTCCCTGGCCAAGCTGTCCAGGTGATAAATGACACTTCAACACATCCACTGTGTGCAAGACAGCTGTGCCTCTAGATTTGATACCTACTTGTGTGCATTGACTCTTTAGAGGTCTGTGTTATCTTTGAGCTGAGATCATTCAGGAAGACAGATGTCTACCCCAACAGGGAATTCAGCGTGAGGGAAACCTCTCTGGCAAGAAGCAGTATAGGTCAGAATCAATTTTAGCTTTGCTTACGAAAGGAAAACAACCCATCCTGCAGAACCAAACAAACTGCACCAGTTTAAGCCTCCACCCAGAAATCTGGCAATCTAAATTACGCTCTCTTATTGAGCCGTACTTCCCTCCTCAGGAACAATGAATCAAACAAAATAAATAAATCTTTACACTTCCCTGTTCTTTCCACCTCCCAATTAATCAGACGTCATTTTGGAAAACCTAAGCATTCCACATTAGGAGGCAAAGCTGCCATCCCATCCCAGAGCGTGCTCGCGGCGTCATATCGACCTGCAGGAGCAGGGCACGGGGCTGGTGTGGCTTCTTGTTCCCAGTCCTGGGGAGCGGGGAGCCCAAGCCTCCCGGGGCGAGCGGCCCGCGTGTGTCCGGCCGTGCTGGGCTGCGCCGTGCCGCGCCGTGCTGCACCGTGCCGGGCCGTGCTGCACCGTGCCGAGCCGTGCTGCGCCGTGAGGGGCTGCACTGTGCTGGGCTGCACCGTGCCGGGCCGTGCTGCGCCGTGCCGGGCCGGGCTACACCGTGAGGGGCTGTACCGTGCTGGGCTGCGCCGTGCCGGGCCGTTCTGCATCGTGAGGGGCTGTACCGTGCTGGGCTGCACCGTGAGATGCTGTACCGTGCGGGACTGTACCGTGCTGGGCTGCACCGTGCCGGGCCGGGTTGCACCGTGCCGGGCCAAACCGTGCCGGGCCGTGCTGCACCGTGCTGGGCCGGGCTGCACCGTGCCGTGCTGCGCCGTGCCGGGCTGCACCGCGGCCCTTGCCGGCATCGCTGCTGTTATTGACGCCGCTGCTGGCGCTGCTGTCCCGGGAGCGGTGCCCGCCGCTCCCGCCGCCCCTTCCCGCCCGCTCCCTTCCCCGGTGGCAGCAGCAGCCCCGCCGCGCTCCCGGCGCTTTACAGAAAGTGCAGCGGTGCGGGGATGCACGGCCACTGCGGAGCCCCAGCCGCGCAGAACGGACTGACCCAACTAAATGATTTTTTCTTTCCTAAGAAAGAAAGAAAAGAAGAAATCATCTCTTAGGAATATTTTTCCACACATAGACACATTTTTTCCAATTCTTGGGACAAGAGCAATTTATTTGGGCCATTATTTACCCCAGAATACCTATCCTTATAGATATTATATTGAACTTTCAGCCTACCAATTACTAGAAGAATTGTAATGAGCTATTGAAAACATACCTACCCAATTCTTTGCAAATATGTTTTGGCATACTGTTTTCTACACTCTTTAAATTAATAGGTTTTAACACCCAGGTCCAAAATGCTAGAAAATAGATGTTCAATTAAACCTGATAAAGCCTGGTCCATTATTCCCTTCCCTCATAGGCAGATGCCAAGAGATGATGTTTCTTTTCTAGGCTGTGGAGAAGACTTGTTGTCCATAGAAGTCCTTGAGAAAGAGCTGCTTTTCAGATCATCTGCTTTCTTTGGAGAAAGTGACTGATTTTGTCCAAGCTCCTGTGGTTGCATGAGCAGCTTTGAGTTCTGACATGCCTGGTTAGCATTTCCAAGATAGGAGATTCTAAAGTTACTGGGCTTTGAGTTCTTATGCTGTGCTCTCAGCTTTACACAAGATCCAGAGGTGAGGAATTACCACCAAATAGATCAAGTTTCTAGCCTGAAAGCAAGTTGTGAAATTGCTGCAGATGGCCTGCCAGTACAGGATTTCTGGTACCGTTTCACAGAGCATCAGATAGTCCCAATAAGTTTCAGATAAGTACTCTGCATTTTGGATGCTTATCTTTAACTTCTGATCTTTTGAAATTTGCCCCAATGCATTTCAAGTCTGTCCAATAAACAGGTCTTCCTCTAAATTAGATTATTAAAATTGTTTTGTGTCTTTTCAGTGAATCCATGTGTTCATTTATGGTCCCAAGGGAAGACTAAATTAACCCTGCTGCCATTTATTGAAGTATTACCAAATGACACTGTTTATACTAGATTTAGCTGTAAATCCCTACTTTCAGGGGCAGTGTGTCCCAGAATAGTGCAAAAAGGATGCTTTTCTGTCTATTTTTGAGGCATGAATAACATTAGAGAGAGATATCTTTCCTTTAGAATCTCAGAGGATAAGAAGTTTGCAGACTGAAATAATCTAAAGGTATTTCTTTAAATGTCTTTTCAAAAGGGTAAAGGATAGCAAATCAAAAATATTTTCTTTTAAAAAGTTTTTTATCGTTGTAGGTTCTGTAGCTCTTCATTACCTACAGCATTCCCATCTCCACCACCAACAACCTTCCCACCCTTTTTCTGGTAGTTCCCTGAAACCTAGAGGTCTCTCTTTTCTATGACTTCCTTCCTCCAGATTCTCCCTTCACATTTCAGTGATGTAAAACAGCCAAGATAAGAAATAGCTGTCTCTTCCCAGGAGGAGGCTGACGGATGTGCAATTCAGAAGAACAATTCCGTTTTCCCTCCTGTGTTCCTGGGATGGGGGGTGGTGGGGAGTGGGGGAAGCGAGAAGTTAACCTCACTTTTGCCAGCTATGCCAGCTGTTGCCAGCACAATAGACACAGCAAAGTACATCAGCATTGTACTGCTCTCTTCCTGAAAGAACAGAATAGTTTAAAAAAGACGAGATATGGAACAGAGGTGGCTAATAACTTGTATGTTTGGTCAAAGTACAAAACCAGATAATTCTTCGTGTAGTGTTTCCTATTGCTCTTTAAGCATCTGGCATAAACTGTTGTCTTCAGTCATGTTTCATGTAGGTCCCTTGTTGCTAGAAAGAGATCACTGGAGAGTTAGACTGTTACCATGGGGGGATAATAGTTACATTTGTTGTGGTTTTTCACAAAGAAAAGCATACTGGGCTGTGGGACTGTAAGAGTTAAAGAAGTATATTTGTGTGGAGGATGAGGGGTTTGTTACTGTGAGGTTTTAAGAGTAGCTTTATACATTATTTTATATTATTGATGTGGGTTAATGAGGAAAACACAAGAAATCATGTTTTCTTACTTACCTAAATATGATAAAAACAGCAAAAGCAGAAAAAACTTACTTGCTTGGGATCCTAATTCACATTGTTGCAGGAATTCACAGGCAAGAACATCACAATTTATGATGGTAAGGAAGTTCTTCAGTAAGCAAGAGGAGCCTGGGTTTCCATGATTAAGGGATACAGTTGGATTTAGTGGGACAAGAGAGTTAAGGCCAACTGGGTATTTGCAGTGGGAGATTTTTTGGGGATGAGTAAGAAAAAGCAAGGCATTGAAATGTCACAAGAATTTATGAGAAATGTGTTACTATAGATACCCTTTATCTTTCCCAGTAAATAGGAGAAGAGAAATCCATAAAGGGTCTTCATTATTACCATGTTAAAATCTTCAAAGATTCTTTTTGTCATGCCCATATTTTCAGTACCTTGCCTTGCTGCATCAGTGGTGACCTAGACTCAAAATCTGGCTTGTGTGTAATAAAGAAGCACAGGAGCACCACAGGAACAAGCGCTCCCCTAAGGTACTGAAGCCAGTGTTCTGTGTAGCAGTGGGCACCAGGAATCACTAATGCCACAAAATAAGGCTTAATGTTAGTGTGACTGTAACCTACTTTAGAGAGTTAAACAAATGATCTGGTGACCTAAGTGTTGTACAGAGAGAAGGAAAGAGCATGTCAATGATTAAGGAAGGTAATGGGCAGCAGTCACAAAGGTCCAGGGAAACTGAAATATTATGCTTGAATTATCAGAACAGCAGAATAAAATGTTCATTAATAGACACTGTGTGAATGGTGTAGCACCCTGAGAACAGTAGAGAAATGGTCCAGCTGTGCTAAAAGATTGTACTTGAGCAGCATCAATAAAACTGAAACCAAGTTAGCAACTTATCTGGGATCTCCGGCTACTGAGAAGCTTTTGGCTGACTGGAACCCAATGCATCCGGAAAAACAGAAAAGACAAGAAACCAGAAGAAAAGATATTGCATTTCACACCTGGAAAATTAATTACACTTGTATGTGTGTAAGTACACTCTAAGGAAATAAAGTGGATAAGGTTTGGAGGGTTTGGAGTAACTGCCCCCAAGACTTGTTTTACCAGCTTTCCAATTCAGTAAAACAGATCCCAGCATCTGGTGACTAGAGAAACTCTCTTCTTACCTTTCAAGATACAAAAGGGAAGACTACAAATTAAGTGGCATAAGCAGAGAATGGGAATTTTTTTTGAGATTATTGCTTAGCTTGTTAGATGGAAAAATGGAGTTCTAGTTATGCAGCTTGCAGGCACCAAACAGAACTTAGCCCCTCAAGTGCTTGGTGAGATTCATCTCTGTGAACAACAGATGTTGCCGACAGAGTGTGACCAGACTCAAGACCTCATTACTGATCCAGCATGTGTCAGTACATTGCCTTTTCATGAAGAAGACCTGCCTTTTAAAAATCAAGTGGAATAATTTCTTAGACATTGGAAAAATAGAACACAGAAGAAAGGATCTAGTGAACAGGTAGCAATGAAACTGTTTTGCCAGGTTTTCAGCTGGTGAAGCATTGAGTTTATAAGAGTACACGGTGAATGATTGATTCTTCCAGGAGGGGATCTCTAGTAGAGTCCTTCTAGAAGCTTAATGTGTTTGAGATCTATTCTGCTCACAAAATATAGTGTAGATACTGACTTCTCCATGATCACAGAAAAGAAAGACAAGACAAATATGTGATCTTTCTTTACCTTGTGATGCCTGAAAATGAAGCTGTGGTTTTTGTGGTAGAGCAAAGGGTCCCTGGAGAAGAGTCTTTATGGTGCTTGAGCCATACATTGAGTAATGATTCACTAGAGCTTTGATTCCTCAATCTGCATGGGGAGAACTGTTTTCCTCTACTTGCTTTGAAGTTTAGCAGAGTCTTGCATCTTATGTCAGAGGAAGGCCACTGGGCTTTTGTGTTTCAGATCTTAGAGAAGCCAGACCAGTGCCACAAGAAGATGGTACCTACTCAAGAGACCAACAGTCTCATTACTGATCTTTAATCTGAAGATCTGTTCTGAACAGAGGCATGAGATGCAGTCCGTGAGGTTCTAAGGAGGCAAGCAAGGACACAGAGCTTGGATTCATGGTCATTGTTGTTGTTTTATTGAACATGAACATTGCAGACCCAGGTTATTTCACACCATTGCTGATAAAGTTTTTCCAAGATCCATTCTTAGTCTTTGGGCATTCTTTCTCAATATCATTATGTTGAGCTGAGGACTTTCACAGAAAGCTGCTTGTAGCAAAGCTGTATAGATGCATCCAGTCTTCTGCTTGCCTCTGGATTTCAAATTCAAGGCTATTCTTCCTGGGTTAGGTGGTATATACAGCCCATACAGAAACATGTTCTGAATAAAGCATCAGTTACCAGTTTCTAAAACCTTTGAGCTTGATGAGCACTCTGGGATTTGTTCCACCTCTTGTAAGAGTCAAGCTCATATCACGAGTCAAGATCATATCGCTTCATTCAGTGAGCTATAAATGCATTACTTACTTTTTTTCTTGTCTATTTTCTGCTTTTTACTGCCAAGACATGAGCATTTCTGAATTTTGCAGATCTGTTTGCAAAATAGCAAGCATGTCATGAAAAAGGATGTGAAAGAGAAGCCAAATTACATCCCTTAAGTCAGTTTAAAGCTCGATATTCGGTTGTTTATAATCTCAGTATGTTAGTTGTTTGTACTATGATAAGAGCATTTTTGGTGTGGAGGCTGAGCAACAATTGCAGCAATGCAGACAGTGTTTGTCTGTTGGGCAGGGAAGTGGACCGGAAAGCAGGAAAATCTGGGTCCTAGACCAAGCTGAACCAGTGACTCATCAAACTCTGGGAAAGTGCATTTAACCCAGTTCTGCAACATTACAGGAATCAGCTCAGCTGCCAAACTGAACCAGAGCATGCTTTAAGACACAAGTCAGTGGTAATATGGGAAGGATGAGCCGTTTTCTTCATTGAGTAAATAAATGTAATTTCCATATTACCATATCCTGAGCCAATGTTTCACAGTATGGCTGTGGTGATGTTCCTGTATAGTCAAGGGGATATTTGGAAGAAAGTGAAACCTCCCCTATTCCCCCCTTCCAAAAAAAAAAAAAGAACAAAAAAACCCCAATAAAACAAACAAACCTTCCCATTCTTCCCATTAAAATTATGTGGAAACAGATATGCAGGATGAAGAAATATCCAAAGAATAAACTGTCATTTATTTCTTAGGATTCAGGGTAACAATTCAGCCATTCCAGGTTTCTGATTTTGTAATCTACAGATGCAAATACTTTATATTGACATATAGATTTTGACCCCTAACTAGGTAAGTAACTAAAAGAGCTCTTTGGCAGAAGAAAGAAAGATATCATGTGAGTTTTATGAGCAAATGTTTTAAGACATTTAATGAAATGAAAAGTATATAGGTGAGACAAGAGATTACCAATGATAGTTGACTACCAGGTTTTATATCCACAAGAGGCATATTAGTCTTTTCATTCTGAATACTTTCTTCTGTTAGATTACCTTCCTTAACCTCATTGCAAATAGAAAAGCTTTCACAGATGTCTGCATGTAGCCCTGATATGTCAGATCCTCTACTGTGGCTTCATTATTTGCTAAACCTGTACCCAAGGCTTTTACCAGCAGCAACACAGATCACCTTGGAGCAGAGGCAATAAGGCTCAGGGAGGCGGTAAAGTTTTGCAATCAAAAGTGGAAAGTAAAATGGGTCAGTAAGAAAGCTTGTTCTCATGGGCTTTTTCTTGACTGAAATAGAAAGGAAATGGTGGGTGAAGCATCTGACCAAGCAGTTAGCAGTAAACACTTCCATCATCAAATGCAATTCTTTTTCCAGTTTGGAAATCTCTTACCCATTATTCTTACTTTTAAGGAAATACCAGTCCAATCCCAAGAAGTAGTTCTGAAAAATTGCATAGCAAATTTCCACATTTAATGTTTCCACTACAGTCATTTGTCTAACAGCCAACTCTGAAAATTGAGCCAGGGCTGTAAAGGTTATGCTGGACTGGACTTACCCATCAGCATGTATGATAAATGCAGTGTCAGCCAATCTGTGCCCTCACTGATAAACCTGTGCAAATCCATTCCTTCCAAATCATGCTGTCAGGGATAATTCCATACTTCCACTTCTTGGTAGATATTTCTAATTGTGATTTATATAATTCTGCAGGAAGAATTTAAATTCAGCTTTCTTCATTATATCTGATTCTGCAGGGACAAGAAGATTTTGAAAGGCCATTGAAAACCATTGCCAACTTCATCCCTCCCAAGGGAAAAAAGAACTCCCAGGATCTCTTAAGTATTCACTTCAGAACCAGATCAGCATGTCTGAGCTATGACTGTAAACAGAACAATGTCTGTAAACAGTTATCAGAGGAAAACAAAGTTAACTAATTCAATTGATAAAAGCAGTTTGGGCACAATCAAGCGTTTTTAAGTTATTACAGACAACATGAAACAGGAATAAAATCTCAGTGGTTTTGCTCACATTTTGGGAAGCCCTGGCACCATTGCAGTGCACTGAAGAAAGTCCAGATGCTGCAGCCATGTGAACAGCTGTACAGCTGGTTTCTGTCAGTCCCCTCCCCACAAGCAGAGTAATGCCATTGCGCTGCTGCTGGTTCAAAAGTAAAAAAATCTTTCCTACATTGGCTGGCTGGTTTGTTCTTAGTGTAATAGGCACAGATGAGTTCTCAGAAATACTGGTTGCCTATCTGAGGTATGATTAGCAACCTTTAAGGCTTACCAGTCACAAAGAATAATATGTTCTTAAGTTTCCCGAGTCTGCCAATTTACGTAGGTGAGTAAACTAGACAGGTCAAATAACTGGCGTGGTTTATAAATAGACTAAAAAAAAATCTCCATATATAGACTAGCATCCAGACTTTCTATTGTTTCAAGCAAATGATATCATTATTTGGATGTCTTTCCAAAACTGAAAAGGACTTCGGAAACCAGAAGTAGTTAAATATAGAAATTGCTACTTTAATGAGTGAATTCTGTGGTTCATTATTATGCTACTAGTATGTGAACAAATGTCTTTCTGTTCTTAGGGATGGGAAAGGAGGTTTTATTCTAGTCATATAAGATATTGCACAAAAGCCAAATTCAGATTGAGAGTTGATAGGCTTTGACTTCATTTTTTTATGGAAAATATTCCAGTGTAACTGCACATATCAAGATCACACTGTTCACTAACTTGCACCTTGCATAAGCTCTGGGCAGATCAAATACAAAATGCACAGTGGTTTGCATAAATAAAATACTAGAATAAAAATTAAAAATTAAAAGAGAAACAATCTGTGCTTTTCAGTGTCCCTAACAAGTGATTACGTCTACTTTGGAAAGTCACAATAAAATCACAGAATTAAGTCAAAGGACTTTTTTCATTGCTAATAACTAGAAAACAGTTCTGACTTCTGTAATACTGGTTTTTAAATGACCTAAGTAGCTTCTGTGGAGATGCATTTAATTCCTAGGGGTGGGGTGTTGAGAACAAGGACTCATGTTAAGATGTTCCAGAGAGACATCTAAGACCACCATCCTTTTAGATGAGGAATGTCATCTTGCATGTTAGATGAGAGTCTGCTGTCTCATAAGAAAAGATAATAGTGAAATAATACACATCTCCAAAAGTATGTCTTTACCAAAGATGGGATCAAGTTTAATAGGATATCAAATTTTACCTTACCAATACAGATTTTACTGTAGTTACTGCTGCATCCTGTATCTTTCTTTCAGTTTCAGCTAAAAAATCCTGTTTGAACAAAGAACCAGGTGACATGAAGTCACCTAAATTTAGGCATCTACATATTCAGGAGGTGTCTTGAGTTCTCATTATAATCAAGGAAGCCAATGGGCTTGCCTTAACTAATAGTAATAATTAATGTAGGTATCTTTACTTACCTTTATTAATACATTTCCAGCTTCAAAATCTTACTAGGCTCATACCTGTGGGGTATTTTTTCTGCAGGCAAACCCAATTCTGACCTTGGTAAAACAGAGCAACACTTTTACTCTCTTTTTGTAATCATTGTGGGCCATAGGTACCACTTCATGGCTGCTTAATATTTGCCCCTTTGTAAGATGTAAGAGACAATTTTAACCATGGTTGCACGCTCTTCAAAGAGCTTCATTTTCCTGCAGTATTACCTGTCTCCTGCTACCATATATTCAAGCCTCAGCTGATGACTGAGGCAAAATTTGTCATTTCTCTAGGCAAGCTCAAACAGAGAAGTGCCAGATGATATTTTTCTTCCTTTTCTGGATGCAATTTTGTTCCAGAAAAAGCCTTTTGCATTTTATCCCTTCTTCATTAGTTCCTGAAAGCTGCAGCACTTTCATTCAGAGATCTGGGGCAACCTTTTAGGATTCCCTTTCCCATGGCATTACAGATTCTTCGAAAATAAGCAGGAGTGCTATATTTTTCTATAGAGGTGACTTCTTTTAATTGTTTGACACTTTGGAGTGTTTTAACTGGGTTTTCCTAGATTATATTCCTCTTTTGTAGTATAACGTATAATCACCTTGTGGCAGAAAAAAAAGGGAAAATATGGCTGAATTCAACTTCATTACCTGTAAAATACGAAACTTCCATTCTCAGACCTCTTGACAAAAAACTGTGTCACAACATATGCTGCTTGCTTCAAAATGTGCTGTTTGCAAACAAACTCATGTTGGACAACTAGGCAAGACCCCTGGAGAGTTATTCAAATATCTGTGCTTTATATGTAGGCAGCTTTTAAGCATTTCTCTTTCTCTTTGCCTGGCCTCTTAAAGACCTTTTTTTTTTTTTTTAATGCCTACTATATCACAGCTGCTCTTTCTGGATTTCATCTGGTTTTCTGGGTAAATATGTGTTTGGATGAAAGCCACAAAATTAGAAATGGTTTTATGGAAATATGATGGATAAGTTCACACTGTATCATATCTGACTTCTGCCATTGTTCCAAGGCAGTGTCTCCAGACAGCAACAAGAGAACTTTATAATCTGAAGTGAGACAGTAAATAGTACCTCAAATAAAGTGAACATGTGGAGCTGTGAAGTTTCACTTTGAAATGAAACTATGCAGCCTTCAAATCAAGGCTGCATGCCAAGAGGTTCATATAATCAAGAGTCACAAGCAAGTCCATAAGAGGAAAGTCTTTTATAGCTTCATTTCTGAGAGATACAGAATTCATATTTCGCACCTCTGGTTCCAACATACTTGCTGAGACACCCCTAGAAGACCAGTTTCTGTCTCTTAGGATCTTCTCAGCATTGGAGACTTTAAATTCTTGCCCTTCCTTTCCTTACCCCAGACATCAAACCAAGGTATCTCAGTCCCTAGGAGCAGTAGTGCTTTTGGGTACTTCTCCTTTGTTGCCATTCCCATGCCCATCGGGACTCAGAGCTGAAGCAAGCTGCTTGCTTTCTTGGCATCCTGCTTCCCAGTTTTCTTGATACACTACATGAGAGGGAGAGGGCATGTGGAACTTCACACCATTTTATAATAAATAATTGATTACCACAAGTACAGCTCCTCTCATTGCATTGAGAAGACTCCATTAGGCAGTGGTTAGGAGACCAGCTCTCTTCATACAGCTGGTGGGAAGTATCTTTTTGTGTTCTTCCTGGGACCAGTTTCCTCCTCCAGAGTTTTTCCATTGAAGGATATGTAAATACATGGCTCCCCCTACTTTTGGTGGGAAGTGTAAACATTCATAAGATTTTGAGGTCACGCACTAAATTATTCTAGTTGCCATGCATCCAGTCTGGAAAAGATTCTGGCTCTCATTCAAATATGAAAGAAAGAATTAGTTCTTAGTGAAATCATTCTCAGAACAGTTGGGGAGAGGATCCACACCCACATCTTTTCCTTCCTCTCTGACTGTGCCAATTATCTCTCCCTTTCCCTGGACAATTAAGGGCTTCACAGTGGTCTTACTGTGCCATGCAATAGCAGGACTGTTAGTAGGCATTTTCTGGTGGCTGATTGCATCTTTGACTTTGAGGAGAGACCAGGCCTATTCCTGGGCAATCCAGGCCTTCTCCACTGACAGCATTCTCAATACTTTGTTTTGAGTGATTGTTTATACATATTTCTAGAGAAGTAAGTTTGGTAACAGGCAACAAATGTTTTCAGCTCTTAAAGGAGTAAAATGTTTGGTTTGAGCAAAGACAACTGTGCTGTCACATTTGAATCTGATGAAGTTCTTTGTCTGGTGATGATCAGCAGCAGGAGTACTCTGTCATACTCCTACTTTATTTTTTCTTCTTTCATTTGAAGGAAGCAAAAAAATAATGTTTCTAAGTCCGGGCTGTATAAACCGAATTTGAAATAAATGTTGGTATCAACAGCTGAAGGTCAAATGTGAAAGCAGAGGTTCATGCTGGAGGTGTGGCCTGGTCTGGTCTCCCTGGCACTGACACAGAGGCTGACTCTCAGGCACGCCAGGAATTCCCTCGGGACTTCCAGGCTGAAGCCTCACTGGAAGCATCTGAATGTGCTGCTCCAGTGTGCTGTGCACTGCCCCACTGCAGGGGCATGCAGAATGTCAGCACCTCAGTCCTAGCTCAGTGCTTCTGCAAGCTCCTAAAACTTCTAAAACACACCCTTGGTGAAACTTGGGTGTACAGAATGGGGCTTGTCAGCACAAAGGTTAATGCACAACTACAATGTACAACACGTTATCAAAGATGTCGGTGTATGGAGTCTTTGATTCCAAGTTGCAATATTTTCATTATAATTTCCGTAATTATTTTTTGAGCTGTATGTAAGGAAATGGCTTATATTTCCTGGTCTTTCTGTACTCATAGAACTCTACTTTGAGGTCTGTCTCTGGTTGCTTTTGTTCTTTGTTAGAATACCAGCCCTTGAAGTAGAGGTACTTGAATGGGCACGCAGAAATGACAGCTTCCCAAATGTGACCAAGATTAGCAACAAATAAATCATTACGTGTGGAAAAGTTTAAAGAGAAATGCATATGTATTTCTGTGTTTTTTAAGAGCTTGGCTGAAAGAAGCGGCATTTAAGTTGTCTATTTTTGGCTGAAGATGTCTAAATAGAGAAATAATATTGTTTGGAGACAAAAAAATGATGAAAAAGCAAGAGGGCAGAAAAATTTTTGTGTTGGGACACACACGTTGTATGCTTGCTATACATAAAAATGAGAAGTATTTACACTCGGCAAATATGCACAAACATAGGTGGCACTTACTTACATGTTTTCTCTTGCTTTTGTTTGAGCAGTGTTCATGTTCCTTGAACATGATGAATATATTCATCCCAGCACAGTGGCTGGGTAAGCCAGCTCTGGAGATGCTTAGCTTTGAACAGTGTGAACTTGATCAGTGTTAGATGTAACTTAAGATTTGCTGATTAAAGAAAACACCTCTAAGAACCTAGCATTTCTTTATTTGGCAAAGTAGCATATCACTGTTGTTATTAGTAATAATTCACAACTACATCACTGCAAGAAACAGTGAATTACAATTCTATATCTTCTTGTTATTATCATTTGTACAAAATCACTGTAAAAATCTGATAAATTACACAAAAGGGCTATTAAGTTGTAATTGTACTGCCTTTGCTCCTGCAGTTGGTATTTAGGAGTAAGCCTGTCCTTCCTTACAAGCTTATCCCTTCTTACCTCACCTTCCCACAGGACATGCCTGGTCAAGAGACCTGTGGTCTCTCCCCATGGGGGCTCCCAGTGGGCTTGTGCTCACAAGTCAACCTCACTGCTGCCTGCAGATGTCCCTGCCCTTGCTCTTCATATATCCTCACCACTTCCATTCTTCACCTAATTTGATGCCCTCTTCATCTTTTTTTTATTTATTTTCCAAGTTTTCACCACTCTTGCACTACCATTTCCCTGCCTATACTCCTCCCAAATAAACAAACTACTCTCAATTTCTTTTCCCTCATTGGTCCCATTTTTTTAACACTCAAAAGTTATTTTTTCTGACACTATTACCTAGGCAAAATTTTCTCTAATATGGTATTACCATTACAGTTGGCTGAATGAGACAGCATTGCCTCCAAGGGTTGCGTTTTGACCCTGTGGGTCTCATTGGGAACATCAATGTTACACATTTCTGGACAGAATTACCTTATTTTACTCTTGATTCTCCAACCTAATTCTAATTAAGCAGCACCTCACCTTATGCACAGAAAGTTTGCACTCCATTGCAATGGCATAGCTCATTTTGTGTTTGCGCATATGTCTGCTCTTAAATAACGTTCTTCACACTCAGTTTTCCCATCAAAGGGTGTAGCTTCCTGTGAGGGTGAGACTTGGGCACTTAGCACAGGATTCATCTCATGTGAAACTGGACATCTGCTCTGTAGACACATCTGAACCAGTTACCCTATGTTACATCTCTAATCCCCTTACTCTCCTATGATGAGATTTAGCTCTGGTATCTGAAATAGATCTGATGAGAGTCTCTGAGTGATCTAAAACAGCAGCTGGATGTTGCGCCTATATTGCATGAATCTTAGATTAGATCCTATAAACCCCATTTCTAGACTCTGGCTAAACTCTGGCCTTCTTAGAGATTAGTGGGATTATACATCATCCAAAACATAAGAAAGACTTGGAGCTGAGAGGCTTCTCAGCAGACACCTTCATACTTGAGGGCCAGTTCTTCCAGCTTGATTACACAAATCCTAGAATATCGTTCTGGTGCAGGAACACTTCTCTTCATTTAACTGCATACTGAGCTAGTCAGGAGATTCATCTCCCCATCCTTACACTTTCTACAGGGGGTGGATGTCTCTGTGGAAGCTACCTCCACCCACCTTTGTGGTTGAGAGAAAGCAGTAGGACCTTTCTGGGAGAGATGCAGTCCATCAGTTTAAATGCCAGTGTAAGGATGGAATGAAGCATGTCCTAGATGTGACTGTTCTTGCCACTGACCAAAAAGGCTCCTGCTCAGTTCAAAACAACCACATTGGGTTATCACCATTAGTGTTATGTTCCCAGAAATCTGTTTTCCTCAGGACACAAATAGTTGAGGACTTCAAAGTACATTGTCCATTGCTAAATTTGAAACTTTCAGGTTTTTGCATTCTAATTATTGACTGATATATGTCCATTTGATTTCCCTTCATGTCAATTGTGGGTCCATGGGTACAGTTGTTTTTAGCAAAGTTCTACAAGAATCCTTAACAGACTTATTTTTGAACATTAACAAGCTTGTAAATCATACTGGTTTAGACTGTAACCACCAGTAATGCAAGATCAAACAGTGCAGCAACCTTCAAAAAATTATAAATATTCTAGACATTTGTAATAGTGGAAGATAGTAGAAAATGCTGCATGTGACTAAAAGTTCCCAGAGTCATTCCACTAGCAGTTGAAAAGTGAAGAGGTGGAAATTAGGTAATAAAGAAAGCCCAAGTATAATCAAGAAGAGGTATATTACTGCTGATCTCAAATGCTTTCCCATTATGTTCCCTACCCTTGGAGAATCATCCAGATTTTTCTTTTCATTGTCTGCAGAATCTGTGTGCATAAAAGGATACAAAATGAAAAAATAATGAAAAAAAAAGCTTCCTAAAATTGTGGAAGAAAACAATTGTGTCCCCATATTAGCTGCTGGTATTGTTACAGCATGCAAATTAAAATATTGGATGGTGGATAGTACACAAACAATGGACTTTGAACTTCCATTTGAAATAAGCATTAGCAGCCTCCTCCATTTTTTTCTTACAAGTGCACAAATATCTTAACATAGTTCTGATTCATTTTCTATTTTCCTCTTGACAACAGTTTACCAAATTTAGAGTCACTATGCTATTTAAAGAAATAAACTTATTGTTCTCATTATTTTTTTTTCTCAGTAGCAAAACTGAGAACCCACATGATCAAATTACTGTATCTGTCTGTTACTCTTAGGCTGGGATATGCTGTTGTTTACAACATGGACAAAAACAGATTCTAAAAGTTCAGAATTGATTGTTACCAATGGCAGCACTACATAGCACAGTTCTCCCTAAAGTATACCCACATCCTCCAGAAGAATTATGATCACACAGGCCATTCATCTGCATGGCATCCATAAAAATTCATAGAACTATACTCAACTTCAGAAAAGAAACTGTGGGCAAAACTCCGTTAAATGAAGGATACTGAGAAAAAGATGCACATTTCATCTGCAAATGGGTTAATAAGAAATAAACTCCATGGAAATAGTGAGGTTTATTTAACTAAAAAATGGACCAACCTGAGCAAACTGCTGGAATTTATAAAATTGTCTTGATTTAATATTTCCTCTAAACAATAGCCTAAACATAAATCAGAATTCATAACATGACGCAGAATTCTGCTACATCCATGAAATAATTTCCTGAATAAGACACCTAACCTAGGTCAGGGCATGGTTTCAGTTTGGTGGACTGCTTTGATCCGTAGGAAAACCCTACCTCCTCAATTAAACATGAACATTAAATATAAAGCTGAAACAAAAGTGTTTTAGTATATAAAAGTACTTTAGATACAGACATGAACCTTCTCATGACAAGCATAAAACTTGTTTTGGGAACTTTGTATTTCTGTGTATCATAAGATTAAGAATCTGCTGTACAAATATGACCAAAGCAGGACTTAGGTAGTGCTTGGTGCCTACTCCATACCTTTTATTAATTTGACTGCCAGGGAGATATCCAAATCCCAGAGCTGTGTTTTCAGGTACTGTGAAGGCAGAAATGGATACCTGAGAAACGTGACTGAAAAGCCTCAGGCATTGAGTAGAGGACTGCTTAGAGCCCCATGGCAGCTTTGGTCTCCGCTCTGTTTTAGCTCCTTAAGTCAGCCCTAGAGGCAGGAATAGCAGCATCACTGTCTATTTATGAAACAGCACAGCAGTTCAGAGCACCCATCCTGTTTTGGAGCCTTGTTTATATCCCCTTCACCTCCCTTTCAAGAGATGATGAACTCAAGCTCTGAAGGAGGTGGAAAAGTGAAGGCACTATTTGCTTTAGCCCAGAGGAGAACAAGTGACTTGGAGCCTGACTCTGCACCCTACAACTGGGTTGCCTTGAGGTTTCATGTGAGGAGCACTGCATGTGAAATGCCCTGAATGACAGATTCAGGTTTCCTGTAGCCACTAGATTAGTCCTCTCTTTTTCTTCTGACTGTATTAATTATTCACTGTGGGCCAAGTCAAGTTCATAAATAGTGATGAGAAATCCCTTCCTCCTTTCCCAGATTACTTACTAGGCTGCTGGGTCATTTTCAGGGGTTCCAGTGTGCTGCAGGCAGGTCTTCACAACATTCCTAATCATTAAGTTACATTTATAAAAGTCACACCACAGCATGCACAGCATCTCTGCTGTTCAGGTTTCTGAACAAGACTGGCTGTGGCTGCTGCATTCTGTGGAGGCACTTGCATGGAATATAATCTGAGTTTGCCTGCCTGTTGAAGTCCATCCAAGGGTTTCTGTGGAGCAGTGCATATTTTGTGATCCATATATTTGTGGCCCAGGCCAATGTGGTTGTGGTCAGGCAGGAGAGATGTAACTGAAGACATTTACTTAAGCTGGGAGTGACTTCTAAATCACAGTGGCTGACAAATTTTTTGCTCTTCCGGAATAGGTAGCTCTAGAAGAAGAGAAAGCAGGAGTTTGGCTCATGATTTTGAACATGATACCTACATCTTCCTTTATGTCCACCAATAAATATTTCAAAATACAGCAACCATTTGGAGCATGCATACAAGGATGTGCTGCATTGTGACCTAGGATTTAATACATGTCCCTGAAGAATTTAAGCAGCTGCACTTCTGTGATGTGATATCTATTGCATGTGTCAAAAAAGATCTGTGAGATACTGCTCAGTATCAAGCTGCAGTGTTTTGAAAATGTGGAGGGAAATAAATGAAGTAGCATTATATTTCTTGATGCTGATCTCCAAGAACTGGACAGTCACTCACAGTTTGTTTCTAAGCATATATTAAAGAGGTTTCAGCTGTAAATCCTAGATCTGATCCTGGTCTTTGCTTTAGCATTTCCCAGCAAGTCTGCTAATCAAAGCTGATTGTGTTGTTTCAGATGTTCTAGCTGATATCTTCTAACTTTTGTGTTATGTGTGTTCTGGTTTGCAGGGTGGAAAGAAATACACAGGACCATGTGGAGGCAGAGACTGCAGTGGAGGATGTCAGTGTTTCCCTGAAAAAGGAAGCCGTGTAAGTAACATTTTTTTCCTGTAAATTGTTCCTGATGGTACACGTTCAATGCTACATATTTTGCCATAGGTGGACTTGCGTTAGACTGCTAAGAGTGCTAAAACCATTATTCTTTTTCAGGAAAAAGTTGTTGGTGCTTCATCTTACTTTCTCACAGGCTTGCAGATTTGAAGTGCTTTGTTGTGAATGCCTTGTTATGATATGTAGCAGGCACCTATCTCAAAGATGAGGGCCAAGGAACCTGACAGCCTTGACAAGCTGATCAGATCAGAATGATGAAAAGATACCACATACATGCATGGGATACAGACATTTAATGATTTTAGAGATCTTTTCCAACCTAAATAATTCTGTGATTCTGTATGATTTCCATAAAGCAAGAGGGAACCATGCCTGCAAAACCTGAAATCCCTGCTGAAAGGCAACTGTTTAGAATTCCTGGCATTATGTTGTGGCTGACAGTCTGTTCTTTGTTCTGGGAACTAGTGAGGAATGAGGCAGAGGAAAGGAGATGGGGTGGAGGGGATTAGCCACCTGCCACAAAGAGCACTGAGAAATAGGGCAGGGCTCCTATCCTGTATGGCTTGGAGCCCTGGCTGGCAGCTCCTTCTGTACAGCTTGGTCTTCTGCAGCTGAGACAGTGACTCAGCCTTTTCCATCCACCCATCTCTAAGAATAGGTCAGGCAAGAGATGTGGTGGCAGGTCATGTGCTAGTTCTGCTATCACAAACCTCATAAGATTTTTCATCCTCTGCCTTCCCTCCACACAGCCAGCCACCAGTTCCCATTCCCATTGCATTCCTCAAGCTTGACTCCACGTCTGAGTGGGGGGAGAGGTGGCAGGAAAGTCACAGTGTAGGTGGGAGGCAAGGAACATTGCTGTTTACTGCAGAAGTCCTGATGTCTCCATGGAAGTCAGATGATCCTGGGCCACCATGCCATGGGGACTGTTATGGTTACACTCCCGTGGCCTGACCATGAGCTGCTCATGATCTGCTTTCCATCACAATAACCCAGTGGCAACCTGATGATCTGAGGACAAACAAGCCATCCCCTGAGACACAGCTTCCCATGGGGCTCCCTCCAGCTGTTACTGCCTTACCCTCATCATCCAGCACATGAAGTTTGGCAAGTGCCTCCTGCCACTTCCCACTTTTGACTGAAAATCAAAAACTGATGCTGTAAGATGCTCACTAGAGTTCATGAAAATATCTGTTGCAAAACTATCAACTTTGAAATGTTTTTCATGCTCCTTATTGACTGAATGACCTTGAATTTCAAGTTGCCAAATGTGAAAGAAAAAAGAGGTAGTTAAACAAAACTAACTGCATAGGTTGGAAAAGCTGAAAATGTGAAAATACCACAGAAGAGAATCAGTCAGGTGCCACTGACAAGAAGCTCCCTGTGAGTTGCTTCCTATCTAGATTGGTAAAGTGAGGGCAGATTTTATGCACTTGCTTACCACTCTCAGTTTTACCTCAGGAAAGTAAGTAAACCCACTTTCTAATGAGGTTGGCCTCCCTTTAAATAGATACTCAAAAAGAGAAAAAGGATATGCCACAAAACATAAATTATATTTTACTGCTTGTGGTTAATTGTGCAAGATGTGAAAAAGTATTGGAAAAGGGGATTTACTGAATTTTACACTTCAAAAATCATATTTTACCTCTCTGAAATTATACACCTCATTCTGATTTAGCATACACTGCCTGTATTTTGTGTCTGCTGATCTTTTCAGATGCCACAACCTCTGTTAAACATCTGGTTTAAGGAACTGGATTGGCCTTTAGAGTCTAGTCAAGTTTGGCATGGCTTCTGGTCTCATGCTAATCCTCAATGGGAATATTTATTTTCACAAAAGCTCAGTATAATCTGGCACGGCACACGTTCTTCTGTTCGAGGTGACTCATTGCATGCACAATAGAGGTTCCTGCGTGTTTGCACTTGTCAGGGTGCCTGAAGCAGTCTGGCAGAGCCTGCTTCTGCAGTGGCTCTCCAGCCCAGGTGCCACAGAGCTGTCACTTGCCTGCAGCTCAGGTAGGAGCAGCACTGCAAGGGTCTGCAGCCAGCTGTCAGCCCTGCCATCCTCTGGAAATTCGCCCTCTGTTAGTGACAGGTCTAAAACCAGGCAAATTAAAAGCATTTTCTTTGGATTGCTGCTACTGAATGCACATCAGCATCTGTTGAATGAAGTGAACTCACTGAAGTGGTAAACACATTTGCAAACCATGGAAGGAGTGAAGGTCTGAAGGAATTCCTGCTCTTTATTTATATGGGCTTCCACTTCATTTGTTGTCATTGTAGTCTTAAGATAGAGCATATAAGGAAATGGGCTTAGCTTTATTTGTTGTCTTAATCCAATAACTTTTGTTTTTAAAAAAGGGGTTTTTTGCAAAATATGCCCACTGGTATTTCCTGGGACTCTGTGCTAGAGGCAGAGAGGAACTGTCAAGATGTGCAGAGATTCATCCAGGCTGTGGTGATCTGGGCCATGTCTCCAGATGTAAGGCATCTGGAAGCCCTGTACTACTGTCTACACTGCTTTTGGTTCAGGACCGGTGAGGATAGGCACAAAGGCACAGAAAAGCTGATTCCTGCTTCACAGGGGCAGTTTCTAGGGGCAAAATGCAACGTAGCACAAATCAATGCACCCACCTAACAGGCCTACTGCAAAGAGGTATGTGGTTTTAGGTTTTCTCTACTCTATTTTGGCTGGGCTTGACCCTGCAGCTTTCACTGGGCTCAGACACAGCTAAAATCCAGTGGGAACAGAAAAATAAAACAGCAGAAGCATGATCTGCCCACTGTAGTGGTGGGGGAGCTGCTGCAGCTAAGCAAAAGCATCATCTAGCCTGCAACCTCCTGCCTCTCATCTGAGCTGCTCCCAGGGCTGTGAGGACACCTGCATATGACACTTTCTTCTTCATTCCCAAAAGGAAAGCTGGTCAAATCCAAATGTGCAGCGAATCAGGACATTGCTGATAACTGTGTTAGCAACTCATAGCAAATGCTGAGTTGTTTCTTGGAGAAGTTTCTCGAAAAAAAATGTCTCTCAGGCCATACATGATCCCGTTGAAGTTCCCACCTCCAGTCCTGCTTTGTGTTCACATCTTCATAGCAGAAAGAGTAATCTTCCTTCTGTAAGCTGCTTTTGGTTTTCTCAATCTTTAATGACATTCTATGTTGTATTCATATTGTATTCATTCTGAAGTCCCATACCTTCTGGCTGGTTTTCTCTCATGCAGCTCTTCACAGCAGTGTTGTTCCTGCTTCTTCATCAGGGCTCCTCCAAGGCTCTCCCTGACTAGCCAAGCCCACCCCCTTTTATCCCAGTTATATTCATCAGCCACAGCTGCCACCCAATTAAGGGCATCACAGCTGCAGCCCATTTAGAACAACTAGGATTGGGGCAAGGCCACTTATACAATACATATATTTTACTAGGACTCCTACTATATTTCCCCCTTTTCTTTTACTTACAGATATTCAAGTACTATACGGATATTCAAGTACAATACATACATTTCCTCATGACTCAAAGGCCACGTACAACACACACAGCTCCTTGCTGAAAGGCCATATTTCTCACAGCTCCTCGTCTCAAAGGCCATGTTTCTTCACAGCTCTTGGCTGTCTTAACCTCCACAGCTCTCAGCTGTCCTATCTTCTATCACATCGGGGTCACCAATTGTTTTATTCATATTGTTGCTATCATATTTATAAAGTCCTGTGCCTTCTGTGTTTTCTCTCACACAGCTCTTCACAGCAGTGTTGTTCCTGCTTCTTCATCAGGACTCCTTCAAGGCTCTCCCTGACTAGCCAAGCCCACCCCCTTTTATCCCAGTTATCTTCATCAGCCACAGCTGCCACCCAATTAAGGACATCACAGCTGCAGCCCATTTAGAACAACTAGGATTGGGGCAAGGCCACTTATACAATACATATATTTTACTAGGACTCCTACTATAACTCTAGTCTTTGTTCTTTTCACTACAGCCCAGTTACATTCCAGTTGTATTTACTGTTAGCTGGTTACAAATACCCAGTCTATCTAACCATACCTTGCATCTAGGTAGATGGAGCTGGGGCTGCAGGAGCCAGGCTTGGGGACCAGCCTCAGCCACATCTCCCCTTCTCACAGTGGGCAAAATCTCAGTGGAGTTACAGTGCAAATCAAAGCTCCTGAAGGAGTGCTCAGATCCACATGGCAAGAAACCACAGTATAAGCCTCAGTGGAGGACACAGAGTGAGAAGGCAGAGCAAAGACAGCAGACTTTTCTCCCTGAGACAGATAAATCTTCTAATTTTCTTCTATGGCAACTTCTCCTAAATTGTTCTCCTACAACAAGAGACTCACCCTTTCCCTAAGGTGCATTTGGAAAACATAATATAAGGAGTACACAGATGCCTGGGTATGAGGGAAAAGAGTAAAGGGAAACACTGATATGGTATTGAAATTCTGTTTTGAATGAAATGGAAAGCTGGGATTAAATGAATTTTAAAAATCTGGTTTTCTTTCTTTCTTCCTCAAGATTTTTATTGCAGCTCCTAAAATCTTGAGATTTGTAATTCTTTGCAAACCCTGCATTGCTCAGAGAACAATATATGTGCCTTAAAATTTGTTAAACATTAATGCACTTATGTAGGAAACGATAACTCCATTCAGTACAATGGCCAACTGTTTGATCCATTGAAGTTCTAATCAGGCTTGCTTCATCACCAGCCTAGAAGGCTTTATAGAAAGTGGAAGTGAGTAGAAATCTTTTTGATCTTTCTATAGAGTGAGAAATTGCACTCTTTTGTACTTCCCAAGTCAAGCGTCTAACAGTGCTCAAGCCATTTAGTCATTGTTTTTGCAAGGGGCTGGAATGATGGAAACTGAAATTATAAGACAGTTTTGTGTCCCCCCATAAAGGCCACTTCTTGGGAAAGCCCAAACATTTATTTTTAGCCTAGACTGACATGAGTGTTCACTAGCAGTCCTTTACAGCTGTTCTGTTGCTTTCACTGATGCAGTGGCCAAGGGTAAGCTATTACCAGTACACCTAAAATTACTTCTGTCTGCTTTTGGATGCTGCACAGTTGGGAAATGTAGTGTGTGATATTTGCTTGCAAACATTTTCCATACAAGTTTAAGTCTTAACACATGGGCTAGATTTAGATGTGTTTCTTTGTAATTAAAAACAAACAACAACAAAATAGAACACACAAATATTCCAAAGTCAACTCCATGATTATATTATAGGGAAATCTTTAAATCAAATTTTATCAACAGTTAGTGTAATTCTTGTATATCATAATTAACTGGCTTCCAAGCTGGTATAATGGCAGTAGCTCCTTGTAAGTCTGTTGGTGTAAACTGATATATCTGATTAAATCTGATATTTAATTTTTTTCTCCACAAAATAATAACATTAGAAGCATCTTCTTAATTATTCATCTAGCTCACTATTCTGTTCCCAAAAGTGAACTACTATAAGAGATGCTATTTATAGGGAGCACAGAGTTCTGGCAATTTTCTGCAGTCCATTCACTTGCACCCAAGATAACCCAATTTAAATATTCCTTCAGTATCTGTGTTTCGTCCTGAATTTTCCAATCCTTTTTTGAAGCTACTGTAACTGCATGTCTTTGCAACCTCCACTGGCACTATTCAAATGATATAAATTATATAAATCACTGTCTGACCTGTTCTAAGCAAAGCTCCCTCTGGTTTCCTCAAATACACCCTATTTCCAGTACGGGGAGATTTTGAGTAAGTCTGTGTTTAGGTTACTCACTGTTTCCCTAATTTTGTAAATCTCAGTTATATTCCCTCTCAGCTTTCTCTTCTCCAAAAGGGTGAGTCACAGCCTTTTTAGGTTCTCTTTGGAAGGTGACACTAGCCCTTAGTCCCTTTACTCTCTCATTCTGTGGCAGACCAGAACTGTACCTATCCAGTTTGGTGGGGTCCTTATGGAGGTCCCAGCATGAGAAATCACCAGATCTCCCCATTCCTCAGCACCAGCATCATATTGAACAACCTAAGAGGGATTAGTATCATCTACAGTTACTCAGATCACAGGTCAGTCCCTTCTGTAGATCACCATTGGAATCTTTGCAAAAAACCAGTTACAGCATGTCTGAGAGGACCCACTGGTGTTATGTCTTCATTTTGAAATGTGACCATCAGTTACTATTCTTTTCTTCCTATCCTTTAACAGCCTTCAGTCCATAAGAGCACCTCTCTTGCAACCCCAAGATAATTTATTTTAAAAGTTTCAGCGGAGCATTTTATAAAACAGTTTTGAAAATCCAAATACATTGTAGTCACTAAGGCTTGCTTTACCATGATTATCCTTGAGCTCAGTTATTGTGTTCCTTAAGGTGGACTACTGCCTTGCCAAGCAGGAAAGTGAAATTAACTGGCCCACAGTTCTCAAAGTTTCCTCTTGAGCCCCCTTTCCACATGGAAGCTTGGTTGGCACCAGCCCACTAGTGCAGTGGGGTTTGTAATGCTGGGTCACACACTTTGCCCAGCAGTTCTGCAGTTTCCCTCTTGAGTTCCTCCAGAAGTCATGGGTGAATGTCCCCACTGGTGTTCACTTAGTAACACCTGCCTTACCTGTTTTATCTACTACTTCCTTCATACTTTTCTGAAATAATTCTATCTCAAGGAATAGAGACCTTCTCAAGTACCCTCAGCAGAAAAAACCTCTGCAGAGAAGTCACCAGGTTTCTCTGCTGTGGCCTTACTATCCCCAAGTGCCCCTTATGAGCCCTTGGCATCATGTGGTGCTGCTATTTCCCTTGATGGCTTTTTGTTTTCCTTTAAACATCTTTTTACTATCAGCTTGGTTATCTTCTGCAAAATTTTCTCATTCATTTTTAGCCATCCTAGTTGCCATTTACTCTTTATCTGATTTTTATGGGCTTTCCTGTTCATTTCAGCAATTTTTTAAATGCCAACCCTTTTGCCTACAATAGCCTGCTTAGGTTTTGTTTTGTTTGTTTGTTTGTTTTTTTATTATTAGCTGTGCAGGGTTTTTATTGAACCATTTTACTTTCTTTTTGATATGTGACACATGGTTTACTGGGATTTTTAATACAGTGTTTTTGAAAAGCCTCCAGGTTGCTTTAGGCTTCTTGCCTTTTTGACTGCTTTTTCAGGCTTTTACTATTTTTGTGATTTTTATGCATTTCCCCTGCTTGAAATTGGATATCTGTGTGATGTATTTGTTTGACTTACTTTATCTCAGTGCACTACAACATTAAATTCAGTTATGTTTTGAAGCTCTTGCAGAGCAGTTCTCCCAGTGGTACCTCTTGAAGCAGGTCCTGTGCACCACTTGAGACTAAACTCAGAGCAGCATTCTTTCTTATGGGTCTCAGTGTTTATTGTGCTAAGGAAAAACTCAGTTAGTGGGTCTAATACTTTTATTTCCTTATCACATCTGGATGAGGCATTGTGCCTGACAGTATCTGGGTAGTTGGAATTGACCAGTATTGCTACCTGACCTAGTTGTTCAGCTTTTCTAATTTCACTGAGTATTTAATTATTGGCATCTTTAACAGAGGAATCCTAAATACAAACCAAGTCCTACCTTCCTGTTATTTCCACCCACAAGGACTCCTAATGTTCCCCTCCTCCCTATTTTTTTCTGTAACACTGTTGTAGCCTTCACATATTTTGCCATTGCCCTATCTGTATCTCATTTTCTGTTGTTCCTGTAAAGTAGATGGACTAGTCTATGTATGCTACTGATTATCCTCCTTTCACCAGCATAAGATGCCTTTTATATCAGAGTTGTCATTTATTGACAAGTAGCATAATTCCACAATCTTATTCTTTAGATTTCTAGCATTGCTGTAGAAGCACTTACAGCTTTTGACCATCCTCTGTTGCAAGCATCAGTCAAGTGGAGTTGTAATTGGTGTTATTTACCTTACCTATTCCACAAAGCTGGCCAGGACCTCGGTCTCCCACACAGCTGCCTTGAGTTAACCCCCCTGGACACCCCTGTTCTGCTTTCCCTCACAAGGGGTATAATGCAGAATTGTGACCACTGGTCACCAGTCCCTTCTACCAGAACAAATTCCTATCTGGCCATCTCATGGGCTCTGCTCCCTTTACACTTAGCAGCCCTTTCAGTCCTCTCAGCTGTTCCAAATCCATCTATCTGTGTCAATTCATCAAACCTCCTGCTGCCATCACCTGCCTTGTCCTCTCCTGGAAGATTCTCTCTGTCCCAGGAGCATCCTCACACCCAGCAGATATTATAGTCAGCTAGAGCTTATCAGCTTAGAGTTTATCAGAGGTTTGATCCCTTCTTCCAGGCTGATCATCCACCTTCACTCTGTCTGACAACCCCTAAACACTTGTTAGATCAGCATCAAGATTTTGTGGGATTTTTTTGATGGTCAGCAAGACAGAAATGGGTTGGAAAATGTCCTGTTTGCTCTCCAGTGTTTGCCATATACAAAGCTTTGGGAGTGAACTTGATCCCATATCTACTGAAGTATTGTCAGGTTCTGCAGCAGAATGGATAGAAGCACCAAAAACTGGTGCTTCAAAATCTCACATTGCTTCATAGACCAAGGTTAAGTCTCTGGAAAATTCCCAGAGGAAAAGCTGCCCTCTGAGGGATGGTATTTGGAGGAGGTGTTTGTAATGCTAACAGATTTAAAAGTAAAGTGCCTGTGGTATTAATGAGCACTAGACATGGGATGGGATGGGATGACACGACACTCTTCATTATTTCAATGCTGTAATTGATTTGGGTGTGGTACTTCAAGATTTAATTTTCTTTTATTCTTTAGTCAAGGTGATAGAGGAGAGCAGCTCCATTGGCAAAAGACAGGAAAAGTGTTCCTGTAAAATCTGTTTAACAGTGTGAAGCTAAATTCCGCTTTCAGATACACGCATACAGTTTTCTTTTGCACATGTGTGTGAGGGTGGTTTCAAATGAATGTGGTTTTTTAAGTTTATACTTTTAAAAGTCAGCCTTACAAGGTCTTGCCAGCATACACAAATGCCTGAACTCTTGATATTGTCCCATAGGCACTTACATCTTGGGTATAAGGTTTAATTGCATGAACTGTTAGCAGCAAACAGGCCCAAAATCTTGAGTTCACTAGCAAAGGCAGGCCGTGTACAGGTTTGCTTGACAAAACTTGAACTTGTGTCAATCTGAAACTTGATATCTTTATGACCTAATGTTTTATTTAATGAGCATTGATTTACCTGGGCTACACTGAAAATTAATCAACCATGTAGTGGGATAGTTATGTTGTTTGCTAATTGCTGTCCTTTAGTGCATTTGTCTTGACATTTTTTTGAGTGAAATTTGCATGTTTCCTTTTTTTTTTTCCCTAAGCTCTGTTTATACATGTTTAATCAACATCAGAGATCTTTTTGAACTAGTGGATGGAGATTAGATAACTTTCCCATGAGCAAGAAGCTCTACTTCCCATATATGCATTCTACACAAAATCTGATATTTGGGAAGTAGTGAAAGGTCTTCCTTGGAATCTCTTTCAAATAAAAAAAATGCAAGATATATTAAAATGCAAATCAGGGTGTTTTGTTTCAGTATATGCAGGAGTGCAATTAAACATTCACACAGAAACCACATTTTCATTTGTAAATGTTCAGAACATTGTAAAGAATATTTAAAAGATAAAATTAACTCAAATGAAGACTTTCTTTCAAATCAAACAAAATATGCATCTTGACCAAAAATTATTTTTTCACTCCTTGTTACCCTTTTGCTCTTTTGCAGAACATTTCTATTTCAACCAGATATGAAACATTGCTTGATTTCATAAGTAATGTGTGGAAATTGTATTTATTTGTAATCCAAAGGAATAGAAGATTTTTTAAGCCTATCCCATGGTAACAATTTGCACTC
Source organism: Melozone crissalis (assembly GCF_028551555.1). Taxonomy (NCBI): domain Eukaryota; kingdom Metazoa; phylum Chordata; class Aves; order Passeriformes; family Passerellidae; genus Melozone; species Melozone crissalis. The sequence goes on along the minus strand of NW_026535791.1, from coordinate 51,152,083 downwards.
CCTGCCTTTTGCTCCAGCCCTGAAAACAAAATCCCTTCAAAGCCTTTTCAAATCAAATGTACAGAACTGTACAGAATTAAAGAAGAATGATACTTCAATTAAAGGTAGTCAAAAGGACACATTCACCTTTTAATTAGCATTTTCAGTTTAATAATTTTAAATTCCGCTGGATGACATACATTATCTCCAGCAAAAAAAGGGCCAGGTATGTAGCATTCATGCAGATACTGCACCTTCCTCCTAAAGCCCAAGGCTAGACCTGTGCAGATACTTCTATGACCTTGTATCAGAAACGTTTGCAATCTCAGCTGATGTGATGAGAAAACAATTTAACAGCATTGGACAAAGCTCAAGAATTCGTGTCATCAGTCAAAATGAATACCAAGGTTGCAGTTTAAACAAACTTATGACTGAAGTCAATATGCTGGATTAACTATTGGCATTGTAGATTCAGCTCTTCCATTTGAAATGACACCATCTGATGCCTTTTGCATTACCTATGTGATCTGTTGATTTATGGGCTTGTTACACTCATTGAAAAAACAAATCTTATGGTAGTTTGCTAATAAATCGAGAAGGTATTTCACTGATATTTCAGGAATTTATTTTGAGGGCAGCATTTTAAAGAGTGTATTTGAACACCTGCATTTCACAAATTCGAATGAGAGATGGAGAGAAAATGCAAGAGAAATCACAGTAAGAAATCAAGAATCATTTTATTTCAGAAAATAAAACAAGACTTAAAATTTAATTCTGGAAAAGTTAACTCTAGTGAAGAACTAGTGAAAGGAGACTTGCTGGAGATGAATATTGCAAAGTTAACTTTGGTGATAATAGCCAATGCTGAAATAAGAATCCTTTGGATGTAATTCACAACCATTTAAAAATATTGCCATACCTTTTTTCTTGAATGGTTTTTATTTTATCCTTCCTGTCTTCCTATGAAATCCTGCAAGTGTATTTTACCTTATTTAGAAAATAAGTACCTGAAGTTAGAGAATGTCACAAGTCTCTACTCATCTGTCACCTTTCCACTCATTGGGGTCAGTAGTGTCTGCATAGCACAGCACATCCTCCTGTATGTTTGTATGTGTGTATTTATGTGTGTATGTATGTGTGTGTATGTATGTATATATCTGCATGTGTGTATGCATGTGTGTCAGCTCTGTTGGGTAGGAGTTTCCCACCATGGAGTGCTCACAGTGCCAAGGGTTTGATCCCTGCACGGGCCATTCCCTCAAGAGTTGGATTGGATGATCCTTATGAGTCCCTTCCAACTGAGAATATTCTGTCATTCTGTATCATTGATCTTTTTGTTTGGTTTTCACATATGAATTTCACTTCATTAAGGAAATGAAGTCCACTGTCAGGATTGCTTTCAGAAAAATGTGTTGTTGATTTGGTTACACCGTCAGGCTTTGACTGCTAGCACTCAGACATTTCAACTACTGCACAAAAGTATTATTTGTGCTTTGAGCCAAGTTTTGCAATTTCTGCTTACTGTGAGAAGAAGTTTAAAGATAGAGCAGAGGGGGGATGATGGTTTTACTCTGTGACTGGGTAGCTCACACAGGCATCCAAGAGGGATAATCCAGGTCATCCTTTAGCACTTAAATTATACTCCAGAGATTGTAAATGTTTCTCATGACATATGTCTGAGGCTTTACAAATTTCTCAAATGGTGCTTGTTTCTATTTTCTATATTTTTGTCACATGGGAGCAAGTAACATTGACCCATTTTCCTTTTGTCTGCTTTGCTAAGTACCAAACTATTAGTGGAATCCTTTGAGTCTGACCTGGAGAGACCAGGAATGTGGGAATGGGCAGGCTGTCATCTCAAACAGTATCTGCCGAGGCAGATTGAGCCTGCTCTCAGCATTTTCTTACTGACACTTAAGAAAATAAATGTTCTTTATTAACCTCAGTTAGTACAAAAGGTTTCCAAATCATCTTCAGTGTCTTTGCATAATGAACCAGACAGTTGAAGTATACCTGAGTGTTTCCATTACATGTATCTGGAAAATTATGACAAATGTTAAAATATATTTTATTGACCATTAGATATGGACTTTGAGAGCATGCAGAAAGAAGATCTTGAAGGATAGGAATCTGTGTTTTACGCACAGAGAACAGCTCTAGACAATGAATAAAGCTGCAAGCCCAAACAAATAAAGCATCCGTGCAGCATTTTTTCTCCCACAGGCTAAAACTATTTCTCTATGAAAAGACTGCAAAATTTCTTTCTGTCTACTGCTATCATAGATGCCCAGCAAAGAAAAGCACTGGGTTTTTTTATGGTTTGGTTTTGTTTTGTTTTTTTCTGGTATGGGTCATGGTTGTTCAGTTAAATTCTGTGTTTACCTATTGCTTATTTAGTATTATTTATTATTTACTTAGCAAAACTAATTTTTCTAAATGCAGTATCATTGGTAAAAGATATGTTATTAGCCCTTATAAACTTGTTTAAACCAGACTTATTTGTCCCCAAGATTGTTGGCAAAGTCTAGCAGAGGTGTAAGAGCAAAAAAGAAAGTTGTACTTGCAATCCTCCCCAGTACAAATTGTTTCACTCCATTCAGAGTATGGCAACTTGGATAGTCTTTCTGTCTAGTCAAATAAAGACTTGGATATGTCTGTATTATTTTGTTTGATCTAAATACCCCTTTTTCTCTATAAATCACCTTTTGGCTGTTTTTCAGTTTCTAGACCCCCTACTTTTCTCTTTCTTTGGTGAACTGTTATCTACTCTCAAGAATGCAACATCTTTTCCTTTTCCATTTCACCACCCTTTATCTGTTAAAGGCTTCCTACAAGGGACTTCCTGTCTTGATAGCCTGGAAGAGGAATGAGGGAAGCTGGTTTTGGGATGAGGTCTCCCTCCTACAATGCAGGATGCCATAGTCTTTGCAGCTGTCTGGGCTTGTCTGTGTTAGGATATGAGCTCCTTGGGCAGGAGCTGTTTGCTTGTGGCTCTTTGTATGGTGCCAAAAGCATTGCTAACCCTTCCAGGTTTGTGGCAGAGGTAGCATCATGCAGAGGGGAACAGTGACAGCTTCTTTCCAGTGCACAGGGAGTGCAGCAGCAAAGGGCTCAAAGGCACCATATGATGCTGTGGGTGTTGGATCCATATATATTCCTTATTCCAGTATTTAATGAGGGAATGAACTGGCATGCAGATTTATGGATAAAATGTTTTTTCCACAGGAAACTGTTCAGTTCAAATATGACTGTGCTGCTACTGCAGAGTATCCCTTACCACTGTGAGACTGATCCCTTTCCATGGCAGTGCTGTAGACTGGACAAGCTAGGTTGCATGAGCCCAATCTTGACCTTCAGCCCCTCCTCAGAGAGTGAGGCTGCAGGACAGAGGAGGGGTGGGCTCCCTGTGTGAGGAGGATGTTATTGCTGTCCCCTTCAGCTCCTCATCCTTAGTCCCTGCCACTGGAGCAGAGGCAGAGGTGGATGGATGTGCAGGCTGAGGACAGATCCATTTGTTTTTCTTGTTGTTACAAGACCTCACAAACCAAACTGTGGAGTCTGTGCTCTGCTGCCTCATACCTGGTGCTGCCAGCAAGGTCTCAACTTCCCTGCACAGCTGCATTAAAAATAAAAAACCACATAAAACTGCTCAGGATTTCAGCCCCCATACAGCTCCTCCCTCTCCTCTCCTCAGCTGGCTTTCCTCCTTCAGACAGTTACAGAGTTGGTTTTGCTAAATGACATAAGGTTATAATAAATCAAGTGAGAAGATTTGTGTTGTGCTTCCTACTGTATAGGAGAGGTCCATATGGTTTAATTACTTCCTCTGTAGGTCAAATATATGTGTATAAAATCTCTGAAGTCATGTGTAACTGCCAAGATCCTGTGGTGTGGTTTGAAACATCCATGCAGTGAACTCTCAAATCCTGCAGATGTGCCATGAAATATAAATGTAAAATAGAAGAAGTCAGATTATCCAGTTAAACAGCAGCATTAAAATTAGAGAAGTTGATGGAGAGATCCAGAATTCAGCACAGTGGAGGAGGGGTGGAAAAAACCAAAATACTTATTTGAGGCAGAATAGAGTTTTCCCATCAAAGGAGAAGAAAAAAAAATATTACACACACACTCATACCCCACACATCCCCCTAAAAACAGCAGAGCAGCCTGAGGAGAGAAATCATGTCAAAGACAGCTGCTTAGTGAACTGTAAAGCCATCTGAAAAGTGTAATCACAAAATAAATCTGCTGATACAGCTTTGGCCACCATAGAGAATTCTGCTAGGCCACGTAGACCTGCAGACCCAAGATCATGGATGGGTCTATGCACAGAGCCACAGTCAGTGTCTCAGCAGGGAGCTGCTCACCCCTGCATCTTTAGAGCTATTTTCTCAGGGCCTGTCAGGCATGTAGAGGCATATTTTCAATCTGGCACAATGGCTCAAGCATCTCTGGAGTAGGGAATGGTATGTGCTGGAGTGATATTAAAGGTGCAGGGCAACTCCATGGGATCAAGCATGTCTGGGGCCTGATCTGCAGTGGTAACCTTGGTCAAGTGAACTAGAGAACAGGCTTGCTTCTCCTGCCCGCATCCTTCTGTGTCATACCTCTAAAGATGCCTGAGCTATTCCAGATACATGGGAAGTGGAGAACAGGTCTGTTGAGGCTAGTCTGGATCCATGACTACGAACAAGACCAAGGAGGATCAGTCATGCATCAGTCATGCCAATTGTATCAGTCATGCATACATTTAATCGGCAAAAATCCTCTATATAATTTCAGCATCTCCTGCCTAAGCACGGCAGTGTGGCTCCTCATGTCTACCAAACCAAATACACACTAAATACCATTCTCAGTAAGCATACTTTTTTTTATAAAAGCCCAAACACTCTGGTATAAATAAATATACACATCATATTGTCAGCCGAAGCTGTGGCTTGGTGCATTTACACAGCTGCAGTTTGGGCTGTTGTTTACCCTTTTCCTCACAGACATTGTGTTCTGGTTTCTCCCTGTAAGGATTTTCCTTCTCTACCTATTCTTAGTCCTAGACAGAGAACTGTCCTAACTTATCAATGTTGTGTAACTTTAGTGACTTCAAAGATGTTTTGTATGGTGTCAATCAGAGCACCAACTGGCTAAATAAACCTTCCTTGCAATGAGGCATAATTGTAAAGCTAAATGTGTTCCTGCCTCTGTGTACTAAATCAACTACTAAATCAACAGGAGTCCTTTTTGTGGGATAAACATACTTCTCTGCCATGTATTTACAGTCACTGGAACACTCTTGCAGCCAGTTGTGAATCCTTTGCTTCAAGAAGAGATCTTTTATACTGGGGTGGTTTTTTTGTGGGTTTTTTTTTTTTTTTTACATTCCCATGTCTCTAAACCAAATTCTGTTTAAGATCTCAGGAAGTGTCTGCAATTAGAGGCTGCAAAGCTGTTATCTGTATCCAGTGGAATACTGTTTCATTTTCAGTTCAGTTTGTAGCATTCCCATAATGAAATTCAATGCCTAGTATCAGTCTATAATTGTTCATCTCTTCCTGTCATTTGTTTATTCAAACATATACCACAATTTTCAGAAAAAAGATTGTTCAGCTCATGTTGTCTCAATTATTATAATGTATTCTTGTAATGAAGTGAAATACAGGTCAAACTTTAACTTATCCCTTAAGTTCAAGGATAAACTTAAGTTCCCTTAACTTATCCCTATTTAGTTCAAGGATAAACTTTCTCAAAATTCCCTCTTTACAAAATCTAGTAATTCCTAGGGCCTCGTAACCTCTGTCAATAAACCTGTATCTTTAAGCAAGCACATGATCCCTTTTATGCACATGTCACAAATTACTCCCTTTAGCTGCAGATCTCTGTGAGTTGTGGGGTGTATCCCACCCCAGCCTTATGCTTGCCAGACTGCAGCCATTGCCACCAGACACAATTTGGCTGAGGTCCTGCAAAAAGGATTATTCCAGTTTGATCACATATTCTAGCTGCTGGTCTGATTCGCTTTCAGAAGTGAAATTTGTCTAGAAGTAAGCTTTGGCTTTTTAAGACCTCACTAAGCATCTAAGAATTCTTGAGAGGCTCAAGTGTGTTTTGTAAGAAAGCAGAAGCGTCACAGGCAAATTACATTGTGTTTGACCAGGGAAGACCCAGGTGCTTTAAATCAAAACTGCAGCAGTGAGGAAGACATTCCAGAGGGTCCAGGAGGGAAATGCTTAAGCTTCCAGCTTAGTCTTCTGTGAGAACCTTTCAGTTTCTTGTAATGGAAATAGGAAATAGCCATCTTTGCTTAAATTTGACTGTCAGGGGAGAATTGAGATAAAATTGTCTGGAGATACTAATCTACTACTCTCCAAAGCAAAATATTATTGAGATTTCCTTCCTAGAAGTGCCTCCTTCCCTGGGCACAAAGCTTTTGGTGTAATCACAGGACAAGCAGAAGTTTCCTTGAGTTGCTTAGGACGGACTGAAAGGAGGAGATGATGGTAGTAAAAAAAACCAGCTGTAGAAGTATACATAGCGATATGTATACCAAACAAAAGGCAAGTCTTTCAAACAAAACACTAATATTTAGATACAAAAGTGTCATGAGGTAAGCAGAGACAAAGCAAAGCAAACCTCAGCAAGAAACTGCTGTTAAGAACTAGTGACTGAAGAAAAAGCATTTCAAGCTTGAAACAAGTGTTTCTTTTCCTGGGAGAGGAAATGTTGCACAACCCACAAACACTCCAGGATGCAGGAGCATCAGCCAGCTGATGACTGATGAATTTCATTTACTTCCTATCTGACTTCTGAATATTCAGACAGTTGAAATTGCTAAGAATAAATTCTGATGAGGGCTGTGAAACAATCCCCTGCTTTGTTTATCACCCTGAAACTGGGGCCAGTTTAGTGTATGTCCAGAGAGCATGTGCCTTTGTGTGATGCCATGGTGCTTGTTATGCTCTCTTGGCTCTTACCAGCTTTTAGCCTGACACTTGTGCTCCTCCAGCTTCTCTTACAGCCAGTCAGATGTGTCCCTGAAGTGATGTAATCTCCTCTGTTCCTTCAGTGTGAGATGTATTTTTACTGCTTTGGGGCTGGTGAATATAGAGCTTGAGTTAATATGAACTGCACATTTGCTTTCTGTTATATGTGACTGAGTGTGTTCCTGTAACCACTTCAGAATCTGTTACTTTTATCCCTATATTTCAAGACTATTTTCTGTGTTCTGTCCCTCTCCCTTTGGTCAGGGTATTACATGTCTCAGTGTCTCAGCTAGGTGAGATGCTAGGGATAGCCCCCCTGCACTTTTTATTCCAAGGTTTTAACCCAGATCTTTAGATGTGAAAGCAGTTTCTCTTGATATTCAAAATGGTTGAGCTGTGGGTTACCTGAGTTTTTGATAGGGCTCTTTTAATGGAGAACTCTAAACAAAACTCCTTCCTTGGGGGAAAGCTAAACAAATACAGAAATCAGAAATTGAACAAATTTATGAAAGTTTCTCAGAGGGAATTTACCTCATCTTACTCCTATGAATTGACTTACTATCATTCAACTGAAGTTGCAACCATCACCTATTCTTCACCTGCTCTCTGTATTTTCCTCAGAAGAGGCAGCACTCAGCAGCACCTGGTACTGCTGACTTGCTCATGGATAGAAGCAGAAATTCACTTACAAAATCCTGACCTGCTCATCCAGTCATCAATCCTGTGTAATTCATCTCTTGTGTAATCCACAATCAGGTATAAAAAGATGTTTGAACCTACAACTATTTGAGCTGTGTTTCCGTTTGTGCATTATTCTGTACTGAGCTGTAACTATCTACATCCATCTGACCCTAAAGTCCCTCTTCTACCCCTTCTTGTGCTGGTACATCATTCTGGGGCACCAGGGCCCATCTTTCCTCTCTAACTCTCATTCCCAATCCATTTTAGTAATGAAAAGAAGCCTTGCTTCTGGTTTCTTAGACACCTCCAGCTGGGAGCCTCCACCAACCTCTTCATCCAGCCTGTAGTGTGCCTGTGTATGCTCCATGCTGCCTGAGTGCTTGTTGAGGAGGGACAGGGGACTGGCTCTCAGTTTCCATATCTGTCCCAGGCTGGTTTGGAAGGAGAGCTGCAGAAATGATTCCCCAGAAGCTCCTCAGCTTTGGGGAGTGGGCTCCCACCCAGGTGTGTGTGAGGCTGATGCTGCTCCATGCAAATGGCTGTCAAAGGTACCCCACAGACAGAAACACACACACATGGGATGCTCTGTGATCCCAGAGCCTGGTCCTGAAAAGGAGCCCTGAGGGTTTGGGGACGCTCCAAAGGAAATGCAGGATCTTCCCACATTTCAGCTGCTGGGAATGAAGAGCTTTGCTGAATGTATGAAACTTTACAAAGGTTTGTATCTTGCTCAAGTGCCAGGCAAAGGTCAAAAGTTGCTTCCCTGACACAAAATCCTTTTCCTTAGTGGAGTAGGGGAGGAAACAGAATCCTTCAAAGAAAGAGGTCCCCAGGAGATGCACCCAGAGATCAAGGCAGACCTGCACCATGACCCAGTGTGGGCAGTGCAGGGGCTGACAGAGTGCCTCAGCTCTTCAGGTTTCCATGTGTGCCCTCATCTCAGGAAACTCAGCAGGAGCATTTCTGATCTAAAACTGGTAACTGATAGCATGCACCAGCTCAGGGATTGCCCTGGGAAGCCATGGTATAGGGAAGAGGCGCATCAAATAGATTAACAGGTAATAACAATTTATTTCAGAGTGTTTCAGAGTTCAGGATTATCACATATTTAATTCCACACACCTTCCTATTCAGATACCACCATTCCAATACATTCTTTCTACTTTAGATTTGAAGTTCAAAGAAAAGAAATAGTGGGATCTATGTTCTGGATTGTACATTGCAGTTTAGTGCATTTGTTTCTCTGGAATGAAGGGATGTGAATCATATGCATTAGGAACTAATGAGCAATCCAAACAGGTGCTACAGTTAGATACTATATGTGAAGGGAAAAAACCCAAACAAACAAAGCTCTCATCTCTTCAGTGTTTTTTTTTTTTCTTTTACATTTTAGCCAGATGTCATGCAAGTATTTTGGTACTGCTTTTGTGAACACTCTTGAAGTTTTACAGAAAGCTGACAAATGGAAAGACTATGAATGTATGTGATTTCCCAGATGAACCATGCTTGCCAACCAGTGCATAGGAACAAAGAGAGTTAAGTCAAAGCAGAGAAGTTCCTCTGAGCATTTTGATTATGAGAAGATTTGTGGGGCTTTGCTTTAATAACTATAAAATACTTCAAACTGGTTTCTTAATGTCAGCATTATTTATTTTCAGAGCAAAGTTCAGAAAATTTTGAATGATTGTATATGATTTTTTTTACATGCCTTGGCTCCTTCAAATACACATATGTATACTTTCTTTTTCAGAAATGATAGATTGCCAAGTTATCTGACCTCTCAAGAGAGGAAGTTGGGAGGACAGTTTAGTAACATTTTCTTTCATTCCCAATGTGGAATAAGATCAAAAAATATGTATTTTAAATTCTGTTAATAGCCTTATCTTTTCTAAACCATAAGGTACTGGCAAAATAACAGTGCAAGTAAACATGGCTCTTGATGCACCACATTAAAAAATGGCTTTTGTTTATGAAAAGTTTTTTTGTTGTAGAAACTTGTGGGAATAATGTTGTATTAATGGTAGGATGTTGACCTTTTCCAGCTATGGAAGATAGTCTCAGAACAGGATCCAGGAAAAACAAACATGGAAACTACTTAACTCCTTAGTTGTGTGCCTGAAACTTTGTGAGGAAGCATTATTTAACTTAGACTATTGTACTTACAGATTGTGTCATTACATTAAAGTGCCACACACACAACCATTCTCAGTAAGTACAAAGGTCTTGAGAGCTTAAGGGGAAAAGTCACTTCAGTGAGGAAGGATATTGCTATAATTTCATGTAATATATGTAAAAATATGCAGTTGTCTGCTATTATCTACATTTATTTATAGTCTCCCAGGTTAAAAATAGGCAGATTTTCTCCAGAATTTAGGGTACACAGTGCAGTGCAACTGAAGAATTTATACTGAGAAAAAGTGTGAAAGATGTTCCATGTTAGAGAGGACTTAAGCTCATGCTCCTCCTATAGGCTAAAACTGACTGCTCTGATTTCTTAAGTGAAAAGCTCCAAAAACTCAGGTGCATTCAGGATAACTTTTGCACGTGACCTTTCCTATACAGTCCACTGTCACCTCTGCTGAATTCACTCCTGAACTGAGAAGTAGCCACAAAACTTAAGGCTTCCACTCAGGATCTTGAAATGAGACCTGGGAGGTGTACAAGTGGCTGTTGGTAGTTTCCCTGTGGTTTGGAAAAAAACTGATGGAGGCTTGGGGTGGGGAAAGAAGTGAAATACTCTCTGATCTGCCACTGCACTGTGTCTTCCTCTTTTTTGAACCAGTGGTAGTCATATGTCCTGTAGGTGGTTTCTCTGCCATTCCCCTTCCTTTGCCCACACGTTTCTTCTGAAGCCTCTCTGATGACAGTAGACAGTAGTCAGATGCCCTTACAAGAAAATTGCTAGCTTCAAGAAGAAAATGGAACTACCCCAGTTAGTATCAGCTGGACGTCTCACCCATGGTTTCCACTAGATTTCATCTAGATCTCATTTGCTATTCCTGTCAGTTAGATTTTATTGATATGAGGAACAAGCAAAACAAAATAACACCAACAGAAAATGAACAAACAGAAACATGCCAACAAGCAAAGTTTATTAGCATCAAGCAATTTTAATATTTTCAATAAACTGTGTAAATAATGAATGCACAGGGTGAAAAGTAGCCATTAGTACAGTGTACCAGTTCACCTTCAGAGTGCTCTATGCCCAACAAACAAAATCAGAAACGTTGATTTCAAAACAGGTTTGAGGTTTTTTCCCTAAAGAGATTAGATTTCTGTATTGTCTTCAGACAACATATAAGTGCTACCTTTTATTACTAGAAGTGCACTTTTTACACTCTGAAGCTCTCAGGCCTGTTCAGACATGAGGTACGTCAATACATACATTGTCAGGAGAAAGCCTCAATACCTGCTTTGCATGATGTAGGAGCCTATGAGGAGCTATTACCATAAAAAACCAAAAGCAAGATGTGTTTCCCTCTTGTGTACACTATATCAGCCTGTCACCGCTCCTGGGGTGAGCTGGCTGCCAGCTCAGGAGGCAGCAGCTGATCCCACAGCTCCCAGTTCACCCAAGTGCAGTGAAGCAGCATGAGCTCTGCCAGCCCAGCTGTATGTACTTCTGATATTACTGCATGGGGTCCCACCTGTGCCCACAGCCAGTGATAGAGCAGGAGTGAGGTGCAGGAGGTGCTGCAGTCTCCAGGCAAGCTGTCCTGCTTGTGGCCTTAGGCTCTCAGGAGACGTTGCTCCCTCTCTTGGCTTATTCACAGGCCCATGATATGTTGGGAGGGAAGTCATGTAAGGTAAATCTGCCAAGAGCTCAGTTCTCCTTAGAAAAATGGATTTTTTTAAGTGTTTGACAAGGAGTTACATCCATTGTGTGCTGATTTTTGGTCGTCGTACTTATTTACTAAAAAATTAAGTGGGAGATGAAGGCACCTAAGGGAGCTTGGAGCCAGGGTTTGGTACTGACTATTTTTGCAAACTGGGTTCTTGTCTTTTGGATAATATCACTGTGGTTGAGGTTCTCAACCCTGTTAAAGAAAATATCACCAACTCCCTCCTTCAGCCCTCTTGTTTCTTTGCAGTGTATGCTCTGTAAACTGTACTTGGTGTGCATAGAAGTGTCTGTGACACAGAGGCCTTCATCTCTTGGAGACTCTATACACAGTACAGCTAATAAGCACTTACTAGATTTGACAGGGCTTTTTTTCCTTTCTTATGTCCCAGTAAACTGTGAGATATGCCATTTCTGCTACTGTTGCCAACATAGATGGGTCTAACTTTCCCCTAAAGAGCTCAAATCATGGAGTTCCACAGTCCACCAGCAAGTTTGTCAGCATATCTGAAGTTCCTGTGCTGGTATCTGTGCTACTATACCCCACGTGATCTTTGCTGCTGCAGTCTAAGGAGAGCTGACCCATTAATTTATTACTTGTAGGCAAAGTTTCTTGTATTGCTGACCATACTTTACTGTTTTCCTCTTGACTGTTGAGATCCAGTGTCCAGAACTGAACTTCGACCATATGACCACAAAGCTATCAATGCTGAGAAGAGGATAGGGGTTATTTCATGTATATTATACTTGTCTACAGTGTTCACAATCTCAGAGGCAAGAAAGGTCATTGGAGAGGTCACTGGGGATTGGACTAGATGACCTTTAAAAGGTTCCTTCCAACTCAACTTTTCTACTATTCTTTGCAACAGTTGTAATTTTCTTCTTAAATTATGTTGTTGCTGCGGCATCTCTTCACATTTGAATCTAGTGCTGGATGAATGTGTATGTAGCTGAATATTGCAGTTCAATATTTAATGCAAAATTTACTGCCAAGTAATTCTTACTGGTGGAAGCTACACCTACAGGGTGTAAGTCTGAGGAGGTGGAGAATTATTCCACAGACTATGTCTGCAAAAACTACTGAAGGGTTTGTCAGTGTGCATGACAATTCTTTTCTCCCATCACTGGAAGGTTTCATCTGTTTCCAGTCAGAAGCTCACCATCTAGGAGGCTCTGAATATTTCTAGGAAAGTATTAGGAACTTCAGTCTCTGGTTGGTGAAAGGTGGGGAGCATGAGAACAATGTGGCATTCACCAGGAGTTGTGGAAGTCTGTGTATGCCCCTATGGGTTTTAATATCATTTCCCTTATCAAAGTTTGGAAGGAATGCTTGCACAACAGTGCATTTTTTTTCATATCTGGGTGATAAATCAGAGTGAGGAGGTACAAGTGGCAGCCTGTAATGGCACAGCAGTGTGTGGACACACAATAGCTTCTACATGTACAGTACGATACCTCCTTGGCTCCCTAAGGCTCCAGAAAGTGAGAAAAGCCTGTTTAGGACTGCCTTTTCAAAGCCAGTCAAAACAAAGTAAAAATAACAGCAATCTTAATCATCTCTTGCCAATTTGGCCAAAATTACTGGGTATGCTTTGCTTAGGTCAAATTCTGCTGGAACATATCAGTGAGTGAGAAGTTCATTTGCGATGTAACTGTGCCAATAAATAGCCAAAACATAACACTTGGAAAACTCAGTAGATGGACAGCACTCCCATTTGTCAGCAGCTACTTTTCCAATGCTCTGAGAGCTGTGGGTGGCATTGGGGGGTGTTGTGGGAAGGTTTTGGGAGGAGGGGTTGATTTGAATAGTTTTAGTATGAGGACTGTCTTACAGCTAATCAGTTGTATGAGTGGAATTTTATCTCTACTGGGAGGTGAGCTCATTCGCCTTTATCGACCTCAGATCCATGTTTAGAAAAAAGTCAAAAGTGAGATGCATTCCTCTTCTTAATGTCTTACTCTTACAAAACACAACTGCTTGTTACCACCCTGTGTCTTCTGAAAATGAGCTGTGTTTGATTTTGGTCTGGTTTGTACTTTCTTCTGCTGAAACAAAAATGCAGGCCCTCAGATTAGCTCTTCATGTTTCTGGATCCTTTTAGTGATGAATTTTAGAGCGTCTCACAGCCCATAAAAATTTTATCAAAGTACTCCAGCACTTTCTTCTGGTTTTCTTTTGTACTTCTGTTGAAGACCAGATTATAGAGTAGAAGTAAGGCAGGATGTTTTTCACTCTAAGGTTTGCTGAAACTCAGTTGGCCATCCATACTATCAGGCATGGAATTTCTGAAGTCTGTACATTGTTTTCCTACCCTATTTTCACTGCATGTTTGTTTTGCTTTTTCTCCCTGGCTATTCCATGCCAACCCCACCCTTCTTTTTTAACTGGTGTTTTTCTGTCCAGGAATGTTCACCTAATGAACTTGAAAATACTCTTCTTGTGGCTAATTGGTGAAGATACTTCAGGAGAGTGTGGGAGTGGACAGTGGAAAGGAGACAGAAGGAGGAAGTTTGTGGATGTGATTTGTCTAGGAGCTAGCAGCACATGGCTGGGACTCAGGCCAGAAGAGGAGGAGATGAGCAGTGAGAGCAGGAGGGAACAGTGAGCTGGGCAGTAAAGCAAACCATTCTAAATGCAGCAGGGCTCAGGGCTGCACAAGGGGAAGGTAGCTTCAAGCTGTTCTGTGTCAGTGTTAATGTGGTGGACATGATCCTCAATAAGCTGTCATGGAGCTGGTTGTCATGTTGATGTTCCTCTCCCACTTGGAACAAAGTTGCTGGAAATAGAGGGAATTGGAGTATTGTCAGTGTCATGTTTTGTTTGTCTGAGGGCCAGGTTAGCCTGTGAGGTATAACAATGCCCAACTCACTCACTGTGTGCAGCCAAAGTGCTCTTTAAGTAGGTGGCTCAGTGCCATCTCAGCTGCTCTCACTGTGGGCACTGAGCATCCATCCCTCTCCAGTGGTGTCAGTAGAGGAATGAAGGGGCCTTTGCTGCCTTGTTACTTCTGGGGAGAAGGTGGAGAAGCTGGGGCAAAGGAGCATGAGGATTAGTTAATCTCATCTTGAGTTTGGCCAGTCAGCTGCAAATGGCCTTTGTTTCTTATGTACTTGGTTAAAAGAAAGTTTCTACTAAGTTAAAATTAATTTGGTTCCCGAGTCAACCTTTGGAAGATTTTCAACAAACCACTTAAAAATGCAGGGAGGACTTAGTGAAATAAATCTTATTTTAGTAAATAAACTGAATCACAATTTTCCAAAGCCCCTCTGCAAATGGATTTTGTAAGACTTGCTGAGAGACAGAAACAGTGATGTGCACCAGGATCCAGTGCTTGCTCTCTTCCTTGGTTTTCCCAGGCTGCAGGAAGGCTGCTGACACTGGATGGGCTGAGGATGGAAGTGCATGCTTTTGTGAGATGGAAAAAGTGATTCATCCATCCTCCTCCTTAAGCACTGCCTAGGAAGGACAGCACAGGCAGGGTTTCTGCGCCTGTCCTTTTCTGTAAAGACCTTTCTCTAAGAGAAGTGTGGCTGGAGGAAAAGGGAAGATGGTAGAAGAGATGAGTCCTGGACTCTGCTGCTTAAGCAGTGTCTGTATAGCCAGTGCTGAGCCCTACCATTTGCCCTGTGGGAAGGCTGCCTACCCTACCAATTCCTTGAAAGGGAAATTCATTGCAGAAGTACTCACAAACTTCTTCCTTCTGAGTTGGTGACCTATAGCTGTTTCAGCTGTTACACTGGTGATGCTCCAGGCTGGTCCCATACTTGGAGATCAGCCATAAAAGTGATGCAGAGAAGGATTCTTCAGGTAATGAGCAGGAGATGTTATATTTTAGTGGTGTTTCAGGTAGAACTAATGCATACTGGGAGCACCAATAAAATGAGAAAATTCAAAAGTAATGCCATAGTCACTCTAGCATTTAGATTTTATCCCACTGGTTTGAATTTAATATTCTTTTTCAGTTAGGCAGTTGTGAGTATGAGGCTCAAACTTGCAGTTAAGTTGTAGCTGGTAGAAAAATGTTAAACCTCCTGAACTTGCACACATTAAGATAATAACACAGTTTGTTCTAAAAGAACATAATGAAGGAATTCAGTGAATGGGAATTACATAAACTGTACCATTGGTGTTGAAGGACATGATCTATAAATTAGGAGATTGAGAGTAAACAGGAAATTCCACAGAACAATTTCAGGATAAAGAAACTATAGCAGCAGATGGAAAGATGTTTCTGTTGGGAGATTTTAGAGGTTGATTTTAATACCATCTACCTCTTTGTAAAAGGAACAACAACTCCATCTCCATGTTGTGGTTGTGAATTCCAGCCGTGCATTAGCGGAGCAGTGCTAGTGCCAGCTAGAGCACAATGTTGCACGGTTCTTGTCAATCTTGTTCCTATATACAGGTCACACCTCTTTTTCTCTCCCCTTATATCCATATTAGTAACTTTGTAGGCATGATAAATCTGAAAAGCACCCTAAATGTGTTAATATATAACAAGAATATTTGAACATGTTTGGATTTTCATTAAATCCAGAGCAAAATAAGAGTTAAAGGGGAACTAGATCTTGCAATGAAAAATAGTTGAAGCCTTTATGCTTATATATAATGTACCTTATATAAAGTAAAGTAGATGGGAGTCTATTTTCTACTTGTTTTAATGGTTATGGATCAGGCTTCAGTATAACTCCTGGTAGCAATTAGTCACAAAGACTTACTCAGTCTTTTTATTTCACCAGCATTTCAATCTCACAGCAAAATTCAACCTGCTTTCTATAAGGATATCCCCAGAGAAAGGCTGACATTCCTACAAAATAAATACAGGGTCTTTGAGTATTAAAAATATGGACAGAAATGTTCTTGTCCACAAGTTGTTATTATTTTCATAGCAACTACTTTGTAAAACAACAAAAAGTCCCCCCCTAAAAAAAAAAAAAAATAAATTAAAAAAAAAACCAAAAAATTCCATAACAGAAAAGAGAGCAATTAGCAAATAGTTTGAATGCCTGAGATAAGAAACCATAAGGGCTAGTAGGAAAGAAGAAACCTCACGTTTAAGATAGCTTCTCAGCAAGCTGCATAATAGTGTCCAAACATGCTTCCTTTTGGCACATGTTGGTATACACAGACAAAGAAACAGGAAAGGGAAATTTTTTTTTTTTAGTTAGCTCCCTGTGTCAGAAACAGACACTGATGGAGAACTCAGCCATAAGCACACATTATTCTTACTAAAGAAAAAAGGCATAGCTGTGGTTTTGTGTGAAGGGCTGTGTTACAGTTGGAGTAATGTAGCTCTGGAAAGGATGCTTTGGGGGATCAGGTTCTGGCTTTCATCTGTGCACTGCCTTGTCACAGCATTACTGATGTGCTCTGCAAATGCCAGTGGTGAATAAACTGACTCAGATGATAAAGAAACATATCCCTTTGCTATGCAGAGCGTGAATTCTCAAGGCTGCTGCAGACTTGGCAGTAGAGAGAAAAGCTGCTCAGTGCAGCCAGCATTGGGTTTCTCAGTTGTTCTCAGGTCTAAATACAGAAAACTGCCCATATCACATTTCCCTCCCCGGAGGTGGACCTCCAGAGAGTGAAGCTCAGCAGGCACACAATAAGGATGAGGATGATGAGCAAATGTGGAAGAACTGTGATTCCACTCCTCTATAGAAATGCATATCTACAGGCTAGGCATGAGGAGCTTTCCATGTATGTGTGTGCCTGTTCTTGTGTGTGTATGTGCAAGACCCAAGCTTTTACTGAACACATCACTCTCACAATTAGTTATTGTGAAGAAATTTCATGCAAGTAGTCCTAGTGAAGTTTTCTTTCTAATTTGAAATAATCAAAAAGATAAACATGGAATTCTTTAACAAACAGTTTCAAATTAGTACAATGGACTGAATTGCACCTATTCTGCTGCCATCATTATTCACACAGAAATGTGGTTCTAATCTGAAAAGAGGACTTTACTCACTAAAGTGATGCAAATAATAATGAGAAAAGACAGTTTTGCCACTGCAGAACATGAAGAAATGAGGTGCTACCCACTGATGCAGCTGTAAGAGCTTTGCAAGTGTTAAAAAAAAGACATGGTGGACCTAAGAATTAAATTGCTCATGTCTGCAGAGTACTAATCCAGTATTTTAGCTATGAAATAATGGTAGTGTTCTGGATTTCTGCTTTTGGTCTCCATGTACCTGTTTGGTTCCAGCTATTGCATTAGAATGGTGTCTAATTTGAGGTATACTCTAGGTCTTGCTGCAGCCAGCCCTGCAGTGCCAGTGTCCCTACAATCTGTATTCCTGCATTCTCAAGAGCTTTGTGCTCTTCCACTAGAGCATGGGGCAGAAGTAAGGGAAAAAGGAGGCAAAAAGGACCTGTTTCTCATCCTGATACACAGCAAGGAAATGGTTGGGTAAGCATCTGTATCCAGGAGCTAGGCATTGTGTTGGGTCTTTTTCTCTAAATGTAGCCCAGACTGAAGAGGAGAAGCTAAATTTCATCCTGCATGTATAAAGACTTCTTTCAAAGACCAACAGCAGTCGAGATCTCCCTAGTCCCCAGTGGAAATTCTGCTCCATACAATGTAAAAACATCTGATTTCTTGCCCTGGTGAGATGTGTTTCAAATAGGCTGCTTGGCTGGCTCTGCAGGGATGCTGACGCCGCTCTAAACAAAACTACGCAAGCAGTCCGGCTGTGATGCCACATTAATCTCAACAAGTGTATTCTTCAAGTGCAGCTGGGGATTAAACCTATCCCAAGAGCTCATGTAGGAGGAGGTGGTAATGCAGTAGCAACTTTGTTTAACATTTCTTCACGTTTGTGGCTAACGGCGAGTTCTCGAGTGCACGCTAGACACTACTAGAAAAGGGAAGGATTTTGCAGCTCCTGGCACTGCATTTATATACCAACAGAAGAAGCAAAGATTTATTTTTGCTCGCTGAATGAGAGAGAGAATGGAGTGCTGAGAGCTCTGTAACATTTCATACTCTCTTAGACGCAAAGAGCCAGATGAATATTGTTGGAAAGAATGTGTTTATACAAGAATCATATTTATCGCAGAAGCCGTGGTCTTAACATTAGACAAGGCATGGGATGAAAAGAGCTGAGCATGTAGTAACTCAGCAAAATTCTTACTTCTGCCATGTATTAGAGTAAGCTTCAATTACTTATTTTTAGGGGGTTATTTTAGAACAGCTTACAAGCAATTTGCTTGCAATAAACACTTGCATATAGATTGAGAGAAGGTGAAATATATTCATTTAAAAAGCATTGTTTTCCAACTTTACTTAACTTTCCCAAGGCAAACAGCCGCAAATGGTACTCTGAAAATGCCTGCACTTGTAGCCTCTAACAAAAATATTCGCCGGACTTTGGACAAAGTGCCAGACTTGGTCTCAACCTTGCACTGCATTGCAGGTTGTTGATAGCACAATCTGGATGGGTTCTTCTGGGATCTCAGACTACATTCCCATGCTCTTTGACTTCATTGATTTAGCAGTAAATGGCACATTCTTGGAATGCTTTCAGTGGAAAAATTCTATATAATATGGATAAGAATAAGCATGTGAAATAGTTTGTATTTTAAGCAGAGCGGTTATTCCCTCTTGTTATATTACTGTGCTTTCTTTCCTTCCCATGTTATTCCTCGAGATTTTTATTGTGAGAGATTCTGAGCCTTGAGAAACTGGAGTTAAACTAGTTTTTCTTTAAACTGCTTTCTAAGAAAAAAAGGAGAGATGTTGGAAATTTTCCCATCAAACATCTGTTAGATGTTAGACCCGAATATGTTCCCAGTTCAGCTGTTCTGGTCTAGTACTGGGGTGGTGTAACAGAACTCAATGGAGTTAATCAGAGATGACAAGGCAACAGCATTTATTGCAACACACCTACTGTTTAAATAGCAGTGATGGCAGTATACTGAAAGCTAAATTGATTGCAAATTAGGAAAATTGTGTAGTGAGAGGCAGAGGAATCTGTGAATTACAGCTTTTAACATAAAGAAACTGTAAATGGCCAGAAGTTGACCCAGAAGGAGCCTTATTCTAGCAGACTTTCAGCATCAATCTCTCTTTGCAGTGGGAACCTTTTCTGGGTCCACTGCTGAAAGCCAGTAAATGTCTTATTCCAGCACTATATTCAGGCTGTTCTAGCTTTTGAATGTCCTTTCCATTGTCACTAAATCTTTCAGAAAGAAATGGATCTAGATCTGAGTTTTGATGTGCAGTGTGTACAGTTACATTTCCGTTCACATGAAGATTAGGGGAAATAAATTACTTTAAAAGCCTGATTTAAGATGAGTACACAAGCTATTGCCTCCTTTACTTTGGGTATCAAAGCCACATTAGTAAGAATTTACACTGTTGGGAAGATTAAAAAAAGGGAAGATTAAATTTCTGCACAATGCCCTTTTGGTAAACTGTAGCAGAGGAAAGGGGAATTAAAATTGGTCTGTAAAAGCAGCTGAAGCAATTCCCTCCAGCATGAGGAAATCTTAGGCTGGAATAAGGCCAGCAGAGCCAGCATGGTGACATTGACTCCATTCACAGCATAGCAGATGTAAAAAGCAGGAGACAGCAAGATCCAAACATGCTGTTCTCCAGCATCAAAGCAAGGAGACTGCTCTTGGGTAGTGTATGGTAGAACAAATGTTAACAGACCCACTTTTGCTGACCTGAAATATTTTCTAGACTTATGATATTTTATTCCTAAATAAGCAAAACTAATTTTTTAAGACAGAGATGAAAAAACAGTTGTAGAAAAGAAATACAGAGATAGCAATGCAGCTGTGCTCTAGGTTCAAACCTGAGCTTGCCATCTGTCCTGTAAGGGCTGTATTTACTCACTAGCTCAAGAGTTGGCACCTTATCTCATTTTTACTAAAACCCTTATTTTGTAATTAGGAATTCTGTCCCATTTTTTCTCCCCACTATCTTTTAAATCAATCCATGCAGAGCACCTTTTCTGAAATATTTCTGTTTTCATTCAGCAAAATAATTCTACACAGCTCTGGTTTTGAAGCTGTTTTAAGTCCAGAGACTTAAGTAAGTCTCTCTTCAGACTGCCCTTAGGATGGGTGGCTTCTGTGGCTTCATGTTCCAGCTTTGTTTAGCCCTTAAGAGCTAAAGTATTCAGTGGTCGAGCTTGTGTTTCACTTCGATTTTCCACAGCAAGCAGAGTGATAAGCTCTTATATGGCCTACTTGGGATCTGTAGGACTAGTAGCACTTAATTGTACAGATTTTTTTGGCATTCGTGTTCAGCCTTCAAACAGTGCTTCACGACCAGGACTTATTCATTGCAGCTTATTCATTGCTTTACCATCCATGGGCATAACATTTCGTTCCAAGCAGTGCTGTGGAAAGCACACTGTATTCCTGTTATTCCTGTATTCCTTCATTACATGAAGCTTAAGATTTCTTTTTGAAACCTCCTCTCTCAAGATTGTTTATCTGTCTACATTGACATTTGTCTAAAGATATATTTTACAGTCTATTTACTTACTGATGTGTCAGAAATTTGTTTACCAATAAAACGTAGATAAAAATATCAAGTATGTGTATATTGGTTTCCAGTAAGTTTTTTCTATCCACAGTTTTTTTAAATTATAAAAAGAGATAATAATGCAAAAGTGAATACATTTCAGGGATAAAAAATTTGTCATTTATTGGGCTATATTCAGTTTATTCTTTGATGCCTTAATCAAAGTAAACTGACCCAAAAAAAGCTTATTTTCTTCATTCAGACCAATAGAGTGCACCATTTGGGCCTCATTTCCAGGATCTTTTCTCACGGGAATTTCCCACTCATGTTGTGGATAGTCTGTGTGAGCAACAACTGAACGAGCAGGCAAAACCGCAAGGATTGTTACAGGCATCTGATTGTAATTACTAGCAAAGCTTCTAATCCTTGTTTCTCCAGCTATAGCTTCAAAAATCAGCTAATAGCACCACATGCAAACATTATCATAACTACTTTGATGGGTTTAGGCATTGGGCAACACAGACAAATTTTGGAGCAAGACCCTGAGAAGGCCTTAAGTCTTTGCTGTGACTGCAGCTTGCATGGAACAGCAATGGAAAATGATCTGAACTCATCAAACTAGCTTGTCATGAATGAATACTCCTTCTGTAGATAGAATGAGGAAATAGACTGGAATGGTGTAGGAGAACTTCAACAAGAAGCTCTGTATTTCATGTTTGTTGGGACATTCATTTTTCATAGTATTTGTGCTCATTTTTGGTTTTGTAGTCTTCATGCAGAGGATTAAAATTAATCTCTCCAATTGTGGGAATTTTACATAACTTTTAAAAAAAACCACAAGTGCTGTGGATGAGCTGTTCATTTTTGTACATTTGTAGAGCCTATTGGAGGTCAATAGCATGGAGATAGAAAGTGTTCTTTACCTGGGGAAGATGGACTGCACTGACCAGAACTGTAGGGGTACAAGTTCTGGGTGCTGCCCCATTCCTCTCAGTCCACCTGATGATCAATGGAAGGAAGAGCTGATAGTCCACAGTGTCACCTTATACTCCCTAAGGCAAGGCAGATCAGCAGCACTCCTAACAAGGAGGATTTTCTGTATTCACCCCTTGCCTCCACCCTGCAGAAGGAAATCCCCTCAGAAGAAGGTGGTACAGAAAGACCTGTGTAGTATGCCTTGTTTCTGCTTCCCAAAGAAAGTTGAAAAAACTTTTCTGGCAGATGCTGTGAGAAGCAGCTGACAGTTTGGGACAGGTTCATTTGAGCAGACCCATAAAACAGGCACCCCAAAAATCACCAATTTCATTTTTGCAGCTCAACTGGCATTGGATTCCTGTGGTCCTTAGGAAGGACAGTGAGGAGAGCAGCCACTCTGCATAGCACCCATCTTTCCAGAAATGGAACTGATGATCTTCAGCCAAGAAATTAGCATGGGCTTAGTTTTACCAGAAGTAACTCATACTTTGCATTTTTTAGGCTGAAGCAGCAGGGCAGTGGAATGTAACAAGTGTCTCCCTGGCTTTTAGGGCAGCAGCCCCACCAGGAATGCCTGTTGGTGCCTTCTTCATGCGCTGATGGGTATCAGGAACAGCATGTTCAAGAGTCTCTGCAAGACAAAATATAGGCTTTGGAGAAAAGAATATCTAAGTACAATTTTTTGAAGTGCTTATTGCCCAGCTTTATGACAAATAATTATTCAGTGTTATACCATTTAATTCTCCTGAAGGATACATAGGAGCATTTAAAGAGGTACTTGAAATTGCTTCACAGATTTTCCCATGCCCCTCTGATACCTTCAAACACTGCATGCAAAAACATAAGTAGGTGTGGTTGCAGACAGCTGATCCTAAGTGAGGCTTTGACAATCATGTTGTGTAATCTCATCTAATGCAGTATCAAATTTTCCTGAAAAGACAGGCATGTTTCAGGCCATATCTTGAAGGTCATGAAATGCCCATTTATCAAGTCTCAGTAGCTTCTTGTGTACCCACAAGCTGTCAGCTGCTGATGGTCAGCTTTGCTGTGAGGACTTGCTGGAGTAATTCTCAGATTTCTTTTTCTTGTGCTCATACAAAATGTCCTGCAAGGTGCTCTCTGATAGTTGTGTTTGCCTAGAGCATTGTGCTTCACTCTGTGCCATTTGACATGCCTGATGTGCAACAAAGCACATTGATTACACCTAGAATGTAGATTTTTCAACAGTGTTTTTAATTAATTTCCCAAAATTTAAGATCATTTGTGTCATCAACTTTTTTTAATCTGGAATGGATACTGGTGCATTTTTTTACTAAAACATACCTGGTCCATTAGGTTTAGGAAAAGAAGTGATTAATAAGGTAAAAGCATTTTAAATGGATTCTTGGATACTTTCTATTTAATCTCAGACATTTAATGATTTTTTTTCTTCACTACGCATCTTTGGAACAGTGCAAGAAGTCCTGCTGTTGTGTGGTTTCAGTTGTTTTAAATTTCAGGATGTTTTTTTAATTATGAGCATGGAAGCATGCTTTAGCTAGCCTGTGACTGAACAAGGCTTAAATTAGGTCACAGCCTGGCTTTTTGTGTTTACATTTTTGTCACCGCGTGTTTTATCCCAACACATATCTTCTGCACTTCTCCTCCGAAGTTGTTAGCAGCTGCACAAAAACTGTCTCCTGAAATGTTTTTCCAAGTCTCTGTTTATCTCTATGGTGAGAGATTGCTGCTGCTGAAGCACTCTAATAGTTAGCAAACTTAAACTGCCAGAAATCCACCTCAGTTCAGAAGGGCTTGTCTGACACCTGTGGCACCTTGAGGTGTGATAGGGATTGTGACACCCACGTGTGTTGCTGCAAAAAGGTGGAAGGGAACTCACTGTGGGCTTCAGAGGGGTGAGTGTGGGCATTGACTGGAGAGCAGTGTTCTCATCCATGGGTGCTTCCCACCTTCACTTTGGCACACGGGAATGACACCACTTCAGTTCAGTACAGACCCATCTCAAGGGCTCCTCAGTATCTGCACACATTTACTGAGGAATGAGAAGGCTGTTGTTTTGCATGCTTATCCTACAACTACTCTATTATCAGGAAAACATTAAGGTCAATCTCTTGCCCCAGTTTGTTGGGTTTTTTTTCCTAAAACTTCTGGTTTCTTAATAGTACTAATTTGTTCATCTACAGTGAGGCAAGTGAACCCTGCATATTATCAGGGTAGTGTCATTAATCTTTCTAAGTTGAAAGCTGTATTCCATAAAAATACACCAATTAATAGCTGTATCTTATATCTGAAGGAAGTTTAGGGCAGCAGTGTTCTCAGTGTTACGATGGAGAATGTTGGGTCCTGTTGTTTAGCTGTTTTCTCAAGTCATTGCTGATTCCTGCTGACAAGGATTAAACATTCAATTGGGTAACAAGTCATCAGTTCTTTAAGACACTAATTGAATGAAGTAGCATGTTGCTTAGTCAAACAGCTGAGAAGCAATCCAAGCCTATACTTTGCTATGCCTGGAAATACATTTACAGCTATTTTCCTTAATGTTTCTGCTGAACATTCAAAGTACATTAATTTCACATCTCTTTGTCAAATAATTGAATTTTGTCAAATAATTGAATTTATTGGGAACAGTTCAGTCAAGGAGGAACTTCTGCAGAAATCTTATAACTACTTCACATAAAATAATTAAAATTATTTAAATGCCTGTGGTAACTTGAAATCTAACACATTCATAGCTCAGTGTCTAGTCAGGCCTTTATAAATAATAAGAATTAACTGGAAAATCATATTAAATGATATTTTTCTTCAGAATAAAATAGTTTTATTGAATGCTGAGAGGAAATAGATTTGATTTTCCTTTTTGTCCACAATCTATCATAGTTAATAATTCAAATTCTTTCTCTGTGATGCTTCATTAAAATTCTTCCTGAATTGCATCATGTCCATGGGGTTACTAAATCATATTCTCTTAGAATTAGCTTCATCTTCCAAAGGTATCAAATATGTATAGAAATTAGATTGATGAGATCATCAAGACCAAAAAGAATATGCAAATAGGCAAATTGCTGATTCTTTTCATTGCAGTTGGGTTAATATTTATTGAGGCAATGTTGCATAGCCCCAGCCAGCGTAATTAAAATTAGTTTTCATTGATTCTTGTTTTGGTCCTTGTTACTGGAAGCTTACCATATGAAAATTCTGTCAGCCTTATTAAGACAAATTTAATTTTTCTTTTTTTTTTCCTATATTTGTTGAAACTCTGTTGTGGGTTTCTTGTTTATTTGGAGGCGGCAGGGGAAGCAGGAAGAGAAATATGGTTCTAAATCAAAAATATTCAGAGGAAGCTGAATAGCTCTGTCATCTTTTTTTACTCCGACTCTTTCTTCAAATCTCTTTTAAGTGCACCCTCTTTTTTGTGTCGAAGTCTAATGGAAATATCAGGCTGTGTTCATAAAAATGTAGGTTGGTTTTTATCCTTAGGAGTTCTTGTCTTCCTGTGGTGGAAAATAATCACAGCAGAAACTTCTTCAGTCTGGTTCCTAACTGTGTAAATCAGGAGAGTTGGTTGAGGGATAGTCTGGCAGGATTTTAGCGAGGTTATTAAAGCATTGCAGGACCAGAAGGCTGTTTTTTCTTGTAAGCACCCATGTAAATCGTAAAGATATGGGAGACCTCACACATACATAAGTATGTCTGCAACAAACACACAGCTATAGTTATCCACAGGCAGATAGCCATAAACCTGCATCTTGGCTTTTGTCAATAATGCTAACTTTACCAAGCACTTCATCATAATTATCAGTGTTTTTAACAGTAAGAAAGTGTTACACCTCATGTCAGTGGAACCCAACCCTTATCTGTTCTAAAGAAACTAGAGTGCTTTATGGCTTATGTTAGATACACAGAGATCTGAAGACAGCAAACAAAAGAGAGAATAAATATGTACACAGTCAGAAAAACTTTACAGACATCACAGAGAGGAAAAAATCTAAGCAATAGAATAGGCAAACAGCTAAATTGCAGGGTCTTAAAGAGGATTTTCAACATCAGTGTCGCTGTATTTCACTGAATCACAGAATGGCTGAGGTTGGAAAGGGGCTCTAAGATCATCTCGTCCAACCACCGGTGCTCAAGAAAGGTCAGCTAGAGCAGGTAATATTTGATTAGTCTTTTTTATTACCCAGATAATTTGTGGGTTACCAGTCTCTAGGTCATTATGACTCATTCAGCCATCCACATCATCAGTCTGTACTGAGCACTGCAGCCTCCATTGCTCAGAGTTTGTTTGCTTTCATATAGCAAATGTTCTTTATCTCTGGACAAAACAAAAAAAAAGGCAATAAAAGTTATAGGCATTAACTTAGACAGAAGAGCTAGCATTGGCTCTTTTCAGTAGCTAGATAAAAGCCTTAGGTTCTCCCAGATACAGAAACAGTCAGAAAAGTTGAAAATATTTTTTCATGCAAAAAGGGAGAAGTGACAGCCAAAACTTCAAAGCAACCACATAAATAAAAGTGCATTTGTTACTCTCTCTGTCAAAAATACAGAATGCTGACACTTCGTGTGGTAGTTGAGATCCTCTTAGGGACCTGGAGGATTCAGGACCTATAAATCTCAGGTACAGATGTTCCAGCATTAATTAGTGTTTTGGAGAGGAGGAGAAGTTTCACATTTATCTCTTGCTTTCTTTTGTCCTTGCCTGTAATAGATATGGTAAAGCAAGAGAGGCATCTCAGCAGAAGTTTGGGGTCATGGTTGGCTTGTGAGCTGTGCCATTCTGACAATTTCACCAGCAATTCAATTTCCCCTGTCAATAAATGCAGCCTCTCCCATGAGACTGGTGGAAGCATCTCTGCAAGTACATTAAAAGTTCACAAAGACAGCGCGTCACTGCACATCACTGATTCCTTTGACACAGCTAATCCTGTAAGCAGACTGTGTTTTAGCCAAGAAAGCAGTAATTTAACAAAGCTTAGACACACTCTAGAATCAGAATCTGAAATACTGAGAATACTTTCCTCAAGCTGAAACCTGAAACCAGTCCCCAGTGATGGGACCCAGATGAGTAGTTATGACAAATTTTTTAGCAGTCTCTCTGGTGTTCTGATAGAACAGATAAGCTCCCTCTATTGTTTTTCCTTGTCTGAAAGGCTTCTCTTTTCCTCCACATTACCTGCATTTGCTACCATTTGGAGAGCAACCTAAATTTTCTCCAAGACCTCTCAAACTAAAGGCATGTCCTTCAAGTAAAACAACTTGCCATTACAATTTAGCAGTGCCTTCACTTCGTCAGTATCTGAAGAATGAAAAGGAGTCTCTAAACTGGAGAATCAGGGATTTGACAGGTGGACCACTTGGTACACAAGGAATTAGTTGGATGGACAAACACATAGAGTTGCAGTCAATGGCTCAATGTCCAGGTGGGAAGCAGTGACAAGTGATGTTCCTCAGAGGTTGGTCTTGGGATCATCATCTTTGTCAGCTGCATGGGAGTGGGACTAAGCGCACCCTCCTCAAGTTTCCTGATGACACCAAGCTGTGTGGTGTGGTCAACACGCTGGAGGGGAGGGATGCCATCCAGTGTGAAAAGCCTGTGAAGTTCAACAAAGCCAAGTACAAGGTGCAGCATCTGGGTTGGAGTAGCCCAATCAATACAGGCTGGGGGATGGCCAGATTGAGAATGACTTGGGGGTGTTGGTGGGCAAGAAGCTCAACGTGACTCAACACTGCATCCTTGCAACCCAGAAAGCCAACACATGCTGTGCTGGATCAAAACCAGGTGATGTGACCAGCAGGTTGAGGAAGGTAGTTCTGCCCCTGCATTCCACTCTGGTGAGATCCAGACTGTAGTGCTGTGTCCAGCTCTGGGGCCCCAACATAAGAAGGACATGGACCTGTTGGAGCAAGTCCAGGGGAGGGCTGCAAAGATGATCAGAGGGCCAGAACACCCATGCTGTGAAAACAAGCTGAGAACTGGGACTGCTAAGCTGGGAGAAGAGGCTCCAGGGAGACCTTTCTGCAGCCTTCCAGTATCTAAAGGATGCTTACAAAAATGCTGGAGAGGGACTTTTCACAAGGGCGTGTGATATTGGCTTTAAACTGAAAGAGGGCAAGTGTAAATTAGATATTAGGAAGTTCTTTACTGTGAGGGTGGTGAGGCAGTGGAACAGCTTACCCACAGAGATGGTAGATGTTCCACCCCTGGGATTGTTCAAGGTTAGGTTGGATGGGACTTTGTGCAGTCTGGTGTAGTAGAAGGTATTCCTGCCCTTGGTAACAGAGTTGGAATTAAATGATGTTTAAGGTTGCTTCCAGTCCAAACCATTCTATGATTTTATAATCAAACAAAATTGTTTGCCCTAATCCTTTGCCCTAATCCCGATGCTTTGCTGAAGAAGCTCCATAGTCCGTACTGCCTTCAATAAATGGTTAAAAATTCCCAGTAGCTTTTGAAATCAACATTTGAAATTATAAATAGGCTTTCTCCTTGAACAGCTGTGGAACTGTCTGCTGCTGATGTTCTCCAGAACATCCTTTCCCATGACTGATGAGATTTTGGAATCTGCAGAAGATGTGTGGGCACTCTTGGCCCCCCTCACTCAGTTTGAATGCTACCTCAAACCGAGTCTGCCAGAAAAACTAGATATTTTGTAATGGATTTGGAGAATCTTCCTGATCATGTTTGTATTCCACCCTTGACCCTCTCCAAGACAGTTACCACAAGTTACATTCATTTTTTTCCAGGTAGATGATACAGAACTATTTCCTTTATGATTCAAAGGAAAATATTTTTACTCTCCTGCCTGATTTCAAAGGAAAAAAATAAAAGAAGACTTCACAGAATCACATAGAGTTCTCCAAGTAATTGGTTGCCATAATACTTTCTCCAAATAATTTAACTTCCCTAAAGGATCATTCAGCTTGATCTAGTACTGCCAACTTGTAAAAACCTTTTGTGAATCTGTGCAGGCAACATAATTCTATTATATAAAAGACAACTGCTGATAATTTTCAGTATTTCTATTTATTAAATGAAGATTTCTCGTAGATTACAAATTATTTAGACTATTTGTTGATTCTGGAGACAAACCCAACATGAAGGCAAGCCCAGCTTAACAACCATCAAAGTGATTGCGTTAGAATATTTGTGAGGTTAACAACCCACGTACACTGGAAGGCATGAGGGTTGATTTAGCTTCAGTGTGAGCTGACTCAACAGCAGGTTTCAACAGAGTCCCAGTTATTGAAATTTCTAGACCATTTGCATTGGTACATCAAGGCTGGGAAATCATGTAGAGGGAACAACTGTACAAACTCTGTTCAGATGATATCATAGCACCCCGCTGCTCTTGAGGCTCATCTGTCTAGGAGGGCCAGGAGAAAAAAAATGTCTCTGATTCTCTATCGACAATGACTCTTCATATTGCTGCACACATCTGCCTTAAAGCCCAGCGTCCTTCCTGGTGGTTCAGAGCCAATCATCTGGCCTTGTCAGGAGCTCGGAGACTGTCCCAAACTGTAAATTCCCATGACCGGAGCGCCAAGGTCCCTACCGAGTCTCTTGTACATGCTGCTAGAACATGTGTTCTGGGCTCCCATGTGGAGAGGGTATCCCAGTACACAAATTACTAAAAAGTCACAGCCGCTGTAAGAGAATTAAATTCTTTCTGTAGTTAAAACAGCCACTAGTAACTTTTATTTGCATGATCAAGTCAGTTTTGATAGCTGTTCCCATCACAAAAATAGTTACGCTTTTGTTTAAACAGAAGAACACAGAATGGAAAAATTGGCATACGATAGGCTGAACTCCTGCAGGGGTTTTAATTTTCACATACTCTTAAACTCATGGAGCCTAATGAGCATAACATTTTGGCCAGTTGCACAATTTGGAAATTTCAACAGTGAATGGTTTTTGGACCAAAAAAAAAATGTTCTCACAAATAGGAAAAGTGAACAGATGTTACTATTGGTGCTTCCAACGCCTACTGACAGAAAACATCTGTGTTGAACTTCCTGAATTTTAGGATCTTGAGAACACTCCCACACACCACTGAAAGCCATTTGAAAGCAGTTGGGCTGGCAGATTGGCTCTTGTGTCTATGACTGAATGTCCTAACTAGAGCAGGTGCTGGTTGTTGTCTTGCCTTGAGAAAGCCCAGTTAGCCAAGCAGCAGTCTTACAGCTATCCAACCAACTACGTTATCCAAGTTTTTGGCAATATGTGCGAGGTATGCTTTTAAAAGTCCCAGAAAGCAGCTGATCTTAATATTATGATGGCAATAAAATGAATAGAATGAATGAAAAGAACTTTAAAAAAATTTTTGACCCAGATACTAGCAGAGTAGGAAGATTTCACTGCATTCTATGGTGTCCTGGAAATTTTTTTGCTTTTTTGATCCGATAAAAACCCATGTTGAATGAACAGAATTTTGTTCTATAAATATACTCATATTATATACTCAATATACTAAAAACTAAAAAGTCTGCTCCTTTACATGAGCATGATACATGAGCAGATGTCACAGAGTAACTGGGAGTTCCCTGCTTCCTCCTGCTCCTTGTCCACACCCATCAGTGTGATAATTGTCTGGTTATAAGAGCATATTTGGCAAGGTGATTTTCCTCTCTGGTGAATTTTTTGTTGGCTATCAAACTAACCTTCCCCAATTAATTACATAGTAATGAACATTTGACAAGTATAACTCAATGTCATTTTAGTGTTCTGTAAAACATCATTAGCTCATTCAAGTTCATTCAAGTTCATTCAAAATTGACATCTCCAAATGTCACTATAGGACACAAAATAACACAACACGGACACACTGCTCTTTCATGGTGAAAAAGAGTTTTTTAATTTCTGACTCTAACATTTATAGATTTCCAAAAGTGACAGTGGATTGGAGGGTGACAGTGCCACTTCTCCAATGACACTGGACAAACCAACAGTCCATCAAATTTCTTTTCTTCCATAAAAGAATGCAAAACAATAAGTTATTTACATAAAGTGTGTGAGAAAGTTTGTTACAAGAATGTAAACATCAGAAGGCTTAGAAAATCTTAAAAAATCAGGGCGACATCCGAATTTAACTTCAGTTACCTCTGTCTCAAAAAGACAATTTAGCTGTTAGTCAAAGGTACAGAATTTACATATCACTGAATTAGGGTTTTTTTTCTGATTTTATAGTTGTCTTAGCTTGGTAGTCTCAGTTTAACCAACATAAAGTGAGTAGCTCTGTTAACTGCACTTCCACTCTCAGGCTAACATGGAATAAATGGATATGCTTTTGAACACACACCATTATCATCTGCTTTCTCTTTAATGCTGAAATATTTCTAACTTCCAAGCAAGTCCTACTGTGTTGTACTACCAGGAGCAGCGTTTCTGCCATGTATTATCTTCCAGGTTAAGTAAATATATTGCATTTATATCAGCTCCCTTTTCATGCAGCACGATTTTTATTTCAGTCTTAATTCTAACTGCTAAACCCACTGTTTCAGGACTTATCTTTGGGGTATTGCCTTCTAGCACGGTTTAGAAAGCAATGATGTGAGGTCAGTTTTTAAGCTAGAAACCTGGGCTCCTTTTATAGACACTTAAGAAAAATGGCTACATTCAGATGCATTTGTTTGACTTGGTTTGAATATCTGCATTAGGATATCATGCCATGAGATATCACCTGCACCTGATGGGATCTTTTGATGACTACACTGCAGGTAGATAAATATCTACATCTGTTCTATAAATACAGTACTTAAAAATTCAGTACCTTTCAAGTCATTCCAAGTCTTCTCACATAATTCATAGAGCATGCTTACTAGAGAGATACATTTGCTAATATAGGTCTCGATTCTGATGCTAAATTTCCTAGTTTGTTTAGCCATAGTCCAGCAGAGATTCCGCTTCGTACATTCAGAGATATCCCCTTACTCAGTCTGCAAACAAAAGCACTCTTTGCCTCTGCCCAATGCTTTTTTCCCACATCTTGTCCACCATCCTCTTCCTCTTTCCTCTATGCAATGACCTTTTGAAGATTTAGTATGGAAATCCTCATGTGGTTTTGTCTAGACTTGCCCTTTCTTATGCTTTTCTTTGAGAGATCATTGCTGTGGTCCCAGTATTGTTCTTACTACAGAAGCACTGCACAGGACAGAAAGCATTTCTGACATTTACTCCTGTGTATTTTGTGACATGAAGAAACTATTAACTGGTTCTTTTGAGTTCTTGACCTACATTCCAGCATATATTTACTTTTGCACATGTTTTATCTTCTTGGGTGACATAGCAGCTTTCTGGAAGATCACAAATTAGATCAAACCGTGGGAACAGAAAACAGTACAAAATTATTTCATTACTGAGTACAGAAAAGGGATGTGGCTTCTGGTAAAGGGAATGCTTTCATAGTTCTTTTTTTATGAAGATTTAATGTGTATTCCTTCCTTAATGAAAAAAAAAATCCACTCTTCTGCAAGCTGAATCACTGTTCTGGAATTAATGTTAATGTCATTTGGTCACCACTGTCCTGAGAGAAAATGTCCTATGTCCAGACAATGAAGTTAAAAGAACAGCAGATTGTTACCATGCCACTAGGCTGAACTAGCTTCATTTTTTAGTTATTTTTAATGAATGTTACCATTTTTTGTTTACTTTTGTTATAAATAAAAAAGCTCGTTAACAAATGAGAAGGAAAGTCTTTTCTGAGAATAAGAGCTGGAATGTGAAACTCAGCTAAATAACCTCCTCTAAATTAGCAAAACAGAAGAAAAACTTTTTAGAAGTAACCATTAGTTATGTACCTTTTTGTTAAAGTGTGCCAACTCTTTCAGTGGTACTCTGTGTTTAAGGATTTAATATCATGCAGCTTAATTCACAAGAGAAAAGTTTGTTTGATTTGCTTATCAATATTCTAGTAAGACAACAGAAGTCCCATCTCCTCCTGGTGCCATGGTACACTGATTACCATGTTGTTACCAAATATCCAAAATATCAGAATAAGACTCCCATTTTAGTATCAGTGTGATGGCAGAAGTTATAGCCAGCCCTACACTGAAAATACAGATTCAGAAGATAAATTTGAGATTTTCAGGCCTCGGACAGTAAATGTAAATTTAGCAATACAATGAAGAAGTTAGGTAATAAGATTTTCTCATTTCTCTTAGAAGGCCAGGTGTGCCTACTACATAATAAAATATAGATTGAGTGGCAGAACACCTTCACTTCAGGCAGCCATGGTGCTCAGTTGCATGATGCATTCAATCCCATTTTATTTGCACTTCCCCAGCTATCTCACTTACAGACATTTTGGCAGAAACCTTCTGCTTTTGTTGCCTCAGACCTCGCTCAAGGACAGTTTGACCCCATCTGAACTCCTAATCAGATTTCCTGAAGGTTGTACCGTGGTCTGGAATCCTGCACCTGCAGTGCTGGGGGCTGCGTGCAGCAGCAATGGCTGGTGCCATCTAGTGAGGAGCTTCTGAATGCTCACTGCAAACTGCTGCAAGGCACCTGGCTTTTGGGAAGTAGTCATTTACACAGTCCTGAAGACACAGAAATAAAGTAACATGCTAATAGGGTTAACAACCAAGCCTGCACAAACTTCAGGATTTTTTTCTCCCAGATGATTTTTTTCACCAGTGGCTAGCATTGGTTGTGTTTTGCCCTGTGTATTTGTATTTCATACCCTTTTGTGCTTGGTTTGATCCATTCTTCCTAGGTGGAATTACAAAAGCTTAAACAAAGCTCTTGCTTAAACAAAACTCTTGAGTTGCTGAGGTGGATGGAACCATTCAAACTAAATCATCAATGCACAACATAATGTTGGAAAGTACATAAATGTTCCATTTTCTTCTGCGTCATGGTAGGTGTTGTACTCATCAGTGTCTGGAGATCTCTGTAGGTCTGTCTGTACTGGGCAGCCCAGTGACACCAGAGGCAGCTGCTGAGTCCATGCCATGGCAGCAGGTGCTCCGTGTGATCTGCTTTTCTCTGCCCAAAGTGGTGAAGTATTTCTGACAAAGTATGCGCTTCATGGAGCTGAACCCCAAACCCTTCCCCGACATATTCCTCTCTAATACATTTAATCCATAAACTCCTAGATAACCTCCCGGATTTATGCTTCAGCAGAAATGTCAGGTGAGATGCCCATCCTAGTCTGACTCTGTGTGCCACAGCAGGTTCTTGAGGTTCTTCTTTGTCGTTTATATTTTTGGGGGTAGTGAGAGAACTAAAGAAATACATTTATTTTTTGGGGTCACTGATTGCTTTAGTGCAGTACATCCATTGAAACCACCTGAAAGAATCACAGATTCCCTACATTTACACCCAGTTTTCCATATTTTGCCAGCATTACATTTAAAAACTTCTCTGTTTCTTTCTTGTGTGCCGGAGAGTTGTCTTTCCCTGGGTTAGCACTTTCAATCAGCTCAAAAGTTGCTCATTTTCCTTATAAATTATTTTATTCCCTGTTGAGAATAAACATGGAATAAACATGCTGTGTGTTCCACTTGCTGGTCTCACTGAGTAGGAGTGCACTGAGGTCCTTGCTGTCACGTCCTTTCCCCATCTGTCCTTACAGGGACCGTTCCAGACTAAGAGCTCTTAGAAGAAAAATCCCAGCTCCAGCTTGTCTGTCATGGTCAGATCACCCTTCCCACAGGAAATGAACTTGTCCTTTCACCAGTGACCTTTGTAAAATGTCAGGGAATTAACCTTCTTTCTTTTTGTCCACTGTTAAAGGAAATGATGGTCTACAAGGCTCGTTTCCATGTGGGGAATACTGAATCATCACATTCCATGTACCAGAAGCAATTGCAAAATGGTTATCTGTAATGAAACATGGAGAAATGGGCTCAGTGGCTGGGAAGCTCTGTAGAAACTCTTCATTCTGCCTCCTTTTCATTGCAAATCAACAGTTTTCTCCTATCTTTGTATCTCCACCCTCGTAGGTGGATTTCTCAGCAATTCATGATTCTTGTGTTTTAAAACCTTTGGACCAGGTACTGTCATTTATTGCATCTCTCTTTTTATAGCACATCACACATTTGGTTGCTCTCAAAATTAGCACACCCTCCTCTGTCAATTTTGTTTCCACACTGTAAATTTAACAGTAAATCAGAAGGAAGAAAGTATTGCAACATGACATCTCTTTCATCTGACTGATGGTAAAAGAACTGGAAATTAAAGTTCAAGCTGGAAAACATGAACATTGAGTACAAATTCAAAAGTCTCATCAGGATCTTCTTACATCCACTGGTACTTAATTGCAAAATGTAGTATTGAATTCAGTCACAACCTTGGCAGCATTTTCTTTCATGCATGTCACCGGACAAGTGACAATGTATATATGACATGGCAAATATTTTCTGGGGAGATTTCCTTCAGACTTTCTAATTTCCAACCTTTGCTCCTCTCTGTAAATAGTTTTTGCACAATATTTAGGCTGGCCACAAGAATTTTGTGAGGCCTCTTCCAGTCAGCTGCAGTTGCAGGAAGAGCAAAGCAGGGACTGCCTGTTTAGGTGTATATCCTGACTTTGGGAGCTTTGTAATTCAACTAAAGGGTTGTGGAAGTATAAATGCAATGAAAAAACTTATTGTTAATCTTCAACATACTCCATCATCCTACTTTTTCCTTTTCTTTTCATGCACTGTCTCAGAGGTGCTGGCCACGGCATTCCACACACACTTCAGTGAGCCTCTGAGCATTGGCCTGTAAGTCCCCTGGTGGGTGACACGGGGTAACATTGCCATGCTCTGGACTAGGCAAGAGGTCCAGTTTACCCTAGTGAAATGGGAAGGGCACTACATGTTCAAGAGGAAGAACTAAATGAGTTTTCTGAACTATGATATGGATGATGTTTTCCCCTAGGCTTGCTTCTTTTTCTTTTCTTTCTCTTTTCTTTTTTTTTTTTTTTTAGACCTGGAAATTTTAAGTCAAGCACAATTTACAGCTTTGGAGAATTCTCTAGAAATTCTGACCCTCCAGGAGCACAGACAAAGTAGTGCCATGCATGGCATGTGTCACACTGGGGTATTCGGGGCTAAGAATTGAGTCATGCTTTGTTTGACTGAACCTTTCAAACTGATTGTCTTTGCTTAAATCTCCTTAGTGACCTTTGCCAAAGAGAGAATGTTCTTAGGTCACTTGCTAATGAAAAGGGGACATACTTGTCCAACAAAAGATCTAAGATAAAGAAAGCAGAGTTAAAGCTGACATGTCTGAGTTAACGAAGGTTAACAAAGTTAATTCAGTTAACAAGCCAAGGTACTAATTGGCTGAGGAATTACACAAACATTGTCATGATATTAAGTATTTCCCTAGCTCTGACTCTAGCCTTATGTTAAACTGGTCCCATGAGGATCTGTTCTCTTCTCCTCATATTAAATAACCCATATTCCTCAACAAACAGATGACTAGATAACTACCAGGAAGGCATGGGGAAGGGGTGCTGATGCCCAATCCTCTTCCTTGTTTTCTATTCCTTGTTTATTTCTTCCTCCACACCAGAAGGAAAATGGGACTGGAAGCAGGAGAATGGTATTTGATGCAGAAGTTAGAGAGGTAACCATTCCATTCCATGGAATACCACCTTTGAACTGTACAGCTCTGCATGGTCCCTATAGAAAGCCAGGCACAGGTTTGAAAATCCTGAACATAACCAGCCTTTCATCAGAAACTGCAATGAAAAGTTTTACATGTGTTCTACCTCCAGACAGCTGCCCTCTAAAGGAGGGTATAGGGGCACCAAAAGACAGTTTACTTATCTCAGGAGGATGAGTGGTTTTTGGAATTTAGATTATTTATTCTGGCTTTCAGGTACTCCAAAAATAAGGTGGCATTTTTAGTGCTCAGAATCCATGTATTCCTTTCTTTGCAGAAGCAACTGAAACATTTATTTCTAGAAATTAAATGCAACTGGAGCCAATTCAAATCTCTACAAATGAATGTTAATCATTTTTCAGTGTTCTTTGCAGATATGTAATGAATATGTTTCCATCCTTTTTGAACCTTTTTAAAGGTTCCTTTCAGATTTGAGTGCATGAGGAACAAACTACCTTAAGCATTGAATAATGTTTAAAGGCTTTATAGTAAAATTGAAATATTTTTGATTGATATTTGCATGAGAATTTATACTTTTCTACCAAAAGAATCCAAACCAAAAAAAAGGTTCACTAACTCCATTTTTTGATGAATGAAATGTTTATTTCCCTAAAAAGGCAGTTTCATGGGGAATGCTCATAAGTATTTTTTGAATTCCTATATACATAAGTTTTGAGCCATAGTAGATAAGAAAAGTGGAGAAAAAGTGGTATAAGAAAGATTTTCTTTTTCCTGATCTTGGAACTCACAATGAAAAATTCTGGTTCAGATTTAAGTCATTACTCTAGTGCTTTTAATCAGCACTGGATTTCCATTTGAGTCAGGCAACTCAAAAAATATGTCTTTTGTGATCTGTACCAACACAGAATAAATTTTAAAGATTCTTAAAAGTAAAAACTGCTGCTGGTGGAGGTAGATGCATTTGTACCAGCCAATGGTGCCTGGCATAAGGAAATGAGCAGCTGCTTGTTCAGATGCATATGCCTCCTGCCAACATGAGTTCTTTTATGTTTTAGATGTATTCATGTAATCTTTGTTTCTTCTCAGTTTGTTAATCTGAGAAGACATTGGCCTCTTGGCACCTAATAATCCACATGAGCAGGCTTGGTTTAAAAGTAGGGATGCTGTATAAAGTCACATTTTGTTGTAAGCAGAGGGAATTCTCTTTCCCACTGACAGCTCAAATACTCAAATTCATGTTGCCCTTTGTCACTGCTCCTAAACCATCAGTCTTGTCAAATCAGTCCTATCAGTAGAGCAAAAGATCCATACTGTACAAGTGTGGATCATACTGTAGATATTGGCTCGTTCCTAGTCTTCCTCCAAAATTGAAGACTTGCTCTCAGTTCTGTACTTTGTTTGGCTGTGTCAGCTTCTCAATATGGACTCATGTGATGTGATGTGATACAATAAGATTTAAAGCATAATACCTACCCCAAGTGTTGTAACAACCATTGTGCATGGAAGCAGTGTGGAAAATTGATTTGTTTTTGAAGCTGCAAGTAAGCTGTGCTTCAGTCATAGCGGTGGTTTGGGGTGTGTGGTATGAAAACAACTATAGCAGAGATAAATGTTTATTTTAGATAGTTGTTGACTATGAAATTTTTAAAGTGTCTCACAAATGGGCCTATGAAACTAAAATAAATTTTTACTAATATCAGTAAGGCATTGTTCAGTGTCTTTGGTGCAACTTCCCAATCCCAAGAAATTAGGCTATCTTCATGTTTCTTTTATTCAAGTCCCCACATTGCCCTCTTTCCACCTCAATGGCATTAAATGAAGTTGAACTCTTGAACAGGAATTGCATTCACCTTCCAGCTCTTTCTTTGAAGGCATGGGCAAGACTGTAAGTATTTTCTACTAAAAGAAGATAGTATTTTTTAATCAGCTTTGTGGTATGAATATATATGTGTTTGTTCATGTTTTGCTGTAGTTCTTCTCCTTTGTGAGATACTGGTGCTGTTCCAGCCTGGTCTGTGAAAAAAATCTAATTGCATTTTAAAAACAACTTTCATTAGATTTGACTTAATTTGAATGTCTTGGTAAATGGTGCTTTGCCCCATTTAAAACATATTTCTCCAGAAAAGATTGCAGCAATGTACTATTAATGTCATTAGAGAAGTGAGTACATGCAAAACATGTGTGCCTTTGGTGATGCTACGTCTGGAACCATATTCAAATACTTCAGTTCACAGATCTCAGACATACTGTCACAATCCATTACTTAAACCTCCATTGTGTCATTTCAAAATTGTTTTTTCCCCTTTTGAGCCTTGTGATCTTGGCAGCCAGCGGGGATTATTTCTAAACAATGGTTGAAGTGGCGTGAAGAGCCAAACCAGAGCTGGAAGGGAGAATGACCAAGGAGCCCTGCATGCAACTCTTCAACCTCTGTGGATCCATGCATGTCCCATCATTTTCAGGCTCCACTGCTGAATAGAAATATTGTCACTAAAGAGGCAGAAATTCCTGCCATTAAATATCAGACTCCACTTACAATAAATATGGCCAATAAGCAAATTTCACAGTTAATCATATTCTACTTGTTTGGAGTGTCATATGTTATGTTGTAGGAGAATCACTCTTGAGAAACCTCATTCCAAAGAAAACAATTTTTTTCATACAATGGCCATGAATACTGAAGTAGTGAATATTGATTTGAATGCTGGTATCCATGTGTTAATTTTGTGACCACATGTGCAATATAGTCACTGCTGCTGGAGTTTCTCTGTGTGGTGTTTCAGATGACTTTTATCAAAGAGCCTGGCCTACTGTGATGGACAGAAATTCTGTGTTTATTTTTTCTTTGAGAGATTGACTTTGTTGCAGGACTGATAACCTATCCAGCTTCATGCATCACAACTGTTCCTATGTCAATGCTGTTGTATTGTTTTTATCAGGGCCAGCCAGGACTCCTTGGATCACAGGGATTCACTGGACCACCGGGATTGATGGGAATCCCAGGAGTGCAAGGTCCCAAAGGTCACAAAGGTGAAAGAGGATACCCAGGAATAACTGGACCCAAAGGAGAAGTGGTAATTTTTGAATATCAAATGTTTTAGCTAATAAGCAAAATGCTAGCAGAACATCATTTTAATTGTGCTGTTTCACTCTAGGGACAAAGAGGAGTCACTGGATTCCCTGGGGCAGATGGCATTCCTGTAAGTAGCGGGTTACTTCATCTCTAAGAAATCACCAAATGCAAATATTGCAGGCTAGCTGAAAGCCTTTGTACTTTAATTAAAATGTCTGAGTTAAATTCTGCATCAGACACGTGCACACTTTTCAGCTAAGGACATTTGCTGAAGTGAGTGGAACTGAAGATACACAACAAAAGAGCAGAATCTGTGCTCCCTCTCATTCCTCAGATGATTAAGGTCCATTTGCTTTGTCCTGTGGAGAAATCCCCTTATTAAAGTGGCAGAAAAGGATAGAAATTTCCTGTGTCTCTGGAGGTTACCCAGATAAGTATGTTCTTTTGGAGGAAAGACCTGTGACTGAAGTGCTGCACAACTCTTAAGCTTGTGAACGAGGGACACGAGTTGATAGTTCTTAATTATTTCTGATTTGCAAAGCTGGTATAACAACCAGTGATATTAAGGATACTAACTATGGTTCATTTGCTTTATAGCTCATATGGCATGCTTGAGATTGTCTTAAAAATCTTACTGAGCACTAAACAGTGTAAAACTCTGAGCAAATGGACCAGGTCTATGAAACTGAAACACTCAAAGAGGAAAACCGGGTAAAGTTCACAGCACAGTATTTTCCCAGCCTACACTTCTTTACATCTTGTGTCATAAAATAACAAAGAAATCTGAGTCACTGGAATCCCTGGACAGAGTTCCCAGGCTTGGGTTTCCTTTGTAGTGCTCCCTGACACCGGGGCCCCGCTTTGCAGCCCACGCATCCACATCCACTCTACTTTCACCCTCTTTTGTTTCCAGAAGAGCTTCCTATCAAGTTTCAGGGATTTCTCTCTCACAATCTTCCTTGTGTCCCTCTTTCTTACTCTTTAAGGAAAAAAAGAAGACCATATTTGCCATTTCTATTAACACTCCTGAGCCAAGGATCTTGTTCATCTCACTGCATCATGCCGAGCTTTTTGCTCAGCACTGACACATCCTGGGAAGCAGAGTGAATTGCTCCCCTGTGAAGCTCAGTGTTGCTATAGCTGCTTCTCTTACCTGGCCATGTTTTCTTTTTCAGCCCTGTCTCCCTGACCTCTGCACATTGCATAGTGAGGGATAAATACCTTCAGACGGAACTTGAACCTGCATTTTCATTGTGTACTCTCTTCAAGCTGCCCTGCCCTTCAGGCATCCTTATATTTTCCAACCATTTTTTTCACTGGCCATGGGAAGGCAGGTAGATAGACACCTGAACAAACCACAATGGCACAGTGCTAAGATGTGGGGCTGGGAGCCAAGAGAGAATGGTGCCAAGACTGAGTCTCTTCTGGGGTGAGGAATGCAGTATTTGGTGGAGCTCAGTAAGGACATGGATATTCTTCTATTTTTTCTAAGCAATGGAGCAAAAGCAAAGAGAAAACTCTTGCTATAGATAAAGGAGAAGGGAGAAATGTCTTATGTTAGGTTTTGGGTTTTTGTGGCTGAGCCTGCTGGAACAAAGAGCTGCTCAAGGGAAGATTTGCTTCTCGTCAGCCTCAGTGCAAACCAGAAGCAGCAGCAGTTAAGGTGAATGTAGGAACAGCAATGAAAATACAGTTTGAGACAGGAGTAACTTTTCAGAGGCTCTGTGTCAAGGTCGTGGAGTGCCCCCAGCTTGCTACCTTTGAGCCCTGCTGTTTTCTTCCATATTCACAGCCTCATCATTACACTCAGTCTAGCTCCAACAGCATCTTTGACTTTTTTCCTGGCTTGGAAGCTGTTCAAACTCAGTGAGGAACATTTCTTTCCACTCTTCCAGTGTGAAGCACTGAAATGCTTACCAATCCCAGTTCTTGGTGGATCCCTGCACAGCAGCCTCATCTGGCTTAGTGCTCTGCATAACAGAGCCTGCATTGAACATAGCTTTCTTACCCTTTCTGAGAGGTCCTTCACTACTCGTTTTTTCATGCTGTCTGGGGCATCTGGTTCAAGCTGCAGCTATATTAAAAAAATGCACTGTCTGTTTCTGTCTTTGAAAATCCTAGTTTCCCATGGATCCAAGCCTTGGGCTTAATGTGAGAATGTCTAAATACTTCATGACTACAGGAAAAGGAAAACTAGAAACAGATGGATAGATAAACACTTTTTTTTTTTTCCTCAACAGGGTCATCCAGGCCAGCCAGGACCAAGGGGGAAACCAGGTCATGATGGCTGCAATGGGACAGCAGGTGACCCTGGTGACGCGGGAACTCCTGGATTTTCTGGTTTCCCTGGTAGCATTGTAAGTAGCTGGCAGTAAGTGAGTATCTGAAGTTAAGAGCATTGCTGGAGTGACTTTCATTCACATGTGGGTTGGGTTAATGGGACATCTCTTAACAAAGGGAATGTGTTTTGGCCCAGCAAAATACATGGTGCAGACTCAGCATGGACACACAGGACTGTGTGCAGTCACTGCATTGCAGCCAGGCCACAGGGTCTGCTCAGAGCTGTACCTGTCACACAGGTCTGGCAGAGAGATTGCTGTAGGAAAACCCGTACAGCTTTAATCAACAGCAGTTAAATAATATTAAACTCAAATTTGCTGATGAAAGTATCCTTTTCTTCCCTGCCCTATGGCCATAGTATTGGCTTTTCATGGTGAGATACACAGGATCATGCTGATGTGAACAGTGAGGCTCCTGGATTTACATGGGCACATGTCAGCCCTTGGAAGTGCAGCATCTGTTCTAGGTGGGAGGTGCCACCCCATAATACCACTCCCTGGTAATGGGGGGTTTCTCCCCAAAATTTAGAAATTAATTCTTTTATATACTGTGAGGGTTTATACTTTTTTTTCTAAACCATAAATTTCCAAAGCTAGGCACAGTCTCTACCTCTAAACTGCAGTATGTTTATGTACACTTACAAAAACACCAACAAATATTTTTCATTTCACCCTTAGCTGTTTACATGTTAGCAGAGATGGTGTGAGAGCTCACGTTGTGTTTGGTTTTTTGGTCACCTGCAGGGAGTCCAGGGGCCCAAGGGCCAGAAGGGGGAGCCGTACATCGTGTCGCCGGAGATCATCAGCCGACACAGGGTGCGTCCAGAACTCCCCCAGTTACTCTTGCCCAGTGCAGTTTTTCACACACATGATGGAGAGTAAATTTTTCTTTTACTCTGATGGGCACATCCCAAGAGGCCCACTTTGATTTTGTGTAGGCTCTGAAAGGCAGCTTCTGCTTTCTCTGGTTGCAACGAGGTTTATATGATGTCCAAGGGTAAAAATCTGAACTCGGTTATTTCCAAGGAGTGTCATCCCATAGGTGAATTGCAAAGGCACTGTAGATGATATAGGTCAAGTATTTCCCTCTTTATTCAATGACTACCTTTGTATCATGCATGGCAAAACCCTTTCTTTGCCATTGGTTTGTCCATTGAATGATTCTGGTTACTATCAGCACCTTTCCTGTAAAATTGTCATGCAAGTGTTTGATTGACTTAGGGTAAAATGTCCTTCAATATTTTATTTAGTTATTTAGTAAACCCCAAGTGTTCCAATGGCTGCTTTTACTGTGTCTAATCCTTAAAGCTTGCTTTGTAATCACTTGCAGCTTTTTCTCATATATACATATATAAAACCTTGCATAATTTGAAGGTATAAGAAGGAGATAAGGGATTACATATGTAGAGTATAAATTGTGGCTGATTGAGAAGCTGCAACTGAGCTAGAAGGGATCTGCTGACTTTTTTTGTGTGTTTTTTGTGGCAGCAGTAAGTGCCAAAATAGGTATTTCTCTTGACGTGTTTGTAAGCTGCCTGTATTTTTAATGGAACCTTCTTTTCCTTTTAGAAAGTCTTCAGATCTGCACTGTTAGTAATCAGGAGTGATTAAGTAATGTTTAAGAAATGCTCAACTATATTGTGGCCAAGGATGGATACTGACACCTGTATTCATTTCAGAAAGTATTTGGTTCCACAAATTATTCTGTTAACTAAACCCAAATTAACTAGGCAGTTAAGATGCTACTCAAAATGATTGAAGGTGTTTGGCCTGAATAACACATTATTTATGTGTGTTGAAAGGTCTTTGGGCTAGAACATTTTTGGATCTAATTTCCAAAAACATTTCAGCATGTACTGAAGTTAAAATATGTGGTCACTGAAAACAGTATGTTCCAAATGCTTTTAGTGACTCAGAAGAGAATCAAAATGATTCAGTAATTCCCATGCAACTCACAAAAATGAGCTTGGACATTTCAGCTAAGGTTATAGCCCTAATTAAGCCACTGGTGAGATAGGATTTTTCAACAAAAAAATTCTGTGTGGTCTGTTGTATAGTCCAGCCTTGTAATTTGGATCCCTAACTTCATTAGCCA
This sequence comes from Melozone crissalis, assembly GCF_028551555.1. Lineage (NCBI taxonomy): Eukaryota > Metazoa > Chordata > Aves > Passeriformes > Passerellidae > Melozone > Melozone crissalis. Next base: position 51,108,093 of record NW_026535791.1, on the reverse strand, counting down.
ACTTCGTACCCTGCTACTTTATTGCATGCATTTATCTATAGAGTATGAAATCTGTGTGGCCCACATTCAGCTATCTAAACATCTCTATGAGATGCATCTGTATGGAAGGGTTTGAGTAGCACTGCATGGTATAATTAGTTGTTTAAATGAGAAAAATATTATTAATGGATAAAAATATTTTATTCAACTTTGTATATAGAATTTATTGGATTTTTTTTACTTCTTTGTTTTTGTTTCTGTTTTTTTTTTTTTTTTAGGGAGAGCCTGGGGATTCAGGGATCATTGGTTTTCCAGTAAGTAGCATTACAGTGGATGTGATAAAGTGTCAACACTAACTAATATCAGAACAACATTTATTGATAGTTGGTGGATTTTTTATTTAAAGGGACCTCCGGGTACGCTGGGTATTCAAGGACCTACAGGTCCAAGAGGACAGCGAGGAAGACCAGTAAGTATATTAAAATTATGTTCTCTAGAAAATTAACCAAACAGAAGAATTATCTCAGCAAGTTCCATTATGTTGGATTGTAACCTAGGTTAGAAATAGCAAGAAGGTGCCAATGAATGTTAGACTTTTTAAAAAGCACAGTGAGGCACTGGGGGATGAATATTGCATGAAGAGATAGGGGTGCTGTCAGAAGCTTTTGATTCATATTGTATTTTGTTAACCTCCTTAGAACATCTTCCTACACTGAGTTATCAGAAGACTTGAATATGTTACCTTTTCTGCTCACAAAGGATATGTATATTAGTTCTCTATGCTTCCCACAGGAGATTGAATGGTATTTAGAATGCGATTTTAAACTATTTTTCTGTGATTTTTTTTTTCCAAAATCGTGATTTACAGCACTGATGTTGACAGCTGTTGCACTGTAGTTCTTTGAGAAGACTATGTTCTCTCCAGATACCATTTCTACATTTCTTATTTCCATGGTTAATAGTTTCATGGGTGAGAAACAGGTATTCAAATTCAATAGATCTCATTTTCTTTAAGCTTCTTTTATTTTCCTGTAACACAGCTTTGTAGCATTTGCTTTTTTCATTGTTTTGTCAAAATTTACTTTGGACCTGCTTTACATCCCTGATCTGAAAGGAAAAAAAAAAATTAAATTGGGGCTTCTCACTCACAGCCTCCATAGCTCCATAGTTTTCAGGAACACTCCCCTCCCCACCAGCCCCAAAAAACCCAAACTAAACAAAAAAAAAAAAAATCCACAGTATGCTAAGCCTTTCAAAGTTAATTTTCTGCACTGGCCTGTTTTATCACCTGGAGTCAACTGCACTTTTTCTTTCTCACTGGTCAAAGGAAAATCAGTCCTTTACTTACTCTTTCTTTAGAGCAAACCCACAGAGGTTCATGAGCTTCACCCAGGAGCCCAGCCTGCAGTGACTCATATTCCAGTGCTCTTTCTGGGATGTTAGGAGTGCTATGAACTGTACATTTTTGGAGCCCCTGTCTTGGGGAACTCCCACAGCCACATCCCTCTGGTTACCATATTGGCAACATCTCTTTTGAGCAAAATGCATCCAGCTTTATTTACTGCCTCTAAAGCTCTGACTCTCCTGTGAGAGAGACCCAGGAGCACTTCCCAGGTGTGAGTTTGCATCTCTGCTCTTCTGTAAGAGCTGGGTGGTGCAGGAAGGCAGGCCTGGCTCCCCCAGGTCCCTGCAGGCTCCCCAGCCCAGGGAATACCCTGTGCAGCATCTGCCCAGTAGGTTAGGCAGTAGTTCACAAATTGCTCAAGTCACCAAAAGTGATTCAAAAACAGGGTTTTTCAGAACAAAACAAAGGTATATACAAGGCAGAGGTGCCTAAAAAGTTCAGGTCTCACCTGAATGTTACTATCTTTTCCTTGCAGGTTAGACTTGATTTTGCTTTATGCAGCTAACATCCCCTTTCAGGGCTCAGTAGGTGGACAGTTCCATCTGCAGCCTTCTTTCTGTGTCACTCATTCACCATGAGCTGAGCAGCTTATGCTTCTTATTCACCCCAAATTTCCCTCCTTTGACAGTTTTTCATGTGTAAAGTTCTTTGGAGCCTGTTAACTACCATAGCTGACTGAAGCAAGGAAGGTTGTCTCTTCAGTCAATGGCTTTCCTACCTCTTGTAAGCCTCTGTCAGATGTACTTCCTGTTTTAGTTTCATTTGCCGCCATCTTCCTCTGGTTTCATTCTGTACAATCCCAAATAGGTAGTCTGAGATGCCAATGGTTGTTCAGCCCCCTTACAGACCAATACAGTACCAAAACTGCAGCCCAGTGAAGCCCTTAAAGATGTGCTTAGCTGTAGGTATGAGCTGAAAATATTGCTTAGTCAGGATCCAAAAGCAGAAGTTCTTATTACTTGGAAAAACGGGTTTTCATCAGATCTAGGCTGGGTGACTGTCAGTGTGCTCAGAAAGATCACAATGTGACTTTGGAAGGTGTTTTCAGAGCAGTAAATAGAGCTAATATAGTAACAATGGCACTTGGGATGCTGAGGAGTACACTCCCTACTAACTATGTACTTATGTTTCAGACAGAGGGTAGCTAACCCCCTGCATGCATTGATTAGAAAGCAACAAGTAACTTGCTCTCCCCTATTGTGCTTCCCCAGGGACCACCAGGACCCCCAGGGCCCCCAGGACCACAAGTAAGTCTTTGTGTCAGAGTTGTCAGTGTTGATTTTGTGTTGCTGAGGTTTATCCAAGACCTGCTTGAAGGGAGTAAAAGAAAGAACCGTGGGCTGCACGAAAGACTGTGTAGCACAACACAGTCTGTGTTGGCTGCCTACCATGGGAAGTTAATCTTACACTGGGATCACCTACCCTGAAAAGATTAGAGCCAGATTTAATTTGCTACTGTAGTCACAATTGCTTCCCATGAACAGAGAATCCTTGCAGTCTTCACAATACTCAATTTTATCTCCATGGAAAAAATATATGACTTCATTGTTCCAGCCTATTTAGGTGTTTTTATTTAGCATTCAAGGCTATTAAAAAATCTTTCAGAAGAAATGCTTGATCTTTTCATGACCTTACTCAGTAGATGACTCAAAGAAGAACTGGTAGCATGGTATTTTAAACAGTTGTCTTTATAAAAGTTTGGGTCTGTAAATATACTTCTAAATCTCTAAAAATACTTCAAGGTAAGCCTAGGCTATTGTTTGATTGCATTCTTCAGTGGTGTCGTACAGATTGGTAAGCCTGAAAAGGCCTTTAAGCATGTTTAAATTTGAATTTTATATTAGATTAGAGTTGTACACTTGGTAAACATTGACCTGTTATTTTTGCAGGGCAACAGGGGACTTGGCTTTTATGGAGAAAAAGGTGAACAGGTAAAGGAAAATTAATGAATGAATATCACTGCTAAAGGACAGGTGGATGTTTTCTGCTATTTATAAAATAACATACTTTAAATACACTCTTCATTTGCAATTGCATTATATAATTATAAGAGAAAAATGAAGTATAGGTCTGAAAGTAATTATAATCTCAATAAAGGACATAATATCTGAACTAACCCCTATATGTCTAGTTCTCTGTGTGCTCTCATTTACACAGAGGTAACACTTCTGAAATTTACAAAGCCAGGCCACTTTATGCAATGCAGTAATCTTTGCTGTTGTTCTGAAAACAGGCAGGGCAAGAGCAAGTTCTGCTATATGTTAACCCAGCACAAAATTAATTTATCTTGCCACCAATTTATTTGGTATGGTATATGGTTTAGAACCACATTCCCAGCAGGGGCAAATCTGTGCTGCTCCTTTGCAGTGTCCTAGAGCCTCTGCTGAGCAACTTGGCCAGGAATTAGAGCTGTTGGTAAATGTTCCTTTGTGTTTTCCCTGCAGGGCTCCCCAGGTCCTCCAGGTCCACCTGGGCTTCCTACAAGAGAACTGACAGGTGTCTCCCCTGACAAGCACAAGGTAACCAAGAGGGCATTTTTCTGAAATAAAAAAGGAGCCAAGAGCTCTGTGCTACCAAAACTAAAATATTGTACAAATGTGCTGTAACATATAGAACTTAAAAGACTTTAATATACCAGAAGAGAAATTTGCTACTTTCACAAACTTGGATCAGAACAAATTTATTGAGACTGTGGTGGCGAAAGTAATTCAGAAAGTATTTCTCAAGTTTAGAGATGTCTTTGGCAAACTTGTTCTTTTTGTTTAAGCGTGCAGCTACTGGCCATCACTCACATCTCATTTTACAAGCAGAAATGCCTGCTGAGAAACCATTACTGTGTTTGTTTTGATAACTTATCTGTGTGATGCAGATATTTATATACTTAGAGTTAAGGCTTACTCTTACATATTGGAGAAATCCCCACATGCCAGATGCAGTTTATTCTCATCTGCTGCTCCTTGCTGGGAGCAGAGGCAGTCATACTCTGTATGTGTGTATTCTGTATCAGGCACCAAGCTCCAGACCAGGTTTTTTTCTTCCCATATTTGAAGTTAGAAAGTTTACATGGCTCATACAACTTCTGCAGTAAATTGCTATGATACTGGAAGATCTAAAAACACCTTTGATACTCTGCAGTCTGCCCTAAATAACATACATGCTGAGATTTCCATGACTAAGCAGATACCCACATTGAGCTACTTACCTGGAGAGCTGTTATATTCAATGGAGATATCATCAATATAGAGTGGAATTTAGGCTTTGATTTGTCTTACCTCTTACCTAGGGCTCTTGATCAAATAATTCGTAGGTAATCAGTAGGTAAAAATGAGAGAGTGTGCATTTATTCATGGGCATTCCTTTGGCACTCACCACGCAGACATCTCATGAACAAGCCTGGAAAGAGCTGGACAGTCACATTCCTAGAGACCTTTTCAGAAAAATTATCAAATATTTCTTTAAAAAGCAACTTCAAAAAACTTATCATGAAAGCACTGATTTCATACAAGAAATGTGTGGATAAAGAACAGCACAAGGAGTGTTTTGTCTCTTGATCAGTCATTTTGTGTTGTATAAAAGTTATTTAAATGTAAGTGGGAATGCCAAACCTATCTGAATACTTTTTCTGTATTGTTAGGGTGAAAGAGGAGATCCTGGACCAAGGGGGGAAGCTGGACTTCCAGTAAGTCATGTGGAAAAGAACGAAGTCAAATAATAATATTAGAGCTAATTCTTTTGTGCTCTTCACTGATGTGATGCAATATAGATATGGATCAATATTGATGTGTTATAGACACCAGTTCTAATGCTTCAGAAAAACTGAACAGCTTGATGTGTAATAACTCCACATTACAGTCAGTTGTTCTCTTACTGGTTTACTGAAATAAGACTTTTCCTCACATATTTTTAATTTTAGTTCTAATTATTAATAAATCTCTTTACTTATTCTTCTGATCTATGTTTTAAAATTTCACTGTATTTCATTCAATAAGAACATATTGTATTTTTAATCCTTTTTAGCCTACTGTCCAACACATACAAACTTTTTGTCTCATGGTTTTTTAGATCTGTTGAGTATGTGGGCAGTAATCCCATATGTTGTATTGTGTAAAGCTGTCAACCCAGCTTGACTGAACATGGTTTAGTTATAACTCACAGACAAGCTCTAGACTGACTAAATAGCTTTGCCATTGAGTGGTTCCTTTTGACTTCCCAGAGGGGTTTAAAACAGAATCTTTACTAAGCAGGGATGCCTCGCTGAGCATTTTGCAGAGCTTTATTTTCTCAGATGGTCTGGTCAGCAGCTCCACAAGGTTATGGGAGAAGGTCACATTGTGAGCCCTGATGCCCTCCATGTGTGGTTGCTAGCCTGTTGTTCAGCTGCTGATCATATTCCACACATGTAGGATTTTTTTTTTCTCATTAGAAAAGCTATAATTATATGCTGATGTGGCAAAAGGGGATATGTGCTTCTCCCCTTCTTTTGTTTTGTATAGTAGGATGGATAGCAGCGTGCCTGTGTTTGCCAAACAGTTCTCTGAAGCTACAGTTTGGGCATAAGCTGAGTTGCTTAATTGGTTGTACAGCTGAATAATTACTTTGGCCCTTCTTCAGAGCTGCAGACACAGAAGAAATAAAGGAGATGATAGGAGGGAGACACTGTCCTCTCTCTAATGGCCTGCTCCTGCTATTCTAACAAAGCAAGCATGTTACACTTAATTATAAGGACAACAGTTCTTTCACATGCAGCTATTATTAGATTATCCTTGTGTTACAGTGATGCTTTCTTCCTGTTTAGCTTCCATAGACAGTGTTGCAATTTTTTTATACATAATGAAGAAATGCATTGAACTGACGTGCAATCTTTCCTAGGGTGTTCTTCTGTTTCCTCTCCAAAAAGGTGAAGAAGGGGTAATGGGCTACCCAGGACAAAGGGTGAGTCACTCATTAAAGGTGGAATTCACTCAGCTGAGTAGGTGGATCTGAGCTGAGAGTTTGCCTTCTGGAACAAAACACACATGAAAAAATCAAAGAAGTTACAGTTCTTCAGATCAATAGGTTTGGCAAGCTCAGAACTGCCTGAAGCAGGAAAGCAAAAAAAGCCATTTTGAAATGGTGGTGGGAGGAGGCCCCCACAGGACTCACAGGTGTGCCAAAGAATGGCAAGGTATGCCTGCCATCCCTGGGAAGCCTTGTGCATCTCTCACCTGAAGCTGTGCTCACCAAGCAGAGCTGCTGTCCTGGTCCTCAGCACAGACTGTCCTTCCCTGTTCCCATCTGAGCTGTCTGCAGACCGTGGTTAACAACATGAGTCTGACTCCACTTACTTGTGGACTCAAGCAAAAGTCAATGTAAATGCTTCCTTGTAGCATCTCTGACTGCTTGTTTTGGAGCAGTGTTTCTGAAGTGCTTAAATGGAGTGAGAACAGTACTGAGAATACATTTTCTTAAAAAATCTCAGTCATCTTTATAATCTTACGGTCAATTTACAATGTGTTGATTAAGAGAGAAAAAAAATATAATACCAGATTAGATTTCAGACTTGTACTGTTTGCACTATACAAAAATCTAATTGAAAACATATCTGAAGTGTAACTCTTAGAGTTTCAAGATGTTAGTTTTATTTTATGTAAGAAATAATAATGGTTCTTTGCCATTAGAATGTTAGAATGTAATTTTATTTTGTTAATTGTATTGTACCTTCATAGGGACTGCCTGGCATCACTGGTTTTCCAGGACTCAGTGGAGAAAGAGTGAGTATTTCATACAAGACTGTTGTTTCTAAGACATATGAAGACAATCTGTCTGAAAAGTAAACTGTAGAGGACAAATTCTGCCTGCAATTACACTAGCTGTAGTCTAACAAATATCATCTGGGTTCATCCATCATTCTAATTTTGGGTCAGTTATTTTTCTCATCAGTGAGGCAAAAAAAAATTACCTTATGATTAAAGTCCAGTTTTGCTTAAACCATGAGCATCTTTTGAGACCATTACAGGGAAGTACAACTTTCATTGTTCTAATTACTGTGATTATGATTTCTGTCATTTTCTTGCTACAAGCAGAAGCTTTTTTGAATAGCTTTCTGCAGATGTGTTTGAAATGTACGGTTATCTTGGATATCACAAAGAGAGAAGAGATGGAAACTGATAAATATACCAGTTTAATCTCTGTCCCCATGGAAACACACCCAAATATTTAAAATAGCATTCTGTCAGACAGAGACTTTCTGTTTGGTCTCAGAAAAAAGGCTTCTTCAGTCAGCATTAGAAATCACTTCCATGAGGTAAATAGCTGTGGGATGCACGATTTTTCCATGCTTTGCCATCTTTAGTTGTTTAAAGATTTGTCCTGCCACCAAGGCATAACAATAATAACATGAAACACATGGGACATGAAAGTACACGAAATCTGAAAAATAACATTTGCACAGCTATGTTCACTCTGGTGGTGTGGAAGGGAATTGCTATTAGTAATGCATACATGGAGAGGCTGATGCAAAACCCATTAAAGCCCACTGGTTGACCTTATCGTGGGTTCATGCTGCAGTCAGAAGTGAGCAGTGGCTGCTGCTTTTTGAGGATGAATCTTGGCAATAATTGTAGCAGAAGGGACATTGGTTTGGATGGACTATCATTGTATAATGTATGTGTGAGGGGACACCCTGCTCCATGTGCTATTCACAACCTCCTTTTTTGCTGATTTTTGAGTGATTTTATTCTTGAGAAAGAAAGAAGGATGATTAGGTCCTGCTAGCACACAGATGAAGTTGCAGTTGAGCAGGAAGCTGCTGGCTTTGCTTTTAGACTGCCAGCTCCACCTAGTGTAAAGAGATTTTACACCTGATAATCAAGAGGCTCTTTTTCCAATGGTGAGATGCACACTTGCCATTATGGAAAAGCCTCTGAAATGTGATCGGGTTTGTGGCATCTGATTGAGAGCTGTGGTACTTTTAGTGCTTCAAAACTACTTCAGGAGTGACTTACAGAGCTGGTTATTAACACTGAAGTTCTGGGTAAGAGTTGTACCCACTGTAAAACTTGAGGGATACTCAGATTTTAAAAAACTGACTAATAATCTAAGTGTGAATTATACAAAACTATTGTTAATTGACATCAGTTGTTGATCTGGCCACTGTTTTCTACTAAAAGCACACATTTGTAACATCAGTCTCTTTCCAGAGTACATATAAATATTTCTTGTAGAGAACAAAAGTTGTCAAAGAGCTGAGTAAAGCACACAGAAGAGGTGATCTCATCTGGGTCAGCATCTTTGAAATCCATCTGCTTCGGAGTTCTTCTCATTCATCCCTTCTTCAGCCAAACAGTCTCCAGCCACCTGGAAAAGAGCAAAAAGCACCTGTGTACTTCAGTGCTATTTCACTGCTCACTGTTCCCATTCCAGTGAAAATATGTCGTCTTGTAATGCTTCTGACTTGTTCAGTTTTCTTGCAGCAGGCTGCTGTGGTCTGGCTGCCTAGCCCATGTGTCTGAGGGTCAACTGGCATGGAGGGGATCCCCTTTTCTCCTCCTGCACCCTGCAGCATCCATGGAATGGTGTGTGTGTAGGTGCTCCTTCCATCTGAACCACTGCCAGGGGTGACAGAGCCTGCAGCACAGCAGGTCCCTCTGGCCTTTGGCAAGAGTTAGGCTTGGCCCAAGAGATGGGACAGCAAACCACAAGGAATCTTTTTGGTGTTACAGGAATTGCTACAGACCAAATAATTTTAGTCTCTCTCTGATAAAGGCAAAGTCAATTGTTTCTATGTGTATTACAGGGTATTCCAGGATATGATGGTCCACCTGGTGGTCATGGTCCCAGAGGAAGCAAGGTACTGCTTTACTTTGACTTGCCAGAAGCAATAAGTCAGATTGTCATTTTGTCTTCTTTCCTTTTCTGTCATCATGTAGCAGCAATTGTGTCTGTTGCCATTGTAGAACCGGTTATGTGGTTTGTTAATTCGATATCTTTGAGGTTTCTTAAATGTTGTGTCAGTGCCTTTGGGAGTTTGGGGTTTGTGTTTCATGGGAATACCTTTTCATTTTAAAAGAAATTCTCTATAACAATGTGCTTGGGAGTGATACTTCAACTTCTGTTGACAGGGGGAGCCTGGCGAGATGGGTCCTCCAGGGCCAGATTCCTATTTCCCTTCCCGCATCCCGAGGAAAGGTACATCTTCTTTGCTCTCATTGTTTATCTCAGCTGTTTTACTGCCTTCTGCATAGATCAAAAGCATGACATTCTGAGAATTCAACTCCTAAAAAAATGTGTTTGCTAAAGTGTTCCAGAAGCTGTAATTGCCTTCCAAGAGAGTGCCCTAATCACCTTTCTGCAGGCAGGTGGTTTCTTTGTCTCTCCTGCTGAGCTGGATTGCCTTACAAAAGGCTTCCATGCATGCCTGTATCCACAGAGAAGAAGCAAGCAAAAAAGCGTGTGACTTTGTTGTCCAGTAAAAGGAAGAATGGGAGTCTGTCTTCTGTGTCCTGTTTCAGACTTGGGATAAAGCACAGTAGTGGCAGCATAGCAGAGAGCATTCTTATCATCAGAGAGAAAGAGAGAGAGAAAGAGAAAGAGAGAGAGAGAGAGAGAGAAAGAGAGAGAAAGACAGAAAGAAAGAAAGAAAGAAAGAAAGAAAGAAAGAAAGAAAGAAAGAAAGAAAGAAAGAAAGAAAGAAAGAAAGAAAGAAAGAGAAAGAAAGAAAGAAAGAAAAAGAAAGAAAGAAAGAAAGAAAGAAAGAAAGAAAGAAAGAAAAGAAACGAAACCTACGCATTAAAAAAGCCTTGAGGAATATAAGAATATTTTTTTCCTTTTTAAAATTGACAAATTTCCTTTGCGATCTTTTCACTGTGCTTGTAGCACCCAGTGTCAGCTGTTCTACAGAGCTGTGATGGCTCTGCATGGCCAGACTAGAAACACATAAAAGGTGATAGCAGTTTGCCAAGGCCAAAACTATTCAAGGGAAGGTGCCAGCAAACAGCAAGAGTGATCACATGCCATTGCCTTGGCCTTTGTCCTCATACCACAGAGTTTACTTGTCTTGTTGAAAGCCAGAGAGACTAGCAGTGAATGGCTCCCTTCCTCCCAGAGAAAGGGGGAAAGAGGCCCAGAACATCAGATCACCCTGGATACCCTGCCACCCTTTTAGAAGCAGGAGGGACTGTGTAGAGAGAGAAAGAAGCAGGCAGAGGGCTGAAGACACCACATGTCCTCTACTATCACTGATCTTTGACAAGAGTATACTTTCTGCGGGCAGTAGCTGGGCTGGACCCAGATGCTTTTGGTAGTGGGAAGCAAAGGAAAGCTCACATATCACACATCTGTTACAGCAGAAACTCCCTGCAGGAAAAAGAGGGGCTCTCCTCAGGAAGCTGCTCTTCTGTGCTTCCCAGGAGCAATGTAGCTCTAGCTGCATATTAGTAAAAGGTGAAAGATACTATCCTGCTTCCTGGGCTTGGTGGCTCCACACCACTCCTGTCAGTCTAAAGTTACATTAGAAACTGTTGTAAACTTTACTATTCCAAGGCACTTGAAGATTCTAATATTTGCTTTTTTACAAAGAGCAGCATCACACTAACACATTTTGTGGAATTGGGGATGTCTTTCAGGTGCAAGAGGTGATCCAGGCTTCCCAGGTGCTTCTGGACTCCCAGGAGACAGAGGAGACGAGGGAGATCCTGGATTACCTGGTCTTCCTGGATTTTCTGATGGTAATGGCAGCAATACATGTTCTAATAGCTTAACTAGGGAGTTTGACTGATACAGGGTCACAGTGGGGAAAATCTTTGTGGTGATCATGTGATACACAGTGCAGAGTAGTAGATAATAACTGGGGGGGGCAAAGAATGGGAGGAGCATTTTCCTTTGGACCAGTGGGACTCTTGCAAAACTACTGAAATAGAGATGATGACAGAGCCTTGTTTCTGTAACTGCTATTGATGTGCTCAAGTGAAAAGTGCAGTTACCATTTTTGCTCCATGCTAAGCATGTCCATTTTTCCTTGCATGTTAGATGCAATTGTATGAACTTTCTCTTCTGTTACATCACAGTTCTTTGGGCAGCGCTGTTAAGGAATTGCTCTGAACTTCTTCCCTGGTTCTGTTTCAGCGGATGGGGATAAGCCAGGCTTGCCTGGAGAAATGGGACCAAAAGGTGAAAAGGGTGAAATTGGATCTCCTGCTTATTTTGCGGGACCGCCCGGGCTTCCAGGCAAGGATGGCTCACCCGGAATTCGTGGTCCACCTGGTCCTGTTGGAGCCCCTGGTAAGTGCTAAAACAGATGATGAGAGCTCTCAGGAACATCTTTGATTATTTTAAAGACAGCTGCTGGCAGGGCAAGGTGAGACATTGGCAGAATGAGATGAAATGAAATGAAATGAAATGAAATGAAATGAAATGAAATGAAATGAAATGAAATGAAAATTAAATGAGAGGTGGGGAGGACACACAAAGAAGTCGTGTACACTCATCAGTGAAGAAAATGTTTGTATGATTTTTAGACAGTCCTTGCAACATTTGAAAGACTAGAGGAAAGGATGTGGAGGAAGTGATCCAGAGAAGGTTATTTGTGCTAATCCAGAGTGGGTTGGGCTGAGAGGAGGAATTCAGTGTTAGAGAGGGCAAAGAATGGTGAGGATTGTCTGCCACAACAGATGGAAGTTGCTGAGAATGAGTGTGAGAAGCTGTCAGAAGAAGGAGAGAGGAAGAGAGAAGGGAGTACATCATAGCAGGCTGGGTTAGACAGGAAGTGACATTAGGAGAAACAGGGGAAAATGTGTTGCAGCTCAAAGAAATAGGAATGAAAGAGAAAAAGAGTAAATCCACAGTAGATAAATTTATATTTTTATTAAATTAAACTTCTAGGTCCTCTCTTTGGATTAAAAGGACGAGAGGGAACACCAGGTAGATATGGTGTGCAAGGTTTCCCTGGACCAAGAGGACAAAAAGGACCTAAAGGTAGGTTATAACAGATAACTCAATGGATGATCTGCTCTTATGCATTATCTAAAGCCCCAGTGTGTTCAGTCTGGGTTTATTGAACTATGACATGCATGAGGACTGATGAATTTGATCTGGGGCTAATGTGACAAAGAAATGTTGTGTTGGATTCTTGTCAGGAAAAAAAGGAGTCATTTTCTCAAGTATTTGAGAAACTGCTCAAATATTCTCAAGTCTGTATATAAGAAGGATACAGCTGCATGTCTATTTGTTGTTGATAGAGCTTTCTTTCTTCTCATTCCAAATTTTTCCTTAGGTGAAGAAGGGGATTGCACTACATGCCTTTTGGGTGAGGAACTCAGAAGGGGCTCTACTGGCCCCCGTGGCCCTCCTGGCTTTCCAGGAACCCCTGGCCAGCCTGGAAGCAAAGGAGAACCTGGTGATCAAGGACCACATGGTCTTCCTGGCTTCCCTGGAGCAAAAGTGAGATCATTGGAGTTTTTTTATTGCTTAGTTTTGTATGCCAATTTTATATGAAAAAAATTCCAAAACCTCAAGCTAAGCTATTCTCCATGGAAAAATGATGAAAATATTATTTTCCCTTCCTTCCTTCCTTCCTTCCTTCCTTCCTTCCTTCCTTCCTTCCTTTCTTCCTTCCTTCCTTCCTTCCTTCCTTCCTTCCTTCCTTCCTTCCTTCCTTCCGCCCCTTCCGCCCCTTCCGCCCCTTCCGCCCCTTCCGTCCCTTCCCACAAAGTGCTAGAATGGAAGTGCAAATAAAAAATTTTGGGGACAGTGAAAGATTTCCCCATAAACCAAAGTCCACCCTCTATCTGAAGAAAGCAGAACCCTTTCAAGCTGCTGTATTGAGTGTGATCTGACCATCTAGAAGGAAAACAACTCCAGTAGTAATGTAAGGTTGTTGCTTAAAGGATGCACATGTTAAACTGCTTAAATGTAAGGTTCTTGTTCACAATATAGTCTTTCTAAAAAACACTGTTCAATAGCACTGAGGAAAGGGCTCATAACAGCTTGTTTGTGGGTGATACATAGAGGAGCTGTACCATGTGGTGTGCTCACTGCATCATGGCTCCTCACAGGCAGAACTGGCTTCAATCAGCCACATCTCTCAAGATTTTAGAATAAGTCCTTTGTAATGCTGACTCAGAAGCTGATTTTGTGTATCAAAGGATTGCAGCATGCTTTTGGCTTAAAGATCACCCAGTTCCAAACCCCTGCCATGGGATGGAACACCTTCCACTGACCAGGTTGCTCAGAACCCCATCCAGGTGTTCTTGGCCTAGAACATTTCCAGGGTGGGATATCCACAACTCTTCTGGGTCTATGTACCTGCTTCAGGGGCTCAGCACCCTTACAGTAAAGAACTTCTTCCTAATATCTAATCTAAACCTACTGTCCATCAGTATAAAACCATTCCTCATTTCCTATCGCTGCATACCATTGTGAAGTCCAAAGATGTCAGAGCAAATCTGACTGGTTTCAGTTAGTACTTTAGGCTCTTCTGGACATTAAAAAAGCCAAGCTCACTCACTCACAACTATCTAAAGTTTGGAATTTTTTAGAATTAAAAAATAATACATTAAACTTTTACGTTATTTTGGCTCTATTAAAAAAAAAAAAAAACAGAAAAGGTAGATTTTTTGTGAAAATTCCAAGTACTTTTATGACTTTCTAGAAGTCACAAAAAAAATTGACAGAAATATTTCCAAAAATATAATATTGATACTTCGGTTGAAACTTTGTAATTTCTACAAAGCTTTTTTGCTTTTGAGATTCTTCGTCCCAGAATTTCAGTCACTGTAGAACAGAGAGAAGTATAAACATGTACAGACGTAGCACAGCAAATTCAAAAAGTAAAACAATGTATCTTATATATTTTGGTCCATATTCTGGAGCAAAAATCACTCCATCATTTTTTAAGGATGTTCAACAAGCTCCATATGTGGATGATAAATACAATGAATCTTGATGAGATCTATGTCAGTTTAATGAAAATGAAGTTTTATCCCAAGCAAAAGGATTCTTTATTATGTGGAGAAAGAGAAATTAGAAGCAGCTGTAAAATATTTTGAAAATTCCTCTGTGCTAAATTGTATTATACATAACAACTAAATTTTGATTAAAAAATAGCAATGTGAAGATCATGCTATTAGTGCAATGTTAATGCAGTAATTCAGCATTATTTTAAGTTCTTGAGGTTTCTTTTGGCCTGAAAAAAATCAATATCCAAAAGAAATGACTTTACCATGGAGTAGAGATTGCTTCAGTCACATTAAAATGCAGCTTTCAAATATGTCCCAGGTAAAGCAGAATGCTTATAATCAAAATTAATCCCACTCTTTTGACTAACAGAAGTGCAAACTGGGAATGTTGTGGTGACCTGCAGCTGAGATAGTTTTTATACATGCTTTTCACCCAGAATGTCAATAAAATACAGTGGTGCCAAAACCACACTTTTAAATAATATCTGGCACAGAAGTATTTTAAGCAAAAAATAAATTTATCAGGTACATCCCTTTCATTCAGTGTCTGCCCTGGGATTCAGTAAGAGGTGGCTGGGGCAATCCTGACATGCACGGCTTATATTTTAGTGAGCATGAGTGTAATTATTCAGAACTAAAGCAAAATGGCATAAAACAATCACTAGTAAATGGCTCTGTAACCTTTGGGCCTTTGCACCTGCCATGGATGTGGATTTGGTTCTGTGATTGCCAGGCTCTTGGCCAGAAGCTGGAAATTTCACTTTCAGATGGGCTGTTCAGGAGGAGGTTCCAGCATTGTGCCAAGGAGTCAAGAATGCCTGAGACTGGTCTTTAGCTTCCCCACAGTTTGTCTTTGCAAGAGAGAAGGTTTTTCTCCTTGGAGATTTTCAGTGCATGGCTAGGCAAGGCCCTGGGCAACCTGCTCTGTGTCCAAGTGCTGGGCTGGGCCAGAGACATCCAGCCCTCCCTTCTAACCAAAGCCTTCCCACAGATCTGTGATTTGATTAAGTGATTTGATGCCTTAATCCCTCTGTGCCCAAGTTATTGTCTGGTAAATTAAGGTGATGCTGCTTTTCAGCCCCAGAACAGTGTTTGAATCACAATCCACTGCGAGCTGCAAGATTGTTCTCCTTGGGAGTGGTGCACAACATGAATTGCACATCACTAGAACCCTAAGGTTTTTCCCAAGGTGACAAAGAGTTGCTTGGGGCATTTTCTTTAGTGGCTAACACTGAGTAATTCACCAGGTTTTCTCCAGTGCAGTTCTGCAGCAGCAGTCCTGCAGAACTCCACAGCAGTCCTGCAGTCAACTAGCAGTCCTGCAGGACTCTGGCTCATGGAAAGCCATAGGTGTCTCAATCCATCCTCATGCAGAATCTCCTCCATCATGCCATAGAGACCCTGGTCCTAGATAGAACATATTAATAAAGGTTCTGCAGAAGAATGGGAATACTGAAGAGGAAATAATTCGTGGAAAGTAACAGGAAAGAAGTAAAATTCAAGGAGGCTTTTTTTTGTTTGTTTGTTTAAGCAGTACAGTAGAAATGCAAGTCTTGATACTTACTTCTTAAGCAGTTCTCATTTGTTTTGGGTTGTTTTAATGTATGTAACACCAGGGATATTCGGGTCCAGCTGGATTTCCTGGACGGAAAGGAGAAAAGGGAGACTCTTTACATGTAACTACAAAAGGTAGAGTGAAAATTCTTGTCACCTGTATTTTTCCTATTATTTGTAGTATTAATGAAAGATTGGTCTCACAATGGAATGTCTTCTTTAGGCACCAAAGGGATCCGAGGAGACCCTGGGCTGCCTGGAATCAGAGGTGAGGATGGTTTCCCAGGCAGAGATGGATTGGATGGTTTACCAGGACAGCCTGGCCTTCCGGTAAGCAGCAAATACAGCAAACACACCAGACCCAGCTACTCATGCACTTAATTCTAAGGAGTTGTGATCACCAGCCTGTCCTTCTTTCACTGATAATGACACAGAACTAGACTGGGTTTGCTGGTTATTGATAAATTAAGCATCAGGTTTACTCTCAGGGATTTTTAGAAAAATTTTTCACTTTTATTTCCATTTTACTTAAACAGCAAGTGGTAGTGTATGGTTCATTAGTAACTCCTTCAGTATAGTCTGAGATTCTTTGTGACTGAATTTTAATAACTTTGGTACAACTGTGTTGAAGAAAAGCAAAATTACTACAATTTTATGTTCTTAAAATGTACATTATGTCATCATATTGCTTGATAGCAATTCACCTAACTAACAGTAGCTATCTAGAAATTACACATGTAGTCTTTGCTTTGTTCGTTTTTTAACTTCCTTCTATAGGAAAAATGAAATACTTTGCAAGAAGAATTCCTGTGACCATCATAAATGATGTTTTGAACCACTGGGACACTCATAGATCATATTTGAAGATGGGCAAGAGCTATACTAGGCACTTTAGACCACTGTACTTTCCCTGCCAGTAAAGATGGTACTTTATATTGCTTCTGAAGATAGAAAAGCATTCTCTAATGATGTTTGTTAAATGTTGATTCAGTAGTGTAGAAATATCACGGGAAGTGCAGTCAGAGAAAAAATCTTTTGGGTGCATTTTTATGTCAGCTTTTCTCAGAAGTAAATGCCACAATGGAACATCTCTAACAATGCTTTTTGTTTCCCCAAATCAACTTAGAGCTTTTCAGGAAGGACCAGGAGCCCCTCCACAACACAGATTCATATTGCCCAAGTGCTTTTCATGGGCCAACATTTTAGGGGAATGTTCCCTCAAGGAGCACTTCTCTAATGCCCTTACTGCCATGTGGTCTACAATAAAGTCAGGTTATTTCAAAAATACTTTACATTCAATGTTGATGTAAAAAGAGCTGGGATACAACACTTGAGAAATTACTGCCTACAGGATGTTGTTCATGAGAGCAGTTCAGCTGTTGGAGTTGTTTCTCAGCAAAGTCAGGAGTGACCACCTCTGTTGACTTCCACAGGGTGATTCTCTCAGAGGTTTCCCTGGTGATCCTGGTTATCCAGGAGAATTAGGCCCAAAGGGCTTTCCAGGAGAAGCAGGCCCGCCAGGTGAAGGATTTCCTGGTCCAAAAGGCTTCCGGGGACCTCCAGGTGACCAAGGACAAGCTGGAAGCCCAGGATCTCCAGGTCTGCCTGGTCTGCCAGGGGAGCCTGGCCAACTAGGTAAGAGACAACTCTGTCCTACGTCAGAGCCATGGGAGATCAGCTCGGAGTTCTGTGCAGCATCTATCCAGCACACTGTTGAAAAGGAACAGCTTGGTGGGGGTTATGTGGGGTAAAAGGAAATGCTGGTATTGTCCAGAAACCTTAAAAAAGGAGATACTTCAGAAGTCCCAGTAGTTTCATGTCAGGTTTTGAAATAACATGAATTAATGTGTTAGTGCCAGCAAGTAACATTTTTCAGGTTTCAAGCAGTTGGAGGCAATGGAGCAATGTGCTGCCATTGGAAATCTCACACGTGGTTTTCTCTGATTTTTCCCATCCAACATAATCTTTTAATTTACCACAGAAAATCATGTTTCCACCCTTCAGAGCTCCTCATAGCATTTCTGCAGCTTTTCAAGTCCCTTCCAAGCTAGCAATGCCTGGGCTAAATTCAGAAGTGCTCCAGCTCAGAGTTTTATTCCTCCACTTTGAGAAGCCTGGCAGAATATTAAAGCTAAAGCAAGCATATGTCAGCCTTACAGTGCAGGGGACAGCCTCCTAACATGGACAGGATAGGTTTTAGGCCTGGATCTAATCAATGTGTGGATAGTGTGGATAGTGGATTTGTGTGGTACGTGTGCATAATACATAAAAGAATACATTATCTGCTGGTTTTGTAGGCATTTTTGGTTAGAATTGAGAACATTCTTGTCTTTTTGCAATTTTGGTCTTTTAGATAATAAGTGTGTTTTATAATTCTTTGTTCACAGACTGTGGGCAGGTCATTGAAGACTTTCCTAGAGGAGATGCAACTGAACCAATATGGTCAGGTACTGTACATATACATGGCTTGAATATCTTTTTAGTATTATGCTGCTTTCATGGGTTGATACTTTCTTCTGATGACTGCTTTGGATGCTCTTGGCTGTAAACTGTTTGAACTTTAGGTCACAAATAACTATGCATATACTTTATGTAGCTCTAGACAAAATAATCAAATTTAACATTTTCCAAAATTATTGCACTTTTGGCTCTATTCAGAATTTTTTATTTCATCACTCTTGAGTGTTTATTGTATGATTACTGTGCAATCTAGAAAAACAGTACCAGAAATTAGGTGCCCAAGAAAATTTTAGCAATTTTTTGGAAGAAGAACTTTGAGTGAAGATTTTCAGTCCAATGTGACATATGAGAAAAAACTCTTAGATTTTTACCAAAATTAACTTGATTGCTTCATGGGTATAAACCACCCATAGGGAAACAAAGCATATATCTTATTCTGAAAAATGCAGTAGTCTGGACTACCCTTTCTGTGCTGGTCCAACTGGACCTGCCACCATAACCCCTGTAAAACAGACAGAAGAGCAGCTCTTGGGGTGGAGATCACCTTGAGTGCTCCCCTGAAAATGCCACACATAGCCAACTTTTTTTTTTTAATGAAAAATAAAATTTCTTGTCAAATTAGGAGTTTGCTTGTTCATGTCCGTCACCTGTTTTAATGATACTGTCTTGACTGCAGGCCCAGAGACATGGAGAGATAGTATAGGAGCACATATAGTGTGACTAACTTGGTTTTTTTGTTTGCAGGTGCAGGCTGTGTAAGGCCACCAAAGGGATCCCAAGGAAGGCCAGGATTGCCAGGAGCCACAGGTAATGTTTTGCCTTTGCCCATATTGGGTTTCCCACATACACTGCATTTGAAGGGTATCTTGCCATATCAGTTATAACTGAGCCTTAGCAGACAGCAAGTTTTAGAAATTACTTTGGAACACAGCATGAACCTGACCCTGCCAGAGAGATCTAAGCAGTGAGCAGCCCAGGTGACTTCACATTCCTGAACTAAGCCTGCCTTTGCTAATGAGTGTCAGCCACAAAGCCAAAGTCAGAAAGGACAGCCTGTTTGCTATTCCCCACATGCAAGTAAGAGTATACAGAGTCTACAGGTTTGGTGCTAGAGAGTGTACTGAGCTCTCAGAGCTGACTGCACACCTCACAAGGCAAATCCTGACCTCTGAGAGCAGGGTGATAAAAGAATTGGATGGAGGACTGTGGCAGATCCTTCTCACTGTTCCCCTTCAAGTTATGTACAGAATTCCCTCAGCAAGTGTGATCCCAGAGCCTGTGGTGCAGCTCAGTGTCTGGGCCAGGCTGACACAACACAGCTGATCTGTCTGTTTTCACACACACACCTGCCTTGCAGAGCTGGTCCCTCCTAGCCCAGAGGGGCCATCTGGTCATCCTGGGCCTCCCCACCACTGGGGGTTCCCCATCTCTCAGCTGTGTTTTTTCTCCTTCCAGCAAAGGGCCCTGCAGGGATTATAAACACCCCTCCTCCTTTAAACAAAAAGGGGAAGCTGTGGATGCGACAGTTTCATCAGAGAGAGAGAAGCCAGATAAACTTTCCCAGGAATTGTTCTGGGGAGTTTTGAGAAGGCTGAGATAGTTAAAGAATTAAAACAATCTTGCAGCTGCTGTTTTGAAACAGTTGTTTTCTCATAAGATATTTACCTAAGGGTGTCTTAATTAGCCAGTGGTGTGATGGGGTGTTGATTAAATGACCAGTCAGGCCCACCTGTATTGAAATGGTATATAAAAGAATGGGATTGTAATAAACTCAGATTTGCCTTCTGAAGAGACCTAGAGTCTATGTGACACATCACCCCTGTTCTTCACTCAACAGTGATAAACCTCCTTCCAAGAGGAGAGGACAGAGCCTGAGGGATTGTGTGAGATGGAATTGAGACACATGGGCAGGGTGTGCTGGGTGGTCATAATGACTGACCTTGAAGGGGGAATATCTGACCAGCACAGATAGTTCCTATGAACTTATGTACTCCCCACTTAAGCAATAAAACTGTTTTTCAATAAATCCATATTACGAGCTGTAAAGACACTGACAAAAACATAGCTGGGTCTTTCAGATTTTCGTAAATGTAAAATTTTTGATGCATCTGTTTCTGTGCTTTAGCCAAGTTTAGAGATCTGGAGTATAAATTTTAAGGTCAAGCTCTTTCTTTTTTTTTCAGCACAAGGTTTATTATGGCATAGATGGATTTATTAATTGATTTATCACAGACTAATGCATCTTAAAAGGAAAAAAATTATCACAGTTGAAAGATTATCTGTGTTTCCTTAGTCCTGGTGCCTAAGTTTGTTGGTAGGATCACGACTTCCTGTTTTCTTTGCAATATTTGTATTTTTTTCTGAATATGATTTGTTTATTTTCGTTCATATGAACTTGAAGGTTTTTCTTTCAGTGAGTACAGTCAGATTTGTCAGATTTAACTCCCATCTGTAAGACTGCTGTAGCACAAGTGATGCTGTTTCATGTGTTTTACATTTTCTATTCTTGGCTAGCTCTTTCACAGATCTTTCTCTGCCTTTGTTAGCTTACATGCTTTAGTAATTTTAAGACTTGTTTTTTTTAAGACTTGTTTTTCATCCTCTCTCTCCAAAACCTGGGAAGGGCCCCTTGCAGAGCCCAGTGCAGAACTCTGTTTGTGGCTGCCTTTCAGTCAGTTCCAGAGGCAGTTCTGGAACCAGAAGCCTGGGAGGAGCAGGACACATTTGCACGGCTTCTTTTTGCCATAGCTGTGTCAGTTGAGTTGTCTGGAGCATCATTGCTACCCACATGGGCCAAACCAACACAAAAGCAGCAGCACCTCCTTTACACCATTTTCATTGTCTGCTTGGAGTGATGGGGTTATCCACAGGATTTCCCACATTCTGCCCAGCCAGCCTGGAGCTCCTCTGTAGACTCTCAGTGTCCTAGGTGCTCACAGCACACAGTGTATCAAGCAAGGAGTTGTCTTTAGAGCCTGCCACCCTCATGTCCTTGTGTTCCTTTGAAATTCCTGGCAACACACAAAAACATATTGGTTATTCAGGAGTCTCAAAGTCTACACAATTAGTGTTGAATAAAATTTTTAGGCTGTTTTCTGTCTCAAACAACTAAAATATTTGCAAACCAAACATTACATTGACAAAATAAAAAACTTTTTTCATGCTGCTGTTTGGCACATGTTATCACCAGCTAACATCATGTACTGACTTACTGAAATATGTGGTAAGCAGTGGATGTTTTCTTCCTCTGCACCTTCTTTCTCTCACATGGCTTTTTAATTAGTGCAATATTGAACAGAATTAATGAAAGCCAGTTATTGCAGATGGGAAACAAGACCAATATGCCATTTGGGTAAGAGGCACATGGGAGTTTTTCATTGAGACCTGAAAGCCTAAGATTTTCCTTTTGATTTCTTTCTGAGAAGTTACTTTTCATATAAGGGAGAGAAGAAATTTTCCTGTACAGCACTGAAGAGTCCTGTACAGCACAGTGAAATATTATACACACTGCATTGGCTGGTTATGTGCACCTTATTTCTCATTATTTAAAATGTTTCCTGCTCCCCTTCACAAATGATAGTTAAAACAACAAATAATCATGGTTAAATAATAAAAATTTCAGAAAACTGAAGTGGAAGAAAGTATCAAAATCCAGGTGATATTTTCCTTGGTTTGTCATAGTCAGGGATGGAGAGAAACTTGCTTTCAGTAATGAATAAATGAGTTGTAATTCATGGTGATGCTAAGCAACAACTTTTTAAATGTTAAAGCATGTTGTTGACCTTCAAGCCTGAGCTGGGACCTTATAAAGGTCAAAGTGCTGGGGAGCATAGTGGAACAAAGCATTTCCTAGGAATTATTTTCAAAGAACTTTACCAAAAATCTTGATCTTGTAATACAGTGGATAAACAAGACTCATGTAATAAAACTATTGCATGGAAAAATATATAATTTTATGAACATAACAAAGGAATGCTACAAAATGCTTGCAGGTTTTGACATGTTAAAAAACCAGTAATATTTGCCTTTACTGAAATGTAAAATACTGTATCACAAGGAAAGGAGGTATTATTTTAGCTGTTAGGAGAAAAATCAGTATGAACAAGAGGTCAGTGCCTTAAGAACTGGCACACCTTTTTTTTTTTTTCAGGGCACATCCTTTCTTTTACTAGGAAATCTCTAGACCTGTAATGTTACAAATATAGTAAGTAGGCTAGTTAATTTGTATTCAATTTGAAGGATTATTAGATCTAACCTTTAGCCTTACATTTCTGCTTCTTGGTTATCTAAGCCAGTCTGCTCTTGTTCTGTGATCAGTTTAGCAGGGAAAGGAAAATTTTTTCCTCCTACAGCATCTCATCTGTGCCCATTTCTGTGAACACTCTTTTTTGACATTGCCTTTTGACCTTAATCTAAAAGCCTTAATTTACAAAATATTGAAAAGCTCCAAAAGTCTGTGAAACCAATTATCTTTACCCTAGGAGTCTCCATATCATTAGTCTTTAAGTCAGGTTAATCCATGTTTGTAAAAGCACTTAACCTAGATTTTTGGTCCGTGTTTTGGGATCTTGAATACTTGTAAAGAGCTACTGTATAGCCCCATTAATTATTTTTTAAAGATTTCAGATTTGCATTCAGAAACACATCATGATGATACTTACTACTATCTTTTTTTACATTATATGCACATTTCTGTTTCGTTTGCTCTGATAACACTTTTGTACTTTCTTTTTATATAATTTAGGTGCAAAAGGTGCAAGAGGATTCCCAGGTGATCCAGGTCCAATGGGTTTTCCTGGGCTAAATGGTACACGAGGTGATCCAGGTCGGGAAGGATTCCCAGGTCCTCCAGGTATCTTGAAATAGTTACTCATTCTTTATATACTTTTGACCTTTTTACTTTTTCACTTAAACACAAATACTTGATTCTAGGTACATTTTCACTTATCTTCCCTTCTACATTGAATCAATAAGCCATTAGACAAAAATATTACTTAAATCCAGAAGTATTTCTTGCAACTTCCATAATCATGAAAAATTTCATAGATGTCAACCTTTTACACTCTGCTTTATTGTTCAAAATTATAAATGTGATTATAAAAATTCATTAAATTCTCATAAAGAAATTCAATGACAAGATATTTTAGATTCCCAGTGCATTTTACTCATAATGATGATGAAGAAAGGAAGAAAATAATAGTATTAGTACTTCCATTTAATTCTTTCCAACATTAGTATAAATGAGCCTCTGTGTGTGCCACTGCACACGTGATTCATTCAGTGGCATGCACATACAAGCTGCAGTGGTTGTGTATGTTCGCAAATCATCAGTCAATCCATGAAGAATTACAGGAATTACCTCCAGAAACTACCACTTCCCTGTGGTTGACCAAGTTTATTTGAGAGAAATGGGTAATGAGTTATTTGGGGTTTTTTCTGTACCCCATTACAGAAGCCATTGATGCAACTTAATTTATGAGCTCTCTGGAAATTTTTTTGAGAGATCTGATTTCAAAGTCCTAAATCCTCAGAGATTCTAAAGTGTTGCAAACTTTCCCAAATCCAGTGCCAGGTGGTGCTTTGCCCTCAGGCAGCACATGGCCTGACAGTGTTCTCTGGACTCATCCACAGCATCTGTAGTAGCAACAGAGAAAGCAAAAGAGGAGCTGGTGCATGTCCTGGTACATCAAGGAATGCATCACACAACATGGCTCTGTGCAGCACAGGGCAGGACTACGAACCTCTATCTCCCCTGGTAAGCTCCACAGAGTGCTCTGATTGCTAAATTAGGGCTCCTAAATGGCTCCCAGGCCACAGGGAGCAATCCCCAGCAGTTTTCCATGCTTTCACCAATGCATGGGCTTAACTTTCAGTCTAGCTCCAGTTTTCCAGAGCACAAGAAGCCTTTACCTTGTCATTTGTGGGGATGGGAACATCATGCTGGTACATCTAGGATTTGAACTCCAACATTTGTAGTGAACTCTGTGATGCCTAGTTCCTGTTTTATTTATAGGTTTCACTGGACCCAGGGGAGACAGAGGCCCAAATGGGCTACCTGGACTGCAGGGACACCCAGGCCTTACAGGAAAATCTGGAGCTCCAGGAGCACCAGGACCGAAGGGCCTTCCTGGTGACGTTTTTGGAGCAGCAGCAGGGCCCCGAGGGGATGTCGGCCTCCCTGGCTTTCCAGGGCTGAAAGGTGCACCAGGAGATCAAGGAGTACCAGGAGCTAGAGGTAACAGCTTCTTCTAATAAAGAAAGGTTTGTCTAAGAGTTGATACAAATGCAGCCAAGTTGTAGGGATGTGAGAGTAGGAAGAGACCATGTTAGGATGCGTCAGAGGTACTGATGACCTCACTATTAATTCCCAGTGCCTGATGATATCCCAGTCTTCCACTTCTGTGGCAGCTGTTGCCAGCATGCCTGGCTCCTCTGAACACTTTCTGGAGATCCATTGTTTATGCTCAGCTGTCCTTCACACTGCTCTACATAAAATCAACTACAGGAGGATAGCAGAGAACCAGACTTTGCTCATCTTCGTTGCTTTCAGATGTACTGCTAATGTTTTTCCCTGTAGTTAAGGGAATGGTGGTGTTGCTATTATCCTCAATTTTCATTTACATACAGCAATAATACTGAGATTTTTTTTCCCACACCAAAAATGTCTGGGTATTGCATGGCTTTGCTGATCAGCACATTGCAGTAGTGCTGAATTTGTAAATTTTAGCTAAGAGGACAGAGAGTTTGGTAACTGCTAATAAGCTATTTTACCTTGACAGTTTTTGGGCACTCACAAATAAGAAAAAGATAGTATTATATACTTACTTATAACTTCAGGGTGTTCCTTTTCATTTGTTATGTCACAGACCATAAAAAATATGCTAAAATCCCTGCAGAAACCAGAGTTTCTCCACAAAATCTGATTTTTTCACTCTCTCAACTCTGTGAAGGACTTTCAAAAGCACATGTGGAATTTAGCATACCCTGCTACACAGTTTCAATTGCATTTGGACCCATAATTAAATTTCGGACTGCTGATTACCCCCTTTCCCTGTGTGGAACTGAGAAAGGAGTAGTAATTGTATGACTAGCTTGGAGCAAGGTCTATCACAGGAACTATTTTTGGATATCCTTTGCATGATTTTTAAAGAAAATAAATAAAGAAGAGCATCATCTTCTCAGTTATTTGAAGAGAGGAGAGTTGGTTTCACCTACAGTAGAGCCCCAGAGTGAATGAAAGGGATGAAAGCAGCTCTGTGGCCTTTAACAAGTTTGAGAAAAGGCAGAAAACATCATTAACATTGCTGAAGAGGGGAAGAAATCCAGTTTTGTTTGAAAAAAAATAATATGGTGTGACTTTGCACCCTCTTTGTAAGCATTTTTGTAGAACTAAGTTTTAAATAGTAAAAAATACAGTGAAAATAAAAAGCATTACTAGTTTGTCTATTCTTAATTTATTTTACAGTTCTGACAGAAGGGCTCCAGATAGCATGTGAATTTTTCTACAAGTATGAATTTTTAAAATTTTACATTAAATTACTAGGAATTTATTTATACCCCCTTTGTCACTTCACTCAGAATAGCAAACTAAAGCCTGTATGCTGTTGTTGAGAAAACCCACTTTAAATGACCACAGTTATAAAGCTCTTTAAACTACAGTCAAGCCAATGGACCTACACTCATGCAAAACCTGAAGAAAGATAAAGAGATCCACTTGACCTGGATTTTAAATGCCATATACTATTTGTATGGTGCTGCTTCTCCCATCTGAATGAAAAACGGGCATTATCTTTTTAAAACTTAACACCCTCTTTGCTGGTTTATGGTAGAGTCATAATTTTTCACCCAGTGCATGTAGTCAAACTTAGGGCCTTTTTGCTTAGGAATTTGTATCAGTCTTACAGAAATGCCTTGTAACGACCTTACATGAAAATTTCTAAACAAAAACACAGATCCCACCATCTGCCTTAAATGTTACTTTTCCTGCCTATAAAATTTTAGAAAAGATACATAGCATTATTTCAGTGGTTCAGTCAGCCGCTTGATTCAGTTCTTACTAATATATATGTGACAGGGATATCAGGAATAACAGAGTTATTGGGATTAAAATGGAAAGATTGGGATTAAAACTGAAAGAGACCTGCATGTATATCCACATGGTGCCAAATCGTTATCATTCATTTGAAATAGTCAATCAGTCTATCTGATGCAAATATTGAGATCATTGGTGGTAACATCAATTATTTTAAATCTAAAGACCAGTCCTTTAATTTGCTTTTCCTGTTCTCATTGAATTTTCAAAGGCAAAACACACCCTGGAAGCCGAGGGTGTACACAGAGGAAATATATAAAAACATGTTCTCTGCATATGATGCTCTCTAACGCATAATTTTGGTCTTTTAGGAGCGGATGGTAGCCCAGGTTCGCCAGGAGCCAAAGGAGATCCAGGGCCACAAGGTCTCCCTGGTTTGATGGGATTACCAGGAACACCAGGAACACGTGGATTCCCAGGTCCACCAGGAAACCGTGGGCCAGATGGTGGCCCTGGCTCTCAAGGACCTCTCGGTGAGGAAGTAGCGCAGTCCTGTGTCATTCCTCTTGATAGTCCTCTGTGGCAGGGCCACTGTAAGGTTTCCACAGCTGAGAGTTAAGTTTGGGGATGATCTTCACAAGCAGAGCTGCTGCTTTTCTTTCTGTAGCCACCTACCAAGTCAGGCAGACTGGAAAAAGGAAGCCACCAAATGAGTGTAGGCTTATGGAAAAGGGGCTTAATTATTGAATTAAAGAAGAGGGGAAGATCCTGTTGCAAGTGGGCGTGGAACCAAACTGATAGCGAGGCCGGTTCATGTTGATGAGCTACTTTATCTTTACAATAACTTCTGCAATTCTTTGATGAAAAAAATCCTGATTTCTCTGCTTTGATGTGGAGTTGATAGGACAGCAGTTTTCTCCCTCTTGAACTGCCTTGTAGGAAATCTATGTCCAAACCTCCTTTAATCTCCCTGTTCTCACATTTACACAACAGGTCCACCTGGTGCTAGGGGAGAAGATGGTGAGCAAGGTTTTCCTGGCCCCGTGGGCCTGAAGGGTCTGTCTGGTGACAAAGGTGACATGGGTCACACGGGACTGCCAGGTATACGTGGTGTGACTGGTCCCCCTGGCATAAGTGGAATGGATGGCTTTCCAGGAGATAAAGGTGAGTTCTGGACTGCTGCTTTGAAAGCAGTGCTTGATTAAAGCTTTTCTGTGCAGACATGAACCAGACATATTCTCTGCTGGTCTCCCTCTAGTTAAAACAGTAGAATTAGGATCATGTGCCTAATACATTCCAAAATCACTGCCCGTTTTCCACTGTGTTGGGCTTGGCACAGTGCTAGCTTGTGATATGCAGCCCTATTTAGAAGAGCAATGGCTGGTTTATTTCTCATTTTAAAAATTACACAGTATTTACTGTTTTCTCTCTAAAAGTCTTACCCTTGTCCTAGTCCCATTGATCCTCAGTGAAATGTAAGAGATGTTTCCTTAAACATTGGTTTCAAAGTTTTTTAAAGCTGGGAGCTGTGAACTGAGCAATGCCAGACACAGGACCTCAATGGTGACTTTAAGACACTGATGTTATGTTGAGAATGTGAGATTCTCACCTACCAGTCACAAGAAAACACAACTGTGTAATGCACATTGCCTACACCACACACAGGGAGTTTCAACAGGGTTCAACTCCATGTGAAGCTAAGCTGAGCACAAAGCATGCTTAAAAATGCATGTTGCAGTTCCATCAGTTGGAAAGACAGGACCAGACTAGCTCTGAGATCAGCTCTCATTTGAGAGAAATTAAGATCTGTTTGTTAGCATTACACATGTAAAACAGCATTCTCTTGTTTAGAAAAGAGAAATAGGAAATTTTTGGTGAGAAAGGACTAGCCAGTCCTAGACCCATGATTTGTATGTCTACCTGTAGACTGGGCTGACTACAAGCCTTATGTGGAACTAGGTACATATCTCGAGCTCATCTCTAGGAGAGGGGTTGTACTGATCTCTCAGAAGAAGGCAGTAAGTTCTGATCATCTCCACAACACCTCTTCTTGGCCACTTGAGGCAGGTTTGTGTACTTCTGAGAGCACGCTACCTCAGGAGCTCTGCTACCTCTTAGAGAGCTTGGGTGCCTGCTCCAGACACACAGATTGCTGTAGGCATCCAGGCACCCAAACAATAGCTACTGCTGCACTGAAGTTTTCATACCATTTTAGGCATGTGTTGTTCGTTCATATTTACTTAATTTGCAGAAATCTGAGTGAAGTAACACTTCTCTTCCCCTTCTTTCTTAAAGGCTTGAAAGGTTCCCCCGGCATTGATGGTTTCAAAGGCATGACAGGCCTAAAAGGAAGACCAGGCATCAAGGGAATCAAAGGAGAATTTGGCCCATTTGGGGCTCAGGGAGATAAAGGCTCACAGGGTGCACGTGGCTTCAAAGGTATTTGCTTATGGGGGGTACTAGTGTGTTTGCTCTTCACATCTGCAGAACTATTTTACAAAGAAGACACATTTTTCACATGTTAAATTTAGCTCAGACATTCCTCCACCTATTTCACACATGGGCCTCTGGCCAAGAGGCCTGGATTTTAGACTCAGGGAAAGATTACTTCTTTACACACTTAAGGCTGGAGACAAATATCTAATTACTCATCTGAACTCAGATAGTGGCACTCCTGGACATGTGCAGAAGTCATGAGAGCATTTTCCCAGGAAGCCTAAGATGTTTGGGGGAGAATATTTAGATTTTTCTCCAGTTGCACTGTAAAGACAGTTAAATATTCAGAAAAACAGGCAATTAAGTAGTTAAAATTATGTAGTTAAAAGTCACAAATATTATTAAAAACTTAAAAGTTACAAACATTCAGCTGGTATTGTTGGTGAAATGGAAACTGTAACTCAGTCCTCTTTTGATTACGCACAATTGCCTTTAAATAAATGTTTTGCCACAAGACCAAAATGTTCTTTCTAGGGACCCTGAGATTGGTATTTTTTACAAAAGTGTCTGCAATTCAGAGGTTGCAGAACAGTGTCCCAGCAACAGTCTCAGCAAAAGACATGTGTGAAAACAGCCCCTGTGAAGAGAAGTGCAAATACACTTCTTGTTGAAGAAATATGAGACAGTGCATAATCATAGGAGACAAGTCTGGGTTACTGGCCTGTGTCTGCACGCCACAAAGAACTAAAGGCACTCATAGAGTCTGTATGGGTCCCTTCTTCTGGATATTTACTGATATCACCTAATAAATTCAAGAAAATGAACACTATAGCTGGTCACAAATCCAAACACTTTCTTTTGCTCAAGGCGTTTTGATTGAGAGTTTCCTTTGCACTAGAACTAAACTACTTTTCTGTGCTTTCTCCATTGTGCTTCTTGGGTTTTTTAATAAACCATGATTTTGGGGCTTTTTTATAAAAACATGATTCCTAACTGATCTACTGAGAGATAAATTATCTATCACAGAGGAGTCTGGGTCCAACTCCCAGGATTTTATGTACAAAAGTTTAACTTAGTTTTCATGTTTTCTTAAGCGTGACTCTTCCACTGCCATGTTGTACTGACACATGTTACTTTTCATGCAAATAGATTTTCTGTAGCTTGTGCAAGGTCAATCCTTTTTTCTAATTCACTCTTCTGTTCACTTTTTCTGACCATGCTGCTGACTAGCATTTTGTAACATGGTTGGGCTTTTTACCCTTCAGGTGACCGTGGGGATCAGGGCCCCCCAGGAGACCCTCCAAAGCTCATGCCCAGCATGATGATGGAAGTTAAAGGTGAAAAAGGAGATGCTGGAGAAAGGGGCACAAAGGGATTCTTTGGCTTAAAAGGTCAGTGGCCATAGTAAAACAAGGCAAGCACATTCAGAACTCTCATTTAGTGCTTTTTCTCAGCTACCAAATTAAACATTCCCTGTTCATTGTACCACTTGGCTGCAGCCTCCCCAGCAAGGTCTCTGACACAAGAACCTGAGCTCCTGGATGCATTTCACAGAGTCACCCCTAAGGAAAGCTTTGAGGGATGATGTGTGTGTGCATGTGTGTGTTTGTGTGTGTTTGTGTGTGTTGCCTTGTACAGCACATTGTGGTGCCATTTTTCAAGAAGACCAGTAGCAAGAAAACTTCTTACACACAAGCCTACATGTCAGTCTTCCCTTATTTATTTTTCTTCTTCCCTGCCTGCAGGTAGCAAGGGAATGCCAGGCCTTCCTGGAAAGACAGGAACCCCAGGGTCCCCTGGGCATCCCAGCTACGTGGCTGGTGTGAAAGGAGACATCGGCGCGAAAGGGCTGACAGGTGTGAAAGGATATCCTGGTCCTGCTGGTTCTCCTGGCATCAGAGGCTTCCCTGGCACGACAGGAGTCAGGGTGAGTTCATGCACATGAGGGAATAAGGGTGTCCTTGTGCTGGCATTCAGCTTCTCAGGAAGTGGCATTCACCCCTTGAAATTTTGCTGAACAACAGCAGTGCAAAGATAAAAATGCCATAAGCATTGGATGAATAGAACAAATACTTTTGCTTGCTCCCTCCAACATTCATCAGGCAGAGTTATTTCTTTTCCCATTGTGAGACATCCAAATTTCATATGCCGGCATTTTGCCAGTGACGACCCAGATGGTTCCTTCTAGATCTTTGATCCTGTTGCCACAGCTGCTGGTAAAAATTATCCTCAGTGTTGGGCTTATTTTTCCCTTTGTCCCAGGACTTAATGGTATCACTGCCAAAAGTCACTTACCTAACAGTAAAAGAGCCTAAGAATCTTAGCTTCTAGAGGGCAATTCATTGTAATTCACTCTGGCTGCAAAATAAGTTACACTGGAAGAAATAAAAGCTTAGAAAAGGCCTGACAGTAGATTCATAGACATCATTTATTTAAGAGACACAAAAACTATGTCCCTTTCTCAGGTTCTCTTTGCCTTCAGATTTCAGTAAGATTTTTTTTTAACCAAGGACTGCAGGACTGTTATGGTTTAACCTCAGCCAGAATCTAAGCCCAATCTGGTCACTTGCTCCCCCACACATCCCCAACAGGATGGGTAGAAGAGAATTGGAAGGGTAAAAGTGAGAGAACTTGTGGATAAGAACAGTTTTAGAATTGAAATAAACTACAATAACAATAAATAATAATAGTAGTAGTAGTAGTAATAATAATAATCATAATCATAATCATAATCATAATATAACAATGATAGATAAATGAAACCCAAGAAAGACAAGTGATACAAATGAAAACTATTGCCCACCACCAACTGGCTGATGCCCAGCCGATCCCCAAGCATTGTTACCCCCCAGTCCACCATGCCCCTGCCTTACATGCTGAGCATGAGGCCATAGTGTGGGACATCCATTGGGTCAGTTGGGATCAGCTGTCCCAGCTGTGTCCTCTCCCAAATCCTTGCTCACCCCCAGCCTGCTCACTGGCAGGGTGGAGTGACAAGCAAAAAATGTCCTGACACGGTGTAAGCACAGTTCAGTAGGAATGAAAACATCCCTGTGTTATCAACAGTGTTTCCAGCACAAATCCAAAACACAGTCCTGTACTGGCTACTGTGAAAAAAAATAACTCTTTCCCAGCCAAAACCAGCACAAGGACTCACTGCTGTATATGCATAATGCTCAATTTTAAACTTAAGCCTTTGCAAACATAACTTGTCCCTTGGTTGGTACTGATTTAGATTAACAGACTGCTGCCACGTTACTCTATAAAGTACTACAGAAACTCAAAAGTGGTACTTTTAATAACCTTTTTTTAGTATTTCCAAAGTCAGCTGCTTGGAAGGTTGAATAAATCCTCATCTTCACTAACTGATGCTTGTTTTCTATCATACGATAGGGAGAAAAGGGCATTCCAGGAATTTCAGGCCATTTTGGTACTCCTGGCTCACATGGAGAAATAGGTGAGTTTGTTCTTTTATCTGAGCATTCTCTGTATTCATCACCCATCAAATACTTGACATTAAGTTCTGAGGGGTCTCAGTGTGTCTGCAATCTCAGAGTCCTTCTGCAGTCTTACAGAGTGATATTGTAGGTGTGGAAGACTCTAAAAAGGTTAATACTGTTCATTTCATGCAACACGTGCTGTCCATGGATAAACCCTCCTGTGGCAAGGAGGGAGGCTGCTGCTGACACTTTTTTGCTGTCTTTAATTTACTTCTCTTTTATTCTACAAAGACAATAGTTGCAGAATTTTGCCTCTGAAGTTGCAATTCCTTCAAAACAACAGGAAGTACTGTTTAAATTAAAGCCTTACCACTCATGTGTTCATTTTTGTTTGAAACAGGTGATCGGGGAGACACTATAAACTTACCAGGAATGCCAGGCCTGAAAGGGGAAGTTGGTGTGCCAGGCTTAACAGGTATTCATTTCACAGTTGCTCTCTGAATGTATTTCTTTTCACATAACAAAGTTCCCAGAGGAAGGGAGGGGGAGCTTTCCATGGGCTTTTGGTGGCTCTTGAACCTGTGTTCTCATGACAGCTCCTGGAGATGTTCATCTTTTCTTTACTGAAATTAATATGTGTTATATTTACCTCTTCAACTCAAAGTACCATTAT
This sequence comes from Melozone crissalis, assembly GCF_028551555.1. Taxonomy (NCBI): domain Eukaryota; kingdom Metazoa; phylum Chordata; class Aves; order Passeriformes; family Passerellidae; genus Melozone; species Melozone crissalis. The sequence continues at coordinate 51,075,182 of NW_026535791.1, read as the reverse complement.
TGCAGTAAACATCATCACTGGCAACTCCAATAAACATTTCTGTATAATTTGTTTTGCTGTTGATGACAAAAGGAGCATTATCAGGCCATGATTCTAGAAGGTGGGATAGCAAAGTCTTGTAGATTTTGGATTGAGTTGTTAGGTAGTATATTAAATTTCCCTGTATGTGCAATGTACTTGAACATCATTAGTGTTGAATATGAATTCCACATAATTTGGGATCACTTTTAAAAACAGGTTTAATGATCATTTGGCCAGAGGACTGTTCATGCTCCCAGATTATGTAAGCACCCTGACTAGAAGAATGTCTTTGTGTGGCAAGACCAGGACCCATTCAGTAGCCAAGTTCATGTTATGCTCGTTTGCTTAAAAGAACATTAAAGGAATTAAAACAACATACTGGTTTTGTGGTTTTCCAGGCATAAGAGGAGGTGTGGGACCAAAAGGAGAAGGTGGTGATCCTGGTTTCCCTGGCATTGAAGGTCTCAAGGGCACACAGGGTGTCCCTGGCTCTGTGGGACAAGAAGGTAAAATATTCTTTTTAATACTCCAAAGAATAACATTGTTTAAGAGGACAAAGAAAAGTACCCTTTCCATCAAAAGAAAGTAGTTAAGTTTTTAATATGCTTAGCATTCTGTAAATTGGTGAGGAGCAGTGACAAGGATGTGAAAACAGCAGAAGTTAAGAGGAAATTGCAAAAACTTTACTTGATACCAGTTTTTCCTTTTCTATAGCAACCATGTGTCCAGTCAAAGTGTTGATTGCTGCCATACTCAGGTATTCTAATGTCTCAATACTACAAGGAGTAGGCTTTTCAGTGACCTTTCCTGCCACAAATGAAATCACTATCTCCCAGGACACAGTTACAGAGCCTTTGAGCCAGGCTCATGGGCCAACTCTACAAGAGAAGCCAAGTGAGGTTCAGCTGTGGCTGGATCACACACTCAGGGCTTAAGAACATGTCCTATTGCAGGAGGATCATGGAAATGCTCTTTTAGAACAGTTGCTCCACATTTCTTCTCATTAGAGGGCCTAGAAACTCCAGCCAAGACTGGAAGAATTTCAACAGGTGCCTCACTGGGAAACATTTCTTGTCTGATCAGTGGGAAAGGCAAAACAAGTGCAGCAGAAGGGGAAAGTGACATGCACAGAAATGAAATCACTTGTAACTGGCAATAGAAGTCAAGTTGTTTTATTAGGAGGAGCCTGCTGTCTTTCTGAAGCTGACAGAAATTCGAAGTTTGTAATGAGCTGTTCTTTTATACTTTGTCTCTCCTACCTGTGCTCTTTTTGGTTTTCTTCCACTTGGATGAGCAGTGCAGTGCCATACAATGCCATCAAGAAGGGAAGGTCTTTATTTTTCTGCCTGGGAAAATGATAGTAGCACCAGTTTTGGTTGTTGGTTTTAAGGATGCTCATGAGCAATGATTCATTGTTGTCACGCAGGTTTGCCAGGACTGGTTGGCCCCCCAGGGCAGCAAGGAAACCCTGGGACTCCTGGACTTACAGGTCAAAAGGGAGCTCCTGGCTGGCCTGGCTTACCAGGACAAGCAGGTATTTGTACAGCTTCAGCTATTCAATCATTTCTGTGTGAGCACTTGCAAATGTTCTTTTGGAGTGAAGAAGAAGAAAGGGGGGTTTTGCAGTTCAGAGTGGCAGAGTTTCCTGTACTAAAATATTTGTTCCTCACAAAGTCTAAGTGTATTAACAATGAGATGTGGTTGCTGATTTATGGCTTCTGGTGTCTTTTCAGCTCCTTTTAGCTGTTGATGACCTCTTCAACTAGGAAAGCAGTTTGCAAGAAACATTTTTGTTTTTCGTGACAGTTAGGAAGAAAAAAAGCAATAAAAATTATTAAACATGCATCAAGGGTAGTAATATACAATATGAGAATATTATAATGTGGCATTAGATAGTAAGCAATGTATTTGTTCTGCATCATCAGCAAAAACTTTTAACTGATTCAATATCTGGTTTCAAGAATAAATTACTTATGGTTTAGACAGAACTGTGCTGTGAAAATGAAGCTGTTTGTATCACAGGATACAGAATCTCAATGGTTGCCACTTAATTCCTTAATATATTAAGGGAGATTTTTTTCTACCTTTCAGCCAGAAATCTTTTAGTAAGATTCTTCTATCTGAATATGCCTCAAAGCTAAGCTAATACAGTTATGAAGACTGCCTTTTTAGACAGTGAAGAGAGACAGACAGACACTTATTTTTCTGAGACTGAATAGTCCTCCAGAGCTCTGGCCATTGTCTAGCTTTAACATCATACTTACCACTTTGACAGGTACAAATAGATGGAATAAATTCTACCTGTAACAATAGTAACGGTAGCTATCAGACATTTTTTTAGAGTTTTGGGTTTTTTTTAAATGACACAGAATGAATTGCTCCTGAAGACAGCTTTATTATAACCACATTTAGAGTCTACAATTATGTCATAATTGTCTTGGCTTGAGGATTTTGGAAAACTAAATGGGTATTAAAAAAACTAAGGCAGCAAGACTGGAACTAATGACATGCTGCCAGATGGATCAGAGATATTTTTAAAAATATCTCTTGAGTAATGAGTTTATTGGATAAGAACAAAATTTGCCAATCACAAAACCATAGCGTGGTTTATTTCATAATAAACTGACAGTAATTAATTAATTTGCAAATAATACATCATATTTTAACATAGAATAGCATTTATTCAAGCATTTGATTTTTTTTTTTTGCCCAGGAATATATGCAGACTAATAAAAAGTTAATATAATTTTAAAACAGGCCAGCCTGGCTTCAGAGGAATCAGTGGACTGCATGGTTTACCAGGCACTAAGGGCTTACCAGGATCACCAGGTAAGTGAGGCTGTTACTCTGCCTGTTCACAGGCACAATATTGTGTTCTCTTCAAGTTTGGTCAGTGAGATCTCTGTAAGGCAACTTTTTTTAACTGTGTTCTTCAAAGCTTTGGAATGTGCTTCATTATTGTGGGCTCTGGCAAACAACTCATACACTATGTGCTATCCCACAGGTGGATCAGAACACAAGTTCAAATCATTGTTTCCTTCCTCTGATAAAGTTAAAACTTCAAGGCCTTTTTTCTCACCATGAGCCTTTTATCCAATGAGCCATTACAAACTCATGTATTTTGTAAATCCACATGCTCTGTACATGTACTTTAGCATGCACTGTTATATGCAGAAATGTTTCAGCTTTCCTCTTTATTCTGAACAACTCAACAGGTCCAGATGGGTACGGCTCTGCAGGTTTCCCAGGTCCAGTGGGGGACAAAGGAGAAGCAGGAGAGCCAAGCAGAGTGGAAGGCAGCCGAGGACCTCCAGGCCAGAAGGGAGAGAGAGGTGTTCCAGGTCTGTGCTCCAGAGAATGGCATCCACCTGTGACTTGTTATCTGTGGGTGTTAGAGATGTCACAAAATACACTGTGGGGTACACAGGTGAATAGGTGAACTCCCGAAGCCAGGGAGGTCACTGTTTGGAGTTTGTGCTGCAGCTCAGCCAGCCCTTGCTCAGGATCAGCAGCGTGTGTTCCCCAGTGCTGCACAGCCTGGCTGCCTCCCCATCGTGTAGCACCCACTGGGCTCAGCAAGCTGCAAATGCCAGAGCTACTCTCAGCCATCAGCTCCCCAAATATTTTCAATCGAGTTCTGGTTACACAAAAGCTCTTTGTGTTCAAACCTGTCCATATTTCCCTTTCTCCTGAAAGCCTCACTGCCTCTCAATGTGTGATGGTCCTGCTGGCACCTCGGGGGCTCTGTTCCCATACCCAGTGCTTTGCTGGTGCCATCTACCCCTTGTGCAGAGTAAGCTCCAGCCCTCTGTGCTGTAGCAGACTGTGCTCATCTCAGAATGGGTCACCACCTGGTTTTCATCCATCAAGAAGCCACCAGACTGATGTTATGAACAAATAAACTAATTACATATGTTTTGGGGGGGGTTGTTTTTTAAACAAAGCCTTTGCCTGCTTGGTTCAATGGTTCATACGTATTCTTTTGTGTTACATATTCTTTTATTGTTACTAACATGCTATGCCATCTCAAACACCATTCAGAGATTTATTATCAAGCATTCAAAAAAACAGCTTACCTCATTCATTTTTATTTGTCACAATTATAAACAGAAGGTCAAATTCCTAACAAAAGAATAATCTGGTATTGGTAGGGCAGATTTTTGACCGCTTAACAATTTTTCATCTCTAGAGAACTTCTTGGATTTGAACTTTTGGTTTTAACTCACGCCAGATAATGCTAATTGTCAGCCCTGACCCTGCAGGCACAGAAGAACAAAGCTGCTTTCCTGCCTGCTTCAGTATACCCATTATATTTTGAGTATTTCCTATCTTGAAATAATACTTTACCTGGCAGACACAAGATTATTAGTATTCAACACAGTGAAATGTAATTTGCTATCCAGAGAGCTTTGGCAGAGGACAGTATTTGGTTCTTTAAAAAAAAAAAACTTCCACAGCATCATCTGAAAAAGTAAAACAAAAATCAGTGGGAACTGCAGGTGTTTTCTGTTTTGAAAATCCCACTCCTTAGTCTAAGGTGAGTCATTTTAATTGCAATTGTGCATTTTTCTTACAGTATTAATTATTTCTTTTTTTCCCTTCAGGAGTCCCAGGAACCTTCGGTATTCCTGGGCAGGAAGGATTTCCAGGGCCCCCTGGGATTTCAAATATATCAGGATATCCTGGTGATAAAGGCTCCCCAGGTCTAGATGGAGTGCCAGGTAATTCATGCAACAGCAGTCATTGTTATTTCTGTCTTGAATCAGTAAAGTAGCCCTAAGTACAGCACTAAAATTGTTGAACAGAACTCATGGTAGATCAGATAATAGAGAGGTTATCAGATAGATAATAACCTCTTGAAAGCAAAAGGCAGTTCCTCCAGGTTGTCCTCATGGGAGGGTTTGATCTTCATGCAAATAACAGATTAAATAATCCAGAATTCTCTTGACAACTTTCAGAAGCATTATGCTACTCTGAAATCTGAGGTCTGTGGCAGACTTGCATGTCTATTAAATAGTCTTAGTCATTTACAAAATTCTCCTATGTGAAATGACCATGCAAGCTAAATTACACTGGAAACTATTAGCTCTCCCTTCTTAAAAATTCCTGTTGCTTATTGGACTGCACAGTCATTTCAAACTGCAGTGCCACTATGCAGAGCTTGTAGCAGAAGTTATTCCACTAACATCTTTATATGATGGATGGAAATTTTTGTGTAAACTCAGCGAAAACTTAGAGCAGACAAACCAGCTGAAAACCAACAAAATGCCTAGGCTTCCAAGTTTAAAGAGAATGTTAACTGGCCTGACTCTGCATACTGATTCCAACTCTCCAAGCAGTCAGGAGAGTGGAAACAGGAACACCATATCCCAGCCAAAATGGTGACACAAGTATGGCTCACTCTGACTTTGCCACATACATCTTGCAATCCCATCCTCATGGGATCCAGCCCCAAAAGGCAGCACAAGAGATGCCCCACTCAAAACTCTACATAGTAAGGGTAATTCTCTCCTCAGAAAAAAAGTCCAAATGTCTTGTAAGCAGCAGAGGTAACTGAAGAGAAACCTGCCAGGTTTAGGTTCAGGCAATATGAAATTCTGGAAAAAGGAGCTGTTCCCATCATTCCCAAGACAGCATGAAGTACTTATTTGGTTCCAGATGTTCAACTGAGCACTAAGATACACAGAACAGTAAGTCCTTGGCTCTGAGTCAGATACTTGCTGCTCTCTGATTTCGCTCTAGCTACTTGGATAATTTAGGATGAAGCAAGGAAACACCTAGGGAAGTGGGGCATTTGCTAGTGAAGGAATAGCTCATGGAAGGCTGTATCTCAGCAGGCACCCTATTTCTGCTGAAATCTTGCTTGAGATAACACTGTTTTGTGGGAGCTTCATACTCTAATTCCTCTGCCACTGCTGCCAGCCTGAGAGCAGGAGCAGGAATGCTGAATAAATCTGTCCCCTGCTTAAATTAAGGAAATAGAACCTGATGGGATACAGTTAGATAGTTCTGTTACTTTCCTGTGTGCCCAGATGTTAAGTATAAACAGATTACAATCTATATAATCTGTATAAACAGATTACAATCTTTATGTCCTCTAAACAGGCTATCCAGGACCACAGGGGCAGCCTGGAACACCTGCTCCACCAGGAAGCAAAGGAGAAAGTGGAGAAACAGGTAGGACTGGAGAAATCGGCCCAAAAGGAAGTAGAGGTGATCCTGGATTATTAGGAAGTCCTGGCCCTCCTGGATTCCCTGGACCAAAAGGTAAGGATGGGAAATGCTGATCGTGGCAGGAAGCAGGGGAGCCTTCTGTGCTACAGCAGCTTTAACACCATGACTTTTGCACTCACTTGATTTGTACTGAAATGCAATAATGCCACTTGTCATTTTACATTAAAGGTCCCAGGGGTGAACAAGGTGTCATTGGCTTTATGGGCACAGTAGGATTTCCAGGTGACCTGGGACCCATCGGACCCAAGGGGGATAGAGGAGTAACGGGTAAGTGTGTGCAGTCAGATGTGTGACTCCTGCTGAAACCACTCGTTCTGCAGCTCCACAGAGCTGATCTAACTGGCCCTGCTTTGAGCAGCAGGTTGGGCTTGGTGACCTCCAGAGCCCTCCATCCTGCATGAGTCTGTGAATTCTGGAAACTTCCAGGGAACAGATGCCTGAATTTAACATGAGAGTCAAGTTTTGGCTTTATGGATTTGACTTATATGAGGTGCCAACTCCAAAATCAGAGCCGCTTTTGCAGTCAATAAAAAGAAGGATTTATTGTCTAAATTAATCCTCCAGAGAAGACATCCTGAATATTTAAGGAGAGCTTTAAAATCCATCACTCCATCTGTACCATCACGTGTTTGTGTCTCTTGAAGCCCACCAAAAGACGGTGCTGCACCTCAGAGACTTGCAGCTGTTTGGGGGGAACTTCCCAGCTTCCTGTATCATAAATGAGGGAGCAGTAGCATCAATAATTTCCTTTTGCCTATCTGTGTACAATTCAGGTGAAGACAGTCTCTTGGAGATGATCCCATACTTGGAGATTGTCTCATCTTGGGCATCCCATACCCACACATATTTCCCCAATATAATACAGCTTCTGTACCCAAGCTGGTGAGTTGCAGACCATAGACCTCTCATGCATATGTAGCCAAGTAAGAGCAACATGTCTCTGGATGAAAGTACATTAAGGAAAAAATACAGGGTGGTTGGGGTTTTTCTAAATCAAACTATCTCATCCTGCTTCTAATGACAGGCTTCCAGGGACCTCCAGGCTCTCCTGGGCGAGCCCCTGATCCTCCAAGGCTGGTTGCTGAGCAAGGTTCACCAGGTCCCCGTGGAAGTATAGGACCTCAGGGAAGCCCAGGAGATATGGGACCTCAGGGCCCACCAGGAGATCCAGGTAGGAATCACACATTCAGACTGAAAGCTGTTCCCCTTAGCGGACTGAGGCCACCACAGCACTGATTTGATGCTCTTCTACTTTAAAGTCTGTAATCCAGAAAGGAGAGTTAATTTTTAGTCTTCCAAAGCTGAGACTTCAGCTTTCTTCGTCCTCTTAGCATTCAGAACATAAGCAAAACAGGAAATATGTTTGGCAACACTCCCAAAGCCAAAGCAACATCAGATAGGGATCTCATGCACATCAAGACTGAACATCTTTGGTGGAAAAGTGCACATCCTTGTGGGAGCACTGTCAGCTTGGGGAATAACGTAGCATCAGTGACGTGTAGAGCTGATGCACTGCACCTTTGGCCATGAGCCTCATCAGAGATAAGTGGTGCCAAGAGTGAAGGATTAAGGTTGTGGGACTCATGTAGTCTTGACCCCAGCAAGTCTTGACCCCCTTTCCAATGAACTTGGTGCTTTTTGCCTGAGGAAGTACCATAGGATCTTACCTTCAGTGCAAGCCCAGCAGACAGGACCAAACATACACAAGTAGAACTCATGTTAACAAAGTGGGATGGGCATGTTGATATGGCTGCAGTCACTGTGCTTACAACCATTGTTATATAAGGTTTCAGAGGCTCACCAGGAGAGCCAGGACTCCAGGGCAGGGGTGGCATTCCAGCTCCTCCTGGCTCCAGAGGGGAACAAGGAGGAATGGGATTTCAGGGTCCAGTGGGATTTGAAGGTAAGAAATATCACACAGCACTTTTTTCCTCTTTCCCATTTCTCTGCACTTCATCACTCTGCAGTTACTACTTCAATGGAAAGAAATGAGAGGAGAGAGAGGAGGGGGTGAGAGAAGAGGGCAGGGAGCAAAAGGAAGGTGGAGGAGGGGAGGGAAGGGGAGGAAAGCATCTGTTTTCATAGATACTTGACAAGGGACAACTAATTAAATGTTAAGAGTTACCTTAGAGCAGTATTTTCAGAATAAATTTTGATAGCTGTAAATATCAGTCCACTCATGAGTTTGTTTCATTCTGAGTGCATTTATTCTCTTTAAGTATTTTCAGCCTAGTGTTTAACTAACAGTTACATTCATGGAGATGAATGGCTGGGTAGGTGAGACTTGGATAGATGAAGTGGAAGGGAATGTGCCTGTAAAGGAAATACCTGTGTCCTTATCAAATCAAAGAGCAGAACTATTACTATCTTAGTTAGCTAAGCACACAAAAAAAAGGTATTTGCAGAGCATAGTTTCAAATGTATGAGTCAAATGCAAGAAGTCCAACAACCATTGGTTAATCTTGGACTAAGAAAATATTTTAAAGGGAAAATCCGCTCATCTCTGTATGCTCAAATTCATCAGAACTTTATTTGTGACTTTCCCTAGTTCTGCTGTGAAATTCATTATGTTAGAAACCAGGGAGCCTTATCCAGCAACTGTTATAATCCTAGAACTGCAGCTCTTCTAACAATAACTTACCATAAAGTAATTTAAAATTTAAAAAGGCATCATGCCATTAAGCTGTTTGTCAGCATGCTAGCTGGAATATCAGCTAGCACCATATCCTTTGTGGGAGCACAAACCCAGTTGGATTCTTTCTTTTCTGCTCTGCTCTAAGGCCAGCCGGGCCGGCCTGGCAGCCCTGGGCCGCCGGGCATGCCGGGCCGCAGTGTCAGCATGGGATACCTGCTGGTGAAGCACAGCCAGTCCGACCAAGAGCCCATGTGCCCAGTGGGCATGAACAAACTCTGGAGTGGATACAGCCTGCTGTATTTTGAAGGACAAGAGAAAGCACACAACCAGGATCTAGGTACGTACAAATACTGCTCGTTGTATTGCACTAAATAGTTTATTTAGTTGTTGTTTTCCACTGGGTTATTAGAGATTTGCACAGAGTAGTCTTTATATTGCACTGAATAGTTTATGTTATATCACACGGTTTGTTCTTTCCCCTCTCCTATCACACGGTTTCTCCCTCAGCCACCTCTGTCCCCATTACCCCCTGGTGGTGTATTCCCTGGTCAGTCCCTCCCCTCACCCCTCCCTGCTGGTATCCCACTGGCTGTGGTCCTCCTCCTCCACCCCCCATTCCCTGGGTATAAAAGTCTCCTGCCATGAGCCATGAGCCATGAGGTCTCTTCCCATGCGGGTTTTTCCATCTGGTGGTTCTCAAGACAATAAACAGAGGACATTCATCCCCACATGGAGAAGAGCACTTCTGGTCTTTTGCTTTCGTCCATGTAGGACTGTGTGGGCTGGGGTCAATAGCTGGCCAAAGTGGACCTAAACAGACTGGCCAGACGTGGTCTTACAGCTGCTGGCAGCAGCCTGGATTCCAAAGGCTGGGACTACAACAAACAGGCTTAGGAAGTACCAAAACGAGAATATAAAAACTACATGTCTTCATGGAGTGCCCCTCAGAGAGCTCCTGCAAATCATTAGTGTTGTTTGAGGGCACCTGTAAAGCCAGCAAAACATTCTGGACCACGGGGCTTTCCTGGCAGGTACTTGGGAAAGAGCAGAAAACTGGAAGTGTGCATTGTCTTCTGTGAGAATGATTGCCTTTTTCTTCTTCTTTTTGAACAGGGCTGGCTGGCTCGTGTTTGTCTCGCTTTAGCACCATGCCATTCCTCTACTGTAACCCTGGGGATATTTGCTACTATGCAAGTCGAAATGATAAATCCTACTGGCTCTCCACTACAGCACCTCTCCCAATGATGCCCGTGGCAGAAGAAGACATTAAGCCGTATATCAGTCGCTGCTCGGTCTGTGAGGCCCCAGCTGTGGCAATTGCTGTCCACAGCCAAGAAGCTTCTATTCCTCACTGCCCTGAAGGCTGGCGCAGTTTGTGGATCGGATATTCCTTCCTTATGGTATTGGGTCTCCAGGGTCACATTTTGTGCGGCAATGGGGTTTAAAATTGAGTGTTTGGTACTAGTGAGGCTGCTCTGCTTCAGAGGCAGCAAGACCAAAACCATGCATCATACTGGGGAACCAGGGAACTACAGAAGTAATTTCTAGGAAGATGAAAATTTCTGTGAATTTCAGAGAAAATTGTCTCTTGTCAGAGTAGCATCTGGAGACCTTACTTTATGTACAAAATAGCACTTCAGAACAGAACTAAAGGACAGCTGTGACTTAACAGATAAAATTACACTGAGATGCAACAGAAGCATACAGAGCATTGTCACAGCTAAAGATTTGGAGTTATTAACATACATCACTACTAAGACGCTGATCTAGGGGGAAAAAAGGAAAAGCAGCAACATTCTTTTTCCCTTCTTTTCGAAATTTAATAATTGATGGTGTTTTGGTCGAATATTTTGAAGCCAAAGTCTTTCACTTACTCTGGAAAGAGAGACAGCCTCTGATTGTTTTAAAAATTAAGTTTCAGTGTTGTTGGCAGTAAGGGCTGAGCTGTACATCCCATTGTGTACATGAGCTCTTCAATCTTGTGATCTTATAATTAGGAAATGGGATATTACAGAAAAACTTAGTGCTAGGTGTGCAGCAGGAGACCTACTGAAGGGCCCAACCTTTTTTTGCAAGACTGTACAGAGGGATAATATGAGCCCCAGAGAGCTTAGCATGGTAAAGAGCATCTAAAATGTCAGTGAATGGTCTGACAGATGCTCATTTTTCTGACTTGCTTGATGAACACAATGGTCAAAACCTGCAGCAGCATGCCCATGTTGTTAACTTTTTGAAGACTGGGCTGAATCCTGAAGTAAACAGTACTGGAAAAGAAACAAGATTTCTGTGGCAGAAGATATCATAAAAGAACAATAATCAGTCTTACCCACAAACCATTTGTATGTCAAAAGCCAAAAACTTAATTTTTCAGAAAATAAGATACAGGCAAATCCAAAATTAGGTACAGGGAAAAAAAATCCCTACATTTTGAGAGAGTAGGTCAAATTTTTTACCATCCCTGTGTTCGACCTTTCTTTTGCTTCTATAAAAAGCCCTGATACCAATCTCATAGTTCCTTCACAAGAATGCCAAGAATTAATTAAATATTTGCAGAGCCCCATGTAAACACTGAGCATTGTTAAGAGCAAAGTTGTCACCTTAGCAAGAACTTTTTGCCAGTACAAAGTCTGTCAGCACTGTGAGAAAAATCCCCATCTTCCCAGCTAGCTTGTGGAGCAAATGAAGTGTTTGGTGTATGCATTTTTGCTTCTCAGGCAACTGTGGAAGACGTAGAGCACACTTGTGGTTTTCTCAGAGTACATGCTGTTTTAATTCCTTGGCTTAAATTTGTCACCTCCTTCCCCTGAGTAAGGGACAATTCTCAGTCAGCACAGACACTGCCCAAAGAGAGAAGCCAGAGAAGTCAGTGAGATTTCATGTAGTGAGGGCACTCCACTATCACACATCCTATATGGGTAAGCACTGCAGGACGATAAAAAGCCGTAGTGAATATCAGAAGAGATATTATGGGCATAGAGTTGGAGCTTACAGACCAAGCATGGAATACCAGAGCTCAACCTGAGGTTGCCAAGCAGGGCTGCTCCCACACCAGGGCTCAAATAGCATCAGCAGGTTTTACTGTCTGCTTTCCAGCTCCAACTGCAGAGGCCTCTAATTTGAAATTATTTATGCTGCCTCTTACATTCCCTACATTTAAAAAACTGTTTAAGAACTTTATTTTCCAGCTGCTTTCTTTTATATTACAGATTCTTTCAGTTCCTAACAAAAAATCTACAGTATAACTTAAAAATACAGCTGTATATTTATTAAAGGGACAGAAAAAATGCCCATTTTGTTAGTAATGCCTTTGACAGAAGAAAAGCAACATTCAGTTCATTATCACAGAACCTGTCAAAGGCAACAGTTGAGTGGTGTAAAGATGCATGATTCTGGTGTAATTCACTGTTAAAAAAACATGTCATACAAGGAACTAGTTATTGTATAGAAGTTAATTCTGTTTCTGCAGTGCTCCTCACATGCAATGCAGAGTAAGCCTTTATAATTTGGGAAGTTTGAATTAAATATATGGTGAAAAATTGTTCTTAATGAGGACAGTAAAACAGAGGAGCAAGATGCACAGACAAGTTGTGGGAGGTCCATCCTTAGAGGTGTTAACAACTCTACAGCACCTTGGAGCAACTGAGGGCAGCTTTGGTGTGTCAGCTCCGGTTTGAGCAGGGAACTGGGGGAAGTGACCTCCAGTGGGCCCTTTCCACCTAAATGATTCTCCAATTCTAAGATTTCCAATAGTGAAAATCTTAACTACAGAAAAGATGTTTGTTAGAAGATTTCAAAGGGGCATCAGCATGTGGGCTAGCTGCTTTATATAGTTACAGCATAGGCAAACCCTCACACAGCTGCAGGTCTGGCCAACTTTCTGCTCTGGAGATAAGAATTGGGAGCAATTCTAGGGGTTTTTCTCTTTTCACACATGTGAGTTTATGGCAGCACTGCCGGAGGCTGCGCTCTGAACAGTGCCCTGCTTGTCTCCCTTAGCACACTGCTGCTGGTGATGAAGGTGGAGGACAGTCGCTGGTTTCCCCTGGGAGCTGCCTGGAGGATTTCAGGGCGACTCCTTTCATCGAATGCAACGGCGCCCGCGGAACCTGCCACTACTTTGCCAACAAATACAGCTTCTGGCTCACCACCATCGACCAGCCCTTCCAAAGCAAGCCCTCGGGAGACACACTCAAGGCAGGACTCATCCGAAGCCATATCAGCAGATGTCAAGTCTGTATGAAAAACTTATAGAGGTCTCTCACAGTATAAGGAACCTCCTTATCACGTAGTTCTTATACTGAGGAGCCTTCTGAGGTGGTTAGACAATTGAATAAATCATGTTGGTGCTTTTTTTAACTTATTACCTCAAAAGCTGAATGGAAAGTAATTTTTTAAATGTCTATAAAAGCAAGTTAAGTATAACACAAATTAAGTCGAACAGATCCAGTGGTGTATTCTCCCACTATGCAGAATATATACACATTTTTTGCTAGTCTAATATTACATCATTTGCCAAATGATAGAAATACAGCTTTGAAACACCGAAAAAACTTCAGTAATAAAAGGTTTCCTTGGTCAGATACCCACCACCTTTACCTGAAGAGAATATATGTATCTTTCTATTTACTGTATTTGTCACAACAGTGAACACTAACAGCTGCAGTTCCATAAATTAACACAGGATGATCTAAGTCCTAAATTGTTGCAAAATACTGAAAATATGCTGTGGTCCAAAATGCTCATGTCCAGCACTGAAACCTAATTTGCATTTTAGTATTTTCTGCTTGGTCATTTCAAACACACCCAACACCATCTTTTTTTTTTTTCCTCCCAAGCCTCACCATGCTTTAGCACTTAACCATTGCCAGTAACAAACCCCATAGGTTCCCAAAAACAGAAAATCACAAAATGCAACTCTTTCAGTTTGGTTAGAAGCCTACATGAAGAGGATTAGCATTTTATTTTACAAGCTTGATGGTGTTTTTCCTAGACATATCCCAAGCCAAACAATCCCTTGCTCCACCATGCTGTGGACATTTCATCTGTGTCACACCACCCCCACAGCAGCAGCAACTGGTTTTTCCATTGCACCTTTTTCTCTCCAAAATGAAGCCACTCATCACAAACAGGCTTTAGGGACATCATGTTGAAGCAGCACACAGGGTAGGGTGTGCAGGAGTGCTGGATCCCACATGACCCTCAAACACAGAACTGGCAGCCCTGCCAGCTGGCTCTTTAATGTGTCCTGTCCTGGCAGCTGGGGACAGGTGGCAGTGGGATGGCCACTGGCCACCATCCCAACCTGCACAGAGTCGTCCTTGCAAAAGCAAAGGGGAGGGAAGCAAGGCATTTATTTGGCATCATCCTTTCCTGTAGAAAAGGGGTGATAATTGCAAGAATGGCTAGTTCTTTCCTTCTGTAAAAAGAAACAATTTAGCCCAAAGTTGTCTGTCAGTGCTGCAAGCGAGGAGGGAAAAAAGGATCAGCTACAAATTTAATGTTCACATAATCTGATTAATATTTCTAGCAATGACAGTGATTTTTCAGTAACTCACCTCACTTCTGCTTCAGGTGCTTCTTGGCTTTTATTATTACATTCCAACCTCACTGTATCATAAATAAACCTTGTTTTTCTACATCTCTATTTGTTGGTGATTTCTATTTTGTAAACTGTGTTTTTCCATACAATGCATATGGACTACTCTGTTGAAATACTTTGTTTGCACTAAGGAATTAGAAAAGCACTCCCAGCAAACTCCTCCCACTGAAACTCAAACTCTTCAACCAGAGAACACTTGTTTGTTTCATTGCACTTAAAAAGATCTAAGAGGGAAGCTGTCTCTAAAATCACTTATTTAAGATGAACAAGTAAAATAGTATTTAATTTGTTGTTAGAATGATAAAAGCAAATAAACTGTGGCATTGCAGATTAAAACAACTATTATTCATGCTCTACAATGTTCAGGAAACCGACATTTACCAGACTTGACAAGTGTTACCTCCACAGAAAAAAAAAATTATATATATATATAAGTTAAGTTAAAGGTCTAGAATCATAGAATGGGTTGAATTGGAAGGAACCATAAAAATCATTTTGTTCCAAGCCCCCTGCCATGGACAGGGAGATCTTTCACTAGACAAATTGCTCAGAGTGACATCCAACCTGGCCTTACACACTTCCAGGGATGGGGCACCCACAACTTCTCAGGGCAACATGTTCCAGTGCATCACCACCTTCACAGTAAAGATTTTTTTCTTAATATCTAATCTAAACCTACTCTCAATTTGAAACCATTCCCTCTTGTCCTGGCACTACATGGCCTTGTAAAAAGTCCCCTGCCATCTTTCTAGTAGGCTGCCTTCAGGTACTCACCTAGCACACTGTCTGACCTACATTAGCTGCTCATATAATTAGATATAGCCATAAACAGAGAAATTACCTGAGCTTTAAATGAGCTCTCTCACACTGCCTTCGTTCTGAAAGACAGCCCCTGAACAAACTTATCACACTATTATTTATTTCAGCTAAATAGAACTCTTAGTACTGAAAGCATTGCAGTCAATGTGAGCTAAATCTATTCCATATTTGCCAAATCTCTTAAACATGGCAATAACAAATACCCAAGAACACACAACTTGCCTCTTCCACAGATTGCTAGGCAGCAGTGCTTGTGGGATTATCATAAAACTATCACTTGTGGGTTGAACAGCATGCAACTCTAGCAATGCAGCACATTCAGTGTTTTAAGAGAACTCAAGTGAAGGTTAAACAAATCTGTAAAAACTGATTATGTCAACAACAGCAGCAAACTATTTGGATTTTCATGGCTAATATATTGCCTAATCTTCCTACAAAGATCATTGCTCTTGCACATAAAACTTCAGCACATGGTTCTTCCACCAGCAGTTGCTTTGCCTCTTCATTTTCTCTGATTCAATAACCTGATCTTAACAAGTTTGTTCAGAGTGGTCCCAGCACAGCATTAAGTGGAACACATCAGCATGGTGCAGGGAAAAGACAAACCAACCATAAAACCCACAGGGTACTAAGAAGGCTTGAGCTTCTGTACTTGGTGTGGGTCGTGTGCTCCAGGTGTGTGTACCCCAAAGAGCAGCGTTTCCCCAAAGCTGCACAATTGCGGCTCAGAGCAGGGCAGGGAGCTCTGCACACAGACACGTGGAACACTCACAGCACACAGAGGATTGCACTTGGTGAGCTCATCCAGAGCACTGCATGGAAGGACTCTGACTTGTCACACTGCCTCTGAGCTGCGAGTTTACCTCCTCTCCTAGGGAGACAGGCTGACAGTTGGGGTTGTTCAGCTGAAAAAGACTCTGGGGAGATCTTAGAGCAGCCTCAAAGCACCTAAAGGAGACTTAAAAAGACCTGTAGTGTACAGGGCAAGGGGAAGCAGTTTTAAACTGGAAGAGGTTTGGTTTAGATTGGACAGAAGGAGGACATTTTTTACTGCGAGGGTAGTGAGACACTGGAGTAGGTTGCACATAAAAGCTGTGGCTGTCCCATCCCCAAGAATGTTCAAGGCCAGGCTGGATGGTGGCATTGAGCAACCTGCTCAACTGGCTGGCAGATGTCCCTGCCCATGGCCAGAGGGTTGGAACTAGATGATTCCTGAAGATCCCTTCCAACCCAAACCATTCCACAGCTATGGTTGTAGAACCCACTTTCAGGAAGCTAAAGTACCTCTCTACAGGAAAAACTCAGCTACAGCAAAACAAAACTATCCTTTTACTGAACTAGAGTGCTCCAGTCTAGGATGTAAAAAAAACCATAAATGTTTTACCTCAGTTTGACCACATCTTCTACTTCAAAGCATGGTGTATGCTTCCTACACTTTCCTGTTTGAAAACATGTGAAGTATAACATGCTTCCAAGCCTGGAGAAGATAAATGAGGTTATATTTCCCTTCTATAGGTATTAGTGCATCAGTGTATTAACACTGATATAAGTCAACACAGTGACACGAGTTGACCCCAATTATTCCCTCAGAGCTATTGACCAAATGAGCAGTCTGTTCACACCCTATATGACTGTGCTTGTCCATGGCTGCCAGAAATAGAAAATTAGCAAGCAGCAAGCATGGCTTTGGTATAGGAGGTGTGAGATTGTTGCCAGAGGAGAGGCTGAGGGGTCACTGCCAAGATGCCAAGAGCACCCAAGTGCAGGCAGCAGCTGTCCCTGTAACCACATGGGGACCACAGTGGCACCCCAGATATGGCCACCTGCTGAGGGGGAGTGGGGACATGGCCCTGCAGTTGTTGTGCACACAACAGCTAAACCCTACTGAACAAGGGAAAGAAGCAACATCACAGCACCCCATGACTCACTAACAGAATAGCAGAAACAGGCAGGAGTGCTTCCCATCAGGATGTGGGCAAGGACGTAGCTAAGAGGCTCAGAAGCTTTGCCAGCCCTATGGGCACTGGCAGAGGAGGTTCTTTTGTGGCCCCCACAAGACTTGTAGCCTTGTTGGGGTTGTCAAGGGCCCATAGCAACCTCCATTTTGCACCATGAGTGCCTGTGAGGGGCAGAAAACAGGATGGATCCTTCCCAACCACTCTGGAACAGATCCTCCCCATGGTCAGCCTGGCTCAGCCCTCACCTCAGGCACTGGCTGGCCTGTAGCTCACATTCACCCAGCATGGCCAAAAATAGCACCTCTTTTATTTCCCTATATGATCACCTCACATAATCCAGACACAACAGGGAGAGGGGCAGGGGGAATAAATGCTTGTCAAATGAGTTCCCCCTCCCCGGCACAGCAGGCAGAGTCCTTAGTCCATGCAGGGAGGATTTCCCTTGGCTTCAGCAGCATCACCACAACAGGCCCAGCTCCAGACAACTGAGCTCTCTTCAATAGCTCCCATGTATTACACAACTGCTTTCCAGGTTTTGTCCTGTAATCCCATGACCTCACAAAGGCTGGTACAGTGTCATCCCATCATAACCCAGAAATTTCTCAAGGAACAACAGCCAGCAACACTGAAAAAACAAGAACATCACACCAGACAAGTGTAGCCTTAAGGGCAAGAGTGCAGCACACAAGACTGGTTCCTGTGTCATCTCATTTGGTGAAAACACCTAAGTTGGAGCTTTTAGAAAGACTAAGAATTACTTAACATCTCATATGAATCAAGCGCTGGTGCAACTCAATTACAAATATTTATATCTTAAGAAGTGTACATCTCCCCAAATGCCTCACCTTGCAATCAGCATGTGTTGCAGGTTCACCTGCCAACAGAAGCAGGAATGCCAGTGCTGGACTTCTCACAGGTGTGTCTGCAGAACCCTTTGGTCACAAACAAAACTGAGAGTGTAGCCTGTTTGTCTCTTCCCAGTCCTGAGGGAAGACTACATACGGCCCCTGGAATTTTGTTAATGGCTAGAAGGTTTCTAATTATACACATTTTAAAATACCACAGCTCAGGTGCTGTTTAGTCTCTGACACTGGTAGGTGTCTGCAAGCCACTGGCAAACCCAAAAGATTACAACCCTTAGTAGGGCCTGTAGCAATAGGAAAAGGGGTAATGATTTTAAAACACAAAAGGGCAGGTGCAGACTAGATACAAGGAAGACATTTTGACAATGAGGTTGGTAAAGCACTGCAACAGGTGTTGCACCACCCAGAGAGGTGGTAGATGCCCCATCTCTGGGAATATTCACGTTTTGATTGGACAGAGCAACCTGATGAAATTGAAGACCTACCTGCTCAATGCATGGGGAAGTGGACTAAATGACATTTAAAGGTCCCTTTGAACCCAAACCTATGACTATATTATTTAATGCTGAGTGGTTTCTCCCTCAAGCCATTCTTCCCCACTACATGTGTACTATGAATTAACTTGAAAGCAGAAAAGCAGAAAATAAAGCTACTGCTCTGTAGCAATTCGCTCAATAGGATGTACTTCCAAAAAAAGGTGCTTTAAATACATTTAGTAAAAATTTAATTTAATATTTATTCAGGAATTTTCTCCTTATGTATGGAACAACTGTGATTTGGGTGAGACAGAGACAGGCAGTGACAAAGCATAAGAACCACCAATGCTTAGTTTTAGAAAATTGTACCAGAGGCACCCAAAGGAAGATGAAGTCCCCACACAGGAGCTCGCAAAACTGAAAATATGCAAGCTGCATCCTTGGGCTTGAGTGGTTGGCTGATTTGGGGAGGAATGGGGGGGTCTCAGGGTGTGTTGAAAAACCAGAAGTTCTTCACTCTGCTTCAGTTCAGTGTAAGCTCCTGGGTCACTACGTGCATTCTTTGTAGCTGAGAGGGTTGGGAAACTCCAGGAGCTGCATTAAGCGTTAGCCATGCCTTTTTACTGCAGTCAGGAGAGAAACCTGTACCTCATTATTGCTCCTTCATGGGCCTCTTACTCCGCAAAAGGCAGAATCTTCCCTTCCTCCTGCATTAGCCTGTTTCACATCAGAAAACATCAGTCTTCACTTCCCTCCAGGTAGAGGTAATTACTACTCCAGGTAGTAATGTCATGCATAGCTGATAAAAATCAAAGCTGCAGTTCTGCCTGAGAACAACTAAGGAGCGGGAAAGGAGACAGACACAGATGCTGAACACAATGAGACCCCTAAGGGCACCAAAAAGAGGTTTTAACAAAAATACAGACAAAATAAGATTGATTTCTTCCCCCAAACCCACCTATATTAAAAAGAATTACAAGGGGAAAATGGAAAGAAAGAAAAAAACTTCCTCCTGCAACTTGCAATTAGAACAGCAAGAGCTGGGATACTGCTTGTTAACACGAAAGCTCACTATGGAAGAAGAATTCTCATTAATAAAGTCTCCAAATGAACAGTACATATCCACAGTGATTTTAATAGTTCAGCTTCTGAATCATATGCTATCAAGTCTGACATAAAAAGATTGCAATTGATTTATTAGCTACAAATATAAATATACCTGGATTTTCTTTTTTTTCCTTAAGAATAAAAAAGTACTGTGTCTTCAGTCTTCCAAAGTTATAATTGTAAGGGAAAAGATCATCATCATATGAAAGTTTTCAAGAGTACACAAACAGATCATTTACATGCAACATGAAATGGCAAGTCACTAAAAATCAGAATCTTTCAAATCTGTCCAAATGATTGTCACTACCCATTCTAATAACACACCACTTGTCTTCAGAGCCCATGGAAACTGGCAAGTCTTACTCCATAATTTCACCTGCATTCCCATTTTTTTACACACAGAGCTTCCCAGAAGCCTTTAATGGTCAGAAGATTTATTGTTTCTTTTCTTTTTCTTTTTTTTTTAACACACTGTTTTAGTCTACTTATTCCTTGACTTTTCCTTTCTGGTCAGCTGCAAGCAGTTCATATTCCTCATTCTGCTGGAGTGAAAAATCCCTCCCCTTTTCCATGTCACATAGATGGTTCAGGCACAACAACCTGATTTTGTCCTTTTGGCTGGCTTGTAGTCCGTGATGTCTACGGTTTGCGGCGGCCCCTCAGCTTTCTGCCGTACGATTATTGGGACTACCATGTCAAACACAGTTTCAAACAGGTAGTCCACCTTGTATCCTGTCTTTGCACTGGTCTCAAAACACATTTTCTCAGCTGCTGGAACATCCTTCTCATCTAGCATTTTGTATTTCAGTATCTTTTTATAGAGCGCGATCGCGTCCTCTGCACGGACTTGTTTCCGCACCTTGGAGCCACAGCTGGCACCAGACTTCCCGGGTCTGTTTTCATCCGGTGCTGAAGTACAGTCATCGCTGAGGTCAACTTTATTTCCAACAATAGCAAAAATGCAGTCAGCACTTGCACTGTCTGTCAGGGCCAAGAATCTTTCTTCCAGCTCCGTCAGGCTCTGGAGGCTGTTCACGTCGTACGTGAGGATCACAGCAGCCGCTCCTCTGCAGTACATGGACCCGAGGCCGTGGAACTGCTCCCGTCCTGGCAAAGGTTTAAACACAGCAAATGTTAGCGTGCTGGAAAACACATCATTGACCAGCTAAGAGAGTCTAAGGAATTTTAAACCAATTTCACAAGTCTGGATGAAGCAGTGAAGATAAAAATGGGTTATTTGTAGCACTTTGAGGTTTTTCCTTCTGTTTTTCCATAAGAGAGCAACAGTGCTACAGAACAGCTCTGCTCACTGCTTGCTCAGTCTCAGAGAAGGGAATCTCTTGTAGGGAACAGTGAACATGGAAGCTCATGCAGCATTCATACTTGCAGAGAGCAAAAAAAAAAAAAAAACCCTGGCTTCTTTTTTATTAAATTGCATGCTAGCTGATTTATGTCACATTAACTACTACCCTGCTTGCACCCACAGGTGGCCCATCCATCTACCTCACCATTTACAAACAAAAAAGTTCTACTGTTTCAAGTTCTGCAAGAATTTATTACTCCTGTAAATCCAGCATGCATTTTCAAGTATATCTAGTTCAGAAATCTGTATCAAAATCAGTAATCCACTTTTTCCTAAGTTTTGAAGGATTTTGTAAGCCATATAGTCTGATGCTACATGCCCACAGTTCTCAGGTACCTTGGCTTTACAGGAAAAGTGTCTTGTGCTATCCAACCTGTAGTGATATGCATCTGTCCCTCCACCAGTTTTCACACAATTTTTAGAGTATTAAACACACAATATATAGAAAATCCTAATACATTCTAGAGAAATTAAACTTTTAAGTTGCCCCTGGTCATTGCTCAATAACCAAGAGTTAAAACATTTCTTTCTCCTCATTCAGGGACTATTTTCCAGCACCTTCAAATAAGCTTTGATGGTGTCCTTCAATTTCATTTATTGGAAGACAAAATTGACTCTTCTTTAAATTTTGGGAAGTAAATAATGTTCTTCAGTAGTTGCAACAGGACTAAGAGAAATTAGGCAGAAGACAAACTGTGCTTTCCTTCCTATTGAGAACTGCTACCTTCCCCAAATACTTGCTACCTGTAGAATATGCTGTGTGTTTCACTATCCAAGACGGTACCAAGAAAAAGATAAAACACACTAGATTTCAACCAACCATCAGAGACAGCCTCAGGTCACGACATAAATGCGAATAAACAGGGAAAAAAAGAGCCAACTACATGCTTATGAACATTTTAAAATCAACAACAGTTTCCAACTCTTTTCATACAATCCCTTTGCATAGAGCCTTCATTTATAGAAAATCTGGAAGAGATCTGGTTACACTCATCTTCTGCACAAAGCTACTGACCACCAGGAGCTATTTCATCATCATCAATGATTCATCATGAAATCCTGGTAAATGACAGTGGAACAGGAAAGGCAGAAGAAAGTAATGCTGAAAAATGGAGGTCAGCACACATTGGGAAAACACATCTGCATGTGAACATGCACTCTGTGAAAGGAACTCAGAATCCAGCTCCAGTGGGGAACAGAACTCCAGTTAGTCCTTCAACAAGCCTCAGAACTCCATGGCTGCCAGAAGAGAGACAGTGCTTGTCATTATCAGTAAAACAGATCTGGGAGACCTCAAGCTAGAACATGAAATCCAAATCTCATTGCACTTCTCACACTGAGTGAAACTGGCAGCTGCCAGAGAGAGAGGTTTGGAAAGGTTCAGAGCTCACTATAAAGAGGGGTAAAAGGAAGCTGGTGAGAATGCTCAGAAGTATGTGAAACATTTGCATGAGGAAAAATCGTGGGATCTTTCAGGCTGGTGAATGATTGGAAAAAAGTGTAGAAACAGATGTCTATAAATTCAGGCGTAATGCTGAAAAAAATAAATAGTTGTTCCTCAGTTATTTTCTTGTCACACAGAAAATGAGGATTTCACATCAAAAACATGCACGTAATTTAAATACTTTCCTGCAAAGTGAAAAATTGGTAATAGTAGTTATATAACACAGCAGAAGTCAAAAGTTTAGTGAACAGCATTCAGAAAGTCATTAGGCAAAGTTTATGGAAAATTGCTTCAGTACAGTTTTGTATAACCTCTGATTTGCTTTCCCTCAGCAAAAGAAATTCTTTAACCCATGATCATGGAGGTAGGAAAAAAGGAGGTTTAAAAAAAATAGCTACACCCTTGTTTAGTTATGTTAAGTAATAGCAAGGGAAATTAGAATGCAGGGGATGGGGGAGGTCAATCTTTTTATGCTTTTTTCTCCAATCTCATGTTAAAGTTGTACATCCAGCTGCACTGCAACTGAGTCTTTAAATGTCCCCAAGTTTTCAATAGAAGTTTGCACCACGACCGATTTTGTTCTCACCCGAACCCTGATTATACTGCAGTCTGGAAACCACAATGGAACATGTTATCTCCCCCTGCCCTCCCACTTCAGATGCCTAAGCCATAAAATGCAGCCCCCAGAATCGTTTGCTACAGCAACCAAGCAGTAGAACAATACTATTACTTGTTTTATGGCATTTGTATGCTAATCTAATCTTGCACAGCATAATATAAACCATGACACTTTTACATGGCAACTACCAACTGACTACTTCTATAACTAATACATTGTTGAAAAGGGGAAAGAAACAGTAGAGAATTTACCTTGCATAAGAAACTTGCATAATTATACCAAAGGAATTATGGATAGTCTCCTCTGGTCACCCTCACAGCACAATCAACATGCAGAAAAAACTGCACAATGTATTTTTGTAGCAGTTTCCTTGTACAGACCACTTCTGACACTTATGGGCTGGAACAACACTACATATGGAAAAAAAACTCCAAAAATACACAAAGTATTTAAACTAATGTATGTCCTCAAGGTGTCAGGCAAAATAGTATCAGACATTAGGATGAAAAACTTACTGCGTGAGAACAGCCATCCCTGTCTTATAGACAGCTATTTTTTCCTCTGGACACATCTGGTCCCACTCCAACCACGTATTTTTTATACAATTAGTAAGTGGTAAGCCCTGAAACCAACAATTAAACAATTTTGTCTTTTCAAAAAAATAAAGTTAAGACAGAAGAGTGAAAGAACTATTAAATAATTTGTAGTCAAAGGAATTGCAAGAACTACCAAATCAACCACAAAAGCACAACATCAGGGAAAATTCTGAAAACCAAGCAACCAAAAACTAATTTTCATTTCCTTCTCATCTTTATATTTTGTCGTGTTTAGAGCAGTTCAACAACCCTACAGCTGTATCCCTATGTGCAGCACCATCAGCTTTCCAGAAGGTCTTCCATCAAGTATATGAAGACCTGTTGGAGACTTCAGCCACTCAGAGGCAGCACAACCAACGAGCATTTTCCAAGTCCTGCAAAGGTTGTCATAAACAAATCCAAGAGTTTTGAGCCAAATGGACCTCAGTGCAACGAAGTTCATAATAAACTTAACAGAGAAAGAAGGGAAAAGCAGACCTTGCAAGAGGCTGGCTTGACAAAAAAACAAGGTTAGATTTAAAGTGTACTAAGACTTGAACTTAAGGCCTCCTACTGCACTTGGACCTCTCAGCTGGAAGGCAGCAGCCCCTGTGAATGCTTTCTCTGGATGGGACCACAGCCCATCCAAGCATCCCAATCCCTTCCAGCTGTGGCATTCACTGACAACAGCAGCACCTCAATGCTGCTCTTGGAGCTCTCTGCCTCCCACAGCCCCTGAGGGTAGTATCCAAAGTAGCCCATGAAGTTGCTGTGGATATTTATGAGAGCAGAAGCCAGATTTGAATGCTCCTTACCCACCACCTCTTCAAAGGCTTTCACCACAACTCCTGAAGTGGCACAACTTCTACTAGAAGAAGTAGTTTTAAATCTCTCAGTGTTGATCATGTACAAGAATGCAAAACAGGCTGTTTCTTTCAGTGTGGAGGGAATGAAACACAACGACTATTAAAGAGCTAAAAAGGTCTCCAGTAAAGTACTGAAAAAGTACTGTTTCTACTCTGATATCATAGTCTAAGTGGCAGCATAACTCAGTTCCCAAGGTAAATATGTAGTGGGGAAAAGCACACAAAGGTGGGCTACAGAGGCATGTCACCATTGCGTTAAAATTGCACAAGATTGCAGAATTGTCCAGGAAGTGCTCAGTCCATAAACCAGGGACCTTCCAGGGATTTTCACTGTGATTTGTGCAGTACTGTAATCTGAACAGTAGAGAGGAATTAACAGAAACACAAGGTATCAGCTAGCTTTTGTCTTTCAGATTCTCTTTCTGCTTTGTAGAGTCTGAACTTGAGTGTACACAGAGAGGAATAGGAACTGTACCCTGGGGAGACAGCTCAAAGAGGAAAGAAAAGAGAAAGCATGACACCCATGACACAGCACAGAAATCAGTATTAGAAAGAAGTGAGCTTTGAGGGTTCAGCTGCAGTAGATGAAGGTTCAAAGGGTGACCCTTATGCTCTTGAGTTACCTCAGCAGGAACATCCTCTCAATCACAAGGGTAGACAAAGATCCCTTTTGAAAGGGGAACAACATTTCTTTCTGTTCACAGACAAGGCAGTAAAGCTGTGACCCTTTAAAGGACATCAGGAGAAACAATTTTGCTAGGAACTGAGATTTCTATTTGAGCACATATACCAAGCATTGTAATGACTACCAAATAACAAACAGTAAAGGTCCCTAAAGGTTTCAGGAAAATTCTCCTGCCCCCATATGAGTCAGGTTTTGAGAGTGATGAAGACAGGGTTCTTCATTACCTTGTTCAAGGTTGGTATTTATTTCTTGTAGGCGGCTTTATCATATTTCCCTTGAAGTCAGGAGCTTTGTTAAGAACTGGACTACATCTGTGGTTACTTGGGGATAAAAATGAAGTTCTCCATCCCAAAGGATTAACAAGGATTACATAAATAGAAATTTGTGGAAACATGAGTCACAAAGGACTGGAGAGTCCAATTTCTACATGTCCAGGAGCTGTCAGAATACATGATTTCCTGATCTGCCAGAAAAATGCCAACATTTGGTTTTTCTTCAAGACAAAATTCCCCATGGAATGATAGTCTCTGAGACAGAGAGAAACTAAATAATTAAACCAACAAATCCAAATAAACAAAAAAACTTCAACACAGCACCCCCTACCTCTCCCAAGAAAAAAACAACCACCAACCACAAAAACAATTACAGTTGAGTAACAATAAAATTCATTTCAGCTCCACCTTCACCCAGTATTTTACATTCACAAAGCTGCATTACAGAAGACACTTGCATATGTTGAAGCTTCAGTATGCAACAGATGTCTAGCTCTGCTAAAAAACAAGATGACATTTATTTTGTTTATACTCATTACTTAGATATGAATCAACATTCATGGCATGAACTGTGCCCTATTTTAGCAGCTTCTATTTAAGTTATTAAAATTAGATGTGTATGTCTTGGCCAAAGCAGAATATAACATAAACATAGGAGAGTAGTGATCTTAATACCCAAAGGGCTTTACTTGCATGTTTTAAAGTAGAAAGAGCTACACACGAAAGAAGAAAATAACAACCACATGGGTAAAGTGAACAATGAACAAAGGAAAATTCTTTCATAAAGCTCTCCAAAGAGAAAACATCAAAAACAGTCAAGAAAGTGGTCTCAAAGTAATACATGATTGAGACATGCTTACTCCACTTCTAAATACAATTTATTCTAAATTGTTAACTCAAGAATCTTTCTCTCGTAATAGAAGATAAATTTGTGAAAGAAATCATCTCTTCCCTTAAATCCATGCAGTTTTTACTTAACGAGCAAATGCTTTGGGTTCTGAAGGAGTCTGAAATTGCCAAGACCCTGCAAACATCCCCGCTCTACAAACATGAATTATTCTGGTCTTCTAAATCCCTTTCTGCAAAACAGCAGCTCAGTGTGAGAAAACAACCCACACGAACCAGAAGCAGTCTTTCACTTCTCACTTAAGCAAGACAAGAAATCAAACTGAGCCCTGTCCTCCAGTCAGCTTTAATTATTGTACTAGAAATACCACACTTCCACTAACAGATGTGCCCCTTGGACACAAAATCAATGACTAGAAAGACTAGAACTTGCACATTGCACAATCATTTTCTACTAATTCCTTAACACCCTTAGGTCTGGTCTTAGAAAATGGAGGTTATTTAAAAACTCTCTTAAAATAAATAGAAACAATTAACACAACTTCAGCCTTTGTAAAATTTTTATTTTAGCTCTGATTTAAAACACAAAAATATGTAAAAGCACCATCAAGTGGCATTACATTATGTCACTATAACCTAGTCCCCACTGAATTCACATTCAGAATTTTTATACAATCTACTGGCAGGCTATAGAATAGAATTCTATCCAATATTAAAAATTCAGTTTAATAGATCTGATTTTTGCCTGGACAACTGGATAAAGTTACTCAAGAAAAACCAACTAGTCATCTAAGTGGAAGCAGAGAAAGTTTTGATAAAACAGGAAATGCCTTGGCACGATAATCAAAATTTATGAGCTATGGTTCCAGAGCATAACTTTTATCCTGAAAGATTAAACTGTACCTTTTACATAAATAAAAATAATAAAGAGCAATTTTTTTAAGAAGACTACTGAACTACCATCAGTGATCCAACAGTGTCTGGGATAAAGCACATCAAAAAATTTATGTGAACTCTGTTACTAGGGAATCTAAATTATGATTTTTAAAAAATCTAGGGAAAATATACAGAGATAAGTAAGTGAAGGGCTGTGAGAAAGGGCTAATTCTTAAATACATTTTTTAAAAGAGCATACCTCTTTTCTCTTTGGAAGCAAACTTATGCAAGAACACTCAATAGATATTAATATATTCTCCATGGAATAAGAGGAAAATCTACAACAGGTTTCAGGAAAAGCTGGTTGAAATTAATAGCATTACTAAGCATCAGGGCCTTTTACTAGGGATTCTGTCTCTAATACAATATGCAAGGGAAGAAATAAAACTCATCCTTTATTTCCAGTCCTTTACATAACAAAGCCAACATCCTTTTTGGGATCTAAATTAGCTATTAATATTCTGCCTAGAGAAGACAAACTACCCCCTAGAAGGTCTACACCAGCACCTATAGTGTGCATTAAGAAATGCAGCAGACTCTTCCTCTGCTTTATCTAAGAGGCACAAATTTGTGTTGCTACACAAATTTGCTTTATCAAAAGCACAAATTGTGTTGCTACACAAATAAAAAAAATCACTACAATCAGTGTGTCTGGGAAAGGAATTAATTCAGAATAATTATAAACAGAAAGAATCACTAGAAGGAATCTGAAATAATGAAAAATGGGGTGATTACTTACTGGAAATGGAATTTCTGCTATACTTTATACATAAGAATAGTAATATCATTAATGAAAAAAGCTTTATGCAGATTTATTTTAGCCTACTTCTTTCCTCTCCCCTTAAAGTATAACAATTAAACTAAAGCTAACAAATATGCCATAAATAAGATTTGAAGGATATGTTTCAGCAAGGACCAACAAATACCAAAGACGTAGAAGAGTCTGCACTAAAATTCACCTACTTTCTTGAAAGAAAAGTCTTCCTTTAAAAAGGATAAATAACTTTGCTAAGTTAATGCTGCCTATATTTCTGTACAGATTCAAGCTTATTGTTTGTTTAGAGCATTTACAAAAGGAAAGTTACACAAATCCCAGGATGGTTGGGGTTGGAAGACACCTCTGGAAATCATCAAGTCCAACCTCCCTGCTGAAGCAGGCTTGCCTAAAACAGGTTGCACAAGATAATTCCAGGCAGGTTTTGAACATTTCCAGATAAGGATACAAAACCTCCCTGGACAGCCTGTTCCAGGGCTTCATCACACTCAAATTACAGAAGATTTTCCCAATATTTAGATTACACTTCCTGTGGTTTGATTTGTGCCTTCTGTCCCTTGTCCCTTCAATAGCACTACTGAAAAGTCTGGCCCCACTATTTTGACACCTGCCCTTAAGATTTGTATGTGGTGGCAGGATCCCATCTTAACTGGCTGAAATAAACAACAGCACAAACTACTATTAATGTGCTCCTCTTTATGGTTCTCACCAGGAAAAAGTGCTCATAATTCTATTTTGGCTGTGTTTCCTGTTTTTATAGGCCAAATTCACTCAAGAAAGCCCTGATTTGTTGGGAGAAAAATCCCCTTTATGCCCTTGACCTTTCTAAGAACATCTTTCCCTTGTCAGACTTGAAGTATACCAATAGGTCAAGCAGATTTAACTGACTCTTTAATTTTTATTAGACCATCCATTCAATTAACATTCCAAAAGTGATACTTTGGCACAATTCACATAAAACAATTCTTCCAAAGAAGTTCACTTAAATGGGCCTTTTATTGTTAGGACAAATAACACACTGGGAAGTTATGCAAGAATGCCAGCATGGTGTGCTGCACATCACATGTCAAACTCTGCAAGATGTGGTTAATGATCTACAGGATCATCTGAGCATTATCTGCAGAATAAGGGTTGCTGCAATGTGCTTTTCTTCACAAAAAGGCACACACAAAGCCCTGTTGAATAAGAATAGCAAAACAGAAAATACTGGGAATTTTGTGCTGCAGATTAGTTTTATTTCATATTCTCCAAGAAGATTACCAATCTAGGCATGTCCTAGTAGAAGCTCCAAAATAAAAGGGTAGTCACCACCCTCTTCTGATGTGTGGAAGAAAAGCCCCAAAAGCCACGTAGCTTTAATTCACAGCACACCTCCAAAGAACCAACAACTGAAACATGGGTAAAAATTTCTTGATCTTTTTGACAGTTAACAGTGTGATAGTTTATGGAGAAATCTGCTTTTAAGTAGAAGCCTAATTTTCTAAAGGCAGCTAAACTAAACGCAGATGCCTAGCAGCTTACACAGGTGCCCATCAGTTACATCCTGCAGAGCATTCTGAGTCCCAGAGGTATCCAAAAAAGCCAATAACCACAGATGAGGCCTTCTTACCCACACCTCAAATATAATAAACATCCCTCAGTCATCTTGTCAAATTCTGTATTATTTGATCATTCATTAGTTTCAATATCCCCAGAACCATTTTTAATCCAGCCCTGAAGAGTAGTTTGTCCATTTTCATTCCACAACTGGTAGTGAAGACTTGCATTTCTGGTTCCCAATGACAGACCTGTCAGACACACTCAATGAAAGGAGGAGACCAAGTTTACATGGGTGAGAATAAAAGAGGAAAGAAAAAAAAATCATAAAAGAAAAAAACATTTACAGAGCAAGATCAGAGACCAAGTGTAATCCTCATTCAAATTTTACCTCCTGCATAATAAAGATGATAGAATTTCACTCAGTCCTTGTCTTGTGACTTAGGAGAAATCTGAATTCAATAAAGTATCTAAAGAAAGGAAAGTTAGCATCCCACCAATTAGCTTGCTGGAGTTCAGCTTTCAGACTCTGAGTTTTTATAGACTTTCAGCTTTACAAAGCAATCTGTTCAAAAAACAAACATCCCTCCTTCAAACACCAAACTAAAAAATACCATATTCCCCAAACCCCAGAAAAACTCCACAGTCCTCATAAAAGGTATTCCCCTATGACTTAACCTCCTTCTTGTCAGGCCAGAGAAATTAGTCTTTGCCTCTGGCATATTTCTCTGAACTAAAAATCATACCCCTAGCTCCTTTCTCCCATCTTTCCATATTATTTTATTACCAAGAATGTAAAAAGAATCTCACTGAAGTCACAATGTTACCTGAATTCTCGATGACTTCTATCTCTCCCTACTTGTACTTTCCAGAACAGCTCATAGGTTCTGGGACAGCACAAGGTCCCAAGAGCTTGGTTTGCCATCCACTACAACTCAATGGACCTTGCAAAATGTACTGTTGCCCAATTAATTAATCTTAACCTTAATTAATTAATTAAGCTTAACCTGCTGCCAGCACCCCATAACACCAGCCTCTCTTCATTTGCAGCCTTTTGTGTTTGTTTAGTCTGTATATTTCTAGCTGCAATTGTCTTTTTATAAAGACACTTATAAACTCAGTGCCTTTGGACTAAAGGCATATTTGGGGTTTCTATCATCAGTAATGCCTTCAGCTGCACAATGCCTATATAAAGGAGAAGAAGTATCAGAGAAAATTCCTATTATCCACAAGATTTAGCCCACTAGTTTCAGCTTTTCTGAAACAAAAGAATACCTGGAATCTCTTCTACTAAATAAATGCAAAATTATTTTTCTTGCTGCCAAGAATAAATCAGAACTTACAATTATAATAATTATATTAAGACTGAGCTTCTGAACTCACAAGAATTTTCATTTCAAAACAGACGTTTCCATAGAAACAGTATGCTTTCCATCCAAAGCTACCACATTTCATAAAAACACAAATATGCTTTCTATCCAAAGTTTTAAACTTCACCATATTATGTCTAGCAACACAAAGCATAACACAGAGACACAGAGAAAACCTCCTAACCACACTACATAGCACGTTTTTGCCAACAAAAACTTCAGCTAGACCCACATTGAAAAAAAAAACTCTATTTGTAGCTAAAGATTCCACTGATGTCTCTACAATCCTGAATAACTTTTACATTTAGCTAGTTGGATTTACTTTTTTCAAACCATCATTTTATTTAGTTCTCTTCACGTACTGTGTTCATTTCTTGAAAAAGGAGATAACCCCAGAAGATTCAAGCACTTCATGTATTTTCAGCTGCCTGGAAGGGCAGTGCCTTGTAAGAGATGAACAGAACTAATCCTAGGTCTGCCAGACAGGCAAGCGTACAAGGTGCACCTTCAACACAAACTGAAAAATTACACCAGTTTTTAACTGTCTCTCTCTGAAATCTCACAACTGTGAAGGGAAATGTTTTATCTAAACACTGGTATCTGGCAAAAGAAACAAGGTCCAAACAAACTGATGGGACACTACCATCCTATCTACAAATGCTCCACCAGGACTCCAGCTGAAATCTAGCATCAACACATATCTACTGAAAATGTATCAGGGTACTAAATTAAGCTAATTAAGTTAAATCCATGAAGTTCCCAAATGCCTCTACTGAAATGAGAGCAGGAATGCAATAATGAAACTAAAAATTCAAGTCCAAGTAAGTAAAAAAGCATCGATGTAAAATTCTTCTGAAACTGTGTCTAAAAGAAAAGTTGAAACTGCTGCTTAGAAAGAAGTGGTCATTTGGCTTTCCTTAAGGAAAATATGATTGGAAGGAAATCATAAGGGGAGGGGAAAAAAACCTTGGATTTACTTTGTAAGAGTTCTGCAGGAAGCAATATCACTGAACACTTAACTGCAGCAGCGGAGCTTGACGGTGAAATCCCGTTCAGCAGTGAATAACAAAGAGGCCATTGACAGGACAGGGCTGCACAACAACCTGACCTAGGCAGGACACTCCCTCCTGGCCTCTGGGAGAAGCATTTCAGCTTCAACACCTGCTGAAACACCAATTCATTTCCTCAAAGAAAAGTACCTTCTACAGAAAACAAATCATTTTTCACAGGGTGAGTCCTAAAAGCAGCTGGTTTTTCTTTGCAGAACCCGAAAACTTTTTTGCTTAATTTACAATTCCTTTCCACAGGGGTAAAGGCACTGCAGATGAGCCCAATTCCCTACACAATTTCCAAGCAGGGGGTGTTGCCAGGTCCTTTACTTCAGAGTCACTCAAAGGAGACCTTCAAAGCCCACACTCCCTCCCTCCCCAAGCTTGCTCTTCAAACTGAGGAGCAGGTCCTTAGCTGAGGCAGGAATGCGTGGCCAGGTGTACTTTAGCACAGCCTGACTGGCACTGCAGGGCCACGAGGTCACTCCACACTTATTGCTTTATATTGCTCAATAAGGAACTGGGAGATTAGCCTGGAGTGCTGGTTTGGCTGGGGCAGAGTCAATTCTCTTCACAGTACCCAGTATGGGGCTGTGCTTTGGGATTTGTGCTGCTGATTTGGGAAACCACATAGATAGCACAGGGATGTTTTAGCTGTTGCTGAGCAGCACAGTATTAGAAAATTTCCTGTTTCTCATAGACTTCAATACATATTTCAACTTTAATTAATAGATAATACATACCTTAAAAAAGAAATCTTGAAGACATACAAGCAGGCTATCCTTGTGTGCTGAAAGACAATGCAGCCTACCTGGACTTCAGCAAAACCTTTGACACCACCCCCATGGCATACTCTGGAAAAGCTGGCAGCCTACACATTGGAAAGGAGCACTCTTTGCTGGGTTAAGAGCCAGCTGGATAGCTGGGCCCATGCCAGGACACGGTGCTGAACGGTGCTGCAGCCACCTGGCATCTGGCCACTAAGGGTATCCCCCAGGGATTGCGGGGGACCCAGTCCTGTTAATTATCTTTTTGGATTATCTGTATGAGGAGAGTGAATTTACCTCCAGCAAGTCCACAGACAACACCAAGTTGATCTGGGTTGATCTGCTGGAGGGTGGGAAGGTTTGGCAGAGGGACCTGGGCATGCTGGATCAATGGGACAAAACCAGTGGCATGAGGTTCAACAAGACCAGTGGCCAGGTCCTGCACCTGGCAACATCAACCCCAGGGAGCAGGACAGGCTGGGGACAGAATAGCTGGAAAGGGGCCCAGCAGAAAAGGACCTGGGGGAGCTGGTCAACAGTGCATGTCCCACGAGGAGAGGCTGAGAGAGCTGGGGCTGTTTGGCCTGCAGAACAGAAGGCTCAGCAGGGACTTTGCCTCTACAATCACCTGAAAGGAGGGTGCAGCCAGGTGGGAGTCAGCCTCTTCTGCTGGGTAACCAGCAACAGGACAAGAGGACATAGACTTAAGCTGCACCAGGGGGGATTTAGGTGGGTGATTAAGGAATAATCTCTTAACAGAAAGGTTGATTAGACATTGGAACGGGCTGTCCCTGGAGGTGTTTTAGGA
Organism: Melozone crissalis; assembly: GCF_028551555.1. NCBI lineage: Eukaryota > Metazoa > Chordata > Aves > Passeriformes > Passerellidae > Melozone > Melozone crissalis. Next base: position 51,041,559 of record NW_026535791.1, on the reverse strand, counting down.
AAGATTTGACATGGCACTGAGTGTCTTGGTATAACTGACATGGTGATGTTCAAAGGCTGGACTTGATCTCAGAGATCTTGTCCAACCTATTTGAGTCTGTGACATCACCCAAACAGTGAGGGGGCTGGGGGTGCAGCAGAAATTGGGATGCAGCCAGGACAGCTGGGCCCAACTAACCAGAGGGATACCTCACACCATATGGTGTCATACTTAGCAGATAAAGCTGGGGGAAAGGAGTAGGAAGTGGGGGATGTTCAGAGTGATGGTGCTTGTATTCCCAAGTCAACATTACGCATTATGGGGCAGGCCCAGCTTCCCTGGAGATGGCTGAACAACTGCCTACCAATGACAAGTGAGAATGGATTCCTTGTTTTGCTTTGCTGGCACATGCAATTTTTGCCTTACCCACTAAGCTACTTGTCTTAACCCACAACTTTTCTCACTTTTACTCCCCCAGTTCTCTCCCCCATCCCCATGGGGCAGAGTAAGCAAGAGGGTGCTTGGAGCTTAGTTAAGATTGTCCTCCTAAATGTATCTCAATGAGCACTCTGAAATTCTACCACTCATCAGCATTCCTGACAGCTCTCAGCAGAGAATTGCTAAGTCAGGGTCTGCCCACTACCTCACAGACAAGAAATTCTTCCTGTTTTTCTTCATTCTTTATTCCTGTTTTAAGCTGAGTTAGGTTTTTTAACTTCCTCATTAGATACTTTGCTATAGCCTTAGCTCATTACAACCTCTTTTTTTAAAACCAAAATTCCCCAAAGGATTTTTTGTAGAGGGGTTAACTACATACATACCAAGACAATCAGTACAATACACCATTTTTGGAGTGAGGAAACACTATAAACTTAATAAATATCTCAATTAAGGGAATTGACATTTTAGAGACTACAAAAAGAGTTTATTTTTACTCATTGCAGACCCTCTTTGGATTAAATTTTGTATCCAACCATACATAAAATTAAAAGGTCTACTCTTTTAGAAACGTTCTTCTTTTTCCATATCATTGCTTTAATCCCAAACACATTCTATGCATTTCTGCTTCCTGGCTGTCAGTCATTTCCCTTTTTCCCATGTACAGGAAGCCAAACCATCAAGAAGCAGCTGTAAACTCTTTTGTGCACATCCACCCATGGTAACACAGTAAGTTAGCTTTCTTCCACAGACCCACAGGAGAGCTTCAGAGCTTGTTGCCCAGAGAGGATTTAGGTGCTCCAACCCTGGAAGTGTTGAAGAACAGGCTGGATGGGGGCCTGAGTAAGCTGATCAAGTGGGTGGTATCCCTGCCCGTGACAGGGGGTTTGAACCTAGATAATTTTTAAGATCTTTTCCAACCCAAACCATTCTAGATTAATGTACAAGAGCATTAGCTATGGCAGTGCCTATTTTCCATCAGCCCCACTTTCATGATGATTCCTTCTGTTAGAATTTCAAAAAGCACTAGCAGCAAAGACAGACCAGCAGAACCCAGCCCTACCCCTCTGTGCTCTACTTCAGGGTCATCCCAGCATCAGAGGCCTTCAAGAACCTGCAAGAAATTCAGTATTTAGACAGTTTCAGGGATCTGCAGGCCATCTCTACCACAGCATCAGGCCACCAGAAGCAAGAGTTTTTTAGCCTTTAGTAATCAGTCTGGAAGGCCACATATCTGTGGGAATGCACCTTCCAACCCTACCACACAGCCAGAACATTCTCTTCTTCCACAGGTGCAGCACAGTTTGGTTCAGTACATGCATGGGGCACTGCAGTGTAGAGAGGGACTCAAGTATATTGGCCATGCTTCCTTTTGAAGAGAAAATTAATTACTAGGCTCATATGTAGGCAGCCCCTCAAGCACTACTTCCGTAAATCTTTTATCCTACCAGTATGTTTCCAGGTTGATTAGGAGTAGAGGACAGAAAGAAGAGAACTAGGAGCTCTTCTAGAGGCCTAGTGTTTACAAAGCTGAAGTTAGTGCAAGACAGCAGCTAAATGCTGGTATTCATCAGTGATCACTACCAGGTGAGGAGGGGGAAGGAAAGGCATCTTCAAATCACAACATTCACATTCCAAGAAACAGAGTCCAGGTCACACAAAAACACACTTGAGAGCTGCCAGGCTGTTTTGTAAGAAGTGACCTTCTGTGTCACATGTTTCCAAAGTGAGGAATGACTCTTGCACACATAACAAAAACCACAGTTATCTGAAATGCTTCAGGAAGCTCTGGGTATCAGATCCCCACAGCTGGTCTACTTGGAAAGCGCCTCTTATTTAAGGTTAAATCATCTTTTGGTGAAATGGAACTGAGGCACAGTAGATAACTATATGCTAGTTCCTGATTTGTAATGCTGAGTTTAACTTCAAACCACCCCTCACCAACAATTTGAAAAATATTTAAACTTTGCTAAATGTGTAGAAATAAAGGCCATGGATCTTGCAAACTGAATTTAAAAGTCTACTGTTTTATTTTTTGAAGAGAAACTCATATTAATAACATGGGACATAAAATTAGGCTCACTCATTATTATTTGTTTCAACATTTTCAATGATTTATAGGCAGGTTCTCAACTAAGAACACAAGCAATGAATTCATGCATAATTAACCTTGAAGAAAATTATAACTGCTTCCATTACTTACCAGCTACCATCAGTTTCTATTCAGTTGAAACCTTCTTCAAGGGGTGCTTCTAAATAGTTGCTATTTGTCAAAAGCAGGAGGCAGTTCTGGTTATCCAGTGGGCTGCCTTCATCAAGGATCAGAAGTGGGAGACTGTGCCAGACAGTGCTGTAACCTGGGTTTTGTGGGAATGTATTTAAAACTTGTTCAAAACATTAGGATAATTTTATCACAGGACATGTGACTTGTGTTTTCAGAGCTTATGCTAACTAAGATAAACAAATGGCCTTGACATTTCTGGCACTACTTCTCCCATTTAATTCTCCTTCCAGTTTCTCTGCCTGCACACTTAAGAGCATACGTAATATCCACAGTTTAGGAGCATTAATGTGAGAATTAAATAAACTGTAATCAGACAAGAGGCATGGTACATAATCTCATCTCATTATTGTTCTCCAACCTGGTACAAAGGGAGTAGGGCTAAAAATCATAAACAACACAGTTCTGAACTTTCTAAACAAAATAAGCTCCCAAGAGCAATGTTACCACTGTCCAGTGTCTGCCCATGCAACCCTCCTGCCAAGAGGGGAAGCAGCCTACAGAAAGGGAACTGCTCACTGATTTGCTTGCACTGCATCCTTCTCTTCCATAATTAGGACAGTATCTCTAGGTCACAAAGTGTTCTGCCACTCAAAGAGAAGACAACTATTCCACTTCCACTGGGGTCCCAAGACTTGAAGCGAAAAAAGAAGTCAAACAGGACAACGTGACAAAACACAAGAACAGGAAGGGAGATAAGGGAAACAATACAAATGTCATACATACAGCTATCTGCTGCAGGAGGGAAAGCTCATGTCCTAAAGACAGCCTTACAGTCTCATGAAAATAAGAAGGAATCATACTGATAGAGGCTGGAGGAGCTGAGCAGTTAGACATTTTTAGTTTCACAACATTGGAGATTTAGTTTTTTAAAAAGCAACAGCCTGTATCAGGAAGGCAAAAAAAAAATTAAAAATAAATTCACTCATTATACCAGTGGGGATTTTTTGTTTTGTTTAAAACACCCAAATCTCACTTGCAGTAAACCACAAGATTTGATGATCCCTTTTATGAGACTTGGAAGATGTTGAATCAACTACACACAGATTTTCTTTCATTTATTTTTGTACCTATAAGCCACTACAGAGTCTGGTAATATCTCCCTTTTCTGAATGAATGAAAATTTTGAGAGCAAATGATAGGTGGAATATAAACAAAAAACCCTCTAGAATATTAAAAAGATTCTTATTTCTACCTTCAACAATTAAGAAAAGAACAACAGATGTACAGATTTATATGCCAAGATCACAGATCCCATGATGAAGAAGAGAAACTGAATTTTTGAGGCCTTTCACAACAAAATCTCACATATTTAAATATATATGGTTGAATATTTTATATGACTAAAACCTCATAAGTAGTCATCAGCTGCAGAATGTTGTCAGAACCCAGGACATCTCTCTGGCTGTCCTGAGCAGCCCAGACCCCTGCCAGGGGGCTCACAGACCCTGGCACAGAGCCCAAGATGCCTGTGGGTTTGATTATGACCTGTGAAGCAAGTTACCAACCTTAGATGAAGGTCTGCAAGCCACAACAGTTAAGTAGAATGATAGTGAATTTATCATGAGGTGAAAAAGTAGATTTTGAAGTTTTTAGAATGGGGGTTCAGGAGGCAAGATGGAGGGATCTGGGTGTGTCCAGCCTTTCTCCTTCTTCTCCTTGGCCTCCATCTTCTGCTGTGCTGTTGGCACTTTTAGATTGGTTTAGAGTAGAAGCTCACTGTCTAACATAGGTGATAGGTATTGGAAAGTAATTGTAAACATTGTATGCATAGTTTTTAGTATAAAAAGATAACACCGCCCTGGGGGCAGGCAGAGTGCCTGGAACTGTCTTGCTGAGCTGACCTCAGCTGGACAGGAGAAAATATTTTACAGATAAGGAACACAATAAACAACCTTGAGACCGAGAACTGAAGAGCTCTGACTCCTTCTTCGAGCGCTGGGCTGGGAAAAGAGACTTTCTAACTTACCTCAGGGTGACTCTGACCAGCGAGAGGCCCCAAGAGAATGTAAATCAAAATTTTTCCTTTTATTTCAACTGCGCTGAAGACCATTATTTTTGAAATAAGTATATGTAAGTGGTTGGATGGCTGGACAACACCTTTTCTCTGTATTTTGCAAGAATCTCCTTGTACTCAAGAAGTACAAAAGCAGTAGTTAGGAATATTAAATTATGTAACAGTATAGAAAATATGTAACTGCATCAAAAAGAAAGGTTGAGGGAACAGGGAGAAGTATCTACATCAGATGCTCACTCAGGTCTTTAGGCCCTCAGCAAGGATCTTCCATGAATGGCTTCTTGATGGCCCATGCAAAGCCAACTTCCATTCTCATCTGCTTCCTAAGAGATGGGAAGATATACTAGAAAATTCACAAACACATCTGATATCTCCCTTTAAAAACCATGTTAATAAGTACTCCTCAGATTTGTTTCTTTCCACACCTAGGTAGGTGTGGAAATCTTGTATGTTTATTGAGTTGGTTGCCCTAAAGGAAGCTATCCTGAATCTCCTGTGATGTAGGATAGCAAATTACTTATGTAAAGAATTCAAATTAAGAGCAAAACCCCACTCACTTCCTTTGACCACCTCTGCTCTCTGCAGCACACTTGCATAAGTTAAGTTTAATCACCAACCTGAAATCTCATTTCCTAGGCATATCTTCAGGTACTGAGTATGAAATTACAGTTAATCAAACACAGGAAAAGGAATTTATCACAGCTTTGATGCCTTTTGATCAACCCCCTGGATGTTGTACTTTCAGTGTTTCCCTGAAAGAAAGGAAATAATTCAGACTTGGAAGAGAAAATATTCTTTCTATTCCACAATTTTTGATGGCTCCAAATGTATCCACCGCAGACTCAGCATTTTTCTAGATGGAGACCCAAACAAAGGTTATTTGTTTGGATATTTTGCAATAGTAAAATGTGACTCAGATGAGGGATTACTAAGTGTACCTTCAGTTCAGGCAGTAAAACACTGCCCCTTGGAAGCTCACATGGCCAGTGGCTTCAACACGAGACAGCAATTGCAGTGAAGCAAACAATTCATAGAGATATAAGTGTGATTGCAGTGTGAAGTAGAGAGACTCAAACCAGCCCACAGAGGATCAGGAGAAACTCAGCCAAGGCACTGTGAGGCTGCTTAGGGGTTTCCCTGGTTTGGATATTTGTTCCACCATAATGTGCACATACTGAGGTGAAACTAAAAATGTACTCACCATACAGGATCACTCAAAGTAGTAATTTTACAACTACTAGCAGCCAGTTACCAGCCCCACACTTGTATTTTAATTGTCCACTGTCCCTTTCCTTCCAGCTGAGAGCAAAAGTTAATTGCATAGTCAATAGAAAGACACCACAACCCTGACTGCCTAAGTTCAGGCACCTGGATATACAATAATAATTTTAAATACCTATTTGTTTTCCATTACAGAATGTGATTGCATCCCAGTAAAAACAACAGCAACAACAAAAAAACACCGCACCACCACAATTTAATCAATGCGTGTTATTTGCATACATTCATCTCTACACTGCAGTTTGTGAAGCATTCTGCTGTTCTGTGCCACAATAGTTCTCAGACAGAGAACTATTGGAAAAAACATTTCCCATCCCATCCCTGTGTTTTTCCCCTCACGCTCAAATTGAAAGAGCTGCTGTTTCTTAGCTCAGCCATACATTTCACAAAGTCAAACTGCAGAATGGAACAGGGCATTAGTAACTTGTTTTCATGCCCAGAACACCTATGCCTTTGCATATACCCTCTAGGACATCAGTTTAACTGAAGCCAATAATCCAGTTCTTGGACACCCTTATTTTCTACAGTCTCCTACCAGCTCCCAATCCAGCAGGAAGATGAATTTCCATATATCTGCAATTTTTGTGAGCACCTTTGCCATTGCATTTACAATGTTTTACTAACCATTCCTCTTGTTCACGTCTCCCTCCCTCATACATTGTCAGTATTGGCATAAAGCAGACAGTATTTAAACTAATCTTTCAGCTGTTTAGTCAATTTTGACAGATATCTGCAAAATACACCTCTTCCTTCAGTAACCAGGAAAGAAAAATGCAATGCCAGAGGCACAAACTCTTCATCAGGAAGATTCTCCATATTGCTCCAGCCTAGAATCTGTGACTTTAAAAGATGGCATATTTAGTCAATTCAAGAACTTGAACAAACTCAAGTCCTCTTGAAAGTGGCTCATGTTTGTCGAGCCACAATGCCTTGGCACGATCCCAGACAGCTTTAGCCAGGCACATACCTCAGGTTACTGAGATTATTCTGATGGAATAGATGGAGAGAGTCCCACTCAAACTGTTGAGTACTTTCCCACTTAGGCTAGAACAGCTCGGTCACTTTGCACACTATTATTAAATACCACATGCAAAGTGGGGATTCAGTGTGGGGTCTGGAACACAGCAGGTAGCACAGAGGTCCACACACATCATTTACCTTAGCCTGCCTGCATCAAGTACTCACGAGGTGCCATAACCTCCCCTTTAGCTTGCCTCTCTAAGTCAGTAGTAAAATTACACATTAGAAATAAAATCCTGCTTTCAATAAATTCAGTTGGCTATAGCTGAATAAATTGTGTTACTTTTGTCTTGTTTCTTTTTGATATGTATTTTTCACGATTCCCTCTGACAAGGTATTTCTGTATTTTTACTTAATTTGCATACAAAAGCACTTTCAGCTGCAGTGAATTTGTTACCTTTGGCTTTACTTGTGAACCACTCTATTTTAACTTGCTGGACACAGAAAATAGAACTTTTTCCAGGACATTTCCTGGGCAGTTCATTATTTCTTCATATTTATAATCACCTCCCAGGTTATTTGGCTCTTTTCAGGAAACATTCATTGCAAAAAAAAAAAAAAAAAAGTAATCCAGTGCACTGTTTCACAACAACAAAACCATGTTTCCAGGGATGATCTAAAGCTTAAACTTTTATTCCTTCCTCTGAATCTGCTTCAGAGGCTTAGATACAGAGCTCACTGACAGTGAACTCTCTTCAGGAATTTCTGTCCCTTTGAGCTTCCATTCTTATGGTTTCATTTGCAAGATATGAAAATATATAGCTTATAACCATGCACAGTAATCTCAGAGAAGCCACACCATGTGTGTGTGAGGCACTGGTCCTTAGCCATCATGAACAACTAATTGAGGACAACATAATATTCTGCAAAATAATTTTCCCAAGGGCAGAAAGGAAAGATAAGTGTTTTAAGAATTTAGAAAAAAATTTAAACATCAAAGACTTGCTGGTAACTGGCCCTCAAGCCATGACTCATCAGCAACAGACTTAAGGGATTTTATTCTCCATGATTTCCAACCTCTATGGTGTTTAGTTCTCACCTGTTGAGTACAGGTACACACTCAGCAGCCTTCCTCACTGATGGTCCCTGATGCCCAAGACACTTTTTGAGGTGATATCCCCTATGTCCTTCCAATGAGAAACCTCCTGAACTAAAGATACCCCACTACACATCCAGCAACAGCCAACCCCAACCACTGCCAGAACTCCATCAGGTGCAGAAAGGCACACACATCAGAGCCCTCTTTGGCTTCAACTAACCAACCCAACCACCTCATCTGCAGCTTCTTTTTCCCTGCTGTAATCCTTCACTTCCAAAAGTCAAAACCAGAACAATACCAGAGTAGCTATTATCAGTGTCCACGTGTGAGGAAATGTGCCACCTAAGTCCTCCTCTTTGTTCTGTTTCAATATGATGGAGGACCATGTCTCTGCCCTACCTACTGACAATTTGCATATTGCTCACCACACAGGGCAATGCTTGATTCCAGCTTCCTGGGCTGATCTCACACTCTGAGGACCAAGCCACACCCGATTTCATGTTTGCATTAGAACTATGCTGATTCACAGCCTTTACCAAGAAATGGAAAGTGCAGCTGCATCAGAGGAAGTTCAGATTGGACATCAGGAAAAGATTCTTCACTGAGTGTGTGAACAGGCTCCGAGCAGCACCAAGCCTGCCAGAGTTCAAGGAGCTCCCTCTTGGTCACACGGTTTAATGCTTTCGTTTTAAGTAAATCTGCAAGGAGCACGGAACTGGACTTGGTCTTTACGGGTCCCTTTCAGCTCGAGACATTCTTTGACTCAGTGTGCACAAGGAAGGGTTCATCAGCACAGATAAATTGTGAAAAAAAAAGAACAAAACCAAACCCACAAAACCCTCAAAGCCTAACTAAGCAAGGGGGAACCTAATCCTTCTTACCGGGGGAATCTAACACATCTGACCAGCTAAACATTGACACCTTGGCCGAGCAAGCTGAGCCCAGGCAGCTGCCGGCACTGCAGCCCGTAAACCCCAGCAGCCAGAGACAGAAGCTGTGAGCAATTCACACGTGCTCACCAGCGCTGATTAACACCAGGCATCAGCAAACCGGTCACAAGAGATGGGAGCACTCGTTCGGCAGATACACTGCAGCTGACCCAAGGCACAGAAGAGGCTTTTCTAGGCTATGTTTATCTCCTTTGTCCCTAAATACAGTAGCTCTGACAAATTTATATATATATATATATATATATACAGGTAAAAATAAACGGTTGGAAGATGTAAAAATATGAACCGAGTATTCACAGAGTAAAAAAAAAAAAAAAAAAAAATCAAGTCATTCCTTGTTGACAGATAGTTCAAAATGAGAAGAAGGAAAAGAAGGAAAGTTTGTTTCCCTTGAAGTTAACCTATATGTTTCCCCATTATAATGCTGCATGAATATCTGCTAGCAAGTTCAAAATTCAGTCTCTTAAAATTGGCTTAGAGGATCCTGATGTGAACTTTCTGAATTACTGGTCATTCATTTACCAGTTGACTGCTCTAATACTATGCCAGCAACACAGGGAACATGGCCACTAATAATTAAGAAACCTTGCTGCTGGGATTAAGAAACCACTTCTCTGCCAGATGAACAAATGTCAACTTAAAGAGACTGAAATCTAACATACAAAAAAAGTTTTACCTTTTGAAATACCAAGGCATCAGAAAACATGGCTGAACAACTAAAAACTCCTACAATATCATTAGCTGCAGCCACCACACATTACTATTCCAGGTTTAATGGTGGAATAGGACCAAGACCCTCAACTTCAGGAGGTTTTGTGCTGCCAGACATAAAAGATTGTATGCTAGCTCTGAGCTACATGCCATCAGCTCCCAGCAGGAAGTTTTGGATTACTCTGCAGCTGCTGTCAGCACTGCCTAGAAAATATATTTATATATACACATACATGTATATACACACACAGATATATATATAGCTTTGACATCCTGAATGTTCAACCCTCAATCCTTTTGTGTGAGGAGGAGGATCTTCTTACTGCTTACTTTCATTGTTGCAGAAAAATACTACTTCAAAAAAACTAGCACAAAGCATGCATTAAATGTTTTTAAGACTAGGCCTCTATCCAGCAAGCTGGCTCTTTAAAATATGCTAAAAGTGTACAGTTACTTCTTTTTGTACAGTTTATGCTCTTTTTTTTTAGTTCCTTTGAATTAACTGATCGAAAGAGAAAACAACAAATGTAATTTGTTGCATCAGAATATAAGAAGGAAATAATTCTATGCATCAACCACAAATACAACAGCAGCCATGCCAAGTCAGACACAAGACTGTCTATCCAAGCCTCTGACAATGGACAAACAGCCAAAAGCAGATGGCTAGGAAAAGGAGAGCTTTGGAACATGGCAAGCATATGAGACTTCTCCCAAGTATTCCCCCATCTGGGACTTATTTGTTTCCTTGACTTGAATGCAACTTCCAAATAACTTCTCTCATAATCATCAAATTGGAAAACAGGAGATGTTGAACTATTTGCGATGAGCATTTACATAAAAAAACAATCAAGTCTGACAACTTCTGCACACCCATTCTACAGGGCTTGTGGATAAGAACATGAAAGATTTAGACTAGACTAAGCAGCTGATTTTTCCAAGATAAGGAGGGGTGTGAATTTACAGCTAAGACTCCTCCCTAGAATGACTGATTTACACTTCAAATCTAACTTGGTAGAACAGGTCAGGTGTGCACACTGATTTCATTAAAGACAACACAGAAATGCACATTTTAAGCACTGTGGTAAGCAAATATAGTTCTTCCTAGGAAAATGAGATTTTTCTAAATTCAGAGCAGGAAGTAATGCAAAATCAACAGAGTGATTAGTGAAAATGACACACATTTTAAATAGCTCAGAAAATCAGCAATTACACTTGTACTAGCATCCATGCATACTTTTGATCCACCGCCACTACTGCAGATATTCTCATTGATCACTAAAGTCTAAGTGTGCACAAACACCACTTTGTATTACAAGAATGAAGCCTCATTGTATTGAGGCTTGCATTTTTACAGCCAAATGCCCACCCCATACCAGAAAAACAAATAACCCATACAATCTGAATTGCAAGTAAAACATAGGGGACTTCTATGGAGATCAGTCCCAAAAATAATGCTCATAAGCAACAACAAAAATAAACATACATTCACATACTAAATATAATATGAATGGAGAAAATTTAAAAAGAAGATATATTCCAGTTTACCTTGTTTAATTATGTATTGAACAAGTACAGTAGCTACTACCATGCATACCCTAATTTCTCTAGGCCAAATCTTCCATATTTCTACATTATACATTGTATAAAGTGCTGTTGAGGTATTAAGACAGACATCCTGAGCTGGCACTCAGTATTCAGGTAGGTGGAATGGATGTAAACTTTAATCCACGTTCTTGTCATTGCTGTGCTAAAGAATTTCAACTCTCCTGGATGATTGCTTGTTGCTGGATTTCTCTATAGATCTACACATGCATAATTAAAGAAAACGATGTATCAGTATTTGATAACCCTATATATAACTGCTTCACAAGAATTCAGTAGTTAGCAACATCAGGTTAATAAACAGACAAAAAAGCTAAATTTTAAACTCGTCCTTTCTACACATTCCAAGCTTACTTGGTACCCACCTGGTAGAGATAAGAGACAGTGAGACCACAGAGAGATAAGAGGTGCAAACCAAAGTCTCCAGACACGTTGGGGCCAGCAAAAGCATAAGATCCACACAAAATAAAAATAAACAAATGAAAAACACCAACTTTTGAATCCCCTTGTGATTTTACACCAGAGTTACAGTGTCAACAAGGTCCCTTACTTCTTCACCAGGACAGCAGAAAGCACATATGTGCCCTGGGAGCTTCTATTAATTTCCAAGAGTAATGAGAGCTGTTAATAAACAAAAACCCACAGGACCCAACAGTCTAGCCCAGTTTTGGTAACTTCCATCATTCTGCAGGAGAACAAATTAACAGGGAGATGGTGCAAGAGCCCTTGTGTGCCCCTGAAACACGAGAGAGGGGACAGTCAGGCTCAGAGCTAACTCCAGCCACAGAGGAGAATGAGGAAGGTGTGTTATGCCACCCTGGTACAATACAGCAACACTTTTCAACTGTTGCTCTGCAAACAGAGTTTCAGCAACTCTGCTCCAGAAGTGCTGCTGAGCAGCAGGAACCCCTGCTGCAGAGCTGCGCATTGGCAGGGGCCCTGCTCCAGGGTGCAGAGGGAATTGTGGCCACTGGGGAAGCGATTGCTGAGCTCTGAACACTTGCACTGTCCTGAGACAGATATCACCTGTGTGCTTCATCTGGCACACAGAGATTCCTCCTCTGGAGCTATCCAGATTCCACACACAACTGGAACCTGGTTCCTCAATTAACACTGAATAAAATACCACAATAAAAATAAACGACTGACAAAAAGGGGCTCTGAAACCAGCAGACAAGCCTTGCAGGGACTTATTTTATTATGTATGATTAAAAAAAAATAGAAGAGTGTCATGAAAATTACCAAGGAACAATGTCACCAAGACAGATGGTTTTTCTGCTGAAATAAAGCCCACTGGTAATCACCCACAGGGGTCTGGCTTACAAGAAACAAGCAGTCACTGCCCACAAGAGACTCCCCATAGTACAACACAATAACTGTAAAATTGAAGTAGATTAAAAAAAAAATACTGCAAATGGCATGGAAATTATATTTAAAACAGAGCTACTGGTAGAGAGCTTTCATGATAGTAACAGATTACCAAATTCTAGAAAAAGCTCTTAAGCACCTCCTTCCCACACTTCCCAGAAGTGTTTCTGTATAACTTTTTGGCAGTTTCATTTCTCCCCTTCCTTCTTCTCAATTTCTGACACAGGAAAAGCTATTTTGGACTAGATTGTGACATGAAGTGACACAGCAAATGAACTTCCCTCCGAAATTTCATCAAGAGGAAACTGGAATATTGCACGATGCTGCAGCTCCTCAAGTTTCACAAGGACATATAACTTGCATCCTTCATGTTGCCACTAAATAGTTTTAAAAACTCCAGCTAAACATGAAATCAACTACAAAAACAATGGAACAAGATTATATTTGCAAAGAACAATTTAAAGGCAAGAGCGTCCATTGACTTAATTTTGCAGGACACGCTGGTCCTTTACATGGCAAAGGAGAGCTTCCTGACTTGATAATCAAGAGCAAGACATTCACATGACTAAGACCACAAACCGCTTCTCCGGTCCATGCTCTCCCACCTCCTCCAGCCCAGGCCTCCAAACCGCAGCCCACGCTCGGTCCTGCATCCCAGAGATGCTGCGGCACAGCCAGCCCCTCGCTGCTGTCCCAGACAGGAGCTGCCGGCAGCTCATGCTCTGTGCACCAGTTCCTTGCAGCTGCGGGGAAGGGGAACGCCACGTCTGAAGGGCTGGCAGGCAGCACGCCCTGGGAAGTGACACCAGCTGATATCCAACTCAACAGTACACAGCGAGAAGGGATGAACTCAGCAAGAAAGGGAAGGGAGAAGCTGCAACCTCTCTAATTCCTGACTGAACTTGTGGACAGTAGCCATCTACTCGGGTAAAAGAAAGCAACCAGACACCGCAATCTTCCCTGTACATCCACATTTTGCAAAGAAAAAACACCAGAGATGAACAGTTGTAAGACCCCTTATAGCCCGTCAAAATCATGTCTCTTTTCAGACTCTGTCCTACCACCCAACCCTATGATTCAGGCGGCTGACTTCACCGCAGAGCCGAAACAAGGCGATAAGCAGCGGGGTAGTGCCCCCGGCGCCGGCCGCCGCCTGCGGGGCACCGCGGGATCACGTCTCCATCCCCTGCCCCCGCTTCTCGCAAAGCGAAGCTGTCCCGAGCGAGGGCACCCACCCCGCAGCTCGTACACCAGGGCCGAGCCAAAAGTAGGGAAAAGGAAGCCCTACGCATCCCAAGGCACGGAGGGTGCCGCGGGCAGCGCCGCTCTCCCCGGGGCCGGAGGAGAGGGGCAGCCCGCCAGCAGACACCCCGCGGGTTCCGGGGAGCGCCGTGCCGGACCCCGTGCCCTCCGTGCCGCGGTGCCTCACCTGCGGTGTCCCAGATGGAGATGTTGTACGGCCCCCACTGCTTCAGGTAGAAGGCGCCGCCGACGGTGCTGACCGTCTCCTGGAAGCGCCGCTCCATGTAGCGGTGCAGCAGGGAGGTCTTGCCCACGTTCATGTCCCCCAGCAGCACCACCTTCCCGTCCGGCTTCTTCATCGCGGCTCGGCCCGGGTCGGTTCCCTGCCGGCGGCCGCTGCCGCTCCCTTGCCCGGCCCGGCCCGGCCCGCTCCGCCCGGCGGGGCCCCGGAAGCGGCGGGACGAGGGCCCGGAGTCGCCTCCGCCGGCAGCGAAAACTTCGGGGGCTCCGCGGGAGCCGCCGCGATCCGGCCCCGGCTCCGGCTGCTGCTCCTCCCCCGGCCCGGCCCGGCCCCGCTCCCGCCCCGCCAGGGGGAGGGGACGCGGGCGGGGAAGTGGCCGGAGCTCCGCGGCCCCTCCGCCCCTGCCCTGCTCTACCCTACCCTACCCTACCCTGCCCTGCCCTGCCCTGCCCTGCCCGGTGCGGCCGGGTGCGCTGTCCCTGCCCCGGGGCAGGCTGCCCGCTGCCCGGTTCTGTCGGGGCCTCGCTCGGCCTCGCTGAGCCTTCGGGAGATGCCGCTGCGTCCCGGGATGCTCGCGTCCTTCCAGCTGGAGATGGCACAGACACCACCTCCGCAGCCCTCCCGGAGCACAAGGCAAAGCCCGCTCATCCCGCTCCCCTCCTGGGATGTACACGGAGGGGCAGAAAGTTGCTCCGAAATTAAGATCTCTCACAGAGCTGTGACAGCTTCCAGGCAAACACCTTTGCCCTGGTGAGAGGGAGGTGTCAGCGATTATTTTCCGAGGGCAGGTCTACCCAATTTCACAGTCCATTGCCCAGCTGCTGTAATTCAGATTAATTCCATTACAGAGATCTAGCCTATCCTTTTTGCATCAGTCCTCTTTATGCCAAACAAATCTGGGAAAAATATTAATAAAATATAAACTTGCTACAAATTTTGGGTCCAATAAAGGGACAATTTGTAGACCAACTGGGGGGAGGAAGCAACTGTTATAGTATTCTTAAGAGAACCTACCATTTACTAATTGTCTTTCCCTCCCCACAGAAATGTGTTCAAATAGAAGCACTTTTCTTAATAAGTGAACATGCGTCCTCATTCTTGCATGTCTCATGTTGAAAGTGCTAGAATTTCTTTAGCCAGTCTAGGCCTCATATTTATGAGATGCTTTGATTTTTGCCTACCTGCTAAAAAGGATTAGCTGTGTGACAGTCTGGGTTTTTTAAGCCTTGCCTACTTACTTTTGCTTATTCTGCTTTTACTGACCAGATTTGTAATCTTGCAGCTGTAGCCAGTGATATGTAATTTCAGTTCAGAATAAGATATGCTCCAGATATTAAAGTACTGGAGATACCCAAAGAGAGGGGATATTAAATGGTTAGGTAAAAAAAGTCTTACAAGTGACTTCAAGATATTAATGTGGGATGTGATTCAGAGCTGTGTGCAATACTAATTAAGGGAGAGGGGGGAATTGTTGCACTTGGGTGATTGTGTGGCACTATTTTTATGTGGCATATGCAGCCTTTGCCTCAGATTCTCATTTTCTGCCTGGATTCCTACCTCACTCCAAGAGTTGGGAAAAATACACTCATTGGATCAAAGTGCTTCTCTGACATACCTCTAAGCAAGTAGGTTTCTTCTGGGTGCTTGGTATGAAAGTGTAAAAATAACAAAATTCTCTTTGTATGGATACTGCTTGCAAATTCCCATGTGCAATATGTTTCACCCTTTTGAAGCGGCAGATGCCATTTCAGAGAGAGAAAAGAAGCATCTTGTATCAAAGAGTTTAGACCATAAGGATCTGCACCTGTAAAAGATTCCTGGGTTTATGTACTCTTGCCATATGAACTGTCCACAGAATAACAAAATACCTAAAAGCTTAAACACAGTTATTGATTTACAACAGTGCTTCTGCTACCAACTCCTAGCAATTAAAGCACTTAAACCAATTATTTCTGAATTTTACCAAAATTCTGCTCTATTTGAATTATTTTCAAGTACTAGTGAAATGTAGGTCTTTCTGGTATTCAAAACAAGTATCAATAGTTTCTAAAAGTAAACAGAGAACTTAGGACAGAAAACAGTCTGAATAATAGGGACAGAAAACAGTCTGAATAATAATAAACTCAAGACAGAAAACAGTCTGAATAATAGGGTGAAAAATGCAACTGGGATTTTAGGCTCTGTTAATAACATGCTCTATAAAAAGAGAAGTCCATTCCCTTCACAGATGTTTTCCACAGTTTCTGGAAACACATCCCCATACCTACATCCCCACATATTTGAGTGGGTGTATTTCCAGCTAGCAGCAGTCAGACAGTCAGGGGACTCTCCTGAAAGTGTCACCAGCCAAATGTCACTGATAGCACTGTATCGCTTTTGTATGTTAAACACAGCCTAGCTCAATGAGGCACCAAATTCATCTGGTCCAGTACTGGTTTGGAGCTGGTGCCACAGCTAACAACTCTCTAATGCACAAGGGATGTGCATTATCCCACCAGTATTCACCTCCCATTCACTGCTTACTTAAAGGGCCATCTCTGTTTCACAGCAATCTGTCCCTGATAATCAGGTGCAACAGAATTGGAGGGTGCCGCATGTTGTTTCAGATCCTTGGGAGAATTTAGGACAGTGGTGCTCTGAACAGGGTCAAGGTATGTCAAAGGGCCCC
This sequence comes from Melozone crissalis, assembly GCF_028551555.1. Classification (NCBI taxonomy): domain Eukaryota; kingdom Metazoa; phylum Chordata; class Aves; order Passeriformes; family Passerellidae; genus Melozone; species Melozone crissalis. The sequence continues at coordinate 51,024,722 of NW_026535791.1, read as the reverse complement.
TGAGGTGAGCCCTTAAAGAGTCAAGTTTGTGAAGTCCTGAGCAGCCTGAGCTCCCACTGACCTCAGGAAAGCACGCTCACTGGGCAGAGCACAGCATGGTGTGTTATTACTGCCGACACCGCCTTGGATGAACGCACTCCGAACCTCAGCATGCAATTTAAGTCACCCCTGGTTAAAGTCAAATGGCTCACGATAGTCTGTAATGCAATATAAATAATAACAGAGCATATGTAAAAATATTTGGGAAAACATGAAGAGCCTGTAATTTGCTGTCTAGCACTCAGATGTATTGGCCTGTTGCAAGATAATTTCCCCAAATCACTGAGTCGTCTGTAGCAAGACGTCTCCACAGTAGTTAGTATGGGCATGAAGAATGTCAAATTGCTTGATAGGAAGGAATATGGAATACTTTACTCTCTAAGTAGTGCAAGTATGTGGACTACATACGTTGGCTGGTGTTTTTCATTTTAGAGCATCTGAGGACACCTTTAATTACAATGAGGTAGTTCATTAGCCTTCCTGACAGTGTGACAATGTGCTCACCATGGTTGGTCTCCGGATGTTCTGAAATTCAGACACTTGGATTAGGATACAAAGAGGGACAACACATTACAGTTTCTTACCCACTTCTGTGCTAGAGTAAGACCTTCCCAAGAGTAAGAATGTTAGCCTTGTACACAAGCCAAAATCCTGAGCCAATAATGATTGTACTGACGTCAGGGTAACTCAACCTTTTTAGTCTCCTGCAGTATGAAAGCTGCTTAGTATTGCAGGAGAAAATTAGAGCCTGTTTATTTTTTTCCTTGCCAGCCTTCCCTATATATATATATTGTCCTGCCTATGGTTCTTATTTGGTCTTCAGGCTAACAATATTTTGTAAGTTCACATGAGGTGAAATGTTTGTCACAGAACAAGGTTGTTTTTTGCTGAGCTGATCTTATTTTGGAGACAAATTGAGCAAGTGGTTGAAAGGATGTGTCATGTCAGCTACTAACTGCTGCCCCCAACATGTCACAGGTGTGCAGCAGACTTGGTGTTCAGCACCTCAACCTGCCTCCTTTTTGTCTTCTGTCAGTGTCTCTGTGTTTTGGGATGTTGAATCTCCATGGCCTGATGTGTGCTTTCTGGAGGTACCACAGGTGACCTCAATGGGACTGTTTGTAATGATAGAGGTGGTACAATCTCATCCTACTTTTAGAACATGGAAGAATCCATAACTTAGAGCCATCTCTATCTCAGTTACCTACTGAATCCTAGACAAGGTTTTACAAATCCTAGACAAGGCTTTACAAATCCTAGACAAGACTTTACAAACCAAAGAGAAGGACAATAAGGGAGGTTTATTCCTTGTCCTTAATACGTGCTGGCACACCAGTGCTTTGTTGTACCTCTTCATGAAGCATGAGGTCACTGCAGAAGTTACAAAAAGGTACCATTTGGTGAACCACAGCAATTTCTGGTTTTGTTTCTGCTTATTGCCTTCCTTTATGACTTCTTTCTTCTAACGAGCAATGAGTTTACTCTGTTTAATGAGAATGCATGCTCACGAAACAGAAATATTTGCCCTCATCATCTTCCAGACAGCTGTAACTAGAGCTCACTCTCAAGGTGTTTTCTTTCAGGCTAGGAAGCCTGAAATATGTAGACAGAGCAGTGGCAACGTGATGAGTAGCCATGTAGCCTGTAAAAGCTATTCTTCATGTTGCCACTGCTCTGCCTACATATTTATCCTAGCATATACTAGGCTCTTCCTCTCCACCCCACAGGTTAGTCCTCCATCTAGATGCCTGTACTGCCCTAATCAAGGGAAATTGCCTGTACTGCTTATCAAAAGCTGGTCTGCCCTTCTCTAGGGTTGCACTTCTACACCCTTCTTCTTCTCCTTTTCCTAGCATTTTTCCTAGGCTGACGACAACTGAGCTTGATAAGCTGATGAAAAACCAGCTCAACAGTGACTGTGAGTAATTTTCTGTTGATTTTGTGGTCGGCACAGAGGAGGCTGATGAGGCAGCCCATGGTTGGAGGCACTGACCTTCAGTCCTCTGGGTCTTCAGCTAAGCAGTGCTGGTTGCTCACAGACCTTTATCTTCCCTTGGCAAGTGTCCCTGCTCTGCCTCATCTTCAAACCTTGCAGGTTTTGGAACACCTCAGTTGTAGGACTGTTTTCTTTCACCAGAATTGGAAAAGTATTTCACTATATAACTCCTGCCTGGTTGGTATCTGAATCACTCTGACAGTGAGATGGTAAACCAACCAGCTCAAGACATCCTTATCGCAGAAAAGCCTGACCTGGATGATTAGAATTTGCCTGTGTTACATCAGTTGAACATCAGGTCTTAGATGGAAACCATGAAGCAACCTGAGCTATAGATATACTCAGCTATAGATATACTCAGCCAGTGAGTGAGCAAGAACCTGATGCACAGGTGCTAGAGACGCAGATGAAAACTCAATAAATGACATAGAAATATAGGACTGGAAATTCAATCAAAAAGTAAGCATTGTGATTCAAAGTGATCACAATGCAAGAAGATCTGGTAAATGCACTAAATGTGAGTTTTGCATTGATTGGTTTTTTTTAACTGCAGTATTTTAAGGTCTAGTCTGACTCCAGCAGCACACAAGAATCCAAGGCTGTCCTACTATCATGTTCCTAAAGTTTAATAGGACTGTGTGTGGACGTGTACAAAGGTGCATATAAGCGTACAAGAAGTTACAGAATTATGGCCTTTGAAAAATGCATTAGATTTTCACTCTTCCTGGCATCATGAAGGAGATTGAATAAGTTAGCAAATAGTAAGACAGAATTTGCTTTAGTTTTTATAAAGTCATTAAGATTCTTGTTCATAATAAGCAGACCCATGTATCTAGGAGACATCCTATGGACTGCAGCAGCCCACAGTGGGAATGTGAGTGCAGATTTGGCAGAATCAGAAAGTGTGGTCCTATTGACTAATAATGATATAGGAGTTTAAAAAAGTGCAACTTGTGACCTTTAAATGTGAAGGTATTTCCACAGCACATTTGTGACAGTTGAAATAATTTAACTTTTATTTGCAAATTCAATTCTGTCATTGTATGAATTGTTAAAAAAGCAACATATACGGAACAGTTTTATTTGGACCACCTCATTCCTAATGGCATGCATGCATATCAAGTATCTTTAGCATATTATACCTGGAGTCATTTCTCTAGGCTGTAGCCATAGCTATTCCCTATGAATAAATTCACATGGTGCCAAGCATGCGATCATGGTTTCTGGTCATGAAGAAAAGGCCACTGAAGAGCGTCACAAATTTGCCTCAGGGCAAAATCCCATTGCCCTGGTTCCAGACAGGGCAGGGTTAATTTTTGCAGTAGCCAGAAGGGATCACTGCTAGGGCCTGGAGGTAATTCTATACCACCTCACATCATTTTCTGGGAGCAGGGAAAGGGGTCCCTTCCTGCTGTCAAAGCATGGCCACTTGGTGGGTGCTCTCAGGGGTGGTTTCTATGTGGTGAGCACTCGCATGTGAATTGCTCGCCTCTTAGACACATTGTTATTAATATTGCTGCTGTTACTCTTCAGTTTTTGATTTCGTTGCTGTTTCCAGTAATTGTTCTTGTCTGAACCTATGATCTTCACCTTTTGAGCCTCCAATTCTCCTCTCCATCTCCCTGCAGGGAAAGGGAGTGGGGCATGTGGTTTGGAGTGTTTCATTGGGAACACTGAATTGGGGAATCATTCCTAAACCGTGACACACATCCAGTCAGGAGTTACACTTTGTCCTGCCTCTAGCCCTGTTACTAAACTTTGGTTTCACCTCTTGGCTGAACAAGCCATTGCAACCCCCTTTTCTCCTTCCTCTTTGAGCTCCTCCCCACCCATACTGGCAGTTGTAGAGAGAAGTGGGATTTCTCCTCCTGGTGCATGTTAAAGTTGAAAAAAATTGATTGCATTTGGCAGGAAAAAACAGCTACCCTCCTTTTATTCCCTTACAGAAAGACAACAGTGTGACCTTCAACATGTAAACTGATCACTCTGAAATGAAATTTTTCACAATGGTTTCTCCTATAAGTATTGCACCCCTTCACGGGTTCCTGTTTCATCTGGCACGTCTGGCCCTTGGATGAGAGATGCCCCAGCTATTCATGGATAAGAGAACCCACTTAGAAAAGAAATATTAATGCAATTAGAAGCATAAAGATAATAATGATTTGCTTACATGTGTGAAGATGTGACTTTGAGATTAGAAGAAAAAAGGATGATCAAAGTGGAATTTAGAATATAAAAATATAATTTATACTAGCATGTTTTTGGAGAGTAATACTGGAAATTCTTGTCAAATTTATAGCATTCAAATTAGAAACTTACTGCATAAAATGTTCCAGTTCTCTGCTAGTCCTAGTTTAGAACTAGGAAAAAAAGGAAGCTATGATGACTTTCTTAGTTACTTCTGTAACAGAAAATCTTTTCTTCCTAGAATATGAAAGAGGGCTTCCTGGCTGCTTTCTAAATTGTATAAATAGACAAAACACCCCTGAATATTTCAGATTTTAGTTGCTAGCTAGTTAGTTGGATTTCTGCTGTTTCAGACATTATATCTAGGCATTAAAAGCCTACTAAAAATGCTAAGTTTTACTAAAATAGTTTCAAACACAGCATGAGGGCAACCTCATTACATTTGAAACATTGCAATACCATAATATCCTGTAGAGAGTTTACATAAAGATGGTGCAGTCAGAATTTCCTACTTTTTCTGTAACTTTAACAATATATTAATGATTAAAATGAAGTGCACCACTCCCCAGCGCATCACTTTACATCATAGTGTTTCTGAGAATTAATTTCTGTTTTATTCTTTTGAGTGCATTTCCAATGTCACCATTCAAAAAATTGCTGTTGATTGATCACAGGAAACTGTTCTGGTTTGCTTCTACTCTTTCTTTTTTAATAACCAAGGTTTTAATCATTACTCACCTTGGATACTCCTCCAGAAATCTTACTGAGATCAGTGGAACTATTCATAGCCAAGGTATAAATAAGTACGATGCAATTTGACCTTCAGTCAGCTCAAAAAATATTCTCCAACCTAATTATGTAGAGAAAATTCTGCTGTAAATTCAAGAGCAAAAATATTTTAAATTGCCTCTGACAAACAGCGTCTAGTGCTTGCAGCTGAAACTTAAACTTTTTTTTCCTGCTGTAATAGTTATTCTCTCTGTAGTTCTGTTATGTGAAAATTTGTGATGTTTGCTGAAGCAGTATATTTTTTGGCACTTATGAGTTGCTAGGAATTGCATGCTGCTGTTTCAACATCTTTCCAGGCTGTAGAGGATGCTGTCTTTCTTGGGGCCTGGGAAGTCACCTAGATATGAAATCTGTTGCTGGGGTTTTTTCCCTTTACAAAAGCAAGTTGCTAAAATAATTGACTTAGTAGCTCCTGAAATGAATTCAGCTCTGAAAATATTTATAAGTCTGCTTGCTTGCTTTTTCCCATTTGAAATGCCAAGTGGAAGGTAAATATAATTGTGGATTGGCTTTCTTTGGCATTGTTATCACTAGTAATTACTATTGTCATGATGTTTCCATCTTCAGAGCATTGCAGCCCCACAATCTGTGTTCATTTTCATTTAAGCCAACCCCTCTAAAACATTGCTTGAATTGCTTATGGAAGCAAATCAATTCTGTGTTTGGCCTCATACATCACTGATTGGTTCCAGAGCTTTGATAATAACCTAACTATATGATATATTTATAAATAGATATAAAAATATATACAATATCATTCATATATATATATATATAAAATATCCTAACTCTCCTTCATACCCAGGGCAAGAAACTCTTAATCAAGAGGGAAAACTTGGAACCCTAAAGGATGAAGGAAGAAGGAAAATGCTCAAGGAAAAAGTTTCTATTATAAGGTTTTTCTTCAGTGAATGTGAATAATATGTATCCTTTTAAGACACTGAGAAAACAGCTTCTGTGAGATAAAAGACATTGGAGAAATTATTAATGTTAGCTGATATTTAATGTAAATCCCCAATTTAAACAGAAGTGCTGGGTAAAAGTCATTCCAGACATAATATTATATAATTTAATTTACTTCAAACACCTGCTTCTGTCAAAGCTAGTCTATTTAAGGAATAAAAATAGCAGAGTAAAGAAAATTTTTAGAACATATTGGAGATGTTAACATAAGATATTATTATTATTGGAGTAAGCTTGTTCCTATTTAAGTCAAATAAAGAAGCTTGTAATTCTCTAAAGCTCAGATGGGGTTACTATAAAATAACATGGCAAAACTGCTATTCATAAAGCAGAAAAAGGAGAAAGGTGACAATTAATTTAATACATACAAATGACACTGAATGGAAAAAGTGCTTGAAATTAAAAGGTGAAACAGAAGGGGGTATGTCCAAAGGAGAAGAGAAAGACTACAAAATATTGATTCAAACCTTCATTATAGAATATATGCATGGAAAACAAGAATGGAAGAGGGTAAAATAAAAAGAAATACGAATACTCAGTCTGATTGTAAGGCATCAGTGAGCCTAGAAAAAAAAATTCCATTCTCAGTGAAATGGCAAGTATGAACTTAATCCCATGGCATATTCAGCTGGGTGCTGAAGCTCTTAGGAATACCATTAACAGTTAAAAGCACACCTAAATGAAACCTATGCTAAAATTCTTCAGTGAAGAAGGATGGACTTGAATTTAAATTCTGTTATGAGTTTTTGATTAGGGTTATAAATTAGCTAACTTCTGGACACACTGATCATGGGTACTAACAAAAAGAAATAATTGAGCACAGATGGAGAAATTGCAATGAATACTTGCTAGTTGTATTCTTCAGAGCAAGTAGCAAAAATCCATCCACTTCAGTGAGCTTCAGGTCACAGCCTGTGTTTTGATGCATAAGGCATACAAGCTCACAGTGTGCTTATACTCATTGCAAGTACATTTTGTGATCACGAAGGAGAAAAGATCTATAACAAACCTTTGCGTGAAGGCACAAGAGCTGAAAGAACTCGAAACTGAAGGACTTTTTAAAATTGAAGAATTTAGGCAATTCAGGAAGTGGAGTTTGTTTTCCAGATAAAACCTTTTCCTCATTGTCTCTGTCCTCAAATTGCTAGTACAAAGGATGAAAAACTAGCAGGAAATTACCAGCAGTGAGAGAAGCCATTCCAGTCTTGTGGTAGCAGGTTTAAAATGGAAGGAAACAATTGTTTCTTCTCAGTGCATCATTTGAGTGCCTGGCATGATTAATACATTGCAGAACTTCTTGCCTTGTGGAGGTCAAAGTTAAAATTAAAAAAAAAAAGGGAGATTCGACTAATGAAAATCAGAAAGTCTCAAAGCTGCTAATTCTGAGCAGCATTTACCTGGAAAGAACTCCTGTATTCTTGCCTTGTTTCCCACTTGAACCCCCTCACCTCTGTGAATGGAATGGTTTTATGGAGCACCTCCCAAACTGCTGATGTTACATATAATCATAAACTGAAACTTGGGCCAGCTTGCCTTAATGCAAAAATTTAACACGTGTGGCATTTCAGGAGATAAAAATGACAGCTCATTTGTCCCTTCTGAGGATTTGAGGCAGTCAGGGAGTCAGGAGGTGACTGTAGAAAGGGGCTGCAAAGGTCTCCCAGATTCTGGCCTGCCACATCCTCTAGTATAAAGCTGCTAGACCCACATGGAGTCTAACTACTGTTCAAGATTTTATTTTTCAAGCTGTAGGTGCTCTCTTGCTTCCCAGCTGGCAAGATCATAAAACTCATATTGTCATGATGCAGGTGGTTGAAAGGAAAAAAAGTGGATTTCAGAAATATAATCCATACTGGATTTGAGCAAAGAAATATAGAGATAGTTGTTAGAGATTTTTGACTGGAAAACTTATTGCAAAATCTGCCTAACTTGATCAAAACTTAGGTGAGGGTAGATATTTGGTCTTAAACTGATTAGTGATAGTCTTAAACTGATTAGTGGTGGTAAATTATGATTCTGGTCCTTGTAGCTTCCTCCCATCTTCTATTTCTGAGAGACTTTTCTGATCAGCTCTGTTATTGTCTCCCTGGAAAGACAGGTGGCTGCTTGTGCCCCATTTGTTTCATATAGAAAACAAAAACAAATCACAAGGGGCTACAGAAATAAGCTGTTTATATTTTCACCCTGCTAAGATAAACATTAACTCTGAGCCCTCAAGTGTTTTCAGATCTGGCCCAGAATTTATCAGACACTTGGAATTGTTAACTATTAACCAGTAGATGGAGGCTGGTTTGCTTACATTCTGAAATCAGTCATTGCTGAAGAATGAGATGATTCATGACCTTGACAAACTCAGTTGCTGATGGCAGAAAAAAAAAAATTAGTCTCTTCTGAGAGCAGTTGATCAGTATCTACTCTTTGTGCATATTAATTGCATTAACATAACATGATAACAAATGCAGAAAAGTAACTGTGCACCAGGATCACTCAGGGACTAACAACCCAGCCTCTAGTTTTGACACTGCTTATCTGTATTAGCAGAATTGCATTCTAGCCTTCTTTACAGTTCCCTTTTTGCAGAAAACATTTAGGCATTGAGGTGCTGGAGTGTGTCCAGAGAATGGCAGTGGAGCCTTGAAGGGTCTACAGAGTAATTCATGTGAGGAATGGCTGAAGGAGCTGGGGTTGTTCAGCCTGCAGAAAAGGAGGCTCAGGAGAGACATTATCACTCTGCAACTACCTGAAAGGAGGTGTCCCAAACAAATGGCAGGATCAGGGAAAATTATCTCAAGTTGTGCCAGGGAGGTTTAGATTGGATACTGAGAAAAATTTCTTCACCTCGAGTGTTGTCAGGCAGTGGAACAGGCTGCCTAGGGAAGTGGTTGAGTCACCATCCCTGGAGGTATTCAAAAGACAAGGCTTAGTGATGGACTTGGCAGTGCTGGATTAACAGGTGAACTCAATGGTCTTAGAGATCTTTTTCAACCTAAATAATTATATGATTTGAACTGAGCTACGGATACATGGTGTACCTTGTCCTAAAAGCAGCCTGTTGATTTCAGCCTGTGAGACATACTTCTTCCTCAGTTCCCAGACTGAATGGTTTGGGCATATTCTATACAGTCAATGAAAAGAGGTGTTTTTGAAGGCCTTCTGTAGGAGACCCTGTCAGGTCTAGGTGTCCCAAGGGTGAATGAGTTCTGATTTATTAACAATAAAGTTCATCTACTATTGCATTACCCCTTCACTTAAATCTGTTTAAGATTCTCTGAGTTTCTGCTTTGTCTGTTCTGGGCATGGATAAATGGAAGAACTTGAAGCAAGGGGATATTCTTTAGAAGACAGACATACTTTTGGAAAAATATCCTTGAAGAAGCAACAATTTAATTGAGTGCTTAGTCTCGTATTACATTATGTGGGAATTTTGCAGATTTGTGTTGTTGTGCCAGGGAATATGAACCACTCCAATTACAATAGGATGTTCAGAATGTGACTGCATTATGGGGCATGAGGGCATCTCTCTGTTGTCGAGTCTGGATGTTTAAAAATTTGTGTCCAGATTTGATAGCTGAAGCACCATTCCTGTGCTTTTGCTGTTCGTTTTTTCTGTGTAAAAGAAAACTTGATGCTCAGACAGGACGGAGCAGCTGCAATCTTGGGCTAGTGCCTTTATCTAGACAAGTAGGAAAATCAATACTGTAGGCATGTATACAATATATATGCCACAACACTAGTGGCACAGCCAAAACCTGGAGGGATTACTTCTGAAACAAGGTCTTGCAAAGAAAAAGAAGCGATTTGCCATTTCTCTCAGCTGTATTTTTTTCCAAAGTCTCCCATTATATGCCATTAACATTTACCTTACAAACTCGGATAAAATATACTGGCATTATGGGAATGCTGGGGATACGTCCGGTCCCGTAGGAGTGTGGAAAACTGGAAATACCGTGAGATAATTTGTGAAGAACACAAAGTGGGGCAGAGGAAGGTGCGGGAGATGCCGGGGCTCTGCCCGGGGCCGGCAGGTGGCGGCACGGCCGCCTCGCACCGAGAGCCGCCGGCCCGCGCTGCCCGCCCCGCCGGGCTGCGAGCCACGGCCCCCGGGCTGCGGGCCATGGCCCCCGGGCTGCCGGTCATGGCCTTCGGGCTGCGAGCCACGGCCCCCGGGCTGCGGGCTGCGAGCCACGGCCCTCGGGCTGCGGGCTGCGAGCCACGGCCCTCGGGCTGCGGACCACGGCCCCCGGGCTGAGGGCTGAGAGCCACGGCCCCCGGGCTGCGGGTCACGGCCCTCGGGCTGAGGGCTGAGAGCCACGGCCCCCGGGCTGCGGACCACGGCCCCCGGGCTGCCCAGCCCTTCGGCGTCCGGCCTGCGGACCACGGCCCCCGGGCTGCGGGCTGCGAGCCACGGCCCCCGGGCTGCGGACCACGGCCCCCGGGCTGCCCGGCCCTTCGGCGTCCGGCCTGCGGGTCACGGCCCTCGGCTCGCCCGGCTCCTCGGCCGGCCCGGGGCTCCGCTCCTTCCCACCTGCTGACCCAAATGAGTGCCAGAAGGACGGCGGGAGGCAGCCCGACTGCCCACGCGTCTCTCGCCTTCCTCCTCGCAGCATCGTTTCTCAACACTGCACCAGACCCCAAACGCGAAACGGCTTCTGGGCAATGCAGGCTCAGGGGGAATCTTGTTGAGGGATGCCGCACATTGAGATTTCTGCTGTGCCTGAGAATCCGTGTGCTCGGGCCCCTGAGTTAACAGGAGTTAGTGAGTGAGGACCAATGAGCCAGACCAGCCCAGCTGCTGGTGGCCAGGGCCATGTCCTTCTGAAAACCAGGTGACTGCTAAAGTCATGCAGCTAAGGGAAATGTGAGTGCCACGACCCAAGGAGGAAGGGGGACATTGCTCAGGAGTCAAAGCATACACTTCCCATGGAAATCAAGAGGCCATAGAAACCATGTCTAATGGAAAACTTGTTTATAGGGTTTTAAGTTGCTACCCCATTAAATTTAAGTAAACTGGTGCAATGCTACAGGTAGCAGTACCTTCGGCAGAGCTCCCATTGCTTGTGGAGGCTGCCAGCCCCTCGTGGACCTGCTGAGCCTCTGTGTGCCTTTGCAGAAGTGCCAGCCCCATTTCTTGGGGAAGGGACAAGTTCTGATAAATAATAACGACAAACACATGCTTGTTATTATTATTGCTCTTTCCCAGCAGCAAATAAATGAATTACTGCAAAGAATCAGGGGAAATCCCTTCACTCTGAAGGCGCAGGAGATTGTCTGTCTCCTTAGTATTTCCTCACTACACTTTGCTCTCTAACTGCTTAACCTGAAAGCTCAAACACATAACAGGCATGTGAGTGCAATAAGAAAGATTTTTTTCAGTGGTGGATTCACAAACTTACATTCTGAGGAAGCTAGCAAATGAAGGACCTGATGGTCAGCCTCAGCAGTTGCCTTTGCATCAGCCTTGTTCCTGGAGAGGGAGACCTAGAGCTGCCCAGAGTCTGTGTCCAGGGCTGCCACTGCTGCAGCTGCTCAGAGGGCTCTGCACAAGGGCAGAGGTGGCACTGGCTGCTGGGGCCCTGCTGCAGTCCAGTGCTGGTCTCAGCAATGCTGAGATGTGGAGTGGGTGAGCAGGGGCTGCTCACACCCCGGGTGTGCGAGTGGAGAAATACAGAGCTTTTCATTCCCCTCTCTCTAATTAAGCAAACAGCAGCATCTTGAAACTGCGTGGTATTGTGGCAAGTAAGGACCAGCATTTATCCTGCTTGGATACAATTCTGCTACCACTGCTCTAAATATGAATTATTCTACACAAAAATTAAACTGGAAGCTTATCACAGCAAGAAATACTTGACAAAGATGAATGATCCAAACAGCAGAGATTACCTACGTTGTCCACCCTCTGGAAAAGCTCTGCTGATAAGCTCTGTGAAGGTACTGTGGAGGAGATGGAGAGTCTCTTCCCCTAAAAAGTCACAGCATGAGTCCAAAATAATTTGTATTGCAGTCATACTGCGCTGAGATGCTGACATTCTTGGGCTATTGCTGTTCATAGTTCATACATAGTTCATACTGTTCATTGCTCTGTCACTGCTGGAGTAATCAAGAATGTCCTGGGCCTAGAAAAGAAATGGTTTAGAGGCCACCACTGAAATTAAAGAGACAAAGGATGGTATATATATTGTCGGCCATTCATAAAATGGTCAATTGGTGCCTTCTTTTGTAAAATAATCTGGTGCCACTTATCAGAAAAGTACCGTTAAGTCAGCAATACAAATGAGCTGCCTGGTAGAAATTACTTCCCATATTTTCTGAACCAGAAGAAGCATTGGCAGAGGGCAAGAGTCGGCTGATGGTAAGGAATTAGTCACAAAGCCAACAGCCATGCAGTGTGTGCTAGCTCCACAGCCCGTGGCCATAGCCCTGTGGTTGTCATGGCAGCCCAGTGGCTGCTGCTGCCTGGGGATTCACCAACCACTGCGAGACCCTCTTCACACTCTGGAAATGGAGCTGAGTGCAAGATCTCAGCTTTCAAACAGCCAGCTCCATATTCACAGTGCTGAAATAAATGGCTTTCCTCCTATAATCACTGCTCTTACAGTGAATACTCTGTCATGGGGTACTCTTCCCAATGATGCTTTATGTAAAAAGGCAATGGCAATGTCATTGTATTCAGAAAATGTTCACCTGTGCAGTCAGATGCTGTTAAGATCATACTCACTTTCTGGAAAAACTTATTTGCTGTCTGTGTCTGATGAGCATAGAGACTGACAGCATTCCTTAAAGACATGAAAACAAATAACCTCCTTTAAAGTGCTGTTATACTGCCTGCTTCCACTCTTACACTCATGCTGGCTTGGCATATCTCTCTGCTCCCTCCTATGCATGCATATACCTTGCTTAAGCCTGTTTTGAACAAAACCCGTGTCAGGTGTCCTGCTGCTTCCTGCTGGATGATTTTCAGGTTGTGTGTTATCCCCTGTGCTGTGTGTGCTGTGGGTGCTTACACACATGTATAAACTCTGCTGTTTCTCACCAACAGCAGGTGACAGCCTTGGTGCAGGGGCTCTGTGTGCAGGCTGCCACCAATTCCCATCCTGGGACTGTCTGGAAAATGAATATGGACTTCTGTCAGTCCTTCTCCAGTCTGTCCTTTTCCCCTAACGCTGGTAAAACCCAGTAGAGCAGCATGGCTGCTGCAGAGGCCAGCTCTGCACACCTAATGCCAACAAAGAGCCCTTTTGTGTGGAGGGAGTTTGTCTCCAAGATGTGCCAATGCCCTTTTCTGGTGCCTGAGCTGTGCACAGTGGCCAGAGCAGAATGAAAACCCTGGGGGCTCCAGAGCAGTGTCCTGATGGATGGATACTGCCTTGGCCACAAGAATCACAGAGGCCTTCACCTTGCAGGAGTGGAAACACCTGATGGTGTTTCTATGGCTTTGAGAAGGAGAATTCACCCCTACATTCAGTGCACAGCCTGTGGGAACAAGCAGCTGTACTGGATTAGGCTGTCAGGAGTGAAGGCTGTCAAGTCAGCTTCCAATTACTTTGTCAGCCGTCAAACAACATTTTTCACCTCTCTATCCCCTGCTTCATAGAAATAATGATTTCTATCTCTAAACAATGTCAGTATATTTGTAATAACACAATGTCTATTCATTGTTTCCTCATATATCTCAGAAACTACTCTCTGACTGGATTAAGCACTCTGGTAGCATGAAAAAATACAGCCACTCATATGGTGAGAAAATATACAAACCCTTCTAATTTAATTGTGGTCTAAATATCCTACTGTCTTAACCCAAGTCTGGGTAGATGCCTTGAATTGCAAAGGTTGCTGTAAAGAAGCAGCAGCAGGGGGTCAAAAACAAGCTGAGGATTCCCTTAGATGCAAACTGTGATGCTGAGAGTTTTAGGTGATTTTGGGTTTTCTCCTCCATTTTTAAATAAGCCTAATGTTAGTACACGGATTTATTAATTGTATTTCAGTGGTTGCTCACAGTGAGTAAAAAGCTCTCCATGGCTGCTACAGAGCTCTGTGGAGCGGCTTCCGGCCGGGCACAGGAGCAGCACTGACACAACCAGTCAGAAACACTTTTGCAAGAGGTGAACAGCTTTGTTTTCAATTTATCAGTGATGCCCTTATGTCAGTGGGATCGTTGAAAAGAAAAGCTGCTTTTACTTCTGCTGCCTTGAAATACAGATCACAGTCAAAATCAGAAAATGACATAGAAAGCAGATTCTTAGTCAGGCACAGGGTAGTGCTGCAATCCATTAGAAATAAAGCAGTGAAGCAAAAAGCTGAAAAGTTGCTGTACTTTCAAGGAGTCAGTGTCTAACAACACCTGCAGTATTGTAAATGTTGATGCAACCCAAATAGTTCCAATGCAATAGCTCTTGTACACCAATGGAGATTATTAGACAAGTCTTCTGAAGTTAAATAACTTTTACATGGAGCACTTTGAAGCCTGTGGGCATACATCTATATGAGAACAAAAACAACACTGAAGAAATTAAATTTTGCATTAATTTTTTGAGGGAAAAAAAATCTACTTTTGTCGACATTGAAAAGGGATGATGATTGAATTTTTTCAACTTGGAGGCAGGCTATCTTTTATCAGTGGTATAAATATTACCATAAAAATAATCCATTGGTTTCAATTTAATTTACCAATTAAATGCACACACTCCAGTTACAAAAATACAGAAAATTGGGAGCAACATGTTTTACTTGGATACCTAAAATTAGATTAGTACATCAAATGGTCTTGGTAGGGCCAAAAAGATATTTGTTGCCTTCAATTACTAGTTGTAGAGCCTATATTAAAGTGCATCCCATAGGACCAAGCCTGTAGCTGTCAGGGTGGTAATCTATTGAAGACTCTGTCTGATTACTCATTTCTAGGTTTGCTCTCTTCCTAGCCCAATACTTTATTCACTAAAGAACAAAAGTTATTGAAAGTTATTTCCTTCAAAACCATAGAACAAAAATTCAAGGAAAGAAAAAAATGCATATGTGTGTGTTTTCTCTAACACAAGGGAGTTCTTATCCAGGGTAGATACTGCCTTTTTATACAGCTATGAGAGGGGATATAAAAGTAAAAATTACCCTGTGTAAAGCATGCACATTAATCAAACTCTGTGCAACCTGAGCCATGGAAAGAGTAAGAGGAGCAGGGTAAAATGCATTGTATTTCATACTGATCAAAATAAATTGTTCCATGTCTGTTCAGCCAAACTGTCCGTGCCAGTTTCGGAAGGCAAAATGAAGTAATGATACTGTAATGAACATATTTATTTTTCATTTTTCTTATAATCTCCAATCTTTGAAACAGTTTGTTAAATCCCCCAAAGCTACATATATAATGAACTTTTACAGCTGAGGTTACAGTCTCAGTCATGCAATGGAGCCAGGGTTCCAGAATGTCTCTATTAATTTTTGCAGCAGCAGCACTCTGCAGTCTTTCCTGCTCTGCTGAACACTCCTAATTTTGATTAATTCCATTGGCATTTTAATCTGAAGGTGTTGCATATAGTAAAACCTTACCAAGAGAAGGCCTTGTAAAATCACGGCTCAGGCCTGCTACCCTGGCTAAGCAGAAAAGGACTGTGGGAAGGATACTCAGCTGAATTAGGGGTAGAAAAACAAGTTATGTAACCATGGTGTGTTCACATTGTGGTGTGTGGTGGTTGATTGAACTATGTTTGTTATGATTTAAAACTATGTAGCTGATAATGGGCTAACTGCTTGAAAAGGCCTGTTTTTTGCAATAAAGCAGCTTTCCTTTGCACCTGCCTGTGGACTCTGCATCACTACAGACCCTCACCCCACATGAAGGTATTAAAAAAAAAAAGGGGGATATTGCAAAGTCTTCAATAGTTTGTTGGTAGTATGACATCCTGGCCAAAAGTTTAGAAGCGACTTTTATATTTCCTCACTATTCCATCCCTTGGTTTATGCCAACAATAAAGAGAATAACAAAGCTCTAATCTTCAACAGTTTATTTGACAATCTAAGAGGAACTGCATACAGGCTAATGACCATATGATATTTCACAAATTTTATTTGCATACACTTTTCAGGCTTTAATGGATGTGTCAGTAATGCTGACTGTGGTTCTGGAGCAGATCACTTGGTTAAGCCACTGCTCCCTCTGCTACACAAAAGATTCTTGTCCAGAAATCATCTGTGTTTCCAAGGGCTGAAGGACAGGAGTGTGCAAAAAGAACAGGTAAGGTCAAGACTGTCTTCATCAGGACTCAAATGAGATTAAGAAAGCGTCAGACTGAGTTACACCTATTTTTCTCATCCTGCTTCTGTGAGAAGCTGATGCCCTCCGAGACCTTCTCCACTCAATTCCAGTAGGCAGTTGGGAAGGAAAGGGCAGATAAATAAAACAAGCTCCACAGGTTGTGGTAACATTACCAGTGACAGGACCCTGTGGCTCCCATTGTGTGACAACTTTGTGGTGCCACAAAGCACAGAAGGCATCAAAGAACAACCTTGGGTAATTTCCACAGGGCAGGAGCTCCTCCACTCACCCCACTCCTCAAAAACTGCATTGCCCCTTTCCCTGGCCAAACACGCTTCTTCTTCACCAAACCATTTCAGGAATGCTTTCTGGAAAACCCAAAGCGTTTCTTCCACAGTACCTCAGCTTTCCAAGGAATGAAGAACAGATTCTCTTTCCTAGCTCACTCAATAGCATCCGGATGCTTCCTAGAAAGTGTAAAAAGAAGCGTCTGTGTCCCCAGCCAACCTCTGAGGACACCTGGTCAGCACAACTGTTGGGGCATTAGGGTTTCTATTTTGCTCGCCTCTGGCCAAATGTTCGAGACAACATACCCGTGATGGCACGCTCACGGCTCACAGCCAGGCTCCAAGATGAACAGGGGTATAAAGCATGAGCAGCTGCAACCAGCTGCACTCCCATCCTACCCCACCGACACCAAAAAATGCAGAACCTGAAACCTAGCAAATGGATGTATTCCAGGGATTTGTATGAAGAAATGGAATCCTTCTTCACTCCATGAGATTCTTGCATAAAGTAATATTGTAGGAAGGTTTTGTGGCACAGATTAATAAAATGAGCTTGATGAAAGTAAGTGCTAGACCCTGAATAATTTTTTAGATCTGCAACAGTTTCCTAATTAATTATACAACTTATAATAATCAACTAATTCTGTTTTTAACTCTGATGATAGCACACAAGCAAATTTTATGTGTAGTGGTCACTTGAACAATTCAAATTTAACCTAATTTCAAACTGATTTTATTACCCTTTGAGTCCTTTCTCTTACAAGTTTGATTAATGACAGAACAGCTCCTGGAACCCTGTGGTTTTCAAGTTTCTTTTACTGCTTGTTGTGTGAAAGTTCAGCCAGTAAATTATCTGCCTCCTTTTCTTTCTCCCTTTATCAATTTTCTACCAAAAAAAAAAAGACACAAAATTAGTCAGAATTTCTCTTTATGAAAGCTGCTCTTAAATTGTAAGCCCCTTAGTATTTTGTCATTCTCAATGAGTTTGTTGATTACTATTCTGGTTGGTACTTCTTGGAATGGTACTTCTGGTTGGTATTTCTTTGGAATTCCTCTAGCATGAGTTCAGTGCTAGCAGTATTTCTGTTCTTCAGGATAATGGAAAAATAAAATATCTACAACTCAACTGGTACTCCTAGGGTTAGAGTTAGAGGCAGGTTAGGGTTTCATCTCAGTGTGGCATAATAAATGTGAGATGAACACTTGTAGATATTTATTAGCAAGTCAGCTGTTCCACTCCTCATCCCTTCTGGAGGAGAGCCATCCAGTCCAGATGGTCACTGTAAATGTCTGTCATCCCAGGTCTGCTGGCTCTTATTCTTAGTAGTAGTTGTGAGAGAGCCATCATAGTTGTGTTCTACTTCTGTCATCTGTGAAGAGGGATTCTATGGCCAGGTTCCATTAACACTGAAACATTGCCACCAATCCACAGTGATCCAAAGCAGCCAGAGGTAGTACTCCATGCTCTTTTCAAGTGTAATGGAAGGAAACAGAGAAATTGTCTCTTGTACTTGCCTAACTTCTCACAGACATTCATTTTAGGATGACACATATCAGCTTTGATGGTACATTTCCCTGTTCATTGCTTATGAAAAGAGCCTATAATGTAATCTAAGGCTAAATACATCACCTTCAAATGCCTAAATTAAAGCAAGAGGATTTGGATATCTTCACATGCAGACTCTAGCCTTGTCACAACCACTGTCATAAGCTCGCATCTGATCCTATCTGTGTTAAAAAAAGGAAATTGGTGTGCCCATATTTCCTCACATTTGTGTAGAAGGGACATGACAAAGTCACAACAGGCACAAAAAAAATTTCAAATCCATCCATACACACCCAGAAGAGCACCAGTATAATCAAGCACATGCTTTAGATGTTCCAGTTCAGAGTTTATTGTAGCTCAAAAGTAGATGAAGTGGATTGGCTATCCTGACCTATGGACTGCAGTAGAGCAGCTAAAGGAAGAAATCTTGTTCCCCCTCTCAAAGGGAAGGAGCAGGCACCTGCTGAAGTGCTTACAGCCTAAATCCTCTCATATTTGACAAAGTAGGCAAAAGGGATTATTTCTATAGCAATGATACCTACAGGTTCTGGGCCAAACCTGAAGTCCTGGCTATGCTGGACCCTGGATAACACCTAGTACGTATCCCAGTAAGCTCCCCTCACCCTCGCTCAAGCGAGGTAACTTCAGCCCAGAACATGTGTGGAGGCATTCATGAAGCACCATCTGCAGCCACCAACAATGACCAACACACAGAATTGATGTGGCAGCAAACACAGTTACAGGAATTTTGGGTGTCATGCTGTTGACAATATCTACACCCAGCTGCTTGGGAATGCATGTCACAGGAGAACTTACCTTCCCAGCTTTGGGTCTGCAAGTGCTTAAGACTGAGTGTATCAACGCCTCCCCACCCCACCCTGAAAATCAGTTTTCACTTGAGATTACACAGGTGTGTATGGAGATTACACAGGTGTGTGTGTGTTTGTGCACCCTGAGAAAGTGCCTTAGGAGAAGTGGAAAAAAGCAATGTCGTGCATCACCTCTTACTTTTGTCTTGATGGTCAATAAAGTTCCCATCTCCCCATTTACTCCTTTAACATAAAGGATGATTTTAGCAAACTGTATGCACACATTCACAGTGGCATGGAATGACATGCATGTGTTGTGTGCTGGAAAGAAAGCATTTTCAGAGGTAGAAAGTCACCATCTGCACATGTTCATATTCAGTATTTGCAACACACCTTGTGATACTCTGCTGGAGGCTGCCAGCAGCATGGGAAGCATCCTGAGTGCAGGTTACAGCCTCAAAAAGATTTCTCCTTGCTGGAGGATTACCCAGCTACATTCAGAAGCTCTTTAAATTTTTTTATTGCAATGGATTCCAACACTGCTGATTCAACCAATCTATCCGGCACTCTTCCTAGACACAAGCTTTACCTGTTTCTTCATCAAAGAAATGAGACCACAGTTCAGGTGCTGCAGAACCAGAGACTCTCCATCCCTTTGTGGATTCTTTAGCATCCCCTTGCTCATAGCTCTAAGCTTGTGAGCATTTGGGGGTTTCATTTTCTTACTTCTGCCACCTGTGGCAAGGGAGAAAAAGACTCACACAGAATAGCAGACACTCCAAAACTCATTTACTTTTGTTTTAAAGAAAGAAAATACTGGATGAACTGTGCAAAAGCTAGAAAAACAAGTGTCATCCTTCCAATTCAATCTTTGATTTTCAGATGGTGTGGCACACAGTCAAGGATGGATAAAGAAGGGATGAGGAGATGCTCTGTGATGAATAAAGGCATCAAATCAGCTCACAAACACAAAAACTGGATCATTTTCAAAAAAGTCAGGTGCACAGTGAGTGGAAGCTGTTCCAAGTCTCGTGCTCATACAGCAGCCAACAGATGTTGTACACCCATGTCTGAGCAGCCAGCTGTCTTCCCATCAGTATTAAGTGTTCAGTTGACATTAAAGGGACAGACAGAATCAAATCTGAAAGCTCAGAAACACAAACAGCTTTTCTGAAGCTTGCTATGTATACAAATTATTATATCTATGCTTCTTTTGTTTTTCCTCAAACAAAAGTATTAATGAACACTTTAAAAATGAGAGGAATCATGAGAATTGTGGCCATGGACACCTAAACAGCTCAATAATAACATATTAATATTCTCCAGCAATAAACGCAGGAAATATATGAAAACAACATCATAAAATTTCAAAATATTAGTATAAAAATAGAGGAAAGAGACAGAAATGGCTGCTAAAGATCTTTGAATGCAGTCCTATTAATGTCTTCCCTATCCTGGCTTTTGTGACCTGTTTTGTAAAGAAGTTTCAGATTTTCAGACTGTGTCTGACAGCTCAAAAAATGTCACCACTCTTACATAACTAAGAAAGAGGGGAAGAGAGAGAGAGATATATTATTTTGTATAATACATGTCAGTAGATACCCACTTTGACTCCACCCTGACTTGGGCGGAAAAGTCAGGTGTTTGTGCTGCTTTTCCTTTCCTGGACATCTTTTCCACCCAAGGAAGGCCCAGATACCTGAGAAAGGAGTGGGCAGTGATGTCCTCTGCCAGTTCCCCTCATGTGGGCAATCAATGACTATTAATATAGGGTTTTCCCTCTAGTGTCCTGAACCATGGTTTTGATATCAAGGTCGAGAAAAACAATTGAAGTTGCACATTAAAGAGCTTACAATATCTTTGCAAATGTAAGCAGATACTTATTTTTAAGAAATCAAATGAACCACTCTCAATTTATTCACCTTGAACTGAATCAGTAGATTGAGTTTTAGATTATTAAGCTAAATTTTAAATAGCAAGAGTTAGGTGAAGAGAATTTCAGCATTTAAATTTTTGCTTCAAAACTTCTTTCATTTTATATTAAGGGAAAAAATGCTAAGAGATGGTGACTGGCTCTGATGGCAGAGAAGCTCTGGGAGTAACATGTTGTAGCACAAAAGGTGCTGAGGGGTTGGAGGGAAAATTCAGCACATTTAAGAGATTTCTGTATCATAATAATCACAAATAATCTGATGTGGACTGTGCATGAATTGGGTTTATTTGGATACCAGTGTCATATGGTATGTTTTATTTGGATACAACTGTCATATGTCACAGTTTTTCTCTAGCAAGCTAACTAAGATGAAGACATTTGTGACTAATACAGATAAGTTTCTGGTGCTGAGTTCGACATCCTACATACATTCTTATTCTCCTATTTGTCCTGGTAACAAAAACATGGTGTCCGAACACATACTGTACTGCTGGTCATTAGGTGAGAAAATGTAGAGAAATTTAGAGAAATATATTTAGAGAAAATAATGTAGAGACCATTGCTTTTCAGTGCAAAGCTTCCAAAATATTTGACAGCGCAAATTCCTAACCCTTCCTAACTTGCAAGACTTTTCCTTTGTATTTACCTTACCTTGCACTCCTTGAAATTACCTGTGGTGATCCAGAAATGAGCAAAAACCTAGAAATAGAGAAAGGGTTCCTTTCTTTCTTCTATAGCCAGCAGCTTAGGGACTTGCTGAATTAAACCTTACCACATCATGTAACAGCTCCTGCCTTCTGTTTGTTTCTTTCAGGTCTTTTCCATCAGTTTATCTTTGAACTCCACACATTTATTCTCTGCTCTTTTTTCTTGCCCATCAAACACATCCTTGTCTTCATTTTCAAGAACTTTAGCATGCTTGCACTGTGTTGTTATCCCTCACTCTCCATAAAGATGCTGATTCCAGCCAATAGCTGGCCATGTGTTACATTTCTCAGTGCATCCCTTTGGCATTTCCTCCTTCAGCCATCACATTATGAGTGAAGGATGCCACAAGCACTTATGGAGTGAATGTGCTGTGCTTTTCAAAGCTTTCCAGCAAAAACCTTGAAACTCTTATGCTGCAGGTGTGCTGGAAGTACTGTCCTCCCCATGCTGACCATTAATAACTTCTCAAAGATCTCTCTTTTCCTGTTTCTCTGCTTGTTTGTGCCCACTCAAGTGCTGTCTCATGTTATAAATCTGATGAACAATCAGAAGAACTGTGCTGTCAATAATGATTACAAAGGGTATTGGAGAGAAGAAATATTTTGTTGAGTAGTACAGTGATAAGTATGGGTTACAAAAGATGAAACACTTCTCTTTCAAGATCTCTTAAAAGTAAGAAAAGGAAGCAGATTCACAGCACTGCAGCTTGTCAGGCTGCTCTGTTTGCATGAACAGTCAGCTGTACATCAGTCACTTTGCTTGAAAGTGTAAGAGGCTCAGAAGTCCAGGCCCAGAAAATTCTGCAGAAACCTAATAATAACTTTTATAAAAGTACACTGTATTCAAGTATTCAAGATGATTCCTCAGTCCCTAAAATCCAGCACTGACAGCTACTGTTTTTGTGGAGAAATGTTTCTGTAGCATGCTGCCAAGGGACAGTGAGAGTCTTTCAGAAGCACATTTTTGCCCACAGCAGATGGGAGTAGCAGCCTTTAGTTGCAAACAGAAGCTTAACAACAGCAAGAAAGGGCAGGACCGTGTAAAAACAGTGGCACAGACAAAGCTGGTGATGTTTTCAAGGCAGATGTGTACCCCAAATGCCTTGTGAAGGGAATGTGCAATGAGCAGTGAGGGACCAAGGATCTTCTCATGAAGTACAAGTCAATTACCCATATATCCTCTTATATTAATGATAGTATCTATCATTAATATACTGGGTTAAGTATTTGTGTGTTCACACATTTCATGTTGAACAGTATGAACATAGTGTATTCCCAGAAATGTTCAGTACTCATGTTCTATGATGAAAATTCATTAGTAGTTGAATCCTTGTAATTCTTGTGCAATATACCAAAAAGATTTGTAACCTTGTAAGTGAACTCTACAAACAAAGAGATAAAAATAAGCTCTGATCATGCCATTGTGGGTGTGTTTGGGATTTTTTTTAACCTTATGAGTAAAGGGTAAGCTAAAGGAGAAATACATGATGAACATGCCCTTTCTCTTGCAAACAAGTGAGCTGTAGACATTAGTGCTGGACATATAAAATTTTGTTTTAGCCTTTCCTATATGTTCCATATGTAATCCATGTGTATACAGTGCCAGGGTCATCCTGCCATGTCTTAGCAGTTAATAATGCTTACTGCAGAGATATCCAGCCACTCTCACCAAAGAGTCCTACAGCTCCTGTCCATAGCCCCACAGATGGGACTATGGCCATGATAGTAAGAAGGCCTGGCAGAGAGGCTGTGAACTGATTCTGTGGCTGCCCAGGAGCACTTGATGCCATGTTTACATACTTCTTGTGTCTATCATGTATAATGAGCAAGTATTCAGGCAGGTTTTGGGAAATTCAAGGAGGTTTGCCCCAAAGGATGCATTACACTCAGTTGTTCCAACCATCTGGTGTGTTTCTGGCTGGGCAAACACAATCATAGTTTCCCCCTGCCAACACAGTTACCAGAGAGATGTGTGTGATTATTCTGTCTTTGGGGAACCCTGGGAATCTTGGGATGTACAAAATAGACTTGTCAAAGTTTATGAAGTATCTTAGCTGCAGCATGACTGGGTCTTTGACAGACTGGCCTAGTAGGTGTCTAATTTAGGATGAGCTCAGTAGCTCTCCAGGCCCCAGTAACTCTAAGGACGTGATCTCCATTGCTTGAAATGGAACTTGAGATATGTGGCTCACAGGCAGTCACCTACATTTAATACCTAAATTTAGATGTCTGCAATCTGGAGCTGAATTACACTCCATATTTCCCACTACAGCTCAGGACCTGGCAAAAATACTCAGTCAGACGCATCTTCTGGAACTCTTTGACCTCCTTTATTCCCATTTTTTCCCACTACTCTGAAACAGTCCTCACACACCTCCACAATTAGGTCAACTTTGTTGTCTGTCACTCTGACCTCCAGTTCTGAGCCTTTTTACTCACAGTGAATGGTTTAAGAGTCTCTTTTACAAAAAGACATGAGACATTGAAAGCCCAGAAAAAGCAAAAATTTTATCTCCAGACCCCCCACACATTAAATGTTCATAGGTTAATGGATCAATAGGTGTCCTTCTGAGATCTTAAAAGAGTAGTTAAGAATAATCTTACAACTGAACAAGACTGGGAAGCCTAATGCCCTCAAGCAACATGATAATGGATTTTAGCTCAACAGGGCAAAAAGCTGGGAGGGAGAAGAGCACATTGGCAGGGCATGTCTGAGCAGGAAAAATTCACAAACACACAACATAAAAACTAATAACCCCAAGCATCAGTTAAACCCGACAAACGAGTCTTGATACTACTCAGTAATATTTTTGTCTTGAAATAATGTGACGCTTTTGAAAAGTAACTGCGTCACTTTAGTAATCACAATGAACTGTAACAGGCCAGAAAGTTCAATAAATTTAGACCAAGAAGGAGGGAAGTCAGTCCCCCTCCATGAAAGGAAAGACCTGAGGTCTCAGCCTTGACCTACAGGTATCAGTAGGATAGTTAAGCTCAAACCTGCAGCACTTCTTTTTCTCTGGTGAATATGACAAAAGTACTTTTGAACCTGATAAACATGGGTTGGATTAAGACTGTGTCTGCACAGCTGCAAATGAATCACATTTTATCTCAAAAGAAGGCATTCAGTTTGCTGATTTTCCTAACCAGCTAACTCCTGTCTGCTCTAAAGCATTACAAAAGAGCTCTTACAGGAAAAAAACAAGAGTGATTAATTTTCAATTCCCAATGCTTTTCCTCCCCATTACACAGTTTCCTTGTACAGAGACAGTTCTGAATGCCTGAGCAGAAGGGGCAGTCTGATGAATCATTTTTAGGCTGTTACAGCCTTAAAGTGTGCCACTCCAGTTGTCAGAATAGAGGCAGGAAAAGTTACTAGAAGCCTCAGGGAGGTGACTTTTTGTCTATGCAAGGGGCATATTTCTGCTTCTGGTGACAGATGAACTGATAAGCGGCTGGATGGGGACTGCAAGTGACAGCAATGGAAGGTGGATGCTTGCCATGCCAATATATCTCAGAGACCAGGTGGAGTTTTTACTGAGCAAATTGTGTATTTTATTGCTCCCTATGAGTGGATCAAATAAGTGCAGCAATAATCTGGTTTCCATATAATGGGAGAAAGCCTTCATGGCCACTCAGAAGGCAGTGTCTTAAAAAGCTTTTTTACAGCACATAACTCACCAGCTGACAACTGGATGAAGGCATGTTACAGATTTGGTGCTCTGTTGTTACCAGTTGCAGAAACTGCTCACCTGTGACATGTGCAGTATTGTTTGGGAATGCTCAGCACTCTGGTCAAAGTGTGGGAGCTCAGTGTCCAGCTGTGGTGCCTTTCCCTCACGTTCAGCAGAGTGCTGGCATCCACTTCACAAAAGAAAACACAGAGCAGGGATCCAAATGGGCTCTCCAGTGGGACAAGGAGGTATTCAAGGGAAAATAATGGGGAGAGCAGGGATGCAATGTTAGGGGCACTAGCCTGAGGGAGTGTATCACTAAAGAATGGACAAGGTAAGAGCAATGTCCTGGAATAATTTACAGAGTGGAGGTGGCTGAAGAGGGAGTACCCCCTCTCTCTGCATGGTGCTGAAGGGGTGGGTTAGTGTGATGGGAGATCAGCCAACACTGCAGGCTGAAGGTGATGCACAATCACATTGCACCCTCACTGGAGCTCTGCATGCCCTGCTGAGGTCTGGCCACCAAAGACACTCCAGTTATCATTCTGTCACAGCCTCCCCCACCACAGTACCAGGGCTTGGCATGGTTATTCCTTGCTAAGGTGTCCAAGTTTTGCCACAGACACCTCCTTCCATCCATCAGGATCCTGCCTGGGTGGATTTTGAGGAAGTGCAGGCTATGTCTGCCTGACTGCCAGCAGCAGGAGCTGCTTCTTCTTGCCCAGGGAGAATGGGAGCAGAAGGTCACTGTGGACAGCCTCAGTGCCTGGCATGGGAAGGCTGGGGCCAGCTGACACCGAGTGCTGAGCCACAGTAGGGCTGGCAAGGGAAGGGGCTGAGAGCAGACAGGCATGGAGGGAAAGGCCTGGAGCTAGGGACCACCAGTAGGATGTCTTCAGGGCAGTAAGACTTTACCCTGACTGTAGAGTTTAGTCTTAATTTAATCTGTCAGCAAGACTTGGGTTTGATGGAAGACAGTGGGAGAGAGCAGGAGAGGTGGGTTGGTACAGAGTGGTGACCCTGGCATGGGCTGCCTGAACTCTTAGTGTGAACCTGGAGGTGACAGCAGGAGCTCAGGGCAGAAGGGCTACCTGCCTCCCTTCCTCCCTGGCCACACATCTTCTTTCCTGACACAAGACATTTGGCAGACCTAGTCCTGGAAAGCCACCCATCAAGGCTCTCCTTTCCACACCCTTCTGATCTTTACTGCTCCTTCATTAACTACTCTTCATGAAGACGTGCTAGTAGGAGAACTGGATTCACTGACATGGTATGCCCTTCTGGAAGGGTGTTAAGAGCAATGAAGGATAGAAAATGGAAGTGGAGGGGGGATTGAAAAGTTTACTTCACATGAAAGGATGGGCTTCTTTGTGGAAAACCATTTGCCAAATGAAGTAAATTTTTATTGCCATATGTTATTTGGAGCTTGTCCCAAATAAAATAAGTCTTATTTTAATTATTGTGATAGAACTAAAGCAATGCAATTTCCCTGCTGTCTCAACTTCTGACATGTCAAGTCCATAGCTGTATTTGTATAAAGGTGCTTTATACTGGGATGGCTATTCCCATACAACAAGGAAAATCATCATTTGGATGTGTCATATTTGTAACGACATAGTTATATCCACCCTCTTACCCTATTTTAGCTTTTATTTTTACACGACCTTCTCCTCCCACAATGGGATTAATTATCCCAACAGAACTTGCAGAGCTGGCCTTGGCATGGAGAAAATTAATTGTTGCTGCCCATACACCTACACAGCTGTGACAATCACAGGAAGTGATAATGTGCATGCATACATGCTGACTTTGAAGTAGAAGCTGTAACCAAAACCAGGGTACGTGTGTCTAATTCTAACACCTGTAAATTGAAGTGCAGGCATATTAAGGACTAGAATATATTTTCTATATATGAGAGCTCAGGAATATGGGATAGGAACAGCTCTCACAGGGAAGAAAGAAAACTGCAGCTTTTTCCTGTGGGCAAAAAGATTATGCACAACTCCAGAAGCAACTGGAGGCAGACATCACCCGTGGCATTACAGCAGTCTGAGCCTGACTACAAATGCAAGGCTTAGGGGCTGCAGGGAAAGCAACTACACAGTCTTCAGAGAAACCTGGGGACACAACTGCTAAAGTTCATAGGCTGGATCTATGAGATAACTAGCAACACTTTACAGGGGAAAAAAACCCCAGGGAAGCGAGGTACCTGAAAGAGGAACCTTTCAGTGTTCAAATCCCTTTGTGAATACAGCATGTAGCCTTCCTCCAGCAGTCAGGTTCAATATCCACTATGATTTTCCAAGACTGAACTGAGCTGTATCACTTAAGGTAAAGCCAATTTATTTTTTACAAATCTGTCCATCATTCTGAGTATTCATGTCTCCCTTAAATGCACACAAAACTGTTTTGAGCAAGGGGTTGACATTTGTATATGTACAATGGGTAAGACAATGGTCAGGCAAAGCCTTCAGGCTCAGCTACAACACAACTAAAATAATGTGTAAATGACATTACTGAACAGTAAAAAATTATATAAATGGTATATTTCATAATAATAGCAGTCTTCTAAATTGTGTAAATTAATGGATTTGGCAAATTTCACCTTCTGGCACCAAAGAACAAGATAAAGCAGTTTTTAAAAAAACTGTATAACTGCCCAGTATCAACTTTCTCATTATTCCCCATTGGAAAAGAGGCCATTTGTTTTAACATTGTGGTTGTTGCTTAAGAGATTTTACATAATTGTTTGCACTAGATTTCAGGAACTTGTTTGAAGGATTTGGGCGAGTCCAAAAAACCTTCAGTTCTACTGCACCACATAGATCATTCTTATTGCCTGCTCCAAGGAGAGTACAAACCAGAAACAGCCTCTTTATTGTTTCTCTCATGTTTGCTTTTCTCACCATTAACACTCAGCAGAAAGAGTGTTCACTTTGGGTAAAACAAAAATTACCTAGTGAAGCACAGGGCGTCACAAACATTATTAGACTGAGTATGTCTAGAAGTGATAATATCTGAGGTACCCTGGTAAGAATATGAAGAATCACAGAAGCTGTAGGGGCAAACTTTTAACACAGTATTTAATCAGGTGTAGGTGTGTTTCTTTCCATATACATTATGGAAAGAAACATTATTTTCCTTCTTCAGCCCATACAACATTCCTGTTTAGTAAACTTTATAGGGAAACTAAAGCCACGTTGATAGTTTCTTGTAACAGCTTGTTGTCAATTGCTTGCTGCTGTCCTTTCTCTTGAATATAAAAATACACAAAGTGAAGTGACAGGAATAATTACTATAGCTTCAGGTGTTCCTAGTTTCTTTGTGGCCTAGAGAGACATCAAACTAGTAAACTAAAATTTACACCATATAGCCACATTTTGTCCTGTACCAAGCTAAACACATTAGCAGTGTAAAACATGTTCATTCCACTCAATATAAAAACAATAAATAGCGCTACTAATAATACCTGCAGGATTTTCTCTCTTTTATCAGAACATCTATACCGTTTTTGCCTTTTCTATTCTCTATTACACTATCAATTCTAACAGCTGCAATTTAGCTAGGTAATCATTCGAATGAAATTAAGGCTTCCTTTATCTTTTTCACAATGAAAGGTGTTTCCAGATTCACATTTCAACAACAAAGAAATTCTTGGTGGTATTTTAAGGGCAGTTTCAACTAGAGCTACTTATTACTTCTGAGTTCTTCCATTCCCTTTCTCCACATGTATGCTTGAACCTCTTATTGCCATTATTAATATGCATATGTTGGCAGGGATGTGTTTGTAATATTTATGATATTAAATGGTGATTCCAGTACAGGCTGTCAATTATTTGAGTGGAGAGAATGCAATCAAAGGATGTTGCAAACTCTGCTGTTGACACCTGCTGTCCACATTCACCATGGAATGGCTTTGGTAGGCAGGGCTGCACAACAGTTACCAAATGGGTGGAAAGGATTGAAGTGCTGAGTGGGTGCCAAGTCATCAGAAGCAAAGAGCCAACAAAGATTCATCAGGAACCTGCAGAAGAAAAGATGGTCCTGAATGGTCACTATTTTGGGATCTCCACCTAGGGACATCTAGCTGACAGTCCATCCCTCCCCATATCGATTGTTCCCAGCAAGCACCAGCTGTCAGTGGCTGCTGCCATGCAGTACAAAGTCAATCCTCCAAGTTCTTGTCTACCTTGACAGTGCTAGGACATTCTCAGGCTGGCTACTGATGCTTCTTCTTTTGTGTAGCTGGGGAGGTACAGAGTTAATCCACTAATGAGGAGGATGTGCTGCCTTGACAGTGCAGCTAGGGAAGGGTTAAAATGCTGGAACTCAAGGTTGAGATCAAGAGCTGGGGAAGGAGGGAAAAGACACTGAGGATGTGGTAGGGGCCAGCAACAGGCAATGAAGGCAGAATGATTTTGACAAAGAAGGAAATGGAACTCTGCAGGGTCATTCCTCCTTTCATGTAAGAGGGACAAGCAGAGAAAATAGCAGGACTGTCAGAAAAGAAAGCTCAATTTAAAAAAAAAAAATAGACAAGCACAGTATATACCTGAAAAACGAAGTGCCTCTTGCAGCTGCTTTTTCTCTTCCTTTTTGGTGGGAGTGTGAACTTTTGCCTCATACACCTCCTACCTTCTGTAATTCTGTTAAAGGCCCTTTTTCCCTGCCTCATCTGCTGGTTAAGTAGCATTGCTGTTGCTGCACTCAGAGGTGGCACCAGAAGCTATGGATTTACCCTGTACAAGGTATGGAGATGGCAGCCAGTACTATACCAGAAGAAGGTACCTTGAGTTAGATACAGGGCAGGAGAATGTCAGAGGAGTGGCACCATGTTTTGCCCAAAGGTTTTACACTCCTGTGGTTATGCAAAGTTGTTGTGCACAACAAAGGTGTGCATAACAAGCTGAAGAACTGTGGCATAGGGAAAGCCCACAGACACCCTTAGGTTTTCTTCCACACACAAATTGAGAACTGGGTCCTCCACAAACAACTTCTGAGGGGCCTGCAGCATCAGAAGAATTCCCTTCCACCTCTGCTACAAAGGAAACCAGAGAATTCAGCAAAAAACATTACACCTGTATCTTTCTTCCTGTCCTTTGTTGGGCACAAGATATGCCTTTGGTAGGGACCCCTGATGGGATGAAAAAAACATTCACATTATTCTTTCCCCCCTCTTTTCCAGACATTAAATCAGTGCTGGAGTTACGGGAATCTACACATTCATTATCCTTCCAGCTGGAATCAAAGCATGAGTGTATGAAATGCGGTGTTCAAATTTTTTTTTTCTGGGTTAAAATTCATGTGCAAACTAGATGTGATTGTCTGTTTAATCTATCTTTTGGACTGCCACTCAGATAATCAGAGGGTAAAAAGCATTACTTGTGCTGACTGAATGAAGGGAAAATTTCACTGACTTGGTGTTGGCTTTAAAATCATACCAGATACCAGGACCTATAGAAGATCAACTTTTCAACAAACAAGTTAATACTTGACAGTGAAGTCATCAGGTATCCAAGGTCCTGCTCCGGAACACGGGTTACTGATCAACCCGGGTCACTAAAAGTTCAGGTTGTCTGTCTCCTACTTTGCACACAGCATGGGTGCTTCAAACAATGCTTCTGTAGCTGAAAAACATAAATATCTTGTGCTTGGCTTTGGTCCAGGTAACACCAGGTAACACCATCAGGTCTGTTTGACCACAGCTTATATATAACCCAGAACAGTAAAGGAAAATTTTGTCTGTCTTCACCCCTTCAAAATATTAATTGAAACACTGACATTTTACTGCCAGTTAGGCTACAAGCTTTTATGAGTTAGTAACAACACTCTTTCTTGAAATACCCAGGAGTCCAGAGCAGAGATTACAGCTGTTCAGAGCTTTTAAAAAATGTTTCAGATTTCTCATGTATATAATCTTAAATTTCTCCTGGGTGACACTGCATTTTGATTCATTGTGTAGATTAAGCAGGTGCCGTAGGAGCTGAGGTGAACATCAGATGGTAGATTCACCAGCTCTGTTGTGTTTTAAAGAAAATAATAATGGAATGCTGCTATAAAAATCACAGAATCACACATGTCAACTAGAATACAGCACTAAGTGTCATATCTGGTCTTTCCTTAACCACCTCCAGGGATGATGATTCCACTACCACCCTGGGCAGCCTATTCCAAGGTCCAACCATTCTTTCTGTGTTGAAATTCCTCCTGATGTACAACCTCCCGATGTACAACCTACAGCTCCCCTAGCCCGCTGTAAGACTGCTGTGTCCTCTTGTCCTGTCACTGGTTGCATGGGAGAAGAGGCTGACTCCCATGTGACTACAGCCTCCTTTCAGACAGTTGTAAAGTGATAAGGTCTCTTGAGCCTCCTCTTCTCCGGGTTAAACAAAGCCAGCTTCCTCACCTGCTCCTCACACGACTAGTGTTCTAGACCAGCTTTGTTTCCTTTCTCTGGACTTGCTCCAGCACCTCAAGTGTCCTTTGTGGACTGAGGAGCTCAGAACTGGACACAGTACTTGGGGTGTGGCCTCACCAGCGGAGTATAGCGCAACTGCTGTGTATAGGGGAAAATGATGTATCTGAGCAAGAAATACCACCTTGGAAACAGACACACTTGCAAATGAGGAGTTTTCTCAGAAACACCTAGCGACGTGAGGGATGGGAAGAGCGTGAAACAATAAATGGTAAATTCCTGGGAGTTTATAAGAGCTGCCAATTAAGGGGCCGGGAAGACAGCAGCCCAAAGCGCCGGGCTTTGGCCAGGCCAGGCTCACCGAGCTCTTCCCTCCCGGGCCGAGCCGAGCCGAGCCGGGCTGTAACACACAGCGCCGCGGGGAGGCGCGGAGCGGTGCCAGGAGGGCGCGCCCGCCCGCCCGCGGAGCCCGGCCCGGCCCCGGCGGAGCGGAGGCGGAAGCCGCGCCGATGAGCTGTGCGCGCTGGGCAGCGGCTGTGCGGAGCCCCGCGCTGGGCCGAGGTAAGAGCGGAGTGGCCCTGCCTCGTCCCCGCCAGGATGTGGGGACGGGGCGCTGCTATCGCCCTGGCCGCACTGGCCGCGGCCCTCTGGCTGCGGAGTGGCGAAGGTACAAACCTCCGAGCGCCGGCCCGGGCGGGAGGCGGGGCCGGGTGGGCGCCGGGCGCTGCCGGAGCCCCGGGCGGTCGGGCCGGTGCGTGCTCCCCACGGGGGAAAGGTCGCCGGGCCGGGCAGCCCCGCCGGGGGCTGGGCCGAGGCGGGAGGGAGGCGGTGGCGGCCTCGCGTGACGCTCCTGCCGGAGAGCAGAGCCAAAGCGAAGGGGCGGCAGCGGGGCCCAGCAGGATGCAGCCCACCCCCGCCTGCCGCGGGGGCCGGCCGGGCCGCTCACCTGCTCCGCGGAGGGACGGCCGGGGGCGGGGGAAGCGCTCGCAGACCCGACCCCCGGCACCGGCGTAGGGTCTGCCGAGGGCAGCGGCTGCCGGCTCCCCGCGGGCCTGCGGGCGGCGCCGGCTGCGGAGCGGCTGTGGTGGCGGCCTGCAGGGGCAGTCTGTGCGCCGCTGCGGGGTGCGGGGGGAGCCCGCCCGGCCCGGCTCGGTGACACGGCGGCCGGGGCGCAGCGATGTCGCTGCCCGCGCTGGCGCGGCGCGGCCCGGCACGGCGGTGCGCGGGGGTGAGGTAGGCGCCGAGCGGAGCTGCAGCGCCCTGTGTGTGTGGGGGGTGTGTGTGTGTGTGTGTAGGGATCGCGCTCCACTGCGGCGGGGAGGGAGGGAGGCAGGCGCACTGTGATGAGCAGAGCCTCTAAGTCCAGGCAGCGCCGTCGTCCTGTCGCTCCCAGCGGAGCCCAGGGCGGGGGAGCGGCAGCGCACGAATGACTGCCTGAGAGGGGGGAGGAGAGCACCGCGGCTCCGCGCCGGGTGCCTGCTTGTTTATTTTTTATTTGTCATCATCGTTTTCGGAGGGGGCGAGTCAAGGGGAAGAGGTTTTTTTCCTTTTTCTTTTTTTTTTGCCACCTCACTACCCCTCTTGTTGCAGGTGCCCGCAGCTCAAAGCGGCGCCTGGAAAGTTTTGTTTGCGGGTTGCGAGCGGCGGCGGCCCGGGATGCGGGTCCCGGGGCCCGGTTCTCCGCCGCTTCCCGCCGCACCGCGGCTGCCGGGGCTGGCGTAGGCGCCCCCTGGGAGAGCCGCGTGCGGGCATTAAACCCCCTCCCTCCTCCCCGCCGCCCTCCTCCGCCCCCTCCGTCCCTCCCTCTCTCCCTCCCTCCCTCCTTCCCTCTCCCCGGTGCGCGGCCATTGCAGTGACCCCGGCCGGCCAAGGATGATTACGAACACGCGGGGCTTCCTGTGGTCGGATCTGGAGACGCGGGCGCTGCTGGAGATCTGGGGCGAGGCGGACGTGCAGTCGGCGCTGGACGGCAACTTTCGGAACAGCCATGTGTACCGGGACGTGGCATGCCGCCTGGCCGAGCTGGGCTTCGAGCGCACCCCCGAGCAGTGCCGCATCCGCATCAAGGGCCTCAAGCGGCAGTACTACCAGGCCCGGGACGGGCTGAAGAAGAACGGGCACGCCCGCAAGATATGCAAGTACTACGACGAGATGGACCGGATCCTCAGCTGCCGGGGGGGGCCCGAGGGCGCCCCCGAGCCGCTGGCCCCGCCGCCCGACGGCGCCCACCCGCCCGCGGGGCCGCTGGCCGCGCCGCCCACGCCGGGCACGCCGCACAACAGCCGCTCGCTGGACGCCGAGCTGGACGAGGACGCCGGGCCGGAGTCCCCCCGGGACAACTTCACCGAGGATTCCGGCGAGTGCTCTTCCTACGCCGACCACCCCATCAAGGTGGAGTGCCCATCCTTCGCCATCCCCGTGCCGCCGGGGGACGGTGAGTACGCTGCGGGCTGTGTCCTCCCCTCAGCCCGCGGGCTCTCGCAGCCCCACTGCCGGCGCTTCTAAGTGGCTTTTTCCTTATCCTGCTGCTCCTGCCCCGTCCTTGGCGCTTCGAAACCCGCCCGTGCTTCCCCCGCTCTTGCACCTTGCGCGTCCCCGTGAACCGGGGAGCGGGCTGCTGCGGGTGCTGCCAGTGCTGCATGCCAGGGAGGGGGAGATGCTGCAGACAGGGACCCCAGTGAGTTTTCATCGGCATTTGTCAATGGGAAACCCATGGAAAACTAGCGCAGAGATTATCGAGACAAAGTGTCAGGTAGCATTGTACAAGAAAATAAGCATCCTTCCCGCTGGCGTGTTTTCCCGTTCCCTACAGACTGAGCGCAGTTTTGCTAATCGGTATTAAAACGATGATGACGATAATACCTGAAAAATCTCCTTATTGTTGCAGCTGGGCCAGAAAGCTACGGGAGAGCTTTTACATAATAAATTGCACGGGTTGTTTCAGAAACACTGTTTCTAACTTTACTGGCTTGCGGGCAGAAGCAGCACTTTGATAAAGCCTGTCCTTTCCCTGAGCGTTCTTTACCCTCCACATTTGTATTGTGTAGCAGCGGGGGAAATGTTGCTTGTTTGTTTTCAATCTAGATTAATGCAGGGTTTTTAATACAAACATGAACCTGTCTTCAGAAGTTGACATGACTTAAGAATCAGCCAATTGGTTGACGTTTAAGCAACCTTCTTTTTACATTTAAACCCCATCAAAGAGTTGTTTACACTAATGTTCTTTTGAAATGCAAATCTAGAATGCCAACAGACTGAAACTCAATTTAGATTAATATAATTATCTGCAGTAGACAAATGAGGATATACTATTTAATAACCTTCACTTAAACCTTTTTAGAAGATGAAAAAGACTCCCATTGTTGAAGTTTAGTACTACAACAATTAAAAAATGGCTCTGTGATTTTTGTGTTACCCTTGCAACTTGGTAGAAGTTTGTGGATTTGCTTTGGTACTCTGAAAGAAGTACTATTTATGTCACATAAATACAGCTTGCATTGAGAAAGTGTAACCTAATGCTTTGTGAGAGGTTAGGTCACCTGTTGTAGGGAGATTTTTTGCTGCTTTCCTCATACAAAATTGTTTTCCATCAGAAAAATAATAGATTCTTTCCTTGCTTTAGGCTTTAAAGAAGTCAGTGCTCCAACTATTACCCCACCTCTCAATCAGCCCAAAAGATCAAAAAAACGCCATACCAATTTGACATTGGATAAAATGATGGAAAAGTTCCTGCAGCAGAGCATGGATACAGACGAGAAGTTTTACAGATTCGAAGAGCAGAGGCTCAAAATTGAGGACAAGCGTCGGGAAGCGGAGCATGCTCGAGAACTCCAGATGTTACAGATGTTGGGACAGATGTTGGCTGGAATTTCTTCTTCGGTATCACAGAGGTCACAGTCTATACCAGCAAGTCCACCTCGGAGAGCGAACCATCGTTCATATGCGGATAACTTTAATTATAATGCTATGACAGCAACACTTTCTCCACCGATAGGTACTTCCTTCTACAGCATAAATAAAAGCTGGGGTACTTTTTAAAACTTCTGTGTGAAAGCACTGGTAGTAAGCAGCTTTTGAAAAATAAAAGCTAATTGGAATTATTTAATACTGTGGTGAAGGTGTTTGTCTGATGTCAAATGCAATTAAATCATTATTCGTACCATTGTACTGATTACTTAATACAGGTACATTAGTTACAACAAATTTTCATGAGCAAAATTATACCTTTGGAACCCTGTAAACCTTGGGTACATTCATGTCTCTGTACAGTGAAGTGAGATGGAGTTGTATATGTAAAAGGCAGGTAGGAGAGTTGCTGGAAGCAATCTGGAAACATGAGTTACTCTGTAGCAGAAATATTGCTGCTGTTCTGCTTGAAGTTACCAAGCATAACCCAGTATATGAAGTTAAGGCTGTGCATGTGTTTTTTCAGGGCTGGGAAAAGAGAGGAGTTTTTCCTACGCTGAAGTAAGTCAGATGTTAAGATCTAGCTTTAAAATAAATTTCTTTACAACAAAATTCTGAATCCTATAAATTAAATATTGTATTCTTGTCGTAGGTGTAATAGAAGATGAAAATACTTGCTTATGTTTTTTTTTTCTACACCAGCTCTATAAATTCTATGGGCATCTGAATTTACTCGAAAGTAAAAGGCAAAGCAGTATCTCAAGAATTGGCACAAACTTCCTTCTGTACCTCATGTGTGGGCCAGAAGCTGATGGTAGCAATCATTATCAAACTTCTTGGGATCTGTGTGCCTGTGGCATTTATCTTTATCATGGTCTCTTTGTACCTGGAGGTAGGCTGCATGGGCAGGAGGAAATCAGGGATATTCCATCAGTGCTGGAAGTAGAGTCAGACTGGAGCTTAGTGACTGTAGCCTGCCATGTGGAAATGCAAAAACTCTTATTCTGTTCTCATTCTGATTTTCACACTGCTTGGAAGGAAAAAAGTGTAGTTTGGAAAGAGGGGGAAAAAAAAGGAAGCAGCCAGCATCAGTGATGAATAATCATCTGGCATGCCAGATCCTAAGGGGCATGTCCTGAGAGGTCCTTTCAGTTGTGTGTTAGTTACTGTTTCCCTGTAAAGTGCAGGCAGGCTGGGTGGCTAGGCCTGTTGAGGGTTTAGGCTGGCAAATCTGGTTGTGTTCCTTGAGTGGATAGCTGGTGTGTAGGATTTCCTGGTGGCAGCAGACTTTTGCAGATAATTTATGGGATATGAATGGATACAGTGTTTCAAATGTTCTCACTTTTAAAATTAAGGAGAACTGGTGTGCTTTAGAAAATCCCATAGGAAATTATTTAAAGTTCTAGACTGGGGTGAAGGTACCAACAAGGCCTTACCATTACTTCTGAAAGTTTTTTCCCGAAAAGCTTAATTATGTGTAGCAACCTGAAACTGAGGTTCAATTTTTCTTGTTGGATTTCATCATATAGGTGTACAGGCATGTTGCACAATGCAAAAATTCATTTTATTTATTTTACTGTAGCGAGAGCAATTCTAGATTCTAATCTTCTAATTGGCAAGGGTGTAAAAAAGTGTTTATGCTAAAATGTGAGCACAGTGCTTCAGGCAACACATCTTTTAAGGAATTAAGATTTAATTTGTTGAGAGCTGAATATGCCATAGTGATTCTGTAGGTAGAGTAGGGCTATATTAAGAATGGCTTTTTGCATAATTCTCTGCTTTCTCTCCGTTTATTATGTAGTGATTTTATATTCACACATGAACAAGAACCAGCAGCAAATAAACACAAGGCCTTCTTAGCAACACTGCAGTTTAAGGGTCCCAAGCTGCATAATATTTTGGTGTGGTTGAAAACCAGCAAGTGTGTGAAGTGTGATTTAAAGAAAATAATCTTTCCTGTTTTCAGAGGAGATGAGGATTTTGTTCTCCTCTGGGTCACTGCAATGCTATTTTGGCCGTAATCCAAAACAGGTTGTGGGTTTTTTCTTTTATTTTCATTCCTTTCTTTTTTTACCCCCCTGTATTTAAGAGCAAAAGATCAGCCAAGAGTATTTATCATTATTGAAGACTAAAGCATACTATTACTGAAGATTAGCATGTTTGGTTTAGATTCTGTGAAATTCAGAGAAAAAGATGTATTTTGCTGATAGCACAAAGACTTGGAATTTTCTTGTTTATTACATTTTTTCCCCTTATTATGCCCAGTACTTCTGGAACAGAAATTTTCTTTTTTTTTTTTCCCTTCTTTTTTCCTCCCCTCTATATTTTGGAGTTGAGGGTTTGGGTTATTGAGTTTTGTACAGCTGAAAATAAGGAATATCATGGGAATTATTTTCTACATAATTATGTTATACATGTGTAGCAGTTCTTGAAAGCTTTTTAGAAGATCTGTAAAAAAGAATGTAAGCATGGCTATGATCTAGGACACTGATATTAGCATTCAAATAAGCCACTCTTCTGAGCAAAGTTTTACAGGTAATGAGGAGCTTTTAAGAACTTGCTCTTTTAGTGTATTTGCTGCAGTTTATAGTTAACATATTGTTGATAGAAGTAGTGATCTTCACATTTTCCCCATGTTAGGTAAATGTTTTGATTCTTTCTAGTTGTAATTGTTGAAGTAACTTTTTCTTCTAAATTTTTGTAGCCTTTGGAAAGAGTAATTTGATACGTAGCCTACTGAGTGTGCAGTTGTTTTAGTATGTGGCTTGACATGTAGCTTTGCATCAGAGATCTGGAGATGTATTATAGCTAAAAATGATCTTTGTGTGATATTTGTGATGTTTGCATCTAGTGTGTTGGATTATAGTTTTGCAGAAAGACTTTCACTATGCTTTGTAACCACCTACCAAAATAACAAAGCAGTGATTCTGCTAAGAGGTGGAAGTCTTTAAGGGGATGCGAAATATAAGGTAGGGTGTACATTTAAAAATTGGTTTCAGTTGCTTTGTGCTTGCTCTGTGGATGTGTTTAGTCCTTACTAAGTGTTCCTATTTCAGTTGAGCTTAATTATGGAACTGATTTCAGGCTGAACTAAGAAGGTATTTCTAGTTACAAAATGTTCATGTAACTATTCTGGGTTGTTGCTTCTTTCTGTACCTGAGCCCTAAATTAGGACTGTGAACAGTCAGTGAGAATATTCTCTTCATCAGACCCTGAATGCATTTTTATAATCATCACCTTCCCTAGTTACTCACTGTTCTAAAGGCCTTTAAGTGACAAAGCATTTGGATTTTAGAAGTATGTCACTTTGTGTATATTTGTGTGATTTTATTAGTGTATATGAGTGCTTAAAAGAAATGCTTGGCAGTAGTTTAAGGAAGAACATTCTTTGAAGTAACACTTATTTTCTTCTTTTCAGTTATAGAGAGGTCTTTTTCACTGCACAGAACACACACTCTGAAGGATATGGAGAATATTTTCCAGCTGGTGCGCAATGTTATCCCTCCTCTCACAGGGAAAAAGCATAAAGGTCAAGATGGTCGTATAGGCATTGTTGGAGGATGTCGAGAGTAAGTTAAATAGAAATTTGATTTTTGCTTCTGATAAAGCTTCAGGATTTCATAACTGCTTGGAGAAGCCATTCAAGCTCACCTTACACTTAAACCACAGTTTTCCAGAGAGCTCTAGGACTCCATCATCATGACCATGCATACTTAGGAAAGGACATGGTACCTTGCAGATGTGTTGCAAAGTTTTTATACTGAATGTTATGGGAACTTAAAATGCTGTTTGTGTCTACCTTCTCTTATCTTTTTTGACCACCAAAAGCTGTTAGTCTTTTCCCATTGCATGGTGAGGTTTTAGAATAAATAGAGTAAGACAGTGGCACATCTGATTTTTTTGCCTTCTTGGGAACTGTGTCTCTTTATTTTCTTATGCTATGTTTTCTTGTGGGCTTTTTGTTTTGATAAATATTGGTGTTTAGTAGATTCTGTCAATGTCTTGCTTTATGTACTGGAGTAATGGAAATATCCCATTTCAGGGGAGAAAAGATGTATTACATAAATCAGTTAAATGCTGTACTGACCTAGAACCAATATTGGTCACAATACTTTGAATGAGCCACTACACCTTCCTTCTTTTCATTTTCCCCTTTTGAAAGAGAGATGACATCTTTCTCCTGTAAGAGAGATCTACTGTTGGACATCTGCTGTTAATAAACATTCCATAAAGAGCAAAAAGGTGCTGCCTTGTAGCTGGGTCAAATAGCCAGGAGTTAGAAGCTAATGGTCATAGGTTCATTCAACCTCTTTGTTGAAGTAAGCACTTTTGGAGGGTGATTGTATTCATATCTCTCTCCTCAGTCTTTATAAAAAGAGAATTTAGAGCAACTGGAATCACACTTCAGGCACTTTAGTTAAGCATCTAAAGCCAGATGGGATTGATCCAGGTCACAGATCCCATATTTAGCTTGCAAACAGTTTTTGGCTCTTGTTTTGTACGTCTCTGAAGTTTTACCTCTGTTACTTGAGAAAATTTTGCTGGTTTATGGCATGATCTGTGTAAATATTTCTATGAAAGATCATTATCTGATCTCATTACTGTGGTTCTTAACACAAGTTTTGTTTCATTTTAGATACACTGGAGCACCATATTTTGCTGCAATTACAGCCCTCAAAGTGGTACGTGTTCTTCTATACAAGTCCAAAATGAACTTTTCATAATTTCTGTTGCCTAGGTGTCTTTTTAAAAATAGCTTTCATTCTGTAGTGCACATGAACTTTGAGCTCTAGAAGGTCTTCTCTTAAGCAAAGAAAATCCTTAGTTCAGAATTTGTAGAAATACATTGTAAATGTGTCATTTACACTGTGTTTCATTTACATGTGTTTCATTCACCATGTTTCCTTTCTCTGTATAAGGTGAAGTTAGAAATATTTTCAAAATTTGACAATTTCAGGGACTTGGATAGGAAATTTCAAGACTTGATGAAATATTTTCTCCAAAAGTGAACAATGAAATAACCTTAGATTATTGTTTAGAGTTATGTTTTTGTGCTATAGTGAGTTCTTTGGAAATTTTTTCTGGACCTGATAACTGTATTGAATGAAACAACTTTCTTTCAAAATTTAAAACTTTTGACTAGTAAAATTTTTATATGTGGTAGGTTTAAAGATTGTGGGTGGAATTCCATGTAATTTCTAATAGCACATTTTATTTGCATTCTAATCTTCAGCAGAAGTATTTTCTAAGATTTTTTTTTCCTAGAAGCATGAACTTCCTTGTTGTATTGACATATCAAATGGCTAAACAGACTACATAAATACAGGGTGATTGTTTAAATGTAAACAAGTCATGCTTACATAATACATCTGATTTTCAGAATGCTATATATAGTGTGTCAGTACTTTCAGCTCATTGTGTCTGTTTTTCTTTTTGAAGATTTCTCTCAATATGTAGGTAACCATCCCAGATATTTCTAACCACTTCTTCTCTCAGGATGCAAACCCTCAAAGATTTGAAACTGAAATGATGTTATTTAACCATGTTATTATAAAATCACAAGGCCACTCAGCTTTCTGTCCACTATTTTGTCTACTATGTGGACAAGTCCAGTGGCAGTACCAAGAGGTTCCTTACTGAGGTCACTTGATTTCAGACCATTACACCTGCACATAACCAGTCAGAGTAGCTTGAAATGTTCAATGTATAGTGGTAAAACAGAGAAGACACTTCCTTGATACTGCGAAGTTTCAGTATGCATGACCAATACAAGATCACTGGTCTGGTCACTCCTTACATAATTTTATGTGTGCTCTGATTTTTTGAGTTGGTAGCAGAAGCTTGAGACTCAACTCTTTAGCTTTAATGTTTATTTAACATAGGGTGTGTTGCCAAAATTGTGCCAGCCTTTTTCATGTATGAATTTTGCCTATTGAGTAAAAATGGTAGGACTAGAAATGTATTCATGGGTCACCATAGCTATATTTTCAAGTGTTACAATAGTATTATGGCTCTCTTAAGTGGTTTTACTCATGTTCATCTGTGGCTTTTGTACATGAGACATTGTAGTCTTTGGTCATCTACAGATGAGAAACATTTCTCAAGTGAATAAAAATTTGAGATTTGTGTTTTCAGTCATCCTGTTAGCAAGAAACAAAAAAAAATTATATTGGAAGTTACGTATAAAAAGAACAGAACATTTCATACTTGTCTATGCCAAAATAGAAGAAACATAATAAAACTTGTTTAAACTACCGAGAGGAAAGTATTCAGTTGAATTATTAGTTGAGTAATCTTTGGAATGATTAAGTTATTACTAAGTATAAATTTGACAATACTGTTTGCAAATTTTCTTTTTTAGGGTGCAGATTTATCCCATGTGTTTTGTACCAAAGATGCAGCAACGGTAATCAAATCATATAGTCCAGAGCTGATTGTTCATCCAGTTCTGTAAGTGACTTACAGTTTGTTTAATCAGCTAGTCAGGCTTACTAGTTTTAATATTTCAGTCTGATAATTGATTCATTTGTGTTATTTATTTTGCTGAGTTACTGGATGGATGAGCTGGAGATCACAGAAACTCCAGGCTTTGTCCTTTCGTTATGACCAGTTGAATATTTAATATGGGACAGTCAACTGTGAATTTCTTTTTATATGACTGTCAAAGTACAAGTTTTAAAAAGCAGAGATCTTTCTTTCTGCTTCTCCCTGACTTGTTCTGTGGTTGTAATGCAATTAGCAGTGAGCAGCAGCAAGATCCAGAGCTAAAAATTGCTACAAGTCAGCATTTTGCAATCTGCATTTGAAAGGCAAATGGAGTGTGTTCTCTTGCTTCTTCAGTATTAATAGTATTTAATAGTAGAGTGTCTGTTTTCCTCTCACTACTGTGTATATAGACGCCTAGGTAAAATTACAAGGCAAGAGAGATGCTAATTCTCCTTTTTCTTCATGAGTATGTTGCTTGAAATACACACCTGTTCTTGGGAATTAATAGATGTTCCAAAATTATATAAAATAAGGGTTTAATTAACAAGAAGAGGAAATTTTAATAAGTGACTGTCCTCTAATTGAGAAAATCAGTGTCGATGTGTGTGTGCTTCTCTGAATTTCTGTTCTGAAATATGTTACTGATTGATGAACTTTCATAGGATAAATTTGTTTCAATTAGGTGTTTTGACTGTTTGCAATGAGCGCTGCAAATTGGAATTAAGATGTGTGCCTTAGGTGTATGCCTGTGAGCTTAGTTCTCACCAGTGCATGTCACAGTCTGTTGGTGTACATAGCAAAGCTGTGATGAGGGTAGGGAAAGCATGATTTAAAAACATGTTTGTCAGATATTGCTGTCAGGAAGGATTTATGACAGTAGGTGTATTTTGGTGTCTGAGAGCAAGAATGTGGTCTTCCTTATGGGGATGTCTGCGTTGGAAGTTGTAAGTTTATTGCATTCTGAAAGTGGGATTCATTCCTGTTGCTGGAGACAGAAGTGCTTAGAAGGAAGGCAGCTAAACAGGGTTGTGTTTTTTGGCTGCTTTTTCCCCCCACTCCCCAAAGGTAGAAGAAACCCATAACTTTATGGATTTCAGACAAAATAAAAATGATGTTTGAAAGCAAGGAGAGATGGGTAGGGGTTTTACCAGTATAACTGCTTATCTCTTCAGTCTAAAAAGCATCTCTTCAGTTCATGTTCTGTCTGATATCATATGATAGCAAATGCAATGGAGAAGCCTAATGGCAATATTAGCATTTAACTTGGGGTGTCTGGATGTGTTTCACTTGAGGTACAGCAGATGGTCATCTTGTATGGTGATGAGTTGACCTTGCCTTGGGAAAAGCTTGGTTTGTGTATGCAATGCTTCTTGATGTCTCATAATGGAAAATGTTAAATAGGAGAAACAGAAGCAGTACAGAGGAAAAGGGAGCTGAAAATAGGGTTAACAGTAAACTTTCTGTTCATGAAGAACCAGATCAGGCCTGCTAAGTAAGAGTGGGATTTTTTTATACACAGATTCTCAGTGTCTTCGGTGCAATTCAGATTTCATTGAAAACTCTGATCTTTCTACCTTCTACAAGAGAAATTCTGATTTTAAACTTCTGCTCTGTCTATGAGTTCCTTCAGACATACACAGTATAGTTAATCTACAGATTTTCATATCCATATATCTATTAAGTCTGTGACTCAGTATTTAATACTTTTATTAAAACTCCGATTAATTTCACACAGACAGCTGGGATAATTGCATGATGCAGTGGATCTGTAAATATTGTTTACGTGACATTCAAAATGAAAAAAAAAACCACAAATATCTGAGCATTCAGATTTTATTTATTAAATTTTCTTGTATTTTTATCTGTTCTGCTTCATTCTCAAACCGGGACAGAGGGAAAGAGAAAAGAGTCTTTTCTGGTTAGAAAGGAAGAAATCTTGATTGACTCTACTGAGCCCAGGTTTTATTGAAATTTACACTAACAGCCTGTTTTTCTTGCAAGGTGCTTTGTGTTCAGTGTCCCAGTGTTCATCTGATCCTTTGTACGTTTGCGTTCCGCAGGCACGGCCGGCTGCTCCTGCCTCGGAGCCTGATCCCTTAAACAGCCTTTGTGCTTCCTGCCGGCCGCGCTTCACGCATGGGGGAACCTCCGGGTAAAACCCACCAGCAGCTATGCCATTGTTTGCTTTTGTGGCTCTCCTCAAAACTCTGCTTTGTTATGATTTCTCCATGACCCTTCAGAGTAACTAGGTAGCTGTTGTGCCACTCTGTTATTATGCTAATCATAATTATGGCCCCGTGTGCTCAACTCCCTCTTTGAGCAGCTTGGCACTTTGCCAGGGTTCAGCTGCCATTTTGTACTGCTGGGAGTCTGACATTTTATCGTCTTAGCTGCCCCTGCTTTCTCTACTGCCTTCACCTCACAGGGGATCACCTCAAGGGAAGAAAATGCTCTTTTCTTGCCCTCTCTGGGTGCTTGGGCTCTTTGGGCTCATTAGAGCTGCTGTTGTGGATCTTTGCCAGCATGACTGGTGAAGGCATGGGAGAATTAGAAGTTGGACTGGGGCGTTTCAGGTCTTTGGCAGCTGTCTGTCACTTGAAGGATGCAGAGAATGGTATGTGAGAATGATTGAGCAGGATTGCAGAAGGAGGGTTATGAAAATGAACATCCATCTTGCAGCATTGCCAAGGCAATTCCACATGATCTCAGATGCAGTCCATCCCAGGAATCCTTTTGGTGTGACATTCCGTTTTGGGGACACCCATAGTGCCGCTTTCTGTGGTTTTTGTTTCTTGACTTCATTCCCTGTAAGTGAATGTGAGAGCTGGGACTGCATGCCTGGGATCTGGAAAAATGAAACTTCAGCACCTGGCTCTGTGTCCTCACTACCTGAGCAG
This sequence comes from Melozone crissalis, assembly GCF_028551555.1. Taxonomy (NCBI): domain Eukaryota; kingdom Metazoa; phylum Chordata; class Aves; order Passeriformes; family Passerellidae; genus Melozone; species Melozone crissalis. The sequence continues at coordinate 50,979,842 of NW_026535791.1, read as the reverse complement.
AATAAGGAAAGCAGGATGTCTAGGGGCTGTGAATAGTCAGTATTATCAATGGTAACTTTTCCTTTTTATTCAGGGATTCTGTCAAATGCATTATGGCCCCTTCCATAAGGATGTGGTTATTCAAAAACTGACCAGCTAACCAGTTCAATATTGATGTCCAACTAACATTCATATTGATGTCCAACTTCTTGCTTTCCTGTGGAGAAGCAAAAAATGCGTATTGCAGAAGCTGGGGTCTTTGAATAATGGAATATACCCAGTCTTTGTGACATCTGCTCTCCTTGGTCTTGTCACTGCTACCTCAGGTTTGTGCTGCACTTTCCTGTTCTGTCAGCTAATGTGCTCCTACTGTAAATGCTTCACAAATACAGGCAAGATAAAACCTAGCTTTGGCATTTTATTAAGCTTTATTGCAGGTGTTCTCTGTGTGGATTTTTGCTGTAGATGTGTGCACACTTCCTTCATGCATTTCTAGAGAAGAGTTTTCAGCAGCTTTTTTATATTTGCCATGGTGGTGGCCTGGCTCAGATCAGGCTGAATAGACTTCTTGGATACCTGTGTTGGGTTACCTTGTCTTGTCCTGGTAGGCAAGTGATCACAGAGCTGAATGAGCTGTAGGAACCCAGGTGGCTGTATGTTGAAAGAAGAGAGAATAACTTATTGTGCTATTTTCCCCTTTTGCCGGGACTTTTCATAATTGTACAGGGATTTTCTTCTCTGTAGGCCAGAAAAGAGCCAGATAATACTGAGTAGCCCCCTTGTAAGCTGGTCATCAGACAGTTTGTAAAGTCAACAATCAATATACTCCTTGATCTCCAGGGTTTTATCAGAGAAGTAGAATGAGGTCATTGATTTCTTGTGGTGCCAAAGAAGTGACGTAATTCTACATTATCCACCAAAAAAGCCACCCTTGAACAAGGCATGGATTTAGAGCTAAAACCTTCCTCTTAGCTGGTTATATCTCTGGGTTTGTGTGGACTAGGAAAGATTGTCAGAATTACTTCAAGTCTTACAGTTGATTGCAGAGTTCAGGTTTTGGGTTGCATTTTGGAAAAGATTATTCATTTGAGTTTGAAATAAGAATAATTGGGAAAAAAATACTTCTGAGGCTGGACTGTTTGTTGAGGGCAGCTATCTTTAATGAAGAAACTCAGTGAAGATCAGGGTTTCTGGAACATATTTTACCTAGTTTTATTGAATTTTTCTATGTTTTGAGCATTTGAAAAAATCATGAAAGTGAATCATGGCTAGTTGAGGCCCTGATAAGTTACTTGAGCACTCTGAACCAGTGCCAAATCTCTTATAGAAAGCCCAGCAATAATCTTAATATTTTTGGTCTCCTGTAATTTCTTATGTTAAGAAGAAATTACAGGAGACCAAAATAAGAGGAGATGCAAAAGCATTGATGCAGTGTAGAAGGATGCTCATACCTTCTAGCTGTAGGATAGCTATTAAAGATAGCTATTAAACACTACTTTGGTGTAATGCTGGCACTGACCTCACTTTTGGATCAGCTGCTGGAAGAAGTGCAGAGTTATTGTCACCAGGGAAAGTCAGGGAATAATCGGACGCCTCCAACAATCAAAATGATGTCTCACAAGTGACTTGGCTGCTGGGTCACCTGCAGCAAAGATGAGGGAAGATATAAACTTTGTGATCATTCTTCCAAAGCCTCATTTAGACATCAGCCTGGCTAGGAATCACATGAGAAAGTCCAGGTTTTTTTCTTAAGTACTTAGGGGGAGATAAAGGTCAATTTGTATGTGCAGACTTAGAGAATTTATATATTTAAACTCTTTCTTGTTCTGTCATGGAATGCTGTGGCCAAAACTTGCTTATGGACTTGTTTCCTGTGTCCAGCCTCCTTGGCAAAAAACTGCTCCTTCTTTGCTGTGTGTTGCAGAGTGAATAAAAGCAGGGAGGTGTATTCACCCTGTGCTATAGTGCCTTTCCTTCCTGTAGTTGCAGAGATCCCCTGTGATTCCAGCAGAGGTTTTGTCACCTCCTCAAAGTGTGAGAAGTAGCCAAAGATTTTTAGCATTGCTGCAGGGAGTGCTGCTGTCCTTGCTGCTTTCTGATATGTCAGAAGGAGATGTACTCCAGTTTGATCTGGCCAAATTTATCTTCCTGAATACTTGCCATACTGCTGTGGTTTGAAACTGGGATCAAATTTCTTTGGTGTTCAGTCTTTCTTGAGTTTGAGTGAAGGCAGGCGTCCCTGGGGTTTGTTTTTGAAGGTTTTAGGATTCCCCCCTTTTTTTTGTCCCTGTATGACAATAAGAAAAGCAGATATTTAGGTTGAGACCTGTCCTGTCTTCTCATGTGTTCACAGCTGACTGGAAGTACTCTAACCTTCTGGGAATTCAACTATTATCTGTGCCTTAAGGGCTGAATGCAAGGGCTACCAATGTGATAAAAGCTTGTCACTTTATTTACTGGTTTTAACAATTAAAAATAAAGGGGCATTATTTTTCTAGGGACATTTAAAAATGTGTTCCTTTCAGAGGGAGATTACACTGTCATCTTCATTCTATGGCTTTTAAAGTCACAAATTTGGTTGACTGCTGTCCATTTGAAAAAAATGAGCCAGATTGTATTTATCAGTTCAGTTTGCAGGAAGCATAATGGTTCAAGACCACTTCCATGAGCTCTGAAAATAGGAGGTCAAGGCATTTGATTATCATTATGCTTTTGGAGAGGATTGTCATAATACACATGGTAATGTGGTTGAGATCAAAGCAGACTACAACTGCTTTATGTATTTGTATATATCTAAATGCAGGTCATAAAATGATTGTGTTGGTAGCTGTGGTATCTTTACAAGGCTAGATAAGGTTGATGTTCAGCGCTGTAGTCATGTCTGGGTGAGAAATCTCAGAAAACAGAGTCAGGCAACAGCTTCTTCTCCTTTGGGGCTCTCTCACAGGATGCAAGAGGCTCAGCTCTGCTCAAGAGAGGTGATCCCATTTGTGTAGTGCATTTGGGTTAGCTCCAATGCCTCTAGTGTGTGACCACCCAATTCCTAATGTAGCAGAACATCTGATACTCGAGTGAGAGTCTGGTGTCCAAGCAGCAGCTATGGAAAACACTTACAGTCATTGGCATTATGAAAAAAATCCCAAAACAACAATGTGCTCAATGTGGCATTTTTTTTTCTAAATGTTCACCTCAGTAGGTCATTCATGCTTTTACTGCCTTGAAGGTAGAATAGGGAGCAAGACTCTGGTATCTGCACATTAAGAGCAGTTCCTTCCTATGAACTTGTGATACCCCTGCTTCTCCTGGATAATGGGTTACTGTTCTTGCTGCTGCTAATAAAAGCTTACCAGGTTCCCTTCTGGTGTCTAAATTAACTTACTCAATGTCTGGAAAAGAAGACTTGATTTGAATAGAATTCAATCCCTCTCTCATTAAGGTCTTTATTTCTCTTTTATTTTTTTCCCTCTTATTTAATCAAATTGTAGCTGGAAAATATGTATTGTCTATCCAGTGTTTACAGATTGTACACAATTTAGATATTTAAACAGTCTGTTAGGTGAAAATGATCCTTTTGTCTTCTAAACATTTTGGGGGGGCATTTTAATATGCTAATCTTAATTTAATACATGTATCTTCTTTTGTTCTCTAATTGCATCCAGACAGCTTCATGCCAGTGTGTTGTCTCTGCAATTGGCTCTACCTGACTGAGGTGCTTGGTGAGAAACACAAGAGCTTCTCTAGAAGAAGCTATTATTTCCAGTTCTGGTCATGGGACTGAAAGAGGCTCCCTGAAGTCCTTGGGCTTCTGGAGATTTGTACGAGAGAGATGATTTAAACGTTGGCAAATACAGCCACTCTTAGAATAGAGAATTTGTTTAATTTTATGCTGAACATTTTTTGCATTGTTTGAGTTTGCTTTTCATTCCTTTGACCCATCCTTTCCCGGATAATTTCACTCCCTATCTTATTTTCCCAATGACAACCTCACCCAAGGTTTACCATAATTGGTAACATTAATTACCACAATTGGTAACCATAATTAATTTTCTGAGAGAATTACTTCAGTTCTAGAGCTACACATTGTGTCCCATCTTTGGCTCTTTTGATATGTTGTATGACATGAACGTTCCATGTGTTAGCAGGTCTAACATTTGATTCACATTAACTGTAATTACCTGCAGTGTTTGGACAAGCAAAACTGAAACTCTTTCATCCTCAGATCAGAAATTTTCCCATCTTTGAAGATAAATCTGTAGGTTTGCTATGAAACTGCCCCCTTAGCGTGGCTTTGTCTGAGTTTGCATAAACAGGCTTGTGCAGTGATACATCTTAATGCATTTGGAGTTGCCCCAGTCATACCAAGTGTGTACAGATAACAAGCAGGATTTGAATAATGTCCTTTCCAGTGAGGAGCCATATAGTCAATCGGGTGACAGCAGTCTTGCTTTTGCCCCGTGTTCTCCTCTAGCAGGAGGTCCCACTGATTGGCATTTTCTGGTGTCCAAACCACATCTCTGATTGCTGAGGAGGTACCAGCTCTGCCCAAAACCCAGGTGAAGAGCTGCAGTCCTGCTGCCTCCTGTTTGTGCTGTCATTCATGCTTATCTACTATTTCTGTAGCTCCTGGTTATACCCTTGCTGACTTTGCTTCACATTTTCTTGTTTCCATGTAAAATTTGACAAGGCTGCACCTTATCTCTTGTTCCTTTCCCTCCTCCAGAAAGCAGTGACAGAAACTGTCATTCATCCTGAATGGGGAAAGCTGCTGTGTTTAGAGCTTTCTGTGATTATTTAAAGCTGTTGCTTGGTGGCTTTTGATCATTTGGTAAAAGCCAGTCTTTGAATAAAATGTAGCATAGAACAAAATTTTATTTTTTCAGAGAGTTGGGGATGGGAGTGGTGTTTCAGGTCCTTGCTGTCAAGTGTCCCCCCACTCTGGGCAGTGACCAACCTAGAGCAGACTTCCAAGCAGATGGCACCTGTCAGATATCTGTTACAAACAGCCCTAGAAGGTGCTTAGGAACTGTGGGTGATTTTAGGGCAGTACCCACCATCTTTGGTGTTTGGTGGGGATTTCTTGTTTGTTTTTTTGTTTTTTTTTTTTTTTTCTGTAGATGAAGATCTACAGAACTGTGTTTTAGGACAATTTTCATTGTGCCATAGTGAAATATAGAAGAGTTCTGAAGATAAGTTAAGCTTATAAAAGCTTAACTTAGTTCTTCTTTCTTTATTAGCTCTTCCCCTCAAGGCTGCCCCTAATGGCTTCTCCCAGTCTGTACTCGTATCTAGAATTGACCCAATCCAAGTGCAGCACCTTGCACTCCTTGAACTTCATGAGGTTAATGTGGCAAAAGTTACCTAAGGCTACTAATAATTTATAAAGAAAATTTGTCCTCACCATTTTAGAGACTCAGTGATGTTTAATTTGAAGAATCCTTGTCTATTTTGCCAGGGAAAGTACTTTCCTCAATATATTTTGTAAGCAGAGAAAAGAGGAAAAAGATAAACATGCAAGATACTGAGCACCATACCTTGCTCTTGTCTACCCAGCAGCTTCAGGGACAGCAGAGGATAAAGGTGCTGTGTCTGCCTTCCCAAGAGATCATCAGTCATCTCAGCCTCTCCTTTACAGCCAAGGAAAGCTGATCAGACCCCATCTCTGGTGTCCTTTTCCTTCGTGTGCCTCCATGTAACCCCCTCTGTCTGCTTGATCTGACCAATGGACAATTTGTGAAGTTGATTCTGTGATTGCTGTCATTAGCTTTAGACTCTTCCTTACCTGTGCAGCTTCACAGATATGACACAAATTACAGAAGCGCCTTCAGTTTTTCTTATTAGCTATTCTGTTGTCTTGCAGTTGTCATTTATGTGTTTACCCTGTGATAGTTCTTTAATGTGTGCAGGCAGAGGTTTATTGGCTGCTTTGCAGACAAGCTAAGGTTTTGAGGAAGTGTTTGGGGCTTGATTGAACAACAGAGAGTTGTAATAATCTAGATTTTCATCAGAATGGCATCCGATAACATGTCACATAACACCTAGTGATTGGCTGGAAGTAGCTGTTGGAGATCTGTCCCTTCCCTATATATTCCCTGATGTGCTTTGTCACTAGAATCTTTTTTTGCACACATCTGCACAATGGTACTGCAGTTCACTCTCCATGTTTACAGGTATTACTGCTAGGATTCAGCTTCCCAGTTATTCCTATTTTGTATGTTCATGGTGCAGAGTTTGTATTTTTATATTAGGGGAAAGCCAGACTAGTTCCCAAAGTCTTACCCTATCACCTTCAAAAAAACTTGCTTTATTTTGGAAAATCCCAGATTTTTATTTAATCAAAGTTTGTCTTAAAGATTTTTACTCTCTTCTCAGAAATTGAAATATTGTTTTCTCCTGGCCTTAAGAGATTTTCTTGCTTCTCTTTATATTATTAGTAGCTTTGTGCTTTAGATTGGGGGTCCTGCATTTGTGATACCTCCTTTGGAAAAAAATCAATTTGGATATCATATGGCTCTGCACCTCTAAAGGCAATAGTGATTCCTGCTCACTTGATTAATTTCTGTCAAAGCTTGAAGATCACATCTCTTTTGATAAAGGGGAAGTCTTCTCCATACCTCTTATCTTTCTAGAGAGATGTTTGGGTTTTTTAAAGTACAACGCTAATTTCAGTTGTTGTTTCAATGTCTTGGGCAGTGGAGGTGATTAAGTAAAAGGAGATATTTGAGATCAGTTTGGTAGCCAGGCAGAGAAATTGGCATGATGTGACAAAGGAGGTTCACTCTGTTCTCTGTGTGAGTGTAGTGCACCGAGAGCAGCTGAGGACCTGACATGGCATTCTGTCCTGGTGCCTCCAAAGTAGCTTTTCCCAAAGACATTTGTGTCTGGTATTGATCCACAGGGAAACAAGAACATGCATTGACTTTTTCTGTGATGATAAACTAAATACTGCCAAGAAATATTTATTCCTCAGTACCCAGGCACAATTATCTGTACAGGCTAATTATCCAGATGATCCTTACCAAGGATTTTGGCCCGTGCCAGCTAGCCTCTCCCAGCCACTTTTTCCACTGATGAGGAATTATCATGGTGCAGGAACTGTGCCTGACAGGCAGGTTGAGCTTTGTTTTGAAGCTGAGAGTGCAGAGGCCATCTGATCTTAGAGTCAGAGAGCTTTTCTGGGTGTGTTCAAACATCGTGTGTAAACTGTAGCTGGTAAGAGCTAGAGGAATTTCTGCCTTTGTGCTAAATCCCATGGTCGGGAACATTCAAGGTTTACACCTGCCTGAAGAAAGCTGCTTGTTGGTCATTTGCACCCTATCAGCTTTAAAATGCTGCTGGTTTGATGTACATGTGTGGACATAATCTGTAGATAACACAACAGCCCTTCCACTTCCAGAGCAGCTGCAGGAGCAGGATATTGCTACAGTGTCCGTAGCTGTGTAGCACAGCTGTTGTGAACATCCAGTGTCCTGAAATGAAGCTGGCATGGTGCTGTTGTGAGACAGTATTTTTCTGCTTTCTTGATGAAAATTCAAAATCCACCAGTTATTTACAGCATGATTTTATAGCTCATTTTGCAATGTAGTAGTCATTATCACCATTTTTAATCTCTTGACCCTTCACATCTTGGATTGCTTCTTGATGTGACATTGCAAAGGAGTTGAACATAATGTTTGTAAGATGCTTGGAAGATGACAAGCTCCACAGTAGGTTTTATTATTACCAGAGGCAAAGTGTGCAGGAGTGGCTTAATGTTGGACTGTTTATTTCCCAAGAGATGGCTTTGTTTTGAAAAGTGCGTATTATCAATTGACTGTTAGACAAAACTATCTTATTTCAGTCCTGAATATAAATAAATTGACAAACTTTTTTATGGTTAGATTATTTGCTTAAGATATTTGTAGAAGAGCAGAGCATTTGTAACACTACCTGTGGCTCTATTCTTAGCTTATGTTTAATGAAGCTTTTTTTTAATGTATTTGGCTTCTACTATCCAAAGGTATATTGAGTCCAGACATCCTTGCATACCTAGAAGTTGCAGTGTTCCTACAACTACATGGTGTATGTATATTGAGATATGTATTGCTCTTCAAAGATAAAAGAAGTTCAGTATGTGAACAAAGAAAAGTGGTCTGCATTCAGAAATTATGTTGTTTTATTAGAGTTTGGTTTGCAGGCTGTTTTTCACATGTTCAACCTACCACATATTAAAGATCTGTCTTTTTTTTTAAATAGTGCTTTAGCTATTTCTTCAATAATTTTTATTTTCATCTTCTATCTACATCATAAACTGATATGTGATGGTCCAGAGATAAACAAAAATAAAAGTGAGCTGTTTAACAGTTCTCAAGCTGGTTTCCATGCGAGGTAAAGGAGGAGGAGGAGGAGGGAGCTGCAGTGCTGAAATGGAAGAAGTTCAGCCTGCGGGAACAGGGACTGCTCCAGGGACAGCGATGTCCTGCTGTCCACTGTGCCCCTTGCCCTTGCAGGGCCCTCACTCGCACCCAGCAGCCCTGTTTTGACTTTGACGGAGCTGTGTTGTGGTGTCAGCACAGGCGCCTCTGGGCTCCCTGAGGCAGCTCCTGTCGGCAGAGGGGTCTCTGGGCTGCGGCCAGGCTCCGCATCCCTGCGCCCTTGACGGGATGCCTCGCTCCCTGCAGCTGCAAAAGCTTTGGGCTGCTGCCTGGCACTTGCAGAAATCATTGTGGAATTTGCTGATTCTGCCAGACACAACCTAAACACTTGTTCCTGAGTGCTGTGTCCCATCAGGACAGCTGTTGGTTATGAAAAACATGCAGTGGCTTTCATCTGTAATAATACAGCTTTGTTGGAGTATTGCAAGCTTACAATAATCTGAGCAATACTGTGAGGCAGTACCCCCTTGCTCAGCCCACAGGGAGCTTTATTCCCCCATGCTTCAGTTAGGATGTTCATTTATTGTTGTCACTAATGTCAGAGATGGGGGGGAGGGAGGCTAAATTTTCCCTCCATACTGTCAGTAAGGATTAACTGCAAATGCTGGGCAGTGCTTTCAAAATATTCTGACCTATTTACACAACAAAACTGATCAGAACAAAATAAACGGTTCTGGTCAGTGGCTGAATGCTGTATTGTGGCAGCTATATTTGGCAGTGAATTTTCTCATCATTTTTCCAATGCAGACAAAAACCAGAATGCCATAGAAATTTTAAGCATTACAAGCAGATAATGCCCATACTGAATAGCTTGTTTCTCCTGTTGCCTTTTGGGGAAAGGGGACAATTTGGCTGTAATTCAGTTGGAACAAATTCTTATGAAGCAACTGACAAAAAAGCATATGAGTACATTTATCATTCTGCCATTTGGGGTGATAAACAATTGCATCATTTCCAGCAAGCTGCAATATATACCTGGGAGATGGTGGATCTCTCTCCAAGGTATAACCTCTGCAAAGAACCATTAAATAGGGAATTGTGAGACTCTAAAAATTGGTTTCCTGCTTAGATTTTATTTTTTTTATTTTGTAAGAGCTGTAGTGGATACTTGCAGTTACTTCCTCATTTTTATGTGGTATCCCCTAAAGAATGAATTGAGAGAAATTTTTAATTTTAGCTATTTGGAAAACCATTCTGTATTTTCTGGGTCACAGATTCCTGGTAGTTTGGAGGATAAAATTGCCTGACACTCGAGATAGGAAATACTTCATACTAAAATGAAGCCTTTTTAAACTTAATTTTTTTTTCCGCTCTTCCTTGTAGTGATAGTCCCAATGCTGTCCATGAGGTGGAAAAGTGGTTACCACGGCTGCACTCGGTTGTCATAGGACCTGGCTTAGGCAGAGATGAAGTTCTGCTTGAGAATGCTAAGGTAATGTGCATATTGATGTTTTATCCTGTGTCTTCATGTTGATTTGCATTAACCATTCCTATATTTTGCATCATTACACAAATATTCCTTTTCTGGTTGCTAAATATCAAATTTAATAAAATATTGTTGACTGGCAATTACAGTTTCTATCCATGGTCTTCATTGTTAAACTGTAACCTTCAGTCTGAATTTTAGGCAACGGTATGGTTGTTCTGGTTTGCTTTTGTATAGCTTGTCAAAGTCACTAATTAAGAAATAGGTGTTGGCATATCTAGATAAAAGGCTCTGTGTTTTCTTAGGTGCAAAGCACCAGTACTGTAAGTGCATAAATATGGATTTGAGTTCATAATTTTTGACAGCTCATATCAGATGCACCAAAGAACAGGGACTGTGTCCTCTTGCAATAAGAAATAATACTCTGTAAAATGTTGCAGATTTCTACTGTGGATAAAGAGATAATCCTATTTTCTGTCAAGCCTTAGTGGAGAGCTGAAATGGGAGATTAGATAGTCTTTTACTTTAGATAATACATACTTAGACCATCTTCCCAATGATGTTGTGTATTATTGGCAACACATCTTTGTGTGTTGGAAGTGTGTCTTTCAGTCTAATGTCAATCTAATTTTGTACAATTTAATTTTTTTTTCTGACTTGAATTACTGAATTAATCAGTGGCACTAACAAGTGGAATTAATATAATTTAAATAAATGTTGACAGTTACACAGTGAAATCACAAAACAGAGCAGGCAAGAGACTGGAGACCACGCTATCCAAGTGTTTAGAATACCTTGAACAAACTACCTATGAATGGTAGTTTTGCTAGGACTTTGTTAGAGAAAGTTGCTATTGGAGTTTCTTGCTTCGTTAACTTTTTTTGGAAGGAAAATGTATATATTATGGTACAGAAGTCAAAATTAATAATGATTAGAAAATAAAATAAATTTATTACAGCTGATGAAGAAATGAAATTGTATTGCAAGTGAAAAATTTAAACAGGTTTTATTATTTTTTGAAAACATAATTTTCAGAATTTGTTAACAGAAAAAATATCCAAAGCAATTATTTTTTTTTTTTCTTGGCTAAAAAAAAATAAGTTTGATGGGGTTTTTTTCTTAAAGGAAAACAACTTTAAACAAAAGAAAATAAGAATTCATTCAGAATATCTAAGATAAACATCTTTTATATCAGAATTCCATCCAGGGTTTACATGCTTGTCTGTACTACAGAAGTATCTGGAAGATTTCTTGATTGCATTTTTTTCCTCATTGCTAAAAATAATATTGCTTTCCTAGTGAATTACAAGCATACTTTTACTTCAGTCTGGCTGTCCTGTGAAAGCCAGCTTAGAGTTAAAGAAACAAACCCAGTCAGTGAAGACAAGGCATTTGGAAGTTGCTTCGTGCTAAAATCTCAGGGCACATTCATATGAGCTGTGGATCTGGCCTTAGTAATTTCAAGTCACATTAAAGCTCAGGTTCTTTGTCTGCACTGTAGTTGTGTAAGTGTTCATTAGTTACCCAGTGCTGAGATTTTTAACGTGCCACTGGGGGCAAGTGAACCCTGGCTGCTGTCTGAGGGACAGTGCTGCTTCTCTGTGCCCAGGGAAAGCTGAGTCTCCCTCCTGCTTCAACAGTGGATTTTAAGTGTCAAGAAAAAAAAAAACACCCAAGAGATGATAGCGTTACTATTTTAAACTTTTATAGGAGGCTGGCTTGCTATAAAGTTTTCTGGTTTCCCCTTAAGCTAACTGTGGCACGTATGAACACCAGGCTGGGAGGTAGGTGAGTGTCTGCTTTCTGGTCAGGGTTTTGTATCAGAATGCCTGTGATGGTGAGGTAGAGCTTCCCCTCTGCCTCCTCCTGTCCCATTAAGGTGCTGAGGCATCGTGTTCTGGCATCTCTCTAAAGCTGTTTTTATGTCAGTTCTTGTCAGTATTGTGCCAGCACATTTCCAATTAATGTGCTTCTCCAAACAGTCATGTGTTTGGGCTGCTTCTCTCTTCTGAGCATTGAGAAATTAAGAAATTAATTACTAGTGCTGTAACCTTCAATTTCTGGTATATGGCCAAGAGACGGTGTTTTGTTGTGGAATAGCTTGAGTGCTTGTTGACCAGATGGTGCATCATCTCCAGATCAAAGAATGCTTTGCTTCCTCAGCATCTTTAGTGTGTCACCTGCCTCCCTCATTCTTAGCGCCCGCACTGCTCACTGTGGCATTTGAGCTCCTTTCAACAGTCTGATTTAAAGAAACCCACCTTGTGATCAGTTTCCTTTGATTTTTTCTCCTTGAGCACTATGATAGTCTCTGAATACATATTTACTGTCTTCCTGCAATTTTGTGGGTTTGGCTGTCATTCCATTTACAAGTCCTGTTACAAGAAGCTGCTCTTCAAGTTAGATCCTCCTTTTATAAGCCACTTGTGTGGGTCTGTGCCAGAACTCTCACATGCTGTTACTCAGTTGCTTGGAGCTGATGCTGTCAGAGCTTTCTAGCCATGGGTTTGTGAGACCAGGAGCTGCAGCTTCAGAAAATTCCCCTAAAGAAAGCATTTGTTGTGTCCTGATAGCTGTACACCTGGATCCCTTGCAGATGTGGCAATTCTAGTCTCAGGCTGGTTAGACCTTCCAATTCCAAAGGAAATAAGCAGCTTCTCTTCAAGAGAAAAAACACATTTCTGCTCCACTTCTCAGCTCTGGAGTATGCAGATTGAAGCGTTTCTGCTCCCCATATTACTTCAAGCTTTTGAAATGCTGTTATCACATCCAGTGTGGAAGTTGGCCATGATGTCAGCTTTCTTGTTGGGAACATCAGGCCGTCTGTTTATTCCTTTCAGTGTCCGTGACTGATTCTGGCCAGAGATACCAGTATGTTATGTCCCTGAGTTCAGCTCAGCTGGAGTGCTGCTGCTGGTGGTTTAGCCTGTTGAGAAAGAGAACCCATTTAGCTGCTATGTGTAAGCAAGGCCAAGATCCCAATGACTGTCCTCTGCTTAGAAGCAGCATATTTCCAAAGCTGTTGGATATTCTCCTTTTTTTCCCACAGCATCAGTGTTATGTCCCTATCATATCTACCAATCACAATTTACTTCATTCAGCTGTTGCATGTATGTTTTGCACTTCTGGCTTTACTCTGATCTGATTTTCCTTCTAGGAGAAGCTTGGAAGTAGGGAAATTTCTGCCTGTACCATCAAGAGCTGTTCCTTGGGTGTGTGAGAGAACCAGGTTCCTCTGCTGCAGGGTGCAGATGAGAGCAGCTTCCGAGAGGACTTAGTTAAAAATAATGTTCCTTGCACAGCCTTGTGGGAGAGCCGGAGAGCTGCCTGATGCTCCAGGATGTTCTGCATTCTGCTGCCACCTAGCAGTTAGGCAGTTACAGGCTGAGCTATGCCCTTCATCAGTTTCCATCTCTTGTTGTCTCCTTTCCCCTGTTCCTTCTGGCTTTGGGGCCAAAGGGACTGATATAGGATTGCTGCTGGAATAGCAGTTGCTATAGGGATCAATAGACAAGCATTCATCCTGTAGGATGAATAAAGAGCCATTATGAAGAGCCCTCTCCTTAACTGAACTCTTCCGTGTTGGAATCTTCCTTGCTTGTAACTGAGTTCCTTGCCTCTCTCCTTGAAGTGGCAGCACCAAGTCCTAGACCCTGGTCTTCCAGCCTTCCTGTGTCTTGCTTGAAGTCAGAATGCAGTTTTCAGCAGAGCATGCTTGCTTTCCTGCTGTAGGAGAGAGGTAATGATTAATGGCAAGAACAGCTCTGTGTAATTCACATTACATGATGAAATTGACTGGGTTCTCAAACCATATGCTTGTTCCTCTTGCTCAGTTCTCAGTCTTTGTTTTAGCTTCCAGAACATGTCAGGACTACCAGCCTGGCTTTTCTTTTGGCTGAGGCCCTGCCTAGCTGCCATTTGTGCCTATTGCTGTTGCTGTTTTTCTTTCCTCAGCCCCCTTGCCCTGCAGTGCTTCCTTCAACCAGTCATTTGCCCTTAAAGATCTCTGCTGTCTCTTGGGATATAAATTTCAGAATCTCATTTTCCACCCCTTGTGACATCATCTTAGAGTGCTAAAATGTCTTGGCTGTAGTAACGTACGTGGTGAGAGAGGTTTGGGCTCTTGTCACAGATCATCTCCATCAGGTGTGCCCAGAGAGAACCCATTTGAAATTTTCGGATGGGTGGACTCTCAGTTCCACCTTGACTGAGGGATCAGCCTTTCTGTATTTGGTTGGTTGGATTATTTTCCCCCTTTCAAGCCTCGTGCATTCAAGATTTAGGCAACACTTCACAGCCCTAATAAATTGTGAGAATGGGACCAGGTGCCTCACTACACTATCTGCACTGCTTTTCTGCAAGATCAAGAGCACTGCAGAATACAGGGCCACCTGATGTTATCATATAGGTCAATTAGAGTTGAATCTGACACTGTGGGCCTTGAAAAGGATTTTCCTTTTGTTATCTAAGTAGCCCTCTCATTTCTGTTTGTACCACAGGTGTAAGGACACCTGGGAAGTGTCCCAGGTGAATGTTGCAGGTGACAGATTAGTAGTATTGCCTGTGGAAAAAAATTCACACTATCCCACACAGTGATTAATTTTCTACCACCATGTACAAATATGAACCAAGAGAATGTATTATTGTTTGGAATCACTGCTCATGGCAACTCAAATTAGCAGAATTATTTTCCAGAAACTTCATTCCTTAGCCTGTGTCATGCATTTGCTTCCTCCCTGTTTTTATACCCTTTGTAGTTCTTGCTGTGGGGATTCAGCAGTTCACCAGGAACTGAAGTAGCAGCAAGGATATGCCTCTTTCTCTTCTCAGCCCTCAGCTAGGGGCAGGTGAGGTAGCTGGAACCTTGTGTTTGGGGTACTGCAAGGGCAAAACCCAGTGGGATGTGTGTGCTGTCAGCCTTCACCCAAGGCCCAGCATTGATGCACAGATCACAAAAAGAATCCAGTGAAAAACTGATCTTCAGCTAGCCAAGCTTCATTGCTGTCAAAAGGCAGTTCTGATGATACTCAGAATTTGTGGATGTTGTCACCTAAGGTGGGGCAGGTGCTGGGTTAGGATGCAGGTCTTTGTGATGGTGTTACTGCTGTGGGTGAAGCTTGGGAACACCAGCTCAAGGCAGACATGCCCTCTTGGTTATGCCAAGAAACTACTGCTGCTTGTGCTAAGAACTATTAGTATTCTGTGGCTTCCTCAGAGATGTCTTGATTAGAAAAATAGTGTTTGAATATATGCAAACAGTACCTTAAATACAGGTTTATGCAGCTTGCAAACAGAATTTATTTCTAATATGTGTTATGGATCTTGATGAAAGTCATTCACAGTGAAGTGGGATATTTATTTACTTTCTGCATGTAGGCTTATATTGTTATTTAATTTGATTTTGATACTCAAAAGCATTTCTAAGCAAAACACTGGTATTGGATGTCTTTTCAACTCTTTCTGAGCTCATTCAGCTAGAAACCCTAAAAAGAAATTGGCAGTGATAAATTCAGTTCATTAAGTTCATTTTAAGCATGACAAGTTCATTTTATGTTTATTTAAGACAAAGTGCCAACAGCTGACCGTGAATATCTTATGCCAAATCTAGTTAACATAATCAGCTATAAAATGGAAACTTTGTACAGTTTTCATTGTCAGTGCAAACACTAAGTGAAGGAGAGCATGAGAAAAATTACTGCTTTTATTTATTCTGATGTAGATATTTATACTTTGGATTGCAATAAAAAGGATTAATACTTAAAAGTGGATGTTCGTGTATTTAGGACCGAAATATACGTATAAATGTAGCTTCTCAAATGGTCTCTGGTTGACCGTGGTTTTGGGGGAGCACAGGCACAAAGGACTGCTCTGGATTTTTTCATAACTAGGACAGTATTTCAGAGGCTTTTGCTTTTTATTATTGTGTTCAGGCATTACTTTGGTTTATGTCACTTCTTCTGAAATTTAGCATGTGATTGAAGCTGATATTAAGAAACCGTTAGTTGCAGTTTTCTTCCATGCTCAAGGCAAGTGATCTAATTTGAATTCAAAGAAGGAATCTACAAATGAATAATTTTCATCTTTTTTTTTAATGTGAAATAGAACAGTTTTGATTAGCTGCCATCTACAGTGTTTTCAGCTTTGTTATTTGTAACAGCTTCTAACATCTCCCAAAACACTTAATGAGCCTGATGGTGTAGAGGGGTACTCTAATTTAGAGTCCTTATCACACTCTGCCTGGCTTAAGTGAAACATTTTGCTGTGCACCTGAAAATCTGTTTTGGAAAACAGGGCCTAGCGTGTGGTACTACCGTTAAAGACAAAAGACCAACTTTCATTGAATGGAACATAAACCACGAGAGGAAGAACCTATTTGTTCCAGAGATGGGATGTTCATCTCTATTAGGTGACTTTTCATTCACAAGTGGTGGTCATTCCTTGCATGAGGTTTGAGGGCTTAGTGGAGGATTAAGGAATTAGTGACAGGTATGCATACAGAAATACATAAAGTAAAACTCAGGCAATTAGGCTAATTAAAGGTGATAAGGCTATATATGTATATATGTATATGTGTATATATATATATATATATATATATACATATATATCTTATCCCTAAAGAGAGATTGTCATTGTCTTTGCTGAGTTTTGAAAGGGAGACGAGTCCTTGGATCAGTTTGTAGGAATTAATAAAAGCACATTTAAGAGACAACTGCACATTTTAATCAGTGAGTCAGTAAAAGCCTAAAACCAGTTTTGAAATTTGTGAAAATATGGCTCTAATGGGAAGAATCTCAAACAGTAGAGCTCCATTCTTAATGTTTTTCTAACTTCTTGTATCAAATACAATATATTAAGGGAAGCTTCTCCCCCCTGCCAGCTAGGGCTGTAGCCTCGAGCACAGCCTGTGCCTGGGCTATTTGCCTACTTCTAGCTGTGCAAGATTACAAATTCCTGCTTGCCAAGGCCATTTTCCAGGCATCTCCACCAGCGAGCTGCATCCTGACCTCTATTGCAGCTGAGTCCCTGCTAACTCTGCATTTATCCAGACTTGAAGCCAGCAAGGCAGAAATGCTTCCCAGGGCTTTCAGTGCCTATTTGTAGGAATCGATTTGCAGCGTGTTGGGGTGGAACTTATTTGTTCCTCCCGGTCACCTTGGGGAGGAGGATGTGTGGAAATGCTTAGAGCTGCAGCATTTACAGCAAAATTTTGACTCTTTTTTCTTTTATCTCCCTGTTTCAGACAAAATAATGGATTCAGGATTGCTGGATGAGAGCAGCATCCTTGCAGAAAATATAAGCAATTTTAGGTGGTGTTTCAACAGCAGTTTCTGAGCCTGGCTTTCAGGAGAGGGTTCTTTGTGAGAGGGACTGCCACTCCCAGTGCCAGGTTATGCACATTTGCATGTCTTTACCAAACCAGAGTTGTCATTACATACTCAGCATTTGCAGGTTGCACTGGAGTGGACTTTCAGTGTGCTGAAGGCACTGCTTCCTGAAGTGTTTGGATGTCATTTTGGTCAATACTGTCCATTATTATGGCATGTTAAGGCTTGAATTTCTTTTTGAGAACATGAGTAAGACTTTTCCCAAGAGTGGGTCAAGACATGACTCTTGAAGGGGCTGAGGAAATGCAGTGTTTTTGCTGATGTCAAGTAAAGCAATCTTTCCTTTGCTGGGTAGAGAGATGGCAGTGTGAAAATTAATTACTGTTTTGGGATAGATGTTGCTTTATATATTCTGCTAGTCTGCTTTTCTGTTCATTTCATTAAAATTCAATCTTATAATTAAATGACTGGCTCTAATTTCCTGATTCTTCCCTTTGTAAACACCAAATGCCAAAGTTTTCTGTAGCTGAACTAGCTCATGAGGAAGAACATAAGTAGTGATAAAAATATTAATATATTAAAAGTCACTGCAGGCATTCTTCTGCTAATCCGTATCTAATTAAAAAAAGCTGAAAAGTATATCTGACTTAGGTATGGCAAACCTACATAATTGTCTTTTCTGTGGGTCTGTGGAGAAGCAGCTTTTATGCTGTTGCATGTGGGCAGCATAAATAGGATGGGTGTTCCTGCTGGCTCGTGGATTTGGGCGCAGCAGCCCAGAGTGCAGAGTTTCTTTCCAAGAGCCTGTGGGCGCTGGCTGAGAGAGCAGCACTGTGCTCTGCCCCTGGGGCCTCAGGGTGGCTCATAGGGAATCCTTTGCCTGAACTCAGGAGCTCCATAGCCATTTATTCCTCCCTCACATGCTCCCCACGTGGCTGTTCCTTACAGCCAGTGGCTCGTCTCAGCCCCATTCCCTTTTCCATAGTACTTGGGGAAGAGTGCAGGAGTGCTGGATGTCCATGTTACTACAGTGCAGGTGAATTTTGTGTTTCACAGCACAGCTGCAGGCTACCAAATAGTTAAATCACATCTTGCTTTTCTGCATTACTGTGCCCTCTTTCAGCAGTATCTTGTCCATTTGTTCCTTCAGGCTTCTCCCTCCTGCAGTCCTTTCCTGCCTGAATAATTCTGCATTTGTGTGTGTTTTATACAGGTATCCATGTGTTTGGGGGTTTTGTGTTTCAGGTTGTTTTGGGGAAAGTGTGCTGGTTGGTGTGTTTTGGTTTTGTTTTGGTGGTTTTGCTTATTTTGTGTTTCAGCTTTGTCTTTTAGGTTTCTTTTAAAGTTTGGAATTTGGGTTTGGGAATCTGTTTTAAAATTCCCATTGAAAGTTGGGACAGGAAACAGATTTCTACTACAATGAATGCATTGCATTTAGGGGAATAGCTTCCATGATAATAAAAAATAATGAAAACACATTAATTTTTCATCCTTACTTTATAAATTTTTTGAAATTACACTAAAGAATTACCTTTCCTCAGATAGACCAATGGTTTCTACTGTGACACAAGTTCTTTTTCAGTTCTTACTGAGTAGGCTGCTTGTGTAGAAGTCCTGAATAATGAGTCAAAGAAAAGGTTTTTTTCAGGAAATAGTGTATTTCAAGAGTAGAGTAGGAGTAGATTCAGGTTAATTTTACCCTCTCCGGCTTTCTTCCTCTCAACCACCACCACCAAAACCTGCAATGACTGAAATCCTATTTTGGGCAATTCAAAATGTCAAGGATTTGGTGCTGCTAACAAATGATAATAACTGTGAGAGTGTTTGTCCCATAGAGCATCTTCGTGGGATGTGTGAATCCCAGGTAATTTCCTCTTTGGCTTAATGAGGAGAGAAGCTTCAGATTTGGTCTTGTTATTAGGAGAGGAAAGTCCTGCTACAGATTTGTTCTAGCATGAGTACTGCAGTCTTGCAATACAGTTAATCATCACTGATGTTAGTAAGAGGGGGTTGACACCTCTTTTCCTTTTCTCACACAAATGTTGAATCACTGTTTCAGAGCACTGCCAAGTATTTAGCCAGCTGATACAAAGGAGAATATCTCTTGCAAGAGATTGCCCAAACCCCATTTTAAGAGTGTCAGTATGAAAGGTAAGAGACTGAGTTTTGGCCGTGACTGTGAATTGCAGAGGAAGAATCCAAATTTCATTCTTTGAAATCTTAATTACACAGTGTGGCTGTAGGTCATAAGGTTGGGTGACAACAGTGCAGCATCCTCTTCTTCTCATCATTGTGCCCTCTGCTTTCTGACTCATGCCAAGATTGCCTTGTGAGTCCAGTGCTTCAGTTTTGGATGTCCTTGAGGGCTTAGGCATCAACTGAAGGAAGTTCTCCTGCCTTGCTCCAAGCTGAACCACCACTGTGTAGTATAATACATTCTGTGCACAGAAAGTTTGTTCACTGGAGCTAGAATCTTCAAATCCTTAATATTCAAAATGCTGTTTGAAGAGAAGGGATGATGTCTTGAGCTTATCATTGATACCTGTATGTGTTGCTGTTCACTTGTCAATGGCGTTTTGGTTTCAGCTTTTGTCTTGGTGATATTTCTTAATATCTTTAATTGTCAATGTTTTCTTCTAAATCCTTTCCCATAGAAATAATTGTTACATTGGATAAAACTGAACAGATGTTTTCTGCTCATTCATAGAATTCTATCGGGAACTGTTAAAGAGATTTTGGTGTGAAAGCAGAGTTAGCCTGAGCTGTATTAATTAACAGTGAAGGTTCTTCTATATCTACAGGTTTTAACCAAAAAAAGTCCATGCCAAATACTCAGGTACAAATACAGCTGAAAATTGATTTTTCGCCAATACTCTGCATAGAGGATGTTGCCGTTATTGCCATAAACTCCTCTTAATGCCAATATTTAAGGGGTTTTGTTTGTTTGTTTGTTTGTTTTTTGTTAAATATGGTATTTGCAGAAATAGAGTGCTTAAAAGTGGGCTTCATCTCACCTAATTGTTGGTGTCTAAAAATAAAACAGTAAGGTGTCTCTGCACCCCCTGTGGTAGCTGAGGAGACACAGGTATGTCTGTTGGCTATTGCTCCCACCCTAAATGAGGTGTCTGAGTTGCATGGGTGAGCAGCTCTCCAGTGGTCCTGTCCACAATCAGTAGGAAACAGAGGTTCTCCTGTGAATGTGATGTCCTTCAAACGTGTGGCTGTCTTAGGGGGGGTTCCCTGATCTCTACTGGTTTATTACGGTTTTGAAATCACCCCTTCCCTCCCCAAAACTTCCTCTGTGAGGCTCCTTGTCTATCTCCAAGCAGTTTCTCTCTGGCTTTAAGGAAAGAAGAGGAAAGGAAAATGATTGGGATAGGGGCTTTCATCCTTTCGTCCTTTTTTCCTTTCGTCCTTTTTTCCTTTCGTCCTTTCTTTTGCATTTTTTAAATAAAAATGAGCTTTCTAAATAATACAAACAACTTTGTGTCCCCTGATTGTTTGTTTTATAAGGAGAGGAAGAACAAGCAAAGATCATTCAGTATGTTAGATTAAAAACTGACACCTCAGAGACTTGGTACACAATAAAAGTTGCTTGCCCAGTGGTTTTACTTAGCAAGGTGAAATTTCTCTTTAGAGTGGAGGTCAGATGTTTCAGGATTGTGGAGGATGTGCTAGAGAGGTAGGAACTCAAAACATGACTAGGAAAAAAATGCCTTATTTCTCTGAAGTGTACCAGTGATCTGGCCTTCCAGATGCTATTTAGCTGTAGATACACTGTCATGCTCTGTAACTTCCATTTTTTTATTTTTGTCTTATACATACATTCTCTTGGTATACTATGGATCTTCAGGATTGCTTATTTAGGAGAGAGCAAGACATTGCTGTATCCAAGATGACAATTATGAGGAAACATGAAAAAGGGCCAAGCAATAACAGCTACTGCCAAACTTCAGCTTCTTTGGGAACAGAATTTTGGCAAAATTCCTTCCCTAGATTGCTTGTAATGCATTTAAGAGAACAGTTTGGAAGGATAAGGACTCCTGAGATCTGTGTCTTCCTTCAGACTTCCTTACTGACTCTGTTGGAAATCTTTTTTTTTAGTTTAAGAACATCAAGTGTCATGAAAGACTCGCTTATTGAGGTTGACATACTGGAATAAACTGGTGATTCATATTAGTGGGAAGTGGAGCAGTAAGCATTTTAAGTGTACTGAAGGAGTTTGGTGAAGCTGCTAATGTACAAAAATATTCTAATTATAACCAGTTAGAAAACCAGGTTGCAGCAAAAGGTAGTTGTACCTTCAAAGATTGGGGAAGGATGATCTTGCTGAGGTCTGGGTTTCAGTGCCCTCTGATATCTAATCAGAATAGCTTAGTATCATTCAAAAATAATTGGGCTGTTGGATCTATAACATGCATTTATACAAGGAAAATACAAACAGCAAACACAAAATCTGTTTGCTAGATTCACAGCCTTGTTTTATTGTTACAAAGTGAGCCAAGTTAAACATAATTGTTAATGAACTTAACACAGCAGGGGCAAAGCAGTGCAGCTTCTGTGAAGGAAAACTGAGCTGTGCACATCTGTGAAGATTAACATGAATGAATTAAGAAACTACTCTCATATACATTTCTTGAAAGCTTTGATAGTAAGGCACTCTGGTTTTCACAATGTCACAGTTAATTCTAGGTATGTTTTGACGCTCCATCCTCACACAGCTGTTAAGTATACTTACCAGTAAATTTGACTAATTTAGCAGTAGCTGAACCGTGTGAGTTGTGTAAAACTTGCCATTAGTTCGAAATTGTTCAAGTAGCTGAGTATAAGGGAGGACTGTGTGGTGTTCCCTGGGGATCCCAAAGGAGGTGGGCAGCTGGCAGTCTGACACACAGCCCAAGGTGTGCAGGTCTGTGTTGGAAAGGTTTCTGTTCACTAGTAGCTTCTGCTGTGGCCACAGCTGTGTGTGGGGACAAGTCCTCAGGCTTGGAGCAGTGAGCAGTCTCATGCTTCCAAACTGCAGACAGTGCCCTACAAAGAAAATGGAAGGGGAATACTTTCCCTTGGTATTGGAAAAATCAGAATCAGGTAGTAGTGTTTGTGAGGATATGTGTATGTCATATGTAATAATTTACAGAGACTAAGGTGGGTGGTGTTTATTTTAACCACTTTACAAGAAATGAGAGATGTTCAGTACCCTGAATATTAATTTAAAATTGCTTCCTTATTCCTTACCTCATGTCTTGCTAACCTGTGAAGCTCAGTGCTGTATGATAGCCTAATCTGAAGAGCTTAATAACATTCAAAATTAATTAAACTTCTGGATGGATACCATGCTCTATTATCTTATACAGGAAAAAGATAAACTCTCCAGCTTCAGAGACGAGTTGGTAATAACCAACACTGAAGAAAACTTGACTGTTGGCCACTGTTCATTAAAAAGCCTCAGGATCAGTCATTGCTGCTGCTGGGTTAGGAGGGAGAACAAGGGCAGACAGTCTGCTCAGTGCTGAAAAGAACACTTTTACAAATGATCTGTTGTCTGGGCTACCTTGGTTTTGCTTTCAAAGCATAAAACCTCCAGACCCACAGGTGAAATGACATCGTATATGCTGCTTGTCTCAGATGTTTGTTTGTACATAAACTAATACTGCAGTGGGGCTGTCAGCAGCAAAGCAACTGAAGTTAGTTATTATAGTTATTGGTAGATTTCTATCAAGGCAGTACTCCCTGGGATTTTTATGGTTTTATTTTAATTTAAGATGTATGTTTACTGTGTGTGATTTGTGTTGGCATTACATGCCTCCTGCAGCAGGCAGAGTGGGTGAGATTGCTTGTTTGTTTGGGTTGCTTATTGTGGTGGGTTCACCCTGGCTGAATGCCGGGTGCCATCAAAGCTTCTCTGCCACTCCCCTGCTCAGCTGGACAGGGGAGAGAAAGTACAACAAAAGACTCCTTGTGGGTTTAAGATAAGGACAGGAGAGATGATTCACCAGTTACTGTTATATTGAAGTATTGCAACAGACTCAACTTGGGGAAATCGAGTTTTATGACAAGTGAAATCAGAGTAGGATAATGAGAAATAATACCACCTTAAAGCTGAAGGTGATAAAATACCTTCCCTCCGCCCCTCCCTTCTTTCCAAGCTTATTTTAACTCCAAAATTGTTCGTTTCCCTGCTGTTAATGGTGCAAGTGGTTGGGAAAGGGATACTCTGGTCAGTTCATCACATATTGTCTCTGCTGCTCTTTCCTCCTTAGGAGCAGGACTCCACATTGTTCCCCTGTTCCACCATGGGCTTCCTCTGACAAGAGACAGTCCTCCACAAACTTCTCCAGTGGATTTCCCATGGACTGCAGTTCTTCACAAACTGCTCCAACATGGGTCCTTCCCCTGGGGTGCAGTCCTTTGGGAACAGATTGCTCCACTGTGGGCTCCTCTCTCCGTGGGGCCACAGGTCCTACCAGGGGCCTGTTTCAGTGCATGCTTTCCATGGGGTCACAGCCTCCTCTGGGCATCCACCTGCTCTGCTCCCCTGTGGATTTCCATGGGCTGCAGGGGCACAGCTGCCTCACCATGAACTGCACCACAGGCTGCAGGGGAATTTGCTCCAAAGCCTGGAATACTTTCTCTTCCTCCTTCACATGTCTGCAGGGCTGTAGCTTTCACATATTCTCACTCCTCTCTTCTCTGGCTGCAGTTGATTCAGCACAGTAACTTTATCCTGTTTTTAAGTCTATGATCCCATCACTGTCAAGGATGGGCTTGGCTTGGCCAGTGGCAGGACTGTCCTGGAGCTGGCTGGCATTGGCTCTGTTGGATATAAGGGAAACTTCCAGCAACTTCTTGGAGAAGCCCTGTGGCCCCTCTTCCCCCTCCCAGAACCTTGCCATGAGTACCCAATACACATACCAGCTCTGTGGACACTTAAACCAGGGAGAAAACATTGTGACTGTAAAATTACCCGCTGATATGAAAATGTTTTACATTAGTTTGCAGAATATAACAGATCTTTTTCTATCACTTTGTAAAAACAACTTTCATGGTCAGATTTATGGTATGAATTTGGTTTGGATCTTATGAAATATAAATTAACAAGCATCTTAAAAGTATCTGCATTTTTTGCAGGGTATTATAGAGAAATCGAAAATGAAAGGAATTCCTATCATTATTGATGCAGTAAGTATTTTCTTTATTTCCATCAGTGGTTTAGCATTTAAGAATCTGTTCAGTAAATGTTCTTACTGTGTTTTGCAGGATGGACTGTGGCTCATTTCCCAGCAGCCTTCTCTTATCCAAGGCTACCAGCGAGCTATTCTTACTCCAAACTACATGGAGTTCAGTAGACTGTATGAGGCCATGGTGAGCTGCTTGCCTTTTGGGTATTTATGTATTTAGTCTTTTTGTCCTTGAAAACAAGTAACTTATTACTGGCTTAAATATTATGTGCTGTTTCTTGTATGTGAGAGAAACACTTGCTGGGTTATTATTTCATGGGATGATTGTCATAGCAATGCATATTCTTAAACTGAGCTGTTTTTTAAAGACCCATTCTCATGCATTTTTTAACATTGCAGTGGGTATAGAAAGACTGATGTTGCTTTTTTCCCCCCATGCATATGTAACTAGCATGTGTTAGAATATATTGTTCTAGTAGCAAAATATGTACTGTGTATGGAATTCTTGTGTTGTAGCTTAGAGACCCCGTAGACAGTAGTGATCATCATGGATGTGTGCTAAGACTCAGCCAAGCCATGGGGAATTTGACAGTTGTGCAAAAGGGAGAAAGAGATCTTATTTCAGATGGAGAGAAGGGTAAGTGAAGCCTTCTGCTTTCAGCAATGTGATTGTTCTGTTCTGTTTGCTTTCAGTCAGAGTCCAGTAGAGTGAATAGCAATTGGCAGTATTGCCCTGAAGATTAGAGGGATTGCTGTCTTTGCTGATCACCTTTAGATAATTTGTGTAAATTAATATTTTAAGAGTGCAACTAAATTTATTTGCTGAAAAGAGTTGCTGATTTTATTTTGCATTTATAGATGTTATATTTTACATTACATGGGTATTGAGAAATTAATTATTTAATCTTTGTGGACTGTTTGATAGTTCTTTGCTGAGATGGTTTATAGAAGTTCATCTGTCATTGCTGAATTCATACAAAATAATACTCTTAGTTCAGGATGTGTCAGTGTGTGTGAGAAATGAAGATGTCTTAAGGCTCAGTTCCTTGAGCCTGTCCATCATGTACTTCATATGACTTCACAGCAGCCCTGACAAATTAAAAGTTAATTCTAGATTGTCATTACAACAGTCTCATACCAATATAGTTTAAAGTATATTTAATAAAATTAGCTGCTTGTCTGATGCTTTTTAAACTGATCATGTGCTGTGATCAGTATAAAATTAATTCATGAGTGCCTTCGTCACATTTTGCCTGCATGGTCTTATTTCACATACATAACAAGCAGCAGTTCTGCCTTTAATTACTTGAAATGCTAATCTCTCATAAATGTTTATGCTGCTTCAGAACTGTTTTGTATATACAGTCAATTTTTCATTACTGGGAGCCATGGAAGTCTTTTATAACAGAAAAGCAGATGTAGTGTGACAACTGGTTTGTACAGAGCCACCTTCACATACCCTGTTAGGGCAGATACTGTAGCAGACTGTGCAACAAGTGGGACCTGGAAGCAATATGGTTACATCTGTGTGGGAAAGATAGATGTACTTCCTCACAAAGAACTCAGCTTTCCCCACAGGAAGAATTTTTTGTCATATTTGCACCTGCAGCAGACTTGATTTGTAACCATGGACAGTCAGGCCAGGCTTAGGGGTGGATGAACTCGGCTGGACTTGACTCCAGTCTGTGCCAGCTAGAGAGCTTTAGAGCATTGTAGTTGTCTTCTTCCTCTGCTTTTATGTCAAAAATATTCTTTTTATACAGGATTGTTGCTTTTTAAATGAACATTGGGAAGACTGGGTGAGCACTTTAGATGGAGTACATTATCTAGTATGTTTATCTATATGTCTGTTCTCCTTTTGAACTGTTACTCTCGAGATAAGTGTATCCCCACACCTGCTGGAGAGACAGGACAGGTGTAAAATATCTCTTGTCATGCAGGATTAAAAAAAACAGGAAACAAATGAAGCTCTTTCAAGTTTCAATTTTGAATGTTCATATGTGGCACAAGTTCATGTATGTCTTGTGTGCATTTGGGGTTTTTCATTGGTTATATTTTTTCCCCACCTTGTTATTTGTCTCTGTTGTGTTGTGGTATTTTCTTCTACTAGTGAAATGACTTTTGGTTTTGAAATAAAAACAGTTCTGTGCCTTTATAGCAGTTGATTGATGTCCAGCTGTAGGCTGCTTTCTTGTTCTTACCTTGGTGCTATCACTGGTGCTTTGTTGGATTACAGACATTACAGGCAGCATTGCTGAGCTAAGAAAGCAGGTTGTAATGTCTGTTACAAGAACTGTTTTTAGAGTTTGCATGACTTTGAAGAAGGTTCTTGAGAATTTTGCAGAAACTACAGACTTCACCTTCCTTTTAACAACAATGTTCTTTGGGTCTGATCTGCTGGTCATTTTTTTAAAAGCTTCTCAAATGCAAAATTACATTCAGAAAGGAGATTCTACTGTGTGCTCTGTGCCAAACATGGAATATGTTGTCCTGTCACTGACCTCGAATTCTTCAGGTTTTTTTGCTCTTGTTTTTCATCTGTCTCTTCTTTTGATCTGATGTCATTTTTTTCAGCTAAGACTACAAAAAATCCAAGGTTATTGGAACGGGCCAGTGTCCTCTGAGCACAATCAAACATTATGAAAAGATCTGTGTACTCCTCTTGCCTTTTATTTGTCATGTCACCATCTATTTGTAGTGCTTAAGCCCTGCCTGTTAGGCTTTTCCTGTTTGACCTCCTGTGTTCTGCATACTGACACTGTAGTTTGCATATATTACTTTTAAACTTTCTCCTTTGGGAAAATACTGCATGTGTGCTTTCCAGGGGAAAAAAAAAAAAAAAAAAGAGAGAGAGAGAAAAGTAAGTCTCTGTGCTTTCCAGGAAAACCAGAAATTGAGGAATTGCAAACTTAACTGTGTAACTTTAGTTTTTTATGCTTAGTTGTTGAGGAAGGAAGGCTTTTTGAAGATGCCACATTTTGCAGTAGGAAAGACTGGGTTTGTGAGTGCTTTATAGCTTAGAGTAATTGTAATGGTTGTTTTCAGAGTAGTTTTATTCATGAGTCTGTAGGAAATGCTGTAGACAGTTTACTTCTGCCACCTGAAGACAGAAGGGTTACCAGGTAATTTGGTGTCAGGTATTGCTGAAGAATTACTCTCAACAACAAGCTTCGTAATCTACACAGAGAGGCTCAGTAAATTCTGATTGGAAGCTGAAGTTTAATAAATTCAAAGTAAGATTTAGACAAATGAACTAGTACATCCACATACCTGAAACTTTGCTAGGTTCACAAACTTTGAAGTGTCTGGAGACCTCTAAAGTTTGTTTTCACAGATCAGACTAGATGGCCTCAGAGTCACATACTGGCCTCTGTGAAAGCAGTAGCAGCCCTCCAGTACAAAGGAGGTTTTTCTAAAATTTGTCTCCATTTCAATAGTGAGCTGCCAACTGGCCTGTAAACATAATCACCCAGATTTTAAATTAAGTTTTATATACTCTTTTTCTCTTTCCTTTTGCAATTTCACATTATAGCTTGGTCTACAGTTGTTGATTCCCTGCTCTACAAAGATGAGCTTCACCATGCTCTTGGTAGGTGATATCAGTGCCATCACTGACCAGGGTAGGAATGAGTACTCAGCCTATGGGTAAAAGGTAAGTCAGCTTTTATTCACTATGGCACAGCTCTCTAAGGTTATCTTTTTATTATTCTTTGGAGAACTGGTCAATAATAAAGTGTGGTTATACCAGCCTTAGTTCCTAACATGTTTAAAATTTGGTTAGGTCCTTGAATTAGAGTATTTGGATTTTGGCTTTTAAACATTACAGTGAGTTTTTCTGTATTTGACCCTCCTCCCTTCCAAAAGGCAGGCTTTATGGGAACCATCCTGCTACTACCTGGGACTACTTCTACCTGGAACCAGTAGCCAAATTTGGTTTAACTTTGGTTGCTCAGGTGCAGCTTTATGGTCGAAAGAAGCAAGGAAGCACGTGAGGCAGAATACTGAGCACTGGCTAAGGGCTAAAAAGCCAACTTTTGCCATAAGTCCCCAAGTGGTGCTTCTAATTCCAGCCATTCCTCTCCCCACACAGCTGGAAATGAAGCTTGTCACTGCCTGGCTCCCTCACAACTGCTGAGCCAGGCACCTAGATCTCACCTAGATTTATAACTGAGGGATTTGTAACTGAGAGGCAGCACCTTGGTCTGCAGTGCTGCTTGTGCAGAATGAGCACAATGGGGAGGTGCTGGTTCCTGTCCTGGTGCCCCTGTGCTGCCTCTGGCAGTGCAGCCCAGCCAGCTTCTCCTGGCACTGCTCACCTGGCTCCTCTGCCTGTCCAACAGAACTCATGGAAAACTTGGGTCATTCTCATCTCAACTTAAATTGACTGCTCTGTTGCACTCAAGGACTTACCTAAGTTTTAAAAGTGTGATTAGGGAATAAAAAAGTATAAGCACCCTTTATATAAAAGCCAACTTACATTTTCCACATCAGTTGAGTTGTTTCTCTAGCCAGAGTCATTAAACTTGGTTTCCCTGTCTGTATGCACTCTGGGACATGTTCTTGGGAATCCACGATCTCCAGCTATTTGCTTTTGTGAACTAACTTGCAAAAGGAAAAAGATAAATGTATTACTAGTATAGATACATGCTAGGTCAGAGATGTATATTGGTAAGAGATTTTACTAAAAATCTGATGTTGGTCTAAATCTTGCATTGATTGGGCAAAATGGTCCTTGGTAGCTACATTATTTGCATAGAAAATGGAAATCTTAAACCTTTTAATTAAACTGGAGTGTGTTTGTTGTGTGGGGTGGCTGTTAGCTGATTGATCCAGTTGGGTTGTATCAGAAGTTAGAATGGTCATGTTTCTTCCATGGGTTCCTGACCACATTAGGGTGAGTGTAATACTCCTCCTCTGTAAGAAGAAAACAAGTGCAAGGAATTTGTTCAGGACATCTGAGATTCAGGAGTTAAATTTAAATCTCCAGTCTTTCGGTAGTCTGCCATCTCAATAAATGGGATGTTTCACATAGGCTCTTCAGCCTTCTTGACCATCATCAGAACACCTAAACTATCCCATATTTCACATGCCATGCTCTAAATGCAAAAGTAAAACCACCCAGAGATTCATTTATTTATTTCACTACTGGGTGAACATGGTGATGAATAAGGAACAAGCAGACACACACTATCTTTGGTAGTTAGAAAAATTTTGGTTTTCTAACTGTGATGTATTTAGGAGCTGGCATTGTAAATGGAGCTGCTATTTGGGACATCTATTTTCAATTATAGAACAGACTGTTGTGTTTTGTTTTTTTAATTAAGCATACAATACCCATAAATAGGTAATTCTGGGCTTTTGGCAGCAGAAAATTTGGGCTGGGAGTTCTTTCAGCTTAAAACTTGGCAATGATACAGCTAGGTGTGACACCATGGTGTGAATGCTTTCACAAACATTAATGTGTATCTTACCATCACTCCCTTTTCAGCACTTCTTGAAGATATCTTAAACACAGACCTATTAAATGACTTGGCCGTGGTTACCCAGAAAGTCTGGGCCAGAGTTTTGAATTGTTTGAAGCCTAAAACTCCTGAATTTTGCTTTACAATATTCTGTCAGTATGACAGCCTTCAGTTTTTTGTTTCTGTTGCACTAATTTCAGTACAAATCATTTCCATGGATTTGGGTACATAAGAAATGCGTGTGATTATATGTGAGGGATGTGTTGTATTTGCTGCCTAAAGGTCTGGCAGTATTTATGTGATGTTTACTTGCTGAGACTGTGTTGAAACTGTTGAATAGGACTGTGGCTGTTCTGACTCTAGCAGATCTCCTTGCAGGCATTTCTTCAGTGATGACATTTTTATTTCATCTAGCCTTTTCTCCTGATGGTATATGTGTGCTGCATAGATAAGTGCTAGGAAGTTGGGTGATTTTTTTTTCCCCTGAGAGTTACTTGGTACAAATCAGTTTTCATTAAAAAACTGTCTGCTACTTATACTGAAGTGGGTTTTCTTTGATTCATTAACCTGAGAAATCATGACATCAGATTTGGTTGCTCAGACCTGTTAGAAGACAGAACTGGACACACTGCTGTAACAGCCAGCTTGACCAGCATTAATTGTGGTTTCTGTCAGTGGAGGTATAACTGAACCTCTCCATTGTTTTGATCCAGACTGGTGTCAAACTAATTGACCTTAAGTGGCCCTGGCTGCTGCCCTTTCAGAATTGACACACTGTGGTGATTTCTTTGTGGTTTCCTTGTTGTCCCACATGCAGTCATCTGGGTCTCCCCAGCTCTTCCAAGAACCATGTTTTCTGTGTTTGCTGATGTACATGATGTACAACACATCACACCCAGCTTCATCCCCACATAAACAGAGTGTTGTGCACATTTCCAGGGGACAGAGCTGCCCACCTTCTTGGCACCACACCTGACTTTCAGCCATGTCCAGCTACCCAAGGTCTTGTAACACTGTCACTGGTTGTGACTGCTCAGTGCTACCTAAAGGCATCATCCCCATGGTCCTGGAAGAGCTGCTGGAGCTGTCCTCACAGCAGGCTCAGACATGCACTGGGGGATGGATGTTGCACTGGCAGAGTGAAGACAGCAGTTCTGTTTTGCAGTTCTAGGAGAAGGGTGAGAGAAGTATCCCATGTTGATTTGGCAGTGTGGCAGTTTGTCTTGATGCCACTGTGGGACTCCTTCTTGGATTTTAAAAGCTCTTAATAATGGCTATAATTCAGAAGTGTTTTTAAATCCTTTTCCCATTGCCTGTCATCATGTTCATCATCCTTTTATATTGAGGTTTTCTTTGATCAGCCGAGCCTCTGCACAAGAATTGTGTTATATCTCCCTCCTCATTCAAGTGAATTTCCTCTAGTTCTGCTTCTTTGAAGGTATTCCAAGGATTTGTTTTCCAGCATCTGTGTGCAGAGTACAAAGGTCTGCTTTTATTGTTGCCTGTGAGGTAGTCTGCACATATTTGAGACTTACTTTTTAAAACCACAAACAAAAGACCACTTCTTTTTTTTTTTTTTTTTTAGCAGAGTATTATAATTGGCCTAGTTTGAGATCTTGCTTTCCTGTACAGCTCAAAAATGACTGGAAGGTTGTGGGGCTACAGAATAGTGGCAGATGGTAACATACAGCTAATAAGCAGGGGCTTGAGCTCAGCTGTCAGTCAGAAGGCCCCAAAGCTTTTGAACAGAGGATTTCCATCCTGCCTCCTGCCAGGAGTTCAAGCCCTCAAAGTGAAAATCCTGTGAGATAGCATCTTCAAAGTAGTAGAATTAGAGGTAATTTCTCCAAAGCACTGTATTTAAAATAAAAATAAGAATAAATCACTCCACCTAAAAGGGCATACCTTCTTCAGATAGCTAACTCAGAAGGGCATTACACTTGTGAAATTTGACATTAGCTACTGCTCACTGAGAAACACATCCAGAATCTTAATTTGAGAGGGGGAGGGGGAAGGGCAGAAGAGTGATTGGGAAAATGAACTGCTGGCAGGGCTGCAGTGGCGTGTGCTGTGCTCCTGGTGACTAATGGATCTTTGCCCTCTCAGTGGCAGCAGACAGGCACAACTGCCTGGCCCTGTGAGCCCCACAGTTACTGCTGGAAGGACCACTAGGAAATGGAACTGAAGTACAATTCTTTGCTGTTGCACATAGCAAACTGGAAGGGATTTATTGGCACTACGTAGTTTTTTTCCATTTGCTAGTTAGAAAGATGTATCTGCAAGTCCTTCAGTTCTGTGCACATTTTTTCCATTAGCTTCAAAAAGAAAAATTTTTTCAAATGTTAAAAAAATGGCAGTACTCCCTCTAAAACACCTGGGCTGCTGTGTTTATACTCTTTGGGGAATCCAAGTCCAGGCTTGAGGTAAGAGCTGTTGTCCACGCAATGCCTGCTCTTGCTTTATCCTTTGTGGGATATTTGGCATGCTCAGCAGCACACAAGGAGTTGTGTGCACAGTCCTGAATCCTGCAGTAGCTGACTGGAGATGCTAAGGATCACACTTGGCCAGTCATGATTCTGCCAGCTCTTCCATCCTCCTAGGAGAGGAAAATAAATTTCTCCTGGGTTTTTGTTTTATTTTTCAGAGCCAAGCAAGAAAAAAGCTAAGGGTAGGTACATTCCCACATGAGAGCTCGGAGAAGTGCAGCAGAATTGATGCTGTTTTCTTTTTATGTGCTTTATATGTCCTCCAGGCTTCCTGCTTGGGCTTGTTGAGAATGGAGAACAAAGGAGTTAAATGTAGTGAAACCATTTGTGTGTTCCTCATAGTTAAAGCTACACAAAGATATCAGTTTGATCAAGGTCCTTTGTGTATTTAAAATAGAAATGTAACATCTGATATCCTGACACAGCCTATCCACAGTGACACTGCTGACAGAAACATACACGGATGGTGAGGACACTGTTGATTGGCAGAACAAAAATAAATCTGTCTTGCATGTTCTTTTTACAAAGCTTAAGGAAAGGGCTGTTTCATAAAATATTTTTGTGATGAATACAGTAGAACATTTGAGATTTTAGTTCTGTTTTGCACTTGCTTTTTGTAAACATGTTGGTTTACACTGGCAAACTCTGAAGGTCAGAGACCCTGAAGAGTTCTGTTTGTGCAATGGCTTTGTGGAAGGACCTGGTCAGTTTGGAGTGATGACTCATGATGCTACATGAATGACTAAACTCACCTGTGCAGGCTGAGTGAAGTGGAAAAACTGTGCACATTGTGCAATGTTGTGTGCAAAGGATTAAAAGGTAATGAGAAAAGTATTTTTTAAAATGTTAATGTTCATTTTTTTTAAGAAGAGTGTATTTCAGTGTTTTCTGCTGCCTGTGTTAAGTTGGTGTTAAGTCCCACCTGTTAGCTGCTGTGTGCCTCAGAGGGTACCCTGGCAGCTGCAGAGCTGTCCTGGAAGCAGAGGGATAAAAGCACCTGACTGGTTTTGGTTTGTGTTCACAGTTCTTGTGTGCAGCCACGAAGGGAGCAGCCGGAGATGTGGTGGGCAGGGGGACCTCCTTTCTGGTTCTCTTGGAGTCTTGGCACACTGGGCATTTGTTGCTGGAGCTGAAAAAACAAATGGGTATGAATATTAATTAATAACTTAATTGTTGTGAGTCTGTGTTCACCTATAGCAACTGTTGTAGACCTGCTATTATATGAATTTCCAAATGAAATTGGAGATTTTGGTGAGAAAGTATCCATGTACTTTTAAAAAGTATAAGGATGTTCTAGAACAGTCTACATAACAGTAATAATTTTACTAAGACAAGCCCTTCAGTAATCTAACATCTCCCAAGTCTGGGGCAGAAGAAGAGTCTCTGGATCTGTTCATAAGGACATTTATGTATGAGGTTTGTGTTTTCAAAACATTTGAATGTAGGCAGAAAGTAGAAAGGATAAATAAGTGGTAGTCATTGGCAATAACATCTCTGTAATTCAAAAGACATGTTTGGCTTTGTTTGTTTTATTTTAGTGAATCCTCCTGCATTGTGGCTATGTAATTCAGGGGGGCAGGTATGTTGAAACTTGCAAATAAAATACAGTTTCAGAGAGAGTAAATCTTTTAAGGCCAAATGGCAGTCCACTCTGGTTGTACATAAAACAGCCATGCAGATGGCTTTTGGCTTTTTAGTTAAACAATGTCAGTTCCTGTGAAGTAGCTGGTTCAGACAGTCATGGAGTCTTTCTGTGCAAGCATCAGCTTCAAATAAAGCTGAAAGGAATGTTAGCAGTCAGGGAGTTACAGTCCCTCTTCTCACTAATTCAGGTGCTATGGAAGCTTGAGGAGTGCAGACTGTAGTCTTTGGGATGCTGCATGTGCACAGTATCAGATATCCCTGGGAGGTATCCAGGCTGTGTTTGTGTTACCACAAGGGCCCTGCACAAGGTGCCTTAGGCTTCAAAATTCTGAAGTCTAACATACACAATCTTGGTTTCCTTTGTCATTCTGGGTATCTGAATTTGCAGCTGCCACTAAAGGAGGAATTCTGTTTTAAGTCATTAAAAGAGTGACTTCATTTTTGCATGGGGTACAGCACAGCAGTATTAAATTGTTGGAGAGATTAGCAAACACAGCATGTGTTTTCCAGGCTCTCCTGACTTGAGCTCCTGTGGCTTTTCTAAACAGCTTGCTCAGAAACTCCTTTATTTTATAGATGAAGGAAAAGTGTAATTGGCATCAGCAGTGCATTGTGTGTCCTGCAGTGGTGTTAAGGTGACCCTTCACAGACACCTGCTGTACCAATCCTGCCTACCTCATGTGTTGCAGGAAAGGAGGAGCTTTTTGGGTTCAGTGAGTCAGGGCATCCTCTTGGAGACTGCACTGCAGGCAGTCCAGCCAGTTCCAGCTTGTGCCTGGCTCTGGCATTCAGAATGGGTCTGTGCAGAGAGGTTTTCAAGCACTGAGACTGTGCTGGCTTTCAGGGGTGCTAGTGGCACAGTAGGCAGGATTCCTCACTTGAGAATGCTGATGTGTTTGGTGTTTTAGCTGCCTTGAGCCCAGGGGCCTGTACACAGCTCTTGTTTCTTCTTTGGGCTTCCAGGATTAACTCTCAAGGTGCCTTAAATGCTCCTGCACCTTGATGAGTACATGGAAATTTTGCTTATGTACCCCCTAATTGTAAAGTCATGTCCTGCTTTGTGTGTGTTTTACATTGGAATCCTTCACAAAATTCTCACTTGGCAGAGGAGTCAGGAGGTCTTCAGTGTGTTCCAGGCTGCAATGCTCAGCTGAGGCTGGGCTTTGTGAGGTTTCTGATCACAAAGAGACCTGAAGCACAGCACTGGCTGCTGAACTGTTCTGCAGTTGTTTTCTGTTGTAAGGCAGCAGAAGTGACTCGCATGGCCCAGCCTGTGAAAAGATGCTCTTGGTGAAGGTGAAAGGTGGAGGTGGCTCTGGAGTGTGCTGGCTTCTCTGGGGGAGGTTCAGCATTGCAGATCTGGGTCTGGGTACACTCTTGGGCAGTTCATAAGTGTGTAGGAGGCATTACAGCAGTAATGCCTTTAGCTTGTGTTGTGGTCTTCACTTGCCACTGTATCCCTTTCAAGCTGATCCAGTGGAGGCCCTGGAGCAGTCTACAATCATCTCTTGTGTGCATCCCCATGACCTTCCCCCACCCCTGCAAGACAGAAACTAAATGGAGTTATCAAGAGAATGGAGAGCAAAGGGGTTGAAAAGCTGTCTGGTGAGCCTTCAGTCTTCCTCTGAAGGACAGCATGAAGCTTCACATCAGTGAAACTAGACATGGAACACCTTCCCCACTTTTTAAGCCTGTTGTCCATGGTGGTGTTTCTCAATCAGTCACATGCTGTGCCATGGGTAGGGAAGTATTTGATTAAAAATATTCAGACAAAGATGCTCTGCAGTGCAAGAGTGAGAACATGTTTGCTTAAGAGGCCTTCCTGGCAATGCTAACATTTATGGGTATAAAGATGATGTCCACCACCTCACAGATTGCACAGAAGTGTTGGGATTCTCTTTATAATGTTGTTTTTTGGTTTCTTTCTTTTCAGTCAAAATCCCTTTCTAGTGGCTGCATTTGGAGCTTGCTCTCTTACAAGGCAGTCTAACCAGCAAGCCTTTCAGAAATTTGGACGTTCAATGACAGCCTCTGACATGGTTTCAGAAGTTGGAACAGCTTTTAACAAACTTTTTGAAACCTGAAGCCAAAGCAGCAGAGAAGAAAAGAACAATGACTGCAAGAGTAATTATATGTACCGTAGAATTTACATAATGCACCCTTTCAAGTGCTGTAGCAGCATTGGTATGTTAGGTAGATTTTTTTATTTTTAAGAATAGAAAAAATATGATTAATGTAGATATTTTTTAAGAGTTTGGAATACAAAAATGTTTTGGCTGAAATAAGCTGTAGTTGCAGATCTGTTATAATATAATAAAACTAAACTGAAAGTATTCCTCTGTTCTTTTTGATAGTTATTGAGCAATAACTAAAGTGTGAACAGCAAAAAAAAATGCACTTGATACTTAGATAAAATTCTTCCACCAGCTCAACTGAATTTCTTGGATTTCACCAAGGTTGTCACTTGTCATTCTTAGACCCTCTGTCTAGAATTAGCTATTGCACTTCATTTTTTGCCATGCTAGTAGAGTAAGAAGCAAAAAGTAAGCCTCTTTGGAAAGGGAATGCATGAGAGTTGCTGTAGATTTTGAATGTAATTAGTTGCCTTTTCCCATTCCTGGTCCTAGAGGCAGCATTCATTTAGACAAGGCATCCCTTCCTGCAATGTCCTGTTATTTTCTTTTTAAAGGTTCTCCCTTGGCAGAATAAAGATATGCTATAGGTATCACGGCAGTAAAATTCTTTAAACAATAATTACGCTTACCTGGAAAAGAAATAAATTTCTGTTTCTTTATCTGGTCTTGACTCAGTACAAATGAACCTGTGAAATTGTCATTTGGAGAGGTACAAGGTGGGGCACGAAACTCAGTGGCACCCAGCAGAACTGGTTCAGCTCTCAGTGATCATGGAACAGTGAAGTGCTTCTAAAACTGCAGCTGCCTGCTGGGGTAGAGCTCAGAGCAGCCCAGCACACAGATCTGTAGGTGGACAGCAATGAGCCAGCAGGAATACACCTTGAGGAACAAAAGGAGCTCAGGGTTTGTCCCTGTACCTTCACAGCACAGTGCAGGCATGTGCTGCAAGTCAAAGGCAGGAGCAGAAATAGGGTGATCAGTGTTTGAGCTTCAGGTGCAGTCCTTAGCACTGCAAAAAGCAGAAGTTCTTAGAGCAAAAAGCATAGAGGCTTTTACTTGATCTTTGCAGGACAGACAGACACTGTCAGGGCCACACTGATCTGGCACACTGGCAGAGCAGGCAAGCATTAGGTGTTAAGCAGAACTTCTGTGGGATTTTGCACAGGACCATTCCTTAAAGTTTTGGAGATTTAGTCAAAGCTTGTAGAGATTGAACCTGATTGGAGAGGGAGGCAAGTTCATGCAAAGTAAATTTAAATGGCTGCTGCCCTTGACCCTCCACTCCAGCTCCAAGAGTTGCTGCTCATTAAAGCTCTGGAACAAGCACATAATGCATCCGGTTCCTGCAGGGGATGTTCCTGCTCAGCACAGCCACCCCTGCAATGCTCTCAGCTGCAATGTGGTGTCTCAGACCAGTCACACTGTTCTCATTCCTTGCAATAGCTGCCTGCAGAAAGCACCCAGAATCAGAAAGGCTACTCCAAGTATTTCCCTTCAGTCCTTAGAGTTGGTATTTATGGATGCACTGTGACTACTACCTCACCCTGATACATTTTTCTTTTTCTTTTTAAACCAGTTACCTATTTTTAAAATAGGTTTTTAAGTGTTTGCTTGTGTTGCTCTATGAGGGTTCACAGACTACTCTTAAGAAATGAGGTTTTAGTGTTTAATTTAAGCAGTTTTGTAAACTGTCTGCATCTTTGGGGAAACTTAAGCTATTAATCCTCCCCTTAAATGTATTTGAGAAACCTGACTACTTTTAAATGAAATCAGAAAGTTAAAACTGATTTTTAAAACAGCTACTGCCTATAAAATAAGTGATTTTTTTTCTTGTAATTAGAACATCAGTGGTATTATAATCTAAATTATGAGTAGGCAAAGTCAATCAATTAACAGAGCTCAATACAGATTTCAACTTGCCCTGTTGGTTTTAAAGCTACACAGAAGTTGTAACTCTGTTATTCACTAATGTATACGAATTGTTACAATTTTTAAACATTCTGGAAATGTAGCAGTTTCTTTTGGTAGGAAATAAAAATAATAGCAAATTGACTGGACTTTGTTTGGTGTGTGCTGATCCCATTTCCCACAACAGCTGAGCTGCTGCTCACCATTCACTCTGTTTTGCTGGAACAAAACTGCCACGAGCAAATGTACAATACCAGCTGTGTCAAATAAGCACCTGTGCCCCAGGGCTGAATGAAGAGACACCCCACTCTTCTCTGGAAGTATAGATAATGGAGAAAGGGAGCAGAAAAAGAGCTACACATTTCATTCTCAACAGTATAAAAGAAAGCCTTTGTCCTTTTAAACAGACACTTTGAAAACACACAAGTGCCTTGTAGATGAACCCATGATTTTGGTTCTTATGTTTTTGCAAATTGATTTAAAGAAAGTGCAGGTACCAGGTAAGTACCAGCCCTGAATCAACACAGGCCCTAGAACACAGCTCACCTCAGGTGTAAGAGAGGCTCTGCCCACAGCCACAGCAGCCATGGCCAGCAAAAAGGTAACTGAACAGGTAAAAAATAAATATACTTTATACTAATATATATACATCCTAATTTTATCTTCCCAATTCAGGAGAGATCCTGAGAGTGCTACACTCTCAGCGCTAGAGAAGGCTCCTTGTATTCTGTGCAAAAGCAAACAAAAGTACCAAGCCTTACTGGTAACTGGATACCATCACATTACAGGTAAAGGTTTTACAGGATCAAAGCAGCACCACTGCAGTAAGAAAATACTTTGAGGTTAAAAGTATCCCCCCTTCCTGCATCTGAGAGGAACAGAACTGTCCAACCAAAGGCATAAAACTTTAGTGTTTTCATCCTAAAGACAGGCCTAAGTTCTGGCCTCTGCCTTCACAATGTTTAAACTCTGTGTCAGGTCAGCAGCACGGGGTGAGGGCAGATGGCAGAGCCTTTGGGCTGGGGCAGTTCCTGCAGCAGAACAGACCCATGCCTCATGGTGTTAAATCAGCTCAGCTGCTCCTGTGCTGCCTTGCATTGTGGATGCTTCCATCACCTGTGCTGCAAGGCCTGTATTTATTTACCAAGTACTAGTGCCAACAGTTTTGCTCAAATTACATGCTATCCTTTTTAGCCATTCTGTTCAACAGATTTTATTTTGAAAGAATTAGTATTTACAACAGTTGCTGAAGTAGCTGAGATAAAAAACAAGTCCAAGGATGAAGATCAGCTTTTCTTCTCTGTCTGCTTCTCTGTCTGCCCTCCTTCCACAATTTCCCAGGTTGAAACAGCAGCTCTGTCCTGTAAGAGAAAGTAAGCAGGTCAGTCCAGCCCACTGGATTACAGGTTTTTTAACCAAGATTCACTCAGCAAAGCTGTTCATTCAATTGAGCAAAAGAGGTGGCAATACAATCTCACAGGAATGCCACTGCTACTAAAAATGCTCAGAACAAAACTAGACAATTTTTCCTAGTTTGGAGGGAAGAAATACAGAGTAGAAATGTCACCTCTTCAGCGTGGAATGCTGCAGTGGAGTGCAGCCTCTCACATGAGGAGCTACACTCAACTCGTGCAATCCTATTTTCAAGTCTCAATGGCTCATGTTCCTGAAAAAACACTCAATACATACGAATGTATTGCTGAACATGTCTGATCTGAACTCAGGACAGAAGCCTGTTGATTTTAGTCTCTGTAATGTGATACTGTCATATTTCTGAAAGGCAATATTACAGCTAAATTGAACATTCTATTTAGAACCAGCTGTTTGATTGCAGTGGTTGAAAATAAAAGTTAATCTGAGCTTTGACACACAACAACATTCCATTCTCATGAGTGCTGTCTCATGACAGCAGCTGGAATTGTTGAATCTTTTTTTTACATGAAAATGAAAACTTTTTGACGCCTAAATACATTTCACTTGGTACCATAGCTTCCAAGCATGCCACAATGACAAGAAAAGAAACGTGGATTTTTTTAATCAGTCTGTTGCAAGATATGTAACTTCAGCCAACATCCTTTGCAATGAGCAACCTGACAGAAGAAACCAGACTAGGGAAATCACAAGCTAGAACCCGAAGGAGGAACTACCCTTTCTACAAAACTGATTTTAAGAAAATTTAGCTTTATTCAAGCCCCCCCTCTCTGCCGTGCCTCCAACCAGGGGGGTTCCTAGTCTGCACTGGATGGAGCTGTGGCTTGTCTGCTTCATCTCTTCTGCTGCTTTTCCACCTGCACACAGACTTCAGAAGTTGCTGGCTTGCTTGAGCCTCACATGACAGAGAGCAGTGTGTTGGCATTAATGCATGCACAGTGTGAGGCTCAAACATTTTGTGGGAATGAGGGGCTGGGCAGAAATCAGAAATTCACATAACTTCCTCAAGCCATTACTAGGCAAGCAGGACCCCTGTTATGTGCGGTTTTACCACGGCATTTTTGGCATCAGCTGACCCAGCCAGGCAGACTCATGATGAGCGAGAGGGTGGGGATAGCCCTGCTTTGTGTAGGCTATGTCTCCTTGCACACATGCTTTAGTGAGCCTGTGTGAGGAATTGCAGAGCTGCCTCACTCAGCTTGCAGGACTCTTTGGGATCTGGAAAAGCAAGGTGAAAGCTTGCTTTTCCAACACACCTTCAGATACTTCCACAATATCAGCCAAAAAAGCAGCAGGAGTTCAGCTTCAGATGTTTGCTCTGTGTGTGCTCCTAAGTGCATTTGTGCTTTGTCTTCTGGAGCAATCTAGTCTGAGCTTCATGTTATTAATTTTTTTTTAAATGAATGGAATGGTTTGAATACTGGCTCATTTGTGGGGTTTTCAAATGTAAATCTCCTTAAAAACAAACCAAAACAGATCTGCAAGAGGATGGAGGTGGAGCTGCAGCATCTTCCCAATGGATGAAAAGGCAGGCTGCTTCTCCAAGACTTTGTCTCAGCACGGTTGTTTGGATTTGCAAACTTGCTTGGCAGGTGAGTGCGGTGGGGATTTACAAACGAGTTAAAGGAAGGAGATGTTGCAGCCTCCCTTTCCTTCCCCAGCTGCAGCTCTGGCCCCCACCCCGGATTTTGCCGGCACGCTCGCTGCCATCCAAGAGAGGAGAGCACTGAGCACACTGCGCTCCAACAGGGGCGGTGACAAGTGACAGCCCTCATGCTTGGCAGCTGGAGCCATGTGTGCTGTCACTCCCTGATGGCACTGTGCTTTCCATCCTCCCACTGGCAGAACTATGGAACCAGACTTGCCAGCGTCAGTTCCCAAGGAAAGGAAAAATGAACAGTATAAACTGGAGGGAGGGAGAGAATGTGGAGGATTATTCTGCACTCAAGGAGCAACACTGACCCTTGCCTCACAGAGGCAAGAAGGACAATGACCAAGAGAACTGGAAGAAGCAGCACTTAAGGAAGTAATGCAGGTCCTTGGAACCAGGAGAAGGCAGTAATGCCATAGAGGGTCTTTTCCCAAGCCAGAGATGCCATTGAGATAATGGAGAAGAACACTGGCATTAGGTGTAGGCTAAAAGTAGAAAGCAGTTTAGAGAGAGGAGCAGTACAGAAATCAGGCAAAGTTCCTGTGGCTCAGGAACAATTGGGAATGCTGGAGATGGAAAAGGCTTTCTCATGAAGACTTATTTTTGGTGGGGAATGTGGGGTAGATAGAAGAAAGGCATTATTTTCACAAGTCATCTCGGTTTACTTTCCAGTTCCTTTGCAATCTTTTTTAAGACTGCACACATTACTCACACCCTTCCTTCTGGACTGAACTTGGGCAACTTAGAGATTTCTGAATATTATGAGATTATGAATGGCTTGCATGGAAACACAAGGCTGAGGAGGAGCGGAAGAGAAGGCAGCAGTATAGCCAAAAAAGGGCTTGACTTCCCCCTCCTGCTACTGCAGTCACACAGGGAGCAGGGCACCACACCACAAGCCGTTGAAGGGGAATGAAGGACAAAAATATGTGTTAACTTAAAAAGTGAGTCTCACAAAGAGAAACAAAGAGGGTTACTGTCTTCTACCTTAATGTGGATTCCAAAGGCAGCAAGGTCTCCACGCAGACTGTCACAAGCCTCCAAGAGGGGCTTTCTCTCCTGCATTAAGTGCTTCCTCTTTTCCTTCTGCTCTTGTTTGGTTCCCTGGGCTCCTGCTGCACCCTCCACTGGTTCCGCTGCTTCGGGCAGAGCCAGCGCGTAATGCCGGACCTTGGAGCGGAACCTCACCAGCTCCTCAATGACATTGGACAGCACTGCAGACTTGTCTCCTCCCACAGCCACCTAGAAATCAAACAGGGGGCTTTACAAACATCTGAGTATGATATTAAAAAAATCAACCCCATCTCCATAGCAATGTGAGACTGTATCACCTCTCTTGGTCGTGCATCTTCCACATATTGGTAGGATTAAAATGTCACCATCTCACTAATGCTGGACAGAAAGTTACAGTGGAGTCACTTGCAAGTAATTCAGCATGTTTCTGCACAAGAAAACATTTACCTTGGAGCAGAGTGCTCTCACATGAACACAACACACTGCACAACCCAAGTGGGGAACTCATCTCCACAGGAAACCCTGGATATGCCAGAAATGTACATAACTTGAAAAGGGATCTGACAAGTTAATGTAAGAAAGGCCTGGCAATAGGAATCCAACACAGCAAGGGAAGCCTAGCCACCAGCTCAGACAACTCCTTGGCTGTAAAAGTCCAAAGACGGAAAATACATCAGCCCTTTACTCTGTCTTTGAGCTCCAGACCTCCTTCAGGAAACACAAACCAGGAAAAGTATGTGTTTTGCCTTTAAGTCTCCAGTCCATCCTATCCTTTCTCCTTTCATCTACAGAAACCCTTCCCAAATCCCCAGAACTTTCATCTGATCCACCTCACCCACAGTTTCAGCCACTCAAACAAACCTGAGAGAAGCAGCAGCTACTGCACACAGGGTGTGGATATCTCCTGGCTGCAGCTGAGCCCCTTCCTCCCCTCAGCCACTCCCAAGCATCCCTGGCCTCCTCTGGCTCAGCAGGAGCCCCGCTGGTCAATGCCTCAGGAAAGGAACAGACTCAGTCCTGCTCCAACAGCTGCCAGGATGGGAGCTTGGGAGGCAGCTGAAGAGGAAGGCCACTCCTCAGCACTGGCACAGCCAGGCTCCTGGTCTCACTGCTGGCAGAGACACCATCCCTGTTTCTCATTAGAGGCAAACTCCCAAGGGGAGGAAAAGGACAAACCTCCAACAAACAAGAGAACTTCACCACGGTGTTTTATCCCTAGGACACGAGAGTGGGAGCACAAAGCACACCAAGGCCAGGGGCAAAGCTCCTGCAGCAACATCACCAGGCAGCAGAAGGGCAGCTGGGTAATTAAAGCCAGAAGGGTCTGGGTTTAGTCACCAAACAGCAGGATGGAAATGAAAGGGAGCAGAGCTTCAGAGGTCACAGGCAAAAAAGAGGAGCAGGAGGAGAAGTGAGGGGGCAGCTATTGAAGATAAGAGTGTGAAATACAGTGAATTCCTCAAGTGTTCAAAACATGTAGCCATACTAAAGAAGAAGTTTATGAGATTGAAAAAGGTAATAAATCTAAGTGTCAGAAACACTCCACAGTAACCTGTGGCAGGATAAACACTTAAATACAGAAGGGAAAGCCATGATGATGGGAGCAAGAAACATGCCTCTACAAACACCACTGAAAGAGTTCAAACCAGGCACCCACTGGAATGAGAGCCTTCAAAAGGAGAAGCAGCTTTAGGAGATGAACAAATCTGCCACAGCTTCTCAGGGCTGATCTCAAATTTCTGGTCCTTTTACTCCACAGACTGGTCCCAGCTGCACCTGCAATACGCTCAACACTGCACTCTTTGGGAGAGCAAAAGCTTCCCAGCTCTAAAACAGGCACAATGGTTTTCACTCATCACCTTTCCACCTGGATTCATCTTACCTCCCTGTGGATAAGATCTCTTGCCAATGCAGAGAGAGAGACAGGCTCTCTTACTGTAACACAGCCACTAGACTGAGATGAGCCATCCTTAGCATCTGATGACTTCAGAAGCACAGGCAGCTACATTAGGCTGATTAGCTGAGATGAATCCCAGCCCAGGAGCAAGACAGACCCACAGGCTACATGCAAACATCCAAATGAGGGGGTCCAAACACTGCTGCCTGTATTCTCTGCACTGTCAGCAGAGCAGTGTCCAGGCCAGGCAGCCCTCTCCCACACATGGCAGCACCCACTGTGGTCAGG
Organism: Melozone crissalis; assembly: GCF_028551555.1. Lineage (NCBI taxonomy): Eukaryota > Metazoa > Chordata > Aves > Passeriformes > Passerellidae > Melozone > Melozone crissalis. The sequence continues at coordinate 50,935,604 of NW_026535791.1, read as the reverse complement.
GACTGCTCCTGGCAAGCTGCATGCCTGGGGCTACAGGGCCAAAGGGCAAGAAAGGCTGGATGCTGAGCTGTTCTGGCTGGTCTCAGAGTCAGGGAACAATCCCTACACCATTTTATTTACTAAATTGTGGTAGCCCATGGACCTTTCTGATGAAGATTTTGACACATTTGTTTAGTGGAAGCTGGAAGAGCAGAGGAACAGAGAGGAGTCTGATGACTTGCTCCTTTCTTCCTGCTTATCTCAGACCAGCATCTTCTGCTGATCCTCTGCCACACAGAGAAAGGGACTAGCACAGCCTAAAACAAAGAAAAGCATTCAGATACTTGTTTCAGCAAAAATATAGGTGCAGCAGATGTCTGCATACAGACAGCCCAGAATCTGGAGGAATGACTTTGCCATCCAGCTAACAAAAAACCGTGTTTAGTATGCCACTAAAAATTAACATGCAAACTACAGGCTGTGAGGAGTAACACACAGCCAAATCACATCCAGACACTGTTTTGAAAGAAATTTTGTGAGAAAATCCATGGAGGCAAACTAAATAAAAACATTTACCACTACACTGCCTGATTTTCAAAGGATGAATAATGTTACATTTTCTTACTCTCTTGTCCCCCTCCCCAAAATAACTGTTCTGTTTTGCAGAACACTTTCTCTATAGAAAGTTTTCCACTACTTTGCATTCAGCTGCATATTTGAACAGGAGAGGAGCAAAGGACACCCTGATATTCTCCAACACCTTGTGTCATTTTAAATGCTTCCATACATTGGGATATCACCTCCATATTGATGACTCTCTTTTCTGTTCAGTACTTTCTTTGAGCTGTTCTCTTCTTATTTTTCTCTCCCCATTCCTACCTTTCCAAGAACTAGTTATGTAAACTCATTGTCCCTCCCTCCCCATATCCCATGGCTCAAGGCAGAGCAGCCCCTTCCCCTGGCTTTCTGCAGAGGAGTAGGACCCCTCACAACTGCAAATATTCACACAGCTATCAAAGCCAGCCTGGATGCAACCATCAGGAAGAACAGGAAAAGCTGGGGAAAGCCAGACACATAACAGGATGATTTAACTGCCTCCAAAGCTAACTTCTTCTTGTTTCATTCCTCAGTCTTTCATTTCCACAGCAAAACTGGTGCAGAAGTCACATGGGAGCACCTCCAAGAACTAAAAAGCCCACATTTTGTTCCACCTGCTCAAACATTCTCCTAAAACATCACAGGAGAAAGTGCAAGCAGTGCAGAAAGGTTTACTAAAACCATAAATAACTTTGTTACATCTGATGCTTTCAGAAAGCACTCTATGAAACACAGGGGCTGCGACCATATCCTCAAACACATAGAAGAGAAATTTCATTACCTGTCTTTCCTCAAAGGACATCCCAAGGGCACTGAAAAAGCCTTCAATATAGGAAATAATGCTTCCATACACAACAGAGCTTCTAGGAGATCCAGCATCCTGTTAAGAAAACACTCAAAAGAGATTGTCCAGTCAATACATATTACAGAGCCCAGCATCTCTCTGCAGCCCAGTCCACAAGGGAAAACTGCTATTAATTATAAAGATCTACCTCCATCAGGAACACCTGCCCAGACAAGCAATGTTACAGAGATACAAAAGCACCTCACAGCACAAAGGGAAGGGATTTAAGTACACAAGGGAAGGGAAGAGCTGATCACCAGCCTGAGCAGCAAGAAGAGATGTGAGAAGCAGCCACACATTACATGTGTGCAGTAAATTAGAACTAAAAATAGCACTCTGGCCATGAAAGGGCTGTGTGTATGGAAACAAAATAAAAAGAACAAAATCCCACATTCATGGACACCTATAATATAAAAGATTAAAACCAAATTTTTTGAGTATCTTATTGATTTGATCCATTGTGAGACTGCTTTGAGAAAGTGTATGGCATTTTGTCACGCCCTGGCAGCACCAGCAATCAGCAGCAGCAATAAAATAAGGATTAAATGACAGACTGAGGAGCAATTTAAGGGACTAACCCTTGCCTAAAAAATAAGTGATGACATGCACTAGCAAATCAGCAGCTGGTACTGGATTTTATCTGACATCTTCACTGGGGCCTGAGATAAACTATAGTCTAAAATGTATAGGAAGGTCTGAACTGGGAGGAGCTGGAGCAGCCACTGGGAGAAAGGAACAGGAGTGTGCCATCTAAGGTGAGAAATGCTTAGCAGGAAGGTTAAAGAGAGGAATAAGTACTTATGTGGATTTACTCACAGTTCTTAAGGAACTTTTCTACACTTGTAATAAAGAGGGAACACTCCAGACAGCTGGGATGTACCCAGAAAAACTCCACCACCTCAACCAGAAATCTGAGTCAGCTGCCCCACAAATTTCCCATCCCATTCTCAACAAAACAACTGACAGGAGGAATTCAGGGGGAGCAAGCAGTGACTGACAAAATGGGGGTAGTTGTATCTAGGAGTGGCAATGCCATTACAGATCCCTGCTGCAAAGTGTTCCAGGTCAGGGATTCACTCAGATTGTAAAGATCATTTGTAAAGATAAGGCTAAGGCTAATCTGTACAGATTTGCTTACTTGTAAAGATAAGGCTAAGGAGAAAATTGAAAGCCAATGCCAAAATAGGACAAGACAGGCTAATTCTCTCTTAAAACCAGTTATTACCATGTACATGACACTTCTTTTACTGCACAAACATGGTGAACATGATGACACCAGTACTCAAGGAGCACAGCAACAAGGCTGAGGTGCTCACCTTCAGTGACAAAGGGAGCTGTGGTAAATTGAGAACCCAGAAGTGCTTCAGACAGTGTTTACTGCTCAAGTCTTGTCCTTAGCAGATTCTTTATTTGTGTCAACACGAGAGATCTTAACAGGGTCCTAATTTGGCAAAAGCCATGTGAAGACAGGCTCATGCTGAGGCCAGTTACAGAACACAGCAGAAGCCACTCAGTCCCCAGCACTGAACTCACCACCAAGACTGTCCAGTGCACCTGAGGCTGCTGGCCAAAGCCCCTGCAGCAACCACCCCACACCCTTCCCAGTTTAGCTTAATTTCTGTGCATGGGTATTAAGCAAAGAAGCAGGGTAAGAACACAGAACCAGCACTAAAATTAGCAGCATGTCACAACAGCCTCAGGACTTCCAAAAGCCTTAGGTATAAATAATACAGGGTAGCAGGAAAGAAACATCCTCTGGACACAACAGAACACAAAACAATAGCCATGCACAATTCCTGTGATAGGGTCAGGAAAAATAGGCTCCATTAAGGTCAAAAATTTATGGAGCTTTGTTTCTGCTGGTTTCTTATGTGAACAATAAACTAATCTGTCTGCATTAAGCAGTAGGACAGTGGACAGCTGTCATTTTCTGATCTCTGTATCCTAATGGGTTACCTTAGTAACAGCCTTAAGCTGTCTGTTGCCATGGTGAATGAGGTCCATAATTGCTGCAACAGCCCTGGAGGTGTCAAAGTCATCTGCAAACGCAGCCTTCACGGTTACTTTTGTGTTGGCTAGCCTTCAAGAAGAAAAGGTAACATTTAAGATAAGACAAACAAGATGCCAGCAGTATGCTGAATTCATCAGCCATTCAGCCAGAGGGAGTCACTGAAAGGACACTGCCATCTCCTTCTCAGCTGTCCTGTGATGGGCAGTGCTGCACTCATCAGGGAGAATACATCTTTCTGCTGTGAAGGGAAAAATTTGATGCATGTCAAAATCCTAAGTGTTACAGCCATTCAATAAATGTACATGGCTAATCAGAGGGGCCAACAACAACAGAGCAAAGTTTGCCTTAAATCATTTAAAAACAGATGGAAAATTACACTGATAATAGGCATTTCAAAGATTTTACTGAGTTCTGGTTTTTTTTTCCAGCAGTCCATTAATCCTGCTAGCAGCATGCTTCTCTTCCAAAGGCACATCACAGGCAGCTCTCAGGGCCTGGCAAGGAAGCTGTCCTGGGGCTGGCCAAGAATCCTGCTGGCAGGATCCAACTCAGAACCAAGCACTGCCTCCTCATCTCCCAGGAGAGCCCAAGCCCAGTCCCAAGGGATTGCACTCTCCATGGCCCAGATGGAAGGGTCCAGTGGGACCATTTGTGTAAGAGTGCCAAAAGCCAGTGGGCAACCAGCAGAGATCAGCACAGAACCAGCAGCAGCAGCTGCAGCCACTGGAGAGGGAGATGAGAGAGCAGCAGGGATAAATGGGGAGCCACAAACAGCTGCTGGCAGAGTGCTCCCACACACAGCCAGGTGAACCAGAGCTTGACAGTGCTGCCCCAAGGATGCCATTTCCCAAAACAGTGCAAGGAGCAGGGGAACCTCAAGCTGTTCTAGCATCTCTGGGGCTCTCCTGAGCCTCATTTTCCCTGTTTCTGTATTTGTTTGCCTGGAATGCCTACCTCCCCTCAGATACTGGATGGCTGCTGTTCTAATTCATCCTTTCCAACACTTTTCCCTGCAAGCTTCCCCCTCTCCACTGAGTATCTAACACTTCACTAATTAAGAGCTTTGTTTCATTTTGGTTGTTTTTACACCTAGGAATACACAAGTTGTGCCCTCCCACACATCCCCTACTGATTATCCATTTCGACTTCCTCACACCTCTCAGCTTTATCTTGCACCAACAGATCTCCTGCAGCCCCCTGCTGAAGGACTTGCTTTTGCCAAATACCACAGCTAGTTAATGCAACTCCACTTTCCTGTAATGTGCTCCAGTGCCCCTTGCAACCCTCAGTCAGTGCAGCCAGAAGCTTCCCCAGCAGTGAGGTACCTGAGCCACAAGAAGCTGCCTCTCACCTCCACAGCCCAGGCTGTCTCCCCTCTGACTCTGCAGCCCAGAGCTGCCTGCACTAATCTTGCTTCAGGGCACTCAGTGTCCCTCCTACCCTGACTCTGTGCTCTGCTCTCAGCTTTGCACACAGCACACCTCAGTCCTGAAGATAATCTGGTTTTCATAATGGACTCCAAAGGATTCTCCTCACCATTGTCAGGGTCACAACAATTGTAATTGCTTCCTTCCCAGTGACATCCCTGCCCCTGGCCAGCCTCTCAGTAGCCCCTTCTCTCCTCTGCTGCACAGCAGAGTGCCAGCCAGCCTGATTACAAATCCAGGTGCCCAAGGTGTGTCACTCTCCAGTGATCCTCTTTCTTCTCCAGTCACCACAGCCCAGCTCTGCTTACAAACCGGGGACCCTCACAATTGCCACAGCTCTGCCTCCTGCATTGCCCACAAGGGGCAAAGAGGCTGTGTTAGGACAGGCACACCAGAAAAGTAACACAGATAAACACAGTGAACTGAGGATAGCAGACTAAGAGCAAAAACAGCTGGCTAGGAAGAGAATTTTTTAAAAAGCTGCCCTTGGTTTTTGGGCTGGGAGGGAGGACTGCTGCTTAGTCCTTCTTGTCCTGCTTCTTGAACAGGAGTTTGTCAGCCAACTACTGCTCACATAATCACAATCTTTTAATACAGGAACTGCACTTACCTTTCCCACAATATGTCTTCTCTAACAGGGTCACACACCAGCTGTCCTTTTATATAAGCATTTGCATCTCTAATAAATGAGGAGATTGCCTGAAGAAGGTTCTTTGCATCTTCCATGCTCTCCTCACTAAATTCTACTGCTAAGAAAAAAGAAATCAAGGCATTATGATGGAAACAATGTTGTCTGTCATACGTAGGAACAGTATTTGGAGACAAAGGAGAAGTTTGTTATTATTTGTATAGCAAACTTCTCACAATTAATTGCACATTTAATTAAAAGCTCCATTCTTCATGAACACCAGGAGGACTAAATCAATATAAAAGACAATCACTACATATGACAAAGTATAACCTACTGGAACACTTATGAAACTGATTCAAAAAGTTGAATCTGGAAGTTTACTGAAGCAATCACTATTTAACTTTAATTTTTTTCCATTATTGAATTTCTCTGCCAAGTTATCAATCCAAATCATTAAGATTTAATATACTTCTAAGTGTTCTAGTGATGGCAACATGTACCTCTAATTTTGTGCCTAGTCTAATTTAGGTAGACACAATCTGTATTTGGAGATATCCACAGAAGCCTAACCCTGACCACTGACTCTGTTTAAAGGGCTGCTTCACCAACATCTAAAATCTAAATGAACCTAAAATTTGTGGTCTAGCTCCTGAACAACTCCCTCACAACATCAAAGCTAAGCTGACCACTCCACTTTGAGAAAGTTATTTTTAGAGAAAATACAAATTGCTTAAATTCATAAGGGCAGGTCTAGGGTGGGATTCATCACACTCACACATATCAAAGCCTCTTATGGCCCCTGGAAAGAAAGATAAAACCTCAATTCCTTGCATCCACAGCTGAGCTCCAGTTTACAATGAGATGTGCCAAACAGGAACCCTGCAGAGCTTCTCTTCCCCCAGCCACAGCAACATCAGCCCTGCCACCAACAAGGCATCCCTGCACACAGACACCCCCACTGCGTTCAGGGAGACCCCACCTCTGGCAGGCAATTCCACCTTGAAAGCTTCCAGAGTCCACTGCTGCTGGCAGGAGTCCAGCAGGCTCCCCTGGCCTTGCCTGCACCCTGTGAAGTGCAGGAGCCAGATTAGCTCACTGTCACTTTTACTGGGAATTGCTACCAGTGAGAGGCTTTTTTTTTTTATTTGTACAGGAATGTGCAATCTTCTGTAGAAAAGCTTTTGGACCCCACATAAGAGAGCTCACCTGAGCTCAGTGGAAGTTGTGTCTAAGTCTGAATGTACTCCTTCCCCCAGGGTCACACCAGAGCCATCCATAGGCAGAGCAGTAGTGCTTCACTGTTGTACTCCTGAGCTCAGCAATAAGGTATATCCAAACTACAGCTGCCAGCATATTCCTGGTATCATCAGCACTGAGCATCACCCACAGCTTCCACAGAAATCTCACCTCTGGCCCTGCCTGTGGTGCATCCAACTGCTTTGTGGAATTACCCAGTGCTGCCAGACAGACTCTTTAGAGCAGGCAGTTCTACCAAGAGGACAGATGTAAGAGGGAAAAAGCAGCCAGATGTGACTTCCAATCTCATTTCCATTAGCCTAAATCCCAAGGAAGCCTTGTTGTTTAAACAGACTTTATACAGGATTTACCCCAGTGTAACAAAGGTGTAAGTCTGGACCTGTATTTGTCAGATTTTTCATTTGTGTATAATTAAAAATCTGCATTACTGCTTCATTAAATCAAGCTTTACTCAGTTTCCAAAAAGACCAATGTACATACCTCTATAACACAGTGAGACACTGAGAGTGATCACTTATATACACTAGGATTACTCAATTGATTAACCTGGTTACAAGAATTCTGCAAGGAATATTTGATAAAAGTTTATCCTGATGAAACCTACTTTAGTCCAAGCCATTCCTCATCCCCAGTCCAGGGCATACTCCTCAACCACTGCCTGCAGGCACTGCAAACCCACAGTGCAGCACAGGCAAGCCTGGCCCTATGAACCTTCACTGTGCTCCCCACTCCTTCCCTCCTTTGTCACTGACAGCCCAGATAATCCCCCCTGCCCCCAGAGCTCAGCTGCACCCTGAGCAGCTCTGCCCCACCACCAGAGGCAGATGAAGCTCATACAAAAATACATTATGGAAGGATGATAAAAGTCTCCTCTCTCTAACTTTTCTCCTCTTCCCCACAGGCAGGGCATGCAGCTTTGTCCTCCCTCTGACAATGATCATCATAGGAAGGGACTCCCCTCTCATGAAACACATGCACATCCTTGCACACATCCCTTTCAACCGCTGCCCCTCCAAGGCTGGGCCAGTCTGGAGTCACATTTGTCTCTATTTGTGTCTCTTAGAACACACAGAGACAGGGGGGTGGCCCAGACAACAAAAAAGGCCCATTCCAAGCCAAAGAAAACACAGTTTCAAGCATGAGCCATTCCCAGCTGTCAGCACTGCCCTCATCCACATGCCTACAAAGATCTTTTTCACAGTTTCAATCCAATGAATCAATGGTTTGTGGTACCACCTGATCCCCAAACCTGGATTTTACAAAAGGCTTTCTTTGGCAGGTAGGAGTGGCAGGAGCCATTACCCATGGGTCTAGGCTATAAAAACCTTTCAAGAAACAAGAAGGTGCTTGGGATCTCACTGCTAATAAAAATATGGGCAGACAGCAAGATGAGAAGAAGTACAGTAAACTGATGTTTAGACCAATACTGACAGCAGGGACACAAGCTGACAGGCAGCACAGTGAATACCTGGCTCAGCAGAGACCAACTCTGGCTCTTCATGGGAGGGTAATAATGGCCTTGTAAGGTGGAGGTGGGAAGTGCAGACTTCTGAGCAAGCCTTACCTGCCAGCTGGCTTATACTCTGATATGACACCAGCATATCCTTTCATCAAAGCCACCCACATCCACACAGGTAGCACTCTTTTTCTACCTCAGGGGGGTGTTTATCCTAGAAGTAATGCAAAAAGCACAGGTTCAAATGCAGCCAGCTGACAGGGAGTGAAGAAAGCCTGCAGGCACCTCTCCATTGCAGGGCTCCAGTGCCATTCCTTGCCCTGCAATGGAGAGGTGCCTGCAGGCTTTCTTAGGCAAGGTTAGAAACTACCAGACATTTAGCTCTTGCTCACATATATATGATAGTGGTAGCAGGTGTAGTCTTTCCCTTGTTTTAAACACACATTTGTTCACAATTCCCAAGTGCCCCCAACCAGGGAGACACCTAAGTGTACACAAGGTATTTCATCTCCTAAAAGAAGCAATCAGCCAAATGTGCCACTGCCCTACAGCATCACCCCTAAACAGCCAAGGATGCCACCAATCCACTGCATGCCTCAACAGGATGCTGCTCTGCAGCACACCTGTGTCACAGACATCTTTTGTGAAAAATCTTTTCTTGGGATTTTTCTCCTTTCTGAGAAGCTGTAGCTTCAGAAACAAGATGTAAACAATAGTTATCTGCTGCTGTGGAATACATTAGGTTTGTCTGTGATTGGGCCATCTTGCATGTTTACAATTAATGACCAACCACAGACCAGATAGTTTAGACTCTCTGTCCGAGACACAGACCTTTGTTATTCATTCTTTTCTATTCTTAGCTTAGCCAGCTTCTGAGGAAATCTTTCCTTCTATTTCTTTTTAGTATAGTTATAATGTAATATAAATATCATAAAATAATAAAGCCTTCTGAACATGGAGTAAACATTCTCATCTCTCCTTTCACCTGAAAACCCTGGTGACCACTGTCACAGACCTACAATTAGATGCACCCCTCTCTTCCTGTGACAGTGGCAGAGAAGTTAATAATCACCTCTCTCTTTGCTATCCCATGCTTTGAAATACTGCAATTACTCAATTCCTGATTCCTTCAGCTGTCCTAGGAGAGGGAGGATCCACCAGGAATGTCACATGGGTGGCTCCTGCAAGGCAGTTAGCAGTATGAACAAGCAGAAGACTTCTCAGCCTAATGACTGCATGACTATAAAGACTGGCAGCACACTGCACACTGACAGGCACCAGCAGTGCCCCAGAGCCTTGGCCACGCCAGCTCTCATGGTCACACTGCTACAGGTGCTTTATCCAAGGCAGACAGAGGCCCACTGGAACACCACAGCAGCTGCTGCCCCATGCCCCACCATCCCTTGCCATGCCAGGACAGCCAACAAGCCAGGTGATCCAGCAGTGGTTAAGGAGCTACCATCTGCTTTTGGCAGGGCCCAATAAACTGGTAGGAACACAGACATATGAAAACCGCTTCCAGCTCAAAGTAGCATCTACCTGCTGGAAACACTATGGAGTACACAGGGAAGCTGACAAAATCTCCCCACCAGCAGAGAGATGATCTGCCAGGCTAAGGTGTTCATTATCATGTGATAAGGTTATCATGTGCTGGTCTAAGTGAGCTGCACTGCACCACAGAACTGCCTGAACACTCAGGAACTCCACAGGACAAAAATGGTAACACAGCAGGGAGATAAAAAATTATTAGCCAGCCCTCATCACACTCTCTACAGGAATATAAGCCACAGCTCCATCTAGATACATCTCCAAAAACAGTTGATTGTGACTGCAATGCAAGTAACTACAACAGATGCAAATCACAGACAGAGGCCATTCATTAATTAAAAGTGCAATTAACTACGAGTCACAGCTAACTGTGGCTCAAGAAGGTATTTAAATGAATGGTTATGTACTGTGCTCAGTAAAGACCATTTTCTAAATGTGAGCCAAAGAGCAGCCCCACAGAGCACCACCAAACCCTTTCCACCCACTGCATTCAGGGAAGTGCAGGGACCCACACAGGGAGCTCGCTCCAGAGGGACCAGTGGGAAAGGAGTGGGGAAAGCTGGGAAAGGTGGGAAAGGTGTGGGGAAAGCTGGGAAAGGAGTGGGGAAAGCTGGGAAAGGTGTGGGGAAAGCTGGGAAAGGAGTGGGGAAAGCCAAGCACACCTCAGCAGGGAAGGGGCTGCTCCTTACCTGAGCTGTATCTGCCACGCAAACAAAACATTCTGAATTGGTCTGATGAACATTTCTTCAGGAAATCCTAAACTCCATGCACAAAAAGACAGCTTTAGCATATCAATTTCTTCAGGAAATTTCTTTCACCCTCTTGCTTTTCAAACTAGCATGACAATGCATCTTTGCAATTTAAGACACGCATAAAATCTTTAGACTCTAACACTGCTTTAAAACCTAAACTAAATAAAATTCAATTCCATATAAGATAGATGTGCATACATATAGACAAGATATAAATACACACACAATGTCCAATATAAGATAGTGAAAATTACTTTGCAAGTACAATCAAACATACACTGTAAAAACACCTTTGCAAAGAAAACCCAAAATGAAATTATCAGACTAAGATTGGGATACAATCTCACAGAGAGGAAAGCTCCCAAGTTTTGCAAACTTTACAAAAAAAAAAAAATTTATTGAAAAAGAAAATAGGTGTGCTTTTTTGCAGGACTAGAATATGGAGAAACTCAGGGAGTGAACAAAGATAAATCCCAGCACTATAAAAAGAGTTATCTGTGTTAATTATGAAGCCTAATAAACTCCACTCTAATATTAATCTAGCTTTACAAATAATCTACTCCAGTAAACAGTAAACTACTAGTATTACTACTAGTGCTACTACTAGTACAATTAATGTATATTAATAGCATAATGAGCTACTTAAATGTTTGGAAGGTACACTAATAAAACATTCAATCACTTCCAACCCTGCTCTCAGCAAGGCTGGACACTGTGGTAGATTGACTGTAACTATTGTACTTCTGCTCTTTTTTTTTTAATTTGCAATTTTTTTTATTTGCAAACTGGTGAGGATCACTGAAGTGCCACAAAAATCAAAAATAATAAGAAGAAAGTACAAGTGAGAAAATATGGAAAGTGTTATTTGCTTAAACCTCACATTTTGAAATAGTCTTCTGGTACAAGACTAAACCAGCCTGAACAGCGGAAAAGCATCAGCAATGTGCTGTCTCTCAAGTGAAAACAGAAATAATTGAGGCAATCACAATCAAGAAACAGTGGTACTGATTGTTTTGGTGGGTGTTTGTTTGTTGTGGGCTTTTTAAAATAAACTGGTTATAAATGAGTGTACCCCATATGCCCAGCAGCTTTACACTATTATACAGAAGTACAACAATATGAGTACAGTACAGAAATAAATTCATATTTGGTAAACGACCATCCAAACTAGAAAAAACAACTCTGCATTTCCTTTAAAACAGAGAAAAGATGAAGAATCACAGCTCTTTGAAAACAGCTTGCTTGGCCCTGTGTTATCACAAACTCCTTGATTTTTGGGGTCAGAATTAAATTTTTTTAATTAATTAATTTTAAATTAATTTATTTTTTTAAATTAGCTGTAAAAAAAAGGAAAAAAAACTGGAGTAGAGTACAAGGGGAGGGAAACAGGGCAGCTGGATGCAGAGGATGCTGGGCTGCTGTGCCCAGGTGACAGCCTGGGATGCAGGTGGCAACTGGCTGGGCTGAGGGAAGATCCTGGACAGACCTCCCCTCTTTAGGCATGGGCATAAAACCTTCCATGCAGGGCTTAACTTTCAAGGTGCAAGGCAGCTGTACAGGAAAAAATTGTTCTACTGGATTGAAAATCACTTCTCAGGAAAGATTAATACTTGTTACCCATGTGTAAGGGCAGGCATGAAAAGCAGAGACCTTCAAGGAAAGAGAGACAGGCCAGAAATAATTTGTTTCCTCAACACAAGCTGTGCCATCATGGGGGACATGGAGAGGAACATTTTTATATGCTGCTTTTAACTCCAAGCACTGCAGTTGTGGTCATTTCTCGACCCTGTCCACAACATCTGCTGAGACATGAGATTTCTGTGAAAATTGTGAGCTCCAAGGAAACAGGGCTTAACTGTACCCTGACAGCATCAGAAGACTTAGGAATAAAGCAGCTCATATTGAACATCATTCTAAAGGGATTTAAATTAATTTTTCCAAGAGGGCAAAGGGGAACACATATGCCAAAGCAGTTTCCCAAGCTTTGTCTAAAGGAAGGAAATCACCCCATTGCAGCAGTAGGCATCAGCCATGGTGGGAGCCACCCCAGCACAGCTGGAGCACACACAGCTGGCAGAGAAACCCTGCTCTGGGCCACACCAAAGACCTGGGGACACACTGGAATATCACACAGTCATGCGGCTCGTGGCTATCAAAAGGCTTCTGTGCCTCAGCAAGGTCACCATATAAAAATAAAGGGTAATGGGAGAGACTGCTGCAACAGTGTGGTTCAGGATACCCAGCAGCTTCCTGACAAAACACTGACACTATGTCCCATTTCACCTAGAGAAGGACTAGGAAAAACATCCATTCTTTTCCAAGTCCATGCTTTTTCAAAGCATTATTAAAGACAGATGATGAGAACCCATCACTAGAGAACAGAATCATTCAGGCTGCAAAAGACCCCTGAGACCACAAATGTACAGTGCAGGATTTTGGTACTGGGCACAAACTCTGCTCCTACAAACACTCTGAGCTCAGCAAGATCCATTGTTATAAGCAAACCATGAATCTGAGCAGGTATCCTACCTCCAGATCCACAAAAACAGATACATCAGTACTAGAGAAACCCTGCAGCACAAGCACACACTCCAAAGCTTTCTCAAAAGAGGGTTGTGATTAATATTTACATATTACAAACCTACAAAATTGCTTCAATTCAAACAAAGAAATTACCTTAATTGTTATGTAGTTTTTTAATGACTTTGACATTTTTTCTTGAGTTCCTTTAACATGCAAGTGCCCTATAGTAAAAGAAAAAGGGATTAATCAGAATAAACAAGTGTGCTTCTGAATAGGGAGCAAATGAGAAAGACTGCACTGAGACACTGTGAATGTTGGAGGCAGCATATGCTATGATGGATACATGCCAAACATTTCAATGTAATGGGGAACATTTTTCAAAAGCTTTGCCTACAGTCCTGCACATGTTTCCATTCTCAAAACTTCCACTGGGTGAATTTTAAAACACAGTCATTTAAAACATCAAAAAAAAAATTACCACCCACCACCACCACGAGTCCCCCTGCTCAGAATTGACAATAAACTGATAAAAACAAGCAAAGAAATAGTTTCAGTCTTCACAAGTACTTTATGTGTTACTCTTGACTTTTCAGAAGTATTTTAAGAAATATTTTCCAGTGATCTAGCATTAAAAAAATCCTTAAAACTCAATCTTCTGTACTTATTACTTGCTGATGGCTGTTAACATTATTTTTTTACCCCAAAGTTTTATAGCACTGGTTCAAAATATCTTAAATGCAAAATGAATTTTCTACGGATTCTCAACTTCTCCAGACTTGTGAGACTGAGAAGAAGCAGGGTGAGGGAGGGATGCAGCTACAATATCTAACTTGAATTAGTTTATTTTGAAGTGTGACCTCTGAGCACTGCTAGAACATTGAACAGTCACACAGATCACTGCTTTGCAGGGCTGAAGCACAGGAAAAAGGTAGTAACACTGCATTTAAAAGAGTATGTAGAGCTTGGCTTTAGGACTGAAAGCTCTGTCAAAGACAGGAGAGGCATAGCCTGAGGCTGCCTGCTTCCAAGTCTCACCCATGTGAGCCATGGCAGCATCACTGATGGAAAACACCACTTATTCATAGCACCAGAGATGGCAAACATGCTGCCACTGAAAAACTACTCAGCATAATTTCAGAAATGTTGTTAAAAGCCTTAAATAGGCTTCTCCTAATGAAAGAGTAATTCTGTAAGTTACCAACCACCCACAACTAAATGAGATTTTAGGCACATCAGTGACCTGCAGCATCTAGCATTTAATCATACTTTGAGGCAGATTTTTAAGCATAAGTTTCTCTTGCTCTGTAATACCCCACCAGCACTGCATTCTTTCACATTTGGCAGCCCAGTGCTACCAATGCCTCAGAGTGCAAGGACAACGTATGATCACACTCCTACTTTTATGAGTGGTGACAGAAGTGGCATTTCTTGCTCAGCAACCCATGCAGCTGTCTGCATTTTGTGCTACTCACTGCAAAGAGCTGCTTTGCAGCCTTGCCTGAAACCCTCTTGCTTCCACAAGTAGATAAAATCCCCATTACACTCATCTGGATATGAAAACAACAAGCTCAGGCCTGATAACCGGACCTGAAAAGCTCATTGTTTCACTCCCCAGCTATTTCTGATAATGATTCAAAGCAACAGGAACTCACCATGTGAAGTCCTATCCTGATCACCTCAAAATTTAATTTTGTACAACATAGTCTATGGAGAGTAGGAATGAATCAAAAAATCCATGGATGCAGAACCAGCTACAGCACCTACCCACGATAAAAATCCTTGCTTTCACTGTCTGTCCTGTCTGCCAGCAGGTGAGGCCACTTTCACCACAGCATCATTAAACCTGGGACTCTCAATAAGCACATTCAGGCTGTGAGACACAGCTGGACACCTGCAGCTCTTGGGACTCAAAACCCACAGCCAAAATTCTCCTGGGAGAAAGGGAAGAGCCTGGCTAAGATTACTTTCTCCCTTTTGCAAAGGTGCCCAAATACTGACTTAATTAACTTCAGGCAAACAAGTTTAAAATAGTTGGACTGTGTTTTCCTAAAAATGTACCAGTAACATCTGAATTTGAATTAATATTCTCTTCCAAGAGTTTCAGTACTTAGAATGATTTCATTCAAGTACACAAAATACAAGGATTTTCATAACTTTGGTTTGGCGCTCTTCCCAGAGTACAAGTAGTCTAAAAATAAAGTCCTTATAAGATTTATCCTCAGTGCAGGGATTTTCTTCCTCTAATGGGGACTGCTCCTCCAATTCTGAGCTGCTAAAATTCTGAAGTCTGTTAGCAGAATAAATTGTTTCTGAAGCTGATTCATTTGCCCTAAATAATTCACACCATCATCCTCCAGCAACTCTTTCTGACTTAATTAATGCAATCTGTCAGCTCCTAGAGAACTTCAGTGTAAAAATTGCCCTTGGAATTAAGTTCTCCTTTTTTTTTCTTAATTGACTCTTCTTTATTTAGATGGTATCAAAAAAAATTTCCCCTACAGATTCAGTTCCAAGTTTGAAAAGCCAGATTCACTGGTTTGTCAACAGAAGGCTCCCCTTGGCAGTAGCAGTGCATCTCAATGGAAACGCAGAGGATTCCACAGCACCTTGGGAACAAAGCACACCCTGGAGGATATACCAGCCTCTGGACTATTGCTATTGATTTACAACAGGCTCTACACTGGGAACTGAAACTAGAATTCAATATTCATCCCATACAGTACAAATATATAAAAATGAAAGCTCATGTAATTCCCAGAGTGCACCACAGGCTTAACTCTGCAGCTCTTCTATTCAGAGAAGCAGCTTCAAGAGTTCATAGAGACATCCTGCCCAAAATACTAATCAGCAAAAGAGAGGCTGCAGACCTGAATCTGACTTTCTGTTGACTTCAGCTGTCCATCCAGGACCACCACGACTGCAACAGGAAGAATAAATGCCAAGGTTTCCATCAATGGGAACAGCACTACAGCCATCAGTGATATAGTTCAAAGCTCTGTACAGCACAAACCTCACTGAATGAAGCACTTTAATGCAGAGGGAGCAAGCAGCAGTTCTACATAATGCCAGGCAGTGTAACGTGTTCTCACAGCATGAAATGCCAAACTTAAAAACCCCAAACTGTTGTATTTGCACAGGCCTCTCATGTGATCAATATTTTACTTACCAGAATGCAGAAAGTAATTCCCCCACTGCTCACACTGATGATACACCTCACACTGTGCAATTTCATTTTCATGATGAGGAAATGCAAGATCTATTCCACCGGTATGGATGTCCAGCTGCTTTCCAAACACTGCACTGTAACAATATTTTCCTGATCAGTAAGTAGAACACCACAAAAGCTTTTTGTAAAAAAATAAGATGAAACAACATATATTTAAGTGTACAACTTAGTAACTGCAGTTTTAAAACAAGATTTTACATATACCTTGGATACCAAAACTGCAGCAGAACTTGTCTGGACAGGACCCATATCTGTTCACAATTACTTCTCCTTAGTAAAAGCAATTACTTTTCTATCTTAAGGACTGCAAGCAGGATGTCTCCCTTCCTTGTTCTGCTACAGTTTCGTTACCAGACAGGTGCCTTTATGTGCAAGCCTAGCAACTTACCTCTATAAATTTGGTATTACTCTTCCTTATCTCGTATCTTTTCTGTAAGAATTCAAACAACAGTATGTGCAGTCAGGTCAAGCTGGGCAGGTTAGCAACTTTATTTTGCCTGTCAAACAAAGTTTACACTTACAGCCTCATAGGGATGGGAGTCAACCTTAACTGCTCAGAAACCAGGAAAGATGCAAGGCCTCCAGACAAACACACAGGCCTCACATATGTCACCTTTACAAGGTGCTCCTGGTAGCTGGCTAAACATTAATACTTTGGTCCCTTTTTGAGACAAAACACTCTGCGAACACTGTGCCACATGATGGCTTTGCAGAAGCTGTTGGGGCACAGGAGGGAAAGACAAGGAGAAGAGAGAAAGAAGAAAGAGCAGCTGCCACCATTTCCCAAGTTCATCCTTCTCCGCTCCTGCCTGCTTCAAAACCAGCTAAAGCACAAATCTTCCCAGGACTGACCCTCACCTCCCCTTGTGCCACCTACAGAGGAGCACTTGCTGCATCCTCCAACAAAACCATTAAGAGCTGGAGAGAGGTGACAGATGGATCTGCCAAATGCACAGGGACAGGAGGAGCCACCCACCTCACCACAAGGGAAAATGGGTAGAGAATGACAGACCTGAGGGGGTCAAAGCAGGGAATTCCCTCCTCCAAGGCTGCTCTAGAGACCAGAGACTCCTCATTATCAAAATTAATTCACCTAACATAGTTAAAGTGCTTTGAGACACTTGGCAAAACAGACAGCTAAGTAAGTATTGCTTAAAAATGAGCCTTCAGCAGCTGAATGGCACAACAAATTGTTTTTAGGTCACTTACCAAAGTAAGCTCTCCATTTTTCACAGTCCAAGATTACTACAATCATGCTCTCTGTGGGTCTTTTATTTATATGGTAAGAGCCTCACCCAGCCTCAGTAAAATAGATTTTTAGAGAAAGAAATGCAGACTATAAACAGCACTGCATTAGCAGACAAGCCATGTTGTAACTGGCACTTCTTATCTGTGCACTTCTGTTAGAGGTTGTACATCAAACACAGCATGATTTTGTGCACTTTGATTGCTTTAAGAGCTGCCTCACTATGCTGAAACTATTTACAGACAGAAAATCACCCTTATAAACACTTTTCACAAGCAGGTGGAAAAGACTAACAATCCGAGGTGCACCAGAAAAGCATATGAAAGAAAAACCTAAAGCAGCTGGTTCCACCTTCTTTCAGCTTTAGCTGAAAATTTCAGCTGAACAAGGTCAGATCTAAACTATTTCTTATTAGCTTCCAAAAAAAGATCTGAGACTAATGCAAAACTAAGTACACTATCAATCTTCCAGGAGAGGAGACCTTTTTCTCCTGTGGTGAAAATGAAACTTTAAATTAAGAGCAAATTACATCAAACCAACTGCAAGCAAAACACTACTCAGCAAGAATGCTGAATAACACTTAGATGATGAGCACGAACATCCATAGCTGCTGTTAAGATAAGGCCAGCAAGATGTCATAGATCAAGCTGCAATCCCACACCCAGTCCTCCTGACACCTACCTCCTGAACTAGGACTGATGGAGACTGCTAGAAGTGGAAGGGAAGCAATGGAAGAGGTACCATAACTTGCACCACTCCTTTGGTTACCCAGCTCAAGTTAAAAGACTACTAATGGACTGTGTGGTCCTGTGTGCCATATTTTAAGCACCAAGTCTGACTCTAGAGAAGGTGCCAAAACAGAGACAGCTGTGACAGTAAGGTGAAGCAGAGTTTATCTGGGCCATATGTGACACCCCAAGTTGCATAAAATGGTCACATTAAAACCAGTGCTACCTACTGATCAGAAAACAATTTCAGTACTGCTGCTACCATTGTACTGTGACTGAAAAAGAAAAATAGCATTAGATTTATCAAAATCCAAGAAATCTGACCTTGATATTGTGGAGCATTCAATGTGCCATCCAGGTCGTCCTTTTCCCCAGGGAGAATTCCAGGATAGCTCCTGAGGCTTGGCAGCCTTCCACAGGGCAAAATCTTTACCATGTCGTTTGTCAGAATCAGCTGGCAAGAACAAGTGATTTGTTAATGGGATGTGTCTCAAAGAAAAAAAATGACCAAAGAAAGCAAGAGGAAATGTGTATTTAGTGAACTACTCTGATTTTAATCCCTTTCAATCAACTTCTTTTCACTACAACTTCCCTCTCTTCCCCCTCACACAGGAGAAAATTGAAATATTGGAATATTGAAATTTATTTTGACAAGCTACAAAGATGGATTCAAGATTCCTTAATATATGCTATCCTCTCAGTCCTTTTATCCTTCCCTGGTTTGCCTTATTTTTCATTCATTTAGTTACACATCCACCAGTTTCCCCAGGACAAACTGACTGCACTACAGCAGAAAAGGTAATAAAACTAAACCAAACCACACAAACAAACAAACAAAAGCCCCCACCATTTTTTCTCTGGGACACAATTACTTTGTGGTTTAGATTTTATAAAACAAAGTGCGCAGAGGTAAGAATCAAAACTGTTCTTGGACAGTAGCAATTTTTCACTACTGTTTTCACCAATGGGTTCTCCACAAAGGTTTCCTCACAGCTACATTTGCTCCTTCCTTCACTACATTGCCAAGGATGCAGTCCTTTTTGCTACAATACTGCAGGACTGTTCAACTCTGCTGACTCCTAACCTCCAGTCAAATACCAGCAACCCCTGGCAGGAGCCACAGAATAGGGCTGTGGACTCTGGACTTTATTTCTGACAAATACATGACCTCACTTTTAGAATCATACAACTCAAAATTCCTAAGAAACTAAAGATACAGAAATATAAACCTAGCTTTATCCACTAAATCTTCACCTGGGCTCTTTCACTAGATTGCCAAGTTCTGAGTGACCAGGATCTCCTGACTCCAACCCTCTTCTGCCCCTTTTTGAGTATACTGCTATGAAAGAGCACTCTTCAACTTCTCAGTTGTAAGCAAAACAAGTGTCAAAATCTTTAGAAATAAGAATGCACTTAGTTGTGACTGGAGAGGAAGCAGGGTAAAACACATAATCAGTCACAGCTGAGGCTGGAAGGCACATCTGGGGACAGCCCAATCCAACCCCCTGCTCAGAGCAGGAGCAGCTGCAGCAGGCTGCCCAGGATGGTGTCCAGTTCAGCTCTGACTGAGGATGGAGACTCCACAGTCTCTCTGAGCAACATGGTCTGTGTTAACCATCCTCAGGGTAAAAAGGATTTTTCTTGGCTTTAAATGAAATTCCTGTACTTCAAGTTGTGATCAGTGCCTCTTGTCCCATCACCAAGCACCACAGAGAAAAGCCTGGCTCTGCTCTACTCCATCAGTATGAGTACACATGGGTAGGATTCCCCTGAGCCTTCTCCTCTCCAGGCTCAGTGGTCCAGCTCTGTCTGTTTTGCCTCATATGAAAGATGCTCCAGTATTTGGAGGTGAAAGATGCTCTCCACCATTATTGTGGCCCTTTGCTGGCCTTTCCCCACTGCTGTTCTGGGGAGCCCAGCACCAGCCCTGCACTCCAGGCAGTCTCACCAGGGCTGAGCAGAGAAGGATCACCTCCACTGAGCTGCTGGCAATGATCCTCCCAATCTTCATGCAGCCCAGGAGGCTGCTGCTCTCTGCACTCAGTAATCACCTCTAAATAACTGTTGACAAGATGCATTCCCTCTGTAAGCTGTAACACTGAAACAGCTCCAGAGCAGAGCTGTGAGAAGTTCTGGCTGCACCTGAGCATCAGCCCCCAGGGCATTTTCAGTAATTGCAAACAGATTTTTTTAATGATGCAATACTGACCTTTACAAAAGTATGCAGGAGACCTGAATCAAATTCTCTGACACAGAGACCTGATCAGACCCTACTACTCTGCTGAACAGAGGTTCAGCAACCCTGCAAAGCAGGAACTGCAGCAAAATCTCCACAGCCCAGGCTACAGGCCTGCTCTAGCACAGCCTATGAAAGATTGCTCATCCTCACACAGAGGCTGCTTAGCCCAGTGACAAGTCATGAAGGAAGCAATTCATCCAGTTAACTTCAGAGCAGGGCAAGCGCCCCAACCAGAACGTGGCAGGTGAGGTTTCCTTGTGCTTTCCCTGGAGTACCTCACTGCTGGCTACTGCAACAGCAAGAACACTACCCCACTGTGAAGTTTCTATGTACCACTGCCAAGTATTTAATTAAAATTGCTTAAGAATCCTAATTGTAATAAGGTACCAGAACAAAGGTATAGAGGCAAGGACAAAAGGAAGAAGAAAACCCAACTTTCCTCCTGCACTGGCAACAGTGAGTGCCTCAAAAATAACTATGAAAGCACTGTAATCCTAATTAACTGGAAACTCAGCTATACACAATGGGTTTGAAAACTGTTTCAGACTGTTAAATGAAAGTCTGCACATAGATGCAAAATGCATTCAAACAATGCATTAACACAAATAAGCTCATGCCACAAACTTACCTGCTTCATCTTGGGTATCAGGGTTAATAGCAGTTAACACTCCATATCTTTTTCCCCAGGACTTAACATCAAAATAAACATTACCTAATACAAAAGAAATGTTTAGTTGCATAGCAAAGATGCAGCACACTGATAAGAACTTGATAACATTTCCCTGAAAGCAAAAAAAAAGTGCTCTTCCACTCCCATTTGAAACTGTGATTTAGAAATTCAGAAATATGGCAAAAGTAGTAGCAGATGTTCCCATGTTATCCAGTTTTTCAGTAACCTCTGTGCACATGCTCATTCTGCCCATAGCATAACTCTGAATTCTGGGGATCTCCCAGGTTCTTCCTTGCTCATGCACAATCAGCAATCCCCTCCCCTACTGCAGCTCAACCTACACCTAGTCCAGTTACAATGCACTTGAATTCTTCTACAGCCACCAGCTCTGCTAAAAAAAGAAATCCACACATTTTGCTTTGCAGACACATCTTTGACAGCACATAGGAGATACACAGCTCCTCTTTAGAGGTTCCCCCAGCTTTCTTATAGAAACCAGGCCAGGATTTCCCCAAGGAGTTTAGACAGCAGTTTATTACAGTAAACAATTATAATAAATAATGAGCTACATTTAACTTAGAAATTGAGTAATAGTTGTTCTGCCCACTCATGTCATCACAAACAACTCACTCACACCCTGTTAAGCAACAGAAGGAAAGCCTGGCACAAGGTATCTCATCTGATTCCAAAACAGGATTACTAAGAGCAGTAACTTCCTATCCATGTGCTGAACAAGGAGTTACCTTGCTCAAAGTCTTACCTTGTGAGGTTGCATAAGCTTGTCCACTGGAAATTATTGTTTTTATAAAGGAGATTATTTGAGGAATATGGTCAGTCACCCTCATATATACTGTAGGAGGAAGGACCTTAAAGAAAGAGTAACATTGCATTAACACACTGCCAATGAGTTCCTTCATTCTAGGAAACAAACAAAAAAGAACATTCTTCTCAACTGTATCTTTAAAAAAAGTTGCAAGCATCATAAAAAAATCATAAGTAGTATTTAAGATAATACACACAGAAGGGTGGCAAAAATAAACCCTGATTTTCCCAGTGGCTCCCTCTCTGCTTCTGACAGGGAGACAAGAAGCAAGGTCATTTGAAATCAATGAAATAAGATTTTGTGTTTCTTGTGCTTTCAATCAGGCTGTTTCTGCATTATAGTAGTATCTGTGAATAAAGGATCTACTGAATATGGAAAAAAACTGTTCCAGAGTTTCATTTGTTCATGCTAAAGCTCAGGATTACTTCTCCCCACATCTCCCTACTCAGAAGGCGTGCAATATCATTCTAGAAGAATGAAAAAGTAAATCAGCACTCAGTTTCCAAGCAACTCATTTATTTTTTCAGATCAAACTCTCAAAACCAGATTCTTTACCAAAATAATTGCTTAGAAATGCTCTTAGATTTACAATCTTGAGTGTTTGTACCTTTAAGGCAGCCATATCTTGTTTAAAGTCTTCTTCATAAATACGAGCAAGAGCTACTGGCGATATATTCATCTGAAAAAAAAGAGAAACAGATTGGCAAATCATAAGTCAGAGTAATGATATAAAATATGGCAATCTTTTCTCAGACAGCTAATAGCTAATTGGAAGACTTAGAGAGCCCCTAAGGTAAAGAGTCAGAAAGGCTTATTAATCTAACACTGACAGGGAGGAGATATAAATTATAAATAACTTAGAAGTAGTGTTTAATTTATGCTTAATTTAAAAAATATTAATATATCTCTTTTAAGAGAAAGCAACCAAAGACTAAAATAATAAACTCCTTCCCTCTCTTATTATTTTCCTCTTGAGAGGGTCTTTCATTTCCAGTGATAAAATATACTACCACACACAGGACATTAAAACCATTCAACTTACTGACAGGAAACACCAATACCACCTACGTGTCAGAAAGACAGATCAGAGACTTGCAGGATGAGACAAGGGATTAATTTCCAGTGATTAAGAAAAATAATCTGTTTCAGCAGATCATGGGTACTCATAGATCTCAATATTGAAAGCCAGTTCCACGCTTTGCCAAGTCCAGCATTTCTCAAGCACCTTTTCTACATTTCTCATTCATGGGACATGAACAGGTTCCTCTTGCAGAGGAGATGAGAATATGCAACCCAAAAGGAAAGGGACTTGCACATGGTAAGGTACTTGTTCTCAAATACTCAGAAGAGACCAGGGATTGAAAGATACATGATAGCAAAACCTGCCCTAGTAAGCAACAGCACGGTATCAAAGTGTTTCAAGTGCATGCTTTCACATCTTCTCTGAGAACAAACTACTGGGGAGAGACAACATACTCTCAGTCTCTCCATCTTGCAGGTAACTGAATCATTAACAACACAAATCCCACATCATCACTTCCAATTCATTACTGGAGCACCTCTATGGGTTCAGATTTTGAGAGAGCAGGTGGGTACCACTGTTTGTACAAAGCAGGGGTTCTGGTGAAGACAATGTTCATGCAGCAATGAAATAGCAAGGAAATGAGGACAATGCTCAGCACCACAAAGCAAAGACATGCTTCTGCCTACAGACCAGCGACTAGATTCATCTCTCTAGACAGCTCAGCTGCTTCTTTGATAAAGAAAGAAGATGGAGCATTTCCTCCCATCCAGATGGATGTTCAACACACAAGGAGACTCGTGTCTCTCTCAAAGGACCCCTGATGGCATGCAGCATATTCATCATGAACTAGTACCCAACTTTGAGGCTTCCCCCAGATGAACCCCACCAGGGGATGACAAACAAGCTCAGACATGTTGATTTACCACTGTAATGCTTCAGGTTCCAACAACAAAAGAAGGCTACTGAGGTAAAGGCCTTGGCCATCCAAAAAAAAGGTTGAGGAAACACTTCAAAAGGTCACCAAAAAAAAGCCAAGAAAAGGTGACTTCATAGAACCAAAGAATGTAGTAAAGCAACACATCTTTCATGAACATGCCATTTCCCCCTCCTCAAACACAAAATCGCTAAGGTGTTCTGACAATAAGGAAAAAATTTAAAATGCAAACATGGATTTAATATGGCTGAATTTTGGAGTGGGGTTTTTTATTTTAGAATTGTTTACTGCCTTAGAAAACTGCAAGTAAATGGACTAAGGGAACAGACATATTTCTATATGAGTGGTGTGCTGGTATTCATTTGAATGCAAGGGCCTATATTTAACTGCAAAAGTAACTGTTTACTTAAAGATAAGTAAAAGGAACAGCTGTCAAATTCTCTGGCTCCAAGAAACTATCTTAAAGCTTGCAACTGCAATTCAATCCCACACATTCACTTATGATCTCAAAGACATGAGTTACAGATTCTAAAATCAAATTAAACAAAAGGACTCAAAATGCAGAATAAAAACACAGAATACACTCTTAGCGCTTCAGGATTCAAAAAGTGTTTTTAAAATCATTTAAAGAATTGAAATAATCATTCACCAAGCTAATCTGGTAAAAAAGGTCATATTAAAATTCAGCTGAGAACCACTCACAGCCCCAGTCTTACCAAGACGTACCCGTACACACAATGTTAACTTTCCGGCGGGTGACAAATGCAGGCAGGCCGGGTGAAGCTTTCCAAGGTGCTGACATTGCAGCTAGAGGGTGCTCGGCACCTGCCCGGAACTGCCCTCGGCCCCACGCGGCAGTGCTTGCGTACAGCGCTGCCTCGCATGATCACGGCACACAAACACCTCCCAGAACTCACCCAGAACCCTTCTGGCTGATAAATTTTGGGATAATTTCACTTTACTGAGGATTCATGCTGGGCTTTTGCTCCCTTCCAGCCTCTCAGGCAGGGGGAGAGGGCAGGAGAATCCCAGCTGTGGGTGCTGTAAGGCAGCTCCCTCTCTGCCTCCCCCATCACTCAGCTCTGTACCCATTTACCCCCACAGCTCTCGACACTCAGCCCTCCTCACTGCCAGACTCATTACAGCCACACTAGGGAACCAGAAATCTCAACGTTAATTACCTACTAATTAAAACAAACATAACTAAAGAACCCCAAACCCAGGTTAATTTTCCTACATAAGCAGCTTAGAAAATACCAAAAGGTTAGTCAAAGATTGCAGCAAACACCTACCTCATTGGCTCTTTTTATTATCTTGTCATCTATGTCTGTGATCCCCATCACCATGATAACTTCAATTCCAAAAAACCTTGTCATTATCCTTCGAATTATATCAAATCTAACATAGGAGCTGGAAGAGAAAGAAACACGAGCTTTTGAACATGCAGTAGTAAGAATAAACTAAAACAAAAATAACCAACAGTCAGAGGGACAATCTAATTAATCCCAACACTTGCAATGAAAAGATCTTCAGTACGTAAGGTGTTTTTCCAAAACCAGTTGCTACCTGCACAAAAGTCAAGCAAATTTCTCTTGAACTGGCCTACCCTCTTCTGGCATTAGTGACACATTACATCAGATTTTCTGAGTGTTCTCTTTTGTTGCATCTCTTTATTCAAAGGGTATCACAAGCTACAGGAGCTGGGAGACTCTTTCAAAGCCAATAGGACAAAATGAGACACATTGATCAGATGTTCTCGAAATACATCCCTTAGGCTTAGTATATCCTAAGAGGTTTTCAAAAGTCATGCAGCAGAACAGGGAGAAATAAAGCAGGATTCAAATTAACTTTTCTTAGGGTTGAGTAACAACAGATACCAGCCACCAATAAAGTATTTCATTCACACACCACCATAGATCTTTTCTGATAGCAAAGAGTAGATGCTCCATAGCTTATTCTGTTTTATTTACATTTGAGAATAAAAGTTATTCTGAAAATTATTCAGGGCTTTTACCACAAAGCAGAGTATTTAATGCTGACAGATTGGTGAATATACAAGCTGCAGAGGGCTGCTGCAGCTCCTGCTCACAGACTCCCCATCTGTAATTCTCAAAACACACTTTGACTGAGTGAAACTAAATTACTAGGTGGGATACTAGAAGGTGACTAAAATCTCTGTGTGTGCCCTGCAAGATGATGAGAATCCTCAGTATTTCTGGGCTGTTTTCTCCAAAGCCAGCAAGGAGGTTCACAGACCTACAGGTTCCCATTTCATTCACAGCATCACACAAACTGCAACTCCCATGGCTGCCAGAACAAAGACATGTAAGCAACTCCAGAAATGGATTTGCACCCTTCCCTGCAGGTGCCAGGTAGCACTAAGGTACTGATTTATGGATGCAGAATATCTCAATGAAGAAAAATACTTTTAGTTGTTGTTTGTGCCGTGCCCATGCTGAATAAAAGACTTTTTGAAAGCCTTGCTGCCAGGGAGATAGTTTTTAATGAATAGCAGCTCACTGGGAGTAAGGCTCATCTAATGTGGTGACACGATTCCATAAGAATATTAAATTGGCCTTTGGATCCTGTTCAGAGGAACAACGCCAGCATCAAAAGCTTGATATTAGATTTAACAGCCCTGCAGTCACTGTTCCCAGAGCAGGCACAAATTTCACACTGTTCCCTGTCCTCTCATCTTCCAACTGAATTAATGGAAGAAACTCTGCAAGAACAAGAGCAGAATTCCTGATACCACGGGGTCTTTACCACTCCAGCACTGATAAAAAAACCCAGCCAAAACAGACAGTCAAGATCAGGGGGTGGCAGAGCACGTGCAAGAGAAATTTCTCATGGCTGGTTTTACTCTTACTTCAAAGCATTCAGCCAGGAACCTGGATGCCAACCAGGCTGCGGGTCAAACCAGTACAATCAAGGTCAGACCCAGAACCGGGGGAAAAAAAATATTATTATTTGCCTGTCTTACTTTTTTCTCTATATAGAATGGGTGTTGGATGTCATATGGAGGCAGACACAGCATCTGTTTTTAGGACTGGAAGCACAACATACTAGAGAATGTTAAATTATTTAGAGAAAAAGAACTCCTTGTGGAATGGAAACAGGACAGGAGAAAAATAATGCCATTATTTCCAAATTCTCTTCAAGGATCTCAAACTCATTTCCATGATCCATTTCTGCTTTATTACCTGCTCCATTTGTTGTGTTTTACACAAGTCAAATGTAAGACAGAGGGGGAAAAAGGGAATTCTAGTAAGAAAAGAACATGTGGCAGGAGTACAACAATATGAAGGTATTTAACAAGAGCAGCAGAGTAGCAATAGCCACCACTCCATTTGACTTTATGCTATTTCCCAGGGCCTCTCCTGGCCCCCAACAGCAGCCCACATTCCAGCTGTTCTATGGCTGGACCTAGCTACTGGGGAAAAAAGATACCATTTTAAATAAAAAAAATAAAAATAAATAAACAAATAGAACCAAGAGTGCTCCACCATCCTAACAAATCAGCTGAGCAACAGGATGTCAACACTGACATGTGAAAGAGCAGAGATACTGGAAAGGAACAGCCAACTCCTCCCACGCTGGAGGGTTCAACCGATGAGAAAAGAGAGCAAAAGGTCTTCAGTGCAGACACCTTGTCAGGCAACAGGAACAACACGTGAAGTGCTTAAAGAGGTGCTAAAACAGGGAATTATACCTGGTGTATCTGCATGATACACCAAAGGCAATATTCTGCACTAACCATTCTTTCTTAAATTAGCACGTGAAGAGGTCAGAGGGGGTGAGGAAGATGTATGGCAAACCTCCACAGTGGGAAAGCCTGAAACTGCTTATTTACACATGAGTAAGAAAAGATGGGTAAAAAACCAGCAAGTGTAAGCAAGGCCTTTCTACTCCCTCTTTTAATCAAGAAAGTCTGAGGGCAAGAGACCACTGAAAAAAACAGACATTTAAAAGCCACAGAGAGCTGCAGGACCAACGGGTTAAATTCTCCACCTCTATAAAACATTGTGGTCTAGATCAATTATACCCCTTAGGACAGAAGCATCCCTGTAATTCTCTTCCCTATTACACCATGTCAGGGAAGACAGGCCCTACCACACTAGAGAACCTCAACTGAGGGATAAAGACAAGAAACGTATAACCATCTTTTTTACACAGTTACTTTCAAGTGATGATTTTAAATCGTGATTATTTCAAGGTAAACTGTAAAGGAGCCCGTATCACAAAGAGCTGTCAATTTAAATACACCAATTACTATGACTTTCCTGAAAATACTAAGTACAAACAATAAGTCCAAGATATCATGTTCTTGATGTTTAGGTCACAAGTAAAAAGCTAGGTCAATTTTCTGCTGAGACTTGACAAAAGCAAGGAGGAAAGACACCACAACATATACACCACAGTACAGCAGCATTAACATTAGCACTGACAACAGTACTTTCATATAACTGGTATTTTAAGTCCTCCTTTTTACAGAACAAAGCAGCAATTGGGCAATTACTGTGATGGCTCAGTTCAACATGAGCAAGATTCAACACAAGTTTCTGAATGAAGCTGAGACAGGATGAGAAGCTGTGAAATCCCTTACATTGAACGGGAACTATTCAGTTACTGAAATGCACAATATCTGATCTTCATACAGATGACAATTATCTGATAAACCCCTGCTCTTCCAAAGAGCACAACACAACCTGCTCTTTAAGAACCTTAAGAGCAGGTTGAGCTGCTGCTGCAACTCTCCTCAGTTTCACAGGAACAGCAGACACCCTGCATGTCTACTCATCAGGTGTGTTGTTTTGAAACAAGTGCCAGCAACCTCTTCTGGTGTATTTAAAGTACTTTTTCAAAGTTACTTATAACAAAGCTAGCTTATTGTTCTAACAATCCTAATGAACTACAGAGAAAAACCTTTAAGCTACCTGGACTTTCTGAGATTTGAGATGCGATGTGTTCATCTATGAACCTTGAAAGCACCTTTCTATTAGCCAGCCCTGCATGGCTTTTCCTTGGTGCCAACACAGTGCCTGAACTAACCTGAGGTGAAACTATCTTTTCACACAGCTGAGAGACTCTGCTCCAGATCATGAACTCCACATGAGGGGTCACACTATGCTGATACAATTTGTTACAACTCACCCTACCCAAACAAACTGCACACATTCCTAATGCTTCTTCCCAAGACACAGACACACACTGTCTCTGTCTCAGCCAGGCAGCAGAACCAACAGCCCCTTTATGGACTACCCCAGCCCCAGAGGAAAAATACATAACAAACAGACTTTTGCCCTTTGCACAGCACAGGGGGCGAAGGGCTGGGCCTCGTGTCACCAGTCACAGCTCTGTCACCAGGACACACACCGCAGCTGGGGATGCCCAGCACTGTATCCCTGGCACCCCTGGCAGGGGATGTCCAGCGCTGTGTATGTGCCTGGATGTCTCCATGCTGCCATCCGTGACTCACCAGGCGTGCCCGAGGTGTGCGTGGTCATACACCGTCGGCCCGCAGCTGTACCTGCAGGAGAGGAGGCAATCACAGAATTGTTAGGGCAGGAAGATCACCCAGTCCAAACCCCTGTCAAGGCAGGGTCACCTACAGCAGGTGACACAGGAATGTGTCCAGGTGGGTTTTGAATGTCTCCAGAGAGGGAGTCTCCATGAGCCCCCTGGGCAGCCTGTCCCAGGGCTCTGCCAACCTCAACACAAATCAGTTCTTTCCCATGTTGAGGTGAAACTTCTTGTGTTTTAGTTTATGGCCACAACTCCTCGTCCTGCCACTAGGCAATGCCAAAAGGAGCCTGGCACCATCCTCTTGACACCCATCTTCGAGGTATTTGTATGTATTGCTGAGTTTCCCCTCTCAGTCTTCTCTCCCCTAGACTAAACAGGCCCAGCTCCTGCAGTCTCTCCTCGCAAGAGAGACGCTCCGGTCCCTTAATCACCTTTGTGACCCTTCTCTAGACCTTTATCCAGTAGCTCCATGTCTTTCGAGCCCTGGAGCCCAGAAGGGGACACAGGAGCTGTTTCCGGACACAAACCGCTCCTGTCACTCCCGCCACCCCCCGCCCGCCGCGCCGCAAGGCGCTACCAGGTCGCCACTCCTTCCGTGGCCAGCACGAGCGGCTCCTTGCTCCTGCTCCGGCTGTTGTACGCCACGATCCCGCTGTCGCGCCCCGCCGGAGGCGCCCACGGCCGCCGCCGCGCAGCGCCCGAGCACCGCCGCGCTCCCGCCTGCCCCCGGCCGGCACCGGCACCGGGGCCGAGCCCGCACCGCCGGGCCGCCGCCGCCGCCCCGCGCAGCATGGCCCGCAGGCTGCCCGACCGCGGGCGGGGAGGGCACAACCCGCCGCCACAGCCGTGCGGGACCCGCGGCGGAGCGGGGCCAGGGCCGCCGGGGCGCAGGAAGGGGCGGGGCCTGCGGGCGGGGCCGGGCCGGGCCGGGCGCCACCGCCTCCCGCCCCGCTCCGGCCCCGCTCCCGGCGCGGTGTGCGGAGCGCTGCCATGGGGAGCCGGCGCTGCGGGGCTTGGGCCGGCTGGGTCCCGCTGGCACGGCGCGTACCCAGCCTTGTGCTTCGGTACAACCCCAGCGCGGCTTCTTCCTAGCGAGGTTTTTAAGGGAGATGTTTGTAAGAAATGTGTGACTAATTCACCATAATGGTCTCCACTGTGTGGAGTCAATTCGGTCACTTTAGGGAATTAATCTCTTTTTGCATTGCCTTTCAGGTCAGAGAACGGCTGGCAGCCTGTTAGTTCCTGGAAATAAAACATGGTGTGACATTCCCAAACTCCCAAATCAGAGTCTCGAAAACACTTAATGCACCCCCTGACTCCCACATACTTGTATAAAGTGTTACCTGACCTAGACGTTTTCAAAAATGACAGCAAGTGCTGCCGAGTACTTGGTGAGGTACCCTAAAGGTAGCCAGGCTGACTGTCAAGGTCTGCTTCCTCACTGGGGATTTTTTTTCTTGCTTTCAGAGCATATCGAGGAAATGGAGCTTAACTGACTGCAGTACCTTGAACCACGGCTACTCAACCAGAATGAATAACAGTGTAATGGAACAGACATAAGGGTACCAAAAGTATTTTTTAATGAGTACCTTGTTTCCAAAAGTGACTATGAGCAGGTACCAAGGGAACAAGTGAGAATTCCACAAGCTTATAACCATAAAGATGATCAGAGGGATGGAACAGGTATCCTGTGAAGACAAGCTGAGAGAGTTGGGGTTGTTCAGCCTGGAGAAGGCTCCAGGGAGACCTTACAGCACCTTCCAGTACCGAGAGAGGACCTACAAAAAAAGGGGAGAGCGACTCTTTACTTGTACAGATAGTGATAGGACAAGGGGGGAACAGTTTTGAACTCAGACAGGAGAACTTTAGGTACATGTTAGGAAGAAATTCTTTACTCATAGGGTAGGGAGGTTTTGGAACAGTTTGCTCAGAGAAGCTGTGGATGCCTGATCCCTGTAAGTGTTCAAGGCCAGGTTGGATGGGGCTCTGAGCAACCTGATCTAAGTGACAGGTGTCTCTGCTCAGACGGGTTGAAACTGGATTATCTTTAAGGCGTCTTCCAACCTTAGCCTTTCTACGAGTCTGTGAATATTTTTCCAGATATTTTTCCAGCTTCCAACCAGATGGCATCCTCAACTGAGTGTCTTGTGATTTGTTTTTTGCCTCACCCCCTGCCCAGGTTTTTGTACCCATCCTCACAGATTGCTGTATCATTAATTTGCCCATTCTCTGTGAACCCACATCAATCCCAGGCTTTGCCAAGGAGTACTGCAGGTCTAGTGCCATCTTTAGGAAGCACCCTCTTGGCAGGTGTTGAACTCAAGGCCTGTGAGCTCCAGTTATGGCCACCCTTGCTCTTGTACAAGAAGAGTGAGTGAACTCACCTTGTCTGTCCTGCTCCTGACTGTCTTCCACACAATCCTCTACACAGGCTGTTCAGGGAGAGCCTTTTCGGGTCCCTCGGTGCTGCTAAGGCACCTTGCTGGTCTTTGGGAGGAAGGCACTACTGAACACTCACAGCTTTTCTGAGCTGGATGCTGCAGGTGTGCCTGTGGTGAGCTGCCTCACAAAAGTGTTTGTATTGTTTCCTCTTCTGTCTGCCAAGGATGACTTGAATAGGTTTTTCTCATAAGTAATAAGATAATTTGAAATTACTGCTTTTACATAATACTTGATGTTTGTCTACAGTTTACTCAATTTTAGAGCATATCAGCTATAAAGCCCTACCAGTGGCAAATGTTTCCTTTTTCTTTTAATAGGTACTTTCCACAGAATTTGTCATTTAACAATCTTAACATTTTGATCAAATAAGATACCTATTTTATGAGCTTGTTAATTTAAGACTACCTAGGATGAAATTCAGGATACCATCCAATAACCTTTGTAAATGTTTGCTTTGTATGTTTCTCAGGAAGCTTCACAAGCCAATTATTTCAGCTTCCATAATGAGGTGGTTTTGATGTCTTGCTGTTCAACACACATCTAGTTAAGACTTGTCATTAACTCTGTTGTCTTCTTTGTTCTGTATGGTTCTAAGCACTTTGACAGAGTTCAAATCAATACTAAGTAACAATGGATGTTTTTTAGGCTTAATTCCAGGTTTAGCTATCATGGATGAAACTGCCAACAGATCAGAAGAATGCAAGAGCCTTTTCTTTCCCATTGGTTTCAGAAGGCTTAGTGTCTGTGCTAGCCAGAGTGGCTTTTAGCATTTAGTCCCAAAACCTCTATGTCCTGCTGTAAAATGTTGTTTTCTGATGGTGGGAAAAGCCACAGTTATTAAATGCCTGAAATAAACAGCTAACATCATTCCTGCTTGAGATTTAATGCAAAAGAATACACCCAGGGGAATGGTGGAAAGTGTTCTTCAAACACCTAAGTACAAAAAGAACCTAACTTCAAATGAAAGCAAAACTAATCCTGGTGGATAAAAAAACATAAATTATTCCTGTTAAAAATACCAGCATTCTCAGAATCAATTGGTCTGTGGCTGTAAGCATACCTCCACTTCATGCTACCTGTACCTGTACCCTTACTCCTGCTCTGGGACATGTGCAAGGACACAAAAGCCATCTACCAGAAATGCAGAACAGCAGCAAAAGGTTTTATGCCATCAGGAGACCATTGCTTCCACCTGGATAGAAGATGCCTTTGGAGTTTGCAGGCAGTTGGAGCCAAGGTACACATGATCAGTGCCAGGCCTGGGCCTGCTGTACTCCTGTTACTTCAGCACTTGCAGAATAGCCAGGAGGAAATGTGATCTGCAGAGCAGTGCAGCTCTTAGTCACACTCCCACTGCAGCAGGTCTGCCTGAGCTTCAGGTAAACTCTTGTTTCAAGGGGACACACATGTATTTAATGTTGTCGGCTCATGTTCTCATGTTTTTCTTAAGAGTCATCAAGGCTAAAACTTCCTTTAAATTAAAAGCTGAAACTCAAAGGTAAAGGGGTGACTCCTGAACACCTTAGAAGGGATCTCTGTGTTTTCTGTTCCTTCATCTGAGTATGTAAGAAGGCAATGTTCCCCCTCCATCCTTGATCAAGAAGGAAGTCTGTTAGAAGCACAGCTCTGTGTGCTGTCCACCAGCAGTGCTGGCAACATTTCTGTGGTGAGCAGGGAGGATCTTTGGGGATTTTGGCTCACCTGGCTTCTGTATTTTCCAGCCTCCAGTCCTAGTAATACCTATAAGATTTTCCCTCAGAGGTAAGATCCCAGAGCATGTTTTGTATCATACATGAATAAAGTTGAATAAACAATTATCCATTTCCATGTATTATTAGGAGACACATGCTTTGTAATTTTTTACAGTTTCCCCCCTATTGCTAAAGGTGCTGTATTTTATCTTCTAAAATTCAGCCACATCATCTTAGAATTGTTGACAGAGGAAAAAGGTTGCATTTGCTGTGTTAGCAAGAGCATGTTTCCAGTGTCTGTGGCCCTTCTCATCAAGTTCTAGTTCAGAAAGCTGGCAAGGAGGCCAAATCTGAGGAAATACAGGGGCAAAGGTTATAAGGACAGATTACAAACCAAAAGCAAAGACGAGCTAAATCCACTGCAGTGGACTGAACTTCTGCTGGTGCTCTGCAGTAATCTGTAATTACAGACACATTTTAACTTAACTTTTATAGTCTTTTTATTTTTAGAAAATCTAGGTGCTTATTGGTTTGTTTCAAAATCTTATTTGATTTTTTAAAGGACACTAAAAATTGCCTCAATCTTACTACAAATGCTTGGCTCAGAAATATTGTAAATGTTGAGTGGCCATTCCACCAAATATTCACAAGGTAAAGAGTATGCTTTATAAAAGAGAAATCATCTTGAGAATTTATTTGAAAAGAGTAGTTCTGGGGACAGGGAGTAACACTGCAAAAGAAAATTCATTGCTGGTGGACATATATAACCAATTAAACTTTCTTGCTCTTACCAGAAGTCTATTAGCTCTTAGCACAACCTACTGCTGCTCAGAAAACCTACCCACCAACTGCTCTGACATACATTGCCTGTTTTTCATTGCAAGTGTTTGGGTCCTGCACCACGGCTGACCACAAGTCTGAGGGTTGGTAAGAATTCAGTGAGGGTTTAGATTGGTTCTTTGTCAGTGGTTTCCAACTGCTGAGGTATATCTCTCTTGAATTCACTAAAGGAATGTGAATCCCATGGAATATGTTGCCCCTGATCTGTGTTCATTCCATTGACATCTGAGACAACTCAGATGTATTTGCTTTGGCCTTCTACTGCAATGCACATTTACTTGTTCCAGTCAAATTTTTTGCTGACCTTTAATGTCAGTGTAATGCTGTTTAAGCTCACTATGCTTTAGAAGTGCAGCAGGTGCAAGAAAAGGGAGGCAGTAGCCAGCAAACAGGTGTGAGAAGAGGCAGTGAGTGCAACTGCCTTGGGGCAAGCAGAGGAGGAGATGTGAAATATCTGATTAAAAAGGGAGAAGTTTAGAACAGCAGGCCAATGTTAGGTGGGCATTTGGAAAGTTCATTAAGTTCTTGAGCCTTTACTGGGAAGCAGCAGAAGGACAAACAACTAGATTTGTTTTTCAGATTTTAGAATGTATTCATCCAACATTACTTGGTGGCATGAACAGATATTTCCGGCCTAAATATCTGTAAACAGTATATACTATCCAGGGCACAGCCAACGTGGATTGCATGAGAGGGTGAGCCGTGACTCTGCTGGTCTTCGTACTTGCAAACCTCAGCTCTGCTCATCTTGCATGTTAATTGCTTGTACTTTTGTTTCAAAACTCACAACAACAAGCAAAATTAACAGGCTTGTAAAATTCTACTACCATCATCCACGTAAGCATGAATTTAGCTTCATAAAGAATAAACAGACAAACAAGCAAGGAAAAAATCCTCCAAGCATATGTAACTATAGAAGAGGGATTAAGCTATTAAATGGTGCGGAAACAGCAATTCATTAGCAGGAATAAACCCATCTGATTCATCTGTACTATAAAGTATAATGACAAATGATCAGAAGACACTATCTTTTCTAATAAACAGAGACACAGCTGTAATGATTACACAGTATTTCATACAGCAGTATTCAGCTAAGGCAGAGAAGGAGAAAGAAGGCAGCCAGAATTCCTTGTACCAGCTTTGCAGTGTGTGCATTTGTGGAACATTTGGAGGTTTGGGATTTTATGTTTATCATATCAAGTATTCTGAACTTTGTGCTGATTAGCTGGGATAACCATGGCTGGAACAACTAAACAACTATAAAAAATTTTTATTATATGAAGTATATTTTGTATATACACACATGGTATGTGTATGACACAGTAGTTGTGCAAGTTGTTGATCTGGTAGTAAGTTCCCTTGATTCTAATTGCTGTGAGTTTAGATCTGTAGTAAGGCAACAGCTTCAAGAAACTTCTGTAGACCTCAGATTGGGTTCTAAATAGGAAAGATTTCTTATAAACAGAGCAAAGGGGCTTGGGAGCCAAAGGAGGAGAGATACATACTTTTATCCTCTAGACAAATATAAGAAATAGGAAGAAAATTAAGCCCAGGAGTCTCTTCCTTCTTTGATACATGACATTCACTTCTACTTGCAAATCCTTCTCCATGGTAAGAAATGGGCCCCTAATATGAAAAGAACGTCTGAAACTCTACTCAAAATCTCCCATCTCTCACCTAATGTAGTTCAGAGGCAAGAGGCCAAAGTAAGAAAAAAACAGAGGAGAAGAAGGAAAAGCAGCAATGGGCAGTGGGCATCAGCTCCATACCTTCTAACACTTCCCACTCTAGAGATGTACTCATACACCTGATTTTATCCTTCCCTCCCCCTCACCCAGCTTCCTAAATGGCTGACCTGCTGCTGGGCTTAGAGGGGGGTGCAGAGAATTGAGATTTCTGGGTATAGGTATATATTTGGTTACAGCACTATACAAAGCACTGAGCATCATATTTAAGAGCTGTAAAAGAGGACCTTCAAAGGGGATACCAAATGCATTCTCAGGGGAGCTCAGTCCCTTCCTGTCCCAAGGACTTGTGCAAAGTCCCATGATGGTTTTTCTCTGTCAGTCTTCTAGTAACATACAAGAAACTAACAGAGGAGGATCTAGTAGACAGCACTTTTAAGAGCCTGATGACACCAAGCTCTTTCAACTCAGCACATCCAAATTATCAATACTTTTGTTGAAAGATAGTATTGCTGCAACTTAGCAGGCTACCATTACACCTCAGCGTTTCCCTTCCTAATTTTTTTGTCTATTAAGAGGAGGGACAAAAGTTCCTGTTTAGTAAATTAACAGGTACTTTTACAAAATAATTTTTATTCATACGTGTAATTACTTGTGTGCGTCTAGAATGATGATTACCTTTTTTGCAAGAATGACTCTTTTTAGGACTCATCTGTATTCTTTTCAGATGTCTTGCCTCTACTGAGTCATAATTATTGGCTTGGATTCTTACACTACCCAGGGGACTGTTAACTACCTTTAATCGCTGACAGTGGCTCACCTTCTTCAAGGCAAGAAGGCTTTAACTACCAGATAGATGCCAACAATCTAGAATTGGAATAGAAAACCTATTCCCAGGCTAGTGCAGCCATTAGACAACTCGCTCTCTATGCCACGTAAACCAAAGCACACAGGTCCAGAAACACTGGCTTGGAGCAATGCCTGCATGCCATGGTGCTTCTAAGTTAAAAACCTGAGACCTTGTGTGTATATGGCTTCTATTTACTTCAGCAACTCATTTTTTTACAGCAACTCCTGGAAACAGAAATTGAGAGGGAGAAAATAACGGGAGAACTTACAGGGATCTTCAGAAAACAAGGAAGTGCCCTCTGACATCTGCCCGAAACAGCGGGTCGGTATCAGTTCACAAAGTTTGGTCTGTGGTACCGACTCCACTCCTCAGAAAGCATTTGGGTGCATGCCTCCCACTGGGGGGTGGGAGGGAGAATACTGGAGGTATTGCTAAACAGGTGCCTGTTCTTCCCTGCGAGCCCCCAGCTCTGGGTTCACACACCAAGCTGCGGGCAGCAGCAGAGCCACTTAACAGGGCTCGGACTGGGCTGAGGTGCCCCGCCAGGCCGCCGCTCCCGCAGCGAGCACAGCGCCGGGGCCTCACCGAGCAGCGACTGCACCAGCGAGTCCGGGCGCTCACAAGCGATGACTCAGTCTCCCCTAAATTAGGGGATTGCCGGTGACGTCTGCTAAAACAACAAGAGGCAGAAAGCGCACGTTGTTTTGCTTCAGCAGAGCTGGGGTAGATCTTTCCAGCCCCGCCTTCCCCGCTCCTCGTTCCCCGATCCCGGCAGAGCCGGGTGCCTGAAGCCTCCGGGACATGGCAGCGACTCCAGGACGCAAAGGCAACGCTGACCGACAGCGGGGCTCCTCCGCTGGACCGCCGGGACACTGGCGGGGAGCACAGGGCTGTACTCGAGCTCCCCTTCTCCTCCTCCCCTTCTGCCGGCAGTAAGCCCTCTCCACCAGCAACCATGCGGGGCGGGAGCGTTCCGCCGCCGGTATCTTGTATAACGCAGCCCCGGCGGCGTCCCCCGGTGACGCTTCCCTCGCCACTGCACGGGACAAGGCAGCCGCAGCGAGCTCGCTGGCTCGCTGGCTGGCTCGGACACCGCCCTCCTTCCCTTTTCCTCCCCTCTTCCTCCCCTCCCACCTTCCACCCAGCCCTGCCTCGCGCATGCGCAACCGCCCGGGGGACCGCTGGGAAACGTAGTCGCGCTGCGTCCCTAACGGCTCCATTTTCTCCCCGTCGCCAGAGGAATTGCGCGTGCGCAGGCCCGCCCCCTCCCCTCGGGCGTTACCGCCCCCTCTGCCGCGGCGCGCGGTATCCCGGGCAGCGGTGTCACAGCGGGGATTGGCCGAGGGGGCCGCGGGGCGGGACGCGAGGGGCGCGCTGATTGGCTGGGGCGGCTGTCAGGCGCCGCGGGGTGATGGATGCGGGTGCCCGCTGAGGAGGGAGGGACGGAACGCTCCCCGGTTCCCCTCGGCGTCCGGCGGCGCGCCGGGCACAGCCCTGCCCGCAGCGCGGGGTGGAGTCGCGTGGTTCTCAGTGGTCCCCTCTCCTAGGAAGGGCTTCGGAGCCGCTCCATCCCGGGGCGAGCTGGAAGGAGGCGAGACTCCTCCAAAGTCCCGGTACCCTAGCGCAAAAGCATTCACTTGCTCCCGCGATCCCCCCCAGCCTCCCCGCGGGCCGCTCGCCTCGCAGCCTCCGCACAACTTCACCGGAGCCTCCGCCTTCCCCGGGGCTTCCTTCACCCCACGCCCACGCCGGCCCTGCGCCGCCCGCCCCCTGGCTCGGCCCGCATCCCCGCCGCCTTCCCTCCCTCCCCAAACGTGAGTAAGGGAGGCGGGCCGATGGATATGCGGAGGTTCCGGGCGGGGGAAGGGATTGAGTGTGTGCGGTGAGTGTGTGAGAGAGAGAGAGAGAGTGTGTGTGTGTGTGTGTGTACACAGCGCTGGGAGAGAGCGCATGCGCCCTGGCTGGCGGGGCCGAATGTTTCCCAAGTGTTTGAAACTGGTATTTGGGTTTTCCACGTTGGATCTAGCGCGGCGTATGGGAGCGAGGAGGCTGCGTTGATATCGCCGGGGAGCGGCGGCGGCGGCGGCGGTGAGGAGGAGAGCGGGGAAGGGGGGAGCGGAGGAGAAGCAGAGCAGAGCGGCGCTGGCGCAGGCAGAGGGGCTGCCGCTACCTCTGACAGACACTTTGCAGAGCACATTTTGTTTCCAGATTGTTTCGGAGGAGCTGGTTTAAGCCCCCCTCCTTTCTCCTCCTCCTCCTCTCCCCCTCCCCTCCCCACACACACACACACACACGCACACACACACACAAATCCCTCTGATTGTTCTTACCACCTCCTTCGTGAATTACCCACAACGACAGCCATTCAATCAGCTGCTGCTGGCTGTAGGGGACTAGCGGAGGGTGTGTGTGTGTCTCTCTCTCTCCCTCTTTTTCACACAAGAGGAGTCAGATGTAGCTTCCCTCGGTTTTTTTGGGGGGAGCTACCGAGAGAGGTGGGCAGGGAGTGAGACCTTCATCGGGGTTACCGTCTTTGAAGGGAGCAGCACTTGCTCTCATACGGAGAGGTGTGGGGAAGGATTTTTGTTTCTTTGCCGGATGAAAATGTTGAGTCCTGCAAACGGAGACCAGCTTCACCTAGTGAACTATGTGGAGGATTATCTGGACTCCATCGAGTCTATGCCCTTCGATCTGCAGAGAAATGTCTCCTTGATGAGGGAAATTGACGCCAAATATCAAGGTAAGTGTTTTCTATATATCTGTGTGTCCGTGTGTGTGGTTTGGGGCTCAGGGGGGAAGGGTGTCTTTCCCTTTCTTTTCTTTAGAGCTGAGCCTCGGCTCCGTTTGCCCCTCTGCACCCCACAGGGATGGTAGCTTTATTTTTGAGAGGTAAAAGGAGGAAGAAAGCCGGGAGGAAAGAT
Source organism: Melozone crissalis (assembly GCF_028551555.1). Taxonomy (NCBI): domain Eukaryota; kingdom Metazoa; phylum Chordata; class Aves; order Passeriformes; family Passerellidae; genus Melozone; species Melozone crissalis. The sequence goes on along the minus strand of NW_026535791.1, from coordinate 50,895,734 downwards.
CCGAGGAGAGAGGGGGACTGATCTGCAGCGTTAGCTCTTGTCATGGGGCGGAACAAAAGGTCTCCGGCTTTTCTTATTAAGCAAGGACTCTGCTTTTCTGTGTAAATTGCTGGCCAAGAAGGCGGGGGCAGGGAAGTGGGGTGTGCGGTGCACAAAGGGGGGCCGTCCCTGGCCGTGGGGCTGAGGTGGAAGGGTTTGGGGGTACGGAAGAAAGTGCTGGGTGGATAGAGGGGGAAGAGATTACAGCACAACATTTAGGAATGTACAGTATTCATTATGGCTGTAGTAGGGGAGAGAGGCAGCTAGTGAAGGAGGGAGGGAAGGAGGGAGGGAGGGAGGAGAGGAGAGGGGGGTTAGGCGAGAGTGGGGGGCAGGGTGTGCTTTCTTCGCTCCCTTCTCGGTGGGTTTCGTTTCACCCGGTGAAACAGCCCCGCTCCGTTGGGCGGGGGGGCCGAGGGGGCAGGACCGGCGTGTGCGGTGTGAGTGGGGGGGGACGGCACACACGGTCGCGTTTACGGCCGGGCTGAAGCGCCCCCCTCCCTCCCCGCGCTCGGGGCACGCCGTCCCCGTCCCCACGGGCGGAGGGAAGGAAGGGGAGGCCGGTTTGCGGGACTCGGGGCAGCTTTGTCACTTGGTAGCTGGCGTCCGCTCGGAAGCAGGGGGAGGGGGGAGGGCGCTTTATTCTGTACCGCAGGTAGCGGTGACAGCCGGGGTGCCGGGAGGGGGGACCCCCTCTCCCTGCCCGCGCCCCCGTGCATGTGGCCTTAGGGGCGGCGGGCAGCGAGCCCTGCCTGCCGTTGCCTCAGCCGCTCCTAGGGCAGCTCACCATGGGAGCCCGTCAGCTCCCGGGGGAAGGGTCCGGGGGAAACTTCTTCAGGAGCCCGTGGGGGCTTTCGGGGGTGGGAAGGGAAGAAAAGGACAAGGCGGGCATTGCACCCCATGAAACCGCGTCCAGCGGGCACCTCCGCGCTGTGCTAGGAAGGGGCGTCCGCGCTGTTTTTATAGACAGACCTCGTTAGCATATCGCGGTTGGCCACGCCCGTCGGGGGTGCTGATAGGGCGGGGGCGTCCCCACGGGCCGGCCGTGCCCCGCCTCCCCGCGCGGATTGGCTCCGGGGCCGGGCCGACCCGTCTCCCGGCCCTGCCTCGTCGTGACGTTTCGAGAAGCAACTTTTCCGTGGGGCTGATTTGAATATCTCGGCCGGCCTCGGCCGGCGCGCTCTGATTGGCCGGGTTCACAGCAGGGGGCGGGGCAACCTTGGCCGTCCGGAGAGTGACTGACGTGTCGGGGGGGGGGGGCGCTTCTGCTCCAGCCGCACCTCGCTCGTGACTGGCCGGAGGGGGCGGGCGCCAGCTCGCTCGCGCCCGCCGTGATTGGCCGCTGCTCTCTGTCAATCACTCGTTTGTTGCCCCGGGAGAGTCCGTTCGGCCCCGCTCGGGACGGCGGGGGCGGAGCCGCCCCGCCCCGCCCCCCCCCGCGCCCCCGGGACCGCCGTGGGTTCCGCGGGGACGTCCCGGTTTCCTGCCCGAGAACAATGGCGGCTCCGTCACCTCCGGGGCGGCCCCGGGCGCCGCAGAGGGGCGGGAGGAGGCCGGGCTCTCGCCCGTGTCCCGCTCGCCGTCGTTCCGCGGCGTCTGAGCCCCCGTGAGGCCGCGGAGCTACGCTGGGAGTGAAGCTCCGGCGGCATGGCTTCCCTCCGCTTGAGTGGTGTCTGTGATGCCGGGAGCGCGCGTTCGCCAGTGCCTCAGAGCGCAGCTCTCCGCTCCCGCTGCTGCAGCACGGTGCGGCAGCGAGGGTTCCTGGGATCGCCGTGAGCCGAGGCTCCCGCGGCGGCAGCTGCAGCCAGCCCGAGCCGCAGCGCGGCCCCGGTGGCTCCCTCAGCACCGAGCGAGCGGCGCTGCGCTCCCGGCGCCCGGGCCGAGCGCCCCCGGCTTTGCGCAGCTCCCGCTCCGTGTCGCACATGCCAAACACGCCTGGGCCGGGATCCCAGCCCGCAGCCGGGCGGGAATGGCAGCGGGCAGTGCTGGAACCGAAGTTTTCCCGACTCCGAACTTCCGTCGGTAATGGTTTTGTGCTGTTCAGACAGACCGTTCTTCGTAGGAGATGCCCACCCACCAGATTGAGATGGGTTAAACTGATGACATCGGTCAAGTGCCAAAACTTAAAGCATAAAACCTCTGTATTTCAGCCACTGAAAAACATTAACTCTGCTTTTTCAGCCTTCTTGAACGTAGAATCCGCTGTATGTTTGAAGGATCTTTTGGTGGCATCTTGGGTGTACCATTTTTGGTATTTTTTTATTGTTGTTTTGTTTTGGGCTTTTTTTTTGTAGGTTAAAAAACCCACCAGTTGCTTAAAATGGTTAATAACAAATCGGAATGCTGATTTGTCAGATAGGTTATATTGCAGAACCAGCTGACAGGTCGTGCTTAACCGATGTGTGAAGCACAAGCTGCAGCTCTAAAATCTGAATAAAGCTTGTGTAATATTTCCATGTCTTCACTGGAAATTGTGTATGTTTAAAAACTCTGCCGAGGAAAGCCAAAACCTAAAGCACAGGATAACTCTTGGTTTGCATATGTGTCACATGTTCCTATGAATAAATAAATAATAAAAAAATGTAAGTTAAAAAAAGTTTTGGTAATGCCATTGGCATATATGAGAGATCCTAGTTTCTGTTAGATGAATTGAGGTCAGATTTTATATATATATATATATTTAATATATTTTGCTTCTCTAAGACAGACTGTTCTAACCTGTGAGAAAGGGAAAATTCAGAGAAGAAAGGAGATGCAGGAAAAACATTCAATGTGTTTTTGAGGACTTAATATGGAGTGCTGAGTGTCGTGTACGCTGTAGTTTATTTGGGTATCATAATGAAACTCAAAAACATCTTAAAAAGAGGTTTCCATGGCCATTCTTGAAACTTTAGATACTTTGTGCATTGTTGTTTTTTATAAACTGTTAGAACAATCCTTGAGGTGCAATTCAGGATGTAACATATTTTAAAGCAGAAGCTCCAGCTCCCCGTTGTTGCCTATCATCTTTAATGTTATCTTTTAACTTCCTGCTCTGCAGTAAGTATTTAATGAAGATAATATTTTTGTGTTTTAAAGAATAGCAACATGTATTTTACAGAAAGTGTAGGTGGGAAATAATCTAAACCTCCTGGACATTGTAATCCTAGTTTTGCAATCCAGGGATTTACACAGCCTCATATTTTCAGCAGAAATAGCTTGACAGTATTGGATGAAATAGCTTTGGGTCTAGGCCTTGTATTTGGTGCTTCTGCATCTCCTGTCAAGTAACCCAGCAGCGTGCTTCTAGGGTGGTTTGTGCTTTCTTTCTGTCCCACTCTCTTTCTCCCACTCTGTCATTCACTGAAAATGTTAATGTTGTTATACAGAAAATGTCCAATGATTTCCCCTCTAATTTTGCAGTTAACCTTGGACCTTTTGACAGTATGTGTATTGGTTTAGTTAGTTCTTTTTAATTACTGAAAAGTTTAAAGGGAAGCATTATCAGCATACATAAAAATATATATTTAGTCACTTTTTTCCTCCTAAATCAGCCTTTGCATTCCATTCCTGTGTGACCACCTAGAACAAAAGCAGTCCAGTGGAGTCATGAGCTGCTGTCAGGTACAAGCTTCAGGGCACCTGTCTTTGATCAGAGCTGCGTGTTACAAGAAGTTGTTGCTGTGTGGAAGGAAAAACAGGAGGTTTTGTTTTGCCATTTTCCCTGTCAAAAATATTTATAGTTTTTATTTCTTCTTTGCAGAGATTCTGAAGGACCTGGATGATTACTATGAGAAATTTAAGCGGGAGACTGATGCTGTGCAGAAGAGAAGAATGTTGCACTGCATACAGAGAGCCTTGATTCGGAGTCAGGAACTGGGGGACGAGAAGATCCAAATCGTCAGTCAGATGGTGGAGCTGGTTGAGAACAGAACAAGGCAAGTGGACAGCCACGTGGAGCTGTTTGAGACTTGCCAAGAGACTAATGACACCACTGGAAACAGCGGGAAAGCCAGCCAGGATAAGTCGAAGAATGAGACAATCGCACAGGCTGAAAAGCCCAACAACAAGAGATCGAGGAGGCAGCGGAATAATGAGAATCGAGAGAATGCCTCAAATAATCATGATCACGATGACATCACCTCAGGAACACCAAAGGAGAAGAAAGCAAAAACATCCAAGAAGAAGAAACGATCCAAGGCTAAAGCAGAGCGGGAAGCTTCTCCTCCTGACCTTCCTATTGACCCTAATGAGCCAACATACTGCTTGTGCAACCAGGTCTCCTATGGAGAAATGATAGGATGTGATAATGATGAGTGCCCCATTGAATGGTTTCACTTTTCTTGTGTGGGACTCAACCATAAACCAAAGGGCAAATGGTACTGCCCCAAATGTAGAGGAGAAAATGAGAAAACTATGGACAAGGCGTTGGAGAAATCTAAAAAAGAAAGGGCATACAACAGGTAGTTTGTGGACTTTTCATAGTGAAGGAAAAAACCCACCAAACCAGTGTATTTATTGTCAGTGTCACCTTTGTTGAGGTGAAAGGATTGTAAAATGTATATTTTTAAAGGAGGTTTAAAACTGAACCATTCCTGTTACAGGGACGGCAATAAGAAATTTTGGGTTTCATTTGGTAAGCTGTAACAAGAATGTGGTCTGTGGACCAATGTATTCCAAAAGTAAAATTATAAGAATATTCGGGTGTTTCTTAAAAGATAAATTAATAATTTTCTTTATTTCTTTTCTTCTTTTTTTTTCTTTTTATTTTCTTTTTTTTTTTTTTTTAGTGCTGGTAGCACTCTACCCATTAAAATTTTGACAAATATTTCTTGAAATGTAATTTTGTTTTCCTTAATGAAAAATGTTATTTACCTTTTGAGTAAAATTGATAAATAGTTTAACCACCTGGCTGTATCTGAATAAAGCTGCAATACATTGCAAAAGTAACTTCTTTTGGTGATAAGCAAGAACAAACAAAAGGAGGGTAAAATTTGGTTCCTGCTACAAAGTGTCAGTATAACAGTTCAATAGCAAATGTTTAAATAGGCTTAGAGGATTATTTTTTAAAACAAAAAGTTAATGGTTAAATTTTAAACAACAAATATTTTATATGCTGGCCAGGTACCACAAAGGCCATTTTTAAATGATTGAATATGTTTTGTATTTAACCAGGAAGTGGTTTAGTAATGAGACATAACATAAATGAAGCTTTATACTGTCACAGATAGTGGTGTAGCAATCCTTAATTTGTTTAAGTTGTATAAATGTACATTTTAAGTGGAGTTGCACTTACTGTATTATACTTGGAAATGCAGCCAAATGCCATTGTGTAACCAATGTGCATTTCCTGCTGTATGTATGAAAATTGTACAGATGTGATATTAAGAAATAAATGAAATGACTTTGACAGTTTGCTTCTTTAGCAGTCTTGTTTAATGATCATTCATGTAGCTCAAAAAACCCAGAAATTCATCTTTGACCTCAGCAGCTGCAGCAAGCTGCTGCTGGAAGCCTGAACCTGTTGTAGTGGTAACCAAATTACAGTTCTGATAAAGGATCTTCATAGAACGTATGGCCAGCAAGGTCGTAGGAGAGCCAAAACAGCATTCAGCTTTCCATCCAAATCTTCTCATTTTGTGCTTGCAGTCACTCCCAGACCCAGACATTTATCTGAAAATCAATAGTACAGAGCTGGTCTTGTTCAGTTTTTTTAATGCTTTTTTCATTGTGGATATAAATTATTCCATGTTTGTTATTGGGATCTTTTGTGTTTCAGCATTTCCCAAGTATTCCTGCAGCTGTTCCAGGGCAGGCCTTTTTGTTCTTCATGGTCACCCCATACCAAAATGTACTTGCTGTGACCAGGTGCTGTGCCAGGTACCCAGTGCTCTGTCCCTTGGATGGACACTGAAGCTTGGTCAGGCTGTTTCCTTCACCTTCATGGCCTTAGGGGCCGACATTACAGTGAGCAGATCTCCATCACACTGCAGGCCTTCATCCAGTGAGAAGGGAGCAGGACCAGCAGCTGTACGAAGGCCGTGGAAGTGAAAGTTGTGAAATCCAGTGGATCAGGTGAAAGACTCACATAAAAAGATGGGAGCCTGGGATTGGTGGTTTTTTTTTTTTAGAACATTCTGTGTATAATGGTGGTGTTTTGTTTCCTGAACAGTGAAACCATACCACTGAAATGAGCCTTGTATTCCAGAAGATCCTTCTGTAGGGAGTAAGGTTTTGATCTAGCCAAACACAAGACAGCTGAAGGGGTTCAGTGTTTTCTAAAAATGTACTGAGGGGCCCCAAAATACACTGCATCACCTTGCTGCTGGAAAAACATAACTCACAGTGACCAGTAGTCCTGTTTTACTTCTAAATAGGTACACTACGTTCCAGCAGTCATGTTTCCAGCCCCTTCAGACTGTCAGGTTACACTGAGGCACCTGTGCCCAGGGCAAGTGCCTGCTCCAAATCAGTCTGCTGCTCCCGAGCTGGTTTAGGGTTGGTGTGTAATTTTTCTACTCTCTTACATTTCCTTCTCCTTTCATCTTTTCTCTAAAGCCTTCTGGTTTTCCATTCTCCCTGCACACTTACTGGTCTTTCCCACTCCTCTGTGCCTCCACCTGCTGTTGTTGTGGCTGATGCTGATGCTTCTGGTCTTTTCTGCCTCTGCTGTTCTGGTGTTCTCCCACCAGCCTATCCTGAGAACATCAATACTTAGCAGCAGGACTGTACTAGCAAAACCCCAGTGAAACTTTATATAGGAACTAGTGCAGACAAGGTTTCAAACCAAGCCTTTTCCACAAAATGTCTGCATTGATTCTGAGGGATATTTTGAATGTGAAAAGCCAGAAGCAAACAACAAAAATGCAAAAGAGGATGGTAAGAATGTTGAGCTGTAGATGGATCAGTAGAGACATATTTATACGGCCCTTAAATATTTCCAGCTACTGAAGGCTGGCTGTGGTCTCCCATTTTTCAGTCTTTTGCTGAAAACAGCTGCTGATCTGTAAAGCAGCTTGGAGTTACGTCCCTTTCCACATTTTTCCCAGGCTTGTGTTACCTTCCAGCTCACCCTGTTGCAGGCTGCAGCACTGTTCTGCTCCTTGGCCCTGAGGGCTGAGTGCACTGGCACGGGACAGCCTGGAAGGTCTGGTTTCAGTCGATGGGCACGATTAGTTGGATGCAAGGGGCTCTGCAGTGGCACTAAGCTCTTTGTTGATGGAAGTGGAGCCATCTTGTGTTATACTGACACACTGCCAAGCGCTGCTGACTCTGCAAACTCTGTCCTGGCTTTGGTACTTTGTCTAAAACGCTGTCTTAGTTATTCACATGGCCACAAGAAACTTCTATCTTTTGAGCCAAGTTTTGTAATCTCTGCGTGACAGATCAGCTATTTTGCAAACTTTCTTATTTGTCCAGCAGAGTGATTCGGGGAGATCATCTGCCTGGTTTGAGAAAACATATGACTCTCTTAGTGACCCTTTCCCACGAGGCTGCCAACAAAAGGTTTGAGTGAGAGGGAGGCTCCTCTAGGAGCTGAGCTGAGGTTTCATCTCCATTTCTCACGGGTTAGTAAACAGCTCTCAGGTGTTGCAGCATCAATGCAAAGTATAAAAATCGTTGTGTGTTTGCTGAGGGGGAAGTCATAGCAGCACGAGTTACAAACAAACTTCCCATTGAAATCATTCAGGCAGCTGTAATTGCTGCTCTTCTGTGTGGTAGGGGTAGCAGGCATGTCTGTATTGTGCTGCTGAGCCCTTGAACTGATGGTAAAGTCCTTCCAACCACTGAAAAGTGGCGGTTCAACACTCCAGGCAGCTGACAGCAGACCTTGCCCCGGAGTCGTCCCTGTCCTCGGCAGCAGATTTGTTGTGCAGTGGGCCAGCTGGCAGTGCAGAAGGGCTGCTGGAGGCACGAGCTGGGCAGTCAAAGGCATCAGTGAGGGAGCCCTTTGGGTGCTATGTCAGCTCCAATTGCAGAATGTTCCCAGCCAGCTGGGGAGAGAGCGAGAGAACCACTGCAAGCCTGAACCAGCAGAGCAGAGCATCAGTTTCAACAATTGCACCATCTGAAAGCATCCCAGTCAAGCAGAACCACTGTCTCCATTGAGCAGCAACAACCTTCACCATGTATATCATTAGGCTTAAATAGGTTTCTTACTAATTAAGCACAGTTGCTGATAACCTGTATCCTAATTTCTTGGAGATTATTCTTGTAATTATTGTTTCAGAATAAATACAGTCCAGTAAAAACAATCGAATTGGACTGCTCCACTGTTTTAATTTTCATAGGGTATTTTTAGTTGATCTTTTAAATTGTAATAACAATGAAAGAGATAAAAGCACTGTAAACAGTTGCAAAGAATATAATAAAAATTCTGTAAGGGAAATGCTTCAAAACCATGTATCTTTGTAGTGAATTCTGTTGTTTTAGATTTATCGTCATTCTCATGGCCTATTTGCTATATGTACATGAACCTCCCCTCACCCTTGTGCAGGAATTGCTCAAAAGAGCTGGTAGGTAATTTCTGAGTATGAAAAGTATTGTGAGTCAAAGTAGTGTATGAAAAGAAATAATCAAGCTAATAATGATCCATGCAGTTTCCTACCTTCCCAGCTGTTACTGAAGTCCCAATATAACAAGCAGGAGGAATGATACCGTGAGGAAGAGCAGCAGAGAAAATGCAGTATGTATAGAAAGTGCTGTAAACAGTATTAAGGTTTTCTCCCAAGTTTAAGCTTACATTTCCAAGATTACTTTTCCCAGTAAGCATTTATTTTTGATGGTAGTTAAAAAAATCAAAGGAATCTGTGTCCTGTCTCACAGCAGAAAAGCTGCATTAGTGGCCAGGGCAGTTTTGAGGAGGGGCTGGTGGCATTCCCCTTTGCCAGCTGCAGCCAGGATTCCCAGGTTAATTTATTCCTTTGGTTCACTTTATAAACAGCTTGCCAGTGGTGGAAGGAGAAGAAAGGTGGGTGATACCAAACTTTTAAAAAGAGGTACCTGTATGTAAACTTCCAGCTCTTACTTGAGAATTGTGGGTTACCTTTGTGGCGTAGGACCCCACGTTGGGCCTGGGTGAGATGGAGCTCAGCCCGGTGCACTCCCTGTGCTTTGCACTGGGAGCTGCAGAGGAGCTGATAGCACTCCAGGGCTTTGGCTGCTCTGAGCAGAGCTGGCACAGCCTCAGCTCCGTCTCTCCAACATTCACCCCCACACCAGCAGGCTGGGAGTGGGCAAGGTCCTGGGAGGGGACACAGCTAGGCCAGCTGACCCAAGCTGACCAAAGGGATATTCCATACCATATGACGTCTGCTCGGATATAAAAGCTGGGAAAAGGAGGAGGAAGTGGGGAACATTTGTTTTTTGCAACATTTGCCTTCAGAGGAACTGCTCCGTTTCCTGCAGCCCTGCTTCCCAGGAAGTGGCCGGACATCACTTGCTGATGGGAAGTAGACAATAAAATCTTTGGTTTTTTCCTTTGCTTGTGCATACGCAGCCTTTCGCTTTTGCTTTGCTGACCTGCCTTACCTCAACCTACGAGTTGTTTTCCATCTTATCCTTCTCTCGCCTGTCCAGCTGAGAGCAGGTGTGGGACAGAGTGGCTTGGTGGTCACCTGGCATCCAGCCTGACTTGGTGCCTGATGTGGGGTGGGACAGTGACACCTATTTATATATATTGCCTGCTGTAGTGGTGTTAATTGTCCAGTAGCAAGCTCCTGTGCAGTTTGCCAGCTGCACTGCTTATCTCTTTATTTTGCTGAGTTTGGGAACATGTTAATACAAACAATGGCTCTGTGCTTTTCCCTGGCATTGATGGCCTTGCTGTGCTGGGGGAGCTATCTTGTGGAGACAATGAGGGAATACATCTCTCTCTTCCTACCCAGAATTTATGTGGATTCTTTTATTATGCAGGCTCCTGCAGTCCTTGCTCATCCTTACACGATCTGTTTAATTGGTACTGTAAGCATATCATGGGGTTTGTGGAATCTGATGTCATGGTGCTGTATGAGAAAACAAATTTTGAGTGAGGAGACATCGAAATGCTCCCTGAGGAAGTCAGTCCCTGGGTGGCAGGGTGTGTGGAAGGATTTGGGCAGGTTCCTAGGGCGGTTATCACCTCCCATTGCCTGGGAGTTCACCCATGAGCAGGTAACCAAGCCTGACAAACTGACCCAGCAGCTGATAGAGGGGTGCCTTGCCCAGCCCAACGAAAGCCAGCAGCTCCTTGCCCTGTGCTGGGGCCTGGCCTGTGCCTACAGAGCCACAGTGCTGCACTCTCACAGGACTGTGGCTGAGGCAGGGACACAAACTGTGTGTGAGGACGTGATGGTTGAGACAGGAACCCAGACCACAACCACTACTGAAACTGTCCCTGTAATGGAAATGGAAAGGTGGACAAGGAGAGCAACAAGTCCTTGTTGTCAATTAGAAAGGGAGGAAGAAGAAGAAGAAAAAGAAGAGGAAGAAGAAAAAGAGGGGGAAGAAAAAGAAAAGAAAGAAAAAGAAAAGGAAGAAAAAGCAGAAAAAGACGAAAAAGAAGAAAAAGAAGAAAAAGAAGAAAAGGAAGAAAAAGAAGAAAAAGAAGAAAAGGAAGAAAAAGAAGAAGAAGAAAAGGAAGAAGAAGAAAAAGAAGAAAAAGAAAAAGAAGGAAAAGAAAAAGAAGAAAAAGAAAAAGAAGAATCATCAGGAAAGGAAGGGTTTGATCAAGAAATCAGTCCTACAACAAATAAATCAAAGAAAGGAGTGAAAGAATTCAAACAGGAAACAGAAATTACCCAGTCTTTGACATCATCAGAACTTGAAGACCTGCAGAAGGAGTACAGCCGCCAGCCAGGTGAGCAGATTTCTGCCTGGCTGCTGCGATGCTGGGACTGTGGGGCTGATGGTCACCTGCTGGAAGGCAGGGAAGCCCAGCAGCTGGGATCCCTTGCTAGAGATCGGGGAATTGGAAGAGGAATTGGAAAAGAGACAGCAATTTGCAGTCTCTGGAGACGACTTGTCTCAAGTGTGAAGGCAAAATATCCCTTTAAGGAAGATCTTGTGAACTCCCCAGGAAGGTGGACCACTGCACATGAAGGTATCCAGTACCTGAGAGAATTAGCAGTGCTGGAAGTCATTTACAGTGATCTAAAAAATGATAACATCTCTAAAGATCCAAAGGATGTCCCTTGCACAATGGCCATGTGGAGGAAGATAATTCAAAGTGCCCCTGCATCATATTCTACCAGTTTGGCAGCAATGTATTACCCAGAAATGGAGACACCAACAGTAGAGAGAGCATCTTGTTGGCTCCAAAACTTAGAGGAAACTCTTTGTACCCAGGCCAGCACCTCAGCTGTCAAGGGTAGTCCAAGAAATCAGTCTTCTCCTGCCCTGATCAGAAGGAAAGAGATGCCCAGACGCATGACACGTGGTGCACTGTGGTTCCTTCTGTGCGATCAGGGGGAAGACATGAGGAAGTGGGATGGTGAACCCACCTTTAAGCTGGAAGCCCGTGTCCGTGAACTGAGAGAGAAGAAAGCTGAGAAAGAGGAGAGCTGTGAGAGAAGAGAGAAGGGGCCATCCCACAGAGCTGTCAGAGTAGTCTCTGCAGACAAAAGACAGCAACCAGCAACCTCCCAGACACAGAAGAACTGATATTACCTCTCTTGATCCTGGCAAGGGGATTTCTGGTCTGGCACTGTAAGGGTCAGACAGTGAATGCTCCAACCAGGAAAAAGAATAGAGGGTCCCTCCCTTCTGCCAGGAGGAGGAGAGGGATGACTGGATGTACTGGATTTGATAGCCTGGCACATCAGACCCAGAGAAGTACACAAGGCTTTGGTAGATGCTGCTGCATAGTGTACGCTGGTGCTATCAGGGTACGGGGGCTCACAACCCATCTCGATCTCTGGATTGACAAGGGGATGCCAAAAATTGTCTGGTTTGGAGGCTGAAGGGAGCTTAACAGGGGACCAGTGGGAAAAGTGCCCCATTGTGACTGGCCCACTTGTATCCTTGGAAGTGAGTGTCTCAGGAGAGGATACTTCAAGGACATAAAGGGGTACCAGTGGCTTTTTGGTGTAGCTGCTGTGAATACAGAGAAGATCAAGTAGTCATGCACCCTGCCTGTCCTCTTAGAACATCCCTTCCTTGCAGGAGAGCTGCAAGGTGAAGAACAGCAGATGGCAATTGCTACCAAGACAGTACATCAGCAGCAGTGTGGCACCAACCGGGATTCCCTGGCTCCCATCCATGAGCTGATTCCTCAGCTGGAGAGCCAAGGAGTTACCAGCAAGGCCCGCTCACCTTGTATCTGTCCCATATGGCAATTGCAAAAGTCTGATGAAGAATGGAGGTTAGCATAGGCTATTGTGGCCTAAATGAAGTCACAGCACCCCGAGTACTGCTGAATCAGACATCAGACATGTTATCCAGTGTGGAGAGTGTCCAATAAACCTGGAATTGATGGCCCCAGGGGGTGGAAACACAGCCCTGTGGTCTTCCATGGGTGTATCACATCCCTTATCACCCACAAGCCTCTGGAAAGATTGGGAGTATAAGGCACTGCTGAGGACTATGTTGAGAGTTGTTGGGCAATGGGGCATGGAAGCTTTGGGATGCAAATTGAGCAGAAGCCACTTGGCTGGTTAACACTGGGGATCTGCTAACCGCCCTGGGCCTGCCCAAGCTGGGGGAGGACACAAGGTCCCTGTGCTACACATGGGGAAGCAGCTGGGGGAGTCACTGGGGATTTCTCCTCCCATGGGAAAAGGCAAACCCATTTGTGGGATTGTCTTTGCCCGAAGACCTGGGTGCACTTGATGGGTAATGTGGAAGGATGGGGAGACTGGTGTGTGCCTCAAGGAGATTTGACCTTGGGGGGGAAATAATCTGTGGTGTGAGTTTTATGTTGCAGGAAGTAAAGAAGAAGGAATGACATGGACTGGTGAAGAGTGAATTTTGTGGGGAGCAAGGCAAGAGTGATGACAACCCAAGCCAGGCTGGTCAAGTGTGCTGCTCCTCCTGTCCTGAGCACCCATCCTGATGGAATGGAATCCAAGTCATGGACTGTTTCTGAACATCTGGAGGGGTGGAGGAAGCCCATGGAATGGGAAAATGATATCTATCTGTGAAAGGACTGGGGATAATAGTTAATGAAAATGTATGGATCTGTACATTTGGTATGAAGATGATTTAAGGGTGTAGTTTAAGATCTAAGAGCTGGTAAAAAGAGATTTCAGTAATGAGAAGTAAATACAGTGCAATAGTTAGAAGATTAAATTTTGTGAGATCTGGGTATGACACAAATGGTATGGAATAAGGGGTGGAGATTGTGTTTGGTCTGGCTAAGGTGGAGTTGTTTTCCCCATTGCATTGGGAGCTGGAGAGGAGCTGTAACACTGCAGAGTTTTGGCTCCTCTGAGCAGAGCTGGCACAGCCTCAGCTCTGTCTCTCCAACATTCTGCCCTCACATCAGCAGGCTGGGAGTGGGCAAGGTCTTGGGAGGGAACACAGCTAGGACAGCTGAACTGAATTAACCAAAGGGATATTCCATACCATGTGATGTCTGCTTGGATATAAAAGCTGGGAAAAGGAGGAGGAAGTGGGGAACATTTGTTATTTACAATGTTTGCCTTCCAGAGGAACTGCAATGTGTCCTGCAGCCCTGCTTCCCGGAGAGTGGCTGGACATCACTTGCTGATGGGAAGTAAAATCTTTGGAGTTTTAGCATTTGCCTGTGTGCACACAGCCTTTTATTTGGTTTTAGTAAACTGCCTTGTCTCAACCTATGAGTTGTTTTCCATCTTGTTTTCTCTCCCCTGTTCAGCTGAGAAGGGGGTGTGATAGCGTGGCTTGGTGGGCACCTGGCACCCAGCCAGGGTCACCCCCTTACACACCCTCGAGAAGCTCTGCTGTCCTCTCCAATACCTTGGCAGTTCAGGGCAACCTTTTTAAAGACCTTGCATACTATACATGCAGTCACAGTAGATGGCTACTACAGATAGTGCAGTAACAAAGAGTGTAAAATTAATCCCACCCAGGTGGATGGACACTTCGCAGCAGTCAAAATTCTTTCCAGTTGTTGGGGTGAGAATCTAACCTCCATCAAAATTCTAGGAAACTAGTGACGTAGGGAGCAAAAGATGTGTCTGAAATTCCTGCATAATTACTGCAGAATTACTGTACTGCAGAATTTCTTGCAGTACAGTAATTTTGTGTAATATGTGAGTGCGATGTAAGCGCCATGTGCCTGTGCACTGAGTCTGTCTCACTCAAAAAATGTTTCAAAACAATTCTTCCATGTAGCCCTATGGACAGTAGCATTAACTTTTAGGGTGCTTTAAATTGTTAGTTTTATTTTCTGTAGTTTACTTTGGTAAGTCAGCTGTGGCCACCAGGTGAGAGTGAGGGCTGGAGCACACTCTGTGGGACCTGCAGAGGATGCAGGCAGTGGGTGACTGCATGGTGCTGGCACATCAGTTGTCCAGCACTGATGCTGGCTGAACTGGACCCGAACTTCTGCTTGTGCTTCTTGCTCTGGGGAAAGGATCCTGCTGCAAAGAATATGGAGTTGTCTCTTGCATTTGCCTTGCTGACAAATGGGGCCCCAAAAGGTTAATACATCCCAGGCTCATAGCTCAGCCTTATGGGAAAAACCCCAAAACCAAAAAACCTCAAAAACCTTAAAATAAACTTGGATCCATTAAGTGAACAATGCAAAACTCGGGTAAGAGAGATAGAATCACCTTTATGCTCTCGCTTTGTGGAAGAATTAATGCAATTTAAATACCCTCAGTGGTATACATCCTGAATCCTCTCATCATACAATACACTTTGCTAGTTCGATTTTTTTTTCAAAATAAATCAAACTTGGAAGAAAAAAACGTATTTAGTGATAAGGATTAGAAATACAAGTGAATTGTGTGTAAATTATTCACCTGCATACAGAAAGGAATGTTTTGCAATGTTAATTAAAAGATATATATCAGGGGACTTTTCTTTCTGCCAGCCTCCTCTCTCCTTGAGATTTGTGTGGTTGCATCTGAAATAAAATGCTCTGTTCTCATAATAGCTTCTTCAGTCTTGTGACTTTGGGAACAGACAATTTAGCCAGAGCCCTATCAGTAAAAGATGAATTGTTAGATTCATGTTCCACACAGTGATTTTATTCAACAACTAAAAGATTAAGGGCAATTCTTTCAGGAAAGTCCCCTGAGTTTGAATGCTTTCATTTGGAGGTGTCTCTGGAGGACATTGGAAGTGGAAGGAAGTAAATGTAACATGGCTTAAACTTTAATCAAGTCTAATATATGGTCAGAGGTACTTTAAAACTTTGATCATGATCATAGCATTTTGGCATAGTGTCACTGCAAAAGAGTAGTATGATTTTTGGGATGCCCTGATTTTTCATTTCCATGCTTTATGAGGATTTTATGTGTTTTATGTTTTGTCTCAGTTTCTTGTCTGCTGACCCTATTCTGCTTGGATTGGAGACAGCTTCAAGAAGACAAAAGTAGTATTTTTAAAGTAAAATTACTGATACTGCTCTCTTTGTTATCCACATTATTTTTTTTTCTGGGAATGTAGAAGGTGTGGTGAGAGCTCCTTTATGCCGAGCCCTTAGATTCAGCACAAAGGAACTTTTACAAAAGGGACATACTTACAAAGAGGGGAAGTAAGGCTACAATACTGAGGTAAACAGTGGGACTTCATTTTCAAAAGTAATCCTCCCTGGGCTGTAATAGATTTAAAGGAATTCTATCTAAATGGACTCAAGGGAAATAGAGCATCAAATTTCCAAAAAAAGATAAACACAAATTATGTGACACTCCTACTAGCTTTGATGAAAGGACTGGAGGCTGTTATGTGTCAGGGCAGTGGTGACATTTTGCAAAGCCAAAATTGTGTCATGCTGTACAAGAGAATACAGAAGAACTGTTGAAAGTGGATTTCCAGGGTGTCTGCCATCCACAGTGTTATTTTATGGAAGGCACCACTGACCAGAAGGTAGCACTCACGTCCATGGAGGTTTCAAGGGAAGACAAAGAACCTTCATTGTTCAATCAGAGGCCAAGAGTTGTCTTATTGTGTCTGACAGAGCAGAAACAGACAAAATTATATTTGACAACTCATTGTCAAGCCATGGCTAAGCAAGGTTCTCAGAAAACCACAAATATTAACTTCCATGAATAAACTGTTCATATTTTCCATAGGTGACTGAGGCAAATGTCAGACATTTGTATTCCTGGAAATATTAAGTGAAGAGGTCTGTTATCTAGTGCTATTAGTGATGAAAGATGAAAACAAAGGAACTTCTGGAGGACATGTAGGTTTATACCAAAACTCAGAAAGAACAGGTGTATCTTTATTTGTAGAACTGATGTAAATATTCTTTTAACAGTTTCATCTGACTTTAGGAGGGTTCATTGCCCCATCCTTTCAAACATTGGGCCTTTTAGATCAATTTATTGCTTGAAGTATGAACTAGAGCCACAGACTTAGATATGCTATCAGTGCAGGTGGCTCCTTTCTATGCTGGACCTTCACCTGTGTCGTTTTGGGAAGCAGAGATTTCTCCCATAGAAAATACAGGAAAGGCATCTCTACTCTGTAGCAAGCAGCTGCTGGAGGCTGTTGCATTAGCACCTTGAAAACCCTGGTCAACAAAATTTTTTTGTTTCTAGGATCTCTATTTTAGCAGAAACCACTTAGGACACATCCTCCTGGTAGGTAGACAAGGACACACACACTCTCTTTTTCACTCTGTTTGTGTGTGGGTGTGTGTTTCAGAAGGGTGTAGTAGACAAGATGAGTGGATGTGTTTCATTTTCTGCAATATTTTGAATGAACTTTTGAGAGCTTATCTTTCTCCTTACCTGTCCATTGCTTCTGGTGGTCAGTCTGTGGTAGTGGGTGCACACTGGATTGGTGACTTCTGTACCTGCTTGCAGCACGAGGTGACAGTAACAGCAGAGCCACTTCTCCTTGTCCAGCACTGCTAAACTTGCTTTAGGGAACAGAGCTGGGTTTCTGCAGTAGGAGCAGAAAGGATTGTTATAGGATTGGATTCTCAGCTGTCTGAAGGAGAATTTCCCTTCAATGGGACGTGAGCATTTCTCATTCCACCCTTCCACTCCCCCCAAATAATTTTAGGTAAACTGCGATGACCAAAAAGATACCCACAGGAGAGATGTGAAGAGACTTTACATAAATTATGCCAGGTGTGATGACTTTCTGTATGTAGCAGCATGTGGGAAAGGTTGTTGTATATGATTGTCTTCAAAAGAATCAGAAGCAAAATTTAGGGAATGATTGGCAAATCAACCTTGTTTCAGTCTCTGGGAAAATCAGGGAGTCCATTTCTAGGCACATGAAGAATGAGAGCCCTCACACAGCTTTACACAGGCAAACCATACCTGCCCAGCCTGTTTGCCTGCTGTGATACAATGACCACAGCTGTGAATGCAGGCAGAGCACTGGATCTCATTTACTTCAGCTTTAATGATGTGGGTGCAGTTCGTGTAAACTTTAGCAAGGCTTTTAAATGTTGTCTCCCATAATATTTGTGCATCTAAATTTGGAATTTGTAGTCTGAATGGGTGGGGATCTAAATGGGCAAGCAGCTCTTTGGATGGCTGGGCTCAGAGGATCACTGGGTCATACACCTTCTTCCTGGGAGCTGGTCCTGAGCGCAGGTCTGTCCTGTGACCTGTCCTGTGTGACACCACTGCCCTGCAGGAAGGGCTGCAGAGCCCTTGTCCCTGACAAGGCTGTCAGTGTCACCGAGCTGGAGTGGTGGCACCATCCAGGCTGCCCTGCAGAGGGACCTGGACAGGCTGGAGTGGGCGTGGGGTGGGAAGCTGTGCAGTTCAACAAGGACAGCTGGACTCAGGCAGCTCTCCAGAAGTCTGCAGGAAACACCCACTAACTCCTGTTTCAGAGATAAGAATCCATTGAAGCACTGGAGACAAGTTTGTTGTGTCATCCGTGGGGATCAGCACCAGAAAGAAAAAAGCAAATAAGCAGAGTAACCAATTAGCCCATGCTGAAATGGTCCTGACACAAGTTTACAGCTCTGCAAAGTGTTTCTCTCAAAGAGAAATGGATGAAAATACATCACCAGCTTTTCTAAACCTTTCCTGTAACTGGGATGAAGGAGAAGGGAATCCCTGGATTATGTAATTTTTTATGTAATTATTCGTGGTTTAGTTTTGCTGTGCCTCAGGCAACTTCACAGCTTCCCACATCTTGTTTATGATAAATTTTCAACAGATTCAAACCTTGACAGCTATTTTGGCCTGCTGTATTTTTATTACTACTTCAGCACCTGGAAGTGAACAGAGCTGCTTGAAATTTTATAGTGGTAGCAAGAAGTTTCATGCCAGGGCAGTGCTTCTGAGTTCCTCAAATAAACTTCCACAGCAATGGGAAATTCTGAGCTTAGCCATCCATATGACTGGAGCAACTTGGAGGAACTTGTCTGGTGTTGGAGTGGTGTTTTCATTATTGCAATTTTCTTTCTATATATCCTGTTACTCAGGAAACAGGAGATTTCCAGTGAAGACACCATATATATTGGAAAGGAAGGTGAAATTTTTCATGAAAAGGGTGAGAGAAAACAGCCTAGAATTGCACACAAGCCAACATTGTGGGTTGTGAGCTGGTGCCTCTGTACCTTGTGCCCCGTGCAAGGTGTGAGCTCCCACTGCAATGGCTGTGTTTGCTGCTGCTGTGGCGTGTGGAGATGTGTGCACAGCTGCCCAAACTACAGTGATGTTATAGGCTCTGGGAAGAAATGAAATGTTTCCAATGGAGCTGGACCTGATCCAGGAGACATCTATAGGATGCCACTTGCTTAAGTGCACAAGGCTGCATGTCCTGGGAGCTGGGCATGAAAGACTCAAGCACTGGTGATGCAGGTCCATTTGTGTATCCAAAGTGTGTCTGAGAAGCTGGGGAGAGGGTCCCACACAGCAGGTTTATTTAGGCACACAGTCATGTTTGGGACTGTTTTGGGAAACAGTCCTCTGCAGCAGCAAGGTGTTGCTGGATATTTTGTGTCATTTTTACTTTAGGAGGCCAGAAGAGAGGTGCAAGTGTCTGGCAAAGCAGGAGAAGGCCACTTTAACCCTGTTGCAAAAGTATCAGCTTTGAGCCTTGTGGAGGGTTGGCGTGGGACAAGGATGGAGTGAGCAAGTCCCTGTCCCTCTGTGTGCCCTGCAAGGACATGGGGCTCCAGAGGGCCAGGGGGTCATGCCCAGCCCTAGAGAGCACACAGACCTTCAAGAGGTGTTTTCCTTGTGGTATTGTGCCTGTGAAGCCACAGTTTATTGTATGCTGTCATTTATCTGCTTTATGCTAATAGAGAGCTGTTTCTGCGACTTTTGAATTTATTTAGCCCAAAGCAAGACCAGCCAGCTCTGTTGTGTGTGCTGGAAGCCTCCTGTGAGAATCAGGAGTGAAGATGAACAGAAATGAACCCAAAGAACAGGTGCTGCTGTAGAAGACTGGGAGTTGGGACAAAACTGTCATTCACATGCACAAGCACAACTCCTACTGATTTCATATCTCACATCTCTACTATCTACATGCACTTGTCACCCTGTCCTTGCCATCCTTTCCATCTTCTGTGATCAAATTTGCCACCAAATGAATTCCTACAGCTTTCACCAAAGCCACGTGGAATTTCAAATATGTTTTACATTATATTTTAAGTAGAAGTCTTGTTTTCACAAGGATCAGTACCACTGGCAATTCATTTTGTTGTATTAGCAGGTCTTGATTTTTCAGAATGCAAACATTAGTGGGCTTTTCTGAGATTGGACACATTAAATTGCTCCTTATGATTCCCCTGCCATCATGAAATGTCTTGCTCACAATACCTGGGTAAGTGTAGATTTGTTAATCATACCATGGGGAAAGTAAAAGAAATTTACTAAACAGACCAACAAGGAAAATAAATTGGTGTCTGTAAGCTGAAATTGCTTATTAAAATGTTAAAAATCTTAATGTAATAGTATGGTAGCACTTAAAATGTGACTTTTAAAATGAGGACAGAAGCAGAGATTGAATTCAATATGGATAGAAACCTTGAGACATTCATCCCAAAACACATCTCTGCTTCTGTTCCCCACTCCAGCAAAGACCTGATTGCATTCACCTGCCTCCCATCAGATTCACTTCCAGTATCAGCATCAACACTTTTCAGTTATCACTGTGTTGTGATCCAAGACCTGAATTTCCACCATGAAAGACCAGACACTGAACTGAGCTGAGCTGAGCTGCTCAGGCAGCCCCACACCTTGTCTCACGATGCCATCCAGGGAATGGCAGCCACCCATCTACTGCATCTTGCAGCTCAAAGCCAGACCTCTGCCAAAGCAGATTTGCCTGCAGTCCATACTGGGCCCATGGAAGTCCCCATTCACACACACACAGAGTCTGGAGACTCCCAAAAGGAAAAGCAGCTTTTGGCCACCCCAGTCCCCTCCTGTGGGGCCAGGAGCCAGGGGAGGGAGAGTGGGTGAGGCACGGGGAGTGCCAGCCCTGTCACACATTTCTTGTCACTTCCCCAGCAGACCTGGCTGTGCTTATTTGGTGTTCATTTTGTGGCTCTCCTCCCCATTGTGCAGGAATGAGATCTGCAAGGGTTATGGCATAGTCAGCCTCAAGGAGGACATGAAATAACAGAGACAGCTAGCAGCTAGTGGCAGAGAAAGAGAAGGAAGGAAAGGAAGGAAAGGAAGGAAAGGAAAGAAAGGAAGAGAGAAAGAAAGGAAGAGAGAGAGAGGAAAGAAAGGAAGAAAGGAAGAGAGAGAGAAAGAGAGAGAGAGGGAGGGAGGGAGGGAGGAAGGAAGGGGCGGAAGGAAGGGGCGGAAGGAGGGAGGGAAGGAGGGAGGGAGGGAGGGAGAGAGAGAGAAAGAGAAAGAAAGAAAGAAAGAAAGAAAGAAAGAAAGAAAGAAAGAAAGAAAGAAAGAAAGAAAGAAAGAAAGAAAGAAAGAAAGAAAGAAAGAAAGAGAGAGAAAGAAAGAAAGAAAGAAAGAAAGAAAGAAAGAAAGAAAGAAAGAAAGAAAGAGAGAGAAAGAAAGAAAGAAAGAAAGAAAGAAAGAAAGAAAGAAAGAAAGAGAGAGAGAAAGAAAGAAAGAAAGAAAGAAAGAGAGAGAAAGAAAGAAAGAAAGATTTAAAAAAGTATTCTGTGAGTGGAAAGTTGACACTGGGATCTCTGCAGCCTGGGATAACCATTGATCCAAATGAGTACAGGTACTGCCTGGAGCCTGGTTCAGCTGGGCAGTGCAACTGATAAGCTGTTTAATTGCAGGCCAGCTTTCCATACGTAGTTGTTGGCTACTGTTGTAGACCCATAAATTTTTTGTACATGGTTTCTTTGTTTTTTTCTTTGTCTGAACTAGGTATTAAATTAGTTTTTTCTCTATTGGAAATTGGAAATCAGCAAACATGCAGTATTAGAAGGGGTGCTTTAGTGGAATGTGAATAGGCTGAGGTTTGAATGGCCAGGTCCCCCTTCAAACACTGATGTTCTCAGTCTATTGTTGCTCAAGCAGCTTCTCACAAACCTCTAACTCTTCTTGGTTTCTCAATTGTTGCCCTCCCTGAAGAAAAGTGCTTGGAAAATAAAATTTAAAAAACAGCAGCTGCGGTAGAACAAATTAAATCCATATTTTTGAAAGAGTTGAAAAATATCAATACCTACTTTTAAAGGCCAGCAAGTTGCTACTTGAGAATTTTCATGTGGTCTGCAGAAAAAAGTTTAAATCCCTATGTGGAAGTGAAAGCTGAAGGAGACAGGAGGTACCAATGTGCTCAAGTGGCAGAGCAAGCTGATGGGAAGCGTGGATGGAACAAGCTGGGAGCTTGCAGCATGTTCTGAGGAGGGCAGAGCAGAAGGTGGCATTTTGGCAGCCAATGTATTTTTAAGTGGGGCTGTGGTTAGTATTTCCCTTTACCTTAAGATTTGGCTAAATTTTAAGTCCATTTTTTTGTTATTTAAAACACGGTTTAGCCATGAGGGCACTCATGGAAAGGGGTGTCTGGCAGCCCTAGGGAGCAGCTCCCTGTCCCTCAGTCTGGGGACAGTTTCTCCATGCACATTGCCCATGCAAGGTGCCAGCCTTCCCTGTCCAGGCCGCCACCCCCTGCCCTGCCCTCCTCCCCTGGCTGTGCCCAGCCTCTCCTGCAAGGATTGATGCTGCAGCAGGAGGCACCTGGGAGAAACCACACTCTGCTGGGCTCTGGGTCCTGGGTTATTGGCCTTCATCCTGCCTGAAGGCTGGGCTGCCAGTCCCCTCTTGGACACCTCTGTACCTCCACTGTTGTTTCTGCTTCTGTGAAACCTTTTATTTGTCTCATTCATATTCTTGGGAAAGTGGCTAAATTAAAATAGATCCTGTAAATTGCATGGATAATATACAGCTTCAGTGACATGGCCTGAAGCTTTTATTGGTAACTTGAACATCTCACTGCAAAGTCTTTTTTGCACACAATTCCTCCCCACTAGGTTATGGAGAGGTTATTGCTGAGGCAATAATTTTCTCATATGCTTGTTTGTGATTTTGTTCTTTCAGCTCACAGGAGAGAGAAAATCACTGTCCAAAACCAGCATGCAGAGCCAGGTGCCCAGCTTGAAAGTGTGATGCAATTTTGGTATGGAGAGAGCGTGAAGCAGGAATTTCTGGATGAAATTTCCCAATTTGTGCTGTGCAGAATTCATAGCCTGGGGGCTTTCCCTTGGCACTACCTTTAATCAGTGAGAATCTTTCAATCACTTGCTTTCTGCCTTAGCAGCACGTGGACAGGTGGTTGGTGTTTGATCATGACCCCAAACTGTGACCACTGGGTGCAATCCTGATGCTTGCTCCTGCTGAGGAGGATGACAGAGCCTGATTCCTGCTTCCACCTCTCCCTGCTCCTTGTCTCTGACCACACTGGGGACACTGCCAGCAGCAGGCAAGAAAAAAGTACTGTCAGGCCAAGGTATAGATGCTTCCCAGTTCTTATATGGTAGAGTAATGGAAAAAGGACCTTTGCCAGGAGATCTGTATTTCCAAGAGTCACCACAAGCTTGGGGATGTAGTTTTGCAGGATGGTCAGAGCAGAGCTGTGTGTCTCAGAGCTGGGATCACATCTGCTAGCAACCAAAGCAGCACAAGTCTCTGCTCACATTTAAAGTTCTTGTACTACATCAAAAGACATCCAGAAATTTTGCCTCAGTTGTGCCAGAGCTGCCAGTGCCTTCACTGGGCCCAGTCTCCTGGTCCATCTTGCACCTCCTTGGTGGACTTCATCTCTAGGGGCTTTCCAGCCTTAATGATTCCGTAATCCTTATTTTGCTGCTCAGTTTACTGAGCCCTGCCTTCCTCCCAGTGTGACAATCCTGGGTGCTTAACAACTGCATTTGCTTTGGATACCTGGTGAAGAGGGTCTGTGTGTGTGAGTTTGTGTGTGTGTCTGTCTGTCTGTCTGTCTGTCTGCCTGCTCAGGGCAGGAGGAAAACAATGCCCTCAAGGATGGTATGGCAGATGCTTCCTTGAATTGCAAATTACAATACTATGTAAAGCTCATTAATGTTCTAGGTACAACGAAATTATTTCACCGATCTATTCATCCATTCTCTGATGAAAAGCCACTCCTTTGGGCTGGCCTCATTTCCTTTGTCTGCAGCTCTCCTATTTAATTTCCTCTTCCATCGAGACACCACACATCCAAATGTGAGTGTTGTTACCATGTTCTGCCTAATTAGCTATAATCATCCTTGTTGAGGGAGGCTGGATTCAGAAAAGTCCAGTAAAAACTGATTCTTTTCTCCCTCCCCCACCATTAGCCTTGGCTATCAGGCTGGTTTTTGTTGTTACAATGCTATCCACAGCAGGTACAATTTCCACAGCTCAAAGGCCATTGGTAGGGACAACTGGCATGGAAAGCATCTGGCATCTTCTGCAGGAGGATGAAGGCAGGCTTGGGCACCATCCTCCAGCTGGAGGCAGCCAGCACAGACCTTGGACCTAAGGTGTAATCCTTCCAGAGGGAGTTAGGGCATGTTATTTACAGTACCTGGAGGGCTGGGAAACCGTGCCAGCAGGGATTTTAGGAGGCTCCAGACAAGGAGATGCCTGGGCTGGATGTTCTCACAGCTGTTACTTTCACGTGGAATTTATTTGCACTCATATATTCCTTACTTGATTTCTCAATTGTTGCCCTCCCTGAAAGTACTTTTTGGAGAGTTTTATACCCTGCTCTTGATGGAGCTTTTCTGTACCTATGCAACCAGTCCTCCCCACGAGGGAGGAGCCCGTACTAGCCCGTACTAGGCTGGCATGGAGCTGCTGGCCCTGCAGGTGGACAGACCATGGATTTGTCACCTTGGACCCCACGTGAAACCAGGCTGATAGCCAGGCATCCTACTGAAAGAGTTTTTATTGCAGAAACAGCACGTTGTCTGATGCATAACTGCATTGCTTGACCCTATATGTGCAATGTGTGATGGTGCCCTGGGATGAGCCAGCTCTGGGTGGATCCAGTGCTGCTCCTCAGGAAGGCAGGCTGGAGCCAGTGTCCCCCACTTAATGCTCTCAGGCACATGGTGACATTCTTCAGGCTGTGCTGTGTAAGGACAGGATTCAGACTTGGTGATCCTTGTGGGCCCCTGCCAGCTCAGGGTGTGGTTCCCTTATGAGGCTATGGACACTCAAGAAGCCTTGGAGCTACAGGTCAGGGCAGCAGCAGCTCTGCTGGCTGGGCAAGGCAAGGATAGGCATGCAGGCTGAGGGTCACCCTGTAAGGGCTTTTCCTGGGATTCAAGAAAGCTTTGTAAATGAACCATAGAGAAAAATGGCTGTAATTTTTCAGAGCTCACTGTATATAAAGATGACATTTACCCAGAGGAGAACTGTTTCCACAGCATACAGACATCTGGAATACACTGTTAGATTGATCCCTTGTAGCTGAAAATTACCATTACTGTTCAATTGCACACAGACATCTTAAATTATTAATGGAATTCCTGCCTGAGGGTAAACATTGTAGATTCACATTCTGAGATTTTCTGAGAGCTCTTTGATTGCTCACAACTACGGCTGTTAAATACAGTTATTTGCTTTATACATCCTAAATGGATCAATATCAACTGAAGAAATATAAGGGGGAATGGAGAGTGAGAGCAAAGGAGTAGGAGTAAAGCTACCATCAGTATCCCTTGCATCTTAGGAGTTTTTTAAATCTGGATTGAGGTTTTGTCCCTTTAGCTCTGTGGAGCAGTTTGGGAACCAGCCCCGGACCTGCACACTGCCCTTATAGCCATGGATGTCTCAGGGCTGTTGTCTGGGGTACCAAAGGTCTGCAGTTTATGAAGGGGGAAGAAGAAGACCACGTGCCCCTTGCAGCAGGGATGCTGTCCTGGGCAGTCCCAAGGGCTCTTGGTTACCCAGAGAACTCATCCTTGTGTTTTCCTTTCCTTAAGAGAAGTTATGTTTTACTCCTGGATATGAATGGCTTCTTTCTAAAGACACACCCTAGAGATGGCACACGGGGTTTCAATCTGCTCTTTGCTGTGTCCTGCACCTTTATTTGGCACCTGTGTCCACTGTTGTTGTTCTTTCTACTCCTGTCCCCTCACCAGCTTCTCAAAGCCAACTGCCACAGAAGAAAAGCCAGGCTGAGATGGAAGAAGCTGCTTTGCCTCCTTTCCAGGCTGCTGTTTGTGCTATTCCTCCTTTTGCAGCTGTCTTGGGGTAAGGTTTCCTGAGATGGTGTGAGCCAACAGAGCAGCTCCCTGCTGCCAGAAGGGGGTGGCTCCCATTCCAGCCCCTGGCCAAAGCTCCCACAGCACCTCTGCCAGGGATGGCATGGACCCTGAGCCAAAGCAGTGGCCGGGTTTGGCATTTTGGTGAGTGAATGGGAACGGGAGAGGGTCTAAGGAGGTGCTAACCATGAGAGGTGGTGGGATGGTGGGTCAGCAGCAGCAGAAGTGGGACCAGCTCCCTTTTCTCAGCCATGGGCAGCTCTGCAGGCCCAGCTGGGCACCAGCTTCAGCTGCCAGCAGCAGCTCAGCTTCCCTTCTGCAGGTGCTTCCCAGGTGCCATGTGTGTGCAGAGGGGAAGAGCCCTCAGGTTCAGACAGGCACCTGCTGGGGGCTGTGGGAGGCTGCCAGGAGCCCATGCTCTCAGCAGAAATGCAACAGAGAATTTCAAGCCCTCCCCTTTGGCAGGATGGTGCTGTTTGCTATTACAAACTCAGTCATGCAAAAAGAGAAAAGCTTCTCCAGACAAAACTGGCACATAAGCAGAGTGCTAAAACTTTGAAAAATACTTATGTGTGGGCTGTAAAGTATGTTTCTTTTTAATTCTTGTGAGTAAAATTACTTTCTCTTCAGGGAAAGGAGAGACCAACCCAGCTATTTTCTTTTTAACTCAGCCTAAACCTGTGAAGGCATTGCCATATCCTTTCTTATAAATTCATCCTCACTCATACCATTTCTATCTATTCCATTCAATCTACGCATTTCTTCACACAATCTTGCTGCCCTCTGACTTCCCAACAATGTCAGAAAACTTCAGCACTGAAGTGGGGAAAATGGTGATTTAGTATGCCCTGTAGG
The DNA here is from genome assembly GCF_028551555.1 of Melozone crissalis. Lineage (NCBI taxonomy): Eukaryota > Metazoa > Chordata > Aves > Passeriformes > Passerellidae > Melozone > Melozone crissalis. Next base: position 50,869,120 of record NW_026535791.1, on the reverse strand, counting down.
ACAAAGAGAAAAGATTCTTCTAACGCTGTGAAGAGAACTGTTGTTATATTTGATGCCCCATTTGCCACAAACAATATCCTAACACAAACATGTTTCACAATATGTTAATCTTAAATCAAGCATGTAATTATTGAGACTGCTGTAACACACCTAGAATCACAGCACAGTAATTAGTCCTTGCAGTGCCATCAGTTTAGAGCATTTTAAAATGAATGGTGACATTCAGAGATATTGGAGGGTATGTTCACAATGCCCAAACAGTGAATCAGATCATTTCATTCATGTGGTCTGCTATAATACACACAAGTGTATTTGGGATTTGAAAATGAGAATTAATTAACAAGATATGTGGGTCTGGAAAGATTGGATGGAGTTTCAAATCCAGAATTTGAGCCATATATTAAGTGGATTCTGTGTCACTTTGCAGTGTGACCCATATATGGTGAACAAGCACAGTGTAAGGCCCAGAAGGAAGCAAACAAAAAAAATAATTAAACAACATTGCTTTTGATGGAATCACCTCTTAAAAAACTTTTAGGACATAAAATACCACACAGGCAAAGCATGATCCTTCCAAATGCCCCAGGAAGCAAAAGCAGAAGGGATATTGATACTACAACGTGTTTCTGAAGACTGAAAACTCAAATCTGACCCCTGGAGACATATTTAGCTGGGCTTGACATTCAGGCCCAGAAGGCCATGCCAAGTCATTTGAAAGTCCAGGACCTCCTTTTTAGCTGGCTGTTCCTCCCTTACAAATGCACAAATGCCATTCAGGGTTGACCTAGAAAGAATTACATGACACTAACATTGCAACCTGAGCCCACCTTCAGGAGATGGTGCACACTGTGGTTTTCTCTAATACATTCTAATAGTAAAGCTGAGGTTCAGAAGGGCCAGTGCAGTAATTTGTTAGCACTGGAGCACAAAAGCCATCTGACATGAGACAGAAAAATCCAAAACACTGATATTTCGACCATCTACCAGAGCTTTTGAAAAAACTACCCCAAATCCCCCAAAACACTTGGGCACTTTGAATGTGTCACAGTCCATAGTGTGGATAGCAGGTCAGCAGGTCAGGCTAAAAACCATCAGCAAATCAGAGGTACTGCAAACACTTTTCAGACATGTGCATGGTCCAAATCTTCAGTGGCACAAATCAACCTGATTGGAGCCAAGAAGGTAATAAATGGTCCCCTTAAACCACAAAGCCCTCCCTTGCAAGTCACTCTCCATCAGAGGCATTTGCAGGGCCATGGGCTGGCTGCCAGGGCCCCTTTGCTGGGCAGTGCCTGAACAGAGGCAGTTGTGGGTGAAGGCACTGCACACCCAGGTTCAGACACTGAACTCTCCTATTTCATGTGCCCTCAGCTTATTTCTCACTGAGCACTGAACATATTCTTCTCAGCTGTGGAAAAGCTGCAGATTTTTGCCAAAGACATTGTTAGAGAAAATATTTCTCCTTTAGCTATCACTTGGTATTACAGCTCTTACCCTTGCCAGATGACTTATGACAGAAACCTCTCTGTCACACACCTGCTGAACTGCATCCACAGTTACTTTGTCCCAAGGCATCCTGCTCAGCAGGGCTCTGTTTCCGTAAGGAGCATCACCACCCCCTGGCTTACCTTGAGATCACTTTATTGCTAGACAAGGCTCAAAATGGAAATAAACCAGGTTTATTTGATCAAAGTGTTAAACAAGTGTAAAGTGTTAGCCTGCTAACAAAGGACTGTACCTGCTGCCCATCCTGTGTTTTAGCTGTTCTTTTCTCTTTGACTCTTCTCCCTGCTTGGCACAGCTTTACTTCAAACAATATATTTTTACCAAGGAATCCTTTTCTTAACTGTTTTATTCCTGCTTGCATGTGGGCATTTTGTATTTGTGCTCTTGAAGTGCCAAAGCATGTGGCTTTACAGGAGTGGAGTACCTCCATGTTGTGTTATGTTTATACTAATGAAGCATCTTTTAAATGTGAGCTGTTTGAGTGGAGAGTCCTTGATCTCCAGTTTCCCTCATCTATTTACCCCTTCTCTCAAGTGTCAAGCAATTTGCAGCCATCAGATGACTTCCTAACATCCCACAAATCACACAGACAGAAGGAGCCCTGGGGGACAGCACTTTTTTGTCTTCTCAGAGATGATGGGAACCCTTTCGTGAGCTGCATGAAAATTTGCCACTTACAGAGTCTAAAATGCCTGACTTTGACACATTTCTATTTGTGTAGCTCATGTCAGGTGCCCTCAGTGTCTGCAGGGGCTGCACAAGACTGGGGTATCACAGATGTCTGACCCAGCAGGCCACGTGCCGGGGGATTCTTTGGCAGAGCATTGGTGTTTAAGTTTTGTGAGAGAAGTGCACTTCAGGAGAAAGTTGGAAAACTAATAAAGTCACCAACACAATGAGCCTCATTGTTGCATTTCAGCTTTTTTGTCACCAGCCTGATCTCAATCTCCCTTGGCAATTTTTTCAGATTTCTCCTTCTGAAATTGGTGCAATAACAGGCTAGTGAAGACCTAACTGGTGAGTTGTATTACTCCAGCCCTGACCTTTAATATTCAATGCTAACATGGTTTGAGGCTAGTGAACAACAAAAAGAAAGACAAAAAACCCCTATTTTTTACTTAAAGGGATTTTTGTCTCTCTTGAACAGTAATCATTCCCACTAAAGTAATAAAAATTGAAGGGTCTTCAGACCTCTGTCTTATATTGAGTACTGAGTTCAGAATTAAATTCTGTAGCCCTTAGATTAGGCTGTAGGAGAAACAGCTGGCAAAAAAAACCCCAAACAACCAAGGAGTGGGTGAGCTGGTCTGTCTGTGCTGTGACAAACACAGAGTTAACAGCAGTTTTCTTACTCACTTGTTAGCTTCATCCAGGTGGAGAGTAGTTCAAGAAATCCCTCATGCTTCAAGTGTTCCCCCAGCAGTGCACATGCAGGACCAGGGCTGGGCCCCAGACAGCTTTTCTGTCCCAGTGCTGCACAGCAGCCCTCCCAGGAGTGAGCTGTGTGGTGTGTGCAGGATGGGGATGCCAGAAAGGTGTGGAAAAGCTCCACCAGGAGCAGGGTGTAAACCTCTACAAAAAGTACTTTCAGGGAGGGCAACAATTGAGAAATCAAGTAAGAAATATATCAGCGCAAGTAAATTCCACATGAAAGTAACAGCTGTGAGAACATCCAGCCCAGGCATCTCCTTGTCTGGAGCCTCCTAAAATCCCTGCTGGCATGGTTTCCCAGCCCTCCAGGTACTGTAAATAAAATGCCCTAACCCCCTCTGGAAGGATTACACCTTAGGTCCAAGGTCTGTGCTGGCTGCCTCCAGCTGGAGGATGGTGCCCAAGCCTGCTTTCATCCTCCTGCAGAAGATGCCAGATGCTTTCCATGCCAGTTGGGTTGGAAACATCTGGAGGTCTTGGCTAAGGGAGAGCTGCTGTCCATGCCCTGTGGTGAAAGAAGAGCTGCACATCCTGCATGAAGAACAAGGGCTTCTCCCTTTATCCTGGCAGCCCAGGAGGTGTATGAGGGAGGTGGGCTGGCAGGAGGGTCCCTTTAGTGGGAGTGTGCTTCTCCAGGTTCCACCCATCCCAGACCAGGCTGCCCTTGCACTGATGGCACTGTGCAGCTGTGGCAGGCATTCCTGAGCAGTTGTCTCCCAGGCCCCCATCTCAGCTCCCTCACAAGCCTTTGTAGGCTACAGGAGCAAGGATGGTGTAGGGGGATAGAACACAAGTAAGTAAAGGTAGGCTAGAAAGTAATCTTACCCCCTAAAGATTTGCAGCTGGGTTAATTATTAAGGATTAGGAGCAGGCCTGATGTTAACAGGCCACACCTGTAGCCAATCAGAGTGTTACAAAAGAGTGGGTTGGGGGGACCTGGGGTCAGTTGGCTGCTGTGAGGACAAGGGTGTGTCAGTGCCTAGAGGAGCTGCCTGCAAGAAATATCAAGAAGGTATGAAACTCTAGCAATCTGGAGTCCTTGCCTTGTAATGATAGTAGAACTTTTGCATTACAATGACAACAGGATGGGGGTGTGGCTGGTGCTGTGTCTGCACAAACACGAGCTCCTGCAGTGTGTCTGCACAAAGTGCATGGTGCTGCCGTGGAATCAAGGCATGCTCCTCCCTCAGTGCCACCTTTGGGGTTCCAGGGCAGAAGACTGGCAGGGCCACCACAGGTTATTGGGGCTGACAGTGTAGATGTCTTGTGTCTCCAACAGGGATGCCCCCAGCTCCAGCATTCCCAGCTTTCCATCTCCCTTGACTCCCCCAGTCCTGCTGCTCTGCCCATATGGAGGATTCACTGTCAGGCTGGTGACCCACAGGGGAAAAGCACACAGTCCTAGCGCATGTCAGTGAGCAGCTGTCTGCTATGTGCTTCAGGCTTTCAGGACTTTTCTAGGTGAGTTCTCCTGGTGGCTTTCCATTAAAACATGCACCTTCTCCTTGTGAAGAGTGTCTCCCCAGGTGTGAAAGCATTTCTCCAATGTTACAGTAGAAGGCATAGAGGTGGCACATGTACACTAGATCCACCTGGGTTTCAGGAAGATGATAGAAAAATGCTGGGTTTGTTCCAGGCAGAGGCTACTCTTCCTCTTCCCTAACAAAGCCATGACTCTGATGGCTTGCAAAGAGGCAGAAAGTGCTGAGGAGGCTGTGCTGCCTCCCAGCACAGAACTGGGCAGCCCAAAGCAGTAGGAATGTCCTCCTGTCTCAGGGGTGGGTTTCTGTTTCCCCTTGCAGAGCCAGTGAGCCGGACCCTTGCCCTTCTGTGCTGTGCTAACCCTGTGGCAGCACAGCCTGTAGCTCACCAGCACAGCTCTCTCAAAGGAGGCTTTGTCCTGCCAAAGGGACACACCCGGGTCTGCTCCTGCCAGGCTTGCACTGATGTGATGCCACTTACCTGCCCTGGTAAAAGTGACTTTGTGCTAAACACTCCTTTGGAGCCTGCATTATTTGAGAAAGGCCAGTTTCTAACAAGCGATGCAGATTTTAGGTGGACACCTTCTGCTGCAGACTGAGCATTCTCTGAAAAGTCAGGTCAGGCCAGTGGACAGTGCTGGCCTTTGGTTCCTCCCCAGGTCACTCTACCCAAGATCTTCAAAGAAACAAGGATACAGAAAAGATTTAACATTAGCTTTAGGAGTAGGGATATAAAAGGAGAGATAAATAAGCAGCTGAAAGAAGGATACAGGTGAAGTCTGAGAGAAGTTTATGTTGTGACCTACATTATTCAAAGTACTTGTAAGCGATGTGGGAAGAAAAGCATCCATCGTGAGGTGGGAGGGTTTGTTGGTCAGAGAATCATTGGATTGTTTAGGTTGGAAAAGACCTCTCTGATCATTGAGCCCACCTGTTAAAGGTGTTAAAGAAACCATGTTCCTAAGGCCACATCTGCAAAATTATCCCGAGGTGTTGAACTGTGACCAGCTGAGACACTTGCAGAAGATCTCATGGTACAAAGTAACTGCAAATAAAGGCAGAGGTGAAAGATGGTGTTACAACATTCACCCCAGGCCATGTGAGGAAAACAATCTTAACTACATACACACAAGTATTGATGGGCTCCCCATTTCCTCTAAATGCATAAGAAATATCTGATAGTGCTTTGAGAACACCATTTCAGTGTTAAGGAGTAAAGAGACTCTTGGTAATTACTAGGGAGAGAAGGGAGCACAAAACAGCATGCATCATTACACTGTAAATTTATGATGCATCCTCTTTTCATATACTGTCATCTCATCTCAAAAGGTTATGGAATGGAAAAGAGGCACAGGAAATAACAAGAATATGCTCTATAGATCCACTTCAAAAAAGCACTGAACAGAATGTGATTCTTCTGCTTGGGAAACAGATGATTGAGGAGAAATATGATGTAGCTCTACAGAATTGTGTGCTGCATAAGAAAATTTATTCACTGCTTTTCACAGAACTCTGGGTCACCAAATGAAACCACCAGAGACAGCATATGAAAAGGAGCTCTTTTCAACAAAAATTGAATTTTCACAAAGTACTGATTTTTTTGAGCTCATTGGCAAAGGATGTTGTAGTAGTCAAAATTATGAGCAGCTTCAAAAGTAACGGGACAAACTGATGGAGGGGAGGCAGTCAAGGGAAATGGGGAACTGGTGTGCAGACACAGGCTCTGGCTGGGGCAGGAGCTGGTGGCAGCCACAGGCAGCAGGAGCACAGCGAGGAGCTGGGGCAGGACCCCGTGCCTGGGCAGAGACAGCTCTGGGGGCACCTCCCAGACACCCCGGAGCCCCGGGGAGGGCAGGGACAGGAGGCAGCCGAGCCCTGGGCAGCAGGAGCTGAAATGGGAGGGCTCGGGCCGGCACTGAAACATTTCCATGAGGACAGGCAGGTCCCGCACAGGGAGGCTGGGCAGGCTCCATCCCTGGGGACTGTGAAACCTGGCTGGGCACAGCCCTGAGCAACCGGGTCTGACCTCACTGCTGGCCCTGCTGGGGGGCAGGAGGCACCTCCTGGGGTCCCCTCCAGCCTGTGTTTCCCAGTGTCCTCTTATCCTCTGATTTCTCCAATTTTCTCCTGTCCTCTTATCCTCTGATTCTCTAATCCTAATTCCTTTAAGGACAAATTTTCAGAGGTCAGAAAGGGGGAAAATATATGGAGGAAAATATTGTATTGAACAAGACCACCCCTGATTTGAATTCAATGCATCTGTTTATTTTTAATGTGTTCTTACAAAGGAATAAATGTAGACAGTAAGAAAAAAAATTGAATTTTATAAAATTGCAGTGCAGTTCTGGGGATAACAGAGCTTGTGAGGAGATACCCTGAAGCCTGAGAGTGACCTGAGCCTTATGACAGTGTAAAACTGTAATTGCAGCTGATTCATGTCTGTCCTGAGGAGATTTTTCAATGAAGAGAAAGTAGTTTAAGGCATTCATTCTGTCTTGTACATCTTCAGCTGGTTCCTTTTGCAAGTTCCTGTTACTCAGCCCATCAATCTCTCCTGCCCTGTGGCTGCAGAGGTGTCAATGAAAGCCTTCAGTTCCCTGCACAGTCCTGAATGCGCTCAGTGGTGTGTCAGGCAGAGAAAAAAACCAGCTCAGACCTGTGTTCCTAGGCTGAGTCTGTAGGTTTTGTGGCTGAGAAGATCTAGCACAGGTGTTTTACAGAGCAACCTGAGCTACTGGACCTGAAGTGTAGAAAACACAGATGTGTTTTTCAACTAATGTCACACAAGGCCATTTTCCACCTAGTTTCAGCCCAAGTTTTGGCACTGAGTGAATTCCTGGAAGGGTTGCAAGTGGAAACTACAGTTAAAGAGCTGTTGGTCTCTTGGAAGTCCCAGGATGATGTTTGATAAATGTCCATGGTGTGAGGAGGCTGCAGCTCACCTACTGGTGCAGAACAGATGGACTGCAGGGTGGGAACAGTGTGAGAGACATTTCCAACCATTTCTTGGTTGCAGAGAAATCTCTGTGCTGTTCAGCAGTATTCATCCTTTTTTCTTTTTATCTTTATAGCTTTTTATAAGAAGGACAAACCAGCCACACCACCAAGTGCTAGACAGATGCTGGCAAACATTTTTCTCATGCCATGAGACTCTCCAAGATAGTTGTGTTCATGAGTCACTTCATGATGATGCGCATTCATTTTACCCTCAGGTGAATTTTGGGCACAAGTGGGCTTTCCTGGCAGAGAAGAAGACCTTGGTGACATTGCATCTGAAATCCAGACCTAGCACTGCTATCACAGAACCCCAGAGTCACAGGATGGGTCTGGTTAGAAGGGATCACTGTGGTTATCTCACCCAACCATGCTGCTCAAGAGGAGTCATCCCAGAGCACAGGACTGTGTCCAGGCAGTTCTTTAATATCTCCACACCCTCTCTGAGCAACCTGCTCCAGTGCATGGTCACCCACACAGTAAGGAAATTCTTGCTCATGTTTGGGTGGAACTTCCTGTGCCTCAGTTTCTGCCCATTGCCTCTTGTCCCATTGCTTGGCACCACTGAGCAGAGCCTGGCTCCATCCTCTGACACCTCCCTTCAGACACTGACAGACACTGACAGAGTCCCCTCTCAGTTGTCTCTTCCCAAGGCTGAACAGCCCCAGCTCCCTCAGCCTTTCCTCACAAGAGAGATGCTCCAGTCCCTTAAACACCTTTGCTGTCCTCCACTGGGCCCAGTCCAGGAGCCCTGTGTCTCCTTTATACTGAGGAGCCCAGAGTGGGACCCCATTTTCTCTTAATGCCTTGTTCCACTTTGTGTAAGAGCTGGGGAGCAGGCTTAAAGCATCATGTTTGCCTGTCCCTGCACAGCAATGCCTGATTTCCTAGGGCAAGACATCACACTTCCACATTAATCCATATAGATGTTTCCAAAGTTTGGTACTACAAATCAAGCAAGAAATTCATTTCAGAGTGCAGGAGCCCTGTACTTTCTTTCCCTCTCAAATCAGTTCCAAATGCTTCACTCAACAAGTTTCTCCTCTTTTCAATTACAGTTTTCCAGTGGTAGCAAATAAATTTATTTCAAACACACACTTTTCTCTTCTTTTCAATTACAGTATCCTCTCAAGTAATTTAATTTCTTTCAAGTCCTCAATTCACATCCAACTCTCTCTCTAGCAAATGTATACCTTGTAACAGAAGTGCATTCCAGGCTCTATTTTTCCATGGAGGTTTTGTAAGGTGCTTTTTTTTTCTCCATTGCCTCTGAATTGTCTGAAGCAGTTCCACAAGAGGTACTCACTCATAACACAGGAAAGCTGCACCAAACAAAAGTGGCCTTTTGTTTGGGCCATCTCCTTTGGTTCCAGCAGCTGCCCTTGTCCAGCCACAGGAGGGACTGGAGTGCTGAATGTCAGAGCTCAAAACCTCATTTCAATAAACATTTATTCACCATGATTTGCAGCACTAGCTGGTGGGATAGTGAAGCCCAAGAAGGCCCCATCATTAGCTGCTGTAGACTGATATTGATCTCCACCTGGTCTTCACTGAGTAAGAGAATGTGGAGAAGGACAAGGACAGGGTTTATGAGGCACATGAGGTATGAATGGGGTGAAGGAGCTGGAGGTCAGTGACTTCCTTGGAGCTGAGGCTGGGATGAACAGTACAGTGTCTGGCTGCTCTGGGAGGGGTGTCCTGAAAGATTAGAAGACAAGGGAATCCTTGGAGGAGTGTCATGAAAACTGGAGGACAAGGTGATCCTAGGAGGGGTGTTATGAAAGACTGGGGGACAAGGGAATCTGCACTCGATCCCTCCTGAGGATAAATCCAGGAACGAGGTGACCATTTGTGTTCCACATGTGCAACACTATATATTCAAAAGGGGAAAGGTGGTTAAAAATGCACATAAATTCATTACAAGCAGCCCTAATTTAAACTGCTCATGTGTCAGTAAGGGGTTCAGGGAGTGAGGCTGTGCATGGTTCTCACTTGGCATAGCAGAGATAGGTGGTTGGGCTCTGGGACATTTGTTAATTCAGCCACTTGAGTCAGTAGCTTACTGAACAGGCATGTGCATTTCTGTGATGCTTTACTACAGCCACCTGTCAGAGGATGGGTAGAGCAGTCAGTAATCCACAGAGATCCCCAAGGAGCTTCTGCTGCCTTTGTTGGCTTAATCACAGCAGCAAGTAGTGATGAGTCAGGCTTTCCTTAGAGCCATGTGAGGGTCACGAGAGTGAGAGAGTGAGGGACAGCTCTGCTGAGTGAGCTCCCTGAGCTCCAGTGACCTGATCTCCACAGCTGGCACCGAGGGACCGAGGTGCTGTGGTGTTTCCCTGTTCCCACCTGCTCCATCCCCTGGCAGGTCACCAAGCAGCCAGGATGGCTCCTCCCATGGCCCTGGGCAGATGGACCTCATGCCTGTGGTGGGCAGCCAGCAGCAGCTCCTGGTGCCATGGCAAACAGAGGCTCACACTTGCTCTCATTCTGGACATTAAAATAGAAAGCACGTTTCTGTCTTCAGACTCCTCAGCTAATAGTGGTTTATTTCTCTCTAGATTTGGCTTTTATTGTGCACCCCAACTGACACCCACTCTTTTTTTATTGAATCTGTCTTGATGAGCCTTTTTTTTTCCTTTTCTTTAATTTTTTTGTTTTGGTTTTTGTTCGTTGGCTTGGGTTTTGATTGATAATTCTCTCTCCCCATTTCACTGTGGTTTCAGTTCATTCAGTTGCTTCCTAGTTCTATAGCTGTGACCCAGGACCTGGCACAGGACTCAGACTGTCTCTCTGCCTATACAATACCATTTCTTTCCTTACAAAGGCTTGTTTTCCTAACATCTAAACATATGTTTCCATAGCCCATGTGCTCTAAAGCACAGCAAACCACTATTTAGAAAGAGCGCTCTGCAGTCCCCTGTGCAAGCCCAAACACACTCCTTGGCACAGTGCCTCTCCCATTTACAGAACAAAGCAGTCTCAGGGAGAAGGTTCTCAAGAGGGCACCAGAGCTGATGTGCACAGCAGAAATATAGGTGCAACCAGAGATCAACTCAGCCAGTATGCTCAACATGTAATAATCTGCAAGACAGAGACCTCCCACACCCTGAATACCACACAAGGCACAGGCTGAGCTCCCCTTCCTGCAGTGTGCAACGATTAAACTCCTTCAGAGGTTCCTGAGTACACTGAAACCCACCTCTAGCCATTTGGAGCAGACAAGGGATTGTGTGGGAGTGCACAAAATGTTTGCTGGGGCTTCATTTAATGCCTTCCCCACTTTGCTTTTGTCCTTTCCCATTTTTCCTCTGTGTCAAACATCTGTTCTCACAACTGTCTCCCAGTTTACCCCCCTCGCTATCTGAGAGGGATTTTTGTTCTCACTGCACCAGCACACCTCCTTGAAAGCCTTGGTAGTGGGAACGCTGGGAGTGACTGGAGCTTGCTTGTGATCTGCCCCAAAAGCTCCTGCTGTCTCCTGGCAGCTGTGGCTTATGCTGAGCAGGGGAACTGCCCCTGGCAGGTTGGGGAGCATCTGCTCCCTGCAGGCACCAGGGACAGAGGAGCTCTGTGCATCCTGCTGGGAACAGCCAGTGGCCCTGCACACCTTTGGGTTCAGGCACTGACAGGGGACAGACGGACAGAGCAGCTGCTGGAAGGGCTCTTCCAACCTCTTGGCCAGTTGTCCTCCCTGTCAGTCCTGTTTGACCCAGTTAATCAATTCCAGGGGGGAAATTGGATGTGGAATCCCTTCTTGCTCCAGAGTCCTTCTGCATCATTTAGGCTTCCACAAAGCAAGGAAGCCTCTCCAGGACTGGGACCTCCTTCCCATCCTCCCTCCTCTGTGAGCTATGCACCTCCATTGCTGCAGTTTGATACCCTAAGTATTGTTTGTCCTTGTTTTGGTTTTGGTTTCTTTTTCCTAGCAGATTTGGAATATTCAGTTCCGGCTTATTTCTCTCTCACTTTGCTGGTGCCTCTTCACTTTCAGTTTTGGGGCATTGCCCAAGCTCTGCATACCCTCAGGGAGCAGCAGAGAATCCAGGGTGGACTGAGAGCAGAGCTGCAGACAATAAATTGTGTAAGGAGGGATGGGGAATCCTACACATTCGTGTTGCCTGAGAAGTCAGAAGGGGGTCTTGAAATGAAATCTGAGATAAAGGAAGGATTTTTTTTTCAGACTGACATATTACAGGAGCAGGATATAGAGGAAGACTGTTCTTAAATGTATAATAAATCAAACTTTTCTTCCATATAATCACAGTGGGACACAATCTGTAACATTCAGAGTATTTGATATTTTCAAATAGGTTCCTATGGGAGGAGAAAAGATAACATCTCAGTGTTACTGACACTCCATGTTGGAGCTGCTATTTTCTGAATTCCTTTCAGGATAAAAAGAGGCAGTCATGCTCGTGTTTGCTGTCTTTAGTCCCACAGTACCCAGCTGACCTGTCCAAGAGGTCCCCTGTGCATGACTTGGTTCCTGCACTCTGCAAATGGAGTCCAAGGGATGATCCTGTTCTCCAGGCTCTGGATTCAGCAGGATTATTCCCTCAGCTGTTCTGCCTTTACTATTGGGGTCATGGCAGGCTTAACCTCAACAGAGCACCAAAGACCTAACAAATGGAGCTTGTTTTGTTATTCTGGGCTTGGTGCCACACTAACCTGGTTACAGAGCACACAGCTGGCACACAGCTGGCTGGGGCTGGGCAGGGCTGCTCAGGGCAGCTCATCAACAGCTGGAGGAACACAGGGCTGCTGCCCCCACCAAGCCTGTGCCACTCCCAGCAGGGGAGGCTGGCACCAGGGACTGGGAGCTGCTGGTCCTGCTGTGCAGAGGGATCTGCCAGGGGTGAGGGCCATGCTGTCCCTGCTGCTTCCCTTCCATCCTGCAGCCCTTTGGCCCTGCAGGCCCCACAGCAGGTCCAGCACAACCCCATCCTGCTGATGGGCAGGGCTGCCCTGCCAGGAGGAGCTGGCTCTGCAGGCACCTTGGAAATGTGGAGGTGGTGCTGCCACTGTGTCAGATCCTTGCTCCTTTTCACACCAGCATGGATAATGGTGATTCTTTAGCTCCAGAAGAGCAGATGGAATACTCTTGCCTCCTGTAAAACTGCCATCTACCAGATGTGACAGGACAGCTGCCCCTATTGATGAGGGAGGCAGCACTGCTCATGTAGAGAGTTGCTGTGCATTCAAAAAAGGGATGATCAATGATGTTTTACTTGATACCAACACCAGCCTGTACCTGCAGGATGATGCTCTGAGATGAAAAGTGAAGATCTATCTAGGAAATGGTGATGGTTTCAGTGAAACAGTGTCCAGCCCATCAGCTAATGGAAAACACCTCTGTGATTTATCAATACTAGAATTTCAACTGAAAATGCAGACTTGAAATATTAATTATGAATATAGTCCAATAAATAAATCCCTGGGCATTTTATTAGATATACTGTATATAAAAAAATCTTAAGGATTTTACACTTCCTAGAATTTACAGGATTTTCTGGTTGGAGATCTTATAGTAGGAAGAACTGCTTGATCTCAGGAGCTACCATTTAAGTAAGTACTTTTCTGCATCATGCATATACTTTTTGCTTGGTTCTTCTTACATTGTATACCTGCCTGATTTTCATAATTTGTCCCTTTGGTATGGATTTTTAGAAAATATCTGTATTATACTGTGTGTCAAATATGAAACAGAATAAATTCAGTTCTAAGCTAGGTAGCTAAAGTTACTGACACGTGATCCAACTCACAACACCTTTCAGAAACAATGAGAATAAAGGGAACAAACCTCAACTTCTCCCCCCCATACAAAACCTGCAGGAACAATGAAGTTTGTGGCTGGAAAGCACAAGTGTCTTTGGTGGCACTGAGCTGCCAGCCAGCACTTACAAACAGCACTTGGCCCTTCGGTAACATCAAAAGGAGAACTCTTCCAATATGTGGTATTTCCTCTGCAGTAAGATTACATAGTACCTTTGCAGCAAAAGAAACTCAGACAAACCTATTTTTCTTCTTTAACTTACAGTTTTAGCTGGCAAGAAGAAATATAATTAAGACTATGCAACTTAATTTTGTGTTCAGCTTCAAGTACTTGGTTATTTCCCTGGTGGAACCCTGCTCAGATTAGTGATAGAGCCAGGGCACTTGTCTCCAGTGACTGCACTTCAGCCAGCTAAGCCTAATTCCTGCTGATCTGGGAATGGTTATCAAGTCCTGGATGTGCAGCTCCATCTCAAGGAAGCAAAGAGAAGTTACTCATCAACACTTGGGCTTTTTGGTGAGGGAGATGATGCTCAGCTTTCATTCTCATATCACAGGTAACATTCACTATGCTTTTTCGGGAATAGAGTATGATTTTGAGAGTGATAAAGCTTTTAAATTGGATATTAATAATTCCCATTCCCAGAACTGATGGTTCTTTTATAAATTATTCCACTGTATTAAAAAAAAATTAAAGCCAGATATGCTTTAAAAATAAACCATCTGCCTTAAACCAGAGTTCTTTTGATCCTTGCCTGTGAACAACCAGGCACCAATATGAGACAGGAAACTCTGGGAAAGGAAGGAGAGGTGTGAAATGTCTGGGAGTCATTAAGCAGTGCAGCAGAAATGTAGTTACCAGTTGCCAGGAATAGTAAATCCTGCTTACACAAGACTCTTTTTTCCCCTCTGATTCAGCTAGGTCTCAAGGATTTTGGCTCTGTGAATCTGTGTTCCCCAGTCCTGCAGCAGCAGCAGAATGGGATGCTCCCAGGGCACCATTTTCCACTCCTGCCTCTGATGCTTCAGCCTAATTGCTGCACAGCACTGTCCAGCACAGCAAGGTGCCACTTCCATTCCTTTTTGTCCCTGTAGGACATCCACAACACTGCTCCATCCCCAGGTTACCTGACCCCAAACATGGCATCCAGAACTTCCACCCTGGAGCATCAAGAAATTAATTTTAGCTGTACCTTGACACAAAGCCATACTTGGATTTAGGGGCAAATAACAGAAAAAGAACAACAAAACACCTCAAACCCAAAAACATCATTTATTAGAGTGCCAGAGAAGGTGTGGGTGTTTTGTCACAGAGGCCCCTAAAGGCACAATTAAAAAGACTTTCACCGGGTTGGTTACCAGCCTGGAGAACATGTATCAGGGTTAGAATATGTCATGGGAAGCTGCAGTGGGTGTCACAGGTAATGGCACCAGCAAGGGAGGAGTGCTCCAGCCCCCTCATCCTCTGCTGCTGCTGGCCTGCATTCCCAGAGCAGGGCACCCAGAGGATGCACCGCCCTGGCTGTGCCAGCCTGGAAACACAGCCTGGGCACTCTGGGCTGGGGAAGGTGGCTTGTACCCGCTGGGAGAAAGTGGCAGTGCACACAAGGGGTGGAGATGTGTGCAAGGCTGCCGCTGAGAAGTGTGTGCGTAGCAGCTGTACTGCAGGTGTCCCTTGTGGGACAGCAAAGAATCCTGCTCTGTCTAGGTGTGTTTTCTGCTCAAACTTATTCCCATGGTTGTGAGGCAGCTCTTTTGGATGTATTACATCTGTAAGGGGAATGGCAGAAGCTCGGTAGTGATTTGTAACTTGGCTATAAACAGGAAGGTGGGGTTCAGTTTCACACTGCAGGAGGACAATAGGTTGTTAAAGCAGTGAAATACACTGTATTACAGAGTGTCCTTTGCTAGCTTATGGAATGAGAGCCAGAGCAAGGATCAGGATTTGGTCAGTAGGATGCAAGACCAGCAACCAGGAAAGTTCACAGGGTGTGAAAGTTATTTGCACCTGCTCTTGAGGCCAAGCCACATCTCATCTTAATCTAATATCTACCTCAAATGAAAGCCTTCATCACCTTAGAAGTTTAGACTAGATTTTATTTGGAATCAGGGGATTGTTAAAAATATTAAGGACTCTAACTACGTAAGAAGTAGTGTAACACTTCCCTCTTCCCTCTTCCAATGCTGCTAATTTTAACTACTCAGTCAGAAATATTCTGTATCAAAATACTGCCTGAATCTGTACTGACTTGTACTTCTGCCAAAATTCTGCAAACGGTTTTGAAAAACAAAATAGGAAAGGAGCTACATTTAGGGGGAATTAGGGCAAAACCATCTGCATCAGTCAGAAAGAAATAAACTGAAATTTCACACAAAATTGAGAGTCAAAGAGATTATGAGGAAGATGGTGAGAGTAAGCAGTTACTGAACTCCATATGACATTTGCAGTGGTGCTCTCGAGTTACATCTGGCAGATGGAAAGAAAACTTTGCTTTTGGACAGCCATTTCCAGAACCAAGGTAAGAGTAAGACAAAGCAATACCTAAAAAAAAAAAAATGTTTGCTCGAGGCAAGTATTGAGAATTTGAGACTTGGACGCAAGGCCCAAACGCGAACAGTGCTACAATACAGCTGCCCTTGCCAGGCAAAGAGCTGGTGATACTTTAGCTCCAGGTGTTTTAAACCCAGCAGCCTCCTCAGAACTGCAAAGCACAGCTTCACTCAAACAGCTCAGCACTGCTGTCAGCAGAATCTGAGATCGGTAACTCAGGCCTGAGGAGGGCCTGGGAGCTGACAGCCTTCTCACACTGCCTCAGCTGGTCTGGCACAGCAGCCCCAGCAAAGTCTTCTGCATTTTAACAGCAAGATACTTAAAAACAAGGGCTCTGCATCATCAATAACTGCATGTACCTGCCCACTGCAGGAGGTTTGGAAGTAGATGATTTTTAAGGTCATTTCTAACCCAGGCCATTCCATGATTCTGTGGTACGGAAAGACACAGCTGCACCTGGCACAACTCATTCTGTGCTTGACAATCCTTTACCTACCAGCTCAGCACAGAAGTGCAGCTGGATCTGCTGAGCTCATTACTTTTATAACTTATTGCTCACATGTGTCGCAAATTACAAGGCAAACTGAAATCCAGAAAATTCCAAGGAAGCATGAGAATTTTTTTTTTTTTTTCTGTGAGTGTAGTATGGGCTCACAACAGCAGCATACACTTGGGTATGTATTCACCAACCTCAGCCACGCTGAGACTCTGTGATTCCCTATTTCATGTTTCATTGAAGATTTATGGGATAATTAAAAAAAAATACTTCAGATGGCCTTTGCAGTAAATAAATGTATTGTCTCAAAAAGCACCTGCAAAAATGCTATCTTTGAATTCTCATCCTTGATTTGATGTTTTAGAATTTATACATCTCAGCTCTTGCCTGAGTCATCCTCTGTCACAGAGCTCTACCTTTGCAACGTTAACTGCAGACAAAGACACCTGGGGGACACACACACAAAGTGCACCTACATCACATGGCCCTCACTGGTCTTCTCCACGTAATCCCAATTTAACAATTGGCTTCAATGGGGCCTGACAACAGATACAGACCTCCAAATCTGTCTCTGTATCAGCATGTGGCTGAACACACAGGCACAGAAGTGCTTTTTAAAATAATTTCAAGTACAATGTCTTCCAAGGTATTTTTAGGTGAAAATGTGTGAAGAGCAAGTGAATGAAAACCAAATGTACACAAATTTTAAAAATCTTGCCTTATGAGCAGGGCATAAATCTTATCTTGCTAAAATTATCTCCCTAACATTACACTCTCATATGCCAACTTACCAAAGCTGTACCCGAAGCAAGCTCTCTAGGGATCAGTTTACAGCCGTGGAAAGATGGAGCAAGGTAAGACGGCAGTGCTTATTATGAGCTGCTTTCATTTATTTGAAGAAGTACCAGAAAGCATATGGAGCAAACCTGGCAAATACTAAGAAGATCCCCAAGCCCAAATGCTGCAGCAAATGAGAGCCACTGTCTCCTGTCAGTACAAGGGCAATGGCCTGTGCTCCTTTAATTAAATTAAACCATCTAAACCAGGGCCCAGGTACAGCTGCCCAAGCACAAGCAAGCGGTTAATGTGCATGCCAGAGCAGCTCATCTCAGGTGACACTCAGCTTTCACTGATGAGCTTTTTTTTTCTTTTTTTTTTTTTGTTTCCAGAAGGCACCGAGGAGTTCTGCTGGTCTGCAAAAGAATTGGTGAATTTTCCCGTCAGTCCTACTCTCAATCTCAATACACTGGGAGCATCTCGGGCCTAGTGACCCATACAGAGTGTAAAGGCTAATTCAAACACTGATTCTCTGCAATGAGTAGCACTTTGCTTAAAAATGAATGAGACTATAAGTTTTTTTTTATTTACAGACAGGCAGTATTTTAACCTAGTATTTTTTAAGCTGAAGGCTAATGCAACTTGTCATACACCAGGTATCCAGTTTGTTTCTGTAATTCAGTCAAGGAGAACTTGTTGGACTGTTCCCATTTGCTTTCATATACTGACAAGAAAAAATTCACCAGCAGCACTGAGCAAGATTATGAGAATTGTGACTTATAAACTACTGAATTTTTTTCTCAACTTGCCGCTAAAATAATAACATCTAAACAAAATATTCAGATACAATGTAATATGTTTCTTTATTTTTTTAAAATCCAATTTGTAAAGGTCCCTTTTTAAACAAAACAAGAACAAAAAAATCAACACAATTCAGAGGGCTTATCTCATTTACCATATTCTTCCCCACTCTTCACTTATAACACAAGCAGCAACTTATAGTATTAGTGCTCATATAGTGCACTTATATGAATTTTGATTTGTGTATTAAGCATTAAATACAATGTATTTTCCGTGAGCATAGCCCAAAGAGTACACAACGTTACATTTTCAAAGCATATGTTAAAAAAAAAGACAATAAATGTATATCCAGGACAGTCAAACTCAAATACTTTGACTTGGCAAATTCTATAACGAGTAACAGCAATTTTAAACTGCGTACAAAGCAAACAGTGCCAACATGCCTCCAGTCTGTGAGCTATGGTAAAACATCAAGCGCACAAAGGAGAGAAGCCAAAGAAACCCACCACAGAGCTAACCTGAGGCACACCCAACTGCGACCGAACAAAGGCAGCCCACGCCCCCACTCTGTAATGCAAAGAGCCCAACAACAACAGAAAGCATTTCTACGCTACAGAAAGTGAACAGCAACTCTTTCCAAATTTGTCTCCGCTTTTTAAACAACTCGTTCAAAAAATTTAAAGATGAACATCTAATTATACCAAACAAATGTACAAACTATAAAGTCAGAGAAGCTCCAGAAGATTGCCACTTTCAACCTTGCATAGTGAGAGCTGGCATTGATATTGCTACCATAGCTTCAGCAGAAGATACGGAAAAGAAAAAAAATTACCTCTAAGTGATGCACATATGTAGCATTTTCTTCACAAAATTCAGTTAAACATTGTTTTAATAAAAGGGAAAACAGCTCTAAAAAGGGAAAGATAGTGTTCACAAGCTTAGAAAAAAAATACAAAACCAGAACATTCCATAATAAAAAAATAAAAATAAACATTCCATCATGACAGCACCTATTTTATCACTAAATAAGCCCCATACATGCAACAAACTACAACTATTGTATAAGGCCATCAAATTAAAGGTTTACTTTTCATATAAACAAAGTGTAAAAATAGCAACAAGTTGCGATCTTCAAATTTAATGCTATATGAGGATTCTGTCCCCCCAGTTTCATTTGGTAACAATTTCAATATGGTTTGATATAAATGTCATTCGTCTAGGAACCGTGGTACAAATACATTGTACCTAGGACAGTATTGTCATATCTCTGTTCGACCTTGACAGAATTGGAATGCTCAACAACACTACTGAGTTCAGGGATGCTTTCAGCAGTATCCCCAAAACCATGATAGTGTCCATAGTGCAAAGTGTCCCCAGGGTCTTCCACCCAGGAGGGCCGGTTGGAAACACAGCTACTGGGGCTCCCATTGAGGTGCAGGGACCCACACATATCAGTGGAGTTGCTCATGGCTTTCTCGGGCTCCTCGGTGCCGCTGGCGGTGTGCAGCCGGTGCCGGCTGGGAGAGGTGACCCCAGGAACGGCGCCGTTGGGTGCCAGTGCCAAGCACTCCTCACGCCTGGCGTCCATCCCACCGAGCTGCTGGGCGGCGCTGAAATCCAAGTGTCCATTGATGGCACATCCATTTGTCAGTGCACTCAATATGGAGCTACTGCTATTCATATCTGCATTAAGAAATACACCTGTCACCAACAATTAACAGTAAATCGAAATACATCAAAACGTCTCCACTATACTTCACTTACTTAAAAATGTTTCCATACACAGCTTTGAAAATAAATCTATCCTTTCTTTATAACAATGCAGGCAGTTCCAAGTAAGGAGATCTGACCAGTAAATTTGTGGCATGGATTCTTAAGTTGAAAATGCAACTATATATCCACATTTGTTTTGAAAATATGCCTATATTGATCTTTGCAAAGACAATGTGAACTTCTCAGATTTTTTTTTTCATTTAACTGTAAGAAGTGCAGCTGACAACATTCTGGACAGTGTTTTCAAAGGAGGAATAAAAGTGATCTTTCCACCTTAATTGTAATGCTCTCTTGGGATGGAAGGTTATGTACATACAAGAACTGAGTATCTGTGAGATGGTGAAGGGTGGGTTTTTTTCCATTTTGCAGCTGTAATTTAACTGTGGCTTTTTTTTTCTTTTTATTTGTAACTCTCAGAGTACAGGATGCACTGAAGTAAGTCACATAAAGAAATGTTACATTAGAGTGCTAATATAAAATGTTTCCAAGTTCCTTTATTCAGAAAGTACTTCAATGTACCTAGCAGCCTGCTAAATAACATACTGGGCAGGTTTGTATTTAATGCTATGTTTATAACAGCATGTGCACAATCCACATGCAAAATGCCATACAACAGCAACAGCAGAGTGCAGAGAAGACTAAAAAATACTAGTAGGAAACAAAATTCTAAAAATGTGCATGCAAAAATCACTGACTGTTTTGAAGTAATTTCCCCTTTGAAGTTAGTAATTAGTACAGTAGGTTTTGTTTCCATGAACAGATTTCATCAGTCTGTCTGAACTGCATGTTTTTGCAGTGGTACTCAAAAGTACTAGCACAAAAAATGCATGACACATTCTGCCTTTAAAATATAATTTATGTTTATATTGGTAAAGATGAGCAAGGCAAACATAGCAACTACAGAGCTATGTGGTGACATTTTAAGATTTTACATTCTGTGATTACCCTTGGATACATGCACATATGTTTATGCCTCCATGAACGCATAAACCCATGTGCAAAACAGGATTGCATTTACTGCGTGTATGCAAATTAATTCAGTTAATTTAGTCTGTGGGCAACTTCCCACATTTGTATAACACCGGGTTCCCATTTAAGTGACACATAATGAGTACCACTGTCTGACAAGGAAGAATCTGGAGTTTGGTTCTGTCTGTTTTTTGCATGGCTATTATTTGAAGCACGAATTACAACACTGATACTTCACAGACACCAGTATGTTACACAAGAAACGTGTCCAATTTGTAACTCCCTGAATGTACTAACTGGAGTTCCCCATTTAGACCCTACATCAGTTAAAATAACCACATCAGCCAACCTCACTAACCATGAATTCTCATTAAAAGTGGAAAAAAAACCCCATAAACCCATCACGACATCACAGTTAATACTTCAGTGATAAAAACGCACAGAAGGAGTTTCATATAGTGTTTATTAACTGAAAAGTGCAAACTGTTTAAAAATAAACCATTATAGGCTGGTTTTGCCAAATCAAATTTAATAAATCTGGCACTTCTATTAGGTAATATGCAAAAGTAGCTAATGAATAGTTTTAGTGATAATTATAGAATGTTATTATTGGTTAAAAACGAGCACCTGTAGTAATACAGCAATAGTATATATTTATGAAATAAAATAATTTTTCCATAAATAAGAACACTTAGTAATTATCACTGGAAAATACCATAGTCTACTTTTAAAGTATTGATTATATATATGTATATCTATTCCTAATATATTAAAATATCTACTATTATCATTCCCTTTGTTGACTTGGATCTGTGGTACAAAGCATAAACATACTTCTGGCAGAAAAAATTGATAAATAAGAAATTAATTTCTGAATGTAATAATGCACGACTGTAGTAACTCCATGTCTTAAACTACAAAGTGCAAAAAAGGCTGACCCAAGACAGTTTTAATCAAACTCTATACACATCCCATCACCAAAAGCATCTTGATTAAGCAGCCCTTAAAAAATCTAGAGCATTAATATAGAACAATCCTAGTAACATTTTGACTGTTTCATTATGATTGGTACAAAACACAAAATCTGTTTTCCCAGGTACACTAGTTCTAAATAGTAGATTAGAACTGTGATGTCTGGTCTTCTATTTACATAAAAAACCCCACAGCAGGATACTGCACTTATGTCATTGTGTCTGAGCAAGTTCTGAAGACAAGGTGTATGTCTAGATTATTCTCTATAGTATTTATTGTACTATTTTGAATATAGTTTTGTCATAATGTTATTTTCAAAGCTAGAATATGCTTCCCTATCAAGTCTTCTTACTATCTACTCAATCAAAATTAAACAAATAATTTAACTTATTTCTGAATTTCCTTTAACTCAAAATTATAGCAACTAGATGCAAGGCACAATGTAATACAAGCCTCAGGTTAAAAGTGAAACAGCCATCGTGGACTTGTTTACTTGAAATGTTAAGAAATTACTAATAAACCTTCTCTTTCACCATTACAATACATTGCATGAAACAGCTAATTTTTTGATATCTACTAAACTCCCAATATAATGGGTGTTACAGCAATACAATAGTTTTCAAGACTCCAGACAACAATGTGCAAAAATAAAGGACTAAGTTTTATACTTAAATTAAAAATAAAATGCATATTGATTCTTGCAACGACAAGGAGTTTGCATTGCAGAAACAGTATATATTTCAATTTCTTTTGGTCCAACAGAAGTACTCTCCTGTTGTTTGGTGTCTTCAACCATTTGAGTGTTGTTGTAGTTAACAGCAAACTGTCCACTCCCACCTGATACAACAGCAAACTCTCTATCAACGTGCATATTGTCAGCATCGTCCTCAGCTCCTCCATTCAGCATTGGTATTAAGCCATCAAAGCTGTAAGCTGACAGAAAAAGTCATGTTTAGTCATAAGTGCCCACTTGAAAACTCAGCCAACAAAAAGATGAGCACTTTGATTATTAAAGCAAACCAGAAAATTACCAGGGTACCTATCAGACTTTGCACCTACATAATAAAGTTACTAGCAGGATGTACAAATAGCTTGAATGAGGAGAAATTTAAGTTACTCATACTTAGGCTTTACAGGGGTTGTGGCAAAACCAGCACATTGCCCAACTTACATTTGTCTACTGTCAGTTTAGACTGCTCCCTTTTTCATTCTCAAGGGCCAGGTCCCAAAACCCCACCCTTATCCACACCAGACCACTCCCAGAGATCTCTTCAAGAGCTGAACAAGCAGAACTGTCTCTGAAAGAAACTGCCAAGGGGTTAGACTGCTGGGGGGAATGCTTTAATAAGCAAGACGGGCTTGATTTCACTACTACTTCTTGTACCTATCCATAGAATTGCTCCACTACTATCCCAGCAGGCCCTGCCCTGCTCTCACACTGACATTGACACACTTTTCTACACACACACTGCACACACTCTCAATGTTATGTTGTAAATGCCTGCTTTGGTGGACTGCAATTCAGCTCCTATTATCTTGGGCACAACCAAAATTTTCATAAGCTACTAATTTTTAAAGAACCCTAAGTCCTGAATTGTTCCAGGGCCAAAGAGATTGCTGAGGGCTTAAATGACGTCAGGGCCCTTGGATCAGCAGGCTTCAAATTACCCTAAACCAGGAAAGACTTTTTTTGTTAACTAGAGGAATATATAAGTGCAGTTTCATGTTGGCCAGTTCCAAGGTTCAGTTCCAGGAATGCCCTCCATCACACCTCACACAGAACACCCAAAGCATCTGTGCAGAGGCTTGTGACACCTAGACAGTGGCTGTAAGCAGCACACACATCACAGTCAACCTGCTGAAGGCTGCACTAGAGGGGTCAGGATTATGACTGACACAAACACAGCTGTGTGACCACTTGGCCCACTGTGCATCACCATTATCATCATCATTGAACCTGTGCACCCTCTGCTGATCTTCCCATGAAGCAAGATGACATTTCTGGAATTGATTTCAGAAAGATGGACATAAAATTCAGTTTATGTTCCTAAATAAAAATCAAAAACTATTTGGCATATATTCTGAAAGTGGTCACCAATTTACTTCTGTTAATTACACTTGAGTAACTAGTTTCTGATACAGTGTTTTATGTACCAGTGTTGCCTGATTTTGAGGTTTAAGGCTTCTTTTATTACTATGCACCCGTGAGCAGATACACCAGTGTGTAAATAAACAATTACAAGTAATGCCCATACACTGCCCAGTTGAGTTATTCCAGGGCAAAGCACACCTTAAGCACTGATCTTCTCTCAACTCTAGTGCTTACAGCTTCTTGTAAGGGACTTATGCTGTTGCAGCAAGTCCTCCCAAAGCAGTGATTGCTCCAATCTGGGGTATGGCTATCAAAACCTGACTTTTCCCTGCAAATATAGGTTGGCTTCACTCTCTGAACATCTGGAATCTCCTGCAAATTGTCTTTAAAGGACAACAGACCAGTGAGGTTTTAGTAAGGGTTTAAAAATAACACAAAATTTGGCTTGTTCTGTAAAAAGGCCAGCTAAGCACAAAGATGCACTGATAACTCATTACTCAGCTCTATTATTACACCTATTTCTTGTTTACCAAAATGCCTCAGGAACAGTGACTCATTCTCAGTGCAAGAGACATTTTACATTGATTCAACAGTTATTACTGATTCAAGAGTTATTACTGATGCTGGTGTCTTTGAGGGCAAACACGTCAGATTAGAAACTCCCACAGCTGGGATGCATCTCTTACTTACTCCAAGAACCTTCAAGCAAAAGCAGCAAAGCTTTTGCATTTGTTTGTGAAGGTCTTAAGAAGTCATACTGTTAACAATTTCAAAAGTAATCTACTCCAATTGCTTTTCCAACATTTCTGTAATTGTTCAGCAGCACTTGTTCACTTCAAGCACTGTCTATTTGCTCACTTTACCTTAGGTGCTGGACCAAGTCTGAACAGTGAAGGTAATGCAGACACAGCGCCACTGCCCCTGATTGTGGGGAAATACTGCCCACTGACTAGCCTGGAGCACATTCTGAAAGAGACAGCTGCTCAGGAACACTCAGATGGGGCAGCTCTTCAAAATGCAAGATAAGTTAACTTGACTTCCAAGCAGTGCCTCCTGGTAGATCAATGGACTGAAAACATCTCACTGCAGTTGTTATGGACACTTGTGTATTGGGCAAGTTTTCTTATTCTATGTAGCTGCTTAGGAAATACTTATTCCTGAAGTCTTGTATTTAATTGCCCAGAGATTCGTCTCCATAATGAAATGTATCATTTAGACCAGCTACATGAAGCAACATATCCTGTTTATGATTGGCCATGGAGTACCCAGTTAAGGTCTCTGATCCTGGTATAGGTGACGTGGTGTCTGGATAGCAAGTACTGAACAAACAGTAGTGTTGATATTGATGTGATTTATGTTGCCTATGTCATATTTAGAAATGTGGTTTAGGTCTCAATTCCCCCCTTGCTATCTGGAATTAAGCACTGTTTAAGCCCATTCTATTTGGTTCACTCAAAGCAGCTAATGTTAGAACGTCAACTTTACCTAAACAAAGTGCCTTCAATGAAGTCCCTTTCCTGATGCTAAAGAACAGCATCCTTTAGCATCATCAGGAAAAATGAGGTTTGAGTGCAGAATTACTCCGATGTTTTTAGTAAGAATTTAGTGGAATGACCAATAGAAAGGAAGAAGATAACTCTCCTCTATCATGTTACCCAAGGTGTTTCTAAAAACATCTAAAATCTAAAAAGATTTCTACACAGAGCTATCAAAAAGTATCTTTAGGTTGTACTATTTCATCATGGCTGGCAAAGCAGTATCCTCAACATACAAGGCTGGATAGGAAACCTTAAGGTTCT
Organism: Melozone crissalis; assembly: GCF_028551555.1. NCBI lineage: Eukaryota > Metazoa > Chordata > Aves > Passeriformes > Passerellidae > Melozone > Melozone crissalis. Next base: position 50,843,703 of record NW_026535791.1, on the reverse strand, counting down.
TTCTGTTCTTACACCCTTGTGTAAGATAGCAGTTCCCCTTGGAAAGCAACCCTTGGAAACTCAGGCTATGCTAATTTACAGACATAACCCCTCTTGATTTGGGAAACCCTTGTGCATTCAATTTCTTCCATCTACCTTATGCAGCAGTTTCTGAACTGCGAATTAATCCCTGAATGGGAAATTATCATCAGAACATCCACGCATCTCTGTGAATCAATGGCCCTCCTGAAGCTGAAGAAACTGAGGAAAGAGTAGAAACTAATTTCAGCTCCTACTCCTCTGCATAATTATTCTCAGCATCATGCAGCTTTAGCACTCTCGAAACAGAAATTTCTGAACACGCCAAGATGATGACAGAGAGAACTGGGATCCTGTGGCATGGAGTAATTGTATTAATCTGCTTCTTGTATTAATATGTAATTTAGATATGTGAGTTTGTCAAAAATACTCAACATCCACTGAAAAGACTTCAAAACTTTTATTTTCCTTTCTCAGGATCAGTATCAACCCATCCCTTTTACCTCTGGGGTCTCACCTTCTGTTCTAGCCTTCTTCACTCCAGCAGACTCCGCATCTTCAAAGGATCTCTTTCGACTTGTCCCACCACTGAATGGATTGGGACCTGCATTCTGATGAACCCCATTTAAGGTGCCATTGCTATAGAAACGATTCAGGTGACAGTTCTGGAGGTTCAAGAGAAACTGGGCACATTCTTGGAAGCCCTGGGTATGTGCAAGGTCTGCTGCTGTCAGGCCACTGGCATTTCTCAAGCTGTACAATACAAAGAAACTGGATTACACTCATTCATCAGGCTAGCTGGCTGCTGCTGCTGCCCTTACTGACTATCTATCTGCTGGTGATGAGAGAAAACATACACTTAGCAAATTTTCCATTAAGAAATTAGTTATCAATCTTAGTTCATAACTATCTTAACTTTTTGCACATATATCTCACTTCTAAGCAAAATTTGGGAGACAATACACTTTTAAATAAAATCAATATACTATGTGCCTTAAACCATCTTCCTATTTAAAATTCTCAAAATGCTTTATTCTAAAATAGTCTGAAGTAGCTAATCTTTACATAAACTTCAGACTAATTTAAGTGTTGAATTTTACCATCTTCTGCAGTTTATTCTGCAATCTATTGCTTTAACTTGAGCAAAAGATCAAATACTCAAAACAAACTTAACATGACTTGGCAATTGTCCATGGCATTCTGGTTTCTAAGGTAACAACAACATCACTATTTTTCCTAACAACAAAATACAGACATATTTAGTAAAAGATAGGTAAAGATGCTATACTTAGCTGTGCTTTGCTTATACTTTTGTTTCAGGTTTGTTTCTCATTTCAAAGTGTGTGACATCATAAGTACTGGGACTTGCTTTGGTAATTTCAATCAAGACTTTTATGTGCACAAGGGAATGGCACTGGACTTTGCATATTCTAGTGCATCAAGGAGGTCAGGAATGACATCAGGAAGGACATGTAGATATGCAGGTTTAATTTGAAGAAGTGTTGAATTATGTGCATTTACACAAACACACAGGATGCCTTGTGCTCAGCAGTTCAGGCTAACTTCATCAGGAAGAGGATAAAAGTGGAGACAAGAAGGCCAGGAATGACAAAACTAGATGGTGATGCAAAAGATGCCCATTAATCTTTCCTAATATTTTTCCAGACAGATGTAACTAGTCAGAGAAGTGGAATTTTTTTTCTTGGCTTCAGTCATTTAGACAAGTCCCTTACTTAGAAAGCCAGAAACAGACCAGCTAACAGAGCAAGAATTCAGAAGATTAATAGATCTGATTCTCTTGAAACTCCAGCTCATGAGAAGAAACAACAAAGAAACAACAAAGCCCAGATCTGCTTCCTAGATCACTGTAACTTACTTGCTATAAATAAGAAAACCCTTAGAAACTGACTATTACAGAATCACAAAACCCATAATCTAATCCAGGACTAAATTCATCCATACTGTACTATTCTAAGTCATTATTTACTTGGACTTCAAGTGAAATTCCACAGAACAGCAGTAAAGAATGCTCTAGAAAGTAAGACTTCAGAATACTGAAAAACCTAGTTAGTCAAAAGAAATGAAACCTCAAGGTGGGATTAGTTTTGAATACCTACAGAAGAAATACAAGGTGCTGTGCATCCAGTGTAGGCAGTATATGAATGGGATTAATATGAACAAAGGAGAATTAATGCTAGCATCAGGACAAAGTTTTAGAGTATAAAGGTTGCTGAATCTTGAGAAGAGTCTCTTCTCCTCATTGTAAAAGTTGCCTATGGTATCAGAAATTCTACTGTCAATCCTTTCCCCTGCTGAACTAGATGACCTGTTAAGGCTGCTAAGCAACAAATATTTTACACTCCTTTAGCAATTCTGATTTACTTATGCAGCATAAGGATGTAGACCAATGAAACTACAGCTTAGGAAACAGAGTTTTAACAGATCTGTTCTGCTCAAGAAGAAAAGTTCAGTTCTCCGACATCTTTTTCAGATTTCTGAGCCGCAAAAGAACACTAAAAGAAATCTAAGCAAGAGCAAAATAAACAAAGTTACGCAAAGATAAAAATGACAATACCAAAATGGTACTGAATAGCCATCTAATTTAAGAGATGCTCAAGTAATTCTATTACTTAGCAAGTACAACTGAACACTAACTCTGCTTTTCAAAACTGACTGGAAGAGACTACAGTTCAGTCACCATTTTCCAAAGGATCGTCAATGTAAGATGCCAGAGGCATTTGAAGATTTATAAACTAAGATCAAAGTGTGTAAAGCTACACAACCAAACTCTGGGAAAGAAAAACTAAATTTCCCAGAAAAAAACTAAGCAGGAGGAAAAACTTTGAAAAAGCAATGATCTTTGATATTTAAAGATCTGTCCCATTCCTACCTCTTCCTGAACTAATACTACTCTTAACAGGTAGACAAAGGTGTGCTTGTTTTACAGAAATATCCTGGAATCACTGTATAGACTTCAAGGGACTCAAGCCTACTGGATTAAACATTCTTGTTTCTGAAGTTCAGAAATACCTCTTTTAAAAGGTGTGAATCTGAATTTAGCCTAGCAAGTTAGTAATGAAAAGAAAAAAAAGTTCAATGAATTAAGAGGAGATTATAAATTCTAGACTACTCTGAAAACTGTCTGAACAAATGTTATGGAAGACAACACAGATGTTCTCTCTGCTCACTCACAGTGGGAACACTAATTCGAATATTTTTTCTATATCCAGTTGTCCATGATTTTAATAAAAGTCTGATTATTCTTGGACTTTGATATACTTTGAAATTTCTGTTAGACTGCCTTGCATTCCAATATCAACAGGATGCAGTAGAGGAAAAACTGACAAATTTTGCAGAAACCTTCCATGACTTTCTCAAAAACAGGCTAGAAAGATGAAAAAAATACCTACTTCTTGAGCTGATTTCTCTAGCATTCTCTAGGAGGAAAAAAATCTGTCAATGAGAACACAAAAGGCAGCAGGAGGTAGCTGTGCTATAATAGCCTATCATAACCAAATGCAAGTAATCAAAAAAAATTGCTAATGTAAATAGGAAAAAAATAGTAAAGAAAATGCTCTTAACAGATATCATGGAGTTTTACCAGACTGGTAATTATTTTCAAAATAATTTAGAAATACTGTCAATGACTGTAAGGATTCTGAGTCTGTAAGAGGAAAACAGTGTAAAATACAGTCCTTCCAGAAAGCCTGGAGTACTTGAATGAATTAAAAAGCCAGGATATCTACTAGACCATTCTTTATAGGTGTTAATCTGAACTTGGAGAGGAACCACCCTGTTACAGTAATTACAGCTGTAATTACAAGTAACTAGGAACACATCTAATACTAAGTCTGCTGTTCATGTCTGGCAGGAAGTGTCTGCCTCAGCTTATCCCAAGAGCTAAGAATTAAAGTGTCATTACTGTAGACAGACTAGATTATATGGATGAAAATAGAAATGGTTCACTGTCCCAGCCTCACATAAGAGGAGTTCAACCTCTTATGTGCAATCCCTGTCAGCCCTTGGTTATGAACTGCAATTATATGTAAACTGACTATCAAGTGAAAAGGAGGAGGAATAGTATGTGATTCATTTGGCTACAAAGTGTAGTAGCTAAGTGACATGGAATACGTGGCTAAAAAAGGGAAGAAAAATCAACAAGCAGGAAACTCAGAGATAATCACTATATTCAAGTAAATTTACAGCTCTTTCAGTTATAAGGTGTCCCTTGAAAGGTACTTCATTTATTGTAGCTGCTGACATAAAGAAAAAGGATTGGTAAAGAATATTATAACTGAAAGGAACTTCAAGACCTGGGCTACAAAAGAAAAACACTGGAAGAAACAGTGGGCAACATGGACAGAACTACCTAAATGTCATGGGTCTTGAAAAAAAAAATCTTCTTTTCCACCCATCCTCTGCTTTTTTTAGTTAGTTGGAGATAAAAATCTCTCTGGTACCAGCTTTGATCTTTCATCCTAAACACCTTGAAATAGTGGAAGCTCCAAGAAGTTTAAAACACAGTGATACTAGCTCTTCAGGCAAACTGTCCTGTTGTTACTGCTAATCATACAGCAAATATGACAGGTCTATTTCTGCAACTGCATTACTCAGAATTCAAAATGGGGACGGAAACTTCTAGCAGGTTATACACTTTGTTTTGTAGGGGTTTTTGTTGTCATTGGCTTTTTTTAAAAACTTCTTTTGTGACAGAGATGCCAAACTTCAGGACAAGCTTATGTTCCTTTTCAAGGTTTGTCTCTCAGCTAGGCTTCTAGCTGAAACAAGACAAACAGCAGGTCACAAACACTGCATTTTTCACATGAATTCATTAAAAAGGAAGAAGCCAGCAGCAAGGAAGGTGTGGAAGGATAGAAGGAAGACGTAAGTAAGAAAATCAGAATAAGTCTTGGAAAGTGACAAGTGTTTTATGCTTAGTCAGCAGTATTCATTGACTTGATGCAGAATTTTCTAAAGGTTGGCCTAGTAACTATCAAATCAAAGAGCACTGCTCCAAAAACTTACTTTGTTCTCTCTCCAGTAAAAAAGTCAAAAACTAAAGACAACTTTGAAGGTCAGTCTACCTACACAAACATGTGGAAAGGAAAACTGAAGAAAGGACACTGAAAACAAAAGCTCTGAAAATGTCATTCCTTTTCTGGCACCTGCTCCAGACAGGAATATACATGAAGGCACGAACTGACAAACAGGAGAAAAATTCCTTACTTAACATTGCCCAGGGCTAAAGGCAGCCATCAGAAAGTCAATTCACTCCATGTTTAGAAAACACATCTCTTGCATCCGTTCCAAGGCAATTCAAGTATTTGAAAAATGACTGAGTCCTGCTCTGGATTTTTCACTAAGCAGCATTTTTTTGCTATATACTTTATTCACTGTTCCCATGTAATTCTTATCACTAGAAACAAATTAAAATCATGAAGCACGCTATTATTTACCCTCAGCCTTCCCGCAGGCTAAAATCCAGGAGCTGGGAATAAGAACATCTTGTTTTCTTCAAAGTACAGAAGTATAAGATGCTAATTCCAACGCAAAAAAAGAAAGCCAAATGTAAGGAAGGATACATTTTCATATTATAAAGCTATACTAAATAGAAAAAAAAACCATGAGAAAAGATGATGAAAGTCTGAATATGAATGAGTAGGTGATCTTGAAGTTTCTTGACATACGACACTTGCTTATCACACTCTGTAGTGACAGGTGTTTTCATAAATAAACTCAAAACACACACTGATATATTGAGTTAATGCTATGACTTTTGCATATGCATTTATTCACAGACCTACAGTGCTTAAAACACTCGTTATAACATGTTTTTCTTCTTCCATCAAGTGATGTCCACAGGCAGTCTTGAAAACTGACTGATCTTGGCATGAAGAGGACTGTTTTTTTAGGATCCATTCTTCTCCCTCTGGGTTGACATCATCTGAACTCCCATTCTAAATGAGAGTCCTGGTACCCAATTAAAGCAGCTATAAAGAGGACACTGATGAAGCATGACTTTAGGTATTTCCTTCTTCTGAAATGCCTTTTCAAAATGTTGGCTGCGAGTGTAATTCAATTGTTGCTCTAAACCAAGAGACAAGTGCATTCTCTGGCCAAACAGGATTGGTGTACAGAAACACGAATTTAACTTTCAGCTTAGCTTTATTTAGGAGGAAATTTTCATTACATCAACCTAATTTAAGAAGTTTCCTAAAGGAAGAAAAAAATGAGGCAAGGTTTTAAAAAATATTCAAGATGCTTCCACTATGGCTAAGCAATAGAAAGTAAAAAAAAAAAAACAAACCAAAACCAAGAAAACACCCAAAATTTAGAATTGTTTAAATATGATTTGGTGCAACGAAGATTTACTTCAGTGTAACGTACAGAATTTACTCTTTGAAAGATCTGTAGAAAGAAAACAAAGACTTGTGCTTCTCATATTGAATTATAAATGCTATTCAATTTACTTCAAAAAATTGCTTCTAAGTTGCTTCAACTGTTCATTTTTCATATTCACTGGCAGAAAAAACAGGTAGATTTCTTTTTAACATAGAAATATCTTAGAAATACACTATCTTCAACTTATAATGTCACATACCTTGAAAAACAAAACAAACATTTGCTACACAAAAAGTCAATAAATATTTTTGAAAATCATTAATGTAAAAAAAATCTCCTGAATGTTTAATTTGAAATAGTGATTACAGCACCTACAGCTTACTGTGTTTTTGTTAATGCCATGCGACAATCTAAGAAAATAAACCACAGTTTTCGTATATCAATGTAATATCTGTTAAAAATTACTGATCTCAACTTATCTATTGTTAGTTTACAAATAAAAATGTAGATAATTGTAAATTAGGGTAAGCAAAGCATGCAAATCTATAGATTCTATATCTGAATTCCTAGATTAGCATTAAAACCAATCACCGCAACAAATACCTCAACAGTATGCCTTGTGTGCAGAAAGGAAGCGATACTGAACATTCAATGCCACAACTGTAAGGTTTTCGGAGAAGCACCTGTGGCAGTTTCAGCAGTTTCTATATGGAATGCTCCCCCTTTCTAGGATTACTTGAAAAAATCAAGTCAATTCGAATTACGTAGCTGTAAAACATTGACATGTGTAGTTTTTACAGTTTCAGAATCTTCTGTTTGATTTAAACGGGCAATGGTGCATAAACAGGAAACTTATATCATAAGGGATCACATATTTGCAGGCAACATTAAGATTAAAAGTACATTAACATACATAAAGTGCTGTAGCACATTATTCAATATGTAAGCCATTATCATGTGACCACCTTAACAACAAGATACTAAGCCTTTTATGCCTTTAAAAGCATTATAACTTTCATCCTGAAACCAATTTTTCAGTTCTCCACTGAAATTTATATAGAATGGATTAAAGTTACCGGTCAACTCATGGCTTCAATTACTTTAAATTTAGTAGGCTGTATCTCAAAAGAATTAGTAGCTATTCCTATATACAAAAATTAGCAGATACAAGGATTAAAACAAAACAAAAGAAGAAAGAGAAAAAAAGATCAGAACACTAAAACGCCCACAGTGAGAAAAATTGTTTCCTATATAAACAGTAGTATACTAGTGTAAAATTTCTAAAGCAAAATTATTTTAAAATACTAAACTTTAAGTGTTTTAACCCTTTGGTGTCCAAATACAGAAGTTATAAAATTGTTTCAAACTTTTTTTTTTCCAAATACCAAGAGAAAAATAATCTTAACTAAACAGATGTGTGTCACTGCTGGAGCAGCTATACAAATTCATGCTAGAATTACACACTGGGCATCTACAAAAGCACAAGTTGGTGCCAAGTTTTTATTTCACAACAAAGCATCTGGCAGCTGAAATTATTTTACACTTTAAAAACCAGTGCTAGAGTTCCTGTGAACATCATCCAAAATCATAACAAGAGGAATATACTGAACAGAAGGACTCTGCTTTGTGAAGCCACTTTCTCCACAGGAAAATCAAAGTTCACTATGAATTATGCAGCTATAATTAGCTCCTACATAACTTCAACTCCTGACTGAGCAAGCATTGGCAGAAGTAAGAATTCATTAACCATGGTAGGCAATGTTGCAGTTTCCACAAACATCACCATCAGGATTTTTTGTTGTATCTGTATTCCCATTTATATGCTTTGCTAAAGACCTCAAACAGTGCACTTCACTTTCAGTACCTTTTGTACAAAATATTCACATTTCCAAGTAATCCTTCTCATGATCAATATAGGCTTGACTTGGCCTACTTCTAGCAACAATATTTTTAAATTCATATTTCATTATTTAAGAAGTGATCCTAATAACAATTCACAAAGGGAAGACAGGAAAGACTATGGTAATTCTTGAAACAATAGTCTGATTGCAATACAGCATAACAGAAAAGACCTTTCCTACTAAAATGAAAGTATTTCCTAGATCACTAGCGAAATTTAATTCCAAATAGTAACAGTACTGCAGCCACTTAAAGAGAATGTAAGAATTACTTAGCCAACCTTATGACAATGAGAACTATCAGTGCTGTTAACTTCATGTTTCTAGAAACAGAGCAAGAATTGCAAATTAAGTTGCGAACAATGAAGAAAGTGTAATGGAAAACTACTGAGAAGGGGCTCAGAGCAAACTCTAAATTGAAAAGATAAAACAACCTTACAATACAGATATCCACCAAGATGACTCTAGTAGCAAATAAAATGACATTATTTCCCCTCAACATAGCAAATGAAACCCAAAGGTAGCTTAGAGAAATGAAGGAAGCAAGCTTCTCTCTAAAGTGCCGAACTTCAAAGAAAGTTTAAGCTGTTCAGTACAAACAGCATGGACAGTACGAGTTTGGAAATAAAAATGAAGAGGTAAATAAATGTCAAGGTACTTTTGTACCAAAAGCAGAGCAAAAATCAAGAATGAAAGGAAGATGGCTTCATTATTTTCCCATAATAAGGACACTATCAAGCTACACAGTCTTGTTAGTTTTTTTTTGGTGTGAAAAATAACTTGGTGTGTTTACTCAAACAGACATAAAATCTTCTGGATTAAGGAACTGCTGAAGTGCACAAAACCAGTTTAAATGAGCTTCACGAAAAAAAAAATTCAAACTTAGATTTTTCTTCCTTTATAAGAAAATGTATCCATCGTATATAAGCCAAATCAAGCAAAACAGAATGAAGCTGAAGAGTAATAGTTTCCTTAGGTTATGATTACCAAAGCTCTTCCATGGTTTGTTAAGCCTCCATGCCATGAGATATATCTGGTAATCAGTAGTACATGACACATAAGAAAACTTTTCTGACCAACCTGAACATGTTCTGGGCAACACCACATCTACCTCCTGGGTTTTTTTGTCCAGAGGCTACTAAGTACTAGTTGGTCTATGAACAACTTTATTGAAAAGACAGAAACCAGATCAGCAAACAAAACCCAAATCAACACAGCAGGCTAGAGCAGATGTTGCAATAAACAATCCTCTCATCATGTATCCAGTCAAAAACTATTGCCAGATCAAGCATAGCACCCCTACAAATCACCACCAGTGACATCTGGGCTAACATTAGAACTAGTAAGATTACTATATTTGGGATATAACTGTTTCCTTCACTTATTTAACTCTGGCAAAGCTCCACTTGGTAACACTTTGGTTTCTCCACTTGACTTAATGTACCTGGGTTTCTGTAGCCAGAATAGCAACAGAATAGCTTATCTTGCAGGAAAAAGAAATCTATCTTAAGGGAAACTGCACACATTAATGTGATCATTAGCACAGTACCTTACATGAAGGCAGATCAATCCCAACAAAAAACCCCAAACATTCCTGTCAGAAAACTGAGCCATCTGCATACAAAAGTCTTGGCAACACTTCCATACTCTTTACCCAGCTCTCTTGGACTGAAGAAAAGTCAAGAAACCAGCGCTATAAGGCTTCTCACTAATGAATAAGCTAAACTATCAAGCTCACATGTATCTAGTGAATTTTCTCTCTGTGTTTCAGAAAGGTCATAAGTATCATTGCTTTAATGATGGATTTTACTTTATTCATAAAAAGCACAGCCTGTCATATTCTGTGCTGTTTTCCAGCTGATGCCAGTAATCACTGTTGTTATTCCACCCTCACTAAGAATAATCTGCATTCAAACTGAACAAGAATTCAGTGGTACGAGTTTGTCTCAGCTTCCTGCAATTATTAAGAATGTCAGTAACTCAGAAAACTACATTTTTCCAGACTGGTTTACCCTAAGACTGAGCGTCTCTCATTTTTATCAGTCACCCATGCATATACATTCTGCTTTGGTATTTCCAAATCTTTTCTTCAGACTAAATCCAAATTACTGCCCCACTTCATAATCACAAGCTCCTGCAAACCACCTCAAGTACTGCTACAACCATAGCAACCAAACAGGAAACCAAACATGGAAGAAATTACCAATCTTTACTTGCAGTTCCTTAAAGGAGAATTAGTGTTTCACAACTGAAATGTACATGCCACTTTGAATTTGCCTTCCCATAACAATTTACATAAAATGGGAAAAGCAGAATAAATTAAAACATGTGTATCCTCTACACTGAAAAATGGTCTCTACAAGAATACTACAGTGATGGCCCTTAAAATGCTTGTTACATACAATTAAACAAGAATTGCCATATATTCTTCATTAATTATACAGCAACGTTTAATAATGCAACAACAGCAATTAATGCAGCAGTTTAACTAGTATCTGGAGGCAATCAGGTTTATAAAAAGAATGTGTATGAAGTGGTCTGAGTTTGGAAAGTACCAAACAGATTATACAAGCACTAATATACTAATTAACAGATAAGAACCTCTCAGTTGAAAAAGCACCTAAATCCAAATGATCAGTAAGATCCTGAAGCATTACTCTCAAGATGAGGTTAATTTAATGACTGTAAGAAAGCAGAATGTTGCTTCTTCTACACTGAATCTATGCTGTAATATAGCTTCCGAAGTAAAGAGGTGACATCGTTCTGGCCCTTCACAAGTACGTTACCACCAGAAATGGACTGCAGTTCAATATTAAAAGCTTGATAGTTAAGTTAGCTAGGCAAGAAAAACAAGCTCACAGTAAAAACCTGCAAATAGCTCCTAGGATCTTAAGAAATCAAGAAGCTATCCATTAACTAAGACAGGAGATTTCTGAACCCTGAGACCCTTCAAGAAAAGAGGCCATGTAAGCTTTCCCTCCAGACTGAAAGGAACTGAGGGTTGGCATCAGAAAAGAATGGCTGACTTCTGCACTGTCATGAAACCAACACGTCACTGTCTCTTCACTAGAGGTGACTGATTTTCAGGAAGTCAAGAAATCTCAAAAGTACAAATGAGAAGAATAAAAGCTGAGATATCACAAGAGTGCTCACGTGGAACAGAAATACAAGAATTTCACAAAGGACTAATCCAGCAGCACTAAAAATTCACAGCAGACAGATTTCTGTTATGGAAGATGGATAGCAGTTGTGAAGAAGAAAAATGATATTAATATTGCCTTTTTTTGCAGTTTGTGACACACAAGTTTGACAAGAAGAAAGTAAATCCCTGTCAAAGAATGAGAATAAAGGTCTTGCTGAAAAACCTAGTATCAGTGATAGGACATTTCTGGCAGTAAATTTACACACACACAGATGAATGCCAGACAGCTTTAACAAGAAAGTGGCTGAAGTGTCTGCCTAAACTAGATCAACATCACAGTATGAATCTGTCATCTGGTGGAAACAGATGTACTGGTTTATTTATCTCAGCATGTCACCACTTCTACTCAAACCTTGAGACCAGAGTATATTAAACTAGAAGGGAAACTATCTCTTTAGGGTCTCATAACATGCTATCATGGCATACAACCCAAATTTACCCAAACCTGAAGATTTCTGGCAGGCAAATAAAAAGCTTTTCTATAATACTGTTCAAATATCATGATCAGTAAAACCTTTAAGCAAGCAAGAATTTGTGTCCAATTGGATGGGTACATACCGAGCAATAGTCCATTCCACAAGTTACAGCTCTCTCTATCCCAGGATAATACAGTGTTTGAAACTTCTCTCTTAGTTCTAAATCAAGACACTAAGGAATACACAATTGCTTAAATGACAGCTGCAGAAGAATTTTTATTCAGAGATAAGTGGACACAATGCACAAGTGCACCACATGTAAGTGGACATGAAGCAAGTCAGGATAATCAATAATTGAATCTGCTTCTTTTTGATTCAAGAGTGTCCTGTGTTTACAGCTGAATTTTGTATTTTTATATATGCTGTGATACAATCTGTATAACTACATTAAAACACAGCATTTACATAAGAGTGCAAAAGAGCAAAACAAAACATGGCACCAAGAAGGCTTTTCCTCTACGAACAGCTGCGGACACTTGTCTGTCACCATGATAAATAATACACAATTAACCATACATAAATTGCATCAATATGCCTTTTAGTGAAAATCCAGCAGTAATTATGGATACTTTAAAAGGTACTATCCACATTAAAAAGTCAGTTACACAGCAAACCTTTTCACTCATATGAGGACATTGTGACCACCTGCTTCCCCCTCTTCAAGGGTCCATGAATACCATAGTTAGTGGAGCAACCATTTTTATGGCTGTAGGACATACTGTGCACAGAATATGCTTCAGCTAAAATGAGAAGGTAAATACCACAAAAAAAATCAAAATATTTTCACTAGGGTACAATTATTATTTTTTAATATTATTAAAAATTTACACAGGAATAGAGACCCAAATTCTCTCTCATCAATTAGGAAAACAATGCAACAAGATTAATGAGATTTATACTGCAACATCCTGTCTTTCTCTGCAAAAGCAATACACTAGCAAGCCTGAAATATAGTAAACTAGAAAAATTAAATGGAGGCTATTTTATTAAAACTAAAATTCTTACTTTTATCCTTGACTATAATCAATATTCTTTGTCTTCCAATACAACCAAAGGAGGATATAAAGTAGAAATGTGGCAAACACTGATAATAAGATTTCTCTAGTCCAAGTTACTTCATTTGAACAGCAATAATCACTAATTAACAAAAAAGACATTTCTTGCAATATTACATTAGTGGTTACTAGTGTTTCTGTAATAATGAAATCTTAGCATTCCTGTTCTACTTGCCATAAAAAACTAGGGATGATGGCATTTTGGACATATAAATATCGTGTAAAGGTGCTTGACTATTTGGAATCCCAAGAGGTATTCCATTCATCCTTATGAAACTGGACTTCAATACTGTTAACTACACTAAGAAATAAAGAAAAAACTGTATTAGAGGATCTAATCCCAGTAAAAATAGAAAGTACTTATTCATCATCAGTACAGATCAGCAGTTTAATTCTAGTTAGTGCTTAGTTCTGTATTTCATAAAGTTCTTGCCTTGGTTTTATCAATCAATTATCAGTCAATTATCATTTCAGTTAATATATACAAATTAAAACTCAAATATACGGCTAAAATCCCTCTCCTTTTCTTCTAACTGGAGTAATAAAATAAAGGAGTCAGAACTTCCAAAGCATTTACATTTTCATGTTCTTACAAAAATGAGGAAATCTACATAACCATTAATCAGGGCCAGCTTTCAAAACCAGATGACCCAAAATTAATCAGTGTCAAAAGCATATACATGGATTTGACCTAATTTAACATACTGAACCTGGAAACTAAGGAAAAAAAAATCCTCACCCCTATCAGTCAATAGCTAACTCCCTCAGGTGACAGGGCCAAGTCCTTATTCTCTAAATGATTGAACTTGGGTTGCTCCACAAGCCTTTTGCATTTGCATCCCTGATTTTACCATTCCCATGACAGGACCTGATGTTTAATTACCTATCTGAAACATATATGGAATTCAAAGTTAGGAAACTGAGAATTCACGTTATTTTCCTGTTCATTAAAACTGCTATAAACCTACACTGCTTCTGCTGCAAATAACTTTGGCCAAAGACAGGTATCACCCATTTCACATTGTTTATGTAGTTCCACAACTTTTCTTTTGGTTGGCTACTTTGTTAAAACCACAAGATTACATACTAATTGATGATGATAATTGAGGTTTGCTCAATTCCACAGTAAATTTAATTCCAAGTTTATCTTAAAAATATCCAAAAGTGAGTGAAAAACGGGAAATTATACATTCAAGACTGATTTATTGTGCTTGTCAATAACTAAGACAGCTTATTTTGTTTTTCTATAAAGAAATCTCTTCATACAAAGCAATTAGTTCAGTACTATTAACCTAAAGGTAATATATTCCCTGAATACTCTATGACACAGCTAAAAGAGTTAAATTTTATGGTAGATTTATCAAGGCAGCATTACAAAAACAGTAAGATGGAAACCAAAGGGTAAAACAAGAAATTAACTACATGATTCTTAATTCACTTACAACTTCAAAGTTTCATAGTGCAGGTTAAAATACAGTAACTAGTTACCATTTAAGATAATAAAGCTAGTTCTAATTAAAACATATTGCTAAAGTATTGATATTATTTATAAGCCATAGAGCTTATACTCAACATTTCTAGGTGAAAACTGCATCCATTTTGTCCATGCTGTAAGTTGCAAAAGTTTGTGAGCTTTTCTGAATGTTTTTGCAGTACATAAACCTTTAAAGAAAAAAGTTAACAGGGCAAATACACAATACACTAACAAACAGTAATAAACTAATGGTGACGTGTGTGAATTGCTGTTTTGCACATAATGCTGCTTTTGCATTGTTTTCTATATTTATTCATCAGTGCAAAGTGTAGATTTCTTGTAAAAAATAACTACGTGCTGAATAAACTGTATAGTTTGGGGTCATCTGACAGAAGCACAATAAATATATTACTATATCAGATGTATGTGCAACACTACTGTAGCACAATGGTATCATTTAATTAAAATTAACTTTATTACTAGACATGCAAAATATCTTAGGCTTCATTACAGTTGGACATGTCTAGCTGTCATTATTATTTGGATCATGTGTCTGCTGTTTTGACTTTTCTTTCTGAAATTAGTATCTATGTTTACCAATCTAAGTTAGTCAGTTACACACACAACAATCAACAACAAGAAAAAATACCTCACTTACTCTATTTGCGCACCATGAGCCACAAGGGCACTTATGGAATCCATACTACCAGACCGTGCTGCTTTATGAATAGGAGTTTCACCAACATAATCCTGTAAAGACAAACTACATTTTGTCAAGCATAATCTTTCTAAAAATTAAAATACTATTATTACATTACTTTAATTAAGATAGCAGATATATAAAAGCAGCATTTATTATTAGCTAGCAAATACATCAGGTACTTCATCATTACTTTAAAGTCTGCAGTTGGCTCTCAAGTACATTAGACTTTTAGCAAAAGTAACATAAAAAGACATTTAACTCACAAGATAAGCCTTATCCAATAGCTCAACAATCAGCAGACACAGATTCAGAAAACTGGTCAACCCTCCCAACATCCACCACCGCAACACGTTATTCTAACACCTTCATTTCCTGGCACTCCTTTCCCAATACACTGGGCTGCACAAGCCCTCTTGAGCTCGGGAGCAGCAAGGCTGAGTCTGTGGGACTGTGCTGCTTTCAGATCTTGCTGGCACACTGACTCAGTCCTTGAGGCTGGCACCATCAGTACTCGGCAGGAGAGGAGCCCACACGCAGAGCTTACTGCAATAGAGGTATGCCCAGTGTTCACAGGACAGGCCAGATCTCCCCCAACACATACACATTGATTCACATCCTACAGATTTGTCTTTGATCTTCTGTCAATTTATACTCCATTAGTATTAACCAGCACATCCAATAATTTAATTCTTTTGCATAATGCGCAGACATACTGGGGGTAGAGTATTGCTTTTCAGGCAACTCCCCCCCATTAACTGTCTTACAGGTAACAGGGAGGATCTACAACAATTTTACAAATCCAAGCAAGCAGCAAGTAAATTCATGCATCATGATCTACAGCTGCAGAGAAGTTCAGTACTTGCAATTAACCATCAGTATTAAGAACCACGAGAAGAATCTGTAATGAAACATTGCCTTGGAATAGCAAGTAAATGTTTGTACTGGTCTGGTAATGTGATTCATCCTCAGCACTTCCACAGTGTAGCAAGGGGTTTTTGGTTTTTTTTTTTGTTTGTTTGTTTTCTCCCCCCTTCTCTTTGTCTCCAAACTTTTGACAGACTTCACTAGTCTGTTACAGGTATTAAACATGCTCTAACTGTATTGTGCCTCAGTTTAGCTTCCCTGTTCCTTTTATAAAAATATCAACATTAGCTATTAAATTAACACAGCACCTTTACTGATTCACCAGTGTTTACACACAAGTGTTCATGCCTAACTCCACAGTACTGGCAGACTTTAGCTCTACTTGAAATTTGAACATATGCAAAATATGATCATACTACCTAGAAGCTACTAAGTGTCTAAAATTATCTGCCAAGCTTTTGAGAAATTTAATCCTATCTTTTAGGCCATGTAAGTATAACTTGAAAATGAATTTTGGATTATAAGGTATGTATTCTCAATTTTCTACTTGACAATTTTATTTTATGATGAAATATCTTTACAACAAGTTACAAATTCATGGAGGGTAAACCAGCTTACCAGTGCTTAAGACATATATTCAGCCAAACAGTGAACTACTTGGCACGCCCAGCAGGGAACAACAATGGCACCAAAGTTTACTTTCTTATAAAATAAGGAAAACTGTTGAGGCTGACAAAGTTTGGACACAGGAAAGAGCAGCAATGCCTTAGAGATTAGAAAAAGGCTATAAAGCCCTTCTTTCAAGTGGATGTCTGCAGCTGATGGATAGAAGACTGCTTTCCAATGAAGTTTATGCAAATTTTTCCTATTTGTAACTTCCCCTGAAGTAACAGGAAGAGAAAGAAATTTAAGAGAGGACACAATTTTTAAACTACCATACATTGAAATTTATTTGAGGCTAATTTATCCAGAAAAAACTTCCTTGGGTAATAAATTTTCCAGTCATAAAAGCTGTCTTCAATTCATCATTCTGTTACTGTGTCCTCCCCTCCTCCCTTTTGTTAAAATGGCCAAAATATAGAAAGTAAGTGATTTGCCTCTTTTGGTCAGCATTAATATCTGCAAGCCCAAGTTTAAGTTACAAGAGATTCACTCAATTTGCAGGTTAGGGTTAGTTAGCCATGCATATGGCAGAGATAAAATCTCCCCTGGCCCTAAAAACCTGGCACACTGCCCACAGTAAGATCTAGAGAACTGAATTCCATCCTTGCTGTGGGGACACACAAAAAGGATGAGAGAAGACCTTTGCAAAAGGACTCCCCAGCATTGCATTAGAAGAATGAGCTAAGCTTATAGCAGCTACCACCTCCATCACCAAACAGAAAAGATTAGTATTTCAGAAGGGAATATATGTCTTGAGAAGGGCTGTTTTTAATCACTGGCCCAGAAAACCATGTGTCTGAAGTTAAGGAATTCAAATAATACTTAAAAAACAACAGAATACACACACTTAGGTTTTTATAGCATTCCTTTTAATTACAGTACCCAAATTTCAGTTGTCATTACTACTATGTGGCTTTGAAATTTTCATAAGGGGCCAAATATATTTGCACTGAAACACTTTCCTAGCTCTCCTCAGAAATTCTCTCTAGATTATAAGTTTGACTAAATGGAAAAGAAATACACATGGGAAAATATATACATCCCACTGAAAGATGGCTTTTATATCTTTCAATGCATAGAGAAGAAAACAAAAGTACTCTGTATGAGTCTCAAAACAATTGTTTGGATTCAACAACTGGAATGGATGTGACCTAACAGGAAAACAAAGTAACATTTTTTCCCAAGAAGTTTCTGAGAGCAGTTCAGGGTATAGCCTTTCAGCACATTCTCATGTGTAAAATACTTCCTCCCTATCTCTTTTATCTTGCAGAAGTTCTTTTATTTTGAGAAGCTCTATTAATTCCTCATTGCCCCTGATAACACCTCATAATCCTTTAAACTGGTCACACTCCCCATCTGTGCTTGAGTCTGAAACAAGCCCTTTTGTAATAATATTCCAGGAAGAGAAGCATCAATGACTTGTGCTGGCCTTTCACAACTAGAGCAGAACTCATTGCTCTGTTGCAACACTGCACAAACAGCCCAAACATGTCTCATAATCTAGAGGATGCATTCTAAATAAATGAGTAGAAACTCAAACTAAGTTTCATTAATTTAGCATTCAAGATAATACATTTGATTGGTTCTGTGGTTACTAAATATTTTGTGCACAGTGCTCTTGAAGAAATGACAAAAAGAATTCATGAACCATCACACACATGTAGTTTTTGCAACCCATTGCTGAATGCCTTCCTCCTTTCCCTTGGAAAGAATAGCTACCCTCTCACACAGACAATGGCAGTCTTCTTTAGCTTGGGGTCATGACTAGATTACCTTTGACTTTTATTTCATTTTACTGAATAAACATCCAGCTTCCTTCCTTATTATCTTTTATTTTATGTGGCTGAAGAGTCTTGCTTTTTTTGGCTTTAATCAGTAAATCTATCTCAGCTTGACTAATCAGTTTCCAGTTCCTCACTATGCTCTTAACCTCAAAAGACACTTCCTCTCCTGATGAAATACTTTTCTCAAACTCTCTTCCCAGGCCTCTTTCATGTATGGGTATTTTTTTCAATTCAGTCTAAAGCCATATTTTACTCCATTTTTATCTCCTTCTGTCTTTTTGGGACTTGAATTCTGTTGGCTTGAGGATGGTCCAGTTGAATTCAGAGCACATTTCCTATTTTGTTCTCCAAATTCCAAGTCCCTGGACATGATGCAATTGATTTCACTCACTGGTAGCTTTACAATCCTTGCATTTATCAAAAAACAAAACAAAACAAAAAAAAACCCAAACAACAAAAAACCCAAAACAATCAAACCAACCAAAACCAAACAACACAGAAATAATCAAAAAACCCCAAAACCAAAACAACCTTCCCAACGAAAAGCAACTTACTTGCAGGAATTTATTTTTAAAGTAAAAAGCTCCCACACACATTTACACTGAAAGCTTTCAACTATGAATACTCTTTTGGATGGGACAGAGTTAATGTTCTTCATAGTACCTGGTAAGATGTTTTGGGTTTGTGAGCAGCTAAGTGTTTTTAGTACACCAATGTTCCAGCTGGGAGTAGGCTGGGATGTGCCCCAGCTGGGACCACTGACCCAAAGGACCAGAGGATTATCCCATGCCATGTGACACCATGCTCAGCAAGTACAACTGGGGCTGCCATTGCTCCAGCACTGGCTGGCATCACTGAGGTAGTGGTCAGCAACAAAGCTTTTTGTGCTGTGCTGTGAGGTTTTAAAAAATGTTTTATCATTTGATTTTCTTGGATTCCTTTTTCTTTGTTTCCTTTTTTTACCAGTTAACCTGCCTTTATTTCAACCCATGAGCTCTCACACCTCCCTGCTGATCCTCCCCCTCACCTCACCAGGTGGGGGAACAAGGAAGCAGCTGTGTGGTGCTTAGATATCGACTGGGGATAAACCTCAACACTGTGCAAGCACTTCTAAAATATTTCTAGTAGTGATACCTAACTAAGACACAGAAGCCCTTACCTGAAAAGAAATCCAAACTAACTCCATTCCTTAACTGAACTCAATGAATTTCAATCATCTTTCAGATGATCACATTTCCACATTTCCAAACATTAGTCATTTCTTAGAGCCTGTATCCTATCCTTTCTGAAGCTAGGAAACAGCAACTAGAGAACACTGAGTACCTTTCCTCCTTTGCTAAGAAGGCTTTTGTGCGCAAGTGAGAATTTATGGAATCTTTTTATCTGGATTTAGACCCTAATTGTTGGTTAAAATAAAAACTGTAATATACCCAAAGAATGTTTTCTTCCTCCCCACCAAGGATATCAGCCTATTTGCAGTTCTTGCTCCTATAGGTAGTCTAACCCTCCTAAAACTATCTGCCACCACTGCCATGTGATGTTAACTGACTGCATGAATAGTAAGCTGCATCCCCTGGTAAGGGTGCAGTATTTCTTTTCCCTTCCCTTTATGACAGGCCACACAACACTTTTTTT
Organism: Melozone crissalis; assembly: GCF_028551555.1. Lineage (NCBI taxonomy): Eukaryota > Metazoa > Chordata > Aves > Passeriformes > Passerellidae > Melozone > Melozone crissalis. Next base: position 50,823,589 of record NW_026535791.1, on the reverse strand, counting down.
GGCCAATCAACAAAGGTAACATACAAAAGAAATGTTTAATAGGCTGAGGCTAGAGGGAAAATATACTTAAATAAAGTTAATGTTTTTTTAAATCAGAAGTACTTATTATCTGATGTATCTAACATATACAACAGCCCAGAACCAATCTGTGTTGTGACAATGATAAATCAGAAAAAAATCCTCAGGAAAACTAGCAGGATAATTGCTTTGCACTGTTACAGTGAACTAGAGCAGGCAGGCAGCCAAATGCAGGTCCTGAGTCACACTACTAACAACTATTAGCAGGCACAGCCCACTGAGGGGAAAAAAAAAAAAAGAAAAATCAGAAACAGTAGGACATTGTCTTGAATACACTGATGGGTAGAAACAGACCATTGCTTGGCACTTGAGCTTTCCTGTGTATTTTTATGTGGTGATCCTGGGGGTAAGGAGCTGCCCATTGATGAGAGACAGATGTGATTCTAGCCAGCACATACAGTTACATAAGAGGGCTGGGCATCACAGGATATACTCACATAATTTATTTGGGGAGCAAAGTGAAGTTGGGACAAGCAGTTTTCAGCATTTGTCCTTCATTGCTGCTGCCTGAGAAGTGTCCTGGGCAACTCTCACCAGCAACAAGATAAAACATGTTTAAGTTTTCCTAAACTTCAGGGCAGGCAGCATGAGCTACAATACAATACCTCAGGGCAGATATGAAAGCATGCATGCAAACTCTACTGAGTACCGGAGGTTTACGGTAAAACTGAGAGACTCGAGTGGATTCCTTTTCAGAAGCTATCCTTTTCTTTTTCCAGAAGTGAAGGGTTAGTCTGTAGCCAATGACCAGAAGTCAGTTTGGAAGGAAAAGTTTACTAGTTTAAATATCAAGCATTCCCAGATCTTTCTCAGCATGTGTTTTGTATCCAGTGTCCATGGAACACTTGTCCTCACACAAGCATTAGCCAGTGACTATGTCTGTTTGGAGTACAGCATCAGTCAGCGAGCTGGAAGGAATAAACAAAATACACATCAGGAAATAGTGCTCCAAAAGCTCAAAAGTGTGGGTGGAAGCCCTAGATGATCACCTAAAAGTGCTTGCAAATTAAATAAGGAACAGAGATCATTTAAGGAGTTCAAACCAAACAAGAATAATAGAATTTGACTGCAATTCAATAAACAGCTGAGGAAACTGGGGATAGCAAAGCATGCACTGTGCTTTACAAAGTCATGTATGAAACATTCCAACTATCCGTGGGATGAGCTTTCTGCTTTAGTTATCACCAAGGCACACTGCCTAGCTTTCAGTGCTTGTGCATGAGAAAACAGTGTGACTGACCAGTTGTACCCTACAAACTTCAGAGACTTTTTTGTTTCTCCTACCATTTAATTAACCAGAGGTATCTTATATTGTCATTAAACTGAGTCTGAAATACCTCTGGTCATACGTTCAATTAGTATCTTGTGGGTGCAAAAAAAGTTACTACACTGAAGTAACTTGAGCCTACCATTAATGACACACAAGGCACCCACCTCTGTTGTGTCCATGGTCTGTCACTGCCTCAGACTGACCCCATAAGTCTGTAAGATGCTATCATCACTATCTGACAATGTGGAAGACCATTTGCTCTGGCAACAAGCCAGCAACATACAGACTTCTGAGTCACTGTCCTGCCTCAGTAACTTCTTTAAGCTGGAATGAGTCTCCTGACCATTTTTAACTGCATATTATACTGCCTTCTGCTTTCTTTTACAGTCATCTGCATGTTGCCCTCAGCCCATGGAGAGATCTCTCCACACTCTTCTCCTCTTCTTCTGGGAGCTAGCTGCTACTTTTCTTCTTTGCTACAACCTCACTCGCTACATGTGATTTTTTTCCCCCTCATGTTCCAGGACATCAAGCTTGTTCTTCAACTCCATTTCAACCTCACTGGTCAGTTCTTCTCTTTATCCTCATAGCTGGAAACTTTCATTCTTCTCATTCATTCACTTTCATTCATTCTTCTCTTCTCATTTAGCAGTTATTTGTATATGTTTATTCTGTGCATGCCACGTTTCCTCTCTAATCACCATTTCTTTACATTCTTACCTGGTCTCCAGATGCATTTACAGTTCTTGTATTTTCTCTTCTGAAGATTCTACCACTATGCAGCAATAACTTTTTGCATAAGTTATTTTTGTCAGGTATCAAGGAGAAGATGCCATCTATAGCCTCTGCATCCAGTCACCTTCATTGTTTCTACAATTCTCCTGATGTCTCACAGCTGTTCTCAATGCACCAGACTTCTTTTCTGAAAACTCAACACAAACTTCCCCATTTCTTATTTTTGCACAGCTTTAAAAAAAAAAAGAACCAAACTCTAGAAATGCAAATGTTTTAGTTCTTCAGCAGACTTAGCTTAACTCTACTGCATATAAAACATAGTCTGGCCTTTAAATATTTTAAGAAAAGTATGATGCAAGATTTAACAGGCCAGACATTTTATGGATGCTGTGCTATACCACAGCTTTTAACAACAGCATATGCTGTAGTATTAATTACTCTCAGAATATTATTAAAAATACTTTTGATTACCATTAAAAAGGATGTTATGGATGACTAGCATACATAACAGATTCATTCAGTGCTTCAAACATTTTCTTAAAAAACATGATGATAGTTTTTAGGTATTGATTCTGTTACTGTACCAGAGAGTACAACACTCCTTTGCAGGAATTTTGCTATATTAATGCACTCCCGGCTACCAAATAAATTACATACTCACCTAAACTAATGACAGTTATAGTAAAAAAATGGGCAAAAGAAACTTTAAAAATCACCTATTCATTCTTTGTTAGTCAAGTACATGTTTCTGATCTATTTTCAGAAAGCTACTAGAAAAGCTTAAGAAATAATCTAAAAGAAAAACAACATAAAACCAGATGCACCTTAAAATAAATCAAGGCAGCTCTTACTAGTTAGATGTACCATAAATCATGAAGCACCACAAAGGTCTCATGGTTCTGTAGGTAATAGTCAATTTTTCTATTATTAGCATATTTATAAAGTATGATGCTCCTCACTAGTCTTTTTCTTGCCCCTACAGCAGCACTACAATATCAGAGTATTTGCTAATGCTGCCAATACAAGGCAACATTACCACTTTGTTCAACAAGCAGCAAGATGTCAACTCCTAAAACAAATATCCTCCAAATCCCTAGAGGCTTAAAGGACATTTATTAGTCCTACCTCTACCTCAATGTAAAATATCTCTAACTGATAATTAAGTCACTTGACTTCAGCTGATGTCAAAAATGAAGCATCTGTATGTTAATGTAAGGCTCATACATGACATAAAAAGGGATCAAGACCCTCCTTGCAGAACTATAAGCACACATGAAATACGCATTAATCCGTACCTGTTTGTTTATGTTGGCCCCCACTTGAATCAACCAATTCAGGCACTGTGGATGTCCTCCAAAAGCAGCAATGTGGGCTGGTGTTTGAGCAAAACGTGTCGTACTGGCATTTACAGAAGCTCCAGCTCTTACTAACTGCATTAGGCACTCCAGCTTTAAAGACATGAGGGAAAACAAAACCAAAAATGTTACACAGATGTGCTATGACAATTGGCATGTGGTAATAAATACATAAAACTCAGAAGAGCTAGACTTACTAGTAAGACTACATGAATGAAAAATAAGATAGAATATGGAATTTAGGACTTGCTCCCTTCTCCTTCACTCCTTCCCCATTTGGTCATAGACCACACCTAAGAAGTACTTAATTCTCACCTCCAAAACAGTTTCATCTTTAATTTCAGAAAAGAGAAAAAGAGGACATAAACCCTTCAATCCTAATTACAAAAGATATTCAGTTCCCTTTTGTTAAGAAGGTGGAAAGGGAAGAAAGAAAAGGAGGAGGAAAAAAAGGGGAGAGTTCTGATCCAGCAAACATGATGCCAACCAGACATTATTAGATAACATTTGCCAAAACAAAAGTGTTGTTAGGAGATACATAGATGCTGGACTCGTACTCCCAGCAGAGTTTATATAAAGCTAGATCAGAAAAACAAAAGATTTTTCATTTCTTTACTGTATTCCTGGAATGACAGAAGATTAGTCAAGAAAAATAATACTTAAGAATATAAACAATGTGTTAAATCTATAAAAGGAATCAATTCCACCCTTTTCTTGTTATTTCAGATAAGAAACTGTTTAAAACAAAACAGGCTGCTTGTTTGTGACACCACAAAGACAAGAAAAGCTTTTTTCCTTTTAAAAAATTGCAGTAATGGTCAAGTTATATTCTGCCTTTTCTCCTAACATACTAACCAGAAGTGTCAGATAACCAGATACTATTTTTAAAGGCTCATAACTTCTCATTTGTAGAAACTAGGCAAACCACAGCTACGATGACCTCAACTTTCAAAAATAGTCAAAACAACACTCCTTTCCTGTCACACAGTAACATTGTATTGTTGATAGGAAAAGAAACTCACGACGCGGGAATAAACAGTTTAGTCTAGGCATCCATTTACTGTGGGTAGAAAACAAACACCACTGCACACAAATGCAGCAGCAAAACAAAGACCCTTACACCAGCTCAGGCATTGGTTCATATAAAACAAATCTGTGGTTGTCTCAGTGTATCACAATAAAGAAAACATCAGCCACACCACAGCTGTGGAATAGCCTGTCCATAAAGGAGCAATTAAAAATCATCTGAATGTGGGCTGGCAGCTTGACTCAGAAAGAAGCATCAACATCAGGATTATAACATTCTTCTCTGTTGCTGTGTGTCAGCCTTTCTTTCTCCCTCTCTTAACCTGCAAAATCCTGATCTTGCTGAATTACACATGAGATAAAAGTACCAAACACTGTAATGAAGTATTTTACATTAGTTTTGCAAATACATTGCCAGCTTCATTTGTTTTCTTCCCTCACACAATTCAAACAAAACACATGGGAACCCTATCCCTCTGGACATACAGAAGTCATTTTTTGGACTGTAATGGGGTTAAGGCTGGACACAGTTGTACCAGGAACTCACTAACTGCATGAAGAAAGGGTGAGGATAACTGAAACACTGCATATTAATGAATCTAGCTCCATAAACATCAACATTGCCAAAGAGAAAGTACCTTTTCAAAAGAAAATGAGCACTTTTGTTGGGGAAAAAACCCAACGTATCCAATAACTTAAAGAAATTTATAACTCCAACACTAGACTACTGAACTACATTTTGTGTTTACCAATATTAGACTTTTCATGACATTCACGTGTTAGCACTCATAATACTATTGTCAATCCTTAGTAGGTATTAATTAAATTGTAACACTTCAATTATTAATAAGTCATGTGATGGGAAACACCCCTCCAGCTACACCAAGAGGTTCATCTGTGGTAACTGAAGGCAAAAATAAATTTCAGCCTGTTTTTAAAACAATAGACTTTATTAATAGAGTTCATTTGAAAACACTTCCAGACAAGCATTACAACTTCAGGAAAGAATAGTATTTCCTGCACAGGCACCAGGCTGAAAGAATTCCTTAATTAGACAGGCATTCCAGCCCATCGACTGAAAGGGAACAAACACAAACTGATTCACCAGCACTACCCTGCACTGCCTGGATCTAAGAGGGCCACACACCATGATTATCCATACAACTTCACTTTTAAACATTGTTTTTCCTTTTTTTTTTTTTTAATACTCTGACTTTAGAGTCATAGAGCTTTAACTGTGAATACATTTCACCCCATTAAAAGCTTGAGTATGGATCTGCTGTATCATGGCTGTCAGAAAAACCTGCTTCTTCCAACGTTATGGAAGAATGACATTAATTCCATCCATGAACAAAAAAAGTCATCATGACAAAAAACAATACCTCACTTGATCATTTCTGCTCGAGATCAGGACACACAAGTCCACTTTCACTAAATGACCTAAATTGAATACAGTAGATATTTTCCAACCTAAAGCAGAGGTTAAACTGATTTAGTGAAGAAAGACAGGCCTCCATACAGGCCACAACACTGGAAAATACCAAGCAGGAGACAGGCATTTTTATCTCTACCACTTTTGTTCCAAAAGAAACAGAACATATTTACTACTATTTTACTTCCCATAATGTGAACAGTCAGATGACAAAAAACAAAAGTGGGCAAGGAGCACAAGCAAAGAGATGTGGTCAGAGAAAATAAAAATTCAATTGCAACTGATTAAAAAGAAAATTAAGGTTAGTCCAAAACAATGAACTAAAATTAATATCAAAATCAATTTTTTAATGCAAGCCCTGTATTTCCTACCTCACTGGTAGCTTTTTAAAACTATTAACATTTTTACATTCTGACCCATCTTCTCAGAAAGCTGTGGAATACCAGTGTAATTTAGGGCACCATATAATTAACTCCAATTAAAATATAGAAACTCTAATGGGAATTAATTCATATCTCAAGAGACAAGCACTTGTCTGCAGTCAGGGAATGTCCTGAAATGCAAACTCCACCACAGGTACTCCACACAGCAAGTAAATTTGCACTTGCTGCTCTCTCTAAAAGGAGCTCCATACTGTCATTAAATGCCCAGATATTACAGCTAGAAACACAAGCTGCAATATCCATCACCTCCAATTGACTTGGCTGGTATTTTAACTATTACCTGCAAATTGGAGAAGTGTGCTTTAGAATAAGTTATTCAAGAACCCTGTTTTCACTTTTAGGTGTAAGAAACCCCATTTTTACTGGTACTGGTTTTACAGCAGTATTTTCTCCCCCATAAGCCACCTTTTCTCTTTCACATAATCATTTATAACCAACTTGACTGTTGCTGCTACTTCCTTCCTGAAGCATATCTACAACTGCATGCAAGAATTTAGCTCTACACAGCTTCACTGTAAAGTCCTTCTGTACTGCCCTTTGATGCAGGGAGAGCCATCTTATGTTCAACCTGAGCCACAGGCAGAGGGAAAGAAAACTCTTTGAAGTTCATCAAATCTGGACTCCTGCTGTGTGTGCAGGCACACATGTGTGTGCATGTATGAACTGGGTTAGATTTCCTTACTCACAAGTAGTTCCAGAACAGAACTAAACCAATTTTGTCTTTTCAGGGTCCTAGAGAGCTGCAGTGAGAAGCAATGGTCTGGTGGACCATGTTACTAATTGGTCCTGTATCACAGATAGACATGAAGTTCTGTCATCATACATAATTTTTTCCAGGAAAAGAAAAAAAAACCTAACAAGTGAAAAAGTCACAAAATCTAGAAAAACAAAGAAGAGAAGAGAAATAGATCTGTTCAGTAACTGTTAACCAACACTTCAAAAATTAACATTTGAAAACTGTGGTACTTTGAGAAACAGAAGAATTTTCCATTTCCTTTAGAATTTGGGAAACAAAAATGCCATAAATGTGAATGTAAGACATTCACATTTATGAATGATGAGCAGCTATTGTCTCACTGCTGGCAACACTGTTAACTGCTCAAAGGTACAAATGTAACTGTGCCACACAAGCACAAAACCAGTCGGATTTGGGATCCAATACACTACTGTAAGTTTTTCAAAGTGTTGTGCAGTCTTTGGCTCTGAGAAAGGAACACAATTTAACTAGACTATAAGGAATGTAGATAACTTCCACAAATTGCTGCCTGGATCTGATGGCTTTTAGGACAAAACATATGAACAAAATTCTGTAAAACCCATTTACAGCCTATGTCAACTCTGTAAGTCTCATTTCATCTGCCAGATTTCCCCCCATATGTAACACCACCACCCATCAAATTCTGCCCATACCTAAGAATGAAAATAGCAAATACAAGCACAACGTGTTGCAGGCCGACTTGTTCCCTTTGTTCGCTATTTCTGCAAGTCTCTTCAACAGAAACTGGAATGTACACAAAGGTCACTCAACTTACGATGGTTAGCAGGCACTTAAGATGCTTAAGGGAAAAAAACAACACATACACTATCCAAAATCTCTATCCAATAATTAAGTAAATACTGCATCGCAAAAGCACGACTGCCAGAAGCTCATACTGAAAAGAAATTTTCACAAGACAGAAAAAAGAAACAGAAGACCATAAGGCCAATTAGTACCTTAATACTTCCTGCGAGTGTACTTCACAAATAAAATAAAGGCACTCCACTTTTTTTCGGAGTGCAGATTATTAGTTTCCTTCTCAACCGATAAAAGACTATTCTACATTTTGGATTTTGTGGGTTTAGGGTTTTTTGTTAGCCTTTGTTTTAGGACTGGAAGACGACTTAGCTAAAGCTGCTTCTAAAAGCTTCTTAAAGAAGCAACTGCAGCTAAGATCACATAAGGTATAGAAACCATCTCCTAATGTCCTTTTATAAACCATGACAACTGCCTAAGTACATCAATCTTCCTGCTCTGGCGCACAACCAATAAGCAAATAGAAGTATATGGGAAATGGGAGGGAGAACAAGAACAAAAGCCCCTCGAATTCTAAACTCAGACAAATCAATGAGAGGAAAAGAACAGATCCCAATCCTCCAGGCTAGAATCCTGCATAGTCTGAGATACTCACTGCATCAGAAACAGGAAACGCCTATATTAAAATCCAGGAATTAGAATACCACTCATTCTAAGATGTGAAGTTAGCGAAGCTACTTCGTATGTTTTGGTCTTTTCTGCAACGCAACGACGCCAATGCAGAAAATTCCATACGTATGAACCGCGATTTATTTTTCCTACCGAAGGCAAAAGGGGAGCGCCTTACAGGCACCAGCAGCACCTTCTGCCCAAACTCCTACGAGCCGGTTGTCATAACACGGGCAGCACAACACAGCGGTCTCCAGGTGCGGAGGGCCCGGGCCGCGGGCAGAGCGCGCAGACAAAGCGCCCCGGCAGGCAGGGTGGCATGCAGGAGGACCAGCCCAGGGCGGGGAAGAGGTCGCGCCTCGGCCGTGCCTCCAGCCCGCATGGCCGGCGTCCCCCGAGGGGGTCTGGGGATATCGGCCGCTCCTCGCCATTCGCTCCTGTGCCGGTGGCCCGGGCGAGGCGCGGGGCCGCCGCTGCCAGCCGGGAAAGCAGCGGGGAGGGAAAGGGGCGGCTGCCGCCGGCAGTGGGGGTGGGATGAGTGATGCCGAGACGGCAGGTGCCGCCAGCCCCGTGACCTGCGCCACCCACGCCTCGCTGACCGCGAGGACAGGAGCGGAGCCAAGCGCCACGGCTGTCCGCTGCCGTCCCGCCCGATTCCCTGAGGAGCGGCAGGAGGCGGTGAGGGAGGGGGGGCGGCAGCGCCTCCCGGCACAGCGCGCGCTAGGGGCAAAGATGGCGCCGCGTTGCGCGCGAGCGGGAATCGCTCCCTCCTTCCCCTTCTCCTTCCCGTTCCCACCCCCGCTCCCGCCACCGGCTGAGCCCGGCCAGGCCCCACCTTGCCGAAGTGCGCGGCCCAGTGGATGGGCGTCCAGCCATAGAAGGAATCCTCGGCCGCCAGGTCGGAGCGGGGCGAGCTCTGGAGGAGCGCGCACAGGGCGGGCAGGTCCCCATCGCGGCAGGCGCGGTGCAGGGGGAAGCGCAGGGTCAGCAGCTCCTCGCTGGAGAAGCCCGCCTCGGGGCCGGCTCCCAGCGACATGGCGAGCGGGAGAGCGGAGAGAGGGAATAGGAAGGAATGGGGGAGGGAAAAGGGGAAAGAGGAGCAGGCGGGCGCGCGCTGCCCTGGCGGGAAGCGGCGGCGACTGCGGCTGGCGCGCGCGGCACCGGCACAAAGGGAGCGGGGCGGGGCCGCCCGCGACGCTCCGCCCCCAGGAGGGCGGGGCTGCGCGGCCCTCAGGGAGCCCGGAGCGGAGCGGAGCGGAGTGAGGTGGGGCGCAGCGACTGGGGAGTGCGCGGCTGCTCCCCTGCCCATCCTCCCGTGCGTGCTCCTTCCTCCTCACGCCTCCCGCTCCGGCTTTGCCCGTCCCTCCTTCCCTCTCCCCGTCTCTCCGCCTTTCTTCCCTCCCGCTCTCCCTTCCCTTCTCTCTCTCTCCCCACCGCTTCCCTTCCCTCACCCTTTCATCCTCTCCCTCCTTCTTGTTCCCTCCCTCTTTCTCCCTCCTTCCCTTCTCCCTCCTTCTCTCCCTCCCCTTTCTCCACTCCCCTCTTCTCTCTTCCTCTCCTCGCCCGCGCCCAGATTTTCCCTTGTCCGAGGCGGCAGAGCCGCTCTCGCCGCTGCCCCGGGCCAGCGTGGCCGCAGCGCCCGGGGCCGTGTGTGTCCCCGCCGGGGCCGTGTGTGTCCCCGCCGGGGCCGTGTGTGTCCGCCTCGGGCCGTGTGTCCCCGCCGGGCCGTGTGTCCCCGCCGGGCCGTGTGTCCGCAGGGAAAAGGTGCCGGCAGCAAGACAGGGCTGAGCCGCGGGCAGCGCCTGTCGTGGTTTGTTCCCGTACACCACGGACGTGCTGTCAAGCCAATTTCGGAGATCACTATGGGTTTGTGCTGCTCAGTGGATTGCAAACCAAAGGATAAGCTTGTCAGTGTCTTAAAATGACAGTGCCTGATTTTAGATTGCTCGAACCAGAAATCAGTCCCTGGGTAATGGCTCCGCAGAATTTTTAAGGAGCTTCTGTTGGTTGCTCCTAATTATTTCCTGTCCGAAGTATTTGTGAATGTCTTTTTCTGACACCAGTAAAATTTAACTGATGATAAGGAAAAGTACAATTGTTTAAATATAAGTTGGCTCACCTGCCACTGAAAATCGTGGAATCACCGAAGCATAGAATGGTTTCAGTTGGAAGGGATCAATCCAACCCCCCCTGCCATAGTCAGGGACACCTTCCACTAGACCAGGTTGGTGACATCTCCATCCAACCACCCCTAAACATTTCCAGGGGCTTCCACAACTTCTCTGGGTGTCAAGGAGTATTCCTTTTTCAGTGTACATTATTGGGCAATGCAAGCCAGGAATTCTGAGGCAATGAAGGTGCAAATGAATTTCTGTTAAAAGTGTCGAGACCAAGACATTTAAAAAGCTTGTCTTTAACATCAGGTTAAATTGATCATTAATTAATCATTAATTGATCATTGATACTGTGAAATATCTTTTTCTTAATGTAGGACTCCTGACTGCTCAGAAATTGTGGCATTCCTCACATTTATTTGGCTTCTTTGCGTTTTGGCATGTATAAAGCTGTGTGTGTACAGAATCCAGTGCCCAGAGATAAGGTTCCAGTGCAAAGAAAAACACCTGCACACAGAAAGAACTGCACCTTGGCTTATAGCCCAGCACAAAATGCCCCTCTGGCATATGCATCCCATGGCAAATACTTTTCTGGTACATATGTAAAATCTTAGAAAAGGAATTGGACAATCAGCATATGGGGCCATTTTTTAGCCTCCAAGAAGGTGATTAAGGAATTCATTCATTGTGGAAAGGCACTGATAAACAGTGGGTGTTGGATTGTACTGCTCTCATGTAGAGAAGGCTCTTTCCAGAAAGGTGTCACAACAGCAAACTGGAGATTTGGCTTAAGATTTTCCTTAAAATATCACAGGGATGGCCTGAGCTACAAACCATGGATTTAGACTGTAAAAATCATAGCAAAATGAAACACCTTTTTTGTGTTCTCAAAGTTTTGTTTTGATCTGCATGTAATAACATACAGCTCTCTGTATTTACGACTAGAAGCACAAATTTGGTATCAAGATATTTAAATTCATAAAAATAACTTGAAATGTGGCTATATATTTATAGCTGTATCAAGTCAGAATATGAAGATGGAAATCTTGCTTTCAGAAACTTTTGTTTTCACCTTAACTGTCTTTTTTATTTAAACTGTAAAGGCTTATTTATTTTTTTAATCTTCAAAATGGGAATAATAAAATCCTGTCCTGAGTGATGGTAAGAAGCTCAATTAATCACAGTGCTTTGAGGTAAAAAACAGAACACTGTGCTATGCATATACAGACAAGGCATTTCAACACGAGGCGTTACTGCAGCTAATATTTACATCCCCTATATTTTATTATATATTCACCAAAATAAAATATCACTTCAGCTTCTAGAATGCTGCCAAGATATAGATCTCAGAATAACGTGCAAAGGAGGATGGATTACACATCAGCCCTTTTTTAGATGGTGACACTGAAGCACGGGAAAGAGAAATGCTTTGGCCAGGGGAGGGAGTACTTTCAGCTACAGCAACTTTCAGTTCAATCCCTTATCCTTAGCCTTACAAAACCAAACATTTTATTGGCCCATTTTATGTTGGACCTGGCCGTTGTTTTCAAAAGCTCTGAAAGTTCATCATCCTATATGCACTTCTGATCCTGGGTTATGGGGATTTTTTTCCCATGTGCAGCTAGGCAGATGCTAACACTTTTATATCTGCATGCCTGGTTTGGGGATTGAATAATGCAGATCCTATATGATGGAGCAATTGAAAGAACAAAAGAAAACCCAAAACCAAACCACACAAAACCCAGAATCAAACCACACAAACCCCAAAAACAAAAAGGAAAAAGCCAAACCAAAACAAAAACCCCAACCTTTACCAAAACTTATGTCAAAAAAGTGGACCTTATGAAAATGTTTGGTATTAAAGGATATGGTTTCCCAGGTTGAAAAAGCAATGTTTTTTATAATGTAGTGTATAAGCACTGACATAGTTGTTCACATATTGTTTATAACTATCATAAAAGGCAATAAATGTAAAGACCATGGGTTATAGTGAAGAGGAACAAAAAGATTCCTGGCCTTGAGAAGATTAATATTCAAGATTTGCATGTGTTTTTTGTCTCATACAGGGATACAGAAACTGCCACACCAGACAAAGGCAGTCTGGCTACTTTCCTTATGGACAGTGACTTCATTTACCTGCCAGTGATTCCTAGAAGGATGACAACTGCCACTGCATTTCTTTTGGAGGGGTGGAAGGAGAATGCAGGGAGGGGAAGAGGCTTTAACAATGCTGTGCAGGAATTCAGCATGTGGAAATGAACTCTGGTATATCTTGTTTTGTGACTAAATTCTTTGTTATGAGGTCAATCTTTTTTATTCCCATGCTAGTGATCTACACCAAAAGTTCCAAAATAGCAAAGCACAGTGCTCTCTATATGAGACTGATTCCTTAATCAGTCTGTAGTTGGCATATGACTTGTGAAATCACATTTGTCTCTCTATTTTTTGAAATGTGAATCATTATACAGATAAATGTAAAAACGTGTATGTTTTGATATTCTGCATTTCCTTTGACTTCCTTAAAATATTTTGGCAATGGACTTCATAAGTTAATCAAATTTAATAGAAGTAAAATCTTTAAGTACTGTCATACCTTGTGAAACTGAGGACATGGAAATTCTGGGATTTTTAACATTTCCTTTCAATTACATTATAATTTATTCTTTTGTACTTCTCTGGCATTATTGTGGCTTAATTCTGTACAGAGCAAGACATATCTTACAGAGATTTTCAACAGTCTTGCTGTGCAAAAGATCAGGTACATAAAATATAAATCTGTTTTGTGATTCTAACTTCTTTCTAGATTATAGATCTGGTTTCCTTGACCTGCTATTATGGTCTGTTTGCACATGGCATAATTAAAGAAATTGAGAGTCATGGGTTAAATTGGGATTTATGAATTTTTATGAAAAAGGGGCACAGTAATATGTAGCATTTCAGGTTCTTTGCGTTTGCTGTTTTACATAAAGATATTTTAGTGTTTTATATGTTTAATGTTTGTTAAACTGAAGTCTGTATTGGAATGCAGTAATTGGTATTGTAAATAGTTAGAGTATTACTTATTAAAAGATATATTCTTGGTTTTTTAAATTACTCAGAGAGTTCACCTACTAAACTTAGCAGAACACGTTTCTGTATATTTGAAAAAAAGTAGTTATTTGCAGTCCTATTTGCATTAATTTCATCCTCAGTTCTATTCTTGGTCTTTTAAGGGAAGTGAGAAGCTTTGTTTCTGTTTCTGTCAGCCCAAGGAGGTAGACTTCATGTTTTGTTGGGGCGTTTAACAGAATTAAATTTCAAACAGCAGAACACACAGAGGAGCTTATAGGCAAAGTGGAGTGGAAGAAGAGATTGGCTTTATTTTAGCTAAGTTTGCCATTATGTGGTCTTTTGGCTAATGGCACAGAAATAAAATGGTCTATAATTGAAGGCTTCTTGAATATTCACTAGTCTAACAAGCATATATTTAAAAAGTAAACAGGATATTTTAAATGTGTGCTTTGTGGAAAAGGATTTGCTGTAGTGTACTTGTCTTCTCTGATACAAATAAATTATATTTTCTTTTCAGACTGGTTGAATGTGGAGCATTTTATAATAACTTGTACTGGACAAAGTCAGTATTTTGTTGGGTTTTTTTGTTGTTGTTTTGTTTTGTTTTTGTTGCTTTTTTGTGGTTTTTTTTTTTTTGTAAAAATACTCTAGAATTTCATCAAATAGAGAATTCATTCAAATTCCTCGTTTCTTGCTGTAGAAAGTTTGCACTAGTTAACAGTTAGAGCTTTATTTAGTTGCCCATGTATACATTTCTAGTGCCATTTGAGATGCCCAAGACTGTTTGTTCCTGTTGCCAGCTGCTGCAGAGCAGGATAAGTTTACACAAGTTCTCTGCCATGCCTGCACAGAGCTGATAGATATCTTGGGAGTCTGAAGGCTTCTTAGGCTAACACTTCTCCACAAATGTCATTTAAATTCATGTGCCCAGTCACATAAGGAGTTCCTCTAATTTTGTCTGGTCCTGAGTCCCATTAACCTCTTGTGTTTGAAGGAGGTTGTCACAGAGTCGCTGTTTGCATCCTACATTATGCTTGAGTGTAGTTCTGGGTCTGTGGGTCATTGTAGTTGCCACTTGTGTTTCCTTCTGTTTTCCTGTCTTTGAGGGTGATTTTCCCAAAGGACAAACTTATTAAGATGTTATTCATTTTCTTTTTTTTTTCTTTTTCCTTTTTTTTCCTTTTTTTCCTTTTTTTCTCTTAAAACTCTCAGTGAACTGTAATGAAAATGTGACATTTCTTTAGATGCCATGATTTTTTTTAGTAGTGGTGGGAACTTTACATCATTTTCCTAGTGTAAATAGAGACTGACTCATAATTTTCAGGGAGCAGTTCAAAGATTAGATTTACTTCCTATTTTTGCTTACATTGAACCACAGCTGAGTGAGGCACCACTTGAAGTATGTTGTTCTTATCTCGATTTTTAGCTGTCTTCACCTTTCTTCAGTGAAGACCAAGTGTTCTATTTAAATCACTCCTAAAACAGAATCAGAAATAAACACTTTTTTTTTTAGATGGAAGTTACTAGGTGAAAGAGCTGAAACATTTTGTAAAAGCTAATTTCATAAACTTAGAAACATTGGCATTCAAGTACTAAAACTGAGTGTGCATAATATGTGAGGCCCCTGGAGGTACAAAGATCAGAAAAGTAATAGCAGCAGTAGCTGCTAACATGGAAAAAAAAAGTCATGAGTGGAAAAACAGTAAACTGAAAATCCTTTATCCTCCTTTCCACTCGGTTCTCAGAGTTTTGTCTGGCAAGAAAAGCAGGGAATCTGTCTGACTTTCAAATAATTACTGATGTATTACTCTGTTGGAGGCTAGTAGCAAAGAGCAGCTGTGCCCTGTGGACAAAGCCAATTTCTCCCTTTCCCATCCCCCATTTCTGACTGCCTTCCCTAGAGAAAGCAATCTCACTGTTAAATAAACTAGGGTTGGGTTGCAAGACAAACCAAGAGTTCATTGGGAAAATATTTACTCATGCGTAAAGAAGCCCTTTTTAAAAACTTTGCTGCTTAGGAAATGATGTGATTTCGTGGGTAATAAATAAAAATGGATTTGTTGCACTACAGTTGTAAAGCTGCCATCTTTTATGAGCCTGGGAAGAGTGACCTTTTTCATCATAAGGCTTTGTCAATTCTGCCTCTGTGCAACTCTGCTCTTCTTCATATATGTGAATCATCTGGGCTGTGCTCAGCTGAGAGGTCTAGTTCCTAAAAGATAAGGTCTGGAGGTCATTAAAAGATAAGTTAATTACAGTTCTTGGCTTTCTGACAAATTACCTTTCTTTTTCCCACATTCCTTCCCAATTTTAGCTGAAAATTAACATTTCTTGAGTGGCAAAATACCAGTATTCTGGTTAAAAACAGTACTGTAAGAAATCAATACCAAACCATTTCCATTTCTGTTGAGCCTGAACCACAGTAATAAGAAGGTTCTTCAATGTCCTTATCTTCAAATTGTGTCCTGACTGTAAAAATAAAAATAAAATTTTTTAAAAAGTTAACATTTAGGGTGAATATAAATCTCACTTGCTGATTACTTGGATTCAGTAAGTAATTCCTATCTGGAAAACTGGATGGGTTAATTGTGTAATAATCTAGAAACCTTCACATGGGAAAGTATTTAATAAAGGTGAAAATGCCATTTTTACTTAAAAAGAGAGGAAACAAAAATCCAGAGGAAGGTGAAGAGTGTGAAACATCTGTCTCTGAGCAGAACACCTTAACAAGTCTTCTTGAAACCTGCACCCTATGCAGTGAGATTAGATATATTTGGAGGATTTAGTTCTTACTTCTCCAAAAGACTATGCTCCTCCCCAAACCGTGGTTTAACAAAGCAATTGTGACACCACATTTTCATTGGAGATTGGTGCCTGGTGTTTCAGGAGAGGGACTGAAAAAAAACTAACTAGCCTGTGTTATCAGAAATGGTTTCTATTTCAGCTAGCATCATATGAAAGGAGCCATCTTGTGGTTGTCTCCTTTGAAAATAAAATGTTGCTGTAAGATTGCCTTGAAAAGCTGAAGTGAAACATGTTTCTACACCTCTGTGATGATTTTTATTCTGTGGTTTAGAAATGTAACCTTCCAAATAGCACTTGACCTTTCAAATGTTTTTACTCAGAGAAATTTTTTTCTATCAGGTCCCAGTTCTACCAAATCTTCTGAATTAAAATAGCACATCTGTCTGTTCATACAGGATTAAACTAGATGTGTTCAGTCTGATTTCACTGCTAGTCAGTTCATCCCAGTAATTGCTAGTCCTCTGAGCTCTGTTCAGACAAACACAGTAATCTGCACTCTAAATTTTGCTTTAAACTAACAATCAACAGCACGTCCTCTGAAATACACCTCTTAGAGGAACTGTTCGTGATGCTAAGTGATATATCTGTATATCTTTATCTTTATCTTTATCTATATCTATATCTATATCTATATAGTCTATATCTATATCTGTATCTATATCTATCTATCTATCTATAGATATGTAATCTTCATTGAAATGTGCTCAATGGGAACTCTGTGCATTCCAGGTACAAGGCATCCCTACTCTTTGCTCCTGGACTTTTAACTTGTCTTGGGGAGCCAACAATTAGATGATACAGCAGTCAGATTTCTTCATTTCTTTGCTGATACACAATAGCACTTACCAGTTTTAGAGTTTGATAAATCCACAAAATACGGAGTAGATAAGCAAATTCATTTTATGTAGATTAGCTCACAATTTATTTATATAAATTGATGCTTGTATCAATTTATATAAATATATTTTTAAAAATCCCCACCAAATAACCTTAGTTAAACCATATAAACACAAGCTTCAGTCGTAATGTCTCATGTTCAATTTCCCTAATAACTTTGAGTAAGCTTATGTATGATTCAGCTTGGGTAGCCATCTGCCTACTGCAGTTTTTAGTAACTAAATGTAATATCCAGGCCAAGGATCACCATGACTTGCTGAAAATACAGAAAAGGGGTACAGATTTTATTTGATTGCTTTTTGATATTGATTGGAAGGCAAAAATGCATGGAATCTATATTTCTGGTAAATTTGTGTACATATGACAACAAACAGATACGTCTTACTTTCGAATGTGCCATTTGAGGATTATTGTGTTCCTCAGAGTTGAAGAGAAAACTGTTCTAGGAAAATGCAAATCCAGAATTGGGGTTTGAAGTGAGACTAATACTTGTCCCAACTGAAATGGAAGGTAGACTTTGAGATCAAGGAGAGACAGGATTAGTAATAGTTTTTACTACATCTGGAGTGGAAAGACATTGTAAAAATATATTTTGGGAAAGTATTTGAGACATCGGATTAAAATTAGACCTGATAAAATTTTCAATCAAAGAATACTGATTGCTTTTTTACTGAAAATATGTGTGGGCTCCTTCAGAATACATTTTCTCTGTTGAGTATAA
Source organism: Melozone crissalis (assembly GCF_028551555.1). Lineage (NCBI taxonomy): Eukaryota > Metazoa > Chordata > Aves > Passeriformes > Passerellidae > Melozone > Melozone crissalis. The sequence continues at coordinate 50,805,480 of NW_026535791.1, read as the reverse complement.
TATTTTTTAATGAAAATCTGATTTTTAAAAAATTACTGAAATAGTTCAAAACTTCATACTAAAATTGGAATGTTTTTAAGCTGTTAAATGATATGCTTAAATTTCTTTTCATTTTTAAAATATCTTACTGATATCTTTACTTTTTCTCCTCATTTAAAGAGAAGACTTAAAAAATTGTATTTTTCTTGAGATGGAAAAATCGTTTTCTGTGTCACTCTAAGTAAGATCAAACAGTCAAATGACATCTCACTGTTTGAGAAAATTACTTAATTGAATGAAACACCACAGTTGTAGAGAACATAAGCAGGGAAATGACAGGTATCATGCCATGTAGAATTTGGACTTAATCTATCAGTAAGATTGTGTTTGCTCTGCTGTAAGCAACAATAATTTTCATGCATAATCATAGATCTTTACTTTCTAATTTAATTCTCTCTATCTTACATCTAGTAAAGGAGATACAATCTCTGGAATGAAACATGTAGGAGAGGATTTTAACCTATTTCTTGGAAATAGGTTAAAAACAAATAAGTTAAAATATCTTCCCTCCAAAAGTTTTGCTGGTATGACAGTGATGATTATTCTGAGTGCTGGAATAAGAGAATATATATATGGGAATATTTTTCCCACAAATAATCTGCAGCTATAAGTCTTTCAATGTACAGGACTCTGGAAGATAGTGGATTAGAATAACAATTTAAAATAATATTGATTAACCTGCCTAATTTCTGTAGCTGTTAGGATACAGAAAGTCTCCTTTCAAAACCTGAGTCTGTGCATCACTCAAGACATCCACCAGTTACCTAGAACCACAGCTTGACCTCTGTCTCTACATATTTGAATGGTGCTGGAAGCAAAACTTATTTTTCATATGTTTCCACAAAAACATGTATTTACTTTGGTGAAACTGAAATCACAGATTCATAGATCCCAGACAGATGTAGTTGTGGAACTTTTTTATGAAAAGGCATATAAAAGTCCAGAAATTTGGCAATTGTAGCATATTCAGAGGAGAATAAGCACACATTCTAAGAAATGTGGAATGTAAAGAAGTTAAAAGATGCAAGAATAGACTGCTTGGAAGTGAGTACCTTTTAAAAGTATTGTATTCAGAGGGATGAATGCAATACTTTAAATGAATGAAGCTCTAAACTCAGCTTTCATAGAGTTTAGAGTGCTAAACTCTATCAAAGCTGTTGAAAAGTACCAGTATATACTCATTTAACAGAACTGATCAGAGTCGATTAGAATTACCTGGATTCAGCTTCCAGAAGTTTCTTGTTGCTAAGTGAATTTGTAGTCAGATACATTTCTTACCTAGGTCAGCACTTCGATATTAATAAACAAGAAGTCAAGTAAGATTTTCCCTAGGAATAAATCACTGCCATCCACTGTTTATGGAAGCTTTTAGCAGATCAGCCTTAGAGTTACCTTTGATTTTTTTGTTTCTGTTAACTAGGAGTATGCTAAGTTGGTAATCAGAAATTGTGTTATTCAAAACAGTAAGGAAAGCATTTTTAAAATGTTTGGTGAAATAATTAAATAGCAGAATCTGGAAGAGAATGTTGTAATGCTACAATCTGGAAATTCATCCAAAAATGAAACTGTTTGTCTCCCTGCTTCTCTTAGCACCTTGACATATTAAATGAGTGTGTAATTTACTTGATTGAAATCTTTTGCTTCAATAGTAAACTCCTGATTTGCTAAAAATAAAATACTTTTGACACAGAGAGACATTTCAAACATCTTTGGAGGAAAATGAGCTTTATCTGTGCTCTGAAAAGTTTACAGATATGGTGTACATGGTACTGAATATCCAGTGTGAGAGTCCAGTGAAGTTAATCAGTGATATTTCCTGTGAATTCACCTTCAGATGAGTGTCACCTGTTTTTGTCATTTACTTTGGTATTATATTATAACAATTGAAGATTTGGTCCTTTTTATAAAACTTTAAACTTGATTAGTATACTGTATTTTTACCACATCCAGTAGTTGCCAGACCTCATTTAAATCAGCTAAATGCTGCTACAACCCTATTGCACACCCTTGGTTCTTGCAGACACCAGCCTGTCTTTCAGCGGTGCCATCTCTTCTGCAATGTCTAATTCCAGGTTCTGATCTGATTGGAATCACATTAACTTGCACTGAGCTCACCAAATTACAGAAGAGCTTTGAACTGTTAGCATTGTTAATTAGATTGGTGATTTTACTGTATAAATCTGTGCCAGTGATAACTATTTGGCTGGACTGAAGAAATGGTTATGGACCAAGTGCAGATGTGTAGAAAGTGACTGCAAAGACCTTGCCTTATGTGCAACTTCTGTACGTTTTCCTCAGGCTGCTGGGTGTATCAGAATACTTTCTGAAACAACACAGTTCTCAGCAGGATTTACCAAGAGTAAATGCTGGCCTGAAAGCAAAAGCTTTAGGAAGAGCAAACCAACATGGCAGCGTGGAAGCCTCTGCACGGAATAGTTTTTATTCTATTAGATGCTGTCTAGCTGGCTGTAGTGGCAACATTCTTGTATCAGAATATCCTAACATGCAGATATTCTTTTTATTGACCAATCTTTCTGACATTTCAAGGAGAAAAGATATATCTTGTTTAGTCATGGTGTTGTCATTCTGAAGATATTTCTGAAATAAGACCTAGGAAGTTGTATGGAGCATCTTACAAGGAAGCTTAAACCACAGCCATTATTTATATCAATATAAAGTGGTGGTGTAACCCCAAAGGAATGGCAATGTGTTATTTTAAGCAACCAGACAAGACATGAGAGGCTGTCTGATATCACACGCTGGCATAACAGTTGATGCTGAAGATCTTTGGCCTTACCAGGTTTTGAAATGATGGATGGTACCATGTTTAAAATGTGTTATCTTTTTTGAAACTCATGTAATTTTCTCCATGCTTGGGGAATAGTTGTCTGCTAATCACAGTAATGAAATGAATGGCCAAACTTGCAAATCTACCTTGACTTTCAAGCATTTGAGAAGCTGAGGAATATCCAAGAAGTTTGGATACCAGCCTGCATTTTGGTAGAATGGGTTTGGTTCATTCACTGCTTGAGGTTTCTTATGTTGTCCCAGACATACTGGTCCAGACCTACAAAGACTCTTGCTCCCATTTGTGGCAGCTGAAACCCTCTTTAAATAGCAATTACCTTCTTAAAACCTTCTGTGGATCTGCACCTAGGTCCATATTCATTGGGAAAATAGTCTGGGAGAACTGCTGGGACTCCATTGTTCCACAAGATTTGCAAGGCTAAGTATAATTTATGTAAAGTCCTGAGCCAAGGACACAGAAATAGAAATACATAAACAAAAAGCTTACAAGTTTTTATAATACATCACCCATGAAAACATCTTTGATACTAAAGCTGTACTATATTCATACCAAAAGGCGTATTACCACTGGAATAAAAAACAAACCAGACAAAACCCCAAAAGTACAAGCTATAAAACTTTTGATAAATGCTTTGGGCTTTTTCCTCAATGAAATTGTAGGAAAATAAAGCCCTTTGTGTGGATAAGAGCCATTTGGCTCAAATAACCCCAACATTTGGTGCTATAAGCAAATTAGTATTGAAAGAATTCCAGGCTGTTGTGATACATAGTTATGCAGAACAATAGTTCTTTGCTTTCTGTGTGTGTATCATTACATGATTTTTTGACACATTTCACACATTTATTAATGTATTTTCTTAGCTTAATACAATGTATGATTTGCATTCAAGTTATATAAATCATAACCTAAAAAATTATTTGTTCACCTGTACCTCAGAATCAAGCAGGATTATTTCTCACTTTTAAAAATAGCTGTCTCACCAGGTGATATCTATTTTCCAAAGGACAGGAAGCACTGGTGTGTTTTTGTCTCTTCTAAAAGTATTTCTGCTGCCTTTGGAAAGGAGCAATGTAGGTGACTAATTACTGCAGCCTAGGTTAAGGCCCATCAATTTGAGAGGCACATACATTATGAGATATGTGATGCCCTTTGTCCCAGCATCACCCTGGCTCATCGAGGCAAATTCAGCATACTGGATCCATACCCATTCTCAGGGGAAGGCAAGGAACAGATCTGCTGTTTTAAGCTGCTCATTCTGACTTGGGGTAGCCCTCCATTCAAAGCTGCACTATATAGGAGCCAAGGCACCTGTTTGGGTATGAAAACATCCAAGGTTAGATGTTGTAGTGCTCCATGTAAATCAGTTTGTAGAACAAGTGTATAAGGTTTTTGATGGTACTAGACTGAGGAATCAAGTTCACTCCTTGTAAAACAAGACATGGTAAAGGCAGCAGGAGGATCACAGTGTTAAAAATCACCAGTCTGTTTCAGCCTTGACCAAAGACCAAGATCTTATGATTCATTGTCAATGTCTGTTCTACCTTCAGTTTTGACTAGAAGAAGAAAAAAAAAAAAAAAAGAGAATGCTTGCCACTGTTTATGGTTTTAAATATTCTAGACTAGATATGCTGAGATGTGTGACCTTCAAAATTAAGGTTATATTAAAGTTATGCATGTACCATGTGCATTTGGAACCTTATCTCTAAGTCTGCATACTTTTCAAAATGTGTAGTGCTTGGGATGAAAAGAAAGTATATCTAAAATTTTCATTTTTGGGAAAAAGCCTAACTAAAATAGGAGTATGAGTCTGTAAATTCACTGGGGAATTGTAAGGATGGTTGCTGATCAGGCCTATAGTGAATTTAGGAGCAGAGCTTTTAAAGGGAGAGGTAGCTAGCAGACAGCTTGGGAATGGGCACAATGCTGGAGTCTCAAACAGATAGGATGTCTCCTCAAAATGAGAATCAGGAAGGAAAATGCTAATGATATTTTTCAGCCTGACTTTATATTTCTCTCCTCTAGCCACCACTTTGGACTATTCTGACCAAATGCTAAAAAGCTCTGCCAGGGTAGGTCTTATGTAATAAGTTCCAGTAGTTGAGTTTAATCCAGCAGTTTAGATTTGGGACATACTTAGCTATTTCTTAGAAGCATTACCTCAATTTTATTCAGATTTTCCATGTTTTTACTGCCAGGCAGTTTAAGTGAAAGTAACTCAGTTTTCCCCTGTGTCTTAATATTGTGGGAAAGAACCTGTAAATGCCAAGAGTTCCTATGATGCTTTATGCTGTTTTTTTCTAATACTGATGTAATTCTTGCACAATATAGGTGTTCTAGTGTCACCTAGACTCTACAGTTACTATTATACAGATGACGTACTGCTGGGAATGTAAATGGGAAAGCCTGTTGCTCAGAACTACATATTTGTAAGAGCAGTGTGTTAAGAATAGGAGCAGTGAGGGTGCTGAATCACAAATGGTGAGGCTCATCTAGTGATGGCTGTGACACTTCCTGCTCCCAGCTGTCCTTTCCATCCCATGACATGGGGTTTTCCACCCTCCGTGCAAAGATAGTTCAGCTGTTCAATGCAGCAGCTGCTGAATTTCTTTAATTTGCAGCCAAGCATATTAGGGTAAGCCCAAATAATTTTTGGGCTACCTTAAACTAAATTAAACTGTTCTGCCAACAGAACTAGTTCAGTTTTCCAACTGAGACACAGATGCAACTGAGCAAAAATCTGTGTTGAGAAGCTCAGGAGCATTTCCAGGCGCTTTGGTGTGGGTACATGCCTTAGCCTTGACCCAGCCACATATTCTGATGAAGCACACACACAGGACAAGTCATCACTGATCTTGAATGAGAACAGGAGTTTCTGCTCCTAGAGCCTGAATCAGACTCAGTTTAGACGTCTGTGGTGTAGATTTCTACATGTGATGTATGTGTTTAATACACAAAAGATTCAGTGAATGCAGTCAATAGGTCTCTGAGATGAGTTTTGTATCTTGTTGGGTTATATCCTCTCCTTTCATTCACCATTCCAGAAACAGTCACTGTATCATACTCATCATTCTGCTTCTATAAGTGTTAATGACTCCTGGATGATCTCCCTCTTTTCTTCATCAATTTTCCTCTGCTCCATTTGTTGATAATACTTCTCAAGTCTAGTTGGGATGTAACTGCCGGAGACTTTGTGCTCTCTTGCAGAAAGCGCATGAATGTTAGTAGATTGAACAGTGTTTGCTCTGCATTATGGACTCAACTTCTAGATGTGCCAATAAATCTACAAGCAGAAGACAGACAACCTGCATCATTTGGTGTCCCTCCTCTCACTCACAAACTGCCATGTGTCTCACTGAATCAATAAGATTTGATTAAGGGTACATAATGGCTTGTTCTTTTTTCTCTCTTTCATACATGTGAAAAGGCATTATCTTATTAAACTTCAGTTGTGCCTTTTCCTCCAGTGTTCTCTTTAAGAGCACAGCTGTTGTATTGGGGTAAATTACAGTGAGCCCTTTGTGGTTGCTCTTATCCCTTGGTGACTTCATCTGCCATGAGGTTGTCCGTATAGCCAGAGCACCTACAATTTTCTTTCAATATTTCCATCATCTTAATACTGAAAGAATTCTCCATGGATTTGTGAAATGTACCCTTATGCTGAACATCTTATGTTTCCCTTCCCTTTCAATACTTTCCAGGGTTTTTCATTAGTTTGTCTTTTTAATGCTGTTCTTAACAAGTGTGCCCGAGATTAAAGTGAAACATTGTTCAGAGAGAAAAGAGCTTCTGGTGAAACAGATGTCACTTGAAGGACTATATATCCCTTTGCTCTTGGCAACTGGCACAGATTCTGGCTAACATCAGTGGGCATCCTGCCCTCCAGCAGATGGTGAGAAGTGTGGAGAGCCAAAAGCCCATCTATGAACGTGGAATACGTTGAAGAGTTTATGTCTCAACAAATGTTGAACGAGCTTTTTTAGTCTGAACTTCTGTGCCTGCAGCCAGTCTGGAGAAAAGGAGAGCTTTTTAACAAAAGAATATTCTGCATCAACATATGGCTGCTCCAGTTTAGAGCAGATGATTGTTATGGGAGGGTTTGGGAGAGGGAGACCGTGAAGTAATCAGCATATTAGAAGAGTGATTCAATTTATGGCTTCTTTCTATTTGGAATACCTAGTAAGAGACCAAAATGCAATATTTCTGGTTCAACTGAGTTTTACAGAATTAGTTCTGAAGTTGGAAAAACCTGTAGTATCGTTGCTCAAATTAAGGTAGGTAACCTTAGAACAGAATTTCACATGTGTTTTAATAGAAAGTATAACTTGTTTTCTTATGGCTTAGTCATGTTTGCCAACAATTTTGAGAATCAGGGATGGTTTTGATGCCACAAAACCATCTTGCAAAATACAGAAGTTTTCACATGGATCAATGAGAAGTTTGTGTGGCTTCTTATGGTCATGCTTAGGAGCCTTACTGGTTCTTAGTTTTTAGGGGAAAGGCAGTGACCTACGTTACTGTAGCTGGGCCAGGAAATGTGTATTGCAACAAATACAGATATACATAATTAGTCAAGGCTTTTGCCTTACATTTTCCTGTGACTGGAAACACTAATATACAGACTGTACTGTACATGTGATTTGTTTTTACTTGTAAGGGTTAAATTCCTACCCATCTGAACATAAATACTGAGAAGGTTTAAATCAGTTGCCTGACATGCTAGATGAAGGAGTAGCAAAATGTGATAAACACAAGAAATTTACTGGATAATATGGAGATGGAGATTTACCTGAGTCAAAGAAATTCAGCTGCAGAATTTGTATGTTTTGTGCATGATTGTAGGAGAAGAACTGACTTTAACTTTGAAGGAAAACAGAGGCAAGTATTAAAGAATTGTGAGGGACACAGATGAGAAACTGAAGGAGCTGGCTTCTTGTTTGCTGTGCCCTGAGAAGAATATTACAGGTGCTTGCATGCCTTGGAGCATGAACCAGGACAAAGAGAGGCAACAGGCAGTCTGCACTCCTCACCATCGGTGCATCCAGGCTTCTGAAGATTGCCTTTGTTATAGCACAAGTTTGTCTTTAGGGAGTTCATGCAGAAATGAGACCAAATGCAATAAAAAATTGGTAATACGTGCATGTTCCCATGGAGGCTTGTCTAGAGACTGTTGGAATTGTTCACTTAGAAGTCAAAATACTCAACTATCAGGTAATAATGATTTTCACTCACTGTCAAGGCTGTTTTGGTGACTGAGGGATAACAAGTCTCATTGTCATTTACCCATACTTTTCGGGATCAATTGCATCCTGCTTTCACATTGATTCCCCATTACATTTTTTTGTTATAATTCATGATGTTTTAAATTCTTTCATTTTTAGAGTGGCCAAAATCATATGCTTTGGGTTTTTTAAAGAACTTGATTCTCTATAGATGTGTTATTTCGTTGCATACACGTTTCTATAGCTGATGATTATAAGGTCAATCCCCGAGCGAGCTCACTGGCAGTGTGCATTCAGTAGCACTCCTCATTAGCTGGTTCATAAAAGCATAGGGGCTTTTTCAGCTCTTTGTACATTGTACTGGAGTGAAGTGTCCCATGAACTCAGTACCAGCTTTCTTGTATTTACCAGCCTGTTTTCTATTCTTTTAGCTCAGCTAAAAATCACTGTGATTACTAGCTGGTGCACAATCTCATGAGCAACATGAGATTTGCTTAGTAATAGCATTTTATTTAAATAATGAAATTTGAATTACAGTGCTTGCTACAGAAGTATTTTCAAGCTTTTTGTCTTTCTAATATTTAAAGCACATGTGGCAGGTGTAAGAGAGGGGAGGACAAAGCCTAACTCGCTGGGTAGAAAAGTGTGTCTTTGTGTTAGCACTGTGAAAAAGGCCCAATCAGGGACCTAATCAAGAGACTGCAGAAGCTAAAGGCTCTCTGTGATCCACAGGCCTGGCATGGGGCTATTGTGTACTGGTTTATAGTTGGGGCATTGTGTTTGCTATTCTTATGGAGCCCTGCACAGGGCATGAATAGGAAAATGGAGGCCAATGCCAGTTCCTGTTAATTTTTTGTTCTGTACAAAAATCTATTAGCAATTTGCCACGCACCCTGAAGTCCTACTGTCATGTGGTTTTGTTTCCTGGCCGTGTCTCTGCCAAGATATTTTCACCATCCTTTGTTCATTATCCTCTCCTGGCCCACGTGCTGCACCTGTGTGATTTTGAAGTGCTTTATGCATCTGGAACTGTTTGTCAGACTATGGACAGTAGTTTTTCTCCCTCAGGAAATCTGTCTCTCCCTACTGTATGAGGAAATCTGGCTGTGTTCCAGCCTGCTTGGAAGCATGGCTTTGCAGAATGAAGTGTGTACACATGAGCACCGAAGTGAGAGCTTAAGCAAATCTCCAGAATAAATCTATGTGTGTGTTACCTGAGTGAGGGCTGAGTGACAAGTCAGATGATTATGGAGCCATATTTCACAATTCAACAATTACCTGCTACTAGATCTGAATCCACACAGCTTTTAAGGTGTGTTAAATGTTTTCTTTTTTTGTTATGCCAGAAAGGAAGAGCTTTTCATCCTCATTTAGCAATCTAACATAAATACTACCATCATTAATAGAGAAATTTATAGGTTTAAGTTACAGGAAAATTAATCTGATAGCTCTTCATGCTCTTGCCAGGTCAATAGAAGGACTCTATTGATTTTTAGTACTTAAAACACACACATCACAAGCTGCAGAGACAGTCCAGTGTGCATTTATTGCCTGCAGGAGTGCTTTAGCCACTGGACTATAGTTTGAACTGAGGGCAAAAGAATTCATTGCTCTAGTTGAAGCTTGGCCAATGTATGACATTGGAAACTTAAGGAGACTCTCACGTTCTATATGTTCAACTTGGAGACAGTAGGAAAAATGGAATATTAGATTCAAATTTACATGACTTCTGCATAGAAAATAAACTGGCCATCTGAGTCTGAATATATAGGAGCAGAGCCCTGCCTTTTTTCCTCATTTGAAAGCTTCTAGCTTATCAAATTATCATGCAGGCATTCAGTGAGCAAATGTGTCATGTCAGTGAACAAAAATTAATTGAATGTATTTATGCTTGTTACCATGGTTAATTCTACATCCTTATTGCAGAACTGCTGGGAAAATTAGAAGATTATTGGCATGGTTGATTTATATTCCACACCTAATGCGTAATACAGAATCTTGCTTTCTAATTTGTGAACAGAGCAGTTGGGACTTAGCGTGGACTTGATAGAGCCAACAGGCACTGCCATCTCATGTTGGTTTGGTCTCAAGTAAATGCTTGAGTTAGAGGATGCAGGGTTGCTAGCCTTCATGGTTCTAGTGCAACTTTTGGTGTTTTCCTTAAGATTTCAGCCTTTTGTTGGACTTGAGCAAAGCATTCAACATGGTTTCCTTCAGCCTTCTCCTGCACAAAGTGGCAAGTGACTGCATGGGTGGTCTGCAAGATGGGTATGAAATTGGCTGAGAGGTGGCACTCAGAGGGTAGTGGTGAATGGTTTGTACTCAGGCTGAATGCCTGCCACAAGTAGAATTCCCCAGGGATGAAGACAGGACCCCATGCTATTCAACATCTTCATAAATGATCTGGATGATGGGGTTGAAAGCAGCTTCACCACGTTTGCTGGTGACACCAAGCTGGGTGGCTGAGATGGACATGTCAGAAGAGAAAACCCTCTCACACAGGGGCCTGGCCAGGCTGCCAGAGTGGGCAAGCAAGAGCGGTATGAGGTTTAATGAAGTGTGGCTGGGAAGCAGCCTTGCTGAGAGACCCTGGGGCTGCTGGTGGACACAAGCTGAGCAGGACTTGGCAGTGTGCCACTGCAGCAGCCAAGGCATCCTGGGCTGCATCCGCAGGGCTGTGGCTGGCAGAGACAGAGATGTGCTCATCCCACTCCTCTGAGTGCCTGTCTGGCTGCACCTGCAGTGTTCTGTTCAGTTCTCATCCCCACAATTCCAGAAAGTGGCAGACAGACTGGAGAGGGTCCAAAGGAAGACCACAAAGATAGTCAAAGGGCTGGAGAACCTGCACAGCAAGGAAAGACTGAAGCAGTCAGGCCTCTTCTCCCTGGAGAAAAGAAAGCTTGTGGGGCATCATCGCAGTATTCCAGTAACAGCTGCTCCAGGAAAGGTTTCATCTCTGCCTAAGACAGAAATTTTTTGCAGTGGTAACAATTTCACTGGAACAACTTCCTCAGTGTTGGAACCCCCACCACTGGAGATTTTCAAGAGGCCATTCGACAGTATGCTAGATAATCTCATCAAGCCTCCCTTTCATCATGATGTTGAGTCAGGCAATATTTTGAGGTCACTTCCAATGTGGGATTCTTGTGATTCTATTATTGTTTAAAAGCCTGCTTTCTTTTAAATAAAAGCAAACTTTTTAGTCTTAGATATGGGAGTGTCTTGAAATGTTAAAAATAATGTGGCAAGAACCTTGGAAGGCAAATAAAAGCAGCTGAAAATGAATTGTTGTAAAGCAAATCTGAAACTTTTTGCAAGCCAACCCTCTATATTTGAGGAATCAGTTCAGAATTTGTAAAGATATAGAGCATTCAATATTGTGAAAAGCCTCTCTTTGGTGCAGTTGGTATTAATGCTTATTGAGTGGATAACTGAACTGGTACCCAAGTGGCTTGCTGAGCTACCCCCTAAATTCTAGAGTTTATGTTCCTTGGCACCAGAAGAAATTTTTCTTCCTTTCTTCAGAAATGCTTATACATTTCCAGCCTTCTGCTGTCAGTTTAATTATCTCCTCCTCTATTTTATTTCTAATATTCTACTCTAGTACTAATTATGTAATCTTATCAACTTTAAAAAATATTTTTCTAATGTCCAGGTTCTTAAGGAAAGGATATTTCTCTGTTCTGATTTATCACCTTTATGAATGCATCTCAGCTTTCATTGGACATTAAATACCTACACATTTCAGTTTCTGAGGAAATGCTTGAAAATATGGCTGGAGCACACTCTAGAGGCTCAAAATTTCAATGGCAGATAAATTATCCCAAATTTATTTGTATAGCAGATATAATGATTTTGAAGCAACTCTCATGATTTTTTAAAACCTTTTTTCATTTCTAAGGAAGATTTGAAGCAAGATTTTTGAATACTATGGATTTCTTTATCTCCCATTCTTCCAGGGAAATATATTTTATTACTCTTAATCTGCTGATAGGGAGCTGGGTTTTCTATGTTCTGCTAAGTCTTATATCTAGGTCAAAGATGGATGACATTCTGCCAGTTCATAGAGGATCTGATATTATTTCTGTCATATTTTGCAAACCAGGAAAATTTATCTTGGTGGATTTTAAAAAATAATTGTGTCCTGAAAAGGACAAATGCTGCACTTTATAGAATTGTTTGGAGGACTGAGATACAAGTATACATAAGCTAAAAAATTCTAAACAGGTCTGTGGAAGTAATAAGGTTGTATAGAATTTATTATGCGTTTGAAAAGGGTCACTACCCTACACAGTAAACCTTATGTTCTTTGCTATTTTACATCATGTTACATGACTTGAAATACAGCTTGCATGAAGGCTAGGCAGAGCAAAATCTCTAAAATCTTCCTAAAAATCCTGATTTAAATGTTGTTTCAAATAATCCACATGCCTGTGCATCTTCACTTTGCAGTTATTTTTTTTATCTGTAAGATTTCCAATCAAATGTGAAGCTCTTGAAGTGTAGCAAAAGGATTAGTGCATTTTTTGGACTGCTGACACTTCAGGACTGTTTTTAGTAACAGGTTCATGTTACTCTCTTGAAGGATGGTGCTAAATGTCCAGTTGAGTGACCTAGACAGCTGAATGCTGTCACTATATCTGAGCAGCAATTTGTGAAGTCATTCATGATGTTTCAAACCTGTTAAATAGGCAGCTATGAACACTGTCAAATTTTTGTTTTCATTTCCAGCTATTTGTTTAACATACCTGTTGCCTGCTTGGATTGTGTTGATTGTATACTATTTTATGCTGACACCCTAAAGCCTCGGTAGTGAATCAAACTCAGGCATCCCTGTCTGGGTGTGGAGCCCACACACAGTAATCACAAGACCTTTCTTTTTTTAACCTGCAGTTGTTGTCTCTGTTCCCACTTCTCTGGCTGGTCATTGCTTCATTACACAGAAAATGTGCCCTCCAGTCCTCTGTCCTACATTGGCCTTGCTGCTTATTTGAAGAATTTGGGGCAGGTTCAGGCATAAGCAGTGGCAGCCCTCCTGGGCACAGGTTCCAGGGATGGGCAGCAGAGGAGCTGGCCTGGCATGGAGCCCCTTGGCACACGCTTGCTGTGAAGACTCTGCAAGTGCTCAAGGCCTGGGGCTGTGGGCAAGGCAGCTGAGGGAGGTGCTGATTCACCATGTCCATGCTGGAGCACGGATTCCCAATCTGTAGCCCATGAGCTAACATTTACCTCCTGAGCAGGTGGCTGGGGGTTATTTTCTCTAGTTGGTAGAGAGCCTTTACGCTGTGGAAATGGTCTGAATGACTGTTCAGGCCTGTGAACTGCTGTGACTGTAGTTACCAATCCCTGGCAGAAACCACACGGCTGAAAATCAGGGATAAAAGGACAGGGGTAAACTGGAAAATGCATCTGAGCAAATGCAAATGCATCTTGTTCCTAAAAGGTGTGGACCACTACAAAAAAATAAAAATTTTGATTCAAAAATGTCCCTGGATTCTGGCTTACAATTTGAGAAAGCCAAAGTATTTTCATTTGAAAACTCAAGAAAAATTTTTAAAACTTCAATTATTTTTTGTTAAAAAGGAGATTTCAAGACAAATCTGGACACAGTCAATGTCACACTTTTCCATCAGAAGATAGTTCTACTAATCTTACTGCACAGTTTTCAAAAGCAGACCAAATAACAAGTTTTTCTGCCAACCAAAACATACAATTTCTTTCTAAAATTAAATTTAAAATATTTTTTCAGTGGCCATGGCATTAATTTGCTTTTGATCCTGTTCAGCATTCTGCATCCCTTAAAATCCTGAGTTTCTCTGAACTCTGGTTACAGAAATGGTGTGGGCAGTACAAACCACCTATTTCTATGTGCATGTGTAGTCAAATTCCTCCAGGCAGAAAAGCTTATGTTTCAACAAAACTACCAGTAATGACAATAGAAAAAGGGGAAAAACCCCACAGAGGATAAGTAAAGTGTATACAGAGGAGGGAGAGAACACCAAGAATGAGAGCAGGAAATTCACCATGTGACTGGAGTCAGAGTGGGAATGGTTATTTTGGGGGTTTGATCTTCAGGCCTGGAATTGAGCTTGAGCCTTCTCTTCAGTTCCTGATTTTGGTGTCCAGCACTGATGCCAGAAAAGACATCTAAGACCGTTAATATATACCATAAATACCATATATACCATGCTACTTTCCAGCTAAATAAAGTAATTCAGAGCAATACATAAGACAGGGTATTCTTAAGGAAGACATCATCCATACATATTCTTTCAGTGAGTTTGCTATAATTCTATGGCTCTTATATTTTCATTTGTGCGAATGCAAATAATGTTTTCTTCTTGCACTACTTTGTGTGTGCAAATAGTACAGCCATATATATATGTTTAGCTAAAGGCTAGGGAAAAGTCAATGGGGAATGGGCTTGTTTCTTATCTGGAAGTTTAAAATGCTTATTTATATATCACTTATACTAAGTCTTGAGAAAGATTATTCTTTTCATCAATCTTATTTTAACAATTACAAAATCAGTATGTTTGTTTGATTGTTAGTAATGCTTGGATGTTTTTAAAGATCTTCACATAAACAGGTTTTGTTTAATTACTATTTATTTGCTACAGGTTAGCCTTCAAATACAGTTATTTTTAACTGCTTGTAAAAATGCCTTTGTCCACTGCTAAAGTAGAGGAGGACAATTACTCTACAACAGAATTAAGAGAATCATGCAGTGGCTGTATTATTTTGAGCTACTGTTGCACACATGTATGTGTAAAATCAGTGGGGACAGAATTCACACTGCCTGAACAAAATTTGTATGTACTGAGCAGTGTGAACTCCCCAGCTGGGGAGAGCCTTTCACTGCCAGAACGTGACAGGAAGGAGAAGCCGCTTCTGGCAGAGACACATGATGAAATTAATTCCCCTCCATTGAGCTCATCTTACTGCTAAGGGGAGGCACTGGAAGAGTAACTATTAAGAGGCACTGCTAAGAACATCAGTGAGCTCAGAATACTTTGCTTTTCAGCTTTTGTGATTTTATTAGATATCTGGATGAGGTAACTTCTTGAAATAGCTGAGAAGAAGAGAAAGGAAAAAAGATGCTGGTTGCCTAACATCATCCTGCTAAAGAAATTGTATAGTGTCTTGCTAACACCAAGAGCTTCATTTTGAGTTGCTGTTTTCTTTATCAGGAAGGATATGTTAAAATTTTGGGATTTTTTTGTTTGTTTTTTTTTTCTTTGCATATTCTTGAAGAGTAGATCAGAGACATTCTTGTGAATGCAACTTGCCCTGGAAAATCACATGCAATCGCCATAACTGTTTCAGTCTTTCTGGTCTTTGGTAACCAAAAAGCAATACTGCTTTGTGCCTGTATTTTAAGACCAGAAGTGAGAATGATGATTATTTAGCCTGACATTCTCCTCAACACAGGTCACATCTCAAGTTATAGTCACAGAGGTTCTGCTTGATAAGGGGATGCTGTCTCATCTGCTTATTCAATTCTGAGTATTAAAATGCCTTGAGCTTGTTCCTATACATTTTTTTTAATATAAAGGTGATTACTATGAATTCCCATAAGCAAATACTATTACAAGGCTGGCTATTTTTCTCTAAAATTCATTAAT
Source organism: Melozone crissalis (assembly GCF_028551555.1). Taxonomy (NCBI): domain Eukaryota; kingdom Metazoa; phylum Chordata; class Aves; order Passeriformes; family Passerellidae; genus Melozone; species Melozone crissalis. Next base: position 50,789,788 of record NW_026535791.1, on the reverse strand, counting down.
TACTGATCTTTAATTTATAGCTGTAATTCTGGTTCAGATTGTATTCTAGATCATATTTTAGATTTAGGGAATTTTTAAATTGTTTGATATATAGAAGTTTCTGTATGAAATAATTTGGCTTGAAAGGACATCAAAGTTCATCTAGTGCATCTTTCTGTTGCCAGGCAGGACATGTGTAGATATATCCCTTCTGACAGATACTGGTCTGGTGTTTTCTTAAAGGTTGCTAACAATGCTAAGGTTATGGCACTTCTCCAGAAAACCTGTAAGGACATTTCCCCATGTCCAATCTGAATTTGCTTTGCTGCAGTTCCTTTTCCTTGCATGCACCACAGACATGAAAAACACATTATTTCCATATGGTTTGTAATAGCCCTTCTACATATCTGAAGATATGTTCCATCTTTCTGCATAGGACATATATTTTATGTGTTGTGCTGTTGTTCCTGCCTTGCATTCTCACTTTCCCCTTGCTATTATCAGTAGCTTCATTAGCACATGTATCTATTGCTATTCTTACTGTTCTTTAATTTTTGACTCAAGTACTTGGAGTTAGAATCTTCTCAGCAAGTAACTTCTTGATAGTGAAACATCAATACTTGCTTTTGTGTTTTATTGGAATTATTATTATCACCCTTATTTTGGGAGCTCAACTGGCTGTCATGGAGGGACAGTTTCCATTGCATCTGAGCACATCCTGTGTGAGATAATCATGAACATTTGTTACAGGAAATACAGTTGTAGCACATCGGGGTTTTAAAATTTATTTTTAGACTTATGACTAAAGGGCAGTGTCAAAGTTCATGTTCTAAAAGTGAATATTTTGTGACAGTCATCTTATTTTTAGGTCTGAACTTGAAACAGGATTTCTCTTGGCTTCAATGGTGATCAAAAAGATATACAGCTGTGATTTGCAGTAAACAATTAAATATCTTTGTGGAAGCTAAATTTGCTTGTGTGACATTTTAGTGTTTACAAACCTAGTAAAAGAACAATATTTGACTACAAAAAGTGGAAATCTTTCAAAGTTTGTTTGCTTAGTTGTTATTTTCATTCTGGAAGAGGAAGCTAAATTATAGCCAGCTATGTAGTCCTGCAGGCATGATGTGCCATAGTTTCTCATTTCATTAGGTTATTTGGCTGTAAATTAAATGTAAAAATATGTGTATTTCAGATAACCTATACTGTTAAACAAATACACCCCTAAAATGTACTTTAAAATAAAGCAAATTATCTTGTGCTTTGCAAATTAAAAAGTTCAAACCAAATCTTAAATAAAAGTGTCTTGGGCTCAAATTTTGATCTATTTGTTTTGTGGAACAGTATCTGCTCCTCAAACAGTCCTGCTGTGTCTCTTTGAAGAGTAAAGCCAATCTCCATGTGAGTAAGACTATCCCAGCCTTGTCACACCTTATTCATTTATGTTTCATTCCTGCTACAGAAGATCTGCTCTTACAGTTGTTAAGGCAAAGATGTCTGTGTGTCTATCTAGGACTGAATAAAAAATATGGGATCACTTTTTGGCTGCTATTGTTTAAATCAAATACATTTCAGTCTGTTTTTGTGAAATGTTTAAATAGGTATATATGGTGTTGAACTACTTGATTCATAATTTTTTCCAGTTGGAGTCTTCAAATGCTAACACCTTTCCTTTGAATGAACTTGGATACTAGCGGGAAGAGCATAGATAATGTCCTCATGTTGTTGTAGAATTCATCACTTTATTACTTTCACTTCTTATTTTTTACATATGCATGATCTTTAGCTATGGTCCAAATGCAACAATGTTGCATTTATTAATTCAAAATTTGTTGCAACTTCTGCATAAAGATCAACCAGCATTCAAAATCCAGAGAATTCAGAACAATTTTTCCTGGACATGAATTATTTCTTCATGCATTAAAGACAATAGGAGAGAGAAAGGAAGGAAAATCTCTATAAAGGTCCTGCCACAGTTCTCTCCACTGCCTTTTAATTTGGCAAAAATGAAATTTGGTTTTCAACATAATGAGCTATGAAGCTTGGGAAATGTACAATCTTCCTGTGTCAGTGTTTCTCTCATTCTTGTGCAGTTCTACAGTTCAGGATAGTGCATGTTGTTTGGTGATGCATGAGCAGATTTCTGCAGCAGCAGAGGAGCATCCTTCCTGGAAGGACGCTCAGTGCAGATTCAGAGGGCTGTGTCCTCACTGGCACTGGCAAACAGCCCCGTTCCTCTTTCCAGGCAACAGCAGCAGTGAAAGGTGTCTCTAACTTCTCATTTGCCATTTCAGAACTGCAGGAATGGCAGGAAACAGCAAGGCTTGCCTTCTCCTTTGAAATATTTCATATATGTATGAAAGTTTTGTTTAAAAGACTATTTTTATATTCGTTTGAGCAAAAATAGTACAGCTGTACAGGTGTGACAGTAGCCAAAGGCATTTTTCTCCCTGCTGGTTCAGAAAACAGCTCCAAACTTGGGAAGAGCTTTATTGTCAAGAACTAAATGTTGAAACTGCACAAGGGAGCCCATTTGTGAAAGACCTGCTTTCTGGTGCCTCAGCCTCATCTGTGCCATATCTGTTATGTTGTCTGAGCTTGGAATCAAAGGTGGCCTAGAGCTGGTGAAAGTTTTCCTCTTGTGTCTGCTCATTCCATACAGGTTTATATGATCAAATCCTCAGCCTGGGAAACTGCACCCAAGAAAATGACTTTTTAAATATTATTCAGCTACAAGTTTTATAGAATGGTTTATTCTCATACACAGAAGTCGCCACAGTTGAAATTTGTCTGCTACAGTGACATCTTTTGAATAAATGATAATATGAGATTTTATGCTTCATGTTTAGGGCAGTATTTTTCCTTTGTTTTGAAATTTAGGGTAGAAAAAAGTCAGAAGTTGGCTTTGAATTCTTTTGTTACTTCTTCCTCATGTAAAACTCCTATTTACTTTGGGCAAATTTCCTTGAGCGTGAACTTTGGTGCTTTGACTTCTGTGTTAATTAATTAAATAATCCTGTTTTCAAGAAGGACTTGACCAAATCTTTATATTGTAATGTAGTGGTGTAAATGTGGTTGAGACAGTCTTGTGAGTTTGGGTAGAAGAAAATCATGAGAAAATAATGTGGGTTTGAATGGTAAGAATTACACTCTATTTCAGGTGCTTTTTTTTTTTTTTTTACATTCACACCAACTTTTTTTTAGGCTTTATCCCATATCCTAGTATATATTTGGAAGGTTAAATAGGTGGATTCAAGTTATTTTGGTGGTGCTATTTCTTCCCACTGGCATATTAAGCTGTGACATTCAAGCCACAGCAGTGCAGCAAAGCAGCATTTGAACACCTCTTGTGTACATTACTTATGTCAGACATCAAAGCAGAAGGCTCCCATTTAGATCTGATCCCACCCATATTATTAAATTTTAAGATTATGTCGATACTGTTGTGAGTTAAACATAAAATACAAATTGGTTACAAAACATTTCTTAATGTTTAACTACCTCAGATTGCCTCAATTGGTGTAATTAGACAGTGAATGTAATTTACATGTTGAGCAGTAGAAAAATTCTTGCTTGTACTAACAAGGATACATTAAACAATGTCTCCAGCAAACTTCCTTCCCTTAACATCCTTTGCTTCTTAAGTTATTGTTTAATTCACTTCCTAAACCTAAATTAGTGCAGGTAATACCGATTTAGTACTGTTTGGCACTGATGCAGTGTTTGCACATTTTCTTCTGACTCACATACATGATAAGGAGATTTTAATTTCTGAAATGAACAATTACAGACACTACAGTGTTTTGCTGTTGAACTGAATATGCAAATAATTATGAGGAAAATAGGCAATGCTCCCAGGAAACCTCTGATTTCCAAGTCCAGTCCAATTAGTAAAGAAGGAAGCTTTTTTACACAGCATTTATCATGGTCTGTTTCACTGACCAGATAGAAATTCTTGACAGAGATGGACTGAACACTCTTCAGGTTGAAAGATAACTAGGTATAGAGTCAATCCATTAAATTGATTTCTGATTAATGTAGTACAGGTTTATAAATATCATCACATCAAGACATCACGTGAAACATGTTGAAAATACAGAGATTTGGAGTGCTTTGAAGGTGCTCTAGAAAATTCAAGGTAAACACTGAAAATCTTACTTTGTTTAATTAAAAAAAAAAGCTTTTTGTACCTATGCAATGTTGTTTCTTTCTGTAGCAATATCTGATAAATAGCTGGAAATTCAAGAAATTGGCTGAAATGTGGCAGCAATGGCTGCAGAGCTGTCTTCAAAATAGGCTTTGCATGAATACAGAAACTCTCCACTGGGAGCATAGAAAACATGGACAAAGAAAAAGGAGACAAAAATTTCAGGTAATATTCACCCCAAAGTTCTTTCAATGTTTCATAGTCCAAGAATATCCCATTACTTTGTTGGAAACATAAGATTTAACACAAGGCCAACAAGTAATGAAATCCTGATACTCTCCTTATAAGGGGTATTTTTATATGGGATAATAATTTCAGTGGGATTATACCTAGGATCCTAGAATCATGAAATCATTATGGTTGGAAAAGACTTCCAAGATCATCAAGTCCAACTTTGGATTGAATACACTGTGCCCACTAAATTGTATTGTGAAGTGCCGTGACTACTGGTATTTCGAACACTTCCAGGGATGGTGACTCCACCACTTCCCCAGGTAGCCTGTTCCAATTGAAATAGGAAAGGTTGCAAGGAGAATATGGCAGGGGAGAAAATGGCCTATGAGGGCAGACCTTACAGAGAGTTTGTTTGCTAAATGGTGGTGTCACCCGAGCTTGAGAACTCTAGGAAATTCAGCATGGCAGTGATACTTATTTCTCCTTTCTAATCAGCTCTGGTCTAACTGTATGTGCACCTTGGCTTTTATAACATTGTAGATCTTTAGGATTCAAGCCCTCCAAAAGACTTTGTTTGGTAAGATGCTTGTCAAATAAATGCTAATTTATCAGAGTATACTTATTAGTTTTATTTGGCCAAAATTAAGAGCACTGAGAGTTATAATTGCTGCCAACAGGACTATAAAAGCCAAGGAAAAGACACAAGATTAATGTCCTTAAACACTGGGAGCTTAAAGAGAAAATGGTAGAGAGCTGAGCCAAATAAACATAATCCATATTTGCTGGGTGGCTGTAGTTTTAATCAGCAAAAAAGAAAGTAGTCAGAAGTGCCCAGAGATTCTGGGGCAAAGCACAAGATTTCAGCTGTTTCCATCTCTGTATATTCTGTCTGAGCAGCTTCCTCAACTGGGCTTCCACCTTCTTCTGGGTACCCAGTGACAGCACCCCTGAAAACCCTTTAGTGTTGGGAGGTGAGGCTCCCATAAGCTAGGTAAGCCTTCAGCAGGACTTAGTATTTGGTTTCTTTCTAAAGGAGCACTAGAAGACCATCTTATTACTGATTGAGAGTGTCACAAATGAATCTGAACTGCTGATGATACAAAGGTCTATAACCTAAATTAACATAACATAACATATAACATAACATAACATAACATATATAGTATATAATATATAGTATATAATATATAGTATATAATATATAATATATAATATATATAGTATTCATATATCACATATCACATATCACACATCATATAATATCATATATCATATATAATATATCATTACAGGCTGGAAGAGTGCAGATGCTAACTGTAAGGCAGATGGTGCAATTTATTGACTGTAACATTTATTGACTATAACATTTATTGGTCAATCATTAGAAGGCTTCTAGTCCTTCAGTACCTCCTGCATAGGAAACAGCCATAGTCAACAAATAGTACGGTAGGACTAAAAATAACAGCTCCATCAGCTCCCGCGGTCTCTTGGAGAGGTAGTGCAGAGAGCCCTTGAAAGCCTGATGGAGCCATAGATGTTCTGCTGAGCTCTGCTGTGTGCCAGGCTGAGGCTCTGGCCCTGTGCCAGGGCAGCAGGCTCCCAAACCCTCCCCTGAGCATGCCCTGCTGTCAGTGGCAGCAAGTGCAACCCCCACACCCAAAAAAGCACAAGGGTGACCCAGCAGATGGTGACGCTGTCCTACAGGGAGACAGCAATTTCCCCTGTGAATGGGGACTAATCCAGTTTTACAGTTTTAGCAAATGTATCCACTATGTTGTCCACTCATACAACTGTGAATAAGAATCGTCTTGCAAACCTCACCAGCCAACCAATCCCATCAAAATCAGTTCTCTTTACCTGAGCCAAGTGTGGAAATCTTGTCATAAATACACTGATAGAAGAGCTGTATATTTTGATGCTCCTGCTCAATGCATTGACTAAGAGCTTCTATCATCCTGTGTTCTCTTCCTCTGTCACATTCCCTCTGCTGCCATTCTATCTACCCACACTTCAAAAATATCTTCAAAACTGTCTGTCTACTGCTGAGGATTTTGGAGTAAAGTGGAGAACAGGCAGTGGAGTAGCAGGATGCTACTTCACTCTGGTAATTGCTGTGTGTTTAAAAAAACAGAGGCATAGATCCACAGCAAAATTTTATAGGATTGAAAAATCTGAATACAAAAGGGCTCTAAATTAAAATCCAAGGGTCACAATGTGTAGCTTCCAACTCTGTGAGCCTATATCTCAGCGAAGAGGGTTTTCTTCCATTAACCTAGTTCACTAAGTGCATTTTCCAAGCAGCAATGAACGGGTGTCATTAGCATTCACTCAGAGTGAGAGAATGGCTTTGACTGCGGTTCTGCTTATTTGACTTCTCTCACTAAACTTATCCATCATGATGAATGCTTGGCCCACTTTGATTCTGGTAGGAGTAATGCACAGTCTGCTGGGGAACAGAGCCTGGGTGATGTCCAGTCCCTGCCACTGCACTCAAACCATAGAATCCCTTTAGCCTGCACATTATATACCCCTCCAAAAACAGCTGGGTTATTTGCCCTGCTCTTTCTTATCAGCATTGAAAATTTTTATGGCTAGAAGAAACAAATATATTTTGCTGATTTCCAGCACAAATTTATTCAGGAACTGTTTATATCCATTTGCTCTTGTGCTAGCATTGTCCTGAAACTTAGATAGCTGCATGCCTATCTGTGATATTTACCCACTGGTGTATTTATAGCTGGCCCTCCTGTTCCCTTTCTCAGGCTTTGTTTCACCAGGGCAAACAAGCCGAGTTCCCATAAGATCACTGTCAGTCTTCTAATGACTCTATTGCTGTGTGATTTAGTTTTTCCAGAGAACAAGTGTCCAAGTTTCTGTGCTATAATTCAAACGAGTTTCTACTGATGACTCAGTAACACTCTTACATTTACTCTGCCCAAAATTCTTCATCAGATACAATTTAGAATCCAATTTGCCTTTTTTTATGGATAGTCATGTCAGTCCCCTGTGATCAGAGCTCTTTACAAATTGTTGAGCTCGCTGTTTAAAAATGTCATAGATTCATCAACTTTAAGGGAGCTGTGACAACTTCCACCAGCTGGGGATCTGCATCTGATATTTCAGCTTGCAGGACACAGCTTTCTCTGCGTCTGGCCTGAAATGGTGGAGCTCACTGCCAGCTCCCCTCCCCCAAGTCCTTCCACAGGGGAACCACTGATTTGCTTCTGTCCAGCCTGCAGTGTTAAAAAAGCACATATTCCAACTTATGCTAACAAAATACAGGGCAGAATTTGGAAAATACTGCCCATTCATTATGTATTTGTTTAAAAACATCCAAGAATCTCAGCTACTTTTTTTTTGTTTGTTTAAATTCAAAATATTTTCATCGTTTTAGTAGTTTTGATTTCTCACTCGCTCAATTCTTGTCCTTCATTTTTTCTCAGACCTTATTAAATGCGAATAAAGCTTTTGAAATGGCAATTAAAAGAAGTTTCTTCCTGTGGAGACGGCCTAAGTGTGACTGTGCTGCTGCCTATTGTCCTGCTTCATTTCTTCCTTTTTCAGGTCTATCCTTCATCTTCCATCATCTGTGACTTAGACTAAGCCCTTCATGGCAAAGACCTTCGTTTTATATTCATCTCTGCCAAAAGCAGAGACACTTACTGGTTTCTGAAAGTATAAAGAATGTAGTGGATCAATGCCATTATCCTGAACTGCACTTAGAAGACAAAGGCAGCTCTTGAATTGATGCTCTCAGGAGTGCAGAAGCAGAGCTGCATTTTGGGCTACTGCAGGTTTGCCAGAGGACTCCCTGTATCTTTCCACCTAAAGATCATAGCCAGGGTAAAAGCCACAAAAGCATGAGTTACTGTGATAAAGCTTGTAACACAGGATTGCCTCATCAAATCAAGCAAATGCTAACAAAAATTTGACTGCATAGGATTAAGATAGCCAAGACTTGTCAGCAGATTGGACTCTGAGCTCAATCGGAGCATAGTGTCAATAGGCTGCATTGATTAAAATAAAGACATGCTGACAGTATTTCTGCTTTTGGGTAGGCCCTAAAGGCACTTGCACAGGAGGCAGTAGGGCAAGTGCACTAGATCCTTGAGAGACTTGAGATCTGTAATCAGGGGAAATAAATGAGGGACTTGATCTCTGAGGCATCTCTCCCCCAGCTAAAAGCTCTGATGATGCTAAGGATCCCTGTTTTCCCTCAAATTCTGCAACAGGTACCTGCAGCTTCCATGAAAGAAAGTGGTTTTAAAGCATCTTTTTTCTTTGGTTTTTTTTGTGGGGTTGTTTTTTGTTTTTTTGTTTTTTTTGTTTTTTTTTTTTTAATTTTGTTTTGTTTTTGGGGATGGCTTGGACACTGGTGTATTCAACACACTGCATTCTGTGATGCCTGTTTGAGAGGCCCAAGCCTGCCTGGGCACCCATGGTGCTGCCCTGGAGCTGAGCAGGGCAGCCCTGAGCATCATGCTGCTCTCACCCTTGGTCAAACATCTGCTCTCAGAGTCCTGGATTTGTGTTTCTGCATCAGCACTTTAGCTGCTCTCTGTATGGTACTCATTTATTCAGGACAAAAAAAATGTTTCATCTGCCTATTAAAGTACTTTGCAACTTGGAAGATAATGAAATAATTTGCTCTCTATTGTGTTTTTTGTTGTTTTGGTTTTTTTTAAATTCATTGAGGCTTGTGCCAGTACCACCCAGCTCATTGAGCTGCCATCCCAAATTCACCAACACAATCTTTGGTGCATGGGTTTCAACTGACCCCTTCAGCTGACGGGTAGTCAATCAACAGCAGAGAGCTGGTGACGCTGAACTCATGATAGCTGTTTTCAGGAACTGCAAAAAACCAGCTCCTCCATAAGCCTCAAGATTCTTTTGAAAGGTAGGTTTAAATGGCATGGAAATGCATCTCTGAGTTTAACACAGAAGTGTGCTTTGTTGGGGTGAGGCTTTTACTACAGAGAGATGTAAACCTCCCTAGGCTAGGATTGCAGAGATAATTACGTATAGCATGGGAAGCCCAGCACAGCAATTGATCCAGTATGACCCCTATATAGCTAATTACAGATTGTCAAGGCAATTTCTGTTCAAGCTGGACTGATAATTAATTAGTTACCTCCACATTGAAATCCTGACCTTGGCCTGGCACAGGGAAAACAGAGATTTGTGTATCTGGCCAAAGCATGTCATTGCTGCCCAGGGGCAGGTAGACAAGGCAAAAGCAGCTGAAAATGGAAAACGGCAAATGGAAGGCCAAAATGACAGAGTAGCTTTCTTCACCTGCTCTTTCCTTCCTCTCCTGTTCTCCTTTCTCCAAAACCAACTGCTCAGGCTAAAAGAATAAATAAAATCCACACAAGTATAATAATTTTTTGGAGACTTTCAGTTAATTCATACGACAGAATAGAGGAAGATCTCTACTGACAACTTTTTGGTCAAATTGCAAACTGGCAATTTATTCCTGCTGTTTTGTCTTTCAACCACTCACTAATCCGTGACAGAAATTTACCTTCTACCTCATGCCTACCTGGTTTCCTTAGTAACTTCTTATAAGAATATGACAAAAGCTTGGAAAAGACCAAATAAATTGTCAATTGCTTAATCTTTATTTATACAAAATTATGAGCTGTTAAATCTACTAGACCTCTGCCAAAGTTGCCTGATGTATTTCAGAGAACATTTATTTATTTCTTGTTCAAAAGAGGTCCAGATTTTATTAAACTGAGACACCTCTCTCCTCCCCCCCCAAAATATAAGAATCTTTTTGCTTCTGTGAACAGATTTAAGGCCTGGAAGTTACCTGAACCTACATACAGGCTCATATATGTCTTTTGTTTATAAGAGCCAGTACCAAAATTACTTTTTCAGCTTTGCATAAATTTAAAATGTTTTGCAGAAAAAAAATTTGTTAAAATCATCCCTCTATGACAACTTCAGAAAGAATTTAGATTATTTAAATACTATCAAAATGGATGCTTGAATAAAGATGTCAGGAGTTTATGATTTAGAAGCAACAGTGGGACCTGAGTCAGGACATAAGAGAATCAGAACATCTTTAATTGTGAAATAAAGAAGGAGTGCAGACTTGCAATAATTGTATGTTTCATTGTTTGTGCTACTTCAAAACTCCCACCATGGCATGGGCTCCACTTGCCAGACAGTGCAGATGCAAAATATCTGTCTGTCCTACAAGGCTGTAGTATAAATGGACAGTACTGGGACATGCAGGAGGAAAGAATAAAACAAGGGAGCTGTGCAGAGAGTTCAGGTGCTTTGCAGTAAATACCTTGTAGGGGAAAGTCTGACAAGAAAGGAAGCCAAGAAGGGAGTGGCATGCTCCTAAATCTTTTGGACACTTCAATTTTTTTCCTTTTAAGATCTGGAAATGGTTTCCTGACCTGTGTCAAGCTTCTGTTAGAAGTCTCCTGGCAATGCATCCAATCTTTCCAATGGCAAAGAATTGCCATGTTTGTGTTCTTCATAGCTGGCAAATCATTGGATTCAGAAGCTGTTGCTGAAAATAAATATGGAAGGGTGCACAGTTGAGAGCAGAAGAATGGTGAGGAGATAGGTCATGGATGTCAGTCAGTGACAACCCAGATATTGCTTATAATGAAACCCTTTCTGCTTTGTTAAAATCACTGTTCTGTGTTGTAATATGTTGTTACTTCCATCGCCTTTGGATGGGTTTTCCCACATCATGCTCTCTGCTGTAAGCAGCCATGCACTTTTCACCTTGTTCATGTACCCATCACATCTCTCACATGAAAAGCTTCATAAACTCGTGCCCATTGTTTTCTACCAGGGACCAGTGCCAGGGATGGCCCCACTTGCTGCTCACCTTGCTTGGGAAGCTACTGGGGGTGCTGAGGTAATAAATGCCTTCTGACCATTGCTATGTGCATTGTGCTTGTTTCTCTCATCCTGCTTGAGTCCAGGCGGGCGTTAATACTGGCAGAGGCCAGTGTGCTGCTCTCACCTCGACCAAAAAACAAAGAGCAAAAGGAAAAACAAATTTTGGAAGAGACATCTACCTGAAGTGTTAGAATTTAAGAAAATCTGAACCTATTTTGGGTTAGAAGGAGATTGAGTGTTGATATTAGATTATCTTGTATCAAATTGAAATGCACTTCTGTCTTTCTGGGCTGGCTAGTGGTTTGGGAGGAGATTCTGGGTCAGAAGAACCTACCAGAGCTGCTGCTCAGGGACTGTGATGGTGGTGGATGCAGTGCACCAGGCTGGAAGCAGAACAGCAAGGATGAGTTTGGGTTGGCATTATTCCCTCTACCTCTGCCTTGGAGGCGTTTTGCCCCTCGAGGGGGTCAGATGGGGCGAGAAGGGAGAGCAGGGGCTGTGGTGGTATCGCCTCTTCTGGCGTGTGTGCAGCATCAAGGGAGGCTGATGGCAACAGAGGGACCCTGGGAGCCCACACCAGCCAGCTCCTAACAAAAAAATACTGATTGCTCATAGTGCCCTGTCCAAGGAAAGCCTTGAGGAATGGTTTTTGTCAGAATAAAAGGCACAGGAAGGCTCTGTTTCAGGTTAGCCTTCGCAGTACTGAGTATTGGCGCTGGCTTCCAGGCGGTGCCGCAGCCCATCGGGGTGGGAGCAGGCGGGAGGCGCTCCGGGCACGGAGCATCCCGGCAGGCGCTCGGCGGGGATGGCGCGCACCGGGGCGAGCCCGCGACCCGCCCGCTGGGCCGGGGTTCCCGAACGCGTTTCCGTGCTCAAGGGAACGGCGGGCAAAGGCAGAGATGGCGTTGGTGCGGCCGGTCGGGCCGGAACCCGCTGCCGGTGCTCCCAGAGGTAGATGGTCCAAAACCGGTCTGCCCGAGCCTGGCGCCGAAGGCTTTGTAGGGGCTCGTTCTCTGCGGGACGGCGCCGTCCGAGGAGCAAACGAGGGCCCGGGGTATCCGGGTATCCCGCAACTTTTCCCCGCGGCCGGCGGCGCCCGCGGCTCCCGCTCCCGCGCCCGCCCCGCTGCGCGCCCGCGGAGGCGCAGACCGCCCGCCAGGGGGCGCGCGCCGGCCGCCCCTGGGAGCGCGCAGCGGGCGCGGAGCGGTGCGCGGGTCTCCGCGGGCGCGCGGCCCCCGCCCGCCGCCGCTGCCAGTGATGTCATGGGGCGGCGGCGGCGGCGGCGGCGGCGGCGGCGGCGGCGGCGGCGGCGGGGGGGGGCGGGGAGGAGGCGGCACTGCAGCTGCATGTGTCTGTAGCGGCGGGGCCGGGGCGTCGTCATCTGCATTCACATGGGGGCGGCGCCGCCGGCCTCCGCCTGAAGCCCCCGCCGGGGGAGACACAAAACCCACGCGAGGCGCGGGGCGCCGCGACCCCCGCCCGCCGCCGCCATCGCCATGAATTCGGCGGAGCAGACCGTTACGTGGCTGATCGCCCTGGGCGTGCTGGAGTCGCCCAAAAAGACCATCTCCGACCCCGAGGGCTTCCTTCAGTCCTCCCTGAAGGACGGCGTGGTGCTGTGCCGCCTGCTCGACCGCCTGCTCCCGGGCACCATAGACAAAGTAAGTGCCCGGCGGCCCCCGCCCCGCCGCCCTTTGTGCGGCCGGGCCCGCCGCCCCCGGCCCCGCCCGCGCCGCCCCCCGCGCCGGAGGGGGGACCCCGGGCCCGGAGAGGGCGGCGGGGGGCGGAGCGGGGCCGGTCCCCCTCGGGGCCGGGGAGTGCGGGGAGCGGCGGCCGGGCTGGAGGGGCTTCCCCCCTGAGGGGCCACTGTTGTGCGAGTGCTGGACAAACGCTCCGCTCGCCAAAGCGGAGTCCTGGCTGTGCGCGGGAGATGCGCTCATTTTGGGGGTGCGCTGTGGACCCTTCCTTGCGTGCCACGAGCCGGCTGCAAAGTTATCTACGCAACTGCTGGAACAGCCGGTGCCTCACCTCGCTGGGGAGGTGATTCAGCTCATCCCTTCCAGCCTCTGAAGGACATTTTAGCGTTTGATGCTTAGTTTTCTTGAAGGCTGTTTTAGCGTTGTTTGGGTCCTTTTACTGTTCGGTAGCCTGTGGAAAAAAATCTCATCGTTTTTTGGGGGGGCTGACAAAACGGGTTACAGCCCTAGTTTGCGTTGTGTTTGAAGAAAATGTACTCTGTCAGGTAACTTTTATGTGTTCTGTGTACGTACGTAATTCCTGTCGTAGCTCAGCCAGAGGGAGAGGGGTTTGGTTGTGCCTCCAAACTTGGGACAGTTCCGTTGTCTCACCTGACGTTCAATAACGTAGTGCACACAGGAGATCCCCGTATCTGCAAAAAACTTTCCTCGTGTGCCAGTCTAAGGTAGTGAAGAGAAGATTGATGAAGGTCATCTGTTATGATGATGGGATGACTCCTTGCTTGAAAATAAAACGGTATTTTTCACCTTTTGCAGCTGGCAGAGTACTCCAATCATTGGAGCCTGCTGACAGTGGGCTTTTGTTACCTTTTGTGGCTCTATTTCAAGTAGTTCTCAGACCCACAAAGTTGTAACCAGTGCCTTGAGCTCAGTAGGACCCTGGACTGAGCTGTCCCCCTCGGTTCTTCAGTTTCCCACTCCCTGGGGTTGTTACTGTTTTGTGTTGTGCTGTAGCGTGGAGGTCTTGGCTCTGGACTGGAGTCCCATTCTGCAGATGTAGTAGATCATTCCTGCCTCCCAAATCCGCAGGTACATTGGGAGGTTGCGTGGGGATATGGAAACCCCACAGGAGCCCACAGTGCTCTTGGCGGGTGATGGAAGTGATGAGAGCAGGCACAGTGTGTCAGTGAGTGTGTGGGTAACTCAGGGACCACCGTGGTGGCCATGGGGCTACCTGGGACAGCTGAAACCTCTGCCAGCTTTCCCCACCACCATTTCCCCCTAAGTGGCTGTTCAGGCAGCTGAAGAGGATGTCGCTGCTCCCAAGGGACTGTAGTTTTGTGGAGGTGGTACATGAGGTGCAAACTGCTGTCCAGTGCACTGGGCTGCGGAGTGTGGCTCCAGAGCAGGTAAATGTCCTGTTCTGCCGTCCGGGGTGACACGTGTGACGTGGGGCTGGGGGTAAGTGGGGGCTCCTCCGCCCAACTATCCACTGGCTCTGACAGGCTCCGCCCGTGCCTCCCTGTCCCCAGGCTCTTTTGCCTGGTGGCACCAAGCCCGAGGAGGGTTTTGGCAGCCTTTCCCACGCTGCTGCTCCAGGCACGCTCCCTGAGCACCTCTTGGGCTTTGGGTTCTGAGCTTTAGGGCAGGAAAGGTCTTTCCCCTTTGTGTAGATGTCAAGCCTAGTAAAACGGGGTCCTGCACTCAATCTGGGAAAGAGCCTCTACCAAAAAACAAAATAAACAAAAGAGCATAACAGAAATAAGTGTTAAAAGAGTGTTTCCCAACTTAGTGTGCTTCTCTGTTACAGTACAGTTTGGGACAGCTCGGTTATTGAATGAAGGGCTCTCTTTTCATCTCAGAGGACCAAACACTCCTCATGTTCGGGTGGGGGTCCCTTCACAGCACCCATATGCAGAGGAGGGTTGGCAGAGGCGCACAGCTGCCCACAGCCAGCAGGGACACCAGCCTGGGTGTGAAAGGAGCTGTCAGTGGGACTCACGGTGCAGCAGTGCGGGGTTTGCAGCGGGGCTGGGAGGGCAGTGGGGCTGGGAGGGCAGCAGCGCAGGGTTTGCAGCAGGCTGGGATGGCAGCAGGGCTGGGATGGCAGCAGTGCGGGGTTTGCAGTGGGCTGGGAGGGCAGCGGGGCTGGGATGGCAGCGGGGCTGGGATGGCAGCAGGGCTGGGATGGCAGCAGTGTGGGATGGCAGCAGGGCTGGGATGGCAGCGGGGCTGGGATGGCAGCAGGGCTGGGATGGCAGTGGGGCTGGGATGGCAGCAGTGTGGGATGGCAGCAGGCTGGGATGGCAGCGGGGCTGGGATGGCAGCAGTGTGGGATGGCAGCAGGGCTGGGATGGCAGCAGGGCTGGGATGGCAGCAGTGTGGGATGGCAGCAGGGCTGGGATGGCAGCAGTGTGGGATGGCAGCAGGGCTGGGATGGCAGCAGTGTGGGATGGCAGCAGGGCTGGGATGGCAGCAGTGTGGGATGGCAGCGGGGCCAGAGGAACGCTGGCGCCTCGCAGCCGCCCAGCCCTGAGCTCGCCCCGCGTCCTGCAGGGCTGGGACAGGGGGCTGCCCTGGACATCCCTGCTGGCCCTGGATGTCCATCCCTGTTAGTTGTAAGTCTGGGGAGAAATAGCGCTTTAAAATTTTTTTTTTAGGGGGATCTTCGGTTTTGTGAGGGTAACTGTTCTTATTTTCATGGGACATTGACAAAGCACTTTCTAATTGAGATGTCTCTCAAACTCATTTTTCCATCTAACTTTGTAAATATTCTTTTTCTGTAGACTCAGAAGTTATAGTCCATTCCTCTTTCATGTTCTCATCTATGTTATGTCTGAGCGGTTTCCGTGTTACTTTATTCTCTTTCTTCGTTTGTTGGTAAACAGATATAAAATTTACATCCTGTACTGTGCCATGGTATTTTTTCCAAGTCTTTTTGGCTACTACTTTTTGTTACTTTTTTTATACTGAGTGCATTTAAAATGTGAGCCTTTTTATTCCTTATTTGCCCTGAAAGTCTCTAGTTTAAACTGGACATTTTTGAAGTTTAAAAGATACAAGGATGTCCCACAGATGTAGACTGATCCAGTCCTTAAAATCATTTGAGATCATAGCTTTCTATAAATATCTGACATCAGCAGACACTTTGAAGACTTACAGAGCTCATTTTTCTGTAAATACAAAATAGTAACTAAAACCAAAGAGAACATTAAAAAAATTACAAAATATAAATATGAAGGAATGTTTATCAGCTTGGGGTGCTTTTAAAGATGTTTTCTAGAAAATGTTATAAATGTATTTCTTTCTTTCAAAAACAGATTAGAAAGAGGATTCAATATATGCAGGAATGTAGTAATACATTATTTGGCATTTTGTGCTTTTTAAAGCCTCTGGGTACCCTGAGAGTAATTAGGAGGAGATTTTTAATAAATAAACATTGTGCGACCATAAAAGGAATCAAGCACTTGAAGGTCAAAGAACAGAATTTTCATAAGTCGATAAAACAAATTAGTGGGTTTCAAGGCTGGTTAGTATATTCTTTCTTTAGATTGCTGTGTATTTGTATACCAGCATTGCACAGAGCAACCTACAGAGCTTCTTGCCAGGAAGTTTTGGCTGAATTTGTTTACATTACATATCTTGAACAGGAAAGGACAGATATTAAATTGACTAGATTTCTCTAAGTCAGTATGAAAATACCTTGAAAAGTAATGTTGTTACAGACTGTTCCTTTTTTTGGGCTCCCATTTAATGTCATAATCATTCCTTTGCATTTTTAAAGAGACCATGACAGGGTAAAACAAAATAGTTGGGTCAGGCAGTGTGATGGTACTGCACAATAACCTTGTCCTGAACACAGGAAATGAACAAAAGTGAGGGCAATTATTAAAAAAAAACAATGCAAAATCAACAAAACCGAGAACAGCTTCCCCCACCCTGTCCAAACCCAGCTGTCTTAGTTTTTTAAAGCATGGAGATCTATGCTGAAACATGGTTAGTTGATTTGCTCCAGAAGATAGGGAATTGCTGAATTTAAGTAATTTGAATAAAAAAGCCATAATTTCAAGTTAGAGGGTTTCAGCCTTGTGTGGTAAAACTGAATTACTCTGATGGCAGGGAAGGGATCCCCGTGGAAGCATTGCAGTGCAGTTGTCTGCCGCTTAGATGCTTTTCCTCTCAGAGATCATTTTCCAAACAGATTCCTCCATCGCAGACCAGTTTGACCCACTTTCAACGTTGTAAACAGAGATCAGAACTGGAGCGGGAATTTTCCTTGTCATATGAGGCTTCGCGCTCCATTAAGTTTTGTTTGTACTTTTTATTTTTGGTCAGCTGTTCGACAGGGAGCGTCGTTTTGAGGACGGCCCTGTTCTTTTTTTGGGGAGAACGCAGAAGGCGCATCGGGCAATGCGATGCCGCGGCCATTTGACAGCCCGCGGTGCCCCGGCTCGGCCCGGGCTGCTGGAGGGCTCGGCCGCGGCTGGTTCGGGGCTCGGAGCGAGCGGGGTGCGCGGCCGGGCCCCTGTGTCCGATGGAGCATCCCCAGGCGGTGCAGCGGGCATGGGATTGAGCAGGGCAGGAGCTGCTCTGCTGCGCGGGGGAGGCTGAGCCCACACAGCCGCTTCCTCCGGCTGCTCCCGCCGCGCCGAGGTGGGAGACGGGCGGCACGGCCCCGGGAAAACGCACGCAGCTCTCCCTCCTGCTGGATGAGACCTGGTGCACGGCCGAAAGGAAACGGCATCCCCATTCCCTGTGGGGGATTGGGTACCGGCGTTGACATTAATTTGGTTATTAATTGGGGTAGCACCAGAGCTGATGGCAGCAAAGATTAAGATCTTTGTACAAATACATCATACATCTGTATGATTCTCTTTTTAATGACAGAGGTCTTTGGCTAAATGAGGCATTCTGAATTGTGATTTAGGAATAAATTAACCCTTTGTGATTCACAAGGCAAATGAATTGTTGTGTATGAGCACAGGCACTGAGGGTTTGGGCTGCCACATGTGGCAGCCATGTCACCAGCCTTGTCCCCATGATGAGCATGTGCCCCTAGGCTCGGGCAAAGGGAGATTTATGCTCACTTATCTCTCATTTCACTCATAAATATCAGGGCTAAGTATACTTCTCTCCTGTTGTGACAAGGTGTGACCTGAACATGATATTTCTCGTGTTGCGAAGGAAGAAGAAAGGAAAGGTGTTTTGGACCCAGAGTTAATAACAGATGACGATTTTTGTAGCCCAGTATATTTGCAAAGGTATATTCGCTGGTTGAGAGCTGAATGTGGAGCCCAGACAGAGCTTGAGAACATCCCAGCAGCAGTGCAGACATTACTCCTAAGGTGGAAATTTCCAGGTGCTATTTGGCCCAGGGCAACCAACATTTTGGAAGTTCTTCTGGCAGGATGTTGTCACCCTGAAGCCTTGGTGAGGCTGTTTGGGTCTGCCTGGCTGACCCCAAAGGCTGTTCTGCCTTTGCTCACTGAAATCTGTTGGGAAGGTATTGTGGTGGCTGTGTGCAGCAGCAGCAGCAGGGCATCACAGGACAGGAAGCAAAATCTGCATTTCAATGTGCATATGCTCCCTTCCTTCAGCAAGATCCTCCCAGGGAGATTTTTGTGCTTCTGGCAAGAATAATCCGTGCTGGACAGGTGTGCCTGCCATGGCTGCGTGCTCGGGGAACGCTGGTGTGTGTATGAGCACTGCTGCTGCTCCAGGGGGGAAGCACTGCAAGGACGAGAGCCTGGGGAAAAGTTATCCCAAACAAAGTCATTGAAGTGCCTTTTTCCTGAATACATGCTGTTCTCATCAGGGATACTGTGAGTGAGCTTTGTAGGATTCTTTGGTCCTGTTACAGACCTGTCATTGGCCGTGCTACTTCTACTGCCTTGTGAGAGCAGGGATGCAGGAATGCTTTGAAGGAGAATGCCCTTGCTTTTTCTGTCTGTGTACTGGCTCTGGAATTCTGGCAACTGGGATATTATCCAAAGAAATATTGTCTGCCTGTGCTCATTGAGGAAGCAGAGGACTTGTATCTATGTGCACTGCTTTTTTCCTTGAAAACCAGATTCTGTCAGTGCATAAAGATCTGGACTGAGTTAAATATGGGTGTGCCAGATCCTGAGAAGAGGGGGCAATTAAGGAAACTGTTGGCAATTAAATTGTTTTTTGGAAAAATACATGGAAAAATAATGTAGTTCTGCTGCTCTTACTCTCATTAATGCCTGTTCCACAGTTTTTATATGCTTTCTTTCTATGCCTGTACATAATATGGACAAGGAAAATGTTAGCCCTCAGGTGCCCTACTGCTACCCAGGCTATCCTCCAAAAGCTCTGTGTGTGTGGAGAAAAGGAAGCACTGTGGGGATGCCACCAGCATGCTCCCCTCTGGTTACACTGCATGCTAGTGGCTGGTGGCACCACACTGTTTAAGGTTGTAATTCCAGCCTTAGAAAACTGGAAGTCTGGCTTTAAAGTTGAAGTTTGCAGACTAGGTAGGTATGTAAGGGCTTTTATACATACACACACATATATATTTATATATATTATATATAGTATGCATATATATTATTAAAATCTGGCTATCAATCACTGAGGGGAATTCAATATAGATCTTCCTTAAATAAAAATTTAAATAATTTGTTATTCAGCAGCTGTGATTTGAAGGGCTGTAACTTTAAAACCTTTGAAGCATGACAGGGCTTGCAAAAATACTGTGAGCTGGCATCAAGGAAGCAGTGTCTTACACTTTGGCTGGCTGAGCTTTACTCCCTGATCCTCAGCCAGAGTGACACTTCTGCTCTCTCCCTCATTTTGCTGCCTAGAGCAAAGCCATTTTCTCTCCACATCTCTCAGTATGATGTGGTTGCTTCCATTACCCACCACCAGTCACAGAACCATAAAATGGATTGAGTTGGAAGGGACCTTAAAGATCATCTAGTTCCAACAGCCCTGCCATGGGACACCTTCTCCCTTCCTCCACTGGACCAGGTTGCTCAAAACCCCATCCAGCCTGGCCTTGAACACTTCCAGGGATGAGGCACCCATGACTCACCTGGGCAGCTGTTTCAGTGCCTCAGCACTGTAATTGCGGTGGGGAGTTGAGCAGGGGTGGCCAGCTTCACCTGCAGGAGGTTTCCTTGGTGCCATTCCTCATCACGGATCACTGACACTCTGTGGGCAGAGCCCCCTGTCCCCTCTTGGCCAATGAAACACTCCTTGGGTCTAAGTGCATTTAATACAGGTCTCCATTTTCCTGCTCTGCAGTGAGTGCTATTGGATGATGTTGGCAGCTTGCCCAGAAGAGAATCCATCCCTTGTAGGGCTTTGGTAGTCCTATGGAATATTTTCATGGGGTGGGGGGAGGGGGAAAGCAGTAAAAATCATATACCCCCACTGGTGCAGCTGTGCTGTCAGAGAAGTGGTTTTGTTGGCTTTGTTAATGTCACTGGGGGAAGTGGTACTGTTAGACTGGCAGAGGAATTCCCTCTCTGGCATATGTTACATCCACACTGAGGAGCTTTGCCAGCATATCTAGCAGCAGAGCTCTCCCAGTGTAAACAAACGCTGAGTGATTGGACTCCTGAAGCCTGAGCTTGCGCTGCATCAGACAGCGATGCTCCACAGCAAACACTGCAGGCTATATGTGACAAGGGGGGCAAAACCCTTCCCCACCTGCCTTCCTTCACAGGGGAATCTTTGGCTCAGCTCCTGCCAAGCCCACACCTGGAGCTGCGCTTCAGCAGGCTTTTTTCATGCACTGACTTCAGGGAAATACACATCTTCCTGTGGACACTTAACGCTGGCACCCCTGGAGCTCTGCAGCCTGAGGCTGAGGATGCTGCTTGGGATTGGGGTCAGTTGCATGCTAGTTGATTTCCTCTTTTTCTTTGAAATAGCAAGAAAATAAGCAAAAGTACAGGAATTAGGAATATTAGTTCTTAGCTTTTAGGAAGGAAGGGAAAGCAGATTACAGCTGCAGCTGCAGCCAGGCTCTCTTATGTATACGTATCACATCCTTCAGGCACACTCCCGTGCATGTGCTCTGGTAGGACTCTTGCCTAGCTCAGGCCACAGCAGAGGGGCCTTCAAGGCTCCTAATAGCAGTTGCAAAGGCAGCTTGTAAGTTTTATGTGCATGGCATTCTCATTTTCTTAATGCTGTGCCAACCTATGTTTGCTGTCTGAAATATAAAAATTAGATGGAAACTTGAGACAGCAAAAGTACCATACGGACTGCCCTGGTGCCCTTAGACTACAGGATTTGTACCTTAGGGCTGGGTTAAAACCTTCTTCATGGAAGTCAGTTTATAGACTTCCACAAAATCACAGAATCAATCATGTTGGAAAAGACCTCTGAGATCACTGAGTCTTTGAGGGAACACCACCTTATTAAGTTGACCTTGGCACTAAGTACTCTATCCAGTCTTTCCTTAAACACCTCTAGGGAAGGTGACTCCACCACCTCCCTGGGCAGCCCATGCCAATGTTTAGTCACCCATTCTGTGAAGAAAAGCCTCCTAGTGTCCAACCTGAACCTTCCCTGATGCAACTTGAGTCTATGTATGTTGATGGGAATTTAATCAGGGTCTAAGGGAAGTGGCAAAAGTACTTTACTTCTACTGCAAGGAAAAAAAAGTACTGTTTTCCTGAATATTGTTTAATTCAGGTACATATCTGAAAAGATGAACTCAAACAGCTGAACCAGTTTTACAGAGTCATTTTTGGAGGGCAGATTAATGGAAAAAAGCAGCTCTAATTTTTGCATAAGGTACCATTTATAAAGACTGTCACAAGGCCTGACTGCCATTTTAACCAAACTACACATTTCATTTGCAAACTTAGCTGAACTTACATTTTGAGGGCTATCACACTGAAGAACTGAAGCAGCTAAAGCAGAACATTTGTGTGTTTGAATGTAGGTCACTGTTAATGATGGCTAGTCAGGCAGAGGAGCATTTCTGAATGTGTGCAGAGGAAAAAAAATCAGAAAAGTTGGAGGAGTCTTCAGCCAACTAAAAGTGCTCCTGGTTTCAGATAGCATAGCAAAGTGGAGGTTGAGGGAGCACAGAGTGGTGGCTGAGGAGTTGATGTGGCCTGTTGGGCAGTAAAGAAGAGGTGGTGGTTACGTTTGTGTGGCTAAATGTGGGATTGGATTTGCTGGTTTGGAAGGTGGTGGTGTGTGGTCTGAGGTGGGAGAGATGGAAAGATGGAGTACAGGGAGTGGTGTGGGGATGTAGGATGTAAAGCAGAGGAGTGTCAGATGTGGGGCTAGTCATGCTGGTGGCTTTGGAGTGAGGTGATGGGACCTAAGAGCTCCTTCTGTGGCTGTCACCAGTAATGGTGTCCAAGGGCAAGAGGTTCGGGAACCTTTATGCTCTATTGTTAATAAAAAATGGACACTAACCACTTTTCAGAGAGTTCTTCCAAATGACACTCCAAGCACTCTTGTAAGTCTAGGAGATGACTGGAGCTTGGGACACTAAGTAGATTCCTACTTTTACCTTCTGCTGTGTCTTGATTAACTTGGTGTCTGGGTGTCCTTTTCAGCAAATAAGAATTTTAGAGCATATCATAAGGCACTTCCCTTCCTCTTTGTATTGTATGCAGGGTCTAGGTGAGTTGTGGAAAGGTAAAATTTCAGCACATAAAAAAATTTTAGTGCATGACCTGTAGGAGCTTCAGTCTTTTGCTGGACCTAGCTCTTACTATCTATGTGTCTGTCTATCTGACTACTTGCTGTGCTTTCAGAGCATAGGTTCCCTCAAGCCAAAATACAGGTGTGTAGTCCATGCTGGCTGCTGTGCAGGTTATTATTGAAAAGTTTGTGGGTTGCAGGTTTTTTTTTTTTGTAGGATGGGAAAAGTCAGTGCTAAAGAGCTACAGTACTGCAGAAACTGTATCATGCTAAGGTCTGGGTCTGTCATGACACCTGATTTTAAACAGAGCTGCACTTTGTTGACAATCCTGATCTGTGTTTTTAGTTTAGCTATAGCATCCTGCTAATGTGCCATCAGTAAGATGTGCAGTTCTTTAAGTGATTTGGCGCAAGTGCAGAGTGCTCCTTACTGGAGATGCGGAAGATGCGATCCTTAGAAGTGCAGCTGTGCCTCCTGCTGTCCTGGGAGGAGCAGGGGACTCCCATCTGCAGTCCTGTCAGCCCAGCTGCTCACTGACTGTGCAGGAAGTGCTGCACCTGCCACTGGTCCCCAGCAGTGGATGCTTCCTCGAGAAGCAGAGGATGTCTTTCTGTGTAGCTGTGTAGCCACTCTTTTTTTTCCATTCTACCAATCCCCAGGGAATTTGTGCCTCACAAATTTGTGCCCCACATTGACAGTTTGTGAGGGCCAGTGGTCTGGGACAGAGCAGGACACCCGAATGCCGAAGGGATGGGCCCTGCTGGGCATGGGTGCAGGTGCAGGCGGGAGGCAGCAGCTGGCAGGGAAGGAACCGATGGGAGGTGTTGCACAGTTCATCTCCTGCAGCTTCACCACCCAGGCTGGTGTGAGAATGGCCAGGCTTCCTCCTCATCATGCTTTTAATCTCATTTTTGTCCCCTGAACACAAACCCTGGCAACAAATCCCAGCCTGTAGTGCTTGTGCAGGAGGTGTTTGCCCCATTGGAAGATCAGTTGCCCTTGACCAGTCAAAGGGGTTGGAAGCAAGGGAAACACAGCTGCTGGGGGACTGAATGTGATCAGTAGGAGCCTTTTGTTAGCTTTGCTGCATTGTGCAATTATGGTATTTTTACTGATTAGATTGTGGTAATGCTCTGTGTGTACACGGTGCTCTGAAACATGGAAAGAGAACTGTTCTGTGCTGCGAGGGGAATCTGATATAAAAGGGTCCAGGCAGGATGAAAAGGATAAGGGCTCAGTCTTTGAACTTCAGGCTCAAGCAGCCATACACCTGAACAGGATGTTTTTAAGTGTCTGCTGAATGTGGCTGCTAGTTTGCAGCTAGTTTACATTTCTATTAGTTTCTGCTTTCTAGTTACTGAGATAGGCTTCTTACATAGTAAACCCTGTTGTACTTATTATATGTTGTGCTAGATAAATGATTGATGTAACTTGCAGGTAGGAACTGTGTTCTTACTCACTCTACCTAGTAGATTGCAGTTTCTATATAAAGGCCTTGTACACTTCTCATTCTGTGACCCAGTTTGTCAACTTGTTCAGCAGTGAATGCAAGTAAACAGCTGATTTCCCATATATATAGCTGAAGATGTCCACTACTTTTAATTAATCTCATGTTTACTTGAGAATCAAAGAACTGTGGGTTTGCTTGGTTATTTTTTTAAATTTATTCATTATTATACACATTCCTTGCTTATTTTCTTCATATAATTTCCCTGTCCAAATGAACTAATAGTGGCCTTTTTCATTTTTTCTAAGACCACCCCGTCATACCTTTTCCTGATGCAGCCTCTCTGCATTGCCCTTTTTTATTCACTTGTTATGTTGTTTAAAACCATAGATTTAAACTGATCTAAAGGGATGTAACATTTAGCTAGGTACCACCTATTTGCATTGCACATTGCTCCCCACCTTTTCTGGACAGTGGGAAATGTACTTTGCTCCTTGATAGCTACAGTGCATCACATAAGTGTCCTCATTGAACTAGCTGTGGTTTCTAGCACTGCTCCCCAAGAGATTAAATCTTAATCAGAACCTGTCCCTGAACCACATAGAAGTGGTTTAAACAGTGGCTGCTCTGCATATTACCTTCCTCTCATCTCTTTGGATTCCGCTGTGGCACTCTGGTCCCTAATTAATAATCTGTCATGCCCCTCTGGAATCCCTGTCTTTTCTAATTATTATTAACCTATTTTATTTGTATTACTAGAGCACACAGAGGTTCCAGTTGGACACTGAGGCCTCTTTGTACTAAGAGCTGTGGATACATATAAGAAACAGACAACCCCCATTAATGAACCAATGGTGTTGGTCTATGATAGGAAAAGGATGAAGCAAATACCGGAGAGGAAAATACATAACCTCTTTATTTCACTGGCTTTGTGTACATGCAACCTACTTTTTATTAAGCTAAGCAATTTGGGAATATTGCTTAGCTTAATAAAACTACTTTTATATATCCTTTGTCTCTGTACAGATTAGCTGTCTTTCAGGTGGACTAGGACTTACCTGCCTGTGGTCTGCTTACATGATGTTCTGGTACATTTTGAATAGTCTGTGAGGCTATAAATGTGATCTGTGTGAGAGGTCATGCTCCTGAGCTTCCTGTAACTATAAAGGATATCATGTACCATATGTGTGATTTTATCACAGGCCTGGCCCACATAACTGCGCTTCAACATTCTGTCACAGGGCTGGTTTTGTTCCTCAGGTCCCTTACTGTGTTTCTCAGCTGTCTGTAGGAGAAGGTTACCAAAATCACATTAAGATTTTCCAGGTAAATAATGGATTTGCTTCATTTTATGGGATCATTAATACATTATATTTCTAGCAGAATGCAAATGCAAAGATATTTCTAAATTCTTTACCCATATGCTTCTGTCTTCTCTTGTATAAAAATGCTTGCAGCCACAGAGCTGAGAAAATGTACCCTGCCTCTTTTATCATTCCAAAGTCTTTTCCCTTGTTTTGAAGGAAGAAAAGACATTTCTAAAGATTTACTGTAACTTATTTTATTGTTTTGAGGAAGATGATTTTTAACGGAAAACATGCATTAGAGTGCTGGTGGGGCTAAGGTCTCAGTGGTGTACTTGGCATGTATTTTAAGCTTCTAGACCTGATAGGGAACAATTTGCTGGGTTTGAGTTTTCTTTGTTTGTTGTTTCTTTAATCTTCAATTGAAAATCATGTCTCTCCTTACCCTCTCCCCTTTCTTCCCCATAACCCCCCCCCTTTTTTGGGGCCTCTTTTTTCCAGTTATTATTCAGTCTTTTATGAATTATGTGCAGCCTCTTATGAGCTGGTTGTACATGTCTGGGTTTCTTAGAATTACTGAGTTTAATGTGTTGGAGACTTTGGGACATTTTGTGTTAATGTGGATTACATTATGAGACAAGACATTTACTTCTTTTAAGAGAAACCTGGATTTACTGTGATTTCTTGGGAGACATTATTCATGTTTGAAGAGCAGAATAATGTTAAGGTTTCTCAGAATGAAAAGAGGCCTAGATGAACAAAGAAGAGAAAAAGGAAATGTTGGATACAAAAAAGAGACAATGAGGTAGCACGTGTAAAAGGAGATAAACCCCAGTTATTATGCTAATAGTTTAAGATAAAACAGTTATAAATTGTAATTATATCATTGTTGTGTAAATATTAAGAACAAATAAGAGAGAGCATACTGGGAGCATCAACATGGCAAAAATTCCCAGCATCTTATTCTAACAAGGGATGTTGGCATGATAGCTTTAGATTTCTTACTAGAATTAAGAAATAAATTAATAGAGTAATCAAAAAGTGTTTAAAGGAAGAGACATGAAGGTCATGGTGTTTTCAGGAGGGCTCTCTCACCTCTTGTGTCCTTCAAACTTACTGAATTTATCTTTTGGCCTGTAGTCCTTCCATAGGGCTTCTTTAGGATTCCCTTTATGTTTAAGTGTAGTAAAGGGTTATTAAGCCACAGTGATTTATCATAGTACCAAACAATTTGAGGAGTTTGGAGGGTGTGTGTATGTGTCCTTTCCTTGAGGAAAGGAAGATTCTTCAACTCATATCATTATCAAATTCCTTGTATTACAGACTAGTGGCTTTCATTAAGACTCACCTGAATTTTGTTTAGATAGTGACTTGTGTTTTAAATTTGTTTGTGCCAGGCTCACCCTGTCATGCTGTCACATTTTTGTGGTATCAAAAATTACCTCAGTGGTAATAATTCTGTATCAAAAAGTACCTCTGTGGGTCAGAGGTATCTTTGTGGGAAGGCACTACCTTGGTTTCAGCTTGACAGAATGTTTGGAGTCAACCTTACGTGAAGTTCCCAGTGCTATGCAGGTGGATGGTGCTGTGAGTTTATGTAACCTTGGCACACATGCGTGTAACAAAACCTCCTGTGAGTGTAAGGCATGATCAAAGGCCGTGACACTGTGTGTTGCAACACCTCTGTTTCCAGCGGCTTGCCAGTGCACTTCTGTGCTGGGCTTCCCCCTTCTGACAGAGCCAGGTGTCCAGTTTGGGCAATGATTTGTTTGCTAAACTACTTCACAAAAATCAATGAACGTATTGTGAAACGACGCTTATGTGCACACAGAATTTAGTCAAGCTGCGGTAGGTTAAGCCACGTCCCTGAAACTCTTGGGGCAGGCTGCTTTTCCATGGAAGGGCTACACTTTGCTTTTGGGGTCTGCAGAGGTTGAGCTGAAGGCACCGTGAGTGCGGCTGCAGAGAGCAGACGGCTGCCTTGCCAAAAACTGTCATAGATTCAGTCAAGGTTTTCCTCTATGTGAAGCTGTTTTTCCTCCGGGGTGAGAAGGGGCTGTTTAACAAACCACAGATAAAGGTCGTTAACATCAGACCCTGGAATTGGTAAATTATTAACTCCGGGCGCTGGTATTTCCCGCGGAGGTCTTCGGAGCATTTCTGATATATTTCCCTTTAGCAAACCGATACCCAAGGGTGGACCGGAGCCACAACGAGGGCACCGACGGCGGCACCGGCCACCCGCGGCGTGCGCGTTGTGCCCCGGGCGCGGTCACTGCCTGTCCCGAGCAGGGGCTGTCCCCGGCTGCCCGCTGGGCGCTCGCCCTGCAGCCAAACCCATCACGGCACTGGGCTCTGTGCAGCAGCAATTTGAAAAATTCAGGAGCGCGGCGAGGCCCAGGGCCGCTCCCGCCCGCAGCCGGGGCGGGGCGGGGCTGGGCTGGGCTGGGCAGGGCCGAGCGGGGCCGCGCCTCCTTCCTCCCTCCCTTCCTCCCTTCGCCCGCCCCGCCGGGGCAGAGCCACCCGCGACCGCGCCTGGCCGGGGCACCCCTGCCCGCGCTCCTGCCCGCCGCCCCCCGCCCTCGCACGCCATTTCCTGTGCTCCGTGTTTACTTCCCGGTTCACAGCCTCCAGTGGGAGCGATCGGCGCCGCTGCCTGCGGAGGGAGCGGGAGGTGAGGGGAGCGGCGGGTGGGGGACGCCGCTCCGGTGCGGCGCGGTCCCGTCTCCTCCCCGCGCTGAGCCGCCCGCCTCTTGTCTTGCAGGTGTACCCGGAGCCGCGGACGGAGGGCGAGTGCCTGAGCAACATCCGCGAGTTCCTGCGGGGCTGCGGTGCTTCCCTGCGCCTGGAGGTGAGTCGGGGCTGGGGGCGCCCGGCTCGGTCCCGGGGGCGGGGGGTTTCTCGCCCTCCCTTTGTGCCCGGGGACGCGGCTGACAAGATGGTGGCGGCCGCCCCTCCCCTGGCTGCGGGCCCGGGGGGCTGCGGGGAAGTCGGGGCTGCCGGGGCGCTGCCCGATGCGGCGCGGTGGCGGCCGCGCCCCGGCAGGGACCGCGTGGAAGGAACGCTCGGGGAAGGGAAGGGAAGGGGCGCCCGTGGAGGGAAGGGAAGGGAAGGGCCGCCCGTGGAAGGGCCGCGCCGCTGCTCGGGCAGGGCGCGCCCCGTCCCTGTGTCACTGCAGCCACGAGTGCCGGGGCCGGGGTTTGCCTGGCCCCGGGGCGCTTAAAACCACTGCTGCTCCGTCCGAGTGAATTCTCGGTATGTATACATTGTGTCCGCTTTATTCGTGGAATCGCTGTGGAAGCGCAGCGGTCGGCTTAGAGAAATAAAGTTGCCTACAACCGAGCGAAATGCTAATTGAAGAAAATGGCAGGTGCTGTTTCTTCTATTTAAATTTGCGTTACATAAAAGCCCTGCAAACTGCCATCTTTTCCGAACGTGTGTTAGCAGGGTTGCAAATTAGGTTCTCGAATATTGCTGGTATATTTAGCTATAGCAAGTACATACTGCTGTCGAGTTTACTTGATGTTGGCGTGTGGGAAGAAACTGATGAGATTAAAAACAGGTTTCAGCTTCTCTGCGTTGGGAAGTGAGAGATATTGTCATTTCAGTTCTTGGAGACATTCTTTTTGGGTGGAAAAATTGGTTTCTTGTGCTTCTGGACTTAAATTAATGTAGTGTTGCCTTAATTAATTTGCAGGGTCTTATGGTACCTCTGGTCTTGCCTGTGATTTTGCCAGGCAGTAACTGAATGTCATTAAAAAAAGCCTCTGATTGCCTTCCTGAGGCCTCTAAACAGTGAAGTATCATTAGTGAAATAAATGATACTTGCAGGACTTGCCCTTTATCTTAGGTTCCCTCATGGATAAAGATGGAAATTAAGACTGCTTTTAGCACTCCTCTTGTGAGTAAGCCCTTAGATTTTTACCTTCCTTCCCTTCTCCTCGCCAAATACATAGAAAATCCCTTAGGATTTCTTGGGAGTAAAACCAAATTAAGTTCTGAAATACTCAGAAACCAGGTTTTGGGGTTAACAGTGCATGATGTCAAGCATTCTTTTTGCTTTGGAGCAGTTGTCATGCCCATTTGTCTTTTCTAGGGCCACATTGAGCTTTTCATGCTTTGAACATTCATGGGTGTGAGCAGATCCGAACTTCAGGTGGTAGATATTCATGAACTGGGGAGGACGTACTTCTGATCTCAATGCAGAAATAAATTGAGTGTTGTAAATGTTAAAGAGGGGGAAAATGGCATTAATATAGTCTCCTCTCCTTTACTAATTTCCTTTATCAGGTCTCTCGAAGCTTGAAGCCATTGCGATTGTGACAGGCTGGGAATAGTTACAGTGTTGCAGTTTTGCCTCTTCTAGTTGCAAAAAGCTTTTGTCAGCTCTTTTCCTTGGGGTGCCGAGAAAATGAAGAAAAATGATTGAAAGAAAAGATAATTTTGCTGAGAACCTGAGTATCTTTGGGAATAGTCAAATTGTTAACCTGGCCTCAGGGGCTTCTCAGCAAGAGTGCCGGAAACACCTTTCATATGTGGAGGTAACTGGCAGCAGTGGCTTCCAGCTCAGCATGTTGGAACAGGAATTACTCCCAAGCTACCAGAGAGTTCAGAAGCTGGCAAGAAGGGGCACAAATGCTTGGGCTTGTGGAGCTCTTGTGTGTGTATTTATGGTTTGTACGTTGTCTGTTCCCTGTTGTTTTCTCATTAATTTTTCCAAGCCCCTAACTGTGGCCAAAGATGAGAGCAATGGCAGCCTGGATTCACCCAGGGAGTAGCTGGCAGGGCCTCCTGGCCATCCGCTGCTCGTGGGCTCTTTCCCCTCCCTCTGTTAACAAGGTGTGAGTCAGCCCTGGAGGATCTGAGCCTTCCTCACCGTGGGAACTGGGGAGATGCCACAGCTCCCTGTGCAGGGTCTGTGTAATGCTTCCTGAGCCTCAGCCAGGGGGTAGAGATTGCGTTGAGCACAGAGTGTGAGGAGCATCTCTGCAACCGCTTTAGGGGATATTGTCAGAGAGGGCAGATGAGCTAACAAGGAGTTAGTGGTGAGTACAAATATTTGACAAAGGGTTAGATGTCTATCTGGTATCTTAAATACTAGAAACATTTGGACAATATGGGTATCAGAGGAAGCTCTAGGGTGGTGTGGGGAGATGTGACATTATTCTGTGCACTAATGTGGTACTTTTCCTAATAAGTATTCCACAATGTGGAGATTTTTGTGACTTATAAGGGTTGTGCTTGAGCCTTACATTGAATGTGAATTATATGTAGTTGGATCAGATGATTTCTCCGTGTGTGATTTTGTGAGCCTGCTGAAAGCGTGGTAGTGGTTTGGTTAGCCCAAGATCAGCATTGCACAAGCACTTTTTGCTCCCAGATCTGAGCTCATCTTGGAAGCAGTGGTGGTGTGTTTTTATGAAGCCATTTTAGAGCTCCTTGCCTTGCTGGAGCTCTGTAGGTCTCCAGTTTAGGGGACTTTGTTACAGCATGATTGAGAATTTGATAAACTGCTGTGGTTAATGGAAAGCTGCACAGCAGTAGATGGCTTCTTAGAGATGCTTTCATCTGCAGATCCCTTTTTTAGAGGATGTGATAACTTTGGTTGCTTTCCTACATGTAAAATAAGGGGCAGAGATGAGAAAATCTGTTGGTTTGGAAAAGTGCTGGTGTCTACAAGTTGTTCTTGTTTTCTTCCTCTTGCTTCCCAGTAAGGTTGGGTTGTTAGAAAGATAATAAAACATTCAGAAAGGGTATTTCAAATTCTAATGAGGAGGATTGCTGTTCCTCAGAGGAAACCAATGGCTCCCTTCCCACACCCCCCAGTATTTTTTGATATTTAAGTTTTCCATAGAAAAGAGAATACTTAATTTGGAGCTTGCAGCAATCTTTGTACAGCAAAGCATAATTCCAGAAATAACCAGAGGAATGTGCTGCAAGTATTGGGTTTTAAAAATTATTTTTAACACAGTTTTCTTGTATGCGGATACAAGGAACTGAGACCCATTAATGAAAAAATGTTCCTAAGACCTCCACCAGGGACTGAATTTCCATATTTTTCCCTTCTGAAAGCCATTAGTGCATCCTTAGAATAATTGTAGTGTTGAGTAGTTAATTCTACTTGGAGCCTTCAGTGCTGTTGCTGAATGCCTGTATAGATGGAGGGGACTGTAGAACAGCCACCTGTGTTGTCAGTTCGCATCTTACTGTGCACCTTTTCCTTAGGCAAATGGGATATTTGTTAGCTACTGTTCTTGCTATTTTTGCTTTAAAGGCTGTTTTCTCACCCAGTTTTCTCTTTGGGTGGGAAGACATTTAACTGTACTCCCTTCTGAGGAGCATGACCTGCTTTTCCAAACAGGGTCCTAGATACTTATTGTACCTGGGGGGCTCAGTTCTAGAAGAATGTGGTGGATATGTATAGGTAAGAAGGAATTCACTGCAGGTATATCTTTCACAGAAATCTTGCAAAGGAGAGAAAAATGAAAAAGTGATGGCTTATTTCTACCTGAGCCCTAGCAAGTTTTGCCATTGTGATTATCTTGTACCTGTGTCATGTTACTCTAGTTTTGTTTTCTTTCAAAGGAGCTTGAGCTTCCCAAATATAATGCTGTCTTTTCTTATTCTATGACCAGAGCTGTTTGACAGCTTGCATTTGCCCTGCAGAAATCACTGTATAGTTCAACAGCAGTGAAGTTTGTTGGGGGAGCAGTTGAATGTAGAATAATAAACAAAAATAGGTTAATGGAAAACCATGTTAGTAACTGCTGTTTAAAGGGCAGAATGTTTGACATATCCTGTGAACAATGCCACAGTCTGTGTGATCAAATTCCATAAGTAGCATCTTGCAGGGGTTTTTTGCTGGCTTTCAGAAAATAAAAGATTAATGCTTGCTTATCTGAATGTTAACAGGTTTCTTAGCTCAAAAATATTTTGTATTTTTGACTTCTTTACTGATGGATGAGATAGCAACTGCTCAATGGAAAAAGGGAAGCCATGGATCTGAGAACCCTTTCTCTACCTGCTAAGAGACCTGCTTGCCTCTAGGATTCAAGGATGGTCATTTTATTACAAAGGCAGCCATGCCAAGCCCAGGAGTTTATTTCTATAATAAACTAACCAAAGAAGAAATGAAGCAAACCTGGCAATCTTACACAGTGTGAGATCCTGTGCTTGTGTATTATAAAATCTCTTGAACAAGAGAGATTTGCCCTTAAGGTTCAGAACACTGCATGCAAATTTGTAAAATAAAATTCATAGCACTCAAGATTTAATCAAGATATACAAATGCCTGTAAATGGCTATAATGGAGCTCCAGCCTTGGGGAAAAGTTTGTGAGGGGTGCCAGTGTCACTCTGTTAGAGCAGGTAATCTTAGGGGAGCAAGGGAACCTGTCTGTCTTCTTCCCTCACACCCACACCTAACACAGCAGTTTATCTGCTAGGTGATGCTTCTTTCCCCTGAGCCTTGTTGCCCACTTCTTTAGATCATTAAGGCTACAATCCTACTGCCAGTGTGGACTTGGAAAGGTATTCTGCCAGTTGACTTTCAAAGACCTATTTGTATAAGGAAGGTGCAGAGCTGTGCTGCTAATGTGGATGGACTTGGCTGACATTCACTTGTTGGTGAATTAGGAATAAATAGGTTTCTAGTACTGAAGGCCTTCATGCCAGTCTTAGGATTATGATACAAAAATTAAATCATCTACATATCCTTTCAGCCCTTGTTCAGACTATGATCTTTATTTTGTCAAGAACAATATTCCTTAGATTTGCTCCTGGGTTTATTCCAACATAATGCCTTTCGCTCCCAGAAGGTGTGCTGCCAAATGCCTTCATGATTCTTAAATGTCATAAATATTTTCCAGAATTTCAGTGTTTTAGAGTTACCATTCTTTGCTTATGGACTGCACATTGTGAAGTTTTATTTCGAGGCAGAGATTTTATTGGTATATTTTTCAAAGGGGAAAAGTTGTACCTTTTAAGATGTGTCTACTGTATTCCTTCCCCCCAACTCCCACTCTGATTTCTACTTGTTCACTAAACTATTCTGAATATATTTTAGATATCGCTTACAGCAAAGTGCCGTGTGTCTCTGCAACTTGTCTTGTACGTCCAGACCTCTGACATGTGACTGCTTCTCTCTCTGTCTCACACCCTTAGTTTCTATCCTTTTTCTCATGTGTAAATATGTGTTTTTAAGACAGGGAGATGCTGTTGCTTGACTTATTTACATTATTTTCATAAGCATGGCTTCTTGTGATACAGGGAATTTTTATGATGGACAGAGTGGCAGGCCTAAGACTGAGACTGTGTTTCGTGTATTTATCAATCCTTTGTATTCCTATGGAAGAGAAGTCTTTGAATACTACTTTAAGGGTGCCTTACAGATAGAATGGTGGAAAAACAGTATTTTTTTTTTCTGATATTAACCCAGTTCCTCATCTTGTATACCATTTGTGCATAATGTCATGCTAGCTGAGAAGGTGACACAGAGGCAGGAACATATGGCATTGGACAGGGAGGAATGGTAGTATCAGAAACTGTTTTACTTAGTAAAACCCAGTCTGAAACACAAACGTGCATGGTAGCTTTTTAAATCCTTACATGATTCCCTTTTCACTTAAACCTTCCTGCTCCTTCTGTGAGAATTAATCTTGTGTGAGCTTGTTGCATCAGCAGTAGCATGATATTGTGCTATCACCTGCTGAATAAAGTGTGTCCAGTGGCTTTCATTAAAGAGAAGAATGAAGCTCCTTATTGGGGTACTGGTTCAAAAGCACCTGATACACGATAATTTGAAAAGACTTAGAAGAAAGCTATCAAGTAACAAAAGTGGATACTTAGAAGAAAGCTATCAAGTAACAAAAGTGGATTACAAGAGTGTCTTTGTAATGAATAATGTAACAAATAGTGCTAGTATTTTTGAATGTGCTAGTATGTTTGTTTTGTTGGTTTTTTTTTTTTTGGTTTTTTTTTGCTGCTTGAGGTCTATGTTCAGTATTTTCAAGGTAAAAAGATAATTTAAAAATTTTGAATTAGACCATGAATATTTTAATTCCTGCCAGTTCTTTTGTATTGCCTGATTTGTGGTACTGTGAACACAAACATATAAGACAGCGTGCATATAGAGACTGGCACAAAGGATCTATCATGGGTGCAGATTCCTTTCTTTGCTGCATGAAACAAATGTGAGAGAGAGTCTAATGTGTCAGAATACATCCAAAATGTTTCTGACATGTCTTGGTGGTCAGCACGTACAAGGCAAGTTGCAGTGACACAGTAAATATTAACTAGTCCTCCTAGATTAGGCTGGGATTGAGTTAATTTCATTCCTAGAAGCTGATATAGTGCTGAATTTTGGATTTAGAATGAGAATAATGTTAGTAACTCACTGTTTTGTTGTTTCTGAGCAGTGCTTACAGTAAAGCAAGGACTGTTTAGATTTTTGTGCTGTCCTGCCGGGGAGGAGATTGGTGGACAGGAGGTTGGAAGGGGACCCAGCCAGGACAGCTGATCCCAGCTGACCAGAGGGACATCCCACACTGTGTGGTGTCATGCCCAGCACTCAGACTGGGAGGGGGTCACTGGGGGGTGTCCACCTGCTGTTCCTGACCTCTGGCTGGGCCCTGGTCAACAGGTGCTTGTGCATCACATTTTTTCTGTAGTCCCTTATCATTGTTATTTTCTCTTCCTTTTCTGCCATATTAAACTGCTTTTATCATAACCTATGAATTTAACCTTTCTTTCCAATTCTGTCCCCTATCCCATTTGTTGGGGGGTGGGCTGGGGATGAGTGAGTGAATTGGCTCAGTGCTGTTTAGCTGCTTGCCCGGCCAAACCACAGCACTGGGGTAGATCTGTTCAGAGCAGTTTTGCAAATGAGTTGCTATGTGCTTTGGGAGAGGCTTCTGTGTAACTGCTTCATTTGTGGTGTTTCTTTGGATCTTGAGAATAAAATGAACCTTCATCTAGCAATTAAAATGTATTGCACTATTAATAGAGAATGCACAGAAGACTTCAGTGTTATGCTCAAATATAGCAGACTGTTTTCACAAGAGGATTTGATTGCTTCTTTGATAGGAGTTAATCATCTGAGGGAAGGTGTGGTAACTAGGAAAGTTGGGAGAAAAGGGTGGGTAGAGAGAGTTGGAGGGTTTTGAGCAGAGTCCTTAAGGCTTAAGAAGGGAGAAGAGTGTGCTTCATGATTTATAGGCTGTTCTCCTGATGTGTCAGAGGAGTTCTTGCCCTCTGATTTCTTTAGCCCTGTTGTGCTCTCCTTTGTTGTGAAGCACAGTGAGGAGGGGCTCATCTGCTGGTTTTCTGAAGGGTGGGAGCTGTGGGAAGGGGGGCCCTTCTGATTAGCCCTGAGCAGGGAGCAAGCAGTGCGGAGGTGGTGGGGATGCCGGGTGTGAAGGCGGCTCTTGGGAGGAGAGCAGGTGAGCTGCTCTGTCCCTCTCAGCAAGGAAACAGCAGGGACAGTAGGAGATGGCATTGGGACAGTGTGGCACCTGCTGTGCTCAGCAGAGAAGTGCATTTCAGAAGTCAAGTCTTGTTCCTGTCAGGACCTGCCTGCCTTTTTACTTCCCAGAGGATGGCTATGGTCTTGTTAGTTGCTGTTGTGGTTTTTATGAGAGCCTTGTGAGGTTGGACTTAGAAGGTCTCAGACTCCCTCCCTACACATATACTTTTTATCTTGAATAGTTTTTAGGAGATTTTTTTAGCTGGCAAGCATACTAAAAATAGACATGTAGATAAATCTTGCACTGTACAACTACAATTGTGTATACTGAGCACAGCTACATTGTCATTAGCAGTCAGATTATTTCCCAAGCATGTGTGTGATAGAGGAAAACAAAAAAGAATACAAAATAGGTTATAGTTGGTGGTGTATTGTGTGAAGAAATCTTGGGTACCTGCAGACCTTAATGACATAAAATGTTTTCTTAATGTACGCATTTGGAGTAAGAAGGTCCTCAGAGCTGAAGTGCATCCTGCAGTGTGTGAGATGGCAGTGCTCAGTCTCTTCAGGAACCTGGAAAACTTTCTCCTCTTGTGACAATGACTATATTGCATCATTTTGGCAAGGGAGGAATTCTGGCAGAGCAGTTGCTTTGAACCTTACCTCAGATGAGGACTGTGCAGAAGAGTCCATCCTGCTGCTTTTGTTTGTCGTCATCTCGCCAGAATCTTTTCATTTTTCTTTGAACTTAAGAGTTGACATAAATCACTTCAGTTATCTGTAAATTGTGGAGTAGCAAATCTAGGTGTTTTGTGAGTTGCTCTGATTTCTTAAGTGCTTCCAGCTTTGCAACTGTTCCTGACTTCTGCTTGCATGTAAATATTCTGGCATTTGTGGGAAAGGTGATGTGCATTCTGCAGTGGAGAGTAGTTTTGTAGCTTGATTTTGTAGTTTGAGTAGCTTGATTTTGAAAGATGGTGTTGAGGAGAGGGGAAAAGCACCTTGCTCTAATTAAAAGGAAGAGAAATATTAGAATATGGTGATTTCTCCATTTCCTTTAGGGGAGTTATCTTATTGTGCTCAGCTGAATACCCAAATGACTCTAGCACTTGCATGTTTCAGCTTGAGCCCTCTATTTCTCTCTAGTTAACTGTGTTTAGATGTTTCATCAGATACTGGGTTGGTCCTATCAGTATTACTGAGAGCTGCAGTTTGTGTGAAGAGCAGCATGGTTTTTTGACACTTCTAGCTTTTCCCAGGTCTTTTTGTTTTTCAGGAAATACTGAAAAACTCTAGGTCTTGGGGAAAATTGTACTGCTGAAAACCTCAAACTCTTTTTACTGAAAAAGCGCTGCCTTGAGCTGTGTGCCTCTTACTCTTCCTCTGGGATGAAGCCAGCAGGATGCAGCTGGTTGGATAGCCCAGGGGCAGGTGAGGAGGGAGATTCAGCTGTGTGGGAAATGATGTGGTGTTTTCAGTAGGTGGCAGTCCTTCTCTGAGTCAGTCCAGGGCCAGTGGCGAGCCTGGTGACAGGGAGAGGCAGGCACAGAGGGAATAAGAGGGAGCAAAGTTTTCCTGTCAGTGCCATCTTGTGGGCCAAGTGTAGATGCACGGGCCTGAGCACTGGTGCCTTGGAAAGAAGAGGGGTTTTCCTTGTGGTGCAGGGCTTCTGCTTGAGTGCTGTCCGGAGGTGGCTCTGCCCTGCTGGCAGCTTTGCTGGGAGCCTGTGTGTGTCTTTACTTTTGGGGCCAACAGGGAGAAGGTGAAGCATTCTTGGGGTACCCTTTGCTTTCTGCAGCCCTGGGCTGGAGGTTCATGTTTAGCAGATGAAACCCTGATTAATTCTTTTTTCTCAAACTTCAGCTGAAGTCATAGACTTCTTCCAGTTTTTTGACTGTTGTTGGCCACACTTCTTTGAATGGAGTGTTTAGGAACTGTTAAGTAGCAGTTGCTTTTGAGTCCAGTTTACAAATAAAACGTTAAATACTGAGCCAAGCTCCTTTGATACCAATCCTCAATGCTGCTTCCTTCAGCAGCCCTGTGAAAGGTAGTGGTGCAGCTGCCTTAGGCTGTGAAATGATAAAGGAAAAACTAGAGGTGAGCGAACCCAAAAACAAATACGTGCTATTACTAGCTGATGTAAGGGCATCTTCACAGATCCTCTCCTGCTGGTGCTGAGTGATTTTTTTTAATATCTAGATTTAAAAATATTCCCATGCTCTCCACTCTTATTTTCCATCCTCTACCATGGCATGTTTTTCTTGAGGAGGATAGAAGACTTATCAGAGAGAGGCTTAGTGATGTTTAGTGAGAATATGGTGATAATGTGCTTAATAATTTTTGCCAGATATATTCTTGTTAAATAACTTGCAGAATTCCTGCCTGATCAAGTCTTTTCCATGTGATGTCCACTCTTGCTTCACAGCAATCCCTAGGCTGTTTTGCATGATGTTTTTAGGAGACTGTTGGCTGGAAGTATCAGCAAAAGCAGTTCTCCTAGGCAAGTACAGCTGAAAACTGAACCGCTGCCCTAGCTTTAATTAAATTATCTCTTGTTTCCTCCCCCTCCCCCCTTCTTTAAGTTCCCCTCTGAAAAATTTCATGAATGGGAACTCTGGATATCTGTTTTCTTGTTGCCCACCTGCCTGGCAGTGACTGAGCATGGCAGAGGAGGGCACACTGCTTTAGATCAATGTGAGCTGCAATGGCAGCACCCCAGCAAGGTATCAGTCAGTTCCATGTTTTACTTTCCTGACAGAGTTGTAAACTCTGTCAGCAAGTGTGTATTGTCTGTATTATTTTTACGTCATCTAGATGAGTTTACGTTGTTTCATGATTATTTCTAAAGAAATTGGAGTATAAATACATTTTGCTTTGTTTTTAGATTATCTGAGAGATTCCCAGTAAACTGTTCATTGCTTCCCTGCCAATATGTGTATTAGATTTTTCTTCCAGTTGTGGCTGACCCTCAGAACTGAATTGGTTGAGTGGTTGGCACAGAGGACTGAGTGGAGAATGGAGGAGTCTGGGATGTCCTCTTTTGTCAGCAAATCAAAAGATAGATATCAAATAAATAGACCTTTACATACTTTTTAACTGGAGCAGCCTATTCTTCAAGTGTTTTGAGGTTCATTCAGTCAGTACAAAGCAAAGAGAGTGGGAGAGGGAGTGGAATTTATCACACCCCCTCCACGTGTTCACTTACTTAATGAATAGAAATTAAGTAAGAAAAAGATAGTTCTGAATTCTTAAGTCTCTTAGCAGAAAGTGCCTGGAAGCACTTGGTTTTAAATAATCAGGCACAAAGATTCCTACTTGTTAAATTAACTGGCTTTCTGTTCAATACACATTGAAATGCCCTTTTTGTTTTTGCATGTTTTATATGTTTATTAGCTTTATAGAGTGTCCTCAATGTACATTTTAGGTAATTACCGTGTTTTGTCTAAAAGCAAGCCTCTGCGGAAATCATGACACAGTTCATCATAGTCTTTGTTGCTAAAGCATTTAAATCATGTATGTTAAAGCATTTAAGTGTGTGGAGATAGGGTAATCGCTCACTTTTTTTTCCCTTAAGATTGATGCCAAAGGTTTAGGAAAGTGTTTGAATTACAAACATGGAACAGAATGTAAATCTATACTAATCTAATCATTATTTGAATAGGCCATTTAAATCCATCCACCCTATGGGCTTGTGAGCAGCATAAAGTAAATTACAAGAAAATGCATTTTCACACCCTTTGCCTTAGGCTAGTTCTTCATCCTGGTGTCACATGAACATTTTGCAAAAGATAAATTTTATGGATAAATGCAGCTGAAGTTATTTTCTGTACTTGGCAGTAAAACTGAAAGAGAATTCTTCATTGTTAAAATAAAAAGTTGTAGTAATTACCTGACTTTGATATTGTAAACTGCTGATAGTTAAATTGACCACATCTATGTATTATTTATGGCCTAAGTTAATTAGTTGGCTTGGAGGGTTCAGCAGTTTTGAGGATGCCAGTCAGCTAGTTGTTTCCTGCCTGTACTTGCTTATTAAGATGGCTTATCTCTTAATTTTTTTAGTTAATATTTCTTGCTAGAGGTATTTCAAATGTCACTATAGCATTCAAAACTAAGGGAATTAATGTCATTTTATTTATAGCTGTTTTCAGCAAATGCAGAAGAATATACATGTGCCTTTAGAGCACTCAAAACAATCTCAGGTCTTGGGAAAGTACACTTTGAGGCAGAAGTGAGAGACTGTTGTAACTTAGAATGCTGCAGTTTGTTGTTTTCAATTGACACACTCAAAACACTGTAATTTGGTGTGGTTTTGCACAGGTGTAAACAAATCAGCTTTTGTATTATTTCAGCTTAAAATAGGTAAGTGGAATACTTATCTTGTATTTTAAAAGCATTGTAAGACTGGAACAACTGTAGGCTTAACTTTTGCACACCACACCACCCTCAATTCCATTTTTGATGGGGATGTTACTTAAGAAATTGCTATGCCAAACCCGAAAAGTGTTATTGGCCCCTCTCTGTATGTGCATTTTGCTAAACAGGTAATTGCTCAATTTTTTTCTAGGAACCTTGCCTGGTTCCAGCTGGAAAGCTGTTCATTGCTCTTCCTTTATTCATTGGATGGTCTCAGACTTGGATTTAAGTATGAGTTTGGAGGCAGAATTAGTAGGTGCTGTATGAATGTAGTGCTTTCCACAGTACTTTTTATTTGTTTTGGTTTCTGAAGGAGTGGCATGACCTTGTTTCATGGTGTTTGAGCTGCAGCCTTGGGTGTCTGGTTTGCCTCAGCTGGAGCTGTGAGTGCAGAGCAGGCTGAGGCCAGGCTGTGGTCTAGGGTAGAGAAACCCTTGAGGCAGCAGAGCAGCAGTGACACATGCCATCATTTACCTATTTCTTGCCCATCCATAGTCTGGCATGGATGCTTGGCAGGCTCCAAGGTGAGATGGTGCAGGAAGTCAGCTGGTAGAAATAACCCTGCTAACCTGCTTGCTTTCCTACCAAACTCACCTTGTGGAGGTCAAGAG
This sequence comes from Melozone crissalis, assembly GCF_028551555.1. Taxonomy (NCBI): domain Eukaryota; kingdom Metazoa; phylum Chordata; class Aves; order Passeriformes; family Passerellidae; genus Melozone; species Melozone crissalis. The sequence goes on along the minus strand of NW_026535791.1, from coordinate 50,748,982 downwards.
GGAGCTTGGGCTGGCACAAAATGTGAGGATAGATTATTGTGCAGTGAATATGTAGATCATCTTTAGGTGATCCTAGACTTGAAAAAAAGTAGGGAGAAAGTAAGTTCTCTGTGGCAGCTTGGTGATGTTTGGGAGATGTGTGTCTCTGTGTCTCCATCTCAGCCTCTGCACCTGAGCTGTCAGCTTATCTGCCACTGGTGGTGAGCTCAGGTTTCTGCTTTGTGTTGAGCTGGCATGTTCTCAGCTGCTGTTTTCTAAGTGTTGATAGCAGAGGGATGATATGACTTGGCTTCTACACCAAGTTCTTAGTAACTGTTTGTTTCTCCTCTCCCATTCTCTCTTTCTTGTTGGCTCTGTTTTTCCACTTGTGTTTTGAGTTCTAATCTTCCTTTCTGCAATGTTTTCCTAGGTGATTTGCCTCTGTTTCCTCATTCCTGTCATTCCTAGCTTAGCATCAGCTGTCTAACCTTGATTTCTGATGTTTCCAAGGACAGTGCTGTTTCTGGCCAAAGAGACAAGTATTTTTCTGTCTGTTGCTTTCTGTAGATTCTCTGTGGTGATGGTCAGGTGCTTGAAATGCTGAGAACTATTCCAGGAAAAAAACTGGATTGCTTTAGTTTTCAGCCAATTCAATTTGTTACAGCAAAGGGGGTGATGGGCTCAAAAACTAGTGGGAAAGGGAGAGTGCAACTTTGTAGCTGAGTGTGTAGTTAGAGCAAGTGGGTTTTGCAGAGGCTGCAGGTGTCTGTAACACTGTCCTTTCCTGCCCTCTGAGCTCTGTCTCACGGATCCCAGCTAGAGCTAGTTATGGAGAGGCTTCCTGTTATGGTCAACAACAGAAACCTCTCCAGAGGATAACCTGTGGTGGGTGGGATCAAGTCTTTAGGGATGCAAAAGAAGACAGCATTGACCTAGACAGCTGAAAAATACTGTCCTAAATTTAGGTAAAACTTATTCCTGGCAGTGTCATTCTTTGTCTGGCATGCTCCTCCTCCTCATTTCTGGATGTGGCCTTTTTTTTGCATGGTGTGAATTGGGCAGTTGCTTTCTCTTGGAGGTAAAGCTTGTCAGACCTCTACTTGTGCCTTGTGAGAGACTTTTGACTGTTGGGGGGATGCACTGCTGTGCTCAGCCCTTCAGATAGGGTCTTCATTGTTTTGCTTTACTACTGGAAGTGCTGAAGCTGGATAGAGTTCTGTCTAATTGCTGCTTGTAATTAATTGCTGTCAAGTTTAGTCTGTTCTTGGTAGTAGTTAAGGCAGGTCTCATCAAGGAGTGTCCTCACTACCTACTGAATACTAATAGTTTCACTAGATAAATGGCCCAAGGGAAATAATTATATTTCATGGCAGTGTCTACCCTCAGGTAACTGTGGTGGTGTTTGAAGTGAAATATACTGAGCTTTGTTTGAAATAATCCTGGTTTTAATATTACAGGCGACTTTTTCATCTTTGTGCATTTCTTTTCTTCTGTAGAATAGGGAGGCTTTGTAGTCCAGAAGAGGAAGCCTTGGGTGCCCTTCTTGTGAGTTAATGAAGGATGTGAAATCACAGCATGAAACTCTCTCGTCCTTTGTTTTCCTGCCTTTTAAAAAGCCTCTCTGAGGGAATTTATGCAAGCAGATGCAGCCTCCTCACAGGCAGTGAGCTTGTTTGACATTCAGAGAACTTGCTCTCAAGCAACTTGGAGAGAGCATGGCTGTTCACCTGCTCTCATGGCTGGAAGAGTTTTTGACAGAATACCTTGGCCATTAGTTGGGGTGGCAGGTGGTACTGGAAGGAGACAGTCTTATGTTGGAAGACCCAGTGGCTTCTAGTACTTGTAAATTAAATTGTTCAGAAAGCACTAGAATCATGGAGTTTAGGGGGGTGAATTGCCATGAAGCAGGACTTGAATTGCTTTGGTAAAATCCAAGTATTGCCTTGTGGCTTAACTCCCATTTTAAACGGTGGTATCAAGTTTGGGGTTATGGTTTGAATGCCTGTCTGAAAGGCATTGCTTGTAAAAGGTAGTGTGGAAACCACTGCTGCAAGCTTTGAGCACAGCCTTCATGGGTGGATGGGATATTTATTGTTGAGGTACACTAAAACTAATTATGTTGCAGGGCACAAATATGAGGAGTATGTGCTGTACCTGTACAGTGTATGTGTATTGTTGTATCAGGTGTGTTGTATTGAGCAACAGTCCAATCAGTGCAAAATAAGGCAGGCTCTTCTAGAAGCTTGGCAAAGGCCTGGCAAAACAAATTCTGCCTGATTGATAGTACAGAGCAAGCATATGCAGTCAGTGCTTAACAAGTGAGAAGTACTTTTAATAGATCCTTTGTGTCAGATTTTAAAAAAATGTATGTTGATTTCCAGAGCTACTGTTACTAATTAGGGGTTAAAAAGAGTGTTCTCTTGATACTGTTCACTAGGAGTTGTGATCTGTTGGAAAACTTCAGTATTGTCCTGACTTGTACTTTGTTTGCTTTGCATTGTTTCTTGCAGTGTATTTGAAAGAGTTTCTCACCCACATTTTTGGTGTTTGTTTTGTTTTTTGGAATACAAGTCACTTTCTTGATGATGTCATCCATAAAGATAAGTTGCTGGCAGTACCATTTTGAGATAACTGCTGAAGATTTTTAAGCAGTTCCACTTTGTTAGAACCATGTCTTTGCATTTCTTAATACTTCTGGAGCATCCAATTGGAAAGATTTGTTTGACTTTTTAACCTGTTTCTAGAATGGCACATTGTACTCCGTTATCACACAGGATGTGATGCTTCCTTTCGCCACACACAGAGCACCTTTGAGGGTGCTCCTCTGCGGCTGGATCTTTGTGATCACAACCCTAGTTACTGCTTTTAATGAACAACTTACTGCTTTTCTATTTCATTGCATTGGCATGTGTTAGTAAATCAGAATGTTTTGCAGTCTGCATGTCTTGTAGAAGTTAGATTTCCTGTGCTGCATGACTCTGGAAATAACTGGATCTCTGCTTTGGTGCCACAGCCAAGAGGTTGACATCTTGAGACTGATGTTAGTCGCATCAGTGATCTCAGCAGGAATTTTACGTGGGATTTTTGGGAAGTCTAATGGAAATAATAATTTGAAAAGGGTTTATATGTGCTCTTAGTTTGGCTTTTTCTGAGACTTGTGCTAAATGCCAGTGTTACAGCCATTTACGGCTGTACAGTGATGAATTGTGTTTCTGAGGATGTTGTAGATCCATGAGGTTTGGTTGGTATCCTTTTATCTGAAAGTATTATGTAAATCACAGTTTCAGTTTTAAATGCTTCCCTGTAGGGGTTTCAGTTGTACTTGAAGCCTCATTGTGTTAACTCGGCAAACTTGACTTCTCTTATTAGAAAATTGTGAGCCTCCCACAGAAGTCCATTAGTATAAACTTCAACTCCACAGTATCAGCTGTGAAGATGGGTCAGTATAATAATCCATGACTTGTTCTTCTAGACTAAGGCTGACTTTTTTGTGGTATTTAAATAGCAAAGATTAAGTGGGGATAAAACTCTCATGTGTTAATGTATCACATGAAATTTTTATAACAAAATGCTGTGCCATAACTTTAACATATTGCTGTAGTGATATTTGGAGCTGTTTCCTTTTGCTAATCTCCTTGCAGTCATTTAAGGTTGGACATGATTGCTAGCTGATTTTGAAGTGGTGCAAAGTTATGTTGGTGTTTAGGGGGTGCATTTAATGGTATTAGTATTAGTGTTTGCCCCTCTTGGTGGTGAACAAGGTTTGCTGCACATCTTGTGCTGTGGCTGTGGACTGCTACTGTGAAATTGGGTAAACCACATAGTCCCAATAGTCTTAGACACAGCCCTGCCACTTTGTGTGACTCACCCCATGATTCTGTGACCAGATCCCACACTGGAGAGGTGTGGGGGGCACACCTGTGGAGTCAGCACTGGCCATTGGGGTAACAGGGCACAGTTAGCTGACCTGGGTACAATGTTCTCTCAGTCTTCTCAGGGGTAACTGCTGTCAGAATGTTTCTGTGTCTTCCAATATGACAATTTAATTGCTTGGCTCAACTTTTAAATCCTGTAATAATTGTGAAACAAAATTTGATGCGTGGTTTTGAGCATTTGGGAAATAAATGCTAATTACTGTTACTCAAGCAGTGTTTTACAGAAGATTTTTTTGTTGTAACTACACTAGCATAAAAAACTTTTTACCTAGCTTGATTTTGACATGAAAAATGTAGAAATAGTCCTACTGCCTTCAATGACCTAAGGATAACTGTGCAAGTTCAGATCAAAGGCTAGCTTACCTTATCTTGTGAGATGCAGGTCTCTTGTAGTTGCCTGGAAGAAAAGTTAAAAAACCCAGACAAGCTGGTAAAAATAGAGCATGATAGCTGCTGGTGAATCTTTCCAGCTTCTGACAGTTCATAGCAGAGGAGCTCCTTTTGGAGTCAGGGACGTATCCCAATATATTTAACAGCACAGTGGAACTCCTGTGGCTTATTTAAATAGCTTTCTAATGCTGCTTTGAGCTCTCTTTACCTTCACAGCATCCTATGGCTGTAAATTCCATGTCTAAATTATGCATTTTATATTTTCTTTTTGTTTGTTCAGCTGCTGCAGCTGGTGGCAGTGGGTGCCTTTGTTTTTGTGTCAGAGGTGTTCTCCATGCTCTATGTGAGTTCATGGCATTAGGGTACTGCCCTACATCCTGTCTCTTTCCAAGATGAACACATTTAGTTCACTTTTTCCTCATGTGAATACCATTGCAGTAATTTAGTTGGTTTAAACAGTTTGCATCTCTGTACCCCTTCTTGTTTTGTAGCATCACAGTGGATCACAGCTGTATTTAGGCTACAGAAATAGTAAAAAAAAGTTTGTTGCCTTTAATTTTCCAGTATTGTTTTTCTTGGACTCCATGACTTGGCTGATTAATGACCTGAGGTTGTTACCTTAATGTCATCTTTTACCTGTCAGTGTAAATAGCTGATTGAGAACTCATTTCTGTGCAGGTATAATGATGGAGCTTGGGTTTGGTGGTTTTTTGTTTTTCTGTTATTTTGCCTTGGGGTAGATTTGCATTTGTTGGCACTGGATTTTGCCCCTCACTTTAATGTTTGGCTGTTGATACATTGTACGGTGGCTGCTCTGTGAGTTCAAGTTTTGATTAATTCAAATAGTTTCATTCTCATTAAAGTTCTCTCTCCATGCCTTGTGTGAAATTGCAGGTACATTATGTTGAGTAATGTGGCTCCCAATTTGGATCTGTATTGGTCACTTTTGGTACTCCATTCATGGTGAAACCCAGTTGTTTGCATACTGTTGTTTGTTTCTTCTGTAGCACTTCTGAATCCTCAAGAGGAGTCTCCTAGCTCAAATGACCTTTGTTTAAAATAAAACCAATACTTGTTGTGTTGTCTTTTCAAAGGATATTCAGATATGATGTATTATCTGAACTGCCCTATGTTTGGCTAGTTGCTTTAAGATGCATAGAAGCATTTTGGAAAGGCTCCTTCCTTCTACCAAGGCCATGTTAATTCTTTTCTAGTTCTCTATTTATGCCAACCTCACCAATTCTGTTTTCTTTTTTCTGTTACATCTTTTAATAATTTACCAAGGTTAGGCATATGCTTTACTGGTCTATAGATCTCTGGACTTCTTCCATTCTTTCCTTCCTTAATCTTTAAAGGCTTAGTTCATGTTTTCTGCCTTTCATTCCTCTGCTGCTGAGGCTGTGCCAAGTATGATGTTGCTCCCTGTAGTTAAAATTTCAATTTAGTGTCTGAGTTCTTTTACTGACAGGTGTCATGGAGTCCTGGCAAATCACAAAGATGCTGTGCTTGGTCACTCACTGTTCTGTGAATTCTAGCATCAAGATTAATTATATTTACAGCAGTGTCTGGGAGAAACGCGGTATTTAAAGGAAGTGGAATAGTCTGCCATTTCAAGACTTAACAGAACTTGTTACAAGAAAATGAAGGATTTGAGTCTGTGTGAGGTGCAGATAAATTGAGTCTTCTGTCAACAGAAGAGATGAGTATGTGAGATCAATAGGATCTTGGTAGCAGGCAGCATGGAGAAAGTGGAAAGGTTATTTTCTATTTCTCTTTGCACAGGAGCTAAGGGTTACTCAGAAAAAAACAAGCAATTGCAAGGTCATAACAAATGAAAGGAAGTGATTCTTCACCCTGTAACTAAGTTGTGCAAATGATTTCTGTGGTTTTTGTAGAAGTTGAAATTGCATCATTTATGAGGTGACTATAGAAATCTAAAACATCCATTTAAGACCTTTAGATGCAGATAGTCCCTGAGACAAATGGTTAAAAATAACCTTGATGAACTATTACTATATCATATTTGCCTTTCTGTATTCTTCCTTATTGGCAAATCTGAGATGCAGGTTTTGGGCCTGAATAGGCTGTCACTGATTTTTCTTCAGTGCTTGTCCTGGTTCCACAGATGGCATCCCTAGCTCCTGCTTGGAGGAGTGTGTGGCCCTCTGCTAGAAATCCTTGCTGTCAAGGACAGCACTTAAATTAACAAAAGGGCTCACACCAAAGCCATCTTTGCCAGTCCCTGAACTGGTGTAACTTGTAAAAGGACAAGGTAGCATACCTGAGTCTTGCACCAGATTCCAAACTCTTGTGCCTGTGGACAGACACATTCCTGACCATACAGGGCAGGAACTACCACTGGCCTGGACTCCTCAGCATTGGGCGCCTGCATTCAGGTGATAGGGTGAGGATGTCTCTGTATGGTTGCCATTGATCTGATGGTGGCTGAGGCTTGCTGTGTTCAGTGGATGGCTATAGGAAACCCAGGATGTGCTTTCTGGGTCAGGGTGCTGGATCAGGGCCCAGGCAGCCCTGGTGAGGCAGTGTGTGCTGCCAGTGAGAGGCTGGAGTGGGGACTGTTCTGTGAAGGTGGGGTGGGAGTGGTTGTGTTTTGGAGAGGGCATTGAAGTTAAGGTATCTGCAGTGGGGGAGGTGATGAGGCTGGGAGAACCTGGACTGTGGAGATGAGATTGTTAAGGAGGAATTAAGATAAACTGTTGGCCCTGACTGCTCACAGTGTCACCTCCAGCTGCCCTTGTCAGCTTGGCTACCCAAGCCCAGCATATAGTGTATCACCTGATGAATCAGAACTGTCAAATTCCAGCAATAGCTAATTTCTTAAAGGAAGTTATCTTTATTTCTTTCCAATTGAATTCCCGGGCATGACTATGAATAAGTAGAATTGGTGTGGATTGAATTTTTATGGTTGTTTGTAACCTGCTAGAGGGCATCTGTTATTAGTTTGGAATGTGGAAATTTTTATAGATATTCCCATAAATGTGAAGAGCAAATTACAGAATTACAGAAACTTACTACTGAATGATGGATGATTTGCTGTGGCTGGAGTGTAGCTAACTGTTTGGCACTTTTTTTTTTTTGTTGGGGGGGGGAGTGTTTTTTTTTGTTTTTTTTTTTTTTTTGTCCCCCTGGCAGATGGGATATTTCTCTCCCATGCATTGGCTCAGATGCTGGTCTTGTCTGATACTGGACTGGTTTAGCTCATTTGCAGCAAGCTTTCTACTTGCTGGATTAGTTTTCTGTGAGTCCACTTTAATGGCCTCCCCGAGTGAAAAGTATATAAGGTGGTGTGAGAGAAGCTCTGGGAGATTTTACTCCTGAAATCTTGCACTGACCTGTGGGCTTGCAGGTCCAGAGCAGGAATGGTTTTACCTAGACACGTGCTATATGTGTCTCCCTGAGGTGTCTGCCTGGTCGTTCAGAGAGATGACTTGTCTGCTGGCCTGGCAGCTGCTGGATGCCCTCACCTTACAGGCTGTTGCTGTAAATTGGCTTTGGTTTCAGTTTCCTCTCTTCCTTGGCCAAAGACACCGGGCCCCAGGGCTGCCCAGGCAGCTCCACCAGCCCTGCCACAGCAGCAGGGGCTGGTCACTGCAGCAGGGGGTTGTCAGGCTTGTCCCTGCTCCCTGGATAAAGTCCTGTGCCTGCTCCTTCAAAATGGGTGTCAATAAATGGTGAAGGATGCTGGATCACATTGTTGCAGGTACCTGGGAGAGAGGGAGAGATCCAGCCCTAGGCCCCTTTTTAAAGATAATTTGTTCTGGCTGGAGTCATAATGGTAACCTAGGGAGGGAAAAGGATGTGCTGGGGAGGAGCTGTAGCTCAGGGATTTGCCTACAGCTCTGTGTTCTTCAATCAATTTTTAAAAGGGAAGTATTGAAATTAATTTACTGTAGTTGAAACCTGAAGTGTTGGTTTTGGGGCTTGTTCATTTCTGCTAACTGCTTGAGAATTACTTCTTTTCCGTTTTGTGATTCTAAATTAAATGAAAGTTTCAACAAGCTATATGAAAATTGAGTAAGCCTTTTTTCTTAATTTTTGGCACTTTCCACAGTGTATTAAGGAAGAAATTGACAATTTTTATTAATTCCCTTCTTACCAGAAGGGTGTAACATGTTGGTTTTTTTCCCCTTTAATTCTTGCATTTCTTTGTTATCTTTGTTCCCCTCTCCCACTTTTTTTTACCTGTGTTTAATCACACTTAGACTGTTACCAGAATATCAATTCTCCCTCAGTCTTTTTTCTTTGGCTACTAGTACATACCTAATGTTAAGGATTTTCCTGTTTCTTTTGTTAATATGTTTATTTTAAAAAGTATACGTGCACACAGCAAAGAGAGACTCCCCAGCTGATAAGCAGTGGGGGAAATAAGCACACTTGAGGTCAGTGGGTCTGTGCTTCTGGCTCGTGCTCTGCCCGTAGTTCATTCTCCATTGATGCTGGATCCCTGCATCATCTGATCACTTGGCTGCACACATTTGTTCCAGATGAAATGTGAGCATGTGATGGCATTTAAATTGTGGTTGGAGCACGTGGTAGTGTAGTAAAACAACCAGCAGACTATTTTAGGAGGGAGATGATAACCTCATGTAGTAGGAAATCTTTTGCAATAAGATGCCTCCTTTCCCCCACCTCCAGCTCTTGCTCTGGGCATGCCTGTGTCTCTGAACACTGCTGTTCTGAGTCAAGTCTGCCTCAGCAATCCTGCTGTGTGTCTGTGGTACTTGCACTTGCAAATGGAGATTTGAATTGCAGGTAACAATCCCTATTTTGGAATCAGGCTTTCCTAGGTTTGTTTTTTTATTTCTCTCAAAAATTTTCAATATATAAATTAAGCTTTTTGCTTCATTGTATAGGCCTCTCTTCATCTCTCCATACATTTGAAACTAAGCTGATACTTCAGAAATTAGTTGAGAAATGTTGGCAGGACATGCATCTAGACAGAAGGCATCTGAAATCAGTTGTGGGAAGCCATCCTTCCTGTGTTTTTAGGTAAGAGTATGGAGATGTTCACAGTTTAGCTGATCTGTACTTTTTTTTATTTCAGAAAATATATCTACAATTCAAGTATGCCAGAAGTAGACTCTCCCTTTGTAACATTTGAAACCTAGTTGAAAATTTCCTGAATATATCAACTTCCTCTTTCCTAGGAATTGGTTTAATCTGAGCCTTAAAATATTTGTTGTGTCACTACTCAGTTCAGCCATTGGGAAGGAGATGATTTCATTCTGAGTGCTTATGTTCATTAACTACTTCCAGACCCTGGCCAGGCCCTTTGGGCATCCTGTTTTGGTAGCTTAATCACTGTCCTTGTTGCTCTTGTGTGATTTTGATTTCCACTGTGACTGACTGATCTATTTCAGGTCAGTTTTCCTTTTCAGTGCTTCTGATACTTTTAGTTAGCATGAAGCCTTGGTCAGGAGTTTGTGTCAGAGACTTTTTTTAGATTGTTCTTTCATTAAGGCCTTTTTATAACTTATTTCTTTTTAACTTATTACTGAGGAAAAAAAAAGTCAGGAAGAAATTGCGAATGTATGAAAATGATGATGCCATAATGTATGTTTCTCCTCTAATATGGGAACAGTTTACAGATTCTGTGGCAGTAACTTTACTTGAAAGTTTGACATTCATCTATGGATTCTGGAGGAGAAGGTGGGACACGGATCTGTGAGCTAGCACTAGTACTACAGGGCACTACAGACATGCTCTAAACTGAAACTCAGGAAGGTTTATGTTCTCCATGCTGCCCCATCATGTCAGTGTTGAATGAGGGTGGTGAAAGAATAAGTGCCCAACAGAGTCTGAAGTAGCAGGAGCTGTGGAATCGAGACGTAGCTTCCCAAAATCATAACCTAGTACTATGATTTAAAAAGCAGTGCAGCCACTCAAGGGATCAGCTACTCCCCTTACTTGCAGTTGTTCATGTCTAAGAGGGATTGTAGTCTTGGGAAGGTGATCAGTTTATAGTGTTACAGACATCACATGGACTTAGAAGACCGACATCTGCCAGATCTTCTGGTTTTCTGTAATTGCAAGTTATTGACAAATGTACTCAAACAGATTCCCAGCATCTGGCTTGTGAGCAGCCCTGAAAACAGACTTCACAGGCTTTCTCACGTGACATTGATCTTTAATGGACTATTCATACAAGAAGGCACTGGTTTCATGAAATAGATGTGTCTGCTCTCAGAATCAGCATCACAGTCCTGGAGTAGTTGTTAGCTTTGTTCTTGTGATGGGTAGTATTGGGGAAAGAGTAGTAAGACCTAGAAGTTTCTTTCCTTCTCTACAGTGTATTTCATTTGGGAAAATCCTTTACCTTGCTTATTGGTTTTCCCCAAGAAAATACCTATTTAACAAGGTTCTTGTTTATCAGATGTAATGGCAGTGCCTTGTGTAGTTACTAGTGAAATTAAGTTTCACCATTTTTATCACTGGCTGCTTACTCTGCTTGATAGCAGAGCTGTCTGTATTTCCAAATGTAAACTTGTTTTTTTTTTTTTCCTCAATGCTATGTGTCTTCTTATTTGGACACAGTATTCCCTTTGCATTTTGGCCTGCATTTCCACATCTGTGTTTCCTGATTTATTTTAGGAGACTAGCATACACAGTTGTCTGTGTATACCAGGATGAGATGAGTTTTGCTGGCTGAATAACCTGAATTTCTCAGGGTATGTTTCTGGCCAATTTTCCTGTTGAGGTGCCTTTCTTCATTGGCACTAGAAGGTACTTATGCAATTGCTGTTTCAGCCAAGCATGTAGGTGTAACCTGTTACATTGGCAAGAACTGAGATGTCTCAGCTTCAGTGTCCTGATCAAATTTTCTTTGGTAATTTAATTCCAGCAACTTTTATTTTTGCCTGTAGTTCCAGGAGTGTGAGCTTCCTTAAGCCATGTTACTCAATTGTGTATTAGTACTGTGTGCTACTGAATGTCTTTCTCTGTCAGCTGAGATTATCACTTTGTGATATCATCTGTAAACCAAAACCTACAAAACAATTTCCAAGTTTTAGGATGAAAGTGTAATAAATGTAGTTTTTGTTTTGCTGTTCAGGTATAAATTTGGAATAGTCTTGTTCTTATGTTTTCTTACTTACAGAAGTGTAGGCAGTGCTAATCTTCCTATTTATGCTTTTTAAATTACATCTTGTTTTGCTACTACTAGCAAAGTAGTTGTTCTTTATGCTCAAAAATAAAAAATTCTATGACATCTTACAAATGAATTCATTTGAGGATACGAACTTGCAGTGTTACATTCTAAAAACAGATTTTGAAATCTTAAAAAAGTGTACAGTCATCTCCAAAAGGAAACATAGCATTTCTTTGTGTTTCTTTTTTTTTAAATGATATTTTTACTTGTGTTGATGAAAAATAGATTGTGTATGTGAGAAGTTCAGTTTGAAGCACTTTCTTAGTTAAGGCGTTTAGTATTTGAAATTATTGTTCTGTAGAATCCTTAGTGCTTTGATGTGTCTGGGTTTGGGCAAAAATTCTTGGAGCTGGAAAGCTGTAGGATTCTAAAACAGGTTTTTTGATCTTTGTCCTCTTTGGATTTGTGTTTTAAGTGTGTTTCTGGATGTATGCACACACAGATGTGCACACATATACTACAAACTTCATACACATTTTTACAGCTGGTTCTGCTTGTTTTTGTAGATAACAAGTTATGTCTTAAAGGTATTACTAGTTCAGGAATTAAAGCATTACTAGTGGCAGGAATTAAAGCTTTCTAGGTTATGTGGTGTTTTAATACAGTTAGGTTTTTACTTTTGAGGAACAGGTTTATATGAGCAGCAAAATTTATTCCAGACCACCTCTTAAGTTTTAGTTATTCTTTACCACTGATGTTTCTCTTGTGAAATGTTACCAAATGGCACAGAAATCATGTACTGCAGGTCTGTTCTTCCAGTTATTTTCCAACCTTTCCTTTTATCTTACTCTTAATTTTTGAAAGAACTTATTTTTTTTGGTAACTTTCTTTTGTGCCATACAGTGCTACATTTGGGCAACAGTATGCGTCATAGAGATTTCCAGAACATTTGTAATCATCTCTTCTCCCCTCACCCCTTCCTTTCCTCCCAGTTGTCATAGTTCCCTGCTTTTCTTATCTCTCCTTTTACTGCTGCAGCTTTCAGATGATAATGCACAGCTCAAGCAGCAGCTGCTGCATAATAGCTGCAGCACTGCTTAGAGCTGACCTAATGTGAGAATAAATGAACAAATCTGTGATTTGCTTCTGGGCTTACCTACAGGATCTTTTTTTCAGCTTGGGTTTATTAGATGTCATCCCTGGAAGGTGAGCTGTGGATGGCCTCCGTGGCATCCTCTTTAGCTGCTCCAAGGATTGTGGCCCAACAAAGAAAGGTGTTGGGATTCTCAGTGCTTTTTGCAATCACCTGTTTCTTAACATGAGTTGCTTTTTTCCCCTGCCACTTCTTTATTCATGCTGCCATGGCCAGGAGCCCTGCAGTGAGTGCAGCAGGAGCAGGTGCAGTGACACGTTGTGGTGTCACGCTGTGCTTTGTCAGGCCACTCTGCTCATTTCCTCTCATTTCCTCCGGCTGAGCCAGCCAATGTTCTCTCTCCTCAGCTTTTGGGGGCCTGAGGCTGCAACACCGAGCTGGAAAGCGTCCTGCTGCTTTAGTACACACAGCCCAGGGCTCCCAGCTTCTTCTGGGGCTGCTGGGGAGGTGAGCAGCAGCTGCCCTGTCTGTGCTGCCACAGGCCTGGGCTGCTCCTCAGCTGCTGCAGCTGGTGCTGCAGCACTGCAAAGAAAGCTGTCACCTGTTTTTGTCAGATGATTCAAGTGTTAATGCTCACTGGGAATACTGTACCTGGGTATATTCAGGGCAGTAGTTTAACAAAGAAAAACCTTTCTGTTTTACTCTTAACCAGAATATGAACTTTTCTTGCTGTGACTGTTAGATATAACCTTACTGATGCTCTGCTGGTTTAAGGACACAAGCAAGTCAAGGTTTGTAAAAGACACATTTGAAGAAAGTGTGTGTCAGAAGAAAACTTGGCTGCACCACCCCCAATGTTTTTTCCCCTCTCTCTAGTTGTAGACTTTGCTTTATCAGGTGAAGTACCTTTATTTTAAAAATACTTCCTCCACAATGGGATTCTGACTTTAAGGTCTAGAAGGGGGAAATAAAATAATATGGAGGTAGCATGAGGCCTTAAAACTGACTGATTTGAAGAAAAGGATCTTGCTGCAGGCTTACTGCATGCTGTAGTCTGCTCTCAGATAGATTTTCAGCTTTATTTTCTCATTTCCTTTTTCCTTCATCAAGCTCTCTTGTAGTGTTTTTTCCTTTCAGTAGGTACTGGTTCTTGCAGGGACATGAGTGGTAAGCGTTCTTATGTTAGTTTTATTTCCTTATTCTTATTAGATGAGAAACACTGAGCAGAAGTCTCCATCCACTGGGGGTTAGTGGTTTAGATGACTTAAAATGGTCCATATACATTCAGATAATTTTGAATGCTATGGAGTTTAAGCAGATCCATGCATAGTTTAATCTTGTTTAGAATCAGAGGGTAAATGTGGTAGTTGAACAGCCAGTATGTGGATGAAATGAATCTCTAAGGCATTTTGTTTGGTGTTGAAGAAATGTCAGTGATGGAAAAGTGAAAATGGCTGTGATGAAGAGTTTAAAATCTGCCTTATTAATGAACTTCATTCAAATTCCAAATGGAGAATGACCATCCAGTGTATATCTTGTTGTAGGGGTTTTGCTGCTGTTACTACATAACCACATTATGTAACATTTCATTAATGACCTGGAAGAGGTCATAGAATTGTTATCAATAAGGTAGGTAGCCAGTTGAAATCTGGGGGCAGAAAATGCATATGTAATTGTGGGAAGCCAGGCTTGTGTGTTTGGGATTAGTGTGGCGTGTGGAAAGGGAAGCCAGGATCTGTGGGTGGAGTAGGCAATTGGCAGGCCTTGGCAGGCAGTGAGCAGAAGTACCAGAGTGCTCCAGAGTGTTATGGACAGTGCTGTTTGTAGGTCACTGCTGGCCTGGTCTGCTCTGCCTTCAGAACATGGTATCCATTGAGGGGTGTTGTGGTGCAGCCCCAGGCAGGCACACTCTCACTCTGCCCTGGTGGGGTTTGGGGGGAGGTTCAGAAGGGTACAGGAGAGAGGAAACTCCTCAGGTGAGGTAAAGGCAGTGTCACGGGTGCAGCTGAAGCTGTGTGTGCCAGAAAGCAGAACCAGGAGTGAATCCATTATTTCCCATGAGCAGGCAGATGGATGTTCAGCCAGCTCCAGGAAAGCAGGCTGCATCACTCCTAGTGGTGACTTGGCAAGACAAACACCGTCACTCTGAGCATCGCCCGTTCTCCTCCTCTCATCTTCATGCTTATGTGCATGTGGGCAGTTCTGTGTTATTTAATAACAAAGGTATAGCTAAATAGTTTGTTCAAAAGATTTGGCTTAACTTGGTCCTTATCTGATTTATGACAGTTTTATTCTTGTATTTCTACTAATGTTTAATCTGACTCTTGGTGGAAAGTAAGGATTGAATGAACAAGAGGGTAAATTTCATCACAGGTAGAGTCTCTACCTGAGAGTTATAAAATTTGTTTGCCTGGAAGTTGAGGACATACTGGAAATATTTTTTTCCATAAAAATTTGTTTAATGTCTATATATACCTGTTGCGTACTATTCAAAAGGCAAATCTTGATATTTGCTAAGTAATACTTTTCTAAGTGTTTGTGTTTTTAGGTTTACAGAGCTGTAGGGGTGTGCAGCTTTGAGTTCATGTTATGCTTCTGCTGTGATTAGAAAAGTGGATTATGCCAGTATTATGGAAGTTATTTAGTATGCAGACCTTATTATTTGGTAATATATTGTGTTATAAAAATAGTTTGGCTTGATATTTGGAACTCAAAATCCAGCTTTGATTTTTGCAGTTGAAGACTTGGGAGTGCTGCATGGTGGAGGGGGTTTGTTTGCTATCCAGTGTCACTGAATGAGAAGTTACTCTTTCTAACATAAAGATAAATTTTTAGAGTCAGTTCTACAGCTGATTTTTCCATAATTACCAGTATAAAGATTACAGACCACATGCAAATCAGACTTCCCTTGAAAACCTGGAGTAGATTGTTTTCTCTGGCTACTTGATTTTCTTACCCTGTCAAAGTTTTCAGATGTATATTGAAATGAACAAACGTCCACTAAGATGGGAGAAGGGTGTAAGTGGTTAGTAGGGGGGTTTTTTTGTTTGTTTGATGTTTTGTTTTGGCAAGGTCTTTTGGTTTTTCAGGGTTTTTTTGTGTGGGTTTTTTTTTTGTTTTTTTTTTTTTTTTTTTTTTTTTGTGGGCTGTGTATTTCCTTGGGTTTTGGTTTGTTTGGGGTTGGTTTTTTTTTCTGTTGTTTTTTTTTTTTGTTTTTTGAGATAAGGGGTTTATAATCAAGAATTAGCCTTAATTCTTTAGAGCACTTGTGTTATTTCCCTTACCTTTTACCTCTCTAGGTTATTTATGTCTTACATATTTGCCATGTAAGGAGAAGACCCCTCTGGAGGGTGTCATGTCCCCCTCCCCCTTTATTGTAGGCTGCTGCTGAACATTCTGGCCATGATCTGCTGAGAGCGGCTTCCTGTCAGAACTGCTTCATGTAAAATCACAAGGAAGCAAATGTTTCTTGCATCCTCCCATTGTGCTGTTTCCTGTGAGCAGGCTGGATGCATGTCCTGGATACAGGTTTTTTATGGCACTCTACCGTGTTGGGATGATCCAATCAAGTTGTTCTTGGTTCCTCCTATAGTCTGAGTGTAGCAGGAAACGGGGCTTCCTCTCAGCCTTTTGTTCTCAAGTTAGCCTGACTGTGGGGAGCTCTTGGCTCTATCAGAATCCAGAATGAAGGTGAGATTAAAATGGGTTGTTTTAAGGTTCTGTAAGTTTAAGCTATCATTTGTAACCTTTTTTGAAATGTTCCCTTTCTTAGTCATTCTCTTTCTCCCTTGTTGTCCCTTTCTGATCCCGTTCTGGTTTCTGCATGAGCACCTGTCTTGTGTATTTAATTTTTTTAGAATCAGGGCTAGGCTTTTGTGATTCTGTTCACACTTCAAGTTTACTTACACTTCAAGTTTGTTTAAAAACTACTACAATAAGCGTGTAGCAATAATGGAAATTTCACACTCTTAGTACTTTCGTGTTCCATAGCAGCTTAATTTTTCCCCCCAATTTGAGCAGAGGTTAAGCTGATCTCAGTTTTGACTTTGTAAATTATGCTGTTAATAAAATCTATCATTTCTGTTTGTTAAATCAGATTATTTTTTCTCTTTAATGCCTTTTTTGTGTGTACATAATCGTTTAATATTCCTTGTGTTTGAGGAAAAGCCTTACGAAATTCACATCTAGGCAATTCCCTGGTGCCTCTCCTTACTACTTACAGCTTCAAATAACTAAGAGAAGTCTTTTTAAATTATCTGTAGTCCAGTGAAACTTGTTGAAGTAGTTATTTGACTTTGTTTATGGGAGCAATAACTGCTTGGAGTATACTGTTGTGTGGTTCTGACTGCTTGATGCTGTGTGTGTTGTGTGGCATTGCTTTTCTGAGCTGTGTAAATGCTACTCAAGCTTGAGGGATGTTGGCACCTGTACAGCCCAGCTGGAACTGCTGCTTTCTGGGGCCAGAGATGATCCTCAGTCTGAGGGGGGGGGAATGAGCATGTGAGTGTATGCAGGTACCTCAAATCCTCAAATAGTGTGGATGCATTGGGATTTTTTTAATTTTTTTTTTTTTTTTTTTTTACTGTAACACAGTCATTAAATGCTTTCTAAATCTGTTCTACCTTTTCTGTGATATTGCATCACCAGTCAGAGCTGGTCTGGCAGCCCCTTCTGTGGTTACTTTCATGGCTTTTGTTAATACTTTTGCTTCTCTTGGGTTAAACTGGCCTTTCTTTGTTCCTTTCTCGCTTCTCCCCTGGGATTATGAGTTTTTCCTCTCCTGTCTGTGAAGGCTGTTTTCTGGGTAAGGACTTTCTGATAGTGTCTGTGGGATGGGTCTGTTGTCAGAAAAGTGAACTGGTTTTTGTTGACTTTTTAGATGAAAACTGCTTCATTGCAGAAAACTAAATATCTTTCTGTTTCCTAAATCAGTTGGAAGAACTACAGCAGCTGTCTTTTATTGTCAGCTTTCTAGTCTTGTACAAAGGAGTACTGTGAGTTCTTTCAACCTATGCAGAATCTATTGCAAGAGCTATTTTCATGAGACTTTGGATGAGTGTTTCCATTACCTCAGGCAAATATGGGTTTGTGGGGTTTTTTCCTTTTTTGAAAAAATGTCCTCTTTCCCCCAAAAAATCCAGATGTTTAATGTCATCACCCAGTGCTTGAAAGTTGCTGGAGTGTTTTCTGCAAGATAATTCAAGGTTTGGATTGCCTTAGCACAGTTAAAAAATAAAAATAAAATTAACCTCTCCTTTCATCTGTCCTCTTCCCAAACCTCATCCTTGATCTAACCTGTCCAGCAATTTAATTCTTTTAAAATTCATTAATGTTCAGGAATGCTGTTTTCCTCTGCATCTTTTAAAGAGATGGCATGTAGGTTGTAGTAGTTATTTTTAAAGTACATTATGAAAAATCAGGTACAATGCCTGTGCACTGCTACAGAGAAAGAAGAGTACGCCAAGAGTAATAGTACACAGTAACTTTTTTTTGGCCAAAATGTCTTAGGAAAGCTTCTTGATACTTGTATTATTCAACATTCTTGTAACCTAAATGATACTTGATATTTTTACTTTCTCAGTTCTTCAGTTTTTTTCAAATGCAGCTGTTGCTATATTATCTTTCCATTTAAAAGTGTCATAGTTTAAAATTTGGGGTTTAAAAAATTTTTAAGGAGAACTCCCCCCCCCCCTTTACTGGTTCATAACAACCACTAAAAGACTGATGCTTTGATCATGCAATAGCTTCTACAGTTGTGGTTTGTATGTACAAGCTTAAAGGCTTGTTTATTAACTACTTAACTACTTGTTATTTGGTTCTTTTTCAGACTTTTGATGCAAATGACCTGTATCAGGGACAGAATTTCAGCAAAGTTCTTAGCTCTCTTGTGGCTTTAAATAAGGTGACTGCAGGTGAGTAGACTGCTCTGTCTTGTGCTGGCTTACTGCTACTTTCACTTGCATCAGTGTATATTTATATCTGTGTTGTACCCATGACAAAGTGAACATATGCAGTATTTTGAATGAGCTTTTGTTGAAGTTCATGCTTTTAAAACTTTGCAGTGGCTCTGGGTTCTCTAGTCATGTCTTCTGCAGAAGGAAGCTTTGTGGTAGAGCTAAGGCTAAGCCTTTAAATTGGCAAGCAATTTAGAAAAAATGTGTTTTTCAGAGAGGCCTGCTTTTTAGGTTGTTTTTCTTTTTTTCCCTCCAAGTTTGAACTACTAAAGTTGACTTTTGCTCCATTCTGTCATTCTCCTATTTGAACAACTTTGCAACATTTTTGCCCTCCCTAGCCTACATTTCCCAGTGCTATCCTTTCTTGCCAGTAACAAAAGGATATCCAATGTCTTTGATCCCTTAAGCCACATATTTCATTCATTTAGCAGCTAGAAGTCATGAACCACTCACCTTAAGTTCTTGGATAGGAAGGGAGAGAGCTGTAGGAATACCAGACAGGTGAGAGGTATCCATCCATCATTGTAGGGTGAGGCTGTGCTAAATTCTGCCAGCTGAACCCTGGGACAGTCAAGAAATGTTGACATTGGCCCTTTTGGTTTCTTCCTGTTCCACCATCAGCAGCAAGTTTCAGTACTGGTCATCAGGTCAGTCAGAAACTGAACCGTATGTGTCAGTTTTTGTGCAAGGAAGCAAAGGTGATAGAAAAGTCAGTGATGCATAAGTGTTGCTTGGTTTAATACTAATGAGATAAGTATCTTGTCACATTTATAATCTCTCATCTGTTTCATGAGTGACTTTGTGGTTTTGGTGGGTTTTTTCCTTGCGTTAGAAAGCACCCCTTAAAATTAAGTTTTGCAACCAAATCTTAGTTGTAATGAATGGGTTTGGAGTAATACCATTGACTTCTTTGAAGCTGTTTAGATCAGTTGGAGATATTGCCTCTCATCTCAAGGGTAAGTGCAAATGCAAACCATTGCAGTACATCTTTAAATCTGCTGTAACTAGCCATTGCTGCCTTTGCTGTTAACGTGGAGAAAGTGTGGCTGTTTTGTCCAGATGTCTATGGATTAAGGCCTATGTCAAAGAGCCACAACTGCAGCTGGTTAGAAGGGACATGGGCTGATCCCTTTTACGGTGAGGGCATGTGGTGGTGGTATAGAAACCAAAAATCAGAACCACATGCAAGCTGTGGTGTTGTCTCGTTCCTAGGAGCAAGCATAAACCTTCTTGTTCTTCCAAACAATTTTCATTAACTGGGTAATTGCATAGAGGCATTTTAGACTGTATCTCTCTGCTCTGATATTGGAAGATGGATTTCAGATCCCCATGTGGATCTGCAAGAATTTCAGGCATACACAGGTTCTTCTGAGATAGGCCTTCCTACAATATGAGGAATGTGAGAAAGGGGCATGATTACTGAAGAAGGACTTCTGTGGGTTTTCACTCCACTGAAGTGTCAGTCTCTGGAGTGGTGGCATCAAGGAAGGAGGCTGCAGCCAGCACTGAACCTGCCTCTTGGGAGCTGCTTTTGGTGCAGCCCCTGGCTGGCTGTGGCTCTCTAAGCCACAGGGCACACCCCCCCTTGTTGGCTGGCAACACCTCATCCCAGGGATGTGCCAGCCCAGTGTCCAGGGCTGGGGCTGCCCTGGTGCCCCCAGCTGCCCCACTCCTGTCTGGGATGGTGGGATGAGCCCTGTCCTGCTGCTCCCTCGGTGCCTCCCAGTCCTTAAAGGACCCCAGCAGCCCTGATGGCACACAATCCTTCAGGTGAACATGTCACATGGGTGTGCTTCTCTGAGGAGAGACAAATGCAAGAGAGGAAATGTTTTGGGATGGTGTTGTTTACTTGAGAAGCAGCATTTTCCTTTCTTGTATTCCTAATCCTCCCTCCAAAGAAGAAAAAATAGCTTAGTTGGCAAAAAAAAAAAAAAGGGATGAGGCAAAGGAATGTAGAAAAAGAGACAGTGGAAGGAATGTTTTAATTGAGAAGGAGATGGGAGGCTGTGGGAAGAGCTAAGAAACAGATGTGGCTGGCTTCACTTCAAGCAAGTTTTATGCAGTCAAAATTCTTGGCTACTAGCTAAAATGATGCTGTTAATTACCTTTAAATAGACTGGTAGTGAGTAGGAATAGAGAAATACAACCCTAACCCTCCTCTCTCTAAACAGGCCAAGTTGTTTTCTTGTCTGTGTGGGGAAGAAATTGTCGATGTCTCAGGATTTTACATTATTTATTGCTATCATTTTTGAGTCTTGAATTACTGAGTAACTGCAGATACATCAAATCTGCTTTAAGCATGTGAATTTTACAGAGATAAGCAGAAGTTATAGATGCAGATTGTTAAAATTCTAATATTTATTTTTTTTTTCCCACCCTCCTATAGACATAGGGCTGGGCAGTGACTCTGTATGTGCACGTCCCTCATCTCATCGGATAAAATCCTTTGATTCTTTGGGATCCCAGTCTTCACACAGTAGAACTTCAAAACTCTTTCAGGGACAGTATCGGAGTTTGGTAAGTTCTGTGTGCATGAAATATGCTGTGGTGTGGTATTTTTTTCCCCCTTTCTTTTCCCCATTTCTTTTTTAATGAGCTTTGTAAGTAAATTATAGCATAGCAAAGTAACTGTTTCTTCTCTTTCAGTTCTGTATTTTTAGCCTGTGAGTTTGTTTTTGCAGCTTTTACATGATGCTTCAAAATACATGCAGCTTTTTGTGAACTTCAAACTATTTTTTCCTCCTTTAGTGCTCCATTTTGTCTGCATAGACAGTATCTTCATGGATTTGTGTTTTTCTTCTCTGTGTAAGGACTTGCTTTTCCAAAGGCGAAAATCTAATTTTCTCTCTGAGTTTAGGGGTGATGATTGAATGTTTTTCAAACCTCTGTGAAGGTGATACTTCCAATTTTGGCAGTAGTGGTAGTTGTTCCTGTTTTCTGTTATATTTCAAGGTTGGTCCTTCAACTAGCCTTTGGGTAACTGAGTTGTGTGGGCCATTGTTTTATAGTCCAGCTTAATTCAGGGTTGCATACCTCATGGAAATTGTGATAAAATGTACTTTTATTCACTGAAGGTCTGCAAGGAGGATTCAGGTCCCTAATGAAAGCTGCTTTATCTGTGGCTTTCTTAGGTGTGTAATGTGTTTTATCAGGTAGCAGAGCCTGTGGAAGTTTTTGCCCAGGGCCACTAATTCAAGCTCCTGTTCTGTTGTTCACAGCCCACTCAGTTTTGCAGATGTAGCAGTTGGTGAGACTGGCTGTTAGCTGGATCACTGAAGTGATCAGAGTTTTCAGTGTTTCTGTCACTTTGGTGATCTGAGTTGCTCTGTGCAAAGTTAGAGGAGAGAGGTGCAAGAAGGAGGGAAAGAGAGCCAGTGGCCAAACCCAGGAAATTCCTAGTTTGTTTTTGTTGGTGTAGATGATCTGTTTGGAACCGTTCTCACCAAGTTTGTACTCATTTCCTCTGCTGGAAAGCCAACCTGGCAGAGCATAGGGTTTGTAGTTGGTCTCACTGTGCAATGTTTTTGCTTATTTAGTGGCTTTTTACCATTTACTAAACCAAAACATTCTCTCTTGTTGAGCAGAGAGGATGAAAGCACAAAATGTACCAGCAGAGGACTAAGGCAGAGGCACTTGAGAATGTGCCAATCTAATTGTCAAACACTGGGACTTGGACTGTCTTGGGACTTTCTGCACATTTTCCAAGTTGTGTTTGCCCTCATTTTCCTGTAGTTTCTCAGCTGCTAACTCTGATGAAAGTCATATTGAGTTGTGATACAATAACATGATTGCTGGGGTTATGAATTAAGCTGGCATGTAAGATCCTAGTGACAACATGCAGTCTTTTCATCACCTCAGCTATATAGGCAACATGTAGGGGAAATTCTTCAACCTGGAGATCTGACTAGGACTGCTTACACAGTCATTTTCTCACTAAGCTGTGTTTTTAGCTGTACAGGTATTGATTCTTGGTTATGATAGAGACAAACATGATTTGTAGTGCTGTTCTCCCAGTTACAGTGCAATGTTTTTGAAGTTGCCCAAGTATTGCACTTTTTCAGCATAAAGGTTTGCCCAAACTCTCATAAAGTGCTTGAATGGTGCAGATACCCAAAGTGACATCCAAGGACAAAATGCTAAATTTGAAAATTGTTAATTTGAAAGACAGATTAGTTACTTCAAAGCACATTCAGATGTTAGGACAGAGTGATAATCTGCCTTTGCACCCATGGTAAGGGATGAGCATACACACATACATAGTGTGTGTGGACAGCTGCAAGTCTGACTGCTGCAGGCTTCCAGCTTTGCTAGCCTTCAGAGAAATGATTTGGGAGTACTTAGTCAAGGTAAGTTGTGTAACTTTCCGTAGGTTTTGTGAAAGAACACTCCTTCTTTGGCAGGCTGTGGAGACTTGTACCTTCAGTGTGGAAACCACTAACCTGATCTGTTACAGGAAAAAAGAAAAGATTTTGTGCTGCAAACTCTTGATATATCTAAAATTAAATTAAACCCAACTCAGTTTCTCCCTCCTTGCAGCGCAGAGAGTTTTAGGAAAATACTCTCTAATCTAAGGCCTTTGTCTCATTGTAGTTGTCAAAGGCAGTTTCAGTCTATGCTAGTCATAGAAAAATTTATATGTTTTCTTTTTTCTTTGTGATAGCAATAATTATTCTCATTTTAGCTGTTAACCCTTTCTGATTTGGAGGGGCTGTAATAAGTAAAATATATACTCCCATGATTGATAAAAATCTGTAGATTAAGAATCACAGAAATGCTGGAAATGCTAAATTGCACCTTATAAAGGCTTTTGAGTAAAAATGTGTGGGGACTGTTGTGTGTGGAGCAAAGACTATTTCCATTTTATGGCAATTTCTGTTTTGCTCATGGAAATATTGTTTAAGTCTCTAATGATCATTTTATTCTTTGTTTTCTCTTCCTAGGACATGACAGATAACGGCAACCATCAGTTGGTGGTGAGAGCCAAATTTAATTTTCAACAGACAAATGAAGATGAACTTTCTTTTTCAAAAGGTGATATTATTCATGTTACAAGAGTGGAAGAAGGAGGCTGGTGGGAAGGAACTTTGAATGGAAAAACAGGATGGTTTCCAAGTAACTACGTACGAGAAATTAAATCAAATGGTGAGTTTGGAAGGGGAGAGCATATTTGCAGAAATTCATGCTTTGGGTAGAGGTTGATGGTTGGTTGATTCATTAAAACTTCTAATGCTTTTTGTTTAAGCTTGGTTTTATTTACTGAAGGTCACTCACAGCAATGATTAATGCTTGGGAACTCGCACTTCCCCACCCCAACTCGCTGTATAGAGTGGCTTCTGAATCAGCAGTAAGTGTGCAGAAAAGTCCCCATTCTGTTTGCTTGTCTGTCATGTTTGGGCTGCTCTCACTTCCTTGGTCTGAATTCCTAGAATATGGGATTTTTGACTTGGATGCTGACAGACATCGAGTTGGTGCTTTTGGTTTAAATAGTGAGAGATTTCCTACAAAAAACAAAAAAAATGAACAAGAAAAAATCTCCAAACCTAACAAAAATTTACTCAATACATCCCCTTACTTAGAAGTAAACAACTGTAGGAGGAAAACCCAATTCTATCAAAATCATCTTTTGAAGGCTAATGTATTTGTGATTTTTCTTTTTCTTTCTTGTTCATGTGCCTTCAGCTTTTCTTCACACAGGCTTCATCCTTCTGCTGAAGTTTTATTTTGAACTTTATGCAGTCAAAGTACCTTCTGTAAATGTCATCTGAATATCAGAAGTAACATTCCTTTTTAATCCACTAGGATATTGCTGTGGGTGACATAATTTCTCTGTCTCCTTTATTTCCTTTTTTTACCCCATGTCTTGGCTTATTTTCAGAGATTAGGGATAAGCCTGGTAGGATAAAATTACCCAGGGTCTCTGGGAGGCTTTACCACTGTTTCCTTTGTTACAGCTCCAGTGAAAACACTCATCTTTTGGGGCTGTGCTCAAGTCTTTGGCATGGCTTTTTTTTTTCTTCCCCCCCATCATGAGGCAACTATTCAGATGCCTGATTGCAGTGAGGTTGTGGGAGCAAAAGTCCATTTTAAAACTTACCTTTTCTGCTTTGGTTGAATCCTCTTGTTTTTTCTTCCTTGGTTTAATATCTCCAGTCTGTTGCTGCAAAATGCTAGTCTTAGATCTGCAGCTTCATTGTCCTTTTCAACCAGCTTCTTCCAGACGTAGTCACAATGTAAGACTTGGCTTTAATGTTCTTTAGAGATCCCTCAGATGCAACTTATCCTGAGAAGCAATTCTTGAAGCCTGTTTTTGGTTTGTAGTGTTTTGGCATCAGCCATGATGACCCTCTTGTCTCATTGTTATTAATTTAAATCATTGCTGCAGAGATTTTGTTTAAATTTCATCAGTTTTGACCTCTTCCAACTCCTGGAACCTAGGTAGGCAATTAAGCTCTAGAATAGAAATGCTTTAACAGTGAACATGCAAGAGCCAGAAGTTGCCAGTAACCAGAATTAAGTGGTTCTTGTGTTAAGAATGCTGCACTTGGGTGCAGTAAGTAGGAAGGGACAAGCTGTAGTGCCAAGTGCAGTCTGATGCTTGTGACTCCTTGCAGCCCTGTCTGATCCCTGGGGCTGGCATGGTTTTTACTTTCACTTCTTGCCCTCAGAAGAAAATTCTCCCAAATCCTTTTCCCTCCACTTTATAGGTGGATTCTCTCTCCCACAACATTTTATCCCTTGTGGCTTCTGCAAGACTTCTTGCATTCTTGGACTGCTGTCTCATATGTTAAATTTCTTCTATGGAAGTTTCTTCTGTTTGTGCCCAAGCTTTTCTCTTCTCAGGAAGCTTAGTTCATTAAGTATTACAAAGTTGAAATGACTGAGCTGTAGCTCACTAGTTTTCTCTGTTTTCCTCCTCCATTTTAAAATTACTGTTTGGCTTTTTCCAGTACTTTATGGAACTTCACTTGTCCTCTCTGGTTTCAGATATGGATATAGCTAGTTCTTTGACTATCCATTCAGCACGAGAGGTATTGTGTAATGTATCAAAATAGTAATTTTAACCTGCTTTAATGCATTTGTAGGTATATGTTTGAGTTGTCTGGAGCTGATTTTTTTATGAGGAGGATGGGGGGTGGTGGAAGGAAGCATGACATAACAGGAGATTTTAGTGTGTTAGGAACTGTGGAGTTGCAGATGAGCTTTACCCCTTCATGTATATATGCATGCTGTGGGATGCTTTGTTGCTACTGCCCTCATGACCATGCTAGTTGTGTTTTAAATGGTGACCTGACTTCTCCTGCTTACTTTTGCTTCTTTTTGTGTGATTGTGATCAGTGTATATATTTGTGATATTTGTTCCATGTCGGTTTGCATCCACTTTTTCTGATCTTTCTTTGACATGCCACTAACTTTTAAAGGAATGATCATTCTCGAGAGCCTATTGTGCTTATGTTGTTACTAGTGGGACTTCTTTTTTAATCCATATTTTTAAGTTCACTGATTTCTTCTTACTTCAAGTCCGTTGTTGTAATTTTGCTGCACTGTTTCTTTTATTGCTTGTTTCCATAAAATGTGTTGTGAGCATTTCTATTCTCAGCTAAGTTTTGCTTTATGGATATTGTTGGAGATCCTAGAGAGAGGGCTTTTCTGGAATTCTCCTCCCTTCTGCATCCAAATGCATTGTCACTGTCCTGCTGCTGGACTTTTTGTTTTGCTGTCCTTGTGGAAACAAGGATGTAATGCTGCTGTTACAAAGCTCTGAACTTGTTTCAATAGGTGGGTGTTCATGAGAAGCTTCATCTAAGTTAAATGCAATTTCTGTTGCCTTCCTGTGTCCCCGCTCTTCTTAGTTTGTCTTCATTAGGAGAGTTGACATTTCTTGAGTTGATAATCTTACACTGGCCGCTCTTCTTTATTTCCTAGTAACTCTATATACACCTCACTTCAGGATTTCCCCGATTCAGAAGTATTTTAAGTGCCTTTAGGCCTCAAGCATGAGGTTGAAATATAAAAGTGCTCTTTTTTGCCTTACGTATTTTAAAAGTGGTTAGAACTTGCAGCCTTGCTAGCTCAAATTCAAAATGTGTTTTCTATCAGTGTTACAATAGATTGATTTTAAAAAAGATCCAGATAGGGTTTTTGAAATACATGCTCTTGATTAAGGTCTCTCTGAAAAAAATGTTCATCCTGAACATCTCATTTGTTTTCAACATACTCTGTAAAATGATCTGGCATTGGTAGTACAACTCTAGGCTTCTTTCTTCTCTGAAATGTAGCTGAAAATACTGTAAATACGTAGAAATTCTGTATAGGATGATGCATTCTATGGAAAGCTCCCAGGACATGACTAAATAAGCTCCTGGGTTTCACTAAATTAAATCCGCTCAGTCCAATGTAACATGACTTGTGCAAATTGAGTAAAAGAAGAAATGAGTGAAGTTTTTTATGCATCTGTCTTTTTGTTTTGATTCTCACAAACTTCATAGGCATTAGATATTTAGATAAATGGATTTTTGTTCTAAATTAAAATCCACTGGTGTAAAAAAACCTGTAGATATGTAATCTTAGCTTTTACGGTGCCTCTGAAGTTATCTCTCTCTTCCCTTCCTTGAATATGTGTGTGGCAATGGAACTGCCTTTACCCACATTGATTTCATGAAGTGCTTAGAAGAAAAGTAAGGTGCATTACATAAATTGCACCAGCAGAGAATATCACATGATAAGGTATCTCACAGTGGTTGTGCCATGGCTGTAACTTGTTTGGTTAGCTGTGCCTGGGTGATTAGAGTTAGCACACAATGCTAATGAGGTGAGCTACAAATGGTTGTAGGACACATACTGAGATTGTTGAGCAAAGCACAGAATTTCATTTTCTTATGCTGGACAATGACTATTTTGGGGGAAAATAATTTTGGTTGAGATGGGAAACTGTTTTTGTTTTGCTTTTGAGTGTATATTTATTCTGTCCCCCTCCCTGACTCAAGGAGAAAAAGAGAATTTGTTTAAAGTAGTGATAGTTATGATCAAATATGTAAAAAAAAATACACTGCTTTTCTATTCAGGTACATGCCTACACTGTGAACTTCAGAAAAAAAGATTCATTTCTCTCTCCCTCCTCCCTATGTTTTCATTTCCATTTTCAAACCCTCTAACATCTTATGTTTTTAAATGTTCTTTGATCTCTAGTCAGAAAGTACTTTGAAATGAAAGGATTTTGGTTTTATCCTGCTCTGCTATTACATGTGACAGAGGATAGAAAATAATGTGTAAACTTGTTAAAATACTTGACAGTGTGGCCTTATTGAGGTTGTTTTTGCTTACATAAAATGGAACAGGAAGAGGTGAAGGTGTAGGTGGAGCCTTGTCTCTTACAGTGCTGCTTCTGTCTCACACAGTACTTAGAGAGATTTGGAGACCTTGTTTGGAGGGTTTTGTTGCAATGAAAAGAAGGATGGTTAGCCAGAATGGGGTGCACTTGCTTAGCTACTGTCAGATGTTAATCAGATTTTAAAAAACCCAAAAAACACTTGATCCATTACTGAGTTGTGTCCAAGCATAATCCCTTCAGATGGCATGAGCTTACATGGAAGGGAATACAGCTTTGTAGGAACTACATTTGATATGTCACAAAGTTTATTCTAATTCTTTGCAGAAATTAATGTATCATTACTCCTCTAGCCTCTGTTACACATTCTTGACAGTTATTGGTATCAGGCCCAGTGCAAATTACAGTGATAGTGTTTCTTTTAGTTGGATGTTAAAAAAAACAAAATCAGTGTGGGGAAAAGGTCAGAATATACTGGAGGAGTAGAGTGTCAGCTGCTTCCATCCTGTGGTGTGTGAGGGGGAAAAAGAAATTACACTTTTGGCTTTGGGGAAAAAATAGCTAAAACCCCATGAAGAATGTTAGTTTTTCTCTCCCTGACCATGTACACTCAGAGGAGTATTGTGTTCTCTTGTCAAGTGTAACTCTACAGGCATCAGTAACATAGAGTTTGGCACCAGTGAATGCTGCTGGGGCAGAAGTGTTGGTGTTTGTATTGCAGAGTGGAGCTCTGCAGCAGTGCCTGAGCCCTCTTGAGAACGGGGAATGGGTTTAGGTCTGCCCTCCTGATGCTGGACTTGAACTGATTAGTCTAGGAACATGGAGCTTGCTTGTAGCACTTCACTGATAGGGACCACACAGCTTTTGGTGTTCTTGTTGACACACCTTTCCTGCCCTAATGTGGGATGAAATAACCCAAATTGGATCTTTTTATCTAGATAATGCCCCACGGCACAGGAATTGCAGAAACACTCAGGGATGCTCTGTAGCAGTAGGGTCAAAGTGCTTTAGTCAAGTATGTTCTGAAGGGAATAAATTCTCTGTGGAGTAGCACAAAGTAGAGTGTTGCATGAAAATGAATATGGTATAAACTGAAGACATTTCAGAAGAGAGAATGTGGGAATATCAGGTAATGTGAAGGCATATAAGTTAAAATAGAAAGAAACGGAGTATTGGGAAAGATTGGGTAAATTTTCTTTTTATAGCCAATAAATAGACATTTGTAAAGAATAAAATAACTTCATTTAAGGGAGTTTGTGGCATCTTATACCACTTAGGGGAAGGTTATAAAAGCAGTTGGTTCCACTGAGGATAATTATTTCCTGGAAAAGTAATGTTAAAAGCCTGTGCTACCCTCATTCTCTCACCCACAGATGATCTGTTCAGTGAAGTCCATCTGGTTTGCCACTAGACAATGCATTATCAAGTGTGGCTGAGGGCATTTGAATGTGATGCTTTGATCACAAGAGAGATGGACAGTGGGAACTTAGCTCTTGGTTTCAGTCACCAGCAGGATACCATCTCCTCCTATACTTGAGCAGATGCCTGCCAGCTTTGGATTTGATCGTACACTGAGCCATTTTCACTGTGCTTTCAGTGTTAATATAAGGCACGCACATTGTGCCTGGAGAAAAGTAGGGAGATGCAAAAGTCTGTGTGGGAAAAGCTGGTGTCTGGCTCAAGTCACTCTCTTCCAGAGCTTTGAGAAATAGAGCCTCTGTGGAGTGGGCAAGGTGCCAGGCTTTTGCTAATGTTTCAAAAACCCATGGACTTCATAAAGATGTAGTGTGCTGAATAAGGGTGGTTCCTCCTTGAAATGTTTAATGAAATATGCTCTGTTTGCAAAATACTCTAATGTTCTATTACCAAGGATGCTAAATGACACTTAACTTAGCATAAACAAGGAAAGTGATTTCTTATGTTCAAGATCAGGATTTTTTTCTCTGTAATGCATTGTGCAATAAGCTAATTGCAGCAAGACTGTTTCTTATTCCTCATTATGAAGCAAGGCACTGCTTGGAGGCAGAATACCAGACATGATAGACAGATGGACTAATTTGCTGTGTCTGATTCTGTGTTTCTGCAATAGAAATGGCCTTTACATCTCAAAAGCTAAATGTTGATTATGACTGTTCAGGCAAAATTATATGAATGTGTGATTATTTTTTTCTGTTCTTTCTTTAAATCTGAATTTGGACATGTGAGTGTCTCTGATGGATAACTGAATCAGCTGAACAGCTGGCAATATAAATGACTCTATATGTTTCAGCAAAAAAACCTCCCACTTTCTTCAGCAGCTTAAGTGGAGAGGTATTTTTGCACCCTTTAAAATAACAAAGAACCAGAATTCCATGATCAGCCAGCTTAACAATGGTCAGCCATCTGTATTATGATAAATTCAATGACAAGTATTTACCTTTATCCTTAAATAACTCTTGTTACTCCTTTCAAGACATCTGTATTATGATAAATTCTGTGACAAGTATTTACTTTTATCCTGAAATAACTCTGGTTTCTCCTTTCATGCTTTTTGGCACATGATAATAAACCTTGAGGTATTTAGTGAACCTGGAAGTCACTATAAATTGTAGGATAAGTTCAAGAGCTTCCACAGAGAGTAAAAGCAAATTACCACGTTTGTGGGAATGACATCATTTTCATCATTCAGTACAAAGAAAAGTATTTAATTGTCCCATATAGAGAAGCATTACAGATGAATACATAAATGAATAGCCATACATATGAGGTGATTTTAGGTCTTTTCAAACTGAGTGTTTGATGGCAAATCTGCTTGAGTTTACAGCTTGGTTCTGAGGGGGTGGGAGGAGTCCTGTCATTTGGAATTACTTGGCTGTATAGCAGAGCACACACACATTGCAGGGCTGGTGGCTGGGAGCACCAGTGTTCCCAGCTGGATAACTGCTGCCTCTAACAGTTTTTGTGCTGTGTGTCAGCTTAGATCTGATGTGGGCTGGCTAGGCAGGGGATATTAACCAAAAGGGTTTTACTGTCATCCCTCAATGTGGTAAGGAGAATGGGGTGGTTTTTTTTTCTTTGCACATGTTTGGCCGTTTTAAGACTTTATTTTATTTTTAGATTAGCTTCTTTGAGGGGAGTTCCACTGCAATACAGAGCAAATCCCCTTAAAGATACTTGCATTTGTGTGCTTATGGGGACTGAGCTGCTCTTTGTGGGCTGTTAGCTAAAGCCTCTGGGCTGCCAGGCTGTCCTGGTGCTGGAGATGAAAGGGTGATCTGCACCTGGAGTCAGCTTGTTTGAGCTGGCATCATCCATGGGGGGATGCAGCTGGGAGCCTGAAGGAGCCCTAAATTGCTCAGGAGAGGCTGGTGCCACAGGGAGTGTTCTGGTTGTGATGCTGCTTCCCTGGTCAGCTCTGCTGTCCATGGGAATTTTCCATAGCTGGCCCTTAGCTTGGCTGGCTGGGCTTCTCCTGGAGAGGTGTTTGAGACTTGCATAATTTATTCTTAGCCTGAGGTATCAGGTAAACTAGACTTAAATTATTCATGTATCTTTATTAAAATGTGTTTGAAACAGGAGCTTGCTTTTAAAATAAAGGTAAAGCCTTCAGTATGTATGTTTTGGTGATGCTTCTGTGGTTTTGTTTGGAGCAGTTCAGTTGACAATTTACTGTTTTATAGCTTGGATGCAAATTAATCAAATGCTTATTAGACATTTGCATCTTAGAGGAATTATTTAAAAAACCAACAGAAATAGATGAACCAAAACACCAAAATGTCCTGGTAAACAGAGTCTCACAAGCATTTTCAGTTGGTTGAGTGCACAGTCAAGTGTGAGAGATCAAGAAGAGATGCTGCAAATCTTACTTGCTGTTTCTGCAGCAAGCAGCATGTTGCTTTTGATTTTCTCTCACCTCATGTTTGCTCCTCTGTAATTGATTTAGAGGAGTGGTAGTGGTGGGAGGGAAGGCTTTAGGGGAGTGTGTGTTTTCTCTGCCTCTCTGATCTGGGCCAGCACTTGGGTGACTCTTAGGACTTTGTTTTGAAGGATTTATTTTTATGAAGAACCCTGTTCTCAAGTGCATAAACATTTTTATTCTATCCTTCATTAATAGCAAAATATAATTTGTTTTAAAAGATGATTTTCGGGGCATAAGGTAAGTCACTTCACTAGTACAGTGTTTTGAATCTTATTTTGAGACTGAGTGTAATGTCCCACTTCTGGAGCGTTCAGTTTTTGATTGGTCACTTGCTTTCACAGAGGTCATTAAATTAATGTTGAAACTTAATGCTACTTTTGTTTGAAAGTGTGTATATGGTTTGGAAATGCCTGTTACTGATTTTTTTTTTGCTTTCTTTTTAAATTACAGTCTATAACAACATCTTGTTTTTAAAAAATAAATTTGAAAGTGCAGATTTTATTAACTGACCTTCTGGTTCCAGGAAAAAGAATGGTAGTTTTTCTGCTTGCCTTCAATTGGGCTAGAGTTTCATTCATTGTGAACATACTGATTCTTTGCCAGTAATTTCAAGTACAATTATGTATGTTTCTCAGTGAAACACCCTTTTTACTGTATCTTGATAAATATTTTAAAGCAGTTTGTTTGACCTCTAGTGTTGAGCTGTGAAATTGCACCCCATTGACCCCAAAATATCTTTTATTTCAGAAAAACCAGTCTCCCCCAAATCAGGTACATTGAAGAGTCCACCTAAAGGCTTTGATACATCTGCAATTAACAAAAGTTACTACAATGTGGTGAGTGATCACTTTTTCTTCCATGTGAGCTGTTATATACAGTAGAATGTCATTTAACTAAATGCTCTCATCTGAAAAAAAAAAAAAAAGGGCAGTCTTGCCAAGAAGTACCAAAACTAGATAGGGGTATTGGTGGATTCTCATATAAACAAGATCATTATTAGTTTAATAGAATATCACATATGTGGAATCTTAAACATTGTGCAAAATTTGTAGCTTAAAGTAAGTGAATGATTGTCATTAATGTAATATTATGCTCATGTTTTGCTAGTTGTTAATTTCCTTTTTTTCTCCCATCCCCCACATGTGACATCAGTGTTCCCCAATCTCCATGAATTACTGAAATTCTGCTGTGTTAAACTAATTAAGTATACTTTTGTTCTTTTTGTTGAATAAGAGACTGTTTCCAAAGGTTCAATTTGCTTCCTTTGTATTGATGCTTGTAAGTCAGCTCTGTTGTTAACCTAAGGAATCTCTCCCTTATACTGTGCATAGATTTCACAGCAAGGCAGTACAGGCAGAGTGAGCCTTTAGCATACCCCAGGAATTCTTAACCTAGTACTCAGGTACTAGGTTGCATGTATGAAACAGATGCATGTAGGAAACATACCCAACCCTGTCTTTAAGTGTGTTGTAACCATGTTGAGAATCATGTATTTATTGAGGAGATACACTGGGAAACAAAAAAGCGTCTTACTGTTTTTGTTAAGCACTGCTCCCTGCTGGTGTAAAACCAAACCACAACCTTTCTTTCCCTTTTCTTCCAGCAGCTGCCATGGGTTTTCATTTCTATGACTGTTTTTAAGAAGGGTCATAAAGCATAATTTTCTGTTTTTGTCTTGTGTGGTTGTGGCTTGAATAGCACCTGGAGGAGCAGAGGTGTTTTGTCTGTAGTCCCTAATTGAAGGCTGTGAAGCAACCTCCTGCTCCTCCATCTGGCTCTGCTCCTGCCTCTGTCATAGCTGCAATTCTGTGCTGAAGGGAGGGCTGCAGTTCTTTGGCTACTGCATCCCATAACTGCTGGTCACAATGGAAAGTCTCTGCAGGCACACCCTTCTCTCAAACTGCAGGATGTAAAGATCTTGCTGTGGTATATCCAGTGACAAAATAGTGGCTTGATTTAATTTATTTTTGTTTTCACTGTATCTTTTTATAGTGTTTTTTCTTTTTAGGTTATTGTAGTGTGTGGATGCAAATTTGGGAGATGAAAGTGTACTTAAGTGAAAAGAAGAGAAAGTAAATGTTCATTTTGTTCAGGCACCTAAGTTATACCATACAATTTTGAAATATCACCTTTGGTTTGTGTGATTTTTATAATTGTTCCCTGTATGACCCTTTCTAATTGTGGAGGCTCAAGCTACTATACTTTGGGAAATACAGCTGTGACTGGCTTTGAAAGTAGTTTAATTAAAAAACAAACAAAAACCCAAAAAACCCCAAACCCTAGTGACCATCATATACCTACTCTTAGGATTAGTTTATTTTATGTCTTGCTCAGGTGCAACTTTCTTGGTACAATTAACCTGATGTAATGAGATGCCAACTGTTTTGACTGCTAATTACTTAATAACTGTTGATGACATTGTAGGGAGTGAAAAGGACCAGTTCATAATAATATACAAAATTGTTGTAAATTACACCACAGACCCTAGAGTGCTGGTCTTAAGTCTGTCAGCAATGAATTGGATAATTGTCATTTTCACTTTTTTCCATAGTGTGGCAAATATCCCTACTTTTTTTTTTTTATAGTCACTATTTTATTCTGATTTAGAAAATGAGAGGCTCTGCTGTACCTAGCCCATTGTTTCAGAGAAGTAAGACTGTACTACTGTGTCTGAAGCCTAAATTAGACATACTGACATTTCAATTTTCTTGAAATACATTTTGTGCTTCTGATGGCACAAAAATGTGCCATTTTTGGCTTCTGAAAATATCTATAGAATATTTTCAATTTCAATTAAGTATGTAAGATTTTTACATGTTTTGCATGTAGATAAGACAAACAGCAAACCCATTCACTGAAGTGAAATTCTGAGTTGAGTTTTTGTTCTGTCTTAAGCTACAGACAGGAGACTTCCCTGTGCTACATTTCATCAGTCTGTACTGATAATAAAGTTGAGGAAAAAGCAGAATATCTCTAAAAAAGCTTTTGGCAACTGGTAGCTGAAAGGATGTAGTTGGAGTGAAGGAGTAAATGTTAAAAATCTGTGTTTAAGGTTCTCTTGGCTACTAAGCTAGAATTGAGACTGGTACTCTGGGACTTTGTACTATTTTTGGGTTGTTGGCTGTCCCCACATGTGGATGTGCTGAGACTCTGGAGTCACCACAGTTATTTATTGCTGTTTACCCTGGGGAAGGTTTTGTGCAGGCAGCACTTGAGGATATGTTTTTTTGGACTGAGGACAGACTCAAAAGGCTGTTCAGAAAGTGATAGGAGAGGCTCCCTTTCTGGGAGGAGGACTGGGATAGGCTAAGGGAAAATACTTAATGTAAAGAGGAGACTGCTTTCCCCACTTTCTTCTGCTCTTCACCCCCTTGTGAACATGTTCTTTATTTCTGTGGATTCACAGCTCCGTCTGGAGTTTGTGAGACAAATCACATGCTTCTAGTCTGTGTGCTTAATTATTGCTCCTTGCACTACATGTTGCTGAGAAGACACATTTGTTATGCATGTACATTTGGCCTGGCTCAGGAGTTCAGGTTAGTGGAGAATGCTGAGGTGTTGTCCTCCATGAAATGGTACAAGTCTATAGTAGTGTGTAATATGAACCAGACTTGTGATGAAGCATTTTCCATGTAGAAGTAATTTAGTAGCCTGTTACTGAAGAAGTGGGTGTATTGTTGCATGTTATTCTCTGAAGATAGAGCAGGCATTACTCTGAGTTTTATTTTTGCTTCAGATCCCTTGAGAGTTTGTAACTCTGTATCCAGAATAAAATCAGGTTCTTTCCATTTACAGTTGCTTTGAGATTAGGTAACTATTCTAAAAGCGGGTGAAGAAATGGGCAAATTTCTCCACAGTTAT
The DNA here is from genome assembly GCF_028551555.1 of Melozone crissalis. NCBI lineage: Eukaryota > Metazoa > Chordata > Aves > Passeriformes > Passerellidae > Melozone > Melozone crissalis. The sequence goes on along the minus strand of NW_026535791.1, from coordinate 50,713,439 downwards.
GAGTATGTGGATAACTTTGTTTCCTTTTAAGTGTTTGAGAAGTAGTAGAAAATAAACACTCCTTTTGAGGTCACATTTTTAAAGTTGCATCAAGTTGTCTAATGAAGCTCATATAAGTTTTTGAGGGCCCTTGTATGGTATACTTGTGCAGTGCTTTACAATGCCCCTCTCAAGAGCCTGTTTTAAGGAGTTCAGCAAATTCTTGTGAACCAGGAAAATGACATACTGATCACAATTTTGCTCAACTTTGTGATATTTTGGTGAAGTGCCATACTAGTGTGATAAAATGTCAGTGTGCTACAGGATCATGCCCAAGTGCACCGCTGATCTCTGCCTTTTCTCCCACTGGTTTGGAAGGCAATCATCTTCATATAGGTAATTGTAAATGCATTTTTGGGTGGTAGGGAGCAGGCTGAGGTTTTGTGTGGCAGAACTGTTAACCATGTTGAATGTTGTATGCCATGTGCCTGGGAGAGCTGGTGCAGTCTGAGCTCAGCTGTGTGTGCCTGCCGTTCAGCAGTGACGGGCTGCAGAGCTGCAATGCTGCTCTGTCGTACCCGGGCGGATCCTGCAATGTTGTGGTGCAGCTGTGGAAACGAGGTCTGGGAGCTCTCATGGGGTCCTGCAGCAGCCAGAGTGCTCAGAGAGCAGGAAAGGGAAGAAAGGTGATTATTAGATCATGCGGAAGAGATGTGGATGTGAGGAATGTCAGGGATTTCTGGTGCCAGAATACTGAGTTGCAGTAATGACTACTTGTCACTTCAAAGCACAGTCCAATAATCCTCACAGCTTCTCAGTGAGGTAGGTAAGTCAAGCTGGAAGAATGCAAGATATCACAGAAATTATGTTTTAGAGCTATATAAGCAAGGCTATTTTTTAAATAATGTATTCAAAGTTAAAAACAAATTGTATGCAGTGAAAACTGTACTTGTTTAGAAGAAAGGGTAATAGATTTAATAAGTTTAATATGTTCTGGGGACAGTTGAAACTGTGTATATCTCAAGTATTGTGTAACATTGTGAATTACTAGAATAAAAACATGTGTAAGTGCATATGGTACTCTGCACAGGTTTTGTAACATAGTTTTATTTACAGTGGCATTAATTTTCCTTTTTCCTCTGTCAGGTTACTAATTCTAATTTTTAAGCTTTCTTGTTACTACCTTCCCCTGCCCTTAAGTCTTCTTCCTTTAATCCCATGTTCTCCATATGGCAAAGAAAATCCTCAAAGAAAAATCCAAACCAGCACAAGGAAAATAATGAAGTGTGTCCAACATGAAACTAGTTTTATTTCCAGCTTTTCAGACAGCTGTTTGTAGCTCAGAATGGGAGTAGTCTTTGAGAAAATGGGATAGTGCTGCAGTCTTTCAAGATCTTTAGCAAATTTGTTGATTTTTATCTTTCAGAGTCTTTTAATACTGTTTGGATCTTCATCAGGACACTGTGGTTTTGTCCCTGGCTTTCAGTCTCCTTTTCCCTACTAATTTTTCCTGCCAGTGTAATGACTTTGGGCTGGGAGATTTTTGTGGGAAAAACGATATTGAAAAATATCGGTTTTGCACTTAGTTTTGAACCTCATGGATGCCAAGTACTTTTATATTTGCATTTGAACTACTTGCTTTTTTGTTTTATGTATATAAAAGAGAATATGGAGTTAGTTAGTGCTGTGATTGGCAGAGACATTTTATTTCCCTGGTCTAAAGGGTCAAAAAATCCTCTTAGCTTTTTAAAAATTTGTGTGCCCATATTGTACTTTATGCTGTAATTTCCAAGTTAGTAGCCATAACTTTCCCTGTGACATTCTTCTGTCACAGTGTTTAGCAGAGAATGGAGACATTTTAATCTTCAGTTCAAGATTCAGACTTGCAACAAAAGAATGGACTCAAAAATGGTTTCTCTCTCTCTCTCCCTAAATGAATAGAAGCATTCAAGGAATAAGCAGAATCAGTGACACCAATGAAAGGAACAGTGAATTCTTCATTGACATACTGAACTACTTAAAGTTATTTCATCAGGTTTGCATTTAGGAATGAATGGCTTTTTTTATTTCCTAAGAGAGAGTATTGACTACAACAGTGAATAATGCACTCAATTACAGTTGTTCCTATAAATGCTGAAATGAGATATTACCGTAGACTTGGCAAATATGGCATGTAACAAAATGAGGTTTGTGCTGCAGCTTGTGACCACTGATTAGCAGTAAGTTTTTGAAGTTCAGCTCTGTTCACTAAACTGCATTTAATTCTGATGATTCTCTTGCTAAATAACTTTTGGAGGCAAAAAATAAGTCGCCTTCTAAAAGCACAGTAGAACCTGATATGATTTTAAGGGAGGATATCCTAAAGCAGACTTCCAAGAAATGGCCCAGTAAAATGTTTTCCTGTACATATTTGGGATTATTTTACTTGTTTGATTTATATTCAACCAAAACCCAAGTGTGTGTGCTGTATTTTATAAATACCTGGCTTTGCATCAGTCTATTGCAATTTTCTTATGGTAGTGTACTCCCAGTGTAAGGTTAGGCAGCACTATTTAAAAATAATGCAATAGTGCTAAATGTGTTGGTAAGTGAAGTTGGAAATTACTTGATCTTTGTAAATCTGTTAATATTCAGGTGTTCTAGCAGGTTATTTAGTGCATCTGAACACTCCACTAGCAATATTAGTTGCAATGTGTTGGAATTGAGACTGAGAAACTGACATTGTTCATTTCTCTTGCAAGTTCTATTGTGCTTTACCATCCTCTGATGATCTTTGACTGTTCTGAGGTACATAGGGGGAATAATTACTCCTGGCTTTGGAGGAAAGCTCTGTGTAACTCAAATTTTACAGCAAAATGTAGTGATAATCTTGTATACTTAGCATTTTTTTTTGTGTATAGCTAAAGATTGGTTCATCTGGTGTAGTGGTTTTTTTCCTCCTGTGAATTTCATAGACGTATAGTATTCAATATTTGCTGATATTTGCATTTTTAAAATAGGAACTCTCATTTAAGCTTTTCTCATGCTAAATAAATTTTAGTGTGCTTTAAAACTGGTATTGATATATCTTAAAAAGTACCAATTAGCAATTGTCATTTATTGTAGGTGCTACAAAATATATTAGAAACAGAAAATGAATATGCTAAGGAGCTACAAACAATGCTTTCAAACTACCTGCGACCATTACAAGCCAGTGAAAAGTATGTGAGTTTGTCCTGTGTTTTAAATTGAGATCTCTCAGGTATTGGGGCGGGTTAACATGGTCAAAATGTGGATGTCAGTGTGAATTTACCTCTGTGAACTATGTGATTCTTGAGGCAGGGATTGCTTTTATTCAGCTCGCTTGCTGATTGAAACAGTCTGGGCCTTGATCTAAGAACCAGTAAGCATTTTCTTTTAATGCAATAGATAGTATTAATGCACAATTAGTCAATAGCTGCACACCTAAACATGTTTTATTTGCTTTGGCTCCAGGTTAACCTTGACAAATACTTCTTACTTAATGGGAAACCTGGAAGAAATAAGTTCTTTCCAGCAAATGCTTGTACAGTCTTTAGAAGAATGCACCAAGTAAGTATCATGCATACTGGACAGAGTAAATGCTAACATGCAAATCTCTTCTATTACTTTACTTGTTGCATGTTTTGTTGGGTATAGATTGTTTTCCTTCAAGAGTTGTTGTCAGAGCAGCACAGTAATAGATGTTTGGAGAATGTATTGATTGATTGTACAGATACCTATTGCAATTGCAAAGATAGAAATTTTGATGTAGTTTAAAAGAAGCTTTGGATTTTTGTAATGCAAGTGCATACCAGTAGGAAAGTGGTGGTTTGGGGGGCATGAATTTTAAATATTTTCTTCAAAGTAAGAGGAAGAAAGAATGGAGCAACCTTATGTGATAGTGGAACAATGGAGAAGGAGGTAAGTGACTTGGATGAAGGACACTGTATGAGAATGCTTCTACTTGGTGTTCTTCTGGCCTGAGCAAAAGTTGTCATCTAAGTATGCTGGGAGAGGTGTGCAGGATAGGCAGAAAGAGCAACCTGAATTAAAGGAAACCTCTGAGTGCTTATCCTGCGCCATATAGGAAGCATGCCCAGAAAGAAGGGCATGAAGACACTAGTCCTCCTTCCATAATTTAGGCTGAAGTGGTAACTTGGTATTTTTCAGCTTGTTACCACTGTACTTGGACGTGTAAGAAAGGAGGTGACCATACTGCCTTTGGATTGTCCTAACAATTTTCTGAAACTCCACTGAAAGTGTAATTTACATTGATTACCTCAGTTGTGTCATTTTCTTTGCCTATATTCTATTTTTGTCTGACCACACAGGGAGCTAAGGCAACTTCTTAATACAAATTTTCTTGGTTTCTCCCAAGTTAGTAATTTGTAGTGCTACTGAGGGCTTAACGAGTTTGTTTGCTGTGAGAACAAGTGAATGTCTTGGATGGAGAAGAAAATACCTCTTTGAGCTTTGGATCGCCTCAGTGTGTGTTGTTTTGACCTCTCCCTCCTCTCCCTGAGCTGCTCTGTGTGAAGAAGCAGCCTTGTCATGACAAAGGAGAGGCTGCATCTCCACCAGGCAGTGACATATTCCTGGTACTGTTGCTGACTTCAGATCCCACATCCTCGCAACACCTGCCTTTTGTCCCTCTGTCCTTCCTCTAGGTAACTTAGACCAGAGAGAGGGGAAGGGAGGATGGTGTGTGTTCTTGAAATAGACCATTCTTGAAATGGTCTGTCTGATGCTGTGAGAAAGAAGGATAGTCATTCTGGAAAGGTTGACTTGATCAGTTAAATGTCTAAATCTCTGAAAATGTCCATTTGTCGACATACTCAAATGTTTCCTTTTGTTTCTTGTCACTGCTCTTTGGTGTCTCCTTTGCTTGTTACCATGATTTTGTTTCTTTGTATCACAAATTAAGGAAATGAAATACTTTGCATGGAACAGACTGTAATCTTTCAAAACTTTAAGTTATCTTAAAAATGAGAGGAAAAGAGTATATATATACACCTTTATATATACCTTTGTACTATACCTTTAAACAAATATTACTGCAAACTTAATTTTGACCTGCAATGTAAGTTTAAGTGATATCATAATGGAGCTTCAAGCTCAGAAAGCTTCATTAATAACTCTGCTTGCCTTAAACTGTTTTAAAGCACCTTTTCATAATGTCCTTTATTTCTTCTTTCTGCTAAGTGAAATGTTGCTATATAATAAACTAGAGGAACACACTGGGTGCTAGTAGGTGGGCAGAGAATGTGATGCCCTGGAGTTACTGAAGCTTTATTGCAAATGTTTTATTTTATTTTCATTTCACAAATATGCTCATCATGCTGAGTTGTATTTTCAGTTAAATTTTCATCATAGCACATTAACTTGAGCATACAGCATCTTCCTGTTTGGAATCTAATCCACTAATCCATCATGATTCCCATCATGTAGAAGAATGCTTGCTCTGCTGCCTTTTTTTTTTCCTTGTCATTTTGCCATGTTTTTTTGGCTGGTGAACCTGTTCTGTAAACTCAGACTAGCTCCCAGGCTGAAAATAGATTTATCATTTTATTTTATTTTTGGCAGAGAGCTTATAGTTCCATCATTGAGGCGCTTCATATTGCAACATCCGGTGTGGTGTTTTATTCTGACTTGACATGTCACAGTGACCAAATGCTGTCATCCTGCCAATTCCAATGCTGCCAGCCTACCTTGCTTGACAAATTCCTTTTCTTGGGTATGAGAGTTAAATGTTTTTTGAATTCCACACCCACCTTGAGACAGTTTGTCATTTGAGTTTTTTCTTTAACAAATCCTGGCATGTACTTCAGTGGCAGAAACTTTCCTGTGCTTTCCTCCTTTTTGCCTGCGCCACTTTGTCTTGTTTAATCCTCCTGGTGTTAAATGCTGGGTTGTGCATATGATGCTGTAGTGGATTATTTGTGTGTTTTGGGGGAAATGTTGTTTGGATATGGTTTGAGTTTAGTTCTGTGCCACCCTCCCACCCTGCCCACAGCCTTGAAGGTCTTCTGGTTCATTGTTCAAGGTTTGTCCTCTTTGAACTTCTCCAGGTTGGTGTTATTTCCACCTTTGTAACTTCTCTTCTTACAAGGGTGGTGTATGGAATAAATCCAACTAGCATTGAGTGACAGTCTTGTAGCTGACAGGCTTCAAAGGTGTTTTCTTTTGGCTGATCAGCTTCCAGTGCACTTGGTTCAGGATGGAAAAGAACTGTAACCGGCAAGGCAGAGAGATGCTGTTGGAGCCTTCAGCTGTGAAAGAGCAGATTTCTGACAGTGAAACATAGCAAGAGTGCTCTGTGCTCTGGTCTCTTGAAGAGAAAAAGTGTCCAGTGCCCTAGGTCTCATTCCAGGTCTGTAGTCCCATGCCAAAGATCAGTTCTGCAGTAGTTCGCACAGCAGAAGAGTCTCTGTGAACAAAGTCAGTGTCCATCAGGTGATCTCTGCCCTGATACAAATGATCTCGATTGGAAGTGTTGCTCTTTGGGTATTTTTGTAGCCGGAGAGTGGTCCTGATTTGATCTCCTGCTCCAAAAAGGATTCTTCCATTCACCTGGTAGTAGAAGCTGTCAGTCCATGGCAGTATTTCTCAGTAAGGAGGGACATGTGACACACAGCCCTGGCTGGTGACAGCAGCCTACATGACATGACATGATAGATAGATATGGTTAGATACATAGATCATAGATAGATATGATCTAGATATGATGTCTGTAGCAAATGGAAATCCTTTATGTAGTATCACAGGCTTACCTCCTTGCTCTGCTACAGCCATATCTGGGGTTTGTCCTCTCTTTCCCTCATGTCCCTGCTCTTGCAGCCACAGGAAACGTTGTCTTGTTCTGTGTTTAAGTGCAAGAAGATACTTCATTTTTGGGGATGATTCTGAAGGGGAATGGAATTTAAGAAAACTTCAAGCAACAAAAACAGAGAGGAGAGGCCAGAGTGTGAGGGGGAGACTATTTAAATCTTGTCCAAACCTCACTAGTATTTCAGGGTTTGTTTTGGACTGCAGATACAAATTAAGTCTAAGTCCCAGTATCATCCTTTACTTTTGGTTATCATGAGTATCAACAGAAATAAGGGTATTGATATTAAGGGAATTTGATTACAGTGTCTTTGGATATCCTGAGACAAACGTGCATAGAAACTAATGTCTGAGAGATAAGACAATTAGACAATTAGTGAAAGGTGTGGTAGTGAAAAGGGTGAAAATTAAACTGAAGGATTGTAAGCTGAGTAGTGCCTAATTGGTGCAAGGAGTCTCTCAGAAATTTGCAGTGGCCCCTTATTTCATAACTTTGTTAACTGTGAAGCCTCAAGAAGTAACATTTAGTTTCTTCACAAACTGCACCCTTTGGGGCTCAATTACACTTACTTTTTATTTCTTTCTACAAATTACCATGCACCGGGTGGCTGTTGAAGTCTGGAGAAACAGAACTGATAGCTGTTGGATGCAACTCCAGCAAGCAGACAGTGTTAGGTAATTTAGATGTAGTCACATGGTGATTCCTCTAGCAAGTGTACAACAGCAGAGGCTTTGTTATGGTTCCTTTACATTTGCAAATGGAATTAAAACATGTATCTGGTCTTCTTTTAACGGAAGTTGATATAACTTAAATATATCTGTAAATATTTATATGTGATTCCTTTTTAATAAAAGTGTTAAATATGAGAATGAGGTTGGGATGATAATTTCAGAGTAAACTGTAAAATAGATATGGTCTTTATGGAGCACATTAATTACTAAAAGGTTTATATGATGTGGTGATAGGCATTAAATTGTTGATTTTTTTTTTCAGTGGGTAAAAGACATATAGATAATTTATCTGCTGAAAATAGTAGAGCACTTGCAACTAAAATGCATGGATTAGAAAAGTTAAAGTGATGAGTTACCACCCCCTTACAAAGTCTATTAATTATTTTAATTCAACAAAGAATGTGCTGTATAAAGTGGCAATGCATGTGCAACATGTGAAAGAGAATAATGCCAGTCTTTGATTCTGCTAAAAGAACAGCAGACTGAGGAGACACAGATGTCTGCTTGGTGCAAACAGCCATAATTCACCCTCCACCCCCATCACTACAGTATGAAACAGGAATTTAACCATTTTTAGCAACTGTTTATTGGAGCCTCTTGCTATTTAATACTGAGTTATATGCCTTGAGTATGTCTTCAGAGTTTGAGACTTTGGCTGCATCTATTACTCGAAGAATGTATTATTAGCTCATGGTAGATTTATTAAAGGGGACCAGCTGCTTGGCAGGAAATGCTGCTTGGCAAGGCTGTAAGAATAGCATTCCCTCAGTATGCTTGGTTTTCCCCTAAACACCTGCAAAAGCAGCCACTCTATTGACTGCAGAATCTAAACTTCTTAAAAATAAAAGACACAGACTGAAAATATGAGCCCTAGTCTTTGATATAAGGAGTGTTGATACTGTGACCTGAGTGTGTCTGGTGTGTTAGCTGGGCATTCAGCTGTCATTTTTTGGGTGTCTGTAGCGAATGTTGCTCTCAAATAAGAGAGTATGTTTCCTCTGACTCACATTTGGAACACCTCTACAGTCAATTATTACTTCATTTTGGGTGGTCTTCCCACTCTGTACAGAGGGACTGAACGGCTTAATAGGAGACAGACTTACTGTTTTGGAATTTGGGGGAGAATTTCTTGGGAACTTTGAATTTTGACTGCTACGAGCAAACCTAAGGACTGGGACAAGATGACTGTGTTTGAGCAGAAGGGGAACATCCCCTGCCTGCAGGAGTGGTTGTCCTGGAAAGCTGAATGGTTTATTTCCTACTGAAGTTCACTGGGGCATAGCTCACTTTTTTTTTAAAGGGGAAATGCTTAATATTGCTGTTTAGGAACTTTATGTACATGTCCGGGACAACAACAGAAAATTCTGACTTCTTTAAAATTTTTTTTCCAGGAAAAAAAAAATATTATTCCAGAAAGAATTGTTGGAGCTAATCTTAGAATGAAGCTCTTTGACTGTGTTAGCAGTATTTGCATCAAGTACTCAGTGAGGGCTCATTTAGCTTTACAGCTGATGTGAAGAGTGAAGTACTGGTTTTAAGAGCAGTTAAAAAGATGAACAACAGTAAAATCCACTGTCGTGGCTTGCAAGGAAGCAAAAATTCAGCATATTTATTTTATGTAGCCTTTGTGGAAGGAGAGCAAGTGCATGGAGAAATTGAAACATTTCATCTTGCACATGTTGTACAGTGGTTTAGACAAGGAGTCAGGAATAAGTTTGTTATCTAGGACTGATGAAAGCTGGTGGTTCATCTTCTGGTTAACTTCAGTGTGGGTTAGGTTATACAATTGGCCACACAGCCTTCTGCTGAAGAGGCTTAGTCCTTCCAGTGGGAGCTGCTCTGTAGAAGAGAAGGATTTCATCCCTTCTGTTGCCCTTATGCTATTGCACAAATCCAAAACATGGTCCTCTACCAGCCACTGTGAAGAAAATTAAACTCTACCCCAGCCAAACCCAGCACACAATATGTACTGTTTTTCTGGTGTTTAATTTATTTCTCTGTCTGGTTACTATTGCAGTATTTTTATATTTATTACTCTGTTTTTAGGTTGCCTGAAGCTCAGCAGAGGGTTGGAGGGTGTTTTCTAAATCTGATGCCACAAATGAAAAGCTTATACCTTACATACTGTGCCAACCACCCATCTGCAGTAAATGTCCTCACAGAACACAGGTATGTTAACTTTGTGGTCTTCTGAGTCTGATACAAAAATGCAAAATATGCACTTGAGAAAATACAAATATACACTTGAATTTTAAAGCTGTGATCTCTCTTTTGACATGCTTGTTGTTGTAGAACTTGTTTGAGGAAAAAAACCTCTACACTTCTAAATAAAAGATTAAATGCCCCCTGAAACAAAGCTGCTTCATGTGGCCAGGACAGCTTGTCACTTTTGGCAATGTATTATCAACTATTTGAGAGAATTTTTTCGTTGAAAGAATGCATGCTGGACTCTGAATGTGTAAAACAATCTTTACTGATTGTAATCTTTGTTTTAAAAATGTTGAGATAAAAATGAGTTTGTGAAATTATGGCAAAATTGACATGACTTTGGCTCCTTAGACAGTTGGTGCATTGTAACTTAGCCCTGTAAATACCTGTATATACTTAACTTAAAAGTGTATTATACCCCTAGCTTTGCTTTTGAGTGGTGTGAGAGAAGTATGAGGTTTACAAAATCACTATTTTCTGTAAGAAGTAGGATGCTTAGTTAACATGATGTAGGGTGCTCAGCTTTTGGACAGACCTTAAATTTGCCCTGTATCATCTTGGGGGAAAAGTACTGAGGCCAGAATTTGATTAAAATAGTCAGCTTTCACAAGCTTTTGCTATATACTTGTGTTCTGCTGACCCTCATGCTGAAGCAGCTGTCAGTTTGGGGCTATTTATGCTTGCTTCTGGTGCAGGACAGAATCATGTCTTCTTCTTGGAGGTCAGCTCTAGGACAAATTCTGACAGGATATATGTTCTTTTTACTTCACGCACCCTCTCCTCTTTGTCTTGTTGTGTTGGACTAAGGTAAAGATATTTTGAGTACTCTTAACACTTAGAAGACCAAAAGGATCACAATAGATTTTTTCCTGTAGTGTTAGCTTCTTTTAGGAACTCAAATTTTGTTTTAACAGCGATATTGTGGTATGTTTGTGAGCTTTACTCATAATGTTATGAAGACACAAAACCTTCTAATTACCAAGTACTATGAACTTCCATATATGTTAATAATACATGTAACTGTATTCCAACCCCACTGGAAAAATCAAGCTGCAAATTCACATTACAGTATAGGCAGAAAGCAGGTAAGTTTTTGTCATTAAAATTCAGCAAGACAAAAATATTTTTAAACCCCCCTGATGAAATCTCAATGTGTTTGTTTTCTTTCAAATGACCCTCTTACTACCAGTTTCTGTAAATAGTTTTCAATACTTTTGGGATTAGAATTTTGTTTGTTTGATTCTTTATGCTCTTTCCCAGAGCTCTGGGATTTAACCTATAGATGGAAGATGACATGTGATAGCAAAGTGATCATCTGCATTTCTTTAGATTTGGGAATATCTGTAAAGGATTATCTTGGAACTCAGAGAAACAGTGATAGAAACGTGAGTGAGGAAAGCTGGTTCTTCTGCAAATGGAGAAGAGAAGCATTTCTTCTCTTTCATTTTTCTTTTTGTGTAAGATGTCCTTAGAAAAATTCAGCTTCAGGTCTCTAAAGTCAGCTTGACATCAAATCCTGGTGGAGACAATATAAGTGTGATAGAGGAGTTAAGTAATTTGATTGTGGAAGTTTGTTTGTATGAGAGCTCAAGGGAGGACAAGTTGAGATGGACAATTTTCTATTTAATGCTATTGTGTTACTAGGCATGAGTCAACAGAATTGCATCCTATTCTTTCTGATTACCCACCTTTTATTATTCTATTACCTTAATTTTTGTTGTTCAACATTGCTGGAGGTAGCAAGTGATCTGTCTAAATATTCTGCTTGAGACAGCTGCCATGAACAAATCAGAAGGTGGCTTTAAGCAGTTCTGAATCTCTGCCTCTCAGAATGCTGGAAAACTTCTTAGTTACATTGTTTCAGAGCAGAAGAAAACAGAAATAACAAACTGATTGGAAGCATGAAGAAATGTAAAATACTCAGAACTGTCTCTTTGTCTGTTTAGCTGAAATGATTTTAGTGTGTAAAAAATCCCCTATAAACCTAAATTTTAAAGTTGGCCTAAGGTTTGAGGACAGCCATGATTGTAGTAATGGTGAAACAATCACACTGCAGTTTATACTGGGTAAAATACCAAGATATAAGGTTTTTAAGGAAAAAGAATGTTAGTTGGCTGTTTTGTCAGTACAATTTTAGAAAAGGGTCCAAACCCATGTGTTTTAATACTAGCAAAAATAGGGTAGAGAAATAAGTGTATGTGGAATACTTGGACTTTATTATTGTGTTTGTAGCATCTGTGCTATTCACTAGCATTTTAGAGAAGAAAAGGGAACTGTCTGGAACAGTTTGATTTGGAACATAAATTCCTACTGTTTACAGAAGGTTATTTCTTGCCATGAGCTCTGTGCAATTCATAAACTGAACACATATACTATTACTATACCTCTGAAAGCCTTTTTATGAAAAACCCTACAAATATCAGATTCTTATATCACAAAATTAGTATTTTCTTCTTAGTTTATTAGCACACTTGTTTTTCTGGGAGCCCATACCAACAACAAAAAATATCTCCAAGATAATTGCTCTAGATGCAGATTTTTACATTTTTTAAAAAAAATATGACTTTTATTAGTGGTTTTTTTACTGTCACTGGCTAAAAATAGCTTTAAGGAAATTAGCTAAAGCATTAACTGTATTTTCTTCAGAGTGACTGGATAACTTAAATTAAAATTGTAAGCAGTTGTCTGGTTTGGTAGTGGGGGTTTTACATGTCATTTTCTGAGCTATCAATGGTGCTCTTCAAGCAGTCTTGTAAGACCTGTTAAAATGGTGTTGGCACCTTGTAAAGTCTCTGTGTGTATGTACAGGTAAAACATTATATTAATGTGCTCAGAATTACTGTGCACTTCAAGACACTTATTTTGAATAGCATTCTTGTGAATTAGGTTCTAAATAGCAGTCCTAGGGATGGGGTTGGAGATGTAAAAGGGGCATTCAACTGTCTTATTTTTCCCTTTCTTTTAAATGCCATCCAGTATGAATGCAAATCTGTTTCCACTTTATCTTTTGTCATTCACTTCTTGATCATATGCAGCAGCAACATGAGGGCTTTCATTCAGTTAACGCAGAATAAGGGTTTGTGTGTGCATGTATGTTCATGTATGTATGTGCATGTTTATGTAAATACACAGTCTGGGCTGAAGGGAGTCAATCATGTTATCTCAAGAATATGACATTTATCATGTTCAAATCTTCAAAGCCACAAGCACCTTTCATTTCATTAAGTTAAATTATTAATAGTCAGACTATTAAAAGACTATTAAAGTCATTGGAGACCTGAGTGTGTGTGAACATAAAGAAAGGGGAATAAAGCCTAATGCAACCCATACACGAGTTCAGGTTCCAGAGCTATGTGTTTCTGAAGGTGTATTTTCCTCTGATAATTACAGCAACAACAAAATCTTTCTGTTAAGTTTGGGAACAGATTCTTTTCTTGGTTCCAGTTGTAGCTTTATAAGTTTTATCCAGATGTTAAAGTTTGCATAGAAAATAATTTCTCCGATTTTATGCTGTCTTCAAATTTGGTAGATACCTTTTTGTCTCAGGAATTGTTTTGGAGCTATTGCATACTTTTTTTTCCAGAGTTTTAATTCCTTCTGCTTAATGAATCAAGGTTTTTGAAGGATTAAATAATTTTTCCTCAGATCTGTCATTGTATCTCGTAATTGACTCTTAAGCCACTGGCTAGAGCTGAAGAGGTGGAGTTTGCCAGGTACAGTTGGGTGGTGCTCTGGCAGAGCCCAGAGTTTTCCATGTTCCCTTCTCAGAGTGGCTGTGGTGCCGCTGTACACAATCCCTATTTTATTTACTTTATTCCACAACAGTCCCAGCTTTTTGGCTCCATGGTATCAGGTTTAGTTTTGCTTGAAGATGCCAGTTCACATCTAAGGGTAGGTATTCCAATATATGGTATTATTTTAGGAGATAGTTTTGCTTGCTGGTGAGACCAGTAGTGCCTTGAGGGTGTAGAGTTTAGTCAAACTAGTACTGTTCCTGTGTGTGCTTCTGATCACAAACATGTGCTTGCCTTCCAGTAAGAGGAGTAACAGAACGAGCAACTGAAGGTGTGAAAGAGTGAATGTCCTGCAGATTAAAATGCCCAGTTGGATACAAAGTACAGAAATGGGTAATTGGAGCAGGATGAGGACTGTCAGGAACATGAAATGTTACCTAGCTGGAAAAGATCACAAGCAACAAAGTTCAGTGCAACAAGAAAGTCTAGCAAAAAGGAAAAAGAGAGCAGGCAGAAGCTAGGACTGGGACTTCCAATGGACTATATCCAAAAATGACAAGAGGAAAGATATTTCAGTAGGGGATTAACTGGAGTTTTGAGAACATAATTTAAAAAAACAAGTGTAACAGGCTCCACTGATCAGTGGACAAAAAATTCTTTTGAGGAAATATGGACAGTACAGACCCAATAACCAGCATCAGGTATGTAATTTTGGAGGGGTAGAGTGGGGTGTTCAACTTTTTTACTTTGTTTAAACAGCAGTATATTTATTTTAAAACAGAAGAAAAATCTTACCAGAAGAAAATTTAATTTGATGAAAAGGCAGTTGAAAATTACTAACACACACCTGCACTTTTTTTTTTAATATTGCGAAGTGGCAAATACCAAGCCAATTCTCAGCAGCAAGAAAGCTATGCACAAATCTTTACTTGTTGAAACATTAATTTTGCTAGATTCTTCTGTTCTCTGAGATAACATGTCCCAAACATATTCTACACTTGCATCACAGACCTAGCAGTCTGGATAAAATTTGTGGAGCTGGAGCATGACAATTACTCTGAGTAACTGGAGCGTGGAATACAGATCAGCTTGAGTCAGAAAACTCTTTGTGCTTCCCCCACTTTGGTGGATCCCTGAGCCTGCAAGTGTGCAGGCTGATGTCATACGCCGAGCAGCAGTCTCTGGGAGAGGAGCTGGGCTGGCAAGTGTAGCCCTAGGAAATCAAAAGCTGCAGCACAGGGGTTGCTGAGCTGAGCTGTGTCACGACGCTCTCAAAATGCGGTGCCTGTGTGCAGTCCTCAGACCCCTCAGCAGTGATAGCTCGTGCTCCATCTATTACAAACAGAGACCTCCTTCAGAAGTGTAAGTTGTGATTTTAAATGTTTGCAGTTTTAGTTCCTGGATCTGCTTTCCTCAAGGTTCAATGACCTTTTTTTTTTTTCTCCCTTTCTTCTGTTACTTGTAGGCACATCTGAACTTTGTTTTCTTCCCTCTTCCAGTGTGATTTGTAGCTTTTGAGGCAGCTGTTCCGAGAAGGATTTGAATATATTAGTAAGGCTTAAAGACAGTTTTCATGGTGACCTTTAAAATATCTCAACAGCATGAGAACCAACTCCAGTCTGGAGTGGGGAGAACTCTTCAGGTTGACATTTCAGAATAAATGAAGCACAGGACTTTTGTATGCTTCTCTGCATTTTATTGTGTAAAGTGATGTGAGTAGTGAATTAGTCTCATCTGCCTCTTTCTGAAAAGCTACTTGCTTAGGCAGTTGTGACTGAGTTGATGATTTCACTGTTCAAAAGATTTTCCTGTTCAGCTAAATGATAGCTTTTTATTAAAACATACTCTTAACTGTGGGCTGCAGTTTCATTTAGCACATACTGCCTAGGAGACTTGCAGGCATCAGTTGAAATTGTGACATGAAAGAGCCATTGTCTTTGGCAAAGCAGCTGACACAGACTTTTTTATGTTGCAATTAATTATAAAACAGTTGTGAGCTGTTGTCATGTTCGAACAGTATTTTAACCCCCTCTTATGTTTTTGAAAGTAAAAGTAAACCCTTCCATTATGTCCTGTATGCTATTTGTCTTTTGTGACTAAATGAAAGAGACTCACTTTAAGCTTTGAGCTAAAGTAACATCCGCATTTTGATGGATATTTTATATCCACAAAGCTGCAGAGATGCTGGGTTGGTAAGCATGAGTGGAATGCTACAGTGGTCTGTATGATGGAACTGCTCAGACGAAATTTTGGGTACTATTGTATTAAAGGAGTGTGTGCTGTGTTCAGACTAGAGCTTGAACAAGCAGACATGTCAAAACTTGTAAGAGGGAAGTGTAGAAGTGTATGAAAGAAAACATTGTCCTCTTGGGAATGTTGGGAGGAAAACTTCGTCATTCAGTTTTAATTACACCTATTAACACTGCTCCCTGTTGATGCCATTGCTAAGCCTGTTTTTCAGGACTTTGTGTATGTTTCAGGTGAGCTGAGGTTTAAACTTGCTCCATAGATTTCTATATTGTGATTAAGTAAAAAAGGTGATGATCAGCGCCAAGTGTCACTTGAGCGGAGAATGGTGTAACTGAGTTTGTTTAGTTAAAGCGGTTGCAGAGTAGACAGTGAAAACAAGATAATGCCAGCTTTTTATTTCAGGTTTCCAAGAAGTCATTCTTAATTCAAGTTACAGTAAATTTTCCCCTGCTTTTTCGCATGTATTTCATAATGCTGAAGTTGAACAAATGGAAAAATGATAATGAAAACTAGAACCAAAACCAGTGAAACAGTAACCAAAGTTTCTCCTACAGTAAAAGCATTAAAAAAAAAAGGGGGAGGGGGAAGTCTGTACATTTTCTGAGTGGATAGCTTAGCAAATACTATTTCTATAAAGCATTTGTATGCACTCAACAGTATGGAGATGGCTGAAGTAAGTAGGAATGGGGGGTTTTGCCCCTTAGCAGTCTCAGGGCAAAAATGAGGGCTGTTCAGAGCACTGTTAAATTGAGTAGCCTGTGGTATTTGAGATTGGCACATCCTGTGGAAGTGCAGCTTTGTAGGGGTGAGAGAATCTGTGTATTACACTTATGGATTGTGCTGCCTGAAATGGGGAAGAGTAGTAGATACTGTAAAAGGGCAGAATTGGTAGAATGAGGCAGCAGGAGCTGTGTCTGACTGAAGCAAACAAAATGCAAAGAATGAATTTAAACAGCTACTTCCTCTTGGTTCTTGTAGGAAATATCTTTAACGTTAAGAAGATGAAGTATCAAGTACTGTGTGTAACCTGACTTTATGATGCTGAAATGGGTAGGGCTGATTACAGGTGCAATGAATGGATAAAACAGAAAAGCAATGACTTGCACATGATCAGTGTCACGCACATAGGGAATTGAAATTTAAAACCAATGAGTGCTGTGGGACAGAAGGGCTTTCCTGGTGAACTTTGGTAAAGCTTCCTGTGTAAACTGGGTGTCATACCTTTATTACTTACTGGAAACAGTTTCTTTTAACTGAGTCAGGAGGAGAGCAGGTGACACCACTGTAGCCAGGAAGCCTGATGTTTCAGGGAATTACCCTGAATACTTGACCAGGAAGTGGTAAACCCAAGACACAGTTACAAGTCAAAATTTGTAGTTTTGTTTTGGTCAAGTTCTGAAGTGGTGTGATTTTATGCTAAGCAAGGGCTGTGATCAAGGAAGCATTACACAAAATAGGTCTTCAGCCTCTATGTATTCAGAGCTGGCCAGCCTCAGTTAAATTTAAATTTAAGCTCAAAAGTACTCGGGTTCATCTGTGTTGCATTATTATAACACTTCATGCAAGGTATTGTAGGAAGTTTTTCAAGGTGTTTTAATTTTGGCTAAAACCTGTTTATGTCATAAGCTGATTTAGAAGGCCTGAAGTTGCTGATATATCCTGTTTAAGAGGGATGCAAGGTCTTTCCCAAGTGTGTCCAGCTCTTCTCTTTGCATCTTTAAAATGCACAGCAGATGTTGAGAAATCCCCTCACCCTCTTTTTGCACTCTGTAGTTAAACGCAGCTGAAATGGCACAAATACATAGACTGAGGAGAGCGTGGGCCTTCTTAGAGTGGGGACAGAAAGCTCTTGCAAGTGGTGGTGTAAAATGATGATGGACCTGACAATTCAGAAACAGTGCTGGCTATACATAAGCAAGGTGTAGTGCAAGTAAATTCTAAGTAGCTAATCCGAAGACAAGTAAACTTGGAGTAAACTGTATGGAAAAGTACCTTCTTTTCTGTGAGCTGGGGGAAACTAGGTGTATGAGGGGTGAAGGATCCAGGTGGGATGGTGGGTAGAGCACTTAGATTGGGATGGGAAGGTCACAGCTCATAGAACTATGGAATCATTTAGGTTGAAAAAGACTTTTAAGATAAAATCCAACTGTTAACCCAGCACTTCCAAATCTGCCAGTAAACCCGCCCCTAAGCACCATATTTGTGTTCTTGTTCTGTCTTCACGACATCTACTTGGACAAATGACATGAATAATCAGTGTCACTTGTTCTGCAATGGGAAGGAGTGTGTGTGTGCCTTGAATGCAGTAAGATGTTACATTTTTAATAAATTACTTTCTGTATTTTTTTTAACATAGATTTTTGCCTTTAGAATTCTGTGTTCTTTTGCAACTTGTATTTTATGAAGCCTGGCAATCAGCCCAGATGCTGCTGTATCTTCCATTATGAATGGAGAGGGCTCATTTTGTTCTTGGTGATTTAAACTCTTGAAAAGCTAGTCCTCCTCCACCATAGTCCTTTAAAATATCTGCATTGTAAGCAGAAGATGTAGCTATTTTGTTTCCTTGATGGCAAAGGGAGCTGAAATTCTCAGTTCTGGTGTTTTAACTGAGTTGCTGTAAAAGTTGAGGGGCTGGGCCAGTTCTGAATTACTCAAATAATTAAAAAAATATCTGGAGAGGGGAAGTAGCAATTCATGATACATGGAGAGAATGGATTTCTTACAGTGGCTTTGCTGTGAAAAGAAATGTGTTGTGTGAGTCCACACTTAATGAAACCCTAGCTCATTAGAGAATATACTGCACGGTGATTATTTCTACCATTTGTATCAATGTTGGTAATTTTTTTGCATTAACATCTTGGATGTGAGATGAGGTCATTAAACATGTACGTGCAAGAGAAAAAAAACTTCTGGAAATTTCTGTCTTCTTCTTAGTGCCTGACACCATAAAAATACCTGTTTTTTTAAATTGTATATGAAACATTTGACTCTTATTTGTGTATTGTGTAAACTACCTCTAAGGTCATTTTACTAGAATAAAGAGCTGAGTAATAAAATAGAGCTTTATTCTGTAATTGTTGCTTGAATGGTGCAGCATTTAGGAACTGTCTTTGAGCACTAGTTGTCTAGAACAGTAGATTTGTTCCCATGTGTGTTTTTCCCTGGTTAGGTCCCAAATCTGCACATGGCTTTGTTCCTGTATTTTGTTTAATACACAAACTGGTCACAGCACTTAAGTTATACTCAAATTAATTTTTTATTTGGCCTCCTGTTTTATTGGTATACTTCATTGCAGGTGAAAGATTAAATTGTGAATCCTATGTAATTTATTTGTTGTGATAATTTAATCTTAATTTGCTTAAATATCTTGTGTACACAGTGAGGAACTAGGAGAATTCATGGAGATGAAAGGTGCAAACAGCCCTGGGATCCTTGTGCTGACCACGGGCCTCAGCAAACCTTTTATGCGTCTGGATAAATACCCCACGTTACTCAAAGAACTTGAAAGGCACATGGAGGTATATCTTATCAGCATTTATGTTCCAGCTTAATGATGATTTGACAACAATTATTTTAAAGGTACATGTCAAACATGATGGGACCCAAAATTGCATTTGCTTGCTCTTCAGTCAGCCTTCTAAACTACAGGCTGCAGTGGTTTATGTAAAAGTCAGTGCAGTAGAACTTCCTGTAGAAGATAAACATTTAAAGTAAAACTATCCAGAAAAGGTAATCATCATTCCTAGGATAGTCTTACCAGGGTCCTCAGTTGACTTGACATTGAATGTGTCCCCTGCACACTACTTGAGGCCACTTTATCTTGCAGAGGGAGTGCTGCTTTTCACCTCAGTATGCCGAACACATTGGCAAATAGTCCCTCTGACTTCTAGTGAGCACTGTCCAAAAGTGATCTTTACAGGACAAGAAGGTCCTTGAGGACCTACTCTTTTCACCTTTTCATTTTATAGGTTGTATGTTTGGAGTGGGAAAAAAAGAGAGAAATAGAAAGTGTGGGGATCTTGTCACATAGATTGGTTTGCCAGCCAGTGACAGCAGAACATGCTAGATAGTCTATAGGAAATCACCTTTGTGACAAAGCTAACCTGCTAAACAAAACTCTGTTAACACTTTCCCCTTGAGATTTCAAAATCTCTTATCCACCAGGTCTTGTAAAACTTCTTTGGCTCTATTTTAAGTATAGCTAGCATTGTGCTAAGTAACTGAAGTGTTACTACAAGCCAGACCCACCAGTGTTTGATATAAGAAGGCCACGAAGAGACTAGATCAGTCTACAACTTCAATTTTGCAGAATTGTTTATTTGGTTTTAAGCCTCTACTGGTTTTCAAAATTAATTTTGCTAGAACTGAACCTTTGATATATGTTTTCTCCATTTTTTTTTAGGATTATCATCCGGATCGTCCCGATATTCAAAAATCCATGACTGCCTTCAAAAATCTTTCTGTAAGAGTGATTAAAGAATGGATTATATATTTTAAGTAGGATGCTTTCTAATTACGTCTTCCTTTATTGCTTAAAAGAGTGAAACTTTTTCATAAATGTGTAATAAGTTTTTTAAAGGCTGGAAATCAATGCTGTATGTAGTCAGAGCTAAGGATGGTAATTTGCTGGGGAGCTGTAGTAAGTAGACTATTGGTATCAGAGTTGTGCAAAGTGTTCTGCACCTCTTTGTCTGCCCTCTCTGTCTGTCCTGAAGAAGGGCTTCTTTACAATAAATGAGTACATGTTCTGATTTTTTTTCTACGTGCCTTCCTTCTCAGGAAATGGCTATGAATGTGAGAGAGTTAGAAGAGAAAAGTGCTAGTGAAGTTCAGAAGATGCCAAACTTCTAGTAATAATTGGAACAGGAAGAACAGATAAGCTACTATCTTTACAAAAAAAATGAAAAACTATGCCTCAACTGCAACAAGCAATGATTAATGCTGTCTCAGTTATAAGAAACTTAATGTGTTGTGCTTCCTTTTAGGAATGTATGCTGATGATAACCGGAAAATCTTTATTTTTTAAATTAGAAATTTAGTGTTATCAGTGTTTAGAAGAGGTTTGTGAATTACATCCTGTTGAGTGCTATAAAAGCAAGAGAAAACAACTGAGAAAATTTCTCAACAGAATTTTCTGTTGAGAAAAATTCAAATAACATGAGCAGGTTGGTGTTAATTAAAGTAGGAACACAAAGTTATAAACACTCAGGTTTGCACAGGTGGCATGTCTCTTCTTACTGAAAGATTCTTTGTTGTATAGATGTGTATTTCCGACAGCTGTGTTACTCTTTGCTACTGAGCAAGTCCATTTTTGGTTAGTCATACCAAAATTTGAAGTATAAAGGAAGGAGAAAATAAAGTAACAGAGCTATTACTGAATTTGGAATGGTAATTGAAATCAGTGTGTTGAAACGCTGTAATATTTAATTTAGTAAAACTAGTTTATAAAAAATATTGATAGCAGACAACTAAATGAAAATGCTGTCTTCTGTGCATTGCAAGCACAGCAGCAGTAAATACAACTGTGGTGGTATTTCTACCCTTAACCCATTCCAAACTGGTAGAGTTTATAGAGATTGTTTTCCCTGTGTTTGTTAGGCACAATGTCAAGAAGTACGGAAACGGAAAGAGCTTGAACTGCAAATCCTGACAGAAGCTATTCGTTGTTGGGAGGGAGAGGACATCAAAACACTTGGCAATGTGATTTACATGTCCCAAGTCATGATCCAGTGTGCTGGGAGTGAGGTAATGTCCTTCTCATCTTTACTCTCACTCTTCCAATTTTGAATGAAATTCATTATAATCATTACACAGCAGAAATAAAGAGAGCGATTCAGAGATGGTCATCTAAGCTAAAATCTTTGTGTTGATTTAAGGCATTTTTTTACAAAACCTGAAATAAAATTCCTTGAAGATGGATGGTCTCTTCTGTAAAATTTACTGAAAAGTGACTAAATACAGCAGTAATAAATATTGTAAGATTTTTGAAGGGCTTTTTTCAGAGGGCATAATTGAACAAGATTTACCATGTGTTGTTATGTTACAGGTTCATTGTGCATAGAGTGTGTTTTAAACAGCAAAAGGTTTAAAGTTTTATGTTGTGAGGTGTCTGACACAAACTTTTTTGGCTGTTATGGGCACGTTGCTCAAGTAGTAAATCTTGAAATACAAGCTTGAGAACCAAATGCTCCTTGAGAAATAGAATAAGGAGATACATTAGAAGGTTAAAAGTGACAAAGTCTGGTGATTTTTTTTTCCTAACCAAAGCAGCAAATAAAATGTAAAGAAAAACTTGTCCTACCAGAACCAATGTTAAAATTCTTAAAAGCAAGTGCTAACAGAAAAATAATGTTATACAGGTTACTGACATGTTTTTATTGCTTGTTGTTCTCCTGAAAAATCAATGAGACTTTGAATCTGATGAGGGCTTTTGAATTGCAACCTCATTCAGTCCATTTCCTCCCTTAGAACAAAGAAGTCCATAAATATGAAGAAAAAGTAAAGTGTTTATGCAACTGAATATTTAGAAGTTAGTCACTTGATATTTTTCTCTCAGATATTTTGTTAGGTGTTAAAGTAAACAAATAAGACTCAGTAGAGCTGATAGTGCATCTTTTGCAGTCATGTCTCTTTTTTAAGCCAGCAAAACAAATCACCATCCCCCACTGTCATCATGGGTAAAATGTCAAATGTAATTGACTTCTAGAAGTTTCTGTTTAGCATCACAGCTTTTTGGCAAGATACAGGACAGCTTCATTTGTGCAACAGCAACTGGGTTTGGTTTTGCCTTTCTAAAAATGATACAGATATTTGCAAATGTTTACTTAAAAACATTAAAACCTGCTAAGGACTTGTAATTTTGTGAAGATGCTTGAAATTAGGATGGTGGCTTTGTCAGTTGATATACTTATGTTGTCATTACAATATGACACTTTAATGCTTCTCCCTTTTGTTGTCTATAGCAGTAGATTCAGAGTAAACTTATTCCTCTTTCCATAAAAATACCCTAAAACAAAACCACAGTGGATAACTTTGTACATGAAACCAGAAAATTAAAACCAGAACAAAGTAATGAGTGCTTTTGTTGTGACTATACTAATTATTCCTTTGCTTTTTCTGCCTCTGGGCATAATCCACTGTTTAAAAATCTGATCTCTAATTTGAGAGACCACAGTCTTGATATGACTGTAACAGTATCCATCTAAATTATAGGAAGAAATAGATCCAGTATGTAATTTTGGTTTTACTGAAATTGGCCACACAGTTGTTATCATATTAAGCAAGGTCAGTATTTCACCCAGAATGTAAAATTCCTGTTTTAAAATACAAGGCTGTAATCTGCTGGAAAAAGATAGGCATGTGTTAGTAGCACTTTTCAAATGGAAAATAAGTAATTCTGTCTACTTATTTACTTTTTTTTTTCCTTTTTCTTTTCTTTTTTTAAATACAATGGAGAAATAGTTTTGCACTGAGCAAATATTTGTGGAGTAATCACCCAGTTATAATGCTGAGAGCTTTTAGTAATAGAAAAATGGGAGAGGGGACTTGTGATGGTGTATTTACTTTTTCATTTTCTTTTTTTTAACAAGGAAAAGAATGAAAGGTATCTTCTTCTCTTCCCTAACATTTTGCTAATGTTGTCTGCCAGCCCAAGAATGAGTGGCTTTATCTATCAGGTAAAGTAATACATTTACATGTGTAAAAATGTGTTGGGAGTTGTGTTCTTTCCAGATGATATTTCATAAGAAACTTGGAAGGATTATTAATCTTTTGCATTTATAAAGATGGAAGGTAATATCTGCAATAAGAAGTGATCATCTGTCTTATGAAAAACCCTAGAAGCCCAGGGTTTGATTTTCTTTGTAGCTGTGTCTATCACCAAGGAGACATTGTTCTTTTTACTTTGTTAGTAGCAACTGATGAGAGGAAGTATTGGGAGCTTTTTAGATCTGTTGGGAAACCAGTGTTGCTGCATGGGTTTGTTAGTGCTCTTTGCTGCTTGAGACTCAACAAAATTGCACAGCCCCCTTATCCTTCCATTAGTGTGAATGGGGCTGTTGCCATCAGTTTGTTTGGATGCATCCACATTTGTGTGTTATCTTGGAATTGGTGGCACGCTTTCAAAATTCATCTTCTAGTTTTTTCTGTTTAATGAGCACTGAGTCACAGAGTAGGAGTTGCTTTGGGGCTCACAGACTAGATTCCATCTGGATGAAGTTGAAGTCATGCTCCAAATGTACACTTGAGATGCTCTAACTATGGGAAAATACCAAGTACATGGACTGACCTTCAGTCCCTGGCCCCAGCCTCAGGCTCCCCAGGGTAACAGCACCTGAAATGCTACAAGGTGGCCCTAGGGACCTTAGCACCAGGTGTTTCACTTCACAAATTCTCTGCTCACAGCTGGCAGACAGAGTCTTTGAGCTGTCTCCCAAGTCTCCTAGCTGAGCACTTGTGGCTGTTGTCCCACAGGCCTGTTCCAGAGGTGGAACAAGTGCTGAGGTGCGGGAGTGCCATTTGTCTGGGCTCTAGGCTGTGTTTCACAAAAACACTTGCATCTTGGGTATATAGTTGCAAAGACTCCTGAGAGAGGCAAATGTACAAACCCTGACTTCCCAAGTCTTGTAAATGTTCAAATAATGCCATGTGGGTTTGGGGCATCATAGTTAAATGCCAAAACACAGGAAAAAACTACAACCAAGTTCTAAAAGGAGACAGAGATTTCACCTACTAGAAATGCTTTTGTAAAACAGACACTTGAACAGTTAATTCCTTTCTCCTGAGCAGTGATTTGCCTGCTTCAAAGGAATGCTAAAGGTTGGTCATTGGGTGTTCCTACATGATCAGCCACAGTCAGTCACAGAATGTTACTACTTTTTTTTTTTTAATTAAGAGCAATTAAATTCCAACATTTGTGTTTGGGTTCGTACCCTACCTGCCACACTTGTAGATGGATTTGTCTGAAATGCTGCTGCATTAGGTGGTTCAAGTGGCCAGTCCAGTTTGTTAAGTTTGTGGCACTGCTAATTATCCAATGTTGATGGAAAAAGATGGTAGAAAAGGCAGGTTAGGTCTGTGTTCCAAGTGGTACAGACAGAATTTCTGGTGAGGATAGAGTCTTCTGTACTAATTACAAAGCAGCTGACTGGAAATTTACTATGTTAACAAGCAACATGAAATTAAAGAGTCCATCAAGCTTTATTTTTCCTCTATCACTTGCATTTCTTCTTTTTCCTGCTTACTTTATCCCCTAGATGTACAGCATTGTTGAATAAATAAATAAATAAGCCATTTTCTGTGGTATGTCTTTAGCTTCTACTCAGAATGGCCACAGCCCTTTCTTGGTGTTCACTACCCAACCATCTCTTGAAAGCAAAGCTCTTTATTTCCTCACAACCTTATGTGTGATAGTCCCAGCACTGAGAATGTCTCAGATTTTAATGACTACATGTTCACAGCAAGGTGAAATTATTTCATCACTGTTTGTGTCTGAGAGAGTTGATTAGAGCCCATGTCTAGAGAGCATAATGGGGGCCTCCTGGACATTTTTTCTGAGGTTCACATCTCAGAACTGGAATGGATATGGGCAGAAGATGATGCAGTTCTCCCAGTCTTTCTCAAGGAAATTATACCACTGGAGGCATCATCCTACGTAACACCTTCCCTGCATTTCTGAATAGCCCAGTTGTTGTCAGGCTTCAAGATTTTCTGCTTGATAGTGCTGATATCTACCACAGGAGCTAAGGGGAAGAACTTTTAGCAGTGCTAAGCTGAAGTCACAAGGAGCAAGGACCATACTTCTTCGGAGGGCTGCACAATTGTTTGTTAAAAGAAGGGAAATACAAATGATTCACAAGTTCACTTCAGTTTTCTGTTTTGATGACTTTGTACTTGTTCTTCCCCTGTGGTTCAGGTGATCTCTGTCACCACTGCACCCCTATGTTGCCTCCCCACCTGTGTCAGCAGTTCTTGCACATCTTCTTGTTGTGGTTTTATGCTGTGCTATTCATGAACCAGCAAACGGGAAAAAAGGCAAAAGAGCAAATTTTAGCTGCATTTAATCATGTACATGGCCACCATGTTTCCTTCATGGGGGGAAGCTGCCACAAGAGAACTCCTCCTTTCTCTTTGGTGTCTTGGGCCTGAGCATGCTCTGTGCCTACAGAATACCAAGTGATTTTTTGTTTTCAAGCTTCTAAGAAATCTTTGTCCATTCTGCTGTCTTTAGAAAAGAGGAAAACATAAAGTTGGTTTTTATTCTTTCTGCTGTGTTGGAGCCAAAATTCCACAGTACATAGTATTTGTGCTTTTGCCAGTATTTGCTGAATAGTGTTTCTGTGCAGGAGAATACAGGATGTCTTAAAGAACTTTTCTTGAAGTTTCATTTTCAGTAAAGCCTTTCATCCCAAAACCACTCAATTTTATTTATTCATTTCTAAAAGGTCAAAAAGTTATCCTAAACTGACTTCTTTTTTCCCTGCTCAAAATGGGATCTCCTGAAAAATTAGTATGTTCTTCTGAAGAAAACTTACAAATTTGAAGATGTTCACTGCTTTTTTTTCCCCTCCAACTATTTCAACGAGGGGATTTAATAGTGGCTTTATTAGAGAAATAAATCTTCAGTAAATAATTGATGCATTTATTTAGTGAAATACTCCTTTATAAATGTACTTGTTCTACAGACCTTATTCTGGGAGCTAATAAGACAGTTTGCAAACAAATGTGCCTAAAGAAGAGTCAGTGTTGCCTCTCACTGTTGTCATGTAATATGATCCTGAAGGTCTCAGTTTCAAGAACCCGAGACTGAGGAATGATCACTGTTGTGTTTGTATGGATTTTGTAGCCTGAGTAGGTATCAGCTAGACTTACTGACATCACAGATGTCATTTGCAGAAGTTGGACATATGAAAAACTCCCATTGTGAGGTGTTTGTATGGATTTTTGAATGTTTTTAAACCCAGTGGGGTGTATGTCAATTTACTGGGAGTATCTTTTTTCAGAGCTTAAAGTTAGTATTTTCTTTAATTGGTAATGCTTTTATGTATTTTGTATTTAATGTTGATGTTATGTTTTTCTTTTTAAGGGAAAACTGCCTATGACAGGAATGACTATTACAAAGCTAGAAGACAGTGAAAACCATAAAAATGCATTTGAAATATCAGGTATTGCCCATTAGTGTTTTTATTTGCTAGTTATTCCAGCATGTACTGTTTCAAACATCATATGCTCACTCTGAACAGAGGAAAACACTTTTTATTGTGAGGGTGACCAAGCACTGGCACAGGGTGCCTGGGGAGATGGCTGTCCTTGGAGGTACTGGAAAGTTCCCTGGCCACGATCTCAGGCAAACAGCTCCAGGTGCTGTGCTTGAGCAGTGGGGACCTACAGAGGTCCCTTACAGCCTCAGCCATCTGTGGTTCTTCAGGCTTTGTAACACAGCTACCCAGAGCATCACCTGAAGGCTGCTTTTTACTGCTTCTCTTAAGCAGTTAAGGAGCTCTTTGCATGGGAATCATCCTGGAATTTCTGTATCTTAATGAACGAAGGCAGTAGCCTTGGAGAAGATTTTTTGTGATGAAGCAGTTCCAAGTATACTATTTACTGAAAGAATAAGAATTCAAGAGGCTCTGGAAGAGCTTTGAGCAAGATTTTTCTTCTAGAAATTTTCCACCTCTTTCTGAGAAAACAAGATGCTTCTTTAGCATCTCTGATGTTAATGATTGTTGCCATTGTGCTTATAGGTAATTTCTGTTTAGTCATTCATTTCATCATGTATGTCCTGAGACAATTTAAAGGACAGTGCAAGGTCCCCATTGTGGAGTTTTGTATCTTCATTAATTTCCTGGATCACTTCTACATCCAAGCAGGTTGCATTTAAAGAAACTAATTTTGACTGTCTCAGGTATGATATCAATGCCATGACTTGCAGGGGAAAAAATTGTTTATATTGAGAAAAAATTACTTTTTTGTGATAATAGCTATGAAGCTGACCTCAAGGGGAATGCAATGGGTTAAATGGTGTCAAGTGCAGAAGTGAAAGTTATCTTTGGTTGTCATTATATTCCCAAGTGACTTTTGCCTTAGCTTTAATTTTATGCCTTCTTCTGAGAGAAGATTGGTGAACTTTTATTTTATAACTTTCCCTGTGTTGTAGTGTACAGACTCAAGAATGACATTTTAGGCTATGTGCTGGCTTTGCTGGGGAGGATGGAGAAGCATAAGGCTAGTAAATGAGCCTGTGTCCTACTCTTGTCATTTAAGGTTGTGCTAAATTACTAGAGTTAGGGGAAAAAAGTAGAACTCCTGTGCTCGGCTAAGAATAAATACATGGAGGCGATGTGTGTTACAACCTGGAAAAGTGGGATGCTCTTGTACTGAAAATATGGTTCAAATTTTTGCTTAGTATTGAGAGGACATTATGTTTTAAGAAATATGTATCTTTTTAATCATGTCAGATTGACTAAACTGTTATTTTTTCATTTCCTGTGTCTCTCTGGTGTCTATTACCTAGGAAATATGATTGAAAGGATATTAGTGTCTTGTAACAACCAACAAGATTTGCATGAATGGGTGGATCACCTGCAGAAGCAAACCAAAGTCACAACTGTTGGGAATCCCACCATTAAACCTCACTCTGTGCCATCTCACACGGTAAGAAATTAATGAGTAGAAATAGGTTATAATTAGATTGTCTGGCAAATATAACACCATGGAAAGCCTTTTTTTCTTTTAGCCATTAGTAACAAGAACTGAATTTTGTCACTGTATTTAATAGGTAAAAAGATAATTCTGTTTTTAATTGTGTGAACAAAGAATAAAATGCTTAAAACTCAGTGTAACAGTTAACTGGGGTGAAAGAAAGTTCGTTATCATTACTTTTTCTGTTTTGACCAAGTGCCTACATCACCATCTTTTAAGTATACTTAGAACAGTAGGTTGTAATTGGTGATGTACTTGACAGGCTGTGGAGAAACAGTAATTTCTTTTGGGCTCTGCATTTGAATTGTTGGATATGAATGGTTCTAAATTTAGCTCCACCCTTAGTGGTGAGAGAAGTGGGAGCAGGGCTGCTTGTAGCTGTTCTATCTTTAGTTTGTGCTCTGTCTATGGTAGACAATAAAAAAAAATTAAGCTTCTTTTTTCCAAAAAATGATTTAGTGTAAATTTTTCTGAAGGCCAGCTGTAATAAACAAGAATTCTATAGTAAGTGGGATTATTTCACCAGTCCTTGATGACACCATGTCTCCATTATGATAATATTCCTCCTTTCCTTTCCCATCGTGTTTGACAGCTTCCTTCCCACCCAGTGACTCCCTCCAGCAAGCATTCAGACAGCAAGCCAATACCACTGACTCCTGCCTACCACACTCTCCCTCATCCCTCCCATCATGGGACCCCACACACCACAATCAACTGGGGGCCCCTGGAACCTCCCAAAACGCCCAAGCCCTGGAGCCTGAGCTGCCTGCGGCCGGCCCCTCCGCTGCGCCCTTCAGCTGCTCTCTGCTACAAAGAGGTGAGTGAGGGCCAGCAGCCAGGAACAGCACAGTGTGGCAGGCCTGCAGTGGGAAGTTTTAATTTTTTGTAGTGGCTGTGTGTATGTGACTTTGTAAATCTCGTAAACAAAAGGAAATAAGTGAGAGTTGATCTGCAGTGCACGATTTGTATTGAAACTTTGCTGCTGTAAGAGAATCTTCTGTTTGGCTGTACTATATGCATATTGTGTAATTTAACTTGAAATCCTTCTATGCTTTCATGTGTAAGCCACTAAATTCTCCAATGTATTAAAATTTCAATAATCCTTATACTGTTTAGCCTATAATAACATCCAAAACCTGTCTTGATCAACTTTGGTAGGTCCTGCTCAGTCACCTTTTTACTTTCTTGTTCTGTGTTTCCACAGAACGTGTATTGTATCCTTAAGGTAAAGGGTAGATCAGCATCTTCCTTTTGTTCATGAAACTTAGTATTATTTCTGTAAATTACCATGACCACATTTTGAGCAGAAATGCTGCTGGGTTTCCTGTTTGTTTGTGGTTTTGTTTGTTTGTTGTGTTGGTTTTGTTTTTTTTTTTCCTGTAGACCTCTGTAAAAATAGACCTAGACTTTTACAAATTTGGGCTTTGAAGAGTGTGCTATCTGCCAAGCTTCCTTGTTAGGTCCCTCTTTTACTTGCTTCCCAGTAGACAAGTGAAATGGGTTGTCTCTTCAGCTGTTCAGGAAATATTCCTGCCTCTTCTCTTCACTCTAGCTCCCAAACAGGCTGAATGCCTTTGCAGCAGGTTTTATGTATATTTCTGTTAATAGAACAGATAAAATACTTGGCTTAGTGTATAGTTGGAGGAAGGGTAGAGAGGAAATCAACCAATTCAAGTGAATTGAACATGGCAAAAAATATTACTAAACTGAATTTTGGTGCTGTTGAAAAGGTTTTAGTTAGTAATTCCTGCATGCATCTTAGAAGTTAAATTTTTGAAATACTGTCTAGAAGTTCTATTTTTTATTTTTCCTGTACAGGATCTCAGTAAAAGCCCTAAAACCATGAAAAAGCTGCTTCCCAAACGCAAGCCAGAGAGGAAGCCATCGGATGAAGAGTTTGCACTGAGAAAAAGTAAGAGAGACTTGAGCAAATATCTGCATAACACAAAGACTGGAATTAACATCAGTTTAATTTCTGTAAGAGTTAGGTGTACAGTGTGAGCAAGTCATCTGGTTTCCTCTCTCGTGTAAGGGGAGAGGGGTGGGTATGTCCAGGGATGGTTTGTTACAGTCACCTTCTGCTGTGATGGCATCTGTAGGGCTTTACTGATTGCTGCAGTGGGTGTCTGCTTGTGAAGTGCCTATTTCTGTTTGTTACAGAAGGAAGGGAGGTTCACTAGAGAGCCAGGTGAAGTTCAGTGAGCTAAACCTGTCTTTTAGTACTGTAAGCAACAAGGTGAAGATACTGAACCACTCTTGCAGAATACTTTGTAGCTGTGTTCTTTAGTTGGTCTTGGTAGGAGCTTCTGCTGTCCTGGGTGTTGGAAAGCTGGTTATTGGTGCTGATTTGAAGACAAATTGCTTCCACAATCACTACTCCTAGGATCCAATAGTCTTCTCTTGTCTCCTGTGAATAGTATCTGTAACTAAATAAATTAGGGCTATTTAGGCTGCCTGAAGTCTGGAGAAAAATGCTGATCTGAGAGAGACTTAGTAATGTACAGAAAGAGAGAGGTCAAAAACTGGATGTTGGGATAATTTAAAGTGGAGGGAGCATTAATGTTATCAAGCAAGCACAGTATTCACTTGTCAGTGTTGCTGTAATTCTTTCATAGAAATGTGTGTAGATGAATAATCAGATTACTTGTATCAATAAAAGGGTGTTTTATTGGAGACATTTTTGCTGTAGCCTTTGCTTCTCTGAGTCTTTCTTTTTCTCATGGACTTTTATTTAAGAGCCTGTGCCATGAGTGTTCAGTGCAGAAGAGTGTTATTGTGGCAGTTGTCTCTCACAGGCTTATATAGAGCTGTCGAGAAAGAGCTTTTCCTCAGGGTGCTCTTGGTTTGTCTGAGGTGTTAGTCCTTCTGAATGTTCTGTGAATGTCATGTGGCAAAGGTTAAGGTAATGAGTAGAATGATTCTCTGTTCATGGATGAGCAAGTGGATGTTGTAGTTCAGGATGTTTTATCCTTACAGCAAGGTGTCTGTTTAGGAAAAATGAAAGTACTGTATTACAGTATCATTTCAGATGCTGGAGAATGGAGATTCAGTAGTTGTAATGATGATGAAGAAGCTGTCAACTTGCAGGTTTAGCAATTGTTAAAGAACACAGTGGGAGGAGTTTAGGATTTTTACTTGGGAGAAAGAAGGAGTCTGTAGCTTGCAAATGCACTGTTCTACTCCTGATTTGATAACTTTTATTGAAAGGTGTTTTTTGGTGTGTTTCTTACATATTCTTGGTATTCATCTTTCCTAATCAGTAATTAGAAGCTTCTGTTAGTGTTTCTTGAACTTTCTCAACTTTTTTTTTGTGGAGCTATAAAAGTTTCCTTTTTCTGTCAAACTTAAAGCATTGGTAAAGAGGTCTGGGTTTTGTTACTTCTCTTGTCAGGAATCCAGAGGATTTATGGGCTATGTTTTGAGAACTGCTGTGTCAAATTAGCATTTCAACAGACAAAAGAACTGAGATGTTTCAACTGACTGCCCTCAAAATGCTATTTCAGAAGTGTAGTATTTGCCCTGCTACTGTAATTATATGGTGCTGCATTGTAACTACAAAATCCAATTATTTTTCCTGCCTTGAAAGAGGAATAACTCATACTTTAGAGTTCTTGCATCTCTTAAGCTGTAGGAAAATTATATTGGGTCAAGATAATTTCTGCAATAGCCAGCTTGTCCCAACAAATGTTTGGAAAGTTGGCTTTGTTCTGGTGATAATAAATCACAAAACTCAACAGGATGCATTGGCTGGCAGAGAATACAACTGCATTTGGATGTTGAAGGCTCCTCAGATTCATGAAGCACGAAATCTTCAAACCTAGT
The DNA here is from genome assembly GCF_028551555.1 of Melozone crissalis. Classification (NCBI taxonomy): domain Eukaryota; kingdom Metazoa; phylum Chordata; class Aves; order Passeriformes; family Passerellidae; genus Melozone; species Melozone crissalis. Next base: position 50,681,190 of record NW_026535791.1, on the reverse strand, counting down.
TATTTCACAGGGGAAAAGAGGAAAAATGCTTTTAAAACAACAAATTGACTTTTATTGCACATAGACTTCTGCTTTAAACTAAAGTAATAATGGTAGAGGTTCACTCTATTGTCAGTGAACAATTTGACACTATTTTTACTGAGTCACCCAATGAGATTCACTGTGGAGCTTTACCTTTTGGAAAATGTTGCCATGTTAAGCTTGAATAGTTAATTTTGTTCAGTAGTGCTATTTCTGTTGAAGTCTGAATAGTTTAGAGTTGTCACTTTTATATATGTACATGATAGCAGCATGTTCCCTTCTCCATGCTGCACTGAAGTTATGCTGTTAATTCTGAGTTCTGTTAGGGGGGTAAATATGATTTTATATATATATATGTACACAAACACACACACATATATATATATATAAACACACACAAATGCAAAAAGTTTTCAAGATGTTTTATGTGAATTAGTATTCTGTTCCTTGATCATTTGATTAAAATAATGGAATAGTATGGATATTGAATTGTGTGTTTATATAAAAACTTCAATATACAGGGGTTTTTCAGTAAAATGACTGGATTAGAATGAGAGTCCTCACACTTCAAAACACATTCTGTACAATATCAGATGCTCAGAAAATTTCTTGAATGTGTGGATGGTTACTCTGAATTGAATTATTTCTAAGCATTTCAAAATAGTATTTGTCTTTTTAGACTTTGTTACTTTTGTACTTTTTAGACTTTGTTACTTTTGTTCATTGAAGTTTGATTTTTAAAATGGTATGATTAAAACAGTTTTCAATGATTGATTAGGCTGAACTTTGGACTCAACTGAACTGTACTTATTTACAAAGGCTTTTCTATATTAAGAAACATGCCCATGTTTAAAATTCTGGTTTTCCCATTGATTCTAGGTACAGCTGCTTTAGAAGAAGATGCTCAAATTCTTAAAGTCATTGAAGCATATTGCACAAGTGCCAAAACACGTCAGACATTAAATTCAAGTAAGTTAGCCATTTCTACCTATTTCAGTACTTTCTAGCTAAAACATCAACAAGATAATTTGCAAAAGAGAGTTCTGTATATTCTCAGGCCTTTGCAAATAGTAAGTTGGACCTGCAAATAATAATAACCTGTTTCTGGTTTAACATCAATGTCAGGTGTTTATGTATTGGATGCCAAGGACCGTGGTTAGAGGCTATCATTTTTTCAGTATTTTGAAACAATCAAAACCAACAAAAACCTAAATGTAGCTACTTGTCATGGTTTAAAATTTTACTAAAGCTGTACCAATGAATAAGAGATGTCTGAACTGAGTATAACAGCTAATCAGTATGCTTTTGGATAAATTTCAAGAAGCTGGTAAGTAGGAGGAACGATGAAGTCATTGTAATTTTGGAGGACTGTATTTTTGTTGTCTTCTGTTCAGGCTTTGTCCATGGAAAAGTAACCTAGGCAAATAAAAACTTCTTTAATTTTATTGCCACTAGTTGTTTTCAATATTAACTACAAATTTTAATCCCGTCTCATAATTTCAGGAGAAATTGTTCTCAGATGTGTGTTGCTTAAAGCCATTTTTAGTTTCTCAGATCAATACCTAGCATATTGAAAGCCTGTAACGTGCCTCTGGGGTCCTACTTCATTTAATCCAAATCAAGGTTGCCATGTGGAGTTCCTCTGTATTGTAAGTAAAACATTGCTCAAAGCAGGGGAGTCCACCAGCATGTGTTCCATTTACACAAGGAAGGAGAAAATGCTGTTGCCTTTGTTCCTTTTTGCACTGTTGAATACAAATTTAATTTGGAGATCCTTGGAACACAGTATAATGAATTTGAGGTACTTGGCTGGTTTTGCTGGAACTAGAAGGCTGGGCATCATAACTTCTTGTCCACTAAAGATGTTTAAATTTTGCAACATTAATCACTCTTACTGCTGCCTACAGTGCTCTAGGCCTGTTTTGCTTCCAAGCTAAAGCACTTCGTGCTGACAGTTGAAGTCTTAAAACACAATTGCAGACTTAGTTATTGAATTTTCCTAATACACGTTTATTTGCTATTGCCACCTTGAAAAAAACACAGCTACTTTGTATTCCTATGTAACTTACTATGGGAATATGGTAATTATATTAGACTGTAAAAACTTCGCAAATAACAACAAAAGCCATAATTTTAATCTTTGGGTCTTAATGAACTGTAGATCTCCAAGATCATGAAATCAGCTACTATTACTACTGTTTTTTAAATACTAATCTCTCTATAGTCCTACAGTCATTACAGTAGTGTGTTTAATTGGATAAAGGGAATGAATGAGTTCAAAGTTCTGAAGATATGCTGTTGTTCCAAACAAAATCAAATGAGATGATTGCTGTTTAAACACCTCAACTGTGTTCTGTTATTTCCAAGGATAACGTGAAAGAAATGGTTGGGAAAACATTTGCACTTGCACAGTAGTGTGTGTGTGTGCAGATATGAAGTGGATATGATTTTTTTTTGCTTGCCTATTTTTCCTGTCTATGTATATTTAAGAAATATACATAGTGCTGTGGGTATCATTGCATACATCAGAAGTCAGCTCTTTTATTTGCTCTTAATTGCAGCAAGAAACAATTTTTATTGATTAGGCATACAGCTGCTGTTTGGAAAGCAAAGTGCTGTCACCTAAGACTAGGTTTCAGAAGGTCCATTTGTAAACTGGGATTGGAAATGGGGGAAGAACCTATAAAGCTGAAATTGCTTCTGTTGGAGCAGTAGTCAGTGTAGAATAATAGAATGAGAGAGTTGCCTGTCATCTGTGAGGTATGCTGGTTTTTACATACTCCATTCTTACCTCCCAGTTAAGATTCTGCCTGTCCCTGACAGCACTCACTGGGTAATTCCCCTACTGCACCTTAATCTGCTGCTTTTGGCAGTGTCAGTACAGCTGAGCTATGGCATCAGTGCAAACTGGTAAGGTGTGGTATTAGAGGTAGCAAAGCAGCTTTTTATCAGTTTTTTTAGGTGGGAAAAGGTGGAATTTAATTTGGGTAGATAGATGGAAATGAAAGAGCAGAGTCTGACTTTCTCGTGCTTTTTGTACACTGAGCTTATTTTGCATTTCTGCTTCAAATGAAGACTTAAAATCCACTGAAATATCATGGTGGCTTATAACATGGCCACTTAGATGGCTTCAATCCTTGGATATTTCCAGGCCTTGAAAAATTGAAAAACCTGTCCTTACTATGTTTGACCAATGACCCTAGAAATCTAAAAATATTTATTTAACTGGGGGGGATGGACTCAGGCATGTAGGAAGAGGTGTGTGAGGGGTCAGAATGGGCTAGGCTGTGTCACTGTTAGCCTCTTGGCCATGTTTCTCTGTGAGTTAATTTGCCATGTGGTTTAACAAATAACAAGGGGTATGGGCACAGGAAAAAATGTGCTTTGACAGTCTCCTTCAATGGGTGCAAGGTGTTGCTGCTGATTTAGTAATCAGCAGCCCTGCTCTGCATGAGAACCTTTGCTTTTCTTTTTCCCCCTTCATTTTCCTCTTCACAGTGGTGACACAAGCACTTCTGTTGGCTGTGTTGTGAGCTGGTGGGAAAATTACCTGCTTGAAAAAACTAACCCTGCAAAAGATTTTTTCATCTGAAGCTGTTTCCTGACCTGGCTCATGAAGCAGCTGTACAAAAGACTGTGTCATTGCAAGGGAGGGAAAGGATGAGGTACAGATATGTGATGGGGAAGGGGCTGTTGCTTTTCACATTGGTGCTGGATCATGCTGGCTTACTGTGTTTGTTTACTGCTCTGTGCCCAGTCAAATCCTCCCCAGACCAGAACTGACTCTGTATTTCAAAAGAACCTGACTTCCTCTTTAAAAATTCTACTTTCAAACAATATTTTGTTACTCAAAATTCTCAACTGAACTGCCTAGAAACTTAAAAACCACTTCAAAATTGTATTGTAACCGTTCAAACATTATGTGCTGAGTGTAATTTATACCTAAACCCCAAACAAATTTGAAAAAAAAAAAAGAAAAAACCAACTTTGGTGCCTTTTTAACAATATTTTCTCTTTTCCTTCTCTTCCCATCACCTTTTTGCTTTTATTTCATGTGTTTGGTTGTGGCTATTCCTTACGTTCTCCTCCTCATCCCACCTCTGCCTATCCACATCCACCATTTCATTTCACCTATACATCCTTAGCATGGCAAGGCACTGACCTGATGCATAATCACGTCTTGGCTGATGATGACCAATCAAGTCTAGACTCCTTGGGTCGTCGCAGTAGCCTTTCTCGTTTGGAGCCTTCAGACCTCTCAGAAGACTCTGACTATGACAGTATATGGACAGCCCATAGTTACAGAATGGGGTCTACATCTCGTAAGAGCTGTTGCTCATATATCTCTCACCAGAACTAATGCACTTCTGAGCTTTTTCTTAACAAATGCTTGTTGTATCACAGCCTGCTTTTCTTAGATGTTTTCTTGCTGTTCCTTGTCTCTTTAATGTGATATTTTAACAACTTCTGAGGGAGCTCCTGAAACTTCAGTTATACCTGGTGGAAGGCTCTATTGTCAATTCAGTACACGTACAAATAAGTCATTCTAAAAAAGTGTATATCCTGTTAAGGATGATACTTCTTGAGGGTTTTTTAAACTGACAGATGTTAATTTGTAGCTCTGAATGGTCTTTTTTTTCTTTTGACTTGGTCAGTGTAGTAACAGGTCCTTTGTTTTGTTTTATTTTGGATAAACACATTTTTATATTTTGTACTGAAGCCATACTGGTTTGAGAGCTGAGTGCCAGCTATATGGAAATACCTTAGTGGTAGTGGTTGGATTTTCTACGTATTATTAACAAAATACATAGCTGGTAGAGTAAGTGAAATGCAGCTTAAGAATAAGCAGTACAAGAGCTGTAAAATCATTCAGATACTCACATATCTGGCCTGTTTGTTTGGAAGAGCATTTGCTAATCCATAAAAATTTCTGGTTTTATACTGCTGTCTTTTGCTCATTGCTTAAAACGTTTATATGAAGGACCTTGCTGCTCTTTCCCCACCCCAGTCCAGCAATTGTCATGAAAGCCTGGCAGTCCATGCTCATTACATGCAGTGTTTTGGTACTCTCATGTTACCTGTGGTCATACTGTCACTTTACTGTGTGCAGTAGTGTGGCAGAAAGCAGGGTTTAGATGTTTACTTGCCTGTTAAAATACACAACTGTCAACTCTCAATTGACCATTCTTCTTGAAAAGACGAGAGGAAAATGATTCCCCTGATGGAGGCTCCAGTGTTCAGCATCTGAAACTCTAGGTACAACTGTGATCAAATTGGCTTGCTTGAAGTTCTGAATAATAGAATGCTTGGCTTTTGGGTTGTACTGTTTGGAGCATGTCTGTGACAGATTTTATTGTGTCTTGTAACTTCTCTCATAAGCAGGTTTGTTTTCAGCAGCAGCTCTTCACTTACAGTCATGTTGGCTTTTTCAGAGAACTGTGACATGCTGTGCACAGCTGAAGGTCTCAAACCTGCACCTGGGGCACTGCTGGGGTGAACTGTGTGTGTGTGCTCTGACTTGTTGTTAAAGTAATTGGCATCAAAACAAAAATGGCATGTTTTCCAAATCTTTGTAAGCATTAGGGAAAAGTTTCGTGAAAGTGATGAAAGGACAGAAACAGTTCTCAGTTTTGCCAGGGCTCCCAAGTGCAGCACCCTTATCACTTTTCACAGAAGCATGCTATCCAGTGTTCAGATACTACTCTATGAACAAGTTCAGAGTAATTGTGATGAAATTTACCTGCAGCCTGGCAACTTGATCACACTGTTTAAAAGGTAATCAATACCTCTCTGCAGGTCACCTGATCAGAAAGTTGCAATTGCTAGGAGTGCATGATTCCAGAAGGTGGTCAGTGTGGAGAAGATGTTTCAAGGCAATTCATGTCTTCAATTTGCGTTCAGTCTTGTTTGATCCCCTGCTTTATCCTCTCTCACTGTTGCTGGCATTCTGTAATGTGACTAACAAAAGCAGTAGTGCTTACCAAGGAGGGTTTTCAGGGGTGCATTTTACTGCTGGTCATATATTAATCTAATGACCAGGAACTGTATGTTGAACCTTTTGCAAATGGAGGAGTCTTGCTTAGAGAAATGAGATAAGTATATTTGCTCCATATCATTTCACAGCACATTTGTAACCCACTTCACTCCTTTCTTCTTTTCAATCAGTTTTTTTGTTTTGTTTTTTTTAACATATATGCAAAGTACAGATTGTTTTTTGCCCTGTTTCTTATGATGTGGTGTTATAGTTGAATAATGTTTTCTGCACTGGATAAATGATAATTCTTTTATGTCTGTTTCATGTTATGTAGTGTAAATATGAGTTTGTAATACAGTTGTTGCACTTGAACTTACCTTATCACACAGAAAGTTTTGTTATCCAGATCTGAAGATTTTGACTTTTTATGCACCAAAGCTTTGACAGTTTACCACCTTTAATTATTGTAGCATTTATGTCATTAGGTACTATCATAATTAGGATCTCTCATATTGTGTATTCTCATATTAACATCACAGCACATTTAAAACCATTCTACATCTTCAATGTTACAGGCTGTAAACTATTGTGAACTGATCAGGAGTATTAATTCAAAATGTTTGAAACAAAAAAAGGATAAATGTGGAAATGATGGTATTCAGTCCAAAGGTGCAGTGTTTCTATTTTTGTGGAACTTTAGTCATGGTAATAACAGTACCTTATGTTTATGCAATTCTGTAAATTGTATGTGTACAGTTACAAATACACTGGAAGGATGGAGAACCTGAATTGGAAGGTAGGTTCAAGCCATTGTCAGGCCCTCTTCTCATGGCTTATGCAGTGTTCCCATATCAATTAGTACTTATCATAAGCTGAAGCCAGCCAGTATTGATTGGGTGTTTTGCATAATCTTGCCAAAACACAGTAATGTGTATATAGTGACGTAAAACATAGAAAGAGTAATATATATTGTGCACTTCATTTGTGAATGGGAGAAGCCATCTTTAGTAGGTGACTGCCTTTGGAAAATGCAAAATGGATGTATATCTGAATGTTTCATTGTACTGTACAGTAATGCATATTGTTTGTGGTTGCATATATCAATTAAGTGTTTTGTTTTATATGAAAAGGACATCTGTTATGTACAGTTGAAATAAATTTTGCATTTGCTAGACTGTGACTTTAATATTTAATTATTACACAGGGGGAAAGGACATCAGAACTTGTAACTTAACACATCCTCTTCTCCCTATGCCTGCTTTCTCTTCCTCTCTTCTTCCCAGAGGAATCAAATGCTGACGTGCGAAACCTTTTTTGACATAAGTGTGTAATCTTTGTTTAATGTAGTTCGCATCTACAGGAAATTCAGTGTAATGGGAAGTATGTATTCTTCTATATCCCCTTTTTTGTAAAAATAATTTCAGAGACATTGCCATCTATAGATTGTTTTTCTATTGCCTTCCTCTCCTGTTAAATTGAGTTTATTTTGGTCCTTTTAGTTTTTTTGTTTGTTTTTGTGGGGTTTTTTTGTTGTTTTTTTTTTTTTTTTTTGTTGGTTGGTTGGTTTTTTTTGGTGTGTGGTTTTTTTGTTGTTGGTTTTTTTTGTGGGGTCTTTTTTGTTGGTATATTCTCAGTAGAAGCATGGACTGAATTGTTGGAACAATCTAAAATCTACTTCTGCAGGTCCTATTGCCAGAAAGAAATGTTATTAATATACTAAGGGTGTATATAATGTGGTTTCATGATTTAATATGACAACATTTTTATGTGTTTTCATGATTTAATATGATGACATTTTTATTTTAAAAGCAAGAGTTATTTGTAGTGTTTCTGCTTAAAAGTTGCATACATATAAGTGAATTTAAACAAATCAGTAAGCTAATATATGTTTACATATATTATATATAAAATGTTTACATCAGAACAAATTTAATAACCGCCCCTCTCTATTAAAAGGTCATAACTTTGTTTTGCTGTGATTGTAGCAGCTCTAGTCCTGCAGCCATGGGCTTAGAAGTTTTTGCATTGGTTAGTGAAATACAGGCAGTTTAGTGGAGATGCTCTTTGCAAATGTTGTCTCAGGGATCTCCCATGTCTTCAGATGGTGTACCTGTCTTCTCAAACCATTCTGTTCTTACATGAGTAACGCTTACATATGAAGTTGTACTTTGGTCCACCTTGATTGTTTCCATTATACTCATCTAAGCATATTGCTGTAAATTGCCTGAATCAGTCATCTGAGTCATGTGGGGTTTTATTCCTGTTTGTGATCTCTATTAGTTAAAAAAGACAAAACAACTTCATGCCCAAACCTTTTTTATAATTCCCAAGAATTTGAAAACTATGGTGTATGTTATACGGTGAACTAAAGTTTAGCTGATATTTGGCCTCTGATTTGTGTTTTCTTTACAAAGAGAGTAAAGGATACCCTTTTGATTTTGGCAGATCTGTAGCACAGATTTTTCCAATTTTTAAATCCCAACGCATGCAGAGTCTAGGGAGGAGCATTTTTAGAATTGTTTGTATTAGGACCTCATGAAAAATTTATTAAGAAAGAGAAGGTTAATTTGGCAAGTCTGCTCATCTGCTTTAACGTATTTAATATAGCAAATGCAGTGACACACTGAATATTTAAAAATGACAAGTAATTTTTTGTCTAACATTTGCTTCACTAGGAAATGTACATATCTGTACATGCCAGTGTTAATGGTAGATCTAAACAGCTGTGTATGCACAAACTTGTTTTCAGTGGCAAGTCACACTCCTATCATTGAAACTCAAGTAAATTTAATTTCTGAGAGCTTCTTAGCTTAGTGGAGTTGGTGAAAAACAGAATTGTATATAAATAAGTACTGTTTCAAACTTTTGACCTTTATCCCTGCCTTGTTCCCCTACTTACCTCTCCTAATCACAGTAAAGGTATGAAGAAGTGAAGAAAACAGCAGTACTTAAAAGGTGTGCAACAGAGCCTTTGCTCATGGCCTCAGATAATGCTGTGCACTTCTTGAAATTACCACCATGCCCACTCATCTCACTTCCATACCTTAAATTAGGATACTCATAGTCTTCTATGAGCCTTTCATAGTCTTCTATGAGCCTTCTCCTCCCTTTCACCAGCTGGAGGAAGCTGTTCTTGGTTGACTGGGGAGAGCTGTCTTTTAACTGATGCCCTGAAATTAGCTGCTTTAGCAGATAATGTGAATAACCACCTCCATTTTTCTCTTTGCTTAAATGTTTCCTGACAGACATGGACATAGGCAGAGATTTAATATCCAGTTAAAGCAGAAAGGTTTCTGAATTTCATCCCTCTTTTCTTACTTCCCTTCTGCCAAAATTCTAAACTGCCTTCATATTTGTCTGCTAAATGATTCAAAACAAAGGACCAGGCTGTTTACAGCTCTCTCTGAAGCCTGGCTTCTGCCAGGAGCCAGGATGGTGCCGTATAAAAATTGCATGGTGCCCAGGGAAATTGTGAATGCCCCATCCCTGGGAGTGCTCAGGCCTGTTTGGATGGGGCTTTGGGCAGCCTGGTCTAGGGGAAGGTGTCTCTGCCCATGGCAGGGCGGTTGACTCTGTGTCAACCATTTTGTAAGATGTCATGCTCTTTTTGGGGGAGAGTGAATGAAAGGCTGAGGCTGTGAGTTAGGATTGCAAACAGACATCAGTGAGAACCTCTGTGACTACAGGCTGAACAAGGCTCTGTATGTTTTTAATTTTCTAAACAGTTTTGAGTACAGAACCTAATCCACCAATCTTTAGGCACTTTTCAAATTACACACAGGCAAAACTGAAAGAAAATCCTCCTGTTCTAATTAGAAACCCTGAATCTAGACAAATTGAAAGTCTGTTTTGATTAATAACGTGGAGCAAAGAGTATGCTTCTGTCTCCACAGAAGCCTGAACCTCTGTAGTCTCTTCCTGGTTCGGTGTTAAGACCATACTCCAGTAACACTCTACCTGTTTTAGGCAGGTGTAAACTGAACTTTTGTTATGAAGTCTTTCAGCCATGGAAATAGCCAAACAGGTTCCAGCTTTCCTTATTTATAGAAATGCTCAGAACTGCTTGCTTGTTTTAGACTGATTGATTTAGCTGGAAAGGGGACCCTGAAAACCAAAAGCAGGGGGCTGTTCCTCACAGGCCTATTCCTGTATTGCAGGTGTTCTACCACATTATGTAGGGGGTATTGCCAAGGCCTGTAGCCCTGCTCTGATTGTCAGGTGGGCTGTGTTGTTGCTGGCTTTACTCTGGAGGCTAAATTTGCTAAACCTGTAATTGAGGGTATGGTTTTGTCAAAAAGCATTGTAGTTCTTTATTCTCCACTCTAGTGCTGAGAAGTATTGATATTGAATAGATAGCTTTAGGTTTTGTCATGGAATTTAATTTATTGAAACTTAATTAACTCATGACTGTAGTGGTCAGTTGTTTGCTTTAATTACTCAACAGACTTCTGAACAGTGGGGTCATTCTTCCAAGACCCTGGTTTTAAGAGTTCCCTATTGAGAAGTTATGGCAACTTACTTGGCTTTGATATTTGCTTGCTAATCTTGAAATAATGGTTTGGGTTTGTCAAACATAGTTTCTCCTCCCATCTACCTTACTTCCTTCAATACCCACCCCCTCCAAAAAAAACCCTCAAATTAAATGAAACCCTGTTTTGTGTAGCTTGGGGTGCAGGGTGTCCATCTTTAAAAAAACCAAAAAATTAAACAAACCAACCCCCAAACCCAAACTAATACAAAACAACAACAAATCCCCACGTGAAAAACCCCTACAAACTAACTGACTAGTAACTTGTGGTTATGTTCTCTCCAGGTGAATTGGGCAGTTGAGGTCAATTTAAATACAGTCATTTGGCCTTTTTGACTTGGAATAGTGTCTTGTAATAAAATACAGTGTCAAACTTGGGTGCTTAGAATTGAGGAATAGCAGATATGGCAAACTAAAGTAACTTGATTCTTCCACCCTATTTCATGAAAATGTGGAGTATGTCTCAAAGGTGTTCAGGATTTTCTGAGCTGTACGAACTTCCCAGACTGTCCTGTCAGTATTAATTCAGTGGGAAGTGCCCACTGTACTGTAACACAACCCTCTCTTCATGTCCTAAAGCTGTAGCTTTTCCAGAGGGAAATGGTTGCACAGGGGGTAGGCCTAAAGAACTTCATGATGGTACAAGGTGGAATTTAGGGGATATTGCTGAGTGCCAGTGATGACTCTGCTTGAAGTTACTTCCAGATTGAAGTTACTTCCAAAAAAAAAAAAAACAAAGATAGCTCCTGGCATAAATGATGCAGAAAAGCATTATTCAGAAATAGCTTTTTTTTGCCTTTAGAACTTGACACCTCATGTCTGATGTTACTGTGCATGTACTCATTTGATGACCGGGTCCTTTGTGGCAGGATTGATGTGTTGTGTGTTTGTACCTTTGATACTCAGCATGTGCTTGTGGGGTTTAGGAAAAAAATCTACAATAAAGAAAAACCCTCCAAAGCTCACAAAAACCAAACCATGATCAAGGAGAGAAAGTGTGGGGGTTTTTACAAAAGTATCAGCCATAAGAGCAGCAAGAGTTCTGACATACAAATAAGGGTTTGTATGACCAAGGGTATTGGAGCAGTGAAGGCAAGCGTGGAACTTGTGTTCCACAGTGTGTCCTGTGGCACAGGAAGGTCAGTGTTGGCAGCAGCAGTGTTCCATTGGGTGTGTTTGTGTAGCCTGAGGTCTCCTTGTGTATAATAATGTTGGTGAAGTGCTTTGTGTGTCTGTGCAGTGTTGTGTGCTGTGCTCTGCTGCACTTCCATCAGGATGTGCTGCTGTAACATCTGCTTCACATGCATGTGTGTGTATAACTGAACAGCTGGCACATTTGTTGTCAAGCTGTCTCCTCCCTGCTATTTGTGCTTTGCAAGGAACCATTGCCCTGCCCAGGCTGGCAGCTGGATGCAGCTCTGTACAAAGGGAAAAAACGTGTGCTCCATTTGGGTGATAGGAGTCACGGGTGAGAAACCTGTGCCAGTTCTCTCCCCTTGGTCAGTGTCCCCTTGGCCTGTGCTGGGCTGAGGTGTGCTCCACATCAGTACAGAGACCCAAAATGCAGTGATCTGGTAGCAGCTGCTGCCAACTAATTCCTAATACAACATTTAATTCAGTTCTGTGTTAGCTGCCAGGCTAATAAAGCAGAGCAGTATGCAATTAACTGAAATAAACATAAGAGAGCTTTTTACAGAGACTGACAGCACACAGAGGGAAGTGTCCTTGAGCTCCCTGCAGAATTTGGATGTGTTTGTTTTATAGGTTGTTCCTCCTGGAAAATAAGTGGAAATGTATTAACCCTTAAAAGATTTCTTCGCCCCGTAAGAAGAATTTACAGCTTTTGAGGACAAGATTCTTTCTCAAATCTGCTGTTCTCTTTAGTCTATATAATTTTGACAATCACATACTGATACATTAGATCTTTACTGTAAGCTTAAGGAAACTTTTTTCTGCATTAAAGACATTTGTCATTGTTTGTTAAAATAATTTAAATAGCTAAACATGTACAGCTAAGATGGGATCCCTATGAGCTCACTGTTCAGAACTCAAGACTGCAGCTGTTTGGGAAGTTAATATTTTGCAGTGATTGTGGTTTATTTAACATTTTTGCTTATTTGTTTATATTTTGTATTTTACCATGAACCTTAAAAGAAAAGTGCTGCTAGCACAAAGCAGCTGTTCAGCAACTGATTTCTCTGGGCAGGCAAGTGCTCTGTAGTACCAAGTTATCAGTTTCAACTGTATGAGACTTGAGAAATTCCTGGTTAATGGAAGTTCACTACAGTGAATTTGTGACAGGTGTACCTTGTTTGTTAAAACCAATGTCTTAATTAAAAAATGTAAGGAGTTCAGTGCTTTATCTGCAGTGTTTGAATTCTGAACAAATGCTTAGATACCAATTTATTTACAGACTTTCTTAAAAAAAATCCTTTGTAATTTGTTGCAGCCCAATTGAATAATGTTTATAGAATCATGGGTGGATGCACATTTCTGAGTTGAAGCTTTTCTAGTCAGAACTACATTTTTATAATCTATATGTTTTGTCTTGATGTTATAAATTGTAATATGTGGAAAAAATTCTGAAGATGTTGGAATGTTTTGAGTTTTTATCATCAAACCATGAAGTGCTTTTTAAACCACCTATTAAATACAAAGAGTGTGTGTCATTTGGTAGGAATGTATTGTAGGACTAAAAGGGTCTCTGTAAGAGTATTTGCATGTATATGTGTGCACACATAAAGTGGGATGCTTACAGTGTTTTGGGGAAAAGGGTTTTTACTTATTTTTCTTTAATTGCTGTGTCATTTGATACCACTTTTCTGCTCCTTACTGACGGAGTAGTGGGTTTAGAGCAGAAATATGTCTTGGATTTGTACCAGTGTGAGATCAGAATCTGTCCTTGACACTTAAAGCTGTTATTTAAACACAGCTATGTCTTTCTCAGTCTGCAGTGGGGAATTTGCACAGCTTTTACTGATGATTGAATAGTGCACTGTTCCTTGAACATCCCCGTCAGTGACTTGGGAATTATGTCTCCAGTGGGGTAGGGGTGTCACACAACCTTTTGTTGTTGTAAGGCTGTGGTTTCAAAAGTAAAAAATATTCCAGTAACTCATGTGTAGAGGGAAGGCGGAAATGGAAAGTGGTATACCTTGGTCATGGGGGTGTATCATGCGGTGAATGAAAGAATAATCTTTAAAATGCCCCAGGGATATTTGTGAGTTGCTCACTTTGTAATTTATTTTTATAACAGGTTCCCGTAAAGAATCAGCTCCTCAAGTCCTGCTTCCAGAAGAAGAAAAAATTATTGTAGAAGAAACTAAAAGTAATGGTCAGACTGTTATAGAAGAGAAGTAAGAAAATGTTTAATGAATGATGAATTAAAGTAGTAAACTTTCAACTCTTCCTCCTCCTCGTGTCTCCCATTATAGCAGGGTGTGTGTGGTGTGTTTGCAGTTGGAATAGAGCTGTTTGGAGTATGCTGCCAGTCCTCTCAGTGCAGCTGGCCTTCATTTAAATGTCTGGTTCTTTGTATATGCTGTGCAAGCTATTCCACCCATGCCAAGAAGTGATGTGCTTCACTTACAAATAGTTTTTCCGAGTGCTGTCAGATTTCAGTATTAAATTGGTGTCATCCTTCTAGTTAGCCTGTGGTGTCATTCAACTTTCTTGGTAAAGTGTATGTTGGAAGTGAAACTAAACTTCTGTTCTAGAAAGCTTTAATACAGAAACCAGCAGAGATCCATAAATGCTTGAGAGGTGTTTCTTGTCACAAAAGCTGGTAACAAGTCCTTGCCTTACTGAATATAAATAAGGATTACAGACAGGTTTTTGGTTTTTTTTGTTTAACACAGGTCTGAAATTAGCTATTAGGTGTGGGGTGTTTTTTATTTAATTGCATTTCATTAAACAGTTTTGTCTAATAATAGATTTAGATGTGTATTTCTGAAAACTGTTGTTACAGATTATCTTCTTTTTTTCATTTTAGAAGCCTTGTTGACACAGTATATGCATTAAAGGATGAAGTACAGGAGTTAAGACAGGTTGGTAACTTGCTACATTTATAGCAACATGGAGAAAGAAAAGATGGAAGGCTTGTTATAAAACTAAATATGGCTTGCAAGTTCACTTTGACAGTCATGAGCTTGAATTTTGGACTAGATTTTCTTTTAAAAGTAAAATATTATTTGCCAAAAAAGCACTCCCTGTTGTTGTTATCAGTCTTTTGAGAACAGCGTTGAGGATTGCTTCTCTGAAGTGAATTACTGAGCTGGTTTTGGATGTTGCAGTTTCTGAAATGGTCAAGGTGTTAAGTAAATTCATTTGTGCTGTATCACCAGCAAAGTAAGATTACAGAGGCTGAGAAATCAGTTGCTCGAGAACACTAATAAAGGCCTAAATAGAAGCAGATATTTATAGTTCTAAAATTATACAGTCCTAAAGTTACCTGAACACCTCTATGGATCAGTTCTTAAAACTGCTCATTTCTAGAGACAAGAGTCTTTTCCAGTGCCTATCACATGTTGGTTTTTTTTTTTAATGAGAGCTTCACAATAGCTCTGGGTGCTTTTTTTGTCACTTGTTCTAAATATCCACCATGATTAAATAAAAATATCACTTTATCAGGGCATAGATTGTTAATGGTGCTGCATGTAGACTTGGCTTAATGTATAGGTGAAAAGAAGCATTGGATTTTCCTCACTATGCAAGGTGTGAATTTGCTTACCACTCTGACACCAGAAGTTGGATAAAATTTCTTGTGTTAATGTAAATAGGATTTGTGTTCAAATTTCTTCAGGTTTGGGACTATAAATGTGATTTTTTTTTTTTTTTTTGCCATCTGTAACCATGCCTAGTATTTCTAAGGATGTCATGCATGTTCCTTGAAATAGGACAGTTGATGTGTTGCATACTTAGATTTGCTGGGTTCAGCATATAAAGAATGAGTATCCCAGGTTAGAGCTGAATTTGGCAGTCTTTTAAAATATACAATTCATATAATAAAAGCAATAATAAGAGCCCACTAATAGTCCTGCTGGCCTCCTGCTTTTGTACAAAGAATAAATGTGCAGCCTCACTGAAGCTCTGCACAGCTCCATGACCCTTAAATAAAAAGTCACCTTCTCCTGAGCTTCATGCAAAAGCTCTCTTTTCTGGTGCCTTTCCAAATAGATGTTCTTAAGAATCTTAGATCTTCCAAGCTAAAACATATTAAAGCCTGATTTAATTTTCTAACATATCAGGAATTCAGGAATCTCTTCTTGAAAGCATTTATTGGTCCACTGCTCTGATGCTGCCAACCAAAGAAGGGGCAGAAATAATCTCTGAGCTGGCAAGGGCTTTTTGGATAAAGGCTGTCTGGGAGTACATGGTGTCCTGGCTGGTGTAGACACCAGACTGCAAAGTGGGATCCTTCCTAGGGCAGCTTCCATCAGTTATTCATAGCTGCTGTTCCACAGGCAATGCACTTGAGCTGGTCCTGAATTGTCAGACTTAACTTAAATCTGTTCCTACATAAAATAATGAACTTTCCCAATAATGAAGTTTCTTAACAGACTTGAGGAGGGAATGCAGTTAATGAGGCGACACACCATTGTTGTGTGTAGAGACTAGAGAGGAAGAAGCTGCAGAGCAGTGCCATGGAAAGAGACCTAGGGGTCCTGGTCATTGGCAAGCTGAACGTGAGCCAGCAGCGCCCTGACAGCCAGGAGGGACATTCCTGTCCTGGGAGCATCAGGCACAGCATGGCCAGCTGGGCAAGGGAGGGGATTGTCCCCTCTGCTCTGAGCTGGGGTGGCCTCACCTCGAGTGCTGGGGGGCAGTTTTGGGTGCCATGATAAAAGAAAGACATTGAATTGTTAGAATGTCCAAAGGAGGGCCATGAGGATTGTGAAGGGCCTTGAGGGGAAGCCATATGGCCTGAGGTCCCTTGGTCTGTTCAGCCTGGAGGAGGCTGAGAGGAGGCCTTATTGTGGTCTACAAGTTCCTTGTGAGGGGAAGAAGAAGAGCAGGTACCAATCTCCTCTGGTGACCAGTGTCAGGACTTGAGGAAACAGCATGAAACTGAGCCAGAGGAGGTTCAGGTTGGATATTAGGAAAAGATTTTTCACCAGGGGGGTAGTTGGGTACTGGAACAGGCTCTCCAGGCCCCCAGGCCCAGGTCACAGCACCAAGCCTGTCTGAATTCAGGAAGCATTTGGACAATGCTTTCAGGCACATGGTGTGATTGTTGGGGTGTCCTGTGCAAGGTCAGGAGATGAACTTAATGATCTTGATGAGTCCCTTCCAACTCAACTCATTCTATGGTTTTATGATCTCATCCTTTTTCTAAAATGTCTGTAAAGGACAGATAAAGGGAGTCCAGTTGGACCCTTGGATTGAAGGCCTGTGTTTGTTAAACACCATTAGACTTATCTTGGGGCCTTATTTCAATGTTATTTTATCTTCTGGTTGCTTTCCTACTATTCCCAGCATCACCTTGACCTATACAGGATTAAACAATGTGAGCGTTCCTGTAGATTGATCCCTGTCATCCTTATGGTCCTGTTGTTCATTTATTTCAATATTGCCTCATGACACTAAACAGTGAGAACTCACTTGTTAATATACATGTGGAGAGATGGTGTTCCTTGAAATTCAGACTTCTCTTAGACTTCTGGAAGTCATCAGTCTAGTTTAAAATCTAGTCACAAAACACTTTTCAGAGAACGTATTGGTTTTCGGGATACTGCTTTCAACTATTTACATTCCTAATGAAGCAAGTTGATTTGCATTAAGTTTTAAGCTCTTTGGAGACTGAAACCAGTTAAAATCACAGGAGGTTCTTACAGGGGATATTTAGTCTGCTTACTGCTCCATTTCCCTTCTCCATTAGCAACAAATATATTCTACTCCTCATTGATCAGATTTGAGCAGAAGAATTCGTGATTAGTGGCCATCTGTTACTAGAACTTGCCGTGTAAAGGCCCTCCAAGTACAAATAGGAAGTAGCTCAGTTTCCATTTGGGAGCTTTTGTTGCGTTGTGTGAAATAACTGTGTGTAACTTGTAAAGTTAATAGAAGCTTTGCTTTTGTACAGCTAATATCAGTTTTATTGGGAAAAGCCTTCAGAGTTTGTAAATGACAGTGTATGTGTAGTCAGATCTGTTAAAAGCCCCCAAAACCAACCAGTAATATCTCTGTCTCTGTTACACAGGATAACAAAAAGATGAAGAAATCATTAGAAGAGGAACAAAGAGCTCGCAAGGACTTGGAGAAGCTTGTTAGAAAAGTTTTAAAGAATATGAATGATCCATCTTGGGATGAAACCAACTTATAACCACTTTTTCTTTTCCCCTTCTTCTTTCTATTGAAAGACCAGTTGTAGAACTGAGCTGGGAAGCCTTCTGACATTAGTCAGTGTTGCATCAAGAGCACTATAAAACAGGATTTAACTGGATCTAGTGATTTCTTGCTCTGAACATACAGAAAGAGTCAAGCCATTTACTGCAGCAATCTGTACTTTAAGCATGGAGACTGTGGATCCTGAACTCTACTACACTTAATTTGTTTGCATCCAAATTACCTCATTTTGCATAAAGTGCGGCACCTGACTAAAAGTCCATGTTTTTCAGTGGCTTTTTAATTAAATATATATTTTTCATGTAAATAGCTGTAATTTAGAATGCATATGTGATTGATGTATCAGGGCTGATATGTTGGGGTTTTTTCTTGTGTTATCATAATGGTCACAAGTGTTAGAAATGATGGCAGTACTGTCTTACCTAAGAAAGGTCAGAGTTCTTTGTGGATAATTATGAATTAGTTCCAAATTACCCACTCACCACACATGCAAATTTAAACCCCTGATTTTCCTATTTACCACTATATTTAAAACCTTTACTGTTACCTGTTACTTTAAACAGTTTACAGTTCCTTAAGGACAGTATTAAAATACAGGAAATTGTTTATTGACAGTAGAAACAATTTTTAACAAATCTAATGCCCACAATTGACATTCACATACACTTGTTTGGCAGACTAATCTATTGTGCTTTGGCCACCAAAAGACTGATGTACTTGCCTGCTTTTTATGACTGTGATTTTTAGGTGTTTATGTACTACATTTTCTATTGTTGTGCTTAAACATACAGCTGGCTGATAACGGATCATACAGTTTCTTAAAGGAAAAAATCAATCTAATCCAGAATTATGTGAATAAATTGTTGCTATTTATATTTTATTGTCACAGTAATTAAGTTTTAGCTAACCTTTGTGCAAAAGACACATGGGCTAGGCCAAACTTCATTCAGAGCTTTGTTTCTATACCACTATATAATTTTTGGAGTTCCCATACTGTGGAAGCAGTCATTCCTTTCCCACCCTTTTTTCTTTGCATGTTGTTGCTGATTTTTGTCCTACTGGGATTTAAATGGAAAGAAATGTGGAAGATTTTTTTAATCGTACTGTAACTCATAATTTGCACTGCTGACAGATTTTAAAATACATAAAGGAACATTAATTCCCTAGTCTGATAGGTGCAATCACTGCAGTTTCTTGTATTTAAGATAGGAGATGGATGATACATCACTGCAAATGGTGAGCTTCAGATGAAGCACTTAAAATACTAATCCCATAAAAGCTCATTATTTTCATGGATTTCATCAAACTTTGGATTTGACTCCAGACAGTGCAGCTTTCTAAAGGGGTTTGTGTTCAGTTGAGTCAGAAGTGCAGGTATAGCACAGACTTGAGTCACACCTTTTGTCATTCTGATTTTCTACTGCTCTTTTAACTCCTGCTAAATGTAATGCTCAGACTTCAGCAAATGTTTGTACAAACTTTAGTGAGTGGGAGCCAGGATGATTTAGGTTGTGAGACTTGTAATGCACATTTTGAATCTAATGAAAAATCTACTTTTAAAGCTACCCACTTTTTTCAGTCAAGAACGGCTTTTTTAAATAGGAAATTCTGTCAATGATTACATACTTGAGAAACAATTCTGTGGGAATGAATGCTTCATAACCTGAATAGACAAATTGTCTCTTTTAGGAAGCTGAATATATTTGTAGGTGTCTTGTGTTCCTGCAATTTAAAAATGTTTTCCTTTCATTCTAAAGGAGGAGAAAATGAAAAATATCTACATTACCAGTATTATATCTTCACAGAACTTGAAATTTGTAAATTATTGTTACCCAAATCTTCCCTTGATATTTGCACAAAATTGTGGACTGACATTTTATCTTCACATTTAGAAAATATCCTTGCTAAAAGCTAAGTGATACTAACCCCTGCAAATGCATACTATCATGGCCAAATTTAGACATGGTAAAGTCAATACAATTAGAATTTTGCTAACATTTTCACTTTGACATCCAGAGTATTTTCAGAGTGATTTTTAATTTTCAATTGAGCAGATATGAAAGGACATTCCAGAGGAAGAAGTATAAAAGGAAAACATTAAGCTTAGCAGTATTTAGCAAATTTTAACTCAGGAACAATTTCCATCATAACAATTTGTTTTGCATTATATTGTAAAGAGTGATGTTGCTGTGTAAATCTGCTGACTCTTAGTACCTGTGATATTATAATTCCTGACAGTACCCCTACACTGACATCTAATGAACATGCCTTAAACACTGGGATGAAGCAGTTGTTAAATATGACCAGGACTTAGGGACTGATTTTATTCAAGGTGGATTGAGAGGACTAATTTTTACACAAACACACACAAAAAGGAGGCAGTAAAGAAATCTGACAGAATGTTGTAGGTAGCTTTTGTCTCTAGTGCAGAGAGCAGCTTCCAACTTTTGGGAACCAAGAAGTACCTGAACTTGTTTTCATTGACAATTTGTTACAGTGTATATAGATTGTAAATGTCACCATGGACCTTCTGAATTGTTGGAAACTTTACATAAGCATGGATAAATGGGGCACTGTTTATTTAACCTATTAAAGGGTTGTTTGTTTGCTCTCATCATTTAGGGATGAGGAGATGAAGCCATTTCTTATCCTATAGATGTGAAGCACTTTCAGTTCTGAACTGTCCAAAATGTAGCATAACATTTCTCTGTACTTACTGATGTATGTGTGTTTGTCTCACCATGTCGTGACATCCTAAAGAATAACTGACTGCTTTTGTATAAACCTTTTTAATGCAAATCATTTAGGGAATTTAGAGTATCTGTTTACAGTGTCTGTGAAGAACTCTAGTTTAGATGTCACAATAATATCCTGGTATCCACTACTAAAGCTTTTATGCTGCATTGTAATTAAACCATGAATTTTTCCCCTACCCTATGAAGTGTTATGTTTCATCTAATATGTGGGCTATGAGATAAAGGGAAATTGCTTTATTTTTTTTGCCATTCATATAAGTAAGCACCTCTCCAATTTAGTAGCTGCTATACTATCTTGAAAGAGCTTTTTCATGGTCTATTATAATAGTAAATTGATGCCTGGAGAAAAAAAAAAAAAAAAACACAAAGCAAGGGTTGTTTAGAGGGGTGAGGAGGAGGATCTTAACTATCTTACATTGAGAAATGTTCACTTTATTTGGCAACCTGACCTGCTCAGGTAATGTAAGAAATGGAGGAGATCAAAGACAGAAAATAGTGAAAGGAAATAAAGCAGGAAACAGTAGAAACTGCATCAATTGAGTAAAAAATGTCTACATCCATGATTTATCTGAATAGACAGAAATTTGTGATGTGTGTGCCATAGATATTTTTTTGTGGTTGGTGCTGCCTGAAGTGGGAGGAGTGGGGTGATTTTTATGGCAGCAGAATCATCAGTGTGGCTTTATGCCAGATGGTGAGATGGGTTGAGGGAAGTGCAGGGAGCCATTTGTTTGAAAAGATGGTTTTAGTCTTTGGACAAAGCATTTGAAGGGATTAGTAATATCTTGGGTGTGTGAAATGATAGGTTTATTCCAGCTTAGTTCAGCAAGGAGAAATACTTGGAACAGAGGACTTTATTTGTAGCAGTTTATAATTATTCTCAGAAGTCTCACTTTGCAACTTTTCTCTGGGTTCATCGCTGTAAAGATGAATATTTTACACAATTTGAAATGGTCATTTCCTTGTTACCTGAAGTGTTTTGGAGATTTTTCTTTTTGAATGCTTTTTATTGAGGTGGGTTGACCATTGCTGGCTGCCAGACCCTCACACAGCCACTCTTACACCTCTCCCTCAGCAGGAGATGGGAGAAAGAATAAGATGGAAAAGCTTGTGCATTGAGATAAAAACCACTGATTTCCTATTGTTCACAAACAAAAAAACTAAGCCACCTTTCCCTTACCCCACTTAGGCTGAACTTGACTCTTCCATTTCTGTTCCCCCTGTCTTCCCCTCTCCTCCCACCAAGCAGTGCAGGAGGGTGGGAATGGGAGTTTTTGTCTGTCTATAACCATTCCTCCTTCCTGCTCCCCCTTCATGCTTTTCCCTGCCCCAGTGTTGTTCTTCTCCACAGCTGGCAGTCCTTCAAGGATAGATATGCTCCAAGGTGGGTTCATCCTGGGCTAGAGTTCCTGCCAATGGTCCTGCCCCGCTGAGGGCTCACTATGGACTGCAGATTCCTTCAGTGCATCTGCTGCAGTGTGGAGTCCTCCATGGGCTGTAGGGGAAACCTGCTTCACTGTGGTATTCTCCACAGGCTGCAGGGGAGCCTTCTCCAGCACCTCTGGCACCTTTTTCCCCTCCTTCTCCAACCTGGGTGTTTACAGGAGTTTTTGTTGCACTCCCCCCTCGCTGCTGCACTCTAAAATGGGTGTTCCTCAAGGCACTACCATTTTGTCTGAGGTTTAGCTGTGTCCTGCTTGTTCAAGGGATGTCTCAGTTACATCCTGTTGAACCTGCTACACCTACCAGGCTCAGAAATTCAGGTGCAGAACTTGCTGTTACCCACTGTCACACCTTCATTTGCTGTGATAGGTCATGAGAAGGCAAAAGGAGCATGTAATCCTTGATTGTGGGAGTGAGGGGCCTACAATAGGCAGGGGTTGTGTGGGTTAATATGTGTATGTGTGTATCTGTAGATACTCCATAAGTCCCACAGTGCTGATGCTGAAGGGTCCCAGAAAAGGGGAGTTTGCACTTTGGAGAAATGCTGATATGAAATTTGAGATGAATTTCCTCTGCAAGACATGCTTCATCATCTGGAAAAGGGATAGAGGCTTGTCATATTATACCTTGTGTGGCTGCCTTAAAGCCACTGTCCAGGCCTAAATCTAACTCTTGTGTCCTTAGGAAGACATGAGAGCTACAGTTCTGCAAATTACTAGGAATAGTTACAACTTTGGTACGAATTACTTAGTGCAGGTCTTCACAGTCCAAAATTTGCTCAGGTGCTCCCATTAGTTCCTGCACATTCTCACTGACCTCACTATGTTTCTCTGTTGAACATGTACAGGCTCTCCTTTGTGCATGGCAGAGCTCCCTTCTGTGGTATTCTTTTCCACTTGGGGTATCTGCTGTCTGGAATCTGGCCCTATTTGTGTGGGTGTGCACACCTGCAGGCATATCTGCTGGCTTTCCAATAACATGGCAGTGCTAACCAGCCTGGGAAAGGAAGCACATTTTGCTGAATTGAAAACTTAGCGCTGTACCAGCTAGTAAGACAAAAATTAACTGTCCCAGTCTAAACCAGGACAAAGCTTTTCCTAATGTCCATTCTACTGTTGTCACATGCAGGCCTGGTGAGATTCCCCAAACAGTCAATTTTTTTCTTAGTGTATTGCTAGCCACCTCTTGTCAGTCGAGCAGCCTGTGATAGCTGTGTGTTTGCAGTAGACAGAGATGAGCAATACAGAAATAGCATGTTTTTGCAATATTTTTCCAGCAGGGGACTGTGTTAGCTTCTCCTATGTCAGAAACTACTCTTTCCCTGAATTTGTTAATATTTCTACTTTTGTATGCTTTATAACCAAATGGAGTTAGCTTTTTGTATATTTTGGAACAGATTTCAAGCTGCAGCAGGCAGTCTATAAAATACCTTTTGTCCTGTAATGCCGAGGTAGAGAGTCACAGTTGAAAGTGTTCGTGTAGCATTTGACCAAGCTGTGCCCATGGGATTTGTGTGGGGTTTTTAGCACTTCCCCATGGCACACATGACTTGTTATAGCATCTGTACATTGAGCATCACAAGGGCTATTTCAGCATAATGCAGTGTGGAGGTAACACAGGATCAGATTTATTGTCAGGCAGAACTAAGCAAGGAATTTTCTGTGATCACTAACTCATTTAAATCTCTGGTCTTGGTCTACAACAGGCAGAGTTTCAGAGGGACTGAGAAAAATCTACTGCTACAACATATAATACATGAAATCTCCATTCTGAGATTGTATTGAGAAAACTGGCATGATGCAATGCATGTTCCATGCACTGCACTTGGTTTCATGTCTGCTGGGAATTTATGATATAGGATTTTTAACAGCTGGGAGGGGCAAAGAGCAGTGCATTGAGGGAGCTTGATAACTTCCCTATGCTTGAAGATAAGCGTTTGAAAACACAGGTTCGAGAAAGTGCCCTTGCCCTGCCATGACCACCAGATTTTCAGCAGGATTTCTGCCACTGCATCCAGACCTGGCTGCTTGTTCTACTGTCTGTCCCATCTTTACTTGTCAGGTCCCCACTGAGCCTTCTTTACCAGGCTAAACAGTTCCAGCTCCCTCAGCCTATGATTCATTCTCCAGACCCTTCACCAGGTTCACTGCCCTTCTCTGGACACATTCCAGTGCCTCAATGTCTTGCAGTGAGGGCTGAGAACTGAACACAGCATTGGAGGTGTGGCCTCATTGGTGCTGAGTACAGGGGGACAATCCCTGCCCTGTTCCTGCTGGCCACACTATTGCTGATCCAGGCCAGGCTGACATTGGCCTTCTTGGGTATCTGGGCACTGCTGGTTCATGTTCAGCTGCTGTTGACCAGCCCCTCCTGGTCCTTTTCTTCCAGGCAGCTTTCCGGCCTCTCTGCTCTGTAAAGCTGCCTGGGGTTGTTGTGCAGGACCTGACACTTGGCCTTGTTGGACCCCATACCCTTGGCCTCAACCCATCAAACCAACCTGTCCAGATCTCTCTGCAGAGCCTTCCTGCCCTCCAGCAGATCAATATCCTGCCCAACCTGGTCTTGTCTGCAAACTGACTGAGGGTGCACTTGATCCTCTCATCCAGATTGCTGAAGATGTTAAACACAACCAGCCCAGTGCTGAGCCCTGGGGAGCACTTGTGACCAGCCAGCAGCTGGATGCTACTCCATTCACCACCATTCTCTGGGTCTGGCCATCCAGACAGTCTCTCACCCCTTGAGCAGTGCACCCATCTGTGCCATGAGCAGCCAGTTTCTCCAGGAAAATGCTGCAGGAGACAGTTTTGAAGGCTTTACAGGTAAACAGCAGAGATGTTGGACTAGATCCCACCGCCCACTCGTGGGACTTTTAAATCCTTGCCTGTCTGTAACTCTGTGAAATGATGGATAGTGTCTCAATGAGGACTTCCACCAGTTCCCCCAGTAGGCTCAGGTGAATCCCATTCAGCCCCATAGGCTTGTGTGACTAAATGTAGCAGATCTCCTTGGATTATGGGAGCTTTGTTCTGCTCCCCATCTCCCTCTTCCATTTAGGGTACTGGTATTTTGGAATCTGTTTAGATGAGACTTTAAAACAATTCAGATGAACTGGGTTCTATTAGGAAGTGAAATGCAAGAAATTTCTTCAATATTTCTTCAATGCAAGAAATAATGTAACATTTCAATGTATTTCCCACTAATAGGGAAGCACTGGATTGAAAGAAAAGGCATATAATTCTCTGGCTATTCTGAATGACTTCCTGCTCATTAAGAGCATCAGATTTTATCAACATCCACCATGAAACACTTAACATGAAGAGTTCTGTGTTCTGCAAGTCTGTCTATAAAGAGGTCAGATGCATCTGTGTAAGTTGAGAGGCACTGGTGCATGGCAGGAAGAAAAGTAATTTCCACCTTAATCAGTATACATGTCTGTAAGGCTGGAATGTGGTGTGTGCCAGGAGGATTCTTCTTGGCAGAAACTTTTGAAGGTTAGTTCAACCACCCTGTGCAAACAGCCATGCTTTGAGCTGCACTCCAAACCAAAAGCATGATGGAAGTGGGTTTGCACACAGGAACGTGGATTTGCACACAGGAAAGTAGGCAGCCTTGTGCAAAGGTGCACTGTGGGGGGGACATGACAAAGGAAACAGGGAGCTGTGACATGGGGCTGACTTGCGATGTAAGAAAACCACGGTGAAAATGCCCTTGTCTCATGATCCTGATAGGGGAAGTGCACTGCTGTGCTCCTCCAGCAAGGCAGCATGTCCTGTGTGATGTGCACACTGGGAAGAACAGGAGTGTGAGAACTTGAGTGGGAAGTGGCAGACAAGTTGTTGCCTGGCATTACTGAAAACCCTGGCTATTGGAAGAGGTTGGAGTGACAGGCTTTCTTTGATGGGGAAGCAGGACTGAAAACACTGTGCAACCCACAGGCACTGTCCCAGAGGAGGTGGGAATTTTTGAGGGCTTTTGTCCACAGAACATGAGCTCCTTATTCTGCTCTTTTCTGCTACTGTTGTCTTTATGTTACATCTCCCAACAACTATGATGCTATGTGGAACACCATGTGACCTCACTGAGCAACAGCCCACAGTGTGGGGAAAGAAGGGTGCGATGCAGTCCTGAGCAGCTGGAAAAGCTTCTGCCCTGAAACTTTAAGTTACTGATTTTGGCTACACTGAACACTTCCTTTTTTATCAACCACATTAGAATCCCTTGTGCCTTTTTTCTGTTTTATTTCCAGCTGAACCCATGGCTTTCCAGAAAGTCCTCTTCATAGCTTTGCAAACAAACTCAGCAGACTGCCATGAAGAAGCACTTTTTGCTAGTGTGATTCCTCACAGCTTCCCTTCACCTTCTAGGCTTGGCCTTTCCCTCTAAGTCTCAGGTCATCATTGACTGTCAATTCACTGTGTTCAGGCAAGATCTCCACAGGGGAGATCTGGATCTCTGGGAACCTTGTCCAGTAAGGTTAGAAAGCAGAGATGTAGTTTACTCTGTGCATTGATGCATTGTGCAGGCAGCTACTGTGCACATTGTAATATATTAAACTACTCAGTGAGCTACTACTTGGTTCCTAGGCAGAAACATGCTGCTGTAAGACTGTTCTGTGTCCTGCCTTGACTGTGGCTAGCAGCATTTGGAAATGCTCTATGATTAGCCTTAATAAGTAAAATCTTTAATTTTGAATTAGGGAGAATAATTTGCAGGGGTTTTTTGGTCTAATGAGTGTTGGTTTATGGAAAATTAAAAGAACTCATTCCCTTTGTCAGTCCCTTCAGATTTGGAGGGAGTGTGGAAAGCAGAGGAACTGGCCATTTTCACCAGATTTTGTGGCCTTTGCAGGTACCTTAGGAAAGTGAGACAAAAACTGTGTACAGACTTGTAATGAACCAAGTAATTACTTGTCAGTCTTGAAACAACTGAAAATAACACAATGGAGCTGTGTCAGACACCTCAATGAGACACTGGCACAGGTTGCCCAGAGAAGCTGTGGATATCCCATCCCTGGAAATATTCAAGGCCAGGTTTGATGGGGCTCTGAGCAACCTGGTCTAGCAGAAAGTGTCCCTGTCTACAGCAAGGGCTTGGAAGTAGATATCCCTAGGATCCCTCCTAAGCTAATCCTCTCTATGTTTCTGTGGGGTGCTGGGATGTGGGTGCCTGTGTGGCAGTGGCTGCTGCCCAGCACAGCTGAAGCCTGCCAGCTGCTGGACGCTGTGCTGTGGACATCCATAAGGTTCTGTGGATGTTAGCAGTTCTGCTAAAATCCCCTCTCTAAAGCCAGTAACACTTTGCTAGTTTTGTTGCCAAGTTCTGTTTTAAGAACAGCTGCCCAACAATTTTGGAATGTTGTTTCTGGGCTTCTGTCCCCCTATTCAGAGTGAAGTAATTCTGTGGAAATATGAAGGATATTAAAACATAGCAAGTTGAGGCATATTGATTGAGGGAAATCCACTGACTTACAGGAAGCATCTGCAATTTGATCAAAAGTGACTAGAGCAAAGCTACACTTATAAATCCCACTCTATGAACTTGTCACAGACTTGCACCTCTTGTGTCTTTGGTGCATTGTCCTCCTGCTCATGGCTCAGGGCCTGTTCCTTCCATCAAACTCTCTCCCTTTGATTGCTGGCTCTTGACTGCAGAGTCCATGCATTTTGTGCTGGCTGATGGTCCTGGACAAACTCTTTCACCCAGCTCAAGGCCTCTGCAAGGCCTGTTCTCCAGGCAACCTGATCATATCTCTTTCTGAACCTGCCTCTTTTTCATCTCTCCATGAAAGCCCCTGGTCTGAACCAAACACTCACAACTGGCTGCTTAGATGCTGCTTAGTTGCTGTCCTGGAGCAGTAATTGTAGGGTGTTGTTTGGATGTGTTCTACAATTGTTTACAGAAAAATATTTTAAATTTATCTGATTAAATGGATATGAAACCAACATGACTGTCCACATTAGGCTGAGAAGTAAGTGAAAAGTTGTGTAAAACAAAAAATAAAACCCCTCCTGTGTGACAGATGTCTTCTTTAGCCCCTGTTTTGTGGAAGTGATACATGTACAGGTGAAAACTGCAAAAATTGAATATTTGAGGGACTGAATCCAACCATTTGCTGTAGCTGATACTGTTGTGCATGTAAGTATGTCCCTCTCCTCTGTCAAATTTAGAGTATTAAAACATACCTGGAATACAATGCCTAACAATCTTGTGAGTTTCCCTTCCTTCCAGGCTTTGGAAATGACTCAAAGTTATCTCTGAGCATTTGGCTTTGAAATAGTGATAGATGGGACAAGTTGTTACTTCATAAGTTGTGGCTTAGGAAGCAAACTGCTTTGGAAGAAAATATTTACTTTGGGTTTACATGCCTAAAGTGCCAAAAGCAAATGCTGTGCTTCCATAATGTGAGGAGAATACACAGGAGAATACACAACCTGTGTTCAGGGCCAGAAAAAAACACACTGGATGAGAGATAATTCTGAAAGGTAAACAGTCAATATTATAGCACATCACCACAAAATGGTGCATATTGTAAATGAGTCATGCCACTGCTCTTAACTGTGGTAAAGCACTAAACAGGATCCAGAAGTGCAATGTTGCAGTTGAGTCCTGTTCTCATCAGAAAAACAAAAAATGAGAGTTTTTGCAAAAGCTGAGTTCTTCTGAAATCTGGTGCAATTGACAAGATTTTGAAACATGACAGACAGATCAGGTTCACAGAACATTTCAGCAAAGTCTAACTTATCTTTGTTCACTGTATGGGACATTGCATCATGAGGAGATTGTGTGGTTGAGTGAGTAATCCTATAGAATACATTTTCAATGTGGACAAATCTGTTGAAAAAGAAAACCAGGTCCAGACAAGCTTGTCATATATGTTGCATTATCTTTAGAACAAGCACAATCCTAACAAAAGCCATGATGTAGGGATACAGGCTGGGGAAGCTGGAGATCTGCTAGCCCCTCTTCTTTCATTTGTACTTATCCCAGTGTTGTGCCATTTGTGTCTGAAGTAGACAATGAAATATGTGTTTTATTCTGATGTTGGGGAGCACTGAGCCAGCATGAATTCTCCAGAGCTCCTGGATAATGCTCTTGGCTACCTGGATACCTGCATCCTCTGAAGTGCAGCTCACCTGGGGCTCCGGGAATGCCTGCAGTGAGGAGGGGACTCCAAGCATGGCTGTTCACCACCACTGTAGGAATTTGTTTCACTACACAAGGATCAGGAGCAGTGGCACATAGGAGCAGTGGTGGGAAAAGAAGCCCATGAAGATGTAAATTAAGGACAATTCACAGAGTACAGGCAGAACACGGAAACATCTTTGTGAACTCAGTATGAACCCCCAAAGGACAGAGAACAAGCTGCTGTAAGGTTTTCTGTGCTCAACGTGAGGGCAGTGGGACTTGGAGGAATCACATCAGTCAGGAACAGCAAAGCAGCATCATGTGCTGTACTGTACCAGCGCCTTCAAATTAGATGCACAAGGCACTAAGAAACTCTGAACTCCAGGAGACCCCTTCCCATACATCTTCATCCTGCAAGTCTGGCAAAATCCCACCTGCTGGGCTGCCTCCGAGTGTCCTTGGCACGCTGGGCTGAGGAAACAACGCGCTCTGCTTTTGTCATAGGTGTTTCCTATAGGTAGATTTCCCCCTCTCCTCGAGAGCAGAGCCCAGCCTGCTCGTGCTGAGGGGGGGACGCGCTCTGTTTTTGTCACGACTGTTCTCTATGTACATTTTTCCCCCTCCTCGAGAGGGAGAAAGCCTCCCGCGCTGAGGGAGGGAGAGCAGCCTGCCCGTGCTGAGGGACGGCCGCGCTCTGCTTTTTTCACAGGTGTTTCCTATGTGTACATTTTCACCCCTGCTCGAAGCAGAGCCCAGCCTGTCCCTGCTGAGGGAGGGAGGGCCGCGCTCCGGGCGGGCCTTCCCGGGAAGGAGCCGCGGGTCCATGCGCGGGGCAGGGGCGCCCCCTGCCGGCCCCGTCGCGCCCTCAGGCTGAGGCCCGGGGAACTCAGCGGCCGTCAGGGAAAGGAGGGGTTAAACAGGACCGTGCCTAAAATCCTCCCGAAAGATCCCTTCTCTCAGCGCCCTTTCCTGTTGCTCTGGCATTGTCTTCATTGCTCTCTGTCTGCCTTCCTGTGGTCAAACCCCAGGCGGCAGCCCAGCCCCAGGCAGCCGCTCACTCCTTCTTCCTCGCTGGGATTGAGGACAGAATCAGAGAGGTAAAAGTGAGAAAACTCGACTCGCGGGTTGAGATAAAGACCTTGTAACAGGCAAAACAAAATCCGCACACACCAGCAAGGCAGAACAAGGAATTCATCCACCACTTCTGTGAGCAGGCTGGTGTTCAGACATCTCCGGTAAAGCCAGCCTGCCCAACCCCTAGTGGTGACCTCAGAGGACACAGACCATCTCTCCGAATGTCCCCCTGCCCCTTCCTCATTCTTACCCCAGCTTTACATGCTGGAAATGGCACCATATGGTGTGGGATATCCCTCTGGTCACTTGGGGTCAGCTTTTTTGACTGTGTCCTCTCCCAACTCCTTGTGCACCCCCTCCTTGGGCCCCTTTGCTGGTGGGGTGGCTTAGGGCAGAAAAGGCCCTAACATTGTGCAAGCCCTGCTCAGCAATAACCCTGTGTTAACACTGCTTTCATCACAAATCTAAGCATAGCACCACCATACAAATTCCTATGAGGAAAACTAGATTCTGATCAAACCAAGTACAGCTTTCAGATACTTCACAGGTTTCTAGAGACTGCATCTGGCTGGATCCAACCTTTTGCATGTTTACTGTCCATTTTCAATAGAATATTCTTTTGTTGGTCCTCATGAATTGGAAGATCTGTGGTATTGTGGGGTAGTTTCCATCACCATAGCTCTCATTTTCCCAAAAAAGATGATCCAAATTTTTTCCTGCAGCTATCGTCAAGGATAGCTGCAGTGCAGCAAGTGATATTGAGAACTACTGGGAAGTTTTATTCCTAGTTGGAACTGGGATTTGGAACCACTATCTCATGTTAATAGTGAGGTGCAGAAAACCTGAACCATATTGGAAAAGAAAAATGTCCTTCCAAACTATGTCCCCTGTTTTAGCTCAAGGATATTTAAATATCTAAATCCTATTAGTTCTTCAGAAAATTTCCCCATTGGCCAAGAGAAAGACTGAGCAAGCTGGTCAAGCTGGTCTTTTAATCCTTTTTTTTTAACTTAGCTTTCCTGTTTAGTCAAGATTTGACTCCAGGAAGACAAGCACTAAACCCATACCAAATGTGCTCCACTGTTAGGCTGGGTTCCCAGGTGCTTGCTTTATGAAAAAAAAAAAAGAGGTGGGCCTTTGCTGATATTTGCCATAGTCACTACATTTCAGAGCTCCCAGGCCTATATTAGGATTAGAAATTTGACTGTAGCAGAGAGGAACGGGACTGAATTTCCTCATCTCCTCCTGAGCACTGATTGTAGGATCAGCTAAAGCAGTACAGGCTCTGTTATGGGCTAAGTACATTACTAAAAACATTCAGGCTAGAAGAGACCTTGAAAGATCTTTAGTCCAGCCTCCTGCCCAGAGAAGGGACAACTCTGAGGTCCTGTTCGATTGCTCAAAACTTTGTCCAGTCAGGTCTCAAAAACCCTCAGGGATGAAAAACTCACCAGAGAAGCCAGTGGGCTTGAACTGCTCATGCTGCTGAAGGAACTTTACTCAAAAGAAGCAGGAGTACAGATAGGCTGGGCACATCTGTGAGGCTGCAGTGTAGCTGGTGCTGGTCCTAGCTCAAACAACAGTGGGGTGCTCTCTTGGCTGCTTCATGTTGAGCATCAGGGTATGTGCCCCTCTACCACAGCCACGTGGTCTACTGCAGCATAAAATACCCTGGGATGGTGCATTACAATGCCTCTATTTCCATAATATGCATTTAATTTTTAAAATGGGACAGAGCTAGTTGGGAATGGGCTTTCCCTTTCTTCTTGGTGGTTATGGGGAGACAAGTTTGCAGGTCATGCCTATGATTCTGAACCAGAGATACCTCCAAAAACGCAGATCCAAAGGGCTGTTGTAACAAAACCCTTTTAAATTTTTGATCCATTAATGTTTGTGCTCCATTAATATTAGCTCTGCATCTGGGAGGTGTCCCCTGATGTAGGTTCAGTGTGTCCCTTCCTGTTGCAGGCAGTGACCTGTGTGAGTCCTTCAATGTGCCAGCACATGGCTTTCCCCTCAGTTTTAGTCTTTTACCTGGTTGTGCTGATTTTTCAATTCCATTTCCACTTTATATTATAAAAAGATTTCTTGATTAAAATGTTGAACTAGTTGTAAATATATTGAAATTGGTCAGTCACAGAGCAGTACTTTTCTTTATTCTTTTTCTGCGGTACATATTCATTATCTTCCTCCTTTCCTGTCAGAATGGGAGTAAAAATTCTATTCTATAACACAGACGTGAAATACTAAAACCTCTGATGTGGATAATTTAAACTTATAATACAGTAAAATGTGGAATAATTATATATTACAAATCGAATCTCAACATTTCTATTGTATTCAGTCTGTCTTGTGTTCTACTGGACTATTCAGACTGGCATCAGCAAGAGTCTTCCACTGAAGTGTATTATGACTTGAAGACTGTGTTGTTATGAATAGTCAATTCTACCTTTATTTTGTTTGCTTCAAACTTTAATTTATTCTACATATGCATTACAGATTTCACTTTCAGTGATTATGAAGATAATGCAGCCACTTGCAGTGAAGTTAAATGAAAAGCTAATGTTAAATCCACTGCCCTTTTTTCCTCTCTTCTTTTTTTGTTTTCTATTTTGTACTTTTTGAACACCATGCTTATGAAATTCATCACCAAACAGTTCCAGGAGAGGTGTTATGTAACCACAGACCTGCTCCTTCTGTGGGTGAGATGGTTATCAAATAACTTATATTGTTCACATGTCAGACTTTGCTTCTAATTTTGGGATTAATGTCTTTTCATGGACCAACTTTGTGGTTCTTGTTTCTCAAGCAGAAGGAGATGGACCTGTGCCCATGAAGCCCACCACAGTCTTTCTGCTCTTATTTCGAATTATTGATGCCCTTGTGCCCCTGCATCCTCCTCTGATGACTGCCATCACATTGCTCATACTAAAGTAACCAAGAGAACTTCATCAACTGTGTGGCTAATGTGGGAGGAAAATTTGCAGGAATAATACCCAGATTCCAATAAAAAATATTTAAAGGCTCATTATAAAAATGTCCAGGACAAGCTATGTGTGTTAATCATTGAGCAATCAGTCTGTGTGGAGGCAGGTAAGAACTGATTAGTGTCTCAGTTCTGTCCAAACTGTAAACTGGTGTTCATAAGCTGACTTGTACTTGCATTTCAGAGGGCTGGTTTCAGCTTCCTCTCATAGAACCATGGGACAATGAGACATATTGGAGAAGAGAACAAAATCTTTATGAGTAAAGGGGCAGAAATAAGTTTACTCAGAAAAATCATTGCAGATGTTTGCAAAAATGTAGAGCAGGCATGTTTTCTCCATGAAGGAGAAAGAAACCTGCAAAAGAGCACCTTCAGAGGGAAGTGGGATAGACAATTTCCCCTTACCTTTTCCTTTATCGGTTATGCACATCTAAGTTAAATCTGTATTTATGCAATTCTGTGATTCTTTAAATAGTGTGTTGTTAAAAAATCTTGTTGTTGAAAATATCTGGTTTCCATATAACAAGTCTACCTGGACTGACTGGAGAAAGTTAACTAGATCAGTGCAAGAATTCCTCCAAGGACTTCCAGGCTACTGAGCAAGTTCACAGATGATAAAAAACTGAGAGGAACTATTGACTTCCTTGAAGGCGGGGAGGCCCTGCAGAGAGATCTCAATAAATTAAAGGATTGGGCAAGCACCAACTGTTCATGAAGTTCAACAAGCAAAAGCGCTGGATTTTGTGCTGGATTGTGCACTTGGGATGAGGCAACCCTAGATAACAGACTGGGGAAGGAGAGGCTCCAGAGCAGTGCCACAGGAAGAGACCTGGGGTTCCTGGTCATTGGCAAGCTGAACATGAGCCAGCAGTGCCCTGGCAGCCAGGAGGGACATCCCTGTCCTGGGGGCATCAGGGACAGCATGGCCAGCTGGGCAAGGGAGGGGGTTGTCCTGCTCTGCTCTGAGCTGGGGTGGCCTCACCTCGAGTGCTGGGGGCAGTTTTGGGTGCCACAACAAAAGAAAGACATTGAACTATTGGAGAGTGTCCAAAGGAGGCCACAAAGACGGTAAAGGGTCTGGAGGGAAAACCGTGTGGGCTGAGGTCACTTGGTCTGTTGAGCCTGGAAGATGCTGAGGGGAGACCTCATTGCAGTTACAGCTTCCTTGTGAGAGGAAGAGGAGGGGCAGGCACTGATCTGTTCCCTGTGGTGACCAGTGTCAGAATCGTAGGGAATGGCCTGAAATTGTGTCAGGGGAGGTTCAGTTTGGATATCAGGAAAAGCTTCTTCACCCAGAGGGTGGTTGGGTTCTGGAAAGGCTCCCCAGGGAAGTGGTCACAGCACCAAGCCTGAGAGAATTCAAGAAGTGTTTGGACAATGCTTTCAGGCACAGGGTGTGACTCATGGAGATGGTGCTGTGCAGAGCTGGGAGCTGGGCTCAATGATCCTGACAAATCCGTTCCAAATCAGCATATTCTGTCAGAAGCTTGGACAAATAATAATGAAGAATAAAATTACAAAAGGTATAAAGCCAGAGATAGGAAAGGAATTTTTATAAAAAGTTATATTAAAATGAAGACAGTATCTGTGTGAAAGTGGGTAATGGGATAAAGGGAAATGCAAAAAGGGGAAAATTACTGACCTATAACTCTTCAGCCTGGAGAGCCTTGCAAGTGAGGAACTCATCTTTGCTCAACAGATTTTAATTTCCCACTGAAGAAAAGGTTTCTGACATACAATTTAGGGTATTCAAGAAACACCAAAATGAGCTGCACAGGCATGTTTTCATCTTCAGAAAAATGTCCCTGCCCGTAGCACTAGGATTGGAACTTAAAGATCTTTATGGTCCCTTCCAACTCAGGCTGTTCTATGATCACAGCATTATGAGCTTACAAGACCCAACGTGCCCCTCATTTTATTTTTTCCTCCTCCTAATTCCTTTCTCTTTGTGAAACAAGAGTGAAACACACACAAAAGTGTATGCATGTCCTTCAGCACCCATTTCTGAGATCGGGGTTATCTCACGTGTTACAACATTTTCTTCTCTGCCTTTCCCCATTTATTTTAATTTACTCACTGTTGAAGTAGCAGGTTCATGCTGAGTGCAGGGAAGATAGTGTGTGGTATTGTTTCTTGTTGCATAGGGCACCTTTAACTCAGACTCAGTATGAGGCTTTGCTGAAAGAACTGTTGTGCACAGAAAAGGGTATTGTCTTTCATACAAATCTCTTTGCCAAAAAAGTGCTGCTTCATTGTGGCTGCTCAGAGTTTCACATCCTGATTGAATCACATGAATAGTTTTGGCCAAAAGAGGGGATAATACATGACATTTTGCAAGGCTTGATTCAAATGACCCATTAAAAAATCACAGCGCTTCAGGATGGGTTCACTGTGCAGGTCTGTGCAGGGAGGGTGCAGTGCTGCTTTTCTCCCTTACTGAATGGTAACCCTGGGAGGGATCTGCTGGGTGGTGGGGACACAGGTTCAAACCTTCCTTGTCCTGATGCCAGTGAGTCTGTAAAGCAGGGATAGAAATCCCTTAATCCTTTGCCTTGGCTGGGTAAATAGAACAGTGAAATTCTTCCTATTTTATGCAAGTTTATTTACATGCCAGTACTAAGATATTCAGGGACTTGATTCCTTCATGGTAAAGGAAATGTGTTTTAAGGGGCCTTTGTGACTTTGCCAGTGTTTCAGCAGTCAAACTCCAGCCTTTAAAAACTGGGTTTTTTCAATGTCATGGCAGTTATGATAACAATATTAACAGTACCTCTAGTGATACATATGGGGGCTCTTTTATTAGGCATCTTACCTTTTAGCATAAACTGGTTATTTTTTTCCTCAATGAGCAAGGCTAAAAAGAATGATTTTGTGGAGGGTTCCTTTGGTAGAATTATCTTACATATTGCAGGAAAAAAAGGAAAAATCTTATAAGATCCCAAATCATTTTTTTTTGCACTTTTTTTTTTTTGTGTGTGTGTCTATCTCAAATGAATCAGTCACCTAATCTTCTAATCAAGATAATTCCCTAATTCCCTGGTTATAAGTCAAAGGTGGAGACCGGACTCTTCATTT
The DNA here is from genome assembly GCF_028551555.1 of Melozone crissalis. Lineage (NCBI taxonomy): Eukaryota > Metazoa > Chordata > Aves > Passeriformes > Passerellidae > Melozone > Melozone crissalis. The sequence goes on along the minus strand of NW_026535791.1, from coordinate 50,644,864 downwards.
AAGGAAAATGAGAAGGAATCCCAGTTAAGGGTCTAAATCACCCATATCTATTCCAATAGTACCCTACAAGTGTCTCAAACTTGTGAACAAGTGTCACATGTTGGAAGAGAAAAACTGTTCCAGTGGTACCTAATATTAATCACACCCCTAAGTGTGTGCTGTCCATGCCACTCCTGTATGTAATGTGCAGGCTGCTGCCATTGTTATTTAAAGGAGGAAGAAGAAATAATGTTGAGGAGTTGTAGATGACAGAGTGTAATTGTTTTTCAGCCTTTGTGAAAGTGCTTGCCAACTTGATAATACTTGTCCTGGGCATCTTCATCATATTTATATATACAGCAGGTGAGTGCTTTTACTCCATGAAGAAAATGTAATTCTATTGACTTTGCCAAAATTGAATTAGTACCATACATAACTTGATTTCAAACTTATAGGGGCTTTCACAGATATTGAATTTTTTTTTTCTTTTTCTTTTTTTTTATCCCCAGAAAGGTCTATGGTGCTGGCCCAGGGAATACCTAATGAAGATAGGGTATGTGAATTAACTGTGTGCTGAGGCACAGCCAGGCTATGTATATCCTGTCCTATAAGCTTGGGTGGTGATTTAATGCAACTCACTCCCTTCAGCCATGAGAAAAAGATGATGGATGGATTATGACTTTATCCCACTTGAGGGAGGGTTTGAGAAAAATGATTTGTGCCCTTTTGGACAGTGCTGAGCTGCTCAAGCAGCTGTGTCCTGCCCTGACTGTGCAGTTCAGCTGCAATTAAGACATCCAAATGTGGGCACCCTTGTGTGTGTGCTAGGTGTCTAAGCTCTCCTGACAGCAAGTCACTACTGTGTGTGGAACCTGGAGAGTCATTCATCTGGTGTGTGCTTTAGGATGAGAGCTGAGCCTTGCTCTGGGGTCCCATTACTCTGCTGAAAAGTGGAACTCATTCCATTTACCGCAATAAAATATAAGCATGTCTGACAAATCTGGTGCACTAGGGAGGTAAGACACTTCAGCCTCATGCAGATGTCTTAGAGGACCTGTGGGAAATCTCTGCCCTGCTGGATGCCACTCAGAAAACCCAGCTCATCTCGATGATAGTAGTCACACTGACTGCCATCTGCATAGGTCCTGAAATATTCCTGACGTCAATTAAACCTACTGAAAAGATTCTGGTCCCCCTCATTCATTCACAAAAGTAATTTGTCTATAAGGTACTGATCACCACCTCAAAGGGTTCCTATTTCAGTATGTTCTCTGGGATTTGTGTTAGTGATTTTGGCCCTGTGGTAAGACGTAATTTCTTTATGGACTTTTAGTACTCATAAATGCAGAGATTTTTAAACATTTTTATTTATGAAAATTTGGAACCAGATGGATATTTGTTTTAGCAAAGGTTTTTGAGAATTCCTAGATGGGACAATGGGGAAAGAGGTTGTGAACATTTTTATAATATCTTCTCCAGTCTTAGAAATACTGGGGATTGTGAGGTGTGGGTTGTGGAAAGGCTGAGTGTTGTGATGTTTGCTTATGGCTCAACAGTGGTTGAAGTCTTTCTTCCTGTTACACAAGTTAAACCAATGGAAACAATATTTGGCTTCTCCACATTGTAATTTTTGCTGCATTGGACAGTGACTAAGGTCCACAGGCAATATTTTTCACTGCTTTACCCTATGCCTTAGGCTTCCACTCATTAATATCAGCCTCCCTGTGCTCCATGGGTAGTAACAATTGCTTTGCAATGACTGCAGGAATGGAGGGTCACTATGGCATGGGTGCAAGGTAAGATCTTGCAAATGTTCTAAGTTCCAGCATTTCTAGAGAGGGTTTCTTGGGCCTCCAGTAGGAGTCTAAAGAAACCTGGAGTGATTGATTTTAACTTTGTCCTTCCTGACAGAGGTTTTAGTTTTTAAAGTCACCTTCCTTTTCAAAGTAAGATGCCTATAACATGTTGTTTGCTATCTTATATGAAGAGGTCCTATGAAAAATGTGTCATTTTGGTTAAAATACTTTGTCCAGGAATTTAGAAAAACACCTGGGCCTTGTTTTGCGGCTTATCATAAATCCATAAGCAATATTCATTTAATAGAGGCAGGCTTTAGCCATCATTCCAATTATATACTTTCATCAAACATATTTTGATGTTGAAATAATCAAATTGTCCTGAGAAATTTAGAGCAGTATCAGATAGAAGTCAAACCAATATGGGACCATTGGCAGCATGATATACTCTCATTATAAAGTGGTCATTAATGCCTGGTTAAATGATATACTGAGACTTAGAACATTTATCCAAATAAATTGTTGTTTTTAAAGTCAGTTAAATGATAGCTGGAAAAGAAAACAATGTGATTGCTGTTAAAACACTGGCTTGTATTCATGAGTTAATGGCCATGTCATTCACACTGCCTGCCTGGTGAATATCAGGATTTTTTTGTTTTATATATTTAGAAAACTCACATGCTTTAAAGACATGATGAGATATCAACATAGAAACTCTTGTTGTGGGTCCAAAAGCACAAATATATATTATCACTAGAAAGCAGAGAGGGTTTTCAGTTTCTTATGTTCCTAAACTAGGTGTTGCCCAGTATTTGCACAGAATGCTTATCTGTAGAGTCACATCACAGCTGGATGATGTAATTTGTTCTCCCTATGAACAAGCCTAAGCAGACTTCTTCAAGATTGTAAGCATGGAATCAGCAGAAATAAGGAAAGAAAGAGCATGTATTTAATTTCCCTGGTGTAGAGAAAATCCATAAAAGGAGGGCCTTTTCTAGCAACAGGTTTGAAAATAAAGATGAGGCGTCACCTGGTTGTCCTTGTTTCCCTAAAAGCAGGGGCCAGCTCAGACCCAGCCATTCTGAAACTCTGGTTCTGCAGCTGGTACCTACAAAAGAGGCTTTTATCACTGTTGGATGCATTTGAGGTCTGAGAAGAGAGATGATTCACCTGACCAAGGGGGGAAATGCATCATAGCCAACAAGTTGACCAGGCTGGTATGAAGAGTTTTGTGAAGGAATAACAGGAGTGAGAGCTGATGACCACATTTAAGTGAGGTGGTTGGTGGTTGGCAAGTAAAAGGTGCAGGGTGATATTGTCAAGACAGACAGACCCTGCAAACAGCAAAAGAGGACTTGAAAGGACCTCTGAGTATATACACATAAGTGAAGGAACACCTACAGGACAGCATGGTGGGCAAAGCTCTTACCTTCTCTGGGCTGTCAGTGCACTTGGGTGCCTCTCTGAAGAGCCTGTACAGACAGGCATGCAGCTCAGGAACAAGCTGAAGGTTTAGAGGTCTGTGTGCACTTGCACAGAGATGTGGTGGGGTAGCTCATGCTCCTGGAGTGCTGCAATGGAGGGATACAGGCTCTGCAGAGGGGCAGGCTAGGAAGACAAGGAGAGAGAGAGCATTTGTGAGAGAAGACAGCAGGACTGCATAGAGCTCTGCTAGGAAAGGATGATGAGCCAGCCTGGCACTCACAGGATCAGGGTTAGTGGATGGTGTTGCAGTGGGTGTCTGCTGCACGCTGCCTGAGCAGGAAGAAGTAGATGAAACAGTTTTTCAGAAAACTGAAAAAAAGTGGACTTTGGGATCCTCAGAAGAGGGAACAAGTCAAAAAGCCAGACAGTAAGCTCAGACTTCAGAAGGGCAGAATTTGGCTTCTTCAGGGATATGCTTAGAATAATCCTATGGGAGATGGCCCTGGAGATAAAAGGGGTTCAGGAGATTTGGTTGATACTGGAGGATTGCTTCCTTCTAGTTCAAGAATACTCTCTGACTTAGTATTTAGTATTCACTACTACTAAGTGCATACTTTTTAATAGTAAGATCCTCCTTCAGAAATGTGGGGACCCAGAAGAAAGTTTGGAGCAAGAAAGACTTTCCTTTGGTAGAAAAAAAAAAACAGATTAGAGAATACTTAAGCAAACCAGACCTGCATAAACCCATGGAACCTAATAGGATGCACCCATGAGTGCTGGGGAAGCTGCTGGATGTTTTTGAGAGATCACTGTTTATTATCTTTGAATGATAATGGTGACTGGGAGAGATGCCTGAGGACTGCAGGAAAGCAAATGTCCCTCCTATCTTCAAGAAGGGCAAGGAGGAGAGCCCAGGAAATGATAAGCTTAAACAATAAATTTAAAATACCTTAAAACAAAGGAAAAAGTCACTTGACATATGGCATTGCAGTGCTGGGGTTTGTAAGACATGTTCCAAGCCTTGAAGGTCACAAAAGGAGGGATTGTTCTGGGCTTTACATGATTTCAGGCTGCAGCATCTTGCCGTGGCTAGGTCTTCTCTGAGTAAGGGCAGGCTTGTCACATAAGGCTTCCAGAGAACTTCAGCATGGAAAGGGACTTGTTCATGGTTTTTCCCAATGTCAAGAAACAGTGAAGAAAACTAGACAGTTGAAGTTTTAGTACTCTAATTTAATAGTCTGAATGTGAAGTTATATGTTCTTTAATGGGTGATTTGAAGTTCCTGTCTTAAATATACCAACATTACCAGGACAGGCAGGCTGAAAATGTTTGTGGTGTTAATTTGTATGTCTAGTTGCAGAAATGTTTAAAACTGTAGCCCTTCTTTAAACTGATTATTTTCCAGGTATCCTCCAGGAAAGGAACAGAGTGAAGGAGGCAGAGGTCCCTATTTACCATCCCCAGTTGCTTGCTGAGTTTTTCTTCTGACTGGCTCAATATGGTACAGATGATGAAGTAGTTTCTAAGAAAAAATTATCTATTGTGCACTAATGTAGTTTTCAAGGAAAATCCCTTCTGAATCATCACAAATGTTCTATAATAGTTATTAGAGGACCTATTTTGCATCCATAAATAGTTTCTTTTATACTTAACTTCAAACCAAGTGTCTTTCCAGCTTGAATTAAAGTGTTGCTTTGTCAGACCATTTGTTGTTGCAGTAGCTGGTTGATTACAGATGTACATCTTTTTTTTTCTGGTCTTTTTAGAGGGCAAATCACTATGGTAACCACATTACAGAAAATTGCTTGTTCTCCTTAAAATACCCTTCAGAAAAAGGTCATTTGTTATTAACATTTTCTGACTAAATCCAAAATGTTAACATCAAGAATAGTATCACTGTTTCTATACTCACATGGTTTTTTTCTTTACCATGCACCTATCAGTTAACTATCAAAACAGGACATAATATTAAGACTCCAAAACAATTGTGAAACTGTAGACTTTTAGGTATGTTTGAAATATCAAGATTCACTCACCATGCTGTTGATGTGCGTAGCTTTGTTCAATTGTTTTCAGTTCTCTTATTCTGAGAAAAATGCAGGCTGAAGTTGCTCTTTCAACCTCTGTGTGCTATGATGGAAAGGAAGGGCAGGCAGGCATGTGACTATTATGGGCAGCTGTCTGTTGTTGATTTATGAAATAGATGTTCTGGGTAGTCGTTCAAAAGCCTGGAAATGGCTGGTTAAAGGTTTCTACTCTGAGGATAAAATGTGTCCAAGGGGTGTTAGATGGGAAAAATCAGGTCTGATTGTAAAATAGAGTCCTAGCCTGTGAAGTGAGAACATACAAAGTTGTTCTCTTCCTGGCATATGCCACTTGTGTTCTGCCTGATTGGACATGTTGTTTCTTTGCCATTTTACATTATCTACATTGCCTGCAAAGGATCTTCACATTTGTATAGTTTTTTTGGTTTGCAGATAGCTATTTGCAGCTTTTATCTACGCTCAGTAAACATCAACAAAAAAAAAATCCCCTTTCTTGGAGTTCCATTATTTTGGAATTGACAAACAAGTTAAAAAGGCTGCCAAAAGAAAGCAGGAGTTGGAGGAAGTTAATTCACATTGATGTGTGCATGCCACTGATAGCAAGTTATGCCTATGACATTCTGACATTGCCTCTCAAAAAAGAGAAAGAGTGGAGTGGAGTGAAAGACTAAGAGGATGTTCATTTAATTGGAAAGCCTACTGAGATCTGAGACAGCTGAGGCAAAGGATGCACCCTTTTTCTGCACAATGGCATTGGCTGAAGGTTGTATATAAGGTGGCCTTATTAAAGTGACAAGGCAATTTAATTCTTTTGTGCACAATGATTCTACTTCATTGATTTACAATGGGAAGGATATAATTTTGCTAGTGTTGGCAAAAAGCTCAAATGTCAGGCTTTTCAAATTGCCATACTTGCCTTGTTCAGGATGAATAATGAATAAGTCACCTTTTGTCTACAGTTAAATATTCTTGAATAAATACAAAGAACATAAAAGACATAAATGATTGCCTGATTTATATTTAAAATAAAGATCAACATTGTGATAAATGGTTGAAAATGCTTAGTGTGAAGTAATATGACTATGCTGATAATTACATTATCAATTAAGGGGCAGCCCAGGTGTGGAGTGTTATAGAGTGGATGCCAGGGAGAAACCCCCAGTGTGGAACATGCCAAACTTGTCTATCTGGAAACTGTGGGTGAGGGAGGGAAGAGACCCTTTGCTGTGCATGTTTTAAATTGGACCACTTCATGTACTGAAACATCCAGTCTCTCAGGAATCTGTGGCTGTTGCTTCTTGCTTTGTCATTAGCAGGATGCACTGGTCTCATTTCTGAAAACAGATATTGCTTCATTTATTCCTGGTGGTTTGAGTGGTCAGAGAAGGCTATGTATCATTTCTCAGGATCTGCCTTTAGTCAGAGAGGTGCAGATCTTAAAAACCTGCTGAGTCAAAAGCTCATAGCTGGCAAAGTTCTCAACACCTCAGTAAAATCTGGAACAAGTTTGAAGAAAAAGAGATGCAAAAATATACTGAATACTCTTCATCATGTGATTCCTAGACCATGAGTGAGCAGCAAGGCTTGCCTCCCTCTGCACAAACATACAAATTCCAGTTTATCTAAAGTAATTGTGTTAACACTACACCTACTCCTGATCTGTCGTTCTTTTTATTTTAGAAAAATTTCTTTGTCTTTATTTAATTTCTCAATGTCTTAAGATGATCAGAAAGATGGTGCTGGCCACAAGAGTGTGGTAAGATTCCTCAGCCTCGTGCAAGGGCAGCATGTGCTCTTCTCTTACTCTCTTCTGTGGCAACTTTGATTGTACCTTGACCATCCGGGCTCTCCTGATCTCATATTCTCATTCTTCCCCACTTTCCTTTGTTTAGTGGGTAAAAATATTCTCCTTTTTATCCCTTGTCCCAAATCACCAACCTTCAGAGCTACCCTTGCTTTCCATGTATATATGGTCCCATTTCTTTTGTCCTATCGCATTTCTCACTTTCATGGCATATGTTACAATACAAAGTGGGAAAGAGCTGTTTCACCCTCTCTCCTGCCCTTTTGCTCTAAAAGCCCAACAAAATCCAGTAGCTCAAAGTAAAGTGCTCCTACCTTACCCACTATCAGTGTATGTAGGCACACAGTTTGTGGTAATTGGGAGTGGGGCAGTGGCTGAGCCTCATCCCCAATGGGCCACAGCTGTGAGCAGCAGGTGAGCAGCACTGACAGCAATGAGCCATGGAGGGCCAGGGGCACTGACCAACCACCAAAGGGAGCAGAGGGCACACAGGTGCACTGCATCAACATGAGGGTATAAAAGGCTAAAGGACAAGAAGGGCAGATGCTTGCAGCCTTCTGAAGTGATATGATGTTACTCTGAATGGGTGGATGCCTGAAGCCTTTGGATGAGATATGGTGTTACTCTGTTTGGGCAAATGCTTAAAGATTTCTGCTCTTGTGTGGTGATACCTGTGTATTGTGGCTGTCTCAACTGTGACATATGCTGTAACAAGTGTGCTGCTTGTTTAGCTCCACATGGGGTGACAGCAATGGCCAGTACTAGTCCAGAGCCAAAGGTGCCTTCTTCCACTCTGTCCTGGAGTTTTAAGCTAGATGTGGAAGAGGGACTGGTTTTCCCCTTGCTGTTAAGCGTTCCTGTGGGCATCCTTCAGCCTCTCTATCACAGGTTTCTCACTACTTGATTGTTTTCTGAAGGAGTTTGTGTTTTGGCAGCTGCTGTGTAAAAGCTTAAGGTGTTCCCTGTTTTCCTAGTGTTTCCTGCTTGTTCTAAAATATTATTGGCCAGTGATTCCTGTAGTACCAGTTTCTGATATGGCTTTTAATTCCTAGGGCTGAATAGTTTAAAAGTTATGTTAAATAACTCTTCCAGTTGGTCACTATTAGAAAAGAAAACCTAATTTCTTGTGATACAATCTGAAAAAAATTTATTTATAGGGATTTATCATTCTGAAGCTGCCAGGTGTGTTTCTTCCTTTGTATTCACTCATCTGCCATTGAATAGGATAAAGTTTTGCTATAAAGAAGCACATGATAATAACATGAACATGGCATGCTACTTTAAGAGATTCTGAATGATTTTAAGCTACATATGGCTTAAAAACCTTTATTGGGCAAAAAATGCGTCCAGTGTGTGCTTCCATTTTGCCATGCTATATGGAATATCATAGCCTTGGCTGTGCCTTTTTGTTCAAAGTTGCTGCTGCAGATTGAAATGGTTGAGAAGCTGCTGTACTTCTAGAGTGGTGGAAGCAAACTGCTTTATGGTTTCTTTAGGTCCTGTGATAACAGTACAGTTACAGGGGCTTTACTTGTAAAAGGAGTCTTGTATGAGTAGTGTGGTGAGCTACAAGGGGCAATGAAGGTAGATTGGAAAGCACAGTGTGCAATAACATTCCTCTTGAACCCTGGGCAGAGTCAATCAGTGCTTTATCTATAGCATTTGTGACATCATTCTCCCAATAAGGCTGCATGGTCCAGGTTCTGCTCAAACCTTGCTTCCTGTGGCTGTGTTCCAGGTCCATCTGAGATCCTAAGTTGTTCCTGAATTAGGAGATTTTGATAAGTCTTTTTCACTGCTATTTTTGGGTAACTACAGCTTCACAATATGACCATGAGCCAGAGGAGTGAGGTGTTTTTTCTGTATAATAAAATATCAGGCTCTTCATAGAAAACTTGTAAGGGACTGAAATAATGTCTGTGTTCACACACCCATTAGTTATAATTCATAAGAACCCCCATGGGATTGCTCTTCACTCTTGTTTGGTTTTTTGCCACTTGCTATCATGAAAAGCAAATGTGAAATATCACCCTGGACTTAACTGGTAGTTCAATCAGAATAATATGTGTAGTTTGAACACTACTCCTCTGCAGAGGAAGAATGGGCAGATGAGACATGCACCTGCTATTCCAGTGAGGACCAAATGGGCACTAAATTTTCATTTTCACCCAAAAGGAGACTTATAGAGGGAAATGATTTCCAAATCAAGATCCATTAAGCAAGAGAGTCTAGTGTACAATGACAACTTCACAGAATCATATACTAGCTTATGTGGAAGGCATCTCAAACGATCACCTGGACTAACCTTTTGGTCTAATGCAAAGGCTGATAGGAAAAATAGCATAATTAAAATTCTTTCATTCCAAATACTTGGCATGCATCCAGAAAATATTGAAAGAATGGACTATTTAAAAGATTCACTTACCTAGAAATATGTTTCAGGACTTTGTTGGGTTTGTTTTTACAAGAATAGACACAGAAGGCTATCTTTTAGTACTGGGAGACTATTAGTGCTAAGAGCCCAAATCTGAGCAGAGGAGTTACGTCAGTTTCTGCCATTCTCACCTCTCCCAGCTCCATTCGTTAGTCATAAGAAATGTCCTGTAAGATGCTTTAAAAAAAAAAAAAAATTCAAACATTTGATAAGGTTGTTTATATTTCAAAAATAAAGATGAATACTGGTTTTTACTCACTTAAGTGATTCTAGCAGCTCTTTTTGTTTTGACATTACACTAAGTCTCCCAAGTAGAAACTGAATGTTATACTTGCAAGATGCCGTTTTTAGGAAGGATTTATAAAGCACTGTTCAGGTAAATGGCTCTCCAATCTCCTTTGTGTGAGAAACTGCTGCAGTAACAAACAGAAAGTGGGCTATGTTTTCTCCACTCTTTTTAAGAAAAATTCTGATAACTGTGCAAACTCCTGGACTTATGTGAACTGCATTTTTCAGGTTATTCAATTACTCTGACCTGTCAGCATAGTTTAGGTATAATTTGTGGTCTGGGAAGAGATCAGTGATTACTGTTCACAAACTGTCTTGTGTGTATACAAAGACTTCTTCATAACTGAAAACTCAGGTTAAAAATAAAAATTCATTCTGTTCAAAATAGGAAGTCAATGTATCTTTTTTCCCCAGATGGAAGTGGGTTGTTTTCTTTGTGCTTGAAGAATCTGCTGAAACAAAGCAGTGGATGCTACATTGGTGTTTCTCAGCAATTGAGCTGGGTCTCTTCCTTGGTGCATGATGAAACACCATGCACTTGTGGCCCAAATCTTTTAGTTCCTCATCTTCAACTTTTACTGGAGTGTTTTTAAGGTCAATGTGATGCTTTGCATCTTCTGTTTGTCCCTGTGACTTGTGATAAATATTTAATTTTTTTTTTTTTGCAGGAGAGGTAATGTATATATGTGTCAGGATGGGAGGCCCCCAGAAGCAGCTCTTGAAATGCCATTGCAGAAGGCAGTTTTGGCTGCTGTGAAACACTACTGTGAGGAGACTGTAAGCAAATATGTGCCGTCCCAGCCACTCTTTGCTAGCCTATCTTGTCCCCTCATAGTCTTGTGTGCTTCATTTCTGGCCCTCACAGGGGCATGGGCAGGAGCATGGGTAGAAGCTGAAATTTCTGGGAGAAAGAGAATATCTGTCTGTGACTGTCAGTTCTTTCTTTTGTGAACACCAGGTGACATGAAGGTGTAGTCTGGGTGAGAGACAACTTACCTCCCAACAGGCTTTGTGCATCATCAGGACCAGCAATGAGGGATTGTGCTCTGAGGCCACTGGAGGAGCACAGCTCAGGTTCTGGATTCAACCTGTTAATTGAGAGACAATTTTGCACATAGAGAAAAGTGGTTTTAAGGCTCTGTTTGAAGGTTGCCTTAGGCTAATGTGGTGCAAGTGTTAGTGCACACCCTGGCTTCCTATAAGACCAACATTTGTTTTAATTTGATTTGCTTTTAGGAAGCCCACACAAGATTTAATCAACTTGCTTATCTTGCCAGCAAGTAAAGACCAATGGGAGCAGATATGCAATAAGCAGGAGGAAAAATAATGAGCAGCTCCTCCTTTACCCAAGAGTCATCTGTAAATTCCAGCCTGGGCACAGTTTTCCATGTTTTCTGAGCCTGGTTGTTAGAGTAGACTGTCAATAGGGTAGCCTAAAAGATGATTTGTTAGCAATGAATTCTCTTCCCTCCTTTTCAGTACTTGCTTTGCCTTCTGCCTTTTTTTGGATTTAAATGTTTGTGATTTTCACCTCTTTATCCATCATAGCACACCATTGACTGAATAATACACTTTTATTAAGCTGCCCTCTTTCTGTGAAATAAATGCCAGCAATAATCAGTCAATCATTCAATTCATATGAATGTGGAATTTAGATGTGGCTCTTTGAACTGGGTTTATAATATACCATTTCTTGGTACAGCATGTTCTTTGATAGTATTCTTTTAAATGACTGTTTCCAACTGCACTGGAAAGCACCTATGAAAGAAATTGTTTGTGATGCTATACTTAGTTTAAACGTCCTTTTTTCTTCAGCATTTCTGTCTGTATTTCATTTCTATGCAAATTATATCTTTGTGAGTTAGTAAAATTTTACAAACCAGTTGAAATGCAGCTATGGAATGAATTATCAGAAAATTTGGAAAATACGCCCATGAAAGGAAAATTGAGGAAAACATTTAAATCTAATTGTGTATTATTCAAAGAGAATTCCAGAACAACTCTTGGGCGAATATTACATAAATGTATACCTACATTAAATGATTAATTTACCACAGGTAATATACTTCAAGGTTCAGGGACTATTTTCCTGTTAGCCTGTGCATGTAGCACTGCTCAACTGCTCAGCTGAAATACAGCCTAGGTACACAAATGCACTTCACTTGCTCATGGGGAATTGCAGAGAAGGAACTGTGAGTGTAATGCTGTCAGCAGCTACAGAGCAGTGGCGCTGCTCCCCATGATCCCAGTGCTCTGTCTCCATTACAGCAACAGTGACTGAGTGTAACCTTGAAGGAAGTCAACCCTTGATGACCAAGAATCATTTCATCTCCTCCCAAATATCAAGTATTCAGCCCCTCTAAATTCGTTAGCAGCTGGCAGATCAACTGTGAATACTCTGAATAACTACCAGAGTGAGCAATTGATCTCCAAAATGGGGGGTTTGATAGCTCTGTATTTGTCAGCCAAGAATAGTTTCCATGATTTGTGCCTCCATGAGATATATGCTTCCCCTCATGAGGCAGACTGGCTTTGTGAGTGGTTTCACTCCTCACTTTACCATTTGCCTAGGAAGACTCTGGGCTGATTTGCAGAGGCAGAGGTACTAAAGGACCTTCAGTGTTTTCAGAGCTACCAGGGAAGAAAGCAACTGCTGTCCAATCCAAAGGCTGTGTTGGTGTCTCCAGAATCCAGGAGAAACTGTAGCAAAGCTCAATATGAACTTTTTTCAACATGTATTTTAAAAATAGCTGATTTCTACTCATGCCTCTGTATTCACAAGTCCTGAGGGCCTGGCTAGAGCAGGAGGATAATGGGTGCCAGTTATCTTCCACTCCCTGCATCTCCTGGGCTTTTCAGCATGTGGTTGACAAGCTGAGGTCACCAAGACATGTCTTTAAGGAACTGACTGCAACTGTGGCCTTTTCAGACATCCTGACCCCTTTGTGTAACTCCTTAGTACTTGTTCCCTTTTAGATTGTTTGTCTTAATATTCCAGCCCTGCTGTCACCCTTCTGGCATCTCCTCATAGTGCACACTGTCTTCTATTTAAGTCTAGGTGCCTCCTCTGCCTGGGTGCTCTGTGGAGATGTCAGGGTGCTGGGAACTTGCTTATCTGGGTACTGTTGACACCTGCCACTGTTACAGCTCTGCTTCTATTTTTTTTCCCTCCTTTTCTTCCACTCTCTGGTATGCCCATTCACTCTCCATTCCTACCAATCTTAATACTTTTATTACAACTCTTTTTTTCCCCACAGATGAGTTTAATCTGTTTGGGTTTCTGCACCCAGCAGAATATCTCCTCATTTCTTGTAGACTGTTAGTGATGGCCTGTTTCTTCGTAGTGCAAATACACCCCCCAAATCCTGAATTTTCTGGGGTACCCATGTAGCTAAGGACCAGATTAAGTAAAGCACCTGGGGACAAACTGAAGTGCAGGAAGATTTAAGGTGCTGAAGGATAATACTGCACCCCCAGCTCCCTCCTTCTATTAGCCCACTCAGCCTGGAGGCTTATATGGTGCTTCCAGCTTGACTTCCAAGGTTCTTTGATAGCTCCTAGATTGAGCAGCTGGCTGCTTAGATAATGCCTAATATTGGTTGAAGGTCTATCAGCTCCTGTACCTGCCTCTGAAGAACTTGGTCTTCCATGAACTGTGCCACACACACTCAGACAACTCAGCCCCTGGTGAAAATCCACAGGAATTCTGCCTTGAGAGGCTGGTTTGGAGCTGTTAAGGTCACTGCTTGGGGGCTCCCAGCTCAGCCCATGGCTCTGAAAGCAGCTGTGGTGCTGAGGAAGGCATTCTGGCTGATGCTTCAGAGGCCAGGTACCCTGCACTGGGCCTTCCAATGAAGCAGAAATTATGTACAAAGCTTCCACTAAAAACATGTGCCACATCTCTGCAGTGCAATCCATCCATTTACAAATTGTTGTCAACTGTAGGAACACTTATACTGAACAAAGACAGCATGAAGCTTACACATTCCTCTTTTTAAATAGTCACAGTAGTCCTCATCAGCAATAGCTCTAGCATGGTAATTTCTGCATTTTTGTAATGAATGATAAAGGAAATTTAATCTTTAGTTTGAATTTCCATGAAAGATAACTTACATTGTAAGCTAGCAGTGAGGTTTCAATGTCTGTCAGTATGTGAAGGCAGGGTGTCAGAGGATGGAACCAGGCTCTGCTCAGGTGTGCCAAGCAATAGGAAGAGAGGCAATGGGCAGAAACTTTGGCACAGGAAGTTCCACCTGAACATAAGGAATGGGTTTTACTGGGAATAGATTGTCCAGAGAGGTTGGTTGTTGTTTCTCATTGGAGATATTCAAGGACCAGCTGGACACCATCCTGTGCAATGTGCTTTAGTGTGACCTGCCTGAGCAGGGAGCTTGGACCAGGTGACCAACTGGGGTCCCTTTCATCCTGACCCATTCTGCAATTCTGATTCCATAACACAGAATAAACGCTTATGTGTGTGTTAGGGTTTTTTCCTACAGTATTTTCTGCTATGATGGGTAAGAAAAAAGGTCATGTTTTTAAAAAAGCTCATAATTATGTACTGAATGCATAAGTTTGTACATCCAGTGTATTAATTATGTGGTGAATACAATGCATAGCAACTCATAGGTATTAGACTTTATGTTAATTTCCAATGCTCTCAAAAAACCAAGGGGATTCATTAGTTGGACGCAATTCAACAAAATCATAAAAATTAATGAGTGTTCAAATAATAGCCATATTCAGACCATATTTTTCAGGACAGTAAAAGATAGGATTAATTTTAGTAAGTTTAAATTAGATGTCCAAGTCCACCTTCAGGGCTTCTCCAAGCCTTCTAGATTTTCTGTAGGAAGTGTTTAGAGATGGTCATCTCCAACTGAATTGGAATGGAGGACTATAAGTTTGCAGATGATCTAGAAAGATGACAAGGCAATTACTACTCATTATTTTTCACAAGAGAAGGGCTAAGTCAACATCCTGTCTTTAAAATGAACATAGTGTGTAATTAAATCATCTGTCACAGGATCCAGTAAAATAATTTTAAAAATTATTTTAAGATCTGTAGAGAAGTTTAAGAATAAGCCCATTGCTGGGTTATTGCATACACTTATTTGACTGTGATGCTTGCCTTGGAAAACCCCTGTGCTTTTCAATTACATGGGGAGGATATACTGGGGACAAATATTTCCAGCTACTAGCCAGCATCAGAAACAGGATATTTTACTGAATTGATTTTTGCCCTGATTAGTTTTGGGGTTATGTTCCTTTGTCTCCTTAGGTCAAAAGAGTATCACTGAAATAACACTGCAGTAATACTGAGTAATCTCAGCACTGTAAAAATCTTTGTGAGCATTATGTTACAAGAACAATCTATTGTAATATTTCTAAAGGCAGTTTTGAGGTTGTTTTTCTAAGGGGAAAAACGTGACAGCAAGAGCAAAAGCTGACTTCCTCAAACACAGTGACCCTGGACTTATGAAGTGAATGTATGTGGTGGGTTTTGATGCCAAGTTCCCACCAAAGCCTTTCTATCAGTCCTTTCTGAGCTGGACAGGGAGGAGAAAATAAAATGAAAGGTTTGTGGGTTGAGGTAAGGATAGGGAGAGATCACTTACCAGTCACTGTTATGGGTAAAACAGACAAGACTTTGAGTAAAACATTAATTTAATATATTACCAATCAAATCAGAGTATGATAATGAATAGTAAACCTAAATCTTATAAACAATAAATGTTACCCTATCCCTCTCTCCTTTTTGGACGTAAATTGCCTCTTGGTTCTCTACCTCATACTTCTTCAATGTCTAGATGGGAAATGGGGGCTGCAGTCAGTTCATTGCATGGTGTCCTGCCCTCCATGGGCTGCAGGGCACAGCTGCCTCACCATGGTCTGCACCACGGGCTGAGGGTAATCTCTGCTCTGCCTGGAGCACCTCCACCCCCTCCACTGACCTGGGTGTCTGCAGGGCTGCTGCTCTCACCCATCACTGCTTGCTCTGTCCATAACTGCTATTGTGCAGTAATTATTTTGCCTCCTTAAATCTGTTCTTCCACCATCACAGATGGACTCAGCCTTAGTCAGTGGCAGGTCTGTCTTGGAGCCAGTTGGCACTGCCTGCATTGGACATGGGGGAAGTTCTGGCACCTTCTCAGACAAACCATCCCTGTAGCCCTCTGCCTACCAAAACCTGGCCACACAAACTCAATACAAAGGAATATGTAATTCTGCATTGGACATCTGATTGTAACTGCAGTTTGCCTGACTGGCAGATGACAATGTTTCCATTTGGAGTGTTGACTCTTGAACAAGATATGGAGATGAGTTGGGAAAAGTATTACAGACTTTACAAGAGCTTTCAAGAGGGATATTTTCTATGCATAGTCCTTGGTTTCTCACCTTGGAATAGGAAGTGTTGAAATGGAGCAGTCACTCACATCTTGTTCTGGATATTCCAAGGTATGAATTGAAGATTTTGGTTATTCTTTCCTGGTCCTAAATACTCAGAATAATACTCAGAAGCTCCTAAATACACAGAAACGGGTGGGATAGTAGAATAGCAGGATAAAAATCTGCTGAACTTTGAATACTGCAGTTTGAGTTGTTCTCTCTGTGACTGTCACTCTGGTCTAACCTGCTGACAAAGTCTGTATCTTCAACTTTCACTTTCCTTCTGTGACATCTGACCTTGGGGTAGAGTCCTACCCTGCTATGTACTTTGCATTTGTATGAAGGAAAGATCCAGAATGGTGTGATAATTCAGACTGTTAGAGCAAAATATGCCATATCCAGCAGCTCAGGGGAGGTACAGAGCTGCAGAATCCTGTGCTATGTGCCTGCAGCTCCTCCCTGTTGTGAGGCAGGAAATGTACTCCCAGAGGGCACAGACACATGGAGCACACATATACACCACATCTGTATATACATGGCTGGCCACAAGGTCACAGACAGACACACAGAGCACTCACACAAACACAGGCAACAATGACAGCCTCATCCTGCTCATCCCTGAGCAGAACTGGGAGGTCTCTAGAGAGAGACCTCCTAAAGAGGATGGATCACTCCAATGGCTCAGCTCAGACACTCAGTCTGCCTCATGGATGGCCCCTGGGTCCCAGTCCCCCAGATGCTGGCCTCTGGATGTATCAGACCCCCTATGTAGTTGCTAGCAAAGACCATATCACTTATCCCCCCCCAGCACACCCTGAGCTGGCTGGGTCTCCTCTGGGCCCACAGCCACCACCACACCCTTAGAGACACACAAAAAGTGGGTCTTGCTCCTAGAGACCCCACTAACTCTGGGAGCTGATAGGGCTCCACTGGTCCCACCTATAACCTGCTTCTCTCATGGTCTCACCCTTACAGACAGACTCCTGGCTTGTGCTCTCACATCCCCCACAGGTATCCCTGCCTGTGCTCACACACTCACCAGGACACCCACACTCAGTGTTCACCATGGACATACAGACCCTCTGTAATCTGAGCTCACCTCAAATCGCTGCACTCAGACCCCATAACACACATGTGCACAGAAAGCAGAGAGCCTGCACCCAGGAAAGGAGAAAGGAGTTTAATTAGGGAATAAACCATACTGTATTCATCAGGCAAAAGGCATGGACGGACAAGTGTGCTGACCAGCTCCCTATTTACATGTATCCACTCCTTTTCATCTGCCTATCCCTCTATTTTCCCATGTTTGTTCCTTCCTCAAATCACCTAGATGCCTTCTTTCTCCACCTTTGTTTTCTGTCCTAAGTGTCTCATGAAAAATCCTGGATAATCCCAATCTCTTTCCTCCCTGCACCCCATACACCCCACCCCTGGCAACCCCTCCCCTGAGTCAGAAGGGTGACAAGGAGGGCTCTTCCTGATGACTCCTCCCATGGACTCCATGTCTGGGCACCTGGGTTGGTGGCTCTGCTGGGTCCACTTGGGAGGATAGGGCATCTATGCTTTGGGAGTCCTTCACTCAGGATCCCTGCCTTCCATTGTCTCTCTCTGTTCCTTTGTGGGAACCTAACTTGTAACACTTCGCTGTGCAGCGGGAAGCAGTGGAAAGTCTTCTTTCTACCTCTCTGCATTGCAGCTAGGGAAGTTGGAACTCCAGGTCTATGCAGTTGTCTAGCCAGGCTGTTCTCCATCTGTCATGTTCTAGTTTCTCCTCATGCAACCATTACATAGGCTCTAGGTACCATAGGCCATGCTTTGTATGCAGAGTGGGACAGGACCAAGATGTTTTTTCTAGAAATGCAATTATTAAGAACATCAACACCAGAATATGTGAATGTCTCAGAATAGAAATGGAAATTTTTGCTCTAGGCCCCCAGCAGAGTGCTGTTCATTCCAAACAGCTGCTCTTTCACCCAAATATAGATAAGGAGGTTGATAACTTGATTTACTGTTTTTAGATAAGTGTTGAAACTTTATTCTTCTTAGGAGCATCATGGTCAGTTTAGAGTTCTTGGAATCTGTACACGTAGGATTTGTTAAGTTGCTCCACCAAAGAGAATTAATGAGCTGGGTAAGGTTGCAAAGGGAATCCTTTGCTGTGTCATTTTTCATGGAGGCAGCTTTGCAAAAATGAAAATTCCAGTTACCTGTTTGCAAAGTTGGGTATTGCCAATGCCACACCACATTTTTACCAGGCTGTTTGAGGCCTTCAAATGGCCAGCTGCCAGTGGGCTGGGAGGACAAGTGGCTAATTCAAGTGTACTGGGGATATGTGTAGTACAGAAAAAAGAGCGAGCAGCACTGCTAGTTCAGATGTATTTGTCCTCAGAATAAGAACAAAATCAGGACACGTTCTTGCTGCAGAGGCTTGAATAGAGCCTTTCTCTTTACAGTGGCTGAAAGACAAATTCAGCCTAAAAGTAAGAGTATGATGAAGGAAACTCTAACAGTACAGAAAATTAACCATTGTTATAATTTATCAAGGTCAGCAATGCCCTTCATTGAACAAATTTTAGCTGAGCATTCAGGCATACATTCCAGTACAAGAATGTCTTTCTATGTGTTATTTCAAGCTCAAAAGACAATCTTATAGTGCCATAATGCACAAGGCTGGACTAGATGATTTTCCTTTTTTCCTTCAGGTCTGTGAGTTTTATGTAGTTCCTGTCTGCAAAAAAGATAAGCCTTTTTAGTATGTGCTAAAGGTGTAGTGTTTTTAAAATGAGCACATGTGCAAATGGGATGACTGTGATGGGAAATGGGGAGACTGGTTATAGGGTGATAAAAAGCAGCTGGTGCTAGGATATTAAGACATATTAAAAATACACCTTTCTCCATTACTAAAGATAAAACAACTCAATTTGCATAAAGAGGAAGCTAATGCAATGTGGTAATGACCAAATACCAAATGAAAGAGAGAAACACAATAGAAGAGAGGTGTCAACAGAGCAGAAAAGGATTTAGGATAGTGGAAAGCAGTAGAAAGAAGAGATTGTATTTGTCAAAGATGCTGCTGTGGTACCTGTGTGTGCAGAGTCCCATTCAATGAGAAGAACTGGATCACCATTCTTTGAAATGTCTTTTTTTTTTTTTTGGGTGCTTGAGAGCATCTCTTAAGATTCACATGTCTGGTACATCACACACATACCTACTTGAATGCCTTTCTCCATGAGAAAAATTGTATCTTTCATCAAGGTAATGTATTTTTTTTAAACTGTCAGAATCATTCGAATGAAATGCATGAAGAAATCAATAGCAGAATTGTATTAAAGAAAAGCCACAGCTTTGCTCACAGTTAAAGGTTTCAAGTTCAATAATGTTGGACTTTAAAGAGAAGGAAAGAAATTTCCTTCATTTTTACTATAATGCACTTAATGCACCATACAGAGAAGAATAGAAATGCTGTCCAATAGATCCTTTGTGTTTTCCTCAACCTTTGCTGTCAGCCTCCTTCCCCATTTCTTTTTAGTTCTTATTCATTTTCAAAAAAGACCCCTCCACTGCGAACAAATTTAATTCCTTCCAGTGGCACTGCACCAGATATCACTGCATCCTGTCACAAACCATATCTGTGATGTTTAGAGAACTATCTTTTATTTTGAAATATTGGTAGAAAATATATTCCTGGTTCTGTTCTTCTTGAGGTAAGAAAGAAAAAAGATAAAAGAGTGGGCTACTGCCACAATGAGTACATTTTTTTTCAAGCAAACCTGTTCTGAGTATGTTTATACACAGTGAAGAAAAGAACCAGATAAGCAAGATGTAATTTCCTTCTGTCACAAATAAGACTATTTATTGAGGATTGTTTTCTTAGGCAAAGAAAACAATCTTTCTTTTCCTTTTATGTTAGAAATGCAGGACTGCCCTAAACCAGCTGCATCTGTTTTGAACTGTTCTCAACTACCAAGCTGTGATTCCTGGCTATACTTTAGGGATTGTTGTCCTCAGTGTTTGTCTCTTTGGCGTCTCTAAGTTGTCTTTTTCCGTTTAGGTGTACTTCAGGCAGTCATTTATCACAACCTCCCTTTGAATTGAGCTTGCTTTTTTCTTTTGCTGTCTTTGAATATTCCTCCCACCGACAGCTACTCTTTCTTTACATTCTTTTTACATTACTTTGCGTGGGTTTTTCTGCCAGCTACCTCTTACAAGAGAGTTTTGCTTTCTGAGTTGAAATAGCATTTCTGATAAATATTATTTATTTTTCTAAAGTAAATACTTTTCTGGTGAGGGAGAAAGGATTTCAGCCATGGAGCAGACAATTGCCTGCATCCTTACAAATCCTTAAACTGGGGCTTAGGTTTGCATGGTTTAGGTTCTGACTGTCTCTGTGTTAATAAATTGCATAGTGGCTCAACACTTCCCTGTGCCACTCTAACTGAAAAACCGGTTACTTTCCACCAGGCACAAACTCTGATCTCGTTTCCAGCTGAAAATCAGAGTCTCCAGGAATACT
The DNA here is from genome assembly GCF_028551555.1 of Melozone crissalis. Taxonomy (NCBI): domain Eukaryota; kingdom Metazoa; phylum Chordata; class Aves; order Passeriformes; family Passerellidae; genus Melozone; species Melozone crissalis. Next base: position 50,624,190 of record NW_026535791.1, on the reverse strand, counting down.
TATGAAAACATGAATGAGATTAAAGACCTGATGTCCAGGGAGAACACAGTCCATGGGACTGACTGACAATAAAGCCTTATCTTCACTTGCTCCCACATCCATGGTATTGCTTTGGGCTGTTCACTCCCCATGCCAGAGAACAGTTTGATATAATGGGCTCTGAGTCCATCAGCAGCTTTCTCATACCCTGCTATAATGCAAGCTGCAATGACATGGTACCTCTTGGCTCTTTTTCCAAAGATCCCATCAAAATCCCTCTCCTTTTGGAGCGGGGGGAGAAAAAAAAGGTGCTGGTGAACCCTTATTTACCTCTTCACGTGCACAATAGTAATGCTGTTAGCCAGTTTGTACCAACTTCTTCTCTGTCCACGGACTTAGACTGGATAGAAGCATGATCCCTGCTTGAGATTGCCAAACGGGGGAAAAGGGGAAAAGGCTGCTGGAAGGTTTGCCTATGGTAGAATTATGAAAATTGAGAGGATGTGTACTTTTACTTTAGCAGTAAGTCTAATGCATTTCCTAGAGAGCAGGCAAAAATAAAAAAGTATGAATAATAAAAATTCAATAAATTAATTAATCTGACTTAGCTTTATCTAATCCTAGTTGAATTGGAGATAATATCAAAAGAGAAATTTAATTTGTAGTTTCAAGTTCTGCAGTGCCTATCCCTCCCCCTTATCCTGTAAAAAGCCTCTGTGGTGTCCTGTGTGTAACATAGCGTCCAAGTGCTGAAGTGCAGGCTGAACTGGGGTCTGGGAGAGCAGGTGCATGACTGACAGGGCTTTGAGCCACACTTGTAAGGCAATGATGGAACAGTGAGCCTGTCTCTAAAATGCTGACACTTGCTTAGTATTAGCTGGTTCAAACAGTTTAAAATGCACTGTGTCACCTCCTTTTGCAAAGCAACAGTTTCTCAGTATTGGCCAAGTAGTGAATTTACTACTCCTGTTCTAACAGGTCAGACCCTCTAATTTTTTTTATTTCAAGGTAAGGGCAGCTTTTACATCCTAGCTTTGCACACAGAGACTTATTCCCTGTCTCTCCTGTGCCTGCACTCTCACTGCAGTCACTTAAGAAACAGGAGGATCAAGATTTGCAGGGAGAGCCTAAGCACAGGTTTTTCCTGCAAGGGAGGATGTGATGGAACAAAGTTTAAGGCTGCTGCTGGAGTTAGACGTGGCAAGGAGCCCACTGGTCTGGTGGAAGGTGTCCCTGACCATGGCAGGGATGTTGGAACTAGATTATCTCCAAGGTCCTTCCCAACACAATCAATTCTGTGATTCTATGAAACACTAAAAGGGCCTACAGCAAAGTCTTGTGGAAATATTAAAGATCAGGAAGCCACTTGGAGCAACAGAGTGTCTGCTAGAAACCCTGGTATTGTTCTTCTCTGTGCCCAAGGGCATCTTGATCATATTTTGTCCAAGAATGAAGGCATAGGAGGGATAACTCTGTATCATCACTCTTTTGGAAAGCTTAATGATGAAGACTTGATACAGGCAAGTCCACTTGTTTTAAATACGCTCTTGTATTTAACTGGTGGCTTGGCAGCTTCCCTTGTTTTTTCCTGTGTAATGCTCTAATGAAATAGAATGGACAAATCCTGTGACTATTTCCCTAGTTACTGTTGTCCTGGCAGAATACTTAATGCACATTCATAACCATAGCATTCAAATCTCCCAGCTCCAAAACATCAGCCTCTTGTGGGTGTTGAAGGATGGAAAATTATTACAGGTTTCCACCATGGTCTCTTACATGGGAGCTGTCCACTGGTGCAGCACCATGCCAGCCATTCCTGCATTCCTGAGTGGGTGTTTGCCAAGGAGACAGCAGGCTGTTTGCTGCTGGTTTGCACGGTGCCTTGTGGGAGGGACTTTTTACACCTGCCCTGAGCATTACCTGTCCCAAAGGAAGATAGCAAGTGTTAACAAGTGAGAAGAGACACAGAGTGCACCTATGGATTATTAAAAGGGTCCAAACCCACTGTCAGCTCAGCCTTTCAGGGAGCAGCAATATATTAAAATGCTGTCTATTTGCCTGGTCTGTCAGATCCTCTCTGTTTAAAAAATGTGGGATACGAGACAATAGATATTTTCAGAAAGCATATGCTGTAAACAAAAACGTGCATGTGCGTGTGGTTGCATATAATGGTTGCACACAATTTCTGAGAGTGCTGCAAACCCAACTAGATTTTGTGTGCAGATACATATGGAGACCGCTTTTATAGTCTGCATGTGTGTGCACACACATATAAACACACAACAGTATGAGTTCTTTTTTGGTGCTCAATACTCTTCTGGTCTTCAGTAGTTTTTTCACTTAGACATGGTGCCAAAAATAACTGAATTTGTGGTCAAAAACTGAGTGCCTGGGCAGTGGTATTGTACCAGGTGCTCTTAGTGCCTTCATGTGCCAACAAGCCTTGTGAGTAGGAACTGGAACTGCTCTATGTAGACAAATAGCTTTTTCTAGTTGCAGTACACTTCCCTAAATACTATTTTTCGGAAGGCAAGTAGTTGTAGCCCACCTGTGTTTACTTGGATATACCTACACTAGGGAATAACATTCTCAATGTTTTATAGGTGTTAAATTACTGTGGAATTAAACCTTCTTGATTTTGAAAACTGAGTAATTTTCATTCTCTTTTTTTTCTTCCTGTTTTTGGGGATTTTTTCTTTCCTTGATTTGGATGCACAATTTTCCAATTTCCACATCGGTTTGCCAGAGTTTGGCTGTGTCTCAAGCGAATGCATAGCCATTATCACCAACTCTTTATAAAAGTTTCAAACACAGTAAAAAAAAAATAAAATGAAAGAATGAGTACACTTGAAGATGTGAGATGAGACTGTGTAGCAAGCTGTATATTGGAATTTTGAAACACTCCTTTATACTCAGCTCCTGTGAACTGACAGTGGTCTGTGCATACACTGAATTTTGTAGTGAGCTACCCGACTGTCAGAAATAGCTGTAAAAAATCCAAACTGCACTATTTCTCTAAAAAATCAGTTCTTTTTATGTACATGCTCTTTCTTTCCAGCACTGACGGAGGGCTTTTCAGGCTTCTTGGCTTTTATAAACTTTCCAGATATTTTTCTGTAAGAATACTCACTGAAATGTACAAGAACAGGTTATTTTTTAATCTTAATTGCAATTCACAAAGGACTTTTGCAGTCAGACCATCCCAGTACAGAAACTCTGACTCACTGAAATGAGCATCAAACCCTTTTGGACCTAGAGATGAACCTCAGGAGTAACATCTGCCTTTAGCCAGAGCTTAAACCTTTCAGCTTTTCGGTGTGAGCTGTGCCCATTCTGAAAGAGAGCCACAAAGGAAGTTCAGATTATTCTGAAATTCCAGGTTTGGACTTGAACAAAACCTAAAGATAACCTTTTCTTTCCCTCTGAAATATATATGAAATTGAGAGAAAAGCCTGAAATGTGAATCTCTGCTCAGGACAGGTAATGTTAAAAAATGCACAATGAAGTAAAAGGAATAAACACAGCATGAGCCAAGACTTGTTGGTTTACTTGTAAAACTAATACAGTTTGGGCGTTTAATTCAAAGTTTCTGTGATAGACAAAGAGCCCCAAATAGGGCCCTATGGTAGCAACTACAGTTTATTTTCCACTTTAGCTTTTCAAAAGTAGGTGTCCAATAATTGAAAGATGAAAATTAATTAATGGCATTTTTATGGCAGCTATGAAAATAGAAATTTTCAGAATTAGTAGCCGTAAATTTGCTGCATTTGAGTAATTCCAATCTGCTATATGTGAATTTTTGTGCAGACTTCTTAATTTAGTGACTGAGCCAATTCAAATTGTAGTAGTACAGAGGCTGCTCTCATAATGTGGCATCCAGGTGTCTCTGGCAAAGTCTATGCCCTAGCAGTTCAATTCCAGTCTTCTATCATATGTATCCTACAGAACATCTTAAAAAAATAAATAATTTAAAAATCTTTCTGTCCAATACAGCAAAACCAATTTATGCCCTTTATGGTCTGACAGCTTAATTTTTATTTCTTGAAGAAAGAAAAAATTATTCATTTCCTAAACCCAATTTGGAGTTATACAATTTGTTAAAAGCCTCAGAAATTAGCCAGCAGCTTTTAGAAATGTTTAACTTAAAAACAGCCAGGAAGGTTTGGTTTTTTTACATTTGTTTAAAAAAATTATATTCCCTCAAAATGAGACCTTTGTGCCAAGTTTTATTCTGGAGCACAGCTTTACAGCTGAGCTAAAACCCCCTATAATAGGAGAAAAGTGACAGACCCTTAACTATAGTAGCATGAACAGCACTGCTATAATTCCTGGGTGAACTTTGTCCCTGGATGTGTGTTTTTGGAGTGTGCCGGGGTGACATTCAGCCTCTACATTCATTTTTATGATAATTCAGAGTAAATTGTGGTGCAATAAACTCTTCAAGCCTGTCTTTCTTGTGAAAGCCATGAATCAATCAGCTGCAGGCTTTTTTGGGTCTTTTCAATGTATAGTGATCATTTAGATTTGACATGCATTGTGAGACCTTGGCTTAGCTCCTCTCTATGGTCTGTCATTAATTCCAGCCTTTACTGTTCTGAAGTACAGTGAAGGATGACTGAGAAATCATTGCCCCTCTTCAGCTCTGTTATTGCACAAAATAGCAGCGCAATAATTTTTTGTCAATGTTTTACTCTAAAAGCTTTCTACATCAGTTTTGAAAAGGAAGCAATAAAGCCCATTCAATGGTATGAATAAAAATCCTTTGAGGTTTAGGCGCAGGGCTGCTTTTCTTCAGCTGGTAATCAAATTGGAGCTAAAATGAAATTGAGTTTTCTTATGAAAATAGCCTTTGTTGCTGGGAAGGCTGGTAATTCATAAACAATAACCTGCTCTTTTGTGTGGATAATAATATATTCATGTTCTTTCAATAGGGTAAAAGCCAGACCTAGTGCATTATGGTACAGTAAAAATAGCAGAAGGAGCTTGCTGGAATAATCTTGAAGAAGAGATGTAGCATTCGGTGACTTAAGCTTTCAGCTCCCATCTGAAATTGTACTTTGCTTTTATTTGCGAGCAGGGTTTTAGTTGTTGATTTGTTGCCGCTATACAATATTTGGTTAATTGTGGAAGATCTCAAGCTGTGCTCATCACTGCTCCTGCGAAAGCTGCTGCCAGCTGCTAGAAACAGAGCCTGCTGCTACAGGATGTACACTATTCACAGGAGCAGCCTCTCAGCGCTGATTATCACTGAAGAGTTGCCTGCTCTCCATCACTGTGCGCCCTGCACGCAGCCGGAGCGCGGAGCGCGGGGAGGCAGCCTGCCTGCCCTCTCCTCAGGGTAAGCAAAGGCGTGCGCCGGGACAACTTGGCTGGGAATTCTCCAAGCGCTGGTGGGGAACGGACTCTCAGCCCCTGGGAGGGTGGTGTGGGCTCAGCCACTTTGGAGCTGAGCGGGGGCTGGAGGAGGATGTGAGGGGCAAGGAGTGAGGGTTTCCAAGTGCTCTGTGAGGTGCTCTTGGAAATGTTGCTTTGGGGTTCGGTGTTCTTTTCTTCTTAGGCGGGTGAGACTCTGGAGGTTTGATTCGGCACTGCTTCTGGTTGAACTGGCGTACCTCGTTGTCACATCTGTGTTTTGTGACTCGATGCTAAAGGTCTTGGTGGGCTGGAGGTTGCTCCCCAGATAGGCTGTGTGAGCAAAGGCAAGAGACTGGCAGAAAACTCTGGGAGCATGTCCTGTCTGTAGTGACTCTTTTTCTTTGCCTCAGCTTGGGGGGAGTGGAGGGTAAACTTCAGTCTCAGTACCTGAAATTACCTCCTTCCCGCTCCTCTCCATCAGTTTATGCTTTTAAATTGTTGATAGCTTTGATAGTGTGGAGCTCTGAGTGGTGACAAATTTGCATGCAGATGCAGACATGCAAAAATGCTGATTTGGAGTCTGTTTATGTGTAAGATGCAGACTTGATCAGCCTCACCAACGCTGAGGTGAGAGACTGCTTAAAGATTTAGCTGAATTTTGTCTAGTCTTCCGGGCTGGATTAGATATTAAAGCCACTCATCAGAGTGCCCAGGGAGAAGCAGGGTGAGACACGATAGCTGGTCATAACTGTGCCGTTACTTGTGGATCTTGGTGGCAGGGAGGACTGAGCGTGTCTTGGTGGCAAGTGAGAAGCAGCTTTGCAAAGGGCTTACTTACAGTGGAAGGGATTGTAACCCAGACTCTGCAAGCCATGCTCTTTTAAACTGAAATAAGGAATGGATTAATACCAGATGTATTGTTCTCCTTATAACTTACCCAAGGGTTTAGAAAAGTTTAACAAACCCTACCCCCGCTCGCCGGTCCAGAACGTATCCAAGGCAGATAAAAGTAAATGAGAATTGTCAACTGCAAAGTCTTACAATGGGGATTATTTTCAAAGTAACATTGACATTAGATCTGTACCGTATGCAAGGCTGTCTTGAAGTAGTTGCAGAGGTTTTTATTCATTTTTAACAGTGAAATTACATGCTTAACAAAAGGAACTTTTAAAGGCACAGTGGTAACTGACAGTCAAAGCAATATATGTCATTATCCAATTAGTACACGCAAATGTGTTTTTATTATTCACTTAACATACCTCTGTGTTTGGCTCCCAGAAATACAGTGTTTTATTTCTCCAAGTGTTTTAAGACTGGTATATGTTTCACTGCTGCATTTGGAATAATATTTGTGAACATTGCAAGTATTTATATTGTTGTTGCTTATTGGGTTAACTCTGTCTAGAGAAAAATCTTTAAAATCAAAAAATTGTGGGTAAATGCTGGTTAGACAAAATGTAGCATACACTCAATTCCAGTTTTCTTCACAATAGGAAAATTTGCTTTATATTACATTTAAAGCTGAATTGAGATAAATAATATTGCTTGTGTTTAAAAGAATGATAATATAACTAAATTTTCAAGTGCATTTGAATGCAATGTATGTTAGCATATAAAAGAGCATCTGTTGGTACTTACTAATATGAGAACAGAGAGTCTATTCAAGAGAACCAATCTTTTTGTTTTGGTAAAAACTATCTAGCAATGTGGTTTTGCATTTATTTCATTGGGAAACTGACATGTGGTGGTGATATTAGCTTTTTAATTACAAGTTCTGGAACATAGCATTATCAGTTTTCTTTAGGAGGAAACATTTCAGTTCTGGTTGGACAGTACTGTTGTCCTAGCACCAAATACACACAATAGGTAAAACAAGTTTGCCAAGGAATCCACTCTGTCTACAGCTTTAGAAAGAATTTTCCTTCTCTTGCTGTATTTGAATAAGATTTAGTGAATTTGTTTGGAGTATGTTTCCTAATGTTTCTGATGTTGGATTCCCCTTTGTCATGGAAATGCAGGTTTTTTCTGGGTTTCACACAGAAAGGATGCTTCATTTAGGTATGAGGTGCTCTTTTGAAGCTCTGGTATGTGCGCAGACATCCATGAAAACAAACCCCTTCTTTAAATTTCACTAGCATTAGACATTTCCCTACTGACAGCACCAGAGTGGGACAGCTGTGCACTAAAGAAAGTACAAGCTTCCCATGAGAGAGCTGCTAATGCATCTCATGCCCAAGAATTATTCTGTTATTTGGCAGTGTTATGAATTAGGAATAAGTACCTAACAGTGAAACACTGTAAGACCTCCAAACTAATGTCATGATGCCTATTTTAGACTATAATATAAACAAATATGATGTTTATCAATGTTAACTTTATGTACTGCTGTAACTCACAAAAGCAGATATTTTCAGTTGCAGCTAGCATTTCTAAGTTTATAAAGGAACACATTTGCAGTCTAGGCAGCCATAACTTACAGGTCACTTATAACACACAAAGTTGTCCCCTGTTGACATAATTGGTTGGATGATGCTCTGTACATTTGTCTTGAAATTTTAAGTTTCTGCTGATGCTGGAATCTAAATTCTTTATTGAGTATGGTTTCCCCTAGAGGTATAAAGCAAATGATAATAATTATTTTACAATAAAAAGCAGGTTCCAACCATTGCAGCCAGTAGTGTAATTAAAGGCCATCAAACCCTGTAGTAAAATAAAAATTTATATACTCAGGTTTGGCATATCTTACCTAATCAATGCACCCTACTATTGGGGGAAAAAAAGTCCTGACCTTTTACACAAGAAGGTAAACCAAGGGAATTAAGTATAAACATATTTTTGCATATTTACTGTCTCTGTACCAAATGTATTTAAATTTTCCAGACTTGTTTTTCAAGTAGTTTGTGGTCACCTTGGCTGGATTTGCATGCAGTTGTTTATTAAAAAGGAGTCTTCAGTAAAGGCATATCTGGATAATTTATTCAAATTAGAACTCTGGTGCTAGAATAGCTCTGGCACCAGCTTATCTGGTAGGCTTTAAAATGTGTAAAAATAATATGTAAGATGAAAAATATGTTAAAGGATTTTCATCAATAATTATGATAATGACATTCATCCACAAAAATAACCCATATTTTGTGGATGAATGTCTGTAGAATGCTGTTTCATAGACCTTCCTGCTTTTGCTCTTCTGATCGTTATGTTTGCTTAAACTGTGTAGATTTTGTTAAAATGCTGTACTTCCTTATGTAAATTGCAGAGATAAAAGTTGAGAGCAGCCTGAAGTTTCAACACTTTCACGTCTGTCTACTTCAATCCTTGAAAACTGAGAGCTTGTTTATGGGTGTCTTTTTATTTTCAAGTTAGGTGTAAGGTTAGCAGACTTCAATGTTTATTGTGTTCTCAGCTTTCAATGCACACTGCCTTATCTGTGTACTTGAATCCACGTGGTGCATATCAATGAAAAGCTTTGAGTATTTTTATTAAGACATCCAGCAAGAGCTCTGTAAACAAGGCTTTGCCTTCTAGCGCTCAGGCTTTGCATTGTCACCTGTTGTAAACACACTCTTACTTCCTCGCTATGAAATGTGGCCAGAAAAAAGAGCAGATGTGTGTGGTGCCGCCTTAATGTAGCTATTTGAATGCCAATGTTCTGCTTTGAAATGGGAATTTTTTGCTTTATGAGGAGGATTGGTTCCTCAACTTTTCTTAGTGTGATGGCCTGAGGGCCATGTTATTTTACAGCATAATTCAACTCATTTTATCCAAACTGCTCTTAAAGGTAGTTGGAGCAGCATCTTTCTGCTTTAAGGCTCTGAAACACAGTACAAGTAAGTTAATAAATGTAAAATTTTTGCTGGCAGTTGGGCTGCCTAATGGGCTTCAGCAGTTGAAAGAAAGGAGGTGTTCTACTTTAATAGCTTTTAGAGGTTCCAAACGGGCTGGAAGTAAGCAGAGGAAAATCAACTAAACAGTGAGCTGAAGCAGAATTCCTCCAGTTTGCTGTTACAAATGGGAAACCAGGATCCTAACCCTCCCATGTCTACTACTTTGGTGTTTCTCTGGTGATTTCAGAGAGTAGGTAAAAAATGGAGGCTGGCATGGCAGCTGGGTTACAGTTCAAAGGCCTGGGCATCCTCCAGGCTAGATTATGAAGTTGGAGGAGAAGGAAATGGTGGCTGGGCACAAGTTTCTGGGATTGCAGGCTACCCCACAATAACAGTGGTATAAATGGGCAAAAAGCACCCGCTGCAACTGTAGGGAGTTTTAGTCACTCTACACAGCTGTGAAGAAGCAGATGTTTAAGGAAGTAAGTTCTTGATGAAATGATCTCTCAGAATATTTCTAGCACCATCTCTGATGCCACCGGCCAAAGAGAATACGTGCTGCAAAATCAGACCAATGCATATTGGGTGTATTGAGTACATACATGGAGGTGGAAATATAAACTGGCAGTGCTTAGGGATCTGGAGAAGACTACCACAAAGCATGAAACAGTCAATTTTTTTTTTAAATATATGATGTGATGGCCTTTGTGATGACTGTATTTTTTTCTTTATCCATACATGGATTTTTTTTTCCCCCACTGGTTTTCTCACTTCTCTGAAAACAATTAAAGCTTTCTCTTAATTTTAGCTTATCGTTGCTCAAAGCACTGGTCCTAATTTCCCCAGAGCATTCCATCATTTAAATATCTGTAACTAATTTGAAATCAGATGTGAAAGTGATGGGAAACACTGGGAAACCAGGTGTGCACTCTGACTAAAATGCTAGCTTTGCAAAAGCTTTTCAAGTCTCTTTTTTTGTCAAATAAAAGAGCATTGAAGTTGAACAGCCTTTCTCTTTTGCTCCTTAAGCCATCCATGTTTGCTAGTGTTAAGGTCATCTATAAAAATATGTTCTCACTGCTACACTGAAGCCAAAGAGATAGCAACAATTTCAGAATAATGGGAGCAAGTAATTGGTGTGTCCACTACACAGTACCATAGAAAAAGCAATGATTTAAGGTTACTCATTATCCTGTAACTGTTATGGGTACTCATTTTCATGGTCTAGGCTTGTAGCACATCTGAAGCATTAAACAGCCTTCCTCAGACAATTTACACAGCCTTTTCCCAAACACTGCTTGCACTGAAGAAAGAGCACAGTTTATACTTCTACCAATCAGCAAAGATCCAAAACTTAGAGTGTTACAAAAATGTCATTACAGTCTCCCTAGGAAATGGAACATCCAGCTGCAAAGCATTTATAAAGTACATCAAATACTTCATATTTCATAGCAGCTAGCAAAATGTGTCTTGATTTATCTGTTTGAGAGCTCATCTTCAGTGTCTCTTTGGAGTTGGTCTTAATCTTTCATCAAGGTCTTTCATGGAAGTTTTTAGCCATATTGGAATAGTGAAAATGTTGCATTTAAACCATATTGGAAATGTGGCATTATGTTGCATTAACTGACAATTTTTTACAAAATCAATGTAAACATGCCCATAAATGTTAAAGGATAAAATGACATTGGACTCTTCAGTTGTTTTATTAGGCTGAGCTGCAAATATGTAAGATGAATAATGGACTACTGATTAACACTTGACTTCATAAGCTGACATAACTGTACTGAAATCATTAAAATAATTTGTCACTTCATAAGAAGATTTACTGTAATGAGTTTTTAAAGTGAATTGAATAGTTTCAATAGGTCTCCAAACCAGAATAGCATTTTAAATGAGACTACTGCCTGTTAATTTAATAAAGTATTTCAGCACTTAAAATCAGGTAATACTCAGGTTAGTCTAACAGAATAGGAATGTGGGAGTTGTTACTCAAGTCTGAGACGTGCATCAGAGACTTTGACATTTATAGCCAGCATCCTCATCAGTCTTGTGGCTGGAGTGTAAAAGTACTGTGTTGAATGGATATAGAAAAAGACCAGTTGATATAGATCTCTGATCTAGTCGGAACCTTCCCATTTCAGGTTCAATTCTGGCTGACCAATTTTTGTCTTCTATTGACAGTGAAAGCACATTTTGCTGAAGATGCTTCCTCAATGTCTCAATACTAGTCTAATTCAGAACAGACCATATTTTTTTGTGGTACTAGGTAGATAAACATTCAACTTTGGAAGTGTCTGAATTTTTATCTTCCTCAAAAACCATCTGGAACTCAATTTTTTTATGTCAACCTACTCCAGAATAACACCAGTACATCATCTTACAGAAGTTCTGTCCAGTTAGGTGTTTGTACTTCACATTGTGTGAGTAGGGGAAAGAAGGCATTGATCCTCTTTCAGTATTCCTCTCAACATTATATGAAAGCTTAGAAAAATTAAAGTTTAATTATTTATAAAGATAAGACCAAAGTTTTTAATGTAATAAGAGATCTCATTTTCTGGAACACTGGATTTCTGCCGTCCCTAGAGATCAAGCTTTTGTGTGTGTAAATGCTGCTTTGGATGGCAGTACAGCAAAAGGAAAAAGTCCTGTTCAAAGAAGTGAAAGAGTCATGAAGCTACAAGAGTCCATGTTTTCAAAACAATGACCTGTCTGAAAGCAGGGGTGTAGTTGTGTGCAGAGGACCTGGATCAAAGGACACACATGGTGGTGGTGACAGGCTGCTGACAGTCCCATCCAAATGCCACTGTAGAAACTGGCAAAGATATACACTCTGTGAACTTTTGCAAGCTTCCTGCCACATTTTTGGGGACATGTCTTTTCATGGGCATTACACACATTCTGTGGATATACTGTGTGTTTTTAAAGGCTCTCTCTACTTGGTCAGATGTGCTCAAGCACAAGTACTCTTTGTTATGTAATACATCACACAAACAAGATGTGGTGGGTAGTGCAGGCTTGAGCAGGAAATCAGGAACATCACTGCACAGTTTGTGCCATGGATCCAGCACTGAAAGGGGTACGGAATTTTCAAAATACTACTAAATAGAACATGAGAGAGCTTTTTAATACAGGAAGGAGATGTGTCAACTCTGTGATTGAATAATTGTATTCATTTTCCAGGTAGCTGGGAGAGGGCGGCTGTTGCTGTGCAAAACTGACACAGTATAAAATCCTCTGAAGACAACATTAGACTTGTTTGGAAAGGTGGACCTAACTGTATCTTTTGTGTTATAAAAATGTGTGAATTTAAAGCCTATGAGTTCTTTTCCTTTTTCACCTAAAGTCACAAGTGACTGTTTTCCTGGCTAATGTTGACAAATAGAAATGCTTTGAGACTAGCTGTTCCTAAGGGATAGCCCATGGCACAATCATAGGTGGCAATAACTTACAGCTGCTCTCATTCCAGACTGGATATGACACAGAAACCTAAAGATAGAAAGATATTTGTTCAGTTACTAAGCTCTAGCAGCAGTGGCATGCTGTAGTGATTCTGTATCTGACCACTGTGTTTCTTTTCTGAATGTCCAGGGGACATAATGCTTCCCATGATTTTCATTCTGCAAGGGAGTGAAATATCTACTAGCTTTATACAATAATGCTTCTCTCAGGAGATGATGGGCTACTGTCTTGTGCTCCACTGAAGCTGATTGTCAGGAGCAGCAATGAGGGCTTGCCAGTTCTTTTTGGTAGCCTGTCATGTGTATGCTGACCTTGTGCAGCAGTGGCATTGCATCATCTGGGTACAGATATAACAGGAATTAGCACTCCCTGGGAGGCTGATGCAGACATAGCCTTGCAGAGCACTACTGTGGGCTCCCCTCCTCACTCAGGGCTTTCCTTGTTTTAGTTTGTGCTGGATCCTTAAATGAAGAGAAGTAAGTGCTGTCAGGGCTCATCTCATTTTATTATTGAGGAAGAAGAAGAAAAAGCAATGAGTAGTCTCTCTTTTCTACTTGACTTCCACTGTGAGGAAAGGGAAAGCCAGACAGCATAAAGGACTTGGTTGAAAAGGGAACAATCACCTCTCTTAATCAGGACAATCTTCTCCTTTTTCTTTGCTCTCTCTTCTGTTGCTGGCTTTGTTACCTGTTGGCAAGGAAGCGTTGGGATCCTTTAAGCTCCACAGAGATTATCTTTCTTTTGATCTTCTACCTTCTCTGCTTTTAGCAAAGGAAGAGAAATCTCTGCATTGTTTTAATTTCCTTTAAATCCTGCTAGGTCTTTCTAGGCAATTAAGCTGTTGACCATCTAGTGCCATTCTGAATTCCTGCTGCCATCTCTAACCTGCTGGGAAGATGCTGTGATCTGGGGCTCTGCAGTGACATTGGCAGAGCATCTCAAGCTTCTTTGATATGTTTGTGGGCATGAGTTTCTGGAGTGCCTTCAGCTGTTCATTGATAGCAAGAAGAGAGCTCTCCCATGCTACTGACTCATACTCTGATGTAGGATGGAGCCCTGCAAAAGCTGGCGCCTGACTTGTGCAGAGCTGTCAGTCTGTGAGGTACCAGGTACAGGATGTTTTGCTTGCTGACCTGATAGAAAGGCCCTTGTTTCACAGTTAGTGTGCCTGCTTTGGGTTCATATTAAGACACTATTAGGGCTGAAGTTCAATTTAGTATTTAAGTAAGCTCTAAAGTAAGTGCATGTTTCAGCAGAGGTATCTGCTAGATCTGCTGGCACACAGAAGTGAGTTCAGATAAGGAACATGATCTTTAAATCAGTGAACAAAGAAACTGAATGGGTTATCTATAGAAAGCTTGTAATGTGATCTCACATTATTACTATTATCATCAGAAATTGACCAATTGGGGAAAATCTATAAGTTACTAGCCTTCAAAACTTTCTTTGATCAGGTTTTTCAGAAATCATGTATCTGAGCATCAGAAACATCTTTGTACTTCCATCAAGCTGCACAGCAGGCACATCACATGGCCCATAGAAGCAATGGGGAAGTTCTGTTTTCCCCACATGCTTATTTTTGTCTTTTAGTGTTTTCATTCCCTAAAATCTGTGAAGAATTAAATACAGATGAGGATGAACTCGCATCATTGGAGATGTTTCATGTTATGCCAGTAACTTCATTTTTCTTCACTGAGGAATAAAACTTGTTCATCTCTCTTTACTGAATTATGTGCATTTGTCAATAAAAAATGTTTTTTTCCAATGATCTTGTATATTTCTGCAATCACAAAATCTTGCAACAAACAGCTAAATGACAAACATATGCATATCCTTGTTTGCTCCTGACTGAGACTAGATGTTGTGCTGACCCTCTATTCAGGAGAAAAGCAGATTTGGGCAAATGACTTGCCCCATCTTCATTCCCAGCATAGCTTAACAAGGTGTAGCTATCTGTTGTTTTCCACTGTACATTGAAGCTAAGTAGTATTGCCATGTTTTCACATATATTGGTTTGAGGAGCTAACTTTGCAAGCATGTCTCAATGAATTAGGCATGATGAAACCCAGCAGCAGTTAGAAACAAATACCTGTGACTTGTGACTGAAGGTGTGTAACAAGTGACAATAGGAATATTCCTGAAACAGTCTGATTTTCATCAAGTCAGTGTAAGATTCAACAACATGAGCCACATGATCCAACAATGATGGTTTAATAATATCACTATTATTATAATCTAATTAATGGAAGCCAATATATTAAAATAATCAGTAATTGCAATACATTAGTTGCAAAGATAGTAATTTGGAAATATTGGTATCCCATACTTATGTTGTAATTCTTGTAGAAAGATAAAATCCACACTATCTGAAAGATGACACTAAAACAATTTGAGAAATATGAGAAACTCTTAGTTTATTTTGGTCTACCTTTATAAACTCCTCCATTTGATTACAGCAAGACCTTTAATTGAAAAATAAAAAAAGTTAGGGAATTTAATTTCTTATGTGTTTCAGCAGATATTTTCATGAATGCAATATGAGCACATCCTGGAAATGGATATTGGGCAGTAATATCTTAACGATTTTAAATCTTGAAAACTGATGAATGTAAATTACCATAAATATTTCAAATATTTATTGAAATACAATAGATGTTAGCTGAAGTATTTTAATATCAAAAAAATTATATTCGAGTCTTCTCATTTTATGGATTATGACTATGTTTTTATGTTCTTCATTTTATGTTTAACAAGTTTAAAAATTTATGAATAGCAACTTGTGCATCCAGTACAGAACTTTTGTGCAACACTGTGAAATAGTTTTAATAGCATTTACATAAGGATTTGATCAAACCAGAGCTACAGAGCCACTGTGCTGCTGAGGCCATCCAGTCAGGTGCTGATGTGTGTGAGAAGAGAGCTCTGCAGGTCCCTCTGCTGTCTCCAGCTGCTTGTAGCAAGGCAGGTACTGTATTTGTCTGGTCAGACAACTGATTTTAGGGCTTGTGCAGTGTCATATAGGATGGTTTCAGTAAGAAAAGAAGCTTGAAACCCCTGTATAGTGATGGAGAATAAGGTTTGATGGAGTGTATTTTAAAGTAAAGGTGTTCCCCTGGTGTTAATCTCCCTTAACTTCTGCTCCTTTTAGCTTTTTACAGTGTCAGAAGAATGTTTCACTTGCTCTTGGGTTGAAGTAAGGGTCTGTGATATTGTCTGCCCTATTCCTTCACAAAGCATGAAAAGTCCTCTCCACTCCGAAGTTTTTCAAGCCGAACTTTTTAGAGGTGTCTATGAGCTCACTTTTTATTTTCTGCTTTGTTCTCTGCTTCTCTGGTAGGCCTGTCAAAGAGACAGTGGTTGGCTAGAATTCTATTTTGGAGGTTATTGATTGCACAGGAGTGAAATGTATGGAAAGACGAAAAAAATAAAATGCAAGTAGTTTTGTTCTGTTTCTGAGGAATCAAATATAAACCTAAACATGGCGGGTTATGCTAAGATGCCATCCTTGTTTCCAGAATTGGAAGTGCTTAGATGCTATGTTATTTAATACATGAAATCCTATATGCTTTAAAGGCTTGACATGAGTCCCTCTCTGTGCACTTCTGTAACTTTGAGTTGAATGTTTGCTGTTGAGGAATCTCTGAAAGTCAGTTTGGTTATCAGGTCACTGTGCAGGGTCCTCAGAGAGATGGCAGGTGGGTTGTAAAATGGGGCTCCAGGATGTGAGAGGGCCAGGACAGCAACCCTATGTAGCTACCTAAAAATTTTGTATACAAGAGAGGGTTGGACTGATGTGTGTATGAGGCCAACAGACCTATTCTTCAGATAAACTAGGAGAGACTATTAAACTAGGAATAAAGTTCATTCTCATGGAGAACCAGTAGAAAGGCAACTTGACATTGTAACACTTAAATATTTATGGCTCATTTCTGTCCCTTGCTCAGCTTCACAGTGGAAAAAGTTAAGTTTGCAAGGAATATTTAGATCTGTAGAGATTAGCAGAGTCTTGTGTCCTTTCAGTTTCTGGTGTTTGTGTTTTTCTGAGGGGAGTTTGCTTAGCAATGCTAAGGTTGGTCTGAGATAAGAAAACTTAGAAATCTTTCTGTAGCTGAAATGCTGTGACAGATCTGAAGAAGTGGCTCATATAGTGTTGTGCTCAGCCTCTTGTCATATAATAGATGATTCAAGGCCTTCATAATTTCTCTGGCCCTTTTCTGTGCTCACCTGAGTAAGTCTATGTCACTCCTGCAGCAAGGAGCCCAAGTTTATTACCCACAAACATGCAGCCCTAATGCAGTGCAAGATGGGAATATTGTCTTACTTCTAGAAAAAACAGTGATCCCAAAACACTGGTCCACTACCTCCCAGTGGCTGAATTATTTTCAGAAATTAATGCTTTAAAATCTCCTGTGCTCTATTGCTGCTCCAGGTGCATTAACCATGCAAGCCTATGTACAGATGCTTATTAGTGTTAGGTGGAAGTATTGGAATGAAGCAAATCTACTGAGTTTGTACTGAAAAGTGTGCTAAAAGTAGAAAGTTGGTTATCTTTCTCTGCTTATACATAGTAAAGCATGAATGCAGGCCATGTCTATGCGCAGCAGTTGCATCTTCTGTGTTGTCTCAGGCTCTTCTGTGTGATTCAGAAACTAGTGATTTTAATTTTTGCTTTCCTGTGCTGATTTTATATCAGTGAAGCTTCCAGAAAATTGATTGGAATTACATAGAGCAGAATGTTCAGCTGGCCTCTAAAACCCCACCGAAAGCATCCTCCAAGACCTCATGCTGTCAGCATTGTAGGACTAAGAAGCTATAGTCGGTCTACCTTAATTTCTTAAATAAAGTCTAAGCACTTGTATTTAAATGTAAGGCTATCTCGAACAGAGGTGCCTCAAACCCAGTTTTGGATTCACCAGAACACACATAGTGGTCTAGCTGCAATAAGGAGGGCAGATGTCTGGAAGAAAATGACCTCCAAGTAGATGTTCCCTAAGATTATCCTTCTGGGACACTGTGAAATGAGTCCAGTATTTACATGGGAAACAGGTATGGATCTACTGACAGTGTTTTGCCACTTCTGGTGCAAAATTTGAATATGCAGCTATGTAATTTACAGTCATATAGTGAAAAGCAATATTTGGAAAACAAATCATCATTAGAATGTGTTTGAATCAGTTTCAGCCTTGCTTCTCAAATATTAGCTTGTTATAGACCTGCAGTATTTGAAAAGCTTTGTTTTACCAAAACACTATATACATAGCAGCCATGTACATGAAACAATGTTCTAAAGACAGCAAGGAATAACCTGGTGATACTCCTCATTGTCTGTAAAATATTGAACTGTGAGGTGGTGGGACAGTAGCAAAGCACAGCGTGGATAGCTGCTGATTTCCTGGGAGTGTCCAATGGAAGATGTCCCCTTGGGAAAGAACAGAAGGGGTGACCATGTGATTTGGACTCAAAAAATAGTGGTTAACTTTTCACAGGCCTTTAGGAAGGCTAACTGGAGATATGGCTGATTGGGTGTATGTTGTGGATGTTGCTGCAGTCATAAGTAAGCAAGAAGACAGACCTTGCCTCAGTGAACAAGTGAACTGTGTGTAAGGGAAAGACAAGAAGAAACAGGAAAATTAGGCTGGAGTGCAGGAGAGCATAGGATAATGAATTTCACAGAAAAGCAAAGATTTCAGCTCATATTTTGCCTTGCTGATGTCAGGTTGATGGTTTTTAAGAGAATGTCAGATGTACTGAGAGACTAAAAGCCAATAAGGACATTTAGGACAGCTTGGAAAAGTGGGGGAATACTTTGGAACGAAGGAAGAAAATGATGTGTACTGTGGCATTACTGTCAGGGGTAAGTAAGGATCAGAGGTGTGCTGAGGTACTCCATGGGGTGCTGGTCTTATTGTGAGACCCTGTTACTGAGGTGATCCATCACACTGGAAAAGGAGCTGGAAGAGTGGATCACAGCAGTTGGGATGATGAATTGGAAGGCTGGTCCTTGTAGGAGAGATGTGAACAGCTTTAAAAAGGCCTGAGGTGATATCAAGTGCAGAAGGGAGGAAATTCTTAGAACCAGGACAAAAACTAGTGCAAAGGAGGAGATAGAGACTTGAAGGTGCAGCTAGTCACCAGATGTAAAGCTGTAGAGACACACTGAAGGCAAGCTTGATCCAAATTTAAAACTATGCTTTATCTTCATAGACAGGCAACCCCTCAAACAAAACCCAAGAAGGAGGGCAGCAATGATGGGTACAAAGTGGTAGAGGGACTACAGCAGTCTTCAGGTGGGTTCACCAAAGACTGGTGGGAATTTCCCTGCAAGGGAAATTCACTTATACACTTGTAGTAATAAAAAGAGATGTGCTTAGCATTGCTTAAAATTGGGAGGCAGTATCTTAGTAAAATGGAATTTATGTTTTGAAAAATAAACACATTAAAGGCCTCAAAACATCGGCATTCCATGGTATTTCAGCTGCATCAGTTCATCAGAAATACAGATGAGGAACCTCACAGCAACACTGTGCTATACTTGAGCATGTCTCCCATTATAGGTGAAAAAATGGCAGAAAGGAGCTTAGCACCTCAGCTGAGTACTTGGAAAATGCATGAATGGTGAAATAGGCTCATTGACTGCAACGACACTGCTTTTTCTCAAAGTTACACGGGGACATAAGTGCCTTGCTGAACTGAGAGCCTGAGAGTAGGGATTAGAACTTGTGTTTTCTTGGCTCTCTGCCTGAGCAAAATTGGTTATGCCACACCGATCCTGAAACAAAACTTCTGTCTGTATTATTTGCGGAGTGCTGTGGGGAAATGAAAGCTGGTAAGGCATAATTTTATTTGTGTGCTTTGAAATTTTATATTATCATGCACTTCTTGTTGCACTGTAATGAAGCTCTGATTTCCATATTAAAATTAATAAAATGAAAATAACATGAATGCATTGTTCCTGCTGAATGCACACTGACTAGAGAAAGTTTTTTCATATTATTCTACAGGCATATTTATGACAGCATATTTCTCTGTGTCTTGAGAAGGCTGCAGGTTCAGAGGAACTTCAGTCATTCACGTTTTGTTTACTCAGTTACAACAGAATTCACACATGATCCACACTTGAATACCACTTTTAAGCTAAGTAGTAAGAAAATAAGTTCCATCATAATCATGTATAAGCATTTTTTCTGCTGTTGCTTGCTTATAATGGGTGAGTTTAAAAGAACAATAGCACTACTGGAAAGAAATAATCTGCTAAAATAGAGTTTATATTTCATAATGAACAGTCCTTTGCTTTGTTGTGGATATTGGGCAGAGAACAAGAGTGTCACAGCTTTGATTTGGGTTCACTAAGTATATCAATTTTATTCAGCTATGGCTTTTTTTTTTGGGCCTCTCAACTTAGCAAAGACCATATAGCTGACAATAAATAAAATCAGTGCTCTGTAGGACTTGACAAACATGTTGTGCATTTCAAAGGGGTGGTGGTTTGAAAGTTGTGGTTGTCTATTGTCGCTGGTTATTCCTGATGAAAGCAGGGATCATGGATTGTTTCTCACATCCCTGCAAAGGTACCACAACCCACACTGCACTGCAGTACGTGAGGCAGTCCTCTGCTCAGTCCACTTACGCAGGAAGCAGACCAGTAGAATGAATGTGAGCATCTCTATGGCACATGGAGGTTTAGATTAGATAATAGAAATATTTTCTTCACTGAAAGGATAATTGGACATTGGAACAGGATGCCAAGTGAAGTGGTGGAATCCCCTTCCCTGGAAGTGTTGAAAAGCGTGGATGTGGTTTGGTGGTAAGCATGGCAGTGCTGGGTTAACAGTTGAACTCAATGATCTTAGAGGTCTTTTCAAAGCTAAACAAACCCATGATTGCTTTCCATGCCTGCATCTCCCATACACCCAGCCTTTGCGCAGTCTCTACTTGCTCCTCACGTGCCCCCTCAAAAGGCTCATGGAGTTGCAAGAGGGGAGAGTACATCCCTCTAGGTGAGAGATGGAGACAAAGGTTGGGTGAGATTTTTCTAGGGCTCCTTGCAGCCAGCCCACTCTCTTAGGACATGCACCTTATGCCTCCCAAGATCACTTTTTGAGGATAGAGGACTGATCTGAGAGACCCACAAATAAAAGGCACTTCTCAAGTCATCATCATAACAATTCTCCCTGTCATCTTGGTGAAACATCCACCTGTTGGATGGGGAAATAGAAGAAAGCTCTTTTGTAAACGCGTTTTTCCTTGTCACTCTTGCCTGGCTACCTTTTGTGGGATTTATGACTTTAGAAGCATTATGAAAAAAGGAATAATTTTTTCACTAAAATTAATTTCAGAGTGCTAGAAGGCTGTCATTTATGTCAACATTTGGTTTTGTGTGGTAGCTGTCTGCTACCATACTTGAGGAAAAGTAAGCATCACTGGCAATAATTTGAATATTTTATTAGTCGATACAGCAGCCTTAATGGAAAGCTGACATTCATAGCATGGGCAGTGTGTGACAAAATGTGGTGATGTTTCCTGCCCAACCTTCTTGTGTGTGCTCTGAATGAAGAAGTGTTGTTGGGAGATGTTATTCCTGCTCTGGTTCCACAAACCTAGAAAACATTAGATAAACAAAAGAATTGTATGTTCTCAGTATTATCAAAAAAGGTTTCTTAATTTTCTTCAATTTGTCTTTATTCTGGCCTTTCACATCAGAGAAATAAATTTTCTAGCAGATTTTCTGGAAAACAAACTGTATTTTGGAGTATATTATCTAAAACGGGACACCTATACTCGTATAGAAACACATGTATATAATTTATAAGGCAAAACTAATATCATGCTGTAGTACTGCAATATAAGACCATGTAATGATTTTCAGTGTTTCAGTAGTAGGATAACTTTTGATTAAGCTACTTCTGGTCCATAATCCTTCCAAAAATTTAAAATTAAATGCAGTTCTAAACTCTCTCCTCCAGGTAATTTTACTGTGCCTCTATTTGTGCTGCTTCATTTTTAGTTGAGTATGCTTTGTGGTCAACAGTATTTTTGTAATGGAGCATGTATGGGTCTATTCCCTTTTTGAATCTAGAATGAACTTCAGTTTTGATTATATGAACTCAAGAAGGGCTCAGTTATTCATTCCAAATAAATAAAGACAATTAAACAAGTTGAGATTCTGATCTTACTTTCAGAAGTAGCTTAATGTTGTCTGAGAAATCAGCACTGCAAACTACAATTTAACTAATCAATTCCACTAGGCTGTACATGCCTCATGTTGCTTTCATTTATGCTAGTTAGGAAATTATTTTCTGAACTACCTTTCCAGAAGAACAGTGTGTTATTTACTACTGATTTATGGCAGAGAGAAAAAGATTCACTCTAATGGCACTGCCAGAAATTACCCTATCTGCCTTTACAGTCAAATTTGCCTTTCAGTGCAGTGCCAGTAAAAGTTGTGTCTGACTGATCTCTTATCCACATCACAGAACAAAATTCTGTTTTCACTTCCTTGTGAAACATGTCGTTTGATATTGGAGGCCTAGTAAGTATTTGGAAGCACACTGAGTCCTTTGCCACCACTGCCCCTTTCTGTGAAGATTGTTCTTTTTCTTTTATTTTCTGCATGTAGAAAATGAGGCAGGGTAGGTTTCCTTTTATTACCAATATTTGGAAGGGGGAAATCAGTTCAAGTGCACTGTACTCCCAATTTGATGGTTACTTGAAATGGAAAACAGAGGACTGAGCCTGAGATGATGCAGGACCAGGGATGTTCTTGCTTCTCTTTACAGCTCTGTAAAGCAGTGCCAGTCACTACGGGGAATGATAAAAGGCCATAGCAACATCATGAGGAAATGTTTTTTACTGGAGCTTTGGTGGGAGCTTTTTGTTCCTCTCCCTTTGGCTTTTGAATTGTTCAGGGAGAGGAGTGAGGTCAGGGGTTTCAGATGGCCTTGCATAACACAGACTTTTCTCCTCTTTTTCTGCATTTGTTTTGTGGCAAATACAGCATGAGAGAAATGTATGAACATCAGAGACAGAATTAAATACCTGTTTTGGGGGGAAGACCTGCTGATTTAAATGCTGCCTAGTTTCCTTTGGGGCTTTAAATACACTGCATTTCTTTTTAGGAAAAAAAAAGCAAAATAGTTATGATTTGTGATGATAGATTATTCATAACTACAGGCAGGATTGCTCTTGTAGATAATGATGTCTGGAGTTCATCTCACTCTACTTTAGAGATCTGCCTCTGAGCTAACTGCCCAGAACTTCTTGCATCTATTGTGAAGAAATGGGCATGTTAAGAAAGTAGTTTACTTCACCTGTTAGTTTTGGGATGAAAGTAATAATTTTCTAGAGATGCCAGTCTCTGTCCATCAGCTGTAGAAGGAGCTAAGGGGATCACCTAAAGATTGTTCATCTTCTGTATGCCTCCTATATTTTAGGGCATAGTAACTCCATGCAGTAGCAGTGCTTTCCAAACCAACTATCCCACAAATCATCCTTCATGCAGCCAATCAGCTTTTTAGTGGTAGATCGTCTGTCCATGCAGTTTGGAAAAGCAAAGCAGGGCAGTACATTTATCTCTGTACCCTGCTTTTCTCAGAGATCATCTTTCCCCAGAACTGCCAGGGTACCCTTTAGCATGAGCTTTTGCTGTTGGCCTTTCCCAAATTAACTGGGACCTCTCTTCCTGACCTGTCACATTGTGCCTTTGCCAGCTGGCTACAAACTATGCTGGTTTTCAGTCTTCTCCATGCCTATGTGTTGTTAGTGCTTTTTTTATCAGTGGAGCAGCCCACCTGCCATTGTCATGGCACCTTCATGAGGCTGGAGTGACTGACAGGGACATTACCATCTCAAAGATACACAAAAAGAAGGCAGGTTCATCACAGCACCTGATGATGTGCAAGCACTGCCTTGCCCAGCCCCTTTACGCATGTTTCCTTCTGGAGGTGGAGTTTTAGTCAGATGTGAAACTTCCTGTTTGAGAAATGAGCCTTCTCCAGAGAGCAGGTATTCAAACCAGGGAAGGAAGTCTTGGGTGGACAATCTAAGGATGTATTTCACTCTAGCTTTATGCACTCAGGCTACTTTTTGCATATGCTTTTCAGTGAGTGCTTTTCTTCATTTGCAAATACAGTGGGATTAAATAGATACCAAAACATAGGACAAGTTATTTGATGTTTAAAACTTTGTCTTTCAAATACCAGAATACATGTGGTCCTTTAAACATTGCAGAGGCTGGCAGGCATAAATGAAGCTGGGCAACTGTGCATAGATACTTAAATACCTACCTGCTTGAAATGCAAAAGCAAAATACCTTGCACTGAATTTTGGGGAGAATTTTTAAGTGGTCATTAGCTTTGTTTTCAGAATTATGTTTGGCTGCTCATTAAAACCCACAGGAAACATGGAAGTCTTTGTATCTTTGAATGACAGGAGTGTTAAATCTTTCTCATCGCTGTAAAATGTTACAGGTCAGTCATTAAGGAATAAGAATCCAGTGAGGGTTAATTAATATTGCATTCTATGAATGCTCTCAAACAGGTCATTAAACATGACTGTGCCCTGTGGTTATTTCACCAGTCAGTGGAATGTGTCTTAATGTTAACCTGAAAAAATATCTTGAGCCACATATAACATTTTCAAAGATTCTTAAGTCACTCTATAATCAAAGCCTCTTTTATGTTGTGATGCTTTTATTCACAGTCTTGATGCACTTAAGATTTAGTGAAGTTGATGTCTGCTTTTCCTCATGGACTACATTGTGAGAAAAAAGCCCAGGATTCCTGTTTCTGCTTCCATCTCTACGTCTAGCTCACTGTGGAACTTCACATCACTACCTTTTCATGTATTTCATATTCTGTTAGAAAAGCTTTAAGAAAATATTCTTACAGAGACCTGGGTAAAACTATTTGCTGCGATACATCTGAAGTGTATTTGTTTTAGAATTTTTTAAATTTTCTTCTTTATAACAAATTGTCCAGGTGCAAATCAATCACTTAACAACTGCTGAGACTTAGGTTGGAAACTTTCATTCACAGCTCCAACTAAAATTGCAGGTGCATATCTTATCTGCAAATAAAAAGTTCTAGGGAAAAATATGATTTTGCTTTTAAGAGTCTCATACTTAGCTAGTTTTCCTGGAAAGGGAGATGGATGTGGAGATAGCTGCAGTAGTGTTTCAAAATCCTTGTTCTTTCACTCTGTGGGATTTTTTTGGATAATTTTTTTAGACTTCCATTGAAATTATGTTTCCTGACTCATACAAGATTTTTTTTTTGTTAGCATGTTTTAAAATGAAGTGGGAAAAAAAAGCCCAAAACGTGCAAATAAGCAGCTGGAAAATCTTGAAAGTATGAAACTAGTGACTGAGATTTTGTGACTGAGACTGATAATTGAAACTTTTGATTCCCAAATAACATGTACCTTACTTTCCTCTCTGAAAACCCATCCCTTTCAAGATTACTCTTCAAAGCTTGGTCCATATGGCTTTATTTTGTCATTAGTTTTCTGCAGTTTCTGTAAAGAGTACTTCTACTGGCTTTGTGCAAAAGTGTGACCTTCCAGAGGAGGAAATTCCCATTTAAACTATTCCCTGTACCATGCCATAACATCCTTCAATTTCTGCAACTGTGCCTCATGATGACACTGGAATATTGTGTACAGGGAAAGCCAGTTATGATAGCTCTGAGGAATAAAGCTCAAGCAGCAGAGATGACATGACATATCATTAAGTGTCACACAATTTATAAGTAAATTTGTTAGGAAAAGGAAGATATCTTGTCTCTGTATTTAGGGGGGTTGTGTAGTAGTAGTTGTTGTTATTATTATTATTATTTACTGGAGGAAGATGCTTTCAGAATCAAAACCATCTAGGACTTCTTGAATGCAAAAGAAGCTCCAACGTAATAGGCATCTTTGACATAGACTAGCATGGTATTTATGCCATTGGCAACTTAGGAATCAGCTTCAGCAGTCTGCAAGAGAAAGAACTTGGGACTAAAGTGAGCGTTTCTGTGCCAGAGCAGATAATAATGGGAATATGGTAGAGGAACAGTTAAGGAGACAAGAAGAGACTTTATTAGCAAAAATAACTTCCAGTAGCAGTGGCATTACTGATGTCCTCCCAGCTTCTGCTGTTCTTGAGGACAAGGTGGTTACTAAGCAAGGACAGAGTTGGACAGGAAGATTTAGAAGCTGTGGTCATGGGAAGTTCACAACTGAGGCTGTGAGTCTACTCCAAAGCAAGGATAAACAGATAAATCAGTCCAGCAGTGAACCACCCAGTGCTATATCTGGTCAACATCTGAAGAAAGCTTAGAATGCCTGAGTTCCCTGAGTGGCACATCCTTTCCAGATAATGACAATCCTGAAGCATCTGTTTGCACTTCGTTGCCCAAGGTATGGTACAGAGCAGGTCTTTGTTGGACCACATTAGTGTCTCTCTGTTCTCAGCTTGGCCCAGCAGATACAGGCTCCTCTGAGGAGCACTTCCTCCAAACAGAAGGCTGAAGGCTGTATGACTTGCATGATTCATGAAAAATGCCCTCTGACCTTACCACCCCACCAGGGTGCACATTTACAGCCCTTGCACAACAAACATCAAGAAACAAGGTAAGCCCTTAAAGGACTGACAGTCTGCATGGTATTTTGTCCAGCAATGATAAGTAATACACTCAGCATTTAGAAATATCTAAGGACCTATGGCTGGATTCAAATAGCTTTTGAAGCATGGTTTGTCCCAGTAGTGTGAACTGAGAGGCAAGCTGGAGGAAAAAATTACTTCCTACCTGTAAATCAAATGAACACTCCAGGTTTTGTCATGAGCTCAGTAAAGGGAAAGAAAAAAAGCTTCAAAAAAAGCTTAATACACTTAGATGATGACAAGATTAGCTCAAAGAAAAAAAACAAGTTAACTCCAAATATTTTTTGAATATATCAGTGCAATACAAGTAAGATAAAGGAAAGGTGTTACAGACAAAGTTGGAGTAAAAGGGAAGCAGAACATGGTGGCAGAGTCAGGATTTCTAAATAACACAAATAAAGCTGAATAGCTATTCACAAAAGAATAAAAAAAGAAAGGGTCATGATGGGCAGAGATGGAGAGACAAAAAAGAAGGAGATGCATTAAAAACCCAGACAATGAAAACTCTGCCCTGATGTACAGAAGGGAACAAACAATCCAGGCTGGGTCTCATTTTAAAGAAGGTTATGAAAGGATAGGATGAGCAAGTGAAGATAACATCAGAAATGTCAAAGGAACAAAATGAGATATAACTAGCTAGAGACATCCAAAATGTACTGGGAGTGACAGAGAGACACCAAGAGAATAATTGGTCTGTGACAAAGCAGCAAGAGAAAACTATTGATCAATGAAGTGTGAGAACAGTTATATAGCTGGTTTGTTTATTCTTACTGAAAGTGTCAACTCTGGTCAGACCAAACCAAACAATGGGAACCCAGAGCTCTTAATCTGGCCACACTCAGCATCTAGTCCAGGCACAGGGGTGACATTTCCTGCCACTCCTGAAAATCTGAATCATGTGATAACTGTTTAGTGCTATAGAAAGTTGACATCTAGTATACAACACAGAGTGAAATGTTTAGAGGAACTTGCATGCCCTAAAGTTGTCAATATTTTTTGTTAAGAAGGACTTTAGGAAGATGAAGAAGAAGCCTTTGTTTTGCTCACGTTAAGTTGGTTTCTTATTTCACATTTCATGGAAAGATGTCTGCTTGGCTGGACTGCAAATGTTTTTAGTGCTTTGGCAATTTGGTACCTATTTGATATGCAAAATATTGTACTAAGCCCAGGTACTCAAGATTTTCCTTGTTGTAGAACAGAAAAAAAATCCCTACAGCAATCTAATTCCATCAGCATTCCCAATCACTTCAAGCAATTAGTTCTGAAGACTTTTCCTTGCAATTTACATAAAACACATACTTTTCTCTAATCTGTTTTACAAGTGACAGATTATTTCTCGCTTAGCACTGCTGAAGGTGAGGAGCAGGAAGGGACAGTGTGCTTGGGCTGCAGCAGGTGCTGAGAATGAGTCCAAGAAGAGCAAGCTCCCAGCTTCCCTCGTGGCTCCCCATAGGTTGGTATGATGGGAATGAGAGATGAGCTGATCCTTGTTAGTGAAAGGAGGTCATCCATAAATGCTCACAAAATGGATGGTGGCTAGGATTTTAGATCTGGAATTGGCATTTTCTCATTAGCAAATGGCAGCTTGGTAAACCAGGCCATCTGTGAGCGTTGGGATGGGCAAAATATCTGAGGGTATGAGAATACAGCTTGTTTGCATTATCTAGGTTTCTGTGCCTGAAGTTTGCAAAAATGTAAGCTAAACAGTCAGTCATGATGTTCTAGACTAAACCAGTCATACTGGTTCTAGCAGTGCTTAGAATACCAGAAGCTATTCTGTATGGGAAATTACATGTTCCAAATCCAGGAATTTTAAATTATTTATGTTGGTTGCGGTTTTTTTCCTCTTAGTGTGAACCAAGGACATGCTAGAGAATCCTTCTCGGAGTTTGCAATCTGAATAGTAAATATTGCAATGGTATTATCCTAGAATCATACATGAAACTGTTTTTCATTTCATGCTGTTCTGGGACTCAAAGGAATCCTACTGTAAGGCATACTGTTTGTATTGCCTGTCTGGTTTTCAAAATGTCTAAGAAAATGGTGCAACAAGAAGAATTGGTTAGGCTGAAAGCTCTCCTATGTCTTCAATAAACAGATTTGCTTTTATTTTGAGCTCTTGTATGGATTGTTTATGTTACAGATGTACAAAAGAATTCTTTTATGATGTGTCAGTGCATTTAGAGTAGTCACAGCTGTTCCTGTGAGGCTTTCCCACATAGTGTCAAGAGGGGAATAGGATCTCCTTTACCTTTCCCAGGAACTTCATACCAGACAGCTGCTGATACAGAGCAGTTATCCAGCGTTTTGCTGGAGCAGACTCAAATTCAGGGCTTGTACTGTATCCCTCAGAGAAGGGAGATCCTGTGGTTAGACCTAGGAGTTCTGTTCTTCCCCAGCATCAAATGTGATCTTATTAGAATTCTTAGTGCCAGATTCCCAGATGCTATTTAGGCTAAGCCCCCTGGGTTTCAGTTTTATTGGAATGGGGAAGAAGATATCCATAGCTTTTGTGCTAAACATTTACAAAAATGGGGATAACGAGCTCCCAGTCATGGGCACATGGGTGAAAGTGATGCAGTCCAGTCCTGCAGAAACAGTAAATAATGGAGATAGGTTAAAAATGTGCCTTCAATCATGCAAAGCTAAAACATATTGCCTTTTTTATACTGTTTGTGTTCTCTAGAAATGCTTTGGTGTGACTGGGTATATTTTAAGGAATTTTGGATGTGTTCCTGAAGAAACATGACAGATGCATTGTGGAAAGGTTTTCTGACTCATCTGTTTTCCTGCATGACCTAACAGTCTGAAGGAACTCAGTGCCCTGCATCATGCATATGCTTGATTACTTGTTAACCTGCATTTGCTTTTCTATTACTTCAATATGGGTATTTCTAGAGGGTAGATATGTCTTGATATGCCAGTGTAGGCATTCATGGAGTAATGGGGAAACATATGAAATTTATGTATTCAGACACATAAATCCATACTAGCAAAGTTTTGAGTGCTCCAGCATGACAGAATTCAAATTACATCTGAGGCAAATTCACGTGGTTTTAATTTCTGGTGCATTTGACCAGCATGACGTTTTAAAAGCAAGGAAAAGGTATATGGTAAAAGCTGTATGCATAGGCACAACTTTAAAAAACATAAGGGAAAAAAATGAATAGATGGAATTTACTATAAGGCCTTTGAACTTCTTTCTTGTCTTTGTTTTAAAGTTGAATATTAAATGAGTAACTGGAGGGTGAAATGGAAAATACAATATCACATTTGCTACTATGTTTCTAGAAGCTTTCTCTCTGCGTATATTAAAAAAATATTTCAAGAATTTTCATACAAATCAGAACTTGAAAGTTCTGGAGACTTCCTCTTATTTTATTATATTTTTTTAAAACTGTGTGTTTACCAATGGATTCTTCCCAATTCCCCCTTTCCCTCACTCTTTATTTTACATTTTATTTTGCTAAAGAAATGAACTAAAATCTCAAATTATTGCCCAAAGCTGCCTTTCAGCACAGGTTCCATTTGTTGTTAAAGTAACAGGATTTTTTTCATTCATATCATGTACCTGATAAAATTTTTGAGTATGTCATTGTCAATTACAAGGTATGGGATGACAGCATCTATTTGGACAAAACAAGTAACTACACTGAGGGATTTAAGGCTTTCAGACTGGGATTTGATATAGTAAGAACTGATGATCTGGTTTTATTTTAACTTCATCATGCAAACTGGGTATTCTTGGTAACTTCAAGTGTTATGACGACAACAGATGAAAAGAAACATCTTGAATTTGCAGTGGTACCCAAACTGTTTAGTCAAAGCAAATAGGAGTTCATGTCTCAGTGATTTTTTGTGTCTCAAGTTTATATCCCAGATATTTCTTATCTCAAGTTCCAGCTGTGATGGCTTATCTTATGAAAAGTTCTTTCTGTGGCCTTGGCACTCTTTGAGGCAATTGTGGTCCTTAAGTCTCTTGCAGCAGCAGTGAAGGTAGCAAGAGGACATCTTCCATGAGAAGACTTAGAACTGAATGCTGAAAAATTTGTGTTGAAAAATGCCTTACTGTGCCTCACAGCTACTCACAGTGGCTCCAAAATATCCTGCATTATTTCCTGCTAGGAAATAATGAGAATGGCACACAGCCTGAGTTCTCAATTAAGAGATAATATTCTGATACATCATGGAGTTTCTTCTCAAGACCAGAGCCACAAATCATGGCAGGTTGTAGCATACATTAAGTTGGAGTTACTGATGGGAGGCTGAAACCACACAGATACTTTCAGTAGACAGTGAATAATCCATACAAAGAGTAATATTTCAGTTTTCTACCAAAAAAAAAAGTGAAAAGGAAATTAATTTAATCAAGCTTTTCTCCTTTCAATGTTTTGCTTTCCTACTTACCTTAGTTTAGGTAGTTTTTTTTTCAACAGTTCGTAGTCTTCACTCTTGAAAGTACTGATGTTCTCTTGTGAAACTGTATTGCAAATCTCCTATGAAATACAACTGAGAAATATATTGATGATACTGTAACTTAAACAGAGAAGAGTTGAATCTTAAGTATGTTAAAGTATTTGGAATCTGAGATGTTGGGACTAACCCAAGGAAAATAAAGTTCTGTGAGAGAAACTCAAGGAAGAAGTTTTTACAAAAAGATTATCAAACATTTTGAGTTTTATAGTCTTACTTGAAAACCATACATTGGTTTGCTTCATTTTTCCAGGGAATGTTGTGGGACACTGTATGGGTAAAGAAAATGGGGATTTGAACTGGTTAAGTCTGTTTCGCCAGAAGGTCCCTTGTCAGCTGATTTGAAAAGCAATGGGAATTGACACTTGCAGAAGAATTTTCCATCTCCCATGTTGCCATCTGGTTCTAATTTGACTGGAGAGTTTCCTTTTCTTAGAAGCCACAGAGGTACTGTGTATTTGACTCAGCCTTTGAGTAATCAATTTTATCATTGTGGGCATGGTATCCAATTATAATTTATAAAAAATAAAACAGCATTTGGAATTGGAACATTGTCATCCTTGGCTGAGGCTGGTATTGCAGTCAGACCTTGATAAACCTGTGGGCTGTGCTATGCAGTGCTTTTGACTGAATTATGTCAATATCTTTTTCAGAATGGAGCTTTAGGAATTTAAGTGTATGAGGAAGTCAGAAAAACTTTGAAGCCTGTACTCTGATCCAAAACATAGTAGTTTTAAATTATCTTTGGGTGTGAAATAATTTCACAGAATCACAGAATTATTAGGTTGGAAACAAGCTCTAAGATCATTGAGTCCAATAGCTTCTCAACCAGACCATGGCACTAAGTGCCATCTCCAGTTGTTTCTAAGCACCACCAGGGATGGCAACTTCATCACCTCGCTGGAAAATCCCTTTAAATGTTTAACAACCCTTTCTGTGAACAAATTCTTCCTGATGTCCAACCTGAACCACTTCTGGCCCAGTTTGAAATTATTATATGCTTGAAAATATCATAAGGTTCAGATTATAATGCTAATTTTAAAAGTACTCAGGTTATGCTTGGATATAAGCTGTGTTGAAATGTATATTCAGCATGGCTGTGCTTCTTTCTGGTTGTGTCTGGGAGCAGAACTTTACCTGACTAAGGATGCTGACCCTCCAAAGCTGCACATCTTGCTAGTGTTTGGGTCCCAAACAAAGTGAAAGTGATCCACAGAAATCCATTTGTGGGTTGAGTCTAGACTTCCAAGTCAGTCCTACAGGACTCTGATCTGTACCTAACTGGATGATCAAACAGCTGTGTGGCAAAAACGTGTCTTCTGCAGCAGGCTGAGTGATAGATTATCTTACCTTCTCCTGAACATTGCCAACATACTCTTTATATAAATAGACTCAAGACTTGAGTCAAGCTATTCACTCTGAAGAGTATAAAATATAGAGTATAAAACAAAAAATTGAGCAATATTAGGTTTTTAGGATGGAAAATTTTCTTTGCACCTTAAAACACAAATCACTAGATTTTTTTCAATTATAAAAGTGTTTATGTTTGAGATAATTCTTCAGTCTGAAGTGCTCCACGGGTTAGAACAAGCTGTAAGGATAAGAGTCTCACAATTTCAGACTATCACAACTTGTGGCATTTTGGTTTTGAGACTCTTGGCAATTGGGGTCAGTTCGGGAGTATTGGTACCAATCCTTGGACCTTCAATTGTCTGATAGGGTTTGGTCTGATTTAATGATAGCTTGAACAACTGAAATACTTCTGATAAACTCAAATCTATTTACTTTGGGCTGCTCCTGATAAATATATTATGAACACTGCTGCAGTTCTGGAAGAGCAACATCATATCTTACAGGAAGCTTGCAGATATCATTCCCATATTTTTTCCCTGCTCAGGGTAAGTAAATATTTCCCCTTAAAATTCATTAGGTTTTTCTTTAAAGTACAAGGGAATACATACATTTTGCCTGCTTATTTGCAGAGATTGAAGGCAAAATGCACTATTAAAAAGGACTTAAGCAAGTTCTTCCAAATCCAGGCTCCTCAGAGAGATGCCCATATAGACTCTCTGTAGTCAATAAAAAGAAGAAAAGGGAGTTCTCAGAAATATTTATTCCACCAAAAGACAAGGTGACTCTATTCCCAGACAAGACAGTCTCTTAGATGTTTACAGTGAAGTGGAGAGAGAGGAAAGCCTCACGAATTGAGATATGAAATATCATATTACATGACCTTGTAAAATTCCAGAGACTGAACTGTTAGGAAGCTACTGGTAATCTTTCCCTCTGACCCCATGTGAGCTGTGTCCATGGCCCATGAGTTGCCACATCTGTGTCAGATCAGCTGGTGGACACTAGAGAAGAAGGATCACTGCACCCTTGCCTTATGTTCTCTTTACTCCATGTGTTCCTGGGCTGTGCCCACGTTATCACCCATCCATGGCTGAGCCTGACCTCTGACTTGCAGAGGTCTCTGGTATATATAATTGTTTGCAACTCATCTTATGCAGACATTGAGGCTGGAGAGGCTTCCTAGGCGACAAACTTTGAGGAAAAGTCTCAAGTCTCAGTCTTCAGCTTCAAATTTGGTTTTGACACAAGCACCAATGAAAGAAATCAATCCTTAAACTACAAAATATGATAGTCAGATGGTATTATTGGATCAACTTAATAGTGAACTTGGATTACTTACATTTTTACTATAATTTGAGTAAACATTAAATAGCTGTGACATTACAAGACTATGCAGTGAAAAGAATTATTTTTGAAAAGCTAGATTTTTAGTCTTACTATGTATATTTTGTATAATTATATATGAAACAAATCTCAGAACTAGAACAGATATTAATTTTAACAAGCATGATTTTTTTCACTTTATTATCTTAGTTTTAGATCTTACCCTATATTTCCAATGTGTACCTTGTGCTCAGTGCTGTAAGCTCTGTTCTGAACTGACATGCAGAGTTAGGTAGAGTTTCTTCTAAGCAGGTTTTCTTTATGCTCTGAGCTTCAGCACCAGAGTAAACTACCTTTGCACCCTTGCTGATGTTATTAAGTTGGTATCCAGGGCTAAACTTTGAATTGGCTCCAGATCTGATGTGATCTCAATACTGTGTTAAAGCTGGGGGTCTTCTCAGTCCCTTTGTCACTCAAGGAGATTTGTTCTGTGTCACTGTGCCCCAGTTTTAGCACAGGATTGAAAAAGACAAAATGGCCAGCAGTTGTTACTCAGTTCCTGAGGCTCATGGCTGCTTCCTCATGAAGTGGATGTGCCTTTTCTATGCTAGGTCAGATGATGGGGTGGAGGAATTGTGGTACAAGCTGGCAACTGTGATGCATGCACCTTCCAGTTAGGTACTTCAGGCCATGTGTGCTGAGGGGTATCAAATTCTGGGCCTCTGCAGTACTAGAGCTGCTCCTCAGCCCCAGGTTCCCTTGTGTGACAAACCTCTGACTGATGGATCAGTGAAATGCCAGTGGCAGTGCAGGCTTTTGATGCAGGGGATAAATTACAGTCCTCCTGTAACTTGCAAGAGAGGGCAGGAGGGAATGTGTAACTGGGCCAAGGGAGTGAATATCACAAGTGTGGCATTTGGCAGGTCTGCTAGACAGGGCCAAAGGACTTTCTGAGGAGCCATGGAAGACCTATTATATAGGTATGCTTCCTTTGTGTTTTGTGGGTTTTTTTCCCCTTATACATTGAGTGAAATGACTTTTGTAAACATCTAGAAAAATTAATGGTAACTTGAAGGAAAAGGAAAGACTTTGCAGAGTTTTCTCTGATGGGTCCCATCAGAGTTTTCTCTGATAGTCCCATCAAAATAAAATAGGGGAACTGCTTAAGTGATCAGTCTATATGAAGACTACAAGCATTCTCTCCATACAGACTTGTGTACAAAAACACAAATCGGATGTAAGCTCAGAAGAGGATGTTTATTCGCTGTTCAGCCAGATAGGCTTTATTTCAAAGGCATAATGCTGTTTTAGTGAAACCTACTTTTACTTTTCAGAATACCTGTACTGAAAACCAGACCTATTTCATTGTTTGCAGAGGCATTTTGCGGAAAACTCTTATGTAGAAGAGAAATTGTTATTGTAGAAGAGAAAGCAGTTCTAGTGGTTTTGAAAGAGAGAAAGCACGGGTTCGGCATGCACTTAGGGAATAAAGCTCTCGTTGATTAGAAATTTGTGAGGGTCGCCGCCATCTAGTGCTGAGATGTTGAAGATGTTGCTCAGAGCGGAGCAGTGCCCAAACACGCGGCGCTTTTCTCGCTGCGCCTGCATTCACTCACCGCACTGCCTGCACCCTGAACCAGGGGGTTTTCATCGTGGCCCTGTGTCACAGCATTACCTGTACCACACCGGGGCACGCTGTGACACCCTGTGACCCCCGTGGGTGCCGAGGCTGCGGAGCTGCGGTGGCTCAGAGGAGCTGCACGAACGGTGGCAGCGCCTTTTCACCACGACCCCCCTGAACCAAGTGGCTGCACTCCTGCCACGTGTATATCACATGTATATCACATCCTGGCTCCCTGTGTGTGTGTCAGATCCTGGACAAGTAGCAGAGGTATATATGGGAACAGGGACAGCTTTCTGTCTGTAGGATTTTGCTTCCCAAATTCTGTCACTGCGAAGTGACTGGGGAGCAGCTCTATTGACTGAGGTGAAGGTATTGCTGTAGGAAATTCTGAGTAAGCTTGTGATGCTTACTCCAGCTCATGTACACATTTCAGAACCCCCTGCAAGCTGTGTAAAGGTCCTGCTAGGACAGAATTACAATAATCAAGCCTTCTGGCCCCAAGTGTGTATGTTGCTGTTGTTAAGTCACTGTATTAGCAAAAAGGGACAGCTTGTGTCTCTGAAATTTGCTGCCTTTCCAAAGCTGATTGCCAGCCACCAGCCAAAATCTGATAACCTTTCTGAGGAAGGAGCATAATCAAAAGTGTCATCAAGATACTTAATCTGATTCATTATCTCAGCACGCATCCCTTAAACAGCAGGGGCATGAAGGAAGGGAGCATCATCACAGCAATGACCTTGACCAATCCACTAGACTTCTGATTTCCCTGAATGAAATTATGCCAACAGCATGCATTACAGCAGTCAAGCTCAATTTGTTTTGTATCACTAGTCCAAGTTTATTAGGGTTGACTTGCAGTTCTAAAGGGCCGCATGCCCAGACATCTAGTTATAATATTATGCCAGGGACAAAGCTAAGTGGTATTAAACCAATGAGAGGCCTGAGTATGATGTATTGTCTCAGAGCTGTTTTTATGGAAAGACCTCTGGTTTTGTTTTCTGCTGGAGGTCAGCTAAGGAGGTTATATTTTTAATAATACTGCTAAATAGTCTACTTTTTGGGTGAATCAGTGAAAAAGGAGCCAATCCATCCAGCACAGTTCTGCAGGCCTTACAAGAATAACTGAGATTTGATAAGCTGAACAAATACCAAATTGCAAATAGGAACATTGTTGAACCTGTGGGTTGATGAATCATGATTGCGACTTGGATGACCAAAGCAAAAGGCCCTCCATTTCTTAATGTCTATGGGAAAGCATAAGGATGTTTTAATTCTCCAGCTACTGATTTGCTGGCAACCTTTGTATTCACAGTGTGTCCTGGGCTGGCACCTCTCAGTATTTTCAATGGAAAATACTGTGTGAGTGAAAATACTGAGTGATGGAAGTGGTGTGGTAGTGTTTCTAAGCAGTATTAAGCTGGAAAGGATGCTCAGAATAAGGAAGGACAGTGTCAATTCAAAATTATTTTAATGAATTGGAAAATTGCTCTGAAAAAAAAAACAAACCCAAAGGAAACCATGCACTGGATGAGCTTCAGTATTACGAAATACAGGATACCAGAGGAAGGCAGGTACAGAAAGTGATAAAACCCCACATTTGGAAACAACAGGCTAAGTAAGGATGAGAAGCACAGTAAAAAAATACTGGAAGTATTTTTGGAAGTCCTCACTTGGTGTGAGGAAGGCTGTGCTGGAATCCTTGATAAACTGCTAGGGAGGCATCAAAACGTAAGAAGTTCATTGAAAAAACATGAGTCTGGTAATGACAGAATAAACTTTTATTACTAAATATTGAAGAATTTGGAATTATTTAATCTACAACAAATGCCAAGGGGAACTGGTCTTCAAAGAGATGAAAAAGTTGCAGAACCAGGAGAAACTATTTTCTACATGCTGTACTGACAAGATAAGAAATTGTGAATTTAAACTGCTTCAAACTCCAAGTTAGACAAACTCCAATATTTTCTTATAGTAAATATAAGCACATGTGACTGTTCTGGGAGAAGATAATGAAGTCTAGTGTTTTGAAAACAGATGAGACAAAAGTCTATCATGAATGCTATGGGGATATCTGATTTTGAAGAAAGGGATTGGGGAAATGGAAAAACCTCTACTTCCTTTAAATTTCTCCCCTTCTTATTTCCCCTCATGAAAATGTGACCTTCTCAGGTAAGCACATATATTTTACCTTCCCTGTAAACTCAGCAGCTCATTGAGAGAGCAGACCATTGCTTCAATACTTTAAACTCAAGGAGACTACAAAGACTGACAATCAATTCTTTATATATTTATAGCCTCCAAGATGACTCACACTTGCCAAATTTAGCAGCTTTCACTGATGATCATAATCAGGGAAGGTGAGTCATGTTAGGGCATTCCTGTCATGCTCAGATGATGACATGCCTTTCAGGAGTATAACATTGCACATATGCTTGGCCTTCACTGTCTGAGTGAAACTTTAGGCTGTAATTCATAGCAGTCATAATTGTAACTGTTGGAAAGGAGCTTCTGTATGTTAAACCCAGAGCATTACAGAACAATCTACAGCTACAAATCTTTGATGTGTTTCTTCACATCAAACCCCAAAATCTAAACCCCTAATATCTTGAGATTCTCCTGTGGATGCCCATCCCCGGAGGTGTTCAAGGCTGGTTTAGATGGGGCATTGAGTAACCTGGCCTAGTGGAAGTGGCTTTGGAAATCAATGACTTCTAAGATCCCTTCCAACCCAAGCCTTTCTATGATGTTCAAGGGTGCTGGGATGTGAGTGCCTGTGTGGCAATGGCTGCATTTTGGGCTTAGGAGTTTGTAATGCTCCTCTGCTCATTGAGCAATCCATCCTCTGTAACATGTTATTCTACAAATTAAAACAACAATGCAACCAACCACAATGTCAGCTTTGTTAGTGAAGTGGCTTAGATGGAGAGAAGGGTCTCCTGTTCCAGGCCTATCTCCAGTCAGGGGCTTCTCTTGGGGTGTGACACACTGAGCTCCCTCTGCCTGAGGGAGCAGCTGAACTGAGGTATCCTGTTCTTACAGCCAGACTGGGAGTTTGCTATGTCCAGGTAGGCAGAAATTCCTTGTGATCCTGTCTTTAAAAGCAGAGTATAGCAGAAGGC
Source organism: Melozone crissalis (assembly GCF_028551555.1). Classification (NCBI taxonomy): domain Eukaryota; kingdom Metazoa; phylum Chordata; class Aves; order Passeriformes; family Passerellidae; genus Melozone; species Melozone crissalis. The sequence goes on along the minus strand of NW_026535791.1, from coordinate 50,586,045 downwards.
AATTTTTAGCAGTGAAGCTCAGCTTCATGCTGGCAGAAATGCAGTTTTCTTTGCAGTGCTGCCTGGCAATCCTGCTGCTCAGCTCCCTGGCTTCTGGGACATCCACAACTGTATGGATTCCAGGGTTCTCAGGTGTTTGTTACAGCATTTTCTGCCTAAAGTCAATGTCATCCTCAAGCTCTTGTCTTTAGGAAAATACTCTAAAATAAAGTTTGCTTATGGTTTAAGTATCTCACCTGAACGCATGCACTGTTACTTTGGGCACTGTCTCTTTTGAGCTTTGCTTCAAAGAAAAATATTTGCTAGTGGCTGGGTTTCTGCTGCTTCTGTGACTTTTGATGGATCAGGTTCAAGGATTCCTCTGATTTCTCTTTTAGCACTGCATGTAGTTTTTTTGAAGTTTCCAATGGGACTTCCAATGAAGTTTCCAAAGGCAGCAACAGAGTGGTTTTCTGTACAGTTGACAAGATTTAGGGCTGTGCTCTGCTTTAAGCAATCCCATTTCAATTTTGCCCCTGAAACACAAGAATTGTGGAAGTTAGGAGAACCAGGTGATGAACTGGGCCATTTAGCCCTTTTTCTTTTTGATTAAGCCCAGTTTTAAGCAATACCTCCTAGTAATCTTTTGTGGTGTGGACTGAGTTTAGGTTTTCTGTACTTAAAAGGAGCTAATGCAGTTTTCTTAGCCTTAGCAATCTCTAGATGATGCTAATCCACCCTTAAAGTGCAAGACAATTTCACTAAGGTATAGCTATGGAGTATTTTTGGTGTTCTGTGTAGCATATGTAGTCAGACCACAAACAGCAATGATTTTATTAGTAAAAACATGCACCTGGAAATTCCTGGTACAAAGGTTTTACCTCTGTGTTGGCATGTATTTCCAGAAAACATCACAGATACTGCATGCAAGTGATTTAGAAGGCATTTGCCACCTGGTTTACAATGAATCCAGGCTTTTTTGTTTTTTGTTTCCTCATTCCCTTCTGATGGATTGAAAGCAAGTTCATGATTTTGTGCACTCACCGTCACTGTCATTAAATTTTGACACTTTTTATTGGATTCATTTTGTATAGTGTAGATCCAAATGTTTGTGCCCTCATCTCTTTCCCTTTCAGATGGCAAGAGGTTTTAATGTGTTTTCAGGGTGAGGCGTGCCAGAACCTACCACTTAACAGATTGTCTTTTACATGCGAGGCATTCAATCATTTAATTAGGCAATAACACATTAAGCCATTAATGTGTGCCTTGGGTGTGCTGGGAGAAGCAAGACTAAAGGCAGAGTGACTTCAGTCACCTCAGCAGTGCTTTCATGCTTTGATAATGTGCATCCTGGAGTGGCCAGTTGCTGTCATAATATGGACTTTCTGTGTTTAGAAAAGCTTTTAAATTTTTTAAATGCTTTTCTTTTATGTTTTATTGACTACATTTCTCTTTTAGAAAAGTAGGTTATTGATGTTGGTCTGTTGAGATGACTGCATGACTCTAGTGACCCTGTCTCTTTCCTCGGTTATTAGAATACAATCCCAACAACTTTTTTGTCAGCTTTGTGTAATTATAGATGACTATAAGATGCCAGACTGAAAAATTTCTGATGAAAGCAGGGTCACAGTTTGGGGCCTCATTTTTCTCATTTTTTGTTGGTTCTGTTAATAATATATAAAAAACCACTATTAAACATATATTGAGATATGCTATTAATAAATGCACACAATCTCATTATGTATTAATAAAATTATGCTATTCACACTTGCACTTTTCAAATAGCTTAGCAGGTGTTTCAGTAGGTCTCACAACTGTATGAAGTAGGTAGGAATGCTGTAAACTGAGGTATACAGAAAATAAGGTACTGGTAAACACTGAACTTGTTAGCAGTATTTTGACTGTATGTGTTACTTTTCCAAGGCAACAGAGAAAAATGCACATAGGATAATTAGGAATAAAATATTGAGATTATATTTAAGCAGTGCAGTGATTCATGTCCAGCTAAAACCAGAAGGTGTAACTGCTCTGAACCCTGAGGAAAATGTAGTGTACCCTTGATTCTGTTTAAATCTGCTACTGCTTTTCCTTCCCCAAAGGATATATTCTCTATTTGCAGTAACTGCTTACGTTTTTGAAGACAGTTCATGGACTTTATTTTCTGTTTTCTCTCTTCTAGGGAAAGTTGTTACCTCAGGTTATGTTTTCTACACTTCTCTTCGTTCTTATTACCTCTCTGAACTCTCTCCATTTGGCTCCCATCTTTGTTGAAGTGCTGTGACCAAAACCAGACATCACACTCTTGCTGCTGCCTTAGCAGCGCTGAGTAGAGCTGAAGTCCCCGTCAGGCAAGGCAGAGTGGCTCACAAAGTACTTCAATCTGTATCAGCTGCCAGCAGTGTCAATAGGCCACTCCAACAGTCAAGACTCACTGAGATGCAAGAGAGTCCTTGTCATGTTCTCCCCTTCACCCCCACTCTTAGCAACACACCTACCACTATAGAGAAAAGCATTCCATACTCCTTGATTTCTAACTGTGGATTATTCACAGCACGCTGGAGTCAAGGCTTCAGTGATTATCTAGGGCTGACTCATTGTTGCCTTCTTTGGAAAGTGGAAACACATCAATTCTGTCATTCCCAAGTTTCCAACCGTGCTTCCCTCTCTTTGTAATGTCTGTGATTCTTGGAAAGCAATTGGTACATTGGTATATGGAGGAAGCTTAAGCAAAAGAATTCTCTGGGAATACCTATTCCAAGTGAGTCCTAAACTGCCCCAAACAAGAATCCTTCTCCTACAGTTCAGAGAAGCAAAGGGACTGATCTTTTTCCTCCCCTCCCCCCCCCCCCCCCCCCCCCAGCTTAGAATACCTTTCCAACTTTCAAGCAAAGAATTTGTCCTGGAGTTTAACAATGTTATAGTCCATTCCTCAGGGCATTTCTCAAACCAAATTCAAACTCCGTGTATATAGTAATTGTACTTTCTCTTCTCTATATTTGCATGTGATGGTTCCCGTTTCAAGTGGAGATGCTGAATGTACCCGGAAGGGCAACTTCAAAATGCCTCTGACTTTTAGCTGTTCCATGGACATGGGGCTCAGTTATACCATCCAGGTGGCTAGAGGTTTAGTGGAATATTTATGATGTTCAAATCTAAGAAATGTGTGGATATGACTGATTATAAGTAACTACAGCTCTTCTGAAAGTTCCTCTAAGGTCTCTAAGGTAGAAAGGCTCATAACTGTTTCTGTGTGGGGATTCTGGCAGTGCTTCTAACAGGAGGCAGAACTGAGAAACTTGTTTGCCTAAAATTTCCGTTTTCCTCAACATGACCTTGGAAGGTCAGCTGGCCCATGTTATGAATCTGGATGAGGAAGGATTCACCAGACCTAGTTCATGTTTGAAAGATGTATGCACAGGTGTTCTTAGTGACCTCCAATGGCTATCAGTTTTGGGGAGAAAGTATTTATGATTTCATAGCACTCAATTTACTGATACCATAGAATGGTTTGGGTTGAAAGGACCTTAAAGATCATCTTGTTCCCACCCCCCTGCCATGGACAGGGCTCTTCACCTTTCACTAGACCAGGTTGCTCAAAGCCTTATCCAACCTGGCCTTGAACACTTCCAAGAATAGGGCATCCACAACTTCTCTGGGAAAACGAGATGTAATCTAGAGTCTGGTACAAGAATCCCATTATTTTCATTGGTTAAAATTGTAAAACTTATCAATTTTTTTCTGGGGTTTCCTTTGCAGCATGAGAATCAATCAGACATGGCAACTGTAGAAAAGTATGCTGAAAACTCCAACTGGGAAGTGGACTAATAGCTGTTCCTTCAGGATGCTTACAAATTGTTTATTCTTTTACTTTATTTCAGGAGCAGAATGATGTTTCTATGAAAGTCTTAAATTCTTATAAGCTTGGTATGTTTGAAATGTACTTAAACACCTAGTTTGTGTATGATTTACAGTAAAATTATGAGTATTTTTTAAGCTATGTTCTTTCTCTGCTGAAAGATGTTCTGTATCTTGGCATGATGAGACACAGCCTGTTACAGAGTTTGGAGCTCACACCCGGGTTCACACCTCTTATTTGCTATGGCTGCATTACAAAAATGGCAAAGGGGGTAGTTACTGAGTCATGGAATGGAGTGACCTTAAAGATGGTTTAGTTCCAATCACCCTGATAGTAAGATTGTTCTTGTTATCTGACCTTTAGAGCTCCCTAAGATGCTGAACTTGCTTGGAGCCACCTAGTACTGTTTAGGCCAAGTATATTTTTTCATCTCATCATCTGTCATGGTTTTGGCTGGCATGCTGTAAATATTTTTTTTCTCAGGAGGTGTTACAGTGCTATGTTTTGGATTCAGTATGAGGGTAAAGATAACCCACTGATGTTTTGGTTGTTGCTGAGAAGCGCTTGCCCTAAGTCAGGGATTTTTCAGTGCCTCATGCTCTGCCAAGAAGCAGGTGCACAAGAATCTCTGAGAGAGCGTGGCCAGGGGGAGACCTGAACTGACCAGAAGGATATTCCATACCAGAGATTGCCATGCTCAGTGTTAAATGGAGCAGGGAGCAGGTTGAGAGCCGCTGATCACTGCTCAGGGATGGACATCAGTCAGTGGGTGGTGAGCAATTGTACTGTGCATCCCTTGTCTGTCTTGGGTTTTATTCCTCTCTGTCTTTTAATTACAATAGTTATTTTTGTTATAAAAATATCTCACTTTGCTTCAATTACCGAAACTGTTCCTATCTCAGCCCTCGAGGTTTCTTTTCCCCCCTCCATTCACCGTGCGGGGTGTGAGCGGTGTCTGGGGTGGGGCTGAGGCAGCAGCAGCTCCTGCCCCGGCTCCGGGCCATCCCCGCCGGCCCGGGCGTCCCTCCCGGCGCCACCAGATGTCGCCAGCATCCCTCTGGAAAAGCAGCCGGGATGCGGGATGCGGGATGGGGCAGCCCGGGGCCGTGCAGCGCTGCCGCCCGTGGCAGGACGGGAGGAACACCGGGATGTGCCGGGAATTCGGAACCCCCTGGCCCGGCTGGGACCGGGTGCGGCGGGATGGGGAGCTGGGGGCCGCTGGCTTCAGCGGGTTTCGCTCGTGCAAATCCACACCTGAGGACACGAGTGTGGCAAATTTTGAGTAAAATAATAATAATTTTGCTTACCATAACCCTGACCGATGCTGAGCCTGGGACTGCTGCAGCCAGGGTGGCACAGCGACACAAGATGAGAACAGAGAGCCCGGAGGGCCTTGGCCCCAAGGCAGTTTGTCCCTCAGGAGCCTCCAAGGCCAGGTCCTTTGTTAAATTGTTCCATCCTCCACCGAGGATCAAAATGCTCCCTGAGCATCAATATGCTATTTTAAAGGGTGATCTTTTGCTCCCTGTGCTTTTGTTCTGAAAGAGGATGGTCATGGACATGCAAGACCCACAGTCCTGTGTCTAAGTCAATGTTGTTCATCTCCCAGATCCCTGTAATTGTGTATTTCTTATTCTGGAATCAAACTCTGTATCCTCAAGCTCCAATTTATGGCTTTTTCTTCTCTAGTGCCTATTTCTCAGCTAGCTTTTTATCACACCTGATTCCTTTATACTGCTTTTATCACTACTTCTTAACTTTTTAAAATTTGATTTTTATTTTCCTTATCAGGGTTAGTCTGGAATTCTAGATAGGAGCCTTGCCTAGTTTTTTTCTTCTGATCTAAACTTTGGCACAGAGCTAGTGTTAGACCATTTTTCTTTAGCTGAGGGAGGATTTTTCTGTGTTTAATTCCAGATGCTCTTGCCCCAGTGTTTTTTATGTCAACTTTTTTCTCTTTAGAAAAATCTAGTTGCAGCAATGAGATGTAGAATGCAAATCAGAAGCAGTGTATTATTTTAAATTGTGCAATAGCAAAGAACAGCACTAAGCTCAACATTTTTAGTTGCTATAATATGCTTTTTTCCCCCTATGAATTCTTATTAAAAGCTAATATTTAAAAGTGTAAATGGGAGAAAAAATAGATCATGTTTGTTGCTTATCTTTTTCAATATGCAAAACTGGATGGGAACAGAGACAAATACAGATAATTAGATAAATGATTCATTATTGATGCATTAGGATATGACTTCTGCTTAAATAATTCCAGCTGGAATGATGACCGTCTCAGTCACATTGAAAGCAGGAAAAAATGCAGTGGATGAATATCTCACAGTTCTAATTTTGAGCTGATATAAGCCATCATCCCAAAGTGCATGTCACTTGAACTTGCTCTTCCTCTCCCCTCAAATGCAAGTGTTCACTGTCCTTTTTCTTAATGTGATTTCCTTGACATTAAAAGTTAATTCAAGAAAAAAAAAAATAAAAGAAGCAAAGGAAAAAACGGGGCTCGAAGGCATTGAGTTCTGGCAAGACTGTCTGTGGAAAGAATGTGTCTAATTCTGTTTTAGGGACCCCAGCTGTAACCTTTGGTCGCACCTGGATGCAGCCCAACCATGCACTGCCCTCCTGCAGCTGACAGCAGCTCTGTGCTGGGCTCAGTGTGCACAGAGTTCCTGGAGTCCCTGCCCACAGAGCATCCCCTGGGCTGGAGGATGCCTGAGCCATCTCCTTCTGCACCCTTCAGTCCTGGCAGGAGAGAGAGGTGTCTGGGGAAACCTATGGAGCTGCAGCAGGAGCTGCTGAATTTCTGGACAGCACCTTCTGCTGGCTGTATAAACAGCCCTATGGTGTGTATTTCCTGATCTCTGAATGCTTGAGGAGGCTGTTTGAATGTTTTTTTAACATGGGGCTTTTTCTGTTTTTTCTCCTTAATGGAGTGTTTATTATACACTCCTGCATCTATTGTGCCTTTAGTTCCACTGTGCTCTGGTGTGCAGTGCCTGTTTACTTGTCTTTGTTTGAAATAGTATATAAATAAATGAGGCAACGTGCACTGTCAAACAGCAGTGCTCTATGGTTTGCAGTCCTTGCAAATTGTGCCAAATCCCATTATTGAGCTAGAAACCTATAGCTGCTCCTTTGTCTCCTTTCTGTTGCACAACCAGGAACCTGTTCAGTGATACTGCTGGATGTCAGAGATGTGGAAGATGTTCAAGGCCAGAGGGTGCTGAGCTTGATATTCACTCCTGAGTGTTGCAGAGATAACATGTCAAAAAGCATTTCATGGTGGGGGGAAATGCCTTGTTCTTTGAAACAGAATGTTTGATGGGACAGGTTGGTTTGAGAGAAGTTATTTAGAAGAGAAACTGGTGTGAGAAGCGCCTACAGGCTTCAGGGTTTCAGTGTTCAAAATGCAGAGCTCCAATAGACAAGTGTTACAAAGTTTTTGGTTACTGCTCTGTGGTGCTGGAAGTCTTTCAGGCTCAGCTGAGCCCACCCTCAGGAGACAGCAGGGAAACAATGAGACTGTCACCATCAGCCTTTAGACAGGCTCAGAACTCCTGAGCCTCCTGGGAATGCTTACCTCCAGGGTGGCTGAATCAGCGCAGGTTGGCTGTGTAGCTGGACTGGATTTCTTAGATTACATGTCCAGTTGATAAAACAAAGTCAGGGCAATAAGGAGGCCTGAGGCTAAAATGAAAATGTTGCTTTACCATCCTGAACTGAAAATGCCCTTATTGCAATACAGACTTGAAGTAATGATGGTCTGCAAGCACCTCATCCTCTCACCGTGCTAGGCTCCCTCCTCCTGCAGTGTCTCTCTCCTGCCCATGCTCTGCAAAAAAATCTGTTCAGCAGGTTCATTCAGCCCTGCTGGGTTGAGTTGGATTTATTCTGTGGTTAGGGAGACTTGAATCTCAGAAATGTGGGCTGTAGTTGTCCCAAAAGGTCTCCTATTCAATGACACCACTGAAAAGATATCTTCTTATGATAAGCTGAAATAAACCATAATGAGCCAAGAGCTACTTTCATGTTATCTGTATTTCTGAAGAAAACTCAAAGAAAATACGTCATCAAACACCTTCATAATAGGGCATCACACAGTCATTGTCTGTGAATGTGTTAATATTATAAATCATCAATGGAAAGCAAACAGCAGTGCATTGTCCATCTTCATTTTCTGTCTTCTGGAGCTCTAAGAGAATTAAATAAACATTTATTAAATGCTCCTATGAGAAAATTATTCCAAAAAGTTGGGTGGCTTGTCCAACAGAAGCAGGATGGATATAACAGGGCAAAAATGGCCTTGTGTGTCCTGCACTGTGTCTTAAAACCAGAATGAATTGTACCAGCTATTTCAAAACCTTGAAATAACTTAGACTCTATTCAGAATATTTATATTCTTTGTCCACTGCATTCTCCAAAGAAGCAGCTTAATTTCAAATATAATTTCAGATTGTAAATAGTGGCATGAGATGATGAAAATGCAGGTTTTTCCCCTAAATAAATGGTTCAATGAAATATGCTCTAAGGACTCTGAGTTGCTTGAAGAGTTACTGGGCTCTGCCTTGATCTGCAGCAGCTGCTGTAGTTAAACATGCTGTATCATGATTTCTGGGATGTTAGCAATGGGGATAAAGCCAGGCAAGTGATAACAGAAGTATCTGTAAATAAAAACAGACTGGTGGAGGTAGGATCACTGCAAACAGAAGCAATGCATGCTGTTCAGCTGAGCAAATATCTGTCACACAATGCAGCTGACACGAGACTGGCCATAATTAATGGGATTAATAAGGTAATCCAACTGTTAAAATGTAAAATGGTTAATTCCTGTGACATCTGAATTTGGTTTAACCTGTGAATAGCAGTTAATTTTAGAAAAAACCCTTCCAGAGCAGTGCAGACTATTTAGAGTAACTCACCAAAACAAGCATTTACTAGTAAATAAAAATAAACAAAAGCAATATTAATTTTCTTTATGCTTCCCCAGTGTCAATATTAAACATGTTCTATTGTTCTGACATCTGGGCCATTAAATAGATAAAGATAATAGGGACTGGAAAAATGGCCAGCCAAGCTACCCATGAAGTTGGGGTATTATGAAATACTGATTGCAACTATGATGCCTGAATTTGAATTTGTAATCAAGCCTCTGGAGGTAAAAAAAAAGGAAAAAAATCCAACCCAACAGTGACAAAAACCATTCCCCTCAAAAAACCCTTATTTCTCCAGAAACTCAGGCAAAACCCGACATAACTGCATAAGCAAGGAGGAATTTGTGCATGCAGCTCTGTGTTCCTCAATATCAGCTTTTGAGCATAGCAAGGGTATGTGTTTGTTTAGTAAAGTAAGCCAAGTCAAACTAACATTTGGCTTGGCTGTCACATGAGGTCAGTTCACTTTTGCTGCCCTGGAAGTGTGTGGGATGAGCAGGGCAGCAATCAGCAATGGGGTGGAGAGCTGTGCACATGCATTTCCCACACAGGACAGAGTGGATTTCTGCAGGGTGTAAATGCTCTTCTGGCAATGAGGCTGCTTGGTTACTTTCTCTCTCTTTACTTCAAGGTCTCTAAAGAATGCACTAATTTATCCTTATGACCTGTTTTATGATTTTACCACCTATCTTTTCTTTCATTCCTCTACATGTATATGTGTGAACATTTCCTTGATACAATGTTACAAGTGCTTTTAATTCTCTTTGTATGGAGTCCTCCAAAACTCACAACACTAATGCTCAAGGGCACAAGCTTGATAACAGCAAAAGGTTACATCACTTTTGAATTTTTTTGGTCATTTCAATCAGTTTCCCAGATAACTTATATTCTCTGGATGTACCTGAACTCAAAGTAATCATATAGATTAACTTTATAAAACATACAAAGTCTCTTTGCTTCCATGCATGGAGTTTTCCAATCATTCTTTATTGTGTGGGGGACCACACACTGGAACAGGTTGTCCAGAGAGGCTGTGGAGTCTCCCTCACTGGAGATACTCAAGAGCTGTCTGGACACCATCCTGTGCCCTGTGCTCTGGGACGACCCTTCTTGGACAGGGAGGTTGGACCAGGTGTCCCCCTGTGGTGCCTTCCCATCTGACCCATTCTGATTCTGTGAAAGACTGGAGCCCCAAGAGGGCTTCTGAGTCATATACCTACAAATAGGATCTTTTGCAGACACATGTAGAGGTAGGTCAGCAATTCCACACAGAATACCATGTATGATGGCTGTCATTTTAGCTTTTCCCAAGTGTAAAATCTAAGAATTAAGTCTCAGTGCACCGGTTTCCTGCTGTCAATGTTATGTCCACAATAAACACCTTGGTGAAGAAATGAGGGTGACATTTAAACTGCTTATTTACACATATTTGTGTGTGGTATGCAGAAGCATGAGTTTGCAGTGAATCAGCTGCTCTGTGCTAGCTCCCATGGTGCTGCTGATGAGGGCCGTACATCCCTACTCCACTTGCAGAAGTGGGGCTTTGAGGGGACAGCAGCAGAGACAAACCCTAAGAAGGACTGGAAAAAGGAATACACACTCAAAAAGAATGCACCTTCACAGTCCATTGGTGCTGCCAGAATGCCTTTTGCGCCTGTCAGAGTGGAGGCTCCCTGCCTGCTCAGGACTCACTGTTAATCCTCAGCTCTCACTGAAGGGCTGGGGCTGCTGTGCAGGAGTCCCTGGTTCCCACTGCTGGAGCTGTACCAGGCCCCATGCAGCCTGGAGGAAGGGGTTTTGGTTTCTGGATGAAAGTGCAGTTGATTCAAACCTGTTTTGACAAAGCAAAGTGTGTTTGTTGTGAAAGCAGTTCCAAAGTGTAATGACAGAGCAGTTAGGTTGATAGTGGCGCCAGTGCAACAGACTTGCTTGATCTGACTTGGTCCAAGAGCCCAACGCACCCACTGAACAAACCAGAGGAGAACTATCCCCAACCTTCCCCTTTTATCATTTCGGGACTTAGTACATTCTGCTGCCTTATCTCTTCTAAAACCAGTGAGCGCCAATTTAGCTTGAAGTGGACCTTTCTTCCCTACCTGTCTGCGATGGTATTACCTATGGCAAAGTCTAATTTTCTGCTTGTTTCTAAGTTAAGGGATATAGATTATTGTCTCAGTTCCCTGCATTTTCAATATGTACATTCGATTTAATGTGTAAAATAATGACCTACTTAGCTCTTAGTTGTTCTTATTTTTTATTTTGCTGGCTTCTCCAAACTTCAGTGCTGTTTTTGCACGAATGGTTAATTATTCAATTCTGCCTTTAAAAGCTAGTCTTGCAGTACAGACAAAAATATATTCTCAGATGCCACAGGTATGGCTCATTTTATGCAAAATGTCTGTTGTGCTTCTTGTGTGCCCCTCCTTGCACAACCTGGTGCTGCCTTCACTGTGAGGAGGGGAGAGCTGGGCACCTCCTTGTTGTGACTCTTCCCTATCAGGACTCAGGCTGGCAGCAGGGGATGGCTGAATGTCACTGGGAAAGCTGAGGTGCTCCTGAAGACAAGCAGTTAGCTCATGGTGAAGGAGCTCATGGCACAATCTGGGTGTTGGTGCATCAATTCACCACTAAACAAGAGACTGAGTTGTCTGGAGGAGAGGGCTGAAGAAGCTGCTTTTGCCAGAGAAAGGGAGCTTTGGCTAGGGACTGGTGGAACTTGTGATTGAGGTCTGAGAGCCTCAGCCAGGTAATTAGGTGCTGAAAGCAGACTATGATTGCAGGCTGAGCAGTATGCATACCCACCTGCTGTTACACTGATGTGAGCTGCCACCCCACTGAGGGATGAACATGTGCATTGTATCATCCTGTTTTGAAAAGATGTTAACAGGGCTGTACCTGCTTTGATTTGTTCTATTGTCTTGAATGTTACAAAATTAGGAGTGCTTTACCTTTTGTATCAGTTATTTACCAGATGTTTGCTCCTTGGGTGAACAACAGGACCTTTTGTTTGCTTACTTCCTTTGTTGATGGTCTGCTTTGCACCTATGACAATATAGGGCTAACAGGTAGAAGAGAAACTGGAATGTAGGCAGCTGGAAAAGTTGTCATCCTCACCAAGTACCTGGGCCATAAATGACTGCAAACAATCATGGTGAATACTCAGCTGTTCAGAAGTGTCAGCACGAGTTGACTCTCAGTCAGTGACACTGAGCTAACCACTGGTGGTAAGATAATGCTCTCCTGGCCTTCTCTTCAGGAAGAGCTGTAGTGGTACCTCGGGGCAAAAAACACAGAGGACACAACTGTGAGGTAATTGGACAGAAGTTTGCCCCTCCATGCCATAGTGTTACAGATTCTTATTTGTAACAAACATGAATTCAGACTGATGTGATGGCTGAAAGGTATCAAAAGAGGATAATTATATTTTTATACAGAGTTGTGCTTTTCATTCTCTGGCCTGGAAATTTTCAAGAGAGAGGGAAAAATGGTCTAAGAAAAAGATGTGACTGATATGGAAGAGGACACTTCAGGAAATAGGTGGACCTCAGGTCTGTAAGCTTACCTACTATAGTCTGAAGAAGCACAAGTGTCAAGTAATGAAATTTAATGAGAGGTCTGGCCAAACAAAGGCAGGGTCAGAGTACTTTGCCTGTGGCTGGCACCACCCTGACAACTTGTTTGAGTATATCCAGTTCAGTACTTTATGTAAAAAAAATCAGTAGGCTTGTGCCATTATTTTTTTGCAACTGTTTTTTCATTAAAACTTTAAAAAATACTCTAAGAGTGTTTTTCAGGATTGTCATTTGAAACCTTGTACTGATGTGTCTACTGTAAATCTCTATTAAATTATGGTTGTTCATCTTTTAAAGACAAGGCAAACAAAGAAGTGGAGGAGAGAGAGTCAGAGACTAAAATAGGATGATAAATTCATCCCTGTTTTACTTATCATTCTTAATTTTTCATTCAAGTTTGATGTTCACAGAATGTACTTCCCCTATACTTTGCTCTTTCTTTTGATTAACCTGTCAGCATAATGGTGCTCTTCATTAGACATAAGCATACATAAATATTTAATTTGATAGAGAAGACCAGTGCAGTTGCCTGCATTGTCCTGCACTGAAACAAGTCAAAAGATATCTCTGTGGGAAAACGTAGAGAGAGTGGAAGCAGCACTGCTGAAAGCAGTGTCCACACACCTTCTGGTAACAAAGAACTTATTCCAGGTAGTGAGCACAAGGACTAGTAAACAGTTTGTTCCTGGATGTCTTCTGAAATGTTGAAAGGATTTGCTGGTTTTATGAAATCCTTCTACACAGGTAAAGCTCTGTCTGTTTCTCACCTGTACCTGAGATGCTTTGGTGACACAATAAGCACGTTTGTGAAGTGATATGTGTGTATGGAGAGAGATGTGCCACTGTCCCTGACAGAAAATATATGCAGGTGGCATTTTTTTCTTAAATGTTTGCTTTTGATGTCTGCTCTTGTTTATTCTTCCATCAGCCACTGTTTTCTAGCCTTTTTTCAACCTCCAAGAGCACTATCTGCCCTGAAACAGGGAACTAATTGTAAACTAATTGCAAACTCCTTATTCCCTCCTCCTTCCTTCATTAAATCTGTTTACACACATCAGACAGGAAAATAAGGAGATAGTTTTTCTGTAGCTTTGAACTTCTGCAGCTACTATTGGACATTTGGATGTTTGTGCACTCAGCACCTCAGAAAATCCTATTTCAGGTGTTTAAAGTAATCTTTTATTGCTGAGTTGCTTCAAGCTGTGTGTAAGCAGATAAACTGAGTGCATATTTTCCAGTGACACTAGGAATTAGTAGGTTTAAATACAGTAGGTTTAAATTTCCATAGCAAGGAAGTAAAATTCAAACATTTTAGATCCTACATGTGTGAGCTTTGAAAAGCTGTAAATGTAAAACATAGATAAGTATAGCAAATCTGTCATGAAAAGAGTCTGTACTATACCTTAGTGTTCCATGAAACACATCAAACAGTTTCTTGCACTGGTACTTTAACATCGGGACTTAACTCTAGTAAATACTCTGCTTTACTAGAAATCAGCTGTTGATTTAATAATTGTGTGGTGACCTGCTGCCTGCAGATAGGCCATTTCCCTTGGCACTGAGAAATGCAGACAGCCCATTGCTTTGAATTGTCCTTCCTGTGATGTCCATGCCACACTACCTGAGGATCCCCAGCTGCCTCACAGCCTGTAATGCAGCTGTGGAGTAGCCAGTGAATAAGTCATGTTACCCCTGTTTTAGAGGTGAGGTGGGTATGGGAGACAAGGGTGCCTTAAAGGACATTTTATTTTATTTTTCAGTGAGATTCCATTTAGGTTGTTTGAATATTTTTCTTCCCCTCTGAATTTCTTGAATGTGATTATTTTTAAATATTCTTTGATCATGCTGCCTTAATGTTGTTTATCTCACAGAGTGTAGCCCTTTGTCTCACAAAAGCAGGTTCACTCCCTCCCTGCCCTGACACATGCTGCTGAACCCAGCTGATTTCTTGCTGTGCAGCAGATCTGTTCCTGGTTTTATGAGTGGAAGGGCTGTTTGCTGTGTGGAGTCCAGCAGGGCTAATAGCATATTTTTTTCCCTTGAGCTATTATCCCATTTGATTACTACCTGCCTTTTTTTACTATTTTGCAGGCTATTTACATGGTCAGCTGGTAAGTGATAGGTAAGCTTGCTACTAATTGAATTCCTTTTTTAGGAGTGCAATTTGGGATGGACAGACCCCATATAAGGCAACAAAAATTATTTCCCAGGAATATGTAGGTTCTGATTGACATGAGTTATCAGGTTGAACAGCAAACTCCATGTGCTGTGCAACTTCATACAGAATGTTCCCCTCAAAGAAGCAGCGCTGTTCTTTATGGCAGAAGGTTCTGGAAAGATGATCCAGCCTTGAATAGGGAAGGTACAGCTGAGGTTGTATATTCACTCAGCTGCTCGTCTGTGTCAAAGAGCTCAGTTTCCAGGAGCAGACAGCTATAATTTTCACTCTTGACACTTACAATCAAAACCTCTTTACACATTTTTTCCAAGCTCACAATCAGCTATGTTTGGTCCCCATTGCTTCCACAGAAAATTTGGGGTAGGAGAGGTACTGATGATAGGCTTTCAAAAAAAAAAAAAAGGTTAAAAAATGGTTAATCATTATCCAGCCACCAGCATTAGAAGCAAACTTTGGAAGCTTCTGATAAAGATTTATCTGGCCCCACATTCCCACTGCTGAGTAGGAAGCTTCCTCCACTCATTCAGAGCATGGTCGGCAGTGCTTCAGTGCTTTATATTGTTTGATAAATTGTTTCAGTTTTCCTTAGTAAAATTACTCACTTTGGACCAGGCAATTTTCACAGGTTGATACATCTTGTTTTTTATGTTTATTCTGTATTTTCAGGGTGCCCATTTAGACCTCAAACTGTCCTAATCCTTGTATTCAAAGCTGGAACTTTGAAACATCCAGGGTTACTCCAAGTGCTTTCTCACAAACCTTTCATCGATGAGGATAATAACACTGAAGAGTTCCTTGGAGGGTGAAATAAGCATTATGAGTGGAGGACTTTTGCTCTAGGAGTCTGACCAATGTTTGCTTGGCCCATGTCCTGTCTACTGACCAACCCAAGGTCAATCTCTTTGCTCATCTTGCCCTCTGCGTTGAGCTGTTGACTAGTGAAAAGTAGAAGAAATCTACTTTAATAATTGAAGAAGCTCATGGGAAGAAATGGATAGAAAGAAAAAGAATAAAAGGAAAATAAAAATAGAAAGAAAAGAGAAAAATTCTGATGGGAGAAGCTCATGGTTGGGCAAATTTAATTTAATTTAATTTCATTTCATTTCATTTCATTTTCCCATAAGAAGCATCTCTGATAATATAACACCAAACTAAGAAGCTTGACACCTTCTTTAGTTTGAAAATTTCTTCTTGATATCTAAGCAGCAAATAATAACATCTAGATGCTATTTTCGTTGTATTGGTATAAGTAATGTTTTAAATCTAATTAACAAAATGAATGCATCAGGAAAATGAGAAAGAGAATATGGAGTTGCCATGTTCCTTTTTGGATTGAGACTTATTCTTTCCAACATGTCCCATGTGTAACTATGTTGGCCAAGAGAAGAGAAATGGTATGAAACACTGGTTCTTTTCACATCAGTGTTTTGCCATGAGTTTTAATGGTAGAAGATTTCTCTTCCCAGTCCCAGGTTTACTGCCTCTCCCAATATATCTTTGTGTCGTGTTCTAGTATGAGATATTGTTCTCTGAGGTAATTCACCATAATTCTAAGTGTTAGAATCTCCAAAGCTTGTTCCTCTGAACTTACAACTGTTTCTACTTGGTTAGCTTCTTGTATCACTGAGAATTGTGCACCAGTGCTGACAATGCTTCTGTTTTTAAGCCTTGATTAGTGGTGATGTAATTAACAACGGTGACAGACACAGCTCTGTGATTAGTCACAGAGTTATCAGTCCTTGCAGTGGATGAGGTAGCCTGCACCTCAGAACTGGTGTTTCAGGCTCTCTTTAAATTCAGGAAGGCATCTTCAGAAATGCATTATTCAAATAATATTTCAAAAATTGTTCTTGTGATCTAACCACTTTCTTAGCAAAACAAAGGGAAAAAAGGTGTAAAAGACAACCTAACCATCATAATTTTGTCTTTTCAAAAAGGAGGGAAAGAAAGTGGAAGTTTCTTTCCAAGTTAGTGATCAAATCAGATTCTTGGTGTAAATGCACAATTTGTGAAAGCATGATTTATGAGCTATAATTATGAATGAAATAAAGATAGAACATAGCTACATAATGACCTTATCCAGCATCCCTGAGACCAGAAGGAAACAATTAAGTATTGTTGCATTATTATGAGTTGAAAAGGAAGCACTGTTAGTAGTAGAATTGGAAAGGCTACCTTAAAACAGCTGCAATTAGCTGTTGCAATGAACTTGCTGGACAATTTTCTGTCCTTATCTTTTAATTGTTCTTTCAACCCTTCCATCCTTTTCTTTTTGCATTGAGAGAAACAATGCAAGACATTTACTTTCAGGATTTTGAAGAGAGCTATTATTCATTTATCCTTAAAGAAAGTGTCAGTACTTTGCACAATGAGCTCTTGCTCATTTGCAGAAAAATTTTAGTCCTGTTGAACTGTGAAACTTATCACTGTTTTATGTATTAAAAAAACCCAAATAGATCTTATTTTAATCCTCAGATAAACAGAAATAAACATTTTAGTCCTTGCTAAAACATAAATAGCACTGAAAGATATTGATATTGGAGAGACAGTCCTCCTATTAGTATTCAAATAAATCATCTAGCCTTTGGGAGTTCCTGTATGAGAGGTCTTTGTACATTCAGTTTGGGTAATCTCTCTTGTAAATCAGAACTCATTTTTGGGTCTTGCTGAGGCTGAATCTTGTGTTGTGGTCAACAGGAAATCCCTCTCTATGGGATCAAGGTATGGCTGAGAATTACATAAAAGCTCTGTTTGTGTACAAATAAATACTTCATGGGAGTTTAAAACTATGTTAAATTTTTTTCACCTTGCCCTTGCTTCTTTGGCTCAGATTTCTGCTAGTCACTACCCCAGCTGCCTCATGCCTTGCTATCTTGTACTCCCCTTGCAGTTCTTTTGCCCAATGGTGGCAAAAGGGTTCAGAATTAATTCATCTTGTTTGAGGTCTCCAGGCCTTACTGCTGATGCTCTGCATACTGGCTTCTCTTCAGATAGTGTTAATCTAGGACTGCAGCATTCTATTTCTGAGTGAGGGAAAGAAAACTCAAATTGATGGTCAATTCTCTCTTGTATTTTTCAGAATAACTGCATTATTATTCTCTGCCTCTTGAAACCTGGCTGCTTTTTCAGTATGACAGCAGGTCTAGGATTCAATTTTAGCTTGCTTGCTTTAATAATTGAGCAATTCTCAGGGTAGTTTTCTTTTTACCAGAGAGTTGCTGCAAGTTGCTGCAGAGCTTCTGCTCCTGAAAGAGGCAGCTTTGACCATGAAAGATGCAAGAGATAGCAGGAGATGAGTGGGCTTCAGAGAAAGACCACATTGTCCAAATTTGGCAAGGGTTACCTTTGATCCTGGTATGAATCCTCTGCTATTGGAATGAAGTAAAAAGTTTCCACCTGTCCTGATTTTCTAGTTAGAAAAATGGGGATGAATTTTTATTGGACTTCTCATTTTAAGACTCTTGGAAAGTTATAATTCAAGGAACATGAAGTGTTTTGAAATGGAAATCCCCAGACCTCCAGGCCAGCTCATCAATTTTTAAATAAGCCATTATAGAAGGTCCTAGAATAACTTAGAGCAAACAAATTTTAAATTCCCCAAAATTTTCTTCCCAAGTAAAACATAAGAGGTGTTATATGAATGGAGAATATATGAAGGACAATATTTTGGACATATTTTACATCTGTACCCACAGGCCACTGTTAGTCTATCTGTCTTTGGATGAGCATTTTGAGGAAAAAAATTAATAAGATCATTTGGGTTGCTTTGTGATCATTCATTCAGGGGTCAACCAAACCATAAAAATCATAAAAAGCACATAAGAAAAATTATTTGAGAAAATCACACACTTAGGGCAATTGTCTGTTAGAGTGAACAGACTTCCCCTTCCTGCTGTCAAATAAAAATACTGGATGTAGCAGATGGATCTGTGGGTTTCCTGAGAAGCACTAGATCAAGGTAGAGAGAAGCTGAGGGCAGCAGAGGGTTCCACTTAGAAGTGCCCTGAACAAAGGGAAAGCTGGGGACATGATGGATGGTGAGAACAGGGAAAGAGCAGTCATGAGAGAGGGGACGTCAAAATTTGGGCAAGGGAAGAGTTTGCTGTATACTTGGTCATCAAGCAATGAGTGTTACTGGAATGTGTTTGCTGGAAGGTACAAGCAGGAGGAAGCAAAGCTGTACACGCTGCTCGTGCAGTTATTTACAGATGGGTTATGGGCAGTCACAGGACAGTACCACACTTGCAGAATAGGCTGCATATGAGATGCATTTTTTGTTTCCTCTAGAGTGCAGACCTGAAATAAGAAGTTTGATTGTCTTCTGATTAAATAAAGTTCTGAGGCTTGAACACTGGAGTGTCAGCACTCCCTCCCTTTCATTTCCCTGGGATGTGAACATGAGGCTCCAAGCATACATGCTGCCTCCCTGAAAGCTAATTTTGGAGGGAGAAAGGAGAGCATGATATATGGGTCTGTGATTAAAGGTGCCCCCAAATGTTTTATTATTAAATAAACTTATATTCAAGTAAAGAGACAGAGGAAATAGGTAAAGCAACAGTAAGTTTGGTCACACAGAGCTCTGCAGACTTCCTTATCCTTTTAGTCTGTGTGCAGCCCACTGAGTCTGGATCTTGAACTCTTCCCTTGTGGAAGAAGTGACTGCACTGTGTCTTCCTGTTTGTGTCCTTTGACCATCAGTCCTTCTGAAATATCTGTTGCCCAAGCAGAGACTGAGAAAGGATTTTAGGCATGTAATGCCACATAGTCAGACAGGAGCAGGTAAATTAAGGTATGTGTGACATGTTTGGTCTCCCTTGTTTACCTATATTTATCACCCAGTGTTCATCTAAAATTGCTATGACTGAAACCAAGCCAAGAATACTCTGAAAGACAGAAGTGTCTGTATTTCATAATTACATAATGAAAAGAGCCTCACTTCCCAGAATTTAAAAGTATTTCTTACTGATCTGCCTTCTTCTCAGCACCAGATATCAATTGCAAACACATTTTATCAGACTGCAAACTTTTTGGAAATACATCTTTTACTGAGTTAGTTTATACAGTGTGCTCAGTTGCCACTGAAGCTCACTGGTACTGTGATGCTCTCCTTAAAGAACAACACTATGTATTTCTTATGTTGAAGTGAGTGAAAGTGCACTTATACACATCTGCAAAAGGTCATGATCTGAATGATGTGAGCACTGGAGACATCTCTTAATCTTTGGCTTTGTGTCCTTATCACTTTCTAATCCCTTCTTCAAAAAGTACATTAGTTTAATACCAGGTAGTTACTGTATCCAACAGGTTATGTTTTCTTTCTTAAGAAAAATTTAGTTTGTTTGGTTTTGGTTCTGATTTGTGTTGTTTTGGTTTTTTTTAAATTTTTTTTTTTTAACATGGCAGAGAAAACTGTGCAGAACAAAAGGGCACACTTTGTTGCATCAAAGCAGTCTCCATTTTTGCCACTAGCAAGGTGGCTGCAACTATGCTGAAGCATGCCATAAGAAAAAGCAAAGGAAAATCTCATCAGTGACAGCTGTACAGGGATGATTTTTCACTCATTGGAGAGACTGTCATAACTCACAGTCCTAAGAGAGTGCCTGTTTCTCACTGTCACTGGTGAGATAAGCTATATTTAATGCTGCAACATCAAAGCTGCCAATTTTACATTTGCATTGAGTGCTACAGTTATGAATTAAATGCACTGCCTGCCTGGTTTTGGTTTGTGCAGAGTAAAGTGATGTAATTACATTAGAAGGAAAAAAGGGCCCACTCCAAAGAAAAGTTTCACAGTGTGGGGTTTGGCATTTTAGGAACACTAGACAGGTATGGGTTTAAATTATGTGATTTTATATGTTATAAGCAATGCTACACTAAAATATATGCATGAGTGTATTGAAGTCAGTCTTTTTCTGCAGATTACAATAGAGCATCGTTGGATAGCTCAGTTCTAAATGTAAAAGAAAAGCAACAACTGTAACTAGTTTGTTGTAACTACATCTGCTGTAACTAGTTTTGAAAAAAGGAATTTTTGTTATTGGTGATAAAAATGAAATATATATTTGTGACTGTAAGCAGTGGTGGGGCATGATTAGCATTAGAAGATCCTGGTTGATTATCTGTTTGTTTAAATGAGGAAAAATGCATCAAGTTCCTTTCAGGTTGTGGACTGTATAACAAAGTACCGATCAGGATTAAGCATCACTTCTTATTTTCTTTAAAGGACTAGTGAAGTAATTGAAAAGCACTGGATAGAGTCTGTTGTACTAAGACAGCATAAATCTAAAGTACGGGAGACAAACATACAATGGTTACACTTTTTCACTATCCATGTGTCCTATGTCTGAACTATTTATTAACTGAAATGTGAATGGGCAATGAAGGGCCAATTTATATGTTACACCAAGAGATGTATTATAACTGCCTTAGACATTGATTTCCTTCCTTTGCCTATTCTTGATTGGGATATACACACATAGAACAGCAATAATGTGGGGTTTCCTTATCAGATCTTGGATATTTCCCCAGACTGTCTGCAACCATTAACCTTGCATATTATCTGACTTTAGTGATTAGTACAAGCCACATAAAACCGTATTGATGGCCTGCCCTGGGTTAGAATGGTGAGCTGAATTATTGGAGGTTAGATTTTGCTGACTTTGTGATACAAATGATAGTATTATGCTAGTCCTGTGAAATTGCTAATTTGTCATTTCTTTCATGGTGTAGTCAATGATGTGTTACTAATGAATGAGCCACATAATTGTGTGATACTGAGCTGCAGCTTCTCGCCTTCTCCGTCTGTGTTAAGAGGAAGCGAATGTCAAGTCTCTCTTTGTTCACTCACTAGTTCCTCTTGCATTTCTGTGCCCTGCTGCTAGATGATCAGAAACTGTTTCTACTTAAAGTTCAGGGTATTGCAGTTCTGTTCATAAGCCTGATTTTGTTTGGTTGTGCCCTTTACTTTTATGAGATGCTTTTGGTAGGATTCTGTCCCTCCGTTATTCGTGCAGCTCAGCAGTGAGAGGGGCGCTGCATCTGCAGTGAACTCCAACCAATGAAGTCCTGAAACCCTCCAGGATCTTATGCTTGCTGCCATTCTGAGATACCCACAAGAAGTTCTTTTTCAGTGTACATCTCTGAGACCATCCAGCAAAGTGTACCTCCAAAAGGACTTGGAAGATAAACTGAAGTGGGTGAATTGGGTCAGTGTTTCAAACTTTTTTTTTTTTTTGTCTACTGTTCTCTTTTTCATTAAGTACAAGGAGACCTAACTGAACCAGATTAACACATTGTAGTGCTCAAGGAAAATTCTTCTCGTCCTTATGATTAATTTGGTTTCCCTGTCTTTTTTTTTGTTCCCTTCTTCTTATTCTCTAAAATTTTATTACAAAGAAAAATGAGGATCAGGGGACGAAGGGGAAAATAAGAAAAAAAGCCCCACAAAATAAAGGGGACTAAGTATTTTGTTTTAATTGATAAAACGAGGTTCATAAATACAATTCCAGCTTGTGTTATTAAATGCTTTTTAATGCTTACAAAGTCATATAATGTTTTGTTTTGGAAAGGACATTAAAAATTTTCTAGGTCCAAGGCATTGATGAACAACTGTACAGATATCTCTTTTCTTTCCAACTGGCATCAAAAAGCAGTTGGGTCAGACCTTTAGTTTACTTGTGCAATGGTGGACATCCCTAGTAGCCTGAAGTGGGGCACGTTCTCCTGCAGTGAGGGCTGTGGGGCCCAGCAGCAGCTCTGGCACTGCTGCCCTCAGGAGCGTTATGACAGTCCCATGCCATGTGGTGTTGTAACTTAAGTTCTGGCTTCAGAAAACAAAGTAAATATTGGAGAGTGTCAGTCTGCATTAAAATAAGACAGAAAGATGGATACAGAAAAGGGAATAGTATTTATTGTGAGAAAAGGAAGAAAACGAATCATGTTTGGTGAAGGAATTTGAAAAACAGACCCAACTGGATTTTGAAGTCTTTGAAACCCAGAAAGAGTGTGCAGTCGAGATAGAGCCAAGAGTGGGTTTACATTATTATAATTTTTTAAAAATTCAGCTTATGCTATTTAGCTGCTTGTTGTAGGCTGTGTTGATGAATTTAACAGATTTGAAGTTCTAGAATCTACTTTAGTGCTTCATGGTTTGGTCTGATGTTAGTCTGTTATCACTGAGTTCAAAACAATGGACCCCTCCCCTAGCTGGTCTGAGAATTTTAATCTTCAGAAAATAACTTTGGAAATCAGGTTTTTAGCCTCCTTAATGTAAAATGGAATTATCAACATTTGTTAATGTCTGAAAAGTGTTTTTTTGTTTTAAATAAGAATGACTCAAGTGTCCAGCTGTTAGTGAATAGTGCAACAAAAGTATTCTGCTTCCCCCATCAAATTAACAGTGGCAGAAATACACACTGCCCAAATGAAAGTGCCAAGATCCCAATTAATGTGATATGCTTAGATTTAATTATAAGCACTTTCAGTCTTTTTAGGCTCATAATTCTGTTCCCTGGTTCTTTACCACGTACGGCTCATAGTGCTGTAATGAGCTTTCACTGATGCCAGAGCTATATTTCTTAAAATTACACCAGGATAAATAGTCTTCTTTGATAACAAACTGTATTTTTTGCACTGGTTTTCAAGCCGTACTCATGCTATTCTAAAATGTATTGTTAAATTGTGTCTGGTGTCCTCCTCTCTTCCTCTGCCTTGCCTTTCCATGGATGAAGAGGAGTAGGAGCTGGACTCTTGAAGACTTGCAGTCATTCTTTCAGGACTAATTCCCATGTTGCTGAGCCCCACCAAGGCCAAGCTGAGTCTCATGCTAGCATGAATCATCAGCTGTGGTCTGGCAAACACATAATCTGTAGACTATATCCAAACACTATAGCAAACACGTATCTGTATGCTATGCCCACTTGGGCATAAGCTGCAAGAGTTTGTCTCTAAAGTTGCTGAGAAGGTAGCTGGGTCTCTCACCAAATCTGCTCATTCAGACTCTGTACATATTGCTGGTGGGTCCTGCTTCTGTGATGGCAGAGGATTCAAAGAAAATGGGCTTTTTAACAGTTTACTCCAATCAAGAAAGGATATTTTTGACCCAAAATACTGTG
The DNA here is from genome assembly GCF_028551555.1 of Melozone crissalis. Lineage (NCBI taxonomy): Eukaryota > Metazoa > Chordata > Aves > Passeriformes > Passerellidae > Melozone > Melozone crissalis. The sequence goes on along the minus strand of NW_026535791.1, from coordinate 50,562,409 downwards.
CATTACTTGCTCAACTGATAAAAGAGATTCCATTGTAGCTACAAATTATCTATTTTGTCCACAGTAAAATATAAGACGTTTCTGTTGAAGGAAAATACAGCACTATAAATAATTAAAACTATTCCAATTGACTTTTTTGATCAATTTTAATCTGAGCTTAAATCACAATGGTCAGCCGTTTTATTTATTTTTTTAATTACTGATTATTTAGAGAGATTACTCTAAGCAATTACTAGTTAATATCCTTAATAGCCAGTTTTACATGTAGACCACTGCTATGTTGCTTCTGGCCCTGCTTGAGAAATATAATACACTCAGTATCAGATCACATCCTGTATGTCCCCAGTATTAAAGAGAACAAAATGAAAGTAATATGAATTTCACTGATAAGGACCACTTTTCCTATGATTATAGTTCTATCAAAATGCACCAGCTAATATTAAACACAGCTTTACATACCTTTGAAATAATGCAATTATATATGGGAAACCTTGCTTCTGTGATTAAGACAATGAGGTCCACCCCATGATCTTATAGGGAGAAGTCCACTTCTTTTTGGATCCAGAGAGGGTTTTTTCTCTTCTTGATATTATTGAAACTATGTGAGGCAGCAGCCCTTTTTTTTTCCTGGAGGGTTGCAGTTTCTGCCAGTGATACTTGGGTTACATATGATGTGACCTTGAGGAGGTTCCTGTTTTATTGTAATCAGCAATTTAGCAGCAGCTGGCTGGAACATTTGTGCCCCACAGTTAGCTGTTTCACTAGCATTAAGGAGCTATGCACCTTCTATATGCATTATTGTTTATCGAACCCCATTTGAAGAAATTTGTCTACTGCTTTTTATTGATGGGAGTTTCTGGCTAACAGCACTTTAAATAAGTGGAAAATGCTCAGTTATCACCCAATGTGAACAGGATCAATAATAGTTTAGTAGTGTCTGATAATTGCAGTGGCTGTTATATACAAGAGCTTGCATCTTCTTGAGTGACTCTTATCAATCCATTGTCTGTCATCATCTGATAATCAGACTGAAAATATAGTAGGGAATTATCCTTTTTTGAATCAAGCTTGTGAAAAAACATTTGAAATAATGGTAAAAAAATTCCCATTGTTCCACTCAGCAGGGAGAAAAATTTAGTATCTGGGTGACTATGGTAAGAAAAGGACAAAAAATATCCAGTGTGCACTTGCTAAGTAGAAAAATGTGTATAGCACAATTATATGAGGGCAAAATATTTTTGCAATATTTGGAGATGGTCTTAAAATGTTTGCAGTTATATTCTGAAGGAGTCATGACCCTCTGTAGCTCTCAGGACTATGCTGGTGATTTGAAAAGGAACCACAGGACACCAATGGCAAGGAAGGTATGCTAGAGTGCAGCAGAGTGCAGCTCTTGTTGCTTTGTTCCCAGGGGCAGCAGCATCTTCCCTTCACAGCACAAGCAACCCAATACTGTGACAGTGTGCAGCTTTTTGTGTTCCTTCCTGCTCTTGGACACAGAGTTCACTTGCAAAGCCAGAAATATTCACCTCCCCACCTCTTCTTCCCAGGGCTTTTTCTAAACTCTAATCATCTTCCTGCTTATGTTTCTCTGTTCATTTTCCTTTCCCTTTTAAAATTTATATTTTACCCTGTTACTTCCAAAAACAAGTGCAGCCTGGCCATCTTTGGTTTCATGGCCTTTATTCTCTGCTGACAACAGGCAGAATTGCCAGAAACCTGTCTGGGCACAGGTTTTCATATTGCTCTGCTCTGTTAGCTAAGAGAATGCTGTGTCTCTTTTTTGCATATTTGTTCTAGGAATTAAGAAAACCATCAAACAAATAAAGCAGTTACATTTTATGTGTTTCTGTAGATCAGGGGCTCTACAAGTATATTCTGTTATTAAAAGAACTTGATGGTTGCTGTGGTGCCTACCAGCGTCAACATCGTGTTTTCTTTGGCATAAGTTTACAGCTTTGGTGTCTGTTTTATCAGACCACCTCTTTGGCAGACACATAAGTTGGGGGCAGAAGAACAACCTTGCACTCTTGCCACTTACTGCTGTACTTCAATTGCAAGTAGTAAAAAAAAAAATAAAAATTCCTAATTCACAGGAAATCAGAAAGTCTCATATTTCAACTTGTATTCCCTCTTAATTTACCACTGTGCATCTTTGAGAAGATCTGCCTCCATCTGCTTCAAAACCTCCCACTAGGGAGTTGTAGATAGCAATAAGGCCCTTACCTTTGTCACCTTAAAGTCAAGCAAGCTGGCTCCTTTAGTGTCCCCTGGTACATCAGGTGCTCCAGCCAACTGGCCATCTTGGTGTCTCTGTGCTGGAATTGCTCCAGTTATGTCAATGTCATTCGTCTGCCACAGATGTGGTTTCACCTGTGCTGAGCAGAAGGGACAGAGCAGCTCCCTTGACCTGTGGGTTGTCCTCTTGCTCCCACTAAAGAGCAACTAAATACTGGGGGCAGCCCAGTATTTAGTTGTTCTTCACTGCAAAGACTAACACCTCAAGTTCAAAATGAACATGCTGTGTGTGATGTGAGGGCATAAATTGTGTTCAGTTATATCTAGTCTTTGGCAGCAAGGTTGTGATTTTTGAGAATTTTTCAGAAGTATTAGATCAAGTCATATTCTAGACTACCGTATTCAGAGTATCTCAATTTAGAACTAAAGGAATAGTTTTTGTAGAAATCTTAAGTAATATTTAAGCCAAAAGCTTCAGTTACCCTGGTTATACTGTCTTTAATAAACTCTTTTGTCTACTTTTGAATAAAAACTTGATTTCTGCTATATGGCTTGCAGTATGAAAAGTTGAGTTAAATACAGTATTTTTGCACCTTGGCATGCAAATACCCTCTCTTCCTTTTCATTTATTTAAAAGGCAGTTTCAGACTTGAGTGTGGTCCGATCTCCTGGGAAATTCAGAATAGAAAGAAATGACAACAGCCCCAATTCCCTGAGAAAGAGCTTTTGACTGAGCAAATAGGAAACTTACCATGCCCTGTTTGACTCAGAAGGATTCCTAACTGATGAGTATGGGTCTCTATTCAAGTAGACAGCTTGGCTGCATCCAGACCAGTTAAGTAACTGTTTTACCTAGCCTTTTTATCTTGTAATTCATTTTCCTCTAGTGCCTACTGATTACAATAAAATTTCATTTTTCCTCTGCAGCTTTGTCATGGAAGGTGGGAATAAATTCCTTCTGGACCTAGTCTCTGCTCATGCCAGAGCTGCAGAGCAATATTGAGCTTATCTTGTCCCATTTTTAATCTACGACTGCCAGTCTGTCCAATGCAAGACATTGAACAATCTGAGCATGAATATAGGGCTTCAGCAGACCCATACAACAAGCTGCCTTCAGCTCAGGACCAGCCCTTTCTATCATCTTTGCTGTCCAGTATGTTGACAGCCTGATCTCTGACATCCAGAAAGGCAATGGGAGTTGTGCTCTTCCATTTTAAATCTGGATAAGTTTGCGTCAATTGTCAATCTTACAGCTCACCTCCAGGATAAACACTATAATCTAAGTTTTGAAGGGTTTTCCATTGCTCATGTCCTTCACAGAACCCTGATTAACCACAGAATGGTTTAGGTTGGAAGGGATCTTAAGGATCATCTGGTTCTAACCCAGCTACCATGCATGGGACATCTTCCACAAAACCAGACTGCTCAAGACCCATCCAGCCTGGTCTTAAACACCTCCAGAGATGGGGCACCTACAGCTTGTCTGGGGAACCTGTTCCAGTGTCTCATCAGCCTCACAGTAAAGAATTACTTCCTAATATCTAATCTGAACCTACTTTCTTTCAGCTGGAAGTCATGCCCTCTTGTCTTATCATTATCATGCCCTGTAAAGTGTCCCTCTCCAGCTTTAGGCTATGCAAGTGACCCCAAGACTCCTCTGAGTTAGTAGTTTCCCTTTTAAGACAAGGTGCAGTTCACAGTGGATGAAGAACAATACAAAAATGCAGCTAAACTAGAACTGGGTAAAGGCTTTGATGCTAAAGGGCTAAAGGAAACATCAAATACTCTTAAGGAGCAATTCCAGGTTTTAACAATATCATCAGGAGTCATAAAGGCAGTAAATGGCAATTTTACAATTATTACTTTTAGAATAGGGATTTCTTCCTGGCACCGGCACCTTTGTTTGCTTGCTTGTTTATTTAGAAATGGGAAGCTCCTTTAATGGAGGTGATGCACAACAGGGCAGCAGCTGACATCCAGGTATGTTATAGTCATATAGTATGTCTATAACAAAATTTTTCTTTCAAAACTCATGGTATCCAGTTGAGGTTTTAATGGAAGTATCTTTAGCTAAGTTTATAGATGTTTATCAGTGAACAAAAATGCGTTCTATTTAGTTGACTAATCCTTTCAACAACTCTTATGTCCCTTTTTAGAATCTAATCCCCTGAGATATACCATTCATTTATTTCACCTGGTCTAAGGTCTGGGGCAGATTTTTTTGTTTTGCTTTGCTTTGTATTTAGCATTTGGTAAGCTATGAAACTGCCCCTTATGTTCTTTACATGACTATTATTTATAACTCATTTAATGCTGCATTAGCCCCTATCTTCCAGAGTTGTGTGGGAGTGCACTGGAGCACTGCTCCCTTACTTGTGACATTTTTGACAGAAAAGGGAGTTGAAGTATCTCTATCCAACTTTACTCCAGGTTGGTACTGTAGTCTGCCATTTCTCAGGCACCATTTATCATCCAGCTTGACATCTGCTGAGACACTTTCCTGCAGCTGCAATTAATATTCTGGTTCCTTTATTTATTTATAATTCTGGCTGCTCAACAAATGACAAGATCAGACAGATTTGCTATGGACTCTCCCTGTAAAACATTTATTTTTATTATGAAGTTAAATGTGTCCTTGTGTCAGGTTCCACCATAAATAAAGTACTGTGTAGCGTTTAGAGCTCACAGAAAACATCACAGACATTTGATTTTTTTGCAAGCAGATTTGTTCAGAGCAAAACTGGGTCTGGATACAACTTTTATTACTTTCAGTTTTCAACTTATTTGCAGCAGGGAGATGTGTAACTGTCTCAAACAATCATAGGTTAAAAAATTCAAGGAAAACATATTCTGCTTTGTCACACATATTCCATTGATATATGAAGTAACATACCTTTGTGAAGCAGGTGCACACACTAATGGGAGCTTTAACTGTTGATTTCTCTGTTTCTGTCACCATTATATTATTACTTAATCACAGCTTTTTGTGTCAGATTTACCCAAGAGTATTTTTAATAGAAGCATAAAAGAAATTCAGTGCTGGTATGAAAAGAAAAGGAATTGGGGTCCAGTCTCTTTGGCAAATATTCCATAACAAGGTATTTCTCATAGGCATTTCTCATAGTTCTGAGAGAATAAAACAAACGCTTCAGGGTAATTCTGGTGTTTCAGATAAATACACAGTTAGATATGATTTACATTAGTTGATGTTAGTTTACATATGAAGATATGTGAAGCATTCCCAAGGTGTAAGAACAGATCTGTATAACTGAAGAGACTTTTAACAAGCCCTTGCTCCTCCCCCATTAAATAATAAACCAGAAATAATGTCTGTTACATCTTTTGTGATATGTTTGAGAGCCTTTCTTACAAATTATGAATAAAATTAACCGCTGCTCATTCTCATGCATGCTATCAAGTTATTAGACACTAATATGTCAAGGTTTTTCACATGACAGCATTCTAATACATGTATATCATTAACATTCACAAGATACAAATGAACACATCTAAGAACAAATAGGTAACTGATTTATGGAATACTTAAAAAAGTAAATTGGATCATTATGAATGTGTCTATTTTTGGATTTGTGAAATAAAAATTAGGAATGTCCTATTAATATGAAGTGTGGGAAGAATTTTCTTGCTACATAATTTTATTAAATAAAGTTTTTGTTTGCACATATCAAAGAATCATTTAGGATGAAAAAGACCTCCAAGATCATTGAGTCCAATCTTTTACTGATCATCACCTCATCAACTAGACTATGGCACTGAGTGCCATGCCCAGTTGATTCTTGAACACTGCCAGGGATGGTGACTCCACCACCTTCCTGGGGAGCCCATTCCAAAGTTTAACATACCCTTCCATGAAGAAATCCTTGCTGATACCCAACATGAACCTCCCCTAGTGCTATTTAAGACTGTCCTCTCATCCTGTCATTAGCTGCCTGGAAGGAAAGGCTGAGCCCCACCTGGCTCCAATCTCCTTTCAGGTGGTTGTAGAGGATTGATAAAGTCTCCTCAGAGCCATCTATTCTCCAGGATAAACAAACCCAGCCCCCTAGATATGCTTATTCCTGGCATCCCTTAATATTATTTAAGATGCACAAAAGTGTTGGGAGCTATGGTAAGTTTGGCTTTTTTTCCTGAAAGGCAACATAGCAGATAAATGAATGGACAATCGTGAATCTTCCCAATGCAGTAAAAAAGCCTTTCTTCAATTGATTCCTTCCTTTAATGTGCGGGAAGATGTTCCAGGTGAATAAAACTGTAGGAATGACTCCCCTTTGACAGCAACATGTCTAAGAGAGTTCTCCCTCAATGCTGCCATAATGAATTATGGTTTCCTTTTGGCACATCTAATTATCTGTTTATACTTTGTGAACCCTTCTGAGAGCATTTTTTTCCTTTATGCTGGCACCAGGGACATTTTTCTGAAAATATTTAAAACTATGTGCATCTGATAGAGAATATGGATATCATTGTGATACAATCAAAAATTACGCTCTACAACATGACATGTATCAGTACATCATAACTTGTGTTTATAGCACAATCAACCACTCTACCTAGTCTTGACAGTTAACATTGCCACTTCTATTTCAAATGAGAGGCAAACCTGACAGATGAGTCAGGAGCAAGCCTCATAGCCACTTGCTTCCTGAATTCAATTTTTGCAGAAATAAAAGATGCAGGGATGTTAGAATTAATGAGATGTCCAGTCTAAACGAAATCACTAACATTAGAAAAAAAATAGGAATCACATAAGATGTAATGGTCTTTTAATTTTTCCCACTTGCTCTCCTGCACTGACTTGAATGGTTTGTGTAATGAAAGATAATTTTATTTTTATTATTAGTATCAGTTTAAATAGAGAAATGGTATTCTCTGCTTATTCAAGTATGTTGTTTATGGGAGAGTAGAAACATTATGGGAGAGGGTTAAAGGTGTTGTCTATGTCTTCAAGATTTCTTGACTAGATGTCCATATGAATATATGTGCATTGCTGTAGGTAGGATCCTCCTCTTTTAAGACAAAAATTTCTTGATGAGAAGACCAGAAAACCCCCAGAAAAATACAGGGCCAAATGAAAGTCTCACATTTTAAGAGGAGTGTAGTTTTGGAATTTTTTTTCTACTTCTTTTGTTAAAACCACATATACCTGACACAGGTACAGTATTGATTTGCCTACTGGTGGTGAAGCTGCCTTTTGTTCATCTAGTGGTTGTGTTACCCTAAAGCTGCATGCCAGTTCATCAAAATCAATTCTCTTTTGATTTTTGCAACAGCAGAGATGGGTCAGCTAACAAATGACAAAGAGTCCTATTCATGACAAAGCGATTGTTACATTACAAGTACAATTTTGTAGGAATTTAACAAAAAAAAAGCACAAGAACACTATTTTACTGCATCATTTACTGTCTCACATGATTTCTCAGACCTCTTGAATGTCCATAATGCAGTGTTCAGACTAGACTAGTCACTTTCTTAAAGAGAAACGCGCTAGGTTCAATAGTGTATATTATTTCAATCAAAAAAAGTTCTTAATTTAAATGTATTTCCTAAAATTGTGCACTAAATTCAAAAACACCTTAACTCACCAAACAAAATTTGCTCCACATTACTCACAATATTATCTTCTATTTTTTTTAATTACTTAGAGCTAACTGTACAGGTGAGGGAGGAGATCACTGATTCAGTATGTCAACTGGTCATATCTTCTGTTGAGCAGCTACAAATGCCCCTTGAAAGGCTGGCTTGACTGCCAAGCTCAGAGAATCAAGATCTGCAGATAATTTTGCAGAGATTTTTACCAGCTCAGTGCTGACAACTGACGCAAATGTATGAATTAGAGGGAGGGTATGAATTAACATTTTCAGGAAACAAAATTTTAAAGCTGACATTTTTTCCTGAATGAGAGTTTGTATTTGAGCAAAACTGAGCTCACACAGACCATAGATGTCTCTCTTTGTAGACATTTATCAGATGAATGGCAAATCTGCACATAAAAATCCAGTTCAAACACTTCAACTTAGACACAAACATAAATGTGAAAGTTTTCCACAGAGTGGGAGTGTCCTTACTTACATCCATATGTAGAACATCCTGGGCAGTTTTAGCTCTCTTGTACTGCAGTAGTTACACTCAGGTTTGGGAAACTGATGACTTACTGGTTGGAAGCTTTTGTTTTGGAGTAGCTTTTGGCTGCCACAGAGTTTAAAGAGTTACCCTTGTGATCTCTGTTTTCAACAGCCTAGTGTTTTAGGAAAGCAAGGATTGAGCAAGCTGATTGAGCTAGTTCCCTGTCTCTGATGGCTATCTTTTGTCTCAAGATGAGATACTGTCACCTACTCGATAACTAGTAGCTTATTAGTAGCACAATTGTGCCTAAGACTGGCATGCTTGGAAGAGTTTTGTGCCTGAGTCCTTCAATCAAGTTTTCTGAGCATTTTTCTCCATCTGATCTTTTTTGCTTCAAAGAATGATCAATATTTATTTAGCTGTAATGTGGGGCACAAAAGACTTTCTCACAATTAACTTGTCTGAGAGCAGTTCGTAAATATTGCCAGGTTGGTGAAGAATACTTTTAGAAGTATTGAAAGGGTGGCATACAGCTTCTGGCTGGAGGCAGTCTCCAGCTCTGTCTTTTCCTTTTCAATATGCTCAAAGGGTTTCCAAGTGCAGATTTAGCCCTCCCCGTCTGCACTAGTGGCCAAGACGTGTTTCCTGCACATGTAGCATGATGGGGGCTGCGGGACATGCTGGCACCCTCATTGGACTGCATCTACACCAAAGGTTGCCTTTCTCTAGAAGTCCAAGGATAGGGCAACTATTAGACCACTCTGGGCTTGTTCTTGTCAGGGGTTTTTTAATTGCTGAATAACTCAAAAGAGAAGCAATTGCTGTTCGTCAGTCAAAGGGCATAAAAATGCAAACAGTGACAGTATTATGTCTGTATGGATGTATGATTTGCATTTCGATTTATGTAAATAGCTATGGAAATTTTGTTGGCACTTGGCTTTCAGTAGGTTACTGGTATGGCTCAGGGAGTTGCAAAGTTTGAAAAGACATATTTTAGTTAGTTCCTTTTGTCACAGAAATAACTCTTGTCTGCTTAGCCAATGAAATTGGTTCCTATTCCTTTTAATTTTTTTGCAAGATGTTAAACAATTTCCCCCAGTTAGATTCTCAAACTTGTTTGGTTTCAGACCCAGTAGTATCAAACATGCAGGTGGGTTTTTGTGCGTTTTGTTGGTTTTGTTTTTTTTTTTTTTAACATGTGCGTATTCTTGCGCATTTTAGTTTATATACCTAGAAACATCAATTTACTGATCTCTTCTTCAGGGGGATTAGGTGTCAGTATCCAGGACCATGTTGGGACAGCCTTTTCACAGCTCTTTAAGCACAGAATAAAAAGCCTTATTGATTCTACTGAAACACATAAGACAGGGCTATTATTATTACATATCCATTTATCCTCTGGTGTTACATTTGTCTTACAGACAACACTCTTTAACCGAGGTGTTGTCCAGACATCTAGCAAAATTCATTGCTCTGGGAGATATGCTACTATTTGTGCACTCTACTTCAATCTTATTCCTGATATGAATGGGAATATCACATTAACTTCATTTGCAACAGACTAAGCCTGCCAGGCTTGGTTGAATATATATTTTAATGTTCCTTTGGGAATTGTACAGCTTTGATGTGCCTTTTCCTTAGGACTAGTTTAAGGTCATAATATCTACCAGTATTTAATCACAGTCGATGCATTCCTTTTGACTATTAAATATTTTCTGAAATGCTTAATAACATTTGTTTCTTCTCTAATAAAATGTCCAAGTGCCATTCCTTTTCTCTGGCACACAAATGAATCAACTTGGGATCTGCCTGGTGCAGAGATTCTGGGAGTTTATAAGGACATTTTTTTTTTCTCCCAGCAGTCTCCTTCTGGGGAGTTTGTCGGTTTGCAAGCTATAATGAGTAGTAGGTTAAAAGAAAAAGGGCATTTTAGTAGAGGAGGGAATTAAAATTCAGCAGCCTAATATCAGCAGTAGTTTATAACAGGGCCTTATAAAAGGCAGCTCTGTGTCTTTTATTTTTGTGTGTGCACTTTTATTTCCTTTGATATCAGCAGGGGAATTTTCTCTGCAAGACCCATTCCCATCTCACTTTTCTGCTTTCAGATCCCTGCTGCTCAGGGTTTTCTCCTTTCATTTTGATATATGTTATATTCTTCAACCTTCCCACTTGAAGGTTGTAGGAAGCTCGATATTGCCCTTAAAATAGAGAACACAATTGACGTCAAAACTTCTTCAAGGAGTGGCCCTGTTTTTCATATATGTTGAAAAGAATCCTTCCACTTACTGGGTGGTCTTGGTGGAGGTGAAATCTTCAGGACATTTCACTATATCTAGTGAAAATTGTACTAGAAAGGTTAACTTGCTGCTTGCAGTTTCATTTGTGCCCTATCTTTAACAAGAATGCATTTGTGTATTTTATAATTAAACAATAATAAGACAAAATGATGGGTTTATATGTATACATCTATCTCTAATGCTGCTATTGATATTTAAAAATGTGTTGTAATGAATTGCTGCTGAGATCTTTGCCTTCCTTGCAATTGGCAAGCTCCCTAATTTAATTTGAATTCAGTTCTTTTCTGTGCTTCCAAGGGCAGACTGAAAAACCAGTTAGGTACTTCTGCAGAAGTGGGGAATTTCTAGATGCTGATGATAGTGTGATTAACACATTACAAACAAAAATGGGTTTTAACCTCCCATGCCAATTCCCTCAAACTATTTCCTGGCTCTTCCTTGGCTTTTTGGTGACCCAGGGTGGGCTGGGAAGCAGCATGCCGGGTAGGAATCTGGTTATCCCACACAACATCCAGCAGTGGCCTCTGGTGCATTTCTGGCTGCTACAAATAGATGGCACTTTTGACTTGTACTAGAGCAATTCAGTTAGAAGCATGCAGTGCCTGAAAAAACCCCTCTTGCTGGGGTTTTTGTAAGTCAGGCTCATATTTGTTATTACTTATATAGGGGCAAAAGAAATGAGGCAGATTCAAATAGACTGCCATGTATATCTCAGGCAATGAAAGCTTAAAAATACAAAAAACTAAACAGTAGAATGGGCAAATCAAATACATTTATAGCATATTTTCAGACTCATCCTCTGGATTTTCAGGGCAAGGTGGAAGAGAATTATCTTTTAATACTGAGTTGCTTTAAATGTGAACGAGGCAATTGCCACAAAAGTCTCTTATTTGCTGCTTTTCTGGTCTACACGTGTGCACACAGAGACACACATACACACGGGGGAAAAAATCAGCCTGTTGTCTTGCAAGTGTTACTTATCATATTAATTAAAATCTGGTGACACGATAACACCAGCAGCTGTGTGGGAAAGCGAGGGAAATTAACAAACGTTTGATTTGTTGTGTTGCTAATGTGACACTTATTATACAGGTCACAGTAAAACAATACCTCAGCCAAAATATGCTAATACTGGTGGAGAACTGTTGCAGTTGTAAAAACATTGATGTTTATTATAATGAGACAAAATAGCACATTACCTTTAGCAGAGTGAATTGCTGCTTCTCAGGGCAAGCATAAAGTATCTCTGAAGGTTTAATAATTAAAAAAAAAAACCAAAACCACAGAGACAGAATAAAGTGAAATTGTTATACATATAAAGCCAGTAAAAAGAAAACAACCTCATGTATGAAAAGGATGTAAAGCTCTTAGAAAGCAAAATATGTAATTTCTAGCGGACACAGATTAAATGGAGCATGCCTACAGCTTCTTCATTTAACATTCCAAGGAACTTTATTACAAGAACAAAAGAAAATTGTTTAGTAAGATACAAGTTATGCTATAAAATACCTGTAGAACTGGAAATGTAATTATATTTAAAAATGGGTGTATTAACTGTTCTTTTTCCCCTGAGGAAAACTAATATGTAAACTTATTTTTAATGGTGGTTTATATCCAATCAACCGGTTTGATGACATTTCTAAACAAAGACCTTTGGACTTTAAATAATTATTCCCATGCAATTGTTGGATCACATATAATTGCTTGCTCTTTAGTATGTCTTCACATATTTAATTGCACTATAGTCTGGATCTGAAAGCGTTTTCTATATATAGATACATAAATAAATTTACAGAATTCAATTCTGATATAAGAGAAATTCTTCCCACAATTGAAGTAAAATTAAGAGTATGCATTCAGCATTTTGCAGCTATTTGCATCTTAAGAAGAATAATTTAATTTTTACCTTTTCAAAGGTTCCTTTAATTTTCAGGCTATTTTCTCAATTTTTGTACCATATTTTTGAGCCCAAGGAAGGATTTTTATTTTTTTTTTTCTTACTGTTGTTTTGATCATTTTACTGAAATGGGGTGAAGTCAACCATTTGTTTGACAGTCTCTGACAGCAGATTATGTAGATTTTGCCTGACAGAACAGTAGTCATTCGGAACTGAATTCCGAGTGAACAGCCTAGATCAGAGGTCAGCCTGCGGGGTACAAATGGGGAACAGATATTTCACCTTGCCATATGAAAGGACGCAAAAAAGCAGACAAATCAGGAACTGTTGAGAACTAAAAGGTTAAAGCAGAGTTGATGCAATTACACAATATTTACAGCCTAAGATTGTGCTAAAGTCCTTTTGAACCTCCTGCCCCTCCAGTTCACGGAGGAAGTGGGCTCTAATTTGGAAGCATTCCCTGAAGAAGTGTAAGTGCACTCTTTAAGGGTCTGCTCTGTGCCAAAATGCTAAAATACAACTGTCTTCACATTTCCCATCATTCACCTTGGTTTCACTTTCAAATGGGTATCAAAGTACCTATGTGCACCTGCCAGAAAATAGTTCCCTATCACTCCCCTTTTTCAGAATAATACCAACAGGGGGGAGAATAATGAAGAAAGCTGTCTAGGGCAAAACTCAGGTACAGAACCTGGGGAGAAGACATTTTGGCTTTTCAGATGAAAATTTCCATGTGCAAATATGTAATACTGAAACATCTATTTCAATTGTTAGAGGCAAAAAAAAAAAAATAATTGGAGGCTTAAAACCCCAAAACCCCCAGAAAAGTATTCTATATTTAGTCCTAACTGGACCATGACAGAATTTAAACCAATTTTCAAATATTTCAAACTCTCAACAAAAAACTTTTTTTTTCCTTTTAGTGATCACTATTAGCAATTACATATACAAAACAAAACTTGTATGAGCATTTTTGTTGGAGATTTAAAGAGATAATAAATACTAGATCCAAAAGGTGGTTTGTTTGTTTTCATTTTTTTATTTCGGAATTTCTTGTAGTTGAAGATCACTTTCAGAGAAACATTACTGTAACATTTCTTACTTCTATGACTCTCATTCCTTTATTAATGTTGGCCAAAATATAGAAAAAGTCAAGGAAGAAGAGGTTAAAGAAATTCCAGAAAGCGATCAAGTTCTGAGGGGTTTTTTGGAGAATCTGTATAAATTAGATGGAGCTTTAGTGAAAATCTCCACCTTATACAAGTATGAAAGGATGTCTCGACATGTTCAGAGAGGTTAAGGATACCCGAATCAATAACAAAGATGCCAAGAGAATAATTTAAATCTACTAAGTAACTAAAATCCTAAAACCATTATGTGGGGAAAAAAGAGAGAGAGAGAGAAAAGAAAACACTTAAGGCTGATGAAATATCAAGGTTTATTATTCTATTAGACTTTGACAATGAAATGAAATACACAGACCTTTAACAATGTTATTAAAATAAAATTTCAAAGCTTGATTTTTCAATCATGCAGTCAAAGAAAGGAAGACATTTTACAGTCATATCCTGTAGAGTATAGGAAAGTTCTCTGTCAAAGCTGTGTAACATTTTGATTAAGTGCTTGATAGATTATAAATATAAGTCAGAGCTAGCAAGACACTGTAATAAATGGATCGTCTAAGAATGACTTGTGATCAATTTCAAATTACAGAAGTGTGTAATATACTCATTTCTTCCCTCCATCTACTCTTCTTAATGATGCCCTCAATTAATGTGTGTTGTTTTGCCTGTCTGTAGGTGCTCAGTGTAGAAATGCAGACCTGTGCTTGTATAAATATACGTGTACATACATAGATATACACATACATATGTTTGCACACCCACATCGCCTTATATACAGTTTCAAGAGCCTTCTCTTCAATAAGATTTTGGTTTTGTTTTGGTTTAATTAATATTATTTTGCATGTCATTAGACTATTTAAATCAGTGGGATCCTGCTATGGATGGCTTTTGGACAAGCAGACCAGACCTGAAACCCACAGGCAATTCCATAGGAAGCCAGTAGAAAATGCACGCTGCAAAAAGAGAAGTGCAGAGCCATTCCTATTCAATTACAGTGAGGAACAAAACACTCTGCTTTTTACTGCTGTGCCTCATTTCCACTGCAGCATAACTTTGTAAGAATTTTTCTAGGGGAAAAATATTTTGGTGTGAACTGAGCACTAGCTGATTCAATGCTCTCAACTTTTGTTACCAGTACTGTTCATTGAAATAATATAATTTATTGATATGATTTAACCTCTCTCATATGAATTGTTTGAAAGCAACCAGTCTCTTAAGTACTATTGATCTATGCTCTATCCTGATTTTAATGGTCCCTCTTGTAATACTCTCTCTGGAACCTACTCTATTTGTCCCTAAGTACCTTAATCTAAACAATTACAATTATATGCATTATAAATATATTACGTGTAGTACTAAAAAATTTGACTGTTAGGTGAAATTAATTAGTCATTATCTTATTCTGAACTGGAAGAAGCCAAAATGACAAGAAATTACTAGGAAAAAAAAAGAAAATTTCCAAAGGGTTTATCTAACACTGGAGAGACAGTTTCCAGTGAAAGTTATACCACACCACATGCTTGAAATGCATACATTCAATACCATAGTAATTTTACAGTCAATTGTTGATTCATAGGTCACTGGTCACAAATTATAATCTAAAATTACTTTCTTATGAATAAGCTCCAAAACTATGCAGTGTTTTCATATATCAGGATCTTTATCAGGATCTTTACAGTTCATTGGGAAAGATTCTTTATCAATGCAAGCCCGATAAATTTGGGAAGATGTTAACTTTTATTACTAACATTTGTTTGTTTAGTTTACTCCAACATGTTGTACAGTGTATTTATAATAAGCATTAGGCCAGCAATAATAGGAACTTACCTTTTGAAATGTCACAAATGTGCCATTCCCTTTAATTTTTCAGATATATGGGAAGTGATGATAGAAAGAGGGGGGAGTGCCATTCAAAATATGCAATTTGGGGTTTAGGAAGAGTTTTTTAAAAGACCAATTTCCATATATCAACACTTCTCAGTGAGTTCCATGAAACATTTTGATATGATTTACCAAAAACAGTTTTTGCATCAGGAACATTACAGTAGCTAATCTGCATCTGTAAAGAGTGGGAAATGGAATCACATTAGATATAAATGTAATGCAAAAAAAGAAAAAAAAGTTAATGCAACATTATGGTAGGAAATTTAAATGTACAATAGTGAGGATATTCAAAGTTATGGTTCCCACAGCAACAGCAATTCAATTTATTTACGTTGTAGCTTTATATATGTTTTATTCCTTAAAGGAAAACTGATTTATTTTTCTCAACTACATAGGATAACATTTACACATCAGGTATCGTTTGTCTCTGAGATGAAACTGTGAACACCAAAGATATATATTCAGTAAAACTGGGTATTTCTGACTGTAGCTGGGGAACTACCTTTCTCATTGTAAGGTGAGAGAAATTTGAGAGAAGGGTATCTGAAGAGTGTGCAGTTATTTAATGCAGTTAACTCTTTAATTGATGACTTATCATGAGATTTGCTGGAAGTACTTGAATATTTCTGCTAGAACTACTTGCATTCTAAACATTAACCTTTTGCTTAAATATTAAATGCTCTTAGTTATTTTGCATTTAACTTGATTGGAGACTTTTTAATGTGTTTTCTATTGAACTTTTATGCTGGTGGGATCACCCATGATATAACCTTGCAGCAAAAATGGTGAATTGTATTACAAGCTTCAGAAGAATCTACTAAACTGATTTCCTCTCTCTGTTCTAAAGATAACAGATGAGAAATAACCAAAAAGCTAATTATCTATATTTGGCTGCATGCTTCACCACAATACCGAGCTTATAGTAATGAAACAGGAATCTCATTTCCATTTCACTTTCTTTGAATAAAATTAACTCGTTACAAACCTATCGTATCCTGCCATTAGGCTATTCCCATGTGTATCATTACTCCAATGTGGATCCTGAACCTTCAGATTCCCCCACTGCAGATTTCTAACATGCAGATTTCTAACAAGTGGCAATGCAATTGTTAACCTCTTTCTGGGTACCAGTCCCTGCAGAGGTGCTTGAAGGACTCTTGGCTACTAAGCTACATTCAGAAATCCCAACTTATGTCTGTAGCTGTGGCACAGGGAAGCAGTGCAGCTGGCAGTAACAGGATAGCGAAAGCGTTTCCGTTTTATATATGAAGGTTTGAATTACGAGGCATTTGATTACAGTTTCTCCCAGGGGAATTCTGCCTGTAGTAGGAAATCCATCATGCTGGAAATGCTGCAGTATTTCTTAGGGCAAGATTGGTTAGGGCTTCTTTGGTGTGAGAGAGGTACTAGATGGTGGTGCTGTGTTCAGAAATAGAGCAAAGCCAAGCCACAGTCTGGGTGGGTCATCGTCCCACCCTCAGCTGTAGTATGCACCCTTGCATGGACCAGGGGATAGTACATTCCACAAAGTATTCCTAATGGGAACTCTGATGTAGGGGAGGAAAGGTTAACCCCATAAAGGTGACTTGTCATAACACAGGGTCCATTTAACTGTCAGCATAAGCATCTCTGCTCACCTAACATGCTTAGAATATCAGAGAAGGTTAGGATCTGTCCATGCTATTAAAATGTGTATGCTTCTAGAGGTGATTCCTGGTCCTTGGGCCAAGTAAAACACAGCACTTTTTGTCCACCCTAACCCTCTCAGATTTAACTGAGAGATAAGTAGTTGGAGCACCTACAAAAAAGGTGGGAGGTAAATTAACAATTTTGTAGCATTGACTAGTCCTCACAGTTCTTTAACTAGCAGTGGGCTTGTGTACTAAGAAGCCCAAGGATGGTGAAAAATGTGGTATCATGAAGGTGGTTACTTGGTACAAATGGGATTTTCATAGGTCCTGGGGCCTGTGAATTTTGTTGGCTAGGTGGGCTGTGAAGAAAAGTGTCCTTCTGAGGCCATCCATCACACAGTAGCTGTCTTTGTGTCTGGTTTAATGCTTTAGCATGCTCTAGCATGCTGGCTAAACTAACCCCTGGACTTTCTGTGATCTACCTAAAATTGTGCTTGTTTATCATCAGAGTTGTGCCTGTAAATCTTTGTATGCTTGTATTCTGACAAATAACATATGAACTGTTCTTTGAGTGCCCTATACATGCAATTGAACTGAAATTTCTGGATTATTTGTTTATATTCTCAGCCCTGAAACGATTTTTCCTTGTTAGTAAGACTTCCTTTTTTTAGACCAAAGTAAAAACACATTCATATTTCATTACTCATCATCATACTCCTTAGCAATTTTTCCTACAGAAAACAGTCATTTCACATACGGATTAAAAAAGATTTTCACTTGAGTTTCAGCCCTGCAGAATGCAAGAAGGAACATTTGGAGGGAGAAATGCAGAGACTTTTCCACTGGTAAATCAACTCTAAAAAAAGCAGACAAGTCTTCTAAGAACCCTGCAGCACAGTAATTTTGGAGAAAACAGAATGACATTATGAGTGAAAATCTGCACTTATCTGCGTGTGATAAATTAGAATCATACCCAACTGCATAGTTCTGATTCCTTCCACAGAATGTTTACTAATAATTTAATATCACACACATGATATGTGATACCATAGGAATATTAGTTGAAAAATCTACTAGGGCATAATAAAAATAAACATATGCATAATTCTGTTACTTGGTAAGACATTCTAAATACACTGAAAGATCATGAAAAACACAATTTTTGAGAAAGACATAATGTCTAAATTAATGTGTCTAGATATTCCTAAACCAGTAATCTTCAGAGTAGACTTAAATCCTTAAAAATCTGAAGTTGTAAAGATAAACCACTGAGATAGAGAAATAGGTAATGAAATTACTAATTTTAATTCTACAGATGTTACAGAAAACCACTGAAAATGTTATGAGCTACCATGGCCTCATTTAAAACATCATTATGTATATGGCAATATAAAAACATTTGTTATAGCTCTATGGAACTCACACAAAATGTTTCAGAGAAGCAAACATACATATTTTTCTCTGTTTCCTAATAATTTAACTTTACCTGTAAGAGAGAGTTATGTATTTCTTCCAGAAAAATTTCACTTCTGGATTAGGCAAATGAGTTGTGACAAAAAATCATGGTTAATCAGTTTTAAAAATTAATATTTTAAAAAGCCATAGTTTAAAGCTATATTTGAGATTGCTGGAGCTTTCAGAATTTCCACATAGATGACATTTCCTTATGTTTGAAGATACCAGTCAGAAAGCTATGGATAAAAAGACAAGATAGTCCAAATTTCCCTGGTTACAAATAATGCTATGGTGGGTTTCTGCTTTCCACAGTGCCTTATGAAGGGGAGCTCCTTACAGAGAATTTGGTGTTGCTGAATCATCTAGCAGAGTCACCCTGTGGACTTCATTTATAAGGAGAGGGAGTGAGTGACCACATCCTCTGGAATGTTAATGCAGAGGATGTGGTTCAGGTTTCCAGGTTCAAGGCAGTTTGGGGAAGCAAGGAGTGTAGAGGGAACCCACAGATATCAAGACCCAGACTTGCCTGGAGCTGTCACAAGCTGACGTTTACGGCAGTGGCACTACCACTATTGCAAGGACCAGGGAGCAGAGGCCAGATGGAGCCTTTTGCTTGTTTTCCACAAAAGCTAAAGCAAACAGACTGCCTGCTGCAGATGATAGGGAGAATCACTCCTATTTTTGAAAAGGACTGAAAGGAAAACCCAGGGATCTACAGCTTGTGGGACTCACCTCTGTGCCTGCCACAGCTGACAAGGGCAGACCAAATAGATCTCCAAATAGATTTGAATTTGGAGGGTGGACTTTGGTGAATAAGGAGTTGGCTGGCAGAGAGTTTTGGTCAACAGCCCTGTGTCAAGGTGGAGGCCAGTGATAAGCACTCAGGGTCTGTATTGGTTCTTTTTAATAGCTTCTTCAATAACAAAGACAGTGGGATCAAGTGCACCCTCAGCAAATTTGCAGATGACATGAAACTGAACAGTGCAGCTGACACAACAGAAGGATTGAATGCCATTCAGAGGGACCTGGACAAACTTGAGAAATGAGCCCACAAGATCCTTCTGAAGTTCAGCTAGTCAAAGTGCAAAGTGGTGTGCCCAGGTTGGGGCAATTCCAGGCATGAGCACAGACTGGGAGATGAACTCATGTTGCCCAGAGAAATTGTGGATGCTCCATTCCTGGAAGTGTTCAAGGCCAGGTTGGATGGGCAGCCTGGTTTAGTGGGTGGTATCCCTACCAAGGTGGGTATGTTGGAACTAGATGATCCTTAAGGTCCCTTCCAAACCAAGCCATAGCAAGCAGAATGAGGACAGAATAAATAGCATGAGGTTAAAAAAATCCAAACAAACCAAACACACACCATAAAAGCAAAAGAAAGATAATATAAAGTATTGCTTTTAGAAGGCCAGCTACAGCTCAAACTCGAAAAATTCAGAGGCAAATTTTGCAGTTTGGTACAGGAGCTTAGCTGAGAGGACCATAAGCCTCCATCCTAGAGTTCACATTTCTAGAGGCTGGAAGAAATAAGTCACAGAACTCAGCTGCATCACCCCCAAGTGTTCCTTCCCTTGGCCCTCATGCAATCATTAATTTTGGACACCTGCTGTCCCAAGAGTTCCTCAGGACAACTGCACAACAGGAAAGATCTGTTTGTTTGCTTTGTGAGTGTCTTCTGTGTTTCAAAACGTAAAATCTTAATCATAGTCAACTGCTGCATTAACTTGCACCAAGCACAGCTCTCCCCCAAGGCTCTTCCTTGAGTCAGGGAAAGCCTTGGGTAGATCATGGTCATTTTAAATCTGATCAATCTGAAATGTCAGTCACATTCTCAGTATTGTGATAGCAACACTTAGCACTACAGTGTGTTTACTAGTGTCTAATCATCAGAATCAGGGAAATGAGATGTATAAATTGGTGTACATTTGCTATTGGTTAATAAAAGGCACAAAAGTTCCATTGTTAGGCTGGCTATTGGACTATTTGTGGTGAATTTAAGTACACTGTAAGACTCTCCACACAATCAACATTTGGAGAAAGGGTGGGCAGTTTTAGGAGCTTTGATGAATGTCAAGATGAAACGTTTGTGTATTGCTTTCAGGATTTGCCCTGGGGTACTCCTCTTTGTTGCTGGACAAGAGGTGTCTCCTTGCATGTCTTTAAACTCTTTCAACATATTTCTGCTGAAATATGAGCAAAGTAGTCACTGGTATTTCCCTCATTTGTATGAACAGCTTGAAAGCCAAGCAAAAAATGTTAACTGTTTGATGAACCAGAAACTCAGTAGTTTTGGATTACACAATCATTATTAGCAGGCAAATCACATATTTGAATTTATCTTTTGAGGTCAGGGTGGACAACCCAAATACTTTTGGTAGATGAAAGAAGGTCCATCTTTCTGGTCTTATGGGATTATTAAGCATATTTAGGTGACTTTTATACTGTATTGTAATTTCATATTTTCCAGATGGTAGCTATAAACTTCAGATTCACTCATCATAATGCCTCCAGATATTTTGTTCCCTTTATCTTTCTGTCACTGGCTGTAAGCCTGTGACCTTTTAGGAATGAAATTTATCATTCTTTAGTAATGCTAAAGACCTTACCGATATTTTGGTTTATATTTTCTATGTTCTTAACCTCCTTTAGGGTCTGGCTCCGTGACTTGGTCTTAGGTAACCATATCTGTCACACTGACTTAAGGTTTATTGATCTGAAATCAGCCATTCCTGAATTTTTTGGGATGGAAATGGTTAACATACTGCAAGCACAGGAATAGTGCTTGCCCCATTAAGTTCAGCCTGTCCAAAGCACTGGTGAAAATATAAAGCCAAGAAAACTTTTCTCTTTTCCAGCTATTGTTTAGAACTTGCTGTTGACAGCCCTTTCCAGATTTGAAAAAATACTCACTTTTCTTGCTCTCATTCCACTGACCATACAATTAACCTACTTGGATAGTGTCTTTTTTTGATTAATAACTTGTATTTTACCACTGTGATGCATAATTGTATTTAGTTTCATGGTATTGGTGGGATTTCCCTGGAAAATATTCGGAATTTTTGGTCTTTCCAGAGGCAGGAAGTACTTGTCTTTACACATGCATTACACTATAGATATTCTCCCTGTGCCCTTTATTTTGGTATGAACTTCTGTGGACCTGCCAGACTCCTTCAGCTCTGAGGCAGCATTTCAGTTTTTGCTTTTTCTCTTGTCCTTCTAAAAGCAGCTGGATCTCTTTTTTTACAGTACAGGTAAGCATCCATTCCCAAACCCATTTTTAAACTGATCTATTAGCAAATTATTAATGTATATGTGAGATCTGTGCATAAATCTAATGCATCTTCTACTTATTACAGCCTACCCAGGTTTGGCTTATTACAATATTAGAAACTTCAGACTAAACTGCATTTCACATGCAATCAGTTATATCCTTGGCTAGGGACAGTGGCTCATAATCAATTAATTCTAAATTTACACAGTTATTTAAAGGAGTAGATGTCTTTCTGGCATTAATAATTCTGCCCAACATTTTAGATAAAACCATATTTTTAAACATAGAATGGATAAGAATATTTAATTAAAATCATAATAACAATGTTATATTTTTCCTTTTCAACAATTGTTTTAGCACTTGCTGCTGACAATCCTTTCCAGATTTGAAAATATACACACTTTTTTTGTTTCATTCTACTGGCCATACAATTAACCTACTTCGATAGTGTCTGGTGTTGATTAATAATTTCCTATTTTATCACATGGATGAATAATTTTACCTGTGTAATTTTAATATAGACCAAACATAATTAACTATCTTTTGTAATAATAGTGATCTTTCTTAGATGTCAGCATTTAAAAGAGTATTTAGAATTTCAAGACTTTTTACAGCCCTTAAAAACTCATATTAAACCTGTTCACACACAATGAAAAAGTCAGAAACTGATGATAATAGATAAAACTCCTACTTTAAGAGGCAGGAGAAAAAAAAATCCCTTTTATCTTTCACGTTTCAAGTATTTATTTCAAAATGAGTTTAAGAACTTATACATTGTCACTAGTCTAAATTAAGAAAGAAGTCCTTGAGCAATTGTTTTATTTCACAACTAAAAGGTGTAGAAATAGATTCACATATTATTACCAAAAATTAGTAAAATTAAATTCTTGAACACTGATGTAGAATTAAGAAGCAGGCGTTATTTATTTGGGCATCCACTGAAATTGTGATGCTAAGTATAGAAAACCTACTGTTTATATATCATATTTTACATAAGGAATATCTAAATAAATTTCAGTTATGAAGAATGATGGTTTTTTCCCACACAATGACTGCTACAGAAGGAAGTTCAGCACCTCTTGGCTATTTCCATGTAAAATCTGCATCTTTGAAAACTAGTTTTGAAGTAATTCTGGGGGAGGGTGATATCAGCAATGGGCCTACAATGATGGCAGTCAACCTGTGGTAAGACATTTTTCCTTGCCTTTCTAGGAAAAAGAATCAACACCAGTGGTCAAACATACTTCTGCCAGCTCAATGTACAGGCATAGAATATCTTCTCTGAAATTGGTGATAACCTTGAAAACAGTTATGTTTTCGGGCCATTTGGAACTAAACAGTTGTAAAAAAGTGTTTTGTCATCAAAAGCGTTGTAAAATTTCTTCTTGTTTCAGAACCGTTTATTTGTATTCTTTTAAAAAGAGCTAATTAGTTA
The DNA here is from genome assembly GCF_028551555.1 of Melozone crissalis. NCBI lineage: Eukaryota > Metazoa > Chordata > Aves > Passeriformes > Passerellidae > Melozone > Melozone crissalis. The sequence goes on along the minus strand of NW_026535791.1, from coordinate 50,539,096 downwards.
TTAACAAATTTAAAAGATTGTTTTCACTTACAGAGTCAAAGCTGGGCCTGCTACTGGGTAGATGAGGTTGATAATACTGCCAGGGGCTAGGACATGGAGTCTAAGTGATGGGGAAGCAGTAGTGGAATTAGTCAGGAGACAGGCAGATAGTCAAAAGAAATGGTGATGTAAAGGGCTAACTCCTTCTCCCCCCCAAATTGTAAACCCTGTCTCAATCACTTGTGCATGGAGATCTCATGCCAGTGTATTGTTGAGGTGAAATTGGAATATCTGTCTAATACTCAGGGCAATCTCTAATAGTGTCATGTATGAAGCATCATGACAGGCACCTCTCATGCACTATTAGGTGTGTCAAGGGTATGTGTATTACACTAGAATAAAATGCATACTTATATTACTAATAAACATACCAATTAGTAGCACATATGTGGGTATAATAGTGTAGGACTAACTAAATAAATATGCAGGCTGGGTGCACATGTGGAATTAAAAAAATAAAAGGACTGATGTTGCCAAGGAAGCGCAAAACCTGTAAGTTCTGAAGAAGTTAGAAAAAATCAGCATCTCAAAACCCCAAAGTACAGAATCCTGGAAATAATTTTCTTAAAGTTGAGTGAGACACATAGACCAGAAATTGCTTCCAGACCAGAGAGACATTGAAGTTGGCTAAAGATGTGTAAGTTAAAAGCAAGAGATGTTGGAAGGAATGTTGAGGAGGAGAGTCCCAGGGTAGACAATAAAGTAACAGCACAAGAAATTGTTAGGGGTGACATTTAAAGAAAGCTGATGAGGGAAATTAAGAGATAAGCCTTACAGACCAAGTCTATTGCAGGGAGGCTTCTGGATTTTGAGAGAATTTGAGGGTGGTAGATACAAATGTAGAAAGTCAACAGTAAGCCACAAGGACTTCTCCCAGTGGTGCTCTACCACTCCAGGCTCATACACACACAACTATGACAGAAGCCAATCAGGGCTAATGAGGGAGTGTCACTACTCATACCCTGCCTAGAAAGAGAACAAAATGTTGGATCAAAGTAGGTCATTAAGACTTGTCATCAATTAGAATTGAGGAACTGCCACCTCAAACCTTACTAGTTGAGTCTAAAGTGAACTTGAAAGTTTAAACCATAGGAAAGGAGATTCGTACAGAGGAGAAATCCATGATTTCTATTGATACACCATTTTCCAACTGACTGCCTTGTCCCAGTCAAGCTTTTTTTTTTTGGTGAACTTCCTCGGGATTTCAAATGTGTCTTTTCTGAATAACAGTAGCAGCTCCAGATCTCTGCTGAGTGTACTGATGAAGATGGCCCTGCTGCTCCTGTTTGCCATGCCGACCCTGCAGCTGGCTCTTCCAAAGCAGCAAAGGAGCTGCTTGGAGACCAGAGTGGGACCTCTCATTGTTAGAATGCTTTGCCATTCTCTGAACATTTCCTCTATTTATTGTATTTAACTTACTGTGGCTGTGATTACTGAGCACATGGAGAAATGAAGCAAGATGAATATTTTCTTCATAGTGGTAGGAATATTATGGAGTAATTTTCTCTTTTGTGTCAGGGGAGTGTGAGTTTTACTCAAGGAGTTTTTTCTTCAACCAAGGCAGTGACAGCCACAAAATCTAAATGAGCCTTTCTACAACCTTTCTTTTTTCACATCTTTGAAATAAGTGTTCTTTCAGCTTTGAGCAACATCACTGTTCTAAGAGGATGAAGAGGGAATCAGTTCCCACTTCTAACCAGTTCCAATTTCTGCTTCCCCTGCCCAGCCACCATGAGACTTTCTCTAAAGATCCCAAAGACTATTCTGAAAATAGGGTTTCATCTTGACACAAAAATATGGTCTGTATAAGGAGAAAGTAATAAGTAAAGATTGGTGGATTTTTTTTTCCTTTTAAGTGCCTAGTGTCCAATATATTTTTTGTGCCCTATGTTTCCTCCTCTGACTCATTTTTGGAAATTAGCCTATAACCCAATATTAATGGTTATATACAGCTGCCTTTATAGATTATAACAATGCCCTATGTGCAGCTATCCAATATGAGGGCTTTCTTCCCACTGCTTCTGAAGATAGTTGAAATTCCCATACAAACACTCTTTGACATTCAGCGCTGAAGAAATTTGTAGTCTTCTATGTCAAGACAGAATACAGCAGATGAGCAAGTCATAAGTGAGCTTCTGAATGACAGCATATGCAATAGAACTGCTTAATTGCAAATTTTAATATGCTACATGAGAGGACAAAGAAATAATTTTGTATACAAAAGTTTTGGTATTGTTACACTTAATTTATTGAGTCTGTACTTTAGCACCATTGCCTGTGTGGTGACGAGGCATTTACAGAGAATCCTAGAAGAGTTTGGGTTGGAAGAGACCTTCAAAGGCCTTGTACTCTAAACCCTCTGCAATGCTCAGGGACATATTCAACCTGATCAGGTTTCTCAGAGCTGTGTTCAACCTGGCCTTTATGCTTACAGGGATAGGGTATCCACCACCTCACTGAGAAACAAGCTCCAGTGTTTCAACACTACATTTGAAAAAAAAATTAGGGCATATCAAGTCTAAATCTATCCTCTTTTGGTTTAAAAACATGACCTGACCTCTTTTCCTGTCACTGCTAAAAAGTTTGTTCACATCTTTTTTACAAGCCCATTTTAGCTACTGGTCAGCTGCTATAAGGTCTCTCTGGAGCCTTCTCTTCTCCAGCTGAATAATCCCAGCTCTCTCAGCCTGTCTTCATAGGAAAGTGCTCCAACCCTCAGATTGCATTTGTGGCCCTTCCCTTGGCCTGCTCCAGAAGGTTCACATCTTTCCTGTGCTGAGGGCCCCAGAGCTGGATGCAGCACTGCAGGTGGGGTCTCACTAGAGAAGAGTGGAGGGGCAGGATCCTCTGCCTTGCCCTGTTGGCCACGCTGCTGTGCGTGCAGTCCAGGACACAGGGGCCTCCTGTGCAAGTGCACACTGCCAGCTCAGAGCCAGCTTTGCATTCACCAGCCCCCCCAGTCTTTGCTGGCAGGGCTGCTCTCAATCCCTTCATCACCAGCCTGTATTGATACTTCATTACTGATTTTCTTTTTACTATTCTTTACTTAGTAACTCCCAGTTTTTGGGGGAGGAATGGGAGAGTGGAGGAGATGGCAGCAAAAAAGGCCATTTGTCCTGTGGGAGCTTGTTAATGACTCATAGAAATGTGTGCTCTTATTGGGAAAAAGTGCTTTACCTGTAGTTAATCCTACAGAAATGTGGGGTGAAGTCCCAAGACTGCAATACTTATTTTACATAAAACATCAGGTTACTCCTTAAATAGCAGTCCCAGAAGCGCAAGGCACTTTATTATCCATTAAGTTACTTAGCATCCACTATATTTTTTTTAAAGTTATTTTCCCAAGAGGAATTCCTAATATATGGTATTCCAGCACAGAGGAAAAAGAGCAAAGTATCTACAGCAAACAATCTTTTGCCAAATTTAATCCTTATAATTTAGGAAGTGTCATAGTCAGCAGTAGGAATGCTGACAGATCCATACACCTTTCTAAATCTAAGATCTGTTCTGGACATCTTTATGGACAATATGGCAGAGCTTTTTTCCTTTTTTTTTTTTTTTTTTTGTGAGAAGGAGAAATACTTATTTCTATGTTTTCCCAAAATACTTCTATGGCAAGTGTTTTTCCTGCGTTGGTTTAGAGTGGACAGCTCTAGAGGTATGCATGTATATCAGAGGGGCAGGTGGGCAGAGGAGAACAGAAGGCAGACCAGGAACAATGTCACATCTTTTAGGCAGTGCAGAATCCCTGTGGAGAATCCTACTAGAAACCTAAGACAAATAAAGGGATCTTGTACTGGATTATGTACCTCAAAAACAAATGGGCATCTTTGTAGTTACTCCTGAAAAAAGAAAGGTGGGTGGAGAAGTGGTTATACACATTCCCTCAGATGCCTAGCAGAAGTTGTTACTTTCTGTAGATGTCATATTTGGCTGAAATGAGTCCTCTGCTCTGACTTGCCAGGCTCCCTGTGTGGGCTGTCTGGTAGACGCACAAGTCTGGTTGCTCACAAGTGGAGAAATTCAGTTTCACAAGATTTCCTCTAAGGCAGAGGTGAACTCAAAATTCTTATATTTTCCATGATGGGGCAAACAATCTAACATGATGAACAAAATATGAGGGGCAATAAATTCTGGAAAATAAGATAATTAGCTATTGATTGTAACGGAGACATAAAGAGGAGAGCCTGAGCTTTACAAAATGAATTGAGCAAAGGGGAAAATAAAAGCTTCTTCCAAAAGGAGAAGGTGAAACTTACAAAAACTGCTCACTCAGGATCAGGTTATGAACTTGAAGTTAATACCATCACTAACAGCATCTGGAGAAATACTTTTTTTCTAATTACTGTTAATTTTAATGAATACTAATTTAATTTTAATTAAATTACTTCTTTCCTAACTCTGTCGGCTTTCAGTTGTTGAAATCGCTGGTATGCCCAGAGTTGCTTTAGTTAATAAAGTGATAACGTATTACAACAGACACACAATAGCTATCTTTCAAGGCCTGCTCCAAATTATATGAAGTTCAAAGACAAAGTTGCAAATGACCAAAATATGGGCTAATTTTCTGGGTTTTGTTGTTGCTATTGTTAAAAAAATTATTTCTTCAGCAAAATTTCTTAATATGAAAAAGGGGATTTTGCTACAACAGAAGGGATTAGTAAAAGCTCATGGTAGCCAAAGGATGATGTTCTGGTTGATAATCTCCTTTTAGTCTTTCCTGTGCCCCTTTCCTGTCAAACTGGGTAGTGCACAAAGGTCAGTGGCTCTGTCTCCCTTTGAACTCTTACAAAGTCTACCAAGAGATGTCTTAAAATCCCTTCAAATATGATGGGGAGTTAGCAGGCTACTTATTTCAGTTCTCTGAAAAAACAAGACAGACATTAAAAGAAGCAAGTCTCTGAATTAAGGGAATGAACTTTTGGGAGTAGGAGTGATCTAAATGTTGATCTGCTTATTCACAACTCAGAGGTTTGTATACTCCTTTCAAAGATCATGCCTGTAAAATTGATGTCAAGACAGCAAAGCAGGGGTGTTACTGTGCTGTTAATGCTCAGTCAGCAAAATTCAGTCAATCCTAATTTTAAATCTCTTCTTTTGAAGCTTTGTGGAATGCAGCATTATCAGATCACTAATCCATGACAAGAATGTTACTCTGTTTGCCCCAATAGGGGTGATCATATAAAAAAAAAACCAAACTAATAAAGCATTTCAGCAAGTATCCTAAACACTCTCAATGAGGTGAGGCTGCCATGCCTACTATGACAGGGAGGCTTTTGCTTTCCTTGTTTTATTAGAATTTGAAATGACTCAGCTCAGCACAGTCCACTTCCTTTCTGGCTCATTTCTTCATGATGCTACAGGAGGAATAACTTCCAGCTTCCAGCCACCCACAGAAGGTGCAGTGTAGTGCATCTCGTTTTTGTGCTTTGTGTACACAGTTGCTGCTGATTATATATTATTCACCAACATGCTAACTACAAAGGCAGATAGTTGCCATGTTTGATAAGTTAATTTTAAAGAGGTTTTGTTAGCAAACAAGTCTTAGAAATAAAGCAGAAAAATGCCCAAATTTGATTCCAGCCTCTCCCCCTTTCCCAGGGAGGAGCTACTTGCTTCTTCAACAAGAATTCAAATGAATTGAAAATTCCTTTAGAACTGACAGCCCAAGTGTAAGAATGATAAACGGCTTTGGCCTTGATGATTTTTATTAAGCACTAAATGTCACATTTAACCTGCATTACTGAAAGCAATTACCCATGTATCAACAGTCAAGCAGTGCAGAGCTAGACGCCTGAAGCAGTAGCATTATGCTCCATCTGGGAATAAGGATTTTCAATTAGAAGGCAAATAGCTGGAGAGGGGATCAAGTCCTCCAGTGGCTCCCAAAGGAGGTCTATGAGAAGCAAAGTCTTCATATCCAAGTAATCGCAGGCAATGTCAACAGAGCATTCCAAACCATCTGCTGCCAGAGTAGCGTTTACTTTATCAAATCTCAATATTTACAGAACACTGATCAGCTCATGGGACCAGGATGGCTCACTGCCAGGGTGTTCTGGGAAATTCATTTTAAGGTGTGTTTCAGTAGGCTAATTAATTTACAAGCACCTGTTTCATCACTGGGAGCTGTTAGCACACCAGATGAGCAGCAGCAGGGGAAAGGGACTTTTTATCCTAGCTAAATTGATTTCAATTGATGTTCATTTACTGATGGCACAGTTGTAGTTTAATGTGACTATGGCCTAAAGCCTTTTTGTTTATTAATGTGTAAGCCAGTTTAGATAGTTTATTACTTACAAATATACTTTGACTTCAGGAGACCTGTGAGATTTTGTAAGTTAAATATAGCACATGCCTTTCTGAAAGAAATTGTGTGTGTGTGTGTGTGCGTGCGTGTGTGTGTGTATAAAATGTATACATCCTATTCCATTGTGGGATTTTTTCCAATTCTATGTTGTTTAAAAGAAAAAAAATACAAGCAGCTTTTTCTGTTAGAGATGGACCTAACTCTGTTGGTGCATTATTTGGAAAGTCTCTGTGAAGGAAACATCACGTTGTAAACCTCTTTGGATCTAGCACTGGTAATCATGCCACCTAACTTCAAACTGCTCTGATGTGCTAGACATTGAGGATCCTAACTTCTGTCTCAGATTCCTCCATCAACAAAGGAACTAGAATAACTTATTACACTATGCCTTGACATCAGGGAGTCAATTTAGAATTAATTAATTCATGTTTGAATGTCATTTTGCAAATGGAAAGTTCAGGATAGCCTAGTTAAGATGTGACAAGTGGCACAGAGGAGTGATTTGTAAAGGTAAATTAATCCTTTTTGTTTCATAAGTATGTTGTTTGGAATTACAGCTTTTTACCTGTCTAGCTGCAGAGTTTCCACAATCTCTGTGTTCCACCCCAGTAACAGCCAAGGGGTACATTATGTAGCAGAAGAGCCTTTTTCCAAGTTAGTTGGACTTTTGGACAGAGTATTCTCACAGAAATCTACTCAGATCATAGTGAAGACCCAGAATGAGTTGCAAACTTAATTTTGCTAAAATTTTAGAGTGATGGGTTTGAGAAAATAAATCAGAGAGTAACTTGAGAAGAACTTGAATTTAAACATTTGGATAAGATTTAAGAGGCTTGGAACGTCCTGGAACTCTTAAACTGCCTCTTTGGCTTCCAACAGATCTTTGTCATTCAGGTCTCACTCAGTAAAATCACAATAATATTAGCTGCCCCACCAGCCTTGTTTAGTCTCTTTACACTAGGCATTGATGACTGTGTTTGGCATGTCCTGTTACAAAAGTCTGCCACTCACTGCTCCAGTATCGTTTGGTTCCTCTTGACACTGCAGTAATAGAAAGTGGGAATTATGATAATTTTTTTGATAGTAATGCCAAGATAACCAAACCCAATTCATATTGGCTTCCTGTTATATAGTAAAATTACTATCCTTTTGGATTGCTGGTCTAGATCTGCTTTACACTGTGGGTGTATGAGGTGAAAAAAGCAGGAGAAAGCCTGAATAGCTCAGATGGAAGCTCTTCTTAAATAGGTTTAGACTAGAAATAAATAATGTAATTTTTTTCATTTTGATAATTATCTAGTCATGAAATATTTACAGGGGGCTAATGGATTGCAAATCTTTAGATCAAAATTACTTATATCTCACATACCTTCACTTGGGTTCAGTAATGAAGACCCTGATGAGGAAATCCTGTCGTGTACTGTGTGTGGAAGATAGAACAAGTGTAGTTGTTTTCTGTTTTCTTTAAACTTCAGGTCCATGCCTCCCTGGTAAATTTTGGGCTATTTCAATGAAGAACAAAAATTATTTTTTAAAAAGTTATTTTTGTATTATGTTGTATTATGGCCTATAGACATAGAAGCTTGAATTAGGTTCTGTAATGGGAGCTTTGAAGCTCCATGAATGGGAAAAACATTTGAAACTACTTTTTTAGTGAATTAATGGTGGGGTTTTGCTTTGAAATTAATTCAACGATTTTGTATTTCATCCTTTGGAAAGAAGGAGAAAGACTCTGGGTCTCCTTTCTGTCCTTCTAGTTAGAAGGTGCTCCAAGGAGTGCCCCGAGGCAGCAGTGACCCTTGAGTGTCCATGGCATTTCACAGGAGGGGCCCTTTTACATGTCCTTGGCCCATGCACAGGCACACTCCTCTGTGTCAGGAATCTCACTGGGGATCTTACAGGATGGTCATAGACATTTGGTTGCCACTGGCTAATTGCTCAGCCTACCACAGACATCTAGAATATGCACCCAAAGGATGAAAATATTGCTGTCTACAAACATGCAACACTACTGTAGTATTCATTTTTTTCTTTTTAGGTCTATATAATTGTTATATGGTGAAGGAAGTTTTCTTTCAGTGTAAAATGTTTGCATTTGTTTGGAATTGACTCCTTCCATGGTCCTGAACTGACATACTCCATGTATCTGGATTCAGTTTGACAGAAAAGAGCTTATTTGAATTTGTTATGCATTAGCTAGAGGGATTTTTCTAAGAGACTTGTTTAAGCATGGAGGTCTTATAAGTTAGCTTGTTTACATATTGCTGGTGGAGGAAAATAATGGATTGGAAATGCTTGCAGAAAGATGGAAACCTTTTTATGAGCATAGACAGCTTTCAACCTTATGATTATGCCCTAGCCACAATCTTATCCAGTTTCTCAAGTAAAGAGCATTGTGTTGGGATTTATTTGTCCTTTTCTTATCTTTATGGGCAGAGAAGGGAATTTGCTAAGATGTTTTTCTGATTTTCATGATATTGTGTGGTGGTTTGGGTTTCATTTGGGTTTTGTATCTTGAAACACGTGCAATTGTTCTTCTCATCTTATGCTGTTAGTGTGCAGTAATAATGGGGTCTGAGGAGCATCCCTCATGTGGAAAATGAAGGAAATTTAGTAATGCCATAAGACTCAGAGGAGTCTTAAGCTTGCTGAATATCTGAGGTACAGATAGCTGAACATGATCGTAGATTTGTTGCTTATAGTGTGTTGAACAAGTGCTTGGATTTGTGCAAAACAGAAGATGTCATATTTCAAGGAGCTACTGCAGTCTAATACAAGGAAGAGAATGTGACTCTTTAAAAATGAGAAAACTGTTTTTTCAAGACAGCTGGGATTTGATTTGACTTCTTAAATCAGAAAAAACACTTTTGAAGAGGAAACGGCTAATGAATAGACACATTATCAACATATTAAAAGACTGGTCTGCAGTCCTAAATATATGCCAGTGGTCATTGTAAAGTCAATTGTTTATACTTAAAATCAGCCTTTTCTTTCCAAATCCTTCCCAGTTCAGTGAGAAAGAATTATTTATTCTGCAATAATATTTTTCTCCCTATTTTAATCAGTGCAGTGATGGATATTTTGCATTTGAAAGAAATTTCAGCAGAGATGTATTTCAGGCAAATTGAGATAGAGCAAATTGTGACTTTTTAGGATCATTTTGGTATATCTTAGGTCTTCAGAACAAGATGAAATTATTTTCATGTACAAAGACAGTAGCAGCAATCATTTAACATGCACATAAATACCAAGAGAGTAAAATCCTGGACTCTCTGAAGTCAATGCAAAATGTTTCACAGAATCTAAAATTTCCCTCAGTAAGCTTTGAGAAAAGATGTCAATTTTTTTTCTGCAGTATTTATCTTGAAATAATGTTTTAAATGTGGTACAGATACTGCAGAGAATAATGTGATCAGCCAGCCTGGGGTTTCCAGCCAGCAATTCACAATGTCAGAGGATGAAGGTGGCACTTACAGTGCACGTTACAAGTAGTGACAACTACATAGCAGAAAATAAACTGGAAATACTATTAATTCCCCCAAAACCTGATGGTACCCTACCACTGCAATCATGGATTTGTTCCAGGTATTTTTTGACAAGCATGTTAGCCTGATGATTCCCCTGCACTCTTGTGGTGTTTTATTGCTATTTGTTTGCATGCAGAAAACTAGAGAAACTCAAGAAATGTCTCAAATGTTGCAGGTTTAGCACAGCCAATTAAAAACTGTAGGAGCAAAGTTCTGTATTTGTTCAGTTTTGCTGTTTATTGTAGTGGAGGTCAGTTCCTTGCAATGAAGAAGATGCATACTCACCCCTTAAATACTGGACGTTGTGTGGCCATAGACTTGTTCATAGAGAAGTCACTAAACAGCTTTAATTACTACATATGGAGGCCTGGTTTCATTCTCCCCTGAGACCTAGAGGTGAAAGGATGTATATTTAACTTTTAGCAGAGTCTGTAATCCCTTCACCCCCATTGTTTGCTCCAACGTTCTGCTTCAGCACCCTTTCACAGCCTGGCTTCCACAGTGCTCTCTCAAGGGTGATTCAGCTTACTGTAATTTTATTGCTGGTAGTTCTGATTTATTTAATGGGATTTGTTTTACTTTGCAATATTACTTTAAGCTCTGATCTGTTGTAGGATAAGAATGTTATTATGACAGTGTTAGCTTCTCTGTAAATTACAGTGCCTTGAGGATTGCGTTTTGAGACTACATGTAAACACTTTACAGAGCTAATAACATAGATACCATATGTAAAGCTTGAAAAATATTTAAATAGGACACATTTGAAGGAATAAAACAATCAAAAGGCTTTTTGGGGATAATGCAGATTACACCGAATTGTTTCGATTCAATGTTCAGCTCTTAAAACATAACCCATGTACCATCATCCATTTTCCCTTTTCTTCCTGCTTACCTACAATTTATTTGAACTATTCTAATATGTTTCCAGCAGAATTCCTTTACAGTAATTGACGAGATCTCTGGGATAATGTCTTTGGAACCATAACCTTTCATTTAATGCAACAATCATGACTCATTTTTGTTAACAGGCTTGCCTAGAAGAAAAACAAAAACTCTACAAAAATGAAAACAAGCAAGCTAGTTAGCTGTTTAGACAGAAATGTACCACCTTCTCTGCTGGCAGTGATATTGCCTCAATGTTTTTGTCGACTCCAAATGGGGAGTTTTAATCTCTTTGCAAGGAAAACAGCTACAAGGTTGCAGTTGGTAATTTGACTTACAGCAAAACTGAAGTCATCAGGGGTTACTACTAATATTATCTTTTCAGTATAAGACTTTCCTTGGAAACTGAAACACAAGCCCAACCTTTGATCACTCGATGATCTTGGAGGTCTTTCGTAACCTTAATGAGTACGTGATTCTCTGATCCTAAGGCAAAGGTAATTTTCCTGAGGAATTAATTCTGAAGTTAATGGTGTTACTTGTTTGAGTAAATGACTCTCCCTCCAGGTGCCAGCACCGGCAGGTAGGTCCTGGTACTGCAGCTCTGAGGAAAGGCACCTGGAGATCATGGACAAATTGCTTGCACATTGTTTTGGTGATCCTATCTGAGCACTCTGACTTAAATCCACCTCCTCACATCTACCTCTATATTTTCTTTGTTCCCAAGTCTACTTCTTGCTGTCAAGGAATCTGAAGACTTGGAACTCGAGCCTGAATCATCAGGAAATGGCACACACTGTGTTACTGTCCTTCTCCAGCATGAGGCTGAATGGCTCTGTGGTTTCCTATAAAGAAAGTGTCTTTTGTGAGATTGCCTCTTTGTTTAAACAAAAAGAGAGAGAGGGAGAGAATGAAATATACTATGGAATACTCAAGCAGATGCTTGGCATTATATTAACACATGTATTATGGCGTATCATGTAATGGTACACTGTGGGGAATAGTAATGAATAGTTTGGAGCACAATAATGTGCATTGTTGATGTTTGTTAAAATAAAGATATTCAATTTATAATAAAAGGGATTAAAAGCTTAATTCATGACTATGTTAATATTTGTCTGTAAGTACACAGATAAATGGTAACGTACCTTATCACATTAAACACCTGCACGTACAAGTTCCCCTGCTGAGATCTCCATGGGATTGTATGTTTTACAGAGCTTAAACTTTCATTTCCCAAAATAATGATATCATTCATTTACAGATATAGATAGGCTCTTCTTACTCAAACTCTATCCTGAAATGAGAATTGTTACTTCAACTACAAAAATGTGGGATTAATTACCACAGTGATTGCCTGCTGCATCATCTGATGGTATTTGTATATAGAACTTATATATTTTGCAACAATCTGATTGCCTGACAGAAGTGAATTAAGACTTTCTAAAATACACTGCTGTTAAAGGTAAATGATACCTCCAAAACAGATGTGATGAGCCAGGCGGTGGTGGCAAATAGATCTCATCTCGACACAGATCTCCCAATGTCTTCCCCATATTTCCCACATGCCATCCTCTGTGAACAACAGAAAAGAACGTGTGTTTGTGACAAAAATGCATAATTAAGGAGGGTGATTGATGTCTGAACTATTTAATTGTTTAGCTCTGCAGTGCAAGTGTTTACAGGCATGCTCGATGCCTGCGCAATCTCAGTGTATATACTCAGAAGCTTCCAAATGACAGAATGTCAGCAGAAGCACCCACCATATTCCTCCCCATGAGAAACGTAATCCAAAGTAAAACGGTGATAATTCAGACTCTCTTTGTTTGCCAACTCTGCTAAAAGAAGGAACAGAAAAGGAAAAGTGCTGTGAAAGATGAACTAGAAGGGAGATAGAACTGTTCTGGGCAAAGTCACCAAATTAAGTACTTGGAAGGAATTGGCTGCATGAAGACAGTTCAAGGAAATCCTGCAGATACCAAACATGAACATCTTTCTAGAGAGGGAACAATAATTTTTGAAATTGAAGGAGGTAGCCAGAGATCAAACAGGGCTTGATATTTCCATCTAAATGCTGTGCTAAAGTATAAGAAAGAACTCATTTCAGAATGATATTTCCTGATTTTTTTTAAAAGGTTTCCTCTTATTCTTTAGATGAAACCAGGACATCAAGTAAGTACTAAACATAATCGTGGCTGCTTATGAAGTTAGCATTGTATTTAAAGGTTTGGTATGAAAGACATTTTCCAGGCTTTATCATATAGTCAGAATATCCTGGCTAACACATGTACAGTAAAATAGTGTAAAACTCTTGATGCTGCTATCTTGTCCTCTCTTCAAGTAGGTCCCACAGACAACATGTGGCTTCTAATCCTCTCTTCAGTGTCTTGTGTCTGTTCTACAGAACCATATCCTCCATCCAATTATTTATCCCCCACACACGCTTGTTTCATCTTGTCCTACCAGGCACACTGTTAAACACTTTTTCTATTGACTAACAGTTAAATAATGAAGTACAGTTTATTAATTGACTGTCCCTTTTAGTTTGTCCTTTGCTTTTGACTCTGCAAGTATATTCTCAAAGAAAAGGAAGAATCTGTGTTTTGAAGCTTTTTTTAGCATGCATTTAAGTGTTGGATGCTAAAGCGCAGTGGAGAGATTGTGACCCTCTTGGCTGTGTCAGATGCAGTTGTTTAGCATATGGCCAAAGTCAGAATTTTACTTAACGTTGTGCTGTGAAAATTTAGCCTCTCCAGGTGTGCTTTGTGCACACATGTCCATGGCTTGTGTGAAGAAATGATCACGTTATGAAACAGGAAAACCAGGGACTTTATCATTTGAGTGTCACCTTGTAGCTCCTGAAGTAGCTGTTTATTTGAGGAGCAGTTTGGATATATTTGCAGATGCGTTCTATGTCTTAGAGGGCATTTTGCATAGCCTGGGGTGTGTGAGACACTCACCTTGGGCTGGAAGATGACAGCTGGACCTGGTAGAAGGCTGTGACTCTTTAGAATGACAGCAGATGGCTGAGAAAAACAAATTTGAGGATTTAGAGTTGTATAGTCACCTCTATTCCAGCAACTGCCACTTATTCTTAGTATCCATCCATTAAAAACAGAAATTAAAGAATAATTTAATTTAATTAAACCTGCATTACTCTGAGTAGTGCAATGCCAAATGTCTTTTTCCTAAAGTTTTTGTCTCTGCCTTACTCCTGGAGGCCACGGTGGTTGTCCTTTATGTCCTTCCTCCCTCTCTCCTGACTCAATGGTACGTTAGTAAGGAGACTACCACTGCTGACACCCTGGTCTTGGAACTTGTGGGGATCTTCTGTGTGTCAGACTTGAAAGTTCATTGCCATTTTCCAGAGGGTTAGAAGGAACTGGAGAGGACAAGGAGGCACAGCAGCAGTACCTCCACACAAGTAGGAAAGACAAAATCTGCTGGTTAACCTGGTCCAGCAGATCCCCCTGCCATGGCTAGTTATAATGCTCCACTTCTTTATTTTTAGCTGTCTCACAAAACTCAACATTTTCATAGTCTGTGAAAAGAATTCTCATTAGGTCTCATTTTTTATCTTAGATACATTTCAGCAAAACATTTGAGCAAAGCAAGCTTTGCTTTTTCACATTCCCTCCCCAGTTCATGCTCTTCTGAGCCTTCTTTCTTTGGCTGTGCCCAGTAACTGGAACCTGCTCCTATTCTCAGTGAGGTGATGCATTTGAGATCCCAGCTAAACCAGAAACTTGTCAGCAATAACTAAGAAGCAAGAGCTGATAAATCTAAGTTGAGCTCTGAGTCTTGCTATTGCTGGTTTTTCAAAGGCTTGAATCTATTTGTAGATCCAGACTTTAAGTAATGTTTCCATCACCTGAGAATTAATGTACCACAAAAAGTCTGCTACCTGTTATTTCATCAGCACCTCTTTAGATGAAGTGACATGACCCTCACATTTCCCTGCACAGGGCAGCTGACAAGGGCCCACTGTGAGCTGGGAACTTGGGATAAGCAGTCTGAGCATCATTAGGAGAGCTCCCTGTCTCAGAGAAGGTGGGGTGGCTAGGGAAACACTACAGAAAATACTTGGTTTAAGAAACATCAGTATTTATCCCTGTTTCTTATGTATTTAAGAGATAAAATATCTTTTTTACGTATTAAACATGCCCACAAATTTACAGATATGTTAAATAAAAATTTATTTTCTCAATAGTTGTATTTCACACAACTTTAATTATTTTTCAGAAAGAAAACTGTATACATTTTTTAAATTTTCAGTTATTTAAAATTTCTCTTTGTATTTTAAAAAATTATATTTCCAAATTTTAATTAAAAATCTTTAATTACAGTTTCTTTTATTTATGTCTGATAAACTGGCGGAATGATGCTGGAGACATTTTCAAATCATATTCTATTAAAAATATATATGTTTCTGAGTGTTAAAAAACTGTTAAAAACCTCTTTATTTACTCTTGTATTTTAGATCTTTCTCTGAATGTATATTTTTTAAGATACCTACTGTTGTTTGGAGGAAGATCCGTTTCTTCCCCTCCCTCCCCCCTTATTTCTGCAGAATGACTTTCTTTTTAAACACTGGGACTTTTGTTATGTTAATCAGTCAGGGAACATTTCCAATTCAATTTTACCTGAGCGCTGGTCAGCTAGAGTTTCCTTTGTTTGATGTCCCTTGAGTCTTCCCTTGTCTTTTAAACTGTAATTTAGTTGGAGCTGCTGTCAATTTACTCCGTCCATTACATTTGCAGTGATATTCCAGACATTGTCTTCTATTCAGTCCTAGAGAAGTTTCTTGACCTAAACAAAGTGTGCAGGGTAAAATCCTATAGAAATTGGAACTACAAGCACAGAACTCCTGTTTGCCTATGTGCAATACATGCATACAAATAATTGTAGCTACCTACCAAGATTATTGTATTTTTTTTTAATCTAACAGATCCTTATACCCAAGACAGCTACCAAATGGTAATTAATTAGGATTTGCAATGAAGTGGACATGTCCCACACAACTAGGCAGCCAGCTTTCTCTGAGTTCTGCCATGCCTCTGTAGTAAGGGGATTTTAAAGCCTGCTACTTTGTACCTCCATAGAACAGACCTTAATGTTAAGAGGTGAGGATTTTTTATAATAATTACCAGCTGTCACAGAGTTCTACAAATAGAGCATTTTTCTTGCCCTTAGTCCACATCACCAAGGTGTGCCAGCTGGGAAATGGTTGCTTTAAGCAGTGGCTTTCAGTGGGACAAGAAGAGCAAAAACCCCAGAAAAAGGATGTTGGGGCCAATTGAGCTGCCACACTAAACTGAACTGAGTTCTCGAGTACCTCGACTGAGGGTGATGCCAATGTTTGTGGCAGCAGAAAGGGAAAGTATTGCCTACATGCGCTTTCATGTGAGCCTCTGAAAGCTTTTATGTAAGACTGGAGAGATCAAAGGTAAAACACTGGAATATATAATTTCCTGCAGTTAAATGACAAATAAGAGAATAAAACTTCCAGTCCATGGAAGAAGAGAGAATAGGCACTTTGTGAAGCTCAAGAGAGAAGGACATATCATACATGTCCCTCTGTGGCTCTACAGGCTTTACAAAGAAGCTGAATTGTCTTTCTACAAAGCTTCTCAGCCTGGCTAGGGTAGCTCTTAGAGAACCCTGCTTTGCTGGCATTGTGCTCCCACGCCTCGGATGGGTGGCAGGTGCTGTGTTGGCAGCTGGATAGTCTGGGGAAGGTTTCTGAGAGCCCTGAGGTCTGGGGTACATGTTGGGTCAGGGGCCAAACCCCATTCCTCCAGCAGAGTGCTCTGGGAAGTTGTGCAATGGCATCATCCTGGTATTTCTGTCATTCTGGATCCAGTCCATTTGAGGGACTATCAGTCCATCCCCAAAAGGCTGAAGGTCCACATTCACCAGGAACAGGAGTCTCCCATTCCAACAACAGCAGTCTGGCCTGATCTTGCATTGCCTGGTTACATGCAATTCCTCTTGTGTTGAAATTGGTTCTAAAGGTACATTACCCCTGGGTTCCTGGAGCCAAGGGAGGATGCATTTATCTGCATTAACTGAAGAGTAAAGAGAGGTCAGTCAGTTTCAGAAATGGCTTAGTGTTTCCAGATATTCTGCTCCGAATCTCTGCTTTTCCCATTTGGATTTATATGTACATCTCTAGGCAGCTCTTCCCCTTGAGGATAGGCTTTGGGAATGTCTTTAGGACAGCCAAATAATTAAGCTGTCAATTTATTCCTTTGCCACTGCTGTGAAGCTTAAAAATAGGAAGTGATCAATAGTTAATGACAGAGAGGGTGGAAGAGCAGGAGCTGCCTACCTTCTGCCCAGAGGCTTGACAAGGTGACTGCCTGACAGTGTGCAGACACTGGTACTGCCCTAACCTTCATCAGCATTGCTTGTTGCAATTAACATGGGTCTTCCCCACTGTTTACCTTCCATCACTCACTCAGCAAAAACAAGTCTCAGATTGTTCTTAATTGTAAATTGTGCTTGGTACCTGAAATTTGGAAGGAATTTGAAAGGGATGAGTTATGGATTTTTTTTCTGACCTGTTGGGTTGGTTTTGGTTTTTCTTTTAATAATGATGGGAAACAGTCTATATGCTTGATTTAATTGCATTCAGTCTCAGGAATGGATATACTTGTGTTCTGTATATGCTGCATGCTTGAACCATGTGTCTGGATTTGCATTTCATTCTGTGTAAAATCAATGAAACTTGCTTTAAAAGCCACTGCAAAATAGGAGAGCACTTTCTGTAGACTGATTCTCTAGGTAGGACAGGTAGCACATTGCAGTGCAGAAGCGGAGCAGTGGTCTCAGGGATACCCTTCAGCCAAGATCAACTGGGAGGTTCCCTGCATCCACAGACTTTCTGCAGGGGATCTGGGAGCTCAGGTAATCCATGCATGCCTTGGTGGGACTGGGGTCTGTAACTGGGAAGGCCAAATACATAACCAGGCCTAACCTTGGTTAGTGGGAATGTTGTGATTGACTTTGGCTAAGCCAGGGTTTAGCAGTTATGTTTAAGGGAAGCTCACATCCTGATGGTGTCTGATCTTTACTGTCCAAGGCCAGCACTGGTTATTGCCTGTGCTTAGCATATCCTTGAAAATTGATTATTTGCTGGTTGCTGCATAAACAATAGAGGCTGGTTACTTACAGGGAACAGTTACTTATGTGTGGAGAGTAATTCCATAGCAGAGATTATTTATTTCTATTCCACCATTTATCTGGGCTATAAAGTGTAGTAATTATTTTATTCCCTTGCAGCATAGTTTGCAATGTAAATACATGTTGGATGTATGTGGGGTTTTAACAATAAAATTTAAGTGTATTTTGTCTGGTATTTTTTCTGCTGCTTACACAAACATCAAGAAAGGTGTTTTTTGATCTTTCAAACCTGACAGTGCTACCAGCATTTATGTGTAAAAGAAAAGATAAAATACATAATTATAACAAGAAGAATTAGTATTAAACCAGTTTATCTTCAATAATATGGGCTTTTTTGGCATGGTGAACTGAGAAGTACCATCAATGCTGCTTATGTGCAAATTCTAAGTAAGGAGAAAGGATGTGTCACACAGGCCTCAAATGTTGTTAATATGTAGGATGCCTGTAAAAAAACTTTGGAATATGGTTAATATTTATTGGGTGGCCTATTTAAAAACATCAGTGGAAGGAAGTTGCATTTTAGGTTAGTACAGAAGGAAAATAAGTTTGGCTTTCTGAGGGAAAAATAATCATCTCTGCTGAAACTTAAGATTTGGTGCATCCTGCTAATTTTGGCAAAATGACTGTTTATTCCTTTTTTCAAAACAATTCAAGTTATATTTCAGAATAAAGACTGTTAGCAAAAATCAGTTGGGATGAGTTTTGTCTCCATTGTTGTGTTTGCTGAATTTCATCTGAACTGATGACAAAGACTGTTTTAGCAATGACACCTGCTCAGATTTAATTTTGTAATTAAATCTATGAGCTTCTGCCATGCCTCTGTACCAGCCTTTCCTGGAGCCCAGTGGGATCACACATTGGGAAGAGGCAGCTCTGGCAGCACAAGGGAAGCAGAGGGCAGGCTATGATATAGGTACTGCTGGTAAATGGCACACTTGCCTGGCATGAGGGCTGCTCAAGGAGTGAGCTAAGGGCTGACTTTGCCCTTATGCTCCTCTTGTCCTCTTCTGCAACTGCTTCTTCATCCTGCCAACAGCTCTTGCTTTAACATTTGTGTAATTATCATATCATAATTAGTGTTATTTCTCTCCTTCTAACCTTGCTGAGGTGATACTTTCTCAAAATTGCTTTTCCTAGTTGTTCTCCAAGTTTTCATCTCAGTATTCCTGTCACTACCAGCAATGAAGCAAAGCTGGATTTAGCTGTGGTGATGCATCTAGTGCATCCCAGAATCCTTGTTCCTTAAGCTTATAGAGGTACTCTAGATGGTATATGAGTATGCTGAACAGTCAGGCCTCTGACTTTGTGCCAGACCTGTATTTGGTGGAGAACAGAGTGTTAGAAGAGAAGGGGAAATATGTGTTTATCAAACAGTGGATCGCAGCATGAAAGAGCACTTAGATGCATTTTGGGCCTGTAAACTCTTGCATCCCTCAATTCATATTTAAGGAGTGTCATCAAGGGGCATTTCAGGACATCCTTGGATGTGTTATTTCAGTTATTTTGGTGTCAAATGTTTGGTCTTTACAAAATGAAAACATCCTGGAAATTATCTGTTTGTTATCATGAGTGAATGGGTCCTCTTAGTCTCACTGTGACTGAATCAAAAGGAGAGTCCTTCCTGTACGATTTTTGTCACTTGGCAAGGGTTTGGAAAAGCTGATATGGTTCAGAAAATAAAGAAATTCCTGTTTAACAGACCAACCAAAAGATACAACTTGCTGAATTTCTTCCTAGTACACATCTACAGATATTCTCTATCAGAAAATAGCAATTATTTAACACATCATGTACAGTGACATAGGGAGAAAAATGTTCCTTGTGCTGCCCAATAGAACATGCTGGAACACCTGTTTCATATCATGAAACCATTTGCAATTGCTACCAAAGAAGTGAGAGCTGAAATGTCATCATTGAATCTACTTCTGCCACTCATGTTTTTGTTGGAAAATATCCCTAGGGAGGAAAAATAAAACCTATTAAAAACACATTCATTCATTTTCCAGTATCTTAAATCTTTGAGCTGTAGAAACAAGCAAATATTGATACTGTGCATAGTCATAGAGCTGATAGTTACTTCCATGATTCTACTCTGACAAATAGTCATTAAATACCCTTTCTTTTCCTCTGAAAGATGATAACACAGTGATATTTTCAAAAAATCTCACATTGCTCTATTACCTGTCTTGGGCTCTACTCCTTGTAAAAAAAAAAAAAAAAAAAGCATGTCTTTTGTTTTTTTAATTGTTTCTATGTCAGTAAGTAGCTTTTGAAGCTCTTTTGTGCTTTAGGGTACTTAAATTGCCCTTACATGTCCATCTTTGCCAATAGCTAGATGGGATTTGTGCCTCAGGCTTTCATGCTGCAGCCTGGACAAGGGAAACCATGTACCCAGGAAATCCATTATTTGCTATTTTGAATTTCATTGAATTTTGATTTGAGAGAAAATACCACTGGAAACTCATTATTAGAAAAAAACCCCAGTAACACAGGTGGCTCTGAGGCACCTGTATGAAGCAGCAGAGCAGGGCCAGACTTGCAGCCCAGTGGAGCTGTCTTGTACCTCTGTCTGCCTGAGATACTTCAAACACAAGGCCTGGTACAACTGCAGTGAATGCACAGAAGTTATTTTTCTTAGGGCACATAATTTTATCCCTAGTTCAGAAAGAACTAATTCCACCTTGTCTGCACAAAGAATTTCAAAGACATTACCTTGGTTGTCCAAAGCTGTCCATGGGAGTAATATTTTGCTCCTTGAGAGGGCAATTCCTCCAGCCATGGTCCCTCCATCCTGCTCTCAATACATTTAAAGTGGGCAGAAGGATGATGCTTAATCCCAGACCACATTTTCATGAATTGGGAGTATGGTACGTCTCTCCCAAACAGTAACAAAACATCTCACCTCTTCTGCTGCTGACTGGCAAACTTACTGCTTTCAATGGATTTTGTTCCTGTTATTTCTATGAAGAAGGGAATGTACGGAATATGACATTTCTGTTTCTGTACATTAAAGGAGTGCTGCAGTACTGTAACACTTAAACCATGTTGCACCTTGACAGATATCAGCTGGCTAAATAACAGATTGGACTAAGGAAGTGATGCACAGCTATAAAATGGGTGAATTTGACATGACTGGAAAGGTGAGTCAACAAAAAGTTTCCAAGCAGATGATGGCTTCACAATTGCAGGCTAAACCTCCTGTTCTAGGAAAGCTTGGTGAGAGACTTGGAAGAGAGCTCCAGAGTGGTGGCCATGACTGGGTCTTTTAATCTTAAATGACATGGGAAACAGAGGACAATGAGTAAATCTAAAATTAAGACCTCCCATGTGGCAGAAAGGCTAGCAATAAAAATGTAGAAAGGTGAGGTTTGAGAGGATTTTTGAGTGATAGTTTTGGAGTTATTTTGATCAGGGTTTGTGCAGTATTTGCTGTTTACACTGTTTGAACAGGACTGTTTGCTGATAACCCCAATTTACCTCCTAAATTCTCTGCTGAATCCTAAAACTCTTTTTTCTTCTGCTGCTTTAGTGAGAAACAATTCTTGCCATCAATAGCAAAGGCCATGTATGCAATTGCTATTTTCTCTCTAGGGCAGATGTTTACCAATTTTTCCCTTCAAGCCAGTCCTTCTATGGTGAAACAGAGGGGGAAATGTGATGATTCTTATGACCAGCATGGAAAGCTCATTAAGAAGTAAATTTTCTCCTGTCTTCATCCTTCTGCAGTGTTCTAAAGCTCCACTGCTGCCTTGGCTATCTTGTGGCAGGGCACGGTCCCACTATTGCCGAGGCAGCACAGGGACAGGTACAGATACATGCCAGGGGTCATGAGCCAATTTCTGGTGCAAAGGTGTGTAGTCATTTTGGCAGCACTGATGAGAAGCATGGCTATGCTGCCCCTGGGGTGGTGTGTGATCTCGTGCTGCTGGCACAGAGCAGTTGTGTTTTATTTTGGCTCAGGAGCACACGTTTGAGACCATCAGCCTTTTGACTCCATGTAATGCACTGTGGTTCCCATTGCAGAGCAGCCTCCAGGTATGTGGATTCCTCTTGGATTAAACGGAAAGCTGCATTCTGGGAATCACCTAATGCACTCCAACCACTAATAGGCATGTTGCGTCTGTGAATAAAACAGACCCAGTCTGAAATAAAACCACCTGAAGAATGCAGACTTCAGGTCCCCAGCACCAGCTGCTTCCCCTAACAAATCTTCACCCTGCTTGCTCAATAATCACAGCTTATATGATCAGCAGGGGAAGGAGCAACACATGGATTTTTTCTGTAAATGTGTCACAGTATATTTAGCAAAGTGCTATCTTGGCTGCACCAACACAGTACAATTCAGCTGCCTATTGTGTTTTCTGTAGCTGTGCTTTGTACACAATGGATGAGCATTTTATGGTTATATGCATATGTGTGTAAGTCTGTATATATATATAAACATACACAAACCTACTGTTTGGATGTTTTATAACATAAAGTACCGAATTTTTAATCACAACGTCCCTTTGTCATAATGCAAAACAAATTGGAGGTCAAAGTTGTAACAATAAAACATCCATCCTGGAGCTTTTTAGAGGAACCTGTTTAAAAAGGTTAAAGTAAGCAATTATCACGACCCTAATTTACAACTACTTGGCAATAAGAGTTGCTTTTCAATGAACCATTTATTCATGATCTGCTGCTTCACACTGCGGGATTCTTCTTGACTAGGTTAGAAAATGTAATTAATAAATGATAGGATTATTTATGGTTCACGGTGCCAGATTGGGAAATACAATGATATACAGAATGAGCTAAAAATTATTCTTACAGGCAGCATCTTGGTTTTTAATCCATGGATTGGATCGTCACATTACTTGATATGCTGTGGTGAACTCCTGATGGTATTCATGGGACATTATTTTGTCATCCTATCTGCTCTGTGTGACAATAAAAATGGACATGCTCCTTTGAGAACAGACTTAATGAACACTGACATGCTAATCTTTTTCTAGTTGAGGTAGGGTGGTATTTGTGGTTTTGCTTAGTTTGACTGTGTTAGTGGTTATCTCAAAGCCCCAGTAGAACCTGGAAAATGTTTATATTTCATAAACATAAAATGATCCTCTTTGAGATTTTATTCTAGTAATGCTAGATCAGGAAACACACCTGCTAAATACAGACAGGTTTTCTCAATTTCAAGTAGCAAAATTATGCTAAAATAGAATGATGTCAGCTCTAATATCTTTATTCATGGGCAAAGTGCCTGGCTGTGTGTGTGACTGAAGTTGAAATTTTGCTATGACCTTCAAAACCTGTAGGGTCCAGGCCTAAGAGGAAAACTGATCCCAACTGATATTTAATTTAATTATTGTCATTAATTATTAAAGTTCTAAAGGAGAAAAATATTTTTTGCACTGATTTATACACAGTCAATAAAAAAAAATCTGATTGTGAGGTGCAGTGGCTCTCTGTCATAATTCCTACTGGTAATGTACTGGAGCTAATCAGTGAAATTCTAGAGTTTAGCTCTAAGTTGAAATGTACTGAGGATTGGTTCAATTTCCATTTATTCTCAGCTCAGATTCCTTTTAAAATGCTTTCCTGCAGTAATTAGGATTGCCAACAGTGATTCTAGAATGTATGTGCTTGTAGTTGATAATTCCATAAGTGTCCTTCTAAGAGAATTAAAAAATGGCTTTAGGTTTTGATAATGATTTGAATCCCATGGCTTTAGAATTTCAAATGTCAACAGAGGATATGTGAATAATGGATGAAACCCAGGAGATTTACAGAATCACAGAAGGGCTGAGGTTGGAGTTCATCTCTGGAGGTCATTAAGTGCAAGCCCCCTGCTCAAGCAGGGTCAGCTACAGCAGGCTGCCCAGGATCACTTCCAGATAGGTTTTGTATATCTTCAAGGTTGATATTCCTCAGCTTCTCCAGACAACCTTTTCCAGGACAAATTAATACAGATTTAATGATCATCACAACATTTCGTTTTAAATAGAGGTAAATTTAGGCTTTTCTATCTGTGCATTTGCATGCAGATGCATATGTTAAAATACTGGAAGTTGATTTTTATTCTTAGACTGAGATCAATTTATCTCAGCATTGCTGGGTTCTAGTTCTAAACACTAATTAGAAGTCAGGTCCTGCTGCTTCTCTTGGAAGCAATGTTGCCTCCATTTACTCCTAAGCTTCCTGTGATTTTGTTTTAGATTAAAAGTAAAATTTGAAATGCAAAATGGGTGCTTGAATTTATGCAAAAATATATAATAGAAAATGCCAAAAAAGATAAAGGTTTCAAAAATGAAGTTGAAATAACAAATCTTTATAAAATGGGGAAAATATATTCTGTTTTTTTCTTTAAGCTTCAAGAAATTTAAAAGATTGAAGCATAGGTTACTGTGTCCAGTTTCCTCAAGAGGTTACTCCTCTTTATCTGCTGTCTTTTCTATATACCAAACATACAGATGAATGGATAAAAACTCTCTATCTTTTGCAGATATTGCTCTTAGAGTCTGCAGACAATTTGAACTTTGTCATGCCATGTTTCCCTTTGTCCCAAGATTTTTGCATTTTTTGTAATTTAGAAGGATACACATTTCTGTGATGTAGGGTGTTCCATGGAGAACCAGCTATTTTTCAGCCTTCTCCAACATCTGCAATGAGTGTTTTTCCTTGATAAATTGTAGTCTTTTCAATATTCACCAAAAATTTCTCATGTACTGCTATTTGAGTTTCTTTGCTGTTTTTGTAATGCTTCAAGCATTCATAGTTTAGGCAAAAACTTACATTTTATTTCTTGTTTGTACCTGGGGTTTTTTTCACTCCTCCTTTTGAATTGACCCAGTTTATAAGAAACAGAGAATTAATCCAAAAGCCTTTGAATTAGCTCTTCTGGATACATACATAATTATAATTTTCCCTTCTATAAAGAAGTAGAAAAACTATTGTTCTTCTAAGCCTGTCTTCCCTTACTTCAAAGAGCAATGAGGAACATATGAAAGAGGATAGTTGGGATGATTTTTTCATTGCAAGAATTTGGGGCAGGAGAAGACTCTGTATTCCAAAACCCAGAGAAAGCATGCAAAGGAAAGTGTCTCCTCTACTTTTCCAAAGAAAAACAAGATGAAGAGTGTCTGTCTTCAGATATCTTCTATTTTTTCCATTTCATAAAGGGGAAGACAAAGATCCCACATAAAGTGTGAGGATGTTTCATTATATTTTGTGTAGTAGTTGTCAAATCATTATATTTCAGCTTTGTTTGAATCAGCAGATATCTGGTCTGTGAAAAACAGGAATATTTTTCCTTTTTGGTTGAAGGTATGATTCATTTCAGACTTTTTTTCTTTTTTTCTGCTATTTCTTTGTGGTTGGAAGTGGTCAAAAACCTTAGAGTTACAACAATTTCTGCCTCAGTATTCTGCTCTCTTCATATGTGTCCTTTTCCTCCGAGTTTCGACATCATTCTCCTTCATTCAGCCATAAAGTAAAACCCCTTTATGGGCAAGTACAGGACATCTTTACCTCTGCTATCTTTACCTTGCTTCCAACATTTACAACTTTTCTCTTAGTGACCTTATTTCCATCAGTATATTTTTCTTTTTGATTCAATTTTCTGATTTCTAGTTTGGTTTGCCTCATCTCAGCTTGCCTAGTCCCCTGCACGGCTGCATGAGGAAGAGGTAGTCTAATGTTATTTTTAGTGGTGGTTGAATAGTCTTCTATTTTTAATCAGACAGTTTTCATGTTCCATATCAGGAGTGGGCTAATGCATCCTCTCATAAATACATGAATTCCTCCTCCCTCATCCCTGTACACACACCTGCATAAGTGTCAATTTAGGCAAGTCATGTGGCCTCAAATTTCAAAAGATGTTAGATGGTTTAAACCAGCCTATTCTTTGAAAATTGCAGGGCATTTGTCCTTTGGTACATCAGAGCAGTGATCAAAATCACTAGTCACCTCTGAAAATGAGGGCAAAAGATGCCATTTTTGAAGGATGAGGGAGAATGGAAGTGCTTTGCTCCAGCCTGGGCTCTGAAAGACGCTGAGCCTGTTGGGCTCCAGTTGTTATTTCCACAATTGCGTGAGGGTTGATACAATAAAGGACACTTTGGGGCAAAGCAGATGAAAGAGTGCAAGCACCCTGCCTCCTACACAGGCAGGGGTTGGAATGGTACTTCAAACTTCTTCACATGCTCCAACAGCTGCTGGGGAACCTGGAAGCTGCAGCGTGTTCACTGGTGGCGCGTAACTTTCCCTCCCTCCTGTGGCTGCACTGCAGACAGAAGCAGCATTGCTCACAAAGTGATGCAAACTTGAGACAGCTCATGATAGGATTTTTGATCTTCCTTGAAGATTGAGCCTTTATTTTTCCAGTCCTCAGTAATCCAGTTCCTTTTTGCTTCGTCTTCCTTGACATTATGCAGTTCAGCTTCTTTTGAGCTTGACTATAGTCATTTCTCAAGCCATTGTATCAGCTGTGAGTCTTTTGTTCTTCCTAGCAGTACGTGGCCCCTCGTCTGCAGAGGACTCAGTCTCTGGAGATGCTGTGTACACCCCTGTTGCTGTTCATGTGCACAGTCCCTGCCTGAGAGCAGCCTGCCTCTCTCAGCCCCGTGGCACGGGAGGTAAGGGGACCTCGCTTCACAACCTGTGTGACTGACAGAGGATCAGCAGGGTGAATTGGCTGTGCTCCTGTGAGCAATCTGACCACCCCAAATAGACTTGCAGTACCATGACATCACATATTGTCTCTGCCTCTTCCTCTCCTTCTCACTCAATCATCCGTGGAATGAGGACACACAATAGTGTGTTTGTGTATCCTTTGGGATCAGCAGCCAAGTCACCTGTGAATTATACAGGTCAACAGAAATGGAGGTTAAGATTTGGTCTACACGCATTCTTCCTGTGTCACCAGAGATTACAGACAAAACAAACAGGGATACACCATTGACATTTAGTAAATGTTATTAGAAATGCTTTATTGTAGGGAGAATGAGAAGAGGAGGGATTATATCTATGAATGCAAAGCTTTTTTGCTCTGATCCTGAGTCATTGGAGAGGCCATTTTAATTGACATAAAGCAACTTGTCGAAGTATAAACATGCCACAGGATAAAATTGTCAAGTCCTGGTGCTTTGCAAGCATAGGAAATGTTTAGCATCAATGAAAAAAAAAGAGAATTTCTCTTTAAAAGTGCTGCTAAAATTTTTGAGTATACTTCCAGAGTGCACAAACATGGACACTGATTTTTTTTCTAGTTTTTCCTGAAATTCACCCCTTCCCTGTCACTTTCCATTGCATTTTCTTCTGTTCTTCTGAGTAGACTATTATTTTGTAACTTGTGTTACCCAGTTTCAGGCAGCAGGATTCCTGCCTTTAGAACTCTATTTACAACTGCAGTATGTCTGTGCATCCATTTCCCACCAGTCCTTTCCTTAGCTGCTGCCTGTGGTGTATTTTTTAGATTACTTTCATTTTTCTCAAGGCAATTCTTTCACTTGATGGTTAAGTTTTCTGCAAGGTATCATCATAGGTCAAAACTGAGGAAACACAGGATAATAGCTTAGCTCAATGTTTTCTGATTTTGTTCAGCATATGAAATAAACCAAAAAGTGTAATTCTGGGAAGAAAAGAAATTAGAAGCATTAATATGTCAAAATGACCCAAGCAATGATTTATGGGCTTGGAAACATATTTTCCCAACTGTGACGTTTAGGCTAATAAATGAGATTACTCCTCCCTATAAACCCTGCCATTTAAAGTGCTTATAGATGAGTGAGATTTATACTCAAGTAAGAACCACCAAAGATATTTTGAAGTAAAGAAGGCATCCTATCTGTAACTGCAACCTGCTGAGACACAATTAGATTGTATACTGGCAAGATATAAAGAAGCTTTGAAAAAAGTGGTGGTAGGCATACAGGCAATTGAAGGCAGAGAAAAAATGAATGTGATCATCCAACACAACCACTAAGGCTGGAGAAAAGTCAGAACGAAAAATTACTATTGCATATTTGAAACTGGGAAGGGGAACACTTGGTGTTAACAAATGCAGAAAAATATCAATAACAGAAGAAAGTAAATGAGAGAAATTAAGTTATGTAGCTCTGCCATCTACACCCTAATCAAAACAGAGAATATATTGGATCTGGTTCTCACAACATCAAATTCTGCTTTGTTAAGGAAATGAGTGAGTCAGACTGGTATGTTTAGCTTTTTCTATTTTAATTTCTGCAACATGCCAAGGAAACTATCCATTATATCCTGCAATAAGCTATTACACATTTTCACTTCATCTTACTGTGTATGATTTCACTGTTTATGGTGTGCTGTATTTATTTTCAATGTTGTTGAGCATTTTCAGTACAGTTTTCAACTGTGAAGAAAGTAAGCCTCTTAGCTTGAATCTACCGTTCCAAAGATGCTGGAATCCACTTTCTTTATTAATGGAAATAAATAATGCAATTCTTAATTCAATTCTGATGCAGAAAGACAGTGTTCTAATACAGAAACTGTTTACTGAAAGGCTCTCAGGAAAGTTTGTTGAAACCTTTACAGAGGGAGGTTGTAAACTTACCTTTTAGCAAAAATATCTCGCATTTAAATTCCTACAAAAGCACAAGGAAGAAGCAGTCTAACTCCCTTGGAATTAACTCTCCTACCTCTACACATATTATTTCAAAATAATTTTTAGACTCTCTTAATACAAACATATTGAGAGATTTGTCATAAATACTTGACTGATTATTATTACTATGAACAATCTGTTCATTGCATTACTGGTATTTGAAATGGAAAGACCAATTAGACCTGTTAACCCATCTTTTTGTCAGTAAGTTGATTGGGAATTACTGAAGCGTAACAATTCTAAGTGGCTTTTCATGTGAATGCCAAGCTAAAATGGATATTCAGAGATGCATTAAGCATTTTTACCTGGCTCTGCATTCTTCATTTAAAGATCTACATGTTAATTTGGGGAAGTGCAACATAAACATGGTGAGCCATGGCTTCTGTGCATGCTCTTTCCCATATTTGTAAACATGTAAGTGTTGAATAATAAAATTGTAGGCCAAAGGTTGTAAGGACTAGAGAAGAGAAAATATGAATTATTCGGGCATATTACTTTAAGAGTAATACATCTGGCAGGCATTGTAGGACTGACTCAAGGATTTGACTTCAACAATCACAGGCAAAAATTTTTATTATGTTTTTGTTATGTTTTTATTTGAATGCATTTAATAGAGGGAAATTTTTATACGATCAAGACAGCATTTCTTTATGCTCAGCCTTATTTCAGAAAATGGCTTACCTGACCTCATAGGGGTTCTGAAAATGGCAGTCATTGAAAGATAACCACGTGAATTATCAAATGGGAATGATACTTGAGATGGACAGCAAACAAGATACATAAAAAAGAGTATGTTTCTTTCACTTTATGATGTAATCTAGTCAATACGTAGCTGATACTGCCAGAAAATTCTTTGGCAAATAAAACTGCAGAGACAGCTGAAGAATTATTATAAAATTCTTTGGAATTTTGTGTTCTTTGGAGGTCAAATCACTCTTTTGAGATGGCTGGAATAAGGTCAGGTGCCTGAAAAATTGTTGTCACAGAGCCCTGATACCTCCCTAGCCTGAGCTTCCTACATGTGAGACTGGGAGGCAAATTGCAAGAAGGTCTGTCCCACTGCTGGTGGCATCAATTTACTTTTCATTAAGATCCACTAAAATGCATAATCTTTTTCTGAATCAAAATAAAACCACAATTCCCTAACAAAATTTGTCAATCAATTGGAATTATGTATTCCTGTGCAATTCTGCTTTTGTGGTTCCTTTAAAAAGGAAATGATACTGAAACATAAGTTCCCTTTCATAGCCTATCTCAGTAACTCACTGACTGTTCTTCTCTGTGCCAGCCTGGGAAAGGTGATGTGCTGGTGCTGAATGTCAGAGCCACTGGCAGTACCTGGAGCCCAGTTCAGCATCACATTTACTCCCTGCTTTAAGAAGGTTCACACACAATTTGCTACTGTCACTAGTGTAGTTTTCTTCTCTCCCTGGGTCATAAAATACCTTTCCTTGGTCCTTGGACTATTCAGAGGTGATCTGCCACAGAGATATTTCCCTCTATGTGGGGAGAGCCAGTAGCCTTGCTTCAGTAGAGATGAACAGAAAGAATAAAATGTATTAAGATAAGGCACTGACCCAGGAGTTACAGATGTAAATTGATGTATGTGTATAACACCAAACTACCATAACAGAAATGCCATTTTCTGAGAGGGCAAAACCTGTCTGACCAAGACAGTGTTATAGAAATCTGTGATTCAGCGAAGTTTCTAAGATACATTTGATACAATTTCTGAAGTAGATGCTTGTAAGATATCCTTAAGGTCTGCTCATGAACTGAGCAGATGTTTTGGGAGAGTTGTTTCTTCTGAGAGAGGTGAAATTTTAGCCAGCTGCTTTGCAATCATACAGGGAAAGAAAGCAAATTCAGCCTTAATACCAACAGTAATAGAGCCATGCGTGAGCATTTTATAACTTGTCTCTTCATAAGCTGTTCAGGTCAGTGTTTAGAACATGAGCCCATCTACAAACTTTCAGAAAGGGGAAAAAACCCCAAATGCAACTAATAAGACCAGCTAAAATATGCTGTATGTTAAAACCTTGTATTTCACCCAGAAATGAATTCCAGTATTACACTTAATGTGTAAAATATTTATTTGGATTCAGGCCAACATTTCCATGCCTTTAGTGTAAATAAGACATCTCTATGGCAATTTTGAAGTCAGACAGCTCTATACAAAATGGCAGCAGCATTAATTAAGCATATACTTTTCTAACCCCTCAGGATTCTGTGCCTATTAATCACATGTCAGAATGGTTCCTATTTTGCTGTGGATTCTTCAGAGCAGTCCTGTTCCCCACTTTTACTTTGGCTGTAAAGTCAAATATTTAAAAGGTGTTAGTGAAGCTGGAGAGGAGCACAGAAAGTCACTGAATAGAATGGTAATTTATTACCCTTTATCAAGTCTGGTTTTCTGTCTCATCAGATAAAAGCACGCTGAGTTTAAGTAATTCCTGGCATGTTCAAAATGTAGATGCTGAACTGATTACTTGCTGTGACTCACCCGACTCTGGTGTTACTTGCAAGTTTGCAAGTGTATGTGCAGAAGTGAACATATATTTAAAGCAGATGTAGAGCTGAAGTACTGACCCTGACTGGGTACAAGGTTGTTTTGCCTAGTCACATCATTTGCCAGGCACTTTAATTACTGTTGTTTCCCAGCATAGATTTTTTTTCCCCCAGAAATATTTGTGACATTTGTTTCTCTTAATAAATATAAAATCACAGTATTGTAATGAATTGTCTGCTATATAAATATTAATTTAAAAAAATTCTTTATTATTTTGCCTCTTGAAAATCCTGGATCTCCTAATTTACTGATTGTCTGTGCTTCTTAGTCCCTTCAGCAGCAAATATATTATTTGGACTCAGATTTTGTATGCAATAGGTTAGTATAAAAGCACTATGGTATGTTCAGCCATCTTGGCATTGTCATTTGAGGTTTTTTAATTAAAAGTCTGCCTTGGAGTATGTCAAGTGCTCCTGTATTTTTGCCATTCTTCTTATCTCTATGGCAACAAAAATATTTCAACATTTACATGGGCATCATATTCTTTGCTAATGTACTATCTGAACTGTTTGTATGCTGAGAAGGGGAGCAGCAGAGATTGGCTTCTGCAGGCTGGGATGCAGGAGTTGTCAAGACAACCAAGAGGCCTAAGGATGTCCTTACTAGTAGCATTAAATTGAAGCTTTAAATTAATTCACCCTCATGTGTTTTTGTAGCTTATGCTGTTAATTGAAATAATAGGAGTGACCTTCCCTGTACATTCAGAGCACCTGTCCTATTAAAATTGCATGTACTGTTTACTTAAGTACACTCATCTATCAGACAAATCTAGCGTGAAATAGGGGAAAATGGAAGACACTTATATTGTACTGCTATGTATTGACTCGTAGTAATAGGAGAAGCAAGCTTTTCTTGTGTCTAGCTTGTGAGAGTTGTAATGAACATTTTATTCTGAAACTTCATTTATTTCTGCTTCCCACTCAAGGGCCTTAAGTCTGCATAACTCCAGACACTACAATTTATTATACAGTGCTGAATGTAATTGAAATGAATAGTTAAATTTCTTTTTTTTTTTTTTGCTATAATACATTTGAAGAAGACAAGAATCATGTTTTCATGTATGCAAGAGACTGCTTTTTCCTTCACAGCAAAAAAGAACGCCAAAACAGTAGGAAAACATTACCTTTTTTTTTTGTTCAAATCATAATCTTGTACTGACTTAATTTGCAGAGCTACTTTTAATTATTTTTAAAAAAAAAGAATTCTATAGAGGAACCAGTTGAAGATTCTTTGCCCAATCTTTTAGATTCTAACAGCCTAATGCATAGCCCCATAAGAACCAAAACATTAGATAATTATATGTACATTTGGTTTCCTTAAAAGGAAAAAATCTGCAATCTGCTCTTTTGATGAAATTCACTAGTTTAATTTTGATGGTCAAATATGTCAAATATTCAATTATATTTGTACAAGGCAATGGTGGACAAGGATGCCCAAGTTCCCTAAAGACCTGAAGGATTTCATCCTCCTCTGCAACTGGTTTATACACAAGTCTCTACCCTGTATCCTGGAATACTTTTCATCTCCTAAAGAGGGAAATGCACTCTTATTTGCCATTGCTGTTATGCTGTTAGGGAGATAATAAAGCTGTAGAAAATTTGGGAATATATTTGTCAGTACTATATTCATTGATGCACAAAACCGTGTAATTATACTGATGTACACCAGCTGAGAGTCAAACCAGTAAGCTAATGAACCCTTGAAGCATGTTTTCTGGGAAAAAAACTATTAGTTTTTCTTCAAAGTCTAGGAAGCAGAGAGGAATGCTCTATGGATTACTGCAGGATTGCCAGGAGTGCTGATGGTGATTTGATCTCCCTGTATTTGAGAACACAGGTGGAGTTTCTTGCAGACTCCTAAACACAAATACTGCAGCATGAACTGGAAGTGCTATAAATTCACTTTTGTCTTGGTGAAGGACAGATTACTGGGAGATGGCAGGAGGCTGAGAGGCACCCTTTCTAGTTCCTTATTAATCTCTTCAAGACTGGTACCACCTCCATGGCATGTGACAGGAATGCATCAGTCTCCATATCAATACTGTGGCTTCAGCCAGTTTTCTGTATGCATGTTAATGTTTGCTCCCACTGGTATTTGAAACACCTGTGAGTGCTCAGCACATCTGAAAATCAGGCCATTTAATTCTAGCCACTTTAAATATAGATTAAGGGTCTTAAATTTAGGTATGAAGGTTTGAATGTTTTGGATCAAACCTCTCCATCAGTCTGCAATCAACAGTGCTATGTAGAAGTGATATTGCAGAATAAGATACAATCAGGTCAGATTTTTTTTTTTTTTTTGTAAAAACAAACCCATAACATCAGCATTTGGTTCATTTTAAAATATAGTCCTTAGACTTTAGGTGCATACAATATGTTCTATTAAACTTAAACTGGCAAACCCGTCTAATGATAACGGGTCTATATGTAAAAGAAAAGCATTACTCTTTGTACTGCCTGCAGACTAAAAAGACCTATTTGTTCTGATCACAGTTTCTGTCTATGCATTAAATTGCTGTTGGTAACACCAAATCTATCTTGCTTCGCCAAGATGTACGGTTGAAAGCATAGGGCTGTAGACCAGAACAGTTTGTCACTGTCTCTCTGTCTTCAGCACCCCTGGATACTTCACTGACACCCAGGATCTCCTTTCACAGTCTCTTTCTTGGTGTATGCCAAGGAGCTGGAAGGCTGCAACTCCCTTGTTGCTGTGTCATATAGCTGGGCTGACCAGTAATGATGCCAACATAAGGGGGATAGTTTGGTCAAATGAAAATCACCCACCTAATTTCTGGGCAACCTAGAAAAGGATCAGTGTTTCACTTCACCAGTCAAAGGGCTGTAGGGATCTGTATTAATAACTTGAACCACCTACAATGTAACTTTTCCTCTATTTTGGAAATTGAAGGGGGGCAGGGAATCTTAAATTAGCATACAGGTGAGGTTGAAATTGGATGGAAAGAAGAGGTTATGCAACAGTACAAATTGGACCATTATCACTCTCCTCCTCTAAAAGAAAAAGGCAGAGGAATAGAGGCAGGACAATACCTATAGAATCTCTAGGGTTGTCATCAGACTGGAAAGAGTCCCAGAATTTGTAAGAGACCATGATGGATTCCATCCCACATCCTTCTCCATCTGTCATTCAGAAGCTACAGACAGATAGCAGGAAAATCTCACTAGAGGTGGTCCCTAACCCCAGCATTCGTAAAGGTGAAAATGTCCCGTGATTTCCATGAGAAATTATCTCAGTGTGTCTTTTGGGGGCACTAGGCTTTGCAGCCATTTCCATAGTACAGTTGAGGCTGACAGGGACCAAAAGTCAAGCATAGCAGAGAAAATTGTCTGTCACAGTAGGTCAGGCATTTCAGGTGGCATTTGAATGAAAGGATCTGCAATGTCATGTGGAAGTTCCTTGCAGCAAGGAGAAAAGTGTGCTGGCTTGAATTAAATTCTTCCAGGGCTCTGGGCATCTGGATTTGTTTTTGCAGTTTGGACCTATGTCCACATTTCCTGCAAGTGGAACAAGCCTGTGCAACAGTCAGCATAAGCATATCAGTATGGATTATAAATCTACAAATAGAGATCTAAACTAACACAACTTTACTGGATCTTCATCATCTATTAAAATCAGATGCAATGCTATTTTCATCATTTATAATGCATAATGTCTTTAAAAAGCTCTGTAATACCTCCAGTAACTGGCCCTTGAAATGTCGACGCAGGTAAACAGTATACAGACCTTTACATGTTTCCTGAGTATTTATATATAAAATCTTGTAGCCAGTACATATAATCTCCCTTTTCTTCCTATCTTGCCTTCCCATAGTTTTGCTCCATCTTTTTAGAGCCTGGATATGTGCAACAGAATTCCTTTATTAAAGCAGCTTGCCAATGTTTTCTCTGTCTTCAGCACCGTGGGGTATTTCATTGACACTCAGGATCTCCTTCGATATTCTCTCTCTGTCTCTCTTGACATTTTTGCAAGGAGGGAGAAAGAGGCTGGGGGAAGGTGCATATAATGCTTCCACTGCTGAGCAGTATGAATTATATCTGCTGGAGTAATAGTGTGAAGTGGCAGGGATCCGTTTTGATGAATCTCATGCTGATTTGTAGCCCCAATTCTAGCTGTAGGTAACACTGAACACCTGTTTGGAGTACTAGAGAGATGGAATAAAGCTCTGTACAGTAAATGTGCTGTGTACTGTAGCTGCTTGTTTATTGTCATACAGTAATTAATTTGCAATTATATCTTGAAACATACCAGAAGAGAAGTGCGCTATAATTCCTACCACCCAGAAAGAGGCTCAGCAGTGACACTTGTTAAACTGAGCTGGCTGATTCTCTCTTTTCTCATCACTGATTGCTTTTTTCTTTGTCTCCGTACAAAACAGAAAGTTACAAAAGACACTTCTGTAAAGATTTGTGCCTGGATAGTAATGGCTCTGTGCTACTCTAGAGTAGTATGTCTTAAAAACAAACACACACACACACATACACATACACATACACACACACACACACACACATGAAAGAGAGGGTGTGAATATCGACCTGATTTTGTGTCTATCATCCCTTGCTGTACCGCATCATTCACAGTGTTCCGCCACAGAAGGAGTTTGTGAGCTCCATTCTTAACTTCCTGCCTGTGAAATCGTTGTCTTTTCATCCATATGCCTTCTTTGCTTCTGTTTAGACTGTCCAGAATCATCTGCTAAGAGATTTGATAGAGAGAGTTATCATTCTATGTGTCTCTGAGTCTGGTGATACCTCCTATGAAAAGCACACCCTTACCCTCAGTCTGAAAAATTCTTACAAGCCCATCACTGGTTTTAAATTACTCCTGTGTTTTATTGCATTCCTCTGCAATAAGCTCCTTATGAACTATTTCTTTCAGAAATTTCTCCATAATTTCTTTCAATATCAATTACATAGCTGGAAGTCTGGCTTTTCAAAAGTAGACCCCAACATTTGGTTTCTGCAAGCACACTTGAACAGAGGAGTCAGAAGCCCCTGTTTGCCCTCAATGTCACAGTATTATTGCAAGAAAACAGATGTTGCTGTATTAGACACTGCAGCGTTTTCAATGCAATTTTACAACCTGATGTTTAGTTACTTTGACACAGTTTAGTAGAAATAGCTTTCAATTGAATTCACAACAATTTGCTTGTTTCTTCCCTGCCTTCCCCTAAAAGTGATGTATCTAGTCTCAGGTCCATGCTTGATACTAATATTTATCTCCTCCCCCATTTTTCTCATAGTCCTTTCATCTTTTTATTAGGATTTGCAGTTTTGAAGAGTTGATCCTGAGATATTTTAAAGATATGTGTATAAGGTTAAATTCAAAATCTAAATTTGAAAGTAGATCCTTAGTGTTTCACTAAAACTTAAAGCTTAAATGCCTTAAGTTTTAGTGAAACATGCATGATCTCATGATTCTGTTTCTCTTGTAACTGTCCCATGGCTGCACAAAAATAAGTGTTCTCCACTGTGCACATTGAGGTTTTCATGTAGCTGAGAATATTAATCTTAAAATGGTAGGGACTGACTTGTTTTATATAAATTTACGATCAACTGTATATATATGGCATATGTAAACAACAATTTATTGACAGTAAAATAAGAAATAAATCAATACACCTCAGAGAGAGTGCTAACTTAATTTGCAATTATGTCAAGAAAGGAAGAAAAAGAGAAAAATACTGGCTTCCTCTGAAAATCTTCCCAAATACTATATTTCTTTGACATTTCACATATACTGAGAAGTTACACCTGAGGAATTCATTTCCATTGCTTTCACTTGGTGTCCTATGGTGACTGATATAAATATTTTATTAGGCAAACCTGCAGGTTTCTGAAGATTATATGTCTTATCAAGTTGACCCTTATAATTATGTTGTCTTCTGTAACTGTGGGATCTCTTTTAATTTTGTAGTCTTTTTGTAAATATTGAACCATAAAAATATACAACCACAAGCAAAATCTGACTGTGAAAAAGAAAAGGTGTAAACAGGCATATTCTTGCTCAGGAAGATTCCCATTCTCCTTGTTGCTACACAGACAATGCCTTAATTATATGTTAGTAACTGGTCACAGAGCAGCTTATCCTCAGCTTGTGAAAAATCTGTTTTCCCAGCCTGTGTTTCTTTGCTTGTCTTTTAAAGTAATCACTGTGGATGCTTTTCTGTCTTTCTTTTATCCTCATCTTCTTCTTTCCTGGAAAATGAGACTCAGCGTGGAAAAGTTTCAGTTCAGTTTTGCTGTTTTATGCACAAAGCAGTCAATGAGGGTTTGCAGTCCTGTCAAATTGAGTTGGAGATTGTACGTACAGAGGAAAATGTTTTTATTTGATACAGGAATATTTTATACTTCTTTTTTTTTTTTTCCTGGAAATTAGTTCTCTTTTACCTACTTCTATGGCCTTCTTTTGCAGTTATTAAAATATTGCTTCTGTTATTCTCTGCCTCTGTTTTCTGCAATTATTTACTTAGGAAAGACGTTGACTGTTCTTTTCCTGGGCAGCAGCAGAAACCATACACAAGTCCTGTGAAAGAAGAGGCTGGGAGGCTCTGTGCAGGTATTCATTTACAGGCCTTTGTAAAGGCATGTAAATCAGTTTGATGCCCCAGTGTATTCTAGTCTATCAGTTCCTAAAGAAGGAGATGAGCTGAGTATTGGCCCAGCTACTTAATGCAGATGGGGGTTTTGGCTAACATTCATCCCATTTAAATTTAGCACGCAGCTGACTTACCTAATTTAAGGCAATGTTCCTTCTTATGCAGTGGAGAAAAATGTACCATTCCAGAAAGTGATTCAGGTTCTAAATTAACTGAATCATCCCCATGAACCATCTTCTTCCATACATTGCAGAGACAGTACAACTCTAATGAAGACACTGTAATTCAATGTCAGCATTCATTTGGGATAGACTTTTGCCCATTTAGCAGTGGGTGTTGTTTTCTGGCTGCCATGTTGTGGTGGGATTTGTTACAGGCAATGCAGAAGGCAGCAGATTATTTCCAGAGTTCTGCCTTTTCTGCTTCTGCAGGTTGTTTCCTCTTTGGAGTTCTCTGCTAACGTAGGATCTACAGTTCCAGAAATAGCCACTAGGATAGAGGGCATCTATTTCTGAGTAA
Source organism: Melozone crissalis (assembly GCF_028551555.1). NCBI lineage: Eukaryota > Metazoa > Chordata > Aves > Passeriformes > Passerellidae > Melozone > Melozone crissalis. Next base: position 50,500,828 of record NW_026535791.1, on the reverse strand, counting down.
TTTCTTACTGTTTAAAAATATAAAACCAGGGGAAAGTCTAATTATGTGACACAGAAGATAGTTACAGAGTTTAAAATCAGTGATGTAATCTACAAGATTACAACATTTTATTAAGATTTCCTTAAGAATTTTTAAAGGATGTTTTACAAGAAGTGTTGTTGATGCACTGACAATGAGCAAAAGTTATTGAAGTCTTGGATAGAAGGTAATGAAATAGGGGCTCAAAAGAAGACAATACTTCTTTTATACCTCTAGGTCTCTCTAGAGAAGAATTGAGGAGTCTTTTGAATTTCTTCTGGAATGACTTGCAGATAGAAAAGGGTTGTGTGGCAGCAGAAGTGGCTCTAGTTTCTCAGTAGATCTGGAAATTCTTGCCCAAATGTATGATGGCTGTGCACTGACAGAGGCCTGCTGTCTTGTGCATGCAAAAGAAAAGAAGGTCATCAGGACTAGCCAGCATGGATTCCCCAGGAGGAAATCATGCCTTAGCAATGTAAAAGCCTTCTATGATGGCATGGCAGGATGGGTTGATGAGGGGAGAGCAGTGGGAGTTGCCTACCTTGACTTTTGCAAGGCTTTTGGCACTGTCTCCCATCACATCCTGGTGGGTGAGACAGGAGATGTGGGGTGTGAGGACAGGGAGGTGGATCAAGAACTGGCAGAGCTCAGAGGGTCATGGGCAGTGGAGTAGAATCCAGCTGGAGGCCTGTAGTCTGTGGCATTCCCCAGGGATCAATAATGGCTCCAGTCTTATTTAACTTGCATATAGTGAGCTGGAGGAAGGCATAGAATGTACCCTCAGCAAGTCTGCTGACAGTATGAAACTGGGGCAGTGGCTGGCACTCCTGATGGCTGTGCTGCCATTCAGTGGGACCGTGATTGTCTGAGAATTGGGCAGACAAACCTAATGGCGTTCAGCAAGAGCAAGTGCAGGGTCCTGCACCTGGGGAGGAGTAAGCCCAAGTACTAGCACAGGCTGGGAGCTGACCTTCTCCAGAGCAGCTCTGCAGAGAAGGACCTGGAGTATCAGGGAATGACAGGCTGACATGAGCTGGCAGAGCCCTTGAAACCTGGAGGGGCAATGGTATCTTGGGGGACATGGGGAGGAATGTGACCAGCAGATGAAGAGAGTTGATCCTGCTCTTCCATGTGGCCCTACTGAGGCCATATCTGTAGTATTGTGTTCAATTCTGGTCTCCTCAGTACAAGAAAGACAAGGAGCTACTAGAGAGGGTCCAGCAAGGGGTCACAAAGATGAGGAGGGGTCTGGAGCACCTCTCTTATAAGGAGAGAATATGGGAGCTGGGCCTGGTCAGTGTAGAGAAGAGGAAACTCAGGTTCTCATTAATGTGTATAGATGTCCCAAAAGCAGGTAACAAGAAGGTACCAGGCTCTTTTCAGCGGTGCCCAGCAACAGGACAAGGAGAAATAATTCAGGAAAAAGAAAAAGGGTAGGTGGAAATAAGGTGAGACCTAGCAAATGAGCAGTGAGGAAAACCAGGATTCTGATTTTGAGCTGTCTCCTAAGTCTTCTTTCATTTAATTGCAAGCATCCCTAAGGAGTTGGGCACAAGCAGAAATTTCTTATTTACTCCCACCCAGCAGTTTTCTATTTTGATATTATGTGATTGCATATGATTCCCTCTTCACAGCCCCTCTACAATGAAATGTCCTTGCTGGAGACCAGGGTTTCTAAATGTTGATTTTTCTAAAACTGAAGCAGTGTCAGGAGGGCCAAATGCATCCTGAGAAGCCAAGAGATTCCTCTGCATCTCTGTGGAGTGGCCAAGAGTCAGAAGTTGCTGACATTATTTTCAGTAATAGTATCTCTATTTTTGTATTCAAGCAAGAGCTGTTCACCTCAATACCGAGTTTATGAGCTACCATAATTTAATTTCTACAGAGCTTTGATTGCTAACAACAAGGTGTGAAGTGATAAAACAATGCTTCTTATATTTATATTGTTCCAAGGAGTGTAGGTTTATACTTTAAACTGATTCAAAAACAACAAATACTGAGGAGGTGCATTTCAAAAAAAACCTCTGAAAGTTCTTGAAAAGAGAGAGCTGCTTGCCTGCACGCACAACACAGTGAGAGGTGTGGGTTCAGAGAGTGTGTACTGCATGCCTTACAGACAAGAGGAACCCTTGGGAAAAATCATAGGATCATACAGTACCAGTCTGGAGGGGAATCTCAATGATCACCTAGTCCAAACTTTCTCAGTAAAAGCATGGTCTAGACAAAATGGCCCAGAACCCTGTCCAGACAAATCCAGTGTCAAAGAATCCGACTCTTCACTAAGATTATTTCAATGGCTGATCATTCTCATTGTGAAAATTTTTGCTCTTGTGTCTAGTTACTCCCCTGGAGTAACCTGTACCCATTGCCCTGTGTCTTTTCCATGTGACTCCTTGTAAAAAGGGAGTTTCTGCTTTTTTTTTTAAAGCCAACCTTTATATGCTAGAACACAGTGATAATGTCTCCCTGAAGTCTTTCTTTCTCAAGACTGAACAAAACCAGTTATCTCAGCCTTTCCTCACATGGGAGGCTTTTCAATCCTATGATCATCTTTTTGGCCCTTCTCTGGACCCTGATCTCCAACCTGTCCACATCTCTTTTGTGGGCCAAAACTGAAATCAGTATGGCAAGTGTGGCTTAACCAGTGGCGAGTACAGTGGGATAATGGCTCCTTTATCTCTGCTGGTGCAGTCCCTGTTGATCCAACCCAGCATCCTGTTGGCTTTCTTTGCTGCAGAATCACACTCTTTCACTAATATGGAATTTCTTGTCCGTCAGAAAACCCAGGTTTCTTTCCACAAACCTCTTCCCTGCTGTGTAGGTCCCAGTCTGTGCTGCACTCCTTGATTAGGTTTTCACAGGTGCAAACCTCACACTTGTCTTTGTTGACCTCCCTAAGGTTCTTGTTAACCCACCCTTCCAGCCTGTTCAGGTCTTTCTTTAGGGTGGCTCTCCCTCCTGAAGTGTTCACTTACCCACTCAGTTTAATATCACCAAGGATACACTTGACCCCATCATCCAGATCACTTATGAAGATGCTAAGCATTGTTGGACCCATTGTTGACCCCTGGAGGACCCCACTTGTGACAGGCTGCCAGTCTGGGAGCTGTTTCCCACCACCCTTGGGGTGCAGCCTGCCAGCCAGTGCCCCACCCAGCACATGGACCACTTGTCCAGACCACCACACATCTGCTCTTCTAGGAGGTGACAAACCATGCCAAAAGCTGTGAAGAAATTCAGGTAGACAATGCCCATCCCTCATCAACCAAGCAACTTACTCTGTCATAGAAGGTGATCAGGTTTCTCAAGCACGATTTGCCTTTAGTGAATCAAAACAAAGAATAAAGATTTAGACAGTGGCTGATACTGCATGGGTTCAATTTGTCCCTGTCATGGTTTAGGAGTGACATCCCCCAATTCAATGTCCCCACTGAAACACTCCAAGCCATGCACTGTTTTCTCACTGCCTCCTCCCCCTCTGTTTCCCCCTGTGGTGGGATGGAAAGGGGAATTGGAGGCACAAAAGGCAAAGATCACGGGCTGAGATAAGAAAAAATTACTGGAAAGAGCAATAAGAATTTAAAAAATGAACAATAATAGCAACAATACTAATAATAGACTGTACAAGTAACAATTTGTGCACAAGTGCTCACCCCTAAAAAGACTCAACTGCTCCTTCTGCCATGCTACCTAATCTGAGACAGACCCTTTCCCTCATCCTTGGAAAATGACCTGAGATGAGAGAGAATAACCTCTGAGTTCTAGCCATGCCCCCTCCTGGGCACTGCAAAAAATTAACAGTGTCCTGGCCAGAACCAGGACAGTCACTGTCCCTGCAATCCTAAAACTGCAACAGTGGGAGTAAAAGAGCTGCTTCAAGGTCCCTTTTGAAAGACTGAGACACTTAAATTCCTAAGCATCCTCATTGCATAGCTCATTGCACAGTTTAGGAGGACTTGGCTAATAAGCATTATAACTTGTGTTGATGGAAGATGGTTTAGAACCACATGTGTGGCAAATCTTGACAGGATTAATTGAAATCTGCTGTGTTTCTCCCAAGTATTGTAAAGCTCTCTCACTTTCTAAAAGACCCCATGAAGTTGCATGCACAAGAACTGACAAGTGATAGCAGTGTCTGTGATTACAGTGGACTTTGTAGTTACTTGGGGTTACAGAAAAGTGTGCTTTTTTCACTTAGACAGTAATTCTGTGTAATATCCTGTAGCATACAATGGAGAAAAATCTCACCAAAATTTATAATCTTACAGAGCAAACTAAATCTGCACTGCCAAAAAAAACCCCTAAATAAATTCTCTGTTTCCACTGTTCTCATTTTGTGTACTGAAGGAGCTGGGAACCATGTAGGCTGTACCCTAATGCTGTCCACGGTGCAGTGAAAGGAGGCCCACTTTAGATAAACACTGAATCCAATTTCAGTCAGCCCTATATCTCTCAGCTGCAATTTATTTTTCTTTAAATATGCAGAATGAGACTCAGAGCTTTTCATTTCTTAAGAGATGAACAACTGGAGCACTACGACACATTTATATAATGCTTAATTTCAGAAGCGAGGAAATTAGACAAATGGATATATTGAGCCCAGAATTTAGATCAGGGTTCAGCATCTGAGCTTAATGTGGTATATTAGCCTTTTAAATGATGTTCCTTTTTTGATGTAGTCTCTATCACCATTACACTCCCTTCCCATTGATGTTGTTCATTGTGTATCTGTTACAAGTTCTCACTGAGTTGTGGGGGAGGGTGAAGCTAATTAGATTGTTGTTGGTGATAATAAAACATATCCATTGCAACTTATTCCTGCATGTCTGGGGAAAGGTAGGTTGTTAGCTTAGCTTCCTTTCCTCATGGGAAAGCTCCCAAGAAGTACCTGTCAGATGCAGGAATTCATGCTGTGGTGAAGAAGAGAGGGAATGGGAAAATTACAGCTCCATGTTACCAGCCCTCCACTGAGGTGTGGTAAGAAGTATTGGAGAGTATTCTGTGACATTCAAAAGGATTTATGTGGTTACACAGAGCTGAAACTTGTGCCTAGTGCATCATATAGGGTTTTTTTGCAATTTGTCCATCAGCTCCTAAAGATGACACTTTTCTCCCAGATTTTTCTTTTTCTTCAAGTTCAATATGATTCTTCCTTCAGGTTGAGTTGTTGTTTTTTTAATGTAATTTAACTAAGCAGACATTTTTATTCACATTTCCAATTTGAATCAAACAAGTTGAAAACAGGTGTTCTAGGGTTCAGGCAGTGAACTATATACTGAATGACTACTATGCCATCAGTCTTTTTTAATGCTGGTTATTTTCTAACTGGACATGAATGGCTTTCTCCCAGTCTACTGTGTCTTTACAAGGAGTCTAGAACTGCTCTCAGATCCAAAGCACACCGGTTCTACCACAAAAGTCTCAGGAAAGGCCACGACCAGGTAGTTCACTTCAAACTGAGAGGCACACACCCTCAGAGGATAGCAGACATCCACATCAGCTATTTTGGGTCTGTAACTAAGGTGGAATTTGGAACTGTTGCTTTTTGAACTTAAGTTCCTTTAAGGGCTAAAATTAGCTGAGAGACTTTAGCGCCTTTAGTCCACTGCAGCATTGGAGCTTTGTGCTCAGGCAGATGTAAAGCACCCTTTGCTAGAGGTCCTTTGTCCTTGCAGTATATTATGTTAATTAAATTTAGATACAGTTGCAGTAAAATATTTTCTTTTTTCAGTCTTTTATGAATTGAAGTATTCAAAATTGTTGAGTTCATGAAAGTTCATTTGATATACAACAAAAGCTATCTACTCCAAGAAATTTTTGTTTCTTCATCAGTCCTTTTGTGAGAGTTTCTCCTATTAACTACTGTTTGCAGTGTGCTTTGAAGATGAAAGCATTAAGTGTTTCATGTTATTACTACTATTACAGAGCATGTTGTAGGTATGTGGAATGGAATTTTTCATGGAAAGTAATTTCACATACACTAAAACAACTTGGTGCATGCTTATCCCGTTTGGCGTTGAATGAGCACAGTAGAAATTTATCAGAGTTGAAACTGCTCCTTTATGGTCTTATCTGTAGCACAAATTACATAAAAACAAGTTTAGTCACACTAGAATCTCTTTCTGAAAAAAAAAGGTATCTGCAAAATCACTGAAACTGTCCTAGAGTCAGTTTTCAATGTCACCCATATCCCCCCAGGTGCTTTCCTCATTCAAAAGATTACCATTAAAAACATCTCCTTTATTTTCAATTTATTGCATCAGAGGAAGTATTTGAAAGCTGTCATCTCCCACAGAAAGGCACTACAACATTGACTTTCAAAGAGCATGAATCATTTATAAAAGTGGGGCTTAGACATCAACTGGTCTTCAAGATTGGGTCCTTTCCAGTAGTATGAAATAATTGTGAACCTTTAGATATCATAATGAAAGCTTCATGCATCACTACCCAGTAGTTTACTTGAAGAGTGAATAAAATGATGAAAAAAGAGAGTAGAGAAAGTAGTAGGCAAGGCTGGAGGAGCAGAGCTGGAAATCATCTGGTTCAACCCCCCAAGCAGAACAGGGCAGACAGAATATAGTGTTCCTTTTTAAACAAAAATTATATTCCGAAATTCTAGGAAGATTAATTGTGCAAAATCAGATGGGTTTCTTTCCCCTAATTCCAGGCGACCCTCCCACCCTCCCAGGGCTTAAGGAATGAAGCAGGTAAAATATCCAGCTTCTTGTGCAAAAGATTTGGCAGTACTCTGTCCTGGAAGACGATTCTGTGCTACAGGAACTGTACTTCAGTAATGCCTCAGAAGTTTGCCTTTTCTAGTTAAACCATGACCAAAATCCCACATGAGTGAGGCAGACACAATGCTCAGAATGAGTTCCTTCTGAGATTTTAGAAAGGGTAGGGGATTAATTTATGACTCAATAACACTGGCAATTCCAGTTACTTAAAATCCAAAGATAAGGGAAAATACATCTCCCTTTGTCAAATCTTCCTTAATAAAGCCTTGAAAGCACAATAATAACTAGCAGAAAAATAAGTAGTTCTTGACTAATTAAGTTGTATTTTTCTTAGCTGAAAAGGCTTAAAAGTGGGTACTAGCCTCACCCACAGTGTGATGCATAAAGGAATTTGTGTTTGTTCTACAGACCTGAACCCTTCTCACTTTTACAAGCAAAGCTATCAAGAAGTTTCCCAGCTGTTTAGGCGAAATAATGTTTTTCCACCTTGAGGATGATAACTCCACCTTTCCCTTAGCAGAAACAACCATCCCCGAGACTACAGCATGGGTCATGCAGTGCTGTTGGCATTAAGGAGATAAACAACCCTCCTGATAGTGTTGGTTTGCACAGGCAGGTTTGGTGGGGGGTGGGAGGAGCGGGAATGTGTTACAGGGTGACTTCTGTGAGAAGCTGACAGAAGCTTTCCCCATGTCTGACAGCGCCAATGTCAGCCAGCTCCAAGATGGATGTGATCTTGGAGGCCAAGGCCAAGCCAAAGGGATGTATTAGTGGAGCCTCTGAGATAGCATATTTAAGAAGGAAAAAAAGTTATTGAGCATTTGTAATTGTGCTCAGAGAAGAGCAGAGTGAGAATATGTGAGAAGAACAGCCCTGCAGACACCAAGGTCAGTGGAGAAGGAGGGTCAGGTGATGCTCCAGGTGCTGGAGCTGAGGTTCTTCTGCAGTCCACAGTGCAGAACATGTTGAGACAGCTCTGCCCTTGCAGCCCATGGAGAACCATGGGAATGAGGAGATCTACCTGCAGCCCATGGAGGAGACCCATTTCAGAGGAGGTGAATGTCCAAAAGAAGACTCTGACCCCATGGAAAACTCCTGGCAGGCACCTGTGGACCCATGGAGAGATGAGCCCATGTTGGAGCAGATTTCCCAGTGGAATTTGTGACCCTTTGGGGAGCCCATGCTGGAGCAGGCTTTTCCGGTGGAAAGAAACCCACATTAGAGCAGTTTATAGCCCATGGGAAGGACTCATGCTGGAGAAGTTCGTGGAGAACTTTCTCCCCTGGGACAGACCCCACACTGGAGCAGGGGAACGACTCTTGTCCCTGAGCAGAGGCAGGAATAATAAGCAATGCACTGACCGTAAACCCCATTCCTCATCTTCCTGCACTATTGAGGGGCAGGAGGTAGAGCCCAAGAAGAAGGGAGGGGTGGGGTAAAGTGTTTTTCAGATTTGTTTTATTTATTCTTATCATCCTGCTCTGATTTTGACTGCAATAAATTCATTAATTTCCCCAAGCTGACCCTGTTTTGCCAGTAGTAGTCAATGAAATTGTAGTTAATGAGTGATTTCTCCCTGTCCTTAAACCATCTCTCCAACCTTAAACCATATCTCAACTCTTAAACCATTCACTGTATTTCCTCTCCTCTGTCCAGTGGCAGAGTTGGGGTGATAGAGCAGCTTTGGTGAGTACCTAGCATCCAGCCAGGATCAATGCACCACACCAGTGTCAGATTGTCCTGAAGTTACTCTCTGGTACTATACCTGCAAATATGAAAATAATGATGCACATTTAAAACAAATCCTTTAAAATATTTAGGCTCAAAGTCGAATTAGAATCTTAGACACAAGTGAAATGAAGGCATCAAAACAAGTTTACACAGAGTTTGCATAGGCAGTGAATTGGGCGCAGAATTTTGGAAAATTTGGAGGTGATAGTTATAGAGAGGGATGCAATCTAATTATGAAAAGAATTGTCCAATTTTAAACAACAGTTTTACAGTTACTGAATTCATGGTAATTAAATCATAGGGCTTCTTCCTTAGGCTTTAAAGATTGGCAGCACAGTTCTTGTAATCCTCTTCTGATCTTCTCAGGGCATCAGGACTGTGGTTTATTGACATGTAATTAGATCAGGATGTCACTACATCAATGTCAGTGTAAACATCACTAAGTAAGTAGCTGATCCTTACAAGATCAGCAACCTAATCTCCTCTGGGATGCCAACAGTCTTTGTTAACACTTAGGCTTAGGATTGTATCTGTTCTTTTAATGCCAGGCTCCCAACAACCCTGGGAGCTTTGACATCCCAAGTCAACCAGCATCTGAAGTTCAGCTAGTCATACTGATGTTCTGGCAATTGCAGTACCTTGTCTGCTTATAGATTTTATTACACAACAAACAAATAATGAAATCTCACTGTTCGCAGGACAGGCGGGGAACATGGCTGGACTATGACGTTTATTTTTTTAAGCTGAGTGTGAGTTACCTACTGTATAGGTAGCTGAAATTGCTGGCTTTTAGAAAAGCTTGTGTAGTAGCTTATTTTTTACAGGCCCTATTCACAGCTTTAAAAATTTGCAATTGCAATTGAAAGAAATCTTATAAAATTATATGTGAAAAGATTAATCATAAATTGTATTTTAAATTGCCAGTAGCACAATCAAAGGAAATTTTTTCATGGAATGGAGGTTTGAAATAAATGTTACACTTCTAAAACCTTTTTTTAATAGAGAAAAAGATCCATAAATTTATTTTATTTTGAGGAAACAGAAAAGATATCTTAATTTGGATCACTTTGTTTATCTGTTCTGTCCACAAGCTGTGAATGTAGTTCTATGGTCATAAGATTGTCAGCCTTTCTTAAAGTGAGAATAATATTTTCAATGAACTCATGTACAGTTAATGTCTGTGGAAATAGTCTGGGTTTTCTTACATAGCTTTCAAATGTGCTTCAGAAATACAATGTAGACCACTGGGCTTCATCAGCACGGTTTGAAAAACACAAGTTGTATTCCATATTCAAGCAAAATTTTCATTGGCTCTAATCAAAATTAGGATGTCAAGTTTTTACCATAGATTTTTCCAAAAGGTTAAAATGCAGCTGTGAAACAAAGGAAAAGAAAGTGTTGATGTTGATGTCTAAAACCCTGCCTATATTGAATTGTTAGTCCCCATGGGTGTATTTTTCAGGTTTATGGGAGTATTTGGGGGGGTGGGGAGAATGTATTTTGTCAAGCATTTTGATTATATGACATTCACCGCTGTAAATATGTGTAGGTGTTTAGACACAATTATGTAAAATGAGGAGGAGTTTAAGCAGCAACAGTTGCTTAAATCTAAACAATAGTGATTACAAATATCAGTGTGCTGAGCTGATATCCATTTTAGATAGGCTATAGAAATATGAGTTCATTTTAGGTGATTACCAGGAATGTTAACAAATGGATACTTCCAAAGATTTAGGAATATTTAAGGCTATAAATAACCCAAAAGCTATCAGCAGAATTCAGAAGAACCAAAATAAGTTTTAGCAATTGCCTCTGGATTTGTTATCTGAGTATCAAGTAGTTTGTGAGCAATGAATGTGAGTGGACTCTATTATGTCATTTCTCTAAGCTAGTGCACACCTTTAAAACAGCACGGAAAAAAACGAACCACCAAAAAAAAACAACCCAAAAAAAAACCCCCCAAAAAACCCCCTTGCAAGCTTTTGTGTGGGGATGTATGTCCCTGTGGGGAACTGCAGCGCTGAGAATCACAAGTCTACTGCTATTATGCCTGCAGGGCTGAAGCTGGACAGCTGCTCTTTGTGTCCTTTGTGCTCAAGGGCTTGGACTTTTCATGGATCTGTTTGCTCTGACTTGCATACATATCAGAAAAACTTGGAGAAAGGAGAAACCTAGAATATATCCAGACGATGTGAATGGTAGAACATTCATTGATGAAGCCAGTCAAAATTCATGCCTATGACTATCTTAAAACTCTTTTCCCTGGGGACTGGCAGATTTAATAGAATAAAAATATTTCCCCCTTTTGAAACTACACATCTGAATTAAAATGGATATTAATTTGTTTTAAGCTAAAAAGCTGTTAGCATTTTAGAGCTGCTGTCACTGGAAATTGGGGGAGGGGGAAGCCTGAATACAAAGTTAGAAGTAATTACCTTTTCCTGCCCTTGGTCTCAGTCAGCTTGAACCTTTCTTACAAGCAGGGATTTAGGCAAGTTGTGAATGGTATTGCTGCAAGGTGAAATGTTTATATTTGATAACACCTATGAGGATATATTGGAATGTAGAAAGTTGGGGCCTCCTCCTAAAAGAGGAATTCCAGGATAATTTATTCATGCTTGCTCTCTGCACCTGAATAATTGCCATATGAACAGACCAGTAATCGTGTTAAAACACAGATTGATAGGCAAGGGAAACCCTTTTTAAACATGCAAAGAACATGCCTTTCAAGAATGACTTGATTTTTATCCAACTTTAGAAATTATTTATTGACATGAGAAAAATGCTCTATTTAACATCTGAATGCACACAAAAAAAAACCTGTTTCCTTTTGCAGGTAACACATTAATGGGATCTTTCAGACAGAGAGCTTATTGTATTGAAGGTTAGGCAGAGGTTTGGGTCATTTTGTGTAACAAAGTAAAGGTTTTCATGGTTTCCACAGTTGTTAATCCTTTCAACATTACTTCATAAAACAAAAATTCGGTTCATTTAAAAATATCCACTTTTTCTGCTTTTGAAATGAGCACAGTACTGCAAACGTATCTGTCCCTTTTCTATTTGTCTAAATAAACCAGCTTATGTGAATAAGGCAAAGTGAACAAGACCTCTTCCAAAAACACTCCACCAGTCAAAGCTGGAAAGGTCAAATTGTTTGAAAATGACTAATGATTAGTTTATAATTCCTTTATACACAGGTTCCATAACAATGGAATTAATCTTTAGAGGAAAAACATTAGAAGGTAGTTTACTCCCAAGGGAGACATGCTGGGGTTTTGTACTAATAGTTATGATGAGCACTCATCAGGACAGACAGCAAAACCCCAGGATGTCTCATTGTTTAATCAGTTGGGTAATATCAAGTTGATTAATCAGCTGCGCTTCCTTCTGAGAGGAGCTGCTCTGTTTGCAGCGTGGCAGCGTCCCCGCTCTGCCCATCTCGCAGTGCAGAGAGCTCTCGGGAGCTCCAGTCTCTGGCTCTGGGCAGAAGGAACAGTGTCTCACTAATCTTTTTCCATTTTTCCTTCTTGTTGAGGTTTGGGGGAGTTTTTCCCATGCATTTTGGGGGTTTGGGGTGTGTTTCTTTTGAACAGGAAAATGCTTTGAAATGAAATCCTAGAAGAATTTTTTCTATGTTGTGACTAATTCTAGGATCTTGAATATGGGTTTGATGATTTTGTTAAAGACAGACCTTCCCCTTGAGTACCTTGAAGAGAGGATTCCCCTGTATAAATGGAATGTTAGTTTCTCTAACAAAGATATTTTTTTGAGCTCTACTAGAGGTGTGAGGGAAAATGAAGAAGGGCATGCCAGCCTTCTGCATTTCCCATCCACAGCACAACCCAACCCTGCTGAGCAAACATAGAGTTGTTTTGGTGCATACCAAACCAGGGGGTGTGCTCCTTTCACTCATGGATGATAATCACAGCAGATTCCCCTCTCCGTGGCTTTCCTCCTTTCTGTGGGTAAACCTTGTTGACACCCTGAAGCACATGTTTTCCCACAAACAAATGATGCACTGTTCTTAGATTTATGGGGTTTTTCATTTTCTGTATCTAAGGACAGGCATGTATAATTGAGAGGTAGGTGCATAGGCTGCCATTTGGATAAATAATTGCATGTGTGAAATCCTATTCCCAAGCTGCACTCCAGGGGCTAAACTCAGTGCAAAGGAAAGGTATTCTACTAAATGTATTTTTAAGCATTACAGGAGTTGTGCTTCAGTCATAAGAAAAGTGGTGCACATGAGTATCCTCTGAAGTCTGTACAGTTCAGGAATGCATAGTTAGAGATGGAGATGAAGCATGATGGGCTGTGACCAATTCCTATATGGTACAACTATCTGTGAGTCAAAATCCTGAGCTTATTATACAGTGCTATGAGCCTCAAACTGTAAAAAAAAGACAATTCCAGTTTTAATTTTCAGTAAGCTAAATTCAATAACTTCCATGAAGATATACTGTGCATACATATAGTTGGAGTGCTGCAGTAGATCAAAACAATGCTTCTTTAAAGTGAAAACTATTTAAAATTATTTTGTCAATTTTGAGTTATACTATTTGTTCTGAAAGTCTGAAAATGCTCATTTATCCATTTTGCAAACACAAAAGAGAATTATGAAATGGCAATAATGACCAGTGAGATTTTATAAAGCCATTTACTATTACTACCCAATAATGCACTCTAATGTCTAAAGTGTCCTTTCATGACAGCTTCGAAGCAGATCACTGGTGCTTGCTAGCATTTAAGTGCTTCCTTTTAAAAATAAGTTATTGTACAATTTACATGGCTGTACCAGGACATCATGCTTTCTTTTTGCTCTGTGTGAGGTGAAGGGTTTAAGGGCAAAAAAGCAATATAAGTAGTGCCATATATAATATTTGTTTTTGGAGTTCTTTGAAAGGGTGAATTTGAGAAATATGCAGACTATAAATGTAATTTTGTGTAGTCTAAAGAAAAAGAATCTTATATTATTGGATATCATAATTTTCTGTCCTCTCCATTTGCCTGTCTCTATGTGTGTCTTCTTTAGTCTAATTGCACAATAATCATAAAGCGATAATGTTTGCAACTTGCAATTCTTATAAAATTGTGATTAAAAGAACAAATGCATGTGCATTAATATGTGCTATTATCCCATTAGGGATGGAAAGAGAAACATATCTTTGAATTTCAAAGACCTTCAACTTCAGTGCATTAAATTGGAATCCGTCATTTAATGGATAGAGATGGGAAAAGAAAAGATATCTCTTTTTTTTAATGTCTTCTCATCTTTTTTTTTCATTTAAAAATTACTGAAATAGAATACTGTGAGAAAATTCAAGAGTTTAGAACATCTGCAGGTGTAACTTGAAAGTATCAGTTGCTGCAGAGGCAGAATTTCCACAGACTCCAGATTGTGGCTCCTTGATAAATTTCTGAGTAATTTATCTAGTTTAGCTAGCTACCTCAAGTCCTGACATACATAAAGACCATTTAATTCTTTTAAGAAAGAAGTAAGAATTCATATGCTTGGTGTACTTGTTTCAGCTGATTAAGATATACTGAAGCCACAGTGGTCAAAACTTACGGGTAGATGGGGAAATTTCACTTTTCCCAGGGTTACTTTGGACCTTTTTTGCTCTTTTTAGTCAACTGATGCTGTAGTCAGATATTTGATTGCTACCTTCTGTCAGGTTTTCATAGATAAGCCTAAAGAGTGTGTAGTCATTTCTGGTCAAAAAGGCAAAAAGAGATAACATCAGATGCCAGCCTAACATTTTCCAGTTTAACCTGCTAGAGGACATCTAATCTGAATATCTTACTTCAGATACATCTCTAGAATAATCCTACACTTTACTTTCTATTGAGAAACAAATATTAGGCCCTGTTGTTGTAAACACACTGTATGAACTGGTGGGGAACACCTGCCTATTATTCAGATATTCTTAAAAATCCACTTTTAGAATAACTTATTTGCACTCATAATGAGGGGATGTCCTGCACAGAAAGCTTGCCCTGTGGAGTGGCAGTATGTGTAAAGTAAGATGAATGCAAAAAAGGAGTGATGATGCAGAGAGCTGGGTTTTTTTTCTGTCTCATAAGCAATATGCACATCCCCTGCAAAGGGAAAATTCATAAAGAAAAAATGCTACTGATTGAGCTGTACAGATCATGAATAGCTGATTCATAACAAGTTCTCTGTGTGCTTAGGAAGGATTTGCTATAAACATTTTACTTTCCCTCTATATATAAAGAGATAACCTTAAAGGTATGGTACAAAGGCCATTCAGGTTGATGGATGCCTCTGCACTGGCTTCAGGAGGCTTTCAGCCTGGCCACACTGCAAGACCTGGGTGCTTCCAGTGTTCAAGGGGCCAACATTTTTTCAGAAATGCATTTCCATTAAAAACTTCAATTTTGAAGAGTCATTAGTTGTCTGGTTTAACTCAGATGGAGCATGCCATGACTTGCTATCCGTGGTCTTAACATAGATGCAATTTTATAGAGTATTTTTAGGTAGGTTTCTGAGAAGACATACAGCAGTGCAGAAGGGAGGCAGGTAGCATACATTTGAAAGCCAGCAAATGAGTATCTCTTCCCTTTGCCTTAATATTTATCGTAAGCTCTGTGTTTATAGAACCCTCTTAGGACATTGGTCTTACATAAGGCTAGTTCTCATGTTTTCCAGCTTTTAAACTGCACCTTTCTATTCCTGGTCCAAAGTCAGATTTTTGAGATTTTATTGATTAAATTTTGAAGACTGTGTTTCTGTCTGTACTATGTGAGCTATGTAAAACAACATATAGGTTAGGAATACTGAATATGTACTGGAAAGACTAACCAGAGACATTCAATCAGCATGGAGGTAAAAACGGAAAAAGCTGCAAATCCCTGCATATTTTTTACACTTATTAAAAGACAACTCTTCTATTACAGTGTACAGACATGTTTATACTTTTGCTTCCTAATAGGGCAAGCCCCAGATAAGGTCAGTCAGAAATTTTGCACTTCTGAGGAACACTACTTTTGTATGGACTAGAGTCAGAGTTGAGAATGAGAATTCTGGGAATATGAAATAGTTTTTGGAAAGATTTTAGGGCAGCATGAGGAAGCCTGTCCCTATACTTCCCCGGACTGGACTTGGTACTCAAGAGTGGGAGGGTGTATTGTTGGAAAGGGCTGGGTTTGCTCACTATCACATGATAAATCATCCTACAAATCAAGGTACTAAAACCAACTATGAAAAAAATACTGGTTTTTCTTTTGTGATTTGACATATTTTGTCTGATTAAGGGAAATATGAGTTCCATTTTAAACTCTTCTTTGCATTTAGGACTATGTTCTTGCCTATTTTTTTTAACTAATCTGAGATAGTCAGGTAATAACTTCAGTTCTGAGCTTTAAGAGGAAAACAACACTAAACATCACAAGATGCAGAATGACATCCTGAAAGTGGGCAGCCTTTCAACTTAAATGGATTCTTAAGGCTGCAGGGCCAAGAGCTGGACTTTGATGACCAATGTGGGTCCTTTCCAACCCAGAATACTCTGTGATCATTCATCTCTCATTGAAGTACATACATTACACAATTTTCTATAAATTCCATTACCTTTCCTAAATTTTTCTGTTGCTGCTGTTGTCAGTTTTTTCTTTTTAGCTATCTTCCTGCTGTACTATCTTGCCTTTGAAGGACAGGGTGGAGAGCTGCCCTCATGTAGGTCATACATGGCTGAATTGACCCCATAATTAACTTAGGGAAGCTGTGTACCTAAAATGCAAAACTGGGATAATTCTTCCCCTTTGTTGGAGAGGACTAAGTCATTTGTGTAATCTGGAAGGGAGATAACTCTTCTTTCCTTTACTTCCTGTTTTTGGTCTTATCCTGCCCAGTTACCTACTACCTTCTAGGTCCACTGATAGCTAATCCTGAAGGTTGCTGGCATATCCCTGTTAAATGTGACAGGCAATAGTCAGGTTGATGGCAAAAAGTACAAGTAGGTCCAGGCAGCTCCAATCCCAAGCAGCAAATGAAACATGTTAGGACAGCCCTGTGTCACTGAGGACAAGAGCTGCAGAGCCACCCATGTTTGTGGCTTTAGGTCTGGATCAGGGTGGCCATGTGCAAACCAGTGCCTGCAGCTGGACCTGGGCTCACGAGGGCACTGGGACCTCAGGCTACAGAGCCCAGGCATGGCTGGAAGCAGACCAGAGGGAAAGCATGTGCCAATGCCATGCCAGAAACCCGACACTTTGCCTAGCAGTGCAGAGACTTGAGCTCCATTGCCCATTCACCAGTACGGGGGCAGGCTGTACATCAGCCTAATCAGGCTAATTGCTCCTGTCTTGTGAGGCACACCTCCTCATTGCTTCCTTCAGACCACCTAGCAGACATGCAGAAAAGAAGTTACGAGAGAAGGGGGCGTGCACCTTTCTCTGCCTCTGAGGGCAATATGCTGCACAAGTCCTGTACCAGGCCTAAGGAGGATGCTGGCCATTTCAGCTCTCTTAGGCTGGATACTGTGTTTTCTTTTAAAGTATTTACTTAATTTTATTATTTGTGCATATAATTAATATATGTGCACTGATTTGAGGAATGGATTTAACAACAGGGAAGAGAAAGGGAAGCATTCCTTTAAGGCAGAGGTATGTTTGATGGGCTGGGTGTGTCAGGCCAGAGCAGTGTGCACTTACTGCAGGGTCTGTGGTGCTCCCAGCGTGCTCCTGCCTGACAACAGTGTCTTTAAAAAATGCAAATGCTTTGGGTTAAGGATGGCACATAAACCAGGAATTCATGCAAGGCATTTGAAAGGAAGCAGAAAGGCAAGGTAAGTGTCTCATAAAGTGCATGTCAGGGAAGGAAAACAGTTACCCTTAAACTTATCATGCATTTCTGTGTGTGCATTTCACACACCCTGAGAAGGATGTCCTTGTTTGGATGCAAGAGGAATCCTTACAGCACAGGACACTGAGTGAGTCAGTACCCAGGGAAGAAGACCCACAGCGTTTTAGATGAATCTGAATAATATCTTGAGTATCTTGATTCCTGATTTTTGAGAATTCCCGCAAAGGTCAGCCCCTTTTGGGACCATTCTAATGGAAAATGAAGCTAAGGACTGGTAGATATTATAGTTGGATGGAGAAATAATTTTCTTTAAGGGAAGTACTGATTGGTATTAGCAGACATGGCACTGATCTGTGTGTGTGTTTATGTGTCTGTGTGAATGCACAAATGTATACATGCGTGTGTATCAGTACATGTAGATATACAAGTGTGTGTAAATGTCAGTGCATGTATAAATAGGTGAATAGAGAGAGAAATTAGTATACATAAGTTATGTTATATTATATGTGTGTGTGCTTGGATTTTTCAAGAGAACAGAAATTACATGATACAGTTTAGGTATTCAGCTATGTAGCTCAACTGGATAAGCGTCCAAAGAAGAGCTGGTAAAAATATCATATAACAACTGATAGCCATAAAATGCTAATTAACAATCTAATTTACATGAATTAAAGCTGAATAAATAGCACACTGGAATTTTTCATCACAAATTTTTCAAAAGTTCTTTAAAGTTGCAAATTTGCAGTGAAGCCTGTTGAAGTGTTGTATCAATTCATATTGGAAATAAAAATACAAGTTTAGGACAACCAGCTTCCAAGCAGATCATAGAATGATTATCTGTCAAAAAGCAGTCAGTCATGATTGAACAAAGACTAGAAAAACGTAATTAAAGATGAAAAATATTAAAGACCACTCTGAATTTACTGAAGTGATTGTGAACTATTGGCCTTTGACATATCACCATACTTACTCTGTAAATTTTCCTCAACTATAAGATTGTCTTTTTATCAACATGTTTCCTAAGATCTCCAGGATTTGTGATGATAAATAGCCTGCATTTCCAATCCAGCCTGATAATAATTGCAAAGAAAATCTCAAGCCTGAATGCTGATTTTGTATCTGATATCATAAATTATACAATATATCTGAGAATAATTTTGGTACTTCATCTCTACACTAACTTCGCAACTCTCCATATTAGTGGCATTTTTTAGAACATTCCCTCTGAAAAATTTACATTTATTCCAAGAAAATGTACCACATTTGTTATATTATGCGCAGTATTCCCCTTCAGATCTCTAAATCATGTCTGGAAGTAATATCTTTAGTAGAAATGCCTTTCTGCATGATGCACAAAACTGCATCAATTTGTGCTGGTATATTCAATGGAGATGAAACCATATTCTTAGTTTTCTTGAATAATTCTACTGTTTTCTGCATCTTGGACTTTCAGAGGCGAAGTTTATTGTCCCCATATGGTAGAATAATGAATGATATAATAATTAGGCTAGATTCTGTAAAACTACAGAAAAAATACCTTCTTTTTGCATTGTGGAGCAAAAATCTTAAAAAGCTTATTTTGTGAATGGAAATGTTACACTTGCATTTGTTTTTAAGAACTGTGGCAGGATTGGGCTTCAAGCCTGTGTCATGGTCATGACTGTGCATTTCAGTACTTCCCAAGGAGTTTTTTTTCCTTTTACATTTTCTGGATTTTCAGTATTAATTTTCATTAATATGTGTATATGACCTTTTCTCCCTTTGTTACAAGTTAGTATTAGCTGCTGAATGGGTTTTGCTTTTTTCTGGGATGGTGGAAACAGAAAAATATACAGCAACTTTCCAAGTTTCCTTACTTTACACCCAAGTTGAATTCAATATAAGTCAGCACTTAGCATCATCAGAAGCAATCAGCTGAGGTAGTGCTTCTACTCTGCCCCAGAGGAAAAAAAAGGTGGAACAACAAGCAGAAAAATCCTCCTCTATTTTGTCAATAACAAGCCATACTTGGCCTTCTTGAAAAAGGAGCTATGGTTTCAAATAGCTGGAAATTGAAGGGCCATTTCAGTAAAGGCTGGTGTAAGTAGACAACTTCATTTTGTAGACCTGTCACTCAGATCACTTCCATCAGGAGTAAACTGATTCTTAGGAAACCCCCACTTACGCAGCCGTGCTTGTGGCTTGGGGTTGTTTAGCCTGAAGAAAAGGAGGCTCAGGGAAGACCTTATCACTCTCTACAGCTGCCTGAAAGGATGCTGTAGGCAGATGAGAGTCAGCCTTTTCTCCCAAATAACAAGGATATGGGATGAGAGGAAACAATCTCAAGTTGTGCCAGAGGAGGTTTAGATGGAATAACGGGAAATGCTTCTTCTCCAAAGGTCTTCCAAGTATTGGAACAGGCTGTCGAGGGAAGTGGTGAGTCACCATGCCTGGAGGTATTTACAAAGTGTGTCTGTGTGACACTTAGGGGCATGGTTTAGTGGTGGACTTGGCAGAGTTAGGTTAATTGTTGGACTCAATGATCTTAAGTCTTTGATTTTTAATTCCATTATTTTTTACTACAAACAATACAGAGAGGCTTGTCCCTTTCTTGAGGCCGGGGTGCCACAACGTGCCATGTAGTTCTGGAAAAGGCCAGGCAGTCATGTCTGGGTTACTCCCAGCCAACGTTAGGCTCAGGGTGTTTGTCACAGACTTCATGACTGCCCATGGAGAGTACTGTTCACCTTCAGAAGACTCAGATTACTGCCAGGCTGAAGGCTTTGTCCTTCACCAGCTATACAGGAAAATGAGTTTGGCAAGCTCCTAACTCAGCTCTTCAATGCTACAGCTAAAGTTAGGTTGGTTTTACTAGAAAGCGGATAAAACTTTTTGCACTTTAGCTGGTTAATTAATTTTGCAGCTGCTGTAACTCAGCATGTGCTCCTTGATGCTCCTAATATTGCTCTGAAATCACATTGGGGAAAAGCAGCTCAAACACCTTTCCACCTCTCCTCAAGTCCTGAGCAGAGCACAGTTTATGTCACTTGTTTGCCTGGTTTTGCATTGAGACTATGCTCACTAAGTTATACAGCAACACCAGAGAGTAAAACATGATAACTTGGCATAGTGCCAGTGACATAATATCAAGAAAAAAATTAAAGGTAGTGTATTGAACTGATCCTCACATCTTCAAGTAAAAAAAAATGTAGTTATGCTGACTGAAGTCTATTTTATCCTCTGCCCATGAAGACTGACAGTTACATTCTTTCCTTTCTTTACTGAAATAACCTCTGATCCTGACTTGACCAGTTCTAAATTCAAAAGTTTCTATACAAATATCATAAGCAGCAAGATAAAGGGGCAGTTTTTACCCACCTGTCAAAAGTATCTTATTAAATTGTCTCAGAAAAAAATAAAAATAAAAATAAAAGGTCATTGAATATGTCTTAAGGAAAGAAAAAGTGTGAAATAAATCAAGGGCTGGGGAGGCAAGAGTTATGTGATGCAAGGATTTAAATGTTGCTCCTGGCAGGATCTAAGGACAAATTTGAAAAAGCATACTAGGAACACGTTTCCATAGCACAAAAGCCAACTATATATGAAGACTTCTGTATTTCATTACACAGCAATCACAGTTAGCACATAACTTTTATAGAGCTGCTAAGCTACAAGAATGATTGTGAAATTCCAGAGACTTTGAACATTAGGGTAGTTATTTTTATTCTACTACATAAATGTCCACCCTCTGTAAATAGTTTGTATTTAAAAAGTCTCAGTTTGGCATCACATTTCTATGGTTATTTTTAGCAAAATGTTTAATTTTAAGGTGTTCTAGTCCCTGCCAAATAATAATGAAAATCCCATGGGTATGTTTTTTTTTCTCCTTCTTATTCTCTGTTTAGTACAAGTCACCTACAGTGCATTTTCAGTCATTATTTTGGAGACTAAAATGTGTATAATTAATGACTGGATCCTAAAAGGAAAAAGGGAAGCTTGTTTAAAAAGTGCTCCTTACCCTATTCACTGAGCACAGAATTGGGCTCTTATTGTAACATCACCCTTCTAGGGCTGTAGGGTACAAGTACAGCAAGCATACCAGATCTCATTTTGCAGGCTGAGAAATGCAATGGATTTCTTATCTGAAAGAGATGCAGGTGAAATATTTACGTTATTTTCTGTAATTCTTTTTCTCTTTTTCTGATAAAGGACAAGGCTCACATCAGGTGCAACATCTTTCACAGGAAAAAAAAATACTGTTGTATCTCTAAAATTAAATCTCCAAATAAATTGGCTGAATCTCTGCTTGTAGCAACCCATATATAGCTGAATAGCAGGTTAGTAACAGCCCTGATCAGACTGGCCAAAATTCTGCTGGCCCATTTCAATCTGATTTCCAGTCCTCTCTGTTTTGCTAAGAGCATATTTAACACTTGAATGTACGGCTCCCACAGAACTCTCTTCTAAGTCTTTCTCCATTGTTCTCAAGGGTCACAGCTATTAATAATTATTCCTGAAGAAGAAGTTTCCCATGCAATGAGTTAAACCTAAAAACAAAATCCAAGGAGTAGTACAATCCCCTCAGGACAGCATTATCCAGTTTTAAATTGCTCCCACTAGAAGACTTAGAATTTTACACATATCCAGAACTGCTTTTGTAATAAAAATTAAATGTTCTATAAGTGACAATATCAAGGAAATATCAACAGCACTGACATAAGTCTAGTCGATTCTGAGAGAGAAACCAGCATTCCTTGAGCTCCTTTTTCTTCCTTTTTCTTTTCATGCAGCTTCCGGAGTCACCACCAGTTCCCAGCTTGGCTTTAGTTTTCAGCACCCATTGTTTGATAGATTCTATTTTAATTCCATTCAGCTGCTTTAAATGTTTGTTCTTCTGGAATAGGAATTCACCTCTGCTGAATATGCCTCTGCCAATATTAAGCACATTAATAGCTTTTAATCTGGAATATTCTCAAAATCTGTACTCGCTCCGCTCTGTATGCTTTCAAAAGGAGATTTCCTTTTTTTCCTTCTGGCATTTATGACCTATTCTATTTTTCAGTCAATATTTGATCTATCTATGGGGTGTTTCTTTACTAATTACAAAGTAAGTATTGCTATAAAGATGACATTCATTTCTAGGGAAGGTATTGTTACCCAGAGGACGTGGTGTACGGCTATTCTACACTTTATTATTTGCTATCTAGTATCCAAAATGAAGAAACAATATTGCAGGACAAAGCAAATGGGAGTGATACATTATAGGTGAGAAACATGGATTGTAAACAGCTATAAAGCACTTTCTCTTGCATTGAAGAGGCTGTATGTTTTCAATGTATGTGGTGTGTGTACTATCAAAACTGTAGCTTTTAATGCAACTCTAGCAAGTCTAATGGTATCCATTCTCTTATGTTAAAATGTAAATAAAACCTGTAGTGGCTAAAATCAATACCGTGACAATCTTGTCCCAGTCCCCCCCATTGTTGTTTTTAAACAAAGAAATGTAGAAATGAGAGCAAATGCTTAAATAGGAAAAAGGCATAAAAATAAGCACAGAAGAAATTAATCAGGTGTATTTATTCCCAAAGTCCTTCCTCTTTAGTCAGAGAAACATGAACAAAAATATTTGTTAATCTCAGGGTAAAAATGTAGCTTTCTAAAAATACCTTAGATGCATGGGGGGGAAAATACATTTAAGGCTAGTATGTGGAGAAAAGTAGTGTAAAGCACTCTCCTGGACAAAGCAGGTGGCACAGCATTTCTATGATGTTTTAAAGATCGTATCTATTGCAACAGGCAAGTTGGCTTCTAGTTATTTACAGAAGCTTCTTCAGATGTAGAACTAGAGAATGTAGATTTTGTGTTCACTCCAGCTAAAGTTACAATTCCTGCTGCGTTATATGTGGCCAGGAGTGCTGACCGTACAGGTTTGTACAGTCAAAGGCTCATTTGCTCTGAACTGTGCAGGGCACTTTGCTTGGTCCCTTTCTTTAATTTCTTTACTTTGCGTTGTTGAGAGGGTTGGAGCAGATTTTTGGTTCACATAAAAGTGTACAGTGTTAACTAGGTGACATATGGGTGGATGAAACATTACTGATTGTCCACTGCAGCCAGGGAGGCCGAGTTTCCATAGAGATAAGAAGGAAAAGTGCTCCATGCAACCTAATTGGTATGCATCTCCAGATCAGGTTCATTGTGCTTTTGCTAATGACAGGGTTGTCTCAGTAATAAGGATGGTGCACTGGAGAAATTTGCTGCCTTGGTATATTTTTCCCTGGCAGAAAACTACTTAGAGACTGTAGTCAGTAAGAAGAGTGACTGGCAGGCTGAAGGGGCTGCTTAGCAGCATATGGGGGAAGGCTGGCGCTCTGTGCCACATGCATATGGCTGCCATTAAACTCCAGCTTTGCGCTTTGTGTATTTCTGGTCCCATGCCAGTAAGCCCACCTGCTGCAAGAATACTTGTAAAGCACAACTCAAAAGTGATTGAAAAGCTACTAGAATAAACTGTAATAACACAGTGCTTCACAGATGGGACATAATTGCAAGCTAAAGTGTACAGCCTCTGCAGTAATGAAAACACGAGCCATTAAATTAAAATCATAAGGGAAAAAACTATAAAAGTCTGTTGATTTTTTTTTTTAGTTTTATTGCAAAACTTCAATTTTCTTGCCCTCATTAATCAAATACCATAAAACTACAGTGCTGCTTTGTCTGAGTGAAGATTCAGGCAATTAAAATGATGAATGTAGATTAAAATGATGTAACTTTTGTAATTTACTTACTTGGATAACTTAAGCTTTGGGCAGTGTTAGGAATGGAAAGCTGACATGAATATGTCAATTTGCAGATTAAGGTATGGTTGGGACTTTACACTTAGAATTCACTGGCAAAAAGTTGGCTTTCAGGAGAAAAGTGACAGTATAGATTTTGCTTCCTCAATGTGTTATTTTCATCCTTTCAGAAATACCAATTTGATTTTTCAAAAAAAAAAAATTCAAAAAAACAGACTTTAAAACTGTGTAAACACACAAAACTACTTGAGAAATATCAAAGCAGTTTTAATTAGTGGTAGTGTGGTAATAATGAAATCGCTAATCTGACATGTAATTAGTTGTACGGTGTGTATGAGTGTTATGTGAAGCTGAATGGGCTCAGCAGGGCCCTAATACATTCTGGCCTCTCAAGGCGTTCTCTAGTGGAAAGAGGCCTGACAGAGCCATCTTTGTTCTGTTCCCTTTCTGTGGGTGGGCGATGCATGGAGAAAGAAACATTTGTTTCACAGTAGTCACCGAAGTAAACAGGCTCTAAAAGCCTTTTTCATTTTTAATTATGCATTGCTCCAGCACCCATCATAGCAAAGTCCAAAGGACAGCTTTTAAGCGTGCCCGATTATGCCTGACTGGTTAAAAATATGTATAAATGTCTGATTAAGGGAATATTTATAAACCTAAAAATTTAGTTCATCCTCACAAGAGGGACTTTTTCTCCCCTTAAAATTACAGGCACTTTCCTAAAGGTGCCATTTACACTCAATTTATGCAGTAGTTGCATTTGATCAAGACTGGCAGACACTAGAGGTGCCAATGAGCCACCCGTAAATGTTTGATCCCATCTCCTTTTACCACTGAAACTGGACACAAAAAATCCCAAAAACCCCACACCAAAAAAAAAAAAACCAAAACAAAAACCAAACCAAAAAAAAACAAACCCAAAAAAACCAGTCTGAAAAGATAGCATCCATTCATTAGCTGTATGAGAGCTCATAGCAATATCAGATGACTGGCACTTCTTAATATACTGCCATTCAAAAGAAAATTATTTTTCTAAAACACTTGCCAAGAGTAAGGTATATTGCCAAGATGTCTCCAGGTTTTGGATTACTAACAGACTTCCTAGAAGTGTAAAAATTATAGCTGTAACCCAAATAACCTGGACAGTTACTCAGGTAAGTCCCATAGGGACAACTAAAAGAAAATTGTCAGTTTTATTTACTTTGCAGAGTTGATATTTTTCCGGTCGGGCGAGACAACCAGACATCTTTTTTCTGTACGAGATCTGTTTGTTCTTGAACAGAGCATAGCATGTTTTGCTCACACTTGGTAAATTTAAAGTTTGCTTGAGTGATTAGAATCCAATTATTGCCAAGCAGCAATATCCAGGTGCAGACAAATAAACACTGAAGACAAAGTGCTTATAATCAGTTGCTGCTTATTATTACTGCAAGTCAGGCTCTAATGTTAGTGTTTATTACACATTACAGGTATCTTCTCTGAATCAGATAATTTAATCATTACTCTCCTACTGGTGCTCTAATGCTTGTTTTGTTTTTTGGGGGTTTTTTTAAGTAACAAATATTAACTTTTTATTATGGTTATAAGACCATCAATATCCTTTCTTTTCTCTTGGGACTGTAGCTCTGATGTGGTGTCTGTACATCGTGACAGAGAGATATACCAGGAAGTGGAACTTTGGAAAACTTGTTCATCTGTGCTTTCTCAGAATTTATTTGTTTATCTATCTACTGCAAGTATAACATGAGACCATCAGAGACATTTGAATAGGGAATTTTCTATGTAGATGTTGCTTTTATCTTCCTTAATGAAGCTCATCTCCAGTAAAATTGCTTAATGTCCAACTGTGTAATTTTACCTCTGCAACCTCCATCCACCTTTTAAGCATTGGCCCCAATATTGTGGGCTGGGAATCAAAAGGAATATCTACATATAAAATATCTATATTTTCAAAAATGGTGTTATACTCCCACCTTTTAATGCTTGTCGCACTGATGCCAGGTTGTACTGGTTTATAAGAGGGAGCAGCAGTGACAGCTTCTGGATTGCAAACAGGCCAGGGGTTTGTGCTTTTCAGTCCCAGAATTAAAGCCAGGCAAGTGTAATGACACCATAATGGAGCATCAATAGTGCTGGCCGTGGGTAGCTGCCACGCTGCAGCTGAAAAAAGCTCCAAATTTGGAATGATTGTGTGGTCCATTGAAGATGTGAAGGTGTTAATTATATTTTTCACCTGACAACAATGACCTCATTTTATGGGCTTTAATTGTTGCGCTGTTGAAAACTTACTCATGTGTTTTAAAGGCAGTGAAACACAGGAATGCTCGTCATTATTCAGATGTTTTCAAATACGGTAACTTTAGCACCTCTTTAGGAAGCTGAGTCCCACGTCTTTGCTGCAAAATTTGTCTGTCTGGACAGAGAAAGGCATTCACTACCAGGTGTTGCACACCCATTTCTGTTGAGATCATGCCAATCCTGGCATGGCACGCTGTTCAGTAGACTAAGGCTAACAGAATTTGGCACTTTGTAAGGTCTAAAGAAGAAAATAACAATATTGGTAAAAAGCACCAGCTTCCTTACAGTGAAACGGTAAAAAAATATATAAAGAAACCAGCAAATTCTTCTCTAAATAATGTGATATAATGCCTTAGGACATTGTTCATCTTTTGTAGAAAGAGTCTGAAGGATAATGCTTGGTGATCATAGGATGTTTAGGATGCTCTTTCTACCCTCAATGCAGTGGGAACTGAGAATATCCAAAGCAGTTTATGGGGTAGAAGCAACAATCACTACACCAAACTCATAACTTCTAATTTCTGAGAATTCAGTTAAGCAGGGGGCATTTCCAAGACACAAGACTTATTGTTATTCATCCTCTATCCCTATACTGACAAACAGCTTGGCTTGAGGAGATAATGACATGACTGTATACTAAAATTTAGTACACCCAGTCAGAAAGGAAAAGCCACGTTTCAGCTCTTTATCTTTGTAAAAGGTGCCAGAGATGGACAAAAATAATTTTTCCATCCTATGAAAACTTTTAAAACTCAAAAAAAATTTCCATTCCATTCTGATCTTAAATAAATCGATATTCCAGTTTTGAAAGCCCATCCAGACATTAATTTGAATTAAAAAGTTTTGCTGCAATAATTTCATATATGTTAACCTTCACCTTTTGGTTATATTTTAACATGTATATATTCCACCCAAGATACAAGTGCATGCTGTAGTACTGTCTGTATGCTACATATAAAATTGCATGCACTGCTAGATATTTTGCATTATGATATTTCAAGCAGGAAAGTAATTTTCTCCTTGGAAAATGTCAAAATTCTGACAATTTCAAAGTATTTTTTGAACTTTTATTGAACTCGGAAGTGCTTTTGAATTTATATTTTGACAGAGTTTTGACTTAGTAGGAGAATTCCCAACTACCTCTAGGAAGCAGAGGGGAGGGACTTGCTGGTGCAAGTGTGTGCAGTCTAATCCTGAGAATATGGAAGAGGAAAGAGCACACAATGATGAATTGACTTGGCACTTGCTGCTGAGCAAAACTGTAGGAGAGCTCAGCATAATATTGAGGGATACAACTCAAACTTTATTAAAGCCCCTGAGAGTTTTATCTCTGAAATCAACTGGATCATGATTTTTTTATTAGTACAGGCATTGTTGCCACAAACCCTGATAAAATAAGCTATAAAGGAGGAAGACATATAATTTAAAAGAGCTTGGATGTTAAAATATCTTAAAATATGGAACTGCAATGAATGTAATTTAATAAGAAGTAAAACAATGAGATTTGGTTAATATAAGTCTTACTTGAGGACCATTCATAGTAGGTAGGCCAAGTGGAAGACAACCTCTTATCCCTTGTAAGTTCACTGATCACACAGGTTCAAATACATCTTTCACCCAGTCACTGCAGCCCAGCCAGATATGTCACACTCTGTCCCTGGGTGCACACTACCCATTTTGTGTCTCTTTAGGGAGCTTCAGGCAGCTCCCCTCTAGAAAGGTTGGGCAGTGTGGAGCTAAAGGCTGAGGAGGGATTGTGCCTTGTTCTAGAACATGGTTCATGTGTTACTTGATCCAGAGTACAGCAGTATCTCTTCTTAATGCTCATTTAAATGTTCGCTAATTATTGAACTCATTTAGCACATTTGTGTCTATCAGTTCCATCCTGTAGTTTTTGTCAGTAGATCAAAACTGTGATCCTGGTCATTGTTGATAGTAGATCCATGCACACTAACCTGCTTCTAGATCATGGAATCCAGGCTCACTTGTGAGGACTGAATTGACTCAGTGTCAGCACCCATTCCTGTTCAGTTTTATCTCTGCACATACCCCTGTGGGTCTCAGTAAATAAACTTTTAGGGCTGAGCTTGAAAGATACAGATCTGGTACGGATGCTCATTGCCATAAGCAAGGACCACTCTGAAAGCAGAGGAAGGAGTTTGTTAAGATTTCATAGAGGATATGTTTTGTCAAAATTCTCTGAATTACAGAAATTTGCTTCAAAGTGTTCAAATTGTGTCTTTTAACATATTTGCAAGTTTTCATTAATTTGGAGAATTTTTATGATTGGAGATAGCTATATTTTCTATTTGTGGGGTTTTTTTCTGTTTGTGCTTTGCAAAAACAGTATTCATGGGAAAAATAAATAAGGAAGTAAAAATATGCTTTTTGCTTTTGACAAATGTGGGAGCTGCAATTTACTGGTGGAAAATGAATATTTCCATCTTTGTGTGATCTTGGTGAAAAGCCAACATCTTCCACACAGCTGCAGAGGTGCAGGGCCAAATTAATTTGTGGTGCAATTCAATATACTTCTATGAAATGACATCAGTAGGAGTTTAGTCCCCATGCAAAAAAAAAAAAACCAAAAAAACCAGTATATAAAATTCTTATGGTGGTAAGTGGTTGATTAAGTGTGGTAGGAAGAGAAGCTGATGTAATACATATTTCATTTGATTTGAAAGGATACCAAAGCACGTAAAGAAGCCAATAAGCTTGTTTTACTTACAGCTCTTTAGTTACTGTTACTCCTTGTTTAATGGTGCATACTTGCTCCATTTATAGTTAAGCCTGCTCCATAAATAGTTAAGTCTTCATTCCCTTGTTTGTTACATTGGTTAAAAACCTCATATAATGTACTACTGCAGTGTGCCTGGAGACTTGTCACTGCTGTGTTTTAGACTGTAAAGCGTCTACCTACTCACTCTGGTCCCTTGCATCACCTTATTATCAATCAGAGACGCACCTGGAGTTACACAGAAGTGACTGCTGGTACACCCCACCTGGGATATAAAGCCTTGTTTCCTTCTGAAAGAACAGACAGGAGAGGAGACTTGCACAGCCTATGTTGTATCCCACCCTGTAATAGAGCTCTTTACAAACTGATTAAGCATTGTCAGATTTACCTTTAATTCTGTTCTAAGATTGCATGGTTCTTTACTATCTCTACAGTGTAGAAGTGGCTAAAATACATTCATTTTTGCTTTCTATGATGCAGAAGCGCAGCAAGATGGTACTGAGGGACGTGATGTTGTTGAGTCTGAAGAAGAGAAGACTCAGGAGAGAACTTACTGCTGCCTACAACTACCCAACAGAAGGTTGTAGGCAGGTGGATATTGGCCTATTCTCCCAAGAAACTGCTTCTAGATTCAGGAAATGGGCTCAGCTTGCCCCTGGAGGGATTCAGCTAGGATAGTCAGAAATTTTTTTTCGTGGAAATGAAGATGCTGCAGTTGGTCTCTGAACATGGAGTACATCTATTGGCCTACTAGGCATGTATGAATTTGCATGCCATAGTGTTCCTAGGAACATTTTGAGGTGGGGCTCATAGTAGGGGCTTCACCTGGACAAAGCTCACATTTTTCTGTGGTCAGATTTTGCCTGGCTGTATTATATTATTGCATCTAAGAAAGTGGCCTATTATGGTCTGCATCTTTCTTCTGTGGATGCCACCCCAGCAAATACACAAGCCTCATACTCACAACAAACTGGCATGGTCCATGCAGAATCCCAATGTTTGTTTTATATCAACCAGTCTATTAGAAACTATTTAGTTTTACTGTATCTTATGAAGTTTACAAGGGCAGCCAACTCTCCTTTCTCATATATAGTTCTCAGGATTGCTCTCTTGTCCTTTAAGTTTTCTTCCATACAATATGGGGTAACTAAAACCAAGATTTTCACTTCATGTATAGCCTTCCAAAAATACCACATTTACTGAACTCCAAATTTGGTTCTTTTTGAAAGTTTCAGTGTTTCCAATTAGAACTGAGTTTATTACTCTAATAGCTTTTATTCATATTAGAATACCAGTAAGACATAGAAAATTAGTTTTACAGTTTTTCTTTTTCAGCATACTTGGAGACTGTGGACCCATTTTAGGCAGCACTAATTAAATTCCATCATTAACTCACAAAAGCCTTTTAGACCTTTACTTTGTCCCTTGGAAAACATGTAGAATATTCATTTCACAAGAAATAATTTTTAAAGCACACCAAAAGGTATTAATAATTATGGTTATTTTAAATTGGACCTTAGTGACATGGCACAGATGGCTTTGATGTTTAATCAGTAGCTGTGCTTCCCAGATTATTTTCATTAGTGATTAACCTTGACTTATTACGTAACAGAAGAACATAAGACAGATTCTGAGAGTGTTTCCCTTGCTATAGCTGTGTTTGCTGTGAAATTTTGCCTCATTTTCAAAGAAAAGTACATCCAACGCTGATTGCTTCTTATGAATGATCACACATGGACTTTCATTCACTATCCCAGCTCATAAATAAAAATTTGATATTTGTGTATCCAAATTAGATGCTGCTGAGCTATCAACCAGTGCTTATGTGAAAAGTTTAATGGGAATAGACTTTTATTTTAGAATTATAAAGCATCTTTTTTTTTTTTTTAAGAGGGAGCACAGAGATTCATCATTTTTTGAGAAAAAACCCCAATAGGTATGCTACTCTGTGCAAGTTCAC
This sequence comes from Melozone crissalis, assembly GCF_028551555.1. Classification (NCBI taxonomy): domain Eukaryota; kingdom Metazoa; phylum Chordata; class Aves; order Passeriformes; family Passerellidae; genus Melozone; species Melozone crissalis. Next base: position 50,469,750 of record NW_026535791.1, on the reverse strand, counting down.
AAGGCCTGTGTTATATCTCGTATGGATTGATGTCTTTACAGAAAATCCTTTTGCACTGTTTTTTAGATTTCCCCTCACCCCCCTCCAAAAAAATTTCAAATAGTAAGACATCTGAGGTAATTACAACAAAAGATGCCTGTCAATGCACTTCTTTCTCTGCCACTCTGGGATTGCCTGTGAGAGTGAGTCAGGACAAAAATGCTTCGAGAATGAAAAGCAGATGTCAGAGAAAAAATGGTAAGATACATTTTCCAGACTAATATTAAATATCATGCAAGAAAGTATCATGTGCCTCACAGTGCAAAATGTTTGTTTAACTCAGAATTCAAGGCTTTGGCCCTGAAACTTAATTTCTTGTGTTTTGAGAACTGTTAATTCTCAACAATGTTGTTGTGTTCAAATGGACTGCTGGGTCACGAGGTAGAGCTGTCTGATTCAGTGCCAGAAGATGTCTAAAAGCTGAGTGTACTGCTCCCCTTCCCCCAGTAACAGAATGATGCCATGAAAGAAATTGCTAGCTGTCTCTACTCCCATTAGTGAAAACAGAGAGAGACTAGAGTAGGCTATATAGCAACTGTATTTCTCAAAAAACATTACAGTAACTCAAGCTACTTAATTTTTAGGCTACCACTTAGTCTATAGTCACTGTTCTCAGTAACTTGGCTGAGGACCAGCATAAATATAATTTATTGTCATTCATGAAATGTCAGTAGCACCAATCAAACTCAAATCCAAGACATGGTGCAGAAGCATCACATCCATGCTTGTTCCTCACAGATAAGGTACACCATCACCTTTCTCTTTATCTGACAACTGAATAAAAGTATCCCTGTCCACAAGTGGCAGAAGAGGTTCAACAGAAGTATCTTTTCTTCCTTGTTTTCATCAAAGTGCAATGGGTTTCTTTGCTCTCACATTTATTCATGCCAACAGAAAACTAATTCTTTTAGAGGGGTCAAATTCTAAATAGAGATGACAGATATTGGAAAAACACAGATCAAGACAAAAGCAGTGGGCATCTACCTCTTCATGACCTGCTTGTGAACTTTATTTTGTACCTTATTTAACAAAGATATCTTGCAATTTTCATTGCCTAGCCAAAACTGTTACTGACATTAAAACTAGCAAGTTACAGATGAGCTCAGGGATACCTCTCACAATAACTTAGTTTAGTGTGTCTCCCACTATTCAGAGTATCTTCCTTAAGTCTCCTAAATTGCTTCTCCACTTAGCAGCATCTTTTGGACTTTCAGAGGCTGCTCAATGTCCTGACACTTTTTCCCCCAAAAAATTTCTAACTTTTCATCTGCAGTTAAACTGTTTGTGTCTGAATTGATGTTTGGCCCTACTGTCTTACATAACTGACTTCAGGGTTTCAGTGTTTATTTCAATATATTTGGAATGAAAAAGAACACCTTGGAAAGAATTTCAACCAATCGAGGAACTGCCTGCTTGACAAAAAAAGTCAATTGTGAACACATCTTAGCGTTCAGTTTTCACCCAGCTGAATTCTGATCCATGGTTTAAGGTCCCTTTCTGTTTTTTACAGTTCACTATGAGATTGATCCTACCTCTTTTAGCATTTGTTCTCCTCTTTGTCTCATGAAGAGACAACTGTTGTGACAGACTTGATCCATTAGAATCAAAAGAACTGTAAGGGAAAGTAGCAAAAATGAGAGCTTGAATCATAAAAAAAATCATTGGCTTGAAAATCTGGAGAACAAAATACCAAACTCTAAATTTTCTGGTTGGCTTTCATTCACTTTGCCATAAATAGATATAGTCAATGTTTTTTGGGTTTTCCTTTCTTTTTCCCTTCTTTATATACTTTATCTTTTGTGTGTGAGTTCATCATATCACAAGGTGTGACTAGGGGAGCTTCAAATAAGAAACTGAGAAGACTAGTAAATGTTCTAGCTTTAGAAGTTTAGGATAGATGTGAGTAAATACTTCAATCTATGCTCATACATTCTCTCTATACCTTGTAATTACCTAGACAATCCATCATTTATCTGCAGATCTCACATAGGTGAGGCAGCCTTGAAGTATCTTTGCTTGATTTGATTATGAAGCCAAACACTCAATTGGCTGCAGGAACAGGTTCTTACAATATAGCCATTTAAGTGTTTGGGCTAAATAAGATTAAAGCCCCAGGTGCTTCAAAAATTCAAATGTTAAAGGCAAGTTGTCACATCTTGCAGTGTCCCTGGTTTCCTAATGCCCTAAACAGATATAAATGTGTAATCCTTCCTGATAAACATGACATTTGCCACTCAAAATGCCTTCAACAATAGTGTGTAGTGATTCTGCCACTTCATTTCAGATCTATTTTTCATTGTAAAGAGCACAGCATTTTTTATTAGGATGCAATCTTGCATCTAAAGAGACAATCATAAGTTAAAACAAGCAAAACACACATATGGACTAACCATATGGATGACAATACCAATTAGTAGAGATTTTGTGGGGTTTTTTTTATATTTTGAGCACAGGGTGAGACCTGCCTTTTTCCAGCAAGTGGCAAATTTGAATGTGAAATGTCATTAGTGCTGTTTTTCACTAATACAATTTCTTTTCTGAATAACAAAAAACACATCAGTGTTATTTTTAATAAAAAATCCACCCTTTAATTTACATACATTTAGGGTGAAGTAAATGAAAATGCATTATGTTACCACTGTGCTATTGAATAATGAGCCTATAGGGTTCTAAATGGGAAGGAAAGTTGTTTTTCAAGCCCTGTACCCACTGTTCTCTTTACAAAGGCGCCTTTGTGACCAGGATACATGAACTGGGTTTCTAATAGTAAAGATCCACCTTCTGGCTGAGAGACTGGGAAATAAAGCACCCCAGTAAGCCACCACTTCAGCAGGAGGAGCTGAACTAACGAAGGAAGGACAGGTGGAACTGGTCCCTTGGCCTTTCAGTGACATTTACAGCCTCTCTGCAAGGACATGCTCTTTTCTTTCTGTTTCTATTTTCTCCAGTTAATCAGGTGACTTGAAAAGAAGCTAGATAAGGGTATTGTTTGCACTGACAACATCCTGATGATACTGTCAGAGGAGATCACAGGAAAATGTTCCCTTTTTGAACCAATAGAGTCATTAGGGAGAGTACTCATCACTTGAGTGCATCTAGGTTAATTACCATGGAAAATCTGGAACTGGCAGCTATAATTTTTCTGAAGAAAGTACTGCTATTTTTACTCCTGGTGCTACAGAATTTCTCTTAAAGTACCTCATAGGACCCCATTTTACAGTTCAATGGCAAAATAATTTTAGAAATGTAGCTTTCTGGCTGAAATTAGTGGGACATTATCCATGGAAATTTAAGGAAAGTGCAAACTGCGAGTTATGTGCTATATGAATGAAACTCAACTCCATTTGCCAGGACTTATTACTCTCCTTCCCATAAATGAGCAAGCATATTTCTCTATTGCAGTGTCACTTTGGAAAAGAGAAAAGTGTCAGGTTGAGATGAATGACTTATCACGGCACAGATGTAGCAAACTGTCACATGCCTGATTCTGTTTGCTATGGTACATTATGGCACAGATTAGCCAAAAACCCTGCAGCATGAGACAAACACAGAATGCTGTTTTTGGATCAGCATCAAAGCACATGCAGTGGATGCCTTTTTAGGAAAACAGAGACATGGTGTAGTTTTAACCCACCCAGTATTCAATGAATGCTTACAAACCCTAGCAGCGTTCATGATGTTTAAAAAGCCTCAAACAATAAAAGGAAGTCGTTTGAGTGTGCTGAATATTTATTCAACTAATAATTCTTAGAGTATTTATACCATGCTGCCTGTTCTCTAAGGATCAGAATACTGAGTGCTTTTTTCAGCCTAATTTTTTCTTTTCAAAAATTATTTGTGGCCAGGAATGCTTTGTGGTGTTTGGCTATCTCTGATACAAAAGGCATGTAACTTGTCTGTCATGTCTAACAGGTTATCAAGCCAGAGAAGACACAGCAACTTGGAAAGTTGCTTGCATTCAGTAGCATAAACAGAACCCCAATGGAAAGTTGTTCCTGTGGTTTGGATGTGTGGACAGTTAAATGGGTCATGTACTGTTGTCCCCTTCCAGTTTATTTATTATTGGTAAAATTATGAGAATATCCGCTGTAAAATATTCTTGACAACTGCTTTGATTCTGTGATAGTTACTTGGGAATTAAGTAACAGATTTTCTGTTTGATGTTAATTGTTTTCTATAAAAGGTTAGTTATTTGGATGCCCTGTCTCCTGTAAGTAGCCACTACATATAAACTATGAATGCTTTGACCCATTCCACTAAAATCTAACTGAGGAAATGAAGTTTTCAACAGATGAAATTTTGTCAAGTTTCTTGAAAATGACAGCCACAGTAAGGAAATATGCACCAGTTAAACATATTATTAGACTTCATAGAGTCTCCATTGGACAGAAAAAATTGAGCCACGGTTTTGCAAACACTCCCTGGTCAGAGAGCAACTTATTTATAAAATTTTCATTTAGACCCATTTCTAAATACATGAGAGAATGAGGTGACAATAACTGTTTCAATGGGGAAAAAATATTTCTGGTTTCCAAAGCAAACATTTTAGTGATTGCCCCTCGTTTATTTGTATTTTCTAATTTGCTTTACATACTACAGGGAATCCTGCAATTACCCATAGAATGTACTGTCTGTACCTTCCTGATTGAACTGCCACCTCCCCTACACTTTGTTCGAGCTGCCATTCACTGCAGCTCTGATTCAGACTCGAGGGAATAGCCTTGACATAATGCACTGAAGGCAATATTTGCAGAGAAAAGGGATAATCGCTGAACAGCAGCCTATCTCCACGTTTCCATGTCCCATGACCTCTTTTCTCTCTAGCCTTGGCATGAGAACTTAGTATAACTCCCTAGGACTCTGCAGTCCCCTTTGATGATCTCTTACCCTCAGGCACAGTTTGGAAGTACTTCTGACAGGTTAATATGTTTCACATGAAGAGAAGAGTGAAGTAACACAGTCTGTTTCCCCTAAGGTTTCAGAAAAAGATAGTGTGAAGTCTTTATCTGCTAATACTGGCATCATCACCTCTAACTGCACACATACCCAGTAAAACAAACTTAAAAATGAAGCTCAGTATGTCTTTTTTATTTTTTCTTTTTCTCTCCATTCAGGATTATTTTTCATTCTTAATGACATTACTTTTCCCTCAGGCTCTGTTCAGCTTTCTAAAATCTCCTTTTCACATCATTTTAGGAAAAATATTTAATAGAAGCCTACCCTTAGATTCAACTGTCCTTAAAAAAAAGCAGTTTCCTTTGTGGTGTCCAGCTGCAGGATCTTTCTTCAATTAGATGCCAGTATGTAAGAAAGAAAAGTTGACAAAGCACTGATGAAAACATAAATTGCATAAAATATGGGTGACAGTGTACCAAAGTCACAACTCGACATTTACAATCTGGGGGTTTTAGCATTATGCTAATAGGACTGTGTTTTATTCATGCAGTACTATAGATTTCCATGTTGCCTTGTAGAGAAAATATCTAAGAAGTTACTGTTTGTTAGTGCATTTTTCTGCATCAGGCACACAAAAGAATTTTGTATGAGAAGGGAAACACTTTAACAGGGGGAAATAATCTAAACCTTCAAATTCTTACCTAAAACCTGCTATTTTCATGTAGCAATTTGAAAATGTCTGCAATGCAGCTTAGTTACATCTCAGTCTAATGAATTTGCTTTGTGTTATCCTGATTTTCAGGAGGATGAGATTTTCTATTTCAGCCTCTGCATTACCTTTACTCTTAAAGGGAACAGTGAATTACCAGAAGGCTGTGTGTATTTTTGTGTAGTCCTCACTACAGAAGTCTTAATCTTGGAAAGGGAAATTTTACATCTGCCTTCATCTGGTTACCAAAGATTGCTTGCAAGTGATCACTATAGCCACTTTTGCTTGACGTGTGGCTTTCAGAAAATGTCAGCTGATGGTATTGACTACAGCTCTGGCATGGCAAGGATGCAGTAAAATTGAAGGTTCATGAAGGTGTTACATTTATATCATAATTACCTACATCAGCTGAACATGTCTTGTGTGTCAGCTCTGTGCTGGAGCTCTGCTTGTGGCAGTATATGTGTACACTGGAGATGTGTCCCTTCCTTTAGGTCAAGACTGCATCTACATGAAAGAACTACGTGAATGTAAACTTTGCAGGCTGCCGCTTACTGTGCATTGTTCATGCTGTGCAGCTACCTATTCAAATCTTACCTACTTTGGCTTTGTACACTTTGTCGAAAGATAAAAAAGGCAAGTCTAGTAAATAGGATTTGCTGGGACATCAGTCAGTGTATGAGACAAGCTTAGGGGAGAGGGAGAAGGGAAACGTCGTTATTGTCTTGCTTTTCTTCCTTAAAAGAAAGAGTTCAAAAGAAGCAGTATAGAAAAAAAGAAGCAAGCTAAAACTGGCTAAAAACAAGCCCCATAAATTTTCTGGCTAAACCTCAGAAATGCACAGCAGAAATGCTTGTGAATGCTGCAGCTGGGCTTCTTGGACAGGCAGTGTAACTCCCACGGTGCCTCGTCAGGCAGGGGCTCCCTGTCATGCACCCCAGGCAGCCCCTGGCCACAGGGCTGCAAGGAGCAGCTACTGGGACCAGCCTGCAGGGCAGGTGCGCCTTGCATGCCAGAACTTCCATAAAGCATCTCACAGGTGTATCTTATTGTCAAGCACAGTAAAATTGTGTTATTGAGATGTAAATAAAAAGGTAAATATCAATGCATTGTGTGCGTCTTCATGTGGATCTTTAAACAAATTGAAATCAAGTTAACTGCACATTTTCATGAAAATTTTGCATTGGTGAAAAGATGGTCACATTTAAAAGTTTGACTGGCCAACACTACATTCATTTTACTTCCAAATTCACCTCTGCCAAATACAAGCTCATTTTGCCAATGCAATATTTTTTTCTGTGTACTACTCAGCCTGTCAGAAATTAGCATTGCAAAGAGAGGTGAGACAAGTCAAAAAGCTTATAATATCTAGCACCATAAAGCCTATAGGTAAATTTTTTTTAAACTTCTAAGAGCTTTCATGTGATCGTTGTACACAATGAAATTTGTTTATTCTACTGACCTTTAGGTATTTCACTAAAAGTAGCAATTTAATTTCCTTGTCATTCAGCACAGATCTCTCATCTTCATAATTCTTAGAATAATGGAAGTAATTAAAGCATTTTAATTTTTGAATTACTTCTTATGAACTTCTAGGTCCTTTTTGAGGAAGTGAAAAATGAAACAAATTTAAGGCAATCTATCCCCTACTACAAACCCTTCCAGTTATATTAACATGACAATGGTTAGACAACAACATGATTCTGGACATCATCAAAATCTTCTGAGAATGTTAAAATAAATCTCTGATACAATCTCAACTACTTACTCACTTTGAATTTATTTATTTATTTATGGTATTATGAGAAGCTAATAAGAAAATCTTGTAAATATAGAGTTAAGTCTATATATGCATTTTGATTTAAGATATTTTTATAATGAAGCCTCTTTGTGGCCTTTCTGGTTTTTGGCACATGGAAACCAGGCCCTACAATACTCCCTTTAATAATGATTTTCAACTGGAATTACTGGAAGTTTTCACCACTGAAGCCCAGTCAGAACCCTTGTAATTGCATAACTGAAAGAGGCATTCGTGTCCTACATACCAGCAGGTTACCTAGGAGAGATGGTAGCAAAACAATAATTATATGTATCAGTTACAGAGTTATGTTATTGAGAATCATTGGTAGAAACAATATGTACAGGATATTCTTAACTACTCTTTCACTTTGGTAGCACATATAAAGCACTGGCAGAAATCTATGTTTCCCTCTCCTTTACCCCCTGTCAACTTCCACCAATGTATTTTTGATTAGTTCTAATTTAGTGTATCTGGCCAATGGTATTTTTATGTCTTCCAAGATGACTATGGACATTTTCTATTTAATACTGCATGAGACTATATTGCTTATAAATTTCTTCAAAAATTGTATAGTAGCTTGAATTTTTACATATTTTAATGTTAATTAGATAATTAACATTTTCATTCTATCCTGAAAGTATGGACACTTCAAAGCAAAGGTAACACTTATTATGCCTGCTTCATTGCTTAATTGTGTTGAAAAGTAGGAACTCACTTTATCAAAGGCTAATTTACTGTAAAGTTCATCTTCAGGCTACTTCAGTTAAAACCCTTTCTCACAGAAGGATATGAGAGGACTGTTTTCTTCCTAAAATATTGTCAGAAATACATCACCACCAGTACTGCTGACTGGAGGCAATTCCCTTTGACTTCTACTGAGGCTGGCAGTATGCTGTCTCTTATGCTTGAGTTGTCAGCAATTATTGCATAATTTATTTTTGAATTGCTCAAGAGACCTTGAAATTGTGAAGTTCTCAGAAACAGCAAGGTGAACTAGTATAGTAGAGTTTATCTTCCTAGAACCTGTTCAACAGGTGGAGCTGTATGCTGCAAAATAGAGTTCAGGAATTAAATCCTTATAAGACGTTTGTTGAATCATTTTCAAAATTATGGAGAATAATATACCAGTATCAAACACACATTCTTTCAAGTTATAGGAAGAATATTTCTGCAGTTGCTCCAGATTGGGTATAAAAAAAAAATATATCTCAAAAAGGGTTGTTTTGATTTTCAGTGTATTTGTTGATGGACAGAAGTCCAGTAAGCTTTGCTCCACTCTTCCTCAGAAACTTAAGATGTAATAAATGAAGCTGGATGATCTTGGATGTCACACAGCTGATGCTCAGCATTGTATTACTGATAAAGCAAAGCTACATCAAATATTTATTAATCAGCACTCCTTATGACATTTATCTTGCTATTAGTGAAAGCAGCTTGGGTGACAGAAAACTCAGTTTAATGTCTAAAGACAGTCTAATGAAAGTGAGGAAATGCTACAGAATGTATTAAAAAGCATCCTTCTTTCTCTTTCTCTTTCCTTTATTGCCAGTTCTGACCAGTGCCCCTTTGAATGATAAGAGCAAGACCTCTGGCTGTTCATCTGCAGGTGCCAACTGCCCTTTCATCCTCCCTAGAAAAAGAGAACTATTTTCCTGAAGTTTTTGGTTCTATTACAACACACTGAGATACAGGTTTTGAAAATGAGTGAGCTGTATAGTCCTTATTAATTCATATCTACTGTTACTGGTACATCAGAAGGTGTTGGATTTGCTCGTGTCAGATGACAGTACGCATGATCTAGTGCCACCAAAGACCTACTGTAACACATAAATGTATAAATAAGTGATTTTTGTAGGAAGGAAAAAAGAGTTATTAATCACCTGTTCTTTTACAGTATTGTACCAGTACAGTGTACAGTGTCATACTACATCTGTTTACAAAAATCAAGCAGTAAAATGGTAGCTACCAGAGGAATCTTTTATTTACAACCAGAATAATTTTTTTGTCATAAATTAGTTGTCACTGTTCAATCTTTTAGCAATTTTTCTTCACTTCATTAGTAATTTTTTCCCTTCATTATTGCAGACTATGCCAGATTTTCTTGCATTTCCTCAGGCTAAAGGAACTTGTGCCAGGTTTCTTGGAAATGTGTTCCACCCAACATGACAAAGGTGCAGAACCATGTCTTATCATTTAATACTCTTAATTAGCTACCTTTATTAGGTTAGGTACTTCAGAATTGTATTAGTTGATGCCACAGCTACAAAGCTTTATTCATGCTGTGCAAGGTATTTCAGTTGATTAAGAGGACCAATGCTCCTCTTCTCCCTATAATTTTGGATTTCTAGACACACAGTTTGGGGGGTTTTCTGGTAATTTATCTTATAATGTCAAGCTATATTACCTGTAAAGGCCCTGTGTAAGATCTGTGCAAGCACACAGAAACCAAAAGTCCAGCTGTAAATCCCCTGAGGCTCAGGAAGGCAGGGATAATGACCAGAGAGGTGGATGGAGTGCTGCAGCTGGGTAACAAGAGTTCTTGCATGCATGAAGGTGGTTTCTTGTACACTAGAGAGGAACAGCTTCCAGATGTTTCCACTGAGCTTGCTAGGAAGAGTATTGCTGTGGGCTGCATTAACCTATACAACTGACCATCAAGTAGGACCAAAACACCCATCCATGTTCAACAGGCCATTTGAATGTTTTAATACAGGGCTTCATGAAATATTATATGAGAAGGTGTGAAAAGGAAGGAGAGACAGTAGAATATATGACATAAACCAGGAAGGAAAATCAAGGCATTGGCCAGATGGACCAAGGGAAATATTGAGAGAAATCTGGTGTGGTCTGAGGAATCTGGTGTGGTCTGAGAAATCATCAAAGTGGCACTGAGTCTGGGAGAAGGAGAAACATCTGTCTTCAATAACCTTACCTCTCCTGACTTCTGAGAGCAGATTTAGATCTGTGTGTGTGACAGGTAAAATATTGCACCCAAGAAATACTCAACTCAGTGTCACATCATTTCTGAAACTGTTAAAATAATTATTTGCACACATCTGCCCCCATCTCCCATGTAAGGACAGCTCATGGGGGGTTTGCCCAACATCAGGCAGGAGGTACTGTGTTGTTCAGGGTGTCCTGTGGTTCCCAGATATCTTACCATTCAGTTGTGACACCTGCTAGTGTGATTTCTCATGATGAATATGTGTTTAACTGGTTAAAATAGGGTAAACTAACTCTATGACTAGCAAGTTTCTCCTGAAGATGGGTCCATTTTTTGGCTTTAAATAAAATAATTAGCTTCCAGGATAATATTTTAAGTTGATGAAATGACTAAGGACACTTAGTTAAAAGAAGATTTATCACAACAGTAGAGAAACAGTAATATTTCTTTCATGCCTTTTTTTCTTTGTCAGGTTTTTGCCCTATTTTTCCTACAAAACAAAAGTACCAAGAGGTTTTACTTCTCTTTTGACCAGCAATTTCATATGGTTCCCTGGAACAAAGTTGTAGAATTTACTCAGCTGATTTTTTTTACTTGTTTTTTCTGGGTTATTTATTAGTAAATTAGATTTGCTGTCATAATGTCTGATCTTTGCTTTCTATAATTCCAAGTTCTTTGAAATGAAATGATCACCCAAAAGAAGTTTCAAAAATCAAAATTATAGGCTGGTTCATGCAAACTCAGTGTATGGGTTAGTCTTGATTTTTAAAAAGATAATTTTTAGTGAGCTTCTCTTGGCATCTCTCAGTATAAACAGAAAAAGTCCACTGAACTGTGCATTTTGAGATTGCAAATCAAACATATACTGGCATAAAAATTAACTAATACCAACTTTAGCAAGACTGGCAGTAATATGAATATAACTATAAAAATAACTTGTGAATCTTAACTGAAAAGGTAAATGTTTCAGACATGCTGTAGCAAATAATTTTGACTTTTCAGGGTTTTTCTCTTTTTTTGTGGATGAAATTTTTAATTGAATGCAAGTTGCAAGTATACTTGACTTGTTGGAAACTCTTTTTCATTGTTATTTTTTGGTCATGAAAGTGATTTCTTGCTTCAAAAATTGCTAAACAAACCTTGTCCATTTCCCTTTTTAAGAATGCCATAAGTATTCCTTTGAAATTAGTTAAACTCTGTACAAGAACTTGGATTTTCATGTAAAGGGTTGGACTGAGAATGAAATAAAATCTAAATGAAAGATGATGTATCTTTTTTTTGTTATTGAATCATCAGTCTATTTTTCCAGAATTAAGAACTTTGCTTATTACTAGATTCTATTGTGGATAGTCATCACTTACACTGATAGGGTTTTTAATTATCATTTCAGAGTGAAATGAGCATTCATTATAGTACAAAATAAGAGAAAAAATCACTAAGCAACATCATAATCTTTTTTTTAATTGATTAGCTTAAAAGATACACCAGTCACAATAACAAAAAGTAGCATGGAGAATGCAGTTGAGTTCAAACACATATGGTAATAATCTCAGGTAATGAGCTTTGCTTCAGTTGGCAGGAGAAATAGAGGCTAAGCTACAATGGGCTTCCTAAAAAATCATGGCACTTGACTTTAATTTGTCCTCTGCATCAGTTTCTTATATTTAAGAACTCTTATTATTAGGTCTTCTTGCTGTGCTCCCCTCAGTTCCATGCTACTAATTGGTTGTGAGTGAGTCTGGTGTTCTCTAATACCTCTTCCTATGCTGCCACTAAGTCTGCTGGAATTGCCACCACCCACTGTCCTCCCAGTGCTGTAACAACTGCATTTATTACACCATATAATAACTCTTTTGTAGTATTTTCCAGTAATCTCTCCCAAACCAAAATATATTCTTGATAAGATTTTGGCATTAGTATTCGTACTACGTGCTTGATATTTCATATGCTGAAATTAAAATCAGCGAAATATTTTTTTTTTACCTCTGTGTTTATCAGGCTTGAATTTCATTAATGCTAGAATATGAGGCTTTTTTGCTGCATTCACTGATGTTCATATATGTGGACATGAGTATTCTGCATGCATCTAGGGACATCCGTGTATGTGTGTATTGAACAGAATCTTCTTGTAGGCAATAAATGGATCTTTAAATATGTATTGGTGTGGCCAGATGCAGAGAGATATGTGGTCACCTGACTGTTTTGCAAGCTGGGCATGTTCCCAGAGGGGTTTATCAGCTTGGGCATGGAGCCATGCTTGCACAGCTATACAAGTCATGGGCCAGAGCTTGTTCACATGCAGCCGGCTGAGAGCAAAAGCAAGACAAGGCAAATTTGTCCATCCAGATGTACCCCAAAATCTTCTAAAAAGCATTGTCTGTGCATTCCTTCATTTTCTTCTGATTGTATCAGATACCAGACTGACAGAATTTCCTGCTTTTTGACTGAATTGTAAGATTTGACATTTGACAAAAGGTGGGGGGTGGGGTGGTAAAAAAAGTGAATTTTAGGTCTGAAGGCAAGATAAATTTCTTTCTACATTTTTAACTCAAGCCTGTTTTCTTTGCTGATAAATATTGGGGAGAATCAGTGTTGTCTGCTCTGAGCTGTTGAGTCCTCTTGCTGCTTCCTCCTTCAGCCATCACCTGTAGGACTCATTCTTTCAGGTAATGCAGAAGATTAAATTAATGCACTGTGGAGCTGAGGCTCCCAGCTAACCCTCAGTTTGTTTCAGCCATTTTGGGGAGCAGCTGTGATCAAAGCTAGTAGCCTTGCAACAGTGACCATTGCCATCACCACAAAATCAGGAAGGGATGCTCTGTGCAATCCCCTATGTGCCATTAGTATCCATCAGAATTACAGAATTCTGAGTTGGAAGGGACCCACAAAGATCATCAAGTCCTACTCTTAAGTGAATGGCCTGTCCAGGGGTGGAACCAGCAACCTAGGCGTTGTCAATTATTTTCCACCATCAAACAGTTTGGGACACAGAGCTTTTATTAAGAATTGGGAAAGTGCCACTCTAGAATCGCTTGTTTTCTAAGAAGATGAGGAAGAAAGTGGTCAGTCTGGGCAGTTTGAAAATATTTTGGTTTAACATCTGAGGAGGAGATGTTTAGAACTAATATTGCAGTATTGGTTTGCATGCAGTGTTGTTATGTGTCACCTTCAAACCATTTTTAGAGCTGGCCAGGATTTCTCATTGGGTTTTCATGGAGAATATTTGCTCTTACTAAGATTTCCTGTTAGCATGGATTAGAAAAATGCCAAAGTTTCCTTCTGCAAATGTTTTTGAGATATTTAAAGCATTTATTGAAATATTTTCTTGGATAAGAATGAAACCTTGAATCCTTAATAAAATGAAAGAGTTTGGTGAATTTCTATTAAGGGATATGATTAAAGAATATGTTCCCACAAAACACTTCTGTGCTTTCTGATATATTTCTAGCAATTTTGACCAGTTATAGTAATTGATGTAAAGATAATTTTACTGTAATCACTTGTGGTTCCTTGGGCTTACACTTATACCCACCACACAGAATTAAATTAGATACTTCCTGCTGTCTCTTGAAATCTGTTTTTCCAGTAGATCTAGTGACCTGAAAAAAAATATTTTTCTAAGAGGCATCATTGGGTGTTTAAAAAACGTAAAGGATATGTTCTACATATATGCATAAAACATGCTTCTTTAACAATATGACTTCTTTGCCAGCATATAAGCTCCTTCACAGCTTTCTAATAATTTTTTTCCATCAGTTAACACAAATAGTCTACCATAGCAGAGAACATGCAAAGTATGGCACCAAGAACAGTTAAGGCATTTTTAGTTTCTTGCTGTAGAATATTTTAATGTGGTATTTTTTTGTGCTGAGTACTCCATATAGTTGGAGTCTATTGTTTTCTCTTTAAGTACCCCTTCTTCTTCTTCTTCTTCTTCTTCTTCTTCTTCTTCTTCTTCTTCTTCTTCTTCTTCATCTTCATCTTCATCTTCATCTTCCATGTTGACATTTCTGCTGTGGAACATATTCCTGAATATCCCTCATTTAGGGATGGTTACAAGAATCTTTCAGCCACCAAATGGAATCCCTGAAAGAAGCATTGTTCATCTCAGTTCATCTTTTACAACTTGCTGTACAGAAAATTGTAGGAATGACTCCTAGCACTTTACAGGACACTGATACAAACATGCACTTTGCAGGAATGATACAAGTGATCTGAAAGTTAGTGGAACTATTCATATGCTTAGTCAGGCAAGTGCCAGAGCCCTTCATTGAACTGAGGTTTAGGAAATTGCCATTACATAGTAGAGCAGTAAACCCTTCCTTTCCAATGGGTCACTTACAATTCCCTGCAATACAATTTTAAACCTTTTATTTCTATAGGTGAAGTTTGGTACCCTTGCTCACACTTCAGGAGATGGATTTTTTTAATTAATTTACCCTCTTAGGAATGAAAGAGACAGGGAAAAAAGGCCTTTTTCTGTTCTGAAACCATGTCTGTCACTGTGTTTTGAACTGCTGTGACATATATATGTGATAAATTGCATAAATTAGCAGTGTTGTCTCTTCTTGGTGACTGCCTCATTTTGTAACTGTGACCAACCTCTGACCACAGAGTGGATGTTAAGAACCCAGAGCTCTAAGCATCTGTGATAGCCCTATTCCTCACTTACATCAAGAATACATTTCCTTCTGTCTTATTCCAGCAGCTAATTGCCGAGAGTATTTCCTTCTTCTAGTATAGGAAGTGGTAGAGGACTTTTCATATTCCAAAACAGTCTGAACCACCAGTATTCAAGGTACTAATTCATGCACTGATGAGTTCACTGCCTCCAAAGTTCAGCTTCTTCCACTTGCAGACCTTCTGTGTTACACATGCTGTGAGGTCACTAAAGAGCAGGCACTGACAACAAAGTTGTTCAGGCCACTCATGTTAGGGACTGAATTTGCAAGGCCAGGTTAACAGCTCCATCATCCCGGTGTCCTTATGCAGTACCTGCAGAAGGACTGAGTCTGACCCATGTCAGCTGGTCATCATAAGCTATCACTCTGCAGAGGCACCCTAAGGAAACCAGCCAGATATCTTATCTCTTTAAAGCTGTACAAATTTTCTGGATGCTGCAAGACCTCACACCCTCGTTAGTACCAAATAACTCTGTGAATATTTCTGAGATGCTTCTGTCTCCCAAACTGCTTAAATTAGTACTGGTTACACACAGGTTGTATTTTCTAAATTACTTTGCAAGTAGGATAGCTATACATTTTTCTTTTGCTGTGGAAATTTGAATTCTGAGATATCATGAAAATTTAAATTTGCAAGGATGAATTCAACTACCCTCCATGGACCTCTAATGTTATGTAATCCAGGTGCCTGAATACAAGATACTTGCAGTAGGATGTCAGATGTAACTTGGCTCCTGTAGGTGATGTCTGCCATTTTAGAATGACATTTGGAGGCTAAGGTGGATCTCAAAGGAGAACCGTGTTTGTCAGTCATATCTTCTTTCCAGCACTTCCAAGAGGAGAGGCTCTGGTTGTAATTCCATGCAGAAATGTGCCCATGGCAGTGCTGACTGCTCTAGGACTAGAAGCATTCAAGCCTGCATATTATTTTGCTTTGTCTCTCCTCCACACCCATTTTGGAGTTAGAAAACACCAAGTTCATCCTGATGCTTCATGACGGTAGAGGGATACTGTGAAGGCTGCTGCATTTGTACTTGAGTATGTGGAGGATGTTCAGTGTGAATTGATGTGGATAAACACCACTTAAGAAAAAAAAAGCCAATATATCAGCAGTCAAATGAATATTGCTAGTCTGTTTGTGAATGCTAAAAAATTTGTTTTAAAACAGTCAGCAATAGGAACAGTTTGAAGGGAGCATCACTGCTTTACGTGAAATCAGAATAGTCATAGAATGAGACCACGAGTAAACAACTTTGAACTGATTCCCTTGTACACTTATCTGTTAAAATAAAAGTTAGCACATACGGGGTTTTTCTGTATCTACTTGGAAATATTCAAAACCTTTCATCTTGGAGGGTCTTGGATTTTAAGTTAGAGAAGCATCTTTATATTGCCTCCCCATCATGCTCAAAATTTACCTTTTAAATATACAAGGTATCATGAAAAGTAGTTAGACTGGATTTTTTTTCAGTGAACAATCTTTTAAACCTGAAGTTTATTTGTGATCTCATGGCCATGAATTAGCATGTAAAGCCACAAAAACCTTGTAGAGAGAGTGGAGGAAGCCAGCATTAGGAAAGAGCAGCAGCCAGAGAGGGAGAGAGCTGGCTGCAGGAGGAGGGGAACACAAAAAAAGAATAGAAAGCAGCTTCCAAAAGGGAGGGAAATGGGAAAGAGGAGAGCAGCAACAACAGTGTGGAAGGGTGAAGGTGAAGAGGGAAGAACAGCTGCTTTTCCCTCTTGCATCCTGACTGAGTTTTTCTCTGAAATACCCATTTTTTGAGCATATTGATTCTGTGACCCTCTTTAGCTGTTTGAACTCTCTATTGGAAAGAATCAAATTCAATCCAAGTCTCTTTCTGGAATCTGTATTATTTTTGCATTCCCATGAGGCCTGAAGGAAATGGTAAAGACAAATGGTGTGATAATCACAGACCACACAAGAAATAAAACCAAATAGGGGTGAAACGGCCTGGGAGAGGGGTCTGATTTTCAGGGACTGACAATGTGATGGTCAAATTTCTTCACATGTAATTTAATGTGTCCTTCTGAGCTCTACAGTGGTGGTGATAAAAATTCACTTCTTTGGGATATGGAATTGATTGATTTGTTTGAATTATTCTTTTCAGCACACCTTTCGTAACACCAAAAATGTTTTTCATTCTAAAAAACCCAAACAAAACAACAAAAATTACAAGCCAAAATACACAAATGTAGAATCTAAAATAGAAAAGAAGATATTTGAAAGACAAGGTCAGGGTTAATAATTTAATAAAACCCTGCAAACATATACAATAACATTAACAAATCTTAGCTCTATAACTTTTTGCAGGCAAGTTACTTTTCCCATGCATTTTGTAGAAAGTTTTTCTTGGTACCTTTAGGTGACAGTTCCTGAAGATTTGTGTAGTTGAAGACTTTGGTCCACCTGAATTGTGAGACCTCAGATCCCACAGCTGTGTATTAGTATCAGTCTGTGCTAAACAACTACTTGGGAATGGCACCTAGGGTTGGGTGCCTCAGTGCAGCTGTGAATTGTAACTGATCCAGAGAGGAGGAATGAACTCCTATGGAACTAAAATACATTAGCACAGCAGAGCCATTTAAATGTAGTGCAGTGTAAATAACAAAATGTTTCTTGGAGAGGACACTCAAAAGAAACTAGACTAACTTGTAAAGGGAAATGAATGTTGATTTAATTGGCTATTTAACGATTATCTGTTTTCTTCTTTTTCTTTTTCTTCTTCTTCCCTTTTTTTAATCCAAACAGAAAGGTTAATCTAACTATACATTTAAGGCTTTTAAAGGCTCCATTACAAGACTTATTATGCTAAAAGAAACATACCTGGCATGCTGCAGTTTTCTAAATGTATCAGCGATGCATGTAATGATTCACTTAAACCATCATGGTCAGAATTCTTTTACATTATTTCTATGTAAATTGGATGCTTCATGATTACTATAATATGTGTGAAATTCCACTTATTATTTCTTTTAACATGAAAACTTTTATCACTTAACTTCAACTCACTGGACAGAATATTTGAACCATTTGCAGTCATTAGAGCATTTTTGTTTGGTCAAAACCCTTGTGGGATTATACTTTGGAAAATAGCATGAATTACATTCAATGCAGCTGAATGGCAATTTTAAATATATAAGGGGCATCAGGAGTGCTCATCATTATACTTAGAATTCAACATTGTATTTTATCTGTTATGGACTTGTTTTTACATTTTCTTCTTTTATCTTCAAGCGACTTACTTCAGCCTGTAGCATTAAAAAAAAAAAGTCATAATCCATATAGAAAAGGCTATCTAATGATGTACACCTACCTCTTCATGCTCTGGAGGACAAATTTAAAATAGAGGCTTGGGTCAGAAGGTTTTTATTTTCACCTTAGTACTCAGAAGATATTTTCCCATATCCTAGGAAACACTGGGCAAACTGGTGCAGCAGGAAGTCTCCTCTAGCAAAAATGATGAGGATGTTCTTCTCTACTGGCCTTGAGATTTGGCACTGGATGTCTCAACATTTTCTGAAGTTCCCAGAATTCCAAAGCACATCAAGATGAAGAAGGCAGAAGAGAAAAGAAGGATTTCTGAGCAGCCAATAGCCTCATAATCCAAGCAATTAGGAATTGTAGGAAAATCTGTTTTGAACATCTGCTTTGCTATTCTCCCAAAGATAATCTAGCCTACTCTTTTGGCTGTTGGCTCTTCTGGATGGATCGCTCTGGCAACAGTTGTTCATTGCAATAGGGACTTGAAGCTCAGATGTCTTCAGGTTGTTCCAACAGCCTCCCTCGGGGAATATTATTTATTAACTTTAAATAGGCCCCAAGAGTTTTGGCACTAGAAAGAGGCAGAAATATAGAATAGCCAAAAGACTTTGCAGGAGGTGGTACAGCTGCATGTCTTCCATGGTCTAGAGTAGTAGGACATTTGCCCATTCTGAGGACCTTTCCTTAATGCTCTTTCTTCCTCTGCCTTCCAAACTGAGTACATTGAGCAGTCATTTTAAAAGAACTAGCATCTTCTATCTCTGGTTCTTCTGGCTTTAAGCCTTCTCAATCTGTTTCTATTTTAACCACACTTGATAACATTTTTCCAGAAAAGAGTTGACTGAAATTAGTAGACTTTAATAAGACACTGGGGTGTGGGGTTTTTTTGTTTACCATGTGAAGATGCCATTTTTGAGATAAAATGATGAAACATTATCTCAATGCTTTAGCTTTTATTTCAGTAAACTCTGCTTTTCAGCTCTCAGTGAAGCTCTTTGCTTTTAATTGGAGTGAAAATACCTCCAGTTAAAAATATACATCCTGCCTTGAAGGATAAGTGCTCCAAGCCTTCCACCACTAATCTTATACCATTCATTTCCAGAAATTACATTACTTTATGGTACATAGTTCTGTGATTTTAATTTCAGCATCAAAACACAGAAGACACTTTATCAACATTTATTTTGCAGAAAAGTTGAAGAATCATATCCTGGGCCATGACATGAGGTGCTGGTCTGCTGAGTTATATTTGATGTTTGAAATTCTGTGGCTTTAAGCAAAACAAAGGTGCCTCAGTTTCTGTTACAGCAAAGTTATTATACAAGGTGATAAAAGCTTTCCTTTTTTTGCTATGACAGGTATCTGGCAACAATTTTCATTCAATTATTTAGACAACTCTTTCCTTCACAACAACACAGATACAGACTGTGAAAAAAGAGCTTAACATAATCAACATAGTTATTTTTATTTATTTTAAATAAAACTATTATTTTTTAATTTTAATTTTTATTTGCAATACAATTTTGGCCAATTTTATAAGTTGTCTGAAGGACATATATTGAATTTTATAGACTTTTTAAGGTTTTGTATATTTCTATTTAACTTATATAAGTAATTGTCATATGTAACAAACATCTACAAATTCCTATGTTGTGCATAATGCATTCTTTTAAGTATGTATTTAAATTTTATGTTGCTAGTATAATCTAGGACAGATTAGGTCAAATGATTTTTAAGACTGTTTCCTCCACACCTACGCCTTAGGTGCTCTAAATGTCTATGGCATTAATTTAGATGTGTGAACATAGATTTTAAATTGAACTATTCTTCTAAATATTTGCTTCCTCTATTCATTATGTTTGTACCTCACCCATTAAAATGCTTATTTTAGATTATTCTTTTGAAACAAACTGATCTGGGTTATATATTGTAATAGATCTCTCCCAATGCAACCATAAGCTATTTAAACAGGTATAGCTAAAACCAGTTAAGACTTAAGGTTTCATCATAAGTCATATTAGAATTAATGACTCTGCTCACAGACATTGGTTTGGAAGACAGAGACTGAACAGTGCCATCACAGAGAATAAGCCACTGGCAAGTCAAGCAATTCACTGAGGACAGAATGATTAGCCACAAGGAGCACTTACAGTGTGCTCTGGTAATTTAGGTAATTGTATTGCAGGGTTTGTAGACCCATGAATTACAGAGATCTTTTAAAAAATATATATTGTGCAATTTGAACAGACCCTGAAACAGACACCAAGAAGAAACAGCCATCAAGTCATTCAGATAAGATAAAGCATCACTGATGTATAGTATTTTAGTATTTGGGAAAGCATATAGAAGTCAGCACACAGTAAAGCAGTAGCATATATATTTATCATAACAACTTCTTCACTAGAATTCTAGGTATTTAAAAAACACAAAACCCACCAATTTCCTGCAGAAAATTAAAAGCAAACAGAAAAGACGGGGGGGGAGGGAACATTTAGAAGGAGGTGATTTCACTGGAAATACAATGTTAGGTTGATTTCTATATAATTTCTAAATGTATGATATAGTCATACCTAATCTAGCATAAAAAATCCTTATATTTACTCCCTTTTTTTTTGCACTGTATATTTTCAAAGACCTCCTATGGTTAACATTATAATATAGTTAGTTGCTACAAATAATCTGCACTGATTATAGGAAAACTGTCAGTGTCTGTTCAAGGTCTGAAAAGGCTGCAGCAAATAGCTTTTCTCTTTGCCATGGAGACTGGGGTCTGTTTTTACGGTTACTCTGGTAACCAAAGCCTTTCTGGTGCTAGTCCTTTTCCGTTACCTTAGCTATTAAACCCTCTGGTTGAGACAAAAGGAAGGCAGTATCCAGATACTTCCCCATAAAGCAAATCTTAGGGTTAAAATTGAGCAAAACCTGTAATAAAAGAAATAAAAGCAGCTTCTAATCAGCTGGTTACATAGTAGCTGTGAGGTGTTTGCGTGCTTGCCTACATGTGGGAAGCTAAGGCTTGGTGTGTTTGAATATTAATCTGATTACTAAAGGATAAGAAATGGATTAGGCATCTTCAGTGCTGTTTCAAGGAACAGTCGCTCAAACCTGTGACCCTCATAGTGCAAAAGGCATCAGTTTTTCAAAGTTATCATCTGAGGAGAGTTTCGTTTTTTTAAGATTAGGATTTTGACATTGCTTATAGCGATATATATTAAGATAATTGTAAGGAGGGTTACAGAATGCTGCCCCAAAGTCATGGGTTTGTTGTATGGTGTTAATGACCCTTCACAGTGCCTGGAAGGGTCATTAACAAACAAAGTCAAAAATGGATTCTAACCTGAAAGCTTATTAACATCGCAGTAATAAAATACCCAATTCCATGATCAATGTAATGGAGGTGAGCGCAGAAGACTGGCAACAGAAATCATAAAGATAGAAGGCTGAGTAGTGAAATATTTAACTGCTAAGATGGTAGTAAGTGTCAATTTTGCTTGGAATCAGTAAGTGTAGGCAGACTCCCAAATTATCTTGTTTTCAAAACTAATGTTTTCACATTAGGTAAGGGCTTATTATGGCAAGCTTTTACTGTCCCTACACATTTTGGTTTGAGCTTTCTACTCCAAATGAAGAGGATTTTTCTCTGGAAGAAATAGCTGGCTAAATAGGCAACAAATAATATGCTTCACAACTGAACAATCCATTCTTGCTTTAACATGGTCAAACTGAGTAACTCTAAACACTGCAATACCCATGGTGATAAACCACTTTTGAGCTGCAAAGTATTCAATTATTTTTCACTTGAATTATAAGTATGTCACACAGAAATTCCCCAATGCTGTATTCACCCACATAGATTACCATGTTTAAAATAAAGAACTTTGTCCTATCAGAAGACGGTTCAAATTAAAACACCATGATGTAGCAACTAAATTAAGATGGATTGGTATTTGTTAACAGCAAGGAAAACACCTGCAGTATTAAAAAAGCTAAAGTATCTGTTCATCCATAAATTAAGTGCAGCATCAGAATATTGGACTGATCTCAACTGAATCAGATTTGCGCATTTCAATAGAGAATGCTCATTTAAATGAGCCACTGTTTGATGTCAGCATCATTGCTCAAAAGGGCAAGTACCAATCTCTGATACCAGGTGTGTAACTAATTCCAGGTGTTCCCATGCTAAGAAATAAAATATATTAAATACCCTCTTTGTTCCGTTTCCCAGAGAAGACAGGTATTATAAGGAGAAGGGGAGAAACATATGTCTATGGAATGGCTGGAATCAGAAGAAGGTTGACTCTGGATTCACTGTAGTAACTGAACAAGGAATTTATGTACATTTGTGCTAAAAATGGCTCCTGCCATTTAACCTGGTTTTGCATGATGTTTCCAGAATTAGTGGGTTCAATGTAAAACTTTGGGCCAAATCTGTCCCCAACCTTTCCACCATGTTTGATACATTTCTGGTTTTGAAGAAGTGGATATTATTCATGATAAAATAATGATATTGCATATTCATATGTGTGAAAAAATACATATACATTTGATAAAACAAAGAAGGTGGGTTTGTGACAGTCACATGCAATCACTAACTAAACACAGAAAGTTCTTGACACAAGAATTTATGACCATATTTTTCTCTAGCCTCTTTTACTAATTCCTCAAGTTGATATTTTATTTCCTGGGAAATCCTCTAACTGCAAATGGCATCATTGGGGTGTATGGAATATAACCCATCAGGTCACCTATAGCAGAATGATCCAGAAAATCAGACTTCTTTTTTACCTGAGATAGCAGATAAAATGCAGGCCAAGCTCTGACCTGTTAGCATTGGTTTCCCATTTCTACACAATACAAGAATTGTATCCATACAACTCCCCTGGTATCCCTATAGCTCCCCTTCAAATCAATTACCCAATGCTGATGCTGCAGGCAGACACATTTTTGTGGTAATTCTGTCTGGCTGAATAGTTGAGGATTTCCTTGCAGAGCACTGCATGAAGTGCATCTGCCAGGTGTCTCTTACTCCTACTTTGCAGGGCCAGGCAGAGAGACCTGCAAAAGCAGCTATTGCTTTTGCCCTTTCTGTAGAAGGGGAGAGATCCTCACTGGAAACTGTTCAGCCTGGAGAAGAGAAGGTTGTCTGGAGACCTCATAGCAGCCTTTCAGTATCTAAAGGGTGCCTACAAGGAAGGCAGAGATGGATTCCTTGTCAGGAACTGTAGTGATAAGTTCAGTTCTTGTAGAACAAGAAGTAATGAATGCAAACTGAAAGAGGGCAGGTATTGAGCAGAAATTATTTACTCTGAGGGTGGTGAGACGCTGGAACCAGTTGTGCAGAGAAGCCCTGGAAGTTGTCCAGATGCCCTATCACTTAGAAGTGTTCAAGGCCAGGTTGGATGAGGCATTGCTGCCTGATCTCATGAGAGGTGTCCCTGCCCATGGCAGGGTGGCTGGAACTAGATCTTTAAGATGCCTTCCAACACAAACCATTCTATGATTCTACATATGATTGTAAGCAATCTTCAGTCCTTCATGGCATTTTGCCTGCAGGGAAAAAAAGTCATTATTCCCATTTGACAGCTGAGGAAGCTGAGATTGAGACTGAGTGACAGCTACAACTAGAATTTAAACATGAGCTCTGGGATCATAAACCCGGTGTTGAACTGAAAACTTCATAGCAAACAGCTTAGATAAAATCCTCAGCTATGCTTGAGACACATTCATCTGGCATTTCTGAATTGGAGAAAAAAAAAGCATTTCTGAACTGGAGAAAAGCAGTTCAGATTGAACTGAAAGCCCATGTGTGTGTTCTAGTTTGGACATCACATATCTCAGATGGTGCTCCAAAACAGAAACCACAAGATGTAATCATCTACCCAAGGGTAAAAATACACAGGTAAATGAGGAGGATTTATTGATTTTATACAGATGTAATGACACAGAGAATGTTTGGAGTGACACATTTATCTGTAGGAGATGAGCAAAAGCCACAAAAACCTGTGTGTTAGTGCATACCTGGAGTGCTCAGCTCAGGATAAGATGCTTTATCTTACTGATTTTATATCTTTGAAATTTACTTTTTTCAAACAGAAACAGAGGTCTGTGTTTCCCAGACCTTTCACACTAGCTCAGGACTGTGCACAAGCGTCCTCAAGGATGATCTGTGGCAAAGCTTCTAAGAACCTTCTAGCCCTGCTTCTCTTTTGTAGGATTAAAAGACAAGGGGCATTGGTACTTGACCTGTGACTTCTGGGAGTGCATGGATTTGCGGGAAGAGATTCAGAGGAAGCTTTTGGCTGTAGGTTTTCAGAGAGGATATCTTCTAAAATGAATGTGTGATGTCTGAGAGGGCAGAGATAAAAACAGAAAAAAAGAACACTATTACTTGTGAGAAAGGATATTAACAATGACTCAGTACAGTGACAAGCTGCTGTATGCATTCGGTTTCATATGACTAAGTAGGTCCTCTGTCCTCATACAGTTGCACAGGATGTTTGGGGAAGGTCCGCACTTTTCAGGTCATTTCTTGGCTGCAGCAAAGTTCTTCTTTGTTATGTAATGGTCAACAAATGCAAATATAGTTCCAATTTCAAGGAAGACCTGTTGATGCAAAATAATGTTTCATCATGAACTATGTTTATGTGCAGACAACTTTTATAGAACATCTTGCAGCAGTCTCAGAAATGAAGCAACATTCTGAAGTACAATTGAACTATTATCAAATCAGAGCCTTGAAGATATTTTCCTAAAAAGTCTGGTGTTAGTTTGAAAGCCATGAGACATAACTCCTGAGCCTGCTGTTATGTGAGTCTGGACAAGTCATTTGGCTTCTGTAATCTACAGCTACCTCCTCTGCAGAAAAACTAATTAGGACCTAGTTGTGCTAAATCAATTACATAGAACAAACCAAATGTGGAATTTTAGCAGTTACAGATTTTTTTTAGTGGTTTTATTCAAGTGAACAGGAACCTTACACATATAGGTAGTGCTCAGAGCAAACAGCACTCAGCAGCAAAGATTGGATCAGAAGATACATTGCAATGGTTGGCAATCTTGTGACCTTGCTTCTGTTGCTTAAGTCTAGACAGCTACAACAATTTGAGAAAACCCACATGTGTTTTTGTCTGACACATCCTTATGATGCTGCCAAGTACAATTGCAGGACGTGTGGAACACCAGCACTGTTCTGGACAGATGACTGAGAGGTACCCTGGATATCCCCACCTAACTCAGAGTAGTTGCTTGTTTAGGCAAGTAAGGCAACTAAGTTTGCCTGTTTAGGCAATTAAATCACGCATGCAATGGTCAGCAAGAATAATCCCTGTGGCTTTTGTATACATATGATCTCATGTAGCAAACAGCTTTTTTTTCTGCAAGAGCTGACCATAATAGAGTCCATAGAACATCCTTGAACACACCTTGAAATATTCCTCCAGCCAAAAAAAAAAGTTTACTTTTGAAATAAAATGTATATAGTTGTTCTAGTTCAAAGGATACTGTACAAACAAGCATCTGACCTTGTCTCTGTCAAAACCAGAATAAATCAAAGCAATCTCCAACCAATTTTCTTTTACTCATTTAATGCCACCCTTGTAGGAGATTACCTGAAGCCCTATTGAGGAGCTAGACACTTAATAAATATGTTACTGGTGAGAATTTATACATTAAAACTGTTCAAACAGGTTTCAGTTGAGTGTGGACTGTAGTATCATTTAGATATTTTTTGTTTCAACACTTCCTGGATTTCTTTTTATTTTTACTTGTTAATTTTAACAGGTTTTTTTTTCTATGCCATTAACCATTCAGATAGTCACACATTTGCTAGAGTTACTTTTTAAACTGTTCATGTTTCCCTGCATGTTTTTAATTCATCACCTGCCAGCATCCTGCCCATTGCTCCAGCCTGGCAGGCAGCCTCATCATGAGCCTCATAATTGTTTTTTCTGTCTCACAGCCCCTGAATGCTAGAGCTCTATGATCATATGAGCTTCTCAACTTTTCATCAAAACAATAGGGTTTTTGCCTTTTACTTGCACAGCATCATTTAAGTGTGAGAGAGGTTTACAAATCTGATGGAATGCCTTACTACCTTTACAATGCCTTCTCAGTGTTTTATGGGTGATCATGTTTTCATCAGCCTTGTGTTGACCTTGCTGGATGCTGGGAATGGGTTCCCTGCTGTATATACTCTATCCAAGCCTGCTTTAAACAGCTGGGGTGAAAAAATTTCTGGGAAGTCTAAATTTTCATTGAGAAATAGGAGACCATGACTACTCGTTGGGTTTCACTTAGCTGAAGATATAGAGGTCTGGTTTCAGCTTGCAGGTGGCAGAAGCAGCTCCCCATGGAGGAATGTGGACAGTGACACATCCCAGTTGGAAACCAGCACACACAGGGCAGTGCGTCCCTCACACCACACTCCACACCTCTCTCCCCAAAATTATCGTCTTGCCAGCTAACATAACATGTCTGAGGAACTGACTACAAGCTGGTGCCACAGAGTAAACTTGCTTCTCTAATCTGCCAAAGAGCATGACCATGAACATGTGAATCAGGCCAAAGGAATCTGAGTCATAAAATACATTTCAATGCTGTTATACATTTGTTTAAGATTCTTCTTCTCCTACCATTGGAATTGTCTTCACCACCTTCTGCTGAAAGCAGTACTAGTTTCATATACCTGCTTTGAGAGATGTGAACACATGTAGATAAATTTGTGGTAGGGGACAATATTAATTTTCTCATAAATTTCTGTTTACTCCATGCTTTTCTTGAAGAAATAGCTATTTAGTATTTAAGTATATTGGAAACCTTTTACCAATATACAGTAGCACTGTCTTCAAGATTATTATTTTTCATTTGTAAATCAGGACATTTTGTCAACATGTACTCTTTGGCCAAGACAATGCAATGTCTTTGCTGGAGCCACACATAAATTATTACTTTGACTATTGTAAATCTTTATTTAACAACTTATTCAAATGCAGCATGTATCCTCAAGCTTCATATATGTTCCAAATATTGTAGAGCCAAAATCCATCTAAAGGATTGATAAAGCTTTGATTTATTTAGCTACCTACACTTGTGTCTAATTTTCCCACAGGAATAATTATGTGTGACCTGACAGAACTCAAATTTAAGTCCTCTAGGCCTCAGAACAAAGTTATATGACCATAAATTTTTAAAGCACAAATAACTAATTTTGTGCAACCCTGTAGTCAATACTGCTAACATTATTCCTGCCAAGCACCAGCTCATTCCACAAGATATATTGGCAAAACTGCCCTTGATCTTCAGATACAGTGCAGTACAAAGTGTAGCAGTCTGCATTTTTGTGGATAAATGGCTTCTCAGTTTAATTGTTATTTTGGGCTCTGATTTTGGTTGATTGCTACTTCTGTGTGCAACTAGCTCAGCCTTTCAAAAGATGAGTGGATATAAAATTTTTGACTCATGTTTACATTCTCTATATTTCCAGTGACTGAATATTTTGAGACAGTTTGTGTCATTAGCATTTTTCCCAGTTAATATTTAATTTAAACATAAATATAACCTATAACCTGTGGGTTTTTGTGTTAGTAAAAATACTAGCAGTCCTCTGAAAGGTCTTGTGCTAGGTCTCTAAAAAGTAAAAGATGACTTCAGAGATCACTTTCTTCAGTATCATATACTGAACACAGGGTTCCTGTAGTCATATGACTGTTCAGAAACACAAACACAGTATATGCAGACTTGACTTGTTAGAGTTTAAGTATCATTCTGTATTTTTTCTGTTTATTTTGTTTTAAAACAGCTAAGCGCTATCAGGAAATATATTGCAGTGAAGGAAATAGAATGAGTTATAAATCTGAGAAATTTAATCTATATACTTTAATGGAAGCAACAATAAAAATACGTAAGGCATTATATTCCAGGGATGAGAATAAAAGTATTTTTCCATACCTATAATCTATTACCTCAGTGTAATGACTTTAGCACTCAAAAGTGTCTGAGTTAATTGTTCTGTAATCCATTTTTTATCAATTTAACTCTTTGAATCTTAATCAATTGGGGATTAGTTGGGAGGGATGTTAAATTTTAATTCTTTGCTCCTTATAGACTATCCCTAAAAGTTGCTTGTTCTTTAAACAAAAAATATATGGCCCCTTTTAGGCCAAGGTCAATAGAAAATACTATTAGCTTTTTATTCCAGAATTAACAGTGCAGATACATCTATATCTCAACAGGAAATAGAATTATTGTATAGACATAACAGTGGAAACACATATCTCCAATTACACTGGTTAGAAGGATTGCACATCATGTTCTGTCTTCTAGTACAGAATTTCTACAGGTCCATAAAGGCCTGGCTATCTCACCACGTTTCATCTCACTGCTACTCCTTTTGCCAAATGTGATTCATCACTGGTAATTCCTAGGAGTTCTCTTTTTCTTTTTCAGTAACTTTGTCACTTTTAACTGACACATCTCTGGAAACAGGAAACTTGATATTTTCTTAAAATATCTTGACTTGCCTTGACTTTGCAAAAATGTCCTCTTTAGAATCAACCTCTGTCAGTCCCCACTGCTACTGTAAAATCAATCCAAGCAGTCTTATGGGGTGAGTGTCCTGATAATTTTCCATGTCTTTGACTTGAGCATCTTTCAGCAGAATGGACCAGATGGAAGCCTGAAATGCCAGGGGAAGTTTCTTTGGGATGTTTATCTGGTGATACATGACCTAGATCTCAAGTTATTTTGTTTCTTTGTTGATTTTCCAGACATGTAAAATATTCAGCATCCTCTGCACCGTTGCACCTCAGCAGATCTGCTGTTTTGTGCAAAGAAAGAAAAAAACATGTTAAGGAAACCCTAGCCACTGGAGAAATTATTTGAGTGTACCTATTTGTTTTTATTTAGGTGACCTATATGATGTTGCATGCTGTTCTTTCTAAGGGGACAAAAAGCTTTGGAAATGTCAATGCCTTTTATAGCTCTATAGGGTTATGTCTGTTGTGTGTGTACACGCACACACACTCTCGCATATATACAAGAGAGGAAGTCATTTTATTTTACCCAAATCAGCTACTTAAGTAAATTGAGATATATAGAATTTACCAATGAAATGAGTGATTTGATGTGAATAAAAGAGGTGGTGTGTTGTAAATCAGTACTGACAGCCAAATGGGAAAAATTGACAGAGCACTGTAATCACTCCCAACATCCACTGAAGTTATTGATCCAAAACCTCTATAATCCCCTTCACATAACACAAGCAATTTCATATAATACCTGTAATAACAGTGCATTCAAACTCAAGTAGCCATCAGAAGCTTTGTATCTAATGGCAAAGCAGGCCTCTGCTGAGTAAGTGTAACAACTAGAGCGCAAAACAGCCGATGACTCTTGCCTTTCATAGGTAGCGGCCTGCGATAAGAGCTAGTTCAGAAGATAAACAGTTCCCAACCCAAGGAAAATGAGCTATTAATTGCCCTCTTGCTGAAGACATCATAAAGGCCCTAAAGCCCTGGGTGCAAAACAGGGAGAAGGTAAGCAGGATTTGGGGACTGATAACGCCCCGGGCGCCATCCACGCAGCAGCGATCTGATGTTAATTACAAGAGGGGAAGGAGGGCTGAGAGGTATTTAGCTGCTGGGTCATTACATCCTTCCCAGGTGTTTTTCCCATGAAATGTTCCACCAGTTTTACAAGCTCCTTCTCTGGCTGATGGATTATTCCAGTGCCTTATCAAAGCTTTGCCAGCTCCTCATTAATATATAGAGCGAGCGGCGCGGTTCTATATATCATTGTCTTCTTCTCGGGGAGGGCTAATCAGTCAGGCATTATCAGCCCGTCAGCAGAAGGCAGGCAATCAGGCCTGACAGCGGAGAATCATGGGAGAGCAGGGAAGGTTAAATGAGGCTGACAGTTGTGATAATGATGATTATACTATAAATTAAGATATGATGATAAAGGAGAATAAAAGACACAATCTGAAGCAATATTTGGTTTAACATGTCTCTCTTTTTCGGTACTGTTAAATGGCCATAACATTTATCACGCCGAACAAGAATGGACATTTAACTACCATGATAAAATAGGACAGCATCAGATTGAAAACCCAACAAGTTGTGATTATTGTGTCAGGCACTTTTCCACTGGTTGAAAAAACTGGAGATAGAGCATATGTTATAATCATTCATGCATTATTCTGCAGAATGAAAAGAAAATAGATCTATTTTAGAAATGTCTTCCAGACTTCTAGATAAAAAAAAATCCAAAAGGAAAAAATTAATATATTCCCCTGCTTCCAAGATCGTTTTTATCAATGAAACTCTAGGAACATAAGTGATAGTTCTTCCCTGCCACCTCCTCATAATGAATGCATGTATTTATTAGTAGCTGATTTGGAGGGTTTATAATTGTTTCACTGTTAGTCTCTTATTAAGCAAAACACTGTAAATGAAATTACAACATCAACATGTCATTTTCAAAGATCACTCTCTTGTCAGGTGGTAAAATTAAGTAGGTTCACACAGGTGAAATCAAACAAGAACTGGCATGATTTGACTGTAGGAACATATGCAATAGAGTGGATGTCATGCAACTATTTGGTTGTTTGATTAGACAGATGGACTACATATGTGTCATTTGTTTATGATGTTTGTGTTTAGGGTGCTTAACAATCCTAAATAAATATCATCAGACTATGAGAATGAGAATGATGCTCATTAGCAGCTTATGCAGTGTCCCAGACCCTGTGCACTCACATGGGCAGCCAGACCAGGCTGAGTAGAGAGCGCTCTGTCCCTGGATGTGCTTACCGTGAAGAGAAGGAAAAGTTTGGGAGGGGAAGTGCAAAACCTCCTTATTGGAAAACCACATATTTTAGAACAAGTTGAGCAGAAACACTATGCTTCCTGCAGATATGCTGAAGAAAATATTATCTATATACATAAAGATCTTTGTAGAAAACAAATGTTTATAGTTTGCACAAATATATAATTCTTGTATCCATAGAACTGACCATGATCCTATTGCCAAGGCAAAGCCTGAGACCAAGCCAATAGCCTAAAGCTATAATCTTAACAACTGTTTTGTGGATTAATGCCTATATATATTTTTTGTGTAATGCACTCATATATCATGCATCTCTATCCATTACACTCTTGCAAATATGAGCAAGGAGATAATTTGATAAATCACTGTATTATTTTTTGCAGCTTGATCTGTGCAAATGGTGTTTTTTTGCTAGATATGAAAGAAGAATAAACTTCAATTAGTGTATGCTATATTAAAGTGACAGTGCAGGAGAGGGAAATTAATATTTTTAAAATTCTCAGCTTTATTTTCCCCGTCTCTTCTTTATTACCTCATATTGGGAAGCATTCACAGTGTAAAAGCTGATTATTAATTGTAAAAGGGGTTGAGTTGACCACACAAGTCTGAGGCAAAATTATTTGCTTTGTAAATTAAACAAAGTTAGTTCACAACAAGCCTTCCATGAAACATGACTTCTCTGGAATCTGCTCAGACACTATGGTGATGGCAGTCACTTAAGAGCCTTAGACAAACAGAAATCTTTGCTGTGATTATAGTGATTACCTTTTCTGTAGTGACTGACTCAATGGAAATAAAACCTGAGCTATTTTGTAGAAGGCAAAAAGAAAAGAAAAAAACCCCAAAAAACAACAAACCCCACACAACCAAAAAAAAGCCACCTTGAAACAACTGCTGCAGTATTGTTTTTCACTGGAAATGGCCTATTGTTTAATGCACTTTAGAAGAGTATTTTTATTATTTGATCAATTTGATTTACCAGAGCCATGAAAATTGCACTCATTCCTCTCGTACAGATGTAAAGCAAGGAACACAGATGAGTTTATAAACCTGACAGCCTGTAATGGAAATGCTTATGCAACCAGCACTCTCTGGCTGTGCAGTCTGTGCTTCAGAAAAATCCAAAGATATTCATTACTAGAGTACAAGAGCGTGGAAAAATACAAAGAAAGAATTGTGATCAAATGGAATATCCTAATGCATCATCCTGGCTTTATTTGTGTTTCTTTTCTGTAATGATACACAGCACTTTGCCTTGTTTCAATTTGAAATGTGCTATTGCATCTGAATAAAATCACTAGTGTTTTTCATGAAGATAAGGATTTTGTTTTGCTATTTATCCTCTCTAAGATCAGAATTTTATTAAAGGAGCAATGCTGCTTCAGATACTTTCTCCCTAGCTTGTTCCATCAATTCAAATGCATACTGAAGATATATTTGCAAGACTTCAAATAAACCAGGATGTTATAGTGTGATAATATATTTCTTCTAAGAGGCAGAGAGGGTATAAGTCTGGTGCAATCAGGAAAGAGGAAAGACACCAGTGCAAGGATTATGACTACATATTTTCGGGAGATCCACTGCTGGAGTCAAAACACTCTGTACATGATCAGATTGAACTAGAATCCATAGAAAATGGTGATAAAATATAGCATTCCTCTCTACCCTTTCCACCCCAGCTATAGCTACTCTCTAAATAAACCAAAGTTATTTGGTAAGCTGGTTGAAGAAATGTCTGTTTAAAAAAAAAAAAAAAAAAAAAAAAAAAAGCCAGTTGTTCTCCAAGCTTTTATTCATTTGCAAGTGGTGGAGCTCATAATAGATGTTGAGATAAGCCTCACTGAGTTTAGATGTTGCATGCAGACAATGACCAAATTGACATCCAATTCAACACACATCAAGTTAAATTTCAAATTTCTTCATGGGAAGTAGTAACTCCACTGAATTCAGTTGGGATTTTGCAATTCACTGCATTTCTTCTGTGGAGAATTTAATGCACGAAGACACTCATCCTGGGGGCCTAGATACAAAGGTTCAAGAGCAGGGATTCTTTGTTGTCCTTCCAACTTCTCTCCTGTCCTTCCCAGCCACAGCCCTTGGTGGCCCAGGTATGCAGAGTGTTCCCCCCTTGGCTGGCCCCTGCTAAGGCCAGCCAAGTCTGAAATGCTTGGCCAAGGCTCATTAGTCCTGTTTTAAAAACCCAACTGGAAGTGTGGTTTATCATTTGGAGGTAAGGTTCTAATTTTGGCACCCAGGAGGCTGCAGACAGGAAAATATCTTGTTCCTTATTCCATTTTATTAGCTTTGTTTTGTTCGCTTGAGCCCAGCACTGTGTAAGACTTTGAATAATCACAGCTGTACAGGTAGCTCCAGTGGAGTGAATGAGGGGCTTTTTCAAGGGCTCTGCTCCCTGCAGAAATGATTTGTACCTCTGCCTGATTGTCACTAACAGAAAATGAGAAATAGGAACATTCAATGCAAAGTAATGTGTTCTGTACAATTACTGGATTAATAATTTTATTCCATTACTGTGTGGGGAGAGAGGACATCAGGTTGAAGATCTGCAATTCTAGTATATTTCTAAGCGTCCTGTTAAGAGAGTGAGCAAGGGTCAGGAAACTTAATTATGCCATAACTAGATAGAAATTGCCAAGTGATAAAAAGAAACATCCAGCCAGATTCAGCAGGAAATTACAGCTTTAATAATATAGCATAATGCCTACTTCTATACAATTATTGGAGAGACCCTGAATGATTTTAAATAACAGGCTTGGTTTTCCAGTAACGACAGGGGGAAAAAAATCTGAAAATGACATTCTGCATTTTGCTGTAAATATTTTTCTGAGGTTTTGGGGGTGTTTTTTTAAAGACTGAATTATTAAAAATCTCATATTTACTCTTGGTAGTGTGGAAATGCTATTATTCTGAAATGAGAGAAAGGTTATATTTATGGAGGAATTTGTATTTGTGGAAATTAAGCCTGTGGAATCATTCTTTTAGTGAATTGTGCTTATTTTATTTCTAATTTTGAAATGAAAAAGCAAATGCACTGAAATTTATATTAAAAACCCAGGGCTGAGTATTTTTGTTTTACAATTCCAGTTTTTTTCCACACTCTGACCATGTTACTGTCCAATATCTTCCCAGTATTCTTTCAGTAAAATGTTTATGAACAGATTAAAGATTTCCTTGCATGCTGATACAGGATTTCCTTATAATTTTGTCATCTTTATGAAAGATTAAAAAAAAATACTGTTTTAGCATAAAGAAAACTCTTCATCCTAATGAGAAGCAGCTCTTTTTTTCTTTCCCCTCTCAGATGAAATAGGATATTTTAAATATTAAACTCTTATCACCTTTTGTAAACACTGCATGTGATATTAAGGCCTTTTGCAATATACGTGTATGTGTTTGTCCATTTATTTCTAATGTAAGAAAGAAAAGTCATTTCTGGTACTACCCAGGAGAGCCCAGCATTTCATTTTGTATTCTGAGGATGCAGATTAATCAACCTGACTCTCTTACCCAGGGCTAGCCATTCTGCCTAGAAATCTGCATATCTGCATATTACTGTTCTTCCCTGAATTTAATTTCCTACAGGAGCTGATATTAATCACCCTGTTTAAACAGAGGGGATTTGGGGTTTATACAAATATGACATTTTTTTATGGAAGTTGTAGAATATTTTCTCCTTTTTCATTATTATTTAAAGAGACAATAGCATGGTACTTTAAAGCAAACTACAAGAGATTATTTTTGTTTACTTGAGCTCATATATTTTTAGTTTAGATTTTAATCATAACATATGGCACACCAAGAAAGCTGTTCTATGTTTTTCTTTCCAGATTCTACCTTCCCTGCCAAGAAAATTCCTCTAGATTTCATTGCATATGATGAAAGGGAGTTGGGCCATATACATCTCAAATACATCCTAGCTGAGAAAGTTTATTTGAATTTTTATTTAAAATGTGCACCAGTTTCATCACTCGAATATCAGGCATTACACCAGCAGGCGAGCATTTGTGTACTTCTGTTTTGCAACTGGTGAAGCCAGGAAGAGAAACTTTGTTGATTTGTCAGATCAACACTGACAATTGTCAGATCAATCCATAAGGCAGGCATGGCTACTCCTGTGGATTTCAGTGGCCCCACACCCTCAGCAGGCACCAGGGGAAGTACTCGAGGAGATGTGACACTGTTACTGAGGGCTGGGAGGAGGAAATTAGCTTGGATCCATCCTTTGCCAGGTAAATCTGTATCTATCCAGGGCCACTGGTCCTGTCTGCACACAGTCACAAAATCTGGTCAAACGGGGAATCCCCGTGGCTGGTAGCTGTTGTCTACAGGTGAGAACAAAAGAAATTTCAGGAAGGCAGCAATGCTTTCACCATCCCACCTTAAAGCCCCTCCATATTTTGTGTTTGAAAGTGGAGAACAA
Source organism: Melozone crissalis (assembly GCF_028551555.1). Taxonomy (NCBI): domain Eukaryota; kingdom Metazoa; phylum Chordata; class Aves; order Passeriformes; family Passerellidae; genus Melozone; species Melozone crissalis. The sequence goes on along the minus strand of NW_026535791.1, from coordinate 50,434,136 downwards.
TGAACTGTCACTGTGTGACTCCACCGATGTCAGGCACATTGTATCAGGCAGGAATTCAGTCCAATCCGTCTGTCCCTCAGCCAGTATTGCTTGGCATCTTTTATTTTGGCTGCTGAGACTGCAGTTATGGTCCAAGCACAAACAACTCAGAAGAACAACATGCTTGGAAATATGTGCCTGCATACCCCAAGAGCCTGTGCCAGCTGGAAAAACAGAGAATACATCAGTTACTGACTAGATATACTGCCTATGTTAAAAAATGAAGCTGCTAGCCAGATTTTTGTTTAAATTTACCCCTGGCCTATTGTGGCACTCCAGGTTAATTTGGATTGGAACCTCTTTTACAGAGCTCTCTGGTGCAGCTCTGAAAAATATGGGACTTCCCTTTTCTTTTTTAGGAAGGTTGAGTCCTTTCATAGCCTTCTATCAAAGCAGTGCTTTTTCTGTCTCTTATTAATGTCACCCAAAGCTTCATGAAGAGAAATTCAATATTGCATCCTTCTTGCTTTCTCAGTCAAGAAATACATATGTGCTTTGAGCTGGGGAAAAATTAAAACACAGAAATGTTGACTGTTTTCCAGTAAACACAAGCATAGAACAGGTAAATAATGAGTAAATTTTCACATAAGATGTGATGTGAACCTGTGTCCTTATTTGCAAAATTTTAACCAGATATGGTCTCGTTTCTATTCAAGCTCCTGGTTCTGCAAATTGTATTGCAAATTCCAGAGAGGTTATATTGCCAGTATTTTCAGTAGGTTTGCTTGGGCAAATAGATTGAGGTGCCACAATGTATAATCAAGGTAGGTGTTTGAAACTCTTTGATAAATAGTCATAGTGATTTTATTTTTCATTTGCAACTCAAAACTAAATGTGGGGTGATATAAACACTTTTTTTCTTTTTCTACAAATTCCATCTTTCCTTTTCATCTTCTAGAAATTCTATTCTATTTAAGAAAACTTCTATAATAAGAAAAAAAAAATACCCAGTCATTTTGACTAACACAAGATTTTCTGGGGGATTTGTTATCAGAGGTCTTGGCATCAGTCTGAAGAGATTACTGGTATTCATGTCGTTCTTCCTGAACACCTAGGCTACTATATTTTCATTGCCTGTTACAAATCACAAGGGTATCGCCCCAGGCAAATAACAGCTTAGCATGTTTATCTGTCTGTGCTAATAGCATTTCATTTGAAGTCTTAAAAGTCACAAGTGGCTTAAAAGGGCACTATTACATGACTTCACATTTTATAGCAAAATGACATGGTCCAGTTTCATTTGTTCTGCTTTGAAGTGTTCTTGTCCCTTGGCTGCCTGACTGCAGCCTCTTTCTATTCAAACTTGGAGCACGATCCCCTTGAACCAAGGTGCTGTCTTCTCTAGACAACAGGGAGAACTTCACTTGTAAAAACACCATTTTCAAGCTTACTTGTTTGTATTCTACTATTGTAATATTATCCACTGCTATTTGCTTTAGTGCTAGCTTGCCTGTAAAGGAAAAGATTATGTAAAATTACAGTTTTATAATTAACATACAGTACTTGTCCGCATTCATATGGAAGCTAGAACTGAAAATTATTTAAAAGCATTAAAATAGTGTTCTGTATCCTTGCAGAAACACAAAAAAGGTGAGAGTCTGGACCAAATATATTCTTCCTGACATTTGATAGTCTTTATTTAATTTAAACTAAAAATGTTTTCATCTTTAAAATTGTGTACCTGAACTGTTTTGTAGGGATTACAAAGTGCAAAATAGAACACAGTCAGTGTATATAAATACAAGCAGATACTGATGAAGGTTGCTGAATCAGCACCAAAGACAAATGTGTATTTTACTTTTTTCTGTCAAATGTCTTTTGAGACAGGATAAGAAGCACTAGAAAAAGACCCACTCTCATCTAAGGGGAAAATCGTGTCTTATCACCAGAGGCAAATAATAATAAAGAACTCTTTCTCGTGCAAATCTAAAGTCTTTTCATGCAATTATAGAGACTGAAAACTTGGTTCACATAGTTCCTTACCAGCCACCTGTAAGCTGCACCTAACTTCTGATTATGCTATGAGTGCTGCATGCTGATTTGGAAAGGAAGTGTTAAAGTTTTGTGAACTTCAACCTTATCACACAGGAGAAAATCTCAGAACATTCAGGAAAAAATTCCTCACGTTCCACTTGTGCTTATTGGAGCAAATTTTATGACACATATTTTACTTCGTACAAGAGTAAAAAAGACAGAACTGGCACACTGAATTTAATTTTAAAGTATTTTAATCACAGAATTAATTTTCACAGTGCTTTTAGCAGAAGGAATCCTCTGGTATAATATATGTGGTTTGAACAAATGCATTTATATTCTAGGTACAAAACAAATGCCAACATTTTGTTTCATAGCAAATATTGAAAATATGAATCTGAAAATATGCCTGAGGTTAACATGCTTACACCATGATTTTGCAATAGCATGTACGAGATTTTCTGTAAATAAATCCATCAAAAAGTAAAAAGGGAAGGAATTGTTCTGAATCAAATTATTATACCTGTAGAGCTTGTAACAAGGAGATATCTTACTGATCTTTAAGAAACATGAAGCAGTAAGATAAGAGGCAATGACAGGAATATTTTTTATTTGAGTCTTCTTCTATAACCAGATTCTTATTTATTTTACTGAAATCAGAAAAGTGTTCCGATCTGCAAGAGCTTGAGTGGGGGAGATGTATGTCAGAAGAAAAGATAATTGATGGTAAACGTCAAATATTAAATCTTGATCTGGTTATTACCCAGCATATTAGCTATGTAAGAAGCTTAACAATTACAGCTATGATTGACTAGGTGGGATCCAAAATTCTAAATATCAACTGCCAGAAGGGATAATTATAACACATTAGCACCTGCGTGCTTAGACAAGATTGACAACTCCAGTCTAACATCTGCTTAATATCACTTTCATACTTTTCATATTTTTTTTTTCTTTTAGAAAGGAATAACAAAGATTTTCTTGAAGCATAACAATAATTCAGCATCCATGTTACACATTCAGTTGATTATAGTTGCTTGTTGTCTTTGGTCATGTTTTGCACTGACACATTTAAAATTAAACAAAGCCTTTTTGGGATTAGACAGCCACAGTTGTGGTATATTTTAGACAAAATGTACCTGTCAGAATCATTTGAAAAAATCCCAACAAGTGGGCTGCTCTTCAATCAGCTGTGGTGGCCAATGCAATTTAACAACAAAATGAAAATGGAAAAGAAAGCCTTGCTTTCCCACAAGAGGAGCAGGAGAGAGAAGGAGATTTAGCATTCAGTATGCACAGCTCAGTGAAGCTGCCCAGCTGGGCTCTTTGCAGGGGCAAGGCAAGGCATTCCCCTCCTGGCACAGTCCCGGCTGTGCCCGCCCTGGGAGCTCTGGGCCTGCCCGTGGGCCTGCCTGGCTCCAGCAGCTCCAGCAGCAGCTCCCCTCAGCTCCTCCTCCCAAAATGGGCTGCAGGGGGGTCGAGCCAGGCCCCAGGAATTGCAGGGTGCTAGGATCCTCTTCAGGGTCACTCCAGTTTTGGGGGAACCCTCCCAGTGAAACTGCCCAGCACGTTCTGCTCAAAGGCAGGCACCGCTTTCCTGGCGTTGGCACCCCAGTGCATTCACCCATGCAGCGAGACCAGCTGCCCTGGTTCTGCAATGCAGAAACTTTCCTCACTGGGAGCTGGAGTTTAGCCTCATAAAAGAGGGAGTGGTGATAATGGTCCCATGGTGGCATAAGTGTGGCTAAGCACAGACAGTGTCAGCCCTCTGTCTGTCCTCCTGCGGTGAGGTGACATTCCTCAGCTGGCAATCTAAAGACCCCTCCTGGCCTTGTGCTGGGGAGCTCAGCAGCAGAGGCTGCTCATGGACTCGTTGGGAATTTAATGAAGTTTTTAATCGAAGCAGGCAGAAATTTCTCATGGAAAATATATGTGTTCAAAGGAATACACTTAGTAAAAATTTATTGAAAAAGGCAAAAATCTCATTCCCTGTGGGCTTAGCTTTATGGTAGCCGAACACTGATTAATTTTATATTAAATCCTTCACTGCCTTTAGTGAGCTATGAAGTTTTAAGCCCAGGTAACTCTCTGCCCATTTCTTGGGGTACAATCCAAGGTTGCTTTTTAAGTTTAGAAAGGGTAGTTCAAATATACACTGCTCAGACCTGATACCATGGAAGACTAACTCACCCAGCAGTGCCAGCAAAACTACATAGAGAGGCAGAAGAGTCTTCTCAGGGTGCAGCTGCTGAGTGTTTGGGCAAACTCTGTTGACAACATAAATCCTTTTGCTTCTATAACCACCTCTAAACATCTTAGGTGAGCTTTCTCTCTTATTAGTTCCTCCATTCTTTACTTTGGTTTGATGAGATATTTTATTTCAGTTAGCACAGCCTTCACTGTGCCCCAGCATGGGTGCTACTGTGTGAGCAGATTGAAGAAGCAGGGAGGGGAAGGCTTTGCCTAAGTCCAGGCATATATTTGTCAACTTATCATCATGCAAGAATTACCTACTGACTTTATTTGTGAAAGCAGTGCAAAAATCCAAGTCTTCGTGGGCTTTAATGCATCTGAACATAAACCTAAGTCTTGCTGGATTTGATGGTATTAATAGTAATTTTCTTCTGTTTTCACCATGAGGACAGTCAAACCCTTGAACAGGCTGCCCAGGGAGGTTATGCAGTCTTCATTATGGGTCATTTTCAAGACCCAGCAAGATAAATTCCTGAGCAACTTGATATAAGCACATAGCTGACTCTTCTTTAAGGATGAAGGTGGATGGTAGGTCTCCTGAGATTTCCTCTAAACTGTATTTTTCCATTATCCAAATTTCTGAAAATGGTAATGAAAAATTTTGGTAACATCTATATGCTACAGATGCATAGAAAGATGTCACATGAATGTTTGTCTAACTCAACCTGATTATATTACCTATTTTTAAACTCCAAACTATTATGCATCTCTCAGAATGTTTTTAAGCTGTTAACATCAATGTCTTACACTGTTGGGGGAACTGAAGCATTTTACATTACATTTTGATACCCCTGCTGTATTATTGCTTTGTTAAAGTTCATATTAATAGCAGGTTTCTACCAAAAATGATACAGAACTGAATTTTGCACTCACAAAACAACAGCAATATCCTGATTTTTAGACATCTTTCAATATGCTGGGTGTTGTTCTTTTTTATTTTTGGAGCATTAAGGAATACATGAGAAGAACATGACCAGAAATGGTTATTTTGCATGTATTATCTTTGCTAGTTATAATGACTTAATTTGCATTCAATTTGAAGAAGTGGTTATTAATGTTTAAGTGGGAAATGTAACAATTTTAAATTGTCTTTTGACTTCTAAGTAAACATCACCACTTATGAAAATGCCCAACATAACTGGACTATTCAGTTTAGTATTCAAATAGTTCTCATTTTTGTGCCAGGACAAAAGAGACAGCATAAATCACATAACATCGTTTTAGGAGAGATAATTTATGGTTCATTTGAAGGAACACCATCCAAAAGAGTGTCCTAAAATTAAACTAAGATATTTGTTTTGTCCTGCGTGAAAGTGAAATTTTTCTGTCCAGAATTATTGTTCCTCACCTGCAAATCCTGATACAGCATCTCTATTGATGAAATATATTGAGTTAATAATACATGTACACAACTAAATTATGTCAGTCAAGATGGGCAGTCCTGAAAGGGAGGAAACTTCCGTAATTTTTCAATTCTACATTTTCAAAGCCATTGTTTGAGAAGGGAGGAAGGGAGGAAAGCTAACATTCACTCTTTTGGCTGGCCACTTTCCATTCTTTAGAACAGGCTAAGATGACAACTTTTCAATATAGAAGCTGCCATTCCTTTGCAGTCTAATACTGTTTTACATTTTGTCATGTTCCTTCCATTAATAGACATTTCAAATGAGGTCATGGTATCTAAAATAGACTTCTCTCTAATATCTTACCATCATTAGCAGATAAAATTATATATATATTCTACAGTGATAACAGTTACATAAATTCATGGTTTTTCAGGTTAGGAATTGCATATATGAGTGCCTTGCTCATGCTCTTGAAGTTAACAGTTGTTTTGATGCCTGAATGATTACATGATCAAAACTTTGCAGGTATGTTACAAGTAGGCTGTAAAAATGGGAGGGAGATTTTTATTATTCATCGAAATATATCCGGTGGAAGAACAGTTTTCTCATCTGTTACTCTACTATATAGTCACATAATTTCCCAGATTCTCTATCAACCCACACTGGACCTAAATTTTTAAAATTTTGTTTCACATACAAATATCATCACTTTACTCTATATTTCTGTCTAGATCATTATTTTACGTTACACAGCCTTAACTCACTAATATTTTGAAACTGAAATATTAGGTATTGTTATTTGTCCATTTTCTACATCAGAGCACATTACCTAATTTTTTTAAGGTTGTGATTTTTTTCATTATCCCTTTTGAAAAGTTACTGTAAATTTCACTGACTACCAAACCCACCCTATTTTTGGTTCCCTATTTGGTTCCCTATTATTCATTTCCTGACTTCTGCAAAGAATACTGGTAGATTGAAGATGCATTTGTCTTTACACCAGCCATCCTGGTTTGTCTCTGACACATTTGAGCATTTGATGGACAACATTTTTCTCAGACAACATAAATAAATAGAATTCTCACATCTCAATGGCAAGATGCTGTGTAATGATAAAGGCAATCAGATCTCCTTCTTCAGGCTGTTAGATGATAACAGATAGAGCAGTAGTGTTTGCAAGCTTCCCCACCAATAGGTAGAGCAAATAATTCCCGATGAATAATGCATCCAATGAGTTAAGCTTCTCTGTCTGATTGTGGTGCATGCACGAGCAGACCATGATTTTGTCTAATCTGTTCATTATTCAAAGTATTTGATTAGTTTGGGGTGAGCTTTTTAAACTCGATGCACCATTTTTTATGAGTCAACACAGATTGATTTACTTTAGTTATTTGTGATTGATCAGACACATAATGAAGGCAATACACTGTTTTGTAGAACATATTTGTGTGACATATTTGTCAGTACTTTGTAAAAGTGATTTTCAGCAAAGAAAGCTGTAACTTTTTAAAACTAGGACCCTGCTGAGATTGCTAAAAATCTTACCTACTGTGAGCCATTTTAATTACCAACAGGGCCTATGCAACAAATACAGGAAAGAGACTTCAGCTTGAAGCCAGCTGTAACTTTTTATTTTGACCAGCTGGAGTATGAGCTGATATATGCAACTACTGAAGCCTATGAAGGACAACATCATTCAGACTCATCATCAGTCAACCATGGTGTAGTAAATGCTTTCATTTATTGATCACCTCTAATCTATGTCAAGTCTTTATTATTTGATACTTGTCCTCTATTTTCCATTCAGCATTGAATGCTTTTTTTCCTCAGAAATACATCTTGTTTTAGCAATTAATTCATAAATTCCTTCACTTGAGGATGGAATTCTTCACTCTTCAATTTCATTATTGCCCTCAAATGCTATTGGGTTCATCAGGGCTGCTTGACTAAATTTGTCTGTGAAAAGAGTGTATGACATTAAACATGCTGTCATATTTATGTCTAGAACAAATGGCACTGTGATATTCACAGTCTCTTCTGTTTCAAAATACAATGTATTAAAATCCTTTCAGAAACATTGAAGTGGCATTGCCAGTGCATCAAACTTCACAAAAGCCTGTGATGTCAAGGTTTGCTGGATACAGTTCTCCTGTTAAGGAGCAGCTGTTCCATTTGTTTAAGTAGTTGGACTATTTTTTAAATGCCAACTGGTACATGTTTTAATACAAGATTGTTCCAATTACTCTTTTTTTTGACCACAAAATATAATTGTGAGCAAGTATATACCAGAATATTATGCTGCTGTTGGATCTTTTTAAACTTGCAGTCAAGAACATCTCAGAAAACCATGCAAGATTTAAATTTGGTTTTAAGGCACCTACATCTAAGAACCTGAGTTTGTACTTACTCCATGTAGTTGTGTTGGACTTGAAGCCCAAATTTTACCCCAGAAATTGCTGGCCCAACACTCCCATGCCACCCCAGGGAAAGCATGGGTCTTGCAGGAAGACTGGAGTCTTTCTCCAGGCTGCACCAGGAATTTTCATTTCTCTCCCCTGTTCTTGGGTGGCAAACTCATGCAAGGGACAGCCCTGGCCTCTGACAGCAGCGCTTCAGGCCAGTGCAGGAGTTTGCATTCCAAGAGGGGAGCAGAGGACAGCAACTCAAGCTGGCAGTGCTTTGGGTTGAGCACACTCATCCATCAGCTGCCCTTCCCAGACAGTAAATGCAAACCTTGTCCCCCCTGCTCTATCCTGGGTTAAAGCATTGCCCCACATCATGATAGACTGAGAGGAAACAATAGGTTTCCCCACTGCAGGGAAAACTGCTTTTCTCTGTATCGCTGGTGAATAAATTCTTGCACTAAAATAATGTGCAAAACATCTCTTTGTATTTGCAGATAGGAGAAGACTTAGCATGGAATTGTATTGGATAATATTATCGAACAATTTAGATTTCATTTTAATCTGTTACTGTCTGCATTACTTCCTGCTGATTATAGACTTTCAAGTATTGGGTAAAATTTGGGAATAGATTATATTGATGAAAAAATTAAGTTAAATGCCAGTTTTAAGGTTCAGACTGTAGGACAGCTGTTAAATCTGTTAGATCTGCTTAAATCACTCTATGAATGAAGGCAGTTGTACCGTCATGTCCAAATACAGATGGCAACTATTTTCACTTTTCAGGTGGCAACTATTGATCACTTTTGCATTTTTAGACAGGAGAATAGCTCAAAATCAAGATCTTTGTACTCAAGTATATATATTTGTTAGGATATCCATTAATTGAAGCAGAATGGGAGTAGAAGTGCATGTGACTCACCAAAAGAGATATGTACAAGTCCTTGATGACTGTTTTGGAGAGACAGTATCATAAGTTACAGCTTTATAATCATTATTTACTGTTTCAGTACCATAAAAAAACGAAAAGCAGGGAGCCTTCATAAAGGTCCACTCCTACTTGTCATGTGATCTGCACATATGGAATAAGCTCCAGAAGCCCTGAGGTCTTACAGCAAGCAGGTTGTGGACAAAAATGATGGAAGTGTTGATGATATTGGCAATCTCCTTCTAGTAATTTTTTGGCAAGATGAATGGCAGAGAAGGTCAATTTTTCCCCAGTAGTTTTTTCCTGAAGAATTTACCCGAATACAAGAGATATCAGCCTGAAGAAAACTTTGGGAGGGGGAGGGTGGTTTTGGGGGTTGGGAATTTTTTGTTTATTCTTTTTTTAATCTTTATTATCCCCCATGCTTTTTTAAACTTGGTAACATCAAGTATATCCACATTTAAGTACAGACCACCAGACTGTCCAAGATTTTATATGAGAATAAAATCCCAAGAGAATCACTGTGAGTTTAAATCTTCACCACTGCTTCATGGTTATAACTTAAAATAAACATAACAAAGACAGACCCTATTTAAAGTCCAAAATACAGAAAAGAACAAGGATGGTGATGTTTCTACACTACTACTCCCAGTATTGGACTTTACTTCAATGACTTTATTGTGCAAAATGTCATTTATCTGCTGCTCTTTGTTTACTGTTAGAAGGTGTTTTCTACCAAGACCCACCCTCATCAGCAATGTGCCTTAAATCTATATTTTCTCCAGGGAGATCCTCCTACACTGCCAAGCTCCTCCAAAACCAATTGCAATTGTCTCCATTTGAGGAAATATTTCAATTCATCCCAAACTATTTGGCACATCTCTTTAAAGATTATATTGCTGAACACTGAAGCTTTACTTCATTTTAAACTTTTGTGGTTCATGCAAAGTTTGATCTCTTTCAACACTGATGTAGTTTTAGAAAACTGTTTAGTTTTCTGCCTCTGTCTTTTTTGACATTGTTCTGTAAGTGCTGTCTTGTTAAGAATAATGTTTCTTCTGTCATGGGTATTCCACTATCATTTCTCCATCTCCAAATATGTTTTTTCCACATCCACATGTCAATCAATAGCTTGCCTTAAACTAGCAAATGATAGTCAGTGTAACTCAAATTGAAGTTTTTGTGCTGAAACTTAACCACTGATGGCAGAATAGACAGTATCCATCATTTCACAGGAGCAAACACAACTCCAGCACTGGATCTCCCCTGCTGCTTGAGTACTTCACACAAAACAGATGTGTTGTATATCCTACAGCAGTGCTCCACAAAAACAACTGCTCATTTCTGACACATGCCCTTCATCAATAATACCTGCTCACAGTGACTGTATTAAAGCCAGCTATTACTATGCCTAGGCACAAAGCAAAGAACTGAAATTCAATCCACTGAAGGGGGTAGATGATGACTGCTGACCCTACAGAATCACAGGATGTCTAAGGTAGGAAGGGACCATTGGAGGACATCTAGTCCAACCCCCCTGCTCAAACAAGGAATGTTACTTAGGATTTCCCTGAAGGAAAATTACTCAGGACTGTGCCCAGACAGTTTTTGAACATCTCCACTGAGGGAGACTTCACAGCCTCTCTGGGCCACCTGTTCCAGTGCTTGGTCACCCTCAGGGTAGAGAGGTTCTTTCTCATATTCAGGTGAAACTTCCCATGCCTCCATTTCTTCCTATTGTCTCTTGTCCTATTCATTGGCACTGCTGAGAAGAGCCTGTCTCTGTCCTTTTGACACCCTCTCTTCAGGTATTTATTGATAAGATCCCCTCTCAGTCTTGCTTCACGTAGCTTTGGATCCAGATTAAAGTGTAGTAAATGCCTGCATCAGTCTGTGGTGTGTGACCACACTGTTGTAGATTTTCAGCATCTGTAATATATTAGCAACTTCTAACTTATCATCTATTATACATTTTCAGATGTGTTTCTGTGAGTGTATATCTATTTAAAAAGTGTGTGTATTTATGTATACAAATACTGTTCTCATTATCTTCTATTTGCTTTTATTATGTTTTCCATTCTGTGTCCTCCTGCTTGTCATGTCATTTATACGAAGCTTATTTCCTCTTTTATGTGTGGAATTCTTCCCATTTCTCACACATATTTTCAGTCTTTTCTCAGAACCTATAGGTACCACAATGTCATTTTGTTATGAGATAAATAATCATATAATGATTGCTGCTGCTCCTGTGACATATAAATGTGATTGTACAAAAAAAACCATACTAAATCAGTTTTACTCCTCACCTTTTTATTATCTGTATTTTCAGACATTAAATTCTTATGACCATCATATTCTCAGAAATGCTTTTACTGTACTCAACATGCTGAGACCTTGATCCCAAGAGGAAGTTCTTGGTGATCTTGTATTGCAAAAATCTTGTGCACAGGATTAAATACCAGTGTACTGACAATACTAGTCAAAAAATTTTTTCCCCCACAATGGAACAAACCATCTTGACCTGCTCAAAAGCCCATCTTATTTTTAATTTACTGCTTGCAGCAAACTAAAACTAAACTAAATTTAAAATCAGGCATGAAGTTCCAATGTTTGAGCACCTCTCCTCTTTGACCTGTTCAAATAAATGTTCTGTTGATGGCAGCCTGAAGAGAAAATAATATGTTTAAAAGCTTTAAAACATTTTTTCTGATAGAATAGAGGTCTCAAATGTTAGTACAAAGTAGACTTGTGGCATAGTATATGAATCTCAAGAGGCAGCAAAATTGCTAAAGAAAAGCAGATGACATAACTTCAAGTATCACCTGAGTATAATCAAGAAAAATTCAAAATGAAATTACCTGGTTTTTGATCTCTAATACATGACAATAAGTAATAGTAATGATATATGATAAAAAGCAATAGCTTTAATTGTCAACACTTTCATTTTCCTGGTTTCTTATTCTAATATTTATGCTATGAACAGCTGCTGTCACTCATTAGCCCCAAACCGCCTCTTTACGCTCCCAGCTTTCAAACTACAAAATGAATGCTCCTCATTCTCTTCAGGTAAAATAGGGCACCCAAATTTTCATCACAGGGGGACTGGTGATTGGTGTTTTACCACAAGATCAAAGCACCAGATTTTTGGGTTTACATCCCTACTCGCCAAAGGGAAAGGTGCTTCCCTGAGGGAAGCATTTCAGTGCCTGTGAGAAGAAGAAAGGCTTGACAGGGGGGTTCCCTGCAGGGGGGGATCCCATGGGATGAGGAGTGTGCAATCATCCTCACACGTTCAGGCTCCTGAACCTACACTCTCTCATGAGGTCTTCTTTCTCTCTCAAAAGCACCACAAGAATCTCTCTCTTTATATAAACATTATCATCTACGTGACTCCTTCATTCAGCCACTACTGCTCATGTGTGTCTGTGGAGACTGGCATCCAGACTTCAAAAATATTATATAAAGCATTTACAGAGTTAAAGCATGTGTTAAGATACACTTTGATCAGTTGCCTTCACAGATTGCTATGAGGTCTATCTATTTTATAGCCTCCCTGACCATCAGAGAGGTAACACTTTCTGCCTTTTGATGTAGAAATGCTTAGAAAATAAGCACAGTAATAAAAACACATTAAGTACAAATATTCAGCAAAACCATACCAAATGCTGCTAACTGTTATGAAGACTGCAAAAAGGCTGGAAAATTCTGAAGCTGCTAAAAGATAGAGGAGGTGAAGTAATTCCACTTGAAAATTGATAAATCAGCACTTTTCATATTTTTCCATGTAAAAGTTAATTATCTGACTTGAAGGCTCAATTCAGCAGTATCTTCTAAAGAAACAGCTTTTGGGAATGTAAAATCAACCAGTTTGAATTTATTTTGGCAATAACGTTCGTTGTTTGGTTTCCCCCTTTATTTGTTGTGGCTGTGATCTATAATTTGAAGAGATGTTCAATCTGTATGTAGCTCAAGAAGAAAAGGCTCTGGAAAAAAATCCAAACTGTTGCACCCTAAGTTTCAGGGCTTTTAAAATATCAGTCACAAGATAAAAACTCAGTGGAATTAAATTTTTAGTAACAAAGTCATAGAAGGGACTTTGGTCCCACAGATTTTGGTGGGCACATATGCTTGCACAGTCTCATGATTCTGGTCTGTATACATTAAAAATACTATCCCTTTCCATTGTCAGCATTTTACTGAATTGATTAAGAAGCTAATCCATTTGAGCATCCTGTGCTTATGGTGCATATTATTGTATTGTAATACTGTAATTATATTATAATGGTGTAAATATAGAATCATCTGAAAATAAGTGACAGATCTATGAAAACTAGTCATAACCTAGAATGTCAGAAATTCATATTGTGATACAGGCTCCAGCAGAAAACATTATATCAATAAAATCAGCAAACACAAATGAAACCAGTTCATAGTATTTTAATTGCCAGAAAGCAGAGGTTGGAATTCTCATGTATTATTGCTATAAAGAGAGTTGGACCTCACACAATTTAAAACCTAAGTGGGAATTTATTAGCAACAAAAATACATTTGCCACCTGTTATGCTAGGGTTGTGTTGATATCAAGCATATGGTCCTTCCTAGCCTGTGAAAAAGGAGCAGCTGTTCCAATATGTCCAGGCTGCAAGCTGAAAGGATGACAAAAAGCAGTGGAGAAACACCACTCCACTAATCCTTAGGCTTTCAAACTAAAAACAGAAGAAGTGAAGCTGGCACTAGATGAAAGGTGAGACAGAATGCACACATGCCCTCAGCTTACAGAAGTACAGCTACACACACGTGCATGTGCTCATACAGACAGGCACTGTCTGATGGGCTCAGAGATAAATCTATAAAGAGAGTTCAGGAGCTCTTGGATCTGCAAGACCTCTCTGATCTGCTACATCGAGCTGGGTTGTTCAGGCCTCCACCAGGGGACTGTTTGATAGCTCAGGAGAGACACAAATAAGCTACCTGAGGTCAGCACAGAGCCAGTATGAAAACACTGCAGATGAGGTGAATCTCTCACTTTATCAAGTGTTGCTCAAGGTGACACACAACCAAACCTTTCCATTCCCTGGGCATTCACAGTCCACCCCTGCTAAAGGTAGGCTTGTAGACTGATTGCCTTGCAGGTTCATTTTTTGACTTTTAGACTTGGCTGGCAGAGCCACTGTGATAAAATTTGTATATCATTATTGATATAAATAATATAATATAAATACATTATTAAAAAATAAATAATATAGATTACTTTGAAAATCGATGAGGAAATTAGAAATTATTTTGGTGAATTTGAATCTTCTCCTGAAGATTTATTCTAAGCATCGGTACGTAGGACAATTAGCATCATTCAGGCTTAATTTGTGACTTTATTAACAAAGGAATGAAAAATTTACTAGAAGGGACTAAAAGGGAGAAGGGAGAAGGACTGCTGTCTAGCCATCACCTGAGCAGAAGGTGATCCTTCTGATCCTGATTGATCCTCCTAGTCCTTTCTCTCCTAGGTTAAATGGAATTGACTCTGAATAATATACATTGTTTCTAGAAACTGGTAGTACTGCTAATCCTACTTTTAAAGAATGTGGATATTTTAAATCCTTCTGGGGCCCCTTCCTGAACAGTGATGAACTTCCTCAGGACGCGAGTTTATAAGCACGAGGTTAGGACATGTGGGAGGTGGTGCTTTGCATCCTCTTATGAAAGAAGAGAGCACTAACCCTCCATCTTCCCTATGTGTAGGTTTCTAACTGGACAGCTGTGAAGTAAAAAGAGGAAAGTGGCTGAGAAGAAAAATGTTTTAGAAGAAAGAAATGGGTGTAACTACACACAGTAGGGAGTGTGCACATGTAAATGGATCTCAAAGATTTTGTTCCTGGGCTCCAGCTGCAGTAAAGCATGGTCATGATATGCAGTTTTATATAACCCAAGTATATTTGGCCCCCTTAAAGGGAAATTTTAAGTTTTAAAGATGATGTCAGCAGAATTCAAGTGCTTCCAAAGCCAAGAGACAGCTCAGTCTGACTTCAGGATTGTGGTTCCTATGACAGACACTTGCCTAACATTGAAATTCTGGCCCTAGTACTTTAGCAATTCTTGAAAACCACATCTATGAAATCAAAATTTAGGCAACATACAAACTTTCCTGAGTTACATGCAGTCATGTATATTGGCTCAATATTTATCTAATGGTGAGAGAAAGGAATATTTGGAGAGTGAGGTAGTCCACCTAGAATTCAGTCTTTTAAAAATAGTAGCTACCTAAAGGTAAACAGGAAAGAAATCTCAGCTGGGTAACAAATTCTGGGGAATTATGCTTATTCCTATTGCTTTAGCTGTCTAGTTGGACAGCATATTCTCTTTACTAACTACACTCCACTCTATATTTTTTTCAGTTTCATTTTGATTGTTTCCAACCATGCTTTTTACTTTTCTATTTATTAGTAGATCAATTGGTGGTAAAATTTCTTCTGTTTCCCCTGAAATTTTCCAGACCACATATTCCTCTGTAAGACCCATTTTGTTTCACTTCTGTGAAGACTGCAGGCAATTTTGTTTTGTTCTCTGACCTTTATGAATAATTAAGTTTGCTGTCTATCTGATTCTATTGTCCAGTTCCCTTTGCCTGTGCTATTTTTATAAGACATAGAGAACTCCTCATAGTATGCAAATGCAGCTTTGTTCATAAATGCAAGAGCTGGAATAACTTCATCTATAATGTTATTATTAGCTCTCTGAACCAAAATAGTAATATTTTATATTACTGTTGACCACTGTCCTGAAGCTTTTTGAGCTCAGTCTGTCTCCAGACCCTGCTTCTAGTCACTTTTTTGTACCACATGTTTACATAGGGCATAAGAACTTGCTCTTATTTTCTGTCCCTAATCTCATTATCTCACAGCTCTCTATATTTAATTGCTTAAGGCACTTGTCTTCCTTAGGGCACTGTCTGTTAAGAATCATCTTGACTTTTTTTACTTCTATTTTTTAATTGCTCCTTCCTAATATGTATAATCAACAAATTTCATTCCTGTGGTGTTCATCTCTCCACCTGGTTAAAGAAAATTCTAATAGAGAACTAAATGGTGTGGCAGAGCAGACTCCCTTTGGAACAAATTGTTACTCTCCCTTATGTACTTTTCCCCTTTGGTTTCATAACCATTCTTTAAGCACATATGTGTCTGTACTTATGACACATTTAATGACCTTCTACCATAAGTTTCAGTGACATGTTAACTATGAAACTCTACTCAAGTTCTTTTAACTCTTCTGGTTCCCTGTTCTTGATTGAACCATACATTATTGCTGCTTATCTTCAACACCACCTGTGGAAACTTTGGCTGTATTCTTCTTCAGCATCATTACAATTAAGATCAGCTTGGTGGAAATGAAGCAGGAACACAGAAAATAAATCTGATTTGAAATCAGAAACACACAAATATTGTATATATTATATATAATATTATATATATTATATATATTATATCTGAATTATATGAATGTTTATAACATAGAAATTACTGCTATTACATTCCATATAAAGATTTTAAAATTAATACTGTATAAATGTTTTAACAACAGACTGGAATGTCAGTATTGTTCATGACTGGTTTTGGCTAATTAATACTAATTTGCTTATTTAGTAAAAGTCCTGCAGGTTTTCCTTTGTATACTTTTAACTTCCCTATGCATTTGAAATATTTTCTTGTTCTATCTCATTCAGAGATTTAGTTTTACAGACCATTTGTAACTAGGTTCTCTTTTTATATCATTACAGAGGCATCATCTGCAGCCACTCAATAATTTGTCTTTATGCATTCAAAAATGCTTTTCTCATCATTTATCTTTACATGTGCAAAAAAGCTATTTTGTCTTCTTCCCACTCCTTATAAATAAATAAATTTATTAATAAATAAAATGCTAAAAGATCATTCTCTTATTCTGGTCTTACATTAAAGTCTAAAAATTCTCTGAAATTGACAGCATGGAATTAACCATTATGTGAATTTTCTTGGGGGTGAATAGGGAAAACTCCATGAAAGGAGCTATTTTCTTGTAATAATTAACAATCATTTAACAATCTCATGGGTTTGGGCTCTCAGCTGATATAGATTGCTCTGCTGGTTTAAACCAGCTGAGAGTCTGACACGTCAACACTTTCCTCTATTGCTTATTATTTTACACTGAATCAAAATTACATTTTACATTTGTGCAGTCAGAGGGAATTGAAGGGATAGGAGCGAAGCAAAAATTTAATGTTTATAGCTTCTCTTCTGTATTTCCATGACCCTTTTCTTTCTGTGCCTGCTTTAGTTAGTTACCACCTTATGGTTTGTATGTACTTGCCAAAGCCCTCATTATTACTCTAATTCTCCTTTCTTTGAAGTGAGTAAAAATTTAAACACTGACTTTAGATTGAGTAGATTTAGAACAAAGATAAGTACCTTAGGGAGTAGTTACTCATATCAACACATAAATTAATAAACAGGAAGTGATTAGTTTGTACACTTAGCTTTAATGCAGGGTAACCATGAAAGCAGGTGTCTCCTGTAATACAGATCCCAGGCAATGTGGAGACCTTCCATTCCATTTTTTATTTACTCATTTTCACAATGTGCATGTAATAACCCAAAGGATTCTACTTTTCTTTACCATGGGTCATATGTCAGTACTTTAGGGTCCATGAAATCCTGAATGTAGGATTAGAGATCAGTTTAATATCTGCCTATTAGACACAGTCTTGTTCTTCAATTTTTAAAGTATTGCTATCACAGATATCATCATCTCCTTCAGTTATGGAAATGCTCTTTTTAAGTGCTGATATGACAGGATTAAAATTTAAGCACTCATGTTGTAAGAGATTAAAACAAGGTATTCAGTGATTTACCCTCCTTCTCCCTTCCTATTGCAATGGACTGAGCCTGTAAGTTCACACTGTGCAGATTAATGTCAACACTGCCAGCTTTCCAATATTCAAGGAAATTATAGTACACACACATTGAAAACCTCAATGTCTTTTTGAAAGCCTTTTCTAAAGCATAATTGCTCATAAATTAATTTGTAATTTAGAATTGTACAGACTAAGTTCCTATTAATGCCCTCTGGTTTTGTGCTTATAGTAATATATTGAAAGGAGCAAACAAACTCTTTTCAAGGAATCAGTTGAGCTCTGTCTATGCCCTCTGACTTCCCTGTTAACTCTGAGAATTTTCATTGTTGAATAATTCCTGAAGATTTGTCACATAGTCCACTCTGGGATTTGGCACTGAAACTAAACTTGCTCAGGAGCAGCAGGAGTTGTGTGAGGGAATCAGGGGAAGCTGTGTAGCTGCTACCATCCCCACAACTGGGCAGGCTGCACGTGGCATTGCTTTTGGAGACCTGGGAGGAGAGAGATGATGGGTTCTGAGAGGTCTTCCACCTGCCTCAGCAGTGTATGCCATAACAGACACCCCAACCTTTCCACCCAGCTCATGGCAGATGGGTTTTCCCTGTGAATGTAAATTTCTCTGAGTTAGCTCACATCTGAGACTGCAGTGGTTGCTCTGAACATTGAAAAATTCTGAGGGAAACCAATTCAGAACTGACAGCTGCCCCTTCTGTAAACATATTCAGTGAAGGAAAACACACTAGCTAATGTAAATCCTCCGGTCTGTGCATGAGTAAGGCCACTGCAGCTTGGAGCCTTCTCCTTTATAATGGCTTGTGAAAAGATGGGATTTGAGATCATTGCTTTTAGCAATTTCCTCTGAAGAAAAAAAAGAAAGATGCTTTTTCCTCTTGAAATTTTCTATAATTAATCTTTATTTCATAATTATATTGCTGGCTCAAATTTTAAAGGCTTAGACTGTAAATAACAACTGCGTAAAATAATTCAGGACTGAAATGAACAAGACATAAAGCTAATTCCTATCAGCCTTCTTCATGTTGTATGACACACTGCTTCTTGGAACTGACTGCATCTACACTGTGTGGGAGAGGATGCTTCTTTAGGGGGATATCTGCATTCATGTCACCCTGATGCCTGCATGCTCTGCTGTGGAGCAGGGAGCCCAGCCTGGCCTGCAGCCTGAGTCCTTTCCATGTCGTCAGGTTCAGACCCTGACACAAGGTGCCACCTTTTCCATAATGCCCATAGTCCTTGCTGAGGGAAAATGCCGAAAGCAAGCCCAAGAGCCAGATGAACTTCTGCACAGGTAATCAGGAGATCATGGTTTGGATTGCACTGGAAGTTAAAATGCTTAACACCAGAGGTGGAACTCAGTGTCGATTATTAAGTGAATACCAGTAATGTTTTATCATCTTGCCATGACTAACTGAACTTAACTAAGAAATTTAAGTTTTGTTGTAGTTGAATTGGACTTTATCATGGGCAGACACACAGGAACCTTTCTCTGGGATTTGCTCAAGCTTTTATGAGAGAGACTTCAGATTCTTCTGACTGAATTCCTGGTGCTGGCTCTCAAGTGAAGTGTCTCACATTCCGTATTAATCCTGTTAATGCCTGAACACAGACCAGAATTTTGCAGGAGAAAAATTTTCACAGGAGGCTTTTTTACTAACACCAGAGAAGAAATCTTTATGTGAAGATAAAGAGGGAGAGTCTTGAATGCTTCAGGAGCATTTTCCTTACAAAGTTTGAAACTGTCTGAAATTAGGAAAGTCTGCATGGTATGACTTTCCAAATGAGAATGTTGGTTAGCCAGTAACCATTTTTTCAGTTTTAGCATGTTCTTTTACTATCCTTTTAAGTGCTTTTAGTTAAAAAGTAATGTTATCTAATACAAAAAAATAAAAAAATTGTTTCTTGAAAACTGGAGCATTTCTTTCTAATGTATGTGTCCTTGATAATTGACTTTTAAAATTAATTATACTAATAAATGCAGTTTACAAACATTCTTTATAATCACCAGAGAATCCAAATAGGAGAGATGTGAAGAACTCTCAAAATATACAGAAGTTTGAGATTTGTGGTCTGTGCCTCAACAAAAACATGAAAATCTACCCAGAATAGAAATCTTAACTGAGAAGAAAATTGCTTAGTGTCCATTAATTGCACATAGGAGACTTTACAGAGAGCAGGAATCATCCTTCTCCATTTCTGTTTCCGTATAACCTGTAGCTCTCAGATCTGTAATCTCTGCCAAATTTGACTGAGACTGGCCAAAGCTTAAAAAGTCTTTGGTCAGGCAGTGATAGCTGTACAAAAACAGTTGAGCAAGTCTGCATGCATGCACACACACAGATTGTATTCCATGGGAGGAAAACCATCTCCAGCTCCTGCTTTAAGTGCCTGCATTGTTATGCCCAAAGGAATAATCATTTGTATTAATTATTAAGGGAAGAAATTTCGTATTGGAAATGTTTAAGGAAAATAGATCCAGTAGCACTCTGTAGAGAGCTTCTGGTTGCTTTTCATGTTGCTGAAAGTTGAGGTGGTCTCTAGATACTTGATGACCTGCCAGCTGGCATCTGTAAATGACATTTCTTCAGCCATAGCCCTTCAGCAGCTTGCACCACTTGTTGAACTACTACAAGGTATCCAGTCATGTGAGAACTAATATACTTTTTTGTTTTAGACACATCAACATTAAATTTTTACACAACATTCCACAGCAGGCTGATGTGATAGAATTAAACATTTGTGTTGAAGCTTATGTAATAGAAGGGAAAAGAGGACATTAAAAGACAAACAGCCTTTTGGCTGTGGCTGTGAACCTGAGGCATCACCTGCATGTTTGGATGTGCTAGAATGAGTTGCTTATTCCTTTTTGCTTAGGCCAGCAGCTGGTAAAGGTCCTTGGGTGAGATATGTGAAACCTCAGCAGTTCTTTGAAAAGGTCTATATGGTTCAGTCAGCTGGTTCAGATGGCAGTGACAACCAACATTCACTTATCACTGGCATACATTTTTCTTTGCTGGATGTATAACACTGAGCTGAGCAAGAATGAACACATCAGGGAGAGCTGTCTGTCTGATTAGAGACTAACTCCACTATACTGTAAACCATTCCAGTGCCTTCCTTCTTTTCTTTTCTTTTCTTTTCTTTTCTTTTCTTTTCTTTTCTTTTCTTTTCTTTTCTTTTCTTTTCTTTTCTTTTCTTTTCTTTCTTTTCAAAGATGCCTGGTTTCTTCTCTAATGCTGCAGCAGATCATTATCTCTTGCTATGTCATATTGACCTGGTTTTGTTCTATACATGTCTATTCTGGTAAACTGGCAAATCCAGCAAGTTCTGTGCTGTACATTTGATTTTACTCTTTCTTGAAGTCTTCTGTGACTAGTAGCAGGTTGCCTAGATAAACAAATCATTCCTTTCTTTGTATGGCATTTTTTTCTTGACCATTTTTTCTTGGGTTTCAAGGGTACTTGTTTTGGTTTAAATGCTTCATAAGTCACTTCATCTTGCGTAGTTTGTTTGGATCTTAAATTGATATGAATGTTATTGGTCTGTTTAAAAGACAAAAAGAACAGAGGTTTGCAATATCCTGGGATTTTCTCTCTGTCTGGCAAATTTCATGTTCATTTTATATTTGCCATTTGAGGAGGAAAATGTTACTTTTGAGAATACAGTAAGACACAAAACACAGTATCAAGGTCCCTTGGATTTGGTTGATACGTCCCTCTGCCAGACTTCCCTGCTGCTCCTTCCATTCTTTAGTTGTCACATCTACTTTGGCATTAATGTCACCCATCACAAAGTGTAAGTTGTGTTTTGGTATTCTGTCAATCACACTTTTGAGACAATTGTAGAATTTGTCCTAGTCACTGTGTTCTTCTGTCAGAAAACATCCCTGCATGATTGACATCTTTAGGAACTTGGTTTGGAATCTGGCATATATGATGTGCTGGCTGATAGCTCCCCAACCAAAACGTGATTTTTTCACAAAATCTGTCATGGCGAATATCCAGTTTGCATTTTCTTTGTCACACAGATGGTTCAGCTTTCAGTAGGTTCAGAGATGAGTTTTTATCTTTAGCAAGGATCATGAATGGAGTAAAGCTGAGAACATCAATACCCCTTACAAGGGCTTATAAGCACATGGATGGAGAGGTACAGGAACATTTCGCTGAAAATCATCAGGACAAACCACAATTCCTACATGTTTACCTTGTTCCAGAAGTTCCTAGTCCCATGAGCAGAAGTAGACAATCATACAGGAATTCTATTAATTATCTGGTGAGATTATTCAGGGGGGTGTGAATATTTCCTTGCTTTCTGAGCGACTGCGCTCCTGCAAAGCTCTCAGAAATGGTACAAGCTCCTCATCTAGCACTACTACTCTTAGAAATACAAACTGCCAAAACAAAGAAATAATGCAAGAATCATATAGACCCTGAAAATATTGGCATGGTATGGAAATAATATGGATTTGTCTTAGGAAAATGTGACTGATTGCACTGTAAATAATAATAATTTGAGAGACATGACTCAATATGCAGGAAAAACATAGAAAGTGGAAAAGTACCCCAAACCATGGAGTGGAAGGTGTAGTGATGAACACTTTGTTGCTATAGTGATGGGATAATACTGAATACTACTTTGGACTGTCTACTCAAAGGCATCCTTTTTCCAAAAGAACTTCTGTGAATCCTTCTGGAAAAGTCGATTCTGGCCATCACTTAGCAAAAAAGAGGCTGCCAATCTGAAGGGAATTTGGAAGAATGACAAAGCTGATTAAAAGATTGATTAAAAGCTGATTGAGGAATAAACATAAATATATAAACTACTGCTGGATTAAGCCATGACCAAGGTGATACGCAGAGTGCAGGAAAATCAGGGAATGACATAACATTCACACACCCACTGATTTGGATATAGATATCCAAGTGTTTCTTGTGGTTACTGTTCATTTTGTAATTAACACTGTAAATAAAACACTTAAAATGCCTATTGCAAGGAAAATCCTCACTTTTATTAGGCTGTGAAAGAGAAAATTATAAAGACACTTAAAAGTCAAAAGTCTCTAGCACTGGCAAAAGCATAGAGTGGATAATCTCACAGTTGCAGGGAAACAGATTGGATGATCTTTGTTCTCTTTCCTTTCCCTTGTTTCAGATTCTGGTACCAATGTGTATTTAGTATTAGACTGATTAGTTTTCTCTTCTCATTGTGGTAATCTTTCACCTGCTTTGCTTTCAGAATAGGAACTCATGTAACATATTCATTATCAATGTAATATCCAGCTAATCTTCTTATACCTTAGACTTTTTCTTCATATTATAAAATAATGTATTTAAAACTGTAAAAAAAGTATTATTTGGAAGGCGACAGCTGAAATAAATTATCCATCTTCTTATTTTATGTTAGCTGTGAAATATTTGTGGCTTTCCTTAGTTATATACTTTATACTTTTAAAATAAATAACACTCAAAGAACCCCAAGATAAGCTGCTTGTCTAAAAAGATAGACTAGTTTATTTCAGAAGATCTGGAAAACACATAAATATAATGTCCATTATAGTCTCTTCAGCTGGCAAGAACAAAAATGATACAGTCTTGCATTATTTTTGTCAATATTAATATAATTGACTAGGGGACAGGGTAATCTAACAGCAACAGCTTTGTTAGATGTACAGTGAAGCCAAAAAACTGGAGTAGTTAGTTAATATCCTCAGCCTAACCTTCACATAATCGCATTACCTCCAGAACCTCTGTCACTCCTGACAGATGTCCAGAGAGAATTTGGTTGTGAGAGGATGAACAAGAGGATGAGTGAGACTCTGGTCTGCAGCTCATCAGAGCCACACATGGCTCCCAGTAATGCCTCAGACATCTTCCATGGACAGGGGGATATTGCACTGCCAGTGGTTTATATCTCTTGCCTCTGAATGGTTCATAATAATTCTGCCTTTTCCCCATCCTGAAACACCATCTTTCTACTTTTTCTGAGCAAAAGCTGTGTTCATAAATGCACCCAAAACACCTGCCAACAGCTGGATCAAATCCACTGGCTGGCAATTACCATGTTTTGTTGGGAACAGAGCAGCACTGGCTCAGTCTGCCAGCACTGTGATGTGCCTGCCAGCAGCCAGTGTCGTGGGAAGGTGTGAAAGCATCACAGCCACCACCTCTCCTGCCCCACAATTTAGCAGGTACCCTGTGGTTTCTGAACTGAGAAGCCTTATGCTTTCTCTGAAAAATATATATTGTCCTAATGTAATGTTTTTGTGTCACTGTAGCTGGGAAACAGTACAGCTAAAAGGAGAGCAACAAATGTATGCTCTGCAGTTTGCATCGTTCCCCTAGGTTCTGTATCTGACACCTAAAAAGGATTTCAATAGTATTAGCAAAATTTTAGAATAAAACATTTCTTTCCTCAAGCCCACCTCTTAGACATTACTTGTGGTGACCTGTAATACCTTGTTTCACATCTATTTTGGCAAACACTAATGCTGATATTTGTTTGGCTTGCTGTATTTCATTTTAAATGAAAATGTGCCAAGTCCTGCAGCCTGAGTTCACTATGAGGTGAGGGGCAGAAATACCCCTTTTCTGATTATCTGCCAAGACAACTTCAATCAGTCATGATTCATATCTTCAGATTCACTCTCCAGACTCTATCTAACCAATATGCTGATGCTCATTTAAATTAGGCAGCTAAACTTCCTACTTTTCAGGTCCTTCTGACATCATGTTAGGAGGGAAGAGAGAGCATGTTGGAGTAAAGCTCCCATTAATAAACAAAATAAGTTTTATAACTGCTTGAATGAAATATAGTAGTATTTTGAGCCTTATTCATAATTGCTTTACTGGTTTTATATGATCTTAAGATTAGATATTGGAACAAGGCCTGGGATACAAATATTTCTAATATGTTATATTAATTGGGTTCTGCATTGTGTATCAAAAATAAAATAACTGTGGTTAGAAGGATTTTTGCATTGCTAGGGATGCCATTATATGTGTAAACTACATGCAAAATGTTTTTTATTGCTGTTTCCAAATTGACTTTAGGTGAAAGCACAGCTGGGTGCGGAGGAAGCAGGCATTTAAATATTCAGCTCCCACTTTTTGAAAATTGCACTGCAATTTGGAAAGTGCATTCTCTCTTGGGAAAATTAGGCCTTAAAGTCCTGCTGCAGATGACTGACAGTGCCAGCTCTCCATCAGTCCCTCCATTCCTGTGATCACTGGTTAATTCCCCATTTAGATGGCATGACTAAATTTCATATTGTCTGCTCACACAGTGAGGAAATGTACTGTTTGCACTGTCTTTGTAGAGATATTAAGCAGAAAAAAAGTCATTTGCATTAAGGACCTTTTTTCCCAAGATCACACTTGTGCTCACTGATGTCAGTAGCAGTAGCCAAAGGACCAAGTTATAAAAAACTCTTGGGTCTTGCAAAAGAGAGCAGAGCATGACACTGGAATTTGGTCTCTTTTAAGAGAGATAATGGCTTCCTCAGCTATTGTCTTGTAATGGACCCGAGTTAATTAACACCTGTTTGTAATTACAGAATACAGTTACCTGAGTTTAGTGATCAGCTATGGCTAGAATTCCACTGAAGAAGCAGTTCTCATTACCATTGCTCCTGGCTGGACATGTGTGTACCTGTGTTCCCCTCTTGGTGCAAGGTGCACACAGCTGCCCGTGAAAACATGACATATTAAAATTACCTAGGAAGAAAGTTCAGAGAAGTTTTGTGATCCCCTCCATGTCATGGCTACAAAAAGCCACCTGTGAGGGTAACAAGGGAGGGTCCATGACCATACAGCTAGATTTGGAAGAAAGTGCAGCTCCCTCTTCTAGTGGAGCCTTGGATTTAAACTGTCTTCATCTGACCATGAAGCCTTTCATGGTGCAATTTGATACCATGGTGACCATGGTGACAATGATCTAATGGTAGAAAGGATGGTACTGTACCAATTTCCCTTCCATCCACTTCCAAGAGTCCTGATCCATTGAATGATGACCATGTGGTGGCCAAGATCTGTTTGATGAACTACTGGAAAACTAATCAGCCATTCATGGTTGGACCAAAGCATAGCTGCACAGCCCTGGAAGAGTCATGGGATGGGAAAAAGTTGCAACTGGCCTGGTCAGCAGTAGCTGCATTTGAAATAGATTTGCACAAAGTTGAATCAAAACCTTGAAAAGCAAAGGTGGGTTCAACTTGTTTCTGCAGAGGGTGACATGTACCCCAAAATGTTTTAGAGATTCACTACATCCCCCTCTTCACAGTTCAGTGCATTTCTTGTCTCAAGGTAGTATCTTTAGTTTAAGGACTGTTAGGTTCCTTTTCCTTATCTGCCCAGCAGGGTTTTGTGCTGGATAGTGTTCATGGAGACACTTACTTGAATTTTAGATGTATTCGATCTAAAACTTTAGAATACTCTAAAACTTTAGAGTTTTAGATGTACTTGATTCCCCAAGATGCCAAATTGTATTTATATGCACTTTAAGGCCATTTTAAGCTTGCTGGAGTGTTGCTTGTGAGGCCCAGCAGAAAACAGATATACTCATTTCCCAGCTGTGTTTCTCTATAGATGTCCAGATACATTTTGGTTCTTTACTCCTTTTTTTTATTTCATGTAGAGTTCAGTGGCACTTGGGGACCCTCATGTGTCTCTTGCTCTCTGTTAAAGGGGAGTAATAATTTTTTTTAAGGGAATCTGTATGAGGATCCATATCAATAATTATTTCTAAAATTTGCAAAGGTGAAAAAGTTCAGCTGAAGAGGGCTTCTTTATTGACAGAGATAGAAAGCAGAGAGCACCAAAGTCTCAGTAAATAAATGCCTGGTAATTGACTTTCAGGAAAAAAAGTCAGCCTTTTAATAAGTTGTATCATTAGCAATGCAAAACCAGTCCTCGATGTTATTGTTACAGAGATTTTTTTTGCTTGCTTTTCCCTTCCTGTTTCCTAGTTCTAATTCAATCTTTATTATTTTGGAAGATTTTGCCAACAGAAAAAGCCTCCATACATCAAAGTGGGTAGTGAGTGGCTGGGATGAGGTTCTGTCAAGGGAGAGAATGGGATACTCAGCATTAGGGGGAAGTACTGTGTACTTAGAGATGAACAGTTTTATTTTAATCTTTTCATCTACTTTAGCTCCTTTTTGTTTCAGCTGCCATAAACACTTGCTGTGGAGCCAATGTTCGGTACTAAAAAGATTTTTTTATGTGTGTTCCTCTCATTTCTGTTGAAACATGACACTCAAATTGGAGATAGGAGCAGAGATCAACAAACCCTGTCAGCTCTTGTCAACCCAGGTGTGACAGTGTGATCTTCTTAAATTGCTTCTAATCTGCCAAAGATCTCTTTATCTGCAGTCTCCATCATGCTGTTTGCTCACATTTGGTTAACACTTTAAATTTCCCTTTTGGAGGTGTCACTGTTTGCCATTTAGCAACTAAGAAGAACTGTGAGAGCAGCTTAAAGCACATGGATTTGGGAAGCTAGAAAAGCTGATTAGCTATTCAGGGAGAATAATCTTATTGAAAGTAGTAAGAGCTGTATAAAGAATGCTTTTCCCTTTCCTTGTAACAATCTTCTAATTATGTTGTCAAGCTTGCTGTCGTATTCTCCCCCTGTGCCATTAAGAAACCGTTTTCTAAGTTAAGAAAGAGATTTCCAGATTGTGATGATGTTTGCTGGAATTTTTTATTATTATTGTTTAAAGAATCTGTGTGTATTAAGCCAAAAATTAAAAAACTATTCATGTGCAGCATAATTGTTATGAGGCACTCAAGGCTGCGGTGGTGGCAAGAGAGGCAAGGGGGTGCTCAGCAGGTGGGGGTTATTCTTCCAAATGCCAGGGGATTTCACCTCTCTGACTGGGATCTGAGTCTAGGAGGAACCTTTGTGACTAAAATATGATCACAGATCAATAGATGCTCAAGGGGTCAGAAGCAAGGCCAAGATATCTGCAGCTGCAGATTTCCAAACAAACCCCAATATTTCTTGGTAGTGGATGAACAAGTCCAATTTTGTCCACTCCTTTATTTTTCCTGTTGTTTATATTTTGATGAAAATAATAGGAGCCAAACTTTTAAGTATTTCCTTCAAATTGGATGTCTGGTAATTCAATGGCTCAGTATGGATCCATTCACTGATATCAGCATGTTGGTGGATATACAATGTCATATAATTAAAATAAAGTATATTAGTTGCCAACCAAACCCAGACCTGCTCAACTGTCTTCCTGTTTCTGATTAATGGCGTAAACACCACCTATCCTGTGGCTTTGACTTTAATATATTCCTATTAAAAATTAAGTCATTTGACCAAACACAATATCAGAAGTATTCATTAATTTGCTTTTGCTGCTGAGTCTCCAAGTGACAGTTGAAGTTCATATTAATAGCTGGTAGGATTAGGTGTATCGCATTGCTAAAACCATACCACAGCTGAGGAAAAATCTGCAGAATAACTATCTTTATCAAAATGACTAACCATGGTGTCAGTCCTGACACAATGCATTGTGTTTTGTTATTGAGACCCAGTGACTTATTTCTCCCTCACAGTTAATGACTAAAGGTGTGTATAAGGTGTTACTGAGCAAACACAGTGCACTTTGTAAGTTATTTCTTTAAAAGTATAATTACATGCCATCATATATTTCAATTTTCTGGATATTTCCCAGAGTCAAATTTCTTCTTCTCCCATTTGCCATTGTGTGACTCCACTTTAGTCAGCAAAATTACTTTTTATTTCAACAGCAAGCAAAAAGAATTTGGCTACAAAATTTTCCATATGCAAAATACTTGCTACCTGAGTGAAGATAGTTCTGCTTGACTAGTGCAACTCACCGAAATCTAAAAATTTTTCTTTATAACAAAGTAACAGTCACTTTAGAAGTGATTTTTTTTAAAAAATCTCCTTATGTTTTTTACCATGTGGCGCACATATCCATTATCTTACTTAGATATACAACTGGCCAACTGAAAATTGTTTATCACTTTCTCATAACATAAATAAATCTTTTACACACACACACACACACACACACACACACGAGGGATACATACATATATACATATATACATACAACAAATTCTCCTGAAGACTACCAAATATGCTGACAGAAATTATGAACATTTCTAACAGAAACTTATTTTATTTGAATTTCAATTAAAAGTTAGGGAAATATTTATGTACAATGTTTTTAGTTGACAGATCTGCAGTTTCAGATGAAACCAGAGTGTTTTCCAAAATTAGTAAGAAATCACTTCAAACAGACATATGCTATGTAGTGTGTTAGCGAGGACAATATGTTCTAGTCTGTGAACAAATCCTCACCATGCTGAATTTTGTAGGAGAGCTAATACTACTACCTAACACAGAATTTGCCTCTATGAATGGAAAGCCAGATGTGCCTCAAGGATTTGACAAGTGGGAAGAAGTTGATATATATTTCGTATATACAGAGGCATATTTTTTTAGTGAGTAGAGCAAAACTTTGCTCTCATAAAGTATGCATCTACAGTGAGAAACTATTTCTCCTATGTGAGTTTTTCCTCTTTTTTGGTCTTCTCAGACTCTATAATCCCAATGAAAACCCTGTAAAAATGATTGCTGTTCCCAGACCCAATGTCATTTCAGAGAGTATGAATGATATGTAGGTTTTTTGGTCAATGTTAGATTTGACCAGACCCTCAATAGGCCAACTCTGCCCCATGCTGTTCCAGCATGGGACCTCCACACCTATGGGGCCCATCTTTTCTCTTCAGGGAAAGTTTCATCAGACACAGCAAGTTTATGAGCTGTACCTAGCCTGGCATCCTCCCCTGTCAATCACACGGGATTGACAACCATTTCCTGATCTTCCTTTCAATGGTGAAAACCAGTATTCTTTCCAGAAAAAGAATGTCCATTTTTTTACTTCCCATATGAAGGTCTAACATGAGGAACTATGTCAGATTCTGAACTGCTGTTTAAACCTCAGGAAATTCAGCGAAAGGAATGTGCCCCAATCTGACTGCAAGAGATAGCTGAAGGGTGCATAAAGTGGGAATACTGCAGATTGCCTGTGCAAATTTTCACAGGGTCTTTTGGCCATACTCCCTGCTGCTGTGTTTGGGAACAGGAGCAGCAGCAGTGTAACAGGTGTATGTCAGCCTGCGCACAATTTGGCACTGGAGGGCATGGGAAGCATCTTTCAGGCTGATAGATGCATTGGCTACCTTCCAGTCAGGGTAAGAGAAATAATTGTGTTCTTTCTTGGAGCTGAAACAGAGATACCGCATTTGGTGCTCATTCTTTTTCAAAACTTTTATGCACTAAACAGGCTGCCACACAAAGGTGTAGTATCCTCTTCCTACTTCACATTTAATTTTTTTCTCTGCCTCCCTCCTCAGTACCACTACTGAGAACTCTTCCTGCAGAGGATGGTACAAGCTTGTTCTGGTCATTCTAATATTCTGATAATTCACAAGCTGTATCATTCTTGACCCAGAGTATATAATTAATTCTGATTATTCACAGTTTATGAATGCCTCCAATGAATCATAACTTTTATACACAACCTCAGTTTTTCACAATTATTGCTATCTCAGTCCCCAAGATATAGGAGGATGCAGTCTCTGATTTGAAGAGCTTACTTTCTAATTTGACCCAAGACACAGGTGAGCATAAATGAGGAAAGAAGGAGAGGAAGAAAGAAAGAAAGAAAGAATAGTGGGTTCCTATTCATTACACAGGTTAGTAATGTCACAGCTTGATGATTCTGAATAATTTTCAAGTATCCCTTTTATAAATCAATAAATAATGATTGCTGTCATTACAGAGCTGTTTAACCACTATTTTTGGCTGATTCTTTTAAGTATCACTTTCAGAAGTGGCTTATGAAGAGCAAAAGAGTAGGGTAGAGAAGAAAAACAGAACTGTTTCCATGTGCGTGGAATAACACAGATAAATAGTGTAGAGGAGTGTCTTGCTAAGAAGTTGTCCCTGAACTATTTGCCTCAGTTTTCCTGGCAGAACAAAGAATAACTTAATAGTCTGAAATGACAGAAGACAGCAACGGGAGAACTGAACAAAGGCTAGATGGTTACAGAAAAAGGGACATTATGCATTTTTTGCTGCACTTAAACCCTGCACATGTGAATGAAATCAAGGTAAAATGCCAGAAGGAGGAAGACTAGATAGCAGAAAGGATTTGGTTAACCACATACCAGATTACTGCTAAAGGTTGAGCTGAGAGCTTAGAACAATTGTTGTCTGTAGATATATGCTTGTGGACAAGGTTATTATCAACCTTAACTGTAAGGAAAATTAATTTCAACTGAATTCTTGTCATCCAGAAGCCAACTGTCCAGTCCATACTCCAGAGACAAGCAGCAGCACCTCCAGAGCAATATTTACATGTTCTTGCAAGAAGGTGGTGGCCATCAAGAACAGAACTGAACCATGCACCAACAGAATCCTCTGGTTCTGCAGGATAAACTACTTAAACGTGCAAGTGATTGCTCTCATTCTTATAAGGGCCATTTTCTTTCCATGACAAGCAAGCAAGTGTAAGGAAGTGTGCTGTGTTTTAGATTTTAGGGTTTGGGTTTTTCGGTTTTTTTAACACTATGACACTATGTAGAGTCCATCCAAGTGGTACTTATTTTAGACACAGCTGCAAAAAAAATCTCACCCCACTTCTCATGGTTAAAAAGAGAAAATGTCAATTGAAAAAAATCTAAGATCAGTAACTGCAGGTTGTCTTGACATAAAATGTCTTGTCAAATAATTCACAAGAAAACTGTGACTGCAGTTAGACAGATACTTCATTGTTAATATTCCATTACAAACTAACTTCAGAAGAGGCCCCAGGAGGCACCACAGCTGCTTCCACAAAAAAAACCAAAACAAAACAAAAAAAAACCAAAAAAAAAAAACCCACAAAACATGCCAAAACCCAAAACCAAAAAACCCAAAACAAACAAAACCAAAACCAAACTGGAAATTAGAAGTTTTCTCATTGAAGGCCCAACCAATGCCTTCCTAAAGGTTACATCACTGTACATCACTGTGAGAAATCAGCAGAACATCTCCTGCTTAGCTGCTTGTTCCCATTGACCTGTTGTGCCCTGCGATTCTCCAGGTGTTCAGTGCAACAACCACTGCCATTAACCTGGGTGCAGCTTCCTGTTCTGCAGGGTTATTGAGAAATGGTAAATGTTAGCAGAGATTAGAGGAGGAGTAAGGAAAGGGAGAGGTAGCCTTCACAATGTCCAATAGGCTGCTGGGCTGGTCTCACCAAATGAGTGTGACTTCAGCTGAAGTCCAGATGGAAATGTCAGAGGATGGGAAAGTTTCTTTTCTTGTTCTTGGCAAGGAAAGTTGTAGGGCATTGCAGGGAGGTAAGGAACCAAACTGGAGCTTAATCTTTGTTCCTAACATGAACCAAAATAATTTCAAGTTCACAGGACTCCAGCATAGCTAACCAAGGAGATGGGGGTAGCGTGGCCTTTCCCAGACAGAGTGTGCTACCTTGGAGCAGTATTTTCCTGATGATTGCTTCTAATTTTTGCCTAGAAGAACAATGAAATACTTCAGCCTGAGCATCTCCCCCTACCGAGGTTTTCTTTGCAGAATATCCACTCCTCCTTTGCTTCCTGCTGTGCCTCATCTATTTGGCTGGATCAGTGTGTAACTACATGTCAAAGTTCCAGCCCTGATACTAGACGGCAAATGAATCCAAGCGGGTGTTGAACTCAGCAGAGCAGATGGAATGTGCTCTGAGAGGCTATAGTCAGAAAAGCATAAAAATCACTCACTGCAGAGGTCTTCATATAGTGAAAGTTCACTGTTTAGGAGCATAGATTTCTATTCTATCAGGAATATAGTGTTATTAATATGAAATACATGAATGAGCTGTAAATAAATAATTACCAGTTTACATGAAGGTCATGTATTTTCTAGTTGATAGAAAAAAAAGAAAAACAACCATCTTAATTTTTCTTAACTTTCTAGTTCCACTGTTCCAAACTAGATCTATAAACCCAAGTCTTCCTGCCTTCTTATCAATCCTTTCACCACCATTGTTTGGCTCTAGGATAGAAGAAACTCCAGATTCAGAGTATTGTAGATGTAGATGAGATGCAGTCTAGAATCTAGGCCACCTAAAAAAATGACAAGTGCATTGTTCACCCAAAGCATTGTCTAGGCTCTTTTGACTGTACACCCTATGTACAACAAGAGCTTAAACACCTTCCTCCCATGAAGGCTTTTGCATGGCAGACACCCACAGGAGGTGCCTGACTGTAACATTAGTGAACATTACTCATGAATTTCAAAAATAGTCTCCAGCTTTTCTTGTAGCACAGCTGCTGCAGGTAATTGATCTGCTTAGGTGAGGTGGAGAATATTTCCTCCAAGCTGTTTCTCTTATTGCTTCTTGATATCATGACATGAACTGGAGAAAGCAGTTATGCCTATTTCAACTTCATGAAAAATAAGCCTTCATGCTTTGGTGTTGGTCAGGCTTTCTCATAGAAGTAGAATCAAGTTTGTAAACATGAACCAAATCAAAACTGACTCACATTTCAAAGGAACAGCACATACCTCTTCAAGGATTTTCTTCATCTCCAGTCAAATTTTGCTACCCAGCCACAAGGCAGGTGTGTGTACAGCAGGAAAGGTTTTAGGGGCTGGACTTCCTTACTAAGTGGAGCGTTGAACATTATAGAAGCACTGAAAGAAGGAAGAGAGAGCAGTAAAATTTGAATTAAGTTGATGTATCCAAAATGTCTTCTAATTGCATCCTTGTACCAAACGAAAATGTTCATGACTTTCTAATTGCACAACAAGTGTGCCTGGTGTTTATGTTTATGTACTAGTTTGTCATCTCTCTTCACTAAGCAAATCCCAAGATAATTAGATGACAGGATGCATGTGAAGTATCTACACAGTGTTGTCCAGAGTCATATCAATCTGTGAACTGAATTTCTCTTTGGAATGTGCTCTTGGTAATTGTATTCAGAAATGCGTTTTACTCTTGATCCTCAGTGTCTCTGGTTTGCTGTTCTTCCCTTGCTTCTTTGCATAAGGACCTGGCATTACCATGGTTGGAGAGCCACAAGTATTTGCTTTCTTCTTTTAGAAATGGAAGAAGTAGAGTCTGCATAATGTATTTTCAAGTATACTGTTTAGAAGTCAGTTCAGGGTAAATGATCTACAACAACACTTAAAGGACAGTGATAATGAGAATGAAATAATATTGTTTTTGCTCTCTCACTCCCCATCATTTCTATAATCCATTAGTTAAAACTAAATTATATCCTTGTTCAAAGTGATGTCTGTTAAGAAGAGTTTTCTTTCTTAGATATTTTTCACAGGCCAAAGGGCCTGTGGAAGAGGAGAGGAGCCCACAAACTCCACACCAAAGTGAATGGCTCTTTTCCCAGGAGGAATGGGAACCCCTGGTGCTGAGACTAAATAGCATCCTAGATTCCTATAGAAAAGATGGAATCATGGTGGGAAAGGCAGAAGAGGGGTATGAGTGGCAGACCTTGCTTTGGATAAGGACAAAGCAATCAGGGAGACTTTTTTTTTTTAATTGGTGGCTCAGTTTCTGTGACTAATTCAGCCTAAGGAGATGATTCCTAATCTAAGGCCTAGGCACAGTGAAAACGCTTAACTGCTAAATGTCTGTCAAGACCCACAGCAAGAAAACCCAACAGCCATCCAGGGAGTGTGCACAAGAAGGGGCTCTCTCCTTATAGCTGAAGAGCTGGTTACAGGCAATAGCAGAATCTGGCAGACAATGGTGCCACTTCATCTCAGATATCATGAAGATGTCTCAGATTTATAGGCCTGGTTTTAAAGAAATGGTAGGAAAGCACATGGGTCTGCAGCTGATGTCAGTGAGCCCTACCTGAACCAGATTGTCTCCAAATTTAACACTCTCCCTGTCCCCCAAAAAAGAAAAAGTCTTTTTGAATTTTATTCCCTCATTCAAAAATCTATAGACTGAGAGCAGAAAGATATGCTGCAGTATTTGGCTGGATTGCCTCTTCATACAGGACATGGTATCTATCCTAGAAATAGGAACACAACCTATCTTGCACAAAGAGATCATTTTAAACACTCCAGAGACTAACAAGGTTGCTACCTGCTCTGGTAAGAAGCTCCAGCATTTATTTACCTTTACTTCTAGGGATTCTATTTTTTCCAGTTTAACTTTGTATTCCAGCTTTTGTTGTACATTTGCCTGAAAGAGTGAATAGCTTCTACCTACAGAATATCTTTTCCATGTCTGATAATTTAAAGAGAGTGATCAAGTTGCATATCAACCCTTTTGCTTAAAAAAAAAAAGAGTGGATACACTTTCCCAAGAATGACACTACGTGGATTTTTTTTTTCCATCTCTGAAATATTTCTGTGCTTCCATTTTTTAGCTTTTTGGAGTGCCATCCACCCCCAGCCCCCTTTTCTGAAACATGTATACCAAAGCTGGACACGAGGATTTAATACAAGTCTCATCAATGAAGAAAAAAACCCAGTTCTTGGGTTTTAGTTCACATTTCTGATTAGTGAGGGCTACATTGGTCACAGGATCACAAATAAAACTCAGGATTAGGCAGTTCTTGAAGGCAACACTAATCTCCTCAGAATTTTACAAGACAGGTTTCCACAATATAAACAGAAGTTGTTCATATAGCAATATTAATTACTAGATTTCCAAAGGCTGTTTGTTTCTGAATGAGCCCATGCCACATAAAGCCCATAGCAGTAGATTACACCTTACTCCACCTTCTGATAATGTACTAAAAACATTGTTTGACTTTATCTAAAATGGCAGCAACCAAATTCAGGTTCTAATGGTGCTGCAACAGTTAAATAAGGACATGGGTATGTGAGAGACAATACAGAGTAGAGGAACCAGCCCTGCAAGACATTCTTTTTTTTTTTTTTAATGTACCTGGAAGTATTTGTGATTCTGAGTGAAACAGAAAGTCACAAATAGAGAAGTTTGAGAGCTACTTACCTATGTAAATTATTAAAATAATTTGATGCAGTGAGACCAAGGACCATTCCCTAGAAGCTCTGGCAGTAATGCTCACTGATGCCTTCCTATTAGCAATTGCATTTTAAGACCTGTCACTGAACCAATTTTTAATCCACCCAGCTTGCACCTGTAACCTAAGATTTTTAATCATGCAGTACTCTGTCAAATGCCTTGGAGAAATCCATGTAAACTATGTCAGCACAGTTGCCTTTATCAAGCAGACCAGTAATCTTGTCAAAAAAAGCTATCAGTTTTTTTGACAAGACCTACTTTTCATGATACCATACTGACTGGCATTAATTAGATTTTTAATCTCTAGGTCCATGTTCACAGAATCACAAATTAACTTTTCATGAAACAAGTGAATTTACCCTGCTATCCCAGGAAACAGACCAGACTCCTCTAAATAACCAGATTTCATTGCAGGTCTCATTCTTTTGGGGCTCCCCAAATTTTAAGATGTTTGCTTTAGGTACCTGCAGTTAGACAATTCTTCTGGTATCTTCTCTAAGTCTTTTTCAAGACTTGTGTGTGAGTTTCTATGAAAATGTCACCAACACATAGAAGAATTTGAAAACAAAAAAAATCTGGCTTCAATATTTTAACTAAATATTATTAATGCATCAGCATTATTCAGCTGCATCATTGGAATTACTTCTGTTCTGAAAGAAAATTAAATGCTCAAAACAATAACTCAAGGGGGAATCATTTTTCCTAAATCCCTCTGGATGTGTGTGAGTTCCTCCATTAACATCAGGTACAACTCATTACAACACATTTCCCATGACAGACCAAGAAATTAAAGAAGTGGTTACTTAAAGATGACAAAAATAAGAGAACATTTTCTGTGGTTTTCAGTGCAGCTCATCACTCATGAAGTCCCTTCTGTAATACTAATTGGTCTTTCATTAACATGGTTCAGAAAATATTTGGACCAACAGCAGAAAGTCAAGCAGAGCAGCAATGGAGAGGCAAAACCTGTGAAAATATATTTTTAAAAATGGGAGACAGTGGTGTCTTTCACTGGACGTTTTTCTGCCTTAGGCCATGAAGTACCTGAATGGTCCCTCCAGTCCTGACAGTCTGTGGCATGGCTATCAGGAACAGGGCTCTTCTGCCCAGGGTCTATCATCAGACTGGAGGTGTAAAAAGCCCTCTTTGTTTCAGCAACTCTCCTTCCAGCAAGTTTGTGGTGGGGTTTTTTTTCCTACGAATCCTTAAAAACAGACAGCCTGACATTCTCATCATCATAACATGGAGTCATTTCCATTGTTATGAGCAATGAGTTAAGGAGTGAGGTAGATACCTTTGTCACTGTAATTTGCCTCTATTTGTCAAGCAGTATTAAATGTTCACTTAAGAGTTATTTTATCATTTTTAAATTATCTTGGCATTTTTTTTATTTACTAATAGCAAGATTTTGTGTGGGCTGCATGTAGCAGCAGGCAGCAGCATAACAGGGATTCTGCACAGCTGCTAATGCCTCTTCTTCATGGAGAGTGAGTGGGAAGAGCAAGGAAATGAGTGGAGATTTGGCTTCTTTCCTTCACTGTGCCAGCTACAGTTGAATCATCACAGTAGGGAAAATGTAAAGCTGTGTAACAGCAACAGATGACTTTCCCTTGGAGCACAAGAGCAGTGTAGTACACTTTTAGGTACTTCTCCATTAAAAAAACGTTAGATGGTACAGTACCTACCACACACTGATGCTCAACTAAGCCCCAAGTGAGATGGTTCAGGCATGAGATGTCAGGCAGACACATCAGTGTGATATCCCACCTTGGCTGGGATATCCCAAACGACTGGTATTTCTCAATACCTCTATTGTGCTACACTGAAATCTTAGTGACACTCAGGCAAGGTTTAGATTTCTAAGTTCTAATCCTTCAGATGGACACTGAGCTGCTAACTGCAAATACTCCTTAATATTTGGCATGACAATTGTCTTTGATTTGTCTTCTTCTGTGTGTGTGTGTGTGTGTGTGTGTGTGTGTGTGTGTGTGTCTAGCAGGGCATCACTATGGACACCAAATACTTAAGCCCCCATATTCTACCACCGAGGCATTTCTTTCCTTCTTGAAGCTGACTCCTAAGAGGTCCATGTCAGTCAGTAAGAGCTCTTTGAAATCACCTTTTGGAGCAAGTGCTACATAAGGTAAAGGGGCAATTACATTCTATTAAATAACTTGGTAAGAAGTGCTAAGGAATATGATTTCCTCTTAAAGACTGTGCCCTGAAAAAGAGATCTGTACACCCTAGAGGATGACTTTTTGCCTAGGTGCTGGTCAGTCTCATATCATTGTCCTGAAAGAGTCCTAGGGGAACTCTGGAGTTTACTATTGGGAATTGTGTTCATGTAATAGATAGATATGGACTTTTTATAAAATAATTTTAATAGAAATACTTGAATGGAGATTAAAAGCCAAGTATATTCCCTTCTTTCCCTGCTTAGCATATAGAGTCCATGCTCTTCTCAATGCACTTGTAAAAGATCCCTTTAGATCAATCCCATGAATA
Source organism: Melozone crissalis (assembly GCF_028551555.1). Taxonomy (NCBI): domain Eukaryota; kingdom Metazoa; phylum Chordata; class Aves; order Passeriformes; family Passerellidae; genus Melozone; species Melozone crissalis. Next base: position 50,395,738 of record NW_026535791.1, on the reverse strand, counting down.
TCTTCCACCAGTGGTTTCTACACATCTCTAGGGATTTTTTTTCTTCTTCCTTTAAAGTTTCTGTCACCTTGGTTATTGCAAAAGGGCTATAATGATGTTTAAATACTTATCCTGTTAACTACATCTGCTTTCTTCTCATACTTCTCCCTCCAAGGCAGTCACTGGGCATTAAACCATGTAGCTCAAAGGAGTAGCTCACAAACTGTTAACTAAGCCTAGTGCTGTAACAAGCAAGGGATAAGAATGACCACCCCATTTCTCCAATATTTCCTGGGTTTAATTCTTACCTGTGCAATAACTTACAGAACTCTAGCAAATAAACAGCCCCCGCAGGGCACCCTGCTTTAGGATCCTCTCAGCACATACTCAATCTGAGTAATTAATCCTGTTGAATTTTATGTATATAATGTACCTTACTGAGCTGAAGCAATATTGGCTTCCTTAAAATGGCTTCAGATTTTTGTCCTGTAAATCTGATGGGATTCTTTCAGTTTTATCCGGAAATCAAAAATCTCATCATTAGCTTAATAGTTAAGGAAGAACTTAAGGTGTAGTATTCTGGAAACTGACAAATCAGAAAGGCATGGCCCTTTTTTCACCATGTTTCGGTGTCAGAAAAATTGAGCTTTTTTCCTTTCTGAACTTGACAGTTCTTTCAAAGCTCCTTCAAATTCACAAAATTATAATCAAAGCATTTTTATTTATATGTAAAATTCAATTAATCTTAAAAGAAAATACCTGGTTAGATGCATGTAAACATACTAGTTAAGCTGTTTATCTTCATTTTTTCCACTTCAGTGATTGAGACTGTGTAGAATAGACCATAAAAACTACACCAAAGAACATTTTCTCTTTTTATTGCTTGTCAAATTATTTCTGTGACACCCATAGTTAGTAGTGAAACATTGTGAAACACTGTTAGCAACAAAAAAACAGAGTGTGAGTTGCTCATTGAGTTTAGGTAATGTACCATAAAACATTGCATGAAAACACTAATTTTGTCAATATATATTAGTAGACAGAAGCAGTGTTTACCAACGAGAAGCTGAAGATGGTTTTAAACATAGTTTATTTATCTGAAGGGTTTTTTAAAGCTCTACTTAATCACTTTGTGTTGAAGAAGCAGAATCTGCAATTTGACCTATGTGTCAGTCAGTCCCTGGGAGATGTTATAGCTGAAGAATGCTGACATTTTTACAGTGAGTGACACATGCATCATATCTTTGACATTGAGCTATCAGTTAAGGCATCAGTGTGTTACACCAGCCATGTTTTGTCATTTTTATCTTTAACCCATGTTATTTTGATTAGTCTGTCTTTGTATTTGACATACATGCAACATACAGGAAATTTGTAGGTCATCACTTCGGTCCTACTGGCACTTCTGTTAGGAGTCTAAAGACAGCACCTGACATTAGCTCCCTCCTCACAGACCTGCCCTGACTCTGGGTATCTCACTGAAGATGATCCTGAGACTATTGTTACAGTGTGGCTTTAGGAGCTGTACAGATAAGAGCTAGTTTTATTTAATTTATCTGAACTGTAAAAAGAGAATCATAAAACCCAGTATTGTCAACCTTTAATAATACTACCATTGAAACCTTTCATTATCTTAATATCAGTGTATTCAAGAAGAGGTTCTTTGTCTCTGTCCTTTTTCTTAAGATGCCTGTTTCTCAGTGTTAAGTAGCAATTGTTGGTTAAGACCAGCAGAGGGGAAAGCATTATTCCCTGGAGAGCAAAACAGTTGATCTGAGCACATCATAATAAACTTTATAATGTGGCAAACATTGCAGGTCATAGATTTCTTCATTATCTTTTCTCAGTCTTTCCCTGTAAGGTTTATTTTCTGTGTAGCTTCTTATACTGCCTCTGTGGTTCTAGAGGATGAGCTCTGATGAGAACAACTTTTGTGGCACATTTCATTCTCTGTCCTGTCACCCTCCAGGGGAAGAATTGTGAATGTGGTAGATTTGGCTTTGCAAGCAGACTAGGGAAGGCCTATCAGACCCTATACACTGCAGAGAGATGTGCAATGGAGATTCAGCCTAGGAGACTTCCCCAGGCCACTTACTCAACAGCACATAAAGCATTGCCTCACCACAAAAACCCAAGGCCCTTCCAGCTAGATTCTTGCTGCCTAAGCATCAAGGCTGTTTCTCTTTGGGAAAGCCAGGGGTAAGACACCTCAGAGAGCAGGCAGTGTGAATCTGTCACTGCTCTCTTGAAATCCAGTGGCACAACAGTCATAATGACAAAGCACATCAGGAAAGCTGGCTAACAGTAGCACAGAAATAGAAACTGTAGCATAAAAAAGCAGCAGCCACAAAAGCCATGCCTTGCCACTAGAAAAGAAAGGTAATAATCTCAGGATATTCAATGTCCTATGCTACATATTGTCAGTTATTCAGACATCCCAGGAAGTGGACCACACCTCAGGAGAAAACAAAAAGTACTGATAAATCTTATCAGTTCTGTTAGGAGAAAATGTTCCTTCTGGACTATTAAAGGGGTGCCATTAATGACATGACAGATGTCCAAGGAGAGTTCTTCATGGAGTATCACGGTGGCCTAATCTATGCCAGCTCACACAGTGAGCATCCTTCAGTTCTTCTTACAGACCTCATACTGGAGAAAGACTCTGGAGGAACCTGTTCCCCTGTTACTTGTATCATGGTTTCTACACAGGTGAAACACTGGCCTGTAACCCAGATGTGAATAGGACAAAAATGTCCCACAAAGGTGTTAGTCTGGATAAGGAGGAGACTAGGACCTCCAAACATGTCATGGCAACACAAATAGTCCAGGCACAGTCCAGAACCAAATTCCATCTCTGATACCACCATCCACTCAGAGTTTGTGCTTAGGTGAGGCCTCCATCCAAAACTTCAAAGAAGGACAATTCTTCTGCTTCCCCACCACCACTAATGAAAAGCAGTCCATCCTGGAACAACTCCTTTGTGGCTTTTGTTCATGGAAAGCCAGAAGTGTAAAGATGGATATTCTTTCATCAGCGAATGAATGAAAACTAAATATTTTTTCAGCTTCCTCCAAAAAATCAAACACCTCAGGTATCTCAACACCTGAAGCCTCTCCATTTTTTATGCATTTTACAGTCACTGATATGTCATGGTTCTCATCAGAAAAGAAGTGACAACCTGATATAACAGCATTATTCCTTTAATCTAAATCAGATTAAATAAGCAAGGTTTTTAATGAGTTTTGCATATGGACAAATTATTTGTTTTCTTTGGCTTTGTAAATCACAATTATTCATTCATTCTCAAAAGATTTTACTAACTCTGTCTTCATTATTTGAATTCCATATTAAAGGTATGGGAATGAGCCAGACCTTTTATCTTACCATAATAAACATCTTGTAATGTAAAAATGAACACAGATCAACCAAAGTGTGTGGCTGGTATTCCCTTCATGTGCTCTAACACCTGGCAAAATTATTCATTAATTCAACAGCCACATTTAAAAGCAACAGTTCAAAGGCCTGTGAATGGTAAAATAACGTGTTCAGAACTGAAGAGCTCTTCAGCAGCAGCAGTGTCAGAGTTTAGAGAAAGAATCATTTCCTGTGAGATGGAGGGCTGGGGAGAGCGAAATAGCGGTTAGGAGGGTCTCCACTCTGTAAACTTGTTTCTTCAGAGTCTGGCAAGGGCAGCAGATATTAGATGACATGCATTTGAGAGAAGAACTTTCCACATTAAAGTTTTTTTATAAAAAAACTTCCTTGGGTTATGTGATTTTTTTTTTCTCCAGTCAGGATTTAGTCACCAGGCAAAAAGTGACTCATGAAGTAAACAGAAAACACACAAAGGAAAAGGAGGATTAGGACTTTGGTGCAATACTTTCAGATATGTTAGAAGATGATTGGTATGTCATTTTGCTTCTATCAGCTGAAAAGTGTAACATGCTACTCACATAGCACTATTTATAGAGTTCTTTTGTTTGTTTGTAGCAGATGTAATGCACCCTATTCAAGAAGCTGTCCCAAACTGGGTTTGATGCACCTCAAATGTCTTCACCCTTGAGAAGCATTTTTGTCAAAGACTGATTCCTACTTCTTTTTGGAAGCTCTATATATAGATTTTAAGTATATGTTCAGTTCTTCATGGAAACCAGTGATTCCCAAGCTTTGATCTTTTGATGCTTTTACACAGGGAATTTGTATGAACTCAGGGCAGAAAGAGTTGGGCTTGTGCCATCCTTAACACAATCCCAAACATCCATAAATATCTGCAGCTTGGAAGAACCACGCTTAAACATGATTGCCCAGACTTACTCAGATAACTACACGCCCAGGACTGCCTTCTAGGGACAAAAATGTCAAATCCATCACAGAGCAGCCAGTGCAAGGCCCTATTTACACATTCATGCTGCTGCATAGACAAAGGTGCTGTTGGATTTGTAATCTACCAGCCCACAGACATCCCAAGTCTTACGATGTAGATGCACATTGAAGAATGTGGAGCATGTGATGGATGAAGAAGGTCATGTACCCATGTCCTCCAAAGACAAAGCTGTTCACGTCCAAGATTTTTGCTTTTGATGTGACCAAATGTGTTAATTTCAGGGAGCCTGCTTCTGTGCAGGAGTGCTACAGACTTGAGCTTCAGGAGCTGATATATCTTATATAACACTTTATTTCTCTCCTGTAAAATTGTATCATCATAAGAGGCCTCATGCAAGCTTACTGAAGTCCACTGACATCTTTCAATGGGAATAAAGTCTCCCCTGGACTGCAGTGGACACTGAATCAAACCATAGGTGAGGTGGTCTTTACAGGGCTCAGAAATTATTTTTCCTTTATCTCACAATTTTCTTTCCTTTGGTGATGGTATAGTTCTCATACAATAAATTACTGAAATATGGACTCTCATTTACATCTTAAGACACTATCTCCAGAGGATGAAAGCAATTATTCCATAGCACCTTTCACCTTCTTCAGTCTATGTAATTTTAAATGCCTCCATCCATTAAGTGATTTTAAATTGATCTTCTCCCTTAAATCCCCGATCTTTCCTCTCAAGGTTATTCAATTATATGTGTTGTATTGGGCAGCGTTCCATTAAAGGTTTTCATGTTTTTGATCCAGTAATAAGTGCAAGCCTTGGGTGAAGGAGAGGCAGCTGATGGTCTTCTGCTTTTATTTTGAGACCTATTTTTTCTGCTTTAAATTGTACAGACAGAAAATTCAGGTCTTTTAAAAAACCTGGGGTTTTTTACTTATTATTTGAACTGTTTTGTTTTATCCACCCTCTAAGATGCAAAGGTCAGATTCGTTTAATATAGATATCTTCTTAATAATTAAAAAATGAGGAATTAATTCAAGCCTAGATTTCCAAAATGTAGTTTTTTAATGAAAATTGTGTATTTTTAAGTAGCATAAATCAAGAGAGCTGCATCAAATGTGCTGAACTCCTGTAAATCTCCACTGGTCTCAGCAGGAACAATACTTAAGAATGAAACTTTGAAGTCACACTTCTACACACACTACTTTGAAAACACAATCCCTCATTTCAGTTTCCCACTGTACAGCAAGGAGAGACCTCTTGATATAGAAATATGTATTCTTGCTTAAAGATTTACTCTGCTTTTTAACTAAGTTAGAGAAAGATGAGCTCAATATGCTGAGATAATGCTAAGATAGTGTAAACATAAACATAATATACTGGAATAAAAATAGACACCTTGTGAACCCGATTTGCAGACAGGTTAAAAGGAAATCATATTCAGATAATACAGGAAGGAAAATTTCTGTCATTACTGTTTTCCCATGAATTTCACAAGTGGCTGATAGTAAATAGAAGCAGTTAACATTGTCCTCTCCTTGCCTTGAAATGGAACAGCAGATGATGTGGCATTTGGCACTGTGACCTGTTTCAGATGTCTGTCACACTTTAATGTGTTGAGTCTCTGTACAAAAAAACATAACAAGAAACCCAGTGTGGGAGCAGAGGTGAGAGATTGCAAGAGCTCACCTTACAACAGGTGCTGATCCAGGGATGCAACCACTGTGTCAGGCAGAGAAGCACAGCCCCATTAACACTGACATAACGAAGGAAAACGAATGCCTCTGTAGAGTGGATTGAATGTCTATACTTGTATCACTTTCCATTTGGATCACAGGTACTTTGCAAGACTGCATTGTGTTACAGGTGGCTCTCACCCATGATTTTTGCCTCATAGAGTACAGCTGAACACATCCATCCTCAACTCCAGTGGATTTTTTACTGGGTCACGTCACTGACTTCCAGTTAATTTATTCTGATTAAATGAGAGCTGCATGTGGGCCGTGGTGTGTCTAGGTTATATGTATTCAGCCATTCAATCCTCTTTAGTTTTGGGGTTTATGACTACAAATATCAAACGTGACTATAACCTTGGTCAGAGGTGAACTAGATGTTTTATACGATCATGGAATGGCCTCGGTTGGAAGGGACCTTAAATATCACCTAGTTTCAAACTCCCTGCTGTGGGCAGGGACACCCTCCACTAGACCAGTTTGCTCAAAGGCCCAGACTGGTCTTGAATGGGCCCAGATTGGTCTTGAATGGGCCCAGGGATGGGGCACCCACAGCTTCTCTGGGCAAGTTATTTCAGTATCTCACCACCCTTCCAGTGGATGCTTTAATTGCTGCAGGAAACAGACTCCTTGTTCTGCTAGTTTACATTAGGTGACATTCTATTCCTCAGGATGTCTTTGAGGATAATGCTCTAGCAAGCTTCACTGACCTCAGCTGACATGTAAGTAGTGCAAATTACCTAAAGCATATCAAAGATCCATTGAATCAGTGACAGTATCTCTCACACAAATCAAGCTTATGTTTCCCAGTAGCCAGCCATCATCCACAGCAGCGTCTACCTAATGTAATCACAGGGTCACTATATATGTGCCTGCTTCTCAAGTCATAATGGTAGCATATTTGTATAGTGTTTCCACTTTTTTTTTTCTTTTGGCCCTTACTTGCAGCTGCTGGTTAGTAGCATTTTCCTCTCATTTTGTTCCATGCAACCTCTTTGCACTGAATCCCAGATGCATGTGAAATGGCCACAAAAGAACTATCTGGGTTAAATGAGTACTAAACAGGTTTAAAATTAGTGCTTATTGTTTGGAAGCAGATGCAAGCTTCAAACAAATGCAAAACATCGATGCAAATGCAAAAAGGAGAGCAATTTGAAAATCAGATTCTAAGTACTTGATTCTATAGGTTGTTTTTTCTAGTAGTAATACCCAGAACAGTTCTGTTAATGTAATGGAAGCTCATTGAATAACTACTCTACCAGCATTTGTGTCTGCAGAGTTCATGAATCAGCAAAATAACTCAGGTTCCCTGCTATTCTCATTTTAATGAACTGTTAACTCTACAAAGCTACTCCTTTAGAAGCTAGCAAACACTGCTACATGCCTCTGTGTGTTACATTCTACAAAAATTATTGTTAGCTTACAGTTATTTTCACTGTTTTTCTTTACCTTTTGCACTATTTTTTGAGGGCTACTTGTATTTAGAATCAATCCTGAAGATCTACAGTGCTGAAGTTTAATGAGTTTTATCTGTCCATACTACATGCAAACTGATGGCAGCATAAGGGGAATGTCTGTGACAAATTTCTTCGGCCACACCACTGATAAAATTCCTTTCTTCTGAATTCTCATTCTTTATCCTGCTGTGCAACTTGAAGCAAAACCAAGAAGTCTATTTGTGGTAGCCTTTGAGGTAATGACATGGAGGGGGTTTGCTCTAGGTGTAAGGAAAACAACAAGTTCCTAGCATGGTACATGAATAACAGTGACAAAATTATGGTTTCAACTGACCAGGGCTGGAGGGGAGGCTGTTTACAGCCAGGCACAGAATGAGACTCACTCCCTAGGCAGTGGGGAAATGGCTGCTTGTCTCAGGAGAAGAAATTTGGTGCCCAGAAGATAATTTATAAATTTATTTGTCATCATCATCATCATTATCCAATTTCATTATCATACCATTTCTTGAATTTAATTTGGTTTTGGCCTTGTGAAGCCTTGAACTGGCTCTAAGAGTTGATAAGCAATGAACTCTGGAAATATCAAGGTGTGCAGGAGGCAGGAACCACCCACAGTATCACCCCTGGACATTCAAGTTCCCTCTGCACAGAACAGAGGAAATGTATAAACTTCTCCAAACAACCTTCACTGCCAGTATGGTCCAGCTGTGACTTGGTGGATATTCCTCTGTGTTGTATGCTTTCTCTATAAGGAGCAGATCCAAAACTACTTTGCATAGAAGAATAAACAGCTCTCAGGTTACAGCACACTGTCAGTTGCATTGCTCACTGGGACACCTAACAAACTAGTTAGGTTCTGCAGGACTGCTTGATCATCTATCCTGAGAGACTTTTTAAGACCTGCTCTCAGAAATTACTCAAAATTGTCACTTGGGTGAAGTGAAATGTAATGTAGAGAGAGAAATTAGCTTTCCATTAGTTTCTATGAAGTGCACCAAAAGTCTGTGATTTTGGTGTAGATACCTGACCGCTGAAATCAGAACAGGGACAACAGATAGTTTCAGAAATAGTTCTGAAAATACATTAGGTGTGATGGCATTTTGGAAAAGACTTTATTTAATGACAGCATTTAGGGAGAAATGGAGTAGAAAACCAAGTAAATGTAATGGCCATTATTCCCCAAAGTATTGTTGTCAGCAACCTTTTGTGGCTTACAGTAAACAGTAGATGCTCACTGGGATTCTTTTTCATTGCAAGCCACACTCACTTCTTCACATTAACCATGTCACTGTGCTCTCAAGTGCCTCTAATTTTACCTCTGTTGCCTGCTTATTTGGGCTCATTCAAACTGGTGGGAAATTATTACATTTTGTACAATTTTAACTGGTTGTCATTTTCTAAATATTACTTTTTTACATGCATCATCTTTTTCTCTATTGGTAAATATCAGAGGTGTGAACAGATGTGGGAGGCAGAGGATGAAGAGCATATTTTCCTTTAAAATATGTGCTTGGGACATGAATAAAATAGACATATTTGACAGGATGGCTTATGCTCATTTTAAAAGCACAGAGGCTGCTCTTACATGCCATAATAGCACTGCAGAGTGGGAGCTTTATCTTGGTCCCTGGAGCCACAAAGAGAATAAAAAGTGCAAGTTAGTGCTGACATTTGTGATTTCAGGAATGAGGAAATGTCCTTCCCCACCAGCCGGAATTATTTTTGGGTACCTTAGTGGAGCTCTCTCAATGTGCTTCTAGAAATCACCTGAACTCAATTTTCTTTTACCTCCATGGTATTTTTTGAAAGAAACACCAAAAATACATTGGCATCTTTCTCTCTATCATCATCTAACCCTTGAACTCTGCAGCAGGATTTATCTGCAGATAAATGCTGGCATGCAGCTATGATTCCTCCTCACCTATTTCTGCCTCCATCCGCAGTCCATGCTTCAGTCACTGGGCAGGCCAAAGGCTATCACACAAATACATGTTTCTCCAGACATTGAGTCATTGCTATCATTAAGGTGAGGTAAAGGCAGACGCTGATCTTAAACCTCTATCAAGAACTGTAGGACAGTCCTGGAGACACCCAGATTGTGACAGTGAGAATTAGTGCTGCTGCAACAGCACTGAGAAGAGGTACAGATCCCAAAACACAGTTTGGACTTTCTTGCAATCCACATAGTTGCACTGAAAGTATTTTTAGTACCTAACTGCTGACTATTGGTTAAAAATACCTGGTTTGTCTTATAAATAAGTTCTAATAATTTTTATAAAATTTGGGGTTTTTTCAGTTTTCATTATTTCTATAGAGATGTAAGGTTCTAGGAATCTATCCATGGATAGTTTATATGTGGATGTTGTGAAGCTCAGCGCTATCCAACTAGAAGCCACCAGAATGATTCACAAAGTACTTACCATCACAATACACACTACAAAACAAATTTCTATACTACAACTTAACCTCCTGTTTGCTGGAAAACAGAGCCCTTCTGGTGTGCATGAAATCTTAAAATTTTGGCTTTGCACTCACCACTTCTTTCAATGGGAAAAAGTGAAGGCTCACTTTTTGCTAGACTCAAATCATTCCTGCTGAAAAGAAGGTAGACTATAATACTTTATACATTGCTTCAAAGAATGGCCATCTACAAATCAATAATTCATGAGAACTTATTAGAACATGCTGTTCACAAATGTAAACAAACTGAACTGTTTCTGCTAGAGAAGAATAGCTTTGAGTCATGACTTCCAAAGCATACTGACAACAGCTTTCTAGACTGTGTGACCTCTATCAAATCCAAGGTCCACAGAGATGTTCCTCCACATTCTGAGCACCCACAGCATGGATAAATGAATATACAGCAATACTGCAGTGTTTGTCTTTTTATGAAGCATAACACAAACCCTCCCCTCTCAAGAACCTTTACTACATCACTGAGAGCTATCCCACAAAATACCTCTTCAGCCTCTACAAATATGATAGATATGTTGTATGTATTACACACAGATAGAGAGAGGAAGGGAGAGGGACCTTCTACATTTATTTCTGTGTGGATGAAAAAAACCAAATACAGAAAAAGGAAATTGGGGAAAAAAGTAAAGGAATAGTTACTCTCTGAAAATATATTGATATTATTTTAAAAGGAATCTTGCATCATAGTGAGACAAAAAAGTTCTGGTAGGAACAAAACCTACACCCATTCCTAGAGACAACAGAAAGCGAAGAAAAAGAATGGTTAACAAGCAAGCTCTTAATTCAGTGTTTTGCAGGTGTACAAATACATTTCCCATTTTGACCTAAAGATTATGATTGTCAGATTTCTGTATATTCAGATGAGTGTGTTAATTAGGTAGCATTAACTAAAAAGGAAAGAATTCTAAGAGAAGCAAATTAAAATAGTACCCATTCAGGCATTATCATGAATAAACGCGTTAAAAAAATAGAAAATTGGAACTGACTCTACTTGAATAACTGGGGAAGGTCACAGATGTGATTTTCTTCTTCCGTTTTGAGCATTGTGGTACATAAAAGCTGAAGTAAGAAATTAAAAAGAATAAGCAGCATCAAGACACCACTATTTGTCAAGACCTCTGGCATGTGCTGTGGACATGTCCAGCCATGGTAAGAGCTGTGTGTCCTTAGAGTTACACAGCAGCTGCATGTCCTGTAACAAACTACATGTCCAGGGGAAATCTGGCTTGGACCTTAAGTCTTCAGAGCATTATAAGATATCTGAACAAGGAACATGGACTTGGAATAAATACTTTCTTACATACTCACAGACCTCTTAGAAGTCTCCAGTTTCCAGTGCTGAAGAAAGGAGCAGCAAGAACAGAGCTTGCAACTGGCATTTTCTTATCAAAATAACATAAGCAAGGTATCTGTGCTTTGGAGAAGTCCTCTTGTAAGGAACTAAAATATCAGATAAAAGGATTTGGAAGGTGGCACAAGGGGAATAGAGTTGTAGAAAATACAAGAAGCAAACAGAGATATTCCAACAGAATGGAAGGCAAATAATTGTCATGAAGGAAGTGGGTGGGCACTGGCAGAGATGCCACAGAGCCTGTGGAATCTCCATCCTTGGAGATACTTACTACACTGCTAGACAAGCCCCTGAGCAACCAGTTCTAGCCACAAACAGGCCTGCTGCAAACTTCAGGCTCAGAAGGTGGCCTCCAGAAGTCACTGTCAAGCTTATTACTGAATTGCTGTTAGGATTATCTGAAATGCCAAGAGGAGGAATTTTTCACATATGTGAAATACATCTCTCCCCCATGAAGTAAAAATAAAGCAGCAATACTATATTTGCTTATACTTCTGAGGTATTCAAAACACACAAGAAGCTCATATATCCATTAATCTATCATATATCCATATACTAGCAGTATTTACCTCAGAAATATTGCAGTCTGAAGTAGAGACAAAGACAGGTGAGAAGTATTGGAAAAGAACTAGATTATGGCATAATATCCAAGCAGAGAAGATCACTCCAGATAATGAGACTATAGCATGACAGCATGGTTATTATTTGCACTGCTCATCCATGTGGAAACAATGGGACACAAAACTCAATGACAGTATACTTATAATCCCTCACAGGTCTTAAAAGGTAAACACAACTATCTGCTGTATTTACTGGCTGAAATTATCTTTCTTAAGACCCAGATATACCACAAAGTGTTTGGGAAAACTGAAGAAACATTACAAAAGCAAAAAAATACAGTGTGAGTGTTGCATGGCTTAGTATAATCAACATTTAACATTGGGCTCAGTGGTTCAGGATCCAGAACACAAAAAATTAAACTGGAATTTGCCATATTTCATAGTATACATATGATAATAAGTATAATAATATAACCATTTAAGTGAATAATCATACATTAAATGTCTTCATTTAGTTTCCTCCAGTTTCAATCACTCATCATCTCACGTGTGAACTCTCTGAAGGTGCTAATTTAATTGAAAGCATTGAAAGAGTACTTTGCTCGTTCATGTTGCAAACACAAGTTATAGGGTGCAGGTTGGATCCAAAATACTGATGGTCAAAACTGTTGCAAATCTCAAAAGTATTACATTTATGTACACACACCAGAGAAGTCCCAAAGGTGCCTTCATCCCTGTTTCAATACATATATCTGTGCAGGAAATTCAAAAGCAGCACAGAGCAGTTAGGCATCATGATTCTGCTTAAGCCCTCATGGGCTTTGCAAAAGAGAGGTCTATCTCATCCACAAGGCCCAAACCCAAATGAAATAAAAAAAAAAAAACAAACAACCTAAAACACTAATCTTGCAGTGCCAGAAAACACATGAATGTCCCCCTTTCCCCTTTTTATCTGAAGACTTTTCTGTACAGAAATCTGGCATCAGTTTTTTCCTCTGCGTGAAAAGACAAGATTACGTATCTTTTAGAGATTCAGAAAAGAGATTGCCCTCTAAAATATAAGGTATTCTTGGAAATGGGATACCTCTCTCTCCATGTCTTTTTTACTAAACAATTCAGTAATTTTGGAGTTAATAAGATTTTCTAAGGACAAACTAGATAATAACTCACTACCTTAGTAACTTAGGTATTGATACAGAAAGGAATGTGGAATCCATCTAATTTCTTAGTGAGATGAAGTTTTATATGTAAAGTGGAAATATCTCATCAGAAGATGCTGGGACACAGCAACCCTGAACTCAGAGCCTGGATCATGCCATAGTTGGAGTTGGTTCAAGGTCCTTGTCACTGGGTTTATTATTATTTGTAAGGCTGTCGAGGGATAGGAAAAGGTGGTTGTTGTAGACACTTGATTTCAGAAGAAGATTCACAACAGAGGCTTAGGGAGCCCTTCTTTGCAACACTGACCCTTCATGAGAACAGCAGGCTTTTCAGTTTCTAACTCAGACAGCTTCTTTGTCAATTGATCTTCTTTGGCAACAAGCTAGAGCCATGCCAGCGTCTGGCTAAAACAGCTCACTGTACACTGAAGGGCGCCAAAGAAATCAAATATGCAGAGGGAATAAAATCATATATTGCCAAGAGCAGTGTCAGGGACCTTTCTCCATTTTTCCATTGACTAGTTTTTTCTTGAAAATTTGTGTTCAGAAATCAGATCTGGCCCTGGTGCAGTGTGTGAGACCCTTGGCACCCTCACGCTACCTGGCTGCCCTGAGGGACAGTGCTGGGCTGAAGGGCACCTGCTGGCCCCAGCCACCAACACTGACACACACTTGTCTCCTCACAGATTTTAACACATACCTGGAGTGGAGAACACAGATGCTCTGCAAATGGAAATATTTCCTTCAAGCAGTTCTTCTCCTCATGTATGACAGTGAAAAGAAACACCAAAAGAATAATTCCAAAATGTTACCTACATGCAGGTAAATCAGGAAGCCCAGCCTATGTCTATATCTGAACACTGGCAGACCAAAGTGAATTTTTTTAAGGTTATGACATCACAGGATCATTAAAATAAAACAAAATATGAAAGTAAATGGGGTTTGCCATGAAGGGCATTTTCATAACTAATGATGCCTCATGCATTTATCCAAATATCTTTGCCTTAAACATCTTAATAGAAGTGATGCTATTCTCAACCTAATGATTCTATGGTCATGTCGTCAAGCCAGTCTTGAAATCAAGATGTGTTTCAGGTCATCCAAGCAATATTAATCACACTAAGATCCTTGAATCACTCGATGTGCTATATTTGACTTCTATATTTGTAGCAAATACAAGAACGCTGGAATGTATTAAAAGACCTAAATAGCCCATTTTCTCTACTTCAGTCACTACTCACAGGCTCTTCACTTATATATAGGAAACTAATGAAAACTGCAAAGCTCGAGGGATTGCTATTTAAATAATCATACTCTAGTGTTTGTACATACCATACCCTGATGCTGCAGTTTTGGACAGGATTGGACCATCTGCTTTGGACAGAACATTAACTCATGCTGACCTAAAGATAAACTTTACTTAGACTGAAAACTGAGATTACAATTTTTTAAAAAAACCAAATCTGTATTTTTTCAAATTTGATTCTACCTAATTTCTTGTGGTATGGTAAGAGTGAGCAGATGTAAAATCAGCAATGGTAACCAATTAAGTGTATTCTGATAGATTAACAGAAAGAACAGATAACTAAACCAAAGAGGAATTAAAAAGGACACTTTGAAAAAAAAAACCAAGTTTACATGGTAGGTTTTAAGATTGTTATTCTATGAGAGACATGTCCTTTGAAGAAAGGAATTCAAACCAAATTGAACACAATAGCACAATTAATAAGAGGTTAAAGACAGGACAGGAATTAGGAAAGCTGAGAGGGAATTTCAGAAGTAGGTATGGAAAGACACAGACATCAAATACTGTATTATCTAAATACCTGTGGAGCAGGATGGTTTTGAAAGAATCAGTGGTTTCACTGGGCCTCCTGGAAGTCAAAGGATCATTAAATAGGAAAGAAGTCATCACATCTGTCAAAAGTTCTTTTTGCTTCAAGATTGTCAGGGAAAATGTCTGTTCTCCTTATCATATAAAGAAGCACTGTTAGAAATTAAAGTGTTGGAGTTTTTATTTAAGAGCTTTTAAAACAAAGTTCTTTAATTAGTCTTGAACCACCAAAGAACTAAAACTTGACTCATGAGGACATTAGTGAGTTTAACTGCTGTCTCATCACCATTCTCAGGAAAAAGTAATCCAGACCTTAGACCCTTGCAGTTTTGATCCACAAGGTCTGCTCAGGACTCTGGGTATTATGCAAGGAAACTTCCCAGTTCTGAGCATGCTGAGGTCCTCTGTGGTTTGGTGTGTCTTTTGTAAGAAAGTTGTTCTCTGACCATCCCTCACAGATCCCTTGCTGCTTCTTCTAAATATTACGCCTTGCTTGGGCCACTCCCAGACCAGGGTTGTGGTTAGACCACCAAGGAATTGTCTCTGCTCTTCTGCTACATCAAGGGGAAGCTCTATTTTTGTACTGTCTGTTTGACTGACACTGGGATGAGCTTTCAGCCCATGAGAGAAATGTCACGAGATTTTTTTGAGACAATAGCAGTTCAGAAAAGTATGTAGACTGAGGGATGACAACTCAGTATCAGATTCATCTGCTGAACTATCTCATGGCCAATCATGGATTTTGGCCATGGAATCTGCCACATCCATTTTAGATTAGACTATGCAACTCACTAATGCACCCTGTATTTCCAGTTTATATCATTCTAACATGAATTCAAATGGGGAAAAAGCTATTCTTACAGAATAAATAAACCCTGTTTCTTGGTCTGTGTCAGTTTAGATTAAACAAGAGTTGCCACAAGATCCCTGCCATCAGTGGGAGAGGAAGGTGCTGAGTTACCCCCAGGGGGTCTGAGCCCACTGAAGGGTCAGCTCCTCCCACAGCATAATGAATGCTGGATAAAAGCTTTTTTATTTTTGTTGACCTGCACTCCGGTGCAGTTACCTTCCTCCTGGTTTGTAAGAGGTGATGGTTGCAGGTTTACTACTCTTCTGTCTGACAGAGGAAGGGAGCATTCAGTGTTTGTTCTTTGGAGGCTGGTCATTTAGCCAATCTTTCTAAGGATGCCTTTCTAACCTCGGCAGCAGAGTTTCCCTGTCAGTGCAAGTATTTCATCTCTCCATCTTCTTCATTAAATAAGGAGCCTGTGGTTGCTTCATCAGTGAACTGGACATAACAGTTGTCTGCCCACAGCGTGAACTGTTTCTTGGCTGGAAATTTATGTAAAACTAGTGTCCTATTTTTTCAGCATGAAGTATGTTTTACCAGTTTAAGATGCTGGAATACTTTCAGGAGTTGTGACGTCATGTCATATTTCTCATTTTAGTGAAATTTCCAGTATTGAAATTAAATTAATCACAGAACAAGACTGTGAAGCAAATTGATACTGATGCATATCCATGTGTTACATGAGACTGTGTTACAGAAATAAACATTAGTGAATGTCCATTGTGGGAAATAGATTTGTAGAGAGTTGTCTACAAAAGGGTATTGTCCGACAGTTCAGATTATGTAAAAAACAAACAAAAAAATCACTCTCCAGTCTGAAAAACTCAAGCATCCTACAAGAATGCTCAACAGTGAAAGATGACAATGGTTTGGTTTGTTTCATCTACCTTCCCTCCACCCAAATTTGCACTTACATGCAGGGATAAGTTTCTTATGTTTTTATCACTGATGCTGCTTCTGTCTACTCTCTGCTGATAAAATTTTTGTTAGTTATGGACATCCTTATTTCCTCATATCAACAGGCAGTATTATGAGGCAACCTACAAATTGCAAACAAAACAATTGCCACCAGACCTTGTTCTGATTCTGGTGAAAACCAGCTGCTAGCTTTTGATTTCTCAGTTGTCAGTTCTGGCAACTGTATTTGCCTAGACCGCTGGTTATTCCCTCCTTTCTCTGAACTTCTCATGGATATTGGCTTCTAGGGATCTTCTACCTAATGACTAAGGAAGATCTTTACTTTTAGAAGCGTGGTTTTGAGTGGAAAACCAGCCTAGTGTTTTGGGATGTACTGGCAAAATTGCCAGGGTGAAGAGACGAGATAGAGGAGGGAGCACAGCCTAAAAACTACACACCAAAAACTCAATTTGTTACAGAAAAAAGGTTGAACTTTCATTCTAGTAAGACAGTAAATCAATAAATAATAAAAATAATATTTACAAGGTTATAACTGAGCTTCAAAGTAAACAGTCCATTAAGATGAATGGGGAAGTTTGCATTCCTCTTAGAACTATTGATTCAGTCTGGATGCCAGAAGATTCATGGAAATAGCGCTGCAGCATCCACATTTCAGAAGATTTTCTTTCTCCCAAGAAATGCTATCTTTCAAAACAAAATAAAGGTTTGAAATTATAGAAGGCAATTGTCATAAGCTGCTCCACATATTTTCAGCTTTATGTTAATTAAATAATGTGATTTTTTTTCAAGTAGTTAGATTTTGACGCTTAAGTAACAGAAACAATACTGAAAAAAGGCATAAAATTAAATCAGCTTGGAATAAAAATCATGGTCCTATTTAAAAGTACTGTCTTACTCTCTAACAGGCCACATTGCGAGCAGTTTTGAGAACATTCTGTTGGCAGCACACATTTATAGTTTAATTTTTATGCATATAACCCTTTCCTTACTATTGTTAATTGAGGAATAGCAGATTCCATTGATCATAAAACATGACCTTTAATAGAAGTCTGGGGTGTTTTTTTTCTAAAAGACAGTTTTGTGTTCCTAAAGCTCATTAAAATTTTGGTGTATTTGTATCTGCAAAGAAAGTTTTGGAGGAGCCATTTTTCCTCCATCAATTAGAGAAATGATTCATACACAACCTTGTTCACTGTAGACCTTAAGCCAGGTAAAATGAATACAGCCACTGCATTCTGCCTGTAGGAACTTTGTCCAATTGTAAGTTCTTTTTTGCTAATCCACACTACTAACATTCAAAACATATCACTGATAAGTTATAGATAGTAATTTCCAAAACCACAACTCTTTTTCACAGAGCATGAACTTCAGGAGTTGATGGAATTTCCTTTTTTTCTTCAAAGAAGCAGACATTATTTTCAACCATTGCAGTCCTTCATGGAGACAAATTCTGAAGTGGCAGGATCCATTACTTTGTTTATATTTTCCATGGGTGCTAGACCATCACTCCTTATACTTTGGACATAGTGTTTACCATCTAGATTGCATATAGATGCACAGGGAGGGTCTTCAAAGAATGCGAAAATCTTTTTTTTTTTTTTTAATTTTGAAAACATTTGAGATGGTCCATAAGTAAGATATGACTAATGCCAATTTTTACACAAAAAAATCCAGCCTGAGATCCCTTGAAACATAACAGTAACAAGAAGTTACTGTTATTATCCAATAACAAACTGGAAGCAGGGCATCCCCCAGTGTTTGCTGGAGTGGCAGACCCTGATGAAGGGGTCTGTCACACTCAATTAAATGAACTAACACAGCCACTGGAATATTTTCTAATGTGTCGTGCACTCAAATGGTTTCCAGAAGCACACTACTCTCAGGTTTCTCTGCCTGGATGTTATGGTTTAATGCCAGCTGAAGGCTAAGCACAATGCACTCACTCCCCTTTTCCCCACCAAGTGGGGAAAAAGGGCAGAACCAATAGTTTGAGATAAGAACAGTTTTATTATGATTACACGAAAAAGAGAGAGGCATAAAATCCAAGACAAACAAGTGATGCACAATACATTTGCTGATCACCCACTAACAAATTCCCAGCCTTCCTGAGCAGGGAATGATTTGATCCAATCCCCTCCTCCCCCCCCCCCCCCCCCCCCCAGTTTATATACCAATTATATACCCAGTTTATATGACATTCTATACAATAAAATGCCCTTTTGGCCATATCAGGTCAGTCTTCCTGGCCAAGATCCCTCATGGCTTTTTTGTCCATCTCCTCACCGGCAGAGCATGGGAAACTGAACAGTCCTTGATGTAGGGTAAACACCACTTAGAAAATCAGCATGCTAGCAACATTATTCTCATACTACATCCAAAACCCAACACTGTACCAGCAACTAAGGAAAATGATCAGCTGAAACTAGGACATTGGATCTAACTTCTATGAATTGCATCAGTCTTAATTTATTCTTGGTGCCTTTTCTGTGGTTTTACATGTAGTGTTTTCTCCTGCTAGGAAGAGCATAAACCTGGTCAAGCATTACTAGTGTTCTTATGTTTTCCACATGGCTTGTATAAAAAGGCCATTTCTTGATGATCTGTTCTTTTGTCAGCAGTTTTCAGCATTATTCTTCTATATGTGATGGAAAGAAAGCAAGCTGATTCACAATGTAGAGGATTGAATACAATATGGTCTTAGGCAGCAGAGAGAGTTTCCCAACAGTGGACTGGAAGGAACAAGATCACTTCTTTCTGCTGCAAGATAGATAGGTTTGAGCATGGATCATCTCACTGGCAATACACTGGAAGACATTCCAGTAGTATTTGTGGAACTCTACCATACTTTTTTTTAACATTTGTCTCGAATTTTTTATTCTGCCCAACACTTGTGGTTCATGAGCCCTGAGTGTGTAAGCCCAGTGGTTTTCCTTATCTGTGTATATTATTAATCCACAAGAAAAATTCCACTTATTCCATTGACTTCTGGAGACTCAGATGCAGAATATCACATTATCCTAAGCAAATGCCTTCCTATGTGACAGTAGCATCCTGAATATAACAAAAGGAGACATTCTTCCTCAGAGAGTTTACCTTTCGTAATTTACAATGCAAATCTTCATTTCTATCCTAAAAAGTTCCCTTTAAAAACATACACCAACTGCCTTTGCAAAACAGAGCAGTTCATGCCTGACTGCTTGGTAAAGGCATTTAAAGACACTGCTGAGGAACAGGGCAAGCAGAGCTCTCCGAGATTTAGAAATTTCCACAGTCTAAATGAAAGTGTGGCAGATCTTCCTATTGGAAGAATATGGTAGATATCCTTGCCCTAGGAATGCTGCTTGCAGTTTTTCTCAACTTTTGGTTATTTTTTAAAGTATGCTGGTAAGGAAGTCCTTATGGGGATCATGGACATATAAACGCTGTGTTCTGCTAATGGAACTTCAAGGATGTTGTTTTGCATCTTGCCTAAGAGGCCAAATACATCAATTTTATAATATACTCAACCTGTAAAAGCATCTGTCCTTAAAACTCCAGTCTCCTCACAAAGACGGGTCGCCTATTAATGGAATCAATTAGTAGAGTTCAACATACCAGCAAATGAGAGCAAAGAAAGCCAAACAAAATCCTTTTTTGCTTTAGATTTTTTTTCTGAAACCTATTGGCTTTTGCCTTTCAGACCCATCCCCCTTTACTTGCTGATTGTTTCACCGCCATTATGTCTAAATTAATGATGTGTTTGGCAGTCATACAACTGATCCAATTGGCTGCAATGTCACATCTGAAAATGCTCATCAGTTCTGCAGCCCACTCATTTTTTATGACTGACATGAGCACAGCCATTGAACAGTGTGCTTGCTCCCCCTCTCCCCACACACTCAGCACACAAACAGCAACATTTACATTAATCTGGTGAATATGCAGCCATGCTTATTGAGTGTGGGGAGTTTCATTGTAGAGGAGTGGAGAGTAGAGGACTCCAGCAACCTTTGCTGGAGGAAAAGTGACTCTGCACCTCACTCTGGGAGACCAGCCTGGGGTTGCCCAATCCCTCCTAGAATAAGGCAGAGTGTATTTTTTAGATGGGGAGCTCTCTTAAGTGGGCAAGCCAGCATAAGTGTATTTCCAACTACCTACCTGAAACAAGAAGGCAGAAAAAAACAAGGGTATGTCTCTCTGGCCCAGGCTCGACAAAAGGATTTACATGTCTTGCAGTGCTAAAATGGACATTCATCTCTTCCACCATCCAGGTTATTAACAACACTATCAGATAGTACAACAACCAGGACAGACTTCTGTCATAGTCCACATGATTTAGCCTTCCATTTTGACTGTGAAGCATCACTAACTATTGTCTCAGTACACTTTTCAAACTCATTTGCTATATGTCCATTAATTTCTTTGTCATTAATGTTTTTCCTTTGCTTGTTTGTGTAAATATCATGTGAGACAGTGTCAGTTTTACTAAGATCTAGAAAAGATAACATCTGTTATTTCTTCTCAGCGAGCTAGGTCCGTTACACACTTTGAGAAATAAATTATATTTGTTTCATGTTGTTTGTTCTTGCCAAATCAATGGGGACCATTCTTCATCTCGTTATTTCTCAGGTGCTTAGAAATAATTCCTTTGATTGCTCATTTCTTTTAGAAATTGAAGTTACTCAGGTGATCTGTAATTTCTCAAAACTATTTCTTTTAAAGATAGAAACCATAGCTGTCCAGAGACAATTTCCTGGCAATTCTTTCACCCTTCCAAAGTTTTCTGAACAGCCATATGATTCATCTGTCAGTTCTTTAAGTATCCTCAGAAGAAATTAATCAGGTTTAGCTGATTGAACATTTCTCATTTATGTTCCTTCTCTTTAAGAGGCTGAGATCCTGCTTACTCTTTTGCAACTGGAATTAATTGACTACTTGCCACTTCAAAACTGACCTCTCTAATGAAGGGCAATATAGAAAAACTTAGTTCAGTGTATTTTCCTAGAAGAACTCTCTTGTACTGATGTCATAGGCATTACAGCTAAAACCATTTTCCCTTAGATGAAGTGGAAAAAATCTTGGAAAATAATAAATAAACATTTTTCCTTTTTAATTATTTATCCTTCATTCTGAGGTGATTTTTTTTCCTTAAACTTTCAGTATGGCTACACATTTGCAGCACTATTTTCAAGTATATTGAATTCTAATTAGTCTCACCATGTCACTCTGGCTTGTAGGTAAAAGAATTTCTTTTCCCCAGCCAAGAAAAAGTTAATAATTAAAGCACTCACAGTGGAGTTCTTATCTATATATCAATAGAATGATGGCTGATAAATAATTTTAAGCACATAACAGTGCAATCCTCTGAACCAGTAATTCCAAAGGTATTCAATAACACTACAAGGATGTAGCAGATTAAAGGCAATGAGAATCCTTCTCTGAAGCAACTATTAGTTTCTTTTAAATGTATAATTGATTGGTTCCTCCAATATACCAATTCCTTCTACATTGTTAGCTACAGCATCTGATCAAATATTCTTTGCTTCAGGACTGTAGCTGTACTAACCATGCCATGGCAAGGCTGAACAGTTCTCTGACAACAGCTTCACAAAACCAGCAAAAGGCTGAGAACAGCAAGTGAGACCACCCGTGCTTCACACTCGCGTTTGAGAGCTCTGCAGCAACAAAGCTCACTTTCTTACTCTAAACCCTTCACTCAGTTTTGCTATGCAAATCAGGGCTTATAGAGGACAAGCAGAAACTAATATGAGAATTAAATGCATTAGTTCTAAGACAATTTTTACTACTTTATATATCTGCTCATTTAGAATGCATGTCAAATTACAATTGACCATGTGAACCAAAGGTAGTCTGAGTCATGTGTCTGGAAAGTTTTCTAATTGCAAAAAAAGCCTTCAAACTCCTGATTCACATAAAAGATGTATGCTTTAAAGGCCTCTGGGGAGAAATATTTTAGCCTTCTTTTAAAAATATACTTATTTTGTTAACTTAACTATGTTAATTTAATTTTTTTTATACCTAATCATACTTTTCAAAATAAATGTATTTTTTAAACTTCGGGAACTTTCTTGAAGTATTCCTTGATAAGCAACTCTGGGAACAGAACTGTCAAAGATCTGGCAGCTATTGAACAGTGTTACATGAAAAGCATCAGAAATGCCAATGTGGAAGGAAGTAGGAAGAAGAGCAAGATGAAAATACAGAGTCCTTTGAAAACCAAAAGAAAAATAGGAAAAGCAAGATGAGACTACAGGTATTGCAGCTTCACATCTATACCCATAGGATGAGTATAATGAGGCAATGTAAGCATGGAGGAAAAAATTAGATGTGTTAAAGTGCAAAAATTAATTAATACCAATAAGGACATGCATTTAAAATCAGAGGGAGCTAAAAGAAAGTATAGACTCACCAATTAATGGGGGAGGACAGCAAATAACAGGCATAAAGGCAGCCAAATCTTCCCATTTTGCTTCAGTCTTTGTGAAAAAGATTCACTGAGAGCAAATGTTACAGCAATTCATTTAAAAGAGAACAGTATGAAGGCCAGAACAGAGAAGGGGTAGGTTCAGTACCATTTAGTTATTTCAAATTTGTTCCTGATTAAATTCACCACTGAGAACCTAAAGAATCACCCCTGAGGCATTAGAACTATCTTTGACAACTTTAGGAGGGGAAGGAAAGAATTCAAAATTCTGCAGAGAAGTCAGCACAGTATCTATCATTAAAAAGGGGGAACAGGAGGCCATAGCCTCATTCAGTGTCCAGAAGCAACATTAGGCAAAGAATCAAATAATCAGTGTATAAACAATCTTTAGGACATGAAAGTGGTTAAAACTGCTGACAAAGGTTTGTCCGGCATAAATCACAACAAATCAATCTACTCAGAAGGAAAATAATATCTGTGATATAACTATACTTTGATATATTTCTTGAGTTTGTTTTGCATTATTATGCAATAAACAAATTGCAGAAATATAGGCTAAATAAAATCCCCATAAAATAGCTAAAAGTGCATTTAAACCAGAGAAGTCCCAAATACATTACCAGTGTAGTTATAATTCAAGCAAGATTCTGCACTGAACTGTCCTAGATCCAGTTTGATTCAATGTGTTCATGAATTTCTCAGGAGATAAAATAGAGAATACACTTAAGGTGTTTGTGATGACATAACGTTAAGCCCATAAGGGAAGACCATATTAGAAAACTAATTTATCTTGATACATTGGATGTCAAACTTGAAATTCAATAAAGACAAATGCAGAGCACTACACTAAAAAGAAAAAGACAACAGATACACAATCACAAAATGAAAACCTGAAGAGGCGGCAATCCATCAGAAAGGGACCTGCTGCTGCAGCAGTTTGCTGAGTGAATATGAGTAGAAGTTGTGACGCTCCTGGAGCAAAAAAAATAAATAAAGCAAATCTAATTCTGGAGGAAACTCAGAGGAATGACGAGATAAGCAACAACAGCTGATTCTGATCCACTTCCAGTCAGTCAGGCTTCCACTGCACCTCAATAACCCATCTGCTCAACACACTTCACACCAAAAACAATTGAAGGGGAAGCCAGCAAACACACAGGAATGAAAGACCAAGTTAAGGAAGAAACACAGCAATCCTTCAACATGCAAAAGCAGTGAGTTCTGTGATGGGCAACAGGAGGCTAGGGGCACCTAAATGGCCTTTGGCTACTCCCAGAGCTGTGACAGTGTCCTAGAAAGCCAGGCTGCCAGCTGCTGTTGCTGCCACCAAGAAAAGGGTTTGGATGAGTAGACATATGGCTGTTTTTTGGGAGGAAGAGGAGATCCCAGAAGCAAGAGTCACAATCTAGTATTGGGACAGGAGCAGCAATGTCAGTTTTCTACATCTTGCAAGCACAGTCTGAAGTTAGAATTTCTCCTTGAAAGCTGTCAACTTTCAGTAATGTTGAGAGGGCTTGAGCTGTGCTGTAGAAGGCATGTACAGAGAGCATGGGAATCAGTTTGTGATGGCCATCAAGAGAAGAATGACAAGAACTTGATAACTTTAAAGCAGAATGGCTTTAGCAGAGATATTAGCAGGAAAATTCTTGAAGAGAAGCTCTAGAAATTATTGCTCAGAACATTAAAAAACTTTATTTTGTACAAGGATGAAGGGCTGTTAGGGGAAAAAACACATTAGCAAGCAGGTGTTTTTGTTGTCTCCCTGTGAAGGAAAACAAAAAAAGCGACTCTCTGAGGGGCATTTCCATCATCACACTTCTGATTAACAATATTTCACTGTGTCTGCGTTTTACCAGGAAAAAATGTGGAAGCAGCACATGGAACTCTGTGCTGATGGTAACTTTCAGAGCCCCTCTTATAGCCCTGGGACAAATGACTGGTAAGATAAGCTCCAGCATAATTTTTAGCTACAATTATATGGTGTGTGACATCAGCCCATAGAAATTGTTTCTGGCTTCGCTCTCTGGCATCAGTGAGCAAGTGCTAAGTCATACATCTGTTTGGGAATGCAATCACATTATTATCTCCTGACAGAGAACATAATCAACTAATTTCAGCCCTGGTATAAATGGATAACCATTTATTATAAATGGATAACCATTCTCAGTTACCCTCTGAAGAAGCCTCCTTGTCTCTATTACTGCTGTATAGGTAAATTAAACTCCTTAATTTATGTGCTCCAAATTAGTTAAAATAATTTAAAGGAGATGGAGTTAACCGCTTGGAAGTTATTTCTCAATAACTAAGCTAATCATTCCTAGGGCTCTTTATAATCAATGCTGGATTGTTTCTCAGTGAATATGCACATCACCTTGCTATTACTTCAGAGGAGTAGTGCTGAGTTAAACCAGCTGAGGATTTGGCCCACAATATCTCAAGGGTACTTACTTTTAATTTAGTAATAATTACACTCTCTGCTAATATACTAGGTCTTTGGCCTTCGAGTTAATGAAATGATACCCAAATGACCCCCAGAATCCATTTCTTCAGCAAAGAGGAAAATTATTTCATAAACAGGAAGTAACCTCAATTTCTTCTAATAAACTTCATTTTGCATATAAAAAGAGAAAGAAAAGACAGAGGAGAAGAACAAGGAAAATAAATTTTAATATGATTTTCTGTGGTTCTTATCTCTCTAGTTTTTTATAACCCAAATCAAAAGTGTTGACCATGGATACACACACACATGTATGCACACAAACATATTAAATTAATCCCTATTTCACCACCTACTAAAGGTCTCACAGAATTATGACAAATGTTACAGAGAGAGGAGAAGCCATATGTTCTGCCACACCCAGGAAGAATTATATCTCAGACTAGATTAATAATAACCTGCAAATGTTTGTCTTCCATCCTCACAGTAAGTAGATTGAACATGTGGTCTCAGAATAACAACCTAAAGAGGTGATGGCAGGTCTTCTAATTTCTCAAAGAAAATTTCTTACATCTCCATCTCCTATGCACCATTTATTTCCTCATAATTTTTTTAGCCCTCTCGCACTGAACTAATTTCACTATCACACAATTATCTTACAGTTTCACTGAGAGAGGATGATATCCTGCCAAAACCAAAGGATATTGCTGGAGTCTTTTTCCTTACAAACTCTATCTGAAAGGAGAGGATAGATTTTTAACATTTTAGTCAAATAAAATAATTGTTTCATACAGTAAGTTGTATCTCCTAGAGCAGGGACCTGAAACTAGATGAGCTTCAAGGTGCCATTCCAACCCAAGCTGTTCTGTGATTCCATGATCCCAATGACAATTATTACTATTTCATATCTGTTCACACCTGAGCAATTTACTACAGGTTTTTGTAGTACAGTTGTAGGAGCAGACTTTTGGTCAAAGTTTTACATAAATGGTCGTTCCCTGTTCTATGTGAAAATGTTTGCCACTCTTCCAAAGCATAATTTTGTGAAGAATCTAATAAAATTTGAATTTTGAAATACAACAAACTGTATTGATTTCTATAGTTAGACACTAAACTAGAGTAGCATTGTATTGCAAATTACAATTGCACTCTGACAAGGCATGTAATCATTGAACAAGCCCCATCTTTAAAGTCCCTGCCAACCTAAGCCTTTCTATGACTTTAAGTTTTGAAATATCCTGGAGGCATTTTTTAAGTGACAGAGAATTCCTATAATTAAGTCAAATCAATTTTACATATTGTAAAATGGTTTGATAATGATTAATAGGTGAGGTCTGAGGAAAGTTTTTGGCTTAAAAAGAGATTAAAATGAAGCCCTGTTAAAGCTGCAAACATACAACACATAGTATTTTGAAAATCAGCTGATACCCTAAAAATACTCTGCACTAACTTTTTTTAAAAAGTAATCTGTGTCCCTCTTTAATCCCAAACAACAACAGGATTGTGTCCTAATAAATGCTGTATTTAGTCCTGTTAAATGCTGCAGTAACACAGACAATATTAAGACTGTGAAAAAGGTTTTGCTGAAGTTTGTGCTGAGAGAGTAAAATAAATATTGAGGAAACCATAAAACACGTTCCTTTTGATCATCTCTTTATCAAATCTACCATCATGTTTTCAGATCCAGAGCTGATATCATAAAGCTTTCCCAGTTTTGCTTGCATTGAAGGTTTTGCAGCCTTGCATAACCTGCTGATGGGATGTATTGGGAAAGGAAGGGAGTCAGTGCAAAATTTGATTTCTTGACAATCACATATTGTCCTAGAAGCATCAGTTATGCATTCAATGGAGACTTACTTCTCTGGGGTGAAATAAGGTCCTTTATGCAGATGCTCAAAGAATATGGTGGTATTACAACTCTGTGAACTCTTTTTATCTGATAGCGCACATTTTAAAGGTACAGAGTTACACTGGGCCATTTTATTGCTGTGTGTTGCTTTTCTTCCTGGACAGGGACCTTTGTGCTCTTTCCTACCCAGTGGCTGCATGAACACTGCACCATTTCTCCTTCCCCCCTTCCCTCCATTCCACTTTGCTATGGACATTAAGGGCACGTACCTGAAGGGTCACTGAGGACAGACAGAAGCCTCTCAGGCTGTGGCAGTATCTGCCATGAGGCTTTGAATTTTACAGAAGAACCTAAAAGTTATTAGAGGTCTTTACAGACAGACAGACAGACAGACCAGGATGGTTGTCTTGACTTTCTCCAGGTGATGCCGACCCTCCAAACCCCCTGCATACTACAATTTGCACTCTGATTTGGAAACTACTCAACTGAATTAAATATTGTCACTACCTTATCCTGTGAATTCGTTCTTCTCCTGTCAAAAATCAAAATCTTTCTGTTAATCAGAGGGACACCTGAACTTCTGTGGAAAAGCAGATAAAAATTTATAATAGAAAATATTAAATACAGGGCTTGCCAAAATTCCCATCTTCTTATTTTATAAATCAAACTTCCCAATCTTCCCAAATTCTCTACTTGTGCTGTACTTTAGAGGTAGCTTACAGAATGTTACAGAAGTTACAGAATGAAATTGGTGTGAATGACAAGGGAGTTTGCCATTCAAGTGTGTATTTCAAACCTCACACTTTCAATCTAGAAGAATCTAGAAAATGTTGTGAAATTACTGTTGCAGTAGAACACAGAAGTCAGTTTTTCAGGAAACCAAGTTTCCCATAGAAACAGTGCAGAGGATGCAGAGGATGCAAGTCTTTCACCTTATTTTAAAAGCTCTCTAGAATTTTAGAGTATGTGACATTTATAATTCTCCTATTTCAAGGAAGTGAAGCTCCATTCTGAGTTAGTCTTATTGAGCAACAGTGAAGTGGAAATTGTAGTTAGTTGCACTTCATTTCTAATAGCCTTGTGTAGTCTTCAAAGCATATTTGAAATAATATATACGAGGTTGGAGCAGCTGCTAAACTTGCATTCATGTATTACCAATTTGAAGGAAATAATTAATTTTAACATTGTTGCAACGTTAAAATGACTCTGTATCAGTGTCTCAAAAAAAATGGCTGTGATTAATAACCATTATAAGAATTTTGATCAATGATATAATGTTTCTTCATTTAAAAAGGAAGGATTTATTGCACATTATAATTTTTTTTGAACTGTGCAGATTTCAATCTTGTCTGAAAATGCAATCTTCATCCACTCAGTGACACAAGAAGTTAGTTTTCTCTACTCAAACATTTACAAACCGTACCTCCATTACCTTTCCTCCTGTCACTACTTCATTTAGTTTCATATGGTTTTAATGAGTGATTTTTTTTCAACAGTTTTTTGAGTGTTTCAGATAGCAATATTTCATTCTGGAATAAAAGCTAATGATCCATAAATACTTAATGCCATATTTTTATGGCCAGTAAATTAGTCTTAAATGAGTTCAGTAAGTTCTCTGAGGCATGTCATTAATTGCTAATGGTGTTTTAACTAGATAATTGTTGTAAAAGGCTCTTTATCATCACCACTGGTGGGTGACTGTTCCTTGCAATCTGTCCCACCTGGTACTGCTGAACTTTCTCTGTCTACCATTGTGTACAGCAAAGAGATCAGGGGACTGTGAAGCATAATTTAAATATCCAATTCAAACACATCTAGTGGACAATGAACCTACAGATCATCAGACTTAGTAAGATCAGGTTACTTTTTGTTTTTCAAACAGAAACACACATGTATCATATCATAGTGCTCCTTACACATGGCATAAATGAGTTATAGACCAATGCTGGCTAAGTAGTAAAAATGCCTAAGCTTAGATCCAAGCCGATTCAGGCATTAAATTACCTAAAGATTATGCTGTGGAATGACTTGGTGACTTGAATAGCAAGCAAAGCTTGGACAGTCATTAGTGGTTTGTCCTTAGGATAAAGAGGTAGTATTACCTTCATGACAAGCAGTAATTAGAGGGAAAGTTCACCAAGTGCTAAGCAAAGTGAACTTTTCAATACACAAGAGCAAGTTGCCAGAAAAAGCGAATTGAATTGAAAAGTAAAAGAATTGAATCTCCTCTTTGCACTTGAATCCTTGACCAGTATTCTGCCTTCACAGGCTGTCACCACCATGTTAATTATCAAGTAAACAGATATCTTTGGTAAGGTCAGATCTAGCCACAAAGAAGAGTAATACAAAGTCTTGTTTGAGTAAACACAAGAAGCCTTAAGTATCCAGAGGCAAGGTCTTTGCTTGCCATTCCAAGTTGCTGGGTTGTCCTCATTCTTAAAACACACATGAACTTTTGTCCTTGCTCTCACAAGTGGGCTTTCTTAGGATATTGCTGCAAATATTGCACTTTGGTGTCTTTGGGTCCTCTTCTCACATCTTCTCTGTGATTCTTTGGCCTCCCCACTATTTTTCTCTGACACACAGCTCCCTCAGAGGAGTCCTGTCCCATTACACTTCCCTTCCAGTGGTGGCCAGCTGCATATTTTTACTCCAGACTGGTTAGTGTATGGACAGTTCATTTGACCCAGTTCGTTTGTTCTCCAGTCCATGCAACTTTCATATAGGCTTAACCTAAAAGAGAGGTAGTTACCTCAGTTTTAGGGTAGAATCTTTAGGTTAGTGTTTGCTCAATCTTAGGAGAGCAGTGTGGGCAGAATCATCTGAGATCAGCCCCTGGGTCATATCTACTGTCTTTTTCCCTCCTCTTTTGCCTGAAGTTACATGGAGCCCATGGTCAGTATGGGCAGAGACTGGGGTTTGACTGTGTAACTAGGGGCTAGTGGAAGTGTATTACATGCCAGCTCTAAATCCTCCCACGAATGACTAGATGTTTCTTAAGGGAGGGTTCCTAATTCTTCCAATGGTTCTGTCTAATCCCTGCTATAGCAGGGAGGTCATAAGGGTTTGGAGAGTTTTCTTTGCCTTACCCCTATGTGTAACTAGCATGTGTAAGCTGTGTATGCACTACACAGAATTAACAAATGTCAATTATAGTGACTTGTTTGAGGTGCTGCGGGATAATGAGGCTGGAGTGCTGTATTCTGCCAAGAAAACCAGGTACAAAGGCATACATGGTGCTCATGCTATGTATCACAATATTTTACACATCTCATTGGCTGCTGCATTCCCCAATTTCTTTATGCCCTTTAACTAGTAATATGTTGCAACCTTTTACCAGCCTTACATGACTGAAAAATCCTGCCAGGCACTGCCTCTCCTAAGGAGTTATTAAAGCTTGTCAGGTAGCTCACTAAGAGAAGTGAAGAGAAGCTTTTCTCCCCCAGAACATCAGCCTCAAGGCAGGCAGGACGGACCATCCCCAGCAAAACAGCACTGATGACAGTGGGGCTCTCTGTGCTGGGATCACCTCCTACCACTATGACCACATCTCCCAGCAATGCTCTTTCAGCAGCATCCCTTGCCTGCCACCGCATTTAGAAAGCTTCTGCTCTATTCCCATGTTCGTCACCCCCACTGTAAGACCAGAGCAGGTACAAGTTTCAGGGCACCATGATCAGGAACTGCTGCCTTTACCAGCTCACTCAGTGCTTGTTCTATTTTCCCCTCAAAAATAGGTCTGAAAAACAGAGGAAGAATCATTCTCATTCTTTAAAATGTGGAGCCAAAAGATGCTTTCATTGCCATTACAAGGTGAAAAACAGTGGTGGTTAGAGAAAGCACTTCAAAATGTGGCAAAAGCCAATCCAGAAAAAGGACATACCATGGGAATACAAATATCTCTGGACTGAACGTAGGAAGTGGGAGGAATTGTCTCTAGTTTGCCAGTTGAAGCAGTTCCTTTGTACAAGTAATATTAAAAGATTAACTGAGAAGGCGTGTAGGAGTGAACAAGGAATATTACAGGAGACAGAAAACTTGATTGTCAGTCCCTGATCTTGCATGTTCTTACACAGTCTTATATTTTACCTACACCCAGCACTGGATAAGAGGCACAAGCAAACCTTGAGACCTTGTGATTTAGTCTGTTCAAGAGTAAGCTGCACCCATGGGCTCAGAAGGCCATGCTCAGTCCCGTTCCTTATGTTCTGCCAAGAA
Organism: Melozone crissalis; assembly: GCF_028551555.1. Lineage (NCBI taxonomy): Eukaryota > Metazoa > Chordata > Aves > Passeriformes > Passerellidae > Melozone > Melozone crissalis. The sequence goes on along the minus strand of NW_026535791.1, from coordinate 50,364,168 downwards.
GGCATTCTACACAGAAAAGCACCCTCAGCAAACTGGAGGGGAGAGGCGGGGAGGCAAAGCAGCCATGCCTCACCGAGGGAAAATGGATTTGGGTAGAAAAGGGAATTGGCTTGTGTCCCACATCATAGGTCAACCTTCAAGCCACCCAGTTGTTGTACAAAATCTGAGAAGCACCACCTCCTTCTTTAGGGGCTGCAAGGTTTTGGGGGCCAGCATCAGCCCTGAAATTGCCTGCCAAACCAAAACATCTGCTGCAGATGAGAGAAAATGCACATATTTAAGGAGCCAGTAGGGCTTATGCATGCAAGGTGATAAACTGCTTCAGAAAATGCATAATTAAACTGAAACTTCTGAACATGAAAAGCCTCTGAAACTCTTAGCCCAAAAAAGCAAGTGCAGCTCCATTTTTAAGGAGCTGAATTGGCAACAATTTCATTTAATTTTATAGTAAATGTTACAGCCCTGTCAAGTAATGTTTCTGCTTATACTGGGAGCACCCAGTGGACATAAAAATCCCTTACCTGAGTTGCATTATGGAATGTTTTGAAGAATTTCAAGGGTTCTTCAGCTTCTTAAAGTGAACTCATTGCAAAAATTGAGTTAAACTCCTTTGGTGTGAGCTCCTTTGGATATCTGGTGTGTTATTTGTAAAATCTATTATTTCACTGTGCATAAATCTCTAGAAACAAGTCAGCCATTATTTCAGCCCAGGACTCCAGTTTCTACTCCTGCTTTTGCTCCTCTCACAAGAGCTTACCATAATCCTCTTATTATGTGTTCTGTTTACAATACTTTGGGCAATATCAACCCTAACCACTTTTTTTTTTTCAGTTGTTTAATGAAGATTAGATTAATTTCATTAGCATTCAAAGAGTGCTCTTTTCTGGTGTTCAGTTGTAGTTCTGCTGGGATTTTTTAAAAAGCCTGAGGGAGGCAGTCATCCAAATACCAGTGAATTACCATGAGAACAGGTTACATTGCAGAGGTCACTGAAGAATCCTAGCTTTAATCATATTGCATTACTCAGGTAAGCTCCTAAAATACATTTTGCACATCTGCACACTCGCTTGATGCTGGGTCACACTACCAAAAAGAATTAAAAAATCTTGAAAATTAAAAAGAGGCATGCAACTGATAAAAAAGGGGGAGGAAAAAATGTCAAGCCTCATATGGTGTCATGTATGGGCTGAGGGTGACATGTTATGTTAGCAAAAAGGAATTTGGGCAGGGCAATACCTGCCTTGTTAGTGCTGCTCTAAGATCTCAAAAGCAGAGTTTTTCACCTTTGATCTCATCCCTTTTCTTCTCTTTACCCCACTCTAAACCTTCATACTGAACCAGATCCTTAGGACTCAGCCAGTGGGAAAGTTCACCTCTCCAAGGATTTCTCAACTATGAATGTATTTTGTTTGCATCCACTAACTGTTTAAACCTGGCAGAAATCTCTTTACATGGAGGACTGTAATAATTTCTGTCCCCCACAGAGCTTGCAGAAACCTCAGCCTCAAAGAAGCCAGACTCAGAAAACACATTAAATAGCGTGTTAAGCAAAAAAGTGCACCTGACACAGATCTTGGGCTAAATACCTGGCAAGATGTTTCCCAGCCCTGTGATTCCACAATTTCTTGGGAAAGACTGGTTCTCATGTAGAGGATGTGAATGAACACAAACTTCTGAGAAACACTGCCTTTAAATGATTCTTAGCCCCACTGGCTCTTGCTCCTCTTTTGACAGGTGATTATTAACACTGCTCTTGACCTCCTCTCTTCCCTGTGGAGACTCAGTTCAGGAAGTCACTGATGTTTCCCCATGCTGAGAAGGTGGGAGGAGCTGCACTTTCCCAAAGCACTGTTGGCAGGGAGGACAGAGAAAGACCTAGAGTTCTCTGACTTCCTTTAATCATTGAATACAAATGACCTAAAAATGACCCTAAGGGTAATCCACCTCCAAAATAAAAAGAAAATAAAAAATGAGGCAAGCAGAGAGAAGGGAAAATTATGAAGACATCCCTTTGATAAACTCTGCTCCTCTACAAAGGCTGGAGGGCAGAATTTGAAGATACAAGCGGTGATGGTAAAGGTGGCAGCTTTCCAATATCAGTGTTGTCAGTTTATCCTGAAAAGTTAACCTTTTTAAACCAGCACCAAATCTTTTCTTTTTCTGTATAACAGCATTTTGCCTTTTGTGGAAACAGGTCTCTAATAGGTTTTCTTGTGGCCATTTATTACACATCAGGCACTGGGTTTGGTTTCTAATAGTTCCTTTTCATCTAGCTGCCTACTGCTGACTGTGGAAAGTGTAGGTTTGGCTCCACTGATGGTTCTCTGTAATGGCTGTGATTACACCCTCTGCATCTTCTTCACAGTGCCAGCCTTTCAATTGAAAGCACATTATGCCTGGATAAAACTCAAAGAGCAGCTTAATATCAGGGTTCTCTGGAGCTATAATAACTGGTTCAAGATTGAACAGATAAAACCACATCAATATTTCTGTATGGTCCATGACGTAAAACACAACAAGCCTGCATATGTCTATCCATGAGTTAAAGCTGTATTTCACCATCACTCTGGGGGAAGAGAGGTGAAAATAAACCAATGTCATCAGAAGGTCCAAAGAACAGCATGTAAACAGTATCCTATCACCTGCTGCATGCATCAGCAGCATAATCTCTTCATGTCAGACCCAGCAGATCACTTTGCAAGTCACCATTCTTACGCAGTTATCCCTTTAAACTTGAGAAAATCTGTTTCTGCAAAATATTTCACTATCACTGAACTCAGTTATTTCCAGGAAATCTACTAAAATGTTGCTGTAAGTACAAACAGAATGATGAAAGCATTAAAGTGAGGGAGACCTGGGAAGAGGCTGGGTATGAAACAGAACTGTTTGTGCATTTTTAAACTATAAAAATTTATTATCCAGTTTGGATAATAAATTTTTATAGTTTAAAAATGCACAAACAGTTCTGGAAACTTAAGGAAGCAGGTCCAGAACCCAAAATAGAAAAGAAAATAAAAAGGGAGACCTTCATTCACTATTGGTTCTTTAGAGTTTGCATTTTAATTTTTTTCTGTACAAAGGTAAAGATTTAAAACCAAATTTTTTAATATTAGTTCAGTTCTGCTGCATTTCACTGATTCTCAAAATTGGGAAGCAGCTTTAAAAAAACCACCAAATTTCTCAAGGATTTGACATGAAGGGAGAAAGAATGGGGGCAGACCTGTTATCAATAATTGTATTCAAACTTTGCTCCAGCAGCAATACACTTACCCAGCAAATACACTTACCCAAAAACTCAATTAGTTTAGACAGGCTGTAGTGGTGTTTGTGAGAAAAGCTAAGAAAATGCTGCTTTCAGTGTTCACATAGCGTTGGACTGTGGGCCCTTTTAGTCACATGAGTCTTTCGGACCGTGCTGTCCACAGCACCAGGCTGACAGAGGGTGTGCCCCTTCAGCAAGCACTGTGGCTGAGCAGGAGTGGGTCTCTGTGGAGTCATTAGTCCTGAGGACCTGACGTTCTCTGGGTGCACATTTCAGAGTGGGATTTTTGGAGCAGGACACTTCAGGCTGTCTGTCCTCTGCCTATTTGTGATTAGAGTCCTCTGGTGCACATCTGGAGCAGATCTTTCCATTCAGTTTCATTTGAAGGAAACCAGTTCATTTACTCTGGGATTGCTTCATAATGCAAAACAAAGTGGAAGTGGAGGAAACTGGGAGATTTACTTCAGTAACACCCTACTGCTCTGAATTCAAGGGGGAATGTAGTGCACTCTTAACCTCCAAGAAAAATTTACTGTCTGAATGGCTCAAGGTTGTGAAGTGCTGAAGTGATATGTAGAACTGGGCTTCATTTAAATATCCAGTTTATAGGTTCATTAAAATATATCTGTTCTTAGCTTTCCACTGTAGAACAACTCATTAAAACGTATTCTTCAAAACAGCAAGTGTGTTTTACAGTGTGGACCAAATCCTGACATTTATGCGTTAAAGTTGTATGTGTCATATAGGTACCTTTCAAGACACTGTCTATTTTATGTGACAAAGTTTCCATTTGTCTCCAAACCACCAATCTTCCCATTTCAATACAAAGTTTAACTCCACTTATATCTTTACAAGGCTCTACCTGCACTGAAACAGCTGCTAGTGTGTGGAACCACAGAGGGGCACCATGACTGATCAGCAGAGCCAAAGTTATCCACTTCTTTTCCCATCTCCCTCCAGCAAAGACCTGGATCTTAAAGCAGCCAGAGAAACCACACAAGTTCTGTTCCTCCCAGGCTGCTCTGTTCCCTGGAGTTTGCTACCTTGCTGAGGCAGGCACTTAGTGAAACTGCCATCAGAGAGATCAGGAGTGACAGTCACAAATTTCCAAGGATCCCTAAAAATCTCACGTCGCTTTTAAGCAAAACTGGCTAAGAATATTTTACTTTTTTTAAAGGGGCTCTGGCAATCTTACTAGAGCTGACATGAATTACCCAGCTGAAGCCTGAGATTTAGAGTGCAAGTGAAAGTGCTCCCATGAAAAACACACTGGTGTTATGTGTCTAGTTCCCAGAACTCTGCTGCCTCCCTTGGCGTCCACCATCAGCAATGCAATCATTCAAATAAGCTGAAATCAATCATATAATGAGCCCCACCATATGATTCTTATCTTTGAGGGGAATGAATAAATCATTGTGCCTTTGACAGGGTATTTATGCCATGAATTGACCTAGGAAGTGGAATGGCAACACTTTGACAGTCAAGGCTGTGATAGCAACAATTTAGGAAAGAATACATCTTTGTACTTTGACCAGTTCGAGTCCTGGCACCTGTTGAAACTAAAACTGTGGAGGGGAAAAATCTTGCTGCTAATAGAGATGTTGGAAACAAAATGGTGAGCTGTCAGAGGAAAATGTAGAGAAGGCTTGATGCACAACCCCCCTGCCAGGAGGAAACCTACCTGGGAGCAACAGGAAACTGATAAGTTTCTTTCCCTTCCGTGACAGAGCAAAGCTTGCCGGTCTGAACCAAGAGCAGTCGCTGGGATTCACATTTCAGCCAAGCCAAGCTTTGCAACAAGGAGTGCTCTCAAACTGATCACATTCCTCCTTTGGACATCTCTCCATCTCTCACTGCCTGCTGTCCATACTCGGCAGGCTTCTCATTTATAATTAATATTTTCATAAATAATGCAGCCAGAAAACAAAGATTTGCAGTAAATGGCCAAATCTGACTTTTCTAGCCAGTATCAAATAGTGTCTACTTACACATGACTGTTATGAAGTGTTAGAATCAAGCTTTATTTACTGAGAATAAACTAAAACTGAATGTAAAGGTGGCTCCCTTCAGCTTGGATTTGGTGGTTTTGTATCTACCACCTGCAAGCTTTGTGCCCTGAACAAAATGATACTGAAGACATTAAATGCTGAGTGACATCAGGCTGTCAATCTTTCTTCTCCTTGTAGTGATTTTTAGTTCAAAACCCATTGTTTTAAAGACAGTGCTGTAGGTGTGAACAAACCATTATATTAGATTTTCAGGGATTCTGGAGACTGTAGTCAGTATTTGTGACACACAATCACTAGTTTTAAGAAAACCTATTATAAACAAGTTTATATTATAACTACTAGAGTATATGTCCAAAATCTTATGTATTCTTTCTATAAATAGAATTAAAATATTGTATATTATCAATTTTTAAAGATGAGGGATAGAATGAGATATTAACATAGGGCATCTATGTACTAGCACTGGATTCAAAGATACCTTCAGAACCATCAAATGAAATTCCCTCTTCTCACAGCTGATTGCATTGCAGATATTATTGCATGAACAGACTACTGCCTCTATCTGCAAAGTGGCTGGGATTTTTTGCCCAGACAGTCTTTTGGAAGGTTGTTCCCAAGTCCTATGGGTCTGATGTTTCCAACTGTTTTCCAATTTCTAGCCTAAGTGTATTCCTAGCTAGTTTACTGCCTTTTATTCTTATGTCAATATTGTTCTCTAGTTAAATACTTTCCCTCTTCTCTGATGTTTATTCTCTTGACATATCTGTAGAGCACAATAAATTCCCTCTCTCAACCTTTGTTTTCTTTGGCTAAACAAACAAAGCTCTTTTTTTCCTCTTGCAAAGTAGGCTGTCCTTTCCTGATTACTGTAGAAAACCTCTGTATCTGCTAAGACTTGAACTCTATTCATTTAACATAGGCCCTTTATCATAGAAGTATCTTGCTCAATTACATTCATCATTTCCATCTCTACTTGAAACCTATAACCTTACAGGTAGAATAATATTTTTTTTTTCTTGGTTGCATCATAAAGGTGACTTAAAGGCTTTCCATATACCCTTCCTTCTATACAAGGCTCCCTTGTAACTTAATAGACATCATCTCTGCTTCTAACAGGTCTGGCTCCTTGCTGTATAGCTAAGAAAATCTGGTTATTTGTACGCATTGTGCACATGGTCTTGCAGCGTTCCAGTTAGGCTTCATCCTGTCCCTAGGAATTAATCTGATTTATGCTGTAACATACTAAGTAAGCTTTCTCCCTGACACGGGTTTTCTGTCAACAAATACGGTAACTTGCTCCCATTTCTTGTGAGTGTCCATCCAGGAAAATACTGAACACGTTATTGTTAGCCCTATCCTGAAGAATTCTGCCCATAATTTCTCTTCAGCCTCTGAGTAGGTGAGGGCCAACACATTCTATTGCATAGAAAATCTATTATGCTAGGCACTGTCTCCTTCTGAGTTTTGTCTCCTTTTCCATTATTTACAAGTCTTTCTTGAAAGACCTTCCCAAAAGCTGTAATGACAGTTGAAGCTGTTCTTCAGACCATCTGCATGGTATTCTCTTGAGCCAACCCTCAAGCAATCTTTACCATGTCCACCATCTGCATGGTATTCTCTTGAGCCAACCCTCAAGCAATCTTTACCATGTCCACTGCTCTTACTTCTGTCACTGCCTTAGGACAACATCCCCTCAGTTCTCATTACTCCTTGATTTGATGCCAGTGCCAGTGTTTAGTTTTCTAACTGCTTGAATCAATATTTTTGATGTTCAGAACCCTACCTAAGCAGCTGATAAATGCATAGAGAGGCCCTGGGGGTAATCTGCTGGTAGCAGTTCACACCTCCAGTCATGTCACTTTCCTCCTGCTCAAACTGGATGCTCATCTTGTGCTCACAAATGAATCAGTGGGACCCTTTGAGTTCCTGGACTGAACTGGCTATCCAGCTGAAAGTATTCAATTTGTATCCCTTTGCAGACCTCTCAGATTCTTACCAGTGTTGTGAATTTCTGATTTTGAAACGGTGCTGACTTTAGCTCCTTTCTGATATGATTCATAATCCAGGACAATAGACCTTTAGGAAATGTAGGACACTACTTCAGGTTTCTTTTAATCTTTCTTTTTTTTTTCTTTTCTGGGTCCAGAAACTGGGCAGACTGCATCTTGGTGTCTTAAATGTTTCAAAGATGCTCAGGCTTCTAAGGATGTGCAGAAAATATGGAATTATCATTCCTGTGAATTACTTTATTCTTTTTCATCCTTTCTTTTGCATGTTTCTTAATGACCTCCTCTCATTGCACAAATGGAAACCCTCTGTGTCCACTCTAAGATGTGAAGAAGTATAGTATAGCCTCCTGTTATGGAAGTAATTTTGAACATCATAGCAGTGGACCCTTGCACAATGGATAAACCATGTAATAATAGCCTCAATCATCAAAGAAGGCACTGTCTTATTTTCAGTGACTACATGTGCATGTCAGTAGTCTCAGAGGATACACATGGAGAGTCTATATCAAACATGTTGTCTTCTTGGCATATTCTGTATTCAGATATTTCTTATCTTGGGCTGCTGAACAAGGAGAGCATTTCCAGCTCTCCTGCCTTCCTTAGAAGAAGGTACATTGTGATCAAATGTACCATCAATTTGATGGAGCCTGCTGCTTTAATATCCTGCTGTGAGTGCCAAACTATAGAAATTACAGTTTATAACTGGTAGGGAAATTATGAATTACAGGAGATCTTGTGTTCCCTGGGTTGCATACAAGCATTTTTCTGTTGTTCATTAGAATTAATATGTTTCCTTGTACATCAGCAACATAAAATCTGAGATCATGAGAACATTTTTCTGGTGCAGTATTTCTGGGAGTGTATTGCAGCTGACTCCACAAATTACCTGGATTCAAACTGCTGTTTGACAAAAGAGACTATCTGAAAATTAGCAGCCTTCTTGCAGAGGTCTGTCCTCAGAATCTAATTTAACATCATTTTCTTACACTACTGTTGTCAATTTATTGTTAAAAAAACCCAAAAGCAAGCAAACAAGCAGACCTAGTGTTTCAAACACTATTCCTACTGAGCATGTCTGTCTTACCTTTTACCTTCCGTTCTCTTGTGATGATTAAACATGTATTAACTATTTTTCTGTTTCATCTTTCATATCCACTTCTGCATGCAGGAATGATCCCTGATTTTTAGCTTCTACAAGGATTTAAATCTGTACTTTCCAGTGGTTTAGGTCCTTCCATTCTCACAAGCATCCTTTCTCGTTTGCTGAAAAAGGTCTAATGGATGAGGCAACCTAATGATCACTCAGACCACAACCCAGAATGGTGATGGCCATACCTAGACCTCCTTCCTCTCCTTACTTTTAATGCTGCACCTACTCATGCTTTGCATGGCAGTTTCAGCCTTATGCAAGCTATTGTCAGTCAGCCATACCTAGTAGAGGTATCTCTTCATGTGTTGGTGGGTAACCACCTCAGCTTTGGACATCCAGCACTGGTTAAGTTGAGCACCTCTGTTCTCTCTAGCCTCCGTCTCTATCTTGCTCCCTTTTTAACTACCTGAGCCACTTCAGGCTATGTTACATGGCAGGCTTCATTATTACACTACAGTAAAGATGTAAAATGATGAAAAGCCAGAGCTTCTGCATGACTCCTTTGTGTCATTATCAATGGAAAGGCACTGGAGGACAGCCATGCTTCCCACAGACTTAGAACTCCACTTCTGGATTCAAATGACAGCTCTTTGCTGATGCTGCCTTTTCTGGAGCTGCAGTGTGGTCTTTGACTTGGATAGAGCCTTTCTGGTGGAGCCTCAACTATATTCTGACTGCCCCAGGCTTACCAGCCAGAGTAAAGAAAAAGGGGAATTGGCCTGTGACCGCTCTCTTGTGCTGTCAAGCGAGCTTAGCAACCACTTTTCGGCCCTTTTGATCCCTACATAAAAAAGGGATCATGAGGCAGTGGTGAGAAGGATTAAAGCACTGGCCTTCTCACTGGGGTCATTTGCTTCCATGCAGAGAAGGTGTCAAATGCTCACAGGTCAGAATACAGCATTTTATACCAAGGAGACTTCAGAAAACAATTAAAATTCAAGCCCTACAGTCTCCAATCAGTCCTTGTTTGACTCTAGTTCTATGCCAGAGTAATTTCACTAAAATCAGGTGAATTACTTCAGTATTATGCTGCATGAGCAAGTCCATCACTTTAAATGGAATTATGCTGGCATAGAAGTGGTGTAACGTGGGTGACATGAATCAGGCCTCGTGTTTGCAGCAGCCTTGAATACACCAGTATTGAGAGGACCTTTGGAGCTGGGCCCAAAGCACTCACAAAGGGAGCTCCTGCTGTTATTCCAACCCATAGGCAGTTCGCTGAACAAAGACCAATTATCTGAGCTTTGTGTGAAGGGGGTAGGGGACATGCACCAATATTCATAAATTAGGCAAGGCTGGTGTTTACTAAAGTGGAGCGCCTTCATTCCAATTAAAATCTGTCTCCATTCCTTCTGTGAATTCTTAATTTCCTTTCCATGTGATATTTGTCAGTTTTCATTTGTATATTATGGCATACTTTAAAGATGAAATGAAATATCATTGCCCATTTACAGATAGGGAAACCAAGGCATAAAAAAGTAAAATTACTTACCCAAGAGAATAGCTCCAAGGTCATTTGCTACCTAAGGTAAGGTTTTGCCCACATGCTGCCTCCTATTAACAATTCTGCTCACTTCTTCAAGTGGTATACAATAAAAAGAATGGAAATCAGAATTTTTCAAAGGCTTTCTTGCACCACACCTTAAAAAGAGCTGTTGCATTTTTCTATTTTCATTAAAGAAACCTAAAAGAGTAAATAGCCATGATATTACCCAGGCTTTAATAAAGCTTTAAACCTATATGTTTGACTTTAAAGGATTCACACAGAATATTATAAAGCATTTAAAATAATTTCTTTTATATGAAAAGGCCAATTAAAAAGGAGAAAACTTCAGAAGAAATTTTGATAATATCATTATATACAGTATAATAACAGGATCATTATAAGTTGTAAATATCATGTCATTACCCATTGTAAGTATCTGATTACATTCACTTACATTAACTTTGTAATTAGATGTAATTTCACACTTATCAAGTAAAATCATTTTTAACATGCACGGTAGTACAGCTCCATCTTTCTGTGTCTCTCTGGCCTGATCCCTGAAGATGGGAGGATGGAGAAGTTCTGAGTGAATGGTCCTTCCCCAGCATTGCAACAGGAACACATTACCACATGTGAGGAAAAAACAAAAAAGATCTTTTTTTACCAGAAGGATAAGGATCTTGAGAATTAACTCAGAGAAAGGAGAGGTAAATGATCCTGTGAAACGAGCAAAAACCCATAAATTGTAGTAGAGCAAATATGTCGTTGTAACACAAGGCTAACCCTGCATTACATCATCTAGTGAAATGACAGATTTTATTTATGAAAACATATTATTTAGAGAATGTAAAAGTCTGTATAAAGCTATACAGACTATATCAGCTATACCCCTACATTCTCTTGATTCTTTGTCTTTCCTGAAAAACTTTCATGGCTGCTTTTCTACTTACCCAAGGTACCTCATCACCATATCAAAAGCATCACAGCTAGAGCAGCGCCACTGCAGGTACAGAGATTGAAAATAGCTGTACTGGATCAGCCCGAGGGACCCTGGAGCAGGACCCTGTTTCCAACAGTGACTGTCTTCCCAAAGTTCTTACCCTTCTCCCTCTCAGAGAGGGAACAAGTTCCCAGGACCATCCCATCACTTCCTCCTGACCTCAGCCAAGCTGGCCTTTCACTCCATCAGCAGAAGGAAGTTTGGGGAGGATCAGTTTCTGTTCCCTTTTCTTACTGGGCCTGCAGAGAGGGAAACACACATTTCTACCTCAGATATGCTCAGGGAGCAGTGGGAACTGTCAAGCCTCCCTCTAGTTTCCCAGTTGCACATTTTTGAGCCTGTGATCTGCACCTTGCATTTCTCATCTCTCAATCCCACTGATTTCTCCTTGTTTTCCTTTTCCTGCAGCCCTTTCTAAGGCCAGGGGAACTCACAAAGAGTTCACATCCTCATACCTCTCAGAAATCACAGGCTCAGAGATAGCCTAAGGCAGAGGAGGTATTCTCAAATGTAATTCCCCAGGACAAATTACCCTTTCGAGATCTTATCTGATCCTTGAAGCCAAGGACCTTTTGCATAACTACATTTTCTGTGCATTCCACTCTTGCTCTACTAGTTAATTCTACAATGAATTTCTTCCTTGCTTACTTTGAACATATTCCTGGACCTTCTATTTGTTTCCTCCTAGCTTGTGTAAAAAAAGAAATAGAGAATAGCAATTTTTCATTCAGCTTCTTTATTCCACTCAATATCCATGAACCTCTTGAATCATTTTTTTCTCAAGCAAAAGAGCTCTAGTCCATTTAACCTCTTCTTGTACAAAGCCATGTTCCTATCACCCTTGTCCACCTTCTCTCTCCCATTCCTACAAGATCCTTTGGGAAAGCAGTTCTTCACTACTCATACATTGCACCAAGGCAGTTCTGCCTCTTGATTTGGCTTCCCTACTCACTTGTCTGACCTCCTGAGATCTGCCTGTCAAGGAAAGGTCTGGAGTGTGAAGTCCTTAGTGCTGAAATCTCCCAGGAGAAAGTTTACAGTTCAGTCTTGGCCATGATAGGCATGGCTGGCCAAGTGTAAACACTTTGGAAATATCAGTTTCAGTGAAAATTCAGTCTCTTTCTCTGTCCCAAGTGAAACTGCAAGAGTCTGAGGCAACCCGGATGTGTCTCACCTCTGCACACAGCACTTTCCCTCTTCACCTGAGCAAATCAAGAAAACAGATATCAAACAGAGACACAGACCAAACCCTTCATAACAGTGAGATGATTTCTAGAAAAAGTTGTAGGAAAAATCCTGGCAAAAAAGGTCTACCTTTGAAGCTAGCACCTTGCAATAATATTAAACAGTGGAAAAGTAAATTTATTTTAAACTTCAAATAATAAATTCCCTTCAGTTAAAGAAATTTCTCCACACTAGTGACACACCTGGGAATTTGACATGTGTTACCCATCTTCCAAAGTCAGAAGGGGAGGTGATTTGGGAAGTCTTGATGGACACCTGGAGAAAGCCTGACATCATCAGATTTTAGCTATCACCTAATGGTGCCTTTCCCTCTACTCTACAGGTGCCTCTCTGTCTATTATTCTCATGAATTTGTAACCAGTACCACCTCCTTGGCATAGCAGTTTTCAAATCTCACTCCAGCTAAAGAATGCTGGGGTTGATGCGGGCTGAATTTTCTTATATCACAAAAATAAATTCACTTTATAGAGCTCTAGTCCAAAGCAATTAAATGTATACATCTGAATTGTCTTAACAAAGTGGGTAAAACAATAAAAACCATAAAGTAAAGCACCTACTTAAGTGGTTTGGTAGTGCAAGCATACAGCCTATGTAGGCTGATGATAGCAGCTGATGTGTCTATTTGCAAGAAATTTGCCAACACACTGGTCTAGGAGCCTTTTCATTCTTTTGTCAAATGAAATTGAAATGCGCTGATTGTTCAAATGAATCACTTCCCTCTCCTTGTTTTGGATTACACATTCTTATTTTTTTCACCTCACATCTTCCTTGCTCTTGAAGGCAAAGCTAACGTCATAGCAGACAGAACTAGCCCAAGATTTCCCTAAGTGATATTTCTGAAGCAGAGCAGGTGCAGATGAAAAAAAGGATCAGTCAATTTTTAAGAAGTCAGATGGCATTGTGCAGCAAACAGAAGGCAAAGGACTGATTTCAAAGCACAAAATCAGGTCCTTTTATTTATGTAGAATGCACCAATTCAGGGAATTTGAAATGGCTGGTTACAGAAATGTATACATTTGATCATAGTTTAATCCTCCATGGACTGCAATACCTAAATCAGGAGAGCTGTGAACATGGCATACAGGTGGATTCATTTCAGTAGAGTCACCTGGAGTTTCTTACATGAGATATGTGGCATATGTGATTCATAGTCTCCAGTAAGAAATCTTATAATGAAATTTATTCTTAGCATTGTCTCTAGCTAGGAGAGGTTGGGGGCAGGAGGAGGAGAGGGATACAAGTAATTTTATCATAAGCATTTTTTACATATTTTGTAAAATATTTTGTAAAAATTTTGAGTTGAGTTTTCCGTCTCCCTGTAAATGTAGCAAATTACACAGAAATGAGATACTCAGGTCTTCATGCTTCTTTTGTAGTATCTGTCCTAAAAGACAAGAAGGCTTTCTAAAATTAAAACATCAGTAACAGTAAAACATAAAGCTTGTAATTTCTTCAAGACCTCTCCAAATTTTCACACAATTCTTTACTCTTCAGTACTAATCAGACAACATCAATTAAATAACAATTAAAAATTTGAAGTTTTATTTATAAAATTACTTGCTATTTAAAAGAATGCCTTTTTAATTCTTCACTGCTCAAAAATGCTATGGTTGTATGGAAAACCAGCTTAGCTGCTTCCATGTGTGTGTGTGAATATATGGGGATAAATTTCTAATTAACTCCTCAAGGAATAATTACTCTCAGAAAATATAGTGATAAGCAGACCTTGATAGCTACATGTCTTAAAACACTTCTGCAATTGAAAAAGTTGTAATTTTAACCTAATAACCATAAGAATTGTTTCTACAAGTCATATCAAAGTAGAACTATAAAATAATGACCAGATATTAGTGAGGAGATCCTATCTCAGTGATGTCAGTGGCAAAGCTACTGCCATCTTCCATGGAGTCAGGGCCTCACACAGGATTTAATAACTCATTCTTTCTAATTATTTATGATTTTTTTTAAAAAAGCAAAGAGAAATAGAAGGTAATTGCAAAACATTCTGGTCTTTCCCTCATGGTGCTAATTTGAAATATTAAGATAATTATGCTCCAAGAAAGTATGTGGTTTCTGCTGACTAATTCCTGTGGTTAAAACAGAGCTGTGGTGTTTAACAGAGGTGTAAGCAGCATAAGTCAGGCCCCTTCACATCAAAACCTTTCTCTGGAACTATTTGTCACAGCATGCACTGGAACTGTGCAATCATCCCAGCTCCCACATCCCTTGAGCAGCTCCTGAAGGGCAGAATTTTCATCAGCTGCCAGAGGGGCCTTCTCAAACAGCTGCTCCACTGTTCCCATCTCCAGCAGCTCCCCTGACTGGTGGATATTGCGTCCATGTGTTACCTCACAAAGAAATGCCCAGGACAGTGGCATTTTTCAGTATGACACCATGGGAGGTTGTGTCTGACCCTCTCAGGGTCAGGAGATAAGGTGAGGGACTGTCACCAATGGAATTACTGTGAACCCTCTGCCACACATATCTGCAGATTTTATCCATGCATTTATTGTCCAATTTGTACTCAACATTGCAGTCCTGTGCAGAGCAGATGAAAAGTGCTATCCCTAAGATAATGTCAGGGAAGTCTGAGGAGCAGAGGGGGAAAACTGTTGCATCATATAACCACAGTGATAATAATTTCACTGTTCAGCAGGCCACACAGAACACACACATTTTTAAAAGGCAATCTTATGACAAGATCTTGATGACAAAAAGTTACCAAAATATACCACCAATCCAAATGTATTTTTCTCCTCATTCACTGGGTGCCAGCTACACTGAAAAAAATTATTTTAATTTTCTTTTTTTTTCCTTTTCCTTTTGGTAAGCTGAGGATAGCTCCTTTTTAATTTTCACTGTCTGTGAGTTGGTTCTCTTCACCACTTGGTAAGCCCCAAGAACAGGCACCCTTAGTGATTTTACTGCCGCTTTTCTTCTGCACCTCTGCAAGGCCTCCTGTAAAGTTCCCAGTTCCAGTCTGAGGATGAGCTCTTCAAAGATGAACAACATGGGATTTAGGCAGGTTCCAATCCATCAACCTCATGAGCTGTTTGGCAGCCATAATATCTGGCAAAATCTGAGATTATTGCATCCACAGGTAAAACCTATAAAAGCAAGCATGTAGCAGAAAATTCACTTTCTTAACTTCCAAAAAAAAAGCTTACAGATAGACTTCTACCTCAGTAAACTGTTCCCATGTCTCATTGAAGATTTGAATACTGTCAAGCTTAAATACATGAAGCATAGTGTATGCATTCACATACACTCTCATACGTGTCTTCACACAGAGACATGAGAACATTTCCACATAAAAATGTTGCTTTTCATTTCATTCTGAATTTTTTTTTAATAGACCAGATCAGGCATCAAACCCTTTTGACTGTGTATCATTTCAGAAGCAGAAATTAAATGTTACCAGAGAAGAGTCATGTCATCAAAACAATATTAATTCAGTGTTCCCCAAGTCCAAGGAGGTTCTCTTATGCAGAAATAAAGACATCATGGCTGTTAAGGGTTAATCAAAATCTGGGCAACAAAGAGAAGAAACAACTTAGTGGGGTTTTCCTCTGCCAACCCATTTCTATTCCCATTGCCAGTTTTTAAACTGACTCAGCACCAAGAGCTTTTACAGTGGTATCCCATACCTTCCAATGCTGAGGAGTCTCCTTGAATTCTAGCTCTTGGAGTCATAAGATTATCTGAGAATCTCATTTAACCTTACAAGTAGAAATGTAAGAGAAAAAACAACATTCTAAGGACTATTTTAGCTTGGTAAAGCCACTCTCCTTAAGGTTGCTTTAGAGATCCAGAGATAAAAGACTAATTTTAGCTGCAATAAATTTGGATCAGCAGCACATTTTGGAAACTGTCAGCAAGATATTGCCATAAGTTTGGCACTGCCAGGAGGAATATACCAGACTTTGCCTTACTGGGATGGGATAAAGATGTTCAGATATGGGAAACAGCTGTTCTGTTTGCAGCAGGGAAACTTTATCATTTCCCCTAGGTTTGGGGTTTTTTTCATATGTCTGATGTACAGAACAGGCAAAATGAGAGTAAAGGAAAGAAAATAAAAAATTATTTCTATACAATTATCTCCCACAATAAACAATGAAATGTTATTTATTTCTACAGCATTTCAATCAAATGTCAATCATCATGTATTTAAAATTAGTATCTTATTTTAAAACTCGTGATAATAGCAAACTGTAATTCTTGCAGACATATTTTTCTCTTTAAATAATAGTGGCATTTTCTGCTACTACAGTACAATATTTTAGTGTTTCAGAGACATGTCAACAAGCAAAAGCTGCACTTAAATATTTCAGCTCAATGCCATAACTGGTGCTGGATACATTTGTCACTGCTTCACAAAAATGCATGTGTATAGAGAGTTCATAAATATATATGGCAGTACTTGCTGTGTGCTACCTAAAAGACATATAAAATTTTTGATATGGAAACAGTAAAAAAAACCCAAACCTAGGGGAAATTATTTAAATTTTATGTTTTAACTGAGGAGATAGTAAAAATGAGAACCCAAGCAAACGCAACAAGCTTTGCAGGAGAAAAGGGAAGATTAACAGCAGGACATAACATTCAAGTGGAAATTCAGATCTGCAAGTTTTTATGCAATGCCCACTTCCCTTAACTAGATCCCTTAGGGTCTGTTTTCCACAGTAAATCCCAGGGAGTCCCAAGATACTGTGCTGGTAGACACTTTGTAGAGAACCACAGTTCCATAGGCAGATGGGCCTTTTTTGCCAACTACACCAGATTGTCAACTCTGCTGAAAGGTGCCCATATAACTGATTATAGAGCAGACACAACTCCACCTTTTTACAAAACCTTTTTACATTGCTTTATCAGCATAACATACTCATGAAATGGATGTCATTTCCTCTCATTTGATGATTGCATTACTCTGCAAGTGGCAGGCAAATGCCACAAGTAAATGAGCATTTGTATATTATAAGATGAAAGGATCTGGATTTATCCATAAAATAAGGCCATTCTGGTCTGAATTAAAGGTGGGGAGTTGACCAGACCCCATCAGGTGACATTTCAGTGACAGTTCTTGGACAGAAAGTAGTCTGCTGCTTAAACAATATTTACAAGGTCATACTGCAGATGGTGTTGTAGATGACAATGAGGTATGAGTCAACAAGGAAAAGAAAAAAGTGTGGGGAAAATAAGTGGAAAATAGCTGTAGGGTAGGATGGATAATAAAAGCAAAATGTGCTTCCAGTAGATCACCAAAACTACCCAGTGCCATCTTTGGAAAACTGGGTAGGAGTTCATAGAGCAGCGTATTACTGAAGCTGGCATTAGTTTGCCTCTGCTGGAATGGCCCAATTTGTAATCATGATTCAAGGAGTGGTTCCCAGAAAAAGGACAAGAACCACTTTAAAGATGAAAAACATATCTTAAGAGTGAGAATCTCCATCTAAAGGGGGCTTTAATGTGCCTTCCTGAACAAGGTCCAACTCCTATGGACTTCAATAGCAGCAATGACCAAGCTCCAGGCACAGGTTTTGTGTGTGAAAATCAAGAGAGAAAAAGTTTCCTCCGGCAAATTATCCTTCAGTTACCTGCAGTATTTAGGGGGGGAAAGTACAAAACTGATGAATACCAGAACAGGTTAATGAGAAAGAAAAGGAAAACACATTTGTTCTTATCCTCCCTATGAACGCTTTTTAATTAACAGCACAATTGCATGGCTCCTGTGGGAGCTGCTGCTGTGTCCCCTGAGCTGGGCCATGGGATTTCTGAGGCCAGGCCATGTACACGTGCACATGTGAGGAGAGAGTGAGCTTCTAGCTGAAGACACTGCTGGGTGAGACAGCAGTGGGAGGGGGGGCACATTACAGTCACTTTAGTCTCTTGGCTGGTTGCCAGCAGTACAGAAGTTGAGAAATCATTTGTCACAAGGATAAAAGCCAAATACATTGCTCTGGGTGAGATGTAACCTGACAAACAGTCTCCTGTGACTGATGCATTTGAACTACTAATACACTCTATATAATGACTTTTTTCTGACAGCTAGCAGTCATATTTTTTTGCTTAGTTTTTCTGCTTGTTCATGCTGAGCTTTCTGAGTTCCTATATATCAGATTTCATGGCAAGGAACACAGAGCAGGAGGACAATTTTCTGTCACGCTAGTTTCATACTACAAGTTCAAGAGGAAAAAAACTACAAAATAATTAGAAAACAGTTTTTTAAAAATTACTATTTTCTAATATCTCTCTCTTTTTTTTCCTTTTTCTTTTTTTTCCAAAAAGCCACAAAGTCAGCTGGTCAGTGGGAACTTCATTTATAACTGTCAATTTAACAGTTCATTTATTTCACTGAAGCAGTGAGACACAACAGGGGTGTGGTAACCATGAGATAATCACACCTCTGGGGTCTTATGAGGCAAGGAGAAACAGTCAATTCCCTCTAATCCCACAGTGGTGTGATTAGTGCTCCTGATAGCTACAGCCAAGGAGGTTATGAGATAAATTGAGCATTTCATGTTCTCAGAAAAGAATTAAATTAAATGTTTTACCAGCCTCATTCAAGTTCTGCAATTCATCTTGATTATAGATATGTATGTTCATGAAAACTGACCCACATACATTTGTCTACTTTGAAATGTTTGACAGACAACAGGAGTAGCCATTTGGTTTGAGAACTATACTACACATAGAAGTTGTAACATATTAGTTGCCTGTCTTGTCTACAAGCCCTATAGGCAAGGATCCATCATGATGCTATCCAAAAGCTCCTCTGGGTATGCAATCCTTACCTGCAGAACTATAAAAAATAAAAAGAACTCAGTTGCAAAGAAACTGCCTTTTTCCTAGTCAATTTTTGAGACCCATGCTAATCAGTTTCATTAAATTCCTGTAATATCTCTGTCTGCTATGGAAGGTCCATTCATCTCTTACTTATGATGGTTCCACTAGAAAACACACACAATGTGTTATGGGTATTTGGCAGACAGAAAATAACATGATGGAGACTGGGGAGTGAGAGGCTGCAGAGCAGTGCCATGGAAAGGGACCTGGGGTTCCTGTCATTGGCAAGTTGAACATGAGTCAGCAGTGCCCTGGCAGCCAGGAGGGGCATCCCTGTCCTGGGGGCATCAGGGACAGCATGGCCAGCTGGGCAAGGGAGGGGGTTGTCTGCTCTGCTCTGAGCTGGGGTGGCCTCACCTTGAGTGCTGGGGGCAGTTTTGGGTGCCACAGTATAAAAAAGATATTTAACTATTGGAGAGTGTCCAAAGGAGGCCACAAAGATGGTGAAGGGCCTTGAGGGGAAGCTCTGTGAGGAGCAGCTGAGGGTACTTGGTCTGTTCAGCCTGGACAAGAGGAGGTTGAGGGGAGACTTCATTGCAGTTACAGATTCCTCATGAAGTGAAGAGAAGGGGCAGACACTGATCTCTTCTCTGTGATGACCAGTGGCCTGAAATTGTGTCATGGGAGGTTTATGTTGGATATCAGAAAAAATTTCTTCACCCAGAGGGTGATTGGGCACTGGAACAGTTTCCCCAGGGAAGAGGGCACAACACTAAGCCTCAGAGAGTTCAAGTGTTTGGCCAATGCTCTCAGGCACAGGGTGTGATTCTTGGGGATGATCCTTTTGGACTTAATGATCCCTTCGGGTTCTTTCCAGCTCAGCATATTCTGTGATTCTGTGACAGAAATTACAGAATCAATGATCTCATCTATCAGGTCACATTGCTTTTTTACATTTTTCAGTATTGTGTGCTCTGCATTCTAAAATGTTCACTGAAGCACATCTATTTTAAAGGAAAGTATTTTAAAGAACACTTTTTATGATTGTTCTGAAGACTGAATTCCTTTATTGTAGGCACTGGCATATGAAAGAGTGTGTCAATGTATGACTGGCTCCTCTCGCTGCTTCTTTCTCCTGAAATGTAGACTGAAGAAATGATGGTGCACCCTTGAGATCCTCTTCCACTTCTCCAAGAGTAGTCATTGCCCCGGGGAGTTGTTGTGGGTTTACCTTGGTTGGATGCCAGGTTCCCAGCAATGTAATGTAGCAAGCTGCTACATTACTCCCCTTAATCAACAGGACAGGGGAGAAAATAAAATAGAGGGGAAATAAAACACACACCAACAAAAAAAAAAAAAATAAAATATCCCAAACAAACCAAGCCAAAAACCAAAACCAAACAAAAATACAAACATGTAGAACAACAATACAAACATATAGGTTGACACAAAGGCAATTTAAAAACAAAAGACATTTTGCAGGTGACTGGACTGTCTCTGACATCGGGACAGATCTTGATGTCTTCTCACAGTAGTCAGTCATCCCTGTGCCCCCCCACTCCAACACAGAATCCTTGCTACATAAACCTAATAAAGAGTCTAATAAACACTCCAGAACTAGTATCAGCCATGGTACAGGTGCCTGGCACTAGCCCATGCTAGAGCTGACAGTCAAATAGCCCAACTTGCCTTCCTTGGTAACTAGGGTGTGGCAACATCCAACAGGCAGCTCTATCAAAGCGTAGATCCTGCAAAATGTTGAGTATCTTCAAGGTTTGCTATGTCTGTGCAATGACATAGTGCTTCCAGGCAGACAGTGTGCATTTCTGACTCAGGCTGTGGTGCTGCAGGCATCCTAAGGATAGGGAAATAGATAAGTATTGGGTTTGCATAGCAAGGTTTCAGTAGCGGGTGGGCTACAGGGGTGGCTTATGTAAGAAGCTGCTGGAAACTTCCTCACATCCAAAGGAGCCAATTTCAGCCATCTCCAAGTCAGGCCTGGCACTGGATAAGGCCAAGCCCATCAGCAACAGTGGAAGCATGTCTGAATTAACAAATTTAAGACAAAAAGTTGTTGTGTGGCTGCAACTGAAGAGAGAAGTGAGGATATGTAAGAGCAACAATTGTGTACACAACAAGATCAGGGGAGAAGAAGGGGAAGGAGGTGTTCCAGGCACTATAGCAGAGATTCCCCTTCAGTCTGTGGCGAATACCATGGTGAGGTAGGCTGGGTGCCTGCAAGCTCACAGAGATCCACCTGCAGTCAGTGAAGGACCAACCCAGAGCAGGTGGATGCACAAAGGGATGTAACCCTATGGGAAGCTCCTGCTGGAGCAGGCTCCTGGCAGGACATGTGGAGCCATGGAGAGAAAAGCCCATGCTGGGCAGGTTTGATGGCAGGACCTATGACCCCATGGAGGACCTATGCTGGAACAGTCTGTTCCTAAGGACTGTGCCCTTGGGAAGGACCCACACTGGAACAATTTGTGAAGAACTACAGTCTATGGGAACTACTACTCCCATTGGAGAAGTTTGTGGAGGGTCCCCACAACGGAACAGGGGAAATATGAGGAGGAAGGAGTAGCGCAGACAAGGTGCGATGAACTAACCACAGCTCCCATTCACCATTCTCCTGCACTGCTGGACGTAGAAGGGAGAGAATTGTGAGCAAAGTTAAGGCCAGGAAAAAGGCAGAGGTGGGAGGAAAGTGTTTTTAAGATTTTTATTTTTTTATTTCTCATTATCCTACTCTGATTTGATTTGTAATAAATTCAATTAACTTCCCCAAGTCAAGTCTGTTTTGCCAATGACAGTAACTGGCAGGTGACTCTCCCTCTCAATCCATGAGCCTTTTGTTTTATTTTCTTTCCCTATCCAGCTTAGGAGGCAGTGACAGAGAGGCTTGGGTGGTACCTGGCATCCAGCCAGGGTCAACCCACCACAAGATATTAAAATTCCTTCAACAATTTCAGTTGTCAAAGTCTGATATAACACCCTTAAAATGTTTTTAGCAAGTGCACTTGAACAGCCCAGGAAAGGGGAAGTGTGATCTGTGTACCCTTAGTAATTCTTGAACATTTTGACTAGTTTTTCCTGTTCTTCTCATTTTTCTTAATAGACCTACTTGTATAAGAGAAGAATGAATAATGACTTACTCCACAGAGTTTTCTTTAACACATACAAAGTGCCACATAGGTTTCTCCCAGGGTCCTGAACCTAACTCCAGCTACACACTTGTTTTACAGAACAGCATAAAATCAGACTTCTACATCAAAAGAAGGCTACAGTCAGCAGAGGCATTTCCTAGTTAATCCTATTTTAGATGCCAGAAGTCTGTTTTCTCTACTGATGATAGAAGTACAAACTTAGCAATCTTGAAAACAAAAATAACACAACAAAAAACAACCAAACAACAAAACCACCACAACCAAAATATCTATTTCAGAATTTATTTTAATGTCATTATTCACCAAGCAGGAAGTTAGTTATTGTTAAATTTATCCAAAATTATGGTTGTTAGTGTGACTGCTAAAAGCCCTCAGTCACTGCTTTCAATGGTCTTGGAGTCAGCTTTTCATGGCTGTGAACAAAGGGGATGCAGGCATATAATTTTTACCATCTCATTATAACTGCAGTCCAGTCCTTGGCCTTGTAAAGGAGATGGCCAGCTAACAGGACGAAATTTCTTAAACCTCAGTGAGAAATACCAAGCATGCCATCCTCATTGGATCTGCAGTGGACACCTGTGAGGCAGCACTGCAGCCCTAACTCTGGTTTTCCCCTCCCTCAGCTCTGCAGATACTGCTGCCTCTTCACAGAGCAGAGCCACCACAGAAATGTGAAACAACCAGGAGTCTCTGTAAGTCACCTGGAGTGTTATATTGAAAATTTATGTGAAACACGTGGGACCTCGTTCAAACAATACTTTGGTGATTATTTGGACACTTCTGGGCTAATCTTAATAGTCAGGCTGAGCCTGACAAGAAGAATGTTCGCTTACTCTAACAATGATGGAAACCCCAGCAGCAGTATTTCTGCAAGAGGGAATGCTTTGGAGCAATGCTGGCATATTTCTATTGAAGGCAGGTTTGGAAGAACCAACACTTTGATACCTGGGGCACTCAGCAAAAAATTAAAAGACTTTTTAAAAAATTATTCTTCTTTCAAAATGCAAGAGAATTATAACCCTTTTGTCCTAATGATAGGGAAAGGGTTTTAAATTCCTGAGTGCTCCCTCCCTCTAGCCCCAAAATTTTTGTAGCTGTGGCACTGAATGCAGTCCCATTATTTTTAATGATATATCAGGACTGGGTAGAAGAATAGCATACCATATATCAAAAGCTACACCCTTGGAAATCACAGAGCTCTTCAAGAAGCCACCAATGGGTTAAATGGTGACCTGACCAATTTGCTATGGTTCATTTGGTCTATGCTAATTGTTTTAAATGCTCACTTTGTGGCATGTTCTTTACTGTGCTGATGGGAAGTGAGGCATATTTCTTTAGAGCAGGGATTCAAGTATTCATTTATATTGGAGAGACTTTTTCAGAAAGGTACAGGCACACCTCAGTAGCACTATGTAAATAGGAATTAATCTGCATCTTTTATCCAGTTTAAAGAAATATATGAAATAAATATTTTTCAAGTCCTTTTGCTTTGCTTGATTTTTCAATATCACACTTTTTTCTCTATTCTTCTGCAATGCTTAAAATCAGATTGCTTCTTTCCCATTAGCAAGCTCTTCTGTCTGCTTGTGTGGTGAGTGGCTTTTTGTTTTTTTATCCCTCTGGACCCTGACCTGGTAGTCATTATTTTGTCTTTTCATGTTTTTTTTTTTTTTATTAGACTAGTCAGCCTTGATATTAGTCTTCCCAAAGCTACTATCCATTACACTGTCAGGAAAGCAAGCTGCCTTACAGTAGGCCAAGTGTCAACAGAAGGTGAGGCAGAAAATCAGCCACAATCTAAAGCTAATTACCCTGCCTAGAAGTTAATTAAATACTTGTTAGGAGCAGCAGGGTAGATCCTAATTAAACTTGTCTAATAACAGTATGCTGACATACTCTGACACTGGGAATTCCTACAGGGTTTAAATAATTGTACAAAGGGCAATAATACCTGTCACATCATGGTGTGCTGGCAAACCCTGAAGATGCACATTTCTCAGTATTTTCTGTATTAATTTGCCACATATTGTGCAGTTCACATGTGTTTAATTTACACATGTTTTAATTTTTGGTGCCCTGGATCTTTTTAAATGACTTTGCAGTTGCTGATCTAAGCGTAACCACTGCAAAGGGAGATGGTCATTAGTATTTCGTTGTATCATTTAATACATCTGATAGAATCCTGTTGATAGTGACACCTCAAGGGTTACTTAAATGCAGCTGTGGCCACTTTTTCAGATTTTAAGACAGTAGTGATTTTAGCTGGAAATGAAGGGAAGCAGAGAGCACGGCACACCTTTCTAGCCTTCCCACATTCTCGAAGGACCAAACGCTGACCACCTACAGGCTGGCAATTTTACCTGCTGCAATTTCCATTCACAAGAGTGCCACTGACACCGACTTTTACCTCCACTGATAAGTGTGTCTTTAACCAACATCTCTTTAAGGCAGTCAGATCTTCATTTTCATTCAAAACAAAAGGCAGGGGAAACAGCTAATAGGTGCAACTGCCAGACAAATTTAAGGGAAGAGGAGAGGAGAGGTGAAAAACAGAAGGGGCTGATAACAGAAACGAATCTCTCTCTTCTGATTGTTTCCAGCCTTTTGACGGGCTGGAAGTATTTTTGTTCTCAGACAGGAAAACACAATTTGCCATCATTTCAAATAAATGAGGGTTCCCCACAAACCACAGCAGGGCTTTTGTCTAGTTGTTTTTAAGGGATTGTCTATGCCAGCGGTTTTAATGCTGATTTAAAAGCTGTCGTTTGACCAGGTTCTGTTTTTCAACTGATGAGTTGTCACACTGCCTCGCGTGAGGGTTAATCCCCCATTGTGTTGCTGATGCCACCGCAAAGAAGGACGGCGACGGCAATCGCTGATAAAGCTCGTCTCTTCTCGAACTGCCCGGAGAGGCTGTGGCGCATGCTGATGGTTGTTTACCACAGAAAAATGCTGAATGCCAGTTTTAGGAGAGCTATGTTTCAAAACTTTTTGCCTTTTCTCCCAGTAAATTCAGTTTTTCACTGTTCCTTTCCTACCCTTGACTCAAGCACCCTTTTTAATAGGGGGTTAGGGCTCTTGGGTTCTAACCAGCAATGGATGCTTGACAGTAGATTTGCTGTTCCCATCATTAGAGCCCTACTTGAAATGCCATGTCAGTGAAACTAATGAAATGGAGTGCCATGATGTGAAACTAATCAGACATGATGAAACTTTAGGGAGGGGGGAAATAAGAAACCTGCAAAGATTTAAGCCAATAGCAGTGCTCTCATTTTGTACCCTCTCCCTGAACAGCAAGGATTAATGGAAAGATGTAAGAGCTCTGATCTTTTCTGGCAAGACTGTTGTAGAAATAATCAATTAACCTTGGGAGATCAAATTGACAGAGCTTAAGAGTGAAGTTATTTAAAATGCCAGATTATCTAGGCAGATGAATACATTTGTTGCAATACTAAAAGGAAAATGAAAGTCTTTTTCCAAACTTCGTTTTTCTGAACTGATTTAACATTATTTCCCCAGGAGTCAACTCTGCCTTTTTCAGTGTGCACTTTAACACATTAGAACAAAATGAGATTTGATGTACTCTATAAAGAGACTAGTGATTTTTCTCTCTTCTTTCAAGGAGTGGGAGGGTTATTACAGAAAATAGCTTATAGTAACCTCATGCTTTTAGCTCTTTACTTTTGTTTATTTGACAATTTGATTATTTGGGTTCCTGTCCTCTGTGGTGATTTTGGTTGGTTTGCATTCTGGCTAAATCATCTGCTGCTTCTTCCATGGAGTAAGAATTCCTTCTTGCCTTAGATATATAAATAATGTAAAATATTTTATAATATCAGTTATTTTTAAGGAATAAAAGAATCCCATTAGATGCTCTTTAAACAATCAATTTAACTTCATTTGCTCTGACGACATAAAAATTTTATTTTATTAAAATGCTTTGGCTGTGTTATTCAGACTAATAACTCTCTACTATTTTATTGTATTAAGATGAGGACAACATAAAGTTATACAGCATCAGGTTGTAACTAGACTCAATGCTGCATGCTGCAGCTGTGTTCCAGCATATAAGAATATGCCCAATGTAAGCATTCAAGCAACAACAATGCTGGTATGCTTGAAAGTAAGCGTTCATTCACACAGTCTTAATTCCTTCCTTCAAAGAGAATTTGTGATCAACCTCATTGATTAAATTGGTACATAATCTATAATTTCAAGAATGGCACATATTTCCCCTCATGAATTTTAAATCAATTGCTTTGTTAAATTGAAAAAGTTGCCTTCACTTCATTCCTTCATTCATACTTTCATGCATTTATTCTCTGTTACTATTTCTTTCTTCCTTTATTTACAGTGCTGTAGGAGTTTATATCAAATACAACAATTCAATTTGAGAATATACTAGAACTTAACCTGATTTTCATTAGCTGAATATATATACTTCACTCCAAACTAGACCAAAAATACAAATATTTTTAAGCCAGTAAGAAAACATTTGCACACAAAGATATTCAGGCTGAATTGTAAATGTAGAGTGTGTAAACCAGTTCAGATTGATCAAATTAATCCAGATGCACTTTGCCAGCAGGCGCACCAGTTTCAGAAACTGCCATCCCCAAAGTTTTGTTTCCACACCAGCACCAGGTGACACAGTGAAATCAAGTAATGTATTAGTGAAGTAATGACATAGTGAAGTCAAGTAATCCCAGGCAAACTGGGACAGGTTATTTTAGTCAGTGCTAGCTGTGGCTTGAGCTAACTTCATTCTCTCTGCTAGAGGCAGGGACACCCACTGAGCTCTTCTCCTGAGCTGCATCTCAGCTGGCAGACCAGCAGTTGAGAGTGCTGTGATCAATAACTTCAGCTGGCTCCAGAAGAGCACCTCTCCATGCTCTCCTTCTTCCACTCCTTGACTATGCAGCCTCTCCTAACTCAGTCTTCCTCCAGAACATGATGCTATCAGACTAAGAAGGGACTAAGGAGAGGAAGCTCTTTTGGGGACTGGAATGGAAGACAAAAGGAATAGGGAACAGATAAAAACAAAAACAATGCCTGAAGAAGGGGTTAGTTATGAAAAAGATGTTTGGGAAAATTATTGGAAGAACTGAGAGGAAATGTCCTTTGGAGGGTCTTCATCTTTTACATATGGGCAGAAGGGCTAGAAACTGTCAGAAAAGGGATAGACAAGGAATCCTTGTCTTATGGACAAGGAGTCATTAAAAAGGATGACTACACATTGCAGAAGTCACAAACTATTGGCCAATTCCACATTAAAGATACTCAACACTCAGCCAAATGCTTTCTTAATATGTTTCACAGTAAGTGCAAGTCCTTTCTCAAAGTTCAGGACAGTGCATCAAACATGAATGACACTTTTTGAAGTCTTTCAAATAGCAGGATTCTTTTACAACATAGTCTGGACAGGACAATTCATGGCAGTGTAAAATTAATGGGTGGCTTAAAATTGTAAAAAATCTGTCCTGAAGAGGAAAATGGGTTAGTACCAAATGACAGTTCTTCCATAGGATAGAGCTGGAAGATCATTTGAAGATTATAATTCTCCATTCTTGGAAAAACTATCTTTGAAAAGACTTAAGGGCCATGATGGATTGCAAATTGAACAGAAACTCTCAGTCCACTACTAAATTAGTACATGCTACTTTACATACTAGTACATACTATTAGTACCTACCTTCAATTCATAAAGAAATTAAAGCAGAAAGTAGGACTGCTGGGTTGCTTTTCATATCCTCTGCTAGGTTATCATGTCCTCGTTCAAGAAAAAGGAGAACAAATTAGAGGGAATTTAAGGAACTACAAGAATATTTTAAAACTTGGAAACATCATTTAGAGTAAGAGCAATTCAACTAGTTTAACTGAAAAAAAGAGGCTAAGAAGTGACTTGACAACAGTTTGAAAGTATAAGCTCAAGGAGATAAAATATGCTAATGGAGAACTCTTCCAACTTCAATACCAGGGTGCAAAGTTAAAGGCTGACAAATAGTTTAGGAACAGAATGTTTGTCCTCAACAGTAAACATAGCTAGCACCTCAAACAATCTATAGCTATGCCTGATTCTCTGGTGCTGGATATTTTTATTTAAGACTTGATAATTTTTGAAATATTATCTATCCCACCAAATAAAACTTAATCCACAAAGCTGACCTCCTGCTACAACTGCTACACCAGTTGTCATAACACCTGACTGCAATAGCTCTTTCTGGTTTTAAAATGTATGATATTTCTAATCCATGACTGTAGCAAAGGTAAACTTAATAAAACACATTCTAGAAGAAAAAAACAATTACATAACCATTTTTAAAAAAATTCTTTTATTGCCATCACTTGGGCCTGATTTTTAAAATTCACTTCTCCACCAACCACTGCCACTTGTATATTGAAGCAATGTTGCTTAGTAATTGGCACTATTACAGGACTTTTACTTTTCCAACTCCAGATTTAAGATAAAACAACAGAAATTATGGTTCTTGTGCCTCTCCAGGATAATCTGTGTTAAACAATCTCCACTCACTGCAGAAAGGAAGCACGGCTGCAGAAAGGAAGAGAATTGCTGCAAGTCCACGGTGCATCAGTAGCACAAAGAGTGTGCTGGGTGATTGGTCCACTGGTCCTTACTCAGCAAAACAACTGTTTCATAGCCCACCTTTACAGGAACTCTTGGTCTTCACTATTCTTGATAAATAGCCACTAGAGACAGGTGCCACAGGGTGTGCCAGAAAGGACAGTAATGACTCAGGGAACTCTGCAAATTTTTAAAGCAAGAAGGTACATGTCTAGCACACACCACAATCTTACAGAGGGAATTCCAAGTAGCATACATAGCAGAGTTTGAAGCCCCACAACTTGAAGAAATGTGTTTCTTCTATGCATGTAAGAGGAAAGCCAATGTATGTCCAGAAAACATACCCATGATTTGAAAGGGATGCTTGCTGCTTCCTTCCTTTCTTTTCTGTGCAAAGATGAGACAAGGCAGACCATGGAAACCAAACTGTGTTTTCTCTGCAAGACTCCACTCTAAATGCGCCACAGCAGACCTTAAACTGTATGCACAGTTATCTCAGCCTAATGAGTGGTAGCCTTGCTAAAGCCATCAACATCACATTGCTGCTTCAGTGTATACACTGATTAATTGCAGTCAAATCCTTAGATGCATTAGGATCAAGCTGGCTTCTGTATCAAGGAAGAATTCCTCTGCTGCCTACCTTTCTTTGGCTATTACCATCTATTACAGCCTCAGGGAAGTGCAACCTGCCATCACATTCGCACAGTGCAAGACTAAAGGGTTTTGCCCCAGTAATTCCTCTGGGATTGTATTTAATAATTTAATATTTCTAAGGATGCAAAGTGGTTATTTTTCCCAAAGTAAATACAGTTTGAGGAGATGGGGAATTATACAATTGGTCTGTTTTCCCATGAAAACAACTTTTAGCGTTTTTACCTTTGATTTTTTTGTTATTGTAACACCAGAGCAGGTAGTGTGTAAGAGAGAAAATTCTCATTCTAGAAAAGACAACTAACATAAAAAGCAAAGGAATCAATGGAAAAAAAACTGCAACAGCAAGGTGAAACACACAGATGCAAACATCTACCCTCTGCCCTCAGACACTGAAGGACAATCTGTACAAGTCCAATCTGCCTGGAAATGACTGACACTCCAAATATCAGGTGTAGGGACATCTCCCTTAGGTCCACATCTTTAACTCACCTGTGACTGCATGTAAAACCAGTTAAATGACTCTGAAGTACATCAGGCTAAGCAGCTGCTACCTGTGGCAGATTTGGCTCTTTTTTTTGACCAGTGCGGAGCCAAACACAGTTGAAATAGGAATTTAGGACAGAAAATTCCCTCCTGCTAGGCTCTTATACAATCTGAGTTCTCATGTCAAGAAAGGTAATACTTGTTGCACTTACTTCTACCCATCTATGTAAAAATATCTGTGAGAAAAGTATATTGTAAGTGAAAAATGTTATAATCCTCAGTTTAATTTACAGTTATGAATTTGCTTTACTTTTGTATTATAGGAAGTAAGGAATCAATCTTCTTGTGGAAGAGAGAACTTTGAAAACTTGCTCACAATAGTTTAGCAGCTGGTAACATTCAGACATTTTGTAAACAAACATAATGTTCTTTCAAACAAGAATCTAGCAAATAGAGCATACAAGGTAGCATTAATATTTACTAATTTGTCAGATTTTTACTACAGGAAATGGGGCTTGGATGATGAGGAAAGGATACAGACAACTAAAGGATAAGTGGAAGTAATAAACGGAGAAAAAATGGAGCAGGGGAGAAAACATATAGCTAAAATAGAAAAATGCTTTGCAAGGTTATAAAATGAAAGTAAGGTAACAGCTACTTATAGAATAAAAGCACAAGAATCCACATTCTGTAATAAAGGATGAATTGAGGCAGCAATAGAAAGGATTGGAACAGAGATGCTTTAATATAATGTAGCTAGGAAAGAAGGAAAGAACACTATAAAAAACTTCATAAAACAGTGGCAGACAAGGAAATTAGGGGACACAGAAGAGATCAAAACAAAACAAAACAAAAAACTTGAATGGCATATGTCCATTTGCAAGGCAGTTCAGTGAAGGATGGAGGACTGGCCAAGTTTTCTCCATCTATTCTGTTTTACTGGAGATCAAAAAATGATAAAGACAGAGTTGAAATGAGGTGAGAAACAAATGGATAGAAGATGGTGCACTTAATAGCCTCAAATGCTCTCTACCTATTAAGTGTATTTGAGCCTGGATTCCTAAAATGAGTAGCCTTATGCATTTTTGCTCTTCAAATATCCATCTCCTTTTCATCTTTACTAGCTTTTGCCAAGTCTAACCAAGAGTGTCTCGGAGATATCTATTTTTTCTTGTTTCAAGGAAAGCAGCCACTATGAAGAGGCAAGAAATCCAAATCAATCCCTACCCACCAATGACAGAAGATTGCAGCATATGCACAGATGTTCTCTCTTCAGAAAGCAGTAAATAAACACCGTGAAGTTAATAAGCACAGATGCAGCACAGAATCACCCACACAACATGCTGCCTCTTGTTCAGCTGGTAGTTGGAGACAGAAGAGGGAACTGAGGAAATTGGTGATCTGTAGAAGATTTATCAGGGACCTTAAAAAATCTGGGACATTGTCTAGCACTTTAAGAAATGCTGGAGGGAGGTCAATATATAGTAAAAGTGAGTTAGTGGAGAAGAACTGCATGCAGAGAAGAGGATATTCCTTGAGGACCTAGGGAGGGGCTAAGGCCACTGGGGAGGGGAAGTCACAGGACACAGGAAGGAAAAGCAGACTCCTTATAGCATGGTGCTCTAGGAATGCAGGACAGGAATCCATGGGAAGCCAGGCTTTCACCCAGCCACTCCTCCTGAAACCACTCGTTTCCTGTTTTCCACAGTGTACATAGTGCCTTCACCTATGTGCTGATGAAAGCTAATGAAATGCCATTAGACCATTAAATGCTTACTTAGAACAGTGTTTGAGGAAATTGTTCATGAAGTACAAATTTACAAAGGAAAACAAATGGAAGCTGTATCGCCTCTGAGGTGAAAAGACACTTTTCTAAGTTTAGTTACACTGATATAAATCAGAAATAATGCCATTTTGACATGATGCAAGAAGTTCTGTAATCACTGGCAAAAGATAAAATATAGTTTTTCTGTACAATGATGTCCACATTTTATTATTTCAGCTATGTCAAGAATTCTGGATATTCATTTAGAAAGAATAGCTTCCACTAGCACTGTTAAAAAAATGTAACCAGAAGGTCATCAACAAGGGAGCTGAGAGAATAATATATCATGAATAATGTATTAAATTATTTCAGTCTTTATCTATTAATGAATTATTTTCAATCATCTTATAATTTTCTTGAATGTATTTGTAATTCAAAAGTAATCCCCATGCAATTTCTCCAAAAAATTATTTCTCTAAATTTTTCTTGGTCTTTTTGTAGATAGAAAGTAGCTGAAATTTGAATTAAATTATTTTGGTTTTAATAGGACATACAAAGTAGGAGTTTTTGTTTCTGTTCTCCAACAAACACACTTCTAAGAACCAGGTTACCTATATGGCATTAAAATCTTCACCATGAAATGTCTTCCTCTAATATTTTCTCCAAACATTACACTTTCCCCAGTACCCTAATAAGATGTTCAGTTTGATAGGGCAGTCGCTGAAATTCAGCATCTAAAATCTATTGTCTGTTATCAGCACAAATTTCTCTTCCTAAAAGAACAACTGCTATGGGTTTTCACTTATGTCTTGAAGAATTTAAGTGCTAGAAAGTCATAGAAAGAATGTTGTCTTTCAGAACACATTGAGTGGTAGTGATGTAGTAGCTGATTAGACATTTTTTCCTCTGTACCAGGTTATAGTTAATTCTTTATACCTTAACAGGAATCTTTGGTGGTCCAAAATAAACAACACAAATTTTCATTCTTCTTTCCAGTACACCAAATAGTACCTATTTCCACTGACAATTTTTAGATATTGTGAGTTGGTTTCATCTTTACTACTAATACTTTAAGCCATAATAGTGATGACTATATCTGCATTGGAATCCTGCAGTCATAATATAAGTGACTGGAAAAGAGACTATTTTTCATTTTCTTAGTATAGCCATAGAAAAAATATATACTGACATGCCAAATAAAAATAACATATTTGTATAAATACTTAGCTCATACTTATTCCTTCTAGTGTGCAGAAATGTGCAGAGGTCCCTTCTATGTGAAGCCTCAGCAGCCTTTTCTGAATATCTAGGGGTGACAGATTTTGAAAACATTGGCAAAGGCTGTCTTATTTTGAAATTCAATTTTTCATTGATTGTGATAAGTGTCTGACAAGTCTGTGTTACCTGTCCAAATTCTATGGCCTCTAAGACATACCCATGTCTCCAGCAATAACTTTTTGGCCCTCATTTTGTCATGTCCAGCTGGCAACTGTTCATCTTTAATCATCTCCCAGTATCCTAGTTTCAACTGGGATGGAGTTAATGCTCTTCCTAGTATCTGTTACAGTGCTTTGTTTTGGATTTAGCACAAGAATGATGTTGATAACATGCTGATGTTTTGGTTGTTGCTAAGTAGTTTTCAGTTTCCTGTGCTCTGCCACTGAGGAGCTGCACAAGAAGCCAGGAGGGAGCATAGCCAGGACAGCTGACCTGACCTGGCCAAAGGGATATTCCACACCACAGAATGCCAAGCTCAGTACATAAACGGGGCTTAACTGGCTGGGAGCCACTGATCACTGGTTGAAAATAGGCTGGGCATCAGTCAGTGGGTCATGAGCAATTGTATTGTGCATCACTTGTTTGTCTTCAGTTCTATTCCTCTCTCTTTTTTATCTTGCTTTTCATTACAATTAGCAGTAGCACTAATAGCAGCATATTTTGCTTCATTTCAAATTTTAAGCTGTTTTTATCTCAACCAATCAGTTTTATATTTGTTCCAATTGTCTCCCTCCCATCCCACTGCAGGGGGGGCAGTAAACAAGAGACTCCATGGTACTTAGTTGCCAACTGGTGTTAAACCTCAACACTCTGGAATGGAAATGTGTTTGCCTACCTGAGGCACTGAGTAAAGAACACTCAAACAATTGTGAACTTCCACACCTATGTCATTGGTCTGTGTTTTTAAATGTCATTTAAGGTCGATTTCTTATATATATATAAAAAATATATAACTTGTCCATCTGCATCTCTAATTTACAGCACAAAACTATGTAATTTCCATCAAGCTGACAAGAGAACATACCTTCTGAGTGGTAGTGAGTCTGTCTAGGTCTTCTTCAAATTCCAAGCTCTTTTCTTTTGATCACTCGATCACTCACCCTTCACCCTTTTTTTTTTTTTTTTTGGCACACCCTTTGTTTTTTTCCCACTCCTCCAGCCACATGCAATGCCACTACCTACTCTGCCTAGGGCTCTGCGTAGGACCTGGTGTGAGCAAGGGAGTTCATGAAGTGCACCGACAGACTTTGGCTCAAGTTCTGACCATGGTACTACATCACCTGCAAACTCTTTCTATCAGCTTTCAACTGTTGCTAACCTGACCCTCATGGAGAAAAACCCCAGTGGGAGGACACAAACATTTGTAATCAAGGCTGACATCTAAGAAAAGTCACTAAAGTATTTTGGGTTTCTTGGCATCAGTTCTGGCAGACAGCAGCTCTCAGTGAAAACATAGTATTTGTTGGGACTCTTTTCTGGAAACATCAAACATACTTTAATCCAAGTACTATTTTCTTGTGAATAGAATCAAAGAATTTAAGAAAGTGCTCAGGGACACAGACTTTCCAGATTCCATTTTAATTTAAGACTATAAATACTCATAAAGAGAGGCTTGCACTCAGCTTTAGGGATCAAGCTGAGTAATCCTCATTGGAAGCCTTTTTGAATTTATATGATCGTGTTAGATCTTGATAAGACGGTGACTTATCTAAGGCAGAAACTTGCAAAATCTCCATCACATCGTCAGAAAGCACATTCTGCCAGACTTTTTAATTCCAAAACAGGTCAGGCAGACTCATGTCCAGATGGCTCCCAAACCAGCTGGAACCCTCCCTCAGATCCCAAAGGACGCTACTGGAGAATACCAGTGACTTCAAACAGGTGTGAAATCCTGCCTGGCCCCAGCTGTACTGAGCACAAAACTGCCATCAGACAAAACCAAATATGCAATTCCTAATCCGGTTGCTGGAACCAGTGATCAACCATGGTGAGCAATGAGCAAATGCAACAGGACCGACACAAAAAACAAAACAAAAAAAAAGGCAAAGGCAGACTGGTCCCTTTGCCCTACTCATGAAAATCCCTCCAAATGCACCCAAGGAGTGTGATGTGCAGCAGATATGCTGTATCACACAGACACAGGCATTGCCTGCATGAATCAGAAAGACTGGATCCTGAGAGTAGTTTCAGCACGTAAGCCTTTATGTGACAGCAGAAAATATAAAGGGAGGGAGAGGAGCTAGTGATCATAAAACTTCCTGGAATCAACTGAGACAGCAAGGGCAGAAAGAACACATCTAATTTTAATATTTCCTCCACAGGAGTGATTTTTTCTTCCCCTCAGACAAAGTGAAGAGGCTTTCTCTGACCATAAACTGTTCAGCAGGGACAATGCCTGACTTAGTAAAGGCAATTTATGATCATCTGGCAAAGTTTCCAATTTCCAATCTCCTTTTGCAGGATCAGACAGTCTTTGCTGCCTAGAAAACAGGGCACAATGGTGGGAAAAGAAGGATAGACTCCAGTCTATACAAAGAATGCCCCTTCCAATAGCTTATCTTTTTTCCAGGTAGGTCAGATCCTGATCTCCTCGGCCTCCTTGTCAGCTTTTGCTACTGCTGTTTTAAGCCATTTTGGTTCTGTGCATCAAGCCCCCACCTCCACAGCCACCACACAGACCCTCTTTCAGACAGTCTTCTCCAGAGGCTACATAATCCTATTGGGAATGACCTCCAAAACTTGACAGCAATCCCTGTTTTAGATTGCTTTAAAGATCACTTTTCCACAGGAGTATACAAAAGTACAACCAGATCTGTGTTTTATATATATAAATTGTTAGCCTAACCCAAAATGTGTTCACTGGATTTGAAGAGAGAACTCCCATTTTACCTTCACAATGGTGCTGGAATGGTTGAATAAAGTGTTGCCCTGCTGCCCATATGCCATTCAGCTTCTGTCTGTCTTTTTGTTTACACTGGGAATACAATAGGAACTATAGTCCTTCCAATGCATCATTTATAAGTGTATTCTACCTCTGAATGTACAGACAGAACTGGCTCTGTGAATGAGCTCTGTGAATATTGCCAAGACACTGTGCTTTGTTCAGCATTATTCTTCACAATAGATACCACACTTTGGAAGTAATTTTAAAAAGGGAATCAAAATAGTGGTACTTTTAGCCTTTGTTTCTTTTATACCACACTGCATTCTCTGTCTCTCACTCAGCTGCTTCTATTATACTGACAAATTAAATAAACCACTCCATTGCTAAAGAGGCTTGGGCGGGCTGGGCTTCGGTACACTGCTGCACGAGGAAGTCGAAATAAACATTTATACCAGTTTTATTCTTAACAAATTTAAGCTAACTTTAGTCAAGCATCCTTTTTTTGTTGGTTTTTACTTTTTTTTAAAGAATGAACGAAAGAAAGAAAAAGGGAAAGGGGGAAAAAAAGGAAGGAGTACTTCAAATTTTTGAGCCGATCTGCAGCATCAAGGGATGTGGCATCTGAAGCAATGAAGTAATGAGAAGCCATGTGTCCAGGTAATGAGCCTGATTTTTTTTTTAGTGTTCCAGTTTAGAAGTGCTGCAAGTTCATTCCTGCTGTGGGGCCTCTGGGAGAGTGACTCGGTGAGTTGTGGGCAAAGTGGTGTGGTACAGACAGGGTCCCTTGCAGAGGCTCGCTGTATGCAGCTCGCAAACTTCCACAGCAAACTTTGCACTCGATCCGGGGATTTACCTCTCCTGCTGCAGGCATAGCTCTGCTTTGGAAGGCGTTTGTTCGCATGCTCTTCAGCATACAGAAATAAGGGCAGGTGGGGGAGTGCTGAGAAAAGTGTGTTGGATGGCAAGGGCAGGTTGTGCTGATTACGGGCGTGTATTTGTAGACAGACAGATGGACAGGTAGAAAAATGTGTTGGTTTGTAATTTGGCTATAGAACTGTATTCCCACTGTGCCTCTTGTAAAAAAGAGAAATAAGAAAATGCAGATAGAGTGGCAATGTGGCCTTTACCTGCTTCAAGGTGCTTTCTGACTTTTGGCTCTTTTCTTCAGCAGACAGTAAACAGAGAGGAGAACTGGGGAGCAACTTGTTGTGGTCTGCTTGTGTGTAGATTAAGCATGAAAGGTCATCTTCCACATTTGCAAGCGCTGGTGCAATGGTGGGGATGTACGCTGTTTATAGACGCTTGTCCGTATAGTTCAGTATTCTCAAAAATACTGTCAAAAAACCAGTATTATTTTCCTAAATGAGACCAGAGTAATGAACACAATGTTGCCTGGGTTAGGTCTGAAAGCTCTCCCTGCACTCCTGGACTGGAGCTGTGTGTGAATAATGCAGGACCAGTCTCACTCTGCCAGTGCCTTTCCCCTCCTCTCCTAACAAAGCAGACAACTTACAAGCAGGAGTCTGAGCTAGGAAGGGAACTCTTTTTTTTTCTTTTTATGGGGGATGGAGGGGGGGGGGAAGTTGTTATAAAGGACCTTAGACGTGGTCAGCTTCCTTCTGAAATGGGCACTAAATGCCAGCCATGGGCTGTGAAAAGCTGAGGTTCCTTTCCGAGGCAGGGAGGCTGCAAAACAAGCTGGGACCGCTCCAGCAGGGATGGCCTTTTGGCGGTCAGGTCAGGCAGGGAGCACTTGGCAAGGAGTGATCAGGGGTTATTTTTTATTACTATAGAAAGACTTTTTTAAAAGGGGGAAGGAAAGAAAACCCCTCAGGTGAAATTTCCTTCTATTGTCTAGCAAAAATTCCCTTTAATTTGTCCCCAGGGCCATCCAGCCGCCTTGCAATTCCCCACTCCCGCCTCTGTCAACGCCAGCGGCGGGGGGGAGCTCCCTAGAGAAGGGAGCGGGAAAGCTGAAGGTCAGGGTTACCCACTGTGGCATGACTTTTAAGCTAAAGGGGGTTTTATTTCTCTTGTTGCCGTGTCAGGTTTAATTTGGTCTGCATTATTCCAAAAGGGTGGGCCTGCTCATGACAGGAGGGGGTTAAATGGGATTACAAGCTTTAGAGGTTGTCAGCAACCACTGCTGCCTGGGGATGTAAAATTGCGATTTAATGGTCAGCTCTATCTGTATAGTATCAGTGGAAATCTGCTGTTTTCAGCAACTTAATAGGCACTGTGTTTTCAGGAGGGGCCGGTTTTGGGGGGGAGGGAGGCCGGCGGGGAGAGCTGGAGCGGGCAGCCCCGCCAGCGGGCTGCGGTCAGTCCCGCACGGGGCTCGGCTTCCCCATGGAAGCGGCAGCTCCGCGCCTCGGCCCGGCCGAGGGCACACACGGCCCGGGGAGCGCCGGGAAGCGGCTGCAGGGCAGGGAGGGGCGGCGGCGGGCAGAGGAGCCCCGGGCCGGGGGTGTCCGTGTGTGGGTTGTGCGTGTGCCGGGGGCGGGGGGTGAATCACGCTGAGGGCAGGCGGAGGGGCCTGGCCGGCAGACACCGGCATTGTCTGCTCGCGAATGAGGGGTCAGCCCGGAAAGTTCAGGATTAGTAAATCTAATATCCTGTCAAAATTCTCATGGTAATGAGCCCCGGCCGGCGGAGCTGGCGGAGCAGCCCGGCCCGGCGCTCCCGGCACCATTTGTGAGCGGGAGATTGTGCTGCGCTGGCACGGGCCGGGCGGGAGCGCGGCGGGCCCGCGGCTCTGGGCCGGGGAGGCGGCTCTGGCTCCGCTCCCTGGGCTCCTGCTCCTTCCCCAGCCCTCCCTGCAGCCGCTTGGCCGCAGTGACAGGAGTGGTCTGCGTTTGGATTTTCGTTGCCCTTGCAGGATTTCCCCCGCACTCGGCGTTTCTGGCGTTAAAAATAAGGGAAGAGAGACGAAATTATGATTAACCATACACATATTGCGTTATAAAATGTTTTTCGAAGGGCTTTTCTCTCATTTGCAGGGACGGTAAGTTTAAAACGGCAGACAGGAGGACATCGGAAGAAAATAAGCCATTGTGCAAGCCAGTAGGATTTCAATAAATAATAAACTGTGGGCCACAACAGTATTGTTTTTAGCTCACAGATAATATAAAAATACAGTTCTCAAGCAAGTAACAAAAAAAATATGGGGGGAGGGGGAAGAGGAGAGGAAAAAAAGAAGGAGGGGGGAGAGAAAGTTCCTGTGCACTTTGTTCAAGGTTCTGCACCTCTCTAAGCAGCTGTCACATCCGTACATTATGGTACATTGAATCTGAATGAGGCTCTCCACATCAAAACCTTGCATCCATTATGATATCATCTCCTGCTCTAAGCTGTAATGCTTATTAATTCTGCACCCATACTCTCCAAGCTTCAGCAAATGTATTCCATCAGCCTAGCATTTAATTTAATTAGTACAGCTGGGCTCTCATTCTCCTTTCTGTGTCAGAGGTATTGTCAGCACGTTCTGCTATAACACAATTACTGATTGCTTTTAGATAGGCAGAAATATGATTAGGGTATTGGGTGACTGTATCATAAGCCTTATTAGATTCATTTGAAATCTGGAGATAAATAGGAAACTTTTATTTGCAGTGTAATGAGATTATGCTTATTAGGCCAAGGCCTCACAACCTTTTGCAAAGAACATAGTGTATCACTAGGATTATACTCTGGAACCACACTTTTTGCTCATAGCATCCAAGCAATTTCTCAGCAGCTTTGAGATTTAACTGTTGTATCCCTGTACACATTTTAGAATTGTTTTCTGGCTCAGTGGCTTTCTCCTTTCATAGAGTGTGTGCACCTTCCACCATGTGTTTTCTTCTGCTTAAACCAAAAAATCAGGAGGATGTTTTTGCTTGAAAGAGGAAGGATGTTTCGGTGAGCTTTGAATATGTGTGGATAAGTAAACATGCCAGTGCACTGGGGAGAAAAGTTTTTGCCAATATCAGTCTTTTTTTTTTTTTAACTCTTCCTTCAGTAGAAAGCTGCAAAAAAACACATTTCATGTGCAGCAGTTTTCAGAAGATAAAAACATTGCTGTTGAGAT
This sequence comes from Melozone crissalis, assembly GCF_028551555.1. Classification (NCBI taxonomy): domain Eukaryota; kingdom Metazoa; phylum Chordata; class Aves; order Passeriformes; family Passerellidae; genus Melozone; species Melozone crissalis. The sequence continues at coordinate 50,324,341 of NW_026535791.1, read as the reverse complement.
ACTTTGGAGGTTGAATCTTGAGATAGAAGTAATGAGTTAATTTTCTTGTGTAAAAACAATGGAAAGGCTGCACATTTCATGTCACTTCCAGAGAGTGCATTTAAATTTTAATGTATACATCACAACCTTTTGTGTTACACTAGCCTGACAAAACATATGACACAGTGTTTGAGAAGCAAGTATTACATTTTTAAAAGTTCATTTATTACAAGGATTCAGAATTCTGATCTGGTAATTTCCCTGTAACAATCAAAGGTACAAACAACCTATCACTGACTTGACAGGTTATAGAAAGGAGTCCATCAGTTTTAACATCGGTGTCAAATTTAGGTTTCATTCTCTTTCTGCCTAAGTTTTGCTGCAAACTCCAGCGGGACCGAGATTAGGCTCTTACTGGATCCCTTTCTGAGTGGCATTACCCAGCATGGAAGCATTTTGTAACTTGAGTGACGCAAAACCCTGAACCTAGTTTTGTATTCCTTGGTACATCACTTGCTCTGCAGTTAAGAAAAGAGAATTTGTCAGGCTGATGGTGTCTCAGGCTAAGATCAGACTTGGAGAGGAAAATGTGGATTTGTGCTATCATGGTATTTTTACTTGAATTTGCCTAGCATTGAAAGTGTGTTGAAAGCCAGCAAAGGCTGGCTTGTTTCTGTCAGTAGCAAGTTCCATGTTGCATTGTTTACCTCAAACATTTGTGGTATTCTAAAACTGGCATGGGAATAAGCTTTAAAGAGTCCAGGAGAAAAGATGACATTCTTAAAGATGACATTTCTGTATTTCTCATCTAGTTACTATGGGAGCATCCAGAGAGTAGAACTATTGCCACAGTCCAGAGGAGTCCTGAGTGTGACATTCCCATCCTGCCTCCACTAGCACTTCTGCGGGCACATCCTTGTGCAGTTCTTTGTGGTTCTCTAACTGGAGAATCTCATGCCATAGCTACACTTTTAACTTTCATGGGAAGGAATATGGATCAGTTTGCAGTGGCTACTGACTTGCCTCAGGAGCCACAGTATGTATGCCTAAGCAACAGCAGTAAAAAGTTATTCCAGAGGAATTCTTCTTTAATTGGGAGACCTCAGTGGTTTGCAACAAGAGAGGGATCTTGTTCTTCATGTTAGGTACAGGCAAGCTGAGGCACAAAATAGTGAATCACTTCTAATTACGTATCTAGAAGCAGCAGCCTTGCAAGTGCCAAGTCTACTAAAAAGTCAAATACTGAGAATCTTGCGTTTGCGCTACACATAAGAAAAAAATTTATTGTATAGCTCAATAAAGAGAGATGCCACTTTAATTAATTTGTAAAGAGGTGATATTTCATGTAGTTTTAGAGGACTGAATATCTAGTTTCTTTCTGCCAAACAAAAAAAAAATAAGAGCGGCAGCCCTGGTTTATAGTGGCTCTGAAAGGAGCAGAGATGACAAATGCCACAATTTTCTGGTGTGTTGCTTCAAGAAAATATTTTAAAGTGTGTTATAATTGCTGTATGTGAGAATGAACTGGTGGTCCTGTTCATTTCTCCCCCGTCACTATCATCCTGATTTGCAGTGAGCAACAAGGTTATTCACATGCTCAGATTACACACATGCTTCGGTGCTCTGCTGGATCAAGGCCTAATTGACACCCTAATTGACAGGCTCAGTTGAGAGACTGAAGACTAAATTGGGCTTGGAAGCTGAAATGTGATGTATGTTTTTACCCTCAGAGGTGGTTTGTCCAGGCTGTGTTTGAGATATGTTACCAAATAATGTGTTCCACCTTCTGCTGTAGCTTTTGTTGCGTGTCTTTTGTTGCCAGATAGAGGACTTCAGCTGCTGGGCAGAAAACCCAAATAAATATGTTCGACCAAACTGAATGACATGTTGGATGCTAAATCGAAACAACCAGTTTTGTCTTTGGTCTTTCTAAAACAAGTTTGTTAAAAGAAATACTAACAGCCATTTATTTAAAACCAAATGATTAAATTAGTGTAACTAATTGTTAGATGTTTTTTCATATAGGCTCAAAGGTAGAATCACAACAGAAGTAATTAGGGTAATTATTAAGGTCTTTGTTTAATTCAAAGCCTCAGAGAATATTGTGTATTCATTCAAGTGATCTATATTTCCTATTTAAAATATAGCATTTTCTCAAAGCTTTCATTTACAGGTATGTTTTTGGTAGTGTCATTTTATATTGTATCATGTCATCTTGCTCTCTTTCTACTTTGACAGTGTTTGTTATTCACAATGATGGCAATCAAAGGGGAAATGTTACTGGTAATTTCTGTGTGCACTTCTAACCCCCAAATGTTTGTAGCACTCATTTTCCTAAGGCGTTAGAGGGTTTGAAGATGGGGCGTGAACTTGCCTTGATCTCTTAGCAGAATGAGCTGTGTACATTAAGATACCAAAGCTAAACATATTTTTATACTCCTAAAGAAAATGCAGTGAGACATTATTTATAGAGTAACTGAAAAATTGAAGCAGTGCTTGTACCCCCTTCAGTGGCAAGAAAGGAATAAAAACCTAGCTCTGTTTCATACTTTCTTCATTTTAAGACTAGTCTTTATGAAATGCAAAGAAAATCTACAAACAAAATGTGAGCTTTACTGTGGAGAGGTTCCCAAATGCTGTAAACTGAAAGATGAATTTGTATCAGAGAATTCTGAGGGAAAAAGAAAAACCAGCTTCGTGGACCCAGTTCTTACATGTTACTAATCACACAGGACACAGAGTGGCAGGATGTCTTCCAATATTTGTTGCTGGCACAATACACACATCATCCTTACAGGGCAATTGGACTGGTGTGGTCTCCTCCTGGATGGATTTAATGCCTGGATTTAAATCCAGATTCTTGTCTTGGTAAAGCCAGGTGTTTCTCTTGAATTCCTAAAATGCAAAATTGTGTTGTTCAGACAGAAAATAATGTTGTTTGCTAAATGAGCAAGTACCATTTTCCTTTCTTGTATTTTGATACTGCTGTAGCACTCAAATAGTATGCACTGTATATGTATTTGATGGAAACAAACACAAATAGAAACAAAATTCTCTTATCCAGATCCCTTACCACTCTAATGATGATCAACTGGAATATTGTTGGTGCCATTTTTAAAATAGATACATTCCACACTAATATTAATATAGCAATTATAACATTTTTAGTCTCTTTATCATTACTGCAAAATTGCACTAGTGATGATAGTAATACCTAATTCACTTAATTTACTTGTACTAATGCCTTAGCATGGATCCAGCTGTTATGATCTAATGATGGCCAGCCTTTCTAAGTTACAAAACGTTGGTGCACTATGGAGCTGGCCAAACAACTGAGTAGAGAGAAAAAAAGTTGATACAGTCATTAAAAATGGAGTGAACGTGGGTTATAAGTGGTAACATCACAACTCGAGTAATTACAGTTCTGCATTTTAAAGTTGCATCTGCCTATATGTTGAAGTTTACATTTTGCCCCCTTTGATATAAATTTTTTTCCGTACAAAATGTTATAGCCCTTCTTATTTGTGACCATTTAAGTGGACATTGATAAAGGAGAAAAAATGCAGGCTCATTGCTGAACCACTGGAAGTATTGAGATGATGTAGGTGTCTGCTAGAAGACAGAAAACAAAGGGTTACTCTGATTAAACCTTTTGGCCAAATGACTGCACAAGTACTGTGCTCATGTGTTAAGACTCATCATTTTGTTGCCTGTCCACAAATCCAGAGACTAATTAGAGAAAATATAAACCTTCCTTTTTTGTCCCTTTTTCTCCAGATGAGTTTGGTAAGCCTTGCTCTCTCTGTAGTACTCTTCCATGCTTCTAGGAATGTCCTAGGACAGCCAGGTGGGACTACATCTGCTGATATCAGTTGATAGAAATTTTCCATCTAGATCCTGTTTCTCCCACCATCCCTTCCAAAAGGTGCACCTTTCCCACATTTAAAATTACCAGTGGCTTTATGAAGATGTGCTGTGAGAAGTTGCAATGCAGCAGAATTTAATCCCCTTCTCACCATCTTGCAATACAGTTAGGATCCCGTTCTGCTTTAGGGAATGTGTGTTTCCTCACCTGGTAGTCCATTATTTTACAAATTTATGTGAAACTGATTTCAGAAGAAAGGCCTCACCTCTTAACAGACTTGGTCTTCTATCACATCATGGCACTGAATTGATATCCTATGTCAGAGAGGTCTTACAGAGTTATCAGGTACATTTCTAAGGGTAAAGGAGTTATTTGGTCAGATCCATAATATAAATTGCCTTTGCCTTCAGGCATTTTTGACATGCATGCACTTTTCTGTGGGCAAAGTAAATGTGAAAACTTGCATTAAAAATTATGAAATTCTGTAAAATTACTATTAACATTTACTTTCTATTATGTACCAGCTGACTCAACTCATGACAACTCTTGTTTTTGTGATTTGTTTTTCCTTTTAAGGTCCTTTTCTAATTATTATTAGCTTCTCTGCAGTGTTTTTTTGGTATGGACTATGCCATTAATATTCCTACAAACCATCTGCAGTTTAAAGCTTAGTGTATTTGAGCCCCTACAGATAGACATTTTTCTTGCCCAATGCAGCAGCAGCAACCTAAAAATCTATGTTGATGGAAGTCATCTGTTGTGTTATATGCATTTTCTCTGCTTCTTCTCTCCATTTCAGTATTTAAATATATTCATTTCTTCCCTGTTGTCTGCCACAATTTTTTATACTTGCAGAATATGATGGGGGCTGACAATGAATATTTCTCTTCCCACTGCTTTCCTGTATGCTATATGGAAAACAAACAGGAGGGTTAAGACTGTATTTCTCACTTCCAGTAACTAAGTCCTGGATTCTGTTGCTGAGACTGAATATAACAGGGTACATGGAGAGTTTATTTCCGAGCACAGAGCTGCAGTAGCTACATCTTGATTAAGAAATGCCACTAAAAGCCAGAAGACTTAGATTTTATTCCAGTCTCTGATTTTTTTTTCCCTTTAACCTGGACAGGAGTTCTGAAATATGCCTGCTGGTTTGTTTAGAAATCTTACCAACACTTGAATGGGTCTTCTGGGATGGATGTCCTGTTGAGTTGTGTTGCAAAGCTACCTAAGTATAGCTGCTGCTTATGTTAGCCAGTGTTCATAAGCCATTCCCCAACAAAATATACTTTATTAAGGATGGGTTTGTTGGTATTAATGTGCATATGCATAGAAACAAAGTCCTATTCCAGAGCAAAATTCAGTGTCTACAATGTCTGGTGGCATCCATCTTCTTGGTAGTCTCTTTCCAATGACGCAATGCAAGCACGTGAGGACCTGTGAGTTTCACTTTGGAAAGTGTCAAATGTCTACCACTAAAGCACTATTTGTTTGATCAGCCTGTTCTAAGATTAAATTAATTGTTTTTAACATAACATGCAAGTATTTAAGAGTCTGTGTATAACTATTGGTCAAAATGTCCCCAAATTTACAATTTTCAACAGTTTGCAATTAAAACCCTATTTTTATTACAAACCTTCTAAAATTTGCAAAGACAAATACAACGATTTTGTCACACTTGTGATTGGAGCATTTTCATAATGAAAAATGAGACACACTGGCATTTTTCAAAATAGCAAGGTAATAGAAAATTTTCTGTGGCATATTTTTAACATATTTTAGTAATTGTTGTTTCAGGTACCTCAAGTTGTTAAAAAATATTGTAGCCATTTTTTTAAATAAAATTAGATTGATGAAAATCAGATTCCAGGTGAAGTATTAGAAGCTACAGGAAGTTAAATGTTGAGATTAGTGATCAACATGATATATACAAATGTAGGTGTGTAGGGCAGTATAGAGGGAACAGATACAGTGAACAGATATGGTAAAAAATATTAGATAGATAGAGTACAAATGTAGAGTTTGGTTGGACTAAAGTTTTTGAGAACAAGAAAATGACCCAGAGAAAGCAAAAAGGGACAGAAAGGATGCTTTGGAAATTGGTTGGGCAATGGAAAAATAGCATGACTGGGAGCGGATGGGATGGAAAAAAGATAAAGATCGGAAAACACTATGCCTTGTGCAAGAGGAAAGAAAGAGAAATCTGGATTTCATCAGTTCAATCTCAACCATGTTGCATTCTGTTGTATCACCATAACTCAACCATCTTCATCTAAGTCAACAAGATCAGGAAACTTAACCATTGGAGCATCTGCTGCTCGTCTAGGAAGGAAAAGTGTTGGACTCAGCATTCTTTGGGGTCTTTTGACACATCCAAAGATGTTGGAGCAAGTCCAGAGGAGGGCCATGAAGATAATTAGAGGAGTGGAGCAACTCTCCTAGAGGAAAAGCTGAGTGAATTAGGATTGTTCAGCCTGGAAAAGAGAAGGCTTTGCAGTGACCTAATTGCAGTCTTCAGTATCTGAAGGGAGACTACAAGAAAGATGAAGAGGAAATTTTTACAGGGCATGTAGTGACAGGACAAGGTGGAATGAAGTAAAAATTGAAAAAGAGCAGGTTTACATAAGATATTAGGAAATAATTCCTTACTGTGAGGGTGGTAAGTCAGTGGAACAGGTTGCCCAGAGAAGATGTTGATGCTCATCCCTGGAAGTGTTCAAGGTCAGGCTGGATGGAGCACTGAGGAACCTGAAAGGGGTGCCTGCCCATGGCAGGTTTGTTGGAACTAGATGGTCTTTAAGGCCCCTTCCAACCCAAAACACTTGATGTTCTACAGTATGTAACATAAGGAACTAAAATACAGTTCTCACTGACGTTTGCTCAGTAGCTATCCTTGGTTGTTGTGAAGAAGAAACTCCAAAAGTCTGAGGATTTCTTCTGTGACTTCCTGTTGAGACCAAACCTGAATCCTCCTAAGAGGAAGGTAGAACAAGGAAAGGCCATGAAACCTTACAGTGAATTGAGCCATGTCTTCATTATCATATTCTGAAGTGTTCTCAAGTTATTGGATTTCATCTTCATGCTGGCTGTGTCTAGACTCTATCTGGAGGAAAGACAGGCATGCACCAAACTTAACCTTTCCATCTCTGCATCCAGATGTTCATTCATGTGTGGAAGACCATAGTCTTTTCTAATTGATAAAACATTGTGATTCCAGGGTTTATGTCAATAGGTCCATCAAATGCAGACTTAAGCAAAGAAAAAAAGTCAGATCTTTACAACCTTCAAGAGTTGCTTGGGTTTTTTGGGGTTTTTGTTTGTTTTTAGTTTTTTTTTGTTTCTTTGTTCGTTTGTTTTTTTCTGACAGGAATCCTGAGTATTAGTGATTTCTAAGACTTGTCTGATGTCTCTTTTGACATTCTGCTGGTTTCACTGCCATCAGACAATAAATTCAGCTTACTTACATATGTCTAAATTTCAACCAGTAATGTAGGAGCAATAGTTCGTGCACTTTTCAAGTTAATATGGACAAGGTCCTGATTTCATTAATTTATGAGTACCTTATGACAAAAATTACAGTATGATAGCTGTTTTTCCCTGCTTTGCATATAAATATATGTAAGACCACAGCAGGGTCTAGTGGTAAACAAATTTAGTCTTGACATTTTTTTAGGTATCAGTAGGACTGGAGTACTGGGATCTTCTGAATGACACCAGCCACAAAACCTCTCAAGCAATCACTGGTTTCATTCTAGTAACATACTGAATCCACTACACACACACACACACACACACACACACACACACACATATATATATTTTATGAAGTTACCCAACATTGAATTTAAAACTTCGGGCTGTTTCTTAAAATGATCATGTGTAGCATGATCACTGGGTCATATAGTGAATCTGTAACTCAATTATTGATGATAATAAGGAGAGTAAATCTTATGTTTTATTAGGTGTGTAGGCCTAACAGAAACAACACCACTCAGCCTCTACTTATGTTTGCCATTTTCAGTCCCCAGAAAGAGAAAACGTGAATTAAAACTGATGAGAAATGCATTCATTGGGGTATATGTCACACAGCTGCAATAGGGATAATTGGAAGCTTAAACCCTAATCCTGCAAACACTTCAGTGGTGCTTAACTTCAGTGCATGCAGGTTGACTTAAATGCAATTACTCATTTTTTCAAAAGTGCACCTGCTAAATCATATGATAGAGAGGGGCAGAAATGGGGCTTTATTTGGCATGAACTGTTGAAACTCTGTGCAAGGAAACAGACCTGTGGAATTGCAGTTGACTCATACAACACTCACATAGCATACAACCCTGTGCATACATTATTCATTTCTCCAGTATTCTTCAAGATGTTGAAATTTTTTGATGGAGTAATATACTTACATTCAAAAAGAACAAAATAAGTAGAAATCCTATAGCAAAAAGAAATATGCTTAAATTAATCTATGTATATCCATGTGCACAGGCATGTGCCTTTGGTATAATGATTTGTCAGTGAAGAATGTTGGATAGATGTAGTTATTAGTGTTTGTGCCTGTCGTGAGCTCACTCTCAGCAAGCTCTGAGGTCTTTCATGTTATGATATTATTTAATTTTACTCTTTTAGTCTGAAAGAGCAGCCTGAGATCAGTAAGGGTATGGTTTTATCTTAATCATTACTCCTTTCTTCATAAACTTGCAGATGTTCATCCTTCTGTTAACTGCATTGATGACTTTTTGATGCATGAGGACAATAGAATTAAGTCGTTTCACCTTAAACACTATTAAAACTGGTAGTCTGGATATATTAATACCAGAAGGAAATTCCAGAAAGGCATTGCTTGTGCCTTTTTGGAAGCTGGACAAATATCACAGTAGAGTTTGGAGTGAGGTTGCTTTTTCCTCCTTTTGTTCCCTAGTGGCAAAACGTGGCATTGACATGTTGCTGGGCTTTTTTAGAAGGATGTGTTTGAATATACTTTTCTTAGCTCAACTATGATCAATAGAATTGGCAGTTTCAGATATCCTCATTTTGCCTATTGGGAAGTTCTGAACCATTACTGCTTCTTCCAAGAAAGCACTGATGGAATTTTTTAAGTGTTTATCCTCCAAGTATGTGAAAGGTTTTCAGTTATGGGTTGCATTTGTAATGTATGTAAAACATTGTAGTACTCAAAAGATATTCCAATTTAGTGAACTTTTGACTACATTTGATAGAAAACATGAACTTCATATCCTCTTGGAATATGGGGGAAACTATCTTATCTTTGTTTTCTTAATTTCCTTATCTAGGGTGCCACAGGAGATGAGTATGTCAGCAGTAAGAATAAGCTGCAGAGGAAGCTTGTTGGTTGAGGGATGAATAGGTGGTCAAAGCAGTTTCGCCCAGTCTGTATTTGATACCTGGAAGTGTTTCTCTGTTTCTGCATCTGGATGCATCTTCTGGCTGCATCTTCTCTCTCTTAGGGGTAGATGAGAAGGTACCGCATTTCTTGTCAAGTCACATGAAATTCTCTTGATCTCAGAGGGCAAAGTGTGACATTGGTACTAATATTACAGTTGGTTTGGGTTTTTTTTTTAAACTGGTATTAACAGAGATTTGTCTTCACCCATACCAGTAACTCTTCTCCATCATTTTCTGGGTTTCACTGGAAGGAAGAACACACATGCATCTGGCTGGATACCACTGAATAATCTGGCCAGGCCTCCATTTTCATGATTTGAGGGCACTAGAACTGTGTGGTACAATGTGAGCATACATTCCACCAGCTAGACAAAGCCTGTGCATGGACAGATGAGACACTGCCATTTTAGGATATCCTAGACAAAAGCATGTCATTAATTATGTACTGCCATCTAGTTGGAATATAGACTACCAAAACACTTTCTGAGGTGCACATGAGTTGGGCCAAAATAAAGTAAGGGCCTTCATAGAGTAAGCAGCATGAAAAAAGTCACCATTCTTGTCCTTTTGTAATTAAAATGATCCAGACTCTTGTGTTTTGCGCTGGCTTTGGCCGTTCTGCTGTGCATTGTCTACTACTTCAGAGTTACACAGGTTTTTGACATATCTGTTCCTGCTCCAAAGTCCTTCAGAAAGACAGTTAAGAGCTATGTGAACCATTTCCAGACCATGAAAACTTCTCTGTATGTCTAGGGAACTTTGTGGTCCTGAAACACAGGCAGTGCTTGACTTTGCAGAGTCACCTAGTAGGAGATGTTTGAGGGCAGGCAGAGGGGCAGCATCCGGAGCTCTCCTCATCAGTGAACTCTCCTCATCATCTCCCCATTCTTTGTACTGCCAGTGGACAGGGATAGGCACACTTGCAGCACACAAACTGTCCAAACTAATTGAAACATCCAGTCAAGTTTTGAGTATCTCCAAGCAAGTAACAGGCTCCAGAACTTCTCTGGGCTATCCACCAAGGGTGAGCTAAATTGTGCCCTCAGAAGTACCTGTTCCACTCTAGTGAACATGAAGAAAACCTAGATGATCATTCAGATGGAGGCATCTGATTGAGGTGTAATAAGACTTGCCCCTATGATGACTGAAACAAAGACTTAGGCAGCATAGAGATGGCATAGATTTGGCTCTCTTTCATCACGTTCCTTTTCCTTGTCTTTACTTGTCCTTTATTTGGAGGTAATTTTACGAATGTGTGTAATATTAATTATACAATTACTGCAATTATTTTCTATCCATATGATGCAAAATCAAAAATTGAAATAACCAGTTCATGTCAACCATGAGCCTTTACCCAAAACACAAAATAACTTTTTTTAAAGTTGAAAATCAGTCTGAATTGTTATTCCTTTTGAGGGAGACATTTTTCAGTTCCTCTATGACAGTGTGTGTACAGCTATGCTTTGTTCAGCTTGTTCATCTAAGATTGGCATATTTGTAAATATTGCATAGAGTAGTTTGAATTACTTGTTGTTTGTGTTGCATTACAAGTAGCTTCAGGTTCCTGAAATGATCTTGGTATCATTTCATGTGATCTAAGATCTAATACCTTTTGTCTTGTAGTTTAAGAATATAGCAATAGAATTTATGTCATGACTGCTCTGAAATTTAATGGAATAGATTTGTAGCCCAATGGCTAGTAAAGATTTCTGAAAACTTTTAGGAATGTGTGAGTAAAATGTTCAGCACTCATGTCACTGTAATATGAGTTGTGTGTGTCTACATAAGTTTATATGCACATACACTGTGTATAAACACATAGATATGTGTATGATCTAAAAATCTTTTAGATTACTTTAATATAGGTGTTTTTTTAATCCTGGAATTCTATATTGTAGTCAACAGGAAATATGATCACTCTTAACTGGAATTCTTTCCTTGATGAGATTGTGTTTGTATCTGAAGAAATGTATCTAGTACTACTTCAGGTCAAAGCAGACAAAGGTAATACTCTTATAATTACTTTGTTTTCACTGAAAAGGGACACAAAGAAGCAAAGATACTTGCCAAACTAATATCAGAAGTCTGTAGAAATTAAATCTGATTCAACCATGAGCACATTATATATTTACCTGATGAGGGAGGGAAATGTTCATACCTGTTGGTCAAGTAGATACATGAGTTTGGGATTTGTTTTCTTTTTTTTTTTCCTATTTTTTACCTAGATTTTAATTTAGATGAAGAGGAATGAGAGTGTCTTTGTGGTGTCTGTGTAGTGTATTGATTTCAATGTTGTACCTTAAAGGGCTAATTTACCATGTGTATCTTATCTATATGAGTATGTCCTTCATGTCCAGTCTAATAAATGTTAAGTTCCTGGGTGGTTTTAGTGGGACTGGGATAAATCAATCTTTTTTTTTATCCCCAGGGCATTCTTCTCTGTATCACAGAGTTGCCCTTTTACCTGTTCAGTGTAATTTAACCTGAGTCAGGAAATCAGTTGAATCTGTGTCTGGAAAACAAACAAATCTGAGAAGTAAATGCTCCTCCAATCCCTGAGGATTTAATATTTTCCATCACAGTCATATAATGCAGTGTAATGAAGCTCTGAAAATCAAAGTAAATAAGAGAAGTCATTCATTCCCCAGTCCCCAGGGACAACCTAGATTATTAAAACCAGTTTGGTGAAAGTCTGTCCAATGAAGTTGACTTTTTTTCCTATCTACCTGTATTTAATAATTCTCCAAACCTTTTTTGTTCTCCAGTTACATAAATCTTGGTGATTTGAGGTATGGAAGTAGAGTAAATACTGAGTTCTCCACTCTCCTGTGAATGAACTCTTAAGCCTCAAAGTGTAGCATGGCCAAAGAACAGGCCTTTATCTCTGAACTAGTTTCAGATAAACAAGGAGAAAACCTTTGACTCTTATTCTTCATAGAAAACTTGGTTTCAATCTGTGCCAGAAGTCTTTAGAAAAAACATACTTTAAAAGATGATTCTAGCCTTATGTCTTGGCAAAATAACTGCAAATCCCAGTTGTTTTCCTTTAACCTTGTTGTGGTTACTCTTCTGAATTACTCATGCATAATGAAAAAAATGTGTCATCCTAAACTTTGCAAATCATAACCATTGCTAATTTGTAGGTTTGGGAATGGGGAAGAATTACCTATGGATTTCTTTGAATATCATTCAGGTTTGACATTCAAGTTTATGCTGTTATTTGTAGCAGTAGTAGCAATAGCAATTAGAGTTCAACAGATTTCATCCATAGGTGCCACATTTGCATTTCAAGGGCAGTGCGTGGTGAGTGCCTTTAGTACAGTCACTCCTCAGTGAAAACAGCAGTGGTGGTGGCAGTATTAAAGTGGTTAGTAAGGATGCCTCAGCCCAGGCCACCACATAGCAACCACTAGGTTTCTAAGGGCACATAGTTCCTGCCTGCCCTAAGCAACTCAGTGAGAACATCAAAACATGCCTTCTGAGAGACCTCTAATACCCATTAGTGGTAGCAACTGTTACCTCAATCATGAATGACGCAGCCCTAATTATTAAGGTAATTAGAAGTTATAACACTGGCAATATTAAAGGGAGAACTTCTAAAGCCCATTAACAATGTTACTTTAAGTGATCTGGCTGTGAACTGTTCAAATCTCTAATTACATTATGTGTCTGTCTTAAAGGGTGATGTAATTAAGTGATGGGAGAGGGAATGAATATATAGAGACTACTATACTATAGTTTGTAAGTACTATTTTCACAGAAACCAGCCTCAGTAATGTCATTATGTCATTTAGGGGTAGGTTTTTTTGTTCAACTCTATACCACATGTAGCTAAAAAATACTTAGAATATATAAAAATTATATATCGTGGTTTGGTATAGTGATATTATCAAAATTAATTTGGATTGGATACGTTATTCAGGCATGACAAAACCATCAATGCAATGGCTTTGTTCATACCACCTCAAACAGCACTACATTTCAACATCACCCATGTAACTGGGTAAATACCCACATCCTTTATATCCTACATGGAGGAAACCATTTTAAATATTTTAGAAGAAAATACATAAAATGTTATAAAAATGAGTCAAGTTTATCAAAAGTCAACAACAGTTATGCCTGCATAAGAACTGATGACAGACTTCTGCATTTTGACTTTTAGTTGTTCACAAATTTAAACTGAGGACCAGAGAACAGAGGAAGCTTAGCACCTGTCCCTTGTTTTCATATTGAAAAGACAAATAGGGAAAGAAAGGGAATATAGTGGAAAACAGAGTTGGATGGATAGAGAACACTGTAGTTCTCCAGTCTTTGGTAAGTTTTCAGGTTGCTTTCCATTAATTGCAAGAAGTAGAGGATTAGTGCTTTTCCACATTCAGTAAAATATTCATTATCTCAGCAAAGAGAAACAAAATCAAGTAATTCCCTCTTCCCAGTTCCTTTTATTCAGAAATTGGCTATTTTTCTGAGCATGAAACCTCCAAGTTCTCAAAAACAGTGGAATCCAAGTGCTTCTGCCTTTGCCAAAACCTCACCATCTGTATGCATATGCAGCCATAGTAGCACAATTTGTTGTCTAGTTAGATGGTTACATTTTTGAAATGTTTCTCCTAAATTCAGTGAAAGTAGAAAAGGTCCATATACAACAAAGCAAATTAAAATCTATGCTCTTTTATTCTGCTTATCTTTTCACATTTGATATCCCATCATGAGCTGACAACTCTATTAATCATCATTTTAGAGATGATTAGTGGATTACCTTTATACCCTTCCTGCAAATTCTGTGGGGTGTCTGAAGTGAGGAAAATTTGTCAGCATACTTGGGCATAACAATGTCTGGCTGTCACTTGTGTTTGGGCCACTGGCCCAAATTCAGCCCTCTGTGAATGCCCCCCTGCTTGTACCACAAGAATCACAGAATACTAGAAGGATTTGGGTTGAAAGCCCAAGCAGTTTTTGCAAAGACTTCGAACAAGCATTCGTGAACACATGATCAAATATAGTTCCAGAATCTGGCTAGAGTTGGATGTAGGGCCCAAACAGAGCAAGGCAAGTCAAAGTCAGGCAACAGAAAGGTAAAGATACACAAGGCAAGCATCTAGGCAAGAGCTGGGAGCAGAAGCCAAGCCAAAGGACTGGAAACTCAATACAGTTGTACCAAGTTGAAGGGCAAAACAGGAGAGAGGTCAGAGGCAACAGCCAGAAAGCCAAGGAATTACAGTGCAAAGCAAAGCATGGGAAGGGGAGCAAGACACAAGAGGAGCCAAAGGTAGATTAAGCAGTTAGGGTATGATTAGTCCTTTGACACTCAGGACAAAGAAGCAGCCTAGTTCAACTGGTTGTGTTTATCAGGGGCTCAGGGGTCAGCAAAGGCTGGAAAAGAGGGGCCTGGCAGGTCCCTGGAGCTAGAACAAGTTGGAAGTTTCTTTCTGCTTTCTAGCACCCAGTCAAATATAATGCTTAAACATTTCAGTCTGCACATAGCCATTATTAAACAGATGTTTTGAGATGAGAAACGAAAGGACTGAAATAAATGCTGTGGATATGTGCCTGACTTACTCAGGGGCATGTGTGGAGACATGGATATTGAAATAGGCAATGACCTGACCTTGGTCCCCAGACTTCACAGGACATGGCACTCAAGTTGTTTGTGTCATTGGTAAGCATAGGTTAAGTATTTCTATGAAAATATACTACAAAGGTAGGGATAAAAGAGAGAAAATGAGATGTGATACCTTGCTGTGGTTGATTTGGTGATTATGAAAGTGGGTTTTAAGGTGAAAGGAAAGGAGATACATTTGGCAGATGGTGTAATGTTACATAGGAAGGTGTATGTTCATGAAGTCCATTTGAATTTTTCTGTATTTTAGAATACATTTTGAAAGAAAAGTCACACCATAAAGTTATATTACAGAAAAATTATGATGATGCTTAAATTGTACTCCAGTGGATGCTGAAGGATTTTTTCCCAGAGAAAGACATCCAGGCTCCCATATGTCAGAGGACAATCGAGCCTTTCATTCTCAGTCATATCTTAATCCCCACTGTCTTTAATTCTGAGGTGCTGATTCTGAGAGGAGCTCCATGACCTCACAATTTAAGTTTTTTCTTATCTTCCATGCATATTATAGTACAGTCCTTAATTTCATGATTGCTTACCTAGTCTCAAATCTCACAACATAAACTATATTATTTCTATGAACACCTTTAATAACAGCTAGAAATGTTCAGTCATTCTATTCTCCCTTTTGCTTCCACATGAAGAGAAGAATGAACATTGCTATTGATGTGTGGGGTTTTTTTTAACTGAAGCTTCTTGAAGATTAGGACAACATTGTCTACAAGTTCAAAATGCTCCACTAAAATAAAATACATACAACAGGTGGTTTTGATCATATGACTAATCAAGAGTTGTGTAATAAATTGAAGTCATACCTCTCTTCTCTTTGGAGAAGAAAGGGGGGAAGGTGGCCAATGAGTGAAGTTCTGGTAGAAAGAGAATGCAGAACTGTTGTTCACCAAATTCCACATTATATGAAATAGAGACTGCTCAGTGAAATCAGTATGAAACTGAGTTAAAACAAAGAAGCAGTCAATCCTTTCACCTACTGTATAGTAAGTAAAGAGATTGCAGATGCAAACCCTCAGAGGGTCTCCAAAACAGGAGTCAGAAAAATTCATGGACAAGTCCATAAAGTGATTAGAAGGACTAGGCAGGGAGGTGCCCTCTGAAATCCCTGGTGTATTTATTGGTGTGCTAAGGGAATACAAAAGAAAATTGACTGCAAATAATGACTAGGCTCACATGCTGTCCATGAATGACATCTCCTTTTGCCATTGAGACAAAATACTGGACTGCAACACAGTAGCTTCATGTTCTCATGCATTTGGCTGCTTGTGTCTTTGGGTCACCTTCCCAACATACTATCTGCTAATTCATTCCTTTTTAAGCAATTTCAGCAGCTCTTTTCCACCATACACTAAGATTTCTCTGTTGACTGGCCATAAGGTATCTCTTGTAAAACAGTTGTTTGGATGTAGTTGATGAGGTGACTATTTGACTAAACTAATCTGGGAAGACAGAGTGCACATCAAGACTGAATGGTGCTCTGTACAAATTAAGTGTGAACAGCTTGTCAGAGAAATAAAGACATAGAGCAGAAAAGACCATTTACTCAGCCTTGGGATAACTACATTAAATGTGATTTTATTCTGTCTTCAAGGATCTTCATTATCCTTTGTAAATATGTGGTCAAGTTGGAATTTTGTAACCAAAAAAAAAAGAAAATTGTGGTTGTTTCTACACTAGCCAAACTTGCAGTAAGGGTAAATATACAGACTAACTGGTACACAGCAAAGCACATCATTCCTAAGGGTGAGATGGTAACAAAAGCTGAAATACTGGACTATTTCTGAAGTTCCCAGCAATGGGGACCATTTTTTGCACAGGCTGGCTCGAGCACTAATGCTGCCAGCACCTCCCTGACAGAGGCACCTTCCTGAAAACATATGTAGACAAATAAACACCTTTAGCTGTGGTAGGATAATGGAACCGAGCCTTTATGGGGTTTGTAGTAGCAGCATGCAAAATCAGCATAAGTATGTGAATTCTTAATGTTGTCCTTAACTGACTGCCTGGTCCCAGTTCAAGTTTTCTCATGTTTTCACTCTGACCCTACATTCCTAGTTGGGAATTTATATTGCATCAGTTAACTAAGACAATTCAGTCACAAGTCTTCTCTAAGCTGAACAAACCATAGGAGTGAGCACAAGTGCAACTCACAGCAGATGATGCTTGAGTGGGAATCTGGGACTCTTAATCCTTGTTTTTCTATCACTCTGGCAGGTTACTTCACTACCAGCTTCAGTCCTGCTTGTTTTCTCCAGACTAGGAGAGGGAGATCATAACATAGGAAGTGTGACTAGATGTTACCTGTTCTTCTTTGGAGTTTGGCTCAGACCATTTTATGATTCAGAATTCAAAATCTTGAATTAAGATACATGGTTCACATGCTATGTTTCTGTCTTCTGCTAGGAAGAGGAAAGTACTTAGGAAAAGATAAATGTCTTCTTGCTAAGAGCTTATTTTAGGGAATATTTTGCAATATTTATTTAATTATATTTTATTTATTTAATTATATTCTTACCAATAAACTTGATTATTTGAGCACTTTTTGGAAGAAAAGGTATATAGTCCTAAAAATATATGAAAAGAAAAGCCACTTAAAATACAAATATTTGTGAGCATATTCTGTAGCTATAGTGTTTAGTTTTCATTATTATCCCATTCCTGGCAAGAATAAAAAATTTGGGACTACAAACTTCAAAATTATAAAACCTTTCAGTTAAAGCTATTTCTGTAGGATGGAGCCCATGGTCTGGTGCACACTGATGGACCAGTCTGCACAATGTATTGTGGCCAATTTCATCTGGTGAGTGAAAATTTTTTTATTTATGTAACAGAAACTCCCATTTTTTGATCCATGTGACTCCAACTCCTGTTTTTTTATTAAACATGGTTCTGTTATAATAAACACAATATAAACTGTTTAGGGCCATGGTAAAAGCAACTTGAACTACTTCATGTAGATGTTGTCCTTGTATGTTTTATTTTATTCGAATTTTAGATAAGTTTAATATTAAACATTTATCAGAAGACTATAGAGTTTACATGAAAAGTATATCCTCTTACTAAAACCTCGATTCACCTGAAGAGTTCTGATAACACACATAAACCACTCAAGTCCCATTTTTGTTTGGGTATTACAATATCAGATCCCCAGCTGAACAAATTCTGCTTCTGCATTATCCCATATTAAATTTTTAAGCTTCCAGCTTAATATTGTTCCTCCTTATTCATCAAGTAGATAACTGGAAAAGTATTCCCTTTTTTTATTGTGATTTATATGCACTGTAAATACTTGAGTCCATTTTCTCTCAAAGTTTCCTGGCATACAAAGTTGAAAGCCAATTGAAATTCACTCACTGAAGGTGCTGTGTTGAACTGTGTCAGCTTTTTCCCTTAACCATGTGTTGCTTCTCTTTTAAATTACTGCAACAAACTTTTTAGGGCTCATCTGCCAGGGCTACACACAATAAACTGGCAAATCCCAGAAAAGTAAGGGAAGGAATTTCATATCCTCTAATGGGGTATAGCAATTTCTCTTCCTGGTCAGAGATCACCTTAAGCATTCTCCTTAGTACTCTACATAAAATGTGGTAGCCTTGGCTCTGGCCTTCTTTCCCTCTTTTGCCTCCCTTACCATGTCAGGTTCTTTGTTGGTTTTTGGTTTTTGGGGGTATAATTAGTAGTTGCAGACATTTTTTTGTAGTCATTGGTTATGCTGCAGAAGTGTAATTTGGTGAAGGGGCATTTGCACAAAGAGAAAATGGAAGGCTGATTTCAGTAGTAGGGGGCCGAGTGATTATGAGACAGAAGGAGTTTATGTTAGTTCCAAAGCAGTGTAAGGTCTCCCAAAAAAACCCCAAAATGCAGTCTATTATTCCAGAATACTGTCTGTGTAGGAGCATAGAGTGTTACACAAGCAGTAGCTGCTGCAGCATTATAATTTTACAGCCGTAGTTCTGCCATAGTTAATTTCCTCACATGGACAAACCCTCAAATTTTTATTTGCAAAGTCTCACCAAGAATTATTATTCAGGATTACCTTCATGAATACCTGGCTTCTTTTCAAAAATGTATTGCTTTTTAAAATATGAGTTGTTGTAAGAGCTATGAATTCTGCCCCAGGCATCACAATGTCTTTGAAGCACTGTGCAGATTTTAAAATGCCCAAAATACACTATTCCGTTTTGTCATTTAAATGCTATGCAGATGTTATAAATCCCTGAAATGAATGGACCTGACAATATTAATAATAACAGCAGGTCACCTTTGCAAAAATTAGTATAGCTGCTAATTGCTCTTTAGGCGTTAGGCCCATCAAAGTAAGAGAGTAAGGAGTGTGGCACACCAAAATAAGGGTGTAAGGTTAAGAATAGGGGTCTGAAGGCTGAAACAATGCTTAGATAGCCAGGCTGGCATTTCCTTGGAAAAATGTCTTAATGACTTGTGTGAGGAACGTTGCATGAATGTCTTTCTCAACCAAAATCTGTGGAAGGGAAGAAATAGGAGAGCACCACATTGCCAACTCCGTTAACTACACAGGGATCTACTGCTCTTCTAGACTGGGCTGCAATACACACTCACACCTGAAAGGGTAACCTGTCTCTCATGCAAACCCCTGGCCAAGAAACTGGCAATATTTATGCAATTATCCAAATCAGTTAGTTTGACCTAGGTAGTGGTAGACTATGACGGGAATTAATGGAAGAGGACACCTTTGTAGGAATGTATGCAAACTGCACTGAATCTCTGCATTCACTTTTGCTGTACAGCTGGGGCACCCTCATCCCCTTGTTATTGTTGAGCATTTTGTTTTCTTGCACATGGTAAGGGTGAGGGTTTTGTTCTGTTAGTGATAGGAAGACAGAGTATGGCCTTGCTAAAAGCATGCTTGTTTTGAAATACATAATTTACTATTGAAGACAATTGTTAACAGCCTGGAGCCAAGAGGGAAAGCCATGAGGTTCTATTGTACACATCCTAAATAAACAAGAGTAAATGCCCACATAACTCTGATAGTACAACTGCAAAAAGTGTTTTCACAGTATTCTCAGGCAACTTCACTGGCTCTTCAAAGTGCCTCCCTTTTTTCTGCTGTACTGGATTTTGTTACAGTTCAAGGGCAAATGGGTATTTGCTTCACTTAAAGCTCTGATACATTCTCCTGTTACATTAGGACCAAATTTTCAAATGGGAACAGCCTTTGTATCAGAGATAACCAGCTTGAGAGCCTTCAGGGATCTTCACTGTCAGAAGGTGAGTTCTCAGGCTCTTTCAGACACCCCACCTACTGGCACCAGCTACCATCATCCAGTGTCACTGCAAATGGAAGCTATTCTCGAGCTTTTAGACTTATTTTTCAGTAATACTTAGCTTTATAAAAACTTCCTGCTTTAAGCCAGTTCCTTTAGAGAGAACATTCATTGTATTAGTAATCACTTACCCTATCCTGATCCACTGGTTATTACTGTGGATCTGAGCACAGCAGAAAAATGAGCTATTTCCTTGAAATTGTGTCTCCTTATGTTTATGAATAGGATCGTGTGTGGAGGCAGCTATACAGAGTAATAAACCTAATGATAAACTAAAAGGTCATTTCAAGTGCTGTTACTACCAAGAGAATAAAAAGATACATCAAGAACCGTGCTAGTTTTATTCCATGATCCCCAAAGAAAGGTTGAGGACAAACTAGTCTGTAAGGAAAATGATCTGTCTCAATGGCATTGCTTTTATTAGGCTGAAACAAGCTCTGTAAGGTGCACTGGCTTTGAAGTCTGTTTTGCCTACCTTAGTTAAAATGTTTTGTACTGTATCTCCTCTGCTGGGTGAACAGAGTGTTGCCCCCACTGTTTTATCTGATTATTCTGGGTAAAATTCAGAACAATTTAAGTTATTTTATAAGGTGTCTGTTACAAAATAGAAGCTGGGAACGTGGCAGGGGGAAATATAATTTTCCATTATAAATTCCTGGACAACAAAGTCAGAGTTACCACTGCAATTGCTTGGTGCCTTGGAGAAACAGACTACAGAGTGTCTTGGAATCATTCTATGTGTAATCAACATGCACTCCATTTAAAATTGCCAGTCTCAAACAACCCATCACAATCCCTTGGCCAGTAAAATACCCTCATCTACTTTAGCTCATTGAAATAAGGAGATCAAAATGGCCTTAATTTTGTCATTTTTAGACCTGCTAAAAATAAATGGGTTTTCCATCTTTAACAGCATTCCTGGGAGAGAGGTTGATTTTTCTTTCTTGTTGTTTTACAGGGGAGAAGGGAGATACAGTTACATAAACCACACAAATAGGAAACTGCTTATTTTTTAAGTTCTGGTTTCAGATCCACAACTTACCGATGCGGTGGGAGTTGTAGTGCCACAGCAAAAGTTTGAGTTTGACAGTTCACGTTTATTTCACTTCCAGTGTTCCAGATAAAGACTATTTTACTTGCAGCAAGTGTTCCAGATAAAGACTTCTGGGAAGACAACAAAAATCCCACAGTGTGGTGTAAAGCTGACAAAACAGGAGAAAATGAGAGGAGAATAATATCAGAGCTCATAGGCCTCTAGTTTTAACAGTTCCACTCCTAATGATTTCTTCCTTTATTTAAGCTTCCAGCAAAGTCTCCCTGTGTTTACCTCTAATTTAAGAAACTGTCCCTTAATCCCATCCCTTCCTATTCTCTGTCATCCTGTTGTTACTTCCTTCCTCTTATCTTTTAAAAGCTTGCTCACTGCCTCTCCACCCCCACCCTGGCTTATTCCTTCCATATTAATAATAATCTTAGTACTGAGCACTTATATCGCTCTCTACATGTTCAAAGTGCTGTACAAACCTTAGCTAATTAATCCTCACAACACACTCCCCTCCCTCTGTAAGATAGGTAAGTATTATTATCTCAGTTTTACAGATGGGGAAATTGTCGCAATGACTCAGTGGCAGAGACACAAGCACGGTAACCTTGTTCTTGCAACCTCTATTTTGAAAATACCTTCTCCAACCCAGCTTGCCTCTATAAATACATTCCCATCTCCTTTGTCTCCTAAATCATCAAGACAAATCCTCTGCCTACTCCTGCTGCCACAGCTCCCTTAATTGTTGCCATCTTTTGCTCCCTCAGACACCTCCAGCAGGAGCTTTGCCAATGCATTGCTCCAGTGCCTCTTTGAATGTCTTCCTATTACATGTGCAGTTTTCATCTCATTTCCACCAAGCAAGATGAAAGTAACCCCTTGCCAGCCTCACTGGTTTATGGCTCTTCTTTTTTTCTGTCCCTGGATTCCATCAAAATCAAGGCAAAAGTGCCTGACTCAAGGCTGTGCATTAGGGATCTGGATCAAGATGACCTGAATTCCTTCTACATCTTTTCCTGGTACCTTGGCATTTCTGAAGGCATCATGTACAAGTAGGAAAACAGCAGATCTAAGTTTGTCACTAGAATTTATTCCTTCTGTATACATACAGATCCAAAACAGGTCCCAGTGCTCCTGCTCAGGACATTGGTTGAGGTGCAGTCCACTGCTTTGTGGTTTCTCTCAGTGAGCTGCAAGTTCACCCCATAAACAAAGACACCACTTGATCATTGAAGATACTTGACCTCTCCCAGCTGACAGCTTTGTGTGACCTGAACCACCTTCCTAGAATCTGGCATTTTGATACTTAAGAAACCTTCTTGAAGTAGATGTGCTGAATCTGGCCCTGAGAACAAGTGGATTGAAAAAGGATATTCTTTAATTTACAAAAGAAGTGTCCACAGTTATAAGTAAGCCCATCCAGGATTTAACTGCCTCTGTACCTGTTGTGATGCTTCCTTGTTCTGGTATGTTATAAATGGGTGTAAATGGGTGTCATGTTTGTGTGGTCACAGAATATGTGTGACACGGTGAACCAAACTACTAATTACTTAGATATTATCCCTGATTTGCTCTCTCTGTGGTGGTTTGCTGTTGGTCTTATCTGACTGAGTAGCAATAAATTCTGATACTGTATTTCACTGAGGATCTTGCTTAGCTGCAACCGCAAGTTTTGTCAGTCTCTTGTTTCAGACTAATTAATTAGACGTGACTACATGAATTTGCTCTTTAAAAGATTCTGCCCTAATGTCATGCCCTGTCATGAGCAATCTGTTTAATGGATCAGTGCTCATTTTGTTATTTTGTGTTCATGTGACAAAGTATCATACTTTTGCAGGTGAACTATCAGTATCTATGGTGCTGTAGTGAAGTGGGATTTTTTTCAGATACCTTTGAAGACTTCTAATAAGACTCCACAGCAAGTTCTTACTCATGCTTATACTAATGAAAGCCTACTAATGATGTACTGAAAGTGAAGGCACGTGTTTTTTTCATCAGCCATATGCATTAGTGTCATGGAGGTCAGAGACTTGGACAAAGAAATTGCTGCAATTTTGCAGCTAAGTTTTGTTGACCCATAACCGCTTCTCCTGCTACCCTTTTTCATTACTTTATGTCAGCTTAGGTTATACACATATGATCAGTCCATTACTTTGTCATGCACTGGGTCCTCACTTTCTGCAAAGAGTGAGCAAGGAAATTGCCCAGCCTTGGCAAATGTTCTCTGGGAGTTGAGTCTTTGTGTCAAATGTTATTTACTTAGTGTTTGGCTTGGTACCCACAGTTCAGGTGGTGGACCAGTGTGTATCTGGATGGGCTGCTTACATGTTAGTTCAAGTTTAATGAGGTCTCTGTTATGCTAGGTTTCAGGGACAGAAGATATGGTATCACTGCATAATTTGCATGTGTTTGTTCTCAAAAACACTTGAAGTTTTTGATACTCCCTTCCTGCATTGGGCCTTCCTCCTTCTGCTAAAAATTTATGTTAGAGGGCGTAACCCACAAATCTCTCGTCTCTCCAGAGCTCATTCACTTTGGCTAGGGTTGGCATCACTTTCAGACACAAATATTCTTCCCAATTTGCCACCTGTACCTCTGTGTCTCACAGTACCTCTGAGACCAAGTGACCTTGAGTACTAGCTCTGACTTCATCTCTTCTGCTCTTCCCCCACCCTAACCTTCTTTCTGACTCTAACTTTTTTTAGGGAAAGTAGAAAACATCTGCTTAGATTGCCAAATACCTGGGTTGTGTGCCTGAGGGATGGGAGAGACTATTTTTCCTAAGGACTAGTACTGGGTCTGCATGGCAAGGTTTTAGTACTGGGGGGGCTACAGGGGTGACTTCTATCACAAGCTCCTAAAATCTTCCCCCATGTCTGATAGAGCAAATGTCAGAAGACTCTAAGTCAAAGCCAAGCAGTGACCGCTGTAGCATCTCTGTAGTAAATGTATTTAAGAAGGGGCAAAAGTTACTGCAAATGCGGCAGAGTGAGAATATGTGAGATAAACTGTCCTGCTGACCCCAAGGTCCTTGAAGAAGGAGGAGGAGGAGAAAGTCCAGGTGCTGAAGAGATTGCCCTGCAGCCTGTGGTGAAGAGCATGGTGAGGTAGGCAGTCCATGGAGTTCCAGAGTGGAGGGATATCAACCTGCAGCTCCTGGACAACCGCACACCAGAGCAGCTGGATGGCCAAAGGAGATTGTGACTCAGTGGGAAGCCTACTCTGAAGCAGGCTTCTGGCAAGACATGTGGATTCATGGAGAGAGAAGCCCCCACTGGAGCAGGTGTCAGGACCTATCACCCCGTGGAGCAAGCTGTTCCTGAAGAACTGCATCACCTGGAAGGAGCCACGCTGGAGCAGTTTGTGAAGAACTGAAGCCTGTTGAAGGACTCCATGTTGGAAAAGTTAACGGAGGACTTGAGTCCGCTTGGAGGGACCCCATGCTTAAGCAGGGAAGCATGTGAGGAGATCTGCTCTTGAGGAGAAAGGAGCAGCAGAGTCAGCATGTGATGAACTGACCGCAGCCCCCATTCTCCATCCCCCTGCATCACTGGGAGGATGATGTAGAGGAACTGGTTTGAAGCTTAGCCTGGGAGGAAGGGAAAGGAGGGGTGGAGTTGTTTTTAATATTTCTTTTTATTTCTCATTATTCTATTCTAATTTGATTGGTAATAATTGTTTTCCCTAGTCTAGTCTGTTTTGCCCATGACAGTAACTGGTGAATGATCTTTCCCTGCTCTTATCTCTGCTCACAAGGCTTTAATTATATTTTCTCTCTCTCTTAACTCCCAGCTTTCTCTCTCTCCCTAACTCCACAGGAGGGTAGTGATAGAGCAGCTTTGGTGGGCATCTGGCAGCCTGCCAGGGTCAACCCACAACAATTCATTCAGTGGCCTTAGAGCCTTTTAAGCCTGCAGATGGAAAACTGCATTATTTTCTGAGGGCTGGGGCAATCATTGTGGCTCTGGAAAGTTGTTCTGCACAGTGCAAGTGTAAAGATCCTTGGTCTTTTCTAAGCCTGGTTCTGACCTCAGTATTCAGTATATTCATTGTGCTGTGGAAAACCTAATTATGAGAAGAGCGGTCAGGAACCAAATAAGCTCAGCACAAGGCCCAGGGAAAGAGAATACTCCAAGTATTTGAATGCTGGTCCAGCCCCCATGCCTTCAGCCATTTCAATGGAATAAATTTTTTTCTGTCTTTCTTTCCTACCTAACAGAGAATAATTAATGGAATTGTGGTTTTAGTGCATGTGTATGTGCTTACCCATATCTGTTAGCCATGAGTATAACTACTGCTGCCTGGTAGAGTGGGTCCAGGGCCTTCTAGGTGCTCATTCAGCAAGGTGGCTGTAAATCCCATTGGAAAACAATGACTGAGTGAAACCTGTTCATTGCTGGACTATTTCAATTCTGTTCTCACAGGGAGTTGTATGTGGTATTTCACTGAAAAGGTCTGTTCTCTAGAGTAGAGTTAATGGGAAATATAGATTATCGTTAAAAGTTGTCCCATTTTCTATTTGCAGTGTATATTTTCCTTTTTTATTTAATCTTTCTAAATTCAAATGTAGTAAGTACATTGCTGAAACCAAGCTAAATGTATATTAAAGTCAAATGTGAAGTAACAGGGAGAATCACATGCTTTCAGGGCTACCATAAATACTTCCTTTTGAAGAATAACAACAGTAGCTACATCTCCTTATTCCACCTGTATTCTTCATGGGTGTCTAAAAGTACACTGGTGCTGGTGTTTTGATTTCGTTACAGCCAAAAACACTGGTTGGTGTTTTTACTGATTTCTTATCAGCAGTATTTACCACGCAAAGTACTGAATGTTTCATTCCAAAAAGGGGCAGTCATTAAGGATTTTGCTCTTTTCCAGCTTCTTTCATAGCAGAAATAATTTCTTACATTATTTGATAGCAAAGTGGAGAGTCTCTTTTAAACAGTAAAATTTCTCTAAAAGGTTATATATTATGACCAAAACATTAACATTTCATTCAGTTAATTTGTTAGCCTACGTAAGCAGTCTTTCAGGCTACGAACTGATGTTTAAATTGCAAACAGAAGAAAAAAGAACAGTCTAGAGAGGTCAGTGCTTTGTATCTAATATGCTTGTGCAGTTTACTTTTGTTCTGGTAAGCAGATGCTTTGAAAACTGTTCAGCTGCAGTTCAGGCAAAGGTCAATCGGGCCAGTCAATATATAATGCAAAGATCCAAATCAATATCCTATGAAAGGAGTCTCAGCACCTTCTACCTAAAAAATATCTAGAATAGAACTTACTTCTCAGACTCATGCTGTCCTGGGGGATTTCCTTCTTGTTCCCACTGGAGGAGCCCATCATCATATTGCAGTAATTGGTAATATTTTAACCACCTAGCCATGTGGTGAATTTCATGATGTAAGGAAGCATATTGATAACCAGCCTTTGCTTTTTAGTACATAAATGCTAGGGTGCCAGGCTTATATTTTCCACATAAAAGTTCAGCAACTATTACCTGCAAAAGGTGGTTATTAGGGACTAAGACTAGAATTCATCATAGTAAGTATGGTTATTTACTTTATACATTTATGCAGTGTATCAGCCACAGCTTTGACAGTGCTCTGCAATTTTTTTTTCACATGAAGGCATTCAAAGCTAAGAAATATATTCATACCTGCTGTCAACAAGTGCAACTCCCTTGGAAAGCTCTGAGCCAATTTCAGCAGTGACGTGAACGGCAGCATAAATTTTAGTTCTAAATTAGTCAGAAAATAAGTGAAAGTGGGCATAATTTGCATGCTGAGGGCTGAAAAGGGAAGAGTAGCTAGCAAAAAAAGTGTGCAATTAAGTGGAGGGGGGAGGAAATAGAGGATCTACTGGCATGAGTGTAGTGCGTCAAATTTGCTTCTGAATTCAGACAACTACAAGCAAATGTAAATGTTATACTTAATGCAACTAGCCATTTATAGTGGAGTGAACACACTTTCTCTACCTGTTATGCTCATTGCTATGCTAATGGATGGCCTGGAGAATGTCATGTCTAGGCTGGCATTCAGCACATACCTGTATGTATGTGCTGGATACATTCCTCAGTTATCCAGTGAGCTCAGCAGTATGATTGCAAATATACTGACTCATTATGGAAGGGAAATCTTGAGAAATTAAAAGAAATTACCTTGAATCAGTGGTCTTCAGGGGTGTTTTGCTTAAATCAGCCTTTCCTGTATTCTAGCCTACTGAGATAGACCATGGAAGGTGAGGGAGACAGGTCACTGAAGCACCACTTCTTTGCTACCTGCTCAAAGGAAATGGCTAAGAACTGTGTCATGAAGTGAAGGCAGTATTTGAACTGTCAACAGGAACTGCTCAGCTTGGGTGCTGTCATGCTTCTAGGCAGCCCCCTGGCCCAGCAGGATGATTCAGAGCCTCTGAGATAGACGTCTCCATTCCAAATACAATGGGTGGGGAAAGGTGGCCACTTCTGAAATAATTCAAAGCAGCTAGGAACCTTTCTTTCTCCACTGTCTGAGCAGGTCACTGAAACTTCCACCTACCAATCACCTGGGAAACCTCTCCATTTTGATCTGAACAAGTGTTGAACCTCATAACCTTTCTCCACTTGAAATGCAGAGCACTGAGTCGTCTCTTGAGAGCAAGCAGCTGATGATGGGGGAGGAAGAGGCAGCAGCCACTTCAGAATAACTTCATTGTTTGAACACTCTTACAAGAAGTGGGAAACATGGGTTTTAAGCCTTTCTTGGACTGAAGGGGTTTGAACTGCAATTCCTTTTTCCTCAGAGTTTCTCCTACCCATCAGGCTAGGGAAGTTCTTCATTCTGCTCACTGCGTGAGGCTATGGAGCACAAAAAGAATAGGTAAGAGGGAGCTTTGATTTTTCAGCCCATTGGTGAGGGCAGGCATGAGAGAGTCCCGAGTCTTGGTCCCAGCTGTCACTGCTGTTTAAGTATTCTTTACTGTTGATTTGTACTACAGGCACTCATACAGTCAAGTAGACATGGTTGACAGACTATGGAAACTGTAATGTTTCATTCTGCCTGAATTTGTACTAAGCACCAAAACCATGTGAACGTATTTCCTGACTTTTCACTCCCAGTGATAAGCACCTGAGACTAGCAGCAGAGTTGCCTAGTCAGGAGCAGAGTTGTTCAAGGCCTTCTGCAAAGGAGGCTGAAAGAGAAAGGAAATTGATGAAGGAAAAGTGAGACCATTCTTCATTCAAATCACATCCTGGAAGTGCCTGTTCTTCTCTGTTGATGACAAAGTGAGCCTAGAATGATAATGTTCCCCAAATAAACCTCTTGGTTGAATTTAGTATTCCCAAATCAAGGAATGTGATTTTTTTTCTCTGTTGTTTTTCAGCTTATTGCTGCTGGTTTCCTTTGTGTTCACCTCAGAATGGTGTACACCTCAGAATAGTGTACACCTTTGGAGAAAGATACAATGGATTTGTCTAAATGCAACCTAAGTGTCAAGACTGCTATCTAGCACCAGCCTTTCAGGGTAAATTGTGGGAGATTTTAAACTTTCCCTTTGCCCCAGGGCATTTGTGTACAGCAAAGCCTTCACTCTTTCACAAAACTGGCACACAAACAGATCCCATTGGAAAGATACACTCAATAATCAGTCCTGAAATGTTACATCAGTCAGCAGTTCTACCTTCTTTAACATCATTAAATGCATCTTCTCCATCAAAGCGATGTGCAGTTTCAAAATATAAAATGCATTCATTATGTCTGGATTTTTTTTCACCTCAGAACATTTTCCTTATTCCAAACAGTGGCTCTCCTAAAAAAAGAAAATCCCTAAAAAGGTAGTGACAGGATATGTAACACTGCTGTACTGCTGGTGTAGTTTGTGTAGGGATCTGTAGTGAAGAATCCCAGAAATCCCCTTTGCAATTCCATCTTACTTATTTTCAGTATTTCATGATCTATCAGGATCACACCTCTTCTTATTAATGTGCTTCTGTAAGAAAGGTTGTTCACACAAGAGAGGAGGAAACTCATTGCTGTGAGAGTTTAAACTGGTAGAGTACCATTTAGCTAAAGGTTTCTTCAAGTGCACGTATTTCAAAGAGACCTCTATATTGCAGACTTGAGCCCTGTAGGTAATTCTGGGACCATAAGGTCTTTGGTGGCAAGTAGTGAATCTTCTTATATGTTTCCAAAAGGTGTTATTTCTGTCTGGGGCCTCATGTTGTTATTGTAATAGTAATGACAGCAAAATCAAAATTAAGCCACTATAGATTATTTTCATTTTTTCTGAGATATAGCTCCTAGGAGCTTTGAGTGGAGGAACAATATTTTGTAACTGTAATCCAGAATATACACAATTAGACCCTGTCCCAAACAAAAGATTTGCCTAAATCAGATGTCTTCAGTCCTCACCAGTGGTCTAAATGGCCTGTCCTTCCAGCAGTAGGGCTGAAGGGAAAATATGGCTCTGTAGGGATATTTTTCTAAATAACAGCGATAACAATTGCAGGGAGAATGGTGGCTGGTGATGAAGAATGTATTAACTTTGGGTTAGCCAGTTTCAGCAAACTAGCAGAGAAAGTGCAAACACTTGCCATTTTTGTTTGGAAAGGGCTTCAGTAATAATGTCACCGAAATGACTCACCAGCCTTTATATCTCTCTGTGCAGTGTTTTTCACCTTTTTCATTCTAAGGGGATGTTAATTTGTTAGTGAAAATCACATAAAGGTCACCTAAAGTGAGTTATCTGATGGTCTTCACATATTCATCACCATCCTTCATAACCATAATGATCCAGAGTAAATTATACACACCTTAATTGGCCCAGAGAAGCTTCTGGAGGAGCAGGTTACAAGACAGCTACCATCTCCCTGCAGGTAGTCTGCCATGTACCAGCACTTCTACTACAGCCTGAAAACAAAATTTGAGGCTTTTTCATCTCTAGTGCCTTTAGGATTTAATAGTTGTACTTTCAACAGATTTTCCTAGGATGATGTATATTTTTGTAACATTTAGACTGACTGTGTATTTTCCCCAAAACCATTCCAATTCTTGAAGTATCTTTTTTTGCTGATCAGTTCAAGAGACATGGTAAGGGTATTTCCCTGCTTATTTCACTGTATTAGTTGACTTTAGTCCAAAAATAAGTAGCACTGACTGGAGAAGAAGGGAGGAAGCAAGGATGTAGTTATTTAATTTGTAACATAGCTCTTGTTATGGATAAAAAAAACACATATGCTCTCTTTGATTTACCTTCAACCACCTCCTTCTGTGTTACCTTTAAAAACCTTCAAGACCATGAAGATAAAAAACTAGGGCTAATATCTTCCCTCCTGTACTATCTAATTTAAGTGTGAGTTTGAACAATTATTTGCATTAATAACTCTGAGTAAAATCTACCAGCCTTGCCAGAAAAGTCAGAGAAACAGCAAAGGCACCAACTGAACACAATTCTAAATAGGCAACTTCTCCCACAGCTTGCCCCTCATTTGAGATCTCTTTCTTACTGCTAGGGATGATTTTGCCTACAGATTCTGGCAGCTTCCCTTCTGATTGGTTGTTTTTTGTGCCAGTGTGTTATGGCAATGCTTAATTTCATTTAGGAGTTCTTGTTTCCTGTTTCCTATACAGTAACTAACATATCACCTTCTGTGGAGAGTGTTGAAAAAGTTTACATTTTAACTGCTAGGATCGAATCAGAAAGAGACTTTCTCTCTGAGAATAGCTTTCCAAAAAGGTACACTGAAGTTATCAATAATTTGGTGGCTTGTCTGCTAATTCAGACTGTGCTTTCATCTCTGTTATGATTGCTGTCACTGTTGCTATTAAACACTACAGTTCCTTTCTGCTGCAGCTGGTACTTACTTTATGGTACTTAGGTGCCATAGCCTCTGGAGCCTCTGTGAATAAGCTTTGCTCTCCCAGTCCCATAAAATTCAATGTCTCCTCCCACTCTATCCTAAACTATCCTGGCACTGGACTCCTGCCAGTGTTCCATCCCTACAGCTTCTCCACTCACATCCTGGGGACACCAGCAGGGCTGTGCCTGGCTGGGTGTGCTCAGGCAGGGAGGATGCTGTGAAGAATGAAGAACCAGCTCCTGCTGCAACGAGGGCTGCTCTTGCAGGTTCAGAAGTCAGGGAACAGGAGGGTTGTCTCAGCAGCCTCAGGGTCATTGCAAAGGCAGCAAAATCCTGAAACTAGTCATGTGCTCATTGGTGTCAGGATTTAATCCAAAGGCTTTCTCTGGCTGGCTTCCGTGCAGTGGTTCTGAAGGCAGAGCTTTGTACTGAGGCAAGATCTGACACGTGATCTTTCCTATTCAGAAAGTTTGTGTTAATGAAATCTATGGGTTTTTTCCAGGTGCAAGGCCTGGAAAAAAACCATAGATTTTCCCAGGCCTTGCACCCACACGACTTCTGTCAGTCTGATCTCTCCATATGGCTACACGTGTCACAAACAATGTCCCACTGTTTTGTGATGCCATCGTGCAATACAGATAAAAGGTTCTCCAGTGCCTGGCAAATTGGTTTTTAATTTTAGGCCTCCTGGTGCATGGACATTTACATGAATTTTATCTTTATCTATATACCAATGTTTATTTAGCATTTTTATTTGATATTATTATTTTTTTGCAACCTTCCCCCTATCATCTTATCCATATCACATGCTCTTTAGTTGTTGTATGAGCTTTAAAGGGTTACTTTTGTGTTCCTTGGTCTATCTGTAATTGTTACAGCTTTTATCCTTGGGTGTTACCCATTCTAAAAAATGCTGCTAACTTTGAATGTCAAACAGATGTCTTAATAGAACCTCAGTACTTCTCAGCCCCTGTTTCTTCTCACTCCTTCTTTAAGTAAGCACACATTGTACTTAGTCTCCCAAGCCAGTAGTCTGTTTCATTTTTGTTAGGCAAAAATCTAATCTTACTGTACAGGTGTTGTCTCTTAAAGAGAAGCCCAAATGCCTTACAATATAGTCCTGTTCTCTTTCTGCCACATTCACTCTTTAAGTGAGGATTTTGACATCTGTCCTTATCATCCTGTTATTTGATCCTTTGCAGAGAACTGTTGGAGAACACTGCCTGAAGGCCTGCAGCATCAGTGTATGATAATATAAGCATAACTCCTAGATCCCTGAATTCCTGTCTGCCATTAGCATCAATCTATGTCTAAGAGCACAGATACCTTCTCTGTCTATAAATCTAGATATTAACTGAGATCCATGGCCTGCACAGTCACAGAAGTACTGATATTTCTACTAAAGTCCCTATTTTAAAAACTCATCTTTAGCAGGACACTTTCTTGGAAAGTCCATTTTAAGATAGAAGCACACTTGCTTTCTTCTCTCTGTCCACAAAAAATGAACTTGTTTCTTGTGTACCATGCCTATGACCCTCTTTCACCATGGAGAAGAGGGGATCTTTGGAATCAGCAAAGTGAGAGCCCTGGTTTTACAAGCATCATGCAAAAACCCTTCAGGGACTATTTACAAAGCCAAGACTTTTAGACCATGTGGGAATAAATGAGTGTGAAGATTCAGTAAATTAAAAAGTAAATTCAGTATACCAAGAAGAGACGTAAGCCAGTAGTTTTTACACAAAAGACTTTTTTAAAGCTTCTTTGGCCCAAAAAGAGTGTCAAATCAGTTCAAATTTCTTAGACTTGATTGGAAGAATTTCAATGCCTGTATCAACAGTTTTTTCTCAATCCAGTTAAATTTGTAATAGCATTATAACTATTCTGTGACATTTGATCATATCACAGCTCTAGTATATGATAAAGGTAATAAATTAACTGAGGTGGTTTTTTAGTTAGACAGTAAACAAGCTAAATGAAGCAAATAGTCAAAATCTGGGCTGCAATTTTAGGTATCTTCAACAATGACATATAATTAAGATACCATAGCACAGATGAGACACATGCCAGATTCTCTGTGCTTAAGTAGAAACAGAAGGGGGAACTTTACCTACATAAACTGACACAACTGCCAGCATATGAAATTATGACATTTTTAAGCATTTGTTCACTAGAGAAAATGAAGAGTAAGAAGTATTCTTGCCCCAAGATAGCACTGGAGAACTGATAGAAAAAAGATAAGGGTTGGGTTTTACTGCACAGTGGAGAGCAAGTCTTTGTGCATGTTGGTGGTTTGATGGGGAACAAGATGCTGAAGGGAGGAGAATATGTTGTTCAGCTGAAGAGAGGCCTAACCTTCTGTTTTGTACTTGTAAAAGAGTCTTTTCAATTTCATGATCACGGTATAAATACATGAATATTTATCTGAACACTTGCACTTTCACCTACCTGTTTGCTCATGGCCATGGCCTGGGAAAGCAGGCTGGTACTCAAGAGTGAATTGTGAGTGCAAAGCATTAACATTTCAAATACCCAAAGAGCTGAAAATCACAATGGAAAAATATTTTGGTAATACTGCAGATTGCAAAGCACAGTATTACAGCTCATTCCCCAGATCAAAAGAAGTGCAATAAAATCAGGAGGACATATAAACTTCTAAATAAACTCCTCCAAAGCCTAACTTCAAAACAACTGAAGGTCTTTGGGAGTCTGTGAATTGGATTTGTCTTCAAGGAAGCTTATTACCAACCCTATCTACAGACAATGGCTTCATCTCAGCATATATTTTTGAGTCAACGATAAAAGCAAGACTAAGGCTTCTTAGGACTAAAGATTTGTGGTCCTACTCCAACTGCTTCGTGCATCATTAACCACTGTAAGAGCATATATTGCTTCCTGAGGATCTCTCCTTTCAAGACTACTTTGATGCAGACTGCCAATGTAGTACTTCCTGTATGAAGTTTGATCTAGAAACAGAACCATGAAACAAGGGTCTTCTTTCTAACTTCAGAACCACAGTATATAGTCTCTATAAATGCTATAAAACCATGGACTGGAACAATTGCTAAGTTCATGTAGTGTTACTGGACAGTCTTGAAGTTCTCTGCTGAAGATCTGGTGTGGCAGTAGTTGGTAGGTGTCCAAGGCTGTCACTCCCTGGTCTTCCCTTGTCCCACCTACACTGCTAATGGTTTTCCAGCATCACACATGCCTTTGGTAGGATTTCTGTCATCTAGTTTTAGATGTTCAGATCTGAACTTGCTACCTCCATATCTCTTCATTTCCAGTGAAGAAAAATACATGTAGTTCTAGAGAACTATGTTTTAGACCAGTACCTTAGTAAGAAACCATTTGTTTCCACTGACTTCAAAGGGTGTTCAGATGACCAGCTCAGGTACAGACCTTGAGAACACAGGCTTCTGGCAAAGTTCATCTCACTCAGTTTTTCTGTATGAATTGTCAATCATAGAACCATCTGCAACTTCAATTATCTGAAAATAAGAAAATGGTCTGTCATTTTTCATTTTCTTCAATGCAGGTCACCCATATGTCCGTTCTTTGGCAGCTGTTGCACTTCCTAGCATTGCTTGCCATGGTACTCTTGAACTGAGCACAATCCTTTTCTCTTCATTGACCTTCCAGCAATTAACTGGCTCCCTTTATTACACCCTACTTTAATGTCAACAGTTTTATGCTAGAGTTCAATCACTTGGACACTCAAATGACTTCACAGGAGACTGAGAATGATAAAGTCCCTTTAATATATTTAGATTAGAATTATAGTAGATAATTAACTTTAAAACACATTTGTATAAGTGAGATTTACTGACTGCAACCAAACCAAACACAATTGAAGTTATTCCATTCATGACTTGAACTGTGTTTTTACTTTCTGTGTTTTCTAAGATATGCAATTGATTTTCATAAGATAGCTTTTTAGCTTTTATTTCCAAGCCAAGCCAAGAGAAAAAAAAAGGCATGGAGTTTGAGGGTCTCTCAATTCCTAAAGATTCTCCATGTACTCCCATGTCTTTAGGAAATACTTGGTTTTGCTTTGAGGATCAGACCTTAACACATAAACTGTCTTTGGAAGTGTAGAGAGAAATTGAAGTAGAAATAGAGGTTAAGAATTAACCTGTTTTGAATAAGATTCCTTTCTCATTACTGGATATCAGCCACTTCTGGCTGCTCAAATGAATCGCAAACTTTTTGTTATCACAAGGCTTAGGATAAATAAAATGCAAAGATCCTTCTCACTTATTTTGATGTCTTTAAATAAATACCATGAAAATCATGAACAAGCACTGTGTTCCCTGTAATTAACCTAGTGTCCTCACATGCTTTTGTAATTTTTTTTCTAGTATTTGTTGGACATAGATGGAGCGAGGGGAATCTTTATAAATTTCTTTGCGGACTTTGCCTGAAATAAAACACCCAAAGAGAAGTGCATTAAAACAACACAAACAAAACCATCTTAAAATCTTATTGTAGACCAATATTATATTACACTATCTCTAGAACTGGCTTTCACCTTCTCCTCAAGAGAACATTAATTTAATTCTAGATCTTTTCTAGGACACTCCACTTCATCCACTCACGCCATCGTTTTCTCCCACTGAACTCTCTTTTGCATCCAGCAGGAGTTCTGAGGGGGAAAAAGACTGATAAATCAGGACCATAAAAGCCATTTCATGATTTGGGAAATATCTTTTCTCCTGAGATGTCCATCTCAGTTCCTGTCCACAAACATTTATTTGAGGTTAGATTGTGTTTTTCTTTGCCCCCTGGACAAATGGCACTGTCCAAGTAACACTGGCCAGCAGCATTTTGCAGGTACAGCCAGGGGTGGTGTTGAATGCAGGGGTAGTCCTGAGGACATGAATACCTCTTGGTCTTGGTGGAAGTTCAGTGAACAGAGCACCTGTGTGCAGCTTTCATTGCTGACCTTCAGAAAGAAGTAGACTTTTCTTAATTTACAGATGAACAGCATAAAAGCTTTGGTGGGTTTGTTTGTAGTCTTAGCTCAGCAAACAATGTCTATGTTGACACAAATTTATGTTGATGCTTTCTTTTATTATTAAGCCATAGTACATTCACAAAACAGACTTCCTTATAAAAATCAGGCATGAAATTATTTATCTGTTCTTCTACCTCTGAGAAGAGATAGAATATTGTCCCTTGGTGTTCCTGAACAATGCCAGTGTAGCTTTTTGTAACTTTATGCTGGCCACAGAAAGAAACCCTTTGGTTTTAAGACAAACCCAGTGCAAGATATTTTATAATCATACGTACTATGTCACTGAGATCTGTACATTCTATCATCCAATAAATATTTCAATAAACAGAAATATGTACCCTCCCTTTTAAAAAAATTTAAAATAGTTATTAAAATGCGCAGAAAGCTGCACAACAGATATTCTGGACTTTTAATAAAATATATTCTGGGAGAGATAAGATAAAACATAACATAATTAGTTTTCTTTATGGTAGTTTTCGGTTTTGTTTTTTTTTTTAAGAGACAAACTGAGCTGAGATAATAAAGTCATTAAAATCTTGTTTAATCACTTAGAACTTTTATCATGTTCATTTCTCCATGTTGAAACATTTAAAGGTTATTTTTAGGTAAATTTTTAGTTGTCTAAGTAAATGTACATAAGTTCTCTACCAGTGCTCATTCCCCTGTTGAGCAACTGGCAAGTTGTTTTTCTCATGTGAAGAAGCAGTTAAGCATCTTAAAATATATATCCTAATGTGGCAAAGCAAACACTTAAAGCTCTACCCTTTTATATGAACATTAAACAAAATACTCTTTGATCACTAGCACTCAAATAAGTAAGCAGCGGTGAGATGCCAATGCTGTCTCTTGTTTCTCATAAGCTCAATTAAAACAGCAGGGTTGTGTGGAGGGGGAAAAAAAAGCACAGGAAAAAAAAAAGGGTTACCAGTAGGTAGGCAGGGTAGAACTGTCACTGTTTGTGACTGCAAAAGTCTTAAATGATGAGAATTTAATTAATATGATTTGTGTTGCACACAGGTGTGTGAGTAGCCTGTTAGCCACCATAATTAGCAGGACTGGAGAGCTGGCTGCTTTGTGGCAAGCAGCAGTGCGAGGCAGCAGCAGTGGGGAGCAGGAGCAGTGGCACAGCCCTGGCTGCTGCCTGGGGCCCAGCGCTCAGACAGGTGGGCTGCAAACTGCACGCCTGCCCTCCTTCCCCTGCCATAGCTCTGCCTCCAGGGAAACCTGGCCAAGGCAGCCCAGTGCACAGAAAGGGTTAGCTGCACACGGCTGTTCCGAGAATTCCTGAATCTTTGATTTACTGTGATCAATTGCATGATTAGGCTGCATGTCATTGAGGGTGGTGATAGTCTAACGGGGGCACTGTGATCTCTGTTGCAAGGAAACTCTGCTGGGGAGGAAAAATTTGCCTAAGACATCAATATGCATTTATACAAAATACCTTGGGGCATCTTTGCAACAAACAGACTATAAATTAAAAGAGCTTTTTCTCTGTTAAGCCAGTGAAGGAGACATGCTTGCATTAGATTTATGTCAGAAAGTGAATCTTAGTGTTGGTGGTTTTCTTTCAGCTAATGCATTTAGCCACACTAAGGTATGAATTCAATCACTGAGCTATTTGGGAGGTATCAAGCACAGACATTAAATAGGATTATGCAACAGCCATCTGCAGTTGCTAATTAAAATGTGGAAAACAGCCAGTATCAAATTATTTTGTTTAGACAATTCATGGCTGGGTTAAGTAGTTCAGCTTGTATGCAGCGGTTTCGTTCTTTAGTAAGACTTTTACAATCTCACGATGACCTGTATCATTCTAATATACAGGCACTAAGTACAGCAAATGTCATTGTGCCCAAAAAGAAACTTTAAATTTTTGTACTGAAGTAGTATTTTTAATAAATAATTGTAATTTTATTTGTGTAGCTTGGAAAATATATTGAGCACAATTTATAGAGTGTGCACACTATAAATTATGTTCACCAGTAGCTTCAGCTACCAATTTCACCTACATTTCAACTAAATTAGAAGATTTTCCTTTAGTTTAAAAGAAAAATAATGAGCTATGATTTTGCTTTTAAATGGGCTCACATGAATTCTAGAGAATTTGCTTTCTAATGGTACCTTATTCCAGCAAAATTTCCTTTTACAAGACTGAGTTCTAGTCACAAGTTGCGCTGATGTGCTTTGCATGTATCCAGCAAGCAAAATCCAGAAAAACATTCATTCAATCGTGCAGCCTATTCCCTGGGACCCACCAGCTTGTCCCAATGAGGGAGCTGTAATCTGGATGAGTTGTTCTGGCACTCTGTGTCCTCGAACTCTTTCCCCAGTGAACACCCCTGCTGCCCTGATAACATGACCAAAAATTCATCCCTTGCACACACACGCTGCCTGCAGCCCCTGCTAAATGCCACATGCATGTGGGAATGCAACATGCTACAGGCACCACCTTCCTTCGTGCTTTTTTGTTGCACATTCTCCCACATTCTTATGTGGCTGGAGCTGTATCCTTTGTTGTAGGATGCTGTAGGATGCCCAAAAGCCATGAATCTCAGTGCTTTAGATGAGGGGACTCACTGCCATACATGCCATAGCTCTTTGCCAGTACATCTGAAACAAAAGCTGAACACAAGGAGTGGATGGTGTGTACCTCAGTCTACCCCTATTGTGGAGCTTGGCTATGTCTGAGTTGTCTCACCAAAGCAAAGAGGTAGGAAAGCACCCACCCTTACATTCTTCAGTGTGACACAGCTCATGTGGCTCACTGTAGCCAAAATTTCCTGCCCCCCTTTAATAGTGCTTGAAAGGTCAGTATGTGCCATCTCTCCATCTTGTCAGTCGAGTGAAACCCCAAAGGAACCCTAGTGCAA
Organism: Melozone crissalis; assembly: GCF_028551555.1. Lineage (NCBI taxonomy): Eukaryota > Metazoa > Chordata > Aves > Passeriformes > Passerellidae > Melozone > Melozone crissalis. Next base: position 50,285,384 of record NW_026535791.1, on the reverse strand, counting down.
GAGCACATGTGACTAAGAGTAGGGTTGTGATGACCACTGTAGTGGCTTCAGTGACCAGTGTAGGAGGTCTGGCTCATCTCTTCTTCTCACAGTTGTTTTATTGGGTTCCAAATTCCTTGTTCTTCTAAAGAAACTGTCCATTGCAATTAGTTTTCTTCTCAAGCCATCCTTTGTGCAAGTCAGAATTCAAGCAAGATTGGTAGGTTTAGAAACCCCACTGAAGTAATCAGCATAGGAGCACAGCTTTAAAAATTACATTTATATTGTCACCATTATAGTTTAGAGCCAACACCTGCTACAGATGAAGAGAACTTCTGCCCTACTGGACTTCCATCTGCACTTCCCTTGCACTATCATGAACAGATGATTTTGCATCCTTCTAACATTTTGACAGTTACCACTAGCAACCCAAGTGGTAAAAACTTTTTAAAATAAACCTTGAATTTCACTTCACTGTTTTGTGGCAAAGTCAATTCAGTGATAAAATTGCAGCCCCTGCAAAGAAGTGAAAGGAAGCTGGAGTTCTTCAAACTTATGAGTTAGAAGAAAAGATGGTTTGAATAACTCTTCTGACAGAACAATCTTGGTTTTAAGCAACATAGATTCAAAAGAGAGTCTTAAAATCAATGAGCAGCATGCTTTAGGAGCTTCCCCAACCACTGTTTTTCTCCTGCATGAAAATGACTCATTAAAAGGACACATCAAATTGCTTTCCATGTCTGTGAAAGCAAACACCAACACAATTGGAGAATTTGCTAAACTGTTACATTGAATGTGATATATAACAAGAGGGTTAGGAAGCTGCTCCATTTACATGTGGGAGATGATAAGAGAAAAACACAAATGTCGATGTAAGAATAGGCAGGAAATTCCAATGTGCAATTATGCTTTAGTTTTTCTTAACAGACGTTGCAGTTTGTAAAACAGAAAGAAGCCTAGTTTTGTAGTTCATGCTCCCAATTTTCAGTATAATTTTAATGTAAGTGTACAAAATGTTTGGTTTTATACTTTAGGTTTGTTTAGGTTTTGTTGTAGTATTTTGCCCTGCATCCTACACAGAGCACTCATGACATTCATCTGTCTCAGCTGGAAACAGAACCTCATTTTTAGACCCACATATAGACACAAAGTGAGAGTTTCTGTTTATATTTAGTGATTATAGACTGCTAAATGTAGAGGTTTCATAGTAAAGAAGTCTTTTAAATGAAGTGTTATATTAATCAAAGAAAAAACTTCTACCCATCCTTCTGTAGGTAAACCCCTAATAGGGCCAAGTGTCAGGAAACTGGACTGTAAAAGAAGAAAACAAAAAAAAATATCTGCCTGTCTCTCCCAAAATCAGAAAGGGACAAAGAGGGGTTTTTGGCTGAAAAAAAAGTTGTGCTGTGCTTGGATTTGGGACATGGGCAGGAGCATGGCAAGCACATTGAAGAATTACATTATTTGATAGTCAAACCCTATCAGAGAATGCACATCAGCTGCACTCGTGAAGCTTCTCTGTCCTTCACATCTAAATCTAAACAGCCATCTAAATCATCAAGCTGAAGTTTCATTTTCCCAAGCTAAAAACGTTTTCCCCTTCAAGCATGCAGAATTCATATAAAATACAATGTGATTTATTTAAAAATGCCACAAAGTATTCATAGTGCTCCACAGACTAATAGGGTGAACACCCCTTAGGGTCTAGCCCCACTGACTGTGGAAGGAGACTTCTCCAGTCCTTCCTGCCACCACTAGTCCACTTGGAAATTTTTGTTTTAGGCTGTTGGTCAGGGAAAGGAAAGTGAGCTCACAAGGACCTGAAGACAAATGGAATCAATAGGAAGTCCTGGAAGGGTGTCACCCCTTGAAAACATTGGAAGCATGTATTTATGGACATGATTTCACACTCTGTTTGGAAGGTGTAAACCTTGTGACACTCGGGGCAGTTGTTCCTTATTATTATGTCTAGCTGAAAGCAGCAGTTGAATCAATGTTTAAGCAGAAAAGGCTGTTCACTGTGGTAATTAAGGGGACTGGAACAGTTAACCTATCAATAAGGGCTGTGCCAGTCAATTCAATAGATCTCATTTTCATAAGGAATTCAGATGGAATACTCTGCATGCTATTCTGTTCCAGAAAAGAATCTAGTAATACTGCATTAAAAATACATACGTGTTGAAGAAAATATTTCATTAAAATGACATATCTGACCACATTTGTGGTAATATTTTTCATAACATAATAATACCAGTGAATTTTACAACTTTCCAAGGGAGACACGTTACTATCAGGATGCATCCCAAATTGTTCAGCTAGTTCAGCTCAGAGGAAACAATGGAGCTTATAGATATGTAGGCTAGCATTCAAGCTGGCAAGGTTCCCATTAGTTCCCATTACAAATATTCCTTCTTTTGAATATCTCTTGCCATCCAAGTCCTACATGGTGCATATAATTTGAGCATTCCACTTAATAAATGACAAATGAAGAGCAATGTCAGCAAGGGATTTCCAGGGTAGGATCCTGTCTTACACTGACAGAGCATCTTCAGAGCAGGCAGTGAGAGTAGAGGCCCTGATCCAGACATTCTTGGTGGGAATATCACCATACAAAGTTTTGGATCTAGCCCAAACAGGGTACAACACCTCTCCAGGGGTGTTTAACTGCCAGCAGCATAAAACGTCAGATAAGTGTAGATAAAACTAGAGAACTTTATGTGTTTTGTGACCTTTAAGGATAGTACTGTAGAGCTTGACAAGACAAGCTTTGTCTGATTAAAGAGAATAGTATGGCACCCTAAATTATCAAAAATAAAATATGTATTGTTATATATTGCTACTATATGTTTTCTACAGTTTGTATATGAGAAAGTATGATTAAAAGTCGATGAGAGACTGTTTATAAATTTTGATTGCTTCATAATTTTAACTCTGAGCAACATTTTTATCATAATTATAGGCTTTCTTAAAGCATTTATGCAGATTGTTTTATTCAAAAGGGGTTTATTCCATATAAACTCCACTCTTTTATCTCTCCATAAAATCAGTGTGCGAATTCCCAGCAACCACAACTCCACTAGACAGTCATCACATTAGTAGAAGAGATATTTTCAAACAAGACAATATTCCTCAGATTTTTATAAACATTATCTCCTGCTTTCCCAGCCAGTGAGTGTCACGGTGATAAATAGTAATGATAATCCTGAGTACATTTGTTACCTCTTTATGTCTCTTTAAAAATATTATCAAGTTTGTTCTCATAATTCCCCTGTGATGTTCCTGTGTGCTATAGTAGCCAGTGTATCTATGGCTCAGTGGAGGTTCGGGGAGATTAAGTCAGATATCTGACATCTTCAGGCCAAGGATAAATAAGTCTAGGGATGTAGATGCAGAGCTTATGTTCATTTCAGTGACAATTTTGTGTCTAAATATTCTGGAGCCCTACAAATGCTGAAATCCAAAGGACTTGCCAGGGACCTCAGGCTGTTTCTTAGACATTATTAACAGCCAGTTGGGTGCACTGTTTCAATGCATCTGAGCAGCTTTTGAGAGCTGAGGTAGGGTCTGAGTCCATGACTCCCAGCTCAGATTGGCTCATATCCATATTTTGCCTTTGAGAAGAGGGCTCCAGAGAAAACCATCCTCTCTCCTTCCTCCAGGTTTTCTCACTAAGGATATGAGATGTCCATCCCAGCCAAAAGCCCAGGATTTCTGCAGTAGCAACAATCAGAGCACCAGGACACTTTGGAGGAACATAAGGCAACAAACTGTCAGCAGGCTGGACCTAATGCAACAGAAAAACAAACTAATCCCCTGGGTGACCCAGGGGCAGTCCTGGTAAAGCAGCAGAAGTGAATCATCCTCACTGGAAGAGGAGCTGAAAGATTGGAATAGTGTCAGAGCAGTCACCGTCTCAGCAAGCTATGTCTCATTGTGATCTACTCATCCCAATGATTTGAGAAGGAACTTCTCCAGCGCTGGAACATCTACAAAGTAAACAGAAGAAAATGTATACCTCCATTTTGCTGGGGCATCAAATGGAGAATATACTGTCACCTTCCCCTGGAAATACAAATATATGGTGTTAGATATATACAAAATATGTGAAACCATTTCTGCCATTGCCATAAAAATATGATCTTTCGGTACGTGTGCTTGGACACTTGGAAAGAAACTGATTTCTTAAAGCTGTAACATGTCCTGGTGGGTTCATGACAATGATGACAGTCTCCAAACAATGAGGAGTTGCCTCAGTCTCTTTGAAGCTCAGCCTGATGCTACACCATGCTCCATTTTAAAGGACTGCCTTCAACTTTGGTGATTTCATCAAATGACTGGATTGCCTTGCAGTGGGATAACCTAATCTTCACTCCATACTTTCTGCTCATAAGCCACTTGAAAAACTGTTTTGCAGTTTGGTCTTGGAGTGTATATTCTGCACTTGAATGGTGTGGTTTCAACTTCAGACCCTATTGAAAGGGGAAACAAATCGAAGATGTGACCACCTCCAAAAAAAAAAACCCACCACACTGAGAAAACAATTCCATTACTGTCTACTGCTCTAAAATTAACAGCACAAACAAACAATTAGATTTCCCCTGTTGATTTTTATACCTTGCATGTTACAGAAGTCATAGCTTCTCTCTGATTTCACTCCAGTATGGATTAGGCATCATTCCACAGCAATCACAGGAACGAAACCCATGGGAGACAGAATTTTGGTGAACTTTGTTTTTCCTGTCCACAGCACAAACTCCATTTAATCCTGAAACACTAAAATTAGAATTATCTTTTTTTACATTTCCAATGTAGTTTTAGTAATTTCCCAGCTCTGTAATTTGAATTTGTTCAATTTGTTGAATTTCCTCCTTGAAAACATGCTAATATTAATACCTGAAGTAATGGAATAAATACAAGTTGAGTGCCTGGATTTCCCATGACACTGCTGTTGGAGAGGGTACTGATCTATATTCCAGAGCAATTGTAGGACACTCAGGTTGTCACTGGACTTAATTTAAAGACTTGATAAAACTGCTGCATTTAGGAAAAAATATTTAGCTGTGTCAATTATATTTTGACTTCTGAGGCTTGCAACTGTTTCATGGCAGAATGCTGAAAAGGAGACAGCTGTGTCTATGATGGAAAGCACTCATATAAGTATATTGGTAAAAAAAGCAAACACATTATATGTAACAGAATGTCCATTTTTTAAGCAGCAAGATAAGATTTTTAATATTTATCAAGCATGGCAATAATTTTTTTTCTAGATTTGTTGATCACTTACTTGTTTGAAAATAAGGGTGACGCTCTGCCATAGCCTTTCTTTGCAGGCAAATGGGCTGGATAACAGCTACAGGCATTTTTCTGTGTGGGGAAATTGAATAAAGACAGTCCAGGCTCCTCTCTGGAGCCAGGGACCAGCCGCAGAGCCAGCCGCACTGCCCATCAAACTTGCAGCTACAATTGATTTAAAATAACTCAGCGGCAATTATTCCAGAATAAAACCTTATTTCTTTAGAAATTCTTAGATTTCTTTCTAAGACATCGTCTTCTTTAACGATGTGATCCGATGCTAGGCTGTAGTCAGTGTTGTCAAGGCATGGGAGAGACCTTACCTCGGGGCTACTGCTTGGAGCCCGAGCAGTCCCCAGTGCCCTCAGCGTGGGGCACTCCAGGCGAACCGCTGGGGGGTTTAAACAGATTTTTTTTAAATCTGGGGTCTCTGAAGCAGCAATTTTCAGGTCAGGCCCATCAACAGAGTGTCTATTGTACTGACCCAAGAGCCCTGGTAGGGGCTGGGGAAGGCTCCGAGCCCCTCTCCGACAGCCCGGGGTGCGAACTGCAGCCCCGCAGTTGCGGCCGGCCGGGGGGAGCTCCCGCCGGGTGCGGGGCTGCGAGCATCCCCTTCTGCGGGGCTTTGAGCATCCCCTTCTGCCCGTGCTGCCCCAACACCTGCGGCAGGGTTAGCCGGGCTCGGGCATTCATCGTCGTTCTGCAAACTAAGTGTCGAAAGCCCCCGCAAAGCAACCAACAAAAACCTGCAAAGGGGAAACCGCTGTAATCAAGCGGCGGAGCTCTGGGGATTTGGACACGAGCGTGGAGAGAGTTCAGATCAAATGGGATTTAAATGTAAACAGCAGTAACTGCATATGATCAATAATCACCTCGTGTGCATTCCTCTACTCATTTAACATCAGCTAGGACAGTGCAAATATTGCAAGTGAGTACTCGACAAGGAAATCAGCTGAGCGTGTGTTTAAACTGTGGTTAATCATTAATATGACTAATTCTTTTCAATTAAAAGTTTCATTTAATCCCCTCATATCGACTTGTCTAGGAAACTATATGTCTAGCTTCCAAAACGATAATGTGGGTGCAGACTTATTCTGAGGAATTTGATATCGTTCATAAAATATCATTCGTGCAATGAATAATCATCTTTACTCTTCTTGCTTTGTCCTAACCAACTGAGGCAACGAACAATTTTTTGTGTAAATACTTACGTCAGTTTTTAGATGCTAAAAGGAATTTTGTCAGGAAGGTCCCTCACAGGGGAAAACCACATCTTGGTGAAGATACGAGTCTTGGAAATGTGAGTTCAAAAGGAAAAGCAGCTCATGTTTCTAGTAGTAACTTCTGAAGAAATTAATTGTGACTGATATTTTCCTGCTACTGCTCATAGTATTTTGCCATGTCCTGGGAGAGTGCCCTCCACCCTTTGCAATGGCTCTGGCCACCTCATTGCATGGCTCGTTGTTCACCCTACGGAGTCTGTGCTTCTGCAGCTGCCTACTCCCGGCATCTGCGGTCTTTCCTTCCCCTGCCGCCTTCTCCTAAATCAAATCCCTCGGGTCCCACTGTAGAAAACAGTCCCTGAAACCTCTGGACCTGCAAAGCCCTTCCCTTCCTTCCTTCCTTCCTTCCTTCCTTCCTTCCTTCCTTCCTTCCTTCCTTCCTTCCTTCCTTCCTTCCTTCCTTCCTTCTCTTCAGATTTGGAGGATTAACAAGTTTAATGAATTAAGAGCCTTGATTTCTCCGTACACACGGCAATCAGACCCTTTCAACAAGCTATTATATTTGTCCTTAATTTTGACTTTCCCAAGCACTGTTCTCATATTCCACTGTTTGAAATGTAGGAAGATTTAGCATAATTTGGAGGTCAGATTTCTAAATAAGCCTACTTTAAATAACAAGCCCACACGGGAGATTGTCAGTATCTTTATTTTGTATACAGTTTACACACTGGCACCGCTTTTTAAAACCCTATATGTGGGTTAAAACTCAATTTTACAACCCCCATTTATATGAGATGTAGGTTTGACATCTGTTTGCCAGAGTGTTTTGCACTTAGCCTAACACCCACTATTAAATGACAAAATTGTGGCAGGCTGTCAAAGCCAGCTGACTGACAGCTGCTCTACTTTACAAAAAAGCCCCATTCAAATATTTGCAGGGTTGAAGCTTTCTGTAGCGCTGTCGCCATTCTCCCCGTTATTTAGCATGTAAAATATAAGTCAAAGTTTTAAAGCTGCTTTCCAAAATGTTGCCATTTTTCCATATAAAAAGAGCGAGCGGTGGCTGCTGGCGGGGATCCAGCGCCAAACGCATTGGGTGGATATTTCGCCGGGTCCCCGCGTTCCTCCTATCTGCACAAACCCGATAAAACTGTCATTTAGCAGCGTTTCTTAATATTGCAGCTAATTAGAGCCGGCGTGTTATTGAAGTGAGAGCAAAAATCCACTTAAAAGAGAGGGGAGGGAGGGGGGTGGAAAAAGAAGGGAGGGGAATTTTCCGTGCAGGCAGAGGTACGCAGCCGGGCACGGCTCACAGCGAGACCCCCCCGGGGAAAGGGACGGGCTCTGGGGAGGGGACACCGAGGGCATCCCGGCACTCCCGCAGCGGCCGTCCCCCGCTTTTTGCCCTCACCTCCAGGGGTCCTTCTGGGCAGCTCTGGAAGGACGTGCAAGGATCGGCTCTAGCGGAGGGCGAGCGCTGAGCCTTGCCCGAGATGTCTCCCACTTCTAGCGCCACGGACGAGGATGTAACATTTAATTCAGGTCCTCAATACACGCCCGTCCGTTGCCCTGCTCCCCCACCGAGCGTCAATACGAGTCTGTAAAGGGCAACGGTGATTTAAACTTAAAAGCAATCTGCTTTTTATTCCAACATCTCTAATGACTGTATGCGATTTAGCACCTCAGAATAGCTGACGAGGTAATCCCTGCATGCTAAGGAGCCTTTGCAGCTATTGCTGGGGTTTATTTGAAACTCGGGTGCTTCCCGCAGTTTTTGCGAGACAAGCAAGGCTCTGGCTGGCAACCGAATGGGAGGTTGGGGGGGGGGGGTGCATGTATTAATTTATATTTTGAATGAGGACTAAATCCCCCCCCCTAATAAAAGAAGGAGACAGTCGGGCGGTAGGAAGAGGGCTGCCTGCGGTGTCCCAGCGCTCTGGCCCCGGCTCCTTTGGCTCCCCCGCAGGGTTCAGCCCCGGCAGCCACGACCCGCCCGGATGCTCCAGCCGGCTCCTCGGGCCGCCAAAGCCATCCCTCTGTTCCCCTCCTCCCTCCCTCCTTCCCTCCCTCCCCGCCGCACATCCTCGGCACAGAGGGGCAGGCACACACCCGCACAGCCGGAGCAGAACGGAAAACGGGGCACTCTCAGCTTTACCCAAAAATCTTTAGCTGACTTGTGTCCATTTTAATAACCTCTATCGACTTGCTTTCCTAGAGCGGTTGTCATGTTGGCAGAAAGGGACTGGAAAAGAGTGTTTTAGGGAGGGAAGAAAAAAAATTGCAAGAAGAAAACTAGCGGCGCTGTCTAGGAAAGGGGAGCGATGGCAATGAGCGGTACGGGGCGGAGGAAGAGCGGACCCTCCGCAGCGATCCTGAGCGGAGAGGGGGAGGCTGACAAAGCCCGGCTCCATCCCGAGGGAAGGCCGGGAGAGGGGGAGCGAGAGGGCGGAGGGGGACTCTGAGCCTCCCTGTGAAATCCAAGTTTATTGTCAACAAAGGAGGGTCTGGCCGGGCTCGGAGCCTCCGCGGTCCCGAGCTGTGGGAGGCAGAGTACGGCGGGGGGAATGGGTGCGGGGTCCTGGGCGGCCGGGGAGCTCCAGGGTACGGGGGAGGGCAGGAGCAGGGTGCCGGGCGGCCGGGGAGCTCCAGGGTACGGGGGAGGGCAGGAGCAGGGTGCCGGGCGGCCGGGGAGCTCCAGGGTACGGGGGAGGGCAGGAGCAGGGTGCCGGGCGGCCGGGGAGCTCCAGGGTACGGGGGAGGGCAGGAGCAGGGTGCCGGGCGGCCGGGGAGCTCCAGGGTACGGGGGAGGGCAGGAGCAGGGTGCCGGGCGGTCGGGGAGCTCCAGGGTACGGGGGAGGGCAGGAGCAGGGTGCCGGGCGGCCGGGGCAGACGCGGTGAGGGTCGGGAGGAGGCGCGGGGAGCCTCCACACAGGTGCGGGAAGGAGCATCTAGGGATGGCTCTACCCTTCCGGGAGGCATCTCTCCCCAGAAAGGGGCAGGGGACAGTGACCCAGCAGGAGCGGAGAGGCAGAAATGCGAGGTTAGAGGAGAAAGTGCGTGTGAGAAAAGGAAAGGGGAAGAGAAAGAGGACGAAGGCTCCGGGCTCCACCTCCCCGCTCGGTGCGGCGCTCCAGCTGCTCTCAAACCAACTGCTCGATTCTATTCACTGCCGCGACGGAACAAAAAAGTGGCTATTTATTAGAATACTTGTTTGGTATTGTTCGGTGCCACACAAAAGGCGTTTCATTATGTTGGTGGGGAGAAAAGCCCCTCTCCTTTTTTTTTTCTTCCTTTCCTTTTCTTTTTTTTTTCTTTTCTCTGCAGACCGAAACAATAACTTGAAATTGTCTTTAAAGTCTTTTCTATCAATAATAAATTTCATTTTCTTCTCTGTCTCCCGCTCTCCCTCTCTCCCCCTCTCCCGTGCGGTGTGTATGTGTGTGCGTGCGCGTGTGTGTGTGAGGGGGAGAGAGAGAGAGCGAGTGAGCGAGAGAGCGCGAATGGTGAGTGTGCGTGTGTCGCCGGGCACTCGTGGCTCGGGCACAGCCGCCTGGGAGCTGCGGCTGGGCGAGGGGCGAGGAGGAGACCGCCGGCTCCGTGTCGCGCTGCCCTCCCTGCACCTGCGGGCAAGCTCGGAGGAAGGTGTGAGCTAGGCTAGAGCAGAGGGGAAAAAACAAACAAAAAAAGTAATAATAATAATAAGGCTGCCCCTTCAGATGATATGTTGGGAGGAGGCTGGAGCTGGAAGAGCAACTGTAAGTGTGCCTCTAACTTTTGAGGGGGTCTTCACCCTGTCTTGGGAATGGAGGAGGGGAAGCCGGCGAGGGGAGGGCTTCCAAGTTACTTTTGCTTCAAGGAGGGAAGAACCGGTTGCAGTCACTGGGTTATCGGCTGTGACACGGATTTGGGGGGTGCGGGTGTGGTGTGACAGCGTTTTGGGCTGCCCCCCTCCGCCTTGTGGGGAAGACGCCTCGCTGGGTATTCAGGCGGGGGAGGAAAGCGGCGGCCGGGCAGGGGCAGGGGGCTGCGGCAGGGCTGGGGCGGGGAGGACGCCGGGGGCGGCGGCGCTGCCTCCCGAGCGCGCAGCGCCCGCTCCGCTCACACGTTCCAAAATTAACATGTCGGTGCGCGGGTGCCATTTAGTGAAAGGTGTCTTGGGCAAAGAATCAATTTCGCTGTGACTGACCGGCGGGCTTGGCTGTATTAATACTGCCAAAAAATGGGGAAATCAATAGGCAGAGCAGCCCTCAGCCATTACAACTAATGCCTGCTTAATCTCTCCCCCTGGGAGAGAGAATTCACATGGGCTCCCAGCACTGCTACTGCGGCCGGGCTGAGGCCGGCTCGATCTTCCCAAGGAAAGGGGATCCCCGGATCTGCTCTTCTGTGAAAGTGACAGCCGGGACCTCTCGACAGGAAGGTTGTGCCCAGCCTCTCGAAGCCAAGTCCCAGCCCGGAGGTTAACGCTATCTGACGTGGTCCACCCAGGGTCTTACTGTCCCTCCCCAGCTTCAAAGTGGCTGTAGAGTTTCTCACTGTTGCTGTAAAGTATTGGGATATTTAAAAAAGGTAAAATGGATTTTCCCTCTCATAATTGAGGGTGGTATTTGAGGTCGATCAACAGGCAGTGCAGCAAGGTTGTACATCTATCGATCAGGGAGGGGACGCGTTTTGGCTGAATCTCCTTTCAGAAACAGGTGTTTAAACATGATAGCGGCTCCAGTCAATTAACCCATTAAAACCCCGTTTTATCGCATTGATTCCACAGACTGCCATAAAATGTTATGTTTTGAAAGCCTCTTTGTTAAGGGGGAGTGGGGGGATGGATGGATGGATGGATGGATGGATGGATGGATGGATGGATGTAGGGAGAGTGGTTGCAAACTGTCCTCAAACGCACAGTGTCGGCCAGGCAGTGAGTTGCCGTTCCCAACAAGCCAGGCTGCCCCAGCACGCCCCGTCTTCCCCCGCCGCTCCCGGTGCCGGCTCCATGGAGGGGCAGAAGGGCGGCTGCGGGCCCGGGGGCTCACGCCATACCCTCCCCGCCGTGGGCCGCCCGGCTGCGCTGACCCTGCAGCAAAACTTGACATCTCCACCTCGACAAAGGATCTCCCGTGGGGGCTGCGCTTCCCACCCGGGGAGGAGGGGTCCGGCCGGGGGCGGGGGCTGCCGCCCTGCACCGGCTGCGGGCTGGGTCGGCTGTGGGTGCAGCTGAACTGCAGCCCCAGCTCTTTGCAAGCGCTGTTATTCCTAGAACAGGACCGTCCATTAACAACCTGCCTCCCTCCCCTCCCGCTCCGCTCCAGCACCTTTTTCAGGTTTGCAGGTCTTGGCTGTAAATTACATATTTGCTAAAGGTGTCGATAGCGATTTGTTTACTATCTCGCTTTACGATGACTACTGGGGCATCCGTTTAAGGACAGTGTGAAAATTTGCTGAAAAACAGATGACAAACACCCCTTTTCCAAAAGGCAAATAAAGACGGGATCCCAACACCGACCAAGTAACCGGGATCTCCCTTTGGTGGGGAAGAAACTGGGTTTTTCTTTTCCCTTCACTGGGGTTCGCTATCTGCCTTCCCATGGCCAGAATGCTGCACTGGATGGAACAAGAGGATCGTGTATTTCCTCTGGGTACCTTTAATTTCCAGACCAGCCGTCTGAGATTATTTAGATGTTTCTAGTTTTGCCCTTGTTTGCTGTTTTCCTAAGTAAGCACTGAATGCGCGACCGAAAAGGTTTGAAACCGTGTCAAAGTGATGTTTTAATCTCATTGAAAGGTGTATTAAACGAGAAGATGTAATTTGTGTGGGATGTTTCGATGAAAGGAGAGATTGGAGTGGATGATACTTTCGCTCTCCTGTGAACCTCATGTCATGTTTATATTGAAGCCTGTGTAGCTAATCTAATTTACAATAACAGGATGGCCTGCAAGAAAGAAGCTACTATATTATTTAGGGTTTTTCCTTTCCTCGTTTATTTTTTTACACAAATTCATTCTGACTTGCTCTGAATGATACCTTTGCAGTTTGGGGATAACTGACGGGGATGCAAACCAGAAACACTACCTTTATGGTGCTTTGAGCGACGCGCCGCAGACATAACCATAACCATCCAGGTTGCCCTGCTGTAAATGGGATGCCGCATTTGGGCTTGAGAATCTCTTTTTCTGTGACTGACATTTCAGCAGCGCAATTTTAAAGATTAACTACGTAATAACTCTGCATGTCGTTCTAGTGTCCGACAGACTCTCCACCTCCACTGCTCTTCCTTTTCTTTTACAAGTTTACAGTTACAAAACTAAACTATTTTTTAATATTTTTCTTTTGGTTGAAGGTAAATTGCTGGGTATGCTTTCAGTTCGTGGGTTGTTTTTTTTTTTGTTTTTTGATGTGAGGTATTTTTGTCTAAAGGACCACTTGATAACTCGACTGTAAAGAGTAAATGGTCTGGCTATCCTTTTAGGTAGAAACCCCAAACCGTGAAAAATAGGACAGTGCAAACCCTCATCTCCCTCGAGATGCTGTGCCATCTGATCAGCAGATATTCCCAGCGTGTGCCTTAGTAATAATAATTTTTGAAGAAATTTTAAAATTTGAACGGACTTGAAAAGTACCACTTTTGTGTAATGTTGGAAGGTGTATTCAGCCTGTTAATCACAGGGAGTTGTGTCATTGGAATGTTATCAATTAGTTGTTCAATTTAACTGTAATTACTAACAAAATTAGACGAGGGTGGATCACAATACAGGGTATTCTTCTTTCGGAACAATATTGTGCTGGAAGTCGAGCATCATGATGCGTAGCATAAACAAACATTTTAGAAAATGCTCCTGCTGGCAAAACTTCGTAAAGAGACGATTCTGTTTTTTCCACCGACTCGAATGTCCCACCGGGGGAATGATCGGGGCCGTTGCAAGGCGGGGGGACACGCAGAATGTCCTGCCGGGAAAAGAAGGGGGGAAGAAAATCTCTGCTTAGGCGCGGTCTGTCCGTCCCGCCGTCCCAGCGAGGTGTGCCTCGCCTTTCCCTCGGCACTGCCGGACACCCCCGGCGCACCCGCCCGCCCCGCCGGGACCCGCTGCGCCTTGGGGCGGCCGCGGCTGCTGCGGAGATCAGACGTGCGGGGAGATCGATACTACTTCTTTTAGGCGCGACGGAAATATAAAGCTTATTTTCAAAGCCAGTGAAAACTAGAAAGGAAGGAGAGAAAATAGAAAGGCTGTGATATACAAACTCTTCGGGAAGAGGCAATTTATCGACACTGTGGAGAGAGCGGTGATGCAGAATTCCTTCAGAAAAGTGGCTTCAGCCGCCCTTTTATCTGACACAATAAATACATAAATAAATGGCAGTAGCTACATGGAGCAGCCGCCTGCCCTCCGGCCGCTTTGATTTTGCCCGGGGCGGGCTGGCCCTGAGGGCACCCCTGGGCTCCGTGTCGCGCCTCCCGCCCAGCACCCGCGCCCCGCAGGGCAGGCGGCTCCCGGCAGCCGAGCCGAGCCCGCCCGCTCTCATTAGGACTTCAGAAACCTTTCGGTCCCGTCCCGTACCACCCGCCGTGATCGCGACTTTGCCCGGGGCACCCCCGCAGGACAGTCTCGGTGCTGGTGGCCCTGGTTGCCCCGTATCCGCGAACTCCCAGCGTGGCGGTGGGCGAGCCGTGGGTTGGGGTGGAAATAGAGGGAAGCGGCCTGCGAGGCGCTGACCCCCGCCCGAGCCGCTCCGGGAGCCGCAGCGAGGCGGGGCCGCCTCTCGGGTGCCGCTGGTGCCGCCGCAGTCCGGGCTGTGGGAGCGGCGGCCGGGAGCGGGGCGCGCCGAGGCGGACAGCCCTTACTCTCCTCACGCTTGCAGTTGGTTGGCACGGCTCTCCTGGGCGAAGGGGGGAGACATTTCTCGTCAGGGAATTTTAGCCCTTTCCTCCCCCCCCTTTTTCTTTTTCTCCCTTCCCTTTCATTCATAAACCTGGTGGCTATAGACGCAGCTTGAATATTGACGTCTCTTCCCCCAACTGCTCCTCCGTTAACCCAATTACAGAATTCATCAAGAACTGTGTTGAATTATCTCTTTCCATACAGTATCAGCATTAGCCTAATTAAAAGCTATAATGTCTGATATAATGATTAAATCGTTAGCTCTGCTGTAGGGAAGCAATATTTTGTTTTCCCTTCAATTAGAAGCTGATTGAGGTTTTCAGAGCAGGTCAGCTGTGAAATTTGAATTATATGTGTGAGTACCGTTCACAGGGTGAGCCCCTACTCGAAAGCTCCAGAGATTCTCCATACGCTTTTACCCAGCAAGCTGAGAAAAGACAACAAAACACAGAGAGAGCCTGTAGCTGATTTGGGACTGATGCTGTAGGATGGCACAGAACAGTTGTTAACGCTGCAAAAGAAAGCGAGACTTTACTCAAGCACCCTTTTTCCAACCGTTCCATCTCGTCTGGGTAGCAAGCAGGTCACGTTGAAAGCTGTGATCCCCGAGTCGCCAAGTCACCGAGGCAGGAAAATTCTTCCTTGTCTCTCCTTTGCCTGCCCTCCCTGCTCCCTCCCGGTTCGCTCGCTTTGGCCCAATAATGGCACCCCTGTAGCGAGGGAGTGTTTTGCATTTCCTTCTGGATAGCGGGTTTTGGAGTGAAGTGCCAGAGGAGCTGCAAGCGATCCCACTCCGTCCCCGCCTCACGGCTGGCGAGGGATCAGGCATCGCCTCGGCGCGGGCTGGCGCTCGCCGGCCCCGATGCGGGCCGAGGGCAAGGGAGGCACGGCGGCAGCCAGCAGACGGCGATCGCCGCCCGCTCCGGGGCTCGGCCCGCCGCCCGCTGCCCGCTCCGCTCTGCGGGGCACAGCGGGCACTGAGGGCACAGTGGGCACAGCGGGCACAGGAGGCACAGAGGGCACAGGGGGCACAGCGGGCACAGCGGGCACAGGAGGCACAGAGGGCACAGGGGGCACAGCGGGCACTGAGGGCACAGCGGGCACAGCAGGCACAGAGGGCACAGCGGGTACAGCGGGCACAGGAGGCACAGCGGGCACAGGGGGCACAGCGGGCACTGAGGGCACAGCGGGCACAGCGGGCACAGGGGGCACAGCGCGGGCCGGGCCCGAGGCCGGGACCCCCGCCCCGAGGGCGGCCCCCAGGCACAGCCGGGTGCGGGGAGAGGCACAGCCCGCCCAGGCGGTCCCACCTCGCAGCGCGGAGGCGGGGGGGCAGCCGTGCCCGGGGGAAGCACTCGTCACTGCCCCCGGCCTGCGAGAAGCCCTCGCCGGTAGCTGTCCCCTCCGCGGGCCCGGCGGGCGACAGGGGCCGCGGGCAGACCTGGTCCTGCTCCCAGTGCGCGGCCTCCTCTCCGCCTCCCCTCTGACTTCCCTGCAGCGTTTACCCCACACCCCCGGCCGCCCACACCTACTCCCTCCACCTCCCGACTCCTGGTTCTTGGCAACCCCAGTTTCCGCAGGGGAAAGTCCAAGGACGTCTCATGTCCGGGCGCAGCCCCGGCCTGCAGTACCCCAGCCCCGCAGCCTTGTCAAACGACGCTCGCCAAAGTGCTTGACCTCGTTCCCAGTTCCTCGAATCGGGACCTGCACTACCTTCACCACGGAAGAAAAGCCCCTGGTTGTCCCCTCGAAGTGGCTTTTACACCTTCCTCCCACCCGATAGACACCCCCTGGCAGCAGGTGAGCGGGGTGCACCCGGGCCAGAGGCACTGAGGCAGCAGCACATCCCCGCTCCCTGCTCCCTGCCCGCGCTTCTCCCCGCTGCCGTGTTCGTGGTAGTTCCGCTGCTTCTAGGGGCATCCTATGTTTATTTGCCGGGGATCAGGGGAAAGGGGGTAAACCCCACACCGGGAAAAAGTCCAGGAGGGGACAGGCCCCGGGAGGGTATGGATTAGCAGCCGCCTCTGCACCAGGGATGGGAAAGTTCAGCCTCCTCCCTGAAGGTGAGGGGGAGGGAAGCTGGTGTGTATCCCCAACTCCCAGGGGTATGGGTGTGTTCCCACAGGATCCGCTGGCTGGCAGGATGCATAGGACTCATCCGGAAAAGACTGCCCCACAGCGATTCGACCCATTTATTTGTCAAGGAGGCCTTTAGGTGCATTTCTATCAAATTTCAGGGGAAAATACCACTAGGGCCTTGGGTGGATAATTTGCAAGCCATGCCATCCTTATCTCGCAGTTTTTACTCCTTATACCTTCATTTGTCCATCCAAGTGGAAATGTGCCTTTCTGCAGGAACCTTGTCCCCCCTCTCCCTCCCCTCCTATCCCAACCAGTTGTAGTTTTAATACATAATTTAGCAATCACAAGGGGCTCCCTTGTTTTGCCATGGCAAATATGGTAACTTAAGAAACTCTCAGCTGGAGAAGCGCGGGTCGGCTCCTGCACCGTCTCCCCTGCCCCCTTAGGGCTGACTGGGAGAGAATAATGTCCTTCCAAAAGCATCGGCACCCGAGTTAACAGCATCGCTCAGATTGAGCTCAAAGGCTGGAAGCAGGCTGAGAAGTGGAGAGGCACTCTCCTCTCCCCATCAAACCCATATTATCATGACGAGTCATTGGAAATGAGAAAAAAATAGTCTAATCCTAGCCCAGCGCCTAGGACCGGTGCTTTGGGCACGGTGTATATTCCTCCTGCAGAAAACTTCTGGTGGTAATAACAGTAATTGGGGGAGTTGCAGCGTGATTCCAGCCTTGGATGGCCACTAGGGTCAGGAAAGTTAACACGGACCGTGAAAAGAGCAGGCACGCTGTGTGTGCATTTTCCACCTGGGCAAAGATGATGGGGGCGGCCCTTTATACATGCGTGGGCATTTGTGCGACGGACTTGCCATTCCTACGGCTGCAACTAAAGACTGCAGCATCGATTTCCACGTGGACTATTTTCTCCTCCCTATAAAAATAACTATAATCTCACAGGACAGCTAGGTACTAAGGGAGTCTTTTCATGTTTTCAAGGGGAAAAAAAATCACACACCTGTACTTACTATATACAAAGATAACATGTTTCCGTGTACCTTCTTTAGTCGCAGGTGCTTTTAACTCCCCTAGGACTAAGTGAAAAATGACTGCGTCCAGCCTCTTCCGCATGCCTGGGCCTGGCGGCAGTTTTAACACCTGGGAGAGACGTCTGAGGGGGCTCCGGAGAAATCTCCAGAACGAAGTCCCGCAATAAGGCATGTTTACCTGCCGCTCGCACGGCTGCGGGAGCGGGGCGGACAGCCTGGGCGCCTCAGCTCCACTAAACATTGCTCGACGGTCTTGTCAGTGAGCGGGGACGGGGCGGTCCGGGGCTCCCTGCGGCGGCGCCCGGCGGGGCTGGGGGGCGGCCGGGCCTGAGGGGTGTCCCCGCCCCGGGGGCGCCCTCAGGGGCCGCGGCCGCCCCGCCGAACGCGGCGCGCCCCGCTGCACGTCACCGCTCGGCGCGCGCCATATGCAAATGAGCACCCGCCGGCGCGCCCCCATTGGCCGCCGTCAGGCGATTTAAGGCGGGCTCGGCGCGCGCCGTATGGCTGCGGCGCCGCTCGCCCGCGCGCCCGGCGGCTCCTCCTCCTGAGGCGGCCCCGTCCCGGCCCTGCCCGGCCCGTCCCGCCCGGGCCGCGGGAGGGAGACCACCGCCAGCAAATTACTGTGCCGCCGGCCCCGGCCGCCGGGCTCGGCGCGTGTTTTGGTTGGGCTCCTTCCCCCACCCCCTCCCTCCCCCGATCCTCCTCCTGCTTTTTTTTTTTTTTTTTCAGTTAACGTTGAAATACTTTTTTTTTTTCCGCCTCCTTTTCGCGTGGCGGTGGGTTCTCCTCTCTTCTTCTCCGTTCACCTGCGATCAGCGGATGCAAGTCACACACGCTCCCTCCCCTCCCTCCCTCTCTCTCTCCAAGTTAGCAGCAAAGAACAAAAAAAAAATAGCTCCGTTAAGGATAAGAGCGGGAGCGGAGGGGTGTGCGCGCGTCTGCCGGGGAGCGCCGGCGAGCGGAGGACACCGCCGACGGCTCCGCACACTCCTCCCGCCGCGCCAAGTGAAGCAGCAAGTTTGCCGTGCACCTGTTTGAGCAGCTCGAACCCCCGTCGCCGCCGAGCCCCGAGAGTGATTTGCGAAAGGGAGAAAGTTTTTTCGCCGGCAGGGTCGCCGATCGCTCTCCTCGCGGTTTTCTTCTCCTCCTCTTTTTTCTTTTTTTTTTTTTTTTTTTTTTTTTTTTTTTTTTTTTTTTTCGCTACCTAGTTACAAACGGGTTTCGCCTCGCTCGCTCCCCGGCCTCCCGGGCTCCTCTATGTTTGATTCATTTTTCACGTCTGGCACCGGTGGAAAATAAAAAAGCTATTTGAATGTACAGCATGATGATGGAGACGGACTTGCACTCCCCTGGCGGAGCCCAGGCCCCCACGAACCTCTCGGGGCAGACCGGAGCGGGAGGCGGCGGAGGCGGCGGCGGCGGCGGGGGAAACAAAGCGAACCAGGACCGGGTCAAGAGACCCATGAACGCCTTCATGGTGTGGTCGCGGGGCCAGCGGCGGAAGATGGCCCAGGAGAACCCCAAAATGCACAACTCGGAGATCAGCAAGCGCCTGGGGGCCGAGTGGAAAGTCATGTCGGAGGCCGAGAAGAGACCGTTCATCGACGAGGCGAAGCGGCTGCGGGCGCTGCACATGAAGGAGCACCCGGATTATAAATACCGGCCCCGGCGGAAGACCAAGACCCTGCTCAAGAAGGACAAGTACTCGCTGGCCGGGGGGCTGCTGAGCGCCGGCTCGGCCGGGGGAGGCCCGGCCGGCGTCGGCGTGGGCATGGGCGTCGGCGTCAGCCCGGGCGGCGTCGGGCAGCGGCTGGAGAGCCCCGGCGGCACGGCCAGCGGCGGCTACGCGCACATGAACGGCTGGGCCAACGGCGCCTACCCGGGCTCGGTGGCGGCGGCGGCGGCGGCGGCGGCGATGATGCAGGAGGCGCAGCTCGCCTACAGCCAGCACCCGGGCAGCGGGGGGCACCCGCACCACCCGCACCCCCATCACCCGCACCACCCGCACAACCCGCAGCCCATGCACCGCTACGACATGGGCGCCCTGCAGTACAGCCCCATCTCCAACTCGCAGGGCTACATGAGCGCCTCGCCCTCGGGCTACGGCGCCCTGCCCTACGGCTCCCAGCCCCACCAGAACTCGGCGGCGGCGGCGGCGGCAGCGGCGGCGGCGGCGGCCGCCTCCTCGGGTGCGCTGGGCGCCCTGGGCTCGCTGGTGAAGTCGGAGCCCAGCGTGAGCCCGCCCGTCACCTCTCACTCGCGGGCCCCGTGCCCCGGGGACCTGCGGGAGATGATCAGCATGTACTTACCGGCCGGGGAAGGCGGGGATCCGGCGGCCGCTGCCGCCCAGAGCCGGCTGCACTCCCTGCCCCAGCACTACCAGAGCGCCAGCACGGGGGTGAACGGCACCGTTCCCTTGACGCACATCTGAGCCCCCGCCGGCCCCGGAGCGCCGCAGGGAGGCACGGACGCGGGCACCGGCTCGGCCCCGGCCCCGGCCCCGGGCCGGCCTGCAGGACTGCGCGCCCGCCGCTGCCGCCGCCCGCTCAGCCCCGGCCCCGCGCCGCTGCTGCCCCGCTCCCAGGTTCCCCCCTCTTATTTTTGCCTCTCGCGCCCCTTCCCTCCCGCCCTCCCCCGCCTCTCTTTTTTTTTTCTTTCTTCCTTCCTTTTTGTACAGAAATGTTTTGATGTTCTTGTAATAATAATAATAAATAATAATAATAATAACGAGAGAGAAAAAAGGTAACGGTTGCTTTACTTACCTTTTTTTAGCAGAACTAGTTTATGAAACTAGTTTTAGACTGAACTCCTGTGTTTTATCGAGACTTTTTGTACAGTATTTATCATTCACCCAAGAGACATAGAGCGTTTATTTGCAAAAGAGGAGAAAGAAAGAGAGAAAGGGGGGAAACGGCGGCGAAAAAAAAGATACCAATAATAAACACACAAAGTTGTAGGTGATGCCAACTTTTATACCGCGCGGAACCGCTACGATTTCAGTCACGGATCGCTTCTTGCGAAGATTTTTTATTGACTAATTAACTCGGAGTTCATGAGGAAACAGTTCTCATTTATTACTCATGTATTAAGACAAATCCAAAAGAACACTTAAAAGTTTTTTGTAGATATTCTCGAGGGTATTTTGGGCTGGGGTTGGGGGTTTTTTTCGTTACTTGTTTGTTTATTTATAAAACTCTTTTTGTTTTGTTTTGGAAGCTCCATTTTTTCCCCGGGGTTCGTAAAACTTTAATGTATCTGGATATTTTTGTTTGGTTTTTTTTTCTCTTTGATTTTGTTTTCTTTTTGTATCATTTCTTGTAAATGCATTGTGAAATAATTTTTATTTAGGCGGTACGAAGGAAATCAGATTGTGTATATAGTTTACTAAAAAGCCTTTCTGCTAAACGGAAATCCTAAGGATGCGGTCCTTTTTTATTTTCTTCTCTTTTTTTTCTGTTTTGATTAAATAAATTTCAAAGCGGAAAAAGTCACCTGTATAAAAAGAAAAGCTAACTGGCCAACATAGTGGTGTTTACCATGGTAAACCTGGAAACACAGCAGGGAAACCTGGATTTTGGGAAGGAATTTTTAAGCAGCAGCGGCAAACAGAATGAAGTGCAATCTGCAGTAAATGTCGATGTTCCCTAACCTGTGTAAATCAGAAGGGGTGAAGGTAGATTTATTTTAATACTCGCTCCCTACTGCAAGGGAAGGCAGTTCACTGCGTTACAGTTCTAGCCGTGAACGTTCATTTTGTGGCTTTTACGGCTGGGCTGGCGGTCCGGACCTTGCCGGAGCCTTGGCTTTTCCCCTGGGGGGTGACGGGGCGCTGCCCGCCCCTCTCGGCCGGGAGTTCCCGGGGGACACCCAGCTCCCCGGGAAACGGGAGCACACCGTCCGGCGCGGCGCTTCCCCTCTAATTAAAGCCATGGAAAGGGAAAGCGCTTCTTTCTGCGCGTCCCGGAAAGAAAAGCGACCTCTAAACCTCCCGCCCGAAAAGCAGCCCCATCCACCCGGAGCGTTCCGGGGAGCGGCGGGGTCACCCCTTTCTCCCCCTTCCCCAACCCCCGCCCCCCGTTTTTAGCGAAAGCTGTCGAGCAAAACGATGCGTGTCATTTCATTACAGAATGTTGTTTAATGCTTTGAGATCTAATTTAAATTTTTTTTTCTAGCTGTTGAGAGATACTTTTCTATATGTTAGAATTAAAAGTTTGCTGTAAACTACTGTAGCAAATGGATTTTTAAAGTAGTCATAGCTGCTTAAACAAAAGGAAAAATAATTAACTTCCAGGACTTCAAAGTCGACCCCAGCAGGCTGTAGGACTGTTCGTCTTTTAGCTCTGGTGAACAAGTACTGCATCCGTCCAGGAGTGGGGAAGTTCTAGTAGCTAATGAGGAGCGGGTTTGGTCCGTCTTGGACATTGCACTTCCATAATGCGGACATATCAATTGACATACATAACTCTTCGGGCTCCTGTCGATAATTTTGTATAAATCCCTCATACTGAACGCAAAATTTTCATAGAAGCTGTCCACTGATTTCAGCCCAAACATTTTTTTATCTTTTCTTTTCTTAACTATTCGAGCCTTTATTAAAATGGAGGAGTGTGGGGGTTCAGACAGTCAGCAGACGACTTTTGGAAATGCTCCGCGACCAAAGAGTGCATGCAGAAAGCAGGAACCTGTGGGAAACTTTGTGCGGTGTTGATCACCTCCAGCCAAACACAGTCTTAGATGACATTTTAAAAATAGCTGTACCTTTAGGTATGCAGATTAAGCTGATACCTGTTGAACTATTTCTTGTTGTCCTTCATGTGCATATACTGGGAAATATCTGTACACACCACAGATAGCATCGTGACCAAGAGAAGTGTGTGTGTGTGTGTGTGTGTGTGCGTGTGTGCGTGTGTGTGTGACATGTGCACATGCAGACACATACATGTCTGATGCACCCTTGTTACGTGCCTTTTTCTTTGAGGGTCATAGCTACTGAAAATCACATTTAATGACAATGTAGAATAGAAAAATCCCAGCGAGACGATCCTGTATCGCTGACTACGACTGATGGAACAGGATTGGAGTGGTCAAGGGAGAAAAGCAAACAAATATCTGTTCATTTGCGTCCAAACAGCAGAAATACTGTGGGGAAGTGCTTTTTTTAAAAAGAAAAAAAAATTATAGCTCTCTAAATTAGCTTCTTTTAATGAGTTTTCCCTCCTACCATCACAATTTAGCGGCTCAATGGCGTTATGCCTAGAATAATAGGAATACCTGCACTTTCAACACAAGGGGATTAAAGAGACCCAATGTCGGCTATATTTAAATAAGCTTCAAACACCCTTAGCCCGTCTTTCAATGTAATGCAGTTCGCTCTGCAAATGTCCAACCCCCCCCCCCCCAAAAAAAACAAAACAAAAAAGAAAACCTTCACAAAAAAACAAAACAAACAAAAGAAAAAGAAAACAAAAAAGCCGAGCAACCAAAAATAAAACAAAACAAAACAAAAAAAAATCTCCACGAAATACCAAAAAACTACCTACCCATCCCACCCCCACTGAGACACCATCGGGGTGTCAAGAACTTTTTTGCTGTTCGTGGTCTATTGGTTGGCTTGGCAGCTCGGTTTAATTCGAGTTAAACTTACGTTTGGGTATTTAAACAAAACTACTTTCCTAGACAGATGAGTTGGGGTTAGGTACAGTAACGTAATCATATCTTCGGGCTTTTTGCTATGAGAGTTATCTATAAGAGAATAATTGAATATGCAAAACTAAGAATAGGTTTAAGCGATTTATGGTTTAAGTACATTACATCTAAAATTGTATGAAATGTTCCTCCTATAGCATGATTGACAGAGCTATTAAAATCACGTATGTGGAAGAATTAAAGCAAAAAGTCATCTCGTTTTCAGTGAAAGGAAGGGAAATCCAGGGAGTGAGGCGAATGGGAGCGGGGCCGAGGTGCCCTCTCGGCTTCGGGGAGCGTGGGGAGCTTGGGGTCACGGCCCCCCTGGCCAGAGCCCACGCCGCGGTCGCGCTGTCCTGTCCCCTGCAGGGGACGGCGGCAGAGGGGCCAGGAGGACAGGAGGCACTCAGAGATAACAGGTTTGATCCGCTCCAAACTTCCAGCCAAAACCCAAACTTGGCCTGAACTCCGCAGCTCTTTTCCCAACGGTTCTGCTGGTTTAAAAAACATTTCCCCCCCTCCTCGCACTGCACCGTGCGTGGCTCAGTGAGCTCGTAGGAGTGGCGTCGGGCCCCGGGGAAAAGCCGTTCCCTCCGGTTCCACTCCTCCGCGCCCTCAGCCGGAGTCACATCGCAACGAGCCCCGGGGGGGAGCATCGCTGGGACGGCTCCGAGCCTCTGCGAGCCGCGGAGCGCGGGAGGAGGGCACGCGAAATGGTCCAGGAAGATAAAAAGAGGGACGATTCCAGAAATCAGAGCCAAGGCGCCCGTAGGGCCACAGCGGGACAAGAAGCTCCGCGAAATGCTCCTTGGTAGGGCGGGGGGGGGGGGGGGGGAGGGTGGGGAGGACCCTCCCTCCCAGCTGCGCCACATGCAGGCGACATCAGGCCGGGTCACCTGAACGTCTGACGCGGTTACAGCATTTTATTATTACGTGTAAACTGCCACGGAAGGAAAAAAAAAAATTCTATAAAAGAAAAAAAGCACCGCAGCATCGCACAGACACGCTCCCCCGCCGAAAACCAAACCAAAAGGCTGATCTAAGCATTGTTGTAAAGTAAAACGGAGCTAAAAGACGCGAACTGGCAGGTGTCTGTGGGTTTGATGGGTTATCTGGACGGGATGCTCTCCCGGGCCTGGCGCCGACGCTCTCCCACGCCCCACGATTTCCCCGCCTTTCCCGGGCACTCACCGGCTCCCCCGAGCCCTTTCGTGCCCCTCCCTCCCCCTTCCCGCACACTTTCTGCCAGCTCGCCCCAGTAATCTCCAGATCTCCCCTTCCCTCCTACACTCAGCGTCACGTGGGGAGCGCCGGGACGGGGCCGTCCCGTGGGGACAGACAGCGTCCCTGTGTCCGTGTGTCCGTGCGTCCCTGTGTCCTTGTGTCCGTGTGTCCCTGTGTCCCTGTGTCCGTGTGTCCCTGTCAGTGTGTCCCTGTGTCCGTGTGTCCCTGTGTCCCTGTGTCCGTGTGTCCGTGTGTCCCTGTCAGTGTGTCCCTGTGTCCGTGTGTCCCTGTGTCCCTGTCAGTGTGCAGAGAGTTGATCTTGCAGGGAGGGCCCTCCTTGCTCCCGGAGTCGCGGAGCAGGGGGCCTGGGGGGTAGATGTTGTTCGTGGGGTGCGAGTGGGTCCCTGCGAGCCCCGGGCAGCGAGGAGCCCCCGCTGCCGCCAGAGGGGCTGCACATGAATGATGCCGGAGGAAAACGGGGGTGGCAGGAGGGGAGAGGGGTGAGGGAAAGGGTGGGAGAGCGTGGGGAGGAGGAGGGGGAGCGGTGTTTGGAGAGCGAGGGATTAGCGAGGAGAGTCCTGACCCCGAGATCAACGGCCAGTCAAACCCGTTTACAATCACCGGCGGAAAACCGACGGCTCCCGCTGCAAGCCAGCGGCCGGCCGGGCAGCCAGCGGGCCCAGACCCCCCCTTGGAGCGAGTGGGGTCTGTGGGGGAGGGCCCGGCCCTGCTGAGGGAGAAGGGAGACGCCACAGTCGGGAAGGATGGAGAGGAGCGGTGCCAGCGGGAGGCCGGAAGGCTGCCCGGGGGCGGTGCGGGGAATGCTGCGGGGCGCCCCGTCTCCCGACCGCAGCCCTCGGGTCCCTCATGGACAAGTGGGGCAAGACGGGAATGAGGGAGAGTTCCAGGCGTGAGGGGCGGGGGAGGGTCGATATATCTGGGCAAAACAAGCGCATTGCTGTCAGCGGGAAAGGCCGCTCTTGAACTCCGCACGGGACCCTCCCGGGCTGGGCGGCACCAAAGCCCGGCTCCAGTCATGCGTGCGCCGGCGGGCGGGCGCCCTCCCGGACCGCGAGCCATCTGCTAGCGGGGGCGGGGGACAGGGCCCCCGATGGCCGCCGAGCGGGGCCAGCGCTGGGCGCCCCGGCTGCCGGTGCGCGCCCCGCGGAGAAGCGGCGCCGCCGCTCCGCCGTGCCGCGCAGAGCCCACGCACACAGACACTGCACGGGGCGGGCCGACGACACCAGCTATCTTCCTTTTTTTGGTGGGGGGGTGGGGTGGTGGAGAGTGAAGCAAGCTGTCCCTCCACCTCACGGCATTTTGGCTCCTCCTCTACGAGAAAACTCAGCACCCCAAAAAGCGAGGTGGTTCGGCGCTACCCCGCGAGCAGCACCGAGCGTCTCTGTGCACATCGTCCGAACCGAAGGGGATCTGAAGCCAATGGCCTGGCCCGGTTCGGAGCCATCCCTTGTGAAAATGCAGAGTGAAACCCCAGGCACCTGCGGCCACGCGTGGCCCCGCTCTGCAAAACGCGGCGCCGTCGCGCTCCGCTCCCCTTCCGTGCCCCCAGCGCCTCGGGACTCCCGCAGCTCCGCAGAGCGCTGGCGCCCGGGTCAGCCAGGCTGGGACAGGAGGGGACTGGCCAAGACCAAGCGGCTCTCCCTCTGTTTGTTCTGAGGTTAGGGATGGATGCTGCTTTCCATGGAGAAACTGAAGTCTAAGGCAGGAGGTTTCACACGGCCGAGGCGGAGAGGAGTCAGACAGCCAAGCTTGGCTGAAAAGTCACTTCTGAAGAGGCAAGGCCAAAAGAAAGAGTAGGCAAAACAGAAAACGAGGCAGGACATGGTCTTGCAGAGCTCCGAGCCGGGAGGCTGGTGCGAACCGAGTATCTGCAGCCAGGGGCGTGGGGCAGCGGCGGGAGCCGACCCGGTGCCCGGGAGTAGGAGGGATAACAGATTGTGGCTGCGGAGCGGACAGGGCCTTGCCTGCCTGCCTGCCTGCTGGCTCCAGCCCCGCCGTGCCTCTGCTCAATAGTGTCAGGAAAAGCTGGAACACTAGGGCGGCCCCGAGCAGCGGGACAGCTGGCAGAGGAGCTGGGGAACCTGGTGTGCAGGTACAGATTTAACGGGAGGCTTTCTTTAGAGGCTGAAGCGAAAGCCCATTGACTTTTGCATGCACTGAACCACTCTGTTGTTGGAGGAAACTTTGCAAAAGTAAAGATTAACAAACTAAATTTTGGAGGATCTTTGGTGTAACAGCAGTGTGATATATGGGGCCCACTCCTGTAGCTGCATGGCCAAAATGCTAGCAGGAAACCTGGAAGTCCTTCCCAGTCTTTATGTCTAAAACCAGGACACACCTGGAGACGCCTCTGTAGGATAGGCTAGAGATTGGTAGCTGACTGAGGTGAACCACACTGCGGTATGTGCCGTCAAAAAGTCTGGAAGTTTTAAAGTGAAAATCCCATCCCTTAACATGTCCGGAGCTTGTGGTGAGTGAGGGGCAGCCCCCAAGGTAAAACACACCGGTCCCTGGCTTTGGGGTGGAAGCAGTGGCGCTTTGTGACAAAGGACACACACCTCACCCCCAATTTACAAAGCCTTGGGTGCCCCCGTGCACTTTCATGCCTATCTCTCCTAGATGGTGTATTTCCCTGGAGGGAGGAGCCTTCAGAAGGGTCTCGTTTCAAGAAAGTCATTCAAATGCTTTAGCACGGCCTGTCAGGACGGGTTTGGGGGTAATATGCTTCATGCTCGGTAAAATCCCATTGTCCACGCTTTCAGCCCGGACACCTCTCATTGATTTGGAGAAGACGTGTGCCACGGTTAGCTGCGGCTCTCAGATAGAGAGACTGTGCCTTAGAAACCCTAAAAAAAAATAAAATGAAGGACAATAAAACCGAGGAGAAGCAGGAGAGCATCTGTCCGTGGTCAAACAATTGGGCAAGTGCTAGAGGGTGAGCTGAGATCCGAGTGGGAAAACGCAGCTTTAGCCCGGGGCAGAGCAGCGTGGGCTGAGGAAGTGCGACCGACACGGGGGGGAAGGACCGGAGTCTGCAAAGTGTGCATTTAGGGGAAGAATAGCTTTCACCGGGAGGAGGTGAAATATAGTTTACCAAGGCGTAAAACTCCATAGCAACTAGGAACTAGTGGTGAACAAAGGCACCATACATCCAAGGAGGGGGGTGAAGTTGCAGGAGGGGTGCAGAGGGAGTAGGGAGAAGTTTATTTCCTACCCAAAAATTGTCTCACACAGATTTCAGAAGGGCTTGTTTTGATGTGATGGTTTTTGTTGGTTTTGGTTTTGGGGTTTTTTTAAATCTCTCCAATGCAGAAAAAGTCCATAGGGAGATTGTCCTGCTAAAAACCACTGGTGAGTGGATAGTTCAATCCTAATCAGATTAGAAGAATGAATGGCTGTTCAGTTTTGGAGCTACAAACACAAGTAGCCCAAGGCCAGGAAAGATCTAAAACCCCAAACACGGGTGTTCAAAACGAAGTATAGGCACGAAAACACAATTCCCACCTGGTGAGGAAAAGTCTGAAACCATCTACAGTGCTTCCGAGTTACATACACTTCAAAGGTCGTCTCTCCTCCTTTCCTTGCTCACTGGGTATCTTTATCTTTTGGGAAAATCTTGAGTAATTCCTTGACCACGTGATCAGATTAACGTTCCGTATTACCTTTTATTTTACCTGTAGGAAGCAGAAGAGAGAAAGAGGGCTTGCTTTTGTTAAGGGCTTGTTTGTTTGGCTTTTTAAATTATCTGTGCCTTCGTGCATTATCAGTCTTACCTTCCCCCAAATGGCTTCTCAGTCACAGGGCAGGTGAAAGCTTCATGAATTGTCATGGTCCCCCTCCCTCCTCGATGATACATTGTAGGAAATAATGCAAACCCCAAGACGTTGTGCAGTCGAGTCACTGTGAACACCTGCATTTTCTACCTTGAAGAACCATAAAAAGGAAAACTAAGTGGGAAACGTCTCTTAAAATACACAGTTGTAGGTGAGCTCAAGCCTACCTGTGTTAGGACAGAGTACGAATAAGGGAAGCATGGAGTTTAGCCTAAAAAGCTCCTCCGCAGTGTTTTGAACAGCCATAAGAGTGAAGAGGGATACAGACATGGATTGCGTTCTCCAAACGGGAAATTTCTGTGCTCTCGTGCCAAATAATTACTCACGTGTCTTATGGAACAGTCGAGAACGAGATAATGACAGTAGAACATGCATTTCTCCCTCCAAAAGCGCTTCCTCCGTTCTTCTTCCTCTCAGTTTCTAACTTTCTAGCAAGGCTGAGGAAGTTTCTGCTATGCCTCCAACCAAAATGTCCCTTTAGCAGACTAAGTTTGGGTGACAACAAATAATCTCCTATTTGTTTCGTTTCAACTAAGCAGCTGCAGGAAGAAGTTCTGCCTGATTTTCCCGAATATAGCAGCATCTCAGTTGTAGGTGTCACAGACCAAAACTGACTAGATAAGTGGGAAAAGCTGATCATGATGAATGTGCCATAAATCCACATATTTAAGAACAGGAAAGCAATGAAGTGGCATTATTGCAAAAGGCATCCTTGCGTGACCAAAGGAGCCCAGTTCTGTACAATTTGGTAGAAGCGTGCTATGTAGCTTTACTGTCCAGTGGGTAGTTTCAGGTAGATAAACTGGATGTGTCTGTGCGTCTAAGACATGTTTTATATGTTTCATAATGTCTAAACGATGTGTTCATGTTTTCATGGTTAAGTGTTCCTATTTAGACATCTGGATTTATCATCTGTCTTAGGGGAGCCTTAGATGTCCAATAAGAGAAAACACTGCGTTTGAAAGGTAAGCCTATTGTCAGGAAAATGGACGAACTCAGAGCCCGTTGTTTAAAACACGGTCTCCGCTCCTCGGGGTATTCTTGTTGATCTCCTTTAACAAGGAGACAAATTAAAAAAGAAGAAATCTGTGATAAACATTGCGTCTGCTTCACAAATATATGCAATGACGTCATGTCCTTGGGAGCATCCCATCATAGTTTCCCGAGGTTTGCTGCAGAACGCAGGTTCCTCTCCATGCTTACATGGCTGCACACCAGGTTCAGGTACCGTCGAACCGAGGTGTCTTGTCATACCTGCTAGTTTTATTATAACATCCTCATTGCCTAACAGGAAGAGGTCTCGCTACAGGCATGAAATTTGAGTGGAAGTATGAAGAAAACCAGAGCTAAAATTCACAGAGGATCGTGTTTGTCTTTTGTGGTACACGACATAATAATTTCTAAAAAATGAAAAACGGGCAGAAAAAGTATTACAGAAGCTCAGTTTCTATTCTGTGAAAGAGTTGGACAACATCTGGAACGGAGCTCTTTCCCTCAATGAGCATCAAATAGTAAGCGCAGCCGCAAAACCCTTGAAAGGGAAACTTCTTCGGCATTCCCTCCGCCGGTGCGCACGCCTCGCTCAGCGAGAGCACCAGGCTTGCAGGGATTTCCAGAGTCTCTGGAGACGGCAAACGGAACTCTGAAATGCTGGTTTCAACAACACTCTGAGAGTTTGCGGTGGAAGACGTCTGCCTTTTCCCTACCAGCAGGGAGAGAAAGATCGTACGGAAAGGAGGGTCGGAGGCAGCTGCAGCAGAGCTTCCTGTCGCTCTGCCTCCAGCCAAAGGGGCTGCAGATCTAAACCGGGCTGGATTTGAGCCCGTTGCTGCCAAAATCCCCCCGATTAGACAAGCCAGTTGCCAAAAGTCATTTAATGAAGGCCAGGACGCGCTATCCCTGCACACCCCCCTCACCCCGCCCCGGCAGCGCAGCACCGTTTGTCACAGAAGGCGGAGAGAGCGGCCCCGCGGGCCGGGGGGCACCGGGCGCTGCCCCCGCGCTCCGGCTGAGCGGCTCGGGGCTCCCCGGGCCCGCATTCCCGTGGGCAGCGGCGTTCCCCGTTCCTGCGGGGGCAGGCGGGCCGTGGGATGGCGGGGGACAGCGGGAGGCAGGTGGTGGCAGCCGG